>NC_086107.1:8868774-14161274 GCF_963921235.1 Mobula hypostoma
TATTCTTTGTAATAAATATTGAAGTTGTAGTGCTTTATGCGCTCGGTGAATACTTTATTAGATACCTCCTGTGCCTGATAAAGTGGCCACTGGGTGCATGTTCATGAACTTCTGTGGCTGTAGCCCATCCAAGTCAAGGTTTGATGCTCTTCTGCACACCACTGTTGTAATGCTCTAGCCACTCATCTTTGACCTCTCTCATTATCAAGGCATTTTCCCCAGCAGAATTGCAGCTCACTGGATGTTGTGTGTTTTTCACACCATTCTCTGTAAACCATAGAAACTGTTTTGCATGAAAATCCCAGGCGATCAGTAGTTTCTGAGATACTCAAACCTCCCTGTCTGGCACCAACAATCATTCCACGGTCAAGGTCACTTAAGATCACGTTTCCTCCCCATTCTGATGTTTGGTCTGAACAACAACTGAATATCTTGACCGTGTCTGCACGCTTTTATGCATTGAGCTGCTGCCACATGATTGGCTGATTGGATATTTGCATTAACAAGCAGGTGTACAGGTACAGGTGTATCTAATAAAGTGGCTAATGTGTGTATGGATTAAATGTCTATTAATTTTACAGAATAATATACAACGTCCTACATTATAGCTAAAATTAAACTAATAATATTTAAATAAATAACTGCATTTATAATTCCATTAGCTTAATTAAGATGTCTTTATGTTTTAAAATTGCTTTATATCTAATTTTCACAGTTAATTGAAGAAAGTAAAGAGTATAAAGTAGAAGCTGTGGGAAACACTCTTTGAAAAGAGGAACAGAGTTAATGTTTCAGCTTAGAGACTCTTCATCTAGAAAGTTACAGTTCTTTCTGATTTTTATGTGGAACAAATGTCAATTCCCTGGCTTTAAAACAAGCAGCTTTTAATTATGCATTGTACCTTTATGTGAAAAATTATCCTAGAGCATTTTGGAAGGGTAAAGAAACAGGGGCAACATAGTGGTTAGCACAATGCTTTTCAGTACTAGCGACCCAGGTTCAATTCCCGCGCTGCCTGTAAGGAGTCTGTGCGTCTCTCCGAGTGGGTTTCCTCTGCTTTCATTTGTCATTGTACATTGTCTTGTGATTATGCTAGGATTAAATTGGGGTACCTCAAAGAGCTGGTCAGGACTATTCTGGCTGTATCTAAGTAAACAGAGAGATAAATACATAAATAAAAATCATTTCCAAACTTTCTGGTAATTGGAAGCAGTTTGAAATGGAGGGAAATACCAGGAAATTTGGAAATTTGGTCTTCAATTTGTCCACCAAGGAAAGTCCCAGATTCTTGCAGTCACTTTCTCCAGCCACTGAAACCTATGAAGAGCTCAATGGCCAAGCTTGAGCTTGGTGGATGTTGAGGAAAGTGTTTGTGTCAAAGCTGACAAAAAGGATTCACATTATGTGAAAGTTTACAGATATTAGTAAGAATATTAAGAACAAGGGAAGTTATTGCTATTAGGTACTCTTCTCTAAGATTATTCAAATTATTCTTTTCATGTGGTTTCATTGGGATTAGTTTATTATTGTCATATGTACCCAGATACTCTGCCATAGTTGGATGCATCAGCAAGGGAGATGAGGCTGAGTACAGGGCTACGGTAGGAAACTTTGTCACATGGCGTGAGCAGAATTATCTGCAGCTTAATGTGAAAAAGACTAAGGAGCTGGTGGTAGACCTGAGGAGAGCTAAGGTACCAATGACCCCTGTTTCCATCCAGGGGGTCAGTGTGGACGTGGGGGAAGATTACAAATACCTGGGGATACGAATTGACAATAAACTGGACTGGTCAAAGAACACTGAGGCTGTCTACAAGAAGGGTCAGAGCTGTCTCTATTTCCTGAGGAGACTGAGGTCCTTTAAAATCTGCTGGACGATGCTGAGGATGTTCTACAGGTCTGTGGTGGCCAGTGCGATCATGTTTGCTGTTGTGTGCTGGGGCAGCAGGCTGCGGGTGGCAGACACCAACAGAATCAACAAACTCATTCGTAAGGCCAGTGATGTTGTGGGGATGGAACTGGACTCTCTCACGGTGGTGTCTGAAAAGAGGATGCTGTCCAAGTTGCATGCCATCTTGGACAATGTCTCCCATCCACTACATAATGTACTGGGTGGGCACAGGAGTACATTCAGCCAGAGACTCATTCCACCGAGATGCAACACTGAGCGTCATAGGAAGTCATTCCTGCCTGTGGCTATCAAACTTTACAACTCCTCCCTTGTAGGGTCAGACACCCTGAGCCAACAGGCTGGTCCTGGACTTATTTCCAGCTGGCATAATTTACATATTATTATTTAATTATTTATGGTTTTATATTGCTATATTTATTCTTGGTTGGTGCAACTGTAACAAAACCCAATTTCTCTCGGGATCAATGAAGTGTCTGTCTATCTATCTAGCTATCTATACAGTTGCATACTATTCATGCAGATCAGATCATTACACAGTACATTGAGGTAGAACAAGTTAAAGCAATAATAATGCAGACTAAAGTGTACTTTAAAAATATATCAAATTATTGAAAAGTTTTTCATACGCTATCTGATTTTTAATAGTTTGTGAGTGTTTCCAAATGTGAGGGGTGTTCAGAAACATTTAAAGTTTGTGACAGCTTTTGACAGGAGGCAAAGCTGGATCTTAGCCTTGTCAATGGTTCTGTGTCTCATCTCTGTTTCACCAGTTACACATGGAGGATCCAACATCCATGTGCGTCCTCCCCTCTTAACCTTCAGCAAGTTCATTCTTCTGGAATCACAATAGGAATGGCGCTGATGGACTTCGAGCAGAGCTACTGCCATGCAGCTGCAGTGAATCCTGAACTATACGAAGTCTGAACATTCTCCCTGTGAACACAACAAAGTTCAAAATAAGTTTATTATCAAACTTATTTATAATAAGTTTATATTTGTTTATGTTTGTAAGATAATAACTATATATATGTCATCATATGTTAGCCTAAGATTCATTTTCTTGCAGGCATTCACAGTAGAAGAAATACAGTATACTGGAATCAGTAAAAAACTACACACAAGGTGGTATAGTTTCTGGGTCTCTGGGGGCTTTGCAATTGCTTGCATGGGGGTTGTTGCTTGTGCTGGAGCAGGTGGGGGGTGGGACAGGGTTGATGCTTTTGCTGCTACCTGCGCATGGGCGGGAGAGGGGAGCCCTGGGGTTTTAACATTTTCTATCATTCATGCTTTGGGGTTTCTTTTCATTTGGTGGGTGTCTGCGAAGAGTAAGAATTTTGGGTTGTATACTGTATACATTCTCTGATATTAAACAGAACCAATGAACAAAGACAAACCATGAGACCCTCAGACCACTTCACCGAGCACCTACACTCCGTCCACCAGAAAGAGCGGGATCTCCCAGTGGCCACCTATTTTAACTCCACTTCCCATTCTCATTCCCATGTGTCCATCCATGGACTCCTTGGGTTGGAGGAACAACACCTTAAAATTCTGTCTGGGTAGCCACCAGCCTGAGGGTTAAGTTTCTCAAGCAGCTTCATGTGTGGCACCTTGTCAAAGGCCTTCTGAAAATCCAAGTATAGGACAGCAACTGATTGTCCTTTGTCCATCCTGCTTGTTACTTCTTCAAAGACTTCCAACAGATTTGACAGGCAAGATTTTTCGGCCTATTTTATCATGTGCCTCCAAGTACCCTGACAGCTCTTCCTTAATATCGATTCCAACATCTTCCCAGCCACTGAGATCAGTCTAACTGGTCTATAATTTCCTTTCTTCTGCCTCTCTCCCTTCTCGAAGAGTGAAGTGACATTTGCAATTTTTGAGACTTCTGGAACCATTCCAGAATCTAGTGATTCTTGAAAGATCATTAGTAATGCCTCCACAATCTCTTCAACCACCTCTTTCAGAACCCTGGGGTGGAGACCATCTGGTCCGGTGACTTATTTACCTTCAGACCTTTCAGTTTCTCATTGCTTCTCTCTAGGTATGGTAACTTCACACACTTCATGCCCCCGACCCCTGGAATTTGCACCATACTGCTAGAGTTTTCCTCAGTGAAGACTGATGTAAAATATTATTCAGTTCATCCACCATTTCCTTGTCCCCATTGCTACCTTTCCAGCGTTGTTTTCCAATGGTCCAAAATCCACTCTTTCCTCTAGTTTACACTTTATGTATCTGAAGAAACTTTTGGTATCCTCTTTAATATTATTGGCTAGCTTACGTGTGTTGTGGGCACGTGGCCAAGTGGTTCAGGCATTGGACTAGTGACCTGAAGGTTGGAGTTTGAGCCCCAGCTGAGGGAACGTGTTGTGTCCTTGAGCAAGGCACTTAATCACACATTGCTCTGCGACGACACTGGTGCCAAGCTGTATGGGTCCTAATGCCCTTCCCTTGGACAACATTGGTGTCGTGGAGAGGGGAGACTTGCAGCATGGGCAACTGCTGGTCTTCCATACAATCTTGCCCAGACCTGCACCCTGGAGAGTGAAGACTTTCCAGGCACAGATCCATGGTCTCGCAAGACTAACGGATGCCTTTAAATTAAGCTTACATTTGCGTTCCATCTTTACCTTCTTAATGACTTATTTATTTGCCGTCAGCTGGTTTTTAAAAGCTTCCCAATCCTCTAACTTCCCATTAATTTTTGCTCCATTATATGTCCTGACAAATAACCAATGTGCCAAAGGAGACAAACTGTACAAATACAATAATAATAATAAATAAAGAAATAAATAGTAAATAATAATACTGAGAACATGAGTTGTGGAGGATTGTGGAGTCTGTTCAGAGCTGAGGTGAGTGAAGTTATTAATGCTGGTTCAGCTACCTAATGGTTGAGGGGTAATAACTTTTTGAACCCGGTGCCAAAGGACCTGAGGCTCCTAGACCTCCTTCCAGATGGCTGCAGAGAAAAGAGAACATGGCCTGGATGGTCAGGTTCTTTTATTCTCCACTAGGTTCTGCAGTTTCCGACCAAATGTTATAGATGTGCAGTGTGGTAGATTAATTAGCTGCTGTAAATTGCCCTAAGTGTGTAACTTATTGGTAGAATCGGGGGGGGTGGGGTGGAATTCATAGGATTGTGAGGAGAGAGTAGGTTATAGAGAAATGTAGTGGGGTATACTCTTTGAGCAAGCATTGACTTAATGGTCCATATTACTCCCAGCTATGTCTAAAGGAAACATAAAGTAATAAAGTCATAGATTGCGATAACTTGGAGTCGAGTATAATATTTTCCTAAGATTTTATTCCCTTGATGGAGAATGCCTGTGTGTGACTTTGCTTAACATGGGGAGGCAGATGCTCAGGCACCCACCACATGGTTCTTGACAGATTGGGGTCAGGGTGCAGTGATATGGCACCCAAGATGACCAGAGACCCTTCACTGCTGTAGCCTCCTTCCGCCTTCACTGCCATTGTGGAGTGTCTTCCTCTTCCGCCAGATCCATCATTGAGGTCCTGATGGTGTCATTGGGCAATCCCTTTGCTTGCATCTTCGGAAACAGCTCTTTTGAAGACCCTGACCTGGAGTTACATGCTGACTTTGGTTCTTTGGAGGAATGGGACCCGTTCTTGAGGTTTCAGGGCTGGCCGTTGTTCGACACGCGAAGGGTTCAGCCTGAGAGTCCGGCTCGGATTTGGAAGCCTAAGATCTTGGGGCTCTGCAGATGGGCGGATTGAGGGTCGGTGTCATGACAGGAGTCGTAAGGTCTACTGCTGTGTGCCTGGAGACGCGGGATCGTTGCGATCTTCAGGCACAGAGCTGGGAACTCGTAACGGACTTGTAACATCATAAACCAGTGAGTTGTTTGTTATGTGTTCCCCGCTGGCTGGGAAAGTGGAGACACCTCCCTCTCCCTTATGTCGAATGCTGGGTGAACGCGAACTCTTTGGGGTAACTTTAAGTCTGTGTCTTTGCTGTTGCTTTGCTCACACTTGAGTGCTTGGTGGCAGTACCAATGCTTGTTTTTTTTTGGCTGGTGGGGGGAGGGGGGATTGTTGCTCGCTGCTGCTTACACGTGGGAGAGGTGAGCTGGGGGGGCAGTTCTCACATTTAACTGCCATTCATTCTTTGGAGCATTCCTCTGTTTTCGTGGATGTTTTGCGAAGAAAAAGCATTTCAGGATGTATATTGTATACATTTCTCTGACATTGAATTGAAGCTTTGAACCTTTGAGGTCTTGGTTGGATCGCTCTTTGTCTGGAACCTACCTCTTGACTTTAACACTGTGGGTGATCCTACCAGGAGCTAAGCTAAACTCCAGACAGGATCGCCGTCGGGATCTCAGGAACGCATCAGTTTCTCCTCCACAACAAGGTGACAATCTTCAGAGAAGCGTCATACCACAGGGCAACAGGCCCTTCAGCCCGACAGATTCATGCCAACCAAATGGTAGAGAACTTCCCAGTGACCAAACATTTTAATACCAATTCCCTCTCCCATTCCAACACTTTTGTCCATGGCCTCCTCTTGTGCCAAGATAAGGGCACCCTCAGTGTGGAGGAGCACCATCTTATATTCCGTCTGGGTAGCCTCCAACCTAATGGCATGCATGTTGTTTTCCTTCCAGTAAACAAATTCCCCACCCTCTCCTCTATTCCCCACTCTGACCTTTTAACTCTTCGCATCTTCCAGTAAAATGAATTCCTCCCCTTCCCCTATTCCCTACTCTGGCCCCTTACCTCTTCTCACCTGCTTATCATCTCCCCCAGGTCCTCTCCTCCTTCCCTTTCTCCTATGGTTGACTCTCCTCTCCTATCAGATTCCTTCTAGTCTCCAGCCCTTTACCTTTCCCACCTAGCTGGCTTCACCTATCACCTTTTAGCTATCCTCTTGTCCCTCCCACGCATCTTTTTATTCTGGCATCTTCCCCCATTCTTTCCTGTCCTGAAGAAGGCCCAACTCATCATCTGTTTATTCCAGACATCCCACCCTGCAAAAGCTCGCTTCAGGGAGGTAGCACCATCAATTTGCGGGAGACTCCCGGAACTTCCGGGAGAGGTGGGATGTCTGCAGTAGAGTAGCTCCTTAGCAGCTAGCCAGCTAGTTTAAATAACGTTAGCTATGCTAATGAACGAATGACACCTGTTAAACTCACCTCAACATGTCTTTTACAGTCTTAACCCACCATGGGCAATAGAAAAGTCACTGTTGCAAACAGTGCAGCGAGCAACACTGTCATTATTTTTGACCCCTATTAGGCAGGGGTACACTTTAGGGTAGTCTGAGGTGACGTACGTTTTATATTTTCTTTTTTTTTGGAACACTCTGCCATGGCGCACTCTCGCTCTCTCTCTCTCTCACTCGCGCTGTCTCTCTTTTGTGGTCTCTCGTGCTCTTGCTTGCTTTCTCTCTCGCACTCTCGCTTGCTCTCTCTCGCTCGTGCGCTCGTTTGCTTTCTCTCTCTTGCTCGCTCTCAAAAAAATTGATTTCCGTGATATTGTATATAATTTGCAGGCATCAGGGAGCCACTAGTCATATGCAGGAGACTCCCGGAACTTCCGGGAGAGGTGGGATGTCTGTTATTCCTCTCCATAGATGCTGCCTGACCTGCTGAGTTCCACTAGCATTTTGAGTGTGTTGCTCTGGAATTTCAGTATCTGCTGAATTTCTCATGTTTTTGGTTTGTTATTGTCACGCGAACCGCGGTGATCAACTTCTTTTGCACGCGATCCATACACGGATAATTTTATTACTTGTTCAACTGTACTGGCAAGAACCTTAAATTACTTTCACCCCTGTCACAAGGCAGGAGTTATAGGTAAAAAAAACAGAATAATCTTCTGCCTAAATTATACATTTCATTATCTTTAGACCACTGCATTTCACTGCCAATTATATAATCTTTACAATAGAAGGCTCAGACTGGGGGCTTGGGAGTTTATATTTTGTCCAACTTTCAATAGCTGTTTAATAAATGCTTGAGCCTGTGTAATTTGTTCCAAGTGGTCTCAGGGTCAGTGACACTACTGTGTTCAACCTCAAAGTTGCCCAGAGCCCTTCGGGCTATTGGCCTGGTCTGCCCAGTGGGGAGGTAGTTTTAAATAGACACACTCAAAGGTCAATGAGAGGCTAATTACTGCTGTTGTTGGATGTTTCCTGAGAATCACAGCTCCTCCTGTCCTCTCCTGAGGGGTGGGTGGGGGTAAAAGCTATTTAAAAAGCAGAAGAACACAAGTCAAATCATGGATCTGTTTTCTTCATAAAGAATATTAAGTTACAAGTTGTTTGTGTGCTCAACAAAAGAGTGACACCTCCAAGAATTCATAGATGTGATTCGGTTATTCATAAACATTTCAACATTATTTCTCAAACTTTGTTTGGAATTGTGTTGGAATTAACTTTGGCAGCATCAGTAAGATTTTCAGCCCCCCCCCCCCCCCCCATTAGCAAAACTAATGCCAGGGAACTATTTAGTTGTATTTCAATGAAAAAAAATGCCGTCCTTACACCAGATGAAATCAAACCTCCATCCATCACTTGTGCTTGCAGCTCGTCCCACACTCTCACCACCCTCCGGGTGAAGAAGCTGCCCCTCATATACCCTGTAAACATTTCACCTTTCACACTTAACCCATGACCTCTAGTTCTAGTCTCTCTGAACCTCAGTGGAAAAAGCCTGCTTGCATTTACCCTGTCTATACCCATCGTAATAATAAAATCCTAACCTATTTAACCGTTCCCTCTAATTCAGGAAATTAAAATTAGAGTTTTTAAAAGTCTTTGCTTATATTATTGTCATCGTCTCGGATTTGAAAGCATAGCCTCATAGTCTTGATGGAAATTATAATGCCTGAGCCAGCTTTGCTGCCTGTCAAAGCCAGCATTTGGAGAGCATGGGCCTCATACTCCTGGATAGATTCTCAAGTATGGAGGTTATATAGAAAACCTGCAGCACAATACAGGCCCTTCGGCCCGCAAAGCTGTGCCGAACATACCTTTACCTTAGAAATTACCCAGGGTTACCCATAACCCTCTATTTTTCTGAGCCCCATGTACCTGTCCTGGAGTCTCTTAAAATACCTTATTGTATCCTAGATCCTATATTAGATTCGATTTGCTTATTTATCACATGTATATGGAAATAACAGTGAAATGTGTCATTTGAATTAACAACCAACACAGTGTGTGCTGGGGGCAGTCCAAAAGTGTCGCCACACATTCCATTGTCAACACTGCAGGCCCACAATGTTCAGCAGAATATCATAACTGATTGATTTTCTCTCTCAACCCTATCCTCCTGCCTTCTCCCTGTAATATTTGATGCTCTTACTAATCAAGAATCTATTAGCCTTCGTTTTAGGAATATCCAATGACTTTCAGTCCAGCAACAAAACTGAAGGTCTACAGAGCTGTGGTGGTCACTACCCTCCTGTATGCCTGTGAAACGTGGACTGTGTATCGAAGGCATGCAAGACAGCTCAACCATTTCCACATGACTTGTCTTCGCAGAATACTAGGCATCAGATGGCAAGACAAAGTACCAGACATTGAAGTTCTCTCTAGAGCAAGTCTGCCATCAGTCCACACACTGCTGATGAGAGCAGAGACCCGGTGGGCAGGTCATGTCATCCGCATGCTGGTCGAGCGCATACCCAAGCAGCTCCTTTTTGGGGAACTCTCTGCTGGAAGACGCTCGCATGGAGGGCAGAAGAAACGTTACAAAGACACACTAAAGGCCTCCGTGAAGTCATTAGACATAGACACGACCTCCTGGGAAACGCTGGCACAAAACCGCCCTGCCTGGCGTGGCCTCACCCACAAGGGCTGTCAAGCTTTCAAAGCAAGGCGGATTGCTGAAACACAACAGAACCACGAGCTGCGCAAGTCCACAGCCACCAGCGCAACAACTGCAGTGCCTACACACGTCTGCCCAACATGTGCCAGGACATCCCGTGCCCGAATTAGCCTGGCCAGTCATCTTCGGACACACCGCATCCAGTCTCAAAGTGACTAATGGTGTTGACGTCTTCATCGACGACGATGGACGAACCACACCTCCCGAGCCGTCTGTGACAAAGAACTCCACACATTCACCAGATTTTGGCAAGAATTTGGAAAAATTTACTAAGTTTTGGAAAGAAATAAAGAAAGTCAAACAAAAAAAAAATTTCTGGCTAAAGAAGTTCCTGCTCATCTCTGTTTTAAAGGAACGGCCATTTATTCCGTGGCCGTGCTCTCTGGTCCTAGACACCCGCTACTGGGGCTGGAGACCCCTCTGTGTGCGTCGCTAGGGGTGGGTGGGAAGGGGCTTTGTGTTGTTGTGGCTTGTCGTATCTGGGCTGGGATCTCTGCATCCAGGCTACGTGAGTGAAAGGTGAGAAAGTCAGGTCTGGGTATGAAACAGGTGCATAGTGATTTGGTACAATGTGTTCAAAGATACTTTATCGCTAGTTGAGTGCATTGGACTATCTTCAAGTTCTGAAAGCCGGGCTATCTTTCTCTACAGCTCTGAAAGACCTGCATTACATACTTTATACTTTATTGTCGCCAAACAATTGGTACTAGAATATACAATTATCACAGTGATATTTGATTCTGCGCTTCACACTCCCTGGATTACAAATATTAAATATTAAAGATATTAAAAATAGTTAAAATTAGTAAATATTAAGAAATTAAATCATAAATCATAAATAGAAAATAGAAAGATGGAAAGTAAGGTAGTGCAAAAGAACCGAGAGGCAGGTCCGGATATTTGGAGGGTACGGCCCTGATCCGGGTCAGGATCCGTTCAGCTGTCTTATCACAGTTGGAAAGAAGCTGTTCCCAAATCTGGCCGTACGTGTCTTCAAGCTCCTGAACCTTCTCCCGGAGGGAAGAGGGACGAAAAGTGTGTTGGCTGGGTGGGTCGTGTCCTTGATTATTCTGGCAGCACTGCTCCGACAGCATGCGGTGTAAAGTGAGTCCAAGGACGGAAGATTGGTTTGTGTGATGTGCTGCGCCATGTTCACGATCTTCTGCAGCTTCTTTCGGTCTTGGACAGGACAACTTCCATATCAGGTTGTGATGCACCCTAGAAGAATGCTTTCTACGGTGCATCTATAAAAATTAGTGAGGGTTTTAGGGGATAGGCCAAATTTCTTTAGTTTTCTCAGGAAGTAAAGGCACTGGTCTGTAATATTATTTACTACTCCTTCCCCCTCCTCCATAATATATCATTCTTACTATTTTATCTTTCTTCCCTTCTGGGAATTTGAAGATTTTATAGCCACTGATGTACTACGGGTTAAAAAATTGCTTTCATTCAGTCTGAGTGCTGTATGAACAGCCCAGGGCACTGTAGATTCCGAAGCCTAGTAAATTAGTGAAACCTTTGATCTATGCCTTGTCTTAGCTTTCTGAAGGATACCCAAAGTCTTCTCCGTATTCTATTAATTATTTTGAATTTAAAAGATACAACAAAAACTGTGCCTCATCTTGCTACAAATCACAATATCATTGAAATGTAGCACTGCATTGAAAGAGAATACAAGTATAAGTATTCCCTTCGGAATGTTCACTTGCAGCCATTTTTCCAAAAGAAAGAAGAAAGAAGAAAGACTTGCATTGTTATGGAACCTGGATCAGTCTCTATTCCCCAGAGTGTTTTCCAGCCAATAAAGTGGCAATATTGGAAAGGCAGGAGCTACATTGTGCACAGAATTCTCCCAAGCACAGGACTGCATTGAAGATAAAGAATAGTTTTTATTTGTCACAGGTACATCAAAACATACCGTGAAATATATGGTTTTGTGTTTCATAGGATTGCTTTCATATTTATATTTATTGTGTTTTTTATGCTGCATCGGATCTGCAGTAACAATCATTTAATTCTCTTTTACACTTCTCTTACTGAAGAATGACAATAAACCATCTTGACTCTTGATCGTGAACCTTCTTTTAATTCTTCGCCCGACCTACCTCCGCCTTCACCTGGTTTCTCCTGTCAATTGTTTACTTGTATTTCTTCCCCTTCTCCTACCTTCTTAGTCTGGCTTATTTTCTACCCCCTTCCACTCCAGTCCTGATGAAGGGTCTTGGCCCCAAATGTTGACTGCTCATTCCTCTCTGTAGATGCTGCCTCACCTGCTAAGTTCCTCCAACATTTTGTGTGTGTTACTGAGTCAGGTGCCCTCTGGTTCTTTTTCTCCCTTCCTTCCATGGTCCAGTGTCCTCTATGAGATTCCTCCATCAGCCCTTTATCCCTTCCACCTATCTCCTTGCAGCCTCTTCATCCCTCCTTTCTCACCCACTTAACTTCCCCCTCACCTAGTTCCACCTATCATCTGCCCCACCTCTCCATCTTCTTATTCAGGCTTTCTTCCCCCTCTCTTTCCCGTCCTGATTAAGAGTCTCGGCCCAAAACATCGACTGCTCATCCCCCTCCATAGATGCTGCCTGACCTGCTGAGTTCCTCCGGCATTTTGAGTTCATTCCACTTCCAGTTGTTTAGTTGCCTGTTGCCAAACAGAGGGAGTGAGGTGATGTAATCAAATGACCCGTTAATCATGATACCCTCAGCTTCGCCCACTATGAATTGGGGCTTCCTTGTTACTATTACAAACTTTAATTGATTATTAAAATATCTTCAAACAGTATTGTATCTCATTGAACTAACCTTTAATCATTCCTCTTCATAGTAAATCAATGTTGTGCTCCTGAGGTTGGAGTTATCCACACGCACCTGTACACCTGCTCATTAATCTAATCAACCAATCATGTGGCAGCAACTCAATGCAGAAAAGCATGCAGACAAGGTGAAAAGGTTCGGTTATTGTTCAGACCAAACAGCAGAAATGGGAAGAAATGTGATCTATGTAACTTGGACTGTGGAATGATTGCTGGTGCCAGATGGGGTGGTTTGAGTATCTCTTGGGATTTTCACACAGAATGGTCTCTAGAGCTTACAGAGAATGGTGCCAAAAGAAAAAAAAACTTAGTGAGTGACAATTCAGTGGGTGAAAACACCTCCTTAATGAGAGAAGTCAGTGGGAATAGCCAGAATGTTTCAAGTTGTCAGGAAGGCAACAGTAACTCAAATAATCACGCAGGGATGGTGATGTATTCGGTTGCAGTGGCTTCCATGGTGTCAACCAGAGGTACTATTATTTTTTATAAACATATTTTTATGATCGCAAGACCCTGCTGGACATTAACAAATTGAAGTACTGCTGGCCTACCCCCTCAGCGAGGTGCTTATTGGCTGAGAAACTGAAGGAGTCAGACTCGGTGTGGATCGTGCTGCATGAGAGAGATGTCGGAGGAGTCGGGACGCTAAGGCGGTGTGCATTCTAACAGTGGTAATCATCTTAATCTCCTTTCTTGTGAGCGCAAGACCCTGTTGAATATCGTTAATGTAGCACGCTGCAGGTCTAATTCAATGATTTATTGGCGGATGGTAGACGTGGGCAGCAGGGGAGCCGTGTAGGGGTTGTAACCAGGACTAGGCCTCAAGCTGTGGTATCGCCTGTTTAAAGCCGCTCACTCGAGAGGCATTGGAGCCAGTGGGCTCCAACAGAGGCGACGTGATGTGGCGTCCAAGCGGGAGTCTGTGCTGCCACCTAGTGTTCGCTCAGCAAAAGACAAGCTGTGCTGTGTTTGACTACACCCGGCTGCAACATCCATGGACTCAGGGTCTTGGACTATATATATTTCTGTGTAACTGTATCTTACTGATATCTTATATGTGCCTTGTGCTGTGTATGACTGCTGGTACTGTGTTTTGTACCTTGGCCCTGGAGTGATGTTATTTCATTTGGCTGTATTCATGGGCATTCTTGTATGGTTGAATGACAATTAAACTTGAATTTGAACTTACAACAGTGGTGTGCACAGCACGTTGAACGTTGAAGTGGAGGGGTCGAACAGCAGGAGGAATGTACACATGCTCAGTGGCCACTTAATTAGGTACAGGAGCCGCAGGAGTGTAGATTACGCTGCCATGACACTGCTTGATATTCTCGGTGTCTTAAAACTCATCAACCAGAGCCATTTCCCACTCTCGCTGTTTGAATGTAATAATCAGTCTGTAATGCAATAACTGGGGTTAGTTAAATAAAATGTGAAAAACTGTATTAATGAACTTCTCTCTGTCCAAAACTGAATTTAATTCACCTTTGTGGGTGACATAATTTGGAACAGAAGAATAAATTACAGATGAAATCCCATCATATGTTTATAAATACAAAAACATTAGCATTTTTCTTCATCATAAATCTACCTTTGACAACATTTAGGCTCAGGGACTGGAGCTCTGTAGAACAATGATATATTTCTCCCTGGCAGCCCAAGGAGTAGTGGCCCATTCGTTGCCTCCGCACTTATTCAAACTGTACTTCCTCCGTTTATGTCCCCTCATTTAAAATCCATTTTAATTGAAAGATGCTCAGTGCACGGTGGTACATTTACTCATCCTGGATATACATCACGGAGCACTGGGGGGAAATTGTTTAATCTGGAGGAATAGTTCATGGTGGTCACCAATAAGCAGCAGAGTAATTACAAGATCAGATCTGCTCAAACTGCACCCAGGGTGCTCTGTGACCTATCATCTCCTAATCTGCATAGTGAAGTATGGCTTCATAACTGTAAATTGCTGATTTAATTAAAACCAGGACCTTTCTGTCATTTAATTACAGGGAGAAAGGTTATTGCTTAAATGCAATTTTCCAAATGTGATTTCTTAACAGTTATTAAGTGCTTTGCCATCATTTATTGTTTCTGAGTTTCAATTTTAAAATGGTCTTGTGACAGAAGTAATGATTTTATGAAGAAGTCAATCTAGTTGAGCAGAGCGCTCCCATTTGTTTCTTAAAGAAAAGCAGACAAAAAAAAAGTTGATGCGAAAATGTCACAGCAGGACGCATTAGCTTCCTCACACAAACCAATAACTTTTCTCGCTATCTATTCCGTCCAGGCCTTTTGTGATTTTAAGTCCCTCAGTCAGATTCCACTCTCAACCTTCACTGTCCCAAGAAGGGCATCCCCAGTTTCTCTCATCTGCGAGGGTTGGTGGTGGTGTGGATGGTGCGGAGGGGGTGTTTGTAGTTTGTGGCGGGACGTTGACGGGGTGAGAAGTGGCAGGTGGAGTTCAACCTGGAAAGGTGTGAAGTGATTCATTTTGGAAGGTCAAATTGGATGGCATGTTACAGTACAGGGTTAATGGCAGGATTGTTAGCAGTGTGAAATAACAGAGGGATCTTGGGGTCCGTGTCCATAGTTCCCTCAGTGTTGCCACGTGAGTTGATAGGATTGTCAATAAAGTGTGTTGGCCTTCGTTAGTCTGGGCATTGAGTTCAAGAGCTGTGAGATAATATTGCAGCTCTATAAAACCCTGGTTAGATTACACTTGGAATATTTTGTTCAGTCTGGTCACCTTATTATAGGAAGGATATGGAAGCTTTAGATAGGGTGAAGTGGAGATTTACCAGGATGCTGCCTGGACTACAGGTTATGAAAATAGGTTACTGAACTAGGGCTTTTCTCTTTGGAGCAAGGGAAGATGAGTGATAGCCAGAGATCTGTTTTGAAGGCAGAAGTGGCTAATACAAGGTGATTGGAGGAAAGTATAGGGGCAATGTCAGATAAAAGTTGCTGGCGAATGCAGCAGGCCAGGCAGCATCTCTAGGAAGAGGTGCAGTTGATGCTTCGGGCCGAGACCCTTCGTCAGGACTAACTGAAAGAAGAGCTAATAAGATATTTGAAAGGCCTCCCATCCCATGATCCTCTCATATCCCTTTTGCCAATCAACTGTCCAGCTCTTGGCTCCATCCCTCCACCTCCTGTCTTCTCCTATCATTTTGGATCTCCCCCTCCCCCTCCTTGTGTGGGCACGTGGCCAAGTGGTTAAGGCATTGGACTAGCGACCTGAAGGTCGTGAGTTTGATCCCCAGCCCAGGCAACGTGTTGTGTCCTTGAGCAAGGTACTTAATCACACATTGCTCTGCGATGACACTGGTGCCAAGCTGTATGGGTCCTAATGCCCTTCTCTTGGACAACATTGGTGTCGTGGAGAGGGGAGACTTGCAGCATGGGCAATTGCTGGTCTTCCAAACAACCTTGCCCAGGCCTGCGCCCTGGAGAGTGAAGACTTTCCAGGCGCAGATCCATGGTCTCGCAAGACTAATGGATGCCTTTACTCCCCCTCCCACTTTCAAATCTCTTACTAGCTCTTCTTTCAGTTAGTCCTGACGAAGGGTCTCCGCCCGAAATGTCGACTGTACCTCTTCCTAGAGATGCTGCCTGGCCTGCTGCATTCACCAGAAACTTTTATGTGTGTTGCTTGAAATTCCAGCGTCTGCAGATTTCCTCGTGTTTGGGGCAATGTCAGAGGTATGTTCTCTACACAGAGAATGGTGGGTTCATGAAACGTCCCATCATGAGTGGTGGTAGAGGCAGATACATTAGGGGCATTTAAGAAACTCTTAGTTAGGCACATGAATGATAAAAAAAAAATGGAGAGCTATGTTAGAGGAAAGGGTTAGATTGATCTTAGAGTAGTTTTAAAGGTCATGCGACATTGTGCGCCAAAGGGCCTGTACTGGCTGTAGTGTTCTATATGCCAAAGTCTCTCAATCATTCAAAAATCTCTCCCAATAGTCACAATAGAACTTTAACAAATTACAGTATGGGCTGGCTTCTTCTGTGAGTGTTCTTGTGATACTTGAAATGTTACAAACACCTCCAGTATGATTTAGTCCTGAAGAGAGTTCTCTGAATAAACATCGACTGTTTATTCATTTCCATAGATGCTGCCTGACCTGCTGAGTTCCTCCAGCATTTTGTGTGTGGCTTATCATTTAAATGCATTGATTGTTAAGAGTTTATGAAACAAAGCCTGTATCCAGGTTCAGCTTGACTTATTTATCAGACATACATCAAAACACACAGTGAAATGCAGTCTGAGGATGAGCTGGGGCAGCTCTCCAGTGCCAGCAGAGTACGCCCACAACACTGAGCAACAATAACAACAGCAAAATTCAACCCTCTCACCCTCCCTCCCACACACTCACCCACACACACAAACAGGTTTCCTATGCCAGGACACAATATGCCTACAGGCCTCCAACCTCCAGTCTGTGTCGAGGGTGACGCCAAATAAAACTAAATCCCTTCTGCCTGCATGTGATCCACATCTCTCCATTCTCTGCACATTCCTGTGTCTGTCGAAAAGCCTGTTAAACATCTCTATTGTATCTGCGTACACCACTACCCTGGCTGCCCTTTAAAGTTCAAGTTTAATTGTCATTCGGCCAGACATGAATACCCATGAGTATAGCCAAACGACAAAACATTCCTCCGGGGCCAAGGTGTAACACACAGTACCCGCAGCACACAGCACAAGGCACATATAACACATATAAGATAGCAAGTAAACATAAGGTCACACAAAATATCAATAGCCCAAGAGCCTGAGTGACATGTCCCGTAAATTGTTGGTGCATGGGTGTTATCGGCACCTTTCCTTTAAACTCCCCTCTCTCATTTTAAATGTATGGAGTGGTTGACACTTCTACCCTGGGTGGCGGGAGATACGTCGCTACCAAACGGGGTGTAAGGCACTCCTTCCCTCCGCTAGCCTGCAGGTCACCCCTGGGCAATGTATAGCATCTGCTTAGCCCCTCGATCAGGGTCACATGAAGCCATGGGAGCAGGTAGTGGATGGTCGTATGAGCAGCTGGTGCATATCACAAGTCCTGGTTATATGACCACTGACGCCAGGCAGACAATCTCTGAAGACCGTTGAAGGACACTGCCCAGAAGAAGGCAATGGTAAACCACTTCTGTAGGAAAATTTGCCAAGGACAATAATGGTCACGGAAAGACCATGATTGCCCATGTCACACAACACAGCACATATAGAAAGAACGAATGAACCTTATCTATGCCTCACAGAAATTTATATACTTCTATTGGATCTCTCTTCAGCATTCAAAACTCCAGGGAAAACAACCAAACTTTGTCTACCTCTTAAAGCTCATTTCTCTAATTCAGGAAGCAATCCCAGTAAACCTCTTCTGTACTCTCTCCAAAGCCTTTGCATCTTTCCTGTATTGGGGTGACTAGAAATATGCACAGTACTCCGAAGCAGCCGAAACAAAGTTTTATATAGCTGCAGCGTGGCCTCCTTGCCCTTGTGCTCATCTATAATTTAAACTTCTGCCTGGGGAATTGTGCAGTCCATGAAGATTCATTAAGTTTATTTTTTGAAAGGATTCATTCAGTTGTTCATTATGTGCCCTGTCATATAACGTGGATGATCATGGTGTCTCCAGTACCACGATTGTTTTTGGCAAATTTTTCTACAGAAGTGGTTTGCCATTGCCTTCCTCAGGGCAGTGCCTTTACAAGAAGGGTGACCCCAGCCATTATCAAGACTCTTCAGAGATTGTCTGCCTGGCTTCAATGGTTGCATAGCTAGGATTTGTGATATACACCAGCCGCTCAAACGACCATCCACTACCTGCTCCCATGGCTTCATGTTTGCCATGCAGATGTGACATAGATATCTCTGTCCCCTCAAAGACAGCCCTGTTGAATCATTTAATCAGATTATGGGGATCTGCATACTATCATGAACACTAGTCCTTCTCAGTCTACATTTCCAGTGCCTTGGGAAAACAGCCAACTCCAAACATAGAACAGTACAGCACTGTACAGGCCGTTTGGCCCCTCAACATTGTGCCTGCTTTTCAACCTATTCTAAGCTCAATCTAACCTTCCCACTGTTCCCTCTAAACTGCGTCGGTGCCTGGCTGCTCAGAACTGAAATGTTCCTGCACACATCGTCTTTGTTGTCACAGAGCTAGAAAAAGTTTATGAAACGTGAAATATTTTCTTTGTTGTACTGTATTTCATTATACCGTTCAAATAATAAATAAAATCAAAAGTATATGATTTTTCAATTTTTATTCTAAATATTCATAGTATACACATTTAAAAAAAAAACATTTGGAGTGCTGCACAGTTTTCAGGCCGTGTAAAAATTTCCTGCTCAGAGAAATGATTGCCCCACACATCTGTAAAAAAATAATGAGGGAATGTTGCACATTTTCTTTCATCTATGTGTCTATCTAATAAATAAGTGTTCCTAATGGATCTGCCTAAGCTGCCACTCCTAGCAGCACATTCCATGCACCCACCATTCTCTGTGTATTCTTTCCTCCAATCACCTTAACATTAAGCCCCCTCGCAGTAGTCATTTCTGCTCTGGGAAACAGTCTCTGGCTGTCCACTCAATCAATGCCTCTTATCCTGTACCTCCCACCCTCCTGTTTACCAAAGCAAAAAGCTCCAGCTAGCTCAACCTGTCCTCAAAAGGCATGCTCTTCAATGATTTGTCACCTGTGTTTCGAAATATACTGCATCAAATTAAATGAGTGAAAATACGCTGAGGGAAGCCCACAAGTGCCGCCAGGCTTCCGGTGTTGACATAACCTGCCCGCAACTTACTAAGCACGGCAACACCTCCACTTCCTTTGGAGTTTGCGAAGATTTGGCATGACATCGAAAACTTTGACTAACTTCTCTAGACATGTTGAGGAGAGTATATTGACTGGCTACTTCACAGCCTGGTGCAGATTCACTAATGCCCTTGAATGAAAAATCCTACAAATAATAGTGGATATGACCCAGTCCGTCACGGGTAAAGCGCTCCCCACCATCGAGCACATCTACATGAAACGCGAGCGCAGGAAAGAGGATTCATCGTTAGGGACCCCCACCACCCACGACATGCTCTCTTCTTGTTGCTGCCATCAGGAAGACGGTACAGGAGCCTCAGGACTCACACCACCAGGTTCATGAATGTTCATAACCACAAAATACTCTGCAGATGTTGGGGTCACAGCAACACTCACAACACGCTGGAGGAACTCAGTAGGTCGGGCAGTATCCGTGGAAATGATCAGTCAATGTTTCGGGCTGGAACCTAAGTCCTGACGAAGGGTTCCGGCCCAAAATGTTGACTGATCGTTTCCACGGATGCTGCCAGCCCTGCTGAGGTCCTCCAGTGTGTTGTGAGTGTTGTCATGAACATTCCTTACCCCTCGGCCATCAGGCTCTTGAACAAAAAGAGAGAACTTCACTTGCTGCAACATTGAAATGTCTCACAAGCTCCGGGCTCATTTTCAAGTACTCTTTGTCTCATGTTCTTGATATTTATTTCTTGTTTATTTATGATTATTATCCCTTTCATTTTGTATTTGCAGTTTGTTGTCTTTTGCACACTGGTTGAATACCAAAGTTGGTGTGGTCTTCTTTGATTCTATTATGGTCATTACTGAGTTTGCCTGCAAGAAAATAAATCTCATGGTTGGATATGGTGACGTATATGTGCTTTGATAATAAATTTATTTCGAACTTTGAATCCGAATGGTCCATCTTTAGAATCTGGGAGGAAACTGGAGCCCCTGGGGAAACGCACAGCCACAGGGAGAATGTACAAAGTCCTTACAGAGACCGGCATCTCGAACATACTAGCCCCTTCTCTGCTCGTGATTCTAGGTTTGTATTCAGTTGCAGCAAATAAATTTGGAACGTTTTTAATTACCAAATATAAGTGGCAATTATTTTTTGATATTTATTGCAAAATTTCAAAATCTATTTTAATGAGATAAATGCAATAATGACTTTACACTTCTGCACCATCAAACTAAATTATACAAAAACATGAAAGCCATTGCAATTAATGTAAATATGTTAAGTACATACGGTATATGGGTATCGTAACATGAATATTAGAAATTGTGAGAATAGAGCACAGGTTTAGCCGCACAGAAAACCTGATATGAAGCCCTCTGCTTTAATATTAATGTATTGGAACTGCATTCATTCTGATAATAAAATTTAACAGTCATTATTTGAATGTTTTACATCCAGTCCTTTACAAAATAAATTTAAGATTGTTAATGAGGTGATGTTAATGTTGTGTGCACAGTAATTTGCGACTTGTATATTATTATTTTATGGACTTTCCTACCCAGCAGAACATGATTTTCCTGAAGCCGTTTTTGTCCTCTCTCTTCCCGGAGGATATGAAGCACTGCAGAAGAGGTGATGGAGACAAGCCCTGACTTGGGTAGGAGGTCTAATGAATCATCCTGAAAAAGACATGAAAGGTGCTATATAAATACATGACCCATTCCCTCCCTCTCTATCTTTTTCTCTCTCTTTCCTCCCTCTCTGTTCTTCTTCATTTTCCTTTTGTCATTTTCTTTCTCTGTTGTTCCTTTTTTCTCTCCCACTCTCTTTCTTACTCTAATTTTCTCATCACCTGTCTTTCTCCTTTATTCTGTCTCTCTTTCTTTTGTTATTTCTTTCTTTTTCTTACTTACTTTCTCCTTCTCTCTCTATTGCTTTTGCACTCTCTTTCTTCCTTCTTCATCCGTTCATTGTTTTTCTCCATTCTCTTTCTTCCCCTCTCTCTTCCCCCAACTCTTTCTGACAGCAGTTTATTGTTCACCTATGCCGGACCTATATAATAGTACAGAGAGTGAAAGATTTCACTACCAAGTGCTTGTTCGTTCATTATGTGTCGTGTCATATGATGTGGGTGATCATGATCTCTTCATGACTATGATTGTTCTTGGCAAATTTTTCTACAGAAGTGGTTTGCCATTGCCTTCTTCTGGGCAGTGTCTTTACAAGATGGGTGACCCCAGCCATTACCAATGCTCTTCAGAGGTTGTCAGTGGTCGCATAACCAGGGCTTGTGATATGCACCAGCTGCTCATACAACCATCCACCACCTGCTTCCATGGCTTGACCCTGATCAGGGGCTAAGCAGGTGATACACCTTGCCCAAGGGTAACCTGCAGGCTAGCGGAGAGAAGGTGTGTCTTACACCTCCTTTGGTAGAGACGTATCTCCACCCCACCACCCAGTCAGCTGCTACCAGTGCTAAGTGTGACTTGGTCATTTGCAATTTCACCTCTGAGAGTGCAGAAGCCGATATTTTAAGTGATATGTATACAGCAGTCTGTGCCCTTTGTGATCCTGATGAGTTTAGATTAGATTATGAGAACACTCAGTCCTCTTTTATTGTCACTTAGAAATGCATACATGCATTAAGAAATGATACAATGTTTCTCCAGAGTGATATCACAGAAGACAGGACAGACCAAAGACTAACACTGACAGAACCACATAATGATAACATATAGTTACAGCAGTGCAAAGCAATACCATAATTTGATAAGGAACAGACCATGGGCACAGTAAAAAAAAGACTCAAAGTTTCCGAGTCGATCGACTCCCGGGTCCCCGATAGCAGGCGGCAAAAGGGAGAAACTCCATGCCATAAACCTCCAGGCACTGTCAACTTGCCGATACCTTGGAAGCAGCCGACCCCAGCCGACACTGAGTCCATCCGTCCGGAAACTTTGAGCTTCCGACCAGCCTCTCCGATACAGCCTCCCGAGTGCCATCCTCTGCCGAGCGCCTTCGACCTCTCCCCGGCCGCTGAAACACACAAAACCGAGGATTTTGGGGCCTTCTGCTCCAGAGATTCCAGTTACCACACAGTAGCAGCAGCGAAGCGGGCATTTCAGAAGTTTTCCAGGTGTTCCTCCGTACTCTCCCGTCTGTCTCCAACAAATCAGAATTGTGCACGGTCCCCTGCTTGACAGATAACAGACATCATCACTGAAGTGGCCGCGTGTGCTGCCGTCGCGCCGCCATCTTCTCCCCCCTCCCGGGAGGATACTCTGTTTGATGCACTGTTGGAGATGCTTGCTCAGTAATTCATCCCAGTGATCTTTTTATATATATTCATTCAAGGAAGGGGAGCACCCTGGACTGAGCAAATATTTAATATCCCATCCCTAGTTGCCCTTAAAAAGGAGTGAGCTACCTACAAGTTCTGCAGTCTTTGAGGTGACCACGTTGTTGGGAGTGGGTTCCAGGGTTTGACCCATTGATGGTGAAGGAACAGCGATATCTTTCCACGTCGGGATGGTGTGGGGTTTGGACACAGCCCCAGGCAGTGGTGTGCCCCATGCTTTTGCTGCCCCAGTACTTCCAGCTGGTAGAGATGGTGGGTTTGGAAGGTGCTGTCCGAGGAATCTCGGAGAGGTGCTGCAGTGTGTCCTGTAGACAGTATAATCTTCTGCTTCTGTGGTGCAGTGAGAGAACTGTTGTGGATGGGCTGCCTATCAGTGGGTGCTGTCCTGTGTGCTGTCGAGTTTCTTGACTGTTGTTGAAGCTGCACTCGTCCAGGCAAGTGGGGAGTGTCCATCAGACTCCAGACGTGAGCCTTGTGGATGGTGGACGGGCTTTGGGGAGTTCGGGTATGAGGTACTCACTGTGGTGCTATACAGCTGCACTTCGGAGCCAGCATACAACATGGGGGCGACTATTTGCTAGATTACAGCAGGCCACGTGCAACTTTACAGTGGTGATGCACAGGCCATATCAGCTCATGCAAATACCTGTGAGAGGACACATTATCCCTCAGCCAACATCACTCATACATACCGTACTGTGCAAAAGTCTTAGGAACGTTCAATATATATAGCTATCAGACCTAAGACTTTTGCACAGTACCGCATTTACCAACCTGGAGCAGAGATCATGTTTGTAAATCTGGCAGGAACAAAGGACGTTAGGAATGGCAACGGTGGAGCACCGTGGGAAGGGTGTGGGTCAGGTGGCAGAAAATGAGCGCCGGGGTGGGGATGTGGTGCAGGTGCAGGAGACACCCAACCCTGAGATACCAGGCAAGGTCCTTCGAATCCAAACAATTGGTTTATTGATCATTACAGAATGTCTCTTTGTGCTTCCTCCCCTCTCCTTTCCTCTTTCCCCAACCATGACTCCCCTCTCCCTGCCCCCTTCCCACTCTCAGTCCACGATAGAGACCCATATCAGAATCAGGTTTATCATCACTCACATAGGTCATGATTCTTTTTGCGGTAGTAGTACAGTGCAATACATAACATTACCACAGTACTGTGCAAAAATTGCAGGCACCCTAGCTATAGATATGTGCCTAAGACTTTTGCCCAGTATGGTATTGTCTAGCCCTTAACAGACTGCTTATTCTGGGAGCCTGCTGTGTGCACATTAGCTGACAACTTCTTCATTTCAAATGAGACCATGTTTTAAGTGTATGTCATTGGATATAAAGCACATTGGGAAGCTCTTTGGGGACACAGAGTACAGAATTTCACATTATTTCCTCGTTCTGAATCAGGATCACATTTGTTGTGACTGGCAGAATTTCTGATGGTGACAAGGGGGCATACAGGAGTGAGCTAGATCAGCTGGTTGAGTGGTGTCACAACAGCAACCGTACACCCAGTGCCAGTTAGAAGAAAAGATTATTTGTGGACTTCAGGAAGGGGAAGTTGAGGGAGCACACACCAGTCCTCACCAAGGGAACAGCAGTCGAAAGGGTGAACAGTTTCAAGTTCCTGGGTTACAACATCTCTAAAAGTCTATCCAGGGTCCAACATATGCAATTACAAAGAAGGCATGCCAGCAACTATATTTCATAGAAACATAGAAACATAGTAAATAGGTGCAGGAGTAGGCCATTCGGCCCTTCGAGCCTGCACCGCCATTTATTATGATCATGGCTGATCCTCCAACTCAGAACCCCGCCCCAGCCTTCCCTCCATACCCCCTGACCCCCGTAGCCACAAGGGCCATATCTAACTCCCTCTTAAATATAGCCAATGAACTGGCCTCAACTGTTTCCTGTGGCAGAGAATTCCACAGATTCACCACTCTCTGTGTGAAGAAGTTTTTCCTAATCTCGGTCCTAAAAGGCTTCCCCTCTATCCTCAAACTGTGACCCCTCGTTCTGGACTTCCCCAACATCGGGAACAATCTTCCTGCATCTAGCCTGTCCAATCCCTTTAGGATCTTATACGTTTCAATCAGATCCCCCCTCAATCTTCTAAATTCCAATGAGTACAAGCCCAGTTCATCCAGTCTTTCTTCATATGAAAGTCCTGCCGTCCCAGGAATCAATCTGGTGAACCTTCTTTGTACTCCCTCTATGGCAAGGGTGTCTTTCCTCAGATTAGGGGACCAAAACTGCACACAATACTCCAGGTGTGGTCTCACCAAGGCCTTGTACAACTGCAGTAGTACCTCCCTGCTCCTGTATTCGAATCCTCTCGCTATAAATGCCAGCATACCATTCGCCTTTTTCACCGCCTGCTGTACCTGCATGCCCACTTTCAATGACTGGTGTATAATGACACCCAGGTCTCGTTGCACCTCCCCTTTTCCTAATCGGCCACCATTCAGATAATAATCTGTTTTCCTATTTTTGCCACCAAAGTGGATAACTTCACATTTATCCACATTAAATTGCATCTGCCATGAATTTGCCCACTCACCCAACCAAATCCAAGTCAGTCTGCATCCTCTTAGCATCCTCCTCACAGCTAACACTGCCACCCAGCTTCGTGTCATCCGCAAACTTGGAGATGCTGCATTTAATTCCCTCATCCAAGTCATTAATATATATTGTAAACAACTGGGGTCCCAGCACTGAGCCTTGCGGTACCCCACTAGTCACCGCCTGCCATTCTGAAAAGGTCCCGTTTATTCCCACTCTTTGCTTCCTGTCTGCGAACCAATTCTCCACCCACACCAATACCTTACCCCCAATACCATGTGCTTTAAGTTTGCACACTAATCTCCCGTGTGGGACCTTGTCAAAAGCCTTTTGAAAATCCAAATATACCACATCCACTGGTTCTCCCCTATCCACTCTACTAGTTACATCCTCAGAAAATTCTATGAGATTCGTCAGACATGATTTTCCTTTCACAAATCCATGCTGACTTTGTCCGATCATTTCACCGCTTTCCAAATGTGCTGTTATCACATCCTTGATAACTGACTCCAGCAGTTTCCCCACCACTGACGTTAGGCTATCCGGTCTATAATTCCCCGGTTTCTCTCTCCCTCCTTTTTTAAAAAGTGGAGTTACATTAGCCACCCTCCAATCCTCAGGAACTAGTCCAGAATCTAACGAGTTTTGAAAAATTATCACTAATGCATCCACTATTTCTTGGGCTACTTCCTTAAGCACTCTAGGATGCAGACCATCTGGCCCTGGGGATTTATCTGCCTTCAATCCCTTCAATTTACCTAACACCACTTCCCTACTAACATGTATTTTGCTCAGTTCCTCCATCTCACTGGACCCTCTGTCCCCTACTATTTCTGGAAGATTATTTATGTCCTCCTTAGTGAAGACAGAACCAAAGTAATTATTCAATTGGTCTGCCATGTCCTTGCTCCCCATAATCAATTCACCTGTTTCTGTCTGCAGGGGACCTACATTTGTCTTTACCAGTCTTTTCCTTTTTACATATCTATAAAAGGTTTTACAGTCCGTTTTTATGTTCCCTGCCAGTTTTCTCTCATAATCTTTTTTCCCCTTCCTAATTAAGCCCTTTGTCCTCCTCTGCTGAACTCTGAATTTCTCCCAGTCCTCAGGTGAGCCACTTTCTCTGGCTAATTTGTATGCTTCTTCTTTGGAATTGATACTATCCCTAATTTCTCTTGTCAGCCACGGGTGCACTACCTTCCTTGATTTCATTAGGAGTTTGAGGAGATTTGGCATGTTCACAAAGACTCGCAAATTTCTCAGGATGTGCCACGAGGACATTGTAACTGGTTGCATTGAAGTTTGGCATGGGGGCGCGGGGGAGGGGATTGCCTCTGCACAGAATCGGAAAAAGTTGCAGAAAGTTGCAAACTTACCCAGGTCCATCGTGGGCACTATCCTCCTCAGCATTGAGGACATCTTCAAAAGCAATGCCTCAAAAAGGCAGTATCTTTCATTAAGGACCCCGATCACCCAGGA
Source organism: Mobula hypostoma (assembly GCF_963921235.1). Taxonomy (NCBI): domain Eukaryota; kingdom Metazoa; phylum Chordata; class Chondrichthyes; order Myliobatiformes; family Myliobatidae; genus Mobula; species Mobula hypostoma. Next base: position 8,895,562 of record NC_086107.1, read on the forward strand.
CATGTCCTCTTCTCAGTGCTACCAACAAAGAGGAGGCACAGGAGCCTGAAGACAAGCATTCAACATTTCAGGAACATTTCTTCCCTTCTGCCATCAGATTTCTGAATGGACAATGAACCCATGAACACTACCTCACTATGTTTTTTTGAAAAGACTTTTGCACGGTATTGTAGTAATTTTACGTATTGCTCTGTACTGCTGCAAAAAAAAAACAAGTAATTTCATGATATATGTGAGTGATGATAAACCTGATTCTGATATGGATCTCTGTTGTGGACTGAGAGTGGGAAGGGGGCAGAGAGAGGGGAATCATGGTTGGGAAAAGGGGAAGGGAGAGGGGAGGGAGGGGGAAGCACCAGACAGACATTCTGTAATAAAACAATAGTTTGGAATCACATGACCTTGCCTGGTGTCTCAGGGCTGGGCGTGTCTGCCCTCGTGCCATGTCAAATCCCTGGTATTCCTTCTCTTCCCTGTCCTACACCCCTCCTGCTGCACTCCATCCTCTCCATCCCGGCAGATTTACAAACTCACTCTCTGCTCCACATTAACAAATACAAGACACATGCTAGTGGTATTAAATCTGATTCTGATTCAGAATGGGGAAGGACTGTGATGTGATGTTTTGTGTGAATGAGGATATGCCAAGGACATGGCCTGGAAGACTAGCGCGCCTTCAGGGTGCCAGATTTTCGTGGCTCTGGAGGTGGGCGGATTCGAGGTCGGTGCTGCCATCTGATGTGTCATGGGAGATATTAGATCGAAAGCAGAGAGCTGGCTGCTGGCTGTGTGCCCACGGACCCGAGTTCTTTAGCCACAGAGCTTGGAAAAAGTGATGCAACAGACTTTTAGCACCATAAATCAGTGGGTTGTTTTGTTATGTCTCCCCTCTCGCTGTGAAACGGGGACACCTCTTTTTCCCTTATTAGGGAGAGAGAGAGAGCCTGTGGTATGTCGAATACTGGGTGAACGAATAGTCTTTGGGGTACTGCAAGTCTGTGTCCTTATTGATGCTTTGCTGCACACTTAAGTGCTTGGAGGGGGGGGTGCTGATGCTTTTTGCTGATGGGGGAGGGGGGTCGTTGCTTTGCTGCTGCTTATTCATGGGAAGGGCGTGCTGGAGGAGGGCTTTGGGGTTCTAACATTTAACTGTCATTCATTCTTCGGGGCACTTCTCTGTTTTCATGGATGTTTGCGAAGAAAAAGAATTTCAGGATGTATATTGTATACATTTCTCTGACATTAAGTGTACCTAGTGAACCTAATGATCTCTTACTCCTTCTATCCTGTAAGTTACTGTGTTTTAGACACATTTCTCTTCTGCTTCCCAGTCTCTGCACACCTTCCCAATTGTTAACACAAGAGATTCTGCGGGTGCTGGGAGTCTTGAGCAACACACACGCAAAATGCTGGAGATGCTCAGCAGGTCAGGCAGCATCTATGGAGGGGAATAAAGGGTCAATGTTTCTGGCTGAGATCCTTCATCAGGACTGGAAAGGAAGGGGGGAGGAAAGCAGAATAAGAAGGTGTGGGAAGGGGAAGGAATACAAGCTGGCAGGTGATAGGTAAAGCTAGGTGAAGGGGAAGGTGGGTGGGGGAGGGGGACGAGGTGAGAAGCTGGGAGGTTGAAGAAGAAGGAATCTATTAGGAGAAGACATTGGACCGTAGGGGAAAGAGAAGGGGAACCAGAAGGAGGTGATTAGCAGGTCATGAGTGTGGAGAGGAGAAGAGAAGGGGTGAGAGAGTAACCTGACTGGCAGATTGAGAATGGAAAAAAATAGATGAGATGGTTTGTTGGGGAGGGGAGGGGGTTAAACTGAAGGGAGTAATTACAGGAAGCTCGAGAAATCGACCTTTATTTTTCCAACTCACATTTCTTGACCCTTGCTAGATGATGCGGCCTTACATCAGGGAAGATTGCGATTTGGACCATCTGCTCTGAACACAACCACGGGGACACAGGCATTGTCTGTATTCTGTGCAGATCACAGCCTTCAGTACTTCCTCCCTGGCAGCACTGGGCGGGACCCTTCAGCGATACAGACATTGTGGAGTGGTGAGGCGATGTAAACATTGTCCACAAGAAGATCTGCCTCGCCGCTGAATCAGTCAGCCAGAACTGTTCCATATTGTCAGGCATTTAAAATTCTCTGGAAGTTTCTGACACCTTGAGAAACATTTAAAAACATTTAAGTTATTATAAGATAATTAAACCCAAAGGAATTAATCAGGAAAAGTCATGTAAGCTGAAAATGTCCAAAACATTTTAAAATGTATTCAAACCACTTAAAACATTCAAATTAGGGCAAGAGATTTTAAATGATCATAAAGAGTATTTTTACAAGGATATTTAAATTAAAAATAACACATATCTTAGCAGCCAACAACCTTTTCCTTCCAGTGGCATAGAACATAGAACATCAAACAGTACAGTACAGAAACACCCTTCAGCCCTCAATGTTGTGCAGAATCAATTAAACTAGTAATTAAATGCCTAACTAAACTAAGCCCTACTGACTACTGTGAGGGAATCCTGAAGTACCCCTATTAACTGTGCATTTCTTTACAGAGAGGAAGGAGGAGTTATTTGAATGACAGGTGGTACCCAGTACGGTGAAATAAATAGGAGGTCAGATGACACAGACCTCAGACACATATTTGGACACTGAATGACCATTGTTGTGCCTGCAGAAAAAGTGGGTATTGGAGGATCAATCGGGCAGATCGATCCAGTCACTCTTGCAATGGAAGGAGGAAAAGAGTTGACCAGTGGGGAGTTGTCCGTGTGTCCACCCTCGCCTGGGGGATAGCTCCACCACAGAAAACCGGTCCCCTTTGTTAGAGTCGCAATCGGTGACTTTTAAAGGATTTCGAAGGATGACGAGAAGATCTATGGTGTCAGCTCACCTGAAGACTCTCACCTGAATCTCTCCCTCTCTCTCTCTCCATCACTACTCAACCTAATACCACGAACTGAACTTTACTCATCATTGTAAGACTGTACCTTTTTACCCCTAGACTTATAGAAGCTTGGTTTTTCATACATACATTTCCACACTTACCAATATATGTAATCATTGCTAACCTGTTTGATTTATCTACATTTATATTACTGTATTGTGTAGTTACTAATAAATATTATTAGTTTATAGCAATACTGGACTCCAAAGTGTTTTCCATCTCTGCTGGTTCTTTATTCCCGTCACGGGGTTTGTGACACTACATAGAGTACACTTTGCTTAGTTCAGGATGCTTAGTGAGTTCAGGCAATTGGTAAAATTCCATCTTCCCCAGAACATGTCATTCCACTATTTAAGAAGGGTGAGAAGGAAACTATAGACCTGTTAGCCTGACATCAGTGGTTGGGAAGTTGTTGGAATCGATTGTTAGGGATAAGGTTACGGAATACCTGGAGGCACATGACAAGATAGGCCAAAGCCAGCATCGTTTCCTGAAAGGAAAATCCTGCCTGACTAACCTACTGCAAATTTTTGAGGAAATTACAAGCAGGGTAGACAAAGGAGATGCAGTAGAAGTGGTGTATTGGATTTTCAGAAGGCCTTTGAATGCTGTGCATGAGGCTGCTTGGCAAGATTAGAGCCCATGGAATTACAGGGAAGTTACTAGCAAGGGTGGAGCATTGGCTGATCGGCAGAAATCAGAGAGTGGGAATAAAGGGATCCTATTCTGACTGGCTGCCAGTTACCGGTGGAGTTCCACAGGGGTCAGTGTTGGGACTGCTGCTTTTTACATATATGTCAATGAATTTGTGGCTAAATTTGCCGATGATACAAAGATAGGTGGAGGAGTGGATAGTGTTGAGGAAACAGAGAGCATGCAGAGAGACTTAGGTAGTTTAGGGGAATGGGCAAAGAAGTGGCAAATGAAATACGGTGTTGGAAAGTGTATGGTTATGCACTTTGGTGGAAGAAATAAACGGCCAGACTATTATTTAGATGAGGAGAGTATTCAAAATGCAGAGATGCAAAGGGACTTGGAAGTCCTTGTGCAGGATACCCTGAAGGTTAACCTCCAGGTTGAGTCGGTGGTTAAGAATGCGAATGCAATTTTGGCATTCATTTCCAGAGGTATAGAATATAAGAGCAGGGATGTGATGTAGAGACTCTCTAAGGCACTCGTGAGACCACACGGAGTATTGTGTGCAGTTTTGGGCTCCTTAGTTTAGAAAGGATATACTGACATTGGAGAGGGTTCAGAGAAGATTCACGAGAATGATTCCAAGAATGAAAGGATTACCATATGAGGAACGTCTGGCAGCTCTTGGGCTGTGTTCCCTGGAGTTCAGGAGAATGAGGGGGGGGATATCATAGAGACATTCCAAATATTAAAAGGCCAGAACAGATTAGCTATGGCAAAGTTATTTCCCATGGTAGGGAAGTCTAGGACAAGGGGGAACAACTTCAGGATTGAAGGACGTCCTTTTAGAACTGAGATGTGGAGAAATTACTTTAGTCAGAGGGTGGTAAATCTGTGGAATTTGTTGCCACAAGCGGCTGTGGACGTCAATTCATTGGGTGTATTTAAGGCAGAGATAGATAGGTTCTTGATTAGCCAGGGCATCAGAGGGTATGGAGAGAAGGTAGGGGAGTGGTGATGACGGGAAGAATTGGATCAGCCAATGATTAAATGGTGGAGCAGACTTGATGGGCCGAATGGCCTGCTTCAGCTCCTATATCTTACCGTCTTATGGTCTATAGAACATAATGGCGTAATTCTAGACAGCATCCTCACATCAGCCATTACTGTCTGGTTTAGTGCAGCATTCTCTCACAATGCACAAAAACTACAGTGAACTGCCAGCCCAGCAGAAAAGGTCATTGGCTACAGTCTACCATCACTGCAGGAAAAAAATCACTGACAGGACACACCCAGCAAACAGCCTTTTCCAAAAGCTCCCTTCTGGATAGTGCTACACAGCACAGTGCAAGTGGCTGAGGCAAATATACATAGTTAGGGTGCCGAAGAGCTTTGCGCAGAACTGTGGTAAGTTTAGGTATTGCACTGTACTGCTGCTGCAATAAAACATATTTCATGACATATGTGATGATAAACCTGATTCTGATACAGGTCTCTGGTGAAATGAGAGTGGAAAAGGGGCAGGGAGAGGGGAAGCATGGCTGGAAAAAGGGGAAGGGTGAGGGGAGCGAACAGGAAGCACCAAATCAATAAACTAATAGTTTGGAATCAAATGACCTTGCCTGGTGTCTCAGGGTTGGGTGTGTCTGTACCTGCATCATTCCCCACCCCGGCACTCCTTCTCTGCCTCCTGTCCCGCACCCCTCCCGCGGCACTCCACCCTCACTCTTCCCAATATCCTTTGCTCCCTCCAGATTTACAAACTTGCTCTCCACTTCAAGTTGACAAATACAGCACTGTACAATTGCCTTAGGCACTCTTGCTATGTATGTGTTCCTACGACTTTTGCACGGGACCTTAAATGTTTCTTCCCCCAGGCAGTTAATCTGATCAACCATGGCAGTTAACCACTCCGTCCCCCTCTATCTATTACCTCAGTCACTACACTGCACAGTAAACACTTCAAACCACGTTATATTCGAAGAAGGAAGTCTGAGAGTCGGAGCGGGAGTGCGGAGGAAGACATTTTTGAATTTTTCGGTTTTCTTTCCATCGGCATTCAGAGAGGCGGGACTGCGCAGGCGTGTGACGTCGGGCAGTGAAGCGCAGAAGATTTAAAAGGAACAGAGCCTCATACAGCGGGCAGTGTATATTGTGGGTGGCGGAGTGAGCCGGGAGCAGAGTGAAGGCTTAAGGGCTTCAGCTCAACGGGCTTAGGCGGAAACGGGCAAGGCGAGGAAGGTTTGGTATTCATTTTCTGTTGTTATTTGAGGAGAGGGGCGGTATGAGTGTGAGGGCAGTTTGTTGTTCTTGGTGCCGGATGTGGGAGGCCCTGGAGTCTCCAAGCCTCCCAAACGTCCACATCTGCGCCAGGTGCGCCGTGATGCAGCTCCTAAGGGACCGCGTTACGGAACTGGAGCTGCAGCTCGATGACCTTCGTCTGGTCAGGGAGAGTGAGGAGTTGATAGAGAGGAGTTACAGGCAGGTGGTCACACCGGGGCCACGGGAGGCAGACCAGTGGGTCACGGTTAGGAGGGGGAAGGGGAAGAGTCAGGTAATAGAGAGTACCCTGGTGGCTGTGCCCCTTGACAATAGGTACTCCTGTTTTGAGTACTGCTGGGGGGGACAGCTTACCTGGGGGAAGCGACAGTGGCCGTGCCTCCGTCACAGAGTCCGGCCCTGTAGCTCAGAAGGGTAGGGAAAGGAAGAGGAGGGCAGTTGTGATAGGGGACTCAATAGTAAGGGGATCAGATAGGCGATTCTGTGGACGCAGTCCAGAGACCCAGATGGTAGTTTGCCTCCCTGGTGCCAGGGTCCAGGATATTTCTGATCGTGTCCAAGATATCCTGAAGTGGGAGGGTGAGGAGCCAGAGGTCGTGGTACATATAGGTACCAATGACATAGGTAGGAAAAGGGAAGAGGTCCTGAAAGGAGAATATAGGGAGCTACGAAGGGAGTTGAGAAAAAGGACCGCAAAGGTAGTAATCTCGGGATTACTGCCTGTGCCACGCGACAGTGAGAGTAGGAATGCAATGAGGTGGAGGATAAATGCGTGGCTGAGGGATTGGAGCAGGGGGCAGGGATTCAAGTTTTTGGATCATTGGGACCTCTTTTGGCGCAGGCGTGACCTGTACAAAAAGGATGGGTTACACTTGAATCCTAGGGGGACCAATATCCTGGCAGGGAGATTAGCGAGGGCTACTGAGGTGACTTTAAACTAGAATGGTTGGGGGGTGGGAATCAAATTAAAGAGGCTAGGCGAGAGGAGGTTAGTTCACAACAGGGGGATGGGAACCAGTGCAGAGAGACAGAGGGGTGTAAAATGAGGGTAGAAGCAAAAAGTAGTAAGGTGAAAAGTAAAAGTGGCAGGCCGACAAATCCAGGGCAAGCATCAAAAAGGGCCACTTTTCATCATAATTGTATAAGGGCTAAGAGATTGTAAAAGTGCGCCTGAAGGCTTTGTGTGTCAATGCAAGGAGCATTCGTAATAAGGTGGATGAATTAAAAGTGCAGATTGTTATTAATGAATATGATATAGTTGGGATCACAGAGACATGGCTCCAGGGTGACCAAGGATGGGAGCTCAACATTCAGGGATATTCAATATTCAGGAGGGATAGACATGAAAGAAAAGGAGGTGGGGTGGCGTTGCTGGTTAGAGAGGAGATTAACGCAATAGAAAGGAAGGACATAAGCCGGGAGGATGTGGAATCCATATGGGTAGAGCTGCATAACACTAAGGGGCAGAAAACGCTGGTGGGAGTTGTGTACAGGCCATCTAACAGTAGTAGTGAGGTTGGGGATGGTATTAAACAGGAAATTAGAAATGTGTGCAATAAAGGAACAGCAGTTATAATGGGTGACTTCAATCTACATGTAGATTGGGTGAACAAATTGGTAAGGGTGCTGAGGAAGAGGATTTCTTGGAATATATGCGGGATGGTTTTTTGAACCAACATGTCGAGGAACCAACTAGAGAGCAGACTATTCTAGACTGGGTATTGAGCAATGAGGAAGGGTTAATTAGCAATCTTGTCGTGAGAGGCCCCTTGGGTAAGAGTGACCATAATATGGTGGAATTCTTCATTAGGATGGAGAGTGACATAGTTAATTCAGAAACAAAGGTTCTGAACTTAAAGAAGGGTAACTTTGAAGGTATGAGACGTGAATTAGCTAAGATAGACTGGCAAATGACACTTAAAGGGTGGATATGCAATGGAATGCATTTAAAGATCGCATGGATGAACTACAACAATTGTTCATCCCAGTTTGGCAAAAGAATAAATCAAGGAAGGTAGTGCACCCGTGGCTGACAAGGGAAATTAGGGATTGTATCAATTCCAAAGAAGAAGCATACAAATTAACCAGAGAAAGTGGCTCACCTGAGGACTGGGAGAAATTCAGAGTTCAGCAGAGGAGGACAAAGGGCTTAATTAGGAAGGGGAAAAAAGATTATGAGAGAAAACTGGCAGGGAACATAAAAACTGACTGTAAAAGCTTTTATAGATATGTGAAAAGAAAAAGTTTGGTTAAGACAGAAACAGGTGAATTGATTATGGGGAGCAAGGACATGGCAGACCAATTGAATAATTACTTTGGTTCTGTCTTCACTAAGGAGGACATAAATAATCTTCCGGAAATAGTAGAGGACAGAAGCTCCAGTGAAATGGAGGAACTGAGGGACATACATGTTAGTAGGGAAGTGGTGTTAGGTAAATTGAAGGGATTAAAGACAGATAAATCCCCAGGGCCAGATGGTCTGCATCCCAGAGTGCTTAAGGAAGTAGCCCAAGAAATAGTGGATGCATTAGTGATAATTTTTCAAAACTCTTTAGATTCTGGACTAGTTCCTGAGGATTGGAGGGTGGCTAATGTAACCCCACTTTTTAAAAAAGGAGGGAGAGAGAAACCGGGGAATTATAGACCGGTTAGCCTAACGTCGGTGGTGGGGAAACTGCTGGAGTCAGTTATCAAAGATGTGATAACAGCACATTTGGAAAGCGGTGAAATCATTGAACAAAGTCAGCATGGATTTGTGAAAGGAAAATCATGTCTGACGAATCTCATAGAATTTTTTGAGGATGTAACTAGTAGAGTGGATAGGGGAGAACCAGTGGATGTGGTATATTTGGATTTTCAAAAGGCTTTTGACAAGGTCCCACACAGGAGATTAGTGTGCAAACTTAAAGCACACGGTATTGGGGGTAAGGTATTGATGTGGATAGAGAATTGGTTGGCAGACAGGAAGCAAAGAGTGGGAATAAACGGGACCTTTTCAGAATGGCAGGCAGTGACTAGTGGGGTACCGCAAGGCTCAGTGCTGGGACCCCAGTTGTTTACAATATATATTAATGACTTGGATGAGGGAATTAAATGCAGCATCTCCAAGTTTGCGGATGACACGAAGCTGGGCGGCAGTGTTAGCTGTGAGGAGGATGCTAAGAGGATGCAGGGTGACTTGGATAGGTTGGGTGAGTGGGCAAATTCATGGCAGATGCAATTTAATGTGGATAAATGTGAAGTTATCCACTTTGGTGGCAAAAACAGGAAAACAGATTATTGTCTGAATGGTGGCCAATTAGGAAAGGGGGAGGTGCAACGAGACCTGGGTGTCATTATACACCAGTCATTGAAAGTGGGCATGCAGGTACAGCAGGCGGTGAAAAAGGCAAATGGTATGCTGGCATTTATAGCAAGAGGATTCGAGTACAGGAGCAGGGAGGTACTACTGCAGTTGTACAAGGCCTTGGTGAGACCACACCTGGAGTATTGTGTGCAGTTTTGGTCCCCTAATCTGAGGAAAGACATCCTTGCCATAGAGGGAGTACAAAGAAGGTTCACCAGATTGATTCCTGGGATGGCAGGGCTTTCATATGATGAAAGACTGGATCGACTAGGCTTATACTCGTTGGAATTTAGAAGATTGAGGGGGGATCTGATTGAAACATATAAAATCCTAAAGGGATTGGACAGGCTAGATGCAGGAAGATTGTTCCCGATGTTGGGGAAGTCCAGAACGAGGGGTCACAGTTTGAGGATAAAGGGGAAGCCTTTTAGGACCGAGATTAGGAAAAACTTCTTCACACAGAGAGTGGTGAACCTGTGGAATTCTCTGCCACAGGAAACAGTTGAGGCCAGTTCATTGGCTATATTTAAGAGGGAGTTAGATATGGCCCTTATGGCTAAAGAGATCAGGGGGTATGGAGGGAAGGCTGGTACAGGGTTCTGAGTTGGATGATCAGCCATGATCATACTGAATGGTGGTTCAGGCTCGAAGGGCCGAATGGCCTACTCCTGCACCTATTTTCTATGTTTCTATATAGTGTTGTTTACTTTGTAAATACATGTTGGCATTTACGTATTTTATTCCATATTCGTACTTTAACCTCAAACTTAATTTTTTCCATAATTCTTTATTCTTTATATTTGCTGAGTGTTGTTGTTTTTAGTTGGGGTGCTGTGCCAGCATACCAGAGTAAATTCCTAATATATGTAAATTTTAATGGTGAATAAATTTGATTCTTGTACCTTTTGTGGGAAGAAATATTCTCCGTCACCTCTTGAACAATGTATTCATCCGTCGTCAACGTCGATGATGACCTCGACTCGTCGAGACTAGTGCGTGATTTGGATTTAAGTGAGGGAGAGTTGCGCAGCGTCAGCCTCACTCTCTCTTCCTAATTCCCGTCTGGATCCAGTGGCAAGACAGAGTTGAGATGGCTGGAGATGAGACTAGGCGCAGTGGATGACCAGGACGTTTTCTGTGTCTTGTCCTGCTCTACACGTTCCACAACGCTTGCAGAGACCGCCTTCCTGACCGTTGAACCTTCCATTGGTCTCGTCTGCTCAGTCTGCTGGAGTCTGTCTTCACATGCTGGGATAGACAAAGTATAGAACAGTATAGCTTGTATTTCAAGGTAATGTTATAGTTCGGACCCCCAATAGCATCCCCTTCACTTCTCCATACCTCTGATTATTATAATAGCTCAGTTAGGTTATCGAGGGTCAGTAGCTTTAAGTTCCTTGACATTCTCATCTCAGAGCATCTGTCCCGGGACCAGGACGTATGTGCCATCACATATAAGGCACAACAGTGGCTCTACTTTCTTGGAGGTTTGTGTAGATTTGGCATGTCAGCTAAAACTTTGTCAAACTTGTATCGATGCACAGAGGAAAGTATCCTGACTGGTTGCATCATCCTGTGAGCCTCCACATCCAATAAGTCATTCTCCACAACTTCCGCCATCTCCAAAAGGGATCCTACCACCAAACGCATCTTTCCCCACTCTCCACTTTCTGCAGGGATCACTCCCTCTGGGATCCCCTTGTCCATTTCTCCCTTCCCACTAATGTCCCTCCCTGCATTTATTCCTACAAGCAGCCAAAGTGCTACACCTGCCCATTCACCTCCTCACTCAGCTCCATTCAACACTTCCAGGTGAGGCAATGCTTCACCTGCGGATCTGTTGGGGTAGCCTATTGTGTCTAGTGCTCTCAAATACAGCCTCCTCCACTTTGGTGAGACCCGTCATAAACACTTCATTGAGTACCTCCGCGAGATTTCCCAGTGGCCAACCATTTTACTTCCTGTTCCCATTCTTGTTCCAACATGTCAGTCCATGTCCTCGTCTTGTGCCATGATGAGGCCACTCACAAGATAGAGGAACAATACCACATATTCTGCCTGGGCAACCTCGGACCAAATGGCATGAACATTGATTTTTCCTTCTGATGATTTTCCCCTACCCCTTCCCTCTTCTTCTGTTCCCCACTCTGGCCTCTTACCTCTTCTTACCTGCCTATCACATCCGCCTGGTACTCCTTCTCCTTCCCCTTCTCCCACTTTGTGTCACTGCCTGGTATGGAAACAACAAGGCACTGGAATGGGAAGTCTACAGAAAGTGGTAGATGCAGCCCAGTTCATCACTGACAAAGCCCCCCCCCCCCATTGAGCACATTTACATGGACTGCTGCCCCAAGAAAGCAGCAGCCAATGTGAAAGACCCCATCATCCAGGACTTGTTCTCTTCTCATTACTACCATTGGGCAGGAGGTACAGAAGCTTCAGGTCCCACATGTACCAGGTTCAGGAACAGTTACTACCCTATAAACATCAGGCTCCTGAACTGTTGAGGATAACTTCATACACCAAAACTCTGAACTGTCTCCACAGTCTACCGGTTCACCCTCAAGGACTGAATGCAGTTTGTGGTTGGACTCTGCAGTTCCTGTTATATGTGTTTCCAGTTTCTGGTTACTCCTTTTTAAAATTGCTACTTTGTGCGATTTCGATCAGGGCAGACTGGCACTGTGTCCCGCAGTCAACAAACAACCCAGCGCTAAATTGAACTAAATTGCATGATTTTTTCTTTTTGTTTTGAGCAATGGGTGTTTGATATTTTCTCTGAATGTGCTCCATGGTGTCTCTTTGTTTTGTGGGTCTGTGGAGAGATGAATTTTAGGGAAAAAATACTGCATACATACTTTGATAATAAATGTACCTTGGTTCTCAGCCACACACACAAAATACTGGAGGAACTCAGCAGGCCAGGCAGCATCTGTGGAATAGAATAAACAGTCAACGTTTTAGGTCCTCCTGGCCTGCTAAGTTCCTCCAGCATTTTGTGTGTGTTGCTTGGATTTCCAGAATCTACAGATTCTCTCATATTCTCAGTATAGTTTATTTTTTATTCGCAGTTTGTCTACTTTGCACCTTGGTTGTTTATCTGTCTTCCTTTGAGTGCAGTTTTTCATTGATTCAATTTATTTCTGTAAATGTCTGCAAGAAAATGAATCTCACAGTGGAATATGGTAACATATACGTACTTTGATCATGAATTTTATTTTGATGTTGACATTCACACTCAAGAGAACACAAGTCTAGTCTATGGTGTCTGCTCATATAATCTATCCCTTTTAACCCAGCTATTATTCCAAGTGTCATATGTCCTATCTTTGTACATATCTATACTTCCTTATAACATAATAGGCCTGTCAGTATTTAAAACCGCATTTTACTAACATGACTGCTTGGCCCTATTGGAAAATGGCTTCCGAGATGTGTTTAGTATTTCCATTCTCTGATGAAAGAAGGTGTCAAGAAAGTGAAAAGCTTCCACAGACAGGCACTGGGAGCGACATTCCACTGATTTGGGCTCATTTGCTTATTAGGCGAAACAGGCATTTATGGTTTAAAGATGGTTGAGCTGAAGATGTTTTTTAAAAACAATGTTACAACAGAAAGTGACGACTTTTTAGTCTCAGAAACATTAGATGTCAGAGAAAATTCAAATAATTGCATTGTAGAAGAAACCCAAAGACCAAAATTATAAATTCAATGTCTATATGTATGTATACATATTTATACTTCGATAATAACTATATACATATATATAAATCAATCACAATGAAAAAGAAACACAAAGTTGGACAATCAGAGTGCAAAAGACAACAAATTATGCAAATACAAAGAAGAAAAAAAAACAAAATAATAATAATAAATAATAAATATTGAGATCATGAGTTGTAGGGTCCTTGAAAGTGAGTCTGTTTCTTTTAAGATATGATGAGTAACTGCTGACAAGAACATTATTTCTACATTTGCATAGCTGCAGAAAAGACACTTAAAGGTTAATTTAAAATTAATTTACTCAATTACAATTAATGTTTAGGAACCTTAAAGCTGTGAGTCGGTGGTTTACATTGGGACTGTTTAAAGTGAAAGGAAGGCTTTACTGTTGGTTCTTACGGGCACTTTGCTTTAATCTTTAATATTCAGGATGAAAACTTTGAATATGTTTAACATTTTAACAGCTTGTCAAGGTCACTGCTGTCTCCTGTCACATTCATAATTACACGTTCTGGTAAACTTTCATTAGTGTCTCCACGTCCTTCTTTTATACAATTGAAATACTGTCTCCCGTTAAGGGAAGACAAGCAACATTTTACGTCAGATCATTTGACCAGTTGACAGCCATTGTGCGATGGAGCTAAAATGTGAGGAATTTGGAGACGGAGAGAGAAAGAGAGAAGGAGACAGACTGCGGAATTTGAGCACGCGCGCGCACACACACACACAATGATATAATCTATTTATTTTATTTGTGGTTTACAGTGTACGGTAATTAAAAAGAGCTGAGTGGGCTACATTCAAATAAGCCACCGATTCATTTATAAAGTGAAGAATATTATTTTGTGATATTAAAAGTGAAGGTCTTCTTTCAACTTTGAATCTGTGACTGAGAAGATGGAAGAATTAAACAACATTATGCAGTATTTAATACCTTTCAAAACCTCCCTGCTTGGGTATAATTATTCATCTCACGTTGGTCCACAGATCGAAAAGAAAACACAGATATAATTTTCTTTTTGGTTGAGCAAGCTACAGATATGCGAGATACCATCGTGTTGCTGTTCAACCTAAATTGATACCAATTGAGACCTGAAATGATATTTTATTGTCTGGTACTCCAAAACGCCGACACGAAAACAGATACCAATCCAGTCATCAACAAAACCAGAGGACGACAAAATGGCGAGAAATGTGCTTAAAGAGGCACAACCACAAAATGCTGGACGAAGTCAGAAGATCAAGTAGCATCTATGGAGAGGAGTAAACAGTTGCTTTACGGTGCTTAAAGTGGATTTTCATGACGTACTTCAGTGTGGAATGTGAATAAAGCATTTGCTTAGATTCCAGGCAGGGTTAAGTTTTACCCAGATTTTAAAAGCTCAATGATTCTATGAGTGTATAACCCTGTGATTCAATGACTCTTTTGGTAAGATGGCAACACGCTTGGATGCAGCAGCCACCCTGGCTCCAACCAAGTATCTGATTGATCTTCCTTTATGTCATCCTCATGATCTCAAGACACTGCTGGATATTAAGAATATCAAGTTCTTCAGGACTACCCCACTAGAGAGTTGCTGGATAGCGGTGGAGCTGGACTTGTTCCACACTCTATTGCAGCCTGCTTTAGCTGCCCGGGGAAGAAGATACCAGAGGTGTGTGTAAGCGGTGCGCCATCCAGCAGACGGCAGTGATTGTCTTGGACCTTTCTGTCGTGATCGCAAGACCCTAATATTGGTAAAGTAGAATACTGTGAGCCGGATTCATCGGCTCGTTGACGAGACCGACGGCGGTGGAGCTGCGTGGGCTCAGCTGTGGCATGAACCAGGCCTTGGGGTCAGCTGTTGTGGACGCCAAGGAAGGAGACGCCAGAGCTGACTGTGTCACTGGATTCCACGCTGGGTTGGAGGCTGACCCTTGCTGTCGGTGCTGCTCTCCAGTGTTCACTCAATGGGACATAAACTGGGTACATCTGACTGTGGCTGCACTGTACAATAGGAGGAATGGGTGTGGACTGTTCTTGCAGAAATGAGGCACAAGATCAACATCCATGCACCATCAACCTATAGGTCATGGCACTCAGAGACTTATTATAAAAATATTATTATTTTATAATATAATTTTGGTTAACTATATTATATGTGCTATATTAGATTAGATTAGATTAGATTATGAGGACATGCAGTCCTCTTTTATTGTCATTTAGTAATACATGCATTAAGAAATGATATAATATTCCTCCGGTGTGATATCACAGAAACACAGGACAGACCAAGACTGAAAAACCAACAAAAACCACATAATTATAACCTATAGTTACAACAGTGCAACAATACCATAACTTGATGAAGAACAGTCCATGGCACAGTAAAAAAGTTCAAAGTCTCTCGAAAGTCCCACATCTCACGCAGACGGGAGAAGGAAGAAAACTCTCCCTGCCATGCCCGACCACAGTCCGACTCTGAGTCATCTGAAAACTTCGAGCCTCCGATCAGCCGCCCGACAGCGAGTACCGAGCACCATCTCTGCTGAACGCTTTGACCCCAGCCTCGGTCGCCAGCAGCAGGCGAAGCCGGGGATTTTGAGGCCTACCCTCCAGAGATTCTCGATCACACAGTAGCAGCGGCAGCGAACCGGGCATTTCAGAAGTTTCTCCAGATGTTCCTCTGTGCCTTCTCTTGTCTGTCTCCATCAAATCAGAATTGTGCACGGCATCCTACTTACAAATACGATATCATTTCACCGGACAGCTGCGCGTGCTGCGTCGCACTGCCATTTTCTCCTCCTGCCTATATGTGCTGTGTACAAAAAATGATAATTAAATTTGAATTTGAACTTGAACTGCAACTTGGTTCTATCCCTCTTTGAATTCTGTTCCTCTCTCCACAGATGCTGCCTCACCAGCTGAGAGTTTTTATTTAGAGATACAGCGTGGGTAGCGGGCCCTTCCAGCCCAACAAGCCTCTGCCGCCCATGTGACCAATGAACCTGCCAAGCTGTGCACCTTTGGAACGTGGGGGGAAGCTGGAGAGGTTGGAAGGAACCCACGGGGTCACGTGGAGAACATACAAACTCCTTACAGACATTGGCGGGATTTGAACCACAACCATCATTCTACTGTGCCAATAGACAATAGACAATAGGTGCAGGAGTAGGCCATTCGACCCTTCGAGCCAGCACTGCCATTCACTGTGATCATGGCTGATCATCCACAATCAGTATCCAGTTCCTGCCTTATCCCCATATCCCTTCATTCAGCTATCATTAAGAGCTCTATCTAACTTTCTTGAACACATCCAGAGAATTGGCCTCCACTGTTTTCTGAGGCAGATCCACAACCCTCTGTGTGAAAAGGTGCTGCCCCAATGTGCACTACTGATAACTCTGCCATGGATGGTCCCAAACCCAGCTGTGAAGGGAGGAGGGTTGGGCATAGGGCTAGGGCCTCATCACGTAAAAACCCCGAGCTACAGGAACCCCAACAGAAGCTCCAAAGACCTCATCCCTGGGAGAGGAAGGATTCACCAAGAAGATGGGCGACAGCTGGGATTTTGTGTGTTTTGTTTTGGATCTCCAGCATCTGCAGATTTCTCATGCTTGTGATTAGACTGCTGCACTGCAAAGTCTCTTTGAGGGATGCCTACCCTGAAGAAGTTCAAATCTTCCCTTTGATGGAAGTTCAGTGATACTCTCTCTCACTGCTCTCCTATGTGGGACTACTCCCCTTCCTTTCCAGTCCTGAGGAAGGGTCTCAGCCCAAAACGTCGACTGTTTACTCTTCTCCATACTGACCATTTTGTGTTTGACCGTGGAATGATTGCTGGTGCTGGAAGGGGTGGTTTAACTATCTCAGAAACTGCTGATCTCCTGGGATTCTCATCCACATGTCTCTAGAGCTTACAGAGAATGGTGCAAAAAACAAAAAAAAACATCCGATGAGCAGCGGTCCTGTGGGTGAAAATGCCTTGTTAATGAGGGAGGTCAGAGGAGAATGGTCAGAGTGGTTTCAAGCTGACAGGAAGGTGACAGGAACTCCAATAACCACGCATTACAGCAGCAGTGTGCAGAGGAGCATCTCTGAACATTCAACACATTGAAGAGGACAGCCTGCAGCAGCAGAAGATCATGAACATACACTCAGTGGCCACTTTATTAGGTATAGGCGCTAGAGGCCATTCAGTGTACGTGCATGTATATACGGGAAATAAAGTTGATCTATGAACCTTGATAAAGCTGATGTTGGAAAAAGAAACCATTTAGCAAGGACTATATGAAGGGGCTTTGCTTCTCAGTAGAGATTAGTTTAGTTAGCCATTTGATTACTAATTTAATTGGTTTGGCAAATGTTGTAGGCCAAAGGGCCTGTTCCTGTGCTGTCCTGTTCTGTGTAAATATTTGTCATATTGGGTATATTTAATTTGGAGGTTGATAGGATGGAGGTCTCTATACCCGTGACTCTGTGGCCAAGCATGGCTCAAGTACCATCTATAAACTTGCTGACGATACAACCATTTTTGGTAGAATCTCAGATGGTGACGAGAGGGTGTACAGGAGTGAGATATGCCAACTAGTGGAATGGTGCCGCAGCAACAAGCTGGCACTCAACGTCAGTAAGATGAAAGAGCTGATTGTGGACTTCAGGAAGGGTAAGAGGAAGGAACACACAACAATCCTTATAGAGGGATCAGAAGTGGAGAGAGTGAGCAGTTTCAAGTTCCTGGGTGTCAAGATCTCTGAGGACCTGACCTGGTCCCAACATATTGATGCAGTTATAAAGAAGGTAAGACAGCAACTATACTTCATTAGGAGTTTGAAGTGATTTGATATGTCAAAAAATACACACAAAAACTTCTATAGTTGTACTGTGGAAAGCATTATTACAGGCTGCATCACTGTCTGGTATGGGGGACGGGGGGGGGGGGGAGGGTGGCTACCACACAGGACCGGAAAAAGCTGCAGAGGGTTGTAAATTTAGTCGGTTCCATCTTGGAACCCAGGAATCAAAGTACCCAGGATGTCTTCAAGGAGCGGTGTCTCAGAAAGGCTGCATTCATTATTAAGGACCTCCAGCACCCAGGGCATGCCCTTTTCTCATTGGTACCATCAGGTAGGAGGTACAGAAGCCTGAAGACACACTCAGCTATTAAGAAACAGCTTCTTCCCTTCTGTCATCCGATTCCTAAATGGACATTGAACCCTTGGACACTACCTCACTTTTTTAATATATAATATTTCTGTTTTTGCATGATTGTTAACATATTCAATATATGAGTGAGGTTGATGTTCTGGAAGTTTTTAACCTAGACAATATAAGTGAGGTTGATGTTCTGGAGCATGTTGATATTAAGGGAGAGGAGGTTTTGGAGTTCTTAAAATACATTAGGACAGATAAGTCCCCGGGGCCTGACGGAATATTCCCCAGGCTGCTCCACGAGGTGAGGGAGGCGATTACTGAGCCTCTGGCTAGGATCCTTATGTTCTTGTTGACCACGGGAATGGTACTGGAGGATTGGAGGGAGGCGAATATTGTTCCCTTGTTCAAAAAAGATAGTAGGAATAGTCTGGGTAATTATAGACCAGTAATTACTGGGTAATTACGTCTGTGGTGGGAAAGCTGTTGGAAAAGATTCTTAGAGAAAGGATCTATGGGCATTTAGAGAATCATGGTCTGATCAGGGACAGTCAGCATGGCTTTGTGAAGGGCAGATCATGTCTAACAAGCCTGATAGAGTTCTTTGAGGAGGTGACCAGGCATATAGATGAGGGTAGTGCAGTGGATGTGATCTACATGGATTTTAGTAAGGCATTTGACAAGGTTCCACATGGTAGGCTTATTCAGAAAGTCAGAAGGCATGGGATCCGGGGAAGTTTGGCCAGGTGGATTCAGAATTGGCTTGCCTGCAGAAGGCAGAGGGTCATGGTGGAGGGAGTACATTCGGATTGGAGGGTTGTGACTAGTGGTGTCCCACAAGGATCTGTTCTGGGACCTCTACTTTTCGTGATTTTCATTAACGACCTGGATGTTGGGGTAGAAGGGTGGGTTGGCAAGTTTGCAGACAACACAAAGGTTGGTGGTGTTGTAGATAGTGTGGAGGATTGTCGAAGATTGCAGAGAGACATTGATAGGATGCAGAAGTGGGCTGAGAAGCGGCAGATGGAATTCAACCCGGAGAAGTGTGAGGTGGTACACTTTGGAAGGACAAACTTCAAGGCAGAATACAAAGTAAATGGCAGGATACTTGGTAGTGTAGAGGAGCAGGGGGATCTGGGGGTACATGTCCACAGATCCCTGAAAGGTATCTCACGGGTGGATAGGGTAGTTAAGAGAGCTTATGGGGTGTTAGCTTTCATAAGTCGAGGGATAGAGTTTAAGAGTTGCGAGGTAATGATGCAGCCCTATAAAACTCTGGTTAGGCCACACTTGGAGTACTGTGTCCAGTTCTGGTCACCTCACTATATGAAGGATGTGGAAGCATTGGAAAGGGTACAGAGGAGATTTACCAGGATGCTGCCTGGTTTAGACAGTATGGATTATGATCAGAGATTAAGGGAGCTAGGGCTTTACTCTTTGGAGAGAAGGAGGATGAGAGGAGACATGATAGAGGTATACAAGATATTAAGAGGAATAGATAGAGTGGATAGCCAGCGACTCTTCCCCAGGGCACCACTGCTCAATACAAGAGGACATGGCTTTAAGGTAAGGGGTGGGAAGTTCAAGGGGGATATTAGAGGAAGGTTTTTTACTCAAAGAGTGGTTGGTGCGTGGAATGCACTGCCTGAGTCAGTGGTGGAGGCGGATACACTAGTGAAGTTTAAGAAACTACAAGACAAGTATATGAAGGAATTTAAGGTGGGGGGTTGTATGGGAGGCAGGGTTTAAGGGTCAGCACAACATTGTGGGCCAAAGGGCCTGTACTGTGCTGTACTATTCTATGTTCTATGTTCTATACTGTAATTGATTTACTTATCTATTTATTGTTATTATTTTTTCTCTTCTATATTATGTATTGCATTGAACTACTGCTGCTGCTAAGTTAACAAATTTCATGACACATGCTGGTAATAATAAACTTGATTCTGATTCTGTCCTGATTAATGGAGTTTACAGATGAGTTTTGTGGGCTTGGCACAATAATGTGGGTGGAGGGCCTATTCCTGTTCTGTACTGTTCCATGTTCTATGTTCTCACAATCTTTCAGCCTTACACTGATGCTCACAAGGAACCAATGTATTCTGAGTAAATATGATTGAGACAACAAGTATTTAATTACAGCTGAAAATAAAAATAACTAGTAGTTCCTAGTTCTTAAAATCAGACAATGGACATAAACGGCTGGGTGTGGACATGAGGGTGGGGGAGGAGGGGGGAGAGGGAAACAAGACTGATTTCAGACTCTGAATTATTGTTTACGGAGAGAGGAAACACCCCAGGAGATTCCATTGTGGCAAAGAATCCAAACACTCCAGACAGCTCCAGCCAAAATTATATCACCATCTCTCACTTCATTGTGATCAACCATTGGGTTTTTGAAGGTCTGTTTTCTCATCCGTGGGTATCTCTACAGGGTACAAAAGGTTCTGATTATCAATTTATATTGCAGCTTCAAAGTGTATTATTCCATCTGCAGAGGGTAATGAGCTTCATTTTCTTTGCGTTCTTTGGAACAAAAGAAAATAAGAAAATGGAGGATTCCTGGCTGCATTCAATTGCTGTATTTGTCAAAGGCACATGTGCATCTGCTTAGCAATTTTTACAATCTTGAGGTACGGAATACTTTAACCCTGAAGAGGAATCCCCACTAAACATGCGGGGAGCACCCTTTGGCGGAATTGATTTATTCATGACCAAGTTCTGCCTTTCTGTTTTTCAATTCTTCTCACCTGCCTGTCACTTCCCCTTGGTTCCCCTCCTGCTTCCCTTTCTCTCGTGATCCACTCTCCTCTTCTCTCAGATTCATTCTTCTCCAGCCCTTTACTGATTGAGGTACACCGCACAATAGGGCCTTCCAGCCCTTCAAGCCACACCATCCAGCAAGCCCCCGACTTGATCCTAGTTTAACTGCAGGACAATTTACAACGACCAATTAACCTCCCAACCAGTACTTCTGCAGCAAGAAAGCGGTTCACCTGGAGGAAACCCACGTGTTCACAGGGAGAACGTACAACTCCTTACAGGCAGCAGAGGAAAATCTTTCCAAAACCCCCTCCCCCCACCTGGCTTCACCCATCAACTTCAAGCTATCCTCCTTCCCCTCCCCACTACCTTTTTATTCTAAACACAAAATAATCTGCAGATGCTGAGATCAAAGCAACACTTACAGTACGCTGGAGGAACTCAGCAGGTCGGGCAGCATCAGTGGAAACGATGAGTTGACGTTTCGGGCCGGAACCCTTCATCAGGACTGAAGAATGAAGGAAAGAATGAAAGAATTCTTCAAATCCTTCCCCCTCCTTCATTCTTCAGTCCCGACGAAGGGATCCGGCCCAAAACGTCGACTCATCGTTTCCACCTTTTTATTCTGACATCTTTCTCCTTCCTTTTCAGTCCTGAAGAATTGTCTCAGCCCAAAACATCGAATGTTTATTCTTTTTCATAGATGCTGCCTGACCTGCTGAGTTCCTCCAGCATCTTGTGTGTGTTGCTTTGGATTTCCAGCATCTGCAGACTGCCTTGCGTTAGTGATTTACCATTCGTTCATGGCTGATTTATTTTCCCTCTCAACCTTATTCTCCCGCCTTCTCCCTGTAACTTTTGATGCCCTCTCTAATCAAGAATATTTCAACTTCCGCTTTAAGTACACTCAATGATTTGGCTTCCGCAGCCATCTGTGACAACAAATGCCACAGATTCGTTAACCTCTGGCTGAAGAAATACCTCCTTATCTCTGTTCTAAAAAGATGTCCTTGTACTCTGAGGATGTACCCTCTGGTCCTAGACTCTCCTACTACAGGAAACATCCTCTCCATCTATCTGGGCCTTTCAATCCCTTCATTTCTTTCATCCCAGGAAACAACTCAGTGGACCTTTTCATTTTTCCATGATAAATCCAGATGATAAATGCACTACTTACCCATATAAATGGAAAAGGCAGAATTTCTACAACAGTGAGCAAAAGCAAACATTTATATAATATTCTTAACATACTGTATGCCTTCAGAGACTGAACTACATTCAGAGATAATAAGACATCAGGCCCATTAGGAAATTAAATTAATTACAGTCTTTTAAAAATAATTTTTACACTCACAACTTTGATCTACGTCCTGTGACAAGAGACCTAGGCTATGATGGTTTGGACCCAAGTGTGGAGTATCTGAGACTAGAACTGAGACATAATACAAGACTGAAATGTGGACAGGGTTCTAAGCTCGATGATGGATGAAATCCAAAGTAGAGTTGACAATTGTTCACCAAATCTCAGTTCAGGTGCTCTTTAAATATTAAAATCCTGGCGCCAAAACATGTCCACCAATTAGCGGGGTGGTCCAGAATTTTTAAAGGGGCCATGCCAGCCATCCATATTTCGGTGAGTTAGAGCATCTAAACCCTGGAGACTGGCGGGGTCAGGTGCGTGACATAACATATCCTATCACAATCATTCCCTCTGTCCTCTTCACACCTCCCTGCTACTTTAGACATATCCATTTCTCACTTTTCCAATTCTTTGACCCAAACATTAATTGTGTTTTCCTCCCTACTGATGCTGCCTAACCTCCTGAGTGTTTTTATTAATATTATTATTATTATCTGTTTATGAGTACAACTGAACTCAAATGCATGTCAGCTAACCAATCTGTATCCAACTTTCATTAACATGAGGTTTCCTTTTATGAATTACTTGAACTTTGGAACATTCTAAATGGTTATAATTCCAAAAACACATTACCAAGGGTGTGAAGAGTCAAATTAATATCGATATAAATATACCAGAGAACGAGGATCCTCAGGGACTGGCTTTGAGGGTCCTGAGAAGGCTGATGAGGTCAGTTTGGACCTACAGACCTACACACCAAGCTATACATGTGTCTTCATTACAGGGAAAGAACTAGTGAGTGGACCTTCTGAAGCAACACTTGCAAAATACTGGAGGAACCCAGCAGGTCTCTGGACTCTGGGAGGAAAACGGAGCACCTGGAAGAAGTCCACAGAGCCATGGGGAGGACATACAAACTTCTTACAGATGGCATTGGAATTGGACTCTGAACTCTGACGCCCCAAGTTGTAATAACGTTGTGATAACTGCTACACTACTGTGGCACCCTCTGAAGTGCGGAGAAAGCCTTAACATTTGTTTCAGCCCTCTTCCAACTGATTCAGCTCCTGTGCCTGCCCTAGTGCTGAGTTGACTCAGTTAATCTGAGTCAGGCTGGGAATGGGAATGGAGATAGGGCATCACAATGGACCAGGACCTAGAGTGTGGGAGTATTGGCATGAGCTCAAATACCACCCACCACCCCCAGAGCAGCTGAGGAACTTAAAATTCAAGTGCTTAAATAAATATGGAATTCTATAATTACGATCATGGGATCATCAGCATGGGTAGTCTCTGTAGTGTATTTAATATTTCAGTAATATTTGAGGAATATTGTTTGATCAGGCATTCTTTGTTTGTTTACATAATTTATTATGGGTTATATGTAAGAAGCTCATGAATGTATATGTCATTACATCACCATGTCATATGTGAGCACCTCATGATAAAATGAATGTAAGTAGGCCAGTATTCCAGGCTACTGTATTTTTCTTTTGATTAATTTCTGGAGTTACAAAACATAACAGACCAAATTAACAAGCAGTGAGTACAGCCATGGGTTCATAAACAGTGAGTACCAGGTGATAAGCAGAAATGGCTAGCTACATTGGAAAGATAGATGCATTCGATTGCACAACAGATAACTGGATGATGTATTCCAAATGAATTGAGCAGTATCTTGAAGCATATGAAACAGCCAATGAAAAACAAGTTCCAATGTTGCTGAGTGCAATAGGTGGAAAAGCATACAGTTTGCTCAGAAGTTTAACTACTCCAACCAAGGCTGCAAAAAGGAGCTTTGCTGATATTATAATCATAATGCAGGAACATTTAGAACCAAAACCGTTGCTGATTGCAGAACACTTTGGGTTTCATAAGTGGAATCAAAGGAAAGGAAGTCAATTTCAGATTACGTGGCTGAATTGAAGAAATTGTCCAAGCATTGTCTGTTCAGTGGTGGGTTTAAAGATGCATCGAGACATTGTTTGGTTTGTGGAATCTTACGAGAAAACATTCAAAAATAGCTCCTAACTGGAGCACAACTCACATTTAAAAGAGCAGTTGAAATCCTTGTATCAATGGAAACAGCAGCCTGAGATGCAATTGAGTTGCAGTCAGGAATGAAAGTGAGCAGGAACAAAATTGCAACATCCAAACAGAAGTCTGCTTGACCAAATAAATTGTGTTACCATTGTGGCAGGGGCTCACATACACCAGACCAATGAAACTTACAGAAATGCAACAAAGAAGGACACATACAAAGAGCATGTTGGCCAGACAAAAGTAAATGGACTGTGCAAGGAAGAGAAAAATTTAAAAAGTCACGTTGCAGTTTGAAATAGAGTACTAATCTGTATGTTGTTGATGAAAAATCTAATACAGTAATGATGAAAGTAGCCTTGAGATTTAGAAAGTGAAAGCTAATAGGAGACAAGCGATATGGCTTACACCAGAAGTGGATGGCAAATTAATTAAAATGGAATTAGACATTGGCTGGGCTGTTATGGTCATTCTACAAAATGAGCTTGATGGTACTTTACAGATACAGAACTGAAGCCTGCAGATATCCAACTAAGAACGTGTACTGGAGAAAAGATAACTCCTGTGGGAATGACATTCATGACAGTGAAATACAACAACCAACAAGCCACATTGGGCTTGTATGTGGACCATCAATGTGGGACTGCAATTAGCTGAGACAACTACAGTGTGATTGGAATATCCATCCACTATTTGCACGTCACATTCCCAGCAATAGAGCTAACTGAAAGCAAATTAAGAAAGGTACTGGATAATCTCACAACAGTGGTCAAAGATGGCATTGGAAAACTCAAAAATATCAAGGATAAAATAGTGTTTAATGAAAATACCACACTCAAGTTTTACAAGGCCCATCTGGTTTCTGATACCATACGTGATAAAGTAGCCAGTGAGATAGATCATATGGAGGCTGAAGGAAGCCTTTCTAAGATTGAATGGAACCCATGGGCAATGGCAGTGATCCCAGTAGCAAAGAAGAATGGATCTGTCAGGATCTGCGGTGACTTTCAGGTCACTATAAACTCACAAATAAAAGTAAGCCAATACCCTCTGCTCAGGATAGAGGGTAACTTTACTGGAGGGAAACACTTCAGCAAAGTGTATTTTGGAAGGTGGACCAAAGTGGACTGTCAGCTAACAATATTAAAAGGCCAGTTCATTGACAAAGCAAAGAGATGAAAAAATTACTGCTGACTTCATCCACCCTAGCAATCACCTCTTTATTCACCAAATAGCCATCAGGGAGACACTACTAGTCCATCACCACCAGGACTACATATCATCTCAGAATATTCTTTCCTGTAGCTATCCAGCTTCTCAACAAAACTCATTCAGGTGTAATACTTTAACTGTCCCTGCACAATATCCATCTTATGTTGATAATTATTTAGTCTGTTCATATGTTCACATTCTTTAATTATTGATGTTTGTGTTGACTGTTCATGGCTGTCTCCACTATTGTCTTGTAAATTGTTGGTCACTATTGTATTGCCTGTTATGTATTGTCCTGTGTTCTATGATTGGCACCGAACCGCAATTGATTCTGTTATGTTTCACATACTGGCAATAACATGATTCGGATTCTGATTCTGAGGCCTACCTTCAGATGGAGTTGGAAGAAGAATCCAGAGTGTTTCTCACCATAAGCACTCACAAAGGACTTATCGCTATAATAGGCTTCTTTTTGGAGTAGCACCTGCACCTGCACTCTGGCAGAAAGCAATGGACTAGGTCCTGCAAGGCTGCCCAGGCACTCAGTGTTACCTGGATGACATCATTGTTGCTGGTGAAGATGACAAGGAACATCTCCCAAATCTCAAGACTATGTTAAAAAGATTAGAAGATTATGGGTTCAGAGCTGAATGCAATGAGTGTGAATTATTTAAACCAAGCATCACTTACTGTGGTCACACCATTGACACGCAAGTTTTACGCAAGTGTGCACAGAAAATTCAAGCAGTGGTGGATGCCCCAAGGCCAAAGGACATGTAACAGTTGTGGTCCTTTTTTAGGATTGGCCAATTACTATAACAGGTTCCTGCCAAACCTGGTTACAGTGCTCCACCATTTGAATTTATAACTACAAATTGGGAAGAAATGGCAATGGACAACGCAGTGTGAGGTTGATTTACAAAAGGCAAAGGAAATGGTCACATCTGACACCATATGCACACATTACGATCCACATCATCCAGTGAAGCTTGCCTGTGATACCTTGCCTGATGATATTGGTGCAGTCATGACATGACACTCAAATAATCATGGGTTGCAATAGAGGTAGGTGTGCAGAACAGTGTTTCTTAAGACTCTAAACATTGAAAGTTTGAAGTGGATGAGCTACAGCAGCACGAGACCATGAACATAAAACCATAAAGATACAGGAGCAGAATCAGGCCATTTGGCCCATTATATCTGCTCTGCCATTTCATCATGGCTGATCCAATTTTCCTCTCACCTCCAATCTCCTGCCTTCTCCCTGTACCCCTTCATGCCCTGACCAATCAAGAATCTGTTAACCTTTACCTTAAATATATATATTCCTGAGGCAATAAAATCCACAAATTCATCTCCCCCTGGCTAAAGAAATTCCTCCTAAAAGGACACCCCTCTATTTTGAGGCTGTGTCCTCTGGTCTTAGACAAACCCATCACAGGAAACATCCTTTCCACATTCACTCTATCAAGGCTTTTCCCCATTCGATAGGTTTCAATTAGGTCACCCCTCATTCTTCTAAATTCCAGTCAATAGAGGTACAGAACCATCAAATGCCATTTATATGACAAGCTGTTTAATCCTGGAATAATTTTCGTGAACCACCTTTGAACCCTTTCCAGTTTCAGCACAACCTTTCTCAGATAAGGGGCCCAAAACTGCCCACAATACTCCAAGTAAGGCCTCACCAGGGCTTTATAAAGTCTCAACATTACATCCTTGTTTTTATAACCATATAACATATAACCATATAACAATTACAGCATAGAAACAGGCCATCTCGGCCCTTCTAGTCCATGCCGAACTCCTACTCTCACCTAGTCCCAATGACCTGCACTCAGCCCCTAACCCTCCATCCCATAACCCTCCATTCCCTTCCTGTCCATATATCTATCCAATTTAACTTTAAACGACAACATCGAACCTACCTCAACCATTCTGCTGGAAGCTCGTTCCACACAGCCACCACTCTCTGAGTAAAGAAGTTACCCCTCATGTTACCCCTAAACTTTTGCCCTTTAACTCTCAACTCATGTCCTCTTGTTTGAATCTCCCCCACTCTCAATGGAACAAGCCTATCCACGTCAACTCTATCAATCCCCCTCATAATTTTAAACACCTCTATCAAGCCCCCTCTCAACCTTCTATGCTCCAAAGAATAAAGACCTAACTTGTTCAACCTTTCTCTGTAACTTAGGAGATGAAACCCAGGCAACATTTTAGTAAATTCCTCTGTACTCTCTCGATTTTATTGACATCTTTCCTATAATTCGGTGACCAGAACTGTACACAATACTCCAAATTTGGCCTTACCAATGCCTTATATAATTTCAACATTACATCCCAACTCCTATACTCAATGCTCTGATTTATAAAGGCCAGCATACCAAAAGCGTCTTCACCACCCTATCCACATCAGATTCCACCTTCAGGGATCTATGCATCATTATTCCTAGATCCCTCTGTTCTACTGCATTCTTCAATGCCCTACTATTTACCATGTATGTCCTATTTTGATTAGTCCTACCAAAATGTAGCACCTCACATTTTTCACCATTAAACTCCATCTACCATCTTTCAGCCCACTCTTCTAACTGGCCTAAATCTCTCTGCAAGCTTTGAAAACCTACTTCATTATCCACAACTCCACCTATCTTAGTATCATCTGCAATTTACAACCCCATCATCCAGATTATTAATAAAAATGACAAACGACATTGGACCCAGTACAGATCCCTGAGGCACACCGCTACACGCCGTCCTCCAATCTGACACACACTTATTCACCACTAATTTCTGGTGTCTCCCATTCAGCCACTGCTGAACCCATTTTACTACTTTGATATTAATTCCTAACGATTGAACCTTCCTAACTAACCTTCCGCGTGGAACTTTGTCAAAAGCCTTACTGAAGTCCATATAGACAACATCCACCGCTTTACACTCATCAACTTTCCTAGTAACCTCGTCAAAAAATTCAATAAGATTTGTCAAACATGACCTTCCACGCACAAATCCATGTTGACTGTTCCTACTCAGACCCTGTCTATCCAGATAATTATATATACAATCTCTAAGAATACTTTCCATCAATTTACCCACCACTGATGCCAAACTCACAGGCCGGTAATTGCTAGGTTTACTCTTAGAACCCTTTTTAAACAATGGAACCACATGAGCAATACGCCAATCCTCCGGTACCATCCCTGTTTCTAATGACATTTGAAATATTTCTGTCAGAGGCCCTGCTATTTCCACACTAACTTCCCTCAAGGTCCTAGGGAATATCTTGTCCAGACCCGGAGACTTACCCACTTCTATGTTCCTTAAAAGCGCCAGTACTTCCTCTTCTTTAATCATCATACTTTCCATAACCACCCTTCTTGTTTCCTTTACCTTACACAATTCAATATCCTTCTCCTTAGTGAATACTAATATTCTAGTCCTCTTGAAATGAATGCTAACATCACATTTGCCTTTCTCACCAGAGACTCAAACTACAAATTAACCTTTAGGGAATCCTGCACAAGGACTCCCAAATCACTTTGCACCTCAGATTTTTGCATTTTTTCTCCTCTTAGAAAATAGTCAACCCTTTCATGTTTGCATGGTCATACACTTTCTGACACTGTATTCCATCTGCCACTTCTTTGCCCATTCTTCGAATTTGTCTAAGTCCTTCTGTAGACTCTCTATTTCCTCAAAACTACTTGCTCCTCCACCTATCTTCTATTGCATCCGGTGCTCCCGGTGCTCTCTCCTCTACATCAGTGAAACCCGACGCAGATTGGGGGACCGCTTCATTGAGCACCTCCGCTCCGTCCGCCACAACAGACAGGATCTCCCGGTTGCCACCCACTTCAACTCTGCTTCCCACTCCCATTCAGATATGTCCATACATGGTCTCCTCTACTGCCATGATGAGGCTAAGCTCAGGTTGGAGGAGCAACACCTCATATACCGTCTAGGTAGTCTCCAGCCCCTTGGTATGAACATAGAATTCTCCAACTTCCGGTAATTCCCTCCCCCTCCTTTCCCCTATTCCTATGTCACTCTGCCCCCTCCCCCAGCTGCCTATCACCTCCCTCATGGTTCCACCTCCTTCTACTACCCATTGTGCTTTCCCCTATTCTTTCTTCACCTTCCCTGCCTATCACCTCCCTGCTTCCCCTCCCCCACCCCTTTGTCTTTCCCCTTACTGGTTTTTCACCTGGAACCTACCAGCCTTCTCCTTCCCACCCTCCCCCACCTTCTTTATTGGCCCTCTGCCCCTTCCCTCTTCAGTCCTGACGAAGGATTCCGGCCCGAAACGTTGACCGATCTTTTCCACGGATGCTGCCCGACCTGCTGAGTTCCTCCAGCGTGTTGTGAGTGTTGCTTTGACCCCAGCAACTGCAGATTATTTTGTGGAAGACCCGGAGTCCTGAGTACACGGACCAGACGGTGAACCGGAATGCAGACTTCACGGACCGGACCATAACACATGGAGCTGAGAAAAATAGAGGGCTATGCAGTAGGGAAATTCTAGGCAGTTTCTAGAGTAGGTTACATGGTTGACACAACGTTGTGAGCCGAAGGGCCTGTAATGTGCCGTAGATTTCTATGTTTCTATCATACTTGCCAATCTGTAACTGTGTTACAAGTTCATCGACCTTATTCCGTATATTACATACATTCAAATATAACACCTTTAGACCTGTAGTCACCTTTTATGTTGCAACTCATCCTGTTGACTGCAATTTTTCCCCCTCATCAGCCTCTCCTTGCTAGGAGTCTCACTACACATTGCTTCTGTTTGTAAACTAACTACCTCATCTTTAGCACTGTCATTCCGGTTCTCATTCCCCTGCCAAATTAGTTTAAATCCACCTGAACAACTTTAGCCAACCTGTCCGCAAGGATACTGGAACCCCTCAGGTTCAGATGTTACACATCCCTTTCGGAACTTCCCTGAAAGAGATCCCAATGATCCATAAATCTGAACCCCTGCCCCCGCACCAGTTCCTAAGCCATGCATTCACCTGCCAAATCACCCTATTCTTACCTTCACTGGCACGTGGCACAGGCAGCAATCCAGAAATTATTGTCCTGAATCTCCTGTTTCTCAGCTTTCTACCTAGCTCCCTAAAATCTCTATGCAGGGCCTCCTCACCTTGTCTACCTATGTTGCCGGTGCCAATATGTATCAAGACTTCAGGCTGTTCACCCTCACCCTTGAGAATGCCATGGACATGATCTGAGACATCCCTGATCCTGGCACCAGGGAGGCAACATACCATCTGGCTGTCTCTATCACGCCCACAGAACCTCGTCTCTGTTCCTCTAAAGGAATCTCCTATCAGCACTGCAGTTCTCTTCACCCCTCTACTCTTCTGAGCCACAGTACCAGACTCAGTGCTGGAGACCCTGTCACCATTGGTCCCCCAGTAGGTTGTCCCTTCAATAGTATCTAAAGTTATATATTTATTATTGAGGGGAACGATCACGGGGTACTCTGCACTGGCTGTGCATTTCCCCTCCTTCTCCTGACAGTCACCCAATTACCTGTCTCCTGCATGCTAGGGGTGACTACTTCCCTGTAGCTCCTGAGTATCACCTCCTTGTTCTCCCTTATCAGTTGAAGGTCATCAGCTGCAGCTCCAGTTCCTTAAGACGTTCTCTCAGGAGCTGTAGCTCAGTGCACCCGATGCAGATGTGTTTATCTGGGAGACAGGAGGACCCCCAGAATTCCCAAATCCCACACACAGTAAAAAGCACTGCCCTAGAGCCATTATCACTATACTATGCCCCAGCAGATGAGGAATGAATAAATAAGGACAGAGAGGGAGAGTAATTTACAAGATAATCTACCTCCGCCAAGCCTGGTCTCGCATAAGCCTGATGAGCCAAAGCCACTCTAAAGGCTGGCACCCTCCAAAAGAATGCCCGCTCCATTTGCACTTGAATTATTCTCATTGGCCCTTTCTAATGAATCCCTCTTGCTGATTGGTTGCGCCACAACTCACAAAAACAGCCGCGAAACTCTGCCTTCAAAATCTCGATTGTCGCCTGATTAAAAAGTAGCTCTTTCTACGCACCCCTGGTGTGAATTGTCCAACATGCACTCACTGGCCATTTTATTAAGCACAGTGGAGTGGGAGGAGCTAAAGATGGCACCTTAGGTTTTAGTGGAACTGGGTGAATTTTTCCAGTTCATCCGCAAAATAGTTTATTCTTCTACTCTCGTATCTCTTTTTTCTTTTCAGGGTGGCGGGGTTCACGTTGGATTCCGTGATCTACAGCTGCAGCCAAAACTATGGTTCTTCACGGGCAGTGGGCTCTCACTCTTGCACTCTCTGAGCAAGCCTGGCATTTTGATATCTCCAGGTGCGGCCTGGAAGATGTACACCTTCAGTGTGTGGCCTTGTGGACAACCGGATTCCTCGCTGATGTCACCAACTGAAGCACTGTGGGAGATCAAAACATCGAGACAGCAGGCGGTGTACCCTACTGTTGAAAGAAGGCTCCTGCACTCCAGCAATCTCTCTTTCTTATTGGTGAGTGAGAGTCTGCTGGTCTCAAGTTGGGGAACTTAAACAGGCGACACAGTGGGTTGTAACATCGAAACAGCCAGCTGCTCATCTCCTCTCTCGTTGCAGGATTAATATCTCTCTCTCCCTCACTAGTGACAGAACCTGTCTGCAATGTCAGTGTTGGGATGGACAGTAGTTTCTGATGGACTCTAATTTATATTCTCTGGAGGGAGGGGGATGGAGAGAGTCGATGACTTTGCTTCTGCCTTTGTGTAGGGGGGAGGTGGGCTTTGGGGTTCTAACGTTTTCTGTCAGTTATTCTTTGAGGTTCTTTTTCCTGTTTCATGGATGTCTGTGAAGATTTAAGGATTTCAGGTTGTATACTGTATACATCCTCTGATATTAAATTGAACCATTAAACATTCTGTATTTAAGATTAATCCCACACTCCAGCTTTCTACCAATGATAGTCTCCTATCTAGATCAATAATCAATAATCAATAGCTTCTGATCTGGATGCATTACAGCTTGGTATGGCGACTGGTCTGCCCCCATCTACGAGAAATTGCACAGAGTTGTGGACATGGCTCAGCACATCACAGGAACCAGCCACCCCTCCATGGACTCCGTCTATATTTCTCACTGTCACTGTAAGGCAGTCAAAATAATCAAAGACCCTATCCACTCTGCACATTCTCTCTTCTCCCATCTCCACTGGGTAGAAGATACAAAAGTCTAAAGACACAGACCACCAGACTCAAGGACAGGTTCTAACCCCTGTCATAAAACAATTGAATGGATCCCTAAAAAGATATGAGACTCTTGATCTCACAATCTACCTTATTATGATCTTGCATCTTATTCTCCGTCTGAACTGCACTTTCCTTTTAGCTGCTCCACTTTATTCTGTATTCTGTTTTTGCTTAACCTCGTACTTCCTCAGCGCACTGTGTAATGATTTGACTTAGTTAAAGTTTAATTATCATTCAACCACACATGAATTCCCATGAATACAGCCAAACAAGGTAGTGTTACTCCAGGGCCAAGGTGCAGAACAAATACCAACAGCACACAGCACAAGGCACATACAGCACATGTAAGATAGCAAGCAAACATACAGTCACACAAAAAGTATCTACATCCCTAATCCCTGGGTGACATGTCCTGTAAATTGTTGGTACATGTGTGTAATTCGCAAGAACAAGCAGTTCTTAGCAGTCCGTAGATGATTCTATGCACGCACACATACATTCTAGCTGCTCATTCCACCAGCTGAACACTGATGGGAAGGGCCAGCCCCCAACCCAGCATGGATGTCGTGCTGCTCCTCCTCTGGCATTCCCACTCCTGGACTGCTACAACAGGCAAACCCGCGGCTTGAGGCTTAATCCACGCTACAACCAAGGGCAAGCAGATCCCCTGCTGTCTGTCTCGTCAATAAAGAAGGGAACAGGGCTTGCAGCATTTTATATTACCAATATCCAATAGGATCTTGCGATCACAAGAGAAACGTCCAAGACAATCACTCATTGTTAGACTGCCCATCGCTTTCATGCATCAACTGCAACATCTTTCTGCAGCAGGCAGTAACACAGGGCGCACCACTTCCAGCTCTTCCACCCATGAGCATCGCACTGATGAGGTAGGCCTGCTGTACTTGAAGTTCTTACAATCATCTTGCAATTGTAAAAAAGACATCCAAAAAATTAAAAAACGCATTTGGTTGGCCCCGGGGAGAAGCCACTGTATCCAAACGCATTGCCATCTTACCAGATATGTATGGACAGTAGGCAAGATGAGCTTTTAACTGTACCTCAGTAGCTTTGACAATAATAAACCAATTCCAACAACCCGGCAAATTAATCCATGAATGAAGTATTACAGGTGATTGTTTTTTCTCAGTTTCACTCTACTGCACTAACCTCACATCCCTGATTCCCTGATGTTGTAAACCCTATTCAGTTTTGTCCTGAACATACTTATCGATGGATCTTCCACAATTTCCTTCAGTACAGAATTCAAAAGGTCCCCTATTGGGCGAAGAAGATTCTTCTCATCTCAGTCGCTAATGGGTAATCCTTATTTTGAGACTGTAACTCTTGCTTCAAGAACAAGAGGAACTACAGACAGGGTGTACATCATCACCACCTTTACTGAACCACCTATGAAGTTTATACATTTCAAATGGGACATTGATAGGATGCAGAGCTGGGCTGAGAAGTGGCAAATGGATTTCAATCTGGTAATGAGTGACGTTCTTCACTTTGAAAGGTCAAACTTGAAGGCACGATAGAGGGCTAACGGTAGGATTCTTAGCAGTGTGAGATCTCAGGGTCCACGTCCACAGAGCCCTCAAAGTTGCCGGAGAAGTTGATAGGGTGGTTAAGAAAGTGTATAGTGTGTTGGCCTTCATTGGTCAGGGGACTGCGATTAAGAGCCAAGTGCATGAGGGTAGGTTGAGCGAACTAGGGCTTTTCTCTTTGGAGCAAAAGAGGATGAGAGTTGACTTGATAGAGGTGTGCAAGATGATAAGAGGCATCGATTAAGTGGATACCCAGGGACATTTCCAAGGGGTGGAAATGGCTAATTCAAGGGGGCATAATTTTAAGGTGATTGGAGAGGGGTGACAGAGGTAGGTACTTTACACAGAGACTGGTAGGTGTGTGGAATCCACTGCTAGAGGAGGTGGTAGATGCAGATACATTAGGGACTTCTAGATAGGTACAAGAGCGACAGAAAAATGGAGGGCTATATGGGAGGGAATGGTTAGATTGATCTTAAGAGAAGGTTAAAAGGTCGGCAAAACTTTGTGGTCTGAAGGGCCACTGTAATGTTCTGTTTTCTATGTTCTAACTCTCACTCTCTGAAAACAACAGGCAGGTACACTGGCTTACTGTTTGTAATGGTGTGGGTATCTATGGCAACCAGCGGTGGCCTTAACATACTGACAGGTCCATTTCTTTTAAGGGGTGCTCTGATTTGTAGTTGACATATGCACTTGCTTAGGCATCTGAGAAGATTTGTTTCGTTCACAAGAATTTACTCAAGCTTCTACAGGTGCACCATGAAAAGTATCGGGACAGGTTGCAGCTCAGCTTGGTATGGTCACTGCTCTGTTCTGGACTGATGGAACCTACAGAGAGTGGTAAACACTGCTCAGTCCATCACTGACTCGCCTCTTCTTTTCATCCAGTCCATATTCACAGTGTATTGCTTCAATGCCTGATGAAGGGTCAAATGACGGAACAGACTCGATGGGCCAAATAGCCTAATCTCTAATGACTTATGGTCTCGGCCTGAATCAGTGACTGTTTATGCCCTTCCACTGATGTTGTCTGACTTGCTGAATTCAATTCAATTCAAGTTTAATTGTCACTCAACCATACATGAATACCGATGAATACAGCCAAATGATACAGTGTTACTCCAGGGCCAAGGTGCAAAACACAGTACCAACAGCACACAGCACAAAGCACACACAGCACATACAGATTTCACACAATAAAACAGTCCAGACTCGAGCTACAATACAGCTTGCTTTCTGCTGAGCGAACACCGAGGGGCAGGAGGGAGTGTGGGCGGCATCAACTCCAGCCTGGATGCCATGACACACCGATCCAGGTGGAGCACACTGGCTTCGACACTTCTCTCCTAGCAGCTGTTAGCAGGTGACACTGCAGCTTGAGGCCTAGACCTCACACATACCAGACAGCGAGCACAAATAGGATATCAATAAAATACAACCATCCAAAATATATGTATAGATTTAGTCCAGACCCTTATTCCATGAATACCAAAGAGCACAATAGAGCTTGTCTTCTACTGAGTGAACACTTGGGGGCAGCACCAACTCCAGCCTGGACCCGACGCCACACCAACCCCAACACCTCTCTCCCTCCTGGTGGCCTTAATCAGGCGACACCACTGCTTGAGGCCTAGTCCTTGCTATGACTGAGGCCACACAGCTTCCCCGCCATCCACTCTTACTCTCAGCCGATGAATCAGTGAATCGAACTTGCGGCAATCCAAGTTCACGGTGTCCAAAAGGATCTTGTGATCACAAGAAAAGTGACCAGGAAAGACACTCGTTATAACACTGTACGCCTCCTTCGACTCAGGCAAGGGCTCCTTCATTTTCTCTGCCAACGAGCAACTCGCTGATGAGGTAAATCTGCAGAACTTTAAGTTCTTAATGTTTAGCGGGATCCGTCGATCATAAAAACTACATTTAAATAGAACAGTAGCACTTTTTGTTGACCCCGTAGAAGCTGCTACGACAAAACACACCGCCATCTTACTGGAAGAAGCATATATTGTTCATGCAGCATTTTGTGTATGTTGCTCAAGATTTCTCCGTGTCAGTCTATGATAGTGACTCAGCTTATTTCTCCTTTCTCCTTTAACCTTCCACCTGTATCCCTCACTAACAATTGAGCCATATTCTCCCTGCAGTGGAGCAAGTTCCTGAACGTCTGTGTCTGGAAGAAGACAAACTGTAGGCATTTCAAAGAAATGTTGCTGTTAACGTAACATTAACAGATTTGAGATCATCAGAAAGAGAATCAGGGTGCAGATGAGGAGATATTTTCACTTATGCAGTGAACTATTGCTGTCTGAAAACCACAGTTTAAAACCAGATTATTGTTCAGAAGGCAATTGGATAGATAGTATCCAATGGGCAGCTCTTTAAAAGAGATAGAATGGGTCAAATAGAGTTCTTACAGCAGAGTTCAATTTCCAACGTAAAACAGTGTTCCTGTGATTTCGTAGAAAGGTTTCAAGCCAACTCATTTCATTGGGATGTCGTTCCTACTCCTCTAAGAGAACCAGAACTTTATCGTAGGGTTTGGAGGTTTGCGTGTCTCAATAACCTGGAGAGCTATGTTGGCTGGAGTCAGGGCTCTATGCTTTGATTATTGGAAGGGTTACCCATGCCAAACAGGTCAAAGGGTAGAGGCCAGACTAAGAGTGGTCCACCAGTCCTCCAGGTTCGGAGATTTAGCACAGGGCTGACAACTCTGACTGCTAAAACAGGACTGTTACAGAGACAGCGAGGTAGAGTACTTCTACATCTGAGTGTAACTTTATTCAGAGTTTCCACCCGGGACATGCATGACTAACAGTAATGAAAACCAAGAGGAGACTACTGACATGATGAGGGAAGCCCTGAACACCGCCAGAGATGGAGGATCTTCATGATTGTCCAAAATGCCAGCATCGTAACAGGCTGTAAGTCACTCCTACTAAACACACTCTACAGTAGTGTTGCTATGTTGGACTCTGTCTGAAATTAGATTATGAAGACATGCAGTCCTCTTTTATTGTCATTTAGTAATGCATGCATTAAGAAATGATACATTACTTCCTCTGGTGTGATATCACAAAACGCAGGACAGACCAAGACTGAAAAAACTGACAAAACCACATAATTATAACATATGGTTACAACAGTGCAACAATACCATAACTTGATGAAGAACAGTCCATGGCACAGTAAAAAGTTCAAAGTCTCTCGAATGTCCCACATCTCACGCAGACGGGAGAAGGAAGAAAAACTCTCCCTGCCATGCCGACCACAATCCGACTCTGAGTCATCCGAAAACTTCGAGCCTCCGATCAGCCCTCCGACACTGAGTACTGAGCACCATCTCTATCCGAATGATTCGACCTCAGCCTCGGTCGCCAGCAGAAGGCAAAGCCGGGGGATTTTGGGGCCTTCCCTCTGGAAGATTTCTCCATCACACAGTAACAATGGCAGCGAACTGGCATTTCAGAAATTTCTCCAGATGTTCCTCTGTGCTTTCACGTCTTTTTCGATCAAATCAGAATTGTCCACGGCCCCTATTTAATGGATACGGTATCATTTTTCACCGGAGGGCAATATTGAGGCAATATACACTGAGTACATTGCACTGACACTATTTGTATAGAGCCGCAGTAAACCTCAATGCAGTTGGATCTAGCCCAGACCAGAATGGACCAATGTAGAGAGGCAAACAAAGGGAGAATCCTTTTTTTTTGCATAATTAGGATAAGATTTTATATATATACTCAGTGACCACTGTACTAGGTACACCTGAGCGTCAATGCAAATATCTGATCAGCCTATTACACGGCAGCAACTCAATGCACAAAAGCATGCAGACATGGGCAAGAGGTTCAGTTTCTATTCAGATCAAACATCAGAATGTGGAAGCAATGTCGTCCAAGTGACTTTGGCCCTGATGGTTGGTGCCAGCAAATGGTGCAAAAAGCAAATAAAAATCCAGTGAGGGGCGGTTCAGTGAGAGAAATCAGAGAGGAATGGCCAGACTGGTTTGGGTTGACGGAAAGGCAACAGTAACTCAAATATCACACATTACAACAACGGATGTGCGGAAGAGCATCTCCGAACACACAACACATTGAAACTTGAAGTGGATAGGCTATAGCAGCGGAAGACCATGAATAATAGAAATATACACAGTGGCCACATTATACGGTACCTCCTGTACCTAACAAAGTGGCCACTGAGTGTAAATCCGAGTGATGAGAAATTCTGAACAATCAGGCCATCGCCTGCAAGCAGAATTAGTAACAAACCAATTCCATTTAAACCTTGCATGTCATTTCCATCGAGAAGAGCAATTTAGTGGCCAGCTACAACTCTGAAATAACTGTAAAAATTGTAATTGGTATTGATATTTAGATTTAAATTATCAATGCAACTTTAGTAATAAACATTTTGGAACATGGCAACATTACAGC
Organism: Mobula hypostoma; assembly: GCF_963921235.1. Taxonomy (NCBI): domain Eukaryota; kingdom Metazoa; phylum Chordata; class Chondrichthyes; order Myliobatiformes; family Myliobatidae; genus Mobula; species Mobula hypostoma. The sequence goes on from NC_086107.1 coordinate 8,934,273, forward strand.
AATTATGCCAAGATGGAAGTCTGGCCGCGCAAAATGTATGCTTCTGTCTTCTGGGGCTGTCTATCCATTAATGATATTTCAACCAGCAAGCTTCTCTCATTTAAACTCATGCATAAATTTAATTTATCTGCCAGAGTTTTAATCTGTTTACCCCACCCCCTGCGGTTAATTACTTTAATTAATCTTTTTTTTTGCTCTACACAGTCATAAAATTATACATGGAAAGTCATAAGTTCAGCAATAAATAATCCTTATTAGCTTACCCTTTTCCCAATCCGTTTGATAGATTTGCCTCTGGTATATATCAGACCCATTTGTATTACGTTTTTGTTTTCCTTCTGACCGTATAAACTCCTGAAACCCAGTGGATCGGCATTTTCTGTCACCGTCAATAAACTTCCTGTCTGTGCAACATAGATCATCCAGGACAAAATTAGAGTTGAAAGACGTCAGTCTGTACTATGCTACATTGAAAGCAGTAATAAATGTAATGGAGATAGAAATATGGATTCAAGATACTCATGCCTACCACATCACAGAATAGTGATTCTTTATTATCCTTAGATAACAACTCTTATTTATATAGGACCTTTAACATATATTATAACAAAGCAAATTTGACCACGCTTTAAATTTACTTCATTGGGATATCCAAAGGATAGAACAGCAATAAATAAATACAAGCTCTCCTTTCCTTTTAGTAAAATGTCCCATTAACAAGTAAAATCTGATTCTGAATTGAGCTGAAAAGAATTACTGCTGACCCCACCCACCCTAGCAGTCACCTATTCACCAAATTGATATCAGGGAACCACTACAAGCCCACCACCACCAGGACTACATGCCTACCCTGAAGCATCTTTCCTGTAGCTAGCCAACTTCTCAACAAAACTCACTCAGGTGCAATACCCTAATGGTCCCTACACGACATCTGTTAAATGGTCTTTCCTGATCTCCTTGTTCTGTTGATAATTATCTAAATAACACACACACACACACACACACACGCACACACACACAAAATGCTGGAGGAACTCAGCAGGTCAGGCAGCATCTATGGAAATGAATAATCAGTCAATTTAACAGGCCAAGACTCTTCTTCAGGACTGGAAAGGAAGGAAGGGGGTGTGTGTGATGACAGAATTAATTACCATGGATATACCAGTCCATGGCCTCCTCTACTGCCACGGTGAAGCCAGACTCAGGTTGGATCAGCAACACCTGCTAATCTGTCTGGGTAGCCTCCAACCTGATGGCATGAACATCAATTTCTCGAACTTCTGGTGATCCCCCCACCCTTTCACAATTTCCCATTCTCATTTCCCTCTCTCACATTACGTCCTTACCTGCCCATCACCTCTGTCTAATGATCTTCCCTTTTTCTTTCCTCCATGGCCTTCTGTCCTCTCCTATCAGATTCCCCCTTCTCCAGCTCGTTATCTCTTTCACCAAACGACTTCCCAGCTCTTTACTTCACCCACACCCCTCTCATGGCTTCACCTATCACCTACAGCCTTGTATTTCTTCCTCCCTTCCCCCCACCTTCTTACTCTGACTTCCTATCTTTTTTCTGCAATCCTGCTGAGGGGTCTTGGCCTGAAACATCGACTGTTTACTCTTTTCCACAGATGCTGCCTGGCCTGCTGAGTTCCCCCAGCATTTTGTGTGTGTTGGTTGAATTAATTACCTTATCTGTTCACATGCTCACACTTATAATTTGTTTATTGACATTTGTGCATGTGAACATTCTGCTAATTGTTAATTGCTCATGGCTGTTTGTACTTTTGTCTTGTAAATTGTTGGTTGCTATTGTATTGTCTGTCATGGCACTGTCCTGTGTTTCATGCTTGGCACTAAACCACAATCAATTCTGGTACTTTTCACATACCGGCAGTAAAGTGATTCTGATTCTGAAAATATAAACACAGAAGATTAAAATATAATACTGAGCCACATAAAAGATATCAAGAGGAGCAAGTACACTTAAGTTTAAAAGACAACAAACATCAGAACAAGAGAGATGGAATGTTTTTAAAAGGAAGTTTCACAGCACAGATGTTTAACAGTAAAAGGCGCAAACACCAATTCAAGATGGCACTGGCAATATACAGTGACGTTTGGTGGGCAGTTCACAAAACTACTAGATAGTCATCTTTTGAACTGTATTACCACTGCAAACTGCAGTCTGTGATTTCCCTTTGAGAAACACACTTTTGAACTATCAAAATCAATGGTTCACAAAGTGGGTGATATCAGTGGTTCTCTGGAGGTTGGTGGGTGTTTCTAAGGAGGCGATAAAGATACAGGGGGAGGTGGGGGAAGGCGCTCAGCTTAAACACTTGCTGGTACACACAGAAGTCAGATGGCTCTCAAAAGGAAACTACCTGAGATGCTTTTATGCACTTTTTGAAACTGTGATAAAATTCTATGAAGATTCAAATGTTTCATTCAGTAATCAACTCAAGAATATTAGACTTGATATTGTTATTTGTCACAATTATTCACAAAGCCGTGCAGGTTGACTCTGTGGTTAAGTAGGCATACGGTGCATTGACCTTCATCAATCGTGGAATTGAATTTAGGAGCCGAAAGGTAATGTTGCAGCTATATAGGACCCCGGTCAGACTCCACTTGGAGTACTGTGCTCAGTTCTGGTCACCTCACTACAGGAAGGATGTGGAAACCATAGAAAGGGTGCAGAGGAGATTTACAAGGATGTTGCCTGGATTGGGGAGCATGCCTTATGAGAATAGGTTGAGTGAACTTGGCCTTTTTTCCTTGGAGCGACGGAGGATGAGAGGTGACCTGATAGAGGTGTACAAGATGATGAGAGGCATTGATCGTGTGGATAGTCAGATGCTTATTCCCAGGGCTGAAATGGTTAGAACGAGAGGGCATATTTTTAAAGTGCTTGGAAGTAGATACAGAGGAGATGTCAGGGGTGTTTTTTTACACAGAGAGTGGTGAGTGCGTGGAATGGGCTGCTGGTGACGGTGGTGGAGGCGAATACAATAGGGTCTTTTAAGAGACTTTTGGACAGGTACATGGATCTCAGAAAAATAGAGGGCTATGGGTAACCCTAGGTAATTTTTAAGGTAAGGATATGTTCGGCACAGCATTGTGGGCCGAATGGCTTGTATTGTGCCATAGGTTTTCTATATTTCTATAAGTTTTATGAAATAAATATTTAATTACAAGGAAATGATGTGAATCTTATCAAAGTCAAATCAATCATCTCCACATTTCTGTCCAAGTTAACCCTGTCTAAGTGTAACATTAGCTGTTGCAACCTTTTTTCAATTTCTGAGCCTCTCTGAGTTGGAAGAGAATAAAAGAATAGCAGATGATAATCTTCAAATATACTGCACCCACGTGGGTGAACTGTATAAGGACATGTCAGAGAGATTTCAGGATCTTTTCTCAATCCAAATTTTGGATTGCATAATAAATCCATTCCTGAACACCTGCAATGAGAAATTAACAGGAAAGATGGAGGCAGAACTGATCTCACTCCAAAATATCTTTGAGCTGACGCAATGGTTCAAAAAAATCATTTCAAGACTTTTGGTTGCAGAGAAAAATATCAGAATGCTATCCTATGCTGTAGAAAAGGTCAAGATGTTCTTTATTATCTTTCCAATATCACATTTAGTGGAGTAGGCTTTCAGTGCAGTCACCCAACATCTTACAAACCAGTGAAGCAGTCCTCAAATTTCTGAATGTGGGGATCCAAGTCTCCTTCTAAGTGACATTCAGCCTAATGTTGAGGAACTGATATCACTGCACCAAGCCCATCCATCTCATCGAAAGGTGAAAAAGCAATGAAGTAGCGAATAGTTGGACTACTAATGTAGTGTCTAGGAATGTTGATGAAAATTGTTTTTACTGTAAATAAATAATTAATTTTATTTGTAGTTTTAAATAGATTTGAATAATTTTTGCAATTATTTGTCACCACTTTGAATTTTCAGTTAATTATTTTATTTCACTGTGCATTGTAAACCAAAATTCTTTCTAGCTTTTATGTGGTAACCAGAAAGGGGGGGGAGGGTGCTGGGGATTTGTCTGGGAATCAAGGTGGAGGTAACACAAAAGTGTTTGGGAGCCACCAGTCTAAATGCACTAGTGATTTTACAATCTTCTGAAGGACTTGTCGAAATGGACCCTCAGGAATGCAGGTACGGCACCTGCAACTAGACAATGTCCAACTTAGAAAATGTAGGCAGAAGGGGCGGACTTCAAGTCAGTTTGAAGCGATGGGGAATGTAACTCTTGTGACCTAGCATCTTACTACCAATGCATGGTCACTGGACAGCAAGATACAGGACCTAAGGCAAGTTTGCTGTATCAGAGAGAAATGAGATATTGCTGCATTCTCTGTTTCACTGAGATATGGCTCCCCATCCCACACTTGGCTGGAATGTTTATGGACAACTGTACCCTCTCGTTTTGGTAGTCTGAGGTACACACCTGCTTCAAGCAGGCTTCAATCATACCGTTGCCCAAGAAGATCGTGATAACATGCTCAATGATTATCATCCAATATCACTTACATCTCCTGTGATGAAGGGCTTTGAGAGGTTAGTCATGAAGCATATAAATTCCTGCATGAGGACAAATAAGATGCATCCATCAGGATGTTCTTCATTGACTGTAGCTCAGGATTCAACATGGTCTTTCCTTCAAAACTAATCACTAAGCTCCAAGACCTAGCCCTTGATACCTCTTGGTGAAATTGGATTCTCACTTCCCTTACTTGTTGACCCCAATCAGTACAGATTGGCAATAACATTTCCTCCACTATCACCATCAGCACATGCGAACCACAGGGCTGTGTGCTTAGCCTGTGCTCGACCCACTGTATACCTTTGATTGTGTGGCTAAGTACAATTTTAGTTTGGGGACAACTGTTTTTGACCACTTCAAAGTTGGCGACAAATGAACATCGAAGGGGGAGATTGAAAATCTATTTGCTTGGTGCCTCAACAACAACCTGTCACTGAACATCTAAAAAAAACCAAACAGCTATTATCAACTGCAGGATGAAGAAAGCAGAGGTACTTGAGCCAGTCCACATTAGCAGATCAAAAGTGGAGAGGGTCAGTAACTTTAAATTCCTTGGTGTTATCATATCAGAGATTCTGTCTTGGGACTACCATTTAAGTGACATCACAAGAAGGCACAATAACACCTTTACTTTCTTAGAAGTTTGCGAAGATTTGGCATATCATCTAAAACTTCAAAGTTCAAAGCTCAAAATTCAAAGTAAATTTATTATCAAAGTACGTATATGTCACCATATACAACCCTGAGATTCATTTTCTTGTGGACGTGCACAGTTAATCTAAGAAACATGATAGAATCAATGAAAGACTGTATCCAACAGGATGGACAAGCAACCAATGGGCAAAACACTACAATGTGCAAATACAAAAGAGAAAATAATAATAATAAAAAATAAATAAGCAGCAATATTGAGAACATGAGATGAAGTGTCCTTGAAAGTGAGTCCATAGGTTGTGGAAACAATTCAGTGATGGGGGGAGTGAAGTTGAGTTGTTATCCACACTGGTCCAAGAGCCTGATGGTGAGGGGTGATAACTGTTCCTGAACCTGGTGGCGTGAGCCCCGAGACCCCTGTACCTTCTTCCTGATGGCAGCAGCGAGAAGTGAGCTCAAACTTTGACAAACTTCTGTAGATGCACGGTGAAGATTATCCTGATTGGTCGCATCATGGCCTGGTCTGGAATCACCATCACCCAGGAAATGGAAAAACCTACAGAAAATGGTGGATACAGCCCTGTCCAACACAGACAAAGACCTTCCATCACTGAGCCCATTTACAAGGAGCGTTGCCACAAGAAAGCATCATTCAGACCATGCACTCTTCTCACTTCTACTGTCAGGAAGGAGGTACAGGAGCCTGGGTCCCATGCTTCTAGGTTCAGGAAGTTATTACCTTACAATTATCAGGCTCCTGAACCAGCGTGAATAACTTCACTCACCTCAGCTCTGAACTGATTGAACAACCTTCAGACTCAGTTTCAAGGACTCTATCACTCATATTCTTGCCAGTATTTATGTTTTTTTAATTTTCACAATTTGTCTTCTTTTACACTTTGGTTGGTTGTCAGTTTTTGTTTATGCATAGTTTCATCAATTATATCGTACTTTTTTATTTTCCTCTCACTTCCTGCAAGAAAATGAAACTCTAGTAAATAGTGACAAATACGTATTTTGACAATAAATGTACTTTAACTTTGTCTTTGATGTTGGTGAAACATCCTGGTTTTCTTTGGCTGCGTAAGTCTAGGGAAGACGCTGTCAAGTCCCACCCCAGACCCCAGTTTGTGTGGATGCTGTGTAATTTGCTACCCTGTTACAACTCAGTGCCAAGAAATACCAGACTGCATATGATTAAAGGAATTATATTTATGAATCTTAACTAAAGAGTTAATAAAGAATAACAAAACGAAAAGAGCTTATTCTGATTAAACAGTCAACTGTGCACAAGTTGGAGCTCATCTTGAACTTCTCTGTCACTCACGCACTGGTCCCTTGGTCACTGTGAATGCCCACACCACGTTGCTCGCAATCCATCTCGAACAAACGGGTCTCCCACCGGAACATACGCTACGACCGGTTCTCCCCAGCGTCTTCTCTCTTCATCGCCCTCCGAACAAAAAAACCCAAGACCATACCTCATTGTCCCTCACCAGAGAAACCTCCCCTTAATTCAACCATCCTAATTGGATGGCACACATTTCTCCTCATCTCTTATCTTCAACAATAACCCAAACAAGCAGCTCTCACAGAACAGACTGCTCTTACAGAACCGCTAAATGAAATATATACCGCACACTGTCGGAGCAGTGCTGCCAGGATAATCAAGGACACGACCCACCCAGCCAACACACTTTTCATCCCTCTTCCCTCCGGGAGAAGGCTCAGGAGCTTGAAGACTCGTACGGCCGGATTTGGGAACAGCTTCTTTCCAACTGTGATAAGACTGCTGAACGGATCCTGACCCGGATCTGGGCCGTACCCTCCAAATATCCGGACCTGCCTCTTGGTTTTTTTGCGCTACCTTACTTTCCATTTTTCTATTTTCTATTTATGATTTATAATTTAAATTTTTAATATTTACTATAGATTTGTAATCCAGGGAGTGGGAAGCGCAGAATCAAATATCACTGTGATGATTGTACGTTCTAATATCAATTGTTTGGCGCCAATAAGGAATAAAGTATAACAGTAAAAATATGAACCAGGGCATTACATCAGTAATGAAATTGACACTAAGATTTTTGTTTTATCGAGAGATACAACACGGGTCAGGCCCTTCAGGCCCTCTGAGCCGCACCACCCAGCATCCCACTGATATTAACCCTAGCCTAACCACGGGACAATTTAAAATGGCCAACTAACCTTCTAACTGGTACACCTCTGGAACTGTAGGTGGAACCAGAAAACCAGAAGGAAACCCATGCACTTGATTACAAACTTGATTACAGAGGACCCTGGAACTGCACTCCGATCTCCGAGTCTACCAGGTGTAATAAAGTTGTGTTAACCACTACTCTACCGTGGCACTCCAGAGGGCTATGGGGCAGCAGAGATAACACAGGGACTAAAGTCATTTCAGTTTTAGAATTGAGATGCAGATTAACCAGGAAGTTGTATAGGACCACAAAACAGGTGGAAGAGTGGTGTGAATAGGACTGGGTGTGAGTTATGATGCAGACACCAGAATTTTGGAGGGCAGGAATGAGCGGGGAGGTACATCAGGAGTGCCCTTAAATAATCAAACTTGGATGATTGATTGGAACTTCAGCAGTAGATGAATTGCGGCAAGGGAGAGGTTACTGAGATCTGAGTAATGGGATTGATATATGTTCAGAACATTAGCATTAGATGCAGGGTGACATAGAGATAACAATCAGACTGATTCACAGAGAGCTGCTGGTGGAGGAGGTGAGTTAGTCACAGAGAGTTATAGGGTCATCCACTGCGTAAACAAGCCCTTCAAATCAATTGGTCCATGCCGACCATTGTTCCCATCTAAACTACACCTATTTACCCATGTTTGACCCATTTCCCTCTAAATTTTCCTATCCATGTACCTCTCTTAAAACCCTTTAAATGTTGTTAATGTACCTCCCTCAACCAATTACCCTGGCAGTTTGTCCCATCTGTGGAACAGCCTCTGAGTAAAAATGTTGCCCCTTAGGTTCCTAGTACATCTCTCCTCTCTCACCCTAAAGCTGTCGATGCACTGCCATACAAAACGTTCTGACTGGATGCATCAAGGCTTGTGTATGGTAGCTGCTCTGCACAAGCCCGCAAGAAATGGCAGAGAGTTGTGGGCACAGCTCAGCCCATCATGGAAAACAGCCTCCCCTCCATGGACTGTGCCTACACTTCTCTCTGCCTCAATAAAGCAGCCAGCAGAATCAATGACCCCACACACCCCAGACATTCTCTCCCATCAGGCAGGAGATGCAGAAGTCTGAAAGTGTGAACCACCAGGCCCAAGGATAGATTCTATCTCACAACGTAGACTCTTGAATGGACCTCTTAGATGATAAGATGGGCTCTTGACCTCACGATCTACCCTGTTGATGATGTTGCACTTTTTCATTTACCTGCACTACACTGCACCTTTTTGGTATCTCTTACTCTTTATTCTGCTTATTATTGTACTTTATACTTTATACTTTACTGTCGCCAAACAACTGATACTAGAACGTACAATCATCACAGCAAAATTTGATTCTGCGCTTCCCGCTCCCTGGATTACAAATCAATAGTAAATATTAAAAATTTAAATTATAAACCATAAATAGAAAATAGAAAAATGGGAAGTAATGTAGTGCAAAAAAACTGAGAGGCAGGTCCAGATATTTGGAGGGTACGGCCCAGATCCGGGTCAGGATCCGTTCAGCAGTCTTATCACAGTCGGAAAGAAGCTGTTCCCAAATCTGGCCGTATGAGTCTTCAAGCTCCTGAGCCTTCTCCCGGAGGGAAGAGGGACGAAAAGTGTGTTGGTTGGGTGGGTCGTGTCCTTGATTATCTTGGCAGCACTGCTCCGACAGCATGCGGTGTTAAGAGAGTCCAAGGATGGAAGATTGGTTTGTGTGATGTGTTGCACCGTGTTCACGAACTTCTGCAGGTTGTTTCGGTCTTGGACAGGACAACTTCCATACCAGGTTGTGATGCACCCTAGAAGAATGCTTTCTATGGTGCATCAATAAAAATTTGTTTTACCTTGTTCTACCTCAATGCACTGTGTAATGATCTGATCTGTATGAACAGAATGCAAGACAATCATTTAATTGTATCTTGGTACATCTGACAATAATACACCACCACCATTACCAGTACCAATACAATACCTATGACCTCTAATTCTTGATTCCACAACCCTGGGAAAAAGACTGAGTGCATTCACCTGATCTGGTATCTCCATTATTTTATACACCTCTGAATCTAGAAATGCTGCTGTCCAAGCAGTGGAGATATTGCCACAGGGTCATCAGGAAATATCAGCCAATACAGGTGAAACTGAGTAGCCAGCAAGGTCAAGGAAGGTTTAACTTTCATGGATGAAATGAACCCAGCATGCACGAGAGGGAAATTAGTAGAGTTAGAAAATGATGCAAGTTTTGGAAGACACACTTTACTAGGTCTGGGACAAGAAAATGACAGGGGGAGAAAGGGGAAGATCTTAATTTTCCTTAGTCCCTTACATTTGTTGATGTGGAAGAGACTTCTTCATGGTCAAAACTCAATCCTCTATTTCTCAGTCGCGCATTCTCCCAAGCCGAACTCAACTGGAAACTGCATGAGCCAGATCATTCACAACAAATGCTGTTCACATGAAGCAACTGATCTCCTGAGATCTCACCAGTTGTTGCTGAATTCAAAGTTCTCAGCCAAAAATTGAAATTCATCCATGGATCTATCCATCCCACAGTACCTCCATATTCCTCCATTATGACCTCTGCTGCCTTCCCTGATTTCCATTACTGGAGTTATCCTCAGCACACTATAACTGGAGATGACAGAATTGACACAGCTCCCAGCCAGGTAGGTCATCAATAGACTCAAGATCTTATGATTTGGTTCAATTCAAATTGATTAACTATATATATATAGAAACATACAGTAAAATATGTCATTTGCATTAACAACCAACTCACCAACAGGTTCAGTCATTTGGTATTCAATATGAAGTACCTGCTAAGGCTCTGAAAACCTGTGCCAACCGACTAGCGGGAGTATTCAAGGACATTTTCAACCTCTCATTGCTATGGGCAGAAGTTCCCACTTACTTCAAATAGGCAGCAATTATGCCAATGCCTAAGAAGAATAATGTGGGCTGCCTTAATGGCCACCAGTCGGTAGCACTCAAATCGACAGTGATGAAACGCTTTGAGAGGTTGGTTATGACTAGACTGAACTCCTGCCTCAGCAAGGACCTGGACCTGGACCTGTACTAGGCATATCTCAAATACCATCTATAAATTTGCTGACCATTGTTGGTAGAATCTCAGGTGGTGACGAGAAGAGCGTACAGGAGTGAGATATGCCAACTAGTGGAGTGGTGCTGCAGCAACAACCTGGCACTCAACATCAGTAAGATGAAAGAGCTGATTGTGGGCTTCAGGAAGGGCAAGTTGAAGGAACACATACCAATCCTCACAGAGGGATCAGAAGTGGAGAGAGTGAGCAGCTTCAAGTTTCTGGGTATCAAGATTTCTGAGGATCTAACCTGGTTCCAACTTATCGATGTAGTTATAAAGAAGGCAAGACAGTGGCTATACTTTATTAGAGATTTGGCATGTCAAGAAATACACTCAAAAACTTCTATAGTTGTACTGTGGAGAGCATTCTGACAGGCTGCATCACTGTCTGGTCTGGAGGGGCTACTGCACAGGACCAAAAGAAGCTGCAGAGGGTTGTAAATGTATTCAGCTCCATCTTGGGCACTAGCCTACAAAGTACCCAGGACACCTTTAGGGAATGGTGTCTCAAAAAGGCAGTGTCCATTATTAAGGACCTCCAGCACCCAGGGCATGCCCTTTTCTCACTAGTATCTCATCAGGTAGGAGGTACAGAAGCCTGAAGGCACACACTCAGCGATTCAGGAACAGCTTCTTCCCCTCTGCCATCCGATTCCTCAATGGACATTGAAGCTTTAGACACTACCTCACTTTTTTTATATACAATATTTCTGTTTTTGCACTTTTTAAAATCTATTCAACATACATAATTGATTTACTTGTTTCTTTATTATTATGTTTTATTTTATTCATTATTATTATCCAGCCCATGATTGGATCAGCTCATGATTGAATGGCGGAGCAGACTCGATGGGCCAAATTGCCTACTTCTGCTCCTATATCTTATTATTATTATTTTTTTCTCTCTCTGCTAGATTATGTATTGCATTGAACTGCTGCTGCTAAGTTAACAACTTTCAAGTTACATGACTAGTGGTGTGCCTCAGGGATTGGTGCTGGGTCCATTGTTTGTCATCCATATCAATGATCTGGATGATAATGTGGCAAACTGAATCAGTGAATTAGTGGATGACACTAAGATCGGGGATGTAGTGGACAATGAGGAAGGCTATCAAAGCTTGCTGTGGGATCTGGACTAGTTGGAAAAATGGGATGAAAAATGGCAGATGGAATTTAATGCAGATAAGTTTGAGTGTTGCATTTTGGAGGACCAACTAGGAGAGGTCTTACACGGTGAGTGGTCGGGCACTGAGGAGAGCAGTAGAACAGAGGGATCTGGGAATATAGATCCATAATTCCTTGAAAGTGATGTTACAGGTAGATAGGGTTGAAAAAGAAAGCTTTTGGCACATTGACTTTCATAAATCAATGTAAGGAATACAGGAGTTGAAATGTTACGTTGATATTGTATAAGACATTGGTGAGGCCTAATCTGGAGTATTGTGCACAGTTTGGTGAAAGATGTAAATAAGATTGAAAGAGTGCAGTGAAAATTCACAAGGATGTTGCCAGGACTTGAAGACCTGAGTTATAGAGAAAGGTTGAATAGGTTGGGACTGTATTCCCTGAAACATGGAAGACTGAGGAGACTAAACATGAGGAATTCTGCAGATGCTGGAAATTCAAGCAACACACATCAAAGTTGCAGGTGAATGCAGCAGGCCAGGCAGCATCTCTAGGAAGAGGTACAGTCGACGTTTCGGGCCGAGACCCTTCGTCAGGACTAACTGAAGGAAGAGCTAGTGAGAGATTTGAAAGTGAGAGGGGGAGGCGGAGATCCGAAATGATAGGAGAAGACAGGAGGGGGAGGGATGGAGCCAAGAGCTGGACAGGTGATTAGCAAAAGGGATATGAGAGGATCATGGGGCAGGAGGCCCAGGGAGAAGGAAAAGGGGGAGGGGGGGAAAAACCCAGAGGATGGGCAAGGGGTATAGTCAGAGGGACAGAGGGAGAAAAAGGAGAGAGAGAGAGAGAAAGAATGTGTGTATATAAATAAATAATGGATGGGGTACAAGGGGGAAGTGGGGCATTAGCGGAAGGAGAGCCGATGGATGCAGGGTTGATTTCAACATTTAAGAGAAATTTGAATAGGTAAATGGATGGGAGGGGTATGGAGGACTATGGTGTGGGTACAGGTTGATGGGATTAGGCAGATTGATGGTTCAGTATGGATAGAGATGGGCCGAAGGGCCTGACTCTGTGCTGTACTGTTCTGTGACTCTATGACATAGTGACATGCTGGGGGGGGGGCAGCCTGCAAGTGTCACCACACATTCCCATGCCAACATAGCGGACCCACAAATCTCGACAGAACAACATAGAACACAAGAAGCTATATGTAAAGGTAAATGTGAGCGTCGCGGAGTGTTGTGTGAAGTCACTGCAGGGCAGAGGAGTAGCCAGCCTGAACCGGTGAGAAAAGGGCAGCAAGAGCTGCTGGAAATGACAATGTTGCAGCCACGCACACAGCGAGAATCAGGGCAGCAAATGCCAGTGCTAGGGGCCATCTCTGCAGGGAATAGGCAAGTCCGGGATCAAATTGAGACCAAGCTCCAAGAATCCCAGCAAGGAGCTTTTCACACGATTAATCCAGGAACAAGTGTCCCGGCTCATCACTGTTCATCCGTGTGAGTGAACCAAATGTCACACGGAGCCCTGACGAGGGACAACAGCAACATGGAGAGACACTGAGGGTCACAGTGTCCTCAGTGTTTTCATCTTCACTGGGCACAGATATGTGTAAACCAGAGTATGACACCGCAGAAAGCAGACAAGCTGTTATAGAATGGGAAATTATGCTGATGCTAGCTGCCAGCAAAGTGTTGCCTCTCTCTGATGTTTGAAGAACTCAGCAGGTCCTGATGAAGGGTCTCAGCCTGAAAGGTCGACTGTTTATTCCTCTCCATGGTTACTGCTTGACCTGCTGAGTTCCTCAGGCACTCTGTGTGTGTTGTTCTGAATTTCCAGCATCTGCAGAATCTCTTGTGCTTATGATTTCATGATTAGGGTCAGCAACTTTAAATTTCTCCGTGTTACTATTTCAGTAGGCCTGTCCTGGGCCCAGCACGTAAGTGCAATTATGAAGAAAGCACGGCAGTGCCTCTACTTCCCTAGGGGTTTGCGAAGATTTGTCATGACATCCAAAACATTGACAAGTTTCTATAGTGGAGAGTATACAGACTGGCTGCATCGCAGCCTGGTATGAAAACACTAATGCCATTGAACAGAAAATTCTGCAAGAGGTAGTGGATACGGCCCAGTCTACCACGGGGAAAGCCCTCCCCACCATTGAGCTCATCCACGCGAGGCATCGTTGCAGGAACGCTGCATCCATTATCAGGGTCCTCCACCATCCAGAACATGCTCTCTTCTCGCCGCTGCCATCAGGAAAAAGGTACAGGAGCCTCGGGACTCACATCACCAGGTTCAGGAGCAGTTATTATCCCTCAACCATTAGGATCTTGAACCAGAGGGAATAACTTCACTCAACTTCACTTGCCCAGTCACTGAACTGTTCCCGCCACCTATGGACTCACTTTCAAGAACACGTCTCGTGTTCTCGATATTTATCGCTCATTTATTTGTTATTATTATTCCTTTCTTTTTGTGCTTGCAGAGTTTGTTGTCTTTTGCACAGTAGATGAATGTCCAAGTTGTTGCAGTCACCCAATACAGTGGACTTTTTTTTTCTAATTGTGTTATTTCTTACAAAATTTGTGCAAAATTAATGCTTATTTTATAATTTTTGATCTCGTAAATCTTATGCATTTGATGCTGCTTGCCTATGGTGCTGCTGCTGGTAAGATTTTCATTGCACATGTTCTTCTGCATAAGACACTAACCTCGATGTTGTATGTAGGTCATTGAATACAGTATGGAAGCGTGTCCTTCAGCCCAGCTCCCCTTGCCAAACTAGATACTCATCATAACTCGTCCCATCTGTCCCCATCTGGTCCATATGGAATATAAAAGCAAAGATCTTATGCTGAGGCTTTATAAAGTATTGGCCACACCACATTTAGAGTGTTGTGAGAAATATCGAGCCCCATATCTAAGAAATGATATGCTGGCATTGGAAGGATCCAAAGGATGTTTATGACAATGATCCCAGGAATGGAAAGGAGGAGTTTTTGATGGCTTTGGTCCCATACTCACTAGAGTTTAGAAGAATGGGGGGGGCGGTGGATCTTATTGAAACCTACTGAATATTGAAAGGCCTGGATGGAGTCGATGTTTCCAAAATTCAAAGTTCAGAGTAAGTTCATTATCAAAGTACAAACTGTATGCCACTATATACAACCCTGAGATTCATTGTCTTGCGGGCATGCTCAATAAATCCATAACAGAATAATAACCATAATGGAATCAATGAAAGACTGCACCAACTTGGGCGTTCAATCGATGTATAAAAGACAACAATGTACAAATACAAAAAGAAAGAAATAATAATAATGATAATAAATAAATAAGCAATAAATATCAAGAACATGAGATGAAGAGTCCTTGATAGTGAGTCTCCAGGTTGTACGAACATTTCAATGATGGGGCAAGTGAAATTAGATTAGATTAGACTATGAGGACACTCAGTCCTCATTTATTGTCATTTAGAAATGCATGCATTAAAAAATGATACAACGTTCCTCCAGAATGACATCACAAGAAAACACAGGACAAACCAAGACTACAACTGACAAAACCACATAATTATAACATATAGTTACAACAGTGCAAAGTAATACCATAATTTGATAAAGAGCTGACCATAGGCACGGTAAAAAAAAGTCTCAAAGTCCCGATAGACTCATCATCTCACGCTGACGGTAGAAGGGAGGAACTCTCCCTGCCATGAACCTCCAAACGCCGCCAACTCGCTGATGCAGCACCATTGGAAGCACCCGACTGCAGCGGACTCTGAGTTCATCCGAAAACTTCAAGCCTCCAACCAGCCCCTCCGACACAGCCTCTCCGAGCACCATCTTCTGCCGAGCGCTTCGACCCCACCCTGACCGCCGAGCAAGCAAAGCTGAGGACTCAGGGCCTTCCCCTCCGGAGATTCTGAACCACACAGTAGCAGCAGCAGTGAAGCAGGCATTTCAGAAGTTTCACCAGATGTTCCTCCGTGCTCTCACATCTGTCTCCATCAAATCAGGATTGTACACGACACCCTACTTGACAAGTAACAGACATCACCTCCAGAGTGGCTGCTGTGAGCTGCGTCGTGCCGCCATCTTCTCCTCCCTTTTGGTTCAAGAGCCTGATGGTTGAGGGGGAACAAGCTGTTCTCAAATTTGGTTGTGTAAGCCCTGAGGCAGAAGAGAGCATGACCTGGGCTCGGGAGGAGTCCCTGATAATGGATGCTGCTTTCCTGCGACAATGCTTCATGCACTGTACATGCGCACAGTGTGGAAAGTTCTTAGTGAACACTCCAACAGTTGAACAGCATAAGATTTAGTACTTGGCCAGGTGCCCCTTACGGGCCAGATGCTTTTTGTGGGTTTACCCTGCTGAAAGGTGCTCTCATGTCAGCCTTAGAGACTGAAATCACAGGATCATCAGGGGCTGTGATGGTTCCTTCATGTTTTGATAATCACACTGAGCACAGAAGGCATTGAGCTCATGTGAAAGTGAAGCCCTGTTGTCACCTCAGCTGCTTGATTTAACTTTATAAGAGGTGATAGCATTCAAGTCCTCCCACAACTGTCGAGCATCCCTCCTTGATTCAAATTTGGTCTGACATTTCCACTTTGCCCGTGAGATGGCTTTCTGGAGATCATACCTCAACCTCTTGTGACTTTCTTGGTCACCAAACTTGAATACCTCTGATCTGGCCCTCAGCAGATTGCGAATCTCACGGTTGGTGAAGATGCTGAATGATTTCGTAGGAACACACTTGACTACAGCTGTTTATAAAAAGTCTGTTACAACTGTGGTTATTCACTGAGATCCCCCGATGAGTTCTTGAACATGGCCCGGTCCACCTTCTCAAACCAATTCCATAGCCACTCCTCCGCCTCCCATGACCACTGATTTGTAGTCTTAATTTCTTTAGCCTTTGCCTGTGTGCAGGGAGAAGAAGAACAGATTTACTGAAAAATGGTCTGGGCATGGAATGGTAGGCTTCCTTATCTTAGTATAACAGTGGCTTAGTGTGTTGGGACCTCTGGTACTGCAGGTTATATTGTGACGAGAATACACATAAATTAAGATGTTAGCTGGCCTGGGCTGGCACCAGTGGGATCAGCAGTTGGTCTGCCACCTGTCTTCAGGAGAAAGAAAGATAAGGAAAACAATGGAGCAGCATTTGGAGATGTTAATGAAGGGACGGGAGAGAGTAACGGAAGGAGAGCTGTCAAGATCGGCTCCCCCTTTGAACCCTGAACTGTTTGAAGTGATGGTCAGGCGATAGCCCAGCAAGGGGATAAAAAGGGACAGGTTCGCTAAGGCAAGACACACACGACACCCCGAGGTAACGAGACCCTGGAAGCCGGTGGGAGGTTTTGGACGGCTGGTCGCAGGATCAAGCCATAGACGCACAGGGTGGAAAGGTACGATCGGCGGGAACCTGGTGTGTGTCCGCCCTTGCCTGGGTGCCAGGTTCACCGCAGAGAAACGATCGTATCTGGAAACGGAGGCGTCACGGTCGGTGACCTCAGATGACATCACAAAGGGCTCGCACAAAAGCTGACTGCGAAGAATATCGAAGGTCTGTGTGGAAGCCGTTTGAATATTCATTCGTTTTGCTCTCTCTCTCCTTCCCCCCACTGTCCATCTCCCACGGCAGCGATTACTGCGAACTGAACTGAACTAAGTTGAACTGAACTTTGCATCACTTTGAAACTGGTCATTTACCCCTAGACAACGATAGAGTTTGATTGATCCTGTTATCTTAATTCTGTGTACGTGTGTGTTTATCATTGCTGAACTGTTGCATTTATTATCCTTTTGATTAGAGTACTGTGTTGCTTGTTTCTTTAATAAAACTTTCTTAGTTCTAGTAATCCAGACTCCAAATGAGTGATCTATTTCTGCTGGTTTGGCAACCCAGTTACGGGGTACGTAACAATATGCTGATGGGTTTTCTTCAAGAAGCCAAGTTGAAGTCTCCAATTATGATTTGAAATGCATCAGGGTGGATTGTTTCTTGCTTGGAGATGACTTCATGCAGTATCTGAAGTGCTGATTATAATCGGCCACTGGTGATATGTAAACTACAGTCAGGTTTATGAAGCAGAACTCCCTAAGTAAGTAGAACAGATGGCATTTGAACATTAGGTGTTCAAGATTGGGGGAGCACAAGTTTGACAAAACCAGCACATCGGAGCACCACCAAGAGTTTATCACGAAACACACACCTCCTCCTTTTGCCTTTTCCAAATCAGTAGGTCGGTCCATCCTGCAGGTCGAAAAGCCTTCGGGTCGAATCATCGTATCTAGCGTGCTGGGAGTAAGCCACGTCTTGGCTTGTTCTCCAGCAACTGCACAGTTGCCAACAAGATGCCGGGTAGAGGGGTCTCACTCCTCTGTGTTTCAGCCTGGTTTGCAGTCCCTCCCCCTCCCCCACCTTTTTTGTAGCCATGGCGATGAACTTTCATTCGCTTAAAGGTGCTGTGTCTGCCTGCTTGAGAGTTGAGTCCACCAAGTCCTTCATAAGGTCATGGAAGAGTCAGATCCAGAGGACACAGCTTCAGAATAGGGGATATCACTTTACCACAGTGTTGAGGAGGAATTTCTTTAGCCAAAGGGTGATGAATCTATGGAATTGATTACCACAGACTGCACAAATCATTGGGTATAGATAAAGTGAAAGTTGATAAGTCCTGACGAAGGGTCTCGGCCCAAAACATCAACTGTACCTCTTCCTAGAGATGCTGCCTGGCCTGCTGCGTTCACCAGCAACTTTAATGTGTGTTGGTTGATAAGTACTTAATTAGTAAGAATGTCAAAGGTCATGGGGAGAAGGCAGGAGAATGGGGTTGAGAGGGAAAATAAATCAGGCATGATCGAATAGTGCAGCAAAATCGATGGCTCAAATAGACTGAATGTTCTGCTTTCTATGTCTCATGATCTTATGTACTAAGATATAGAGAAAAGCTTTGTTCTGCATGCCATCCATGCAGATCATTCCATCCCATCAGTGCCGTGAGGTAGTACAAGGAAAAAGTAATCACAGAACACAGAACAGAGTGCTACAACCACAGGGAAAGTGCAGTCTGGTAAACAATAAATGCATGGTCATATCAAGGTAGATTGTGAGGCCAAGAGTCTGCCTTATTGTACTAGGGAACTTTTAATAGTCTTATAACAGCAGGATAGAAGCCGTGCTTCAGCCTGGTGGGGCGTCCTTTCAGACTCTTGTATCTTCTGTCCGATGGGAGAGGGCAGAAGAGAGAATGTCCAGAGTGGGTGGGGTCTTTGATTATGTTGACTGCTTAACCAAGGCAGCACCAAGCGTAGTCAGAGTCCATGGAGGGCGCGACTTTTCACATGTTTTGATGAAGTTCATATTTAGATTTGATTGGGTGTAAATACACAGCAGTGGCGGCGTGGCCCAGCGACTAGAGCAGCTCCCTCCCTCACAGCTCTCGCAATCTACTTCAGTCCTGACCCCGGCTGCTGTCTATGTGGAGTCTGCACATTCTCAGTCTTTCTTCAGGATGCTCCAGTTTCAGAATCAGGTTTAATATCACTGACATATGTTGTGAAATTTGTTGTTTTGAGGCAGCAGTGCATTGCAATACATAAAAAATCTATAATTTCAATAAGAAGAATATATTTAAAGATTTAAATTAGTGCAAATAGAGAATAAAAATGGTGAGTTAGTGTTCATGGGTTCATTGTCCATTCAGAGATCTGATGGAGGTGGGGAAGAAGCTGTTCCTAAAATGTCGACTGTGTGTCTTCAGGCTCTTGTACCTCTTCCCTGATGAGAAGGGAGCATATCCTGGGTGATTGGGATCCTTAATGATGGATGCTGCCTTTTTGAGGTATCACCTTTTGAAGATCTCCTTCATGCTGGGGAAGCTAGTGCCCATGATGGAGCTCTCACATCTCAAAGCTTTGCTCATTGATGGGTCAATTGGCCTCCATAAACTTCCGGAAGTCCGTAGATGGAGTGGCCGAATATGCGGGGGGGGGGTAGATGGGAATATGGGGAGAGTAAAATGGGTTAGGGTGGGATTATTGTAAAAATGTAAGCCTGATTGTGAGTGTGAACGTGATGGGCCAAAGGTCCTGTCACATTGTTGCAACTCTCTATGACCCAAACGCACCATCAAAATTAAGTGAATAGTTTGTCATAAACTGCAACATTCCTGAACATCCAATTGTAACTTTAAGGCTTTTAAATCCACTGTTTTGGGCTTCTTTATCAGAGAAAATTTTTCCTTCATCTTTGGTGTGACACGGTGGTGTATTGCTTTATGGTGCCAGTGTCTGAAGGTTAGTTCCCGCTGCTGTCAGTAAGGAGTTTGTACATTCCGCCCGTGACCATGTGGGTTTCCTCCAGGTGCCCCAGTTTCTTCCCACAATCCAAACATGTATGGTTATGACTATTAAGTTGTGGGCATGCTATGTTAGTTCAAAGTTCAAAGTAAAATTTATTATCAGAGTACATACATGTCACCACATACAACCCTGAGATTCTATTTCCTGCGGGCATACTTAGAAATCTATAGAATAGTAATTGTAAACAGGATCAATGAATAACAAAATGTACAAAAGCAAACATAAATAAATAGCAATAAGTATGAAATTACAGAAAATGAACGGGCATGAAATGACATGATAAAGAGTCCTTAAAGTGAGACCATCATTTGTGGAAACACCAGAAATAGAGAGTGTAGTTATTCCCTTTTGTTCAAGAGCCTGATGGTAGAGGGGTAGTAAATGTCCTTGTACCTGGTGGTGCAAGTCCTGAGGCTTCTGTACCTCCTACCTGCTGTGAGAAAAGGACATGGCCTGAATGGTGAGAATCTTTGATGATGGATGCTGCTTTTCTACGGCAACATTTCATGTAGACGTGCTCAATGGTTGGGAGGGTTTTACCCATGAAGTACTGGGCCGAATCCATTACCTTTTGTAGGATTTTCCACTTAAGGGCATTGGTGTTCCCATACCAGGCCATAATGCAGGCAGTCAGTACACTTACCACCACACGTCTATAAAAGTCTGTCAAGGGTTTTGATGACAATGCCAAACCTCCGCAGACTCCTTAGGAAGCAGAGGCACTGTAGTGCTCCCTTTGCAATTATATTGTGTACTGAAGGCGGGAGGAAGAGATAGCAGCGCGCCACGCTTGCGCATCCCTCACGTGAAAATGATATCGTATCCGTTAAATAGGGGCCGTGGACAATTCTGATTTGATGGAGACAGACGTGAAAGCACAGAGGAACATCTGGAGAAATTTCTGAAACGCAGGTTCGCTGCTGTTGTTACTGCACGATCGAGAATCTTCCGGAGGGGAGGTCTCAAAATCCCGGCTTTGCCTGCTGCTGGCGACCGAGGCTGAGGTCGAATCGCTCAGATAGAGATGGTGCTCGGTACTCGGTGTCGGAGAGCTAATCGGAGGCTTGAAGTTTACGGACCACTCAGAGTCGGACTGTGGTCAGGCATGGCAGGGAGAGTTTTCTTCCTTCTCCTGTCTGCGTGAGATGTGGGACATTTGAGAGACTTTGAACTTTTTACTGTGCTCACGGACTGTTCTTCTTCAAGTTATGGTATCGTTGCACTGTTGTAACTATATGTTATAATTTTGTGGTTTTGTTAGCTTTTTCAGTCTTGGTCTGTCCTGCGTTTTGTGATATCACACCGGAGGAAATATTGTATCATTTCTTAATGCATGCATTACTAAATGACAATAAAAAGAGGACTGCGTGTCTTCATAATCTAATCGTATATTCATATGTTGGGCCCAGGACAGGTCCTCTGAGAAAGTGACACCCAGGAATTTAAAATAGCTGACCCTCTCTACCTGTGATTCTCCGATGATCACTGGCTCATGGACCTCTGGTTTCCCTCTTCTGACGCCTACTATCAGTTCCTTGGTCTTACTGATATCAAGTGAGAGGTTGTTGTTATTACACCACTCAGCCAAATTTTCAATCACCCTCCTGTATGATGATTCATCACCCCCTTTGATGCAGCCCACAACAATGCTGCCATCAGCAAACTTGTATATGGTTTTGTAGCTGTCCTTAGTCACACAGTCATAGTTGTAGAGCAGGGGGCTAAGCACACCTCCCTGTGGTTCTCCTGTGCTGATGGAGATTGTGGAGGTGATGTTGTTGCCAATCCAAAATGACTGGGTTCTGCAGGCGAGGAAATCCAGAATCCAATTGCAGAAGGGAGTATTGAAGCCCAGATCTTGGAGTTTACTGATTAGTTTTGAGGGGATGATGGTATTAAATGCCGAGCTATAATCGATAAGGAGCATCCTGATGTATGCATCTTTATTGTCCAGATGTTCCAGGGTTATGTGAAGAGCGAATGAGACCTGTTATTTCTGTAGACAGATTGGAGTGGATCCCAGTTGCTACTCAGACAGGAGCTGATATGCTTCAACACCAGCCATGCTGAAAGCATGGTAATACCTGCAGGCTTCCCCCAACACTTCCTGTTTTTGTTGTTGACACAAATGAAGCATGTTTCAGTGTTTCGATGTACATGGTGTAAATAAAGACAATATTTATCTCGAGTGAAGCTAATGTATAAGAGCAAGATAGACCAGCTGGTTGAGTGGTGTCACAACAACAACCTTGCACTCAATATCAGTAAAACCAAGGAATTGATTGTGGATTTCAGGAAGAGAATTCAAAGGAACACACACCAGTCCTCACTGAGGGATCAGCAGTGGAAAGGGTGAGAAGTTTCAAGTTCTTGGGTGTCAACATCTCTGAAGATCTATGCTGGGTCCAACGTATTGATGCAATACAAAGAAGGCATGACAGCAGCTATGGCGACTTGGTATGTCACCAAAGACTTTCGCAAATTTCTACTGATGTACTGTGGAGAGCATCCTAACTGGTTACCTCGTTGTCTGGTATGGAGGGACAACGGCACAGCATCAGAAAGAGCTGCAGAAAGTTGTAAACTCAGTCCACTAGCCTCCCCTGAACTGAGGGCACCTTCAAAAGGGAATGCCTCAAAATGGCAGCATCCTTCATTAAGGACCCCCATCACCCAGGACATGCCCTCTTCTCAATGCTACTATCAAGGAGGAGGTACAGGAGCCTGAAGGCATACACTCTATGTTTCAGGAACAGCTTCTTCCCCTCCACCATCAGATTTCTGAATGGACAATGGACCCATGAACAATATCTCACTTTTTTTTGCTCTCTTTTTGCACTACTTAATTAATTAATTTAGAGATGCAGCGTGGAAGAGGCCCTTATAGCCCTTTGAGCCACACACACCGCCCTGCGCTCCCCCGATTTAACTTCAGCCTAGTCACAGAGCATCTTACAATGACTAATAACCCTACTAACCGGTATGTCTTTGGACTATGGGATGAAAGTGGAGGATCCAGTGATAACCCATGCACTCAACAGGGAGGACGTACAGATTCCTTACAGATGACGTCGGAACTGAACTCCAAACTCCAACACCCTGAGCGGTAATAGCATCGTACTAACTGCTGTGCTACTGCAAAAACATTAGTTACTTACTTAATTTAATTTTTTGATATATTTCTTCTTGTAATTTATAGTTTTAAAAATTATTATGTATTGCAATGTACTGCTGCCACAAAACAAAAAATTCAATGACATATTCCAGTGATATTAAATCTGATTCTGATTTAATCTTTATTTCCTTTAAACCCTTTGATGTGATTACCTGTTCCTTAAGATCGCTTTGACCTTTCAGGGGACTTGGACATAACCCAAAAGTCAACATTTTTTCAACAGTCTGCTGGTGAAGCTGAGCAAGTTGAGCAGCATCTGTGGGGGAAGAAGAATTGTTCTTGGGTTGAAACCCTGCATCAGAACTAAGAGTCGAAAGGGGAGCTGGCCAGTACAAAGAGGAGAGGGGGAAACAGAGGCCAGAGATGATTGGTAGACTGAGGGCATGAGGAGCATAGAAGAATGAGGGACAAACTGAGCCAGGAAGAGGAGGGATGGGGGTGAGTCAGATTCAGAATCTGGATTATTATCACTGACGCATGTCATTAAATTTGTTGTTTTGTGTTAGCAGGACAGTGCAAGCCATACAGATATATTGTATATAAATATAAGTTAAGTTCAAAGTTCAAAGTGTGTTCATTATCGAAGTACACATACAGTGGCATACAAAAGTTTGAGCACTCTGGTCAAAATTTCTGTTGCTGTGAATAGCTAAGCGAGTAAAAGATGAACTGATTTTCAAAAAGGCATAAAGTTAAGGATGACACATTTCTTTAATATTTTAAGCAAGAAAACTTTTCTATTTCCATCTTTTACAGTTTCAAAATAACAAAAAAAGAAAAGGGCCCAAAGCAAAAGTTTGGGCACCTTGCATGGCAGTACTTAGTAACACCCCCTTTGGCAAGTATCACATCTTGTAAATGCTTTTTGTAGCCAGCTAAGAGTCTTTCAATTCTTGTTTGGGGGATTTTCACCCATTCTTCCTTGCAAAAGGCTTCTAGTTCTGTGAGATCCTTGGGCTGTCTTGCATGCACTGCTCTTTTGAGGTTTATCCACAGATTCTCAATGATGGTTAGGTCAGGGGACTGTGAGGGCCATGGCAAAACCTTCAGCTTGCACCTCTTGAGGTAGTCCATTGTGGATTTTGAGGTGTGTTTAGGTTCATTATCCTGTTGTAGAAGCAACCCTCTTTTCATCTTCAGCTTTTTTACAGACGGTGTGATGTTTGCTTCCAGAATTTGCTGGTATTTGATTGAATTCATTCTTCCCTCTATCAGTGAAATGTTCCCCGTGCCACTGGCTGCAACACAAGCCCAAAGCATGATCGATCCACCCCCGTGCTTAACAGTTGGAGAGGGGTTCTTTTCATGAAATTCTGCACCCTTTTTTCTCCAAACATACCTTTGCTCATTGTGGCTAAGAAGTTCTATTCAATGGGTTCAAAGGAACATCTAAACAAGCCTGATGCATTTTGGAAACAAGTCCTGTGGACTGCTGAAGTTAAAATAGAACTTTTTGGCTCCTGCCACTCAGCCACTGCTTTTTCCATACCAGTATCTTTCTTGTAATACCATGGGCTTTTAACTTGTTAAGCAGCCTCATGTGTGGTACCTTGTCGAAGACCTCCTAAAAATCCTAGAACACACCATCAACTGATTCTCCTTTGTCTATGCTGCTTGTTATTTCTTCAAAGAATTCCAACAGATTGGTCAGGCAAGGTTTTCCCTTGAGGAAACTATATTGACTATAGTCTATTTTATCATGAACCTCCATGGGCTCTGAAACCACATCATTAACAATCAACTCCAACATCTTCCCAGCCACTGAGGTCAGACTAACTCGCCTATAATTTCCTTTCTTCTGCTTCTCTCCCTTCTTGAAGAGTAGAGTGAAATTTGCAATTTTCCAGCCTTCCAAACCCTGACACTCTCAAGCTTCCACCATACAGCTGGTGTCTTCCCCAGTGAAATCTGATGTAAAATACTTATTCAGTTCATCCACCATTTCCTTGCCCCCTATTACTACCTTGCCAGCATTGTTTCCAGCAATTCTCAATAAATATCGAGAGAATGAGATGAAGCATCCTTGAAAGTGGTTCCCATAGGTTGTGGGAACAGTTCAGTGATGGGGAGGTGAAGTTGAGTGAAGTTATCCCCTCCGGTTCAGGAGCCTGATGGTTGAGGGATAGCAACTGTTCCTGATCCTGATGTGAGTCCTAAGGCTGCTGTACCTTCTTCCTGATGGCAGCAGCGTGAAGACACATGGTGGTGGGGGTCCCTGATGATGGATGCTGCTTTCCTGTGACTGTGTAGATGTGCTCAATGGTGGGGAGGTTTTTTTTAATCAGAGATGGACTGCAAGGTAGTGCAAAAAGAGAGCAAAAATAGTGAGGCATTGTTCATGGGTTCATTTCCTGTTCAGAAATCTGATGGCAAAATGGAAGGAGCTGTTCCTAAAACATGTCTTCAGGCTTCTGTACCTTCTCCCTGGTGGTGGCAATGAGAAGAGGGCATGTCCTGGATGACGAAGGTAATTAATAATGAGTGTGGAAATTTGGAAGCATGACACAGGCAGGCACAAAAAGAGTGGAGATGGGGCCAGAATGAGAAAGAGGGGGGTGAAGGTAGAGACAACTTCCGGAGAGTGATAAGCATTCTGTCCTCTCCTTGTTACATCATCAGATTATTGTTGGACCTTGGTCCTTATTTACCTGCAGATGTTTTTTTTTGCCCTTGAGAATAGCGGACAAAACTCGGCCCATCATGAGCACAGCCCTCCCCACCACTGACGGCATCTACACAGGATTATTTCTAGGATCTCCTGTTGTTCTGACCAGATCAGCCTTGACACATTCTGGTTGAGAAACCAAGAGTCTCTTCAACGACACTAAATATGGTGGCCTCCAGCCGTTGTGAGGTCTGCAGTTTCTAATGAATGAGTCATCAGACCAGTCGAGAGGCAATGACTGAATTGAGCTTGCTCTGCTGATTCCATGAATCCTTCATTGTCACTCCATCTTTCCATTACCACCATCGTCTAATGGCCAGATTGATGGAGGAGGCAAAACAGAAGAGGTGGTGGTCAGTCTGTATTTCATTAGGAGTTTGGGGAGACTTGGTACGTCACCAAAGACACTCACAAATTTCTACAGATGAACGGTGGAGAGTTTTCTAACTGGTCGCATCACCACCTGGTATGGAGGGACTACTGCACACACTCAGACAGAGCTGCAGAAATTGGAAACTCAACCAGGTCCACCGTGGGCGCTAGTCTCCCCAGCATCGTGGACATCTCCAAAAGGCGTTGTTTCAAGCAGGTGGCACCCATCATTTAGGACTCCCATTGCCCAGGGCATGCCCTCTTCTCATTGCTACCCTCAAGGTAGAGGTACAGGAGCCTGAAGACATGCACTCAATGTTTCAGGAACAGCTTCTTCCCCTCCATCATCAGATTCCTGAATGGACAATGAACCCCTGAGTATGACCTCACTATATTTTGCTCTCTTCTTACCCTACTTATTTAATTTATTCATTTAGATATATGGTACACTATAGCCTCCGCCAGCCTTTGAGCTGCACCACCACCACATGGGCGATGTGAACAACCAGCCACCTTCTCACCTGGACTTTGACAGAACCTAGCAGATGCCATGTCTGTATAGAGGTGCATGGAAGAGGTGGTGGTTTCATTCTGACACAGGCAATGTGAACAACCAGCCACCTTCTCACCTGGAATTTGACAGAACTCAGCAGGTGCCATGTCTGGATTGAGGCGGAACAGAAAAGGTGATCTTAAACACAGGGTCTTTATGGATTGAGCTAAGAAATCGCAGGGGTAAAAGGACCCTGATGGCAGTTATTTATAGGCCTCCAAACAGCTGCAGTGATGTGGACTACAAATTACAACTGGAAATAGAAAAGGCTTGTCAGAAGGGCAGTGTTATGATAATTGTGGGGGATTTTAACATGCGAGTGGATTGGGAAAATCAGGTCGGCACTGGATCTCAAGAGAGAGAATTTGTAGAATGTCTATGAGATGACTTTTTAGAACAGCTTGTATTGAGCCCACTAGGGGATCGGCTGTACTAGATTGGGTATTGTGTAATGAACCAGAGGTGATTAGAGAGATTGAGGTGAAGGAACCCTTAGGAGACAGTGATCATAACATGATTGAGTTCACTGTGAAATTTGAAAAAGAGAAGCCGAAATCTTATGTGTCGGTATATCAGTGGAGTAAAGGAAATTACAGTGGCATGAGAGAGGAACTGGCCAAAGTTGACTGGAAAGGGACACTGGCGGGAAAGACGGCAGAGCAGCAGTGGCTGGAGTTTATGCGAGAAGTGAGGAAGGTGCAAGACAGGTATATTCCAAAAAAGAAGAAATTTTCGAATGGAAAAAGAATGCAACCGTGGTTGACAAGAGAAGTCAAAGCCAAAGTTAAAGCAAAGGAGAGGGCATACAAGGAAGCAAAAATTAGTGGGAAGACAGAGGATTGGGAAGTTTTTAAAAGCTTACAAAAGGAAACTAAGAAGGTCATTAAGAGGGAAAAGATGAACTATGAAAGGAAGCTAGCAAATAATATCAAAGGGGATACTAAAAGCTTTTTCAAGTATATAAAGAGTAAAAGACAGGTGAGAGTAGTTATAGGACCCATAGAAAATGACGCTGGAGAAATTGTAATGGGAGATAAGGAGATGGCGGAGGAACTGAATGAGTATTTTGCATCAGTCTTCACTGAGAAAGACATCAGCAGTATACCGGACACTCAAGGGTGGCAGGGAAGAGAAGTGTGCGCAGTCACAATTACGACAGAGAAAGTACTCAGGAAGCTGAATAGTCTAAAGGTAGATAAATCTCCCGGACCAGATGGAATGCACCCTTGTGTTCTGAAGGAAGTAGCTGTGGAGATGGCGGAGGCATTAGCGATGATCTTTCAAAAGTCGATAGATTCTGGCATGGTTCCGGAGGACTGGAAGATTGCAAATGTCACTCCGCTATTTAAAAAGGGGGCAAGGAAGCAAAAAGGAAATTATAGACCTGTTAGCTTGACATCAGTGGTTTGGAAGTTGTTGGAGTCAATTGTCAAGGATGAGGTTACAGAGTACCTGGAGGCATGTGACAAGATAGGCAGAACTAGGGCTTTACTCTTTGGAGAGAAGGAGGATGTGAGGAGACAAGATAGAGATGTACAAGATAATAAGAGGAATAGATAGAGTGGATAGCCAGCGCCTCTTCCCAAGGGCACCACTGCTCAATACAAGAGGACATGGCTTTAAGGTAAGTGGTGGGAAGTTCAAGGGGGATATTAGAGGAAGGTTTTTTACTCAGAGAGTGGTTGGTGCGTGGAATGCACTGCCTGAGTCAGTGGTGGAGGCAGATACACTAGTAAAGTTTAAGAGACTACTAGACAGGTATATGGAGGAATTTAAGGTGGGGGCTTATATGGGAGGCAGGGTTTGAGGGTCGGCACAACATTGTGGGCCGAAGGGCCTGTACTGTGCTGTACTATTCTATGTCTATGTCTAACTCAGCATGGATTCCTTAAAGGAAAA
This sequence comes from Mobula hypostoma, assembly GCF_963921235.1. Lineage (NCBI taxonomy): Eukaryota > Metazoa > Chordata > Chondrichthyes > Myliobatiformes > Myliobatidae > Mobula > Mobula hypostoma. Next base: position 8,962,967 of record NC_086107.1, read on the forward strand.
TCCTGCCTGACAAACCTATTACAATTTTTTGAGGAAATTACAAGTAGGCTAGACAAGGGACATGCAGTGGATGTTGTATATTTGGATTTTCAGAAGGCCTTTGACAAGGTGCCACACATGAGGCTACTTAACAAGATAAGAGCCCATGGAATTACGGGAATGTTACATATGTGGATAGAGCGTTGGCTGATTGGCAGGAAACAGAGAGTGGGAATAAAGGGATCCTATTCTGGTTGGCTGCCGGTTACCAGTGGTGTTCCACAGGGGTCCGTGTGGGGCCGCTTCTTTTTACATTGTACATCAATGATTTGGATTATGGAATAGATGGCTTTGTGGCTAAGTTTGCTGACGATACGAAGATAGGTGGAGGGGCCGGTAGTGTTGAGGAATCGGAGAGTCTGCAGAGAGACTTGGATAGATTGGAAGAATGGGCGAAGAAGTGGCAAATGAAATATAATGTTGGAAGGTGTATGGTTATGCACTTTGGCAGAAGAAATAAACGGGCAGACTATTATTTAAATGGGGAAAGATTTCAAAGTTCTGAGATGCAACGGGACTTGGGAGTCCTCGTACAGGATACTTAAGGTTAACCTCCAGGTTGAGTCGGTGGTGAAGAAGGTGAATGCAATGTTGGCATTCATTTCTAGAGGAATAGAGTATAGGAGCAGGGATGTGATATTGAGGCTCTGTAAGGCGCTGGTGAGACCTCACTTGGAGTACTATGGGCAGTTTTGGTCTCCTTATTTAAGAGGGGATGTGCTGACGTTGGAGAGGGTACAGAGAAGATTCACTAGAATGATTCTGGGAATGAGAGGGTTAACATATGAGGAACGTTCGTCCGCTCTTGGACTGTATTCCTTGGAGTTTAGAAGAATGAGGGGAGACCTCATAGAAACATTTCGAATGTTGAAAGGCATGGACAGAGTGGATGTGGCAAAGTTGTTTCCCATGATGGGGGAGTCTAGTACCAGAGGGCATGACTTGAGGATTGAAGGGCACCCACTCAGAACAGAAATGCGAAGATTTTTTTTAGTCAGAGGGTGCTGAATCTATGGAATTTGTTGCCACAGGCAGCCGTGGAGGCCAAGTCATTCAGTGTATTTAAGGCAGAGATTGATAGGTATCTGAGTAGCCAGGGCATCAAAGGTTATGGTGAGAAGGCAAGGGAGTGGGACTAAAAGGGAGAATGGATCAGCTCATGATAAAATGGCGGAGCAGACTCCATGGGCCGAAGGGCCAATTTCTGCTCCTTTGTCTTATGCTCTTATGGTCTTGTGGGTAAGGATGAAGAGAGAATAACTGAGATGGGGATGTGTCTTTGATTATTTTCACTGCTCCCCCAAGGCAGTGAGAAGCATAGACTGAGTCAACGGAGGGGCCTCTGGTTGGCAGTGATGGAGGCTGCAGAATATTGGAAAGGCAAGGCAGCTGAGGGAATTTGGAAAAATAGGAGCCATTTCTCTTCTGGGAGCCAGAGTGGGCCATGAAATGGTAGGGTGGATAGGATGAGGGTTAATAAGTCCTCAAAGTTGTCGATGGTGGCGAAGAGCAACAGGCGCGCATGAGTTGGAATCATGAAGACTTGGTTAAAAGTTTCTGAAATAGATAAACTCAAATGGAAATAGAATTAGGGGCGGAGACTGTAATTAGTGACGGCTGAGTGTATCTAATATCTCGGACACTGTTCATGTTTCTGATGGGCTATACACATACAATTTGGATTCCAGAGAGGGGCCAGATGAAAAGCCGAGAAAAGTTGCCGAGCACTACATTGACACCTCCAGCGCTTGCAACGTGGCGAAACCAGCCCAGGCGGATTGGCGGACGCGGCCTCTGGCCAATCGGAGGCGCTTTAACAAAACCGCACGCCGCAGCCGTAGCCGCAGCCAGAGAGCCGATGGTTGAGTGGCTGAGGCCGGGATCGGGGGGAAGCCAGCGGAGGGACGCAGCAGCCGCTGGGTTTGAACGAGCGGCTACCTGCATGGCACCGATTTCACAGAGCGCGCATTAAGAGGCGTCGAGGGCTGTTTAAATTTAATAACAGGTACAGTATTCACCCGGAAGGAGGTGGGATGTTAAATGGGGCAGAAGCTTTTGATTTCCTGAATCGTATCACAGTGTTTGCTTATGCAGGGCTCAGAGCTTACAATGTATCCCGACGCGAGCCGGTCAAGGGGACTGTATCTGCTGCTGCTCTATGTCACGGGGGGCTGCCCCAAGCCCACCCTGAGGAATGAGCGGGTCCACCAGGATCCGGCACTCAGCGAGAAGCCGCACCAGGACTCGGCCAACTTCGAATACGATCACGAGGCCTTTCTGGGCAAAGAAGAAGCCAAGACTTTCGACCAGCTGAGCCCCGAGGAGAGCATCGAGAGGCTGGGGTAAGCCGCGCGGGAGGGGTGGGTGTTTCAGCAGTCGCTGCCGCTGCTTCTAGTTTCACCAGCTGAAGACAGGGTTGGATTTCAGCCCCGGCGACGCTCCGCATTGTTGTGACCTTTATCACTAGTTAAATCTGTGCACCGGGTTAACGTGACGGGGCGCCGGTGTAGGAGAAACCTTGTCGAGCGCTTGCCGTTAGAAACCCCGACGTGAAACAAACGGGAGCGAGTTTGACTCACAAAGTTTCCGATTGCTACTGTTATAAAAATCCCCCGAGAGCAGCGTGTGGAGAAGTGTCACGTTAACACGAAAACGTGGCAATGGGCTGTTTTCCAGGGATCAGCTGTCTCTGACTCCCAAAAAGGAAAAGGGGAGTGTGGACCTTACTGTATGTTTAAATAGGAATCCAGGATATGGATTTCCGTAGACCCTTCACCACCATCGAAATGGCCCAATAAATTCCTGTGAGGCACAGACAACGTTAAGGAATACAAGCAACATACATCAAAGTTGCTGGTGAACGCAGCAGGCCAGGCAGCATCTATAGGAAGAGGCGCAGTCGACGTTTCAGGCCGAGACCGACTTCCTATAGATGCTGCCTGGCCTGCTGCGTTCACCAGCAACTTTGATGTATGTTGCTTGAATTTCCAGCATCTGCAGAATTCCTGTTGTTTACGTTAAGGAATACGGCAGTTAATTTTGCTCCAACAAACAGCAACGTTGGTACGGAAGCTATTACAGCGCCAGCGACGCGGTTTCACTTCCCACCTCTGTCTGTAAGGAGTTTGTACGTTCGCCCCGTGACCACTGAGGTTTCCTACGGATGCTCCTGTTTCCTCCCACAGTCCAAAGACGTACGGGTTAGTCGGCTAACTGGGCGGGGATTAATTCAGACTCAGGTTTAATAGCAGGGGCGTATGTTGTGAAATGTTCTTAACTTTACAGCAGGAGTACAATACGATACATGATAAAATACAGGGGAAAAAATGAACTCCAGTAAGTATATATGTATTTATATTAAACAGTTAAATTAAATAAGTAGTGCAAAAACAGAAATTAAAAAAAAACTAGTGAGGTAGCGTTCATGGGTTCGAAATCCATCCAAAAGTTGGATGGCAGAGGGGAAAGAAGCTGTTCATGAAACGTTGCCACACACACAAAAAATGCTGCAGGAACTCAGCAGGCCAGGCAGCATCTATGGAAAAGAGTACAGTCAACGTTTTGGGGTGAGACCCTTCAGCAGGAACACTTGTTGAGTGTGTGCTTCAGGATTCTGCACCTCCTCCCTGGTGGTAACAGTGAGAAAAGGGCATGCCCTGGGTGGAGGGTCCTTAATGATGGACAGTTTCTTTTTGAGCCACTGCTCCTTCGAGAAGTGTTGGATACCACGGAGGCTAGTTGGTCACATGGGTGTAATTGGGCAGTACTGGCTTGTTGGGCCGAAGGGCCTGTATCTGTGCTGTATCTGTAACCACTGATTTACTTCACAGTGATCCAGACCTTCGGATTTTAAGAACATAAGAAACTGAAGCAGGCGTAGGCCATTCAGTCCCTTGTATGTGCTTTGCTGCTGGATCACAGCTGATCTTCCCTGCGCTAATCCTTTATCACCAAACAGTGAGTTGAATACATTCAGTGCCTGAGCTAGAGAAACGATCCTGTCTGGGTGCTCCACAGCTCAGTGAGGCAACCGTTCATGTTCAAATGCAGCTTATTGTCATTCAGCACATACACGTATACCACTGAAACAAAACAATGCTCCTATGGACCAAGGTGCACAACACAGTACATATAGCTCACGCACAACACATAGCTGTAGAACGTTGTAAACTCAGTCATCTCCATCATGGGCACTAGCATCCAGGACACCTTCGAAAGGTAATGTCTCAAAGAGACAGCATCCATCATTAGGGTGGCACAGTGGCGTAGTTGGCACAACACTTTGCAGTACCAGAGACCTGGGCTCAATTCCCACCATGCTTTAAGGAGTTTGTGCATTCTCCCCATGACCGCATGGGTGTCCGCTGGGTGCTCCTGTTTCCTCCCATAGTCCAAAGACCTACTGGTTGGCAGGTTAATTGGTCATTGTAAATTGTCCTGTGATTAGGCTCGGGGTAAATCAGGGGTGGTTGCTGGGTAGCTCGGCTCGAAGAGTCAGAAGGGCCTGTTTCACACTGTACCTCAATAAACAAATAGATCATGAACCCCCGTCACCCAGGACATGCCCTCTTCTCATTGCTACCGTCAGCCTGAGGACACAGACTCAACGTTTCAGCTTCTACTCTCCACTGTCAGATTTCTGAATGGACGATCAAACCAAGAACACTACCTCAGTACCTTTCCCTCTCTTTTTGCACTAGTTATTTAATTTTCTTTTTTTAGCTATACTTATCGGAATTTACAGTTTATATTATTATGTATTGCAATGCACTACTGCAAGAAAACATATTTCACACCATATGTGAATGCTGTCTAAGTTGCATGCCATCTTGGACAATGTCTCCCATCCACTACATAATGGACTGGTTGGGCACAGGAGTACATTCAGCCAGAGACTCATTCCACCGAGATGCAACACAGAGCGTCATAGGAAGTCATTCCTGCCTGTGGCCATCAAACTTTACAACTCCTCCCTTGGAGGGACAGACACCCTGAGCCAATAGGCTGGTCCTGGACTTATTTCATAATTTACTGGCATAATTTACATATTACTATTTAACTATTTATGGTTTTATTACTATTTATTATTTATGGAGCAACTGTAATGAAAACCAATTTCCCCCATGATCAATAAAGTATGACTATGACTATATCCCAGTGATAGTAACCTGATTCTGACTGAACCACAGAGTAATATTGCTCCTCCCAGGACCTTCAACAAAATGTCCGTTACACAGACCAGCCTCTATTCAGATGACTGTCGGTATTTTCCATTGCCTTTGGGAAAACAGCCAAGACAATTAAGTGCCCCTCCCATCCCAGTCATTCTCTCTTCTCCACCAGAAAGTCCCAACAGCTCAAGAACATGTACCAACAGGCTCAAAGACAGCTGGTCTTCTGCTGTTATAAGATTATTACACAATAAAGATGAGCTCTTGACCTCGAAGTGAATTTATTATCAATGTACATGTATGCCACATATACTACCCTGAGATTCATTTTCTTGCAGGCATTCACAGTATAACAAATAAATACAGTAGAATCAATGAAAAGCCACACACTAGCAGTGACTGACAAACAATTAAGGTACAAAAGACAACTTTGCAAATACAAAATAAAATAATAAATGACTTAGATATAGGCATCCATTAGTCTCATGAGACCATGGATTTGCGCCTTGGAAGATTTCCAGGGCGCAGGCCTGGGCAAGGTTGTATGGAAGACCGGCAGTTGCCCATGCTGCAAGTCTCCCCTCTCCACGCCACCGATGTTGTCCAAGGGAAGGGCATTTGGACCCATACAGCTTGGCACCGGTGTCGTCGCAGAGCAATGTGTGGTTAAGTGCCTTGCTCAAGGACACACAGGCTGCCTCAGCCAAGGCTCGAACTAGCGACCTTCAAATCACTAGACGAACGCCTTAACCACTTGGCCACGCGCCAACACAATAATAAATGACTATGTAAATAAATAATATTGAGAACATGATTTGTAGAGCCCTTAGGTTGTAGAATCACTTCAGAGTTGAGGTGAGTGAAGTTATCCATGCTGGTTCAGGAGCCTGATGGTTTGAGGGGTGATAACCGTTCCTGAACCTGGTGGTGTGGGACCTGAGGCACCTGTACCTCCTGCCCAATAGCAGCAGTGAGAAGATGACATGTCCTGGATGTTGGGGGGTGTTCCTGATGATGGATGCTGCTTTCCAGTGACAGTGCTCTTTGTAGATGTGATCAGTGGTGAAGAGGGCTTTTCCTTTGTTGGACTGGCCTGTATCCACCACTTTTTGGAGGCTTTTCTAGGGTACTGGTGTTCCCTCACCAGGCTATGATACTTCAGTCTACCTCGCTATGGCCCTTGCAATTTATTCAACTACCTGCACTGTTCTTTTTCTGTTACTTCAACACTTTATTCTGTATTCCGCTATTATTTTTCTCCAGTACTGCCTCCTGCACTTGTGTACGGAGTGACTAGATGGCATGCAGAAAGAGAGTTTTCACTGTATCTTAGTACGCGTGGCAATAACTTACCAGCTTCCACTGCCATCTTTGATTGAGGAATTTTAGAGATACACTTTGGCTGAAGGGATCTCTTCACAGGCCTGAATACTGATCATAAACACAGGAGATTCTGCAGATGCTGGAAATAAGAGTAACATGCTCAAAATGCTGCAGGAACTCAGCAGCATCAATGGAAAAGAATAAACAGTCGATGTTTCAGGCCGAGTCCCTTCATTAGGACTATACTGCTGTCTTACTTCGTCACTAGGACCCCCTGGTTCCAGACTGAGGGGAACATTTTCAAAACATCTACCCAGAAGAATTTAATGTGCTTCAGCAAGATGGGTTCACTGCTCTCTAACCTACAGAAAGTATAGGTAGACCGTGCTTACACCTGTTGTCTCAGGTCAGTCTGTTGGACTGTAGCCACACTCCTTTCTACAGGCTGTTCCTGGCTCATGAGTCACAGTTCAAAGTAGCTTTATTATCAATGCAACTCTGAGATTTGCATTCTTACAGGCTGCCACAGAACAAAGAAACCCAATTGAGTTCATTCAAAAAGAAGGCAGTCAAGCAGTCAATGTGCAAAAAAAAAGAGAAACAAATTGTGTAAGCAAATAACATTCAGAACTAGTTCAGGAAGGTGAGTTCACAGCCACAAAGCCAGTCACAGCCGATCCAGGAGCCCGTTAGCTGCAGGCCACAACCTCAGTTCAGCGCAGAGATGAACAAACCTCGCTGAGCATCGAGTTGAACTGGCCAGTCTCTCACCTCCAGCCACGACAGCTGACCTTTTAAACCTGGCTTGGCGCTTAAATCAGCCGAACAGAAGGTCATACCTCACTCTCGGGCCTGGGCTCTGCCACTCTGTTACGCTCTCGGGCCCGGGACCCACTGCTTCGGTTTGGTCCATACCTGACCTTTCCCGTCTGGCCCGCCACTTAAATTGGTCAAACATCGGCTTGCCTCTCACTCTCAGGAATCAATTCCATTTTTAAAGATTATAATTCAAGTTTGCCCATAAATCAGTACACAATAATAAGTTGATATGTTAGCCATATCTCTACAGTTTTGTTACTAATGGCATCAAGAGCACATAAGACTGATAAGAAAGAACAATTATTAAATGCGGAGGGGGAGAGAGAGAAGAAACTCATTTCCTGTCTCTGTCTCGGCATGGTTAAGAAGGCTTATGGTGTATTGGCCTTCATTAGTCGGGGGTCTGAGTTAAAGAATTATGAGATAATGTTGCAGCTCCATAAAACTTTGGTTAAACCACACTTTTATTTCATTCAGTTCCGGTCACCTCATTATTGGAAAGATGTGGAAGCTTTAGAGAGGACGCAGAAGTGATATACCAAGATACTGTCTGGATTAGAGAGCATGTCCTATGAAGATGTACTGAGCTAGCTAGGGCTTTGCTCTTTGGAGCGAAGGAGGACGAGAAGTGACTTGATAAAGGTGTACAAGACGATAAGAGGCATAGATTGAGTGGGCAGCAGAGACTTTACTCCCAGGGTGGAAATAGCTAATACCAGGGGTCATAACTGTATGGTGATTGGAGGAAAGTATATTGGGGAGGTCGGAGGTAAGTTTTTTTTAACATAGAGAGTGGTGGGTGCTTGGAACGTCCTGACAGGAGCGGTGGTAGAGGTAGATATGTTAGGGACATTTGAGAAACTCTTAGATAGGCACATGGACGACAGGAAAAGGAAGGTCTAAGAGAAGGGTTGGATTGACCCTAGTGTACATGAAAAGGTTGGCACAATATCATGGGCTGAAGGGCCTAAACTGTAGAATTTTATATTCTATGTTCTAATTTGCACAGCGAGAGGGGAGACATAACAAAACAACTCGCTGGTGTTAAATGTCTGTCGATTTGTGCCAGTCATTCTCTAATTCAATTTAAAATTGCACATCGTTACTATTTGACAAAAGAGAGATCGTCTAGAATATTTCCTAATGTAAATAGTCAGTGTGATAGATGTAAAACTGAGATAGCTACATTGGCACATGTGTTTTGGTCGTGTTCTGTATTGAAACAGTTTTGGAAATCTATTTTTTCTACAATTTCTAAAGCCTTAAAAATCAATTTACAACCTAATAAATCGACAGTTTTGTTTGGTATAATCCCTCAATATATTCACGGTATTTCTATATCAGACCACCACGTAATTGCATTTGTCACATTATTGGCTAGAAGGGCTATTTTATTAAAATGGAAAGATGCCTCTGCTCCCACTTTGATACAATGGTTCTCTCCGGTGATGTTATGTCTCAGTTTGGAAAAAATTAGAAGTCGAACTTTTGATCCTACATTTGACTTCGAGAAATGTCTTATGCTTTTCTGTCCCAAGAAGAAAATAAAAAGGAATGCAGTCCGCGCACGAACGACTGCCCCACACTTTCGCTCCCCATCTGGAAAGCAGAGGCCGGCCGAGCCCGAGCCTGAGAGCGCCTGCGCGCTGATGTCACTGCGGGCGAGCAGCCATTTTCTTGGCCGGGGAGCTGAAGCCGGAGAGGGATCGGGCTGCGAAGGGTAGCGCTGCCGCTTCCGCTCCACGTATAGACCCTCTCCGACTGAGCGTCTGCTTTTAAATAAACATAACATTCATTTTTAAATAGAAGTAGGGGGAACAGGGACACTCTGCTTTGTGGGTTTTTCTCTGTGTGAGCGTGAATCGGTCGTCCCACTGCAAGCCAGCAGCGAGCACGTCATTGAGCGATGGACGAGAAGGCGTTCACCAAGGAGCTGGACCAGTAGATCGAACAGCTGAAAAAGTGGGGTTCTTTTGCCCGTTATTATTATTTGATTTGAGTTAATTAAGATGGTCCTTTTCTGATGCTTGGGTATATGGATTTGGTTGGTGGATTGATGTCTTTTTTTTATGGAAGCTTGTATGGCGTATAGCTCCGGGTTTGTGCCCCAAATGGGTTTTTTTTCCCCTGTTTTTTTTTTATTAGGGTTTTTTTTTGTTTTAGTTAGTAGGGGTTCTTTTTTCTTTCTTTCTTTTTTCCAATAAAAAAATAGCTTTAACATTTTAAACGCAAACAACAGGAATTCTGCAGATGCTGGAAATTCAAGCAACACACATCAAAGTTGCTGGTGAACGCAGCAGGCCAAGCAGCATCTATAGGAAGAGGCGCAGTCGACGTTTCAGGCCGAGACCCTTCGTCAGGACTAACTGAAGGAAGAGTGAGTAAGGGATTTGAAAGCTGGAGGGGGAGGGGGAGATGCAAAATGATAGGAGAAGACAGGAGGGGGAGGGATAGAGCCGAGAGCTGGACAGGTGATAGGCAAAAGGGGATACGAGAGGATCATGGGACAGGAGGTCCGGGAAGAAAGATGGGGGGGGGGTGACCCAGAGGATGGGCAAGAGGTATATTCAGAGGGACAGAGGGAGAAAAAGGAGAGTGAGAGAAAGAATGTGTGCATAAAAATGAGTAACAGATGGGGTACGAGGGGGAGGTGGGGCCTAGCGGAAGTTAGAGAAGTCAATGTTCATGCCCTCTCCACTGACACCCCCAGCCTCCCCCCTCCCCCCTCTGATCCCAGCTCTCATCCGTGCCGGGTCTTTACCATCCCCTCCGACCTTCAACTGTCGGAGGCAGAACGCTCTGTTCTCAGTAAGGGCCTCACATTTGACCCCTTCGCCCACACCTCAGCGAGTTCCGTGTTCGCCACGATGCGGAACTTTTCTTCTGCCGTCTCCGTCTCCGAGCCTACTTCTTCGGCAAGGACTCTTCCACCCCCACCGATGACCCCTTCTCTCGTCTTCAACCCTCCTCTTCTTCATGGACACCCCGCTCTGGTCTTCTGCCTGCTCTGGATCTCTTTATTGCCAACTGCCGACGGGACATCAACCGTCTCAACTTCACCGCACCTTGTCCCCATTCCAACCTCACTCCTTCGGAACGCTCTGCTCTCCACTCCCTCCGCACTAATCCTAACATTATTATTAAACCCGCTGATAAAGGGGGTGCTGTTGTAGTCTGGCGTACTGACCTCTACCTTGCCGAGGCACAGCGACAACTCGCGGATACCTCCTCTTATTTACCCCTTGATCGTGACCCCACTAAGGAGCACCAGGCCACTGTCTCCCACACTATCAACGACTTTATCCGCTCAGGGGATCTCCCATCCACTGCTACCAACCTTATAGTTCCCACACCCCGCACTTCCCGTTTCTATCTCCTACCCAAGATCCACAAACCTGCCTGTCCTGGCCGACCTATTGTCTCAGCTTGCTCCTGCCCCACTGAACTCGTTTCTGCATACCTCGACACTGTTTTATCACCCCTTGTTCAATCCCTTCCGACCTATGTTCGTGACACTTCTCACGCTCTTAAACTTTTCGATGATTTTAAGTTCCCTGGCCCCCACCGCTTTATTTTCACCATGGATGTCCAGTCCTTATATACTTCCATCCCCCATCAGGAAGGTCTCAAAGCTCTACGCTTCTTTTTGGATTCCAGACCTAATCAGTTCCCCTCTACCACCACTCTGCTCCGTCTAGCAGAATTAGTCCTTACTCTTAATAATTTCTCCTTTTGCTCCTCCCATTTCCTCCAAACTAAAGGTGTAGCTATGGGCACCCGTATGGGTCCTAGCTATGCCTGCCTTTTTGTTGGGTTTGTGGAACAATCTATGTTCCGTGCCTATTCTGGTATCTGTCCCCCACTTTTCCTTCGCTACATCGACGACTGCATTGGCGCTGCTTCCTGCACGCATGCAGAACTCGTTGACTTTATTAACTTTGCCTCCAACTTTCACCCTGCCCTCAAGTTTACCTGGTCCATTTCCGACACCTCCCTCCCCTTTCTAGATCTTTCTGTCTCTGTCTCTGGAGACAGCTTATCCACTGATGTCTACTATAAGCCTACTGACTCTCACAGCTATCTGGACTATTCCTCTTCTCACCCTGTCTCTTGCAAAAACGCCATCCCCTTCTCGCAATTCCTCCGTCTCCGCCGCATCTGCTCTCAGGATGAGGCTTTTCATTCTAGGACGAGGGAGATGTCTTCATTTTTTAAAGAAAGGGGCTTCCCTTCCTCCACTATCAACTCTGCTCTTAAACGCATCTCCCCCATTTCACGTACATCTGCTCTCACTCCATCCTCCCACCACCCCACTAGGAATAGGGTTCCCCTGGTCCTCACCTACCACCCCACCAGCTTCCGAGTCCAACATATTATTCTCCGTAACTTCCGCCACCTCCAACGGGATCCCACCACTAAGCACATCTTTCCCTCCCCCCCCCCTGCATTCCGCAGGGATCGCTCCCTACACAACTCCCTTGTCCATTCGTCCCCCCCATCCCTCCCCACTGATCTCCCTCCTGGCACTTATCCGTGTAAGTGGAACAAGTGCTACACATGCCCTTACACTTCCTCCCTTGCCACCATTCAGGGCCCCAAACAGTCCTTCCAGGTGAGGCATCACTTCAGCTGTGAGTCGACTGGGGTGATATACTGCGTCCGGTGCTCCCGATGTGGCCTTTTATATATTGGTGAGACCCGACGCAGACTGGGAGACCGCTTTGCTGAACATCTACGCTCTGTCCGCCAGAGAAAGCAGGATCTCCCAGTGGCCACACATTTTAATTCCACATCCCATTCCCATTCTGACATGTCTATCCACGGCCTCCTCTACTGTAAAGATGAAGCCACACTCAGGTTGGAGGAACAACACCTTATATTCCGTCTGGGTAGCCTCCAACCTGATGGCATGAACATTGACTTCTCTAACTTCCGCTAGGCCCCACCTCCCCCTCGTACCCCATCTGTTACTCATTTTTATGCACACATTCTTTCTCTCACTCTCCTTTTTCTCCCTCTGTCCCTCTGAATATACCTCTTGCCCATCCTCTGGGTCACCCCCCCCGGTCTTTCTTCCCGGACCTCCTGTCCCATGATCCTCTCGTATCCCCTTTTGCCTATCACCTGTCCAGCTCTCGGCTCTATCCCTCCCCCTCCTGTCTTCTCCTATCATTTTGCATCTCCCCCTCCCCCTCCAACTTTCAAATCCCTTACTCACTCTTCCTTCAGTTAGTCCTGACGAAGGGTCTCGGCCTGAAACGTCGACTGCGCCTCTTCCTATAGATGCTGCTTGGCCTGCTGCGTTCACCAGCAACTTTGATGTGTGTAGCTTTAACATTTTGTTTTTTTATTATTATTGATATACTGTTCAGTTTGGTTGATAGTTTAACTCTTATTCAACAGATGGATATGTTGTCTTGATTATCTTGATGTATTTTTCTTTGTTGTTGATTTTCAATAATAATCAATAAAAAAGATTTAAAATGAAAAAAAAATGTCTGTCGCGTCATTCCGCCCCCCCCCCCCCCCAGTTCTCTGCCCAGAGAATCGGCAACAATCTTTCCCCACCAGCGAGAGAGAGAGAGGGAGAACATGATTCGTTGAGTATGGAGCCTCTGACAGCTGATCCGATGTTCCGTTTTCTCCCGTGACGCTTCAGTACTGGCTTAGAATCAGCCCGTCCGCAGGGCCGCAAAACCTCAGAGCCCCGAAACCGTGCTCACCTTCTAGGCCAAGTCCTTGGGATATCGAGAAGCAGCCAGTCAGGAGCCCCCGAGAACCCCAGTCAGAGTGTAACTCCAAGTCGGGGCCTTCAACAGAACCCAATCCACCCTGAAAGGGAAAAGGGGGGACATCAAAGGTAGAAATTAAGCTGTTTTCGTGGATGAACACAAAGGAGTTGCTATCGAGCACCATTGTAACTCTGCCTCCAACTCCAATATAGTGTTCTAGTTACAGAGAAAGTGCAGTGGAGATGGGCAATAAGGTGTAAGGGCCCTGGCAAGGTAGATTGAGAGAGTAACATACACAAAATTCTGGAGGAGAACAGCAGATCAGGTAGCATGTACGAGAGGAATAACGAGTCATCGTTTTGAGCGGAGACCCCTCATGAGGCATCAGGCATCTTCCCCCTTCCTCCTCAGTCCTGAAGAAGGGTCTCAGCCTGAAATGTCGACTTTCTATTTCTCTTTGTAGATGCTGCCTGACCCGCTGGGTTCCTCCAGCATTTTGCATATGTTGCTCTGGATTTCCAGCATCTGCAGAATCTCTTGTGTGGAAATTATGAGATCAAAAGCTTACTTTTGTTCTTCAAGAGACTTGTTCACGAGTCTTGCAGCAATGGGATAGAAGCTGTCCTTGAACCTGATGCTGTGTGTTGTCAAGCTTTTGTACCTTCTGCCCAATGGGAAGGAGGAGATGTCCAGAATGGGCGCATCTTTGATTATGTTGGCTGTTTTCTGGAAGCATTTGGAAGTGTAGATAGAGTCAGTGGGAGGGAGGCTTGTTTTTGTGACAGTTTGGCCTGTGCTCACAACTCTTTGCAATTCCTTGCAGCCTTAAGGAAGGAGCTTGTAACTGAGGTGGTTAGTTGCAACATGCGGTAGCATTTTGCAGAGAAATTTATTTTTTATTAGCTACATCCCTACAGGCGGTATGACACAACACTTCCACTTGATGCTCTGCACATGTGATTCGTGGCCAGGTAGATTATAAACTAAAGCCTTCCTGTGATTAATGGAAGTCTTTAATGCCACGTCAACAATTGCCCAAATCTTTAAAAACATGTAACAGTTAATGGTAGGAGAGTAGACGTGGAATGCTGTACATAACATTCTCTCCCCTGGACGACAGCAGGCTAAGCTTTAATTCCCGGCTGCACTTTGTTGCAAGTGCCTGCTGTATTATTCTCACAAAAGCAAAACACTGCAGATACTGGAAATCTGAACTAAAACAGAAGATGCTGTGCATACTTGGCAGATAAAAGTTCAAAGTAAATTTATTATCGAAGTATGTATATGTCGCCATATACTACCTTGAGATTTATTTTCTTTTCTCACAGGCATTTACAGGAAAATAAAGAAATATATTCGAGTTCATGAAAAGCTATCTATATGCTAAAACACTCATGCTCTGTCTGTTTGTGACCTTCAGTTAACGCAAAGGGTACATTACAGCGGCACTTTTTTTTGCTAAATCGAACTAAAATGCGCTAACTTACAGAATGCAGGCAAAGTTCAGGGTTATATATTTGTATGAAATTGCTCATTCGCCAAAATCAACAGGTTCGCCTTCACCCGAGAGCTGATCCGCCATCATGGAAATCGGGACGCGACAGCCCAACACATGCACACGGCCAGCCTCAGCAGCAACACCTACCGGAGCAAAAGGGCAGGGCAGCTCTATCTCGAGGGGTCACATTCTGCTAATCACCATCAGCGTGTGCAGGATTGGGACAGATGTAACTGCCACCCATCAATAAGAGATAATTAAATCTTATTGTAATGACGTACTTTGAGACAACCATAAAACCCTTTTCTGCAAAGGACAGTGGTGACTATATCAGGTCCATTTAGGAGAGTGCCAACCACATCATCAAGAATAATCAGCATCCTTTGGTGTTACTGCTTCATATCTTCTATCCAGCATTAGGGTAAAAAAGAAATGGTCAGCCTAATTATGCCACTTGGAAAGGGAAGGGGGACAATATGGTCAAGAGATGACGCCAAACGTCGGGAAGTGGCAAGGAGAGGGAGAGAACTAAAATCGGATGAGGCCAGGGCCGCATGACTCCAGGATCAAAGAGTCAGGACATAAAAAGGTGAGAGAAGAAGAGACAGAGGAGGAGAGACATGCACGTCTCCAGGATCAGAGACAAACAACAAACAGCAGAAGGGATGAAGAGACGGGGGATGAAAGGACTACATGTCTCCAGAATGACAACGAGAGGCACAAGGATGGCAGCTAAACCAGAAATGATACCATCAGAAGTGTCCTTCGCTAAACGAGGAGGAGCTATATTTGCTTTGCTATGTGTCGTTCTTCTTTAATAAACTGAGATTTTCTACTTCAGTTTTCAAAGCAAAGCCATACCAAAAGCATTCAGGAAAATTTAATGTTCATTCTGGTCACATCAGACTGCACTACCCTTCTCTCAAAGGGTGCCCCAACGGGTCACCCCGTTGTCTAGTATATAACAAAGACTGACAGACATCCAAAGGGCAAAAGAGGACAAATCATGTGAATAATTAATAAATAAATAAATAACACTGAGAATACAGATTGTAGAGTCCTTAAAAGTAAGTCGTGGAGTCATTTCAGTGTTGAGGGATGTTCATGGAGTATTTGTAGAGCTTGTGTACCTGGTTGATGGTTTTTCTTCAGTACTCTTCAAAGGGATAGTTAGAGCCAGTGCCTTTTTTTCCAGGGTGGCTGTGGTTAATAACAGAAGACATCCTTTTAAGGTGAGTGGAGGAAGGTTTAGGGGAGATATCAGAGGTAGATTTTTTTAAACTAAGAGTTTAAAGTTCAAAGCAAATCTATTATCGAAGTTCTTGTATGTCACTATATACTTTATATTTCACTTTATTGTTGCCAGACAATTGATACTAGAATGTACAATCATCACAGCGATATTTGATTCTGCGCTTCCCGCTCCCTGGATTACAAATATTAGATATTTAAAATAGTAAAAATTAGTAAATATTAAAAATTTAAATTATAAATCATAAATAGAAAATAGAAAAATGGAAAGTAAGGTAGTGCAGAAAAACTGAGAGGCAGGTCCGGATATTTGGAGGGTGTGGCCCAGATCCGGGTCAGGATCCGTTCAGCAGTCTTAACACAGTTGGAAGGAAGCTGTTCCCAAATCTGGCCGTACGAGTCTTCAAGCTCCTGAGCCTTCTCCCGGAGGGAAGAGGGATGAAAAGTGTGTTGGCTGGGTGGGTCGTGTCCTTGATTATCCTGGAAGCACTGCTCCGACAGTGTGCGGTGTAAAGTGAGTCCAAGGACAGAAGATTGGTTTGTGTGATGTGCTGCACCATATATACAACCCTGAGGTTCATTTTCTTGTGGGCATTCACAGTAAATTCATAGAAAGCAAAAGAAATCCAAAATATTGTGAACATGAGACGAAGAAGCCTTGAAAGTAAATCTATAGGTTGTGAAATCAGTTATTTGCTGGTGTGAGTGAAGTTATCCACTCTGGTTCAGGAGCCTGATGGTTGAGGGGTAAGAACTGTGAGTCCTGAAGTTTCTGTACCACCTTCCAGATGACAGTATCAAGAAGAGAGCATGGGCAGGAAGGTGGGGGTCCTTGAAGATGATACAAGATCAGATTTTTTTCACTGTACCTTTGTATCTGTGACAATAATAAACCAGCTTAGCAAGGCCTTTGACATGGTCTCGCATGGGAGTCTGGTAAAGAAGGTTCAGTCACTCAGCGTTCAGGATGAGGTAGTAAAGTAGACAATGGCTTTGTGGGAGAAGCCAGAGAGTGGCTCCCTCTCTGACAGGAGGCCTGCCTGTGATGTGCCACAGGGATTGGTGCTGGGCCTGTTGTTCTTTGTCATCTAGATCAATGGTCTGGATGATAATGTGGTAAACTGGATTGACAAATTTGTGGATGACGCTAATATTGGGGACATAGTGAACAGCGAGGAAGGGTTTCACAGCATGCTGTGGGATGTGGACCAACTGGAAACATGGTGGAAAGGTGTGATGTTGCACTTTGAGAGGACAAACCAGCGTAGGACTTGCACAGTAAACAGTACGGCACTGAGAAGCGCGGTGGAACAGGAGGTTCTGGGAATACAGACCCATGGGAATACTTGTGAATACGGCTACGTGGATAAGAGAGGTACATGGAGGGCTTTGAATTTAGTTGGTCAAAGATGTTCAATGGTGGCCCTCACTCAGAAGGTCTAAGTTCTGCAATATCCCAATATTGTTCTTGTACCTCATCCTTAATGGTAGTAATGAGGACATAGAATCATTGAGCAGTACAGCATAGTAACGGCCCTTCAGCCCATCTAGTTTGCCCTGGCTCCGATCCTCTGCCTAGACATATCTACGTGCACCCAGGCCATAGGCCTCCATACCTCTCTCATTTATGTACCTGTCCAAATTTCTCTTCAGTGTTACATTGCACCCACCTCCACTACTTCCACTGGCATTTTATTCCACACTTGCACCACCCTCAGAGTGAAGAAGTTCCCCCTCATGTTCTCCTTAAGCATTTCACCTTTCACCCTTAACCCATGGCCTCCATTTCTCGTCTCATACAACTTGTCTTGGGTAGTGAGGCCCCTTAATGACGGGTGCAGCCTTTTTGAGGCATCGCCTTTTGAAGATGCCCTTGGCGGTGGGGAACCCGTGCCCATGATGGAGCTGGCTGAGTTTACACCCCTCTGCAGCTTTTTCTGACCTTGAGCAGTGGTGCCTACATTAGCAGACTTTGACTCAACCAGTTAGAATGCTCACTGCTGTGTTAGATAAAGTGGAGTCGCTATCACAGCGGAGGGTAAACAACCAACCTGTGCAAAGCAGGATTCCACTTTCAACAATCATCAGACAATTTGCTCATTGGGCAATAAAGACTTCATAGAACATTATTCAGAGTTCCTATGAGTGCTCTATAGAATACTTCCATGAGATCTTTAACGTCCACCTGAAAGAACAGTCAGAGTCCTATTCTAACAGAGCCTTCTTCCCAGGCAACAAATTTCTTTCTTTCTTTTTCAGTCTTTTTATTAGTCTCACAATAATAAACATAGCATAGTAATGATACAACGTTATTGGGATTACATTGCTATAATTGACATAGTTAAATATAAACCCAGTAGACACTTAAATGTTAAAACTCCCAATCATACAGGATACAGATGAACAATATATAAAAAAAGGAAAAATATCAAAAAAAACAAATCATGAAAAAGGGAAAAAAAATAAAACTATAACCCCCCCAAAAAAAACTAAACAGTATTAATTAAACTTAAAAAAAAAGGGCTGTTATGTAACATCATGAAAAAAAGAAAGTATTATTGTTGACGACTCTGTTCGAGGGGCATAATTTTAAGATGGTGATTGGAGGAAAATATTGGGGGTGAAGCCTGAGGTAGATTTTTTTTTGTTAAAAACAGAGTGCTCGGTGCATGGACACGCTGCCAAGGGTGGTGGTAGAGGCAGATACATTAGGGACATTTAAGAAACTGTTAAAAAGGCACGTGGATGATAGAAAAATGGAGAGATATCTAGGACTGAAGGTTTTAGATTGATTTTAGGGTAGGTTAACAGCTCAGCACAACATCGTGATCTGAAGGGCATAAACGGTGCTGTAATGTACTATGTTCGAAAACATCTTATTCAAAAGGCAGAGGTCCAGTAGTGCACTACTTGTGTCTTATTCTGTGATTCACAACCTGCTAGATTATTTGACAGAGAAGTAAAATAATATATCAGCTGAAAATGAGATAATGAATTGTCTGCAATGATCTGAATTATCTCTATATCAGTTGTGCTTAAACTTGCAATGATCACATTGCATGATGTTGCATACAGACCTGTAATGCAGTAGATATGAAGCAACACACACAAAATGTGCGAAGAGCTCAGCAGGTCAGGCAGTCGACGTTTGGGGCCAATGTCGCTGAGAGCAGTAAATATTGGTAATTGGTCAAACTTTGCTCAGGAGCGCCTGAACTAAACTGGCGGCGAACCTGAACCAGCGCGCTCGATGCTTCCTCCCTCCACCATCAGATTTCTGACCTGCCCAGCAACATTTTGCTATCCTTTTGCACTAGTTTTATTTTATACTTCTTATTGTACTGTACTGCTGTTGCAAAACAATGAATTTCATGAAATACGTCAGTGATAATAAGCCTGATTCTGATATGGTCTCCAGTTATATGAAACCTTCAAAACTTTGTAATTACCCTGGTGATGAACTACGCACATCTAGACTGGGAATGACTGAAATACGAACCTCAAGTCTGTGTACCAGTATAGTAAAGTATTTGAGTGACGCATATGCGATGGACTGTGATTATTCAGCACTGAGTGGCTTGCAGTGGTATACATGATAGTTTTCAGTTATCAACTTGTAGCCCGCAGTCAAAAATTCTTCAGTGTCCAACTTTAGGTCCTGCCTGTACCAGCTTGAATGTATGTCTTTTTTCATTCTGCAGAGGCGTTTATGTATCTATATTTTAAACTGTGTTGTACAATTTTGTTAATTTTATAAAATGCCAAATTTCATTTTGTCTTTTTTCACCCTCTCTAAATAACTTCTTTAATGTTTTAACTTGTGCACTTGCTTTTGAGAAGCCATTGTTTAATCTCCCTGTTTTCTTACCAACGCTGGGGGTGACATTGTTTCTTGTTCAACATCTTGGATACAAAGCTCAAAGTAAATTTATCGAAGTATGTATATGACACCATGTGCTACCCAATTTTCTTGCAGGCATTCACGGTAGAACAAAGAAATGTTTATGCGTTATTCATTTAGCGATTCAGTGCGAAATAGGCCCTTCCAGCGTTTCAAACTGTGCCATCCCAGCAACCACCGACAAACCCGATTTAACGCTGACCTAATCACGGGACAATTTACAATGACCAATTACTCTACCTGTGGATTGTGGGAGGAAAACAGAGCACCCGAGGAAACCCCACACATTTCTCGGATCCCACAGGGAAGATGTACAGACTCGTACACATGCCCCCCAGAATTGAACCCCGAACCCCAAACTCCAAAGCCCTGAGCGGTAATAGTGTTGTGCTAACCACTACGCTACTGTGACACTCAGTACAATAGACTCAATGGAAAACCACCCACAAAGACTGACAAACAATAATGTGCAAAAGAAGGCTAACTTTGTAAATGTGAGAAAACCTTAAAGATAAATAAATAAACAGTGCTGAGGACATGAGTTTAGAGTCCTTGAAAGTGAGTCCATAGGTTGTGAATCAGTTCAGTGCTGAGGTGAGTGAAGTTATCCATGCTGGTTCAGGAGCCTGATGGTTGAAGGGTAATAACTGCTCCTGTACCTGGTTATTACTCTTCAACCATCATACAAGCAACTTGGAGAAGAGTATAAAATCCCAAAACATTTTATAAAGCTATTAAGGGTAAGAAAGGAACCAGGGATAGAGTAGAGTCCATTAAACACCATTTGGACATTCACTGAATAGAATTGGAAGGGGGTGAGGTCTTAAATGAATACTTAACATCTATATTCATAATACTGTACCCTAATCATAATTGGACAGTTTCTTTTTTTTATAATTTATTTTTTATTAATTGGACAATTTCTAAAATAAATTACCATTGAAAGGAAGGTGTTGTAACATGTCTTGGAGGGTTTTGATCTCATGATCGATCCCCAGGGTTAATGGCAGGAATCCTTGCAGAAGGATTTTGATGTCCCTGACCAGAGATCCCTCAAAGTTGCTCCAGAAGTGGATAGGGTGGTTAAGAAGCTGTATGGTGTGTTGGCCTTCATTAGTCAGCAGACTGAGTTCAAGAGTCGTGAGGTAATGTCACTGCTCTGTAAAACCCTGATTGGACCACACTTGGAGTATTGTGTTCAGTTTTGGTTGCCTCATTATAAAGCTTTAGAGGGGGTGCAGAGGAGATTCACGAGGGTGCTGCCTGGATTGGAGAGCATATTTTATGAGGATCAGTCCCAGCTCGCTCAACCTATCTCTTTGGAACAGAGGAGGATGAGAGGTGACTTGATAGAGATGTACAAGATGATGACAAGCAAAGATAGAGTGAGAGCTCCAACCTGATGGCATGAACACTGACTTCTCTAACTTCCGTTAATGCCCCACCTCCCCCTCGTACCCCATCTGTTATTGTCCATCCTCTGGGCTTCCCCCCCTCCCCCTTTCTTTCACCCTAGGCCTCCTGTCCCATGATCCTCTCATATCCCTTTGCCAATCAACTGTCCAGCTCTTGGCTCCATCCCTCCCCCTCCTGTCTTCTATCATTTTGGATCTCCCCCTCCCCCTCCCACTTTCAACTTTCTTACTAACTCTTCTTTCAGTTAGTCCTGACAAAGGGTCTCGGCCCGAAACGTCGACTGTACCTCTTCCTAGAGATGCTGCCTGGCCTGCTGCGTTCACCAGCAACTTTTATGTGTGTTGATAGAGTGAGAGCCAGAGACTTTGGAGCTTGATAGAAACGAGGAGAAATTGATCAGACAACACACATCAAAGTTGCTGGTGAACGCAGCAGGCCAGGCAGCATCTCTGGGAAGAGGTACAGTCGACGTTTCAGGCCGAGACCCTTCGTCAGGACTAACTGAAGGAAGAGTGAGTAAGGAGTAGTTTTAAGCTTAACCCAGTAGCAAGGAGACTGATGGAACTGGGTATTCAGCTGGAGGTGCATTCGCTGGGATTTTCTATCGAGTGAAGTTTGTCATTCAGCTATCCACCTAATCTGTTGGCATTCATGCAGCGGGGTTGGATTAAGATCTGGCTTCAAAAGAGTGGCAAGGTTTGCTGCTCGTGTAGATTTTCCAATTCAGTTTAATTGTTTTATTTTCCAGCTGTTACTCCCTGCACAACATAATGGAAAAGGATCGTGTTACCTACACGTGGAGGAGCTATTAATAAACTCAGCCTCCCACAGAGCCAAATAGCAAATTCATAAGTACAGTCTATTAAAGGGCCATGCATTATTTAATGGAAAATAAGTAAACTGGCAGATGCTGGAATCTGAAACAGAAATAGAACTGCCAGAAGTACTCGGAGCAAAGCAGCTTCTGTGCTTTACAGGCTGAGTTCTTCCAGCACTTCTATTTCTGGTCAGTCAACATTTGGCTCAGTGACATTTTCTCTGTACCATTCTTATTTAGCCAACCAGTGGTGTAGTGGCATCAGCGCTGGACTTTGAGGCAAATGGTCTCGGGTTCGAATCCGGCTGGCTGCTTACACGCTTTCCAATCCTACTGAGTTGAGCATCAAGCTAGCAAACTCAGCCTTGTAAAATGCTAAGAATGCAATATGCCACAAGGCACAAAAAAAAAAGGAAACACTCACACACTCCACCTCTGAATCTCCAGTCCTTGGATCCAGACTACTTGGACTTGCAGGCATTCGGCCTCCAATCTCTATTCCCTGGCCTGGGAAGGATCTGGATAATAGAATGGATGGATAGATTAGTTCAAACTGATAATTTCACTACATGTTATATCACTGATATACCAGTACCCTTGGTTGGGTTGAGTTGTTCTCCGATCTTGGCAATCCATTTGCAAACATTTCATCTCTTTATGAGGAGACATCATCAGTGCGCTGTTCATTTGTGGTGTGAGCTCCGGACGCTTGGCCTTTTATACACTTGTCAAACAGCTGATTGGTTGTTATTATGGAAGCTCAATTGTGACATGGGAAGGGAGGTCTCAAAGTTAATTGGTTGCGTGGCAAACTGTGCGTCGTGGTCTGGAATGTTGCCCGCATTGGCTTATAAATAGGACTGAGGTCTACACGTCTTCACAGACAAGAGAAAAATCTGCAGATGCTCGAAAGCCGAGCGACACACACATAATGCTGAAGGAACTCGGCAGGCCAGGCAGCATCTATGGAAAAGAGTACAGTCGACATTTTGGACCGAAATGTCGACTGTACTTTTTTTTTAATATAGATACTGCCTGGCCTGCTGAGTTCCTCCAGCATTTTGTGTGTGTGTGTATGTATGTCGGTTAGCAGAATTGTTTGCAGAAAGCCAAGCTTCTAGGATTGCATGGTGCACGTTTGCTTGTGCCAGGTCTTTCACTGATGTCCGTGGTGCCAGCAAACATGCGGCATGCAAGAGAAGATACTCTGGGGGCAGTTGTTGCCATGCATGCCCACAGCTCACTAACGCTAGCCCATAGGTATTTGGACTGTGGGAGGAAATCAGAGCACCCCGGGGAAACAGTCATGGGGAGAATGTGTAAACCCCATACAGGCAGCAGTGGGAATTGAACCCCTGTTGCTGGTGCTGTAAAGCGTTATGCTAATTCCTACGCTAATATGCACCCATTCACACTGTTGAATGAGGAGATACAAGTCTCACTGATAAGACCCATTTCTAATATTCTGTATGGTAGTATAGTAATGAGCTTATGGTGGAAACATTACAGTCATTCTGGTAAAGAGACACCTGCAGTACTGTTCAGGAGATTTTAGATTCAGACCCACTGACGGTAACGAACATTGATCAAGCTAAGTTTCAAGTTTAATTGTCAAAGGTTCATTATCAAAGTATACAACTCTGAAATTCTTCAGTTCTCCGGGTAGCCATGTAGCCAAGAAAGAAAAGAAAGGCAGTACGATCATCGACCCCCAAATCCCTCCTCCTGCATAAAAAACAAGCAATACGAATCAAGTACATCGACTCCCAAATTCATTCAACCATGCACATGTATTAAAGGCATCCGTTAGTCTTGCGAGACCATGGATCTGCGCCTGGAAAGTCTTCACTCTCCAGGGCACAGGCCTGGGCAAGGTTGTATGGAAGACCAGCAGTTGCCCATGCTACAAGTCTCCCCTCTCCACGACACCAATGTTGTCCAAGGGAAGGGCACTAGGACCCATACAGCTTGGCACCAGTGTCGTCACAGAGCAATGTGTGATTAAGTGCCTTGCTCAAGGACACAACACGTTGCCTGGGCTGGGACTCGAACTCACGACCTTCAGGTCACTAGTCCAATGCCTTAACCACTTGGCCACGTGCCCACAAAGCACATGTATAGAGCTAAACAAAATATTGTTCCTCCAAAGCCAAGTTGCAAAACGCAGTACATACAGTCATGCGCAGCACATATAGTTACCATAGCAGATACAGTCAGTATATAATATTAGCACAAGTCCCTGAGTGGTGGGCCTGAAGATTGATTGTGCATGGGATGTTGTTCTGGAGCTACATTTCTGCAAGAACAAGCATGCAACAAGCTGGGTTGTCCTCATCTGCAGCTGACCCAGCACAAGATGATGGGTCAGGTGCAGATGAGGACAATCCAGCTTGACTTCCTGGGAGCGATGTATTTCTGTTTAGAATTGAACCCTTGAAATGTTCAACAAACAAGCATAATGTTTCTTGTGTTTTCCAGGAAAATTGTAGAGCGGATCGATGATGACAAGGATAATTATGTGACCTTGGAGGAGCTGAAGGCATGGATTATACGGGTGCAGAAACGATATATTTATGAAAATGTAGCCAAAGTGTGGCGGGACTATGACCTTAACAAAGACAACAAAATTTCCTGGGAAGAGTACAAACAAGCAACATATGGCTATTACCTTGGTATGTCCAACCTTCTTCAACCTATGCATCTGTTAATCTAATGTCTGTGTAAATGGGGTAAGTATTCAGGCTCATAATACTCAGTGCATTGAGAGGAGATACTGGAGCCTGGAGAGAGAAACCCAGTGACTGGGAATTAAAATCTCGCCAAACCCTAGTGGGAACGTCGGATTCGACCACGGGCATCACATTTTTTTTTTAGAGATACAGCACGGTGACTGGCCCTTTTCGCACTGTGAGCCTGCACTGCACGATTGCACGGTGTGACTAATTAACCTACAAAAATGCATGTCTTTGGAATGTGGGAGGAAACTGGAGCGCCCGGAGGAAACCCACGGGAAAAATGTGCAAACTCCTTAAAGACAACGGCAGGAACTGAAACTGGGTTATTGGCGCTGTAATAGTGCTACACTAACCACTACACCACCACAACACCATGCTGCCTCTTATTTGGGGAAATAAGAATCAATGTGATAATTAGAGTTGGGGGTGATGAATAATAGGCAGCTCGATCTGATATTACAAGTATTGCAGAGAGGGACATTTATGAAGCTCTTAGATGGGCACCTGGATGATAGGAAAATGGAGGGCTATGTGGGGAAAGGGTTAGTTTGACCTTTGAGCAGGTTAAAGGTCAGCACAACATTGTGGGCCGAAGGGCCTGTACGATGCTATGATGTTCTATGAATAGATTGAAAGGTTTTCACACAGTGGCTGGAATACACTACCTAAGGAAGTGGTAAGGGGAGATAGACTCTCACAACACAGTAGTGTAGTGGTTAGCACTACGCTTTACAGTATTGAACCTGGGTTCAATTCCAGCCGCTGTCTGTAACCGAGTGGGTTTCCTCCGGGTGCTCTGATTTCCTCCCACAGTCCAAAGGCGTACTGGTTGGTAAGTTAATTGGTCATTGTTAGTATTCTGTGATTAGGCTCGGATTAAATTGAGGGATTCCTCAGCAGTGTGGCTGGAAGGCTGACTACGTGTTGTATCTCAACAAACAAACAATAAACACTTAAGCTTCTAAACAAGCACTACAACTTGTCAAAAAATATACTGGGGATTTAAATCTGGGTCACTGACATTTGTTTAAATGGTGGAGTAGTTGGCATGGACACAGAGATCTAAAAGGCCTGTTCCTGCACTGAGTAACTGTGACTTGCATTATCCTGCAGTTATCCCCATACAGCAGGTGAGGTCGTCAGAAGAAACAAGATTAAAATCCTAATCATTTGGATCTCAGACTTTGGGAATTAATTGGGTGATCCTTTATTGCATTTGAGACCATAGGCTACGTGAGCAGAATTAGGCCACTTGGCCCGTCGAGTCTGCTCTTCCATTTCATCATGGCTGATCCAATTTTCCTCTCCGCTTGAGTCTCCTGCCTTCTTCCTGTATCCCTTCACGCCCCGACTGATCAAGAATCTATCAACCTCTACCTTAAATATACATAAATACTTGGCCTCCACAGCTGCTTGTGGCAAAGAATTCCGCAGATTCAGCACCCTCTGGCTAAAGAAATTCCTCTTTATCGTCTTCATTTCCTCTGATACAGTTCTATTCTTGGCTATGGAGACGAGGTCTTTAGACAATATTCAAGATGCCATTTCACCAGAAGCCTGTTTAATTATAATAATATCTCATTTATTGAGCACTTTTCATACAGATGATGTAGTTCAAAGTGTTTTACAAAGGGATAAAGTGCAAACATGAAAATAAAAGACAAAATGATAGTGAAAAGCAAAGTTAAATAAACAGGTTTTGAACTGGTGTTTAAAAGTGCCAACTGAGTCTGCATCCCTTATAGTTTTAGATTTTGAGTTCCACAGTTTAGGAGCGTAGTTCAAAAAAAGCTGACCTGCCAAAAATCTTTCAAGGGAGTTGTTTAAATTTAAGACACCAGTGGAAGAAGACTTGGGAGCTCAAGCAGGATTATATGTGATGTACTCTGGTCCCAGACCATTGAGAGCTTTAAAAACAAGTAAGAGGACTTTAAGATTAATTTTATGATGCAGGAAGCCAATGCAGAGTGGCTAGTATGGGAGTGATATGTCCCCTCTTCCCGGTTTTCATTAAAAACACTAGCAGTGGCGTTCTGAATGAGCTGAAGTTTGTCAAAAGATTGCTTTCTTAGGCCAGTAAAAAGTACATTTCAGTAGTCTGATCTATTTGATATTAGATTAGACTATGAGGACACGCAGTCCTCTTTTATTGTCATTTAGTAATGCATGCATTAAGAAATGATACAATATAAAAGCGTGAATTAGTTTTTCAGCATCAATACGTGCCATTAAGACTCAAATTGCTTAGCAAGGATAAAGAAGACCAGCACCTTTCAATCTTCGCAAACAACAGGAATTCTGCAGATGCTGGAAATTCAAGCAACACACAACAAAGTTGCTGGTGAACGCAGCAGGCCAGGCAGCATCCCTAGGAAGAGGTACAGTCGACGTTTCAGACCGAGACCCTTCTGAGTCCTGACGAAGGGTCTCGGCCTGAAACGTCGACTGTCCCTCTTCCTAGAGATGCTGCCTGGCCTGCTGCGTTCACCAGCAACTTTGATGTGTGTTGCTACCTTTCAATCTTCCATCATTTAGGAGAAAAATATACTCTGCCTTTCTACTTTGTTTTAACCAAAGTGAATGATATTGCAAAGAGGAAAGTGTCCAATTGGGTAATAGTGTGTAGATTTTAATCAGCCCGTTTTTAAAGCTGAATTTAGTTATTGTTGGGCTGGCTGTTTGTGAGGACAGTTCTGTTCGTTCACAGAATTTCATTGGATGTGGTTTAATGAATGCAAAGGAACATCCGTTTCTGTCACGTAACAATGCCGAGAAACTAATTCACACCCTTATATGGAACGGACCAGATTATTGCAATTAACTTTTTACTGGCGTTCCAAAGCAATCTATTGACAAACTTCAACTCATCCAGAATGCCAGTGCTAGACTTTTACCTAAAACCAGGACGAGGGAACACATCTCTCTCGTACTGTCTGTTTTTGTTGTGCAGATTTTTTTATTGATTCTATTGTGTTTCTGTGAATTCCCGTAAGAAAATGAATCTCTGGGAAGGACATGGTGACATATATGTACTTTGGTAACAAACTTGCTTTGAACTTTGATCTCCTACACGAGTGTGCGAGAGCCCTTGGCCATATTTCAGAAGAGGAAAGAAAAGATAAACTAAAATCTTCTGTGTTTACAGCTTGCTCTGGTCCTGGATAATTTTATACTCGTTCCAAAGGTTAGCTGACTATTGTTTATTGGAGGATTCTGTGCATAAAAAGGTTGTAAAGAAAGATTTTGGCACATTGGCCTTCATAAATCAGGGCATTGAGTACAGGAGTTGGGGTGTTATGCTGTGAAAATGTTTTGTACAACGAGGCTGAATCTGGAGAACTGTGTACAGTTCTGGTCACCTACCTACAGGACAGATACCAATAAGATTGAAAGAGTACAGAGAAAATTGGTATGCCTGTTGCAGGGGGTTGAGGACTTCAGTTGTAGGGAAAGGTTAAAAAGGTTCGGACTTTATTCCCTGGAACGTAGGGGGATGAGGGGAGATTTGATAGAGGTGTAGTGTACAGAATTATGAGGGTATAGAGAGAGTGAATGCATGCAGGCTTTTCCCCTCAGTGCGAGTGAGACTAAAGCTAGAGGTCATAGCTTTACAGTTAAAGATGATATATTTAGTGGGTATCTGAAGGGGATCATCTTCACTCAGAGGATGATATGAGTGTGGAACAAGCTGCCAAAGGAGGGGTTCATTTATAACATGTAGGAGATGTTTGTATGGATACATGCATGAGATTTATGGAGGGATATGGCCCAGGTGCAGGGAGACGGGCCAAAGTGCTGTGGTGCTCTATGACTCTGTGACTACATCACTGACAAATGGGTGCCACAATTCCTACATTACAATAAGTAAACTTTAAAGAAACTTAATTGGTTCATCTTTCTGCCTCCAAGTTCAAGTTTATTCTCATTCAGCCATGCACATGAGAACAACCCAAAGGAAAGAACGTTTCTCTGGGGCCAAGGTGCAAAACACCGTACCAACAGTCACACACAGCAAATAGCACATACAATTATAATCATATAACCATATAACAATTACAGCACGGAAACAGGCCATCTCAGCCCTTCTAGTCTATGCCGAACTCTTACTCTCACCTAGTCCCACCGACCTGCACTCAGCCCATAACCCACCATTCCTTTCCTGTCCATATAGCTGTCCAATTTAACTTTAAACGACAACATCGAACCTGCCTCAACCACTTCTGCTGGAAGCTCATTCCACACAGCTACCACTCTCTGAGTAAAGAAGTTCCCCCTCATGTTACCCCTAAACTTTTGCCCTTTAACTCTCAACTCATATCCTCTTGTTTGAATCTCCCCCACTCTCAATGGTAAAAGCCTATCCACGTCAACTCTATCTATCCCTCTCATAATTTTAAATACCTCTATCAAGCCCCCCTCAACCGTCTACATTCCAAAGAATAAAGACCCAACTTGTTCAACCTTTCTCTGTAACTTAGGTGATGAAAC
Source organism: Mobula hypostoma (assembly GCF_963921235.1). NCBI lineage: Eukaryota > Metazoa > Chordata > Chondrichthyes > Myliobatiformes > Myliobatidae > Mobula > Mobula hypostoma. Next base: position 8,992,157 of record NC_086107.1, read on the forward strand.
CCAGGTAACATTCTAGTAAATCTTCTCTGTACTCTCTCTATTTTGTTGACATCTTTCCTATAATTCGGTGATCAAAACCGTACACAATACTCCAAATTTGGCCTTACAAATGCCTTGTACAATTCAACATTACATCCCAACTCCTATACTCAATGCTCTGATTTATAAAGGCCAGCATACCAAAAGCTTTTTTCACCACCCTATCCACATGAGATTCCACCTTCAGGGAACTATGCACCATTATTCCTAGATCCCTCTGTTCTACAGCATTCTTCAATGCCCTACCATTTACCCTGTACGTCCTATTTTGATTAGTCCTACCAAAATGTAGCACCTCACGTTTATCAGCATTAAACTCCATCTGCCATCTTTCAGCCCACTCTTCTAACTGGCCTAAATCTCTCTGCAAGCTTTGAAAACCTACTTCATTATCCACAATGTCAACAGAAAAACACACTATTACAAAAATATAGCCGAAATCCCTGAGTGTCCTGGCCTGTAGATTGATGGTGCGTGGACGTTGTCCTGGAGCCATGTTTCTGCAAGAACAGCCCACAGCAGCTCCTCATCTCACCCAAGTGCAGCCGCAGACGAATGCAATCCAGCTTGTCTTCCCAGGAGCGAACTCTGGGGGGCAGTACTGAGAGGAGGGGGGGAGACCCTCCAATGTGTAGTAGAATGACATTGGGTGTGGTGTGGCTGCCGGGTAACACTCTGTAACAGGACCTGTCCTTTTGTAAACCACAGCGAACCCTGATGAGTTTCCGGATACTGCTGATCAGTTCAGCTTCAAGAAGATGTTACCCCGGGATGAGCGGCGATTCAAGGCGGCGGACCTGGATGGAGACTTGGTGGCCACCAGGGAGGAGTTCACAGCTTTTCTGCACCCGGAAGAGTTTGATCACATGAAAGAAATTGTTGTTTTTGTAAGTACTGGCCTCTCCTTACAGCTCCTCGATCTGTATAGAACTACGATCTCTCCGCACAAGAGAAGGCCACTTGGCCCCTCATGACCCTGGCAACTCTTTGAAAGCAAAATAAGTTAAGAATTTCTTTTCAATGTTAGATGCATTGTCTGCAAAGAATGTGTGTCTCTTTGCACTCTCCCCACCCTTGCCACCCTCCTCCTCCTTTCCCTGCCCCCGCCAGGAGTGGTGGTGGTTTGACAGGGTAGTGGTATTTAGACAGGCTGCGAATAGAGAGGTGTGGATCATGGTCAGCACTAACATTGTGGGCTGAAGGGCCAGTTCCTGTGCTGTTTCTATGAGGCACGGTGACTACTGGTCTAAAGGCAGTCTGATGTTGTTTATAATGGAGCACAGTTACTATTGCTGCAGATCTCAGTGTCTGAGGCTGTTAAACGGTAGGAGAAGAAGGCACCTGGCCAAAGGATCGCAGTGTAAGAGCACGTGGCTGCTGAGAAAGCAGAGAGTTTTATACTCGAGGATGGGTAATGCTCTTAACATGGAAACCTGGGGGCCAGTTAGTATACAACAAACAGAGGGAATGTGGGGAGTGGGGTGCGGGGGGGGAGGGGGTCATAGAGCGCTAAAGCACAGATACAAACCCTTCAGCCCATCTAGTCCATACCAAACCATTAATCTTCCTAGTCCCATCAACCTGCATCCAGACCATAGCCCTCCATACCCCTCCCCGCCATGGACCTATCCAAATTCCTCTTTAATGTTGAATCAAACCCACATCCACCACTTCTGCTGAGTGAATAAGCTATTTATTTATCTATTTTATTTATTGAGAGACAGCGTGGAGTCAGCCCTTTCAGCTGCGCTGACCGGCAACCCCCGATTTACCCCGAGCTTAATCACAGGACAATCTACAATGACCAATTAACCTACCAACCGGTACGTCTTTGGACTGTGGGAGGAAACCAGAGCACCCGGAGGAAACCCACGTGGTCACGGGGAGAACATACACACTCCTTCCCAGGTGGCAGTGGGAATTGAACCTGGGTAGTTGGTAATATAAAGCGTTGTGCTAACCACTAGGCTACCCTGCTAACCCGCGTTCCCCTTAAAGATTTCACCTTCTCATATTCCCCTTGAAGATTTCACCTTGTATCCGTAATCCATGACCTCTAGTTCTTCTGTCGGCAGCTTCAGTGGAAGAAGCCTGCTTGCATTAACCCTTTCTATATCCCTGTCAAATCTCCCCTCAATCTCCTACACCCTAGGAGAAGACTCGGCGGTTGAGACTAAAGGAAAAACTTGAAATGAGTATGTTGTTGTGCGTGGCAGTGTGAGTTGTAAGGTGATAATGTTGATTTTCTGGAAGGACTGACTCCCTTCTTTGATCTGGAAACTGAATGTCGAGGATCAAATCTCTGAAATTTTATCCAAGTAATCCAGCTGTGGTTCACTCTCTGACCCATTGTGTGGTGAACCCATGTGTTCACGATTCACTTCTGAGGGTTTGTTGTGCCCCACCGCTCACGTTTCCCCCTTTCAAGACAGTCGCAGTTCTCACTTCCCCACTCCCCATTTAGAATTAGCCGACTGTTAACTCTGTTTCAGCTGCAGGATGATTCAAAGTTCAAAGTAATTTTATTATCAAAAGTACATATACATATGTCACCATATACCACCCTGAGATTTATTTTCTTGTGGGCATACTCAATCAATTTATAGAATAATAACCTTAACAGGATCACTGAACGACCACACCAACTTGGGCATTCAAGCAGTGTGCAAAATACGACAAACTTTGCAAATACAAAAAGAAAGAGTAATAATAACTAACAAAGCAATAAATATCAAAAACATGAGAGAAAGAGTACTTGAAAGTGAGTCCATATATTGTGGGAATATTTCAGTGACGGGGCAAATGAAGTTGAGTGAAGTTATCCATCTTGGTTCAAGACCCTGATAGTTGAGTGGTAGTAACTGTTCCTGAACCTGGTGGGGTGAGTCCTGGCCTTCTGTACCACCATCTCATGTCAACAGTGAGAAGACGGGATGTCTTGGGTGTGGGGGTCCCTGATAATGGATGCTGCTTTCCTGTGACAGTGCTCCTTGTGAATGTGCTCAGTGGTGGGAAGGACTTTTACCTGTGATGGACTGGGCTGTATCCACTACTTTTTGTAGGATCTTCCGTTCAATGATATTGCTGTTTCCATAACAGGCTGTGATGCAGCCAGTCAATATACTTAGTCTATCGAAGTTTGTCAAAGTTTTAGATGTCATGTTGAATCTTTGCAAACCCCGAAGAAAGTAAAGGCGCTGCTGTACTTTCTTCATAATTGGCTGGAGTACAGATCTAACAGCTACGTTTATTTAGGATTTTGATGCAGTAGATGTTTCTGGTCAGCACAGGTAACCATCAGTAAAATTGACCATGTAAACACGAGGAATTCTGCAGATGCTGAAAATTCAAGCGACACACATCAAAGTTGCTGGTGAACGCTGCCACACTCAGGTTGGAGGAACAACATCTTATATTCCGTCTGGGTAGCCTCCAACCTGATGGCATGAACATTGACTTCTCTAACTTCCGTTAATGCCCCACCTCCCCCTCGTATCCCATCCGTTATTTATTTATATGCACACATTCTTTCTCTCTCTCTCTCGTTTTTCTCCCTCTGTCCCTCTGACTATACCCCTTGCCCATCCTCTGGGTTTTTCCCCCCCTCCCCCATTTCCTTCTCCCTGGGCCTCCTGTCCCATGATCCTCTCGTATCCCCTTTTGCCAATCACCTGTCCAGCTCTTGGCTCCATCCCTCCCCCTCCTGTCTTCTCCTATCAGTTTGGATCTCCCCCTCCCACTTTCAAATCTCTTACTATCTCTTCCTTCAGTTAGTCCTGACGAAGGGTCTCGGCCCGAAACGTCGACTGTACCTCTTCCTAGAGATGCTGCCTGGCCTGCTGCGTTCACCAGCAACTTTGATGTGTGTTGCGTAAAATTGACCATGATTGGTTTGGATGACAGAGCCAGCTGAGGGTCTGCTCTTGATCTTGCTCCTGTCTGCCAGGCCTTGATGATCGTATTGTGCATCAGTAGTGGTGTTGGCACCAGTATCTACTTGTTCCCTGTTGCTGCCAGGGTCCTTGTTCGCTGTGATGCCCAGCAAAGGGCAAGGGGTGAAAGACATTAGCCTTTGCTCTGTGCAGTGAGACAGAGTGTGTGTACAAGCACAGGACTTTGTGCACCATCCTGACTATCATTTGACCCTTAGTACAACTGAAATACCAAATCCGATTGTGACCATGTTGCGGTTTTGGAGTTTGTAACTGTAAGTGTATGCACAGTGATGTTGGACTAGAGTGTTGAGACCTAATGAAGGGTCTCAGCCCAAAGCATCGACTGTTCATTCCTCTCCATAGATGCTGCCCGACCTGCTGAGTCACTCGACCTGCTGAGTGAGTTGCTCTGGATTGCAAGCAAGTACAGAATCTCTGGTGTTTCGGGTATAGGATCGTTATTTTTCTTGTAGTTTAACTTTCTATGCTTGCTTATAATTGATATAGTCACCTATATAATGTAATTGTTCAGTAAATTTTCTAGAAATTGTAGTATAGCTGATTTTGTATTTTTCTAGACACGTTTCAGTTTTTTCTACAGCTGATATCACACCACCTGAACTTGGCTATTGTAGGTGACTAAATTCTTCTCAGACTTACTGCCGGGTACAGGTATCGATTTTAACCAAAGTTTCAATGACAAACTCTACCGTCTTCATCAGGGATGATGCCAAGGCATGTCTAGTGCAGTGGTATATATACCCCTGTTGTCTGTCCCTCCTGATTGGTTAGTCCTCATCCAATCAGGTTAATGCTGACCCACCTGTTTACAATCAAACTCTAGTTCATACTTAGAGCGAGACCTTTGTCTTTGTTAAAACGCTTTTTCTCCTGTTTTATTTCAATGGCTTCTTTCACCAGGCGATCCCAAAAGCCATTGGCACGGCACAGTAGTTTTGTGCCATCGAAGTCAATCCTATGGCCATTGCGAGTGCAGTGTTCTGCTACTGCCAATTTCTCCGGATAACCCAAACAGATACATCTCCTGTCTTCCTTGATGCGGGTTTCCACCATGCGTCGAGTCTGGCCGATATACACTGTTCTGCATTCACGAAGAATCCTGTAAACGCCAGCTGCCTTGAGTCCCAGGTCATCCATGACCTGCACAAGCTGTGATTTGATCTTCCTTACGGGTTTGTGGATGGTATTAATCTGATGTTTCTTCAGGATTCTGGCGATCCTTCCAGAAACTGGAAATATTGGGAAGACAGGCGGTCGCAATGCCTAGGATTCCCTGTTAATGCGGAGCAGTGTATATTGGCCAGATGGGGCCAAGTGACCTAATTCTGCTCCTATATCTTATGGTCTTTTGCTTAGGAGACTGAGGGGTGATCTTATGGAGGTGTGTTACATCCTGAGAGACATAGGGTGAACGCACAGTGTGCTTTTCCTGGGGTTGGGGAAATAAGAACTAGAGGGCAGGCTTAAGGTGAGAGGGGAGAGATTGAAAGGGGACCTGAGGGGGAGATTTTTTTTACACAGAGGGTGGCGATTATATGGAATGACCAGCTAGAGGAAGTAATTAAGGTACAATGACAACTCTTTTTATATAAAAAAAAGTTGGATGAGTATGTGCATAGAAAAGATCTGGCATGATATGGGCCAAATGCAGGCACTCGAAACTAGCTTGGAAGGGTCAACATGGATGAATTAGGCCGAAGGGCCTGTTTATATGCTATATGACTATGAATCCATGCCAACTTACAGAGCAATCAAAGTTAAGATTGTTTTTGTTTCTAGGAAACGCTTGAAGATATTGATAAGAATGAAGATGGATTTGTGGATGAAGATGAGTACATTGGTAAGGATTAATGGTTCTATGACTCATTATCAGTATCAAAATTATTTAAAAAAAAAACTTTCTGGGATCATTTCCCAATGAAACTATAACCACAAAGTGCCTCCATGTGAGTGGGTATTGTAACCTCTGCCACTGGCAGCAGTGCCCCTTCTGTAAGGGCAAGATAGCAAAGTCGAGGATTGAGAACTTAAAAAGTTGATTTTTGCATCTGTGTAACCTGAAGCCTGAGGTTGAGGAGGGGAGATGAGCAGTGGGGAGAAGAGGAGGGCTTGAAGGAGTGTTTTGCCACTTTTTGACTGAGGGAGTGGAAGCGAGGTTCAAAAGGGGGAATTTGCTGATTTATGGAGAAGAGCAGAGGAGAGGCATTAAGAGTTTAGTTTTATTGGTCACATGTACGTTGAACCATACTGTGAAATGCATCATTTGCATCAAATCAAATCAGCAAGGATTGTGCTGGGCAGCTTGTAAGTGTGGCCACACTTCCAGCTGTAACATAGTTTGTTCACAACTTGCTAGCCCTAACTGTTTGTCTTTGGAATGCGGGAGAAAACTGGAGCATCTGGAGAAAACCCCATAGGGTCATGGGGAGAACGTAGAAATTCCTTACAATGGGGGGGATTTGAACCCCGATCACATTATGGGTGCTGTAAAGTGTTGCAATCAGGCCTTTAAAATGGCTCTCGGTAAAACTAGGAAACCTAACAATGAGGAGGAACCCAGCACCATCTCCTGTCTTCCCTATATTTCCACGGTTTCTGGAAGGAGTACCATGATCCTGAAGAAATACCAGATTAATACCATCCACAAACTCATAAGGAAGCTCAAATCACAGCTCATGCAGGTCAAAGATGACCTGGCACTCGAGACAGCTGGCGTTTACAGGATTCTCTGTGAATGCAGAGCAGTGTACGTCGGCCAGACGGGCTGCATGGTGGAAACACGCGTCAAGAAGCACAGGTGTATCTGTTTGGGATACCCAGAGAAATTGGCGGCAACAGAACATTGCATTCGCAATGGCCACGGGATTGACTTGGGCACAAAACTTCTGTGCTGCGCCAATGGCTTTTGGGACCGCATGGAGAAGGAAGCCATTGAAATAAAACTAGACAAAAAGAATTTTAACAAAGACGAAGGTCTCACTCTAAGTAAGGACAGGAATTTGATTGCAAACAAGGTGGGACAGAGGAAACCTGATTAGATGAGAACTAATCAATCAGGAGAGATGGGTGACGGGGCTTATAAATGCTACTAGCTTCTCTGTGGACTGTCAGCTTGTCACGGTGGAGAAGCTTGTGTGGTCCTGTGATCCCGAGAGCGATGCCGTCTGGAGCTATGCTCCTGGTAGGGTCACCCAGGTCGAGGGTGAGGTCCCTGACAAAGAACAATCCAACCAAGACCTCAGCGGTGGAACAGACGGACGAAGTTACTTCGAACTCAACGGCTGTGAAGGCGGATGAAGGCTGCAACAAATCCATCAGCTCCAATCGTCGTGGTTTCCATGCCATTGGAATCAGTTGGTTGATTTGTGAAGTATCGTGTGCTTCTTGGAGTGCAACATCAAGTACACGTTAAACAAATACACGCACAGGCGTCTTCACTCTGTGGGCCACTTCTTCAGAATGAAGACCATCATCCTCGAACTCGAGGGATAGCCACGACGACGACGAAATACCACTGGACTGGATGTTTTTAGGCGTTATCCCTGATGAAGATGGCAGAGTTTGTCATTGATACGTTGGTTAAAATCATTACCTGTACCCGGCTGGAAGCCCGGGAAGAGTTTGTTAGTTAGCAGGTTAACTGGTTCAGTACAACATTGTGGGCAAAATATGTTCTGTTCCTGTACTATTCTATGTTCTCTTTCAGCTGATATGTATACAAAAGATGAAGGTGCAACTGAGCCCGAGTGGGTGAAGACCGAGCGGGAGCAGTTTTCCGATTTCCGTGACTTAAACAAGGATGGGAAGATGGACAAGGCTGAAATCCGACACTGGATCCTTCCAGAAGATTATGACCACGCCCAGGCCGAAGCCAGGCATCTCGTCTACGAGTCCGACAAAAATAAGGTGAGTGTGGATACATCCCTTAAACACCAGATAGATCACACTCAAACTTGAAGAAGGCCATCTGTCCCATCATGCTTGTTTGGGCTGGCTCCTTGATGAAGCTCTCCTATTCCGTGCTCTCTTTATAAAGCACCAGTGAGGCCTCACTTGGAGTATTGCAAGCAGGGGGAAAAAAAAAATTTCAGAACGTATATTGTATACATTTCTCTGACATTAAGTGTACCTATTGAACCTAATGAGTTTTGGCCTGTTTATCTTCGAAATGATCTGTTGACATTCGAGAGGGGGTCAAAGGAGGTTCACAAAATATTCCAGGATTGAATGGCTTGTCATATGAAGAGCGTTTGATGGCTTTGAGCCTGTATTCAATAGAATTCAGAAGAATGAGGGGTGACTTCATTGAAAGCTATCGAATGGTGAAAGGCCTTGATAGAGTGGATGTGGAGAGGATGTTTCCTGTGGTGTGAGAGTCTAAGATCAGGGGACACAGCCTCAGAATAGAGGTTTTTCTTTTTTAGAACAGAGATGAGGAGGAATTTCTTTAGCTAGAGAGTGGTGAATCTGTGGAATTCTTCACATCGGATAGCTGTGGAGGCCAAGTATTTATGTGTATTTAAGACAGAGGTTGATAGATCAGGGCATGAGGAAGGCAGGAGATTGGGGTTGGGAGATCAGCTATGATGAAATGGAGCAGGCTCGATGGGCACAATGGCCTAATTCAGCTCCTATATTTTATTGCCTTATCATGTGTGTATATTCTACAGCCCAATCCAACACTACCTTACCAGGGTGACCTGTCAGAGGATGTGAGATCCCACTGATTTCAGTGGGGATTGTCAGTCGAAGAATCAAAAGACAAAGAGACAGAAGATAATTTATTTGTAATAAACAAGGGATTCTGCAGATGCTGGGAATTCGGAGCAACGTGCACAATATGCTGGAGGAACTCAGCAGGTCAGGCCACATCAATGGAGCAGATACATCAGCTGTTTATTCATTTCTATAGATGCTGCCTGACCTGAGTTCTTCCAGCATATTGTGTTGCTCTAAATTAAGAAGTTCAAAGTAAATTTATTATCAAAGTACATGTATGTCACCATATACAACCCTGAGATTCATTTTCCTGCGGGCATACTCAATAAATCTAATAACCATAATAATATCAATGAAAGACCACATCATTTGGGCAGAAAATCAGTGTGCAGAAGACAACAAACTGCAAAACATAAAGAAAGAAATAGTAATAAAAATAAATAAGTAAGCAATAAATAGCAAGATAATGAGATAAAGCCTCCTTGAACATGAGCCCATAGGTTGTGGAGACTTTTCAATGATAAGACAAGTGAAGCTGAGTAAAGTTGTCCCCTTTGGTTCAAGAGCCTGAATGTTGAGGGGTAATAACTGGTCCTGAGCCTGGTGGTGTGAGTCCTGAGGCTCCTGTACCTTCTTCCTGATGGCAGCAGCGAGAAGAGAGCATGTCCTGGGTGGTGGGTGTCCCTGTTGATGGATGCTGCTTTCCCAAGACAGTGATTTTGTGTAGCTATGCTCAGTGATGGGGAGGGCTTTACCTATGACAGACAAAGCTATTTTGCTTTAGTTTGATATGCTTAATTATTTATCTGTATTTTGTAGTTTTATTTTTCAAGAGTGAGAATGTTTAAAATACTTTGCTTCAATTTTAATGATTTTCTAAATGACCTGGACTGCTACGATGATGATTACACTTCAACAATTTTTTACTGATACCATGAATGTCCTAAGATTGAAAGTCCTTGTAGCAAGTCATACACTTTTTTTAAAAACAATCAATCTTCTTAAACAAAAGTCTGACTTTTTTTTTTGTTTATCCTGAAACAAAATAGGACAAAAGATTATCGAAGCAGGAAATCCTGGACAACTGGAATATGTTTGTCGGCAGCCAGGCCACCAACTACGGAGAAGACCTGACCCGAAATCACATTGAGTTGTGAGGCTAGCCAGCAGAAATAATGCTGGGTGATTCTCCTCCACTTGGAAGTTCAAAGACGTCTTGGTTGAAGATGAAGAAGCAGATTAACGGGCTGCAACTCCTTGCCGGTGTGTTAAATGACTGAAGTTGTCCGTCAGTTCTGCTCTACTAATATAGGCCACTCTTTACCTCATTCACTCACGGGCTACCTTTGCCCAAATACCTGACTGAACTGATGCCAATCAATGTACAAAGACTTTTAGTACAGTTGTACAGTTGAGGACGTTGGGATCCATTGGACACATCCAGTTTTATTCCCCGAGCAGGAGTTCAGCTGCTTTCTCATTTTTGCTCTGTTACCTGTTGCCATAATGAACAAAACCCTAATAATCACCTGTGGAACAGTTAGGAATTAGCTGTCATGCTTCCAAACTAGATTCTCGTCAGTCCTAATTTGGGAACATAAGGTACAGGAGAACATTTCTGATTTTCATTTTGTCCTGCCCTTGAGATGCCCACCACCTGGAGGGGCAGGGTTATGTTTCTGTCCAAATTACAAACCACCCTGAGGTCTTTGGCTCTAAGTGTCTGTCTGATGTCACCTGTGAGACTTCCTTCACTGGGTGCATTGCAAGTGTGGTTTCTTGGTTAGTAGGGGGGGGTCGAAGGTTAAGGGGAGAAGGAGGACAAGAGGCAAAATAAATCACCATGATTTGATGGTGGAACAAACTCGATGAGCCTAATTCTGCTCCTATATCCTATGGTCTTACTGAAGTAGAAGAGGTCCCACCTCCTTTTCAAAGGAAGACATCAGCCCTGTTTGCAATGCCCATGTGCTGAGAATGCATAGGATGTAAGACTTCCAATTCATCTTTCCAAATGACACTTGCCGTCATTCATCTTACTAGTGAACACACTTGCAATAATTGGACTGCTTCTCATTTACACAGAGTTCTTTTGTGACCACTTGCTGTCCATCTGGGCCTTGCCAAATTGGCTTTATTTTGAAGGACGCAATGGTTCATTTGCAGATGGCTAGCATGACAAGTGGGGTGGGGGAGAGAGAAGATGACGATGGAAGGAAGGTAATGAGTACAAGCTGGCAGGTGATAGGTGAGACCAGGTGATGGGAGGTGGTGAAAGAAGCTGGGAGGTGATAGGTGAGACCAGGTGATGGAAGATGGTGAAAGAAGCTGGGAGGTGGTAGGTGAGACCAGGTGATGGAAGATGGTATAAGAAGTTGGCAGGTGATAGATCAGATCAGGTGATGGGGGATGATGTAGAAACTGGGAGGTGATAGGTGAGACCAGGTGATAGGGGAATGGTGTAAGAAGCTGGCAGGTGATAGGTGAGACCAGGTGATAGGGGAATGGTGTAAGAAGCTGGCAGGTGATAGGTGAGACCAGGTGATAGGGGAATGGTGTAAGAAGCTGGCAAGTGATAGGTGAGACCAGGTGATAGGGGAATGGTGTAAGAAGCTGGCAGGTGATAGGGGAATGGTGTAAGAAGCTGGCAGGTGATAGGTGAGACCAGGTGATGGAAGACGGTGTAAGAAGCTGGCAGGTGATAAATGGAAGAGGTAAGGGGATGAAGAAAAAGGAATCCGATAGAAGAGGACAGTGGGCTATGAAGTAGAACTGGATGATCCTGATTTAATGGAGGATACAATATGAGAGACCAGTTACATTAGTTTGAATGGGAATAGTTTGACTCAGCAACTGAGAGCAGCATCTGGGTAGAGGTAGGCCTGATGCAGGTGATAATACTATGAACGTTGATGCTGGTGGTCTTGGTGATAGGTTCAGATTCATTTATTTATCACATGTACATAAAAACATGCAGAGAGGTGTGTTGTTTGTGTTCATAACCAGCACAGCCGAAGGATGTGCTTGGTCAGCCCACAAGTGTCGCTACAGATTCTGGTGCCAACATAGCAACAAAGTCCAGCAGAACAACACAGACAGAATGTAACAAGCAATGAAACAACAACAGTAAAACAAGCCCTGTTCCTAATGCACAGATTCCCTCCCAAGGGCAGGCCTCCAACTCCCAGTGGACTCGTGTGGTTGGAAGTATTTTGGGAGTTGGGTGGAATAGCAAGGTTTCTGGCCAGTAGGGCTGCTGATGAACCATAGGTAAGACCCCTTAAGAGGTAGCCGCATGGTTATCAGATGAGCAGTGTGACAGGTTATGGAGAACAATGGGTGGCAGTGGTACTTGTGAGGCAGAACTGGGCACCTTTAGCAGATGTGGGACCTGACATATTTGGACGGTTTGGTTCTTGGCTTGCCCCGATGTCACCTAGGAGGGCATGGACAGGGAAGCTTTGGAATCCCAATCTCTGCTGCAACAAACTGGAGAGATACTAGTGGATCAGGTGAGATGGTACGAGGAGAACTGAGGGGAAACATTTATGTGTGTGTTATAGGATACATTCAGAGGGTCGGTTCATGTATATGAGAATTCAAATAGAGAACAGTATAGAGAACATAATGTGCTGACCTAATTCAACCTTCTCCAGGATCAATCTAACCTACACAGCCCATAATCCTCTATTTCCATTTCGTCCACGTGCCTTTCTGAGTGTCTCTTAAATGTCGCTAGTGCAGCTGCTTCCAACAGTGTGTTCCAGGCACCTGCCATTCTATTGCAGATAACTTGCCTCTGATATCTCCCCTAAATGTTCCTCCATTCACTTTAAAAAAGATTTTCTCTGGAATTGGACATTGCTGCCCTGGCTAAGAGGTTTTTTTTAAATCTCCTTTATCAATGCTTCTCATAATCTTATACACCTTTATCAAGTTGCCTCGCATGCTGTGTCACTCCAAAGAGAAAAACCCAAGCTCGCTAAACCTTTCCTAATAAGACACATTCTCTGATCTCCTCTGCACCCTCACTAAAGCTTTCACATCCTACCTATAATGAGGTGACTGGAACTGAACACAATTCTCCAAGTGTGGTCTAACCAGGTAGGATCAATCCATGTATTGTGTGGATTCATGTTTGTCATCCATAAAATGTAATACATACTCTGTATGATCTAATAACACTGATGATAGAAATGACAACCTATTAGACCTTCCCTTCAGTACCCCACCCAACCCTTTCAGGCTGTCCCATAGCCCTTATTGCGGGACAGTTGGTTGGGTCTTGTAGTTAGGATATGGATAGCAAGGCTCTGGCTGACAACTCATTGTGAGCTGATCAAGTGGAAGAAGACAGTGAAAATGTTTTTTGAAGGTGCCAGCTGGAGTTGAAACAGTGAATTCTTCGAAAGCCCTTCCATTCACATTTCACTCGGCCAGTTAGAATCCTCAATCCCTCAACACATAATATTCAATGAGGCAGACTCAACAACATCACTTGAAAGGAAATTGGATCAGTATTTGAACAGATGGAATACGAAAGGATTCGAGAGAATGGGCAGGGGTATGGGACCAAAGTAGAGAGCTTCCATTAAAATGGGGAGGTGGACAAAATGGCTACCTGCCATGTGACTTCTCTGGACTCCCCAGAGATTGCAGATGCTGGAATCTGGAGCGAGAAACAAACTGCTGGAGTAATTAGAATATAGAACAGTACAGGCCCTTTGGCCTATGTAGTTGTGCTGACCTTTTAACTTGCTCTGAGATCAATTTAACCCTTCCCTCCCACATAGCCCTCCATTTTTCTTTCATCCATGTGCCTATCTAAGATTCTTAAATGACCCTGTTTCTGCCTCTAGCACCGCGCCTGGCAGCGAGTCCACATTCTTTTTTTTAAAAAAATCTTCCCTCTGATATTCTCTCTATACTTTCCTTCAATCACCTTAAAATTCTTCTACCTCTCATCATCATGTACATCTCTATCAAGTCACTTCTCATTCTCCTTCACTCCAAAGTGAAAAGTCCTAGCTTGCTCAATCTATCCTCAACCGATATTCTCTCCAATCCAGGCAGCATCCCGGTAGATCCTCTCTACAACCTCTAAATCTTCCAGATCCTTCCTATAATGGAGCGACCCGAACTGAATTCTCCAAGTGTGGTCTTACTAGGGATTCATAGATCTGCAACATTACCTCGTGGCTCTTGAACTCAACCCCTGACTAACAAGGGCCAGTACTCCATACGCTTACTTAACTTGCACAGCAGCTTTGAGAGACCTACGGACATGGACCCCAAGATCCCTCTGCTCCTTCACTCTATGAATCCTGCCATTAACCCTGCATTCTGCTGTCAAATTTGTCGAATCACTTGCCTGTGTTGAATTCCATCGGCCATTTCTGAGCCCAGCTCTGCATCCTATCGATGCCACATTGTAACCCTCGACAACCTTCTACACTACATACAACACCACCAAACCTGGTGTCATCTACAAATTCAGTGGTTCAAGTAGCATCTTTGGGAGGCAATGGTTGACCTTTCAGATCAGGACCCTGCATTGGTCTAGCCACATTGACTATTTCTTTGCTTCCACAGATGCTGATTAGCTTTGCTGAGACCCAATAGCAGTTTTTTTTTGCTCCATGTAACTTCTCTGGCTTTATGTGGAATCGCACAAACACCAGGGTTAATTCATCTTGAGTTATGAATTACTGTCCTAACATTTCAACGATAATTCATTCACTTGCCGAATAGAACAAAGCTGAGTTCTTCAACCACAATAGTAGTTTAAAAGAATGTAACTTTCACATTGTATGTAATTAAAATACTTTGATGTAAACTCTGTGAAACCTTATTTTGTCAAAACACATCCAAACCCCCATTTTGACCACATTAATGAATTTGATACTTACTTAGGCCCTGTTATGTCACTGGCATTTAGGGCAGCAATGAAGGTCCTCCATCTCTGGTGGCTTTCAGGTCTTCCTTCATCATGTTAGTAGCTTCATCTTGGTTTTCGCCACTGTCAGTCATGCAAGTCTCGGATGGAGAGTCAGGAATACCATTGAACTCAGATGTAGAGGGAGTTTTCATTGCTGTTTCTGTAACAATTTTGTTTTGTTTTAACCAGCCATGGTTGTTAGCCCTGAGCTGAACCTCTGAACCTGAAGGACCAGTAGACCCTTTGACCTGTTTGGCATGGGTGACTCTACCAAGAGCCAAGTATAAAGCCCTGACTCCAGCCAACATAGTTCCCTGGGTCAATTGAGGCATGCAAGCCTTCAAACCATGACAAGGTTGTGGTCCTCTTGAGGGGTGAATTTGATAGTTGTGTATTTAATGTATTGCAAGTTGATGTGCTGCTTTTGACTAGTTGAGTATCTACCTGATATTTAACCACTTACCTAGTTTGATAGAGGTTCATAGGATCATGAGAGATATAGATAGAGTAGACATGCAGTATCTTTTTCCAGGGTAGAAATGTCCAATACCAGAGGGCATGCATTGGAGGTGAGGGGGGGTAGTTCAAAGGGGATGTGAGGGGTATGTTTTTTTACTCAGAGTAGTGAATACCTGGAATGCACTGCCTAGTGGAGGCAAATACATTGGAGGCCTTTAAGAGATGTTTAGATAGGCCCATGAATGTGATGAAAATGGAGGGTTATGGATGTTGTGTAGGTAGGAGGGGATTGTTTATGGGCGGTTTTGATTTACTTTTTAGCTGTTTCTGCACAACATTGTGGGCCAAAGGGCTTGTTCCTGCACTGAACTGTTCTATGTAGTCAAGATGCAGTGCAAGGAACAGAAGTTGGCAATGATAAAACCTGCCATTAAAGCCACTTGATGTTTTCTTAAGTAGAAGGGCACAATATAATGCAAGATGTATTTGAGATTGAGTTCAGTGGAAGTTAAAGAGAATAATCCTGGGAATGAAGGGGTTAACATGTGAGGAGGAGCAGTTGATGGCTCTGGGTCTGCACTGGCTGGAATTTAGAAGATGGGGGCGGGGAGGGTGTCGAAAGGTCTAGGTAGAGTGGGCACAGAGGAGTCTAGGATTAGCAAAGTGCCAGAATCCCTTTAGAACAGAGATGAAGAGGAATTTCCTTGGCCAGAGAGTGGTGAATCTGTGGAGGCCAAGTCGTTGGGTAAAAGTGGAGGTTGATAAGTTCTTGATTAGTAAGTGTCAAAGGTTACGGGGAGAAGGCAGGAGAATGGGGTTGAGGGGGTTAATGAATTAGCCATGATGGAATGGTGAAGCAGACTCAATGGGCCCAATGGCCTCATTCTGCTCCTATGTCTTGTGATCTTATGGCTGTCGTATATCAATGTTGTAGTTCTGAAATACAGGGATCCCAATCTCACTCCAGTAAAAAGCATGCTATGGTTTCTCATGGATACGAAAGCAGTAGCTATAGTGGGAATGTTTGAAATATCCCAGAAATGCTATATTTCCTATGGAAGTAACAATATAAAAGAGGAATGGGGGGGGGGGGAATGAATTTGTTTACCGGAAGGAAATCGATATTCATGCCATCAGGTTGGAGGCTACCCAGATAACGGTTGTGCTCCTCCACCTTGAAGGCGGCCTCATCTTGGCAAAGAGGCTGACATGTCAGGAAGGGAATGGGAATTGGAATTAGAACGTTTGGCCACCAGGAAGTTCCGTTTGAGGCAGATGGAGCAGATGTACTCAATGAAGCATTACCCCAGTTTACAACGAATCTTACCAACGTAGAGGAGGCCGCATCACGAGCACCAGACGCAATAGGTGACCCCAAAAGATTTACAGATTTTTAAAATAATTTATTACACTTGTTCTGTTGCATGGGGAAGTCAGAAAACCTTCATGATACTCTAACCCAAGGGTACCCAACCTGGGGTCCACAAACACCTCAGTTAATGATAGGGGTCCATGGCATGGAACCCCTGCTGACCCATGCTCACAATGCAAGGAGAAACATACTGGTAACTGAAACCTCATTGTTAGAAACTTTCCAGTTTATTGGTGTATCTAAGAGAAATACAAAATAACAACATGTTAACACTTGACAACATTGTTTAGTTTTGGTGATAAGTATCTGTGGTAGCAGATGAAATGAAGCATTGTTCAGTTTGAAAGTCAAAATGAAACATGCTCCAAATATCATCACTGAAAATGTGAGAGAAGTATCTCATTATTTAGGAAATGAAGGTTAATGCAATTTCATTTCTATTCTACAAGCCTAGATTCTGCTTAAACAAGAAGACACACTCTTGACATAAGGAGGTTTGCTCCTGTTTTCATATACACAAAGAACAATGATAAGATGGCCCAGGACCAGAAAGTTTTGATGAATCTTTAATTAGTAAGACTCCAACCATTGGGACTTTGGTACTCCTGGACTGGCAGGTACTGTATCTATTGGATGTTATTGATGTCCCAGGAGATGTTACTCTGTAAAATGGGACATTTTCCAGTGAAATGGTAAGTTGAATGGGTATATGTGAAACTGGACTTCAGTGAGTTTCAGGAGAGTGTGGGAAGAGGGGTCCTGGTGAGTTTTAAGATGGGAACAATGAGTTTCAGGTACAGGAACTGGCCCTCTCTGAGATTCTGGGACAGGAACGGCAGACCTGGTGAGTTTCAAGGTGACAGAGTTCCAGTGAGTTGCAGGGTCAGGGCAAGAACCCCCAGTGAGTTTCAGGAATGGGACAATGACACCCCCCCCACCAGTGAATTTCAGGAAAGAACAGAGGCACCCCCCCCAACCACTGGTGAATTTCAAGAAAGGGACAGGGAACCCCAATCAGTTTCAGGAATGGGACAGGGACCCCCAGTGATTTTCAGGGAAGAGACAGGGAACCCCAAAGAGTTTCAGGGACGGACGGGGACCCTCAGTGATTTTCAGGTCCCCCCTGTGAGTTTCAGGGAAGGGATGGGGCCCTCAGTGAGTTTCAAGGAAGGGACAGGGAATCCCTGTGAGTTTCAGGGATGGGAACCAGGAGCTGTGACGAGTTCCCAGGACACTGGAGAGTTTCAGGGGAGTAAAGGAAACATTATTGGGTGTTGAATCTGTGGAATACATTGCAGTGCCAATTTAGCAAACCCTCAATGCACACAGAAAACAAGGTAGAACAAAATAAGCAACAAAACAATAATAGGGCAAGCCCCTTTCCTCTCTCCCACCCACCCACATGAACAGTCCTCCAGCTCCAGGATGGAAATATTAGGGGAAGAGGCCCATATGGAGCAGAAGTCTTTCATGGGCCTGAAGAGCTGATACTGTACTGTGGAATTCTGTGCAGTGCTCTGTGATCTCTGGAACCCAGCAAAAGTAAGACAAGGCGATCAGCACACTGGCCTTCATCAGTCAGCTCACTGAGCATAGAGGTTGGGATGTTATGTTGCAGTTGAGTAAGACATTGACGAGGCCGCACTTGGTGTGTTATGCCCAGTTTTGGACACCTGGCAGAGGAAAGGTGTCATGAAACTGGAAAGAGTGCAGAGGGAACACACACAAAATGCTGGAGGATCTCAGGTCAGGCAGCATCTATGGAAAAAAAAGTACAGTCGATTTTTTGGGCCAAGACCCTTTTCTGCTGAACAGTCCTCTAGGTTCAGGACTTCTGTAGAACACTTGAGGGAAGGAAATGGATCGTCTTCATTCCAGGATTGTCATGCCAATCAGTGCTCTGTTAAGCCAAAGATAGGACGGTTAATTTCTACACTTGTTCTCATTCTAGAAGCTACTCATTCACTGAGATGCCATCGCCTGCTTCACTCTTCTGGGTAAATTCTGCAACTCTTCGATCAGGGATTCTTACTCTGAACAGCACATGTTGGAAAATTCTGAACGTTGCGGGATGGAAATCAGAGGGAAGAAAATTGGGAATGATTTTTCCCTACAAAATGTCGGTTCCTCGCAGAAATTTATCTTTGATGACAGACGCTGGAGATCCAGAGCAGCACACACAATGGTGGAGGAACTCAGCAGATCAGGTAGCATCTACAAAGAGAAATAAAGTAGATGGCTCAGGCCGAGATCCTTCCCTCAGGAATGGAAAGGAAAGGGGAAGAAGCCAGAATAGGAAGGTGGGGGAGGGGAAGGAGTACAAGTTGGCAGGTGATAGGTGAGATTAAGTGATGGGGAAGGTGAGTGGGTGAGGGAGGGGTTGAAGTAAGAAGTTGAGAGGTGATAGGTGGAAGAGGTCAAGGAGTGAAGAAGAAGGAATCTGATAGGAGAATTGACCATAGGAGGAAGGGCTGGAGGAGAGGGTGGTGATAAGCAGGCGAGGAGAAAAAATAGAATAAGAGGGGAGCCAGAATGGGGAACAGAAAAAGCACGTTGAGTTCCTCCAGCATATTATGTACGGATTTACCATTGAAGAGAAGGCAATCCCACTCATATTTTTTTTGATTCTCGGACAATTAGCTGGAAGCCCCTGGCTTTACCACAATCTTCTCAAGGTGTTTCCTGAGCCACTCGGGCAGCTCCTTGGGCTTCTCATTGGCCGGGTCCACGAAGACAAGGGTAGAGACTCCCGTGGTGCAGGCAGAGGTCTCAAACGCCCCCAGCAGGGGACTGCTGGAATGGCAGCCATCGGAAAACAGGTCGTACTCCAAGGGAAGAGGCGCTCGCCCCTGCCGGGGCTTGAAGAGGGCCAGCCGGCAACAGACGCTGGAACGGCCAATCCTCTCCACCCCTAAGGCTGCCAGTGGGTTCTGAGGAAACATCACAGCTGCATGGTACGTGCATTGGCAGCTGACGATAAAGCCCACCATCGATGAGGTCTGGCGGTTGGCATTTAATCCACAATACCTAAAGCACAAAGGTGGAAATTACATTAATGCAAATGCAAAATTTACCCGTGAAGACATAAGGGATTCTGTAGATGCTGGAACCCTTGAGCAACACACAAAAAATAGTGGACGAACTTAACAGGCTTGCAGAATATATGGAGGGGAATAAACAGTCGATGGTTTGGGCCAAGACACTTCATTAGCACTGGAAAGAAAGGTGGCAGAAGCCAGAATGGGAAGGAGGAGGGGGTGGAATACAAGCAGGCAGGTAATAGGTGAGACCAGGTGTCACATGGAACTCAGTGAGTAGTCGAGTCATAACATGCAAACAGGCCCTCCGGCCCAACAGGTCAATGCTGACAACAGCACCTTTCCTCACTGTTCGTCGTACTTGCCTGTGTTCAGCCCATAAACCTCCATGCTCCTCCCTTTAATGTGCCAATCCATTTGTCTCTTAAGTGTTGCAATTGTACCTGCCTTGACCATTTTCTCTGGCAGCTTATTCCAGGTACTCACTACCCTCTGTGTAAAGAAGTTACATCTCTGGTATCTTTTAAATCTACCTCCTCTTATCTTGCATCTGTGCCCTCTCATTTTGGACTCATCAAATGCTGTTCATATGACAAGCCATTCAATCATGGAATAATTTTCGTGAAACCTCCTTTGAACCGTCATCTTCACAGAAAAGCAGCATCCATCAACAGGGACCCCCCGCCCCTGCCCCACTACCCAGGACAGGCTTTCTTCTCGCTACTACCATCAGGAAGATGGTTTCAGCACATCCTTTCAAAGATAAGGGGCCCAAACCTGCTCACAATACTCCAAGTGAGGCTTCACTTGTGCTTTATAAAGTCTCAACATTACCATAAGACCATAAGACAAAGGAGCAAAAGTCAGCCATTTGGCCCATCGAGTCTGCTCTGCCATTTTATCATGAGCTGATCCATTCTCCCATTTAGTTCCTACATCCTTGCTTTTATATTGTAATCTTCTGGAAATGAAAGCTAACCATTAGCAGTTGTTCCTTCACCTGTTTGGGCCCCTGAGATTCCATCTTAAATCCTCCTAATGAGAAATGTTATTGGAACATACAAGATTCCCGTAACTTTGACTGTTTATTCATTTCTATAGATGCTGCCTGACCTGCTGAGTTCCTCCAGCATTTTGTGTGTGTTGCTCTGGATTTCCAGCATCTGCAGATTGTCTCATCTTTATATGAGATTCTTAGTGGGCCCAAGAGGGTAGATGTCAAGCGGCAGTACAGTCGCACAGTGCAGCGGTCCCCAACTACCGGGCCGCGAGGAAACGATACGAGTCAGCTGCACCTTTCCACATTCCCTGTCACGCACTGTTGAACTTGAACATAGGGCTGCCAACTGTCCCGTATTTGCCGGGACATCCCGTATATTGGGCTAAATTGGTTTGTCCCATACGGGACCACCCTTGTCCCGTATTTCCCCCACTAAGGTAGAGCGTTCCTATGAAACCTTTCCTGCCGAAACAGGTGAAGCGAAGAAGCAATTACCATTAATTTATATGGGAAAAATTTTTCAGCGTTCCCAGACCCAAAAAATAACCTAGCAAATCATACCAAATAACACATAAAACCTAAAATAAATAACACTAACATATAGTAAAAGCAGGAATGATATGATAAATACACAGCCTATATAAAGTAGAAATAATGTATGTACAGTGCAGTCGGGAAGATGAATGCAAAACGGATTTGTGGGGAAAAAAATCGGCACATACATGCATGCACACATCACATACGCACACAGGTGCCCACGCAAGGCTTCATGGTCATGATAGTCTTTCCTGGGGTAAAGTGTCCCAGGATTTGACTGCTACTTTTGTCCCTTATTTGGGAGTGAGAAAGTTGACAACCCTAACTGTAAAAGACATGTTGAGGTGAGTTTAACCCTACGTGAACCTCCCCCCCACCCCACCCCCGGTCGGCCAGTCCGCAAGAATATTGTCAATATTAAACCAGTCTGCAGTGCAAAAAAGGTTGGGGACCCCTGGCAATAGTGGTTAGTGCAATCGCTTTACAGTTCCAGCAATCACGAACTGGGCTTCAATTCCCACTGCTGTCTGTAAGGAGCTTGTACCTGCTTCCTGTGACCATACGGGTTTCCTCTGGGTGCTCCCATTCCAAAGTTCAAAGCAAATTTAATATCAAAGTACATATATGTCACCATGTACAACCCTGAAATTCATACTCAATAAATCCATAATAGAATAATAACCATAACAGGATCAATGAAAGACTGCACAACTTGGGCATTCAACCAGAGTGTAAAAGACAGCAAACTGTGAAAATACAAAAGTAAATAATAATAATAAATAAACAAAGGAGGAGAAGATGGTGGTGTGACGGCAGCGTGTGCAGCCTCTCCGGTGATGAATATCTGTTATCTGGCAAGTAGGGGACCGTGCGCAATCCTGATTTGATGGAGACTGATGTGAGAGTACAGAGGAACATCTAGAAAATTTCTGAAATGCCCGCTTCGCTGCTGCTGCTACTGTGTGGTAACCGGAATCTCCAGAGCTGAAGGCCCCGAAATCCTCAACTTTGCGTGTTTCAGCGGCCGGGGAGAGGTCGAAGGCGCTCGGCAGAGGATGGCGCTCGAGAGGCTGTATCGGAGGAATTGGTCGGAGGCTCGAAGTTTTCTGATGGACGGACTCAGTGTCGGCTGTGGTCGGCTGCTTCCAAGGCATCGGCAAGTTGATGGTGCCTGGAGGTTTATGGCAGGGAGTTTCTCCCTTTTGCCGCCTGCTATCGGGGACTTGGGAGTCGATCGACTCGGGGACTTTGAGACTTTTTTTTACCGTGCCCATGGTTTGTTCTTCATCAAATTATGGTATTGCTTTGCATTGCTGTAACTATATGTTATAATTATGTGGTTCTGTCAGTGTTAGTCTTTGGTTTGTCCTGTTTTCAGAGATATCACTCTGGAGAGACATTGTATCATTTCTTAATGCATGTATGCATTTCTAAATGATAATAAAAGAGGACTGAGTGTTCTCATAATCTAATAAATATCGAGAACATGTGATGAAGAATCCTTGAAAGTGAATCCATAGGTTGTGGGAACGTTTCAGGAATGGGCCAAGTGAAGGTGAGTGAAGCTGTCCTCACTGGTTCAAGAGATTGATGGTTGAAGGGTAGTAACTGTTCCTCAACCTGGTGATGTGAGTCCTGAGGCTCTTGTACCTTCTTCCTGATGGTAGTAGCGAGAAGAGAGCATGTCCTGGGTAGTGGGGGTCCCTGATGATGGATGCTGCTTTTCTGTGAAGATGTCTCGTGTAGATGTGCTCAATGGTGGATGGGGGCGGGGGGTAGCTTTACTCGTGATGGTCTGGGCCGTATCCACTACTTTCCTCCCACGTTCCAAGGATGTACAGGGTAGGGTTGGGATAGGTAAACTGTGGGCATGCGACATTGGAGATGGAAATATGGCATCAATGACCAACACAGATCCTCAGACTGCATGGTCATTGACGCAAACAATGCATTTTACTGCATGTTTTAATGGATGTGTGATAAATAATACAAATCCTTAATCTTTTATCTTTATATTTTAACCAGTGGAAGAATTTCAAACAAGGACAAGAATAGGGAATAGAAGATTCTTCGGGGGTAGATGTCAAGAAGTTTCTGCTAATGGAAGGACCACAAGTCACATGATTGGGGTGGTTATTGAAAATTGGTGTGCAAAGGAACTTCTTGCAGAGGGTGCTGAATCACTAGAAGTCCTTCGATAAGGTGGCAGCACATTCGGATGCTGCGGCTTCTACGGGACCAAGCTAAGGGTTTATTGTGTATTTTAGATGTATTTGTTATGATCGCAAGGCCCTGCTGGACATTGTAGCATGGAATGCTGCAAGTCCAATTCAGTGTTGTATCGGCAAATGGTGGGGGTAGGGGGTGGGGTAGATGGTGTGGGTGGACAGCGGGGGAGCTGCATAGCCATGGTCATAGCACAGACTAGGCGTCAAACCACGGTGTCGCCAGCTTGCAGCCGCTCAGGAGAGAGGCATCAGAGTTGGTGCGCTCCACTAGAGGCAAGCGGCAGGGCATCCACGTTGGAGTTAGTGCTGCCCTCCATTGCTGTTCGTCAGAAGACGGGATGCATTATATTTAACCGCAGACTGCTGCAACATTCGTGGACTCAGGGAGTCATGGAATCACACAGCATGGAAACAGACTGCTCAGCCACTCCCATCAATGCTAGCTAGCAGGCCTGTTTGAGCTGGTTGAGGTTTGATAATCCTTAGCCCCCTGCACTTCAGGGAGAACAGTCCCATCCTGTTCAGGCTCTCCTCACTCAAGCCATTCAGTCACAGTGACATCGATGAGATATAGAGCACTACAGCACAGTGAGGGAGAGGGGATGGCAGCAGATGACTGCAGGTTTACAGAGAGCGGATGTGATGTGTAAACAGGGTTGGCCTCTCGCTCCGTTATTTTGAGTAAAACCCTTTTTATTCCTGGGGCTTGGAATAAATGGAAGCGATTTCCTGCCCAGATTCAGACTCCCTGACAGTAAGTGACGGCTAGGGCCAGGATTCATAAAGTCTTGGCCTTTCGCAGCGATGTGCACTCAGATTATGGAGAGCAATTCCAGCTGCTGGGAGAAGAGGCAGTTTTACTGCATAGATTTATTATGGAATGAAATCACCAGCAAACCAGTTCCTTCCTGGTTTTGACATCACCCATGTCTTTGTCCTTATCAGATGTCAAACCCCCTATTTCACTCAAAGTTCAAAGTAAATTTATTATCAAAGTATATATGTGTCACCATATACAACCTTGTGATTCATTTTCAGGGTCGTATGTGGTGACGTATACGTATTTGATAATAAAGTACTCACCTCAATTCTGAACTAATTCCACAATCTATGGACTAATTTTCAAGGAATCTACAACTCATGTTCTCAGGATTATTTATTTATCTATTTATTTTATATGCAAAGTTGGTCTTTTTTTTTGCACATTAGTTGTTTGTCAGTCCTTGTGTGTAGTTTTTCTCTGATTTTATTGTATTTCACTATCTTCCTGTGAATGCCTGCAAATAAATGAATTTCAAGATTATATATGGTGACATATACGGACTTTGATAATAAATTTACTTTGAATTCTGAATGATGTATGTTCAGAGGCAGTAGCTTACTTCGTACAATGGTCACTATCCTCTATCCACCAGGGGTAACACAATATGGCATACAATCAGTGGCCACTAAGTGCACATTCGTGGTCTTTAGCTGCTGTAGCCCATTCACTTCAAAGTTGGATGTTTTGTGAGTTCAGAGATGCTCTTCTGCACACCACTGCTGTAACATGTGGTTATTTGAGTTACTGTCACCTTCCTGTCAGCTTGAACCAGTCTGGCCATTCTCCTCTGACCTCTCTCATTCACAAGGCATTTACACTCACAGAACTGCCGCTTACTGAATTTTTTGTTTGTTTGTTTTTCACACCATTCTCTGTAAACTCTAGAGACTGTCGTGTGTGAAAATCCCAGGAGATCGGTAGTTTCAGAGATACTCAAACCACCCTGTCTGGCACTAATAGTCATTCCACAGTCAAAGTCACTTAGGTCACATTTCTTCCCCATTCTGATGTTTGGTCTGAACAGCTGGCTGATTAGATACTTGCATGAAATACTTACCTAATGAAAAGGAAAAAAAGAGAACACCAGCTAACTGAAAAAAGAAACCCCACTAAATACAAGAGAAAGAAAAAAAAAGAAAAAAAAGGAAAAAATACCCCATTAGGGACCAACTCCCAGAGCAATACGTCTTACAATCATCTATATCTAATCTGAGGAAAGACATCTTTGCCATAGAGGGAGTACAAAGAAGGTTCACCAGATTGATTCCTGGGATGGCAGGACTTTCATATGAAGAAAGACTGGATGAACTGGGCTTGTACTCGTTGGAATTTAGAAGATTGAGGGGGGATCTGATTGAAATGTATAAGATCCTAAAGGGATTGGACAGGCTAGATGCAGGAAGATTGTTCCCGATGTTGGGGAAGTCCAGAACGAGGGGTCACAGTTTGAGGATAGAGGGGAAGCCTTTTAGGACCGAGATTAGGAAAAACTTCTTCACACAGAGAGTGGTGAATCTGTGGAATTCTCTGCCACAGGAAACAGTTGAGGCCAGTTCATTGGCTATATTTAAGAGGGAGTTAGATATGGCCCTTGTGGCTACGGGGGTCAGGGGGTATGGAGGGAAGGCTGGGGCGGGGTTCTGAGTTGGATGATCAGCCATGATCATAATAAATGGCGGTGCAGGCTCGAAGGGCCGAATGGCCTACTCCTGCACCTATTTTCTATGTTTCTATGTTTCTATATGTACAAAGAAGAAAAATCATCAACCGCCACTTCACATTTATATAAAATAAGATTGGAAGGAAACCTTAATTCGAATTAAATGATAATATTTGGCAAAAGAGCCCCATCTTCTTTCAAAATCGAATCAAGGATCAAAAGTTCTACTAATTTTTTCCAAATTAAGACATAACATTACTTGAGAAAACCATTGAATTAATGTAGGGACAGAGGTATCTTTCCATTTCAATAGAATAGCCCTTCTTGCCAACAATGTAACAAATGCAATTACTTGTTGGCCTGAAGATGAAATACCCTGAATATGATGTGTAACTATTCCAAATAGAACAGTCAATGTATTAGGTTGTAAATTAATTTTCAGAGCTTTAGAAATTATAGAAAATAAAGATTTCCAAAAAGATTTTAATGAAGAACATGACCAGGACGTATGTGACAAAGTGGCTACTTCAGTTTTACACCTA
This sequence comes from Mobula hypostoma, assembly GCF_963921235.1. NCBI lineage: Eukaryota > Metazoa > Chordata > Chondrichthyes > Myliobatiformes > Myliobatidae > Mobula > Mobula hypostoma. Next base: position 9,018,468 of record NC_086107.1, read on the forward strand.
TTACAATAATTGTTTATATTAGGAAATATTTTGGATAGCCTCTCCTTTGTTAAATAATAACGGTGAACAATTTTGAATTGAATTGAACAGTGATTGGCACATATCGAAGAGGAATTGACCATTTTTGGAACTCGCAACCAATCTTCATTAACAAAGGTCATATTAAGTTCTCTCCCCCAAAGCAAATGTTACGTCGGCCAAATCGGGAAAAAAAAATTCACAAGGATCCATGAACATCAACTGGCTGTTAAGCAGCTTGACCAACTCTCCCCAGCCTCTACCCATGAAGATAGAGAGGGACACAGATTCGACTGGGCACCAGTGAAAGACATGGTGCAAGCAAACACCCGGCATGCAAAAGAAATTCCTAGAAGCAGGGTTTTCTGAGAACAATTCTGTAAGCAGACATGTAGACCTCAATCCCACTTATAAGCCAATGTGGGCAAAATTCCAGACAATGCAGAGGTTGCCATGCAACCAATCTGCAAAGAGACCCCCTCCCTACATCACAATTGCATTTCCGTAATGACAACACGATTAACTGATAAGTATACAAAAGCCAAGCACTCTGAGGACACACCACAAGTGAACAGAGCACTGATGATGCCCCTTCGTATGAGGACAAAACATTTGCAAATGGATTGCCAAGAAAGGAGAACAACTCAACCCAACTATCAACCACCCAGGCTACATATTTTCCAAGCTATTTCCATAGCTAATATTGCTCTATTGTTTAAGAAAAGCTCTAAGAATAAGACTGGCATCAGTAGTGGAAAAGTTATTGAAAGGTATTCTAAGGGACCGGATATAGAGGTATTTAGATAAGGACTGATTAGGGATTGTCAATATGACTTATGTTACGAGAATACACATAAAATTAAGATGTTTGCTGGCCTGGGCTAGCATCAGTGGCATCAGCAGTTGGTCTGCCACCTGCCCTCAGGGGAAGGAGAGATAAGGAACAATGGAGCAGCGTCTGGAGATGTGTAATGAAGGGACGGGGGAGAGAGAGCTGTCTGGAGCGGCTCCCCTCTTTGAACCTTGAACTGTTTGAAGTGATGGACAGGCGATACCCCAGCAGGGGGATAAAAAGGGACCGGTTCGCTAAGGCAGGACACACACGCCACCCGAGGTAACGAGACCCTGGAAGCGGTGCGCCTCTCACGAGTGGGTGAGAAGTATTAGACAACGACCAGGGTGGAAAGGTACGATCAGCGGGAACCCGGTGTGTGTCCGCCCTTGCCTGGGTGCCGGGTTCACTGCAGAGGATCGACCGCATCTGGAGGAGGGGTCACAGTCGGTGACCTCAGGTGACATCACCAAGGACCCGCCCAAAAGCTGCTTGTGAGCAATCTCGCCGGTCTGTGAGTGAAGCTGTGCTGAATGATCAGTTGTTCCTGTTCTCTCTGTCTCTCTCCCCCCACGTTGTCGATCCATGGCAACGATTACTGCGAACTGAACTACTAAACTGGACTGAACTTTGAGTCACTTTTAAATTTGATCATTTACCCCTAGACAATGATAGAGCTTGATTGATGCTGTTATCTTAATTCTGTGCACATGTGTGTTTATCATCGCTGAACTGTTGCATTTATTATCCTTTCGATTACTGTGTTGCTTGTTTCTTTAATAAAACTTTCTTAGTTCTAGTACTCCAGACTCCAACCGAGTGATCCATTTCTGCTGGTTTGGCAACCCAGTTATGGGGTACGTAACACTTAGTACATGGTAGATCATTTTTAACCAAACTTTTAGAGTTCTTTGAGAAAGTTCCCAGGAAAGTTGATGAAGGCAAGGCTGTGGATGTTGTCTACATGGACTTTAGCAAAGCCTTTGACAAGTTCCCACATGAGAGGTTGGTCAAAATGGTTTAGTCGCTTGTTGGTTGTCATCTATGACAATTAAGTAATGCAGCACTCAGGAGGCGGTAGTAAATTGGATAAGACATTGGTTTCACAGGAGAAGCCAGAGAGTGGTAATAGGTGGTTGCTTCTCGGACTGGAGGCCTATGACTGCAGGGATCGGTCCTAGGTCTGTTGTTGTTTGTCATCTGTCTCAACCATTTGGATGGTAGTGTGACAAACTGGATCAAGATTGGGGTGTAGTGGACAGCAAGGAAGACTTTCAAAACTTGCAACAGGATCTGGACCAGCTGGAAAAATAGGCAGAAAAACGGCAGATGGAATTTAATACAGGCAACTGTGAGGAGTTCCACTTTGGGAGGACCAATCAGAGTAAGTTTTATAAAGTGATTGTTAGGGCATTGAGGAGTGTGGTAGAACCGAGGGATCTGGGAATACAGACCCATAATTCATTGAATGTGGCATCGCAGGTAAATAGAGTCATAAAGAAAGCTTCTGGTACACTGGCATTCATAAATCAATATAGTGAGTACAGGAGTTGGGATGTTATATTGAAATTGTATGAGATTTTGGTGAGGTCTAACAGTATTGTGAGCAGTTTTGGTCACCTACCTACAGGAAAAATGTAAATAAGATTGATAGAGCATAGAGAAAATTTACAAGGACGTTGCCGAGACTTGAGGACCTGAATTATAGGGAAAAGTTGAAAAGGTTAGGACCTTATGCCTTGGAATGTAGAAAAATGAGGAGAGATTTGATAGGGGTATAAACAATTATGAGGGATATTGATAGGGTAAATGCAAGCAGGCTTTTTCCAAAGAGTTTGGGCGAGGCTACAACTAGAGGCCGAGGGTTAAGGGTGAAAGGTGAAATACTTAAGGGGAACATCTTTACTCAGAGAGTGGTGAGAGTGTGGAACCAGCTGCCAGCAGGAGCGGAGGATGAAGATTTAATTTCAACATTTTAAGAGAAATTTGACACTCACAATACGCTGGAGGAACTCAGCAGGTCAGGCAGCATCAGTGGGAATGATGAGTCGACGTTTCGGGCCGGAACCCTTCATCAGGACCGAAGAAAGAAGATGGGGGAGGGTTGGAAGAAGGCTCGTAGGTTCTGTTGAAAAACCAGTAATTTGAAAGACAAAGGGGTGGGGAAGCAGGGACGTCATAGGCAGGAAAACAATGGGTAGTAGAAGAAGGAGGCAGAATCATGAGGGAGGTGATAGGCAGCTGGGGGAGGGGGCAGAGTGAAATAGGGATAGAGGAAGGTGCTCCCAGGATGAGGCTTTCCATTCCACGACATCTCAAATGTCCTCTTTCTTTAAGGATCGTGGTTTCCCTTCTACCGTCATCAATGATGCCCTCACCAGCATTTCCTCCATTTCCTGCACTTCGGCCCTCACCCCATCCTTCCGCCACCACAACAGGGACAGAGTTCCCCTTGTCCTCACCTACCATCCCACCAGCCTCCGGATCCAGCACATTATCCTCTGCAACTTCCGTCACCTTCAACAGGACCCCACCACTAAGCACATCTTTCCCTTTCCACCCCTCTTCGCTTTCCGCAGGGATTGGTCCCTCCCCACAGATCTCCCATCCGGCACTTATCCCTGTTAGCGTAAGTGCTACACCTGTCCCTACACCTCCTCTCTTGCCACCATTCAGGGCCCCAAACAGTCCTTCCATGTGAGGCAACACTTCACTTGTGAGTCTGTTGGGGTCATCTATTGCATCCGGTGCTCCCGGCGTGGCCTCCTCTACATCGGTGAAACCCGACGCAGATTGGGGGACCACTTCGTCGAGCACCTCCGCTCCGTCCACCAAAACAGACAAGATCTTCTAGTAGCCACCCACTTCAACTCTGCCTCCCGCTCCCATTCAGATATGTCCATACATGGCCTCCTCTACTGCCATGATGAGGCTAAACTCAGGTTGGAGGAGCAACACCTCATATACCATCTAGGTAATCTCCAGCCCCTTGGTATGAACATAGAATTCTCCAACTTCCGGTAATTCCCTCCCCCTCCCTTCCTCTATCCCTATTTCACTCTACCCCCTCCCCCAGCTGCCTATCACCTCCCTCATAGTTCCGCCTCCTTCTTGTACTACCCATTGTTTTCCTGCCTATGATGTCCCTGCTTCTCCTCCCCCACCCTTGTCTCTCAAATTACTGGTTTTTCAACTGAAACTACGAGCCTTCTTCCAACCCTCCCCCACCTTCTTTCTTCAGTCCTGATGAAGAGTTCCAGCCCGAAACGTCGCCTCATCATTTCCACTGATGCTGCCCGACCTGCTGAGTTCCTCCAGCGTATTGTGAGTGTTGCTTTGATCCCAGCATCTGCAGATTATTTTGTGATTAAGAGAAATTTGAATAGGTTCATGGATGGAAGGGTTATGGAGAGCTATGGTTCAGGTGCAGGTCGATGGGACTGGGCAGATTAAAGTTTGGCATGGACTAGATGAGCCAAAGGGTATGTTTCCTGTGTTCTATGATTCTATGACTTTGCTTTAAATATATGCAATGACTTTGCCTCCACATCCATCTGGAGCAATGAATTTCACAAATTCACCACGCTTTGGCTAAAGAAATTCCTCATCTCTGTTGTAAAGATTTGTTCATCTATTCTGAGTCTAGGAGAGTAGTGGTCCTAGACACTCCCACCACTGGAAACATTTTCTCCATGTCCTCTCTATCCAGGCCTTTCAAAATTCAATAGATTTCAATGAGATCCTCCCTCATTCTTCTAAACTCCAGTGAGGACAGTCCACAATCATATCTGCGTACAGCCCCATCCCTGACAGTACATTCCAGGCATCTATCACACTGTATGAAAAATCAACCCTGCAAATAGGTAGCACATTGGTTAGCCTAATGCCAATACAGTGCCAATGACACGCATAAAAGTTGCTGATGAACGAAGCAGGCCAGGCAGCATCTCTAGGAAGAGGTACAGTCGATGTTTCAGGCCGAGACCCTTCGTCAGGACTAACTGAAAGAAGAGCTAGTAAGAGATTTGAAAGTGGGAGGGGGAGGGGGAGATCCAAAATGATAGGAGAAGACAGGAGGGGGAGGGATGGAGCCAAGAGCTGGACAGTTGATTGGCAAAAGGGATATGAGAGGATCATGGGATAGGAGGCCTAGGGAGAAAGAAGAGGGGGAGGGGGGAAGCCCAGAGGATGGGCAAGGAGTATAGTGAGAGGGACAGAGGGAGAAAAAGGAGAGAGTGAAAAAGAATGTGTGTATATAAATAAATAAATAAATAACGGATGGGGTACGAGGGAGAGGTAGGGCATTAACGGAAGTTTGAGAAGTCAATGTTCATGCCACCAGGTTGGAGGCTACCCGGACAGAATATAAGGTGTAGTTCCTCCAACCTGAGTGTGGCTTCATCTTTACAGTTGAGGAGGCCGTGGATAGACATATCAGAATGGGAATGGGACGTGGAATTAAAATGTTACTCTTCATAATTTCTCCTTTGGCTCCTCCCACTTCCTCCAAACTAAAGGTGTAGCCATGGGCACCCGTATGGGTCCCAGCTATGCCTGCTTTTTTGCTGGCTTTGTGGAACAATCCATGTTCCAAACCTATTCTGGTATCTGTCCCCCACTTTTCCTGCGCTACATCGACAACTGCATTGGCGCTGCTTCCTGCACGCATGCAGAACTCGTTGACCTCATTAACTTTGCCTCCAACTTTCACCCTGCCCTCAAGTTTACCTGGTCCATTTCTGACAGCTCCCTCCCCTTTCTAGATCTTTCTGTCTCTATCTCTGGAAACAGCTTATCTACTGATGTCTATTATAAGCCTACTGACTCTCACAGCTATCTGGACTATTCCTCTTCTCACTCTGTCTCTATCAAAAACGCCATCCCCTTCTCGCAATTCCTCCGTCTCCGCCGCATCTGCTCTCAGGATGAGGCTTTTCATTCCAGGACAAGGGAGATGTCTTCCTTTTTTAAAGAAAGGGGATTCCCTTCCTCCACCTTCAACTCTGGTCTCAAACGCATCTCCCCCATTTCACGCACATCTGCTCTCACCCCTCCTCCTGCCACCTCACTAGGGGGAGGGGGGAGAAGGAGGGGGGAGAGGGAGTGTGTGTGACTTCAAAAAGTATCTTGTTGGACTATGAAAAAGGAGAGGAGCTACATCAATGCGATCTCCCTCTGCGGAGAAAGCCTCAGCCACATCAAGGGCTTGGAAAGGGTTAAGTGTTAGCAGCCGGCTCAGAGTCTCATTTACGGATAAGTCTGGAAGCCTCATCAGAAGAGCAGCTTAATGACATAAACCAACCTATAATACATTAACCTATTATTTGAGCCTGCTTCCTCTAGCCCATTAAAAGTGACCAGGTTATTGTAAGGACAAGCTACAAATGAGTTCTTGCAACTGAAATACTATTCTGTGCTCAGTGTAATTACTCTAATGCTATTTTTTAGTATCATATCAGCAAATTGCATTGAGTCCCCAAAGTGACACCCGTGTCTCCGGGAGAAAGAATTATCCTACTGCGTTTTTGTCTCCTGGGAAAAATCAAGTCCCACAATTGGCTGGGGCGCTCCAGCAATTAGTTCCCTCGCCGCAAAACAGCATCACCCACATGATGCTCAGACAAGATGGGGGATTGAGACACCACTGTACCTTGGGCTTCCAATACAGCCTTGTTTACAAGGCACTTCAAATGTATGCTGTCTCCTTTCTGTGATTCTAATGAGCCTCCCAAAATGCTCACTGTGCCAATGATGTGGTCACAATTAAGGTCCCATTGGCCCTTTGTATGCTCCCCTGTCACGCTAATGCAGAACGTCAAAGTCAACAGCACGAAAGGAGGCCCATCTTGCCTCCTCGACATTGAAGAGTCCTGACGCAGATTGATTGCTTTAATTTCTCCGCCTCCTTTTTCTCTCTTTTCCCATTCCCCATTTTGGCTCCCTTCCTACCCCTTCTCTCTCCACCTGCCCAAAACCTCCCTCCAGTGCCCCTCCTCCCATGGTCCACTCTCCTCTCCTATCAGATTTCTTCTTCAGTCCTTTACCTTTTCCACCTATCACCTCCCAGCGTCTCACTTCATCTCCCACTTCCCCACCCACCCACCGTCCTCCCCACCTGGCTTCACTATCACCTTTGAGCTTATTATCCTCCCCCTGCCCCCATTTTCTTATTCTGGCATTTTCCCCCTTCCTTTCCAATCCTGATGGAGGGTCTCGGTTCCATAGATGCTGCCTGTCTTGCTGAGTTCTCCCAGCAATTTGTGTGTTTTCCCCATCTTGCCAGTCCTGCCCTGTGCCTGACCATCCGAGGTTTGCTACAGTTTGGGATGGCTCCCGATCACAAATTGGCAGCAAGGGAATTAACACTGACTTCAAATCAGAGAAGCATCTCTGATGAGGTGTCATCTTCCTGCTGGGAATGGAGAGTCCTCCTATTGTAGACCATAAACACACGAGATTCTGCAGATACTGGAAATCCAAAGCAACACACACAAAACGCTGGAGGAATTCAGCAGGTCAGGCAACATCTATAAAAATGGATAAACAGTTGACATTTCAGGCCAAGACCCTTCTTCAGATCTAGGCAGGAATGGGGAAGACACCAGAATAAAAAGGTGGGAGGAGAGGAAGGAAGATAGCTAGAAGGTGATAGGTGCAAAGTCTTGTATCATTTTATCGCTGTAGAAGATTATGTATCAACAAAAAGATTTTAAAAATGAGAAGGTGATAGAAGGTAAAAGGCTGGAGAGGAAGGAATCTGACAGGAAGGAAAGAAGAGTGGACTATTGGAGAAGGGGAAAGAAGAGGGGACCCAGAGGAAAGAGATAGGCAGGTGAGAGGAGGAAAGAAGCCAGAAATAGAAAAAGAGGGAGAGGGAGGAATTTTTTTTTTAAACCGGAAAGAGAAATCGATATTCATGCCATCAGGTTGGAGGCTACCCAGACGGAATATTAGGTATAATATTGGATGAAAAGTTGCTGAAATTGACAATCTCAGCATAGACCAACACCAATACGGTTGTCAGTGTAGTGGAGGAAGAATTGGGCAGTATTACCGGGTAAGGCTCGGAACAGGGGTTGTTCTATGTAGTCAACAAAAAGGCAAGCATAACTGGGGTCTCTGTGGGTGCCCACGGCGACCCCTCACATCTGGAGAAAGTGGGAGGAGCTCAAGGAAAAATTGTTGAGGGAGAGGACCAGTCCTGCCAGATGGAGGAGGGTGGTGGAGGGCATCTGATTGGTTCTTTTACTGAGAAAGAAGTGGAGAGTCTTCACAATGGGGGGGGGGAATAGAAGTGTATAGTGTATCTATGCTGAAAATGAAGTGGTCAGGGCTAGGGCATTGAAAGTTAGTGAGGAGAATGAGAACACGAGAAGTATCACAGATGTAGATGCAAAGGGACGGAAGCGAGGGGATAGAATGGAGTCGAGGTATGAGGATATGAGTTCAGTGGGGCAGGAGCAGGCAGAGACAATGGGCCTACCTGGACAGTCAGGTTTGTGGATCTTGAGTAGGAGTTAGAAGTGAGCAGTGTGGGGTAAGGGGACTATGAGTTTGGTGGCAGTGAGTGAGAGTTCTCCAGAGTTGATGAATCAGTGATATTGTTGGAAACAGTTCTCTGATGGTCTGGAGTGGGGCCCTCCTCAAGGGATAGGTATGAGGTGGTGTCTGAGAGTTGCCACCCGGCCTTTGTCTGAGGGTCTGGTGGTAAGGTTGGTACCACACTACAACAGCACCCCGTTGACACAATTAGAGTAACAGAGTCCAGAGGCATGGAAAACAGGACCCTCATCCCATTTCATCCATGATGACAAAGATGCCCCATCTAGGCTTGTCCTGGTTACTGGTGCGTGGCCCATATCTTTCTAAACCTTTCCTATCCCGGTACCTGTCTATCTGTTGTTAACATACCTGCCTCAGCCACTTCCTCTAGCAGCTCATTTGATATACACACCCTTAAGACCATAAAGCTTAGGAGCAGAACGACTTGGCCTCCACAGCCATCTGTAGCAATGAATTTCACAGATTCACCACCGTCTATCTCAAGAAATTCCTCCGCATCTCTGTCCTAAAGGGATGTTTGTGTATTCTAAGACTGTATCCTACGGTCTTAGACTTCACCACTACAGGAATCATCCCCTCCACTTTCACTCTATCTTGGCCATTCACCCTCTGTATCAAAAAGTTGTCCCTCAAGCTCTCTTCTCACCTTAAACCTATGCCCTCTAGTTTTTGATTCCTTAATCCTGGGGAAGAGACTGAGTGCCTTCATCCTGCCCCTCAGGATTTGATACACCTCTGTAGGTTTACCGCTCAATCTTGAACCGTCCAAGGAGAGAAGCCCTGGCCTGTCCAACTTCTCCCTGTACCTCAGTCCCTCGAGTCTTGGAAACATCCTTGGACATCTTGCCTGACCTCTTCCGGGGCTGCAGCCTTTCTTCACTGTGTACTTCCCCATTAGAACTGCTGTTCTCTGGGTAAGAGTGGGCACTGACGCAAAAGCCCCAGGGCACAACCCCCCGGCTCAAGAAGGAAAAGATTAACAATATTAACTTTACTTGCCACATATACATCAAAAGTGACCAGGTTATTGTAAGGACATGCTGCAAATGAGTTCTTCCAAGTAAAACACTACTTATAAAAACTGAGGCTTACGAGGCAATGGTTAGACTGCACTTGGAGGATTGTGAGTAACCTTGGGCCTTTTATCTAAGAAAAGATGTGCTGGCATTAGAGAGGATCCAGACCAAGTTCATGAAAATGATCCCAGGAACGAAAGGGTTAATGTATGAGGAGTGTTTCTGGGCCTGTACGTGCTGGAGTTTAGAAGAGTGAGGGGAATCTAACAATGAATAAGGCATCCGTTAGTCTTGCAAGACCATGGATCTGCGCCTTGAAAGTCTTCACTCTCCAGGGCGCAGGCCTGGGCAAGGTTGTATGGAAGACCAGCAGTTGCCTATGCTGCAAGTCTCCCCTCTCCATGACACCAATGTTGTCCAAGGGAAGGGCAAGGGCCAATACAGCTTGGCATCAGTGTCGTCGCAGAGCAATGTGTGTTTAGGTGCCTTGCTCAAGGACACAACACACTGCCTCGGTTGGGGCTCGAACTCACGACCTTCAGGTCGCTAGTCGAATGCCTTAACACCTTGGCCATGTGCCCACCTAATAATGAAACCTATCGAATATTGAAAGGCCTTGACAGAGTGGACACAATGTTTCCTATGGGACCAGCAGGCACAGCCTCAGAATAGAGGGATGTCTGTTTAGAACAAAGATGAGGAGGAATTTCTTTAGCCAGAGGGCAGTGACTCCGTGAAGATGGCTGTGGAGGCCATGTCACTGGGTGTAGTTAAAGTGAAGGTTGATAGATCCTGATTAGTCAGGGTGTGAAAGGTTATAGAGAGAAGGTAGGAGATTGGGGTTGAGAGGGATAAAAAAAAATCAGCCACAATGGAATGGCAGAGCAGATTCAATGGGCTGAATGGCCTAATTCTGCTCCTATGTCTCTTGGAAACATTGAAGCACAGTGAAATGCATCTTTTGCATCAAATCAAATCAGTGAGGATTGGGCTGGGCAGCCCACAAGTGTCACCACACTTCTGACACCACCACAGCATGCTCACAACTCACTAACCTTAACCTGTATGTCTTTGGTATGTGGGGAGGGGGGTGGAAACCAGAGCACCCAGCGGAAACAAAGATGGTGACGGGGAGTTTAACATGGCCTAGTGTGAAATGCTGCACCTTGGTAGATCAAATGTAAAGAGACAGTACATTTGACAGAGGGATCTTGGGGTCCAAGTTTATAGCTCCCCAAAAGTGGCTGCACAACTTGATAGGCTGGTTAAGAAGGCGGTCACCCTCCTGTGAGCTTGAACCAGTCTGGCCATTCTCCTCTGACCTCGCTCATAAACAATGTGATTTTGCCGACAGAACTGCTGCTCACTGAATGTTTTTGTTTTCACACCATTCTCCGTAAACTCTAGAGACTGTTATGCATGAAAATCCCAGGAGATCAGCAGTTTCTGAGATACTCAAGCTACCCCATCTGGCACCAACAATCATTCCACTTAGATCACATTCTGATATTTGGCCTGAACAACAACTGATCTTCTTGACCATGCCTGTATACTTTTAAGTGTTGAATTGCTGCCAGATGATTGGCTGATTAGATATTTGCATTAACAAGCAGATATACTGTACAGGTATACCTAATAAATGGCCTCAGTGTATTTTTTTTAAAAATGGTGCTCAATTCTATTTAGCATTCATCAGCTTGGTTTGACACGTATTTAATAAATGCAATTACAGCTGTAACCATGCTGAATGGGTTGTGTTAACACTTTCCTCATTTGATACGCCTTACAAGGTATTGACAAAGTGGAAACAGGCCTTAAATCCTTTGCTTAAATGACTGCCAACACAGAAGGTGCATGGCTCCTATTTCTAATTTCAATTGATCGTAAAATAGAATTCTCTGGTCATTAGGGCTATCTTTGCTCTCATTTGTGCTTTTCTAATATAGGACTGCAGCCGAAATAGATTGGAAGTAAATTGCCTTTAGTGCGGCACAGTCTGTTAATGAAATGCTTTATTTTCTTAGACGTTTAATAAGAGATCCAGCTCTTTAGTTCCCAACCTCTGGAATTTTGTCCTTAAGTTTCTCCTCACCAGGTCTCAGCCTGAAACATTGACTGATAATTCCCTCCAAAGGTGTTGCCTGACTTGCTGAGTTCCTCCAGCATTTTTGTTTGTAGAGCAAAAATCAAGTGATCTGACTTAACGATATTGAGTGAATAATTAATATTCACCAGGATTCGTCGAAAACTCTGTAATGTTGCCATTGGATATTTTGCACCTATCTAAGGTTTCACTTCCCAATCTCTGATGGGTTCTGCTCCCTCGATTCTGCATTGGAGCAATTGCCAGAAATGTCAGATGTGAACCTACAAACATCTGACTCACGAACAACAGGGCACTCTGACAAATGTAATTTTCGCATTCATTCTGAGAGGACTAGAATATAAGAGCAAGAATGAAATGCTGAGGCTTTATAAAGTGTTGGTCAGACCGCACTTGGAGTATTATGAAAAGTTTTAGGCCCCATATCTATGAAAGGATGTGTTGGCATTGGAGAGGGTCTGGGGACGTTCTCAAGAATGATCCCATGAATGGAAGGGTTAGTATATGAGTTATGTTTGTGGTTCTGGGCTTGTGTTTAGAAGAATGAAATCCCGTTGAAACCTGCTAAATCTTGATAGGCCTAGATAAGTGGATATGGTGAGGATGTTTTTAATAGTGGGAAAGTCTAGGACCAGAGGGCATAGACTCAGCGTACAGGGACATCCCTTTAGAACAGAGAAGAGGAATTTCTTTAGCCAGGGCGTTGTAAATCTGTGCAATTCATGACCACAGATGGTTGTGGAAGCCAAGTTATTGGGAATATTTAAAGCAGAGGTTGATAGTTTCTTGATTAGTAAGTGTGTCAAAAGTTACAGGGAGAAGGCAGGAGACTGGGGTTCAAAGGGGAAAAAAAAATCAACCATGATGACTGGCAGAGCCAACTCAATGGGCCAAATGGCCTAACAATGGCCAATGTCATCTGCTTTTATAGCTGTGCACTGAGCCATGCAAAGTATAATTAAAAAAAAGTTGCTTACTGTGAGCGCTCCTACAACTATCAGATAGTATCACAAACACGAGAAAGTCTACAGGTGCTGGAAATCCAGAGCAACACACACAAAATGCTGGAGGAACTCAGCAGGCAGCGTCTATGGAAATGAGTAAACAGTCAACGATTCGAGCCAACACCCTTTGCCAGGGCTGCAAAGCAAGAGGAGGAGTCAGAGTAAGAAGGTGGGGGGAGGAGAGGAAGAAGTACCACGTGGTAGGTGAAACCGAAAGACGGGGAGGGGACTGCCAGATAGTCGCGGGTTTAAGATGATTTTGGATATTTAAGGGACGATATAGAGGGTGTTGCTTTATTGGTAGAGGTGCCAACTTTCAGATGAGACAAACTGGAACATTTATCCATCTGACTGATGGATAAGAATCAAACTAAGTACCTCTATGATGAGGTCGGTGAATACTGGCCAACACTTCAGAATCAGAATCAAGTTTAATATCTCTGACAAATGTCGTGAAGTTTGTTGTTTTGTGACTTCAGTACACTGCAATACATAACAATGAAAACTATAAATTACAATTCGAAGTGTATATAAGTAGTGCAAGAACAGAGATACTGAGCTGGTGTTCATGGTTTTATTGACCATTCAGGTATCTACTGGCAGAGGGGAAGAAGCTGTTCCTGAAACTTTTGAGTGTTTGTCTTCAGGTTCCTATACCTCCTCCCTGATGGTAGCAATGAGAAGAGGGCATGGCCTGGGTGATGTGGGTTCTTAATGATGGATGCCGCCTTTTTGAGGCATCACCTTTAGAAAGTGTCCTCGACACTGGGGAGGCCAGTGCCCATGATGGAGCTGGCAGAGTTGACAACTTTCTGCAGCTCTTTCTGACCCTGCACAGTGGCTCCTCCATACCAGATGCTGATGCAGCCAGTTAGGATGCGCTCCATGGTACAGCCATAGAAAATTATAAGTGTCTCTGCTGCCATACCAGTTCTCCTCAAACTATTAATCAAATATAGCCACTATCATGCCTTCATTGTAATTGTATCAATATGCTGGGCCCAGAATGGATCCCTAGAGACGTTGACACCCAGGAACTTGAAACTGCACAATCTTTGATGAAAACTGGTGAGTGTTCCCTTGAGCTCCCCTTCTTGAAGTCCACAATCAATTCCTTGGTCTTACTGACATTGAGTGCAAGGTTGCTGTGACACCACTCAACCAGCTGATCTGTCTCACTCCTGTACACCTCATTGTCACCATCTGAAACTCTGCCAGCTTCAAGTCAAGTTCATTGTCATGAGCACAAGTGCAGTGAGGCACATGCACAATGAAGAACTTGCTAACAGCAGCAACACAGGCATAAAGATCTTTGATTGTTCAGGCATGAAGGGATACGGGGAGAAGGCAGGAGATTGGGGCTGAGAGGAAAAATGGATCTGCCATGATAAAATGGTAGAGCAGACTCGATGGGCCAAATGGCCTAATTCTGCTCCTATATTTTATGGTCTAAGATTCAGGCAACACAAAGTTAGATTAAAATTCAGATTAATTAATTTATCACATGTAAATCAAAACCTACAGTGAAATGCATCATTTGCATTAACAATCAACATAACCTAAGGATGCGTTGGGGGCAGCCCAGAAGTTTCACCTGTTACGAGCTTGCGGTCGTACTGCGAGTGTTCCTTTAAGAGCGTCTAAGTGAGGTGGAACTACGACATCAGTCACAGGCTGTGGCAGCCTGCTGTGGACTTAAACACGAGAGACAGAGGGACAGAGGGACAGAGGGACAGAGGGACAGAGGGACAGAGGGACAGAGGGACGAGCTACTCTCGTAGTCTTCGCAAGACTTAGAACTACGAACTACCGGGGCAAGTTTGCTGCAGAATGGGTGAAATCTAAAACTTTCCCATTACCCAAAAGATTGGTTTAATTGACGATACTGGACACAATGAAGGTGTGACTGTCACTTTGTATAATCCATAGGAGTGGATTTTTGGGACATCTTGTGGGACCACTTGTGTAGCCCTTGCCTGGGTATGTTGTGTGGTGACCTCTGGAAGACGATATTCCTGTGACAGATCACTTTTGGTGATAATTCGTATGTGGATTTGGAACGTCACGATGGACAAGATCTATGGCAACTGTTATCTCGTTTTACCTGACGTGGAACCTGTGGAATACTTTGTATTTATCTTTTCTCTACATTTCACCCTGGGTTACGAATCTCTCTCTCTCTCTCCCATCATTTATTTCATAGATTAGTGAACTTTCCTACTTTTCCATCTTAAGACTTCAAGCCTTATTCCCCCAAGCTCAATGGTTTTGGAGCTATATTTACACATGTATACACACCTAACACTGTTAACTTCTGTTTATTTTGTTTAAGTTACTATATGATAAGTAGATACTAATAAAGATAGTGGTTTTAACATTAAAACCTGAGTCAGTGTGAGATCTCTTGCTGCTGGTTTGTTTCTAAAACATTACATTTCGTAACATAACACACGTTCTGGCAGCAGCATAGCATACCCACAATGTTCAGCAGAACAAGAACTAGACAATAACAGCAAAGAAGTCCCTTCCCTCACTCCCGTCCACCCACCCTCCGACTCACACGCACAAACAGTCCTCCAACTTCAGGACAAACTGCCTCCAGGCCTTTGGCCTCCAATGGACTTGTGGACTTGCAGACCCCAGGCCTCCAACTTCCCCAGTGAAATTGCAAACTCGCAGACCGAGAGCTTCAGCCATTAGGACTAGGACTTCTGGACCTCTGGACCTCTGGTCAATCTTTGAGCTTCGATCTTTGGTAGCGACTGCTGGACTCACAAATGACAAAACCTAAACTTGCAGGACTCAAACTCTGGACTCCTGGGCTCCCATACTTTGAGGGTCAGTACCCTCATGCTTCTTGCCCACGTGGGCCTCCGATCCCACTGATCCTGCAGGGGATTCTCTGACCTGGAGGTGGGTGAGCACCAGCCACTGTCCCTCACTGGTCTGCATCCACAGTGCTTGACAGTCCAACATCCTTCCACAGATGCCCTTTGTCCATGTCATCCATGCCTTTGAACTCAGAGCACACCAAGAGAAGAACTAGCCTCCAGCCTGACCTCTAACTCCCTGTTCCTAAACCCTAACTTGATCCCTAACTCCCCAGTAGGAAAGCAGCTGTTCCTGAAATCTGTTGGTGAGGGACTTCAGGTTTCTGTGTGGTAGTAACAGGGAGAAGAAGGCGTGACTCAGTTGGCAGGGACCCTTGATGGTGGATACCATATTCTTGCAGCAGTGGCTCATGTAGATGCTCTCGATAGTGTTGTGGGTTATGAGATACACTGGAAAATGGAACCTTCACTCAGTCTGCCACAACAGGTGAAATTGCCCAGTGGCCACCCATTTTAATTCTACTCCCCATTCCAACTTGTCAGTCCATGGCCTCCTTTACCTCCCTGAAGAGGCCACTCTCAGTTGAAGAAGGAACACTTCATACTCTATCTGGGTAGCCTCCAATCTGATGGCATGAACATCAATTTCTCAAACTTCCAGTAATGTCTCCCCCCTCCCCCCTTCTCTCTTTTTCCATCTTACCCCTTCCCTTTTCTTCACATGCCATCTGGTGCCCCTCTTCCTTCCCTTTCTCCTCTGGTCCTCTAGCCTCTTCTATCAGCTTCCTTCTTTAGCCTTTTACCTCTTCCCCTTATCACCTTCCAGCTTCTCACCTCAACCCTCTTCCCCCACCCACCTTCCCTCTCACCTGGACTCACCTATCACCCCACCCCAACCTCTTATTCTGGCTTCTTCCCCCTTTCCAGCCCCATTGAATCAGCTTGGCCTGAAATGTTGAACGTTTATTCCCCTCCAAAGATTCTGCCCAGCCTGCTGAGTTCCTCCAGTGTTTTGTGCGTTGCACTAGAAGATGGCAGTTGGGAGATGACTGTGAAGACAGCAACTGCTGCATTTACCTGCAGATCACCACCAGCACATTTCAAATGCATCCCATTGACTGAATTGTGCTTCAGGATATTGAGGCTGTGATAGTTGCTATAAGAATGCAAAACCCTTTGATTTTCTTGAAGAGGTAATTTATAGAGGACACTGCCATCTAGTGGCAGTTTAAGGAATATGCTGTAGAGGGACTGACAGGCTCCAACAGCAAATCCCACTTAATACATCATGAATTTTGATAAGCACATTAGACAGTCATGTAGCCAGGAGGAGTAAGCTTTAATTTGATGACTACACAATGAGGGTAATATATTTTAATTTAAGCACTATAAACCTATTGAGTGCTTAATTAACTTTACCCGTCTTTAGGGGAATAAAGGCAATTCTGATGAGGTCGAAAGGACCTGTTTCAATATCAAACAGTTTTACAGAGCAAATCCTTTTATCCAGCTTGGAGCTGCTGATTAACACACAAAATTAACATGTTAGTAAAATTCATTTCCATGTCACTGGGGAAATTAAAATGCACGTGTACCAAAACATGATTACCTCTCGTATTGTCTGATTACACTAAAATAATTTAATGGCTTCCTTTTTAATAACTATAAAATTTAAAGTTTGCGAGGCGAGTGAATTTAATTGTAGCAGGGTGCAGAGTAACAAGGCAGGTTTTCACATGCCGTGTGCTGAAAGGCAATTTATAATTGTACAGAATGCACAAAAGAAGCCAGCAGCACATTTTAATCGCCGCTCTCACAATTGTATCAAGACGTCTGAAAGCATTTTGAAGTCAGTGAAGTACTTCTGGAGTCTAGTCACTGTTGTTGTAACATTAAAACGTAACAGCCAATTTACACACAGCAAGCTCCCACAGGCAAAATTTTGGTACACTGGTAAATTGGTTTATAAGACCATAGATATAGAATCAGAATTAGGCCAAATTGGCTCATCGATTTGGCTCCACCATTTCATCTTGGCTGATCCATTTTTCCTCTCAGCCCCAATCTCCTGTCTTCTCCCCGTATCCCTTCATGCCCTGACTAATCAAGGATCTATCAATCTCTGCACTAAATATACATAAAGACTTCGTCCTCAAAGCTGCCTGTGGAAAAGAATTCCACAGATTCAACACTCTCTGGCTAAAGAAATTTCTCCTCATCTCCATTCTAAAAGGGCGCCCCTCTATTCTGAGGCTGTGCCCTCTGGTCTTAGACTCTCCCAACACAGGGAACATCCTCTCCACATCCACTCTATCAAGGCCTTTCAACATTCGATAGGTTTCAATGAGGTTACCTCTCATTCTTCTGAATTCTAGTAAGTAGACGCCCAGAGGCATCAAATACCCTTCAAACGACAAGCCTTTCAATCCCAGAATCATTGTCGTGAACCTCCTTTGACCCATCTCCAATGTCAGCTCATCCCTCCTAAGGGGCCCAACACTGCTTGCCATACTCTGAGGCCTGACTAGTGCCTTACAAAGCCTCAACTGTATTATTGTCACAATGAATATTGAAAGGTGAGCAAGCAGGGGCTATTCGCTTTCGAGTGAAGTAGAATGAGATGTCACTCGACAGAGGGATACAAAATGATAAGCGGCATAGATATCCAGGATTATAACAAATATCCAGTATTAGAGCAAATATACACCTCCCTTTGTAGATGGGAATTAAAGACCACTTGGCTCTATTTCAAAGAAAAGCAAGGAAGGAAGATGCTTCCTGGATTAGAGAGCATGTATTATGAGGATAGGTTGAGCAATATGGTTTTTATCTTTAGAGCAAAGAAGGATGAGAGGTGACCTGACGAAGGTGTGCAAAATGATCAGAGTCATACATATTTTCTTTGAATGGGTTGGTTCTATGGTGTTTCTTTGTTTGGTGGCTGTCTATGGGGAAGGCGAATCTCAGAGCTGTATACTGCACTCATACTTTGACAGAATATGTACTTTGAATCCTTTGAATTAGATCAAGTATTCACCTCCGTTTGTAGATGGATATGGAAGGTGTACAAGATGACAGGAGGCATAGATCGAGTGGACAGCCAAAAGATTTTTCCCCAGGGTGGAAATGACTAATATGAGGGGGCATAATTTTAAGGTGATTGGGAGGAAAGTATTGAGGGGGGAAATGTCAGAGGTAGTTTGTTTTTATTTTAAACACGGAAAGTGGTGGATGTGTGGAATGCCCTGCCAGGGGTGGTTACAGAGGCTATTTAAAAGCCTCTTAGATAGACACATAGATGATAGGAAAATGGAGAGCTATGTGGGAGGGAAGGGTTAGATTGATCTTAGAGTAGGTTAGAGGGTCAGCACAACACTGTGGGCCGAAGAGCCTGTACTGTGCTGTGACGTTCTATGTTCTGTGTACTGAGGTACAGTGAAAAACTTGTCTTGCATACTGTCAGTACAGATCAACTCACTAAAACTCACTACCTCATTGAGGTAAAACGGTAACAGAAGGCAGAATAAAGTGCTACAGGACAGAGGAAGTGCAGTGCGGGCAGATAACAAGGTCACAACAAAGTAGATTGTGAGGTCAAGAGTCCATCTTATCACACTAGGGAACTATTCAATAGTCGTATAACCAAGCTGGAAGCTGTCCTTGAGCCTGGAGGTACGTAATTTCAGGCCTTTGTAGCTCTTACCCAGAGGGAGATGGGAGAAGAGAGAACGTCTGGGTGGCTGGGGTCTTTGATTATGTAGCTACTTTACCAGGACAGCGAGAGTGGTAGGGGCATAGACCAGAGAAACAGGTCTTGCAGACTGTCCATGCAGATCAATTCATTACAAGGGTGCGCTGAAGTAGTATGGGGTAAAACAATATCACAAGGCAGAATGAAGGGTCACAGTACAGAGAAAGTGTGGTGCAGGCAGACAGCAAGGTCAAAGTGAAGAAACAGGCCCTTCGGCCCATCTTGTCTGTGCTGAACTATTATTCTGCTTAATCCTATCGATCTGCATCTGGACCATAGCCTTTTACAGTCCTTGTTGAAGTTCTGGGTTGAAACTCTGCAATAAGACCATTTGTAATTGTCCCAATGCAGGGTTTTCATCCAAAATCATTGACAATTACTCTTCCCCTGCAGATGCTTTTGGACCTACCGAGTTCCTCTGGCAGATTGTGGTTCAGCATATGATAATTGGTTGCAGATTCATCGCAGTCACTAAGTATACAGGACAACAGTAGCTCCACCTTGCTTTGGTGATTGCACGGTGGCGTAGCGGTTAGCGCAGTGCTTTACAGCACCATCTGTCTCTGTTCAGGGTTCAACTCCCTCCACTGTCTGCAAGGAGCTGATGTGCTCTCCCCATGAACATGTAGGTTTCCGCCGGACGCCTCAGTTTCCTCCCACATTCCAAAGACATATGGGTTAGGGTTAGTGAGTTGTGGGCATGCTGTGCTGATCTCCTCCATAGATGCTGCCTGGTTCATTCTCACCTTTTGATCTGAATCATGGAGTCATGAAGTCGTTGAGTCGTTGAGTTACACAGTATGGATATGGACCCTTCGCCCAACATCATTGGATTGCATTTTATAACCATATAACAATTACAGCACGGAAACAGGCCATCGCGGCCCTTCTAGTCCGTGCCGAACTCTTACTCTCACCTAGTCCCACCGATCTGCACTCAGCCCACAACCCTCCATTCCTTTCCTGTCCATATAGCAATCCAATTTTACTTTAAATGACAACATCGATCCTGCCTCTACCACTTCTGCTGGAAGCTTGTTCCACACAGCTACCACTCTCTGAGTAAAGAAGTTCCCCCTCATGTTACCCCTAAACCTTTGCCCCCTAACTCTCAACTCATGTCCTCTTGTTTGAATCTCCCCTGCTGTCAATGGAAAAAGCCTATCCACATCAACTCTATCTAACCCCCTCATAATTTTAAATACCTCTATCAAGTCCCCCCTCAACCTTCTATGCTTCAAAGAAAAAAGACCCAGCTTGTTCAACCTTTCTCTGTAACTTAGGTGCTGAAATCCAGGTAACATTCTAGTAAATCTTCTCTGTACTCTCTCTATTTTGTTGACATCTTTCCTATAATTTGGTGACCGGAACTGTACACACTACTCCAAATTTGGCCTTACTCCAAATTTTGCTGTGGAGGTGTGAAGATACCTGGTCGTCCTTGTGCAGAATTCCTTTAAGGCTGACTTTCAGGTTGAGTCGGTATTAAGGAAGCAAAATGTAATGTCAGCATTCTTTGACAGGACTAGAATTTAAAAGCAAGGATGTAATGCTGAGCCTTTATAGGGTGTTGGTCAGGCCACATCTGGAGTATTGTGAGCAGATTTGGACCCCGTACTAAGAAAGTAAGTACTGGCTTTGGAGAGGGTCTAGAGGAGGCTTGCGAGAACAATCCTGGGAATGAAAGGGTTAACATACGAGAAAGGTTTGATGGCTCTGGGCCTGCGCTCACTGGAGTTTAGAAAAATGAGGGGGGAATCTCATTGACACCCACTGAATATTGAAAGGCCTAGTTAGAGTGGACATAGAGGGGTTATTTCCTATAGCGGAAGCCTCAGAATAGAGGGTCGTCCCTTTAGAACAGAGATGAGGAGGAATTTCTTTAGCCAGGGGGTGGTGAATCTGTGGAATTCATTGCCACAGACAGTTGTGGAGACCAAGTCATTGAGTATATTTGAAGTGGAGTATAGTTGATAGGTTCTAGATTAGTAAAGGTGGCAAAGGTTACAGGGAGAAGGCAGGAGAATGGGGTTGAGAGGGAATGAAATCACCCATGATCGAATGGAGGAGCACTTGAACCCAAAATGGGCTCAATGGCCTGATTCAGCTTCCATGTCTTATGGTCTTATAGTTTTGTGAATTATATTTACACTCGGCTTACAGCTTGTACCTACTGCTTAGACAAAGCCAAGTCTAGAAAGAGGCTATATTAGTCAACAACTTTCAATAATTTAATGGTGAACTAAATAATATTTATTTTATTTAATGTTATTTATTTAGAGATACAACACAGAACAGGACATTCATTGAGCTGTGCTGCTCAGTAACCCACCTCTTTAACCCTAGCTTCATCACAGGATAATTTACAATGACCAATTAACCTACTAATGGTACATTTTTGGACCATAGGAGGAAACCAGAGCACCCAGAGGAAACCCCGGCAGTCACAGTGAGAATGTAGAACCCCTATAGACAGCATCGGAATTGAACTCCCAACACCAATGCCCCGAGTGTAATAGCTTCGCATTAACCACACACCCATTGACTCTGCCCTTCCCTTGCTTGTTGAAAGAATGATAAAATCATCACGAGGAAGTTAATTAGAGATGTTCTCAAGCAGACCTGCGGATTCCCCATTGATCACTTCAATGCCCACAGGCTGAAAACTTGGCTCAGTCTGTGCAGAAGACCAGTCATTGTGTGTGTGTTTCTGTTTGGATGCCTTTCACTTGAAAGCAAGTGGGAAGTTTGTAGACATCTGCTGCAGTTCTATGCTCCTTCCCCTCTGAAGTCAGAAGGTTGAGAATTCAAAACCTCGTCCAAGATTCTGAACCAACATTTTGGCCGGCTGCCGGACATGCTGGTGTTTTGATTAAAATGGGACAACGTGCAATTGTGCTGAAGCAATGGCCTTAACTGATGATGCTAAGTTTGTAGACACAGGCAAGTGGTGGATCCAGCCCAGTCCATCACAGGCAAAGCTTCGCCAACATTGAACGCATTTACAAGGAGCAATACCACCAGAAAACAGCATCCATCATCAAGGACCCCCACCCTCAGGGCCATGCTCTCCTCTCGCTGCTACCATCGGGAAGGAGGTACAGAAGCCCGAGGATCCACACCACCAGGTTCAGGAACAGTTATCACCCTACAAACATCAGGATCCTGAACCAACATGGATAACTTCACTCACCACCACACTGAAATAATTGACTCACTTTCAAGGACTCTCAGTATTGTTTTGTTATTATTTACAGTTTGTCTTCTTTTGCACATTGGTTGTTTGTTACAAGAGATCCAGGTACGATCTCCGGAAAGCCGTCTCACAGGCAAAGTGGCAATTCCAGATTAAACTTGAACCAATGAAGGACGCTGAACAGCTGTGGAGGGGCTTGAATGCTATCACCGCTTATAAAATAAGAGCAAGTGAGATCAGCAACAACAGGGCTTCACTTCCAGATGAGCTCAATGCCTTCGATGCTCACTTTGAACACCAGAACATGGAGGGGCCATTACAAACTCATGCAGTCCTATGATTTCAGTCTCTGACGCTGACTCGCGAGCATCCTTCAGCAGGGTAAACCCATGAGGACCATCCAACCCAAACGGGGTACCTGGTCGAGTACTAAAGATCTGTTCTGATCAACTGGCTGGAGCGTTCACTGAGATCTTTAAACTCTCGCTTCGGAAGTCTGACATGTTTACCTGCTTCAAGCAAGCTTCAATGATACTGGTGCTTAAGAAGGTGGTGTAACCTGCCTCAGTGACTATTGTCCAGTAACATTTACATCCACAGTGAGGAACTGTTTTGATAGGTTGATGATGAAATATATCAACTCCTGCCTGAGAAGCAACCTGGATCTGCTCCAGTTTGCCTACCAGAGCAACATGTCCACAGCAGATGCCATCTCAATGGCTCTCCACTCAACCCTGGAAAACCTGGACAGCAAAGGTCAGTCTCTTGAACCAAAGGGGATAACTTCACTCAACCCATTACTGAAATGTTCCCACAACCTGTGGACTCTTCATCTCATGTTCTCGATATGTATTGCTTATTTATTTGTTTGTTTATTTATTATTTCTTTCTTTTGGTTTTTGCAGACTGGTTATGCACCCAGTTGGTGCAATCTTTCATATCATTCTATTATAGTTATTGGATTATTCCCACAGGAAAATGAATCTCAGGTTTGTATATGGTGATATATATACTTTGATAATAAATTTTCTTTGAACCTTGTTAGTCATTGTTTATAAGGTCACGAGATTATAGAACACTACAGCTCATAAGCAGGCCCTTTGGCTCATCTATCCATGCTAATCTGCCTACTCCCATCTACAGCACTCGGACCATAGTCCTCCATACCCTCCCATTCATGTGCCTATCCATCATTCTCTGAAATATTGAAATCGAACCTACATCCACTGCTTCTGCCTGCAGCTCGTTCCACACTTTCACTCCATCTGAGTGAAGTTGTTCCCCCTCATGTTCCCCTTAAATATTTCACCTTTCACCCTTAACCTGTGACCTCAAATTCTAGTATCACCCAACCTCGGTGGAAAAATAACCATTTCCTCAATGTCAACTAAACAAAGGCGATGGTTACTGACTTCAGGCAAACTCTCCCCACTCGTTACATCAGTGGTACAACAGTGGAAACTGCATGCAATGAGTGTACAACTTGAAAAACCTCTCATGGTCCCAGCACACGTTATGCACAATCAGGAAAGCTCTCCAACACCTCTACTCTCTGAGGAAGCTGAAGAGAACTGGACTATGCTCTCTACATCTACACTCACGTCATTCTCCAGATGTGCATCATAACAAGCTGCATCTCTGAGGTACAGGAAGGCTCTGCGAACTGCCCACTGCCTCACCAGCACCAGCCTAGCTGCTGTGAAGGATATATATACAGAAAGGTCCCAGAAAAAGGCCAGTAACATCATGAAGGATCCTACCCTCCTGCTCATGAGCTGTCTGTCCCACTCCCATCAGGGAGGAAGCTACACAGCTTCCACACATGGCCCACCAGACTCAAAACAGTTACTTTCCCCAATCACTAAGGCTGATCAGCACCTCCACCCACTAACCCACCCCTCCACACCCCCAACCACCACTACTTTATCATTTCCCGTCAGTCACCTGATGTACAAACACTCCTGTACCTAGCGTCACTTTATGGACGTACAATCAATGTATATAAGCTAATCTTATTTTTTTTATTATTTATTATGTTTTTTATTATTGTTGTGTACTTAATCTTACTCTTGTTTTTTGTGTGTGCTGCATCGCATCTGGAGTAACAATTTTTTCAGTCTCCTTTACACTTGCGTGCAGGAAATGACATGAAGCAATCTCGAAAAGCCTGTTAGCATTTACTCTATTTATACAGCTCATAATTTTGTATACATCGATCAAATTTCCTCTCATTCTTCTATGCTCTGAGGAATATAGGCTTAACCTATTCAACCTTTCATTATAGCTCAGGTCTTCAAGTCCTGGCAACATCCTTGTAAATTTTCTCTGCACTCTTCCAAACTTATTGACATCTTTCCTGTAGGTAGGTGAGCAAAACTGCACACAATATTCCAAATTAGTTCTTACTAATGTCTCGTACAACTTCAATATAACATGCCACTCCTATACGCGATACTTTGATTTATGAAGGCCAATGTGCCACAAGCTTTCTTTATGACCCTATCTACTTGTGACATCACTTTCACTTGTGACTTAACCTAAAACAATAATTCTTGTGCAAATGACCTTCGAAAGTGGGATTGAGTGGTAGAGCACTGCAGCCCAAAAATAAGACCTTTTGGCCCATCTAGTCCATGCTGACCTGATCTTCTGCCTAATCCCATCAATCTGCACCCATACCGTATCTGTTCAAACCCCTCTCATCCACATACTTATGCAAGCTTCTCTTCAATGTTGCATTTGAAGTTGCATCCATCAATTCCGCTACCAGTGTATTCTGCACCACCATCTGAGATACAGGACTGAAGGTTTTTGAATGTTTGAATGCACGCGGTATACCAAACAAGATAGATGACCATGTGGTGCAGTTAGAGATTGGCAGGTATGATTTTGTGACATCTAGCTGAAAAAAGATCAAAGTTGGGAGCTTAATAAAGGCATCTGTTAGTCTTGCGAGACCATGGATCTGCGCCTGGAAAGTCTTCACTCTCCAGGGTGCAGGCTGGGCAAGGTTGTATGGAAGACCAGCAGTTGCCCATGCTGCAAGTCTCCCCTCTCCACGAGACCAATGTTGTCCAAGGGAAGGGCATTAGGACCTATACAGCTTGGCACCAGTGTCGTCGCACAGCAATGTGTGATTAAGTGCCTTGCTCAAGGACACAGCACGTTTCCTCGGCTGGGGCTTGAACTCACGACCTTCAGGTAGCTAGTCCAATGCCTTAACCACTTGGCCACATGCTCACACATAGTTGGGAGCTTAACATCCAAGGATATACATTGTATGGAAATGACAGGTAGGTGGAGGGGGTGGGTGATAAAAAATCAAATCAAATCCTTAGAAAAAAGTGACATTGGATTGGAAGATGTAGAATCCTTATGGGTACAGTTAAGAAACTGCAAAGGTAAAAAGACCCTGATGGGAGTTATATACAGGCCTCTGAACAGTAGCCAGGATGTGGGATACAAATTACAATGGGAGATAGGAAAATGCATGGCAAAAGGGCAGTGTTACAATAGTTATGGGGGATTTCAATATGCAGGTAGATTAGGAAAATTAGATTGGTACTGGATCACAAGAGGGGGAATATGTAGAATGCCTAAGAGATAGCTTTTTAGAGCAGCTTAAGGTTGAACCCACTAGAGGAATGGCAATTATGGATTGGCTGTTATATAAAGACCCAGATTTAATTAGGAAGCTTAAGGTAAAGGAACCCTTAGGATGCAGTGATCATAATATGATAGAATTTATCCCGCATTTTGAGAAAGATACAATAAAATGTATCAGTTTACAGTGGAGTATGTACTGCCTGAGTCAGTGGTGGAGGCAGATACACTTGTGAAGTTTAAGAGTCTACTAAGACAGGTATATGGAGGAATTTAAGGTGGGGGGTTATATGGGAGGCAGGGTTTGAGGGTCAGCACAACATTGTGGGCCAAAGGGCCTGTAATGTGCTGTACTATTCTATGTTCCATGTAAAGGGAATTACAGAGGTTGAGGGGACACTAGCAGGGATGACTGCAGAACAGCAATGGCTGGTATTTCTGGGAGCAATTTGGAAGGCACAGGATAGATACATCCCAAAGATGAAGAAGCATTCTAAAAGGTGGATGAGACAACCATGGCTGACAATGGAAGTCAAGGGAAGCATAAAAGCAAAAGAAACCATATATAATACAGCAAAAATTTAATGTGAACATAGAGGACTAAGAAA
The DNA here is from genome assembly GCF_963921235.1 of Mobula hypostoma. Classification (NCBI taxonomy): domain Eukaryota; kingdom Metazoa; phylum Chordata; class Chondrichthyes; order Myliobatiformes; family Myliobatidae; genus Mobula; species Mobula hypostoma. The sequence continues at coordinate 9,044,994 of NC_086107.1, forward strand.
ATTTTAAAAACCAACAGAAGGCAACTAAAAAGCCATAGAGAGAAAAGATGAAATATGAAGGTTCAAAATTCAAAATAAAATTTATTATCAGAGTACATATATGTCTTCATTTACAACCCTGAGATTCCTTCCTGATATAAAAGCAGACACAAAACATTTTTTCAGATAATAAAGAGTAAAGGAGAAATGAGAGTGGATATCCAACCACTGGGAAATGACTCGAGAGATTGTAATGGGTGGGCAAAGAAATGGCAGAGGAACTTAATAAGTATGTTGTGTCAGTCTTCACTGTGGAAGATATTAACAGAATGCCAGCGATACGGGAGTGTCAGGGGGCAGAAATGAGTATTTTTGCTATTACCAAGGAGAAGGTGCTTGGGAAGTTGAAAAGTCTGAAAGTAGATAAGTCACCTGAACCACACCAGGGTTCTGAAAGAGGTAGCTGGAGAGCTTGTGGAGGCATTAATAATGATCTTTCAAGAATCACTAGACTCTGGAATGGTTCCTGAGGACTGGAAAATTACAAATGTCACTCCATTCTTTAAGGAGGAAGAAAATGATAGGCCATTTAGCTTTACCTCAGTGGTTGGAAAGATGTTGGAGTCTATTGGTTTTCTAAAGGAGAAATCTTACTTGATAAATCCATTGGAATTCTTTGAGGAAATAACATGTGGGATAGACAAAGCAAGAATTTTACTTGTGTAGCACTTTTCAAACACAAGGCAGTTCAAAGTGCTTAACATAGAACAAGACATAAAACTCAAACAAATTTCAGGCAATACACAAGAGAATAAAATCACTCAAAATAGATATGATAAATGGAAGTTACAGTGCAGGAGATTCTAATTAAAAGCTACAGCGAAAAGAAAAGTTTTAAGCCTCAATTTAGAAGAGCTTAAAGTTGGGGCAGACTTCAGATCCTCTGGAAGGTTATTCCAGATATGTGGAGCATAGTAACTAAAAGCTGCCTCGCCATGCTTAGTTTTGACCCTGGGGACGGTAAGCAGAGCCGTCTCAGATGACCTGAGAGCTCGGGAAGATTCTTAATGCAGCAAGAGATCGGAGATGTAGTTTGATCCTAGACCATTCAGTGCTTTATAAACCAGCAGTAATATTTTAAAGTCAATCCTCTGATGGAGAGGAAACCAGTGCAGCAATCTGAGAACTGGAGTGGTATGTTCTACTTTCTGGGTCTTAGCGAGGACTCCAGCAGCAGTGTTCTGAATGAGTTGCAGCTGTCTGAGAGATTTTTTTTTAAACAGAGACCTGTGAAAAATCCATTACAGTTGTCAAGCTTACTAAAAATAAATATATGTACGAGTTTTTCTAGATCTTGCTGAGACATAAGCCCTTTAACTCTTACTATATTTTTAAGATGGTTGTAGGCTGATTTTTATAATTGTCTGAATGTGGCAGTTAAAATTTAAGTCAGAGTCTACCACAACGCCAAGGTTTCTGGCTTGGTTTGTGTCTGTAATGACAAGGATGCTAAGTGAGCACTGACTTTTAATCATTCTTTTTTGGCACCAAAAACAATTATTTCAGTTTTCTGAAAAAGGAGATTCAGCAGATATTGTTTATTTGGATTTTCAGAAGACTTTTCACAAAGTGCTGAACGAGGAAAGGAACAGGAAAGATACTAGCATGGACAGTAGATTGGCTGACTGGCAGGAGGCAAAGAGTGGGAATAACAGGGGCCTTTTCTAGTTGGCTGCTGGTGACTAGTGGTGTGCCGCAGGGATTAGTGTTGGGATCACTTCTTTTCACATTGTATATCAATGACTGGATGAAGAGATTGTTGGATTTGTAGCCATGTTTGTGGAGAATACAAAGATATGCAGAGGGGCAGGTAGTGTTGAGGAAACAGGGTGTCTGCAGAAGAACTTTGACTGATTAGAAGAATGGGCAAAGAATTGGCGGGTTGAATACATTGTATGGAAGTGCATAGTCATGCACTCTGGCAGAAGGAATTAAGGTGTGGACTATTCTCTAAGTGGAGAGAAAATTTAAAAACCAGAGGGTGCAGAGGACTTTGGAATCTTCCTGCAGGATTCCCTAAAGGTCAACTTACAGGTTGAGTCGGTAGTAACGAAAACAAGTGCAACGTTAGCACTCATTTCGAGAGGACTAGAGTACAAAAGCAAGGATGTACAAGTCCTTGGCCAGTCAGCACTTGGACTATTGTGAGCAGTTTTGGGCCCCTTATCTAAGAAAAGATAAGCTGGCACTGGAGAGGGTTGAGAGGATGTTCACGAGGATGATATGAGGAATGTTTGATGGCTCTGGACTTGTACCTGCTGGAGTTTAGAAGTATGGCGGGGTGGGGGGGATCTCATTGAAACCCATTGAATATTGAAAGATCTGGATAGACTGGAAGTGGAGAGGATGCTTCCTATAATGGGTAAGTCTAGGAGCAGAGGACACAGCCTCAGAATAGAGGGATGTCCATTTAGAGAGGTGAGTAAACACTTCTTTAGCCAGAGAAGTCTTTGATATTTCATTACAAAGTATGGAGTTTGTGGGCTGCACAACCCGTTTCTGTACTGTGTGACTCTCAGTATCACAAAGATTAAAGACAGAGTTATGCAGCTCAGGAAACCAACCCCATGGCTGAACCTACACATGCCGACCAAGGTGGCTTCCTGAGTTAGTCCCATTTGCCTGCATTTAGTTCATTTCCCTCTAAACCAGGGGTCCACAGATCCCTCAGTTAATGGTAAGGCTCATTGGTATAAAAAAAGGGTTGGGAACCCCGTTTCTAAGTATTTCTGATTCGTGTGCATGTCTGAATGCAAACGGGGGGATGGGTCCAGAGGATGAGTCTGGAATTTCCCTGCACGGATGCTGCTCGACCCACAAGAAAGTCTGCAGATGCTGGAAATCCAAAGCCATACACACAAACACACACACAAAACACTGGAGGAACTCAGCAGGTGAGGTAGTATCTATGGAAATGAATAGACTGGTCCTGATGGAGGGTCTCGGCCTGAAACGTCGTCTGTTTATTTATTTCCATAGATGCTGCCTGACCTGTTGAGTTCCTCCAGCATTGTGTGTGTGAGTTCCCTCAGCGGTTTGTTTGCTGCTCCAGATTCCAGTATCTTCAGCCCATCGTGTCTATGTGAACTTGTCTAAATGTCTTTTACCTGTTCTACTTGCCTCAAACTCTTCCACTACCAGCATGTCCCAAACAGGTACCATCCTCCACGTGGAAAATCTACTCTTTAGATTGTCCTGAAGTCTTTCCCCTCTCACCGTAAACCTATGCCCTCTAATTTTAGAATTCCCTACCCCGGGACAAAGGCTGTTACTGTTCACAAAGAGCTTGGTTAATATTGAGTTCAAAATAAGATTAAGATTGGCTTTATTTGTCACATGCACATCAAAACATATTGTCAGGCCTGACTCTCGCCCCCCAAAACACCTCCTTTCGGCCAACTCAAGGACACAAAGCGCACTGCTGGGGTGCACTGCAGAGGAGATTTACAAGGATGTTGCCTGGATTGGGGAGCATGCCTTATGAGAATAGGGTGAGTGAACTAGGCCTTTTCTCCTTGGAGCGACGGAGGATGAGAGGTGACCCGATAGAGGTGTACAAGGTGATGAGAGGCATTGATCGTGTGGATAGTTAGAGGCTTTTTCCTGGGGCTGAAATGGCTAGCACGAGAGGGCACAGTTTTAAGGTGCTTGGAAGTAGGTAGAGAGGAGAAGTCGGGGGTAAGTTTTTTTACGTAGTGAGTGGTGAGGGTGTGGAATGGGCTGCCTATGACAGCGGTGGAGGTGGAAATGACAGGGTCTTTGAAGAGACTCCTGGATGGCTACATGGAGCTTAGAAAAATAGAGGGCTATGGGTAACCCTAGGTAATTTCTCAGGTAAGGACATGTTCAGCACAGCTTTGTGGGCCGAAGGGCCTGTATTGTGCTGTAGGTTTTCTATGTTTCTCTGATTTGCGCTGGCAATATCGGCACACAAGTGTGGAGGTAAGACAGACTGTGATGCAGAGATATGACCAGGATTTATTTATAATAATTCCAAAGGAACATGGATGTCTCAGTTGACACTGTGAGAAGTAACATTCTCAAAACTAGGACCCTGCGATTAGCGCTAATCGGGAGTCTGCATAAATAATACGAGTAACATGGAGCCCCGAGCCTATCAAAATAAACTTAACAAACTTAACCAAAAAGCACCAGGAGACTGCATTACAAAGAACGAGTCACTCGAGAAAAACACAAAGAACCCTAAACGATTAATGACTCATATTAAACAACAATTAACCAATTCAGGGGCTCTGAAAAGCTTGGAGCCCAATGCTCTCTAGCGCCCCACACAGGCCTGAAGAGCTTAGTACTCATACAGTGAAACCCGTCATTCGCGTCAATTCAAATCAGCAAAGATTGGGCTGGGCTGCCAGCAAGTGGAACCATAGTTCCAGTGCCAATATAGCATGCCCACAATTCACTAACCCTAACCGTATGTCTTTTTGGGATGTGGGAGGAAGCTGGAGCACCCGGAGGAAACCCACGAGGTCACATGGAGAATGGACAAACTTCTAACTGACTGGGATGGGAATCGAATCCTGACCTTACAGTTGACGCGGTAAAGAGTTGCGTTAAACTCTACGCTACCGCGCTGCCCGTGTTTAGACAGGGAGTTACAAAAATAATGCAAGAATTGCAACTTTAGCTGATGGGCTCTCGTGGAGGTCTTCAGTAGGACTAAATTTCCCAAAAAGCATGAACCAAAATAGACTTGCATTTCCCGCAGGTACGAGTGCTGGCATCAGTGGGTGACAGCGAAGGTCTGTACAATAAACTGACAAGAGCAGAACTAACTACTCTCCTCCTGGACCACAGGATTGTTACTGGGGGTGGTGCAGGAGTGGAGAAGAGGGATAGGGGACCCTACCCAGAGGAAAATCCGACTGCCTTTGCTCCAAGCAATTTTGTTTTCTTTTTTGTTAAAATACCAAAGGAAATCTGTTCGGCACATCCCTGCATTAAAAGATCCGATGTAAGTGGAGATGAAAGCAGCCCAAGTGACTGAGGTAATTAAAAATGTATTTTGCATCTCCATGTAATTGAATTGTGTACAATCGACAAGTTAATGAGGTCAGTCTCCCTCTCTCCCGCCCCAACAGGAAGCCCGGGAATAATTATCTCTCAATTTTTCCTGATGTAGCAATTAATTTGTACCATTCCACTCTGCCCTGTCTTTCCCTGGGCCTTTTCCCCACTCACTGGCCCAACCCTGTCAGTCACCGTCAAGGCTAAACCACAGTGACAACCCAACTGATAAGACAAGACTTCCCCAGCTGCTGCTGGTGTGACGTTTCCAGGTGAAGATCACCCAAGAGGTTGTGTAGATTCCAGAGACGGTGCGGCCGATGGAGAGCTGGCTCTGAAGTGGGAGACGTTTCAAAGTTCAAAGTAAATTTATTACCAAAGTACAATATATACAGTGCCTATAAAAAGCATTCTCCCTCCTTGGAAATTTTCAAGTTTTATTGTTTTACAAAATTGAATGACAGTGGATTTAATTTGGCTTTTTTTGGCACTGATCAAGAGAAAAAGATTATTTTGTGTCAAAGTGAAAGTGGTTCTCCACAAAGTGATCTAAATTAATTCCAAATGTAAAACACAAAATAATTGATTGCATAAGTATTCACCCCCTTTAATATGACACATCAAATCATTACTGGTGCAGCCAATTGTTTTTAGAAGTCACATAATTAGTTAAATGGAGATCACTGTATGCTAAGTGTTTCAATTGGTTGTAGTTAAAATATATCTGCATCTGGAAGGTCCAACTACTGGTGAGTCAGTATCCTGGCAAAAACTACACCATGAAGATGAAAGAACACTTCAAGCAACTCCACGAAAAGGTTATTGAAAAGTACAAGTCAGGAGATGAGGCAAGAAGATTTCCAAGTCACTGAAAGTCCCTTGGAGTAAAGTCAATCATCAAGAAACAAAGAGAATACGGCACAGTTATAAATCTGCCTAGAGCCGGCCATCCTCAAAAACTGAGCGACCGTGCAAGAAGGGGACTAGTGAGGGAGGCCACCAAGAGACCTATGACATCTCCGGAGGAGTTACAAGTTTCAGTGTTTGAGATGGGAGAGACTGTACATACATTCAAATGAAAAATATACATTAAATGTAAATTATCCCAAAACCGTCCAGGAAAGAGCACAATTAGAACGAAAAGTAGTTGGAGATTCAGTGACAGCAATGCAGACATGTTTTTAAAGATTAGCTTTATTTGTCACTTGTACATTGAAACACTCAGTGAAATGTGTTGTTTGGGTCAATGATCAACACAGTCCAAATACGTGCTGGGAGCAGCCCGTAAGAGTCGCCATGTTATCACAGCATGCCCGGCACCTCACTGAACCTAACCTGTACGTCTTTGTAATGTGGGAGGAAACTGGAGCACCCAGAGGAAACCCACTCGATCATAAGGAGAACATGCAACATTCTTTACAGGCAGCAATGGGGATTGAACGCCAGTTTTACAGCAGGCACAGTATAGCGTTAAGCTGAGCAATTCAGAGATGCGTTAGTGTCCACAGGATTCCTAGCCTCTGGCCTACTCTTACAGCTATATGGTAATGTTACAGCTATACCAGACCTTGGTCAGACCCCACTTGGAGTACTGTGTTCAGTTCTGGTCGCCTCACTATAGGAAGGATGTGGATACTATAGAGAGAGTGCAGAGGAGATTTACAAGGATGTTGCCTGGATTGGAAAGCATGCCTTATGAGAATAGGTTGAATAAACTTGGCCATTTCTCCTTGGAGCGACGGAGGATGAGAGGTGACCTGATAGAGGTGCATAAGATGATGAGGGGCAGTGATGGTGTGGATAGTCAGAGGTTTTTTCCCAGGGCTGAAATGGCTAACACGAAGGAGCATAGTTTTAAGGTGCTTGGAAATAGGTACCGAGGGGATGTCAGGGGTAAGTTTTTCCACACAGAGAGGGGTGGGTGTGTGGAATGCATTGCCGGCGGTGGTGGTGGAAGCAGATACAATGGGGTCTTTTAAGAGACTCCTAGGTACATGGTGTTTAGAAAAATAGAGGGCTATGCACTAGGGAAATTCTAGGCAGTTTCTAGAGTAGATTACATGGTCAGCACAACATTGTGGGCCAAAGGGCCTGTAATGTGCTGTAGATTTCTATGTTCTATGTACTCTTGCATCCACGTTGTATATATCGCTACTCCGGGCCAGACTCTGTTAGGACATCCCAAAGCACTTCACAGCTTCTTCAATGTGTAGTTCCTGTTGCAATGTAGAAAGCAAGAGTCTACAAGCAACAGCACGTTACTGGCCATGTTGCTGTTATCTGTAATGTTGAGTGAGAGTCTATGACAGCACAGTAGCATCATGGTTAGCACAACGCTTTACAGTACAGGCGACCGGGGTTCAATTCTTCTGGGTGCTCCAGATTCCCCTCACAGTCCAAAGGCACGCCGGTTGGTAGGTTAATTAGTCTTTGTAAACACTGACCTGTGATTAGGCTAGGATTAAATCGGGGGTTGCTGGCTGGTGAGGCTCAAAGGGCCTGAAGGGCCTGTTCCACGCTGTCGGTCAGTAAATAATTAAACATTGCTCAGATTGTCACAGATAGAACTTAAAACACATAGCAGTGCAGCTCAGCAATGTTGTGCTGACCATTTAACGTACTGTAAGATCAATCCGGTTCGGTTGCCGGCCGCTTGACCATGGTTTGCGGTTGGATGCCGGACACTCAGAGATTCGGCCGGGGGCGGGTGCCCGGCGCTCGGCCGGGGGCCGTGGTTGAGTGGTCGGCGGTTTGGGCCGGCTCCCCCACCAGACTTAGTCTGGTGAGGAGGGTGTGAGGACACCCAGCAGGACTAGAAAAAACAAGACCTGACAAGGGCGGATGAGCTCCTTGTGAGCCAACGGCCATCTTCCGTGGAAGAGATTAAAGCCTCACCACGTATCTATGAATTTTATGCTAAGCACCTAGTTAGAAGAGACATGATGAACTTGGGCGCTGCACCGTGTGCCTGGACCTGCCCAAGGCCTCCGCCTGAGGAAAGGCCGAGCTCGAAGAAGCGGCCGCGGCTGGAGGCCGATACGGCCTTGGGCTCAAGTTCGGCGGGGGCGGCAGCAGGCGGTGCCAAGGCGGCCAGCAAGAACAAACTGGAGGAGAGGCTGTACTCAGTGCTGTCGCAAGATCGAGGAAGATGCCGCCAACCCCGGATTTGGGACGGCACCCACTGACTGACCGACAAGATCAATCTAATGCTTCCCTCCCGCATCGTCCTCCATTTTTATTTAATTCATGTGCCTTTCTAAGAGTTTCTTAGATGCCTCTAACGTATCTGGCTCTACTATCACCCCTAGCAGCACATTCCATGCACTCACTGCTCTGTGTAAAAAAAAAAGCCTACCTCTGTCATCCCCGCTATACTTTCCTCTGATTATCTTAGGACTATGCTTACTCTTATTAGCCATTTCCACCCTGAGCAAAACTCTCTGGTTGTACACTTGTATTATATTATACAACTCTATCAAGTCACTTCTCATGCTCCTTAGAGAAAAGCCATATCCATCCACATCCTTCTCCTCCATGTACCTATCCAAACTTCACTTAAGTGTTACAAATGAACCCACATCTACTACCTCTGCTAGCAGCTCATTCCACACTCTCACTGATTCCATTATCCTTTGACCTAAAGCTTCTGACTTGGTCCTTGCCACTGGGTCTCACTCACATCACTGGAGTCTGATGGGTGCCTCGTCATACTTGAACAAGACAATGGATCTGTACTGATCCACAGGCATTTGTAACACAACAAAAGTAAGGAGGTTGGATTATAGGAACAGACCAACTCCAAAGAAGGTTCAGGAAAGGAAATAAAAGTTCTAACAAGGAATCGTTGCAAACCCGGTGGGGACTGGAAGTAGGAAGTTGTCAGTCCTAGGGAGATACATTGGAGGACTTCTTGCTAAAGTAACTAGACTGATTGGACATAGATCACTTAACTGCTTGCTCATTAGCATGCTCTCCCTGAAGTAATTTAATTTTGGTAGGACAGTGAGTATATTCCCTTGGGTTAATGGAGATCTGAATTAAATTGCAGTCCTACAGTAGTATTCGAGCTTTAAGTACTCAGGACCTATGGCTTGGATTTTCACAACCTGTATGAATTAATGAACATGAATTTCGCTGCATTTAGATGTTATTAAATTACAAGAACAGTTTCACCTCCATCCAGGATTTAGGATCCTTCCTAAGGCATTTTTCTCTCTGTCTATTTTCTAAACCACATGTCTCTCTTTGCCATTCTAATTTAAATTAAATAAACTCAAATTACTGGGAGCTCCCCTGTTATTTTGTTCTTAAGAAACATTTATTGCTTGAACAATATGGAAAGAAATTTTCCCGCAGTAATTAACAGTGATGTTCATTCAACCCTGAATTTTCAGGGAAATAATGACATTAAAATCCTATTGACTCTCACTACAGTCTGCAACAATTTATTTGAGAAAGGTACAAGACACAATAAATTGTCCAGATGAGACATAAATGTCTCATTAGTAAAAAGGCTTCAATGCATCATCATAAGCATTTAGACCAGTTTGAAACCACAGACTAGATGATTTTTTTGTGACTGTATTTTACTGTTATCTTATATGCTATATGTGGCTCGTTCTGTGCATGACTGTTGCTACTGTATTTTGTACCTTGACCCCAGAGTAATGCTATTTCGTTTGGTTGTATTCATGGATATTCATGTATGGTTGAATGACAATTAAATTTGAACTTGAACTTGATTAACATTGACTGTATTCAGATAATAGTGGTAAGCCACAGAATATTGCGAGGAACCCATTCATTCCTATTCAAAACTTTATTGCTCACCATCCTCTTCCCCTGTGTTTAGCCAAAGGCTTTTCAGCACTTTGAGTTAAAAAAAAATTCAAGCATCCATTAGCTGTTATTTATATGCCAACACAACTGGAATGATGCAAAGCTGATTATATGATACAATCAACATTTCCATAAGACTATAGGAGCAGAATTAGACCAATCGGCCTATCAAGTCTGCTCCACTATTACATCATGGTTGATTTCTTATCCCTCTCAACCCGATTCTCCAGCCTTTTCCTCATATCCTTTACTATTCAAGGAGCTATCAACCTCTGTTTTAAATATACCCACTAACTTGGTCTGCACAGCCATCTATGGCAACAAATTCCACAGATTCACCACCGTCTGGCTAAATAAATTCCTCCTCCTCTCTGTTCTAAAGGGAAGTCCATCTATTCTGAGGCTGTGGCCTCTGGTCCTAGCCTCCCCCACTATAGGAAATATCCTCCCCACATCCACTCTATCTAGACCTTTCAGTATTCAATAGGTTTCAATGAGATCCCACCTCATTCTTCACTCCAGCAAGTACCTGCACAGAGAGATCAAACACTCCTGATACATGCACCTTTTCATTTCTGGAATCATTCTCATGAACCTTCTCTGGACCCTCTCCAATGCCAGCACATCCTTTCTTAGATAAGGGGCTCACAATATTCAAAGTGAGCCTCACCAGTCCCTTATAGAGCCTTTCTCTTTTGTTCCAGTCCTCTCAAAATAAACACTAACGTTGCCTTTGCCTTCCTCACCACCGACTCAATCTGCAAGTTAACCTTCAGGGAATCCTGCATTAGGATGCCCAAGTCCTTTTGATTTTGGAATTTAATCCCCATTTAGAAACTAGTCCATGCCTTTATTCCTTCTACCAAAGTGCATGACGTTACACTGTATTCCCTCTGAACTGAATGCATTGTATTCTACTGTATTCCAACTGAGCCCTACACTTGAGTGGGAGCTGAATTGTACCCTTCCCTGGGTATAATGTGCTGATACACAAAGACTACTGGAGGTTCCCCAGTGTCCTAGGTCCATGTGTCCATGAAATCACACTCAATGAACTGCACTAAAGCTTGGAGAATTGAGCCAGACATGCATAAAAGTCCTGCCCATTGTCGTGCAGGATACTTGTTCCCCAGGAAGGCCCTAAGACCACGGACATAGGAGCAGAATTAAGCCATTGACCCATCGAGTATGCTTCAATCATGATTTATTATCCCTCTCAACCCTATTCTCCTGCCTTTCCCCATAACCTATGATGCCCTTACGAGTCAAAAACCCATCAACATCTGCCTTAAATATACCCAATGACTTGGCCTTCACAGTCATCTATGGCAATGAATTCCACAGAGTCACCATCCTCTGGCAAAAGAAATTCTTCCTCATCTCTGTTCAAAAGGGACATCCTTCCATGATGCACTGATGAACCAGTGCATCCACCTCATACAAAACCAAGTGAAGATGCATTTCCACCTGCACATCTCAAGCCTTCATCAGAATCAGGTTTAATATCACCAGCATATGCCATGAAATTCGTTAACTTAGCGGTACAGTACAATGCAATATACGATAATATAGAAAAATAAATATGCAAAACAATTATTGTGAAGCATATATCTGTATATTAAATAGTTAAATTAGAAATAGTGGTAATACAGAAATAATAAAAGTGAGGTCGTGTTCATGGGTTCAATGACCATTTAGGAATCCGATGGCAGAGGGGAAGAAGGTGTTCCTGAATTACTGAGTATCTGCCTTCAGGCTTCTTTACCTCCTTGCTGATGGTAACAATGAGAAGGGGGCATGTCCTAGGTGATGGGGGTCTTTAATAATGGATGCTGCCTTTCTGAGACACCGCTTCATGAAGGTGTCTTGGATACTATGGAAGCTAGTGCCCATGATGGAGCTGACTAACTTTACAACTTTCTGTAGCTTCTTTCGATCCCATGCGGTAGCCCCTCCTCCATGACAGACAGTGACGCAGCCTGTCAGAATGCTCTCCGCAGAAACTGTAGAAGTTTTCAAGTGTCTTAGGTGACAAACCTAATCTCCTTAAGCTCCTAATGAAATGTAGCCACTGTCTTGCCTTCTTTATAGCTGCATCGATATGTTGGGACCAGGTTAGGTCCTCCGAGATCTTTATTGCTTGCCTCTTGATCCTGTGCATACCAGACACACCCGCAGGCCAGAGTGTGATACAGGCTGACACTATTGTGCATGCAAGATCTCACCCACCCGGCTCACAGACTGGCTGTCCCACTGCCATCAAGGAGGGAGCTATGTAGCATCCACACCAGGACCATCAGACTCAAAAACAGTTACTTACCCCAATCTGTCAGCCACTAACCCATGCCATCACCACTATTTTATCATTTCCGATCGGGGTCACCTTCTGTACAGACACTCCTGTACACTTGCGCACTAACAAATGACAATGAATCTTGAGGGAGAGTAGCACTGTTTGAGGTGGTGTTGTTTCAGAAGGGATGACAATCCAAGGTCCTACCTAGAAGGCATTGCCTGTGATGGATATTCACTACCCAGGGCTGGGGAGGTGGTGGTGGGGGGGCCATAAGTGGTTCTTTTTGCAAAACTCAGCTAGCTTACACAACAGCTGACTCTTCCATGGGTAAAGAGTAGTTTTTTTTTGAGTAAGTTAAATTCCCAACCAATATTCCTTGCTCTGCCTCTTGTCATAGAGAAGAGCTGGTCTTCAGTTCTGAATGTAAATTGCAAGCAATAATCAGTCTATAGTTAACAAACAAACAGCACTGTCTATTGAGCACAGGCTGATGGTCCACAGCACAGGGGTAGCTGCTCAAGAGATACAGTGTAAGATGATGTTATTTTAATTGTGCCTGTATCAAACCAGACAACGCTGGCTAAGTTATTTAGATCAAGGAAGCTTGCAGACCTGACTGGTACTATCACTTAGCACATCAAACAGTGGATCTATCAATAGTTGGGTGAATTGTGTACTCAGAGTTAGAGGTAACAGCATTAATTTTGGGTGCCTTGTATCTTTGACCCCAGTAGCTTTTAAACCATCTGTGTGAATTTCCCGGCAAAGGGATCTGAACTAATATCACATGCGTGTGAAGTCACCAAGTCGCAATAAAAACAGTATAAATGTAAGAGAGCAGTCAAGTTTGTTAGGAATAGTCAAAGAACAACAAGAAGAATGACAGAAAGACGGGGTGACTAGAATCTATTCCTCTGCCTTTGATTTCTGCGACTGATGACATATTTGTCTGCAACTTGTTGGTATGTCTTTTTAGCTTACAGAAATTGTGCCTGTGCTTTGGAAGTCCTTTGTGTTTTAGAAGTTGTTTGTAATTTGGAAACCTTTTATAAGACAGAAATCCTCTGTGAGTTTTAAATGTGTTTCAAGAATTCTATTCAAATTTAAAAATGTATTACTAAAAATTAATGAACTGTGTTTAAGCTTCTTCATTAGCTGGAAATATCTCCTCTTTGGTAAGGAGGGGGGACCAACCGCTCAAATAGTGAGTATTGGCAGCAAAATCTATCATGAAGGATAACCTTTGATAATTAGTGGCCACAACATAACTTTCCTTTAGTGAGGGTACCATAGCTATCTATAATCGGAAAGGACTTAAGGTCTTTATTTGCTTTCAGAACTTCACGGACAGCAAATCCAATGCCATTACACAGTCCTATTTCTCTTCCATCTCTATCAATGAAAGATCATACTCTTCAGTAAATAACCTTCAGTCCCAGCTAATCGCACAAATGTGCTTGATTCTTCAGTAATCTACACAGCCAGAACAGCAGCTAACTCACCTGGTGATCCATTCTCAAGTAATGTAGACACTGCTACATCATCTACCAGCAAACCTAATATGCTCACTGGCATAGTTGTAATTGGACATTGGTTGACTATTGTCACATGTACCAAGATACATTGAAAAGCTTGTCTTGTATACTGTTCATAGAGATCAATTCATCACACAGTGCATTGAAGTAGAACACAATAAAACAATAACAGAGTGCAGAATAAAGTGCAACAGCTATAGAGAAAGTGCATTGCAGGTAAACTAAGGTTCTAGATCATTACAAGGCGGATTGTGAGGTCAAGAGTCCAACCTATTGTACTAGGGAACTACCAAGAAGCATTAAAAGGCAGGAAAGAATCCAAACCATCTTCTGCAAACATCAACACAGATACACCAATGACTAATTGAACTTTCGACCCTGTTTCTAGCTCCTTTATTGCAGAGATCTTCCAAAAATGTAAAAATTCTCAGGCCTTTCCTACCTGTTATATGAAACTTCAAAGAGATTTGATTGTAATATTCATAGGTCAGGAAATGTTCTACAAATATTCATATTTCTTCCTTCTCAACACATCCTTTCCCCTTGTGTTTTGAAGATCTTTCAGCAGAATTCATTCATCAAGGACTCTCAACATCTAGGCCATGCTGCCTTCTTGCTACCACCTTTGGGCAGGAGGTACCCAAGCCATAGGTCCCACACCACCAAGTTCAGGTACAGTTTTATCCTTCAACCACCAGACTCCTGAACCAGCATGGATAACTTCACTCACCGCAATTCTGAGCTGATTCCACAACCTATAGACTCATTTCCAAGGACTCTACAACTCATGTTCTCAGTATTAATTAATTGATTAATTATCTATCCAGCTATTTATATATTATTACTTATTTGTATTTTTTTCTTTGTCTTTTTTCCATACTGGTTGTTTGTCAGTCTTCATGTATGCATAGTATTTCATGAGTTCTACTGTACTTTATTTTTCTGTAAATGCCTGCAAGAAAATGACATTATATACACACACACACACATATACAGTATAGGTGTATTTTGATAATAAATTTACTTTGAGACTTCAAAACTTTGAGAATGGGAACCCCATTCCCCATTTGACAAGTCACACTGATGGGAATTTATCCAGTGGAATGATTAATGAACTCATGCAAACTAAGCTGCTTAGCAACCAGAAATAAACTCAATCCCTGGTAATGAGAACGATTTAGTGGTGGTAAGTCAAAAAGAGTGTAGGATTAACCATCCGGACCTAACACAGGCAGCCACATTGAGAGAAAGAAAGATCAATGCAAGTTAATGAAGGGGACGCCAATGACATTAACATGGCCGTGCAGTAGGGAGAGAAAGAAATTGGCACCAAAATTCGCTTGCATCTAATTCAATAGTATTTGCATCTAAATAATCTGTTCCATTATCCTACAGTGGTAAATTACCAAATCTCCCTACCTCATTTTCAAATTTATTTATTTATTGAGATTCAGCACGGAATAGGCCCTTCTGGGTCTTCGAGCTGTGCCGCCTAGCAACTCCTGACTTAACCCCAGCCTCTCACGGGACAATACCATGACTAATTTACCTACCAACTGATATGGCTTCAGACTGTGGGAGGAAACCAGAGCACCCGGAGGAAACCCACATGATCACAGGGAGAACCTTACAGACAGCGGCAGGAAATGTCAGGGGTAAGTTTTTTTTATGCAGAGTGGTGAGTGCGTGGAATGGGCTGCCGGCGACGGTGGTGGTGGAGGATATGATAGGATCTTTTAAGAGACTCCTGGACAGGTACATGGAGCTTAGAAAACTAGAGGGCTATGGGTAACCCTAGGTAATTTCTAAGGTAGGGACATGTTCGGCACAGCTTTGTGGGCCGAAGGGCCCGTATTGTGCTGTAGGTTTTCTATGTTTCTATGAAATTAATCCCAGTCACTGGTACTATAAAGCATTGTGCTAACCGCTATTAAATTAAATTATATTATTTATATTAACTAGTCATGCAACCTATGAACATAATGTTGACTTCAGGTATAGCTTATATTTCCTGATCTACTGTTTGGGAAGCCAAAGTTCAAAGTACAAAGCGAATTTATTTATTACCTAAGTACATATACGTCACCATATATTGCCCTAAAATTTGTTTTCTTCTTACACAGAAGCACACAATCACACAAACTATACCTTTGGACTTCAAAAATCTTTAAATATCTGTGTGTACTGAAGAGCGCACGCACGCACACACACACACACACACTATCATCATTTTGTGCCGTGTCGTATGATGTAGGTGATCATGGTGACTGCGATTATTCTTGGCAAATTTTTCCACAGAAGTGGTTTGCCATTGCCTTGTTCTGGGCAGTGTCTTTCCAAGACGGGTGACCCCAGCCATTATCAACACTCTTCAGAGATTGTCTTCCTGGTGTCAGTGGTCACATAACCAGGACTTGTGATGTGCACCAGCTGCTCATACAACCATCCACCACCTGCTCCCATGGTTTCATGTGACCCTGATCAGGAGGGGTAAGCAAATACTACAGCTTCCCCAAGGGTGACCTGTAGGCTAGCGGATGGAAGGAGACTGACATCTCCTTTGGTAGAGACATATCTCCACCCCACCACCCTAGTCCACACACTGGCATACTCATAGCAACAATGTACACAGACTAACGCACAAACAGCAACACTCCCAGTGATACTGTATCCTATCTACAGACTGACATATGCCTAGCAACACTATATGAATACTGACACAGTCAGAAAAACCATATGACTGACACCCGTGCAACACTGAAACACAGCCCATCACGTTGCATGCATACTGACATACACCCAGTAACACTGTATATACACACCGACACAAGCCCAATAACACCGACACACTAACAGCAAACACTGCACGTATACTGACACACAATTAGTAACACAGTATATACACTGACACGAACCCAGTAACACTGTATATACACTAACACAAACCCAGTAACAGCAACACTGCATGCACATGAACACAATCCAGTAACTCACAGACATTGTACGCACACTGACATATGTGCAACAATCTTAGAAAACCTAACACATTTATTTATCAACATAGTCCCCTCCTACATGTACACACTTAGTCCAGCAGTTGTGGAGCATACGGATCCCTTCTTTGTAGGAGTGGTCCACAGCAGGGGTGATTGGTAGGTTTGTAGCCTAAGGTAGAAGGAGATGAGTGATACAGCTCTCGTTACGTGCACGAGCAGTTCAATTTTTTGAGTGAAAATGCAGAAAGTTTGAAGTTTCTCCTCATCTCCTTCTACCTTAGGCCACGAACTTATCAATCACCCCTGCTGTGGACCACTTCTGGAGGTCCAAGACATCAACTTCTACAAAAAAGGGATCCGTATGCTCCACGACTCCTGGACTAAGTGTGCAAATGGAGGAAAAATAAGTGTGCTAGGTTTTCTAAAATTGACTCCTTCTACCTTAGGCCGTGAACTTATTAATCACCCCTCGTACATATTGACACAAACCCAGCAACACTTTGCTTACTGAATGGTCCCAGCAGTAACCAAGGGCTCACTCCCTCTGATTACTGATGCATAATTACACAAAAGCCTACAAAACAGAAGCAGAAGAATACCTGTTGGCCCTGGAACCTGCTCCACCATTCAATAAGATCACGGCGAATTCACTTTTGGCTACAACAGCTCTTTCTCACCCACTCTCCATTATCCATGACATTCACACAAGGGATTCTGCAGATGCTGGAGATCCAGAGTAACACCCACAAGATGCTTATGCTTATGACTGTGAGGATAATCACAGCTCCAATGCCATGTTCAAGTCTGCTGAGGACACCACTGTCACTGGCTGAATCAAAGGTGGAGATGAGTAAGCTTATAGGAGGGAGACTGAAAACCTGTCTGAGTGATACCACAACAACAACCTCTCACTCAGTGTCAGCAAGACCAGGGAGGTGATTATTGGCTTCAGGAGGAGGAAACAAGAGGTCCATGAGCCAGTCCTCATTGGGGGATCAGAGGTGGAGAGGGTCAGCAACTTTAAACTCCTTAATGCTTTCATTTCAAAGGATCTTTCCTGTATCCAATATGTAAGTGCAATTACGAAGAAAGCACAGCAGTTCCTCTACTTCCTTAGGAGTTTGTGAAGACTCAGCATGTCATCTAAAACAATGACGAACTTCTATAGATGTGTGGTGGAGTATACATTAACTGGTTGCAACACGGCCTGGTGTGGAAACACCAATTCCCGTGTACAGGAAATCCTACAAAAAGTAGTGGAACGGCCACGCCATCTCAGGTAAAGCCCACCCCACCACTGAGCACATTTACAACGTGCGTTATTGCAGGAAAGCAGCATCCATCACCAAGGAGCTCCACAACCCAGGCCGTGCTCTCTTCTCACTGCTGCCATCAGGAAGGAGGTGCAGGAACCTCAGGACCCACACCACCAGGTTAAGGAACAATTATTACCCCTCAACCATCAGGGTCTTGAACCAGTGGGGATAACTTCACTCAATTGCACTCGTCCATCAATAATCTGTTCCCAATGAACTGGACTCACTTTCAAGGACTCTTCATCTCATGTTCTCCATATTATTTATTTATTATTATTTCTTTTTCTTTCTTTCCCCCCTCTCTTTCAGTTTTTTGATTTTATTTTTGCACATTGATTGTTGTCTACCCTATCGGGCATGGTCTTTCATTGATTCTATTGTGTTTCTTGTATTTACTGTGATTGACTGCAAGAAAATGAATCTCAGGCTAGTATATGGTGATATATATGTACTTTGATAATAAATTTACTTTGAACTTTGAAAATTCTGGAGGAACTGAACAGGTCAGACAGCATCTATGGAAAAGAATAAAAAGTCAATGTTTTGGGCTGATACCTTTCATCGGGACTGGACAGGGAGGGGGAAGAAGCCAGAATAAGGTAGTGGGAAGCAGGAAGACGAGTACAAGCTGGAAGGAGATAGGTGAAGCCCGGTGAGGAGGAAGGAAGGTGAATGGGAGAGGAGGATGAAATATCCATGACTCCTTTGTTGAATTCAATGATTCCATATCCACAGAGACATGGTGTAAATAATTTCAAATCTTTGTGACCTCCTGAGATAAGAAACTCTTTCTTATCTTCATCTGAAATGGACAAACCCTAACTGTCAAATTCTAGACAAACTAGGGTGAATGCCCGGTCAGTATCCAGGACTTCGGATTCTTCAATGCCGCCATTTATTCTTCTATAAGCTGGTGAATGTAAGCCCCAGTTGTTCATCTCTTCAGATTCAGACACTTCAAAACATACAGTGAAATGTGCCATTCACATTAATAGCGAATACACCCAAGGATGTGTTGGGGCAGCCGACAAGTGTCACCATTTATTCTGGAGCTCGTGGGCTGCCCTCCATTTATAAGTCAGACTTGTTATCCCAGAAAACAACCCCACAGCCTTTCCCCGCAGTCATCATTGCCGTTATGTGCCATGTCGTACGATGTGGGTGATCATGATCTTGACCATGATTGTTCTTCGCAAATTTTTCCTACAGAAGTGGTTTGCCATTGCCTTCATCTGGGCAGTGTCTTTACAAGATGGGTGAGCCCAGTCATTATCAATACTCTTCAGAGATTGTCTGCCTGGCGTCAGTGGTCGCATAACCAGGACATGTGATATGCACCAGCCACTCATATGACCGTCCACCACCTGCTCCCATGGCTTCACGTGCCCCTGATGGGGGCTAAACAGGTGCTACACCTTGCTCAAGGGTGACCTGCAGGCTAGAGGAGCGCATGAGTACCTTACACCTCCTTCAATAGAGATGTATCTCCACCTTGCCACCCTATTTCCTGCAGTGGCTTCCTTACGAACACATCCTTCCCTAAATGTGCAGACTAAATTTGAACACCTTAATAGAAACATAGAAATCCTACAGCACAATACAGGACCTTCAGCCCACAAAGCTGTGCCGAACATGTCCCTACCTTAGAACTACCTAGGCTTTACCCATAGCCCTCTATTTATCTAGGCTCCAGGTAGCCATCCAGGAGACTCTGAAAAGACCCCATCATTTCCGCCTCCACCACTGCCGCTGGCAGCCCATTCCACACACTCACCTCTTCCTGCGTAAAAAAATTTACCCCTGACATCTCCTCTGTACCTACTTCCAAGCACCTTAAAACTGTACCCTCTCATGCTAGCCATTTCACCCCTGGGGAAAAGCCTCTGACTATCCACACAATCAATGCCTCTCATTATCTTATACACCTCTATCAGGTCACCTCTCATCCTACGTTGCTCAAGTTGCCTTCTCACCAGGACTCTGTGAAGCTGAATTAAAACTTCCTTTCTTTCATCCTGCATATTCCTCGCATTAAAGGGTGAACATTCCAATAGCTTTCCTAAAGACCCACCATACCTGATTGTCAAATCCATATGTTTCAATATTTGAAGTGATTTGGCAAATACAAATACACTCAAAAACTTCTATAGTTGTATAGATGCACTGTGGAGAGCATTCTGACAGGCTGCATCACTGTCTGGTGTGGAGGGGCTACTGCACAGGATCCAAAGAAGCTGCAGAGGGTTGTAAATCTAGTCAGCTCCATCTTGGGCATTAGCCTACTAAGTACCCAGGACATCTTTAGGGAGTGGTGTCTCAGAAAGGCAGTGTCCCTTATTAAGGACCTCCAGCACCCAGGGCATGCCCTTTTCTCACTGCTACCATCAGGTAGGAGATACAGAAGCCTGAAGGCACACTTTCAGTGATTCAGGAACAGCTTCTTCCCCTCTGCCATCTGATTCCTAAATGGACATTGAAGTTTTGGACACTACCTCACTTTTTTTAAAAATATACAGTATTTCCGTTTGCACATTTTTAAATAATCTATTCCAATATACGTGATTGATTTACTTGTTTACTTGTTATGTTTTATTTTATTTATTATTATTTTTCTCTCTCTCTGCTAGATTATGTATTGTATTGAACTGCTGCTGCTAAGTTAACAAATTTCACGTCACATGCCGGTGATAATAAACCTGATTCTGATTCAAATACGGTAAGAATCAGAATCAGTTTTGTTATAGCTGACATGTGTCAGAAATTTGTTGTTTTGTGGAGCATAATAGTGTGATTACTTGAGTATGATGTTCTCCTTACGGGTTACGTCCTTAATGGAGAACGTCCATGCATGACTTTGCTGTACAGGGAGCCACCACCCACCCTTGTCAGATTGGGGATAAGGACCAGTGGTGTGACATGCAAGGCAACTGTGAACCTTTCACTGCTGTGGCCTTCCTCCACCCTCACTGACCTTGTGATGTGTCACCACCATTGAGGACTTGGTTCGATCGCTCTTTGTCTGGAACCTCCCTTTGACTTTACCACGATGGGTGACCCTACAAGGACCTAAGCTCCAGATGGCTAAACTCCAGACAGGATCACCCTCAGGATCTTAGAAACCCACAAGCTTCTCCACCAGGACAAGGTGACGATCCTTGGAGAAGGCAGCTGCAGCAGTATAGTGCAATACAGAAAATACCATAAATTACAATAGAATATATGTGGAAAAAAAAATAAAGCAAAAGGAGAGCAAAATACTGAGGTGGTGTTCATGAGTTAATTTTCCATACAGACATCTGAACACCCCCCCCCCCCGCAATACTTCCCTCCTATTAAAATTATGCCCCTCGTTTTAGCTGTTTGCACCCAGGGAAAGTCTCTGGCTTTCCACTCAAGCAATGCCTCTTTACAGATCTATCAAGTCACCACTCCTCCTCCTTCGCAGAAAGTGAAATGCCCTAGCTTGTTCAACCTATCCTCATAAGACATGCACTCTAATCTAGGCAGTATCTTGGTAAATCTCCTTTACACTTTCTGTAAAGCTTCCACCTCCTTCCTCTAATGAACCGACCAGAACTGAACACAATATCCCATAAGAACGTAAGAAACACAGCAGGAGCAGAATTAGGCCATTTGGCCTATCGGGTCTGCATTGCTATCCATCATGACAGATTTATTAACCCTCAAAACCTCACTCCCTGCCTTCTCCTCAATTTTCTAAGGAAGTGGAGATCCTTCAATGTGTGCAGCAGGACGCTGGAGATCTTTTATCAGTCTGTTATAGCGAGTGCAGTCTTCTTCGCAACTTTATGTTGGGGGAGCATCATCAGTGCTGGTGATGCAAAATGTCTAAATAAACTCATCAGAAAGGCTGAATTCATCCTTGGCTGCAACCCAGACTCTTTTGAGTTAGTGGTGGAGAGGAGGTCACTAAACAAACTGTTATCCATTATGGACAATCTGGCACATCCTCTCCATGACCTACTGAATAAACAATGGAGCACCCTTTCGAACAAATTCACTCAGCTCTGCTGTCACAAGGATCGTTACAGAAAATCTTTCCTACCAAATGCAATAAGCGTATACAACAGTTCATCTCCATGACAGGAAAGAGGATTTGAGTACAGGAGCAGGGAGGTACTACTGCAGTTGTACAAGGCCTTGGTGAGACCACACCTGGAGT
The DNA here is from genome assembly GCF_963921235.1 of Mobula hypostoma. Classification (NCBI taxonomy): domain Eukaryota; kingdom Metazoa; phylum Chordata; class Chondrichthyes; order Myliobatiformes; family Myliobatidae; genus Mobula; species Mobula hypostoma. The sequence continues at coordinate 9,067,226 of NC_086107.1, forward strand.
ATTGTGTGCAGTTTTGGTCCCCTAATCTGAGGAAAGACATCCTTGCCATAGAGGGAGTACAAAGAAGGTTCACCAGATTGATTCCTGGGATGGCAGGACTTTCATATGATGAAAGACTGGATCGACTAGGCTCGTACTCTGGAATTTAGAATATTGAGGAGGGATCTTATTGAAACGTATAAAATTCTAAAGGGATTGAACAGGCTAGATGCAGGAAGATTGTTCCCAAGGTTGGGGAAGTCCAGAACGAGGGGTCACAGTTTGAGGATAAAGGGGAAGCCTTTTAGGACTGAGATTAGGAAAAACTTCTTCACACAGAGAGTGGTGAATCTGTGGAATTCTCTGCCACAGGAAACAGTTGAGGCCAGTTCATTGGCTATATTTAAGAGGGAGTTAGATATGGCCCTTGTGGCTAAAGGGATCAGGGGGTATGGAAGGAAGGCTGGTACAGGGTTCTGAGTTGGATGATCAGCCGTGATCATACTGAATGGCAGTGCAGGCTCGAAGGGCCGAATGGCCTACTCCTGCACCTATTTTCTATGTTTCTAAAACACACACAGTACAATAGTCTCTCCTTTATTATTTTGCACATTATTGTAAGTTATTGCACATTGGTAAATTATTGTGTACATTATTATTAGTTAAGTCTGCACACTGCTAAGTGTGTTTTAAATTGTTGATGCTGTAACAAAAGAATTTCCCACTCAAGATCAATAAAGTAATTATTCTTTTTATTGTTATTATTAATAACAATTGACGCCCTGACTAATTAAGACCTTCTATTTTAAATATACTCAAATAACTTGACCTCCACAGCTGGTTGTGACAATGAATTCTACAGATTCACCACCCTCTGGCTACAGAAATTCCTCTTCATTTCTGTTCCAAAGAGGCACCCTTGTACTCTGAGGCTGTGCCCTTTGGTCCTAGACTCCCCCACTACAGGAAACATCCTCACCACATCCATTTTATCTGGCTCTTTTTATATTCAGTAGATTTCAATAAGATTCCCCCACATTCTTCTCTACTCCAGCAAGCACAGGCCCAGAGCCATCAAACACTCATGTGTTAACCCTTTCATTCCTGAGATGTTTCTCCTGAGGCTTCTCTGGACATTGAAATGGCAGCACAGTCTTTCTGAGATAACGAGCCCACAACTCAGAATCGGAATCAGGTTTAATATCACTGGCATGTGTCATGGAAGTTGTTGTTTTGTGGCAGCGGTACACTGCGATACATAGCAATAAAAAATATAAATTACAAAATGAAGTATATTTTTAAAAATGAATCAGGTGAGTAGTGCAAAAAAGTGAGGGAAAATACTGAGGAACTGTTCGTGGGTTCATTGTCCGTTCAGAATATTCCAAGTGCAGTCCAACCAATGTCTTATAAAACCTCAGTATTTTGTCCTTGCTTTTATATTATTTTGCAAGTGTGGTCTAACCAGTTGTAACATTACCTCGCGGCTCTTGGATTCAATCTGCTGACTAACGAAGGTAAACGCACCATGCACCTATCAGCTTGCCCAGCAACTTTGAAGAATCTATGGATGTAGACCCTAATACCCCTCTGTTCATCCACACTGCTAGCAATCCTGCCATTAACCCTTTTCTCTGCCTTCAAATTCGACCTTTCAAAGTGAATCACTTCAACTTTTCTGGATTATCTAAGAAAGGATGTGTTGGCGTTTGAGAGAATCCAGAGGAGGCTCATGAGAATGATCCCAGGAATGAAAGGGTTAATGAATGAGGAGCGATTGATGGCTCTGGGTGTGTACTTTCTGGAGTTTAGGAAAATGAGGGGGGCTGTCATTGAAATTATCAAACATTGAACAGGCTCCAGAGTGGACATGCAGAGGATGTTTCCTATAATGGGGGAGTTTAAGGCCAGGGAGCATAGACACAGAATAGGAGGTCTCTTTAGAACAGAGACGAGGATGAATTTCTTTACCCAGCAGTTGGTGAATCTGTAGAATTCATTTCCACAGACGGCTGTGGAGGCCAAGTCACTGGGTATATCTAAAGCAGAGGTTTATAAGGGTGCTAAAGGTTATGGGAGGAAGGCAGGAGAATGGAGTTGGGAGGGATAAATCAGCCGTGAATGAGTGGCAGAGAAGACTCGATGGTGAAGAGTGACGGAAACATACAGTGACGCTTGTGAAAACGGAGGCATTCACACGATTCCTGTGAATATTGACGCACCGCAAATTTGTCAATGAACACTGCCTGGAGCCCTTGTGAGTATTGAGATGTCCTCAGGCAACCCTGTAAATACTGTCACAAACAAGAGAAAGTCTGCAGATGCTGCAAATCCGAGCAACACACACACCAAATGCTGCAGGAACTCAGCAGGCCAGGCGGCATCTGTGGAAAAGAGTACAGTCGACATTTCGGGCTGAGACCCTTCAGCAGGACTGGAGAGAGAAAAAAAAAATGAGGAGTCAGAGTTGACTGTACTCTTTTCCATAGATGCTGCCTGGCCTGCTGAGTTCCTCCAGCATTTTGTGTGTGTTGCCTGTAAATACCGTGACACTCTCAGGGACACTTGTAAATATCCATCTAGTTAATACTGACTCCTGTCAACAACAACATATTCCTATGAAATCCATAAAGACAACCGCATTCCTAAAGTCACCCTGTATATCACGCCACAATCCCTCGGACCGTAGTAAATATTACCTTTCTTCCCAAGGTGTCTACAATTTCCAAGCCACCTCAAGCAGCCCTTGTAAACACTGACACCCTCCCAGATTCCAGACCCATTCCCAGGACTACTATACATCTTACTGAAACTCACAAGGTTCTTAAGAGCCATGACCACCTAGATGTCGACAGGGGGATTCTCGAAAGAGAAACGGAGAATTAAGAAGCATTCATTTAAAAATAAGGTGTTTAGGTATGTCAGAACTTCTCTCAGAATCAGATTTATTCATTACTGACTTATGTCCTGAAAGTTGTTGCTTTGGGGCAGAAGTACAGTGCAAGACCTATAAAATTACTATAAATGACAAGTCACTGTACAGTGCAGAAGACAACAGTGAAGTAGTGTTCATGGGTTCATTGTCCGTTCAGAAATCTGATTGTAGAAATGAAGAAGCTGTTTCTGAATCATTGAGTTTGGGTCTTCAGACTCCTATACCAGCTCCCTGATGGCAGTAATGAGAAGAGGTCATAAAGATAAAGATAAGCTTTATTTGTTGAAATGTACAGTGAAATGCATCATTTGCATCAACTCAAGAAGGCGGGAGGAGAAGATGGCGGCGTGCCTGCACGTGCGCAGCCCTTCGGTGAAAAAATGATACCATATCTGTTAAATAGGGGCCGTGGACAATTCTGATGTGATGGAGAATGGACGTGAAAGCACAGAGGAACATCTGGAGAAATTTCTGAAACACCCGTTCGCTGCTGTCGTTACTGCGTGGTCGGGAATCTTTCGGAGGGTAGGCTTCAAAATCCCCGGCCTTGCCTGCTTTTGGCCACCGAGAAGGAGGTTGAATCGTTCGGACAGAGATGGCGCTCAGTACTCGGTGTCGGAGAGCTGATCAGAGCTTGAAGTTTTCGGATGACTCAGAGTCGGACTGTGGTTGGGCATGGCAGGGAGAGTTTTTCTTCCTTCTCCCATCTGCGTGAGATGTGGGACATTTGAGAGACTGAACTTTTTACTGTGCTCATGGACTTCTTCATCAAGTTATGGTATTGTTGCACTGTTGTAACTATATGTTATAATTATGTGGTTTTGTCAGTTTTTTCAGTCTTGGTCTGTCCTGTGTTTTGTGATATCACACCAGAGGAAATATTGTATCATTTCTTAATGCATGCATTACTGAATGACAATAAAAGAGGACTACATGTCTTCATAATCCAAAAAAATCAGCAAGGAATGTGCTGGGCAGCCCGCAAGTTTCACCATGCTTCTGGCGCCGACATAGCATGTCCACGACTCACTAACCCTAACCCATACATCTTTGGAATGTGGCATGAAACTGGAGGAAACCCACAGTCACAGGGAGATGTACAAACTCCTTACAGACAGCAGTGGGGAAATCTGACACTGTTTAATGCTGGTGCGCTAAAAAAATAATGCACGGGCTGATATGCTACTGTGCTGTCATGTCCCAGATGATGAGAGTCCTTAATGATGGTAAATGCTGTAAAATGGCACTTTATAGAAGGTAGAGGATCCTTCGAGTTCTTGTTCCTGGAAGGTTGCGGGGGCTGCTTTGCCAAGGTTATTGAAAGAAAGAGTAAGCAGATAAATTTTTGAACAATTTGGGAATTGATGGTTTTGCAGAACTAATACAGAAGAGACCGAAAGACATAGGAGCAGAATTAGGCCCATCGCATCTGCTGCGCCATTCCATCATGGCTGATTTATTGCCCCTCTCAACCCCATTCTTCTACCTTTGCCCTGTAACCTTTGACACCCTCACTAATCAAGAACCTATCAACCTCCGCTTTAAATATACCCAATGACTTGGCATCTCCAGCCATCTCTGGCAATGAATTCCACAGATTCACCACCATCTAGCTAATGAAATTCCTCCTCTTCTGTATTCTGAAGGAACACCTTTCTATTCTGAGGCTGTGCCCTCTAGTCCTGGACTCTACTACTATCGGAAGTATTCTCTGTACATCCACTCCATCTAGACCTTTCAATATTCAGTAGGTTTCAATGAGATTCCCCCTTCAAAGAGAGGAGACTTAGGGCAGAAACATCATGGTCATACAGACTAATAGGACAGGCTTGAGGGCCAGATGGCCTACTCATGCTCCTATTCTCTTAATGCCAGTCATATGACAAAACAACTGTCTCAGGAGAACATCTGGAGAGTCTTTGTCACTCTTCTTATATCAAAGATTTTTAAAAAATGAGCTTTATGTGTCACATGTACATCGAAACATAGTGAAATGTGCCATTTTGTGTCAACGACCAACACATCCTGGGAGCAGCCCGCAAGTATCACCGTGCTTAGCATGCTCACAATTTATTGACCCTAACCCGTACAACTTCGGAACGTGGAGGGTAAGCAAAGCACCCTAGGAAAGCCCATGCGGACATGGGGAGAACATAGAAACTCTTTACAGACAGCAGAGAGAATTGAACCCCAATCACTGGTGCTGTAAAGCCTTGCGCTAACTGCAACACTAGCTTGCGCCCACATGTATAAGATATCCTAAGTATCTACCCTTGGGTAGGTTGACCAGACTAGTACACAATACTCCGGGTGTAATCTCACTGTGGCCCTTTGTAATCGCTACATCAGATCACTAGTACTCAAATCCTCTTACAATGTACCATTTGCTTTTCTGATTGGTTGCTGTATGTTAACCTCCAGTGGCAGGATTAATCCTCTGCAACAGAATCACAGCCCTGAGCTGCAAAAGTGTGCATTCCAGTTTAAAGTAGTGAAGGTGTTTTTATTTCACTGACATTTCCTTTCAAACATGAATTCCCACAAAAACAGTGATGCTGCCTGCAGCAAGGACATCACTCTTGCAAACTTCCCCTCCCTGATGCCATTACCCAGCTGTCTGATGCCCACTCTTGCCTCTCTTTTACTCTTTCTATATCTGGATAAACCTTTAATATCCTCTACACATGGTAGCGAGTTTGTAGAGTTTGTTGCCACAGAGGGCCATGGAGTCTAAGTCAGTGAGTGTATTTAGGACAGAGAGTGACAAATTCTTAGCAATACACAACATGCTAGATGAAGTCCCTGGAAGGGAGTCCTCAGCCACAGAGCCAGTTCAGCACGAGGTGAGTGAATCTGGTCTAGGAGCCCGATATCTGCAGGCTAAAGCCAGAGAACTAGTTCACTGCTGAGGCTGGCGAAGCTAGTCAAGGAGCCCAATGTCTGCAGGGAATCAGTTCAGTGCTGATATAAATACAATGGTTACAGGCCACACAAAATAAAGACAGAGTTGTGCAGTACTGAAAGAGGCCTTCAGCCTAACTGATCCATACTGAACAAGTTGCATTCCTGAACCACCATGTGAGAAAGGATTTCCAGCATTTGCAGAATCTGTTTATTTGCAGACAATCAAATGCTTGTTTCACTTTGTGTGAATTAAAGTATAAATAAAGATAAAAAACATAAATACTTGTGTTATTTTTAACTTAGAATTTTCCAGCTAGAATCAGTTTCTATTGTTGACCTTCAGTTGATAAATTTGTTTTTTTCTAAATGCTTTGTCATTAAATAGAAAAGGAAGCATTTCATTTCTGAGCTGATTTATGAAGGTAACTGAGCCTTAATACTTACTCTGGTTGGAATGTCTTCCTTCAATCTGGTCCCAGCACACAGTTACAGGGGGTGTTAGCAACATGAGCCCAATGGTAAACTTGATTCATGCCAGGGACAGTTTCCATAACAAAAAGCCAAAGTCTGCCCTCACTTTTAGGTCTGCACATTCATCCATACAGGAATGTGAAAACATTCACCTCTTCACAAGACAAGACTCGCCAGCCCAAAGCTAAGGCCTCTGGTGGGAGGTGAGCCAGGCCTGAACTAGGCCTCAACACAGCCTCCTTGTGATCAAGATACCCAGGCAGGCCCCAGATTTCTGACAGCTGTTTTAAACTCTTCATCATCATTTGAAACAATCAGCATGCAGTAGAGGGTAGTATTCCCTTTACAAAGGTGATAATTAGATAACAAGCTGAGATTAAAGTAATTACAGTTAGGCAGCTGGCAAGGCTATATCACCATGTTGTAATATTGTTGATCCTTCAGCATCTGTTTCTAATAACAGTACAGACAAGAAGATTTTTACATTAATTACACTAAATAATTTATTATAAGCACATTTAATTACAACTGATAAACTGTTCAAAAGAATTAACCCTTCTATGTCACTGATAACAATAAACCTTTTATTGCCACGGTAAATCCTTTACTTCGGCATCACTAGATGGATGGAAGTGCGAACAGACTAAATAGTGTGCGATTCCGTACCTGATAAGATAATAGTTGATTAGCGTGTCGAAGTACTCGTGATATACTATGTTGTTAACGTGGCCGTATTGATCGTTGTCTTGCCAGCGGGTTTGGATGGGCAGGAAGTAAGGGTAGGTCCCCTGCAGCCGGTAGACATTCTCAGAGTCAGTGGCCTGGGGCATGGCGGTCGGTCTTACAGTGGTGCCGAAGGGATGGAGTCTGCTGAGGTAGCCCAATAGCCTCATGATCCGTCTCCGAAGGCGGCGCAGAGCTCTGAGGAAGGAAGGAGACCATTAGTTAGGCAAAATGATCTTCAGCCATTTACTTCCCTTGACTTTTAAATCTTAAAGGTTTAGATATTAGCTTTATTTAATCACGTGTATCGAAATGTACGGTGAAATGCATCTTTTTGTGTCAGTGACCAACACTGTCCGAGGATGTGCTGGGGGCAGCCCGGAAGTGTTGCCGCGCTTCTGATGACAACACAGAATGTCAACAGTTTACTGATCCTGACCTGTACATCCCTGGAATGTGGGTGGGAACCGGAGTGCCGAGAGGAAACCTGGGTGGTCACAGGGGAAAAGTGCAAACTCCTTACAGACAGTGGCAGGAATTGAACCCGGATCAGGATCGCTGGCACTGTAGAGCGTTATACTAAGCACTACTCTAATTGACAGCTAATGAAAACCTACACTTCAAATGAAATGTTAAACCAAGCACTACTTGCCAACACTAGTTAGTTAACACTATCCCCAACTCTATTCTGGAAGGACAAAAAAAAGTTCTAAGTTCAAAGTAAATTTAGTATCAAAACACTTACATCATACCACATCTTATCTTGAGATTCATTTGCTTGCACGTGGTTACAGTAAAAATAAAGAAACAAGTCCCAGCCTTTATTTAACAAGTTGATAAAACAGATAACCTGCAAATCTCTTACTATCTCTTCTTTCAGTTAGTCCTGACGAAGGGTCTCAGCCCGAAACGTCAACTGTACCTCTTCCTATAGAAGCTGCCTGGCCTGCTGCGTTCCACCAGCATTTCGTGTGTGTTGCCTGAATTCCCAGCAGATTTCCTCGTGTTTGCATTATTAAACCTGCTCACTTATTGTTTTTGTTCTGTGGAACCTTGTTAAGCTCTTTTAGCAGTTGCATTTCTTAATCATGATTATGAATATGCTTTGAAAAAGCAGATAGATGACTGAAAAAATATGGTGTTCAGCTCAAATTAAATGTAATTTCTTTCTTCCTTAGAATGTCTCTTTGTTTTGCTATTATTCAGTAGTCAGCTAAAAGGTCCATTAAAAACTTTGACAAACTTCTATGGATGTGTGGTGGAGAGTATATTGACTGGCTGCATCACAGCCTGGTATGGAAACACCAATGCCGTTGAAAGGAAAATCTTACAAAAAGTAGTGGATACAACCCAGTAAAGCGCTCCCCACATTGAGCACATCTAGGCAAATCATTACTGCAGGAAAGCAGCATCCATTATCCATTATCAGCTCTCTTCTCACCACTGCATCAGGAAGATGTTACAAGAGCCCCAGGACTCACACCACGAGGTTCAGGAATAGTTTTTACCCTTCGACCATCTGGCTCTCGAATCAAAGGGGATAGCTTCACTCGGCCTTTTCTCCTTGGAGCGACGGAGGATGAGAGGTGACCTGACAGAGGTGTATAAGATGATGAGAGGCATTGATTGTGTGGATAGTCAGAGGCTTTTTCCAGGGTTGAAATGGCTAGCACAAGAGGGCGTAGCCATTGGAAGTACGTACAAAGGAGATATCAGGGGTAAGTTTTTTACACGGAGAGTGGTGAGTGCGTGGAATGGGCTGCCGGCGACGGTGGTGGAGGGGGATACGACAGGGTCTTTTAAGAGACTCCTGGACTGGTGTATGGAGCCCAGAAAAGTAGAAGACTATAGGTAACCCTAGGTAATTTCTCAGGTAAGGACATGTTCGGCACAGCTTTGTGGGCCGAAGGGCCTGTATTGTGCTGTAGGGTTTCTATGTTTCTCTGTTTCAACATCACTTGCCCCATCATTGAAAAGTTCCCAAAACCAGTGGACTCACTTTCAAGGACTCTTCATCTCATGATCTCGATATTTTTTGCTTGTTTATTTGTTATTATTTCTTTCTTTTTGTATTTGCACAGTTTGTCGTCTTTTGCACACAGGTTGAACACCCAAGTTGATCTGTCTTTCATTGATTCTTTCATGGTTGTTGTTCTATAGATTTATCAAGTATGCCCACAAGAAAATAAATCTCAGTGTTGTATATGGTGACAAACAGTATATGTATTACGATAACAAATTGACTTTGAACTTTGAACTACAAAGACTCAAATTCCTTACCTACAGTATAACCTAGAGCCTAATTGTGGCCCAGATGATGTCATCCCCACCCCTTCAACAGAAGGTTGAGAGTTCAAGTTCTGCTCCAGAACAGCACTCCGGTAAATGATCAACACACGGGGTTCTGCAGATGCTGGAAATCCAGAGTAACAAACACAGAATAGATGGAGGAACTCAGCAGGTCCGACATCTATGGGGAGGCATAAAGAGTTGACATTTCATGCCAACGTCCTTCAGCGGGATTGGAAAGGAAGGGGGAAGAAGCCAGAATAAGAAGGTGTGGGAGGGGAAGGAGCTGGAAGGTGATAGGTGAAGTCAGGTGAGGAAAAAATGAAGCAAGAAGCTGGGAGCTGATGGGCGGGAAAGGTAAAAGGCTGAAGAACAAGGAGGAGAGTGGATCACAGGAGAAAGGGAATGAGAAGGGGAGCCAGAAGGTGAATTGAACCTAGGTCGCTGAAGTCGAGAAATGGCCACTCCATTAACTCGCCTCAGGCACTCCAGCGAGATTCTCCCAGTGTCCTGACCGACAATGTTCTTGCGGAGTTTGTCATGCAACCTTCATCAGGTGTCAGCCCGAAATGTGGACTTTTTATTTCCCTCCATTCCCACCACTTTGTTTGTGGTTCATCTCCAGTGAACACTGTCAATTGACAAAAACAGCATCGGAGCAATGACACCGAAGAAAAATAATGAGAAAAATATGTCCTTGCACCTTATAGTTCATCTGCACAGCAGTTTTTCAATATCTTTTACAATTTATTCTGCATTGTTATTGTTTTACCTTGTGCTACCTCAATGCACTGTGTAACCTGATCTGTATGATCAGCTTTTCACTGTATGTGGGACAGGAATAAACTGATACTAACACATTCACAGCCTAGCATATAGTTCATTATACAACAATACAGGCCCTTCAGCCCACAATATCATGCCAACCTTTCAACTATTCTAATATCAATATAACCCTTCCCTTCCCCAACTCTCTCTCTCTTTTGCCCATTATATCACTGGTGTTTAAGGCAGCGATGAAGGTCTTCCACTTCTTGCAGTGCTTACGGCTTCCTTCATCATGTCAGTAGTTTCCTCTGGGTTTTCACTACTGTCAGTCGCACAAATCCCGGTGGAGTCTCAGGAATACCATCGCACTCAGATGCAGAAGGATTCTTCATTGCTATTTCCATTACAGTTTTGTCTTACCAGTCAGGATCGGTATCACTGAGCTCAACCCCTGAACCTGGAGTATGGGTGGACCACTTTAGTCTGGCCTCTACCCTTTGACCTGTGTGGCATAGGTGATCCAACCAAGAGCCAAAGCATAAAGCCCTGACTCCAGCCAGTACTGCTCTCCGGGTCACTGAGGCACACAGCCTCCAAACTATGACTAGATTGTGGTCCTCTGGCAGGCTCCCTCCCGGATTACCTCCATTTTTTAAATCGTCCATGTGCCTATCTAAGAGTTCCTCTAATGCCCCTAAGATGCCCAGGAAAATGTCCACTAAAATCAATCAAACCCTTCCCTCCTCCATAGCCCTCTATCACTCATGTGTCTATCTAAGAATTTCTTGCGTTCGTAATGTATCTGCCTCGAGTGTTCCACGCATCCAACACTCTGTGTAAAAAAAATCATCTTTAACATCTCCCCTGTACTTTTCCCCAATCACCTTAAAATTATACCCTCTGGTATTAGCCACTTCCACTGGGAAAAAGTATCTGGCTGTCCAGTCAATCTATTCTTCTTACCATTTTGTACACCTGTATGATCTTATTAGGTCTTGAATGGAAGACCTTTCCCTGAGCACGTAAATCTGCATTTCTTTTAGCTGAGTTTTATGATTTCAGTGCACTTGTTGTGGCTCGAGAATGTACTGACTCTGCAGAAATAGAAATAGCTGCTTGTAATTAAGTTGCCACATAAAAACGCATTTCTAGCACATTGCGTTGGCCACTGCAACATTCGACTGAGTGTGAATGATGCCTGGAACAGCAGGAGGAATTCTGTGTGCTGACACTGTTCATACACAATTGATTAGTCGTGCCACAAGTCGAGAGACAGAACAGTGCCTCATTACTAGACTTGCTTTTAGCAAAAGTAAATATTGGGACAGATCCAAAAATGTTAATCAGTAATTACTTCACATTAAGCCCGAATAACAAATGTTACTTCAAAGAGGAAAGCGATGGGAACAGAACTGGATTGAATCCGGGATGAAATATTAGACCATAGGACCATAAGACATAGGACAGAGTCTGGCCATTCGGTCCATCGATTCTGCTTTGCCATTCCATTGTGGCTGATTTATTATCCCTCTCAACCCCATTCTCCTGGCTTCTCCCCATAACCTTTGACACACTAACTAACAAAGAACCAATCAACCTCTGCTTTCAATATACCCAATGACTTGACCTCCACAGCTGTCTGTGGCAATGAATTCCACAGATTCATTACCCACTAGCTAAAGAAATTCCTCCTCATCTCTGTTCTAAACAGACACCCCTCTAGTCTGAGGCTGTGCCCTCTGACCCCAGATTGCCCCACTATAGGAAACATCCTCTCCACATCCACTCTATCTAGGCCTTTCAATATTTGATAGGTTTCTATGAGATCCCTCCTCATTCTCCTAAACTCCAGTCTTTGTATTCCGTCTTTATGGATCTTAAAGGTCACTATTCTGACCTTCGCCTGGCTAGATTAATGGCCTGTTACCTCTGTAACCATGAACCCATCTGAGAGTCTGACGATCTGACGATAGTGCCCATGCTCACACCAATCAGTCAGCACCAAGCTCGTAGATCAACATTGACTCAGGATCTGAAATCTTTATTTTCAAATCCCTCCAAGACCTTTCACTTCTCAATCTCTGTTACCTCCTCCGATTCTGCAAGTCTCCATCTTAGCTGCCCTCAGACATATCCCCTATTTCATACATTCTGACGTGTTTTATCTGCCAGCATCCATAACCAAAGTGCCATGCCTAAGCCTTGCCATCTCCCTTTCCCTTCATCACATTCCCGTCTCCATGCTCAACGTAATACGATGACACATAGAATCAGAATTCTGCCATTGGGCCCATCAAGTCTGCTCCACCATTCTATCATTTCTGATATCCCTCTCAACCCCATTCTCCTGCCTTCTCTCCATAACCTTTGATGGTCTGACTAATCAAGAACCTCTCAGCCATCTGTGCCAATGAATGACCCAGATTCACCACCCTATGGTTAAAGAAATTCCCCTTCATCTCAATTGTAAAGGGACATCCTTCTATTCCGAGTCTGTGCCCTTTGGTCCTTTGGATGGTCCCACTATTGGAAACATCCTCTCCACAACCACTCTATATAGGTCTTTCAATATTTCATAGATTTCAGTGAGACTCTCCCGCAAGTTGACAGGTTTTTGATTAGAAATGGCGTGGAAGGTTACAGGGAGAAGGCAGGAAAATGAGGTTGAGTTTAATAATAAATCAGCCATGATGGAATGACATAGCAAACTCAAAGTCCAAAGTAATTTTATTATCAAAGTGCATATATGCCCCCATATACAACCCTGCGATTCCTTTCCTTGCAGGCATACTCAATAAATCCAATAACCAAAAACCACATCAGTTAAATCAATGAAAGACTGGGCATACAATCAGTGTGCAAAAGACAGCAAACCATGCAATAAAAAATAATAGTAATAATATTTATTATTTATGTTGGATGATCAGCCATGAACATACCGAATGGCGGTGCAGGCTCAAAGGGCCGAATGGCCTACTCCTGCACCTATTTTCTATGTATCTATGTTGCATCTATACACAAAATATTATGATTGTTAATATTATATCTTAATATTATTATTATTATTATTATTATAAATAAATAAGCAATGAATATTGAGACGTGAGATGAAGACTCCTTGAAAGAGTCCACAGGTTGTGTGAACAGTTCAGTGATGGGCTGAGCGAAGTTATCCCCTCTGGTTCAATAGTCTGATGGTTGAGGGGTAATAACTGTTCCTGAACCTGGTGGTGTGGATCCTGAGGCTCCTGTACCTTCTTCCTGAAGGCAGCAAGAAGAGAGCATGACCTGGATGGTGGGGGTCCCCAATGCATGATGAACTCAGCCATATCCATCTCTTTTCGTAGGATTTTTGGATCAAGGACATTGGTATTTATTTTTAGTTATTTTTTGAGATACAGCCCAGAAGAGGCCCTTCCAGCTCCTTGTGCTACGCCACCCAAACAATCCCCCAATTTAATGCTAGCCTAATCACAGGTCAATTTACAATTACCAATTAACCTATCAGTCGGTACACCTTTGGACTGTGGGAGAAAACCAGATCACCTGGAGGAAACCCTGGGTTACTGGCACTGTGAAGCACTGCACTACTGTGACTCTCCTGGTATTTCCATACCAGGCTGTAATGCAGCCAGTCAATATACTCTCCACCACGCTTCTACAGGAGTTTGTCCGAGTTTTGGATGTCATGCCAAATCTTCGCAAACTCCTAAGGAAGTAGAGGCATTGCTGTAATTTCTTCATAATTGCACTTACGTGCTGGGCTCAGGACAGGTCCTCTGAAATGATAACACCGAGGAGTTAAAGTTGCTGACCCTTGATGGGCTGAATGGCCTAATTCTGCTCCTATGTCTTATGGTCTTATGGAGGGTCAGTTTTGGTGTTTGTGATTTCTATGATTCAATTAGCAATTGAAATAAATAAGAAGTCAGGCTAAGTCCTTCATTGTTAGATTCAAGTGAAAAGATTATGTTGCAGCAACATGTATATACACAAAATATTAAATTAATGAGATAAAATTCTGTGAATTATCTCCTGATGTCTTGTACAACAAACAGGCAAAACTGGGAGTAGTCGGGACATATCGCTCTGACAACATCAATCAGACTTAAAAACCTCATTCTGATAAACAAAACAGGAATCTAGATGTCGTCTCGCAGTCGCACAAAAAAAAAGCTGGAGGGAAAATAGACGTTGGACAGCCTCCAAATCTCCTCACTGGAGACTCAGGGCCCATCTGCTGAGCTTTGCATCTGAACTTTAACCACCATTCAAAATCCATTTCCACAGAGATCAATTCACAAAGCTAACAGATGGACCCCTGCTTCCCCAGGCCGCACTGTTATTTGCTTAATAAATTTAATTAATATCCAACTACAGTGGATTGATCCCAAAATGGCGAGTGTCTCCATGACTGATTTCCCCTTAAAAGTTGGGTAACAGGTCCAACTCCTATCACCCACCCACCCCTATGCTTACGTAGCTTAATGCGTGTTTACTGTCACGGAATGCAAACCCTAACTTCACGTTCAAGTTTGTTGTCACCTAACTGACCAAATGAAACAATGTTCCTTCGTACCCTGGTGTACCCAGTAAACATATCACACTCTGCACATAAAGCAAAATATTACCACAAACACTACTGTGCAAAAGTCTTAGGCACCGTAGCTGCATATTTGCACAGCACTGTATTTGTCAATGTGGAACAGAGAGTGAGTTTGTAAATCCAGTGGGAGTAAAGGATGTTGGGAATTGCGAGGGTAGAGCACTGCGGGGGGGGGGGCGGTGTGGAACAGGTGGCAGAGAAAGAGTGCCAGGGTGGGGGTTGACATGGGTGCAGACACACCCGGCCCTGAGATGCCAGGCAAGATCATTTGATTCCAAACAATTGGTTTATTGATAATTACAGAATGTCTTTCTGGTGCTTTCACTTCCTCCCCTCTCCATTCCCCTTTTCCCAACCATGATTCCCCTGCTCCCTGTTCTCTTCCCACTCTCAGACCAGAATAGAGACCCATATCAGAATCAGATTTATCATCGCTCACATGTCAGAATTTTTTTTTCAAAAGTCTTAGCCATCCTAGCTATATATATTTGCCAAAGACTTTTATTTATTTATTTTTATTTTTTATTTATTGAGATACAGCACAGAGTAGGCCCTTCAAGCCACGCTGCCCAGCAATCCCCAATTTAATCCTAGCCTAATCACGGGACAACTTACAATGAGAAATTAACCTACCAACCAGTACATCTCTGGACTGTGGGAGGAAACGGGAGCTCCCAGAGGAAACCCACATGGTCACGGGAGAAGATACAAACTCCTTACAGGCAGCGGCAGGAATTGAACCTGCCTGTACTGTGAAGCGTTGTGCTAACCACTACACTACCATGTCGCCCCAGTACTGTAAATTAATAAAATATAGTTTAAACTGCATGTGAAGTGCCCAGCGCAGTAACACAGTACTGTAAACGGTAACACGGGATTTTCTTGTATTCCTGTGGAAAGTCTGCACCTCGGGAGGACACAAAATGCTTTGCCTATCGAGGCACGTATTTCTAATGATGCATTAGAAGCTCACATTATGTCATTTCCGTTTTCAGTGAAACTAACAACAACCCTCCTGGTGTTTACAGGTTAATGAATACACACTCCTTTTCACCCTTAACGCACCTGGCTGCCTTTCAGCAGACTTGCTAATTAGGCCCTTTGATATTAATGTTAGAAGGATGCTCTTTTCATTACTTTTCTTCCAAAAGCGGCGCCAGTTTAACGCTGGTGCATAACGAACGGTGGCATACAGATCTCATGCTGTCCTCTGATACGGATCAAGGCTCAGCTTTATTCATCATATGCATTTACATGTATCAAGAATTTTCTGTGGTGTGCTGGCACCACATGCAACACAAAACAACATTCAACAACTACGCTTGGTGGCCACTTTATTAGGTACCTCCTTGTGGGCAGATGGGGCTTGTCAGCCGTGGTTGGCAGTTCATAAAGGAAAACTCTGATCTCAAACCTCCGCTGCCTTGTGGCTATACCCATTCATGGGGAAGACTTCAGGAGTAAACCCCAAGGAAAATTCCGGAGCTGGAGTCCCGAAGGTAGTCCTACACTGAGTTCAGCACCAACTGGCAGCTCCTGCGATGTCGCTGGTGCCAAATTGTATCGGCCGCTGCTGTTATTTTGGGTTCATCAGCTGCTACATGGACAACAGCTTTCTCTCCACGTCGTACTGCTCTGGCTTGTGTATTGGCTTGGGTATCACGTAGACAGCTGGGGTGTAACATCCATGGTTGACCCTGACCAACGGAGCGACTCTCTCTGTCTCCCAGTACCTGATGAAATAGCCATAAGGTATGTTTATGGTCATCCCCTTCAAGGTTTCGATGTGTTGTATGTTCAGAGACGTTCCTCTGCACATCATTGTTGTAACGCATGGCTATTTGAGTTACTGTTGCCTTCCTGTCAGCTTGAACCGGTCTTCTGACCTCTCTCATTAACAAGGCGTTTGCGCCCACAGAACTCTTTTTTTGTTTCTCGCACAATTCTCTGTAAACTCTAGAGACTGTTATGCGTGAAAATCCAAGGAAACCAGCAGCTTCTGGAGATACGGTGATGTGCAGAAGAGCATCTCTGAATGCACAACACATTGAACCTTGAAGCGGATGGGCTACAGCTGCAGAAGACCATGAACATACACTGAGTGGCCACTTTATTAGGTACAGGAGGTACTCAATAAAAGGATCACTGTGTATTTTGCTATGACAGAGGGAAGCCATTCGGCCCATTGGATCTATGCTTCCCCCCAAAATGAATCCATTATTTCCTGTCTCCTACGTATTTCCTGCAATTTATTCTCTCAAATGTCCATCCAATATCACCTTCCCATCCAAGGGAAAATTTATAAAGAAAAGATAAAGGTTAGCTTTATTTGCCTACACATACAGTGAATTGCGTCATTTTGCGTCAACGACCGTCACAGTCTGAGGGTGTGCTGGGGGCAGCCTGCAGGTGTTGCCAAGCGTCTGTGCCAACATAGCGTGCCCACAACTTACTAACCCTAAACTGTACATCTCCAAATGCAGGTAAAAGCTGGAGCACCCAGAGGAATCCCAGGTGGTCCCAGGGAGAGTGTACAAACTCTTTACAGACAGCAGCAGGAATTGAACTCTGATCGATGACCACTGGTGCTAAAATAGCATCACTCCAACGTTACACCACTGTGCCAGTTAACTGTTTGAATATCTGCATTTTTCACCTTTGACCCAGGATTTTTTTTTACAATTGTTCCTTCAATTCCCTGGTCTTATAAGGCAGGACTTTGCTTTGTAATTTCAATTTTCTCTCCAAATGCATCCCATAGATTCATAAAAATTTAAACTTGGGACAGGCAGCAGAAAAGTACCTTTAGTAGTGTCACCAAGCTTTGTTGCTGCCAACATTTGATCTGAAGCCGCTGTTGTAGACCAGGAATACAGGAGCCAATCTGTGCTCTGCAACCTACCGTGAAGTAATGGGTTAATAAGCAGAAGATCTGTATTGTTGGTGGTACAACTGTGGTGAAAACATCTGTCCTAGCTCGTCATAGTGCCTTGTAACCTTAGAGTCGATGCTTAATTTGGCTGCACGAGTTAGCGGTCCATGAACACTACCTTGCTTTCTGCTTTGCTTGAAGCAGAACTTCCTGGTCGCTGAACATTTTAATTCTGATTCCCATTCCCATCCCAACATGTCAGTCCGTGGCCTCCGCTTGTGCTACAATGAGGCCACCCTTAGGGAGGAGGAGCAACAGCTTATATTCCACCTGGGTAGCCTCCAACCTGATGGCATGAATACCAATCTCTCCTTCTGGTAAAAGAAAATTTCCCTCCACCTCCCTTCGTCTTCTGTTCCCTACTCTGACCTCTTACATCTTCTCACATGCTTATCACCTCCCCCTGGGTTCCCTCCTCCTTCCTTTTGTCCCACGGTCCACTCTCTTCTCTAACAGATTCCTTTCTCTCCAGCCCTTTACCTTTGCCACCCATCTGGCTTCACCTATCACCTTCTAGTTAGCCTCCTTCCCCTCCACCCACCTTTTTATTCTGCCATGTTCTGCCTTCCTTTCCAGTCCTGAAGAAGGGTCTCGGGCTGAAATGCCAACTGTTCATTCATTTCCAAAGATGCTGCCGGACCTGCTGATTTCCTCCGGCATTTTGTGTGTGTTGCTTTGCATTATTTAGTTATTTTTAATTTATAATGATTTTCTATGTCTTTGCACGGTACTGCTGTCACAAAACAATAAATTTCATGACACATTGTCGGTGATACTAAACCTGATTTTGTTTCTGCTTTGATCAGTCCTCAGCAGATGCACTGGTGATGGGGTCCTGTTCATGGATACTTGGATCCAGTTTAGTTACTGGAACTCTGAGCTTGGATGCTGAGATCCAGTGTGGTTGCTCAGGATCAGAACCAGAATCACGCAGTTCTGTACTTAGATGCTCAAGATCTTAGTAATTCACAGATCTGAGGAATTTATTGACCTCAAGCAGCAGCCAAATGAAGCGCTGACTTAAGAAGGAAGTACCTTGCCTCAGTGAGTTTTCATCCAATGCACTCATCCCAGTTTCGACATGGAATCATCTTGACTACCAATTTCAGACAGCAAACATTCTCCACAGGTTTCCAGTATTCCCACAATAATGATCCAGTCTCCCCGGGACACTGACATATTTACAAGCTCTACAAGAAGGCTTTATAAAGCAACCATCACCTTAATCTATGTTGAGTTTATGGAATGGTCTTCAAAGACTGATTTCAACTCCTGCACTTACGGTAGTTTAAAAATAAGGCAGATTATTGCTCTTGGGAGAAAGTAATTTGCTCTTGAAGTTATTTCCAGTTCATTGCCTTTCCTTGGATTATTCCTGACTAAGAATGATTTGTCACTCATTCCAGCACTTCAGCCAGTGACAGGCTAGTTGCATGGCAATGGCCTGTGGTGAACTTCACCCTCTCCTCGTCAGGTAGCGTCCGCAGAGGCAGAAGAATGGTTGTCGTTTTGGGTCAAGAAGTTCAAAGTAAGTTTATTATCAAAGTACGTACATGTCACTATATATAACCATAAGATTCATTTTCTTGTAGGCATACTCAATAAATCCATTATAGAATAATAACAGTAATAGAATCAATGCAAGACCGCACCAACTTGGGAGTTCAACCAGTGTGGAAAAAACAACAAACTATGCAAACACAAAAAGAAACAAATAATAAATAAATAAATAAATAAATAAATAAGCAAGAAATATCATGATTGTTCTTGGCAAATTTTTCTACAGAAGTGGTTTGTCATTCCCTTCTTCTGGGCAGTGTCTTTTCAAGACAGGTGACCCCAGCCGTTATCAATACTCTTCAGAGATTGCCTGCTTGGCTTTAATGGTTGCATAACCAGGAGATGTATCTCCACCCCACCACTCCAGAACAATAGCAATGCAGAATAAAATGTAATTGACCACAGAGAAAGCGCAGTGCAGGGAAACAATAAGATGCTAGATCGTAAGGAGGTAGATGGTGAGCTCGCGAGTGCATCCTATCACACTGCGGAACTACTTAATAGTCATTTAACAGTGGGATGGAATCTGTCCCTGAGCCTGGTGGCATGTGCATTCAGATTTTTGTACCTTCTGCCCGATGGGAGAGGGGAGAAGAGGATGGGTCTTCGGTTATGCTGACTGCTTTACTGAGATAGTGAGATGTGTATATAGAGTCTATGGAGGGGAGACTGGTTTCTGCAATGTGTTGAGCTGTATCCACAACTCTCTACAGTTTCTTGCGGTCACGGGCGAAGCAGTTGCCATTTTAAGCCATGGTGCATTCAGAGAGGATGCTTTCTAAATATAGATTAGCTTTATTTGTCACACGTACATTGAAACATCGAAACACACTGTGAAATGTGTTGTTTCAACGACCAACACAGTCCGAGGATGTGCTCGGGGCAGCCCACATGTGTTGCCACGCTTCCAGTGCCAACATGGCGTGCCCGCAACTTACTGACCCTAGCCTGGACTGTGGGAGGAAACTGGAGCACGGTCGTGGGGAAAACGTACAAACTCCTTACAGACATCGGTGGGAATTGAACCCAGATCACTGACGTTGTAAAGCATTGTGCTAACAGCTACGCTACCATCCCACCCTCATGCCCTCTACAGTGCATTGACAAAAAACTGTTCAGGGTCAACGAGGATATGTGGAATTTCTTTAACAGCCTGAGGAACCATTGGCTGCTCAGAATAGTACAAACGAAGAGACAGATGGTAGGAGAATTCTAGAGATTTAAAAAGAGATGAACTTGCATTTCTTTGGCAGCTCCCGTTCTGCACCTCGCAAAGCGATTTAAAGCCATTGAAGTATGTTTGGCCAATTTTGAAATGTAACTCGGCCATGGACAGTCCCAAGCCTGGCTGTGAAAAGAGGAGGGTTGGCCATGGGGCTAGCAACCCCATCCTGTAAAAACTCGTAACAGTGCTCCAGAAACAGCACCAGAAGCTCCAAAGAACTCATCCCTGGGAAAGGAAGGATCTTCAAAGATGGTCTACACCTGGGGACAACATGAAAGACTGTCCCAGGACTCTAGCAAGCTGCTTTTGGAGACCTATGCTCCATTAGGGATGATGGGCTAAGAAGAACTTTTGGAATGTGGAAAACATTACAGCCACCGTTTTAGCAGGAAGCTCCCAGAAAGAGCAAATTGGTACTGAGACAATAACCTGCCACAGACAGTGGGTGAAGGAAGTGGAAGTGATATACATGAATTGAGGAGCTCTGTACTTAGAGACACTCAATCCGGAGCTCCACACTCATTCTAATCTCTGCCAAGGCAACAAGGTCTCATCGTGCTCTGACATTCTGGCATCATTCTATGCGTCCAGAGACCTCAGTCAATAACAAAGTACCATTGATCTTTCTGAGCTCTCTCTACACACCTCTTCTTTGTGCAGGTGTTTGTCCATGTTTCATCAATGGGGACAGTTCGCTTAAAAACAATGAACTAACAATGGGTGTAATTTGTCTTTACACCCTCAGCAGTGAGGAGCAGCTGCTGGAGATGAGAGTGCAGAAGTGCATGCACAACGGCGACTTTCTCTCATGCCAGCAATGCAGCAGAAGTGCATGCACAGCACCAACTTCCTCCCACACCAGCAATGAGTCTTGTCCACAGCAAAGCAAGTTTTGGTTCTGGGAGTGGTTTTCCTCTCAGCTTGTGTGATCGTCTCTCTCCCCGTCTCCTTCTCACTTCCTCTCTCCTTTGCTCGGTCCCTCTGTCTCCCTCCCCTACATAAACACACACAAACACACACACACACACACACACACACACACACACACACACACACACATATATATATACGCACTCATGCACGCATACATACACACACACTCAGTGGCCACTTTATTAGGTACACCTGCACACATGCTCATTAATGCAAATATCTATTCAGCCAATCATGTGGCAGCAACTCAGTGTATAAAAACATGCAGACATGGTCAAGAGGTTCAGTTGTTGTTCGGATTAAACATTAGAATGGGGAAGAAACGTGATCTAAGTGACTTTGATCATGGAATGATTGTGGGTGCCAGACTGGGTGGTTTGATTATCACAGAAACTGCTGACCTCCTGGGATTTTCACACACGACAGTCTCTAGAGTTTACAGAGAATGGTGCGAGAAACAAAAATCATCCAGAGAGCAGCGGTTTTGTGGGTGAAAATGTCTCGTTAATGAGAGAGGTCAGAGGAGAATGGCCAGACTGGTTCAAGCCGACAGGAAAGCTACAGTAACACAAATAACCATGTGTTACAACAGCGGTGTGCAGAAGGGCATCTCTGAATGCACAACACATTGAACCTTGAAGTGGATGGATTACAGCAGCAGAAGACCACACTGGGTTGCATTCCTGTACCTAATAAAGTCCGCACTGTGTATTTCATTTAGCTAACATCTCAGTCAGCACTCCAGTGATTCACATTGTTGATATCTGTGTTCACTTGCTGACTGCTCCACTGCGCAAGGTCCACGCCTGCGAGCAGTTGGAGATAAGACCTCCCAGTGATGAGGCTCCCACAGCTGGGTGCAGGAGGGAGTTCCTGTGTTTAACCACAAACTGCAGGGTCGGAAGCAGGGATCACCACCCTATGGTATAGGGAATACATTTAGAACTGAGATGCCGAGGGTGGAGAGCAGCAGGAGAAGGAGGCTAAGAGGCAGGATTAAAAAAAATTATTTAGAGATACAGTATGGTAACAGGCCCTTCTGACCCAAAAAACCCATACCCAGAGAACATAAAACATAGAATTGTGCAGAATCCCTCAAGCCCACAATGAGTCACCATTTTAACCTATTCTTAGCTTAATCGAACTCTTCCCTCTACCATAGCCCTCCATAGTTCTTTCATCTATACGTCTATCTCTCTAATGTATCTGCCTTCCTCACCACCCTGGCAATGCGTTCCATGCACATACTTCTCCCTGTGTTAAAAAAAAAATTACCTCAGACATCCCCTCAACACTTTCATCCGATCACCTTAACATTATGCCCCCATGTGATTGATTAACCTGCTAACCATTCATCTTTGGAATGTAGGAGGAAACCAGAGCACCCAAAGGAAACCTATGTGGTCATGGGGAGAAGATACAGAGTTCTTGCAAAAAAGTGGCGGAATTTAACCTTGATCTCACAGCTGGCCTTGTAAAGCGTTAAACGAATTACTGTACTGTTGTGCCCCACCCTCTATCTATCTGTGTCTATTTAATCCAGCTCGGTATGATGGTTTACCTGCCCTGCATACTTTCTGTAGCAGTTGCACTTTACTCTGTATTCTGTTATCGTTTTCCCCTGTTCTACCTCAGTGCACTGTGCTCTAGGTCTGATCTGCATGAATTGTATGCTCGACAAGCTTTTCAGTGTACCTCAGCACTTGTGACAATAATAAACCAATTCGAAATAATTTATGTTCCCATAGGGATCTGGTGCAAAGAAGAGGTGTCGAAAGCCAGGATGGAGTGTAACTTGAGGGGGATTTGGCCTCACTTCTCTAGACTATGTGTCTGTCTATCGAGTGAAACCAAATGCTAAAAATCCATTTAAGACCTTTCCTATATCTTTTGGCACCAGGGGGCTTGCTGGGTGTTCTGGTTTCCCAAGTCTGACTATCCATCAGAACATCTTCACTGGTGCTAAAGCATTTTTGAACACCCTGGGGCTGTGAAAGTTGCTATATAAATGCAAATTTTCCTTGTCTTTGGTTGATCATTTGAAGGTATAACAATTGCCAACCAGCTCAGTCTTGGCCCAGTTTATGTGACTGACCACCTCTGAGCCGGCTGCAGTGGGAGGTGTTACCCGAAACCCCAGGCTTAATTATCAATGTACAAATAATCCCCACAATCTACTACACTCTGTATGAGATTAAATACGGCTCAGGTTCCTGCAGCAGGTGAGAAACTTTCAGTCCAGCTCGTACTAGTCACACTCACCTGTTAATCCACCCAGAAATACTTTACACTCAGCACTTTCCCATTTAATCTTTCATCAGTCAACTCTATTAGTTTAGCTAATACGGGGGGGGGGTGCAAAATTTTAAGCCTAATTGCAGGAAAGTATTGGGGGGGATGTCAGAGGTAATTCTTCACACTGAGAGTGGTGGGTGTGTGGAACACACTGTCAGTATGGTGGTAGAAGCATTTATGTTAGAGACATTTAACAGACTCTTGGATGGACACATGGATGATAGAAAAATGTGGGAGGGAAGAGGCAGATTGGTGGCAGAGTAGGTTAACAGATTGGTACAACGTCTTGACCAAAGGGCCTGTACTGTGGTGTAATATTTTATGTTCCAACTCATCTTCGTCTGCTGATAATAATGTGTTTTTGTACCCTCCCCCATTCCTTCCACAGTGGCGTTACAACGGCCTTTCACACCGAATGCACTTCGAGGCCAGAAATACCCAACCTTCCAAACTTTGCTTTGTCTCAGCTAAAGAGCGCACAGAAATTATATCCAAGCACAACAGGAAGCCAAGAGCTAACTCGTTAATTTGAGATGCTAATTCAGTTTCTCCCTCCACAGATTCTGCCTGATTTGTTGAGGACTTCTGCTATTTCACTCGCTCCAAATAAACAAGGTGAGCACGAAGACTGGGGAAGCCGGAACATGGATCCATATGCAAGCTGCTGGCGGAGCTTGGAGGGTCAGACAGCATCTATAGAGGGAAATGGACAGTTGACATATTTGGGCTGAGACCCTTTCAAGGTTCAAAGTTAACTTGTTTGTTATCAAAGTACATATGTAGAAACACAGAAACATAGAAAATAGGTGCAGGAGTAGGCCATTCAACCCTTCGAGCCTGCACCGCCATTCAGTACGATCATGGCTGATCATCCAACTCAGAACCCTGTACCAGCCTTCTCTCCATACCCCCTGATCCCTTTAGCCACAAGGGACATATCTAACTCCCTCTTAAATATAGCCAATGAACTGGCCTCAACTGTTTCCTGTGGCAGAGAATTCCACAGATTCACCACTCTCTGTGTGAAGAAGTTTTTCCTCATCTCGGTCCTAAAAGGCTTCCCCTTTATCCTCAAACTGTGACCCCTTGTACTGGACTTCCCCAACATCAGGAACAATCTTCCTACATCTAGCCTGTCCAATCCCTTTAGGATTTTATACGTTTCAATAAGATCCCCCCTCAATCTTCTAAATTCCAGAGAGTATAAGCCTAGTTGATCCAGTCTTTCATGATATGAAAGTCCTGCCATCCCAGGAATCAATCTGGTGAACCTTCTTTGTACTCCCTCTATGGCAAGAATATCTTTCCTCAGATTAGGGGACCAAAACTGCACACAATACTCCAGGTGTGGTCTCACTAAGGCCTTGTACAACTTGTGTCACCATATACACCCCTTAAATTCATTTTCTTGTGGGCATACTCAATAAACCTATAGAATTATAACCATAACAGAATTAATGAAAGACCAAAGCAACTTGGATGTTCAACCAGAGAGCAGAAGACAACAAACTATACAAATACAAAAAGAAGAAATAATAATAATAACAAAAAATAAATATGCAATAAATATTAAGAACCTGAGATGAAGAGTTCTTAAAGTGAGTCCATTGATTGTGGGAACATTGCAATAATGGGGCAAGTGAAATTGAATTAAGCGATCTTTGTCTCTCCCCAAAACAAGACTGTCCACTCTTCTCCGTAGATGCTGCCTAACCCGGCACTTTGTGCCTTCTATAAATAAATAAGGTACTACAGTTTTCTTTTGCAACACAGAAGTCTTACTGAGTTATACAATGATGAAAAACCTAGATGTGTGTATTTCCTTTAGTGGAGGGATCATTAAAGCAATTGGTAGAAAGATTAGCTAGATCTGAAGAATTTCACTTAACAAAAGTTGTGGGTCTGGAACCCACTGCTGGAATGTGTGGTGGAGGCAGAAACCCTCATAGTTCAAAATTGAAAGTACATTTATTATCAAAGTATGTATACTATATACAACCTTAAGATTTATTTCCTCACAGGAAGCTACAAAACAAAGAAATCCAATAGAACCATTTAAAAAAAGTTTATAGAGTCATAGTGTCATAGAGCACTGCAGCACAGAAACAGGCTCTTTGGCCCATCTAGTCCATACCAGCCCAGTTTTTTGCCTGGTCTCATCTTTCTGCACCTGGACCACAGCCCTCCATACAGTTCTCATCCATGTACCTATCCAAACTTTTCCTAAATGTTACAACTGAACCTGCATCTACAGCTGGTTCCACACTCGCACCACACAATGAGTGAAGTTCTCCCTCCGATTCCCCTAAATATTTCTCCTTTCACCCTAATTCTAGCCTCTCCCAAGCTGAGGGGAAACGCCTGCATGTATTCACCCAGTCTACACCTTCTCATACATAGATATCTGTCATCTACAGAACCACTGATGAGAACTGGATTTCACCAACTTGGATCAGCAAAGGCAAAATGTCATAAACGTATTTTGCATAGTATTGCTGTAATTTTAAAAATATCTATTTTATTTAGAGATACAACACGGTAACAGGCTCGTCCAGCCCAGTGAGCCCACTACACCTAATTACCCCCATGTGACAAATTAACCTACTAACCCGTACGTCTTTGGAACTTGGGAGGAAACAGGAGCACGGTGAGGAAACACACAGGGTCATGGGGAGAACGTACAAACTCCTTACAGACACCGGTAGAAGTGAGCAGGGATCACTGGTGCTGTAATAGCATTACGCTAACACTACACTATCCATGCTGCCCACTGTGTGGTTAAACATCTGAGTCCCAGGTTTATTTTCCCTGGATGGGAAACAGAGGTCAGTGTCCAATCCGATCTCAAAGGTACCTGAGACTCAGCCAGAAGACCATAAGGCATAGAACATAGGACATAGAAGAGTACAGCACAGGAACAGGACCCTTGGCCCACAGTGCTGTGCCGAATCAATTAAATTAATAATTAAATGGCCAACTAAATTAATCCTTTATGCCTACACAATGTCCACATCCTTTCTTTTACCTCACATTCATGTGCCTATCTAAACGTTTCTTTAAAGTCTCTAATGTACCTGCCTCGCCCACCACCCCAGGCAGATCATTCCTGGTACCCACCACTCTGTGTACAAAACTTGCCCCTCACATCTCCTTCGAAATTACCCCTTCTCAACCTGAATGCATGCCCTCTGGTATTAGACATTTCAACACTGGATAAAGGATCGAAAGGACCATAAGACAAAGGAGCATTTGGCCCATTAAATCTGCTCTGCCATTGCACCATGGCTAATTTACTATATCTCTCACTCCCTTTCTCCTGTCTTTGACCTGTTACATTTGATGCTCTTTCTAATCAAGAATATTTCAACCTCTGCTTTAAATACACCCAATGACTGGCCGCCACAGCCTTGGCTGGCAATGGATTCTACAGACTCATCACCCTCTGGCTAAAGAAATTTGTCCCCATCTCAGTTCCAAAGGGATGAACTTGTGCCCTGAGGCGGTGACCTTTGATGCTATACTCTACCACAACTGAAAGCATACTCTCAACGTCAGCCACTTCTAAATATTCCGGGCAGGAAGAAGAGCTGTCCCTCACTGACAAGGTATATTTACTAGCTGGGGGGGTGGTGGTCAAGTTTTACTGGATTCCATCCGAAACTCATGCATTGGTGTACACTCCTGTGAAAAGTGCAGTAGTACAATGCTTTCTCATGACCTGTTTCTTGCAATTTTGAAGGCGCTCCACACTGCAATCTGTATTATGTATCAATGATCTCATCTAAGAGAAGCAGCCATGCAGTCCATCTCAATATTGTTACTGTCATGAGCTCTGTGGCTTGCCATAGAGCATGCATTTCTTAAGTTTTTGAGTACTTGTACTTACTAATTGTTAACTAGAGCTGTTAAGCGCCTATGCTTTGTGACTGACACGGGTTTCCCACAGTTTGTGATTATTTAACGAGGACTCTTGTTTTGTGCCTTAGCGGAGTCAGTGTGCTGGAGAGAATGAATTGTCTCACGCTGTCGCTCAGCCGCTTCTCCAAGGCTCTGTTCGTATTCATATGTCTAACCTCTTTGTTTCCGTCTCTTCCTGGGGAATCTGCCGTCCTCTACTCCTGAGTGAAGTCGTGAATCTTCCGTCCTCTATTCCTGAGCCAAGTTGTGAATCTGCTGCCCTCTACTCCTGAGTCGTTGTGAATCTGCTGCCCTCTACTCCTGAGTCATCGTGAATTTGCTGCCCTCTACTCCTGAGACAAGTCATGAATCTGCTGCCCTCTACTCCTGAGCCAAGTTGTGAATCTGCCGTCCTCTACTAATGAGTCAAGTCGTGAATCTGCTGCCTGCAGCTCCTGGGCTCGAGTCATTGTCAGCGTTTCCCGTGACTGAGGGTCTGTAGTTCCTCCGCTCTTGGGTCCAGTTACAGTTACATCATTTATTTTACACCCAATATGGCCTGGTATGTTTTTTATACCAGTTGCTCATTGTGTACTCAGGGCTTGAGGAATAGTCATTGGACCTGTATAACAGCGGTGTAGTTTGTAATGGTTTAATTAAGGCTTGAAACCCTCCCGTCACCATGTTGTGGTGGAAAGGCTTGTGAATTCCTGAGATCCCAAATTTAGCTCCTGGTAGGGTCATCCATGGTGGTAAAGTCAGGGGGGAGATTCCAGAGAAAGAGAGATCCAACCAGGACCTAAACGATGGAGCTGCTGGAAGGTGATGACACATCACGACGGCATGAAGGTGGAGGAAGGTTCCAACAGTGAAGGGTCCCCAGATATTTTGCCCTCCTTGCCACTGGACCCTGTCAAGGACCGGGGGGGTCTCTGCCTGTACATCAGCCTCCTGGCGTTAAGCAAAGTTACACACAGGCATCCTCCATTGAGGGAATTACCCCTTCGGAGAACATTATACTCAACTGAAGTGATCGCACTAAAAAAAAAATAGAACTCCTTTCTGTCCTCTCACCCTCTGAGAGAAGTGTCAGGGAACAGTGCAGTCAGAGAGAAGGGTAGGGTATCAATGATGAAACCCTCTAAATCAGGTTTTAAACCACCATTAAACAACACAGAACACAGAATATAGAATATACATATAGTGCAGCAATCACTGGATTTGAGTATGTTGTTCTCCAAAGGGGTTATCTATTTGTGGGTTCTCGGGTAGTTGTAGAGGCCGGTCCGGATTCCACATGCCCTGTGGGACTTGATCCGGGATGGTAGTGTGGATTCCCTTAACGGGGAATGCCTGTGCATGAGATGTTTAATGTGGGGAGGCTGGTGCAAGCAGAGCCACCCCATGGTCCTTGACAGAGCGGCCTCAGGGTCCAGTGGCCTGGAGTGCAAGGCGGCTGGAGACACTTCACTGCTGCAGCCTCCCTCCACCTTCACTGCCACTGTGATGTGCCATCGCCTTCCACCAGCTCCACCACTGAGGTCCTGGTTGGATCACTCTTCATCTGGAACCTCCCCACCCCACCCCCCCACGGGCGACCCTACCAGGAGCTAAGCACCAGATGGCTAAACTCCAGATGGCATTGCTCTTGGATGTCAGGAACTCACCGTGACCCGGTGATGATCCTCAGAAAGACACAGAACGCCAAACGTAGAACAATACAGCTCTGGAATAGTTCCTTTGGCTCATAATGGCTTTGTGAGTATGATACTAATTTAAACTTATCCCTTCTGTCTGTACATGATCTATATCCACCCCCCCCCCCAACTCCCTGCATATCCACATGGCTATTCAAAAGCTTCTTGAGCATCACGCTTGTATCTGCTTCCACCACTCCCTCTGGTGACACCTATAACTCACTGTGTGAAAAACCTTCCCCCTCTCACCTTAAAGCCCTGTCCTGTAGTATTCAATATTCCCTCCCTGGGAGAAAGATTCCAACCTTTACCTTGTCTATTTTTCTCATAATTTTATAATCTTCTACAACTTCGTGTGTGACCCAATCACCTACACATCAACCAAATTGCTAATTCATTCACATGCAAAGAAAGCAGAAATCCTAAAATCTCTCACAACTCCCACGTGTCATCTCACACTCCTTCCTGTGCCCTCTCCAACCATGCGAGCCCTGTCCCAGCCAAAGAACCTTCCCTCGGTAAATTAAACAAACCGGGAATGTCTGACTCAGATTAAGCCCAGAGACACCAAGTTCAGCAACTGCAAAGTCAAAAAGTTGAAGTCAGTTTAGTATCAAAGTACATAGATGTCACCAAATACAGAACTGTGCAAAAGTCTTAGGCACGTGTAAAAAAAATCCTGTAAAGCGAAGATGCTTTCAAAAATGATGAAATGAAAAGTTTCTGAACATCAAAAAATTTACTATAAAGAGCAGCAAACAGACAAAAACCTAAGTCAAATCAATATTTGGTGTGATCACCCTTTACCTTTAAAACTGCATCAATTCTCTTAGGTACACTGTCATACAGTTTTATAAGAAAATTGGCTGGTAGGTTGTTCCAAGCATTTTAGAGAACTTGCCACAGTTCTGTAGACTTTGGCTGTCTCGCTTACTGCGATCCCTCCAGGTAATCCCAGACAGCCTTGATGATGTTGAGATCAAGGTTACGTGGAGGCCCTACCATCTGAAAACATAAAAATCTAGGGTGTCTAAGACTTTTGCACATTACTATGCTACCCTGAGACTCATTTTCTTGCAGGCATTTACAGGAAACTAAAGAAATAAAATAGAATTTGTGAAAACTACACATAAAGAAAGACTGACAAAAACAACCAAATGAATTGAATTGACATTATTTCTTACATCCTTCACATACATGAAGGGTAAAAATCCTTGTTACGTCTCCATCTAAATGTGCAATGTGCAATCATAATAATTTATAAATATTTATAATAAATAGAACAATCAATGTAACATAGAGTACACTCAAATCAGCATGAATTAATCAGTCTGATGGCCTGGTGGGAGACGCTGTCCCGGAGCCTGTTGGTCCTGGCTTTTATGCTGCGGTACCGTTTCCCGGATGGTAGCAGCTGGATTAGATTGTGGTTGGGGTGACTCAGGTCCCCAATGAATCCTACGGGCCCTTTTTGCACACCCTCCTTTGTAAGTATCCTGAATGATGGGAAGTTGATATCTACAGATGCGCTGGGCTGTCCGCACCACTCTCTGCAGAGTCCTGCGATTAGGGGAAGTACAGTTCCCATACCAGGCAGTGATGCAGCCAGTCAGGATGCTCCCAACTGTGCCCCTGTAGAAAGTTCTTAGGATTTGGGGGCCCATACCAAACTTCCTCATCCATCTGAGGTGAAAGAGGTGCTGTTGTGCCTTTTTCACCACACAGCTGGTGTGTACAGACCACATTATATCCTCAGTGATGTGTACGCCAAGGAACGTTAAGCTATTTACCCTATCAACCCCAGATCCATTGATGTCAAGAGTTTTGCAAGCAATAATAAATACAAGGAAATAAGTATTGAGAACACGAGTTGTAGAGTCCTTGAAAGTGAGTTGATAGGTTGTGGAATCAGTTCAATGAGTGAAGTTATCCACACTGGTACAGGAGCCCGAAAGTTGAAGGAGAGTAACTGTTCCTGAATCAGATAGTGTGGGACCTGAGACTCCTGTACCTCCTGCCTGATTGTAGCAATGAGAAGAGAGCGTGGTCTGGATGGTGGGGGTCCATGGTGATGATGGATGCTACTTTCCTGTGGCAGTGCTCCTTATGGATGTGTTCAATGGTGGGGAGAACTTTGCCTGAGATGGACTGGGCTGTACCCACCATCTTTTATAAACTTTTCCATTCCTGGACATTGGTGTTTCCATACCAGGCCATCATGCATTCAGGATACTCTCCACTGTGCATCTATAGAAATTTGTCAAAGTTTTAGATTAGATTAGATTATGAGGACACACAGTCCTTTTTTATTGTCATTTAGTAATGCATGCGTTAAGAAATGATACAATGTTCCTCCAGTATGATATTACAGAAACACAAGACAGACCAAGACTGAAAAACTGACAAAAACCACATCATTATAACATGTAGTTACAACAGTGCAAAGCAATACCATAATTTGATAAAGGACAGACCATGGGCACAGTAAAAAAAAAAGTCTCGAAGTCTCTCGAAAATCCCATCATCTCACACAGACGGTAGAAGGAAGAAAAACTCTTCCTGCCATGAACCTCCAGTGCTGCAAACTTCCCGATGCAGCACCCTGGAAGCACCCGACCACAGCCGACTCTGAGTCCATCCGAAAACTTTGAGCCTCCGACCAGCCCTCCGACACCGAGCACTGAGCACCTTCTCTGCTGAGCGCTTCGACCCCGGCCCCAGCCGCCAAGCAATAGGCAAAGCCGAGGATTTGGGGCCTTCCCCTCCAGAGATTCTCGATCGCACAGTAGCAGCGGCAGCGAAGCGGGCATTTCAGAAGTTTCTCCAGATGTTCCTCCGTGCTTCTCACGTCCGTCTCCATCAAATCAGGATTGTGCACGGTACTCTATTTAACAAATACAGATATTCTGGAGCGGCCGCGCACGCTGTGCCACGTCGCCATCTTCTCCTCCTTTTAAATGACATACCACATCTACACAAACTGCTAAGAAAGCAGAGGCACAGTCATGCCTTCTTTGTGATGGCACATACGTGCTGGTCGCAGAACAGTTCCTCTATATGATAACACCGAGGAATTTAAAGTTACTGATCCTCTACATCTTCGATTCCCTTATGAGGACTGGCTCATGGACCTCCAGCTTCCTCCTCCTGTAGACTCTTCCTGCAGTACAAATTCTTTTCCTTTCCATCCTTTGCATTAACCTTTCCCGCCAGCTGCCAATAAATCCAACAGGAATTGTGCCAACTCTGCATGGCAATTCCATCATGACAGACTGTACTGCTCAGGTCAATCGCTGAAACCAGTAGCAGCCAAATAACATAATCTGAACTCCCTGCAATTACTCCAAGCTGCAACCATCTCTGATGGAAGTGTTCAAAGCTCAAAGTAAATTTATTATTAAAGTCATCATTTACTGCCCTGAGATTCATTATCTTACAGGTAATCATAATAGAACAAAGAAATTCAAAGAATCTATAAAAACTACACACAAAGACTGACAAACAACCAATGTGTGAAAGAAGACAAACTGTGCAAATACAAAAAAAACAAATGAATAACATTGAGAATATGGGTTGCAGAGTCCTTTGTTGGTGGAATTCAGAGATGCAAAACAAAGGAAAGATTCTCCAGATGTAGTTAATCTCATATCTCTCCATTTCTTGGTAGTCTGGCGGGGGTGATTCTGTGGAATTCATTGCCATAGACGACTGTGGAGGCCAAGTCATTAGGTATATTTAAAGCAAAGGTTGAAAGGTTCTTGATTTGTCAGGGTGTCGAAGGTTACAGGGAGTAGGGAGGAGAATGAGGTTGAGAGGGATGATGAATCAGCCATTATGGAATGTGGAGCAGACTCGATGGGCCGAGTGGCCTAATTCTGCTCCTATGTTTTATCCTTTATGGTCTATTTGTAGCAGTCTGTAAACTAGGCTGGCACAGTACACAGTATTTGGAATTGGAATTGGTTTATTATCATCACATGTACAGTGAAACATTTCTCTTGTTTACTGTTCATATAGATCAAGTCACCGGTGAAAGCCTACCCACCATCAAGACCACATATACCAAAAGGTGCCAGAAAAAGGCCAGTGATATCGTGAAGGATCCCACCCATCACAAGACATAGGAGCAGAATTAGGCCATCTGGCCCATCGAGTCTGCTCCACCATTCAATCATGGCTGATTTTTTTTTTCTCTCCTCCTGGACTCATGGACCAATCCTCCCACTCCCATCAGGACGAGGCTATGTAGCATCCAGCCCAGGACCATCAGACCCAAGAACAATTACTTTCCCCAAGCAGTAAGGCTGATCAACACCTCCACTCACTAACCCATCCCTCCATACCCCCAACCACCACTACCTTATCATTTCCTGCCAGTCACCTTATGTACAGACACTCCTGTGCCTAGCATCACTTTATCTACATATAATCAATCTGTGCATTGTATTTATACTTATTGTGTTTTTTAATTATTATTGTGTTCTTTATCTTAGTGTGTTTTCCTTGTGCTGCATCAGATCTGAAGTAACAATTATTTTATTCCACTTTACATTTGTGTACTGGAAATGACATTAAACAATTCTGAATCTTGAATCATTACACAGTGCAGTGAGGTCAAATGAGGTAAAACAAAAACAGAATGCAGAATAAAGTGTATCAGCCTAGAGAAAATGCAGTACTGGTGGACAATAAGTTGAGAATGAGGTAGATTGTGAAATCGCACTATTTAGTAGTTTTATAACAGAAAGTTAGAAACTGTTCTTGAGCCTGGTGGTATGTGCTTTCAGGCTTTTGTATCTTCAGTCCAATGGAGGAGAGGAAAAGAGAATGTTCGTGGTTGGTGTGGTCTTTGATTATGCTGGCTGCTTTACTGAGGCAGTGAGAAGGATAGACAGAGCCCATAGGGGGAAGGCTGGTTCCTGTGACTTGCTGAGTTGCATCCATAACTCTCAGCAGTTTCTCCAGGACAGTTGTGAGACCAAGCCATTATGGAAAAGGCGGGATCTATAAAAATTGGTGAAGGTCAGCGGGGACATGTCAAATTTCTTCAGCCTCCTGAGGAATTAGAGGTACTGATGATGGGATTAGCATGTGTGGTGACACTTGCAAGCTGCACCCAGCTCATCCTCAGGTTGTGTTGTTTGTTAACATAACGCGTTTCACTGTGTGGCTCGATGTACGTACATGTGATAAATAAATGAATCTGAATCTGAGGTACAAGAGATTCTGTAGACGCTGGAGATTCTCCAGAGCAACATACACAAACTGCTGGAGAAACTCAACAGGTCAGACAGCGTCTATGGAGAGGAATAAACAGTTGATATTTTGGGCCAAGAGTCTTCATCAGGCATAATGAAGGGTCTCAGCCTGAAACGTCAACAGAATCTGAGGTCTTATTTGGGGTGTTCGACTCTGCAATGTACTGTAAGTTAAATCCTGCGCTACTGTCTACTTGGTACATATTAGTTTTCCTCAGGAAAAACATTTCTCAGCATAATTGCAAATGTACTAAAATAATCATTGCTATTAAGAATATCCTTAATATTTTCACTTATTTCTCATATTAGCTTGGTCTTCAGAAAATCCTTCTTTAGTAACTGACTTACAATCCTCAGATTGCCGGCTATAATTAACTCCCCTCGCATTTCACCCTAATGCTTTAAATTGTGTTTACTTGTGCCAAATTGCATTTATCTTAGTGTTTAATAGCCTCTGTGTATATTTTCAAATTATGTGTTTTGCTTTCCTACTACATTAATGTAATTAAATTATGTTATTTTTTAATTAAATCACTTAATATGTCTGCCTTACCTTTTCTTTCTTCTTTTAATGAGGTCAGACGGGAGTAAGTGGTGTCTATTCCAGGTTAAGCAGTACTCAGCATTGTGAAATGATTCAGAATGGATGGGAAGACATTTAGAGCAAGCGAGTATAGAAGGAATTTCATAACCTTCTGTACTGCCACGATGAACCCACTCTCAAGTTGGAGGAGCAACACCTCGTCTTCCATCTGGGAAGCCTCCAACCTGATGGCATGAACATTGATTTCTCCAACTTCTGGTATTTCCCCCCTCTCCCTTCCCTCTTCTTCTATTCCCTCCCCTCTTACCCTCTCTCTTCTTCTCGGCTGTCTAATACCTCCCTTTAGCTCCCTTCCTCATTCCCTTTCTCCCATGACCCACTCTCCTCTCCTATCAATTTTCTTCTTCTTCAGCACTTTACCTTTTCCACCTAACACCTTCTAGCCTTTCACATCATCACCCTCTCCCTCACCCACCTACCTTCCCCCTCATCTGGTCTCAACTATCACCTTCTTGCTTGTACTCCTTCCCTTCCCCCACCTTCTAATCCCGGCTTCAGCACCCCCCCGCCCCTTCATTTCCAGTCCCGACGAAAGGCCTCAACTCGAAATGTGGACACTGTATTCCTTTCCACAGAGGCTACCTGACCTGCTGAGTTCGACCCACATTATGAATATTGAACAGGGATTTACAGGTAGTTCAGCTGAGAGACTCCTGAGTAGGTTGGAATTTAGAAGATTGAGGGGGGATCTGATTGAAACGTATAAAATCCTAAAGGGATTGGACAGGCTAGATGCAGGAAGATTGTTCCCGATGTTGGGGAAGTCCAGAACAAGGGGTCACAGTTTGAGGATAAAGGGGAAGCCTTTTAGGACCGAGATTAGGAAAAACTTCTTCACACAGAGAGTGGTGAATCTGTGGAATTCTCTGCCACAGGAAACAGTTGAGGCCAGTTCATTGGCTATATTTAAGAGGGAGTTAGATATGGCCCTTGTGGCTACGGGGGTCAGGGGGTATGGAGGGAAGGCTGGGGCGGGGTTCTGAGTTGGATGATCAGCCATGATCATAATAAATGGCGGTGCAGCCTCGAAGGGCCGAATGGCCTACTCCTGCACCTATTTTCTATGTTTCTATGTTTCTATGAAGCAGGGAATGCTACATAGGGATTTAGAGGAATTGAGTCCCAGGATTTAGGTATGTAATTCCAGACCTACATTCCAACACTGGGATTCTAGCTTCATTTTATGTACACACAATCAATTCATTCTATTATACACACAGTGGCTACTTTATTAGGTACATCTGCTTGTTAATACAAATATTTAATCAGCCAATCATGTGGTAGCAACTCAATGCATAAAAGCATGCAGACATGGTCAAGAGGCTCAACTGTTATTCTGACCAAACATCAGAGTAGGGAAGAAATGTGATCTAAGTGACTTTGACTGTGGAACGATTATTGGTGCCAGACGGGGTGAATTGAGTATCTTAAAATCTGCCGATTTCCTAGGATTTTCATGCACAACAGTCTCTTGTGTTTACAGAGAATGGTGCGAAAAAACAAAAACCATCCAGTGAGCAGCAGTTCTGTGGGTGAAAATGCCTCGTTAATGGGAGAGGTCAGAGGGGAATGGCCAGAGTAGTTCAAGCTGACAGGAAGGTGACAGTAACTCAAATAACCACACGTTACAACAGTGGTGTGCAGAAGAGCATCTCTAAACACATCAGACCTTGAAGTGGATGGGCTACAGCAGCAGAAGACCATGAACAATAACTTAGTGGTCACTATGTTAGGTACAGAAGGTACAGTAATTAATAAAGTGGCCACTGCGTGTGTAAACTAATCTTATGTATATATGGTCACATTCAACAATTACTTGTACATTGTGTTTTATTGAATTGCTTTTATATTTATATTTATTATGTTCTTTATGTTTATTGTGTTTTTTATGCCACATCAGATCCAGAGTAACAATCATTTCGTTCTCCTTTACACTCGTGTACTGAAGAATGCCAATAAGCAAACTTGAATCTTGAATCTTAACAGAATTATGTTTCACCATAGATGCTGTCTTTCAACCGTCATGGTTAGCACAATGCTTCACAGCACCAGCGGTGAAATCGGGGTCTGATTGCCACCACTTACTGAGTGTGACTGAGCAGATATGCTCCAGTTTCCCCCCACGTCCTAAAGATGTACAGGTTAGGGTTAATGAGTCGTGGGCATGCGATGTTGGCGCTTGGAGTGTGGTGCCCCCAGCACATCCTCACTGATTTGATTTCTCTGTGTGTTTCAATTACACATGTGACAAATCTTAACCTCTAATCTCTACTCTCCTCTCTGTGAGAAATGGGAAGGCTACAAACTAACACCAGAAAGCAGGATTAGTGTAGATACGTAGGGTAGATGGCACAGATATTTTACTTCGAGGGGCCTCGTTCTGGGCTGTATGACCCTAAGGTTACAAGGAACTAAGCTGAGGGAGAATAGATGTTTCCACCATAGTGTGATGTCCAATATCTACTGCACCACCAAAAATTTGGATATCCTGGTTATTAACCCATTGATATTTGTGAGAGGTTTCTGTGCACAAATTGGCTGCCATATTCTTAACCCATTACAGAGGCTTCATATCAAAACCTGACTGTAAAATGTTATATAAGACCAAAAGACATAAGGGCAGAATTAGGGCACTGAGTCTGCTGTACCGTTCCATCATGGCTGATTTATTATCTCTCTCAACCCGGTTATCTGGCCCTCTCCCCATAACCTTTGATGTCCTGATTAGTCAAGAATCTATCAACCTCTGCTTTCAATAAACTGAGTGACATGGCCTGCACATCCATCTGTGGTAATGAATTCCACAGATTCATTATGAATTAGCTGAAGAAATTCATTCTAATCTCCGTTCTAAATGGACATCCCTCTAGTCTTAGACTGTGACCTCTGGTCCAAGACTCACCCACTGTAAGAAACATCCTCTCCATGTCCACTCTACCTAGGTTTTTCAATATTTGATACATTTCAATGAGATCCCCCCTTCATTCTTCTAAACTCCAGTGAGTACAGGCCCAGAGCCATCAAAGTCATCAGAGTCATCCTCATGTGTTAACCCTATCATTCCCAGGATCGTTCTCATGAACCTCTTCTGGCTCCTCTCCAATGCCAGCACATTATTTCTTAGATAAAGGGCCCAGAACTGCTCCCAATACTCCAAGTGCAGTCTTCCCAGTGCCTTATAAAGCCTCAGCATTACATCCTTGCTTTTATATTCTAGTCCTCTCAAAACGAATGCTAACATTGCATTTGTCTTTCTTACCACCGACTCAACCTGCAAGTTACCCTTTAGGGAATCCTGCACATAGACTCCCAAGGCCCTTTGCACCTCTGACTTTTGAATTTTCTCCCCGTTTAGAAAGTAGTTTATGCCTTTATTCCTTCTACCAAAGTCCATGACCATGCACTCCCCTATACTGTATTCCATCTGCCACTTCTTTGCCAATTCTCCCATTCCTTCTGCAGACTCACTGCTTCCTCAGCACTACCCGCCCCTCTATCTATCTTCGTTTTATCTGCAAACTTGGTCACAAAGCCACCAATCCCATCATCCAAATTATTGACCGATAACATCGAAAGAATTGGTCCTAAGACAGACCCCTGTGGAAAACCACTAGTCACCAACGGCCAATCAGAAAAGGCTCACTTTTATTCCAACTCTCTGCCTCCTGTCAATCAGCTACTGCTTTATCCATGCTGGTACCTTTCCTATAATATCATGGGCTCTTATCTTGTTGAGTAGTTTCATGTGCGGCACCTTGCCAAAGGCCTTCTGAATATCCAAGTAAACAGCATCCACCAATTCTCCTTTGTCTATCTAACCTGTTACTTCCTCAAAGAATTCCAACAGATGAGTCAGACAAGATTTTGTCTTAAGGAAACAAGTTTGACTTTGGCCTATTTTATCATGTGCCTTCAAGTACCCCAAAACTTCACCCTTAACAATGGACTCCAACATCTTCCCAACCAGTGAAAACTGGCTAACTGACCATAAGAGTCCACAAGTTCTTATTATAGACCATAAGAGTCCACGGGAGTGCTACTGCACAGTACTTCTCTTCTCATTCTCAAGGTTTAGATTTCATGAATTTATTGGAATGCAGCTGAGAAAATGAAATTATCAGGGAAGACCTGCCTTATAAGACCAGAGAATAAAATAAATTACAGTGGATTCCACTTATTTGAGACATCGATTAATTGGGGCAAACACGAGGAAATCTGCAGATGCTGGAATTTCAAGCAACAGACATAAAAGTTGCTGGTGAACGCAGCAGGCCAGGCAGCATCTCTCGGAAGAGGTACAGTCAACAATTGGGGCCGAGACCCTT
Organism: Mobula hypostoma; assembly: GCF_963921235.1. Lineage (NCBI taxonomy): Eukaryota > Metazoa > Chordata > Chondrichthyes > Myliobatiformes > Myliobatidae > Mobula > Mobula hypostoma. Next base: position 9,106,627 of record NC_086107.1, read on the forward strand.
CGTCAGAACTAACTGAAGGAAGAGTTAGTAAGAGATTTGAAAGTGTTTTGGGGAGGGGGAGATCCAAAATGATAGGAGAAGACAGGAGGGGGAGGGATGGAGCCAAGAGCTGGACAGGTGATAGGCAAAAGGGATATGAGAGGGTCATGGGACAGGAGGCCCAGGGAGAAAGAAAAGGGGGAGGGGGAAGTCCCAGACGATGGGCAAGGAGTATAGTGAGAGGGACAGAGGGAGAAAACGAGAGAGAGAAAAAAAAATAATAATAACAAATAATTAATAAATAACGGATGGAGTACGAAGGGAAGGTGGGGCATTAACGGAAGTTAGAGAAGTCGATGTTCATGCCATCAGGTTGGAGGCTACCTAGATGGAATATAAGGTGTTGTTCCTCCAACCTGAGTGTGGCTTCATCTTTACAGTAAAGGAGACCATGGATAGACATATCAGAATGGGAATGGAACGTGGAATTAAAATGTGTGGCCACTAGGAGATCCTGCTTTCTCTGGCGGACAGAGCGTAGCTGTTCAGCAAAGCGGTCTCCCAGCCTGCGTTGGGGCTCGCCAATATATAGAAGGCCACATCGGAAGCACCGGACACAGTATATCACCCCAGTCGACTCACAGGTGAAGTGTCGCCTCACCTGGAAGGACTGTCTGGGGCCCTGAATGGTGGTGAGGGAGGAAGTGTAAGGGCATGTGTAGCACTTGTTCCGCTTACAAGCAGCTGCTTATTGGGACAACTCTTCAAGAACAGAAACTAATCGAGAAAATAGCCAGGAATCCCTTATTTTATTTAGGGACTATGCCACTTAATTATGACAGAAGAAACTATTGCCAAACTGTTTCTTTCGATCATCAGACATGTGCACTTGTGCTAAGAGTGAACAGTTTTTTTTAGCTAGCATCAGTTGCGCGTGCTTCCGTTAAAAAATCAATGATCTTTCTCACTCTTAGTTGGCAAGAAGTAAGCAGTAAGGCAATTCGGAACTGCTTTCCACATTGCGGTTTCAAGCATTCAGGCTTGGAGATACCAGAAACGGCCGGAAGTGAAAATGAAACAATTTCACTACTTCAACAAGTTAGGAACAACAAAGAATTTGAAGGTATTGACAAATATTACAATGAAAGTGAAGATTTAGGGGATGCAATTGTCGAAGCTTGTTTGAAGGCAGTGAATTATCTGTATTAGATGTCTGCGCTCGTTATGTTCACTTACAGTCAATCAAAAGGACTTGACAGCGTACACTGGATGAATTCCTCTGTGGGTCTCTTATTAGGAACTAGCAAACAGTTTTATAGTACTGTAGTAGTATTGGTAGTGTTCTGATTTGCTGTGTATTTCATTTAAATACACAATTTGTTATTCATTTATATGGTAGTTTGTCTGTTTCATACCTTTTTAACTTTCTTCATGCAACCGGTTCACTGGGGCAGCCATTTAATTGGGCCAAAATGTACTGGTCCCGATCTTTGCCAATTAACCAGAATCAACTGAATTTTTAAAATTCTGAGGTCAGCAGTGATATATGCAGGTATTCAAGCATTTAACTGGCCTAGTAGTGGAGAGCTATTATAGCATCAGCGATCAGTGTTCACTTCCCGCTTCTGTCTGTAAGGAGTGTGTATGTTCCTCTCTGGACCCTGTGGGTTTCCTCTGGGTGCTCTGGGTTGGAATTCCGAAGACGTACGGGTTATGGTCACTGAGTGAGTGGGTACGCTGTGTCGATGCCATAAACATGGTGATACTCATGGGATGTCCCCAGCACGTGTTGGTTGTTGACGCAAACAACACGTTACACTGTATGTTTTGATGTACGTTTGACAAATAGAGTTAATCTTTCATTAATCTTTTTGATCAAAATGAGGAGAAAGAAATTTGATCAACTACTTGCTTTGATAGGCCAAAGGTCATGGCACAGATGACAGGCCCACAAAAGACTAACAAGGTTTCAAAGATCTGAGTTGACAGTGTTTCCTGCAGGAGTTAGCAAGCTGTGCAAGACTGATTGTTCATGAAACGTACTGAACAATATGTAGAGGGCAGAGGGTGGCACTCAGGTTGCAAGTGGATGGAACAGCCAGGGCAGTGGGACCTGCTGAATGAACGGTAACCGCAATCTTATGCCCGAGATCGCGCAGCAACAACCTTGTAAAGTTGGGCAGACAGCACCACCAGCAGGTAATAGTGCGAACTGCAATAGTAAAACAATAAAATACAGATTTTAAAAAGTAAAGATTTAACTTTATTTGACACGTGTACCTCGACGCATAAAGTGAAAAGCATCATTCACGGCAATGACCACCACAGTCTGAAGTTTGTGCTGGGGGCAACCCACAAGTGTCAGTGGATTTAGCCCAGTCCATTGCAGGGAAAGCCATTCCAACACTGAGCACATCTACATGAAACACTGACATAGGAAAGCAACATCCATCATCAGTAACCGCCCCCCCCCCGACCACCACTCAGGCCATGCTCCTTTCTCACTGCTGCCACCAGGTAGATAGAACAAGAACCTCAGGACTCGCACCACCAGGTTCAAGAACGGTTACTACCCCTCAACCATCAGGCTCTTGAATAAAAGGAGATAACTACATTCACTTGCCCCATCATTGAGATAGAATAGAAACATACAAAATAGGTGCAGGAGTAGGCCATTCGGCCCTTTGAGCCTGCACCGCCATTCAGTATGATCATGGCTGATTATTCAACTCAGAACCCTGTACCAGCCTTCCCTCCATACCCCCGGTCCCTTTAGCCACAAGGGTCATATCTAACTCCCTCTTAAATATAGCCTATGAACTGGCCTCAACTGTTTCCACAATCAATGATCTCACTTTAAGGACTACTTATCTCATTATCTCATGTTCTCGTTATTTATTGCTATTTATTTATATTTGCATTTGCACTGTTTGTTGTCTTCTGCACTCTGGTTGATCTTTCATTGATCCTGTTGTAGTTACTATTCTATAGATTTGCTGAGTGTGCCCACAGGAAAATGAACCTCAGTATTGTATATGATGACATATATGTACCTTGATAATAAACTTTACTTTGAACTTTTGAATTTCTGGTGCCAAAATAGCATGCCCACAACTTACTAACCCTAACCCAAAGGTCTTTGGGACGTGGGAGGAAACCAGAACGCCCAGAGGAAATCTACATGGTGATGGGGAGAGTGTGCAAACTCTGTACAGACAGCAATGGGAATTGAACCCCGATCAATGATCACTGTGCTATAAAGTGATTGTACTAACTGCTACTACACGTGCCGCCCTATGAAAATAGTGAAACAATAGATAGATGCAACAATGATAGACGTGTGAACCCAAGAGATCACAGGTACTGGAATCTTCATCAACAAAGAAGAGGTTAGAAGAGCTAGTGGATCAGGTAGCGGCTGTGGTGGGAAATGGGCTGTTGACGTTTCGAGCCAAGACCCTTCATCTGGGCTGAACAACAGGGGGTGGAGGGTGGCCAATATAAAGAAGAGCGAGGAAATGCTGGGGAAAGAGCGGGTAAGCAATAGACTGATCCAGGTGAGGAGGAAGGAGGGAATGAGAGGTGAGGGAAGGGAGAGTGGGAATAGTCACAGAGGCTGGCAGGTGATGGGTGGATCCAGGTGAGGAAGAAGGAGGGAATAAGCAGAGGAAGGAAGGGAGAGTGGGAATAGTGACAGAGATGATAGGTGGATTCAGGTGAGAAGAGGGAGTGACAGGCAGATGAAAGAGGGAAAGGGGGATAGAGGGAATAGTGACATAAGCTGGGAGGTGATAGATGGAGGCATCAAAGGGCTGCAGATGCTGGAATCTGACAGGAGAAGGTGGTTGGAATTGGAATTGGTATATTATTATCACAAGTACGAAGATACAGTGAAAATCTTGCCTTGCATACTGTTTATTCACATCAGATTGTTACACAGTGCAAAGGAGTAGAACAAGGTAAAACAGTAACAGAATGCAGAGTAAAGTCTAACAGCCACAGAGCAAGTGCAGACAATAAGGTGCATGGTGGAGCATGGAACTAAATAAATAAAGGAGGTGGAGTGAGCAGATATGGGGAGGGGTCCCTGTGGGAGGAGTGTGTGGGGGAAAGACATCTTTCACAATCTCTCTTACTATAGATTAGATTTCTACAGTCTTTTTTCCAAGAACAAGAGTGTTAAAAACAAGAGAACATCGGTGGAATGTAAAAGGGGAGATATTTAAAGGAGATTGAAAGGGCATGTTTTGCACACAGGGAGTGGTGGATATATGGAACAAGAGGTAATAGGGACATTTCATTTCCATATAGAGATCACCCTCTGTGTAAAGAAGTTGCCTCTGAGGTTCCTATTAAACATTTTCACTCTCACCCCATGCCCTCTAGTGTTTTTTTAGCTCTCTTAACCAGCTATTTACCCAGTCCCCCCAGGCTTTAGATATTCTTATTGAAATGCCAGATCAGCACTGGTCGGTGGAGGCGGGGAGGTTTCGCTGATATAACTTCACCAATCAAACAAATTAGCTTAGTAGCACTGACAGAGAATGAGGCCATTCAACCTATCAGGTCTGCAACATCCACACATAGAGCGATCCCATCAGTGATCATCTCTCCTCTCCCCTTTTGTTTCTGTAATTTATTCTCTCTCTCTCGCCCAACTCCGCTTGATAGAAGAGTACAAGATAAGAGTCATAGATCAAGTGGACAGCTAGAGACTTTTTTCCCAGCATGAAAATGAGGGGGCATAATTTTAAAGTAATTGGTGATTGCTGATTGGCAGAAAGTAGTGTGGGGGATGCCAGAGGTAGACTCGTTTTACACATGAGAATTATGGTTGTGTGGAACACCCTGCCAAGGGTGGTGTTAGAGGCAGAAACATTCGGGATATTTATTAACACTTGTACAAGTACATGGATGATAGAAAAATGGACGGCCATGTGGGAGGGAAGAGTTAGATTGACCATAGAGTAGGTTAAAAGGTCAACACAACATTGTGGGCCAAATGGCCTGTATTGTGCTAAGTTTTGTGTTGCACTTTGATTCTTACTATTTATCTAACCCCCCCCCCCGCCACCCCGGATATCCTTAGGTTGTTAACATAAACGACACATTTCCCCGTATGTTTCAGAATCAGAATCAGGTTTATTATCACCGGCATGTGACGTGAAATCTGTTAACTTAGCAGCAGCAGTTCAATGCCGTGCATAATCCAGCAGAGAGAGAAAAAAATAATAAATAAAATAAAACATAATAATAAATAAACAAGTAAATCAATTACGTATATTGTATTGATTATTTAAAAATGTGCAAAAACAGAAATACTGTATATTAAAAAAAGTGAGGTAGTGTCCAAAGCTTCAAAGTCCACTTAGGAATCAGATGGCAGAGGGGAAGAAGCTGTTCCTGAATCGCTGAGTGTGTGCCTTCAGGCTTCTGTATCTCCCACCTGATGGTAGCAATGAGAAAAGGGCATGCCCTGGGTGCTGGAGGTCCTTAATAATGGACGCTGGCTTTCTGAGACACCGCTCCCTAAAGATGTCCTGGGTACTTTGTAGGCTAGTGCCCAAGATAGAGCTGACTAGATTTACAACCTTCTGCAGCTTCTTTCGGTCCTGTGCAGTAGCCCCTCCACACCAGACAGTGATGCAGCCTGTCAGAATGCTCTCCATGGTAAAACCATAGACGTTTTTGAGTGTATTTGTTGACATGCCAAATCGCTTCAAACTCCTAATAAAATATAGCCGCAGTCTTGCCTTCTTTATGACTATATCAATGTGTTCGGACCAGGTTAGATCCTCAGAGATCTTGACACCCAGGAACTTGAAGCTGCTCACCCTCCCCACTTCTGATCCCTCTATGAGAATTGGTATGTGTTCCTTCATCTTATCCTTCCTGAAGTCCACGATCAGCTCTTTCGTCTTACTGACATTGAGTGCTAGGTTGTTGCTGCAGCACCATTCCACTAGTTGGCATATCTCACTCCTCACTCTTGTCGTCACCTGAGATTCTACCAACGACGGCTGTATCGTCAGCAAATCTGTAGATGGTATTTGAGCTATGCCTAGCCACACAGTCATGGGTATACAGAGTAGAGCAGTGTACACTTGATAAATAAATGAGAATCTTGACTCTTGAAGCAATTTGTAGCCCTGACATAGAACAAGACCACTCAGACTATTAGGACAGAGTGGTCCCATCCATACCATTCACCCTTTCATTTCCCTGTCACCTGCTGTCCAATCCTGTCCCAGACGCCGTCCAATTCTCTCTGATATTTTTGCCACCCTATCAGCACTTAGGGATAATTGACAGCAGTCACTCCATCTACAGGCCTGGCATTGAGACATAGGGTAAAGGTGGAGCACCCGACGGAAACCAACACGTCTGCAGAGAGAACATGCAAACTCTACACAGGCACCCGATTCAGGATCGAACCGGAGTCGCTGGAGAGTTGGCTCCAGAGATAATCACACAGAGCTGTGATGTAACATTGCTCCTGTGCTACAACATTAGTGAAACAGGGAGACATAGAGTCCACCAACACAGAAGCAGGCTGTTCGACCCAGCTCCTGTCCATGGACATCTAGGTCCGCATGGATCTGTTGGGCCTAATGCCATATCCAGACCACCGCCTGGTTAACCATGTTGCCTCTCAGGGTCCTGGTAAATCTTCCTCCCCCCATTCCCACCAGCCTTAAACCCGTGCCTTCTTAGTCTCTGCCAGTCCAACAAACGGAACGTTGGACACTCCAGTCCTCCTCTGGGAGATTCGATCAATGAGTGTGAGCAGACAAGAGCCCTGTGCAGGGTGCGCAGGAAGTAATTGCTTCTTTGGGAAGAGAAGCAACCCCAGGAGATTGGGTTAAACACAAATAGTGGCAGATCTAGTGGGGAGTTCAGAAATAGTCTTCTGCATACTGCTGTTCTAATGCATGGTTATTCGAGTTACTGTCACCTTCCTGTCAGTCGGAACCAATCTGGAAATTCTCTTCTGACCTCTCTCATTAACAAAGTGTTTTCATCCAAAGAACTGCTGATCACTGTTTTTCACATCATTCTCTGTGAAATCCAGAGACTGTTGTGCATGTAAATCCCAGGAAATCAGCAGTTTCTGAGATACTCAAACCTCCCCATCTGGCACCAACAATCATTCCATGGTCAAAGTCACTTAGATCACATTTCTTCCCCATTCAGATGTTTGTTCTGGACACCAAATGAACCTCTTGACCACGTCTGCAAACTTTTATGCATTGAGTTGCTGTCACAAGTTTGGCTGATTAGATATTTGCATTAAAGAGCAAGTGTGCAAGTGTACCCAATAAAGTGGCCACCGATTATAGGTGTCAGGTAACAGCAGTGCCACACTAGCGCCAGGTAATGACGATACACAAAATGAGAAAATCTAGCCATCACTGCCTGAGGTTCAGTGGAGCACCATTACCAAACTCCCCCAAGCTGCCCTCGATCCAGGACTTATATGCACCTAGAGTCAGGAAGTGAGCAAGCAGCATCATTGTAGACCCATCACACCCTGGACATCACCTGTTCCAACTCCTTCCTTCTGGTAGGCGCTTTAGATCACTGTATGCCAGGACAAATAGGTACAAGAACAGTTTCTTTCCGTATGCCATCAGTCTTATGAACACTTGAATTTTATTATAAACCAAGTCCACCTGTACATACACAGGTATACCTCATTGTATATAGTTCACGATTATTTGCACTATTGTTTTGTTTGCTTTTTGATTCTGTACAGTGAGAGCACAGGGAAACTGGCATTAAATTCCCTGTATGTGTCCACATACTTGGCGATAATAAAGGATTCTGATTCTGATTCTGATCACTGTCCTGGCTGTGGGGGGAATGGTTACTTCTGACCAGAAATTGAACTGGTATAGTCATATACACAAAATGCTGGAGGAACTCCAATATAGTTGAACTGCCCTCATCCAAGCAGATGGAGATGGTGCACGGGCTTTGGGGGGTTAGGAGAAGAATTACTCACTGCACTGTTCAGTTAAGGAAAATGAAAAGTTGGCATTTTGGTCCAAGAACCTTCCATTAGAAATTCTCGATGAAGGGTCTTGGCCTAAAACATCAACTGCTTATTGCCTAGTATGGATAAACTAGCAGGAGAAGAGTGGGAATAAATTCTGTTGTTGGTTGCTGGCGACTCGTGATGGCCTGCAGAGGTCAGTGTTGGGACCGCTTCTTTTCTCATTATATGTTCTAAGTGATCTAAATGACTGAATTGATGGCTTTGGGCCAAGTCTGTGGACAATACAAAGACAGGTGGAGAGGCAGGTAGTATCGAGAGAGCAGGGAGTCTGCGTAAGGACTTGGACAGATTGGGAGAATGGACAAAGAAGTAGCAGATGGAATATACTGCAGGGAAGTATTTGGCCATGCACTTTGGTAGAAGGAATATTTTTTGAACAGGGAGCAAAGTCAGAAATCAGAGGTGCAAAGAGACGTGGGAATCCTTACGCAGGATTTCCTAAAGGTTAACTTGTAGGTTGAATTGGTGGTAAGGGAGACAAATATAACATTACCATTAATTTTGTGTAGACTAGAATATAAAAGCAAGGATGTAATGCTGAGGCTTTATAAGGCATTGGTCAGACCACACTTGGAGTATTGTGAGCAGTTTGGGCCCCTTATCTAAGAAAGGACATGCTGGCATTGGAGAGGGTCTGGAGGATGTTCATGAGAACGATTCTGGGAAAGAAAGGGTTAACATATGAGGGGTATTTGATGGCTCTGGAGTTTATAAACATGAAGGGGGATCTCATTGAAACCTATCAAATATTGAAAGGCCTAGATATAGAGTGGACGTGGAGAGGATGATTTCTATAGCGGGAAGTCTAGGACCAGAGGGCACAGCCTCAGAATACGAGGACATCCCTTTAGAACAGAAATAAGGAGCAGTTTTTTTTAGCCAGAGTGTGGTGAATCTGTGGAATTCATTGCTACAGACAGCTGTGGTGGCCAAGTCATTGGGTATACAATATTTAAAATGGTGGTTAATAGGTCCTATATTAACCAGGGCAGCAAAGGTTGTGGGGACAAGGATAATAAATCTGGCATGATGGAATAATGGAGAATATATGATGGGCTGAATGGCCTAATTCTGCTCCTATGTCTTTTTGTCTCACGGTCTTATGGCTTGACTGGTGCTGCAAAGTTTACTCTCTCCAGCTGATGTCACTGTACAAAACAAACTGACTCCTTTTCCTGAACCTTTACACCTTCCATCTCTCCATGGAATTTGTCTTGCTGTGAAAGCTTGCCTCTCTCGCTAATCAATTAATACTGATCCACACCTGCACTGTGTTGCACCCATCTGCACTTTCTGCTCTGTGTATTTGTTAAAGGTCGCCTCATTTTAATGTTTACCACAGCTATTGGTTACTGTGAGAGGGAAAAGAACATGACTCCAAATAATTATCCCTGGGTCTAAGCAAACAACAGCAGACAGCAGCCTGCTGCAGTGTAATTAATGTGATACTGCAATCTGAGCCGGTTGTTGCCTTTTCCCTGGAAAGATGCATTACTCGGCTCCCCAAAGCCCTTGCAGGAGGCAGCACCTCAGCCTTTCAAGACGCAGAGTGATGGAATATGGACGTGGTCAGGTCTGACACCTAGCATCATCAATCTAAACCTCGGGCGAACCAGGGTTTCACAGCTGCTGGATCCGAGTCGCATTCCTCAGGGGAGGCCAGTGGGAACGCAGGGGCTGGAGAGGGAAGCTTCCGCGGTTCTGCCATGGGTCACGGTTTGCCCTCAGAGGGGAAGCATTCCTCTGTAGCAGGCAGACTCTGTTCCCTTAACCCCCTCATGGGTAAGAGTGAAAGAGATAGAAGCAGGCCCTTCTGCTCATCTAGTCTGTGCCAACCATTTACCGCCTAGTTCCATCAACCTGCACTGAGATCACAGCTCTCCATATCCCTACTATCCATGTACCTATCCTAACTTCTCTCAAACGTTGAAGTTGAGCTTTCATGCGTTACTTGTGCTGGCAGTTCATTCCACACTCTCATGACCCTAGGAGTGAAAAAGTTTCCCCTCATGTTCCCCTTAAACCTTTTAACTTTCACCCTTAACCCATGACCTCTAGTTGTCGTCCCACCCAACCTCAGTGGTAGAAGCAACACACATCAAAGTTGCTGGTGAACGCAGCAGGCCAGGCAGCATCTCTAGGAAGAGGTACAGTCGACGTTTCAGGCCGAGACCCGACGAAGGGTCTCAGCCTGAAACGTCGACCGTACCTCCTCCTAGAGATGCTGCCTGGCCTGCTGAGTTCACCAGCAACTTCGATGTGTGTTGCTTGAATTTCCAGCATCTGCAGAATTCCTCGTGTTTGCTCAGTGGTAGAAGCCTGTTTGCATTTACCCTATCTATAATTTTGTATACTTCTATCAAATCTCCCCTCGATCTTCGACATTATAGGGAATAAAGTCCGAACCTATTCCTTTCCATGTAACTCAGGTCCTCCAGATCTGGCAACACCCTTGTCAATTTTCTCTGTACTCTTTCAACCTTATTTACATCTTTCCTACAGGGAGGTAACCAAAACTATACACACTACTCCAAATTAGGCCTCACCAACGTCTTGTTCAACTTCAGCAAACTCCTTACGGACTGTGGTGGATTTGAACCCAGATGATTGGCTCAGTAAAGCGTTTCGATAAATTCAGGAGGTGGAGCCAGTTCTCATCAGGGGATCAGACGTGGAGAGGGTCAGCAACTTTAAATTCCTCAGTGTTATCATTTCAGAGGATCTGTCCTGGGCCCAGCAAGTAAATGCAATTATGTAGAAAGCAAGGCAGCCCCTTTACTTCATTAAGAGTTTGCAGAGATTTGGCACGTGCTCTAAAATTTTGACAAACTGTGTGAGTATACTGACTGGCTGCACCACAATGAAACACCATTGCCCTCGAATGGAAAATTCTATGAAAAGTAGTGGATACAGCCCAGTCCTCCATGGATAAAACCGCGCCCCCCCCACCACCACCATTAAGCACATCCACATGGAGCTTTGTCACAGGAAAACAGCATCTATCATCAGGGACTCCACCAACCAGGACATGTTCTCTCCTCACTGTTGCCATCAGGAAGAAGGTACAGGAGCATCAGGACTCACACCACCAGGTTCAAGAACAGCTATAAACCCTCGACCATCAGCCTCTTGAACCGAAGGGGGTAACTTCTCTCAACTTCACTCTCCCCATCATTGAACTGTTCCCACTGCCTATGGACTCAATTACAGGGTCCTTTCATGTCGTACTTTTGATATATATTGCTGATTTATGTTTTATTATTATTTCTTGTTTTCATTTGTATTTCGTAGTTCATTATCTTTTGCACATTGGTAGTTTGTCCGTCCTGTTGGGTGTGGTCTTACATTGCTGCTACTATGTTTTTTGGATTTACTGAGTATGCCCAGAAGAAACTGAATCTCATGGTTCTATAAGGTGACATATACGTAATTTATTTTATTTATTTTTAAACCTTTTTATTAATTATTATTGAAAATCAACAAAAAATACATTAAAGTAGTCAAAACAACATAACAATATGTACAATAAGAGTTAAACTATCAAATAACTGATTAACCAAGCTAAACAGTATACCAATAATCATAAGAAAAAACAAAATGTTAAAACTTTTTTTTTGGAAAAAAGAACCCCTACTAACTAAAACAAAAAAAAAACCCCTACTAACCAAAAAAAAAACCGAGAAAAAAAAACCATTGGGGGCACAACCCCAGAGCTATACGCCACACAAGCTTCCATAAAAGAAAAAAACATCAATCTGCCAACCAGTAATTTAATATTAAATTTACTTTACACTTTGAACATTTGCTACACTATTATGCTTCCCCATGGATAGAAAAGATTTAGAACATGGAAGAGTACGGCCCGCGATGTTGTGCCAAACTAATTAAACTTGTAACAAAGCACCTAACTAAATTAATTTCTTCTGCCCTCACAATGTCCACGTCCCTCCATTCTCCACGTATATTTAGAAGGATGTGGGACAAACACAGGCAAGTGGAACCAGTTGGGACAGATACTTTGTCAGCCACAGCAGGGTGGGCCGAAGAGTCTCTCTCTTTTTATCTAAATCTGTGTCTTTTGTCTAGAGTCACATTTGCCCATATTGGGTAAGGTCGGCAGATTCAGATTCATTTATTTATCACCTAAAAAACCAACACAACCTAAGGATGTGCAGGGTACAGCCCGCTAGTGTTGTCTCACAGTCTGGTGCCAACATCACATAGCCACAATGCTCTGCAGAACAATACAAGCAACTGTTAGTTTTATAACTTCTAAACATTAAATTAATGAGTCCGGGAATACGGGTGTAACTCTGTCTTTGCTTTAAGTGAAGCGTACGCATATCACGTGGTAGCATAACGATATATGCAATTAATATATTTATACATATAACCCAGAATAAATTTATAAACAAACAAAAATGCGCAATCAAACAATACATATTACTCAAATCTTATTGAGATATTAAATGCACAGCACCAACACAACCTAAGGATGTGCTGGGGGCGGTCGGCAAGTGTCGCCACACAAAACATACCCACAATGCTCAGCAGAACAACATAAACAACAACACCAAATCAACATAAACAACAACACCAGAACAACATAAACAACACCAGAACAATATAAACAACACCAAAACAACATAAACAACAAAACCAGAACAACAGCAAAGCAAGTACTTTCCTGCCTCCCTTCCACCCACACACCACCCACTCTCTCTCTCTCTCTCACACACACGTGCGCGCGCACACACACACATTCCTCCAACACTAGGACAGACTGTCTCAGGGCCTCCGGCCCCAGTGGACTCACGGACTCACAGACATTCGGTCTATAAGTTCCCCAGTGGACTTGCAGGCTGACAGACCCAGGGCCTCAGCCATCGGGTCTCTACATTTGAACTTCTGATTGGCCTTAGGTCATGGACACCAGGACTCACCGATGATAGGGACCCCAAGCTCCAGGCCTCAAACTCTGACAATGGAACCCAGAACACGCAGCTTCAAACTCCACTCCGGAGTCCCCACCTTTTCACCACTAGGTGAGCTTGTAATACAATCCACTGACTTCACATCACTTCCAACTCAGCTTTTTTTTAAATTCTGGATTTATGTAATGAACTGAATTGAATTTCCCAGCTGGTGAGACAATACATACCAGAGGACAGATCAAGCAGCACAGATAAATAAATTATCCTTCTGATCTCTCCCAGTACAGCCACTTGGCCAAATACCTTGTCAGTCTCTGAGCTGGCCCTTGGTCTTTGACTGATTTAAGAGGCATGTTGAAGGGTGACGTGTGATTAACCAGAGAATAAATGTACTTTCAACAGCAAGATTAAAGGTAGTGCGAGCCAGGACACCGGTCACAAGAGAGATCTGATTGCGGGAAGATTCTGGCTGTTGACTGAATCCATTTCTCAGGCTCTGGGCATCATTGCCAAGGCCTTCTGTTACTGCCCATCCGCACTGCCTCAAGGAAGGGGGGGGGTGAGTTACTTCCTTGAAGCACTGAACTCCCTCCTGATGCAGGTAGAACGTAGGACAGTACAGCACAGGAACAGTCTCTTCGGCCCACAATGTTGTGCTGAACTAATTAAACTAGTCCTCAGACTCCTAACTCTCAACACTGGCGCACCTCAGGGGTGTGTGCTTAGCCCACTGCTCTACTTTCTGCTGCACCCACGACCGTGTGGCTAGGCACAGCTCAAACACCATCCATAAATTTGCCGATGGCGCCACTGTTGTTGGCAGAATTTCAAAATGGTGACGAGGAGCCATGCAGGAGTGAGGTAGATCAGTGTGGTGTTGCAACAGCAGCCTTGCACGCCACGTCAACAAGACCAAGGAGTTGACTGTGGGCTTCGGGAAGGAGAAGCCGAGGGAACACGCACCAGTCCTCATTGAGGGATCAGCAGTGGAAAGAGCGAGCAGTTTCAAGTCCCTGGATGCCGGTGATATTGAATCCGATTCTGGTTCTAATAACTAAACCTAGCTAAACCCTTCTCCTCTCCATCCATCCAGCAGAAAATACAGAAGCCTGAAAGCACATACCACCAGGCTCAAGGAGACCTTCTAGCCCATTGTTATAAGCCTATTGAATGGCTCCCTAGTATGATGAGATGGGCTCCCGGCCTCTCAATCTACTTCATTATGACCTTGCACCTTACTTTCTGCCCGCAATGCTCTTTCTCTGTAGCTGTTACACTTTATTCTGTGTAAGACAAAAAGAGGCAGAAATGGAATGGATAGCCAGTGCCTTTTTCCTAGGGTGACTATGGCTAATAGGCTGGTCCTGGACTTATTTCCTGGCATAATTCACATATTACTATTCAACTATTTATGGTTTTATTACTATTTAATTATTTATGGTGCAACTGTAACAAAAACCAATTTCCCCCGGGATCAATAAAGTATGACTATGACTATGACTAATACAAGAGGATATACTTTTAAGGTGATCGGAGGAAAGTGTAGGGGAGATGTCAGAGGTAGGCTTTTTACACAGAGAGTGATGGGTGCATGGAACTTAAATGTCCCTAATGTATCTGCCTCAACAATGATGTGGTAAGGTGAACAACTGGAGTGCCACGTGGGTGGCCATAAGTACGGATATGTACTGACTATAATGGAAACGTATGTAAAGGGTGGAAAGTTATTGAATGGTTTATTGTATATAATTTTATTTTTGAATAAAGTATATTTTGAAATAAAAAAAATGTACCTGCCTGTACCACCACACCAGACATTCACTACTCTCTGTGTAAAAAGAAAAACTTACCTCTGACGTCCCCTCTATAATTTCCTCCAATCACCTTAAAATGATGCTCCCTTGTATTAGCCATTTCCACCCTGGGAAAAAGTCTCGCTGTACATTCATTCTATGCCTCCTATCATCTTGTACACCTCTGTCGAGTCACTTCTCATCCTCCTTCACTCCAGCAGGAAGAATACCAGCTTGCTCATCCTATCCTGACAAAACGTACTCTCTAATCCAGGCAGCATCCTGGTAAGTCTCCTCTGCACCCTCTCTAAAGCTTCCGCCTCCTTCCTGTACTGAGGTCACACCGAGATCCCGGGCGAGTAGCAGAAGTGTGTCACCTGAAGAACCACCCAGCCATCTGTCGCATCGACCCTCACCTGCAGTTGCAATGTTGGCCTCATCATCCACATGGCAAATACCTCGATCCTGGGACACTACTAAGAACAAGGGTTGTGGAGTCATAGAGTTTACAGTACAGAAATGGGCCTTTCAGCCCAACCAGACCATACTAACCAATATGTCCAGCTAAGCTCATCCCATCTGGTCGCATGTGGCCCACAACCCTCTAAACCTTTCCTATCAGTGTACCCGTCCAAGTACTTTTTAAATGTTGTTAGTGCACCAATGCTGAGTAACAATAATGTAACAATAGCCACCGGGGTCTCTGGAATTTGTCCCAGAGCAGAAATCGCTGATTCGATGGGGCATAATTTTAAGGCTAATTGCAAGAATGTATAAGGGGGACGTCAGAGGTAGGTTTTTTACAGAGGGGTGGTGCTTGGAACACCCTACCAGGGGTGATGGTAGGCCGGAGATATTAGGGACGTTTAAGAGACTCTTAGATGAAAGAAAAGGGCTATGTAGGAATGAAGAGTTAGATTGATCTTAGAAGTAGGTTAAAAAATTCAGCACAACTTTATGTTCTAAGTTCTTTCCTCGAGAATGCTGCAACTCAAGGAATCAGCACTAGAGGGCAGAATTGACTGCAGAGACAGCACACAATTAGTTTGTGACGATCTCTTGACAGGGTTCTCATATCTGGTGCTGCCTACTTCGAAAAGCCCGGACAGAGTGGGGGTGGAGAGGACGTTTCTAATAGTGGGGCAGTCTGGGACCAGCGGCCGAGGCTCTCCCTTGGTCGGGGTTGACAATGGATGTTGTGTCCTAGCTGTCTACGTGATACGCAGCCCAGGGAAGTACGATATGGAGGACAAACTGTTGCCCATGCAGCAGACTCCCCTTCTTTACGCAGCCAATGAATCCAATGGAACGACAGAGACCGATACAGTTTGGCACCAGCAGTGCTGCAGAGGTTGCCAGTCAGGGACTCCAGCTCAGGATTTTTCCTGGGGGTTTACACCCGAAGCCTTCCCCGTGACCGAGTATGCCCGCAAGGCAGCAGAGGTTTAGGATCAGAGGTTTCCTTCTCCTAGATGAGTTGCCAAACACGGACAATGAGCCCCATCTGCATGAAGCGACTGATTTTTAGATGCCAGTAACCTGCCTTTGCTTTTACTCCAGTCAGTAGAAAAGATTCCATCAGGTTTAGTAGCTGAGGCACATGTCTAGGCCAGGAGCTGGCTGATTGTCATATTGCTATTTGAGACACATGCCATTGGGAGCATTTAATAGATAGTGGTAGCTTATCCCCAATACTCCCCCCTCAGCCCCCCCACTATGACAACCTTAACAAACCAGAGGGTTCAGTCTCAGAATAAAACATCATCCCTTCAGAAAGGAGACAAGGAGGAAGTGTTTTAGCCAGAGAGGGTGGTGAATTGCTATGGACGGCTGTGGAGGCCAAGTCATTGGGTATATTTAAAGTGGAGGTTGATAGTTTCTCGATTAGTAAGGACTTCAAAGGTTACAGGAAGAAGGTAAGGGAATAAGGTGATGGGCCAACTGGCCTAATTCTGCTCCTATGCCTTATGGTCTCTTATGCACCCTGTATAAAGTTCTATTGCATACAGCTCCTACATACGATGTACAGTAAATATGTGTACAGGTGGAACATAGTAAACATGGTTTTTATAAGAATAAATAATGTCATTTTTTTCCCCAACACACCCCTGTTAGAGACACTCCGGTGCCTATTGTTACTTTATGGACATGCAATTAGTCTATGTATGTAAGTACAGTATTTATTGTGATTTTAGTGTTATTGTGTTCTCAATCTGAACTCTCAAGGTTCAATCCCACGTCCCCATCGTGAGATGTGGAAATGGGTGAGGCCAGTCAACAGGCTCTGCTGAAGCTGTAAAGGCCAATCCCCTGTATAGTGGATACAATAGATTACAGAAACATTGATGAACTTCAACCAGACCATTGACCTTGGATGATGAAGACGGGAGGTGATCAGTGGCCCATACTCCACTGGGAGCTAAGATCCTAAGAAGGAGTTCTTTATTTTATTGTGGGGGTTCCTTTGTGCTGCATTGGATCCGGAGTGACAATTATTTCATTCTCCTTTACACTTGCACACCAGAAATGCCATTAAACAATCTTGAACAAATTCAGACCGTGAAAACCGAACAACTTTTTGGGGTCCTATCAAGAACAAGTTAGGAAACTTCGAATAATTCTGAAGTCATATATGGGCAAAGTGATTGGTAATGTGTTTATTGTTGGTAATTGCTTTACTCTCGTCACACATACCAAGAATCAGTGAAAACGTTTGGGTTGAGTTGTTCTCCGACCTTGGCAATCCAATTGCAAACTTATCATCACAATGCGAGGAGACAGCTTCAGTGTGCCGTGTCCCCCGAATGCTTGGCCTTTATAGACTTATCAGAAGACACACTACAAATGAGCAGCACACTAATGATCTCTCCTCTTATGGTGATGAAACGTTTGCAAATGGATCGCCAAAATGAGAGAACAACTCAACCCAACCACCACCCACCCGAACTACCCATTTTCCGTGTTATTTCCATACAGTGAAAAAGCCTGTTTTGCATGCCACCCATACAGATCATTTCAACCCATCAATATGTCAATGCAATCAAGGGAAAAACAATTATACGGACAGGCAATAAGGTGTAAGGACCTTGGTAAGGTAGATCGTGAGATCAAGAATTCAAAGCAGATTTTCTGTCCTGCAATTGGGTATTTTGAACTATCTTGTAATTTCCTAGTCACTGACAGGTTACTGAAATGGGACTGGTATTTGTATCTGAGCTTTTCTCTTTGGAATGAAGGAGGATGAGCGGTGACCTGATAAAGGTGTACACAATGATAAGAGGCACAGATAGAGTGGACAGCCAGAGACTTTTCCCCAGGGTGGCTAATGCAAGGGGAAATAACATAAGATGTTACATAGAAACGTAGAAAACCTACAGCACAATACAGGCCCTTTGGCCCATAAAGCTGTGCCAAACATGTACTTACTTTAGAAATTACCTCGGGTTACCCATAGCCCTCTATTTTTCTAAGCTCCATGTACCTGTCCAGGAGTTTCTTAAAAGTGGTGTCCGCCTCCACCACTGCCGCTGGCAGCCCATTCCACGCACTCAATACTCTCTGCGTAAAAAACTTATCCCTGACATCTCTTCTATACCTATTTCCAAGCACTTTAAAACTATGCCCTCTCATGTTAGTCATTTCAGCCCTGGGAAAAAGCTTCTGACTATCCACACAATCAATGCCTCTCATCATCTTATACACCCCTATCAGATCACCTCTCATCCTCCTCCGCTCCAAGGAGAAAAGGCCGCGTTCACTCAATCTATTCTCATAAGGCATGCTCCCCAATCCAGGCAACATCCTTGTAAATCTTCTCTGCACCCTTTCTATAGTTTCCACGCCTTTCCTGTAGTGAGACGACCAGAACTGAGCACAGTACTCCAAGTGGGGTCTGACCAGGGTCCTATTAACATGTAACATTACTTCTCGGCTCCTAAACTCAATCCTACGGTTGATGAAGGCCAATGCACTGTATACCTGCTTAATCACAGAGTCAACCTGCCCAGCAGCTTTGAGTGTCCTATGGACTTGGACCCCAAGATCCCTCTGATCCTCCACACTGCCAAGAGTCTTACCATTAATACTATATTCTGCCATCATATTTGACCGACCAAAATGAACCACCTCACACTTATCTGGGTTGAACTCCATCTGCCACTTCTCAGCCCAGTTTTGCATCCTATTGATGTCCTGCTGTAACCTCTGACAGCCCTCCACACTATCCACAACACCCCCAACCTTTGTGTCATCAGCAAATTTACTAACCCATCCCTCCACTTCCTCATCCAGGTCACTTATAAAAATCACGAAGAGTAGGGGTCCCAGAACAGATCCCTGAGGCACACCACTGGTCACCAACCTCCATGCAGAATATGACCCGTCTACAACCATTCTTCACCTTCAGTGGGCAAGCCAGTTCTGGATCCACAAAGCAATGTCCCCTTGGATCCCATGCCTCCTTACTTTCTCAATAAGCTTGTCAAATGCCTTGCTGAAATCCATATACACTACATCTACTGCTCTACCTTCATCAACGTGTTTAGTCACATCCTCAAAAAATTCAATCAGGCTCGTAAGGCACGACCTGCCTTTGACAAAGCCATGCTGACTATTCCTAATCATATGCCTCTCCAAATGTTCATAAATCCTGCCTCTCAGGATCTTCTCCATCAACTTATCATTGAGCAGACTCAATGGGCCAAATGGCCTAATTCTTCTCCTATATCCTACGGTCTTATAGTCCTCTATGCTATTATTGTCACATTTACCAAGATACAGTGAAAAACATTTGTTTGAATATCATAGAACATGGAACATAGAACATCACAACACATGCATAAGTAGATCAAAGTAATAAAAGGAAAACAGAAAGCAGAATATGTAGTGGCAGCTACAAAGAAAATGCAGGGTGGGTAAATAAATAAAGTGAAAGAGCCACTATGAAGCTGATTGGATGATCAGGAGATCAGCCTTCCCATATGAGAGGTCCATTCAAGGGTCTAATAAAAGCAAGAAGAGTCTCAGCCCAAAACATTGACTCTTTATTAATTTCCATAAATGCTGCCTGACCTGCTGAGTTCTTCCAGTGTTTTTACCTACTTATTTATTGCCATACAGCTCAGAGTAGGCCTTTCTGGGCCTTCAAACCAGGCCACCCAGGAACCCCCGATTTAACCCCAGCCTAATCACCGGACAATTTACAATGACTAATTCACCTGCCAACCGGTACATCTTCGGACTGTGGGAGAAAACCAGAGCACCCGGAGGAAACCCACACCATCACGGGCAGAACATGCAAACTCCTTACAAACAGCAGTGGGATTTGTGTGTGTTGTTGCGAAACAAGATCAAATTTGTCCTTGAGTCTGTTCCAGATTATCGAATTAATAGAAACCATAGAAAAACTACAGCACAGAAACAGGCCTTTTGGCCCTTCTTGGCTGTGCCGAACCATTTTCTGCCTAGTCCCACTGACCTGCACACGGACCATATCCCTCCATACACCTCCCATCCATGTATCTGTCCAATTTATTCTTAAATGTTAAAAAAGAAACCCGCATTTACCACCTCGTCTGGCAGCTCATTCCATACTCCCACCACTCTCTGTGTGAAGAAGCCCCCCCTAATGTTCCCTTTAAACTTTTCCCCCCTCACCCTTAACCCATGTCCTCTGGTTTTTTTCTCCCATTGCCTCAGTAGTTTATGTTTTAAAATTACTTAACAACCACAATGGAAGTCAGATTGACATCGTTGGATTACTAGGCCAGGAATTTGGATGATCAATGCACTAATTCAGACAGAATACTAACATTCTCACAGGAGACTTTGCTGATGCTGGAAATCCAGAGCAAGACACACAAAATGCTGGAGGAACTCAGCAGGTAAGGCAGCGTCTATGGAGGGGAATAAACAGTCGACAATTTCAGGCCTAGACAGTTGATCAAGACTGAAAGAGAAGCGGCGGAAGAAATCAGAATTAGAAGGTCGGGGGCGTGGGGGGGAGCGGAAGCGGAAGGAGAACAAACTGGCAGGAGATCGTTGAGACCGTGAGGGGGAAGGTTGGTGGGTGGGGGAGCTAAATGAAGTAAGAAGTTGGGCGGGGATAAGTGGAAAGGATAAAGGGCTGAAGAAGACGGAATCTGATAGAAGAGGAGCGTGGACCATGGGAGAAATTAAATATGGCAAAGATTATACATTCCCACCACTGAAACAATAATCCACATTATCAAGAAAATCAATTTGGAATTTATATAAAGCAACATTTTATATCTTTTCAGCATTCAAGGACATGGGAGCACTTGATAAAGTGCCTGAAAATTATACTTACAGCACAAGGAACTGGTCCTTTGGCCCATTGAACCAACACTGGCCATCAAACATCCACTTACATTAATCCTGTTTTATTTTCCTGACATTCCCAATTCCCTGTAGATTCCATCACTCACTTACCCACAAGGGCAAATTAACCTCCCGAAACCCAATGCCTTGATGAAGGGACACGGCCTGAAATGTTTATTCCTCTCCGTAGATGCTGCCTGACCTGCTGAGTTCCTCCAGCATTTCGTGTGTGTTCCTGTTGATTTCCAGCATCTGCTGAATCTCTTGTGGTTATCCTCATAACCCTTGTCTCCTCAGTAGATTAAAGATCTGTCTCCCTCAGAGTACAGAGTCATGGAATCATACCATAGGGAAACAGGTCTTTGGGCTCACCAGGCCCTTCAAGCATTCACTTACGCCATGGCAGTGTAGCGGTTAACATAACACAATTACAGCTTGTGGCACTCAGAATTTGGGGTTCAATTCCAGTGCCATCTTTAAGGAGTTTGTACGTTCTCCCTAAGACCATGTGGGTTTCCTCTGGGTGCTCTGATTTCCTCCCGCAGTCGAAAACCATGCCAGTTGGCAGATTAATTAATCATTGTATATTGTCCTACCATTAGGCGAGAGTTAAGTAAGTGAGTGCTAGGTGATGCAACTCACTGGGCTGGAAGGGCTTGTTTTGCGCTGCATCTCTAAATAAATAAATAGAAACATAGAAAACCTACAGCACAGTACAGGCCCTTCGGCCCACAAAGCTTTGCCGAACATGTCCTTACTGTAGAAATTACCTAGGGTTTCCCATAGCCCTCTATTTTTCTAAGCTCTATGTACCTATCTAGGAGTCTCTTAAAAGACCCTATCATATCCGCCTCCACCACCGTCGCAGGCTGCCCACTCCACGCACTCACCACTCTCTGCGTAAAAAAAACTTATGCTGACATCTCCTCTGAATCTACTTCCAAGCATCTTAAAACTATGCCCTCTTGTGCTAGCCAATTCAGCCCTGGGGAAAAGCCTCTTGACTATCCACACGATCAATGCCTTCCATCATCTTATACACCTCTGTCAGGTCACCTCTCATCCTCAGTTGCTCCAAGGAGAAAAGGCCGAGTTCATTCAACCTTTTCTCATAAGGCATGTCCCCCAATCCAGGCAACATCCTTGTAAATCTCCTCTGCACCCTTTCTATAGTTTCCACATCCTTCCTGTAGTGAGGTGACCAGAACTAAGCACAGTACTCCAAGTGGGGTCTGACCAGGGTCCTATATAGCTGCAAAGTTACCTCTTGGCTCTTAAACTCAATCCCCTAATTGATGAAGCCCAATGCGCCATATGCCTCCTTAACCATAGAGTCAACCTGTGCAGCAGCTTTGAGTGTCCTGTGGACTCGGACCCCAAGATCCCTCTGATCCACCACACTGCCAAGAGTCTTACCATTAATACTATATTCTGCCATCATATTTGACCGACCAAAATAAACCACCTCACACTTACCTGGGTTGAACTCCATCTGCCACTTCTCAGCCAAGTTTTGCATCCTACCAATGTACCACTGTAACCTCTGACAGCCCTCCACACTATCCATAACACCCCCAACCTTTGTGTCATCAGCAAATTTACTAACCCATCCGTCCACTTCCTCATCCAGGTCACTTATAAAAGTCATGAAGAGTAGGGGTCCCAGAACAGATCCCTGAGGCACACCACTGGTCACCAACCTCCATGCAGAATATGACCCATCTACAACCACTCTTTGCTCTCTGTGGGCAAGCCAATTCTGGATCCACAAACCAATGTCCCCTTGGATCCCATGCCTCCTTACTTTCTCAATAAGCTTGTCAAATGCCTTGCTGAAATCCATATACACTACATCTACTGCTCTACCTTCATCAACGTGTTTAGTCACATCCTCAAAAAATTCAATCAGGCTCGTAAGGCACGACCTGCCTTTGACAAAGCCATGCTGACTATTCCTAATCATATTATGCCTCTCCAAATGTTCATAAATCCTGCCTCTCAGGATCTTTTTCATATACTTACCAACCACTGAAGTAAGACTCACTGGTCTATAATTTCCTGGGCTATCTCTACTCCCTTTCTTGAATAAGGGAAAAACATCCGCAACCCTCCAATCCTCTGGAACCTCTCCTGTCCTCATTGATGATGCAAAGATCATTGCCAGAGGCTTAGCAATTTCCTCCCTCACCTCCCACAGTAGCCTGGGGTACATCTCTTCCAGTCCTGGTGACTTATCCAACTCGATGCTTTCCAAAAGCTCCAGCATATTCTCTTTCTTACTATCTATGTGCTCAAGCCTTTCAGTCCAATGTAAGTCATCCCTACAGTCGGCAAGATCCTTTTTCCTGTAGTGAATACTGAAGCAAAGTATTCATTAAGTACCCCTGCTATCTTCTCTGGTTCCATATACACTTCTCCACTATCACACTTGAATGGTCCTATTCTCTCACATCTTATCCTCTTGCTCTTCACGTACTTATAGAATGCCTTGGGGGTTTTCCTGAATCCTGCTCGCCAAGGCCTTCTCATGGCCCCTTTTTGGCTCTCTTAATTTCATTCTTAAGCTCCTCCCTGCCAGCCTTATAATCTTCTAGATCTCTATCATTACCTAGTTTTTTAAACCTTTCATAAGCTTTCCTTTTCCTTTTGACTAGATTTACAATGGTCTTTGTACACCATGGTTCCTATACCCTACCATCCTTTCCTTGTCTCATTGGAACGTACCTATGCAGAACTCCACGCAAATATCCCCTGAACATTTGCCACATTTCTTCCGTACATTTCCCTGAGAACATCTGTTCCCAATTTATGCTTACAAGTTCCTGCCTGATAGCCTCATATTTCCTCTTACACCAATTAAATGCTTTCCTAACTTGTCTGTTCCTATCCCTCTCCAATGCTATGGTAAAAGAGATAGAATTGTGATCACTATCTCCAAATTGCTCTCCCACTGAGAGACCTGACACCTGACCAGGTTCATTTCCCAATACCAGATCAAGAACAGCCTCTCCTCTTGTAGGCTTATCTACATATTGTGTCAAGAAACCTTCTTGAATACACCTAACAAACTCCACCCCATTCAAACCTCTCGCTCTAGGGAGATGCCAATCGATATTTGGGAACTTAAAATCTCCCACCACGACAACCCTGTTATTATTACACCTTTCCAGAATCTGTCTCCCTATCTGCTCCTTGATGTCCCTGATACTATTGGGAGGTCTATAAAAAACACCCAGTAGAGTTATTGATCCCTTCCTTTTCCTAACTTCCAACCACAGAGACTCCGTAGACAACCCCTCCATGACTTTTTCCTTTTCTGCAGCCGTGACACTATCTCTGATTAACAGTGCCCTGCCCCAACCTCTTTTGCCTCCCTCCCTGTCCTTTCTGAAACTGGCACTCGAAGTAACCATTCCTGCCCCTGAGCCATCCAAGTCTCTGTAATGGCCACAACATCATAGCTCCAAGTACTGATCCACTCTTTAAACTCATCTGCTTTGTTCAGAATACTCCTTGCGTTAAAATAGACACATCTCAAACCATCGGTCTGAACATGTCCCTTCTTTATCACTTGCCTATCCTCCCTCTGGCACTGTCTCTAAGCTTTCTCTGTTTGTGAGCCAACCAACTCCTCCTTCGTCTCTTCAGTTCAGTTCCCACCCCCCAGCAATTGTAGTTTAAGCTCTCCCCAATAGCCTTAGCAAACCTCCACACCAGGATATTTGTCCCCCTGGGATTCAAGTGCAACCCATCCTTTTTGTACAGGTCACACCTGCTCCAAAAGAGGTCCCAATGATCCAGAAATCTGAATTCCTGCCCCCTGCTCCAATCCCTCAGCCACGCATTTATCCTCCACCTCACTCTATTCCTATACTCACTGTCACGTGGCACAGGCAGTAATTCCGAGATTACTACCTTTGAGGTCCTGCTTCTCAACTTCCTTCCCATCTCCCTCTAGTCTGTTTTCAGGACCTCCTCTCTTTTCCAGCCTGTTGTTGGTACCAGTATGCAACACAGCCTCTGGTTGTTCTTCTTCCCACTTCGGGATATCATGGACGCGATCAGAAACATCCCGGACCCTGGCACCTGGGAGGCAAACTACCATCCATGCTTCTTTCCTGTGTCCACAGAATCTCCTGTCTGACCCCCAATTGCCTGTCTGACCCCTCAGATTAAATAAAAAATAAATATTCCACTCAGATTCCTACCAGCTCTCCCTGACTCACCCATTCAGTGGGGGTAAGCTACTGAAGCCAACTAACCAACCAACCCACATATCTTTGGGAGCTGGGAGGAGCCAAGAAGAGCATGCAAACTCCACACAGACAGCTCAGGTCGGGGATGAACCTGGGTCACTACAGCCATGAGGCAATGACTAGGCTGTGCTGTTTCCTGGGGTATTGCCTGTTTAAGAACCTGCATTTGAATAAGCGGCGGTTTGGAATGTCAGAGTTCTAGATGAGTGAGTATAGTAGAAAACATGGGTGGAGAATATCAGTATGGTGGCAGTCACCGCCAGTCACTGCCCCCTCCCCAGGAATCCGCACCCAAGCTCTTCCTTATGAGTGGCGACTCAAGCAACTGTGCGCTTTCACAAGAAATCTCAAACTCCCATCCTGTCCACATTTACTAGATTCTCACCATGAAAAAATGCTCTGTGTTCTACTCTTTCTTCCAAAGTAAAACTCATAAATTAATAAGACATAAACACAGAATTAAGCCATTCGGCTCATTAAATCTGTTGCACCATTCCATCATGGCTGACTTATTATCCCTCTCAACCCCATTCTCCTGCCTTCTCCCCGTAACCTATGATGCCCTGACTAATCAGGAACTTATCAACCTTTGGTTTAAATATCCCCAGTGATTTGGCCTCCACAGCCCTATGTGCCAATGAATTCCGCAGATTCACCACCCTGTCCTAAACAAGTTCCTCCTCTTAGAGGTTCTTGATTAGTCAGGGTGTCAAAGGTTACAGGGATAAGGCAGGAGAATGACATTGAGAGGGATAATAAATCAGCCATGATGGAATGACTGTGCATCCTCAAGGAGGCGAGTGGACTAATTCTGCTCCTCTGTCTTCTGGCCTTATCTTCCCTCTTTGTAACTTCATTAAATGTGCTCCAGAATATTTGCTGGACTTGAGTTCCTCTGCATGGTCTGTCCTTACACAGCATGTGAGCATTCCTGAAAACAACCATTTATTATCTGGTAATTTCTTGCAAATTAACCATATAAATCGTTTCCCTTTGTATTGAAACAAATGGGTTCTCTAGCTAACCGTTTACGTAAGGACGCTGTTACCACATCCTTAGTAACAGATTCCAGCAATTCTCTGGAAACAGATGTCAGCTTACGGGCTGGCGGGTTGCTGAGTTCTCTCCTGAACCCCTCTTGAACAATGACACGTCTTTGTATCTCCCGATCTGCTGGGACAATTCCCAGATCCAGGTAGTTTTGGAAGATCATTACTAATGCGTCCACTATCTCAGATATTATCCAGGGAGCAGGTCAGATCCAGGGCAATCCTTGTCTTAATTTGTTCTCCTTAATACCTCCATTCTTTTTTTTTCAGTTTGACATTACAACCTGGTTAAATCATGGCTTTTGATTTAACACAGGTATTATCGTGTCCCCCGTGACTCAGCTGGGATGTAACATTATTGAATGCATCAACGGGGCGCCACAGTAGCGTAGCGGTTAGCTCAGAGTTCAGAGTTCAATCCTGGCGTCCTCCGCACATTGTTCCCGTAAGTGCGTGGATTTCCTCCAGATGTTCTGGTTTCTTCCTACAGTTGGAAGTCCAAAGTGGTTAGTAGGTTAATTAGTAATTGTCCTGTGATTAGGCTAGGGTTAAATAGGTGTATTGCTGAGTGGTGCGAATCGTTGGGCCGGAAGGACCTACTCCACCCTGTATCGCTAAATAAATACATGAATAAATAGTTAGATAGATAGATGGATACACATTCAGTTCTAAGAGATTTACAAAGAGAAATTAATGAAGTAAACAAATGGGCAAACTATGGCAAATGTATTCTAATGCAGTCATAAACACATGAGATTCTGCAGATGCTGGAAGTCCAGAGCAACACACACAAAATGCTGGAAGAACTCAGCAAGTCAGGCAGCCTCTGCGGAGAGGAATAAAGAGTCAATGCTTTGGGCTGAGACCCTTCATCAAGATCAGAAAGAAAGTGGGCGGAATAGGAAGGTGGGGGGAGGGGTGGGAAGGGAAGGGGTACCAACTAGAAGGTGACAGGTGAATACAGGTGGGGGGGGGGACGGTTGAAATGAGAAGCCTGGAGGTGATAGGTGGAAGAGGTCAAGGTCTGTCGAAGGAATTTGACAG
Source organism: Mobula hypostoma (assembly GCF_963921235.1). NCBI lineage: Eukaryota > Metazoa > Chordata > Chondrichthyes > Myliobatiformes > Myliobatidae > Mobula > Mobula hypostoma. Next base: position 9,134,080 of record NC_086107.1, read on the forward strand.
GAGAGGAGAGAGGACCATGGGAGAAAGGGAAGGAGGAGGGGAACCACAGGGAGGTAATGGACAGGTAAGAGGGGGACCAGAATGGCAAATGGAAAAAGGGAGAAGAGGAGGAGGGAGAAATTTTCAGGTTGGAGAAAGAGATGTTAAATATGCCTTCTAATTATAATTGTAAGGTATGTGGAGAGTGGCTGGAGATTCAACATGCACTAAGATATCTGCTTTATTACAGTATAGTTATGCAAATAGGTGATAGGCAGGCCTGGATATTTAAACAAATGTATATATAAAATAGCCTGTGAAAGATCAAAAACAAAGTTATCTATTAATATAGAGGAGGGGAGTAAAAGAGAGATTAGCTTACATGTACATTCTGTGCAACATGTCATTTGTATCGAGAATGTGCAGGGGGCAGCCCACTAGTGTTGTCACGCTTCCAACACCAACACAACATGCCCACAACTTACTCATCCTAACCCAGACACTTTGGAATGTGGGAGGAAACCAGAGCTTCTGGAGGAAACCCACGTGGTCATGGGGAGACTATACAAGTTCCTCGCAAGCAGCAGGAGGAGTTGGACCTGGATCACTGGTATTACAAATTGTTGTGCTAGCCACTACAGTACGGTGCCACTCTGAATTGGGAATCGAACCCAATCTTATAGTTGGCATTGTAATCGTGTTACGCTAAGCACTACGGTACTGTGCCCACTCCCCAATCTCTAGTTTAGAATGTTAATGTTATTGAGGAGAAGATGGTGGTGTGACGGCAGCGCACGCGGCCACTTCGGTGATGATGTCTGTTATCTGTCAAGTAGGGGACCGTGCACAATTCTGATTTGATGGAGACAGACGTGAGAGTACAGAGGAACATCTGGAAAATTTCTGAAATGCCCGCTTCGCTACCACTGCTACTGTGTGGTAACCGGAATCTCCGGAGCAGGAGGCCCCAAAACCCTCGGCTTTGCGTGTTACAGCGGCCGGGGCGAGGTCGATGGCGCTCGGCAGAGGATGGCGCTCGGGAGGCTGTATCGGAGGGCTGGTTGGAGGCTCAAAGTTTTCGGACGGATGGACTCAGTGTCAGCTGTGGTCGGCTGCTTCCAAGGTATCGGCAAGTTGACGGTGCCTGGAGGTTTATGGCAGGGAGTTTCTCCCTTTTGCCGCCGCTATCGGGGACTCGGAAGTTAATCGACTCGGGGACTTTTGAGACTCTTTTTACTGTGCCCATGGTTTGTTCTTCATCAAATTATGGTATTGCTTTGCACTGCTGTAACTATATGTTATAATTATGTGGTTCTGTTAGTGTTAGTCTTTGGTTTGTCCTGTTTTCTGTGAAATCACTCCAGAGAAACTTTGTATCATTTCTTAATGCATGTATGCATTTCTAAGTGACAATAAAAGCGGACTGAGTGTTCTCATAATCTAATCGTAGATGGGATTGAGTCAATTATAGAGCGAGGTTGAGAAGGCTAGGGCTTTATGCAGAGTGGGGAATGCAGAGTGTACAAAGATATGAGGGAGATAGACAGGATGAGACATCCCAGGAGAATGCAGGGTGACCTTACAGAGGTGTATAGAATAGGAGGGACATAGACAGGGTGAATGCACTCAGTATTTTTTCCAAGACTGAGGAAGCAAAACAAGAAAGCACAGGTTCCAGTTGAGAAGGGAGAGATTTAATAAGAAAGTTTTCAATCAGAGGGTGGTCTGTATATGGAATGAGTTGCCAGAGAGAATGGTTGAAGCAGGTGCATTAACAGCATTTAAAAGGTACTTGTACAGATACATGAATGAGAAGGGTTCAGAGGGATATGGATCAAACACAGGAAAATGGACATAAATTATTTGGGCAACTTAGCATGGTCCAGATGGGCCGAAGGGACTGTTTCTGTTCTGTATGACTGTGCGGCATCTGGGCCATTGAATTGATCCATCTTAAAAAGAAACAATTTTATTTAATATTTCATTGTTTGCTGAAATGTTATATACTGTATGAAAACAATGCTTGGGACACAAGATCCCATAGAGCAGATTATTGGGCAGGCAAAATCAGCTCAAAAAGGTAGATATTGAGGGGGGATTTTAAAGTAGGAGAGGGGTGGCAAAGTCAAGTTAGATTATGCAGACCCAGGCAATTTCTTCCAGTTCATCCATGAAACAGCTTATTTCTGTTCTCTTATGTCTTTCTTTTCTTTGCAAGGTGGTTGTGGTTCTGTAGGAGTCTGTGATCTACAGTTTCAGCTACAGTTCTTCACAAGCAGTGAGTTTTCGACTGACTGTGTAGTCGGGCACTTCGCTATCTCCAGGAAAGGCCTGGAAGACATGTGCCCTTGCGGCTGGGAGGTTGGAAGTCAGGGAGCGGTGGGGGTGGGCAGGAGCTGATGTTTTTGCTGCTGTGTGTGCGAAGGTGGGTGATGGGGGGGGTTCAATGTTCCTATCATTCAATCTATGGGGTTTCTTGTTTTGTGTGTGTCTGTGAAGAGGATGAATTTCAGGTTGCAGACTGTATATATACTCTGATATTAAATGTACTTGGAAACCTTTGAAATCTTAATGTCAAGGTACATTTATTATCGAAGTATGTATACCATATAAAACCTTGAGGCAACCACAAAACATAGAGACACAATAGAACCCATGAAAAACCCCACGCTACAAAGATCGCCAAACACCAAATGTGTGCGAAAAGAACAAATCGTACAAACAATAAAAAAAAGTAAAGAAATAATTCACAGATCATGTACTGCAGAGTCCCTGAAAGTGAGCCTACCTCTGCAAGGTGCAATGCATCACACAGACAGCTAAAGGTGGTCTCCAAAAACCTAATCCCTGCCTAATAAAATATCCCATTGTTCTTTAAGTGATTCCAAGTATTTTCTTTACCCACCCACTAATCTATCAGGAGTTCCATTTGTGTATTAATCACCCCCTGTGTAACAGAGAATTTCCTATTATCAATCCCAAAATTACCCTTTAATAGTTTGAACCTGTGATCCCTTGCCTTCCTCTTGTAATTTTAGAGAAAGAAAATAAAGAGTATTTGATTCACAACCATGGTAAATGTCGGCTGCAGTTCTGATATTTGTTTGGGGCACTTAATGGAAACTGAAAATTACAGCTTGACTCGAAGCAACCTTGCTCAACGGATTTGTGTGTGTGTCTGGTCAGGACCAGAGGGCAGAAAGCAGGCATTTAAGGAAAGATGAGACTGAATTAGCAATCTGCTTGCTGCTTGGATTGGATGCTCCGTCAAAGTGTTTGTTTTGACTGTCAGGGTGCTTTATTGACGGGGAAGACCACAATCTCTTTCCCCCACCATCAAACACTCCTCGCTAATAGCGTTTGGTCCTTCAGCCAGAGTTTAAGATTGACTGTTCAGAACAGCATGAGCAATATCTCAGTTCAAACTGCCTCTGAAGTTAAACTTTGGACGAATGTGATCCTCAAACACTTAAGAGCAGATACTTCTTCACTTCCTCAGGAGTCTGCGGAGATTCGGCATGTCATCGAAAACTTTTGGCAAACTTTCATAGATGTGTGGAGGAAAGTGCGTTGACTGGTTGCATTACGGCCTGGTATGGGGACACCAATGCCTTTGAGTGGAAAATCCTACAAAAGGTAGTGAATTCGGCCCAGTACGTCACGGGTAAAACGCTCCCAACCATTGAGCACACCTACATGAAACGTTGCCATAGAAAAGCAGCATCCATAATCAAAGGTCCTCACCATCCAGGCCATGCTCTTTCCTCACTGCCACCGTCAGGAGGAAGGTACAGGAACCTCAGGACTCACACCACCAAGCTGAAGAGCAGTTACTACCCCTCAACCATCAGGCTCTTGAACAAAAGGGAATACACACTCATCTAAGGACTCATTTATCTTGTTATCTCATTCTCATTATGTATTGCTATTTATTCATTATCTGCATTTACACAGTTTGTTTACAGTTTATAGTTCCTGACATTTACAGTTTACAGATGCTGTTTACAGTTACTGTTCTATAGATTTGCTAAGTATGCCTGCAGAGAAAGAAGCTCAGGGTTGTACGTGGTGACATGTATGCACTCCGATAATAAATTTTACTTTGAACTTTGAAGGGTGAAGATCCCAATCGGCTTTGCCGTTCCTTGCAGACTTTTCCAATTAGCACACACTCAGTCCAATATCAGCGTAACTATGTTTTTCATTTTGAGATACAGCTCGGTAACAGGCCCTTTCAGCCCAATGAGCCCGCGCCACTATGTTACAACCATACGACCAACTAACCTAATAACTGGTCTGCCTTTGGAATGTAGGACGAAACCGGAGCACCCGAAGTTAACCCATGTGGTTATGGGGAGAATGTACAGGCAGCCGCTGAAATTGAACCCGGGTCGCTGGCGTTGTAATATCGTTATGCCAACACCTCTGCTTCTGAATTCTTCTTCTTAAGCCCATCAACCTTACTGGGGCTCAGGCCACCAACAGCAGCCTGCCAGCGTCCTCTCTCCTGGGCTGAGGGTTGATTGTCCCTGCAGCATCCACTTTTACCACACGACTTCACAAGCCAACAATCCTTCCTCTCACAGGGATGAGGACTTTGAAGCTCCCGTTGACGTTTCTGTTGCTTTGGGTTTTTACAGACTGTTGTTGCTAGCCTCATGCCCAACCCTCTTCTTTTCATAGCCAGGATTGCAACCATCCACGGTGGAGTTCTTATGCTACGAGGCTGCCCCAACTAAATCACAAACACAAGAGTTTCTGCAGATGTTGGAAATTTGAGCAACACACACAAAGTGCTGGAGGAACTCAGCAGGCCAGGCAGCATCTATGGAGAAAAGTACAAGTCGACGTTACGGCCCAGAACATCGACTACGCCTTTTTCCATAGATGTTGCCTGGCCTGCTGAGTTCCTCCAGCATTTTGTGCTTAAATCACAAACGCAAAATTCCTGCAGATGCCGGAAATGCAAAGCAGCACGCACAGGCACCATCTATGGAGGGGAATGAACAGTCAATGTTTCGACCTGAGACCATCCTTCAGGACTGGAAAGGAACAAGAAAAGACGGTGTGAGGTGAGGGAGGAGTTCAAGTTGGCAGGTTAAAGGTGAGATCAAGTGAGGGGGGGAGGTGGGTGGATGTGGGAGGGGGGAGATACAGTGAGGAGCTGGGAGGTGATAGGTGGGAGCGGTAAGGAGCTGAAGAAGAAGGAATCTGAAAGGAGAGGAAAGTGGACCATGGGAGAAAGGGAAGGAGGGGACACCAGAGGGAGTTGGTGGGCAGCTGCAGAGAAGAGAAGAAGTAAGAGTGGAGCCAGAATGAGGAATGGGAAAAAAGTACAGCACAGTACAGACCCTGCATCCCACAATGTTGTGCTGATCTTCTATCCCAACCAAACCCCAGAACAAACAGCCTTTCTAATCCCTAAACACCCAGTGATGATCACGTTTGGTATACAGGCACTGAGCCAGCTTTGCATTTACCTTGTCACTGCTCCTTGGATCCATAGGCTTTTGCTTTCTTGATCAATCTGCTGCAAGGATCTCTATCAAGTGCTTCACTAAAAGCCTGGAAATCTACAACTGCTCTACTCTCAACAAACTCCTTGAAAAGTTCAAGTTCAAAAGTTCAAAGAACACTTATTACCAAAGCATGTATACTTTAGTTTCTTCAGCTACATAACGTCTAAAAGTGAGGCGAGAGTGGATATCATACTGCTGGAAAATGATGCCTGAGAGGTAGTAATGGGGGACAACGAAATGGCGAATGAACTGAATAAATATTTTTCATCAGTCTTCACTGTGGAAGACACTAGCAGTATGGCGGAAGTTCTAGGTGTCAGGGGTCATGAAGTGTGTGACGTTACCATAACTAGAGGGAAGGTTCTTGGGAAACTGAAAGGTCTAAAGGTAGATTAAGTCACCTGGACCAGAAGGTGTATGCTCCAGAGTTCTGAAAGAGGTAGCTGAAGAGATTGTGGAGGCATTACTAATGATCTTTCAAGTATCCATCTGGAATGGCTCTGGAAGACTGGAAAATTTCAAATGTTACTCCATTCTTCAAGCAGGAGAGAAGCAGAAGAAAGAAAACTATAGGGCAGTTAGTCTGACCTCAGTAGTTGGGAGTTGAATATTAAGGATGAGATCTCAGGGTATTTAGAGGCATGTGATAAAATAGGCTGTAGTCCTGACGAAGGGTCTCAGCCTGAAACGTTGACTGTACCTCTTTCTAGAGATGCTGCCTGGCCTGCTGCGTTCACCAGCAACTTTGATGTGTGTTGCCTGTAGTCAACATGGTTTCTTCAGGGGAAAATCTCACCTGACAAATTTGTTGGAATTCTTCAAAAAAAATAACAAGCAGGATAGACAAAGGAGAATCACTTGTTCCAGTCTACTTGGATCTTCAGTAGACCTTTGACAAGCTGCTACACATGAGGCTGCTTAACTAACTATAAGCCCATGGTATTACAGGAAAGATTCTAACATGGATAAAGCAGTAGCTGATTGGTAGAAGGCAAAGAGTGGGAATGAAGGGAACCTTTTCTGGCTGAATGCCAGTGACTGGTGATGTTCCACAGGGGTCTGTTTTGGGACTGATTCGTTTTACGTTATATGTCAATGATTTGGATGATGGAATTGATGGCTTTGTTGCAAAGTTTGCAGACGATATGAGGATAGGTGGAGGGGCAGGTAGTTTTGAGGAAGTAGAGAGACTACAGAAGGACTTAATCAGATTAGGAGAATGGGCAAATAATTGGCAGATGGAATACAATGCTGGAAAATGCATGGTCATGCACTTTGGTGGAAGATAGGAAAGGGTTGACATTTTTTGAAATGGAGAGAAACCACTAAAAACTGAGGTGCAAAGGGACTTGGGAGTCCTTGCGCAGGGCACCCAGAAGGTTAACTTCCAGGTAGAGATGGGGTGAGGAAGGCAAATCCTATGTTAGCATTCACTTCAAAAGGTCTAGAATACAAGAGCAAGGATGTGATGCTGAGGCTTTATAAGGCACTGGTGAGGCCTCACCTTGAGTATTGTGAACAGTTCTGGGCTCCTCGTCAAGAAAAGATGTGCTGACATTGGATAGAGTCCAGAGGAGTTTCACAAGGATGATTCCAGGAATGAAAGGGTTATCATACAAGGAATGTTTGATGGCTCTGAGTTTGTACTCACTGGAATTTAGAAGGATGAGGGGGGATCTCATTGAAACCTTTGAACGTTGAAAGGCCTAAACAGAGTAGATGTGGAAAGGATGTTTCCCATGGTGGGGGAGTCTAGGGCAAGAGGACACAGCCTCAGGATAGAGGGGCATCCATGTAAAACTGCGGAGAAATTCCTTTAGCCAGTGGACGGTGAATCTGTGGAATTTATTACCACAGGCAGCTGTGGAGGCCAGATTGTTGGGTGTATTTTAGACAGAACTTGATAGGTTCTTGATTGGACATGTCATCAAAGGTTACAGGGAGAAGGCCGTGGAATGGGGCTGAGGAGAGGAAAGAAAGGATCAGCCATGATTGAATGGTGGAGCAGACTTGATGGGTCAAATGGCCTATTTCTACCCCTATGCCTTATGGTCTTATAATAAACCTGATTCTGATTCTAGGGGGGAGGAGAAGATGGTGGTGCAACACAGCACGCGTGGCCACTCCGAATTGATATCGTATTTGTGAAGTAGGATGCCGTGCACAATCCTGATTTGATGGAAACAGCTGTGAGAAGCACGGAGGAACATCTGGAGTGACTTCTGAAATGCCCGCTTCACTGCCGCTGCTACTGTGCGATCGAGAATCTCCGGAGGGGAAGGCCCCAAATCCTCGGCTTTGCCTATTGCCTGTTGCTGGCACTGGGGTCGAAGTGCTCGGCAGAGATGGTGCTCGGTGCTTGGTGTTGGACAGCTGGTGGGAGGCTCGAAGTTTTCGGACGGACTCAGAGTCAGACTGTGGTCGGGTGCTTCCAGGGTGATGCATCGGCAAGTTTGCGGCGCTGGAGGTTCATGGTAGGGAGAGTTTCTCCCTTCTACTGTCTGCGTGAGATGATGGGACTTTGGAGAGACTTTAAGACTTTTTACTGTGCCCATGGTCTGTTCTTCTATCAAATTACGGTATTGCTTGCACTGTTGTAACTATGTTATAGTTATGTGGTTTTTGTCAGTTTTTCAGTCTTGGTTTGTCTTGTGTTTCTGTGATATCATACTGGAGGAACATTGTATCATTTCTTAATGCATGCATTACTAAATGACAATAAAAGAGGTCTGCGTGTCCTCATAATCTAAATCTAAAAATGGACTCTTGACCTCACAATCTACCTTGTTATAGTTTTGCATCTTATTGTCTAACTGCGCTGCACTTTCTCTGTAGCTGTTACATTTCATTCTGCATTCTGTTTTTTTTTACCCTGTACTACCACATTTGGGTAGTGGAGTGGAGTTACAGCTCTACCAAAGGAGGAGTAAGGTGTTCTTTCCCTCCACTAGCCTGCAGGTCGCCCCTGGGCAGGTTGTGGCACCTACTTAGGGTCACATGAAGCCATGGGAGCAGGTGGTGGATGGTCGTATGAGCAGCTGGTGCAGATCGTTAAGTCCTGGTTATGTGACCACTGACACCAGGCAGACAATCTCTGAAGAGTATTGACAATGACAGGGGCCACCTTCTTGGAAAGACACTGCCCAGAAGAAGGAAATGGCAAACCAGCTCTGTAGAAAAATTTGCCAAGAACAATCATGGACATGAGACCATGATCACCCACGTCATACGACACGGCACGTAATGATGGTGATGATGCTTTGCACTTTCTCTATAGCTGTTACACTTTAATCTGCATTCTGTTATTACTTTATCTTGTTCTACCTCAATGCACTGAGTAATGGTTTAATCTGTATGAACATATGCAAGAAAAACTTTTCACTGTATCTTGATACTTGTGATAATAATAAACCAATTCCAATAATGGAAGTGTGAGTTGTACTATGATTTTGGGAAACAAGCTGGAGAGTGAATTCAAGTCAATACTGGAGGCTGATGAAAAGGGTCTGCCTTGGGGTTAGAGGGCTGGGTGTGTGTGTGTGTGTGTGTGGGAGGGAGGGAGGAAATTGTCTTGATGTTGTTTTGTTGCTTGTTGTGTTTTATGTTGTTGTAGTGAGCATAGTGGGCTTGCAATGTTGGTGCTGGAATGAGTGGCGACACTTGTGGCCTGTCCCCAGCTCACTCCTGTGTGTGTTGGCTGTTAACACAGACAACACATTTCACTGTACCTTTCGATGTACATATGTCAAATAAACTTGAATATTTAGGATCAGAATCAGACTCGTGTTTACTACCAGCAAGAGAAAGTCTGCAGATGCTGGATATCCAAGCAACACACACACACAAAATGCAGGAGGAACTTAGCTGGTCAGGCAGCATCTACAGAAAAGAGCAGTCGATGTTTCGGGCTGAGGCCTTTAGAGTCTCAAAGAAGGGTCTCAGCCTGAAACGTCGACTGTTTACTCTTTTCCATAGATGCTGTCTGGCCTGCTGACGATCCTCCAGCATTTTGTGCGTGTAGCTCAGGTTTATTACCATTGGCATATGTCGTGAAATTGGTTACTGGACACAGGAATACATTGCAATACATAATACAAAAAAACTGTAAATTACAATAAGAAAAATATTTTTAAAATTAACTTTAGTGTAAAAAGTTGTCCTGGGTATGACGCTAAACTGCAACCGGTGATGAGGCTCTGACTGGGGACTAACAGAGCTTTGGGGAAGGTGGAGTTACCCCTTAGTCATTCATTGCTCCCAGGGCCGTTCTGACCCGGAAGTGTTCCTGCTCAGGATACGAGTGAAGGCCAACGGCAGATCTGGCAGGTTCGGTAACTGAACTTATGATGGAGAAGGCGGATGAGCTACAACCTCAAGTGACAACGGCTATAGTACAGACAGATGAACATTTGGGAAGAGAAATGGTGATTTCTTTAGTTCGCCCAACGGTAGGCAGTAGCAAACCACCATTGCTAGATACAAGGTTTCCTAGAATCTATTTGCTAAGAAAACCATGGTCAAATTCACAAAATGTATCACACAACAGCAGCATCAAGAGGATCTTCAAGACAATTCTGAAGATGCTTTACTCGGTAGGGTTGATTCTGGGCAGCAGGGGATCCCCGGCCGTCATCAAGCTACTGCTCATAAAATTCAAGTAACACAAAAGAAAATTATTGCCACTTGGAATGTAAGAACCCTATACCAAGCAGGAAGATTGGACAATGTGATAAATGAAATGGAAAGACTAAAGATTAACATCATGGGAAGTAGCGAAGTTCGTTGGACAGGTGCTAGAACATGTCAGAATAGAAACAGAACACTAATTTATTCTTGTGGAACATCCCATGCTAATAGAGTAGGAATTCTTATGGATGAAAACATGGCAAAAAGTGTTTTAGGACACAGGACAATATCAGAAAGAGTGCTCCTTGTTAGATTCAGAGGACAACCATTTGATATAGCAATTATACAGGTATATGCACCAACAACAGATGGAACAAATGAGGTTATAGATAAATTCTATGAAGAGCTTGAACAAGCAAAGAATGGATGCAAATCTCAAGATATGGTTATTGTCATGGGAGATCTAAATGCTAAAGTAGGACAAGGTGCTGATGGAAATACCATAGGAAAATTTGGACTAGGGGTAAGAAATGAAAGAGGTGAGAAATGGGTCGAATGGTGCAAGATGAATAATCAGGTCGTTATGAATACCTACTTTAAAAACCATCCAAGATACTTGTGGACCTGGAAAAGTCCAGGTGGTACACCAGAAATCAAATTGACTTTATTACTATAAACCAAAGATTTAGAAACTCAGTGACTCAATGCAAAACATATCCAGGTGCAGACTGTAATAGTGACCATAACCCAGTAGTATGAAATGTAAAAGTAAAACTTAAAAAACTAAAGAAGCAAAAACCTGAAAAATCCCTTGACTACTTGCAATTAATTAAAGATGGAAACTTAAGAAAAAAATTTACAATTGAAGTAAGGAATAGATTTCAAAGTCTAGAAATAGAATCTGTTGAAGATGATAGCGATCATGTAGAAATGATGTTTAACTGTCTGAAAGTTGCCTTGGTAGAATCAGCAAAGTCAGTGATTCCTACAAAAGAAAAAAGCACAAAGAATAAATGGATGACATATGAAATCAAAAATCTAATGGAAGAAAGGAGACTGAAGAAAGCAAATCCTATAGAATATAAGTCTTTAGATAAAAAAGTTAAAAGCTTATGTCAAAAAGCCAAAGAAGAATGATTAAACCAGGAATGTGAGCAAATAGAAAGAATCCCTATTACTGATCCAAAAATGTTAAATCAACAAATCAAGAATATTACTGGTAAAAAGCTCCTCTGTTCTTCAGGTGGATGTTTGAAAGCAAAGGATGGCAGATGGAATATAATGTTGGAAAATGCATTGTCATGCTCTCTTTTTGCATAATGGGACTCATTATGAAATTGTGACCTTGGGTGCGCTTACTGTCTGTGACTGTTGGTAATGTTTCTTTGCAGCTTGACCCCAAACTTTGCCTCATTTGGCTGTATTCATGAGGATTCGTATATGGTTACATGAAAATTAAACTTGAATTGAACTGATTTGAAATGCTGGAGGAACTCAGCAGGTCAGGCATCATCTGTGGAGAGGAATAAACAGTTGATAGTGTGGGCCGAGATCCTTCATCTGGACTACACAGGAAGGGGAGAGAAGCCAGAATAAGAAGGTGGGTGAGGGGAGAAGCACAAGCCAGTAATTGCAGCAAACGTGTATAAAGATGATTTGTCCACACCAGAGCTGTGAGAGGACAGACAAGATAACTGATAAATAGTTGGGCGTACAGATGATGTGTGTCCAGCAATGTGGCAAACTATTAACTACTTTTTCAGGAATAAATCATTACAAATGCTGGTATTTATTAAAGCTCAAGGTCCCAGAGCCCTTTCTGCACAATCAGGAGAGATGACTTTCTGAGGAGGCTGAGGAGAGCTGGACTTTGCCCATCCATGTGCACATCATTCTACAGATGCACAGAAGAGAGCACCCTGGCAGGCTGCATCACTGCATGATATGGAAACTGCCCTGCAGTGGGCAAGAGGGCTCGACAACGGGTAGTCAAAAATACCCAGTGCATCTTTAACACCAGCCTGCTCGCCATTAAGGACAAATATTCAGAAAGATGCCTGAAAAAGGCCAGTAACATCAGGAAGGATCACAATCACCCTGCTCATGGACTGTTCGTCTCACTTCCATCTGGGAGGAGGCTACATAGCATTCACACCAGGACCAAATCTGCAGCAAGTTACCACCCACACTGGACCTCCTACCGACACAACCGATCGACAGATGGCGCAATAGCCACAGCTCTACACACCGTCCTTACACATCTGGAGAAGAAGGAGGCTTATGTGAGAATGCTGTTCTTGGACTACAGTTCAGCATTCAACACCATAATCCCCTCCAGGCTCGACAAAAAGCTCAGAGACCTCGGCCTTCACTCTGCCTTGTGTCGCTGGATGCTGGACTTCCTGTCAGATCACTGGCAAGTGGTAAGAGTGGGCTCCCTCACCTCTGCCCCTCTGACCCTCAACACAGGTGCCCCTCAGGGCTGTGTCCTAAGCCCTCTCCTTTACTCTCTGTACACCTATGACTGTGTCGCCACCCACAGCTCCAATCAGCTAGTTAGATTTGCTGATGATACTACATTGATTACCCTTATCTCAAATAATAACGAGGCAGCCTACAGAGAAGAAGTCATCACCCTGACACAGTGGTGTCAAGAAAAGAACCTCTCCCGCAATGTCGCAAAAACAAAGGTTGTGGACTACAGGAGGAATGGAGACAGGCTAACCCCTATTGACATCAATGGATCTGGGGTTGAGAGGTTGAAAGCTTTAAGTTCCTCGGCATCCACATCACCGAGGATCTCACATGGTCTGGACATACCGGCTGTGTGGTGAAAAAAGCACAACAGTGCCTCTTTCACCTCAGACGGTTGAAAAAGTTTGGCATGGGGCCCCAAATCCTAAGAACTTTCTATATGGGCACAATTGAGAGCATCCTGACTGGCTGCATCACTGCCTGGTATGGGAACTGTACTTCCCTCAATCGCAGGACTCCGTAGAGAGTGGTGCGGACAGCCCAGCGCATCTGTAGAAGTGCACTTCCCACTATTCAGGATATTTACAAAGACAGGTGTGTAAAAAGGGCCGAAGGATCACTGGGGACCCGAGTCACCCCAACCACAAACTGTTCCAGCTGCTACCATCTGGGAAACGGTACCACAGCATAAAAGTCAGGACCTACAGGGTCCGGGACAGCTTCTTCCACCGGGCCCTTTACTGATTAATTCACGCTAATACAATTGTATTTCTATGTTATATTAGACTGTCCTGTTGTGCATACTATTTATTACATATTGCTATAAATTGCACATTGCACATTTAGATGGAGATGTAACATAAAGATTTTTACTCATATAGATGAAGGATGTAAGTAATAAAGTCAACTCAAATTCAGACCCAAAAACTGTTACTTTCTATAAGTAGTAAAGCTGATCAACACCTCCTCCCACTAATCCACCACTCCACACCCCCAACTGCCACTGCTTTATCATTTCCTCTCAGTCACTTTATGTACCGAGACTCCTGTCCCTAGCATCACTGTATGGATCTACAATCAATGTATATAAACTACCTTATGTATTTAGAGTCATAGAGTCAGAGAAGAGCACAGTACAGAAACTGGCCCTTTGGCCCATCTATTCCTTGCCAAACCACTGAAACTGCCTACTCCCATTGGGATTTATATTTATCGAGTTTTATTATTATTGTTGTGTTCTTTATTTTACTGAGTTTGCTTTGGTGCTGCATTGGAACAAGAGTAACAATAATTTCATGCTCCTTTACACTTGTGTACTAGAAATGACAGTAAACAGTCTTGAATAGTGAGATGACCCAGAGGTCGGCAGAATTTGGAGGGCAAAGCCGAAGGCTCAAGTCCAGAGCCTGGCAACTCTGATTCTGATTTTGATTCAGGAAGTAAATCCACTTCAGTTCTCGGCCACTCTGGGATGTTTAGCAAAGAGGGGGAGGGGAGGTTTGACTTAGGCGCATAACATCAGAAGAGGCCTGAACGAGATGAACAGGAGAGATCGATTTCTCGAGACGACGGTGTTAGTTACTGGAAAAGACAGAAATTGGTGGGATGATTAGAGGAGTATGGAGGATTTTCTTTCACCCAAGTGATAGTGGGGATCTAGAACTCGCTGCTTGATCCAGTGAGTCCCAGGATAACCATTTCATCTGCTGCAATAAATGTCCATCTTACCAGCTCATTGAAAGATATTCTCCTGTGTTAGCTAGACATTGCAGTCCTGCCACATGCTGCTGTTTGGCACCCGCACTGGCTGGTAATGTTATGGCACAAGTCGAGTATAAATCTAGCACACTGAAAGCACCTGGTCTCTTTTACTCTCTGGGTCTCTGTGGACCAGGTTGCAGATAGTGCGACGGATACAGTGGAAGTGTGCTGCAGTAAGAGGGGCCCGTGTGCACACTTTAGATATATGTTTGTAACTGAATATAACTTGAGTGGTTTACTGAATGGTTAATGTTTGCCTTGTCCTGTAAATAAATGGGTAACTTACTTACTGATGTAAGTATGAGTGTCTTCCAAGCCCATTCACCGAGGATGCAAAACTAATTTCGCACAACATCATCCCCTCCTTACCTACACACGGAATGGTCCAAGATGTGAGAATACTCAACAAAAGCTGTCTGAATTTGGAGTTGGAGGAGTATTCATGTGTGTGTGTGTGTGTGTGTGTGTGTGTGTGTGTGTATGTGTGTGCGCACGTGTGGAAAGGGGCTTGCTTTACTGTTGTTGCTTTGTTGTGTTCGGTGTTGTTCTGCCGAGCATTGTGGACGTGCTGGAAAATGTGCCGACACTTGCTGGCTTCCCCCTGCACATCCCCAGGCTGTGTTGGTTGTTAAGGGAAACAACACATTTTGCCGTACGTTTCAATGTACATGTGTTAAATAAATCTGAATCTGAATACTTAAAGCATATAATTATACCTCAAATTTATAGCTTATAATTTTACTTCAGATTTAAGTCTCAGTAGCCTTTTGTGGGGGGCGGGTGTTAATAAAAACAATGGGTTGTAGGACCTCTTTCTCTGATCCATCAGTTCCTATGGTTCTCTGATAGAGCACCTCCAGTGTGGTAACCTGCTGCCAGTTGCCTCACTGAGCAGTTGTCTGTTATCAGATAAAGGGTTCTTCAGAGCCTTTCATTAGCGCAGATTAGGGCAGATAAAGAGGTTGGTTTGAAGGATTATCTTAAAAGAAAATAAAATGGGGAGTGTTTAGGGAAGGAATTCCGGAGTTTAGGGATAAAGTAGCAGACGGCACACTCCCAATGTTAAGCAAAGAAATCGGAGATGTGTAAGAAGGCGCAGTTGATGGAACACAAGTGTTCTTGTTGGACTCGGGGATGTCCCAAATGTATAATCACAGCACATTCACAGTGTGCTCAGCACTGTCCACTCGCTGAGAGGTTCCACACTGCATGAACCTTTGAAACACTGGCAGCTGGACTGTCATCAGCGCTGCTTTCTATAACCGTCCTGTGTTGTGGATTAGCAGCTGCCTGAGTGGGCATTCTTTCAACATGGAATAACACCATACGTCAGTAAGACATAGGAGCAGAATTAGGCCATTTGGCCCATCGAGTCTGTTCTGCTATTCCATCATAGCTGAAATATTATTCCTCTTAACCCTATTCTCCTGCTTCTTCCCATAACCATTCACACCTTTCCTAATCCAGAATTTATCAATCTCTGTCTTAAATATACACAATGACTTGGCCTCCACAGCCATCTAAGACAATGAATTCCACAGTTTTACACAGACTGTTGTACAAATACTCCGGCAACAGGGCTGACTGGAGACCAGGCAGGCTCTGTCTCAATCCCTCCTTTTTTCACACACAAACACCACCCTCCTCCCACGCACACCCACAAACACACAGCAACGCACACAACTATTATTTTCCACTCTAAATGCATCCATTTCAGAAGCTCCATTTGCATCTGTGCTCTCAGACAGAATATTTCAAATCCAAGGCTCTGTGGAAGACAAGAGATTTTTCTCATTCTCTCTCTGGTCACCTTTTATCTGAACCTCCTGGTTATTCATTGCCATTTTTCCATCAATTTATTTCAAACCTTTCATTGTTCTAATAACACCTCTGTCGAATCTCCTCCTGAATTCTTAATGGTACACAAAACTATTCAAAAAATGTAACTAATCTGTTGGTTCAAGAACCACCCCAATAAATCCCTGTAACTTCACTAAAGTCTTCACGTCTTATAATGTGGTGCCAGACCTGGGCATGGTATTGCTGCCTGGAAAATAACATAACTTTTTCCTTCTTTTAGACCACAAGACCATAAGCCATCCTACTCATTGAGTCTGCTGTGTCAGTCCATCATGGCTGATTCATTATCCCTCTCAACCTCATTCTCCTGCCTTCTCCCCCATAACCTTTGATGCCTTTACTAATCAAGAACCTGTCAATCTCCTGTTTAGATATACCCAATGACCTGGCCTCCACAGATATCTGTGGCAATTAATTCCACAGATTGTCCACTCTTTGGCAAAAGAAATTCCTCCTCATTGCTGTTCTAATGGGACAACCTTGTATTCTGAGACTGTGCCCCCTGGTCCTAGACTCACTCACTACAGGAAACATCCTCTCCACGTTTAGCCCAGATGAACCTCAAAGGGTAATTTCTTCTGTATCTCCAGTGCTGTTATAATTCATAGACAATATGTCTAAGTGAAAGAGGCACTTAGTTTTCATTGAATACCCCGTGGGTTCTTCGTCACTAGGAATAGTATGCAAGTGATCAGTTTTAATTCCTACATATGCAAAGAGCTTAATACACTAAACTATTCCTCTCAAACCTATTGCAATAGCCTGACTCCTTTCCTAGCACCCTAACTGTCTCAGATCCCTGGAAATATTGGCATGCACCCAGGAAATTCTAGAGAACAGAGCAATAGTCTAACTTTCTACCACCAGAGTCTGGAACTGAATAGGGCAGACACCAGCTGATTACCAGCTGATTGAAAACATGCTTGCAGATCATTGATCAGAAAAAAAGCTCATCAGAGATGGACCCTGAGAGCAACCCTTAAACTGAGCAACCTTCGAAACAGAACAGAAAACAAGAAAGAACACACAGGTTTTTTTCCCAGAATGCAACAGCAAATAAAATCCTTCAAAATTGTAATGAATGCATCAAGAAAACATCTCTAGACATTACAAAAATCTGATCACATACAAAAACACAGTGCATCAAGCCTGGTTATTATTTCAAGCGCACCTCCATTCTATTGAGGTGTATTAACTGAAAATAAAACTCAGAACATCAGCAACTTTTTCATGAATAAATCTGAGTAGCATGAATACAAATCCAATTAAAGCTGCTTTCTTTTGCCTCTACCTGAATGGTCACGATGTCACTGAAAGTTTTGGAAGGGGAGATCCTGATGACGGTAGGCTGGCGATCCGTTAGACAGAGGAGGGACAATATCACTTTTACAGGACTGCAAAGCAAAATGTGTATGAGTGCCAAGAGCAGATTGCCTGGGAATGTGTTCAAGGTTCAAATCGTTTCGCCCCACTCATTCAAAAACCGTGAGAATCTTTACAAGTTTAACAAATTTAGTGATGCGCAAACAGAGAACCATGCCAAGTACTAACCATCATGATGTAATTAAGGGGACACTCGTTAAAATGGAAGGTGAGGGGGAATGGAGTAGTGTGGGATGGTGAGGGGGAGCAGGTACAGTAGGGACCTGCTGGGCTGAATGGTCTCAGTTGTAAAGTTAATAAGTATCAGCAGTTTACAATCAACTGGGCAAGATAATATTGAACTGTGAAATGGTTGCAAGTTTTGAATCAAAGACTCAGACATAATCTTTCTAATGTGACACAGTGGATTCCAGTTAATTGGGACACATCAGGGCCAGTGCATTTTGGCCTAATTAGCTGCCCCAATTAGCCAAATTTTCATAGAAATTGTTAAAAAGACAAACTATTGTTTAACTGAGTATCAAGTTACACATTTAAATGAAATACCAAACAAACTAGAACACTACCAACACCACTACAGTCCTATAAAACTGTATTCGCTCCTATCAACGACAGAGAAGTTCATCCAGTGTACGCTGCCGTGTATTGGGTATCCAGGGAGGGGTAGCACTTCTGGTAAGGGGGTTTGTCCTGTCCATTCTGGGGCAGCTCACTAACCTTGGTCCCCAGTAGACACTCAGCTCTCACCTGTGGCTTCAAGTAGCTGTTTGCGAGCAGCAGCTGCCACACGCGGTACACCGCTTCGACCAGCAGCCTAAAGTGAACCTCCTGCCCTGGCGAAATAGGGACGTGCCTGTCCCAGCATGAGAAGTCAGCTCCGGTGGACTGGCTGGATAAGATCTGCAGTGGGATCCAACAGTAAAGAAAGCAGTTCTGCAATGCTTCGTGGAGAGCGAAGAGCACGATGAGGCAGAGGAGAAATCGTGGTCATCCACAGCAACCAAGGAAGACCCCAGTTTGTGATGAATACTCGTACCACTGGATCCGGGCTTCCAATGGTGCATGGATTTTCCACTTTAAAAACTCTCCCGCACAAGTTTCATTGCTGTTGTTAGATATGACAAACAGCCAACACTCTGCCATGTTCTTTTGACTGACTGTAAGTGAACAAAATCAGTGTAGACACCTAGTGCAGATAGTGGACTGTCTTCACACAGTGCTTTCGATGATTGCATCCTCCAAATCTTCATTTTCATTGCAACATTCAAAATGATTATTGACACCTTCAAATTCTTTGTAACTTGAAGTAGTGAAATCATTTCATTTTCACTCCTGGCCATTTCTGGCATCTCTAAGCCTGAATGCTTGAAACCTCTGTGAGCAAAATAGCTCTAACTGATCCTCCTGCTTATTTCTTGCCAACTATCAGTGACAAGTATCACTGCTTTTTGAACGCAAACGTATGCAACTGATGCTGTTTAAAAACACAAACACGAGGAATTCTGCAGATGCTGGAAATTCAAGCAACACACATAAAAGTTGCTGGTGAACGCAACAGGCCAGGCAGCATCTCTAGGAAGAGGTACAGTCGACGAAACTGTTTGCACAGCACAGTGTGTTGTCTAACAGCCACACAAGTGCACACGGCTGACGCTAGTTGGAAACTGTTTGGCAACAGTCCCAATTAAACAACATAGTGTCCAAATAAACAAAAGGAATCCCGGCTAGTTACTCAATTAGCTTTTGTTCTTTAAGAGTTGTCCCAAATAAGCAGCCACCCAGGTTAATTGATGGACTAACTAACATGAACCTACTGTATATTTTGGGTGATGGGGTGGAAATACCTCTCTACCAAAGGAAGGATAAGCCTCTCCTTCTCTCCATGAGCCTGCAGGCCACCCTTGGGCAAGGTGTAGCACCGTCCCCCCGATCAGGGTCACGTGAAGCCATGGGAGCAGGTGGTGGATGGTCGTACGAGCAGCCGGTGCACATCACAAGTCCCGGTTACGCGACCACTGACGCCAAGCAGATAATCTCTGAAGAGTACCGATAATGACTGGGGTCACCCGTTTGGTAAAAGCACTGTCCAGAAGAAGGCAATGGCAAACCACTTCTGAAAAAAGCTGCCAAGCACAATCACGGTCATATCACCCAAGTCACACAACATGGCACGTAATGATGATGATTTATTATATTTTATTATTGTTATTAATTTTTGTATTTGCACAATTGTCTTCGTTTGTACATTGGTTGTCTGACAGTCTTCGTGTGTAGATTTCCATTGATTCTATTGTACTCCTTTGTTCTATAGTGAATGTCTGCAAGAAAATGTATCTCAGGGTGGTATTTAGTGACATATAAATTTATTTCGAAATTTGAATTTTGATTTCCTCTAGAACAGGGGTTCCCAGCCTGGGGTCTGTGGAGCCCTTGGTTAATGGTGGAGTCCATGGCGTAAAATCTGCTGGGAGGCAAAACCTGGAGCATCAATGGCTAAAGGGTGATTTGATGCCAATCAGAGGCACAAACAGGATAGACAGTCTGTTTCCCCAGGTTGAAAATGGCAAATACTAGAGGGCTTAGCTTTAAGGTGAGAGGGGGAAAAGTTTAAAGGAGGTGTCCGTAGCAAGTTTTTAACAAAGGGAGTGTTGGGTACTGGATCAAGCAGGGGAGAATATGGAAGCAGAAATTATTTTATTTAGTTACTGTTTACTTGGAGACACAAAACAGAACAGACCCTTCCTGGCCAATGAGCTGCACAGCCAGCAACCCACTAATTCAACCCTAGCCCAACCCTAGGAACATTTACAATATCAATTAACCAACTTACCGGTACATCTTTGGACTGGAACACTCAGATGAAACCCACGCAGTGATGTGGAGAACATACTAACTCCTTAGATAGCATTTAAAAATCATTTAGAAAGGCTTATGAAGAGGGATATAGACTACATGAGGTCAAATATGCAGCTGAAATTGGCAGCGTGGTTAGCACAGACATTGTGGGCTGGAGGGCCTTTTCAGAATCAGATTCAGAATCAGGTTTAATATCACCGGCATATGTCATGAAATTTGTTAACTTTATGGCAGCAGTACAATGAAATACATGATAAACAAATATTGAGAAAAAACTGAATTGCAGTAAGTATACACTAAATGTCTATTAAATAATTAAGTTAAAATTAGTAGTACAAAGAAAAAGTAGTGAGATAGTGTTCATGGGTTCAATGTCCATTTAGGAATCGGATGGCAGAAGGGAAGAAGCTGTTCCTGATTCGTTGAGTGTGTGCCTTCAGGCTTCTGTACCTCCTTCCTGATGGTAACAGTGAGAAAAGGGCAAGCCCTGGGTGCTGGATTCCAGTATTGCATTGTTCTATGTTTCATGTTCTTGATCGGACTGGTGCGGTTCTTACTGGCACTAAACAGCACCAGTGACCCAGGTTCAATTCTGCTGAGTTTGTATGTTCTCCCTGTGAGCTTGTGGGTTTTCTACAGGTGATTCAGTTTCCTCCCACATTCCAAAGACGTACAGGTTAGTAGGTTAATTGGTCACGTGGGGGTAATTGGGCAGTGTCAGCTCATTGGGCCAAGATGGGCTGTTACTGTGCTCTGTGTGTCAGTGTGTGTGTGTGTGTGCACATGCCCTTAACTTCCGATGGAGTCGTCAGGGCGCCATCATGACAAGCTGTTTTGGTATGCTGATCGTATGGCGTGCCTTGGGCATCTGAAACCTGGCGGAGCCCATCCCGCTCCAGGTTTTTTTTTAACGAGGTCGAGTTGTTAGCTCGACACTCAACCCAGGCATGGATGGAGAGCGTGCAAGGGCGCTGGCCGGATTCGAACTCAAGTCCAGCGCTGGTGCCACTACGCCACCAGCTGGCTGTATCTGTATCTCTAAATTTAAAAAATAAGTCAATAAAAGCTGAGGAGAAAGCTTAGAAACATGAAAGATTCTGCAGGTGCTTAAAATCCAAAGCTACACATGCAAGATACTGGAGCAGGTCAGGCAGCATCTAAGGAAATGAATAAGCAGTTGACGTTTCAGACCGAGATCCTACTTCAGCCCTGAAGGGTCTCAGATAAGGCATCGGGTGTTTGCTCATTTCTGTGGATGCTGTCTGATCTGTTGGGATCCTCCACATTTTGTGCGGGTGTTGATAAAACTCAGAGGGGTGATGAGAAGATTTTTCATCCGAGGTTTATGACTGAGTGGAATTCTCTAACCCGGGTGACTGGGACTGCTTCGTCACTGAGGAGATTCAAGAGGGAGGTGATAGATTATTTGCCAGCAGATCAAAGGGTGTGGAGATTGGGTAGTAGAGTGTGTCTGAGCTGATGTTCAGCCGGGAGTTTACTAGGTAGTAAATGGTGAAATGAAGTTTGCATAGATCCGGCATGTCATCGAAAACTGACAGACTCTATTGGTGCAGAGTCCTGACTGGTTGCATCACAGCCTGGTATGGAAACACCAAAGCCCACGAACGGAAATGTCTACAAAAAGTGGTGGGTATAGTCCAGTACGTCACAGGAAAAGCATGCCCACCATTGAGCAGATCTACAAGGAGCGCTGCCATAAGAGAGCAGCATCCATCATCAAGGACCACTGCTCACTGCTGCTGTCAGGAAGGAGGCACAGGAGCCTGAGGTCCCACACCATCAGGTTCAGGAACAGTTATCACCCAATAACCATCAGGCTCTTGAATCAGTGTGGAAAACTTCACACAACTCAATGCTGAACTCGTTCCACAACCTATGGGCTCACTATCAAGGACTCTACAGTTCATGTTCTCAGTATTATTTATTTACATTCTTAAATAATTGCATGATTTGTCTTTTTTTGTACATTTGTACTTTTTTTTTGTAGATTGGTTGTTTGTCTTTGGGCAGGCGGGGCTCATCAGCCTTGGACAGCAGCCCGTCTAGGAGAAGGAAAACTCTGATTTTAAACCTCCACTGCTTTGCGGGCATACCCACCCATGGGAAAGGCTTCAGGAGTAAACCCCGAGGAAGAAATTCAGAGCCGGGGTCCCTGAAGTTGTTTACAACTTCACTCTGGCGACCTCTGCGATGACACTGAAGCTGTATCAGCGCTTGCCCTTCCCTTGGATACATCGGTGACACGGAGCGGGGGGAAGCCACTGCATGGGCAACAACCAGTTCTTCAAATCTTCCCACCCAGGCTTGCGCCCTGGAGAGGACACAGTCCACCAGAGGCACAAACCCATGGTCCTCAGGGATCGACAGCTGCCTATTGCTGTTTGTTTGTCAGTCTTTGTTAATTACAGTTTTCCATAAATTCTATTGTATTTATTTTCCTGTAAATGCCTGCAAGAAAAATGAATCGAAGTAGTATATGATGACATATATGTTCATTGATAATAAATTTATGAGGATTTTGACTTTGAATGGGGTTCTGTGCTCGAGGGGCAGTGTAGGTCAGTCCTTCCTTTATACAGTGGCCTACAGAGCACAGGGCACCGCACTTTGTAACTTCATAACTTGACGTAGAGACCTTCAGAGAGTTCCCAACAACAGCAACATTGTTGTGCTTCGTTCGATTCTGGCCACTAAGAAACAGACAAGCTGTAAACACAAGGGATTCTGCAGATGCTGGAAATCCAGAGCAACACACACACAATGCCTGAGTAACTCAGCAGGTCAGGCAGCATCGATGGAGGTTGACATTTTGGGCTGTAGTAGTAAACACCCCTAAAACGACCCCTGAATTAAACAATGATCAGAGTGTTTAGCTGATATTATAAATCGACCTTGGTTAAGAACTTAAGATCATCAAGCTAAATTTACTCAATGCATCAGAAGACATTGGGGTGGATGGTCTTGGGTCAAGCAGTAGTAAGAGTTTTTCCTGTTTGTTGGGTGAGATATTGATATTGGTTAATTATTGTCGCGTGTGCAGAGACATAGTGAATAGCTTCTTCATGGGCAGCATGGTAGCATAGCAGTCAGCGCTTTACAGTGCCAGTGATCCTGAAGATCAGGGTTCAATTCCCGCCTCGGTCTGGAAGGAGTTTGTACATTCTCCTGTGACTGTATGGGTTTCCCCTGGGTACCTCCCACATCGCAAAGACATACAGGTTAAGAGTTAGTAAGTTCTGGACATGCTGGAAACATGGTGATACTTGCACTTCCTCGGTCTGCATTAGTCGCTGACGGAACCAACACATTTCTCTGTCTTTTTCGATGTTTCATTGTACGTGTAACAAATAAAGGTAATCCTGATCTTCATGTTCTGTCGTGCAACATCCAGTCAAATCATGCCGTACGTAAGTATACTGAAATAGTAAGAGAGAAACAGAATGCAGTACACAGTGTTGTAGCTGCAGTACAGACAAAAATGCAGCACAGGCAAACGGAAAAAGTGCAGGGGCTTCAGTGAGGTAGACTGGGAGATCGTTCATTCCTCTTTAGCTAATAAGAGATCCATTCAAAGCTCTGACAGCAGCTGGATGGAACTTGTCCTTGAGCCTGATGGTATGTGCTTTCATATTTTTCTATCTTCTGCCCAACAGGAGAGGAGAGCAGGGGGAATGTCTGCAGGGAGGAGGTGGGGGGAGAGAGCAGTTCTTGATAATGTTGGTTGTTTTCCCAGCACAATGGAATTGTACCTGTGTTTTGCAAATACTTTGTGTTTCAGAAAGTATTTGTAATTTTAAAATCTTTTACAAGATAGAAAGCCTCCGTAAGGTTTAAATGCGTTTTAAGAATTTAAATTTAAATGTGTATCGCTAAAAATAAATGAACTGTGTTTAAATTTCTTTGTTCGCTGGAAGTATCTCCTCCTTGATAGGGAAGGGGAACCCACTGCTCCAATAGTGAGTATTTGCAGCTAAACTTGCTGTGGAACATAAACAGGGAAGTGAACTTGTCTTTAAAGAGCAGGTGGCTACAGTATAACCTCCCTGTAGCGAGAGTACCCATAGCTATCTATATCAGATAGGGATTAAGGTCCGCATTGAGTTCAGAACTTCAAGACAGCAAACCCAATACCTTCACAAAGGATCCCCACCATCCAGGCCGTGCTCTCTTCTTGTAGCTGCCATCAGAAAGTTCACATTTAATGGTCATTCAATCATGTATGAATGTAGCCAAATGAAACAGCATTCCTCCGTAGCCAAGGTGTAAAACACATTACCAGCAGCACCCAGCACACTGCAAATAGCACATAGTACAAATAGCACATATGGTTATAATTTCAGAAAAACATACTGTTACAAAGAGAAAAAAATATATATAGTACAAGTCCCTGAGTGGCATGGTTCTAGGTTGCCTGGTCCAGCTTGTTCTTCCACTGAGCGAATACTGAAGGCAGTGCTGAGTGCACACAAGAAGCCAACACCAGGTGATCACAGGAAGCCAACACCAGGTGATCACAGGAAGCCAGCACCAGGTGAACACAGGAAGTCAACACCAGGTGAACACAAGAAGCCAACACCAGGTGATCACAGGAAGTCAACACCAGGTGAACACAAGAAGCCAACACCAGGTGATCACAGGAAGTCAGCACCAGGTGACACAGGAAGTCAACACCAGGTGAACACAGGAAGCCAACACCAGGTGAACACAGGAAGCCAACACCAGGTGAACACAGGAAGTCAACACCAGGTGAACACAAGAAACCAACACCAGGTGATCACAGGAAGTCAGCACCAGGTGAACACAGGAAGCCAACACCAGGTGAACACAGGAAGCCAACACCAGGTGAACACAGGAAGTCAACACCAGGTGAACACAAGAAGCCAACACCAGGTGATCACAGGAAGTCAGCACCAGGTGAACACAGGAAGTCAACACCAGGTGAACACAGGAAGCCAGCACCAGGTGAACACAGGAAGCCAATGCCAGGTGAATACAAGAAGCCAACACCGGATGAACACAGGAGTGCAGCATGGACAGGAGGGGTAGCCCCCAACCGAGCACGATTCCAGCGAGCCCAGCAGAGGTCCCTGCTCTCTCCCCAGGGAGACCGCAACAGGTCACTGTATACAAGGAAAGGAGTTACAGGAGCCTTAGGTCACTCACTTCCAGATTCAGGAACGTTTACTTCCCTTCAAACTTCAAACTCCTGGATCAGCGCAGATAACTTCACTCACCTCAACTCTGAACTGATTCCAAACATATGAACTTACTTTTGAGGACTTCACAACTCATGCTCTCAAGAATATTTATTTACATATTTGCTAATTAATTAATTAGTTTTGTTTTTGCGAAGTTTGTCTTTTTTGCACATTGGTTGTATGTCAGCCTTCATGTTTAGTTTCTCATTGATTCAATTGTATTCCTTTGTTCCACTGTGAATGCCTGAAAGAAAATTAATCTCTGGGTAGGATATGGTGACATACACATTTTGATAATAAATTTATTTTGAATTTTGAATTTCTTCTGACATCCTTTACAACATGGTAACAAGCACTTCCTGCCCAAAGAGCTGCTGTTACACCCATGTGACGAATTAATCAGTGGCTATATTTCATCAGAAGTTTGAGGAGATTTAGTATGTCACCGAAGACTCTAGCAAATCTCTAGAGATGTCTGGTATGGAGGCACCAGTGCACAAGATCGGAAGAAACTGTGGTGGGTTAGAAACTCAGCCACCTCCATCACAGGCACTTGCCTCCCCACCATCGAGGACATCTTCAAAAGAAGACAGCTTCCATCATTAAAGAACCTCACAATCCAGGACATACCCTAGTCTCATTGCTACCATCAGAGATAAAGTACAGGATCCTCAAAACTAACACTACCAGGTTTAGGAACAGTCATTATCCCTCAGTCTTCTTGAACCTGAAGGGATTGCATGTCACCATATCCTACCCAGAGATTAATTTTCTTCCAGGCATTCACAGTGGAACAAAGGGATTGCTTGCAACACGGTGTGTCCGACAGAGTGATCAACAGCACTGGGGCTCCACAGGGGGATTGCCTTGTCTCCCATTCTCTTCACCATTTACACCTCGGACTTCAACTACTGCACAGAGTCTTATCATCTTCAGAAGTTTTCGGATGACTCTGCCATATTTGGATGCATCAGCAAGGGAGATGAGGCTGAGTACAGGGCTATGGTAGGAAACTTTGTCACATGGTGTGAGCAGAATTATCTGCAGCTTAATGTGAAAAAGACTAAGGAGCTGGTGGTAGACCTGAGGAGAGCTAAGGTACCAGTGACCCCTGTTTCCATCCAGGGAGTCAGTGTGGACATGGTGGAGGATTACAAATACCTGGATATACGAATTGACAATAAACTGGACTGGTCAAAGAACACTGAGGCTGTCTACAAGAAGGGTTAGAGCTGTCTCTATTTCCTGAGGAGACTGAGGTCCTTTAACATCTGCCAGACGATGCTGAGGATGTTCTACGAATCTGTGGTTGCCAGTGCGATCATGTTTGCTGTTGTGTGCTGGGGCAGCAGGCTGAGGGTAGCAGACACCAACAGAATCAACAAACTCATTCGTAAGGTCAGTGCTGTTGTGGGGATGGAACTGGACTCTCTGATGGTGGTGTCTGAAAAGAGGATGCTGTCCAAGTTGCATGCCATCTTGGACAATGTCTCTCATTCACTACATAATGTACTGGTTGGGCACAGGAGTACATTCAGCCAGAGACTCATTCCACCGAGATGCAACACAGAGCATCACAGGAAGTCATTCCTGCCTGTGGCCATCAAACTTTACAACTCCTCCCTTGGAGGCTCAGACACCCTCAGCCAATAGGCTGGTCCTGGACTTATTTCCTGGCGTAATTTACATATTACTATTTAATTATTTATGGTTTTATTACTACTTAATTATTTATGGTGCAACTGTAATGAAAACCAATTTCCCCCGGGATCAATAAAGTATGACTATGACTATGACTATGATAACTTCACTCACCCTATCACTGAGCTGTTCCCACAATCTATGGATTTGCTTTCAGGGACTCTTCATTTCCTGTTCTCGATATACATTACCTATTTGTTTATTATTATTGTAGTGCAATGTAATTGGGAGAAATGTACATAGTTCACAAACACCAACATTGAGTTGGGGTTTCACATTAAGAGGCTGGTCTGATGTTTTTTAGTGCACTTTGTGTTCACTTTTTGGTGGGAGGGTGAACAGCCAGAAATCGTGGACCACGTAGGTACCAATGAAATGGGTAGGACGAGTGACGAGGTTCTGTATAGGGGGTTAGGTGCTAGGTTAAAGGGCAGAACCTCCAGGGTTGCGATCTCAGGATTGCTACCTATGTCACGTGCTAGCAAGACCAAACCTAGGAAGATTACATAGTTAATACGTGGCTAAGGAGTTGGTGTACTAGGGAGGGCATTAAACTTTTGGATCATTGGGCTCTCTTCCAGGGAAGGGACGGTTTGCACCTGAACTGGAGGGTACTAATATCCTAGCAGGAAGATTTGTTAGTGCTGCACTGTGGGGTTTTTACTAGAGTTGCAGGGGGATGGGAACCAGAGTGCCAGAAGAGTGAGTGGAGATGCTGTGGGGGCAGATGTTGTGAGGTTGTGTAAGTACACAGACAATGTCAGGAATCAAAAGGTTGAGTGTGGTGTGACTAGTGTCCTGGGCTGCCTATACTTCAACGCAAGAAGTATCATAGGAAAGACGGATAATAGTGCTGAAGATGAGTTTACAAACAGAGGCAATGTGTAGTGAGGAGAGGCTGATGAGAGGGCAACATTGCAGTCAACAGGATGAGTTGCAATGTAAAAGGCGGACAAAATCAAAAAAGGTGAATACAGGTCTGAAGTTGTATCAGAATGCGCACAGTATATGAAATAAGTTAGATGAACTTACAACACAGTTGCAGATTGGCAGGTATAATGTTGTAGGCATCACTGAATCGTGGCTGAAAGAAGATTATAGCTGGGAGCTTAATGTCCAAGGATACACATTGAATTAAAAAGATAGGTGGGAAGGCAAAGGGGGCGGTATTACTCTGTTGGTAAAAAATGAAATCAAATTATTAGAAGGAGGTGACATGGGGTCAGAAGGTGTTGAATCATTATGGTAGAGCTAAGGAACCACAAGGGTATAAAGGCCCCGATGGGAGTTGTATACAGACTGCCAAACAGTAGTAAGGATATGGCCTACGAATTACAATGGGAGAAAATGCACGCCAAAAAGGCAATGTTACATAGAACATAGAACATAGAATAGTACAGCACAGTACAGGCCCCTCGGCCCACAACGTTGTGCCGATCCTCAAATCCTGCCTCCCATATAAGCCCCCAACTTAAATTCCTCCATATACCTGTCTCTTAAACTTCACAAGTGTATCTGCCTCCACCACTGACTCAGGAAGTGCATTCCACGCACCAACCACTCTCTGAGTAAAAAACCTTCCTCTAATATCCCCTTTGAATTTCCCACCCTTTACTTTAAAGCCATGTCCTCTTGTATTGAGCAGTGGTGCCCTGGGGAAGAGGCGCTGGCTATCCACTCTATCTATTCCTCTTATTATCTTGTATACCTCTATCATGTCTCTTCTCATCCTCCTACTCTCCAAAGAGTAAAGTCCTAGCTCCCTTAATCTCTGATCATAATGCATACTCTCTAAACCAGGCAGCATCCTGGTAAATCTCTTCTGTACCCTAGTAGTCATGAGGGACTTCAATATGAAGATAGATCGGGAAATTCAGGTTGGTGCTGGATTACAGGTGAGGGAATTACTAGAATGCCTACAAGATGGCTTTTTCGAGCATCTTGTGGTTGAGCTCACTAGAGGATCAGCTATTCTGGATTGGGTGTGTGCAATGAACTAAAATTGATAAGAGAGCTTAAGGTAAAAGAACCCTAAGGAGAAATTGATCATATTATGATCTAATTCACCTTGAAATTTGAGGAGCAGCTAAAGTCACATGTGTCAGGATTATAGTGGAGTAAAGGGAATTACAGAGGCATGAGACAGGAGTTGGCCAGAATTGATTGGAAAAGAACACTGGCAGGGATGATGGCAGAGCAGCAATGGATGGAATTTCTGAAAGCAATTCAGAAGGCACAGGATATATACATCACAAAGAGGAAGAAGTATTCTAAAGGCAAGATGACAGAACTATGGCTAACGAGAGAAGTCAAAGCCAATGTAAATGCAAAAGAGAAGGCATATAATAGAGCAAAAATTATTGAAAAGTTAGAGGATTGGAAAGCTTTTAAAAACTAACCAAAGGCAACTAAAAAGTTATTAAGAAGTTAAAGATGGAATACGTAAGTAACCTAACCAATATGTTAAAGAGGATATCAAAACTTTCTTCAGATACCTAAAGTGTAAAAGAGAGGCAAGAGTGGACATCAGGCCACTGGAAACCAATGCTGGAGAGGTAGTAATGGGGAACAAGGAAATGGTAGACGGACTGAATAAATATTTTGCAGCAATCTTCACTGTGGAAGACACTAGCAGTATGGTGGAATTTCCAGTTGTCAGGAGGCATGAAGTGTGTGAAGTTACCATAATTAGAGAGAAGGTTCTTGGGAAACTGAAAGATCTGAAGGTTGATAAGTCACCTGAACTAGATGGTATACACACCAGAGTTCCAAAAGAGGTGGCTGAAGAGATTGTGGAGGCATTAGTAATGATCTTTTAAGAATCACTAGATTCTGGAATGGTTCCAGAAGACTGAAAAATTGCAATTTTCACTCCACTCTTCAAGAAGTGAGAGAAACATACAAAAGGAAACAATAGGCCAGTTAGTCTGACCTCAGTGGTCAGATGGTGGAGTCAATTATTAAACATAGAAACATAGAAACATAGAAACATAGAAAATAGGTGCAGGAGTAGGCCATTCGGCCCTTCGAGCCTGCACCGCCATTTATTATGATCATGGCTGATCATCCAACTCAGAACCCAGCCTTCCCTCCATACCCCCTGACCCCTGTAGCCACAAGGGCCATATCTAACTTCCTTTTAAACATAGCTAATGAACTGGCCTCAACAGTTTGCTGTGGCAGAGAATTCCACAGATTCACCACTCTCTGTGTGAAGAAGTTTTTCCTAACCTCGGTCCTAAAAGGCTTCCCCTCTATCCTCAAACTGTGACCCCTCGTTCTAGACCTCCCCAACATCGGGAACAATCTTCCCGCATCTAGCCTGTCCAATCCCTTTAGGATCTTATACGTTTCAATCAGATCCCCCCTCAATCTTCTAAATTCCAATGAGTACAAGCCCAGTTCATCCAGTCTTTCTTCATATGAAAGACCTGCCATCCCAGGAATCAATCTGGTGAACCTTCTTTGTACTCCCTCTATGGCAAAGATGTCTTTCCTCAGATTAGGGGACCAAAACTGCACACAATACTCCAGGTGTGGTCTCACCAAGGCCTTGTACAACTGCAGTAGTACCTCCCTGCTCCTGTACTCGAATCCTCTCGCTATAAATGCCAGCATACCGTTCGCCTTTTTCACCGCCTGCTGTACCTGCATGCCCACTTTCAATGACTGGTGTATAATGACACCCAGGTCTCGTTGCACCTCCCCTTTTCCTAATCGGCCACCATTCAGATAATAATCTGTTTTCCTATTTTTGCCACCAATAATCTGTTTTCCTATTTTTGCCACCAAGGATGAGGTCTCAGGGTACTTGGAGGAATGAGCTAAAATAAGCCGTAGTCAACATGGTTCCTCAAAGGAAAATCTTGCCAAATTAATCTGTTGGAATTCTTTGAAGAAATAACAAGCAGGATAGACAAAGGAGAATCTGTTGACATTGGATTTTCAGAAGGCCTTTGACAAAGTGTCATGCATGAGGCTGCTTAACAAGCTATGAGCCGTTGGTATTACAGGAAAGATTCTAGCATGGACAAAGCAGAGGCTGATTGGCAGGAGGCAAAGAATAGGAATAAAGGGAGCCTTTTCTGGTTGACTGCCAGTGACAAGTTGGTGTTCCACAGGAATCTATGTTGGGACCGACTCTTTTTACGTTATATGTCAATGATTTCGATAATGAAATTGATGGCTTTGTTGCAAAGTTTGCAGATGATATGAAGATAGCTGGAGGGGCAGGTAGTTTTGAGGAAGTAGAGAGGCTACAGAAGGATTTAAACAGATTAGAAGAATGGCCAAAGAAATGGCAGATGGAATATAGTGTCGGGATGTGTATGATCATGCACTTTGGTAGAAGAAGTAAAAGGGTTGACTATTTTCTAAATGGAGAGAAAATACAAAAACTGAGGTGCAAAGGGACTTGGGAATCTATGTGCAGGATTCCCTGAAGGTTAATTTACAGGTTGAGTATGTGGTGAGGAATGCAAATGCAATTTTAACACTCATTTGAAGAGGACTGGAATAGAAAAGCAAGGTTGTAATGTTGAAACTTCATAAAGCACTGGTGAGCCCTCACTTGGAGTATTGTGAGCATGTATGGGCCTTTAGAAAGGATGTGCTGGAACTGGAGAGGGTTCACGAAAATGATTTCATGGTTGAATAGCTTGACATTTGAAGAACGTCTGATGTCTCTGAACCTATATTCACTAGAATTCAGAAGAATGAGGGGTGATCACATTAAAATCTATTGAATGGTGAAAGGCTTTGACAGAGTGGATGTGGAGAGGATGTTTCCTATGTTGGGAGATTCCAAGACTAGAGGACACATCCTCAGAATAGAGGGGTGTCCTTTCAGAACGGAGATAAGGAGGAACCTCTTCATCCAGAGAGTGGTGAATCTGTGGAATTTTTTGCCACAGGCAGCTGTGGAGGTCAAGTCTTTATGTATATTTAAGACAGATGTTGATAGACTCTTGATTGGTCAGGGCATGAAGGGTTACGGGGAGAAAGCAGGAGATTGGAGCTGAGAGGGAAATTGGATCAGCCATGATGAAATGGCAGTGCAGACTCGATGGGCCAAAAGGCCTAATTCTGCTCCTATATTTTATGATCTTAAAATGCTGTCTCTTGGTTCATGTGAGCTGAAGTTCAATTTGCGCTTTGAGAAATCTCTGCTGACAACATCAAATACTACTATGTGATAGCATCGCTCAGCAATTCCACAGCTGTAAGAGTGGTGAGTCTGCCTGAACACGATAAATACTCACCTCTTGCAGACTTTCTGGACTATTGGAGCCTGAGTGCACCAAAGTTAATTTCCTTACCTGGTCTCGGCAATGCTAGGCCTTTGGAGTTAATGGACCACATCCTGTCTCTCCTGGAAAATCATCATCTTTGTTTTATTTTTAAAGAACTCTTCATGCAGCAAATGTCTGAGATCAAGTTAGCATAGCCCTCACTAATGCAGCTGTGAAGGACTGTAAGGGGCTGGCTAAAATGTCTGATAGTCTACACTCAGCTAGACAGTGGTGTATCATTCCTCCTCCTTTCTCTACCTCAATAAGCCCAGTTAGCAAGGCCCTCAACGTAAGGACACCCGCGGCTGCACAACAGATGACGCCAGGCCTGTGTTTCTGACCACGCACACTTTGGTATGAACACTAGGAAGTGCTGTGCCTTGCAGCTTTGACAGTGCCAGTGTATCGGGACATCAGAAATCCATGAACACCGTGGGTTCCAGCTGCCAGGGTCGTCTACTGTTCATTACAGACACCCGTTCAGGGTGATGCTTCCTGGGTGACACGGGTGCTCAAGTGGGTGTGCTGGCAGCATCGCCTAGTGATGAGAAGGCTAAGAGCGAGAAGACCTCACTGGAGGCCGCCAGCAGCAGCAGGATCCGGACTTGCAGAGTACAATGGGCAACGTTCTGTTTCACTGGGCAATCTTACACGTGGGACTTTGTCCTGGTTCGAGAGGCTCAAGCTCTGCTCGTGGCAGATTTCCTGTGTGCCCAGGGACTGTTAGTCAATCTTAAGAACTGCCGACTTGTGGATGTCAAGGACTTGGGGTCGTTACCCTGCTCCCCCAGTAAGTTCCCCACAACTCTGTCACGCGCATGCACCACCACACGAGAGTTTACTGGACTGTTGGGCAAATTCCCAAACTTCACCAACTCCACGTCCTCCACGACAGTCACAAAACATGAGGTCGAACACTAAATTCCCACAAATGGCCTGCCAGTCCAAAAGCTGGCAACTGCAAAGGTTAATGGAATAGCCCCTGGCATTCACCCTTCCATATGGTTTCTAAGTCTGATGGTGACTGTTGTTCATGTAGGGGTTACCGATGCCTTAACGAGGCCACCACCCCCTGTCTTGTTACCTGGTCCCACACATCCAAGACTTCTCGGCACGTTTAGCCGGAAAGTTAATTATTTCCAAAGTCGATCTAGTTAGGGGCTACCATCAGGTACCTATGTGCCCAAAGAACATTCATAAAACAGTGGTTATAATCCTGTTTGGCCTTCTTGTTTCTGTGCATGTCGATTGGGCTGAAAAATGCAGCAGGCTTTCCAACAGCTGGTGGACTCTGTATTATGAGACTTGGACTTTCTTTTTGTGTACCTGGATGACAGACTTGTCACCAGTATGTCCAAATCTGAACCCATATCTCATCTCTGCACACTTTTCAAGTATTTAAGCCAACACAGGTTGATTATTAGCCCTGCTAAATGCCAGTTTGGGTTGTCAACCATTGAATTTCTTGGCCATCGCATCTCTGCAGAAGGTGCAAAACCCCTCCCGTCAAAAGTAGCCACTATTATGGATTTCCCACTGGCCCCCACTAAAAAAAATTGTACATGAGTTTTTAGATATGGTGAATATCTATCACTGCTTCATTCTGTGAGCTGCAGAACTTATTGTATAGTGTGATGAAAGGCAATACCACTAATCACATGCTTGACTGGTCAGCGGACATGGCCGGGCATTTCAAGATACCAAACGAGCTCTTTCTAATGTGATCCCATTGGTGCACCCACTCCCCAACACACCCATAACCATAACCACTGACGCCTCAGACTATATTGTGGGTGCTGTGCACCAACATCTGGTCATAGGTGTGTGGCAGCTGCTCACTTTCTTCAGCTGTTAGTTCCGTCCCCCCGAAAGGAAATACAGCATGTTTGACCCTGGGCTTCTCGCTCTTTATCTGGCTGTCCGCCATTTTCGTTTTCTTTTAGGGGGTCACCATTTCACAGCATTCATTGGCCACAAATCCCTCACGCACACGATGCCCAAAATATCAGACCCTTGGTCAGCACAGCAGCTATGCCACCTGGCCTTCATATCTGAGTTCACAAATGATATACAATATATCAAATAGAAAATTAATGCCATGGCCAATTACCTCTCAGGGCTAGCCGTTGAGGCCACACACATAGAGGCTGACTATACTGGCTTGTCAACCAACCAAGTTACTGACCTAGAGGTCTATGCTTTCGGAAAATCAGTCACGGGCCTGTGATTGACTGACATTAAGTTCGGGGAAGCTGGGGTTTCTCTCCTGTGCGATGTCTCAACCAGTCACCCTCTCACTATCGTGCCTGCAAACTGGAGACGTACTGTTTTCGACTCCATACATGGCCTCTCGCATCTGGGCCAGAAGGCCTCGCAGAAACCGGTTGCACTAAACATGTAAAGTGCTGGAGGAACTCAGCAGGCCAGGCAGCATCAATGGAAAAGAGTACAGTCGACGTTTCAAGCCAAGACCATTCAGCAAGACTGGAGAGAAAAAAGATGAGGAGTAGAGTTAGAAGGTTGGGGGAGGGAGAGGGGGAGAAACACAAGGTGATGGGTGAAACCGGGAGGGGAGGGATGAAGTAAAGAGCTGAGAAGTTGATTGGTGAAAGAAATAAAAGGATGGAGAAAGGGGGAATCTAATAGGAGAGGACAGAGGGCCCTGGAAGAAAGATGGGCAGGCAAGGAGATAAAGTGAGAGAGGAAAAAGGGAATGGGGAATGGTGAAGGAGAGGGTGGGGGGGCCATTACCAGAAGTTTGAGAAATTGATGTTCATGCCATCAGGTTGGAGGCTACCTAGACAGAATATAAGGTGTTGTTCCTCCAACCTGAGTGCTCTACTCATCACAATAGTAGAGGAGGCCATGGATTGACATATTGGAACAGAAATGGGAAGTGGAATTAAAATGAGTGGCCACTGGGAGATCCTGCTTCCTCTGGCGGACAGAGCATAGGTTTCCCAATCTACATCAGGTCTCACCGATATACAGGAAGCCACAATGGGAGCACTGGACACAGTATATGACCCTAATAGACTCACAGGTAAAGTGTCACCTCACCTGGAAGGACTGTTTGGGGCCCTGAATGGTAGTGAGGGAGGAGGTGTAGGGGTAGGTGTAGCACTTGTTCCGCTTGCAAGGATAAGTGCCTGGAGGGAGATCAGTGGGGTGGGATGAATGGACAAGGGAGTTGTGTTGGGAGTTTGTTTGGCACAGCCTCAGAAAGGACGTGCGTGATTGGACTGCAGCCTGTGTGGAGTGCCGGCTGGCAAAATTTATCTGTCATGTTCAGGCGCCATTGGCACCTCCCTGAGTGACTGTTTGACCATGTCAATGTGGATCTTGTAGGTCCTCTTCCATCCCCCCCCCACTTCCCACAGTTTCACCTACCTTCTTACCACGGTGGACTGCACGACCAGGTTGCCAGAGATCATCCATCTAGCATCGATGATGGCCGCAGATGTGGCTCAGACGTTCATCAGCATAAGGGTTGCTCAGTTTGGCACCCCATCTGATATTTCCTCTGACCACAGTTCTCAATTCATTTCAGACCTCTGGGCTGCGAGGGCCCAGAACCTCGGCATTAGGCTACATCACACCATGGTGAATTACCCACAGTCCAATGACCTATTCGAGAGGTTCCACTGCTGCTCAAAGGCTGCTCTGGGGGCTTCGCTGACCGCTGAGAAAAATGAATCTCACGGTTGTATATAGTGACATATATGTACTTTGATAATAAGTTTACTTCAAACTTTGAACTTTGAAAACATACACTCAACATTTTAGGAACATCTTCTTCCCCTCCACCATTAGATCCCTGAAAGACCCGTGAACCATGACCTCACTACTTGGCTTTCTTTTTGCAATACCTAATTGCTTTTTGTATTTCTTATTGTAACGTATCGGAATTCTCTTAAGTATTACACCGTATTTCTGCCGCAAAACAAGAGATTTCACAAAATATGTCAGTGATAATAAGCTGATTCGATTCTGATGAGGAAAAATGGTATTGGGAAGACAGATGTGGCAGGATTGTAGTCCTGAAACTGTGGAAGTCATTAAATAGATAGCCAGTATCTAGATATACTTAATGGTGTGCAAGAAGATGGCGTTATCCCCTTGACAGAAACTTGGCTTTAGACTGGGAATAAAGTACTCCTGGCAACTACATTTTCAGGAGAGAATCCAACAGTGAGAAGGAGCTAAATACGTCTTTATTAACAATGGAACTGCAGCGCAGCTAACTCACAGTACCAGAGATTTGGCCTCTCTCCTTACCTTGAGTACTGCCTGTGTAGATTTCCCACAGCCGCCCTGTGACAAAGTGGGTTTTCTCCAGGTGCTCTGGTTTATTTTTTAAAGTTTATTTAAATATACAGCATAACAGGCCCTACCAACCATGCCATGTTGCAATACACCTACGTGTCCAAATAACCTACTAACCTGCATATCTTCAGAATCAGGTTTAATAACACTGGCATATGTTGTGGAATTCGTTAACTTTGCGGCAGCAACACAATGCAATGCATGATAATATAGGGAAAAACTGTGAATTACAATATCTATATATATATATATATTCTTTTTTAAAAAATTAACTAAGTAGTGCAAAAACAGAAAATTAAAAGTAGTGAGGTAGTGTTCATGGGTTCAATGTCCATTCAGAAATTGGATGGCTGAGGGAAAGAACATAGAACATAGAATAGTACAGCACAGTACAGGCCCTTCGGCCCACAATGTTGTGCCGACCCTCAAACCCTGCCTTCCATATAACCCCCGCATCTTAAATTCCTCCATATGCCTGTCTAGTAGTCTCTTAAATTTCACTAGTGTATCTGCCTCCACCACTGACTCAGGCAGTGTATTCCACGCACCAACCACTCTCTGAGTAAAAAACCTTCCTCTAATATCCCCCTTGAACTTCCCACCCCTTACCTTAAAGCCATGTCCTCTTGTATTGAGCAGTGGTGCCCTGGGGAAGAGGCACTGGCTATCCACTCTATCTATTCCTCTTATTATCTTGTACACCTCTATCATGTCTCCTCTCATCCCCCTTCTCTCCAAAGAGTAAAGTCCTAGCTTCCTTAATCTCTGATCATAATGCATACTCTCTAAACCAGGCAGCATCCTGGTAAATCTCCTCTGTACCCTTTCCAATGTTTCCACATCCTTCCTATAGTGAAGCTGTTCCTGAATCATTGAGTGTGTGTCTTCAGGCTTCTGTACCTCCTTCCTGATTGTAACAATGAGAAGGGGGCATGTCCTGGGAGGTAGGGGTCTTTAATGTTAGGCGCCACCTTTCTGAGTCACTGCTCTTTGAAGATGTCTTGGTTACTATGGAGGCTAGTGCCTGAGATGGAGATGACTAATTTTACAACTTTCTGCAGCTTTCTTTAGTCCTGTGCTGCGGCACTGCCCTCCTTTACCAGACAGTGATACAGGCAATTAGAATGGTCCCCATAGCACATCTGTAGAAATTTTGAGTGTCTTAGGTGACATACCAAATCTCCTCAAACTCCTAACGAAATATAACCACTATCTTGCCTTCTTTATAGTTGTATCAATATGTTAGGACCGGGTTAGAGATATTAACACCCAAGTGTTGAAACTGCTCTTTCTCTCCACTTCTGATCCCTCTATGAGGATCGGTGTGTGTTCCCTCGTCTTAACCTTCCTGTAGTCCACAGTCAGCTCGTTGGCTTTACCAATGTAAGTGCAAGGTTGTTGTCGCGACACCACTCAGTTAGCTGGTCTATCACACTCCTGTACACCCTCTTGTCATGATCTGAAATTCTGCCAATAATGGTTATATCCTCAGCAAATTTATAGAGTGCATTTGAGCATGGCATCAGATGGGTGTAGAGACAGTAGAGCAGTGGGCCAAGCACACAACCCTGAGTTGTACCACTGTTGATTATCAGTGAGGTGGATATTTATTTCCAATTCGCACAGATTGTGGTCTCCCAGTTAGCGAGTCAAGGATCCAGTTGCAGAGGGAGGTACAGAGGTCCACGTACTGTAGCTTATCGATCAGGACTGTAGGAACAATGTTGTTAAATACTGAGCTATAGTAACTGAACAGAATCCTAACAATATCTGTATTTGTGTCTTTGGAATGTGGAAGGAAACTGGAGCACCCAGAAGAAACAGGTGCGGTCACAGGGAGAACGTACAAACTCCTTACAGAGAGTGCCAGGAATTGAACCCACATTGCTGGTGTTGTGATAGTGTTAGCTAACTGTCAGGCTACTGTGCTGATCAATAGTGCCGTTTCCTTCCACATCTCAGAGGCGTCCCTACTGGCAGGTTAATCGGCCCACTGTAAACTGCTCCTAATGTACAAGTGAGTGGTAGAAATGGGAAAGAAAGTGTAGAGACTGGTGAGAGAACGATGAGCATATGGGGAGATAAAGAAATGGGATTAGTGCAGGACTAGTGTAAATGGGCAGCTGATGCTCAGTTCAGACTCAATGGGCTGCCGGGCCTGTTCCTATGCTATGTCCTCCTATGGCTGACTGTGTGACAACTTCAGCAATAAAGGGAGGAAAATCCTTCTCGAAACAATCAGATTTCCAGCATCTGACAAATCTCTTCTGTTTAAGATTGCAGGGAAAACTCATTTACTCAGTGGCCACATTATTAGATACGCCTATAGACCGGCTCATTAATGCAAATAGCTCATCAGCCAATCATATGGCAGCAGCTTAATGCATAAAGGCCCGCAGATGTGGTCAAGAGGTTCAGTTGTTGTTTAGATCAGACATCATATCGGGGAAGAAATGTGATCTTAGTGACTTTGACCATAAAATGATTGCTGGTGCCAGACAGGGTGGTTTGCTATTACTACGTCGACTCAGGCCTAGGGGGCTGGCATCGGCATAAGGCAAGGGTGGTTTGAGTATCTCAGAAAATGCTGATCTCCTGGGATTTTCAGGTGCACAATATCAGGAGTTTACAGAAATTGGTGTGAAAAAAACAATCATCCGGTGGGTGAAAGCACCTTGTAAAGGCAGGAGGTCAGAGAAGAGTGGTTAGCGGAGTCAGTGTACCATACTCATATGGGGTGTAAGAGGTTGCAGCCCCTATTTGAGTATCTGAAGGGGCTGCTGCTCAAGTTCTGGTTGCACTTCAGCTCCGCGCTCCTCATATACGGGCCCCCGGTGCGGAAGGAGCGAGTCGCGAGGAGGATACCTGTATGCTGGTGGGCTTGCTCCTCGGCCTGGCCAAGGTTGTCATTCAGAGGTTTAGGCAGCAGAAAGTGGTGGGTTCTGCCAGGGCCGACTGCCTGCCCCTCCTCCGAGGATACGTTCATGCCCGGCTTGTTCTTGGAGAGGGAGAATGTGGGTCACAGTTAGTACAGTGGGGGATTTCTGGGAGCGGTGGGCCACCCAGGGGATTGACTGTTTTATTAGACAGTAGTAATCATATTTTGATTTGAATTTAGTCACTGTCTTGCAAATACTGAATGTTTGTACTTTGTGTATTTGTTGTGTAAATAAACTTTTATAGTTTTGTAAAAAGATGCTGTCAGGAAGTTAGCAGTAACTCAAGTAGCAGTGATGTCACAAAAGCATCTCAA
The DNA here is from genome assembly GCF_963921235.1 of Mobula hypostoma. Taxonomy (NCBI): domain Eukaryota; kingdom Metazoa; phylum Chordata; class Chondrichthyes; order Myliobatiformes; family Myliobatidae; genus Mobula; species Mobula hypostoma. Next base: position 9,174,329 of record NC_086107.1, read on the forward strand.
TGCACAGCATGTGAAACCTTGAAGTGGATGGGCTACAGCAGCAGATGATGACGAACATGCACTCAGTGGCCACTTTATTAGGTATAGGAGGTCCTTGGTAACGTGGCCACTGAATGTAGTTCACCAATGTCCATAAAACCAAAAGATATAGGAGCAGAATTAGGCCATTTGACCGGTCTAGTCTGCTCTGCCATTCCATCATGGCTGATTTATTATCCCTCTCAATCCCATTCTCCTGCCTTCTCCTCGTAACTGTTCTTCTGTCCTTCATGGAAGGAAATCTTCCTTCCTTGTGCTGTCCAGACTTACGTGGAACACGACCCGTTCCTTTTTGTATTTAATGTCTTCATTCACTACATTTACCTACTCCACTTGAGGAAGTGTTATAGCCCTTCCGGTAAAGGTAATCCCAAAGCATTGAAAGTTGCAGAATTTCAACAGCAGCATCAAAGGAACAGCAATATCTTTCCAAGTCAGTATGGACATAAGGAAAACCTAGTGGAAGTAGTCCCATGTGTCCACTGTCCTCTTTTGTTGGTTGGAAAGTGCAGCTGAAGAATACTTGGTGAGTAACTGGAATGTATGTTGTTGATAGCACGCATTGTTACCACGATAACCCGCTGGTGGAGGGAGGGAGTGATTAAGGCTCAACAGCTACAAAAGTCAAGTCTTTTCTCAGAGAAGGGCCCCAAAACTGCTCACAATAACCCAAGTGCGGTCTGACCAATGCCTTATAAAGCCTCAGCATATACAACTGGTGTTGTGAAGCACCGTAGGCCACTTGGGTGGGCGGAGAGGAAAATGTGTACAGCTCTTACCTTACAGGCAGCAAGAATTGTTTGTCAAAGAGTCATAAAAGCATCTTTCAGTCCAGATGAAGTGCCCCAACCCGAAACGCCAACTGTCCAGTTCCCTCTGCACAAGAATCATAGAGTACTCCAGCAAGAAGCAGGCCCTTGTGCGCATCTAGTCCATGCTGACCAGATCATCTGCCTAGCCCCATCTACCTGCACCTGGACCATAGCCCTCCATACCCCTCTCACCTTGTGTTGCAATTGAACCTACCTGTATCATTTCCGCTGGTAGCTCATTCCACGCGCACACCAGCCTCCCCCTCAGATGACCTTTAAATATTTCACCTTTCACCCTAAACCAGTGACCTTACAGCCTTGATGAAGGGTGTCGGCCTGAAATGTCAAGTGTTCATTCCCCTTCATAGATGCTGAGTTCCTCCAGCACTTTACGTGTGTTGCTCAGGATTTCCAGCATCTGCAGAATTCTTTTGTGCTTACCTTTAGTGCAAATCTCACCCAATCTGATGGGGAGAGGCCTGCATGCATTCACCCTACCTGTACCCCTCATAGTTTTGTTCACCTCTGTAAGATCTCCCTTCATTCTCCTGTTCTCCAACCTATTTAGGCTTTCCCTATAACTCCCACCTCAGGTTCTCAAGGTTGTCTGAGGTTAAAGTGTGACAGCCTAACTTTTTGAAGATAACATTTGTTTCTGAACAGTGAGATGAGGTGAAGGCCCTGCAGTTTGAGTATCTGATCTCAGGTACAGGTAACTGGCAGAACCGAGGGACTGCAGGAGCTGGGATCTGGCGCACAATGATTTACAGCGTTCAGCGTTCAATTCCCGCTGCTGCCTGTAAAAAGGTGTACAAGTTTAGCGAGGAGTGAGCTTGGTGTGTTAGCACTTGTGGGCTGCTCCTAGCACATCCCCAGACTGTTGGTTGTTGATACAAACGACACATTTCACTGTCTGCTTTGATGTTTGTGGCACAAAAATTGCTAATCTTTATCAGATCTTCCACACAACTGCTGTGAGAATGGTGACTTTTTTCCCTCTCTCTAATTAAGTCCTGATCAATTTTTTTTGACCCCGTAACGGATAGGTTAACGACATCTGTCAGTCAAGAGTCACTCTGTTCAGACCAAGCTCAGGAATGGGCTGTGCTATGTCAGTTCAGACACAATCCCAGGAGTCTGATTTAGTGCCTACCATCACTTTCTGTTTGCTTAACCAGGAGTTCTGTCAGGGTGAGCCTAATCCTTTAATGGTGCTTGATACTCACAGGAGGCATCTTCAGATATTCCGCTATTGTAAGTTGCCAAGTGTTCAGTCCACTTATGCTTTACTTTAACAATAAGCCGACACTAAGTATCATGCAGTTAAAAATGGTGTTTAATATTCAATCTAGTAGGCATTCTGCTCAGCAGGGACACTGATCAATTAATCATGTAGAATATATGGACAGCACATTGCTTTTCATTCCTCTGTCTCGGTTGAAGAGTTTTCACTAGAACATTAATCCCCAGCACAGGCTTATCTGGTTGGTGGATGCCTGCATTTGTACGGCCAGTTCATTAGGTTACACCTGTCTGGATTTATAGGAGCCCCGAACCAACTGACCTTCCAGTTCAGCAATGCCTGGAGTTCAGGAAGATCTCATCCCTCATTCACCTCATCCTTCCCCATGAGTAACTTCTGGCTAACAACACTCTGTGATCACAACTCCAACGTCTGGAGCATCATAGCGACTGACAAACAACCAATGTTCAAAAAAAAAACAAATCGTGCAAATAATAACCAAAAAAGTAAATAAAGAATACTGAGTTGTAGACTCTTTGAAAGTGAGTCTATAGGCAGCTCAAAGGCTCTGAGCCCCTATTTCCAAATGACATTCAAGGGAGACGCTGGACCCCTCAGGCCTAAATTGGCAAACAGAGCAATTCCCTCAAACCTACATTTTTACCTTCTTTCTTTTTCTCTCTCAAATGCCTGTTTATAGTCCACCATTGATTCCCCACCAGCTTACCTACACTAGAGTATTGGAATTGGTTTATGATTGTCACATGTACGAAGATACAGTGGAAGACTTGCCTTACGGATCAAATCAGTACACGATGCTTTGAGGTAGAACAAGGTAAAATGATAACAGCACACAGAAGAGGCTGCACAACGCTTTACAGTACCAGCGATCCGGGTTCAATTCCCGCCACTGTCTGTAGGAGTCTGTACGTTCTCCCCGCGTGGATTTCCTCCGGATGCTCCAGTTTCCTCCCACAGTCCAAAGACATGCGGGTTACTAGGTCAATTGGACATTGTAAGTTGTCCCACGATAAGGCCAGGGTTAAATCTGGAGTTGCTGGGCGGCGTGGCTCAGAAGGGCCAGAATGGCCTATTCTGCACTGAATCTCAATAAACAAATAAAATGCAACAGCTACAGAGAAAGTTCAGCACAAGTAAAGAATAATGTGCAAGAGCATAACGAGGTAGATCGTGAGATCGTGAGCCCATCTTATTGTACTAGGGAACCATTCAATAGGGTTAGACGGTGGGGTAGAAGCTGTCCTTGAGCCTGCTGGTACGTGCTTTCAGGCTCTTGTATCTTCTGTCTGATGGGAGAAGGGAGAAGGGAGAATGCCCAGGGTGGGTTTGATTAAGTTGGCTGCTTTACTGAGGCAGAGAGAAGAGTAGATTTAGGGGAGATTTGATAGAGGTATACTAGATAGGTTAAATGTATGCAGGCTTTTTCCACTGAGGTTGTTTGAGACTAGAACTAGAGGTCATGTATTAAGGGTGAAAGGTGAAATGTTCAAGGGGAACACAAGGGGGATGTTCTGCACTCAGAAGGTGGTGAGAAAATTTGGATAGGTTCATTGCTGAGAGGGGTATGGAGGGATATGGTCCAAGTACAGGTCGATGGGACAAGGCAGATTAGTAGCTCAGCACGGACTAGATGGGCCAAAGGACCTCTTTCTATGCTGTAGTGCTCTGTGACTCTTCTATAATAAATGGGACAGTGTTAAACATATGTGTGTTCTCAACGCTTCTGTTTGCTGCTTACTCCTTCGTTTTGTTTACACCGAGCCTAGCATTTGACCTCCAATGAGGTTTAATAACATCTTGGTTCTCTTGTCTTTCTGAACGCATCAAGAGAAAGTCCGATCAGCCTCTTGCTGATTAACAAGCTCTCACTAAAGGCACAGCTCCTCTTGAATGAACGCAGATGGCCTGGTGAAAAATGAACATCAACCACAGGCACCACTTGTATCGGGCCCAGAGTTCACAAGTGGCTAAAACTTTTATCATTCTTCCACAAAGAGAAAGTCTCCTGTTTCAACAGCATTTCACATAATGCACTAATGAATTTTTAACAACATTACAGGCCAGATGCATATTATAGTCTATTAGAGCAGCTGGCAAGTCTGAGCTTGGTACGGGGTTTACAGACAAGTTAAACTAAATCCACAGGGCTGCTTGAAGCACAAGGCATGTGCATCTTAATCCTGCACTCTGATACCTGGGCAAGGAAAGTCAGAAACAATTTAAATTAAGAAACACTTCTTCACACCCCAAATTCTGACAAAATGTCCATAATCAAAAAAATTTTTATTCTGATACAACACTGGAATTTTGAAAGATTCAGGATTCGACATGCACGCATTATGAGTTTCAGTATGGCACAAATAAAACTTAATTTAAGAATAAAGGAAAAGAAAGCCATTTAACACCTAAAACCCATTCCAACATTCAATAGGGTTATAGCTCATATGTTACTGCAGCATGTGAAGACAGACTCTGGCGGATTGAGCGGATGAGACCAATGGAAGGTCCAACGGTCAAGAAGGCGGTCTCTGCAGGCGTCGTGGAACGTGTAGAGCAGGACTAGACACAGAAGATGTCCTTGGACATCCACTGCACCTAGTCCCATCTCCAGCCATCTCAACTCTGTCTTGCCACTGGATCCAGATGGGAATTGGGACGAGAGAGTGAGGTCGACGCTGTGCAACTCTCCCTCACTTAAATCCAAATCACGTGCTAGTCTCGACACCATCATAATGGTGTCGAGGACCTCATCGACGTTGATGATGGATGAACACTAGCTCATATGTTAGCTCAGGTCCACTTTCCAGAATATTTCCTAATTCCTTTGTCTTGAATCAGCCTGTGTCTTGAACCTATCCAATGACCATAAGACCATAAGACCATAAGATGTAGGAGCAGAGTAGGGCCATTCAGCCCATTGAGCTGTCTCCGCATTCCATCATGGCTGACTTATTTTCCCTCTCAAACCCACTCTCCTGCCTTCTTCCCGTAACCTTTGATACACTGACTAATCAAGAACCTATCATTCTTATGACCCTTCGACACTAACTCTGGGCCCCAGCTGCTCAGATATCCTCAGCAGTGCTTCCTCCTTAACCACGCTAAGGCAGGAAGTAGCTACCTGGCCTCCCAACTCTCTTCCACCCGTCAATGAGAGAAGATTTAGCATAGAACATAGAAATCTACAGCACATTACAGGCCCTTCAGCCCACAATGTTGTGCCGACCATGTAACTACACTAGAAACTGCCTAGAATTTCCCTAGCACATAGCCCTCTATTTTTCTAAGCTCCAGGTACCTATCTAAGAGGCTTTTAAAATACCCTATTGTATCCGCTTCCACCACCGCTGCCAGCAGTGCATTCCACACACCCACCACTCTGTGTGAAAAACTTACCCTTGATATCCCTTCAGTACCTATTTCCAAGCACCCTAAAGCTATGCCCCCTCATGTTAGCCATTTCAGCCCTGGGAAAAAGCCTCTGGCTTTCCACATGATCAATACCCCTCATCAATTTATACACCTCTATCAGGACACCTCTTATCCTCCATCACCGCAAGGAGAAGAGGCCAAGTTCAATCAACCTATTCTCATAAGGGACACTCTTCAATCCTTGTAAATCTCCTCTGCACTCTCCCTATAGTACCCACATCCTTCCTGTACTGAGGTCAAAACTAGCCTCCTCGGCACTGAGGCTGACCACACATTTCGCCACGGTAAAGCAGAAAAGACTCCTCCCACTCCAGGCGTTTTCCCTACTCTCCTCCTCCCCCACCCCCCGCCAGAAGGCACAAAAGCCTGAAAGCATGTACCATTAGTCCTGCTGTGCAAAACTATTGAACAGACCTCCTGACCGCATAATCTAACTTGTCGTGGCCTTGCACCTATTGCCTGCCTGCGTTGCACTTTCTATCATAAGGTGGTGGCTGGGAACGGACCCAAGTGCAAGACACAGACACTGAAGTACTAGGGACAGGACTAGGATACAGGCTGAGGGCAAGGACATGGACACGAAAACCAGAAACCTGGAACCGGACTGGACAAGAGAGCTAGGAGCCCGGGCTCAGACTCCGAGCCAGAGACTGGACAAGGACCCAGTACCTGGGTCTTGGCTCTGGCTCGGAGCCCAGAACCAGGCAAAGACGAGGCTTGACAGGCAGGCAGGACGAGACTGAAGTCTTCAGGCTTGAGCCTAGAGGTGAGACTTGGCAGGAGGCAGGAGGCTGGAGTCTTCAGGCTTGAGGCTAGAGGCGAGGCTTGGCAGGAGGCTAGAGGCTAGAGGCGAGGCTAGGCAGGAGGCTGGAGTCTTCAGACTTGAGGCTAGGCAGGAGGCTGGAGTCTTCAGGCTTGAGGCTAGGCAGGGCACAGTTCTCCTGGGCAGGGCGCGGATCACCACCCGACGGAGGCATGGGACAGGAAGGGACAGAACCAACCGCAGGTAACGGCAATATAACCTGGCTTACCTGGGAGGAGGCAAGGGACAGGAAGGGAGCTAGGTACAGAGTGGCTCCAGGACAAGACTGCAAGACAAGGCAAGGCTTCAGGCAATGCAAGGCAAGACAGAACTTCAGGTGAGGCGAGAGTTACCGGCAAGACAAGGCAAGGCTTCTGGCAAAGCAAAGCGAGACGAGAACTTCAGGCAAGGCGAGAGTTACAGGCAAGACAAGGCAAGGCAAGGCTTCAGCCGAGGAAACAGAAGGCAGAGGAAGGGATACAAGGAGTAAGGACAAGAACAATCCAGCAGCCACACCTGGGTCTCTGCAGGTATTTATGTGGCCAGCCCCAACGAGCATCAGCTGCCTCAATTAGCTCAACAAGAACAGAAACAGGGTAGATAGGAAAACCTGGAGCAAGGGTTGATGGACCAGACCGTGAACCGGAATACAGACTTCACGGACCAGACCATGACACTTTCTCTGTAACTGTAACACTCTATTCTGCATCCTGCTATTGTTTTCCCTTGTATCTCCTCGATGCACTGATGTGGTGAAATGATCTGCATGGATGGCAAAAAAAACAAAGTTCTTCAGTCTATCTAAGTACACATGACAGTGATAAACCAACTTTCTATAAGACTGTGGTTGATGGGAAACTTTGTGTTCTCATGTTCCATGCTAATATTCTACCCACTTTCTTATCAAGTATCTGTTTCCATCACTTGGCCGAATTATAATAACTAATTTTGTAATTGATGAAATTGATGAAAAGGGCCAACCGAAAGCCCTGAATGACTACCGTCCAGTGGTCCTGAAATCACACATCAATAAGACCCTAGAGAGGCTGGTCCTGGCTCACCTCCGACCCCGGGTCCGATCAGCTCTCGATCCTCTGCAGTTTGCCGACCAGGAGCACATTGGAGTCGACGATGCTGTCATCTACCTGCTGAACAGAGCCTACTCCCATTTGGATGAGCGTGGTTTGTGATTTCTCAAGTGCCTCATTGTTGGGGGAAAAACTCCGTTAAATGCAGGTTGACACTTCTATTGTATCCTGGATGATGGACTACCTGACTGGCAGACCACAGTTTGTGCGGCTACAGAGCTGTGTGTTAGGAATGGTTATAAGCAGCACTGTCTCCCTTCCTGTTTACCCTGTATACCTTGGGCTTTAGATACAACACTGAGTCACGTCACCTGCAGAAATTCTCTGATGACTCAGCAATAGTTTGGTGTATGAAGGAAGGATGAGAGGATGAGGGCCCCGGTAAAGGACTTTGTCAAATGGTGCAAGCTAAATCATCTGCCCTTCATCACCAGTAAGACAAAGGAGATGCTGATGGACTTTGGGAAGACTAAGCCTGCACTGCTCTCTGTGACTATTGATGCTGAGGACATGGATGTGGTGAGAACCTACAAGTACCTGGGGGTGCAGCTGGGTGACAGACTTGAGTGGAGCACCAACACAGAGGCTGTGTACAAGAAGGGCCAGAATCCCCTCTACTTTCTGAGGAGACTGAGGTCCTTTGGAGTATGCAGGCCTCTCCTTCACATGTTCTACCAGTCTTGTTGTTGCCAGTACAATCTTCTATGCTGTGGTGTGCTGGGGCAATAGCATCAACATGGGTGATACCAACAGGCTCAATGAACTACTTAGAAAGGAGCCAAAAGAAAGCTTATGGGGTGTTAGCTTTCATAAGTCGAGGGATAGAGTTTAAGAGTCGCGATGTAATGATACAGCTCTATAAAACTCTGGTTAGGCCCACTCGGAGTACTGTGTCCAGTTCTGGTCACCTCACTATAGGAAGGATGTGGAAGCATTGGAAAGGGCACAGAGGAGATTTACCAGGATGCTGCCTGGTTTAGAGAGTATGCATTATGATCAGAGATTAAGGGAGCTAGGGCTTTACTCTTTGGAGAGAAGGAGGATGAGAGGAGACATGATAGAGGTATACAAGATATTAAGAGGAATAGATAGAGTGGATAGCCAGCGCCTCTTTCCCGGGGTACCACTGCTTAATACAAGGGGACATGGCTTTAAGGTAAGGGGTGGAAAGTTCAAGAGGGATATTAGAGGAAGGTTTTTTACTCAGAAAGTGGTTGGTGCGTGGAATACCCTGCCTGAGTCAGTGGTGGAGGCAGATACACTAGTGAAATTTAAGAGACTACTAGACAGGTATATGGAGGAATTTAAGGTGGGGGGGTTATATGGGAGGCAGGGTTTGACGGTCGGCACAACATTGTGGGTCGAAGGGCCTGTACTGTGCTGTACTATTCTATGTATGTTCTATGTTAAACTGGACACACTCGAGATTGTGGTAGATCAAAGGACCCTACGGAAAGTCCTGGGCAATTCTGGACAATTCTTCTCACCTTGGCTGAACAGAGGAGCTCTTTTAGTAATAGACTAAGACAACTGCACTGCTCCAAAGAGTGCTATACGAGGTCTTTCCTACCCTCTGCCATGGGGCTCTATAATGAGTCAACCTATAGCTGGGAAAGTGATGACCCCTCCTGTTTGAGGTAATTTTTTTTTTATTCCTTCTTGCTTCTCTTCTAATATTTGTATATCTATGCACTTGTAATGCTACCATGACACTGTTATTTCCTTTGGGATCAATAAAGAATCTATCATCATCAATATTCCAGGCAACCTGCCCCGCCTTAACATGGCTCATGTAAGGGAAAGTTTACTTGGACCCATTGCGTTTGGATGCAGGTATTGGGATCCATCATCATCATAATTATGTGCCATGTCGTATGACGATGGCGATCATGGTCTTCCCATGACCATGATTGCTCTTGGCAAGTTTTTCTACGGAAGTGGTTTGCCATTGCCTTCTTCTGGGCAGTATCTTTACAAGATGGGTGACCCCGGCCATTATCAATACTCTTCAGAGATTGTCTGCCTGGCATCAGTGGTCACATAACTAGGACTTGTGATATGCACCGCTGCTCATACGACCATCCACCATCTGCATCCATGGCTTCACGTGACCCTGATCGGGGGGCTAAGCAGGTGCTACACTTTTCCCAAGGGTGACCTGCAGGCTAGTGGAGGGAAAGAGTGCTTTACACCTCCTTTGGTAGAGACGTATCTCCACCCCACCAGCCAACTGGGATCCAGAAGAAATAATTGCTGGTGTTCCTCCTAAAAAAGGAGTTAAGAGGGTTTTGAAGAACTTCAGAGGGTGGTATGCAAATACTGTGTCCACTAGAGGAAGTGAAGCAGAAAAGGCAGTGATCATCAGAGTCTGTTAGGAAGGGTGATACCACACAATACCAGACTCAAACACAAGAGATTCTGCAGATACTGGAAATACTGAGCAACACGCACAAGATGATGGAGGAATGCATGAAAAGGAGCATTTTATGGAGCGTATTCGATCAGAAGCATTGTTTGTTTATTCTCCTCCATAGATGCTGTCCGACCGGCTGAGTTCCTCCAGCATTTTGTGTGTGTTGCATGCAGTACAAATGTATTGTATGCAACAATACGAAACCAGTCTCCACTTTCCACAGAGATCGCTCCCTCTGTGATTCCTTTGTCCATTCATCCCTCCCCAACAATCTCCCTCCTGGCACTTATCCCTGCATGCAACAGAAATGCTAACATTGCCCATTCACCTCCCCCCTCAGCCTCCATTCAGGACCCCAAACAGCCCTTCCAAGTGAAGCAACACTTCATCTGCAAATCTGTTGGGGTCGTCTGTTGCATCTATTGTGTCCAGTGCTTCTGATGAGGCCTCCTCTTCCTTGATGAGACCCAAGGTAAATTGGGGAACCACTTTATCAAGCATCTCCGCTGCACCTGCCAAAAGGAGAATTTCCCAATGGCCAACAATTTTAATTCTTATCCTGATTCAACAAACAGAATCAATAAACTCATTCATAAGGCCAGTGATGTTGTGGGGATGGAACTGGACTCTCTGATGGTGGTGTCTGAAAAGAGGATGCTGTCTAAGTTGCATGCCATCTTGGACAATGTCTCCCATCCACTACATAATGTACTGGTTGGGCACAGGAGTACATTCAGCCAGAGACTCATTCCACCGAGATGCAACACAGAGCGTCATAGGAAGTCATTCCTACCTGTGGCCATCAAACTTTACAACTCCTCCCTTGGAGGGTCAGATACCCTGAGCCAATAGGCTGGCCCTGGACTTACTTCCATCTGGCATAATTCACATATTATTATTTAATTATTTATGGTTTTATATTGCTATATTTATACTCTATTCTTGGTTAGTGTAACTGTAATGAAACCCAATTTCCCTCGGGATCAATAAAGTATGTCTATGTCTATGTCTATTCCCATTCCAACGTGTCAGACTATGGCCCCCTCTTCTGCTGTGACAAGGCCACTCTCAGGGTGGAGTAGCAACACTTCATATTCCACCTCGGTAGCCTCCAACCTAATGGCATGAACGTTGATTTCTCTTCCGGTAATTTTTTTTTTCTTTTCCCCTCCCTCTTCCCTCTCTATTCTTCAGTCTGGCTTCTTGCGTGTTCTCTTCACCTGCCAATCTCCTCCCCCTGGTGCTCCTCCTTCTTCCATTTCTCCCATGGTCCATCCACCTCTTCGATCAGATTCCTTTTTCTCCTGTCCTTTACCTTTCCCATCCACCTGGCTTCACCTATCACTTTCTAACTAGTGCTTCTTCCCCTCCACCCCACACCTTTTTTATTCTGGCATCTTCCCCTCTTCCTTTCCAGTCACTTCAGCCCACAATGTCAACAGTTTATTCATGTCCCGGACCTGCTGTGTCCATCCAGCATTTTGTGTGTGTTGCTCTGCGTTAGCAGCCTCCGCAGAATCACAATAAGAGTGTATCTCCGAAGGAAACTCACCAGGCTCCTGATGACCAAACCAGTTTTTATAGGTCATCCTGTACAGACGCAGTACAGCTTCGTACGGCAACTGCTCAGCCCAGGACCACAAGGAATCGCAGCGACTTGCGAGTCCACCAGTCCATCACGGAAACCAGCCACCCCTCTATAAACTCTACCTGTGACTTCTCGCTGCCTCAGTAAAGCAGCCTACGTAATCAAAGGCCCCGCCCACCCTGGGCATCTTCTCTTCCTCCCTTCAGACAGAAGATACAAAACCTTGAAATCCGGCTCAAGGGAAGCTTCTGTCCTGCTATTATAAGGCTCTTGAACACACTTCTTGTATGATGAAGATGAATTCTTGAACTCATCATCTACCTTGTCATGACCCTTGCACTTTGCTCTCTGCCTGCACTGCATTTTCTCTATAACTGTAAGTATAATGGTTCGTTCTGCTTTCTGTTATTGCTTTCCCCTTTATATTACCCAATGTATTTATGCTTTAAAATTACCTATATGGATGGCATGCAAAACAAAGTTCTTCACTGCCTCTCAGGACATGTGACAATAATAAGTCAATCACCAATTAGAGTCAAGGAGGAGAACATAGAGGACAAAAGTGAAGACTTTTTATCTGAACACACACAGCATTTGTAACAAGCTGGGACGGCTCGGTAGCGTAGTGGTTAGCACAACGCTTTACAAAGCTAGCAATCACTGACCAGGGTTCAATTCCCCTGCTGCCTGTAAGGGGTTTGACGTAATCACTATATACTTTATACTTTATACTTTATTGTTGCCAAACAATTAATACTAGAATGTATAATCATCACAGCGATATTTGATTCTGTGCTTCCCGCTTCCTGGATTACAAACCGATAGTAAATATTAAAAATTTAAATTATACATCATAAATAGAAAAATTAAAAATGGAAAGTAAGGTAGTGCAAAAAAAGCCGAGAGGCAGGTCTGGATATTTGGAGGGTACGGCCCAGATCCGGGTCAGGATCCATTCAGCAGTCTTATCACAGTTGGAAAGAAGCTGTTCCCAAATCTGTCCATACGGGTCTTCAAGCTCCTGAGCCTTCTCCTGGAGGGAAGAGGGATGAAAAGTGTGTTGGCTGGGTGAGTCGTGTCCTTGATTATCCTGGCAGCACTGCTCCGACAGCGTGCGGTGTAAAGTGAGTCCAAGGGCGGAAGATTGGTTTGTGTGATGTGCTGCGCCGTGTTCATGATCTTCTGCAGCTTCTTCCGGTCTCGGACAGGACAACTTCCATACCAGGTTGTGATGCACCCTAAAAGAATGCTTTCTACGGTGCATCTATAAAAATTAGTGAGGGTTTTAGGGGACAGGCCAAATTTCTTTCGTTTTCTCAGGAAGTAAAGGCGCTGGTGGGCCTTCTTGGCAGTGGACTCTGCTTGATTGGACCAAGTCAGGTCATTTGTGATATTGACCCCGAGGAACTTAAAGCTTTTGACCTGTTCCACTTGCATACCACCGATGTAAATTGGGTCGTGCGGTCCGCACAGTCCACAGATGTACAGGTTAGTAAGTTGTGGGCATGCAACATTGGTGCCGGAAGCGTGGTGACACTTGCTGGCTGCCCAACATAATCCTCACTGATTTTATTTGATGCAAACGAGGCATCTCACTATTATGTTTCGATGTTTTGATGTACATATAATAAATAGAGCAATTTTTTTTATAGCTCAGAGTATTAAGTGGAATTGATGTAATAACCTTTGATAGAGACACAAGGAGCAAGAAGTGACGAAAGAGTACAACAAGCTCCCACAACTGGGGCATTTACCAGAACAGCAACAGTTATTACCCTAAAACCATCAGGCTCACAAACACGGCATGGATAATTTCACATACCACAGCTCTGAACTGACTCCATAACCTACAGACTCACTTTTAAGTTCACTACAACTCACGTTCTCAATAAGTTTTTTTAATTATTTGCACAATTTGTCTTCTTTTGCATATTGATTGTTTGTCAGTCTTTGTTTATGCTCTTCATAAATTCTATGAGCCCTGAGGAAGGTTCTCGGCCTGAAATGTCAACTGTTTATTCCCCTCCATAGATGCTGCCTGACCTGCTGAGTTCCACCAACATTTCCAGCTTCTGCAGAATTTTTAATCTTCATAAATTCTAATGTATTTCTTTATTTTCCTGTGAATGCCCACAAGAAAACATATCAGGTAGTCAATATATGGTGATATATATCAATTTTGATAAGAAATTTGCTTTGAACTTTGATATAAAATATAAGATCCACAAATCATGTTTTTTAGTGTTATTTACTTTTTATTATTATTATAATTTTTGTTAATGCAGTTTGTTTTCTTTTGCAAATTGGTTGTTTGTCAGTCTTTGTTTATGTATGGTTTTTCAGAAATCCTATTGTATTTCATTATTTTCCTGTGAATGCCTGCAAGAAAATGTATCCCAAAGTAGTATATGGTGACATACTTGCACAATATGTTTACTTTGGCTTTGAAAATCAATTGTGGGAATGCTGGTTACAGAGGAAATATTGGCCAAGATTTGTTCTTCTTCCACAACAGAAGCAGAGTATCAAAGTTCAAAGTAAATTTATTTTTAAAGTATGTATGTGACACCATGTACTACCTTAAGATTCTTCTAGCAGGCATTTACAGAAAAATAAAGAAATACAATGGAATTTATGAAAAACTATAAATAACAAAGATGGACAAACAGCCAATGAGCAAAAGAAGACAAATTGTACAAATAGTATAAAAATGTATACCAGTAATATTGAGATGTAAAGTTCTTGAAAGTATTTCAGAAGGGAGGTCAGACAATACTCTTACTAATCCCACAGCTGACACTGTCAGCATACAACCCTCCTTCCGACAAGTAAACCACTTGTTCAAGTCTCAGGAGTGAGATTTGATCCCGCAGTCTCTGACTCAGAGGCAGGAATGGAAAGTAGTCGACATTAGCCAGCAGGCCCTGTGTTCCTGTAAGTAAGACATGGCTCCCTCCTCCTCCCCTTCCCAATGTTACAGCAAGTTAGCATATGCTACTTAAAGCAATAAGACTCTTCCACTGTGAGCAATGGTTTCCCCAGAAACATGACTGTTATAGCGATGAATAGTTGTAGCAGGAATGTATTCCAGCCTGTGAGATATTATTTCCAGTGGGATTTTGAGGCAAATTGTGACCATGATCAAGCATTTCCAGAATTATATATTATTTTTATTTCCCCTCTAACATGAGGATTGAAAAATCTTTCAGACCGGGAGGAGCTGAGAATGAGAACGTTTCTCATATCTCCTTATGATATAGTGATTATTCTGCCCATCAAGTCTAGACTGGCTCTCGGAGTCTTCCTTCAGTTACTTGTTACTCGTCACAAACAAGAGAAAATCTGCAGATACTTGAAATCCAGAGCAACACACACAAAATGCTGGAGGAACTCAGCAGGCCAGGTAGCATTTGTGGAAAAGAGTACAGCTGATATTTCAGGCCCAGACCCTTCAGCAGGACTTGGCCCAAAATGCTGACTGTACCAGACATCCCACCTCTCCCGGAAGTTCCGGGAGTCTCCTGCATATTAATAGTGGCTCCCTGATGCCCGCAAATTATATACAATATCACGGAAATCAATTTTTTTGAGAGCAAGTGAGAGAAAAGCGAGAGAGAGCGAGAAAGAAAGCAAGCCAGAGCACACGAGCGAGAGAGCGAGAGAGAGCGAGAAAGTGAGCGAGAACAAGCGAGCGAGAAAGCAAGTGAGACCGCGCAAGCGACCACGAGCGAGAGAGAGAGAAAGCGAGAGTGCGCCACTGCAGAGTGTTCCAAAAAAAATATAAAACGTACGTCACCCCAGACTACACTAAAGTGTACCCCTGCCTAATAGGGGTCAAAATAATGACAGTGTTGCTCGCTGCACTGTTTGCAACAGTGACTTTTCTATTGCCCATGGTGGGTTAAGACTGTAAAAGACATGTTGAGGTGAGTTTAACAGGTGTCGTTCGTTCATTAGCATAGCTAATGTTATTTAAACTAGCTGGCCAGCTGCTAAGGAGCTACTCTATTTCAAACGTCCCACCTCTCCCGGAAGTCTCCCGCAAATTGATGGTGCTACCTCTCTGAAATGAGTTTTTGCAGGGTGGGATGTCTGCTGTACTATTCCATTGATGCTACCTGGCTTGCTGAGTTCCTCCAGCATTTTGTGTGTGCTACTTGCTACTCATTTTGCCTTCAATTATTTGCAATGATGTAATGCCTTGGCTTTATAAGATCTTGGTAAAGACTGCACTAGGACAATGGTGAGCAGTCCTGGGCCCCATATCTTCAAAAGGGTGTGCTAGCATTGGAGAGGGTGCAGAGGAGGTTCACAAGAATGATTCCAGGATTAGTTCATGAGCCAGGGCCCTAAATTTGGGCCACTGGTACCATCTGGGGGGAATCATTCTTATAGTGATTTTTGGTGAGGTATACACCCCTAGTGCTAGAAAATATGTGATAGCATTGCAGCGGTGGTAGCTTCTTCAAATCATTCTTCGACCATGTGAACGACAAGGCCAGTGACTTGAACCAATAGAAGCTGAACAATCTGCTGCAAAGTCCACTCTTAGCTGAGCTGATAACTCAGTGGACAGACTTTCTGGAACACCTCTGTCACAACAATGGAGAGCGATCTGCATTATCAAAAAGTGATGAGAGATATCATACCTTGACATGGTAGAGAAGATAGTACTTGGGCTTCTGCGCACCTCTCGTGAGGAGGGCTGGGAGTTGCACCTCCATGCTGTAAGAACCCTGATCCCATGGTGCTTTGCCTATGATAAGATGAATTATGCCAGGTACCTGTCCCCTTACTTTGCTCAGATGATGAACCTCCCAGAGCAGAATCCTTCTGTGTATGAAGCCTTCAAGACAGCCCAATTCTCAGTGCAGCAGTCAAGTAACAACCCCTTTGGGCAGATCCCTGTGGACCAGGCTATTGAAGCCACAGTGAACAAAGACACACACAGACTCCTGAAGGCACATCACGGTTCAGCCTGAATGCTGGAGCTATCAAGCGTTACTACATAACAGCTGAGCACCGCAGTGCATTCCTGGGACAGTTAAGGGAGATGGTGCAAGGCAACAAATCAGAGCTTTGTCTTGTTGAGCTACAGCGGTCAAGAATCCAGAAAGATGAGGAAGCAGTTTCACCAGTGGTTAGCCTCATACATGAGTGGGACAACCCATTTGCAGAGAAGCGGGACCTCATTAGCATCTCTACGGCAAAGGCAGCCCCCAAGGTCATTGGCTCCATCCTGATGAAGGCATATGAGACTGGTGAGCAATGCAATTCAACCTTCAAGGATGAGAGACTAGAGGAAGACCCACCAGCAAAGAAATTCCATGACCCAATGAAAACCAACAAGCTGAAAACATTCAGTGATATGTGTAAGAAGAGAGAAGTGAAATCAAGTGGGAAGGCGATCATCTTGAAAGCAGACAGGTCTTTGTTTGGACGCATCATAGTGATGGCACAAGGGTGCAGTCTACGTATGGAGGATATCCTTTCTCATCCCCTTGGACCGTTGTCCTGGGTCCTGTCCACACCAGAAGGATTGCTGAGAAAGACAAATAAAGCTACTTTAGCCACAACCTTGCAGAAAAATGTAGCAGTAGAAGAGCAAAACGTTCACTCCCAAGATGTATATGTGTTGCAAATGGCCTCAGGTGTACTGACATGTGTAGACTGTGAGAACCAGGCATCCACCTCAGAGAGTGTGGAAAGTTCAGAATAAGATGTGGAAGACTTGGAAAATTATTATGATTATTATTAGGTTATGAAAGTATGGAAAGCAGTCTTTGATTAAATATATTCATTTTTACAACCAAATGGGGCCTAGGTTATGGCTGTGTGGAACCCCACATTTGAATTATTGTACGTACTGTGATTCTATATGCTATGACAAAAGCTTAAGATTATTTTGATTTGATACAACAATATGGAAAATATCATGACATTGATAAAACTCCAGAAATCTCTCCAAATGAGGGTTTTTACCTTTTGGGGGGTGGGGTAACACTTTCTGCTGTACTGATGTTAATATGGAATATATACAAAAAGTGATTATTTATTTGAAGTAATAAAGCTACCACTGATGCAATGCTATCACATATTTTCTAACTCTTGAGATGTATACCTTGCCAAAAATAACTATGAGCATTATTCCCCTCAGATGGTACCGACCAACCCTACTGGCTCACGGACTAGAATGAAAGGGTTAAAGTATGAGAAGTGTTTGGTGTTTGTGGGCCTGTACCCGCTGGGGGGGCGTGGGGCTGGATCCCATTGATTTACTTTTCTTCAGTTTTCTGTGTTTTCTTTCTATTTGCTCAATTTGTGTGTGGGCGATATGTTACAGTTTGTACCAGGGAGGGGTTGGGGATTTGGGATCTCCGTGTGGGAGATCTGGTAGTTTTTATGTGTGACAGGGGAGTTGGGTTTGACGCTATCGTTGCTGTTTTTTTTTTGCGAGGGAGGGGATTGGGGGTTTGGGGATTCTGATGTTGTAGGTGGGCAGTCTGTTAGTTTTCGTGTCAGATAGGGGGTTGGGTGTTTAGGGTTTGATGTTCCACCTGCCATTTTCTGTGTGAACGATCTGTTAGATTTTTGCGCAAGGGAGAGGTGGGGCTTTGGGGTTTGTGAGTTTTATTTCTTTCTCTTTTCCTTTTTTATGGGGGAAGGGTTGATGTTTCTTCTTTCAATAACTCCTATGGTTTTTCTAAATTTCATGGCTATCTCGAGAAGATGAATATCAGAGTTGTATTGTACATGCATACTTTGACAATAAAATGAATGTTTGAACCTTTAAATCTTTGAAACTTATTGAATATTGGAAGACCTAGATAGAGTGGACATGAAGAGGATGTTCCTTATTCTGAAGGAGTCCAGGACCAGAGGGCACAGCCTCAGAATAGAAGAATGCCCCTTTAGAACAGAGATGATGAGGAATTTCTTTTGCCGGGGGTGGTGAGTCTGTGGAATTCATTGCCACAGATGGTTGTGGAGGCCAGGTCATTGGGTATATTCAAAGTGAAGGTTGATAGGTTCTTGATTAGTAAGGGGATTAAAGGTTGCAGAGACAAGGCAGGAGAATGGAGTTGAGAGGGATAGTAAATGTCAGAGCAGATTCAATGGGCCAAATGGCCTAGTTCTGTTCCTACATCTTATAGTTTTATCGTTTTTTATATTAATGATGTGAAGATGTGGGGAAAAAAGTGAGGAAAAAAGGACCTCAAGCAGAATCAATTATTATCTGTGGTTCAATGGGAATCTACTGTGCAATGGAGTTCAAGTGAAGGAGAACACTTGCTCCATATGGAAGCCAACAGTTATTATCCTTCAACCATCAGGCTCCTGAACCAGCATGGATAACTTCACGCTCCTCAACTCTGAACTGATTTCACAACCTATCGACTCCCTTTCAACGAGTCTGCAGCTCATGTTCTCAGTATAATTTATTTGTTTATTTATTTATTTAATGACACAGAGGGAGAGTGACTAGGGGAGTAACGACAGAGGGAGAGTAACCAGGGGAGTACCGACAGAGGGAGAGTGACTAGGAGAGTTACAACACAGAGGGAGAGTGACTAGGGGAGTAATGACAGAGGGAGAGTAACCAGGAGAGTAACAATAGAAGGAGAGTTACAACAAAGAGGGAGAGTGACTAGGGGAGTAACAACAGAGGGAGAGTAACTAGGGGAATAACAATAGAGGGAGAGTGACTAGGAGAGTTACAACAAGGAGGGAGAGTAACTAGGGGAGTAATGACACACAGCAGCTGAGAGAAAGAGGTGGAGATTTGTTATGGCAGCTGAACTCTAAAGGAGGTACGGATGAAAAGAGAAGAGAAATAAAAGTGGGAGAAGAAATAGTGCCTGAACTGTAAGGTACGTTAAACTAAAATAGAAGGAAATGCTTGAAATACCCAGCAGGCCAGGGAGCGACTGTGGGGGAGAGAAGAACCAAGTTAACTTTCAGCTGGTGATTTTTCAGCACAGCCAGCCTATCCTGATATAAAACTGGAATGGCCAGTTATCTGAATTTTTAAATCCTGAGATGCCTTACGGAAAGGCATCCTGTTCCTTGATCTTACAATGTGGTTCATCAGAATAGTGTAGCAAGCCACATACAGAAAGTCCAAAGCAGCAGTGGGTGGTGGTGGGGGGAAGAATTAAAATGATGGACAACCAAAAGCTCAAGGCCAACCTTGCAGGTTGAATGGAAGTGTTCTCCAAAATAGTTCTCCAACCTGCATTTGGGTTCTCTGTAGTAGAGACCATAAAGTGGACGTTAAATCAAAGTTCAAGGTTCAAGTTTCAAGGTACATTTATTATCAAAGTATGCATGTAGAATACAACTCTGAGATTCATCTTCTCCAGATAGCCACGAAACAAAGAAAACTATGGAAGCCACCAAGAAAAACATCAACCCCCCCCCACCACACACAACCAAATTGTACAAATGGCAACGAACATCAAACCCACCACTCACAAAAAACAAATCGTGCAAACGGCAACAAGAACATCAACCCCTCCCCCCATGTGCAAAAAAAAAACAAATCTTGCAAATGGCAACCAGAAAAGATGGGTGAAAACACAGAATATAAACCACAAAAGGGAAAGAATCCAAGTGAACTGCAGTCCAATACATAAATCGCAGATCCAAAACTTCGATACCATCCTCCGACAACACTGAGGGGGAGAGAGAGAGAGACCAATCGAGCTCAGGGCCTTTCCCTCGGGAGCAGTGAGCAAGAGGCCGTCACACACAGACACTTTCTGGCAGCAGCGAGCGGGAGGCTGGTAGACAGTGCTGGACATTCGCTCACCTTTCACACTCGCCTTGATGTCTCAATCTTCCTCGACACTTCAATCATTGAGGGGTGGAGTCGATCATGGTCTTGCAGCCCATCCATAAACTTCTAGGTCTTGAGGCTACTCGACTCCCGGACTCTTCTCAAAGACAGAAAAGCACCAGGTCGCTCAATTGATCTTCCAACTGTAGAACACAGGCTCCAACTGTACTGGAAACACATTTAAAATAAAAAGAAGACATAAAAGGAGTGAAAGAAACAGTTTTGTAGACTATCACCTGAGGTAAAGTTGTTCGCTGGTGCCAACTTGGCCAGAAACCATTAAGTAACAAGAACACACGTACGGTTGCTAACTTGGAATCATACCAGGGTTACTGATAGAGGAGCGGGAAGAGGCACACGGATAGGTGCTACCATCCCTGCTGTGACATGGGGAGGTACCGAGAGAGTGGAGGAGACAGGAGAGCCAACTTTTAATGAGGTTATGTGAACACAAGAGATTCTGCACGTACTTGAAATCGAGAGCAGCGCACACAAAAAAATGCTGAGAACGCAGCAGGTCAGTCAGCATCAATGGAGAGGAATAAACAGTCGACATTTCGAGCTAAGACCCTCCCACAGGACTGGAAAGGAAGGGAAGAGAAGCCCGAATAAGAAGGTGGGGGGAGGAGAAAGAGTACAGGTGACAGTGATAGGTGAGACCAGGTTAGGGGGAAGGTGTGTGGGTGGGAGGGGGTGATGAAGTAACAAGTGATTCTGTAATGCTGGAAAGGGATAGGTTTATGAGATATATCTGATAGATTCCCATAGTTATTATTATTCCTTCCCTGCATCTTGTATAAATGCCAGCCCCACCCCACTGCACCCCCCCCCATATGCCTATTGTGTCTGTTCCAATGAATGCAGCTACTTCCAATATGGCCTCCTTTGCCCTTACCTCTAGCCTTTCCCCCACAACAATGTATTTCCTGCTTCCCCTCCCTCTCCTCCCACGCAGAGCTAAGATGGGGGATCCAGCAGATCAACGGAGAGAAATAAAGAGTCACCATTTCAGACCGAAATTCTTCAACAGGACCCCGGCCCAAAACATCGACTCTTTATTCCCCTCCGTAGATGCTGCCCGACCTGCTGAGTTACTGCAGCATTTTGTGTGCATTGCTCTGGATTTCCAGCATCTGCAGAATCCTTTGTGTTAAGGATAGGAATCCCCGCCACCTTCTGGTCTCCGAGCCTCCACGTTCATAGAACATTGGGGCAGCATGGAAGAATAACAGCTAGCACAAGACTTTACAGCCACCAGCTGTAAGATTAGGGTTTAATTCCTGCCTCGGTCTTAAGGAGTCTGTACGTTCTCACCATGACTACATGAATTTCCTCCAGGTGCTCCAGTTTCCTCCCACATTCCAACGACATACGGGTTAAGGTTAGTGAGCTGTGGGCATGCTACGTTGGCTCTGGAAGGCTGGCAACAGTGCAGCACCGAAGTGGGAGATCTGGATTGAAGTTCTGGAGCTGCGATTTATGTATAGGTCTGCAGTTCACTTGGATACGATTTTTAACAGTAGATTAACTTCCAGTTCAAATTCAAATTGAATTTGCAACACCTCGTATACCGTCTAGGTGGTCTCCAGCCCCTTGGTATGAACATTGAATTCTCCAACTTCCAGTAATTCCCTCCCCCTCACTTCCCCCATCCCAGTTTCACTCTGCCCCCTCCCCCAGCTGCCTACTACCTCCCTCATGGTTCTGCCTTCTTAAACTACCCATTGTGTTTTCCCCTATTCTTTCTTCACCTTTCCTGCCTATCACCTCCCTGCCTCCCCTCCCCCACCCCTTTATCTTTCCCCTTACTGGTTTTTCACCTGGAACCTACCAGCCTTCTCCTTCCCACTCTCCCCCCACCTTCTTTATAGGGCATCTGCCCCTTCCCCCTACAGTCCTGACGAAGGATTCCAGCCCGAAACGTTGACTGATCGTTTCCACAGATGCTGCCCGAGCTGCTGAGTTCTTCCAGCATGTTGTGAGTGTTGCTTTGACCCCAGCATCTGCAGATTATTTTGTGTTCAAATTCAAGTTTATTATCATTCAGCTATACACATGAATACAGCTAAACAAAGCATCGTTCCTCTGGGGGCCAAAGAACAAAGCACAGAACATATGGTCACACACAACACATTCTGTATGGTTACCATCCAGTGCCTACAGTCACAAAATAATATCAGCACAAGTCCCTGAGTGACAAGAACTGAAAATTGACAGGGTGACATGAAATGTGAGGTGCACGATTTTTGTAAACTATTATAATAAAGCAAACAGTCGTATAAATATGTAAAACAGCATGAAACGTCACAGGGAAGCAGCATCCAACATCAGGGACGCCCGCCACCCAGGCCATGCTCTCTTCTCACTGCTGTCATCAAGAAGGAGGTTCAGGAGCCTCAGGACTCACAACACCAGGCTCAAGAACAGTTACTACCCCCAATCACCAGGCTTTTGAACCAAAGGGGGTGACTTCACTCAACTTCACTTGCCACATCACGGAGCTGTTTCCGCCATCTATGGACTCACTTTCAAGGACTCTTCATCTCACATTCTCGATATTTATTGCTTATTTATTTTTTATTATCATTTCTTCTTTTAGCATTTGCACAGTTTGTTCTCTTCTGCACGCTGGTTGAAAGCCCAAGTTGGGTGGTCTTTCATTGATTCTATTACAGTTATTATTCTAAACAAATCTCAAGGTTATGTATCGCCTGGGTGTCTTTATACACCAGTCATTGAAAGTGGGCATGCAGGTACAGCAGGCGGTGAAAAAGGCGAATGGTATGCTGGCATTTATAGCAAGAGGATTCGAGTACAGGAGCAGGGAGGTACTACTGCAGTTGTACAAGGCCTTGGTGAGACCACACCTGGAGTATTGTGTGCAGTTTTGGTCCCCTAATCTGAGGAAAGACATCTTGCCATAGGGGGAGTACTAAGAAGGTTCACCAGATTGATTCCTGGGATGGCAGGACTTTCATATGAAGAAAGACTGGATGAACTAGGCTTAAACTTGTTGGAATTTCGAAGATTGAGGGGGGATCTTATTGAAACTTATAAAATCCTAAAGGGATTGGACAGACTAGATGCAGGAAGATTGTTCCTGATGTTGGGGAAGTCCAGAACGAGGGGTCACAGTTTGAGGATAAAGGGGAAGCCTTTTAGGACTGAAATGAGGAAAAACTTCTTCACACAGAGAGTGGTGAATCTGTGGAATTCTCTGCCACAGGAAACAGTTGAGGCCAGTTCATTGGCTATATTTAAGAGGGAGTTAGATATGGCCCTTGTGGCTAAAGGGATCGGGGGTATGGAGAGAAGGCTGGTACAGGGTTCTGAGTTGGATGATCAGCCATGATCATACTGAATGGCGGTGCAGGCTTGAAGGGCCGAATGGCCTACTCCTGCACCTATTTTCTGTTTCTATGTGACATATACAGGATGAACTTTGATAATAAAAGTTACTTTGAACAGTAGCAATAATAAATGAAACGTGTCTACTGCAGGATGAGATCGTGTCTGTGAGTTGGGGAGTGGAGGTGGTGGAGGGGCAGCAGGGCATTCAAATGGGGTGTATATGTGTGTTTGGTGGCGGCAGCATATTAACAAGTCGAACAGCCTGGGGCTAGAAGCTGTTACCCAGCCTGACTGGTCTGGATCTTAGCTTTATTTGTCCTAAGTACATCCAAATGCTCATCTGTCACCTTCTCTCCCCCACTACCTTTTTTATTCTGGCATCTTTCCCTTTCCTTTCCAGTCCTGAAGAAGGGTCTCGGCCTGAAAAATAAACTGCTTGTTCATTTCCACAGATGCTGCCTGGCCTGCTGAGTTCCTCCAGCATTTTGTGTGTGTTGCCTTGGATTTCCAGCATCTGCAGAATTTCATCATATGCATCAAATCAAATCAGCAAGAATTGTGCTGGGGGCAGCCCAGACTGGACAGGGTTAATTTCAAAGATGTAATGACAATTATACACCAAAGTAATAAATCCTTTTGGACTCCATATTGGCTGATATTAGACAATGGCAGTCAAAATCACTGGAGAGGGAAACATTGAGACATCTTTCTTTTTTAAAATGGAGATCATTAGATTAGGGGCTGAGAGAAGTGAGAGCCAAGATGGTCGGATTCCTCTCCAGGAAGCCTTATTGGAAGAAGAAGTGGAAAAGAGGATTCAAAAAAAAAAGTTACGGCTTTGGCTGTGGCCCAGTGGAGTTGTGATGCCAGAAGCTGACGCATTATTTCAAAAAATTGCATTTAGCTGCCTTGATGGTAAAGTTACGATCAAGGATAAAGTAGGCTTAAGTGATCAAGAATGCAGGCTGAAGCTTTGGAAGCTCTGAGCAGTCATGTAGGCCAAGACAAGGGGAGAATGTCATGGCATGAAACATAGCAGGATCATCATCACCATCTGCCCGTTTTGCCGCTAGCGTTTAGGGCAGCAAAGAAGGTCCTCCATCTCTGTATATCCTTGGTCAACTTCTCTATTCGCCCCAGGTGTGGTTGTCTTGGCCTTGGTGGTGTTCCGGGCTTCTTTCAGTGTGCCAGTAGCTTTGTCTCGGTTTTCACTATTGTCAGCCATGCAAGTCCAGGTGGAGATTCAAGAATATCGTCTCACACAGATATGAAAGGATTCTTCATTGCTATTTCCATAACAATATTTTTTGACTAGTTAGGGTTGTTAGCCCTGAGCGGAAACCCCAAACCTGGAGGACTGGTGGACCACTTTCAGTCTGGCCTCTACCCTTTGACTTGTTTGGCATGGGTGACCCTACCAAGAGCCTGACTCCGGCTAATGGAGCCTTCCGGGCCACAAGCTTCCAAGCCATGATGAGGCTGTGGTCCCCTTAGAGCAGGATATTATCTATGTTTTTTCTGGTATGAAAGCTTCACCGAGGATCAACACCTTATCATGGTGGAGAGGCTTTTGAGTATCTGGGATCCTGAGAAAGATGCCATAAGACATGGGAGCAGAATTATACCATTCAGCCATCATCTGCTCCACCATTCTATCTTGGCTGATTTATTATCCCTTTCAACCCTGTTCTCCAGGCTTCTCCCCATAACCTTTGACATCCTTACTAATCAAGAACCTATGAACCTCCACTCCAAGTATACGTAATGATTTGGCTTCCACAGTCACCTGTGGCAATACATTCCACAGATTGGGCACCCTACTGATGAAGAAATTCCTCCTCCTTTCTTTGAATTCTGAGGCTGTATCTTCTGGTTCCAGCCTTTCCCATTATTCTACTATTGGAAACCATCAACGAGATCTCCCCCCTTCCCCCAACTCAAACAGGTCCTTTGACCCAGTTGGCCTATGCCGACCAAGATTCCCATCTAAGCTGGT
This sequence comes from Mobula hypostoma, assembly GCF_963921235.1. Taxonomy (NCBI): domain Eukaryota; kingdom Metazoa; phylum Chordata; class Chondrichthyes; order Myliobatiformes; family Myliobatidae; genus Mobula; species Mobula hypostoma. The sequence continues at coordinate 9,199,953 of NC_086107.1, forward strand.
CCCATTTGCCGGTTTTTGGCCCATATGTCTGGAGATCACCTCCTGGTAGGGTTACAAGGTCTGGGGAGAGCAGGTCCAGGCAAAGGGCATCCAACCAAGACCCCAGTGGTGGATCTGGTGGAAGACGATGGCACGTCACAAAGGCAGTGAAGGCAGAGGAAAGTTGCAGCAGTGAAGGGTTCCCAGTTATCTTGCTCTCTATGCCACTGGACCTTGTCCCCATCCGGTCAAGGACTGTGTGGTCCTGGCCTGTACATCAGCCTCCCCACAAAAAAAAAGAACAAAGTCACGCAGAGGCGTCCTCCTTTAAGGGAATAACGCTTAGAAGAATATCATACTCAACTTGAGTGATTGCATTACTACTGCTGGTATGAATTGGGAAAGGTTTGTCCTGCATTTCTATTGTACACTCCAGCACTTTGGGCCATTTCAATTTCCTTTTTGAAGTGTTCTCACAGTGGTAATGTAGCAAATACAGCAGCTCATATATGCACAGGAAGCTCCTACAGACAGCGATGCAGCAACGATCAAATTATTTGAGGGATACACTCACTAGTCAACTTCTCTGCTTTATAATGGCGATTGGGCATCTTTACCATAACACGAAGGGGGCAGGTGGGACTTTGGTATCTGAAAGACAACATCTCCATCTGTGGAGCTGTTCCTCAGTACTGCTCCAGAATTTCAGCTCAGATTTTGTGGTTAGTTAACACACAAAATGCTGGAGGAACTCAGCAGGTCAGGCAGCATCTGTGGAGAAGGAATAGACAGTTGATGCTTTGGACCAAGATCCTTCATCATGGCCGGTAAGGAAGGGGGCAGAAGCCAGAATAAGAAGGTGGTGGGAGGGGAAAGGAGTACAAGCTGGCAGCTGATTGGTGAAACCAGGTGAGGGGGAGGGAAGCTGGGAGAGGGAGGATGGATGAGGTGAGAAGATTAGATTAGATTAGATTATGAGGACACTCAGTCCTCGTTTATTGTCATTTGGAAATGCATGCATTAAGAAATGATGCAATGTTCCTCCACAGTGATATCACAAAAAAACAAGACAAATCAAAGACTAGCACTGACAAGACCACATAATTATAACATATAGTTACAGCAGCGCAAAGCAACACCATAATTTGATAAAGAGCAGACCATGGGAATGGTAAAAAAAAAGTCTCAAAGTTCCGATCGACTCCCGATAGTCCCGATAGCAGGCGGCAAAAGGGAGAAACTCTTCCTGCCATAGACCTCCAGGCGCCAACAACTGCCAACTCTGAGTCCGTCCGAAAACTTTGAGCCTCCGATCAGCCCTTTGACACCGAGTACCGAGCACCATCTCTGCTGAGCGCTTCGACCCCTCCCTGGCCACCGAGCAGCAAGCAAAGCCGAGGACTCGGGGCCTTCTCCTCCGGAGATTCTGGATCACACAGTAGCTGCGGCAGGGAAAAGGGCATTTCAGAAGTTTCTCCAGATGTTCCTCCATTCTCTTACGTCTGTCTCCATCAAACCAGGATTGTGCACGGCACCCTAATTGACAGATTACAGATATCATTCACCGGAGTGGCCGCTGCGCGCTGCGTCGCACCGCCATCTTCTCCTCCTGGGAGGAGATCTGTAGAAGAGGTACAGGGCTGAAGAAGAAGGAATCTGATAGGAGAGGAAAGTGGATTATGGGAGAAAGGGAAGGAGGAAGGGCGCCAGTGGGAGATGACAGGCAGGTGAAAAGACAATATGGGTAAGAGTGGAGCCAGAATGGGGAATGGAAACAGAGAGAAGGGGAAGGGGGAGAAATTACTGGATGTTAGAGAAATCCATACTCATGTTGATAGGCTGAAGGTTAACCAGATGGCGTATGAAGCGTCTCTCCTCCAACTAGTGTTTCGAGTGGGATGAAGCCTCTGTCTCCTGACTCATGAACAAGGTCGTTTCCTACCAACATGCCCTCGAATTCTTTTTATAGCTGCGCAGAACAACCATTCTTGTGATCAGGAAATTTATACAGGACCTGAAAGCTTCATGCCACTTTAGTAAAACATAATCACCATCATTATGTGCCATAGACTTTTGCACAGTGCTGTACTACGTCGGGATTCACTCTCTTGCAGGCATTCACAGTAGATCAAAGAAATACAATACAATCTATGAAAAACTACACACAAAATAGACAAACAATGAACGTGCAAAAGAAGATGAAACACAAATACAAAAAAGAATAATAATAAATAATAGACAAATAAATAAATAAATACTAAGAACATGTAGAAACCTTAAAAATGAGTCCATAGGCTGTGTAATCAGTTTAGTGTTGGGGTGAGTGAGGTTATTTACACTGGTTCATAGAAAACATAGAAATATAGAAAATAGGTTCAGGAGTAGGCCATTCGGCCCTTCAAACCTGCACCACCATTCAGTATGATCATGGCTGATCATCCAACTCAGAACCCTGTACCAGCCTTCTCTCCATACCCCCTGATCCCTTTAGCCACAAGGGCCATATCTAACTCCCTCTTAAATATAGCCAATGAACTGGCCTCAACTGTTTCCTGTGGCAGAGAATTCCACAGATTCACCACTCTCTGTGTGAAGAAGTTTTTCCTAATCTCAGTCCTAAAAGGCTTCCCCTTTATCCTCAAACTGTGACCCCTCGTTCTGGACTTCCCCAACATTGGGAACAATCTTCCTGCATCTAGCCTGTCCAATCCCTTTAGGATTTTATAAGTTTCAACAAGATCCCCCCTCAATCTTCTAAATTCCAGAGAGTACGAGCCTAGTCGATCCAGTATTTCATCATATGAAAGTCCTGCCATCCCAGGAATCAATCTGGTGAACCTTCTTTGTACTCCCACTATGACAAGGATGTCTTTCCTCAGATTAGGGGACCAAAACTGCACACAATACTCCAGGTGTGGTCTCACCAAGGCCTTGTACAACTGCAGTAGTACCTCCCTGCTCCTGTACTCGTATCCTCTTGCTATGAATGCCAGCATACCATTCGCCTTTTTCACCGCCTGCTGTACCTGCATGCCCACTTTCAATGACTGGTGTATAATGACACCCAGGTCTCGTTGCACCTCCCCTTTTCCTAATCGGCCACCATTCAGATAATAATCTGTTTTCCTGTTTTTGCCACCAAAGTGGATAACCTCACATTTATCCACATTAAATTGCATCTGCTATGAATTTGCCCACTCACCTAACCTATCCAAGTCACCCTGCATCCTCTTAGCATCCTCCTCACAGCTAACACTGCCGCCCAGCTTCGTGTCATCCGCAGACTTGGAGATGCTGCATTTAATTCCCTCATCTAAGTCATTAATATATACTGTAAACAACTGGGGTCCCAGCACTGAGCCTTGCGGTACCCCACTAGTCACCGCCTGCCATTCTGGAAAGGTCCCGTTTATTCCCACTCTTTGCTTCCTGTCTGCCAACCAATTCTCTATCCACATCAATACCTTACCCCCAATACCGTGTGCTTTAAGTTTGCACACTAATCTCCTGTGTGGGACCTTGTCAAAAGCCTTTTGAAAATCCAAATATACCACATCCACGTTCTCCGCTATCCACTCTACTAGTTACATCCTCAAAAAATTCTATGAGATTCGTCAGACATGATTTTCCTTTCACAAATCCATACTGACTTTGTCCGATCATTTCACCGCTTTCCAAATGTGCTGTTATCACATCCTTGATAACTGACTCCAGCAGTTTCCCCACCACCGACGTTAGGCTAACCGGTCTATAATTCCCTGGTTTCTCTCTCCCTCCTTTTTTAAACCATACAGGGAGCAGCAGTTCTGTGGGTGAAAACACCTTGTTAATGAGAGAGGTCAGAGGAGAATGGCCAGACTGGTTCAAGCTAACAGGAAAGCGACAGAATCAGAATCAGGTTTAATATCACCACCATACATCATGAAATTTGTCAAACTTTGTGACACCAGTACAATGCAGTACACGATAACAGAAAGAAAAATACACGAATTTCAGTAAGTTATAAATTAAATAAGTCGTGCAAATAAAGAAATAAAAAAGTAGTGAGGTAGCGTTCATGGGTTCAATGTCCATTCAGAAATCGGATGGCAGAGGGGAAGAAGCTGTTCCTGAATCGCTGAGTGTGTGTCTTCAGGCTTCTGTACCTCCTTCCTGACGGTAACAGTGAGAAGAAGGCATGTCCTGGGTGGGGGCAGACCTTTACGATGGAAGCCGCCTTTTTGAGGCACTGCTTCTTGAAGATGACCTAGATACTACGGAGGCTAGTGCCCATGATGGAGCTGACTGATTTTAAATTTTACAGCTCTCTGCTGCTTACTTCAATCCTGTAAATATCTTCCCCTACCACCTTACCAGACGGTGATGCAGCCAGTTAGAATGCTCTCCATAGTATATCGGTAGAAATTTACGAGTGTTTTTGGTGAAATACCAAATCTGCTCAAACCCCTAATGAAATATAGCCACTGTCTTGCCTTCTTTATAACTGTATTGATGTGTTGGGTCCTCAGGGATATTGATACCCAGGAACTTGAAACGGTAACTCAAATAACCATGTTTTACAACAGAAGAGCATCTCTGAATGCACAACACACTGAACCTTCAAGTGGATGGACTACAACAGCAGAAGGCAACGAACATAGACATAGTGGTCACTTTATTAGGTACAGGAGGTACCTAATAAATTGGCCACTGAATGTATATCAAAGGTCTTATATCAAAGTTTGTTGAATGAATGCCTGTTATGGTGAGATGAAAACCTCCATTCCCTCCCACCACCAGCTTCCCCTTGTCTGCAGGAAGTGAAAGAACATCACCGCAGGGACCTTCTTTCTGCTTTGCGGCCAAGTAGATTTCCTTGCAAGGCGCCAATCTTCGTTCACTGTCGGTTTACCAGCAGATAATAAATCACTAGCAATTCCGTGCTAAATTAATTATAATCAATCACCTGACACAATGACTGTTTTCCAGTTTTCTCACAACTACAGGAGTCAAATATCTTAACACTTTCCTGTTGAAAAGTTTGGAACGGAAAACAAATGCAACGTTAGCATTCATTTTGAGAGGACTAGAAGCAAAGGACGTAATGCTGAGGCTTTTTCAGGCATTGGTCAGACCTCATTTGGGGTATTGTGAGTAGTTTTGGGCCCCTAAGAAGGGATGTGCTAGCATTGGTGAGGGTCCAGAGAAGGTTCACAAGGATTATCCCAGGAGTGAAAGCGTTAATGTATGAAGACCATTTGATGGCTTTGAGCCTGTACTCACAGGAGATTGAGCAAATGAGGGGAAACTTACTGAAACCTATCGAATATTGAAAGGCCTCAATAGAGTGGACGTCAAGAGGATGTTTCCACTAGTGGGAGAGTCTAGGTTTAGAGGGCACAGCCTCAGAATAGAAGGACATCCCTTTGGAACAGAGATGAGAAGGAATATCTTTAGTCAGAGAGTGGGGAATCTGTGGAATTCATTGCCGTTAAATACACCCAAGTCATTGGGTGTATTTAAAGCAGAGGTTCTTAGGTTCTTGATTAATAAGAGCATCAAAGGCTATGGGGAGAAGACAGGAGAATGGGGTTGAAAGGGGTAATAAACCAGCCAGGATAGAATGGCGGAGCAGACTCAAAGGGATGAATGGGCTCATTCTGCTCCTGTGTCTTATGGTCTTATGACTCAAACAAAAGTTCATTGTTTTGAATAGTGCAGGTGTAGAAATGGCCCTGGAATTATCACCGATGCATTGCAAGAGTTTCCTCCCAAAACCAACCACCAGAGGCATCTTGGAGAACATCACTGAGCATGCTAGTGCTTGAAGAAAGTTCAAAGTAATTTTATTATCAAAGTACAGAAGTCACCATGTACAGCCTTGAGATTAATTCTCCTGTGGGCATCCACAGTAGAACAAAGAAATCAATGAAAAAGTACACACAAAGTCTGACAGTCAATGTGTAAGAGAAGGAAGGCTGTGTAAATACAAAAAAAAAATATAAATAAATGATACTGAGAGCGTGTCTATTCTCCTTGAAAGTGAGTCCATAGGTTGCGGAATCAGTTCAGTGTTGAGATGGGTGAAGTTATCCAGGAGCCTGATGGATGTAGGGTAAAAACTGTTCCTGAACCCAGTGGTGTGAGAAACCCAAGACTTCATTCTCGATGGCAGCAGCAAGAGGAGAAGTCCTGGACGGCGGGTTCCTTGATGATGGATGCTGCTTTCTTGTGGCAGCGCTCAATGGTGGGAAGGGTTTTGCCTGTGACGGACTGGGCTGTAGCCAATACTTTTTACAGGCTTTTCATTTTCTGGGCATTGGTGTTTCCACACTAGGCTGTGATTCAACCAGTCAAGATACTCTCCACAGTGCAACTATAGAAGTTTTAGATACATACTAAATCTGCACAACCTTCTAAGGAAGTTGGAGTGCTGCTATGCTTTCATTATAACGGCACTTAGGAGTCCCAGGACAGATCTTCTGAAACGACAATGCCAAGGAATTTTAAGTTCTCCACCTCCAATCCACTAATGAGGACTGGCTCATGGATCCCTAGTTTCTACCACCTGAATTCAATAATCAGCTCTTAGCCTCTAGAATAATCACTAATCGATCGTAAGAGTTGCCTGCTAAAGTCAAGATCCAGGGGCATCTTGGAATAAATTGTTGGGCATATATGTGCTAGAAGACAGTCCCATCTTAAGGTGCTTGGAGTTTAAACTGGGGTTAGCAGAGTCCAATCACAAACAAGAGAAAATCTGCAGGTGCTGGAAATCCAAGCAACACGCGCACAAAATGCTGGAGGAACGCAGCAGGCCAGGCAGCATCTATGGAAAAAAGTAGAGTCGACATTTCGGGCCAAGACCCTTCGGACTAGCCTGCTGAGTTCCTGCAACATTTTGTGTGTGTTAACAGAGTCCACGCAGTTGAACGCAATGAGTCCATGAGCTCAGTCAGTGAACAGAAGAACATTGAGATAAGACTGTCAGAAGGCCATTTGGCCATTTTGTACCATTTGTCACCTTTTGCACATTAGTTGTCTGTCTGTCGTTGTGCTTGTTTATTTTACTGATTCTATTAAGAAATGATATTAAATCATTAGAAAGAGGTGACGTAGGATCAGAAGGTGCAGAACCTTTATGGGTTAAGCTAAGAAGTCGCAGGGGTAAAAGGACCTTGATGGCAGTTATATACAGGCCTTCTAACAGCTGCAGGGATGTGGACTACAAATTACAACTGGAAATAGAAAAGGCTTGTCAGAAGGGCAGTGTTATGATAATTGTGGGGGATTTTAACATGCTAGTGGATTGGGAGAATCAGGTCGGCACTGGATCTCAAGACAGAGAATTTGTAGAATGTCTACGAGATGGCTTTTTAGAACAGCTTGTTGTTGAGCCCACTAGGGGATCGGCTGTACTGGATTGGGTATTGTGTAATGAACCAGAGGTGATTAGAGAGGTTGAGGTGAAGGAACCCTTAGGAGACAGTGATCATAACATGATTGCGTTCACTGTGATATTTGAGAAAGAGAAGTCGAAATCTGATGTGTCGGTATTTCAGTGGAGTAAAGGAAATTATAGTGGCATGAGAGAGGAACTGGCCAAAGTTGACTGGAAAGGGACTCTGGCGGGAAAGACGGCAGAGCAGCAGTGGCTGGAGTTTATGCGAGAAGTGAAGAAGGTGCAAGACAGGTATATTCCAAAAAAGAAGAAATTTTCGAATGGAAAAAGAATGCAACCATGGCTGACAAGAGAAGTCAAAGCCAAAGTTAAAGCAAAGGAGAGGGCATACAAGGAAGCAAAAATTAGTGGGAAGACAGAGGATTGAGAAGTTTTTAAAAGCTTACAAAAGGAAACTAAGAAGTTCATTAAGAGGGAAAAGATGAACTATGAAAGAAAGCTAGCAAATAATATCAAAGAAGATACTAAAAGCTTTTTCAAGTATATAAAGAGTAAAAGACAGGTGAGCATAGATATAGGACCCATAGAAAATGATGCTGGAGAAATTGTAATGGGAGATAAGGAGATGGTGGAGGAACTGAACGAGTATTTGGCATCAGTCTTCACTGAGGAAGACATCAGCAGTATACCGGACATTCAAAGGTGTCAGAGAAGAGAAGTGTGCGCAGTCACAATTACGACAGAGAAAGTACTCAGGAAGCTGAATAGTTTAAGGGTAGATAAATCTCCTGGACCAGATGGAATGCACCCGCGTGTTCTGAAGGAAGTAGCTGTGGAGATTGCAGAGGTATTAGCAATAATCTTTCAAAAGTCAATAGATTCTGGCATGGTTCTGGAGGACTGGAAGATTGCAAATGTCATTCCGCTATTTAAGAAGGGGGCAAGGAAGCAAAAAGGAAATTATAGACCTGTTAGCTTGACATTGGTGGTTAGGAGGTTGTTGGAGTCAGTTGCCAAGGATGGGGTTACGGAGTACCTGGAGGTATATGACAAGATAGGCAGAAATCAACATGGTTTCCTTAAAGGAAAATTCTGCCTGACAAACCTATTGCAATTTTTTGAGGAAATTACCAGTAGGCTAGACAAGGGAGATGCAGTGGATGTTGTATATTTGGATTTTCAGAAGGCCTTTGACAAGGTGCCACACATGAGGCTGCTTAACAAGATAAGAGTCCATGGAATTACGGGAAAGTTACATAAGTGGATAGAGCGTTGGCTGATTGGCAGGAAACAGAGAGTGGGAATAAAGGGATCCTATTCTGGTTGGTTGCCGGTTACCAGTGGTGTTCCACAGGGATCAGTGTTGGGGCCGCTTCTTTTTACATTGTACATCAACGATTTGGATTATGGAATAAATGGCTTTGTGGCTAAGTTTGCTGGTGATACAAAGGTAGGTGAAGGGGCCGGTAGTGCTGAGGAAACAGAGAGTCTGCAGAGAGACTTGGATAGATTGGAAGAATGGGCAAAGAAGTGGCAAATGAAATACAATGTTAGAAAGTGTATGGTTATGCACTTTGGTTGAAAAAATAAATGGGCAGGCTATTATTTAAATGGGGAGAGAATTCAAAGTTCTGAGATGCAATGGGACTTGGGAATCCTCGTGCTGGATACCCTTAAGGTTAACTTCCAGGTTGAGTCAGTGGGGAAGAAGGCGAATCCAATGTTGGCATCCATTTCTAGAGGAATAGAGTATAGGAGCAGGGATATGATGTTGAGGCTCTATAAGGCACTGGTAAGATCTCACGTGGAGTACTGTGTGCAGTTTTGGGCTCCTTATTTAAGAAAGGATGTGCTGACATTGGAGAGGGTTCAGAGAAGATTCATTAGAATGATTCCAGGAATGAGAGGGTTAACATATGAGGAACGTTTGACTGCTCTTGGACTGTATTCCTTGGAGTTTAGAAGAATAAGGGGGGACCTCATAGAAACAATTAGAATGTTGAAAGGCATGGACAGAGTGGATGTGGCAAAGTTGTTTCCCATGGTGGGGGAGTCTAGTACGAGAGGGCATGACTTAAGGATTGAAGGGCGCCCATTCAGAACAGAGATGGAAAGAAATTTTTTTAGCCAGAGGGTGGTGAATCTGTGAAATTTGTTGCCACAGTCGGCAGTGGAGGTCAAGTCATTGCATGTATTTAAGGCAGAGATTGATAGGTATCTGAGTAGCCAGGGCATCAAAGGTTATGGTGAGAAGATGGGGGAGTGGGACTAAACGGGAGAATGGATCAGCTCATGATAAGATGGTGGAGCAGACTCGATGGGCCAAATGACCGACTTCTGCTCCTTTGTCTTATGGTCTTATTGTGTTTCTTTGTATCTACTGTGAATGCCAGCATGGGAATGAATCTCCAGGTAGTATATGGTGACATACTGTATCTGTACTTTGATAATAAATTTATTTTGAATTTTCAACTTTGAAAATCATCCATCACTGAATGACAGAGAGGTCTTGATGGGCTGAATGTTCTAATTCTACTTCAGTATCTTGTGATCATATTGTCATAACCTTGTGGGTTCCTCTGTGGAGGCAGTCTATGCTGCAGATACACACCTGTCTGGGTTGAAACCTGCAGGGCAGTTTGAGCATTGTACTCAGTTGTAGACCTGTCTCAGAGAAGATGTGTGGATGTAGTGCCAATGCAACTAAAATAGTAAATATATGAAATAGGGTAGAGGAGCAACACCTTTTATTCCTTTTGGGTAACCTCCAACCTGATGGCATGAATATCAATTTCTCCTTCTGGTAAAAACAATTTCCCTCCCTCTCTTTTCTTCTTCTACTCCCCTCTTACTTCTTCTCACCTACTTATCACCTCCCCCAGCGCCCCTCCTCCTTCCCTTTCTCCTATGGTCCACTCTCCTCTCCTAACAGATTCCTTCCCCTCCAGCCCTTTACCTTTCCCACCTACCTGGCTTCGCCTATCACCTTCCAGTTATCCTCCTTCTCCTCCCCCCACCTTTTTATTCTGGGGTCTTCCCCCTTCCTTTCCAGTCCTGATGAAGGGTCTCGGCCCGAAATGTTGACTGTTTATTCATTTCCACAGATGCTCGCTGACCTGCTGAGTTCCTCCAGCATCTTGTGGTTGTTGCTTTGGTAAATATATGAGGCTGGTATTCCTTAACATCTGATCTCATTGAGACACTTAAGGTGGTTAGTGAATTTGATAAGGTGGCAGGCGTAGTTACATACTGGTTAGCGTAACACTATTACAACACGATCTGCCGCTGTCTGTAAGGAGTTTGTACGTTCTTCCCATGACCCCATGGGTGTCCTCTGGGTCCTGCGGTTTCCTCCCATATTCCAAAGATGCACAGCGAGGGTTAGCCAACTGTGGCCATGCCATGCTGGCGCTGGAAGCATAGCAACACTTGCAGGCTGCCCCCAGCACATCCTCGGACTGTGTTAGTTGTTGACAGAAGCAAAACATTTCTCTGTGTGTTTGGATGTTTCAAAGTACATGCGACAAATAAAGCTAATCTCTTCATCTTCTTTAAACTTTCTGCTCTGGTGTGAGAGATCTGAACAAGACAGCGTAAAATTGAAACTCAACTACAATATTCAAGTTTTATTTTTTAATTTATTTATTTATTGAGATACAGTGCAGAATAGGCCTTTTCGGCTCTTCGAGCCACAGTGCCCAGCAAACCGCAATTTAACCCTAGCCTAATCACGGGGCAATTTACCAGTGTTTTATTTCACTGTGGGAGGAAACTGGAGCACCAGGAGGAAACCCACACATTCACAGGGAGAACAAATCCTTCACATGAAAAAACCCGGAACCTGACCGCGAAATGCAGAGAGGTTTTTGCTGGTAAAGGGTGTTAAGGTTTACATAACCAAGCAAAGTAGATGTGTTTTCAAATCTTAGCTTCATTTGTCAAAAGTACATTGAAACATTGAAACGTACAATGAGGCGACCAGCACAGTCTGAGGATGTGCTGGTGGCAGTCCACAAGTGTCACCACGCTTCTGGTGCCAAAATAGAGTGCTCACGACTTACTAACCCATGTGTGTTCAGAATGCAAGAGGAAACCGGAGCACTTGGAGGAATCTACGCAGTCACAAAAAGAGCGTACAAGCTCCTTACAGATAGTGGCGGGAACTGAATCGATCACTGATGCTATAAAGCATTCCGCTAACCCCTACGGTACCATGCTGCCCATGTTTGGGTACTAAACATACAAGATCAAACTGAATGGGAGAACAGATGAATAACTTAACCTTGCTGCTAATTTACATACTTATTCGTATACAGAAAGAGACCATTTGATCCATCAAGTCAATGCTAGCTCCCAATGGAGTACCCCACCAATACCGACCTTGTGCTTATTTCGTTGTAACTTGCATCTTATTTTCTGCCTCATGCCCTTTCAACCTTTTGTCATTTACCTACTCTAGAAGCAATATAAGCTTGGCAATTAACCTGCCCGTCTATCTTTGGCTGGGGCCTGGGAGGAAACAGGAGCACACAGCAAGGGAGAACATGCATATCTCTCACAGGTATCACCCGACATCGGAATCAAACGCTGACTGAAGAATAGATTGCCTAGAGCACTGTACAATTAGCAAAGGATTTTCTTATTTAGAGACACAGCATGGTAGGAGACGGTTCTGGCCTGACGATTACACCCATGTAACTAACTAACCTACTTACCCATATACCTTTGGACAGTGCGAGGAAACGGGAGCACCCGGAGGAAACTGGAGCACCTGGAGGAAACGGGAGCACCCGGAGGAATACCACAAAGTCACAGGGAGAATGTACAAACTCCTTACAGACGGTGGCAGGAATTGAACCCAGGCCGTCAGCACTCACCTGATCACTGCCATATTCTCTATAACGTTTTTATTTAAGAAGCAAGTTAAAAGACTGAGAACATTTTAAAATACGTGTTTGGTTTTCCTTAAGGTCTGATCTATTTGAGACACTTAAGGTGGTTAAAAAATTTGATGAAGTAAAGAGAGGCAGAAGGCATGGTGTGTACTGGTTAACTTTTTATTTAAAAAAAATTAAACTATTGGCAAAAAAATTTAAAGCGTTAAAAGAAAGTCAGTGAAGCACGTACCTTATTCCAGAGGCTGATCACCCCCATCCAAATAAATGGAGTCACGGTTCCTTGCTGGTGTGCACCCAAGGATGCAGACAAAGCTGTCAGTTTTCCAAGCCTCTATCTGCAGCACCTCTGGACAGCATTGAATTAGACCCAACGATCTCGTGCCTGCCTGTTGCTCCCAAGTGACCAGCTAACCTACTAACCGTTATGTTTTTGGACTGTGGGAGGAAAGCAGGGCAACCAGAGAACACCCACGCAGCCACGGGGAGAACGTACAAACTCCTCACACTGAGCGGCAGTATTCAACCCAGGTCACGGACGTTGTAAAAGTGTTACACTAACCACAACACCACTGTGTCACCCCTACTTAGAACACAGAACAGTACAATACAGGAACAGGCCCTTCAGCCCACAATGTTGTGATGAACCAATTAATTAATAATCAAATAATCAAACCAAAAAGTTTCCTCACAGGTAGATAGGATAGTTAAAGCTTATGTGGTGTTAGTTTTCATAGAGTTTAAGAGTCGCGAGGTAATGATGCAGCTCTATAAAACTCTGGTTAGGCCACACTTGGAGTACTGTGTCCAGTTCTGGTCGCCTCACTATGGGAAGGATGTGGAAGCATTGGAAAGGGTACAGAGGAGGCTTACCAGGATGCTGCCTGGTTTAGAGAGTATGCATTATGATCAGAGATTAAGGGAACCAGGGTTTTACTCTTTGGAGAGACGGAGGATGAGAGGAGACATGATAGAGGTGTACAAGATATTAAGAGGAATAGATAGAGTGGATAGCCAGTGCCTCTTCCCCAGGGCTGTTCAATACAAGGGGACATGGCTTTAAGTTAAGGGGTGGGAAGTTCAAGGGGGATATTAGAGGAAGGTTTTTTACTCAGAGAGTGGTTGGTGTGTGGAATGCACTGCCTGAGTCAGTGGTGGAGGCAGATACACTAGTGAAGGTTAAGAGACTACTAGACAGGTATATGGAGGAATTTAAGGTGGGGGGGGTATATGGGAGGCAGGGTTTGAGGGTCAGCACAACATTGTGGGCCGAAGGGCCTGTAATGTGCTGTACTATTCTATGTTCTAGCCAACTAAACTAATGACTTCTGCCTACACCAGGGATCCCTACCTTTTCAATGTCATGGACCCCTATCATTAACCAAGGGGTCCATGAACCCCCAAGCTGGGATCCCTGGCCTACACAATGTCCATATTTTCCTCTTTTCCTCACATTCATAAGCCCATCTAAATGTCTCAAAAATCCCCAATCAAAAATGCACAAAATAGTGATAAAAAAGGAGTAACCAGAAACATATACTGTGAACTGTAGAGTCCTCTAAAAACAAGTCCAATCCACAAATAGCACTGATCAAACCTTGCCCAAGATCTAAGACTTAAAAACATAGAAAACCTACAGCACAATACAGGCCCTTTGGCCCATAAAACAGTGCCAAACATGTCCTTATTTTAGAAATGACCTAGGGTTACCCATAGCCTTCTATTTTTCTGAGCTCCAAGTACCTATCCAGGAGTCTTTTAAAAGACCCTATCGTATCCACCTCCACCACCGTCACTGGCAGCTCATTCCACGCACTCACCACTCCCTGCGTAAAAAACTTACCCTGATATCTCTGCACCTTCCTTTGGCAGCAGTGAGCGAGAGGGAGAGGGAGACCACTCAAAAGCAGGCAGGTGATGCTGAACACCCGCTCACACCTTCCACTCTTAACCTTATTGATCTCAATCTTGCTAAGTGCTTTAATCAGCGAGTTGGTCGAGTTTTGGAACTCACCTTAGGTTCACACTCCACCATTTGGCTACGCACTTCATTCTCAACCATGCCGAATTCCCTGGGCAACAGTAAAAGCACTAGATTGTTCTGTCAGCCCAAAAACACATTAACAAAATGCAAATTACAGGCTCCAATCACACAAAATGAGTTTGAAGGGCATTTCAAAGATATTGATATCTAGCTAAGAATTTATGTTTTTAAAATTTAATTACTATTTTAATTGCCCTACGTGACCCCACCTCTAGCTAAGAATTTATACTGGAGAAAAGATATCTCCTGTGGAAATGACATTAGTAACAGTAAAATACAATGACAAACAAGCCACATAGGGCTTGTATGTGGTAAAAATAGCACTGAGGGGACATGATTGTCTGAGAAATTACAACTGGATTGGGGATCCATCCACCATTGCATGTCACATCCCTGCAATAGAGTCAACTGAAAGTAAATTAAGAAAGGTACTGAATGATTTCACAGTAGTGTTTAAGGATGGTATTGGAAAACTCAAACATACTGCATCAAGGGTAAAATAGTTTGAAATGAAAATGTCACACCCAAGTTTTACAAAGTTCACCTGGTTACTTACACCATCTGAAATAAAGTAGCCAGTGAGCTAGATTGCACGGAGGCTGGAGGAATTCTTTCCAGGGTTGAGTGGAACCCATGGGCAATGCCAGCAGTCCCAGTAGCCAAAACTCTGTCAGGATTTGTGGTAATTTTAAAGTCACCATCAACCCAGTACTGAAAGTAGATCAGTGCCCTTTGTCCAGGATAGAGGATACCTTTGCAGACCTTTATGGGGGCAAACACTTCAGCAAAGTGGACTTAGCTGAGGCCTACGTACAGACGGAGATGGAAGAAAAGTGCAAAGTGTTTCTCACCATAAACACTCATAACGGGTTTTATCACTATAATAGGCTTATTTTTGGAATAGCATCTACAGCTGCATTTTGATAGAAAGTTATGGGACGAGGTGTTGCAAGGCTCTCCAGGCACTTGGACGGCATCATTGTTGCTAGTGAGGATGACAACGAACATCTCCAAAATCTCAAGACAGTGTTGAAAAGATTAGAAGATTATGGGCTCAAAGCACAATGCAACAAATGTGAATTCTTTAAACCAAGCATCACTTACTGTGGTCACACCATTGAGGCACAGGGCTTCCACAAGTGTGCTGAGAAAATTCAAGCAGTGGTGGATACCTGAAAGCCAAAGTACGTGTCACGGTTGTGGTCCTTTTTTAGGATTTGTCAATTACTATAACGGGTTCCTGTCAAACCCCCTTATGCTACACCCCCTTGAAATAATTGCAACAGTTTGGGTAGAAATGGCAATGGTAAAAGCAGTGTAAGGTGGCTTTTGAAAAGATAAAGAAAATGGTGATGTCAGGCACTGTACTCACACATTATAATCCACATCATCTTGTAAAGTTTGCCAGGCACTGTTTGGGGTGTAAACATGTCCAGAGTCAACTCCAGAGTATCAGAACCACTTCCCATTGTTCCAGAGTCAACTCCTAAAACCACCACAGGGGCTCCAGAACCTGGGGTTGCTTCACTACAACTGCCTAGCAGAGTTACCTCTCTGGTCAGGAAAGATGTTCTCCCACAGGAGTAACAAATTCATCACAGTGATTAACTCTTTAGGTCTGAATGAGGCAATTAAAAATTTACTCTGCTATAGATGTTTTAATAGTAATTGAATTATATAGTATATTGTTTATATAGTTGAGATGCATTCTCTATTGAGTTGGAGTTTACGGCTAATCAGGGAAGAGGGTTGTGTATTTAATATTTTGGTAATATTTGAGTAATGTAAATATATTGCTTTATTAAGCATTCTTTGTTGTTTACACCATACATTGCAGGTTATATGTAAAAATATGTAAATAGCATACGTCATTACTCTACTATGTCATATGTATGTGCCTCGCTTAAAGTAAAAATGAAGTTAGACTCGCATTCTAGACTACCTTGTTTTTCTTCCAATTAGCTTTAATGTTTTTGGAGTTACAAAACATAACACCCACCACTTTCCATGCAAAACATTTGCCCCTCATATCTCTTTTGAACTTACCCCCTCTCACCTTAAAAACATAGCCTCTGGTATTAGACATCTCAACTCTTGGAAAAAGATACTGTCTGTCTACTTGGTCTGTGCCTCTCATAATCTTATAAACCTCTATCAGATCTCCCCTCAGTCTTCCCAGCTCCAGAGAATTCAACCCAGCTTTGTCCTTATTGCCTTTGACTCTGCCTTGTTTCTTTTATTATTTCAGAAATATGTCTTTAGTAGAAAAGCATTTTGGTGGATTCTGTGGTTGTGAATGGTTATATATAAATGCAAGTCTATTTCTTAAATATTGTCCATGTCCCGTTTCCTCACTTACCTTTGGCCACCATTATGAAGTGACATACGTTACGTAAGCGCGGGAGTTCCTGATGTGCAACGTTCATCGTCCAACTTTCCTAAAGAACAGGCAGTTCCGTTCTGTTGCAGATTCAGCCTGGGTGCAGCAAGCTGAACGCAGGAGATGGTGGCAATGGAGCTCAGCAATAATCAGTGCTTGTGTTAATTAGTTAAATAGAATACCATTCGGTTTAAAGACTGGCAGATGACTATAATCACTGCTAGATGGTCATTGCCTTCCCCCGTATGTGTCATTAAAGACCCACATCACCCAGAACATGCCCTCTTCTCATTGCTACCATCACGGAGGAGGCACTGGAGCCTGAAGACACTCAGTGTTTCAGGAGCAGTTCTTCCCTTCCGCCATCAGATTTCCGAATGGACAATGAACACCACTCAATATTCATCTTGCTCTTTTAGCACTATTTATTTAATTTAAAAAAATAAATTTCTTACTGTAATTTATAGGTTTTTAAAATTATTTTGTACTGCTACCACAAAACATTTCACGATATATGGCAGTGATATTAAACCTGATTCTGACTCATATGAAAACCTCCCTGGAGAACAAGGAGAGGGTATTGGGTGAGAAGCGTGTTGAGACACTGTTGACAGATTTTCAGTCTCATGCAAAGTAAAAGCAAAGAAGCCAAGCCTGTGACGTACCTAATTCTCCTGTTTATTCTCTACTTTTAATAACTCTCCCATTTTAGGCACAGCAATACATTATCAGATATATACATAATAATTTCCAACCGGTAATAGTAAATAAGTGAACAAAGAAATTTGGATACAGTACAATCATCACACTACAACATTTCTCTTCATATATACTTGAAGATTCTGAAAGTCATTAAGTTACTTTTTTTTAAAAGAGGTTAATGGTAGTTTGTGGCACAGCCTGCTTCTTTTATTGTTTGGTAACACAACAGCCACATCGCCAGCATGGCTTCTCATTATATAGTGTATAATTTCAAAGCAGAGTCCTTACAGAACACCGCTCGTCAACCTCTCTTATTGGATCTAGTCAAAACTCATCTCAAATGCGATTATCCCAGCTAAAATGAATCTACACAATAGATCAAACGTCCATCGGCAATGCCCGCTAGTTTTAACTTACATCCAGTGGCTACATGTTACATGGGATGGATTTGGGTTTCAGAGTTAAAAAGAGAAACAAAATACAGTAGTATTCAATTGTAACCGCTCCCTATATTTACAATATTTACAGAGAAGCAGAGTGGTGCGGCGCTGCACCACCGAAGCTCTATGTACAGTGTCTCGCTACTGGTTTCTGCAAACGACGGTCACGTGCTTCTTCTAACGCTCTCGTTGGCATGGAGTCCTTCAAAATCTCCCGAGTACAACTACACGTTACATTCCACAAGGTATTCCAGAAAGTGCGTGCTTTCTGAACGTCCTGTGAAGGCGTCGGGGGGTAGTGGAGAAGGGCGGGAACGTGGCGAGGTGGGGCACTCGGGAGGCCGGAGTGTCAGGCCGCTCAGCCTCCAACGGCAGATTCCACGCGGCAAACGGGAGGAAGGGGGCGCCCACCGGGATCCGGGCGTCGGTTCTGCCGCGTTAGCTGCTGAACATTTGAGAGTTGGCATTGGGGCTCGGGGGGCTCCGGGGGCTCGGGGGGCTCGGGGGGCTCGGGGGGGTGGGAGGGTTGGAGAGGAGAGGCCAGCAGTGCGCCGTCACCTTTCTGCGCGGTGGAGTCCCGGTCACCGCTCAGAGGGCGAGCTGTAGCTTGGTCAGGTTTCTCTGGTGCATGTTATGGTGGCGAACCAGCTCGTCGGACCTCGCAAACTTCTTCTGACAGTTCGGCCACCTACAGCTAAAGGGCTTTTCACCTGTTAAAAACAGCAGCTCCAATGAACTTTGAATATGTTGCCAACAAAGAAAATCTACAGTCATTGATTACGCCAAAGCATAATTTATTAAGGATTAGATTTATTAGAGTGTAGCTCCATTCTAGAATATTTTTCTCTGATTCAGAAAGGCAGGACTTTTTGAAGTTAGTCAATTTATGTGCTGCCTCTTGGGAGGTTGTCCCCACCCTCTCTGGATCTGTAACTTTTGACAAGGGGGAGGAAGAAAGAGATTCTGCAGATGTTGGAAATCTAGAGTAACACAGGCAAAATGGTGTAGGAACTCAGCATGTCAGGTAGCGTTTATGGAGAGGAATAAACAGGTGACATTTCAGGCTGAGGCCCTCCATCAGGACTGGAAAGAAAGGGGAAAGAAGCCAGAATCGTGTGGGGTGGGAGGAGGAGTACCGGCTGACAGGTGAGCGGGGAGGTAGGTGGGTGGTGATGAGTCAGCATAAGGGAGTGAGGTAGAACATCTGATTGAGTGATGCCTCACTAGCAACCTGGTGCTGAAGGTCACAACCACATCTGGACTATTGCGAGCAGTTTTGGGGCGCTCATCTAAGAAGGGATGTGATGACATTGGAGAGGTTCACGAGAATGATCCCAGAAATGAAAGGATTAGCGTATGAGGAGCATTTGATGGCTCTGGGCCTGCACTCACTGGAATTTAGAAGAATGGGACAGCAGGAACTCATTGAAACTTACCAAATATTGAAAGGCCTAGATAGAGTGGACAGAGGGAGGATGGTTCCAATAGTGCGAGAGTCTCGGAAGAGTACACATCCTCAGAACAGGAGGACATCCCTTTAGAACAGAAATGAGGAGGAATTTCTTTAGCCAGAGGATGGTGCATCTATGGAATTCATTGCCACAGCCAGCCATGGAGGCCAAGTCATTTAAAGCAGAGGTTGATAGGTTCCTGATTAGTGAAGGTTGCAACAGTTACAGGAACCAGGTTGGAGAATGGAGTTGAGAGGTAATATAAATCAGCCTTGATAGAATGGCAGAGCAGACTCGATGGGCCAAATGGCCTGATTCTGTTCCATGTTTTGTAGTCTTATGGTCAAAGATCACAGAGATATAGAGGGATGTGATGAGAACATGGGGGGAGGGGTGGGATTATAAAACACGGGAATTGTAAAATCAAAGTTCGAAGTAAATTTATTATCATAGTATTCATTTTCTTGTGGGCATTTACAGGTTTGATTACCTTAATCCAGAGGGGACTGGGAAGCAGAGGGTCGGTGAGCGAAGTTCATGAACTAGGATCAGGAGAGCAGAGAGTCGGAGAGATGCCAATTATGGAGTAGAGAATGTGGGAGTCAAGGCAGGGATAAGGTTTGGAAGTAGGAGTGGCACAAATAAGGTGTTTTAAACAGATAATGGCCCACTGATTACGCCTACACACAGAATTTTAAATTTTTGCATTATCTTGCCTACTCACTCTGCCCTCCAATCTAAACATATTCATCTAAGAGGGCCTGTTCTTGTAACTCAGAATTCTAGGTGCATGACTCACGCTTCCCCTTTCTCTAAACTACATTCAATGCTGTTTTTCAAGATAAACTCCTGGAAATGGGTGAGCATTGCACATTCAGCACACTAACAATCGAAACAAGGCTGGTATAGATTCCACAAATGCTAGAAATCCAGAGAAGCACACACAAAATGCGCCTCTCAAAGTGCAACCTCAAGTCCCTGTTGTGAGAGGTGGGAACGGGCAAAGCCAGCCAACAGGATTCTGGTGAAACTGCATAGGCCGCTCCCCTGGACAGTGGATGCAATGGATGACAAAAATGTTGATGAACACCAACCACGTCAACAATGTTGGACAATGGAGACAGGAGGTTATCAGTGACCTACGCTCCACTGGGAGCTGAGGGCCCAAGAAGCAGAAGAAGACATGCAAAATGCTAGAAGAACTCAGCAGGTCAGGCAGCATCTATGGAGAGGAATTAATTGCCAATGTTTCAGGCCGAGACCCTTCATCAGGACAGTAAAAGGCAGGGGGATGAAGCCAGAATAAGAAGGTGGGGGAAGGGAAAGAGGAGAAGCTGGTAGGTGATAGCTGAAATCAGGCAAGGAGGAAGGAGGGTGGGATGATGCAAAAAGCTGGGAGGTGATAGGTGGGAAAGGTAAAGGGCTGAACAAGAAAGAATCTGATAGGAAAAGAGAGTTGCCCATGAGAGAAAGGGAAGGAGGAGGGCACCAGTGGGAGGTGATGGACTGTTGAGGAGGAAGGAAGGGGTAAGAGGGAGCCCAGAATGGAAAAAAGAGAAGGGGGAGGGGAAAGAAATTACTGGAAGTTAGAGAAATCAAGTTCATGATATCAGGTTGGAGGCTACCCAGATGGAATACTGTATGTAGGAAGTTTGATTCGGTTCACTGAAGCAGAGTCAAGGTCTCAGGGAGGAGGTTGGAGAAATCTTTTGGGGTGGTACCAGGGGTGGGGAGCTTCACCTGGAAGAGCAGGGGGAGATTGTTATCAGAGCAGAGGTCATAAAGGCAGATTGGGTAGAGGTGCTCAAATAGCAAAGAGTTTTGACACATTGAGAATGGAGAAACTGAGTCAAGAGGCTGATTATCTGAGGTTGTCCACTTAAGGGAAGCCAATATAACATACTGAGATTCAAGAGACTGCAGATGCCGGAATCTGGAGCAACATACAATTTGCTGGAGGAACTCAGCAGGTCGAGTGGTATCTGAGCAGGAAAAGGAATTTTTACCATTTCATGTTGCATGCCAGTCTTCAACCCAGAATGTCGATGATGACGTTCTCTCCCACAGATGCTCCTCAGCCTGCAGAGTTCCTCCATTAAACTGTTTGCTGCTCAGTTTAAGGCACAGTGTCCCAGAGCCATGGAGCCACTCAGTAGGGAAACAGCCATTCGGCCCAACCTCTCCATGCTAACCAAGATGCCTACTTGAGCTAGTCCCATTGACACGGCACATAATGGTGATGATGATGCTGAAACTGTGGAATTCATTGCCACAGACTCCTGTGGCGGCCAAGTCATTGGGTATATTTAAAGTGGAGGGTGATAGATTCTTGATTAGTGAGAGTGTCAAAGGTCATGGGCAGCAGGCAGCAGAATGGAATTGAAAAGGATAATAAATCAGCCGTGATCAAATGGCGGACCAGACTCGATGGGCCAAATAACTTAATTCTGCTCCTATCTCTTAAGGTCTTATGTATGGCACATGAGCAGGTTGTGCCTATGCTCGCTATATCACAGGAGAAAGATGTGATCTTATTGAAAGAGAGGGATAATAAATTAGCCATGGTGGAGAAGATTCAATGGGCAAAGCGACCTAATTTTACTCCTATGTCTGAAGGTCATTTCTTTATATCTGAAAAAAAATCAAATCACTTCTACAAATGAAAAGTTTTATAGGAAGGCAGCTACTTCAACTTAATAAAAGCTTGAAAATTAAAATATTTCAGGTAGTGGGAAGTCATAACAGAAAACAGATCAGCCATGATGAAATGGGGGAGCAGACTCGATGGGCTAAATGGCCTGATTTTCCTCCTATATCTATGGTCTTATATGGGGACATATGTATACTTTGATGATAAATTTACTTTGAACTTTGAACTTTGTATTGAAGAGGGATGCAAAGTAGCATAGTGGTTAGTGTTACGCTTTACAGCGCCAGCAATTGGAAGATCAAGGTTCAATTCCCACCGTTGTCTGCAAGGAGTTTTGATGTTCTCTCCTTAGCCATAAAGAGTTCCTCTGGGTGTTCCGGTTTCCTCTCACATTCAAAAAAAGCTGTATGAATCATGCTGGAAGGTTGTGGGCTTGCTATTTGCCGCCAAAAGCATGGCCACACTGGACCGTGTTGGTCATCAACACAAATGATGCATTCATTTCAGGATATATTTCAATATATACATGACAAATAAAACTAATCTAATCTGTAATTGTTGGGGAATGGAGCATTAACCACATTAAGACACAGTTGTCAGATACTAATATGTCAGGAACAACATCAATCTCCTTCTCCTCTACACTAGGGTCTTGTCTCACTGTGGTGTTGAGACAAAAGAATGTCAGATCAAAGAAAAGCGCCACTTTTCCAAGACTATGGCTTCCTCTTGCACTAGAAAGAGAGTTATTCAGTTTCAGAGAGATACAGACACTCATGGAATGAGTGTTGAGTCATGTTAAGATGTGGGAGAAAATTTGACTGGATGGGTCATGTCCTTGTATAAGCTTAGTATTTCCTGGATAGTCTATTGTGCAACATCTTCAGGCAAGGAAATTATTGTAGGCAACATAAAGTTGGAACTTTATTCACTGGAGCATGGGAGAATGAGGTGAGGAGGAGGATCTTATGGAAGAGTTAAAAACATGAGAGTGTTTATAAGTGAATGTGCACTGTCTTTTTCCCAGGATTGGGGAATCAAGAACTAGGGGGAAATAGGTTTAGAGTGAGATTCAAAGTATATTTATTATCAATGTATGCAGTATACAACCCTGAGATTTGTCTTCCCCACAGACAGCCACGGAACAAAGAAGAACATTGAACCATATTCAAAGAAAAAAGAAGAAAAATCGGAGAGATTTAATAGGAATTTCAGAGGCAACATTTTCACCCAGTGGATGGTCAGAATATGGAAAGAGTTGCCAGAGGAAGTGATTGGGGAAGGCAGCATACTTATGTTACTTTAAGATACAACACGGTAAAAAACTCTTCCAGCCCAGTGATGCTGTGCTGCACAATTACACCCAAGTGACTAATTAACCTGTGAACCCTTATGCCTTTGGAATGTGGGAGGACCCCCATAGTCATGGGGTGAAATTACAAACTCCTTACGAACAGCGATGGAATTGAACCTGGGTCACTAGTGCTGTAATAGTGTTGTGCTATTGCTGTGCTACTCCACAGCTCTATTAAGATCAATTAAAATGAACTTGGACAGGGACATGAATGGGAAAGCCACAGTTAAGGCTAGGGGCCAAACACATGCATATGGGATTAGTGTAGATAGGAATCTTGTTCAGCGTGGACCAATTGGACTGAAAGACTTGTTTCTGGGTGTCAGGCGCTATGAATCTATGACACCATAACACTGTAATTCCACTGCCTGTTTGCCTAGATACTATTTTAAAATGGATTGGACCTCTATTAAAATGGAGTGAGGGAAATTAATATACATCTCAAGCTTTCTTACAAAGACAAGGATGTTGCCATGTCTTGAGAACGTGAGTTATAGGTTAGGACTTTACTCCCTTGAGCGTAGGGGAATGAGGGGAGTTTTAATGGAGGTATACAAACTTATGAGGGGTATAGATAGGGTAAAATTCAAACAGGCTTTTTCCACCAGAACCAGAGGTCATATGTTAAGGGTGAAAGGTGAACTGTCTAAGGGGAACTTGAGGAGGAGCTTCTTCATTCAGGGATGGTGAGAATATGGTATGATCTGCCAGTGGAAGTGGTAGATTCGAGTTCAATTTCAACAGTTAAGAGACATTTGGAGGTAGCGGGGTGGGAGTGGGATGGAGGGCTATGTTCTGGGTGCAGGTTGATGGGACTAGGCAGATTAATAGTTTAGACTAGATGGGCCAAAGAGCCTATTTCTGTGCTGTAGTGGTCTATGACTCTAAGACATGATTACAAGTAATATCCATTGATTTTCTTTTTAACTGTGTGTTACAGAAAGTTTGGGGAGAGATGGTGCAATATTTAACTATTTGGGTTAGCCAAATGCCCATGGAATTGGGTGCAATATTGGTGAATACATCCTGTCTGATACTGAGTTCAATGGAGATTAAAGTTGGTCTGAGTGTAAAATTGGTGTTGCATCTTTTCCCAACATTGAGTATGACATCCCAAGGACCCTGCTCCCTGTGTCTTAGGGCAACTATTATATTACTTTATGTTAGAAGATCATAGTCAGGCTGCCCATAAACCATGTAACTTTAAAAGTCCTGCTGTATACTCACTTTAGGTTTTACATATTAAACAAAAGCTAAATAATTTATACATGCTTACATTAAATCGCTGTCAAGAAAAAAGCAAGTCAAATTTACCATATTAAACAGATTTAATATTTTGCATTAATTAATGACGCAAGAGGCTAGAGCAGAATTTAACCCTTTGAGAACTATGTTACTTTAGAGTAAAAAAGCCAGAAGCACAATTTACTCGAAACAATGTTGAAATTCCCAGAAGAATTAGGAAAAAAATTAAAAATAACTTTCGATTCCTTAGATGAATTCTCGGAAGGTTGCAGATGGTGAGTAAGATTTCTTGGTAATCATGGGTGTTTCCAATAGGCCCTAGAAGTACGAAACCTACCTCCCATGGTCACTTGGAGATCCAGTAACCTGGATTAGGTTGGTCAGTTGTACTCTAGGGCACTGCCGGTGGGCTTCTTAATGGAGTTCAGTCCTACCATTTGGAGCTCAGAAACCTATCGTATATTGAAAGGCCTTGATAGAGTGGATGGAGAGGATGTTTCCTATAGTGGAGAATCGGCCAGAGGATACAACCTCAGAATACATGGAAGTCCCTTTACATTAGAGATGAGGAGGAGTTTCTTTAGCCAGGGGGTGGTGAATCTGTGGAATCCATTGCCACAGATGGCTGTGGAGGCTAAATCATTGGGTATATTTGAAGTGGAGGTTGATAGGTTCTTGATTAATAAGGGTACAAACGTCACAGGGAGAAGGCAGGAGAACGGGGTTGAGAGAGATATATCAGCCATGATGGAATAGCAGAGAAGACTCAATGGGCTGAATGGCCTAATTGTGTTCCTATGTCATATGGTCATGTGGTCATTTAATGCCATTTCTATAAAAATGCCAAGCACTACAGATGGGTAAAGGTGGAGAACTCCCACTGGGCACTGGGAAGAGGTTTACCCAGTATGTGGGGTGGGGTACTCAGGTGTCTTAACTACCACCTCCTTTCTACAGACTCAAAGGGATTCCCGAGTCTTTCAACATGCCAAGCATTTAGTTCCTTGATCTGTGGTAGGTAGAAAGTGTCCTTGCAGACAGAGATACATATTGACAGGGAGAGCTTCTATTACTTAGAAAATCAGTCCCCACACTCATTAGGGTAGTGGTGGGTCTGATCAACAGATGAGGTCAAGCATTATTATTATTTATAGTTTTTAAATTGGTTAGGGAACAGATTGCCATGTGCGGTATTTAGGACCAGAATCCTACAACTGACCTCTGTTCGAGGCCATGTTCTAGTCTTAGAATTTGACTTGGTTTCCAAAGGGTTTTCTACTGAGTGCACAGTTGAGGGAGATGTGGAGAGGGGCTAAATTGGGGTGAAGTGGGAGAGGGGCAGTCGGGAAGAGGTGTTGAAGAAAACCAAAACTAGCGCGTCTGTTTCAACCCCTGCTACATTCGGCCTTCCATGATGGCCCTTCATGGAGAGGCATTGATGGTGGTCATGGAGAAGGTGCAGCCCCAACCATCCTGCCCTCCCAGTTCAAGGAGGCTGCGTTTCGACCAGCAGCTCCTGCGGGGAAAATAGAGGGAATCAATTGGTGGTAAAACTCGAAAGAAACCTCACTAAAACCTTTTTTTTAAATTTAATAAGGTTAAACATTTTAGGTCCAAAATGAACATATAGTGCTCAAAGGGTTCAAGTATTACAAAAGCGGCAGACAAATATTAGCTGTTAAAACATTAAAGTCTGCGATTAAGAAAGTAAAAGTCAAAAAAAATTGTTTACGCACTTGTTTTACCTGTATGAGTTCGGGTGTGAGTCTTTAAGTGGTCAGAGCGAGAGAATTTACGCTGACAAGTTTTACACTGGAATGGCTTTACCCCTACAGGAGAACAAAGAGCAAAATGATTTGAATTAGGTCACCACAATCACACACAGACACACAGTATAAGAGGGTTTGCTGAATGTAGAGTCAATGCCAGTAACAGGCAGGTTCTCTATCAGAGTAAAGACACGATAATGTTCTTGAAGGAATTCAGCAAGTTAGACAGTATCTATGGAAGAGGGGAATAAACAGTTGACATTTTGGGCCAAGTCCTTTAATTAGGACTGGAAAGGAAGGGGAAATACTTCATCCCCTTGCCCACCTTTTATTTCAGTCCTAATGAAGGTTCTCGGCCCAAAATGTTGATTGGTTATTCCCCTCCATAGATGCTGCCTGGCCTGCTGTTCCTCTAGCATTTCATGTGTGTTGCTCAAGATTTCCAGCACCTGCAGAATCGCGTGCTTAGGATAGTGTTCTTGCACAAGAGTCTGGACACATACACTGCCATTGGTAACAAGTGCTCATGATCGTGCTATCATGCACCGCCCCTGGGAAGAACTATGGATTGAACTCCAGGATGACGTTGTTCACTGGTAAATTGGTTTCTTATTGCTACATGTGCCAAGGTACACTGAAATTTGTTGTTTTGCACGCCACGCATAGAGATCACTTCATTACAAGGGAAAACAATAACAGAATGCGGAATAAAGTGTTACAGTTACAGAGAAAGTGCAGTGTAGTCAGACAATAAGGTGCAAGGCCATAACATGGTAGATTGTGAAGTCAGGAGTCCATTTTATCATACTATGGGACTGTTCAATAATTTTATAACAGTGGGGCAGAAGTGTGGTGTGGTGAGCGTTGGCTCTCTGCATGACTCGGAGGGATTTCTGCCAGTTCCTGACTCATTCAGAGCTTACAGAAGGAAATGAATAGCAAAAAATCATGAGTGCATTAGCGCACAGTATGGGCCCTACGGCCCACGATGTTGTGCCAAACTTTTAACATCAATCAAACCCTTCTCTCCTCCATAAATCCTCCATTTCCCTATCATCCATGTTCCTATTAACAGTTTCTTGTGTCCCTAATTTATCTGCCTCGGCCCCCACCCTGGCAGACATTCCATGTACTCTCTGGTGTAGAAGACTTACCTCTGACATCCCCCCTATATTTTTCTCCAGCCACCTTAAAATTATGCCCCATTGAAATAGCCATTTCTGCCCTGAAAAAAAAAATCCCTGGCTATCTGCTCGATTTATACCTCCCATCATCTCGTACATCTCTGTCAAGTCACCTCTCATACTCCTTCACGCCAAACAGAAAAGACCTAGCTCGCTCAGTCTGTGGCAGCGTGTTCCTGAGCACGTATCAATTGCAGTGTCTGCCTGTGCCAGGACGGCGAATAATCAGACAGCTACACAAATAGGGATACGGGCCAAATGAGGACAAAAGGAGGATTAATTTAGATGAGCATATTGGCTGGCATGAGCTACTTAGGCAGGAGGACAGGTTTCCATGTTCTATTTACTCAATGACTCTCAAAGTTGAGGGAATGGGAATCAAAGTCTCTTTGGGGGGGGGCTTCTGCTGTTGCTTACATGGTGGGGGGGATTGGCGCTTCTGCTGGCATGAGTGGGAGGGGAGGGGGTTGATGTTTTTGCTACTGCTCGTACGAAGGGTGGGGGAAGGGGATTTCAGAGCTTCAATGTTTCTATCATTCATTCTTTGGAGTTTCTTGTTTTGTGGATGTCTGTGAAGAGTACAAATTTCAGGTTGTATCCTGTATACATTCTCTGATATTGAATGAGCCACTGAACCTTTGAAATAGGAAATGAATTCTGGGGTATTACATACATTTCTGGTCGCCGCATTATAGGAAGGATGTCGAGGCTTTGGAGAGGGTTCAGGTGAAGTTTACCAGGAAGCTGCCTGGATTAGAGGGCATGTGCTGTAAAAAGATATTGGAGAAACTTGGGTTGGTTTCTCTGGAGCAGCAGAGTCTGAGGAAAGATCTGATAGAGGGTTATAAGACTATGTGAGGTGTAGACAGAGTAGACAGACAGTATCTTTTCCCAGAGTTGAAAGGTCTAATGCCAGAACGCATTCATTTAAGGTGAGAGGGAGGAATTTCAAATGAGATGTGAGGGGCAAGTTTTTTTTACACGGAGAGTGGTGGGTGTCTGGAATACACTACCTGGGGTGGAGATAGAGGCAGAAACATTGGAGACTTTTAAGAGGTGTTTAGGTAGGCACATGAATGCGAGGAAAAACGGAAGGATACAGGCACACAATGTGCTGAAGGAGCTCCGCAGGTCGGACAGCATCTATGGATGGAAGTAGTCAACATTTCAGGCTGAGACTCTTCATCAGGACTGTTTATCACTCAAGATTTCCAGCATCTGCAGTACTGCAGTTAAATATTTCAAGCACAAAATCAGTGCACCGCAGGTAATAACAACAAATGTTTAAGAGCGCAAGATCGCACATCCACACGCTGCCAAAACCAATGCGAGACTGGCGGGAGTGAGACTGTGAGGCGGGCGCAGGTGACTTGTATTGGCGGGAAAGCGGTGCTTCTCGTCCCAACAGCCTTGCATAACTGTGAGTTTTGGACGCATATAAGGAGAAGTTGGTAGAAATAGGTTCGACGCATAACAATGAATCCGCATTGTCTGAAGACGCATATAATGAGCATAGGGTGTATCTCTTGTAGTCTATGGCAGGATACTGACATTATGTAGGCAGAAGAGATTAGTTCAGTTGGCCATTTGATTACTACTTTAATTGGTTCAACACAACATTGTGGGCTGAAAGGCCTTTTCTTGTGTTGTACTGTTCTATGTTCTAAAACAGTAAGTGTAGGAAACACTCAGTAGGTCAGGGAATATCCGTAAAAGAGAAAAAATTAATGTTCCCAGTTGTAGTCAGTTCCCCAGAGCTTAACATCCAGTAAGTACTGGAGGCTGCAACCGATTAGTCATCGGATGCTTCTCTTAGAACTTGTCCAGACAGTGGGCAGAGCAGATGCAGGGTGACATAACCTTAAGACCCTTCTCCATCTCGCTACTCTGACCATGGCTTCTTACACTGTTCCACAGAAGCCCAATTACCAGAATTGGCCTGAAACATTAACACTGTTCCTCTCTTCACAAACACTCAGTGGCCACTTCATAAAGTACACTTGTACACCTGCTGGTTAATGCAAACATCTAAACAGCCAATCATGTGGCAGCAACTCAATGTATAAAAGCATGCAGACTTGGCCAAGAGGTTCAGCTGTTGTTCAGACCAAACATCAGAGTGGGGAAGAAATGTGATCAAAGTAACTTTGACCATGGGATAATTATTGGTGCCAGACAGGGAGGTTGGAATATCTCAGAAACTGCTAATCTCCTGGGATTTTCATACACGGTCTCTAAAGTTTAAAGAGAATGGTGCTGAAAACAAAGAAAAAACACCAGCGAGTGGCTGTTCTGGGGGTGGAAATGCTTTGTTAATGAGAGAGGTCAGAGGAGAATGACCATACTTGTTCAAGCTGACAGGAAGGCAACAGTAACTCAGATAACCGTATGTTACAACACCGGTGTGCAGAACAGCATCTCTGAATGCATAACACGTCGAAAATTAATTGGATAGGCTACAGCAGCAGAAGACCATGAACATACACTCAGTGATCACTTTATTAGGTACAAGAAGTACACAATAAAATGGCCACTGAGTGTATATTGTCTGATTTGCTGAGATTTTCTGGCATTCTCTTTTCTCATTTCATTTAGAAGTTTGGTTTCCCTGTTATTGACAGCTGGTGAGTAGTACTAAACTGGCAGAAAGGGAGTCACAGTTATTCAGAACAGAAACAGTCATTTCAGCCCAACCCGTTCATGCCAACTATGACATCTATTTATTTAGCGATACAGTACTGTAACAGGCTCTTCTGGCCCAACGAGCCCATGCCGCCATTTATACCCAGGTGACCAATTAACCTATTAACCAATATCTTTGAATTGGTAGAAACCCGGAGCACTCAGAGAAAATCCACATAGTCATGCAGAGAACGTAAAACTCCATACAGTCAGTGGCTAGAATTGAACTCAGATCGCTGGCGCTGTAATAGAATTATGCTAACCGTTACACTAATGTGCCACTCCCGAGTATCTATCCCAGCTAATCAGATTTGTCTGTATTTAACCATATACCACCATACCTCTCCCATTCCCCTGCCTGCCTAAATGTCTTTCAAATGTTGTAATTGTGCCAGCCTGTACAGTGTCCATTGGCATCTCATTCCGTATACCCATCACCCTCTGTGTGAAACACTTGTCTCTCACATTCCTCTTAAATCTTTCCCCTCTTCCCCTTAGATACATGTTCTCCAGCTTTAGACTCCTCTACACAGGAAAAAGACTGAGACCGTCCACCTCATCTACACCCCTCATAATTTTATAAACCTCTACACGAACACTCCTCAGCCTCCTATAGTCCAGGGAAATCAGTTCCAGCCTATCCAGCTTCTCATTTTAACTCAAGCCCTCCAGTCCTGGTAACTTCCTCAAAAATCTTTCCTGCACCCTTCCCAGCTTAATGACATCTGACCAGCACTGTACAGAATACTCTACTCTATGTGGAGACCAGCACTGTGCACGATACAGGTGTGGAGATCAGCACTGTGAACAATACAGGTGTGGAGATCAGCACTGTGCGCAATACTCCAAGTGTGTTCTCACTATCTAATTATACTTGTAATCGTTGTTGCACAAAGTTGCAAACTCAGTCAGCTCCTTCACGGACACTAGCCTCCCCAGCAACTATGAAGGTCTTCAAATGGCGATGCCACGAAAGGAAGGCATCCATCAGTAGGGACTCCCATCATCCAGGACATATCCTCTTCTCATAGCTACCATCGGGGAGGAGTACAAGAGCCTGAAGAAACACACTCAACATTTTAGGAATTACTTTTCCCCCACCACCATCAGATTTATGAACAGATAATGAACCCATCAACACAATCTCACTACTTTTGATCCTTATTTCATATAAATAGATTGATAAATCGGTAGACAGATACTCCCAAGTCTAAATGGGAAACACCTGAGAAGGTCGTGGAGAATGACAGAGCTAAGATCCTTTGGGACTTCCAAATATAGACTGATAAGCAGGATTGGACAACCATCCAGACAAGGAACAGAAGAAAGAAATAGTAATAGACGTGGGAATCTAGAATATGAGAAGCTGGAGAAATGCCAGGGTTTGAAAGAGCAGGTAGAAATGACGTGGAAGGTTAAAGCCAGAGTAATCTCAGTGGTGATAGGAACACTTGGAGCTGTGACACCTGGACTGGGAGAGTGGCTCCAACAAATCCTGGAAACATTTGTGATCTCGGTCCAGAAGGGTGCACAAATAGGAACAGCAAGGATACTGCACCGTTCACTACTACCATCTGCCTGTCTCGACACTTTCAAGAATTATGTTCCTGCTCCCTAGGTCTCTCTGTTCTACAACAGTCTCCAGGGACCTACCATTTACTACGTAATCCCTGCCCCTGCAACACCGCATACTTGTCCAAGTTAAATTAATTCTAACGACGTTCCTACGCTTGCCTCTCCAGTTGATCTACACTGTAAGTGCTGGTTCCTCACAGCTCCTGGGAACGGGTGCTTCCTGTGTGCAGTTCGCATGACTGCTTTCCTCCCACATCCCAAAGGCACTCAGTGTAGCTTAGCGGCAAATCGAATGACAAGAGAGGTGTCCTGAAGAAGGGTGTCAGCCTGAGACGTTGACTCCGTTTCTCTCCACAGATGCTGCCTGACCTGTTGAGTTCCTCCAGCATTTTGTGTGCGCTGCTGTGGATTTCCAGCATCTGCAGAATCTGGTGAACGCAGCAGGCCAGGCAGCACCTCTAGGAAGAGGTACAGTCGACGTTTCGGGCCGAGACCCTTTGACGGCCCGAAACGTCGACTGTACCTCTTCCTAGAGATGCTGCCTGGCCCGCTGCGTTCACCAGCAACTTTGATGTGTGTTGCTTAAATTTCCAGCATCTGCAGAATTCCTCATGTTTACGTATCTGCAGAATCTCTTGTGTTGATGTGTACACGTGAAGTCACAGGGAGAAAGAGGGCAAAGAAAAGGGGGAAATGGGACTAATTGGATCATTTCCTGGGAATCAACACGACGGGCCAAATTTATTTTATTTATGGAGACACAGCGTGGAATAGGTCCTTCTGAAACTTCAAGCAATGCCAGCAAACAATCTCCTGATTTAATCCGAGCCTAGTCACAGGGTAATTTACAATGACTAATTACCCTACCATCCGGTACGTCTTAGGACTTTGGGAGGAAACAGGAGCACCCAGAGGAATCCCCCATGCAGTCATGGAGAGAATGTAGAAATTCCTTACAGACAGCGGCGGGAAATGATCCCAGGCCACTAGTACTGTAAAACATTGTGCAAACCACCATGCTGTTGTACCATCCCAACGCCTCCTGTTTTGTTGTTCTCACATATCGTGTATAATGGCAACATCACACCGCTTTGAGGTTCAGCTCCACTGAAGCCACAAAATAATTTCTAAGGAAGGCCATTCAGCCCATCATGTGTACAAGCCCATAGATACACCTGGAGAAAATCTGTTCAAGAGGGATCTGTTCTACATGAGAACAACTTCCGTTGTGCCGCAGAGAACACGCGGCAGGTGCGAGAGGAGAGGCTGAACAATCAAAAGACCCAACCACTGACCACAGACACCACTTAACCTTGCCCACACTGAACCAGAATAGGTGGATCCCGATCCGCCTCTGCAGCCACCTGAGGACTCACCTGTAGACAATCACTTTGGAAACCATCGTACTCGACTTGAGTGATTGCACTAGTACTATAATGTGTCTGCTGAAGTTTAATTTAAATGGAGAGATTTTAACCCACAACTCAGTAACTTAATCACCGCACTGCAAAATTGGCTTTCACCACCACATTACGCAATGCAGAGCACAGCACAGTTCTATCATTAAACAGCAAATGTATCTCCACAAACCTGGTGTAACTTTTAATGCAAACCTCTTCTTCTAGTTATTTACCCTTGTGTTTCTTTCCAAGTCTCCTTCCTTTCCTCTCCTCGCTCCAGATCATGTTTCTCTCAACATTAATTCTCTTGCCAATGATGCCTCTGGTAAATTTTTATTTCAGATTTGCAGCATCTGTAACACACTCAGTGACCATTTTATTAAGTTTCTCCTGTATCTTATAAAATGGCTTTTGAGTGTCTGCTCGTGGGCTTCTGCTGTGGCCCACCCAACGCTCAACGTGTTGTGTGTTCAGAGATGGCCTTCTGCACTTCGTTGTTGTAACACATGGCTATCTGAGTTACTATCGCCTTCCAGCTTGAACCAATCTGGCCATTCTCCTCTGACCTTTCTCATTAACAAGGCTTTTCACCCACAGAACTGCTGCTCACTGGATTTTTTTCACACCATTCTCTGTAAATTCTCAACACTGTTTGGCATGAAAATCCAAGCAGATCAGATGTTTCTGACATACTCAAACCACCCAGTCTGGCACCAACTATCATTCCACTGTCAAAGTCACTTAGATCTCATATCCTCCCCAATCTGATGTTTGGTCTGAACAACAACTGAACCTTTTGACCATGCCTGCGTGCTTTTATGCACTGAGTTACTGCCACATGATTGGCCGATTAGAGATTTGCGTTAACGAGCAGGTGTACAGGCAAACCTAATAAAATGGCCATTGAGAATATATAGCTTCTGCAAGTACCCTTATGGGTCTGTGTGACATGAACTGGTTTCAATGGTCTGATAGCCTAAAGAGGCATCTTGCAGAGTGAAAAACTGTCTCCTGAAGGAACTCTGTGGGTCAAGGAGCATCTGTGAAAGGGTGAAGGAATTGTAGATGTTTCAGGTGTAAAGTCCTGGTACAGGCAAAACGTCAATAGTTCCTTGCCCACTAAGTCCAGAACACTGTCTGTCCCCCCAGATTTCTCCATCTGCAGCCTCAGTTTTCCAGAATATTTTGTTTCCTCATTAACATCATTTCCAAAGTATGTGTTCTTCCCTCTCCTAATACTGTGGCAATTTCCTCTCTCCCTGTCATCTCCTCTGCATGTCAATGTAAGGGAGAACGAGTCATTACCCCGTACAACATCAAAAGAGGCTAGTCTGTGCCAGCCCTCAGAGTGACCCCATCAATCACATCCACCTGCTGATTTCTCTGAACCTTGTCCTCTCTCACGTGCATGTTTCCGCTTCCCGATTCTCCAGACACGCATCTACACATGTTCGCCTGTCGACATGTCTTTGGCAAGTGTGATGAAACGCAGAGGAAAGCCAAGAAATAAACACAAGAGTTTCTGTCAAATGCTGGAAATCCAGAGTAACACACGCAAAATGCTGGAGGAGCTCAGCAGGTCAGGCAGCGTCTATGGAGAGGAGTAAAGAGGTGATGTTTTGGGCCAAGACCATTTATTATGACCAAGTCGTCATAGGGAGAACATACAAGTCATTGCCTTCTTCTGAGCAGCATCTTTTCAAGACGGGTGACCCCAGCCATTATCAATACTCTTCAGAGAATGTCTGCCTGGCGTCAGTGGTCGCATAACCAGGACTTGTGATATGCTCATACGACCATCCACCACCTGCTCCCATGGCTTCACGTTGACCCTGATTGGGGGTGAAGCAGGTGCTACACCTTGCCCAAGGGTGACCTGCAGGCTAGTAGAGGGAAGGAGTGCCTTACACCTCCTTTGGCAGAGACATATCTCCATCCCTCCATCCTGGTAGCGCTTAGTTCAGTGTACGTAAAGACTTCAGTGCCAAGTAAATGTGAAAACTTTAGGAAGGGTACAGAGGAGGTTTACCAGGATGCTGCCTGGATTAAAGAGCATGTCTTATGAGAATGGGTTGAGTGATCTAGGGCTTTTCTCTGTGGATGAGAGGTGACTTGATAGGATGTATAATTTGATAAGAAGTGTAGACACACTTTTTCCCAGGGTGGAAATGGCTGATAATGCTGATTAGAAGAAAGTACAGGGAAGATATCAGAGGTAGTTTTTTTTACACAGAGGGAGGTGCATGGAGTGTTCTGCCAGAGGTGGTAGGGAGGCAGATACGATGGGAAAATTTAAAAGGCTCTTAGGTGGGCAAATGAATGAAAGAAAAATGAAGGAGGGAATGGTTTGATTGATCTCGGAGTGGGTTAAAAGTTCAGCACAACATTGTGGGCTGAAGGGCCTGTACGGTGCTGTACTGTTCCATATTCTATGTTCTTACCAGTGTGTCTTCGCTGGTGTCGCTTCAGCTGATCTGAACGGGAGAATCTTCGTCCACAGTCCTTGAAATCACACTGGTAAGGTTTCTCACCTAATCAGAGATAAACAAAGAGTGGTTACACTTCGTGTTGTTATCTGAGTGATGTGTTTAAACATGACTGATGATCACAGTGAATGGTGGTGCTGGCTCGAAGGGCTGAATGGCCTACTCCTGCACCTATTGCCTATTGTCTAGTGACTGAATGGTGAACTCTGTTTCTCTCCACAAAGCTGCCTCACTTACTAAGTGTTTTTCATAATTGTATTTCAGGTCATACTGCATGTCAGTGATAATAAAGCTGACTCTGATTTGAATTTCCAGCTCCTGTTACAATTTGTATTCGGGCTACTTAAAGTTTCTTCACTTCAAAGCTTATGATTGTAACGATAATTTAGTCAATTAGCAGAGTAAGTGTTAGAGAGAAAAGGCATTAAAAATTGGCATGACAAAGATTTAAAGGCACACAAGAGAGAGAAAAACTGTAGAGTTTTAAACAAATCAGTGAAATAGAGTTGTACAGAGGAGAAACAGGCCCTTCGGCCCATCTTGTCCATGCCGACTGTGACTCTAATCCCATTTGTCTGCATTTGTCCTCTATCCCTCTAGTCCTTTCCCATCCAAGTGCCTGTCCAAATGATTTTTACACATTGTAGACACTTCCTCTGGCAGCTCCTTTCATATACACACCACCCTCTGTGTGAAAAGCCTGCCCCTCAGATCTCCTCAAAACTCCTCTTCCTCACACTAAAACTATTCCCTCCAGTTGCAGACTCCCCAAAGCAAGGAAAATTATCTACCCTATGCATGCTCCTCATAATTTTACAAACCTATATCAGGTCACCCTTCGGGTTGGTTACTTAAAGTTGTTATACCTGGGGGATGAGGTGGGGATATTTCCCACTACCTATTAAATGCTCACAATGGTGTGCGTCTCAAATAGCTTCTGACAACTAAGTCAAGCTCCTGGCCTTCAGGTGTGACATAGCCACTAAACTCAGTGGATCCATTACTTCTGACAGGGGAAGGGCAAAGGCAGGTTACAGGCACCTTAAAACCAGTCACCTCAGATGGGGATTGTCAGCCAAGGTTGGCAGCTCAGCTAGGAGAAAGGAAACTCTGATCTCAAACCTCTGGTGCCTTGCAGATATACCCACTCATGGGAAGGAGTTGGGAGTGAACTCTGAGGCAAAACCTGGAGCAGGAGTCCCTAAGGCAGTGCCATGTAGAGTTCAATGCTGACTGGTAACTTCAGCGACACCTCTGGTGCCAAACTGTATTGGTCTCTGCCATTCCTCTGGATTCATCAGCGACGTGGAGAGGGGGAGCCTGCTGCACAGAAAACAGCTTGCTCTCCATATCGTACTGCCCTGGCTTGTATATCATGTAGACAACAAGGACACAACATCCATGGTTGACTCTGACCAACGAAGATCCTCAATAAGGTCACCCATCAACCTCCTGTGTTCCAGTGAGAATCAACCCAAATTATCCAATCTCTCTTTATAACTGCAGCTCTCTATTCCAGTCAATATCGTACCGAATCTCTTCTGCACTATTTCCAATGTCACCACATCCTTCCTGTAGTGTGCTGACCAGAACAGTATACAATACTCCAAATGCAGGCTGAAGAATACTTTGTACAGCTGCAACAAAATATCACAACTCCCAAAATGCCTCAGCCTATTTAGGGCAAACCACCTCACTATCCTATCGCCTGCGTCACCACTTTCAGGGAGCTATCAACATGTGCGCCAAGGTCCCCCTGGACATGAACTCTCCTGAGGTTCTGGCTATTGACTGCACAGTATTTAATATACCCAAATGCACTATGTCAATGTGCCACAGCAGAATGGGGGGGGGAGGGGGGTGAGTGGAGAGGTAGAGATGGTGGGGTTTGGGGGTGAGAGAAAGAAAGTTGAGAGAGAGAGAGAGTTGAGAGCTGATTGACAGAAAGAGTTAGAGAGAGAGACAGAGTAGAGAGAGTCAAGTGAGAGAGAGAGAGAGTTAAGTGAGAGAAAGATATGGGGGGAGAGGTTAAGCGAGAGTCAAGTGAGAGAGAGAGCTGAGAGAAAGTGAGTTGAGAGAGAGAGAGAGATGGTAGAGAGCTGGGACAGAGTTGTTGAGAGAAAGAGTTGAGTTGAGAGAGAGAGAGCTCAAAACACAGCCTTATGATTGGCTGCCAAGTGTTTCAATATTTACACTCTCTCTGTAGTTAGAAATTTTGCCTTCCTGTGATTAAAACCAATAACTAAGATAAATTATTTCAAGGTTATCTGATTAATTAAATAGACAATTAGTGACTAATTGAACACTATGTAAATATAAAATGAGATGAGGAGTATAACAGGCAGGTATACTGAGAGATAAGACCAGAAGACCATGAGATATAGGAGCAGAGTTAACCCATTTGGCCCATCTCTCTGCTCCGCCATTTCAACATGGCTGATCCAATTTTCCTCTCAGCCCCAATCTCCTGCCTTCTCACTGCATCCCTTCATGCCTGATCAGTCAAAAATCTATCAAACTCGTCTTAAATATACATAAAGACTTGATCTCCACAGATGCCTGTGGCAAAGAATTCCACAGATTCACCACCCTCTGGCTAAAGAAATTCCTCTTCATCTCCATTCTAAAAGGACACCCCTCTATTCTGAGGCTGTGTCCTGTGGTCTTAGACTCTCCCACCTTAGGAAACATCCTCTCCACATCCACTCTATCAAGGCCTTTCACCATTCGATAGGTTTCAATGAAGTCAACCCTCATTCTTCTGAATTCTAGTGAATACAGGCCCACAGCCATCAGACACTCTTCAGCTGACAAGCCATTCAATCCTGGAATCATTTTTGTGAACTTCCTTTGAACCCTCTCCAGTTTCAGCACATCCTTTCTAAGATAAGGGACCAAAACTGCTCACAATACTCCAAGTGAAGCCTCATCAGTGCTTTACAAAGTTTCAACATTACATCCTTGCTTTTATATTCTAGTCCTCTTGAAATGAGAACATTGCATTTGCCTTCCTCACCACAGACTCAACCTGTAAATTAACCTTTAGGGAATCCTGCACAAGGACTCCCAAGTCCTTTTGCATCTCAGTTTTTTTTGTATTTTCTCTCCATTTAGAAAATAGTGAACCATTTCACTTCTTCTACCAAAGTGCATGACCATATACTTCCTGACACCATATTTCATCTGCCATTTCTTTGCTCATTCTCCTAATCTGTCTAAATCCTTCTGTAGCCTCTCTACTTCCTCAAAACTACCTGCCCCTCCAGCTATCTTCATATCATCTGCAAACTTTGCAACAAAGTCATCAATTCCATCATCCAAACCATTGACATATAACGTAAAAAGAATTGGTCCCAACACAGACCCCTGTGGAACACCACTAGTCAACCACAGCCAGTCAGAAAAGACTCCCTTTATTCCCATTCTTTGCTTCTTCCCAGTCAGCCACTGCTTTATCCTTGCTAGAATTTTTCCTGTAATACCATCGGCTCACAGCTTGTTAAGCAGCCTCATGTGTGACACATCATTAAAGGCCTTCTGAAAATCCAAGTACATAGCATCAACCGATTCTCCTTTGTCCATCCTGCTTGTTAATTCTTCAAAGAATTCCAACAGATTTGTCAGACCGGATTTTCCCTTAAGGAAACCATGCTGACTACACCCTATTTTATCGTGTGCCTCCAAGTACCCTGGGACCTCATCTTTAATAATTGACTGCAACATCTTCCCTCCACTGAAGTCAGATTAACTGGTCTATAGCTCCCTTTCTTCTGCTTCTCTACCTTCTTGAAGAGTGGAGTGACGTTTGCAATTTTCCAGTCTTCCAGAACCATTCTAGATTCTAGTGACTCTTGAAAGATTATTATTAATGCCTCCATAATCTCTTCAGCCACGTCTTCCAGAACTCTGGAGTGTACACCGTCTGGTCTAGATGTTATCTACCTTGCAGTTTCCCAAGAACCTTCTGTCTAGTTGTAGTAACTTCACACATTTCATGCCCCCCTGACACCTGGAACTTCCAATATACTGCTAGTGTCTTCCACAGTGAAGACTGATGCAAAATACTTGTTCAGGTTGTCCACTATTTTGTTGTCCCTCTTCAGCATCATTTTCCAGCGGTCCAATATCCACTCTCGCTTCTCTTATACACTTAATGTATCTGAAGAAACTTTTGGTATCTATCCTCTTTAATATTATTGGCTAGCTTACTTTCATATTCCATCTTTATCTTCTTAATGACTTTTTTAGTTGCCTTTTGTTAATCTTTAAAAGCTTCCCACTAATTTTTGCTCTATTATATGCCCTCTCTTTGGCTTTTTTGTTGGCTTTGACTTCTCTTGTTTGCCATGGTTGTGTCATCATGATGGAGATGGAGAGGGAGTCGAGGATTATGGAGCAGAAACCAAGAGTTCTACTGTGCCTTAAGAACACAGAGAACAAGGCAGATGAGCAATGCGTTTCTCCTTCTGAGTTAGTGTGGAATTATGGTAATGATTTAATAAAGGGATAACATCTCCGTCACACTGTCAGTCAACACAGGTGCATCTCAAAGATGCATGCTTAGCCCACTGATCTACTTTCTCTACGCTCATGACTGTGTGGTTAGGCACAGCTCAAATGCCATTTATAAATCTGCCAATGAATAAATTTGCAGAATCTCAGATATTGAAATGAGGCATAAAGGAGTGAGATAGATCAGCAGATTAAGTGATGTTGCAACATCCTTGCACTCAACGTCAGCAAGACCTAGGAATTATTTGTGGACTTCAGGAAGGGCAAGTCCTCATTGAGGGGTCAGTGGTGGAAAAGGAGGGCACCTTCAAGTTACTGAGCATCATCATCTTGGAGGATGATGTATCCTGGGCCCTAAGTATTAATACACAAAGAGGGCACACTGCATATTGGAGTTTGAGGAGATTTTTAAAGTCACTAAAGACTCAAGCAAATTGCTATAGATAGACGGTGGAGAGCATTCTGAGTGGTTGTATCAGAAGTATGACTGGTATGGAGGCTGTAATGTGTAGGATTGTTAGTGGATTCAGAGAGTTGCAGACTGACAACCCTCCCCACTAACGATGACATCTGCAAAAGGTGATGCATCAAGAAGGCAGCCTCCATCATTAAGGACGCTCTCCATCCAGACATGTCCTCTTCGCGATACTACCATAAAGGAGGAGGTACAGGAGCCTGACGATAAACATTCAATGGTTCAAGAACAGTGTCTTCCCCCTCTACCATCAGATTTCTAAATGGTCCATGAACCATTAATATTACCTCAGCATGATTCTTTTGCACTTTATATTTACTGTGGACTTATTTTTGCAACTTATAGCAGTTTTTATGTCTTGTACAGTACGGTAGAATAGAACTGAACACTACAGTGTAACACAGGCCCTTCGGCCCATAGCATTATGTCAACCTTATTCGAGATTCAAGATTGTTTTATGTCATTTTCAGTACACAAGTGTAAAGGAGAATGAAATAATTGCACCTTGAATCTAGTACAACACAAAAAACACAATAAGATAAAGAACAAAATAGTAATAAAAACACAATAAATGTAAATCCATGATAGCTTATATACAATGATTAATTGTAGGTCCATAAAATGGTGCTAAGGCACAGGTGTGTCTGTAGATAACTAACAGGAAATGATAAAGTAGTGATGGTTGGTGTGGACGGGTGGGTTTGTGGGTGAGTGTGTTGCTCAGCCTTACTGCTTAGGGAAAGGAAATGTTTTTTTAGTCTGGTGGTCCTGGCGTAGATGCTACATATCCTCTTTCCAGATGAGAGTGGGACAAACAGTCCATGAGTGGGGAAGGGTGGATCCTTCATAATGTTACTGGCCCTTTTCCAGCACCTTTCTGTATATATGTCCTTTACGACGGGTGGCTGGTACCAGTGATGTGTTGGGAAGTTTTGACTACCTGTTGCAGAGTCTTAAAAACTTCTGCAGTTCAGTTTCTGTATCATGCAGTAACGTAGCTTGTTCCGATGCTCTCTACTGCACACCTGTAGTATGGTATGAGTTTAGACTACTCTAAAATCAATTTAACCCTTCACTCCAACATAGCCCTCCATTTTTCTATCATTTAGGTACTGCTTGAGTGGCAGGATGGAGGTACATCTCTACCAAAGGAGGTGTAAGGCACTTCCTCCTTCCACTACCCTGCTGGTTGTCCTTGGGCAAGGTGTAGCACCTGCGAGGTCACCCACTCAGGTTCACATGAAGCCATGTGAGCAGGTGGTGGATGGTCGTACGAGCAGCTGGTGCACATCACAAGTCCTAGTTATGCGACCACTGACGCCAAGCAGACAATCTCTGAAGAGTACTGATAATGGCTGGGGTCACCATCTTGTAAGGGCACTGCCCAGAAGAAGGCAATGGCAAACCGCTTCTTGTAGAAAATTTTGCCAAGAACAATCCTGGTCGTGGAGAGACCACGACCGCCTACGTCATATGATATGACACATCATGAATGAACGAGCAATGTATTGCTACATCAAGGCAACAAATTTCATAACATACGTCAGCGATAATAAATCTGATTCTGATTGAAGTTCAAGTTCATTGTCATCTATCTGTACACATATACAACCAAATGAAACAACGTTCTGACGTCCTTTTGTAGTTGGTGGATGGACATTTGAAGCCTGGAGTTAATGCAGCCTGTGGAAGGTTCAGGACATGGTCTGGGGGGCGGAGAGGGGACAACGACTGTGTAAAATGTCTCCAGCTTAACTTCAAGCCCAGAGTTTCCAAGCTAAGAGGGCAGCTGGAGTCACCTTACAACATCTGGATGGCTGAGGGGTCCCAAGAGGTGGCCACCACATTGACACAGAATAAACAGATGGCATTCCAGAAAAATCAGCAGAATTAGAGTTGGCTTTTTATTGCCACACGCACCCAGACACATACGTACATAGGGGTGTATGGGGTGTCCAGGGGAGGGGAAGCGCCTCTGGAGAAGGGGCTTGTCGTGTCCATTTCAGGGCAGCTCACTCACCGTTGGTCCCTACCGGACACTCAGCCCTCACTTGCCGCTCCAAGTAGCTGTTTGCTTGAGACTACGGCCGCAGCCTGGTACACCGCTTTGACAGGCAGGCTAAACCAGGCGGGGATAGCCGGCGGCCTCATACCCCGGTGAGATAGGGATATGTCTGTCCGAGCCAGGGAAGTCAGCTCTGGAGGACTGGGCGGATGAGATCTACAGTGAGATCCAACAGCCAGGAAGGCACTTCTGCAACACTCTGTTGAGAGCGAAGGACATGACAAGGCACAGAAGACGTCATGGTCATCCACCACAACCAAAAAATTCCCCAGTTTGTGATGCTTGCTTGTACCACTGGACCCGGACTCCGAGGTCAAGAGAACGGAACTGCGCCAGGGCAACAGCTTAAAAACTTTGAAAACTTTCCCGCACGGGTCTCCTGTCATCATCAGACACAATGGACGACCATTAAAAAAACCACAGATACAGTGAATAGCTTTTGGTTGCATGCCATGCAGTCAGGTCTTTCCATCGAGGACGTAAAATGGAAAATATGAACATAGTGTCATAGACACCATATTCTGCCAGCTTGTTCACTTTTCCACTACTCCTTTCTGCCCACTTCTTTTCCGGTCTTGATGAAGGGTCCTTGCCCAAAATGTCAACTGTTTATTCCCCTCCATTGATGCTGAGTTCTTCCGGCATCTTAATTTAGCACAGAGTGGGCTCTTCCAGCCCTTCGAGTTGCACTGGGCCACAACCCCCAAATTAACCCTCGCCTAATCACAGGACAATTTACAATGACCATTTAACCTACTAACCGGTACGTCTTTGGACTGTGGAAGGAAACCGGAGCACCCGGAGGAAACCCACGTGGTCACGGGAAGGTCGTACAGACTCCTAACAGGCAGCGGTGAGAATTAAATGCGGGTCGCTGGTACCGTAAAACATTGTGCTAACTATTATGCTACCGTACAACACACAGATTTTGTGTGTGCTCCACAGAATATGTTGTTATGAACAATGCAAGTCAATAAGTGAACTTCGTGCGCTACAACAAGGTAGATTGGGAGATTAAGAGTTCATCTTTTTAGCGTACAAGAGGTCCGTCTAAGAATCTGATAACAAGGGGGTAGAGGCTCTCCTTGAGCCTGGTTGGATGTGCTCTCGGGCTTTGTGTCCTCTGCCAATGGGAGGAGGAAGAAGAGAGAATGACCGGGGAGGGTGGGGTCTTTGATTATGTTGGCCGCTTTCCCGAGGCAGGGTGAAGCATAGACGGAGTCAGCGAAGGAGAGGATGTTTGCGAGTAATTTCAGGAGTTTTCAGAGGATATGCGGCTCCCGAGTTGATTCCGCACACTGAAACCTGTTGAAGGAGCTTAGTTCAAGAGTCTACACAAATAGGATGAGCAAGCGTTGTAGGATATTCCACAGTTTGGGAGCATACAAGTAACTCTGTAAGCTCCAGTGCCTCTCTGGTGCTGGAGTGAAGGTTGTCATACAGAGGGTGTGGAACATTCTGGAATGGGAAGAGACTGACTCTGTAGCTGTTACACTTTATTTTGCACTCTGTTCTTGTTTAACTTCAGTCACTGTTGTAATGTATTGATCAATGTGGACAGTATGCAAGAAAAGTTTTTCCATTTCCCCATTCCGGATCTCCTCTCACCTCTTCTCTTTTCCTCACCTGCCCATCACCTCCCTCTGATTCCCTTCCTCCTCTCTTCGACAGTCCACTGTCCTCTCCTAAGAGACTCTTTCTTCTTCAGCCCTTGACCTTTTCCACCTATTATCTCCCAGCTTCTCACTTCATCCCCCTCACCTGGCTTCACCATCACCAGCTTGTACAGCTTCTCTGCGCCCCCCCCCCCACCTTCTTATTCCGGCTTCTGCCCTCTTCCTTTCCAGTCCTGATGAAGGTTCTTGGCCCAAAACATCGACTGTTTATCTCCTTCCATAGATGCTGCCTGACCTGCTGAGAGTTACTCAAGTTTTCCACTGTACGTCAGTAGAGGTGACAATAATAAATCATGTTACCAATTTCCTATGTGAGCACTGAGCGACACGGACAGGGATGCCAGGTGAGAAGAGCAAAGCAAATGGTTTTAAAGGAGGAGGAAGGTTGTGGTGAGGAGAGGAAATTAAGGGAGGACGTTCCTGGATTGTGTCTGGCAACTGATGGCACGGACGGTGAACTGGATGATGAATGAACAATGAACAAGTGGCCAGGATATTGTGAATGCAGTTTTCACTTGGCTTTGGACAATTAACGATTACAGTATAACCACAATAATCTGACAGCTTGGGTGTCTTTGGTGACTTTTGGATGTTACTGTATTTAAT
Source organism: Mobula hypostoma (assembly GCF_963921235.1). Taxonomy (NCBI): domain Eukaryota; kingdom Metazoa; phylum Chordata; class Chondrichthyes; order Myliobatiformes; family Myliobatidae; genus Mobula; species Mobula hypostoma. The sequence goes on from NC_086107.1 coordinate 9,244,904, forward strand.
ATCCAAACACACTCTTATTTCACTTTTTTTTTACAGGTTACACAGTGATACACAGAACATGGAACGCTACAGCACAGTACAGGCCCTTTGGCCCATGATGTAGTGCCAAAATTTTAACCTACTCTAAGATCCATCTAACCCTTCCCTCCTATGTAGCCCTCCATTTTTCTGTCAGTCATGTGACTATCTAAGAGTGTCCTTAATGTATAGGCCTCTACCATCACTCCTGACAGGGTGTTCCAAGCCTTCACCACCCTGTCTAAACAAAAACTTACCTCTGACATCCCCCCTTATAATTTCTTCAAATCACCTTAAAAGTATGCTGCATCCTATTAGACATCTCCACCCTGGGACAAAGTCTCTGGCTGTCCACTCAATCTATGTCTCTTGCCTTCTTGTACACCTCTATCGAGTCACTACTCATCCTCCTTCACTCGCTCAACCTATCCTCATAAGACATGATCTCCAATGCAGGCAGCATCCTGGTAGATCTCCTCTGCACCCTCTCTGTTACTTCTACATCCTTTCCTTACTGAAGCAAACAGAACTGAACACAATACTTCAAGCGTGGTCTAACCAGAGCTTCAAAATTATCTCACAGCTCTTGAACTCAGTTCACCGACTTATGAAGGCCAACACACCATACGCCTTCTTAACCATTCGATCAACTTGCACGGCAACATTAAGGTGTGAATGGACATTGACTCTACACTGCTAAGAATCCCACAGTTAACCCTGTATTCTGCCTTCAAATTCAATTTGATATAACAAATTTTCCGGTGAACTAGTAAGTTTGATGGCAGTGGGAAATATACAAGCACTTGGGACTGCAGTCCCAGTTTGACCTCTGATTCTGTACTGGAATTGGAGTCTGGGATACTCCAATTCAGAATACAGGGACTGGAGTATTTCTGACTCCAATCCCAGTTCTAGCCACCCCTCATTACTCAGTCAGACCCAGGTCCATTCTACAGTCTGGATGTAAGTCCTTCACCTGAAACATCGACTGACCATTTCTCTCCTTTGATGATGCCTGTCCCCCTGAGATCCCCCAGCATTTTGTGTGCTGTTCCAGATTAAGTTTCACAGCCCACTGTACTCTGTACCCCCAAGCACATTCCGTATTAATGCCAGGTATCCAGGGCACTAGTGCAGTGTGTAACCTGTTATCAGTTCTGAAAATTCAGATCCGGATCATTGGACCTTGGGAAAGGATATGATTCCTACAAGTGTTGGAGAATGAGGGGAGATTTGATAGAGGTATACAAAATTATGAGGGGTATAGATAGGGTAAATGCAAGCAGGCTTTTTCCACTGATGTTGAGTGAGACTAGAACTAGAGGTCATAGGTTAAGGGTGAAAGGTGAAATACTTAAAGGGAACCTGAAGGAGAACCTCTTTGCTCAGAGAGTGGTGCGAGTGTGGAATGAGCTGCCAGACGAAGTGGTGAATGCGGGTTTGGCTGCAACAGTTAAGAGAAGCTTGGATGAGTAAATGGATGGGAGGGGTATGGTCCAATGGGACTTGGCAGAATGACAGCTCGACATGGATTAGCTGTGCCGAAAGGCCTGTTTCTGTGCGGTGGTGCCCTATGGCTCTATGACTCCCATTATCTCAGCCAGTCTAATGCTCAACCACCATTAGTACTGAAGGTCTAAGCATCAATCTAAATCCAGCTACAAGTGGGTTCTCACTGTGCTGTGTTGAACACAGAGCCTAGAACAGCACAGCAGAAGAACAGGCCCTTTGGCCCACAATGTTGTGCTGATCCAACTAAGCCAAAGATACCTAACTCCCTTTACCCACACATGCTCCCTATTCCTCCATTCTCTGCAAACTCACTTGCCTTCCTAAAACCCTCTTAAATGCTCCTCTTACACCTGCTCATCACCCCTTGTAGAGCATTCCAGGCACCCACCCCTCTCTGTAAGCAAAAACTGCTCTACTCATCTCCTTTGAACTTTCCCACTCTCTATTTAAATGCTTAGCAGTCTATCTATGACTTTCATCATTTAAAACCTTCTATTAGGTCTCCTCTCAGCTTCTGCTGCTCCAGAGAAAATGACCTAAGTTTGTCCAACTTTTCCTTATAGCTCATACCCTCAAATGAGCGTATAGCTCAAATGAGGAGAAGATGGCGGCGCGACGCAGCGCACAGCGGCCACTCCAGTGGTGATATCTGTTATCTGTCAAGTAGGGGGCCGTGCACAATCCTGATTTGATGGAGGCAGACATGAGAGCACGGAGGAACATCTGGTGAAACTTCTGAAATGCCTGTTTCGCTGCCGCTGCTACTGTGTGGTCCAGAATCTCCGGAAGGGAAGGCCCCGAGTCCTCGGCTTTGCTTGTTGCTCGGCGGCCGGGGTGCGGTCGAAGCGCTCAGCAGAGATGGTGCTCGGTGCTCGAAGTTTTCAGAGTCGGCTGTGGTCGGGTGCTTCCAGGGTGCTGCATCGGCAAGTTTGCGGCACTGGAGGTTCATGGCAGGGAGAGTTTCTCCCTTCTACGGTCTACGTGACATAATGGGTTTTCGGGACTTTGAGACTTCTTTTACCGTGCCCATGGTCTTTCTTTATCAAATTCCGGTATTGCTTTGCACTGTTGTAACTATACGTTATAATTATATGGTTTTTGTCAGTTTTAGTCTTGGTCTGTCCTGTGTTTCTGTGATATCATACTGGAGGAACATTGTATCATTTTTTAATGCATGTATTTCTAAATGACAATAAATGAGGACTGAGCGTCCTCATAATCTAATCTAATCTAATGCCCTCTAATCCAGGCAGCATTTTAGTAAACCTCTTCTGCACCCTTTCCAAAGCCTCCACATTGTTTCTGTAATGGGGCTTTCGGAACTGAATGCAATACAGATGTGGCCTGACCATTGGCTGCTAAAGTTCACGTATTACCACAGATGCTGCAGTTCAAAAGTACCTCAGTATTAGTAAAATGTTATAAGACTTCCTGAAGTCACAAATGGTAATATATAAATCACAAAGTCTACTCTGAGCTGCTTTGCCTTGCTTATTTCCCATTTTTATCTGTAATTTAGGTAATTTACAGCCCATAAAATTGAACTGAAGTGATCTCTTCAGATGTGTCGGCCTCTCAATGTCCACCGCATGCTATTGCTATCATTTCGCTTCCCCCCTCGCTCTGATCTGCCTGCACCTTCAGGCAGCCGCTGCTGGTCACCTCGCCTATTTCTCGCATCCACTTGGTGGCGTGTCAAAAGTCAAATGGCTGTATTTGCTTTATTGTAAAAACACGGAAGATCATACGGCCAAGCGAAAATGGCCGGGGCTCGGTGGGGTGGGGGTGGGGGTGGGGGGGTCGTTCGTGCAACATTTCAGAGTTGCTTCAGCTTAATTGATTTTGTGTCATCTACAGAAACTGTCAGAGGTGCTGAAAGTGGTCAATTACAGTTTGACCACAGAACCTCCTCCAGGGACTGCGGCTCTTTGCAAGTTAGTCCTTGACATATTAAAACAAATTCTGGTAGCACACTGCAGCGACAAAAAAAAAACCTTTGCTAATGTTCCTGCAATTAAAACAGTTTGAATTTTTCTACATATCTTTGATTCTCCAGCATTTTTATGAAGTCATATGTTTTAGATATTAGAATGAAGTAAAAGGCTATGGATTGAATTAAAACTTGGAAGATAATGTATGCTCTTTTTTTAAGCAATATTAAAGTGTTCATGTTTTAAAACATATGGCTTGGGCTGTGTCAGATGTTATGCTTGGCTATCGTAGGCAATATCTCAAGATGAACTGACATTTACCCACTGCTGTCTTCAGACTTTCACAGCACTGCCTTCAAGGTTCAGGTTTTCTGACGTGTTTTCACAGCAACTAAATGTCAATTGGAGGTCAATTTCACTCAAGCAAAATCCAGAAAGAAAACTTTCCACATACCCAGGTGGGATAGCTTTTGAGTGGGGCTGTACTCCTTCAGTACAAATAAATTAACTGGAAGATTCTTATTGGATGAGACGCATCAAGAGATATGGAGCTATGAAGAGCCGACGGGGCTGTGTAGAGATTGGCCGTGATCAAGTTGAGTGGCTCAATAGGCTTATTGACCTGGTGTCAAGTTCATAAAGTTTTCATTTTCCTATTGGTAATTTATTTTTTGATATGGACCCAGTACATAAAGGGGTATGAAATAGGATGACAAAATCTTAAGAAACAGATGTGTGTTGGCTTCATCCATAAAGAGGGGAAGTAAGCACATCCAAAATGCTGCCATCATCTCCAGTTCACAATAGCTGCTTCAAAGAAAATGTCTATGGGATCTTTCTGGAAGATTTATTTCTATTTTGTTTGGTCCCAATGCATCTCTGAAAACATCATCTGACAATCCTATGGAATTTTAACTGAAACTGCAGTCCCATCTGTGTCTACAATCCGGCAGAAGGATTTTTTGCTTCAGATGACAAATTACCCTTCCTTTCGACAGCCCGTCACTTGCAATCGTCCCCCGGTTCGTTCAGTATGGGTTTCCTCTGCCTTCAGGAGGAGGACGGAGAGCTGGTTGGGGTGAGATTTAGAGGAGCTGCTACTGCGAGTTGCAAAAATGTGGGCAGGGCTATTGAGGAAGGTGAACTCCAGGGTGGAGATGGAGTCCTCTGTTGTGGGGGCAGAACCTTAGATTGAAACATTCGGCCTTCAACCATTAGGAAACTAGTTAATCTTACGGCCTTCAACCATTAATCTAATGACTATAATGGGTTCCTCGTGAACCTGGGAGCATAGAAATGGGATCTGATTTTGGCCTCATCTTGTCCATTGATTCTCTCATATATCAGCTTTAGATGTACGTAGTGATTCAGCTTCCACAGCAGTCTGGCTCAGACATTTATAACCTTAGAGCACAGCAACAGACCCTTTGGCCCATCTAGTCCATGCTGAACTATTATTTTGCCAAGTCCTGTCGATCCGCAGTTGGACCATAGCCCTCCATACACCTCCCATTCAAGTACTTAACCAAACTTCACTTAAGTGTTGAAATGGAACCCACATCCACCACCTCTGCTGACAGCTCGTCCCACACTTACACCACTCTCTGGGAGAAGAAGCTCCCTCTCAGGTTCTCCTTTTACCTTTCACCTTTAACCTATGACCTCTAGTGTAACCGCAGGGCAAAAGTTACTGCTCTCCTTAGAATTAAATGACCATCCCCCCCAACTTGAAACTATGCCCCCTCGAGATGTAGATTACCCCATGCAAATGGAATCTTTCTCCCCATCACAGTAGTGTAGCATTTAGCATGACAGTATTACAGTTCAGAGCGTTGGGAGTCCAATACCAATGTCCTCTGTACGGAGACTGTATGCCCTCCCCGTGGAATGCATGTGTTTCCTCTGGGTGATCCGGTTTCCTCCCACAGTCCAAAGGCATACTGGTTGGTCGATTAATTGGTCGTTGTAAATTGTCCCGTGATTGAGCTAGGGGTTAAATCGGTGGGATGCTGGGTGATGCGACTTATAAGGCTGGAAGGGCCTATTCCGTGCTGTATCTCGAAACAAACAAATAAATAAACTCTCCTGTGGATGTGATACGTTGCATAAGCTCATCTCTCATTCTTCTAAACTCTCAGGAGCTTGAGCCCAATCTGCTTAATCTTTTCTTGTAAGTTCATTCCCTCATGGCTGGAATCAATCCAATAAATGTGCCTCCAAGGTAAGTACATCCTTCCTGAAATAAGGAGACACACTGTACCCCAGTATTCCAGATGTCCAACTAGAGTACTGAACAATTGTAGTGAAAAACGGCCTTTGTTTTCCACCATCTTTGCAGTGAAGGCCTTTATTCCACTGTCGTATCATTGAATGGAGAGGCCTACAAAAAGTAGTGGATACAGCCCACTCAGTCACTGGTAAAGCCCTCACCACCGTTGAGCACATCGACATGCAGCGCTGACACAGGAAAGGAATGCCCCACCATCCAGCTCAGGCTCTCTTTTCACTGCTGCCATCAGGAAGAAGCTCTAGGAGACTCAGGACTCACACCACCAGGTTCAGGAAAAGTCATGACCCCTCAACCATCAGGCTTCTGAACCAGAGGGGACAATTTCACTCAACTTCACTCACCCCATCACTGAATAGTTCCCACAACCGATGGACTCACCTTTAAGGACTCTTCATCTCGTGTTCTCGATACTCGTTGCTTATTTATTATAGTTATTTTGTTTGTTTTTCTTTTTGCATTGACACAATTTGTTGGCTTTCTGCACATTGGTTGTTTGTTTTGTTGAGTTGTCTTTCATTGATTCTATTATGTTTCTTTGTATTTACTGAGAATGCCCACAAGAATATACATCCCAGGGTGCTATATGGATACATAAATGTACTTCGAAATTAAATTGACTTTGAACTTTGTACTTGTGATCAACTTTGAGCCCTGTATCTAAGAAAGAATATGCGGGACTGCCGATGGTCCAGAAAAGGTTCACAAGAATGATCCCAGGAATGAAAGAGTTAATGTATGAGGACTGATTGATGTCTCTGGCCTGTACTCACTAGCGTGTAAAACAATGAGAGGGGATCTCATTAAAACCTATCAAATAATGAAAGTCCTCGATAGAGTGGACATGGAGAGGATGTTTCCATTAGTAGGAGATTCTAAGATGAGAGCACAGTCTCAGAATAAAGGGAGGCCACTTTAAAACAGTGAAGAGAAGGGATTTATTCAGCCAGAGGGTGGAGAATCTCTGGAATTTGTTGCCACATACGGCTTTGGAGGCCAAATCATTTGGGATGTTTAAGGCAGAGATTCATAAGCTCTTGAGTAACACATACAAAATGTAGGAGGAACTCAGCAGGTTAGGCAGCATCTATGCTGAGAAGTTTCAAGCTGAGACCCTTCATCAGGAGAAGAGTCAGGAGACCCCAAAACATCAACTGCTTATTCTTCTTCATAGATGCTGCCTGACCTGCTGAGTTCTTCCGGCATTTTGTGTGTGTTACTCTTGATTTCCAGCATCTGCAGAAACTCTTGTGTTTTTGATAGGCTCTCGATTGGTAAGGGCATTAAAGATTATGGGCAAAAGCAGGAGAATGGGGTTGAAGAAAAATATTCAGCCATGATTGAATGCCAGAGCACACTGGTCAGCCCAAACCTGCTACTATATCTTATGGTCTGACTTGGATTTTCTGTGGCAGCCATGGCATGGAAAGTGACTTGGGGCAAAATAATGTGGAAAAGGGGTAAATTAAATAGGTGTTATTCCCCCTTATAAATATTCCCATCAGCATGTAAAGGGTGCTCACAGGCGCTTCCATAGGGAAATGTAACGTCTCTGGGAACATCTGGTTCTTGCAACTTCAAAGTGGGTTGGGAGCTTGTGCATTGTGAGTACACTAAAGGTCTACATTAAATGGAAAAAGGAGTGCACTGCCCCACAAAGCCCACCCCCATCCCTAGTGAGGGCTCCTCCTGCACCGGCTGTGAAAAAATTGCAGTTCCACCATCAGCCATCCCAGAACCCACCAAGCCAGGTCATCCTCAATCCCTTGGGTCTGTCCGAGAAGAAGAAAGTGTAAACACAAGGGATTTTGCCATCTTGCTGAAGGGTTTCGGCCTGAAACGTCGGCTGTTTACTCTTTTCCATAGATGCTGCCTGGCCTGCTGAGTTCCTCCAGCATTTTGTGTGTGTTGCTTTGGATTTCCAGCATCTGCAGATCTTCTCTTGTTTGGGGTTCTGCAGACGCTGGAAATCCAGAGCAACACGCACAAGAAAGAAGAAAGGATAGACCTCATTACATAGTGATGCAGTTTCTACTTCCTGCCCTTCCACTCTGGGGCTTTAGTAAGCCACATCAGGCCTAAAAGAGTGACAGCCAGATGCCAGTCACTCTGTGTTGGGAGGTGTGGTAATCTGAAGATGATCTCAAAGGATCAGATATAGATTCATTCCACCGTTCCTGAAGTTGATCTAGGGGGAATTTTTATCAAGTTCTGTGTTGTTATTCATGTCCACGAGTGTGTCCCACAACACACTCTTTCATCATTTTCTGGAATCATTTTAACTTTGATCAGTTTTGCAATCACATCAAGCTCAGTTTACACCTATCTCCTCTGCAGTGACCTTGAAGCAAGCCTTGAGCACGGCTATAGAATGAGGGCCAAGACCTTGAGGTTAAAAAAAGGAAGAACAATTGTCAATCTCTGTGTGACATTTGTCCCTCTCATGTGACTAATATAGAAATAGTATTCTGTTCCATAGCCAATGCCAGTGGAAGGATATCAAATTTCCTTTGGAATTGCTTAAGATGCATATTTATCCTAATTTTTCAGCATGAACTTCCATCTAGCAGTAAAATTCCAATGGATTTCCTGAAAGCAAATAGTGGTGCCAAAATTTAGACTCAATATTTTGAATCATACAGCACACATAGAGGGACATTTCCCCCTCGTGCCTGTTGTAGCACCATGAAATTAAGATAATCAGAGATCACTTGCTTGTTGTTTTTCTCCAGCTCATTTTTAATATACTTCCTTTCCAGTGCTAAGCCGTTTTCGAAAGAAAAGACGCATTTTGATTTGTGTTTTTTTTTGTTTCTTGAACATGTCACAATGTAAAACATTTCTTTAAAAACAATCGTTAATCTCTCTTCTTTTGTCTTAAGTTAATGTGTTCTAGTTGTCTCCCTGACCAATAGTGTTACCACAGTTTGGTTTAGAGTCAGAAAGTCATAGAGAAGTACAGTACAGAACTGGCCCTTTGGCCCATCTAGTCCATGCCAAGCCATTTAAACTGCCTACTCCCATCAACCTGCCATAACCCTCCACACCCCTACCATCCATGTACCTATCCAAATGTCTGTTCATCGTTAAAATCGAGCTCGCATGCACCACTTGCACCAGCAGATCGTTCCACTCTGTCAGTGGAAGCTTTTGTCAAAGGTTTCTCATTAGATATTTTAAAAGGCAACGTCTACAGATAGAACACTGTACTGTATAATCATTTTAATGTTTCAACAGTACCCATCACATCAGTCTTAATGAGATACATTCTTTTTTGAGATAACTGGGGAATAATGCTAACAATCACAGAATCTTCGTAACCCAGAAGAATGTTAACCATGGAGAAAGCAGTTCACCACATCATCCCAACTATAGTATTTGCATGATTACTTTCTGTTTTAAAATAAAGAGAAAAATCAAAACATTTCTTTTGCAAAGGAGGAGGACCAATCGTCCTTCACTGTTAAAATTAAAAATAAACATTGGCTGGAGAATGGTCAAAAGTCACCAATAACTCAGGAGTGGAATGCAACTCTGTGACAGCTTCGAGAGGAAATGCCAGCAAAGTGTGGAAAAACATTCCCATAAAATCATCACTTTCTGGAACGGGTTGGGTCCAAACCTTCTGAGAGGATGGTGAAACATTTTGTTGATTGCATAATAATAGATAGACAAGAGGGAGGGCCCAATGATGTTAGAAGATCACAGTGCCCCAGAAGTGCAAAACTTCACAAATCAATCTCTCCTGAAAGCACTTTTTATTTAAATACACTATCAATTATCTTAAAAATGTTACCTCCTGTAACTAATAAAGTGGCTACTAAGCGTATGTTCCTGCCCTTCTGCGGCTGTAGTCCACCCATTTCAAAGTTCAACATGTTGTGCATTCAGAGATGTCCTTCTGCACACCACTGTTGCATCGCCTTCCTATCAGCTTGAACCAGTCTGGCCATTCTCCTCTGACCTCTCTCGTTAACGAGGTGTTTTTGCCCACAGAACGACCACTCACTGGATGTTGTTTGTTTCATGTACCATCCTCTGTCATCTCCAGAGACAGTTGTGCATGAGAAACCCAGGAGGCCAGCAGTTTCTGAGATACTGAAACCACCCCATCCGGAAGCAAGTCATTCCATGGTCAAAATCACTTATACACACATAAAAGTTGCTGGTGAACGCAGCAGGCCAGGCAGCATCTCTAGGAAGGGGTAGAGTCGACGTTTCAGGCCGAGACCCTTCGTCAGGTTGCGGCGTTCACTGCTTGCACTCTCACGCCCTCACACCCTCTCCATGAACTGTTTGTTCTTCTGCCATCAGGCAAACGTTACAGGAGCATCAAAACTAAAACCACAAGGCTACTAAACAGCTTCCTCCCACAGGCAGTCAGACTGCTAAATAGCTGCTCTACCTGACTCTGCTTTGGACACTTTTAACTTGCATTGGACACTTATAACTTGATTTTAACTGACATGTGGCTGTTGTGTTTTACTATTTATTGTTATGTTTATTATTTAGTGTTGCCTTTGTTATGTTATAATTGCGCTGCTCCTGGGGAACGCTGTCTCATTCTGCCCTGCAGAGCTGATGTATGGTTAGAATGACAATAAAGTTTTTTGAATCTCTCTGAAATTCCAGCATCTGCAGATTTCCTCGTGTTTGCATCAAAATCACTTCGATCACTTTTCTTCCCCCTCCTGTGGTTGGTCTGGACAGCAACTGAACCTCTTGGCCTTGTCTGTGTGCTTTTGTGCATTGAGTTGCTACCACGTGATTAACTGATTAGGTATTTGCATTAATGATCAGCTGAACAGGATACCTAATAAAGTGGCCACTGAGTGAACATCCAATAGAAAAACCTCTGCTTCACACAGCTCTGAAGTCTGAAACTAGAGGGCTAAGGTGAGAGGGGAAAGATTTGAGGGGCACTCTCTTTATATTTAAGTGGCAGGTTTTCCACACAGGGAGTGATGTGGGTATATTGAAGGAAGTTCTAGAAGTGATTACCACACTTGAAATACTGTGTATGGTTTTGGTGTCTTTAGTTAAGAATTGGAGTCAGTCAAGAAGAGATTTACTGGGCTAATTCCAAGGTTCCTTTACTACAGCTAAACTTGTCAGAAGTATGCACTTTGAAGTTTCAAGGAGTTATCTGGTTGAAGCATATAGATTCAGTCCCCTCTGAATGCAGCTGTGATATTGTCTCTGATTAGTAATACAACTCCCACCTCTTCTTTTACCCCCTCTCTATCTTTGCTAAAGCATTGAAATCCTGGGACATTAAGCACCCGTTCCTAACCCTCTCTCAACCAAGTCTCTATAATGGTCACAACATTATAAATCCATCTGCTTATCTGTGCTCTGAGTTCATCACCTTTACCCATTATACTCCTTGCATTAAAATACATACACTTCAGCATAGGTTCACAGAGTTGCTTTCTGCACAGTGTAACAGTCTCGTATTCAGCAGCTTTGGCCTCTGCTGTGACCAGTTGGATATAACAATCCAACCTGAATTACAAATCATTCCCAAATAAAGGATCCTCGGCCCACGTTGTCCATATCAACATCGGACACAGAATTGTACAGCACAGGAACGGGGTCTTCGGCCCACACTGTTGTGCCGGATTAATGACATTAGTAATCAAATACCTAACAAACATTTTCATTCCGATTCCATTCCCGTTCTGATGTGTCGATCTATGGCTTCCTCTTGTGCCAAGATGAGGCCACCCTCAGGGTGGAGGAGCAACACCCTATATTCCTTCTGGGTAGCCTCCAATCTGTTGGCATGAACATCAATTTCTCTTTCCAGAAAACAATTTTTTCCCACCCCCTCCCTTCTTCTTCTATCCCCTTTTACCTCTTCTCACCTACCTATCACCATCCCCTGGATCCTGTCCTCCTTCCCTTTCTCCTGTGGTCCACTCTCCTCTCCTAATAGATTCCTTCCTCTCCAGCCCTTTACCTTTTCCACCTACCTGGCTTCACCTATCACCTTCCAGTTATCCTCCTTCTCCTCCCCCCAGTTTTTTATTCTAGGGTCTTCCCCCTTCCTTTGCAGTCCTGATGAAGGCTCTCGTCCCAAAATGTCAGATGTTTGCTCATTTCCGTTGATGCCGCCTGACCTGCTGTGTTCCCCCAGCACTTTATTGTGTCGTGCTTTGGTAAACATATGAGGCTGGTATTCTTTAACGTCTGATCTCATTGAGACACTTAAGGTGGTTAATGATAGATAAAATGAACAGCAGAGACCTTCTACCAGGGCAGCAGTGGCTAATACCAGGTGAGATCCTTTGAAGGCGATTGGAAGAAAGTTTAGGGGAGATGCCAGAGGTAAGTCTTTTACACAGGACGTGGTAGGAGCCGAGAGTGTACCGACAGGAGCTGATGCATTAGGGACATTTAAGACAGGCACACAGATGAAAGAAAAAATGGGGGGCTATGGGCTATTGTAGGAATGAAGGATTAGATTGATCAAGGAAGAGGTTGAAAGGACAGCACAATATTATGGGCCGAATGGCCTGTTCTGCGCAATACTTTCCTATGTTCCATGTAATCACCCACAATGCAACTGAAAGGGGGAGCAGGCTTAACAGCCAGGTAGCCTCCACCTACAACAATCCCTTTCATCCGTGTGAATGCAATAAGCCATCACGAACTTCTACAACCAGTTCTGCTCATAGATCTGAACATTCCCCACTGCATTACACACAGCACAAGTATCACAGTCTCCACAGGAATAGATGGAAGAAGGCAGCTGGTGGGGGGAAAAATAACTGGACTTTCTTTAAATTGCCAGGGCATCAAAAGGAATGGGGTGAAGGCAGGGGTGTGGGGATGACTGGAAGAATTGGATCAGCCCATGATTGAATGGTGGAGCAGACTCGATGGGCCGAATGGCCTACTTCTGCTCCTACATCTTACGGTCTCGTGGTCTAATTTGTATATTAGTGCACAGATGAGTAATTTGTTAGATGTTTGGAAGGTGTAATATTTTTAGGCATTTTAACAAATTATTTTTCATGCTACTGAATAGTGATGCACCTCCAAGAGGACCACAACCTTGACATAAGGTTTGCATGCCTCAGTGACCTGGAGAGCGAAATTGGCTGGAATCAGGGCTTTATGCTGTGACCCCTCTTGGTAGGGTCACCTATGCCTAACAGGTTAAAGGGTAGAAGCCGGACCTGTCCTCCAACTTCAGGGGTTCAGCCGAGGGTTAACAACACTGACTGGCAAAACAATTTTTTTTATGGAAACAGCAATGAAGAATTCTTCTACGTCTGAGTGCGACGGTATTCCTGAGTTTCCAGCTGGAACTTGCATGATTGCCAACTGTGGAAACCGAGTTACTGACGTGATGAAGGAAGCCCTGAACACCATTAAAGACGGGGGACCTTCATTGCTGCCCTAACCGCCAGCTTTGTGATGGGCAGTAGAGAATAGTGACCCTGATAAAAGCAATTGTTCTGATAACTGAGGCAGCACGGCACTGAAGGGATTCCCCCAACGCTTTACAGCATTGGCTTAAGGTCAGGGTTCAATTCCCGCTGCTGCTGCCTATTTAGGAGTTTGTACATCCTCCCTGTAACCCCATGAGTTTCCTCTGGGTGCTTTGCTTTCCTCCCTCATTCCAAAGACGTCAGGGTTACTGTTTGTGAGTCGTAGGCATGCTGTGTTGAGGCCAGAAGCATGGCGATACTTGCTACCCAGAACAACTCTCATCAATTTGATTTGATGCAAAACAACGTAACTCACTGTATTGTCCATGTACATATGACAAATAAAGCCAGTCTTTAATCTTTATTTTCAACTCACAAGCCTGGGAGTCTGGCCACACCGGCTATCAAAACCATTCTGTGAGAGCAGCCACAGTGTGCAGAGAAAGAGCCTCACAGCTTGCTCAAGTGCTGGGAGCTAAATTCCTAACGGAAAATTGAGCCAAGGGTTGCCATGGAAACAATCCCAGAGCAGTAGAAGCTCCGCCTCAAATTTTGCCTCAGTGTTTGAGACCATTAGGGGATCAGCTATTTTGGATTGGGTATTGTGCGAGGATGTAATGTTGAGGCTTTATAAAGCAATGGTGAGGCCTCACTTGGAGTATTGTGAGCAGTTTTGGACTCCTTATTTAAGAAAGGATAGGGTTCAAACGAGGTTCTTGAACTTATTCTGAGATTGTAGGGCTTGTCATTTGAGGACCATCAATGGGCTTCTACTCATTGGAACTCAGAAGAATTTTGAAAGACCTGGATGGAGTAGAGAGATTGTTTCCTATGGTGGGGGAGTCACACTCACCTACCAGTCCTCTTAGAGGGGTCAGCAGCGAGCAGTTTCGTGTCCAATCGAAGTGGACTGGAATATTAAAACTGGATTTTTGTGCAGCCTAATTGACGCATCTTTGGTTTATTTATTTATTTTGTATGTAGAGGTAGAGCACAGCACAGGCCCTTTCAAACCAAGGAGCCACACCAACCAGCAACCCACTGACTTAATCCCAGCCTAACCACAGAACAATTTACAATGACCAATTAACCTACTAAGCAGTACATCTTCGGAATGTGGGAGGAAGGCAGAGACCTAGAGGAAACCCATGCATTTACAGGAAGGGTTGGACCAACTCCTTACAGACAGCATTGGAATTCAGCTTTGAACTTCAGCCCCAAGATGTAAAGCATCACGCTAACTGACGATAGCAGTTCTTTAGCCAGAGGGTGGTGAAGCTGAGGAATTCATGATGGAATGGTGGAGCAGACACGATGGGTGAATGGCACCATTGGTATGATATATATAAAGTTTTAAGAGTGTTTTGCAAAGCTAGAGCATACTTGAGCCATTTACATCATAAACCACGCAATGTTTTTAACCTGGATTGTGAATGACCAAATTATAAATATGTTCTTATATGATGTATTATGCAGAGTGCACAGAAAAATCTCCCCTTTATACTAGTTCAAAGCACTGAGGCAACTAGCCCTAGAGTTATGTTTTTAATCGATATATGTAGTATCTACAGCTTGTCAGCAAGCTTATTCCGCTCGAGTTTCCCACTGGAGTTCTCAATTCCTGTTACTGACAACGCTCCCCTATTCTTGCCAATATTTATTATCGGGATTCTCATTGGGAAAATGTTTCTCAACTTGACAAGTCGACCTTTCACTTTTTTTTTATGATTATGATATGAGATTTAATTTGTAGCTCAAGTCAAGAAAGTGCTCGACCATTCAAAAAAAATCTATTATATTGGTTTACAATCTTGAACTGAGTACATACGGGACAAATCTTGGCCGGTATTATCATATAATAAATTCGACTTCCTTTGGGGTTTAGAAGTTAGGGATTTTATAATTGGCAGGCATTTAAACCATTAATGGCCATAACATTTGGCTAAGTTTCAAATAGGAAATTTGGATTTCAAGGTAATATGTCCCAAATCCCCCATATGGTGGAAGCTATCCTGGATAAATACCTTCATTCAGGAGGCAACTATAACTCACTCTCAACGTTGTCACGCGTTCAGATATTTATTGCACAATCCCTAATAGATTCTACCTGGAAAGGATTGAGTTCTAAATGGGATAACGGCCCAGGAATAGAAGATGAAGTTGTTTTTGATGTTACCTTGTCCTCAGGATGCTGAATTCAAAATAAAACCTAAGCAGATGAGATTCTGCAGACGCTGGAAATCCAGAGCAATACACAAAAGTGTCGAAGAAAGCCAACGGGTCAGGCAGAAGAGGAGAGGAATAAAAAGTCAACATTTCGAGCCAAAACCCTTCATCGGGACTGGAAAGGAAGGGGGAAGAAGCCAGAATATGAAGGTGGAGGGAGGGGAAGCAGTACACGCTAGAAGATAATAGGCGAGTGGGAAGGTGAGGGGAGGAGGGGATGAAGTGTGAAGCTATGAGGTGATTGGTAGAAAGGGAAAAGGGCAGAAAAGAAGGAATCTGACAGTAGAGGAGTGTGGACTGTGGGAGAAAGGGAAGGACGTGGGGCAAAGTTAAGATGGCACTGAACAGTGACTCCTTTGCCTACATCTTCAGAAACAGCTCTATTTCCATCTTTAATATCTCAATTTTTCCCTTTCAGGGTTCTTTTGAAGAGCCTAACATGGAGTTACAGGCTGACCAGTTCTTTGCAGGAATGGGACCCGTTCTTGACGTTTCAGGACTGGCTGTGTTCGGCACGCGAAGGGTTCAGCCTGAGAGTCTGGCTCGGATTTGGAAGCCTGGGTCCTCGGGTCTCTGGAGATGGGCAGATCGAGGGTCAGTGTCACGACAGGAGATCCGTATGTCATCGAGGGAGTCAGAATATCTGCTGTCTGCCCAAAGACCCGGGATCTTTGAGATCTTCAGGCACAGAGCTCGAAAAAAGCGACGTAACAGACTTTTAACATCGTAAACCAGCGAGTTGTTTGTTATGTCTCCCCACTCGCTGGGAAAATGGAGACACCTCCCTCTCGCTTACTAGAGAGAGAGAACCTGTGGTTTGTCGAATACCAGGTGACACATGAAGTCTTTGGGGTAACTGCAAGTCTGTGTCTTTGCTATTGCTTTGCTCACCCTTGAGTGCTCAGTGGTGGGTGCCAATGCTTGTTTTTGCCTGTTGGGTGAGGGGGGATCATTGCTGCTGCCACTTACGCGCGGGAGGGAGGGGAGCTGGGGGGGGGGACTTTGGGGTTCTTACGTTTAACCGTCATTTATTCTTTGGGGCACTCCTCTTTTCGTGGATGTTTGTGAAGAAGCAGCATTTCTATATTGTCTACATTTCTCTGGCATTAAATTGAACCTTGGAACCAGAGACAGGTGATAGGCAATTGGGGAGAAGAGAAGGGTAAGAGGGGAGCCAGAATAGGAAATGAAAAAGCAGCAAAGGGGGAGGAGGGGGACGTTACCAGAAGTTGGAGAAATTGAAGTTCATGCTGTAAGATTGGAGGCCACCCAAACAGAATATAAAGCGTTGCTCCTCCAACCTATAGTGGCCTCACCATGGTAGTAGAAGAAGCCAGGGACTGACATGTCAGGATGGGAATGGGGAGTGGAATTAAATTGGGTGGGTACCAAGAGATCCCCCTGATTCATCTACCCTGAGGTCAGGAGGTTATTTTCCAGGCAGCAAGTGGTGGCTGGCAGGATGGGAGCGGGCTTGGCTTCATTATTCAATCTCAGAGGAACTAAACTGTCCCATTAGAGATGATTAAAGATTAAAGGTTGGCTTTAATATATATAGAAATATGTTGTTTTGTGATGCGCTGGGGCAGACTGCAAGAGTCACCACACTACCAGCACCAACACAGCATGCCACAACTCACCAACCTACTGACCTGTACATCTTTGGACTGTGGGAGGAAACCAGAGCACCCAGAGGAAACCCACATGGTCACAGGTGGAACATATGGAACACATTTGCAATCCCTAGCACAGTTTTAATACCAGTTTGAATGGTACCGCTCCAGCTCAGCCCCATTCAGCTAGAGCTCATGTTTTCTAGATGGAGCTGAGCCTGGCCCCTACTTCCGGTAAACTTGATGCGCGTGACTGGATCTTCATTCAACCTGGTTAGTTACAAGAGAAGCCCCGACAAGCCAAGACCACACAGTGCTTACCTGTGTGCTTCCTGCTATGCATCTGCAGGTGGGAGAGCTTGAAGTAACGCTTGTTACACCCGGGGTATGGACACATGAAGGGGCGCTTTTCATTGGCTTCTGTGTTGGCTCGGACAATGGTTGGAGCCACGCCTGGAACTCTCCGAACATCCTGAAACAGTAAAAATGCACCGCATTACATTGGCACTGCATAACCTTCGTACTTAGTCCATTCTTAGATTCGAAAGCAGTAATGGTATAATAGAGTCACAGAGCACTACAGCACTGAAACAGGCCCTTTGGCCCATCTAGTTAATGCTGAACTATTATTTGACCTAGTCCCACATGGGATGTTGCACAGGCATTATTATGATGCACGTCCAAAATACTGAGCAGTTTCCCATTCTGTCATGGTATGAACTGACCGTGTAGGTTTTCCTAATCCTTTCTTACAGCTAAGAGTAGAGAAAAATATTCAGCCTGGCATACATTTGTGTGCTTATATCCAATAACCCCTCCTTATTTCCCTTTCAGAAGTTGTTCTGGAAAATACTCCACCGTCCTTCTGGATTGTGCACAATGAACTATAAAACTTTTGCTCATTGAAGTTTCCGATGATAGATCAGACAATCAAGCCTGGACCCACAACACTTCCTCGCTAGTCAAGAAGGCACAGCAGCATCTACCCTTTCTGAGGAGACTGAGGCGTGCAAGGCTCCCCGCCCCCATTTTGGCAACTTTCTGCAGCAGCAACATCGAGTGTGTCCTGCCCGGATGTATCATTGTGTGGCACGGGTGCTGCAAGGCATCAGACTGCAAGTAAAAACAGTAAAAAACTGCCGACAGGATCACTGGGGTCTCCCTTCCTCCCCCCCCCCCCCCAATTTATGACATTTACCAGGAGCATTCTAGACAAAGGGCCCGGGGCACTTTTGAGTATCCCTACCACAAGTAATCACTTTGACCCTCTACGGTCAGGAAGGAGGTATAGGAGCAGCAGAACTAAGACTGCCAGGCTTCCCTCAGTCTGTGAGAGTAATGAATACCCTGCCGCCCCCGAGGTCTCAGCACCAGGACAGTGCACTGTTGGTTGTTTACCCGTGCGGCGCACTTCACATTCATTTTGAATAGAACTTTATTAACTTATATGTGGTAATATGTTGGTTTTGTGTGCTGTGTGAGATATATGCTCTGTGGATATACTGTGGTCCGGAGGAAAGTTGTTTCATTTGGTGGAGTATGTGTACAGTCGGGTGAACTTGAACTTCTTTGCTCGACAGTTCTGGGAGTAAAACCAGCCGTTCCAGCTGAACCGACTCCCAAAGGGAACAGTAAACAAGAGATGCTGGAAATCCGGAGCAACACCCACAAAGTGCTGGAGGGACCCAGCAGGTCGAGCAGCGTCCATGGCAGGGGCTTCCAATCTCTTTTACGCCATGGGCCAATACCATTAAGCAAGGGGTCCATGGACCACAGGTTGGAAACCCTTGCTCTATGGAGAGGAATAAACAGCCCCCATTTCAGACCAAGACAGGTTATTCCTCTCCATGAATGCTGCCTGACCTGCTGAGTTCCTCCAGCATTTTGTGTGTGTTACTCCCAAATGAAACATCTCTTTACGTACTCCTTCAAAATCAATCAGAATTTTAAATCTCCGTCTAACATTCTTTGCTCTCAGCAGAACAATCCCAGTCACCCTGGTCTCTCTACACATTTTCAGCTCATTTTTCTGGCTTTATATATAGCAGTGTGTATTTGAATAAGCTTAAGTCTGATTCCCTTGCTATTTTAATCACAACCTGTAATTATTTGAAATCACAAAGCCTTGAGGGAAAACTGAGGTGTAATAAGAATTTCAATTATTTAATTTGCTGAAACCAGGGATTCATTCCCTCCAGTCCCATGTTGAAGTTTAGCCAGATCTTCCCATTACTCAAGTTCAGAGCATAGAATGCAGAAGAGTACATGTCCTCCAGCTCACAATGTTGTACCGACCTATAGAAACCTACTCAATGATCAACCTAGCCCTTTGCTTCTGTGAAAGCAAATGAAAGTAAAGCCCTTTCCTCTGTGAAAGGCCTTAACTGCAGGGTTTACTGCTCCGTTGTGGAGATATTCATCATATACCATAGATTCATGGAGTCATACAGCACAGAAACAGGCCATTCGGCCCACTAAGTCTGACTATCATGCACCCATTTATATTCATCCTACATTTTATACCTCCCACATCCCCAAAACCTCATTCCAGATCCAACCACTAACCAGCATACTAAAGGCAACTTGACAGCCTGCAAGGCTCCGGGATGTGGGAGGAAGCTAGAGCACTCAGAAGTAACCCATGTGTCCACAGGGAGAACATGAAAACTCCACGCAGACAGCGTCGATGTCAGGATTGGACACAGATCGCATGGTAGCGTAGTGGTTAGTGTAACGCTATTACAGTGCCAGTGATCCAGGTTCAATTCTGCCGTTCTCCGTCAGGAGCTTGTACGCTCTCTATATGACTATGCGGGCCCGGTCATGTGGGTGTAATTGCATGGCACAGGGCCTTTGGGATAGGGGAGCCTGTTACCATGCTGAAATCCTAAATATAAAATAGGTTAGCATGGCATGATTACAGCTCGGGGCCTCAGAGTTCAGAGTTCAATTCTGGTGCTGTCTGTATATTCTCCAGATGCTCCGGTTTCCTCTCACACTCCAAACATCTACTAGTTAATAGGTTAATCAGGTTAATTTTATTTATTTATTGAGATAAGTATGGAGTAGGCCTTTCAAGCCCTTTGAGCTGCACCACCCAGCAACCCGATTTAACCCTAGCTTAATCACAGAACAATTTACAATGACCAGTTAACCTACCAACAGTACATCTTTGGACTGTGGGAGGAAACTGGAGCACCTGGAGGAAACCCATGCGGTCATGGGGAGAAAGTACAAACTCCTTACAGACAGTGGTGGGAATTGAACCCAGGCCGCTGGCACTGTAAAGCATTGCGCTACTGTGCTGCCCCAATGAGTGGGTTGCTGAACAATGTGCTGTGCTGGGCTGGCAGGGTCTGTTCCACGCTTGATCTCGCAATGAAATAAAACAAAAATAGAGGAGTGCAGCGGGTAGTGCTGCTGCCTTAGAACACCAGTGACCAAGGTCTGAACCTAACCTTTGGTGCTGTGTAGGTAGAGCTTTCATGCTCTTCCTGTGACCACTCGCTCCTCTCCCTCACCCAAAGGACAAACTGGTAGGTTATTTAGATACTATAATATACCCTGTTCAAAGTCAAGTTTATCGTCAAATCTTTGAGTTCCTGTACATGTATGCATAGGTGCAACAGGGAACTTTCATGCAACAACATCACAAGCAATTAGCATTAGAGACACAGCGTTCACAAAATTAAAGATAAGTTACGTACAGTTTTTACAAGAAACAACACAACTACAATAAAAAAGTCCACTGTGGAGAGAAGCAACCGGGCCATGGACAGTCCCAAGCCAGGCTGCAAAGGGAGGAGGGATTGGCATGAGGCTAGTCACGCCATCTCGTAAAAGCTCAGTGCTATAAAAACACCAAACCCAAGTTCCAAAGACCTCATCCCTGGAAGAAGGATCTGCGAAGATGAGTTACAGCTGGGGACCAACTTGAAAGACTATCTCAGGACAGCTGTTGGAGAGCTGTTGGAGGCAGCCCATGCCCCAGTTGGGTTGGTGGGCTGAAGTAAGTCAGTAATGCAAAGCGGTCAATTTGTTGCTATACTGAGGCAGTGATTATGGTTGTGCAGGTTGTTTCAAGGGAACAGGCGATTTCCCTGCACTGCCAGGGATGGTGGAAGAGGCAGATACATTAAATACATTTAAGAGACTCTCGGACAAGTACATGGATGAAGGACAATTGGAGGGTTATGTGAAGAGGTAAGGGTTGGTTTAATTTTAGAATAGGTTAAAAGGTCAGCACAACATTGTGGGCCAATGGGTCTGTGTTGTGCTGTACTTTTCTAGTTTCTATGTTCTATCTGTTCTATTTTTGAACCCAGTGGTGTGGGACTTCAGGCTTCTGTACCTCCTGCCCAAATGTACCGAAAGACGATGGTCATGACCAGCATATGTGAATCTTTGATGATTGATGTGGTTTTCTTGAGCCAACACCTCATGTAGATACTTTTAATGGTGGGGAGGGATACCCCCGTGATGTAATGGCCTGAGGCTGTGAAAGAGAATATAATGTAAGGAAATATGATCCGAAGCCTCAAACCCAACAGGCTAAATGGCCTAATTCTGTGCCACAGTAAGTAAAAATTAAGCTATACCAGACACCCCTACTACACAGGGGACAAGGGCAACAGGTGTTTGGGAACATTGCTCTCTGCTAAGACGGAAATACTTTCAGAATCAGAATCATGTTTGTTAACACTGGCACTGTATGTCATGAAATTTGTTGTAATACAACAAGAGTATATTGCAATGCATAATAATAAAACATTATTATAAATTACAGTAAGAAATATATATATACACACACATACACAGAGATAGATAGATATATGAATATATAGCCATTTCCTCTCTAGGAAAAAGTCTCTGGCTGTCCACACAATCTATGTCTCTTATCATCTTGTGCACCTCTATCAAGTCATTTCTCAACCTCCTTTGTTCCAAAGAGAAAAGTCCCTAGCTGACTAAGCCTATCCTCATAAGACATGCTCCGGTAAGTCTCCTCCACACCCTCTCTAAAGCTTCCACATCATTCCTGCCTCTAACACTGCCAGGTGTGAACCAATGGGTTCAGACCAGAGTTCTCCACACCAATACTCCTCAAATGAAGCAAGGGAGGAGGAATGCTGGAGAGATTGCTTCATATCAATATAATTGAAAGAGTTGACAGGAAACTTACAGGGAAGTTTCCAGGACTTGAGGACCTGAGATACAGGGAAATGTAAAATAGGCTAGGACTTTATTCCCTGGAACGTAGGAGAATCATGGGAAATTAATAGAAGTATATAAAATGATGAGGGGTGTAGATAGGGTGAGTGCAAGAAGTCTTTTACATTGACGTTGGATGAGACAGGAACCAAAGGTCATAAGCTAAGGATGGAAGTTGAAATATTTAAGAGGAACCTAAGTAGTAACTCCTCCACTCAAAGGCTGGTGATTGTGTGGAATGAGCTGCCAGCAGTAGTGGATGAGGGTCTGATTGCAACATTGAGAAGTTTGGATAAGTACATGAAGGGGAGAGGTATCAATAAGCATAGGCAGAATAATAGTTCAACAAGGCTAGATGGGCCGATATATCTGTGCTCTATGAGTATAATCGATAACTTGTATGATGGGCTAGTCAAAAGAGGAAAACCCGAATAGATTTAATCTCAATGAAAGTTCAAAGTAAATTTATTATCAAAGTACAAATTTGTCACCATATACAACCCTGTGGTTTGTTTCCTTGTAGGCATAAATGGTAAATCCAAAAGACACAATGGAATCAATGGAAGATCGCACCCAAGAGGACAGCTAAACAACCAATATGCAAAGAACAACAAAAGAGAAAAAATAATAATAATAAATAAAGAAACAATAAATGAGATTAAGAATCCTTGATTGTGAGTCTATAGGTTGTGGGAACAGTTCAGTGATAGGGCAAGTGAAGTTATGTCTTTCAGTTCAGGAGCCTGGTGGCTGAAGGTTAATAACTGTTCCTGAACTGGGTGGTGGGGTCCTGAGGCTCCTGTCACTTCTTCCTGATGGCAGCAGTGAGAAGAGAACATGTCCTGGGTAGTGGGGTCCCTGAGGATGGATTCTGCTTTCCTGTGACAACACTCTATGTAGATGTGCCCAATGGCAGGGAGGGCTTTTACCCGTGATAGACTGGACCGTATCCACCACTTTTGGTAAGATTTTCTGTTCAAGGGCATTTGTGTTTCCGTACCAGGCCATGATGCAACCAGTCAATAAACCCTCCACCACATATCTATATAAGTTAGCCGAAGTTTTAGTTGTCATGCTGAATCTTCTTCGCAAACTTCGAAGGAAGTAAACACACAGCCCTGCTTTCTTCATAATTCTCAAGTATTAAGAAGACTAAGAGATTCTCCCATTGATGATTCCAACTTCAATCAAAAATAGGAATAGTGTAAATGGGGGCTTGATGGTTTGGCACAGACTTGGTGGGCCAATCTGACAAGATGTCCCTTGGTGGCCTGTAACTCTCTGTGACTCCATGATATGCATAGGTTTTGAATGGGATGTCAAAGGTCAAACTGTGAGGCTGTTTCCCCTTGAGGGAGTATCTGGTATTAGGGTACACAGCTTCAGAATAAGGGAATAAGATGTAGATGAGGAAGAATTTCTTCTCTTGGGCAGCCATGAACCTTTGCCGTTCACTATCCAGAGAACTATCCAACAATGAGATGGATAGATTATTAAAATGCTTTACTATGGAGGTCGTGGAGGAAAGTAGAGACCTGAAATCAGATCAACTCTGATCTTATTGGATGGCAGAGAAGATGAGCAGTGCTGTATTCTGCTCCTCCTTCTTATGCCCGTAATCCAGAAAGCACGTTAATTTTTAGAGTCCTGCGGATCAGTCTCCTCCTTTTAAGATTAAATGCAGGAGATTCTGCAGATGCTGGAAATTCAGAGGAACGCACTCATATACAAAATGCTGGAGGAACTCAGTAAGTCGGGCAACAGTTATGGTGTTTTAAAGTATCTATAGTGCAGGAATGGGGGTTAACAGATGGAGGGGAATGGGGGGCTGACTAGAATGGTGAATCAGATTAACTACCTGGGGAAATGGGGCTGAGAGGAATAATAAATTAGCCATGGTGGAATGGCAGAACAGACACAATGGGCCAAAAAGCCTAATTTTGTTCCTATGTCTAATGGTCTTATAGGAAGAATCTTTTAAGATGGCGCGAAGTTTTTGTCTTAATAGCCCTATAGCACTTTCCAGAAGGGAGTGTATGGAAAAGGCAGTTCGCTGGGTGAGTAGTGTCTCGAAAAATGCAATGGATTATAACCTCTCTTCTCTTTATTATGCATCGCCCTATCCTTGCAGCCTGAAGCACCATCTGTTTAGAAGAGTGTAGAAAGCAACTCTATAGTGTCAGCGGGGTCAAAGTGTTCACATTTTCATTTTCCATGGACAAAAACCATGGCACAGATAGAAGTGTGTTGTAAAGTCAGGGTGTGAATCATGGTCTCCCTGTCAGAGAGGAAGTCATAAATAACCTGCTCTATCAGTGGTTGTGATATATCAGAGAGAAAGGTTTCACTGAGAAGATAATGTAATGATTAATATTCAGAATGAAGTACAACAAGTGCAGATAAAATCAGTACTGATTGAAACTATTCTGCCAATTTCTCAACTATCTCCAGCAGACTGGGGTGATAGTTGTAAATCTTCAGACAGCTGCCATGTTGACTGGTTTGCAAGCCGATGATAGAACGAGTGTCAAATCCACATTTTTTTTTCAATCTGCTGATACAAAACAGGATCTCTTCTCTGCTGCTCCCTAGGCACCGGGAAAACCTCAAATTAGAACCATCTGCATACACAAGTGGTCTTGTAGTTGCGTCTACTTTTCACACTGCCTGCAGTCGGCTTTCTCAAGGGGTCAAGTGCAAAAGGGTTGGGTTGGGTTTCTCAGAAAACAGCAGAGAAACATATGGCGGAACATAAGCCAGTATTACTCACCTGAAGCCCTCGGAAGACACCGTGCGTGTGTATTCTGTACTGCGTGCTACAGCTATACAACATCGGAGCGTTGTGATTGTCAGTCTCGTATCCCGCTGTGTGGCTGAAAACAAATGATTGGTCAGTCAGGACAGGATGGCAGAACTATGATCACATTTCCCCCTCCATTTACTAAATCCTAAAGACTTTAAAGATGATCTTTATTTCTCACATATACAGTGAAATTTCATTTGCGTGATTGACCAACTCAGTTCGAGGATGTGCTGAGGGCAACCCGCAAGTATTGTCATGCTTCTGCCGCCAGCAGTTCGCTTTTAAGAACATGGTGACAATTATTCCTATAACAACAGAATGTGAGGCAAGTCACATTAGAAATTTATGTGGTTCTTTTCGCCATTTCAGGATGATTCAGTCTTTCACAGAGAACGATATTTTTTTTAAACACAGGTCAGTTGCTGTTGTACTGTAGAGAAATGTTACACCAAAGTACCCGCTGCAAAGATCCAAAAGATTCAAGATTCAGGATTCAAGCTGAACACATAAACTGCTGGAAGAATTCATCAGATCAGGCAGATCTCGGGAAAGGAATACAGAGTTGATGTTTCAGGCCAAGGCCCTTTATCATGACCTTTGACCCTTGGATCAAGATTCAAGATTGTTTATTGTCATCCTTCAGTATGAGTGTAAAGGAAAACAAAATGATTGTTACTCTGGATCTGATGCAGCATAAAAACCACAATATATGAAAAAATCAAATCAAATCTATAACACACAATGTACAGTAACTATGCATACGATTATCTTATATATATAGTGTAGCACATGGCCAAGTAGTTAAGGCGTCAGTCTAGTGATCTGAAGGTCGCTAGTTCGAGCCTCAGCTGAGGCAGCGTGCTGTGTCTTTGAGCAAGGCACTTAACCACACATTGCTCTGCGACGACACCGGTGCCAAGCTGTATGGGTCCTAATGCTCTTCCCTTGGACAACATCGGTGGCATGGAGAGGGGAGACTTGCAGCATGGGCAACTGCCGGTCTTCCATACAACCTTGCTCAGGCCTCAGTCATCATCAAAAATCGATGGACAGCCAAAGAAGATATATATATACACACACATAGACTGACTGTATGTTCATAAAGTGACGCTAGGTGCAGGAGTATCTGAACATGAGGTGAGTCTGACAGGAAAGGACGAAGTGATTCTTGGCTAAAGGAACTCTTCTAGGTAGCAACACGGTATATGAAAACAGGGTAAAGCAGTGACTGTCAAGAGTAGGTATGAGGTGTGGGGAGTAAGTGTAACTTCATGGGGGAGGGGTGAATGGTGCTGAGGGGGCTGTAGAAAGGAATTGCCCCAAAAGCAGCACAATTATCATCTACCAGGCCACCTGTTTTAGTGAAGTTGTTTGAAGGACAAACACTAGCTAGGACACGAGGGAGAACTTCCATCCTCTCCTACAAAAGGCATCATGGAATATTTTGCATTAATGAATTCACTCCAACTTTTACTAAAATCCTCGAAGTTTCCCTTGGTCCTATGGAACAGAGAACAGTTCCAGCACGGGAACAGGGCCAGTGGCCCACTATCTATGCAAACCATGATGCCATTTTAAATAGTGGAGGGTCTCGGCCCGGAGTATCACCTGTCTGTTTCCCTCTGTGGATGTTGCTGAATTCCTCCATCATTTTGTTTCTGTTGCTCAGAGGTAACTATCCAAACTTGCCAACCTCTCCTTATACCTAATACTCACTAATCCAGGCAAATTCTGAGTTCTTCTGCACCCTCTCCACATCCTTCCTGTAATGGAGCAACCAGGACTGCAAACGTTATTCCAAAATCTGGCCTAACCAAAGTTCTGTAAGACCATAAGACATAGGAGCTGAATTGGGCAACCATGCACTTAAGGTGAGAGGGGGTAAGTTCATAGGAGATAAGTGGGGCAATTTTGTTTTAAACAGCGAAGAGTGGGTGCCTTCAATGTGCTGCCTGGGGTAGTGGCAGAAGCAAATATGACAGAGGCATTCTAGAGGCTCGTGGACAGGCACAGGAATGTGCAGGAAAAGCAAGGATACGGACATTGTATAGGCAGAAGTTAGTTTATAAACACCAGAAAATCTGCAGATGCTGGAGGTCCAAATCAACACACCGAAAATGCTAGAGGAACTCAGCAGGTCAGGCAGCATCTACGGAAATGAGTAAAGCAAAAGCCGAAACCCTTCATCAAGACTGGAAAGGAAGGGGAAGAATAAAAGGGTGGGGGGAGGTGGGGAAGGAGGATCGCTAGAAGTTGATAAGTGGAGCCAGGTGGGTGGGAAAGGTAAAGGGCTGGAGAAGAAAGAATCTAATAGGAGAGGAGAGAGGACCAAAGGAGGAGGGGACCCAGGGGGAGGTGATAGACTGGTGAGGAGAGGTAAGAGGCCAGAGAGAGGAATAGAAGAAGAAGGAAGGGGGGGGGTGGGAAAAAATTGTTTTCTGGAAAGAGAAATTGATGTTCATGCCAACAGATTGGAGGCTACCCAGAAGGAATATAAGGTGTTGCTCCTCCACCCTGAGGGTGGCCTCATCTTAGCACAAGAGGAAGCCATAGATCAACACATCAGAACGGGAATGGAATCGGAATGAAATTGTTTGTTAGGTATTTGATTACGAATGTCATTAATCTGGCACAACAGTGTGGGCTGAAGTCCCCAATCCTGTGCTGTACAATTCTATGTCCGATCTTGATATGGACAACGTGGGCTGAGGATCCTTTATTTGGGAACGATTTGTAATTCAGGTTGGATTGTTATATCCAGCGGGTCACAGCAGAGGCCAAAGCTGCTGAATACGAGACTGTTACACTGTGCAGAAAGCAACTCTGTGAACCTATGCTGAAGTGTGTGTATTTTAATGCAAGGAGTATAATGGGTAAAGGTGATGACCTCAGAGCACAGATAGGTAGATGGATTTATAATGTTGTGACCATTATAGAGACTTGGTTGAGAGAGGGTTAGGAACGGGTGCTTAATGTCCCAGGGTTTCAATGCTTTAGAAAAGATAGAGAGGGGGTAAAAGAGGAGGTGGGAGGGGGGAGATTTCCATTACCAGTTAAGGACAATATCACATCTGCAGTTAGAGGGGACATATTAGAGGGCATGTCTACTGAGTCTATATGGGTAGAACATAAAAATAAGAAGGATACAATCACTCTCATGGGATTGCACTACAGATGCCCCAGTAGCCGCCGAGATATTGAAGAACAGGTTCAGGAAAGGTGTAAAAGCAATAGGGTTGTTATCATGGGGGACTTCAACTTCCCTAATATAAAATGTGACCTTCTGAAAGCAGGAGGTTTAGGTGTGGTAGGATTTGTTAAGTGCATCCAGGAGGGTTTTGTAAATCGATATGTAGATAGTCCATCAAGAGGAGGGGCTGTACTAGACCTGGTGTTGGGCAATGAGCCTGGCCAGGTGACCAACCTTTCAGTGGCTGAGTGATCAGGGAACAGTGACCACAGCTCCTGGAGCTTTAAGATAGCTATAGGCATGGACCTTGCAAGAGAGTATTAAATTGAAGCAGGGCAATTTATGAAAGCAGTAGGCAGGAACAAGGGAGAGTTAATTGGGAAAAGATGCTTTTGGGAAAGACCACATCTGACATGCGGAGAGTATTTAAAGACCAACTGCACAGAGTACAGGACAGGTGTGTTCCTGTCAGAAGGAAGGACAAGGATGGCAAAATAAGAGAAACTTGGATGTGGAGAGAGGTGATGAATTTATTCAAGAAGTAAAAGGAAAAGTATGTAACGCTTAGGAAGCTAGAATCAAATAGAATCTTTGAGGATTATAAAGAAGCCAGAAGAGAACTCAGGAAGGGAATTAGAAAAGTCAGGAGAAGCCATGACAAGTCCTTGGCAAGTAGGATTAAAGAGAATACAAAGGCATTGTATACATTTCATCAAGAGCAGGAGGATAACCAGGTAGAGGTGGGACAACTCAAGGATAAAGGTGGGGTACATTTTTTTGGATATGGAGGACAGGGGTGAGGTCCTTAATGTGTATTTTACATCAGTATTTACCATGGTGGATAGGGAGATCAGTGCCAAGAATATTATTATGCTAGGGCATATAAAGGAGGAGATCGTGTTGTGTCTCTTAATGAGCATTAAAGTGGATAATCCTCAGGGCCAGATGGAATATGCGCCAGGTTATTGAAAGAGACACGAGAAGAGATTTCTGGGGCCTTCACTAATATCTTTGTTTCCTCTCTAGCCACAGGCAAGGTCCCAGAGGACTGGCGAATGGCCGATGTTGTTCCAATAATCCTTGAAACTATAGACCGGGGAGCTTCATGTCAGAGGTAGGGAATTTACTGGAGAGAATTCTTAGGTGTAGGATTTCTATGTATTTAGAAAGCCATGGCCTAATTAGGGCAAGCCAGTATGGCTTTGTGTGTGGCAAGTTGTGTCTTACTAACTTGATTGAGTTCCCTCACGAGTGACGAGGGTGGTTGATGAAGGTACAGCTGCCGATGTTGTCTACATGGATTTTAGTCAGGCATTTGATACGGATCCTCATGGGAAGCTCATCAAGAAGATTAAGATGCATGGTGAATTGGCCGTTTGGATTAAAAACTGGCTTGCTCATAAAGGACAGGGAGGTGGTTAAAGGGACTTATTCTAGCTGGAAGTCTGTGATTGTTGGTGTTCTGCAAGGATCTGTACTGGAACCTCTGCTGTTTAGACCATAAGACAGAGTAGCAGAATTAGGTCGTTCAGTCCATCAAGTCTGCTCCACCATTCCATCACGGCTGATCCTGAATCCTACTCAACCCCATACACCTGCCTCCTCGCCATATCCTTTGATGCCCTGACCAGTCAGGAAACTGCCAACTTCTGCCTTGAATATACCCATGGATTTGGTGTCCACCACAGTCTGTGGCAGAGCATTCCACAGATTCACCACTCTCTGGCTATAAATATTCCTCCTTACTTCCATTCCAAAAGGTCACCCCACAACGTTGAGGCTGTGCCCTCCAGCTCTGGATACCCCGACCAGAGGAAACATCCTCGCTAGATCCACCCTATCTAGTCCTTTCAACATTCGGTAGGTTTCAATGAGATCCTCCTGCATTCTTCTAAATTCCAGTGAGTACAGACCCAAGGCTGCCAAACCCTTCTCTTATGTTAACGCCTTCATTCCTGGAATCATCATCATGGAGGCGGAGTTAAGATGGCGCTAAACGGCAACTCCTTTGCTTGCATCTTCGGAAACAGCTCTACTTCCATCTTTAATATCTTTATTTTTCTCTTTCAGGGTTCTTTTGAAGACCCTGACCTGGAGTTACACGCAGACTTCGGTTCTTTGCGGGAGTGGGACCCACAGGGTTTCGGGACCAGCCGTTGTTTGGCACACCGAGGGTTCGGCCTGAGAGTCGGCCTCATGTTTGAAAGCCTAAGATCTCATGGCTCTGGAGACAGGCAGATCAAGGGTCAGTGTCACGGCAGGATACTCGTGCGTCGTCGGGGAGGCCAGAAAATCTTTCGCTCTGGGCCCGAAGACCTGAGATCTTTGCAATCTTCGGGCACAGAGCTTGTTAAAAGCGACAAAACGGACTTCTAAACATCATAAACCTGCGGGTTGTTTTTACGTCTCCCACTCACTGTGAAAATGGGGGACACTTCCCTCTCCCTTATTAGGGAGAGACGGAACCTTTGGTTTGTCGAATGCTGTATGAAATGCGACAGTCTTTGGGGTAACTGCAAGGTCTGTGTCTTTATTATCGCCTAGCTCACGCTTGTGCTTGGTAGCGGGTGCGCTTCTTTTGCGGGGGGGGCAGGGAGGGGGGTGGGGAAGGGGGTATCATTGCTTTGCGGCCGCTTACACACGGGAGGGGGGAGCTGGGGGGACTTTGGGGTTCTCACATTTAGCTGTCGTTCATTATTTGGGGCACTTCGCTGTTTTCGTGGATGTTTTGCGAAGAAAAAGCATTTGACAATGTATATTGTATACATTTCTCTGACATTAAATTCGACCTTTGAACCTTTGAATGAACCTCCTCTGGACTCTCTCCAATGACAACACATCTTTTCTGAGATATGAGGCCTAAAATTATTGACAATACTCCAAGTGCGGCCTGACTCGTGTCTTATAAAGTCTCAGCATTACCTCCTTGCTTTTATATTCTATTGCCCTTGACATAAGTGCCAACATTGCAGTTGCCTTCTTTACCACAGTCTCACCTGTAAATTAACTTTCTGGGAGTCTTGCATGAGGACTCCCTCTGCACCTCTGATGTTTGAACCTTCTCCCCATTTAGATAATAGTCCACATTATTGTTCCTTTTAACAAAATGCATCATCATACATTTCCCAACATTGTATTCCATCTGCCACTCTTTTGCCCATTCTTCCAATTTGTCTAATTCCTGCTACAATCGCATCTCTTCCTCAGCACTACCTACCCCTCCATCCATCTTCATATCATCTGCAAACTTTGCCACAAAACTATCAATTCCATAAGACATAGGAGCAGAATTAGGCTTTTTGGCCCATTGAGTCTGCTCCATCATTCAATCATGGCTGATCCTTTTTTCCCTCCTCCTCAACCCCAGTTCCCAGCCTTCTCCCCGTAACCTTTGGTAATTCCATTATCAAAATCATTGACAAACAATGTGAAAAGTAGCGATCTTAATACTGACCCCTGAGGAACACCACCAGACACCGGCAGCCAACCAGAAAAGCGCCTCTTTATTCCCATTCACTGCCTCTTGCCTGTCAGCCATTCCTCTATCCATGCCAGTATCTCTCCTGTAATGCCAGAGGATTTTATCTTGTTAAGCAGCCTCATGTGTGGCACCTTTTCAAATGCCTTCTGAAAATCTAATTAAACGACATCCACTGCCTCTCCTTTGTCCACCCTGCCTGTTACTTCCTCGAAGGACTCTAACAGATTTGTCAGGCAAGATTTCCCTTTACAGAAACCATGCTGACTTTGACTTATTTTATCATTAGTCTCCAAGTACCCCGAAACCTCATCCTTAGTAATAGACTCCAACACTTTCCCAACCACTGAGGTTAGGCTAACTGGCCTATAATTCCCTTTCTTTTGCCTTTTTCCCTCCTTAAGGAGTGGAGTGACATTTGCAATCTTACAGTCCTCTGGGACTATGCCAGAATCAAGTGATTCTTGAAAGATCATGACCAATGCTTTCGTAATCTCTTCTGCAACCTCTTTCAGGACTCTGTGATGTAGTCCATCTGGTCCAGGTGACTTATCCACCTTAAGACTTTCCAGTTTGCCTAGCATCTTTTCCTTTGCAATAACAATGGCACTTACTCCTACGCCCTAACACTCACGGACTTCTGGCACACTGCTAGTGTCTTCCACAGTGAAGACGGATGCAAAGTACCCATTACGTTCATTCGCCATTTCTTTGTCCCCCATTACTACCTCACCAGCACCATTTTCCAGTGGTCCAATATCAGCTCTCACCTCCCTTTTACTTTCAATATAACTGAAAAAACTTCCAGTATCCTGTTTTATATTATTGTCTAGTCTGCCCCAATATTTCATCTTTTCCCTTCTTATAGCTTTTTAACTGCCTTTTGTTGGATTTTAAAAACTTTCCAATCATCCAACTTCCCACTCACTTTTGCTAGCTTATGTGCCCTTCCCTTGACTTTTAGGCGGTCCTTAACTTCCTTTGTCAGCCACGGTTGCCTACCCCTGTCATTTGAGAACTTCTTCCTCTGTGTGATATATCTATCCTGCATCTTGTGAGCTATTCTCAGAGACTTCAGCCACCTCTGCTCTGCCATCATCCCTGCCAGTATCCTTCTCCAATCCACCTGGGCAAGCTCCACTCTCATGCCTCTGTAGTTCCATTGCGATACTGATGCATGTGATGTATCAGTATCATGTTGTTTGTGATGTATATAAATGACTTGGATGAAAATATAGATGGATGTTAAGTTCACAGATGATACAAGGATCAGTGGTGTTGTGGATAGCATAAAAGACTGGCAAAGAATACAGCAGGATATAGATCAGATGCAGAGAAATGGCAGATGGAGATTAACCTGGCCAAATGTGAAGTGTTTCACCTTAGTAGGTCAAATGTAAAGAGACTATACACTGTTACAAGCAAGATCCTTAGCGGTATTGATGAGCAGAGGTATCTTGAGGTCCAAGTTCTTAGCTCCCTGAAAGTTGATAGGCTGGTTAAGAAGTCTTATGGAGTGTTTGCTTTATTAGTCGAGGCACTGAGATCAAAAGTCAGGAAGTTATCCTGCAGCTTGTTACCCATTTTAGAAAGGATGTCGAGGCTTTGGAGAGGTTTCACAAGAGGTTTACCAGAATGTTAACTGGATTAGAGAACATGTGCTATAACAAGAGGTTGAACAAACTTAGGTGTTTTTTTTTCTGGAGCGGTGGAAGCTAAAGGAGATCTGATAGAGGTTTATAAGATAGAGTAGACATACAATATCCTTTTCCAAGAGGTGATAGGTCTAATACCAGAGGGCATGCAATGGAGGTGAGAGGGGGTAATTTCACGGGAGATGTGAGAGGCAAGTTTTTACACAAGGAGTCATGGGTGCCTGGAATGCACTGTCTGGGGTCGTGGAGAGGCTGAAATATTAGGGAAGTTTAAGGGGCGTTTACATTGGCCCATGAATGTGAGAAAAAAAATGGAAGGATATGGGCATTGTGCAGGCAAAAGAGATTAATTAGCTATTTTAATTACTAATTTAATTGGCTTGGCACAACATTGTGTTCCTGC
This sequence comes from Mobula hypostoma, assembly GCF_963921235.1. Classification (NCBI taxonomy): domain Eukaryota; kingdom Metazoa; phylum Chordata; class Chondrichthyes; order Myliobatiformes; family Myliobatidae; genus Mobula; species Mobula hypostoma. The sequence continues at coordinate 9,278,670 of NC_086107.1, forward strand.
ACTGTACGGTTCTACATTGATGTTCTAACGCTAAACTGACTCCACAACCTGTAGATTCACTTTCAGGGACTCTACAACTCATGTTCTTTATTCATTTACTTACTTTTTTATTCATTATTAGCACAATTTGTCCTGTTGTGCACATTGGATGTTTATCAGCCTTTGTTACGTGTACTTTTTCATAAACTCTACTCTATTTCTTTATTTTGCTGTAAATACCAAGAAGAAAATGGATCTCAGAGTAGTACGTGGTGATATATACTACTTTATGGTAAGATATACTACTTTATTTATTTACTATTGATTTCTTATTGCTATTGTTTGCTTTCTGCGCATTTTGTCTACTTTTCACATTACTTGTCTGTCTTTGTGTGTAGTTTTTCATTGATTCTGTTGTATTTCTTTATTCTACTATGAACGGCTGCAAGAAAATGAATTTCAGGATAGCATATGGTGATGAATATGTACATTGATAATAAATTTACTTTGAAAATATACAGTACATACTTTGATAATAAATATGTCCTTGGATAATAAACTTACTTTGAAGTTTGAACATATACATACTTTGATGATAAATTTACTTTGAACTTTGACATTTTTAAGGGAAGTATTTGCATGGCCAATTAGAGGAGAAAATTTAAAAGAAACGAGGAAAAGAGCATTTTATTTCACAGTGAGGAGGCAGGAAGCTGACACATAAAAACCAGCTATTCCCGAGCCAGCAGTTTGTAATCGCCGCGCGGCCTCCCCTTTCAGCAGAACCGTTCACAGGGCAGGTAGCTCACATCACCCTCTAAATCCACTGCTGTCAAAATCACTCCAAACTTCACTTTAACCCTTAAAAATTGAACATGAGTTATATTCAGCTATTGATTCTAATCCCTGGGGATCTTTAAATATGACTTAAGTGATGGGCTGCCAAAGAGATTCAGCCGTCTATTTATGCATGTAATATAATCTGTCTGGGCTAATTTTCTTTCCTTGAAAACAGTAACCTGACCATGACACAAGTTTACTGCTCACTTTTTTTGACTGCATGAATGTATAAAATCAGCATGAAGATTTACTCAGTAGACTTATAAACAGAATCCGAGAACGATACAGCATCGAATCACTGAATCGTAAGAATGGACGGCCCAGGAAAAGACTTCAGCCATCAGTGCAGATGGTGAAGAAGTTGGATCTGTTTTCTTTGGGTTTTGGAAGATTGGGGGTGATCTAATTGAAAGACACACTCAGTGGCCAACTTATTAGGATCATCCCGTACCTAATAAAGTGGCCTCTGTGTATATGTTTGTGTTCTTCTGCATTTGAAGCCCGTCGACTTCAAGGTTTGACGTGTTGTGCATTCAGAGATGCTCTTCTGCACACCAGTGTTGTAACGCATGGTTATTTAAGATATTGTCACCTTCCTGTCAGCTTGAACCAGTCTGGCCATTCTCCTCTGACCTCTCTCATTAACAAAACACTTTTTCCCACAGAAATGCCATTCACTGGATTTTTTTTTTTTGTTTTTCACACCATTCCCTGTAAACCCTAGAGGCTGTTGTGTAATAACATCCCAGGAGATCAGCAGTTTCTGAGATACTCAAACCACTCCGTCTGGCACCAACAATCATTCGATAGTTGAAGTCACTTAGATCACATTTCTTCCCCACTCTGATGTTTGGTCTGAACAACAACTGAACCTCTTGACCATGTCAACATACTTCTATGCATTGAGTTGCTGCCACATGATTGGCTGATTAGGTATTTACATTAACGAGCAGGGTACCTAATAAAGTGACTACTGAGTGTACATGATCCTAATTGGCCATGACAGGGTTGATATTGAGAAGGTTTCCCCCTTGGAAAAGATGTGAACACAGAGAAATAGTTGCAAGATAAAGGGAGAGTCATTTAAAACTGAGGTGTGTAAGAATCCCTTCCAGCGGAGAGGGTGGTGAGTCTTTCTAGTTCCAAGCTCCAGAGGGCTTTGGTGGCTCGAACATTGCAGGTGTTTAAAGAAGAGATGGATGATTTTTGGATGGATTGGATATGGGGAACTAGCTCAGAAGAGAAGTTCTGGTCTGGGATAGATCAGATGTGATCCATATTCACCACAGAGCAGTTCTGAGGGGCCACCACCGTGCTCTTGTTTTCTTGTACAGGTCGACCTTCACTAATCCGACTACCTGTAATCCAGTTCCTTCGAGAATCTGGCTCTGATTATGCTTAATGTGAGCCTTCTGTAATTCGGCATTTTCACTAATCTGGCACTCCTCATGTCCCAATGGTGCTGGATTAGTGAAAGTCGACCTGTATTCTTACACGTATGTTCCTGTGCACTGACCTCTTGGAAGAGCTATCTGCTGGCAGATATGTTAGGGACATAAAAGAAACTCTAAGATCGGCAATGGAAGATAGAAAAAGAGAGAGGCATGTGAGAGGGAAGGGTTAGACTGATGCTAGAGAAGGTTAAAAGGTCAGCACAACACCGAGGATGAAGGGCATTTACTATACTACACCGTTCTGTGTTCTCTACTGTTTCCCGAAAGATGGATTTGTATTTTCCCTTTTCAAGCACTAATCCCATCATTAGCTCATGGTGGAAAGCAGCCTCGCCTCTGTGGACTCTGTCCGCACTTCCCACCGTCTCAAGAAAGCAGCCAGCATAACCGAAGACGCCTCCCACCCTAGACTCGCTCACTTCTTCTCCTTCCATTGGGCAGAAGATATAAAAGCTTTAAAAATGTGTGTGGCCAGACTCAAGGATAATTTCTATCTCATTGTCATAAGCCTTTTGAACAGACCTTTTGTAAGATAAAGTTGAATTCTTCCCCTTGAGGAGTAGAAGTACTCCTTCCCCTCCCCCACCTTCCTATTCTGGCTTCTTCTCCCTTCCTCTCCAGTTCTGATGAAGGGTGTTGAACCAAACATTGATTGCGTATTCCTCTCCATAGATGCTGCCTGTCCTGCTGAGTTCTTCCAGCATTTTGTGTGTGTTGCTCTGGATTTCCAGCATCTTACAGAATTTCTTGTGCTTATACTGATTCAAGCAGCAGTTCAAGGTAATTTGGATCACTGATTTAGAAAATGGTAACCTCGTTCTGTCTCCTGACATTGTTCCCAAACAGATCAAACAGTAGCAATGGGATAGCCATACTGGAGGAGCAAATGCACAATTTCTACACAGAATGACTTAAACAAGTCTGTGGCACCAAGTGATTCCACAAGCAACAACTTGGGATGCAATTGTCTCCCTGATTGGAGTAATGATTACTCCATGGGATAGTGACCCAACAAATTCTGCACTGAAGCAATGTAACGAAAAACTGCACCGAACATCAAAAGCAGAGTCAAAGATTTAGGGTTGAGGAAGAAGGAGCTGGAACTTGGAAGTTGGGGCTATCCAGCAGAAGGCACAGTGGGTGATCATGGAGCAGTTACATGCAGGGATGCCTACGAGGCCAGTACTGGAGTGCAGGGATCCAGGAGAGATGTGGATCAGGAGAAAGATTCAAAGATGGAGAGGGGTGAGACCTGGGAGAGAGATGAAATAAAGGAGGGGAGATTTGAAAAACAAGGCATCGTCAATGCAGGAGAGCTTGCACAGGAATAACTGGCCAAGCTTACAGCGCAGGCAAGGATACAGACAGCAGAGTGTTGTGTTATATATTAGTAGGCAGCCACCGATCCCAGGGGATCATGGGTTTGCGCCTCTGGTGGACTGTGTCCTCTCCAGGGCGCGAGCCTGGGTGGGCGGGAAGATTTGAAGAACTGACTGTTGCCCGTGCAGCGGGCTCCCCCTCTCCACGTCACTGACGTAGTCCAAGGGAAGGGCAAGTGCTGATACAGCTTGACACCAGTGTCGTCGTAGAGACTGCCAGAGTGAAGTTGTAAACAACATCAAACTGCCTTAGGGACCCCTGCTCCGAATTTCTTCCTTGGGGTTTACTCCTGAAGCCTTTCCCATGGGTGGGTATGGCTGCAAGGCAGCGGAGGTTTAAAATCAAAGTTTTCCATCACCTAGGCGGGCTGCCGTCCAAGGCTGACGAGCCCCTCCCGCACGAATGTATTAAATATTAATATATGTTAAAGATTCCTGATATATTCCTCTGTATGGCATTACTCTATTGGTAAAAATGAAATGAAATTCTGAGGTGATTGTAGAGGCATTAGTAATGATCTTTCAGGTATGACTTGATCTTGGAATGGTTCCAGAGGACTGGAAAAGAGCAAATGTCACTCCTCTCTTCAAGGAGGGAGACAGAAGAAAGGAAATTATAGGCCAGTTAGCCTGACTTCAGTGGTAGAGAAGATGTTGAAGTCCATTATTATGCATGAGGTAAGATTATAAAACTTTAAGACAGACCAGCAGAATTAAGCCATTTGGCCCATCGAGTCTGCTCCACCATTTCATCATGGCTGATCCAATTTTCCTCTCTGCCCCAATCTCCTGCCTTCTTCCCATATACCTTTCATGCCCTGACCAATCAAGAATTTATCAACGTCTGCCTTAAGCAAACATGAAGACTTGCCTCCATAGATGCCTGTGGCAATGAATTCCACAGATTCATCACTCTTTGATTAAAGAAGTTCCTCCTCATCTCCATTCTAAAAGGATACCCCTCTATTCTGAGGCTCTGTCCTCTGGTCTTAGACTCTCCCACCATAGGAAACATCCCCTCTACATTCACTTTATCAAGGCCTTTCACCATTCGATAAGTCTTAATGACGTCACCCCTCATTCTTCTGAATTCAAGTGAATACAGGCCCAGAGCCATCAAACACTCTTTATGTGACAAGCCATTCAGTCCTGGAATCATTTTCATGAACCTCCTTTGAACCCTCTCCAGTTTCAATACATCCTTTCTAAGATAAGGGACCAAAAACTACTCATATTACTCCAAGTGAGCCTCACCAGTGCCTTATGAAGTCTCAACATTACATCCTTGCTTTATATTCTAGTCCTCTTGAAATGAATGCTAAGTTGCATTTGTCTTCCACATCACAGACACAAACTGCAAATTAACCTTTAGGGAATCCTGCACAAGGACTCCCAAGTCCCTTTGTGCCTCAGTTCTTTGTATTTTCTCTCCATTTAGAAAATAGTCAAGCTTTTGATTTCTTCGACCGAAGTGCATTGCATACACTTCCCAACACTGCATTTGATGTGCCATTTCTTTGCCCACTCTCCTAATCTGTCTATAAGCCCTTCGGTAGCCTCTCTACTTCCTCAAAACTGCCTGCCCTTCCACCTATCTTCATATCGTCTGCAAATTTCACACAAAGCCATCAATTCCATCATCCCAATCATTGATAGATAACGTAAAAAACAATCAGTCCCAACAAGGTGCTACAGATGAGCCTGCTTAAAAAGATAAGAGCCCATGGTATTATCAGAAAGATTGAAAATTGGCTGACTGGCAAGAGGCAAAGATTGGGAATAAAGGGGGGCTTTTCTGGTTGGCTGCCGGTGACTAGAGGTGTTACGTAGCAGTCGGTATTGGGACCACTTCTTTTCTCGTTATATGTGACTAACCTAGATGACAGAATTGATGGCTTTGTGGGTGATATGAAGACAGTTGAAGGGGCAGGTCGTGTTAATGAAGGAGGGAGTCTGCAGAAGGACTTAGGCAGATTGGAAGAATGGGCTAAGAAGTGGCAGACAGGATGGAGTGTCGGGAAGAGTATGGTCATGCACTGTGGTAAAAAGTGTAGAATAAATGGGGGAAAATTCAAAAATCAGAGGTGCAAGAGCACTTGGGAGTCCTAGTGAAGGATTCCCTAAAGTAACAGTCAAGAAGGGGAAAGGGGTTAAGGAGCCAGTGAAGAGTACGCCATGACCATCCCCCTCAACAACAGGTATAGAAACATAGAAAATCTACAGCACAATACAGGCCCTTCGGCCCACAAAGTTGTGCCGAACATGTCCCTACCTTAGAAATTACTAGGCTTACCTATAGCCCTCTATTTTTCTAAGCTCCATGTACCTATCCAAAAGTCTCTTAAAAGACCCTATCGTATCCGCTTCCACCACCGTTTCCAGCAGCCCATTCCACACACTCACCACTCTCTGAGTAAAAAACCTACCCCTGACATCTCCTCTGTACCTACTCCCCAGCACCTTAAACCTGTGTCGTCTTGTGGCAACCGTTTCAGCCCTGGGAAAAAGGCACACGACCTCTCATCATCTTATACACCTCTATCAGGTCACCTCTCATCCCCCATTGCTCCAAGGAGAAAAGGCCGAGTTCACTCAACCTATTCTCATAAGGCATGCTCCCCAATCCAGGCAACATCCTTGTAAATCTCCTCTGCACCCTTTCTATGTCTTCCACATCCTTCCTGTAGTGAGGTGACCAGAACTGAGCACAGTACTCCAAGTGGGGTCTGACCAGGGTCCTATATAGCTGCAACATTACCTCTCAGCTCCTAAATTCAATTCCACAATTAATGAAAGCCAATACACTGTATGCCTTCTTAACCACAGAGTCAACCTGCGCAGCTGCTTTAAGCGTCCTATGGACTCGGACCCCAAGATCCCTCTGATCCTCCACACTGCCAACAGTCTTACCATTAATACTATATTCTGCCATCATATTTGACCTACCAAAATGAACCACTTCACACTTATCTGGGTTGAACTCCATCTGCCACTTCTCAGCCAAGTTTTGCATCCTATCAATGTCCCACTGTAACCTCTGACAGCCCTCCACACTATCCACAACACCCCCAACCTTTGTGTTATCAGCAAATTTACTGATCCACCCCTCCACTTCCTCATCCAGGTCATTTATAAAAATCACGAAGAGTAGGGGTCCCAGAACAGATCCCAGAGGCACACCACTGGTCACCGACCTTCATGCAGAATATGACCCATCTACAACCACTCTTTGCCTTCCGTGGGCAAGCCAATTCTGGATCCACAAAGCAATGTTCCCTTGGATCTCATGCCTCCTTACTTTCTCAATAAGCCTTGCATGGGGTACCTTTTCAAATGCTTTGCTTAAATCCATATACACTACATCTCCTGCTCTACCTTCATCAATGTGTTTAGTCACATCCCCAAAAAATTCAATCAGGGTCATAAGGCATGACCTGCCCTTGACAAAGCCGTGCTGACTATTCCTAATCATATTATACCTCTCCAAATGTTCATAAATCCTGCCTTTCAGGATCTTCTCCATCAACTTATCAACCACTGAAGTAAGACTCACTGGTCTATAATTTCCTGGGCTATCTCTACTCCCTTTCTTGAACATGGGAACAACATCCGCAGCCCTCCAATCCTCCGGAACCTCTCCCGTCCCCATTGATGATGCAAAGATCATCGCCAGAGGCTCAGCAATCTCCTCCCTCGCTTCCCACAGTAGCCTGGGGTACACCTCATCTGGTCCTGGCAACTTATCCAACTTGATGCTTTCCAAAAGCTCCAGCACATCCTCTTTCTTAATATCTACATGCTCAAGCTTTTCAGTCTGCTGCAAGTCATCACTACAATCACCAAGATCCTTTTCTATAGTGATTATTTTGACCATAGTATATCATTTTGGATACTGTCGGAGGCGGGGTGGAGTGGGGGAGATGAGCTAACAGTGGTCGGGTCTCTGGAACTAAGTCTGCCTCTGTGACTCAGATGGGAAGCGGGGGGGAAGAGGCACCCAGTGGTGACAGGGGATTTGTTAGTTAGGGAAATGGACAGGAGTTTCTGTGGGTGAAAACAAGATTCTTGGGTGGTATGTTGCTTCCCACGTGCCAGAGTCTGGGATATCTCAGATCGAGTCCTCAGCATTCTTAAGTGGGAGGGTAAACAGCTAGGAGTCATGGTCCATGCAAGTGCCAATGCCATTTTAGGACAAGTGACAAGGTTCTGCATAAGGGGTTCAGGGAGTTAGGTGCTGAGTTAAAAGGCAGTACCTCCAGGGTTGTGTTCTCAGGATTGCTACCTGTACCACATGTTAGTGATGCTGGAAATACAAAGATTATAAAATTTAATATGTGGCTAAGGAATTGGTGTTGGAGGGAGGATATACAATTTTTGGATCATTGGGATCTCTTCTGGGGAATGTTGGTCCTGTACAGAAGGGGAGGTTTGTGCCTGAACAGGAGGGGACAAATATCCTCGTCAGAAGATTTGTTAATGCTGAATGGTGGGGTTTAAACTAGAGTGCGGGAGATGGGAACCGAGTGCCTGAACAGTTAGTGGAGAGGTTGTGGAAGCAGATGTTGGTAAGACCTCAGACAAAGTTAGGAATCAAAAGATTGAGCATAGTGTGACAAAATCGAAAAGGGTGAATACAGGACTGGGTGCAGTACAAGGAATAAGGTAGATGAACTTGCTGTACTGTTGCAGATTGGCATGTATGATGTTGTAGGCATCACAGAATCATGACTGAAAGATTACAGCTGGGAGCTTAATGTCCAAGGATACACATTGTATCGAAAGGACAGGCAGGAAGGCAGAGGGGCTGGTGTTGCTCCGTTGATAAGAAATGAAATCAAATCATTAGAAAGAGGTGACATGGGATTGGAAGGTGTTGAATCATTGTGGATCAAGCTAAGGATTAAAAGACCCTGATGGGAATTGTATACAGACCCCCAAACAGTAGTAAGGATTTAATCTACAAATTGCAATGGGAGATAGAAAACACATGGCAAAAGGGCAATGTTACAATAGTCATGGGGGATTTCAGTATGCAGGTAGATTGGGAAAATCAGGTTGGTACTGAAGGAGGAGGAGGAGGAGGAATTTCTAGACTGCCTACGAGATGGCTTTTGGAGCAGCTCATAGTTGAGCCCACTAGAGGATCGGCTATTCTGGATTGGGTGTTGTGCAATGAACTAGAATTGCTTAGAGAGCTTAAGGTAAAAGAACCTTTCAGGGAAAGTGATCATAACATAATCGAACTCACCCTGAAATTTGAGCAGGAGAAGCTAAAGTCTGATGTGTCTGTATTACAGTGGAGTAAAGGGAATTACAAAGGCATGAGAGGAGTTAGCCAGTATTGATTGGAAAAGAACACTGGCAAGGATGACAGCAGATTAGCAATGGCTGGAATTTCTGGAAGCAATTTGGAAGGCACAGGATATATACATCATAAAGAGGAAGAAGTATTCTAAAGGAAAGATGACACAACGATGGCTAACAAGAGAAGTCAAAGCCAACATTAAAGCCAAAGAGAGGGCATATAATAAAGCAAAGACTTGTGGGAAGTTAGAAGATTGGGAAGCTTTTAAATACTAACAGAAAGCATCTAAAAAAGTCATTAAGAAAGTAAAGATGGAATACAAAAGTAAACTAGTCAATAATATTAAAGAGGTTACCAAAAGTTTCTTCAGATACATAAAGTGTAAAAGAGAGGTGAGAATGGATATTGGACCACTGGAAAACGATGCTGGAGAGGTAGTAATGGGGAACAAGGAAATGGCGGACAAATTGAATAAGTATTTTGAATCAGTCTTCACCGTGGAAGTCCCTAGCAGTATGGTGGAAGTTTCAGGTGTCAGGGGGTCATGAAGTGTGTGAAGTTACCATAACTAGAGGGAAGGTTCTTGGGAAACTGAAAGGTCTGAAGGTAGATAAGTCACCTGGACCAGGTGGTGTACACCTCAGAGTTCTGAAAGAGGTGGCTGAAGAGATCACGGAGGCATTAGTAATGATCCTTCAAAAATCACTGGATTCTGGAATGGTTCTGGAAGACTGGAAAATTGTAAATGTCACTCCACTCTTCAAGAAGAGAGAGAGGCAGAAAAAGGAAACTATAGGCCAATTAGTCTGACCCCAGTGGTTGGGAAGATGTTGTAGACAATTATTAAGGATGAGGACTCAGGGTACTTGGAGGCACATGATAAAATAGGTCATAGTCAGCATATTTTCCTCAAGGGAAAATCCTTCCTGACAAATCTGTTGGAATTCGTTGAAGTAGTAACAAGCAGGACAGACAAAGGAGAATCAGTTGATGTTCAGAAGGCCTTTGACAAGGTGCCACACATGAGGCTGCTTAACAAGCTATGAGCCCATGGTATTACAAGAAAGATTCTAACATAGATAAAGCAGTGGCAAACTGGCAGCAGGTAAAGAGTGGGAATAAAGGGAGCTTTTTCTAACTGGCTACCAGTGACTAGTGGAGTTCCACAGGGGTTTGTGTTGGGACCGATTCTTTTTACGTTTATATGTCAATGATTTGGATGATGGAATTGATGGCTTTGTTGCAATGTCTGTAACAAGATAGGTGGAGGGGCAGGTAGTTTTGAGGAAGTAGAGAGGCTACAAAAGGACTAAGACAGAATGAGCAAAGAAATGGCAGATGGAATACAGTGTCAGGAAATGTATGGTCACGCACTTTGGTAGAAGAAATGAAAGGGTTGACTATCTTCTAAATGGAGAGAAAATACAAAAAACTGAGAAGCAAAGGGACTTGTGAGTCATTGGACAGAATTCCTAAAGGTAGGTAGGTTACAGAGTAGGTTACATGGTTGGCACAACATTGTGGGCCGAAAGGCCTGTAATAAGCTGTAGATTTCTACGTTTCCATGTTTCTAAAGGTTAGTTTGCAGTTTGAGTCTGTGGTGAGGAAGGCAAATGCAATGTTAGCATTCTTTTCAAGAGGACTAGAATATAAAAGCAAGGATGTAATGTTGAGGCTTTATAAAGCTCTGGTGAGGCCTCCCTTGGAGTATTGTAGCAGGTTTGGGCCCCCTATCTTTGTAAGGATGTGCTGAAACTGGAGAGAGTTCAAAGGAGGTTCACAAAAATGATTCCAGGATTGAATGGCTTATCATATGAAGAGTGTCTGATGGCTCTGTGCCCGAATTCACTGGAATTCAGAAGAATAAGGGGTAACCTCATTGAAACCTATCAAATGGTGAAAGGCCTTGATAGAGTAGATGTGGAGAGGTTGTTTCCTATGGTGGGAGAGTCTAAGACCAGAGGACACACCCTCAGAATAGAGGGGTGTCATTTTAGAACAGAGATGTGGAGGACACACAAAATGCTGGAGGAACTCAGCAGGCCAGGCAGCACCTATGGAAAAAGAGTACAGTCAACATTTCGGGCCGAGACCCTACAGCAGGAATTTCTTAAGTCATTGGGTGGCAGATCTGTGGAATTCTTTGCCAAGGGCAGCTATGGAGGGCAAGTCTTTATGTGTATTTATGGCAAAGGTTGATAGATTCCAGATTGGTCAGGGCATGAAGGGAGAAGGCAGGAGATTGGGGCTGAAAGGAAAATTGGATCAGCCATGATGAAATGGCGGAGCAGACTCGATGGGCAAACTTGCTTAATTCTGCTCCTATAATTTATAGTCTAATGGTCTTAAAGCTTAACCTGTTGGTTGAGCCAGTGGTTAGGAAGGAAAATGCAATGTAAGCATTCATTTTGAGAGGACTAGAATATAGGAGCAAGGATGTATGCTGAGGCTTTATAAGACATTGGTCAGATCACATTTGGAGTATTGTGAGCAGCTTTGGGGTTTGTATTTAGAAAGGATGTGCTGGTATTGGAGAAGGTTCAAAGAAAGTTCACAAAAATGATTCCAGGAATTAAAGGGTTAACATACAAGGAGCGTTTGATGGCTCTGGGCCTGTACTCACTGGAATTCAGAAGAATGAGAGAGGATCTCTTTGCAACCTATCGAATGTTGAAGGGCCTCTATAGAGTGGATGTGGAGAGGATGTTTCCTACAGTCAGGTAGCCTAGGATCAGAGGGGCATCCATTTAAAATGGAGATGAGGAGGAATTTCTTTAACCAGAGGGTTGTGAGTCTGTGGAATTCGTTGCCACAGTTGGCTGTGAAGGCCATGTCATTGGGTATACTTAAAGCGGAGGTTGATAGGTTCTTAATTAGTCAAGGTGTCAAAGGTTACGAGGAGAAGGCAGGAGAATAGGGTTGAGAGGGATAGTAAATCAGCTGTGATGGAATGGCAGAGCAGACTCAATGGACCAAATGGCCTAATTCTGCTCCTATGTCTTGTGGGCTCCATACTGAATAATTCTTTGTATGGGAGATAACAGGAGCACCCAGAGGAAAACTACAGGGAGAACATACAAACATTTTACAGACAGCGGTGGGAATTGAACCCCAGTCTTTTAGCCAGTGCTTTGTAGTCTCCTGCTTGATGGTAGAAAGTCAAAGAGGATGCTGGATGATGGGTGGGATCCCTATTAATACTAAGGGTCGTGCATACGCAGCACTCCTGATAGATGTCCCCGATGGATGGTAGGGTGACCCCTATGATCCTCTCAGCTGTCTTCACAGTCCGATGTAGGGGCTTCAGGTCCGACACTCAGCTGCTCTCCTACCAGATGGAGATGAAACTTGTCAGGATGTTCTCAATGGTGATCCTGTAAAACACAGTTAAGATGGGGTGGTGGGAGCCTTGATTGTCTAAATCTTCTTAGGAAGTGAAGGCGCAGCTGTGTCTTCAGGGAAGTGATATTGAGGGACCAGGTGAGGTCATCCATGATGTGAACTCCCAGGAACTTGGTGCACGTAACTCTCACTCTGGAGGAGCCAAAATACGTGCACATTTGCCCATCACAGTCTCCCACTAAGACCATGTGATAATGACCAGATTATTTTTTAAAATAAAGTCAGCGGAGGGATAAACATCTCCAGATCAGCAGGGAGAACATCTGCCTGTTCCTTGAAGCAATGCTGTGGGATTTTTATGGTCAGTGAGGGGAGTCTAGTTCTTGGTTATACATTTCCTAAGAATAGCATCCTCAAAGTTGCAACACATTCTCAGTACTTCCCTTCAGTACTTACAGATCAGCTTTATTTGTCACATGCACAACTAAGCTACAGTGAAATGCGTTATTTTGCACCAAAGACCAACAAAGTCCAAGGATTTGCTGGAGGCAGCCCACAGAGCATGCCCACAACTCTCGAAAACCTAACTGTATGCCTTTGGAATGTGGCGGGAAACCAGAGCACCCGAAGGAAACCGTTCTGTTTTCTCTGTTTTGTAACTTCGAAACATTAAATTAATAAAGCACGCGAGTCCAGGAATACGGGCCTAGTTTGTTCTTTGCTTTAAGCGAGGCGCGCACGCATCACGTGGTAGCGTGATGCTGTATGCAATTAATGTATTTTTACCTGTAACCCAGAATGAATTATTTAAGTGAACCAGAATGTTTAATGAAACAATATGTATACAAGATTACTCAAGTATTACTAAAATACCAACTCATGCAGTTATGGAAAGAACCTACAGACCGCGGCAGGATTTGAACCCTTGATCAGTGATCGCTGGTGTTATGAAGCAATCGTGCTGACTGCCATGCCACAGTACCATCCACTTAAGCCTCTGGAGAGGGGATGTGCTTTCACATCCCCTTCCTGGCGGTGCTGCCACATTCCCGATCCCCTAATTCTATCAATTCCACCATTGTCACTTTAGCATTTCCTTTTGACCACTATTCTCGGCACCATTCCACTATTTTTCATCCAAGTTCAAGTTTAGTTGTCGTACAGTCATACATATGAATACAGCCAAACGAAAGCACATTCCTCCAAAACACAGTACCAACAGTCACACACAGCACATTAGCACATATAATTACGATAATCGTAAAACATACATTCACAAAAAATAAAGCCCAAGTCCCTGAGTGTAATGGCCTGTGGATTGATGGTGCATGGGATATTGTCCCAGAGCCCCATTTCTGCTAGAACTGATATGCAGCCGTCCTCATCACACACCAGTGCAGCCGCAGACGAATGCTATTAATCTTGTCTTACCCCAAGCGAACACTGGAGGGCAGCAGGAACAGGAGGCGCCAGCCCTCAACCCAGCACGGACATCCCCTCGGCCACACCACTTCTGGCGCCTTCTCCCCTGGGCGGCTGTATCAGGACAGACTGTGATGTGCCTGTCCATCAGTGTATCTCTTGTCATATTTATCATTGCCATGTATAATCATTTAAGCTCAGCATATCATGAAAACCAGCCTCTTCCCCATGGACTCTGTCTATATTGCTCACTGCCTCGGCAAAGCAGCCAGCATGATCAGAGACCCCTCCCACTCCAAGCACCTTCTCTTCTCCCTCCACCATCAGAAGGTGCAAAAACATGAAAGCACATACCATTATGCTCAAGAATGACTTCTATACCACAGTTATATGATGACTGGATAGAGATCTTGTACATCAAAATGGACACTTGACCTTACATTCATCATGACTTGCACCTTATTGTCTACCTGTATCTTCTCGGTAACTGTAACAGTCTATTCTGCATTCTGTTATTGCCTTTCCCTTCTACTATCTTGTTGGACGGGTGGGATCAACTGGTCTGTACGGATGGCATGCAAAACAAAGTTTTCTACTGTATCTGAATAATACAATAACAAACCAACTTACCAATTTACCATTTAGTCTGTGAGCTTCACGCGAGCAAAGAATTCCATTGCACCTGGTGTATATAACTACAGACTAGTCAGAATCGAATTGAAGTGATATTTGCCACTGTAACGGCACTGCAGATCAATGGATCTAAATTGAAAGATCTCGGGGTGTCTCATAATGGAATATTAAGCAGGTTTGTCTGTAGTTGCTAGAGTTGAGAAGAATGAGACATGAAGGAGTTTATGTGTTTATGAGCAAGGACCAAAGGAGGATGAGGGATGACTTGATAGAGATGTATTGGATGATAAGTGGCATTAATAGACTAAATAGCCAAAGTCCTTTTCCCAAGGCAGCAATGGATAACACAAGAGGACATAATTTTAAGGTGATTGGAAGAAAGTGACAGGTAGGTTTTTCACAGAGTGGTGTGTGCTTGGAATGCGCTACCATGGGTGGCAGTAGAGTCATAGAGAAACAGTCCTTTGGCTCATCTGGTACATGCCAAAACCATTTCCCTACCTATACTCCTCATAATTTTGTATATCCTGTAAAACCTCCTCTAAAGAATACAGTCCTAACCTATTCAATCTTTCCTTATAACTCAGGTCCTCCAGATCCGGCAACATCCTTGCAAATTTTCTCTGCACTCGTTCAACCTTATTTATATCCTTCCCGTAGGTAGGTGATGAAAACTGCATACAATACTCCAAATTAGATCTCACCAATGTCTTCGGCAACCTCAGCATAACATCTCGTCTTCTGAGCTCAGTACATTGATTTATGAAGGTCAATGTGCCAAAAGCTTTCTTTTCGACCCTATCTAACTGTGATGCCACCATCAGTGAATTATGTACCTGTAATCCCAGATCCCTTTATTCTAACACACTCCCCAACGCCCTACTGTTCACTGTGTAAGATCTACCCTGGTTGGCCCTACCAAAGTGCAAAACCTCGCACTGTAGAGGCAGATACATGAGGAACATTTAAGAAACAGGCACGTGGATGAATGAAAAGTGGAGGATTGTGTGGAAGGGAACGGTTAGATTGATTTTGGAATAGATTTAAAGGTTGAGACAACTGAGGGGCCTAACTGTGCTGTACTGTTCTGTGTTCTGTGTTGACAGGGTTGTTACTGAGAGCATGCTCCCACTGATGAAGACAGATAGAATTAAGAGGTATAGTATCGAGATAAGTGGTTGACTAATTAAGAATGAGATGAGGATTTTTTTTTAAACAGAAAATACTCTGCAGATGCTGGGATCAAAGCAACACTCACAACACACTGGAGGAACTCAGCAGGTCGGGCAGCATCCGTGGAAAAGATGAGTCGACGTTTCGGGCCGGAACCCTTCGTCAGGACTGAAGAGGGAGGGGCAGAGGCCCTATAAAGAAGGTGGGGGGAGGGTGGGAAGGAGAAGGCTGGTAGGTTCCAGGTGAAAAACCAGTAGGGGGAAAGATAAAGGGGTGGGGGAGGGGAAGCAGGGAGGTGATAGGCAGGAAAGGTGAAGAAGGAATAGGGGAAAACACAATGGGTAGTAGAAAGAGGTGGAAACATAAGGGAGGTGATAGGCAGCTGGGGGAGGGGGCAGAGTGAGATAGGGATAGAGGAAGGGAGGGAGAGGGAATTAGCGGAAGTTGGAGAATTCTATGTTCATGCCAAGGGGCTGGAGACTACCTAGACAGTATATGAGGTGTTGCTCCTCCAGCCTGAGTTTAGCCTCATCATGGCAGTAGAGGAGGCCATGTATGGAGTTGGATGATCAGCCATGATCATACTGAATGGTGGTGCAGGCTCGAAGGGCTGAATGGCCTACTCCTGCACCTATTTTCTATGTTTCTATGTTTCTATATCCGAATGGGAATGTAAAGCAGAGTTGAAGTGGGTAGCAACGGGGAGATCCTGTCTATTGTGGCGGATGGAGCAGAGGTGCTCGACGAAGCGGTCCCCCAATCTGCATTGGGATTTTTTTTCTCTGAGGGTCATAAATCTTTGTAATTCTCTACCCAGCGAACTGTGGAGACTTACCTTTCGGGTTTATTCAAGGCTGAGGAACATTTTTTTTTGGAAACAGAAGACCTGAGGGTGAAGAGAATCAGGCGAGCACATGCAAACCAAAATAAACCGGAAATGTACTCAGTAGCCACTTTAGCAGGTACCTCCTGTACCTAATAAGGTGGACACCAAGTGCATGTTCATGGTCTTCTGCTGCTGTGGGTTTGATATGCTGTACACTCTGAGATGCTCTCCTGTACACCGAGTTACTGGCACCTTCCTGTCAGCTTGAACCAGTCTGGCTATTCTCCTCTGACCTCTCTCATTAACAAGACATTTTCGCCCACAAAACCGCTGCTCTCTGGATGTTTTTTGTTTCTCGCACCATTCTCGTGTAAACTCTAGAGACTGTTGTGTGAAAATCCCAGGAGGTCAGCAGTTTCTGAGATACTCAAACCACCCCATCTGACACCTTCAATCAGTCCACAGCCGAAGTCACTTAGAAAACATTTCTTCCCATTTCTGATATTTGGTCTGAACAACAACTGGATCTCTTGACCAGGTCCGCATGCTTTTCGCCCTGAGTTGCTGCCATGTGATTGGCTGATTAGACATTGGCTGTTCACAGATGCTCAAAAGGCTGAATGGCATGTCCTGCTCCCATGTTCTCATGCTGTTGAACCCTAAGATCATGTGATAGTCTTCAGGTGCACGCTGCAACGACTATGCCCATACGCGGCTCCCTCCCACGGTGAGGATGCAGATCCACCATCAAGATGTCCAACGTCTCCTGTCAGCAGAGGGTGATTCTCACCAGATGAATCACACTGCAAAAACTTGTTGACATCTTTGGGCCATGCTCCTGCTCTCCACAAGACAGGAACTGTTTTATCCCAGGGCCAGCCAAAAATAGTACGATGCAATGCTGGTGAATTGTAATTGCAATCAAAGTGTATTTGAAGTACTTTTTTTCTAACGTTGGCTACTAAGTGACAAGTTTGTCTTTGCCGATGCTTTCTTGATTAACACACAACTGGGAAAAATGTTAATAGGCCTCACTCCTCCAGATAAAATGTCTCTGGTAACCATGGTGATGATGATGTACTGGACATTTTAACCATCATTTCGATAAGCCAGCTAAATACCTTGGCTTCACTTGTTAGTGATGAGGCACTGTCTAGAATCAAATCCTCATTACTGTTCTGAAGAAGCCATTGCTTGGATTAATTTTCAAACTTTTCTGTCAAAGTATAACTTGCAAAAGATTAAATTCTTTAAAGGGAGTGGACAGAAAATAGCTAATTGTGTATGTTTGAAGATTCTTGGAGGCATTTAGCTTGGTGCTGCAATACATTAATATAATATCATGTCCGATTTTCTCAGAATTCCCCAGGGCTGACCTCTTCCTTTATTTTATAACTTGGAACTCTGTCAAGGTTGATGTGCTTCTTTCTCACAGAACAGACATAACAGCGTCTACCATTACATGAACAACTCTTGGGTAAGGACCCAGTAGCTTTGAAAAATAATTTTTTTTAATTTAGCTGACATGTGCTTGAAAGGCAGCTGGAATTAATGCAGTCACACTGTCAACGTGTGTGCCTGCGCACGTGTGACATCTGTCTGCTCCTTTTCCTGCTGGTGAAGCAGGAACAGTATATCTGGGCGAAGAATTTCAGTGTGGAAGATAGAAGCTCTCCCAAGCTAGACACTGATCACTCTGTTGGACGTGCATCTTAATACCATAAGATATAGGAACAGAATTAGTCTATTTGGCCCATCAAGTCAGCTCCACCATTCCATCATGGCTAATTTATTATCTCTCTCAACCTATTCTCCTGCCTTCTCTCTATAACCCAGGAGTTCCTAGCCTGAGGTCCATGGATCCCTCGGTTAATGGTAGAGGTCCATGGCATAAAAAGTTTTTTCAACTCCTGATGTAACCTTTGACGTCCTTACTAATCAAAAACCTATCAACCTTCAGTTTAAATATACACAATGACTTGTCCTCCACAGCTACATGTGGCAATGAATTCCACAGATTCACCACCCCCTGGCTGAAGAAATGTTTCCACATCTCCGTTCTAAAGGGATGTCTGTGTATTCTGAGCCTACGCCCTCTGGTCCTAGACGTTCCACTATAAGAAACATCCTCTCTAAGTTCGCTCTATCTGGGCGTTTTAATGTCCAATAGGTTCCAATGAGATTTCACCACCCCCCCCCCCACATTCTTCTGAACCCCAGTGAGTACAGGCCCAGAGCCATCAAACACTCCTCATACGTTAACCCTTTCATTCCTGGGCTCGTTCTCATAAGCCTCCTCTGGGCCCTCTCAGTTTTTGCTGTAAAATGTAATCCCTAAATCTTAAATTTATGGATAAAATGTTAAGAAAAATAGATCAGGCAACCTTACAGTATTAATTCACAACCGCCAAGGCATTTAGCATTGCATTTCCAAAGCACCCTCCATAACCTTGTCATAATAAAGTACTTTACTCCTTATGAAATAAATTAAATATTATAATGTAAAAACACAACAGCCAGCCTGCGCACAGAAAACTCTCACAAACTGCAATGTAATAATAACCAAATAATTTGTTATTGATTATTTTTAGTTTGGAGATGAATTCAGAACATAGAACATAGAGCATAGAACAGTACAGGTCCTTTGGCCCACGGTGTTCTGCTAACCTTTTAACCAATTTTAAGATCAATCTAACCCTTCCTTCCCACATAGCTCTCAATTTTCTATCATCCATGTGTCTATCTAAGAGTCTCTTACATGTCCCTAATGTATCTGTCTCTATCACCATTACATGCACCCACCACTCTCTATGTAAAAAAACGCTACCCCAGACATCCCCCTTACACTTTCCTTCAATCACCTTAAAATTACGCCTCCTTGTATTAGCTCTGGGAAAAAGTCTCTGGCTGTCCACTTGATCTACGCCTCTTATCATCTTGTACTCCTCAATCAAGTCACCTCTCATCCTACTTCACTCCAGAGAGAAAAGCCCTAGTTCGCTTAACCTATCCTCATAAAACTTGGTCTCCAGTCCAGGCGGCATCCTGGTAAATCTCCTCTCTAAAGCTTCCACATCCTTCCTGTAATGAGGTGACCAGAAATGAACACAATCCTCCCAGTGTAGTTTTATAGAGCTGTAACATTGCTCCTGAGCTCAGTCAACCGACTAGTCCACCACATGCCTTCTTAACCACTCCATTAATATGCGTAGCAACTTTGCAACAACACCACTCACAGTACAACTCTTGGAGTATACCTGGAGAAGATCTTGAACCTCCAAAACTTCTGATTCAGAGTAAGAGTGCTACCAACAGACACTGATACTACTGAATACTGAATAATAATATTCAGAAGTAGTTTTTTTGCACAGAGAATGGTGGATCCATGGAAGACACTGCCAGGGATGGTGTTGGAGGCAGATACATTAGGGATATTCAAGACACTCTTGGCTAGGCATATGGATGGAAGATAAATGGAGAGCTATCTGGATGTGAAATGCCTTGATGTTTTTACACCTCGCTGACAGACAGATAGATTTAATATCTAATCTCCCAGCTGGGTGTAAAACATCAGGGACAACTATGGAGATGAGCAAGGCAGGACAGGTCCTAGTTTATACATTGATAGGGTGAGAGCTGGGCTGAGAAGCGGCAGGTGGAGTCCAATCTTGAAAAAGTCTGAAATGACTTACTTTAGAATGTAAAACCTTGAAAGACAGAATACAGTGTCAATAGTGGGATTCTCAGCAGTATGGAGGATCAGAGGGATCTTGGAATCCACAGCTATTGATCCCTCATTACTGAGTAGGTTAAAAGATCAGCACATCATCATGGGCCAAAAGACCTGTGCTGTGCTGTTCTGCTGTGTTCTGTGTTGTCTGTTCTATGTTTTAAAGCAAAATGGTCCTGACAAAAGAAAAGCCCATAGTTGTAAACAGAACAGGTAGTGGGAATGCATAGGAAGTTGTAGCATCATCTGTTTCCTGGAGAGAAGCTAGTTTATCAAGTTTATATTGCCTATAGCAATACACTCAGTGAAAACATGCTATAGAAGGAAACTGAGAGTTGTAGCTTCATCTCCAAGCCCAGCCTTCTGAAATCACCCAGACCAACAGAATAACTTCTGCTCTACACTGCCATCATGTCATACACATAAATTATAATGTATTTCTTTTTATTTCCTGTGAAAGCTTTCAAGAAAATGAATCTCAGTAGTCCATGGTAATGTCAATTTACTTTGATAATAAATTTAAGATTAAAGATTAGATTTATTAATCACATGAAAATTGAAACATCGAAACACATGATGAAACGTGTTGTTTTGTGTCAAGGACCAACACAGTCCGAGAATGTTCTGGGGGCAGCCTGCAAGTGTTGTCATGTTTCCGGTGCCAACGTAGCGTGCCCACAACTCACTAACTCTAACCCTTGTGCCTTTGGAACGTGGGAAGACACTGGAGCACCCGGGGGAAACCCATGGGGCCCACAGAGAGAATCTCCTTACAGACAGTGGTGGGATCACTGGCACTGTAAAATGCTATGCCAACTGCCATGCTTCCATGCCACCCTCTGCACTACCCTAGGAGCATTGAACTATGAAGAAAAACAGGCCCTTCTGCCCACCAAGTGTATTCTCACCTCCGTTGATATTAACCCCATTTACAGCTCATTGTTCTTAGCTTTTGTTTCAAGAGCTCATCCAGATACTTAAATGTTGTGAGAGTACTTCACCACCTCCTCAGATGGAGCATTCCAAAATCACTCTCTGGAACCCCTCTAAACTTTGCCCTAAATCTATACTAATGTCTCTGCTATGAGGGAGAACTGTTTCCTACCATTTATGCTCCTCGTAATTGTTTATGCCACTAACAGCTCCCAGAGTCTCTTCTGTAAATGGACTCCATCACTCCAGTCTCTCCTCAGAAAAGGAAGGCTCTACTCCCACTGAACGTCCTAGTGAATCTTCTCAGTCACACCCTTCCTATAGCGTAGCAATGAGAACTGCACACCGTACCCTAACTGTGTCTTAACCAAGGCTTTATAAAGTTGTACCGTAACTTCACTGCTCTGATATTACGAGCTCTGGCTACAGAAGTGTTCAGGACAAAAAAGTGGGCAGGAAAATTAGTGCGGACACAACCCAACCTGCAAAAGAACTTCCTTTTCCAGAAACACACATAAGAGTTGCTGGTGAACACAGCAGGCCAGGCAGCATCTCTATTTTGAAGTACAGTCGACGTTTCGGGCCGAGACCTTTCGTCAGGACTAACTGAAGGAAGAGCTAGGAGATTTGAAAGTGGGAGAGGGAGGGGGAGATCCAAAATGATAGGAGAAGACAGATGGGGAGCGGTGAGAGATGGTTTCACTGAACTCCCATTGAAGAGAAGATTTAAACTTCTTCAGTGTAGACATCACCGGAAGAGGCTTCGCAGTAGTGAATTTAAAAATGCAAACACGAGGAAATCTGCAGATGCTGGAATTTCAAGCAACACACATAAAAGTTGCTGGTGAACGCAGCAGGCCAGGCAGCATCTCTAGGAAGAAGTACAGTCAACGTTTCAGGCCGAGACCCTTCGTCAGGACTAACTGAAAGAAGAGCTTTTTCCAGAAGCTCCCTTCTGAAAACTTCAGGCCAGCTTAGAAGTTTCATCCCCTAGGCAGTTAATCTGATCAACCGTTCTAGTTAGCCCTGCCCCACTCTATCTAGTAACCCTATCATTGCACTGTTAACACTTCAACCCAATTTTTATAATGCTGTTTACATTGTAAATACAGTACTTATGTATTTATGCAGATTTTATTCATTATCCTTACTTCACTCTCTAACTTTATGTACCTTTGTAATTGTTGAATGTTGTTTCTTTGTTGCATGTTGTACCCTGACCAACACACCGCAGTGAATTCATAAAGTGTAAATGTACTGTATATGGTGAATAAAGTTGATCCTTGATGAAGATAAAAATGCCGTGTTCACCAAATCATTTTCTTCCTCTGTAACCTCGGGAATACTTGGACTTATACACCAAGCTTCCTCTATTGCTCAAAATCCACAAGGGCATTTCTATTCATTGTGTGTGAGTCGTTCCAAAGCATATCACCTCATACTCCTCTGGATCAGACTCCATCTGCCACTTGCTCAGAGCCGAGATCAGGCTTTGGTTGTGTTGCGAGGACGTGGCTGGGGATGAACCCAAGTGCAGGACACAGGCGCTGAGGCAGAGTCGTGAGGCGCTATCACCACCGCGAATGAGGAACCGGTATCCAGGAGAGTCTTTACACAGAGACGAGGGTCACGTAGAGTATCCAGGAAACGATGCAGAACTTAGAACTGCCAGTTATCAGGAAGCAAGGTCTACTCACACTAGAGTCAACCAACAAACTGGCAGCTCCTTGTTGTAATCACAGGGTCTTTATCCTGCATTTTCTGATGGAAAGCAGGTGTGTGTAGTTAGTGGAACCTGGGAATGATTGGAAATTCAACGAGGGGATTGAGGCCCAATTCCTGAGGTAACTAGCAAGGTGGGGATTGCCAGAAGGGACCATGACAGGTTGCCTCTCCCCAGTTTGTTGGAGCTGGATCCTGTGGCATAAAGCTCACCTTTCTGAACCGTCAACTTTTCCAAAAAGAGCCACAGGGAATGGTGGGACAGAGATTTTGGAAAGGTGGACTCTGTGTTTAGGAGCTGCTGCTTTGGGATCTGGTCAATATCCATCTCGTGGACAAGGACATCTTGATGAGAATGTTCTGTACTTAAATTAGGAAGCTACAGATTGTTTAGTTTTGCTTTGGAAAAGCACAAAAGCCCAGCTGTATATTCACTCACTCAAGTACGATTCTTCGACAGGGTGGATAAATCAGGTGGAGGTAGTTGGCAGGCCTCATAACCTGGTGAGATAGGGACATACTATCCCAATATGGAGAAGTCATCTCTGGCGGACTGGGCAGATGAGGTCTACAGTGAGATCCAATGGCCAGAAAGGCAGTACACTCATTGGAGAGCAAAGGACATGAGGCTCAGAAGATGTCATGGTTATCCACTGCTACCCAGGTAGACCCCAGTTGTGACGACTGGACCCAGACTTCTGAGGTCAGGAGAATGGAACTGTCCCAGTGCAATGGCCTTTTCACTTTAAAAACTCTCCCACACAGGATTCCTGTCATTGTCAGATATGACTGACAACCACCATCATTCTGCAAGCTATTTTGCATAAATTGTTGGATATAATGAAGTTGAGGTGTCATTTCTCATCTTCATTTATTTACCAACACCCCTCCACGTGTGCATCTTTGCAATAATTTCCCTTTGTTACATAATCTCATTCATTCAAGCCTTATGTATGGGCATTGCCGCAGTAGAAAACGTTGAATAATTCAGGGTGGACACTAACATAAGAGTTTATCCCCAAATCTGCTGACTATGTCCCCATCACCTTTAACAAACTTTCATCCCTTTCTCACAGAGTTCAACTTCGCACGGATTGATTGCACCTCTAGGGACTGGCATAGGTTTGATAGGCCAAATAGCCTCCATCTGCATGATAACAGTTCTGATATTCTGTAAGGATAACTGGGATTCACAGTCCAGCTCAACTTAGCTTAAAACCAGGCAACACTTTCTACAATACTACAGTTCAATGCTTCAAAGGCAGGCCAATTTCAATGTTAAGTCAATACTTCTGTAGAGAACTGAAGATTGATGTGTTAACAAAGGCAAACAGGACCTGTTTGGGGAATCACTGTTAGGAAGTGTGTGAGTGTGCATGTGTGCGTGTCTTGATGAAGTCCTGATAAAGGGTCTCGGCCCGAAACATCGACCGTACTCTTTTCCATGGATGCTGCCTGGCCTGCTGAGTTCCTCCAGCATCTTTTGTGTGTTGCTCAGATTTCCAGCATCTGCAGCTTTTCTCTTGTTTGCATGTGTCTTTGTGTGTGTGTGTGTGTGTGTGTGTGTGTTTGTACAGTATGTGTGCTCCTTTGAGTACGTACATGTGTGTGTGTGTATGCCAGTGTGTGCTTATGTTCCTGTGTGCATGTGTGTGGATGTGTGTTCGAACATATATGAGTGTCCTTGCATCAGTGTATGTAAGAGTTTGTGTGTGTGTGTGTGTGCAGCAGAGGAAGAAGCAGAGAAAGAGGGGGTTTAAAACATAAAAATGGTGGAATGCAGAAGAGGTCTGACGCGTGAATTAACCCTGAGAAGCGTGAGTGATGCCTGCACAGGGAAGAAAAAAAAGTGCTGATAGTTGTAAACTCCTGAACCGCAAACTCCAAGGTGGCCGCTGATGGATGGCCAAGCCCCGCCTGGTCTGACAAAAGCAAGAGAAACGCGACGGAGATGTGATGAATGGAAGCGGTACCTGCTATTTTCATAGCCAAGGACTCTACCCCTTCTATCATCAGTTAAAGAGAAAGTTTCAGTGTGAGCCAGCAGGGCACAGGAGATCAGCTGGAATGCAGGGGACCCCTCCACCGCCGTTTACCTTTAATAATGCAGTGCTCAGCCAAACTCCGCCTCGCATACATCAGCATCTTTCGACAGTGTTATCCATTATCGCGTCTGCCTTTCTTTTATTCTGCCACAGCGATGCCTCCATATCAGGCTCGCAAATTATTAAACTCTCCTGGAGTTTCTCCCCATCAGCAGCTGCCTCCCCGTGCTGGTCCGTGCCACAAACTCTGCAATTCCACAAATTCTTCTCCTAATGCTCCTGTAATTAATTCCTTCAGGAACCCGATTTGGTGCCTTATTGGGAGGTGCCAGGCCGACACAGTTGCTGCAGGAGATTTTCCATCACCGTCTGTCGTTCTGACATTCCATTTATAACTGTCTCAGCCGCAATCCTGATGGGGGTTAGTTTTTTTTTTGTTTTCTTTTACCCAATACACTTACTCATCAGATCTTTACCCCCTTGTTTTTTACAGTTACTCAAACCTCAGTGGTTTAGTGGACTCCACACCGATCACTGAAAAACTTGAAGAACATGGCAAAAACCTTGTTACACGTCCCTCTTCTCATCACGACTGTCAGGGAGGAGATCCAGGAGCCTGGAGAACAACACTCAATGATTGAGGAATAGCTTCTCCCCCTTCTCTCCTCCTCGCTGACAATCAACACTGGCGCACCTCAAAGACGCATGCTGAGAATGCTGCTCTACTCCCTCCACACTCATGACTGTGTGACTGTGTGCTCTCTTCTCATTGCAACCATCAAGCAGGAGGTACAAGACCCTCAAGATATACTAATCATTTCAGGAACAGCGTCTTCCCCTTTAACAACAGATTTCTCAAAGGACAATGATCCCATGAACACTATCTCACTATTTTTACTCTGTTTTTACACTATTTTATTTTTATCGTATACATATTTTATGTACTGCTGCTAACAAACAGTTCCTTGAGGTTGCTATAGCCGATAAGATAGGCTATAGCGAGGATAAGATCCCAATGACGTGCGACTCAAAAGTCTCTCACAACCAAGCCCAGCTCCTGGCCCTCACGTGTGGCTTAGCTACCAAGCCCGGTGGAACTGTTTCCACTGACAAGAGAAGGGGCACAGGCGGGTTACTGGCACCTTAATACCAGTCGCTTAGGGCAAATGAGGCTCGTCAGCCGTGCTTGGCAGCTGCTCAAGGAGAAGGGAAACTTTGACCTCAAACCTCCGCTGTCTTGTGGCTATACTCACTCATGGGGAAGTCTTTGAGCGTAAACCCCAAGGGAAAATCTGAAACTGGAGTCCCTAAAGCAGCCCTATGTTGAGTTCAATGCTGACTGGCAACTCCTGCGACACTGCTGGTGCCAAACTGTATCGGTCTCTGCCGTTCCTTTCGGTTCATCAGCTGCGTGGAGAGGGGGAGCTTGCTACATGGGCAACAGCTCGCTCTCCCTATTGTACTGCCCAGGCTGGTATGTCTAGACAGCTAGGACACAACATCCATGGTCAACCCTGACAAACAGAGGCCTATTACTGCTGCAAAACAACAAATTTCACAACATACAGTACGTCAGAGATAATAAACCTGATTCTGAATGATTCAGGAATGGATTCCTCCCCCCGCTATCAGATTTCTGAACAGTCCATGAAACCATTAACACTACCTCGTTATTCCTTTTATTTTGCACTAATTTTATGTCTTTGCACTATGCTGCTGCCACAAATCAACAAATTTCATGTCATTTAAATCAGCTTTAATAAATCTGATTCTAAATGATTTTCTTCCATGGTGTGAGACATTTTGGACATCTGTTGTCATTAGGAGCTTACAGAAACTTAACACACTTAACTCCATAAATGGAGGCCATTTATTCAACAATTCAATATGATGTAACTTGACCTTTTCCGAATCCTTTTTATTAACCTCAACTATATGGACAGAGGAGCGGAGTTAATGACATTAATGATTGTATCCGATGTAATATAATAGCCCAGCTTTGTTTAGTTTAGTTTTGTCTAGTTCAGTTTAGTTCTTTTTTTTCTAATTTGGGTTTTTTTCCCTGACATTTTTTTATTTTTCTTTTTATCATGTTTAATTACATTAAGAGTTTGGGAGGCTTGGTATACTTGTGTTATCTATAGTTTATATTCGCATTTGCTAATTACCTTTAATGTAATCCCAATCTCTTTGTACTAATATTGTTGTTATGTTTATGAATTTGAAAATTAATAAAAAGATTGAAAAAGAAAGAAACTTAACACACTACATAATGTAACATTTACTGCCAGTTCACTCAAATGTTTTTTTTTGCGTGGTTGGATTTTTCTGTTATCTTTTATGTGTTTGCTATTTTGTATGTATGAAGACTAGGCCTCAAGCCGTGGTGTCGCCTGCTTTCAGCTGCCAGGAGAAAGGTGTTGGAGCCGGCGCATTCCACTAGGGGCAGTGCAACACAGCGTCCAGGCTGGAGCTGTTACTGTCCCCTAGTGTTCACTCAGCAGAAGGCAAGCTGCGTTGTAGTCGACTGCGGCTTTCATGGGTTGGGTCTGGACTATTTTTTCTTGAGGGATTGCACTCAGGTGCAAACATCCAAACATTTCTTAAAAGTCCATAATGTATCTGCCTCTACCACCACCCCAGGCAGCCACCACTTGCTGTGTAAAAAATTTGCCCATCAACACATCCTCTTTGAAATTGGTCCCCTCGCGTTAAATGGATAGCCTCTGGTATTAGGAATTTCAACCCTAGGAGAAATACACTCTCTGTCTACTCTTTCTATGCCTCTCATAATCCTATATCAGCTTCCATTGCTCCAGAGAAAACAACCCACGTTTGTCCAACCTCTCGTCTCATCAATTTTGTCTCTCTTTCCATAAATGCTCCCTGATCTGTTGAGTGTTTCCAGGATTTTCTCTCTATATTCTTCTTAAGGGAATCACTTTATTTTTCATTCTGGCCTGGATATTAAACATGCGAAAGCCTGTCTAAGTGTCCATAAGTACCCCCCTGAGATGTACATAAGACCATAAGGCATGAGTAGAATTAATTTGTTCGGCCCATTGAGTCTGCTCCACCATTCTATCATGACTGATTTATTATCCCTCTCAGCCTCATTCTGCTACCATTACCCATTCTCATAATTTTTGATGCCCTTGCTAATCGAGAACCTATCAACCTCTGCTTTGAATATACCTAATGCCTTGGCCTCCACAGCCGTCTATGGCAATGAATTTCACAGATTCTCCACCCTCAGGCTAAAGAAATTCCTCCTCATCTCTGTTCTGAAGGGGCATCCTTCTTTTCTGTGGTTGTAGCCAATGGTCCTAAACTCCTCCACTATAGGAAACATCCTCTCCACATCCTCCGCTATAGGAAGCTATAGAAAACTCCCGCAATATAGGCCTAGGGCCATCAAATACTCCTCATACATTAACCCTTTCAATCCTGGGATCATTCTCGTGAACCTCTTCTGGATCCTCTCCAGTGTCAGTACTTCCTTTCTTGGATAAGGGGCCCAAAGTTGCCATAATGTCCATTGGGGAAGTTAATTAGAATCACAAATTATAGAGCTTTCAGCCCAATGCTAGCACCTTGAGGGACCCAGTCCAATCAATCTTGTTCCTATCCTCCTTTAACAGCTCCGGAAATCTTTTCACGTAGGCTCCAATTAGCACTTAATCCGCTGTATTCAATCAGCCCTGCCCAGATCCTAAAAGGCATAGACTCATGGATTCATACAGCATGGAAATGGGCCCTTTGGCTCAACTGGTCCATGCTGATCCATCTGAGGTAGCCCTAATAACCTTCTAAACCCTTCACTTTTACTTATTTAGAGATACAGTATAGTAGCAGACTCTCCCAGTCCAATGACCCCGTGTCACCCAATTACACCCCCGTGACCAATTAACCTGATAACCCCTTTGTACTTGGAATGTGGGAGCAAATACTTGGTTAACAGATTCTGGAACAGCGAAACCCAACCGTTCTGCTATCCATGTACCTGTCCGACTGTCTTTTAAAAGTTGTTATAGCTGCCTCAGCCTCTTCCTCTGGCAGCTCATTCCATATGCGAACTGTGTAAATAGTCACACAAGTTCCTATTAAATCTTCCTCCTCTCACCTTAAACCTATGCCCTCTGGTCCTTCAAAGAACAACCTTGCCACAAACCTCTGCGTGTATTAGGAATTTGCTATGGTGTGTCGGTCAGGGCCTGAGATGCAACAAAACACAACACATTCAACAATTATGAAGAATAGAGAAAGATATATAAATACAAAAGCTAATAAAGTTAGAGGTTAAAGGACAGAAAAGGAATAAAATGTGCTTAAACACAAATACCAGCATGTGTTTACAATGTAAGCAGCATTACAAAAAGTAGTTTGAAGTGCTTACAGTGCAGTGTGGTGATAGGGATAATAGATAGAGGAGGTGGGTGTGCGGACTAATTATCATGGTTAACCGGGAGGATGAAATTTTAAGATGGTGTGAAGTGATATCCCTAAAGCACTTTCCAGAAAGGAGTTTTTGGAAAAGGCAGGTTGCAGGGTGGGTTGTGTCCACAATAATTGTTTCTTGCCCAGGACATACACCAGTCCTGCAGTGATGGTAGACTGCAGTCAGTGAACTTTCCTGCTGACCTGCCAGTTCGCTGGAGTTTTCGTATACTGTTAGAGAATGCGCACCTAACCAGCCCTAGGAAAAGAAAGAGAGAGTGCATTCACCCTGTCTATGCCCTTCATGCTAGGGTTAATGCAAATCATTTAAAACAAAATAGTAAAAATAATTTGGGGTGTATTTAATTTTTGAAGGACGCCATGAGTTCAAACACTTCACAAGCTCCGTTAATTCATTTTCACTTCTATACTTAATTGTGATCCACTCTGCCTGCATGTTAAGCCTATGTGCTCTGCAGAAGCCCACTTACGCTGCTATTCCAGTAATAACAGCAATTGTGAGAAGTACATTAAACAGAGAGGCAATAAAATATCCCATCCCTAAAATTAGGTCCAATTGTAAAATGAATTCCTAATCCTCAAATGTAACCCAAGCTCTAATAACAGTACTACCTTTCAACAATATATCCCGAACCCTGATCCTAATCCTGCAACAGCTTATTAAAACAAAAACACACAGCTCAATTTTCGAGGCAGAAGGGGGATTGGGGAAAACCTCTTTCCAACTAAGAACAATAGTTTCTGTTATCCAGTTGAAAGTTGATTAATGCAGGGAGTTATTATATTCTAAAATTCACTACTAAAGCAAACACACTCAATGTTTTTCCTAGGTGCCAGATTTTCCACTAACCCCACAACATGTTTTAGCGTTTCTGCAGAGAAAACAAAAGCGGTGAGACAATCTTCTTAATTTAATTTCCATTGTGATTTCCAGAACTGTTTCACCCTTGGCTAGGATCCATGGCTAGCATTTAAAACAAAATGTTTCCCCTTTCTACCCAGGTACTGTATCCTGTAGAGAAGGTCACCCGAGTCACTGCTTGGATGAGATGTTACGTTTGAGGTTACACTGAAAGCAATATTTATAGATTCTGTGGGAGACTAAGTCCACTTTTCACCAGGACCAGCTTCAAAAGCCTCCCTGTCATCAACCTACTACACACCATCCATCTTGATAAGCTTCTTTCCTTCCTTTATTACATCATTATCTCCTTCCCTTGACGTCGACGGCACATATACTCAAAGTATTTTTGGACATGTTCATTTCACTGGGCTGTGTTGCACTGAAACATTCAAAATTTCCTAAAGGATTTGACTGATGAGCATGGGAGGTGATTCCCTAGTGGAAGGACACTGGGACCAGGAAGCACAGTTTCAGAACGGTGTGCTGGCAGGGAGTCATGGGGGCAAGGTCCTATAGGACTGAGATGAAGATATGTTTGTTCAGCAGGGGACTGAAACTTTGGAGTACTGTACCCTGAGAGTTATGCTGATTGGAAACACAGGTCAGGATATTAAAGAGATAGGATGTAATAAGGATAGCACTGGTAAAATACCAGCCATGAATTTAATGGCTGGTGGAGAAAGGTCAAAGATCAAATGGGGTTGTTCCTGCTATATATGCAATGAATGATTAGATATATCCAATGAATGCGATGTGACATCTCCCAACAATTAGACTATTTGTTCAGTCTTCACAGACAAGGTTGTTCCTCCTTCTATTTCTTAGCATGATGATTCCCATTCTACAAATTCTCAGGCACAAGATGATGGGGTATCTTGAGTGGTTGCATCATGGCCTGGTATGGAAACACCAATGCCCAGGAATGGAAAATTCTACACAAAATGGCGGAAAGAGCCCAGCCCATCACAGGAAAAGCCCTCCCCACCACTGAGTACATTTACAAGGAGCACTGCCACAAGAGATACAGCATCCATCATCAAGGACCTCAATCATCCAAGCCATGCCCTTTTCTCACTGCTGCTATTGGGAAGGAGACACAGAAGCCTCAGAACAGGGGTCCCCAACCTTTTTTGCACTACGGACCGGTTTAATATTGACAATATTCTTGCGGACCGGCCGACCGGGGGTGGAGGATGTTCAAGTAGGGTTAAACTCACCTCAACATGTCTTTTACAGTTAGGGTTGCCAACTTTCTCACTCCCAAGTAAGGGACAAAAGTAGCAGTCAAATCCCGGGACACTTGTGTTTACCCCAGGAAAGACTACCATGACCATGAAGCCTTGCGCGGGCACCTGTGTCCGCATGCGTGACGTGCGTATATGTGATATTTGTTCCCACAAATCGGTTTTGGCTTAATCTTCCCAACTACACTGTACATACATCATTTCTACTTTATATAGACTGTGTATCTTTCATATCATTCCTGCTTTAACTATGTGTTAGTGTTATTTTAGGTTTTATGTGTTATTTGGTATGATTCGGTAGGTTATTTTTTGGGTCTGGGAACGCTGAAAAATTTTTCCCATATAAATTCATGATAATTGCTTCTTTGCTTTATGCCATTTCGGCACGAAAGGCTTCATAGGAACGCTCTACCTTAGTGGGGGAAATACGGGACGAGGGCGGTCCCGAATGGGACAAACCAATTTAGCCCAACATATGGGATGTCCCGGCAAATACGGGACAGTTGGCAACCCTATGTTCCAGTTCAACAGTGCGTGACAGGGAATGAGGAAAGGTGCAGCTCACTCATATCATTTCCTCGCGGCCCGGTAGCACATGGTTGGGGACCACTGCCTTAGAACCCACACGTTTATTACCCTGCAAACATTAGGCTCCTGAATCAGAGTGAATAACTTCACTCACCTCAACCCTGAACTGATTTCACAACCTGTGGACCCACTTTGAAGGCCTCTACCACTCATGTTCTCAGTTTTATTGATTTATTTATTATTATCAGGTTTTTTTCCCTGTATTTTCACAATTTGTCTTCTTTTGCACATTGATTGTTTGCCAGTCTTTATTTGTGTGTAGTTTTTTTTTTTGAATTGATTCTATTGTATTTCTTTGTTCTACCATGAATGTCTGTGAGAAAATGAATCACAGGGTCATATATGGTGGCATATACCTACTTTGATAATAAATGTACCATAGTAATGCCGGTATTTATTGTTTATTCTCAATTACCTCTGAATTGAGGAGGCACTAAAGAACCAACCACAATAGTGGATCAGGAGTTGCATGTAGGAGGACTGTTCAAGGATCGTGTCTCTGGAGGACATCAGTAAGGCACATAGGCTTTTGTGAGAAGGTACTATTTTTATGATTACTACTACAAAGATTCTTTCATTAAAATTCTAGACGTGCTTAATTGAAATGCAAGACACTGCAGATGCTGGAATCTGGAATCACAATCAATTTGCCGGAAAAACCCAGTGCGTTGAGAAGAATATGTGGGGACAGCGTAATTGCCGAGGTTCTGGGTCAACACCCTGCATCAGGATAGATGTAATTAATTTAGATATTATTTAATTCATTGATTTGTTTCATTTCTTTAAGTTAACATTGCAGCTGAATGTTGGTGGTGTTGTGGATAGTGTAGAAGATTGTCATAGGTAACAATGGGACATGAAAGGATACAGAACTGGGCTGAGAAGTGGCAGACAGAGTTCAACCCAGTAAAGTGTGAAGTGATATACTCTGGAGGGTTGAACTTGGAGACAAAATATAATGTTAATGGCAGGACTCTTAACAGTGTGGAGAAACAGAGGATTCTTGGAGTCCACATCCATAGATCCCACAAAGTGGCCAAAGAAGGGTGTATATGTATTGGCCTTCATTAGTCAGAATTCAAGAGCTCTACAAAACTCTAGTTAGACCACAGTTAGAGTATTCATTTCTAGTCAGGTCATTATAGGAAGGACATGAAAACTTTTGAGAGGGTGCTGAGAAGATTTACCAGGATACTGCCTGGATTGGAGAACATGTCTTCTGAGGAAAGGTTGAGCAAGCTTGGGCTTTCCATTTTGAAGGATGAGGAGACTTGATAGAAGGGTACTAGACGATAAGAGACGTAGATAAAGTGGACAGCCAGAAACCTTTCCCAGAGTGGAAATGACTAATACTAGAGGGCATAATGTTAAGATGTTTGGAGGAAAGTATAGGGGAAAGTCAGAAGTTGGCTTTTTACATGGTGTTTGGTAGAATGTGGAGACAGAGGTAGTGCTGGAGGCAGATACATTAGGAACACATGAGGCACATGGGTGATAGAAAAATGGAGGCTTATGTGGGAGGAAAGGGTCATATTGATCTTGGAGGAGGTTGAAAGGTAAGCACAGCATCGTGGGCTGAAGGGCCTGTACTGTGTTGTAATGTTCAGTGTTCTATGTTCAGGCAGGATGGGAATTGAACTCATGTGTCTGAATTAATTGCCTGGATATTTTTTCCAGTACAAATGGAAATACTGGATACTAGCAGTTTATGAGACTGATTCTGGGAGTGAAGGGGTTAATATATATGGAGTGTTTAATGGCTCTCAGTCTAGATAGAGTGGTTGTGGAGAGGATGTTTCCTATAGTGGCAGAGTCTACACCAGAGGGCACAGCTTCAGAGTAACAGAAATAGTGCCACAATGCCAGTTATTGCCACAGTTCCCCAAATATAAGCTACTACAAACCATGGTGGTTGCAATAATGATCCTGACCTAGACAAGCTGCCTACAGGACTGCAAGAAAGCTTGAATTGTTCCTTGAATTAACAATATTATTATATTTATCACAGCTGAACAGCAAAATAACTCCTTGAGCCTCGATGGCCATAATTCCGTTGGTAGCATGCCCATCTCTTGAGATAGCAGATCAATGGCTCAAGTTCCATTCTGGAGACCTAAGCATAAAAATCTTGTCCTTGCAGAAATCGTAAAGAAAGAGCAATGGATGATGGTGAACCGAAGTGTAGAATAAGGGCTGGAACTAACTCTGAGGTCTGGAATAAGCTCAGACACAAAATAAACAAGACAATATAAACAAAATCCAAAGGCTAAATCACAAACAGCAATACTAGACATGGAACTCTTATGATTGAGCACTGAGTGCTCAGCACAAGGCCTTTAAGGACAGACTTCCCATGAAGGAATGCAGCAGGCAATAATTGGCATACTGAATCTTAAGGGGACAACGGCAGCTAACCTTGCTCTGGGGAAGTGGAGCGCAGAAACTTGGATGCCTGCTGCTCTTCAGTGGGGACTATTACAGTAACATGAGGGCTCTGTACCGTTGGAGATGTGTTATACAAGTCCCTGTCTATTCCTTTCATGGGAGTATGATGAAGAAAAGATTGGGCATTCGCCTACTAACTTGGTTACTAGTTACCATACAGCAACGTCACCAATACAGGGAATTTGACCATTATCACTTGGCTGCTTGTGAGAACTCGCTGTGTTCAAAGTGTCCTTCACGTTTCTTCAATGCAGGAGTGACTGTCTTTCTAAAGTAATGCTTAGCTCTCAAGTATTGGGACTTGGCTTCTCTGAGGTTCATCACCTGCCATGATGGAGGGACTTGTGAGTTCCTGAGATCTCAAGGGCAATGCCGCCTGGAGTTTAGCCATCCAGTGCTTAGCTCATGGTAGGGTCACCCACGGCAGAAAGGGAGAGGTTCCAGACAAAGAGCGATCTAACACCTCAGTAGTGGAGCCGGCAGAAGATAATGCCACATCAGAACAGTGGTGAAGGCAGAAGAAGGCTGCAGCCGTGTAGGGTCCCCAGTTGCCTTGCTCTCCATGCCACTGGACTCTGACCCCGCTCTATCAAGGGCTGTGCAGTGGCCACTCCTGCATCAGCCTCCCAACGTTAAACGAAGTCACGCACAGGCACTCTCCATTCAGGGAATCCACCCTAACGTCCCGGTTAAGCCACATGGCGATCAGCAAGTGTTGAAGGCAGTGTGATTGTGAGGTCTGAATTCCCTCAGAATTTGTGGATCTCGGATCTGCCTCTACAGCTATCTGAAGACTCACCAATGGAAGCCCCCTCAGGAGAACATCACACTCAACTTGACAGTTCGCTCTACTATTGGGGATTGGAAAGGCGCTACAGAGATGAAATTCCTTCTCCTCTCATTTTCTGGATTGTAAATATATAAGTATAAAGAAGGCTGACACACTTTCAAGTATCCATCTAGACTTTTATGTCAACCCTTGAACTGAATGACTGAGAATGATAAAGAATAAAAATACATTAATCATATGCGTGAGAGATTCTGCAGGTGCTGGAAATCCAAAGCAACACACACAGAATGCTAGAGGAACTCAACAGGTCAGACAGCATCTACGGAAATCAATAAACAGACAATTTCATCTTGTCCTCAGGGTGCTGAATTTTTTTTTAAAAATTCTAAACACAAGGGATTCTGCAGATGTTGGAAATCCAGAGCAACAAGGCAAAAATGCTGGAGGAGAGGAATAAACAGTTGATGCATTGGGCTGAAACCCTTCATCGGGGCTGGAAAGGAAGGGGGAAGCAGCCAGAAAAAGAGGTGGGGGAGGGGGAGGAGTGGAAGCTGGCAGGTGATAGGTGAAATTAGGTGAGCGGGGGCAATGAAGTAAGTAACTGGAAGGTGATAGGTGAAATTAGGTGAGCGGGGGCAATGAAGTAAGTAACTGGAAGGTGATAGGGAAGAGGGAAGGGCTGAAGAAGAAGGAATCTGAGAGGCGAGTAGAGCGGACCATGGGAGGAAGGAAAGGAGGCGGGACACCAGAGAGAAGTGACAGGCA
Source organism: Mobula hypostoma (assembly GCF_963921235.1). Taxonomy (NCBI): domain Eukaryota; kingdom Metazoa; phylum Chordata; class Chondrichthyes; order Myliobatiformes; family Myliobatidae; genus Mobula; species Mobula hypostoma. Next base: position 9,314,647 of record NC_086107.1, read on the forward strand.
GGCAAGGAATAAGAGGAGAATCAGAATAAGGAATGGAAAAAGAGAGGTGAAGAAGGGAAAAATTACCAGAAGTTAGATAAGTTGATGTTCATGCCGTCAGGTTGGAGTCTACCCAGACGGAATATCAGGTGTTGCTCCTCCAACCTGAGAGTGGCCTCATCCTGGCAGTTGAGGAGCCCACGGACACCTTTGTTAATGAGTCATCTTTGACTGCACCAAGACTAGAGATAAAATTGTGTCTGATTTGCTGCTAACTGTATTCCTGTCACAACCACAGACTCTACCCCGGGCGCCTTTGCAGGTGGGTTGCAGAATGGGGTCGACAATCGCATTCGTGGGGATGCACATTCCAGCCATTGTGGTGGTATTTAACTCCCCTCCTCTCTTTTCAGACTTGTTGAGTGTTGACCAAAAGTCAACGCTCCCTATCTACTTTTGTCCTTGTTCTGGGATGGAAGACTACCATTTAGATTGACGCTGTAAAAGAGTGATATTTAGTTAGGACTGTTACTGCTTACGAGCTGCATTCTTGGTGTCAGCTTTCAGTTTGAGAGTTTTAGTTAATGGCTTTGTTGGCCTAGCGTTTATTGGTTTTCCTTCCTTTAATTCTGCACAGTTCTTATGAAATGTCAGTGTAACTATTCATCCACCTCAGTGTCTCTCCCTCTGTACTTGGGCCATTACCACACGTTCCTGTCAATTCATGCTGCATTTCAGTATATTTCTGCAACTTACTGGGTTCTGATTTTATTAATGGCTATTACAACAAGGGTCTAATGGGGCAGCAGCGCTGAGCACAATACAGGTGGCCCAGGTTCAATTCCTACCACTGCCTGTAAGGAGTTTGTACGTTCTCCCCGTTGACCGCGTGGATTTTCTCCAGGCGCTCCTGTTTCCTACCACAGTCCAGAGACTTACCAGTTGGTAGGTTCATTATTCCTTTTAATTGTCCTATGATTAGGCTCAAATTAAATTCGGGGATTGCTGGGCAGCATGGCTCGAAGGGCTGGAAGGGCCAATTCCACACTATCCCAATAAATGATAGCAGAATGCTATTATTTCAGAGGGTTCAGAGGGTCAGAAGTTAAATACAAATGCTAGTGAGCACTAAAACAAAAATTTGCACTAGCTGATAAAGGAATATTTTCCTTAATCGAGGAAAACCCTTGTATTGCTTCCACCGACCCCATTGATACCAAAACTCAATCTGCTGACATTGGAATAGATTCAGGGGCTGGACAAACAGTCTTGAGTGAAGAGCATGGAAAGAAGGTAGGATATTGTTGCAGGAGATGCAGAGAAAGAATAAGTTATCAATGGTTTTGACCTAATGGGATTGGGTGTAAAAGAGAGAACCATATTACACCCTTCATGGAGATTAGGGTTGAAATAACAATGATCATTGCTCAGGAGGCTTTGACAGTAACAACACAACAACATCTCTTACTCATTACTGTATCAGCAAGACCAAGGAGCTGACTATTAACCTCAGGAGGAGGAAACCAGAGGTCAATTCATTGGAGGGTCAGAGGTGGAGAGGACTGGCAACTTCAAATTCCTCGAGGACTTGTCCTGGGCCCTGCACGTAAGTGCAATTATGAAGAAAGCACATCAAGGCCTCTACTTCCTTGGGAGTTTGCGAAGATTTAGCATGACATCTAAAACTTGGACAAACTTCTATAGGTGTGTGTGTGTAGTGAGGAGTATACTGAACCACTGCATCATAGCCTGGTATGGATACACCAATGCCCTTGAATGGAAAATCCAACCAAAAGCAATGGATACAGCCCAGTCCATCATGGATAAAGCCCTCCCCACCATTGAACACACCTTCACAGAGCATTGTTGCGGGAAAGCAGCATCCATCATCAGGGATCCCCACCGCCCAGATCGTGCCCTCTTCGGGCTGCTGTCATCAGGAAGAAGGTACAGCAGCCTCAGGACTCACATCACCAGGTTCAGGAACAGTTATTACCCCTCAACCATCAGGCTGTTGACCCAAGGGGAGATGGCCGCAAGAAAATGAATCTGAGACATACAAGGGGTGATTGATACATTCATGGCCTAAAGTAGAAGGAGATGAGTTATACAGCTCTTGTTACATGCACTTGCAGGTCAATTCTTTGAGTGATTATGCAGAAGGTTTGAAGTTAATACCTCATTTCCTTCTACCTTAGGCCACGAACTTATCAATCACCCCAGTGAGTTATTAACTTCAAACTTTCTGCATAATCACTTAAAGAGTTAAACTGCATGTGCATGTAAGGAGAGCCGTATAACTCATCTCCTTCTACCTTAGACCATGAACTTATCAATCACCCCTGCTATGGACACCTTCAGGAGGTCCAAGATCCGTATGCTCCACGACCGCTGGACTAAGTGTGTAAATGTAGGAGGGGACTATGTTGAAAAATAAATGTGCTAGGTTTTCTAAAATTGACTCCTTCTACCTTAGGCCACGAATGTATCAATGACCCACTGTATATGTACTTTAATAATAAACTTACTTTGAACTTTGACAGTGTGTGAAGGTAAACTTTTGCCAGAGATTGCATTCTGTTCACTAAAATCGTCGATTTGACCCTCTGTACTGATCGCACCAACTTCCTGACATATTGTCTCGACCGGTACTGGTTTTAGATTGCAGAATAAGACAACCCAAAACCCTTGACGAGAGTGTGATCAAGCAAATGAAGAGACTCTGAGACTTGTGAGGAGGAAATATGTGGGCCGAAGGGCCTGTCCCTGTACTGTACATGTCCCTGTACTGTCCATGTTCTATAAGCTAGGATATTACTCTCAACGAGGTTAGTTTTAAGGTGTGTCCTAAAAGAGGAAGTAGATGATAAGCTGGATAGGTTTGGACAGGGAATTCCAGATGGTGACAGCTGATGCATCCTTGCCAGTGGTAGAATGATCTTGTTGCATGGAATCAGTGAACCTCACGGTGTGAAATTAGGCCATTCATCTGATGGTGAATTTGCCCGATCAAGAGGGCAGGACGTGCAGGGGCCCAGAGAAGTTATAGTGCTGGAACAGATCACAGAGATTTTTTTTGGAAAAACAGATGTTAGGATTTTAATATCAAGCATTGCTGGACTGTGAGCCAATGTCAACCAGAGATCTCGAGTATGTTGGATAAAGAGACCCAGTGCAGCCAATTCCAAGGGCAAGGTCTGCCACCTTGCTTTGACACTCAGCTAACAACTGGAAACACTGAGCCACTTTCTGAGGGAACCAACTCAAACTCAGAGGATCTTTGAGCTGCAGGCCTGATGAAGAAATGCTGTGACACCTGATAATGCACAGTAATAAATAACAATTATTTATTGTTATATAATAACAATATATTATATAATATATCTTCTCCTGCCTTCTCTCCATAACCTTTGATGCCTTTACTAATTAAGAACCTATCAATGTCCGTGATAGAGGCTACGCAGAGACTCTTGGATAGGCATGTAGGATTTTGTGAAATAATCACACGAGTCACTTTATACGCAAAAGCTGCAGCCCTTTACTTCCATTTCGAACCAACCAAAAGCAGTTGCCTTACACTGACCCCGTTACATGAGACATCATCTCTTAAAGTGAGCATAACAACTCAATGGTGGTGCTTGCGAATTACGTAGATCAGTTTCTATTAAGAACAATATGTGTCATCTGTCACCCATTACATTACCCTACAGGCACGTGACTATGCGGAGAACGGAGGGATATGGACCATGTGCAGGCAAAATGGATTAGGTTCTTCTTAGGTTAATTAGTTTTCCACTACATTGTGGTTCAAAGGCCTTGTTCCTACTGTTCTATGTTTGAAACTAGCACTCCCTTCAGGGTCCTGCAGAGCATCCTTACCTATAATTAGAAAGAAGATGAAACCTAAGATGAAATAAGTAAATGAGCAAAAAGGAATTTTACTGGAATTGTGATTTCTGTAGAATAATATTTAATCATTTCCCAGAGCTTGTCGTCACTAGAAATTATTGCGGAATTCTGATCCTGGTGAGGCCTCATCTGGAGTACTGTGTGCAATTTTGGTCACCTACCTACAGAAAAGATATCAATAAAACTGAAAGAGTGCAAAGAAAATGTACTAGGATGTTGCTAGGACTTGAGACCCTGAGTTATAGGGAAAGGTTGAATAGGTTAGGAGAACAACAGGAGATTTGACGGGTACATCCAGAATTTTGAGGGGTATAGATAGGGCCCATGCCACTGGATCTGGGAGGGGATGTCGAGAGGGTGGGTCGGGGCCTGTGCAACCCCCTACTCACCTAAAATCCACTCACACACACACTGTTCCTTTCTGAGGAGTGGGGTACCGTATCAAGCCCCACTAACTGACTGAAAGAAACTATTATCATCCTATGGGATGGATAGCCAGAGAGAGAGAGATAGATAGGGTAAATGCAAGCTGGCTTTTTCCGCTGAGGTGGGATGAGACTAGAGCTAGAGGTCACAAGTTAAAGGTTAAAGGTGAAATGTTTAAGGGGAACATGAGGGGGATCTTCTTCACCTAAAGGGTGGTGAAAGTGTGGAACAAGATGCTAGCTGAAGTAGTGGATGTTGGGTTGGTCTCAACATTTAAGAGAAAATTGGATAGGTACATGGATCGGAGGGATATGGAGGACCAATGGTGTGGGTGCAGGGCGATGACATTAGGCAGATTAATGGTTCAGCATGGACTAGATGGGCCGAAGTGCCTATTTCTGTGCTGTGATGTTCTGTGACTTCATGACTTAATGACATGCTGGGGGCAGCCTGCAAATGCCACCGCACAATCCAGTGCCAACATAGCATGCCCAGAATGCTCAGAACGACACAGAACACAAGGTAAATGCAAGCAGGCGTTTTCCACTGAGTTTGGGTGAGACTAGAGTAGAGGTCATGGGTTAAGGATGAAAGGTGACTCCAAAGGAGATTTGTTTTCCTTTGTTGACGTACAGGAAGGTGAAGGCTGAGATTTGCCCTTTCAGTGATGTATTTGTTTAGTTCCAGTCCACGGACGGCACATGTCTGCAAATGTCGTCCTTACAGAGCAGGGCTTCCTAACCGGGGGTCCACAGACCCCTCAGTTAATGGTAAGGGTCCATGGCATAAAAAAGGTTGGGAACCCTTGTTACATGGAGTATCCAAATTCGTGTCTTACAAAGATCAAAGCAGTGACACGACATACATCCCCAAACCTTTCTCATCCAGCTTAGAAGAGACGTAAAGACGTTACCTGTTGTACGGAGACCTTAACAGCAGGGCCTGGCTTCCAGCACAACTGTCTGTTGAGTTGTGGCAGCCGTACACTGGCGGAGCCACTGGGTACTGTTGCTCTCCTGTGAAATAAGTGACAGAGGCAAGTTTACTCGTAGCCTTGTCAGGCAATTGTAACGTATGAGCTGCTGTGGAACGACTTAAAGACAGCGTTAAAGTAGCGTAGATGTGATCCAGATCGTACATGACACTGTGCTTGACTCCAGTGGGCACAAGTGGGATTTAGCAAATGCATAACATTTTTGTCCTAATTGCCAGTACCCAGGATTGTATGACAAGCTCAGTTCGGCCTGTCTGAGCAATGTATCCCATCTAAAGTTTCAGTCAACAGGGTATGAAGTACCTGCACATACTCTGACAGAGAATATGAACTAAAGCAGTCTCCAACTATCAGGATGAATTAAAACAAGATTAATGACAAGCCCAAAAAAGATTCATGCTGCTACATTTTGAGATGAGGAGCACCACTACACTGAGAAACCAAAGTGTTTTTTTTCTTGTGTTTGGATGGATTAGATTAATGGGTTGCTTTTCCAAATTTTTTTCAGTATTACTTTTCTTTTTTCCTTCTATAAGGGACGGCACAGTAACGTGGTGGGTTAGTACAACACTTTAGAGTACCAGCGCACGGGGTTCAATTCCCGCCACTCCCTAGAATGAGTTCTCCCTGTGGATTTCCTCCGGGTGCTCTGGTTTCCCTGCAGAACCCAAAGGCGTGCTGATTGCTAGGTTAATTGGTCATTGTAAATTGTCCTGTGATTAGGCTAGGGTTAAATAAGGGGATTGCTGGGCAGCCTGGCACAAAGGGCCGGAGGAGCCTATTCCACACTGTATCTCAATAAACAAATAAATATTTGTCGACAAGGGGCTGAAATAGCCCAGAAACTCAGATTCTCTCCAATTGCTCCCAAAATATTCACAATATTCAGAACATCTCTCAATATACAACTGTACAGACAGCTGGACAGATAGATCACAAACCCATGAACACTATCTCACTTGTTGCTCCTTTTTGAACTGCTTACTTATTTTTTTCAAACTTCCTATTGTAGCTTCCTTCTTTCAGCATATATTTCTGTATTTTCATGTACTGTACTATACTGCTGCCACAAAACAACACAGTTTACAAAATACCTCAGTCAGCCTCAGGTCCCACACCACCAGGTTCAGGAACAGTTATTACACTTCAACCATCAGCTCCTGAGCCAGCGTGGATAACATCACTCACTGTAACACTGAGATGATTCCACAACCTTTGGTCTCACTTTCAAAGACTCTACAACGTATTACAATTCTCTGTATTATTATTTATTGCTATTATTTGTTTTTTCTGTATTTGGACAATTTGTCTTCACATGGCACATTGATTGTTTGTCGATCTTTGTTTGCATGTAGCTTTTCATTGATTTTATTGTGTTGCTTTGTATGCCTGCAAGAAAGTGAATTTCAAGGTTGTATATAAAACTGATTCTGAATTCTGATTGGTAGTTGGAATCAGAAAATGTCCCAGCCCAATGTCAATTTTATTTTGTGAAACATTGTTTAAACTTTATCCTTCTGCATGCCCAACCATCCACATGGGAAAAAGTAACTGTCCTTAATTTGTCCAAATTCTGCCTTTATTTAAATCAAATCAATTAACAAAAATATTTATATTGATCCCAAACAACCAACTGTTAATTGAATGATGGTCAACTGGAAATTCAAAGTTCAAAGTAAATTTTATTATCAAAGTAATAATATATGTCACCATATATTTTCCTTTGGACATACTCAGCAAATCTATAGAATAGTAACTGTAAAAGGATCAATGAAAGATCAACCAGAGTGCAGAAGACAACAAACTGTGCAAATGCAAGTATAAATAAATAGCAATAAATTAGCAAGAACATGAGATAATGAGATAAAGTGTCCTCAAAGTGAGATCATTGGTTGTGGGAACATCTCAATGATAGGGCAAGTGAGTGTCCCCTTTTATTCAAGAGCCTGATGGTTGAGGGGTAGAAACTGTTCCTGAACCTGGTGGTGCCAGTCCTGAGGCTCTTGTTCCTTCTACCTGACAGCAGCAGCAAGAAAAGAGCATGGCCTGGTTGGTGGGGATCTCTGATGGGTGCTGCTTTCCTCCGACAGCGTTTCATCTAGGTGTGCTCGATGGTTGGGAGGGCTTTACCCATGATGTACTGGGCCGAATACACTCACTTTTGTAGGATTTTCTGTTTAAAGGCATTGGTGTTTCCCTACCAGGCTGTAACACAGCCAGTCAATGCACTGTCCACCACACATCTATAGAAGCTTGTCAAAGATTTAGATGTTATGCTGAACCTCCGCAGACTCCTAAAGAAGTGAAGGTGCTGCCGTGCTTTCTTCACAATTGCACTTACGTGCCGGGTCCAGTACAGGACCTCTGAAATAGTAACACCCAGGAACTTAAAGTTGCTAAACCCTGTCCACCACTACTCTACATTGTTCGATTCACTACAGTATCAAACAATGCCAAGCTAAAAATTAGATATCGACACATTAAACATCATCTTGATGGGTCATGTTGACCTTCTCAAATTGAGTGTTAAGATATGACCAAGTCCAACTCCCCCACTAAGACTTCTGTCGTTATCATAACATTATAACAAGTTTCTCTAGAGCAAGACTCTCACAAATCTCTACAGATGAACAGTGGAGATCATTCTAACTGGTTGCATCACTGTCTGGTATGGATGGGCCACTGCAGAGGGTCGGTAAAAGCTGCAGAGGATTGTAAACTTAGCCAGCTCTATCGTGGGCAGGAACCTCTGCAGCATCCTGGACACCTTCAACAGGAGATGCCTCAAAAAGGCAATATCTATCAGGAAGGATTCTCACCATCCAGGACATGTTCTTTTCTCTTTAGCACCATCAGAGGGAAAGTACAGGAGTCCGAAGGCACACAACATTCTGGAAACAGCTTTCTCCTCTCCACCATCAGATTTCTGAATGGACATGAACACTATCTCACTATTTTTGTACTCTATTTTCTCTACTTATTTAATATATATACACATATACAGTGCCTATAAAAGGTATTCACACCCCTCGGAAATTTTCATGTTTTATTGTTTTACAATATTGATTAACAGAGATTTAATTTGCTTTTTTTGACACTGATCAACAAAAAATGACTTTCGTGGCAAAGTGATCTAAATTAATTACAAATAGAAAGCACAACATAATTGAAGTATTCACCCCCTTTAAAATGACACGCCAGATCATCACTGATGCACACAATTAGTTAAATGGAGATCTGCTTTTGGAAACCTGTGTGCACATTTGATTGTAGTAAAGATACATCTGCATCTGGAAGATCCAACTGCTGGTGAGTCAGTATCCTTGGCAAAAGCTACACCATGAAGACAAAAGAACACTGCAAGAAACTCCATGAAAAGGTTATTGAAAAGCAGGAGGTGGATATAAAAAAATTTCCAAGTCACTAAATATCCCTTGGAGTACAGTTAAGTCAATCATCAAGAAATGGAAAGATTATGGCACAGCTGTAAATCTGCCAAGGGCAGGCTGTCCTAAAAGACTGAGTGACCGTGCAAAAAGGGGTCTAGTGAGGGAGGCCACCAAGAGACCTGTGACAAGTCAGGAGGAGTTACAAGCTTCAGTGGCTGAGATGGGAGATACTGCTCATACAACAACTGTTGCCTGGGTGTTTCACCAGTCACAGCTTTATGGGAGAGTGGCAAAGAGAAAGCCACTGTTGAAAAAAACTAACATGAAATCTCAGCTAGAGTTTGCCAGAAGGCATGTGGGAGACTCTGAAGTCAGCTGGAAGAAGTTTCTATGGTCTGATGAAGCCAAAATTGAGCTTTTTGGCCATCAGACTAAACACTATGTTTGGCATGAGCCAAACACCACACATCAACAAAAACACACCATCTCTACCATGAAGCATGGAACATGCCGTGGGGATGCTTTACTGCAGGATGGAAGGCTTGTGAAGGTAGAGGGTAAAATGAATGCAGAAAAATACAGGGAAACCCTGGAGGAAAACCTAATACAGTCTACAAGAGAACTGTAACTTGGGAAAAGATTTGTTTTCCAGCAAGATAGTGACCCCAAGCATAAAGCCAAAGCTACACAGGAATGGCTTAAAAACAGCAAAGTTAATGCCCTGGACTAGCCAAGTCAGAGTCCAGACCTCAATCCAATTGAGAATTTGTGGCTGGACTTGAAAAGGCCTGTTCCTTCACAATCCCCATGCAATCTGACTGAGCTTGAGCAGTTTTGTAAAGAAGAATGTGGAAAAATTGCAGTGTCCAGATGTGCAAAGCTGATTGAGACCTATCCACACAGACTCAAGACTGTAAGTGCTACGCAAAATTGCATCTACTAAATACCGACTTGAAGAGGGTGAACACTTATACAATCAATTATTTTGTGTTTTATATTTGTAATTAATTTAGATCACTTTGTAGAGATCTGCTTTCACTTTGACATGAAAGAATCTTTTTCTGTTGTTCAGTCAAAAAAGCTAAATTAAATCCACTGTGATTCAATGTTGTAAAGCAATAAAACATGAAAACGTCCGAGGGTGAATACTTTTCATAGGCTTAGCATATCTTATTGTAATATATATTTTACGTATTGCAATATACTGCTACCGCAAAACAACAAATTTCACGACATATATCAGTGATATTAAGCCTGACTCTGTTTCTGATCCATTACTTAGAAAATCAGCCTACACAATTACAATAGCCATTTTTGGAATATAATGCTCATGCAACTCTGAAGAAAAAGTGAAGAATATTTGAGATATGTATCTGTGTTGATTCTATAGCAGCGTTTTAAAAGCAAGCAAATTACTTGTCCATAATGAAGTGTAAGTTGAAGTTAACTTTATACCTAGAAGCACACTCTGGTCAGGTTGGATGATGGAAGATAGGAGAAGGGAACAGGATGGAGCTATCTGGACCCCAAAGCTTGTTCCACAGTGAATGACTGGTAAGTGACAGACTCGCGTTCAAGGACGCTACAAATCATGTTCTCAGTATTAACATATTATTTGCATAAATTGTCCTGTTCTGCAAATTAGTTGTTTGTCAGTCATTATCTATACTTTTTCACAAATTCTACTGCAGTCCTTTATTTTCCTGTAAATGCCTGCAAGAAAATGAATCTCGGGTTGGTATGTGGTGACATATACGTAGTTTGGTAATAAATTACTTTGACTTAGAGTGACCTAACTCCTTCTCCCCATATCCCTATGTGGCTGACAAAGCCTATCAACCTCAGATTTAAATTAACAATTGAGTCAACATCAAATGGTATCAATGTTGAGTTATAAGCGTCTACCACCATTTGCATTTGAAGATCCAAGTCCTGCTACCAATGTCTGTGGGTTCCTGTTGACATTCATTGAATTCACCTCAAATTAGTCTCTCAGCTCCATCAGCCAGGCCTTCAATCTACACAATTTACATTTCTGCTTACATTTTTTTTAGCCAGAGGGTGGTGAATCTATGGAATTTGTTGCCACGGGCAGCAGTGGGGGCCAAGTTATTGGGTGCATTTAAGGCAGAGATTGATAGGTATCTGAGTAGCCAGGGCATCAAAGGTTATGGTGAAAAGGCGGGGGAGTGGGACTAAATGGGAGAATGGATCAGCTCATGATAAAATGGTGGAGCAGACTCGATGGGCCGAATGGCCAACTTCTGCTCCTTTGTCTTATGGTCTTATGGTCTAAAGCTGAACTTAGACAAATTCACTGACAGATTCAAGAGGTTGATTCCGAGAATGAAAGGGTTAATGTATGAGGAGTGTTTGATGGCTCTGGGCCTGTACTCGCCGAAGTTTAGAAGAATGTCGGAGGATTCATTGAAAGCTATCGAATATTGAAAGGCCCATACAGAGTGAAAGTAGGGAGGGTGTATCCTGTAGTAGGAGAGTCAAGGACCAGAGGGCACAGCCTCAGAGTACAGGGACGTACACTTAGAACAGAGATGAGAGGGAATTGCTTTAGACAAAGGTTGGTAAATCTGTGAAATTCATTGCCACAGACAGCTATGGAAGCCAAGTCATTGGGTATACTTAACGTGCATGTTGGTAGGCTCTTGTTTAGTCTGGGCATCAAAGCATATGGAGAGAAGGCATAAGAAAGGGGCTGAGAGGGATAATAAATCAGCCATGATGGAGTGACAGAGCTGACTCGATGGGCTGAATGGCCTCATTCTACTCCTATGTCTTATGGTCTTGTGGACATGTGGCATTGAAAGAAACACCAGTTATAGGCGTGTGCACTGTGATCAGGGGAGTCGGCAATTACCGACTGAAGCCTGAACAAAATCTGTTCCCTAATATCACCGTACTCCTCCTCATTACATGAGAGATCGAGGCCCAGATCGGCTACAGGTCAGATCTGATGTATGATTTGAGACCCGAATGATTTCAATTTTATTTGTTGGGCACAAATCAAGCTTTTAATTGCTTCGATGTGTTTTATTGCTTTTAATTAACTTTTTAGTTTATATAGCTTTTATTATTCTTTACTTCAATTTTAATGGGTTTTAGTTGTTGCTGAATGTAAAAGCTACTCAAAGTCAAAGTTGTGAAGTCAATGGAGACAGTGGGGTGGATAACTTCACCCACCTCAACACTATGGACTCACTTTCAAGGACTCCAGAACCCACGTTTGCAGTATTAATTAATTAATTAATCATCTCTATCTATCTATTTATCTATTTATTTATTTATTTACCTATTTACCTATCTGGCTGTCTGTTTATTTATTTATTTATTTATTTAGTACACACAGTTTCCCTTCTTCTGCACATTGGTGTTTGTCAGTCTTTGTGTGTAGTTTTTCATTGATTCTATTGTATTTGTTCTGTTGTGAATGCCCGTGAGAAATTGAATCTCAGGGTAGCATACAGTGACATGTACATATTTTGAGAACACGGATGCTGCTCGACCCAATAAGTTCTTCCTGCAGATAGTTCCTTGTCAGAGTCAATGACTGGGTTGAGAGCAGCACCCTCCCCCCTTGCTCTTTACCCCACTGCTCTAGGAGGGTGAGCGTCCATACTGTGGCAGCCGAGAATCGGTCACCACAAGGACCTTTTTGCTGGACTCAAGACCAAGTGAGATCAGTGCTACCTCAGGCTGGTTAAATGCTAGTGTGAAGCGACCATTTTAACTAGTGGCACTGACGGGTGGGGTCTGACACATTGCACTCCTAACTTCACACCTACAAGGCCCACCTACAATCTTTACAATCTGAAAAGAGGATGCTGTCTACGTTGCATGTCATCTTGGACAATGTCTCCCATCCACTACATAATGTACTGGTTGGGCACAGGAGTACATTCAGCCAGAGACTCATTCCACCGAGATGCAACACAGAGCGTCATAGGAAGTCATTCCTGCCTGTGGCCATCAAACTTTACAACTCCTCCCTTGGAGGGTCAGACACCCTGAGCCAATAGGCTGGTCCTGGACTTACTTCATAACTTACTGACATAATTTACATATTACCATTTAACTATTTATGGTTCTATTACTATTTATTATTTATGGTGCAACTGTAACGAAAACCAATTTCCCCCGGGATCAATAAAGTATGACTATGACTAGAGGTTGACACCCCACCTGCTATACTAACTTATACCCAATAGAGAGGGGCACGTTTCTGTACAGTAAAAGACATTGGAGCAGAATTAGGCCATTTGGCTCATCAGGTCTGCTCCAACATTCTGTCATGGCTGATTTACTATCCCTCGCAACACCATTCTGCGGCCTTCTCCATGTAACCTTTGATGCCCTGACTAATCAAGAACCTATCAACCCTCATTTTAAATGTACCCGATGACTTGGCCTCCACAGCCGCATGTGGCAATGAATTCCATAGAATGACCCTCCTCTGGCTAAAGAAATTCCTCATCTCTTTTCTAAAGGGAAGACTTTGTATTCTGAGCTGGGTTATCTGGTCCTAGACTCTCCAGTATAATAATATTCTCTCCACGTCCACTCTATCTAGGCCTTTTAATATTCAATAGGTTTCAATGAGATCCCATTTCATTCTTCTAAACTCCAACGAGTACAGGCCCAGAGCCATCAAACGTTTTTCAAATGTCAACCCTTTCGTTCTCAGAATTACTGTGTGAAACTCCTCTGGAGCCTCTTCAATGCAACATATCCTTTCTCAGATAAAGGTCCCAAAACTGCTTACGATACTCTCAAGTGTGTCAGGTCAATGCCTTAAAAAACCTCAGCATTACATTCTTGCTTTTTTATCTGACTCCTCTCAACACCAGGCAGACCGATTGGGCAGAATGGCTGCTAATTGATTGTTAAAGTCACCAAAAACCTAGTACAAACATTTTTAAACATTCGATCAGCTGTTGTAACTTTATTTATTGACGATCTGGAAAACTTTCTGTTCTTTTACAATGAAGTGAATTGTAACTTTTGGTACATTGTTGCATGTTTGACGTGACTTTAACAATGAAAAGTCTTTCTCAATTACTCCTCGGACAGACTGTGGCATATTTTAGTTTCTTGCATCGAACACCACAGCATAGTACAGACCTTTGGCCAGCAATGTTGTGCCAACCTGTTAACGTACTCAGGGATCAATTTAGCCCTTCCCTCCTACATAGCCCTCGACTTTTCAATCATCCATGTGCCTGCTACCAGATACTAAAAGGCCCAGACAGAATGGATGTGGAGAGGATGTTTTCTACAGTGGGGAGTTTAGGACCAGAGAGAGCCTCAGAATACAAGGATGTTCCTTTAAAACAGAGATGAGGAGGAACGTTTTTAGCCAGAGGGTGGTGAATCTGTGAAATTCATTGCCATAAACGGCTGTGAAGGCCAAGTTACTAAGTATATTTCAAGCAGTGCTTGATAGGTTCTTGATTAGTAGAGCATCAAGGTTACAGGAAGAAGGCAAAAGAATTAGCCATGATGGAATGGCAGAGCCAAATGGGCCAAATCTGCTCCTATGTCTTATCATCTTATGGTCTTATCTAAGAGTTTCTAATATATCTGCCTCTACCACAGCCCCTGGCAGAAAGTACCATGAACTCAACACTTTACATGTAAAGAACTCACTTCTGATATCCCACCTCCAATCACCTTAAAAATGCTTTCCTCCAATCACCCTAAATTGATGTCCCCTAATATGAGCCATTTCCACGCTGGGAAAAAGTAATGGCTGCCCACTCGATCTGCGCCTCAGTCCGTCACAGGTAAAGCATTCCCACCGCTGAGCACGTGTACATGAAGTCCTGTTGCAAGGAAGCAGCATCCATCATCAGGGACTCCCACCACCCAGCTCAGGCTCCTTTCTCACTGCTGCCATCAGGTAGAAGATACAGGAGCCTCAGGACTCACACCACCAGGTTCAGGAATAGTTATTACCCCTCATCCATCAGGCTCTTGAACCAGAGGGAATAACTTCACTCAACTTCACTTGCCCCATCACTGAAATGTTCCCACAACCTATGGACTCACTTGAAAGGTCTCTTCATCTCATGTTCTCGATATTTATCGTTCACTTATTTACTTATTATTATTTCCCCTTTTTGTATTTGCACAGTTTGGTGTTTTCTGCTCTTTGGTTGAATGCCCTAATTGGGTGGTCTTTCATTGATTCTGTTATGGTTATTATTCTATAGATTTATTCAATATGCCCTTAAGAAAATGAATCTCAGGATTGTATATGCTGTCATATATGCATGTTGATAATAAAATTTACTTTGAACTTTGATAATCTTTTATTAACAGTGGCCGCAGTGTGAAGTTTTCATCAGAATAACTGAGGAAATCACTGTCCCAGGTCAATCAATGGCAGGAATAAAGCAATAAAAAGAAATGTCTCTTTAAGTTTCTAAACTGTTAAAAAGCAAGTAGAAGATCTTGACCAATGAATGTTTCAAAATTTATGGCACATAATCTACAGTTACATCATGTTATATCACTGCAATCTATTCAAATTTATGCAGAGGTATTTGCCTAGTTATATCAATAAGATTGAAAGTCTGCAGAGCAAATTTACAAGGATGTTGCCAGCACTGGAGGAACTGAGTTAAAGGAAAAGTTTGTGTAGGTTCGGACTTAATTCCCTAGAGCATAGGAGAATGAGGGGGATCTTGATAGATGTATACAAAATTATGAGGGGTATAGATAGGGTAAATGTAAGCCAGCTTTTTCCTCTCAGGTTGGGTGAGACCACAAGAAGTCATGGATTAAGGATGAAAGGTGAAATGTTTAAGGAGAACATCAGGGAGAACTTCTTCAGTCAGAGGGTGGTGAGAGTGGGTTACGAGCTGTTAGACGCGAGCCGTCAGAAGTGTTGGATGCGATTTCGATTTCAACATTTATGAGAAATTTGGTCGGGTACATGAATGGGAGGGAGCATGGTCCGGGTGCAGATCGATGGGACAAACTAGATCAATAGGTTGGCATAGACTAGATGGGCCAAAGGGTCTGTTTCTGTGCTGCAGTGTTCAATGTCTCTGCGATTATATCTATCATGTCATGGAGTAATCTGAAGATACGCACACAATGTGCTGGAGAGCTGTAACAATTGTCAGCTGAATGTGCACTCGGCGCAGATTCAGAGCAGAGTATTTATAAAAGGCAATGTTGTTTCAGTCTTTTCTGGCGGAGGGCAAGTGTAAACCTTTTCGTGTGAATGAATGATCAGCCGGCAGCTGCAGTGATATTGGAGCCTGGTTTCGCACAAATGGTACCGGAGTGGAATTGTAATTTTAATTTATAGATACAGCACGGAACAGGCCCCTCCAGCCCACAGAGCCACATCGTCCAGCCACCACGAACCTAATCACAGGACAATTTACAATGACCAATCAGCCTACCAACTGGTAATGCTTTGGACTGTGGGAGGAAACTGGAGCATCATGCAGTCACGGGGAGAACAGACAAACTCCCTACAGACAGTGCCGGAACTGAACTCAGAACTCTGACGCCCCAAGCTATAGCGGCTTTGCTCTTACCGCTGCTGGGTGTAAAACTGGCAGTGAACCTCTCCGTTGCTCGGCACGAGTAGCATAACGCTACTGCAGCCCCAGCAATCTGGGCTTGACTCCCACCGCTGTCGGTAAGGAGTCTGGACGTTCTCCCTGTGACCGCGTGGGTTTCTTCTGGGTGCTCTGGTTTTGGGTTAGTAGGTTAATTCGGGTTAGTAGACACTGAGGCTGTCTACAAGAAGGGTCAGAGCCGTCTCTATTTCCTGAGGAGACTGAGGTCCTTTAACATCTGCCGGATGATGCTGAGGATGTTCTACGAGTCTGTGGTGGCCAGTGCAATCATGTTTGCTGTTGTGTGCTGGGGCAGCAGGCTGAGGGTAGCAGACACCAACAGAATCAACAAACTCATTCATAAGGCCAATGATGCTGTGGGGATGGAACTGGACTCTCTGACGGTGGTGTCTGAAAAGAGGATGCTGTCTAAGTTGCATGCTATCTTGGACAATGTCTCCTATCCACTACATAATGTACTGGTTGGGCACAGGAGTACATTCAGCCAGCGACTCATTCCACCGAGATGCAACACAGAGCGTCATAGGAAGTCATTCCTGCCTGTGGCCATCAAACTTTACAACTCCTCCCTTGGAGGGTCAGACACCCTGAACCAATAGGCTGGTCCTGGACTTATTTCATAATTTACTGGCATAATTTACATATTATTATTTAACTATTTATGGTTTTATTACTATTTATTATTTATGGTGCAACTGTAACGAAAACCAATTTTCCCCGGGATCAATAAAGTATGACTATGACTACAACTATTACTAATTGGGCAGCATAGGCTCATTTGGCCGAGAGAGCCTGTTACCGTACTGTATCGCGGGGGCGGGGGGGAACAGACAGGGAGGGAGGAAGGTCAGTGTTCGATTCCCGCTGCTGATCATAATGATTTTGTACATTCTCCCCATGACCATGTGAATTTCCTCCGGGTACTCTGGTTTCCTCCCGCATTCCAAAGACTTATGGGTTAGAAGGTTAAAGGGTCACATGGGTATAATTGCGCAGGGTGGGCTCGTTGGACCAAAAGAACCTGTTACAGTGCTGTATCTCCCTATTGTATTCTTCTTTCTATCGACTTCACTTAATGTTAAAATGTGCGGGATGTGGTGGCTGGAGTAATGGAGAGGGGAGTTTAATGTGACCACCTGATTTACGCCTTACCAGTATTGTAAATTCTAACCAGAGTAACACTGTTTATAGTTAAAATTACTTCTCCTACTATTGTACATCTTCAGGTGAAGGTTGTTTAATGTGCTGGCAAGCACACAGCATCACACTTGCTTTGTAAACCAGGCTCAGACCACACTTGGAGTATTGTGAACTGCTTTAGGTCCCTTATCTAAGAAAGGATGTGATAGCATTGGAGAAGATCCAGAGGAGATTCACGAGAATGATCCTGGGAATTAAAGGGATAATATATGAGGAGCATTTGATAGCTCTAGGCCTGTACTGGCAGGATTTTAGAAGAATGGGGCAAAGGGGAAATCTCAAATATTGAGAGGCATAGAGTAGATGTGGAGAGAATGTTTCCTATTAGACCATAAGACCATAAGATATAGGAGCAGAATTAGGCCATTTGGCCCATCGAGTCTGCTCCGCCATTCAATCATGTGATCCTTTCTTCCCTTCCTCAACCCTATTCCCTGGCCTTCGCCCTGTAACCTTTGATGCTGTGTCCAGTCAAGCTCCTATCAAGCTCTGCCTTAAATATACCCAATGCCTTGGCCTCCACAGCTGCCTGTGGTAACAAATTCTACAAGTTCATCACTCTCTGGCTAAAAAAGTTTCTCCACACCTCTGCTTTTAATGGACACCCCTGATGCTATGCCCTCTTGTCCTATACTCCCCCACCATGGGAAATATCCTTTCCCCATCTACTCTGTCTAGGCCTTCCAACATTTGAAAAGGTTTCAATGAGATCCGCTCCCCCATCCTTCTAAATTCCAATAGGTACAGACCCAGAGCCACTAGGCGTTCCTCATATGATAACCCTTTCAATCCCAGAATCATCCTTGTGAACCGCCTCTGGACCCTCTCCAACGCCAGCACATCTTTTCTTAGGTGAGGAGCCCAAAAATGTCCACCATACTCAAGGTGAGGCCTCACCAGTGCCTTATAAACCCTTAGCATCACATCACATTTATTGGGAGACTCTAGGACCAGAGGACACAGCCTCAGAATACAGGGACATCACTTCAGAACGGAGATAAGGAGGAAATCCTGTAGCCAGGGGTGGTAATTCCAAAATTGAATTAAAAGCTGTATAACATGTCCAGTAATGTAATTAGTATCGAAATACATAATACAAAATTCTATCATCCTATATCAGGCTATGTTGGGTAGCAAATTCACTTGAAACCCTTCCCTTTGCTCCACCAACCAGGCTTTTAACCTATTTAACTTACACTTCCACTAAAATGGAAATTCAGACAAATTCATTGAGCTACAGTCTACAAGTTTCTCCTGGAGTCTATGAGAATCACAAACTTCAGGATCAGCATCAGAATCAGGTTTCTATATATATATTTCTTATAAGTTTATTATTTATTAGGTACCTCCTATAACCTAATTAAGTCACCACTGAGTGTATGTTCATGGTCTTCTGCTGCTGTAACCCATCCACTTCAAGGTTTGACGTGTTGTGCATTCAGAGATGCTCTTCTGCACACCACTGTTGTAACACGTGGTTATTTGAGTTACTGTCACCTTCCTGTCAGCTTGAACCCCAGAGAGCAAAAACATTTCTGAATTGGCTCACTGGGTATTTTTTCCACCATCAGTGACAAAAATCACTGCTTTTTGAACACACAAGCACACACTACTGATGTTATTTAAAAGCCGTTCACTCTAGGCATGGTGTAGTGTCTAGTGGTCTCACAAATGCTAGTTAGGTACTATTTGGCAACAGTCTCCTGCCCCAATAAAGTGGCAAGATGTCCCAAATAAATTAACACGATCCCGCCTATTTTCTCGATTAGTATTTGTTCTTGAAGAGTTGTTCCAAATAATTGGCTGCCCCGATTAACTGGAATCCATTCTGTATATGTACAGTATATGAATTTGAGCGTGAGTGGGTCTTCAGGCTCCTGTACCTCCTCGCTGATGGTAGCATTGAGAAATGGCTCGCCCTGGGTGATGATGGCCCTTAATGATGAATGTCAACTTATTGAACTAAATAAAAACACAGGGCTTACGTGTTTCCTTACAACACTGTAAATAAATCGTATAGTCACTTTCAGCTCTTAAGGACTGAATGTGGATCACCAGAGGCTGTAGTAAGTTCCTGCAGATATTCTGTGGAGAGAAGCCCGCGTGTTGCATTGCCGACCGCTATGGAGGGGCAACTGCACAGGATCAGAGAAAGCTGCAGAGGGTAGTAACCTCAGCCAGCTGCATTATCCACCAGCCTCCTCACCTTGAAGGATGTTTTGAAAGGGCAGTGCTGTCTCCTTCAGCATCCATCATGAAGGCTTCACCACCCGGGACATGTCCTCTTCACCACCCGGGACATGCTCTCTTCATCACCCAGGACATGTCCTCTTCACCACGCTGGACATGCCCTCTTCACCACGCCGCACATGCTCTCTTCACCACCCAGGACATGCCCTCTTCACCACCCGGAACATGCTCTCTTCACCACCCAGGACATGTCCTCTTCACCACCCGGGACATGCTCTCTTCACCACCCAGGACATGCCCTCTTCACCACCCAGGACATGTCCTCTTCACCACCCCGGACATGCTCTCTTCACCACCGGGGACATGCCCTCTTCACCACCCGGGACTTGCCCTCCTTCACCACCCGGGACATGCTCTCTTCACCACGCCGGACATGTCCTCTTCACCACCCAGGACATGCCCTCTTCACCACCCAGGACATGTCCTCTTCACCACCCAGGACATGCCCTCTTCACCACCCGGGACATGCTCTCTTCACCACCCAGGACATGCCCTCTTCACCACCCAGGACATGTCCTCTTCACCACCCAGGACATGTCCTCTTCATCACCCAGGACATGCCCTCTTCACCACCCAGGACATGCTCTCTTCACCACCCAGGACATGCCCTCTTCACCACCCAGGACATGCTCTCTTCACCACCCGGAACATGCCCTCTTCACCACCCAGGACATGCCCTCTTCACCACGCCGGACATGTCCTCTTCACCACCCGGGACATGTCCTCTTCACCACCCGGGACATGCTCTCTTCACCACCCAGGACATGCTCTCATCATCACCCAGGACATGCTCTCTTCACCACCCAGGACATGCCCTCTTCACCACCCAGGACATGCCCTCTTCACCACCCGGGACATGCCCTCTTCTCATGACTACCATCAGGAAGGAAATACAGGAGACTGAAGGCACAAACTCAACATTTTAGGAACAGCTTCTTCCCCTCCACCATCGGATTTCTGAACAGATCGTGAACACTACTTCACTATTTTTGCTCTCTTTTTAATCTACATTTCTTATTCTTTAGTAATTTTTTATGTATTGCACTATGCTGCTGCCAAAAGACAACAAATTTCACAACATACGTTGATAATAAACCTGATTCTGATTCTGATTCTGATTTAATCAATCTATTAACTGTCACGAACTACTCAGATACAAACGTATTCTAGACTCTATAAAAATAGTGTTTAGGGGCATTTAAATCATGAAGAGCTATCTCACAGTCCAGAGTAGACCAGGACATTGTAAAAGGGTTCCTAGATAGTTTTGCACAAAGCTAATATTCATTCAGCTATTAGTATTGATAGAAAGGAGAGGTTTGGCATTTAACAAAGATATTTAACCTCGATGTGTGGAGTACTGAAGTTTTACCTATACTGTTCTGCTGGGTGATGGGGTCCTCGTGCTTGAAGGCATGATTCGAGAACTGAGGAGTGTGGTGGTTGGGAGTGTGACCGTAACCCGGGGTTGTGTCGAAAGTCACGGCACTATAACCTGAAACAGACACAGAGACATACAGTGAGGAATTGATGATGCTCTTAAATAGAATTCTGCAATTTTCCAAACATTTAGCATCCAAGTACATTTAAAATACGTGGTCGATGTATTTGGTAAAAGCAATAACTGATTTTCACACTGCAAGATCCCACAACTAATCAATGAAATAAGATCATAGGACTTTGGAGTAGAATTAGACCATTTTGGCCCATCAAGTTTGCTCCGCTTGATTTATTAACCCCAACCCCATTCTCAAAGCCATTCACCTGCCTTCTCCCTGTAACCTTTGACGCCATCACTGATCAAGAATCTATCAACATCTGGTTTAAACTTACCCAGTGACTTGGCCTCCACAGCTGGTTATGGCAATGAATTCCACAAATTCACCACTCTCTGGCTCATGAAATGCATCTGATTTTAAGGATTTTGGGTGAGGGGTAGATATTAGCTCTACATTACGGATTCATTTATTAATCACATGTATATCTAAACATCACCATTCTCCTGAGGACTGCGTGGGTTTCCCTGGGTGCTCTGGTTTCCTCCCACATTCCAAAGCTGTACAATTCGGGTTGGTAAGCTGTGAGCATGCTACATTGGCGCCAGGAGCAAGGCAACACTTGCGAGCTACGCCCAGCACAACCGTCAGACCGTGTTGGTCATTGACGCAAAACAATGCACCTCAATTATGTTTTGGTGTGAATGTGACAAATAAAGCTAATCTGTAAATCTTAAAAATAATTCGGTAGACATGCGATTAATAAACAAATGAATTGGAATCCGAATCTTTCCTTTATCAGAACCAGGAATGTGTCCAACTAATCTGCCAATAAGAGAAAGATTTAAAAAATCAACCCCATAAGTACCAAGTAGTTGGTACGATGTTCTCCTAAGGGGTTATTCCCTTAATAGAGAACTCAAAGTTCGAAGATTCAAAGTACATTTATTATCAAAGTATGCATGCAGTATATAACCCTGAGATTCATCTTTCCCCAGACAGCCATGAAACAAGGAGACACCATCGAACACATTCAAAGAAAACATCAAACACCCAACATGTAAAAAAAAGAACAAATCGTGCAAACAGCAAAAAGCGAGCGAATATCACATGAAATATTAAACATCAAATCACAGAGTCCTCGGAACAGTCTAGGTATGTTCAGTTTAGTTCAGGTCAGTTCAATCTAATGCTGTGTGATGCGTTGACAGCAGGCCGCAGAGCTAGTCTGCCCGGATCAATATCGCACAAAACATCTGCTTGCCTTCTGCTCGAGAACTGGAGCCAATCATGGGTTTGCGTTCTTGCCATTAGTCACACTCCATTCTCAACCGTGCTGACTTGCCTCGAGGACAGCAAAAGCACCAGATCGCTCAGCTGGCCAGAAACACGATATCAAAATGGAAATTACAGGCTCCAATCACAAGAGCATTTAAAAGAAGTAGTTCTGTGAACTGTCTGCAGGACGTCACCATTAGTCGCGTTGGTTAATGGTGCCATCTTGCGTGACTTTGTTCAACATGGGGAGCTGTTACACGGGCAGCCGCCACATGGTCAATGACAGACCAGGGTCAGGGTCCAGTGGCGTGGGGAGCAAGATGACTGGGAGCTCTTCACTGCTGCAGCCTTCCTCCATCTTCACTGCCATTGTGATGCGTCAACACCTTCCACCAGATCCACTGCTGAAATCTTGGTTGGTGCACTCTTTGCCAGGAACCTCCCACTTAACCTTACCACCATGGGTGACCCTACCAGGAACTAAACTCCAGACAGCATTGCTCTTGGGATCTCAGGAGCTCGTAAGCCTCTCCACCATGACAAGGTGACGGTCCTCGGAGAGGCATCATCACCTTATTGCGGTGGAGATCCCATGGGCTGGAGCGTGAAAGTGCGGTGGTGTAAAGTGGGGGACAATGAACCAGAAGCCTGACTTACATTGTTCCTATTAGAGTTGGGAGAACTAAAATTCATTGAGACTCCTTATTAGTTGCTACACACTGTGTCAGGTCTATCCCAAAAACAGGACTTGTCCGTCTATGCAGTGGTCCTCATTACTGCACAGAAATCGACACAGCATTTAGATAAAACAACTATTCAACCTGTGCATTAAACTTAAGATTCAAGATTCAAGATAGTTTATTGTCATTCTTCAGTAAAGGAGAACAAAATTATTGCTACTCTGGATCTGATGCACAATTAAAACACATTAAGTATAAAGAATGCAATAAATATAGTTACTTAAACATTGTGCTTTTAGGATTGCTCTTTTACTTATAAACACAATGTTTGGGTAACTATTTGGCTATGACCGTATTTACATCAGGTTAGCTGAAATGCAAAGACTGACCGCATGTATATAAAGTAACGAGGGGTAGGAGTATCTGAGCATAAGGATGACACTCGGACAGGGAATGATCGAGTGACAAAGTGACTCTTGAAAAGAGAAACTCTTCAAGGTAGCAGCAGGTCTTCTGGAAACACAATAGGACAGCGACTCTGCCAGTGTAGGTATGAGGTGTGGAGTGCAAGCAGAAATAGGCAGTGCATGCCTCTTTACATTTACACTCCACACAAAATTAATTTAAAGATTAAATTCTTGCCTATAAAATAATTGCCATTGCATTTCACAGCAGCTTGCTCCCAAAAGACCGTGGATTGTTTCTGAAAGAGGCGGAAAGGAGTCACGTAGAGTCAGTAGAGCATAGGAGGCCACTGGCCCATAGAGTCAGCAAGAGTTCTCATTGTTACTAGTCCTCTCACTGCCGATCCCCTACCACCCTGCAATTTCTTCGTCTTGTAAGCGCTGAGCCGATTTGGAGAGCAGAATCTAGGCCGGGCGTGATTGGCGGTGGCGGGGCCCAGTTCCTCGTGCAAACTATGATCCACTGTTCAAACACTGTGAACGCCAGCCCTGAAAGTTTGGGGGCTCCTCGCTCCACGATGCTAAGGCTATGAGACTGCCCCCTGCTGCTGGGCTTCGTCTCTGCGAACTTTGCGGTGACTAGCCCCGCTAATATGATTAACAGAATACTGAGGCTTTGGGCCTTCTCCGGGGGTTTAGAACTAAGGACTTAATTTGGTTCGAAATGCTGTTGTTTGTATGATTTGTGGTTTTTTCCTCTTTCTCTGTGGGCACTGGGATTGATCTTTTTTTTAATTGGCTTTTTTCAGGTTCCTTGCTTTGCAACTACCTGTTAAGCAAACAAATCTCAAAGTTGTATATGTTATACATACGTTGATAATAAATGCACTTTGAATCTTGAATCTTGAATCTCTACATGCACTCAAGTGGCCATTTTATTAGGTACACTTGTACAACTTCTTGTTAATGCAAATATGTAATCAGCCAATCATGTGGCAGCAAGTCAATGCATAAAAGCATGTCGACATGGTCAAGAGGTTGAGTTGCTGTTCAGGACAAACATCAGAATGGGGAAGAAATGTGACCTAAGTGACTTTGCCCATGGAATAAAAGTTGGTGCCAGAAGGAGTAGTTTAAGTATCTCAGAAACTGCTGATCTCCTGGGATTTTCTCACACAACAGTCTCAGGAGTTTACAGAGAATGGTGTGAGAGTGAAAAACATCCAATGAGCGGCAGTTCTGAGGGTGAAAATGAGAGACGTCGATAGAGAACGGCCAGACTGGTTCAAGCTGACGGGAAGGCAATAGTAACTCAAATAACCACACATTACAAGGCGGTACATTATTATTGTGTACATTACTATTCTGTACATCATTATTAGTTAAGTCTGCACACTGCTAAGTGTGTTTTTAAATGTAATGAAATAATTTCCCACTCCGGATCAATAAAGTACTAATTATTATTATTAATAGTGTGCAGAAGAGCATCTCTGAATGCACAACACATTGAACCTTGAAGTGGATGGGCTACAGCAGCAGAAGACCACAAACATACACTCCATGACCATGTTATTATGTACAGGAGGTACCAACGAAGGTGGCCACTGAGTGTAATTCACCAATTCCCCTTTAAAAGCCGTGACTGAATCCATTTCCACTGCCCTCTCACTGGGTTTCTGATCACAGTTGCTCGCTGAGTGCCAAACATTTCCCTCTTATCACGATTGGTTCTCCTTCCTTCGGCAGAAATCTGAATTCTTGGGTTTCTGATTCAATGGAAACATTTTCCTATTGCTTACTTTGCCTGAACTCTTGATGACTTCAAGCAGTCACTCTTTATTGTTGTAAGAGCACAGGACAGGCCCTTCGGCCCACAATATTGTGACAGCCTTTTAACCTACACCAAGATCAATCTAACACTTCCCTCCTACACAGCTCTCCATTTTCCTTTTATCCCTGTGTCTATTCAAGTGTTTTTAAATGCCCATAATGTATCTGCCTCTACATCCCTGCGTATAGAAACTATCTAAAACCTGGCTGGAGGAGGGGCAGGATGGCTGATGCAGGTACCGGGGTTTAGATGTGTTAAAAGGAACAGAATGGGAGGTAGAAAAAGGAGGGGAGAAGCATTACTGGTTAGGGATAGTATCACGGCTATAGAAAGGGAGGGTGCCACAGAGGGAGTGTCCACTGAGTCGGTGTGGGTGGAAGTCAGAAATAGGAAGGGATCAGTCACTGTGCTGGGAGTAGTCTATAGGCCCCCAAATAACCCTCGGGATACCGAGGAGCAGATAAGCAGGCAGATTTTAGAATGGTGCAGGAAATACAGGGTTGTAGTAATGGGTGATTTCAATTTCCCTCATACCTGTCAAGTAGGGTACCGTGCACAATTCTGATTTGATGGAGACAGACGTGAGAGTACGGAGGAACATCTGGAAAACTTCTGAAATGCCCGCTTCGCTGCCGCTGCTACTGTGTGGTAACCAGAATCTCCAGAGCAGAAGGCCCCGAATCCTCGACTTTGCTTGTTTCGGCGGTCGGGACGAGGTCGGAGGCGCTCGGCAGAGGATGGCGCTCGGGAGGCTGTATCAGAGGGGGTGGTCAGAGGCTCGAAGTTTTTGGATGGACGGACTCGGTGTCGGCTGGGGTCGGCTGCTTCCAAGGCATCGGCAGTTGTCGGTGCCTAGAGGTTTATGGCAGGGAGTTTCTCCCTTTTGCCGCCGCTATCGGGGACTCGGGAGTCGATCGACTCGGGGACTTTGAGACTTTTTTTACCGTGCCCAGGGTCTGTTCTTTATCAAATTATGGTATTGCTTTGCACTGCTGTAACTATATGTTATAATTGTGTGGTTCTGTCAATGTTAGTCTTTGGTTTGTCCTGTTTTCTGTGATATCACTCTGGAGGAACATTGTATCATTTCTTAATGCATGTATGCATTTCTAAATGACAATAGACGAGGACTGAGTGTTCTCATAATCTAATATTAATATTATTGACTGGTACCTCCTGACTGCAAGGGAGATAGATGGGGCTGAATTTGTCAGGTGTATTCATAAAGATTCCTGACACAGCATGTGGACCAGCCAACGAGAGGAGAAGCCATACTGGATCTAGTTCTGGGTAATGAACATGGTCAGGTGGCAGACCTCTTGGTGGGGGAGCATTTTGGTGAGAGTGACCACAACTTCCTTCGCTTCAGCATAGCTGTGGAAAAGGATAAAAGCAGACAAAGTGGGAAACTGCTTAACTGGGGAAGGGCTAACTATGAAGGGATGAGGCAGGAACTAGCGAGAGTAAATTGGAAACAGATGTTCAAGGGTGAAAGCACAGAAGTAATGTGGAGGAAGTTTAGGGACCACTTGTGCTGGGTTCAGGATAGGTTTGTCCCACTGAGACAAGGAAAAAATGGTAGGAAAAGGGAACCGTGGCTGACGAAACACGTGAGGCAACTCGTCAAGAGGAAGAAGGAAGCATATGTTAGATCTAAGAAGCAGGAAGCAGGAGGGGCTCATGAGAAATATAGGGTAGCCAGGAAGGAGCTTAAGAAAGGACTTAGGAGAGCTCGAAGGGGACATGAGAAGGCCTTGGCATGTAGGATTAAGGAGAACACCAAGGCGTTCTATGCGTATGTGAAGAAAAGAAGGATGACAAGAATGAAGGTGGGGCCACTAAAGGATAAAGAAGGCGACGTGTGCCTGGAGGCAGAGGAGGTTTGGGGGGGTTTGGTGGGGGGGGGGTTTGCTTCAGTATTCAGAAGTGAAAAGGACCTTGATCAGGGTGAGGTCGAAATAGAACAGGCCTGTGTGCTGGACAATGTGGAGATTAAAGATGAAGATGTGTTGGATCTTCTTAAAAACATCAAGATTGATAACTTCCCAGGGCCGGACGTGATATACCCCAGGCTGCTGTGGGAAGTGAGAGAAGAGATCACTGGAGCAGTAGCTATGATCTTTGAATCCTCTTTGGCTGCAGGAGAGGTGCCGGAGGATTGGAGAATGGCAAATGTGGTTCGCTTGTTTAAAAAAGGTAATAGGGAGAATCCTGGAAACTATAGACCGGTGAGTCTTACGTCGGTGGTCTGCAAACTATCGGAAAGGATTCTTAAGGATAGGATCTATGAGCATTTGGAGAAGTACAGTCTGCTCAAGGATAGTGAACATGGCTTTGTGAAGGGAAGGTCGAGCCTCATGAGCCTAATTGAGTTTTTTGAAGAGGTAACAAAAGAAATTGATGAGGGATTTTAGCAAGGCATTTGACAAGGTTCCCCATGAGAGACTCATCCAGAAAGTCATGAGGCATAGGATCTGTGGAACCTTGGCTGTTTGGATAAACAATTGGCTTACAGGAAGAAAGCAGAGGGTAGTAGTGGAAGGAAAGTATTCTTCCTAGAGGTCAGTGACTAGTGGAGTGCTGCAAGGATCTGTCCTGGGACCCTGCTCTTTGTGATTTTTATAAATGACCTGGATGAAGAGGCAGAAGGATGGGTGAGTAAGTTTGCAGATGACACAAAGATTGGAGGAGTTGTGGATGGAGCTGTAGGTTGTCGAAGGTTACGAGAAGATATAGACAAGATGCAGAGTAGGGCAGAAATGTGGCAGATGGAGTTTAATCCAGATAAGTGTGAGGTGATGCATTTTGGAAGGACAAACCAGAAGGCTGAGTACAGGGTTAATGGTCGGTTACTTAAGAGTGTGCAAGAACAGAGGGACCTTGGGGTTCAAATCCATACATCCCTCAAGGTCGCTGCACAGGTTGATAGGATAGTTAAGAAGGCCTATGGGATGCTAGACTTCATTAATAGAGGGATTGAGTTCAAGAGTAGAGAGGTCATGTTGCAATTCTACAAATCTCTGGTGAGACCACACTTAGAGTATTGTGTTCAGTTCTGATCACCTCATTATAGGAAGGATGTGGAAGCTATGGAGAGGGTGCAAAGGAGATTTACCAGAATGTTGCCTGGATTGGAAAACAAGTCTTATGAGGCAAGGTTAGCAGAGCTGGGACTTCTCTCTTTGGAGTGTAGAAGGATGAGAGGGGACTTGATAGAGGTCTACAAGATTATGAAAGGCATAGATAGGGTGGATAGCCAGTACCTGTTTCCCAGGGCACAAATAGCAAACACCAGAGAGTATATGCACAAAGTTAAGGGAGGGAAGTTTAGGGGAGACATCAGGGGTAAGTTTTATACACAGAGGGTTGTGGGTGCCTGGAATGACTTGCCAGGGATGGTGGTGGAGGCTAAAACATTAGGGGTATTTAAGAGCCTCTTGGACAGGCACAGGGATGAAAGAAAAATAGAGGGTTACGGGGTAGTGTAGGTTTGGTACTTTTTTTAAAGGCATATATGGGTCGGCACAACATGGAGGGCCGAAGGGCCTGTAGTATTCTAGTGACTAGTGTCTAGTGTCTTTTAAGAGACTCCTGGATAGGTACATGCAGCTTCCAAAAATAGAGGGCTGGGGAGCCTAGGTAGTTCTAAGTAAGGACATATTAGGCACAGCTTTGTGGGCTGAAGGGCCAGTATTGTGCTGTCGCTTTTCTATGTTCTTTCTACGTTCTATGTTCTATCTCTGACATATTCCTCGGCTATACTTCCATCCCATCACCTCAAGATTATACTCCCTTGTTAAGCAATTTCTTCCCTGGGAAAAAGTTTCTGGCTCCCGTTCAGGGTCACGTGAAGCCATGGGAGCAGCCGGTGTATGAAGGGTGATTGATAAGTTCATGGCCTAAGGTAGAAGGAGTCAATTTTAGAAAACCTAGCACATTTATTTTTCCCACATTTACACACTTAGTCCAGCGGTCGTGGAGCATACGGATCTGTTCTTTGTAGAAGTCGGCGTCTTCGACCTCTGGAAGTGGTCCACATCAGGGGTGATTGATGTGGCCTAAGGTAGAAGGAGATGAGTTATTAACTTCAAACCTTCTGCATTTTCACTCAAAGAATTGAACTGCACGTGCATATAATAAGAGCTGTATAACTCATCTCCTTCTACCTAAGGCCACGAACTTATCAATCACCCCAGCTGTGGACCACCTGGAGGCCCAAGACGCTCTCGTTACATGCACGTGCAGTTGAACTCTTTGAATGGTAATGCAGAAAGTTTGAAGTTAATAACTCATCTCGTTCTACCTTAGGCCACGAACTTATCAATCACCCCTGCTGCGGACCACTTCTACAAAGAAGGGATCCGTATGCTCCACGACCTCTGGACTAAGTGTGTACATGCAGGAGGGGACTATGTTGAAAAATAAATGTGCTAGGTTTTCTAAAATTGACTCCTTCTACCTTAGGCCATGAACTTATCAATCACCCGTCATATATCACAAGTCCTACTTGTGTGACCACTCTATGTTTGAGGCTGAACAAAACTATTTCTGGTTTTGTATTCCAAAATCATACGACTTTATTACATAAGGCGTACTATGGCAATTTCGCATTTCACCGTCACCTACGTCAAGAGATTCCCCACTGCGGTGAGGAAAGAGGGTTGTTCCATTTGGCTTGCTGGCTTGTTGCTGGTCCACACTCCACACTGCATTGTGACAAAAATCACTGACCCATTCCTCCATCCAAGGGAAAACAATGGAGGTTTTGAAAGAGGAAGTTGAGGAAGGTGCAGGGAGCAATGGTCAACATGGTCTGACTCTGGGCCTAGGACCAATGATGGGACGCTGCTAAATATGGAACATGTGAGTCATTGAGAGGAAACCTCAAGCAGTAAAAGCAAAGATAAAAGGTGGAAGGAAACTGAAACAAAACAGAATAGCAATGAGGTACAAGGAAAGAAAATAGTGGATAAAGATCCTAAGGAATAGAAATTCTGTCCGGTTACACCATTTGTGCTCCAAAATAAGCTTAAAAATGTAGAAAGTGCCCATAGAAAGATACATGCATTGTGAGTCAAGTTAAATAAAGTTACAGACCACAAGACCAAAAAATTTGAAGCAGAATTAGGCCATTCGGCCCATTAAGACTGCTCCACCATTCCATCAAGGATAATTTATTAACCCTATCAACCCCATTCTCTTGCCTTTTCTCCACAACTTTTGACGTCCTTGCTAAACAAGACCCTGTCAATCTCTGCTTTAGATACACCCAATGACTTGACCTTCACAGACGTGCAGCAATGAATTCCAGAGCATCACCAGCCTCTGGCTAAAGAAATTCCCACTCATCTCCATTCTAAAGGGATGGCCTTGAATTCTGAGGCTGTGCCCTTTTGTTGCGGACTCCCCCACTATTGTAAACATCCTCTCCACATCCACTCTATCCAGGCCTTTCAATATTCGATAGGTTTCATTACAATTCTCTCCGCGTTCTTATAAACTCCAGCGAGTACAGCCCCAAGGCCAAGACATGTACATCATACGTTAACACTTGCATTCCCAGAATCATTCTCATGAACCTCTCCGGACCCTCTTCAAAGGTTTCTTTGATAAGGAGGCCAGAACTGTGCAGTGGTCAGTATACTTACTGGTTGCATTACAGCCTGGTATGGATAAACCAATGCCCTTGAACAGAAAAGCCTACAAAAAGTGCTGGATGTAGCCCATCATCACAGGTAAAGCCCTCTCCATATTGAGCACATCTATTGAATTGACTTTATTTCTTACATCCTTCACATACATGAGGAGTAATAATCTTTACGTTACATCTCCATCTAAATGTGCAATGTGCAATCATAGTAATTTATAATAGAACACTCAATGTAATATAGAGTACACCCAAATCAGCGTGAGTTCATCAGTGTGATGGCCTGGTGGAAGAAGCTGTCCCAAAGCCTGTTGGTTCTGGCTGTTATAGAAACATAGAAACATAGAAAATAGGTGCAGGAGTAGGCCATTCGGCCCTTCGAGCCTGCACCACCATTCAGTATGATCATGGCTGATCATCCAACTCAGAACCCTGTACCTGCCTTCTCTCCATACCCCCTAATCCCTTTAGCCACAAGGGCCATATCTAACTCCCTCTTAAATATAGCCAATGAACTGGCCTCAACTGTTTCCTGTGGCAGAGAATACCACAGATTCACCACTCTCTGTGTGAAGAAGTTTTTCTTCATCTCAGTCCTAAAAGGCTTCCCCTTTATCCTCAAACTGTGACCCCTCGTTCTGGACTTCCCCAACATCAGGAACAATCTTCCTGCATCTAGCCTGTCCAATCCCTTTAGAATTTTATATGTTTCAATAAGATCCCCCCCCCCAATCTTCTAAATTCCAGAGAGTATAAGCCTAGTCAATCCAGTTTTTCATCATATGAAAGTCCTACCATCCCAGGAATCAATCTGGTGAACCTTCTTTGTACTCCCTCTATGGTAAGAATGTCTTTCCTCAGATTAGGGGACCAAAACTGCACACAATACTCCAGGTGTGCTGCAGTACCACTTCCCAGATGGTAGCAGCTGGAATAGATTGTGGTTGAGATGGTCTGGGTCCCCAATGAGCCTACGGGCCCTTTTTACACACCTGTTCTTGTAAATGTTCTGAATCATGGGAAGTTCACAACTACAGATGTGCTGGGCTGTCCGCACCACTCTCTGCAGAGTCCTGCGATTAAGGGAGGTACAGTTCCCATACCAGGCAGTGATGTAGCCAGTCAGGATGCTCTCAATTGTGCCCCTGTAGAAAGTTCATACCAATCTTCCTCAATCGTCTGAGGCGAAAGAGGTGTTGTTGTGCTTTTTTCACCACACAACTGGCATGCACAGACCACGTGAGGTCCTCGGTGATGTGGATGCCGAGGAACTTGAAGCTGTTTACCCTCTCAACCCCAGATCCATTGATGTCAATAGGGGTTAGCCCGTGTCCATTCCTCCTGTAATCCACAACCAGCTCCTTTGTTTTTGCAACATTGAGGAAGAGGTTGTTTTCTTGACACCACTGTGTCAGAGAGATGACTTCTTCCCTGTAGGCCACCTCGTTATTGTTTGAGATAAGGCTAATCAATGTAGTGTCATCGGCAAATTTAATTAGCAGTTTGGAGCTGTGGGTGGCATGAGTATACAGGGAGTAAAGGAGGGGACTCAGTACGCGGCCCTGAGGGGCTCCTGTATTGAGAGCGCTTTCGCAGGAGAACAGCATCTTTCATCAAGGACCACCAGCATCCAGGCCATGTTTTCTTCTTGCTGTAGCCAGAAGGAGGTACAGGAGCATCAGGTCTCAGACCTTCAGGCTATTGAATCAGAGTGGATAACTTCACTCCCCCACCACTACACTGATTCCACAACCTATGGACTCAATCTCAAGAGCTTTACAAATCATGTTCGTAATATATATACATACACATATATACATACATACATATATACTTTATACTTTATTAGCGCCAAACAATTGATACTAGAACATACAATCATCACAGCGATATTTGATTCTGCTCTTCGTGCTCCCTGGAGTACAAATCGATAGTAAATATTAAAAATTTTAATTATAAATCATAAATAGAAAAGGGAAAGTAAGGTAGTGCGAAAAAAACCCGAGAGGCAGGTCCAGATATTTGGAGGGTACGGCCCAGATCTGGGTCAGGATCCGTTCAGCAGTCTTACCACAGTTGGAAAGAAGCTGTTCCCAAATCTGGCCGTACGAGTCTTCAAGCTCCTGAGCCTTCTCCTGGAGGGAAGAGGGACAAAAAGTGTATTGGCTGGGTGGGTCGTGTCCTTGATTATCCTGGCAGCACTGCTCTGACAGCGTGCGGTGTAAAGTGAGTCCAAGGATGGAAGATTGGTTTGTGTGATGTGCTGGGCTGTGTTCACGATCTTCTGCAGCTTCTTCCGGTCTTGGACAGGACAACTTCCATACCAAGTTGTGATGCACCCTAGAAGAGTGCTTTCTACGGTGCATCTATAAAAATTAGTGAGGGTTTTAGGGAACAGGTCAAATTTCCTTAGCTTCCTCAGGAAGTAAAGGTGCTGGTGGGCCTTCTTGGCAGTGGACTCTGCTTGGTTGGACCAAGTCAGGTCATGTCTCCCAGGGAATACATAAATTACACATTATTTATTTATTTTCTCCTTTTTGTATTTGCATAATTTGTTGTCTTTTGCATATTGGTTATTTGTTAGTTCTTGTACACAGTGTTTCATTGATTTTATTGTGTTTCTTTATAATTACTGTAAATGCCCAGAAGAAAATGAATCTCAGAGTAGTATATGGTGACATATAGGCACTTTGATAATGAATGAACTTTGAATTTTATGTTCCATTCCTCTCAAAATTAATGCTAACATTGCATTGCTTCCAAGTTTGATATATCCAAACAAGAATGGAGAATGGGACACATGTTAATGTAGAATTTAAAGATTTAGTTTAACATTAATTTGTGAGTTGAGGCCATTACTGGCAGGACGTTAAATGCCAGCTGTCTCCAAGATAGTGCTGGTGAGTGACCTACCTGGATCATTGCAGAGTTTTTGCTGGTGTCCCTACCACACTCTTTCAGGGGAATAGAGTTATAGGGTTTAAACC
Source organism: Mobula hypostoma (assembly GCF_963921235.1). Classification (NCBI taxonomy): domain Eukaryota; kingdom Metazoa; phylum Chordata; class Chondrichthyes; order Myliobatiformes; family Myliobatidae; genus Mobula; species Mobula hypostoma. The sequence goes on from NC_086107.1 coordinate 9,348,730, forward strand.
CAATGACGATGAAAGAAGAGGGATATAATCCCTGGTCAGGAGAATGTGTGGCTTGCAGGAGAACCACCACAATGTTTAAAAATTAAACATCTTCTTAGTCCCCTCTTCAAGGACCCCATCATCCAGGCCATGCCCTCTACTTGCTATTATTATCAGGAAGGAGATGCCAGCGTCTTTGGTCCTACATCACTAAGTTCAGAAATCATCAGGCTCCTAAACCAGTGTGGATACCCTCACTCACCTCAATACTGAACTGATTCCATAACCCATGGGCTCACTTTTGAGGACTCTACAACTCAATATTATTTATTTATTTTTATTTAATATTTGCATGATTTTAATTCTTTTGTACATTTGTTGTTTGTCAGTCTTTGTTGTTGACAGTTTTTCATAAATTCTATTGTATTTCTTTATTTTCTTCTACATGCCCACAAGAAAATGAATCTTAAGGTAGCATATGCTGACATATTTACTTTGAACTTTGAAGTTACTGGACAAAATTACTTCTGATTAACAATATGATAACAGCAATTGTTTACACTGGTGACACTTGTTATGCAAAGTAACCAGGTATACAGTACCGTGCAAAAGTCTTGAGCACATAAACGGATATAGCTAGGAGCCTAAGACTTCCGCACAGTGCTGTATTTGTCAATATGGAGTGGAGAGCAAGTTGGTAAATCTGGCAGGAGCGGAGGATGTTGGGAATGGTGAGGATGGAGTGCCGCAGGATGGGTGTGGGACAGGTGCCAGAGAAGGAGTGGACGGGTGGTGCAAATCCAGATACTTCCAGTCCTGAGATACCAGGCAAGGTCATTTGATCCCAAACAATCGGTTTATTAATCATTACAGAATGTCTCTCTGGTGCTTCTCGCTCCCTCCCCTCTCCCTTCCCCTTTTCTCAACCATGATTCCCCTCTCCCTACCCCCTTCCCATTTTCAGTCCACAATAGAGACCCATATCAGCACTCACATATGTCATGAAATCTGGGGATTTTTTTGCAGCAGCAGTACAGTGCAATACATAAAATCACTACAGTACTGTGCAAAAGTCTTAGGCATCCTAGCTATATATATGTGTCTAAGACTTTTGCACAGTACAATATATTAAGAAAAATGAGAAGGTTTTGTGAAATTTATGAGAAAAAAAGTAATCATGAAAGTGGTAATATACAGGAAAAATAGTTTGTGTATCTGTTAAATCATGCATTTGGCTGGGATGATGTCTTAGATGATAACATAGGAACATGGGTAGTTTACTCTATAATTGATAGTGCATTGTTAGTTATACAATGGTCATGGTTCTAATATTGGGCGCCACAGTTGCAAAATCACTAGCACAATGCTATTACAGCCCAGGTTCAGAGTTCAATTCCAGCACTGTCTGTAAGGAGTTTGTACGTTCTCCCTGTAAACCACATAGGTTTCCTCTAGGTGCTCCAGTTTCCTCCCAGAGTCCAAAGACCAGTTGGTGGGTTAATTGGTCATTGTAAATTGTTGTGTGATTAGTCTAGGGTTAAATAGGTGGGTTGCTGGATGACGTGGCTCGTTGGGCCGGAAAGGTCTGTTCCATGCAGTATCCCCACATAAAGTAAAATAACACATAGCAGTCAAAGACATCAGAATTCATAACTTTAGAAATAAAACAAAAAAATGGATTTAGCTTTGCTTAGGAGAGAATAGCTGTAATTAGACCAGAAAATAAAGCCAAGTTCTGTGTGCAAGTGGTCAAAGCAGTAGTTAAAGATTAGTGCACGGTACAGATAATTATCTTTCTCATTTCTATTATAATTAAAATGACGCAACATTTCCCTTTCCTCACAGAACTTAGTTCAGGTCAGTCCTTTGCGGCTGACATCACCAAAGTTCCCGAGCTGTAAAGAAACTGCTGTCCCAAATGAGGAAAACAGCCGATCAGGCTGAATGGCTGACTATCTCATAAGATAAGAAACAATTGCTGGGACCAACTGTCATACACAGCCCTGTACAGGCTTGTTAATGAAAGACGGAGGCGTGGAAGTCACAGCTACAATAGGAAGACAAAACATACAAATAATTGGCGAGGTTTCCCATTTGGCTTTAGAGTAGAATTGACATCGCCCAAAGAAATGATTTACAATGATGAATTGAGAGTGATTAAATATTTTTTCGACTTCAAGGGAGGGAGAAAGAATGGAATTGGATCAGATGAATTAACAAATGTGCATTTATATGGAGTATTTCATGACTTCAGAACATATCAAAGTACTTCACATCTAAAAAAGTACATTGTCATCCTCTCTGTTACAATACAAAGGTATAACTAGAGAAAAAAAACCCCAAAGATATGACGAAGCTAACAGAAAGAGTTACAGTCCTTATTAAGTAACTGTAGAAGAATATGGGGTTAATGGCAGGACTCCTAGCAGTGAGGAGGATCAGAGGTTATCTTGGAGTCCGAGCTTATAGATCCTCAAAGCTGACACGCAAGTTAATAGGGTTGATAAGAAGGTGTATGGCCTTCATTAGTTGGGGGATTGAGTTCAAGAGCCGCGAGGTAATGTCGTAGCTCTATGAAGCTCTGGTCAGACCACACTTGGAACGTTGTGTTCAGTTTTGGTTGCCTCATTATAGGAAGGTTGTGGAAGCTTTAGAGAGGGTGCAGTGGAGATTTACCAGGATGCTGCCTGGATTAGAGAGCGCGTCTTATTAGGAAAGGTTGAACGAGCTAAGACTTTTCTTCCTGGAGCAAAGGAGGTTGACAGAGATGGTGTACAAGATGATAAAAGGCATAGATCAAGCGGAGAGTCAGAAACTTTTCCCCAGTGCAGAAATGGCTAAAACGAGGGGATATAATCTTGGAGGAAAGTACAGGAGAGATGCCAGACTGAAGTTACTTACACAGAGCACGGTGGGTGCATGGAACATGCTCCTGGGGGTGGTGGTAGAGGTGGCTGCATTAGGGACATTTAAGAGGCTCTTAGATAGGCACATGGATGAAGAGAAAATGAAGGACTATGTGGGAGGGAAGGGTTATATTGATTGTAGAGTGGGTTGTCAAGGGCTGACAGAAAGGTACTGTGATGTGTTCTATGTTCTAACAAGCCTTACAGCAAAGTGAGAACCACCCCTCAATCTCCCCATCTACTTTGTCGAGGTTCTTGCACCTTATTGCCCGTCCTCACTGCATTTTCCTCTGTAACTGTATCACTTTATTCAGCACTTTCTAGTAGCTTGTTATGGCATGATCTGCCATGATGACATGCAAAACAAGAGCTTTTCACTGCAATAATAAACAAAACTCCATTCTAGTACCAACCAGAATGATCATATTAGTCATCCTATTTGTACAGTCCCACACTTTAATTTATTAAAGTTAGATACATTTATTAATTACATGCTCGTTGGGGAAGTTCAGTAGTACATCAATGCAATCGTTGTCTCTAGCAACTGGATCTTCCCAAAATGGTAATATCATTTAGCGAGGGACTGTAGTGGAGTGGTTAGTGTAATGCTTTACGGCGCCAGTAATCGGAATATTGGGGTTCAATTCCCACCACTATCTGTAAAGAGTTTGTACACTCTCCCAGTGACTGTGTGGATTTCCTCTGGGTACATCTTTAATATGAGTTAGTGACAAATGACGCATTTCACTGTATGTTTCAATGTACATGTGACAAGTAAAGCTAATCTTTAAATAATTGTGCTCTGTGATGGGCAGGCCAACCTCCTGGTAGATTCCTATTGTCTGACTGTTTAGACACAATAGTTTTAACTGTAATTATGGGGAATATTCTACTTCTTCCATCAGCATCTCAGGGGCATTGTTTGTTGGAAGTAGAAATGTGCTTTAAAAATGCTTCCAGCTATCCATAGTATTAAGCCTAGAACAGTTGTCATGGGCATTGTACAAAAATGAAAGATGGGGAAGAATGGAACTTTGGTAAAGTTCCTGTCTATATCATTACAAACGGGAAAGGTGTCAGAGAATTGGAAAGTGACCCAGATGAAAGCAGCCCAGACTGTACCCTAGAAGAACTAATTGCATCAATCCAGTATATCTGAAGCCTCAATTCTTTTTGGTTGGACATTTGCAGCATTTTCTGCATTTATTATAAGACATAGGAGCAGAATTAGGCCATTCTGCCCATCAAATCTTATCTGCCATTCCATCATGTCTGAGTTATTTTTCCTCTCTACCCCATTCTCCTGCCATCTCCCCGTAACAATTGACATCCTCACCAATCAAGAAATTATCAACCTCCACTTTGAATGTACATAATGACTTGGTCTCCATAGTCATCTGTGGCAATGAATTCCACAGATTCACCACTCTCTAGCTAAAGAAATTCCTGCTCATCTCTGTTCTACAGGGACAACCTTCTATTCTGAGGCTGTGAACTCTGGTCCTAGACTACCCCACTATAGGAAACAATGTATGAAAATTTATCATATAGCTTCTTTGCTGGTCTATGAGTAAGTTATAATTCCTCAACAGTCAGGAGACATGTATGCTTAACTTTTGGACCTGTATATTAGCTGGTCTTATCTGGGACACTATCAGAAGCAAGTTTAATATCACTGGCATATGTTTTGTTGTGGCAGCAGTACATTGCAAAGCATAATGCTAAAATTATAAATTACAGTAAGAAATATATATTCAGTGGATTCCAGTTAATTTGGATACATGGAGACCAGTACATTTATGCCCAATTAAGCATTGCCCCTATTAGCCAAAATTTCAAGGAAATAGTTAAAAAGGTATAAAAAAGACAAACCACTGTGTAACTGAGTAACAAAGCATGTATTTAAATGAAATACCGAACAACTTAGAACATTATCAATACAACCACAGTACTATAAAACTGCATATTAGTTCTTAATAGTTTTCAACAGAGCATATTGCATTCTTTTGATTGAACTGTAAATGAACAAAATCAGTGCAGATAATGTACTACCTTCATACAATGCTATCGATAATTGCATCCTCCAAATCTTCATTTTCATTGTAATGTTCAAGATGATTGTCAATACCTTCAAATTCTTCATAGTTCCTAACTTGTTGAAGTAGTGAAATCATTTCATTTTCACTCCCAGCCGTTTCTGGCATCTCAAAGCCTGAACACTTGAAACCACAGTGAGGAAACAGTTCTGAATTATCTTACTGCTTATTTCTCACCAACTATAGTGGCAAAAATCACTGTGTTTTGAACACAAACACACACCACTGATGCAATTTAAAAACTGTTCTAAGCACAGTACAGTACTTAACAGCCACACACAATTTTACGTGACTGTCACTAGTCAGAAACTGGTCAGCAACAGTCTCCTGTCCCAATTAAGAAGCATAATGTCCCAAATAAATGAAGGGAAGTCCAGATATTTTCTTGATTAGTTTTGTTCTTTATGAGTTGTCCCAAAAAAGCAGCTACTGCAATTAACTGATGACCCAATTAACTGGAACCCGCTGAATACATTAAAAAAAGTATTGAAAAAAGAGACCAAAAAAAAAGCAAACTTTAGTGAAGTAGTATACATGGGTTCATTGTCCATTCAGAAATCTGATGGTAGAGGGGAAGAAGCAGTTCCTGAATCATTGAGTGTGTTCCTGATGGTAGCAATGAGAAGAGGGCATGTCCTGGATGATTGGGGTACATAATGAGGGATACAGCCTTTCTGAGTCATTGCCTTTTGAAAATCCAACCAAGCATCCTAATAGAGAAAGGAAAGGAAAGACTGATTAAAGCAATTCTCTTGATCTCTGTCTTTTGGCTATTAGAATATGTTTGCAATATTGATTTAAGCTCGGAATGAGCTATGCTTTGCTGTTTCATGGCAGAGACTCAGGGTGCAGAAATGAAAAACTTCACTTGATTTAAGTCAGAGAGAATTCAAGATTATTTCAGGGTGAGTCACTTCTTTCAGAAGAGGAAAGTCAAGAAGTAAGCAGACTGCGGGAATAAATGTCTGATCTTCACAACATTGATGGTTAATGTGCCAGTGTAGATCTCCATGTCTCAGAAACACTAATGACCAAGAATAGAAAAGCATAAAAAGGTGGTAGCTGCAGCCCAGTCCACCCGATGAAAAGTCTTCCCCACCATTGAGGGCATCTACAAGGAGCACTGACAGAAGAAGGCAGCATCTATCAATCAAGGACCCCCATCACCCAGTGAATGCTCTCTTCTCACTACTGCCATCAGGAAGGAGGTACAGAAGCATTAGGTCCCACACCACCAAGTTCAGAAACAATTATTACCCTTCGACCGTCAGGCTCCTGAACCGGCGTGGATAACTTCACTCACCTCAACTCTGAACTGATTCCACAATCTACGGACTCTATAGCTCATGTTCTCAGTATTTATTTGTTTATTTTGTATTTGCAGTTTGTCTTTTGCACATTATTTATCAGTCTTTGTGTGTAGTTTTTCTTTGATTCTGTTGTATTTCTTTGCTCTACTGTGAATGCCTGCTAAGAAAATGAATCTCAGGCTAGTATATGGTGACATATATGTACTTTGATAATAAATTTACTTTGAACTTTGAAAAAAAAACATATTGTTCTGTGACCATAAAGCATCACTAAAGAAAGACAACATGGGGAATATTATGTATCCCGTTATTATTACTCTCATAACATACCTGGTGAGGTCCCTCACAGGAGACTTCATGTTAAGCTTCATTTTGAATGGTTCTAGTCAATCTATTGAACCTCTTGGGAACCTTATAAGTGTAGCCTTGACTTTTGCCAATGTTATGACAAATGAGAGGCTTCTCCTCATTCCCTTGTATCATTAAAAGAAAGCACCACCTGGGGAAAGAGGCTTTATGCGTCTGTCTAACGTCCATGAGCAGAATTCCCTCATGTTTGAACTCTGCACAAGGTTTAGGAGTTAATTGCAGTCTCTAACTGAAGGTACTCAACAGGGAGACATAGAGAAGATGGCTGCTTGTGGAAAATGAGAAGAGAATATGCATATATAATGTTTGTGGGATATGTGCTTAAAATTTCCTGTTTGTCTTTACATTTTCAGAACATAGAACTACAGGATTTCACACCACAAACTTAATTAATGGAGCTCTTCAGGCAACATTTATATATTGCTCCTTGGTCTTAATCAACAAAATGGCCTTCATAATTTGCAAATTGTCATTCTTCAGAAAAATATATTCCCAGCCATTTTATGTTTCGCATTTGTAAAGGATAACATTACATAGGATATAGAAAATCATAGCACTTTAACGAGTGCCAAATAATCTTTTACTCACAGTGCCATCTTCTGCATGTGGACTCCATGGCCACTTTATTAGGTACACCGGCTCACTAATGCGAAAATCTAAATAGCCAATCCTGTTGTAGCAATTCAATGTATAAAAGCATTCAGCCAAAGTCAGGAGGTTCTGTTGTTGTTCAGAGCAAACTTCAGAAAGGGGAAGAAATGTGATCTAAGTGATGTTGACCATGGAATGATTGTTACTGCCAGACAGGATGGATTGAGAATCTCAGAAATTACTGATTTCCTGGGGTTTTCACACACAACTAGAGTCACTAGAATAGTGCAAAAAAACAACAAATATCCAGTGAGCCGCAGTCTTGAGGGCGATAATGCCTTGTTGATGAGAGAGGTCGGAGGAGAATGGCCAGACTGGTTTAAGCTGACAGAAATGTGACAGTAACTCAAATAACCCACATTACTACAGTGATGTGCAGAAGAGTATCTCTGAATGCACAACACATCAAACTTTGAAGTGGATGGGCTACAGGGGCAAAAGGCAATGAACATGCACTCAATGGCCATTTTATTAGGTAGCTAACAAAGCGGCCAGTGAGTGTATGTGACGAACATTTGGAACACAAATATCCATGCAAATGCTAATGAGATTGCAAAAATCCAAGCAATTTATTGCAAGATGTTTAAGGTGGAAAAGCCAGAAGGAAAGTGTTGTGGGGGGGGGGGGGTTGTGGGGGGGGGGTTGCTTTTAACAGACAGAGTTGCTATAGTCTGGAATAAACCAACTGAATGTGCAATAGAAAGTGTTTAGATAAAGGGGATCTAAATATGCGTTTGAAAAGTGGTAAATAAATGAATTTCTGTTGGGATAAATACAAGGAACATGATATTATTTCAAAATACAGGCAAGACCGTGACAGAACAAATGACTTCCTTCTGTACTGTGCTGTATAGTACATAGAACATAGAATAGTCTATCACAGGATCCAGCCCTTTGGCCCACAATGGTAAATTAGTAATTAACTAGCCAACTAAACTAATCTCTTCTACCTACACAATGTCCATATCCTTCTATGTTCCTAACGTTCCTTACCTATCTCAACATCTCTTAACAGTCCCTAATGTATCTGCCTCTACCAACACCCCATATATGGTTCTCGGCTTCTTTGAATATGTCCACTTGGCAGCTTTCACAGCTGCACTGACCAACCATTTCTCCGAGAAGGAACTTTTTACACAGCCTGAAAACTGCGCAGCACTTTGATAAAACATTACATAAAAGACAATCCCAGCTGCCCGGCAACAAAGGCTACGTGCGTTGGGGGCATTTTAATACTGCGCGGGAAAGCAGCTTAGAGGGAACAGTGATACTCAGTTACTGATAGTGTAGCATCCCTCGGCATTCCCCTCCCAAATAAACCTTGTTCGCTTTTACACTGCATTCTCCATCCCCTTTGATAATCCGAGTCACCGTTCTTGTTAAAAATAACTTGGCCTTGGAAGCAGAACACAAGAATACATCAAGTGGCAATAAAAGTAGAAGTAAGAACTCCATCAGCAAACTTGGTTGCAGCTTTGCCAAGAACACATATGATACAAATTGGTGGCAGTGTCTGAGACTAAGGAAAAGCTATACGAGAGTGTTCAGTGGGAGAAATAGAATATATTAATCGAACCGGCCTGGATAACTTCACTCACTTCAACTCTGAGTAAGTAAGGGCCACTACAAAGAAGGCACGGCAGCATTCCAACTTTACTAGAGACTTGCACAGACTTGGCGTGAGGTATAAAACTTTGACAAACTTCTACAGCGGAACGGATCCTGACTGCTTGCATCACAGCCTGGCATGGAAGCACCAATGCTCAAGTACGGAAAAGCTTACAAAAAGTGCTGGATACAGCCCAGTTCACCACCGGAAAAGCCCTCCCCGCCAATGAGCCCATTCACAACGAAGGCTGCCAGACCATCAGGTTCAGTAACAGTTATTACCCACCAACTATCAGCCTCCTGAACCGACGTGGATAACTTCACTCACCTCAACACTGAACTGACCCCACAACCTATGAACTCACTTTCAACGACTCCACAGTATTATTTAGTTCTCAGCATCATTACTTATTTTAATTATTAGCACAATTTGTCTTCTTTTGCACATTGGCTGAAAGTCAGTCTTTATTATTTATAGTTTTTCATCAATTTTGTTGCATGTCTTTATTTTCCCTTAAATGTTTGCAAGAAAATGAATCTCGGGGCCGTATATGGTGACATATATGTACTTTAATAATAAATTTACTTTGAACTTTGATATACTACCTTGAAATTGATTCACAGGAGAATAAAAATGTACAATAGAATCAGTGAAAAACTACACACAAAGACTGACAGATAACCAATGTGCAAAAGAAGGCAAACTGTGAAAATAGTAAAAAAAAAGTAATTAATGATAATAAATAAGTAATACTGAGAACATGCGTCGCAGCCTTGAAATTCAGTCCATAACTGCGTTCAGTGACTAATTTAGTGCTGAGGTGAGTGAGGTTACCCATGCTGCTTCAAGAGCCCGATGGTTGAAGGGTAATACTGTCCCCGAACCTGCTGTTGTGGGACCTCCGGCAGCAGCGAAGAGAAAGAATGGTTCGGACGGTGAGGCTCCTTGACGATGGATGCTGATTTCTTGTGGTGACATATGTGTACTTCGATAATAAACTTATTTTCACTTTTAAAGTCAGAACTGTGTAAAGACGGATAAGACGGTATGGTAGCGGTTAGCGCGACACTATGTTGCTGGGGGCGTTCTGGAGTTCAGAGTTCAATTCCACGCCGTTCCGTACGAAGCCTCTGTACGTCCTCACTGAGAAATGCGTGGTTTTTCCTCAGGTGCTCCGGTTTCTTCCCGCAGTCCAAATATGTATCAGATAGGTTAATCGGTCATTGTAAATTGTCCCGTGATTAGGTTAGGGTTAAACGGATTTATCGGGGGCTGCTGGGGCGGCGTGGCTTGAAGGGCCAGAAGGGCCTAAAATAAAATAAATTAAATTAAATTAATTTCCAAATTGAGGAAGATGTTTATATCATGAATAGGGTGAATAAAGTGGCTTTATTCCAGATTATGAGTTACCTATTAATATTGCATAAAATTAATTGATGAGAACTGCTATCTAGAGGTGACAGGGTCACATAATGGGAATATTATTTGAAACCCACTAATCCTACACTGATTTATAGTATGTGTATTGTAAATCAAAGCGTCATTTAGTTTGCGCATTGTCTACTTGAGTAGTTCTGCTCAGATTGTCCTTGTACCTAAAGAACCTCCCGTCCCGTGACCTTATGTTCCAATTCTAGAAAGACTACTCTCCAGGAGATCAGTATTTCTACTATCAGTAGGTGCATCAAACAATGGGACCAAGCTACAGAATGGAATCAAATCTTTGATTTTGATGACTTTATAGTCCATTGTTGGTTACAGTGAACTCTCGCCTTCACGGGTGTAGTCAGAAACATTCAGTTATGAGACAGCTCTCCGTTCCTCTCCCAAGGCAGTCTGTTATTCTTTACGTAGTCAGACCTCTCTGGCTCATTAAGCAGTACATACATCACTTTCCTTTGCACGACAAAATCCAGTTTCATCTCCAAGTATTTGGCGAGAAGAGGGCAAACTGATAAGATCATACATGGGATTAAGTCGGAATGTCATTTTGCTCCATTCTGACAGGCATCGCATTACACGAAGCAAATCTTTGCAAAAGCCTTATGAAGGAAAGTAATTTAGGAATGGTAGTTGACTCGCTCATTTAAACTCTCCCCGCATTACAGCAGAACTCCGCCAAGCCCGGCCTCGAAAGAAGGTTTGGGCACGGGGCTAGAAACCCCATTCCGTAAAAACCCAAAGCTACAGGAACACCATTAGAAACTCCAAAGACCTCATCCCTGGGAGAGGAAGGATCTTTGAGGATGGGCTGCACCTGGGGATAGCTTTAAATTCTGGCTCGGGACAAAGGACTTTGGCGAGCTGCTGTTGGCGGTGTGTACTCCAACAGGGATGATAGGCTTAAGAAGAAGAAAACATTATAGTAGGGCAATTAATAATAGAAACAGAATGATGCAGTGCTTGGTTAGAAACACTGGTTATTATTCCAATGCGGTGTCATTAGATTACTGTTTTGGGGGAAAAACGCCTCAAAGAGAAAAGTAATTATAAGGCGTTAAAGGTTACCAGGAAACGGCCGGAGAATGGGTTTGAGGAGATAAATCAGCCACGATGAATTGGCGGAGTAGATTCGATGGATCGAAAGGCTCCTATGTCTTACGGTCTTATAATGGTTGTTTGTCCTGAACCCCGGTGTTATGAAAGCAAGTCGATGCTTAGATTGTTATCAATATTTTTCATTTTATTTGAAATGAGATATAATACAAACACTTCAAACTGCGGGTGATGGTGACAATCTTGAAGCTGGTAAGACCGTCCAGCAAATGTGTAGGAACCCAATCAATTTCACCAAATTTAGAGAGAAAATGAGGAGCTCGCAAAGCGCGCCAGGGCAAAGTACCTTCAGGGTATGTCTCAACTTCGGGTAAGTTCTCACCAGGCTTCATAAGACCAAAATAAAATTAGATTCCGCACACGCGTATATCCTTCCCTCAAGAAAACGGCGGGAATAAAATCATGGTTTGGCGTTAAGCGACAAATCGGGAGATAACCCCCATATTAGAAGAAATTCTTTGGAGAACTCGGGATAAGCGGAGACAAGATAATATTGTAGCTGTTACTCCACCCATTCACAAAATGTTCTGGAAAGTTGTGGAAACAACGGGCTCTTTAAAGTAGTCTTTGACCAACCTCGGATACTTTTGCAGCGTCAATGCGTAAGGACCTAACTTATCAAAGTTAGAAATCTCATTTCAACAATAAACCTGATCCTTCAGTGAGTCCCTTGACCTTACAACCAGGGAGTTCATCCTGCCCCATTAATATCCTTTGATTTTCAATTACACGGCTTTCAAAATTCGTTGAGTAAATAATCACGTAGCAGTTACAATAGGGGTTTTAAATCTAGGAGAAAACACCACCAGCTATCTTTTCTTCCGCGTCTCTTTATTCACCAATGATTTTGTTCTGCGCGATATTATTTTAGTCACAGAATTACCTCCCTGTAGAGTTTTAGGGTCCCTGTTTTTCTCAACGGTAGCCGGTAGACGTGTTTGGGTAAATCGCGAACTTTTAAATGTTTATGATCCCTCGGTCTATATAGTCGCATCTTTCTTCAGAGTTCGTCCTTGCACTGTTTAATTTAAGGGCAAGAAGCACTGTGGAAATACAACTCTCTAATTTTACACCTTCCTTCTGCACGGCTCTGAAACTTGGAATCGTCGTTCGGCTTTAATAAAAAGAGCGGTTTTGGAATCATAGCGAAACCTCAAATAAAGGGCACACACACACACACACACATGCAGAATTTTTACTAAGTATTGATAATAATCACGCTGTTGCAATGGTTTTAGCAAAAACAAACAAATCGCGTTGTTTCGTCGCAGTTGGTTAAATTCCGTGCGCTATCCAATACAATCTGTCCACTGGATTAATACATTGGTTCCTATCGAATGTCCAATAGCCATTGGATAACTAACATCGGTGGGACAATTCAGGCATGCAAAAACAGTGTCACAACTGTCTGCAGGTCGATGAATTGAGTGTCGCAGCTGGGACAATATTTGCAGTAAATTTGCAATTATTTAAAAAGCCTCAACTTTAATTCTTCCGACTTCTAATTGTGACAAACAAGATTTGCGGTTTTGGATTGGTACTTGTTCTCTTCTCGCAGTTTTGAATAGTTCGTCAATTGCGATTACTTTCTTAACTACCAACATTCTTTATGTTTTTATGGTTTATTTCTAATAGGTAATAAAATATCGGTGAAGTTATTTCAGACCCCGCGTCTATTCGAGTCCGCGCTGAGGTGAAAACAGGATGCGAATTTTCATTCTGCGCCATGTGAGGATGATTTATCCTAAAATAAAGACGTAGAGTGCTTCGTTAGAGAAACTCGGTTTAAAATAAAACGAAAGGGCAGTTAAAATGGCGAGATTCCTCTTCTGGTAAATAGTGCATTTGGAAACATCCTTAAAGCGAGGCGGAAAACCAGAACGCGCAAAATGCCAAAGCCGAATATTCTGGGGCGGGGTTATTTGCGAAACTGCGAAAAGAGAACGAATACCGATATCTTGTTTATAACAATCATAAGTCGGAATCAATAAAACTAAGACTTTAAATAATTGCAACTAGAAAAGGGCAATGCCCCCAAATTTCAGAGCAAAACGGGTTCCACTGCAGGAATAGCTTTAAAGCCAATGTCTTTAATTAGTGAAAGTTGTTGCTTCATCTGTTCCGAGAACATTTATTCGACGTTTGTCGCTTCAGGTGTCTATTATCTGCGACATCTTCGCTCTGAGCTAGTACTGTGGACGCGGAAATAACACCTGCGACTTAAAGTTGCAATGCCTGGTTATTCGTAATTGGTTTAGTAATTGTCACATGTACCTATATACTGCAGGTCGCTTTTGTTCGCGTGTCATCCAGACAGGCCATTTCATACTGGAGGAAAAATAAGAACAGAACGCAGAATGAAGTGTTACAGTTACCGAGAAAGTGCAAGGCAGGTAGACAGATAAAGAGGAAGGTTCACGTCCAGGTACATTGAGAGATCGAGAAAATCAGAATCAGGTCTTGCGGCAGCAGTACAGTGCAACAAATAAAATATACTATAAGTTACAATAAAAATATATAAAATAATTAAATTAGTGCAAAAATGGAGTTTAGCATTTAGGATAATTCTCTACTTTACAAGGACTTGGTTTGATGGTGTTTGCAAGGTTTAATTTGTAAATGTGCGCAGTATTACATGCAATGGGAATGAATTACAACACTGTTGTATTGGTACACGTTCCTTCTCGGAAAACCGTTGAACTGCGTTCAATATAAAGTAGACCGACCCTTTTATGGTGTCAGAATTGAAACATAAAAGGAACGATGATTCTAAATAAATTTATAACAATGAGGCTTCTCTCGAGAGTGGTTGTCTTCGCGTTTGTTATTCTCGCAGTCTTCACCTCCGCGCCGACAACGTGCAAGGCGCGGTGCGGGATTCATTGGGGATGTGCTCCGGGTCACGCCCGAGTTTACGTCGGACAACACCTTTTACCGAGTGGCAAAAAGGAGCCTCCGCCGGTCCACCGTTTTGTATACAAGAAATGAACTGCCTGCGGCCACCGAAAGCAGACTGGCTCACGGTGCGAAAAAAAACCCTTTACTTTCCAAAGCGGAAGTGGCGGAGAAACTTGAGTGTGACCCCTCGCCCCCAATTAACACATACTTTCAATTATCTCGTCTGTTTTTTTTTAAGATAGCGCCAGATTCCCGATCTAATTAAAATTGTGCCGCGGCGTGTATATGTGAGTGGTGTATGTGTTTTTAAAGAGTTATTTTCGATCATAAACTCATCCGGGGGTAAACTTGAACTGAGGGCAAGGGCTCATTCACGGCCATTTGACTGATGATTCAATAAGGTTGAAAATCGGGCGTTTCTTTTTTTTCTAGGAGTTACCACAAACACGTCCTATTCGTGTAATCACTCAGGTTATAATTTTTTTTTTACCCGGGTCAACAACAGAATCAAAAGCAATATTCGAGTTTCCCTGTAACACCCAACAAGCACATCTACACACAGAGTGGTCAGTCGGACTGGCTGCGCGCCTCTAGTTTCGGGGTTAAATCCACAGGCCAACAGCAGATGGGCGGATCCGTTGATATTCCGGAGTACGGACTCGGGCCGTGTTACCTCTCCTCGATCCAGTGATTCACTAATATCAACTGAGCAACCAGCTCAGTTATATATATATATATATATATATATATATATACACACACACTTTAAAGTGGTAAGGAAATTAATCCGAAATATGCACAGTGTCAAAAATTTAAATTTATGCCGAAGTTAATTTAAGAGGATCCCGCTTTTAAATGTCATGAATGATTCGTTACTTCGGGATATAGTTGTTTCGGATACAATCCTCAATTGCACCGGGACGAAATGTAGAATAAATATCTAAAATGCGAAATATTTCGAAATGAATAGCGGATCTTCAATTCTCCGCAGCTGGTAGTCTGTGTTACTGTTTCTGAGGTTCGGTATATTACGAAAATAAATATACCTCAAATTTAAGGAGGTAAAACTACGGCGAATCCACCGACAATATCAGCGGAATTGCACCAAATGATGACAGAGTTGAATTCGGTTGTCAAACACAATCCTTCACAGCGAGTTGTTTGGGTTGGCATTGTAAAATCTTATTCCTATAACATGGGAGAATCCTTCGGAATTACGGGCTACGTTATATTGTTCATTTATCAAATTACTTTGGCGATAATAATCAATAGGTTATTTTGTTTCGATCCGAAACGGGGCCGTTTATACAGGTAAAATCACGTTATCGTAGTTTAAAACATCCCCATCGAGCAACTAATGGGCCTAAACGAGGCGGGCTTCAACTTCAATGGGAAACGAAAATTCGAAAATTAACACAGGTAAACAAAACGTAACACAGACCCGGAGCTTGGAAGTCTGTTCCTAATTAACCCTTTAAGATAAATCATACATTCTGCAGTCCAGTTTAACACATGAATCCGCAACGTTATTCCCGCTCCTGTTGTAGTTTTAAGATTCCATAAGATAAAGCCTTATGGAATTCAATTGAGTGAATCTTTGATGCTTTTACATTCTTACTTCCCAATCTGGCAGTAAGTAGAACTTTGCATAGACAACACACGTCTGTTTAGTGGCTGTATTTTATTTCACGAATTTCTTTATCTTGTCTGTATTTGGGAGGAATAACGGCAGCCTTTGGCAGGCCAGCACACTGGGAAATACCACAGAGATTACAACGAAGCCCGTCTGTTTTTAAAAAGCAAAGCAACTCAAGCGTTGGCCTTCAAAGTTGCTCCGAGCAGCAAGATTAGATTCTTTGTTCTTCCGGTATTCGTTGGTCTCTCAATTTTGGGGGGGGGGGGGGGTTGCCCTCAATACTTCCCCTGCCCCCACCTTTAGTCCCGAACAAATTGCTTGATAACCAGGTCCCTATTTAATTAAAAGGTCTTATCGGAGATGTCAAGGAGGGAATTGATTGGAATGTGCTGAAAAATCGCTGATCTTCCCCAGATTTTTGAGGCCCTTGTTATTCAGGAAGGGAGCGCAGCCGAGTCCTGAGCGAGGGAGGCGTCCCGTTTCAACACCATTCGCTGGCCAGACTTGGCAGAAGGTAGAATCTTCACACCAAGGTAACGTCTTTCCCACGGCCAGCATTCCAGCCAGACACTGAACCTTGAGGTGCCTTCCGCCAGATCTACGTCCGTGGCAGGATACGAAGGCCGCTCAGCCCACCTGGTTCGGTCTGCGTGGAAACTTCCTCCCGCCCTAAACAGAGCAGTCTTCTGCGGCGACGTCATCGGGAGCCGAATAGTGTTCACCGCTAGTCACAACAGCCCTCATCTCAAACAAAATGTTTCTTTCTAAAGAAGACGTAAGCATTTCCCAATTGGCCAATTCAAACGGTTTCAGAATAAATAAAAGCAGAAAATACTGGGAATATTTCACAGGTGAGGTGGCACCTGCGAGTGTTTTCAAAATTTTTCTATTTCTATTTCAGATTACCAGTGTCCGTAGTTACAGTGAGCATCTAAAGTTCATACATAAATGATTCAATTACCAACACTTTACTCTGCAGTAACAGTGTCTGCTTGATCAGACATTCTGGTCGCCCGTTCACCTCATGTCCGTCGTTAAAAGTCAGATGCTAGTGAAAATCCTATTTATCTCGGAATGGTGAGGAGGAATTCAACATAACATTGTTATTTTTAAATCAGTGACTGGAATAAAACGATCGCCTGGGTTTATTTTTAAATGAGGATCTCCAAAGAAAAGTGAAACATAATAACCCAAATAATCAAACCATTCGCTCGAGGTCCGCTAAAGTAAATGTTAATACAACGCATTTTATAAGGTCCTACGGAGAGGAATAAAAAGCTAACGTTTCGGGCCAAAATACTCCATCCGGATTCAATGAAAGGCCTCGGCCCGAAACGTCGTCTCTTTATTTCCCTGCATAGATGCTGCCTGGCCTGCTGAGTTCCTCCCGCATAATGCGCGTATGACTCTGGATTTCCAGCATCTGCAGAATCCCTTGTGTGTTTATAAGGTTCGAGATGTGAATTATAAGTTTAAATTTAACTCGCTCAGCTTCCTTCCCGCATTACAACTTTCACAACAGCGATATAACTTGCATCTCTTAAATAAACTCTGGTTATGGAGCCGCAACTTTCACCAATGCCCTCTCTGTACAAAACCCGAGTGGACCCCGCGTAGTGAAACTATTGTCTTGGGGTTATAGACGTTTTAAGATCGCGCGCTATTTCACCTTTATTTGGCCGCAGATTCCAATCACTTGGGTTCATGTCACGCACTGACCCCGCAAATTGCTCTTTTCAAGCGAGGTTATAGGAATCGTTTTTAAAAAAAATGAACTACGACCCGTTGGCGGTAATGTTAGAGGTTTGTATGTCTTATAAATATTGAGACGAGGTTAATATTTTTGCGCAACCTCGGCATAGTCAGTTAAAGAAAACAAGAAACGAGTTCCACTCCCACAATTCTGTTTCTCCCTCCGTTATTTGGAAATCGAAAATATCACGAGAATGAAATCAAAACAAACATGAGATCATTTGTACAAGACTGGCACAGTGGGAACGAGACAAGGAAAATAATCAGCAATACCTGTTATATTTTCTTCACTGTGCATTAGATTTTGTACCGCATATTGCCACGTCTCTAAAGGGGACATTTATAAATCTGCGCACTGCTTTTCGCTCTTCTGGAACAAACGCCTCTGTATCCAGGTGAGCGATGGTATGAAGTTTACAATAACAGTTCTGTCAAATTTTCAGAGCGCGTTCAAGTAACTTTGCGCTGGCTCTGACAATCGGACAACCATTTAAATTGTGAATTAAAATGGGTTGGAAATCGGCGGGGGGGTGGAAGGAACAGAAAATGTTAGGAACACTCCGCAGATCAGGCGGCATCCGAGTGTCTCCAGAATTTTTTTTAGTTTAATTGGTTCTTTAACCGAGTTGTGAAGTTTCTGTCCGGAAATATTCTGGGGCAAAGCAGGCACACCGTTAGATACCAGATGAGAGTTGTTGTTACTCTTTAAATAAAAGTGTTCAGATTTTGTTTTCGAACTTTGCCCGACTTCTGCCGACAAGCTTCGCCCGACTTCAGGCGGGAACAACTCATCCCAGTGCCGACCTGGGAAATCGTTGTTCCCTGTCGGGAAAGTCGGATTTGTGCTCTCAATTAGTTTTGCTATGAACTCCCTCCTCTCCTCAACAAACGCCCACACATCTTGCTCCTTTTGATTCATCGTGAACTGACTTACTGCAAACCGAAGCTGCTCTGTCGCGACACAAGCCGCCGCCGGAGTGAACAGGGTCTTGGGACTGGTTTCACGTCAGTTTTGTGACATTCACGTGAAGACAAAACCTATTTCTACAATTAAAATCGTCCTAACAACGCAGAATATGAACCGTTTCTTGTTGACTGGAGTTCTTTTATTGTGAGTGTGTTGCTTGGCTAATAATCAAAACTTTTTAAAAATTGTTTCTGTTAACTATACCCCCTTACCTTGATTCCTGCTTGCTGTCTGCGAGTCAACGCAATGGTTAAGGTAGCCACCGTTGGTGAACATCCTCGCCTGGCTGGGTGGCGCTTGACTCGGAGCGGGGGCCCCGAACGCTCCGTAGCGACAAGCCCCTGCCGTGCCGGTGAACTGGCCGGAGAAGTGCACGGTAAATGCGCTAAGGCAGTGGTCATCGTGCGGTTCCGTGGAGCTCCAGCTCGGCTCCTGCTTGATGAAGGAAGGGTGGCCGATCGGAGCGCTATAAGAAGCGCCCGGGTGGAAGTCCAGCACTGGGGTCCACTGAGGCGCGCCGCTCCCCGGCATCGCGCAACTGCCGTTACCCGGAGTCAGCGTGGAGACCGCGGGTAGCAAAGAGTTCAGGTCCCGCACGTCGGAGCCCATGGTATCCACCGTCTCTTTAAACCAAGTCGAATCAATCGTTTATTTATTTTTCTCTCTCTTTCTTTAAATGAGCCAAACTTCTGTCCCCCCCTCCCTCCAACAATCCCAGCACCAGCTGCTCGGTCTCCAGAAATTCCACACTCCTCAACAATGGAAGGGTTATTGTTTTGAGGCATACAGCGGCGTCGCTGATGGGATGGCGAGGTGTGGGTGTTGGCACACCAGCCACCTACGGCCACATGTGTCGGATCGGATTGGAGACTCCCGGCCTGAAATACTGGAGGAGGTGGAGTCTGCAACTTCTGACCAGAGACCTCCTCCCTAGTTGAGTGGGAGAACACCCCCTGCCAGCTCCCCCTCCCTTCCTGAGCTGGTTTGGGCGATGAGGATGCATATAACCGGGGAGGGGGAGAAAAGGAGGAAGGGTGGGGGTTGTAGGAGCGGCGGTGATGGGGTGGGTGGGTGGGATTTAGCCCTAACATTGAATGAGGCTGCCATTCACGTCAGAAACGCCGTCGAATTCGATCAAGGTTGCCCCTTGTTTTCTGAAGAGCTTCTTCCAAAAACGGAACCCGCGCATCAGACGAGTAAGTGGGCTTGCCCATTCGGCCGCAAAATCTACTTGAACATTTCTTTTTGAACTGGAAGAGAGATGTATCAAATCGAAACCGGGCAGTTTATAATCTCTGCAAGAAGTTATGCCTTCGTATCAGGGTATTTGTTGGAGATTTAAACCCTGTGGTTGATATTCCAAAGAATAATTTATTTTAATGAAAAAAAATCCTTTATCACTTAATTCACAATTCCAGTAACATCTTGAGGATGAGTTCTGGTGTCCCTGTCAGTTATGAAGCAGTGTGTTATAGTTTGCTGTAAACTGAGCTAATTGCAAATCGAGGCACATGGAGCTAAAACTTGACTTGAATATTGTCTAATCTTAGCCTGCACACGACGGGGTTATTGACCGGCGTGCTGGTAATTTGGAACAAGGGGTTGATGTAAATATGAATGAATCATTAGCTTTATAGTGTGTTTGTGTGTGTGTGTGTGTGTGTGTGTGTGTGTGAGAGAGAGAGAGAGAGAGAGAGAGAGAGAGAGGGAGAGAGAGAGAGAGAGAGATGGAACAGGAGAGAGGCATCAGTTCCAAGTGACAGACCCCAATCCATTAAAGAAGCGGACAGTGTATAAACGGCATTTAAAACGTTAATGAAGTCTCCACTGGCGGGCGATTACTTGTTGCCTGACGTGTTTTCCTTTTAATTTTCACACGGTCCAGGAATCCGACGGTCAGTTAAACAGAGCTCGTTAAATTTGTTGTCTTTTCAAAATAAGTGGTTCAGGTTAATAGGGATTGGAGTTAGTAGACAGGTGAAATCCACACCAGCGGACAGCTAGTGCCAAGGGTTGAGGGAAACGTGTGAGATGCGCGGTTGAGTTTTGTAACTCACTTTTATGTTTTTTTTAAATGCGGTGTTAATTTGCTAACATATAACCAATACTGCGGTGGAGTATGTTTGACGGAATCAGTGGAAGATTATACAGAGTAATTCAGTAAATGAACCTGCACTCCGTTAATGTGTATAACGCACAAATGAAACACGCTAAGCTGTAAATTATATTCTTTCATATCTTACCGCAGCTCTAATCGCATGCATTCATAAACTTCACGGCCAAAATGTTTGAAGAGTAAAACAACGTTGCGGTACTGTGTAAACCAGGTTACTTCAGATTAATTTATAAAAATCAGACATTTCCCCCCTTCGTAAGTTATAACCTAGAACCGAGATGTACAATAATATTTTCGAATCGTCGGGCAATGGCGATGTTCAATTTTACCTGTTAGGATGCATATTTATGAATTTGTACAGTAATAACTGATAGAAGAATGGTCCGTTTTAAATAATATTCCCCGGAGCACCCACAGACAAACGCTGTGCTAGAACATAGACACACTGATGAAGGCTTGTGCCAGTGAAGTTACAAAATGGCACGGTGGCTTTATTGTTACGGCCTAAAAACAATAATCACATCAAAAGTTCAAAATAGTTTTCTGAAGGTTTGGGAAGGACGCATTAATCAATATCCACGAGAAAAAAGCTACCGAAAGACCACGATCATTTCTCTGCTTTTCAATGTGCTATGCGCCTCACATTAAGAGCGGGAGGATGTATTAAGTGTGTGTTGCTTGGATCTATTAAGTGATGGCTTTTTCGTTTAAAAATGGGCGTCTTTTTAATTTTGATATACGATTAAGAGGAAGAAAAATAAGATTGTTTCTGTCACTACCCGCTGATTTCTGTTATACCTTTAAATCGAGTTAAACTGTAGGCATAACATAGCAGATAATTGCATGCTTTATTGAAATTATTATTATCATTGCTGTAATAAACTATAATACACATTGACGGTCAGAGTTTGTATGTCATTTTCCACTGATTCTGCTGTATTTCTTTGTTCTATTGTGAATGCCTGCAAGAAATCTAGGGGGTAGTACGTGGTGACATATTCGTACTTTGATAATAAATTCACTTTGATTATTATTACTATTACTGCTACTATTTTGCTTACAGCTAATTAAACCACACGATCCTTCGATAACTTGCTCCGACTTGGGACTGGCATTGCAGTTGGAAGGAAAGCACAGGAGGATTTTGAATGGGAAGACAGATCGGCCAGGTGTACGACGGATTTTGTAACTCACAAGCCTAACCAAATGTGAACGCGTCGGGTTATCTGGGGGGGGAAATAGGTATAATTCCCCATAGAAAGTAAAACACTTCAAAATTATTTTAAAACGTTTTAAGCGTTTGATTGTTTTTAAATGACTAGTTAAGAAAAAATACGGAGAAAATTTAAAACGGGAAATATTAATTTAATCAAAAATCCAAATTGAATGGTGAAACTTAAGATTGCAACTTAAAACTTTGAATGATTTGAAGCTCTTTTTTCCTTTGTTTAAAGCGAATAAAAACTAGATTAAGAACGAATCTTGCAGGTTGAGGAATGGCGGGGTGGTGAATTTGAAATGATCCTTTGGCGAGAGAGAGTGTGCAGAAAGCTGGGTTGATATGATTGCAAGTTCAGAATTAATTACACAAAAATAAACACTTTAAAATGGCAGTGATGTCGGTAGAGCGAGAGTTGCAGAGAGCTGGAGCATTGTCCGAAAGCAAATTTATTTTCGCGTGCATTGGGAATACTAAAACCTGTATATAGGTACTGTCTGAGGCGCTCGGTGCGGTAAGGGGGATTGGGTTGCGCCTAGTTTACCCAAGAATCACTGAACTCGCTGCTGTCTCAATATGTTATTCGGAGAGGCATTTGCAACTTGCATCGCCTTCTCGGGACCTCCTCCCCCGCCTCTAACCCACATCCTTAGTGAAATTTGACATTTTGTTTTCAATTGCCGCTTAGTCGATTTTCAGAACCCGTAAACTATTACGGCACCAAATCGAAGTTTGCGACTGAATCTCTTCGTTCAGCGAACCTCTTTTCGTTCAGTCCCCCCCCCCCGTTCTGAACTCATTGCAAGGAGCGTTAAGGACCCCCTCGCCCCATCTCTTCAAATGATATTCCATCGCCCCGATCGAAGTACAGTAACCCGTTAGCACGGCTGCGCGTGAAACGACATACGCCCTTCTCCTTAGGCGGCGGGACACTGCGCCCTGTTTCCACGTTCTCCAGAAGACAATCGGTGCACCTTTCAAGTTATTGCACAAAACCCGAGTCTTTTTTGTAAATTATTTACTACGAGTGACTTTTTAAAATCTCAAATTTTAACAGAACTGAGCATGTTTTTAACGACGGAGTCAATCCGCATGGTTAAATCAATTCCTCTATTATCAGTGAACACATCCTAGGAACACAATTTCAACGACTCGACGACTCATGCTCTCAGTATTATTTATCCATCTATTTATAAATTAATAATATTTTGCATCTGCACAGTCTGTCTTCTTTTGTACTCTGTTGTTTGTCAGTTTTTGTGTGTAGTTTTTCATTGATTCTATTGTATTTCTTTGTTCTACTGCAAATGCCTGCAAGAAAATGAATCTCGGGATTATATATCGTGACATATACGTACGTTGGTAATAAATTTACTTTGAACTTTGAACACACTACCCGTCATCTATTCATTTCTACAGTGTTTAGAACCAAAGGAAATCGACAACTTTTTTACGCCACCGTTCCGGGCCTTTCATTTAAGGGCTGTCGGGGTGAGCGAAAGATGAAGCGGGTCGACGAATGGCCATTTGTGGAGCTTATGGGAGCATCAAAAGGAATCTCTTAACTCTTCTCCGGCGAAATTCCTCTGATGTTAAGGGGGTGTGTGAGTGAGATTGTGGGGCTGTGTACGTTTTACATAGCATTTAAGTTGTAAAGCAAAGTCTTGGTCTGGATGGGGGAATTGTCAAGCAAGGTTCCCCATGCAATGTTAGACTATTTCAAAGAATTTAAATGCTTGGTCCAAATTTTGCGCTTTGCTCTGTCGGAAAATTGCAGACTTGCTTGCGACGTTCCAAGGGCAAAATTGCAGTTTTCTAAAGAGCAACGTTGCGCCAATGCACGATGTGATCGGAGCTTTAGCGCAAGGTCGCAGTTGCCTCAAAGCTGAATGAAACAAAACTTGGATAAAACAGAGGATGGGGAGGGGTTGCAGGAATTTACCCCGCCCGCCACCGCCAAGAAACGGCAAGCACTGGCCGCAGCCACATTTTGAAATGGTTAGAATTCCGAATTCCCAGCTCGAGTGCCTTGGGAATGTGCGGAGCCCAGTGGCTAAACCTCAAACGTCCAGAATGCGTGGATGGTACACCGGCTAGTAACCGCGTGGGTTTCTTTCCGAGAATCCTCGGTTCTTATCACTAAGAGACGGTGGTAGAAAATCATCCACTGGTCCTATCAGGTGGTGAAGGAAAGTTAAATGCAACGTTTGTAACAGTGGGGACGAAATGGCGGGAGACCTTTCCCAGGACATCCGACATCTCCTCTCGTCAATCTAAACTTTAAAGTTCAACTGCACCTTGCAGCTGGAAACTGGGATAAAATGAGAAAATGCCCAGTTGGTTAGGGACATCAGTGGAGAGAAGCAAAAAGTTAATACGAAAAATCTTGAACCTGGAAAGTCAACTGCACAAATATTAAACACAATTGAGTCCTGCCCGAAATGTCCAATGTTTACTCTTTTCCATAAATGTTACCTGACCTACTGAGTTCCTTCAGCATTTTGCGCGTGTGGCTTTGGATTTCCAGAATCTGCTGACTTTCTGGTGTTTGAGATTCTGCAGACGCTGGAAATCCTGATGAAGGCATGATGGATTTCGGCTGAAATGTCCACTGTTCATTCCCCTCATTAGATACTGCCTGATCTGTTGAGTTCCTCCAGCAATTTGTGTGTGTGTGTGACTCTGCACAATTACCACCTAACATGCTGTGTGTTTCCAATTCCCTGTATTTTAAATTTCATATTTCCAACAAATGCAGTATTTTTAATTGACATCAAAGCCGGTGTTGACGGAGGCATCTCTCTGGTCTATCTGCTGGCAGGAGAAACTTGAGCTTGGATATATAGTGTGGCTGTTGGCAACCCCTAGGACTTGTTAGTCTGGGTCTAACTCCAACAACTGGGAAATTGTGCATCTAATGTTGAGACTGGGTCTGTCTAATGCAGGTATACCTGTATCTTCATAGAGATGGCCTCATGGGTAAATTCCAGTTGCTGCCTTGATACTGCAGGTAGTATTACTTGCTTTGTAAGTAAATATTCAGTATTTACTACATACAATATTTTATTTGTTTTCACAACTTAAGGATATTCCGAACTGTGTTACAGCTAATAAAGTCCATTTGGTATGTAACAATCACTGATGCTGCCTGAACCACAGAGTGTTTGCAACGTTATCTGTTTTCATTTATTCCTCATTTGTTCAGACAATTGACAAACATGGAAATACCTCCATCTTCTTAAAAAGAAAGATTTTATTTGAGATCAGGGCTATTTTGTTTCGCTGTGTATATTCCAAATGAGTTATTTTTGCTTGGTGACATCACCACTGTGCGTTGGAGTACTAAGATTGGGAGGAGAGTTCAATACAGCCTGTACCAAATGGGTCGAATGGCCCACTGTTGGACACTGTAGGAATATAATTGTTGATTTGTTGTATGGTATGGTCACCCAAAAGCAAAATAGTAATATTTTGACAATCTAATTTCAGGGGTGTTAGCAGAGAGGTCACTCTTTAATGCTTACTTGCAACTGAGGGCAGTTTAATTTTTTTTATTGGAAAGACAAAATCTTTGATAATATATCAGAGTTGGGTGAACATGTGCAATCAGAATCATGTTTATTATCACTATCATGTCATAAAATTTGTTGTTTTGCAGCGGCAGTACAGTGCAATACATTAAAAACCTTACAGTAATTGACTGTATTGTCTCTCCATTGCACTGGAATATGCACAATTTGTATACAAATGCATAAGTAAAAATTGGAATTGCATTGCTTACAAAATGCTTATTGTTCATTTACAAATGAACCATGCAAATTTACCAAAGTTCATCAAATTTCAATTAGCTTATTGTTGTATGCTTGCTTTAAAGATTTTTTTAAGGACTAAACATTAGCTTTATTTGTCACACGTCCATCAAAACATACAGTGAAATGTGTTGTTTGCGTTAATGACCAACACATTCTAACCCACAAGCTGGCCCACAAGTGTCGCCATGCTTGTGGTACCAACATGGCATGCCCACAACTTGCTAACCTGTACGTCTTTGAAACGTATGTGGGAGGAAACCAGAGCACCCGGAAGAAACCCACACAGAGACAGGGAGAATGTAGAAACTCCTTACAGGCAGTGGTGGGAATCGAACCTGGGTTTCTGGCGCTGTAATAGCATTACACTAACCACCCTGCTACTGTGCCAATCCACATAAAACAGATCATTTAAAATTACGGCTTGTTTGTATGTCTTTAACCCAAATTGATATCCCTTCATATTCTGTAATCCTGTTTCAAGGCAGCTGTGATAACAAAAACTCTGACCTAAAAATTAATTGATTTCATATCAAAAATATAATCCACTCTCTTATCAGATTCCTTCTTTTTCAGCCCTTTACCTCTTCCACCAATCCCCACCCAGCTTCTCCAACCATCCTCACCTACCCACTCCTCTTCCCCCTCACCTATCACTTGCCAGCCTGTACTCCTTTCCCTCCCCCGCCCACTTTCTTATTCCCGCTTCTTCCCCCTTCCTTTCTGATCCCAATGAAGGGTCTCAGCCCAAAACGTCAACTGTTTATTCATTTCCAAGGATAAGTCCTCCCAGCATTGCTCTGGAATCCTAGCATCTGCAGAATCTCCTGTATTTAATCCAAGGAAGGTTTGAATTCATTAATTTGCTTTTCTCGTGGTCTCACTTCATTACTAGACCAACTCGTTGTAACTCCTTTATTCATTTCTGGAACTGATAAAGCCAGGAATGTCAAGGAAGAGATGGACTGAGTGTAAACTCAGCTAAAGGAATATAATTCTAAGACCTAATAAGGGAGAAAGAAACAGCCAAAAGTTAAAAAGTGGCCTGACAGATTGCAGTTTACTCTAAAATGAAAAGTTCTCAGTATTAATACATCATTCTGTAATCTCTGCTCACATACAATGACTTTGAACATGCCGTCAACTGGCGCATTCCAGGCTGCACGTGTATGGCCTAAGGGACACACTGAGGCTTGATGCAGCCATTGCAAGGGCTTGGTGGGGAAGCACCACAGTGCGGAGTTTTACTGCTGCTGGAGAGGGAGGGGCACGGTTGATTGAGGAAGCCCCTCAATTATAGTGGTGTACCACCTGACGGGGCCATATGAGTGGCAGACCATCAGACCATAAGGTATAGGGGCAGCATTAAGCCATTCAGCCCTTTGAGTCTGCTCCGTCATTCCTGAGTGGCTGATTGATTATCTCTCTCAACCCCATTTATCCTTTGACATCCTTACTAATAAAAAATCTATTAATGTCCATTTTAAATATACCTAATGACTTGGCCTCCACAGCCATCTGTGGCGATGAATTCCACAGATTCACTATACTCTGGCTAAAGAACTTTCTCCTCATCCCTGTTCTAAATGGATATCCCTCTATTCTGAGACTGTGCCCTCTGATCCTAGACTACCCCCACTATAGAAAACATCTTCTCCACATCCAGGGTGTGTAGGAATGAAAAAGAACAGTACAAAACACATTGGCTCTGAACACAAAGAATGAAAAGCCATTGAACGGTTTATTCATGCTAATAATATTTAAATATGAATAAAGTTTATTTTGCTTAAAAATTCAGTGAGTTTGAAAAGGTCTGCGCTAGCTTCCTGCACCATCATTTCCACACCTCTAGCATGTGCTACCACATCATCCTACTGTTGCCTCAGGTCTGGTCAAAATGTTTCCTGCAGGTGGATTCCTTCCAGAGAAAGGTGCTTATGGAGATACTCAGTGAAATAAGACCGAGTTTCACTGAGGTAAGTGCAATAAATTAAGAAGGAAGTCAAGAGAGAAAGGAGGTCACAGCAAGAAGCACTGAGCCTCATTCTGCAAAAGAATCAAACCCAAGTGCTAGGGATGGTAGAATAATATCCCATAAGCCACCACTCTGTCCAGCCACCTTTTATTAAAAAGTATTTTTATCACTTTGGAGTCTTTTCCACGTAAGTATCAAAACAGTGAGCAAATATAAAAATCTCTGCATTGACCATTAAATAATATAAAACTTGCATTTGCATATGGCCTTCAACAACATTAAGAATTCACAAAAGACAGCACAACTGAATTTTTGAAACTTGTGGTGGGCTAGAAAACATGGAGACCAAATCAATCACAGCAAGATTCACAGGTTGATAATGTTCTTACAAGGATGGATACGAACAGCGTTCTATTTTGTCGTGATTGGTGTTGTTCTGTTGAGTATCTGGGCATACTATGTTGGTGCTGGAATGTGTAGTGACATTTGGGGGCTGCTCCCCAGCTCATCCTCGGGTTGTGTGCATTTCACAGGGTGCTTCAATGTATACGTGACAAATCAACTTCAATCTTGATTCCTGAATAAACCGAACACATTAAAATACTTTTCTTTCAGCCAATGCCAAATGAATAGCTGTGGATTTCCAGCATTTTGTTTTTACTTGACGTGAAAGTGATGTGGTCCACATTCTACTTAAAAAAAGTGCAAGTTAACTCACTTTACCTTTATGCTAGTCAAACAGTCCAGTGAACTGAATTTCAAATGTTTGCCAGCTGATTCCAGTTCAGTGTACATGCCAGGGAAAGTCACAGTTACAATTTACTGTGTCCTAATCGGGAACTAACTGAAATTAAATACACTCACTGGCCACTTTATTAGGTATAGAAGTGGAAATTAGTGTGGTCTTCTGTTGTTGAAACCCATCCACTTCAAGGTTCGATGAGTTGTGCATTCAGAGATTCTCTGCTGCACGCCACTGTTGTAATGTCTGGTTATTTGAGTTTCTGTCGCCTTCCTGTCAGTTTGGACCAGTTTGGCCATTCTCCTCTGACCTCTCTCATTAACAAGGTGCTTTCATCCACAGAGTTGATGTTCACTGGATGTTTTTTGTTTTTCTCATCATTCTTTGTAAACTCTAGAGACTGTTGGGCATGAAAATCCCAGGAGGTTAGCAGTTTCTGAGATACTCAAACCACCCCATCTGGCACCAATAATCATTCCACGATCAAAGTCACTTAGAACACATTTTTTAAATTATGAAGACATGTAGTCCTCTTTTATTGTCAATTAATAATGCATGCATTAAGAAATGATACAATATTTCCTCCGGTGTGATATCACAAAACACAGGACAGACCAAGACTGAAAAAAACTGACAAAACCAAATAATTATAGCATATAGTTACAACAGTGCAACAATACCACAACTTGTTTCCCGTTCTGATGTTTGGTCTGAACCTCTTGACCATGTCTGCATGCTTTTATGCATTGAGTTGCTGCCATATGATTGGCTGATTAGATATTTTCATTAACAATCAGGTGTACTGGTGTATCTAATAAAGTGGCCACTGAGTGTATTTAACCTTTTTGTATGTTCTATAAACTAAGGAAGAGTAGATAAGATGGTTCTTCTGTTTCTGCAGGATGGTAGTTAAAAATACAGCTATTTTATTAAACATTTAAGTAGTGATTTAGTTACACAGGGCTTTTTAACAAACAAAATGGAATGCATATTTGGTGTTCTGCCAGTTTTTCATGATGGATGGAGATTTCATACTATACAATTGCAAAAGAATGTTCTGGACTCATTAAGTTTCTTAGGAATAATGAAACAGAAGTAGACCAATCAGGTTGTCAAACCCATTCCATCATTCAACAAGATTATTAGGGTCTGTATCTTAACTCCATGTATTTACTTGGCAAATTTTTATTCTACTTAACAAAAAAAAACATCCACCTGTTCTGAAATGTTTAAATGAACATTCCACCTACTAAATGGGCTTGGATTTCGTAAAAGATTAGAAGAAGCAGGTGCCTGGTGATCTGTGCCGTCTGTTTCAGAACTGTGTGGCCCTTTGATTCCTCCTCACTCTCAAAAAAACCATGAAAAATACAGCCTTGGCAGCTTTTTGGGAAGAGAGCCCTACACTTCCACCACCCTTTGTACAAAGAAGTAACACACACAAAATGCTGGAGGAACTCAGCAGGTCAAGCAGCATCTATGGAGAGGAATAAACCGTTGATATTTTGAGTCTTCATCAGGACTGGAAAGGAGGAGGGAAGAATACGAAGATGG
Organism: Mobula hypostoma; assembly: GCF_963921235.1. Lineage (NCBI taxonomy): Eukaryota > Metazoa > Chordata > Chondrichthyes > Myliobatiformes > Myliobatidae > Mobula > Mobula hypostoma. The sequence goes on from NC_086107.1 coordinate 9,378,874, forward strand.
GGTGGGGGGGGAAGGAGTATAGGTGATAGGTGAGCTTAAAACTTGAAAAGTTTAGAGCTAATCTTAAGGTTATGCTTTCTAATTCTGAACTCTGCAACTCAATGAAATGCTTTCACTTTATCAATCTTATCAAATCCTCAGATCATCCTAAACATGGCTATTAGATCACTGGTAATTTTTTCTTCATCTCAAATGAACACATCAGTGAATGTTCAGACGACTCCCCGTCACGAGCACTCGCCTCCCCAGTATCAAGGACACCTTCAAAAGACAACGCCTCAAAAAGGTGGCATCCATCATTAAGGACCCCCATCACCCAGAACAAGCCCTCTTCTCATTGCTGCCATCAAGGAGGAGGTACAGGAGGCTGAAGACAAACACTCAACATTTCAGGAAAAGCTTCTTCACCTCTGCTGTCAGATTTCTGAATGGACAATGAACCCAAGTTCACTACCTCATTTTTTTTTTTGCTTTTTTTTACACTTTTACACTACTTATTGAGTTTAATTTTCTTATAGTAATGTATAGCTTTTTAAATTATTATGTATTGCTGTCACAAAACTACAAATTTCCTGAGTTATGACAATGATATTAAATCTGATTCTGATCCTGATTCCTCCGTACTGCAGTATACCTCAGAATCAGAACCAGGTTTATTAGCACTGGCATATGTCGTGAAGTTTGTTGTTTTGCAGCAGCAGTGCATTGCAATACATAATAAAAAAAACAAACTATAAATTACAATAAGAAATACATTTTAAAATTAAATTAAATAAATAGTGCAAACATAGAGAAAAAAAAGAAAAAATATTGCAGTAGTGTACATGAGTTGATTGTCCATTCATAAATCTGATGGAGGAGGGGAGGACATTGTTCCTAAAACACAGAGTGTGTGTCTTCAGGCTCCTGTACCTCAAATACAAGATATTTCTTATTGTAATTTATTGTTTGTTTAATGCATATTACATATATATATATTTAAAAATTAAATCAGTGTACAAACAGAGAGTGAGGTAGTGTTCATGGGCTGGCTCATTGTCCATTCAAAATTTACCACACCGTGTACTTCCTACTATGTGTCAAAAAAAACCTCCCTCTAACACTATCCAACACTTTCCTCCTATCTCCTTAAATGTATGTCCTCCCGTATTAGCCATTGCCAGTACCAAGCTCTATGTTCACACCAGCTGAAGCAGCTCCAGTTCGAGGGACTAAATCACCTGCAATGGGCTTTGTGACTTTAGGAGAATGAAGCTCACCTGGACAGCAGATTCTGACTACCAGTGGTGAAGGTCTGTGTCAGCATGAGCCATTCCAGGTGAATCAGAATCAGGTTTATTATCGCTGGTGTACAGTGTGCAATGAAATGTGTTTGTTTGGCTGCGGAGGTACAGTGCAAGACATAAAAATAAGTCACAAAAATAAATAAATAGTGCAACGGGAGTCATGTGTTCATGGAAAAGATGATCTCACAAACCTGCTTGAATATTGATGCAAAGCTGTTGCACTACATGCCCATTTGCTCTGAAAGAGGCAGTTTGATAAAGATGCATGGCAGTGTAATGGTCAGTGCAATCGCCTCACGATCACAGATTGGGGTTTGACTCTGACCACTGTGGGTTTCTTCCTCTCGCATTCCAGCACGTAGGGCCAGGGTTGGTAGCTCGTGGGCATGATATGTTGGCGCCAGAAGCAAGGTGACGTTTGCGGGCTGCCCCCGTGCCCCCTGTCGACAGTGTTGGCCGTTGGCACAAAACAATGTATTTCTCTGTATGTTTCGATGTACAGCACATGTGACAAATGAAGCTAATGTTATAAAGATCTCTTTAATCCTTAGTTGAAGTTTTAAAAAGTAACAACACAGGGAAAATGAGCAACACACAGAAAATGCTGGAGGAAATCAGCAGGCCAGGTAGTATCTATGGGAAAAAGTACAGTTGACGTTTTAGGCCAAAACCCTTCGGCAGGACTGGAGAAAAAAAGCTGAGGAGTAGAATTAAAAGGTGGAGGGAGGGGTAAGAGAAACACAGGGAAAAGATCACTTAAATTTCATCATAGAAAATGTTTATTAGATTCAGCATAGCTATCCCACCAAGTCTGCTAGCAGTAGACAATTTTTTAACAATGGTACTCTGCCTGTCAGGGGAACATAACCTGCATTTATCTAGCACCTGTTACAACCTCAGGACATCTCAAAGCACCAACTAATAACCTCTGAATCATATTCACTATTGTAAAAAAAGGCAGGAAATTTGTACATTCTGAGATCCTACAACCATATAAGATGATCAGTTAATTGGTTTTAATCATATTGGCTGAGGATTAAAAACTGGCCCAAATGCCAAGAAAATTCCTTCACTTTATTCCGTATGAGTGGGCAGACAAGGCCATGGTCCACTCGCCTGGAGGGAATGCAGTGGGGTGGGGTGGCTGTATGCCAATGGCATTTGTCAGCTGGGAATAGGCTCTCAGATCCTGTACCAGGTTTATCTTGGAATCGAATCGGGGAGTCCAGTGACTTATATGGAGATTGTTGGAGATGTTTGATGGCGCTGGGTCTGTACTCACTGGAGTTGAGAAGAATGAGAGTGAGCTTGTTGAAACCTACCGAATATTGAAAGGCCTCGATAGAGTGAATGTGGAGAGGATGTTCTCTACAGTGGAGGAGTCCAGGACAAGAGGGCGCAGCCTCAGAATAGAGGGGCATCCCTTTAAAATGGAGATGAGGAGGAATTTCTTCAGCCAGAGGATAGTGAATCGGTGGAATTCATTGTCACAGGTGCCTGTGGAGGCCACGTTTTTGGGTATATTTAAAGCGGAGGTTGAGAGATTCTTGACTAGTAAGGGCATCAAAAGTTAAGGTGAGAAAGCAGGAAAAACGGTTTGAGAGGGATAATAAATGATGGAATAGTGGAGCAGACCCAATGGGCCGAATGGCCTAATTCTGCTCCTATGTTTATGGTCTCATGTTTTAAATGAGATACAATGGGCATTCAGAAATATTTAAGTTATGGGTCACTTTGACAAAGTGCAAAGCAGGATCATGGTTTTTAGCCTATCAAAGACTTGTGGAGGAGATTTGCAATCACAATTTATTGTCCTGTTATTTGGAGCCTTGGTCTGGAACTCTGGGATGCTTTGGGCTGAAAGTTCAGGCGTTTTGATTCAGCTGAGGTAAACTTAAAGAGCGGTTGGAGATGTGGCAATATGTCTTTGCTAGAAAACCTGGACCCAAATCTTGTTGACCACAGAACCTCCTACACTGCAGCTCTTTCTCAGAGAGACACAATGATGTGCTTAAATCACCAGACAGAGGTTTGAATCTTCTGACTCAGGGGAGAGGGCTGTTGAACCTTTGACACTTGACTCTGACGTTGAACTCCGAGCTTATTTGCTTGAAGCCACTGGCAGACAAAATCGAAGGGAGTGTGGTACTCTGCAGTGAACAAAGCCATCGTTTCTGGGCTGTTTGCTGAATTAAGCTGACATATGCAACATAAGTTTACAAATGAGTCTAATTTGAATATATGCAACAATGTGTAGTTATGTGAGTCAGAGGACAGATGGGCAATCCAAGGATTCAGTTGATATCAGAAATGTCCGCAGAATACACAACTTTATAAAACTTCCAGCAACTTCCGGTTGTTTCTGCATATATCCTGCAATACTCTGAATGATGGCCTTCTTGAATTCTTTTTTAAACATTGACTCTTCTGACAAAAGCACACTCATGCCCTCTAGCTTTCGGTTTAGAATCAGTGCTTGCAATCTAACATTATCGGGAGCTGATTCTAGCTTGCCACATACACTCTGTGGCCACTTTATTAGGTACATCTGTTTGTTAACGCAAAAATCAACTCAATGTATAAAAGCATGCAGACGTGGTCAAGAGGTTCAGATATTGTTCAGGCTAAATATCAGAACAGGGAAGAAATGTGATCTAAGCGACGTTAACCGTGGAATGATTGTTGGTGCCTGTCGTGGTGGTTTGACTATCTCAGAAACTGCTGATCTCCTGGGGTTTTCATGCACAACAATCTCTAGAGTTTACAGAGAGTGGTGCAAGAATGAGCGGCAGTTCTGTGGGCGAAAATGCCTTGCTAATTAGAGAGGTTAGAGGAGAATGGCCAGACTGGTTCAAGCTGACAGGAGGGCGATATTAACTTCAATGACCACATGGTACAACAGTAGTGTGCAGAAGAACACTTCCGAATGCACAACACGTGGATCCTTGACGAGGATGAAATACAGTAGCAGAAGACCATACAAACCAGGTTCTATTCCAGTGGTCACTTTGTTAAGTTTGTTCGTTCGTTATGTTCGTATGACTTGGGCGATCATGGTCTTTCCAACGTCTATGCTTGTTCTTGGCAAATTTTTCAACATAAGTAGTTTGCCATTGCCGCCTCCTGGGCAGTGTCTTTACAAGACAGGAGACCCCAGCCATTATCAATCCTCTTCAGAGGTTTTCTGCCTAGTGTCAGTGGTCGCATAACCAGGACTTGTGATATGCACTAGCTGCTCGTACGACCATCCACCACCTGCTCCCACAGTCTCACGTGACCCTGATCAGTATCTCCATTCCACCACCCAACTTTATTAAGTGCACTCCTGTAGCTAATGAAGAGGCCTCAGGGTACACTGTCCTACCCTGCATTCACCCTTGCATCGTCCTTCTTCAACAAGCCAATTATCAATCCTATGAGCAACAAAAAGAATTTATGGATGTTTTCATCCTTTAGTAAATAATTTTCCATATTCTAATGTGGAAACTTATTCACTAAAGGATAAAAATATCTAGAAGTGAGCTGCATACATCCTTATCAACAGTACTACTGGGATACATTAACAAGGTGAAGCAGAATGAAGATGCTGCTTTAAGTTCTGTTCATGTCTCATTCTAATGAAAGGGAATAACTAAAGAAAAATGGAATTTTACATCCCTACAGTAAATATAGGGTGTCAGGGTGAAGATAAGTCTCTACCAAAGGAAGTGTAAGGTGCTCCTTCCCTCCGCTAGCCTGCTGATCACCCTTGGGAAAGGTGTAGCACCTGCTTAGCCCCCTGATCAAGGTAACGTGAAGTCACGGGAGCAGGTGATGGATGGTTATATGAGCAGCTGGTCCATATCACAAGTCCTGGCAGACAATCTCTGAAGTCATTCCTCCCTCCAACCCCCACACCTTCCTCTATTCCTACTACTTCCCCCTGAGTCCCCTCACCCTTCCCTTTCTCCTACGGCCCACTCTCCTCAGTGGGCTAGCAGAGGGAAGGAGCGCTTCACATCTCCTTTGGTGGAGGATCTTTCTTCTCCAGCCTTTGACCTTTCCCACCCATCTGGCTTCACCTATCACCTTCCAGCTGACCTCTTTCCCCTCCCCCACCTTTTTATTCTGGCATTTTCCCCCTCCCTTCTCAAGCGTGAACAGTCTCAACCCCAAAGTTGACCCTTTATTCTTTTCCATCCACAGAGTTTCTCATGTTTGTGAATCTCTGAAGAGTATTGATAACGTCTGGGGTCACCTGTATTGTAAACACACTGGCCAGACAAGGCAATGGCAAACCACTTCTGTAAACTGGTCCCCTACATGTCAATGAGAAACTTTCAGATCTTAAAGTGCAGGACACTATCGAAATCCCAGAGAGTATCTCTCCATAGATTTGAGCACCACACTCACGTTGGTAGTTCAGTGGAGTACTGTGGGAGAACTGCCTTGTCAGAGATATCAAATTCTAGAATTTTAAATCAATATCCAGCCACTCCCCCAGCTGGATATTAAATATACCATGGCCCTATTTTGAAGTATAATAGTTGAATTCAGAACCAGAATCAGGTTTAATATCACTGGCATATGTTGTGAAAATTGTTAAATTTGTGGTGGAAGTCCAATGCAATACATATTAATAGAGAAAAAAACTGAATTCCAGTAAATGTGTGTGTGTGTGTGTGTGTGTGTGTGTATAGATACACACATACATTTACATATATATTAGATAGTTAAATTAATTAAGTAGTGCAAAAAAAAAGAAATAAAAAAGTAGTGAGGTAGTGTTTGCGGGTTCAATGTCCATTCAGAAATTGAATGGCAGAGGGGTAGAAGTTGTTTCTGAATCATTGATTAGATTAGATTAGATTCAACTTTATTGTCATTGTGCCAAGTACAGATACAAGGCCAATGAAATGCATTTAGCATTTGACCAGAAATGCAAAGGATAGTGTTATTTACAAAATAACTGTGAATAAAAAAAGTGCTACAGCACACAAATATAAAGGTACTGAGACAGTACAATACGGATGCAATACTGCTTAGTGCTGTGAGTGTGTTCCATCAGGCTCCTGTACCTCTATCCCAATGCCAACAATGAGAAGAGGGCATGACCTGGGTGATGGGGGTCCTTAATGATGGACTCTGTCTTTCTGAGGCATCGCTCCCTGAAGGTGTGGGGGATCCCACGAGGGCTGGTGCCCATGATGGAATTTTACAACTCTCTGCAGCTTACTTCGATCCTGTGCACTAGCCCCACAAATTTTCCCCACAATTCCCACTTCCCACCTGCAGGCTGCCCCCAGCACATCCTCAGATTGTGCTGGTTGTTAACAGAAATTACACATTTCACTGTACATGTGACTAATAAATGAATCTATTATCATCTATACTACTGTGGGCAATATTTACCATTGTTACGCCATTTGCCCTTTCACCCATTGGCATCTGTGGGATCTTGCTGTGTGTAAATTTGCCGTCACATTACTCATATTACAATGGAGATACAAGACCTTTCATGATAAGGAGAAGTGAAAACTGGAGAAGCATGAAAGATCCTAGGAAAGAAATAAGAATGAGAAGAAATGCAATAAGTCCTACGTTAAAATGAAGAAATGTTACTAAACTAAGATTTCATTAGGTCTTGCCCAGGCTTTCAAGACTCAAGATCGTCGATTCTCATTCTTCAGTACACAAGTGTAAAGGAGAATGAAATGTTTGTTACTCCAGATCTGATCAAAAATGCAATAAGCATAAAGAGCACAATAAAGAAAATGCAAAGAAAACACAATATTGAAGCAATCCTATAAAACACCATATATAACTGAGTAGAACCATAGAACCATAGGGTGTGGCCATAGGTAACATATACATAGACTAATTGTATGTACATAAAGTGACACCGGGTGCAGGGGTATCTGAATGTGAGGTGACTCAGACAGGAAATTATTAAGTGACAAAGTGAGTCTTGACAGGAGGAACTCTTGTAGGTAGCAGTTGGGCTTCCGAAAACACAATAGTCAAGTCAAGTTTATTGTCAATTTAATTATGTACATGTATATAACATATATAAGCATATAATGTATTTAGAAACAAGACAATATTTCTTCAAACTAGGGTGTAAAGCACAATAGTACACAGAACACACATAACATGATAAGTTATGAAGGTAAGGATAACAGGTCAGTGACTGTGTCCGTGTAGGTATCGGGTGGAGAATGTAAGCATAAAGTAGCAGTGCATGGGGGGATGAAGAGTGCAGAGGGGCTGTGGGAAGGAGTGACTGATGTGTGTGTAGTGGTGGTGGGGAGTGGATGGAGGTGTTGGTCAGCCTAACAGCGTGAGGAGAAGTAACTGTTTTTGAGTGTAAGTGGTCCTAGCAATGGATGCTTTGTAGTCTTTTCCCTGCCTGAGGGGGACAAATAGTCCATAAACAGGGTGAGTAGGATCCTTTATGATATTGCTGGCCTTTTTCCGGCATCTTTCGTTATATACACAAAGAAAATCATAAAGATATGTCAAATGTTCCGTGACATTCAGTCACATACCTACTGCCTGCTTTTCCCTTTGAAATGACGACTAAATGGCAATAAGGAATTAATTCTCCTTTTAACATTCAGGGCCAGATTATTTTTAAAGTTCTGGATCATGGATTTGAAAAAGCATTTTATGCCAGATTTAAGAAACTGCAAAGAAGCCAAAAACTTGCACCTCTCAGTTTAGTCAGATCTCCGAGTACCAGATATGTGATATTTTAACAGCATAATAAATCTGTTGACTACAATAAAACAGCTTGCTTCTATTCCCCATTAGGCTTGCATAGTGTTCTGCTTTCAGCAGGAGCAGACCCAGCTGTGGTAGCCTGCTCCTTGTATCACCTTCTGCAGAGCACCCTTTATATGAGCTTAATGTTCATGTTTAGTGTCTCATCTTGAAGATGGAGGTCAGTTGTAGTAAAGCAAAAAAAAATGTCCTTTCGAAGGTTTTCTCCAATTGATTAGCATTAAAACTTTAGTCTTTTTGCAGTCTCTAGTTGGGCATTTTGTTCTAGCAGGGGTTTAGTCTATTCTGGAGGTATACAAAATTATGAGGGGTACGGATAGGATAAATGCAAGCATGTTTTTGTATCCCCAGTGAGGTTGGGTGAGACAGGAACCAGAGGTCATGGGTTAAGGGTGAAAGGTGAAATGTTTATCGTGAACATGGGGGGGCAGGGATCTCCTTCAGTCAGATTGTGGTGAAAGTGTGGAACGAGCTGCCGGCAGAGGTGGTGGATTGCAACATTGAAGAGAAGTTTGGAGAAGTATGGTGATGGAGGGATATGAAGGGGTATAGTCCAGGTGGGACCAGGCAAAGGAACCGTTCAGCACAGACTAGATGGGTCAAAGGGACAGTTTCGGTGCTATAGTGTTCTATGACTCCATAACTCTCATATCTGAGTTACAGAGATTAAAGGTTTAATTTTAACTCTGGTGCTGAAGCCCTATTATTTTTACTTCTTATTGAGATACAGCACGGAATAGGCCCTTCAAGGCCTTTCAGTGCACCACCCAGCAATCTCCAATTTAACCCTTCCAGGCCTTTGAGTGCACCACCCAGCAATCCCCGATTTAACCCTTCCAGGTCTTTCAGTGCACCACCCAGCAATCCCCGATTTAACCCTTCCAGGCCCTTGAGTTGCACCACCCAGCAATCCCCAATTTAATCCTTCCAGGTCTTTGAGTGCACCACCCAGCAATCCCCAATTTAACCCTTCCAGACCTTTGAGCTGTGCCACCAGCAATCTCCAATTTAACCCTTCCAGGTCTTTGAGTGCACCACCCAGCAATCCCCAATTTAACCCTTCCAGGCCTTTGAGCTATGCTGCCCAGCAATCCCTCAACTTTAACCTAATCACGGGACAATTTACAATGACCATTTAACCTACCAGCCAGTACATCTTTAGGTTGTGGAAGGGAATTGGAGCACCTGCAGGAAACCCACGCGGTCACAGGGAGAACATACAAACTCCTTACAGACAGCAATCGGAATTGAACCTGGGATGCCTGTACTGTAAAATGTTGTGCTAACCAGCTCAGAAGGAGATACATATGAAGGTACTGGTTTTCAGATTTTCTTATTCATGGATGGTGACCAGGGGCTAAGATAGAATTGACTGTCCATTGATCATCCTTCAAGCAGTTAAGATTTAATCCCAACAATAGACCAGGTGGTGTATAACCCATACAGCTAACAATGGTACACTTCCTTCCCCAATAAACATCAGTTAAAGAGATAGATTTCTAAGACATTATTGATGCTGGCTTCTGAATTCTTTTTTTATTTAAATACTTGAGTCTTTAAGTCACAGAATAATATGGCATGAAAACAGGCCCCTCAGCCCAACACATCCATGCCAACCGTGTGCCCAGCGTACTCGTCCCACTTGTCCGTGTTTTGTTCATATCCCTCTGAACCCCTCCTCACCATGTGCTTCAAAGCTTAAAAGTCGAAAGTAAACTTATTGTCAAAGTTCGTATGTCTCACTATATACTACCCTGAGATTCATTTTCGTGTGGGCATTCACAGAAGATACAAAGAAGTGCAATAGAATCAGTGCAAAACTACACACAACCGAACACTAACGAGTGTCCAATATGGAAAAGAAGACGATCTGTGAAAATGCAAAAAAAAAATGCATACATACATATCGAGAATTTATTCAAATGTCTTTTAAATTTTATTATTCTATCTGCTTCAACCCCCTCCACTGGCAGCATATTTTCATATCTGTCATCCACCATGTTTTGATCTTATCTCTCAGATCCCTTTTCAATCTTTCACCTCTTACCTTAAACCTATGGCCCCTAATTTTTTATTTCCCCTACCTGGGATAAAGAGATTATGCACATTATCCCACTGTACTTCCCATGATTTTACACACCTTTACAATCTTCCATATTCTAAGGAATAAAGTCCAACCTCTTCCTGTATCTCAATCCCTCGAGTTGTGGCAGCATCCTCGTAAATAATCCCTCCACTCTTTTCACTATCAATACACAAGCTTGTGCCCTTCAGATTAACGCTATGTATATTTGTTTACATTTATGTGTGTCTTCTTACCATAGATTCAGAACACAGAAGAGCTCAGCAGTGCACATTTACAATTAGGTTTTCGTAAACACAAAATACTCTGCAGATGCTGGGGTCAAAGCAACACTCACAACACGCTGGAGGAACTCAGCACTCACAACACGCTGGAGGCGTGTTCCCACTCCCATTCAGATACTCCCAGTAGCCACCCGCTTCAACTCTGCTTCCCATTCCCATTCAGATATGTCCATACATGGCCTCCTCTACTGCCATGATGAGGCCAAACTCAGGTTGGAGGAGCAACACCTCATATACCGTCTAGGTAGTCTCCAGCCCCTTGGTGTGAACATAGAATTCTCCAACTTCCGGTAATTCCCTCCCCCTCCCTTCCCCGATCCCTATGTCACTCTGCCTCTCCCCCAGCTACCTACCACCTCCCTCATGGTTCCGCCTCCTTCTACTACCCATTTTGTTTTCCCCTATTCCTTCTTCACCTTTCCTGCCTATCACCTCCCTGCTTCTCCTCCCCCACCCCTTTATCTTTCCCCTTACTGGTTTTTCACCTGGAACCTACCAGCCTTCTCCTTCCCACCCTCCCCCCACCTTCTTTATAGGCCCTCTGCCCCTTCCCTCTTCAGTCCTGACGAAGGGTTCCGGCCCGAAACGTCAACTCATCGTTTCCATGGATGCTGCCCAACCTGCTGAGTTCCTCCAGCATGTTGTGAGTGTTACAATTAGGTTTTGTAGTTTGAGTTCATCACATTCAAACCTGCAAGGAAATGGCAGCAATTCCGGAGAAATGGGTGAAATCCGAACGAGGCTCTCACCTCCATGAGGTGTGCTGAATGGACAGGGGATTTTTGGGATGAGGGGGGTGAATGAACCAATATAAGTGGGAAGGGACAAATAGAGGGAGAGAGAGGGAGAGAGACAGAAAAGAGTGAGAAAAAAATAAAGCAAGAGACATGGAAGACAATGATGATAAAGAGAGAGGGAGAGAGCATGGGAGAGAAGAGAGAGGAAGAGAGAGAGCTTGAGGGGGGGAGAGAGAAATAAAGAAAGAAAGACTGAGAGGGAGAGAGAAAAGAATGAGAAAGAAAAAAAGAAGACGAGGCATGATGGTAGAGAGAAGGAGACAGAGAAAGAGAGGGAAAGAAGGGAGCAGCAAGAGAGGGGGGAAGAGAGAGAGGAAGCAACAGGAGTTGAGTGAAATAAAAAAGAGAGAGAAAAGAGTGAGAAAGAAAAAAGAAATCGAGTTGTAAGGGATTGATGACACATAGAGGGAGATAGAGACACAGGTGGGAGCGAGGGAGAGAGCGAACGAGGGAGAGAGAAAGCGAGAGCAGGCAAGTGAGAAGGAGAGAGAGGGGAGAGAGAAAGCGAGAGTGAGCAAGTTAGAGGGGAGAGAGAGAGGGAGAGAAGGTGTATGCACAAGAGAGAGAGAACTTTGTTTACCATTGCCACAGTGGAACTTAAATAATGGCTCTGATTTATCGAATACTAACCCAGTATTTTACCATTAATATCACATCACAGAGATGAGATATTAAAGATTCACCATGTTATTTATATGATAGGAACAAAAGATCAAGTGGCACTTATTAACAAGCAGTATCCTGACTTACACTTGGCCCTCAGTCCAAAAAGCTTTACTGATTGTTTATTACAGAACAAAGAACATAGAATTTACAGCACAGTACAGGCCCTTCAACCCACAATGTTGTGCTGACCTTTTAACCTACTCTAAGATCAATCTAACTCTTCCCTCCTACATAAACTTTCATTTTTTCTATCATCCATGTGCCAATCTAACAATTTCCTAAATGCCCCCAATGTATTTGACACTACCACCATATCTGGCAGGGCATTCCACACACTCACCAGTCCAAAACTTACCTCTGACATGGCCCCTATAATTTCCTCCATGCAATCACCATGAAATTTTGACCCTCATATTATAATTATTATTGGGTGGTGGGGTGGAGATGCGTCTTAGCTAAAGAAGGTACAAGGCTCCCTCCCCCCACTAGCCTGCAGGTCACCCTTGGACAAGGTGAGGAACCTGCTTAGCCCCCTGACCAGTGCACACAAAACCATGGGAGCAGGTGGTGGATGGTCGTATATCACAAGTCCTGGTTATGCAACCACTGATGCCAGGCAGACAATCTCTGAAGAGTATTGATAATGGCTGGGGTCATCCGCCTTGTAAAGACACTGCCCAGAAGAAGGCAATGGCAAACCCCTTCTGCAGAAAACTTTGAATAATCATAGTCACGTAGACCATGACCACCCACGTCATCCAGACACAGCACGTAATGAAGAGTATTGACAATGGCTGGGATCTTTAGGAGAAAGACACTGCCCAGAAGAAGATAATGGCAAACTACTTCTGTTGAAAAAGTTGCCAAGAATAATAATGGAAGATCATGATCACCCATGTCATACAGTATGGCCAATAATGAACGAACGAATGAACATGTTATAGTATTATATACTATAATTGTTACACCAACCAAAGGGTTATTCAGCCCTTCTGGGATCATGCTGTGCACAAGCCAGACGCCCGAAGTACAACTGTGCCGGTGCTGTAAACACTAACTGACTACAAGAAGACTTAAAAGGTCAGAAATATGTTGGGTTTTAGTGAGTACAAATACACCTACCAGGCCATCTCCTCTGCAATGCCTCCATGCAAGTGAATAAAACCTGTCAAAACACCGAAATCCAAGACCACCCTGATTCCTCGTCAAAAAAACTAGCCAATGGCCTCTCCGCAGATGGGCATAGAACATGATGCTGGGTGAAGGCAGAGACGTCATAACACATGCTGCACAAGCAGATAGATGGGAATGAATAATGAAATGAAATGTAGTTAATTTCACCTTCAGTTTATCATTCAGAAGGCTCATGTGACATTTGTGAAGCACTTGAATGATGGTCTCATAGTCTACACTATCATCAGGATCTCAAATGAATTATAGCCTGATATAACTTACCTCTGGCAACCCATATTCTGCAATTCTGCTTTTTCTGCTCTTAGAAAGAAAACACTATCTCTGCACCTGCCTTTAACCGGACATCTCGAACCAATTTGCACAATTCTCTCCAGGTTTTGGAGGCAGTTTGATGAAATGTGAGGCAGGATGGTGGAGGAAATGATTGATGTTGATCCTCTAGCGAGGATCTAGCCCTCCCTGCAGCAGGGGAAGGATTTTTCAAACAGTTAGTAACAGTATTTCAATGTAATCCTGACTCTCTGGCACCTTCCTACAAATGCAAACAATCGACTTCATCTGGAAAGGCAAACACATTGTGGTTGATCCCGTTGTGTAACAGACAGTGACAAGTCCTCAACTCGAGACACTGGAAGCACGGGCAACACTTGCGGGCTGCCCCCACACAACCCCACTAATTTAATTTGACACAAATTACGCACTTCGCTTCATGTTTCAATGTACATGTGACAAATAATAAAGAAAATCTTTAATCGTTTATGTACAATGGAAGATCATTTGAATATTCTTCCCATTCTCCCCATGAAAGAAGTTCCGGAAAGAAATATCCACCATCAAGGACCCCCAACATCCAGCTCATGCTTTCTTCACACTGCTGCCATTGGGAAGGAGGTACAGGAGACTTAGGTCTCACAGCACTTGACTCAGGAATAGTTACTACTCCTCAAACACTAGGCTTCCAAACCAGAGTGTGTGACTTCACTCACCTCAACACTGAACTGATTCCACAACCTATGGACTCACTTTCAAGGCCTCTACAACCCAATATTAATTTCATTTGTGTTTTTTCTTCTTTTGCATGTCAGATGTTCATGTCTTTTTTAGTGTAGCTCTTCATAAATTCTATTGTATTTCTTTATTTGTGTGGGCATGTGGCCAAGTGGTTAAGGCATTGGACTAGCGACCTGAAGGTCGTGAGTTCGAGCCCCAGCCGAGGCAACGTGTTGTGTCTTTGAGCAAGGCACTTAATCACACATTGCTCTGCGACGACACTGGTGCCAAGCTGTATGGGTCCTAATGCTCTTCCCTTGGACAACATCAGGGTCATGGAGAGGGGAGACTTGCAGCATGGGCAACTGCTGGTCTTCCATACAACCTTGCCCAGGCGTACGCCCTGGAGAGTGAAGACTTTCCAGGCACAGATCCATGGTCTCGCAAGACTAACGGATGCCTTTAATTTCTTTATTTCCTGTGAACTCCCCCGCCCCACAAGAAAATGAATCTCAGGGTTGTATATGGTGCCATAAATGTACTTTGATAGTAAATTTACTTTGCAACTTTGATATAAAATATAAGATCTACAACTCATGTTTTCAGTATTTATTTATTTATCATTCTTATTATTGTTGTATTTGCATAGTTTGTCGTCTCTTTCACATTGGTGATTTGCCAGTCTTTGTGTGTGGGTTTTCATTAATTCTATTGTAGTTCTGTATGATCATGTAAATGCCCACAAGAAAATGAATCTTAGGATAGCATATGGTGACATAGCTGTACTTTATTAATAACTTTACGTTGACTTTGAATGTAGACTGCAATAGAGGCAAGCGTACAAACGCTTCAGGCTAAGTGTTTTCATGAATCACACAAAGCTCCATCACCAGTAAGCATCATCCCCCACACAGCCACCTCCTCATTCCAGCACACTACATAAAACCATATTAACACTTAAAGACTACTGAATGATCACCAGGAGCTGCTACATACTGGAGTTGTGTCTTTCCGAAGTGTTGTGAAGATAGATCTCACCATTTTGCCTCATACATTCCCTTTAGAGTCAGAAGGTCATAAAGCACTGCAACACAGGCCATTCGATCCATCTAGTCCATGCTGAGTTGTTATTCTGCTTAGTCGCATTTACCCACATCTGGACCGTTGCCCACCATACACTTCAAATCCATGCACTGTACGGATCCAAATTTCTCTTAACTATTGAAATCAAACCCACGTTCACTACTTCCACTGGCAGCTCATTCCACACTCTCACCACCACCTGAGTGAAGATGGTGAACCCTCAGGTTCCCCTTAAATATTTCACCTTTCATCTTCAACCTACAACCTCTAATTCTAGTCTCACCCACTCTCAGTTGAAAAAGCCTGCTTTGCTTTTACCTCATAATTATCAGGATTTACCAGAAGCTAGAGAAATCGATGTTCATTCCATCGGGTTGGGGGCTACTCAGGCAGAACATAAGGTGTTTCCTCCTCCAACCCTAGTGTGGCCTCATCGTGGCAGCAGAGGAGGCCCTGGACTGACATGTTAAGTGGGAATGGAGAGTCAGATTGAAATGGGTGGCCACTGGGAAATCTCACCTTTTTGTGTGGACAGAGCAAAGATGCTCGAGCAAGCAGCCTCCCCCAGTCTACATCAGGTCTCGCCAATGTGGAGGAGGCTGCCCTGGGGGCATCGGGCCCCAGGTGAAGTGCTGCCTCACCTGGATGGACTGCTTTGGGCCCTGAGCGGTGGTGAGGGAGGGGCGATGACTGTGAAAGTCATTTTGGAAAATGCTTCAACACTAGAACTTTTTATCAAGCACCAACATCTCACAGGAAGATAGAGTATCAGTAACATCTAGCTGTGGGCTATTTTCTAGTTCTGTCTTAAGCATCTGTGTAGCAAAGGATTCAGAACTGAATTTAGGACTACACAAATTTATAGGGTCCAAGGAGGACATACAGCCTAAAGTAGATTAGTTAGACCATAAGGGCAGAATCAGGCCATTCAGCCCATCGAGTCTGCACCACCATTCCATCATGGATGATTTATTATCCCCTCAACCCTATTCTGCTGCCTTCTCCCCGCAACCTTTGACACCCTTACTAATCAAAAAACTATCATCCTCCATAATGAATATACCCAGTGATTTGGTCTCCACTGCCATCTGTGGCAAGGAATGCCACACATTCCCGATTTTCTGGCTAAAGAAATTTCTCCTCATCTCTGTTGTAAAGGGACATCTTTATATTCTGAGGCCATGCTGTCTGGCGATAGACTTCCTCACTATAGGAAACATCCTCTCCACCTCCACTCTATCTCAGCCTTTCAGTATTTGATAGGTTTCAATGAAATCCTCACCCCATCATTCTTCTGAACTCCAGTGAGTACAGGCCCAGGGCCATCAAACACACCTCATCATTAACCCTTTCATTCCCGGAATCATTCTCTTGAACCTCCTCTAGACTCTCCTCAGTTTCAGCACATCCTTTCATAGATAAGGGGCCCAAAACTGCTCACAATACTCCAAGTGCGATCTGATCAATTCCTTATAAAGCCTCGGCTTTATAAAGTTCTCCGCTCTGTGTTAGTGTTCATCGAGGTATTTCTCTCAGTATTATGTGAGTAATAATCCCCTACAGGTTACATGGGAAGAACTGATGCAGCAATTTCATAAATCACTTGTCAGGCTTTGCCTGGAACTCCTGAGCTCAGTTCTGCAAAGATATGAAGAGCTTTGGGAGATTTACTGGAAAGATTCAGAGGAAAGGAGGTTTCTGGAGGATATGAGATTGCTCCCCTTAGAATAAACACAGCTAAGAGGACACTTAATGGAAGAGTTCATAATATTTGATAGAGTAGATTAAGTTAAACTGCTTTCCCTGCCAGCAGGTTCTGCAACCAGACGACGCAGACTTAGATTTAAGGGAATTGGCAGAAACAGTATTGAAGAGGCGAAAGTTTAATGTGCAGTGTGTTGCCGGGATCTGGGATGAACGCCTGCCTAAAAGGCTGATGAAAGCTGGCTCAACGGTGTCTTCCCAAAGGAACGAGATAGATATCTAAAGGAAAAAATTGCAGAGCTTTGGAGAAAGGGGAGAGGAACGGGACCAATTGGACGGCCTTTTCACAGGGGTGATAGGCCAGGGGGAAAAAGCTCAGGGTCTGAAGTTTTTCAGTAATTGAGGGTCAACTGCTCATAAATAATGGGTATTAGAACAGTACAGCATAAGAACAGGCCACTTGGCTCTCAATGTTGTACCAAACCAGCTAAAAAGCAAATCAAAAACACCCAAACACTACTCTCTCCTGCCAACACCACGTCCATCTCCTTCCACCCTCCTTATATCTATGGGCCTATCCAAACGTCTTTTAAAAGCCTCTGATGTATTTGCCTCTACCACCATACCAGGCAGCACATTCCAGGCATCCACCACTCTCTGAGTAAAAATCTTACCCCTCACATCCCCCTTGAACCTACCCCCTCTCACCTTATAGAACACAGAACATTACAGCACGGGACAGGCCCTTGAGCCCACAATGCTGTGCCAACATGTTAACCCACTCTAAAATCAATGTAACCCTTCCCTCCTATTGTCCATGTGGCTATATCCAAGAATTTCTTAAATGCTTAATTTATTCTCAATAAACGAAACTGTTGAAATAATATATTAAACTCATGTTTACAGGAAACCAAATACGCTTTCACAGTTATAAACTCCAAGGTCCAATAAATTGTATCAAAATAAACTTAATGGCTGTCAGACAACTTGGGTAAAGATTTGTATTTATATAGCACCTGATTATATCTCTGAGGAGGATTAAAGTCCTTCACATGAATCAGTATTTCCATCACGCAGTCCTCTGTTGTAGCCAAGTGTGGCAGCTGTCTTCCACACTGCAAGATCCCACTACCAGCAATGAAACGAGTGGCAGGTTAAACTGTTCTGTTTTTTGATTAATGGAAGGATGGTGGCCAGGTTGTGAGGAGAACTTCCTGTTGAAGAGATTTTCAAGCATCTCCAGATAGGACTTTGGTTTGAACATCAAAGCCAAAGGATATCTGTCTCCAGATTGAGTGAAGACTCACTGGACCATGACTCACAACCTTTGAGTTCTGGAATGATAGCAGAGTCAAGCTGAGACGCAAACCTCCCTGAGCAGTTTGTGGATTAGTTGCTCCGACACAATCTTACACTCTTTCCAAACAAAACATTTATAAATGAAAATATCTATTTCACTTACCTACAGAGATTTTGGTATACTGTTCCTTGCCTTGTGAATTAGACAGGTTATTTATTAGGAAGGATTGTACCTCGTGCTGAATAGCTATAAAAGGACTTCTGTAATATTTAGTCACAGGTGGTAAAAAACTAGTGATAAGAGAGAGCCACCTCCGCTTGGCCGTTTTACATGACTTAACCATATATGAAACATTTCCAGTGAGTGGAATGATACTACATCAAAGCACAATTGGCAATTATAAAAGTACCTTGATAGACTTAGGCAGTATATGCTGAGATTTGTTTTCCAAACACATTATAGTTTTTATTCAATAACTTTTATGTGACTTTTGTGAATGATGCACATAACAGAACAAACATATGGCACTTGTCTTATCCCAAAACATTATTATATTTCAATTGAGTTGATGTTGGTAGCCCTGAATTTCAAAACTTCAAAGTAAATTTATTATTAAAGTGTGTATAGTATATGTCACCATGTACGATCTGAATTTTATTTTCTTGCAGGCCTTCACAGTAAAACAAAGAAATACAATAGAATCGATGAAAAACTACACATAAAGACTGACAAGTGACCAATGTGTAAAAGACAAACTGTGCAAATAAATATAAATGCAACTAATAATAATAATAACAATAAATAAATAATACTGAGAACCTGAGTTGTAGAGCCCTTGAAAGTGAGTCCACAGGTTGTTCAGCATTGAGGTGAGTGAAGTTATCCACACTGTTTCAGGAGCCTGATGGTTGAAGGTAATAACAGTTCCTGAACCTGGTGGAGTGGAACCTAAGGCTCCTATGCCTCCTGCCTGATGGCAGTGGTGTGAAGGGAGCATGGCTTGGGTGGTGGGGCTCCTCGATGATGGAAGTTGCTTTCCATAACTTTGGTCATGGGGAGAATCAGAACAATATAAAATGATCTTCCATTGTACAGAAAATACTAAGGATTAGCGTTATTATTTGTCACATGTACAGCGAAACATGCAGTACAATGCATTGTTTACATCAAATAGTTTAGGACTGTATTCTTTAGGACATAGAAGATTGAGAGGAGACTTGATAGAGGTATGCAAAATTATGAGAGGTTTAGATAGGGTAAATGCAAGCAGGTTTTTTCCACTGAACTTGGGTGGGACCTCAACCAGAGGTCGTGAGTTAAGGGTGAAAGGTGAAAAGTTTAAGGGGAACATGAGGGGAAACCTCTTCACTCAGAGGATGATGAGAGTGTGGAACGAGCTGCCAGCACAAGTGGTGCACACAAGCTCAATTTCAATGTTTAAGAGAAGTTTGGATAGGTACAATCTTCCATCCTTGGACTCACTTTACACCGCACGCTGTCGGAGCAGTGCTGCCAGGATAATCAAGGACACGACCCACCCAGCCAGCACACTTTTTGTCCCTCTTCCCTCCGGGAGAAGGCTCAGAAGCTTGAAGACTCGTACGGCCAGATTTGGGAACAGCTTCTTTCCAACTGTGATAAGACTGCTGAACGGATCCTGACCCGGATCTGGGCCATACCCTCCAAATATCCGGACCTGCATCTCGGTTTTCTTGCACTACTTTACTTTCCATTTTTATATTTTCTATTTATGATTTATAATTTAAATTTTAATATTTACTATCGATTTGTAATCCGGGGAGCGGGGAGCGCAGAATCAAATATCGCTGTGATGATTGTACGTTCTAGTATCAATTGTTTGGCGACAATAACGTATAAAGTATAAAGTACATGGATAGTAAGGGGATGGAGGGCTATGATCCCAGTGTAGGTCGTTGGAAGTAGGCAGTTGAAATGATTTCAGCATTGACTCGATGAGCCGAAGGGCCTATTTCTGTGCTGTACTTCTCTATGGCTCTATGACTCTAAATCAAATCAGTGAGGATGTACTGGGGGCAGCCTGCAAGTGTCAGCCATGCTTCCAATGCTAAAATAACATGCCCACGACTCTCCAAGTCTAACCATACATCTTTGGTCTGTGGGAGGAAACAGAGCACCCGGGGAAATGGTGCTGTCACGGGGAGAATGTACAAGCTCCCGGCAGAGGGCAGCAGGAATTGTACCCTGATCTCACAACTGGCTCTGTAGTAGTATTACCCTGCCGCGATGCCACTGTGCCCACCCTCGTTAGCTATGTGCATTACACTTGATTCAGCTGACAGCACTCTTGTCTATGAATTAGCTTTAACAACGACAAGCCTGGCTTCGGAGTTCAGGAAACGTAACCTAGCTTAATTCCCATCTAACATGCGAATCCTTAGACGTGCAGGGTACAGCAGCGCTGGTCTTAAATCCATCTTATAGAATTCCGACATCACGGATCTGTAACGGACCCGTTGGTCCCAGATTGGTTTACTGAAATCTTCCACGAATCGGAACTTAAGATCCGAAAAATCAATGAAACCTTTAGATCGAGCGAATCGAAACAGTCTCTCCTTATCTTGAAAGTAATGAAAACGTAAGATAACATGCCTAGGTCTATCTGACCTAGACGAGTATGATGGGATTCTGTGAACACGATCCAGTAGCGGTGGTTGGTCAGGAAATACAGTAGGGAATGCATCTTTTAAAAGTTGGGAGAAATATTTCATAGGGTTGTTAGCTTCCACGGCTTCCCTGACGCCAATCATTCGTAAATTCTGCCGTCGCATTCTAGATTCCAAGTCAGAGTTTTTAAAAGTCAAAAAGTCAAGTTTCTTCTTCATTACATTAATTGTTTCTTCGACTTTCCCCATCTTAAGCTCACTTTGTTGCGCGGATTTTTGAAGACCAGATATAGCCGACTGATGTTCCGCAATACATGTTTGCATCTTATCAATTAAATCGGCAATTTTCTGGAACTTAGTTGAGATTTCCATATGAATCAGGTCTTCGTTTTTTTGATTCTCCATCGGATGCCCAGAGTTATCTGGATCAACTTTCATCTTCAACATCTTAATTGCCTTTTTTTAATTTTCTCCGTTGATCGGAGGCTGTGAATTGGTTGGTTTTAACTTTTCTGTGCCCTATTTGGGCAGAAAAGTTTACTTTCGATTTCTTAATATGGCTGCTAAACTTTCTTTTTAACTGCGTCATTTCTTTCTTTTCCCAGGGGATTCTGGGTGGTTACTTCCCTTTTGTCATCTTACGTATTTCCTGTGCGGCCTTAAATTTTGTAGTTTTTTTTAAATTTTATTCTGTTTTGCTTTTTATAATCATTTTATGTTAATAATCCTATTTTTTTTGTTGCTGTGTCTATTCATGAGTTTGAGGTTTATTGTGGTTTTTTTTAATATATACTTTCCGGCTTTTGTTCTGTTCTGTGTGTATTTTAATTGAGCTAACTTTTTTTTACTTATTTTTTTTACTGTTTTACAATTAGCTGATCCTTTTCATATTTATACCTTTTTTTTAGGGAGCGTATACCGGAAGTCATGGGGGTAGTTTTAGCGCTTGCTTCTTTCTGGCGGGTCTGCTTTAGATTTCGCCTTGGGGTCCTGGGGTGGGGGGCGGTGGGAGGGGCTTCACGTTTTAGTTTGTTTCTCTTTGGGCTATATACATTATTGAAGTATTGGTTACGTCCTTTTCCCCGGTATCTTTTGTATGTTCTGTTTCCTCTCCGGGTCTGTGGGTCGCGCCTATTGTCAATCCTCCTTGTTATGGGTTGACTTTAGGATTTATGGAGTCTATTATTAATTTTGTCTCCTGGAATACTAATGGTCTTAATCATCCTATTAAAAGGAAAAAAGTTTTTAAAGTGTTCCGGAGACTTAAAGCACAAATTTTATTTTTACAAGAGACCCATGTACGGAGGGGGGACAGACTACGTTTTTTCAAATTTTGGAAGGGACAACAATTTCATTCGAACTCCAATGCTAAGATTCGAGGCGTCTCTATTTTTATAGACTCCTCAGTTACTTTTATACAACAGGATATTATCTCTGATCCGAATGGTAGATTTTTATTGGTTAGTGGTTTATTATTTAATAAAAAAGTAGTTTTGGTTAATGTTTATGCTCCTAATATGGATTGTCCGGAATTTTATAAATCATTGTTTGATCAGTTTCCGAATTTGAACGAGTTTTCATTGATTTGGGGCGGAGATCTTAATACCTGTTTATCTCCAGCTTTGGACCGTTCGGCTCCTTTACGGACTTTACCTAATAAATCTGCAAATTTGATTAATTTTTTCCTTTCTGATTCTGGGTCGACGGACATTTGGCGTTTTCTGCATCCTCAGGAAAAAGATTTTTCCTTCTTTTCACATGTTCATCATTCCTATTCAAGAATTGATTATTTTTTCATTGATTCTCGTCTCATTTCTTCAGTGATTAAATGTGATTATGATTCTATAACCATTTCGGATCATGCTCCACTTAAGCTTTCTATTAAAATTATGGCCAATATACCAAACAATAGACAATGGCGTTTTAATTCGCTGTTGCTTCAGGACTCGGACTTTGTTAATTTTATGAATGAACAGATTGAGCTTTTTTTTACAATTAACCATACAGAAGATATTTCGGTTAACACTCTTTGGGACACTTTTAAAGCCTATATTCGGGGTCAGATTATTTCGTATTCCGTTGCTTTGAGGAAGAAACAGAAGCAGGAGGAGATGGTAATTGTGGACAAGATTAAAGAAATTGATAAGAAATATGTTATGGCTCCTTCTGAGGAGCTATACAAACAAAGAACTGAACTTCAAATGGAACACAGTTTACTACTCTCGTCCTCGATTGTAAACCAATTAAAGAAAACAAGAAGTGATTTTTATGTTCACAGTGATAAAATTGGCAAGCTGCTGGCTAATCAATTGAAATCTAATTATGTTAAATCTCAAATCAATCAGATTTATAACCAAAATGATCGATTGATATTGGATCATGTGGGGATTAATCAAACCTTTTGTGATTTTTATTCTTCTTTATACCAATCAGAGTCTCCTCGAGATTCTAAATATATGAATGATTTTTTAGATAAGTTAGACTTCCCTCTGATTTCACAGGATATGTCTTCTTTATTAGATACTTCCATTACAATGGATGAGATTAAGAATGTTATTTTTTCTATGAATCTGGGGAAAGCTCCTGGCCCTGATGGGTTTACCGTTGAATTTTATAAATGTTTTGCTTCTTTATTGATTCCTTGGCTCTATAAGGTTTTTGAGGCTTCTTTGAAACTTGGTAAACTTCCGGAATCTTTTAATAGAGCATCAATTTCTTTAATACTAAAGAAGGATAAAGACCCTGCTCAATGTGCATCTTATAGACCAATATCTTTATTAAATGTTGATTCTAAAGTTTTTTCTAAGTTATTAGCAAATAGACTAGAAAAAGTACTTCCTTCTATTATTTCGGAAGACCAAACGGGTTTTATTAAAGGTCGTTACTCTTTTTATAATATTCGTACATTGTTAAATATCGTTTATACTCCCTCACAAAATGTTCCTGAGTGTGTTATTTCTTTAGATGCCGAGAAAGCTTTTGATAGAGTAGAATGGCCTTATTTATTTAAGGTGCTTGAAATGTTTAATTTTAGCTTGAAATTTATATCCTGGATTAAACTGTTATATTACTCCCCTGTAGCCTCGGTTCGTACTAACTCCTTAAACTCACCTTTTTTTCCTCTCTTTCGTGGTACTCGACAAGGCTGTCCTCTTAGTCCCCTATTATTTGATATTGCATTAGAACCTCTTGCAATTGCTATTCGAGAATCTTTAAATATTACTGGGATAACTCGGGGATTAAAGTCCCATAAATTATCACTCTATGCTGATGATTTACTTTTATATATTTCTAATCCTGAGAGATCCATTCCTGCTGTTTTAGAGTTATTAGCACAATTTGGTCTTTTCTCAGGTTATAAATTAAATCTTAGTAAGAGTGAACTTTTTCCGATTAATAAACATCTTCCCTTATATTATAAATTTCCATTTAAATTGATTAATAATTACTTTTCATATCTTGGGATTAAAATTACTTGTAAACATAAAGATTTATTTAAGACTAACTTTTTACCATTAATAGACCATATTACTCAACTTTCATCTAAATGGTTTCCCTTATATTTAACTTTGATTGGTCGTATTAATGCAGTTAAGATGTTTTTTTTGCCAAAATTTTTATATGTGTTTCAGGCATTACCAATTTTCGTTCCTAAATCTTTTTTTGATAAAGTTGACTCTAAAATTTCTTCATTTATTTGGCAGAACAAGAATCCGAGACTGGGTAAAATACATTTACAGAAAGCTAAGAGAGATGGAGGTTTAGCATTACCTAACTTTAGATTTTATTATTGGGCTATTAATATTCGACATATGAAATTTTGGTTACTTGATCGGGACATACTATTTATTCCTAAATGGGTAGCATTGGAATTACAATCTGTTCAGGGTTATACACTTGGTTCTATTTTAGGTTCCTCTCTTCCTTTTGATTCGAAACGTCTTAAGCAGGTCTCTAACCCGATAGTTAAATATGCTTTGTGCATTTGGTTTCAATTCAGAAAATTTTTTGATCTTAATCAATTCGGGTTAGCGATTCCTATTTTAGGTAACATATTTTTTCCTCCCTCTTTTACGGATCGCGCTTTTCAAACTTGGAAGACTAAGGGTATTTTACGGTTTTTGGATTTATTTTTAGATGGTTCCCTTATGTCTTTTGAACAATTATCTAACAAATATAACTTATCAAGAATACATTTTTTTAGATATTTACAAGTTAGAAATTTCCTAAGTACTATACTTACTTCCTTTCCAATGCTTCCTCCTATATATATTTTAGATTCGATAATTAACCTTAATCCATGTCAGAAAGGTGCATCGGCTATGATTTATAATATTATTATGAAACTTAGGAAAGCTCCATTTGATAAGATTAGGGTAGATTGGGAACAGGAATTGGGGCTTACCATTTCTGTGGATGATTGGGGGCAGATTTTACAATTAGTTAATACTTCCTCTATTTGTGCTAAACATTCCCTAATTCAATTTAAAGTGGTTCATAGAGCACATATGTCCAAAGATAAGTTAGCGCGTTTTTACTCGCATATTAATCCTTTCTGTGATAGATGTTCGGGGCAGATAGCCTCTTTAACTCATATGTTTTGGTCTTGCCCTACTTTGGAAACTTTTTGGAGAGATATTTTCAATATTATTTCTAAGGTATTAAATATAGATATCTCTCCTCACCCTATTACTGCTATCTTTGGACTACCTAAAATTTCTAGTAATCTTTCCCCTTCAGCCCGTAGAATGATTGCATTTCTTACTTTAATGGCGAAAAGATGTATTTTACAACATTGGAAAGAGCTTAATGCTCCAACTACCTTTTTTTGGTTTTCTCAGACGATTTTATGTTTGAATCTGGAGAAAATTAGAAGTAACCTTTATGATTCTTCATTTAAATTTGAACAGATTTGGGGACCTTTTATTCGATATTTTCATTTAATGTAATATTTACCCTTCTTGTTTTCTCTTCACTGTTTTAATGGAGGTCGGGATTGAGGACGTGATTTTAAGTTTAACTCTGTTTGGTTTCAAGTTAGCCCATTGCTTTGCTTTGCTTTTAGTTAGTTGCACGGTGGGTTTTTTTTTGGGGTTTTTTTTTTCTTTTTTTCCATTGATATATATAAAATCTAGTATACTATTATGTTATCTTGGTTTCTTATGCTTAAATTACATTGTTTGTAGTATTTTCTTTTTGGTATTGTTATCTTTTGGAATTTTATTATACTTTAACATTGTATTAATGTTTATATGGCTTACCTTTTTTGTATACTTACTCAATAAAAAGATTTAAAAAGAAAGAAAGAAAGCTTAATTCCCGAGTGCAGTGCAGTGTTGAAAGAGACTTCCTTTATCGGGACCTTGAAAACCTATTTAGGCCTACATTTCTGAAATGAATTTGTGAGCAGTCCCAGAGACCAGATATACGTCAGCATGGTGGAGGATTACAAATACCTGGGGATACGAATTGACAATAAACTGGACTGGTCAAAGAACACTGAGGCTGTCTATAAGAAGGGTCAGAGCCATCTCTATTTTCTGAGGAGATTGAGGTCCTTTAACATCTGTTGGACGATGCTGAGGATGTTCTACAAGTCTGTGGTGGCCAATGCGATCATGTTTGCTGTTGTGTGCTGGGGCAGCAGGCTGAGGGTAGCAGACACCAACAGAATCAACAAACTCATTCGTAAGGCCAGTGACGTTGTAGGGATTGAACTGGACTCTCTGACGGTGGTGTCTGAAAAGAGGATGCTGTCTAAGTTGCATGCCATCTTGGACAATGTCTCCCATCCACTACATAATGTACTGGTTGGGCACAGGAGTACCTTCAGCCAGAGACTCATTCCACCGAGATGCAACACAGAGCGTCATAGGAAGTCATTCTGCCTGTGGCCATCAAACTTTACAACTCCTCCCTTGGAGGGTCAGATACCCTGTGCCAATAGGCTGGTCCTGGATTTATTTCCATCTGGCATAATTTACATGTTATTATTTAATTATTCATGGTTTTTATATTGCTATATTTATACTCTATTCTTGGTTGGGGCAACTGTAACGAAACCCAATTTCCCTCGGGATCGATAAAGTATCTATCTATCTATGTATCTATCTGAGTTGGATGATCAGCCATGATCATACTGAAAGGCGGTGAAGGCTCAAGGGGCCGAATGGCCTACTCCTGCACCTATTTTCTATGTTTCTATGTTTCTATCTATCTATCTCTCCAATAAAATGAGTGGGATTTCTACAATTGTCATTTACACCCCCCTGCAGACCCATATTTTGTTTCTTTACTCGGCTGGTTACATCTAATTTGCTCATTTGCTCACCCCCTTCAGCCATTTAATCACAGAATCATAGAAATGGAAATTTATGTCACTGAAGACATGCTGGCCTCCATCATACAGGGCAGGGAGTTGGTCAGCATGGTAATGTGATGCTATTACAGCAACAGCGACCCGGGTTCAACTCCCTCGCCACTGACCGAGAGGAGTTCGTACGTTCTCCCCGTGACCGCGTGGGTTTCCTCTGGGTGCTCCGGTTTCCTCCCACAGTCCAAAAACACAGAGATTGTTCGCATGAGCGTAATCGGGCGATGCAGACTCATTGGGCCAGAAGCCCCTATCACCTTGCTGTATCTCTAAATAAAAACTTTAATAATATATAGGTTGGGATGTTATGTTGCAATTTTACAGGCCATTGATGAGGATGCATTTGAAATATTGTGTTTAGTTTGGGTCACCGTGCTATAGGAAAGATGCTGTTAAGATGAGTGCCATTAAGACCGTAAGATATGCAGTTGAAGTCAGAAGTTTACATACACCTTAGCCAAATACATTTAAACTCAGATTTTCACAATTCCTGACATTTAATCCTGGAAAACATTCCCTGTCTTAGGTCAGTTAGGATCACTACTTTATTTTAAGAATGTGAAATGTCAGAATAATAGTAGAGAGAATGATTTATTTCAGCTTTTATTTCTTTCATCACTTTCCCAGTGGGTCAGAAGTTTACATACACTTTGTTAGTATTTGATAGTGTTGTCTTTAAATTGTTTAACTTGGGTCAAACATTTTGAGTAGCCTTCCACAAGCTTCTCACAGTAAGTTGCTGGAATTTTGTTCCATTCCTCCTGACAGAACTGGTGTAACTGAGTCAGGTTTGTAGGCCTCCTTGCTCGCACACGCTTTTTCAGTGCTGCCCACAAATTTTCTGTCGGATTGAGGTCAGGGCTTTGTGATGGCCACTCCAATACCTTGACTTTGTTGTCCTTAAGCAATTTTGCCACAACTTTGGAGGTATGCTTGGGGTCATTGTCCATTCGGAAGACCCATTTGCGACCGAGCTTTAACTTCCTGGCTGATGTCTTGAGATGTTGCTTCAATATATCCACATAATTTTCCTTCCTCATGACGCCATCTATTTTGTGAAGTGCACCAGTCCCTTCTGCAGCAAAGCACCCCCACAACATGATGCTGCCACCCCCATGCTTCATAGTTCAGATGGTGTTCTTCGGCTTGCAAGCCTCACCCTTTTTCCTCCAAACATAACGATGGTCATTATGGCCAAACAGTTCAGTTTTTGTTTCATCAGACCAGAGGACCTTCCTCCAAAAAGTAAGATCTTTGTTCCCATGTGCATTTGCAATCTGTAGTCTGGCTTTTTTATGGCGGTTTTGGAGCAGTGGCCTCCTCCTTGCTGAGCAGCCTTTCAGGTTATGTCGATATAGGACTCGTTTTACTGTGGATATAGATACTTGTCTACCTATTTCCTCCAGCATCTTCACAAGGCCCTTTGCTGTTGTTCTAGGATTGATTTGCACTTTTCGTGCCAAAGTACGTTCATCTCTAGGAGACAGAATGCGTCTCCTTCCTGAGCGGTATGACAGCTACGTGGTCCCATGGTGTTTATACTTGCGTACTATTGTTTGTACAGGTGAACGTGGTACTTTCAGGCGTTTGGAAATTGCTCCCAAGGATGAACCAGACTTGACATCATTTTCTGACCTCAATCCGATAGAAATTTTGTGGGCAGAACTGAAAAACCGTGTGTGAGCAAAGAGGCTTACAAACCTGACTCAGTTACACTAGTTCTGTCTGGAGGAATGGAACAAAATTCCAGCAACTTACTGTAAGAAGCTTGTGAAAGGCTACCCAAAACACTTGACCCAAGTTAAACAATTTAAAGGCAATGCTACCAAATATTAACAAAGTGTATGTAAACTTCTGACCCACTGGGAAAGTGATGAAAGAAATAAAACCTGAAATAAATCATTCCCTCTACTATTATTCTGACATTTCACATTCTTAAAATAAAGTAGTGATCCTAACTGACCTAAGACAGGGAATGTTTTCTAGGATTAAATGTCAGGAATTGTGAAAAACTGAATTTAAATATATTTGGTTAAGGTGTATGTAAACTTCTGACTTCAACTGTAGGTGCAGAAATAGGTAATTTGGCCAATCAAGTCTGCTCCACCATTTCATCATGGCTGATCTGTTTTCCTCACAGCCCCAATCTCCTGCCTTCTCCCCATATCCCTCCATACCCTGACCAACCAAGAATCTATTAACTTCTGTTTTAAATATACATGAAGACTTGGCCTCGTCTCCATTCTAAAAGAACACCCCTCTGTTCTGAGGCTGTGTCCTCTGGGGTCTTACACTCTCCCACCACAAGAAAGATCCTCTCCACATCCACATTATGAAGGCCTTCCACCATTCCATAGGTTTCAATGAGGTCACCCCTCATTCTTCTGAATTCTAGTGAATACAGGCCCAGAGCCAACACACGCTCTTTATATAACAAGCCTTCCAATCCTGGAATCATTTTCGTGAACCTCCTTCGAACCCTCTCCAGTTTCAGCACATCCTTTGTAAGATAAGGGGCCCAAACCTGCTCACAATACTTCATAAAGCCTCACCTGTGCTTTATAAAGTCTCAACGTTAACATCCTGCTTTTATATTCTAATCCTGCACAGGGAGTCCCAAGCCCCTTTGCATCTCAGTTTTTTGTACTTTCTCTCCATTTAGAAAATAGTCAACCCTTTCATTTCTTCTACCAAAGTGCATGGCCATACACTTCCTGGTACTGTATTCCATCATTTATTTGCACATTCTCCTAAACTGTCTTAGTCCTTCTGTAGCCTCTCTACCTCCTCAAAACTACCTATCGCCCTCTACCTATCTTCATTTCGTCTGCAAACTTTGCAACAAAGCCATCAACTCTATCAGCCAAATCATTGACATATAATGTAAAAAGAGTTGGTCCCATTAAAAGGGCAGCATGGTAGCATAGCAGTTAGCTGGCAGCTTAAGAAGAAGGTGGGTTGTGGGTTGGTAGATATCCTTAAAATCTGCCAGTAGGTTTAGTGGAACTGTCATCACTTCATCTGACCGAAGGTCCATTACATCAGACGCCCTTCATCTTACATGGCCATTGGAACATGAACTTTCTGGCAATCTGGCTTCCACAGGTTTACAAACAAACAAACAAACAAATAAATACTTGGAGACTAGGGGCTGGAAAAGCCCGAACAAATCAGGTTCTCTCCCATTGTTCCCAAAATGTTCACAATATTCAGAACATCTCTGAACTGTACAAACTGCCGAAAGGACAGATTTCTGAATGGACCATGAATCCATGAACATCTCCATTTTCCTCCTCTCTTCTCAGTCCTGAAGAAGGGTCTCTGCCCGAAATGTTGGCTGTTTATTCCCCTCCATTTTTCTTTCATCATGTGCATATCTAAGATTTTCTTAAATGCTCCTAATATATCTGCCTCTACCCCATCCCTGGCAGAACAACCATGCACTCACTGCTCGCTGTATAAAAAAAACTTCTGAACTCATCCCCACACTTTTCTCCAATCTCCCTAAAATTATGCCCCTCATGTTAGCCATTTCCGCCCTGGGAAAAGGCCTACTACTACTACGTCGACTCAGGCCTAGGAGGCCGGCGTCGGGCACAATGATAGACTCCCCACTTCTCCCTCTCCCTCATCAGTGTGTTCAGTTCATCTACATTAGCCTCACCGCTGTCTTCTAGGAGCATGTTGACCGTAGTCTTGGGAGGGCGCCCAGGGTTCATCCTCCCGTGCTTGGGCTCCCATATGATGACTAGGCTGGCAGGTAGCTCGCGGTGGCGTAGACAGTGCCCCGCTAGTTGCAGTCTTCTCGCCTCGATTTTAGTGGTGAGCATCGGTAGGTCTTTATAGAGCTCGACGTTCGTCATGTGCTGTTGCCAACTCACGTCAAGAGCCATCCAGAGCATTCATGTATAGCAACCATCTAGAGACTTTTGCATAGTCTTGGTGAGTGGGAAGAGGCCCTGTGCATTCATTTAATGCCTCTTGTCATCTTGTACGCGTCTATCAAGTCATCTCTGAAGTTTAAGTTCAGTTTATTGTCAATATGAACACTACCAAATAAAGCCAGCCAGCCTCCTCTGCTCAAAGGGAGTTGAGGTTATTGAGGAAAGGTCCTTCAAAGGACTACTACAGGAATAAAGGAGATTTGAAAAGCAAGTTTTTTTACACAGAGAGTTGTTGTTATGTTACTGCCCATTACACCACTGGCGTTTAAGACATCAGTGAAGGTCCCCCATCTCACGCTTCTTTCATCATGTCAGTAGCTCCCTCTCGGTTTTCACTACTGTCAGTCATGCAAGTTTCAGGTGGAGACTCAGGAATACCGTCACGCTCAGATGTAGAAGGATTCTTCATTGCTGTTTCTGTAACAACTTTGTTTTATTAGTCAGAGTTGTTAGCCCTGAGCTGAACCCCCAAACCTGGAGGACCAGTGGACTACTCTTAGACTGGCCTCTACCCTTTGACCTGTTCAGTGTGGGTAACCCTACCAAGACCCAAAACATAATGTCTTGACTGCAGCCAATGTAGCTCTCTGGGTCATAGCCTCAAAACTATGGCAAGGTTGAGGTCCTCTTGGAGGACAGAGAGTGGTAGGAGCCTGGAAAGAACTGCCAATCGCTACGTAAAAAACTTGCTTTGCAAATCTCTTTTATCACCGTGGTAGCCCTTTGAAGGGGAGGCGGTGGAAACGGATATGATAACGATATGAAAGAGGATTTTAGACAGACAACTGAGCAGGTGGGGAGTGGAGGGATATGTACCATGTGCAGGTAGGTGGGAATAGTTTAAATTGGCATCATGGTTGGCACAAACACGATGGGTTGAAACGCCTATTCCTGTGCTGTACTGTTCTCTGGTCTATGATAAT
The DNA here is from genome assembly GCF_963921235.1 of Mobula hypostoma. NCBI lineage: Eukaryota > Metazoa > Chordata > Chondrichthyes > Myliobatiformes > Myliobatidae > Mobula > Mobula hypostoma. The sequence goes on from NC_086107.1 coordinate 9,410,908, forward strand.
ATGCCAAAATGACCTTCCTCTTTACTGTATGAATTCATGCTTCTAAATTTTTCATACCACATGCTTCTAATTAATATCTGGAAGGTTTCTATCCAAAATGTGTTCTAAAGAATGGCTGTTAGCCAAATGTGTGGGGGCACCTCAGTGATGCTGGTTGTTAGAACAATGTGTGCAGTGTGACTTTGCGTTTGTGTATAGTGCCGTGTTACCTTAATCTATGTTATCTGTTTGTCTGTCAGTTATCCTGAGCGGGATTCAGGATAACAAACATGCATTTATAGAGTATCCTGTTCAAATAGTTCCAATAATACTGTGCATTTGTATAACCTTGATCCGCATTCCCCACATTTGCTTCCAAAGGAAGTTTTATCTTAATCATAACATAAGAACATTTCAAATCGTTTATGTCAAGGACTCATACTGTTGTTTCCATTGCCGATTAATAGGTTATTTCCTGAGCCTCTGTGACATAACTAACTGTTCTTTTATTTGTCCTAAAGATGTGTCCGCTGAGGATGCTCTTATTTTTAGTGCTGTGAGCCCATAATCTAGTGCACTGTGGTGTGAGTCATAGAACACTAAAGCACAGAAGTCGACCCTTCAAATTCAAATCAAATTCAAGTTTAATTATAATTGGACCATACATGAATTCAGCCAAATGGAAGTGTTCTTCTGGGGCCAAGGTACCTTCAAAAAAAGCGAGCAAAAAAAAACATATTCACACTAAAAAAAATAATATATTTGGCCCATGTAGTTGATGATGAATTATAATTCTGCTTAGTCCCATTTCCCTCTATACCTCTCCCATCTATGTACCTATCCAAATTTCTCTTAAATGTTGAAATTGAACCCACATCCACCAATTCTGCGGGGAGCTCATTCCACACTCTCACCACCCACAGAGTGAAGAACCTCCCCCTCTCGTGTTCTCCTTAAGCAGTCACCTTTCACCTTTAACCCTTAACCCACGACCTCTAGTTCTAGTCTATGTGATGAAAAATTACCCCAAGGCCCCATTGATCCATTAAGCGGACCTGCGAATCCCATGCAAAGAAGGGAAGGGCAGCTATACCTGATGACCTAACCAATAGTTGTCCTTCAATCCACAATATTAAAAATATTACTTGGTTGTTCTTACATTGCTAATCGTATTTCTGTTTGACATTGCAGCATTTAAATTGGCTGATTAACCTTCCAACATTACAGCAGTGAAAAGGCTTCAAAACCATATTATTGGCTGTAAAGTGTATAATGGTGACACTATATAGATAAAAAATTAATAAGATTTATATTTCCACAGGATGTGCAAAAGGGCTCTCTGGTCAATTGTTTATTGTCATTCTTCAGTGCATGAGAGTAAAGGAGAACAAAATGTTTGTTACTCTGACTCCGATGCAGCAATAAAAGCAATATGAAAGCAATCCTATAAAACACAATGTACAAGTAACTGTTTGAGTGTGGCCGTATTTACATAAGATGAACTTATATACACACAGTATGTCAGGCCAGTGACAGATTTCTACAGTATAGTGATTTAGAGGAGCCCAGTCTGTCATTGTGTTCTTCTGCTGGGCTTCAAGTGAAGACCGGTAGTGGTGTGTAGCCTTACTGGGAGTCTACAGCATTATGCTGTCAATTCACAATAGGATCTTGCTCCAGCTCAGATCTGGAGCAGGATCTCGGCCTTCATAGATTTCAATGGGAGCTTGAGGCCTGAAGATTTAGAGGCAAGAGAAGAGATCAACTACATTTTAATCATTCAGCTTTAAGTTTTTAATTCATTGAATTTTTAAAATAAAATTTTTACTTTTATAAATTAGATTAATATTTTTTATTTCTTTATTTACTATTTGTGGTAAATATACAATGACGTGTGGCTTATGTATATAAGCATCTGATATAATAAATGTACTTTAAACTTCGATATGTTCAAGTTTGTAAAGTTTTAAAGTTGTCAAAGGTTCCAGGGAGAAGGCCGGAGAATGAGATTGAGAGGACAAATAAATCAGCCATGATGGAAAGGCCGAGCAGACTCGATGGGCTGAATGGTCTAATTCTGCTTCTATGTCTTATTTCCTTACTAATTTACTGAACAGTGATACACACTATATTCTGTAGACCAAGTTTCAAGTTTAGCTGAGTTTCTTTTCTTAATGTTCCTAGTATAAATTAATTAAAGCTATATTTGTTAGTACAAGAAAAATCCAATAATTTTCACTTTCAATAGTTTTTAAATCTCTCTGTATGTCAGAGATGTTTAAATTATGTCAAGTTCAATGACAGCTTTGACAGAAGGCAAATCACCGCCATGCGGTTTTGCCAGCTGTCAAATCCTGTCAGCAGTGTTTTGGGAGGGGGTCTCTAAATCACACCTCCTGGTGGGGAGCTGAGCCAGTGAGAGCTTAGAGCTGGATGTACGGGCGTGGAGGGTCAATGAAATCGACTGAGCAGGAAGGGGCCACAGGAGGTGATTCCAAGCAATGGGTTGGGTTCATCGTAAAGAGACAATAAATTATTTACATTAGGGACATGACTGTATCGTGAGAAAATGATAAGTTTGATGCATTTCTGATTACAATGAGTCTTTAGAGTCTGGACAAAAATCAAAAAGCACTGAGAAAGCTACAAAAGGACCAAATGTTGTCAACTACAGGAAACAGAGAAACTGCTAAAATATTGAATATTAATAATATATGAATAATAATTTTGAAGTAAAGTCACTGTTGAACTCAATGCTGATGCAGAAACCTCTCTCAAACAACCTTGTGAAATTGGCCAGAAAACCTGGATTCTCTTGACGCTGGTTGAAATATTATTACTTCTCAGGACATCAGAATGCTTACATTTTTCAGCACAGTGGAATGAGATGTTCTAATCTGTCCGCAAGGGAAGATGCACTTAGACTTTGGTGTCTCATCCAAAACGTGTCACTCCTGATAGTGCAACGTTCCCTCAAGGGTGCATTTGAGTAGCAATCTAGATTTTGTACAGAGCTATCACTATAATGCACGACCTCCTGCTTCAAAGGCGAGAGTGAAACTTTCTGACACATAAGTGACACCTAAGAAATCACTGAAGATTAACTTTGATTGTCGCATGTACATCAAAACATACAGTGAAGTGTGTCAGTTGCGTCAAATCAAACCAATGAGGGTCTGCTGAGGACAGCCTGTAAGTGTCGCCACCGATATAACATGCCCACAACCCGTTAACCCGGACTCGTACACCTTTGGGATGTGGGAGGACACTGGAGTGCCCAGAGGAACCCACACGGTCATGGGGAGAGCATCAAATTCCTTACAGGAAGCGTCAGGAATCGAATCCCGATTGGTGATCACTCGCGCTGTAAAGTGATTGCGCCAATCGCTACGCCACCATGCCAATCCTATTAATAAGAATGAGTAAACTTAAATTCAGATAATTCTGTTGTCTAGTTTTGACTGCCAATGGGCCCAGTGTGAGAGTATAGGATGGAGGTAACACACACAAAATGCTGGAGGAACACAGCGAGCTAGGCAGCATAGTCATACTCTAGTCATACTTTATTGATCCCATCTATGGGAAGGAGTAAACAGTCGATGTTTCAGGCCGAAACCCTTCTTCTGGACTTGAAACGTCGACTGTTTATTCATTTCCATAGGTGCTGCCTGGCCTGCTGAGTTCCTCCAGCATTTTGTGTGTGTTACTTTGATCTCCAGCATCTGCAGATTTTCTCTTGTTTGTAAGAGTGTAAGATGGAATTGTGTTTCTTGGCTGCAGTATAATTTTCTTCAGGTACGATTCATTGCATCTTCAAATCACCACTCCTTTAGCTCTCAAATTTAGTTTAGTCTAGGGACCAACAATTACTAACAATCATTGACATAGGTTCGAAGTTCAAAGTAAATTTATCATGAAAGTACGTTCAGTAGATAATCTGAGTAGGATGGAGCCAGTAAATAATGGGGCTGGAGGGTAGTGGGAATAAGCTCCCACTATCTATTAACCACTCCCAATGGCATGTGTCTCAAATAGCCTCTGACAACCAAGTTCAACTGCTGGACTTCATGTGTGGCTAGGCTACTAAGCCTGTTTCTGCCGACAGGAGAAGGGGCAAAGGCAGGTTACTGGTTCCTTAGAACTCTGGACTGATGGGGTACGTTGGCCATAGTTGGCAACTCAACTAGGAGAAGGAAAACTCTGATCTCAAACCTCCGCTGTACCTACTCATAGGGGAAGCTTCAGGAGTAAACCCTGTGGAAAAAATCCGGAGCTGGAGTCCCTAAGGCAGCCCTACGTTGAGTTCAGCACTGACTGACAACTCAGTCTCTGCCTTTCCTTTGCATTCACCAGCTGTGTGGAGAGGTGGTGCCAGCAGCACGGACAACAGCTTGCTCTCCATATCATACTGCCCTGGCTTGCATAACATGTAGACAGCTAGGAATATCCACACTCAACAGTGACCAACAGAGGCCCTCAGTAAAGACAGAGGGTCCAAATATTGAACACCGTTGTTCAGGAGCACAAGGTATATTGGCAAACAGAACCAAGGTGGAGAGAGAAAACTATTTTCCCTCCTGTGATCAATAGCGATGAGCTCAATGGAAAAGGGAATTCTCTTGGTCCCTCAACTCTTCCTTTGAACTCTGGCCTCTTCTTTCAAGCATCCAAGGTAGTCAATCTCTGAAGGGAATCACAAGTATTTCTAGACAGGCCCTTTGCTCTTTCCTTTGTCAGTTCAGAGACCAACTGTAAAAACAGGCAACCAACCAGATATCTGTCAAAACTTATAACCAACAGCCTCGGAGAGCAGAGCAACCACAGACAGTAGATGGATAGTGAACGTGACCCTAAGTAGGAATAACAGCTGCCAGTAACTCATTCTGTAGATGAATACATGGGAGCCATGTCAAGTTGCCATTCCTCTATTTAGACAGGAGAGAGTGGCTCAAATATTTGCTGAAATTGATTAAACAAAGACTATCTTTTATGTTGCTTTCATGCAAGACTTGACTGATTTCTCTCACTGAGTTCGGGCAGCAGATAGGCTGGTGCAAAGACAGTGCATTTCCCTCTGAGCCAAGATAATCTTCCAAATGCCCAGTTCAAAAAATGGGCATCATTCATTAACAGAAGGCCAAAGAGCATCGTACACAAAATGCTGGAGGAACACAGCAGGCCAGGCAGCATCTGTGGAGGGGAATAAACAGTCGATGGTTTGACCTATGATCCTTCATCAGGACTGAAACAGAACAGGGTAGAAGCTTGTTTCTCCCCTGCCCCCTCCTTTTTTTGCTCTAACTTCCATTCTTTTTTTCCAGTCCTGATGAAGGGCCTCAGCCTGAAACGTTCACTGTTTACTCTTTTCCATAGATGGGGTGGGGGGGGGGGTCATTGCTCAAAAAGAAATAGCTCCATACATTACACTTCCTCCCCATTTCGATTAATGCAACATACACTATATATGTACAAAACATTCAATTTCCCTTCACAAATCCATATTCCAAATAAACATGCTTTCACAATGACGGTCCATAACTAACTTCACAGTTCTAGAGGGTCAGTCTTTTGGGTGGTGCTCTGTTTCTTTCAGGATAGCGCCTCTGGACCTGTGGAGTGGCATCAGGGTTGGCAAGTGTCTTGTCAATGATAACGTTCTTGTCGTGTCTCTGGACCTGTGGAGTGGCGTCAGGGTTGGCAGGTGTCTTGTCAACGATAACGTTCTTGTCGTGTCTCTGGACCTGTGGAGTGGCGTCAGGGTTGGCAGGTGTCTTGTCAATGATAGCGTTCTTGTCGTGTCTCTGGACCTGTGGAGTGGCGTCAGGGTTGGCAGGTGTCTTGTCAATGATAGCGTTCTTGTCTTGTCTCTGGACCTGTGGAGTGGCGTCAGGGTTGGTAGGTGTCTTGTCAATGATAACGTTCTTGTCTTGCCTCTGGACCTGTGGAGTGGCGTCAGGGTTGGCAGGTGTCTGGTCAATGATAGCGTTCTTGTCTTGTCTCTGGACCTGTGGAGTGGCGTCAGGGTTGGCAGGTGTCTTGTCTAAGACGGTGTTCTCAGTTTCTGGTGTCATGTTGCTGCCAGTAATCATCATCACTAAGAGGTAAGTCCAGTGACTGCAATATGTCTGCTTTGTTGGATGCAGACAACTCAGTTGTGGTCTTCGGTTGAGCATCCAGTATCTGATCCACATGACGGCTCCACGTCTGATCTCCAACATCCACTGAGTACATCAGTGGTCCTGTTCTTGTAGCTATGCTACCGAGTGTCCGTTTGTCTTCTCAGTGATCATGCACTAGGACTTCCTGTCCAATCTCCTTGCTGCTTCACTTCTTCTGTGCTTATTCTGCACTTCCCTCTGTAGATCTGGTTTCAGGAGGTCTATGCGAGATCTCAGATTCCTGTTCATGAACAGCATTGCAAGTGTTTGATTCGTTAGCGCATGAACTGAGTTCCGATACCTGAAAGGGAGGCTGTCCACCATGTGCTGTAGCAAAATGGCCTCCTTGTCCATCATTTTAATGGACTTCTTGACAGTTTGGATAAGCTTTTCAGCTAACCCATTCGTTGCTGGGTGTTGAGAGCTGACTTGAAACGTTTGATGCCATTTTTCTTCATGAACAGTTGGAATTCAGCTGTATCCAGCTTCATTTTCAGTTTTACACTGGACACATCAATTGTGATCTGTATGATTTTGTGATCTGCTTCAGTTACACTACGCAGTTCTAGGCACGACAGTTCACCTTTGTCAGACTCTATGTTGTCTGATTCTGTTTTACATTTGGTAAATTTATGCATTTGCTTAGTTTTGTGTTTTAGACTTATCACTCGGTTGTGTTTTTTATCTCTCTATGTGACCTTGTCTGACACTTTCGGCAGACTTTATCTTTGAACCAAAAGTCATTTGCATCATGGGAGGATTTGCCACATTGATAACATCTTTGGCTTTTTACGCCCTTCAGGAACACTTTAACCTCCTTTTCTGTAGCTCTGCTGTATCCTTTGCTGCAGTCTATCGATATTGAAATGGTCAATGCCCATTCTAAGGTTAGGTCTCTTTCAGATAGTAGCCTTTTTTGAGTGCTTTAACTCTGCATGCTACACACCAGCCTGTCCTTTAATGCATCAGAAGATCCATCTCTAAAGTCACAGTACTGGGAAAGTTTGCACAGTTCTGCAAAGTATTCAGAAAGGCTTTCATCTTTTGACTGGTTCCTTTTGTAAAATCTAAACCTCTCAGCTACTACCAATTTAATCAAGCATCTTGCTTGCTTCCTTTGCAGGGGCTTACCATATTGCGTAAGAGACCGTGTGTCCGTAGACCCTTTAAGCTAAGATAAGAAGTGTAGGGGCTTCTTTTGCTCCTCCATGTTGTTCAACGTACAATACAGTTCAACCTTCTCGATATACAATTCCCTGCCTTCCTCAGCACTATCAAATTCACCAACTTTCCCGAATGAAGTCATTGCCATGTTATTTTCACTTTAAGTTCAGCGTGTCTTTTACGGTTACTATACACTGTACTCACGCCTTTGTTAGCATCTGTGACAGCTTTCTCTGTACTGTTTAACTCTTACTATTTCGTCCCGTAATCGTGCCATTCAAGTTCATGGTATTTTCTGACATTCATGTTCGTTGCCATCGCCAATTTGTTGGATCTGTGCATGACTAAATATATATTGAATAAAAGCACGCATTCGAGTGATGGCTTTAACTGGTGTATTCCCATTCAGTAAGAGCGAGAGAGAGAACAATGTGCATGCATTGACATCAGCACATGCGCAGAAAGCAGACCAAAATGTCGTGCTAAGGGTAGTGGCCATTGCTCTAAAAGAAATAGATCCACACATTACAAGCCTCCCCAACAACGAGGACATCTTCAAGGAGCGATGGCTCAAAAAGGTGGCATCCAGCATTAAGGACCCCCATCACCCAGAACATGCCCTCTTCTCGTTGCTACCATCAGGGAGGAGGTACAGGAGGCTGAAGGCACACACTCAGCAATTCAGGAACAGCTTCTTCCCTTTTTCCATCAGATTTCTGAATGGACATTGAATCCATGAATACTACCTCACTATTATTTAATGTAACTTTTTCATATCTATATACTTTTTACAGTAATTTACTGTTTTTATTATGTATTGCAATGTACTCTGCTGCATAACACAAACTTCACAACATATGCCAGTGATATTCAACCTGATTCTGATAGTATCACAATCACTGTATGACGTTCTCCTAAGGGGTTGTCTATTGGTGGGTCCTCAGGTGGCTGTAGAGATGATCAAGCATCCACACATACTGGTGCCAGTTCATGACTAGGAGCTTCCAGACTTCACAATCCTGCCCCCTTCACCACTTGCTGGTCGCCACCAGACTTAAACTGGGATATTAGGGTGGAGTTTCGTTATGGAGAATACCAGTGTGGGACTTTGTTTAACATGGGGAGGCTGATGCACAGGCAACCCCCACATGGTCCTTGACAGGGTCCAGGGGTATGGAATGCAAGATGACTGGAGAACTTTCACTGCTGCAGTCTTCCTCCATCTTCACTGCCGCTGTGATGTACCATTATCGTCCACAATCTCCACCGTTGAGTTCTTGGTTGGATCGTTCTTGGTCTGGAACTTCCCCCTTGTCTCAGCTCCACGAGCATCTTGACCAGAGGTTAGATGCCAGATGGCACTGATCTAGCGATCTCAGGAACTCACAAGCTTCTCCAGCACAACAAGACGATGATCTTCAGAGAAGATAAGCAGTGTACATTAAGACCTATAAAGCACAAGACTGTGGACTTAGAGGGCAGACAGGCCAGTATTGAATTGAGAGGTTGAATGGCTTCCTGTTCTGCTTTAATAATCCAAGTGACTAAATGGGCACTTGCATCCTGATCTGCTTTACCCCCATCCTCAATCTCCCCTCCCATCCTTTGAAAATTCTTGCATAACACCATCGTCAACAGAGCCAAGCATCAAGAGCTGTTGTACAATGAATTCTCCTGCAGAGGTTTAGCAGAAGAAAACACATTTTAGGAATGTTTTAAGAACAGCTTCTTTCCCCCCACCATCAGATTTCTGAATGGTCCATGAACCCATGAATACTACCTCACTGACGAAGGGTCTTGACCCAAAATGTCGACTCTTTATTCCTCTCCATAGATGCTGCCTGACCTGCCGAATTCTTTCAACATTTTGTGTGTATTACAAATAAGAGAAAATCTGTAGATGCTGGAAATCAAAGTAATACACACAAAATTCTGATTAAGTATTTCAGCCCGTGTATGGAGTAAAGCCAGATCTAACATATAGAGAGGCTTTGAGGAAAGAGAAGCAGAATAAACGGTGTAAAGACAGTAAGGTAGAAGGGCTGAAGTGTGTGTACCTCAATGCAAGAAGCATCAGGAACAAAGGTGATGAACTGAGAGCTTGGATACGTACATGGAATTATGATGTAGTGGCCATTACAGAGACTTGGCTGGTACCAGGGCAGGAATGGATTCTCAATATTCCTGGATTTCAGTGCTTTAAAAGGGAGAGAGAGTGGAGGAAAGGGGAAAGGCATTACTGGTCAGGGATACTATTACAGCTACAGAAAGGGTGGGTAATGTAGCAGGATCCTCTTTTGAGTCAGAATGGGTGGAAGTCAGGAGCAGGAAGGAGCAGTTACTCTATTAGGGGTATTCTATAGGCCCCCTGGTAGCAGCAGAGATACAGAGGAGCAGATTGGGAGGCAGATTTTGGGAAGGTGCAAAAATAACAGGGTTGTTATCATGGGTGACTTTAACTTCCCTAATATTGATTGGCACCTGATTAGTTCCAAGGGTTTAGATGGGGCAGATAAGTGTGTCCAGGACGGATTCCTGTCACAGTATGTGGACAGACTGACGAGGGGGAATGCCATACTAGATCTAGTACTAGGTAATGAACTGGGTCAGATCACAGATCTCTCAGTGGGTGAGCATCTGGGGGACAGTGGCCATCGCTCCCTGGCCTTTAGCATTATCATGGAAAAGGATAGAATCAGAGAGGACAGGAAAATTGTTAATTGGGGAAAGGCAAATTATGAGGTTATAAGGCTAGAACTTGCGGGTGTGAATTGGGATGATGTTTTTGCAGAGAAATGTACTATGGACATGTGGTCGATGTTTAGAAATCTCTTGCAGGATGTTAGGGATAAATTTGTCCCAGTGAGGAAGATAAAGAATGGTAGGGTGAAGGAACCATGGGTGACAAGTGAGGTGGAAAATCTAGTCAGGTGGAAGAAGGGAGCATACATGAAGTTTAGAAAGCAAGGATCAGATGGGTCTATTTTGGAATATAGGGTAGCAAGAAAGGAGCTTAAGAAGGGGCTGAGAAGAGCAAGAAGGGGGCATGAGAAGGCCTTGGTGGGTAGGGTAAAGGAAAACCCCAAGGCATTCTTCAATTATGTGAAGAAAAAAAGGATGACAGGAGTGAAGGTAGGACCGATTAGAGATAAAGGTGGGAAGATGTGCCTGGAGGCTGTGGAAGTGAGCGAGGTCCTCAATGAATACTTCTCTTCGGTATTCACCAATGAGAGGGAACTTGATGATGGTGAGGACAGTATGAGTGAGGTTGATGTTCTGGAGCATGTTGCTATTAAGGGAGAGGAGGTGTTGGAGTTGTTAAAATACATTAGGACGGATAAGTCCCCAGGGCCTGATGGAACATTTCCCAGGCTGCTCCACGAGGCGAGGGAAGAGATTGCTGAGCCTCTGTCTAGGATCTTTATGTCCTCGTTATCCACGGGAATGGTACCGGAGGATTGGAGGGAGGCGAATGTTGTCCCCTTGTTCAAAAAAGGGTAGTAGGGATAGTCCGGGTAACTATAGACCAGTGAGCCTTACGTCTGTGGTGGGAAAGCTGTTGGAAAAGATTCTTAGAGATAGGATCTATAGGCATTTAGAGAATCATGGTCTGATCAGGGACAGTCAGCATGGCTTTGTGAAGGGCAGATCGTGTCAAACAAGCCTGATAGAGTTCTTTGAGGAGGTGACCAGGCATATAGATGAGGGTAGTGCAGTGGATGTGATCTATATGGATTTTAGTAAGGCATTTGACAAGGTTCCACACGGTAGGCTCACTCAGAAAGTCAGAAGGCCTGGGATCCAGGGAAGTTTGGCAAGGTGGATTCAGAATTGGCTTGCCTGCAGAAGGCAGAGGGTCGTGGTGGAGGGAGTACATTCAGATTGGAGGATTGTGACTAGTGGTGTCCCACAAGGATCTGTTCTGGGACCTCTACTTTTCGTGATTTTTATTAACGACCTGGATGTGGGGGTAGAAAGGTGGGTTGGCAGACGACACAAAGGTTGGTGGTGTTGTAGATAGTGTAGAGGATTGTGAAAGATTGCAGAGAGACATTGATAGGTTGCAGAAGTGGGCTGAGAAGTGACAGAAGGAGTTCAACCTGGAGAAGTGTGAGGTGGTACACTTTGGAGGGACAAACTCCAAGGCAGAATACAAAGTAAATGGCAGGATACTTGGTAGTGTGGAGGAGCAGAGGGACTTGGGGGTACATGTCCACAGATCCCTGAAAGTTGCCTCACAGGTGGATAGGGTAGTTAAGAAAGCTTATGGTGTGTTAGTTTTCATAAGTCGAGGAATAGAGTTTAAGAGTTGCGATGTAATGATGCAGCTCTATAAAGCTCTGGTTAGGCCACACTTGGAGTACTGTGTCCAGTTCTGGTCGCCTCACTATAGGAAGGATGTGGAAGCATTGGAAAGGGTACAGAGTAGATCTACCAGGATGCTGCCTGGTTTAGAGAGTATGCATTATGATCAGAGATTAAGGGAGCTAGGGTTTACTCTTTGGAGAGAAGGAGGATGAGAGGAGACATGATAGAGGTGTACAAGATAATAAGAGGAATAGATAGAGTGGATAGCCAGCACCTCTTCCCCAGGGCACCACTGCTCAATACAAAAGGACATGGCTTTAAGGTAAGGGGTGGGAAGTTCAAGGGGGATATTAGAGGAAGGCTTTTTACTCAGAGAGTGGTTCGTGCGTGGAATACACTAGCTGAGTCAGTGGTGGAGGCAGATACACTAGTGAAATGTAAGAGAGTACTGGACAGGTATATGGAGGAATTTAAGGTGGGGGGTTATATGGGGAGGCAGGGTTTGAGGGTCGGCACAACATTGTGGGCCGAAGGGCCTGTTACGTGCTGTACTGTTTTATGTTCTATGTTCTATGAAATGTCAACTGTTTACTGTTTTGCATAGATACTGCCTGGCCTGCTGAGTTCCTCCAGCGTTTTAAGTGTATTACTTTGTGTGTGTTCTCTGGATTTGCAGCATCTGCAGAAGATCTTGAGCTCAATATTTTACGCTTTTTTGAGTGACTTAGTTTTTTATATATTCTTATTGTAACTTACAGTAGTTTTATGTATTGTGCAGTACTGCTGTCACAAAACATTTGTCAGTGATAATAAACTTGATTCTGATTTTGATTCACACGTGAAATTCTAATCCCGGTTCCATGAATTAGACAAATAAACTGGCTGGACAACTTAACCTCCCCATAAGATCCTATAAGGACAGAAAATTATCCAAATTCCTGAAGACAGTGGCTCAGGAATGGCAAGAAGTTGAGGAAAGCTACTCCTGTCTGTGGATTCCAGAAGCGATCGGCCCTCTGAAGAGAACTTTGAACCATCCATCTAGAGAGCAGGGCCCCTTGAACATAGAAGGATGGAGAGTGGGGAGGGAAGACAAGGTGATGAAGCTAACTGCAACTATAGATGTAGTTCTAGTTAGCAGGCTAGGGGTTCCCAACCTTTTTTGTGCCATGAACCCCTACCATTAACCAAGGGGTCTGTGACCTCCAGCTTGGGAACCCCTGCTCTGGGCTTCAACCAGAACCAGAGGTTTGATGTTTCCTCCTCTCAGAATCAGAATGAGAATTCAGTTTAATATAACTGGCATATGCTGTGAAAGTTGTTGTTTTGCAGGAGCAATACATTACAATACATAATAATAAAGACTATAAATTACAATAAGAAATATATATATATTAAAAATAAATTAAACAAGTACTGCAAAAAGAGAGCAAGAAGAAGATCAAAGATAGTGAGATAGTGTCACTTGGATGGGTTCGTTGTCCATTCAGAAATCAAAGAAAGGAGGTAAAATGTTGAGTGTGTTTCTTCAGGCTCCTCCCCCTCCTCCTCGATGGTAGCAATGAGAAGAGGGTATGTCCTGGGTGATGGGGGTCCATAATGTTGGATGCTGCCTTTCTGAGGTATTGCATTTTGAAGATGTCCTCAATGGTGGGGAGGCTAGCCAATTCCTCACCGAAATTCCTAACACGGGCTTTAGAACCATAGAAACCATAAAACCATAGAAACTACAGCACAGAAACTTGCTACTTAGGATTTAGGGCACATCTTCAGCCCACCTTGTGCTGGTTTGTATAAAAACTGTGAAATTATTTATTTTCTATTTAGAGATATAGCAGAATAGCAACCCTTCTGTGCCAATGAGCTCATGATATCCGATTACATCCATGTGGCCAAATAACCAACTAACTCCTACGTCTTTGGGATGTGGAAGGAAACTGGGACACCTGGAGGAATCCATGTGGTCACGTACAAACAGAGAGCAGCAGAGATGAAGTTGAGTCCCTAGTACTGTAATAGCATTGCAGTAATACTACCGTGCTGCTCTACGTGCAAGATTATGTACAAGAAACCTGGGTGAAAAGGCTCTACGTTCTCAGGATCACAAAACATCAGTCCATGAGGAATCCCTTTTGAGAACAAAGAAAGATGAGGAGGACTTATTCTTGTAGGGACGCCTCTTGCGCCTGAAGAACTCTGTTTCTGACTGTTAATGATAATACGCTTCCTCCTCACCTCTGTGAAGCTGTTTTGTTAATGTTATGGGGAAGTTTGGACACCGGCTAGAGACTGAAAGCAAATAATATTTATCAGCATTCTCACCTTCCTCTAACCAGGTGATTGATGTGACTTCTCTTAATTTCACTTGGGTATTGAGGAGGTAATGGGGGAAGATAATCATATATTGATGAGTTTCTCTTGAGGTATAGTCATAAGTGGGTGGCAGGGTGGAGATACCTCTCTACCAAAGGAGGTGTAAGATGGTCCTTCCCTCCACTAGGCTGCAGGTGACCCTTGGTCAAGGTGTAGCACCTGCTTCGCCCCCGATCAGGGTCACGTGAAACCATGGGAGCAGGTGGCGGATGGTTGTATGAGCAGCCGGTGTAGATCACAAGTCCGGGTTATGCGACAACTGACACCAGGCAAACAATCTCTGCAGAGTATTGACAATATCTGGGGTCACCGGTATTGTAAAGGCACTGCCCTGAAGAAGGCAATTGCAAATGACTTCTGTACAGAACATTGAATAATCATGGTCATGTAGACCACGATTGCCCAGGTCATTCAGACACGGCACACAACGATGATGATGCTGATGGTCATAAGATGATCAGACAAGCTGGGCAGGTTATTATGTTAACTTTTTACTTGTTGAGGGATGAATGGTGGCCCAGATTCCACAGCCTCCTGTTCTTTCATGTATCACTGAAGTTTGCAGTGAAGAGTCCACAGCCAAACAGTTGCTGTTACACTGTACAGTATTGTAAGGCAAACATAGGATTTAGCTCAGTATTCTTCTACCCAAACCTCCATGAGGACCAGATCTTGTCGTAGGGTTTGGAGGCTTGCGAGCCTCAGTGACTCAGAGAGCTGTGTTGGCTGGAGTCAGGGCTTCATGCTTTGTCGCTTTGTAGGGTCACCCATGGCCAAACAGGTCACAGGGGGTTCAGCTCAGGGTTAACAACCCTGACCGGTAAAACAAAACTGTTACGAAACAGCGATGAAGAACCCTTCTACATCTGAGTGTGATGGCATTCCCGAGACTCCAGCTAGGACTTGCGTGGCTGACAGTAGTGAAGACTAAGCGGAAGCTCTGGATATGATGAAGGAGGCTCTGGATATGATGAAGAAAGCCCTGAACACTGCCTGAGATGGAGGATCTTCATTGCTGCACTAAATGCCAGCAGCATAATGGTCAGTAAGTAAGTCCTCTACTCAGAACAGTTGCTGAGCTGTGAACCATGGAGTTATAAAGTCATAGAGCACTACAGCACAAGAACAGGTCCTTTGGACCATCTAGTCTGTGCCAAACTGCTATTCTGTCCAGTTCCATTGATCCACACCTGGACCATACCGCTCCATAACCCTCCCGTCCATGTACTTGCACAAATATCTCTTAAGTATTGCAATTGAACTCGCATCAACAACTTCCACTGGCAGCTCGTTCCACACTTTCAACACCCTCCAAGAGAAGACATTCCCCCTCAGGTTCCCTATAAACATTCAGCTTTCACCCTTAACCTATAACCTCTAATTCTAGCTTCACTCAGCCTCTGTGGAAAAAGCCTGCTTGCATTTACCCTATCTATACCCCTCATAATGTTGTATACCTCGATCAAATATCCCCTCATTCTCCCACACTCCAGGTAATAAAGTCCTAATCCATTCACTCTGGTCCTCAAGTTGCAGCAACAACCTTGTAAGGTCAAAAACAGTCAAATGGACAACTTGGTTGGCATAAGCAACTGGATTGGGCCCAAAGGCCTGTTTTCATGCTGTATAACATTATGACTAACTTTACATGAGTAACGTGTATTATGGCTCTCAGAGGTGGACTGTTCCTCTGTTACCTAGCCAGTTGTAACAATTCTTCTCAATCTTATCACTCTTTTCAAATTTCTCCATCATCTTATCTCTTTCTGTCTCTGTAATTTCACCCAGCCCTCCACATCCCAAGCTCTTTTCTACTCTTTGGTCCATCTTGCAGTCTCTAATTTTCCTTGCTCCATCTTTAACAGCCATACCTATCAACCTAAAGGTTAAGATATATATTAACTTTATTCATCATGTGCACATTGAAACATACAGTGAAATACGTTGTTTGCGTCAACAAGTAACACAGTTGGAGATGAGCTGGGGGCAGCCCGCCAGCGTTGCCATACTTCCAGAGCCAACCTAGGATGCCCACAACTCACTAACCCTAACCCGTGTGTCTTTGGAATGTGGGAGGAAACCCAGCACCCTACGGGAGTGTGCCACGCTAATCTAACCTACCTAGGCACTAATACTGGAGTTTTCCCCTGCTCTTGACCTCTCCACCTCTTTATCTCTTTTTCCCAACTTCTTTATGGAGGAGAAAAAAAGTAATGATGATTGTTTCATCAATGATCATTATTAAAAAAGTGCTATCTGATCAAAGTCACAAAGATCATGAATTGGCTGCCTTGCTTCCTAGGCAACAAACGAAGCTAGCTTTCAACTCTGCAGATAAAGATCATTAATTTGAATACCCCAAATATATCCAAAATCCCTAAGCTGACATATTCGGGATTCTGATAGAGAATTATAAGTTTCCAATGATTTTGCTCATTTGCTCCTGTGTTGCTGCGTTCTGCTTCGTAGACCCTATGAATAAATGATAAATACCATTGTAAACTTCTGGTTTAAGACGATGCTGATGAACCTCAACGACTTCGGGCCGGTGGCTAATGAAACAAGGAAAACAACTGAATACTTTGTAAATCACACTTTTTCAGGCAAACAATCATCACAAGAAATAGTCTGTAACTTCCCTTTGGACTTGAAGGCGATTTGATGTGGCAGAACCAAGGCGAGGTGAGGCGAGGCAGCAGGCCTGTTACTGGGAGCGAGGAAGACCCAAGGTTTGATCAAGCGTCGTGTTACCGGCCAAATCGTGGCAGAGAGGTCTGGGTTCCAGAACGTACTGAAGCGACTGAACCTGATGCCTAGACTGAGACTTAAGCGCAAGGCCTGATCGAGATGGTGGAATCCTGGTCCCAGAATGTATCGAGGTGATTGAACCTGATGTTTGGACATTCATTTGGGTGACAGGCCAGATTGAAAAGGTCAGGGTGTTGGGGCTTGAAGCAACAGACAGACTGGTTCAGCTTGCTACTCTGTGACTGGGCTCGGTTCTGTGCTGAACTATGGAACTCTGTTTGTGGACTCCAGTTCAGAACTTCATTTGCTTATGGTTATTGTTTTGCATGATGTGTGTTTTTTCTCTCTGTACACATTGGCTCTTCTTTTTTTATATGGGGTCATTTGGGTTTCTTTGTTTTGTGGCTGCCTGTAAGAAGACAAATCTCAAAGTTGTATATAGTACGAGGGGTAATTGATAAGTTCGTGGCCTAAGGTAGAAGGAGTCAATTTTAGAAAACCTAGCACATTTATTTTTCAACATAGGCCCCTCCTACATTTACACACTTAGTCCAGAGGTCGTGGAGCATACGGATCTTGCACCTCCAGAAAGTGTCCACAGCGGGGGTGATTGATAAGTTCGTGGCCTAAGGTAGAAGGAGATGAGTTATACGGCTCTCGTTACACGCGCGTGCAGTTCAACTCCTTGAGTGATTATGCAGGAAGTTTGAAGTTAATAACTCATCTCCTTCTACCTTAGACCACGAATTTATCAATCACCCCTCGTATACATACTTTGATAATGAATGTACTTTGGACTTTGAAATACCATTAATACGTGCTTTTCTTGTAAAGTGTGTTTACTTCTCTCAGCAAGTTATGAGTCTTTGGAATTTTTCAAAGAGCAGTGGATGCAGTTGTGGTTCGGGCTAATCAGACTATAACTGCAATGGGTTATTGGAGCATTGTTCTTATGTATCTATATTTTGGGAGAAAGTTCAAGTCTAATTGTCATTCAACCATACCTGAATACACATGGATACAGCCAAACCCACCGCTGCCTGTAAGGAGTTTGTATGGTCTCACTGTGACCACTTGGGTTTCCTCCGGGTGCTCCGGTTTCCTCCCACAGTCCAAAGACAGTAGATTAATTGGTCATTGTAAATTGCCCCAGGATTAGGCTAGGATTAAATCGGGGATTGCTGAGTGGCTCAAACAACAAGAAGCGCTGGTTCCATACTGAATCTCAGTAAATAAATAAATAAAATGAAACAGTGTTACTCCGGTGAAAAACACAGTACCAACAGTCATACACAGTACAAGGCACACATAGCACATATAAAATAGCAGGTATATATAAGATGACAATAAAATACAGTCACACAAAAATATATATCGTCTGCAGCCAAACACAATCCAGCTTGCCTTCTGCCAAGTGAACACTGGGGGGCAGCAGCACTGACTCCAGCATGGTCGCCGTGCTACACCTCCTCCAGCACTCCGATGGAGCACCCAATTCCGATGCCTCCCCCGGGCGGTTGTAAACAGGTAACCCCACAGCCTCAGGCCTAGTCCTTGCTATGACCGAGGCCACGCAGCTCCCTGCTGAATTGGACTTGCGCCAATGTCCAACAGGGTCTTGCAATCACAAGAAAAGAGACTAAAACGATCGCTCGCTGTTAGACTGCACACCCCTTTCGCGCACCAGTGCCTGTCTGTTGCAGGCAGAATCACGGTCCACATCAAATCCAGCTCTGACAGTCTCTCCGCCAATGAGCAACTTGCTGATGGGATAGATCTGCAGTAACTTAAGTTCTTAATGTTCATCTAGGTCTCTGATTGTAAAAAAATACATTTTAAAAAGACAATAGAAACTTTGGTTGACCCCGTATAAGCTGCTGTGTCCGAGTGTGCTGCTATCTTACCAGAACTACAGTACAACCTACTCCTTTAGTTAGACCATAAGACCATAACACAATAAGGTATAAGGGCAGGATTAGGCCATTTGGCCCATCGAATCTGCTTCGCCATTCCACCATGGCTGATTTATTTCCCCTCTCAACCTCATTCTCCTGCCTTCTCTCTGTAACTTTCGACACCCCTACTGATCAAGAACCTATCAACCTCCGCTTTGAATATACCCAAAGACATGGCCTCCACAGCCGTCTGTGGCAATGAATTCTGCAGATTCACCACCTTCTTGCTAAAGAAATTCCTCCTCACCTCTGCCCTAAAGGACATCCTTGTATTCTGAGGATGTGCTGCCTGGCCTTGAGTGTCCCACCTCTCCATGTCAACCGTACCTGGGCCTTTCAATATTCAATAGGTTCCAGTCCTGAGCAGCATATCATAAACTTGCTAAGTTTAAAAACTAGTGAGGGAGATGGTGGGAGCCCTGATAAACATTTGTAGTTCCAATCAACTTCAGTTTACAATCATACCCAACAAACACACTCTTCATAAAGTGAGAATAAGAATATTACAAAGACAAAAGCAAATTATGTGCCTTTATCTGACCACAGATTCCTCCATCAGCATGCTGTGATATGACTTTGATTGAACTAATCTTTCTCCTGTGAGGGACACTTAATACTTTCAGACCTATTGAAAACACACTCAGTAAACCCCATTTGTGAGGTGTCATTAAAATCTTTATTGCCCCGCACTTTATCAAGCTCGGTAGAATCGAGTTCAGTATTTTGAAACTTACAGCTGGTGGACAGTGAAGCAGTTTTGCACGGTCTACTGAGCACTCGTTCTCATTAAATCTTCATGATTCTGGAACCAATTAAATAGAGGATATGTCTCAATTTGTTCTCCATTAATGCCACATTGGCTAGTGAGGCAGACCCTGTACCCAGTGAAGAGATCGCAAGCACATGAAATTGATGAACTGAGAACTACCACTATTCCTGACTTCCCCATCTGGAGTTCCAGTCTGAGGTTACAGACGAGGGCTTTTGACCCAAGATTCAACTCTTGCAAACACAATAGACCCCTTTAGATGTTACACTCCATTCATGGTTATAAAAACACGCACACTGCTTAAAACACACAGATGCACACATGGCATAAAAAACAGAAAAATACATTGTACAAAACACACACACACTGCACAAAATATATACTCACACTGATTAAAGCATTAATGTCGTACACAGGACATACAATTATACAATTCATAAAACGTACACCGGACACACAATACTTAAACTATATGCATTATTCACAACTCTCTCTCTCACACACACACACACACACACACACACACACACCCTTAGGTAAATTAAAATCATTCTGCAAGAACATATACACTCTCACTCAATGTCAGCAAGACCAAGGAGATGGTTATTGACTTCGGAAGGAGAGAACTAGACTCCATGAGCCACTCCTCTTTGGGGATCACAGGGGGAGAGGGTTAGCAACTTTCAATTGCTCAGTGTTACCATTTCAGAGGATCTTTCTTGGGTCCAGCACATAAGTGCCATTACAAAGAAAGCATGATAGTGCCTCTACTTTCTTAAGAAGTTTTTGTGAAGATTCGACATGTCATCTAAAACATTGACAAACTTGTATAGATGCGTGGTGGAGAGTATATTGACTGGCTGCCTCGTGGCCTGGTATGGAAATCCCAATGCCCTTGTACAAATAGTGGATATGGCCCAGTCCATCGCAGGTAAGGCCCACCCCACCATTGCGCACATCTACACAGAGCATTGTCACAAGAAAGCAGCATCCATCATCAGAGACCCACCACCCAGGACATGCTCTCTTCTCATGCTGTCATCAGGAAGGAGACACATGAGCCTCAAGACCTGCACCATCGGGTTGGGGAACAATTATTACCCCTCAACCATCAGTTTCTTGAACTAAAGGGGATAACTTCGCTCAACCTCACTCACCTCAGCACTGATCTGGTCCCTCAAACTATGGACTCATTTTCAAGGATTCTCAATATTTATTGCTTATTGATTATTATCATCACTATTTTCTTATTTGTCTTCTCTGTTTTTGCAATTGCTCAATTTCTTGTACTTACTGTGAAACTCCAGGTTGTATATGGTGACATATATGTACCTTGATAACAATTTTACTTGGAAATGCACAGAGACCGCACAAAACACACTGGTGCACAAACCATGCATATTATTCGAAACACGCACATCATGCACAGTTCAGTCAGAGCCCAAAGAACCACAGTCTCCAAGTACACAGAGAACTCAAAACAAAGGAAACATGCACACCATATATTTACGCATTAACTTATGTACTTGTGACAGGGAAACACGCATGTTAACATACTCTTGTACTCAAACATGCCTATACATTCACTTATTAGTTCAAACACTCACTGTCGAAGTGTCTGCAGTTTGGGAACCATGTACGTTCTGGCTGTTTTATATTGATTTATTAAAGATTACTGCAATGACATATTTTGGGAGCATAATTTAACTTTATTCGTTTATTTGTTGACAACTATCACACAGTTTATACGGCAGCTTACCTGTAAACATGTTACAGGATGAAATTATCTAAGGCCATGAAATGGGATGGAATAAGATTGGGAATCAAAGGAATTGCGGGCATTGGAATAAAGGGAATGGGGGTGGAGGAGAAGAGACCGGAGGGAATGTAATTGGAGAACATGGAGATGGACAGTGTAAGAATGGAGCACATACCAAATATTGATGTGGAGAGGAGGTTTCCTATAGTGGGAAAGTCCAGGACCAGAAACTAGAACTGAAATGAGGAGGAATTCCTTCAGACAGGAGTGGCGAATCTTTGCCACAGACAGCAATGGAGGCCGAGTCATTGGGTATACTTAAAGTGGAGATTGATTGTTTATTGATTATTAATAGTGTCAAAGAGCGGTGGGGTGGAGATATGTCTCTACCAAAGGAGGTGGAAGAAACTCTTTCCCTCTACTAGCCTGCTAGCCTGTAGATCACTCCTGGGCAAGGTGTAGCATCTGCTTAGACATCCCCCCCCCCCGCCCCCAACCTTCAGGGTCACATAAAGCCATGAGAGCAGGTGGTGGATGGTCGTACGAGCAGCCGTTGCATATCACAAGTCCTGGTTATGTGACCACAGACGCCAGGTAGACAATCTCTGAAGAATAATGATAATGGCTGGGGTCACCTGTCTTGTAAAGGCACTTGCATTTCTATAGAAAAATTTGCCAGGAACAATCATGCTCATGGAAAGATGGCATGGCACATTACGGATAAACGGCGTCAAAGGTTACAGGGGGAAGGAAGGAGAATGTGATTGAGAGGAATTGTAAATAAGCCAAGATCGAAAGGCAGAGCAGCCTCACTAGCTGAATGGCATAATTTGCTCCAATGTCTAAAGGTCTATTAGGGAAACTGAGGCATGGAGATTGAAGCTATGGGGTTGGAGGGGATAGGATTAGAGTCCTGAAATTAGAGGCCATGGGATTGAAGATCCTGGGATTGGAGGGGGTAGGATTCTAGGGTATATGTCAGAAAATGCCTTCTAGCTGTATGGAGATTATTTGTTGATATTTACCTTAGCTGTTTAACTTTAATGTTACAGGAACAGATTTACTAATGTTAGACTGCTCCTGTATGACAGAATGCAACCATATAATTTCAAACAAAAATGGACAATCGGGGAAGATTGGAACTCCCCGGAGCCATTTATAGGTTCAGGGGTTGAGAGATTATTGAACATATATCTCCCCTCACATTAAAATCAGGAAGATGGAGGTTAGCTCGAAAGTCAGTATGATTCATTAAAATAAATATAAGTGCTTTTTCTGCCTGTCTGACAGTGGTGAGAATCGTCTCAAAGTTACAAAACACAGCATTTTCTCGTCAAAACTATTTGTCTTACTGACCAAAACCATTAGCTTCCTGATCTCTATTTCTGTACAAATAATACGAACTGTTATTTTAATCAATTAAACATTATTTTTTAACTTGATATCAATCTGCTGGAGATTTAACCCACTGTACTGTGCAAAGAATTATGTGACATGATGCAAAAATGTTATTATTTCTTGATTGTAGTCCAAATTCTTATGATTTATTTAGTTACCGGCAATAAAATTGGATAAACATAGATAGCCAATATAAGCTATGTGTCTGCTGATAGCTACGTGCTTCATTTTTTCACAAGGCCATTATTAACTTACAGTGGATTTTTTACAACTCTTTGCAAGGAATTCAACTAACTTCCAAAACCTCTCTTTATTTAACAGAAGTATTCTGACAGGTGCTTCTGTCCCTTTTGATTCAGATTTTTTTTAGATTATGAAGACACGTAGTCCTCTTTTATTGTCATTTAGTAATGCATGCATTAAGAAATGATACAATATTTCCTCCGGTGTGATATCACAAAACACAGGACAGACCAAGACTGAAAAAACTGACAAAACCACATAATTATAACACATAGTTACAACAGTGCAACAATACCATAACTTGATGAAGAAGTCCATGAGCACAGTAAAGTTCAAAGTCTCTCAAATGTCCCACATCTCACGCAGGTGGGAGAAGGAAGAAAAACTCTCCCTGCCATGCCGACCACAGTCCAACTCTGAGTCATCCGAAAACTTCGAGCCTCTGATCAGCTCTCCAACACCGAGTACTGAGCGCCATCTCTGTCCGAACGATTCGACCTCTTTCTCGGGCGCCAAAAGCAGGCAAAGCCGGGGATTTTGAGGCCTTCCCTCTGAAAGATTCCTGACCACGCAGTAAGGACAGCAGCGAACAAACTTTTCAGAGACTTCTCCAGTTGTTCCTCTGTGCTTTCACGTCCATTCTCCATCAAATCAGAATTGTCCACAGACCCTATTTAACAGATACGATATCATTTTTCACCAGAGGGCTGCGCACGTGCAGGCGCGCTGCTCTCTCTCCTCCCTCCTAAAGTTCAAAGTAAATTTATTATCAAAGTATGTTTATGTCACCATGTACAACCCTGAGATTCATTTTCTTGCAGGCATTCACAGTAGAACAAAGACATAGAATAGTTTCAATGAAAAACTGTGCACAGAGACAGACAAACAACCAATGTGCAAGACAAACTGTGGAAATACAAATAATAATAATAATAATAAATAAATAAAACAAGTAAAGCTAAGAACATGATTTGCAGAGTCCTTGAAAGTGAGTCCATAGTTTTGTAGAATCAGCGTATAGTTGAGGTGAGTGAAGTTACCCACAGTAGTTCAGGAGCCTGGTGGTTAAAGGGTTATACTGTTCGTCACCCTGGTGGTGTGGGACCAAAGGCCCCTTGTACCTCCTGCCGAGTGTGGTAGTGAGAAGAGAGCACAGCCCAAGCGGTAGGGGTCCTTGACGATGGATGCTGCTTTCTTGTGGCAGCGCTCCTCGTTCGTGTGCTGAATGGCAGAGAGGGCTTTGCTTGTGATGGAATATTGCGATATACTGTAGGGTCACAAGCCATATCAACAATTTGTCTGAGTGAGACGCAGAGGAACAGCCGTAAACATTTTGAATGATGCAACAGGTCCAAGGTGGAATATGGCCATGGGCTGTATGATGTTCTCATCGTACCTCACCTATGGATTATATTAAAATGCCAAGAGTGCTGAAACAGGTGAAGAGAAGGAGTGTTTAAACATAATTTATTTACTTTTGAGATACAGCATAGAGTAGGCCCTTCTGACCCTCCCGTTGAACTACAGCACCCAGCAATCCCTCAATTTAATTAGATTAGATTAGATTATGAGGACACACAGTCCTCTTTTATTGCGTGAGATGCATTAAGAAATGATACAATATTCCTCTGGTGTGATATCACAAAACACAGGACAGACCAAGACTGAAAAACACTAACAAAACCACATAATTATAACATATAGTTACAACAGTGCAACAATACCATAACTTGATGAAGAACAGGCCATGGCACAGTAAAAAAGTTCAAAGTCTCTCGAATGTCCCACATCTCACGCAGACGGGAGAAGGAAGGAAACTCTCCCTGCCGTGCCAACCACAGTCCGACTCTGAGTTGTCCGAAAACTTCGAGCCTCCGATCAGCCCTCCGACGCGGAGTGCCGAGCACCATCTCTATCCGAACGATTCGACCTCAATCTCGGTCACCAGCAGCAGGCAAAGCCGGGGATTTTGGGGCCTTCCCTCCAGAAGATTCTCGATCACCCAGTAGCAGTAGCAGCAAACCGGGCATTTCAGAAATTTCTCCAGATGTTCCTCTGTGCTTTCACGTCTGTCTCCATCAAATCAGAATTGTCCAGGGCCCCTAATCCTAGACTAATCACGATTTACAATGACCAATTAACCTACCAACTGGTATGGCTTTGGAATATGGGAGGAAACCAGAGCACCTGGAGAACACCCACGCAGTCAGGAGAGAAAGTACAAACTCCTTACAGGTAGCAGTAGGAATTGAACCCATGTCTGTAGGTCTGGTAACAATTCTTCCATGCCATGTGCTTTCATTGCGCAAGAAGGATCCGTCAATTTGCTTCATTGCTTGACTCCACAGCAGGCTGACAGAAGATCATTGATTGGGATGGGGATTGTAGGGCTCCAGATGTACCGAGATGCAGTGAAACGCTTGCCTTGCACACTGTTCACGCAGATCAATTCATTACACAGTGCACTGAGGTAGTACAACGTAAAACAATAACAGAACGCAGAATAAAGTGTAACAGCTACAGGGAAAGTGCCGTGCAGGCAGACAACAAGGTGCAAGATCATAACAAATTAGATTGTGAGGTCAAGAGTCCATCTTATTGTACTAGGAAGCCATTCAATAGTCCGTTTCTCTCTACAAAAGCCTGAAAGCATGTATCACCAGGATTAAGAACAGCTATTTCACTGTTAAATGGTCCCCTAGTACAACAGGATGAAGCTTTTGTCTCATAATCTGTCCTGCACCTTCTTGTTTGCCAGCAATGCATGTTCTCTGTAACCAAAACACTTTATTCTACATTCTTTTATTGTTTTCCCTCAATGTACTGATTTAATGAAGTGACATTACTTTCTTGCTTTATTGAGATTAGATTATTAGATTAGATTATGAAGACACGTAGTCCCCTTTTAGTGTCATTTAGTAATGCATGCATTAAGAAATGATACATTATTTCCTCCGGTGTGATATCACAAAACACAGGACAAACCAAGACTGAAGAAACTGACAAAACCACATAATTATAACGTGTAGTTACAAACAGTGTAACAATACCATAACTTGATGAAGTCCATGAGCACAGTAAAGTTCAAAGTTTCTCAAATGTCCCACATCTCACGCAGATGGGAGAAGGAAGAAAAACTCTCCCTGCCATGCCGACCACAATCCGACTCTGAGTCGTCCGAAAACTTCGAGCCTCCGATCAGCTCTCCGACACCGAGTACTGAGCGCCATCTCTATCCGAACGATTCGACCTCCTTCTCGGTCGCCAAAAGCAGGCAAGACCATGGATTTTGAGGCCTACTCTCTGAAAGATTCACGACCACACAGTAACGACAGCAGCGGACGGGCGTTTCAGAAATTTCTCCAGATGTTCCTCTGTGCTTTCACGTCCACTCTCCATCAAATCAGAATTGTCCACGGCCCCTATTTAACGGATACGATATCATTTTCCACCGGAGAGCTGTGCACGCGCGGCGCGCTGCCATCTTCTCCTCCCGCCGAAGCATGGAATGGGTCCTACTGGACCTTCGACCCGCAGCACCCAACAACCTCTGATATATCTCTAACCTAATCACGGGACAACGTACGATGACCAGTTAACCTCCTAATCAGCACGTCTTTAGGAGAAAACCAGAGCATCTGGGAGAAAACCCATGCATTCCACGGAGGGGATGTACAGACTCCTTACGGATTACATCGGAATTGAACTCTGAACTCCAATGACCCGTGCTGTAGTAGTGTCGCGCTAACTGCATGCTACCATGGGGCAACCCCCATGGTATGATCTGCACGGATGGTATGCAAATTTGTTTTTCACCGTACTTTGGTACAATGGCAATAATAAATCAATTTAACAATATCGTGCTTCATTCCCTGCAGATAGAATGCTATGTCAACAGTTTAATGGTATAGTCCACACAATCTAATTCACCCTCACTTTTGCTGTTGACCAGAGCATTTGTCCCCTCCAAGTGTTTACTCAGGATACTAAAAGATCAAAACAAGCCTGCTTCCACGGCCTTTTTAGGTGGCACTTTACTCATGGTTTAAAAAAATCAATCTCGTCATCTCCTCCCTGGCTTTTCCCACATACTGCAACTGAATCCCATTCCCGGTAACCTCTGGAAATCTTTTCCATTTTCTTGCTGAGCCCCCAATCCTAGTATTAATGATAATGCTCAGAATTCATTAAAACGCTGTGATTCCTCAATTGAAAATCAAATCAAGCTGAAGATCAAGTTTATTGTCATCTGACCTAACATATAAATAACCAGATGAAATAATATTCCTGAAGACCATCGCTGAAGCCGTCAGCGCAGGAGTTGAGTGGGCGAAGCGGTCCCAACCCTCCAAGCAGACCATTGCCTTTGTCAGAGCTGGGGAGCAGCCAATACCTGCCAAAAGGACATCTGCAGACATTCTGACCTCTGCAAGGGACTGGCAGCTGTTGGTGGACCTCGAAGGGCAGCTGAAGTTCCCCAACCATATCGCAGCCACCACCCTGCAACCAGACATTGTCCTAGTGTCTGAGTCTACTAAGCAAGTGGTGCTGCTGGAGCTGACAGTCCCATGGGAAGATAGCTTGGAAGAGGCCTTTGAAAGGAAGCTCTCCAAGTACGCAGGACTGGTCAGCAACTGTCAGCAGGCTGGATGGAGAGCGAGGTGTCTCCCAGTGGAGGTTGGTTGTAGGGGATTCGTAGCCCATTCCTTAGTTAGAGCCTTCAGCATTTTGGGCATCGAGGGAGAGAGGAAGAGGAGAGCCATCCGCAGTACCACCGATGCGGCAGAGAGGGCCTCAAGATGGCTGTGGCTCAAAAGAGGGGAGCCATGGAGTCATAAGTAGCTAGCCATCTGGACACAAGCTGGGGTCTGATCAGCCCCGGCTGGGTCACCTGGAGGAGGTTGTTTGATGTTGAAAGACCCGAAACACCCGATGATTCCAGGAACATCACTGGAGATGTGTCCAGAAGCATCAATAGATGTATGTACACAGCAATGGATCACAGTGCCCACTCAAAGCATACATCACACAAACACAGCATATAAAACAAAATATCACCATGAGTAAGTTAACAAAATACAATTCGAAGTGCAGCACAGGTAAAGAGTAAACAGCTCACTGTCCCAGTATTTGCAGCATCTGCAGAATCTCTTGTGGTTCGGACAAACATCGAATGTTGAAAAGAGGACCAATGCTGCAGTGCATCACGCAGCTGACAGAGCAATTGCTTTGCATGGACAGGGACCTGGCTTCAGTCCTGGTTGCTGTCTGTGACGAGTTTGCATGCTTTCCCTATGACTGACTGGTTTTCAAATGGCTGCTTCAATTTAATATCTCTGGCATATGTCTTAAGATATTTTGCTTTATGGCAGCAGTACATAGCAATACATAATAAAAAACCATAAACACGAGGAATTCTGCAGATGCTGGAAATTCAAGCAACACACATCAAAGTTGCTGGTGAACGCAGCAGGCCAGGCAGCATCTCTAGGAAGAGGTACAGTCGACGTTTCGGGCCGCGACCCTTCGTCAGGACTAACTGAAGAAAGAGCTAGTAAGAGATAGTAAGAACTAGTACTGGCTCTTCCTTCAGTTAGTCCTGACGAAGGGTCTCGGCCCGAAACGTCGACTGTACCTCTTCCTAGAGATGCTGCCTGGCCTGCTGGCTCTTCCTTCAGTTAGTCCTGACGAAGGGTCTCGGCCCGAAACGTCGACTGTACCTCTTCCTAGAGATGCTGCCTGGCCTGCTGCGTTCACCAGCAACTTTGATGTGTGTTGCTATAAAAAAACCATAAATTACAATAAGAAATATATACATATTTTTCAATTTATTTATAATTATTACACACACACACATAGGAGCCACGTATCTATTTTCTGTCTGTATTGTATTTTGTGTTGCACATTTATTATGGATAATTTGTCACGTGGTATGAACAAACGAATAGTTACGTACTCACGCTTTGTCTCAGTTAGTTGCTTAGTTTAGTCTAGTGGAGAGTGGCTGAGCCACAGGGAATGATATTTTTATTTTAACTTAACTATTTAATTGACATATATACTTAATATAACTCATTTTCTCTTTATTTATTCATCATGTGTTTCATTGTGCTTCCACCATACAGTTAACAAATTTCACAACATATGCCAGTGATATTAATCAGATCCTGAATTCTGAATTCTTTTGTTGAGCACTGAAATAAGTTAATTAGCTATGCTAACTTGGTTATTTTGCTAACTAGATCGCTAATTAGAACACTTTTAGGATGCTTAATCATGGTAACCAAATGCTAATATCACTATTAGACCACAAGTTAGACCATTATATCACTAATATAGTTTCTTTACTTTTTCTTAAATCACCGCAAGATCATTCATCTTTGCTGGTTTTGTAATAAAGGATTGAACATACTTTTTTCAATCTGGAAATTCGTTATTTGGAAGCATTTCCTACAGTGTTGATTACCCTGGCTTAGCCTCCCAGCAGTTTTGGTTTATTTTCAAGTAAGATCTACTATATATATATATATATATATATTTATAACTAAAATAAGTAGTGCAAAAGTGAGCAAAAGAAAAACAATAGTGAGCAAGTGTTTTTCCGAATCTTGAGCCCTCGCTCACTCAAACAATACTTATAAGACATGCTTTTTAATCTAGGCAGCAAACTGGTAAATATTCCTCTATCTTTGGCATATCTTTGCCAAAAATAAAGTTTACCTTAAATTATTGCAAACAGATGTAAAAGATGCTCTGTCACTGTATTGAAGAAGAGTATGTGTGTTCCCTGAAGTGACCAGGTCAATACTTGGTCATCAGTCAATGTCACCTCTAGTTCAGATCATTCAGGAACAGAATCACAATCAGATTTAGTATCACTGGCATATGTTGTGAAATATGTTGTTTTGCTTCAGCACTACATTGCAATACATAATAACAGAAACTATAAATTACAATAAGAAATATATACATAGAACATTAAATTAAATAAGTAGTAAAAATAAGAGAACAAAGAAAAAAAAACAGAGTTAGTGTTCATGAGTTCATTGTCCATTCAGAAACCTGATGATAGAGGGGGAGAAACTGTTCCTGAAATGTTGAGTGTGTGTCTTCAGGCTCCCGTGCCTCCTCTTTGATGGCAGCACTGAGAAGAGCCATGTCCTGGGTGATAGGGATCCATAATGGCAGATGCCATCTTCCTGAGGCATTGCCTTTTGAAGATCGGAAATAGTGGCCACCTATCGAGGCCATCTTTAGCTTCCTCTCACATCCCAAAGAAGTGGAGGTT
The DNA here is from genome assembly GCF_963921235.1 of Mobula hypostoma. Lineage (NCBI taxonomy): Eukaryota > Metazoa > Chordata > Chondrichthyes > Myliobatiformes > Myliobatidae > Mobula > Mobula hypostoma. The sequence continues at coordinate 9,441,050 of NC_086107.1, forward strand.
GGTAGGTTAATTGGCCATAATGGAAGAGCTGAGGTGAATGTGGGGAAAATAAGATTAATGCAGGATTACTGTAATTAGCACTCAGTACTGATTCTGGGGTTGAAGGACCTGTTTCCACGTTACGTATCTCCATGAGTTTATGGCTGAAAATAAAAGGAATGTTTGTGACTGAGTGGAGATTGGGGAATCAGGGTGACTCCAATGTTGTCGATGCTGATTGAAGGAGGATGAGGAGTACTGCTTAATCATAGCTGACCTGTGCAGACGACTGTGGGCTGGACACATTTCACAAGGGAAGATCAATGGCTAAGAAAGCAAGATGCAGTCAGAATCAGGTTAATTATCAATGATATATGTCGTGAAATTTGTTGTTTTGTAGCAGCAGTACACTGTTGTACATAATAAAAGCACACTCATAATACAAAATCTGCAAGTTGCAATAAGAAATATTGAAAATAAATAAATTAGTGGTGCCAAAGGTGGATAAAATGGTGAGGTAGTGTTCAGAAATCTGATGGCAGAGTGGAAGAAGCTGTTCCTAAAATAATGAATGTGTGCCTTTGGGCTCCTCTACCTCCTACCCAATGGTAATAATGAGAAGAGGACATCTCCTGGGTGTTGGGGATCCTTAACGATGGATGATGCCTTGTGAAGATGTCCTCGATGGTGGCCAACCCCTTATCAGAAGCAAGAAGGAAAGCAGAAACCATGGGGGGGAAGTGAGGAAAAGATAAAATGTGAACTTAGTGGTTCTCTCCACAGATACTGCTTGACCTGCTGTGTAGCTCCATCATTTTCTGTTGTTTCAAATTTTCTGTTAACGTGGTTCTCACTTTTTGGTTACTGTTATACTCTTTGCCACTTCACTTGCAAGACTGCCTACTGTGAAAAAGTTCTGCCCCTCTCTTCAACAGAGCCACCACCTCTCCCTGATACTTTTCAGAACCTTATAAAGGTTTGCAAGAATTTCCTTGCTCTAAGATTCAGCACATTTTGCAGCTCCAGCGACTGGGTTCAATCATAGCAAGTTCAGCAAGGAGTTTATATGTTCTTCTCATTACCATGTGGGTTTCCTCCACGTGCTCTGGTTTCCTCCTACATTCCAAAGACATTCAGGTTAGTAAGTTGTGGGCACGCTACGTTGGCACCGGAAGCATGGTGACACTTGCGGGCTGCCCTGAGCACATCCTCAGACGGTGTTGGTTGTTGGCTCACTCTACCTTTCAATGTACATGTGACAAGTAAAGCTAATTTTTCATCTTTCCTGCTCATAAGGAGAAACATCCTCCTTGCTCTTTAACAACTTCCCCTTTGGCACACACAAGGATTTTAAGTACACAAATTCATAGGTATCGTCAATTACCATTTGGGGAACTGCTCTATATGCAAAATTGACTGTTTTGTTTCCTATGACAGTAATTAGATTCTAAAATAGACTTTTGCTGACTGTATTTTAGGATGTTCTGAGGTTGTGAAATGTGTAGCATAATAGGCAAATCTTTTCTGCTTCTCTCTTTATTTATCTTTTCCTTTTTTCTATTTTTAATCTCATTTTCTACGTTCAATTCCTTTTTCCTTTCATTCTCTTTCTGCATCATTTTCTTTTTATCTTTTCACTTTCTTTCCTTCTCCTTTTCACTCTTTCATTCCTTTTCCTTTCTTTTATTCTCTGTTCCTATTTTCTTTCTTCCATACTTTCTTTCTATCTTCTTTTATTCTTTTTTCCTTCCTTTCATTCACCCATCTATGATTTATTTATTCTGATTCTTTATTTTTTAAAACCTTTTTTCTTCCTTTTCCTTTAACTTATTCACCTTCTGCAGCACCAGCCTACAGATGAAGTACCCCTCTTTTAATCTTCCATCTGTCTGACCTTCCCTAGAAAAATATTTGATATATCTCACTCAAGAACACAAATACATGAATTATTGTTTTTTTGTTTTATTACCGGTTATTTACTTAAGCCACTTTTAGACAACTTTAGCAAACAAGAATGGCATGTGCGTCAAAGCTCTGAGTCCCCAAAGTGATCCCACAAAAGTCCCCAAAGGATAGAAAGATATTTCTTAATTATCCGTGTAGACATTAACCATAATAGCATACAAAAGTAATTGCTCCCTTGGAAGTACATTGAATTTATCTTCAAAAATGAAAGAAGATGGAGAATGGCTCTCAAAATAGATACTATTGGGTCTATCTTGCCCCTGAGGTCCACAGCGGAAAAGGCTTTCCTGTGTTTCCATCTTTCTTTGGAACAGCCTCAGATTATCAAGCTGAAGATGCATTATCACAAGTGGCCTGGGCCCCAGACAGAATGTCTGGGATGGTTTAAAGCAGAGGTTTGAGCAGCTTTAAGGCAGAGGTCTCAGTCTTGGTATCTTTTCACTGCAACCCTGTTTCTCTAACTTTTGCCAAAAGATAAATAGTGGGAGTTACTAATGTTTTGACCTCTGAACTTTAACTTATTGCTTGCATCTTGTCTATAAAGTTTAATGGATGCATCCGCCTTTACTAAAAAATGCCAGGCTTCAGGATTCAGTTTCCTTTATTCTGTTAAGTATTTTCAATTTTAAAATATAAACCAACGGAGGTTGGAATTGTAAAATACTAACATACTCTTTTATTCCAACATCAGTGAATGCTCCCCCAGCTGACATTCAGTTTAAAGATTCACCCAAACCAAAACAAAAACTGCTGAACTTTGTTCAGTTGCGATTCCCAGATTTCTGCAGATGTACCTTTAGATGTGTAAGTTTGCGAAGAATCGAATCACGGAGATTGCTGCTACTGAATCTGAACTGATTCTATGACCTATCGACTTAGTTTCAAGGACTCTTTACAACTCAGAAAAGTTCGAAGTAAGTATGTATATCTCACCATATACAACCCTGAGATTCATTTTCTTGCAGGCATTCACAGTTGAACAAATATATAAAATAGATTTGATGAAAATCTACACACAAACACTAATAAACAAAATAGAAAGACTATGGAACACGAACAGGGTATACATTGTCCCGATAGTAATATCAACAACTGGTGTCATCCCATAGTCACTACACAATAACATTAAACAATTAGGGCTACACATATCTACAGTGGTATGCAAAAGTTTGGGCACCCCTGGTCAAAATTTCTGTTACTGTGAATAACTAAGCGAGTAGAAGATGAACTGATTTCCAAAAGGCATAAAGTTAAAGATGACACATTTCTTTAATAGTTTAAGCAAGAAAACTTTTTTATTTCCATCTTTTACAGTTTCAAAATAACAAAAAAGGAAAAGCGCCCCAAGCAAAAGTTTGGGCACCCTGCATGGCGGTACTTAGTAACACCCCTTTTGGCAAGTATCACAGCTTGTGAACGCTTTTTGTAGCCAGCTAAGAGTCTTTCAATTCTTGTTTGGGGGATTTCCCCCCTTTCTTCCTTGCAAAAGGCTTCTAGTTCTGTGAGATTCTTGGGCTGTCTTGCATGCATTGCTCTTTTGAGGTCTATCCACAGATTCTCGATGATGTTCAGGTTGGGGGACCGTGAGGACCATGGTAAAACCTTCAGCTTGCGCCTCTTGAGGTAGTCCATCATGGCTGCTACTGTGCGATCCAGAACCTCTGGAGGGGAAGGCCCCAAATCCTCAGCTTTGCCTATTGCCTGTTGCCGGGGCCGGGTTCAAAGAGCTCGGCAGAGAAGGTGCTCAGTGCTCGGTGTCGGAGGGCTGGTCGGAGGCTCGGAGTTTCCGGATGGACTCAGAGTCGGCTGTGGTCGGGTGTTTCCAGGGTGCTGCCTCGGCAAGTTTGCAGTGCTGGAGGTTCATGGCAGGGAGAGTTTTTCTTCCTTCTACCATCAGCGTGAGATGATGGGACTTTCGAGAGACTTTGAGACTTTTTTTTACCATGCCCATGGTCTGTTCTTTATCAAATTACAGTATTGCTTTGCACTGTTGTAACTATATGTTATAATTATGTGTTTTTTGTCAGTTTTTCAGTCTTGGTTTGTCTTGTGTTTCTGTGATATCATATTGGAGGAACATTGTATCATTCCTTAATGCATGCATTACTAAATGACAATAAAAGAGGACTGCCTGTCCTCATAATCTAATCTAATCTAATCTTTAACCTCAAACAACAGGAATTCTGCAGATACTGCAAATTCAAGCAACGTACATCAAAGTTGCTGGTGAACGCAGCAGGCCAAGCAGCATCTATAGGAAGAGGCGCAGTCGACGTTTCAGACCGAGACCCTTCGTCAGGACTAACTGAAGGAAGAGTGAGTAAGGGATTTGAAACAACATACATCAAAGTTGCTGGTGAACGCAGCAGGCCAGGCAGCATCTATAGGAAGAGGCACAGTCGACGTTTCAGGCCGAGACCCTTCGTCAGGACTTTGAAAAGCTGGAGGGGGAGGGGGAGATGCAAAATGATAGGAGAAGACAGGAGGGGGAGGGATAGAGCCGAGAGCTGGACAGGTGATAGGCAAAAGGGGAAACGAGAGGATCATGGGACAGGAGGTCCGGGAAGAAAGACGGGGGGGGGGCGGGGGTGACCCAGGGGATGGGCAAGAGGTATATTCAGAGGGACAGAGGGAGAAAAAGGAGAGTGAGAGAAAGAATGTGTGCATAAAAATGAGTAACAGATGGGGTACAAGGGGGAGGTGGGGCCTTAGCGGAAGTTAGAGAGGTCAATGTTCATGCCATCAGGTTGGAGGCTACCCAGACGGAATATAAGGTGTTGTTCCTCCAACCTGAGTGTGGCTTCATCTTTACAGTAGAGGAGGCCGTGGATAGACATGTCAGAATGGGAATGGGATGTGGAATTAAAATGTGTGGCCACTGGGAGATCCTGCTTTCTCTGGCGGACAGAGCGTAGATGTTCAGCAAAGCGGTCTCCCAGTCTGCGTCGGGTCTCACCAATATATAAAAGGCCACATCGGGAGCACCGGACGCAGTATATCACCCCAGTCGACTCACAGGTGAAGTGACGCCTCACCTGGAAGGACTGTTTGGGGCCCTGAATGGTGGTAAGGGAGGAAGTGTAAGGGCATGTGTAGCACTTGTTCCGCTTACACGGATAAGTGCCAGGAGGGAGATCAGTGGGGAGGGATGGGGGGGACGAATGGACAAGGGAGTTGTGTAGGGAGCGATCCCTGCGGAATGCAGGGGGGGGGAGGGAAAGATGTGCTTAGTGGTGGGATCCCGTTGGAGGTGGCGGAAGTTACGGAGAATAATATGTTGGACCCGGAGGCTGGTGGGGTGGTAGGTGAGGACCAGGAGAACCCTATTCCTAGTGGGGTGGTGGGAGGATGGAGTGAGAGCAGATGTACGTGAAATGGGGGAGATGCGTTTAAGAGCAGAGTTGATAGTGGAGGAAGGGAAGCCCCTTTCTTTAAAAAATGAAGACATCTCCCTCGTCCTAGAATGAAAAGCCTCATCCTGAGAGCAGATGCGGCGGAGACGGAGGAATTGCGAGAAGGGGATGGTGTTTTTGCAAGAGACGTTTTTTTAAAGAAAGGGGCTTCCCTTCCTCCACTATCAATTCTGCTCTTAAACGTATCTCCCCCATTTCACGTACCCTGTCTCTTGCAAAAACGCCATCCCCTTCTCGCAATTCCTCCGTCTCCACCGCATCTGCTCTCAGGATGAGGCTTTTCATTCTAGGACGAGGGAGATGTCTTCATTTTTTAAAGAAAGGGGCTTCCCTTCCTCCACTATCAACTCTGCTCTTAAACGCATCTCCCCCATTTCACGTACATCTGCTCTCACTCCATCCTCCCACCACCCCACTAGGAATAGGGTTCTCCTGGTCCTCACCTACCACCCCACCAGCCTCCGGGTCCAACATATTATTCTCCGTAACTTCCGCCACCTCCAACGGGATCCCACCACTAAGCACATCTTTCCCTCCCCCCCCCCTGCATTCCGCAGGGATCGCTCCCTACACAACTCCCTTGTCCATTCGTCCCCCCCATCCCTCCCCACTGATCTCCCTCCTGGCACTTATCCGTGTAAGCGGAACAAGTGCTACACATGCCCTTACACTTCCTCCCTTACCACCATTCAGGGCCCCAAACAGTCCTTCCAGGTGAGGCATCACTTCACCTGTGAGTCGACTGGGGTGATATACTGCGTCCGGTGCTCCCGATGTGGCCTTTTATATATTGGTGAGACCCGACGCAGACTGGGAGACCGCTTTGCTGAACATCTACGCTCTGTCCGCCAGAGAAAGCAGGATCTCCCAGTGGCCACACATTTTAATTCCACATCCCATTCCCATTCTGACATGTCTATCCACGGCCTCCTCTACTGTAAAGATGAAGCCACACTCAGGTTGGAGGAACAACACCTTATATTCCGTCTGGGTAGCCTCCAACCTGATGGCATGAACATTGACTTCTCTAACTTCCGCTAAGGCCCCACCTCCCCCTCGTACCCCATCTGTTACTCATTTTTATGCACACATTCTTTCTCTCACTCTCCTTTTTCTCCCTCTGTCCCTCTGAATATACCTCTTGCCCATCCTCTGGGTCACCCCCCCCCGTCTTTCTTCCCGGACCTCCTGTCCCATGATCCTTTCGTATCCCCTTTTGCCTATCACCTGTCCAGCTCTCGGCTCTATCCCTCCCCCTCCTGTCTTCTCCTATCATTTTGCATCTCCCCCTCCCCCTCCAGCTTTCAAATCCCTTACTCACTCTTCCTTCAGTTAGTCCTGACGAAGGGTCTCGGCCTGAAACGTCGACTGCGCCTCTTCCTATAGATGCTGCTTGGCCTGCTGCGTTCACCAGCAACTTTGATGTACGTTGCTAATCTTTAACCTTATGCCTTTTGGAAATCAGTTCATCTTTTACTCGCTTAGCTATTCACGGTAACGGAAATTTTGACCGGGGTGCCCAAACTTTTGCATGACACTGTACGTAAATCTCAGAAAGCCTCAATACTAAACACCACTAGAATAGTCCAAAAGTCCCTAGTAGTTGACAAATGAGTGTGCTTGGCTATGCCAGCTTGAGCTATGAAAAAAGTGATGACTAAATAGTAAATGAATAATATTGAGAACATGAGTTGTAGAGTCCTTGAAAGTGAGTCGAGATGTTGCAGAATCTGCTCAGAGTTGAGGTGAGTGAAGTTATCCACACTGGTTCAGGAGCCTGACAGTTGAAGGGTAATAACTTTTCCTGAACCTGGTGCTGTGGGTCTTAAGGCTCCTCCATCTCTTCCTGAAGGCAGCAGCAAGACCAGAGCATGATCTGGATGGTTTGGGTCCTTGATAATGGATACTATCTAATTGCAGCGCCCCATGTAGTGGTGGGGAGGGCTTCTTCTGTGATGGAGTGGGCTGTATGAGTTTTATCCATGAGTTTTTGTGGGTTTTTCCTCAGTATTATTTATTTCTTTGCACAGTTTATCTTCATTTACACACTGGTTGTTTATTGGTCTTTGTTTTGGTAATTCCATTGCATTTCTTTTATTCCTGTAAATTCCTGGACTGGGCTCAATCCATCACTATTTGTAGGCTTTTTTCATTCCCGGGCAGTGATGAAACCAGTCAGGATACTTTCCACTGTGCATCCTGACATACAACCAATGTGCAAAAGAAGACAAACAGAGTAGATGAAAAATAAATAAATAAATAAATAATACTGAGAACATGAGATATAGTCTTTGAAAGTGAGTCCACAGGTTGTGAAGTTATCCACTCTGGTTCAGGAGCCTGATGGTTGAAGGGGAACCAGTAGGCTCTCCTGGACCAAGTAAGTACACCCATGCTTCTTACTCCCTCAAGAGGCTAAGGAAATGTTGCCGTGGACCCTCACAAACCTTTATAGATGCTCTCCAGGATGGAGGAGAAGATGGCGACGTGACGCAGTGCGTGCGGCTGTTCCGAATTATATCGTATGTGTTAACTAGGGGCCGTGCACAATCCTGATTTGATGGAGACAGCCGTGAGAAGCACGGAGGAACATCTGGAGAAACTTCTGAAATGCCCGCTTCGCCGCCGCTGCTACTGTGCGATCGAGAATCTCCAGAAGGGAAGGTCCCAAATCCTCGGCTTTGCCTATTGCCGGGGCTGGGGTCAAAGCGCTTGGCAGAGATGGTGCTCGGTGCTCGGTGTCGGAGAGCTGGTCGGAGGCTCGGAAGTTTCAGACGGACTTAGAGTCGGACTGTGGTCGGGTGCTTCCAGGATGCTGCATCGGCAAGTTTGCGGTGCTGGAGGTTCACCGTCTGTGTGAGATGATGGGACTTTTGAGAGTTTGAGACTTTTTACCATGCCCATGGTCTGTTCTTTATCAAATTACAGTATTGCTTTGCACTGTTGTAACTATATGTTATAATTATGTGGTTTTTGTCAGTTTTCAAGTCAGTTTGTCATGTGTTTCTGTGATATCATTCTGGAGAAACATTGTATCATTTCTTAATGCATGCATTACTAAACGACAATAAAAGAGGACTGCGTGTCCCTCATAATCTAATCTAATCTAGAAACCATCTCTCCAGATTTGTCACACCTTGGTAAGGCAACTGCTCTGCCTGTGACTGCAAGAGCTGTGAATACATCTTAGCACATAATGGAACCAGACTCCCCCACCCATACTCTCTTTTGCCCCTCCCATCAGGCAGAAGATAGAAAGGATTGAAAGCACGTGTCACCAGGCTCGAGGACAGCTTCTATCTCACTGTTCTAAGACTTCTTGACCTCCCAATCTACCTCGTCAAGGCCTTGCATCCTATCGTCTACCTGCACAACACTCTCACTGTAACTGTCACTATATTCTGCATCCTGCTGTTGCTTTACCATTGTACAACCTCAAAGTTCTCAACTCTACCCCATTACATGTGACAGTGATAACCCAATTACCAGTTACCAATCCACTAACTAACATTACTGTGCTGCTACCACCCCCCATCCTGTTTATTGTAAATCTATTCCATTTTTCCCAATTCCTCCATCATATCTGCCTTCTTCTCCCTCCACTATAGCTGGCAGAGCCCTAATAATGTCCACTCCACTTCCCACTCTTCTGCCCTCATCCATCTCTCTGTTACAGAACTGCAACTGTTCCACTTGTCCTTGACTTGCATCTCAGCAACCTCCACATTCAAAGGATCTTCCAAAGTTGGAGAAGACCGTAAGACAGAAGAGCAGGATTAGACCATTCGGCCCATTGAGTCTGCTCCACCATTCCATCATGTCTGATTTATTATCCTTCTCAACCCCATTTTCCTACCTTCTCCCCATAACCTTTGCCACCCCTACTAATCAAGTTCAAGTTTATTGTTGTTCAATAATACTCATGTATACAGTGAAAGGAAATATCATTCCTCTGGGACAAGGTGCAAAACATGGTACATACAGCCATACACAGCACATACAGTCATGATACAGGACATATCGTAACACTGAACAAAATACAGTCACAAAATAATATTAGCACAAGTGCCTGAGTGGCATGGGCTGAAGACTGATGGTGCATGAGATGTAGTCCTGTAGCCATGTTTCTGTAAGAAGAGGAATACAGCAGTTCCTCATCTCATGCTGAGTTAGTTGCAGACAAAGGTAATCCAGTTTGTTTTCCAAGGAACGAACATTGGAGAACAGAACCGATGGGAGAGCTGGCCTTCGGGGATTAGCCTTTTAGCCTCGCATGGACTCCAGCATGCTCTATCACACCACTTCCGGCACCTCCTCCACTGGGTAGTTGTAACAAGCGACGCTGTGGTATAAGGGCCTGGAGGGCCCAGTCCATGCAATAACTCAAGACTATATAGCTCCTCTGCAACTGGTCTTGCTAATGAACCGGACTTAACAGTATTTTGTACTATTAGTATCCAACAGGCCCTCGCGATCACAAACAAGAGCCTATCAACTCCGCTTTCTTTTTTTTTTGGCGTGTGCCTGCATGCACGCATCTGTGTATGTGCATTTGCGTGTCCGTGCGCGCGTCTGTGATGATGGATTTTTCATGGCTCTTTCCAAGGCGCAGAGCGAGAGAGAGAGAGAGAGAGAGAGAGAGACTGTGTGGCGAGTCACTCCTCACACAGACATTTTCACAGTATTTTCCCTTTATTTTACAGTGTCGAGTTGCGATCTCGACACTCAACCCGGCACGGATGGAAAGCGTACTCGGGAGCGGACCCGACTAGTTTCGAACAAGGGAACCTCCGCTCCCAGGTCCGGCGCTGATGTCGTTGCGCGACCAGCCGGCCCTCAACTCCGCTTTCGATATACCCAGTGTCTTGGCCACCACAGCCACCTTTGGCGATGAATTCCACAGATTCACCAGCCTCTGCCTAAAGAAATTCCTCCTCAATAATGAGAGTGATATGGAGAATGAATGTGATAGGCAACTGAAAGATATGGGTCACTCTAGATAACTGATCCACAAAGCCTTATCTTAGTTTGCAATCGGTTTCTCCAATGCAGAGAGATCACAGTCAGATGCCCTCTTCTCACTGTTACCATCAGGAAGAAGGTACAGAAGCCTGAAGGCACACAGTGAGTGATTCAGGAACAGCTTCTTCCCCTCTGCCATCCGATTCCTAAATGGACATTGAATCTGTGAGCACTACCTCTCAACTTTTTTCTTTTTATTTTTAACGTTACTTATTTTAACTTAACTATTTACAGACATATGTGTATACTTCCTGTAATTCAGTCTTTTTCCCTACATTTATTTATCATGTATTTCATTGTACTGCTGCCATAAAGTTAACGGATTTTACAACATATGCCAGTGATATTAAACCTGATTCTTATCCTGATCACCAAATGCACAGCACTGGATTGAAAGACATACGTGCAAACGCACAGGGGAGAGTTGAAGCCAGCACAGATTAGACATGAGCACGTTGAATGCCAGTAGGTTCGAAGGGCCAGGTGGGTGACCGTAGATCATGTTTTATCCGGCTGTTATTACAACTCAGCTTGGCACTGGATATGAAGGATATAGAAGATATAGGGGAATAGCTACAAGCTTTGGATGTATGGCTATGGTGCCGGAGTCAGCTCAGCTGAATAAGGAAGAGGTTACACTGATCCTCAACTACAGTTGCTTTATTTCTGAATCGTGTTCGGTGCTAATAAACCAATCCCAATTCCAATTCATTTCCGTGACCAGGCCAGGCAATTTTTATTCAGTTCTCAGCTGGGGTGTGAGTGTAGGATTAAAACTGATGCTTGCAATGCTGACTCAGCAACTTGATACACAGTGGAGCCGCCAACTATTCTCAGAATGGGGAATACAATATACACACAGCATATTAGAGCCTTGAAAAAAACCACAGTGACATTCAGAGATACTTAAAAAACTATCAGTTATATTTGTAACTCAACTCCACTCTCCTGCTTCATTCAGGACTAAGGAGCATATCATTCTCATCCTAACTACTCTGAATTGGCTTCCCGTATCTTTTAGAATCGATTTTAAAGTTCCCTTCCTTGTTTTTAAAGCTCTTAATGGTCTAGGACTGGACTACATCACAGAATCGCGTTCATTTTATGATCCTGCTCGAGCTCTCAGGTCTTCTTCTACCCGTCTCTTAAATTTAAGCAATCTTCCTCAAAGTACAATTTACAGGTCAGCTTTTTTCAACTACTTTCCTAATCTGTGGAACTCAGAACCTAAAACTATAAGAGATACAGATTCAGTTGACTCTTTTAAGTCTTTAACCTTGCTTTTAACTAACATCTTTTTGTCTTTTATTTTCACATTTGCACTTTATCCCATTGTAAAGCACTTTGAACTACATTATCTGTATGAAAAGTGCTCCATAAATAAGTTGCTATTATTATTGTATAATTCTGTACACCTTGAGTTGATCCTTGCCTTGAATGTACTCAGTGACAATGTACCCTCAGCCTCCGGGTATAAAGATCACGTCCCTCTGAGTAACAAAATTCCACTTTGCTTGACGAGCCCATGGGTAATCCTTGGTTCTGGACTCTCAGTTAGGGGAAGAATCTTTAGGGGAAGCAACCTTTTAACATCTGATCTGTCCAATTCTTTCAGAACCTTAAGTGTATCACTGAGATTACCCCTTGTTATTTTATAACAGACTCAGATTTATTCATACACCAAAACGCACAGTGAAATGCATCGTTCACATTCACAGGCAACACCACCTAGGGCTGTGCTGGGGACAGCCCTCAAATGTCACCATATATTCCAGCGCCAGCATAGCATGCTCACAAAGCTCAACAGAACACACGGAAAGTAGCAAAATGGGACACAGCGACCACAAAACAAGCCCGTTTCCTCTCTCCCACCCACACACGTGGACAGTCCTCCAACTCCAGGTCAGGCCTTCGGACCTAGGGGCCTCCAAGCTTTGGCCATCAGGCTACGACTTCCAGATGACCTGTCGACCCTCCGGCTTCGATCTCCGTCATTGACAAGCTGATGATGGGACCCCACGCCTCCGTGCACTCCAACTGACTGCCTCCTGACTCAATCCTCTTGTTCATTCTTTTTGCTAAAGAAAGTTTGATGTAAATTTATTATTAAAGTGCATACAGTATTTGTCACCATATACTACCCAGAGATACATTTACTTGCAGGCATTCGCAGTAGGTACAAAGAAGCACAACAAAATCAATGAAAAACCACACACAAAGACAATCAGCTGGTGTGCAAAGACAAACTTTGCAAATACAAAATAATAATTATAAAAATAAAAAAACACACTTAGATTAGGACAGAAGAAGGAAGAGGAACGGACATAAAAAAATTTACACGGTAGTCAGATAAAGCTTCAAAGGATATATTTTCATCAACAAAAAATGAATTCAGCACTCCAGGCGAGCAGGTGCAGTTCTGATAAGAAGTACACACCACTAAACTTAAACGAAAGTACAACCAAGAAAAATGAAGAAATTATCACTATAGAAGAAAAAGCTAACCAATAGAGGATCATGAGCCTCCATGGAAGATATCCCCATAATCTGAGCAGACTAGATGTTGACAAGGAAGCGTCAAATGCCTGGCTCAGTGTTGGAGACTCTTCCCAGAAGCAGAAAGATTCCATGTGGCAATACAGGACCAGGTGGTTAACACACAAAATAAAAATCAAAAATACATAAGAAAAGACTAACAAATTCAAGACAATAAATGCAGAAAATGCCAAGAGAAACCAGAAACAATCCAACACATGACAGGATCCTGCAGCAGTTTAACTCAATCTGATTATTTACACTGGCACAATCAAGAAGCAAACATCATTCACCAAAATCTTGCTTTAAAATACAAACTCATAAGGGAAACCAGACCTTACTATAAATGCAGGCCTAATCCACCTTCAGAGTTAGAGTCCCACAAATTATATTACGATCGATCAGTTATCACAGATAGGACAATTCATAATAACTGTCCGGATATAAAAATATAAGATAAACAAGCAAGAGCAACTTACATAATAGATATAGCCATTATAAACATACATAGCAGACAGAAATTAGTAAGTGAAAAACACCAGAAATGTGTTGAATTAAAAGAGGAAATTGAAAGACTATGGAATATGAACAGAGTATACATTGTCCCAATAGTAATGTTGACAACTGGTATCATCTCAAAGTCACTACACAATGGTATTAAACAATTAGGCCTACACAGCATCATCTATGCAAAGGAAGGAGGAAGAAGTCAGTTTAAGAAGATGGGGGAAGGGAAGGAACACAAGCTAAAAAGTGGTAGGTGAAGCCAGGTGGGTGGGAGGAGGGGGGTGAAGTAAGAAAAGGTAAAGGGCTGGAGATGAAGGAATCTGATTGGAGAGGAGAGTGGACAATGGGGGAAAGGGAAGGAGGCAATAAGTTGGTGAGGAGAAGATAAGAGTTAAGAAGGGGGACAGGGTGTGGAATTAAAGAAGAGAGGAGGGGGAAAATTATCAGAAGTTAGGGAACTCGATTTTCATGCCATCAGGTTGGAGGCTACCGATAGAGAATATGAGGTGTTAATCCTATAACCTGACAGTGGCCACATGGTGGCAATACAGGAGGCCATGGACCCACATGTTGTTATCTGCGCTGGTTCAGGTACATGATAGTTGAAGGGTAATAATTGTTCCTCAGTCTGGCAGTGTGGGACCTCAGACTCCCGTGGCATCAGCAAGAAGAGTCTGTGCCCTGGATGGTGGGGATCCTTGATGATGGATGCTGCTTTCTCATGGCAGTGCTCCTTGTAGATCAGCTCAATAGTGGGAAGAGACATTCCTGTGATGATCTAGGCTGTATCCACTACTAAAGTCCGGCAGTTGTGTATATAAGGATGAACAGAATATTAAACGCATGGATCACGATTCACTCATCCTCCGAGGACTCCGTTGTTGGAGTTGATCATGGAAGTTGCGTCCTATCTGTACACAAGCCAGGGCAGTACAACATGGAGAGCAAACTGCTGCCCGTGCAGCAGGCTCTCCCCTCCATACAGCTGATGAATCCAAAGGAATGACAGAGACCGATACAGTTTGGCACCAGCGGTGTCACAGGAGTTGCCAGTCAGCATTGAACTCAATTAGGACTGCCTAAGTGACTTCAGCTCTGGACTTTTCCTTGAGGTTTACTCCTGAAGCCTTCCCCGTGAGTGGGTATAGCTGCAAGGGCAGCAGAGGTTTGAGATCAGAAGTTTTCTTCTCCTGGATGACCTGACATCCATGGCTGATGTACCCCATCTGTCCAGAGTTTTAAGGCACCAGTAACCCACCTTTGCCCCTTCTCCTGTCGGTAGAAATGGTTCCACTGGACTCAGTAGCTAAGCCACACGAGAAGGCCAGGAGCCGGACTTGGTCGTCAGAGGCAATTTGAGATGCACACCACTGGGAGCATTCAGTGGGCAGTGGGAGCTTATCCTCACTACCACCGCACCACTCCCAACTCAACTATGACGACTTTATAAGACCATTAGACCATAAGATATAGGAGGAGAATTAGGCCATTTGGCCTGTCGAGTCTGCTCCACCATTCCATCATAGCTGTCTAATTTCCTACCTTCTCCCCGTATCCCTTCATTCCCTGACTAGTCAATAATCTATCTACCTCTGCCTTAAATATATCCAATGACTTTGCCTCCACAGCCACCTGTGGCAACAAATACATTAGATTCACCATTCTCTGGCTGAAGAAATTCCTCCTCATCTCTGTTCTAAAAGGATGTCCCTCTATTCTGAGGGTGTATCCCCTAAATTCTCCCACCATAGGAAACATCCTCTCCATATCCACTCAATCTCGGCCTTTCAACATTGAGTAGGTTTCAATGAGGTCACCCCTCAATCTTCTGAATTCCAGTGAGTACAGACCCAGAGCCATCAAAGCTCTTCATATGACAAGCCTATCAATCCTAGAAACATTTTTGTAAACCTCCTTTGAATCCTCTCTAATGTCAGCACATCCTTTTTTTTTAGATAAAGGGCCCAAAACTGCTGACAATACTCCAAGGGAGGCTTTATAAGGCCTCAACATTACATCCCTGCTTATCTACTCTAGTCCTCTCGAAATGAATGCTATCATTGCATTTGCCTTCCTTACCATCAATTCAATCTGCAAGTGAACCTTTAGGGAAACCTACACAAGGACTTTCAAATTCCTTTGCAGCTCTGAGTTTTAAATTTTCTCTCTATTTAAAAAACAGCCTACGCTTTTATTTCTTCTACCAAAGTGCATGACCATACATTTCCCAGCACTGTATTCCATCTGCCACTTCTTTGGCCATTCACCCAATCTGTCCAAGTCCTTCCGTAGCCTCTCTACTTCTTCAAAACTACCTTCTATCTATCTTCGTATCATCCACAAACTTGGCCAAAAGCCATCAATTCCATTATCCAAATCATTAACGTATAACTTAAAAAGAAGCAGTCCCAACATAGATCCCTGTGGAATGCCACTAGTCACTGGCAACCAACCAAAAAAGACTCCTTTTATTCTCGTTCTTTGCCCCATGCCAATAAGCCACTGCTTTATCCAAGCAAGAATCTTTCCTGTAATACCATGGGGTCTTAACTTGTTAAACAGCCTTATGTGTGGCACCTTGTCAAAGACCTTCTGAAAATCCAAGTGTACAACATCCACCGATTCTCCTGTGTCTATCCTATTTCTTCAAAAAAATTCCAGCAGACTTATCAGGCAAGATTTTCCCTTGAGGAAACCATGCTGACTATGGCCAATTTTATCACGAGCCTCCAAGTACCCTGAAACCACATCCTTAACAACCAACTCCAGCATCTTCCCAACCACTGAGGTCCGACTAACTGGCCTATAATTTCCTTTCTCCTGCCTCTCTCCCTTCTTGAAGAGTGGAGTGACATTTGCAATTTTCCATTCCTCTGGAACTGTCAGAGTCAATTGACGCTGGGACCCTCGCTCCACTGCAGCAATATAGAACAGCTCAATAATTGTTACTGCACATCCCAGCAAAGTAAAGACCTGTTTTCCCACAATCTCAAAGCTTGGAACGAGTAAGCTATCAAGGAGTTCAGCCAAGACTTCTCACAGAGGAATGTTGATTATATAGAATAAACAGCCACACTGTACAGGGAAAGAGAAGAAAAAAATAGATTTATTCAGACTACAGCCTGACATATTTCTGAGTTGCGAGAGGGATGCAATCAATGCTTCATGATAAGATAAGAGAAGTCAGATGTAGGGTAGGGAACATGAAGAATTTAGAGCTGTGATACAGTGGATATTTTAGCTGCAGTGTAAGGAGGGGATTAAAACTGAGGTTTGTAAAGCTGATTCAGCAACCTGAACTACAGTGAAAGACTGAGGTGCCCAGTTGGTCATTGTCCTGAAATCTGCATTCTGACATATTCAAACACTGAAAGAATTGAAGCAAATATTCTTAATATTTCCTTATTTTAAAAAAATTAAAGTAAAATAACACATGAAGTTCACTCACTTTACACCGCACGCTGTCGGAGCAGTGCTGCCAGGATAATCAAGGACACGACCCACCCAGTCAACACACTTTTCGTCCCTCTTCTCTCTGGGAGAAGGCTCAGGAGCCTGAAGACTCGTACGGCCAGATTTGGGAACAGCTTCTTTCCAACTGCGATAAGACTGTTGAATGGATCCTGACCCGGATCTGGGCCGTACCCTCCAAATATCCAGGCCTGCCCCTCAGTTTTTTTGAACTACCTTACATTCCATTTTTCTATTTTCTATTAATGATTTATAATTTAAGTTTTTAATATTTACTAATTTTTACTATTTTTAATATTTAATATTTGTAATCCAGGGAGTGGGAAGCGCAGAATTAAATATCGCTGTGATGATTGTACGTTCTAGTATCAATTGTTTGGCGACAATAAAGTATAAAGTCAAAAATAATTAAAATGTGAAATTAAACAAATAAATTGCATTAAAGAACCCTGCCCTCCTATTTGCCTCACACATCTTTGTCTTACAATTCCCATTGAATGCTTTGGGTCTTGTGATTCCAGGGAATCCCAGATACAGAAACCTGCAACTGGTCTCCATATCATATCCAGCTACGGAGGAAATGGAAATACTGCATTTGGCCTTCCAAATTTGTTAGCAATTTCCAGATTCTCACCCTTTGTTGTTCATGTATTGAAATTCAAGGTTAAGCTTATTGTCCTCTGACTGTACAAATATGCAACCAAACAAAACAACGTCCCTCCAGACCACAGTGCACCCACAAAAGGTATATCGCACACAGCACATAAAACAAAGTTTTACCACAAATGAGTTGATAAAATATAATTCAATGTGTATGTAGTGCACGGCACCGGTAAACAGCAAACCTGGTGTTCTAGTGACGGGACTTTGGTGGTGGCAGGGTATTCATTAGTCTCACAGCCTGAGGAAGGAGCAATCTGGCAGTTCTGGTCCTGATGCTCCCATACCTCCTTCCTAAAGGTAATGGGTCAAAGAGATCGTGGAATGGGTGGTGAGGGGGATCTTCAATGACGCTTCAGATCCTTCGAATACAACGCTCCCAGTAAATGTCACAAATAGAGGGGTGGGAGACCCCGGAGATCATCTAGCAGTTTTTACTGCTCTCTGTAGGGTCTTGTAGTCCGAAGCCTTGCAGCTTCTGTACCACACAATGATGTTGCCGGGCAGGACACGGGAACTTATTTCGGTGTCAGTAGTTCCTCTGGCAAAGGTCCACACATTCCAGCCCTTTAGCTCATCTTCTTCCTCCACAGAATCCGCCTGACCTACTGGATATTTCCTAAGTTTTCTAATTTTATTTCAGATATCCATCACCCAGATTTGAACATAACACTGACAATTGTTTGCATTTCCCACCATTAGAGAAAGCAGATGTTCAAGCTCAAAATTGAGACAGAGTAGGGAAGCTTACTGAGTAAATTCTTACCAATCAAATCTCAGAAGAAGATCCTATCAGAGCCCCCCAATGTTATTCACTTACCCGGATGTTAAAGCTGGTACATGGACAGCAGAGGAAGAAGTCATAAACTGTTGTCTTGTGGTCACAAAGTGTATAGTTGGACATTCTAAACAAAAAAAATCATTGTACTTTTGTTCAACACACACACACACAAAATGCTGGGGGATTTCCTCCAGCCCTTGAATTTACATAGAATCAGGAGGTGATTCAAGCTTTTGGGTCTGTGCACAACCTTCCAAAGAGGAATTGGAGCAAAAATCCGCAGATGCTGGAATTTCAAAGGAAATGCTGGAAGAGCTGAAAGCACCCCTGAAGATCAAGCACCATCAGTGGGAAACGAATCAGTGGAAGTCAATATTTCGGATCAGGGGCCAGAAAAGTGAGATAACAATTGTTTTAAGTTGCAGAGAGGGAGAGGGGTGGAAAAAATAGGGGGTATATCAATTCTAGAGCACAGACTGAAGTTGTCAAAGTAACAATTACAATGTCAAAGTCGAAGTAAGTTTATTATCAAAGGTCCATTAATTACATGCACCTATATAGCTACCTCGAGATTCATTTTCTGGCAAGTATTTACAGGAAAATAAAGACGTACAATAGAATTTATGAAAAACTATACATAAACAAAGACTGACAAACAACCAATGTACAAAAGATGTCAAATTGTGCAAATATAAATAAGTAATACCAGTTGTACAAAAATGAGTCCAAATATTGCAGAATCAGTTCAGAGTTGAGGTGAGTGATGTTATCCACACTGGTTCAGGGGTCTGATGGTTGAAGGGTAATAACTATTCCTGAACCTGGTGGTGTGGACTGAAGGCTCGTGTACCTCCTGCCCGATGGTAGCAGTGAGAAGAGAGGGTGGCCAGGATGGTGGGGTCTTGATGATGAATGCTACTTTTGTGTGGCAACACTCCTTGCAAATGTGTCGAATGGTGGGGAGGGCTTTGCCTGTCATAGACTGGGCTGTATTCACTACTGTTCATATTAATTCTAAAAGCAACATTCTGAGACAAGAATTATAAAATAAATAAAGTGAACCAGTGAGCTACAGCTACATCTGTGGAGAGAACAAAACAGTGTGGTTACCTGAATAATTAAATTGTACCGAAGGCATCAATATACCCACGATGAAAATGAGCTGCCATTCCTTATGCTTACATAGAAAACATATGTAGAATAGAGAACATGGAAGACTATAACACTGAATTTCAGCCCTTCAACTGATCTTTTAAGCTATTCTGAGATCAATCTAACCCTTCCTTCCCATATAGCCGTCCATTTTCCGATCATCCATCTGCCTCTACCACCACCCCTGGGCGTTCTACACACCCACCATTCTCTGTGTTAAAAGCTTATCTCTGATACCCCACCCCACACCACCCCACACCCACACCCCCTACCACACACTTTCCTCCAATCACCTTAAAATGGTGCCCTCTTCATTTGGAATGGAACTTCAAATGGAATAGCCATTTCCACCTTGAGAAGAAGTCTCTGGCTATCCACTCGATCTATGCCTCTGATCATCAGATCAGAGTGGTACCGAAGGATTGGAGGGAGGCGAATGTTGTCCCCTTGTTCAAAAAAGGTAGTAGGGATAGTCCGGGTAATTATAGACCAGTGAGCCTTACGTCTGTGGTGGGAAAGCTGTTGGAAAAAATTCTTAGAGATAGGATCTATGGGCATTTAGAGGATCATGGTCTGATCAGGGACAGTCAGCATGGCTTTGTGAAGGGCAGATCATGTCTAACAAGCCTGATAGAGTTCTTTGAGGAGGTGACCAGGCATATAGATGAGGGTAGTGCAGTGGATGTGATCTATATGGATTTTAGTAAGGCATTTGACAAGGTTCCACACGGTAGGCTTATTCAGAAAGTCAGAAGGCCAGGGCTCCAGGGAAGTTTGGCCAGGTGGATTCAGAATTGACTTGCCTGCAGAAGGCAGAGGGTCGTGGTGGAGGGAGTACATTCAGATTGGAGGATTGGACTAGTGGTGTCCCACAAGGATCTGTTCTGAGACCTCTACTTTTTGTGATTTTTATTAACGACCTGGATGTTGGGGTAGAAGGGTGGGTTGGCAAGTTTGCAGACGACACAAAGGTAGGTGGTGTTGTAGATAGTGTAGAGGATTGTCAAAGATTGCAGAGAGACATTGATAGGATGCAGAAGTGGGCTGAGATGTGGCAGATGGAATTCAACCCGGAGAAATGTGAGGTGGTATACTTTGGAAGGACAAACTCCAAGGCAGAGTACAAAGTAAATGGCAAGATACTTGGTAGTGTGGAGGAGCAGAGGGATCTGGGGGTACATGTCCACAGATCCCTGAAAGTTGCCTCACAGTTGGATAGGGTGGTTAAGAAATCTTATGGGGTGTTAGCTTTCATAAGTTGAGAGTTAGAGTTTAAGAGTCGCGATGTAATGATGCAGCTCTGTAAAACTCTGGTTAGGCGTATTGGAGTATTGTGTCCAGTTCTGGGCGTCTCACTATGGGAAGGATGTGGAAGCATTGGAAAGGGTACAGAGGAGATTTACCAGGATGCTGCCTGGTTTAGAGAGTATGGATTATGATCAGAGATTAAGGGAGCTAGGGCTTTACTCTTTGGAGAGAAGGAGGATGAGAGGAGACATGATAGAGGTGTACAAGATAATAAGAGGAATAGACAGAGTGGATAGCCAGCGCCTCTTCCCCAGGGCACCACTGCTCAATACAAGAGGAGATGGCTTTAAGGTAAGGGGTGGGAAGGTCAAGGGGGATATTATAGGAAGGTTTTTTACTCAGAGAGTGGTTGGTGCGTGGAATGCACTGCCTGAGTCAGTGGTGGAGGCAGATACACTAGTGAAATTTAAGAGACTACAGGACAGGTATATGGAGGAATTTAAGTTGGGGGCTTATGGGAGGCAGGGTTTGAGGGTCGGCACAACATTGTGGGCTGAAGGGCCTGTACTGTGCTGTACTATTCTATGTTCTATCTTTTACACCTCTATCATGTCACCTCTCACCCTCCTTTGCTCTAACGAGAAATGCCCTAGCTCGCTCAAATGGGAGTCAGAACAGACTAGAAGGAGCAAATATAAGATAAAGATTAGCTTTATTTGTCACGTCTACATCAAAGCATCAAAACATGCAGTGAAATTCTTTGCTTGCATCATTTGCCAACACAGTCCGAGGAAATGCAGGGAGCCACCTGCAAGTGTCACCATGCTTCTGGGGGATCTGATTGAAACGTATAAAATCCTAAAGAGATTGGACAGGCTAGATGCAGGAAGATTGTTCCCGATGTTGGGGAAGTCCAGAACAAGGGGTCACAGTTTGAGGATAAAGGGGAAGCCTTTTAGGACCGAGATTAGGAAAAACTTCTTCACACAGAGAGTGGTGAATCTGTGGAATTCTCTGCCACAGGAAACAGTTGAGGCCAGTTCATTGGCTATATTTAAGAGGGAGTTAGATATGGCCCTTGTGGTTAAAGGGATCAGGGGGTATGGAGAGAAGGCTGGTACAGGGTTCTGAGTTGGATGATCAGCCATGATCGTACAGAATGGCGGTGCAGGCTCGAAGGGCCGAATGGCCTACTCCTGCACCTATTTTCTATGTTTCTATGTTTCTATGGCTCCAACACAGTATGCACACAACTCACTAACCCTAACCCGAATGTCTTTGACGAAACCAGAGCACCTGGAGTAAACCCACCCAATCAGGGGGAGCATGTGCAAACGCCTTCGAGACAGCGACGGGAATTAAACCCAGGTCACTGGCGCTGTACAGTGTCGCCCTAAGTAACTTTTATTTGTACTTTTACAATTCAATGATACTGTTTTATGATTGGACAAAACTAGATTTGTAACAACTCTGATGGGGGAGTGGCCTCCTGCCTGGTCCTCTGTTAACATGGATATACTCAGTAGTCATTTTTGTTGGTACACTTGTACAGGTTCCTTAAGGTTGGTATAGCCAAGGGTGGTCATGGGGACAAGCTCCCACCACCGTGGTTGGCAGCTCCTCTAGCAGAAGGTAAACTCTGATAGACACTAGACAATAGGTGCAGGAGTAGGCTATTCAGCTCTTCGAGCCAGCACCACCATTCACTGTGATCATGGCGGATCATCCACAATCAGTACCCCGTTCCTGCCTTCTCCCCATATCCCTTCACTCCGCTATCTTTAAGAGCTCTATCTAACTCTCTCTTGAAAGCATCCAGAGAATTGGCCTCCACTGCCTTCTGAAGCAGAGCATTCCACAGATCCACAACTCTCTGTGTGAAAAAGTTTTTCCTCAACTCCGTTCTAAATAGCCTACCCCTTATTCTTAAACTGTGGCCTCTGGTTCTGGACTCACCCAACATTGGGAACATGTTTCCTGCCTCTAGTGTGTCCAGTCCCTTAATAATCTTATATGTTTCAATCAGATCCCCTCTCATCCTTTTAAATTCCAGTGTATACAAGCCCTGTCGCTCCAATCTTTCAACATATGACAGTCCCGCCATCCCGCGAATTAACCTTGTGAACCTATGCTGCACTCCCTCAATAGCAAGATCTCAAACTTCTGCTGCCTTTTGGCTATACCCACTTATGGGGAAGGCTACGGGAGTAAACCCCAAGGAAAAATCCAGAACTGGAGTCCGTAAGGCAGTCCTACATTGAGTTCAATGCTGACTGGCAACTCCTGCGATGCTGCGGGTGCCAAACTGTATCGGTCTTTGCCTGTCCTTTGGATTCATCAGCTGCATGGAAGGGAGAGCGTGTTGCACGGGCAACAGTTCGCTCTCCACATCGTACTGCCTTGGCTTGCGTAGACAGCTAGGACACAACTTCCATGGTTGTCCCTGATCAACAGAGGGTCTACTGCCCCTGTACACCTGCTCATTAACACAAATATATAATAAGCCAATCATGTGGCAACAAGTCAATGCAGAAAAGCATGCAGACATGGGCAAGAAGTTCAGTTATTATTCAGAACAAATATCAGAATGGGGAAGAAATGTGATCTAAGTGACTTTGAGCATTGCTGCCAGAATCAAAATAAAATCCAGTGAACAGCAGCCTTTTGGGCAAAAATGCTTTATTACTAAGTGAGATCAGAAGCAAATGACCGGACTGGTTCAAACCGAAGACAGATAGCAGTAACTCAAATGAACACGTTGCAACAGTGGTGTGCAGAAGAGCATCTCCCAACACACAACACATTGAACCTTGAAATGGATGGGCTACAGCAGCAGAAGACCACAAACATAGAGAAATACACTCAGTGGCCACTTTATTCAGTACCTCCTGTGCCTAATAAAGTGGCCACTGAACGCCTATTGATATAATGGACTCATCCCTGTTATCTAGATTGGACTTGGCAGCAGTGGCCCAACTCGGCTTTGATTTGTGAAGTAATGCAGGTGTCCTTGCAAAATAACTTAAAATATTAATATTCTGTTTGGAGCTCACACAACTATTAAGTGCAAAATCCATAAAAGCTGTTTGGACAGATGAAACAAGACACTACTTTTAAAGCCTAATCCATGATTTATATCTCGGTTATGGCTTTTGATGGGTCACAACACATTCAACTGCATTTTTGGAAAAAAAAGGATTATCAAACAATGTACCAGCTTTCCAATCTATCATACTTTTAAATTTATGTGTTGTTTACCTCAGCACGGCATAAAATTTAGAAAATCTCACACTTTCTCTTAAAGAACAGTTGCAATTTGCCTAAAGTTTGGCAGCTTGGTGAATTCTAATGTAATAAGTTGTTTTGCATGAATGGGCTTAGTTTTTCCTCATTATTCTATTAAATTACTTGTAAAGGCACAATTTCTCTCAAACTTTGTGTTATACGACATTGATGGAATTCCACTATGCAAGGATGTTTTGTTTTATACAAACTGCCCAAAAAAGGCATTAATGGAGAACCATAGTTGTTTCTCAGCATTCGATCCATGTCAAAGTCAGAGTAAATTTATTATCAAAGTGTATATATAGTATATCACCATATACTACCCTGGAATTCATTTTATCACAGGCATTCACAGTAGAACAAAGAAGTACAATAGAACAATGAAAAACTACACCAAATGCTCCATGACCAAAATAATAGAGAATGTGTATGGGGTTGCTGAGATAAAAAATGCTCTGTAATCAGTGATGATCTGGCCGAGAGCTACTTCTCAGGAGAACTTCAGCGGTCTCCTAACTTTTGAACTTCACAGAGCAAGGCAAAATACAAGCTGATTCCACCTGTGATTGAGACTTTACCTGATATCAAGCATGGTATCAGGGGCGTCACGCTGGTGTAGTGGCTAGCATAATGCTTTACAGCTCAGTTGACTCAGGTTCAATTCCTGCCGCTACCTGTAATATGTTTGCAAGTTCTCCCTGTGAGTGTGTGGGTTTCCTCCGGGTGCTCCAGTTTCCTCCCATGGACCAAAGTAACGTATCACTGGTAACTGGATGTATAGATAGAACATTGAACAGTACAACACATTCAGCCCACAATGTTGTGCCAATGTCTCGACTGCCCGTTACACCACTCCATCTCTGCCAGTGTTCAGTGCTTCCTTCATCATGTCAGTAGCCCGGTTTTCACTACTGTCAGTCATGCAAGTTCCGGGTGGAGACTCAGGAACGTCATCGCACTCAGACGTAGGGTTCTTCATTACTGTTTCCATAACAGTTCTGCTTTACCTTTCAGAGTTGTTCACCCTGAGCTGAACCCACAAACCTGGAGGACCAGTGGACCACTCTTAGTCTGGCTTCTACCCTTTGACATGTTTGGAATTGGTGATTGCAGCAAGAGCCAAAGATTAAACCCTTGACTCCAGCCAACATAGCTCTCCGAGTCATTGAGCCATGCAACTGTCCAAACCCTATGACAAGGTGGTGATCCTCAAGAAGGTGGGTCAATATAATCAATTAATGCCCAACTAAACTAATCCTCTCAGCCCAGACGTGTTACGAGACGCCCCCGACCGTGCCAGCTTCCAGGATTTAGACGCTCAAACTCCCCCCAGTATGGTTCGCTGATGAGGTCCCTTTAAGGGTTCAGGACAGTCCCGCTAATTGGTAATCATGTTTCGAGCGCCAAGAATTGAGTATTTAAGGAATACCTGAACTGTGGATTGGTGCTCAATTGTAAGCCTACCCATGATATCCTCTAGTGTTCCCAGTTCCCTCCAGAGCGCAGAAAGGTGGCCTTCATTATCTCTCTTCTGACTGGAAGAGCCCTGGCCTGGGTTACCATGCATTGGGAATGTAGGGACTGGTTCGGATTCGGAGGAATCCAGGGTAGCCATGAGGAAGGTGTTTCATCACAACGCCAGAGCCAGCCAAGCCTCGGACCGCCTGATGAAGATTCGACGGGGGGACGGTCAGCGCCCGACTGCGTGATCGAATTTCGGACCTCGGCCCAGGAGAGTGGTTGGAACAGGGAGGCCTTGGCCATACTATACCGCCACAGACTCCAGAACGAACTGAAGGATGCCCTCACCTCGGGAGAGCCAGCAGAGGACTTAGAGGACCTTGTCGACCAGACCACCCGTTTGATAATTGTCTGGCAGAGCTAAAGTGGGACCACTTCAGGAGTTCGACAAGAGCCGATCACAGCCTGGTCCCCATGCACTGTAGTTCCACCTGCTGTCCTCAGGCCATGACCAGCCTGTCACCTGCTCAAGCCCCAGCTGAACCCACACAGGTTGGTGGCTCTGATGAGAGCATTGGAGTCAATGTCGCTGCTTTCA
Organism: Mobula hypostoma; assembly: GCF_963921235.1. NCBI lineage: Eukaryota > Metazoa > Chordata > Chondrichthyes > Myliobatiformes > Myliobatidae > Mobula > Mobula hypostoma. Next base: position 9,467,127 of record NC_086107.1, read on the forward strand.
TTGCGGGGAAGCACATTACCCGTGGGACAAATGTCCAAAGCTGCAGCCTCCTAGAGAACTGCTAAGGTCGTCCGGTATCGGGAGGGCTGTGACAGTAGCAGCCACTACCCCCAATCTCACGGATTCCTGGTTTTCGGCTGCAGGAAGAGTTCACATGGGATAAGAACCTGAGGCAGGAGAAGGCATTTGTGGACTCTGGGACAGCGGGTAATTTCCTGGATTTAGGAACTCATCTGTTCAACATACCGCTGCAAGAGTTGTGCCAGTCCATGCCCGCAACTGTCTTTGACAACCGCCCTCTAGGTTCCGGGCTGATCCAGCAACAGATGGTGGTTTTACAGATGAGGAGAAGGGATCACGTGGAAGACATTAGTTTCTACATTACTGACTCTCCACTCAAACCCCTGATCCTTGGGTATCCTTGGCTGTCCCAGCATAACCCATCTGTGGACCGCAGGGAGGGGAGAATCACTGCTTGGTCCAGTCATTGTAAGAGGGTTTGTTTGCGGCTTGGTGTTGGTACACCCAGACTCTCTCAGAACCAACACCCAGTAAGGGGGGAGCCTTCAGTGCAAGGAAACACAGGACCATCTAGAGACCTAGTCTGGTCCTCAGGAGCCATCAAGTTGGTCCTGGACAATGGAACTGTGCGAGTCGTGACACGGTCTAGTCGGGATCCCGCAGGAACTAGAGAGAGGGAATCAGTAGTTCGGGAAAGGTGCAAAACAAATGCCCAAGCCATCTGGGAAACTTGTCACTAAGCTTAAGGAATCCAGCCACAGGTCTCACGGAAGGGAAAGACTGATCCTTGAAGCCTAATCCTGGAGATGACGAACCCTCTGTGGTGTCTCACTGCCATTGCCTGAGGATACAGACAGGAATTTAGATTCTGATTTGGCCATTGTTTCTATGAAGGAACCTAGTGAGCACAGAGAGAGGGTTCACAGATCTGCCAAAACGCTCCTGTCACCTTAGAAACCTCAAGGGTTGTCTTCAAAGGAAAGTCTGGAGGAGATAGCAACACCCAGACCGATGGAAATCCTTTCTGTTTACAAGAACTTAGAGGAGATCATCAGCAAGGGAAAGGTCTCAACTCTTCCAGTGCACCGACCCTGCAACTGTGCCACAGACCTGCTGCCCGGTACCTGGCCCCCACAGGACCGTTTGTACATGCTCTCAGGCCCAGAGAGAAGCGCAATGGAGGAGTATGTAAAGGAAGCTCTTGCCAAGGGGTCCGTTCGGCCCGTCACCTCACCTGCTGGCGCAGGTTTCTTCTTCGTACAAAGGAAAGATGGGAGCCTACAGCTGTGCATTGATTACAGGGGATTAAACCGCATAATGGCCAAGAATCGCTACCTTCTTCCTCTATGAATATGGCTTTCAAGTTGCTCCAAGGGGCAAGGGTGTTCACAAAATTAGACCTCCAGAGTGCCTACAACCTGGTCTGTATCAGAGAGGGCAATGAGTGGAAGATGGCATTAATACACTGACAGGGCACTGAGTACCAATTTATGCCCTTCGGCCTTGTGAATGTCCCACCCTCTTTCCAAGCCTTTAAAACAACTTGCTCTGGGGCACTCTCCATAAGTATGCCTTCGTCTGCTTGGATGATATCCTGAACTTCTTGAAGTCCATGGAGGTCGGTTACGTCAGGAACATTTTAAAAAGGCTACTAGACCATGGACTTTATGTCAACTTGGAGAAGTCAGAGTTTCACGCGATGACCGTTTCATATTTTGGGTTTTGTCATCCCCACTGGCAATCCCAAGATGGACCCACCAAGATTCAGGCAATGAGAGACTGGCCACCACCACCCAATATCAAACAAGTCCAGCAATTCCTGGGGTTTGCTAACTTGTACCCGAAGTTCATTAGGAACATCAGTTCGGTGGCAGCTCCACTGCTAGGACCCTCGAGTTAATCAAGAGGAGGTACTGGTGGCCCAGAATGACAGAAGAGGTTTGGCAGTATGTGCAGACATGCAAGATGTGCACTTGGAACAAGGAACCCCTTACCCCCCTCCCCCCAAGGGCTCCTGCACTCCCTACCTGTTCTGGAAAGCCCTTGGGCACACATCTCCATGGAATTTGTCACGCGTCTCCCGCCATCCAAGGGGAAGTTGGCCATCGTGGTAGTTGTTGATCAGCTTTTGAAAGCCTGCAAGTTCAAGGCCTTGGAGAAGCTACCTTCCACGGTCGAGGTGACCAAAATTGTCCTGGACCACGTCTTCAGGAACAAGGATTCCAGGTGGACATTGTCTCGGATCATGGTCCACATTTCTGGAAAGCTTTCTGTAAACTGATAGGGGCAACAGCAAGCCTTCCCTCAGGGTTTCACCCGCAGTCCAACAGCCAGATAGAGGGAACAACCAGGATTTAAAACATACCGTAAGATGCCTGACCTCAGAAAGACCGGACGAGTGGTGTGACACTTTGATGTGGGCAGAGATTGCCCACAACACCTCACAGCATTCGCTGCACAGGATGTTACCATTCGAGCTCCAGTTTGCTTATCCTCCACCTCGCTTTCCAGAACAAGAGGCCGAGGTTGGGGTCCCCGTGGCCGAAGGTCTCATTCAACGTTGCAAGCAAAGATGGATTAGGGCAAGGGAGATTTTGCTGGATTCTAACTGGAAAGCGAAGACCAAGGTGAACTGAAAGAAAAGCCAGGGACCTGCTTACAGTCTGGGCAACAGGTCTAGCTGTCCACTCATGATTTGCCTCTCCAAGTGGAATCTAGAAAGTTGGCGTCCAAGTTCATTTGATCCTTTGAAATCAAGAGGGAAGTAAATCTGGTGGCTTACACCTTGAAGCTCCCCAAGACCCTAAAAATCAATCCTACCTTCTACATTTCTAAAATAAAACCTGTCTGCACCAGCTCCTTAGCCCCAGCACCACTCAAGTTTATCAATGAGGAGCAAGTCTTCACAGTGAAAAGACTTTTGGACTTGCATACTGATCGATGGGTTCGGCAATACCTCGTGGACTGGGAAGAATTCTGACCCAAGGAGAGGTGCTGGGTGCCCGAAAGTTATCCCACTGAATCCTTTACCATCCACAGTATCACCAATCTTTCTGTTAACTGCAAGCTTACTAACCCACCCATCTATGTTTTCATCTGTGTCATTGATTTATATCGCAAACAAATGCACGCCATGCCAACGACCCTCAGTCCCATGAATTCTTTCTCGTAAGTTAATCATACAGTTTTACACTGGCAGCTCTTTGTTCCGGTAACACCATCAAAAACTCATGGATATCTCTAACCTATTCCAGATATGATGTTTCAAGAGTTTGATCGTTTGTTATGTGCCATGTCGTATGACGTGGGCAATCATGGTCTATCCATGACTGTGATTGTTTTTGGCAAATGTTTCTACAGAAGTGCTTTGTCATTGTCTGCTTTTGGATATGTGTCTTTACAAGATGGGTGACCCCGGCCATTATCAATACTCTTCAGAGATTGCCTGCCTGGCGTCAGTGGTCGCATAACCAGGACTCGTGCTATGTACCAGCTGCTCGTACGACCATCCACCACCTGCTCTCATGGCTTCACGTGACCCTGAATTTTGGGGGGGGGGGAATATAAACAGGTGCTACTCCTTGACCTGCAGGCTAGGGGAGGCAAGGAGCACCTCACACTTCTATTGGTAGTGACGTATCTCCACCCCACCGCCCAGCTTCAAGAGTTAGTATCTTAAAACAAAAAAAAACTAGGGGAAAGAAACCCCTTTGTGGTCTCAGACTATCCAAGCAAGTTCAAAGGTATGTTTTCAGTTTGCACGGGACAGAAGATTTATTTTTGTTTAGAGATACAGACCCAATGAGCCGGCACCATCCAGTTAGACCCATGTGACCAATTAACGTATTAAGCCGCACAATCTTTGGAACGCGAGAGCAAACTGGAGCAACGAGAGGGAAGCTGCATAATAATGGGGAGCACAAACTGCTTACAGATAGCAGCGGGAATTGAACATGATTTGCTGGTGCTGTAATAGCGTTAGGATAACCGCTACACTACAGTGCCCTACCCCCCTTTGCTCTTTATTCTCTCTTATAGAGACAGTGAATTAGAATGGAGTAAAGCCCTTTAAAAAACAACTGCTTTGTGACTAGTTGGCTGTTTTTTTTACTGTAATGTTGGTTGATGAATAAATATAAGATAGAAAAACTGACAAGACATTATTTGAGTTTCTGTGTGTGATTGAGATCATTCTGAGGGGCTCAAATTCTGGCCAACCAACCAAATGAACTCCAGACTTTTCCAGTAATTTCATAGCCTCTTGAACTTCCCAATGTTTTCAAGATTTGTTGGATAAGTAATTTTCGTGAAGGTTTGAATTAAACCTGATATCTGAGATGAAATGATAAACTAGAAATCAAGTCATTGCTATTCTCCAATATATATATAATAGTGATTTGTTTTGGGATTTATTCCTTTCATCAAAGGGAGCTTCTTACTCTTGTTTGAAGTGGTTCTTGTTTTCCTGATGAAGTCAGGAATCAGAATCAGAATTGGGTTCAATATCACTTGCATATGTCGTGAAGTTTATGGCTGAGCAGACACAATGGGCCAAATGGCCTAATTCTGCTCCTATAGCTTGTGGTAAACACACACAGTAATTGATAACTGTGTTAGAATGAAAGGAGATTGACAGTATGTAGAGTGGCCCGCGGAATTTTGATTACCAGAGTGAGCAAGCCAAGGAGGGATAGTTCTCAGAAAACATTCCCTTCAATCAGGAACATCTCCAGTTTCAAACAGAAAGAGCCGGAACATCATTCACAAAAATAACAGGAATATCTTTCACAAGTTGAAGACTGGGGAAATGAATTCAGGAGGAAATAGCCAAAAGAAAATTTGAATATAGGTGAAAAGTTGAATTTGAAATGCCTATGAGGAAGTGACAAACCAATTATGGGTTGATATGTAAAACTCAATGTGATCAGTAGAGTGAGAAAGAGAGAAGGAAACTGACAATGAGAAATTGAGTGAGATTAGCTAAGAGGAAGAAACTGAAATTGAGAAACAGTCAGAAAGAGATTTCTTAAAAAACTGAGGGAGAAAATTTTGAGAAACAGTGGAAGTTGCAGGTAGAAAAATGTGAGCGAGAAACTGAGAATATCGCGAATGAGAAATGGTGTGATGCATGAAGAAAAATAAGTGAGAGATTGAGAGAAAGACAAAATGTACAGCAATAAGCTTCAGAGTGAAAAATTGGTATAAAAACTGTAGGTGAGATAAAACCAAACTGCTGGAGAAACTGAGCGGGACAGGCAGTGACTGTGGAGGGAGATGGGGAGCTGATGTTTTGGATCTGATAGAAACTGTACGCAGTAGTGAGGCATACCAGTCAGCGCCAGCTGTAGGATGAGGGTTCAATCCCTGTCTGTAAGGTGTTCATACATTCTCCCCATGATCACTGGGAGTTCCTCCAGGTGCTCGGCTTTCCTTCCACATTCCAAAGACGCACGGTTAGGGTTAGTCAGTTGAGAGCCTGCTGCGTTAGTGCCAGAAGTGTGATGACACTTGCAGGCTGCCCGGCCCAATCCTCGCTGATTTGATTTAACACAAAAACAGATATATTTCACTGTATGTTTCAATGGACATGTTACAAATAAAGCTAATCTTTCATTTTTAATGTTTATTACTAGAGAATTGAATGCAAAACTGGGGGGTATGCTTCAGTGATCTAAGGCATTAATAAAACCATATCTGTTATTAATATTGTATTGCTCTTCCTATTTCAAGAAAAATGTTAATAGAATAAAGTTATAGAACACTACAGCACAGAAACAGGCCCCTTGACCCAGTTAGTCCCTACCGAACTATTATGCTGCCTGGTCTCATCAACCTGCACCTGGACCATCGCCATCCATACCCCTCCCACCCATGTACCTGTCCAAATTTATCTTAAATGTTGAAATCGCACCAGCATCCACCATTTCCACTGGCAGCTCATTCCATACTCTCACCACCATCTGAGAGAAGTTGTTCCTCCTCATGATCCTCTTAAACATTTCACCTTTCACCCTTAACCCATGACCTCTATTTCCAGTCTCAATGCAATGGAAGCAGCTTAGGAAAGGTTTACCAGACTGATAACCAGAATATCCAGGTTTAAGGAAAGATCACACATCTTTCTGCTGGAGTTCAGAAGGCTGGGAGCAGATTTGCTGCAAGTACATAAAACACAAAGGATATTGCTCGAGAGGATGTGGAGAGCATGCTTTCTCTTGTGGGACAACCTAGAACAAGGGTCACTCAACAAGGAAGCACCAAATCAAAGGTCTGTCACTGAAGACTCTAGTTCTAAAAGCAGAAAGATTATTATCAGAATAGTGATAGATTAGAAAATGGTACAATGAGAACTGGGTGTTTTGTACACCAATCATTGTAAACAAGAACGGTGAGAGGTTGCAATCAGATTTGCCATGTTGTAACTAATTGTTGGAGAAGGCTGCTGCCTCCATAGTCTGCTCCTCCTCCGAGTTTGTGCACATAATAGCACTTTATTAAGTACATCTGCTTGCTAATGCAAATAAAAAAATCAGCCAATCCTGTGGCAGCAACTTAATGTATAAAAGCATGAGGAATGGACAAGAGGTGCAGTTGTTTTTCAGACCAAACATCAGAATGAGGGAGAAATGCTATCTAAGTAAGCTTGACTGCAGAACGATTGTTGGAATGATGGGGTGGTTTGAGCATCTCAGAAACTGCTGACCCGCTGGGATTTTCATGCAGAACAGTCCCTAGACCTTGCAGAGAATGGTGTGGAAAACAAAAAACATCCAGTGAGTGGTATATCTGTACATGAAAATCCTTTACTAATGAAAGAGGTCAGAGGAGAATGGCCAGCATAGGTTCAAGCTGACAGGAAGGTGACAGTAGCTCAAATAACGGCGTGCTACAACAGTGGTGTGCAGAAGAGCATCTCTGAACGCACAACTCATCCAGCCTTCACGTGGATGAGCTACAGCAGCAGAAGACCATGAGCATACGCTCAGTGGCCACCTCATTAGGTGCAAAGTCCTGAATAAAGTGGTCACTGAGTGCACACTACTGTGCAAAATTCTTAGGCACGTATATGTATCTAGGGGGCCTAAGACTTTTGCACAGTACTGTAGTAATTTTATGTATTGCATTGTAATCCTGCTGCAAAAAAAATCTCATGATATATGTGAGTGATGATAAATCTGATTTTGATATGGATCTCTGTTGTTGACTGAGAGTGGGAAGGGGGCAGGACGAGGGGAATCATGGTTGGGAAAAGAGGAAGGGAGAGGGGAGGGAGCAGGAAGCACCAGAAAGACATTCTGGAATGATCAGTAAACTAATTGTTTGGAATCAAATTACCTTGCCTGGTGTCTCAGGGCTGGGTGTGTCTGCACAAAATACTGGAGGAGCTTAGTGAGAAAACGTGAGTGAAAAATTGGAAGTCAGAATCATACCACTGCTTCTTGAACCAAGTGATCTTCTCAGGATTAAAAACTGGAAACGAACTTGGAAATGCACAAAATGACCAAGCTGGACATTCCCTCTGTAGGCAGCATCTATAGAGGGAAATGGACAGTTGACTGATAAGAAAGATGGGAGATAACCGGTATAAAAAGGTGGGGGCAAGGGTGGAACAAGAGTTGACAGGTGATGGGTGGACAAGGGGGATGATAGGCAGGTGAGGGAGAGAGTGGGAATGATGTAAGAAGCTGGGAGGTAATGAGTGGATCAGACAAGGGGGTTGATAGGCAGGTGAGGGAGGGAGAAAGTAGGAATGATGTAAGAAGCTGGGGGATGATTGCTGGGAGTGACAAAGGGCTAAAGAGAATGGAAACATGGGAGAGGACAGTAGATCTTGGAATTTATTTATTTAATTATTTATTTAGTGATACAGCCTTTCTGGCTCGTCGAGCAACACTACTGTAGTAGGCCCAACAACTCTGATTTAGCCCTTATCTAGTCATAGGACAATTTACAATGACCAATTAACCTACCTACCTTTGAACAGTGGGAGGAAATTGGAGCACCCATAAGACCATAAGATATGGGAGCAGAATTAGGCCATTTGGCCCATCACATCTATTCTGCCATTTCATCATGGCTGATCCAATTTTCCTCTCAACCCCAGCCTCCTGCCATCTCCTCACATCACTTCATGCCCTGACTAATCAAGAATCTGTCAACCTCTGCCTTAAATATACATAAAGACTTGGCATCCACAGCTGCCTGTGGCAAAGAATTCCACAGATTCACCACTCTCTGTCTAAAGAAATGAAATTCCTCCTCACCTCCATTCTGAAAGGACACCTCTCTATTCTGAGACAGCGTCCTGAGACTCTCCCACCATAGGAAGCATCCTCTCCACATCCACTCTACCAAGGCCTTTCATCACTCAATAGATTTCACTGAGATCATTCCTTATCCTTCTGAAATGAGAAATCCCTGGAAAAACCCACGCATTCCATGAGGGAGGATGTACAGGCAGAGGACGCCAAGAGTGAACTGTGAACTCCGACGCTCTGTGCTGTAATGGTGTCACACTAACCACTACACTACCGGAGTGCCCAAAGGGAAGAGGGTGAAGAAAAGAACCAGAGGGAAGAATCTGTGAGTAATGGAGAGATCAAGAGGGCAGGTCAGGGGAAAAAAGATAGGTTGATGGAGCAACTGGGATAAGGGGAAAACGGCATCATGTCAGCATAGGCGTCATGCATCAAAGGGCTTGTTCATATGCTTTACTATTTGATGTTCTATATTAGATTAGATTATGAGGACACGCAGTCCTCTTTTATTGTCATTTAGTAATGCATGCATTAAGAAATGATACAATTTGTTCCTCCAGAATGATATCACAGAAACACAAGACAAGCCAAGACTAAAAAAAACTGACAAAAACCACATAATTATAACATATAGTTACAACAGTGCAAAGCATTACCGTAATTTGATAAAGAACAGACCATGGGCACAGTAAAAAGTCTCAAAGTCTCTCGAAAGTCCCATCATCTCACGCAGACGGTTGAAGGAAGAAAACTCTTCCTGCCCTGAGCTTCCAGCCCCGCAAACTTTCCAATGCAGCATCCTGGAAGCACCCGACCACAGTCCAACTCTGAGTCCGTCCGAAAACTTCGAGCCTCCGACCAGCTCTCTGACACCGAGCACCATCTCTGCCGAGCGCTTCGACCCCAGCCCCGGCAACAGGCAATAGGCAAAGCCAAGGATTTGGGGCCTTTCCTGCCGGAGATTCTCGATCGCACAGTAGCAGCGGCAGTGAAGCAGGCATTTCAGAAGTTTCTCCAGATGTTCCTCTGTGCTTCTCGCGTCTGTCTCCATCAAATCAGGATTGTGCACGGTACCTACTTACAAATACGATATCATTTCGGAGTGGCCACACACGCTACGTCACGCCACCATCTTCTCCTCCCCTCCCCTCATTAAGAGTGAGAAACGGAGATGCTAAGAGTGCAAATGAAAGTGAGAAACGGGGTGTAAGAAACAGAGCACTGGAAATTGTGAGTGAAAACCTGAGTCTCAGCAAACGAGCAGAAAAAGAGAGAATTAACATAAGGAAGAATCAGTGATAAAAGAGAACCAGCAGCAGAGAGTAAGAAACTATGAAAGAGGAATACATTGTGAAACTAAGAGGAAGAAATTAAGTAACATCCTGTGTGAGAAATTTGAAAGTAAAAGTGGGAAACTGAGAAGGAATTGCTGTGACTGAGACCCAAAACTAGGTGGAGAAAAGAAAATGAGGATTGTGAGGGGATTCAGGAGTACCCCTATTAACTGTTTGGAGAGAGACATTCATCATTGATGGTTTGTTTGGAAAGGAGAGAGAGAGAGATGAAGATTAACGGTTGGACTGTCACTTTAAGGCATTGGAAGTAACTTTGGATTTCTACTGAGTTTGGAGTTGGAGACAGCACCGAGCAGCTCGAAGGTTGCTATGGTGACCAAAGGCAGATTGTTGATGTTACTTTCAAGGACTTGTTGCCTGCTTGCCCTCCTTTACAGACAAAGGAGAGAGGGACTCTTTGAATGACAGGTGGTGCTCAGCCTGGTGAGATAAATGAGAGGTCGGATGGTACAGACCTCAGACACATGATCTGGACACTGAAGGAGCATTGTTGTGCCCGCAGAGAAAGTGGGTTTTGGAGGATCGATCAGGTGGATCGATCCAAATTGCTATTCCAACGGTGAAGAAGGGGTTGACTGGTGGGGAGTTGTCTATGTGTCCACCCTTGCTGGGGTGATAGCTCCACCACAGAAAAACCGGTCCCCCGGTTAAAGTCACAGTCGGTGACTTGTAAAGGATTTCGGAGGACGACGAGAAGATCGACGACATCAGCTCACCTGAAGACTCAACTCACTCTCTCTCTCTCTCTCTCTCTCTCTCTCTCTCTCTCTCTCTCTCTCTCTCTCTCCATCACTACTCAACTAAATACCACGAACTGAACTGAACTTTACTCAACATCGTAAGACTGTATTTTTTACCCCTAGACTTAAAGAAGCTTGGTTTTCATACATACATATTCCACACTTACTTTTAAATATAATCATTGCTAACCTGTTTGATTTATCTATATTTATATTACAGTATTGCTTAGTTACTAATAAATATTATTAGTAGTTTATAGCAATACAAGACTCCAAGGTGGTTTCTATTTCTACTGGTTTCTTTATCCCCATCACGGGGTACGTGACAGGATGTACTGTAAATGTAAAAAGGCAGTGACAAAACAAGTAAGCCCATAAAACAGTGAGATTATTGCTGCAGAATTAGACCATTTGACCCATCGAGTCTGCTCTGCCTTTCCGTCATGGCTAATTTATTATCCCTCTCAACCCCATTCTCCTGCTTTCACCCCAAAACCTTTGACACCCTTATTAATCAAGAACCTATCAACCTCCACTTAAGCAACGGAGAGAAAGAAATTGAGAGTGAGAAGCTATGCGAGAGAAACTACCAAGATGTGAGATGAGAAACTGAACGAGAAGGAGTAGCTGGACAACTGAGAATGGAGCATTAAGGTGAAACGATGACAGAGTAACAGCAAGGCAAACACCGAGTGAGAAAGTGCAGCTGAGAAATTTTAAAGCAGATAAATGAAAGTAATACAGAAACCGAGAACCTTAATCAGAAACTGAGAAAATGAGTGGGAAGCTATGTGTAAGGGGTTTCTTTTTTAATGTTATTGCTAAGGCTAATAAAATGGCTTCTTTGTTATGTTAAAAATTTCATTTTTAAAATATTTTTATTGATACATAATCTTTTACAGCTTTAAAATGGTACAAGATTACAGCAAATTGATATATATACAATTAATAAAGCTGAAGAAAAAACCTTATCAAAAAATAATATGATAATGAAAAAAAGTATTTTTTATAAAAAGGAAAAAGAGAACCCCAACTACTAAAAGAAAAAAAAACCCAGTAACTGCAAGAGAAAGAAAATAAAATGGCTTCTCTGTGATGTTAACTGCTGAGACAGTGGTTCTCTCTCTAGCAGCTTGTTTGGGTTATAATGACTGATAGAGAGAATTGTATTCATATGCTAACCAATTGGGATAGATGTTATTCTTTCTTGTGTGTCTGTAAGCTATTGTTTTCGCGGGCTTTGGGGCAGAAGGCGGATGGGGACAGAGAGAGGAGACGCGATGCTGTAAGCTGAGTGATGGGACGGACCCCGAGCGCGAGTCCGAGGCCCAGGGTTTTTCGGGAGGAGAACCGAAGAGGAAGGATGTGCTGGACGCGCTCTGGTCGACCACCATGGTTGATCCCAGGCGGCGAGTCGAGGGGGTCAAAGGAGATCGCATGGTTGAAAGAAGACTCCATTCATTGAGCTCCAACAGTTCTGCACGAAGTGGTTGAACTCTGATAAGTTTGGCCCCTTTTACTTTCTTTTTATATTGTATCTCTGTTAATTACATAGTTCCAGTAAAATCTATAAAGTGTAATCATTTAATCGCATATGGTGTACTGTCTGTTATTTGGCGGGATGGGGTAGATCACACAGCATCGACACAAACTGATTACCCAGTTTGGCGGGGCCGAAGGCTTCTCCCCCTAGACGAGAGCGAGCTGAGCGAGCCTGAGGCTTACCGGGGACTACATATGCAAGATTCAAAGCACATTTATTATCAAAGTATGTATGCAGTTAACAACCCTGAGATTCATCTTCCCAGAGACGGTCACAAAACAAAGAAAACCATGGAGCCTGTTCAAAGAATAAACATCAACCCGCCCACCCCCATCCGCAGAAAGAACAATCGCAAAAGAAAGCCAAGTAACGAAAAGTGACTGAGAGTGAGTGAGAGTCACATCATTATTTCTTAAAGGAATGACTTTCCTGGGTAAAACTGGAAGATTCCTGGGACACACACAAGATGTCTATCCCAGATATTCTCTCCACAAAAGCCTGAGAACATGTATCACCGACTCGAGGACACCTCCTGCTGCTATAGGACGTACTCTTGACCTCACAATCTACACCAAACCCTCATGGTTCTTGGGCCCTATTGCCCGCCCCCACTGCACTTCCTCTGTAGACTTTATTCTACTCCCTTGTCCTACCTCAATGCACCGAGGTGACGAAATGGATGGCATGCAAAACAAAGTTTTATACTGCTATGTTCATAATAATAAACCAATTTACCAATTCAATTACAAATTAATTTGGATTGAGGTCATGTGATCAGTAAAGTTTGCTATAAAAGATTAATTTCCCATTCACAACTGACAAAACCCAGAACCCTTTTATCTGATCAAAGCAGCGACCATTTAAATCAATCTGATTTACACAATGATGAGACGATCTTCTTCATTGCAAAGTGTGCCATTAAGGAATGAGTGAAACACATGAATGAAATATATTCTGGAAAAACAATTACTCAGTAGTTTGCAATGCATTAAGGTTACGATCAACCACTGGATTCTAACATGCATCTGTTCCTAGTTTTTCAGCATGTTAATTCATTGCAGTCAATGATCTGAACTGCACCTTGTACTGGAGAACACATATTCTATTTATTGGGTTAAATACAACAACCATCCTTTGGTGAGTTTGATCATTTTTAAGGATGATCGTAAATTGTTCACCAATTCATAATTTTTCTCCTTGAAAGGCTGATTTTGGATTTATGTAGCACTTTATCACAACTCTGAGCATCATCTCAAAGTGTGCCAGGTTGCATAGCACGAGATGAACGATCTATTAATCTATTTTCAATCAGGTTGCTTCAGGCATGAATATAGCCAGGATATTCTTTCTGAATACTGCTGCTGGCTTTTTGGTGTTCAGCTAAACCGCAGGAACAGGTCATGCCCCCAGAAATGTAGCTTAGGGTGGTGCAGCCTCATTCAGATCGACTTGCCCTGATCCGATGGCCTCGCTGGGCTTGAGTCTACAAACCTCCGGGCTCACGTGACAGAATCCGTGGACTGATCTAATCGGGGGTTTTAAAATATTAAAAGGATTTGATGGAGCAGATACAGAGAAACTATTTCCTCTGGTTGGGGAACTAAGAAAAATACTTTTAAAATTACAGCAAAGCCATTTAGGAGGGATTACAGGAAGCATTTTAACTACACAAGGAATAGTAACAACCTGGAATACTTTTGGCAAAAAATAACTGTGGATGCTGAGGGTAACTGCAGCTTTCAAAACTGATTTGATGGATTTTTGAAGGCAAAACATATCAAAAGATGAGGAGCTAGGGTAGGAAAATAGATAAAGGGGTATAGTTCAGGGTTTGTAGCTAAATAAATGTATAACAATTTCAATGGCACTTATCCTTGCAAGCAGAAAAAGTGCTACACCTGCTACTACACCTCCTCCCTCACTATCATCCAGAGCCCCAAACAGTCCTTCCAGGTGAGGTGACGCTTCACCTGTGAGCCTGCTGGGGTCATATACTGTGTCCGGTGCTCCCCGTGCCAATGAGACCCGACGTAGATTGGGAGACCGCTTCGTCCACCAGAACAAGCGGGATCCCAGTGGCCCCCCATTTTAATTCTACTTCCCGTTCCCATTTTGATATGTCCATCCATGGCCTCCTCCACTGTTGTGATGAGGCCACGCTTAGGTTGGAGGAACAACACTTTATATTCCATTTGGGATGACATGAGCATCGATTTCTCAAACTTCTGTTAATCCCCACCCCCCCCCACTTCTCCAATTCCCATCCCCTTTTCCCTCTCTCACCTCATCTCTTTGTCCGCCCACCGCCTCCCTCTGGTACTCCTCCCCCTTTTCTTTCTTCCATGGTCTTCTGTCTCTGTCACCAATCAGCTTCCCAGCTTTTTACTTCATCCCTCCCCCTCTAGGTTTCACCTATCACCTGGCGTTTCTCTCTCCCCTCCTTCCACCTTTTAAATCTACTCCTCAGCTTTTTTTCCCTCCAGTCCTGCCGGAGGGTTTCAGCCCGAAACATCAACTATACTTTTCCCCATTGATGCTGCCTGGCCTGCCGAGTTCCTCCAGCATTTTGTATGTAATGCACCTTAAAGCCGTTTGCCAACTCCCATAAAACCCTAGAAAAAGAAAAAATCTGTAATTAACCTAGCAATCTGCTTGCATGCCTTTAAAGAATTCAATGATTAAAGATTCGTTTATTTGTCCTCTATATACATTGAAGCAGAGTGAAATGTGTTGCCATGATAATACCACGGGCATCAGCTTTGTGACGCACCCAAAGAAACCCACACCATCACAGGGAGAACGTGCAAACTCCACACAGACTCGCCTGAGGCCAGGATTGGACCCAGGTTTCTGGAACCGTGAGAGAGAAGCTTTATTAACTGTCCCGTTACTGAAGTCTTAGTCACAGTCACAGAGCACAGAAACAGGCCCTCTGACCCAGCTGATCCATGCCCTTTGACCCAGCCGATCCATGCCCTTTGACCCAGCCGATCCATGCCCTTTGACCCAGCCGATCCATGCCCTTTGACCCAGCCGATCCATGCCAACCAAGGTTCATAATTAGTCCCATTTGCTTGGCCATGTTCATGGTGACGAGCCTGCGAAGCTTATCTCAACATTTTATCGAAAACTCCGTACTACTGGCCGCGGCATCATGCTACCTCAGTACCGTACACGAGTGTTATAATGGGGAATGCGTTCAAGGCTCCAAAGCTGGACATTAACCCACAAACTCCCAGCTCAGAGGTTCAATGTAAATTCATTATCAAAGTACCATATACTACCTTCAGATTTGTTTTCTTTCAGGCATTTACAGTAAAACAAAGAAATACAATAAAATCAATGAAAACTACACACCAAGACTGACAAACAACAAATGTGCAAAAGACAACAAACTGTGCAAATAAAAAAAGTAAATAAATAATGCTGGGAACACGAGTTGTACAGTCCTTGAAAGTGAGTCCATAGTTTTTTTTTCCTTATTGACATACAGCAGGGCACAGGCCACTCTGGCCCTTCAAGTCATGCTGTCCAGCAATCCCCGATTTAATCTGAGCCTACTGTGATCACGGGAAATTTACAATGACCAATTAGCCTACCAACCAGTACGTCTTTAGACTGTGGGAGGAAACCTGACCACCTGTGGGAAACCCATGCGGTTACGGGGAGAACGTACAAACTCCTTACGGGCAGCAGCGGGAATTGAACCTGGGTCACCTGTACTGTAAAGCATTCAGCTAACCACTACACTACCAGGTTCTGGAATCAGTTCAAAGTTCAGGTGAGGTGAACATGGCACCCACTGAGACAAGCGCAGTGACCTTTGTGATACGATTAGATGAAGGAATGCTGGAAATCCAGAGTGTTGGAGGCACTCAGCAGGTCGGGCAGCATCTATGAAGGGGAATAAACAGTCAGTGTTTTGGATCGAGGCCCTTCATAAATCACCTCAATTGGACTTGAACCAATTGCTAGGACAATAAATTCTGCTGCAGATGAAAGCGCTACAAAGTTCACATTTCCCCGCACTCTTCAGGAAGGCACCAGTCTTTAAAAAAATACATTCCACTATTACTAATCATAACACTCTGAAGATGGATAAGGGCGATAGCTATAAGAAGGCACATTTTATTAATAACAATGTTCCAGCAATGACAGAGGGAAAATGCTTTCAGAAGCAATTCCTTTCCTGCCTCATTTCTGCACCTTTCCATTCTGACAGGCCAGCACAGAGAAAGCAAGCCAGAACCACCTCAGGATTAATTGTCTAGTTCACCAGCAAATGACCCCCACCAACCTCCGCCCCCCCCCGCATCCCAGAAAGAAACACAAATCGTTTACTTCTCCCTAGGCGGGCATTGCTAGGCGCAGAAATACAGCTCATCACAAGTGCTAGAAAACTATCTGACAGTTTCACCTCAGCATCGTACACAGTGCACCTGCATTTTTACACATTTCTTCCTTAAATCATTGAATACAAGATGATCACACCAGATAAGTTCACCAGGATTGCAAAACAAATGTGGCAGACTTACCAAAGCACGGAGCTGTTATAAACTAATACATTCAGTATCTCCTGTACCAAATAAAGTGGCCACTTAGGGTCTTCTGCTGCTAAAGCCCATCCACTTCAAGGTTTGATGTGATGTGCATTCAGAGATGCTCTTCTGCACACCACCTTAGTAACAAGTGGTTACTTGAGTTACTGTTGCCTTCCTGTCAGCTTGAACCAGCCTGGCCATTCTCCTCTGACTTCTCTCATTAACAAGGTGTTTTCAACCACAGAACTACCTCTCACCGGATGGTTTTTTTACACCGCTTTCTGTAAACTCTAGAGACTGTTGTGTGTGAAAATCCCAGGAGATCAATAGTTTCTGACATACTCAAACCACCCCATCTGGCATCAATAATCATTCCACTGTCAAAGTCACTTTAATCACATTTCTTCCCCATTCCGATGTTTCAACTGAACTGTTTGACCATCTCTGAAAGTTTTCATGCATTGAGTTGCTGCCACATGATTAACTTATCAGATATTTGCATTAATGAACAGCTGTACCTAATAAAGTGGCCACTGACTGTCGGTCCAATGTAGTTTCTTTGTCTCACAGTATTGGTAGTCATTTGCTGCAGTTTAGAAGTCTCTGAGACAAGTTAACGAATGGTCTTACTATTTTATTGGCAAGGTCACATGACAGCTATTTTAAAGCATAATTAGGTCAAACATGATGTTCTGAGCATACAAACATAAATGCAAACACTCCCACCCCTCACTCCCCCCCCCCATTACAGCCATTCAGGTGGCAAAAAACCATCCTTATGTAAATCATTATGAGGACTGCAGAGAAGATAGATTTACCAGGATGTTGCCTGGATTAGAGGGCATGCCTTACGAGGATAGGTTGAGCGAGCTAGGACTTTTCTCTTTGGTGTGAAAGAGGACGAGAGGTGACTTGATAGATGTGTACAAGATGATAGAGAGGACGGCCAGAGACTTTTTCCCTGGGTCAAAAAAGGCTGATATAAGGAGGCATTATTTTGAGGTGTTTGGAGGAAAGTAAAGGGGGGGGGAGAGGAATATTGAAGATAAGATAAGAGCGGTGGGTCCATAGAGCACCCTGCCAGGCAGATATATTAGGAACAGTTAAGATACTCTCAAATAGGCACATGGATAATAGAAAAATAGATGATTATGTGGGAGGGAAGGGTTAAATTGATCTTGGAGTAGGTTAAAAGGTTGGCACAACATTGTGGGCTGAACATCCTGTGCTGTGCTGTACTGTAATGTTCTATGTTCTATTACCCAAAAATCTGGAGATCCTGAATAAAAATAGCTCTCATGGAATTCATATGAATAAAGGTAAATACAGTGCCTATAAAAAGCATTCACCACCCACCCCCCCAAGAAGTTTTCATGTTTTGTTTTACAACATTGAATCACAATGGATTTAATTTGACTTTTTTTGACACTGATCAACAGAAAGAAGACTTTCGTGTCAAAGTGAAAACAGATCTCTACAAAATGATCTAAATTAATTACAAATATAAAACACAAAATAATTGGTTGCATAAATATTCACCCTCTTTAACACCAACTCATCACTGGTGCAGCCAATTGGTTTTAGAAGTCACATAATTAGTTAAACAGAGATCACCTGTGTGCAGCTGAGGTGTTTCAATCGATTGCAGTAAAAAATACACCTGTAACTGGAAGGTCCAACTGCTGGGATGCAATTAGAAATTAATAAGGTCAAACTGTGTGGGCAAATAGATGGTGTTTTAAGCTCTCAGTAGCTAAAACACAAGTTATGTGTTTTACAGAGGATCAATAGACTTGAGCTTGATTTGAAATTACATGGTTGAACTCCTGAAGAAGTGTAAGAGGTAAGCTTTCTTGGCTTGTGGCTGGATAGTAAGCTAATATAGATGCACTATATCAGCAAGATAATGGACAAATGTAAAGGGGCATTAAATATCCTTAGGTGTCTATGTGGGTTTTCTTGGGGTACTACACAAAAATCTCTGACCATATCTATTTGTTTAATTAGATGTACTTGATTATGGCTGTGAGGCTTATGGATCAGCTTCATCTTCAAATTTAAAATGTTTGGATGTGATACAAGCACAGGGTTTAAAACTGTGTTGTGGGACAGTAAGGTTGTCCCCTGTTTCAACTTTGCTGGTTGAAATGGGATAATTACCCTATCAGTTGCAGAGGATGAAGTTAAGTTAACCCAGTATGTTGAGGGGCAGAGGAATGATCACCCTGTTAAAAGTGTGTTGGAAAGCTGTTGGAAACATCACAAGAAGAGTATTTTTAGTTTAGGGTGGCGGAGTTCTCATTATGCTAGGAATATAGGGTTTGTTGGATTATGAAATTTGTCCCACTGTATCTTTTTCAGTAAACCCACCATTGTTTTTTCCAATGCCTTTAGTTAATTTTAGGTTGCATGATTTAATGAAATCTGAGGATCCTGATATGCCTGAGAATCTGTTGGTTCATCAGTATGTTAAGGAAAATTATTGTGTTATGTTAACCATATGGATCAAAAGATAATTTAACAAGGAATGTCAGCATGGCTGTTTTCGTGCTTGAATTACAGGCAACAATAAAGAAATGTCTTGCTAACTATTTATCAGTGTGTGCTGCAGAACTGGTTGCCATCATTTTGTGCTTACAGAGGTTGGAGGAAATCTGTCCTTGCAAAATTATAAACGTTCAGATTCTTTTTCGATTTTTGACTAGTCTCCCAAAGGGTTTGACAGTTTTCATTTAAAAACTTTACTGTTATGGAAGTGACTTTAACTTAATTCTCAATATTGTCTTTCACTGTTTACAATCTGCAGGGCTTTTTGTGGTAATTTAGTTTTCATTTGATAAAGAACTAGTAGAAAGCTTATTTCCTACCTCTCTGCACCACACTCCAGTCCAGTTGGTGGTAGTTCTGCACCTTTAAGTTGGATTGCCAACCACCATTAGAAGTTGTCACAAGGAGGTCCAACTGCTGGGATGTAGTTAGCAATTAATAAGGTCAAACGGTGGGCAAATAGATGGGGTTTTAAGCTTCTAATAGCTAAAACACAAGTTATGTGTTTTACAGAGGATCAATAGACTTGAGCTTGATTTGAAATTATGTGGTTGAACTCCTGAAGAAATGTAAGAGGTAAGATTTCTTGGCTTGTGGCTGGATAGTAAGCTGGCAAACATGCTCCATATCAGTAAGATAATTGACAAATGCAAAGGGGTATTAAATATCGTTGGGTGTCTATGTGGGTATTCTTGGGGTGCAACACAAAAATCTCTGTTCACCATTATATTTGTTTAATTCGATCTGTACTTGGTTTTGGCTGTCTAGCTTATGGATCAGCTTCATTTTCAAATGTAAAATGTTTGGATGTGATACAAGCACAGGCTTTAGAACTGTTTTGTGGTGCGGTAAGGTCATCTTCTGTTTCAGCTTTACTTTTTAAAATGAGACAATTGCCCTTACAGATGCTGAGGTTGAAGTTGTTGTTAACATACTGGATTAATGTGAGGGGCAGAGGAATGATCACCCTGTTGAAAGTGTGTGGAAGACTATTGGGAACATCACAAGAGGAGTGTTTTTAGTTCTAGGTGGCTGTGTTCTTATCATGCTAGGAATATGGTTTAGGGGGATTATGCAATTTGTCCCATTGTAGTTTTTTTGGTAACCCCACCATGGTTTTTTCCAATGACTTTAGTTGATTTTAGGTTGCATGATTTAATGAAATCCAAGGATCCTGATGTGCCTGAGAATCTGTTGACTCATCAATCTATTAAGAAAATTATTGTGGTAGGTTAACCAGTTTTTTACTGATGGGTCAGAAGATAATTTAACTGGGAATGTTGGTGTGATTATTTTTGTACCTGAATTACAGGCAACAATAAGGAAACCATTTATCAATATATATTGCCCAGAAATGGTTGTCATCATTTTGGGCTTACAGTGGGTGGAAGAAATTTTCCTTGCAAAGTTGTAATTTGTTCAGCTTTTTTTGGTTTTGACTAGTCTTAAAACAGGTCATTCTTGCAGTAGGTCAGATTTACTACTGGAAGCTCTTCAAACTTTATTTCACATTCAAACTATTGGTCTCCATGTCTTTTTCTTATGGGTCCCTGCACAGAGAGGCGTTGAAGGGAATGAGCGGGTTGATTGTTCGGCCAAAAAGAAGTTAAGAAATCAACTGTGGATATAGACCTTCCACTTGGCAAATCAGAATCTAAGGGGTTGGTGGGGTTAAGAATTAGGGGATTATGGCAAGACTCTTGGGATAATGGATACAGGGGGAGACATCTTTACAGAATACATAGAACTGTTGGATTAATGGAAGAGAGGGTAAGACAAGAAGATAAGGAATTACATTGACTCAACTTAAAACTGGGCATACTATGCTTAATTCTTCCTTGTATCTTACTGGAAAACATCGCTCTGGGGTGTGTAGGTTTTGTCATCATTATGAAACAGTTGAATACATTATTTTATAATCTGAAGCATATAAGGTTGAAAGAAAGCAAATGCAGGCTGCACTACTATCTTTGGGGGGGGGGGAGGGTGATAGTTCCATTTTAAAACTTCACTGAGTTATGGGAGTGACTTTAATTTAAACCACGATATTGACTTTCATTATTTACAACCTATAGCACTTGTTGGGGTAATTTAGTTTTCACTTCATAACTAGTCGAGGTTTTATTTCCCAACTCTTTACTCTGCACTCCAGTCCAGCTGGTGGAAGCAATGCACCTTTAAGTTGGACTGCCAACCGCCATTACAACAGCCGTTAAAAATCAGCAGGAGGTCCAACTGTTGGTGAGTCAGTAGCCTAGCAAAAACTACACCGTGAAGACAAAAACAATACTCCAAGTAACTCCATGAAAAGGTTTCTGAAAAGCACAAGTCAGGAGATGTATACAAGAAAATTTCCAAATTACTGAATATCCCTTGAAGTACAGTTAAGTCAATCATCAAGAAATGGAAAGAATAAACCTGTAAACCTGCCGAGAGCAGGCCGTCCTCAAATACTGAGTCTTGTGCAAGAAGTAGACTAGTGAGGGAGGCCGCCAAGAGGCCTATGACAACTCTGGATGAGTTACAAGCTTCAACAGCTGAGATGAGAGAAACTGTGCATACACCAACTGTTGTCTGGGTGCTTCACCAATCACAGCTTTACGGGAGAGTGGCAAAGGGAAAGCCACTGTTGGAAAAAAAACTCACATGAAATCTCAGCTAGAGTTTGCCAGAAGTCATTTGGGAGACTCTGAAGTCAGCTGAAAGAAGCTCCTTATGGTCTGATGAAACCAAAATTGAGCTTTTTGGCCATCAGACTGAACACGATGTTTGGCATATGCGAAACACTGCACATCATCAAAAACACACCATCCCTACCATGAAGCATGGTGGTGACTGCATCATGCTATGGGGATGCTTCACTGCAGTAGGCCCTGGAAGGCTTATGAAGGTAGAGGGTAAAATGAATGCAGCGAAATACAGGGAAATCCTGGAGGAAGACCTGATGCAGTCTGCAAGGGAACTGCAACTTGGGAGAAGACTTGTTTTCCAGCAAGACAATGGCCCCAATCATAAAGCCAAGGTTAAATAGGAATATTTTTTTTAAAAAAAAACAAGATTGGTCTTGGAAAGGGCTGTTCACTCATGATCCCCATGCAATCTGACAGAGCTTGAGCAGTTTTGTAAAGAAGAATGGGGAAAACTTGCAGTGTCCAGATGTGCAAAGCTGATAGAGACCTATCCATACAATCCTTGTATTCTGTCTGGATAACCTCCAACCTGATGGCATGAACATCAACTTCGCTAACTTCCAGTAATTGACCCCTTCACCATTCCCCATTCCTGTTTCCCACTCTCACCTCATCACCTTACCTGCCCATCACCTCTCTCTGGTTCTCCCCACCCCTTCCCTTTCTTCCCTGGTTTTCTATCATCTATCAGATTCCCCCTTTGCCCTATATTGCCCTCAGATTGCCCTGTATCTTTTTCAGCAATCAACTTCCCAGCTCTTTACTTCATCCCTCGCCCTCTCCCGGTTTCACCTATCACCTACTACCTTTTACATCTCTCCTTCCCCCCCCCCCCCCACCTCCCTGCTCTGATTTCTTTCTTGTCAGTGCTGATGAAGGATCTCGGTCTGAAATATCGACTGTTTACTATTTTCCATAGATGCTGCCTGGCCTGCCGAGTTCCTCCAGCATTGTGTGTGAGTGTGTGTGTGTGTGTGTGTGTGTGAGATCGATCTTCTACGACATGACCCAATATTTCAGGTTGGTGATTTTTTTTTTTGCATTAGTAGGTTTACGATCACCGTGCGGAGGAACTACAGACTCTCTCTGTCACGGTGGTCGCAGGCACTGGCTTACCCAGGAATAGAGGAAGGCAGACTCTGTCATGGCGAGCTCTGGCAATGACTCAACCCAGGAGTGGAGGAGCAGCAGACTCCCCATGCAGAGAAAGAAACAAGAGGTTGGACAAAGGAACACCAACAGAGCATGAGGGGCATGAGCAAGCGACTCTGCGAGACAAATCATTCTACAGCACACAGGACCCTGCTTACAGAGCACAATGAGAGTCCCCTTTAAGTAATCGTAGAATCTGGGAAATATGTGCCTGTCACAATTAACTTGACAATATTAAATAGAAAGCACCTAGACATAATGGCTCTAACAATTGATAAGTACAGGTGCTAGAGAAACACTGAATGCCAAAGCCCTGTGCAATCTGCAGTGGCCCACAGGGCTCGTGATATTTTATGCTTGTGATTATGTAGAACAAGCACTTAAGTCACTAAGGCATAGGTCTACAGACCAAATACTGGTAAATGGGATTATTAGATTTGCTATGGATAGGGTAGGCTGAAGAACCTGTCTCTGTGCTGAATGACTCCATAACAATAAAGGGGAGAATTACACAGATTGTGCAGGGCAAAAGAAGGCAACGGAATCAGAATCGGGTTTAATATCAATGGCGGATGTCGTGAAATTTATTAACGTAGTGGCAGCAGTACAATGCAATACAAAATGATAAAGGAAAAAGCTGAACTACATTAAGTATATGTATATGAAATATTTTAAAGATTTTTTTTGCACTAAAAAAGTAATGAGGTAGAGTTCATGGTTTTGATGTCCATTCAAAAACTGGATAGCAGAGAGGTAGAAGCTGTTCCTGAATCATTCAGTGTGTGCCTTCAGGCTTCTGTACCTCCTTGCTGATGGTAGCAATGAGAAGTGGGCATGTCCTAGGTAACGGGGGTCCTTAATGATGGATGCCACCTTGAAAATGTCCTGGATACTACAGAGAATAGTACTGTATCCATACTGGAGCTGAAAGTTTACAACTTGCTGCAGCTTACTTCGATCTCGAGCCGTAGCCGCCCCCTCCCATACCAGATGGTGATGCAGCCAGTTAGAATGCTCTGCACTGTACATAAGTAGACATGTGTGAGCATCTTAGTCAGCGTGATGGGTTGGTCCACACAATCCACCGTACTTCTCATCTTGTCACTGACTTTTTTAATTTCTCCCTCTCCAGTGTTCCCTCAAATGCTGTCTGTCTAAACTACTCCACATTGTGGCAACATCCACACTCCATCCCAGTGGAAAATCCTTGATTCTTGAACACTTAACTCTTGCTTGCCTTTCCACAAATGCTGCCTTATCTGCTGAGTGTTTTGTTTTTATTCTACATTCTCAAAGTAAGCACATTAATGCTGATTATTTTATTTGATCTGTTAATGGCCATTTTAAATTTATGGCCCTCAGTTTTGATTTCCAGGTATCTCCTCTACATATATCCAGTAACCTTTCTTGATCTTAAGCACCTCAATCAGGCAGTCCTTGACAGCCTCCTTTCCAGTAAAGTTAATCCCAGCTTGATCAAACTGTCCTGAAAGAAAACATCTATCAGAGAGTATGCTGGCATTATTGTCAAAGATAAAGGAAGGATATTAATTCAAAGTGCTAACACCATTTATTTTGAAGCAAAATGACTTATTAACTAGCTGAGGTCTGTGATTCATCATGCTAAGGTGTGGAGCAATTACTTATGATCTCAATCATTTAAGGTGGAGACAGACTAAAGCAATCAGCATTGGCACAAAGCACATCTGTACAAACCTTCCTTAAAGAAGGGAAAACATGCCTTTGAGAAGTGTAACAAAGGTTCACTCGACTGATTCATGTGATTGGGGGGGGGGGATTGCTCTTTGCGGGGAGATTGAGTAGAAAGAGGAAAGTTTCCTACAGATTAATAGTATGAAAGACGATCTCAATGAAATATATAAATTCTTAAGGGGTTTGCCAAGATAGAAGCAGGGAAGTTGTTTTCACTGGCTGGGGATTCCAGAAGTTACAGTCTCGGAATATATTGTGGCATGTTGCATTGTACAATAAATATTGTTAAGGCTTGGTCAATATCCAGCCCACAAGCTTCTAATACTGATGTCTCTCGCCCTCGCTCGAAAGCGACATCGCACTCTTTATCGTTGTAAACCTGCGAGTTGTTTTTGTCTCCCCTCTCGCTGTGAAAGAGTGACGCCTCTCTGTCCCTTTCATTGGGGCGGGCGAGCGAGAACCTGTGGTGTGTCAAATTGTTCTGTAAACGATTAGTTTTTGTTGTACTGCAGATCATGGTCTTTCTTGGGGGCTTTGCTATTGCTTGCTTGGTGGGTAGAGGGTGCTGATGCTTTTTTTTTGCTGAGGTAAGTGGGGGAGGGCCGATGCTTAGCTGCTGCTCATGCGTGGGAGGCCAGTGCCCATGATGAAGCTGGCTGAGTTTACAACCCTCTGCAGATACCTTCCGATCTTCAGCACCGATGCCTCCATACCGGATGCTGATGTAGCCAGTTTGAATGCTCTCCACAGTACATTTGTAGAAATTTGCTAGTGACGTACCAAATCTCAACTTCTAAGCTGCTGGGGTAATTGTAGCAATATGTTGGGCCCAGGATAGATCTTCAGAGATGACGCCAGCCAGGAAGTTGAAGCTGTCCGCTCTTTCCACTGCTGTACCATCAATGAGGGCTAGTGTGTGTTCTCTTAATTTCCCCCCCCCTTCCTGAAATACACAAGCAATTCCTTGGTCTCACTGCCATTGAGTGCAAGGTTGCTGCTGTGAAACCAGCCACCTATCTCACTCCTGTACGCCTCCTCATCAGAATAAGAATTTAGTTATTTTTAAATTGTTTACATTCTAGAGAAACGCAGTCAGAGTTTCAATGTCCATTCACTGGGGCAAAGTTCCAGCTTTGTACCTTCTGAACCAAAGGCAGCAAAGCTTCCACTAGGTAAAGGCGTGCTCCAATTCTTCCGACCCACACCACTCCTTTTCTGCCTCAAATCCTCCTGGATAAACCTGACTTGCTCTTATACAAGAACCACCTCGAGGCCTGGTTTGTGGATACGCCTGTGGTGATCTGTCTTGTCTTCTGGCAGCTCATGAACAACTTTCTTACCAAACATCGACTCTGTAGTCTTACCTACCCCAAATGCACCTGTTGAAGTCAGTTAGGAGGGAAAAATGTAGCTACTCGAGTACAGAGAAGTGTTAACAGAAAGAAGGACCTTGACTTGCATCTACTAAATCCCTTAAGAAAGAAGGGTATGTGGATAGGGTGATTAAATTTGAATGCAAGATGCCTGCCTTCATTGGCTGCAGCTTAAGATGTAAGAAAAGAGAAGACCTGCTGGAACAATGGAAAACATGAGTTAGACCAAGTCTGGAGTACCCATACAGTTCTGGCCAGTGGCGGTGCCAGAGATTTTTTTCTTGCTGGTGCTACAGTGGGGCTGAATTATTCAGTGATGGTGCTGAGGGATGTATTGTATGATGATGTGTATTCACAAGGCCAGACGCGTGGCATTCAAAAGTAAGTTTCAAGCATTATGTGCCTACTATAAACGCCTCTGTTGATTCACAAGCAACAGCAACTGATAAATATAATATAGAAGTGAACTGTGACAGTGTCAACAGCATCAGAGGCAACCCGGGCTACACAGAGCATAAACAAACAAACCAACGGAGCATCAGACCCACAGCGCACAACGTGAATCACGCACCATTCCCGCAATCAGTGTCAAATGCATGCTTTTCAACTGAAAAACACACTAACCCACAATGTCCACTGCTATTCGCATTACATAGACAGACAATGCCAAAAGATACACTGTTATTAAAGTCAAATAAGGCAAACAACAGATACAAGGCTTTACCAGGAGTTGGACAAATCGTACTCTGACCATGCAACACCTCAATTAATTTGGCTACTGAATTTAAAACAAAAATCAACAGAATCGCTGCTTGGAAGTCTAAGCAACACCAGCAGGCTTAATAGCAGTAAATGTAATATTTTGGGATTTTCAGGAAACAAGGACTATGGGGTATCCACCACAAAATAATAATAATAATCAGCATTAGCCTTGGACCAAATTTAACAAAAAATCAACTGCACTCACCATTGATGTTTTCAGAGAAGCACAATCCATCTGTTGTTGTGTTTGGTGGCGAAAGCATCAATGATTTTCTGGATGCCAAGTGCCTTGGTCCTCCGGCTGTTTATGGCCAACAGGGCCAAGTTGCTGTTCCGAGCATCGCTGCTGCTATTCCTTAGGTGGTTTTTGAGGTGTCTGAGGCAAGAGAAACTCCGTTTGCATGAGGCAGATGTCACAGGTCAGTGATATGCAGATTAGTTTGTATAAATGCATTGTGGTAGGGTCTCATTGGAGCTAGAAATTCCACTGTGTCATTCACTGTCTGTCCTTGATGGAGACTCAACCACTGCTCTCATACTCACGATTTTCTTGGACAATCTTTGCATGTCCTTTGTCAAGCATATTTCCCAATCTTGAACCGTCTTGTTTTCTCAATCTGAATTTGACCCATGCCTCCATGGCAAACTTATGAGCTATACTTACATGGTGGGTTTTGAAAGCTGTTGTAGCTTTCCACCAGTTACCGGTTACAGTGAAGGTAGACTCAGAATGGAACCCATGTCCTCCACACAGGAAATGCCTGCATGCGAAGTAGAACGTAGTATCTTTTGTGATCGAATATTCCAGTCAGTCAAACCAGCCACTAATAAAACTCCTTTGCTGATTGTCAAACTGTTGTGAGCAGCGAAGGGTACTTTTTCAATGCTGGCCGACAGGGTCCTTCCTCAGGCTGCTGGCTAACATCGCTGATAGTATTCCCACTAGCACTAAGAGCAGCTTCATCCATGTTCTCTTCCGGATCCCGCTCCATTTCTTGTTCCTCTACTTCACCCTCACACTCCTTCAATGAACTGCTGTCATCCTCATCCCCACTTCTTTCTGCATGTCACTTTCAATTAAGACAGGCTCAGGCTGAGACACCACTGATTCCTCTGGATGAGGTCGTTTTCTCACTAAAATTCGATTGATTTTTCGCGCTGGCCAAAATAACACAAGTGCCAGGCCCATGCAAGCTTGTAAAGGCATCTGTTAGTCTCGCGAGACCACGGATCTGCGCCTGGATGTATACTATCAATCTCTCGCGTGAGTGCGAGAGAGTGACATCACCACCTTAAGTGATCTTCGATCAGCTTAACTGATCTGAGGACAGCAACAGCAAGACATTGTCAGATCCACTCTACACTTCTGCTTATTCATTTGTTGTCAGAGTTTATAACTTTATTGCTGTGTGGGTGCTGTGGTAATTGGGGGCGCTGTTTCACTAGATCAACTGGAGAAACAAGCTGTATTCAAAACTATACAGAGAAAGAAAAGCAGCTACAATTTGTATGTGAAATTTCAATTAATTTCTTGGTGCTATGGTGGTGCTACTGTAACTTCTGTTGGGGCTATAGCACCAGCTAGCACCACCTTTAGCGCCGTCCCTGGTTCTGGCATTTAATTGGATCACTATGGGCCAAAGTGTGGAGGCGGGTCCTGGGCCCGAGTGCCTATTGAAGCAGCAGAGCCCAGGTCAGAGAGGAAGGAATGACCCTCTGTTTGGCCGATTTAAGCGCTGGTTGAGATTGAAAAGGTCAGGGCGTTGGGGCCAGAATCGAGATGCGGGCCGGTATTCAGCTTGCTGCTCAGCAAGGTTCACTCATCTCTGCGCTGATCTGAGGTTCTAGCCTGTAACTAATGGGCTCCTGGATCATCTGCAGTGACGACTGGCTTCGTGGCTGTGAACTCACTTTCGTGAACTTCAGTTCTGAATGTGGCTTGCTTTGATTGCCTGCATAATTTGTATTTTTTTCTGCACATTGGGTGTTTGACAGTCTTTAATGGGTTCTATTGGGTTTCTTTGTGGCTGCCTGTAAGCAGACAAATCTCAAGGTTATATAAAATGTACATACTTTGTACTTTGAGCTTGAGAATATTTACAATGGAGTCACCTGAACTGGAAAGGGGGAGGGAGGGAACGTCGACTCAGACTATGAGAGGCCTGCGTTGGGCATCTTCATGCCTTACAAGGCGCAGATTGGAAGTCTGTGTGGGGCGCCACTCCTCGCAGAGACTAGAGCAATGTGTGATTAAGTGCCTTGCTCAAGGGCACAAACATGCTGCCACAGCTGAGGCTCGAACCAGTGACCTTGAGGTAACTAGACGAACGCCTTAACCACTTGACCACATGAACTGGAAAACTAAAGGAAAATTGGGTAACCTGGGATTGTTCACTTTAGAAAAGAGGAAGCTGAAGGGTGGGGTAAGCTGAAGGGTGGGGTGGGGACAGTTTGTTGAACTGTATAAAATTATGTGGGATGTACATGAGTTTCCTAAGCAGACGGTTCATAAACTAGGAAGCAGAGGAGCTTTATGAGAGCTGAAATATTTATATCAGAGATTGTCTAGAATAGGTGTACTTCCCTTAAAACAGCGGTGACCAAAGGGAGAATGAATTGAGGTCTATATATATAATATAAAAAAAAATACAAGAGCGCTATGTGAGGGGACCTTATTTCTCTTAGCATAAATGATCATTAACTAGAAGACACTTTAACATAATGTCATTATTGAAGCTTGCGGTAAACTCAGGACAGCATTTGTAGGGTTGCTTGCTGCCCGTTACACTGCTGGCGTTTAGGGCAGCGATGAAAGTCCTCCATCTCTGTCTGTATAGAAGGATTCTTCATTGCTGTTTCTGTGACAGTTGTTATTTGACCAATCCATTATTAACTCTGAGCTGAGCCCCCGGTAGACCACTCTTAGTCTATGCTCTACCCTTTGGGTGACCCTACCAAGAACCGATCCATAAACCCTAACTCCAGCCAACATAGTTCTCTGGGTCATTGAATTACACAGGCTTCCAAACCACGACAAGGTTGTGGACCCCTTGGAGGATTTGTAGAGTTAAATAGCCCATGAATGAACGTCAAATACAATCGTTGCCACTATTGATCACATCTAAACGGGGAGAATAAAATCCCAAAGTGCTGGAGGAACTCAAAGTCAAGAATAAACAGGAAAACTTTTGGGATAAAAGCCTTCGTCAGGACTCTGGTTATTCACCTCCATAGATGCTGCCTGACTTGCTGAGTCCCTCCAACCTTTTGTGTGCATTGCTCAAGATTTCTTGCATCGGAAGAATCTCTTGTGTTTAAGATCCTAAATTGCTGCTTGACATTTGACTGTTCCCACAATTTCTATTTTGGTGTCAGATTTTCAGTATCTGCATTCTTTTACTTTGTTTCAACAACCAAATTCCAAGTGGTTTACAAAATACGTTCAACATCCCAATAACCATGGATGCCAAGGTAGCACGGCATTATTACAGCTCAGAGTATCGGAGATTGGAGTTCAGTTCCAACACTATATCTGTAAGAAGTTTGTACGTCCTTACTGTGAGTGCATTGGTTTCTTCCAGGTGCTCTGATTTCCTCCCACAATCCCAAAACTGATCAGTTAATAGGTTAGTTGGCCATTGTAAATTGTCCTGTGGTTGGGCTAGGGTTAAATAGGTGCATTGCTGATCCAGAAGGGCCTGTCCCACACTATATCTCTGAATGAATACTTTAACATTCTCAACCTGAAGTATTTAAATAGTACAGTCCTTTCCGTATGAAGACGACTTCAGTGTTAATCTCTTGAAGACTGATTTTACTGTTCTGTTAAACGAGTGCCAAGCAGACAGACAGTTTATATCAGTTTTCCACAGACCCCCTTCTGGATTTTGTTTTATTGGATCTTGCAATGTTGCCTTGAAGACAATCTCCTTGCCAACTTTTTTTCATATAAATACAGATAATTGTCCACATTATTTACTTTAATTAAGGTTTTAATTAAACTAAACTTGTAGAGTTTTTCGAGGAAGTTACCAGGAAAGTTGGGGTTGGTAGGTTTTGGCATGCTTTGTCGGTGCCAGAAGCATGCCAACATGATGCAGTGGGGTCACAGGTAGTTAGAGTCGTAAAGAGAGCTTTTGGCACATTGGCCTTCATAAATCAAAGTATTGAGCACAGGAGTTGAGAGGTTATGGTGAAGATGTAGCAGATATAGGTGACACAAAATTTGGAGTAATGTGTGCACTTTACTCGTTGGAATTTAGAAGATTGAGGGGGGGATCTGATTGAAACGTATAAGATCCTAAAGGAATTGGACAGGCTAGATGCGGGAAGATTGTTCCCGATGTTGGGGAGGTCCAGAACGAGGGGTCACAGTTTGAGGATAGAGGGGAAGCCTTTTAGGACCGAGATTAGGAAAAACTTCTTCACACAGAGAGTGGTGAATCTGTGGAATTCTCTGCCACAGCAAACTGTTGAGGCCAGTTCATTGGCTATGTTTAAAAGGAAGTTAGATATGGCCCTTGTGGCTACAGGGGTCAGGGGGTATGGAGGGAAGGCTGGGTTCTGAGTTGGATGATCAGCCATGATCATAATAAATGGCGGTGCAGGCTCGAAGGGCCGAATGGCCTACTCCTGCACCTATTTTCTATGTTTCTATGTTTCTGGTTACCTATGTACATTAAAAATCTGAGTCTTGGAATTGATGGTAAGTCCAGGTTTCGTGTATGCACGGTTGAAGGCAGTCAGAATCTGTTTTCTGAAAGAGCTGCAACACTGTTGTCATCTGCGTATTGGAACTCGATGAGGGGACTCGTGGATATCTTTGTGTTGGACTTGAGATGGGCAAGATTGAAAAGTCTGCCATCTGTTCTGCATACAATTTCGATTCCTGGGGGTAGGTTGTCCTTGATAATGTGAACGATTGTTGCAATGAAGATGGTGAACAAAGTTGGGGCAATCACATATCCTTGTTTTACTCCTGATATAACTTGAAAAGGCTCACAGTTACTGTTGCTGACCATGACTGTGGCAAGCATGCCATCGTGGAGGAGTCTCAGGATTCGAATGTACTTTTCAGGGCATCTGTAGATGGATAGGACATCCCATAGGAGTTCCCTTGATACCGAGTCAAAGGCTTTGGTGAGGTCGATGAATGCCATGTACAAAGGTTGAAGTTGTTCACAACATTTTTCTTGGTAGTTGTCGCATTGTGAAGATCATGTCGATTGCTCCACATGACGGTCTAAAACCGGCTTCTGACTCTGGAAGGATCTTCTCAGCTAAAGGCTTGAGCCAGTTGTTCATGATGTGGGTGAGGATCTTTCCTGCTGTTGCTAACAGGGAAATTCTATGATAGTTTCCGCATTCGGATCGATCGCCTTTCATTTTGTAGATGGTGACAATTGCTGAGTCTCTAAAGTCTGCTGGTACCTCTTCATTTATCCAGATCTTGATGAGAAGTTGATGCAGTTGATAATGAACCAGGTTACCTCCAATTTTGTAGACCTCGGCTGGTACTCCATCGAGTTCAGTGGCCTTGTGGTTTTTCAAGGTTTTGATGGCTTCCTTGACGACTTCAAGTGTTGATATTTTGCTTAGGGGTCGTCAACAGGCTGTTTTGGAATGTTAATCACATTCCTGTCAAATGAGACGGTTTGATTTAGAAGATCTTCAAAGTGCTCCCTCCATCTAGAACTGATGTCAGCATTGCTCATCTATCAACCGTCACCAACTGAGACAAATTGGATAGAACCATCAATTCAACTTGGTGAAACAACCCTGGAAAACGTGGACCACCTTCCGTATCTTGGAAGTCACCTCTCCTCCAATGTCTACCTTAATGACGAGATCCAACATCATCTTAAATGCGCTGGAACAGCTTTTGGACGTCTCCGAACAAGAGTCTTTCACGATGGTGACATCCGAACAGACACCAAAATGTTAGTGTACAAAGCAGTCGTAATCCCAATGCTCCTGTATGCATCAGAAACCTGGACAACATACCGACGACATCTGAAGGCACTTGAAAAGTTCCATCAACGCTCTCTTCGAAACATCTTAAATATCAGCTGGGAAGATAGAAGAACCAACATCAGCGTGCTAAATGAAGCAAAAACAACAAGCATTGAAGCCTACGTCATCAGGAACCAACTAAGATGGAGCGGTCATGTTGTTCAGATGAAAGACGAACATCTGCCGAAACAAATCTTCTACTCCCAGCATAAAGAAGGCAAACGTAAAAGAGGTGGACAACAGGAGAGATTCAAAGACGCCTTAAAATCCAACATGAAGAAATGTAACATCGACATCAACAATTGGGAAACCAATGCCAAGGACAGGAAACTCCGGTAAGCCGTCATCCGAGAAGGAACAGCAACTTTCGAGCCAACAGATGTGCAGAATTAGAAGAAAAGAGAAGAAAATGGAAAGAGAGGCAGCAACAACCAAAGCCCGATCTGCCATCTGGAACTACCTGTCCTGAATGCGGAAGAACTTTCAAAGCCAAGATTGTACTCATAAGCCACTTGAGAGCCCATAAGTAGATCAACAGAACGAAGACCATCATCCTCGACCTCGAGGGATAGCCACGACGACAACATGAAAAATATCAGTTAAAATTGAAAGACTGCAGAGAAAATTTGCCAGGATGTGAGGACTGGAGGGTGGATAGGTTAGGACTTTATTCCTAAGTGTAAGAGAATGAGGGGAGATTTGATAGCGGTATACAAAATTTATGAGGGGTATGGGTAAGGTAAATGCAAGCAGACCTTTTCTGCTGAGATTGTGTGAGACTACAACAAGAGGTCACAGGGTGTTGTTTGATATTTAGTCATTGGTTAGGATGTGAACACCACTGCCAAGGCACATTTCCCATCCCTAACTCCCATCTATTAAGATCAGGGTTTTTAACCTTTTTTATGCCATGGGCCCTCCCGGCAGTCTGGTGAAGCCAACAGACCTCTCTCAGAATAAGGAATTTAAATATATAAAATAAAATGCACAGGATTACAAATGAAACCAGTTACATTGAAATGCAGTTATCAAAATATTAAACAGATTTGTGATATAGTAATGTGTTTCTTTATTTACACATTAAATAACAAGTAGCGATGAGCATTCTGGAAATGTTATTTAAAGATATTTGTAACAATTAATGTAAAATCTGATTTTTCTTTTTCCCGATCTGTACCTCCTTCCGGGAGGTAGCAGTGAGAGGAGACCATGACCCGGATGTTGGGGGTCTCTGATGATTCAGGCTGCTTTCCTAACTATCTTTGTGAACGAAAATTAAAGCTGCAGATGCTAGAAGTCTGAAATAGAAACTGGAAATACTGAGAGCTTTCAGCAGGTTAGGTAGCATCTGTGGAAAGAGAAAAGGAGTTCACAGACCCATCCTGCCACGTCCAGTTGCGATGGATTGTCGACAATTAGACAGTGAATGGTTCAGATTCTGACAAAGGGCCTTCCATCTATAATGTTAGATTCATTCAGTAGCCACCATTTAATAAAATCATGGGTGAAACAATCCTTATCTCACTGCCATTTTCCTGCACTATTCCCTTAATATTCAAAAATGCACTAGTCATTATTTGGATATTCTCAGTGATGGAGCAATTTCAGACCTCTTGGGTACAGACAACCACTGGGCGAGGAAACTTCCTCTCATTGCTGTCCTAAATGGTCAGCCCCGTATTCTGAGAACATGCCCAACCGGGGAAACCTAAACTCCACACCGACCCAGTTATAACTTTTTTTTAAAAAACAGTTAAGGTCTATCAAGCTACAAATCAGATAAAATATCTGAATTCAGCAAGTCGGGCAGCATATATGACTCTTGCGGTCCAAAGACGTACCGGTTGGTAGGTTAATTGGTTATTGTAAATTGTCCTGTGATTAGGCGAGGGTTAAATCAGGGGATTGCTGGACCGGTTGGCTCAAAGGGCCTATTCTGCACCATATCGCAGTGAATTTTTTTTTTAAACGGTCAATATTTCGGGCCAAGACCCTTCATTACTTCTGGAAAGGAAGTGGGGGGGAAAAAGCCGGAAAAAGATCTGTTTGAGTTGTGTTGACTGAAATGCAAATGTTAGTTAAGATATCAAGGAGACATTCCACTTGTACAATACGCTATAGGATATCTCCTATAGGTATAGTTTCCTCCAAGTTTAATTAAAACTTCCTTCTTCCATTGCCCACTCTGGCTCCTCACTTACCCATTCTCTTCTCCTCACCTGCCCATCACCTCCCCGGGATGACAACTCCTTCCCTTCTGAGGTTTTATGAGGGTTGACAAACAACTTTAAGGTGTATTACTGCCACCTTCTGAACTGGAGTGTGGGTCGGGATATCTAAATCCTATATATTTATATTTGTATCAAATTCATGAAAAAGACCTGTATTCTTAAGGAACTAGTCATAGTCATACTTTATTGATCACAGGGGAAATTGGTTTTTGTTACAGTTGCACCATAAATAATTAAATAGTAATAAAACAATATAGTTAAATAGTAATATGTAAATTATGCCAGGAAATAAGTCCAGGAACAGCCTATTGGCTCAGGGTGTCTGACCCTCAAGGGAGGAGTTGTAAAGTTTGATGGCCACAGGCAGGAATGACTTCCTATGACGCTCTGTGCTGCATCTCAGTGGAATGAGTCTCTGGCTGAATGTACTCCTGTGCCCAACCAGTACATTATGTAGTGGATGGGAGACATTGTCCAAGATGGCATGCAACTTGGACAGCATCCTCTTTTCAGACACCACCGTCAGAGTCCAGTTCCATCCCCACAACATCACTGGCCTTACGAATGAGTTTGTTGATTCTGTTGGTGTCTGCCACCCTCAGCCTGCTGCCCCAGCACACAACAGCAAACATGATTGCACTGGCCACCACAGACTCGTAGAACATCCTCAGCATCGTCCGACAGATGTTAAAGGACCTCAGTCTCCTCAGGAAATAGAGACGGCTCTGACCCTTCTTGTAGACAGCCTCAGTGTTCTTTGACCTGTCCAGTTTATTGTCAATTCATATCCCCAGGTATTTGTAATCCTCCACCATGTCCACACTGACCCCCTGGGTGGAAACAGGGGTCACCAGTACCTTAGCTCTCCTCAGGTCTACCACCAGCTCCTTAGTCTTTTTCACATTAAGCTGCAGATAATTCTGCTCACACCATGTGACAAAGTTTCCTACCGTAGCCCTGAACTGCACCATACTTCCCTTTCTCTCATGTCAGATTCTTCCTCCTTCAGCCATTTACCTTTTCTACCTATCACCTTCCAGCTCCTCACTTCATTCTCCACCACAACCACCCACCTGGCTTCACCCAGCACCTTCTAGCTTGTACTCATTCCCCTCCTCCCCCATCTCTTTCCTCCACCCCCCCCACCACATTTTTTATTCTGGTTTCTTCCCCCTTCCTTTCCAATCCTGACGAAGAGCCCCTGTCCAGAATGTCAACTGTTTATTCCTTTCCACTGATTCTGCTGGACCTGAGGTGTGTGTGTGTGTGTATATAAAATTTAAAAGTTGGTATTTAAGTCAAAAAGTTTGTGTACTAAAGTTTTGATGACTCTGAGCTCAAAGATACTTCAGTGTTTGTCATGCATTCTAAGTGGGTAGAAAGTGAAAGCAACCCTGACCTGGATGAGATCAGCAAGACCTCAAGCCCACCACAACTCACAGGCGCATACCATAATGATACTGTCTTGCTGAGCCAGCGTCTCAGTGACAAGGATATTGATAACTATTTCCTCGCGTCCTATTGCTTGTGATAGCTACTTTGTGCCAAGTGAATAACTTTCAGTTGAGTCAAGATCACAGTTGTAGTGACAACATTTCACCAGTTACTAACTTTGCAATGACTAAGGGAAAAGTTGATAGCTTTTAAAGCTTTTTTTTTAAAAAAAAAAAGTAGCACATTACCACAGTTACTGTTTTACTGCTCCAGTAAACTGGGTTCAGTCCTAAGCTCCAGTGCTGTCTTTGTGGAGCTTCCAAGTTCTCTCTATAGAGTTGGATTTCCTATGGATGCTTTAGTCTCCTCCATAAGATATAGGAGCAGAACAAGGCCATCCGGCCCATTAAGTCTGCACTGCCATTCAATCATGGATGTTTTATTTTCTCTCTCATCTCCATTCTCCTGTTATCTCTCCATAACCTTTGGCCTTGCCAATCAGGAACATATCTACCTGCTTCAAATATACCAATAGTCATAGAACACTACAGTACAGAAACAGCAACACACATCAAAGTTGCTGGTGAACGCAGCAGGCCAGGCAGCATCTCTAGGAAGAGGTACAGCTGACGTTTCAGGCCAAGACCCTTCGTCAGGACTAACTGAAGGAAGAGTTAGTAAGAGATTTGAAAGTGGGAGAGGGGAGGGGGAGATCCAAAATGATAGGAGAAGACAGGAGGGGGAGGGATGGAGCCAAGAGCTGGACAGGTGATTGGCAAAAGGGATACGAGAGGATCATGGGACAGGAGGCAAGGGGGAAGGGAGGGAAACCCAGAGGATGGGCAAGGGGTATAAGTGAGAGGGACAGAGGGAGAAAAAGATAGAGAAAAAGAATGTGTGTGTATATAAATAACAGATGGGGTACGAGGGGGAGGTGGGACATTAGTGGAAGTTAGAGAAGTCAATGTTCATGCCATCAGGTTGGAGGCTACCTAGATGGAATACAAGGTGTTGTTCCTCCAACCTGAGTGTGGCTTCATCTTTAGAGAAGAGGAGGTTGTGGATAGACATATCAGAATGGAAATGGGACGTAGAATTAAAATGTGTGGCCACTGGGAGATCCTGCTTTCTCTGGCAGACAGAGCGTAGGTGTTCAGTGAAACGATCTCCCAGTCTGCGTCTCGCCAATATATAGAAGGCCA
This sequence comes from Mobula hypostoma, assembly GCF_963921235.1. NCBI lineage: Eukaryota > Metazoa > Chordata > Chondrichthyes > Myliobatiformes > Myliobatidae > Mobula > Mobula hypostoma. Next base: position 9,504,701 of record NC_086107.1, read on the forward strand.
CACCGGGAGCACCGGACACAGTATATCACCCCAGCTGACTTACAGGTGAAGTGATGCCTCACCTGGAAGGACTGTCTGGGGCCCTGAATGGTGGTGAGGGAGGAAGTGTAAGGGCATGTGTAGCACTTGTTCCGCTTACACGGATAAGTGCCAGGAGGGAGATCAGTGGGGAGGGATGGGGGGGGGGCACGAATGGACAAGGGAGTCACGTAGGGAGCGATCCCTGCGGAAAGCGGGGGGGGGGGGAAAGATGTTGGAGAAACAGGCCCTTTTTTTCATATTTCACCCTTAACTTATGATCTCTGGTTGCAGTTCCACCGAACCTCAATGGAAACAAGGCTGCTTGCAATGACTTGGTCCTCACAGCCACTTGTGGCAATGAATTCCACAATTTCACCACCTTCTGGCTAAAGAAATTCCTCCTCACCTCTGTTGTAAGGGAAAATCCTTATATTCTGAGGCTGTGCCTTCTGGTCCTAGACTCTCTCACTATCTGAAATACCCTCTCTGGATCCACTCTATCTAGGCCTTTCAATATTTCGTATTATTCAATGAGATCCCCCTTCATTCTTCCGAACTCCAGTGAATATAGCCCAAAGCCATCAAATCTCCTATGTTAACCCTTTCACTCCCAGGATAACTCTCAGGAATCTTCTCCAATGCCAGCATATCTTTCTTCGATATGGGATCCAAACTGCTTCATCGCGTGTCAAGGCTTAATACATTTTTGTCAAATTCTTCCAGGGTGCCTCTCTGGAACCTTTACAATAAGCCAATTTCTGTTTGTTTTTTTTTCAATCTCCCAATTTATTTGCTCCATTATTCACAAGTGTCCTTTCAGTGGAAGAAGGCCTAAGTGTCAGAATTTACTTCCAAATCTTTTCCAGTCACCCTCTACTTAAAAGCCTCCCCTTTGACCTGGGGTTTGGGCTAATGAGGCACCCAAGTACCCATGTACCGAATTTGTACTAGCATTAGTAAGAAATAACTGCTGAACGTAGTTAGAGATTGGCAGGTATGACATGGGCAATACTGACACATGGCTGAAAGGTCAGAGTTGAGAATTTAACATCCAGGGATACACACTGTATCAAAATGACGGGCAGGTGGGCAGAGGGGTGGGTGGCTCTGTTGGGAAAAAATTAAAAACACATGCTTAGGAAGAGGTGACATAGGACTGGAATATGTAGGATCCTTGTGGGTAGAGTTAAGAAACTGCAATGCCATTAGACAAAGACAACATGGGTATCTAGAAGTCAAATATATTGTTTTACAAACCTACTGGAGTTTCTTGAAGATGTACTAGTAGAATAGATTAGAGAAAACCAGAGGATGTGGTGTACTTGAATTTTCAAGATGCCTTTGATAAAGGCCACATATTGATAAAGGCCACATAAAAAGTTAGTGTATAAAATCAAAGCAATGTAATGTATTGGCATTGAGTGGAAACAGGTTCACTATTAAACAAAATCACTATCTCTCAATCATTATTGCTGAAAAACGGAGTTATTTACTGGGCAGATCTGTTTTGGGGATCTTAATGTTCACATATCAGCAACTAGAGTTCCAGGGCTTCATTTTTATCGGCTTGTATTTTGGTTCATTTCAGTGTGATTTTTTTTTTAAAACTATTATCAATATTAAACTGAAAGAAAAATCACTAAATTCAAACTATTTGGCCAATGATGACAAGTGTTCCCTACACTTTGAGTCATCTATTGCCATACATATTTTACTAATCCAGAGTTTTATTAAATTGCATTAAAACCATTGAATCCATACACCCTAAGAAACATTCAGCTCATCATATCTATGCAGCATCTCAGCAGATGGTGTGCTGTTCCACTTAACAGGGCTGGCTATGAGAAAGCGATTCCAGATTTATAAAATTAAGTAAGTGTTCCCTCAGTAGCATTTTAAAATGGCTCTGGATCAATAATAAAGACCTTTTGGATACAAGTACAGTGACTGAACCAATACGTTGAACCAAAGGCAAAGAACAGAAACTCAAGTGGTTTTATGGTTTTGAAGGAAGATGGGACGGAGTCCAAGTGTGGTCAAACGTACAGCAGAGGTATGGAACAACAGCCTGAGACTGAGGCAGCCATAGTGGTATTGCTAGTTGCAACAAATAGCGTAGAGTAAGTACAAACAAGGTTTTGATTCTCTAGCAAATTTCGATAGATGTGCTATGGACAGCATTCTGACCGGTTGTAGCACTGTCTGGTTGGAGGAGCTGACGCACAGGATCGGGAAAAAGCCTCAAAGATGCAAAGCTGCAGAGCAGACTTGATGGGATGAATAGCCTATTTCTGCTCCCAGGTCTTTGTGATAAATTCATCCAGCTTCATCACTGGCACCAGCTCCCACCGTCAAGCACGTTTTCAATAGGCGATGCCTCAAGAAGGCAGCATCCATCACGAAGGACCCCAGCAGCCGGCCCGTGCCCTCGCCCTCGCCTCAATGTTACCATCAGCGAGGAGGTACAGGGGCCCGAAGACACACGTCACACACTCAACCTTTTTAGGAACAGCTTCTTCCCCTCTGCGATCAGATTTCTGGAATAACAATGAACCCATGAACACTTTTTGCACTACTTTCTTTAAATTTTTCTTATTGTAACTTGTATTTTTTTTTTGTCTTGCACTGCTCTATGGCCACAGGTTCAACTCCCACTGCTCTCTGTGAGGAGTTTTTACACTCTTTCCATGACCACGTGGGTTTCCTCCAGGTGCTCCAGTTTCCTCCCACAGTCCAAAGACCTACCGGCTGGTAGGTTGATTGGTCATTGTGAATTGTCTGTGATTAGGCTGGGGTTAAATCGGGGGATTGCTAGACAGTGTAGCTCGAAGGGCCAGAAGGACCTACTCCATGCTGTATCTCAATAAAATAAAAATTTCATAAGGACATAAGGCAGTGATAATAAAACTGATTCTTATTCTGATGTACTTTGGATTGACCTCCAAGGGAACAGAAAACTAAAAGAACCAAGCTGCTAAGTTGAAATGTCCTCCTGTACTGAGTCCTTCTGCAATTAGTCAGGCTCATCAGCTGAATTAGATGAGAAAATCACCAGGTTACCAGCAGTTCTGTCTATGCATACCAGTATGTCTCATACTTCATTTTAAAAGTGGTGTTAAAGTAATATATGAAAATAAAACAGGACCTTAACCGGTGAGAAAGGGTGGGGAGGGATTTGAAAGAGACACATTATTTTTGATGGCCTGTGTGATTGCCCCATCACTAAAGTTCAAGTTCTGGTTTATTGTCATTCAGCCACTCGCGTGTATACAGCTAAATGACACCTCGTTCCTCTGGGACAAAAGTGCGAAACACGGCCGCACAAACAAATACTGTTACGATCCAGCACACCCAGTCACAAAATAATATCAGCCAATTCCTTGAGTGACCCAGGTTGAAGACTGCCAGGTTGGCATAAAAGTGTGATGTGGATGTTTATATAAAACAGTATACTGTTACTGGCACTATTATAATAGAACAAGTGTAAATACATGAAACAGCGGCGATAAAAGATGAAAAGTGATCAGTTGATAAGTGACAAACAACAGGAATTCTGCAGATGCTGGAAATTCAAGCAACATACATCAAAGTTGCTGGTGAACGCAGCAGGCCAGGCAGCATCTATAGGAAGAGGCGCAGTCGACGTTTCAGGCCGAGACCCTTCGTCAGGACTAACTGAAGGAAGAGTGAGTAAGGGATTTGAAAGCTGGAGGGGGAGGGGGAGATGCAAAATGATAGGAGAAGACAGGAGGGGGAGGGATGGAGCCGAGAGCTGGACAGGTGATAGGCAAAAGGGGATACGAGAGGATCATGGGACAGGAGGTCTGGGAAGAAAGACAGGGTGGGGGGGACCCAGAGGATGGGCAAGAGGTATATTCAGAGGGACAGAGGGAGAAAAAGGAGAGTGAGAGAAAGAATGTGTGCATAAAAATGAGTAACAGATGGGGTACGAGGGGGAGGTGGGGCCTAGCGGAAGTTAGAGAAGTCAATGTTCATGCCATCAGGTTGGAGGCTACCCAGACGGAATATAAGGTGTTGTTCCTCCAACCTGAGTGTGGCTTCATCTTTACAGTAGAGGAGGCCGTGGATAGACATGTCAGAATGGGAATGGGATGTGGAATTAAAATGTGTGGCCACTGGGAGATCCTGCTTTCTCTGGCGGACAGAGCGTAGATGTTCAGCAAAGCGGTCTCCCAGTCTGCGTCGGGTCTCACCAATATATAAAAGGCCACATCGGGAGCACCGGACGCAGTATATCACCCCAGTCGACTCACAGGTGAAGTGATGCCTCACCTGGAAGGACTGTTTGGGGCCCTGAATGGTGGTAAGGGAGGAAGTGTAAGGGCATGTGTAGCACTTGTTCCGCTTACACGGATAAGTGCCAGGAGGGAGATCAGTGGGGAGGGATGGGGGGGACGAATGGACAAGGGAGTTGTGTAGGGAGCGATCCCTGCGGAATGCAGAGAGAGGCGGGGAGGGAAAGATATGCTTAGTGGTGGGATCCCGTTGGAGGTGGCGGAAGTTACGGAGAATAATATGTTGGACCCGGAGGCTGGTGGGGTGGTAGGTGAGGACCAGGGGAACCCTATTCCTAGTGGGTTGGTGGGAGGATGGAGTGAGAGCAGATGTACGTGAAATGGGGGAGATGCGTTTAAGAGCAGAGTTGATAGTGGAGGAAGGGAAGCCCCTTTCTTTAAAAAATGAAGACATCTCCCTCGTCCTAGAATGAAAAGCCTCATCCTGAGAGTTGATAAGTGACCATGGCATTCAGTATATGTGTGTTGGAAGGTAGCAGGATATTTATTAAGAAATGCACAAAATAAAACCTTATTCATACTTACCAATGGAAGAAACCAGTGTTCCTACTATGTGTGATGAGGCCATCATAATCAGCAAATGGAAATCCCTTTTTACCAAAGAGTTGTTTTTTTATTTTTTTTGCTTCAGTTGTATGTCATATGCAAGTGTTGCTGGCAGATCATCACTCTTTGGTCTGCACAAAAGCTGTCGGTCTGCCAGCCCATCAAGATGTCTGTAGCAGAATGATGCCAACTAGCAAATTCCAGGCTGTAGGAGTGTGTGCTGAGAGATGCACTGAAGCTCAGTGGGGAAGGACTACACAATGGGGTTCTTCTGCTACTGGAGAGGAAGGGACCAGGTTGGGGAGGAATCCCCTCAACTATTGTGGCCATATACCATCCCAGCGTGCTGAACAAGTAGCAACAGTGTTATCAATGTGTATGAACATAATTGATACGAATTGACAATAAACTGGACTGGTCAGAGAACACTGAGGCTGTCTACGAGAAGTTGTGAGGAGACTGAGGTCCTTTAACATCTGCCGGAAGATGCTGAGGATGTTCTACGAGTCTGTGGTGGCCAGTGCTAGCATGTTTGCTGTTGTGTGCTGGGGCAGCAGGCTGAGGGTAGCAGACACCAACAGAATCAACAAACTCATTTGTAAGGCCAGTGATGTTGTGGGGATGGAACTGGACTCTCTGACGGTGGTGTCTGAAAAGAGGATGCTGTCTAAGTTGCATGCCATCTTGGACAATGTCTCCTATCCACTACATAATGTACTGGTTGGGCACAGGAGTACATTCAGCCAGAGACTCATTCCACCGAGATGCAACACAGAGCGTCATAGGAAGTCATTTCTGCCTGTGGCCATCAAACTTTACAACTCCTCCCTTGGAGGGTCAGACACCCTGAGCCAATAGGCTGGTCCTGGACTTATTTCCTGGCATAATTTACATATTACTATTTAACTATTTATGGTTTTATTACTATATGGTGCAACTATAATGAAAACCAATTTCCTCTGGGATCAATAAAGTATGACTATAAATAATAGAACAGTACTGAAAGCATTGACTTTGAATGTAGAGAATGAAAAGGTATCACATAGTGTAATCCTGTAAGTTTTTTAAATTATGATTAAAGTTTATTTTGTTTAAAAAGAAAAGTTAGCAAACATGAAAACAACAATGAGCTGACTTCTTAGGATCTAGCTGACTCCTGTCCAAAGGCAAAGAGCAGAAACCCAAGTGGTTTTATGGTCTTGAAGGAAGATGGGATGGAGTCCAAATGTGGTCAAACGCACAGCAGAAGTATGGAACAACAGCCTGAGGTTGAAGCAGCCCCAGTGGTACTGCCAGCTGCAAGCACATTAATTATAACATACCAAGATTCATCACAGCCAAGAGTGACCTCGAGACTTGCTGAGCAGAAGATAACACTGGCAGGAAAAAGTATATTCCCCACCCCACTTCCCGCCCCCCCCCCCACCACCGACACAACATATCTACAAGATGCACCTTCACACATTTTTTTCAGCCCTCATCCCAAGCAGTAAATTTGACTTAATTGCATACTTGCTTAATACCAGACAAGTCTAACTCCTGTAAATCTTCATGCAACTTTAAATTAGTGAGATGTCAATAAATTTCACTTCATGCCTGGTTTGGAACAAAATCCAGAGAGTCACGGGAAGCAGCATGTCTTGTAACAATAGATAATCCTCGGTCTGTAGTGCACCTCGTCCCCACCCCCTCCTTCAATGGGGGATGAAGTAATCTTTCTATGTGAAGGTCTTCCAGAGATGTTGAAATGCATTAGTAATGTGTAATGTCACTTTCAATTTATCTGCAGAATAATTTCAACAAAGCGCTGTTTTGGAATCTTCTTATCTCTACTTCCCCTTAATGTATTTATAAAGAAATGTTAGTGCTGTTCTAAAAATTGCATACTTTTATTTTTGATTTTAGCTGTTTGAAAATTAGGTACTCTTTTAAAAACAGCTGATGTTGACCCATTGGAATTTTAAGCTTAAAATCCATCCTACAGAATTCTTAGACCTAATATGTACATGTTTATCTTCAATAAAAGATAATGGGCTTCGCTGAAGAATTTGCATATCTACATTTGACATTTAATATTCTCAAACTCAACCCCTCTGAATTCTGCCTTTTTTTGTTCAGCAGCTTCCAAAAAGCCACTTGGAGAACTGGTTTTCCAGTGGGATTTGCAGGAAGGCTCGGCACACTCATCTGTATGAGGCTGCGTACGCCAGGATGTTGTACATCGACTTCAGCTCGACGTTTAGTACGATCGTCCCTCAGAGGCTGGTGGGTAAACTATCCTCATTGGGACTTAACACCCCTCTCTGTAACTGGATGTGTACCTCCTTCCTGATAGTTACAGGAGCATCAGGACTAGGACTTCCAGACTGGGTAACAGCTTCTTCCCTCAAGCTGGGAGACTAATGAGTACCCCGCCACCACTGAGGTCTCATCACTAGAACATCAAACTGTTTACCTATGCTACACACTACATGCATTTTAAATTTTATTAACTTGTTTATGGTAATATTTTGTTTTATGCGCTGTGTGCGTGATGTATGTATTGTGGGTGCACCGTGGTCCAGAGGAACATTGTTTTGTTTGGTTTTATATACACAGTCAGATGACAATGAACTTGATCGGCCCTTATGAATATATTAAGGTCAGCTCTGCTTCAACCTCAAAAGCCACTACTGAATTGTCATTGCTCAGCTTGCTGTTCTTTCATCTGTGTTCGAAGGTTGTGGGTTAAGTGTCAAAGATCTCTACATTGTGAAAGAGGACCTAAGCAGAGCTGCCCTGTTAGAGCAGCCCCATCCATCACAGCAAAAGCCCTCCACACCAGTGAGCACATCTACAAGTAGCACTGTCACAAGAAAGCAGAATCCCCACCATCCAGGCCGTGCTCTCATCTCACGGCTGTTGTCGGGAAGGAGGTACAGAAACTTTCAGTCTCACGCCACCAGGTTCAGGAACAGTTATTATCCCTCAATCATCAGAATCCTGAACCAGAGTGGATAACTTCACTCACCTCAACACTGAACTGGTTCCACAACCTAGGACTCACTTTCAAGGACTCTACAACTCATGTTCTCAGAACTATATATATATTTAATGGTAATATTATTATTGTGTTGGCATTCTTTTGCACATTGTTTGTTTCCCCATTTTTCTTTGTAGTTTTTTCATTGGTTCTGTGGTAAACCATGTATATATGTTGTAACTCGGTTACCTGTCTGGACACACCCCTCTGCTGACTGCCCCTGTGGCTCCTCCCACAGAGTCCTGTATAAAGGTGTTCGCCTTGCCCCTCCCCCTCAGTCCGGGGGCAGACACTCACTGTGGGGGTTGTATTGTACAGCGAATAAAAGCCTTTCAGTATTTTACCAAACTTCAGTCTTTTGGAGTAATTGAAGGTGCTTCAATTTTTTTCGCTGTACATTTTAAAACATGGAACAGCCTCTGAGACCAGACAAATTAGACCTCGATCCGCAAATGCCTGATGCTGGAAACACTTTTGAACTCTGGCTGGCCTGCTTCGAAGCGTATCTAGAGGAGATTAAAGCGACCGACCCCGTAGTGAAGCGCAGAGTTCTACTCTCCAGGGTCAGTCCACGGGTTTATTCGCTGATCAGAGACCAGCCGAACTACGACGGCGCGATGAACGCACTCAAAAGACAATACCTGCGGCCGATAAACAACATCTATGCTCGGCATCGCTTAGCGACACGGCAACAACGGTCCGGAGAATCGAGTGCTGAGTTTCTCCGGGCCCTACAGACACTCGTGCGGGCCTGCAATTGCCAGGAGCTGACAGTGGCGCAGCATGCAGAACTCCTGGTGAGAGACGCCTTCGTTACGGGGACCAGGTCAGTGTACGTGCGCCAGCGGCTGCTGGAAAAAGCCGATCTTACCCTAAGTTCGGCGATCGAGCTGGCTGATACGTTGGAGGCCGCTCTGCATAACTCCGAGGCTCTCCAGGCACGCGATCCCCCGATGGCCTCGTGGGCGCCGCAGACCCCGCAACCTGCCGGCAAATCGACCTCTGCTGCAGCCAGTCGTGAGTCCGCGAAGTGCTACTTCTGTGGACTCGAGAAGCACCCCCGGAAACGCTGCCCGGCCCGACAAGCTACCTGTTCCAGCTGCGGAAAGAAGGGCCACTTCGCCAAGGTCTAAGTCAAAACCGCGAGCGGGATCGAGCGGCGCCGCGTGCGAGATGTGGGTGTCGCCATCTTCCCTGCACACTGCCACCACGTGTGAGACATGGGGGCCGCCATCTTCCCTGCCGCCATCTTCCCTGCCGCCATCTTCCCTGCATACTGCCACCACGTGCGAGACATGGGGGCCGCCATCTTCCCTGCATGCCGCCACCACGTGCGAGACATGGGGGCGGCCATCTTGGTCGGCACCACCTCCCACCGCCTACGACCAACAGATGCTCACGGGCCACCCCACCGCGCCAGACCAAGACAGCGACCCCACCCTGGCTTCCGTGACCCTCGACCAAAGTGCTCCCCACCAGCTCGCAAGGTCAATGATGGACATCCTGGTGGAGGGGCACAGGACAAGCTGCCTGTTTGACACAGGCAGCACGGAGAGTTTTATCCACCCGGCCACGGTGCAGCATTGTGGACTCATGATACAGCTGGTAAGTCGGAGGGTCACCATGGCCTCCGGGTCGCATTCAACAGACATCCGGGGCGGGGGTTGTGTAGCGACACTAGTGGTGCAGGGCACAGAATATCGGGACTTTACGTTACTGGTCTTGCCTCAACTGTGTGCCCCTGTGCTGTTGGGGTTGGACTTCCAGAGCTGCCTGAAAAGTGTGACAATGAAGTATGATGGGCCCCTCCTGCCAATTACTGTCATAAATCCCCTGTTTTGTAGAGATATGTCACATACCCCGCTACTGACCACACACACACACACACACCGACCCGCGCATCCCACCCAACACCATGCCAACTGCCACACTACCGACACCACTTGCGGCCTCTCCACCCTCAGGATCTCTCCCCCACTGCTGTTCGCCAACCTGACCCCCGACTGTAAACCTGTGGCAACTAAAAGCAGGAGGTACAGCGCGGGGGACAGAGCTTTCATTAAGTCGGAGGTGCAGCGGCTGCTCAGGGAGGGGGTCATTGAGGCAAGCACAAGTCCTTGGAGGGCGCAGGTGGTGGTTGTTCGGAACGGGGAGAAGAATAGGATGGTCGTGGACTATAGCCAGACCATCAATAGGTTCACGCAGCTCGACGCGTACCCTCTACCCCGCATCGCGGATATGGTCAATCAGATAGCACAGTAAAAGGTGTACTCGACCATAGACCTAAAATCCACTTACCATCAGCTCCCCATCCGCCGGGAGGACCACCCTTACACTGCCTTGAAGGCAGATGACAGGCTTTATCAATTCCTGCGCGTCCCCTTTGGCGTCACGAATGGTGTATCTGTCTTCCAGAGGGCAATGGACCGGATGGTGGACCAGTGCCAACTGAAGGCCACGTTCCCATATCTGGATAACATCACCATCTGCGGTCACGACCGGCAGGATCACGACAACAACCTCCAAAAATTTCTCCAAGCCGCCAAAGCTTTCAATCTCACCTATAACAAGGACAAGTGTGTATTTGGGACCACCCGACTTGCTATCCTTGGGTGTGTTGTGCAGAATGGAGTCATTGGCCCTGACCCCGACCATATGCGCCCCCTGTTGGAACTCCCTCTTCCCAATACCCTCAGAGCCCTCAAAAGGTGCCTGGGCTTCTTTTCATATTATGCCCAATGGGTCTCTAACTATGCAGACAAGGCCCGCCCCCCCGGTCAAGTCCACCACATTCCCCCTCTCTGCCGAGGCCCGCGCGGCCTTCAACCGCATAAAAGGGGACATTGCCAAAGCAGCAATGCATGCGGTGGATGAGGCCATTCCCTTCCAAGTAGAGAGTGACGCCTCCGACTTTGCGCTGGCTGCTACCCTCAACCAGGCAGGAAGACCAGTGGCGGTCTTCTCCCGTACCCTTCAAGGCCCTGAAATTTGGCACTCTGCAGTAGAGAAAGAGGCCCAGGCCATAGTGGAAGCTATAAGGCACTGGAGGCACTATCTTGCCGGCAAAAGGTTCACCCTGCTAACTGACCAGCGCTCAGTCGCATTCATGTTTAATAATCAGCAGCGGAGCAAAATCAAAAATGATAAAATTCTGAGGTGGAGAATCGAACTCTCCACCTACAACTATGACATCATGTACAGGCCTGGGAAGCTCAACGAGCCCTCCGATGCCCTATCCCGGGGAACATGCGCCAGCGCGCAGATCGACCGGCTATACGCCCTACATGTAGACCTTTGCCACCCGGGAGTCACCCAGCTTTTCCACTTCCTGAAAGCCCAGAACCTGCCTTACTCCCTTGAGGAGATCAGGATGATGACCAGGGACTGCCAAGTCTGCGCAGAGTGCAAACCGCACTTCTACCGACCCAAAAAGGCACAACTAATCAAGGCCACCTGCCCCTTTGAGCGACTGAGTGTTGACTTTAAGGGCCCCCTTCCCTCCACCGACCGCAATGTGTACTTTCTTAACGAAATTGACGAGTACTCGCGGTTCCCCTTCGCCATCCCCTGCCCCGACACCACTACCACGTCAGTTATAAAAGCCCTGCGCAAGCTCTTCACTCTGTTCGGATACCCATGCTATATCCACAGTGACAGAGGGTCCTCGTTTATGAGTGACGAGCTGCGCCAATATCTACTGGCTAGGGGAATTGCGACCAGTAGGACCACGAGCTATAATCCCCGGGGGAATGGACAGGTAGAGAAGGAGAATGGCACAGTGTGGAAAGCCACACTCTTAGCCCTCAGGTCAAAGGGACTGCCGGTCTCCCGCTGGCAGGAGGTCCTTCCCGAGACACTCCACTCTATCCGCTCCCTGTTATGCACAGCCACCAATGCCCCCCTTCATGAGCGGCTCTTTTCTTTTCCCAGAAAGTCTACCACTGGGACCACCCTACCAACTTGGCTGATGTCCCCGGGGCCAATGCTGCTTCGGAAACATGCGAGGAGCAATAAATACTCCCCGATGGTCGAGAGGGTTCACTTACTTCATGCGAACCCCCCAGTATGCCTACGTAGTTTTACCTGATGGGCGGGAGGACACGGTCTCCATCCGCGACCTGGCGCCCGCAGGAGCTCCGGGCCCCTACCCTGAACACTCCGTGGTGACTATTGACCCCGTACCCACCAATGTATGTACCTACGAGACACCTTGCACCCCAAACCCTATACAGACACCACATGAAATTCCCATACCGGGCGCGACGCACACGCACAAGGGATTACCGACGCCTAATGTGGGGGCACCTGAAGTCAGGCCGGAGCCAGCACAAACGCCATCGCCGGTGCTACGTAGATCACAGCGACGGACTCGACCGCCTGATAGACTTGACCTGTAAATATACTTATAAATATTGTCAGTCACTTCACCCCACGGGACTTTTTTTTAAAGAGGGGTGAATGTGGTAAACCATGTATATATGTTGTAACTCGGTTACCTGTCTGGACACACCCCTCTGCTGACTGCCCCTGTGGCTCCTCCCATAGAGTCCTGTATAAAAGTGTTTGCCTTGCCCCTCCCCCTCAGTCCAGGGGCAGACACTCACTGTGGAGGTCGCATTGTACAGCGAATAAAAGCCTTTCAGTATTTTACCAAACCTCAGTCTTTTGGAATAATTGAAGGTGCTTCAGGTTCTATTTTTTTTGTTCTACAGTGAATGCCAGCAAGAAACTGAATCTCAGGGTAGTATATGGTGAAAGTTGGTACTTTACTTTGAATTTTGCTTATCATGCGACAGGTTAACACAAGACCTTGCCTGCCCTCAGGTGGATACAAAGGATGTTACACTACCACTTGAACAGAGGGACACTCTTCCTAGTGTCCTGGCCAGGTGCATCAAACAGTACCAACTAAAAACAAAGTAATTAGTCATCACATTGTTCTTTGCAGTGCCTTGCTGTCCAACAACAGTTTGTTGATCTGGCATATCAGAATAAATTAAAACAATTATTGATTGCTATTAGTAATGGGCCAATGTACTGGGCATTTCAGAAATTAGTTATGCGCCAACAGTCTGTGCTCACATAAACTGTACTGTGCAGAAGTCTTAGGCACATGTTAAAAAATAATTCTGTAAAACAAGGATGCTTTCAAAAATAATTAAATAAAAAGCTACCAGATATCAAAATTGACTATAAAGAGTAGTAAACAGCTTTTTAAAAAAACTAAATCAGAACAATATTTGGTATGATCACCCTTTGCCTTTAAAGCTGCATCAATTCTCTTAGGTACATTGTTGAGTAGTTTTTTTTTTAATTGGTTGGTAGGTTGTTTTTGGAGAACTTGCCACAGTTCTTCCGTAAACTTGGGCTGTCTTCCTTGCTTCAGTGTCTCCAGGTGATCCCAGAGAGCCTCAACGACAGTGAGATTAGGACTTTGGGGAAACCATACTATCTGAAACCATATATACATAAAAAAAATATCTAGGGCCCCTAAACCTTTTGCACAGTACTCTACATCCCTTCCCCAAAAAATTGTAATGTCATTAGATATACTTAAAGTGGAGGTAGATAGATTCTTGAAGAGCAAGTGTGTGAAATGTTACGAGGAGAATGGGGTTGAGAAGGATGATAAATCAGCCTTGGTAGAACAATGGAGTAGACTCAGTGATCCAAATGGCCTGATTCTGGTCCCGTGTCTTGTGGTCAATTAATAACAGGGCTGGTGACATGAAGGAAGAATGGGAAAATTGGAGTTCAGAAGAAAGAGTGGGCACCTCACTGAAACACAGAATGCTGATGGAATTGGACAGACATCTTGCAGGGAAAATGTTCCTGATGGTGGGAACATCCAGGATCAGGTATCACAGACTGGGTCAGCCAAATAAATCTGAAATGAGGAGAAATTTCTTCAGCCAAGGAGTGATGAACCTTTGAAATTTTCTGACACAGAACACAGTTGAGGAAAAAAATCAGTAAATATATTCAAGATGGAAGTGGGTATAACACTAAAGAGATTTGGAGATATCGGGAGAAAGCGGAGAAAGAGATGAGAAACTGCTGCATTCTGGGTCTCACTGAAATGTGGTTAAACAGCAACATGCCCAACTCGGGTGTTTCAACTCAATGGGATGACTCTGTTCAGCACAGGTACGAACTCTCTGTCGGGGAAATCCAAGGGAGCTGGAATCTCTGAGTACATTAACAAAGGTTGGTGAACAAATCCATCTGTAATTCGCAGTCACTGTTCTTGGGAAACTGAGCATCTTACAATGAAAGGCTGGCCACATTACCTGCTCAGGGAGCTTACTGCTGTATTCATCACTGCTGTTTACATTCCCCCCTGCCCCAAGCACAAACACCAAGGATGCACAGCAAGGGTTTTACAGTATCATCAGCTCTCTAGGAAACAAGCTTCTGCACAATCTCTTCATAATTACAGATTTCAATCATGCAGGACATTTTACCCAAATTCTACCAACATGTCATCATGGTCACTCGGGGAAGCAAACAGACTGGACCACGCTTACACAAACAGGTGCGGTATTTACAAAGCCATCCCACACCCTTACCTTGGCCTCTCTGACCACATCTCCATGATGTTAATCCCAGCATGCCAACCACTGCTGCAAATGGAGAAACCGCTTGAGGACCATCAATGTATGGCTATGCTCCAGGATTCTTATAAACAGACTGACAGTTCAAGGAGGCCGTCACAAGCGGAGAAGACACGGACCTTCTCTATTTATCATCTTTCGTCCACTACATCCGTAAGTGCGTAGGTTGGTACCTCAAGACGGTCATCTCATGGCCCAGAGCGCAAAGGTGCACTCCCTACTAAAAGTCCGGGACGCTACCTTCAAGTTTGGTGACAGTACAGTTCTCAGAGAAGCCAGGAAAACCCTCCTCTTAAGCATGAAGAGGCCAAAGGCCACCTAATCAAAAAATTCAGGATCACCTGTCCGATAACAATCCCTGGCGTATGTCCCTGAGCATCAAGGGCATCACTGACTATGCAAGGAAAAGCGTGCTGACTTTTCTTATGACACCTCCCTCCCTGACGCTGTAAACAACTTTTATGCATGCAATGAGGCATGAAACGTAACACCAGCCACATTATGTATTAAGAAGTACCCCCATCCCAGGTATAACAGCAGCACGTGTGAGAAGACCACAGCACCTGTCATTCACGTGGCCTCGACACCTAGAAAACAAGGACACCTCTGTAATGTATGGATCTATTTCATTTAGAGCAATGACACCCCACCCCAGCACTACGTATCAATCTGTGCATGCGCATTGTTCTCGCTCACAGCAATGTGGACACACCAGTTAAAGCCATCTCCCACGCACGTGCTTTAATTTAATATATACGTAGTTGTGCGATGAGTACAAACCTGAAGTCAGAGAATGTCACCAACTGCACCAACAGTTACGGGACAAAACAGCGGGAGTTAAACTGCACCGGAAAGCCATCACATATGCTAACAAACGTGAGTATAGTGCATTATAACAGTGAAAGACGTGTTGAATTTAAAGTGAAAATAATGTGGCGAAGGCTTCAGTTGGAAAGTCGACTAACTTGATAGCACTAATGAAGGCTGAGAGTCTTGTATCAAGGGGGTTGAATTGTATTGTAATACAGACAACATGGAGGAGCAAAAGAAAGCCCCTACACTTCTTAGCTTAATGGGCCCAAGAATGTACAGTCTCTTAACACAACTTAGAAACCCCTGCAAACCCAGCAAGCAAGACATTCGACAAAATTGTTATAATTTTACAAAATCACTTGAGCCCTAAACCACTGGTAGTAGCTGAGAGTTTTAGATTTTACAAAAGGAACCAGTCAAAAGATGAAAACCTTTCTGAAAACATTGCAGACTGCACAAACTTTCCCAGTACTGTGACTTTAGAGATGGACTTTCTGATGCATTAAGGGACAAGTTTGTATGTGGCATGCATAGTCAAAGCACTCAAAAGAAGCTATTATCCGAAAGAGACCTAACCTTAGAATAGGCAATGACCATTGCAATATCATTAGGAAAGGATGGAGTTGGATACAGGGTCAGCTTTGTCTATAATTCCAGAAGCTGAGCACAGCAGGCTGTTATCTGTCAAGTAGGGGGCCGTGCACAATCCTGATTTGATGGAGACGGACGTGAGAGTACGGAGAAACATCTGGAGAAACTTCTGAAATGCCCGCTTCGCTGCTGCTGCTGCTACTGTGTGATCCAGAATCTCCGGAGGAGAGGGCCCAGAGTCCTCGGCTTTGCTTGTTGCTCAGCTGCCGAGGCGGGGTCAAAGCGCTCGGCAGGGGATGGTGCTTGAAGAGGCTGTATCAGAGGGGCTGGTCGGAGGCTCGAAGTTTTCGGACGGACTCAGAATCGGCTGCAGTCGGGTGCTTCCAATGCATTGGCAGGTTGTCGGCACTTGGAGGTTCATGGCAGGGAGAGTTTCTCCCTTCTGCCACCTGCGTTAGATGGTGGGTCGGTCGGGACTTTGAGACTTTTTTTACCGTGCCCATGATCTGCCCTTTATCAAATTATGGTATTGCTTTGCATTGTTGTAACTATATGTTATAATTATGTGGTTTTGTCAGTTTTCGTCTTGGTTTGTCCTTTTTTTGTGATATCATTCTGGAGGAACATTGTATCATTTTTTAATGCATGCATTTCTAAATGACAATAAAGGAGGACTGAGTGTCCTCATAATCTAATCTAACCTAACAGACTGTTTTCTAAAATACCGTTAGAAGAGACTTCAGTGAAGCTAAAGACTTACACAGGCAAAAAAGTGTCTCCCAAAGGCAAACTGAAAGTAAATGTGACGTATGTAGGACAAACACAACAGTTTGAGCTTTAAGTACCGGAAGGTGGAGGGCCAGCGATTTTCAGATGTGAATGGTGGAGAAAAATCCAACTAGATTGGCACTCAATCAAAGCTCTCAGTTTGACATCAACAGGCATCAGCAGCCCAAATGGTAGCTCTAACCAGAGACTGGCATAGCTGCTTAATGCTAATGAGAAGGTATTTGAGAAAGCAGTAGGTAAATTCAAAGGCATGAAGGCCAGAATTGAACTGGATGAAACAGCAACACCGAGATTCCATAAAGCACTTTTAGTGCCTTATGCAGGTGTGCATCAACCTGGTGCTGCGTACTGTGCAGTATCCCCTTCCTCAGAAGACATTTTTGCATCTTTGGCAGCCGGGGAGAGATTTTTAAAGTTTGACTTGTCACAAGCCCATCTGCAAATGGAGATTGAGGAGTCAAGCAGGAAGTTCCTCACAATCAACACTCATAAGGGATTGCCTTTGCCGTCACATCAGCTCCAGCAATTTGGCAAAGAGCAATGGACCAAGGGCTCCAAGGCATCCCAGGAAAGCCATGTTACCTTGATGACATCATCATGACTGGCAAAAATGATGAGCACCTTCAGAACCTTGGTGAAGTGTTTACCAGGCTGAGTGAGTATGGTCTGCGCACAAAGAGAGAGAAGTGTGAGTTCTTCCAAGCATGAATTCTCGTATTGTGGACATGTCATTGACAAGCAGGGCTTACATAAGTCACAAGAGAAGACTGAAGCAGTGCTACAGGTACCCAAACCAGAAAATGTGTCTCAACTCAGGTCATATTTGGGCCTTGTAAACTAATACCACTGCTTTCTCCCAAACATTACTACAGTGCTGCACCCATTGAATGCACTGTTGCAGACAGGAGCAAAATGGGAATGGTCAGAAAGATGTGAAAAAGCATTCAAGGAAACAAGGAGACTAATAATATCCGATGAACTGCTCACCCATTATGACCCATCCCTGCCCATCAGACTGGCTTGCGACGTGTCCCCTTATGGCATTGGAGCTGTTCTGTCATACATGATGAAAGATGGATCTGAACACCTGACTGTGTTTGATTCAAGACCACTGATGAATGCAGAACACAGATCGACCGAGAGGCCCTCAGTCTAATATAGCGAATGAGGAAGTTCTACCACTACCTCTGTGCACAGAAATTTACTCTAGTGACAGATCACCAGCCCCTTGTGTTCATTTTCAATCCCCGGAAGGGAATTCCAGTGATGACTGCTGCCAGACTTAACGTTGGGCACTGTTCCTCGGAGCCCACTCTTATGACATAGGGTTCCAGGGTACCAAACAACACAGCAATGCTGATGGCTTGTCACACCTTCCACTATTGGCAACTTTATTGGCAACTGTTGGAAGAAAAGCTTTCATACAGTGACCCAGCAGAAATGTTCCAAACCGCATTGGTGGACCAGTTGCCCGTAACAAATTCTGAAATACAAAGGGAAACCAGGAATAACCCGACATTGTCAAAAGTCTGTGAAATCACCAGGCAAGGATGGACAGCTCATGGTAACCCTATGCTTCCAGAAAGTTCTCAGCGAGACGAGAATAGCTGTCGGTATGTCAAAGAACGGTGATGTGTGGATCTCGTGTTGTGGTTCCCTCTACACTGTGCACCAGAGTGTTGGAAAATCTGCACGAAGGACATTTGGGTACAGTCAAGATGAAGAGTCTCGCCTGGATCTGCGTGTGGTGACCAGGGATCGATAAACAGATTGAAGACTTGGCCAAAAGCAGTTCGTGATGCCAAAGTGTTCAAAATGCACCCCCACAGGCACCGTTACACTGTGGGAGTGCCCAGGTTCAGCATGACAAAGAGTGCTTATTGACTTTGCTAGGCCGTTCATGGACTCTGTTTCTGATTGCTGTAGATGCTCATTCTAAGTGACCAGATGTGATACCAGTGAAGTCAACCACCTCAGCAAAGACTCTTTCCGCTCTGAGGACCAGATATGGCTTACCAGAACAAACTGTGAGTGACAACAGACCACAATACATGTCAGAAGAATTCTGACTGTTCGTGAAGGAAAATGGCATCAGACATTTCAAGTCAGCTCCTCACCACCCAGAAACGAATGGGTTAACTGAAAGGTTTATCTAGACCTTCAAAAGTCCATTAAAGTGATGGACAAGGAGGACATTTCACTACAGCACAAGGTGGACAACTTCCTTTTTGTGTATCGGAACTCTGTTCATGCGACAACAAATCAAACACCTGCAATGCTGTTTACGAGCAGCATTTGATTGCCCTGGGCTTATATTCACTGGAATTCAAAAGAATGAGGGGGATCTGCTTGAAACTTATAGAATGATGAAAGGCCTTGATAGAATGGATGTGGACAGACTGTTTCCCATGGTGGGGGAGTCTAAGACCAGAGGCCACAGCCTCAGAATAGAGGGACATCCATTTATAATGGAGTTGAGGAGGAATTTGTATCGCCAGAGAGGGGTGAATTTGTGGAATTCAGTTCCACAGGCAGCTGTGGAGGTGAAGTTATTAGGCATATTTAAGGCAGAGGTTGTTAGGCTATTGATTGGTCATGGCATGAAGGGATACGGGGAGAAGGCAGGAGATTGGGGCTGAGAGGGAAATGGATCAGCCTTAATGAAATGGCAAAGACTCAATGGGCCAAATGGCCTAATTCTGCTCCTATATCTTATGGTCTAAAGAAATTCCTCCTTATCTTTGCTCTAAAGTGATGTCTTCTTCATTGGTACTTCTTCATTAGTCTCTTTTTAGTTGCTAGCTGCAATCAGGAAGCTGATATCACTATGCTAACAGCCAGTGCTATGTACCATTTCCCTCGATTTGGATAAATCCGGAGGTCTTGGTGCAGAACAGGATGAAAGCTGATTGCTGAGTTATAAAATGCAGAGCCACAGACAGATTTCAACATGAGGCCGTGTATTTTAAAGCACTTATTACCTGCTGTTATCTGGTTAATGGCAGGAACAACTAAAGGAAATGTACATTCACAGAAAAATTCTGTCCACTATTATAAGCAGTATGTTTTTCCTTTCATTGCTTTTGCCTCCAGGGGAAATAAAGCAAGACTTCCAGCCAATGAAAACGAGAAAGGAAACAACAGCTGAGGTGGTTCCTACTCGGCTTACAAAGTCCAGACGGTTACAGATTTTTCACCAGAACAGCTCAGTAGTGTAGCGCTTAGTGCAATCATTTTACAGCATCAGTGATCACCAATTGGGGTTCGATTCCTGCCGACATCTGTAAGGAGTTTGTATGTTCCCCCGCCCCCACCCCCCGGGCTTCCTCCAGGTGCTCCAGTTTCCTCCCATATTCCAAAGATGTACGGATAGGTTTAGGATTAGCAAGCAATGGGCATGCTATGTTGGTACCAGAAGTGTGGCTGTACTTGCAGGCTGCCTCCAGCACAATCACACTGATTTGATTTGACATGAACAATGCATTTCAGTGTGCATGTAACAATATTTTTTAATTCCAAAACAAACTTCATTCAGAATTTTAAAAGTTATTTACAAGGGAAAAAAAACCATGCAATGCCTTTTCATTCTTACATTTTAGTCAATACTTTTAGTTGTGTTCTATTACATTCATTGTGGGCAGGTGGCCAAGTGGTTAAGGCATTGGACTAGTGACCTGAAGGTCGTGAGTTTGAGCCCCAGCCGAGGCAATGTGTTGTGTCCTTGAGCAAGGCACTTAACCACACATTGCTCTGCAACGACACTGGTGCCAAGCTGTATGGGTCCTAATGCTCTTCCCTTGGACAACATTGGTGGCGTGGAGAGGGGAGACTTGCAGCATGGGCAACTGCTGCTCTTCCACACAACCTTGCCCAGGCCTGTGCAGATCCATGGCCTCGCAAGACTAACGGATGCCTTTAATTGCATTCATTAAAACCAATTGCACTGTTGCCACTCATGTCGCCCCTTGGGGTCGATGTTCATGTGACCAATAAAGCTAATCAACAGATAATTAATCAGTCATTAATCGGTGGTTTAGAGTAAACAATTAACCTAAAAACCAGCACACCTTTGGTTTGTGCATGGAAGCTCGGGCACCCATGGGAAAGCCATGAAGTCACAGAAAATGTGCATCCTGTGATCGGGAAGGCAAAGCTATGCAACATCGGACGTGGTCATTTTAGCTTAGAGTTAAACGTTATTTGTTTGGATTTACCAACGAAAAATGTTCTACAAGAGCAGGAATTAAACCAGAAAGTGGACAAAAATGCTCAGAAGGTCAGCCAGCAACTGTGGATAGAAATAAAATGAGCTGACGTTTCAGATCAGTGTCTCTCCTTGGCACTCATCCAATGAATGGCTGACAACCTGATAAGAATCAGAGTCAGAATCAAAATCACGTCTATTATCACTGACCTAGGTCATGAAATTTGTTGTGTTGCCGCAGCAGAACAGTGCAATTCATTAAAATCATAAGTTACAATAAGAAATATAAAAAAAAAATAAGAGGAGCAAAAACAGAGAAAAAGTGAGGTAGTGTTGATGAGTTCATGGTCCATTTGGAAATCTGGTGGCCAAGGGGAAGAAGCTGTTCCTAAGATGTAGAGTGTGGGTCTTCAGGCTCCTGTACCACCTCTCTGATGGCAGTAGCAATAAGGAGAGAGTATGTCCTGGATGGCAAGGGTACTTCATGATGGATTCATAATAATAATATGCTAATTCTGTCACTCTCTTCATAGATGCTGCCTGACACAATGAGTATTTCAAAGATTGCAAAGTACATTTATTATCAAAGTATGTTAGCAATATACAATCCTGAGCTTCATCTCCCGCATAGTCACAAAACAAAGAAAACCATGAAATCTATTTAAAGAAAAACATCAAGCTTCCAACTCACAAAGAACAACTCGTGCATACGCCACAAAACAGTGAGCAAAAAAACCCAGAATATAAAGTCATTGAAATGCTCATCAACTCCCCTGAATGTCGGTAGATGTCGTGACAGAATGTCACGAGGTGTCAGTAGATTTTTGTGCAAGTCATCGAAACAGTCCAGGAATATTCAATTCAGTTCAATCTAGCGCCGTGCTTCATTTGTTGCACTGTCCAATCAGAACAGCACAAAATAGCAATGCAAAAGAAGCAACCAGAAACCAGAACCACATCATAACGTGAACTATAGTGTCCAGTCCACAAACGGCGTCAGTTAAACCTTGCCCAAGACCCATGACTCTGACACCATCCTCTGGGAGCAGCGAGGGAGAGGAAGAGAGAGTCCGATCGAACACAGGTACCTTCCTTGGGGAGCAGCAAGAGAGAGAGACCAGTCACTCGGGTATCTTCCTCTGGCAGCAGAGAGCGAGAGTAGGAGAGATACCGGTCACCCGCTGGCAGACGGCACTGAAAGACCCACTCGCCTTCTGCTCTCAGAAGGAGGGGGAGGAGAAGATGGCGGCAGGATGCAGCGCACGCAGCTGCTTCGAATTGATACTGTATTTGTGAAGTAGGATGCCGTGCACAATCCTGATTTGGTGGAGACAGCCGTGAGAAGCACAGAGGAACATCTGGAGAAACTTCTGAAATGCCTGCTTCACTGCCGCTGCTACTGTGCGATCGAGAATCTCCGGAGATGAAGGCCCCAAATCCTCGGCTTTGCTTATTGCCTGTTGCCGGGGCCAGGGTCGAAGCGCTTGGCAGAGATGGTGCTCGGTGTCAGAGAGCTGGTCGAATGCTCAAAGTTTTCGGACGGACTCAGAGTCAGACTGTGGTCAGATGCTTCCAGGTTGCTGCATCGGCTAGTTTGCGGTGCTGGAAGCTCATGGCAGGGAGAGTTTTCTTCCTTTTACCATCTGCGTGAGATGATGGGACTTTTGAGAGACTTTGAGACTTTTTTTTACTGTGCCCATGCTCTGTTCTTTATCAAAATACGATATTGCTTGCACTGTTGTAACTATATGTCATAATTATGTGATTTTTGTCAGTTTTTTTTAGTCTTGGTTTGTCTTGTGTTTCTGTGATATCGTTCTGGAGGAACAAATTGAATAATTTCTTAATGCATGCATTACTAAATGACAATAAAAGAGGACTGCGTGTCCTCATAATCTAATCTAATTTAATCTAATCTTTCTCCACGCTTTAATCAGCGGGATTGGTGGGAAATGTAGTTGATCATGGATTCGCGCCCTGTACCCGTCTGCAGGCTTCTTGGCCTTGAGGCTGTATACTTCACTTGAAACCTCACTGAACTCGCTTGGAGACAGCAAAGCACCGGATCACTCAGACAGCATGAAAACACTACGTCAAGTTGAGTCGCCTGGGATTGTACTCGCTGGAATTCAGAAGAATGAGAGGAGAGCTTACAGAAGCGTAAAAAATTTTGAAAGGGATAGATAAGATAGAGGCAGAAAAGTTGAGACTAGAACTAGAGGACATAGCCTCAAGATTCAGGTGAGTAGATTTAGGACAGAGATGAGGAGGAACTGCTTTTCCCAGAGAGTGGGAATCTGTGGAATTCTCTGCCCAATGAAACAGTGGAGGCTACTTCAGTAAATACATTTAAGACAAGGTTGGATAGATTTTTGCATAGTAAGGGAATTAAGGGTTAAGGGGAAAAGGCAGGATGGTGGAGATGAGTCCATGGCCTGATCAGCCATGATCTTATTGAATGATGGAGCAGGCTCAACGGGCCAGATGGCCGACTCCTGCTCCTGTTTTTATGTTCTTATGTCCAAAATCTAGATCCCAGGCTCCAGTAGTAGCAGAATTACATCTGAAAGAAGAAGAAGCAGTATTGGGAACTGTCTAAAGGATGACACCCTTGCTTGCGTTGTTTGCTGGTGCCATCTTCTCCACCACAGAACTTTCTTATTATTTCAGATTTACAGCATCTGTGAATTCTTGGCTATTTGATGCAAATGAAGGAGATGCACAGGAAGCAAGATTTGAGATGCCTGACCCAAATAAATGATGAACTATGTTTGAAGGATTTCACCTGTTTCTATCTCTCATTTACCCAAAACATTAAAACAAGTATAACAAGACCAACAAATATATAAAAAAGGGCAAACTCACTAAGGAGTTTTAGACAATCGTGGCAGGCTTTCTCACTGTTGAATGTGCCAGGTGTCTATGAGCTATGGTCATTTATCTGCGTTCACATATTATTCTACATTGAATGATAACATTCCTAACCAAGCCCTTTTAAGCTAACTGCCAAGAATTTGTTTTTAATAATTCTGCGCAATATTATTGGCACAGGAAAGCCAAAGCTCAAATGAGATTTGTAGCTTTCCAACTTTTTACTGATAGAATTTATTCTCTCAAACAGACTCTTCTGTCAATGACAAACACTACAGACCTGGCCTTCTATGGAAAATAGCCCTCATTAAATTGCAAAACGTAATGCATTTTACACAAAAGCCGTTAGGGAACAACAGCGAAAAATGTCAAATGAATGCAAATTTTTTTCTGCAAAAAGAATTCCTCTGGAAGAACTCCACAGGTTAAGTAGCAGCTGTAAAGACAAAGGTATGGTCTACATTTCAGGTCAACAGCCTGCTTCAGGGCTGAGAGTGTAGTGGCTCTGAAACCCTGTGCCAACTAACTAGCGGGGGGTGTTCAAGGACACCTTTAATCTCTTACTGCTGGAGTCAGAGGTTCCCACCTGCTTCAAAAGGGCAACAATCATACCAGTGCCCAAGCAGAGCAGGGTGAGCTGCTTGAACAGCTACCACCCAGTGGCATTCATACCTACTGTGAAAAAGTGCTTTGAGAGGTTGGTCATGTCAAGGATCAAACCCAACCTAAGCAAGGACTTGGATCCGCTGCAATTCCCCTATCGCCAAAATAGGCCTACAACAGATGTAACCTCACTGGCTCCCCACCGGACTTCGGATCATCTGGACCATAGTAATACCTACATCATGGTGCTGTCTTTCAGTCAATCACCATTAAAACATACCATCAAAATGTAGATCACAGGCTCCAATTGTAGCAGAACCACATTTGAAAGAAGAGGATTACAGTTCAGCATTAAAAACAATCATACCCTCAGTTCTAATGAACAATTTCCAAATCCTGGGCCTCTGTACCTCCCTCTGCAACTGGATTCTTGAGACCACAGTCTGTGCAGATTGGAAGTAACATTTCCACCTCACAGACAATCAACACTGGCACACCTCAAGGATGTGTGCTTAGCCCACAGCTCCACTCTCTCTACACCCACGACTGGGTGGCTCGGCACAGCTAAAACATCATCTGTCAGTTTTCTGGTGACACAACTATTGTTGGCAGAATTTCAGATGATGATGAGAGGGCGTACAGGAGTGAGATAGATCAGCTGGTTGAGTGGTGCTGCAGCAACAACCTTGCACTCAATGTCAGCAAGATCAAGGAATTGATTGTGGACTGTAGGAAGGGGAAGTCAAGGGAGCACACACTGAATTCTGAATTGACTATATTTCTTACATCCTTCACGTACATGAGGAGTAAAAAATCTTTGTTACGTCTAGGTGCTTGGAAGTAGGTACAGAAGGAGATGTCAGGAGTAAGTTTTTTACGCAGAGTGGTGAGAGCGTGGAATGGGCTGCCAGTGGCAGGGGTGGAGGTGGATACGACAGGGTCTTTTAAGAGACTCCTGGATGGATACATGAAGCTTAGAAAAATAGAGGGCTATGGGTAAGCCTAGGTAGTTCTAAGGTAAGGACATGTTTGGCACAGCTTTGTGGGTCGAAGGGCCTATATTGTGCTGTAGGTTTTCTATGTTTCTATCTCCATCTAAATGTGCAACTTATAGTAATTTGTAATAAATTTTAAGTACAGTAAGTATACAACGGAACAGTCAATGTAGCTTAGAAATACAATTGTGTCAGCGTGAAGCAATCAGTCTGATGGCCTGGTGGAAGAAGCTGTCCCAGACCCTGTTAGTCCTGGTTTTTATGCTACAGTACTATCTCCCCAGATGGTAGCAGCTGGAACAGTTTGTGGTTGGGGTGACACCAATGATCCTTTGGGCCCTTTTTACACACATCTTTGTAAATTTCCTGAATGGTGGGAAGTTCACATCCACAGATACGCTGGGCTGTCCACAACACTCTCTGCAGAGTCCTGTGATTAAGGGAAGTACAGTTCCCATACCAGGCAGTGATGCAGCCAGTCATAATGCTCTCAATTGTGCCCCTGTAGAGAGTCCTGAGCATTTCAGAGCTCATGCTGAACTTCTTCAACTGTCTGAGGTGAAAGAGGTGCTGTTGTGCCTTTTTCACCACACAGCCAGTATGTACGGACCAGGTGAGATCCACAGTGATGTGTATGCCAAGGAATTTAAAGTTGTTCACCCTCTCAACTCCATTGATGTCAATAGGGGTTAGCCTGTCTCCATTCCTCCTGTAGTCCACAACCAGCCCCTTTGTTTTTGTAACACTGAGGGAGAGGTTGTTTTCCTGACACCACTGTGTCAGGGTGATGACTTCTTCTCTGTAGGCTGCCTCATTATTATTTGATACAAGGCCAATCAATGTAGTATCATCTTCAAATTTAATTAGCAGATCGGAGCTGTGGGTGGCAACACAGTCATGGGTGTACAGAGGGTAAAGGAGGGGGTTTAGGACACAGCCCTGAGGGGCTCCTGTGTTGAAGGTCAGAGGGGCAGAGGTGAGGGAGGCCACTCTTACCACCTGTCAGTGATCTGACAGAAAGTCCTCATCGAGGGATCAGAAGTGGAAAGGGTGAGCAGTTTCAATTTCCTATGTGTCAATATCTCTGAGGTTCAGTTCTGGCCCCAACATATTGATGCAATTACAAAGAAGGCACAGCAGCAGCTATATTTCATGAGGAGTTTGAGGAGAATTGGTATGTCACCAATGACACTCACAAATTTCTACTGATGTACTGTAGAGAGCATTCCAACTGGGTGCATCACCATCTGGTATGAAAGGACCACCGCAGAGGATTGGAAAAAGTTGCCGAAAGTTGCAGTTAGCCTCCCCAGCATCAAGACACCTTCAAAAGGTGATCTCTGAAAAAGGCAGCATCCATCATTAAGGACCCCATCACCCAGGAGAAGCCGTCTTCTTATTGCTACCATCAAGGAGGAGGTACAGGAGCCTGAAGACACACACTCAACATTTCAGGAACAGCTTCTTCCTCTGCAATCAGAATTCTGAATGGACAACGAACCCATGAACGCTATCTCAATATATTTTTCTTACTCTCTCTCTCTCTCTTTGCACTGCTTACTTGATTTAATTTTTATATACGCTTCTTATTGTAACTTACAGTTTTTATTGTTATTTATTGCAATGTACTGCTGCCACAAAACAACAAATTTCACGACATATACCAGTGCTATTAAACCTGATTCTGATTCTAAAAGATAGCCAGTTAATAGAACCAAGAGACAAAGGCTGGTGATAGGGAGAACCATATGAAGAAATATAAGTGTCATGGAGCCAGGCGGGAGAAAGGAGGGCTAAAGGCAGAGACCAGTTGGTCATATAAAGGAGAGATGATGGGCAGATGGAACCAAATGGAGTAGGGTAAAGAAAAAGTGAATCAGAAGAGAAGAAACTCAGGCCGATAAGTATGTGCATGATGGCCAGGTGGTACCAGGGAGGAGAGGTGACGGGTGAAAACAGAGACTGGTTGGTCATAGGTGAGACCACATAACGGAGGGATGATGGGCAGGTGGGGCAAGAGACAGGAAAGGTGAACCAGGAAAGAAGAAACTCAGGTTTATCAGGTGGGTGATGGACAAATTGAACCAAAGGGAGGAGGATAATGAATCTAGGAACCAAAGGATAGAAGGATGGAAAAGGTGAACATAGAGAGAGAAAGAGAGAGAGATGTTGGTCAACTAGTGAAAGTGGGAAACCAAGTCAACCACTCCTTCACCTCCATAGATGCTGCTTGTCTTTCTGAGTTTTTCCAGAAGCTATCTTTTTGCTCTGTAGCTCAGAATATGCAGTCTCTTGAATCCACAATTTTTGCTTGGCTTTACAAGTAATTCAAACATTAAAATATTTTTTGGGATATAGTTCTAGCAACTGATCACATTTATATAAATTATTTTCATAAGATGTCCTTGCTGAATGTAAAATATTTTACAAATGAGAAGTATTTCCTTCAGTTGACAATATTTCTGCAAATTGTTTCCTTAAGCTGCATTAATTTTCATAGAACTTCCTTGAGTAAATTATATTGTAGAAAATTTTCCTTAAGCTAATCATACTTACATAATGTACTTCAATAAAAAGACTATATTTATATCATACAGTCTGGAGATTTTATTACATATGTACTGTAGATATACAGTGGATTCCAGTTAATTGGACTATTGGTTAATTGGGGCAGCCGTTTATTTGGGAAAACTCTGAAAGAACAAAATCTATTAGGGAAAATAGCCAGGACTCCTTTTGTTTATTTGGGATAATATGCCGCTTATTTGGGACAGGAGGCTGATATCGAACAGTTTGAAACTAGTGTCAGCCCTGTGCACTTGTGTGGCTGTCAGACACTACCCCATGTTTAGAACAAGTGGTTTTTAAATAGAGTCAATTGTATACAGTTATGTTCAAAGAACAGTGATAGTTGGTGAAAAATAAGCAGTAAGACAATTCAGAACTGTTTTGCTCACTCTGGTTTCGAGCACTCCAGCTTGGGGATGCCAGAAACAGCAGGGAGTAAAATTAAAACAATTTCACTACTTCAACAATTTAGGAACTACAAAAAATTTGAAGGTATTGACAATCATCTTAAATATTACAATGAAAATGAAGATTTAGAGGATGCAGTCATCAAAAACATTGTATGAAGGCAGTCCATTATCTGCACTAGGAATCGGTGCTGATTTTGTTCAGTTAGTCAATCAAAAGCACAGGGCAGTGCACACTGCATGAATTCCTCCATCGTTAACTATTAGGAGCTAATGCACGGTTTTATAGTACTGTAGTGATATTGGTAATGTTCTAATTTGTTCTGTATTTGACTTAAATACATAAATTGTTACTCAGTTGAATGGTAGTTTATCTTTTTTATACCTATTTAACTATTTCCATGAAACTTTGACTAATTGGGGCAGCTGCTTAATTGGGCCAAAGTATTACAGGTCGCAATGTGTCCCAATGAACCAGAATCCACTGTATTTCAATTGATAATTCATAATATTTATGCAGAATATTTTCATGAAACTATTACATTTATATTATTTACTCCAGCTTGTCAAATGCATATAATTTATTTCTATCAGCATCATATTTATTTAAAATACCAGTCTGAGATAATATAATCATATTTTTTTTAACTTGTATATTAAAGACAAGAGGGTAGCTTGGGAGAAGGTAGCACACTCAGACATGAAGGAGGGAATTCATGCATGCAGCCATGGGAAGTAGGTGAGGTACTACATGAATTGATATTCTCCAAGGAGAAGTGTATAAGGCAGCTCAGTAGCTTATCAGTTAGTGTCACACTATTACAGCTTCATAGATACAACTACAGAATACAATTCCCACCACAGCCTGTAGGGAGTCTGTACATTCTCCCCATGACCACGTGAGTTTCCTCTGGGAGCTCTGGTTTCCTCCCACATTCCATCAAATTGGTAAATTGTGGATGTGCTTTATTTGGCACTGGAAGTCCTCACCAGTGGCAATAACCAGTATAAGATTAGCTTTGTCACATGTACGTCAAAACATATCATGAAATGCACCATTTGTTAATGACCTACACAGTCCAAGGATTATGCTAGGGCAG
The DNA here is from genome assembly GCF_963921235.1 of Mobula hypostoma. NCBI lineage: Eukaryota > Metazoa > Chordata > Chondrichthyes > Myliobatiformes > Myliobatidae > Mobula > Mobula hypostoma. Next base: position 9,534,161 of record NC_086107.1, read on the forward strand.
CCCTCAAGTAGGGGAGAGTGAGGAGAGCATGAATAGGAGTTACAGAGAAGTAGTCACCCCTAAGTTTCAGGAGGTGGGTAGCTGGGTGACTGTCAGGAGAAGGAATAGAAAGGTAAATAGGCAGTTAGCGCAGAGCATCCCTGTGGCAATTCCCCTCAATAATAAGTACACGATTTTGGATGACCTCCCAGGGGAATGCCATGGAGGATGGTTTACTGGCACTGAGTATGGGTCTGTGGTGCAGAAGGGAAAGAGGGAGAAGAGGGGAGTGGTAGTGATAGGGGACTCAATAGTCAAAGGAACAGACAGGAGGTTCAATGGATGTGAACGGGACACCCGGGTGGTATGTTGCCTTCAAGGTGCCAGGGTCAAGGATGACTCGGATCACATCCACAGTATGCTGGAGGGAGAGGGAGAGCAGCCAGATGACTTGGTATATATTGGTAGCAATGACATAGGAAAGAAAAACGAAGAGGTCTTGAAGGGAGAATTCAGAGAACTAGGCAGAAAGCAAAGAAGCAGGACCTCCAGGGTGGAAATTTCTGGATTGCTACCTGTGTCATGTGCCAGTGAGGGCAGAAACAGGATGATTTGGCAGATAAATATGAGGCGGAGAAGCTGGTGCAGGGGACGGAGCTTCAGCTTCTTGGATCATTGGGATCTCTTCTGGGGAAGGTATGACCTGTACAAAGGGGGCAGGTTTCACCTGAACCCAAAGGGGACCAATATTACCGCAGGCAGAGTTGTTAGAGCGGTTGGGGAAGGTTTAAACTAATTTGGCAGGGGGATGGGAACCAGAGTGAAGCGATTCAGGATAGAACAGATAGTAAAAAAAGCAAAGATAGCATGCAGTCAGACTGTTAGGAAGGGCAGGCAGAAATTAGGACAAAATTGCAGCCAGCGGGGTGAGTATCAGTGCATTAGGGATGCAGAATCAAAAAGTGTAGCAAATACAGTACTCAATGTGTAATATCTCAATGCACAAAGTATAAGAAATAAGGTGAATGATCTTGCTGTACTTTTACAGATTGTCGAGTATGATGTTGTGGTCATCACTGAATCATGCTGAAGGATGGTTGTAGTTGGGAGCTGAATGTCCAAGGTTACACGTTATTTTGGAAGGATAGGAAGGTAGACAGAAAAGGTGGCATGGCTCTACTGGTAAAGAATGGCATCAAATTATTAGAAAGATTGGAAGATGTTGAATCCCTGTGGGTTGAGTTAAGAAACTGCTATATAGAAGGTCCCTGATGGCAATTATATACAGGCCCCCAAGCAGTAGCTGGGATGCCGACTATAGGATACAACAGGAAATAGTAAGGGTGTGTCAAAAAGGCAACATTCTGATAGTCATGGGAGATTTTAATGTGCAGGTAGATTAGGAAAATTGGGCTGGTAATGGATCTCAAGAGAGTGAATTTGTTGAATGCCTATAAGGTGCATTTTTCAAACAGTTTGTGTTGAGCCTAATAGCAGATCAGCTATACTGCATTGGGTGTTATGTAATGAACTGGAGGCAATTAGGGAGCTTAAGGTGAAGGAACCCTTAGGAGGCAGTGATCACAATATGATTGAGTTCAACTTGAAATTTGATAGAGAGAAAGTAAAGTCTGACATAGTAGTATTTCAGTGGGGTAAAGTAAACTACAGTGGTATGAGAGAGGACTTGGCCAAACTAAACTGGAAAGAGATGCTGGCAGGGATGACAGCAGAGCAGCAATGGTGTGAGTTTCTGGAAAAAATGAGGAAGGTCAAGATAGATGTATTCCAAAAGCAAAGAAATACTCAAATAGCAAAATAGTACAACCATGGCTGAAAGGAAAGTCAAAGCTAATGTAAAAGCAAAAGAGAGGGCATACAACAAAGTAAAAAATTAGTGGGAATTTAGAAGATTGGGAAGCTTTAAAAAATCTACGGAAAGCAACTAAAAGAATCATTTGGCAGGGAAAGATGAAATATGAAAGCAAGCTAGCAAACAATATAAAAAATTAAAAAGAGATGAGAGTGGAAATAGGAAAGCTAGAAAACGAGGCTAGAGAAATAATAACGGGGAACAAGAAGATAGCAGATGAACTAAGTAAGTATTTTGCATCAGTCTTCACTGTGAAAGACACTAGCAGGGTGCCAGGTGTGGAAGGGGGTGAGGGAAGAGAAGTGAGTGTAGTTACTATTACAAGGGAGAAGGTGCTCAACAAGCTGAAAGACCTAAAAGTGCATAAGGCACCCGGAACAGATGAATTGCAACCTAGGGTTCTGAAAGAGGTAGTGTTAAAGATTGTGGCCGCATTAGTAATAATCTTTCAAGAGTCATTGGACTCTGGCATGGTTCTGGAAGACTGGAAAAATTGCAAATGTCACTTCATTCTTTAAGAAAGGAGGGTGGCAGCAAAAAGGAAATTATAGATCAGTTAGCCTGACCTCAGTGGTTGGGAAGATGTTGGAGTCAACTGTTAAGGATGAGGTGATGAAGTACTCAGTGACACAGGATAAGATGGGACAAAGTCAGCACGCTTTCCTTAAGGGAAAATCTTGCCTGACAAACCGATTGGAATTCTTTGAAGAGATTACAAGTAGAATAGTTGAAGGGGATGCAGCGGATGTTGTATATTTGGACTTTCAGAAGGCCTTTGACAAGGTTCCACAAATGAGGCTTCTTGCTGAGTTAAGAGCCTATGGTATTCCAGGAAAGTTACTAGCTTGGTTAGAGCATTGGCTGATTGGTAGGAGACAATGAGAGGGAATAAAAGGAGCTTTTTCTAGTTGGCTGCCAGTTACTAGTGGTATTCCACAGGGGTTGGTGTTGAGACCACTTATTTTCATTTTGTATATTAATAACTTAGATGATGGAATAGATGGCTTTTTTGCCAAGTTTGCGGACAATACGAAGATTGGTGGAGGGGCAGGTAATGTTGAGGAAACAGGAAGGCTGCAGAAGGATTTAGACAGATTAGGAGAATGGGCAAGAAAGTGGCAAATGAAATACAATATTGGAAAATGCATGGTCATGCACTTTGGTAGTAGAAATTAATGTGAGGACTATTTTCTAAATGGGGAGAAAATACAAAAATCTGAGATACGAGGGGACTTAGGAGTCCTTGTGCCGAACACCCTAAAGATTAACTTGCAAGTTGAGTTGGTGGTAAGGAAGGCAAATGCAAAGTTAGCATTCTTTTCAAGATGCCTAGAATACAAGAGCAGGGATGTGATTCTGAGGCTTTATAAGGCACTGGTGAGGCCTCACCTTGAGTGCTTTGAACAGTTTTGGGCTCCTCATTCAAGAAAGATGTGCTGGCATTTGAGAGGGTTCAAAGGAGGTTCACAAGGATGATTGTGGGAATGAAAGGGTTATCATACGAGGAACGTTTGATGGCTCTGGGTCTGTACTCGCTGGAATTTAGAACGATGAGGGGGTATCCCATTGACACATTTCAAATGTTGAAAGGCCTAGACAGAGTGGAAAGGATGTTTCCCATGGCAGGGAAGTCTAGGACAAGGGGGCACAGCTCCAGGATAGAGGGGCATCCATTTAAAACAGAGATGCGGAGGATCTTTGGCCAGAGGGTGGTGAATTTGTGGAATTTGTTACCACAGGCAGCTGTGGAGGCCAGGTTGCTGGGTATATTTAAGGCAGAGCTTGACAGGTTCTTGACTGGCCATGGCATCAAAGGTTATGGGGAGAAGGCCGGGGAGGAGGGGAAAAAGGGATCAGCCGTGATTGAATGGTGGAGCAGACTTGATGGGCCAAATAGCCTATTCCTATGTTTTGTGGTCTAAGTTTCACCATGCTTCTGGCACCAACTTACTAACCCTAACTAACGTGTCTTTGGAATGTGGGAGGAAACTGGAGCAGCTGGAGCAACTCGCAGTCATGGAGAGGAATACAGAAAGCAGTGGGAATTGAACCCCAGTCACTGGTACTGTGAAGTGTTGTGCTAAACACTACACCACCATGGTGCACAACATACCCAACCCGATCCAGGGCAATGTATTCCACTTGACTGCCTTCCAACCCTTACCCCAAATATGTATTGCTTCCATCGGTGAAACTCTAGCTGTACAGCGCCCCAACTACCTTACTGTAGCAACCTGCCAGAGATTACTTCATTAGCATTTCCCAAACCTTTATCAGCAATGACCCAGAAACAGCAGGCAAGCCAAACTCTGCAAGTTCCATCTAAGTCACTTTCTGTTCAAATGTGCCATTTGCCAAAGAGTTAAAATCCCGAAACCTCATCAGCCTTCCCACCTCCGCTTGAACAGCCCCGTGGGGGCATCCTCAGCACGAGGACCACTACTGGCTCGAGAAGAAGGAAGCTCACCTCCATCTTCTCAAGGTCAACAAGATTAGTCATAGTCATGGTCATACTTTATTGATCCCGGGGGAAATTGGTTTTTGTTACAGTTGCACAATAAATAATCAGTCATAAAAGCATAAATAATTAAATAGTAATATGTAAATTATGCCAGGAAATAAGTCCAAGACCAGCTTATTGGCTCAGGGTATCTGACCCTCCAAGGGAGGAGTTGTAAAGTTTGATGGCCACAGGCAGGAATGACTTCCTATGACGCTCTGTGTTGCATCTTGGTGGAATGAGTCTCTGGCTGAATGTACTCCTGTGCCCAACCAGTACATTATGTAGTGGATGGGAGACATTGTCCAAGATGGCATGCAACTTGGACAGCATCCTCTTTTCAGACACCACCGTCAGAGAGTCCAGTTCCATCCCCACAACATCACTGGCCTTATGAATGAGTTTGTTGATTCTGTTGGTGTCTGCTCCCCTCAGCCTGCTGCCCCAGCACACAACAGCAAACATGATCGCACTGGCCACCACAGACTCATAGAACATCCTCAGCATCGTCCGGCAGATGTTAAAGGACCTCAGTCTCAGGAAATAGAGATGGCTAAAGAACAATAGATATAGCATTGTCCATATATTTCTCATGACTAAAACACTTACAGACGTATAAAATTCCCGCCGCTGTCTGTAAGGAGTTTGTACGTTCTCCTTCTGACCATGTGGGTTTCCTCTGGGTGCTCTGCATTCCAAAGATGTACGGGTTAGCAGGTTCATTGGTCACGTGGCTGTAATTGGGCCGTTTGGGCTTGTTTGAACAGAAGGTCTTGTTACTGTGTTGTATCTCTAAAATAAAAAATAAAAATGTATTGTACAGAAAGAGATAATTCAGTGCAAATGGCCCATGGTAATATTTGTGCTACATATAAAACTCCTCTCACTCATCTTCATCTCAGTCTTTCAGCACATACTTCTGTTCATTTCCCTCTAATGTAGTTATCCAATTTCCTCTTAAGTGCATACATGACATTCCTTCAACCCCCTCCATGCATTAACGTCTTCCATTCTAACCACTTTGGATAAAGAATTTTGCTGAATTCGCTACTGAATATATTTGTGACATACATATTTATACCATCCAGTTCTAGTCTCTCCCACACAAGCCTATTAAAGCCCGTCTATAAATTTGAAGATCATTTGGGTTTGCCCCCCAGTCTTCCCTTTCCGTGAGAAGAGAGCCTCAGGCTTTCCCTGAGTGCCACGTGTTATAATCAGATTTGACACAACACAAGTGCTGTGATTTGCAGTCACTGCTCTGGGTGGTGTTCGCAATACACTCGCAATAAAGCTGATTACGGAGCAGTCAAATAAACTCAAGCAATCCTGTCATGATCTGGCAAGACCAGGGCTGTGTGAATCCTCTTGACAAATTAGGCTCTGAACTCCCATCTGGTTTATATTTTACTGTTATTTAAGTCTGAAAAAAGTCCAATAACAAAACTAAAAATAATCTAGAGTTGAATCACCCTCAAAGTTGGTCAGAAAAACAAAACTCCTGCAGTGGCTGGAAATTTGACTTCCGGCATCGAGCCCATGTGTTAGAATCTGAAGGGTGTGGACAGTGAGGGCACTTGGTTGAAAGACCGTCCAGCTGCAGAGAGCAGTGAAAATAGATTGAATAGTTGTAAACTTACACCGAATCTTAATAGGTTCAAAATTCAGGATTGTTTATTGTCATTCTTCAGCACTCCAGTGTAAATGAGAACCAAATGATTAACACCAGATCCGATGCAGCATTAAAAAACATGATAAACAGAAAGAGCATAATAAATATAAATATAAAAGCAATCCTATAAAACACAATGTAGAGTGAGGCCATATATACATACACTAATCTTATATGCAGAGACTTCTTGTATGTATATGAAGTATCTGTTATAAGGTGACTCTGACAAGAAATGATAAAGTGACAAAGGGACTCTTGGCAAGAGGAACTCTTCTAGGTAGCAGGAGGACTTCTGAAAGCACCGTAGGATAGTGACTGTGTCAGCATAGGTATAAGGTGTGGAGTATAAGCATAAAGTGGTACAGGTCGACCTTCACTAATCGGGCACCACTGGGACCTGAGGAGCGCCAGATTAGTGAAAATGCTGAATTACAGAAGGATCACATTAAGCATAATTAGCACCAGATTATCAAAGGAACCGGATTACAGGTAGTCGGGTTAGTGAAGGTCGACCTGTAGTGCATGGCGAGATGAAGGGTGCAGAGGGCCTGTGGAGAGGAGTGGCTAGTATGAATGGAGTGGGGGTGGGGTGGGTTAATAGGTGGAGGTGTTGATCAACTTGATGGTCTTGGGGATCTTACAACACACTAGATCATTCTTAGCATCTAAACTCAACTCTAAAACATTTCTAAGATACCCTAATGTATGACCCTTATAGAGTCATGGAGTCACAGAGTTATAGAGCAGGAGAAAAGGCCCTTTGGCCCAACTCATCCATGCTGACCAAGCTGAACACCTGAGCTGGCCCCATTTCTTACATTTAGGCCACATCCCTCTAAACCAGGGGTTCCAACCTTTTTTATACTATAAACAAATACCATTAAGCATGGGGTCAGTGGGAACTCCTGCTCTAAGCCTTTCTTATCCATGTACTTGTGTGAGGTCGACCTTGGGCATTCCATCTAGCTGTCTATGTGAAACTCAAACCAGGGCAGTAGGATATGGAGAGCAAGCTACTGCCCATGAGGAAGGCCCACCCCTCCACACTGCTAATGAATCCAAAGGAATGGCAGTATTTAATAGGTAGTGGGAGCTTATCCGCACTACCTTCCCCGGCTTTGACAACCTTAAGGAAATACCAATCTAAATGTCTATGACAGTAAATGTAGATTAGACAGAGAGATTTCCTTTATTTGTCACACGTAATTGAAACATACAGTGAAATACGTTGTCTGCTTCAACCATCAACACAGTCTGAGGATTGTGCTGGGAGCAGCCCGTAGATTCCAAAAGGACAATGAGTATAAGGGCACTTTAGCTAAATGCCCATAGTATTAGAAACAAGGTTAGTGAACTTGTGGCACAGATCACTACCAAGGCATATGATTTAGTGGCCATTACAGAAACCTAGTTGCAAGGTGGAGGTGACTGGTAATTAAATACAGAAAGATAGGCAAGAAGACAGAGGAGGTGGGGTGGCGCTCTTGATTAGGGATGAGATCAGGGCAATTGAGAGAGACGATATAAGATCTATGGAGCAGAATGTTGAGTCCATCTGGGTAGAGATTAAGAATAGTAAAGGGAAAAAATCACTGGTGGGAGTTGTCTATAGGCCACCTAATAAAAATATTGCAGTGACAGAGGCGATTAACCAAGAAATAACTGAGGCTTGTAAGAACAGAATGGCAGTTGTCATGGGGGTTTTTAACTTCCACATAGATTGGGTGAATCAGGATGGTCAAGGAAGGCTTGAGGAGGACTTTATAAAATGCATCCATGATGGCTTTATTGAGCAGCATGTTAGTGAAACTACAAGGGAAAATGCTATCTTAGATCTAGTCCTGTGCAACGAGACAGGTAAGATTAACAATCTTGTAGTCAGGGATCCTCTTGGAAAGAGTGATCATAGTATGATTGAATTTCACAGACAGATGGAGGATGAAATAGTTAGATCTAAAACTAGTGTATTATGCTTGAACAAGGGAGACGACAATGGGATGAGAGAGGAGTTGGCTAATATGGATTGGGAGCACAGGCTGTTTGGTAGGACAGTTGAGGAACAGTGGAATACTTTCAAAGAGATTTTTCACAGTGCTCAACAAAAGTATATTCCAGTCCAAAGTAAGGACAGTAAGTGTGGGGAGAGCCAGCCTTGGATAACTAAGGAAATGAAAGATAGTATCAAATTAAAAGCTCGTGTACAAAGTCGCAAAGAGAGATGGGAGACTGGAGGATTGGGAAAACTTTAAAAAGCAACAGAGAACAACTAAACAAGAAATAAGGAAAGGGAAGATAGAAAAGATGAAAGTAAATTAGCACAAAATATAAAAACAGATAGCAAAAGTTTTTATAACTATATAAAGCAGAAGAGGGTGGCTAAAGTCAACGTAGGTTCCTTGGAAGATGATAAGGGGAAATTGATATTGGGTGATAAGGAAATGGCTGAGGCATTGAACGACTATTTTGTGTCGGTCTTCACGGTGGAGGACACGTCTAATATGCCAAGAAATTATGTTATGGATGAAATGGGAGGTGAGGACCTCAATAAAATTACTGTCACTAAAGAGATAGTGATGAGCAAACTAGAGGGTCTGAAGGTAGATAAGTCCCCTGGTCCTAATGGGATGCATCCCAGGGTGCTGAGGGAATTGGCGGAGGTTATAGTAGACGTGTTGGTAATCATGGGCAGGTCCTGGCAGATTGGAAGACAGCAAATGTCACGCCACTTTTTAAAAAAGGATATAGGCAGAAGACAGACAACTGTAGGCCAGTTAGCTTAGCATCTGTAGTCAGGAAAATGCTTGAAGCTCTCATTAAGGAAGAAATAGTGAAACATTTAGAAAAGAGTGGTTCCATTAGACAGACGCAGCATGGATTCAGAAAGGGCAGGTCCTGTTTGATAAACTTACTGGAGCCCTTAGAGGACATAATGAGTGCAGTGGATAGAGGGGAACAGGTGGATGTCATATACTTGGATTTCCAGAAGGCGTTCGATAAGGTGCTGCACAAGAGGCTTATAAATAATGTACAGATGCATAGTCGGAGGAAGTGTATTGGCATGGATAGTGGATTGGTTAACCAATAGAAGGCAGAGAGTTGGTATAAATGGGTGTTTCTCTGGTTTGTAGTCAGTGGTGAGTGGGGTGCCGCAGGGGTCGGTGTTGGGCAGCAGCTGTTTACCATTTACACTGATGATTTGGAAGAGGGAGCTGAGTGTAGTGTAGCAAAATCCTGGAGGGGGAGAAGATGGCGGCGCGACGGCAGCGCACGCGGCCACTTCAGTGATGATGTCTGTTATCTGTCAAGTAGGGGACCGTGCACAATTCTGATTTGATGGAGACAGACGTGAGAGTACGGAGGAACATCTGGAAAACTTCTGAAATGCCCGCTTTGCTGCCGCTGCTACTGTGTGGTAACCGGAATCTCCGGAGCTGAAGGCCCCGAAATCCTCGGCTTTGCTTATTTTAGCGGCCGGGGTGAGGTCGAAGGCACTCGGCAGAGGATGGCACTCGGGAGACTCTATCAGAGCTGCTGGCCGGAGGCTCGAAGTTTTCGGACAGATGGACTCAGGGCCAGCTGGGGTCAGCTGCTTCCAAGGCATTGGCAAGTTGACGGTGCCTGGAGGTTTATGGCAGGGAGTTTCTCCCTTTTGCCACCTGCTATCGGGGACTCAGGAGTCAATCAACTTGGGGACTTTGAGACTTTATTTACTGTGCCCGTGGTCTGTTCTTCATCAAATTATGGTATTGCTTTGCACTGCTGTAACTATATGTTATAATTATGTGGTTCTGTCAATGTTAGTCTTTGGTTTGTCCTGTTTTCTGTGATATCACTCTGGAGAGATATTGTATCATTTCTTAATGCATGTATGCATTTCTAAATGACAGTAAAAGAGGGCTGAGTGTTCTCATAATCTAAAATTTGCTGATGACACTAAACTGAGTGGAAAAGCAAATTGTACAGAGGATGTGGAGTGTCTGTAGAGGGATATAGATAGGTTAAGTGAGTGGGCCAAGGTCTGGCAGATGGAATACAACGTTGGTAAATGCGAGATCATGCACTTTGGAAGGAATAATAGAAGAGCGGATTATTATTTAAATGGTGAAAGATTGCAGCATGCTGTTGTGCAGAGGGATTTGGGAGTGCTTGTTCATGAATCGCAAAAAGTTGGCTTGCAGGTACAACAGGTTATTAAGAAAGCAAACAGAATGTTGGCCTTCATTGCTAGAGGGATTGAATTCAACAGCAGGGAGGTCATGCTGCAACTATACAGGGTACTGGTGAGGCCGCACCTGGAGTACAGAGTGCAGTTCTAGTCTCCATACTTGAGGAAGGATATACTGGCTTTGGAGGCAGTGCAGAGGAGGTTCACCAGGTTGATTCCAGGGATGAAGGGGTTAACCCATGAGGAGAGATTGAGTTGCCTGGGCCTATACTCTCTGGAATTCAGAAGAATGAGAAGGGATCTTATAGAAACATACAAAATTTTGAAAGGGATAGGTAAGATAGAAGTAGAAAAGTTGTTTCCATTGGTAGGTGAGACTAGAACTAGGGGACATTGCCTGGAGATACAGGGGGAAAGATTTAGGACGGAGATGAGGAGAAACTGTTTTTCCCAGAGAGTGGTGAATCTGTGGAATTCTCTGCCTAGGGAAGCAGTTGAGGAGTTTTCACTAAATATATTTAAGAAACAGTTAGATAGATTTTTACATAGTAGGGGAATTAAGGGTTATGGAGAAAAGGCAGGTAGATGGAGCTGAGTTATGGACAGATCAGCCATGATCTTATTGAATGGTGGGGCAGGCTCGATGGGCCGGATGGCCTACTCCTGCTCCTATTTCTTATGTTCTTATGTAAGTGTTGCCGTGTTCTGATGCCAACATTCCATGCCCATAACTCATTAACCCTGAACCTAACCGTACATCTTTGGAATGTGGGGGGAAATCAGAGAACTCGGAGGGAACACACGCAAACGTGCAAACTCCTTACAGACAGCAGCAGGCATTGAACCCCTATCGGTGTTTACTGGCATTGTAAAGTGGTGTGTGAACCACTTGCTACCATGCCTCCCCCAACCACTTCCTCTGACTGCTCATTCTTTGTATGTACCCACTACCCCCAGTGTGATAAACTTGCCCCTGCAGATCTCTTTAATCCTACCCCTCTCACCTTAACCTATGTCCTCTAGTTCTAGACTCCTCTGGCCTGGCATTTAAAGTTGCTTCTGCTAACATCTAGATAGGTCTACATCAGCTCAGAGCCAGGAAGCCAAGAGGTAGCTTTATAAGTGACTTGGACGAGGAGGTGGAAGGTTGGGTTAGTGAGTCAGCATGCGGCACAAGGCTGCTGGTGGTGTGGACAGTGTGGGAGGTTACAACGGGACTTTGACGGGATACAGAGCTGGGCTGAGAAGTGGAAGATGGAGTTCAACCTAGAAAATTCAGAATCAGGATCAGGTTGAACATCACCAGCACATGTTGTGAAATTTGTTGTTTTGCGGCAGCAGTACTTTGCAAAACATTGTAATAAAAACTGTAATATGTATATATAAAAAATAAATTAAATAAGTGGTGCAAAAAAAGGGAAAGAAAACTGCGCAAGTGCTCATGGGTTCGTTGTCCATTCAGAAATTCGATGTTGGAATGGAAGAAGTCGTCACTGAAATGTTGAGTGTGTGTCTTCAGGCTCCTCTACCTCCTCCTTGACAGTAGCAATGAGAAGAGGGCATGTCCTGGGTGACGGAGATCCCTGAGGCATTGCCTTTTGAAGATGTCCAGGATGCTGGTGCCCATGATGGAGCTGGCTGAGTTTGCAACTTCCTGCAGCTTTTTTTGATCCTGTGCAGTGTCCACTCACACCCCCCCCAACCCCCGCCGCCATACCAGACGATGATAGACATCCACCCTGCAAAAACTCATTTCAGGGAGGTAGCACCATCAATTTGCAGGAGACTTCCAGGAGAAGTGGGATGTCTGCAACAGAGTAGCTCCTTAGCAGCTAGCCAGCTAGTTTAAATAATGTTAGCTATGCTAATGAACGAATGACACCTGTTAAACTCACCTCAACATGTCTTTTACAGTCTTAACCCACCATGGGCAATAGAAAAGTCACTGTTGCAAACAGTGCAGCGAGCAACACTGTCATTATTTTTGACCCCTATTAGGCAGGAGTACACTTTAGTGTAGTCTGGGGTGACGTATGTTTCATATTTTCTTTTTTTGGAACACTCTCGCTCTTTTATTTATTTTTTATTTTTTATTTTTTTTGCTCTCTCTTGTGTGTGCTCTCTTGCTCGTGGTTGCTCTCACTCGCGCTCACTCTCGCGCTTGCTTTCTTGCTCTTGCTCTCGCTGTCTTTTGCGCGTGCGCTTGCTTTCTCACTCTTGCTCTCTCGCTCCCTCTCGCGCTCTCTCTCTCTCTCGTGGTCGCAGTCACTCGCGCTTGCTTTCTTGCTTTCTTGCTCTCACACTCGCTCTCACGCTCGCTCTCAAAAAAAATCAATCTCCGGGACATTGTATATAATTTACAGGCATCAATCAACTGTAAAGTGAAAAGTGATTCACTTTGAAAGGTTGAATTTGAAAGCAGAGTAGATGTGAAACGCTCTGGTTTTCTCGGCTAGGGAAGACAATCCTAAAAAATACGAACCAGGGCACTACACATGGTTTATGGCAGGATTCTTACAAGTGTGGAGGAAGAAAGAGATCTTGAGGTCCCCGTCCATAAGCCCCTCAAAGTTGCCTCGCAAGATGATAAGTGGTTAAGAAGGTGTATGGTGCGTTAACCTTCATTTAGTCAGGGGATGGAGTTCAAGGGCAGTGAAGTAATATTGTAGCTCTATGACTGTCTGTTTAGAGCACATCTGGAGTAATATATTCCGTTCTGGTTGCGAGGGCTTTTCTCTGTGAAGCGAAGGAGGATGAAATGTAACTTGCTATGAAATGCATAAGATGATAAAGAGTGGACAAGATCAAGTGGGCAATCAGAGACTTTTTCCCAGGGTGGAAATGGCTAATAGGAAGGGGCATAATTTTAAAGAGATTGGAGGAATGTATAGGGGGGAATGTCAGAGGTAGATTATTTACAGAGAGCAGTGGGTGTGTGAAACATGCTGCCGGGGGTGATTGTGGAGGCAAATTCATTAGAGACATTTAAGAAACTCTTAGATAGGCACACGGACGAATGAAAAATGGAGGACAATGTGGGAGGGAGAGTTGGATTAATCTTAGAATAGGTTAAAGGTTTGGCACAACATTGTAGGCCTAAGGGCCTGTACTGTGCTGTACTGTTCTCTGTTCGATGGTTTTTGTTCTAACTGGTCATATGGATCCACTTTTGATAACCTGGGAAAATGACTCTCCTGACGAAGGGTCTCGGCCCAAAACGTCGACTTTACCTCTTCCTAGAGATGCTGCCTGGCCTGCTGCATTCACCAGCAACTTTGATGCGTGTTGCTTAAAATGACCTGTATCCTAACTCTCCGAACTGACAAGGATAGGGTCATAGAGTAGAAGAGTGCCGAGAAAAAGCCTTCGGCCCGACTTGTTCATGCTGATCAAGATAATCCCATTTGCCTACGTCTGGGCCATATACCTTTCTGAACCCCTCCTGTACATGAGTGTTATCATTGTACTTGCCTCCAGGCAGCTCGTTCTCCATCCACATGAACAAGTTGCCCCTCGTGTCACTTTTAAATCTTTCCCCTCTCACTTTAAATCTTATGCCCTCGAGTTTTGGTTTCCCTTTTCCTAGGGGTCAAAATAGGCAAAGGCAAATAAAGCTGGGCAGAAAACAAGAGCATAGGGTCGATCAAGCACATTTAGCCTTTCAGTCTCTGTCAGGAGGGATCTGGAAGTCTCGTGGTCACCATTATCGATAATAGCCTTTTGCTGCAGATTTCTTCATTGACTTGAATTTAAAATTCTCAGCTGCCATGGTGGCATTAAAGTAAACACCTCCACATCAACACCTGAGGGCCCTGGATACCAGTAGGGCAGCATGGTAACGCAGTGGTTAGCGTTACAGCGCCCGTGATTGGGGATTCATTTCTTACCACAGTCTGTAAGCAGGTTGCACATTCCCTCTGTGGCCAATTGGGTTTTCTCTGGGTGCTCTTGTTTCCTCCCACATTCCAAAAACGTCAGTAGGGGCTAGCTTTAATAACTTGTGGAGCTGTTACGTTGCCGCAGGAACCATGGCAACACTTGTGGGCTGCCCCCAGCACATCCTCGGACTGTGCTGGTCGTTGACACGGATTATAAATCTCACTGTGTGTTTCCCTGTACATGTGACAAATAAAGCTATTCCCGATGAAGGGTCTCAGCCCAAAATATTGACTGTTTATTTCTCTGCATAGATGCTGCCTGATCCGTTGCGTTCCTCCAGAATTTTATGTGTGTATGTGTTAATCTTTTTATCTTTTTTAGCCCAGAAACTGAACCGTTATGCCATGGGAGACTTATGATGCATGTTGCTCTTTAAAATGTCTTTAGCAAATTAATTGGCTGCTGAAGATACACAATTTCATTCGTTACTATATGTTTTATTCCGGCGCTTTGCCCTCTCGACCAGAAGCAGAGATATGTCATTCCATCTGACTGCAATATCCTGTATCAAATGGTGTTCTGGCAGCCTGTGTTCTCTTGGACAGGGTTCAGCTACCCTCCGACTTCCAAACACTAGTAATCCCATGAACACGGACTCGCATGGCTGCATAGTGGTTCCTAGCTCAGTAACTCACACAAGATTGCTTGCATGAATCTTATTAGCATTGTACATACCATGATCAGCAGATTTCCACATCTCTTTCAGCAGTGCAAGTACATTGCACGAGACAGATACTCAGATGATCAAGCTGCTGTGGTGTTTACATTTGCCCAACCAAAGGCTGACTGTGTCCCAGTCTCCTGCTTGAGAGGATCTTTTTTAGGTTTTAAAGGTGGGTGGAGGGTCCATGCTTGTGCCTGGGGGGTGGGGGAGAGGGGGCTCTGGGGTTCTAATTTTTCCTTTCTTTCATTCTTTTTTTTTAACTCTCTGTTTTGTGGATGTCTGTGATGAGTGAGAATTTTGGGTTGAATAGTCATAGTCATACGTTATTGATCCTGGGGGAAATTGGTTTTTCGTTACAGTTGCACCATAAATAATTAAATAGTAATAAAACCATAAATAGTTAAATAGTAATATGTAAATTATGCCAGGAAATAAGTCCAGGACCAGCCTACTGGCTCAGGGTGTCTGACCCTCCAAGGGAGGAGTTGTAAAGTTTGATGGCCACAGGCAGGAATGACTTCCTATGACGCTCTGTGTCGCATCTCGGTGGAATGAGTCTCTGGCTGAATGTACTCCTGTGCCCAACCAGTACATTATGTAGTGGATGGGAGACATTGTCCAAGATGGCATGCAACTTGGACAGCATCCTCTTTTCAGACACCACCGTCAGAGAGTCCAGTTCCATCCCCACAACATCACTGGCCTTACGAATGAGTTTGTTGATTCTGTTGGTGTCTGCCACCCTCAGCCTGCTGCCCCAGCACACAACAGCAAACATGATAGCACTGGCCCCCACAGACTCGTAGAACATCCTCAGCATCATCCGGCAGATGTTAAGGGACCTCAGTCTCCTCAGGAAATAGAGACGGCTCTGACCCTTCTTGTAGACAGCCTCAGTGTTCTTTGACCAGTCCAGTTTATTGTCAACTCGTATCCCCAGGTATTTGTAATCCTCCACCATGTCCACACTGACCCCCTGGATGGAAACAGGGGTCACCGGTGCCTTAGCCCTCCTCAGGTCCACCACCAGCTCCTTAGTCTTTTTCACATTAAGCTGCAGATAATTCTGTTCACACCATGTGACAAAGCTTCCTACCGTAGCCCTGTACTCAGCCTCATCTCCCTTGCTGATGCATCCAAATATGGCAGAGTCATCAGAAAACTTCAGAAGATGACAAGACTCTGTGCAGTAGTTGAAGTCCGAGGTGTAAATGGTGAAGAGAAAGGGAGACAAGACAGTCCCCTGTGGAGCCCCAGTGCTGCTGATCATTCTGTCGGACACACAGTGTTGCAAGCACACGTACTGTGGTCTGCCAGTCAGGTAATCAAGAATCCATGACACCAGGGGAGCATCCACCTGCATCACTGTCAGCTTCTCCCCCAGCAGAGCAGGGCGGATAGTGTTGAAAGCACTGGAGAAGTCAAAAAACATGACCCTCACAGTGCTCGCTGGCTTGTCCAGGTGGGCGTAGACACGGTTCAGCAGGTAGATGATGGCATCCTCAACTCCTAGTCGAGGCTGGTAGGCGAACTGGAGGGGATCTAAGTGTGGCCTGAAAATAGGCCGGAGCAGCTCCAGAACAAGTCTCTCCAGGGTCTTCATGATGTGGGAGGTCAATGCCACCAGTCTGTAGTCATTGAGGCCGCTGGGACGCGGCGTCTTCGGCACAGGGACGAGGCAGGATGTCTTCCACAGCACAGGAACCCTCCGGAGCCTCAGGCTCAGGTTGAATACATGGCGAAGTACTCCACATAGCTGAGGGGCACAGGCTTGTATACTGTATACATTCTCTGATATTCAATTGAACCATTGAACCTCTGGTTCCAAAATTCAAGATTCAAGTTTATTTATCACATGTAAATCAAAGCATACAGTAAAATGTGTTGTTTGCATTAACCAACCAACACAAGTGTCGCCAGGCATTCTGGTGCCAACATAGGATGCCCACAATACTCGACAGAACACAAAACGGAACACAACGAGCAACAAAACAAAAACAGCAAAACAAGCCCCGCTCATCCCTCCCGCCCACCCACGCACATACAGAGTCCCCCACCCCCGGGGCAGGCCATCTTCGGCCTCCAGCGCCAGCAAGCTCGGACTCGGATGCGCAGGCGTTGGGCGTCAACTTCCCCAGCAGACTCACAGCAGTCCGTAAGCCTCGAGCTCCAGCCAATGGGCCTCAACTTCAGGTCTTCCGATTCACCTCAGTCCCATTGAAGTAACACGGGAAAATGTGTGAGGTGTGCACAATCAGTGGTTAACACGACATTTGACATTACAGGTAGAAGGCAAATTTCACACACACACACTCACAAGTGCACACAACTGCACACACGTGCACATCCAACACCACACACCCAGAAACCACAGACACACTTAAACATACATATGCCGCTGTCTGTATATAGATTTTACGTTCTCCCCATGACCGAGTGGGTTTCCTCCAGGTGCTCTGGTTTCCTCCCACATTCCAAAGATGTACAGGTTAGGGTTAGTAAGTTGTGGGCACGCTAAATTGGTGTCAGAAGCAGGGCAACATCTGTGGGTTGCCCAAAAATATCTTTGTTGATTTGATTTTTGTTTTGAGTCACAGAAAAGTACAGCACAGAAACAGACATCTAGTGCATGCTGAACCATTTAAGCTGCCTACTCCCATCGACCTGCACTGGGAACATAGCCCTCTATACCCCTACTGATTTGATGCAGAAGACATATTTCATTGTATGTTTCAATGTACATGAGACAAATAGAGCCCATTTTTAATCTTCTTTACCTTTCAATATAAGTCTCAACCCGTAACTGTAAAAATGCATCATCTGTGCAAACAACACACAACACACGTCAAAGTTGCTGGTGAACGCAGCAGGCCAGGCAGCATCTCTAGGAAGAGGTACAGTCGACGTTTCAGGCTGAATTTGAGCCTCGGTCCTGTCATCTACCTACATGGCTCCAGCGTCAAAGCCAGCACAGAGCACATAACTCAGCAACCAGATTTCATACACCTTCTAAAATGTATACATATGTCATTTCAGATGGGCTTTTATGTCGCAGTGAATGGTTCTAACATGGAGATGCTTCAGACCGAAAATGTACAACAAGTGAAAGCTTTCATTTGCCGTTTGTAAATTCACAATGATTTGTTATATTTTGTTTGCCTCTTACGAGAGGTTTCTGTGGCATATAGCTCATGCCATGTTGAGTCCAAGGTGGAAGGAGTGAGTTGTAGCTAACTCTCTTCTGCAATTGGGCCAGTTCCTTGTGGTCAGTGACTTGGATATGTACACAGAAAGGAGTTGTAACTGACCACTCTGCGTCCCACTCCCTCTGACACACTGCCTTCCTCCCTTGCTTTCACCAGTGCCAGCTCTAACTTTTGTAACTCCCCACCCTCCAACACTGTGAGAGCATCTTTGCACACATACTGCAGCATCTGAAGACAGTACACCAAGACCTTATAGAGTTATAGAGCACTACAGCACCGAAACAGGCCTTTCAGCCCATCTAGTCCATGCCGAACTATTATTTTGCCTTGTAATATCAACCCACACCCAGACAATATCCCTCCACACCCCTCCCATCCGTGTACCTATCCAAACTTCTCTTAAGAGGTGAAATAGAATGCACATCCACTCTGTCTGCTGGCAGCTCATTTCACACTCACACCAAGTTCCCACTCAGGTTCCCTTTAAACATTTCACCTTTCACCCTTAACCCATGGCCTCTAGTTCTAGTTTTGCCCATCCTCAGTGAAAAAAGCCTGCCTGCATTTACCTTATCTATACCACTCATAATTTAGTCTAGCTCTATCAAATCACCCTTCAATCTCCTGTGCTCCAGGGAATAAAATCCTCACCTATTCAGCCTTTCCCTTTAACTCAGGTCCTCAAATCCCAGCAAACTTCTAAAGTAAAAATCACTCACGTGGGCAACTTGGGCAGCATATGCAACTGGATCATCTGCACAAGTTGGGCCAAAAGGTTTGTCTATACCCTGTCCACACCCCTCATAATTTTGTATACCTCTATCCCCTTATTCTCCTACCTTCTCAAAAGTAATTGGCGATGGGCAAGAAATGTTGGCCTTACTAGCCGTACAAAGTTGCAAGAGGAACCCAGTATATAAATTTCACTGTAAACCCCTTATGACATCGAAACAAAGTGATTCCATTTCAACCTAATGTGATGTAACTACTCTACAGGGTGACTTTCCTTCAAAATACTTCAATAGTTGTAAAGTGCATCGAGATATTCTGAGGTTATGTAAACTGCTATTATAATAGATTCCATTCGTCCAGATTACATACTGTAATTCAAAGCAACGCATACAAAATGCTGGGGGATCTCGACAGGCCAAGAAGCATCCATCGGAAAGAGTAAACAATCAATGTTTCCAGCCGAAACAGTTCACTCTTTTCCATAGATGCTGCCATTTTCTATAGATGCTGTCTGACCTGCTGAGTGCCTCCAGCATTTTGTGTGTGTTGCTTTGGATTTCCAGCATCTGCAGCTTTTCTCCTGTCTGACATATTGTAGTTCTCCTCCTCTGAACCGATGCAGCAAATATCTTCCCTGTACCCAACCCAGGCAGCCACTTCTTGTCCCTATTGTTTACAAATAAAACCAAGAATTTAAGTGTTACTTGGGTACCAATATGTTTCTAGGTCTAGTCTGTTGTGGTCTAAGGGTACAGTCACCTAACACTAAAAATTATTCTATTTAATCACAAAATCAAAATGGAAGATGACTTGTCCGTACACGGACATGAAGAAATATTACATTATTCCCAATCTATTTGCCGTAAAGCTCAGGGACATATGTGGACAATATAGAGTGGTAGAGAAAGAGAGATAGAGACTGAGAAAGAAAGGGAGAGAGAGAGAGAGAGAGAAACATAGTAACCAATAGAGACACTAATATGGTGCAGACATCAAATGTAAAATATTTTCCAGCAAGTAATTTCCCTTTCTGATATAAACTCTAGGGTCCAATACTATTTAATCACAAAATCAAAATGGAGGATGAATTGTCCAAACATGGACATGAAAAATATAAAATTATTCCAAGTCGGTTTGCCGTAAAGCTCAGGGTCGTATGTACACAATCAATTGTGTGTGGGTGTGTGAGAAAAGGGCGGAGAGGCAGAGAGAGCATGAGAGAAGAGAGAGAGAGTGTGTGAGAGGAGAGAGAGAGAGTGAAGAGGCAGGGAGAGCATGAGAGAAGAAAGAGAGAGTGAGTGTGCGAGGAGAGAGAAAGAGAGAGAAAAGGCAGAGAGAGCATGAGAGAAGAGAGAGTGAGTGTGAGAGGAGAGAGAAAGAGAGAGAAGAGGCAGAGAGAGCATGAGAGAAGAGAGAGTGAGTGTGAGAGGAGAGAGAGAGAAGAGGCAGAGGGGGGAGACGGAGGTAGAGAGTAAATCTCGTTCAGAAGAACACTGATTAAACCTTTCCCAGCAGTCAATGAAGATTTGATATAAGGCACCTGTGCTGACTGTGGTCCCCAGCCATTAAATCAGAGCACAGCCTGGGAAGACGGGCCCACAGACTGACAGCTTCGAGGATGGAGCCCATGCCCAACATACCAGTGGCTCAGTCAGTCATGCAGCTGTCACCCTCGACCCAGGATGTACGATGGGAACCTGTGGCCTGGGGCAGTATAACTGAAAAATGAGACTCGCATCAAGATAGCCGTCAGGCAGATGAACTATGGTTGGAGATATCACGAAAGGCCCATAAAAATAGATTTCCTCTGGAGATAAAGCATCTTTTATATTATTTAGATGTCTACCACTGAAGAGGATCTATGGGTTCAATTAATTTTATGTATCTTTGTTCTGTGCAGAATGTAGAACTATTATGAGAGGTAAAGTGGGAGCGATGCTGACTTTTATCCCAAGTTTTTTTTAAAGTAATGCATACAGCTCACAGGAAGCGTTCAGGTAGATTTTAAAGAGCCCAGAGAATGCGGAGAGTAATAAGACCAGAAAGTTTTCATGTTGTCCTGCGTAACACACTGTCCAAACTGAATATTTAGTGAGTGAGTGCAGTGCAGTTGGTGGTGTCATGATCCAGGTAAGAATTTAAAAGCCAAGGTCCCATTGGATCTCAGAAGTCAGCACATTGCTGTTTGTGGGTGCTTTCGGTGCACAAGATGGCCACTCCATCTCCAAAATGATAACAGTGACCATACTTCCAGAGAAAAGACATGTGAGACTTCAGATGCTTGTATCTGGAGCAATTCACAAAATGCTGGAGGACAATCTCCAGGAGATTAGTCAGCATCCATGGAGGGAAATGGACAGCCAACATTTCAGGTCAAAACCTTCCATCTGGACTGATGAAGACAGAAACATCATCTGTCCATTTTCCTGTACAGATGTTGCCTACTTTGCTAAGTTCCTCCAGCTTTTAGTGTGATTCTTCAGAAGTAAGACTATAAGACGTAACATCAGAATTAAGCCATTCAGCCCATCGAATTTGCTCCAACATTCAATTGTGGCTGATTTATTTTCCCTCTCAACGCCATTCTCCTTCCTACTCCCCATATCTTTTGACCTTACTAACTAAGTACCCATCAACCTCTTCTTAATGACTTTGCCTCCACAGCCACCAGTGGCAAAGAATTACACAGATCCAACGCTCTCTGTCTAAAGAAATCCCTCCTCATTCAAGTACTTCATTAGCTGTGAAGCACTTTGGGTCATCCTAAAGTCAAGAAAGACGAGTGCTTTGCAAGCTAATTTCTTTCAACTAAGAGTAATTTTTGAATTTAGCTCTGCCAAAAAAGGCATCATATTTGCCTCTACAATGATAACAGTATTTTAAAAAAATACTTGTAACTTTAGAGTGTTACAGCACTGTAAAGATGCATGAGCTTTTGGCTAACCTCCTGTCAAAAACAATGCAGTGCAATTGAGCTGAAAAAACCAGAACACATTACATGTAGATACGGCTGCATAAATACATGTCTACCAGTCTTACAGACGCAAGAAGGAGAAGTGCTCACTACTGATAATACTTACCCTTTAAACTAATGAACACACACAGAGCGAGGGACCTCATAGTATTTTATATGTCCTGGATTCTGTCTTGCCACAGATCCAAAGGAACCTCAAAGTTAAAAAATAAATACAGACTTCAACCCAGTGACAAGAGAGGCATAATCTTAGCTTTGTGAAAATTATTCATCTTAGACCCTAATTGATAAGCTGGTAATACTGAGCATTTCATTTAAAAAGAAATCTTTCTGCAGCCAAGCCTATTTATGTTCATCCTTTAAAGAGCATTACCTGTATTAAAAAGCAGATTGTCCAGCACTTACATCAAAGTTGCTGGTGAACGCAGCAGGCCAAGCAGCATCTATAGGAAGAGGCGCAGTCGACGTTTCAGGCCGAGACCCTTCGTCAGGACTATGGAGTCTTGCTGTGCAGAGACCTGCAGCCACACTTCCTACATTACTGCAGGGATTCCACTTCAAGGGGTATTTGATATGCAGTAAAACATATACTTGATAAGCAATAACTTGGAAGCCTAGTCATTGGGTATATTTAAAGAGGAGGCTGATAGGTTCTTGATTAGTGAGGGTGTCAACGGTTACAGGGATTAGGCAGAAGAATGCAGTTAAATAACCTAGTTTTTCCTCTACGTCTTATGATCTTATGGCCGAAAGCAGTTTGGGTATTTAATTTCACTTACAAATAGAGTGTGGAACAGGTCTTTCCGGCTCTTTAAGCCACACCACCCAGCAACCCACCTATTTAACCCTATTTAACGTTGTTGTCTAGAGGAATAGAGTATAGGAGCAGGGATGTGATGTTGAGGCTCTATAAGGCGCTGGTGAGACCTCACTTGGAGTACTGTGGGCAGTTTTGGTCTCCTTATTTAAGAAAGGATGTGCTGACGTTGGAGAGGGTACAGAGAAGATTCACTAGAATGATACCGGGAATGAGAGGGTTAACATATGAGGAACGTTTGTCCGCTCTTGGACTGTATTCCTTGGAGTTTAGAAGAATGAGCGGAGACCTCATAGAAACATTTCGAATGTTGGAAGGCATGGACAGAGTGAATTTGGCAAAGTTGTTTCCCATGATGGGGGAGTCTAGTACGAGAGGGCATGACTTAACGATTGAAGGGCGCCCATTCAGAACAGAAATGCGAAGAAATTTTTTTAGCCAGAGGGTGGTGAATCTATGGAATTTGTTGCCATGGGCAGCAGTGGAGGCCAAGCCATTGGGTGTATTTAAGGCAGAGATTGATAGGTATCTGAGTAGCCAGGGCATCAAAGGTTATGGTGAGAAGGTGGGGGTGTGGGACTAAATGGGAGAATGGATCAGCTCATATTAAAATGGCAGAGCAGACTCGATGGGCCGAATAGCCGACTTCTGCTCTTTTGTCATGGTCTTAACCCGAGCCTAATCAGGGGATATTTTTCAATGACCTATTAACCTACTAACTGGTATGTCTTTGGACTGTGGGAGGAAACAGGAGCACCTGGAGGAAATCCACTCCCACACGGGCAGGATGCAGGAATTGATCTCCAAACTCCAAGGCCCCTGACCTATAATAGTGTTGCGCTAACCGCTATGTACCGTGTGATGAGAACGTACGGAGATCAAGGTAGCCTTTTCCACACTTTATATAAGTTCTTGTGTAACCCACCTAGTTTTGTTTTTGATATGTCTCTCCCATTCGGTTGCATTGAACCTAGTGCTGGCTGGAAGCGGACGTGGATCCAGCATGGCTCTGGAAGAGAGAATGAGTTTAAAGATATGCTCCTCAGAGAAAAAGGTCAAGGGTTCAAGCTAATGATGTCGATGATGCTTCCAATCTTAAAACAGACACCACTGTTCTTATCTGTCCAGTGGGGTCTAGTTATCTTTGTTAAAAAGCAGGATTACAGTTATCAGGCTAGTGTTTTAGGTTATTAGGACACAGGAGAAGATGGAGTGCTTCACGTTACAGGCCATGCTCTGACCCGGCCAAAGGGTCCGTGACTGAAACCTTCCAGTCTAACCTCCGATGGTTCAGGGTCAACACTACGTGATTTGTAAAATGTTCGTTCTTTGTAGCAAATTGAAAAATGAGAGAGAGGAAGATAGAGGAGAGAGCATGTGAAGGCCGGAGATGGTGTGGAGCAAAACCAGTTTCAAGAACTCCAAGTGATTAAAGCAGTATTTGGAGAAGACATTCCTCTTATTGTAATCCTGTCCAAAGTTTCTCCAGAAAAGATATAAATTCTGGTTAATTAAACTAACAGACGGTTCATCTGTTAGTAAAATAGTCTTCTCTTTGTTATTCTGGCAGTGACTATGGCCAACTTAAATGAAAAAGATGACGATCTGTGAAAAATTGTGTTTGTAGAATGCTCAAATGGATGCAATCCCGTCAGCGTCTTGTTATCAGCATCAATAAATTACAGCCTGTTTGCCAACAAATGTCTCTGCCACGTGTAAGTAATTACTAAATCCCCACCACAAGATTTTCCTTAAATTTCTGCTTTGCATGTAGTTTTAGTGTCAGTATGGTTGTCAAATAATTTAGCACCTACAGAAGATGAATATTTAAGGAGAATTTAAGGCTGACAGAAAGATTATTTACATTGACGTACTATAGCTGTTCAAAGTCAACTGTCTTTTAGAACCATCTGTAACATACACTACTAGGTGCAAATGGGATAAATTTGGGAGGATTCTATTAATCTGAATGGTAAAAGTATCACATAAAAATCTCATAAAATTGGTAAAACTTTGGAAATATTTCCAATTACATCACTTCATCAGCTGGGTGATTTTTTAAATTATTAAAATAAACTTTATTCATAGCTTTAAAATATTTATGAGAATAAACTATTCAATACCTTTACATTCATAGTCAATGCTTTCAGACCAATGTTCCCTATAAGATGTGTGCGTGTGTGCAAAGGAATTTAAACTGCGCAGAAAAGGTTCTCACCCTCTAGCTCGTTGGCTTATTAAGTATGTTTCACGTTTGTACACAATCACATTTCCTTTTCCGGTTTCTGATGTGGACAGTGTTGACAACATGGAGTTTGCGATGATTTTTCTGCAGATTTTAGAACTGGCTTATTTATACTATTTTTATTGAAGAAATTATTGATTCACTATGTTGAATTCCAAAGAAGCAAAGGGCATGAAGTGCAAAAGAACTGCTAGTTCATTTAAAGCAGATTGGCTTAATGAAACAGTAGAAACTGCTGCACTGAAAGCTCATGAGGTCAGGAACATGCAGTTATGAGAAATATTTATGCGCAATACAGAAACTGGTGTTACCTGCGTGTATTGTCACGATGCAAAAGCTGCTGGAGAATTTTCAAGTGGGAAGAAGTGGAGTGATATTCAGAAACTTGACTTTTTGAAGTGTCGTTTTAGCAAGCTAAAGCTCTGGCAAGAAAATCCTCCATTACACGCTTCAGGCCTGCTACATATGTTCTGCGAGAGTGCAGATGAACGACAGTGAAAACAATCAAACCAAGAGCACATCAAAGTTCTTATTGACAGTGCTTTGCTACCTGTTAAAATGAGTACCTCTATATTTAACATTCAAAGAGCACATGTTGCTGTGACTGGGCAAAACAAAACATTGCACAGCAGAAGATTTTTGCGCACACTGGCCGTTACAAGTTAAAGGGAACGTTGTTTTCGGCAGTGTTTTATGGCATCCCTGCACATCAATGACACTGCTGCCACACATGTGCCCCTCTGGAGTGGAGTACTACGATGCTGGGTGACTGTCAGGTCTGATGTAAGCATAGAAATTAGCGACAGAGCAAAATGCATAGGGACATTTTTACAACCAGAATTATCTATAACATTTCAAACAGGCAGTGATCAACACAATTTATCTAAAATAATTCCCCTTAATCCTCGTTTTGCTAAGGTATTAACCTCTCTGCAGTTTGGTACTTTGGTGGTGTGAAGAGAAGTCTTTAACTACAGGTTCTTATCAGTAACAACCTGACTGAGAGTGATTAGTGCCATTTGTTTAGTTTCTGTGATTCTCAATGGTGCACTCGTGTTTGTTTTACCTCTTGTTCAGTTTTAACATAAACCAGGGCAGCTTCTTTGTAAACTTTGGATATGAACATCTCTTATCAATAGAAAGTGAAATTTGTGTTTTATCTCAAGTGCAGAGCAGTTTGGCCATCTCATGAATTCTTTATAATTATTTATAATCCTTTGTGAGGCCTTTAATTAATTGTTGCTGAGTTTTCAACTACAAGGCCTCCTTTTTAACCCACCTTTGGCCACGGTGAGTTTTACAGTATTCCCAATCTATTAAAGCCCTCTGCTACAGCACCATCTCTCCTCTTTCAAGTCCCCCTTTCAATTAGCTTGTTGATTGGCACTTTGCACACTTCTTCTAATCTCTCCTGGCTTGACATCTGGCAAAGAGTGTTAGGACACTATTCCCTCTGTTAGAAGTGCCCTGTAAATGCAAGTTGTTGGTGTTCTTATGGCACTGATGGTATCATTCACATTGCCAAAACTTCTACTATTAGTGTTGCTGACTTTGGGCTGTAACATTGCAGAGTACCGTTACTGTGGAGAAATGTCCAAGGGGGCATAACCAAGCACAACAGCGCAGCCACGAGGGAATTCTGCAGATGCTGGAAATTCAAGCAACACACATCAAAGTTGCTGGTGAACGCAGTAGGCCAGGCAGCATCTCTAGGAAGAGGTACAGTCGACGTTTCCGGCCGAGACCCCTCGTCAGGACTAACTGAAAGAAGAGCTAGTAAGAGATTTGAAAGTGGGAGGGGGTGGGGGAGATCCGAAATGATAGGAGAAGACAGGAGGGGGAGGGATGGAGCCAAGAGCTGGACAGGTGATTGGCAAAAGGGATATGAGAGGATCATGGGACAGGAGGCCCAGGGAGAAGGAAAAGGGGGATGGGGGGAAAAACCCAGAGGATGGGCAAGGGGTATAGTCAGAAGGGCAGAGGGAGAAAAAGGAGAGAGAGAGAGAGAGAGAGAGAAAGAATGTGTGTATATAAATAAATAATGGATGGGGTACGGGGGGGAGGTGGGGCATTAGCGGAAGTTTGAGAAGTCAATATTCATGCCATCAGGTTGGAGGCTACCCAGACGGAATATAAGGTGTTGTTCCTCCAACCTGAGTGTGGCTTCATCTTTACAGTAGAGGAGGCTGTGGATAGACATATCAGAATGGGAATGGGACAATGAGCACAACATTTTACAGTGCCAGCTGAAAGATTAGGGTTCAATTCCCATTGCTGTCTGCAAGGACTTTTATGAATTCCCCATGATCGTGTGGGATTCCTCTGGGTACTCTGGTTTCCTCACACATTCCAAAGATGTACGGGTTAGGATTAGTGAGAGGTGCGTAGGTTATGTTGGCGGCAGAAGCATAGCGATGCTTGTGAGCTGCTCCCAGCACGATCCTTACTGATTTGACATAAACAATACATTTCACTCTCTGCTTTGATGTACAAGTGACAAAGAAGCTAATCTTATAAAACAAAAATTAACAAAGGGCTAGGGGACTCAAGAGAACATGTGACTGAAAAGGTAGTCAGAAGTGTACCCCGAAGAAGGAAAGAGAAGAAGGACGGAGATCCAGAAAGGGACCTGCAGGGCTTGGACTACAGCCACTGATAGCAGTACAAGATAACTTAGGAATGGTCAAGAATTGAAAAGAGCACAGAGATCGTAGAGGGATATTGGTTGCAAGAAATTATAGAGGTAGGAATGGCGCTACAGGGTGTTGAAGCAAGAAACATTGTAGTTAAGAAGCAAAGGAGGCTACTGGATATACAGGATTTTGTACAAATTAAACAAGAAGGTTGGTAGCAGAATTGGATAGAGAGGGGAGTGTGGGACACCAGCTGCACTTGACTGGTACTGTAGAATAACAGGACTAGACTAATGTCGGGGACATATTGGACAGCTACTAAGGCAATGGGGGGGTGTTGGTTAGGGAGAGAGAGGAAGGAGTAGTGAGAAAACAAAACAGAGAGAGAGAGAGAGAGAGAGAAAGAAATAGACAGAATGAAAAAGAAAATAGAGTAGCCAAAAGGTTAGACATCAAGTGGAAAAAAATTACCAGCAAGTAGTTTCTCTTTCTAGTATAAACTCAAGGCTCCAATGGAAGAGGAAATGCAAAACAATAGTTTGAACAATGACAACTTTCACAGAAACGCATCATAAAATTTCACCTTGAGGCAACTGTTCAGAATAACAAGAGATCATCACAATTATTGTTCCAATTAGGGATAAAATTATTTTATCATTTTTTAAAAATTTTCTCACAAAGTCTTTCAATTTGGCTTTATTCATTCAGTGATCCTTCTTCCCCCCTAATCCTTTGTCTCTTCCCTCTAAACAGCATAGAGAGAGACCACTATTGTACCTCTTCTCAATCAGTAGGAAGAGTAGGTATTTATGATAGTAGTTGGAAATCAGTGAGACATCTAGCTCTACACTTCTAACAATTCTCTAAGAAATGCCATAATTCAGATGGTTGTCTGTCTGAAGGGGGAGCATTTTTTGGCCAGAGAAAAACATGCATTCACACAGCATCTTACTACATCTCTGGGAAACATTTCTGATACAGAAATAACTTCTTAAGTACTTAGAATGTGATGTGAACTGTGAAATAACATCTGATCCACAATTTACTCTCTTCCCATTTTTGACAGACAGGCATCATCAATAACAGCGGTCCCCAACTACCGGGCCGCAAGGCATGTGCCATCGGGTAGTGAGGAAACGATATGAGCCAGCTGCACCTTTCCTCATTCCCTGGCACGCACTGTTGAACTTGAACATAGGGTTGCCAACTGTCTGGTATTTGCAAAGACATCCCGAATATTGGGCTAAATTGGTTTGTCCTGTATTTTCCCCACTAAGGTAGAGCATTCCTATGAACCTTTCGTGCCAAAATGGCATGAAGTGAAGAAGCAATTACCATTAATTTATATGGGAAAAATTTTTGAGCGTTCCCAGACCCAAAAAATAACCTACCAAATCATTCCAAGTAACACATAAAACTGAAAATAAATAACACTAACATAGTAAAAGCAGGAATGATATGATAAATACACAACCTATATAAAGTAGAAATAATGTATGTACAGTATAGTCAGGAAGATGAAGGCAAAACCGATTAGTGGGGGAAAAAAATCGGCACATACCCGCATGCACATGTCACGCATGTGCACACTGGTGCCCGCGTAAGGCTTCATGGTCATGGTAGACTTTCCTGGGGTAAACACAAGTGTCCCGGGATTTGACTGCTACTTTTGTCCCTTATTTGGGAGTGAGAAAGTTGGCAACACTAACTGTAAAAGACATGTTGAGGTGAGTTTAACCCTACTTGAACACCCCCTGGTCGGCTGGTCCGCAAGAATATTGTCAATATTAAACCGGTCCGTGGGCCAAAAAAGGTTGGGGACCCTGATCTATAACACACAATAAGCTGAAGCACCTGAAAGACAACATACTCTCAGCAGCCAGTTTATTAGGTACCCCTGTGACCAAGAGGTTCAGTCATTCAGACCAAACATCAGAATGAGGTTCATGGACCCCTTGCTTAAAGGTATTGGGTCCATGGCATAAAAAAAAATTTGGAAACCCCTGCTCTAGAGTTTACAGAGAATGCGCAAAAAAAACAAAAAAATATCCAGTGAGTGGCAGTTCCCTGGGCAAAAATGCCTTGTTAATGAGAGAAGTCAGAGGAGGACGGCCAGACTGGTTCAAGCTGACAGGAAATTGACAGTAACTTAAATAACCACACATTACAACAGTGATGTACAGAAGAGCATTTCTGAAAACACAACACGTCCAGCCTTGAAGAGGATGGGCTACAGCAACAGAAACCACAAACATACACTCAGTGGCCACTTTATTAGGTGCAGGAGGTACCAAGTATAATGGCTACTGAGTGGATAAAAAGCAGGGCAGGAGATGCTCAACAGGTCAGGCAGTTCCGGTGCAGAAGGAGCCGATGTTTCGGTACACAAGTTAGGCTATAGGAGCAGAATTACGATTACGGCCGATTTATTTTCCCTCTCAACACCATTCTCCTACCTTCTCTCCATGATCTTTGACCCCCTGACTAATCGAGAAACCATTAACCTCTGCTCTGCTTTAAAGATACCCAATGACTTGGCCTCCACAGCGTCTGTGGAAACGAATTCCACAGATTCACCATCTTCTGGCTATAGAAATTCCTCCTCATCTCATCTCTGTCCTAAGGGGACATCCTTCTACCTTGAGGCTGTTCCCATTTCTCCTAGGCTCTGCCAGTACTGCAAACATCCTCTACACATTAACTCTATCTAGGCCTTTCAATATTTGGTAGGCTAGCCCCTTCATTCTTCTGAGCTCCTGTGAATACAGGCTCAGAGCCATCTAACACTCCTGGCAGTTAACCCTGTCAATCCCGTGATCATTCTCATGAACTTCCTCTGGACCCTCGCCGAAGCCAGCACATCATTTGCCATTATTGAAACTTCCGATTCACGCTAATGGCAAAATAGACCAAACTGAGCTGTTTAACAACAAGTTCCACATTTCTGCTGCTGTCAGAAAGAAGTTTGTATGTTCTCCCCGTGGGTTTTTTCTCTTGTTTCCCCCCACATTCCGAAGATTTACAGATTCGGGTTAGTAGGTTGTGGGTATGCTATGTTGGTGGTGACAGTTGCGTGCTGCCTCCAGCACATCCTCAGACTGTGCAGGTTATTCATGCAAACGACACATTTCATTGTACAGGTGGGAAATAAAGCTAATCTTTATCTGAGACAAAACGTCACACCCTACCAATGAGACCAGCACCAGAGCAGTGAGTGGAAAGTGCCACTGGCTATCAGGTGCACAGGCATACAAATGACAATTCCATTCATTTGAACAGGGCCACCATCCCCATGGTGAAAAAATGTAGGTAAACATTTAAATTACTCTATTTTAATTATTTTTTCGCAGTTTACTGAGCCATTAGTTATCAGGTTTCCAATGACAATCATTCGCCTATCCCTTCTTTTTCTCTGAAAATTTTCAAACTTATTGGAGACTTATTGCAAATAGTTTCCAAACTTTTGACTGAGGGATAACTATTAGACAGAGTGCTAGGGAGAAAGCTCTTCTTCCTCAAAATAGTTGGTATGAGAAAATTGTGACTTGATGAACACTTTGTATACTTTAGTTTGTTGGTTATAAAATGTTAAGAGGAAAGAACATAGAACATTACAGCACAGTACAGGCCCTTCATCCAACAATGTTGTGCCAACCTTTTGCTCTAAGATCAATCTACATAGCACTCCAGTTTTCTGTCATCCATGTGCCTATCTAAGAGTTTCTTGTATGTCTCTAATGTATCTGCCTCTACCACCACCTCTGGCAGGGTGTTCCATGTACCCACCACTCTCTGTGTAAAAAAAATTACCTTTGACATCCCTCCTATACTTTCCTCCAATCACCTTAAAATAATGTCCCCTTATTTCTACCTTGAGATAAACAGTCTCTAGCTGTTCATTCGATCTCTATCTATTTATCAACTTTTACACCTCCATCAAGTTAAAGAAAGAGGAATAATCCAATCAGGTCTTTTCCTTTTCCAGTTGGTCACCAATATGGCAAAGTTGGTTAACCAATGGCTGCATCGCAGGTAGACGTGGTGATTAGAGGCAGGAGCTCATGTGAAAGAATCTCCTGGTCCGAGTTTGCAATCTTACACCATCAACGAGTACAACTTTACTGTCAACTACTGCAAAAACACTCCCAACCGCTGACAATGCGTCATGATATTTGCCACATTTATACATTATTCAATCTGGTTAGCAATTAGGTTTATACAGCAGGTTATGATAGAGACAGAGGGTTTTAGGAATTGACCAAAATATCTGCTGAGGAGTTGGTAAAGTTCTCATTGATCAGGTGTGCCTGACTTTATGCCTTTGTGTGCATTGTGTTCTTGTGCTCTGCACCGGCATAGATTCCAACTCAAAATTCATACATTTGATTCTAAAGATTGGCTTTATTTGTCACATATACATCGAAAGATACAGTCAAATGCAGCATTCACATCAAAACAAATCAGTAAGGACCAGTGTTGCTGAAATAAGATACAAGTTCCTCAGAAACAGTTTTAGATATTTGAGTAATCTTGTGTATATATATATATAGTCTGATTAAGTATTCTTGTTTGTTTAAATAATTAATAATTAATTGTGGGTTATATGTAAAAATATATTTGCATATGTCATAAGTAAGCACCTGCATTTCAAACACCTGTGTCTTTCTTTGAATTAGTTTAGAGTTTTGAAGTTACAAAACACATCAAACAGGAATGCTCCCGTTGAGGCTCAGTGCATAAATTCTCATGCCCGATGTTGGACCAGACAACCATAAGACATAGGAGTAGAATTAGGCCACTTGGCCCATTGAGTCTGCTCTGTCATTCCATCGTGGCTGATTTACTATCCCTCTCAACCCCATTCTCATGCCTTCTCCCAGTAACCTTTGATACCCTAACTAATCAAGAACCTACCAACCGCAGTCAGCTTTAAATATACCCAATGACTTGGCCTCCACAGCCATCCATGGCAATGAATTCCACAGATTCCAGCTGGCGAAAGAAATTCCTCCTAATCTCTGTTCTAAAGGGGCGTCCTTGTATTCTGAGGCTGTGCCCTCCGGTCCTAGACTATTGAAAACATCCTCTCCGCGACCACTCTATCTAGACCTTTCAATATTCAATAGATTTCAATGAGATCCCCCCTCATTTTTCTAACCTCCAGCAACTACAGGCCTTGAGCCAGCTAACACTCACAACATGTTAACCCTTTCATCTCTGAGATTACTCTCATGAGCCTTCTCTGGACCATCTCCAATGCCATCATATTGTTCATTATCCCTCAAAGCCCAGCATTTTCAGACCATTTTTCTAAAATATACAACAGAAATGAATTAGATTAGATTATGAGGACACGCAGTCCTCTTTTATTGTCATTTAGTAATACATGCATTAAGAAATTATACAATGTTCCTCCAGTATGATGTCACAGAAACACAAGGCAGACCAAGACTGAAAAACTGACAAAAACCTCATAATTATAACATATAGTTACAACAGTGCAAAGCAATACCATAATTTGATAAAGAACAGGCCATGGGCATGGTAAAAAAAAGTCTCAAAGTCTCTCAAAACTCCCATCATCTCACACAGACAGTAGAAGGGAAAACCTCTTCCTGCCATGAACCTCCAGCGCCGCAAACTTGCCGATGCAGCACCCTGGAAACACCCGACCACAGCCGACTCTTGAGTCCGTCTGAAAACTTCGAGCCTCCGACCAGCCCTCCGACACAGAGCACCGAGCACCATCCCTGCCGAGCGCTTCGACCCCAGCCCCGGCAATAGGCAAGGCCGAGGATTTGGGGCCTTCCCCTCTGGAGATTCTCGATCACACTGTAGCAGTGGCAGCGAAGCGGGCATTTCAGAGGTTTCTCCAGATGTTCCTCCGTGCTTCTCATGGCTGTCTCCATCAAATCAGGATTGTGCACGGCATCCTACCTAACAAATATAGATATCAGAATTGTGCAAAGGCTAGAATATTCCCAGTGAGTGACAGAGTAATGTCTTAAATTTTCACACTTTTGAATATCAAGGATTCTTAGGATCCATATTTTGAGCACCCACTCAGAATATTTACTGTATGAGGAGCAGTCTAATTATTTACCTCAGGCAAAAGACCTGTGTGTCATTGAATGTTATAGAATCTTCTTGCCATCTGTCCCAAATATAAAGTAATAACAAACAAAAGTAAAACTGTATTTATACAAAACGTTGATGGGGCCTAATTATTGTGTGCGGTTTTGGTCACCCACCTACATGAAAGATGTCAATAAGGTTGAAGGACAACGGAGAAAATTTACAAAGTGTTGCCAGGACTTGAGGACCTGAGTTACAAGGAACGGTTGAATAGGTGAGGACTTCATTTCCTGGAGCGCAGGAAAATGAGGGGAGATTTGATAGAGGTATACTAAATTATGAGGGGTATAGACAGGGGAAATGCAAGCAGGTTTTTTCCACTGAGGTTGGGTGAGACTAGAACTAGAGGTTGTGGGTTAAAGGTGACAAGTGAAATGTTTAAGGGGAACATGATAGGGAACATCTTCACTCAGAGGGTGGTGAGAGTGTGGCATGAGCTGCCAGCAGAACCTGGATGCAGGTTCAATTTCAACATCTAAGAGAAATCTGGATAGGTACATGGGTGGGAGGGGTACGGAGGATTATGGTCCAGATCCAGGTCTATGGGACTAAGCAGATTAATAGTCATGGACTAGTAGGGCTGAAGGGCCTTTTTCTGTGCTGTAGTGTTCTATGACTCTAAAGCAGCTTTCATGATGCCAGAATGTCCCAATATGCTTGAGAACATTGAACTACATTTCTGAAAACTGTTCAGTTCTGTAGGAAACACAGAGAGTCATTTTCACCTAGACAACCAGCTGATCGGAGCATGGAATTACCCAGATTCAGCTCTGCAGTTCATCAATCAGGCTGATCCTGACTAAGATAGAGGAAAGCAAACCACAAATGAAGATCTGGTGCATGACAAGAGGTCATATTAAGTTGTTTCATTTCTGCTTAGAATTTATCACCCTAACTTGACTCCAGGTTCAAACTGTCACAATTTCAATGCTCGCACAATGCTGGAGGAGCACAGCAGGTCAGGTAGCATCAATGGAGAGAAATAAAGAGTCAACATTTTGGGCTGAAACTTTTTATTAGGATGAGGGTCCTGATGAAGGGTTTCAGCCCAAAATGTTGACTCTTTATTCTTCTCCATAGACGCTGCCTGATCTGCTGAGTTCCTCTAGCATTTTGAGTGAGTTGCTCTGGATTTCTTGCAACTACAGATTCTTGTGTTTATAATTTCAATGCTTCCCTGATTCTAGCTTTTCAGTTTTCCTTGAATTCAATTACTCTACTACAAGTTACAGTGCCTTCAGATGCCTAGATCCTAAGCTCTGGAAGTTCTTTCTTAATCTCCTATTCCTTTTTCATGGAGCCAGAGACTTGTAAAGTCACCCAACATAGAAATAAGGCCACTTCAGTCCATTGATTCCACGTCGACCATCAAGGGCTCCTTTACACTAATCACACTGTCTTCTCCCCCATCCCCTCACCAAATTCCAATATTTACCCACACACTAGGGGCAATTTACAGTGGCATTAACCCACCAATCCACAAATCTTGTGAATGTAGGAGGAAACTGGAGCACCCAGAGAAAATCCCACATGGTCACAGGGAGATCTCGGAGAGATTCTGATCCTTTTTGGAAGCACAATCAAACCCATTTCTCTGACAGAGCTCTCGACCATCTAACTAACCTTTGGTCCACACAGTTTTAGCTTCAGAGCATGGTGGAAAGGAGACTCCGGGAGGATTTGGACACAAGGTGAAAATTTCAATGTAAAATAAAAATAAAACCTAATGTTAACATTCAGAGAGATGGTACTTTTCTCAGACTATTGTTAGTTTTCAAACATCCAATAAAGGAGACCCTGGGAGGATTTGAACACAAGTTGAGAATGTCAACAGAAAGTAAAATTAAAAGTTAATGCTGCATTCAAGCAGACGGTAGTTTGCTCAGATCGTTGCTAATTTTCAAACATCCAAAAGAGGGAGTTCTACTTCAGCAACACCACATACACTATTCAGGATTTCACTGGAGTTTTTGTAACTGTACTGAATATATAAAAAAATAGTTAAAGACATAAAAGTTCTGAGGTTGGCTGGGGATACTTGTTCTAGTCTTCTCCTTCCTCCATTAATAGCATTCATGAATATTGTGAGTTTATCATCATGTCCAGCAAGATAAGAACTTCATCTCCCTGAAGATTGTTCGATGCTCTTGCTGATAATCAGTGTATGTAGGAGACATACAGGAGTGAGACAGATCAGCCGGTTGAGTGGTATTGCAGTAACAACCTTGCACTCGACAGCAGTAAGACCAAGGAACTGCTTGAGGACTTCAGGAAGGGAGAAGTCAGGAAAGCGCACACACCAGTCCTCACTGAGGATTCAGCAGTGGAAAGGGCAAGCAGCTTCAAGTTCCTGGATGTTAACATCCCTGAAGATCTATCCTGGGCCCAGTATATAGATTGTGAAGAAGGCATGCCAGTGGCTATATTTCATTAGAAGTTTGAAGAGATTTGGCTTGTCACCAAAAACGCCAGTAAATTTTTACAGTTGTACTGTGGAGAGCATTGTGACTGGTTCCATCACCATTCTGGTATGGAGGCACCAATGCACAGGACCAGAAAAAGCTACAGAAGGTTATAAGCTCAGCCAGCTCCATCATGGACACCTGTTGCCCCAGCGTGGATGATAGCTTTGAAAGGCAATGCCTCAAAAAAGTGGCATACATCATTAGGGACTCTCGCAATCCAGAACAGGGCCTCTTCTCCTTACTACCATCAGAGAGGAGGTACAGGAGCCTGAACTTGCACATTCAACAGTTTGGGAATAGCCTCTTCCTCTCTGCCATCAAAATTTGGAATAGCCTCTGAATCCCATGAACATTATTTTGTTCTCTTTTTGCACTTTTTATATAGAGTACATTCTTATTGTAATTTATCGTTACATTTTTGTACTGCATTTGTACTGCTGCTGCAAAATAACAAATATCATGTCATATGTCAGTGATATGTCTCACCCAGCAGACTGGGCGAATGAGATCAACAGTGAGATCCAACAGCCAAGAAGGCAGATCTGCGATGTTTCGTGGAGATTGAAAGGTATGACATGGCACTGATGAAGTCATGGTCATCCACTGCAACCAAGGAAGAGCCCAGTTTGATATGACTACTTGTACCATGGACCCAGACTTCCAAGGTCGAGAGAGTGGAACTTCCCCAGTGCAACGTCTTTCCCACTTTAAAAATTTTTCCACACAGGTTTCCTGTCATTGTCGGACACAACTGATCTACTTGAGAGGAAATATAGGGTCTCAATTCATCATCACATCTAAAGGAATTCACCTCCAAACAGTGCAACGCTTCCTTAGTATAATGCAAAAGGTCTTGTCTAGATATAGTACTCAGGACTAATGACGTGGACCCACAAACTTCAGGCTCAAAAACATATTGGTTCATGGCTGACTCCAAGTGGCCACTGCAACATAGTACACAGCTTCTGAAGCCCAGGATCCCAATGCCGCTCCAGCTGTTGAAGATGAAATCAAGCCTTGTTTAATGCCAAGGATTGGAAGTCCAGAATTTGAGGTCCGCTGACCAGAGCCAAGTTTATGGATCTCTATGAGCTCACTGGGGAGGCCAAAGCCAAGCATTAGCAGGTCCAAGTCCAAGTTCACTCAGAGGTCAGGCCTGAGTGAGGGCACTCAGGATAGGACGGATGGTAAAAAAGCAAAGGGAAGGTGCAGTCAGACTGTCAGGAAGGGCGGGCAGATGATAGGAGAAAATTGCAGCCTGCAGGGACAGTATCACTGCAATAGGGATGCAGAATCAAAAGGGGTAGCAAATACAGTACTCAAAGTGTTATATCTCTATGTATGGAGTATAAGAAATAAGGTGGATGATCTGTTGCACTCTTACTGATTTTCAGATATGATGTTGTGGCCATCACTGAATCGTGGCTGAAAGATGGTTGTAGTTGGGATCTGAATGACCAAGGTTACACAATGTATCGGAGGGATAGGAAGGTAGGCAGAGTGTTTGGTATGGCTCTGCTGGTAAAAAAAAAATGGCATCAAATCAGTAGAAAGATGTGACATAGGATCAAAAGATGTCGAATCCTTGTGGGTTGAGTTAAGGAACTACAAGGCAACCCTAATGGCAATTATATATAGGCCTCCAAACAGTAGCTGGGATGTGGACTACAGAATACAATGGGAAATAGAAATGCCATGTCATAAAGGCAATGTTATGATAGTCATGAGAGATTTTGACATGCAGGTAGATTGGGAAAATCAGATTGGTGATGGCTCTCAAGAGAGTGAATTTGTTGAGTGCCTATGGGATGGCTTTTTAGAGAAGTTTGTCATTAAGCCTACGAGGGAATCAGCTACACTGAATTAATGAACTGGAGGCAATTAAGGAGCTTAAGGTGAAGGAACCCTTAGGAGACAGTGATCACAATATGATTGAATTCAACTTGAAATTTGATAGGGAGAAAGTAAACTCTGATGTAGCAGTATTTCAGTGGAGTAAAGGAAACTACAGTGGTATGAGAAAGGAGTTGGCCAAAGTAAATTGGAAAGAATACTGGCAAGGATGTCAGCAGAGCAACAATGGCTTGAGTCTCTGGAAAAAATGAGGAAGGTGCAGGATAGATGTATTCCAAAAACAAAGAAATACCCAAATGGCAAAATTGTACAACTGTGGCTGACAAGGGAGGTCAAAGCTAATGTAAAAGCAAGAGAGGGCACACAACAAAGCAAAAATTAGTGGGAAGAGAGAAAATTGGGAAGTTTTTAAAAACCTACAGAAAGCAACTGAAAGAATCATTAGGAGGGAAAAGAAGAAATATGAAAGCAAGCTAGCAAACAATATCAAGATGAATAGAAAAAAGCTTTCTCAAGGATTTAACAATAAAAGAGAAATGAGAGTGGATGTAGGAACACAAGAAAATGAGGCTGGAGAAACAGTAATGGGGGGCAAGGAGATGGCAGATGAACTAAAGGAGTATTTTGCATCAGTCTTCACTGTGGAAGACACTAGCAGTGTGCCAGGTGTTGAAGGGTGCGAGGGAAGAGAAGTGAGTGCAGTTACTATTACAAGGGAGAAGGTGCTCAAAAAGCTGAAAGACCTAAGGGCGTATAAGTCACCCGGTCCAGATGAACTGCACATTAGGGTTCTGAAAGAGGTAGCGGTAGAGGTTGTATAGGCATTAGTAATGATCTTTTAAGAATCATTGGGTTCTGGCATGGTTCCGGAGGACTGGAAAATTGCAAAAGTCACTCCACTCTTTAAGAAAGGAGGGAGGCAGCAGAAAGGAAATTATAGAAGAGTTAGCCTAACCTTGGTGATTGGGAAGATGGTGGAGTAAGGGTAATGTTATGGAGTACTTGGTGGCATAGGACAAGATAGGACAAAGTTTGCATGTTTTCCTTAAGGGAAAATCTTGCCTAACGAACCTGTTGGAACTCTTTGGGGAGATTACAAGTAGGATAGATAAAAGGTATCTGTGGATGTTGTATATTTGGACTTTCAGAAGGCCTTTGACAAGGTGCTACACATGAAGCTGCTTACAAAGTTAAGAGCCAATCGTATTACAGGAAAGTTACTGGCATGGTTAGAACATTGGTAGGAGGCAGCGAGTGGGAATAAAAGGATCATTTTCTAGTTGGCTGCCAGTGACTAGTGGTATTCCACAGAGGTTGGTGATGGGACCAATTCTTTTTATGCTGTGTATCAATGATTTAGATGATGGAATAGATGGCTTTCTTGCCAAGTTTGCAGATGATACGAAGGTGGGTGGAGGGGCAAGTTGTGATGAGGAAACAGGTAGGCTGCAGAAGGATTTAGACAGATTAGGAGAATAAGCAAGGAAGTGGCAAATGAAATACAATGTTGGAAAATGCATGGTCGTGAACTTTGGTAGAAGAAATAAATGTGCAGACTATTTTCTAAATGGGCAGAAAATCTGAGGTGCAAAGGTGCTTGGGACTCCTTGTGCAGAACCCCTTAAGGGTTAACTTGCAGGTTGAGTTGGTGGTGAGTGAGGAAGGCAAATGCCATGTTAGCATTCGTTTCAAGAGTTCTAGAATACAAGAGCAGGGATGTGATGGTGAGGCTTTCTAAAGCACTGGTGAGGCCTCACAGTGAGTATTGTGAACAGTTCCGGGCTCCTCATCAAAGAAAAGATGTGCTGGCATTGGAGAAGAGATTCATAAGGATGATTCCGGGAATGAAAGGGTTATCATATGAGGAACGTTTGATGGCTCTAGGCCTGTATTCACTGGAATTCAGAAGGATGAGGGGGGATCTCATTGAAACCTTTTGAATGTTGAAAGGCCGAGACAGAGTGGATGTGGAAAGGATGTTTCGCATGGTGGGAGAGCCTAGGACAAGAGGGCACAGCCTCAGGACAGAGGGCATCCATTTAAAGCAGAGACGCAGAGAAATTTCTTTAGCCAGGGGATGGTGAATTTATGGAATTTGTTACCACAGGCAGCTGTGAAGGCCAGGTCTTTGGGTGTATTTAAGTCGGAGATTGATAGGTTCTTGACTGACCACGGCATCAAAGGTTACAGGGAGAAGGCTGGGGAGTGGGGCTGAGGAAGGGAAAAAAGGATCAGTCAATATTGAATGATCGAGCCGACATGATCGGTCAAATGTCCTAATTCTGCTCCTACGTCTTACGTTCTACGTCCATGTCCATTGCTGGCGGTGACTGAAGCTGGATGCCTGTCCTGAAGTTAAAGGATTGTGTGTGGGTGGGAGGGAAGAACGGGACTTGTTTTTTGCTGATGTTGCTTGATACTTGTTGTGTTCTGTGTTATCCTGCTGAGCATTGTGGCCATGCTATGTTGCTGCCAGAATGCTTGGCGTCATTTGTGGGCTGTCTCCAGCACACAGTTGGGTGTGTCAGTCGGTAACGCAAACGATGATTTCACTGTATGCTTCAATGTACACTTGACAAATGAATCTTGAATCCTTGTCTTATTAATGTTTCATCCTACATATTATTCCTAGGATTTCACTGCAGTAATACTTAAAATGAGAGTTCCTGAGTGTCAAAAGGCAGATTGTATATAATCAGTAGTGACTCATGCTGCACATCTGGTCGAGTTAATCTAGGGGGAATGTGAGGCACTGACTGTTCCCTACTAAGTGTCATAGAAATTCTTTGTTTTAAGACAACATAATTTATATTGTACATGCTCTGATGATAAGTGGGGGGGGGGTTAAGAATCACATTTCAGAGCCCATGCAACGTTGGTAATTGTGTTCA
This sequence comes from Mobula hypostoma, assembly GCF_963921235.1. Taxonomy (NCBI): domain Eukaryota; kingdom Metazoa; phylum Chordata; class Chondrichthyes; order Myliobatiformes; family Myliobatidae; genus Mobula; species Mobula hypostoma. The sequence goes on from NC_086107.1 coordinate 9,574,905, forward strand.
TTCCACAGAGGCTTGCAAATTAGTGATCAGTGGTGTGTGGCACAAGGAATGAACAGTCTTAATTTATAGAATCTCAGGCCTTGTTAAAATAAAACATCGTTGGGCAAGGGCCACCTCGAAAGGGCAGCCCCCTGGACAAGTTGGGGGTCTTATCACCATGAGAAATGGCATTGCATTTTTTTCTCTATTAACCTGCATGAGATAATTTACAAGCCTATCAAAACAAAAGAAAAATTCAGCCTGGTGTAACTTTTGACATACCTCTGAATTTGAAACAAAAGAGAGAAAACCTAACAAACTAACCCCTTTAAATCTCCTGGATATATTGGCACAGAGTAATGCTTGTTTCATCTTAATGTGATTTAATCGGTTATGAAAACATTAAGGTTTGCAAAAAAAGAAGTTTGGGAAAAAGCATAAGATAATGTTGCGGGAATGGATTTCCTCAGGCCTGCACAGGTCCACAAAGGGGGCACCGAGCCTTTACTAGCACAACATCACATAAATCTGGAGCTTCTTCTAACTTTTACAACTCTTTTGATCAAAAGTTATATGTTCTTTGAAAGTAAAGTAGGTTATAAAAGCCTCCTCTAAATCTTACAATAAAATGTCAACCTCCATTAGAATAACAAACATTGCAGTAATGGTTCACATATTCTGTTAAATCTAGCAATCGGCACTAAATAATGGCGTGTGCTTGTATCAGCCATGTGAGAGATCAGTTCATGATCTTGTGCTGAAGATTATTTAAGATTTTGGCTGGGGCTATTCTTCATTACATCTCACCAGACTTTTTCACTACTTTCTGCATAATTTTAAAAAACCACCGATGATTAGGTGAATCTACTAAGTAAGAATTTAGACTGAATTATATTACAAAGAAAGTCTGCATTTACGCAGAATCTTCTCTGTCCCTTTTTGGACATCCCAAATTAATTTGCGATCAGCTAAGCACATTTTAATTGTAGTCACTTTATAATGTATGAAAAATTACAGATAATTTGTGTTCAGCTTGTTCCCACAAACAGCAATATATTAATGGCTATAACTGTTGCTCTGATTAGCTTTATATGGATTAACTTTATTTGTCACATGTACATCAAGACATACAGTGATATGTGTTGTCTGCATCACTGTAACTTTTTTTCACAATGTGCTGGGGACAGCCCGCAAGTGTTGCCACGCCTCCGTCACTAATATAGCATACCCAAACTCACTAACCCAAATTTGTATGTTGTTGGAATGCGGGAGGAAACCAGAGCACCCAGAGGAAACTCACAGGGTCATGGGGAGAATGTACAAACTTCTTACAGAGGGCAGGAATTGACCCAGATCAGTGATCGTTGGCACTGTAAAGCGATTGTGCCAGCCGCTAGATTACCCTATTGCCCGTTACACAGTACTTGTGCTATTGGACTGCAAATTATGAGGAAGGGAAGCCCAAATCTTGATCACAAGAACTTAGGAACATTATATCTTGGAATCTATAAAGGATTTAATTTAACACGAGAGAATCTGCAGATTGTGGAAATCCGGAGCAACACACACAAAATGCTGGAAGAACTCAGCATCTATGGAGAAGAATAAATCATTGATGTTATGGGCCAAACACAGAAACATAGAAAATAGGTGCAGAAGTAGGCCATTCGGCCCTTCGAGCCTGCACTGCCGTTCAGTATGATCATGGCTGATCATCCAACTCAGAACCCCGCCCCAGCCTTCCCTCCATCCCCCCTGATCCCTTTAGCCGCAAGGGCCATATCTAATTCCCTCTTAAATATAGCCAATGAACTGGCCTCAACTGTTTCCTGTGGCAGAGAATTCCACAGATTCACCACTCTCTGTGTGAAGAAGTTTTTCCTCATCTCGTTCCTAAAAGGCTTCCCCTTTATCCTCAAACTGTGACCCCTCGTTCTGGACTTCCCTTCAGGATTTAATTAAGCTATTAAACTGATTTGAAATGCAACTGAATCACTAATACCCTTTCTAGAGGAAACCGGGATACAGTTGCATTTAGGTTTGCTCTGAAAAGCACTTTCAATTCTCCACCCAGCTAAATGTCAACTGGGTTTATTCATCTCCATAGACACTGCCTGACCTGCTGAGTTCCTCCAGCTTTTTGTGTATGTTGCTTTGGATTTCCAGTATCTGCAGACTTTCTCATGAATACCATTCACCTGCTGCTCATTCCAGATTCGTCACCTGCAGCCTGTTTAACCCCAGTTCTCACCCACTGCCTTGTTCATTCATTGAACCAGCTGATCTCAGCCAGTTGTACCTAGTTGCCTGCTGTGTTCGGCTTCTGTTCTTTCTTGGTTTCTGGCCCCTTGTGACCTGTTATCTCGTTGTCCAGTATTAAAGTTACTGCTGAATTGTCTCTGCTACATCTTGCGACATTTATCTAGTGTAACCTTTGAATTATACCAAACCCAAGCCAATGTGACATAATTCTACTCTGCAGGTAAGGAGACAAACCATGCACACATAGATACCTATGGAAGTGCAACATGTATCAACCTTGCTTAAAGTGGAAAGAATTAACAAAGAAATGACTAAAAATTAAGAATTACTGATAATCAAAATTTTCAGTGGTCTGGTAATTGGTGCATGTCCAACATTTCCACACAAATATGCATTGAACCTTCATTTTCAACTGACTTACTATCTATGCACCCACTTGCTCATAAGGTCAGCTCTGTATTTCTGGGAATGGCGGTAATGTAGTGTGTTCCGCCAGAGCCAATCCTGTTTGCTATAAGATGCAGCATATTTGATATATTGTGCTGGCAAGCAGTAAAATATCCATTGTTGGTGTGCATCCAGGGAAGGGGTCAGGATGTGGAACACAGGATGTCAGGAATGTGCATGAGTTTGCTGTTCAGACCGGGGTCTGGAGTGCTTATATTTTTGACAAGCGGAACAGTACGTGCTAGAAGTTACATAGATTTTGTCCACATCCTGGCCATTTGTGAATAATAAGGATATACAGTAATATGGTCAAAACTGCTCACCTTATCTATCACTCTTTTGCCTGACTGCAGGGAGGGTAGTGAAATTTTGCTGAAATTCACCAGCATATTTATCATACTGCCTTACCAAGAATGAAAAGTATGGAGAAGAGTGAAAACAATGAGTTAAGCTGCTTGGTTTAAATTATTTTAATTTTGTTTACGTATTGCTAATTTTTTTAAAGTAGCTTTAGCTGACATTTTTTAAAAAACATATTAAAGTATTTTACTAATTATTTCTTTTTCAATTTTTTTTAAATATGCATAAACTCAATAGCTTTTAGTTGGCAAAGCTAGAGGTTGTGCTACATGAGCTGCCAAAACATTGAATTAGTTTCCTATTGTCACATGAACTGAGGCATAGTGAAAAACTTATCTTGCACACCGTCCATACAGATCAATTCATTACAACAGTGCCTTGGGGCAGTACAAGATAAAGCAATAAAAGAGTGCAGAATAAAGTGTGACAGTTACAAATAAAGTACAGTGCAGGTAGTCAATAATGTGCAAGTTTATAACGAGATAGAATATGAAGTCAAGAGTTCATCCTATGGTACTAGGTACAATAGTCCTATAACAGCACAATAGAAGCTGTCCTTGAGCCTGGAGGTACATGCTTTCAGGCTCTTGTATCTTCTGCCCAGTGGGAGGGGGATGATTTCTATGGTGCATCTATAAAATCTGACAAGGGCTAACAGGGTCATAACAAATTTCTTTAGCCTTGTGAGGAAGTAGGAGCACTGGTGAGTCTTCTTGATCATGGCATCAACATGATTGGACCAGAACAAGCTATGGGTGATGTTCGCTCCAAGGAACTTGAAGCTGTCAACCCACTAGACTTCCACATCATTGATGTAAACAGGAGCATGTGTACTGCCCCCCTTCCTGAAGTCAATAAACCAGCTGTTTTTGTTTAGATGGTGGTGAGGGAAAGGTTGTTGCCATGACGCTATGTCGCAAGATTCTCTATCTTACTCCTGTACTCTGACTCATCATTAATTTGAGATACAGTACAACCCACTACGGTAGTTTCATCTGCAAACTTGTAGATGGAGTTAGGGCAAAATCTGGCCAAGCAGTCATTTGTGTATAGGGAGTAGAGTAGGATACTGAGGACGCAGCCTTGTAGGGCGACAATGTTGAGAATAATCATAGAGGAGGTGTTGATAATGATGGTCCATTGGTTAGGAAGTCAAAGATCCAGTTTCAAGGGGAGGTGTTGAGTCCTATGACTGGGAATTTGGAGATGTTTACTCATAGTTTTGAAGATGGAGATGTAGTCAATAATGATATCGTCTATTGTAGGTGCCTTTACTATCCGGACGCTCCAGGAATGGGTTTAGGGCCATGGACGTGAATTGCAATAGATTGAGGTTGTCTGGAGGGGAGGGCATGCCAAGACCAGCATCTCAAAGCACTTCATAATGGTGAGTGCCAAAACCACTAAGTAGCAGTTGTTAGACCATGTTACCTTGTTTTTCTCAGGTACCAGGATGATAGTGATGTGTTTCAGGGCATTTGGGATATAGCTGCATGTTGGCTGCAGCTTTCACAAGGCACCTGTCCCCCGAGGCACATAACAGGAGCCAGATATATAGGGCTTTACAGAACAGCTGGAGAAAGTGTTTGGGTGTGAGGTGATCCTGAGTGGGTCAGTGCCGATAAGATTAAGCAAAGTGCAAGTCATCCAAAAAGAGGAAATTTTCTTAGCATGGCAATAAAAGCACTTCATCTGAAAGTAACAAAGAGTCATAAAAATCTGTGAAGAAGGAGGCCACTCAGCCCATCATAGTTAAAAAATTGAGTTAATCCTACTTCCTAGCTCTTGATCCACATTTGCAGCTCTTCAAATACTCAACAGGACATATTGAAAGTGTTAGTTTGCACCATGACTATTTCAATACTATTTCTATCTCCTGAATATGGTTGCCTTGAGTTTAAGTCATATTCTAAACAATTGTGCACTCAGTACATGTCCTTTCAGTTGACATCTTAAACTGCAGTGTGTCTACCACCACATCATTACTTGTCAAGAATTCCCTCTATGGTTCGAGAACAGCAGTTCCCAACCTTTTTTACGTCATGGATCCCTACCAATAACCGAGGGGTCCATGGACACCAGATTGGGAACACTTGTTCGAGAGTAATGCACTTAAAATGCTAGCAGAACTCAGTAGGCAAGGCACACCTATGGAGAGGAATAAAGACCTGACGCTTTGGGCCAAGACTCTTCATCAAGACTGGAAAGGAAGGGGAAAGAAGGTGATTGAAGGGCAAGAAGTGCAAGCTAGAAGGTGATAGGTGGTGCCGGGTGAGGGGGGTGGGAGGTGGGGCGAGGGGGGAGTGAAGTGAGAAGCTTGGGGGGGGGTAATAGGCAGAAAAGGTAAAGTGCAGAAGAAGAAGGAATCTGATAGACAGGAGAGTGGACCGTGGGAGAAAGGAAAAGTGGAGGAAGGGCATCTGAAGGAGGTGATGATGAGCACTGAAGACAATTACAGCAATACTTCTATGGGGATAATAATATTGCATTTTAGACAAAAATTAAACCGAAAGAAAAGTCTGTATGTTTTTTAAGGTAGATGCAGTTAATCTCCTGGGACTATTTTAAACACTAGGAAATAGGCCCTGGATGTTATGGACAACATTTAAAGCTCAACCAATATCAATAAAAGAAATCACTTAGTGATCGTCATCGTACTGTTCCTGTGCACCAGTTGGCTACCACTTCTCCGTCGTTACGCCGCGGTAGCGTGGCAGTTAGCATGATGCTATTACAGTTCGGGGCGCTGGAGTTCAGAGTTCAACTCCAACGTCATCTGTCATCCTCCCCGTGAAGTGCATGGGCTTTCTCCGGGTGCTTTTGTTTCCTCGCACAGGTTAATCGCTCATTGTAAACTGTCCAGTGATTAAGCGAGTTAAATCAGAGGTTGCTGCAGGGCCAGAAAGGCCCATTCCACACTGTCCCTCAATAAATAAATACATTTATATGTTCACATCTGATTACAACAGCAGCTACATCGGTAAAGTATTTTATTGTCTGAAAAGTTCTCTGGAATACCTTCAGGTCAAGAAAGTCTGTTCTAAAGAATCTCACAGAAGTGTAATCAGACGAAAGTTAATGTCAAGACAGAAAATGGGGATGTTAAGGCAGGTGAACAGACATAATCTCATAGAACGAAAGAACAAACTTGAGAGATTAAAGGGTCCTGTTCCTATAGCTTCAATTCCTTGTTGTCAAAGTTTTCTGAGTCTTGAAGAATGATCTCGGCCTGAAACGTCGAATGTTTACTCTTTTTCCATAGATGCTGTGTTCTTCCAAGTTCTTCTAAGTTCTGTGTGGCTTTGGATTTACAGCATCGGCGTATATTCTTATTTTTCTTATTATTATCTTGCTTCACGCTGGTAAATCAATGCATTCCTCGACCGCCAGGACTCTGCATCTGTCCTCACACTACTTGCAGCTTTACTGACTTCCATCTGAACTAAGATTTTCCTCTCTGCAAAAAAATTCAACACAGCTATCATTTATACAGCTCTTTCAATGTATTAAAAACAACCAACTGTGCTTCAAAGGAGTGTTATCAAATGAAAAAAAAAGTCTTTTATAAGGAAATACTTGATCAGATGAACATAAGCTTAGTTTTATGCAGGAAGGAAAGACTGAGAGGCAGAGGGGCATTAGCAAGGAATTCTAGACTTTGTCTTAGAAGTGAAGACACAACCACCAACAGCAAATTTCACCTATGTTTGGGAAGGCCAGAATGAAAGATGTAAAATGGTCCCCAGGACGGGAAAAGAACTCTGTAACAAAACTGTAAGGAGCTTGTACATCCTCCCCGTGAACCATGTAGGTTTCCTTTGGGTGCTCTGGTTTCCTCCCACAGTCCAAAGGTGTACCAGTTACTGGTTAGTTAGTCATCGAGAATTGTCCTGGGATTAGGCTAGGGTTAAATAAGTAGGTTGCTGGGCTTGTTGGGATGGAGGGGCATGTTCCACACGATATCTCTAAATAAATATTCTGCAATATTTCAAATAAATAAATACATATAAGGTAAAGGGGGGAAGACCATGCTTATGGAGGAATTTGAACAAAAGCATGAGAATTTTATAACTCAGACATTATTTAACCAGGAAACAATATAGTTCAGTGGCACAGGGATAGCTGGTGAACAGAATTTGGTGCAACATGAGGAATTCTGCAGATGCTGCAGAGAATTTGGCGCAAGTTTGGATACAAGCAGAAAACCAAGGATATGCTCAGGTTCCCAGGCATTCACTCACTATCCTGAGATATTCCTACACGGAAAATTTAATTGTTAAAATTTCATTGATCCATTAGCAGAACAGTTGCCCTCTTGACCTACTCTATTTAAATCAGGTGGTTTGCAGCAAAACACAAACCGGAGCGAAGCGTTGGGTCCTGAGAATGGAAAGCAAACTGATGTTCAGCCCTGCTACTCCGCGCCAGCGAAAATCCCCCACCTGAGCTCATCCCATCTGCCTACGGTTGACCTGTCTCCCTGTCTTCTCTCTACTACCATTGGAGCGTAGGGGCAGAGGTCCTGGGTCCCACGTCGCCAGGTTCGGGAGCAGTCGCTGCCCAGCAGCCATTGGGCTCCTGGATGGGCTTCACTCATAAGTTCAACTCTGCAGCTGTGGACTCACTTTTGGGGGAATCTGCAGCTCATAGTCTTAGTTTATTTGTTTACTTTTTCAATTAGTTCCATGATTTGTCCGCTTTTGCAGTTTGAATGTTTATCGGTCTTAGTTATGCATGTTTTTTTTTCATAGTTTCTATTAGGTTTCTTTGATTTCATGTGACTGCCTGCAAGAAAATGGATCTCAAGGTTGTACATGGTATACATACTTTGATAATAAATATACTTTGAACTTTGAGCAAACTATGAATTTGTAGAAGAAGGAAGTGAATTTTCCCCATCACTGTCCAAAAACCCAGACGCAGTTTATATTTGAAAAGTATGGATCACATTGCTTTGAAACTGGTTCATTACAAATAAAAATGCAATGAGTTGCTATCAAAGGAAATGTCACATCGTAATGTGGAGTTTATGTAGCTTACTAAATATAAATGACGCCATGATTTTATTGGCCGGCTATTGTTCGGTCTGGAGTAAAATTCCAAAGTTAGGATTTCAGAAATGAGGTCACTGCCCTTGCTCAGATCTTTGATGGAAAATCATGATATACGTATTTCCTGTGGCGAACTTACCCCTCGTTTGAAAGACTTTCATCAATAAAAGGATCTGTCATTTAACCTAATGTCCTATTTAAATTTCTAAATCAAACACATACATGCCTGCATAAGTTGGTCATTTACATACTTATCATCTTAAGAACAAAAAAAACAAGCATTAAAGTCTCTTAATGGGGTACAGTCTCAATACTATAAGATCTTGACATATAACTGTAATCTAATTGTGAATTTTTTAAGAATTTATTTTACAGTATTTAGAATTACAGATAGGAACAGGCCTTTCTGGCCCAACAAGTCGCAACACCCAGCAACCTATCAATTTAACCATATCCTAATCACAGGACAACTTACAATGATCAATTAACCTCCTAACATTTTTGGACTGTGGGAGGAAACGGGAGCACTTGGAGGAAACCCACCAGGTTCATCAGGAGAATGTACAAACTCATTACAGATGACACCAGAATTTTTGCATAGTAGGGGAATTAAGGGTTTTGGGGAAAAGGCAGGTAGGTGGAGATAAGTCCATTACCAGGTCAGTCATGATCTCATTGAATGGCGAAGCAGGCTCGACAGGCCTGAAGGCCTACTCCTGCTCCTATTTCTTATGTTCTTATTGAACTCCTAACTCCAGAATGCCCTGAGCTGTAACAGCGTCCTGCTAACCTCTACACTACCGCGGTGCCCTGTACATCACTAACAAGCTAAATTGTAGTTTTACTCTGGGTAAGGACGTTTCAATATAATATTACTTTTCTCCGTGTCGGCTAACTTTTTCATTTCATATGGATGAAATTTTTTAGACTGCCGAGCAGCTGAAATTTTAAATAACAATGCTATTTTTTTTCTCCTGTTGATCTTGGCTATTAATCTGTAGCAGTTTGAGGGCATACCCTCCCAAACTTTTCAAAGTGCTACAGCAATATATTAAAGGAACATGTTAACCTGTCAAATGTATTGTTTGCCTGTTCTTCAGATTTCACAATAACTCCTATTTTCTGTCAGAAACTCAGCACCTCCACCACATTCCTCCCTTTTCCAGTGAAATGTGCACTGATATATATGTTCCTGGTCAAGGCCATTGCCAGGTAAAGTGGTTTGGACTCAATTTAAAGATTAACAGAACTATTATGAGCGAACGTGAGCCTCATCTTAGAAGGCTGTTTTTTTAACACAAGTGAGGTGGGTTAAAAACCACCTTGTAAGTGATGTGGCATTCATCACCAGGGACCTGATTTGCCCTTTTACATGAAACGGAGCTAGACAGACTACTGCTAGACTACCTCCTGTGACAGGTTGTAAGGAGGCAAGCACGGGGACGGCAATGTTATCTACTCGGCTCTTTTTGCAATGCACAGGGTGTGAACATCACTGGGGAGGCAGACATTTAGCACCCATCCCTAAATGCCTGTTGCAAAGGTAGAGGTGAAAATCTACTCAAATCACTGTGATCTGTGTGTTAAAGATACATCCAGTGCCGTTGAAGGGTCTCAGTCCGAAAGATCGACTTTTTATTCCTCTCCATGGATGCTGCCTGACCTGCTGAGTTCCTCCAGCATTTTATTTATTTATTTACTTAGAGATACAACACAGAACAGCCCCTTCTGGCCCAACAAGCCACCCATTTAACCCTGGTCTAATCGCAGGACAATTTATAATGACCAATTAGCCCACTAACTGGTACATCTTTGGACTGTGGGAGGAAACCGGATCACCCAGAGGAAACCAAATTGTTCACGGGGAGGAATGTACAAACTCCTTACATTGGAATTGAACTCTGAACTCCGATGCCTCGGACTGTAATAGCATCACACTGACCACTGTGCTACTATGGCACGTGTTACTTCCGGGACCATTGGGTAGGGCACTCCAGGAGTTAAACACAGCGATGACGAAGGAGCAATGCACAAAATGGCTGGAGGAAGTCAGAAGGTGTGGCATCATCTGTGGAGGGGAATAAACAGTCGCCGCTTCGGGCCAAGACCCTTCATCAGAACATGATGACGGATTGGAGATGTATTTCCAGGTCAGAGTGGAGAGCCTAGTGTTTGACTAAACCGTTCTAACATGGGTTGAAAATCACCATGAAAACATAGAATATGCAGCACAGGAACAGTTCCTGTGGCCCACTAAAGTGTGCTGAGCTAATCCATTGTCGTCGTTATGTTCCCTGTCATATGATGTGGGTAATCATGGTCTTTCCATGTCCATGACTGCTCTGGGCAAATTTTTCTACAGAATGGGTTTGCCATTGTCTTCATCTGAGCAGTGTCTTTCCAAGATGGGTGACCCCAGCCATTATCAATACTCTTCAGAGGTTGTCTGGCAGTCATCAGTGGTCACATAACCAGGACTTGTGATATGCACTGGCTGCTCGCATGACCATCTATCACCAGCTCCCATGGCTTCATGTGATCTGATCGGGGGTGGGGGGTAGGGGGGAGGCTAAGCAGGTGCTACACCTTGCCCAAGGGTGACCTGCAAGCTAGCGGAGGGAAGGGACACCTTACAACTCCTTTGGTAGAGATGTAGCCCCACCCCACCACACAGCTGAACTAATTAAATTATTAATTAAATACTTAACTAAACTAACTACTACACAATATCCATTCTCTGCACATTAACCTGCCTATCTTAAAGCCTTTTAAAACTCTCCATTGTATTTAGCTCCACTCCCACCACCTGGTGTAAAAAAAACTTAACCTGCATGGCTCCTTTGAAATTACTCCCATCTCACTTTTAAATGCATAATCTCTACTTTTAGACATTTCAAACACAAGAAGAAGATTCCAGCTATCTAACTTATTTATTCCTCTCAAAATGGTATAAATCTCTATCAGGTTTCCCCTCCTTGTCCGCTGCAAAAAGTATGTCTTTGTTTTACAAGTACTTAAAATGTTTTGTCATTAATCAAAAATAACCTCCTGTAAAATAACTGAATAAAATTGGTGAAGATGCCATCACTTTTTGTCTATAAAGTGATGTATACACTCAGTAGCTACTTTGTTAGGTACAACATGTGGCAGCAACTCAATGCATAAAAGCATGCAGACATGGTCAAGAGATTCAACTGTTGTTCATATCAAACATCAGAATAGGGAAGAAATGCCATCTAGGTGACTTTGACAGTGGAATGATTGTTGATGCCAGACGGGGTGGTTTGTGTATCTCAGAAACTGCTGATCTCAATAGTCTCTGGAGTTCACGGAGGATGGTGTGAAAAACAAAAAGTGTCCAGCGAGCAGCAGTTCTGTGGGTGAAAACACCTTGTTAATGACAGAGGTCAGAGGAGAATGGCCAGACTGGTTCAAGCGACAGTAACTCAAATAAGCACCTGTTACGGCAGCGGTGTGTCACTGAGCATCTCTGAATACACAACATGTTGTGCTTTGAAGTGGCTACAGCAGCAGAAGACCACGAACATACACTCAATGGCCACTTTATTGGGTGCAGGAGGAACTTAATAAAGTGACCACCGAGTGTAATTTGGTGCCCTCCTCAATGATCTATAACTTAGTGATTCATGGGGCATTAGTGATGGTGATTTTACTGGGAAGTTGCCTGCATTTGGAGGGCATGAGTTCCAAAGTGAGGTTACTTAGACTGGAACTTCAATCCCTGGGACGTCAGAGATTAAGGGGTAACCTGATAGATGTATATAAGATTGTGAGGGTCATAGACAGGGTAAAAGCACATCGTCTTTTTCACCTAAAAGCAAGAGAGCATAGGTCTACAATCAGATACTAAATATTTGAAAGGACTATCAAGGCAGCATCTTCCCACAAAGAGTGGTGTACATTTGGAATGAGCTGCCATAAAAAGTGATTGGGATGGGCACATTAGAAACATTGAAACAGCATCTATATAAGTACATCAGAGGAGAGGTTTCAAGGCCAAATGCAAACAGATGGAATTAGCTCTCAGGACAACACAGTTTGCATGGTCAAGTGGGGTCGAAGGGCTTGGCTCTGTGCTGTCTGATTCTAAATGACTCAACTACCTATAACAAGCAAGAGTAACTTTCATTTACATTGCAATCTTAAACCGGCAAACATATAGCAGGAGCAATATCAAATAAAAATTGATGTGAAACCATATAATATGGCTGACACTCGAGTTTGGAAAGAGATAGGTTTTAGGTAACATCTCAAAGAAAGAAAGAGAGGTAGAGAGGCTTAGTGAGGGAGTTCCAAAACAACAGCCAAAGGCATAGAATTTGATTTTAATGATACAATAAAGCCCATGATAGCACTGGCAAGACACGGTGGTATTTTGTGGACAGCTAACAGAGCTACAAACTATTCTAATTACACTCTTTCTGGACTATGATCAATGCAATCCACAGACTATAATTTTCCTCTGGAAGATGTGGTATTGAATCATTTGAACAATCTGGCATTTTTGCATCCTCCCAAAGGATTTGGTAAACTTGATTCTCCGGAATGCAGATACAGCCGCAGCGGCCATTGCTGGAGCAGACTTGGGGCTGGATTTAAGCAGCAGGTCCTGGGTCTGAGAGCAACAAAAAATGGCCGATGTTTAGCTGATTTAACCTCCGAGCCAGATTAAGTGGTCAAGGACGAGGGCATAGGACAAACCAGTGTTCAACTCAATATCCTGTGAGGCTTCCGCACTGAGCTGATTCGGCAGCTGTGGACTCTCTTCTGGGGATTCTACGATTCATGTTCTATGTATTAATTGTTTACATTTTTTACTGTTTGCACATTTGTTCTTTTTTCACACATTGAATGTTTACAGTCAAAGTTTAACATAAATTTATAATGAAAGTACATATACAAATCTGAGATTCGCTTTCTTGCAGGCATACTCAGTAAGTCCAATAACCATAATAGAATCAGTGAAAGACCACACCCACAGGGCAACAGAAAGACAACAAATTGTGCAAAGCAAATGAAAGAAAAAAATAGTAATTATTATTATTATTATCATAAATAAGCAAAAAGTTACAAGAACATGAGATGAAGAGTCCATAGATTGAGGGAACAGGTCAATAATGGAGCAAGTGAAACTGAGTGAAGTTATCCCGTTTGGTTTAAGAGACTGATGGTTGAGGGGTATTAACTGTCTTTGTGGTGTGGGGTTTTTCATGAATTCTAAAGTGTTCTTTTGTTATATGGTTGCTTGTATATGCAACCATCAAACAATCTCAAGGTTGTATATGGTATACATATTAGATAATAAATTTACTTTGAGCTTTGAGATGAAGAAGGCCATCTGACACATGCCAAGAAGTAATAATATACTCAACCTTAACAGAGAACACAATGCCTTCTATCCCAGACTGCATGGTAGATTTCCTGCCGGTAATTAAAAAAGAAACAAATTCAAATCCCATAATATCATTCAACTTGGCAAACAGTTTAAACTCAGTCTAGAAAAGTTAAAAAGTATATAATTAAAGATTAAAGATAATAAAGTTCATTTTAATTACTTTTTCCACTTAACACCGAATATAAACAAATAATGATGTGTTCCCAATGTATATCTCAAAGTAGGAACATTAAGTGGTCAGGAAGTTATCAGTTACAGATGCGTTATGTAGAATCTATTCTGATAGAAGGGATAAAAAGAACTAGATTCAATTGGTCCAACAAACTGACAGTTTAATATCTAAAATGACAATTGAAAGTGAAATCATTAAAGTGATAGACTAAAGCATGACTGACTGGCACAAAGTTATCATTCCATCCTTATTTAAACCATTGCTAGAGAGTCTAGTAACTATTCCACTTATTAATCTATGTGAAACATATGCACACTTGCTCACCAATCATTTAAATATATGAAAGAAGCAGTGATACTAATCACTAGTTATGTTAAAAGAAAAGCAGAAGAAAGGGGTCTAGAAATGAAGAGCACAAGGTATGGACAGAAATAGACCAAAAATCTCTAAACCTACTTCATCAATGAGCAAGTTCATTGATAATCAATTGACAGTTCATTCTAGGACCAGAGGGCACAGCCTCAGATTAGAGCAGGGGCTCCCAACTTTTTTTTTATGCCATGAAGTCTTACCATTAACCGAGGAGCCGTGGACCCCAGGTTGGGAACCCTTGTAACAGAGAACTGTCCATTTAGAAAGGAGATGAGGAGGAATTTCTTTAGCTAGAGAATGGTGAATCTGTGGAATTTGTTGCCACAGGAGGCACTGGAGGCCAGGTCATTGAGTGTATTTAAGGTGGAGGTCAATAGGCTCTTGATTAGTCAGGGTGTGAAAAGCTACGGGAGAAGGCAGGAGAATGGGTTTGAGAAGGAAGTGGATCAGCCATAGCAGAGCAGAATTGATGGGCTGAATGGCCTAATTCTGCTCCTGTGTCTTATGGTCATCTAATCTGTTTCAACTCTGCTGTTTTATCCGAATTTCTTTTGATCCTTTCAGTGTTCCAAAAAAAGGGGGCCCTTCGGCAGGCCTGAAGCATGGACTGTACTCTTGCCCTGGATGCTGCCTGGCCTGCTGAGTTCCTCCAGTATTTTGTGTGTGTTGCTCAGATAAGCCTTTATCAGCTTTGAACATCTGGACACTGCAATTTTTCCCCATTTGTCTTTACAAAACTGCTCAAGCTCTGTCAGGTAGCACAGGAATCGTGAATGACCAGCCCTCTTCAATTCCACCCACAAATTCTCAGTTGGAATGAGATGTGGACTCTGACTTAACCATGCAAGGGCATTAACTTTGTTATTTTTAAGCCATTCCTGTGTAGCTTTGGCTTTATACTCGGGTCATCATCTTGCTGGAAAATAAATCTTTTCCAAGTCGCAGTTCTATTGCAGACTGCAACATGTTTTCCTCTAGGATTTCCCTGTATTTTGCTATATTTGACCTATGGAGCCTATTGACCTCCACCTTCACAAGTCTTCCAGGGCCTGCTGCAGTGAAGCATCCCCACAGCATGATGCAGCCACCACCATGCTTCACAGTAGGGATGGTCTGTTGGACAAAATTTTTTGCTTTCATCAGACCATAGAACCTTCTTCCAGCTGAATTCAGAGTCTCCCACATGCCCTCTAGCCAAGATTTCATGTGAGTTTTTTCAACAGTAGCTTTCTCTTTGTCACTCTTCCATAAAACTGTGACTGGTGAAACACCCAGGCAACAGTTGTTGTTTGCGCAGTCCCTCCCATCTCAGCCACTGAAGCTTAACTCCTCGAGAGTCATCATAGATCTCTTGGTGGCCTCCCTCACTAGTCCCCTTCTTGCATGGTCACTCCGTTTTTGAGGACAGCCTGATCCAGGCAGATTTACAGCTGTGCCATATTCTTTCCATTTCTTGATGATTGACTTAACTGTACTCCAAGGGATATTCAGTGACTTGGAAATTTTCTTGTATCCATCTCCTGACTTGCATTAGGGTTAGGGTTAGGGTTAGGGTTAACCCTAACCCTAACCCTAACCCTAACCCTAACCCTAACCCTTTTCATGGAGTTGCTTGGAGTGTTCTTTTGTCCTATGGTGTAGTTTTTGCCAGGATACTGACTCACCAGAAATTGTACCTTCCAGATACAGGTGTATTTTTACTACAGTCAATTGAAACACCTTGACTGCACAGGTCTCCAAAAAAGATCGCCATTTATCCAATCATGTGACTTCCAAAATCAATTGGCTGCACCAATCAGTGATGACTTCATGTGTCATATTAAAGGGGGTGAATATTTATGCAATCAATTATTTTGTGTTTTATTTTTGTAATTAATTTAGATCACTTTGTAGAGATTTGTTTTCACTTTGAAATGAAAGAGTCTTTTTTTCTGTAGATCAGTGTCCAAATAGCCAAATTAAATTCACTGTGATTCAATGTTGTAAAACAATGAAACATGAAAACTTCCAGGTGGGGGTGTATTTGTATGCATTGCACTGTACTGATGCTAGAAAACAGCAAATTTCATGACATAGTTTAGTGATAATGCATAAAGTGCTGGAGGAACTCAGGAGGTCAGGCAGCATCCATGGAAATGAATAATAGTCAACGTTTCAGGCTGAGACTCTTCTTGGGCTAAGAAGGAAGAGGAAAGATACCAGAATAAAAAGGTGGGTTGAGGGGAAGGAGGACTAACTGGAAGGTGATTGGTGAAGCCAGGTGAGTGGGAAAGGTCAAGGGCTGGAGAAAAAGAAATCTGATAGGAAAGGAAAGTGGACCATAGCAGAAAGGGAAGGAGGAGGGGACCCGGGGGAAGTGATAGGCAGGTGAGAAGAGACCATAAGACATAGAAGTAAAATTAGGCCATTCAGCCCATCGAGTGCACTCCACCATTTCATCATGGCTGATCCCAGATCCTATTCAACCCCATACACCGTATCCCTTGATGCCAAGGTTTCATGTTTTATATTTGTAATTAATTTAGATCACTTTGTATTGATCTGTTTTCAGTTTGCCACGTGTCTTTTTATGTTGATCAGTGTCAAAAAAAGTCAAATTAAATCCACTGTGATTCAATGCTGTAAAACAATAAATCATGAAAACTTCCAAGAAGGGTGAATATTTTTTATAGGCACTGTAAGTTGGCGTTGGAAGCGTAGCGACATCTGAGGGCTACTTTGCAAATCCTCACCGATTTGATTTGACACAAATGAAGCATTTCACTGTGTGTTTCAAAGTACATGTGACAAATAAAACCATAAGACATAGAAGAAGAATTAAGCTATTCAGCCCATCAAGTCTAAATAATGCTAATTTTTATGTTACAGCCACAATTTAAATATAAATTTTTGCTTGCTACCATTAAAGAGGAACCTTTTAATTTGGAAATTGTAGCATCATGCGTTTAGATAACTTTTCCCATCAGTTTTCCTCCTTCGCTCTTTTAGGACAGTTCACCAGAATCTTATTTTTTAAAAATTGTACTAAGCCACATAAGGAGACATTATGGTGGCTAAACACAAGATACTCTGCAGATAACACACATCAAAGTTGCTGGTGAACGCAGCAGGTCAGCCAGCATCTCTAGGAAGAGGTACAGTCGACATTTCTTGGCCTGAAACGTCGACTGTACCTCTTCCTAGAGATGCTGCCTGACCTGCTGCGTTCACCAGCAACTTTGATGTGTGTAGCTTGAATTTCCAGCATCTGCAGAATTCCTCATGTTTGCGTTTTTATATTCTGCAGATACTGGAAATCCAGAGTAACACACAAAATATACTGTAATACCTCAGCAGGTCAGGCAGCACCTATGGATTGGAATAAACAGTCACCACTTTGGGCTGAGATCCTTCATCAGGACTACTTCTTCAGAGTCCCAATGAGAAGTATCGGCCCAAAATGTTGACTGTTTATTCATTTTCATAGATGCTGCCTGACCTGCTGAATTCCTCTGGCATTTTGTTGTGAGTTACTCTGAAAATAAAGGGTTGACCATCTGACATTAAAAAGTAACTAATTTCAGAATCTCCAGGAGTAGAAGAAAACTGGTGGGGAAGAAAAGCCAAAGAAAGAGAATAACTGAATAAGTATAGACTTGCACAAGAGAGAAGATCAATAAGGAGTGGTCACTTCCTCATATCTTCCAATGTACAGTACATCCAATCCAAGTTGCCTGACCTGCTGAATTTCTCTGTACTTAGTCCAGACTATGAACATGACTTCTCTTATTGAATATTCATAATCAGTATGAAAAAATAACCGTCTCCAAACCATTTTGCAACAGCTGTTGCATGTTTTCAAAACTGTGCTTCCTCGCTTGACAGGCTGGACGGCATTCAACCTTCCAGAGGAAATTCTAACTGAACTTTAAGAAGATTTACTGGCATCACTTTCAAACGATGGATGATTTGAAGTGCAAAGCATCATTTGGCAATACATGCTTCCTCTTTTATTAGTAGAATTTAACCAAAATAGAATTTATGTTTTCTTCACATGGTAATTTGACCATCAGTATCATATCTTTCCCAGCACCTGTTGAGTATCTACTTTAAAGCAGTCACTCTGATTTTCTATAGTTTTGAACATCACACAAAGAGGTCATGCCACAACAACAACCTCTCATTAAAATCAGCAAAACCAAAAAGCTGACAGGAGGAAGAAACCAGGGGTCCATGAGCCAGTCCTCATTAGGAGATCGGAGGTGGAAAGAGTCAATAAACATAAATTCCTAATCATAGTCATTTCAGAGGATCTGCCCTGGAGCAGCACGTTAAGTGCTATTTCAAAGAAGGCACTGCAGCACCTCTACTTTCTTAGAGGTTTGTGCAGATTCAGTACGTCATCTAAAACTTCAGCAAACTTCTATAATGCACAGCGGAGAGTATCCTGTCTGGTTGTATCATGGTCTCGTATGGAAGCATCTATGCCCAAGAAAGGAAAATCCCACAAAATTGGTGGATACCCAATCCACCACAGGAAAATCCCTTCCCACCATTAAGTGCATCTACAAGGAGCACTGCTACAAGAAAGTGGCACCCGTCATCAAGGACCCCTACCACCCAGGCCCTGCTCACTTCTCACCGTTACGGTCAAGAAGGAGGTGCAGGAGCCTTGGGCCCCCACCAGCAGATTCAGGAACAGCTGTTACCCTTCAACCATCAGGGTCCTGAACTGGCATGGATAACTTCACTCATGAGACTGTAAGACAAAGGAGAAGAACTTCATTCATATCAATGCCGAACTGATTCCAAAACCTACAGACTCACTTTCAAGAAGTCATTCGCTCAGTATTATTTACTTTCTATTTGCATAATTTGTCTTCTTTTGCACATTGGTTGTTTCAAAGTTTAAAGTTCAATGTAAATTTATTATCAAGGTACATATATGTCATCATATACAACCCTGAGATTCATTATCTTGCAGCCAATCACAGTAGAACAAAGAAATACAACAGAATTAATGGAAAACTACACACAAAAACGGACAAATTGTGCTAATACGAAAAGAAATGAGTAATAATAAATTAATTAAATAATAGATAGCTAGATAAATAAATAATACTGAGAACACAAATTGTAGAGGCCTTGAAAGTGAGTTCAAAGATTGCGTTCAATGATTAGTTCAGGGCAAGTGGTAGCAGTGAGAAGAGAGCATGGCCGAGATGGGGATGGGGGCCAACATGTGCCATGAAGAGTTACAAATTGATGCCCATGGCATGATGTTAGTCTGCTTCTCCTCTACCGTACCTGGAAATAAAAGGTGGTGAAGAATTCACATATAGGAGAGAGCCTGAAACTCTGCTTGAATTGAAACTTCTCCCCCAACAACCAGCAAAACCAAAGAGCTAATTATCAACTACAGCAGGAAGAAGCTGGGGATCTATGAGCGAGTTCTCATTAGAAGATCGGAGGTGGAGAGGGTCAGCAACTTAAAATTCCTTGGTGTTATTGTCATGGGATTTGTCCTGGGACCAGCATGTAAGTGCCATTACGAAGAAGGCACGACAGCACCTCAGCTTTCTCCAGTGTTTGCGTAGATATGACATGTCATCTAAAACTCTGACAAATACACCGAGGAACGTAAAAGGTTGAGGGTGGACTTGATAGAGGTATTTAAAATTATGAGGGGGATTGATAGACTTGACATGGATAGGCTTTTTCCATTGAGAGTGGAGGAGATTCAAACAAGAGGACATGAGTTGAGAGTTAAAGGGCAAAACTTTAGGGGTAACATGAGGGCGAACTTCTTTACTCAGAGAGTGGTAGCTGTGTGGAACGAGCTTCCAGCAGAAGTGGTTGAGGCAGGTTCGATGTTGTCGTTTAAAGTTAAATTGGACAGCTATATGGACAGGAAAGGAATGGAGGGTTATGGGCTGAGTGCAGGTCGGTGGGACTAGGTGAGAGTAAGAGTTCGGCACGGACTAGAAGGGCCGAGATGGCCTGTTTCCATGCTGTAATTGTTATATGGTTAACTGATAAATACACAGTGGAGAACATTCTAACTGATTGCATCATGGCCTCGTATGGAAACACCAATGCCCAGGAACAGAAAACTTTACAAAAAGTAGCGGACATGGTCCAGTCCATCACAGGCAAAGCCCTCCCCACCACTGACTACCTTTGCAAGTGATACTGCCATAAAAAAGCAGCATCCATCATCAAGGACCCCCAACATCCAAGGCAAGCTCTCTTCTTATTGCTACTATTGGGCAGGAGGCCAGGAGTCTGAGATTCCACACCACCAGATTGAGGAATAGTTATTGCCCTACAGCCATTAGACTCCTGAACCAGCATGGATAACTTCGCCCACTGCAACACTGAACTGATTCCACATTCTACATGTTCACTTTCAAGGACTCTGCAACTCATGTTCTCTGTATTATTTATTTATTGATTGATTGATTGCAGAATTTGTCTTCATTTACACATTGGTTGTTTATCAGTCTTTGTTTATCAGTAGGTTTCATAAATTCTATTGTGTGCCTTTATTTTCTTATGAATGCCTGCATGAAAATGAATCTCAGGCTAGTATATGGAGACATATACGTACTCTGATAATAAATTCACATTGAACTTTGACTTTTTGACTGCATGTTATTTAGGGTGCTGTGCTTTTTCTGATTTCGTTTTGAACTCTGTATTTCAGTAGGCTGCAAATTAATGTGACAGCATGTACAGGATTTTTGCAAGAGTTCGAGAGCAATGGCAGACTATAAATCCGCTGTGAGAGGTCATGTGTTAGAGGTTAGGGAGAAGAAGTGGGAGAATTGTCATCCCTTTGGAAAGGTCAACTTATGAAGACCCATTAAACAGCGAAGTGATATTTGAAAGATCAGATAACCATGAAATAGAAGAAGGTGCCAAGAGGAAAGTTTCAGATTTTAGCAGTTTTCCACATAATAAATAAAACATTATGAAGGATTGCAAATAACAAGGTGTATTATATTAATTTAGTTCAAGAAATAATATCAGCGATCAAGACAATCCAACTGCAGTAGATACATTACAGGTAAAAAAGCATTTTCTCAGATTTTCATTAGACACATTCTTCACCAATATTCAATCCATGAATCAAAGAAACATTAAAGTGGCTTGACTGTTATGAGAAACACTTTGCACCAACCATGATACTAGGATGCAAAATCAGATAACATTTGAAAGAGAACTGTTTTTGAACAATCAGAGCTGTACATACATATTTATGGCCAATATATTTTGACAGTACCTCACTTATCTTACTTCAGGCTAAGGTGCAGAGCTTCAGTGCTGTTTCTTTAGCTGATCACCTTCCTGACCTGGGGACTAGAACAATAATTTACATAATCAATACATTGTGTAAAGACTATTCCATTCATTTGTTGGGGAACCCAAAATTAGCAGCCTTTAATATTGGAAATGTTAATTAATATTAATACTGTGTTGTACTGTCCTACGTTAGACCATCAGATATAGGAACACAATGAGGTCATTCAGCCCATTGAGTTTTTTCTGCTATCCCATTACATCTGATTTATTATCACGCTCAACCCCATTCTCCCACCTTCTTCCTGTAACCTTGAATGCTCTTACTAATCGATAACCCTTCAACCTCCGCCTTAAATACTTGGCCTCCACAGCCAGCTGCGGTAATGAGTTCCACCGCATCAACGCCATATGGCTACAGAAATTCCTCCTCATCTCTGTCCTAAAGTTCCTAGACTCCCCCACTATAGGAAATATCCTCTCCACATCCACTCTATCTAGGCAGGAGCAAAATCAAAATCACATTTAATACCACTGGCATATGTCATGAAACTTGTTTCTTTGTGACAGCAGTACACTGCAATGCAAATTAAAAATCTATAAAATTAGAGTAGTTAAATAAGAGTACAAATAGAGAGGAAAAACAGTGTACATGGGCTCATTGTCCATTCAGAAATCTGATGGCAGAGGGGGAGAAAAACTGTTCGTCAAACGTTGAGTGTGCCTCTACCTCCTTGATGGTCACAATGAGAAGAGGACATGTCCTTGGTGATGGGGGTCTTCAAAGATAGATGCCGCCTTTTTGAGGAGATTAGTCCCCATGATGGAGTTGGCTGAGTTTACAAATTTCTACAGTTTTTTTCCAACCCCGTGCAGTGGCCCCTTGACACCAGACGGTGATGCAAGCCCTCCACAGTACATCTGTAGAAACTTGCGAGTGTCTTTGGTGTCATACCAAGTCTCCTCAAACTCCTGATATAGCCACTGTCATGCCTTCTTTGTAATTGCATCAATGTGTTGGGTCTAGGATAAATCTTCAGAGACACTGACACCCAAGAACGTGAAACTGCTCACCCTTCCCACTGCTGATCCCTCGATGAGGACCACAATCAATTCCTTGATCTTACTGATGTTGAGTGCAAGTTTGTTGCTGTGACAACACTCAGCCAGCTTATCTGGTCAATAAGAGAAGAAGTTAGCAAGTAAGAACAGAGACAAAAGGTTCATTAACTTTCATTTCAGTCTCCACAGTTGCTGCCTAGCCACATCTATTGTATCCAGTGCTCCCAGTGCGGCCTCCTCTATGTTGGTGAGACACAAAGTAAACTGGGGGACCTCTTTGTCAAACATCTCCAGTCCATCCACCAGAAGAATTTCCCAGTTGCCAACCATCTTAATTCCTATATTTATTCCCAATCTGATATGCCAGTCAACGGCTTCCTTTTCTGTCACAATGAGGGCACTCTCAGGCTGCAGGAACAACATTAGCAACATACTTGATAGCCAGAGGTCTCAGGGAGTAGAATTAGGTACAGACAAGATTACTAGAGAGAAAGTGCTTGGGAAGCTAAATGGACTAAGAATAGGTAAGTCTCCCCGACCGGATGAAGTGTACCCACAGGTTCTGAAGGAGGTGGCTTTGGAGACTGTGGAGGCATTGGAAATGATCTTCCAGGAATCAATAGACTCTGGCATGGTTCCGGAGGACTGGAAGGTCACAAATGTAGTTCCGCTGTTTAAGAAAGGAGGGAGGCAGCAAAAAGAAAATTACAGACCTATTAGTCTGACATCGGTAGTTGGAAAGTTATTGGAGTCGATCCTCAAAGACGAGGTTATGAAATACCTCAAGGTGCATGACAAGATGGGCCCAAGCCAACATGGTTTTGTGAAGGGAAGATCCTGCCTCACCAACCTATTGGAATTTTTTGAGGTAATCTCAAATAAGATTGACAAGGGAGAAGCTGTGGATGTTGTGTATTTGGACTTTCAAAAGGCCTTCGATAGGGTGCCGCATAAGAGGCTGCTTAATAAGATGAGAGCCCATGGAATTACAGGAAAGATATTGGAATGGGTGGAGCATTGGCTGATAGGCAGAAAGCAAAGGGTAGGAATAAAGGGATCCTATTCTGATTGGCTGCCAGTTACTAGTGGTGTTCTGCAGGGGTCGGTGTTGGGGCCTCTTCTTTTTACGATGTATATCAATGATTTAGATTATGGATTAAATGGTTTTGTGGCTAAGTTTGCGGATGACACCAAGATAGGTGGAGGAGCAGGAAGTGTTGAAGAAATGGAAGGGTTGCAGAGAGACTTGGTCAGTTTAGAAGAGTGGGCAAAGAAATGGCAGATGAGATACAATGTTGAGAAATGTACAGTTGTACATTTTGGAAGAAGAAATAATCGGGCAGATTATTATTTAGATGGGGAGAAAATTCAAAAATCGGAAGTGCAAAAGGACTTGGGGGTCCTCATTCAGGATACCTTAAAGGTTAACCACCAGGTTGGATCAGCAGTAAGGAAACCAAATGCTATGTTAGCATTCATTTCAAGAGGAATAGTGTATAAGGGTAAGAAGGTGTTGATGAGGCTCTATGGGGCATTAGTGAGACCTCATTTGGAATACTGTATGCAGTTTTGGGCCCCCTATCTTAATAGGGATGTACTGATGTTGGAGAGAGTTCAGAAAAGATTTACGAGGATGATTCCTGGAATGTAGGGGCTAACATATGAGGAGCATTTGTTGGCTCTTGGACTGTATTCATTAGAGTATAGAAGAATGAGAGGGGATCTCATAGAAGTATTTCAAATGTTGAAAGGGTTGGACAGAGTAGATGTGGAAAGGCTGTTTCCCTTGATGGGTGAGTCCAGGACAAGAGGCCACAGTCTTAGAATTAGAGGGTACCCATTTGAAACAGAGATGAGGAGAAATTTTTTTAGCCAGAGGGTCGTGGATTTATGGAATTTGTTGCCACATACAGCTGTGGAGGCCTGATCTTTGAGGGTGTTTAAGGAGGAGATTGATAGCTATCTAATTAGTCAGGGTATCAGGGGATATGGGGTAAAAGCCGGAAATTGGAACTAGATGGGAGAATAGTTTAGCTCACGGTGGAGTGGCAGAGCAGACTCGATGGGCTGAATGGCCTACTTCTGCTCCTTTGTCTTGTGATCTTGTGAACGCTTCATATTCTCTCTTGGTAGCCTCCAACCTGATGGGGTGAACATCAATTTCTCCAACTTCCTGTAAATTATCCCCTCCCTCTTCCTTCTTCTGGTCCCCACTCTGGCCTCTGACTTCTTCACCTCACCTCTCCATCACCTCCATGTAGTGCCCCTTCTTCTTCCCTTTCTCCCATCATCCACTCTTCTCTCCTATCAGATTCCTTCTTCTCCAGCCCTTTACCTTTCCCATCTGCCTGCTTTCACCTATCTATCACTATCCAGCTAGTCCTCTTTCCCCTCCCCCCCCCACCTTTTTATTCTGGCAACTTCCCCCTTCCTTTTCAGTCCTGAAGAAGGGTTTCTGCCCGAAATAGCCATAGATGCTGCCTGGCCTGTTGAGGTCTTCCAGCATTTTCTGTGTGTTGCTTAGGTTGTCATTGATCGTTACCTCAAATTCAAGTGGTGTGGGACTAACAACATGCAACATTCTAAGTCACGGACAAAAGTGACATCAATTGAGCCTAGACTGCCATATGAAAAAAAGCACCATTTTATCAGCTTGACTTTTGGTTTTGAACAAAACTGTTCACAATTCCGTCTCCCCAAACCCAGATGTTCCTCTTAGCTATTGTTTGTTGCTCCAGACTCAGAAATTTATACAAATTTTCCCTGGAGGGCATTCTAACAGGTTGTATCACCATCTAATATGGGGGGAGGGGAACTGCACAGGACCGGGAAAAGCTGCAGAAAGTTGCAAACTCATCACGAGCACTAGCCTCCTCAGTATCCAGGACAACCTCAGAAGGCGATACCTCAAAAAGGCAGCATCCATCATTAAGGACCCCCATCACCAGGGCATGCCCTCTTCTCAAGGAGGAGCCTGAAGACACACACTCAACATTTCAGGAACAGATTCTTCCCTCTGAAATCAGATTTATAGTCATAGTCATAGTCATACTTTATTGATCTCAGGGGAAATTGTTTTTTGTTACAGTTGCACCATAAATAATAAATAGTAATAGAACCATAAAGAGTTAGATAGTAATATGTAAATTATGCCAGTAAATTACGAAATAAGTCCAGGACCAGCCTATTGGCTCAGGGTGTCTGACCCTCCAAGGGAGGAGTTGTAAAGTTTGATGGCCACAGGCAGGAATGACTTCCTATGGACGATGAAATGGATCAAATGGACGATGAACCCATATATTTTCCCCTTAGTTTTTTGTTTATTTATTTAGATATATCTCTTATTATAATTTATAGTATTTATTACTATGCATTGTAATGTAGTGCTGCCAAAAAAACAAATTTCACGACATACGCGGGTAAGATTAAACCTGATTCTGGTAAGACTGCTGAACGGATCCTGACCTGGATCTGGGCCGTACCCTCCAAATATCCGGACCTGCCTCTCGGTTTTTTTGCACTACCTTACTAACCTTTTTTCTATTTTCTATTTGTGATTTATAATTTAAATTTTAATATTTACTAATTTGAACTATTTTTAATGTTTAATATTTGTAATCCAGGGAGTGTGAAGCGCAGAATCAAATATCGCTGTGATGATTGTACGTTCTAGTACCAATTGTTTGGCGACAATAAAGTATAAAGTATTCCAGTATCTGAGTCTCCATTTGATCAACATTTTCTATGAACTTCACCTGAATTTTTTTCCGGATCATACTATATATATGCAAAAACCCGACATACTTCGTAGTTATAAACATTAACCTAAGACCTGGTGGACGACAGGAATATCAAACCAGCTGGGAAGATCACTTAAATGAGTAACTGGAACAGTATATCTGGAAACACTGCTGGGAAATAGATTCTGAGGGCATATCAGATTGAAATCCTTGCTCTTTAGTAACATATCCGATCTTTCCTATTCCTACTACAAGCCCATTTCCTAATGCTTTCCATTCTGTTCCCTCATCCTTCCAGGGCAGGAAGTCCTGGATTTGGCCGACAAATATTGTTGGCCCGTTTTTAGCGATGTCATTTCCGGAGCGCGCTGACGGGGCGATCCCTTGAAGAGAGCGTGAGGGTGGAAGTGACGTCTGCGCCGGGCTGTTTAGGAGGCGAAGCGGTAGCCATGAGCGTGCCGGCTTTCATCGACATCACCGAGGAGGATCAGGTGAGGCCGCCCGCCCGCGGGGGCAATGGGGCCGGTGACACTGAGGGAGGGGTCGGGCCGACAGCCGAGGAGCCTGGTGGCGAAAGGCCGCTCCCGACGGCCTGTCTGTTCCTTGACCCGCCCGCTTCCTGCACGTGTCAGGCCGGGTCAGCTCGGGGTCGCATCCAACCCGTTGTAGGCCTTGGATTAGAAAACCGCACACAGCCTGAGACAAACCGCAAGTAAAACACTGCAACTGAAGTTTCATGAAGTAAAGCATCCTAATTGCTATGGTTGAGGCCCTTTTTAAAATGTGGTGGACTGTAGGACTGTCATAGATGACGGGCTTTGATCTGGAACGTCAGCTGACCATCTCCCTCCATAGATGTTGCCTAACCTGCTTAGTGCCCCCAGCACCTTCTTCGTTGCTTCAGAATTTCCAGATTGTTCTTTTCCAGTGGCCACTTAGGATCAATAAGTTACTTCAAAATTCAAAAGTAGATTTTATTGTCAGTACATAAATGTCAGTATATACAACCCTGAGATTCATTTTCCTGCGGGCATACTCAGCAAATCTGTAGAATAGTAACGATAGCAGGATCAATGATAAAAGTGCAGAAGACAACAAACACTGCAAATATAAATGAATAGCAATAAATAACGAGAACACAAGATAACAGGATATAAAGTGAGATTATTGGTTGTGGGATAGTAACTGTCTTTGAACCTGTTGGTGCGAGCCCTGAGGCTATTGTACCTGCAGCCTGATGATAGCAGTGACAAGAGAGGTGGTGGGGATCTCTGATGATGGATGCTGCTTTCCTGAGACAGCTTTTCATGTAGATGTGCTCAGTGGTTGGGAGGGCTTTACCGGTGATGCACTGGGCCGAATCCACCCCTTTTTGTAGTGCATTCCATTCAAAGGCATTGCTGTTTCTCTACCAGGCTGTGACACAGCCAGTCAATGCACTGTCCACTGCATGCTTATAGAAGTTTGTCAAAATTTTAGGTGTCGTGCCAAATTTTCGCATACTCCTGAGAAAGCTGAGGGGCTGCTATGCTTTCTTCGCAATTTCACTTGCCTGCTGGACCCAGGACAGACCCTCTGAAATAGTAACACCCAGGAATTTAGTTGCTGACCCTCTCCACCTTTTGAAGTGTCAGTCAGTTTCATTATCACAGACACGTTATGAAATCTGTTTTATAGCAGCAATGCAGTGCAAGACTTAAAAATTACTATCAGTTGTAGTAAATTAATGAATAGTGTAAAAGAGCAATATTGAGTTATGGTTCAGAAATTTGATAGCGCAGGAAAGAGCTATTCCTAAAATATTGAGTGCAGTCTTCAGGCTCCTATACCTCCTCCCTGATAGCAGTAATAAGAGAGTGTATCCCGGATGGTGAGGGTCCTTAATCATGAATGCCTCCTTGTGGCACCACCTTTTAAAGATGACGTTGATGGTAGGGGGTTGACTATAAATCTCTGGCAGCCTTTTTCAATTCTGTGCGTTGGAGTCTCAATACCAGGCAGTGATGCAACTAGTCAGAATGCTTTCCACCATACACCTATAGCAACTTACCAAATCAACTCAAACTCCTAATGAAATATTAGATGTTTTTTGAGCCCAGTATAGATCCTCTGAGATGCTGAGCCCTGGAATTTGAAGCTGCTTACCCTTTCCACCGCTGACCCCCCCCCCCATGAAGACTGTACTGTAAGGAGTCTGTACGTTCTCCCCATGACAGCATGGGTTTCCTCCGGGATCCTCTGATTTCCACCCGCAGTTCAAAGATGTACCAGTTGGTTGGTTAATTGGATGTTGTAAATTGTCCCATGATTAGGCTGTTAAGTCGGGGGGGTTTGCTGGGTGGTGGGGCTCAAGAGGTCGGAAGGGCCGATTCCGCGCTGTATCTCAAATCCTCGATCAATTTCTCTTTCCTGTAATTAATAATCATTTCCTTGGTCTTGTTGACATTGAATGCAAGGTTGTTGTTTGCAGGTGGTATAATAGCAAATTTATGTATAACAGGCTCTCATGGTAACAACCCAATGTTCTGTGTTTTATGATGCAAGTTAAGATGATTATTAGCCGTGGCATCAGGGGAGTGTGCACACAATAAGGCAAACAGTAAAATAAGAACAGAAAATGCTGGAAATATTCAACATGTCAGGCAGCTTCTGTGGGAAGAGAAATACTAACATTTCAAGTTGAAGACCTTTCATCACAACCAGAGGGTGACCGGCATCTGCGGTGTGGTTTTATTGGCAGATGTCAGAACTCTAAAATGAGAAAACAAAATGCTAAACAAAAATAATCTGCAGATTTATTGAAATGCAATGGAACTAGCAACAAGGTGAAGTTCACCCCTGGAATAGTTACAACTGTGTAGATGGCATCTCCATTGTAGGAATTCCAAGTCATGTCAAGTTTGAGTTTACTGTCATGGACATAGATTCACCAGGCTATAAATAACATGGAGATCAGCTTTTTGCAGTACTACAATACATTACTGTCATGGCAAACTTAAGTTTAAAATAACACAAATTATACACAAGTTTGGGCCAGGGACTGGAGGCCTGATGCCTGAGAGTTTGGGGCTAAGACTGCGTTAGAGGCCCATCTGTGTGTGAGAGTAAGTGGGAGTGTGGGAAGGAGCTTGTTTTGCTGTTGTTCAATTTTTTTTGTTGTTTCTGCTTGTGCTATTCTGCTGAACATTGTGGGGATCCTATTTTGCTGACACTTGTGTGCATCCTTGTTAGTTAATGCAAATGACTCATTTCATTGTATGTTTTGACAGTGATAAATAGATGTAATCTTAACTGAAGAGCTCTTGGAGAGAGCGGATATCAGAATTAGGTTTATCACTGGCATGTGATGTGAAAATTGTTAACCTAGCAGCAGCAGTTCAATGCAAAACATAATATAGAAGAAAAATAAATACAGTATATGCATATTGAATAGATTAAAAATCATGCAAAAAACAAATAATATATATTTAAAAAGTGAGGTAGTGTTCAAGGGTTCAATGTCCATTTAAGAATCGGATGGCTGAGGGGAAGAAACTGTTCCTGAATCGCTGAGTGTGTGCCTTCAGGCTTCTGTACCTCCTATCTGATTGTAACAGTGAGAAAAGAGCATGCCCTGGGTACTGGAGACCTTCAGTAATGGACACTGCCTTCCTGAGACATCGTTCCTTGAAGATGTCGATGTCCTGGGTACTTTGTAGGCTAGTACCCAAGATGGAGCTGACTAAATTTACAACCCTTTGCAGCTTCTTTCACTCCTGTGCAGTTTGTGCACTCCTGTGTCCCCCTCCCAGTTATTTGTTGTCATACCAAATCTCTTCAAACTCCTAATAAAGAATAGCCGCTGTCTTGCCTTCTGTATAACTACGTTGATAAGTTGGGACCAGGTCAGATCCTCAGAGATCTTGACACCCAGGAACTTGAAACTGCTCACTCTCTCCACTTCTGATCCCTCTGTGAGGATTAGTATGTGTTCCTTCGTCTTACCCTTCCTGAAGTCCACAATCAGCTCTTTTGTCTTACTGACGTTGAGTGCCAGGTTGTTGCTGCGACACCACTCCACTAGTTGACATATCTCGGTCCTGTACACCCTCTTGTCACCATCTGAGATTCTATCAACAATGGTTGGACAATACCAGGACAATGGCCGGAGTAGGTATTTGCTACATACTATTCAACCACAGCCAGTGTGGTCCAATATTTCTGTGTAGGACAATGTAGAATGGAGTGCAAGATACCATCCTCTTTCTCCTCCCCGCTCCCCCATGAATTCCTTTCAGATGTGTCTCCATGTGAGTTACCTGGTTTCAAGATCTTGACCCCTTGACAACATCTATAAATAGTGATGCCAAATAAATGACAGGGTAGTTATTTCTTTAGGGGTTCAGGTGACTTAACATGGAAAACTAAAGTCCCATACCAAGTTGGTTCTTTGTCACTTTCACTGGTTCTTTATTTTCACCGTTGAGCTGTGGTCTGTGGGAAGCTGGACACAAGGGCATTAGAGGTATCAAAATATCCTGACAATGTGAAAATAAAATGAATATGTAGGAGCCAAAGTGTGTGAAGGAGAAATACGAGATTCTGCAGATACTGTAAATCTTGAATAAACCTCACAAAATACTGTGTTGCTCAAGGTGAAACAAACCCCACGCCCCACCCACCCACCTGCCTTCCTTCTTCCTGGCCTGCATGCATCTATTCCCTGCCAGCTTGTCGTCCTCCTTCTCACTCATCCTCAACTTTTTTATTCTGGCTTCTGCCCCCTTCCTTTCCAATCATAAAGAAGGGTCTCGACCCAAAACATTGACTGTTCATTTCCATCCACAGTCAGACCTTCTGAGGTTCTCCAGTATTTTATGAGAGTGTGAAGAAGGCAAACATTTCATTAAGAAAGACAATACTAAGAATTAATTTTATAATTCTGTATTTAGACTTGCTATTTTAATGCAGGAGCCATACATACTCAAAAGAAATAGGTAAAAAGCCTTTGTAAAACCGTTCCCAGATTCCAGCCTTTAGACAGAATCATCAAGAGTGCTTTTCTTTTTTATCCAGAGAAGAGTGTTTTGTTTCACGTGCGTATCAATTGTGGCACCTTGTCCTACGCTTACTGTCGGTGTAAATCAGTTACAAAGCAGTTGTCAATTGTAAAGAGTAATTTTCACT
The DNA here is from genome assembly GCF_963921235.1 of Mobula hypostoma. NCBI lineage: Eukaryota > Metazoa > Chordata > Chondrichthyes > Myliobatiformes > Myliobatidae > Mobula > Mobula hypostoma. The sequence goes on from NC_086107.1 coordinate 9,606,213, forward strand.
TTCTAGATTCCAGTTGACAGTATATTCAGCCAATCAATAACTGTAATTGTGAAATGATTGAAAGTGACAGTGTTTACATGTTAATCTGAATGGATGTGAGTGCAGTGCTGATCAAAATATTGTTCTGAGATCATTAAGATACTGCTTTACCTTTGCTGGGGTAAATAATGGAGTGATAACTGGCCATTGTCTGTCAATGTGAAAGATTTTTACTCCCTCACATTGTGGGATGGATGTAAGATTTAAATAAATTCTAAACTCTAAATCAGCAACTGTGAAGCCTCAGCATGTTGTTAACATTCAGTTTAGCTTCTTTCACTAAATTCTGTCTAGCCAAAATTGTCTTTTTTTTCCCATTTTTACAATATTTCTCATCTTTACACATTGGCAGACCATGTCAAAAGGTTTGCATCTATTTGAGTTAAGAAGTTTCTTCTCATTGCGGTCTTGACTGGCTGATCACTGTATCCTGAGATTCAGTGCCTCTGGATTTAAATTTTCCATCTGAAGGGAGCACGCTCTCATCATCTCCGAACCTCTGGGTCACATTGTGCTGAATTGACCAATTGTCACTGCCTACCAGTGTGTACCTGATTCCCTTTTGAAGTCTCACTGATGATGAGGCCTCATTCAGAATATTGCTGAAGTACTGCATCACAGAAACCTCTGATACTTCGACAGAAGGCAAAAGAGGGCATTTTTAAATGAAATTAAATTTTCTTATTCAAATTGTGCTAAGTAATAGATGCTCAAAACACCTAGAAATAATAAACTAGCAATGCATGACTTTCTTTCAGGAAAGGCCATTTTGATTATTCCAAACACTTCTGATCAGCCATCCGGTGGTGTAGTGGCATCTGCACCAGACTTCAGAGTGGGTAGCCCTGGGTCCAAATCCAGCATGCTCCTTGCACGCTTTCCATCCATGCTGTGTTGAGCATCGAGCTAGCAACTCAGCCTCATAAAACAGGCAAATGCTAAAGAAATGGCAGAGTTACCGCCCAATATGCCAGTGAGGCGCGGGAGGATAATATTATATTGTATCAACACCTCTGAGGGTCTCTTAGCGATATTCTGACACTTCCAGTAATACAGCCTACCTTGTGCTTAAATCAGACAAGAAGAACTATATAACTCGTTTAACAACAGTGGCTTGAAGTCATTTAAAAGAATCCAAGCAGTCCTGGAGATTTTGACTGTCTGGACTTTTGATCCTACTATGGCCTCATCACAGCTTTTTAATTTTTTTTTTGCAAAGGACATTCTCCTTTGCAATCTATAGGTCATCTTTTTAATCAAAATAGTTTATTCCAGCTTTTTTTCCTTTTGTTCTCTCTCGGGCCTGACAGGGTGTTCTCTTGGACCTTATGGGAGGCTAATGCAGGAATTGTAGGGGTCCTAGGCAGAGATGTTTAAAAATGTCCTTAGTAGCAGGTGAGGTGCTGGAGGATTGGAAAAATGCTAATGTTGTTCCATTGTTTAGTAAAGGCTGTAAGAATTAGCCAGGAAATTATAGGCTGGTGAGCCTGACTTCAGTAGTGGGTAAGTTTTTGGAAGGTATTTTAAGGTGCTAGATATATAAGATTTGGGTAGACAGGGACTGATTAAGGATAGTTAATGTGGCTTTGTACATGGTAGGTTGTGCCTGACCAATCTTAGAGTTTTTCGAGAATGTTACCAGGAAAATTGATGAAGGGAAGACAGTGGATGTTGTCTGTGTGGACTTTAAAAAGTTCCATATGGGAGGTTGGTCAAGAACGTTCAGTTGCTTGACATTCTGGATGAGGTAGTAGGTAGGATTAGACATTGGCTTCACTGGAGAAGCCAGAGAGTAGTGGTAGATGGTTGCTTCTCTGACTAAAGGCCTGTGACTAGGGATATGTCGTAGGGAACTGTCCTGAGTCTGTTGTTGTTTGTCATGTATATCAGCAAATTTGCAGATGACACAGAGTGAAGGTGGTATGGGCAGTGAGGAAGGTTATGAAACCTTGTAGCGGGGTCTGGAACAGTTGGAGAAATGGACTGAAATTTGTGGAATGCAATATAATGCAAACAAGTGTAAGGTGTTGCATTTTGGGAGGACAAACCAAGGTAGGACTTTCATAGTGAATGGTAGAGCACTGATGAGTGCAGTAGAACAGAGTGATCTGCGAGAGCAGATAGATCATTTCCCATAAACTTGCTGTTGAGCAAAATTGAAATCAACAAGGATGAGAACAGAAGGCAAGCGGATGTTTGGCACTGTCTGCCTGTGTTTGACTAGTCTCTCTTGCTCGCTGCTGTCAAGAGTCTTGGGTCATGGTTTGAGGGATTGGACACTGTCGTTCATGTTACGAAGTGTTTCTGGTTACTCCGTTTTTTAAAATTGTTATTTTCTGCAGTTTTGATCAGGGCAGACTGGTTCTGTGGCCTGCTGTCACAAAGTGGCACAGTGCTAAATTGAACTGAATATTCCTAGATGTGTTTTTCACTCATTTTTTTCTGCTGTTAGCACGATTTGTTCTTTTATTTTGCGCATTGGGTGTTTGATGTTTTTGCTGAACTGTACTTTGAAACTTTGAATAATTCATTGAAGGTGGCGTCACAGGTAGATAGAGTCATAAAGAGAACTTTTGACACAGCCTTCAAAAAATCAACGTATTGAGTACAGAGGATGGGATGTTATGTTCAAGTTGTTTGACATTGATGAGGCCCAATATGGAGTACTGTGTACAATTTTGTTCATTTACCTACAGGAAACATGTCAATAAGATTGAATGAGTGCAGAAAAAAATGTACTAGGACATTGCAGGACTGGAGGACCCTGAGTTATAAGGAAAGGCTGAATAGGTTAGCGCTTTATTCCCTGGAGTGTAGAAGAATGAGAGGAAATTTGATAGAGGTATACAAAATTATGACTGGTATAGATTTTTCTACTGAGATTGGGTGAGATGAGAACTGGATGTCATGGATTAAAGGTGAAAGGTGAAATGCTTAAGGGGAACATGAGGGGAATGTCTTCACTCAGAAGGTAGTGAGTGTATGGAATGAGCTGCCAGCAGAAGTTGTGGATGTGGGTTTAATTTTAACATTTTAGAGAAATTTGGATAGGTGCATGGATGGGAGGGGTATTGTCTAAGTTTAGGAAGATGAGGCTAGGCAGAGTAATAGTTTGGCATGGACTAGATCAATGATTCTCAACCATTTTTTGGCTACGGGCCCCTTAGGAGCTCTTCTCAGGTTCCAGGGCCCCCCTTTCAAACAGGGATACAACACAAACCGATAGACAGAAAATTATTTATTATTGAACACCAAGAAAACTTGAACATTTCGACCTACTGGACAAAACTTTAAAAAAAGACTATGAAATTAAACATCTATCAGGCCTAATGTGATTCTTGAACTTGGTGCTTTTCTGCAAGTTTCATGATATCGGGCTCCAAGTTAGACAATGACAGTCGGAGGTCACCTCTTGCATATGCTGTAATAAACACTTCTCACAACCTACCTTAACGTATAGTATATCCAAACACATATACTTTAAAGTTACTAGCCTAAAACAGGCCTAGCAAGACACGCTTCAGAGAATGAAGTATGGCGATAATTGATGCGAGAACCCTTGATTGAATATTTTGACCCGGTGCAGTCTGATTTGCGACTGACTCTGAAGTGAGGCTGTGTGGGAGGAGCTTAAGCAATGAATTTACCAGGTGCGCCGAATTCAGATGGTGTGTTGGGAAGATATTATAAATAGGAGGGAAACTATTGACTCCAATGAAGGTTGCTGCTTGGGTATTTCATCAGTTCAGTTACCAGGGCCCCCATAAACCCTTGGGGCTCCCCTTCTCACAGTTTTCAGTGGGTGGCCCCCTTCAAATGTGCCAGGGCCCCCATTGAGAATGACTGGACTAGAAGGTCCGAAAAGCCTGTTTCTGAGCTGCAGTACTCTATAAGCACATTGAGAATATGTATTTATTTAAGGATACAATACTGTAACAGGCACTTCCAGTCCAATGAACCATGCCACCCAATTGCACCCCAGAGACCAATTACCTACTAACCGGTACGTCTTTGAATATGGCAGGAATCCCTCATGGTCACAGGGAGGACATGCAAACTCTTTTCAGGCAACAGCAAGAATTTAACCCAGGTTGCTGGCATTGTAATCGTATTACACTAACCACGAAGCTACCATGGTACAAAAGGAAAAGCAATGACAGAAAATAGAATATAGAGTTACAGTTACAAAGAGATTGGATCACGAAAATGGGTATGTTGTGAGGTTATATGTTGTTGTGAGCAAATTCCAAAGTAAATTATCAGCCTATGCTAGAAATATGCAGATGATTAGGCAGTGTCTATGGAGAAACAGTTTAATATTTCAGATTGAATACCTTTCATCATCTAATTACTTTGTCCTTGAATCAGAAACTGTATATAAATCTCTGACATTGCAAAAGTCCATTTGAAGTTTTTGTGAAAATTGAGCCAGTGTGATGATTGTATTAAATGAAAGATCACACTATTTGTGGAAAAAATCTTTGTTGTCGAGATTGCTTGTCCAAGGTGTGAACCATAATGAGGTTGGAAGTTTATTTTGTCATAAACAATTAGTTTGTTTAAGCTTTAATATTTTTTATTTCCCAGGCCTCTGAGCTTCGATCCTACCTGAAGTCAAAAGGGGCTGAAATTTCAGAAGAAAACTCAGAAGGTGGACTGCATGTTGACTTGGCGCATATCATTGAAGTCTGTGATATTTGTCTTAAAGAAGATGACAAAGGTGTGGTTCTTCATACAATTTCCATTTAGTTTTGAAGACATTGCTGTTTTACCTGTTTGTCTGAGGCTTTGATTCCAAGCAGTGTCTTTAAAAAAAAATTGCAGAATCTTTCGGAGATAAGCTAAGGTGTGCAAGGTTTCAAGAATGGCTACACTTGGCTAATATCCTTCAAATGCTTTTCTTTACTCTTTCTATTCAGATGTGGAGAGTGTTATGAACAGCATTGTGTCTCTGCTGTTAATTCTGGAGACCGAGAAGCAGGAAGCTCTGACTGAAAGCCTGTGTGAGAAGTTACTGAAAGCTCGTGAGGGTGAGAGGCCTTCACTGCGATTGCAGCTGTGAGTATACTATGATCACTGAGCATAACAGGATTAAAACATAAGAGTAATGTACTGCCTTACTGGATGTCATGTGCATTGTTTTACATTGAGAGCGTGCTATCTACAAATTGGCTATGGCATTACCATTGTTACAAAAGTGCTGTGGTTGTGAAGCATTGTCAGTTGTGAAAGACGCTATATACATGTAAGGCAAACAACAGGAATTCTGCAGATGCTGGAAATTCAAGCAACACACATCAAAGTTGCTGGTGAATGCAGCAACTTTGATGTGTGATACATGTAAGGCCGCTGTTTATTCTCTTCACAATTGATAATTGCATTTTCAGAGAGTAGCTTCTTTGAGTCCCCGGAGTTTAGAAGAATCTTATGGAAACCCGTCAAATATTGAAAGCTCTTGATGGAGTGGACGTGGAGAGGTTGTTTCCTATACTGGGCGAGTCTAGAATTAGAGGGCACAGCCTCAGAATAGAACGTTCCTTTAGAACAAAGATGAGGAATTGCTTTAGTCAGAGGGTGGTGAATCTATGAAATTCATTGCTACGGATGGATGTGGAGGCCAAGTCAGTGGGTATATTTAAAGTGGAGATTGATAGGTTCTAGATTCGTAAGGCATCAAAGGTTACAGGGAGCATGCAGAGAATGGGATTGAGAGGGATAATAAATCAGCCATGATGGAATGGGTTGAATGGCCTAATTCTGCTTCTATGTTTAATGGTCTTATGGAGTCAGTGGAGGCATTGAGTGTCCCAGTAAGTGTTGCCCATCACCTTATACCAGCACCCCTGCTGAGCCCTGTTGTTGTTTTGTCATGTCTTTGTTTTAACATCATGTAATTAAGACAGGAGAGACAGTTACAGCCTGCATTAATATTTAGGCCGGCAGAAAAAATAATAAAAATGTCACAGAGTAGGCTTTTAGAAGAGGATTGAATAAAGAATTTTTCTTCTAATCCACTGACATTTTCCCAGAGGATTCTTTTTCCTTTAGAATCACAATAACGGTATGAACAAAGGAGCCCCAGCACTGTATTCTTTCTCCCTCTTTTCAAAGCTGTCCAAGTGGGGTAACCTCAGCCTTAAATGTATTGGAATATTGTCTGCAAATATCAGGCAGACAAATTGGCAATTGCTACCACTGTTAGAAATTTAGGCCAGACTGGCCTGGACCTTTCTTTAACTTTCAGTAGTGACACCACTTAAACCAGGGGTCCCCAACCTTTTTCGCAACGCGAACCGGTTTCTTATTGACAATATTCTGCGGACCGGCCGACCCGGGGGGGCGGGGGTGTTGCCGACGGACAAGAGTAGCAGTCGATTACGTTGTGTTTACCCCGAGAAAGTCTACAATGACCATGAAGCCTTGCGCGGGCACCAGTGCGCATGCATGACTTGCGTATGTGTGTATGTGCTGATTTTTTTTCTTCAAATTGTTTTTGGCGATTCTGTTCGGGGTGGGGGGACGGTGTTAATCACGACTGGAATATCGGTGATAAGTGGCTAATACACTCAATTTTGTTTCTATAAGGGTTTATCTAACAAATTTAATATTAAACACAGCGCATATTTTCCTCCCATGAATATAGTGATAAGTCAATTATCAGCGGAGGACAGGGGAGCTTGAAGTAAGTGTTGAACGAACTTCCAGTAGAAGTGGTAGAGGCAGGTTCGATATTGTCATTTAAAGAAAAAATGGATAGGTATATGGACAGGAAAGGAATGGAGGGTTATCGGCTGAGTGTAGGTCGGTGGGACTAGGTGAGAGTAGCGTTCAGCACGGACTAGAAGGGCCGCGATCGCCTGTTTCCGTGCTGTAATTATTATATGGTTATATTAGTCACTTATAAGTCAATAGCATCATAACATTTTAAGTAACTTTTGGATATTAAACACACAGCACATATTTTCTCCATATGAACATATAAACTCATTGCAACGCACCAATATCGCTGAATCAGTGGGAGCCCTGGGCTGAATACTTGTTTCCCTGCAACAACACGGTCCCATCGAGGGGTGATGGGAGACAGCAATTTAGTTTTCGTTGCATTCAATGCAGAAAACTCCGCTTCGCAGCGATATTGTGTTGGAAATAGAAGCAACATTTTCAGTGCTTTCGTGGCTATCTCAGGATATTCAGCCTTGACTTTGATCCGGAATGCCGGCAGAGATGTTATGTCAAACATACTTTTCAGCCCGTCGTCATTTGTAAGCTCGAGGAGTTGATCTCCTTCCCGCGCTGACATGGATGACGCGTGTGTAATGACCTCGCATGCGTTCAAGCTCAACCGTGGGTGTGACAGGGAATGAGGAAAGGTGCAGCTGACTCCTATCGCCAAATCATGTCGTTTCCTCGCAGCCCGGTAGCACATGCTTTGCGGCCCAGTACCAGTCCGTGGCCCGGTGGTTGGGGACCGCTGACTTAAACTCTTCCATTAGTGCAATGACCTTTCATTTGAAACTTGTTCACAATCAATTGTCGTTCCTTTTAGCTTTTTGTGCCTTGTTGTCTAAAATCATGCTGATGTTCTAGTGCAGGCATTAATAGTAAAATCTGAACAGTTTTCCCAATGGTCCTGCTCAGACATTTCACCATCCATCAGCAATGTCATATGACCAAAGCAGTGAAAGATGAGGCAGACACACTAGACACAATCATTCATTAATTATATACCACAGGGCATAGGAATGCTTAGTATTAAGACGACATGGGGAATGTGGTTTCTTGACCAGTGTCAAAAAGATGTTCTTTGTTTTTAAAAAATGTTTAATGCAAAAATTGGTAGATTTATACATAAAATATAAATGCGACACAACCTTATTTAAACTTTATAAATTTGGGTATGGTCCTAAGATCCAGAAAATGTTCGGAGGAGTTTTACCCTTTTTCAGTCAGGGAAGAGGATCTTCAGTTACAAGGAGAGACTGGCAAAGTTAGTTAAGTGGATTAATAACCAGGTGGGGAGATGTGTCATAGACTCAGGGGTTCCTTACAGCACTGAAAAAGATCAAAGGGCAACACGGGGTGAACGCTTGTGCTGTCCAGTTGTTCAATCTGAGAACCATTTTTCTAACATTTGTATATAGTGTGAATGTGGCTATCCTTTTCACTTAGGTTGCGTAATCTTTTCCATGGAATGGAGGAGAATGCTCCTGCCAGGTACATTGTATATTGCAGTCTCATCAAGGTAGCTGCATCCTGTAATGCTATTCAATACATTCCTACTGATCTTGATCAGGTGAGTCACTCACTTCACATGTTTTACTTCATTATGGTCATTGGCTGTTTTAATTCCGGAGCAAGTGGTAATGTTGTTGGCGAGAAACTTGTTGCAGCCACTTCCAGTAATGCTACAGTCCTGTAATAGCAGAACATTCTGTTTGGTGGTATCCCTTGTCAATCTAAGGCAGCAACACACACAAGAAGATTTAAAATTCTTCAGGGTAGACATATCTTGAAGAGATTTCTCAGTGGAGCAGCAAATCATTTATAAATCCCTGCCAACCTAAGGCAGGCAGGAATTTAGAAACAAGAGTAGGCTACTGAACTCCTCATCCTGTTCTGTTCAATAAGATCATGGCTTAATCCTAAGTAACTTTGGTTGAAACAATTCTGTCAATCTTTCACTGACCCACCATAAATTCCATTTTGCAGAATGCTATTGTTAGTTTCCTAACTGTGGAAAGAACTGTCTGTAAAGTTTAGTATCTGGCCCGGACTCTCCGTCCAGCAGCTATACTACTGTTTCACTGAATAATTTGAAAAAGTTAATCAAAACTTCATTTAACTGTCAACAGGGACAGTTTCATTTTGCAAGGGTAATAAACCAGTTGTGTATGTGTACGTACATGTACACACTCCTGTTACTAATGTTTCACCAGCAATAGAGCTTTTCTACTGTTAAAACAAATATCTTGGCCATTTTCATTTCATACTGTCAATTTTTATGCCTTGGTTATTTAAATCATGCCAGATTTTTGCACCGTTCTCCATTTTCTCTAAGTCAGTTGTCTGTTTTTCGAAATCACTTCCTGATCTCTATTTTCCTGCCTAGATTGGCAATCTTGGTATGATTTCTTTGCTAGGTTTCAATGCAGTAACAAGACCAAAGTATTCCCGATACTGAGTCAGAAAGTATTAAACAAATCAGACAGCATCTTTTTTTTTAAAGGGTTAGCACTTTAGGGTTAATGACGGCTGAAAGTTCAGACATACCACTTTTGATCAGAAACATTTTCTTGGAGCAGATGTTGCCTGACCAACTTAGTGTTAACAATTTCCTATTTGCATTTATCTACAGTTAATGTCCTGTAGTCTTTTATGATGAATAATATCAAAAAGTTAGTAACTTTTGTTTTCCAACAAGGTACGGAAGTGGATATCAGACTGGAACCTCACTGTGGACAAGAAACACCATGTATTGCGATTGCTTTATGAAGCCTTGGTTGACTGTAAGAAAAGGTAATGTTCTGTTTTGAATTTAGTAGGTGTGCCACAGTAGCATAGCAGTTCGAGTGACTCCAGTACAGCTTGGGGCTTCAGAGATCAATTCTGATGTCATCTGTAAGAGGTTGTTCCTGTGACTATGTGGGTTTCCTCCCACAGTCCAAAGACGTACCAATTAATTGGTAATTGTAAATTGTCCTGTAATTAGGCTGGGGTTAAATAGGTTGCAGGGCCAGAAAGGCCTGTTTCACGCTGTATCTCTAAATAAAATAAATAAACATTAAATGTGCACTTAACTTTTTTGAAGTATTTGAAGTTAAATAGAGTTCTAATACAGAGTCTTTATTGAAATGAATGACTGAGTAGTCACTGGGGACTGGATGTCCTGCTCTTGGTCCTCCTGCATTTTCTGCTGAACAATTAAACAAATTAGCAACAAAGGAATACTCGGGCACTAACTGCTATATCTTGATTGACTGGGCTTGCATTCTACTGCTTGAAGGGTTCTGCTCAATGTGTCTATAACATAACTCCAGTAAATGTAAAGGCTATTAATATGGTGACAGATTATGCGCTGAGCCTTTGACAGGAAACAATTAAAACACTCAAGTTACCCCCTCTTTGCACCGTTTGCCTTGTGTCTGGATGTCATAACTGCCAAAGTTTCCCTTGGGTCACGATAAAACACTGCTGCTGTTTAAGACTGTCTTCTGTATTTCTGAATTTCATCCTTGCTCATATCCAGGTCATTCAACGATGATGCCAAATGGCAAAAGCCACTGAAAATCTAAATTTCTTCAAAAGCTGAGGTTTGGGATAATTTGAAAATGTTGAGTTTTACAGATGCTTGTTAAGTAGGAGTAATCAGGACTACAAACAAGGGCAATTATTTACCTTCCTTTATTTCAAACTTACTGGGTTGTGAAGCCCCTGCTATAGCACATTATAACTACAGCCTTTACCTATAGTACAGATTTCATCTTTCCAAATGCTCTTGTACTCCCTGATTGGTTCCATGTTCTTAGTTTTGAGCCAACGTGTGTATCTTTCACTCCAGCCTAGCTGATAGAGCACAGTCTTAGAAACTTCAGAATAGAAGATGCGTTCAAATTCACAGGATTTCAGTAGAATATTAGAAACACTACTTGTTCCAATTAACTGGAGCTTTAGTAAGACTGCATCTGGAATATTGTGTCCAAATCTAGGGTCTTGATAAAGTATATCCTTCCTATGGACCGTTTGTCCCACTCCCATTAGGGCAGAGGCTTTGCAGCAACCACATCAAGACCACTAAACTCAAAAACATTTACTTCCCCAATCCTTCAGGCTAATCAACCCATTAATCCACCCCACCCCACCACAACTAAATATACATCACCTAGTGTCACTTCATGTACATAGAATCAGTTTGTATAAAGTCTAATGAGTGGACAGTTACTGCAACAGGAGGTTTATCACAAGGCAAAAAGAATTTGACACAAGGTAACATCTTCCTTACATTGTACTTTGCCCACTAATGTGAGCTTTACGGAGCTGTGGAGGTGGATTGGCAGGCCTGAGAATAAACAGTACCCACCCACTTTCCAACATGTCACCTAGAGGCTAAACAGGGAAAGTTAGAAGACAACCACGTGATTCTATAAATGCTGGAAATCTGGAGTAACACATACAAATTGCTGGAGGAACTCAGCAGGTCAGGCTGCATCTATGGAAAGGAATAAACAGTCGATGTTTCAGGCTGAGACCCTTCACCAGGAAAGACAAGGCTGTATATTAAAAAAGAAAATGGCTTAATTGTTTTCATCAGTCGATAAAATATGGTAGTTCACAAAAGATAAATTATGGCAACTGGGAAAGTTGTATCCTTAGTCAATGTTTTAGGGGATAGAGGAGCTGATAAACAGCTGAAAGTCTTGCTTTCAATAAGTTCACAACATCTGCATGCTCAAAATAAGCCTAAATCAGAACAGAATCTCTAACTGTTGAACTTAATGACCCAGTGGCAATTAATCTCTATATACTCAAGGTAGAAATTCTGGAAGTAATGTTTATTTAGTATTTCAATTTTTGATTCTATATTTCATTATGTACTGTGTAGCGCAGCATGTGGTGTTATAACACTGTTGTACATCAAAGGCTTGAAATAGGAGCAGACTTGAGCTACTTATCACTGTCATCTCATGCCCAAGTTGCATTGCTTTGTTTGAACGTGTGCCAGAATATCTTACTGCAGATCATATAGGAACTTTGTGCCTGACCAAAGGAGGTAGATCAGTCCCTTAGTAGGTATGTTTGTTTACAAATCAAATATGAAGCACATTTTTGAGCTGTTTTATTTTAAAGATTTGAACTTGTCTTCCTTCAAAAGCTTTTTTTTAATGCTTCTATTGCCCTGACTTAATAGAAACATAGAAAATCTACAGCACAATACAGGCCCTTTGGCCTACAATGCTGTACCGAACATGTACTTACTTTAGAAATTACCTAGGGATACCCATGGCCCTCTGTTTTTCTAAGCTCCTTGTACCTATCCAGGAGTCTCTTAAAAGACCCTATTGTATCCGCCTCCACCACCGTCCCTGGCAGCCCATTCCACACTCTCACCACTCTCTGCATTAAAAAAAAACTTACCCCTGACATCTCCTTCGTATCTACTTCTAAGCACCTTAAAACTGTGCCTTCTCGTGTTAGCCATTTCAACCCTGGGAAAAAGCCTCTGACTATCCACACGATCAGTGCCTCTCATATACACCTCTATCAGGTCACCTTTCATCCTCCGCCACTCCAAGGAGGAAAGGCCAAGTTCTCATAAGGCATGCTCCCCAATCCAGGCAACATCCTTGTATATCTTTTCTGCACCCTTTCTATAGTTTCCACATCTTTCCTGTAATGAGGTGACCAGAACTGAGCACAGTACTCCAAGTGGGGTCTGACTAGAGTCCTATATAGCTGCAACATTACCTCTTGGTTCTTAATCTCAATCCCACGGTTAATGAAGGTCAATACACCGTATGCCTTCTTAACCACAGAGTGGACCAGCGCAGCAGCTTTGAGTGTCCTATGGACTCGGACCCCAAGATCCCTCTGATCCTTCACACTGCCAAGAGTCTTATCGTTAATACTATATTCTGCCTGCATATTTGACCTACCAAAATGAACCACCTCACACTTAACTGGATTGAACTCCATCTGCCACTTTTCAGCCCAGTTTTGCATCCTATCGATGTCCCACTGTATCCTCTGACAGCCCTCCACATTATCCACAACACCCCCAACCTCTGTGTCATCAGCAAATTTACTAATCCATCCATCCACTTCCTCATCTAGGTTATTTATAAAAATTACGAAGAGTAAGGGTCCAAGAACTGATCCCTGAGGCACACTACTGGTCACCGACCTCCATGCAGAATATGTCCCGTCTACAATCACTCTTTGCCTTCTGTGGGCAGGCCAATTCTGGACCCACAAAGCAATGTCCCCTTGGATCCCATGCCTCCTTACTTTCTCAATAATACTGACATGTATCTTATCAAATGCCCTGCTGAAATCCATATACACTACATCTACTGCTCTGTGTTGATCAATGTATTTAGTCACATCTTCAAAAAATTCAATCAGGCACATAAGGCACACCTGCCTTTGACAAAGCCATGCTGACTATTCCTAATCATATTATGCCTCTCCAAATGTTCATAAATCCTGCTTCTCAGGATCTTCTCCATCTACTTACCAACCACTGAAGTAAGACTCACTGGTCTGTAATTTTCTGGGCTATCTTTACTCCTTTTCTTGAATAAGGAACAACATCTGCAACCCTCCAATCCTCTGGAGCCCCCTCCGTCCCCATTGATGGTGCAAAGATCATTGCCAGAGGCTCAGCAATCTCCTCCCAAGATCCTTTTCCGTAGTGAATACTGAAGCAAAGTATTCATGAAGTACCTCTGCTATCTCCTCCAGTTGTGTACACACTTTCCCACTGTCATACTTGATTGGTCCTATTCTCTCACATCTTATCCTCTTGCTCTTGCCATACTTGTGGAATGCCTTGGGGTTGGTTTTCTTTAATCCTGTTCACCAATGCCTTTTCATGGCCCCTTCTGGCTTTCTTAATTTTGTTCTTAAACTCCTTCCTGCTAGCCTTATAATCTTGTAGATCTCTATCATTACCTAGTTTTTTTTTTTGAACCTTTTCTTCTTGACTAGATTTTCAACAGCCTTTGTACACCACAGTTCCTGTACCTTACCATCCTTTCCCTGTCTCATTGGAACGTACCTATGTAGAACGCCATGCAAGTACCCCCTGAACATTTGCCACATTTCTGCCGTACATTTCCCTGAGAACTTCTGTTCCCAGTTTATGCTTCCAAGTTTCTGCCTGATAGCTTCATATTTCCCCTTGCTCCAATTAAACACTTTCCTAACTTATCTGCTGCTATCCCTCTACAATGCTCTGGTAAAGGAGATAGAATTGTGATCACTATCTCCAACATGCTCTCCTACTGAGAAACCTGACACCTAACCAGGTTCATTTCCCAATACCAGACCAAGTACAGCCTCTCCTCTTGTACATATTGTGTCAGGAAACCTTCCTAAACACACCTAACGAACTCCACCCCATCTAAACCCCTTGCTGTAGGGAGATCTGCCTGCATGACGATCCTGTTGTTATTACACCTTTCCAGAATCTGTCTCCCTATCTGCTCCTCGATGTCCCTGTTACTAGTGGGTGGTCTATAAAAAAGCACCCAGTAGAGCTATTGATCCCTTCCTGTTTCTAACTTCCACCCACAGAGACTCAGTAGACAATCCCTCCAAGACTTCCTCCTTTACTACAGCCGTGACACTATCTGATCAGCAGTGCCACACCCCAACCTCCCTGTCCTTTCTGAAACATCTGAAGCCTGGCACTCCGTGTAAACTTTCCTGCCCCTGAGCCATTCAAGTCTCTGTAATGGCCACACCATCATAGCTCCGTGTTACCGAGGTACAGGTTCAGCTTCCATTCCTGGCACTTGAGCTGAATCTCCCAGTGACATGCTGAAGAGAACATTTCTTTCTGTGGGTGTAACATAAAGCCAAGGCCCCTTTAGCTCTCATTATTAAAACGCCAAGACCCAGGAATTAACACCTCCCTCTGCAACTAGATCATCAATTTGTGATTGATTTGTGGCTATGAGCACATTGTTGTTTACATAATATCAGGCAACTTTTTGTCAGAGCTAATCAATTCAGTGCAATTTGCCTACTGCTGAAACGGATCTATGGCAGATGCCATCAGCACTCATCTGTGGAGCATCTGGATAGTAAAGCCACCTACATTCTACTACTGTTTATTAACTACAGTTCTGCCTTCATTGCTATCTTCCAAGTAAACTCATCACCAAGCTCCAGACCCTAGGAGTTAATGTCTCATTCTGTAATTAGATTTTTGACTTTCTGAACAACAGACTGCAATCAGTAAGGATATGCAGCAACGCCTCTGCCACAATTATTCTGGTCCTCCACAAGGCTGCATGCTCAGCCCCAACTCTACTCCCTGGACACTCATGACTGTGCGGCCAGATTCTGCTCCGGTTCCATCTACAAGTTGGCAGATGATACCACTGTAGTGGTCCGTATCTGAAATAACAATGAGTTCAAGTACAGGAAGGAGATAGAGAGCTTAGGAATATGGTGTTATGAGAACAGCCTTTCCCTCGATAATAAAACAGAAGAGCTGGTCATTGACTTCAGGAAGAGGAGGTGCTACACGTGCACTAGTTCATAAATTCATGCTAGATCTTTCAAGGCAATTTTCTGCTTATCAGTCCCTTAAATGAATAAAATTAGCAAGCCATTAGGTTTCCAAACGTGTTTCACATTCTGCCATTGGTCATAAACGGCTCCATTTGTAGCTTCTTGTACTTTGGATAAGGGGAAAGGGAAGACAGAGAATGGAACAGATATGGGGTGAATGACATCCTCCTGTGCTGTATCATTGTTGCTAGGACAACACAACAACTTGTGCGATATTTTTGTTTTTGAAACTGTAATTTTTGATCACTGTCTTAACTTCAAAACTAATGAATATAAAACGTTGTAGATCCAAGCACCAGTGATTCTAAAATTGTATGTTAAACTTCCATAGCTTGTTATGATCTGCAGTGTTAGAATCATTGGTGTTTGGATCTACTGTTGTTAGAGGCACTCTAAAACTGCAACTCTAGTAGATTATGACAAATTTGGTGCATCAACATAGTGGTTCTGACAGAAGACAAATCTGTCCTTTTTAAAGAAAAGCTTTTAATCAACAGAAAAGGCAGTTTCTTTTTCCTTTGTGAAGCAGCTGAAAAACCTATTAACTTTGAAAGAAAAAGTTAAAATATTTGTATGTCACAATGAAGTATGAATTAGCTGTATGTTATAGGATGTGACTCAGAATGAGCCTTTAAGTACACAGGAAAGCAGCCTTATATCTGTGTCTAAAGGGCGAACTACTACACACTTACAGATGCTTGCCCAATGAATTATGAGGCATGGTTACTCTCCAAAAGGAGCAGAGTAATTGTGCACTGAAGCAAACTTTTGATCTAGTTTTCAAGTGTACCAACTAATTCATTGAAACCAATTTAAAAAGATAAATAGCATAACAATGTATTTTATCAACCTTCTCTGTTCACTTTTAGTGACTAGATAAATATGAAGCAAATGATGGGAATTAGTTGCTTTGATGGCAATATGAGATTAATTGAGACTCAGAATTATGTAGAACTTATTAATACACAATTTTATCAAGTTTAAACTAGCAAACCGTGCTTCATAAATATAGCCAAAATGCCCAAAAGATAGCAAAGCAATAATAAAAATTGACACCGCATAGATCACAGAAAAGGTATGAAAGTGCAAGACAAGAGGCAGGAAAGATTTATCAGAATGGTTCCAAAGATTTAAGCCATAATGATAGAAAGGAGATGTTTGGGTTGTTCTGAGAAAAGAAGTTAAGAAAAGATAGGGCAGAAGAATCAGAGTAATGAATTGAGTTGGGATTGAGGAAGAAGGTAGTCACTGCTGGGTAATCATTACTTTAATTGCATTCCTGTGAATAGAAATTGGAAAGTTTTTTTTTGTAGAAAGCCAGCAATGGACCTGGGCTGAATGATACCTTTGTGTGACTTAGTATTTCTAAATGAGACTGTAAATGGGTTAATGTACTTAAGACCATATCCTTGTTTTCCAAATTATTTACACTCAGGTGTGATAAAATACATAAGGAGTCTTCAACCAGAAACATTAATTCTTTCTCTTAACAGCTGCTACCTGACCTGCTGAGTTTCACCAACATTTTATGCCTTTTATTTCATATTTCCTGTGTTTGTAGTTTGTTTTCCCATTTACTAGTAATGAATGACATGGATAATAGAGCTGTCAGCAATAATGTAAGGCTGGCATTGACAAATAATTTCATTCAACTTCACTTAAACCCCATCATTGAAATGTTCCCACAACCAGTGGCCCACTTTCAAGGACTCTTCCTCTCATGTTCTCTATATTTATTGCTTATTTATTTTCTGTTAAGTGGTAAATGAGTTCCATTAATGCAACTTTAGACCCAAGATTGTCTACTACTTTATAACAGAAAAAGAATTATTAAAAGTGCTTGGTTCTTCATTAGAATCAACTGTGTTGAAATTCCCACTCTTTTTAACAGTGATGCAGCTGCCAAAATTATGGTGGAATTGCTTGGAAGTTACACAGAAGACAATGCTTCACAGGCTAGGGTTGACGCTCACAGGTAACGAATTATTCTGGGCTTTCTAAACCTAAATTGTCTTTTGCATAGTTTTGGTTATGAATTATATAAATGGCGGTTGAAAATCTTCTAGATAAATTGAATACAGAGGTAATGCTTTATTGGATTTTTTTTTCAACAGATGTATTGTAAGAGCATTGAAGGATCAAAACACATTTCTTTTTGACCATCTTCTTGCTTTAAAACCGGTTCGATTCCTAGAAGGGGAACTTATTCATGATGTGAGTTATAATTATGGGTTTGTTGCATTACAATGCCTTAAAATCAAGTTTTATAGTTAAGCAGTGGCTTGATGCATAGACTGAAGAATGACACTCTCCAAACATAATATGTATCTTTTAAAGCATTGTCTTGTTCTGCCTCCCATACGTAATAATGCAAAGTAAAGATATCAGGGTCAGCTGCTTACTAAGAGCACGGAGGAAATTGTCTCTGTCCATAGCCTTGACTGTGTGTTTTAAATTACATTCCTCTGTCATTTTGTAATGAGAGGTATAATCTTGGCTGTGGCAATCAAAGCGGTACAGTGTACAAGATTAATGGATTTTCTGTTAAGTTGCCAGTGTTGTGTTTTAGCCTGCTAATCTCTTTAATAACACTCGGCACAATGCTCTGTCAAATCGATTTGCTACTACTGGACGGATCCCAAAATTTCTTTTGATCTTTTAGTTATAACCCAGGGAGCACTGAAGTGAGTATGCTAACTGGGCATTTATTCAATTCCCACATGCCTCTGCAGTTTTTTTTTCCATAATTTGGGTTGGTAGTTCCATTCAGACAGCACAGTACAGGAAGTTCGAATCAGAGATCATCAAGGTTACATGCAAGTGAATCTAATATAAACACGAGTTTTGATGTTTATTTTTAATTGAACTACAGGCCAAATTCTGAGACTCTCATCATGAATCGTGCCTTGATTGGTCAATCTATTTGAAATAAAGCTGGAAAGAGCTAGCAACAGAATGAGCACCTTGATATAACAATTTAATTCTCAAACTATTTGTGTAGAACATGGAACATTACAGCACAACACAGACCTTTCAGCCCACGATGTTCTGCCAATCTTTTAATCTACACTAACATCAATCTATCCTTCCATCCCACTTAGCCCGACATTTAAGAGTCTCTGCCTCTACCAGCACCCCGGCAGCACTTTCCTGTGTGTGTGTGTGTGTGTGGGGAAGAATCTTACCTCTGACATTCTCCCTCTCTCCCCCCCCCCATACTTTCCTCCAATCACCTTAAAATTATGCCCCCCCCCCCATATTAGCCATTTCCGCCCTCGGAAAAAGAATCTGGCTGTCCACTCTATCAACTTTTATCATCTTGTACACCTCTATCAAGTCATCTTCCTTCACTCCAAGAGAAAAGCTCTAGGTTCCTCAACCTTTCCTCAACTATTTGTATCTATTCAAGTGTTAATCTAAAATAATGTTTTACAAATTGCTTTTTCTCAGCAAGAAATGTTTTGGAATTCTAATCCAACTTTAAACAACTTCAGGCAGGAGTTTTAGAATTAAACTGTTGTAAACCCAGAATTAAAAAGGGTGAAGCACATTGCAAGACAATGTTATGGATGGACATGCCAAAATACACACCTTTGACAAGAGAAATGATTGAGCTGTCTTCACTTCTGACCAAAAATGATTGACCTTAAATGTTAACTCCTTTCCCATTCTGTGGCTCATGTCTTGATTTGCTGAGTATATCCATCATTTACTCTTTTTCAATCGTAATTACATTTCACAAGAGTTTGTAAGCACTTATAACTATTCAAAATCCTCTGGGAACTAATGCTTTTAATAATGGTTTTGTGTTTTGATCCTTAACTATGGGGATAAGTAAACTGTTTATGGAAACAGTTTGGAAATATCTCAGATTAACTACGTTTTTCTCACAATGATATCAGAGTGTTTAGGCTGCTTGCCAAATCCTTGTTGTGTCAGTTTCTGTTAGGAGTATTTGGCATAACATTTTACAGTTTTGTGTTTTAATTGTATATCTGACCTTTTGTATTTTTGAGTTTGACCCAATACATCTCTATTTTTAGCTCCTGACGATTTTTGTTAGTGGAAAATTGGCCGCTTATGTCAAATTTTACCAGAGTAACAAAGATTTCATCGATTCTCTAGGTGAGATTTCAATTCTTAAAATATAGTCAGAATTTAAGTGTAATATTATAGTGGAGAAAATGTATTTCTTCTTTTTACTAAAAATACTTGCATTTATGAGTTGCCTGCTATAACCTCCAAACATTTCATTGTGCATCACAACCAGTCAAGGGTTCTATTCATTCACAAGTAGTGGGCATTGTTTACAAAATCAGCTTGTTTTGTCCGTAACACAAGAGATTCTACAGATTATGAAAATCCAGAGTAACACACACAAAATACTGGAGGAACAATGAAGAGGAATAAACCGTCAACGTTTCCAGCCGCTATCCTTCATCAGGATTGATGTTTTTTGTCTATACAGTGTTGTCCCAAAGCTATCTTGCTGAACCATTTCAAATGGTAGTTAAGAGTCAACCCTGCTACATTTATTTCCAGATTCAATGAAGGTGGCAAATTTCCTTCTCTGAAAGACATTAGGGAAACTACATAATATAAAAAATATTAGAATATAATACAACCTGAGGCTTTATAAGGCCTCACTTGGGGTATTGTCAACAGTTTATGGCCCCTTATCTAAGAAAGGATGCGCTAACATTGGAAAGGGTTCAAAAGAGGTTCACGGAAATATTTACGGGAATGAGAGGCTTGTTTGATAGCTCCAGGCCTAAACTTGCTGGAATTTAGAAGAATGAGGGTGGATTACATTGAAACCTATTAGATGTTGAAAAGCCAAGATAGAATGGATGTGGAGAGGACGTTTGCTATAGTGAGGGAGTCTAGGACCAGAGGACACATCCTCAGACTAGAAGGACATCCATTTAGAATGGAGATGAGGAGGAATTTCTTTAGCCAGAGGATGGTGAATCTGGAACTCGAGGCTGCAGGGAGCTAACCCTAACCCTGCCAGGTCCAGGCCTCCCTATGTCCTCCATTATCTCAACTCCCATTCCCCCGACCCTAACCTCCACACTCCCACAAACCCTGGCCCAGCCAGTTCCCCTCTCTCCCTCTCTCCTCCAGGCCTTCACCTCAATCCCCCATTCCTATCCCTAACTCTAACATCCATAACCCTCTCACCTCCATCCCAACCCTACCCTTATCCCTAATCCTAACCTCCATACCCACACAAACCCTGACCCACATCCCCAAACATGAGCACTCATTCCCTACAATCCACCCCCCAACACCAACCATAAGCAATAATTCCACCATCCCCATAAACCTTAGCATGTTCCTAACACTAAACCTTAGGACAGATATAAGAAGGACAAAGAATTTGATAAAGGCAAGTTGTGTTGGACCAGGTGAATGAAGACTTGGGGCAGATTAAAGTGGCAGGGTCGAGTGACGCTGAATCTCTAATTATGAGATTGAGAAACACGAGGGATAAGAGAGAAGCACAAGAGGGCTAGGCAGGTTGAAAGATTCCTGATTGCTCAGGGTGTGAAAGGTTATGGGGAATAGCAGGAGCATGGGACTGAGAGGGAAAATGCATCAGCCATAATGAAATACCAGAGAAGACTCGATGGTTGAATGGCCTAATTCTGCTCCTATGTCTTATGGAGTGAGTGAGGGCCTCCATCGGTCAGAGTTGACCATGTATATTGCGTCCTAGCTGTCTAGATAAGCGAGCCTGGGAAGTACCATATGGAGAGTAAGCTGTTGCCCATGTAGCAAGCTCCCCATCTCCACATATCTGATGAATCCAAAAGAATGGCAAAGACCGACACAGTATGGTACCAGTAGCGTCGCAGGAGTTGCCAGTCAGCATTGAATTCAATAGAGGGACTCCGGCTCCAGATTTTTCCCTGTGGGCTTACTCCCAAAGCTTTCCCTGTGAATGGGTATAATCTCAAGGCAGCGGAGACTTCAGATCAGAGTTCTCCTTCCAGATGAGCTGCCAACCACGGCTGATGAGCCACATCTACCCGAAGTGACTTGTTTTAAGGCGCCAGTAGCCCGCCTTTGACCCTTCTGTCAGTAAAAACGTTCTGTCAGGCTTAGTGGCTAAGCCATATGCGAAGGCCAGAAGCAGGACTTGGTTATCAGAGGCTATTTGAAGCACATGCCTTTGGGAGCATTTAATAGATGGTCAGAGCTTGTCCCCATTACCACCCCCTGCTATAACAACCTTAAGGATCCAGTGGCCTTATAACCCAGTAGATTTGTAGATCCCAGTAATCACTGATACTAGCTCAAACAACAGGAATTCTGCAGATGCTGGAAATTCAAGCAACACACATCAAAGTTGCTGGTGAACACAGCAGGCCGAGCAGCATCTGTAGGAAGAGGTGCAGTCGACATTTCAAGCCGAGACCCTTCGTCAGGAGTCCTGACGAAGGGTCTCGGCCTGAAACATCGACTGCACCTCTTCCTACAGATGCTGCTTGGCCTGCTGCGTTCACCAGCAACTTTGATGTGTGTTGACTGATACTAGCTTTTAGTTTTCAGAAAAGAACTTAATTTAAATCCTGTGGTGATATTTGAATTTGTATTATGTTTGCTGTTGTGTGCTGGGGCAGCAGGCTGAGGGTAGCAGACACCAACAGAATCAACAAACTCATTCGTAAGGCCAGTGATGTTGTGGGGATGGAGCTGGACTCTCTGACGGTGCTGTCTGAGAAGAGGATGCTGTCCAAGTTGCATGCCATCTTGGACAATGTCTCCCATCCACTACATAATGTACTGGGTGGGCACAGGAGTACATTCAGCCAGAGACTCATTCCACCGAGATGCAACACTGAGCGTCATAGGAAGTCATTCCTGCCTGTGGCCATCAAACTTTACAACTCCTCCCTTGGAGGGTCAGACACCCTAAGCCAATAGGCTGGTCCTGGACTTATTTCCTGGCATAATTTACATATTACTATTTAATTATTTATGGTTTTATATTGCTATATTTATACTCTATTCTTGGTAGGTGCAACTGTAACGAAAACCAATTTCCCTCTGGATCAATAAAGTATGACTATGACTATTAGTGGTCCAAGCTATTTATATTATTTTACTATTAAGATACTGTACTTACTGTATGGTCAGTTATAATCTAGAAAACATTCATATTTATCACATGGACATAAAATCAAGTGAATCAAGTCAATGTACATTTAAAAAAAAGTGAAATGCGCCATTTGTGTTAACAACCTACACACCAACGATGTGCTGGGGGCAGCCTGCAAGTGTCATCACACATTCTAGTGCCAACATGCCCACAATGTTCAACACAACACAGAAAAAAACGAGACGACAACAGCAAAACAAGTCTATTTCCTATCCTCCCACACATAGACCTCCAACCCCAGGTCAGGCTGGCTCTGGGCATCTAGTCCTTGACCCCATGCTCTCAAACTCACAGGTATGGGGCCTCCAACCTACATTCTCTGGCCCAGACTCATCCTCTACCCCTGGTCTCACCAACTTCAGTCTTCAGCATTTCAGGCATTGTACTTCCAGACTGACTGAGCTCTGGACTTTCAACCTTTACCTTTGCCCTCCGGACTTTCCTGACTATTTTGTTCACGTGGTTGGGAGACATTATGGAAAGTGTATTGGGAACAATTTCCTTTTTCTCTTTAAAGTAGTGCCACAGTACCTTTTACATCCACCAGAGCGAATAGAGGGTGTTTGAGCTTAACATCAAATCTGATAGCACTTTTATCAATACATTGCTTCCTTGGTACTGCAAGGATTGTCAGGCTGACAGAAACCTGACAAGATGATCAACAACCAACTTATCTTCTGCACGTTGGTTGTTGGTCAGTCTTTGTGTGTAGTTCTTCATAAATTCTATGGGTTTTTTTTGTTTTACTATGAATCCCCTGCAAGAATATGTATATTAGAGTAGTGTGTGGTGATATATACACAAGAGAGTCTGCAAATGCTGGAAATCCAGAGTAACACATACAAGAGGTCAGGTCAGGCAGCATCGATGGAAAGGAATAAAGTCAATGTTTTGGGCTGAGACTCTTCGTCAGTCCTGATGAAACGTCGACTGTTTATTCCTGTCCATAGATGCTGCCTGACCTGCTGAGTCTCTCTAGCATTTTGTCTGTCTGTTATGATGATATATACTTTGATAATAAATTTACTTTGAACTTTGAATTCCTGTTTTCAGCAACTTCATGGCATAAGAGATGAGTGTTATTTTTCTTAAGTAATTACTCATTGTTCAAATGTTTGTGGCATTTAAAAATCAATTTCAATATCAACTTTCTCTCCAAACATGGGTTTCCTTTCCAAATACTTTGTCACAATTCGTTCTCAGGGTGTGAGGATCACTGACAGGGCTGGCACTTAATGGCACAAATAAAAAAGGCGTGAATATTGACTAACTTCTGTTAATGCCCCACCTCCCCTCTGTACCCTATCCCTTATTATTATTTTTTTTCTTTTCCTTTTTTTTCTCTCTTTTTTCTCCCTCTGTCCCTCTCACTATAACTCCTTGCCCATCCTCTGGGTCCCCCCCCCCTTCTTTCTCCCTAGGCCTCCTGTCCCATGATCCCTTCCCTTTTCCGGCCTCGTATCCCTTTTGCCAATCAACTTTCCAGCTCTTGGCTCCATCCCTCCCCCTCCTGTCTTCTCCTATCATTTCGGATCTCCCCCTCCCCCTCCCACTTTCAAATCTCTTACTAGCTCTTCTTTCAGTTAGTCCTGATGAAGGGTCTCGGCCCGAAACGTCGACTGTACCTCTTCCTAGAGATGCTGCCTGGCCTGCTGCGTTCACCAGCAACTTTTACGTGGGTTGCTTGAACTTCCAGCATCTGCAGATTCCCTCGTGTTTGCACAAATAAAAAGGGAACTGCTTTGAGAAACTTGATGCAACCAATAGGCTCCTCAAGTCAGAGGATTGTAAAATTTGCTAGCGCAGTGTGGGATTGGAGCAGAAACTACGCTTCAAGAACTGTGATTGTCTTGTGACAACTTGAACTTGTGAAAGAAACTATAATAATAGAAGCAAAATAGTACAGGTGCTGTAAATCCGAAACAAAATCAGAAAATGTAAATACTCAGACCAGGGACTGTCGATGGAGAGAGCTCCAAAATCCATATTGGTAAATCAGTTCATCATTATCGCACGTACTGGGGTACAGTGAAAAAGCTTCGTTCTGCATACCATCCATTCAGATCTTTACATCCCATCAGGACATTGAGCTAGTGCAAGGGGAGAGTAATAAGAGAATGCAGAATAAAGTATTACAATTACACAGAGAACAGACAGTAAGGTGCAAGGCCATAATGAGGAAGATTAAGATTACAGGGAGAAGGAAGCAGAATGAGTGTGATAATAAATCAGCCAACGGAATGACGGAGCAGACTGGACAGCCAAATGGCCTAATTTTGTTTCTCTCTGTTATGGTCTTGTATCGCACTACGTTCATTTGCCTTACAACGGCAGGTTAGAAGCTGTTCTTGAGCCTGGTGATGTGCTCTCAGGATTTTGTGTCTTTTATTCTGTGGGGAGGTGGCAGATGGGGCATATTTTAGAAACATAGAAAATAGGTGCAGGAGTAGGCCATTCGGCCCTTCGAGCCTGCACCGCCATTTATTATGATCATGGCTGATCCTCCAACTCAGAACCCCGCCCCAGCCTTCCCTCCATACCCCCTGATCCCCGTAGCCACAAGGGCCATATCTAACTCCCTCTTAAATATAGCCAATGAACTGGCCTTCAACTGTTTCCTGTGGCAGAGAATTCCACAGATTCACCACTCTCTGTGTGAAGAAGTTTTTCCTCATCTTGGTCCTAAAAGGCTTCCCCTCTATCCTCAAACTGTGGCCCCTCGTTCTGGACTTCCCCAACATCGGGAACAATCTTCCTGCATCCAGCCTGTCCAATCCCTTTAGGATCTTGTACGTTTCAATCAGATCCCCCCTCAATCTTCTAAATTCCAACGAGTACAAGCCCAGTTCATCCAGTCTTTCTTCATATGAAAGTCCTGCCATCCCAGGAATCAATCTGGTGAACCTTCTTTGTACTCCCTCTATGGCAAGGATGTCTTTCCTCAGATTAGGGGACCAAAACTGCACACAATACTCCAGGTGTGGTCTCACCAAGGCCTTGTACAACTGCAGTAGTACCTCCCTGCTCCTGTACTCGAATCCTCTCGCTATAAATGCCAGCATACCATTCACCTTTTTCACCGCCTGCTGTACCTGCATGCCCACTTTCAATGACTGGTGTATAATGACACCCAGGTCTCGTTGCACCTCCCCTTTTCCTAATCGGCCACCATTCAGATAATAATCTGTTTTCCTATTTTTGCCACCAAAGTGGATAACTTCACATTTATCCACATTAAATTGCATCTGCCATGAATTTGCCCACTCACCCAACCTATCCAAGTCACCCTGCATCCTCCTCACAGCTAACACTGCCACCCAGCTTCGTGTCATCCGCAAACTTGGAGATGCTGCATTTAATTCCCTCATCCAAGTCATTAATATATATTGTAAACAACTGGGGTCCCAGCACTGAGCCTTGCGGTACCCCACTAGTCACCGCCTGCCATTCTGAAAAGGTCCCGTTTATTCCCACTCTTTGCTTCCTGTCTGCTAACCAATTCTCCACCCACACCAATACCTTACCCCCAATACCATGTGCTTTAAGTTTGCACACTAATCTCCTGTGTGGGACCTTGTCAAAAGCCTTTTGAAAATCCAAATATACCACATCCACTGGTTCTCCCCTATCCACTCTACTAGTTACATCCTCAAAAAATTCTATGAGATTCGTCAGACATGATTTTCCTTTCACAAATCCATGCTGACTTTGTCCGATCATTTCACCGCTTTCCAAATGTGCTGTTATCACATCCTTGATAACTGACTCCAGCAGTTTCCCCACCACCGACGTTAGGCTAACTGGTCTATAATTCCCCGGTTTCTCCCTCCCTCCTTTTTTTAAAAAGTGGAGTTACATTAGCCACCCTCCAATCCTCAGGAACTAGTCCAGAATCTAACGAGTTTTGAAAAATTATCACTAATGCATCCACTATTTCTTGGGCTACTTCCTTAAGCACTCTAGGATGCAGACCATCTGGCCCTGGGGATTTATCTGCCTTCAATCCCTTCAATTTACCTAACACCACTTCCCTACTAACATGTATTTCGCTCAGTTCCTCCATCTCACTGGACCCTCTGTCCCCTACTATTTCTGGAAGATTATGCCCTCCTTAGTGAAGACAGTACCAAAGTAATTATTCAATTGGTCTGCCATGTCCTTGCTCCCCATAATCAATTCACCTGTTTCTGTCTGCAGGGGACCTACATTTGTCTTTACCAGTCTTTTCCTTTTTACATATCTATAAAAGCTTTTACAGTCTGTTTTTATGTTCTCTGCCAGTTTTCTCTCATAATCTTTTTTCCCCTTCCTAATTAAGCCCTTTGTCCTCCTCTGCTGAACTCTGAATTTCTCCCAGTCCTCAGGTGAGCCACTTTCTCTGGCTAATTTGTATGCTACTTCTTTGGAATTGATACTATCCCTAATTTCTCTTGTCAGCCACGGGTGCACTACCTTCCTTGATTTATTCTTTTGCCAAACTGGGATGAACAATTGTTGTAGTTCATCCATGCAACCTTTAAATGCTTGCCATTGCATATCCACCGTCAACCCTTTGTGTCATTTGCCAGTCTATCTTAGCTAATTCACGTCTCATACCTTCAAAGTTACCCCTCTTTAAGTTCAGAACCTTTGTTTCTGAATTAACTATGTCACTCTCCATCTTAATGAAGAATTCCACCATATTATGGTCACTCTTACCCAAAGGGCCTCTTACGACAAGATCGCTAATTAACCCTTCCTCATTGCTCAAAACCCAGTCCAGAATAGCCTGCTCTCTAGTTGGTTCCTCGACATGTTGGTTCAAAAAACCATCCCGCATACATTCTAAGAAATCCTCTTCCTCAGCACCTTTACCAATTTGGTTCACCCAATCTACATGTAGATTGAAGTCACCCATTATAACTGCTGTTCCTTTATTGCACACATTTCTAATTTCCTGTTTAATACCATCTCCAACCTCACTACTACTGTTAGGTGGCCTGTACACAACTCCCACCAGCGTCTTCTGCCCCTTAGTGTTACGCAGCTCTACCCATATCAATTCCACATCTTCCCGGCTTATGTCCTTCCTTTCTATTGCGTTAATCTCTTCTTTAACCAGCAACGCCACCCCACCTCCCCTTCCTTCATGTCTATCCCTCCTGAATATTGAATATCCCTGAACGTTGAGCTCCCATCCCTAGTCACCCTGGAGCCATGTCTCTGTGATCCCAACTATATCATAATCATTAATAACAATCTGCACTTTCAATTCATCCACCTTATTACGAATGCTCCTTGCATTGACACACAAAGCTTTTTAGCTCAATAAAATATCAATTTTTGTTTCTCCTCCACAGATGTCAATCCTACTGTAGTTACACATATTAAAACAGAAAATCCCAGAAACATGCAGTCGTTCTGGTGAAGGGGTTTTAACTTCAAATGCTAACTCCTGTTACTCTATTCACTGCCTAACCATTTCTAACTTCTATTTACCCTCAGGTATTTACATCATTTGTGAATTTATCATAGAAGTGGGGACAGTTTTAAAGGAAATGAATTAAGTTTCTACAACAATCCATTGGCAGTTTTGGATGTCAGGTTTTTAGGCTGCAAGGTAGGGCTGTGGATTATTGGCTGGGTTTCAGGCAGTAACTTAACCACCGTAATGCTATGGTGCTGTCAAAAACTGCACAGGGTTGCAAACAATAACCAACCATCTCAGAAATCGAGGCAATGTTGGTGTGCAGCTTTCCAGTTCCCAAATAATAAAAGCAAATACTAGGTTTTAATTCTTAAGTTTCCATCTAGTTCTTGGCCTAGATTAACCAAGGTCAGAAATTTATGTTTTGGCTAAGTAATTGGTGATGCTCCAAATGTGAGAGAATCTCCGAGATTGTGCTTCATTGTATCCAACAGCTGTTGGGGAACCGGTACTGACAAGAGGCCATGCAAACAGCTCCATCTCCAGTCTTTTGTCTGAAGGATTTGAGATGACCTGTTCTTTGGACATGTGTATTTACAATTTTTTGAAGTGCTGACCACATCCTGATATAGTTACTCAAAATTATTGATTAAAAATTACCAATTTTAATTATTTTGAATTTGCCATTTTATTCAGTGGTATTTCACTGTATTAGTCAGACCTAAATTTCTTCCCCCTCCCTTTCCAGTTTGTTTATTCCTTTCCATAGATGCTGCCCGACCTGCTGAGTTCCTCCAACACTTTGTGTTTTGTTAATTTGGATTTCCAGCATCTGCAGAATCTCTTGTGTTCTATATTTCTCCTATTTGACAATAGCTATACTGACAAAAATATCCTGTTGTAGGAGGTCCTGGTACCAATTTACCATGGATCCCATGTTGTCTTGATATTTAGTGTGTTTTTCTGAGTTTTCAGAATGGTGGGTTCATTAATTTAATACCATTATAAATACCAGTTTTAACTATTTCCTGTATAAAGATCCTAATTTTTAGAAGGGGAGAGAGTTGATATTAAAAGCAGAGATTAGCTTTATTTGTCACATGTACATCAAAACATACAGTGAAGTATGTCATTCTGTGACCAACACAGTCTGTGGATGTGCTGGGGGCAGCATGCGGGTGTTGTCAATGTGGCACGCCCACAACTCACTAATCCTGTCCTTTCGAATGTAGGTAGGAAACTGGAGCACCCAGAGGAAACCCATCCGGTCACAGGGAAAACGTACAAACTCCTTACAGATGTTGGTGATAATTGAATGCCAATCACTCATCATCACTGCTGTAAAACATTGCACTGTCTGCATTGCTAACATGCCAACAGCATCAGTTTAAAAGAGGAGGAACATTGGGGAATTTGAATGACACGGGGGATTCAAGATTCAGTCCTGAGCTCAGGTGCTGGCCATGTGAGGTTTGCGTGTTCTCCGTACGATCATGTAGGTTTGACCAAGATTCTTGGGTTTACTCCTATGTCATTAAGACGAGCTGATCAGTAGTTTTATTGGCCACTGTAAGTTGTTCCAAGTGGGTAGGTGAGTGGTGGAACAGTGAGATGTTGATGGGAAGGTGAAGGAAATACAGTGGGATTAACGAAATGTATGTTTGATGATCTCATCGCCTATATTAAATGTGCTGGCTCTCTTTGTGTTTGTGCATGGTAAAGCCTGCACAATGTTTGTGCACAGTCCTTCTCCCCATGACTGCACTAGTTTCCTCTGGGTGCTCTGGTTTCCTCCTAAATGTATCGGTTAAGGCAGGGGCTCTCAACCCGGGATCCATGAACCCTTCAGTTAATGTTAAGGATCCATGGCATAAATAAAGGTTGGGATGGCCTGGGTTAAGGTTAGTGAGTTGTGAGCATGCTATGTGGGCGCCAGAACCATGACAACACTTGCGGGCAGACCCCAGGACAATCCTTAGGTCGTTGACACAAAATGACACACTTCACTCTTTGCTAATCTTAATAAAGCCGATCTCTTTGCCTTTATCCGTACCATGTGGATGGCACAAACTCCAAGAACTGTATTCGTAAAAGATGAATAGGAATCCGATTAAACATGCGTGACTGCAACTTGTACTCTATAGTAGAATGACAGTATGAAAAGGCATGCATAAAGAAAGCTGTTCAGATTCTTCCATCTTCTACTCTATTAAATAGATAATCTGCTTCGTTGCTTAAGGCAGGGAGTGTTGATGTCAGCAATCTCCTTATTTACACATGCCGGGAGAGAGTGGTAATTAACACTTCAGCACTCCCACAGTGCTGTGTAATTGACTGTTTAAAAGGTGCAGTGGTTTCTAATGTAATATTTGTATTAAAATGTGATTTTCATATTGCACTTGTTTTTGGTTGGCAGGGTTTAACAAATGCAGAAATTGCTTAGTGATGCAGAATACTTTATTAGTGCTTTAGGAGTTTGACATAATGGTAGTAAGTAAATCTGTTTGGCAGAAAATGAGATGCTTTTAAAACTTTGTATGCAGCTGATGTCTCTCTTCTGCTCGGAAATCAGTCCAGCAGCAAATGAGCTCTGTTTTGTAAGAAAACATTTGGACAATATTAGGTATGTTTTTGATCTTGTTCCAAGTGAGTTGTTTGAAACAAACCAACTTTCAAGGAGATCAGAGCAGTGGAGTTTGTGTCTTTCTCCTGCTATGGTGACATTTAATGCATTTTAGAATTTTATAGTGATGTACTCAGTCCACTCGTCATCTCAGTTTTTTTCCAAGCTGAAATTAAATATAAAATTTTAATACAAAAGTAATCAAATTATAAGGAGTATACCACAATAGTTGAATAATTGACTTCTTAAGTTTCATGTGTCCATGGCAATGTTTCAGATTCCTGGATTATTGGGATCTCTTCTGTGGAAGGTATGACTTGTACAAAAGGGACAGGTTGTACCTGAACCCGAAGGACACCAATATCTTTGTAGGCAGGTTTGCTAAAGTTATTGGGGAGGGATTAATCTAATTTGGCAGGGGGATGGAAGCCAGAGTAATAGGGCTGAAGATAAGGCTGTTGGTTAACAAGCAGAGACAGTGTGTAGTGAGATTGTCAGGAAGGACGGCAGATGCTAGGGCAAAATTGCAGCCAGTGAGATAGGTTCAGTGTAAAAGGGGGACAAAATTGAAAACGGTGATGGATACAGGACTGAAGATGCTATATTTGAATGCATGCAGTATATGGAATGAGGTAGTCGATTGTGTAGCACAGTTAGAAATAGGTATCATGTGGGCATCTCTGAGTTGTGGCTGTAAGAAGGTCATTGTTGGGAACTTAAGAACTAACAATGCACGTTATGTTGAAAGGACAGGCAAGTTGGCAGAGAGGGTTGGGGGGGTCTCTGTTGGTATAAAATGAAATCAAATCCTCAGAAAGAGGTGACATAGATTGGAAGATGTAGAATCCTTGATGTATAGTTAAGAAACTGCAAGGGTAAAAAGACCCTGATGGGAGTCATATACAGGCCTCCAAACAGTAGCCAGGATGTAGGCTACAAATTACAATGGCAGATAGAAAAGGCTAGTCAAAACAGCAATGTTACAATAGTTATGGGGAATTTCAATTTCAGGTAGATTGGGAAAATCAGGTTGGTGCTGGATCCCAAGACAGAGAATTTGTAGAATCCCTACAAGATGACTTTTTAAAGCAGCTTGTGGTGGAGCCAGCTAGAGGATCAGCTATTTTGGATTGGGTGTTGTGTAATAAACCAGAATTGATTAGGGAGCTTAAGGTAAAGGAACCCTTAGGAGGCAGTGAGCGTAATATGATAGAATTCACCCTGCAGTTTGAGAGGGGTAAGCTGAAGTCAGATGTATAACTATTACAATAGAGTAATGTGAACTACAGAGGCATGAGAGAGGAGCTGGCCAAAGTTGTTTGGAAGGAGACACTAGCAGGGATGACGGCAGAGCAACAATAGCTGGGGTTTCTGGGAGCAATTCTGAAGTTGCAGCTTCATGTATCCCAAAGAAAAAGGATTGTTCTATAGGCAGTATGACACACACCTTGGCTGACAAAGGAAGTCAAAGCCAACGTAACAGCAAGAGAGGGTATACAATAGAGCAAAAATATCAACAATATCAAAGAGGATGTTAAACTTCTATGGTTGTACCGTGGAGAGCATTCTGACGGGCTGTATCACTGTCTGGTAGGGAGGGGCTACTGCACAGGAACGAAAGAAGCTACAGAAGGTTGTAAATCTGGTCGGCTCCATCTTAGGTACTGGCCTGCAGAGTGCCCGGGACATCTTTAGGGAGCGGTGTCTCAGAAGAGCAGCGTCCATTATTGAGGACCTCCAGCACCCAGAGCATGCCCCTTTCTCACTGTTACCATCAGGTAGGAGTTACAGAAGCCTGAAGGCACACACTCTGCGATTCAGGAACAGCCTCTTCCTCTCTGCCATCCGATTCCTAAATGGACATTGAAGCTTTGGACACTACCTCACTTTTTTTAATGTACAGTATTTCTGTTTTTGCACGTTTTTAAAAATCTATTCAATTGATTTACTTATTATTGTTTTTTGCTCTGCTAGATTATGTATTCATTAAACTGCTGCTGCTCAGTTAACAAATTTCCTGTCGCATGCCAGTGATAATAAACCTGATTTTGATTCTGATGTTTTTTTTCAGATATAAGGATTAAAAGAGGTGAGAGTATAGAATTGGGTTTAATAGTGAAATTTGCTGTCTTTGCAGCAGCATGACAATGCAATGTATGTGTGTGTATCTCTCTGTCTCCGGGCTTCCAGTGAACTTGGGCTCACAGACATTCCCACAATACCATTGGGTCTAGAGTCCTAGGGAGCTAGACCCAGCCACCATGAAGGAAGGGCGATGCACTTCCAAGTTGGGGTGCCATGTGACTTGGAATTTGGGAGGTGATCTCAGAGTAGTCTAGGCAAGTAACTGCAGCGCATTTTGTGTATGGTATACACTGCAAACGCTCTACAATGGGGAGGAGTGTGAGACTGATGAGTGGGGTGCATTCAAGCACTGCTTTCTCCTAAGTGAGTTGAACTAAAGTGTTAGAGCTTCAGTTGCCCAGAAAAGTATTCTGTCATACTGTTAATTGTTGCTTTGAACATGGAGGAAAGGCTCTGAGGTGTCAGGAGGTGAGATATCTTGATATCTTTTTACTTGGTACTGGAGCTACAGTGCTTAAGTGGCTGGTCCAATTTATTTTTAGTCAGTATTGACCACACATTGCAGTGCCAACATAGCATGCCCATCATGTTCACAGAACAACCCAGGCAGTGACAGCAACAGCTAAACAAGCCCCTTTACCCCCCCCCCAAATCCACCCATGCAACACGTAACCACAGATGCACGGGCACGTGGAGTGCTTTCTCCTAGACTGGTTGAGGTAAAGTGTTGGGAGAGGTGCAATCATCTGGGAAAGTATTCTGTTGCGCTGTTAATTGTTGCTTTGTAAAGGGCGGAAAAGCTTTGAGGTGTCAGGAAGTGAGATATCTAGATATCTGGATTTGGAGCTACAGTGCTCATGTGGCTATTCCAGTTGAATTTCCAGTCAATGGTGATACCATAGATGTTGATGGTTGGAAATTTAGCAGTGCTGATTCCACCTAATGCCAAGAGTTCTCTTGTTACTTCAAATTCAGATTCATTTGTTTATCACATATACATCGAAACAGAGTGAAATGTTTTGTTTACATTAACAACCAACTAAACCTAAGGATGTGCAAGCACATAAGTATTCTGGCACCAACATGTTCACAGAACAGTACAAGCAACAACAGCAAAACAAGCCTTCCTGCCACTGTGGCAGTCAAGGCTCAATGGCCAGAATCCTGCATCTGACAGCCCACTGAGAGAGTTGAAGGCCCAATGTCAACAAGTCCGAAACCGCTGAAGGCCGAAAACGTATGTCTTCTGTGTGCATGCAAACAACTTTCCAGCTTTGATCTTTATTAGTCTCGCCAATGACAACAGATGAGGACCCCAAACTCCAGGCCTTGAAATCTAGACCCTTGATTTCTGGGACCCCAAAGACCAGGCCTCGTAATCTGGTCTCACTGATTCGTATGACCCTAGGGGATAACCTCCTGCCCACACAGAACTCTATCCCAAAACCCGCCAATAACCCGCTGACCTGAGGGGGCCAGCAGACTTTCTTCTTGCTGGTCTACCAACCTAACATCTGACCAGGGTTGTCCTTTGTCCCATAATTTTGCTGGTGGTGGTCCTTGCTGTTGTGGTGTGAATGTTAATTGTCACAGATGAGCCCATAAATGTTTGGACTGTTTTAATATTTAACGAGGTTGCAAATGAATAATTGAACATAGTGCAGTCTTCCAAACTGATGACCTTCTTTAGTGATGCCCTGGGGTTGGAATCCTGCTCTTTTGTACCTGATTGGACCAAGGCTGTGAAACTGAAATCAGTCAAATTATCAGTGAGAAAGTGTGATGTACAGAGTTTTAGCATTGCCTTCCATTGGTTTGTTACCGAATGAGAATAAACTACTAATCTGCTAGATTGCATTTGTCCAACTTCAAGTGGGCAGGGCATACTTGGGGGGAATTGCTTGTATTGTTTGGTTGTGCCAGTGTTGTCACTGTACTAGAACAGCTTATTTCAAAGTGCCACCTATTCCAAAGTACTGTAGTTGGGATGTTGTCTGGTCCTCTGTTCTTGGCTGAATGCACTGAACTTGGCTGTGGGAGAGAATCGAATTGGCTGGTTAAGGGCTTTGGTAGGGGTGGGGGATCTTAGTAAATAAA
Organism: Mobula hypostoma; assembly: GCF_963921235.1. Classification (NCBI taxonomy): domain Eukaryota; kingdom Metazoa; phylum Chordata; class Chondrichthyes; order Myliobatiformes; family Myliobatidae; genus Mobula; species Mobula hypostoma. Next base: position 9,640,929 of record NC_086107.1, read on the forward strand.
CCCAGTTATCTTCAATTCTCCTCATCCAGAGCACCTTTATCCATGTGATATGTGTAGGAATATTTTGTTTTATTTTGATTTGCACACACTTGAGAAATAAATTTTCCATGGTGCGGGAGGGAGAGAATCTAAGCACTGAGATGTTTGGTGGGAAGGAGATCATGGAATCAACAGATGTTAGATTGAGCACTGGCGATCCAGACACCAATTATCAGGTAGTCATTCTTTTCCGTTTTAGTTTTGATCTGGATAATGCTGTTAACCCTTTAATTGACTTATCATTGTAAGCAAATCAGAATTAGGTTTATTATCACCAGCATATGTGGTGAAATTTGTTAACTTAGTAGCAGCAGTTCAATGTAATACATAATATATATATATAAAAAAATAAATTACAGTATATGTATATTGAATAGATTAAAAATCATGCAAAAACAGAATATATATTTAAAAAGTGACACAATGTTCACGGGTTCAATATCCATTTAGGAATTGGATGCAGAGGGGAAGAAGCTGTTCCTGAATTGCTGAGTGTGTGCCTTCAGGCTTCTGTACCTCCTTCCTGATGATAACAGTGAGAAAAGGGCATGCCCTGTGTACTGGGGGTTCTAAATAATGCATGCTGCCTTTCTGAGAAACCGCTCCTTGATGTCCTGGGTATTGTAGGCTAGTACCCAAGTTGGAGCCGACTAAATTTACAACTCTCTGCAGCTTCTTTCAGTCTTATGCAGTTGCCCACCCCACCCCCATACCAGACAGTGATGCGGCCTGTCAGAGTGCTCTCCACAGTACATCTATAGAAGTTTTTGAGTGTTTTTGTTGACATACCAAATCTCTTCAAACACCTAATGAAGTATAGTCGCTGTCTTGCCTTCTTTATAGCTGCATCGATATGTTGGGACCAGGTTAGGTCTTCAGAGATCCTGACACCCAGGAACTTGAAACTCTTCACTCTTTCCACTTCTGATCCCTCTATGTGGATTGGTATGTGTTCCTTCGTCTTACCCATCCTGAAGTCCACAATCAGCTCTTTCATCTTACTGACATTGAGTGCCAGGTTGTTGCTGTGACACCACTCCACTAGTTGGCATATCTCGCTCCTGTATACCCTCTCGTCACCATCTGAGCTTCTATGGTTGTATCATCAGCAAATTTATAGATGGTATTTGAGCTATGCCTAGCCACACGTTTGAACCTGTCAGACAATTGCCTGTTTTAATATGTTTTATAAATCGAGCCTGATGGAGGTGGTGTGAATCAAGTGGAGGTATGAAATAGAAATGGATCCACAGAATCCACATGGACTGTCAAATATCTATTATCTACATTCAACCTACTTTAGTCTCACTTCTTTTATTCTTCCCACCTTGTCATCAACACTCTGAGATTCTACCACTACTACTCAAGGGGACAGTTTGCAATGTCAATGCCCACGTCTTTGGGATATGGGAGGAAACCAGAACACCTGGGGGAAACCCATGCACTCACTGGGAGAACACGCCTGAAGTAAGGACCATCTCTGATGCTGCCTCAACCAACTGTGCTGCAGTGTACTGGCACACTCTAATGTCCCTTTTTGTTTTGTCTAATTCTCTCCTCTTCCAAAAGGTTTGAATCTCTGTGTAAGGTATCTTTAAACAACTTAATGCCAATAATTTAACTAACATACCATAATGGAAACGGAGTCAATACAGGACAAGATGAGAACTATTAAATCAACATTGGGATCTCCTACTAAGAAGTATTTTTGTCAGTGGATACTGTCAAATAGCAGAATAAAAGTTGCGTTATTACTTGTATTATAGTTTAATACCAATTAATTAAAGTTGTCCAATGACAGGAAGAATAAAGGCAGATCTTGTCACATGGTGCAACAGAAATGTAACTGGCCATGTAACTTATCACAGGATGGAACAGGAGTATCCATCTCTCATTTCTTGCTATCATTTGTCAGCAGAGATTGGTTCCCCTAAAATGTGTACAAACAAGAGGTAGCCTACAAGTTTTACTATCATCTCCAACTGTTATAACTGCCTTAGGTAAATTTTACAGCTCTTCCTTTGAAGTTCTAATTTTGGAGCAATTTTGAATAAAGAGATATACAATTCAATCTTGAGAAGTTCTAGCAGTTAAAGTTGACATAAGACAGTGTTCATTGTTTAATATTTTAAGTGTTTATAGGGTGTTCCAGAGGCTCCTTGGGCATCACAGTTAGATGATCAGGCATTTGTCAGGAATGGGACCATTTTATTCACTAATCTGCTGATGCGAGACTGAGAGAATTGAGCATTCTGCGTAGCAGTTGATATTGTTAACATGCAAAACCAGAAGTTATAAATGATGATTTATAGCTCTGAATTAGTTAGCATTTTCTAGTGTTTACTTCTGACAATGAAAAGGGTTACTTAATATGTTTAGAACACTGGAGTATTGAAGTAATGGTTGAGTTTTTGCAAACTATCTCCAATAGATGGCATGATGCTTGAAGTAATAATTTGCCTTTATTAAATGTTGACAAGATAGGCCACAAGCAACAATCTTTTGTCAACTACTTTGCCCTAACATGTGTAGCCTTTCAATAAACCTAGTCTCATCACCAGCATGCTACTTAAAGTTCATCAGGATCCCATTTGCATTTGTTAACTAGGGATAGTGTGTGCTAATTGATTTTCTTTCCCCTGTGTAATTTCTATTAAGTTGCAATAGCTCTATTTTTGCCCTAGTGTACCTCATTCAAGTGAGTTATGTTTTTCCACTGTTCTGTGCCATTAATGCCTCATTTGATGAGACAGTGTTAATTAAAATCTGAAGATTGGTTGTAACACTACTCGGGGCTTGCAAGGTTTGCTTTCTGTTCTGTGAAGAAAGTTATGTTGCCCTACAGTCCTTCCATTTTATGGACTAAGTCCAAACTATTCCTAATTTTAATTCATGTTGTACTAATATAAACATGTTTTCTTTAATAACTTTTTGTCTTTAAAAAGACAAAGTAATTAACAGGAGTTTGTAGTATGTAGAACTTTGATGTGGTGATACATGATCAGAAATTGTTCATTCAAAGTCACCAATTTCGTATACATCAAAAAATGTACCGGAAGTAGACGAAAGGCTGAACTGAATGTTTGTTGTCTACAGGACTCTCTCATGAACAGAACACTGCAAAGATGAGGCTCCTAACCTTGATGGGAATGGCAGTAGAAAATAAAGAGATTTCTTTTGATACATTACAACAAGAACTACAGATTGCTGAGGAAGATGTGGAAGCATTTGTTATTGATGGTGAGCAATAACCAACAAAATACACTAGTAATGAGAACGTGTCTCAGTCAAATCCTGGATTTTACATGCAGTGTGCTGATGTCTTTGTTTCTTTTTTTCTGACATCTTCACGATTGTGAGCTGTCACTTGATGAAAATAGGGAAATTTTTGGTGATTTTCTCAAACTATATCTCTTCCTAATCTGTTTTCCTATCACACATGATCTATTTGGGAATGAGGATAAATTAAGGAGTGAATCATTTTTGGGCAAATCAGCATTGATGGTTATCAACAAATGTTTCTGGGATGGATCCTTGTTTTTTTTAAAAGCACGGAAACCTGCCTTTCAGCCCGTTACATCTATGCTGACTTGTTTGCCCGTTTATTTAAAGTTGTCTGGTAACATTTTGGGTGTAAGCTAGAACAGCTCTTGAATTTGATTATTGCATATGATTACAGAGGAAGCAAGGAAAAAAGTAAGTTATTCTGCACTACGTCGGGCTACTCATATTATTAATTTCAACTACATCCCACTATTTTGATATTTTCAAACAAAAGTGATAGTAGCAATAATTATACTCTAGTTTTGGTCTAAAATCTGCAGGTTCCAGTGCCAGTGATGTCAAATATCTTGTTAACTGAATTGTTTATATGGATTGAAATGCCCTTTTTTTACAACCAGCCAGTAGCCCTCATTCAATTATTCTTGTGGCATTGGGATACTAGTTATTAAAACATATTTAGTAGATCTAGTCTTTCCTTATTAATACGTAAATCGCAGCCATGTTATGCAAATGAGCTTTATTTTCACAAGTTATCCAAAATTGATTTGACTTCAATATTTAGAAAAAAATTATTTTACAGCTGTTCGAACAAAGATGGTATACTGCAAGATTGACCAAACTCAACGCAAAGTCATTGTAAGGTAAGTTCATTTTATTTATCTTGTCAGTCTGGGTGTTTTCAATAGTTACGTAACCGACTCTGCAGCAGTGGCTGCAACCATCAGCACTCATCTCAGTACTGAACTGGTTCCATAACTCTGTGGTTAATGTTGTGTGTATTACTTACTTTTTTTTTTATTGTTTGCACGATTTTTTTTACACATTGGGTGTTTGACAGTCTTTGGTGGTGTTTTTTTTAAATGGGATTTATTGTGTTTCTTTATTTTTTGGTTGCCTGCAAGAAACAAAATCTCAAGGTTGTATGCAGTATACATACTTTAATAATAGATGTACTTTGAATGTAATCACAGCTATATAAATGGAGGTGGTTTGCTGAAGTTAAATATTGAAAATCTTAGCACTTGGTTACTTAACGTAATATCACTTTTTCAACACAATAACGTAACATTATCTTTGAAATCATAGCCACACTGAACACTTTAAGATAACCCTTTGGAGAACAAACATAGGATCATGAACACTTGTTCTTCAAAAATTAGGAAAGTACTAATTGCTTTCATTCAATTTACACCAACTACACTCTGAAGCATGCATAAATAAAACAAGTTAACGTTTATGTAAGAGCTGTAAAACAGACTTTACATTCACAGCAAGGACCACAGCAAGGTGTTCATTTGACGTACTAATTGAAGGGTATATTATCTGCTCTTCCTGACCTTTGTGAAGAAAATGTTCCCTTGTGTCTTCATGGTCTAGTAGAACCTGCAGACATTGCCTATAGAACAATATGCTGTCCTTTTGCTACCACTAGACTGTTGGGCAAGCTAAATTGTAACAGTTTACAAATGTGTGTTGAATGTGGGTATGCATCAATATAAACAAACTCATTCTTGGGAATGTGTTGTAATTGTTCCTTTTCTCATTTTAGTCACACCACACACAGAACCTTTGGCAAACAGCAGTGGCAACAGTTGTACGACAGTCTTAACTCCTGGAAACAGAACTTGAACCAGGTGCGGAACAGCCTGCTCAGCATTTCCACTGCATAAACTCCAAAAACTTTAAAACATTTAATTGTGGCAGCAAATGGCTTTTATTTTTCAGTAAATATTCCTGGTATTATGGAGGTAATTTGTAACTTTTCCAGCACCTAATAAAAACAGTGTACTTTGCTCTTTGTCATTGTATTATGTAAAAGTGAAATATAATTTACAGCTGGAATTACTAACCAAGACAAGTCACTTTGCTAATAAGGGAGTAATTGCTCCCAGAATTACTTGAACTTCATTAGAAAAACAATGAAATTATAAACAAACAGAATTAAGGTTAAGTTGGTGTAATTTTGCTTACACATTCATCAGTGTTGTCAACAGCTTTCCTTTTCCGTATGTGCTTGAGCCGGTCCATGCAGAGAAACCTCTCAATTTTATCGATTTGTCCTTTAATCGCAGGATACTGAGTATCATGTTCATCCTCAAACAGTAGATTTTGGGTAGTGGATGTGACCACCTCTGGCACTTGGAAGCAAGTAGGGGAAGATTCTGTAAATTTATAACGACTTATGGAAGTCGGCAAGGATGGAATCTTGCAACTTTCACTGGATGGTGAACGGTGTTGCTCCTAAATGGAACAAGTTTTGCAAAAGAACTGATTAAAAGCCAGTTGTGGGATTATAATTTCATAGACTGCTGTAGATTTCTTAAATTTAAATCATTCAAAACTTAACCTGCTCTTCATTGGATGGCAGGCATGGTGCAGCGCGTAAAATGGTTGTACATCACAACCCTGGAGGTAATAAAACCAAAAGAGACAAAGTGAATGAATTTTAAACAGGTGCTGATAGATGGTAGCACAGTGAATTTAGTGAGATACACTTCATACTCCTGCAATTTCTTAGAGTAAAAGACCTAAATTTCCTCAGTACCTCTTTTTTTAAAAGATCACACACGTGCAAAAGTTAAATTTAAAGAATAATGAATGAAACCTGGATACCGTGCATCATCCTACTAATAAAATAATATACCAGTAAAAGCACTATACTTCAGAATCAGGTTTATTATCCGACATATGTCGTGAAACTTTCTGAATAGCTTAAGGAAACAGCAATTATATACAGGAAACTCCTTTCTTTATCCAGCCTGAGGTGAACTTTATACTACAGGAAGACTGAGCCAAGGGCCAAGAGAAGAAAATATAAGGTAGCAAATAGCCACTAAGTAGGACAAGGGGTAAAGTTAGAAAGTTTCTGAAAATTAAGAAACAAACTAATCTTTCAATGGTTTGTACTAGAACCCAATTACAATTTAAAGAATGTAGTGGAAATATTTTGTGGATATTTTGTGGACACTGCCATATGCAGGACATTCATCACACTATATTTCACTCAGAACAGGTAAATAAGACAATTGCCAAAATAGGTCAGACTTGACATCAACACCCATAAGCACATTACAGCAAAAGCAAAACTAATAGCCTCCATCACATGAAGAACAAAGATGAATTTGCCGCAGGTCAGCTGCCCATGAAGCCTGCTCTGTCAATTTGGTAAGATTACAATTTAGTTGATTGTAAACCTCAACCCCACATTCCCAGCCTTACCACTTCCTTAACTAGCATCTACTTCTGCCTCAAAAATATTTGAAGACTGCTTCTACTACCCCCTAAAACGGTTCCAAAGATTTGAGAGTCAGAAAAATATTGGCCCTCAATCTTAAGTGGACAGCCTTTGTTATTTAAAGAGTTACCTGTAGTGCTTAGTCACAAGGACAGATGGTGCACAGTATGCCACCACGTCCAGATTGATCAGTTTCATTCATTCTCAAGGATGCTAATCAAAAACTTTGTCCTGACTACTCTGACTATACGTTGGAAGCACCAGAACAGCAATTCAAGGCATGTTAGTGTAGCGGTTGGCGTAACACCATTACAGCGTCAATGGCTTGGGTTCAATTACACCACTGTCTATAAGGAATTTGTATGTTCTCCCCATAACTGAGTGGGTTTCCTCCTACATTCCAAAGATGTACAGGTTACTGGGTTAATTAATTACATGGGTGACACAGGATCATTTGGCTGAAAGGGCCTGTTACTGAAGAAATAAACGAGAAAGGAGAGGAAGAGATAGGGAGGAAGTCAACTGACAACTGACTTGGGAACAAGTTAAGAAGGACTCTTTTCAAAACGTGATGATAATTTTCCACTGCTATATCCCATCTTGTGAAAGTTCTGATGCCAGTATAAGCAAAATGAGAAATCCCAGCACCGGTGTCTGAAGGGAATGGCTGTGTCGTGTGGGTAAATTAAACCCAGTGCAAAGAAGGGAAAATATTGTTCTGTTATAGATTTAGTGGAAAAGCAATAGATTAGCAAGAGAACACCCATATAGAAAATAGATTTGAGGGAGACACTTTTTAGTTGTACAGTGTAAACTAAATCCAGGTTAGCTGGAAAATAGTAAACTGGAAGATGAGAAATTGTGCAATAAGTGTGAATAATTATATGGTTTTTAAAGACAATTGCACAGAACAGGCTGAATAGCTAAATGTGCTGTAAGAATCTGACTCTGAGGATGTTAATAATCAAGTCAAGATTAAAGCCACTTTCCCACAACAGGTTTTGTAGGACGATCTGATTTTATTATTTTAACCTAGGTGAGACCTATATTGAATTACCGCGGAAGTGAATTAATAAAGCATGCAGTCTCTTAAGGTCCAAGTTATAAACAGACAGTAAAACATTCAGAATTTTTATGAAAGTGTAGGAGGCACTTCCATAGAGAGACAAAGTGGCCAATACTGATTTAAAAGGAAATAATAAGAACTCACTGATGATAATGGAGAATAATAAATAAACATTGAACAGAAAAACTCTGAGCAGACATCTCAGAGAAATGCAATACCATAGACTGACAGTAAAGCATTACCTATGACTGGATTTAAATCTCATTATATACAAGGGGGGAAAAGAGAAGGGTGGTAGGGAATCGAGGCTAAAGTTAGGCATTTTGAGTTTGGCAGCCAAAATGACGGAATGTGAGTTAGTGTCTGAAAGGGAGAGGGTTTGAGGGAAAATAAGTTAAAAATAAATTTTGTAATGCTGCTGGAATAGAAGATCTTTATCAAAAGAATCAACACAGTAGCATTTTTAAGCATCTAAAAAGGAATGATGATTTACAGTAGTTTGGGTTATGTTTTGTATAATGACTTTGCTCAATAAACCAGGATAAAGGCTTCCTCCAATATTATTTAATGTGGTTGTGCCCTATTGAAATAGTCTCCATGTACAAGCTCATGATAATACTACAGTACCACATGTAAAATGGCAGACTAATCACTGATAAACCTGCTCTCAAAATGGTACTAGTACTAACTGGAAAATATTAAGTAAGCTGATCTTGTATGTAAGAAACAGAAAATTCTGACATTCAGGCCAGCAGCATCTGAAAACTAAAATTAATACTTATTCCTTTTCTAGCTTTTCTCGGTTCTGATGAAAGGTCATTGATATGAAACATCAGTTTATATTTTTATTTAGAGACAGTGTGCAGTAATAGGCCCTTCCGCCCAACGAGTCTGCACTGCCCAATTACACCCATGTGACCAATGAACCTACTAACCTTTATTGTGGGAGGAAACTGGAACACCCGTAGGAAACAAACCTATACGGCCCAGGGAGAACGTATAAAATCCTCACAGACAGTAGCAGAAATGAAACCAGGCTGCTGGCAATATACTAGCGCTACACTTACATGGCACCATTCTATTTTTCTCTTCAAAAATGGAAAAAAGTTACCAGGCATTTGTATTTTTATTTCAATTTTCTAGCAGCTGCAGTATTTGGTCTAGAAGTACGTATGTATATAAAGATTGCAATGTAATGAAGCGAGTGCAGAGAAAATGTCAACCAAATACTTAAAGAAAAATACAACTACAAATATATGGATGTGGGTATAATTCAATGAGAACACAGCCATGCAACTGAAAACAAGTGTGTTAGGTCCTTCAGACTTCACACCTTTGTCATACAAAACACACATTATTCCTTAAAATGCATGTAAAATAATCTGCTATTGAGTTATACCATTGACATTGCCCATGAAGTTGATGTAGGCACAAGAGAGAATATTGCAAAGTGAAGAATTTACAGTCTTACTTCAATATCACTGTGTACTTGAAATGTAAGAGAACAATTCATTTTGTGGTTTTCTCACTAATCAGTAATCCCAACAATCTTCGCGACAAGGTTTTCTCTCTAAAATGGGAATCCAAGGACCCTTCACTCAGCTGGCATCAAATTTCCCATTTGTTTGATATGCTCAATTATACCTGAAACACAATCCTACTGATTACCTACTTTAATTACGAGTGTAACCCAAGGTAATCTCCAATTAATGCACTGCTGACAACATCCTCAAAGCAAACAAGTTTGTATCTCTCAACTCCACTCAAATCATAGTTATTCAAATATGAAGAATTCTACTCATTAATTTCAAGTCAAAATTGCAAACCTGAATATTGTTTGTACTGGCACATAACAGACTTGAGGTTTTAAATCGGAATCCAACTTATGGCCGCAACCTCTTGTCTCACGACTAATCATTGATAAACTGCCAGTTTTACAGAAAATGACCCTTTAAAGAGTCATATATGCTCAAAACACACATCTACACTTGCCTTTTCTGTGCTGCTAATATCTGTATTCACCTGTCAGAGTGTACTGGACTGGACATTCTTGCAATGCTTGCAAATAGTTTAAATCTAAAGTACTCCCTACTTCCCCCCAGTGTTAGTTACAGCTAAGGAAAAGGGTGGGTACTTTTGATGACAATTTATATAGGAGTATTCAATGCATAATATATTATTCCACAGCCAAAGTGGGGTTAAATGCAAAGCAGTTCACTCCACTAAGACCAAGAGGTCTAAATGGTGCATATTTGAATGACCCGTGGTTAGTTTCAAGCTAATCCTTCCAATGCAGACCCCGAATTGCTCCAGCTTTGCAAAGCGATTTGGTAAATATTTTTATAATACACAATTGGGATTCAGAAATGTGGTAGTGAATGGTTCATGCAAAACTTCAAGAAATAGAATCAGGTGCAAACCATTTGTTTTGTTACCTTAGAGGCATTTTCTTACATGAACTCTGTATCTCCTGATGGCTTAGGGATTTAATGTTTTTTTCTGTCCATCATGCTCCAAACTGCTCCTCTGATGGGCAAAAGTTTGGATATAAGTATTGAACTGTCTTCATTCTTGCCTTGACAATTAAAGCTTTGTTCATAATAGCCTGTACCACATTTCTGTCTGTGAAACCAGCCTTGTAAAGGAATTAGATCTGGCCTTGTTGACATATGCAGTCTGCCTATTTATCAGCTTTAATTGCAGAAAAATCTGATGCCATGCCCATCAGTATTTTTGAAACCCATCTGTGTAATAAATTATCTCCTTGCCTATAAAAACTCTGCATTCCTCTCAAATTAGCTAATCTAACATTGAGAATTATGTGTTAAAATGTACATACCTGCTCTGGAGGTTGTGAAAAATCACAAAACGTCTGCACTATTGCATTCCAATCTTCTTTGGAATTTCTCTTGGGGTAAAGAGGAACACTGAAGGTATTAAAAGTGTCATTCACCCTTTTAGTACTGGGAGAATCTGAGTGACAGAAAGGAAATGGTTACACTACACTCGGTGCTCTAAACTTTGAAATTCCCCAGATGCTAATTTTAAAGTCACTGAACTGCTAGTTTCTATCTGACCTTGAGAATTATGGCTATTCCACTTTAATCAGAGACACTTCACTGTTCATCCATTCACAATACAATTTCCTATTCAAATTCAGGCTTTGTTCTTATACTGTCAGATCACTCAAAACTCATTTACAATATTTGTTCACAATGCATCTTTCCTTGATAAATGCTTAACTAGTGGTTAATTTCTAGAAATGACAAGTATTAATTTACAAACATTCCACCTTATTATGCCTCAGATGTGCATATTCTGTTATTTCTTCTGATGACTTGGTTTCCTGTCAGGATAAAGAGTTCACGTCTGTGTCTGGACTTAGTCACACAGGGTCTGGTAAGTTGATCATGTGAGACAGTAAATCACCTTTGATTAGTTTGATGATGGAAAGCCCCGTATGACCAATACATTTCAGACTTTGGGAGTAAGCCAGGAGAGGAGACATACGTGTTCCGTGAGTTGGCTTATGCCTTCAAAGTTATATAGGAGATACTGGATAGATGGGAGTGAAATGCAAGGTAGTAATCTATTCAAAGGATGCAGACAACATGCATAAGACGCAAGATTTTTGTAATTTTAACTAAGTTTCACTCACTGGTGCTGGGTTGCAGCCACTTGGTTCACACACACACAGCATTTTCCTGAGCATTGCTCAGGATCCAAGCGCACGATTTCAATGGCTACTACTGTGGATTAATTATTTGCTATGGCTAGGTCTAACTGTGGAAAGAAGGGAGAAATATATTGACAATTCACATATAATTGAAGGGGAAGTTAGAAAGAAAGACTTCAAAGGAGTGTAAAGAATCTGTAGAGCGAGTCTGTAACCGCACTGTAAAAAGAACAATAAATGAAAGTAGATTAGGTCAGGTAATCCACAGTGGAGGACAACTGCAATGAGACCACTTTAGCTAAACAGACACCAAGGGTAGTTAATATGGTTGGCAACTTATCTAAATTGGTGGCTCCTTGCTCTCTTTTGTTATCCCATTATCTTCCAATTTTATTAAGAAGAAAAAGACAGAACTAAAAAAAACTTCATTTCTTAAATGAGCTGTTTCAGCCATGTCATTTTAAGCTGTAGTTATTTCTGGGCCTCTGTTTCAACATCCACTTGGGTAAGTACCCTCCCATTAGTATAGGCCTAAGGTAACAGCTGATCCTCCATATCACTGAATAAAATAGTTTCGCTTGTTAAAGTTATCTATTACAGGATATGGGCAGCACCACTTATTAACCATCTTTAGTAGTTCTGAGGGCATTAACAATCAACAGTGGAGCTGGACTGGTCACTTGTGGCCACAGGTTACATTTGTAAACCAGCTGAGTCCATGAATTATCATAAAAGGCCAGACGCAAATTGCCAAAGTTACGAAATTCAGTCTGATTAATGGCAAGCAGGGTATGAATGGTGGTATACACCACCAACGTACAGGAGCCTGAGGTCCCACACCAGCAGGTTCAGGAACACCTTTTACCCTTTTACCCCTCTACATTCTGGGAGAAGAAGTTGCGGTGGTAGAGAAGTACAAATACTTGGGTATTCACCTCACCAACAGACTTCACTATTTTCTAAGGAAGCTGAAATCCTTCAATGTGTACAGCAGGGTGTTGGAGATCTTTTATCAGTCTGTCGTAGCGAGTGCAGTCTTCTTTGTGGCTTTATGTTGGGAGAGCAGCATCGGTGCTGGTGATGCAAAAAGACTAAATAAACTCATCAAAAAGGCTGGATCCGTCGTTGGTTACACCCTGGACTCTTTTGAGTTAGTGGTGGAGAGGGGGTCACTAAACAAACTTATCCATTATGGACAGTCTGGTTCAATGGAGCACCCTTTCGAACAAACTCACTCAGCTCTGCTGTCACAAGGATCGTTACAGAAAATCTTTCCTACCAATTGCAATAAGCATATACAACAGTTCACCTCTGCGACAGAACACACATCAAGGTACAATAGTCTGTTTTATTATTTTGTACATTATTATTGCACATTGGTAAATTCTGTGTATGTTATTATTCCGTACTTTATTATTAGTTAATAAGTGTGTTTTTAAATGTTGGTGCTGTAACAAAAGAATCTCTCACTTGTGATCAATAAAGTATTTATTATTATTACTATTCTTTATTACTTTATACTTTATTGTCGCCAAACAATTGATACCAGAACATACAATCATCACAGCGATATTTGATTCTGCGCTTCCCGCTCCCTGGGTTACAAATTGATAGTAAATAATAAAAATTTAAATTATAAATCATAAATAGAAAATAGAAAAATGGAAAGTAAGGTAGTGCAAAAAAAAACCGAGAGGCAGGTCCGGATATTTGGAGGGTACTGCCCAGATCCGGGTCAGGATCCGTTCAGCAGTCTTATCACAGCTGGAAAGAAGCTGTTCCCAAATCTGGCCATACGAGTCTTCAAGCTCCTGAGCCTTCTCCCGGAGGGAAGAGGGATGAAAAGTGTATTGGCTGGGTGGGTCGTGTCCTTGATTATCCTGGCAGCACTGCACCAACAGCGTGCGGTGTAAAGCGAGTCCAAGGACGGAAGATTGGTTTGTGTGATGTGCTGGGCCGTGTTCACGATCTTCAGCAGCTTCTTCCGGTCTTGGACAGGACAACTTCCATACCAGGTTGTGATGCACCCTAGAGGAATGCTTTCTACGGTGCATCTATAAAAATTAGTGAGGGTTTTAGAGGACAGGCCAAATTTCTTTAGTTTTCTCAGGAAGTAAAGGTGCTGGTGGGCCTTCTAGGCAGTGGACTCTCCTTGGGTGGACCAAATCAGGTCATTTGTGATATTGACCCCGAGGAATTTAAAGCTTTTGACCTGTTCCACTTGCGCACCACTGATGTAAATTGGGTCGTGCAGTCCGCTACTCCTTCTGAAGTCAACAACCAATTCCTTCGTCTTGTTGACGTTGAGGGATAGGTTATTGTCTACGCACCATGCCACCAGGTTCTTAATTTCCTCTCTGTACTCAAACTCATCATTATCCGAGATACAGCCTACAATTGTTGTGTCATTATTAGGCTCCTGAACCAGCATGGATAACTTCATCCACTTCAACACTGAACAGATTCACTATGGACTCACTTTCAGTGACTCCACAACTTATGTTCTCCGTATTATTTAGTTAGTTATTCATTCATTTTATTTTTTTTTTTGCATTTGCAGTTTACAGTATCTTCTTACGTGCATCGGTTGCTTTTCAGTCTGTGTGTCGTTTTCATTGATCCTACTGTATCTACTGTGAATGCCCACAAGAAAATGAATTGCGTGGTAGCATATGGTGACATATACGTACTTTGGAAGTAAATTTACTTTGAACTTTATCAAAATCTACCACTAACCAAGTTTCTATAAAATCTACACTGTGTGTGAGTCATGTCTGGACTGCTACCAAGCAGATAATCTCATCAAAAACAAAATCTCAAATGGTACATAATTGAGTTTAACCTTGGCAGTCACTTTCATGTATTAACTATAATGTGGGAGGGGTATAAATAATTTCAACACATCTTTTTCTTGGTGTCAGAGCAAATAACAGGAACCTCAGTGCTGTTGTAATGATGTACACACAGCCTCCAACCATTAGATAGCTTCCCTTTACTAACAGTCAGTGATGATATATAGTTCATTATGAGAAAATAACACATTATAAAATAACATTGCTAGAGGTTAGATGGTTCAGTAATTAAGAAATTAGCCTTGCCATGTATTAAGTAGACCACTACTTCCAATTACATTAGATTTGACTGATACATCCATGAAGGGTACATTACTTAATAGTTTAAATTCTAACTGTTCCTTCCATTCATTTGCAATGCTAGGATCACATAAAAATAAAGTAAACATTACCTGCTACAATTGGCCTTGTCAGACTCATTTCACTGATGGATTTCGGAAAAGCAAATGTCAGAGGGACCTTTCTGCTTGTGATAGGACTTTCCAATTTGTCTCCAGGCAGCGAGAATGGGAGTGATACCATGGCTTTGTTCGCCATATACTTTTCTTTTCTAGGGGCCAGAGAAGGCAGACTACAAAATTTCCAGGAACACTGATTTACCGTTGTTTTGCTGGTTGCAGCCTCTGCCTCAGAAGTTGGTGTTTCATTTCTGTGATCTAGACTGGTGGTTACAACTGGATTCAATGCAGTATTTATAAAGATAGATTTGAGTTCATTTTCTGTTATCTTGGGGAAAGCCCCTACTTCTCGTAATTCAGGGCATAAACCTAGTTTACTAATTGCTTCTTGCCCACTTTCCACTGCGGCTGCTAAATCCATTGCACTATGAACTTCCTTTCTATCTTGAGAGTTTGGGGTTACAGTCACACTGTGTGTGATATTTAATGAGAGGTTACTGTTCTCACAGCCTTTGCTTTGAGTCATATTGCCTTGTAGATATTCAAGGTTTCCCAAAGCTTCACCAGTGTTAGATTCAATTTTATCCAAACATGTGGCTGCTTTGCTATCAGAAGCAAAAGCTTCTAAGTAATTTGTTTCCTTCTGTTGATCATCGGTATTAATAGGAATGCTTTCTGAATTATTACCAATTTCCTTGGTAATATCTTTCCCATCATTGGTGGGGCTCAGCAGTTTTGCAACTGAAATGTCTATTTTATTGTCAGGATTAACACAAGTGTTAACAATACAGTTTTCAAATGGAACTTTATGATCAGACTGATCAATGGACAACATTGTGGAACTGACGTCCGGTTTACAGCAGGGATGAAACAATGTGGGAGATCTGATTGTACCACTGGTAGCAGCACAGTTTTCCTCCATTACAGTAATAGCTTGTCTTAGGCATTCTTGTTGTTGCTGCTGATGTAAGATGGAGTTCTGCTCATTTTTAATTTCAGGTATTGCTGATTGAGAGTCGAGATCAGAAACAGCATGGTTCTGAACTTGGTTAGTCTCCCATCGTACTTCATTTGCACTGACTTCCTTTGTCAAAATCGCATCATTGCCAAGTGTTGTTCTGGCTTCAGTCCTCAGTGGTTCATTTATAAAGACACCTTTGTCACACTGTGTGGTTTCTGTCTTATCATTGGTATCGCTCTTGCCTGCACCGAATTTATGTGCGATGGAGTCTGTCTGCTGACCTTCATCTGCACTGCAGACACCTAATGCATCAGTACTGTCTGAGAGCACCTTTCCTCCTTCCACTGGGACCTCTGCCAAACAGACAGAGCCACACTGTGACTCTAGTTTTACACGTGTAGATTCAGCCTCACAGAAAATGTTCCCTGTTTCACCTTGGTGAATGACTTTCAGCTCCTCAGCATTACCTTCCACAGTTGCTACGCAGATGCACTCTTTCTCATTCACAAAGACAGCCCCGTTATCAGTTGCTTTCCTTGGCATTTTTGCAGATGTGTTAGTAGCGTCTGGAGAAAACCCACTCCTGTTATTAACTGTTGTGATTTAAAAAAAGTAACTTGTAACACAGATCTACATGTAAGCTTCTTCATATTTGATTTATTCTATACAAATTTGTTTAAGGAAATGTTTAAGATAGGTTTCCTATGGCAACTCATACTTGGTCAAAATCTTGTTCAGTAGAAAATATTGTTAGTGTCCTTTGGCAAAGTGAGAGGCCTTACCTTTTACTCTCAACTCTAACCATTTCCCTACATTTCTTCCTCTCTATTTCCTCTTGGCTACATCTTTATTTTAATGTGAGGATGTATTGGTTGTAGCTAACAATGATGACACCAGCTGATGTACTGTTCCCAGCCACCCTCCCCCACCCCTGCAAATTTCAGAGTCAGCAATACCTCCATCACTCCCATGAGCAGAAATCATCCCAACATCCACAGCAAGTAAAATCCACAGTACTTAAGGCAACGGAACCCTGTCTGCAATTTGGAGGTGGTGTTGTCTGTGGAAGTACAGGAGGAACTGTGGGCTTAGGAAATGCTGAAAGTGGGATTGATATCCCAAACTCAATAGCTTTGCCATCATCAGAAGCATGGAGGTTTCTGTTGTCTTTCACTACAGTGGATTTTACTCGCTATAAATGCTGGGATGATTTCTGCTCATGGGAATGACAGAGATATTGCTAACTATGGAATTTGCAGGAGGTACCTAATAAAATGGCCACTGAGTGCATTTCTGTATGTTCATGGTCTTCTGCTGTTATAGCCCATCCATTTCACAGTCTGACATGTGTGTTCAGAGATGGTTTTCTGCACACCACTGTTGAAACGCCTGATTATTTGAGTTACTGTCACCCTCCTGTCAGCTTGAACCAGTCTGGCCATTCTCCTCTGACCTCTCTCATCAACAAGGCATTTTCGCCCAGAGAACTGCCACTCACTGGATGTTTTTTTGTTTTTCACACCATCCTTTATAAACTCTAGAGACTGTCATGTTGAAAATCCCAGGAGATTAGCAGTTTCTGAGATGACAGTCGAAGTCACTTAGATCAAATTTCTTCCCCATCTGAAGCTTAGTCTGAACAACAACTGAATCTCTTAACCATTTCTGTATGCTTTTATGCCTTGAGGTGCTGCCACTTGATTGGCTGAGTAGATCCTCTGTACCTCCCTCTGTACCTGAAACCTCAACTTCCTAACTGGAAGACCACAATCGGTGCAGATTGGAAATTATATCTCCACCTCACTAACAATCGACACAGCCGCACATCTGGGGTGTGTGCTCAGCCCACTGTTCTACTCTCTCTACACCCATGGCAGTGTGGCAAGGCACAGCTCAAATGTCATCTATAAATTTGATGATGATACAACAATTGTTGACACAATCTCAAATGGTAACAAGGGGGCGTACAGGAGCGAGATATACCAGTTAGTTGAATGGTGTCACAGCAACCTCAGTAAGACCAAAGAAGAACTGATTGTGTACTTCAGAAGGGATAAGTCGAGAGAACACAAACTAGACTTCATAGAGGGATCAAATGTGGAAAGAGTGAGCAATTTTAAATTCCCAAGTGTCAGTATCTCTGAGGACCTAACCTGAACCCAATATATCGATGCAGCTATAAGTAAGGCAAGACAGCGAGTCCTTGTGCAGGATACCCTAAAGGTTAACCTCCAGGTTGAGTCGGTGGCGAAGAAGGCAAATGCAATGTTGGCATTCATTTCCAGAGGTATAGAATATAAGAGCAGGGATGTGATGTTGAGGCTCTATAAGGCACTTGTGAGATCACACTTGGAGTATTGTGTGCAGTTTTGGGTTCCTTATTTTAGAAAGAATATACTGACATTAGAGAGGGTTCACAAGAGAAGATTCACAAGAATGATTGCAGGAATGAAAGGGTTACCATATAAAGAACGTCTGGCAGCTCTTGGGCTGTATTCCCTGACGTTCAGGAGAATGAGGGGGGATCTCATAGAAACATTCCAAATGTTCAAAGACCTGAGTAGATTAGATATGGCAAAGTTATTTCCCATGGTAGGGGAGTCTAGGACAAGGGGGCGTGACTTCAGGATTGAAGGATGTCCATTTAGAACAGAGACGCAGAGAAATTACTTGAGTCAGAGGGTAGTAAATCTGTGGAATTTGTTGCCACGAGCAGTTGTGGAGCCCAAGTCATTGGGTGTATTTAAGGCAGAGATAGATAGGTTCTTGATTAGCCAGGGTCTCAAAGGGTATGGGGAGAAGGCAGGGGAGTTGGGATGACTGGAAGAACTGGATCAGCCCATGATTAAATGGTGGAGGAGACTCAACGGGCCAAATGGCCTACTTCTGCTCCTATATCTTATGGTCTTATTTCATTAGGAGTTTGAGGATATTTGGTACGTCGCCAAAAACACTCACAAATTTCTACGTGGAGAGCATTCTAACTGGCTACAACATCATCTGGTATGAGGGAGCTTCTACACAGGATCGAAGTAAGGTGCAGAGCTGTAAAATTAGTCAGCTTCATCATGGGCACTAGTCTCCATGGTATCCAGGACATCTTCAAGGAACGGTGCCTCAGAAAGGCAGCATCCATCGTTAAGGACCTCCACCATGCAAGACATGCCCTCTTCTCATTGCTACCATCAGCAAGGAGGTACAGAAGCCTAAAGGCACACACTCAATGATTCAAGACAGCTTTTTCCTTCTCCCATCCAATCTCTGAATGGATATTAAACCCATTAACACTACCTCACTACTTTATATTTCATATTTTGCACTATTATTTAACTATTTAATATATATATTCTTTTCTTTTTTCTCCTCACCCCTTTGTGGGTGGTGTGTGTGTATTTTTCCCTCAATCTCAGGTCCTCTACCAGAGGCCTGGGAGCTTGAGGGTTCAGTGCAGTACCCTTGCTGGTCCTAGTAGCGCACTCTTCTGGACCGAGATCTCAGATGCTGTTCCCGGAATTTTTTGGAGCCACTCTCTCAGTCCAGGTGTCACAGCTCCAAATCCATTACTGGGATTACTCTGGGTTTAACCTTCCACATCCTTTCTGTCTGCTCTTCCAAGCCCTGGTATTTTTCCAACTTCTCATATGCTTTCTTCCTGATGTTATTTCATTCAGGATTGCCACATCTATTACTATTGCTTTCTTCTGTTCCTTGTGCAGTATTACTATATCTGGTTGGTGGGCCAGTACCCGATTATCAGCCTGTATTTGGAAGTCCCACAGGATCTTTGCTCTGTCATTCTCCACGACCTTCTCAGGTATTTCCCATTTGGAGTTGGGAGCGTCCAATCCATACTCAGCACAGATGTTCCTGTACACAATTCCTGCAACTCGGTTGTGCCATACAGTGTATGCTGACCTGTCTTCACCTTGGGTCTTGTCTAGTGTGAAAGACCCTTGCTTCTTTTGCTCTTGTGCTCAGCGTCTGTTCTTATGCAGCCATGAGCAGTGCTCTGTGCCGTCCCTCAGCCCTGCCATTTCCAGCCATTGGTAGGACTTTATTATGTGAGCCACCTCTGATATCTGGCGATGGTACATGCCATGCAGTGGCTTGTTGTGCCATGGTCTCTGGTCCTCTGGCTCTGCTTCACCCATTTCCAGTTCCATATTCCCTGCCTGGTGTCTGAAGTATTCTCCTAACAGGTCATACTGAGCGACCATCTTCCTGACTGTGTGTGTGTGTGTGTGTGTGTGTGTGTGTGTGTGTGTGTGTGTGTGTGTGTGTGTGTGTGTGTGTGTCTATATATATAGATAGATAGATATACATTTACTGTAATTCAGTTTCATGAAATATACCGGTGATATTAAACCTGATTCTGATAATGAGCAGGTGTACCTAATATAGTGACCACTGAATGTAAATCCTGAGTGTAAGCCCTGATATATTGTGCATTACAGAAGGTGATTATTCACTCAACCATGCCTGTCCCAGCTTCTAGACAGAGCTATCCAATTAGTCCCATTCCCCGGTCTTTATCCATAGCACTGTTTTTTTTTTATCAAGTACTGTATATATCCAATTCCCTTTTGAAATCTGTTTTTAAATACATTACCACTACTCTTTCAGTGTAACCAGCTATGCAGCAAAGATCTCATCTCATTTCTGCTTCTTAACCGATTACACTGTACATAATCTCACCACTATCCCACCATTAGGAGAGTCACTAGAAATCTGGCAGCAAAGTACTTAAAGAGTTCCTAGACATTTTACAATCACTTAGTGGCATCAGCTTTATTTCACATATCTGGAAATCCACAAAATACACCAGAAGGTCAGCCACTCAATACTGGGATGAGAAGAAATTAACTTACACATACAGGATGAAATTTTGAAATTTTCTACCTAACAGGGCTGAGTATATTAAAGGTAGAGACTTTGATTTTTTAGGTATTAGAGAAATCAAGTTTAGTGTACAAAAGTGTCACTGAGTTCAAAGGTCAGTCATGAATGGCAGAGCAGGCACAAAGGGCTGAATGGCCTCCATGCTGCTGTTTCTTATGTTTTTGCATATTTTACTATTAGCCATCGAGCTGAAAAAATAAGACATGCTAAGACAAATCATACTCTGCATCACAAGACAGCAACTAGTATGACTTCTTAAAATTGATTATACCAATAAATCAGTATAGTCCATACTGACGACAGCATGTATTTCCAAATTCATTTGGAACATTTGATCACTTCTAAAATAAACATTATTTTCCTAATTTTCAAGGTTTTGTTCTGAATTCAGTTTTTGACTAAGACTCATTAGCAACAGACACAATAATTCAGAAGATTCCTGTTATTTCTTTGTTTAGGGTGTCATGTACCTGTATTATCTGTGGTAACCTTTCCTTCCTGGTCATTGTTCCCTTGTTTTGTGATGTCTAACTCATTGGACTCTTCGTCTATTTCTTCTACGTGGCTGTGAATTCCTACGTGGTTAAACTCACTGTCAGTAACCATTAACGCTTCACTCACACTGATCTGCAGTCCTGATGTCCCCTGTACTGTGGGTTGCTCAGAATGCTGCAAGATATTCTAATAGGGGGAGGAGGAAAGTGAACAAATTAAAGTGAGCTGTATGTTAACACTGGAGTACTTTTACCAGAAATAATAACACTAATGAATAATTTAACATGATTTTTTGTTGATGTCTGGATCTAGGCTGGTGCCTCAGACCGAACACTATGAGTTTAAAAAGAATGAATTTACATTTTCAGTCCACCTTTCATAACCTCTCATAAACAGATTTCTTCTTCAAGCAACACACATGAAATGCTGGAGGAACTCAGCAGGACAAGCAGTATCTATGGAAAAAAGCACAGTTGACATTTTGGGCCGAGACCCTCCAGCATTTGCAGATTTTCTCTTGTTTAAGATATCTTCTTCAGCCTTTTTCTTTTCCCACCTACCCCTCCCAGCTTGACACACTTCATCCACATCTCCCCTACCTACCTTCCCCCTCCCCAGGTCTCACCTATCACCTGGCAGCTTGTACTCCTTCCCCTTCCCCCCAGTCACCTTATTCTGGCTTCTGTTCCTTTCCTTTCCAGTCTTAATGAAGGGTCTCAGCCCAAGATGTCAACTGTTTATTCCCTTCCATAAATGTTGCCTGACCTGCTGAGTTCCTGCAGCATTTTGAATGTTTCACTCGGATTTCCAGCATCTGCTGAACCTTTTACACTTATGTCTCATTACCCAAAATGCTTTAGTACTGATAAAGTATTTCAAAATGTGGTGGTCACTATTGTTATGTTGGGTACTTAATGGCAGTAAAATCCTATAAATGGTACTGTGATAAATCGCCACATCATTGACTTTATTGCTGTTGGTTAAAGAAAATATTGCCCAGTACACCAGGGAGATCTCTAGCGATGTATGAAAATAATCCAGGGTAATACTGAGAGATTACTGAATTCACTTGAGTTACAGTTCTCTGGATGGGAAATGCCACTTGTCACCGCCTCAGAATGAGTTCTCATGAAACATGTGAAAAGTAGGGGAACTGTGGGATTAAATGGCTTGTTGCCATTTTGTAAATTCTATGTTATACAATTATGAACAATATTCTCAAAGCAGCTGATTGTTAAGAGTCATGGGAATGTGGCAGGTGGATTTTTCCAGGTAAATGCATTCTGGAGTCACACACACACACAGTCTCACACACACACACACACACAGTCTCACACACACACAGTCTCACACACACTCACACACACACAGTCTCACAGTCTGACACACACACACACACACCACACACACAGAGTCTCTCACACACACACACAGTCTCACACACACACACACACAGTCTCTCTCACACACACACACACACACACACACACACACACACACACTAATGGAGGACTCAGCAGGTCAGGTAGTATCTACGTGTCCTAATAAAAGGTCTCTGCTCAAAACGTCAACTATTTCTTCCTCTCCACAGATGCTGCCTGGCCTGCTGAGTTCCTCCAGCATCTACAGATTCTCTTGTGCTTATGTATTGTGAAGTGATTTTCCAGAGGCAATAACCCTATTTTAAAAAAGAGGTTTCGTGAATGCATTAAATCAGTAATACACATCTTCAGCATGATTACGATACTGATTCCCTTTCATTGTGATGCTACAGTTGAGATACGTGAAGTCAGACCAAAAACAGTCCTATGCACCAAAAACAAGAACACAAAACTAATATTCCAATATTCCTACCACTGCTAACTGTTTAACCCTACTATATCACAATTCCAGGAATAATATGTATCATAATCTTTCATTTAGTGGAAGCTTTAGGTTCGAGTCAAATTGTTTCTCAATCTTCATAAAGACAGGTTAGAGTCATATTGTCATAAAATTACCAGCATGGAAACAGGCCTTCTGGCACTGCAAGTACTACCTGAAGCTGCCTTTGACCCAGATCCCTTGAAATCTTTCCTATCCACTGTAATTGTACTTGCCTCTGTGTGAAAAAGCTGCACCTCAGGTCACCTCTAAGTCTTTCCCCTCTCGCCTTAAATCTATAATCTCTGGTTTTAGATTTGCCTACCCTGGGAAAAAGGTTGTGACCGTCTATCTTATTTATGCCCTTCATGGTTTTATAAAGCTCTCCAAGCTCCCCCTTCAGCCTCTTGTACTTCAGAGGAAAAAGTCCCAGTATATCCAGCTCTCCAGTCCCAGTACCGTAACTTCCCAATCTGATTTGTGGAATCTTGCTGTATACAAACCAGCCATAGTCTTCTGCAATGCATTGATGGCTGAACTTTAAACTCTGCACAAAGTGCTTTGGGATTTCCAGAGGTGACTGAAAGTACCTATCAATGCAATTCTTTTCCATCATTTGAATTTTTATTCATTTCATTCCGGATCTTTCCAGTGATCTTGGTCCTCCTTAATTTCTAATCTGCATTTGTTACTATACTTTCAAATCTATTTCTCCTTCTTTGCCAGTATTCCAAACTTTAAACTGGCCATCTGAGAATAATTTTGATGCTTGGAATCCCCAATACATTACATCACTATTAATCACACAATATTAATGCCGACCGTATCAGTATATCACCAAATAGTCACAATACATCTACTAATAGCAGCCTGCGTTATTCCTTCTTAATTTGCAAACAAGTCAGTAGTTTAAGAACTACAGTATTTGCTCTTCTATAGCAGTGTATCTGTACAGAAATTTGAAGGCTGCAGACTTCAATTAAAAATGTTCCCTTAATAATATTTAGTTTACAGTATAATAGAGCTTCCAAATTTGTAAATCCATCTAGATACTATAGCTACAGGCCAGTATGAGATATACTAAAACCTACCTCTTTCTGTTGCCTTTAAATTAAAATAAAATTCACCTGTTGTGTCTGTATTTGGTGTTCTTGTACACTCTGTGCAGGAAGTTTCCAGTAGACTTCTTGGCATGTTGCACGGGACTTTTTGAATGATTCCAATTCAGATTTAATTTGTTGCTTTTCTTCATTTAATCTAGCCTCCTGAAAGCAAGAATCACAGGTCCTATAAGTCTCATACAATAGAGAAACATCGAAGTGGGAAAAACGTGATTACTTCAACTTACTGCTATAAAGTCAGTAGTTACAAAGAATGCAAACACGAGGAAATCTGCAGATGCTGGAAATTCAAGCAACACACACAAAAAATGCTGGTGAACGCAGCAGGCCAGGCAGCATCTATAGGAAGAGGTACAGTCGACATTTCGGGCCGAGACCCTTCGTCAGGACTAACTGAAAGAAGAGTTAGTAAGAGATTTGAAAGTGGGAGGGGGAGGGGAGATCCGAAATGATAGGAGAAGACAGGAGGGGAAGAGATAGAGATAGGAGCTGGAAAGTTGATTGGCAAAAGGGATACAAGGCTGGAGAAGGGAGAGAGAGGATCATGGGACAGGAGGCCTAGGGAGAAAGAAAGGGGGAGGGGAGGAAAAAACCTAGAGGATGGGCAAGGAGTTATAGCGAGAGGGACAGAGGGAGAAAAAAAAGGGGAAAAAAGGGGAAAGGGGAATGAATGAATGAATGAATGAATAAATAAATAAATAAATAAGGGATGGGGTACGAAGGGGAGGTGGAGCATTAACGGAAATTAGAGAAGTCAATGTTCATGCCATCAGGTTGGAGGAACAACACTTTATATTCTGTCTGGGTAGCCTCCAATCTGATGGCATGAATATTGACTTCTCTAACCTCCGTTAATGCCCCACCTCCCCTTCGTACCCAATCCCTTATTTATTTATTTATTTATTCTCTTTCTCCTTTTTTTCCCTCTCTTTTTTCTCCCTATGTCCCTCTCACTATAACTCCATGCCCATCCTCTGGGTTCCCCCCCCCCCTTTCTTTCTCCCTAGGCCTCCTGTCCCATGATCCTCTCCCTTCTCCAGCCTCATATCCCTTTTGCCAATCAACTTTCCAGCTCTTAGCTCTATCCCTCCCCCTCCTGTCTTCTCCTATCATTTCGGATCTCCCCCTCCCTCCCCCACTTTCAAATCTCTTACTACCTCTTTTTTCAGTTAGTCCTGACGAAGGGGCTCGATCCGAAACGTCGACTGTACCTCTTCCTATAGATGCTGCCTGGCCTGCTGCGTTCACCAGCATTTTTTGTGTGAGTTACAAAGAACATTGTGCCTTGATTGTGGTATGGATTATCACAGAAGAAAATTTAACCATTTTACCACGTTAAAGAGATTTATTTATCTATGCTTCCTAAGGACATATTAACAGTACTAGTACAGACCTGAAATTAAACATTCAGCTGCACTCTCAGTTGTTAGGGAACATTATGGGTGTGAAAAAATTGAATTTATTAAAAAGAGGCAAAGTGCTAAAGTTATCCTTTGTTGGACGTATATGCCACAATGTCATCTTGCATACCACAATAATACGATATAGGTATCACTCTTTTGTTATAAGACCATTAGGCCATAATATATAGGAGCAGAATGAGACCATTCAGCTCATTGAGTTTACTTTGCCATTTGACTATAACTGATTTATTATTCCCTCTCTCTCAATCTATTCTCCTGCCTTACACTCATATCAATCAAGTACCCATCAACCTCCACTTTAAATATAACCAATGACTTGGCCTTTGCAGCCATTTGAGGCAATAAATTCCACAGATTCACCACCCTAGCTGGGAGCTTAACATGCAAGGATACACATTGTAGTGAAAGGATAGGCAGAGGGGGTGAGGTGGCTCTGTTGGTAAAAAATGAAATCATTAGAAAGAGGTGACATATGATTGGAACAGGCAGAATTCTTGTGGGTAGAGTTAAGAAACTGCAAGGATAAACAGACCCTGATGGGAGATGCAGTATATGCAGGCCTCCAAACAGCAGCTATGATGTGGGCTATGAATTACAACAGGAGATAGAAAAGGCATGTCAAAAGGGCAAAGTTACAAAAGTCATGGGGGATTGCAATAAGCGGATAGATTGAGAAAATCAGTTTGGTGCTGATTTTGGATCCCAAGACAGAGAGTTTGTAGATTGCCAGTGAGATGGCTTTTTTAGAACAGGGGAAAGGCTATTCTGGATGGGGTGTTATGTAATGTAAGTAAGTAAAGGCATCCATTAGTCTTGTGAGACCATGGATCTGCGCCTGGAAAGTCTTCATTCTCCAGGGCACAGGCCTGAGCAAGGTTATATGGAAGACCAGCGGTTGCCCATGCTACAACTCTCCCCTCTCCATGACACCGATGTTGTCCAAGGAGGGCATTAGGACCCATACAGCCTGGCACCAGTGTCACCGCAGAGCAATGTGTGATTAAGTGCCTTGCTCAAGGACACAACACGCTGCCTCGGCTGGGGCTCAAACTCACAACCTTCAGATCGCTAGTCGAATGCCTTAACCACTTGGCCACGTGCCCATTATGTAATGAAATATTATGTAATGAACATGATTTGATTAGGGAGCCTAAGGTAAAGGAACTCTGAGGATACAGTAATTATAATATGATAGAATTCACCCTGCAATCTGAGAGGGAGAAGCTAAAGTCAGATGTATCCATATTACAGTGGAGTAAAAAGTATTACAGAGGTATTACAGAGGCATAACAAAGGAGCTGGCCAAAGTTGATTGAAAGGGGACACTAGCAGGGATGGTGGCAAAACAGCAATGGCTGGAGTTTCTGCAAGAAATTTGGAAGGTGCACCATAGATACATCCCAAAGAATAGCATTCTAAAGGTAGGAAGAAGCAACCATGACAGGCAAGGGAAGTCAAAAGCAACATAAAAGCAAAATCTCGATATATAATAGAGCAAAAATTTGTGGGAAGTTAGAGGATTGGAAAGCTTTTAAAAACCAACAGAAGGCAACTAAAACGCCTTAAGGAAGGAAATAATGAAACATCAAGGTAAGCTAACCACTAATATCAAAGAGGATACCAGAAGTTTTTTCAGATAGAGTGCTTTGTAGAAGCATTCAGCACCCAACTCTTTGTTCACATAAATGAGCATTGTATCCATGGACTTTAATCAATTTAACTGAGAATTTTTATTTCTGAATCACATGCTCCTTTTTTTTATTAGAGCCCAAAAAGCAGAGAAAATTGTAAAGCATGAAAAACTAAAAATTCAAAAACTGAAATCTCAGCAATTCAAAAGCATTCATCCCCTTTGCTTAGTACTTAGTTGAACCACCTTTCACAGCTATTACATCCAGTAGTCTTTTTGGATAAGCCTCTATTAGCTTTGCACAACGTGATGGAGCAGGACCTCAAGGGTAGTAATCTCAGGATTGCTGTCTGTGCCATGAAACAGTGAAGATAGGCATAGAATGAGGTAGCAAGTAAATGCACGGCTAAAGAATTGGAGCAGGAAGCAGGGATTCAGATTTCTGAATCATTGGGACCTCTTCTGGGGCAGGTGTGATCTGTACAAAAGGGACAGGTTGCACTTAAATCCAAGGGGGACCAATATCCTTGCAGGCAGGTTTGCTAGAGCTGTTGGAAGTGGTTTAAGCTAATATAGCAGGGA
Organism: Mobula hypostoma; assembly: GCF_963921235.1. NCBI lineage: Eukaryota > Metazoa > Chordata > Chondrichthyes > Myliobatiformes > Myliobatidae > Mobula > Mobula hypostoma. The sequence continues at coordinate 9,668,674 of NC_086107.1, forward strand.
GATGGGAACATATGTTAGAGCTGAGGATGAGCCAACAGGTTTACAAGTAGATGATGGGTGTAATATGAACGTAAGAAAGGACAAGCCAATGACTGGGTACAAATGCAGACAATGCAAAGAATTAAATTATAAAACAGAGGCAAAACACAAAAGGACGAAGAATGCAGGGTTGAAGGTGCTGTTTTTAATGCACATAGTATTCGGAATAAGATGGACAAACCTGCGGCGTAATTAGAGATTAGTTGGTATGATATTGTGGGCATCACTGAGTTGTGGCTGAAAGGAGGTCATAGTTGGGAGCTTAATATCAAAGGATATACTTTGTATCAAAGGACAGGCAGGAAGACATCGGTGGTGGTGTGGCTCTGTTGGTAAGAGATGCAATTACATCTTTAGAAAGGTGACACAAGGTCAGAGAATGTCAAATCTTTGTGGGTGGAGTTAAAAAACTGCAAGGGAAAAAAACATTATGGGAATCATATATAGGCCTCTAAACAGTAGCCAAAATGTGTGCATGTAATGAGGGTGTGTCACAATTGTAATGGGGGACTTTATGCAAGGGGATTGGGAAAATCAGGTTGATGTCAGATCACAAAAGAGAGAATTAATTGAATGCCTACAAGATGGCTTTTTAGAGCAGCTTGTACTTAAGCCTACTCAGGAAGAGGCTATCTTAAATTGGGTGTCATGTAATAATCCAGATTTTATTGGGGAACTGAAGGTACAGGAACCCTTAGGAGACACTGATCATAATATGATTAAATTCATACTGCAATCTGAGAGGGAGAAGCACAAGTCAGATGTATCAGTAAAGGGAATTACAGAGAGGAGCTTGCCCAGGTGGATTGGAAGAGGATACTGGCATGGCTGACAGCATTTCAGAGATGGTTAAAGTTTCTGGGAATAGTTCACAAGGCGCAGGATAGATACATTCCACAGAAGTTGTTCTCAAATGGCAGGGGTAGGCAATCATGGCTGACAAGGAAGTTAAGGACCGCATAAAAACCAAGAAAAGGGCATATAATGTAGCAAAAGTGAGTGGGAAGTTGGATGATTGGGAAGTTTTTAAAATCCAACAAAAGGCAACTAAAAAGTTATAAGAAGGGAAAAGATGAAACATGAGGGCAAACTAGCCAATAATATAAAACAGGATACTAAAGGTTTTTTTTTTAAGTTATATAAAGAGTAAAAGGGAGGTAAGAGTTGATATTCGACCACTGGAAAATGAAGCTGGTGAGGTAGTAATGGGGGCAAAGAAATGGCAGATGAATTTAGTAACTACTTTGCATCAGTCTTCACTATGGAAGACACTAGCTGTGTGCCAGAGGTCCGTGCGTTTTAGGGAGGAGGAGTGAACGCCATTGCAACTACAGAGGAAAATGTGCTAGGCAAACTCAAAGGTCTTAAGGTGGATAAGTCACTTGGACCAGATGCACTACATCCCAGAGTTCTAAAAGAGGCTGCTGAAGAGATAGCAGATGCAATGGTTATGATCTTTCAAGAAGCACTTGATTCTGGCATGGTTCTGGAGGACTGGAAAATTGCAAATGTCACTCCACTCTTTAAGAAGGGAGGAAATTATAGGCCAGTTAGCCTAACCTCAGAGGTTGGAAAAGTGTTGGAATCCATCATTAAGGATAAGGTTTTGGGGTACTTGGAGACTAATGATAAAATAAGTCAGAGTCAGCATGGTTTCTGTAAAGGGAAATCTTACCTAACAAATCTATTAGTTTGCTAAGGAAGTAACAAGGAGGGTGGACAAGAAAGGCAATGAATGTCATTACTTGGATTTTCAGAAGGCATTTGATAAGGTGCCACACACACGTGGCTGCTTAACAAGATAAAATCCCATGGTGTTACAGGAAAGATACTGGCATAGATAGAGGAATGGCTGACAGGCAGGAAGCAGCGAGTGGGAATAAAGGGGCCCTTTTCTGGTTGGCTGCCAGTGACTAGTGGTGTTCCTCAGGGGTCAGTATTGAGACTGCTACTTTTTACATTGTTTGTCAATGATTTAGATAATGAATTGATGGCTTTGTGGCAAAGTTTGCAGATGGTACAAAGATAGGTGGAGAGGTAGGTAGTGCTAAGAAAGAGATGTGACTGCAGCAGGACAAGACAAATTGGAAGAATAGGCAAAAAAGTGGCAGATGGGATACAGTGTTGGGAAATGTATGATGATGCGTTTTGGTAAAAGAAACATAAGTGCAGACTATTATCTAAATGGGGAGAAAATTCAAACATCAGAGGTGCAAGGGAACTTAGGAGTCCTCATGCAAGACTCTCAAAAGGTTAATTTACAAGTTGAGTCTGTGGGTAAAGAAGGCAAATGCAATGTTGACATTCATTTCAATGGGAATAGAACATAAAACAATGAGATAATGCTGAGACTTTATGAGACACTAGTCAGGCCGCACTTGTAGAGTACTGCCAACAGTTTTGGGCCCCATATATCAGAAAGAATGTGGTGTCATTGGAGAGAGTCCAGAGGAGATTCACAAGAATAATTCCAGGAATGAAGGGGTTAACATTTGATGAGCATTTGGCAGCTTTGGGCCCATACTGACTGGAATTTAGAAGAATGCAGGGAGATCTCACTGAAACCTACTGAATGTTAAAAGAACTAGATAAAGTGGATATGAAGAGGATGTTTCCTATGGTGAGGGTGTCCAGAATTAGAGGGCACAGTCTCATAGTACCTCTTTAGAACAGAGGTAAGGGAGAATTTTTTTTAGCCAGAGAGTGGTGAATACCAGACAGCTGTGGAGGGCAAAAACGTGGGTATATTTAAAGCAAAAATTGATAGTTTACTGATTGGTCAGGGCATCAAAGGTTATAGCGAAAAGACAGGTGTATGGGGTTGAGTGGGATCCGGGATCAGCCATTGAGAGTGGGGGAGATTCAAACAAGAGGACATGAGTTGAGAGTTAAAGGGCAAAAGTTTAGGGGTAACATGAGGGGGAACTTCTTTACTCAGAGAGTGGTAGCTGTGTGGAACGAGCTTCCAGCAGAAGTGGTTGAGGCAGGTTTGATGTTGTCGTTTAAAGTTAAATTGGATAGATATATGGACAGGAAGGGAAAGGAGCGTTATGGACCGAGTGCAGGTCAGTGGGACTAGGTGAGAGTAGGAGTTCAGCATGGACTAGAAGGGCCGAGATGGCCTGTTTCCGTGCTGTAATTGTTATATGGTTATAAGGACATAAGAAATAAGAGCAGGAGTAGGTCATCTGGCCCATCGAGCCTGCTCCGCCATTCAATAAGATCATGGCTGATCTGACCATGGACTCATCTCCACCATCCTGCCTTTTCCCTATAACCTTTAATTCCCTTACTATGCAAAAATCTATCCAACCTTGTCTTAAATATATTTACTGTGGTAGCCTCCACTGCTTCATTGGGCAGAGAATTCCAGATTCACCACTCTCTGGAAAAAGCAGTTCTTCCTCATCTCCGTCCTAAATCTAATCCTCTGAATCTTGAGGCTATGTCCCCGTAGCTCTAGTCTCACCTACCAGTGGAGACAACTTTCCTGCCTCTGTCTTATCTATCCCTTTCATAATTGTATATGTTTCTATAAGATCACCTCTCATTCTTCTGAATTCCAGCGAGTACAATCCCAAGCAAGTCAATCTCTCCTCATAGTCTAACTCCCTCAACTCTGGATTCAACCTAGTGAACCTCCTCTGCACCGCCTCCAAAGCCAGTATATCCTTCCTCAAGTAAGGAGACTCCAGGTGCAGCCTCACCAGTACCCTGCACAGTTGCAGCATAACCTTCCTGCTCTTAAATTCAATCCCTCTGGCAATGAAGACTAACATTCCATTTGCCTTCTTGATACCCTGCTGCACCTGCAAACCAACCTTTTGTGATTCATGCACAAGCGCTCCCAAGTCCCTCTGCGCAGAAGCATGCTGCAATTTATTACCATTTAAATAATAATCTGCTGTTTCATTTTTCCTTCCAATGTTTACCAACATTGTACTCCATCTGCAAGATCCTTGCCCACTCACTTAACCCATCTATACTTCTCTGCAGACTCTCTGTATCTTCTGCACAATTTGCTTTTCCACTCAATTTAGTATCATCAGCAAACTTAGATACACTACACTCTGTCCCCTCTTCCAGATGATTAATGTATATCGTGAACAGTTGTGGACCCAGCACTGAACCTGCGACATACCACTCACCACTGATTGCCAACCAGAGTAACACCCATGTATCCCAACTCTCTGCTTTCTATTAGTTAATCAATCCTCTATCCATGGCTATACATCACCCCCAACTCTATGTATCCTTATCTTATGGATAAGTCTTTTATGCGGCACCTTATTCAATGCATTTTGCCTACATCCTTTTTTGAACACTAGCATGACATTCACCATCTTCCAATCCTCAGAGTACAGAGAATTTTGGTAAATTATCACCAAAGCATCTACTATAACTTCTGCCATTTCTTTCAGTACCCTGGGATGCATTCCATCACAATCAGGGGACTTAACTATCTTCAGGCCCACAAGTTTGCTCAGCACTACCCCTTTAGTGATAGCTATTCTATCAATGTCCTCACTTCCCAGCATATACACATCTCTCTTTGGCATGTTAGACTTGTCTTTCACCATAAGACCGACACAATATAGACATTCAAAGTCTCTGCCATTTCCTCATTACCGAGTATCAATTCCCGCTTCTCATCCTCCAAGGGGCCTAAGTTCACTTTAGTCACCCTTTTCTGCTTTACATAATAATAAAAACTTCTACTATCCATTTTTATATTTTGTGCCAATTTATTTTCTTAATCTAGACTCCCTTTCTTTATTGATCGCTTAGTGGTTCTTTGTTGCTTTTAAAGTTTTCCCAATCTTCCAGTTTCCCACCACTCTTGGTGACTTTGTATGCACGAGCTTTTAGTTTGATGCCTTCTCTTATTTCCTTAGTTATCCAAAGCTGGATCTCCCTACCCTGGATCTCCCTACCCTTACTGTCCTTGCTTTTAACTGGAATATACTTTTGTTGAGCACCGTGAAAAATCTCTTTGAAAGTCTTTCACTGTTCCTCAACCATCCCACCATATAGCCTGTATTCCCAGTCTACATTAGCCAAATCCTCCCTCATCCCATTGTAGTCTCCACTGCATAGGCATAATACACTGATTTTAGTTTGAACTATTGCACTCTCCATTTGTATGAGAAACTCAACCATACTGTGATCACCCTTTCCAAGAGGATCCCTAACTATAAAATCACTAACTTTACCTGTCTCATTGAACAGGACCAGATCTAAGATAGCACGTTCCGTTATGATAATGGCAGAGCAGACTCAATGGGTTGAATAGCCTAGTACTGCTTCTATGTCTTATGATCTAAGATTTGCCCATTGCTCCTTGCAAAATTGATCTAGCTGTGCCAGGTTAGTTGCAGAATGGTGGTTGAAAGCAATCTCAAGATCTTGCCAGAGATGTTCAATCATGTTAAAGTCTGGACTCTGTCTGGTCAACTCAAGGACATCAGTTTTCTTCATTGAAGCCATTGCAGGTTTCCTCTGGCAGTATGCTTTGGGTCATTGTCCAGCTGAAAGATGAGCTTCCTCCCCAGTTTAAGTTTTCTGGCAGAGACTAACAGGTTTTTATCCAGGATCTCTCTGTACTTAAAGCAGCATTCAACTTTCCAACAATTCTGACCAGATACCCAGTCCCTGTTGCTGAAAAGCATCCCCATAGCATGATGCTAACTCCACCATTCTTCACAGTGGTGACACCCGTATTAGATTAAAGTTCCACTTTAGTCTCAAATGAGCACAAGATTTTCTTCCACATCTGTACAGTATCTTCTAAATGATACTTTGCTAAGCCTTAACGAGCAAGGATATGTATTTTTTTTAAAGCCAGGGCTTCTTCCTTACCATTCTTCCGTAAAGATTCTTCTTGTGCAAGGCCTTAGAGATTGTGAAGCTATGAACTTCACCTCCAGTTGCAGTCACTGACTTTTGCAGCTCACTCAGAGTGACCATTAGTGTCTCAGTAACCTGTCTTACAAGTGTAACGCCCTGATTAAGATTTTTACTGCTATGCTGTAGGTATTTCATTTTAGCAGTTCTTTAAGAGCAGTCTGTTCTGCTTTCAGCCTGTTTGGGTTTGAGCTGAGATTAGGGGCTTTGTTGTTCAACTTTGGAATGTGGTGTCACCTAATCAGGATGGTGGAATTGGGAGAAGGTTCTAGAGAACACTGGGTCGAGAGTTTTTTTTGTGAGGGACACTGGTGTGGGTCGAGGTGCTAGGAGAACACAGGAGGGAAGATGGCTGAGGATGCCGTCCCTGTCGCACAAGGTGCTTTGTGCAGATGAATGGCTTCAAGGAGGAGGGGGTCAATGCTCCCGTGGGAGAGCCCGTTTTTTTGAGATGGATTCTGAGCAACATTTGGAAGGTGTAGTGTGTACATCGAAAAGAACGGCTTCTGGAAGATTTGAGTTCCACCGTGTAAATCTGACTGCTGAAGTATAATGGGCCCTTTTTTGTTTTTTTTTCTTTCTTTCCTTTAATAACTGGCTGTTTAAGTTAATATCATTAAATATACTTCTTTATAATTGTATGCATTGTACGATCTATTATTTCTTGCCAAAAGGCGATTGCCAGGGGCAGTAAATCAGACAGCATTTGCACAAACCAAGGTTTGGGTGGGCAAGCCATCCCAACCGCACGGATTTAGTGGATTTCTCGCCACGGAGTCCAGTGGCTGTTAGCGAGGGACCAACAAGCTGCATTTCCAGAGACGTCCAGTAAAACAGGGTTTCACAAGCGTCATTCCTCTCCAGTGACTAAATTTAGAGTGGCAACCTAACCTTGGGAGTGTAGCTGTGGTTTCATATTTTTTCCACTGAGCCTTAGGTATGTTCAGCACCTTTGAGATGTTCTTATAGCCTTCTCCAGATTTGTGCTTCTCTATTATCACCCTGGCATTCAGACCACTCCCTCTCTCACCACCTCTCTGGATTCTTGCACCCTGAATTTGTCACACTGATTTTATGACATTTAGTGCTAAATGTAATAAATTGACATTTGGTTGGACAAACTTGGAGTTGATTTCTCTGGAGCGGTGAAGGCTGAGGGGAGATATGATAGAGGCTTATAGATAGAGTAGATAGCCAGCATCTTTTCCCCTGGTTAAAATATCTAATACCAGAGGACATGTATTTAAGGTGACACACACAAAATGCTGGAGAAACTCACCAGGTCAATCAGCATCAGCAGAATCTCTGGTGTTTATGTATTTGAGGTGACTGTTCAAAGGAGCTGTACAGTGCAGTTTATTTTATACACAAAGTAGTGGGTGCCTGCAATGCACAGCCTTGGGGGTGAAAGCAAATATGATAGGGGTATTCAAGAGGTTCATAGATAGGTACATGACTGTGCAGGAAATGGAAGAATATGGACATTGTGTAGGGAGAAAAGATTAGCTTAGTTGGGCATTTGAATACTAATTTAATTCATTCGCCAGCATCATGGGCTGAAGTGCCTGTTTTATGTTCTAAATGAGAAATTTCTTCAAACATAATTTTGCAAGATAGAAGCCAGTCTTCAATCTCCACCATAAATCCATTCCTCTTCCCTGGCAACAACCCAAAGCTGAGCCAGAGGACTTGCAATCTAGTTGTCCTACCAATTCCAAGTGGAACTTCTTATTATATATCTGATCCATTATTAATGATGGATGCTACTGTCTTGTGGCAGCACTCCTTGCAGATCTGCTCAATGATGGGGAGGGCTTTGCCTGTAATGGACTAGGCTACATCCACCATTTCTTTGCAGACAGTTTGCATAGGTAGCTATAAAGCACCATAAAGGTTCAAAGCTCATAAGTAAACAAGGGCAAAGAAATACTTTAGGGGTAGACAAGTAATTTGGTGATAGGTCTGTAAATGGAGACGGTGCCAAGACTTTTGTTTTATTTTTAATGAGGAGTGGTTGATGGTAATTTTAAACTATCAAAGAAAACCATTATTCATAATCTGAGTTGGGAATCAAAAACAAGAATTGATTGGTCAGAAGCTTGGATGGACCTGTTGTGGATCTTGTACAGAACATAAGCCTGAAGAACAGGCAAGATTGGAAGAAACAGTAAGATTATAGGTTAACAACAGGAATTCTGCAGATGCTGGGAATTCAAGCAACATACATCAAAGTTGCTGGTGAACGCAGCAGGCCAAGCAGCATCTGTAGGAAGAGGTGCAGTCGACGTTTCAGGCCGAGACCCTTCGTCAGGACTAACTGAAGGAACAGTGAGTAAGGGATTTGAAAGTTGGAGGGGGAGGGGGAGATCCAAAGTGATAGGAGAAGACAGGAGGGGGAGGGATAGAGCCGAGAGCTGGACAGGTGATAGGCAAAAGGGGATACGAGAGGATCATGGGACAGGAGGTCCGGGAAGAAAGACAAGGGTGGGGGTGACCCAGAGGATGGGCAAGAGGTATATTCAGAGGGACAGAGGGAGAAAAAGGAGAGTGAGAGAAAGAATGTGTGCATAAAAATGAGTAACAGATGGGGTATGAGGGGGAGGTGGGGCCTTAGCGGAAGTTAGAGAAGTCGATGTTCATGCCATCAGGTTGGAGACTACCCAGACGGAATATAAGGTGTTGTTCCTCCAACCTGAGTGTGGCTTCATCTTTACAGTAGAGGAGGCCATGGATAGACATGTCAGAATGGGAATGGGATGTGGAATTAAAATGTGTGGCCACTGGGAGATCCTGCTTTCTCTGGCGGACAGAGCGTAGATGTTCAGCAAAGCGGTCTCCCAGTCTGCGTCGGGTCTTGCCAATATATAAAAGGCCACATCGGGAGCACCGGACGCAGTATATCACCCCAGTCGACTCACAGGTGAAGTGATGCCTCACCTGAAAGGACTGTTTGGGGCCCTGAATGGTGGTAAGGGAGGAAGTGTAAGGGCATGTGTAGCACTTGTTCCACTTACACGGATAAGTGCCAGGAGGGAGATCAGTGGGGAGGGATGGGGGGGACGAATGGACAAGGGAGTTGTGTAGGGAGCGATCCCTGCGGAATGCAGGGGGGGGAGGGAAAGATGTGCTTAGTGGTGGGATCCCGTTGGAGGTGGCGGAAGTTACGGAGAATAATATGTTGGACCCGGAGGCTGGTGGGGTGGTAGGTGAAGACCAGGGGAACCCTATTCCTAGTGGGGTGGTGGGAGGATGGAGTGAGAGCAGATGTACGTGAAATGGGGGAGATGCGTTTAAGACCAGAGTTGATAGTGGAGGAAGGGAAGCCCCTTTCTTTAAAAAAGGAAGACATCTCCCTCGTCCTAGAATGAAAAGTCTCATCCTGAGAGCAGATGCCACGGAGACGGAGGAATTGCGAGAAGGGGATAGCGTTTTTGCAAGAGACAGGGTGAGAAGAGGAATAGTCCAGATAGCTGTGAGAGTCAGTAGGCTTATAGTAGACATCAGTGGATAAGCTGTCTCCAGAGACAGAAAGATCTAGAAAGGGGAGGGAGGTGTCGGAAATGGACCAGGTAAACTTGAGGGCAGGGTGAAAGTTGGAGGCAAAGTTAATAAAGTCGACGAGTTCTGCATGCGTGCAGGAAGCAGCGCCAATGCAGTCGTCGATGTAGCGAAGGAAAAGTGGGGGACAGATACCAGAATAGGCACGGAACATAGATTGTTCCACAAACCCAACAAAAAGGCAGGCATAGCTAGGACCCATACGGGTGCCCATAGCTACACCTTTAGTTTGGAGGAAGTGGGAGGAGCCAAAGGAGAAATTATTGAGCGTAAGGACTAATTCCGCTAGACGGAGCAGAGTGGTGGTAGAGAGGAACTGATTAGGTCTGGAATCCAAAAAGAAGCGTAGAGCTTTGAGACCTTCCTGATCGGAGATGGAAGTATATAAGGACTGGACATCCATGGTGAAAATAAAGCGGTGGGGGCCAAGGAACTTAAAATCATCGAAAAGTTTAAGAGCATGAGAAGTGTCACGAACATAGGTCGGAAGGGATTGAACAAGGGGTGATAAAACAGTGCCGAGGTATGCAGAAATGAGTTCGGTGGGGCAGGAGCAAGCTGAGACAATAGGTCGGCCAGGACAGGCAGGTTTGTGGATCTTGGGTAGGAGGTAGAAACGGGAAGTGCGGGGTGTGGGAACTATAAGGTTGGTAGCAGTGGATGGGAGATCCCCTGAGCGGATAAAGTCGGTGATGGTGTGGGAGACAATGGCCTGGTGCTCCTTAGTGGGGTCACGATCGAGGGGTAAATAAGAGGAGGTATCCGCGAGTTGTCGCTGTGCCTCGGCAAGGTAGAGGTCAGTACGCCAGACTACAACAGCACCCCCCTTATCGGCGGGTTTAATAATAAGGTTAGGATTAGTGCGGAGGGAGTGGAGAGCAGAGCGTTCCGAGGGAGTGAGGTTGGAATGGGGACAAGGTGCGGTGAAGTCGAGACGGTTGATGTCCCGTCGGCAGTTAGCAATAAAGAGATCCAGAGCAGGCAGAAGACCAGAGCGAGGTATCCATGAAGAAGAGGAGGGTTGAAGACGGGAGAAGGGGTCATCGGTGGGGGTGGAAGAGCCCTTGCCGAAGAAGTAGGCTCGGAGACGGAGACGGCGTTAGAAAAGTTCCGCATCGTGGCGAACACGGAACTCGCTGAGGTGTGGGCGAAGGGGGACAAACGTGAGGCCCTTACTGAGGACAGAGCGTTCTGCCTCCAACAGTTGAAGGTCGGAGAGGATGGTAAAGACCCGGCACGGATGAGAGCTGGGATCAGAGGGGGGGGGGGAAGCTGGTGGTGTCAGTGGAGAGGGGAGGGTTGGGGTGAGAGGAAGATGGAGCCTCTGAGGGCCCAGTAATAATAAGGTTAGGATTAGTGCGGAGGGAGTGGAGAGCAGAGCGTTCCGAAGGAGTGAGGTTGGAATGGGGACAAGGTGCAGTGAAGTCGAGACGGTTGATGTCCCGTCGGCAGTTAGCAATAAAGAGATCCAGAGCAGGCAGAAGACCAGAGCGAGGTGTCCATGAAGAAGAGGAGGGTTGAAAACGGGAGAAGGGGTCATCGGTGGGGGTGGAAGAGTCCTTGCCGAAGAAGTAGGCTCGGAGACGGAGACGGAGATTATAGGTTGGTGGATTTAGAATTGCAAAATCAGTATAAAATACGTGGACAACCTAAAGCTGAAACAAAGTCAGCCTTGAAATTTACTCAGCTGTTAGAAAAGTCAAAGGAAGAAGAGTTGGAAGATTTATCTAGAATGAGGAGAGCATATGGGAGTAGTGCTTGTCATTCATAATGATCTTACAGTAACAGTTTCAGCCAAGGGGAAAAAGTAGTACTGTAAAACTTGACTTTGTTTGAATCACATCAACTGATGCACATGTAAACCAGACAGAAACGCAAGTTAAGAAATTTCCCCCAAGTGAGAGCTGTATGTTCGGTTGGAAGAATGGGTAATGTGAAAAATGAAAAGGTGAGTTATTGGGTGTTAGGCAATAATGAATTTTAATTAGAATAAGACCACCAAAGTCAATCTTCAATAAAAGTACTCTAATGGAACTTTGGAAGAGTTTTCTGATCTGTTAAGAAACCATGGGAGGACTCTATAACATTTGAAGGTGGCTATATTATAATGCTTTCACTATTAGGCATTTGTAATAAATGCAGCTATGATCTAAAAAATTAAATATTTTGTATTATTTAAAACATTTTGTATTATTTTAATTCCTGTTACCTCCTTTTTCCACTGAGCTGTAGACTTTTCATTTTCTCTCTCAAGAATCTGAACTTTATCTTCATTTTCTTTTGCCTTCTTCTGGAGCAGCTCATTATCCCTTTCCAGAACCTGCCATAAAATTAATTGCCCCAGAAAATTAATATGGCATTCTTAGTCTTACGTGATCTCTCAGTAGCTCTTGAGTAGGTCTCACATAGCTCTTGTGTGTTGCTTCTAATAGAATTGTACTCTAATAAAGATTAGAGTTGATCTGCCACGTTGCCAATGAATTTCATAAATTAGCAAACTACCAAATTTAAGAAATGTACATCTGACTTGGCTCATGGAAACCTGGAGGAGTACATAGGGGGAAAAAATGATGGCCTTTTCATAAAACCAATGTCAGTAATAGGTATAATAAACACATCTGCTATAACTTGCTGTTTCAGTGAGCAACTTCCAATGTGCTTGGATAAGCAATATAAAATGCTGAGCTGAGTTATTAGAGACAGACATTGGACTAATCTAATACACCGTGAGCAAAAAAAATTAAAAGTGGAATAAAAATGGTGTGTCTTTCAAATTAAAAGTGTAATTAATACTATAAACACTACAATTTTTGCGTGGCTTCTCCATTGATTAATTTAAGCAGTTACATAGCAGGAAAACTATACAGCTTCATTACAGTTTATGTTTCTACACACCAAGCATATCTTAACAATGACAATTTCAAATTATTTTAATTAGTGGTTACAACTGTTTAAACACCAACCATATACATTAATCCTTAAAATATATTGTATAATTTATCCACATCTTCTTAAACAATCAATTCACAAATGGTTTTGTTTGAAATGTAAATCCAAATATATGACCAATTTCAAACTTCCATAGTTTCAAAATAAACTATGTAGTTATTAGATATCCAGCATTTGCAATATTCTGTTCTGTGTATTTGATTAGTATAAAGTGCTATCATGTTCAGGGTTCTGCTCCGTGTATGGCTTCATTCCAAAGGGAATGGTTCATGATATGTACTGCAGTTTTTTGGTTCTGCATTCAAATCCCATGTCCAACATTTCTACTTGCTTATTTTATTTTTATTTTTATTTAGAGGTACAGCTCAGTTACCAGAGCTTCCTGCCCAATGAACACGTGCCACCCAATTACACACATATGCCCAATTAACCTTCTAACCCATACGTCTTTGGAATGTGTGAGGAAACCGGAACACCAAGAGGTAACTCACACAGAGAACAAGATGGTAGTGGTTTTTCCTACATTTCTGTTTCTCCTACATTGGTACACCGCTGCAAGAAATTGCACACTATTTCCATTTTTAGGCTGGTTTAATTTTTATAAAGAGTTTGCCCTTGGCAAAGTTGTTTTATTCTTAAACATGTAATGCACCTGTGTTAGGACATTGAAAGTTTAACTTAGCTTGTTCCAGTCTCAGAACTCCCCTCCAGCACTGATTCACAAGCTAAATCAGAATCAGAATCAGAATTAGGTTTATTATCACTGGCATGAAATTTGTTAACTTAAGAGCAGCAGTTCAATGCAATACATAATCCAGCAGAGAGAGAGAGAGAGAAAAAAATAATAATAATAAATAAAATAAAACATAATAATAAAGTAAATCAATTACATATATTGAATAGATTATTTAAAAATGTGCAAAAACAGAAATACTGTATATTAAATAAAAGTGAGGTAGTGTCCGAAGCTTCAAAGTCCACTTAGGAATCAGATGGCAGAAGGGAAGAAGCTGTTCCTGAATCGCTGAGTGTGTGCCTTCAGGCTTCTGTATCTCCCACCTGATGGTAACAGTGAGAAAAGGGCATGCCCTGGGTGCTGGAGGTCTTTAATAATGGACGCTGCCTTTCTGAGACACCACTCCCTAAAATATAGACTTTATTATATTACTTTATAAATGAAATTACCTAAGACATCTTTATTGCTGCTGTATGTAACTGCTCCTTTCTGTGAATTAATTGAACACACTACTCTTTTACCTAATCTAACCTGTACAGCAAATTCTTTACTCATGTGATGGAAAAATTTAATGACTTCAGACCCCAGCAGTTACCTGCATGGGAGATCCAATATCAACACCAATGATATTTCCCATTTCATATTACCCCACCTAAAATGTCATATTTTAATTGTTTACATTAAATACACAACGTTTTAACCTTGTTGTAGCTCACAGAAAATTGTGGGGAAAGGAAGTATTGGTGTTGAATGACAATTTAAGCCTTGAGAATCCAAGTCAATGGAGAAATCTTGTATGCTCTAGCTTCTAATGGAGGAAGGCAACTCTCCCTACATGAGTGAACCCAAAATTCAAAATATAAATTACATTTATTATCAAAGTAAGTTTACTAAATACAGCCTTGAGATTCGTCTCTTTACAGGAAGCCATAAAACAAAGGATCCTAACAGAACCCATTAAAAAGAAACTCAAACACAATGTGCAGAGAAAAAAATCAAATCGTGCAAACAATATAAATAAGCAAAAAAAAAAAAAAAATTCAGAACTATAAGTTCACAGAAGTGAGTCCACAGCCGCAAAGCCAGTCATTACTACAGCTAACTGAAGAGCCCATTTGTTGCAGGCCACAGCCTCAGTTCAGCGCAAACGAGTAAACCTCGCCGAGCAGTGAGCTGTACACCGGTCTGTATCTCTACTCTGGCCATGACACCCTGACCTGGCCCAGCACTTAAATCAGCCAAATCTCAAGTCATTTCTCGCTCTCATGCATGGACCCTACTGGCAGTGCAAGGTCATAATGAATAGAGTGCAAAATGGTCGGTTTATTTAATCCTGCCAGTTTGTTAAAAAGTAATTTAAGAACAAAACTATCATTGCTAGTCTACAGCTGCTACATCTTCTCCAATCTGCCATCCTAACAATTCATACATCCTCATTAACAGTTTCCTTGTGGGAAATTGTAAAATGCCATTGTAAATACTCGGAGGTTGAATGCAACTGTCATTCCTAACGATAATGCAGCATCAAGACAAATACATTAATGTAGCGGTTTGCTTTAATGTAAGCAGCATGTATTCCCAGGGTATTCAGAAATACTTCTTTCCAATATTTTTATTAATTTATGTCAATACATTAAACTAAATCACGTATAAAGACTTCTTACCCTATATTCATACGTCAATTAGTTTGTAACATCGAAAAATAATAATTTTATTATATTAAAAAAATCTAACCCACTACCAAGACCGAAGCTGATTAGTAGGAAAAAAAAAGAAAAAAGATTGTTCGTCATCATCTGTGCTTTAACAGCAAATCAAAGGTTTTGAAAATAATTCAGAAAAGGTCCCCACAATGTTTGAAAGTCTTGATTAGATTCAAAGATTGAACATCCCTTCTCTAAATTTAAACATGACATCACATCATGTAACCATTGGGCGTGAATAGGAGGGGCCACATCTTTCCATTTAAGCAAAAGCGTCCTTCTGGCCATAAGAGACAAAGAAATACTTCTTAAACAAAAAGAAGTTTGAAACAATACCACAATTTCATTTAGTGTAAGACATACAAAAAGCTGGAGGACACCAAGTCTTGGCCCTAATAGTTGATTCTTTATTCCTTTCCATAGATGCTGCCTGACCTGCAGAGTTCCTCCAGCATTTTGCATGTGTTACTCTGGATTTCCAGCATCTGCAGAATCTTTTGTGATTAATATTTCATCTACACATGGTTATAATTTTCAAACTTAAACTTTTGCAATTTATAGCATCAGAAATATTTCTCAAGCAGGCTACCTCACTTCATTGAGAAGGGTGATATACACGACCGTACAAAAGTCTTAAGATGCCTAAGACTTTTGCACAGTACTGTATATTGATTAGAATATGAATGTGGTTGGGAAACAGAAATAAGATTACTTTGCTTTGTATTAGCTTAGTATTAAGTGTTATGTGGTAACTGGAAAGGTAAAATATACAGTACTGTGCAAAAGTCTTAGGTACCCTAGCTATATTATTGTGCTTAAGACTTTTGTACAGTACTGGACACTTTCAACATTTCTGCATTTCGTTAAATCTCATATGTGGACAATTTGCCATTCCAAATTATTCTGCTATAATTTTACATTTGTAAGTCTTTTGCATCTCAGGTGCTAAGGCAAACATTTGCTTACAATATATTTTAAAAACTAAAACAAAAAGAGTGATTTAAAGAACTGTGTTGAAAGTGCATTGAATCTCAGTATAAATCTTAAAAGAGTGACAGAGACCTTATATAATGTAAATGGAGTTCTAACTATACAATGTGATTAAAAGCACTGCTTATGTTAAGATGCGCTCAAGGGTAAATGCTTTGAATGTTTTTGAGATGATTCACTAAATATAGAGAAAGTAATTCTATTAAACAGGTATGCAATAATGGGAAATGAACCAGATCTGAGCACTCCTCCATATTTCCAGATTTTTTGAAAAAACGGTGAAATTAATTTGGATAATGGACCACCAATGTGACAGTTTTTAAGAATTTTAAAATCAAGCAATTTTCTCTTCCACCACTAATCAAAGTAGTACCACAAATTTAGCTATTAAGAGATTAAAATATGTTAACACAGAATATGCTGTGCAAAAATAAGAATTACTGAACCACTCATCGATATTGTCTGTATTAGCATCATGGTGCGCCAAAATTGGTAACCTAGTTTACCTTTTAATAGTTACCCATTGTTTTTAAACCAGGATGAAGAATAAGCACTAATTAGGGACGATGACAGTAGCTATTTATGGAGAAATAGTTTGAGAGTACAGATATTACACTCCTTATTTTTCTTGAAAGGTATACATTTTCCAGGTCTGTAGTTATAGCACAGCATGTATTTTTTAATATCAAATCCTCAACTTCTGTTCTTTTTCTGTACGAGACAATCTACTATCTCAGACAGTTCCATCATACCCATCGCAAACTTTGGCAAATCCCTAAACAGAAATTCTGTTCTTCCAAACTGGGAAAGTTTATATCCTTAACCAGGATCAAGTTGGACAGTAACTTGCATTTATATAACACCCTTCACACAGAAAATTTATACAAAATGCATTACCAGAGAGTGGCAAGACAAAAACTAACTTGGAGTCAGTGATTTTTCAGAGGTAAATAAAACTTACACCAGTAGCGAGGATTTGGGGGGAGCTGAAGAAGGGAAAGGGAGCGGGGATTCCAAAATTTCAGACTCGCATAGCTGAAGTTGCAGCTAGCAATATTGAATGGAAAACACATGCAGAAGTTTATATTTTGAAAAGCACAAGATTTCTCACAAACTTGTGAGACAGTGGAAATCTGCTTAAGTGGGAAAAAGAAATAAGGATCACATCAATGAAGAATTTGAACACAAAGAATTTTAAGTTTGGGAACTGGTGAATTAGAAGCTGATAAAGGTGATGGATTAGTTTGGTAATGTGGATAGTCAATAGAAAGATGGGATTTATATGGCCTCAAATCTATTGAATATGGGATTCTAGACACTAATAATTAGTCCAGAAGTAATAAAAATAAGGATGCAGGTTTCAGTAGTTGATTTCTCAAGCAGGACTAAAGCTAGTTAATATTACATTGAGGAAAGCTGCTATCTTATCTTGTTTCTGAGCAGGTATGAATTACATATTGCTCATTATAATCATGTCTACTCTTCAGACAACAACCTGAGACTGTGGACACCATAATATAATTGCATTACCTCTTGCCTAGAAATTGGACCCATTTGCTCCCAATACTTGTGCAAGTAAAATTATACAAGTCATTTAGTATATGTTGGAACAAAGCAGTGATCAGTTTCGGGTTGACTTATTTCTGAGAAATGGACAGTCCAGTGACAATATGATGAAATCATCTTAGTGTGGCCAAAGATTGCACATCTCAGCCAAGCAGATAATGATGTCATGGGTCAAGCAGCACCCACTCTTCCACTGCTATACTAGGTTGCATCTTTTGACAGAAACCCACCATTGTCATTAGTGACTCATAATAAAATCAGGAGCACATCATGCAGGCTTTGGGAATAAGATGTCAATTCGAGGAAGTGCTGTGTCACAATTTCTTGCATTTTGTGTGTGCTACACTAGGTC
Organism: Mobula hypostoma; assembly: GCF_963921235.1. Classification (NCBI taxonomy): domain Eukaryota; kingdom Metazoa; phylum Chordata; class Chondrichthyes; order Myliobatiformes; family Myliobatidae; genus Mobula; species Mobula hypostoma. The sequence goes on from NC_086107.1 coordinate 9,686,471, forward strand.
TATACCAGCTTTACTTTTGAATGGCAAACATAATGTTAAACAATTTACTGGAGCTCCTTTTCCAATTGCAGCCATTTTATTTTACCCAGATGCAGCAAACACTGGTCTGGTTGACTGGCTAATTAGCCACAGTGGCTTGAAGCCACTTGGAGCATGGGAGTCGTTAAGAGCAGTTCATTTTTCATTGGGATCCCAAAGAGAATTGGTGTGTTAACCTGAAAGCACAGTTCGTCTTTTCACATACCATTGTCCAAATCTTATTTTTTGGGAAATGAAAGTGTACATTAGTGCTCTACAGCACAATGCAGCCTACATTTACACACCAGAGAAGGATTACTTCTGATTTCTAGACAATTTTCCTTTCAGCTCAACTCAACAAAACAATCTGCCAGATAAAATTACTGTATGGTTTGAGATTGCTTTGTGGAGAAGAGATAGAGGTAAGAGCTCATGCTTTTTCTCAGTAGGTCCTAACTGTCACCAAAACAAAGTCAGAAAACAAACATCTATAGTTTCTGACAACTTATTTTGTGGATGTTAAAAAACATTATGTCATAAGTAAGAAGGCTCTGTTTCCAATTACATAAAAATATTAACTTGATTTAGTATTAATTTTTTCTACCAAAATCCAATGATTTCTCTTCAGTTAAAAGTATTTACAGTTGCACTTCCAACTGCAATAAAACATGCAGTGGGTGAAAATTCTGGCCTGCTTTAAAAAGTTGTAGGGTTTCCACCACTTACACAACTTGCTCTCATCTAGTAGGTTAAAAGGTCAGAATGGTATTGTGGGCCAAAGGGCCCATACTGTGCTGTAAAAGTCTATGTTCTATGTGTCACTGTGGCAAATCTTTTGGATCTAGAAGAGAAAACCTGTAGATGCTGGAAATCCAAGCAAAGCACACAAAATGTGGGAGGAACTCAGCAGGCCAGGCAGCATCTATAGAATACATATAGAATACACCAGTATTTAAATAACTAAGCTATATGAAAGCATAGTTCAAATCTACCATCACTGCAGGACTTGTATGTACCCAGGATAAAGAAGTGGGCAGGAAAAGCATTTGATCACTCTAGGCCTGTACTTGCTGGAGTTTAGACGAATAAGGATAGGGCAGGAGGGGAATCTCACTGAAACCTATCGAGTATTGAAAAACCAAAACACAAGCCCAAAGCATGATCAATCCACCCCCCCCCTGATTAACAGTTGGAGAGGGGTTCTTTTCATAAAATTCTGCACCCTTTTTTCTCATTACAGTCAAAAAGTTCTATTCAACAGGTTCAAAGGAACATCTAAACAAGCCTGATGCATTTTGGAAACAAGTCCTGTGAACTGATGAAGTTAAAATAGAACTTTTTGGCCGCAATGAACAAAGGTATATTTGGAGAAGAAAGGGTGCAGAATTTCATGAAAAGAACCCCTCTTCAACTGTTAAGCACGGGGGTGGATCGATAATGCTTTGGGCTTGTGTTACAGCCAGTGGCACGGGGAACATTTACTGGTAGAGGGAAGAATGAATTCAATTAAATACCAGCAAATTCTGGAAGCAAACATCACACCGTCTGTAAAAAAGCCAAAGATGAAACGAGGACGGCTTCTACAACAGGATAATGATCCTAAGCACACCTCAAAATCCACAATGGACTACCTCAAGAGGCACAAGCTGTAGGTTTTGCCATGACCCTCACAGTCCTCTGACCTAAACATCATCGAGAATCTGTGGATAGACCTCAAAAGACCAGTGCATGCAAGACGACCCAAGATTCTCACAGAACTAGAAGCCTTTTGCAAGGAAGAATGAGCGAAAATCCCCCAAACAAGAATTGAAGGACTCTTAGCTGGCTACAAAAAGCATTTACAGGCTGTGATACTTGCCAAAGGGGGCGTTACTAAGTACTGACCATGCAGGGTGCCCAAACTTTTGCTTCGGGCCCTTATCCTTTTTTGTTATTTTGAAACTGTAAAAGATGAAAATAAAAAAGTTTTCTTGCTTAAAATATTAATGTGTCATCTTTAACTTTATGCCTTTTGGAAATCAGTTCACCTTTTATTCGCTTAGCTATTCACAGTACAGTAACAGAAATTTTGACCAGGGGTGCCCAAACTTTTGCACACCACTGTACATGAGCATGGATAAGCACAGACACGAAAGATAAAAATCACATGCATCACAAAATAAGATTTTTCTTAAATCCAACAAAAAAAAACATTTTTGTGGTCAACCTAAAATCATATGCACAGAAATTTATTGAAAATAATCTTCTGAGAAAGTGGAGTTTTTGATCATTGCTATGGAGTACACATTTTATCCCTCAGCTGGGCGCATCCCAATTACTGAGCCTGAAGAATGTTTATACAATATGGCATCAAAATGTGTACAGGACTACCACTTCAATACAGTCAAACTTACAGTCACTCAGACAAACAACTATGTGTGCACCTGAGAATAACGAGTAGCCCCAGAAGAGGCTTGCGCAAGAACACTTTGCATTCTTCCACACCCAAGACTGAATTCTATAATTTCAGGTAACTCTTCTTCTCAGTCCACTGAATTCTATTTCTGGCAACTCTCTTTCTCAATCTGTAACAAAACTAACCAGTCCAACTTTGATATTTTTTTCATACTTTTCACTGTCCATTCACATGGCCCAACCTTGTAGACATATTATTAACTCTACATTTCACAATGTATGTTGTTTGTGTTCTCACTTTCAAACAGCCATCGTTTTGTAGCTTTTATTTTGCTTTGTTTAAATTTTCTCTAACTGCCCCCATCAACTCATCAGCCAGATGATGTTATTTATAGCTTATCCCCATAGCAACCCCAGCCTTGCCTCATCAGAGATACTTCCTTTGTCCAATCCACCCCTCTCACAACCACTGTGCAATTTAAACCAAGTTATTTCTCTCTTTCTGGGAGTCTTTAAAGGGTCTTTGACTTTAAATATCAATTCAATTTCTCCTTCTACAGTTGTTGCTTGATGCTTCCACCTTTTCTCCTTTTTAAGAATGATAAGGAATTGGCTCACAAAATGACAGGTCTAATATTTCAGAATCAGAATTAACATCACTGGCATATGTCATGAAATTGGTTGTTTTGCAGCAGCAGTACATTGCAATACATACATAATAATGAAAAAAAATTACAACATATATATATATAAATACCTTATATGTTGTGCAAAAGGGAGCAAAAAAAGAATTTTTTTTTAAATAGCGAGGAGGCGTACATGGCCTCATTGTCCATGAAGGCAGAGGGGAAGAAGCTATTCCTGAAACATTGAGTGTGTGTCTTCAGTCTCCTGTACTATCCTCCTTAATAGTAGCAACAATTCGAAGAGGGAATGTCCTGAGTGATGGGGGGCCCTTATAGATGGATGCCACCTTCGTCAGGCAAAAGGTGTTTTCGGTGCTGGGGAGTCTAGTGACCATGATGGAGCTGGCTGATTTTACAATTTTCTGCAGCTGATTCTGATCCTGTGCAGTTACTCCTCCATACCAGACGGTGATGCAACCAGTCAGATTACTCTCCACATTATGAATTTCTTCAGTGACATACCAAGTCTCCTCAAACACCTAGTGAAGTATAGCCATTGTTGTGCTTCCTTTGTAATTGAATCAATACTTTGGGCCCAGGATAGATCTTCAGGACACCCAGGAGCTTGCAACTGTTCACCCTTTCCACTGCTGATCCCTCATACATGTTCCCTCAACTTCCCCTTCGTGAAGTCCACAATCAATCCCTTGGTCTTACTGACATTGACAGCAAAGTTGTTTATCAGCACGGTAATCATTAACGGTTCTTCATGGATCAATGTGACTCAACTATAGAATTTTGCCACAAAGTTGATTTTGTTCCAACCTCCAAGCAAGAAATTACATTGATCAAAGAAAAATAATGCATGAAAGCAAAGCAGAGAAAATTTGTGACAGAGTTTCAATCCATTTAACAATAGAAATATTGTCTCCAATAGGACTACCATTTTCAAAACATTGGACAAATATTTAAAATACTCACAAAATCAACAACCGCTTTCTCTTTCATTTATCTGCAAGTCCCAGGTACCTAATATTCATCTTCTGCCTTTCTGAAAGGGTTCATATGTCCTGTGTCTTGGTCTGCCATTACTTGTTTTATAATCAACTTACTGCATAAAATGAAGCCACCACAGTTTAGGTTCTTAACAAAGATAAAGTATTTCTCTAGTGATGGAGCAACTAAAATTGGGGATACTCATGATACCACAATTGGAAGAGCTTAGGATCATGGAATCATAGAATCATAGAGCACCACAGCACAGAAACAGGTCCTTTGGCCTGTATTGGTTGTTCTTACTAAAGACAAACAGCATGGGTAACAACTAGCACATCTTTATTCAGGACACTCCAGCAATGGCTTCAGCTTGACATAAATGTGTGCAACCAGCTCACCATCGTCACTCCCGGTTCCAGGTGAACTGCCTGCATTGTATATTGGGAACCCAAGTTCTTTATTACATACACACATAATAAAACAATTTCCCCCTTTAAAGAAAAAACAAGCACAAAGCAATGTCCTCATAAACTGCAGGAAACAATAATGCTTTCCAACACATTGTTATGAACAAATACAGTCCTTATTCACTCAGCTACTTTCAAACCATCTCTGTGGTGGTTTAATGATCTTTCTTGGTCTGCTGTTTGTTTCCACAGATGCCTTGCTTTCATTTGCTGCGTTAATGTTAGTGTATTTTTGAGAACTCTGATCAACATGCTAATTTCTTTCACACCCTTCTGCCAAGATCCTAACTGTTTGTCTCTGTCCTTGTTCTTGCTGTGTGACCATAATTCACTCCACGTGCCTTATAATGGAGCCCTGGACTACATCCAAGTGATCAGTGAGCCTTTGCACAAGCTCCAACTGATTCTGTCTCAATTCACAGAGCTCCTTCTTTTGGGCTGTGTATCACTGATAGGAACTCTTCCTGTTCATTGGTGCTGAACTGGTGCTGTTGTTCTGACCTTGTGATCTGTATGGTCTCCCCATCTTTCTTTTTATTTTTCATCTTCAACTTCCGACAGGATTGTGGAGATATTTTTGATTTCCAGTCTTTAACTGGAAGATGGAGAGACAGATTTTGAATCAAAGCTGCACAATGTAGAAGCAAGACTAGCAATTTCTTCATTATGATCACTATGTTTATCACTGGCATTCTGACTATCATGCTGGTGTAGCTAGTATAGATGTCTATGGAAAGTGGAATTCTTGTGCATCTCTTGCATAACCTCTCTGGAGCCCTCATGGATGCTGTAACAAGTTTCTTGAGTTACATCAGGTAAGCATCCGAGCTCCTTAAAGACATCTGTGTACTCTTCCCTGAGTGTCGTGATTCTCTTTGGTCTGTGAAGCCACCAGGTTGAGTTTTTCCACATGTACTCAGACCTAATATTGGCTGTACTCACTCTTCTACAACCAGCAGTTGTGTGTTTCGGTGCTGCCCCTTATGCCCCCTTTTACTGGGATGTTCTCACCAGTATAGCCTGTCATTTTTAACTTCACTGGGTGAATCTTGCTCTTTACTTTAAAAGTCTTATAATCAGCCATGGACAACAAATTTAACTGGGCTCCAGTGTCAAGCTTGAACGAATTACTGTCTCATTGACAGCCACTAGAACAATCCATTCCGTTTTATCACCACATGCAGTCTGTAGAGAACCTACTAAGAGTTCCTCCATTTCCTAAGCAACAGTGTGCACCTTTCTCTTGGAAGCCCCAGCTTTGCAGCACTTTGGAAAATGATTCTTCTTCCCACAATTATTGCAGGACTTTCCATAAGCAGGACACATCTTTGGAATACGCCTACCTCCACATTTGCTGTTTGAGGCTACATCTTTGCTATGCTGTTCTGCTTTGGGAAACAAGTTGTGCTCCGCCCCTCTGTTTTCACAGCATGCACTGTTGTTTTCACCCTGTGCAGCTCCTTGGCTTCTGGTCATGTGGTATCCATTGCCCTACACATACCCATGGCTTTTTCCAGAATGAAATCTCTTTCATGAAGCAATCTTTCTTTGAGCTCATAATTTGAAGAATCTCCAAACTCACAGGACTTACTCAGTGTGTGAAGCTCAGCTTTGTATTGGTCAAAGGAAACACTTTGTTTCTAGTCACAGGAAAAGAACTTGTATCTTTCAAACATGATGTTTTTACTTGAGAAAAAAACGCTCTTCAAATTTTGTTATCAATGTCCAATGTAAAAACTGTCCCATCAATTTGAAAGGGGTTGTTGATGTCCAAACCATCTTCGTCAATTATGTGTAAAAAGATAGACACCTTCAATTTTTCATCTGCCTTTTCAACTCTATTTGCTGCTAAATACATATTGAATTGCTATTATCAGTTAGATTGCCAATAAACTGTATAGGTGAGGGAGGACTTAGACCATAAGCCATAAGACAAAGGAGCAGAAGTCGGCCATTCAGCCCATCAAGTCTGCTCCGCCATTTTATCATGAGCTGATCCATTCTCCCATTTAGTCCCACTCCCCCGCCTTCTCACCATAACCTTTGATGCCCTGGCTACTCAGATACCTATCAATCTCTGCCTTAAATACACCCAATGACTTGGCCTCCACTGCCGCCCATGGCAACAAATTCCGTAGATTCACCACCCTCCGACTAAAAAAATTTCTTCACATTTCTGTTCTGAATGGGTGTCCTTCAATCTTTAAGTCATGCCCTCTTGTACTAGCCTCCCCCATCATGGGAAACAACTTTGCCACATCTACTCTGTCCATGCCTTTCAACATTCAAAATGTTTCTATGAGGTCTCCCCTCATTCTTCTAAACTCCAAGGAATACAGTCCAAGAGCGGACAAATGTTCCTCATACGTTAACCCGCTCATTCCCGGAACCCTGCTCCTATTCTCTATTCCTCTAGAAATGAATGCCAACATTGCATTCGCCTTCTTCACTACCGACTCAACCTGGAGGTTAACCTTAAGGGTATCCTGTACAAGGACTCCCAAGTCCCATTGCATCTCAGAACTTTGAGTTCTTTCCCCATTTAAATAATAGTCTGCCCGTTTATTATTTCTGCCAAAGTGCATAACCATACACTTTCCAACATTGTACTTCATTTGCCACTTCTCTGCCCATTCTTCCAATCTATCCAAGTCTCTCTGCAGACTCTCTGTTTCCTCAGCACTACCGGCCCCTCCACCTATCTTCGTATCTTCAGCAAACTTAGCCATAATGCCATCTATTCCATAATCCAAATCGTTGATGTACAATGTAAAAAGAAGCGGCTCCAACATGGACCCCTGCGAAACACCACTGGTAACTGGCAGCCAACCAGAATAGGATCCCTTTATTCCCACTCTCTGTTTCCTGCCAATCAGCCAATGCTCTATCCACGTATGTAACTTTCCCGTAATTCCATGGGCTCTTATCTTGTTAAGTAGCCTCATGTGTGGCACCTTGTCAAAGGCCTTCTGGAAATCCAAATATACAACATCCACTGCATCTCCCTTGTCTAGCCTACTGGTAATTTCCTCAAAAAATTGTAATAGGTTTGTCAAGCAGGATTTTCCTTTAAGGAATCCATGCTGAGTTCTGCCTATCTTGTCATATGCCTCCAGGTACTCTGTAACCTCATCCTTGACAATCGACTCCAACAACTTCCCAACCACCAACGTCAAGCTAACAGGTCTATAATTTCCTTTTTGCTTCCTTGCCCCCTTCTTAAATAGCGGAGTGACATTTGCAATCTTACAGTTCTCTGGAACCATGCCAGAATCTATCAACTCTTAAAAGATCATCGCTAATGCCTCCGCAATCTCCACAGCTACTTCCTTCAGAACACGCAGGTGCATTCCATCTGGTCCGGGAGATTTATCTACCTTTAGACTATTCAGCTTCCTAAGTACTTTCTCTGTCGTAATTGTGACTGCGCACACTTCTCTTCCCTGCCACCCTTGAGTGTCTGGTATACTGCTGATGTCTTCCTCAGTGAAGACTGATGCAAAATACTCGTTCAGTTCCTCTGCCATCTCCTTATCTCCCATTACGATTTCTCCAGCATCATTTTCTATCGGTCCTATAACTACTCTCACCTGTCTTTTACTCTTTATATACTTGAAAAAGCTTTTAGTATCCTCTTTGATATTATTTGCTAGCTTCCTTTCATAGTTAATCTTTTCCTTCTTAATGACCTTCTTGGTTTCCTTTTGTAAAGTTTTAAAAACTTCCCAATCCTCTGTCTTCCCACTAATTTTTGCTTCCTTGTATGCCCTCTCCTTTGTTTTAACTTTGGCTTTGACTTCTCTTGTCAACGATGGTTGCACCCTTTTTGCATTCGAAAATTTCTTCTTTTTTGGAACATACCTGTCTTGCACCTTCTTCACTTCTCGCATAAACTCCAGCCACTGCTGCTCTGCCGTCCTTCCCGCTAGTGTCCCTTTCCAGTCAACTTTGGCCAGTTCCTCTCTCATGCCACTGTAATTTCCTTTACTCCACTGAAATACCGACACATCAGATTTCAGCTTCTCTTTTTCTAATTTCACAGTGAACTCAATCATGTTATGATCACTGCCTCCTAAGGGTTCTTTCACCTCAATCTCTCTAATCACCTCCGGTTCATTACACAATACCCAATCCAGTACAGCCGACCCCCTAGTGGGCTCAACAACAAGCTGTTCTAAAAAGCCATCTCGCAGACATTCTACAAATTCTCTCTCTTGAGATCCAGTGCCGATCTGATTTTCCCAATCCACTCGCATGTTAAAATCCCCCACAATTATCATAACACTGCCTTTCTGACAAGCCTTTTCTATTTCCTGTTGTAATTTGTAGTCCACATCCCTGCAGCTGTTTGGAGGCCTATAAATCACTGCCATCAGGGTCCTTTTACCCCTGCAATTTCTTATCTCAACCCATAAAGATTCTGCACCTTCTGATCCTATATCACCTCTTTCTAATGATTTAATATCATTTCTTACCAATAAAGCCACGCCTCCCCCTCTGCCTACCTTCCTATCCTTCCGATACACCGTGTATCCTTGGACGTTCAGCACCCAGAGACATGCATCTTTTAGCCGGGTGTCTGTGATGGCCACAATATCATACCTGACTTAGCTCATCCATTACGAGTTTGTCGTCTTCTTCTTCTTCTCCTCCTCCTCTTCCTTTTCCTCCTTCTGCTCCCCCTCTCTCTCCCCCTCCCTCCCTCTCTCTCTCTCTCTTTCCTCCCCCTCCTCTCCCCCCCACCCCCGAATCTCTTTTAGTGGATCCGATGAACTCCTGGATCTGTTGCCTCCTTGGCCAACCTCACTCACTGTCTTTCATACTCAGTTTTTTCTCTTCATTGGAAGTAGCGTCTCTTTCTTAGTTGCTCATGGTATTCATTTACACTCCGCACTTAGACCTCATGCCGACTTCTGACACCATGTTATGTTTGTTCTTACTAAAGACAAATGCTGTAGGTAACAACTAACACATCTTTATTTGGTACACTCCAGCAATGGTTTCAGCTCGACACAAGCGCCTGTGACTAGCTCACCAACATCACTTCCTGTTCCAGGTTATCCGCCCTCATTGCACAATGGGAACTGAAGTTCTTAATTATGTACGCACATAGTAACAAATGGCCCATCTATCTATGCCGAACTGTCATTCTGCCTAATCCCATTGACCCACGCCAGAACCACAGTCTTCCATACACCTCCTATCCATGTACCTATCCAAAATTCTCTTATATATTACAATTGAACCTATATCCACCACTTCCACAGGCAGCTCATTTCACTCCCTCACCACCCTCTGAGTGAAGGAGTTCCCCCTCAGGAACATCTTAAATATTTCGCCTTTCACCCTTAACCTATGATCGCTAGTTCTAGTCTCACCAAACCTCAGTGGAAAAGCCCTGTTTGCATTTACACTCAACTTTAGATAGCATTGGTTTTTGGAGCTGTAAGACTTAACATATACCATTTGGTTTAATCATAACATTATAAGTTAAAAAGATCTTATGACATAGTGTTGTTATTATAGCTAAAGTCGAGAAATGATCAGCAAAGCTTGGTCTAATAGAGATTCAATTGCCTTTGTAATCACTTTGTAATCATCCTTTCAAGGAGAGTGCCCCTTATATTCTTTCAACTCTGCTACATTTACTCTAATTAATTCTGGTGCTTGAAAAAATAATCTCTACTGATTTAACCCATGACCTGTACAAGATATGAATCCACAACTAATTGTATCCTATATTCTGGACACATCCCAAGATTTTTTAATTAAGTCTCTTCTAATTATATTTTTCATCAAAGTTACACTCCAGAATTGCAAGGTTTGCCTGCCAGACATCTCCCACCTCTAAAATAAATAACAAAACCTAGAAAGCAAAGAATAAAAGGAATATATATATTTAAATGAGCTCAGACAGGAATAGAACTGATATCTGTCAGCAGCCTTGCTTCAACTGAACTCCCAGTGACAGCCTCAACCCACATAACTCCCACCAACAATCCTGACCCAACTCTTCAGTGACAGTCCTGATCTGACCAGAATCTAATGACACCCAACTCTGACATTCAAAGAAATAAACTTTCAGTAAATAGCATTTACTTTTAATGCAAAGAGGTTAGTTTAGTTTTATGTTAGTGACCATTTTACAAATTAAAAATAGAAGAAATAAATTATAACCTGAAATGAATGATCTCATAGGTGAGAAGACTGATGAAAATAGCTCTGACTCAGAATTATGCTCTCCAGCACTGATTACTCTAAGATAGAGGAGGATGTTTGGAGATGTATAAAAATGTTAAAGATTAAAGAATAGCTTTATTTGTCTCATGTATATTCAAACATCATTTTGCGTCTGTTGTGCTGGGGGCAGCCCGCAAGTGTCGCCATGCTTTCAGTGCTGACATAGCATGCACACACAACTTACTATACCTAACCATACAACCTTGGAAAGCAGGAGGAAATGGGAGCACCCAGAGAACATCCACATGATCATGGGGAGAATTATAGACAGCAGTAGGAATCAAAATCTAATTGGTATTATTGGCACTGTAAAGCGATTGCACTAACCACTACTCTACCGTGCCTCCCTCTCAACATCCATGAACAATTAACCAGAAAGCTCTGTTATGGAATTTCGCAACGTGTGACATTCTGACCTGACGCTTCTCTCCAAAGTATTTCAGCTCAGTCTCAGCTCTGCCTAGTGCCAGTTCCTGTCGTTGTAGCAACTGCTGAGTTTGTTGAAGCAACTTCAAAACTTCCTGAAAGAAACAAATGCCTTTAAATGTCCATTTATATTTAATGTAAAAAGTAAATTGAAAAGCAGAACGTCTCTAAAACCGACCACACATATTTTTCACTCTGCGTATTTCCAACGTTCATCAGAATATTTCTGTATATTATTGCAAGTAACAGATTAGCCAAGAGATGGTTAAAGCTAGTCATGAAACACATTGATCTACATATTATTATGAATTTACAAAATATTTAAGCAATGCCTTAATCATTAATTAGCCAGCTGATATTTTATTCACAAATTTTTAGTTCTAGTTTGAAAACTGGACAAGGATGAAAAAAAATTAAGAATATTCAAAAAAATGCACTGCAAATCCAAGTCATTCTAAATCGAGGATAAAAATGAAACTACATAATTTCTAAAAGAGACAATAATTTTAAGATATTCCCTATAAAGACGTAACTAAGAAGAACTGAGTAAAACTGATCAAAAGTGGCATATTTTGTTTTCTTCAGTTTTACTGCTTAAATTTAACCATTTTTGTGCCTTCAAAAAGAGTCAAATCTAGATTATATCTATTCTATCTACAACAGAAATAAACATTGGATCTATCCACAGTCATTACATGTAAACCAATCCCAATAAGTGAGAATATCCAACTTTAAACAGCTTATGACCAAAACTAGTGATGAATAAGGGAAGGTGAAGGAGTTGAACTTAGGGTAGGGGAGCAAGGGTATATGGGAGCAGGAAGGGTGGTGCAAAAGATGTAGCTAAATGCCAATTAGTAACCCAATAGCTCAACTCAATAGCGCAATGACCCAATTCCTGCTGGCAGCTCTCATCCTGGTACAACCTGACTCCCACTTGTGGTGACAGCTTGCACAATGAAAACTATGAGCTAACTTACAGCTGATAAGCAAGCCCACAGCTTAATTGCTTTCAGAATAACTTCACTGTTCATTAACACAGATGTGTATTGCCAGAAACATTGCACAAAGGAATGAAGCACCTATATGTTGGCAAAACAATCTCCTCATGTCGTATACAGAAAGTGACAGAGATGAATGAAACATTGATCTTCTTTTGTATTATAAAATCTGATTGAAGTCTTTGGAAGAATTTGGTCATCTTTAAATAGCATTACAGAATTTAGAACATTCACTGGAAGAAAACAACTGAGAAATTTGGTGTGTGTGTGTGTGTGTGTGCGCGCGCACGCGCGCGCACACACACATACATACATACAGGCACAATAAGTAGCAAGTATATTAGAAAAGGAATGAGATATAGTGATATAATTGGAGGCATACACAGCGAACTAATAAATAATAGATGAAAATAATTAATAAAAAATACTGAACTTGTATAAATGAGTGGAATATTGTGAGCAATTCTGGGCACCACAGGCCTCTGGAGAGAGTGCAAGGTGTTTATTACCATAAAATTAGGAAAGAGGACTTATTATGTAAAGAGGCAAGATCACCTGGGAATATTCTTTTTAGACCAAAATAGCCAAGAAGAAATCTAGAAATTCAGAACTTTGATTAGATTGGGGGAAACCATGTCCACATTCATTGGGTATATTGAAAAGACAGCTAGAGGTGAAATGCAAAGATATTTCATACATTAATTAACATTGCCTTCAAAGGCGGAAGAACCGCACTCAATATATACTCAAGAAAAGAAATACAAGATCAAGGGGCCAGAGCGAGGGACTACTTTAATAGTTGAGAGACATCACAGGCACGGTCGGCTGGATGGACTTCTCATGCTTTGTTTAATTCAAAATGATTCAATTTTGCAACATAAAGCAAGCTTTAAATGGGAAACTAAACTATCCTGTCACAGAAGCAGAAAATTTAAAAATTCAAATAAATATAATCAGAGGACAAACTGCCAGCAATGATGAATTAGTTACCGGTAGGAGTTAGTTGGGATACAGTTGCCAGGGGATAAATGAGCTAGGTTCCAGGTAGTCAGAAGGGATCAGATGAATAGGGAGTAAAGTTGTAACCTATCCAATGAAGCCACTGCCTTTTGCCATGTTGTGTGTGTTTGCCACATCCCTCTCTTATTCATTTGGTCATTTCAATCAGAATATCTGACAGGACCTCTGTGGCCCAGCAAGTTAAAACAGGATTTCTGAAAGCTCACTCAGGTTATTTCAGTTAAACTTTGCACACAGCACAGCTGAATAAGCAACATGTTCAAAATTATTGCAGACAATTTCCACTTAGGCACTCCTTTTCTTAATGCTAACTGGTTCAGGTTTAATGGAAACTTTGGAAGCAAAGTGATGATCACTCCACTATTTGGATTCCCACACACTGGTTCCCTACAAGAACAAGTCTCTCTCATTATATTGTTGTACATACATGAAACAGTTTCAGTACTACATTGTCCAGAATAAATGGAAAAAATTAAATAGAACATGCAAAAATATTTGTTCAAAACTGTGCTGTTGTTTGCCACATCCTATTGAATTCAATTCACTAACTAGAACAAAATAAATAATAAATTAAATACAAGAACACCGAGCTTGACTATCTGAATTAGCTGCACATACCATTCCTCCCATTCATAACATGGTGAATTTACTAGCATCACTTTCATATAATATTGCTTTATTGTCACCTTTTTAAGCTGAACCATGGTTATAAGACGACAAGAGGCACAGATCGAGTGGATAGCAAGAGATATTTTTTCCAGGGCGGCAATGGCTAATATGAGGAAGCATAATTTTAAGGTGATTGGAGAAAAGCATAGAAAGATATCAGAGGTAGGATCTTTGCACAGAGTGGTGGGTGCGTGGAATGCCTTGCCAGGGATGGTGCTAGAGGCAGATACATTAGGGTACATTAAGGCACTCTTGGTTAGGTACATAAATGTTAGAAAAATTGGAGGACTATGTAAGAGGAAAGGATTCAACGGATCTTAGAGTAGGTTAAAAATCGGTACAACATTGTGGGCTGAAGTGTCTGTACTGTACTGTTCTTCGTTCTGAAGCTGGTCCGAAGAATTTCAGAGAAACCTCATTTTTTTTAATTAACATTGCTGTGGTAAGGATTGCTCTGAATTAAAACCAGCCTGATAGAAAGCACTTGAATAAGCTTGGCTCAGTCATTTCTGTGGACGATATTGATAGGTAAACAAAAAGTACTAATATATTTGTCCAACAGTTTGCCTTTAGTTGCAGATAGGTTAGCAGACACACAGGCATGTCCTATGAGCCCGTGACAATTCATATGGCAATTCAAGTTTAAAAATGAAAATGCTAGAATTCCACTCTACTTTTACAGATATTTCAGCTAATAAAATAAATTGGTTTTGTGACTAAATGGTTTTAACCCAACCTGTTTTTCTTCTTGAACAGCTGACATATCTTTAGACAGCTTCTTGTTTAATTCCATCTCCTTTACAAAAATATATGTACGGTTATATAAATATTTGCACAATTAGGTCAGCTTATAATTACTATTTTAAAAAGTCTGAACCAATTTAGCAAGCAGTGCATCACGAAGTTTCAAGGTATGGGCTCTAAGTTCCTTGTTTTTTAGATCTAACCTGAGAAATGTAATCCATGCACCAATTTACAAAGTGAAAGAAAATATTGAGACTTATAACCTACAAGCCCCTAAAACCTGCTTCCCTTCTCATTCATACAATATCCTGATAGAAGAGTTTACAGTACAAGTCTTGACCTACTCTTCACCACATATCATTTCTCTATTTCCTCAATTTCCTGCAACCAGATGGCAAGAGCCATTGCAAAGCTGTCCTTGGCCTATCCTAAGGACGTACGTGAAAGCCAACTGTTATAACTCTCATTTTCCTGAACAAGTGTTCGGGCAACAGGTACGCATCTACTACACTGGTATAATAAAGAACAAGGATTTGGCAGAGGTGGAGAGGTTGAAAAAAAACTAATAACATTATTTCATTTTCTTGGCATTACATATATTAATTCTCAAATCAAAAATCGGAATAAGGGCAAGTTGAAAAGTTAATTCTATTCAGGACTTAATGTCTTAATAATTTTGACAGTGCTATGGGTGATCTGTAAAGCAACTGCCTGATTTACTACTCTACAAATTTTTACTTCCTGTGAGTAAATTAAGATGCCCATATGCTATCACCTGCCTACCAGAATCACAGTCAAAATTATTCCCATTTTATAATTAGAAGCAGCTTTGAAATATATTAATGGATCCTGAGGAAATACACTGTAAAGTCATTTGTGCTTATATCTACTTAGTGCCATCTAAAAAGTACATAGTGATTAAATTTTCAATTTGTTATGAAACCATCTGCAGTTTCTGCTTCAGTTCTTGCAGCTGTTGTTGCTGTGTTGTAAGATGGATGTTGTCTTCGCCCAGATTGTACTGAGAAGTGACCTTGGATCTTATCAAGTCTGCGGTTACTTTCTCCAGTTCCTGAATACAGACAAAAGCGTACAATAGGTCATTTGAATATCATCCACTTTGAAACTGCCATTTCTTTTTGGGGAAAAAAGATGAAAACTCTAAACAATTTTGCTCAATCAAACAAAATACAAGCTGGTGGTAAGTCGTCAGTGCATGAGCCTAACCCTTCTATTTCAATTGTGCAAGAATCATTTAAATTTAAATCATTAATTTACTTTGCTGTTTGAACTGATGGGTGTAAAAAAATAAATGCTCTGCGCTTTGATCTCAATTAATGACAACTTATGGAACTTCAAGTCATAAATATGCTGCCCTTTTCTCCCCCACCCGCTCCCTTTCTGGAGCAGGGTAGTCTGCTTTATATCCTTCTCTCCTTGAGCACATTGACATTTACTCAGACAAACGGCAGGGGTTATGAATGTAGCTCTCTGATAGTATCAAGGATTCTTGATGATGCCATCATATTGAACTAAGCATTCAGCACAGTAATAGTTTTATCAGGAAAATGTTTGGTCTGTTTAACTTTTCTCTAAAAAACTGGAATTCCATCTTATCACATTGCAATTGTTCAACTGCTCTGGACTAAATCAAATAATGATGCAATTAGGTTTAATTTTATGTGGAAAATGCAACAGTATTATAGTAGCTTTCAACCTAAAACTCAAAATGTAAGTTCCATATAGGCGTATTTGTGAATAATAAGGCAACGATAATTCAGCAGTTGGCAGCCAATCTGGTAAAGTACCAAGAAATATTGTAAACAAGAACATGAGGAAGCTATTCAGTGCCTCAAGCATACTCAGCCATTTAGTACATTTGCAAATGATATGTATGCCAACTACATTTACCCATCTTGCTCCATATTCCTAAATATACTTGGCTAACAAAAAAACACTCCATTTTCAAAATGGAGATCAATAAATGATACTTTAATCCTGTTTTCAGCAGCGGCAATGTAGTTCTTTCATTTTGCATACATAACATCAGCTAAATCTTTCCACAGCAATGTTACCTGAAACAGACTTACAGTAAGGGAGATTTTATTATTTTCACAACAAAATGATAACTACCACTAAATAAATAAACAGTGTGTCCTGGAAATTAACAGAATATTATTAGTTGTCTTTTTTAAAATGAAGCATTAAAAATGGACAAGTGAACTGAATCAGAAAAAGAATCAGGCTTATTGTCACTGATACATGTTGTGAAATTTGTTTTGCAGCAGTACAATGCAGTACATTAAAAAATAATAAAAAAGTAGTGCAAAAAGAAATCAAAATGTGAGGTAGTGTTCATGAGCTCATAGACCGTTCAGAAATCTGATGCTGGAGGGGAAGAAGCTGTTCCTAAAATGTTGAATTTTTAAATTGCATGTTGATGTTTTAGAGAGCAACATAAGTTTGAAAAGTTAGTTCCCTGGCATGCATCATCTCCTGGCATGTACTTTATGTACTCAATGTTCATGAGGGAGTACTCTGGATTATAATATTTCTTGTTTGTAACACAAAATATATATCTGTAAGTATTGAAGAATGCTTATGTAAAACAGATACAATTAATCATAATACTAATTATCACTCATTTTGAAGATATTGTTTTTATATTTATGCACATCAATTTCCTTCCTCATATATTAAAGATTATATTAATTATTAAACAAGTAACAATATTTTTGTCATTATCATGAAGAATCTTAAAGATCGGTAGAGAAGTTTATAATGGAATTCCAGATTCTATCTGAGAAATGTAGAGCTTAACATGATGGATGCCTACACTTGGGGACACATTAAGATGCCAGAGTTGGAGAACTGTACATATTCCTATTTATTTATTTATTGGAATACAGCATGGAGCAAGCCCTTCCAGCCATGCCACCAGCACCCCCTGATTTAAATGTAACCTAATCCTGGGACAATTTATGATGACCGCTGAACAACTGGTACGTCTTTGGACTGTGGGAGAAAACTGAAGCACCAGAGGGAACCCACAAGGTCATGGGGAGAATATACAAACTCCTTATAGACAGTGGCAGGAATTCCACCCGGGTCACTGGTACTGTAAAGTGTTGTGCTAACCATGACTCAACCGTGCCAATTTTGAGAGAATTGTAGAAAGTTATCAGAATAGGGAGGAGTAGAGCCATGGGAAGGATTTTAACATACAAGGTTAAGCATTTCAAAACAAGTTAAGCTAGTGGGCCAGAATTTGAGATAGGTAAGTGAGCATAAGCGATGAATTAACTGGAATTGGTGTGTGTTAGGATGCAAAAATTGAAGATAACAAGTTTAAGATGTATGGAAGTTGAGAGGCCAGTGAAGTGAGTAGTCAAATAGTTAAGAGGAAACAAGTGCATGGCTGAAATTTTGAGCACCAGCTAAGCTAAGACCAGGACAGCAGCAGACAAGGTTACAAAGCTGAAATTACGCTTTAAGATGAGGTTGAAGGATCAATCACATTACTAAGAAAGGGATGCAATACATTATGATTGATGTTTGTGACAGTGATGAAAGGCAATTACTGAAAAATGAACTGACAAGATTGCATCAGATGGGAAGGGACTGGACTGGACTGGATCGGATCTTGAACAACCAATCCAACAATAGAAAGGACAATGCGGAACTTAGTTCTATATGTGAGAAGCTGGCATACCTTCTTGGGTGTCAAATTAACTTTTCCCTACTTAAGTTACAATTCCTATTCAGCACATTGATTATCCACCTAACAATTCTAATGCAAATAAATGAACTGCAGAAGTGCAATGCAATAATTACAAAAGAGAAATGCTGAATGTTCAAGTTCAGGTTTAATTATAATTTAACCATACATGAATATAGCAAAACAAAACAGCTTTCCTCTGGGGTCAAGGTACAAAACACACTGCATAGAGCACATATAGTTATGCTTTCAGAAAAATATACAGTGAGAAAGAGAAAAGAAATATATCCCATGTCTGAGTTGTCCTGATCCAGCTTGCTCTTCAACCAAATGAACACTGGAGAGCAGCCCCAACCCAATATGAAATCTAACACCACACAGCCAGCTCCAACATCTCCTTCACCAGCAGTCGCAACAGGCAACTCCAAGGCATGAAGGCTGTGTCCGCGCAACAACCAAGGCAACACAGCTCCCCTGCTGTCAGTCTCGCTAATGAACCAGTGAACTGGACTTGCAGTATTTTACATTATCAGTGCCCAACAGGGTCTTGTGTTCACAATATAAACATCCAAGGTGATCAGTCGCACCTTTTTATGGACCACGCACTGTCTCAGCACAACAGTACACAAGAAGTCCGGGCAGCAACACAACAGTACTCAACAGGTCTAGCTCCATCCCTATTAAGCAGTTCTCTGATGGGATAGTCCTACAGCAATCAATACTCTTAGTATCCAGCTGTGACTTTCGATCATAAAAGAGACATTCAGGACGAACAAATACACCTTTGATTGGATCTGGAATAGCCGCTGCGTCCAAGCATGCCACAGCTTACCAGAATGCTATGTAAACTTAGCTCAATCACATACTGTTCAAGAACACACTCATTTTATATCTGTAGTTCATACTTAGAAACATAGAAAACAGACAGCACAATACAGGTCCTTTGTGCCGAACATGCACTTACATTAGAAATTACCTAGGGTTACCCATAGTCCTCTATTTTTCTAAGCTCCATGTACCTATCCAGGAGTCTCTTGAAGACCCTGTCGTATCCGCCTCCACCACCGTCACTAGCAGCCCATTCCACGCACTCACCACTCTCTGCATAAAAAACTTACTCCTGACACCTCCTCTGTACCTACTTCCAAGCACCTTAAAACTGTGCCCTCTCGTGTTAGCCATTTCAGCCCTGGGAAGAAGCTTCTGACTATCCACATGATCGATGCCTCTCATCATCTATACACCCCCTATCAGGTCACCTCTCATTCTCCTTCCCTCCAAGGAGAAAAGGCTGAGTTCACTCAACCTATTCTCATAAGGCATGCTTACCAATCCAGCCAACATCCTTGTAAATCTCCTCTGCACACTTTCAATAGTTTCCACATCTTTCCTATAGTGAGGTGACCAGAACTGAGCACAGTACTCCAAATATGGTCTGACCAGGGTCTTGTACAGCTGTAACATTACCTCTCGGCTCTTGAACTCAATCCCACAGTTGATGAAGGCCAATATACCGTATGCCTTCTTAACCACCCAGTCAACTGTGCAGCAGCTTTGAGTGACCTATGGACTTGGACCCCAAGATCCCTCTGATCCTCCACACTGCCAAGAGTCTTACCATTAATACTATATTCTGCCATCATATTTGACCTACCAAAATGAACCACCTCACACTTATCTTGCTTGAACTTCATCTGCCACTTCTCAGCCCAGTTTTGCATCCTATTAATGTCCCGCTGTAACCTCTGACAGCCCTTCACACTATCCACAACACCCCCAACCTTTGTGTCATCAGCAAATTTACTAACCCATCCCTCCACTTCTTCATCCAGGTCATTTATAAAAATCACAGAGAAGGGGTCCCAGAACAGATCCCTGAGGCACATCACTGGTCGCAAACATCCATGCAGAATATGACCCATCTACAACCACTCTTTGCCTTCTGTGTGCAAGCCAGTTCTGAATCCACAAAGCAAGCTCCCCTTGGATCCCATGCCTCCTTACTTTCTCAATAAGCCTTGCATGGGGTACCTTGTCAAATGCCTTGCTGAAATCCATATACACTACATCTACTGCTCTACCTTCATCAATGTATTTAGTCACATCCTCAAAAAATTCAATCAGGCTTGTAAGGCATAACCTGCCTTTGACAAAGCCATGCTGACTATTCCTAATCATATTATGCCTCTCAAAATATTGATAAGGCCTGCTCTCAGGATCTTCTCCATCAACTTACCAACCACTGAAATAAGACTCACTGGTCTATTGTTTCCTGGGCTATCTCTACTCCCTTTCTTGAATAAGGGAACAACATCTATAATCTTCCAATCCTCCAGAACCTCTCCCATCCCCATTGATGATGCAAAGATCATCGCCAGAGGCTCACCAATCTCCTCCCTCACTTCCCATAGTAGCCTGGGGTGTATCTCGTCCAGTCCTGGTGACTTATCCAACTTGATGCTTTCCAAAACTTCCAGCATATCCTCTTTCTTAATGACTATATGCTCAAACTTTTCAGTCCGCTGTAAGTCATCCCTACAATCGCCAAGGTCCTTTTCCGTAGTGAATACTGAAGAAAAGTATTCATGGAGTACCTCTGCTATCTCTTCCGGTTCCATACACACTGCTCCACTGTCACACTTGATTCGTCCTATTCTCTCATGTCTTATCCTCTTGCTCTTAACATACTTGTAGAATGCCTTGGGGTTTTCCTTAATCCTGCCTGCCAAGACCTTCTCATGGCCCCTTCTGCCTCTCCTAATTTCATTCTTAAACTCCTTCTTGCTAGCCTTATAATCTTCTAGATCTTTATCATTAATTTTTTGAACCTTTCGTAAGCTCTTCTTTTCTTCTTGACTAGATTTTCAACTGCCTTTGTACACCATGTTTCCTGTACCTCACCATCCTTTCCTTCTCATTGGAACGTACCTGTGCAGAACGCCACACAAATATCCCCTGAACATTTACAACATTTCCGCCGTACATTTCCTTGAGAACATCTGCTCCCAATTTATGCTTCTAAGTTCCTGCCTGATAGCTTCATATTTCCCCTTACTCCAATTAAACGCTTTCCTAACTTGTCTGTTCCTATCCCTCTGGTAAAGGAGACAGAATTGTGATCACTATCTCCAAAATGCTCTCTCACTGAGAGATCTGACACCTGACCAGGTCCATTTCCCAATACCAGATCAAGTACAGCCTCTCCTCTTGTAGGTTTATCCACATACTGTGTAAGGAAGCCTTCCTGAACAAACCTAACAAACTCCATCCCATCTAAACCCCTCACTCTAGGGAGATACCAATCAATATTGGGGAAATCAAAATCCTCCATCACGACAACCCTATTATTATTACACCCTCCCAGAATTTGTCTCCCTAGCTGCTCCTCGATGTCCCTGTTACTATTGGGTGGTCAATAAAAAACACCTAGTGGAGTTATAGACCCCCTTCCTGTTTCTAACTTTCACCCACAGAGACTCAGTAGACAATCCCTCCATGACTTCCTCCTTTTCTGCAGCCATGATACTATCTCTGATCAACAGTGCCACACCCCCACCTCTTTTGCCTCCCTCCCTGTCCTTTCTGAAACATCTAAAGCTTGGCACTCTATAAGTAACCATTCCTGCCCCTGAGCCATCCAAGTCTCTGTAATGGCCACAACATCATAGCTCCAAGTACTGATCCACGCCCTAAGCTCATCTGCTTTGTTCATGATACTCCTTGCATTAAAATAGACACATCTCAAACCATCAGTCTGAGTGCATCCCTTCTCTATCACCTGCCTATCTTCCCTCTCTCACTGCCTACAAGCTTTCAATATTTGTGAGCCAACCACCCCTTCCTCTGTCTCTTCAGTTCAGTTCTCACCCCCCCCCATTCTAATTTAAACTCTCCCCAATAGCCTTAGTAAACCTCCCTGCCAGGACATTGGTCCCCCTCTGATTCAAATGCAACCCATCTTCTTTGTACAGGTCACACCTGCCCCAAAAGAGGTCCCAATAATTCAGAAATCTGAATCCCTGTCCCAGGCTCCAATCCCTCAGCCACACATTTATCCTCCACCTCACTCTATTCCTATATTCACTGTCATGCGGCACAGGCATTAATCCTAAAATGACTACCTTTGTTGTCCTGCTTCGCAGCTTCTTTCCTAACTTCCTGCAGTCTGTTTTCAGGACCTCCTCCCTTTTCCCACCTATGTCGTTGGTACCAATATGTACCACGACCTCTGGCTGTGGGGTGTCGCCATAGTGGGGTGGGATACCTTCAGGATATCGTGGACGTGATCAGAAACATCCTGGACCCTGGCACCCCTAGGAGGCAAACTACCATCCGTGTTTCTTTCCTGCATCCACGGAATCACCTGTCTGCTCCCCTAACTATAGAGTCCCCTATCACTGCTGCCATCCTCTTCCTTTCCCTACCCTTCTGAGCCACAAGGCCAGACTTTATGCCAGAGGCGCGACCACTGTTGCTTCTCCCAAGTAGGTCGTTTCCCCCCCCTCCCACAAACAACACTCAAACAGGAATACTTATTGTTAAGGGGGACAGCCACAGGGATACTCTCTAGTTTCTGACTCTTGCCCTTCCCTTTCCTGACTGTTACCCACTTATCTGTCTCTTAAGGCCCCAGTGTGACTACTTGTCTATGACTCCTATCCATCACCTCCTCACTTTCCCTGACCAGACAGAGGTCATCAAGCTGCATCTCCAGTCCCCTAACCCAGTCCTTAAGGAACTGCAGCTTGACACACCTGGTGCAGATATGGCCGTCCGGGAGTCTGGGAATCTCCCAAACATTCCTCATCTGACACCCAATACAGAACACATAATATATTTATATCCCCATATATAGGATTCTGTCTAGATCACAGAGTGACACACTGGGAAACAGGCCCTTCAGCCCAACCAGACGTAGTGCACTCATTTACATTAATGCAATTTATTACCTCCACGTTCCCATCAAGATTCTACTACTCAGTTATATGATGGATAATTTGCCATGGCCAATTAACATACCAATCCACTTACCTCCCAGAGCAACACAGCACCTGGAGGAATCTCACATGGTCACAGAAAAGAGGGGCAAACTTCACAAAGACAGCACTAGAGATCAGGATTTTAAAAAAGGTAACAGCTCTACTTGATCTTCAGCAGTGAATTTGACTTTATTTCAGCAGTGCTCTATTAAGACTCAAGCCTGGTGAATAAGCAGGTGAGGTTTTGTGCAAAATATGCAGGAAAAGGTTTGTTGTGTAGAAATCATTTGGGGGGGGGAAGAAAGGTTACTGAGCTATACAAAAAGATAAACATGCTTCCTTTTGAATAAACTGAACATGAGAATGACGATGACATCTCTTTTTCTTTAGGATGGTGGTGATCAACTGCACACTGAGGATGTCACCCTCGTCTGGTGGATGAAACATCTGCAAACTAATTGCCAAGCTCGGCAAACACCACATATCAAATTCTATTGTAACAGGCAGAGTACTCAGCTTTCCAACTCTTTCATCTCAAAACAATGTATTCAATCCACACTGAAGTAGCACAATACATCTTTATAATATTAGCTTATATGAATTCATGATTTCTTTATTCTACTTTGACGCAGTGAGAGTGAACCCAATTTCCTAAATTTAATCATTAGTTTTGCATACTGATTATGTTTGGCCTATCCAACTGATGCAGATATACATTGTTAATAAATTAGGGGGGAGCGGAGGGAATGTCGACTCAGACCATGAGAGGCCTGCGTCGAGCATTTTCATGCCTTACAAGGCACAGATTGGAAGTCTGTGTGGAGCGCCACTCCTTGCACAAACTAGAGCAATGTGTGAATAAGTGCCTTGCTCAAGGACACAAACACACTGCCACAGCTGAGGCTCAAACTAGTGACCTTCAAATCACTAGACGAACGCCTTAACCACTTGGCCACATGCCCAATGCAAAATTACAATGTAAATAAATATCTTAAAATTAGGTAAAGTTTAGGATAGGTTGAAATGTTGACTTAACGTAGTGGACCAAATGGCCTGTATTGCGAGGCACTGTTCAGTTCTATTAGCTGCATTCCACACAATCATGCCTTAAATAAATTATCATTTTACAGAAAAAAGACTGATAACTGTTTGTAATGAAAAGAACTGAAATTGTAAGACAAAAAACAATTGATACTGGTAACCTATTTGTTAATTCTTTAAGACATGATTGGGTGTAATGCAGCTAATAGTACTGAACAATGCCTCATAATACAGGTCATTTGGTCCACAACAAACAGGTTTGTTGTCTACATATAGAACACCACCAACTATCTGTACACAAAATGTCAATTTTAATCAATTGGACAGTACTCTTACCCCTGAAAGGGTTTTTCAAAGTGAGAAATGTTACTGGGGAATAAAATTCTTTTCATCTGAGGCACTTAGAAACATGTCTGAACACTAACAATTTGAGTCTCATGATTCTCAGCATCTGCTGAATCTCTTGTGTTAATATCTAAATATTTGCTGTATTGCATTAGCCTGAAAGGTGCCATTTAACCATTAAATCTGCACCAGCTCTTTGCCCTTAAACCCATTATCCAGCTCCTTAAAGCAACACTTCATTTTTCCCTTTTCCTACCCAATTCAATCCTTTTCCAAAAGTGATGATTGATCCCATTCCACCAGCCCTTCAGGAACAGAACCTTCCAATCATAGTTGCTCACTATCTGAAAGATTTCCCCATCATCACTAGGTCTTTTTTCAATCTTACACCTGTATCCTGTGGTTCTCAACCCTTCTGCCATAAATACTATTGATGTTGACTATTCCTATAAAATTATTTTTAAATCTTGTGTTCTAAGGACGATCCCAAATTCTCCAGTCTATCTATAAAACTGAAGACTTTCCCACTAAATCCCCTTTTTATCCTCTAATACAGTGACCAGAATTGGCACAATGCACCAGTTGTAACCAAATCATCTTTATGGAGACGATCTCATAGCTTGTGTATTGTGTTCATTTTTAAAGAGAGCACAAGGGAAGAAAACACTTGTTGTTCATTCACAAGGAAGGCCTTGAAGATACAGAAGCTCAGGAACATAGCCAAGTGGGTGGGAGGGGTGGTGGGGGGAGAAGAACTGAGTGAAATTGGAGTCATTGATAAATGATAGAGGAAAAAGCCAAAATAGAACCAAAGTAGTAGGAGTACCCAGAACATATATAACACAACCAAATACCCAATATCATTCCTTTGATTCTACCCTTTCCTAGAACTTCTTTCTCTAATCAGTAACTTTGCATCTTACCTCATACTGTAACTCTTCTTCCAAACACCAATCTTTAATTGAAAATGTCAGTCTTACAGCTTGTAATATCAAATTAGAGACATTTATGCCATGGCTCCATTCACCTGAGTACAATTATTGGGCCTGCCAAACTCAGTTCACAACTGACTTACAATCAGAACACAAGTTAGACTGCTTTGCTAGTAGGGAATGGGTAATGTCTAATGACTATGTCATTTAATTATAGGAAAATGAGTTTTTAACTGTTTGGAGTATTGTCTATTTGCACATATCCGCCTTTAGTGAACAAAGGAATAAAGTCATTAATAACTCCAGTAAAATAAACTGGTTATCACCTCCATTAAATTACAGATGAAGAAATTAGCATAAGAGCATCAAGCATTTATAGGCAGCATGACCAATAATTGCATCTATCCTAAAATGTTTGCTGCCTTGGAATTACTGACTGGTAAATGTTTAAAACTGCTTTGGAGCAACACCAGAAAAAATGGAACTTGAATCTACCGTTCGAGGCTAAATTTTTATTTCCCACCACCACCACCACCACCCCACCCCGCATGCATGTAATCTTAAACTTAGATTAATTTATCACATGTATACTAAAACAATCAGTAAAATGTGTTATTTGCATTAATAATCAAATATCTCAGGATGTGCTGGGGACCCACATTCCGGCACCAACATAGCATGCCCACAATGATTGGCACAACAACACAGAGCACAGTAAAATAGAACATACCAAGCAACAAAGCAACAACAGTGAAACAAGCCCTGCTCCTCCCTCCCTCCTTCCCACCCACCTTCCACGCACATACAGTTCATTAACCCCAGGAAAGCTGTCTTCTTCGGCCTCCAGTGGACTCGCAGAGACCCACAGACCTAGGCACCTTGACTTCTGATTGGTCTTTGGGCCTCAATCCAGATTTCCATTCAACCCTGGGTTTAGATCTTCAGTATCACCCCAAGATTGACAAATGACGATGAATAAAGAAGCTGGATGAAGGCCTGGCCTCCAGGCCTTGAATGCTAGACTCGCCAATGATGGGACCCTGAAAACTAAGCCTGAGGTCGCAACGTCAACAGAGACAGCAGCTTGGCACCATCTTCAAATAAAATTTACTTTGTTAACTGTATTTTTCATTGTGATAAAATGTGTGAACAGTTTTGTGAGTTAGGTGAGTTCACAATGATAAATATTCATAATCCAGTCACTGTCCACGCATACATTGTTTAAATCAACATATTTTCTCTCTCATATGTAAAATATATTGTGTGTATATATGCACATACACATATACACACAGATACCAAATATGTTGACATTAAAAATATGAAGATAACAATCTAGCTTGGTGCACATTTTTCTTACTGGGTTTGCTTTACTATTTTAAAGCTAGCTCTACTTGGTTTATTTTAAATCAGTTGAAACCTTCATTAAAATAATGGTGCAGGCAATGTTACAAGAGCGTATTAGCTTTAATCTACTGATGGTGAACTCTAGGCTTTAAGTATGCACCATTTAGAGTTAATAATCTATCCTAAATATTCCAGTAAAGGGTGTAAATCAGATTTTTTTGAACAAGTGACAGAATCATTAAGTAGCTGTTATGCCTCTTAAAAATATTACTATAATTATAGCAAATTGCCAGCTATTTAGATTTTAGCACTGATAATTTCATATCTCCATATAAATCTCCACAGAACATCAAATTGCACAACAGAATTTATTAATAATAATCTTAATAAATAATTGTGAACACACAACTATAAAATTCAGAGTCAAAGAATAATTATAATGCATTAATACTGACCATCAATGCAATTACATGCCCTCTGAGCAAAACAAAATTCCATTTTTTTTCAATGTTATTAACTGTGATTGGTGTCCTTTAGCATTTAAGCACTTCATTCAAACTGAAGTTAAAACTGGTGAATCTTTCACTGCAGCTGCACCACAAAGGATTTTATCAAAAAAGAAGAGCAACTCAAATATATGTAGACAAATAATTAGGAATTCTGCCCAAACACGATAAGAAATGTTGGTATTTATTGGGTAAAGACCAATGCACTTTTATAGCTGAGCTATAACTTTACAGTAGTCTGTTACAGAAAGGTGCATTATTTACACTGTATGATAATCAAAAGGCAAAGAAATGAACATCCTAAAATAAGCTGTAAGAGAAAAATCAGAGTTATAATCGGCTGAGTTGTGGCAGATTTAGCTCGCCACCCAGAGTCACCACCTTCAGTACTCAGACTCCATTAGGTCAGATGCGGAGATCTGATTAAGCTGTCTCTCTACACTTGAGAGGCACCCAGTGAGGCCTCATCAGTTAAGTCTGAACCAATGAATTTCTGAGTCCTCATTGGGCATACCACCCCATCCCTAGCTGGAAAACTCTGAAAGCCTTCAACTCAGTGAAAACCTGTGGTTTTTAATATTTCTAATCTTAAGAGGCATTTAAACCATTAAAATGTCTGTAAATTTTAGAGAAAAATGAATCAATTTTTTAAAAAGATTATAAAATCAATTTAAAACAATAACTAATTAATCATATCAAGCTATATTACATGAAAACAACAGCAAACCTTATTCAAATAAATTGGGTGCCAATCCAAAGTCAAGTTTGGTTGGATTTGATCAGAAAATAGGATTTCCCACATAAAGCAGCAACACCCCACTCAGACAAGATTCCGCTATCGGAGTCCTCATGGAATCCAACTATGGAGTACAGAGACAGACGTGGTACCATACATCTATCAGCACTTCTCCGACCTACCGTGTAAGTTAATAGATCCTGCAGTTTATTTTTCAGGACACTTGGTCACAACAATCCTGATTTGAAATTTCAGAATTAAACAGTACAAAAATTTTGATTGAGCCAGCTACAAATGATGGAGTTATAGGGAAGCAGAATGCTTTTCTTCAAATATTAATATTACATTAATTTTAGCATTTGGGAAAGTAGTTTAAATATTTAAGTGAGGATTTAAGTGCATTTACTCAGAAAACTAGTTTTGTATTAAGCACAGGAAATAAGAGTCAAATAGCCTCCTTCTTCTCTGCTTGTAAATATACATCTAAATATACCATAGAAATTTTTTTTTAAAGATTAACCAAAAATAATCCAAAAGGAGACAATGTCTCCTTTTTTCTAAACTTACTTCCTCAGACAATTTTTTGAAAAACTGCTTCTATAAGTTTAGATCTGGATAATCTTTTAATACTTTCTGTAAAACATCCCATGTATCAAGCTTTGAATGGCATCAACCTTCATTCCATTAGTACTGTATCTTCACAAATAAATGCACTGAAGCAGATAGTTTAGACCTTCAGGCTAATTTCACACATCCAATGACATCATAGCTGATCTGTGACCCAACTCCAAATGCTTATCTTTTCCCCAAATCTCTCAATGTATTTGGCTAACAGAAGTCCATGAGCCTCTCAAGGAAAATTCAAAATAAATGTAGATTCAATTGTTTTCTGCAGAAAAGATCCAGTTTCTATATTGTTTGTGCACAGAAGTGTTTCAGTGTTTGTTAACTTCGCTTTAGAAAAGTATAGTTCATTCAGGGCACAGATGAAGGTTAGAGGTACAGTAGACTTAGGTCATACACCACCCGGTTCAGGAACCCAGTTTATTACCCTCCAACCATCAGCTCCTTAACCAGTGTGGATAACTTCACTCACCTCAACTCTAAACTGATTCCACAACCTACAGACTCATTATCAAGGATTCTACAGCTTATATTTTCGGGATCATTATTTTTTTATTTGCACAATTTGCCTTCTTTTGCACATTGCTAGCTTATCAATCTTCGTATACACAGTTTGTAGTTTTTCATAAATTCTATTGTATTTCTTTATTTTTCTGTAAATACTTACAAGAAAATGAATCTCAAGGTAGCACGTGGGGACATATATGTACTTCAATAATAAATTTACCTTGACTTTAACTGCAGTTGAAAACAATGTCTATAACAATGCCAGTGTGACATATACTGTGAGGAATTTAAATAAGTGTACTATTATAATTCTGCAGATTATTGTTGAACCCTTTTTAGCCCTCACTTTGTGATCTGACAAAATCTGCTAATTTATTGTAGCCAGATGCATTGCTCCACTGATGCACTTTGCCAAACTGAAAAGATGCAAGTCCTCCCCAGTGATTCTTCATTCAATAAGATCAATGTAACTCCTGCATGCGAACTGGTGCTTAGTTTATAGCTAACCCAGTACAGAAGGACCAAAAAGTCTATTATAAGAAAATAAAGCAATAAAAAGAAGAAAATACGTGGCAGAGAGAATAACAGGGTTGTGTAAGGTTCTTTTAAAGCTCACCCAAATGAATGAATGGAATTGCAGTTCAATGGTTCAGATACATCACTGTCTTGACTCAAAGAAAAAAAAGTTATCTATCACTGCTTCTTACTTCAAGAATGTTATCATTACTGTAAAAATTCCTCAATCATTACATATAGACATAGTAAATCACATCTGAAGATTTTTTCTGTCAACTACTCCACATGAAATCATAACCACATTCTAAAGGAATTCACTTCCTACATTAGTAATATTAAACAGAAGAAATCTCAACTGCATTTAGAAGGCAATAAGAGGAATTCTTAATCCATTCTCCTTTAAGAATTCAACGGTGCAGTATTTTCACTTGCCTGTTTTAGGTCATAGATGGCATTCTTCTGAGTTTCATTCACAGCCATCAGCTTTTTGTTCAATCTCATTGCTTCCTCCACTGAAAAAAAAAGGAAATTACTAAATAAAAGTTACAAACTGTTTTAAAAGTTAGTTTCCATTTTAAACATTTTATCTACTGATAACTGTATGCATAGTATTTTAATTACCCACATTAACAAAACATGTGATACACTTTTAAAATATTTTCAAGATAACTAGAACCAATTTATTTTGTTCAACAACTATTTAAATTGGAAGTTTAAATAGGGAATTTAAATTTCCTATTTAGAATTCTTATTTAAATACAGAATATCATGATTAGACTGTACTAACTCATATTCAGTATCATCTTGATCTTCTTCAAACTCTTGTTAAGGATTGGATTTCTACAAATATCTGTTAGAGCATGGAAATCGCTACCTTTCAAATAAGGAATAAGCATTTTAAGCAGATGATAATACGAAGTAATAAGAGGTACTTGATGCCCGGCGCTGGCCTCTTAGTTCTGAGTCGACATCATCATCATCATGATGCAGTGGGATTAGTTCTTGAAATAACTGGAAAAAGAATAGCATAAATATAGAAGTACCAAGTATAACTCACAAAATGCAGGTGGAATTCAGCATTTCTACTGTATGGCAAGGAATATACACTGTTGACTTTTTGAATCAAGACCCTTCATCAAGACCTTGGTCCAAAACGTCGACCATCAATCCTGATGAACGGTGTTGGCCCCAAATGTCGACAGTTTATTTCCCTCCGTAGATGCTGCCTGACCTGCTGAGTTCTTCCAGCATTTTGTGTCTGTTACTCTGGATTTCTAGCACCTGCAGAAACTCTTGTGTTTAATATGAAAATACATTTCTGATAGTTCAACAATGCTCCAAACGCTCTTGCAACATGACTATTGTCAAATACACTGAAAAAAAAATTACAACTCTCAGTTTAAGAACATCTAAATAAATTGATATTCAAGAATACACGACATTAAAAACAAAGACATTTAAAGAGAACTGCTGAGAGGAAATTCCTTTCTTTGTGGACATATATCCAACCCAAGAACCTTTAAAGAACATAATAAATACAGGAGGCGTTTGGCAGATGGTCCATTGTGACTGCTCTGCCATTCATTAAGATCATGACAGATCTTTCACCTCAATAACATCTTTCAGCCCTCTGCTCATATCCCTTGAATCCCTTAACATCCAGAAATCTAGCAAATAAATTTACCTGCAACTTTCAGTCACTCTAAGTAGAGAATTCTAAAGGTTTACCTCGCTTTAGTGAATAAATTTCTCCTCATTTCAATCCTAAATAGCCATGATAATTCTCACAAACTGCATCCCTGAACCTTAACTCCTTCAATGGAGAAATAGCCTTCCCTCATTTAGGCTGTCATGCCTTTAAGAATTTTGTAATTTTCATTAAGATCTCTTCTCATCACTCTAAATTCTTAAGAGTACAAACCAATTTACTCAATCTATTCTCATACTACAAACCTGCCATTCCAGGAATCGGTTCATGAAACCTTTGCTACAGCTCTCTACGGCATGTACATACTTTATTGGGTAAGGAGACCAAAACTGTACACTGTACTCCAAATGCAGATACACTAAATCCGATACAACTGCATGAAGACTTCTTTACTCCTATAATCAAACCACTCATAATGAATGCTAATACATCATTTGCCCTCTGCAATACCTGCTATATCTGTATATTAACCTTCAATAATTTTAGTAACACATAATGTAATCCCATTTGCAACGATTTTGTGCCACACACCAGCACGTCTGATCACATGACTGTACTTCTACTCCCAGATATAGGCAGAGACTGAACACCAGAACACCAATGGTGAGAACCACAAAGGTATTGTCAACCGAGGCAGAGGAATGTTTACATAACTACTTTGAACTGATTGATCTTCAGATCTGAATGAATATGCCATGGTTGTCATTGCCTTCATCAAGACCTGCGTTGATGAGTTCTTGACTTCAAGAACATACCAGGTTTTCCCAAACAAAAGTGTCTGGACGAACAAGGAGATCTACAGTCTATTGATGGTTATAGCAGTCGAGACTGGTGATCGAGAGTCCTAAAAGTTGTCCAGGTACAAATGAAGCCCATTAAGAGAGCAAAAAGCTAATCCTGTGTGAAATTAGAAACACAATCAGACGCACAACAGCTGTGGCAGGATTTGTATGCCATCGCTTCCTATAAGGTGAAAATTAACAGCATAAATAGCAGTGATGCTTCACTCCCCAGAGCTCAATGCCTTTTATGCACACTTTGAAGGGAGAATAACACTTCTCCTGTGTGAATACCCAGAGTTCTGGTGACCCCCCCCCCCCCGCCATGATCTCGGTCTCAGAGGCTGATGACAGAACATTCTTCAAGAATGTGAACCCTTGTAAAACATCGGGTCCTGACAGTGTACCTGGCAGTCACTGAAAACCTGTGCCAACCAATTAACTTCAAGAGGTTGATTATGGCTAAAATTGATTCCTGTCTGATTAAGGACTTGGACCCACTGCAATTCACCTACTGCTGCAACAGGTCTACAGAGGAAACAACCTCACTGACTCTCCACTCTGTTTTGGAGCACCTAAACAATGGCAAAACATACATTCAGCTGCTGTCTATCAATTACAGTTTACAGTTTGTCGTTCAATGTTATCATCCCCTCGGTATTAACCACCAAGTTTCTTAACCATGGTCTCTGTACACATCTCTGCAACTGGATCCACAACTTCTTTATTGAAAGACCACAGTCAATATGATCAGTGATAACATCTCCTCACTGACAATTAACACAGGTACTCATTGATGACACCACTGTGGTTGATAAAATCTCAGATGGTGATAAAGAGATATACAGGAATGAGACAGATCAGCTGGTTGAGTCATATTGCAATAACAACCTCACACTCAACATCAGCAAGACCAAGGAATTGATTATGGACTTCAGGAAGGACTGGTCAGGAGAAAACATGCTAATGCTCATTCAGGGGTCAGTGGTGGAAAGGGTGAGGAGCTTTAAGTTTCTGGGCATCAACACCTTAGAGGATCTGTCCTGGGACCAACACACTGATACAGTCATGAAGGAGGCACGTCAGCAGCTCCACTTCATTGGAGTTTGAGGAGATTTGGTATGTCCCCAAAAACCCTTGTAAATTTCTACAGATGTACAGTGGCAAGTTACTGACTGGTTACATCACAACCTGGTATGGAGACTCCAATGCAAGAGGCTGCAGAGGGTTATAGATTCAGCCAGCTCCATCACCGGCACAACCCTTCCTGCAATCAAGAACATCTTCAAGAGGCAGTGCCTCAAGAAGCAGCTTCCATCACCTCAGTATTCCTTTATTTTTGCACTGTTTGTAATTTACAGAAATTTCATATTTTTGCACTGTACTGCTGCCGTAAAATAACAAATTTATGTCATATAAGACAATGATAATAAGCCTGATTCTGAAAAATAAAACTCATTAACAACTTACTCTGTTTATTCACAACAGTACTGTTAATGAAGCAAAATGCTCCAATGTGTAACTCAGGATCACCATGAAACAAAATTTAGCAGTGAGCAACATGTTGGCTGTTCTTTAGTTTAGAGGATTACTGAAAGCAATCTTGCAGTTTTTAAGTAGAGATTAGCTCACTGCCAACTGTAAGATTCAGCCAAAGTTCTTCCCCTCTAGTCCTGCATTGGTTCTTAATTTTTTTTTTAATGGCTGACTTAATTCACAGATGTGAGCATGTTTTCCAAATGCTTTGAAAATTTATTAATTTTATTGTAGCAGATTTATGGTTTATTTAGTTATACCAATATGGTCCATTTTCCCCATCCCATTTAAGAACCCTGTATTAATTCACTAGAATCATAGATTTTTTGACATGC
Source organism: Mobula hypostoma (assembly GCF_963921235.1). Classification (NCBI taxonomy): domain Eukaryota; kingdom Metazoa; phylum Chordata; class Chondrichthyes; order Myliobatiformes; family Myliobatidae; genus Mobula; species Mobula hypostoma. Next base: position 9,720,681 of record NC_086107.1, read on the forward strand.
CTGCACAGCTTATATTGCAACAAAACTTAACTAATTCTAGTAATATTAATGTTATAAGCAATCAAAAAGATGAACATCAAAACCCTTATCTATAGTACCTGCTTTTCAAACATTCTGGATACTGTTGGTGAAAATATTATCATAACATTGGGGCATGCACTTAGTTTTACAAGCATAAAGTTTCTTTGCTATTTATAAAACACAGAAATAGGCCCTTTGACACAACTTGTCCATGCCGACCAAGATGCCCTACTGAGATAAATGCATTTGACTACATTTAGCACCTGATCTTCTAAGCCTTCCTTATCTTTTAAATGTTATACTCATTCCAACTTTACCACTTCTGCTGGAAACTCATTCCTTATACCCACCACCATCTGTGTGGAAAAATCTGCTCTTCAAGTCTCCTCTTTCCCCTCTCACTTTAAATTTATGCCCTTTAGTTTTCAATTCCCCACCATGGGGAAAGGACTGTCCCTCTTATAAACTTCCATAGGGTCATGTGTCAGTCTCCCTTGCTTCAGGGAAACTGTCCCAGCTTACTCAGTCTCTCTACAAGAAGTACAATTTTTAAATTTTACTTTCAAACATAATGCAAAATGTAAATAAATACTGATTTTAAGTTTGAATAACTTTAATCTGAATAAACAGAAGAGTTTCTAGAGATGCTGGAAATCTAGAGCAGTCAGTCAGTGGGTGCCGTCCCAAATCCGTGGTTGGCGGCTATGCACCTCCATCTTCTTCGATCTTGCGCTCCTTTTCTGGCCTCAGCATAACTCAACCCAGTCCATTGCCTCACATTATCGTACCAAGTGGTTCGCTGCCTTCCTCTTTCCTTCTATCATCCTTTCCAATAACAATTTCTGCAGTCCACCACCTCTTAACAAGTGCCCGGCATATTCCAGCTTCTTTTTCTGCACATTCTTCAGCAACTCCTTTTCTCTCGTCGCTCTCTTCAACACTTCCATATTACTGACCTTCATCACCCATCTAATTTTCTGCATTCTCCTTAAACACCACATTTCAAATGCCTCCAGTCACTGTTGCGCTTCCTTGCACAAGGTCCACGATTCGACTCCATACAACAGACTGCTCCAGACATAGCATTTCCAAATTCTACAACGCAGCCCAAAGTCCAACCTCTTACCACACAGCACGTCACTCAGGCTCCAGAATGCTGATCTTGCAATCTCAATTCTTCATCTAATTTCTGTATCACATTTCCTATCCTCTGTGACCATCTGTCCCAAGTACACAAACTTTTTGACTTGCTCTATGTCTACACCGTTAATTTTGATAGTGATTCTGGGGACTTCTTTCTTCCGTGATACTACTATCATTTTCGTCTTTGCAGCATTTATTTTCATTCCAAATCGTTCTCCTTCAGCATTTATCTTATCTACTATTCTGAGTAACTCATCCTCAGTCTCGGCTAACAACACTGAATCATCTGCATAGCTCAAATTGTTCACCGTCACTCCACCAATTTGGACACCAGCTTCATCGTTCAACACCCTGAAGATTACCTCTGAGTAAATGTTAAATAATAAAGGGGGGATAATGCAGCCCTGGTGAACCCCTTTTTGGATCTCAGCTTCCGATGAATTCCCACCACTAGTTCTTATTACTGCCTTCTGATGCCAGTACAGACTCGCAATCAGTCGAACATCTTTCCCATCCAGCCCCAATGAGTTCAGGCAATTGACCAGCTAGAGCAACACACACAAATTGCTGGAGGAACTCAGCAGGTCAGGCAGCATCTATGGAAATGAATAAATATTCAACACTTCAGTCGAGACGTTTCATAAAACAGGCCTTTAATATGATTAAGAATTTTATTCTCCACTGAGCCCTGGATCCAGACCAGCAAAAAACACAATCCATGAATGATTAAAAAGATGTCTGCGTCCCATAATGAAATAAAACAAAAAGGTAGAAGTTGAAATATAAGAATTTTTTTCATATTTAGCAGTCCTTTAAAATTGTAAGGCAATTATAATATAAAAGTTGATTTTTAAGTCTGCTTGTCCATCTTTCAGTCTGCCTTGCAGTTGCTGCATTGTACACTATTATGTTCTCCTATCTAAAGCTCAAACGTTTCTCCATCAGCTACAGAGAATAATCATGCTACTATATACCACTTGTTCCACCTGCTTTCCATTTGCTTTGATGTACTGTGGATGAGCTCACATTATATCTTTAGCTACCTACTAATTTTGAAGCCAATTTGCACAGTCTCTAGCTAACTGCCCCTTCTTCCCCTCTCAACACATCTGACAAGTACAATTTCTCCTCCATATCTCTCTCTCTCTCTCCCTCCCCCCCTCCCTCCCTCCCTAAAGGCCCTTAATCCACTCAAAACTGTAACTGGTTTCAATTACACAGTCTTCACTCAGCTTTCCATTGCTCAGCCATCTCCCTTTCCAAGCTAATGTTCTTCACCACCTTTTCCTTAAGGGTAGCTCACATATTTAACGTAATTTTGCAATTTCCTGAAGAAACACTCAATTTTATTTAATTGAATGACTTTAGTCAGGGTCACCGATTCCACCAAAAAGCTTTAAATTACAATGCCTTCAGAACATCCAGAAAAGTACAGTCACGGTCAATGCCTACATCATCCTTCAACTCTATCAGGCACGCATTAATAACTTTACTTTGATATTTTTCTTTTAAAACTCTGCCATATCATGAGGCAACATTTCAGATTAAAAAGCTTTTGCTCTGCCTTTACCTCGCCTTTGAAGTTTCTATACTTTCTGAAAGAAATAACTGTGAAGAGAGAGAAATGATGAACAGGAAATATAGCAGAAATAATTTAAAATCTCCTGATTAATTTCCTTCTAAAGAAGTTCAATTCTATGTTTGTACAATTTAGTTGTTCAGCAATATTTATAAGTCATTACACCATTTAAAACTCACATTTTTGAAGACAATAACCTTCTTCAACTATTTCTAATCCTTAATTAATGGGTAATTGTCCAAAGTTCAGAATCAGAATCAGAATCAGGTTTATTATCACTGATATATCACGGAATTTGTTGTTTTGCAGGAGCAGTACAGTGTAAGACCTACCAACACAGTCACTTCCATATAGCCTGGTCCTGCAACAATGTACCCTTTGCAAAGCAGGGTATATCACATCAGCTTCTAGATTTCTGCATTTAGTTATGCACGTACAGACCACAGAAGTTGTCAGACCTTGTTCGCAAAACTAATGAGCACTTGTAGCCTCTCTTTTCTTAATTACAGTGAATGTCTGGCCCAGCATTTTGGGTGACTTGTTGAATGATTTGGACGCTTAAAGCTTTTAATTTAGACTTCAAACATCAGCAGCATTTTGTATATAACAGACAATGCATCCAGTTGTATTTGAATGTTCAGGACAGATTAGAAAATGTTAAAAATTGCATCAAGGTTTTTAGAAACTGAATTACCTTTTTAAAATCATACCAATATTCCTCTAGGATTCTATTTTTAACTGTACCTTATATTTAAAGTATATTTATATATACGCAACACACCATTATAAATAAATCCAATTGAGCAGCAGAAGCACTAACCAATTCAGTATAAACTGCTCACAGCCTATATTAATATTCAACAGGAATCTTATACAAAATGTTTCATTTGATACTGACAATGGTGATATCTAATATCATGTCAACCCAGGATGGCTATACTTTGTTGCAAAATTACCTAACAATCACAAAAACTGACATTTAGAACCCAGCTCTTGCTTAATAATTATTCAAATTTTCTGGCAACAAATTCTGAAGTTCAAAACCATACCTGTAAGATATCACAGAGCAGGTCGCAGAAAACATTAAAGTAACTGAAGTATGCTTATCATTTTCCTCTGATAAGCTCTGCTTGTTTTCTGTACCAAATCTTTTGAATGGGCACATTGAATCCAAGTCATAATGAATAATATGAATTTTGCAGTTGAGATAAATATTAATTCAGCTTATCTCTCTTGCTTTAAAGATTTCACCAATGAAGAAATCAATGAGGTTCTCAGAAAGCTGGGTTCAGAAGTTCACTGAACTCCCACTCAGCTATGACACAGGCTTCACTGAGAAAATAAAATCCCCAAATCTCCCATTGCATTGAATTTTGATCACACTTCTTAAGAAAACACAAATATTAGAAAAGATTCCAGAAGGAAGAACCATCCACATTTCTATAGACAGACTGAAAGAGAATAGTCAGAAGAGCAGGTGAGGTATTAGGCTATTTATCAGCATAAGAGTGATGTCAATTGCAAGTGACAAAGTTCATGTCGGAATGCAGATTGGCTATTCAATCTTTGTAACTTGTTGGACCCAAAGACATATGAACAGGATCAGGCCATTTAGCCCATCGAAACTGCCCCCACCATTCCATCATACCTGATTTATTATCTCATGCTCCTGCCTTTTCTGCATAACCTAAGATGTCCTTAGATAACCTAATAAAGAACAAATCAACCGCACTTAAATATTCTCAACGACTTGGCCTCCACAGCCATCCATGCCAATAAATTTCACAGATTCACCATGCTCTTGCTAAAGAAATTCCTCCTCATCACTGTTCTAAATGGACATCCCTTTATTCTGAGGCTGTGCTCTCTTGTCCTGGACTCACCTACTACAGGAAGCATCATCTCCACATCCACTCTATCTAGGCTTTTCAATATTCAATACATTTCAAAGAGATCCCCTCCCCCCACACACATTCTTCTAAACTCCAGCCAGTACAGGCCCAGAGCCATCAAACACTCATAAGTTAACCTTTTCATTCCCACAATCATTCAGTGAACCTCCTCTGGAACCTCTCCAATGCCGGCAGCTCATTTCTTAGATAAGGGTCTCAAAACTGCTCACAATACTTCATATGGTCTGCCCAATGCCTTATAAAGCCTCAACATCATATCCTTGTTTTTATATTCTAGTCCTCTCAAAATGAATGCAAACATTGTATTTGTCTTCCTTATCACTGACCCAAACAGCAAGTTAAGCTTTAGGGAATCATGCACAAGGACTCTTAAGTCCCTTTGCACCTCTAGTTTTTAAATTTTCTCCTCCTTTAGAAAGTAGTCTACACCTTTATTCCTTCTACCAAAGTCCATGACCATACACTTCCCTGCACTATATTTCATCTGCCACTTCTTTATCCATTCTCCCAATCTGCCTAAGTCCTTCTGCACTCTGCCTGCTTCCTCAACACTACCTGCCCCTCCACCTATCTTTGTATAGTCTGCAAACTTGGCCATAAAGTCAGCAATTCAATCATCCAAATCACTGACATACAATGTGAAAAGAAGCAGTCCCAATATTGAACCCTGCAAAACACCACTGGTCACAGGCAGCCAACCAGAAAAGGTCCCCTTTATTCCCACACTAAATCTGCACAAAATTGACCTCACTAGTGAGCGGAATAACGAAGATAATCAAGACACTAACTAACACGGGAAGCGGATTCTCGCTCCACACAACATCTACTACTACTACTCATAGAAATGGCCATTGGAAGCACTGCGCTTGAACACAGAAGCATGGTAAGAATACCGATATTAAAGCGAGACTTAAAACAGATCCTTGCAGGTCCATACTCCCACCGATTATACTCGCTAACGTCAGAATGGTGGAAAATAAACTGGATTACCTGCATCTGCATCTGAAACAGAGGGAGATGAGGGACTGCAGCACAGTCGTCTTGACAAAAACATGGCTTCAAGATACCTTTCCAAACTCAGCATCCAGCTAGAAAGCCTAATCTCCTTTCGGGTGGGCAGAAATTCTGAGACCTCCGGCAAGACCCATGGAGGTGGTCCGTGAATCTACATCAGTATGAATCAATGTGTGAATGTCTCGGTAGTAGTGGTCCACTGCTCTACATAGACAGTTTTTAATGGTGAAGTACAGGCCCTTCTACTTACCGAAGGAGTTCACTGCCATTGTAATTACTGCTGTTTACATGTCCCCTCGTGCTAGTGCTCGTGAAGTACTGGAGGACCTCTATGGTACAATCTGCAAACTCCAGGCCATTAACCCCAATGGTGTCTTCATTATTGCTGGTGACTTCAATCATGCCAACTTAAAAAGTTCTGCTGAAGTTCTACCAGCATGTCAACTTCACAACCGGAGGAGAGGATGTATTAGACCTGAATTATACCAACTTTTGTAGAGCACACAACACCATCCCCCACCCTCACTTTGGATAGTCAGACTATATATCCTATTTGCTAATCCCTGCTTACTAACCACTGGTTAAATGAGTCAAACCAATTGATAGGATGATCAGGACTAGGCCAGAAAGTGCCATCTCAGCACTGCAGGACTGCTTCGAAAGCACGGATGGCAGCATATCCAGGGAGGCGGCTACTTACAATCATATCAACATTAATGAATATTTGGGATGGTGACTGGCTAAATAGGAAAGTGCATTGAGGATATTACCGTGATTAAACACTGCACTGCCCAGGAAATCTGGAAATCATGGCTGACTGCAGAGGTTTGGGCACTGCTTAGGAATCAGAACACTGCCTTCAAATTCAGAAACAGGACAGCTCTAAGGTCAGCAAGAGCCGCACTCTCCCATACCATCAGGAAGGCAAAGCATGAAAACCACAAAAATCCACAGTCACCAGGGACACGCAGAGCATGTGACAAGGTACACAAACCATAAACGATTATAAGTCCACCCTGCACGTCAACAATAGTGACACCTCTCTTCCTGATAAGCCGAATGCTTTCTATGCATGACCTGACTAAATAAGTTACGTAATGTCAAGGAATGCTCCTCTCTTCCTGAAGAACAGGCACTCTGTCTGACCACAGCTGAGATGAGGACCACCTTAGCCATGGTAAACCCATGCAAAGCTGAAGGACAGAACAACATACCTGGTCAGGAGCTGAGGAATTGAGCAGCCCAGCTAAAAAAAAGTCTTAATAGACATTTTTAATATCTCTCTGAAACAGTCCACTGTCCCTGCAAGCTTCAAGGCAACCATCATCATTCCAGTGCACAAGAGGCCAATGGTAACTGGCCTAGATGATTACCACCCAATGACTTCAACAACCATGGAATGCTTTGAGTGGCTGGTAATGGATCATATAAAATCCCACCTTCCAGCTACATTAGACCATTTCCAGTTCATCTACCACTCAAACCAGTCCACAAATGATACCATAGCCTCAGCCCTCCACACCATCCTGTCCCACCTCAAAGACTATGCCTGGTACGCCAGGATATTATTCATCGACTTCAGCTCAGTGTTTAACACGATCATCCCTCAGAGGCCGGAGGGACTCAACGCCCCTCTCTGTAACTGGATCTTGGACTTCTTGATGGAAAGATCCCAGTCAGTCTGAGTTGGCAGCAGCATCTCAAGTTCCATCACACTAAGCACTGGTACCCATCCTCCATGCCCCAACCCCCAGGATTGTGTGCTCAGTCCTTTGCTGTTCACAGTGCTGACTCATGACTGCACAGCCAGATCCAGCTGAAAACACGTCATCAAATTCACTGATGATACCACAATGGTTAGCCACATCAACCATGATGACTCGGCATACATTCAGGAAGTAGACAGTCTTGTCAAATGGTGTGAGAACAACAACCTGAGTCTTAACGTGGACCAGGAAAGCACAGGTTGACCATTCTCCATTGCACATCAATAGTTCTGCTGTGAAGAGAGTGGAAAACACAAAGTTCCTTGGACCGCATGTAACAGACGTGTGTGATATATATTGCCTTGTTATTCCTTTCTCTTGCACTATTTATTTGTTTTTGTAGTTTATAGATTTGTAAATCTTTGCACTGTACTGCTGCCACAAAGCAACAAATTTCACTTTATATGTAAGTGACAATAAATCTGGCTCTGATTTCCACTCTGACTAATACTCACACTATACAAGGCTCCCAGGATTAGTCCCATTCAAGATCAGGGAGCAAACAGCAGAACCCTTTCCCAACCTTTCATATATATATTCTTTCAAAGAATGTGGGATCCACAGACTGACCCTACATTTAATTGTCCATCCCAGTATCAGAAATTAAACCCATCTAGTCTTGGCACCTTCTTCAGAGCAATATCAGCCTAACCACCAGCCTGGTCAGTAAATCTGGTTGAACTTTGGCTAGGTAAAATGGATTACAGTCATTCTTCAGTACATAAGTGTAAAGGAGAAGGAAATGATTGATGGGTGAACCAAATTGGTAAAGGTGCTGAGGAAGAGGACTTCTTGGAATGTATGCGGGATGGTTTTTTGAACCAACATGTTGAGGAACCAACTAGAGAGCAGGCTATTCTGGACTGGGTTTTGAGCAATGAGGAAGGGTTAATTAGCGATCTTGTCGTGAGAGGCCCCTTGGGTAACAGTGACCATAATATGGTGGAATTCTTCATTAAGATGGAGAGTGACATAGTTAATTCAGAAACAAAGGTTCCAAACTTAAAGAGGGGTAACTTTGAAGGTATGAGACGTGAATTAGCTAAGATAGACTGGCAAATGACACTTAAAGGATTGACGGTGGATATGCAATGGCAAGCATTTAAAGGTTGCATGGATGAACTACAACAATTGTTCATCCCAGTTTGGCAAAAGAATAAATCAAGGAAGGTAGTGCACCCGTGGCTGACAAGAGAAATTAGGGATAGTATCAATTCCAAAGAAGTAGCATACAAATTAGCCAGAGAAAGTGGCTCACCTGAGGACTGGGAGAAATTCAGAGTTCAGCAGAGGAGGACAAAGGGCTTAATTAGGAAGGGGAAAAAAGATTATGAGAGAAAACTGGCAGAGAACATAAAAACGGACTGTAAAAGCTTTTATAGATATGTAAAAAGGAAAAGACTGGTAAAGACAAATGTAGGTCCCCTGCAGACAGGAACAGGTGAATTGATTATGGGGAGCAAGGACACGGCAGACCAATTGAATAATTACTTTGGTTCTGTCTTCACTAAGGAGGACATAAATAATCTTCCAGAAATAGTAAGGGACAGAGGGTCCAGTGAGATGGAGGAACTGAGTGAAATACATGTTAGTAGGGAAGTGGTGTTAGGTAAATTGAAGGGATTGAAGGCAGATAAATCCCCAGGGCCAGATGGTCTGCATCCTAGAGTGCTTAAGGAAGTAGCCCAAGAAATAGTGGATGCATTAGTGATAATTTTTCAAAACTCGTTAGATTCTGGACTAGTTCCTGAGGATTGGAGGGTGGCTAATGTAACCCCACTTTTTAAAAAAGGAGGGAGAGAGAAACCGGGGAATTATAGACCGGTTAGCCTAACGTCAGTGGTGGGGAAACTGCTGGAGTCAGTTATCAAGGATGTGATAACAGCACATTTGGAAAGCGGTGAAATGATCGGACAAAGTCAGCATGGATTTGTGAAAGGAAAATCATGTCTGACGAATCTCATAGAATTTTTTGAGGATGTAACTAGTAGAGTGGATAGGGGAGAACCAGTGGATGTGGTATATTTGGATTTTCAAAAGGCTTTTGACAAGATCCCACACAGGAGATTAGTGTGTAAACTTAAAGCACACGGTATTGGGGGTAAGGTATTGGTGTGGGTGGAGAATTGGTTAGCAGACAGGAAGCAAAGAGTGGGAATAAACAGGACCTTTTCAGAATGGCAGGCGGTGACTAGTGGGGTACCGCAAGGCTCAGTGCTAGGACCCCAGTTGTTTACAATATATATTAATGACTTGGATGAGGGAATTAAATGCAGCATCTCCAAGTTTGCGGATGACACGAAGCTGGGCGGCAGTGTTAGCTGTGAGGAGGATGCTAAGAGGATGCAGAGTGACTTGGATAGGTTGGGTGAGTGGGCAAACTCATGGCAGATGCAATTTAATGTGGATAAATGTGAAGTTATCCACTTTGGTGGCAAAAATAGGAAAACAGATTATTATCTGAATGGTGGCCGATTAGAAAAAGGGGAGGTGCAATGAGACCTGGGTGTCATTATACACCAGTCATTGAAAGTGGGCATGCAGGTACAGCAGGCGGTGAAAAAGGCGAATGGTATGCTGGCATTTATAGCAAGAGGATTCGAGTACAGGAGCAGGGAGGTACTACTGCAGTTGTACAAGGCCTTGGTGAGACCACACCTGGAGTATTGTGTGCAGTTTTGGTCCCCTAATCTGAGGAAAGACATCTTTGCCATAGAGGGAGTACAAAGAAGGTTCACCAGATTGATTCCTGGGATGGCAGGACTTTCATATGAAGAAAGACTGGATGAACTGGGCTTGTACTCGTTGGAATTTAGAAGATTGAGGGGGGATCTGATTGAAACGTATAAGATCCTAAAGGGATTGGACAGGCTAGATGCAGGAAGATTGTTCCCGATGTTGGGGAAGTCCAGAACGAGGGGTCACAGTTTGAGGATAGAGGGGAGGCCTTTTAGGACCGAGATTAGGAAAAACTTCTTCACACAGAGAGTGGTGAATCTGTGGAATTCTCTGCCACAGCAAACTGTTGAGGCCAGTTCATTGGCTATGTTTAAGAGGGAGTTAGATATGGCCCTTGTGGCTACGGGGGTCAGGGGGTATGGAGGGAAGGCTGGGGTGGGGTTCTGAGTTGGATGATCAGCCATGATCATAATAAATGGCGGTGCAGGCTCGAAGGGCCGAATGGCCTACTCCTGCACCTATTTTCTATGTTTCTATGTTACTTCAGATCCAATGCAGCATAAAAATACAATAATCATAAAGAACACAATAAATAAAAATATATAAGATTGGCTTATTTACATGGAATAATCTTATGTATTTATATTTATCGTGCTTTTTTTTTTCTTGAGTATTGGGTTTCAGGCTCCTGTACCTCCTCCCTGACAGTAGTAAGGAGAGAAGAGCATGCTGTAGATGGTGAAAGTTTTATTGATAGATGTTGTCTTTTTTGGGGCACTGCTTCTTGTAGACATCCTCGATGGTGGAGAATTATCCATAATAGTTAAATATGCACCGTATATGGGGAAAACATTGTTCTGTATTCTTAACTCCCCATTCAAAGTTACAGAGCCGAGTCTGTCTGAGCAGTTGTACAAATTTTGAGTTGATCGAAGAAAATTAGTAACCAGATCTTGACACAAAAGCAGCTGAGATGGCAATGATGAAGGGTTTGAGCTATAGATCATTCAGTGCCCCGCCTTCAAACGTAAGACCCACAAAACCAGTGGGCCAATAATCAAAGCATAAATTATAGTCGGGGTTGCCAGAAGGCAGCCGGCTCTAATCTGTTTTACAACAGCATGAGATTTTTCAGCATTACTGTTTAGACAGTTCAGGGCTGAAAGACTGGCAAGTGTATAAGCATTGATGCTTCAAAATATTAGCTAGACGATCATTATGGCAAGATGCAAGTGGCATATTTACATTAATAATCCTCGGATGTTTTATTGTACCATCCAGCTGATTTGGAGTTTATGGAGGTAGCACCAATTGTTTCAGTTGCCTGTACTCCCAATATATTTCAATTTGCAGGATACACTATACCTATATCTCAAGAGTCAACCTGTACTCATTGATACTATACTTTTGAATCAATGAGATGCTATACTCATTGATTCTGTACTTTTGAATGTAGTACTTCATGTAGATTTTATTTTTGTAGTAACTTTCCACCTTATTTCACAGAATATATTCATTGCACCCCCTTCAGGTTGCTGTACCAACTGTAATCCTACAATAGCATTTCAGTTTCTTCCCTTTCTCAGGGAAATCCACCTAATTATTGGCAGGTCTCCAGTGGGAGCCTTGGAAATTTGTCAGAGTCACCAGAGGCACTGGAAAACCAGTCAGAAAATTTGCTAATGCAATGATCCTATGAGAATTTGAGCTTTATTACGTCAAGGTTGGTGCCTGCAAATGATAATCAAATTTTGGAAGAAATTATTGTTCAGTAACTTGCTCCAGGTTTGTACAGATTCAAAATAAGGATAAACAAAATGAATCTAAGCATAATGCAATATTAACAGTATGCAGTACATATCATAGGAGTCTGCAATTATTGCTTTACATTTGCTAAGAAGCATTTAAAGATTAACACACCAATGCATATGCATCTTACATGTATATAAAGCAGAACAGTTCTTTCTGAATAGCTTAATAGTTTACTTCACTTTGTATTGCAATTCCGGAAGGTTACTGAATCAATTTGGTTTAAATAAGTGAAGATACTCAAGAAATCAGGTCTTTCAACAGTAGTAAACATACATCATGATTATAAACAAAATTAGCTCCATTTAATCTTACACGCCACAACATAAACGTCATCATTCCTTAAAACTATATCTGTCACTTTCCCAGTGGTTACTTAAGTGCCTAAAAACAATTCTTAAGATTATCCATACAGACACTTCACTGATTATTCTACTTTTTTGCAGATACTTTTTAGAACTTCCATTAATTTGTAACTTTCTAATGCAGATAAACTTCCTAGAAGCTAAAAAAAATATAGTTTCCCAGCCTTGGTTGTATTCCAAGAGGGAAATGATTAATTTCTATTTGCCATGAAATTTTCACCCTCTGATGGTTCAAATAGACTGAATTGTCTTTTCACATTTCTTCCTAATTGATTTCAAAATGTTATTTTCAGTGTACCCATCATAAAAAGCAACAGAGAACAACTAAACAAAAAATAAGGAAAGGGAAGATGGAGTACGAAAGTAAATTAGCACAGAACATAAAAGCAGATAGCAGAAGTTTTTATAAATATATAAAGCGGAAGAGGGTGGCTAAAGTCAACATAGGTCCCTTGGAAGATGATAAGGGGAAATTGATATTGGGTGATAAGGAAATGGCTGAGGCATTGAACGACTATTTTGTGTCCGTCTTCACGGTGCAGGACACGCCTAATATGCCAAAGAAGTATGTTATGGATGAAATGGGAGGTGAGGACCTCAATAAAATCACTGTCACTAAAGAGATAGTGATGAGTAAACTAGAGGACCTGAAGGCAGATAAATCCCCTGGTCCTAATGGGACGCATCCTAGAGTGCTGAAGGAATTGGCCAAGGTTATAGCAGACGCGTTGGTATTCATTTATCAAAACTCTCTAGACTCTGGGCAGGTCCTGGCAGATTGGAAGACAGCAAATGTCACGCCACTTTATCTTTTTTTAAAAAGGATGTAGGCAAAAGACGGGCAATTATAGGCCAGTTAGCTTAAAATCTGTAGTCAGAAAAATGTTCGAAGCTGTCATTAAGGAAGAAAAAGCGAAACATTTACAAAGTAGAAAGGAGTGGTTCCATTAGACAGACGCAGCATGGATTCAGAAAGGGCAGGTCCTGTTTGACAAACTCACTGGAGCTCTTTGAGGACATAATGAGTGCAGTGGATTGAGGGGAATAGGTGGATGTCGTATACTTGGATTTCAAGAGGTGTTCGATAAAGTGCCGCACAAGAGACTTATAAATAAGATACAGATGCATGGAGTCGGAGGAAGTGTATTGGCATGGATAGTGGATTGGTTAACCAATAGAAAGCAGAGAGTTGGTATAAATGGGTGTTTCTCTGGTTGGCAGCCTGCGGTGAGTGGGGTGCCGCAGGGGTCGGTGCTGGGCCCACAGCTGTTTACCATTTACACTGATGATTTGGAAGAGGGAACTGAGTGTAGCGTAGCAAAATTTGCTGATGACACTAAACTGAGTGGAAAAGCAAATTGTACAGAGGATATGGAGAGTCTGCAGAGGAATATAGATAAGTTAAGTGAATGGGCCAAGGTCTGGCAGATGGAATATAACGTTGGTAAATGTGAGATCATCCACTTTGGAAGGAATTATAGAAGAGCAGATTATTATTTAAATGGTGAAAGATTGCAGCATGCTGATTTGCAGAGGGACTTGGGAGTGCTTGTGCATGAATCGCAAAAAGTCGGCTTACAGGTACAACAGGTTATTAAGAAGGCAAACGGAATGTTGGCCTTCATTGCTAAAGGGATTGAATTCAAGAGCAAGGAGGTCATGCTGCAACTATACAGGGTACTGGTGAGGCCGTACCTGGAGTACTGAGTGCAGTTCTGGTCTCCATACTTGAGGAAGGATATACTGGCTTTGGAGGCAGTGCAGAGGAGGTTCACCAGGTTGATTCCAGGAATGAAGGGGTTAGCCTTTGAGGAGAGATTGAGTTGCCTGGGACTATATACTCTCTGGAGTTCAGAAGAATGAGAAGGGATCTTATAGAAACATACAAAATTTTGAAAGGGATAGATAACATAGAAGAGGAAAGTTGTTTCCATTGGTAGGCAAAACTAGAACGAGGGGACAGAGCCTCAAGATTCAGGGGAGAAGATCTAGGATGGAGATGAGCAGAAACTATTTTTCCCCAGAGTGGTGAATCTGTGGAATTCTCTGCCCAGGGAAGCAGTTGAGGCTTTTTCACTAAATATATTTAAGAAACAGTTAGATAGGTTTTTACATAGTAAGGGAATTAAGGGTTATGGAGAAAAGGCAGGTAGATGGAGCTGAGTTTACAGACAGATCAGCCATGATCTTACTGAATGGCGGGGCAGGCTCGGTGGACCAGATGGCCTACTCCTGCTCCTATTTCTTATGTTCTTTATGTTCTTATAATGCATAGACACATATGATGCGTAGATTTACAGAGTTTATTTACCATTCTGTTCTAACCTTCCATGAGCTTGTATGATTAATCCACACTGATGACTTATTGCTGCAAATCGCTTCTCAACTTTACTCAGTTGACTAAGCTGGTTATCCTTTGCTATGTTCTGCAAATGTACTTTTTGCTCCTAGAAAACAGTAAATAAATGCATCTATCACCAATTCAGTTTCAAAAACATATTTTTACACTCCTGAGGTTAGAGTATCACCACACAATGATGAAATGAGGTCCTGGGTACATATGAATCCATTAAGGAGGGTTTGGAAGGGGGAGGAGAAGACAGCAGGAGCGCCAGGAAGGGAACAACTGATGCTGAGTGGTTCATGTGTTTATAAGTAATAAAAAATCATCAAACTGCATTTATATCTTGTTAAAGAGATTCTAAGGTACTCTGCAGAAATTGACAAAAAATAAACCAAGCGGGAAGACGAATGATTGAAAGGGTGATCAGCAGGACCATTTTTAAAAAAAAAGGAAAGCAGAGAGATTTACAGAACGAATTCCAGCAATGAACACTAATGTTATACTGTGGAAGATATATAGTCAATCAGAAATAAAAAGTGGAGTAAATTAAAATGATCCTGAAGGGAAATGACCCAAGATTTAAGAATTTTAACATTCTACCAATGGTAGATCAGGAACCAACACAGATTACCAAGGTCAGAGGTGAGTGAGAGTGTGTTGGATGAAATATGGAGAGCAGTGTTGATAAAGTAAGGATTAAACAACATGGAGGATGAGAAGCTAGCCAGGAGATCACTGGAATTGTTCACTTTAGATGCAAAATTCATCAGCAGAGACTGTTGGTAGGGAAGGACAGGGTTCACGGATTTGAGGTTATCAGGTAACAGACAAGGATAATGGAAAAAGAGAAAAAGGAAGGAATCAATGCAAGGGAAAATAGATGAAATTTTGGTTCTTTCGCGACAACAGTTTGGGACAACAACAGAGGCATCAAGAAGCAATGGAATATGACCTGCAAGAACATTCAACCTGGCATATATAACTACAATACACAATTTATTCAGTGTCTATTATATTAGAAAACATAAACAAGTTTATAATATTATTTGTATTGCCTACTTTTGCATTTCATTCTGATCAACAAAATGAAATTTTTCGACAGTCATGTCTTAAGCAGGTTTTAAAAAGAATCATCAGCAACTACTGCCTGAAATCAGTTAAACAATCAACTGAATGATTGAGTTTGAATCTCCAACTGCTTTCCTCTTACAATTTACTGTAGGCCCATCCCATTTATGTTTTGTATCTCACTATCTGGCCTGACCATGACTGGATAACAACATAATCCTTACCAATTCACTTAGCTTCTTTTCCAGATTATACTTGGAAACCTGAGTGGAAGGTGCATATTTGCTGTTAGTATCTCAGATGAAAACAACAGATTGGATGAAAGAAACACAATTGCTCAAAACCTGTATCACAAAAATCATTTTAAAACCTACAAGCATGATGTGATTCATCATAACTTCTTTCTTGTAATAAATGTAATAAGCATGAGCAAAATATCAGGGAAAAATAGAAAGCATAAAAACATTTACCTTTCCAGTTCTATTGTACTTCTCTGTGATGCTAGTTAATGTGCAATACTTAACATATTACTTCCAAATATATTACAATATTATGCTCCAATTCAGAAGAAAATTGTGAAGGACTAGGTTCATTTCAATTTATTGCAGTCACCATATTTTGAATTAAATGCTTTTTATCTCACACAATGTGTTTTAAAGAAACCTTTGGAGACTTTGCAATCCTGTAAAGCAAGATCAGCTGGCAAAAAATATTTCAATTTAAACTGTTGGACGAACCCAAATCCTCAACTGAACAGCTATGTTTTGCTTACTGCATCATTGCAAAAAGCAGTTTATTTTTCAAACTTCAGTATTCCTTTTTTCTTGTTTTCCATACCTGTACTCTGATTTAATTAAAATTCTTGTGTAAACTAAGTAGTTAGTTACTTATGTCACCTTTTGCTTGTTTTAATCATCTACTTAATACAGGGTGTGCTTTCAAAATCTACAAAATATCTCCTCTTGCCTGACCTTTTACGCTGTAGCTGTAAGGATTTGTTTGGCTTGTTCAGTCTGTGACATAGCATAGGTGATGTATAGGGTTTGCTGTGCTCTGCTGCACATGACACATAGGTACTGTAGAGTAATAAAAAGAACTCTTGGCCTTCTCTAAGTGAGATAATGGAATTTTTTACATTAAATGATATCGAGACCTATATAGATAAGACAGTATGATATTTGCCAGCACTTATGAGGTCAGAAACATCTAGTCCAAGAGTTAATGTAGAGGTTCCAGTCACTGGCTTCATTTTAGATACTGCTTTTTCAAGAGCTAGATATCAAATTACTCAGGTAATCTATCCACAGAAGCTCTTTACCTAGACTTGATGTGCTTGAAACAACTTGTATTTTATACAAAATTAATCCATTCTTACTAAAAAAAATAGTAATTATGTCTAGTCCTTCTGTATGATATTTACTTAATAAATTATTCACTTCCTTGCTAATATGACTTTCATTAATGGAGCAATAACAGTTATCACTGTGTCAGTCTAAAATTACGATTACTATTAATTCCATTTTAATATAAATGTATATATAAATAGCATGAACATTAATCTGTTTGTGCATGTACATTATTAAAGATTCAAAAACCAGCTTCTTTGATACATTTAATTTAATCCCAACCTTCCTAGGCTGATATTATTGTACAAAAATAATAATAAGACACAATTGCTAATATAACTTATTTACTGTCTACTATGGAATCCTTTGTTAACAAACTGATACACAATTTGACAATTTACTCCAATTGGTAAATGCAGAATTTTATAACCTTCACATAATTACAAAATATTATCTGCCTCTGGTTTTCTTTTTTTTATATTCAATTGTACATCACCCTTGATTTAGTATATTGATAATTTATAAGCAAAACAATAATTGTTTGATTAAAAACAGGCAATTGCGTAACTTTAATCAAGTCTGTTATACTTCTTAACTCCAAGACATTAAAACTAATTGAAAGGAAAACAAAATGCCGGCAGATAAGCATGTGTACTTTGTTTTTACTTTAATCAAGGTGCGCAGATATGACATGATGGCTTGATGTACATATAACCATAATGAATCATTTAAACAAATAACTGCTTAAAAAACAATATACTTACAACATTACTCAAATATTGCTGAAATATTAAATACTCAACAAAGTGCAATAGAATTGCCTTAAGATATTACAAAGTTTAAAAATTGCCTTTGTAGCATCTAGTTTATTTCGGCAACTATTCAAGTTAAATTTGAAGTTAAAATGCTTAATTATGATACAATGCTTTTTTCAGATTAAATTCATTGTTTCCTTACCATTTGGCTCATCAAATCTATGTCATCTCCACTAATTTCCCTGCTACTCAATCTTCCCACATTCTCATCAACTCTTCCCCATCTCCTCTTCCTTCCACCCCCACCAGTTCATACCACTCTATTTATCAGACCTGCAAGTCTTTGGGATGTTGAAGGATGCAGGCATAAGAAGACGGCATAAGTAGCACCAGATATTAGGATTGGTCCCGGGCCACAGAAGGTGTGAGGCAGCATCTCTACTGGTTCTGCTACTGTGCAACCATAGGCCATATTCATCCTTATTTCATATCCTACATTCTGCATCACTAATATTATTTTGAGAATGTGAAACACTGATCCATGTGTTACCTGTAACACTTTTAATTCTTCCTTCAGCCCACTGATTTCCCTTTCTTTTGACTCCAATGTAAGTTGGAATTTTCCCTGTAACAGACAATATACATTATCTTATCATCTGATCTACAGGCATTCTTCTACATGCAAAGAACTTAATTAGGAGGTGCTGAATAAAATGAACAAAGTTTTATTATATTAACAAAGAAAATTTATATTTGTTTGTCCAACAGCCTATTTATTTTTTCTAATGCACTGTATAGCGTTCATCCAAACAAAGATTATTAGACAAACATTATTGGAGAAGCAGATTTTTTGTTTACTTTTTTTTAGGAGTCATAAATTATGTGAATTATCAGCTGGCAACTGCCTATTTCTGTGAAGAGTCAAAATAAAATCAAGATCCATTTCCATTATTAAATTTTAGTTTTGATAATTGTGTTGACAAAATTCCTGGCAGGAACAACTTTGTAGATCTCTCTTTAAGACTAATATACTGACAATTAACATTTGTAATTACTAAAGTCAGATGCATCTCACAAAAGTATAAAACTGAAATAATAGCTAAATCAGAAAAAGACACAATAACCATAAAGTCAAAAAGGCATTGAAACTACAAACTTAAAAATAGAAAATGTAGGAAATGTTCATCAGACCAGGTAAAGAGGATAAAGAAATACAATTAACACTTCAAATCAATTAACTTTTTCCCAAGCTGAGAACATTTCCAAAACAGGTTTGTTTAAACCTGCAGAGAAGGGGGAGGGATGGGAAGAACAAAGCGAGTTTGGAGATCAAGATGGATGACACAGATTACGATTGATTAGGAGAGGGTGTTGCAGGCTTGTTAATGTCAATTAATCTGTCCAGAGGACATTTTAATAGAAGAACAGAGAGGATCAGAAAACCTGTTGGAAAGGTGATAACCAGATCACAGCAGTTGCTGGATATCTAAAGGATGAATGCCGGCAAATCATGCTACACTTAAGAGTGAGAGAAATATTTGGAGTTTTAACTCTATTATGGATACCGCCTGGCCTAATGAACATTTAAAGCATTTTCAGCTTTTGCTACAAGATTCTGCCAGTATTTTGCATTTCAATTCCTGGCCAGTTCTTATACAACTTTTTCTCTCTCTGCAGATACGGCCTAACCTATTGGCCTTTCCCAGAATTCTCCTGAGTTTCAGATTTCCAGAAACTATTATGTCCAGTATTTCACAATTTCAGCAACAAAAAATTAGCAAATAAGTTTTTAAAATAATGTGTATTCTTCTATGCAGCTATAGCATTCAAAATAAGTAATACCTTTTCTTCTTCCACTGCATTTATCTGGGTCTGAAACTGTAAGGAACAACTCCAGTTAATATCAATGTTTATTAAAATAAAGTTAAAACAAGCCCATATCATAATTCCCTTCCACTTGGCCACAATTTACTTTTATACTTCATAGGCCGCATGTTATAAAATTTAAATCAGATTTAAAATAAGGTATTTTTGCTTGCATTGGTACAAATCTATGCAAGATAATTACTGTCTTACTGTCATGTCCACAAATAATTCGTCAGAACATTCTAAGAAAGATCAACAAGTAAAATATATGCAAGTCAATATTTTATCTAAATTGATGAAAGACATAACAGAAAAATACTAGATTTAAGCAGTGTTGGATAGCCCACAAGAACCCAATGTTGTTCTAAGAATTTCAGCTTAAAAGGTGTGGTGTTGATTAGATACTTTAAACGTGAAAATAAATGATATACCTAAATGAACATATGCAATTTAAATTTTAAGGCATGTTATTAAGAATATTGCCTTTTGGTTTTAACCAGTAATAATTACTTATCTTTGGTACTGCCTTATATCCATCTTATGCAAACAATGGAATGGTTCAAAATATCACAAGAATACTTTAATAATAAAACTTAAAAACCCATATTCCAACAATATAAATAGATTAAACTATAGAGCTTTTGCATTATTAAAATTTATGTACCATTAGAATTTAATGATCTTATGTCACAAACTCTTTTATTGTCAAACATTTTTTCTTTAAATCGATCACAAAAGATACATACCTGCTTTTTTAGGGCAAATACGGCTTCTTCATGCTGACTAGATAATGCATTGTACTGATGCTGTAATGATTCCTGCTTTGCAAATAAACATCAGTGAACCAAGCTATTGTCAATAACTAAAGGAAGCAAATGTCAGCCTTTTGTGAACACCGAGAAGAGATGACAATATTTACATACAACAGTTTTGTAATTAATACATCTGTGTACAAACAAGTTAATATATTTTAATTATAATTGTAAAATGACTTTGAGATTATCAAATTTCAATGTACTACAGTGCATTTGAGCTTGGATTGTTCTTGTTATATACAATAATTCAAATGCAATGGCTGACCTTAAATAATGTTATATGGCTTAAAAGCAGAGATCAACGAGTACTACAGTTTGCAGAGTGATCAGGCGTGAATTTTTAAGCAAAGACTGTGTGGAAAATTAATTTTCTGGGTAAAGGGGGCAAGGGCAGAAAGAAGAAAAAACTCTAAAACTTCTTTATGAAATGACTGAATGTACAGTTTATCTTAATAAGCCTTCAAGTAGAAACACACAAAACCATCATCTAGGTAGGGTTACATGTCTGCTTGTCACTAAATGAAGTTGTTTATTGTGACCAAGTTGCCAAATACTTCCACAATTGTTTTAAAGAATACTGTCCATTACTAATGCTCTTTAACTCTACGCATTTCCCCAACATAAAGCAATTGAACATTTAAAAAAAAGCATTCCTGGTGTTTCAGATATAAAATATTTAATTTCTGTATTGTGAACATTTTGTCTTTTCCTTCCAAAATTATTCAAGCATCAATTGGTTCTACAAAATCAATAAATGGCATATATAGTTTAGTATCTAATTCCATCATGACAGCCATCGTGTCATGACCATTTTATTTTCCTCAATGACTACCTTTCAATTCTTCAGTGCTTATTTCACATTTGTTAGTCACCAATCATATAGCTCAAATCTTTTTCTCTCTATGTCGGTTTTCTAATCAATAATATTCCTAAGGAATTAAATTCTTACATGCATAAACCATGACATAAACCATTAATAGCAATGCAGAAAACGAAATTACTAATGTATCTAGGCTCAAATCTAAAAACTCTCAATACCCATTTCAGGCAGCTTGCCTCACCACATCAATTTCTAACATACTAAATTCTAAGTACACCCCCTACCAAGTGTTTCATGATCTTCAGCTACCCAGCCAAGGGATTTTCTGGACTTCAAGACAACTCAAATGTGCACAAGCAGTAAGGCAGGGAGAAAGATCCTCTGTTAACTGAAGAGAAAGAAAACCTTACTGAAGCAGGGGGAGGAGAGGTACGAGAGGGCAACCAATAAATCTGGATGCCTTCAGACATGTTTTTGAACAGGACACATCAAGATTCATTGTAAATATTTATTGCACATGGAATTAGGGATTTCTGCACTGTACATTGTGATCAAGTTCACAAATTAATGTTGTTTGCTACACAGGAATCAAATGCTTTAAAATGACAGACAGTTCTGTTTTTTTTTTATCAACGATCACTGGTTATGGAAGCTGCACAAGTACAGTATTCCAATTGCTCCCAGTCTAATCTGGTTAGTTGTAACTTAAAGGGTTTAATATAAAAATAGTTTAAAACAAATAGATGAAAAAACATTTTTGTAAGGTGCTACTGTTTTAATCAATCTACAGAACAATTGTACATCAGACTACCAGAAGTCACAATAGGAGCCTGCTGTTGGGATTACCCAGAGACAAACAACCTGTCAACAACCCATCATAATTCTATTTTATTTATTCAGAGTAGCATGGCACCAAAAATAAGTGGCCAGTAGTAGAATGAGCTGTAACTTCCCATCAAGTAAAAGTGTATATATGCGTGTTGAGGTAGCAAACAAAGGAAATTGTGTTAGAAAGAACAACAAATAAGCATCATAGATTTCTTTCGTTTCACAAGAGAAATCACCAAAACCAAATCATCACAAACTATTCATGGCTCTTTATTAACTACATCTATTAAAGAAGTATACATTTTGTATGATTTCTAACACTTTACTATATTTTCTATGTACCAATACAATACCTTTTGCCACTCTAGTTCTTGTTTTTCCACCACAAGGTTACTGATTTGTTCTTCATACCGACTTTCTGCTGCCTAAAACATGCACTAAATCAGTATAAAAACTTAGTAAAACTCAAACTTTAATTATCCCAGCAGTAGTCCAATTTGCTGTATGACTTGGCAAAACAATTCAATAAACTGAACGGACTGTAACTATATTTTATATGATACATAGCTTTTTATTGTGATGATAAAAATAAAGTTTGTAACATTTATACTATAAAGCAAACAATTTTTACTGAAAGCTACATCATACAAAACTGTAATTATTCCTCCTCCACTACCCCAAGGTGGAAAAAATAAAGCAAATTACCTCATGCACCTCCCGATTTTTTTTTTTACTTAGAGGTAGGAGTACAAACCTAGTGCTGTGTTATTTATAAGATGTCATTAGAGAATGCTGCTACCATAACAGCAGAAATTACACACAAGATAAAGCACTTAAGTATTTCAAAGTAGAGGATAAAAAATATGCACCAAAGAAAGGTCATGCTTCATTGCTGAAGTTTTACAATGAAAACTCCACAGCAACCTTTAACTTCATCTATTCACCACCACAACAGCAGAATAAACTTCCACAGCGACAAAGGTAATCTGTTGTGTGCACAGTATTTGAAATCTGAAATGACCTTGCCCACCAAACAAATCTGTTTCAACTTCATAAATATGATTAATTTTATCAAACCAACCAATCTTCTTTACTGAGCAAGACTTCAACATATACAGCAGACTGCCCTGCTCCTGGCCCGCTGCCCACATACCCAACTCTTGCTTACTCTGACTTTCTCTGGATGAGAGCAGTATGGTAAACTGAATAAGCCCACATCAGGCAGGTATCCTGCCTAGGTGGAGCAAGGTACAAGTATACTACCCCAGGTAGCACATCCCAAGTCTTTAACTGCAAAACAAATTTTTAAAAATATTTAAAATAAATTTAACAAAATCCACATCAGAGCATTAACAAATAATTAACATAATTACAAAATAAATTACTCACTTAAATGCACTTACTTTTTCCATCCAAGCCATCTGTGATATAATGCTGAGGACCAACTAAAACTGTATTTTGACCCTCTTCCTTTTTAGTACATCACTGTTAGAGTTCACTGACAAGCATTCGACTGTTAATAAATGAAATTTCAAGAAAGCTAAGGAAAAAAATGTTGATTGCCAATGGTCCGCTTAGGGAACCCCTAAGCTATCAGCTGCCACAATTTGCTCTATAATCCAGATCATCATGACATTCTGATGCTCTGTTGCAGGTGTTATCTTCTGAATAAGGTCGTGTCTGCTTATTTGTGTAGATGTTGAGAGACTCCACGGAACTATCTGAAGAGCAAGGGAGATATCTTCCCTGAGGGTGATCAATAATTTTCCCGTCAGCCAAGACCAGCTGAACACAGAACAACTTGACATTAATCAGACTGTTTTTATCTAGAATCTAGCCATATATCGAATGGTTGCCATTTTCACTTGGTAGTGACACTAGCTGCACTTCAAATACAATCCCTTGTGTAGGAAATGCTTTGGACCCAAACTTTTTATTCACTTAAAAGTATAATGGAACGTCACCAAGTTATATAAAGTTATGTTCCAAAAATAACTTTGCAAGTTAAAGAACAGTTTAAAGGTAATGTACAAAATAAAGCCACAAACTAGTTTTCTCAAATCACATACAAAATGCTGGGGGAACTCAGCAGGTCAGACAGCATCTATGGAAATAAACAGTCAACACTTTGGGCCAAGACCCTTCTTCAGGACTCATTTTCTTAAATGGTTGTTTGTCACCATACCTTTAAGTGGTTAAGGAGTGATCTTTCAAAGGTTTGCAATAATCAGCTGAAAGTGAAAATAATCAGCTGAAAATTATTGGGGAAATAACTAAGATGTTGGGAGGCAGGTATAAAGGGGAAAGGGGCGGTGGGGGGAATGTCAGAAGCAGGGTTTCTAATGCACCAGAGAATGACGGGTGTGTAGAGACACTACTAGGGGTGGTGTAGGAGGCAGATACATTAGGGATATTTAAGAGACTAGGATAAGCACATGGATGAAAGAAAGATGGAGGGCTATATGAGAGGGAAATATTAGATGAATGCTGAAGTAGGTTAAAAAGACGGCACAACATTGTGGGCTGAGAGACCTGTACTGTGCTGTAATGCTCTACGTCCTAACTGGTCATCATTTGTACTTGCAGAATATCTTATGAGCACATCAAATATACGGTGGAACCAAATGAAATGGAACATTGCAGCCTAATTGGAATAGACAAAATCTGTGTTACCTTTTCATTGATTTTCAATTATCTGGTTCCACTGCAAATAACAGATTTTGCAGGAACACCAGTGACAATAACTTCTGTCAGACAACTTTAATGGAATATTCAAATGTTGCAACCCATTAGCAAATTTATATTTGGCATTTGAGAAAATATATTATTGTATCATCAAATTGAGGGGATATGTGTATATGGTCTATAATTTTTCTATAATGGTCAAAACAAATCAGTATTGAAATAAGATCATAGCTCTAAGTCTCCACAGGCAGTCAATGTCAGGCAAATTAATGATAAAAGGGAGCCAAAAGAAGAAATGGGAAACCAACAATTCTCAGCAAATAATCTGCTACATGCTGACAATGTTTTAAGCTGACTACTGGTTATATTACAATATGGAACAACCCCCTACTCGCTTATCATTTAAGCCTTAGCTCAGCTTGAGTTCTATCTGTGATACCATTACTTCACCGATCATAACTGCCTCCTTTAAGGTTCATTCCACCCCTCTACCATTGAATAAGTTCCTTGATCCAATAAACTAAACTGCAGTGGTAGAATCAGTTGAAGTACACGGAAGTAGGATATTGGCTCCCAGTCCACCAATGTCTTGATTTTTAAATCCTTTCTTTGAATCTCTCTGAAATCTTAACCTTGGCAATTTCTGTAAACATCTCCTCTGCTCTGCTATCCCTTCAGGAATGCTGTTGTTTCTTTTTCAGTTCTGCTCTCTTGAATGACTCCACTTTCTTTGCTCCATATCTGATGATAATGTCTTCAACAATTTAAGCCCTAATCTCTGAAACCCTTTCCCAAAACATATGTGTCATCAACACTTCTCTTTTAAGATTTCCTTAAGAATCCACTTTCCTTTAAGCATGCATTTTTTCACTTCCACTAATTTCTCAATTTTTGGCTTGTTACCATTTTCTGTTAGAAAGTATCTCTTTGTAGTACCCTTACAATGTTTACAAAGCAGCTAAACTGCAGGGGCTGTCACTAGATATTCCACCTTGACCCCAATTCAGGGCAAATTTATCAGAAAGGTGAACCAGCCTCACAGATCACCTATTCAAAAGAACACTATTGTGGTCAATACTACAGGTGGAATGGTGCAAAACATTCTATTTAAGTACAGAATCAAATGCTGGTCATGATGCACATGTACTGAAGATTCCTCGTTATTAGGGAGATCAAAATTGAATGAAAGAGGATGCAAGTAGTCAGAAAGCTCGAAGTTAATGAACGTGTAACCCCATGGAAGGATCTAGATGCTTCACGCAATGGCAGACCTCACTGACAATGGATTGTGTACCATGCCACAGCAACTCCCCCAAACAGCCAGCACATTTTTATTTGTTGCAAGAAGTTATTTCCTAAGCAGAATGTTTTGATTGGAGAGACTTCTGCTTCTTGACCCTGAACATATTTAGGGACAAACTAGCTTAGGTCAAGAAAGTTTCAAAAAAAAAATCTGCTGTTAGGTTACTTTACTCTTTTCTGTGTGTTCATAATCTACCTCCTACAAAATTGCAATTTTTCCTTTCTCATGACTCTAAGCCAAATAGTTTTCATACTTCACAGCCTCCTCTGTTTTGATACTCTGATTGGGATATCTCAAAATGCCCCAGTGAAAAAGGTGAAACAAAGGGTAAGCTTAAGAAGATTTCTTGGCAACACAACATCAGTTATAAAAACATGATCATCTTACAAAAAAATAAATCATATTGAAACAGAGTCTCTTTATGATACTTTTTCCACAGTTTATGGGAAAGAAAGTTGACAAAATCCTATAAAACTACCTTAATTTATGTCGGTCCCTTTTAGGTATAATATAATAACTGATCTTTAATTTGTGATGAACAATTTCCACTGTTTTCTAGGGTCAACCACTCAGGTTCAAATAAAACTTACTTGATGTTGTTCAGCAAAAGTAAGGTTTCACACAACATTCTGATTTTAGTGCACAAGGTGCCAGCTGGAGGCCAGGTAATATAAAAAGTCTGTACTTCATTAAGTTTGGTATCCAAAGAACTCTTCCTATGTCAGGTCGAACATGAAATCACTTGAAGAATCCAAATTGTTTTTGCAACACCTATGTGTTTTTATCAAGAACAGAAATGAAATAACTCCAGTACTGTCACCACTTGTTGGCACTTTGAGGTCAGAGCTTATTTCTCAATGTGAATTAATCTACACTGGTTAAACAGGCAAGACATGGGTGAATTAATGAGCTCAGCCTATCTGCTGAAAGCAGTAGTGCGTAAGAAACAGTACCAGAGAGAACTGTTGATCTATGGTAAATAAACCACACACTGACAACCTATAAAACTTGTATTTAACTCTGGGGAATATATTAACAAACCTCTCAAAAACAAAGCATGCAATCAAGGGAGAAATCACAAACAAGAGAAAATCTGCAGGTGCTAGAAATCCGAGCAACACACACGAAATACTGGAGGAACTCAGCAGGCCAGGCAGCATCTCCAGCATTTTATGTGTGAATCAAGGAAGAAATATTTTTGAGCAGAAAATTAGCTTTGTATCCATGATTCATGGGAAATACAATTTATAGGAAATAATGACTGTAATGTCCACGTCAAAAAAAGGCACAATGAATAAATGTGAATTTTATAAAGCTTCTTCAAATTCCCTTCACAACACAGATCATTCTCAGTCTGCTCCAGAGGTAATTTAGAGCTATTAATGACCAGCAGGCGCCAACTGTACTTATTACTTTAATGAAGTTTATAACTTTGAACTAATGTCTAGTCTTTTACAAAGACTGAACCCACTGAATCCTGAAAAAAATTGTTTACTGGTAGTATTTTAACTCACGGTGGCCAGGAGAGTGCTGCAGAACAAAAACCTAGGGGTGCAAGTACATAGATTTCAGTAAGTGATGACATAGGTAAACACAGGTGAATAAGGACTTGAAAGGAAGAAAAGGGGGAGGAGCACCAGAGGAAGGCGATGGGCAGGCAAGGAGATAAGGTGAGAGAGGGAAAAGGGGATGGCGAATGGTGAGGGGGGGGGCATGACTGAAAGGTTGAGAAATTGATGTTCATGCTAGCAGGTTAGAGGCTACCCAGACTGAATATAAGGTGTTATTCCTCCAGCCTAATAGTGGCCTCATCGTGACAGTCGCCTCACCTGGAAGGACTGTCTGGAGACCTGAATGGTAGTGAGGGAGGAGGTGTAGGGGCAGATGTAGCACTTGTTCTGCTTGCAAGGATAAATGCCAGGAGGGAGATCAGTGGGGAGGGACAAATGGATGTAGGGAGCGTAGGTGAAACAACCCCTCACCTGTGAGCCTACTGGGATCATATACTGTCTCTGGTGCCCCTGGTGTGGCCTCCTGTATATCGGTGAGACCCGATGTAGATTGGGAAACCACTTCACCGAGCACCTACGGTCCATCCGCCAGAAGAAGCAGGATCTTCAAGTGGCCACCCATTTTAATTTCACTTCTCATTCCATTCCGATATGTCAATCTATGGCCTCCTCTACTGTCACGATGAGGCTACACTAAGGCTGGAGGAAACACACCTTATAGTCCACCTGGGTAGCCTCCAACCTGATGGCCTGGACATCAATTTCTTGAACTTCCAGCAATGGACACCCACACCCTCACCATTCCCTACCCTCTTTTCCCTCTCTCATCTTATCTCCTTGCCTGCCCATTGCCTCCCTCTGGTGCTCTTCCCCCTAATCTTTCTTCCATGGCCTTCTATCCTTTCCTATTAGATTCCCCCTTCTCCAGTCCTGGATCTCTTTCACCAATCTATTTCCCAGCTCTTTACTTCAACCCTCCCTCTCTTGGTTTCACCTATCACCTTGTGTTTCTCCCTCCCCTCTCCCTACCTTTTAAATCTACTCATCTTATTTTCTCCAGCCCTGCAGCAAGGTCTCAGCCCAAAATAGTGACTGTACTCGTTTCCATATATGCTGCCTGGCCTGCTGAGTTCCTCCAGAATTTTGTGTGTGTGTTGCTTGGATTTCTAGCATCAGCAGATTTTCTCTTGTTTCTGCTTTCATGGAGTAAAGGAGGCTAAGGAGTGACCTTAAAGTTATTTATAAAGTCATGAGCACACAAAGTGATAGAGGAACTCAGCCAGTCAGGCAGCATTTAGGGAGGTGAATAAATGGTCAAACTTTTAGGCCAAGACTCCTCAGCACTCCTGGAAAGGAAAGAGACAGAAGCCAGAATAAGAAGGAGAGGGAAGGGAGATGGTTAAAGCCAGGTGAGGAGGAAGATAGGTGGCTAGGGGAGGGGAATGAAGTAATAAACTGGGAGGTGGGAGGTGATAGGTGGAAGAGCTAAAGGGCTGTAGGAGGAGGAATCTGATAGTAAAGGACAGTGGATCATGGAACAAAAGAAAGAAGGAGGGATACCAGAGCATGATGATGATTAGGTGAGGAGAAGAGGTAGCTAGAATGGGTAATGAAAAAAAGAGAAAGGGGAAGGGGGAGAAATTACCAGCAGTTGGAGAAATTGATGTTCATGCCATCAAGCTGGAGGCTATCCTACAGAATATGAGGTGTTGCTCTTCCAATCTGAGAGTGGCAGTAGAGGATGCCATGGGCCAACATGTCAGAATGGGAATGGGAATGGGAAAGGGAAGTTGAATTGAAGTGGGTGGCCACTGGGAGATCCTGCACTTTACGGACCACAAGATGGGTTTTTCCCAGGGTAATGGAGTCTAAAGCTGGAGTTCATAGTTCAAGGTGAGAGCAGAATGATTTAAAGGGAATCTGAGGGGCAAGTATTTCCACACAGAGAGTGGTGGATATATTAGACTGAACTACCAGAGGAGGTAGTTAAGGCGGGTACAATAACAATATTTACAGATATTTGGACAAGTACATGGATAGGAAAGGATTGGAGGGACATGGGTTAAATATGGTCAAATGGCACTAGCTTAAATGAGCATCTTGAGTTGGGCCAAAGGACTATTTCCATGCTGTATGACTCTATGACTTTAATAATTCACCATTGTTCCCTGCTCTGACTCTTTGAAAACCTGATTAGCCCCTGCCAATGCTACTTCGCCTACAGGACCACACTTTTTTTTTCACCATTCCAGTACATATCCAATTCCACATCAGATGTTACAGTCAAACATAGCTCACCACCTTCTCAGGCAAGGCATCTAAGATCAAAACATCCCACAACACAACATAATTTTCTTTATTTTCCATCTTATTCTTCTGCCAGTTATCTTTATCCTGTATTTGAAGCAGATGAGCACTTCTGGAAAGTTCCCTCATCAAAACATACACCAAATTTAGATCTTTTGGAAGCAGTTAGACTTTATAGCAGCCAGATGATGATTGAATAAATTAATAATCCTGCCCTTTTGGAACAGTGCATCAGCCCTGTGACCATGAACAGGAGATTTACAATCACAGGGATTTTGAGGATTGCCAAGTTTTCTAAATATTTTTTAGTCAAGTACTATGAAAACTCTACTATCTGATGACATCAACTGATACCTACTCCTATAGATGGCAGAAACCTATACTTCAAGATGGCATTCAACAACTGAAATCATTCAGGATTCACAAAGATTCTTTACGGTGGCTGGAATTATTTCCCAAATATAACTATAAATAAACATGATTTAGGGAAACAAACTTTGCAGCCCACTACATTCGCTGAAGTAGTACCTTAGGGCAGTGCCCTTAGCCCAAACATCTTGACTTGTATCTATAAACATCTTTTCAAATCAAATGATGTTGTTCACTAAATGACTTTGCAATGTTCACCTGTTTAAAACTGTTCTTGTAATGAACCTTTCCATACCCCCCGGTTTCCAATAGACCTACTTTCCATGCATGGGGTAGCAAGCAAATCAAATGCTATGTAAAAACCACGTCCAATGAAGTAATGTTCATTGTCACCAGTGCCAAATTCTCCACATGCCTGGAACTGAAGCTGTTATTGTAGCTTCATTTCCAGTAAAATTAACCAACATTTCCAGTAACACAATCAAGTAACATTAATCAGCATTTGAATTACATCTAGCAACCTCAGAAAACTCCATCAGTGGCATCCTCCCTCAGTATTACCTAGTGTTCTGAGATGGATGCACTTCCTATTGCTTGATCATTTCTGGATCAAAATACTGGAACCCTCCGTCAGATGTCATTTTCAGAATCAGGTTTAATATTGCTGGCATACCAACCATTTTAATTTCAATCTATATTCCCATTCCGACATGTGGGTCCATGGCATACATGTTGGGATGGGAATGTAGATTGAAATTAAATAGTCTGGGTAGCCCTCAACGTGATTTCATAAACATTGATTTCTCCAACTTCCGGTAATTTTTTCTTCTCCCTCCTTCTTCAATTCCCTACTCTGGCTACCCTCTGACCTCTTCTCACCTGCCTATCAGCTCCCCCTGGTGCACCCCCCCTCCTGCCCTTTCTCCCGTGGTCCACCCTCCTCTACTATTAGATTCCTTCCTCTCCAGCCTTTTACCTTTTCCAACTATCACCTCCTAACTTCTTATTTCAACCCCCTCCCTCACCCACCTGGCTTCACCTATCACCTTCTAACTTGTATTCCTTCCCCTCCCCCACCTTCTTACTCCGGCTGCTTCCCCCTTCCCTTCCAGTCCTACTGAATGGCCTTGGCCTGAAACATAAACTGTTTATTCATTTTCATAGACACTGTCTGACTAGCTCAGTTTCTCCAACATTTTGTGTGTGTTGCTTTGGGTTTCCACCATCTAAAGAATCTCCTACGTTTATGTCATGAAATTTGATGTTTGGCAGCAGCAGTAGATTGCAATAGATAATAATAAAGAAAACTATAAATTACAATAAGAAATATATATTTTTATATAGATTAAATTAGTGCAAAAAGAGAACAAACAGAAATATTGAGGTGGTGTGCATGATTCATTGTCCATTTAGAAATCTTATGGCAGAGGGAAAGTAGCTGTTCCTAAAATATTGAGTGTGTCTTCAAGTTCCTGTACCTCCTCCTTGATGGTAGCAATGAGAAGAGGGCATGCCCTGGTTGATGGGAGGGGGAGGGGGACCTTAATGACAGTCGTTGCCATTTTGAGACATCGTCTTTTGAAGACGTCCTCAATGCCTGGGAGGCTAGTGCCCATGTTGGAGCTGGCTGAGTTTGCAACTTTCATAGAAATGGCTAGCTACCACTTTCAGCAGTAATTAGGAATGAGTGCAAAGAATACGATTAATATGGCCCTTGAGTCTGCTATCTTTCTATATGATCATGGCTGATCTGATCTCGGCCTTAGCTCAACTTCTCTGATCATTCCTCATAATTCTTGGTACTCCTATGACAGAAGTTTCAGTCTATCCCTGTCTTGAATATAGCCCCCACAGTTCTGGTAAAGAATTCCAAAGATTTACCACTCCTAAAAGAAGAAATTTCTCACAACCTGTCTTAAATGGGTGCCTCCAATTCTAGATTTTACTTCAAAGAGGAACACCCCTTAATGAATAAACATAATTTTGCCAGCATAATCCACCTTAGAAGAAAAAAATTTGCTATTAAAGAATATAAAAAAACAGATACAAAATAACAGGAAAGAAACATTAGAGGTAATTTCTTTACACAGAGAGTAGTAAGTACCTGGAATGAGTTTGCCAGAGGAAGTGGTCAAGGGGGATACAATTACAAAAGGTAACTGGAACTTGCAAGGAGGATGCTTCAGTTGACGTGGACTAGTTGGGCCAAAGGGCCTGTTTCTATGCCATATGACTCTACACTTAGTCCCACTTTATTAGGTACACCTGCTCATTAATGCAAATATATAATCAGCCAATCATGTAGCAACAATTCAATGCAAAAAAAAAAAGCAGACGTGGTCAAAAGGCTCAGTTGTTGTTCAGACCAAACATCAGACTGGAGAAGAAACGTGATCACTTTGACTGTGGAATGATTATTAGTGCCAGACAGGAAGGTTTGAGTATCTCAGAAACTGCTGATTTAGGGTTTTCACGCACAACCGTCTCTAGAGTTTACAGGGAATGGTGCAAAAAAACAAAAAACATCCCATGAGTGGCAGTACTGTGGGGCCAAAACGCCTTGCTAATGAGAGAAGTCAGAGAAGTAAAGTCAGACTGATTCAAAATAACAGTAAGGTGATAGTAACTCAAATAACCATACGTTACAGAAATGGTAGCCAGCTGGAAGTATAGTGGCACCCCCACTGGACTTTAAGGCAAGTGGTCCCATGTTCAAATCCAGCCGGCTCCTTACATGCTTTCCATCTGTGCTGGGTGAGCATCAAGCTAGCAACTTGGCCTCACAAAAAACACGAAAATGCTAAAGAAACGGCAAGGCTGCCACTCGAAGCATTAGAAGGCGCGGAGAGGAACAACAACAACAACAACAACTACTGTGTCCAGAACACACAACACATCGAACCTTTAAGTGGATGGGATACAAAAGCAGAAGACAACACTGGGTTCCACCCTGTACCTAATAAAGTGGCCAATGACTGTATGTGACAAAAATACAAGGAAATTGGAGCAGAAAATTTTTTGACAAGTGCCACATGACTAAGATAACAGAAAGGCAGGTATTTATGTAATATTCTTCCAAATTGTTACTGATATCAGCAAACCGAATTAACAATCAAGAGTCTCACCATGAACTAAGTATAACGGCAATTGCAAGATGAAACAAAGCTGCAAATGCTGCAAATCTGAAATCAAAACAGAAAGTTCTGGATTTACTCAGCAACAACTGTGGGGAGAGAAACGAAGTTAACATTTTGGGCCAAGATTTTTTCATCTGATCATTAAAAGAAACCTCTGTTTCTCTCTCCACATCTGCTCCTTTTCTGCTAAGTACCTCCAACATTCCATTCCCATGGCATATCAACATAGATTTACATGCATTCATAGCACAATACTGCACAAAAATGGTTTCTTTAGCCAAACTCATCCATGTTAACCTTGGTGTCCACCAAGCTACTCACATTTACCTGCACTTGGCCCTCTAAACATCTCCCATCCATGAACCTGTCCAAATGTTTTTTTAATGTAATAGGCCCCACCTCTGCCAATCATCTGGCAGCATTTTCCACATGCCCACAACCCTCTGTGGAAAGGAGTCTCCCCTATAAATCTTTGCCCTCTCACCCTGGAATCTATGACTTCTACTGTTAGATTCCTCTACTCTGGAAAGTAGACTGTGACCATGCACCCTGTCTATGGCCCTCATGATTTTATATGCCACTATAATGACAACCCTTTGCCTCCTATGCTCTAGGGACAAAAGCCCTGTCTCTCCTTGTTACTCTAGCCCTCCGGTCCCAGTAATACCCTTGGGAATTTTAATCCTCCAGAAAAAAAAACAATCTGCTAATTTAATCTAGGCAGGCTCTCAGAGGAATCCCAATCACTTGCTTAGTTCCCTGTAATTCATTTTCTCACACATGCCCATTAATTGATTGTCTAACACCTATGCATATTACATCAATTTACAACCACCAATTAGCCAATTAACTTAACAACCAACATATAGAACATAGAACAGTACTGTATAGGCCTTTCCGCCCACGATGCTGTGCTGAGCTTTTACCTTACTCCAACTTCTGACACTTCCCTCCCACATAGCTTTCCATTTTACTTTCACCCATGTGCTCTTTAATCAATTTATTAATTTGATTTTGAGTCTCTTAACTCTCTCTGATGCATCTGTCTCTACCATCACACCTAGCAGCTCATTTCACACACCTACCACTCTGTAAAAAAAAAACTACCTGACATCCTCTACCCGCCCCCCCATATATTTTCCTCCAATCACTTTAAAATTATGCCCTTTCACATTAACCATTTCCACCCTAGGAAAAATGGCGCTGTCTGTCCACTCTATCAATGCCTCTTATCTTACATATCTCTATCAAATTATCTCTCATCAGCCTTTGCTCCAAAGGGAAAACTCTAGCATGCTTTCTCGGGATATCTTTGGAAGGTAGGTGGTAAACAGTGTGACCAAAGAAAAACCATTAATGGAAGAATGTGCAAACTCCACTCTCCACTCATGCAGCACCAGGGGTCAGAATCAAATTTGGGTCACTGAAGCTGTGAGAGAACTTCAATTTTTGTAATACCACGGTGATTCCAAAAATAACAACACATTCTCAAGAATCAACTTTATTCGCCGTATACATTTACATGTATTAGGAATCTGCTGTGGTGTTGGTCAGGCGCGACAATAAAAATAACAATAACATTCAACAATTACAAAGAATAAAGAATTATATAAAAAATAAAGTTAGAGGTTAAAGGATAGATACAGAATAAAATATGCATAATGTTCTTAAAATGTGGCTGCTATTTGTCATATTTTTATAATTAACAGAGCTATTTCTTAAATTTTAAGGGCCTAGCCAACACAAATAATCATTCAGGATGTAAATGTGATGCTGAAATTATATTCTTTATTACAATCCACAACTTCATCATTAAGATAAATGATTACAATAGTAAATAAATTTTGATTCCTTTGTCCATGCACTGCAAAAATAAGGAATGATTTGAACAATTACCACAAGAGTACCAGTAAGGACCTATGACATGCATGATCTCTATACTACAACCGACTCATGGTTCATCTTGTGCCAAAACATTTAAACATTGATGCGCAGTACTATCGCCAAGACTAGAAAAGATCAAGGAAAAGCTTCACCAGTTATTGTCACATTATTTCTCACCCTCTGCATGCCACTTTGGCTGAACAGGGTAGCACTTTTAGTGATAGACTAAGACAACTGCGCTGCTCCAAAGAGTGCTATATGAGATCATTCTTACTCTTGGCCATTAAGCACTATAATGAGTCAACCCATAGCCTGGGAAGTGATGACCCTCTCCTGTTAGACTGATAGTAGTAACTTTTTTATTCTTCTGAATTTTCTTCTAACATTTAGATCCGTGCACTTGCAACTGTGGCAGAGCCTGCCATTCTAGGATCGGCCTCAATAGCCACAGTGGACGCAGCTTGACAAACCAGTAACTACCAGACGCGCAGTACCCATGGTCGCCCACGACCGACGGAGGCCACACACAGTGTAATGCTACTGTGACACTGTAATTTCCATTGGGATCAATAAAGTACCTATCTATCTATGTCATTTACAAACAGGTAATAAATATGGTCCAACCCAAGTCAGCCACACTCCAACTTCTGGTGACAAAGAATTATTATGGGAGTGTGATAACCATCATTTCACTAGTAACAAAACACTGGGAATTTAGCCATATTACAATCTTCAAGGCAATGTGCGTATGTGTGTTAGAATACAAACATTCTATGGGACATTAAGAAAGTTCCCTGCTCCACTTCAAAGAAAATAGCAGCTCCATAAAGACAAACCATTCTTGGTTTAGATGCATTAGAAATCGTGTTACCGTAGAGCCATAGAGTTATGTAACACAGAAACAAGACCCTTGACCCACCACATCCATGCCAATCATTCTGTCCATCTGCACTAATCTTATTTTCCCACATAAGGATGGTATCCTTCGATACAACTTTCACTGAAAATGGAGTGGGCTTGAACTTTCTACCTTGGGTAGGAAATAAATGCATTTTTATAGCAAGCATTTTCACCCCAGGATATTCCAAAAGATTTTTAACAGTCAGTGAAATGTTTTTGAAGTATAGTGGTTGTGGTAAAAAAAAAAGTGCCTCTGTTAGCTTCCACACAGCAATATCTCACAAGCAGTATGATTAAATGATTAGCTTTAGTGATTTTGGAGAGGAATAGCTTGGACAGAGGGCCAGAGAGTGCCTTCTAGCACTTCATCAAACTGTTCCAAAAGATCTTACATCTACCAACAGTTTAGAAGGATCTCAGTTTAAACTATCCGAAGAACAATATTCTTTATATTGCCTGGAGCGGCTGGCTTTCATACTCAAATCTCTGGAACACAGTTTTGTGCAATTAGCCACCACTGTACCATAGCTGCCATTAAAGCAAGAAGCAAAAAGCAAAAGAATATGAAAAGATGTTTATAAAGAATGTAATGTTAAAAACATTTGGTGCAAGATTATTAATTCTATTTTTAACACATCAAAACACACACAGATAACTTTGCATATATGTAAATTCAGGTTACTCTGGCATTGTATTTAAATATGTAAGTTCGTGAAATTTCAATTTCTAAATATTAAGAGTATGCTAAAAAAGTTGAAAATATGAATATACGCATTACTGTTCACTAAATTTAAAGATGTTCTACTCACACGACAAATACGAAGCTCCTCGACCACTTCCAAAAGGCTTGTTTTAAATTCAAGCTGATCAACCAAGCAAAGTAGGGCTGGAGCAGGGCTCTGAAGGTTATATGTAATGTTCAATCCAGTGTTTGATCCTTCTAAGTTTCCTGTCATTTTGTTGTCCATCTATGCAACTAGAAAGCATATCGAAATGATTTCTCTCAAATAAAATTACAAGATAATTTGAAGTAATATTCTGGTACCAAAATGTATAACCCTCTTCAGCAACAAAGCATAATTTCTAGAGGGAACAAATCTGCTGAGAGGTATTAAATAACCAATGGTTTAAAGCTTCAGCTCCTAAACAACAAAATAAACAAACAAATAAACCCATTAGAACAGAGATGAGGAGAAAGTTCTTTAATCAGAGTGGTGAATCTGTTGCTTTCATTACCACAGGTGGCTGTGGAGCCAAGTCATTGAGTATGCTTAAAGCGGAGGTAGATAGGTTCTTGATTAGTAAGGGCATCAAAGGTTATGGGGAGAGGGCAGGAGAATGGGGTTGAAGGGTAATAAATCAATTATGATGGAATGGTGAAGCAAGATTTGATAGGGTGAATGGCCTAATTCTGCTCCTATGTCTTATGGTCTTATAAATGCAGTTTCAAGGCTAAGTAATTATGATGGTTACTGACTATCAATGTCTCTGAGGGTAACAAGCCAGCTCTTAACTTGGGCAAAATTTCAATGAATAAACTTTGAGTAATATTACGAATAGCCAGCCAGTGGTGCAGTGGCATCGACACCGGACTTCAGGGTGAATGGTCTCACGTTCAAATCTGGCCAGTTCCTTGCATGTTTTCCATCTGTGCTGAGTTGAGCATCGAGCCAGCAACTTGGCCTCATTAAAAAAAAAGTCAAATGCTATGGAAACAACAAAAATGCTGCCTGGTGTGCCAAAAGGAACAACAACAAAAATATTACAAATAGCAAATGCTTTATGTGATCCTGTGGGCCAGATCACCTGAGAGAATTGGAAAAGAATTTTCCAAGTCTTTTTCCCCATTCCTAGTTCTTGCTGCCTTTTGTTTCATTCAAGACATGAGGTTGCTCTAGAAAACAAGGTGAAGGAGAATACTAAGGGCTTCTACAGATACACCAAGAGCAAAAGAACAGCAAGGGGCAAAATCGGTCCTCTGGAAGATCAGAATGGTAATCTATGCGTGGTGTCAAAAGAGATGGGGAGATCTTAAATAAATTCTTTGCATCTGTATTTACTTGGGAGACAGACACAAAATCTATAGAAGTGAGACAAAAAAGCACCCAGGTCGTGGACACTATACAGATTACAACAGATGAGGTGTTTGCTGTCTTGAGGCAAATTAGGGTGGATAAATCCCCAGGGCCTGACAAGGTGTTCTCTCAGACCCTGTGGAGAAATGCAGGGGCCCTAGTAAAGATATTTAAAACATCCTTAACCACCAGTGAGTGCGAGAAGATTGGATGATAGCGACCATTGTTCCATTGCTTAAGAAAGGCTCCAAGAATAAGCCAGGAAATTATAGGCTGGTAAGCCTGATATCAGCAGTGGGAAAGTTATTAGAAGGTATTCTAAGGATTCAGATACATAAGTATTTGGATAGACAGGGACTGATTAGGGATAGCCAACATGACTTTGTGCGAGGCAACTTGTTGTCTAACAGATCTTATAGAATTTTTTTGTGGAAGTTACCAGGTAAAATGATGATGGCAAAGTGGTGGATGTTGTCTACACAGACTTTATCAAGGCCTTTGACAAGGTTCTGCATGGGAGGTTGGTCGAGAAATGTCAGTTGCTTGGCATTCAAGATAAGGTAGTGAATTGGATTAGACATTAGCTTCGCAGAAGTCAAAGAGTGGTTGTAGTTGTTTGCCTCTCTGACTGGAGTCCTGTGATTAGTGGTGTACCTCATCTAAAGCAATGATCTGGATGATAATGTGGTAAATTGGATCAGCAAATTTGCGGGTGACACCAAGATTGAGGGTGTAGTGGACAGTGAGGAAGACTATCTGGACCAGTGGAAAAATGTGCTGATAAATGGAAGATGGAATTTAATGCAGTTAAGTGAGAGGTGTTACACTTTGGGAGGACCAACTAGGGGTATGTCTTACACAGTACGCGGTAGGGCTCTGAGGAGTGCAACAGAACAAAGGGATCTTGGAATACAGATCCATAATTCTTTGAAAGTGTTGTCATAGGTTGATAGGGTCTAAAGAAATCTTTTGGCACTTTGGTCTTCATAAAGCAATGTAATGAGTACAGGAATTGGGATGTTATGCTGAAATTGTATAAGATGCTGATGAGGCCTAATTTGGAGTATTATGTGCAGGTTTGGTCACCTATCTACAGGAAAGTTTTTAATAAGATTGAAAGAGTGCAGAGAGCATTTAAAAGAATGTTGCCAGGATTTGAGGACCTGAGTAATAGGGAAAGTTTGAATAGGTTAGGACTTCATTCCCTGAAACACAGAAGACTGAGGGAAGATTTGATAGATATATAATAAATTATGAGGGGTATAGACAGGGTAAAAGCAAACAGAATTTTCCATTGAGGTTGGGTGAGACTACAACTACAGGTCATGGGTTAAGAGTGAAAGGTGAAATGTTTAAAGAGAACATGAGGGAGAACTTCACTCAGAGGATGGGAGGATGGTGAGAATGTGGAATGAGCTGCCATTGGAAGTGGTGGATGTGGAGTCAATTTCAACATTTAAGAGAAAGTTGGATGGGTACATGGATGAGAGCATTATGGAGAGCTATGGTCTCAGATTAATGGTTTAGCACAGACCAGATTGGCCAAAGGCCCTGTTTCTGCACTGTAGTGTTCTATGACTCTTTGACTCTACATAATTATATGACTAACAGGAAAAGAGGAAATTGTTAGTTTTCATGCTCCTTTATTATGGGCACACTTCATGGACTGGTTGACCTAAACCTGTCAATAAACTTCACATTTTTATTTCTTGTATCATCACTCTGGAACACATGGCTTAGTTCCATATAATAAAATACAGCACAGTTATCAACATAAAAATTTTGAGTTTGATAACTACTTCTCAAAATATTTTTCTCTTTTAAAACAGGATAGTAGCTGGAATTAAAACTATCCACTCACAATATATTTGCCATGTCCATTACCAAATGGCAGCCAGCTTGGAGAACAAACAAACTGCTATGTCTCTCCAACTATTAAAGGCAAGACTGTTTGCAATTAGAACAGCAAGGAACTATTTGTCACACTCATAACCCATTTTAAACTTTTAACTCCATTGTTTTTGGAAGAGACAAGTTTGAATTTAAAAAGCAAATTAAGGGCCTAGCAATTCAACCACAAAGCAAGAAAATTCAAATACACCAAACCAACAAGTCATTGATATTCTCATTGTAGACTTCAATGCAGTATGCAACCTGCTGCTCAGGGTGTGTTAGAAGAGAACAACTGTTCACAGAATCCTACTATGATTCCTTGTCAGTGTAGCCCATCATTATATATGACTTTCCAGAATCAGTCTGCCCATATGCAGAGACATGTGTTGTACCCACC
Organism: Mobula hypostoma; assembly: GCF_963921235.1. Lineage (NCBI taxonomy): Eukaryota > Metazoa > Chordata > Chondrichthyes > Myliobatiformes > Myliobatidae > Mobula > Mobula hypostoma. The sequence goes on from NC_086107.1 coordinate 9,761,273, forward strand.
AAAAAACAGAGAGTGTCCTATTTTATTATACACAGTTTCCAGACTTGAAAGTCTTCTAACTTGAAAATTCGGGATGCAACTGCCCATTGTAGGCTTACCACATGATTGTCTGAGTTTCCTATGGGTGGTGCAGTTTCCTTCCACACTCTAAAGACAAACGGGTAGCCTGCTTCTATAAATAAAACGAGAGAAATATGAGCCAGCTGAGCCAGTCGAGCAGAGTCTGTGAAAAGAGAACCACGGTTAATGTTTTGGGTCAAAGACCATCCATTCTCAGGAAGGGTCTCTGACCAAAAAAAAATTTACTTTCCCTTTCCACAGATTCTAGCTGACCTGCTAAGCATTTGTTTTTTGAAATTTCTTAATGCATTTCTTTCCATTATTTGCTAAAATGTGATTTGAACTATAAACAAATCTGTCAAAAGTTAATTTCCATTTATTAATTCATGCTGACTCTCCCCAATCTTGTGAGTATTTTCAAAGTGTCTTGCTGCCAATATGTTTAAATTAATTGCTTCGAATCTTTGACAGACTCTATTGGCTGCACTTACTCACCTTCACAAGATTAATATTGCTTTTACTTTTGATTTAGTAATTTAACTGGAAAGCGATATGCCCAAAAACAAAAATTAGCAATGAGATGTACTGAATATGCATGTTTCTTATTGTTGGAGGACAAGATCAAAATTTACTTTTGGTTCTATTCATTGTTATTGTCCATCATCTTTGAATACAACACAGTATCACCAGTGAAAGAATTCTATTGTGAAGTCATAGAAAATATATAATTTTAAAATTTGAGAGGAGTTAGGATTCTTTAGGATCACGTTTTATTAATAACAATTACTCTACCGCACATGTACAAGCTAGGAAATTAGCGAAGGATTTTGGCATTCTGGTTATTGTGAAGGCTTTTGATGGAATAGAGCAGAAAAATAAAGTTTTCCATGTGAAGAAGAATATAACTAGGTGTTATCAAAACCAGATGGTCACCTGGAAATCCAACAGAAAATTGAGAGTAAGTTTCTTCAGCTACACTAGTTAAATGTGGGGCATTATGCCACAAATATCTTAGGTATATTTAACGGGGGGGGGGCGCTGAACATCATGTAAGAAAGATGGAAAGAGGGGGGCTATGCGCAACATTTAGATAGGGAGAGAGGAGAAATTTGAGTAAGCATAATCTTTGAAATGGGCTGGTTAGGTTCAATGGTTTCCTCATGTGCCAAACTGTGTATCCCACATGATTCTATGTACACCGAGGTAATGTTAACAAGAAAGCCAAACAAATAGCTATTTTGTTCTTTTAATAGATGTACTTTTATAACAGAAGTATGATATTTAGTAAATAATTTTAGAGTATAATATTCCATCGTGTTTATTTATTTATTTAGAGGTACACTGCCAAACATGCCCTCCAGCCCAACAAGCCTCATCACCTATTTAACCCTAGCCTAATCACAGGACAGTTTACAATGACCAATTAACCTACTAACGGTACATATTTGGACTGTGGGGGGAACTGAAGCACCTGAAGGAAACCCATGCTGTTCACAGGGAGAACGTACAAACCTTTACACCGGAATTGAATTCTGCACTCCAGAACACCCCAAGCTATACTAGCATTGTAATAAACACAATGCTATATTGAACCTATACTTAAAGCTGACTTGCCTTTGTAAGGCACTGAATAACCCAATAGTTATAAGTAACCAAATCCTGAGGATAGCTAACATATAACTGCTGTCTTAAAGCCTAAAATTCTGTAAACCCATAGTTCTAGGTAAAAAAAATAGCATGTAATAATATTTTAGGTGTCACAGACATTTCAAAAATGCCTGTATAAATTACTGCTTCTCTTCTGTAAACATTTGGCCACACGTTTCAAGCATGACTCTAACAGTATTCATCCGTAAACACGCCACTGTTGTAATCTAGTAATCTAGCTACTTGTAAACTCCTTGGGTCAGAGAATACCTTTTGCTAATTTCACTGACCAGTTCAGCAAGTGGACATTTTGTGCAGAGAGACTTTATTGTAATAAAAATGGCCATAGTTTTATTGTTAAGAAATTAAACACGGCCACAATATCCACATACGCGCAACCCCCAAGACACACACTGGTTCCATTCCTTTAATTGTAAGCCAAAATATACATAAATCAGAAACATACATTTTCCATAGTAATCCATATTGTATTGCCTAACATATGCTTGCTGTGTGTTTAATTTCTTAATTTCACTGAATAATCACCCTATGATTACCCATAATTATGCTAATGGATAAATAATGAATCTAATCATCAATAAGTACTATGAAATATTTTATTATTACTAATAGCTTGAAAACTGCTTTAAAAATACCAGAGAATTTGTGTAATGTCAGATTTCCATAAGTCAGGTCATTAATAATCCTTGTATTTGTTCTTTTTGGATAAATGAACATTTTTGTTCTGTGTAGCTCTGTGTTTCAATGTAATTTGCCAACAAAATGGAAAAGTGCAGCAACTGATTACTAACGTGCAGATTATTTCCACATTTTCGGCAACGTAATCAGCTTATGTTGGCCAAATTCAAGCTGACTCAAGTTAATTAGCAACCACACAAAGAATATAAGCACCAGTTAAATAAACAGTACAGTTAATGGGAACATCTTATTACACTTGTCACCAAGCCTATAAAATCTGTAGAAAATACAATGGCATTATTAATTTTCTTGACTTTTGAAAAACAATGCACCACTCACATCAAGTTATCACATTACAAAAGTTATTTTCACCTTAGTGAGGTACAAAACATAAGTACCTACAGCATTTATGCAACTAAAGAGCACAAATGTATTGTCAATTGCTGTAAAATTACTATTGTAGAAATTTTCAATGGACTATTTAAAAGGTATTCATTTGGCAGACCTCATCATCCTCCTACCATTCCACACCCACATGCGTCAGTAGGTTTATAAATCTCACAGAATGTTTATGATCAATGTAGACCAAAAGAACTAAAAAGGCTAGAGCTGAATTGCCAGTTAATGAATGAGTCACAGAGTTGTAGAAACAGGCCACTCCATCCAACTCATCCAGGTTGACCAGTAAATACCCTTCTGTATTAATCCCATCTCCTGGCACCATAGCCCTTCATAGCCCTCCCATCAATGTACATATCTAAACTTCTCTTTAAATGTTGCAATCTAACCCACATCCACCACTTTTGCTGGCAGCTTATTCCACACTCACACTACCGTCTGAGTGAAGATGCAGCTCCTCAGGTTCCCCTTAAATATTTCACACTTCACCTATGACCTCTAGTTCTGGTCCTCAATGGAAAAAAATCTTCTATATCCTTTCTAAACCACACATAATTTTGTATACCTCTATCAAATCTCATCTCATTCTCCTAAACTCCAATGAAAATCTTAAGCACCACATTTATTTGTAAGTTATGTATTGCTTTACTCCAAATTAGTAACTGTGATAATAGCAAAACAATGCCTGCAGTGAACAATGATTTTAGCAGCTGTAGCAAGGATGACATATGTTCTTACATTCTTATGTTTCACTATTCTCGTGTAGCTCACTGAAATTAACAAGTCATTAAAGAGATACAACAAATGCATATACTAAATTAAATAAAAATATAATTTCACTAATGCACACACAACTGCCTGGTTACACTAATTTGGTGACCTTGCACAACCTCTTAAAAGAACAATCTTCTCTGTTTCCTGCTCAAAGACACTTCACCACCTGACATTACTCAGTTCTCTGATGCTCTGATTATTAATGTTTAGTCTCCACAGTCCTACTAAAGATGTTTTTAATTCACAGCAAGCTACAAACAGGCACAGCCTAAAAAACTGTTCATCATTTGTGGCCAAGAGAAAATTCATTGTTCACTCATCTGTGTGATGGTATTGGGTTTGCTGACCGCGAAGTTCTAAACTCAAATGAAGACCTTAAGCCCTGTCAATATAAATATCCACGGTACTCTCACTAAAGGGAATTTATACCATAACTACTCAATCTTCAAAGACTGGTTCACTTTTCTGTTTATTCTCCATAGTAAGTTTAGCGGCTAATACCCACTATCTGAGCAACACTCACAAAGTGCTGGAAGAACTCAGCAGGTCAGGCAGCATCTATGGAAATAAGCAGTCTACATTTCAGACCAAGACCTTCTTCAGGATTGGAAGAGAAGGAGGAAGATGCCAGTATAAAAAGGTGGGGGGGGGGGAGATGTAGTGAGTCCCCCCTCCCTACCAAGGAGAAGATACCTTTAGCTAATAATGTAGTTTAAACACAGTTCATATATTTTCAGTGATACATGTTCAAATTTAAACAGCATTCTTAAAACACATTTAAAACTCAGAGGGTTTGTATCTTATAAAAGACCTCCAAATTACAAACTATTTCCAAAACACAGGTATAGTTCCTATAAGGTAAAAAGACATTCCCATGATCCACAGACAAACCAGTCATCCGTCACGGAAATCAAAACAGAGGAATGGATTTTAGTTCACCCATATTTCTGTCATACTTCTTAATGTTTCTGGACCACTCCTAAAACACCCAAACGGCTCTCTAATTTTATACTGTCTTTCAGCTAACTTCATACACGAGATACTTTTTCAGATACCTTTTAACACAAATGATCTAAAAGCTTCTGGAGACAGAGTTTTCAGGTACCCATAATTAATGCTGTAAAGCTGACTCCATGAATACATAAATCTTCCAACTTATTAATAGATCAGCTATTGATATGCTAAATAATAATATCCCTCTGGTCTGCAAGTTTCCTTGAACTAAACAACTTAGCCAGTATTGACCATTTTACAAGAATGCCAATTAAATAACCCATTGTCTTATAATGCACCTCTTGAGCAATAAGACAGGTGATGTAGGCCAGCAGCTCTGTGGCTCTGTGTACAGTGGTGTTTGCAAAGCTACATTTTTAACTTCAAACTGATTACTGCTTGCCATTTACATCAAGAACTGAATGCTGGCTCTCACTTATAACCAGAAGCTAAACAAAAAATATTGGTTGGAAGTTTCACTTAATTCAAAAATAACACTTCAATCTTTACAAGGGTCAGCTGTTATGTTTAGAGAGCTGAGGTTGGCAAAAAGCAAAGACCCGCTCACACAGGAAAGTGAGTATCTATCACATTTGCAAATTATTATGGGTCCACATTGTGAAACTGACAACTTCTAAACAAGTTTTATGGTAACAATAACAGACATTATTAAGTGTTTTTAATATAGCATAAAGTTATAATGCACTTCACGGAAATGTCAGCAAACAAAAGTTGACGCATACTCACATAGGAGATAATAGGATAAATTGCCAAACTGTTATACCTATATTGATTTAAAGTATGACACTAAAAGGAGAAGCTTAAGGAGAGAATTCTAGATAGGCAGTGGTAATTTCATGTGGAAGTTTGAAAACAACAATGAAGATTTTTAAAAGCAGTCCCAGATATAGTTATTTAGATTCCCAAACCAAAGTTGGAACCAATTTATTAAAGAACTGGTTCAGTGAGCTATTTTACCTAGTAAGTTACAGGGATATTATTTTTCTATCTCTGACTGTGCCCAATGGACACAGAGAAATGCCAAGTCTTGGTGAAGATCAGATATCTAAAAAGCATAAACTTGTCTTTCTCACACCCAGGAGAAGGTAAATCTGGTCCCAACAGTCCATTTTACTTCCAATGTAATTTTACTATATTTTATATCTAATATGAGGGTCTTAGGGTTAATACAAGGGATATAATTTTAAGGTGATTGGAGGGAACTATGGGGGGCAGGTATCATCGATAATTTTTTTTAACACAGTGACAAGTGAGTGTGTGGAAGGTGCTGCCAGGGGTAGTGGTACAGGCAGATAGATTAGGACATTTAAGGATCTCTAAGACAGGCACAGGGTTGATAGAAAAATGGGGGTGGGCTATGTGGGAGGGAACCATTAGACTGATCTTAGAGTGGGTTAAAAGGTCAGCACAATATCGTAGGCTGAAAGGCCTATACTGTGCTGTAATGTTCTGTCCTCCAACATAAGCAAATGTGATTTGAAACAAAATACTGCAAATGCTGGACATAGGAAACAGAAGGAAAAAGTGTCAGAAATACCCAGCAGGTCAGGGAGCATCAGACAGGAAAGAAACAGTTGGCATTTCAAGTGAAGGACCCTTCATGAAAACTGAAAAGTGAGAAAGCAAACATGTTTAAAGTTGCAAGGACAGGATAGAAGAATTGTCCCTGCCAGGGTACAGCCAAAAATTGTTCAATCTATTTTACTCAATAGTAAAATAGCATTCCCTCATAGCATTCATTGGCATTCCCTCATTAAAGCCTGGAACTTGGAGTTAAACAAACACAGTTACAAGGATTATTATGTTACATTATCACTTTGGATCACCTCATGTTAATTACTTTCAACTTCCAGCAACATCCAAGCATATTAATATTTGTTTTCCTCAATATCCAAAAACAACAGAGAAATTAACAACCCATTTCCATTATTTTAAAGTGTTGGTTATATTATTTGTAGTTTAAACCTGAACATTTTTTTCCTTAAATACCCTAACTTAAACATTTTCTTCGCTATAAACATTAAAGCTCAGTACTTTATTTTCCCTTCAAATTTTTTTCCCTTCACAGTACAGACTGCTATAAATGCCTAATCTCAAACTTTTATTTATTAAAAAAATACATCTTAAACACCCTGGGGTTGGATGCAAGATGGCCTACAAGTCTGATAGGGGTCAAGGTAATAACACAGAATGGACAAATTACACTGTCATTCCAGTTAAATTATTTAAGTTATTTAATTTGACCTGTGGATAGTCCCTTGTCTTCTCATCACAAATGTTGCCATGCCTGACTTTTAAGTGGGAGGTCTTCACTGGAGATGATCCTTTAATGGAACCAAACCATTCTCCATTTAACCCATAACGTTATCAATCATGTACAGGGATAAATGAGCCCGTAAGAATTTGCCAGTATCACAAATGACACTGTGACCTGAGGCCAACATCTTTATTTGCTTCTCCACTGGTTCAGTTCAGTGGATATTAACCAATTTTATAATCCATGAAAGGAAAAATTAAAAGGACATCATCCATAAAGCAGAATTATTTCTAGCAGCAACAAAGTGATTTCTGTATTATCTTTATGAATTATATGGTCTTACAGTAACAGTGTAATGAAAATAAAAATGATAATAATCAGTGCCTTGGGCAAACACTAATATGCATTTAATCACATTGCAAAACCCCATTTATCACCAGAGTTGAATGCAAGCAACAGTAAATGGTATGTGTATCCTTTTTACAAAGATCAGGACATCTACTGTGACATTTGCCTACTCTGAGCATCATAACAACAATTTATACAAACATTAAGAGAGCCTTTATTTATTTATTATACATTGATGAATTTCAAATCTTCAGTTCTTTCTCATTTCTTGATTTTAAAGCTATGATTTTCAAAATCTGTTAATACTAAATAAAATATTGCATGAAAATGCAAGTCAAAAACAATTATGCATAAATACTATGCAATAACATTTGCACAAAAAATGACAATTATACAAAATATTGCAAATTAAGTGAATATTTAACACTTTTAAAGCACTTTATGCATCAGGCGTTCACAGAGTACAATCATCAAAACGCAATTTTCAAATTCATCTTACATCGTACTTTCAGTAGCATTACTGATTGTTAATTTATCTTATACCTACAATCTGAATATTTTGCAGAACTATAGGATGCAGGTTCATACCGAAAAGCTCAAAAATCTTATGGATCACAGGGCAAATTGGTGAAAAAGTGGCATGATGAGTCTTACCCCCACAGAAGAACATAATTATTTCACAATCTTTCTTGTAAATCCTCACTTAACATCAGATTCTTTGATATAAATTTTTTAAGTTACTGTATTCCAAGTGTTTACACTAGGTTTATTTATTAACTTTTGCTGATTTCTTGTTGCAAAATTTGTTCCAGATTTACAAAATGCTGCATGATTTTGAAATGTAATGTAATCAACAACCTGTGTCAGACATAAGGAATTTTGGGTAGTTTAGTGAGGACAGTACATGGAATTTTGGCAAAAAAGGGAATTATGCACTGACCTACAAAGTATATGCATTGAATTTTATTTCAAGTAATCTGATTAATGACTAAAATGTAAATGAAAGATTTTGTCTGAACATTTTTTCCATTTAACTGAAGCACATAGGTGCAAGTTATGAAAACTATTTCCATGGTGTTAGAATATTATCTTATTCTGGTTATGAAGTATTGCCATCCACATGGTGCTCTCTTTCTGGATCAAGACCATCCAGTCAAATAAGTGTATTGTAACACCCATATATCATCTTACAGTGAACGTTGTTTTCGATAGACAAGACAAAGTGTCATCCAATTTACTTCAAAATATTCCCGTATATTTAAACTAAGTAAATGTCAATGGTGTAATATACATCCCAATGAATGATGTACATCCATAATGAAATAATACAAATAGTCCACTTCCATTGCTTCTGCAAGACAAAGAATTTGCAAAGAAAATAAGTAACTGCTGGGAAGATTTCACATTTTATACGGTGTTTCAGAAATCAAGTTTGCCCCAAAAATTCTGTTACTATCCATCACCCCTTGAACTGACAGCACCTCATTTTAGAAAGCCAGTATTCAATTCACTGGATCTTTCTGGAGCTCAGGCTAACATTTCCTTTTGCCCCATTAATCATAATTATTATAAAAACAATTTAAACTAGTTGGTTAACTGATGTGCCCTTGGATCAGTGATACTCAAAGAACATCCATAACTCTGTATCAATTGTATGCTACTAGGTTTAATTTGGTCTTCAATCTTGGGCATTTTCCTGATGAAAAATTATGCTTGAGATGATTTGGTATGTCACCAAAGACTTTAACAAATTTCTACAGATGTAGCATGTTGAGCATTCTGACTGGTTGCATCACTGTCTAGTATGGAGGCATCAAAGCACAGGACTTTAAAAATTCAGCAAGCTTCATCAAAGGCACTAGTTTCCCCACTGTTGTGTATTTAATATTTCAGTAATATTTGAGTAATATAGTTAATATATTGTTTGATTAAGCATTCTTGTTCATATAAATAATTAATTACATTATGGCATAGGTCATCATGCCACCATGTCATACATGCACGTCTCACTGAAAGTAAAAAAATGGAACTAGATCTCTCAAGACTTCCCTGTTTTTCTTTTTGAATAGTTTTACGTTTTTGAATTACTAAACATAACAGTGGCAATGAGGTATTTTTTAAATGAACCTGAAACAACTACCTAACTGTTGAAGCGCAGCAAGATGGTCGAGTTTTTAAAAAAAGCAGAACATGTGTCTCTTTTGAAGGGAGAGAGAATTTAAAAAAAGGCAGAAAACAGACAAATTCACAGGTTCATGTACACTTAGTGCTGAGTGTTAATAATCATAAATAACAAAAAAAGGAAAGGATGGCTGCATCAGAACAATAGATGTGATCGATGGCATAAGAGATAACTGGAATATGTATATTGAGTGAATTGAGCAGTATTTTAAAGCAAATGGAATAGCCAATGAGAAGCAAATATCAGTTTTGCTGAGTGCATTGGATTTAAAGGCATATAGTTTGCTTAGAGGTTTAACTGCTCCAACCAAACCAGCCGAAGTTAACTTTGCTGATATTTTGTAAGTATTGCAGGAACCTTTAGACCAGAGTTTCTCAATCTAGGGTTCCATGCGATTTAAAAAAATAAACAAGATTTTTTGAACTTCACACAACACACGACGCTAGTGCTCACAGTGGTAGGCAGTGACCTCGTTAGAGGTCTTTCAACACAGTATGGCAGTATGCAGTCAGACTGCATTTATTTGGTTGAGTCCAACAGTTTTTGACACAAGATAGGGGAGGCCATTGATAATTGGGAGGACTGTAGGCTGCTGAGAAGCGTGAAGTATGTTTTCCGAGCACTGAATGGACTCACCCATTTTTATATTTTATTAACCTCTGTTTTACAGACATATCTTATGGTCCAATGTGGTAATTTTTGAATTACAATCCTCTGAGTCATTTCACTGCACTAGTGCAACAACGGGCACAAAAAAGTCTGTCTTTACAATGAAAGCTACTTATCAAATGGGTTTCACATGGACTGGTGATCCAAGTTGTCTTATTCCATTATGCCTAGTCTGTAGCAGACAACTACAAATGCAGAAATGGCTACAGCAAAAATTCATAAGACAAACATAATAAATTTCTGTTAAATAACTGGCTTAAGCCAAAATGGGATTTAATTTTTCTAATGGTAGGCTCGGTAGATTTAATTTAAATAAAGGTTGTAAATTGATTTTAATTAATGTTCTAAATAACATTAATTAAAATTAATTTACAACCTTTATTTAGCTTACTTTTTTTGAAATTAATCTCTTTCTTTCCTTTTCATAAATTTTAAAAACTCTTAAGACAAACATAATTAATTTCAAGAAAGGTAAGCTAAACCTAACTACCTTTTTTTTCTGCACAAAATAGACGATATCTTTGCAAACCTTTCTGAGGGAAATACTTCAGCAAAGTGGACTTAACTGAGGCCTACTTCAGATGGAGACAGAAGAAAAGTCCAAAGTGTTTCTCAGCATAAACACTCACAAAAGGCTTTATCACTATAATAGGCTTATTTCTGGAGTAAGATCTGCACCTGTACTCTGGCAAAAAGCTATGGACCAGGCACTGCAAGGCTGTTGTTACCTGGATAACATCACGGACCATAAGACATAGGAGCAGAATTAGGCCATCTGGCCCATCGAGTCTGCTCCGCCATTCAATCATGGCTGATCCTTTTTTTCTAGCTCCTCCTCAACCCCAGTTCCCAGCCTTCTCCCTGTAACCTTTGATGCCATATCCAATCAAGAACCTATCAACCTCTGCCTTAAATACGCCCAACGACCTGGCCTCCACAGTTGTATGTGGCAACAAATTCCACAAGTTCACCACCCTTTGGCTAAAAAAATTTCTCCGCATCTCTGTTTTGAAAGGGCACCCCTCTATCCTGAGGTTTTGCCCTCTTGTCCTAGACTGTCCCACTATGGGAAACATCCTTTCCACATCTACTCTGCCTAGGCCTTTCAATATTTAAAAGGTTTCAATGAGATTCCCCCACTCATCCTTCTGAATTCCAACAAATACAGACCCAGAGCCATCAAACGTTCCTCACATGATAACCCTTTCATTCCTGGAATCATCCTTGTGAACGTCCTCTGGACCCTCTCCAATGCCAGCATATCTTTTCTAAGATGAGGGGCCCCAAAACTGTTCACAATACTCTAGGTGAGACTTCACCAATACCTTATAAAACCTCAGCATCACATCCTTGCTCTTGTATTCTAGACCTTTTGAAATGAATGCTAACATGGCATTTGCCTTCCTCACCGCCAACTCAACCTGCAAGTTAACCTTCAGGATGTTCTGCACAAGGACTCCCAAGTCCCTCTACATCTCAGATTCCTGGATTTTCTCCCCATTTAGAAAATAGTACACACATTTATTTATACTACCAAAGTGCATGGCCATACATCTTCCAACATTGTATTTCTTTTTGTCCATGCCTGAATGCTGTTTTGATGTTGTTGATGCATGCAAGGCTGCTTCAGTGATGAACTGCAAATAGGCTTGTACAATATGCATTGATACACTTAGGAGACAACATCCTCATTTTAGTCTTATGACAAAAGATCATAAATGAAGCAGCTGAATTTAGTTGGCTCAACAACACTCCGAGGAACTCCTGCAATTCTGGGGCTGGGTTTATTGACCTCTGACAACAATCTTATTTTATGTGAGATATTACTCAAACCGTAAGACTTTTCTCTTTGATACATACTGACATAGGTTTTATCGGAGCATATTAATGCTACACTTGATCAGACGCTGCATCGATACTACGTTCATTTCTAGAATTCAGCTGTGACCCACATTTCGACCAAGTGGTCCTGATGGAATCCAAATTGGACGTCAGTGGTGAATTGCTACTGATAAGGATTGTAAGGAACATCTCCAAAATCTCAGACAGTTAGAAGATTAGAAGATTATCAGTTCAGAGCCCGACACAACAAATGTGAATTCTTTAAGCCAAGCATCTCTTACTGTGGTCACACCATTGACACACAAGTGTGCAGAGAAAATTCAAGCAGTGGTGGTTCCCCAAGGCCAAAGGATATGTTGTAGTTGTGGTCTTTTTTTAGAATTTGTCAATTACTATAACATGATTCTGCCGAACCTGGCTCTGTGCTTCACCCCTTGATGTCATTACTACAGATCGGGAAGAAATGGCAATGGCAAAGCGATGTGAGGTGGCTTTCCAGAAGGTAAAGGAAATGGTGATGTCAGACATTGTACTGAACTAATGATCCACGTTGTCCAGTGAAGCTTGTCTGTGACACCTCAGCTTATGGTACAGGTGCAGTCATGTCACATGTTATGAGTGATGGAAGTGAACACCCCATAGACTTTGCGTCATGTTCCCTTACCTCTAAAGAGAAAAAGTACAGATTGACAGAGAGGCCTTGAATCCGGTTTGGGGAGTAAAACCTTTCCACCAGTACTTGTATGTAAGAGAGTTTACCCTCAGCACTGACCATCAACACTGGCGTCCATTTTCAACCCACAAAAGAGTGTTCCACTAACAGCAGCGGCACAAATCCAGAGCTGGGCTCTGTTTCGTAGAGGGCACAAGTCTAAGATCGAACTCAAGAGGACAACCAGTCATGAAAATGCTGATGGAGCATCTTGGAGAAAGGAGAAGAAAGGTATCCAGAGCTGTCAGAACCACTTCCTACATTCACCACAGGGGAGACCCCAGAACCTAAGATAGTTTCATAGCCACAAATCTCACCTGCCAAGCAGAATGACCAACCCCCCCCCCACCCCACCAAATCAGGAAAGACTTATTACAAAAGTAAGAAATTCTCCACAGTGATTACTAAGTCTTTAGGCCTGAATGGAACAATTTAAAATTCATTATGATGTGGATGTCTATACAGTGGTTGTATTATATAGTATACTGTGTCTAGATTGTGTGTGTGTGCGTGTGTGTGTGTGTGTGTGTGTGTGTGTGTATATATAAAAAAGTTGACATGCATTCTATATTGAGTTGGAGTTTATTGCTAAGCAGGGAAAATTATTGTGTATTTAATATTTCAGTAATATTACAGCAGGGGTTCAACTGCTGAGAAGGTGTTGCAGCAGCACATTGTGGAGGGCGTGAGGCGCGGCAGAGCACTTAAGACGCGGCCACCCAATGCAGCCAAGGAAGTTGCCAGACGTAACAATTCTTCGTGCCACTGGATCCTGACTTCTGAGGCCGAGAGAATTGGATCGCCTCTGTGCAAGGCTTTTCCACTTTAATATCTTTCACGCACTGGTTACATTGTGCAACATTCATCTCCCAACTTTCAATTCCTACCAGTCTTCTACAAATCCTACGGCGATGGGGGGGTGGCGAAGGTGGGGGTGACTACGGGAGTTGTAGTCACAAACCCGCACATAGGCGGCCTTTGGACAAGTGGTGGTTCTTCTCTGTACCCAGGGCAGCAGAGGAGTCCCGCAGCACCAACGGCGACTGAGCAGCCCTTTTCAGGACAACACTGCTCACCCTTTGATAGGGAGGGGCCTAGAAAAGGTGGCCTAAACATTGCCTGCCCTACAGACAGATAACTGGCCAGCTTGCTGCGGCTGGCAGTTCATCCGCCAATGAGGTTACACTCAAAGAAGAAGAAAGAAACTTCTGTTAGGATCATAGAATGTCCACACACTCATGGACAGAGAGAACTCAGCAAGACCCCAAAGAAGAACAGCCCTTGTTGCCAAGGAACTTTCAAACTACAACATCAACATCGCAGCCCTAAGTGAAACCAGGCTTGCAGAGGAAGGATCCCTGACTGAAACCACCAGTAGCTACACTTTCTTTTGGAAAGGAAAAGTGCAAGATGAAGAGAGGATTCATGGAGTTGGATCTGCAGTCAAGTCCAGCTTCCTAAAACAACTCTCCGACGTGCCCATGGGAATCAACGAAAGGCTTATGTAGCAGAACTGTCGACATGATCTCCGCAGTGAGATAGATACAGGAGAAGTGCCTGGAACAGAACATGACATTATACTCCGTCTTCATTGATCTGACGAAGGCATTTGACACGGTCAACAGAAACACGCTGTGGATCATCCTTAGAAAGCTTGGCTGCCCGCAGAAATTCACTACACTCATCCGCCTGCTCCACGATGGCATGACAGGAGAAGTGTTTCAGATGGTTCCCCATCTGAGACTTTCAACATCTCAAATGGCGTGAAGCAAGGGTGCATTCTAGCACCACTGCCCTTCAACCTCTTCTTCACCCAAATGCTGAAGCATGCTGTTAAGGACCTAGACCTGGATACTTACATAAGATATCACCTAGACGGATCCATGTTTGACCTGAGACGCCTTGCTGCAAAGAACAAAACGTTGAAGCCCTGAAGCCCTGTTTGTTGATGACTGTGCCCTCATGGCCCACCAGGAGAACCACCTGCAGACGATTGTTGACAAATTCCCTGCAGCCTCAAAGCTGTTCGGCCTGACAATCAGCCTTGGTAAGACAGAAGTTCTCCTACACCCTGCACCAAACAGTCAACCTCCTCAGCCATGCATCATCAACGACGGCACTGTCCTAAAGAATGTGGAGAGCTTCAAGTACCTAGGAAGCACCATCTCCAGTGATGGATCCCTTGACAAAGAGATCATAGCAAGGATCCAGAAAGCCAGCCATGCACTCGGGAAACTCCGTGTCAAAGTTATGGAGCACAAGGACATTCAGCTTTCAAACAAGCTCAAGGTGTACAAGGCTGTGGTCCTCACCTCTCTCCTGTACAGCTGTGAAACCTGGACCCTGTACCACAGGCACATCAAACAGCTGGAGCAGTTTCACATGCGCTCTCTGCGGTCGATCATGAGGATTCGATGGCAGGACCGAATCACCAACCAGAAAGTCCTTGACAGAGCCAACAGCACAAGCACTGAGGCAAGGATCCTCCAGGCCCAGCTACGCTGGATCGGCCATGTAATCTGTATGGGTGAAACAAGGATCCCCAGGCAGCTGCACTACGGTGAGCTTGAGCATGGCAGTCGCAATCAGGGCCGCCCCAAAAAAAAGATTCAAAGACAATGTGAAATCGTACATCAAATGGGCAGACGTCCAGCCTCAACAACTTGAGGAGTCCGCAGCGGGCAGGGAAGCATGGTGCACCCTGACCAGAAAAGCTGCATCTGACTTTGAGGATGACCGAAATCAGCGCTTTGCAGCAGCACGAGACCAACACCACAAAGCTGCGTATGCACCTGTTCTAACAACCGACATTCCACGTCCAACCTGCAACCGCATGTGTGCTTCGGCCTTCGGCCTCCAAAGCCACATGCGTATCCACAGATGACTGCACAATGTTCAGTCTTCCTCGGACCCCAAGAGACAACCACCACCAATATTAGAGCAATATTGTAAATATAGTTTGATTAAACATTCCTGTTGGTTTAAATAATTCATTATGGGTTATACAGTAAGTAAAAGTATGTGAATGGCATGTGTCATCACTCCACCACATCATACGTGCACATCTTGCTAAAAGTAAAAAATGAAACTAAGACGCACATCCTCAGGCTCCCTTGTTTTACTTTTTATTTTTTGTTTGAATTACGAAACATCACACCTACCATCAAGGACATACAGTTATTCCCCGAGTTACGAACGTCTGACTTATGGACAACTCATACTTACGAACGGAACGCCATAAAGCCATAAAAATTTGTCGGCTTGAGGAAGGAGAACACCATCCGCCATTTTAGGTCAGATCAGGTTGCCGTTAACACTGTGTTGAATGTGTCCCATTTAACCTGTCTCAGTCCGGGTGGACTTTAGGACCCAGGGGAGCTCAGGACCCGCCACCCGCGGCTGCTGCTGAATCTGCAGTGTTTCCCTCATTATTCAGGCAAAAATTCTACACCATTCCAATCTACTGACCTTTTATCTTAAAATGTTACCATGTCCCGACAATATCAATAATACTGGTAAATGCCAACTCTTCCTAAAAATACAGGCAAAACTATTTCTGAATTTAATGTCTGCACTGATTCTGATTCCAACAGTTATGTGCATTTATGTTCCATTTCCTGTGGATTCAATCTACAGAAGCTTTTCCTTTATCAATAAATGTGCAATAAGGGCCATATTAACAAGATGTACATTTTGCAGACACTCAATACTCGGAAAGCATATTTTAAAGTGGTAGAAACACACACTTTGCTGATCTGTTCTTACCTCATTTCATCTACAGAATTTATTTCAAACCATTGTCCTGATGCCTGGAAACATTCTAACAACAACAGTGCATACAAGGTGTAGAGTGATATAGTCTCAACATTTATAATTTTAACTGCTACAACCATGATGGTAGAAGTAAGTAGGTATGTAAAAAATTTAAAATACAGCATGTGAAATTTTTTGGAAGAGTTTATAAATACTTGTAAAATTATTTGTCGAAACAAAGCAAGTGCTCCAACAATTCCACAAATTATAAGGAGGTAGAAATCACTAATAGCAAACCTTTAGGATCTGTAATTGGTTATTTGAAACAAGGTTAAGACAATGACCTGAAGATGAAGGGGAGACCCCAAGTATAAAGGTCGTGAAAGACATGCTTTATTGCTAACAATGTGGTTAAGTGCCTGTAGGACAAGTGTTAAAAACATTAGTCCAGATACACATAACCTTTAGACAATAACGCCCCAAGCAACACAGTACTTCAGATATGGCAAACATGGTTTTTTTTTCCAAAAGTTCATCATATATCTATTTGAATGGAGGAAATATCTTCATTAAAATATTAACCTACAAGGCTGACTCTGTTACTAGATATGTAATCCTGATAACTTTCACACTAAACTATGTAAAGGTTCCTTACCTGCTCTATTGATAAAAGTAGTTAACACTATAGAAGCACTCCACATATAGTTCTCAATCTACACTGTACTAAACAGCAATAGGCTCAGTCAAACTGCAACTTTTGAAATAGGACAGGATAGAAAAGGAGTTGGGACTTATATTCCTTCCACATTTTAGCTTTAATAAAGTGTGAACGCCGCCCCCCCAAGATGGTTTTACTTCTTCACCCAAAATTAAATGATACTCTATCCAATTTTTCAAGGTGCATTATACAAAATGATTTCATATTGTTTACCTAATTATAATAAAATATTTTAAAATATTAAGTAACGAAGTTTCACAACTATGAGCTCAAAAATTAGGAAAATTATTTCTTATAAAATAACTCCTAATAGAGATTTTACCACAGTACGAGGAATTTCAAATCTGAGTATCCTGTTGATCCAATGCAATTTACATCAACTACAGTAACACCATAATCCCATACAGTACAGGTTTACAAAATCCATAAAATGGTTAATATTCCAATTACTTCTATCCAACTAAAATACAATCTAATTTTAGGATAATAAGTTTTGAATGTGGTCATCTGAAGTTACTTTCTCACTTAGTTTATTGTTAATTTATTAACCCTTTCATTAAAATTAAAAAGGAAAAATTTATATTAAGCATTTGCACATTGCTATTCAACAACAGATCATAAAGACAAGAGATTCTGCAGATACTAGAAATCCAGAGAAACACACAAAATGCTAGAGGAACTCAGCAGGTTAGAAACATATAAAACCTACAGCACAATACAGGCCCTCCGGCCCTCAAAGCTGTGCCGAACATATCCTTACCTTAGAAATTACCTAGGGTTACCCATAGCCCTCTATTTTTCTAAGCTCCATGTACCTATCCAGGAGTCTCTTAAAAGACCCTATCATATCCGCCTCCACCACCATCGCCAGCAGCCCATTCCACGCACTCACCACTCTCTGCATAAAAAAAAACTTACCCCTGACATCTCCTCTGTACCTACTTCCAAGCACCTTAAAACTGCACCCTCTTGACCGAGCCATTTCAGCCCTGGGTAAAATCCTCTGACTATCCACATGATCAACGCCTCTCATCATCTTACACACCTCTATCAGGTCAGCTCTCATCCTCCGTGAGGCAGGTTAGGCAGCATCTATGGAAAACAATAAACAGCTACCACTTGGGCCAAGACCTTTCATCAGGACTCGAAAGGAACGGGAAAAAAGCCACAATATGAAGGTGGAAGGAGAAGGAGTACAAGCTAGAAGACGATAGTTGAAGCCAGGTGGGTGGGGGAAGAGGAATGAAGTGAGAAGATGGGAAGTCAGAGTGGAAAAGTTAAAAGGCTGAAAAAGGAATCTGACAGAAGTGTTGAGTGGGCCATGGAAGAAAGAAAAGGAGGAGGGACCCCAGGGTGAGGTGATAGGCAGGTGAGGAGAAAACAGTTATGAGGGGAGCTAGAGTGGGGAATGGACGAACAGGAGAGAGAGCAGGGGAAATATTTCCGGAAGTTAGAGAAATTGATGTTCATGACATCGGGTTGGAGGCTACTCGGATGGAATATGCTCCCCCAACCTGAGTGGCCTCATCGTGGCAAGAGAGGAGGCCATGGACCAACGTGTTGGAATGGGAATGGGGACTGGAATTAAAATGGTTGGCCACCATAAAATTCTGATTATTGCTGACAAAGCAAAGGTACTTGACAAAGTGGTCCCCCAACTTACATCAAGCCTCACCGAAGTAGAGGAGCCCTCTTTATAAGGTTAAACTTCAATGTGAGAACAAAAGAAAAATACCCAATAACACTGGGCATGAACTATCACAGAGCTCCCTATATTCTTTCCTATTTATTTCTTAAAAGATTGCAAAAAAAATGCTATGTGTCAAGTGATGAATGCACTCCACAAAGAGGCAATAGTCTCCAACCTTAAACAAAAAAATGCACTTCATGATTATCCATTTGCCTGAACTCGTGCTACTATGAAGTCAAAATAAGTATGCAGAGGTTTAACCTCCAAACAGACCAGAAGTTTTGAGAATGTTTATTAGAAACTTCCGGTGGTGAGGTTGAGATACACCGCTACCAAAGGAGGGGTAAGAAGCTCCTTCCCTCCACTAGCCTGCAGGTCATCCTTGGGCAAGGTGTAGCACCTGCTTAGCCCCTCCACTCTGATCAGGGTCACATGAAGTCAAGGAAGCAGGTGGTGGATGGTCGTATGAGCAGCTGGTGAATATCACAAGTCCTGGTTATACAATCACTGAAGCCAAAGAGAATTGATAATGTCTGGGGTCACACGTCATGTAAAAGACACTGCTCAGAAGACAGTGGCAAACCACTTCTGTAGAAAAATTTGCCAAGAACAGTCATGGTCATGGAAAGGCCATAATCGCCCACATCATACAACATGGCACATAACAAAGATAGGATCAGAACCTTAACTAAGCGTTAACAGTTAAACTGTCTATCTAAAAGAAATATTGTAAGTATCTCAGCTCTGTAACACTCCGGTTAGAATACTTGGAGTACTGCGCTCAGTTCTGGTCCTCATTATAGGAAGGATGTGGATGGTTTAGAGAGAGTGCAAGGGAGCTTCACTAGAATGCCACCAGTATTAGAGAGCATGTCTTATGATGAAAGGTTAAGCAAACAAGGGCTTTTCTCTTCGGAGCAAAATGAGAATGAGAGGCAACTTAATAGAGATGTATGAGATTATACAAGGCAGTGATGGAATGGGCAAACAGCGGCTTTTCCCCAGGGCGGGTGACACTGACTAATACTACAGGACATTCTTTTAAGGTAAGTGAAGAGAAGTTTAGGGGAAATGTCTGGTAGATTTTCTTTTACACACATAGAGTGCTAAATGCTAGAATGCACCGTCACTGGTGGTGGTTGAGGCTGACACATTAAGGACCATTAAGAGACTCTTCAATAGGCACCTGAATGAAAGAACACAGGTTATATAGAAGGGAGGGGTGAGATTGATCTTGGAGTAGATAAAAAGGTTGGCACAACATTGAGAGCCAAAAAGCCCATTCTGTGTTATACGGTTCTATGCTCTAACACTATACGTTTAGACATTTGGCAGTGGGTAGCAGCCACAATAATATGGTTACCAATGCTCCAATATCACCAGGAAGGAGGTAGTTTCTTATTCAAAGTAATAGAAGGCCAAGAGAGTCAACAAGCTCGTTTCTTCCCATGTTGTATCTGTTTCTAATAGTTTCAGCAGGAGCATCAATGAGGTGCTGACTTGTAAAGTGAATTATCATCATAATCATTTGAATGCTTAGCAATTCAGTTTCCAAAATATAGGAGAAATGCACATGGCAATACATGCAATGTTTCCAACACACACACACACACACACACACACACACACACACACACTTACACACATTTACACACACTTACACACACTTACTTTCATTTGGGTCCTCGAGTTACATTGTTGCTGAATTAGATGTTCTCCAATTGGAAACACTAAAAATAATCTTTGACGCTGACCCAAATGCAGACTGGTCATTTGCAGACAAATACCACAGGAAAAACAAAAGGAACAGAAGTAGCCTATAGCACATCAACAAAATATTCGACTAGAGAAAGTTTCTTAATTCCTAACTTTCAGTTAGTTTGGACCTGTTTATTCACTTAGTTTGCAAACTGGGAAATGAAATTCTATTTAGAGCCTGATTTACTATATGCTAAATCATAAGCAGTGTCATAGGATATGTTTCTCTACTTATTAGCACAATATCACTTAAGTTATATGCATGATCACTGTATAACCATGGGAAAGGAGGTTCTACAAATACAAATAAATCTACAGATGCTGGAAATCCAAGGCAACACACACAAAATCCTGGAGGAACTCAGCAGGTCGGGCAGCATCTATGGAGATGAATAAACAGTTGACATTTCAGGCCAAGACCCTCCATAAGGACTAATTAAGTTCTGGAGGTTGTAATTAAGTTTCAAAGATAATCATTGGAGCTAGTTAACATTACACCATCAAAAATGCATTATGTCTGCAAGAAATAAAAACCATAATCAGAAAGTACCTTCCTTACACATAACAAAAACGTATTTTTTTATTTGTCATTTCTGGTTGACACTAAATCCTATATAGGCACTTCTTATAGCTACCAAGTGGTCTATTCTACCTCCACATTGCTACTTTTGGTTTTGGTCTTCAATAACACTTTAAAATCTAAGTACACGTTTATTACTTCCCAAGGGTTCACCAATTTCTTCCCTACAAATTAGTCCTCATGGACTGCTGCACACTAAAGTTAATGCAACTACTCCAATATTCTGCTTACAGGCCTCCCAAAGGCATTCATATGGTGGAAAATGTGTTTATTTTCAGTCCTACACAGGGTAGGGCAAGAGGACAGCAGGTTGAAATCCTGGATTTGTTCAAACTCGGTCACCAGCTTAATAAAGAATTTATGATGTAGATAAAATACTGCCCTTAATTCATCTAAAACAAGGCATGGCTGTCTTGTGACAAGAGTATTCTCGTTCATTTTCCCAGCTGATAACAGCTCAGGAGACCAATAGCTTTTCAAATTAGGAATTTCACATCAGTATCACCCATAAGTTTGAAAGGAGAATGTCACTGTTTAAAAATTTGAAATCACGCCATTCATAAATTTGGAAGTATTCAATCATCATAATAAAAGAAAAAACAATACTAACAGAGGGGCAATTTGTTCACTGGTAGTGATTTTGCATTTATCAAAGAGAGTATAATGCAATATATGTATTCTGTTCAATGCACACATTTTGATGTGGCCCCCTCAAGGCCAGGTTGTCAACTGAAGATCTGAAGAATGATGGCAAAATTCCCACCTTCTGAACAAATGTATATTTGGTAGATTCAGCAGGTGAAAACCCACTAAACTGAAATTTAATTTATTATTTGTTTCAAGATACATAAAGAATCCCTGGACATCTACTGCATCATGCCAACTTCATAATGTTGAAATCCATCCACTGTTGTTTTTCCTACAATTTTTAGACCAATGTTGAAATATATCAAACTGCAGCATCAGTCAGTTACAAGCACTCAATATTAACCTGCACTACATTCACTGCAAATATTGCAAGTATACTATCAGCTTTGTTATATGAAATTACATAAAAACCTTTTTAGATGTCTACATCTGTAAACCAACATCAATTTGCATTTATATAGCAGCAAGAAGCAAGATTGTCGGAATGGGGAAAGACATAAACAGGTAGTTTTTGGTTGCTGAGAAGATGAATGAATGGACCAAAGAAAATATCAGATAGTTTGAGACTAGGAGTCGCTGTGGGGAAGAAATTGTAGAGGTTACCTGTCGGTCGGTAATGGGGCAAATTAGCAAGAGGTAAACTGAACAAAGCTGTGAAATGAGGGCAGTTAGGGAGCAAAGTGCAAACAAGGGAACATAAACACAAGAGATCCCGCAGATGCTGGAAATCCAGAGCAACACATACAAAATGCCGGAGGAACTTGGCAGGTAAGACAGCATCTACGGAAATGTATAAACAGTTGATGTTTCAAGCCAAGACCCTTCATTAGAACTGGAAAACAAGAGGAAAGACTTTCTTTCCCTTTCAGTCCTGATGAAGGGTTCTTGATCTGAAATGTTGACTGTTTATTCATTAACAAGGGAAGATAAAAGATGTGAAATGCAAAACTCCAGAACAGTCCCAAGAATTGAAAGGGCAAACCTGAGTCAGTATCACAGACGGATATCTGACAGCAGTAATGGCCAGATGGCGAAGTTATCTGAAATTGGAGCTTCTACAGACTTTCTCATGTTTGTGAAATTGGAGCATTTATCATTGATTCTAAAAGTTTGCAACATGCACTGCCAGGAATTGTGGTAGAGGTGTTTAAGAGGCTCTAGATAGACATGTGAATATACAGAGAATGGAAGGATATGGACCACATGCAGGCAGAATGGATTAGTTGTTATTAACTAAATTATTTGGCAAAATGTCATAGGCCAAGGAACCTGGTCCTACGCTGTACTGTTCCATGTCCTCTGCTGCTTCACTGCAACATTATCAAACAAAAGATGAGATGTTACACTGGATTTGTGGTCTGAACACCACAGAGTGAAACAGGATACAATGTATGCAAATAGAACAATTTCATTGTTAGGAGATAGAATGGAGACTGTAGTGGATGGCTTCAGTTTTTTCAAAATTCAGCTGGAGAAAATTTTCTGTTTATTCCTTGATTTGAAATGTATTGATAAGACAAAACTAATTTACCCGGTCCTGAATCCAGCAACTGATAATCAAAATTCATTAATCCGTACTTGGATTAATCTCACAGTACCTCATGGCAAGAATAGTTTTGGCAAATAACTTATTTATAAGTTTGCTGAGTTAGTCTTAAATTCATTGTTGCTGTCCATAAAGCACAGAAAGACTGACCTCCAATTTAAGAAAAACTATAGAGAGACAAAGTAGTCATTGAAGCACCACCAGGTTTACAAAACATCCTGAGTGCAACCTGCCAATGTTATTATTTGAAACGCATTTTATCTTGATCACCTCTAGTCACAATAGCCAGTTGAGCCCAATGGCTTTGTTTAATTAGCTGTGCCTCAGTGTCAACACTCACCTCTAAATCAGAAAGTTCTGAATCACCACTGTCCTCTTTCTAATAGCACCACATCCATTCTGTAGTATGGCAAAAGAATGGTATACTGGCAGGTGTGTTCAAAGACATTATCAATCTCTCATTGCTATAAATGGAAGTTCCCACCTGCTTTAAAAGGGCAACAATCATACCAGCGCCCAAGAAGAGCAAGGTGAGCTGGCCTAACAACTCTTATCGAATAGCACTCACATCTACAGTGATGAAATGCTTTGAGAAGATAGTTATGGCTAGAGTCAACTCCTGCCACAGCAAGGACCTGGACCTACTGCAATTTGCCTATCACCACAATAGTTCTACAGTGTATGCTATCTCAAAGGCTCTTCAACAGGCCTTGGATTGCCTGGACAATACTAATATTTATGTCAGGCTGCTGTTTATTGACTGCAGCTCAGCATTTAACACAATCATTCCTACAGCTCTGATCAAAAAGCTCCAAAACCTGGGCCTCTGTACCTACCTCTGCAATTGGATCCTCAGCTTCCTCACCGGAAGACCAGTCTGTGCAGATCGGAAATAACATCTCCTCCTCCCTGATAATCAACACTGGCGCACCTCAAGGGTGTGTGCTTAGACCACTGCTCTACTCTCTACAACTGAGATGCCATCTATAAATCTGCCGACAGCGCAACTATTGCTGGCAGAATTTCAGATGGTAGCAAGAAGGCATGCAGGAGTGAGATGCATCAGCTATTTGAGTTACAACAACAACGCACTCAATGTTAGTAAGACCAAAGAATTGATTGTGGACTTTAAGAAAGGGAAGTCAAGGGAATACACGCAAGTCCTCATTGAGGTATCAGAAGTGGAAAGGCTGAGCAGTTTCAAGATCTTAGGTGTCAACATCTCTCAGGATCTCTCCTGGGTCCAACATATCGATGCAGTTACGAAGAAGACACACCGCATTTCATTTATTTGAGGAGTTTGAGGAGATTTAGTATGTCACCAAGGATACTCGCAAATTTCTATAGATTTATCATGGGGAGTATTCTAACTGGCTGCATCACCGTCCGATATGGGTCGGTGGGGGAGGTGGGAGGGATTCACTGCACAGAATCGAAATAAGCTGCAGAAAGTTGTAAACATAGTCAGCTCCATCATGGACACTAGCCTCCCAACGACATCTTCAAAGAGCAATGTCTCAAAAAAGGCAACATCTATCAATAAGGACCCCCATCACCAGAACGTGCCCTCCTTATTGCTACCATCAGAGAGAAGGTATAGGAGCATGAAGACTCACACTCAATGATTCAGGAACAGCTTCTTTTCCTCTGCCACCAGATTTCTGAATGGACGTTGAACCCATGAACACCACCTCACTACTTCTAGTTCTCTTTTTGCACTATTTATTTTACCTTATATACTTCTGAAACTTAGTCTATATTATAATGTATTGCATGTACTGTTGCCAGATAACAACACCATTCACAACTTATGCCAGTGATATTAAACATGATTCTGGTTCAATACTCCAAGTACAGTCTGACCAATGCTTTGTACAACTGTACTTGACATCTCAACTCTCAATTTAAGACAATAGGGTCCTTTAAGAGACTCTCAGGTAGGTACATGGAGCTTAGAAAAATAGAGGGCTATGTGGAAGCGAAACCCTAGTCGGTTTCTAGAGTAGGATATGTGGTTGGCACAACATTGTGGGCCGAAGGGCCTGTAATATGCTATAGATGTCTATGTTCAATGTTCTTCTACTCAATGCTTCAGCCTAGGCACAGAAACATGCCAAATGTTTTCTTCAACAGGCTATTTACCCCATCACCATTTTCAAGGTGCAACGAACTTGCACCCTAAAGCACCTACCAGTCAGAAAAATACTGCTCAACCACTATCTGCTCCACCCTGACACCAAACCAGTTTTGGACCTTGTTTGCCAATACTTGGATCCTGTATGCCTTAATACTATGAAAGTAATTTATTGAAAGTAAAAGATTAAGCCCACTGGAATCACACGAAATGCTGGAAGAACTCAGCAGGCCAGGCAGCATCTATGAAAAAGATAAACAGTCGATGTAAACAAATTGACAGTTTACTCTTTTCCATAGATACTGCCTGGCCTGCTGATTTCTTCCAGTATTTTGTGTGTTGCTTGGATTTCCAGCATCTGCAGATTTTCTCGTTTGCAAAGCCCAATAGAAATCATGTTTGTTTTTGCTGTAGTACAGCAACTAACAAAGAGATTTTTGCAAGACTAAGAAAGTGATAGGGCAGCAAGAGCAAACATCTCTATCGTAAGCACATAAATTAATGGAGATATGATTTAAGAGAAATAGGCAATTCTTACCTATGAAGATCCTCCACCATTTAATACGATCATGGCTGATCTAACTCCATTTTCATACCTAAATTTGACAACCTTTTACATTATTTTTTAAAGTAAGAATCTCCCTAGTTCTGTCTTAAAAATATTGAAAATCCAGTTCCAAAAATTTTAAATTAAATATTGTGGTTTAGCAGTGCCTTAAATTAGTTATGCATTATTTTTAAGCGATGACGCATAATTGTAAATTCTCCAGTAGGGTGGCACATCCTCTCCATACCTACCCCGTCAAAGCACTCACTCTTCTATATTCCAGGAAATATAACCTAGATTAAGCAACATCCCTTCATGTAACCACACTTTGATTCCAGATATTAATCCAGTAACCCTTGTCTAAACTGCTTAAAAAGCATTACCAACCTTCCTTAAATAAAGGGACCATTGCAGTACATAAATGTAGTTGTGGGAATTTCTTGTACAACTGAAGCATAACCTCCACTATCAATAATTTATACGAATCTGTAGGCATTCTTAATTAGTTACTATATTTGCATACAAACCTCTTTTCAAAACATGCACTGGAGTCCAAGTTCCATAGAACCATAGAAACTACAGCACAGAAACAGGCCCTTTGGCCCTTCTTGGCTGTTTCGAACCATTTTCTGCCTAGTCCCACTGACCTGCACATGGACCATATCCCTCCATACACCTCCCATCCATGTATCTGTCCAATTTACTCTTAAATGTTAAAAAAGAACCCGCATTTACCACCTCGTCTGGCAGCTCATTCCATACTCCCACCACTCTCTGCGTGAAGAAGCCCCCCCCCATGTTCCTTTTAAACTTTCCCCCCCTCACCCTTAACCCATGTCCTCTGGTTTTTTTCTCCCCTTGCCTCAGTGGAAAAAGCCTGCTTGCATTCATTCTATCTATACCCATCATAATTTTATATACCTCTATCAAATCTCCCCTCATTCTTCTACGCTCCAGGGAATAAGGTCCTAACCTATTCAACCTTTCTCTGTAACTGAGTTTCTCAAGTCCCGGCAACATCCTTGTAAACCTTCTCTGCACTCCTTCAACCTTATTTATATCCTTCCTGTAATTTGGTGACCAAAACTGAACACAATACTCCAGATTCGGCCTCACCAATGCCTTATACAACCTCATCATAACATTCCAGCTCTTATACTCAATACTTCGATTAATAAAGGCCAATGTACCAAAAGCTCTCTTTACAACCCTATCTACCTGTGACGACACTTTTAGAGAATTTTGTGTCTGTATTCCCAGATCCCTCTGTTCCACTGCACTCCTCAGTGCCTTACCATTAACCCTGTATGTTCTACGTTGGTTCGTCCTTCCAACGTGCAATACCTCACACTTGTCAGTATTAAACTCCATCTGCCATTTTTCAGCCCATTTTTCCAGATGGTCTAAGTCCCTCTGCAGGCTCTGAAAACCTTCCTCACTGTCTACTACACCTCCAATCTTTGTATCATCAGCAAACTTGCTGATCCAATTTACCACATTATCATCCAGATCATTGATATAGATGACAAATAACAATGGACCCAGCACTGATCCCTGTGGCACACCACTAGTCACAGGCCTCCACTCAGAGAAGCAAATCTCTACCACCACTCTCTGGCTTCTTCCATCCAGCCAATGTCTAATCCAATTTACCACCTCTCCATGTATACCTAGCGACTGAATTTTCCTAACTAACCTCCCATGCGGGACCTTGTCAAAGGCCTTACTGAAGTCCATGTAGACAATATCCACTGCCTTCCCTTCATCCACTTTCCTGGTAACCTCCTCGAAAAACTCCAACAGATTGGTCAAACATGACCTACCACGCACAAAGCCATGTTGACTGTCCCTAATAAGCCCCTGTCTATCCAAATGCTTGTAGATTCTGTCTCTTAGTACTCCCTCCAATAACTTACCTACTACTGACGTTAAACTCACCGGCCTATAATTTCCCGGAAACAACAGGAATTCTGCAGATGCTGGAAATTCAAGCAACACACATCAAAGTTGCTGGTGAACGCAGCAGGCCAAGCAGCATCTATAGGAAGAGGTGCAGTTGACGTTTCAGGCTGAGACCCTTCGTCAGGACTAACTGAAGGAAGAGTGAGTAAGGGATTTGAAAGCTGGAGGGGGAGGGGGAGATGCAAAATGATAGGAGAAGACAGGAGGGGGAGGGATAGAGCCGAGAGCTGGACAGGTGATAGGCAAAAGGGGATACGAGAGGATCATGGGACAGGAGGTCCGGGAAGAAAGACGGGGGCGGGGGTGACCCAGAGGATGGGCAAGAGGTATATTCAGAGGGACAGAGGGAGAAAAAGGAGAGTGAGAGAAATTCCGCAGGGATCGCTCCCTACACAACTCCCCTGTCCATTCGTCCCCCCCATCCCTCCCCACTGATCTCCCTCCTGGCACTTATCCGTGTAAGCGGAACAAGTGCTACACATGCCCTTACACTTCCTCCCTTACCACCATTCAGGGCCCCAAACAGTCCTTCCAGGTGAGGCATCACTTCACCTGTGAGTCGACTGGGGTGATATACTGCGTCTGGTGCTCCCGATGTGGCCTTTTATATATTGGTGAGACCCGACGCAGACTGGGAGACCGCTTTGCTGAACATCTACGCTCTGTCCGCCAGAGAAAGCAAGATCTCCCAGTGGCCACACATTTTAATTCCACATCCCATTCCCATTCTGACATGTCTATCCACGGCCTCCTCTACTGTAAAGATGAAGCCACACTCAGGTTGGAGGAACAACACCTTATATTCCGTCTGGGTAGCCTCCAACCTGATGGCATAAACGTTGACTTCTCTAACTTCCGCTAGGCCCCACCTCCCCCTCGTACCCCATCTGTTACTCATTTTTATGCACACATTCTTTCTCTCACTCTCCTTTTTCTCCCTCTGTCCCTCTGAATATACCTCTTGCCCATCCTCTGGGTCACCCCCCCCCGTCTTTCTTCCCGGACCTCCTGTCCCATGATCCTCTCGTATCCCCTTTTGCCTATCACCTGTCCAGCTCTCAGCTCTATCCCTCCCCCTCCTGTCTTCTCCTAACATTTTGCATCTCCCCCTCCCCCTCCAGCTTTCAAATCCCTTACTCACTCTTCCTTCAGTTAGTCCTGACGAAGGGTCTCGGCCTGAAACGTCGACTGCGCCTCTTCCTATAGATGCTGCTTGGCCTGCTGCGTTCACCAGCAACTTTGATGTGTGTTGCTATAATTTCCCGGATTACTTTTCGACCCTTTTTTAAACAACGGAACAACATGAGCCACTCTCCAATCCTCCGGCACTTCACCCGTAGACAGCGACATTTTAAATATTTCTGCCAGGGCCCCCGCAATTTCAACACTAGTCTCCTTCAAGGTCCGAGGGAACACTCTGTCAGGTCCCGGGGATTTATCCACTTTAATTTTCCTCAAGACAGCAAGCACCTCCTCCTTTTCAATCTGTACAGTTTCCATGGTCTCACTACTTGATTCTCTCAATTCCATAGATTTCATGCCAGCTTCCTTAGTAAATACAGACGCATTCCAATGCAATCCCTTAACGTTAAGATAATGTCCTCTGGTTTTAGAGTCATAGAACACAGCACAGCAGACATAGGCCCTTCAGCCCAGCTACTCTATGTTGAACCGTTAATCTGCCTAGTCACATTGACCTGAACCAGCTCCACAGCCCTCCATACCCCCTCATCCAAATTTCTCTTAAATGTTGAAATAAAATTCCGCATCAATCACTTGTGCTGGCAGTTCGTTCCACACTCTCACCACTCTCTGAATGAAGATGTTCCCCCTCAAGTTATCCTTAAAAATTTCAATTTGCACCCTTAACCCATGACCTTTAGTTGTAGTCTCACCCAACCTCAGTGGGAAAGGCCTGCTTGCATTTACCCTATCTATACCCCTCATATTTTTGTATACATCTATCAAGTCTCTCTTCAAACTACTACATTCTAGGAAATAAATTCCTAATTTATTCAACTTTTCCTTATAACTCAGGTCCTCAAGTCCCAGCAACATTTCTAAACTCTTTCAATCTTATTTACATCGTTCCTATAGGTAGAAAACCAAAAACTGCACACAATACTCCAAATTAAGCCTCACCAGCATCTTATACAACTTTAACATCCCAACTCCTGTACTCAATACGCTGATTTATGAAGGCCAATGTACCTGACCTTTATGACCCTATCTTCCTGTGACTCCACTTTCAAGGAATTATGAAACTGTATTCCCAGATCCCTCTGTTCTACCACACTTCTCAGAGCCCTACCCTGATCGGTCCTCCCGAAGTGCAACACCTCACGCCCGTCTGCATTAAATTCCATCCGCCATTTTTCCAGCTGGTCCAGATTCCAGACCAATCTTGGTGTCATCTTCAAATTTACTGAAATTTGCTGATCCAGTTTACCACATTATCATCCACATCGTTGGTATAATAACAAACAACAACAGATATAGCACCAATCCCTGTGGCGCACTAGTCACAGGCCTCCAGTCAGAGTGGCAATCATCTACAGTCTCTGGTTTCTCCCATAAAGCCAATGTCTAACCCAATTTACTACCTTAATCTTAAATGCCATGCAACTTAATCTTCTTAACCAACCTCCCATGTAGGACCTTGTCAAAATCCTTGCTAAAGTCCATGCAGACAATATCCACTGCCTTGCCTTCATCAACTTCCCTGGTAATTTCTTTGATAAACTCTATAAGATTGGTTTGACATGACTACCATGTACAAAGCTATGTTGAGTATCCCTTTAAGATCCCTTTAAAATCCATTTAAGATTCCCCCATTTCTTTCAGCTCCACACATAGATTACTATCCTAATCTTCCAATCTTGTCCTTTGCTCTTAATATATCCATATAAGCCCTTAGAATTTTCCTTCACCTTGTCTGCAACCTCATGTCTTCTTTTAGCCCTCCTGATTTCCTTCTTAGGTACTCTCTTGCATTTCTTATATTCCTCAGGTACCTCATCTGTTCCTATCTGCCTATACCTATGTGCCTCCCTTTTTTTTAAAACCAGGGCCTCAATATCTCTCGAAAACCAAGGTTCCCTGAACCTATTATCTATCCTTACCTTTTATTCTGACAGTAACATGCAAACCCTGTACTCTCAAAGGTCTCCAACTTACCAGAAAACAACCTGCTCTAATCCACACGTTAGATCCTTTCTGAGACCATCAAAATTAGTCTTTCTCCAATTAAGAATCTCAACCCGAAGACTAGACCCATCTTTTTCCTTAATTACCTTGAACCTAATGGCATTATGATCACTAGATGCAAAGTGTTTCCCTACACAAATTCTATCACCTGCCCTGTCTCATTCCCTAATAGGAGATTTAGTGTAGTACTCCATCTAGTTGGGGTTTCTATGTACTGATTAAGGAAACCTTCCTGAACACATTTGACAAACTCTTTCCCATCCAGCCCTTTTATAGTATGGAAGTCTCAGTCAGTATGTGGAAAGTTAAAATCACCTGCTATCACAACTTTATGAATCACAACCATCTGCCGATAAGATGGTGGCGCATTCCGTCACAGCAGCTTCTACAGGGTCAACAAAAGGTGCTACTGCCGTATTTTTAATGATCGCAAGGCCCTGCTGAATATTAAAAACTATAAGCACTGCAGGTCTACCCCATCAGCGAGTTGCTCACTGGTGGAGAAAATGAAGGAGCTGCACAACGTGCTGCTGCCTGGGTCGAAGGAGGTTTACAGACTAATGGCAAATAACCATCTTGGTCGCCTTTCTTGTGATTGAAAGACACTTTTGGACATTGTTAATGGGGAATGCTGCAAGTTCAATTTACTAATTTATTGGTGGAGAGCAGGAACGAACGTCGCCTGTCTACAATATACTCCAACGGGGCAGTGTGGCATGGCATCCAGGCTGGAGTCAGTGCTGCCCCCAGAGTTCACTCGGCAGAAGACAAGCTGTATTGTGGTCGACTGCA
The DNA here is from genome assembly GCF_963921235.1 of Mobula hypostoma. Lineage (NCBI taxonomy): Eukaryota > Metazoa > Chordata > Chondrichthyes > Myliobatiformes > Myliobatidae > Mobula > Mobula hypostoma. Next base: position 9,793,211 of record NC_086107.1, read on the forward strand.
GGTTTCAGTGGTATTCTGTTGGATTCCAGTGGTGGCATTACCTGTTTACAGCCGCTGTGAGAGAGACATCAAACCCAGTGTGCTCCACTGGGAGTAAGATGGCGTAAATTCTGGCTGGTGCTGTTTCCCCCCCCCCCCACCTCCCAATGTTCACTCGGCAGAACAATGGACTCAGGGTCTGGACAATATATATATATATATAATTTATTTATTTATTTATTTATATACATAGCATGGTTGTATTTTACTGATATCCTATATGTGCGAGGACTAGGCCTCAAGCTGTGGTGCTGCCTGTTTGCAGCTGCCAGGGAGAGGCGTTGGGGAAGGTGTGGCACTCAACATCAGTAAGACCAAAGATCCGATTGTGGACTTCAGGAAGGTTAGGACAAGGGAACACAAGTCAATCCTCATAGAGGGATCAGAAGTGGAGGGAGTAAGCAATTTCACGTTCCTGGGTGAGAATCTAACCTGGTCTCAACATATCAATACAGCTATAAAGACAGCAAGACAGCAGCCATATTTCATCAGGAGCTTGAGGAGATTTGGTTTGTCACCTAAAACCCTCAAGAACTTCTACAGATGTACTGTGGACAGCATTCTGACAGGCTGCATCACTGTTTGGTATGTGGGGGGGGCACAGGGGCACAGGATTGAAAGAAGCTACAGAAATTTGTAAAATTAGTCAGCCCCAGTATCCAAGACATCTTCAAGGAGTGGTGCCTGAGAAAGGCTGTGTCCATTATTAAGGACCCCCATCACCCAGGACATGCCCTCTTCTCACTGTTACTGTCAGGAAGGAGGTATAGAAGCCTGAAGGCTCACAGTCAGCAATTCAGAAACAGATTCTTCCCCTCTGCCATCAGATTCCTAAATAGACATTGAACCTACGAACACTTTTAATTTTTCTCTGTTCTTGCACTATTTTTAATTTAACTATTTAATATACATATATACACTCACTGAAATTGATTTACTTATTTTTTTCTATATTATAATGTATAGCATTGCACTGCTGCTGCTAAGTTAACAAATTTCACAACATACCCCACTGATATTAAATCTGATTCTGATTCCAATACCCAATGACTTCTCAGCCATTCTCAGCCACTTCTCTAGCAATTTGAAATGTACCACAACACTGCAATTATAATTTTTTCCCAAGTTCTTCTTTCACTACCAATTACCAATTTACAGTTATTTCAGGAATGCTACTTTCCTCTCTGAAGAGAAGCTAGATGCAAAATACTTGTCTAATTATTCTCCCTATTTTCCAATATCATTCCTGTAGCTCGCTCTCTAGAGGATCAATGCTCACGCTGTACTCGTTTTTAATTACCAATAGAAACTCCTAATCTGTTTTTTGTATTTCTACTAGTCTTTATTCATGCATTGTTTTTCCCTCTTTATTAATTTTAATTCATTCTTAGCTACCCTTTTTCTACTCTGTTTAATCTTCTGACTTTCCAACAGTCTTTGCACAATTATGTGCCTTTTCCTTCAGTCTGATTTATCTTTAATTTTTTAGACTTTTCAGCCTAAACACACCACTGTGCAACTGGGTGTTGGACTTCCTAACCAACAGATTTCAGGTAGTCAGGATGTACAACTGCTCCTCCCTCCCCATCATCCTCAAAATGGGTGTCCCCCTTCCAGGCCTGTGTGCTGAGCCCACTGCTATGTATTCTGCTTGCACACGACTACATGGCTAATCACATTGTCAAGTTCACAGATGTTATGACAGTGGTGGAGAACCCACAGAGAGAAGGCGGAAGTACTTAAAGCCTGGTGCCAATCAAATAACCTCTTCCTCAATGTCAACAAAAGAGATAGTTAACAACTTCAGAAGAGCAAACACCACTCTCAACAACACCCTTTATGTCAGCAGCACATCAGTGAAATCTGCTAGGAGTTTCAATCTCCTGGGAGTGCAAATCTTACACAACCTCTCATGGTCCCAGAACACATTCTATCCAATCAAGAAAGCTCACCAGTGCCTCTACTTTCTGAGGAGGCTGAAGATCACATCATTCTGACAAGATGCATGGTATGGAAACTGTACTGTTGCAGACAAGGCGGCTCTACAACAGGTATTCAAAACTGCTCAATGCATCACTGGCACAAGCCTCCTCATCATCAAGGACATATATACAGAAAGGTGCCAGTAAAGGGCCTGTAACATCATGAAGCGTCCCACCCATCCCGCTCATGGATTGTTTGTCCCTCTCCCATCAGAGAAGGCTATGTAGCATCCACACAAGGACCACCAGACTCAAAAACAAGTTACTTACCCCAAACAGTAAGGCTGATCAGCACCTCCACCCACAAACCCAACCCACCATACACCAACCAACTCTACTTTATCATTTCCTGTCAAGAGTCACCTTTCGTACTGACACTGCCTAGTGTCACTTTATGGGCATACAATCAAAGTATACAAGCTATATTACTTATCTATATTTATTGTGCTTTTATTAATTACTATTATTATTATTGTATTCTTTTTCTTATTGTGTTTTTATTTGTGTGCAACATCGAATCCAAAGTAAAAATTATTTCATTCTCCTTTATACTTGTATACTGAAAATGACGAACAATCTTGAATCAACCTGTCTTTGAATAATTATGTGCCTTTTCCTTAAATCTGACAGCATCTTTAATTTTTTTCAGTTAACTGCACAGAGCTTGGGCTCTGCTCTTGGAACTGGTCATTTACGTATGTTTAATTTGCCTCCAGAAACAGAATAATTTAAATTCCTACACAACCCAAACTACTATTATACTCACAAAGCTTTACTACCACATGAGACAAGCTGCATCACCATCTAGTGGACTAAAATGGGCGCAAAATTTTTGTTAATTTCCAGTGTAAATTGGTTGCTGAAAATACATTTACAAGTCCCTAACACTTACTATTTTAAAAATATAATTTGCAGAGAATTACACAAACACATGATGCAGGCCACTCAACCAAGCTCATTCCCGGTAGAATTTCTTGAATCTTCTATCATTCCTCATTTAATTCTCTCACATTACCCTCTATTTCCATGTTCTTTATTTGTTTGTCCAGATTCCTCTTAAATACATCTTTACTATTTGTTTCAACTACTCCACAACAGAAGGTTGTATTTTCGCATCACTCACCAAGTAAGAAATTTATTCCCAATGACCTTTTTCCCTAAGTGACAATATTAATATTTATGATTTTGTTGTTCCCCACACATTGAATCCCTGCATTTTGATCAGCAATGCTTCAGAATTTAGACCAGCCTTTTACTTTTCAAAGATTTTTTTAAAAACCTAGCTTATTTAAATTCTACCATCTTAAAATCCCAGTTCTGGTATAATTCCCAAGATTTTTTTGTTGCATGTTCTCTAGTGCCTTATGGCCTCTTTATTATAGAATTGCCAGTATTAGCAAGGGTAGAGAGCTAGATTGAATTCCTCTTCGTGCCTTGTGGCGCATTGGGAGATAACCTTACCATTTCTTTAGCATTTGTCTGTTTTTTTTAAAACGAGGTTGAGATTTTTTTTACAATGCTAAACCCGGCACAGATGGAAAGTATGCAAGGAACCGGCCAGCTTTGAACCCTGGACCACTTGCCTTGAAGTCCACTGCGGATGCCTCTTTACCACCGGCCGGCATTATCAAGGGTGCTACAACTAAAATAATGCTTCTCTATTTTATCAATTCTATCCCTCTAGAAATAAATGTCAACAGCTTCCTAGCTTTTGATTTGATACTTCATGGCGTAATTTGGACTTCCAGAATGGGTCAAAAACTGTCCTTATCACATGTAAAATTATTAAGTATAGGAATGGATGTTATGATTTTCATTGAGTTTCATTCTGGACAGAATTCAGCAAACTTTGGGGCGGGGGGGCAAAGGGATTTAACAAATTGAATCTAAGTTCTGATAAATGTCAGCAGTTATGAGAGAGACGAGAGAAGTTGGATCTCCTTCAGACAGTAAAGACCAGGAGACATAATAGAGGAGTTCAACATCTTGTGTAGTTGTGCTAAGAGTAAAAGGAGAGATGACTTCTTGTGACAGCGGGGTCATTAACCAAGGAAGACAGATTTAAAAGGATCGGCTAAAAGACCTGTGGCAAAACGCTGACATATTTTATTGTTAATGCTAAAAGTCGTAATTGGAACATGATGCCAGTGATAGAAGATTCACTAGTAAAAAGATGGATTTAAAATGCTATTATGGAAAGAGTAGGGAAATCGTCCTAATGGAATAGATCTGCCAGTGAGGAGACAAAAAAAATTGATGACCTGAAGACCCTCTTTCTGTGCTGTACATTTTTATGATTCTATTTTTATGATCCTGTTTTTTAAACTGCACTCAGATGCTTAAATTCTGAAACTTGGGTGCAAGGTCATGGCAGAAATTGGAATTTGTAAATCTCCAACCATTGTGTGCTGAATGAGAATGTCAGTCAAACAGAACTGATATCACAAAAACAGCTTCATTTACAGTACATCTTTTTAATATATAGCCATTGCAGTTTCTTGCAATTCAGCCAGACTTACAAGCCCATACATGCATTGGCATAATGTCAAAATTCCATACCAGAAGCAAGTAAGCATAGATGAAGTTAAAACGTTAGGAAAAAAAATAGTAGTATCCTTCTAGACACCCTCCAAAAAGATATTTAATACCCCTATAAATTATTCCAGGATAAATTGTCCAATCCAGATATTCGCTTCAATCCACAGATTTCCAGATATTCCAGCACTTACCTACTATTCCTTCTGTTGATTTTGTAAATCATTGCCAATCAGTCCTGGGGTTAGAGGACTATGTACGTGTGTGCGTGGGAAGAATGAACAGGGCTTGTTTTGCTGTCATTGTTTTCTCATTTGGTACATTCTGTTTTAGTTTGTTGTGTTTTATGTAGTTCAGTCGAGCATAGTGGGTATGCTATGTTAGAGCCAAAATATGGATGACACTTGCAGGCTGCCCTCAGCAGTGTGTTAGCAGCTAACACAAACAATACCTTTCACCGTATGTTTCAAGGTACATGATAAATAAATCTAACTCTGACTCTGAATAATCTTGATAAAGGGCAGAGCAGACTCAAAGGGCCTGAAAGTTTAATCCAGCTTTTTTTTCATACTTAGGTTCTCACCCTTAACGATCATGACAATCAATGTTAAACCCCCTCCCCCTATCAGATATCTTTTAACAATTATGGGGGGAGAAAAATAGTAGCATCTTCTCAGGAGACAATTTCTGAGAACTGCGCAAAGTACCAGCAACATCAAAACTACTGATCACAACAAATAACAACTCCAAAACATAAAGTAATGCAAACATTATGCATTATCAATGACAATGCTTCCCATGCAATTGGTTAGGTAATTAAATCTCCCTCCTCCCTAAACTCAAAAGAGCAAATTTCATGAAAAAGCAACTATTGCAGCCACTTAACCACAGCAATAGACTCCATGCTGGTGCTGAATAGTCAGGGTAATGTGCTAGCTTAATCTAAATAAGAAGACCCAGACAGAACTGAGCTCGGATCAACTGCAACCAAAGCAAAGACTCAATATCCTCACAGACATAGATGCCCAAGTGGATTATGTATATCAGTGATTCAACTGTTGCCGAATGATCTAGATACTATGGACATGAATACCACCAATTTTCTCATGAATACCTTCCATATCTAAATTATAACTCTATATATTCATAGTTACGAGATAAAGATATAATTGGCACATTGGAACTAGCACCCAATGAAATTCACACATTATAGCACCTGATTTCAGCAGCTTCATGGTGCCATCATACCTATTGTGATGTTTTGTCTGCATTGTTTGAATGAGGCTCCTTCCAATCACTTTCTCCTATCAACAAGAGATTACTTTTTTCCTCTCCTAGCTTCTCAATAAATGATTCTGAACTATTCATCTTAACAGTCCATGTGGAAGCAAATTCCAAATCCACTATACATGAATGTAGTTTTTTTTAATTCTCAGTAAGCCTCTCAGCCACAGCACCTAAGGAAGTGTGGCTCAGCTACACTTGCCAGTACAGTCCATATCCCAAATCTGAACTAGCATAGTGGTTAGCACAACACTTTATTTACAGCTCCAGCGACGCAGATTCAATTCCCGCTCCCCTTGACCCTGTGGGCTTCCTCCGGGTGCTTCGGTTTCCACCCGAAGTCCAAACACGTACCGGTTGGTAGGTTAATTGGTTGTTGTAAATTGTCCTGTGATTAGACTTCAATTAAATTGGGGGACGCTGGGCATTGTGGCTTTAAGGGCCATAAGGGCATACTCCGCACTTACCTCAATAAATTAAGTGAATAAGTGTGTCTTACCTACCAGATGTTTCAGGGTCACAGTCAATCAGTTCTACAGGACAGAAAAAGACCCATCAGACCAATCCTCCATACCAACCAAGGTGCCTAACTAAGCTAGTCCCATTTGCCTGCATTTAGTCTATATCCCTCCAAAACTTTTCTATCCATATGCCTGTCCAACTACCCTATAATTGAATTGAATTTATTTCTTACATCCTTCACATACATGAGTAAAAATCTTTACGTCTGTCTAAATGTGCAACGTGCAATTTATAGTAATTTGTAATTACTATAAATACACCTTATATATGCCCTTCATGATTTTATAAATTGTTATCAGGTCACCCCCTCAGCTTTCTACACTCAAGGGAAAAAAAATCCTAGTCTCTCCAGCCTCTCCTTCCCAAACATTCCACACCTGGCAACGTTCTCTTAATTTTTTTTGTTTCCACCCTCTCCAGTTTAATGGCATCCTTCCTACAGCAGGGTGACCAGGGGTGTAATATTGAAATTCAATCTTTAGAGGCTAAGGTTCAGGTACTGCAATGTATTTACTATAACATCTAATTTCTGATGTATTACCCATACTTTCATTTACACCTTCGCCCAAGCTTTGTCCATTTCTCCAAGTCTCTTCTCAAAACTCTCCCTTTGAATGCAATCAAGAAATAGATAACATCTTCCTGAGAACAATATTTAAAAATCTTATTCAGCTACATGTATTCTCCATTATTCTCAAGTCATTAAAATTCAAATTACAGATAGCAGGACAGCATCAATCGTCTACCGTCAGTACGTAGGCACTTCCACCCCGTTGATTGTCTTGTGAAGGAAATCCCCGTGTTTATTTTCATGCATCCTAAGAGACATCTCACCATTCACAATTGCTTTGACTATGAGGCTGATGGACTAAATCATGATCAAAGTAGCTAAACGACAATAAGTAGAGAGAGAACTATAGAATTTAGAAACTTGTCAGATGAAGGCATGGCCATCTAACATTGAAGGTTAATGAAAAGACCAGATCTAAAGAGCTACATATTATCACAGTTACAGTAGTGGAAGAATTTTCTTACATAAACACAAGAAATTCTGCAGATACTGAAAATCTTAAGCAACACACACAAGGTGCTAGAGAAAGTTAGTAGATCAGGCAGCATCTATGGAAGGAAATGAACAGTGAACGTTTTGAGCTGAGACCCTTCATCAAGACAGGAAAAGGAGGAGGTAGAAGTCAGAATAAGGAGCTGGAGGGGGAGGGGAAAGAGTACAAGCTGACAGGTGATAGGTGCAAGGGGTAAAGGTCTGAAAAAGGAATCTGATAGGAGAGGACAAGGGACCATGAAAGAAAGGGAGGAGGGGCACCAGAGAGAAGTGATGGACAAGTAAAGAGAAGGGGTAAGAGATGAATCAGAATGGGTGATGGAAAAGAAAAGAAGGGGGAGGGGAGAATGTACCAGAAATTAGAGAAATCGATGTTAATGCCATAAGGTTGGATGCTACCCTGATGAAATATGAGGTGTTTTGCCTCCAAACTGGGTGTAGTCTTTTTGTGGCCGTAAAAGTGGCTTTGGAACAACATGTCAGAATGGCAATGGTAGTTGAACAGAAATGGATAGCCACTGGGAAATCTTGCCTTTTGTGATGGACGGAACAATGGTGCTCGACAAAATGGTCGCCCAATCTACATCAGGTCGCACTAGTGATGAGACCACACTGGGAGACCTTTCTTGTCCATTATTTGAAACGAAGGCATCATCAGAAGGGTCAAGCTTTAGTGACGCCAGCTCGGGATCCTGGTGATGACAATGTCACTAAATATCACGAGTAGGTGATCGGACTATTATTGGAGACAGACTTTGTGGCAAGATGTTTACTTATCAACCCATATCTGAAAGTCATTAAGATCTTGTTGGAAGCAGTCATAGGCTTTTCCTCTGCTGAGAAATTTAGTATAGAATTTAATACAGTTTAATCATGAACCATCATCGTTACTTACAACATTTGAATGGAAGGAAGGTCATTGATGAAGAGTTCAAGGTGGTTGAGTCTGAAGAACATCCCATTGTGCAAATGAGCATTTTCCCCTTAACGTCCATTGATTTCAGCTTTATTTGGACCTCACTCAATCCCATCCAGTCTTGATAATAAGGGCAATCACTCTCAACTAACTTCTGGAATTGAGGCTTTGGTTCATGTTTGGACTAGTGGTGGCACAATACCGCAGCCAACAGAGTTGCTCTTTCAACACCAGCAACCCAGGTTCAGTCCTGCCCCCTGATGAAGATGAATGGAATTTGCACATTTTGCCTGCCAGTTCAGGGGGCTAGGGTCATTTCTGTGGTGTATGACTATTGCAGTGAGATGAGATATAGAGCTAACTGATCCAGGCAAACTCCCCAAATGAGTATTGATGAACAGGCTACTAACACCATCCAACACTTTGCTGACAATTGAAAGTGACAGATTCAATGCTATTTAGCTCAATTGAACTTGCTATGCTTGTTGTAAACAGGGGGAATACTACAGATGCCAGAAATAGAGAAGTACAAGATTATGGAGTGAAACAAAGACAAGGATGACAATTTATTTAAAACTGTTTAACTGATTCCTAATGTAGGGCAGTAAGCATAGATGCTATCTCTCGTTAAAATATTTGCATACAAAAACTATTATCACCTACATAAGGTGACAGAAATGATTGCAATTGTTAACAACTAGAGTGATTAGAAAGTAAAACCTGCTACAAGGAGTCACGGAAGTAAAGAGCAGAGCAGTTAGGCAGAATCAAGAACCGAAAAATATGCTGATACCCAGGACAAAGTGTCGAGCTCACAAGAAACACAAATGTCATTCTATAGTAAGAAGATATTTATGTATTTTAAAAAGAGGGGATACAGATATCAGAAAGAGATAAATCAAAACTTCAGCATAAAAATAGGCTATAATTTCAATTCAAGTATTTTGGTATCCAGGATCTCACTTGGCCATTCAATCCCTATAGTCCCAATATCTCCAGATTTAGCTCAGGGTCAACAAGTAAGTAGTTGATAATGGGTGCGGTAGAATGGGGTGAGAGGTGGAGATGCGGATGGGATTGGTGTCAGTAGATGGTACTGGGGTAGAACAGGTTAGGAGAGGGAGAGGAATTGGGGTATAATAGGTTGTGTGGGAGATAGGGAAGGGTGGAATGGATTGTGGGTAGGAGCTGGGCTGCAACAAGATGGGGGTAGATGTACCTCTTCCTAGAGATGCTGCCTGGCCTGCTGCGTTCACCAGCAATTTGGAATTTCCAGCATCTGCAGAATTCCTGATGTCTGGGGGTAGATGGTTTGGATTGAAATAGGAGGGCAGGGGATGGGGCTGGGGATGAATGGGTTAGGAACGTGAGATGGGCTGGGCTGGAATAGGTTGGGAGTGAGGGGGTTGATGATGCTGGGCTGCAACAGGACAGAAGTGGAATTGGTTTGCAGCAGGAGAAGAAGTGGTAGGGCTGGGCAATTGAGTGAGGGTGAGCATGGGGGTGGGAGGGACGGGGGATGGGGACAGGAGACGGAATGGAATGGGTTGGGTTGGTAGATGATGCTTGGGTTGAGGTAGAATAGGTTTGGGGTAGGAATTGGGAGTGGAGTCGTGGTAGAATGGGATGAGGTATGGTAGACTGGGATGGGGTGGGAATTGGGAATTGGGAATTCCCAATTAGTAGAATAAGCTGAGGGTGATTGGGCTAGGTGTGGTGCAATGGTATGGGTTGGGGTAGAAATTGAGTGTGGAGTTGTGGTAGAATGATTTGGGGAATACGGAGTTGGTTCTATAGTAGAGGTTGAGGAAGGATTTGGGAGGGGAAATGTGCGGAGAGAGAGCTCGAGCTCGCTATGGTTGAGCATATTCCGAGAGGTTTCATCACAAATCAACAGCTCAAGCAGATTTTTCACATTGTACCCGACATATCTTTTATAACTGATGAAAGAAGGTGTTTTCTCTCTCTCCGAGGACGGTTCCAGCTACACAATATTGTGGAAACTAGGGGGAGAGCCTGCAACCGCAGAACGAGCGTCGTTCGATAGGGAGGTCATGTGGCGGGTGTGTGAGGTACAAAGGGTTGAGAAGTTGAGGAGATTCCTACCCACTAAAGAATATCATCCGCATATTTAAGTCATCGCGCACCTAACACTCCTACCTGCCTTCACCATCGGCGCCCCTCGTGCTCGGCTGGCGGGTAACAGCGCAAACCGTCCCGCGAGCCTTTGCGGTGCGCCGGCTAATAGAGGGCTTTCTCGGGAGCTGTGCATTTCGGGATAACGTGAACACCATACCCGACTGTCTCGACTCAAAATACTGACTATTTATTTCCCTCTAGAGTTGTTGCCCGATTTGTTAAATCCCTTTAGCCTGTTACTCAGGGCTATCTAAAACAGCCGTTTGGTAGAGTAAATAGCACGAAGTGCGATAAAGACCAGAGATCGCACACTCGGGAGAGTTTGTAGATGTTGGAAATACAAAGCAACAACACACAAAACGCTGGAGGAACTCAGCAGGTCAAGTAGCATCTATGGAATGGAAAAGCGTACACAGTCGACGTTTCGGGCCGAGACCTTTCTCCAGAGACTGGAGATGCTGTTCTGCAAGAGATTGATTTGGCAAACAAGTTTTATAGTGACCTCGCTACATAGGGTTGATACGCACAGTCGTTAACTCTTTTGGGGAATGAAGAACGAGAGGAGGGGAAAGATTTAGTAGGAACCTGAGCAGCACCACTTTTCACCCAAAGGGCTGCATGTGCATGGAATGTGCTGCCAGAGGAAATGGTTGATGCAGGTACGCCTGTAACATTTAAAACTTAGATGGCTATCTGTATGGGAAAAATTGAAAGTGATATGGGCCAGACAGGATTAGATTAATTGGGAATCATGGTCGGCGTAGACCAATACAGCTGAAGGACCTGATTCGTGATGTATAACTCTATAATCCTTCAAAATTTAATGTCTATAAATTCACATTTACAAATAAATCCACAGTTACAATCAAAGTAACTGGAGGGAGTAAGGAAAATAAAGAAAATATCATGGAAACATTCAATAGGTCAGGATGTGTTTTGTTTTAATATATTGAGTGTTTATTTCAGATCTTTTTCGTCAGCAACATTTTATTTCTCAAACTTTAAAGTGTTGTAGTTCGAAGTACATATATATGTCACCATATACAACCTTGAGATTCACTTTTTGTGGGCATTCACAGTAAATACAAAGAAACAAAAATAGTAATAATAAATAAGCAAGAACATTAGATGAAGAGTCCTTGAAAGTGAGTATGTAGATTGTAGTAACAGTTCAGTGTTTGGGTGAGTGAAGATGAATAAAGTTATCCCCTCTGTTCAAGAGTCCAGTGGTTGAGGGGTAATAACTGTTCCTGAACCTGGTGGTGTGGGTTCTGAGCCTCCCGTATCACCTTCCCGATGGCAACAGTGACAAGAGGGCATAGCCTGACTGGTAGGGGTCCTTGATGATGGAAGCTGCTTTCCTGCAACAGCACTCCATGTAGATGCACTCACTAGTGGGAAGGGCTTTACCTGTAAAGGGCTGGGCTACCTTCTGTAGGCTTTTCCATTCAAGGACATTGGAGTTTCCATACCAGGCTGTGATGCAACCAGTCAATATACTCTCCACTGCACATCTTTAGAAGTTTGTCAAAGTTTAAGGTATCTTGCAGAATCTTCACAGACTAGTAGAGGTCTTACCGTGCTTCCTTTGTAATGGCACTTGCATGCTGGATCCAGGACACGTTTTCTGAAATAACAGCAAAGAATTTTAAGTTGCTGACATTCCCCACCTCTAACTCCCCGATGAGGACTGGCTCATGGACAATCAGTTTTCTCCTCCGGCAGTCATCTTACATCTTACTGACATCGAGCGAGAGGTTATGGCACCACTGAGCCGGACTTTTAAACTCCCTCCTATACGCTGATTCGTCGCCACCTTTGATTCGGCCAATAACAGCGGTGTTATCAACAAACATAAATATGGCACTGGGGCTGAGCTTAGCCTCCCCATCATAAGTATAAAGTGAGTAGAGCAGGGGGGCTAAGCATACAGCCATGTGATGCACCTGTGCTGTTGGAGAATGTGGAGGAGATGTTGTTGCCAATCAATCTGACCGGGGTGTGCAGGTAAGGAAATCCAGGATCCAGTCGCTCAAGTTGGTATTCAGGCCTAGGTCTTAGAGTTTATTGATTAGTTTTGAGGCGATGAAGGCATTGAATGCTAGCTGCAGTCAATGGAGAGCATCCTGATGTATGCATCTTCACTGTCCAGCTGTTCCAGGATTGAGTGAAGAGCCAATGAAATTGTATCTGCTGCTGACCTGTTGTGACAGTGGATCGAAAGCACTCCTCAGGCAGGAGTCGATATGTTTCATCACCAGCCTCACAAAGCACTTCATCACTTGGATGTAAGTGCTACTGGACCATAGTCATTGAGGCAGCTCACCAACTTCTCCTTAGGCACCGGTATAATTAGATTAGATTAGATTATGAGGACACTCAGTCCTCGTTTATTGTCATTTAGAAATGCATGCATTAAAAAATGATACAACGTTCCTCCAGAATGATATCACAAGAAAACACAGGACAAACCAGGACTAAAACTGACAAAACCACATAATTGTAACATATAGTTACAACAGTGCAAAGTAATACCATAATTTGATAAAGAGCCGACCATGGGCACGGTAAAATAAAAGTCTCAAAGTCCCGATAGACTCATCATCTCCCGCAGATGGAAGAAGGGAGAAACTCTCCCCGCCATGAACCTCCAAGCGCCGCAAACTTGCCGATGCAGCACCATTGGAAGCACCTGACCGCAGCAGACTCTGAGTCCGTCCAAAAACTTCAAGCCTCCAACCAGCCCCTCTGACACAACCTGTCCGAGCACCATCCTCTGCCGAGCGCTTCGACCCCGCCCCGGCCGCCGAGCAACAAGCAAAGCCGAGGACTCGGGGCCTTCCCCTCCAGGGATTCTGTACCACACAGTAGTAGCAGCAGCGAAACAGGCATTTCAGAAGTTTCACCAGATGTTCCTCCGTGCTCTCACGTCCGTCTCCATCAAATCAGGATTGTGCACGGCACCCTACTTGACAAATAACAGACATCACCACCGGAGTGGCCGCTGTGAGCTGCGTCGTGCCGCCATCTTCTCCTCCCGAGATATAAAGCAGGTGGGTACCTCAGACTGCCAAAACGGGAATTTAAAGATATCAGTGAACACTCCCATATAATGCTAGAGGAACTCAGCAGGCCAGGCAGCATCTATGGAAAAGAGTAAACAGTTTTCGTTTTGCGCCGAGACCCTTCAACAGTCCTGCTTCTATAAAGTCTGTGACAGCTGTGGCATATTCGTTCAAATCCTCTGATGAGCCTTTGAACACGGCCATTCCACCAACTTGAAGCAACCCCACAGCTATTCCTCGGCCTCCTGCGACCACCCTTTATTACCTTTATCTGTGGAGTCTTGCTCTTTTTCTCTGCCTGTATGAAGGTGTCCGTTGCCTGGTGTCATCTGACAATTTCTCCAACATCCATGAATTCTGCCATCAAGAAGGATAAGGGCAGCAGACAGATGGGAAGAGCACCATTTAATATTCTCTGTCATAGCTGGGTCTAAATCGTGAAATTTCCTATGCAGGAACATTGTGAATGAATCTTCAAGTATGACTGGGATGGTTCATGGAGCTGGCTCACCACTCCCTTCTTAAGGATAGTTCAGGATGGGCAGACAATGCGAGTGACACCCACATCATGACAACGGCTGTAGTTACCACCTCACTGCCCCAGTTCAATCTTCACCACCTCTACTCCCTGTGACAAGGGTGGATCAGAAGTCTGGAAGTGAAGACTCGATGGCCAAAGCCCTGGGTTTGCAAGTCTGCGATTTCACTGGGGAGGCTGGAGGCCTGAATGGTGTCAAGTTAGGAAAAGGGGAAGTACAACAAGATCTTGTTCATCAGTCACTGAAAGTAAGCATGCAGGTACAGCAGGCAGTGAAGAAAGCTAATGACATGTTGGCCTTCATAACAAGGGGAGTTGAGAATAGGATCAAAGTGGTCCTTCTGCAGCTGTACAGGGCCCTGGTGAGACCACACCTGGAATATTGTGTACAGTTTTGGTCTCCAAATTTGAAGAAGGACATTCTAGCTATTGTGGGAGTGCAGTGTAGGTTCACGAGGTTAATTCCCGGGATGGCGGGACTGTCATATGTTGAAAGATTGGAGCGACTGGGGTTGTATACACTGGAATTTAGAAGGATGAGAGGGGATCTGACTGAAACATATAAGACTATTAAGGGATTGGACACGCTAGAGGCAGGAAACATGTTGGTGGGGTCCAGAACCAGAGGCCACAGTTTAAGAATAAGGGATAGACAATTTAGAATGGAGCTGAGGAAAAACTTTTTCACACAGAGGGTTGTGGTTCTGTGGAATGCTCTGCCTCAGAAGGCAGTGGAGGCCAATTCTCTGGATTCTTTCAAAAAAGAGTTAGATAGAGCTCTTAAAGATAGCGGAGTGAAGGGATACAGGGAGAAGGCAGGAAAAGGGTACTGGTTGTGGATGATCAGCCATGACCACAGTGAATGGTGCTGGCTCGGAGGGCTGAATGGCCTACTCCTGCACCTATTGTCTATTGTCTATTGTCTGCAAGTCCCTGAGCCTAGTGGAGGTCAGAGGCCCAGAGGCAGCCTGTCTTGGGATTGAAGGCCTGTCTGCCCATATGAGGAGGAGGCTGGTTGGGTGGGAGGGAGGAAGATGTCCTGTCTTGCTGATGCTGTTGTTCTGCTGAACATTGTGGGCACATTATGTTGATGGAAGAATATGTGGCAACACTTGTGATCTGCTCCCAGCACATCCATAGCTCGCTTTGTTATTAATGCTAATAATGTATTTCACTGTGAGTTTCGATATACACGCGATGCATAAAGGAAACTGAATCTGAGTCTGCGTGGGTTTCTCACGGGTGCTATAGTGTCTTTCCTCAGTCTAAAGATTTTTGGATCTGTGGTTTAATTTGTCACTGTAAATTGTGCTGGTTTGTAGGTGAGTAATTGAACATGAAGGAGTTGATTGGAATACAGGGAGAATGTGATTGCTCTGTGAACTGACATTGATTTGATGCACTTATAATGGCCTCCTGCATTACAAGGACTTACGTTGAATTGATAAATAAATGTTTTCACCCACCTCCTTCAAAACTACCATTTTCTGTCTTTATTTTCCAGACTCTCTCCAGTTAAAGTTATTCATTTAGATTGTAAGATGGAGTCTGTCACTCTGCAATGGAAATTCTGAGAAGTTACTCTGGAATTTAACAGCACCTACAAATAGTTCACTGATTAATGCAAAATCCTTTCTTCCTGTGGAAGTACTCAATGACAGTTTTATAGGTTGGCAGGTGGCAGAAGAAAGATTGGCCAAGTAATTGGTTGTACACACACATAATGGCTCCAACAACCAGTGAAGACCAGATAATGTTTTATTTCATACAAAAAAATTAGAAATTACTTACAATAAAATTTTGTTTTACAATATAATTTGTTTTCTAAAGATCTCCTTCTAGGGTTTAAATCATCTCATAGCTTTGTCTATTGCAGACAAACTGATAGAGTGCTTGCCCTTATTCATTAAAAACCCTGTTTATTGTTGTGTCACCCAAATAGCTGGATGGCAATGGGCAAAAGGATAATACCCCCACCCTTCCTCTATTCACCACTCTGACCTTCTCACCTGCCTATCATTTCCCCCTGGGTCCTCTCCTCCTCCCCTTTCTCCTATAGTCCACTCTCCTCTCCTATCGAGTCCTTCTTCTCCAGCCTTTGACCTATCCCACCCATCCATCACCTATCACCTTCCTGCGATCCTCCTTCCCCTCCCCCATCTTTTTATTCTGGCGTCTTCCCCCTTCCTTCTCAGTCTTGAAGAAGGATCTCAACCAGAGATGTTGACTATCTATTCATTTCCATAGATGCTGCCTGACCTTCTCAGTTCCTCCAGCACTTTGTGTGTGTGTGTGTGTGTGTGTGTGTGTGTGTGTTGAAAAGGATAATCATTCTTTTTTTTACTTGGAGTTTCTTCTCTGTGGATTGTCACCTTGTCGTGGTGGAGAAGCTTGTGTGGTCCTGTGATCCCGAGAGCAATGCCGTCTGGATCTATGCTCCTGGTAGGGTCACCCATGGAGGTAAGGTCAAGGGTGAGGTCCCTGACAAAGAACAATCCAACCAAGACCTCAACACTGGAACAGGCGGACGAAGTTACTTCGAACTCAATGGCTGTGAAGGCGGATGAAGGCTGCAACAAATCCATCAGCTCCAATCGTCGTGGTTTCCATGCCATTGGAATCAGTTGGTTGATTTGTGAAGTATCGTGTGCTTCTTGGAGTGCAACATCAAGTACACAATGAAACAAACATACGCACAGGCATCTTCACTCTGTACAGAACGAAGACCATCATCCTCGACCTTGAGGGATAGCCACGACTCGGAGTTTATTGCCAGTATTCACTCCTGTTTCCTTGGAACTGTCCCTCAAATCATTGGTTGGTTTAAGGAACCCATTGGTTACCAAAAGCATTTGAAAATATACAAATATGTATGCAACCTCTGGAATCATGATAGCACTTATGATTTGAATCATTTGATTATTGTTTTAATAACAGACTAGGTAGGTTAGATTGATTACATCATAATCAGTACATTCTATTGGAAATATAGTGCAATGATATATGATCTTACTGTCAGTTGCTAGCCTTCAGACCTGTGCTACTTTTAAAATACTGGTCACCACCCTTGAGCCTCTGTGTAACAATGTATGCAGTGTAAGTAATTACTGACATGTATTCAAATGAAATTAGATTCCCGATGGCCATTGATTTAATGGCACTATTTCTTCTGTTCAATTTAAATTTTTAAATTCGCCTTTATGTAAGGAAGGCAAATGCAATGTTAGCATTCACTTTGCGAGGACTAGAATATAAAAGCAAGGATGTGACGCTGAAGTTTTTTACAGCATTGGTCAGACTGCATTGGGAGTATTGTGAGCAGTTTTTATACTTTATACTTTTGTTTTTGGCTCCATATCTAAGAAAGCATGTGCTGGCATTGGAGAGGGTCCAGAAGAGGTTCACAAGAATTATCCTGGGAATGAAAGGGTTAATGTATGAGAAGTCTTTGAGGGCTCTGGGCTTATACGAGCTGGAGTTTAGAAGAATGAAGGGAAGTCTTTAAAATATTTAGTATCAGGACATCATGTATTATGAATATTGAAAGACCTAAATAGATTGGGTGTGCAGGGGATGTTTCCTATAGTGGGAGATTCGAGGACCAGACGGCACAGCCTCAGAATAGAAGGATATCCCTTTAGAACAGAGGTGAGGAGGAGCTTCTTCAGCCAGAGAGCGGTGAGTCTGTGAAATTCATTGCCACGGATGGCTGTGGAGGCAGTCATTGGGTATACTTAAAGAGGAAGTTGAGAGGTTCTTGGTTAGTAATGGTGTCAAAGGTTTTGGGGAGAAGTCAGGAGAATGGGGTTGAGAGGGAAAATAAATCAGCCAGAATAGAATGGTGGAACAAACTTGATGGGCTGAATGGCCTAATTCTGCGTCTATGTTTTATAGTCTCTTTTGGGATTGAGTCTCCATAACCATGGTATCATCACATTTTTGGGGATCTCATGTCCTTACGTTGTGGGCTTAGTCTTCACTACTCTCTCACCTCTGACAAAAGAAGTTGTGATGAGACGCTCCCGAACATGCCAGCTTCCTCATTCAGTGCTTGTTAATATTTGAACTTCAGCCATCCCAGTTCACTCAGAGTAGGGAAAAGTGGCCTTCATTATCTCTCCTGGCAGGAAGAGCCCTGGCCTGGGCCACCGCGCATTGGGAACATGGGTCAGAGTTCAGCGTGGATTCGGAGGAGTTCATGGCCGCCATGAGCAAGATGTTTCATCACCCCGTCGGAGCCAGCCGAACCTCGGACCGCCTGATGAAGATTCGACGGGGGGACGGTCAGCGCCCGACTGCGTGATCGAATTTCGGACCTCGGCCCAGGAGAGTGGTTGGAACAGGGAGGCCTTGGCCATACTATACCGCCACAGACTCCAGAACGAACTGAAGGATGCCCTCACCTCGGGAGAGCCAGCAGAGGACTTAGAGGACCTCGTCGACCAGACCACCCGTTTGATAATTGTCTGGCAGAGCTAAAGTGGGACCACTTCAGGACGTCAAAAGGAGCTGGTCTGAACCTGACCCCTACACATCGCAGGGGCCCTTCCACTCCCCAACCTCCGGCCAGGACCAGCCCGTCACCTGCTCAAGATCCAGTCGAACCCATGCAGGTCGGTTGCACTGGACTCTCTGCTGACGAGAGGTTCTGGCATTGGAATCGGTGTTGCTGCTTTTACTCTGAGAAAGCAGGTCACCTGCGGGATGAATGTCTGAAAATGTAGCGCTTGGGGAACTGCTAAGATCGTCCAGTGTCGGGAGGACTGTGACAGTAGCAGCCACTACACCTCGGATTCTGGTTTTGTGCTGAAGGAGGAGTTCACCTGGGGTAAGAACCTGAGGCAGGAAAATGCTTTTGTGGACTCAGAGGCAACGGGTAATTTTCCGGACTTAGAAACCACTTGTCGGTTCGACATACCACTGCAAGAGTTGAGCCAGTCCTTGCCCACAGCTGCCTTGGACAGCCAAACACTAGGTTCCAGGCAGATTCAGCAAGACTGTGGAATTGCAGATGAGGATGGGGGATCATGTGGAAGACATCATTTTCTACATTATTGACTCTCCATTCATACCCCTGATCCTCGGGTATCCTTAGTTGTCCCAGCATAACCTATCTGTGGACTGGAGAGAGGGGAGAATTATTGCTTGGTCCAGTCACTGTCAAAGGCTTTGTTTACAGCATGGTGGTCCGACACCCAGACTCTACGGTGACCAATGACCTATAAGGGGGCCAGGCTTCAGTGCAAGGAAACCTGAGACCTTCTGGAGCCTAGACCAGTCCTGAAGAGCGGACAAACTGGTTGTGGCCAACGGGACAGTGCAAGTCCCGACACAGTCTAGTCGGAATCCCACAGGAACTAGAAAGAGGGAATTTCTACGTCAGAAGAAAACCGAGGAGAATCCCTAGCAGTCTGGCAGACTTGCTGCTAAGCTGAAGGAAACCAGCTGCCAAGTCTCAAAGATGGGAGAGACTCCCTTACACCAATTCTTGAAGCCTATTCCCAGAGATGCAAGAACCCTCTAAAGCCTCGCTGCCGTTTCCCGTGGATGCAGACAGGGAGTCGGACTCTGATTCCATGGATGAAATTGGTGAGCTCAGAGAGGACCCATGTCAAAGAAGTCTCAGAAGTCATCCCATCCTTGAAGGAAGTTCCATCACACAAACCAATCTTCCGTCCTTGGACTCACTTTACACCGCACGCTGTCAGAGCAGTGCTGCCAAGGGTAATCAAGGACACGACCCACCCAGCCAACACACTTTTCATCCCTCTTCCCTCCGGGAGAAGGCTCAGGAGCTTGAAGACTCATACGGCCAGATTTGGGAACAGCTTCTTTCCAACTGTGATAAGACTGCTGAACAGATCCTGACCCGGATCTGGGCCGTACCCTCCAAATATCCGGACCTGCCTCTCGGTTTTTTGCACTACCTTACTTTCCCTTTTCTATTTTCTATTTATGATATATAATTTAAATTTTTAATATTTACTATCGAGTTGTACTCCAGGAAGCACGAAGAGCAGAATCAAAGATCGCTGTGATGATTATACGCTCCAGTATCAATTGTTTGGCGACAATAAAGTATAAAGTTCCAGAGGAGCTAGCAACACTTAAACCAGTCAAACTCCCCTCTGTTTACAAGAACTTAGAGGAGGTTATCAGCAAGGGAAAGGCCTCGACTCTTCCACCACACCAAACCTACAACTGTGCCACAGACCTGCTGCCCGGTACCTGTCCCCCACAAGGCCGTTAGTATGTGCTCTCAGGCCCAAAGAGAAGCGCAATGAAGAATATAAAGGAAGCTCTTGCCACGAGCTTCATTCAGGTCTCCACCTCACCTGCCCAAGCAGGTTCAGTCCTCAATCATAAGCCAACCAGTGATTTTACCTAGCATTTGTTTTGTGCTCAGTTCCTCAATCCTGTTTGAGATGGTGTCTCGATCCCAGCCTCGAATACTCCAGCATCTGGGTCCGAGCCACCCTCGTCAAGGACTCGCATCTCATCAACTACCACTCCAGAGACTTGTACGCAGCAATCTCAGAGTTCTTCATTCTCGGATTGTTGACTTGGATTAAACTCATGCAAACAATAAAAAAGTAATCAGCACACCGAACATTAACTGTGGAGCCCTTGCAAGTGAGTCTCCAGCCATGGAGCCAGTTCAGCGCTGAGGCCAGTGAATGTTGCAAAGTAACGAGCTGAATACCGGTTCATCTTTCACCCTCGGCCTTGATCAAATCACACAAATATTCAGAAAAAGGTCAACAAAAACACATGGAACATGAACTACAGAGTCCCCGCAAGTGAACCTACAGCTGTGGAGCCCGTTCAGCGCTAAGGCGAGTGAAGCCCGTCCAAGAGCGCAATGACCGTAGGGCGACAACGGCTCCTGAAACTGGCACTGTGAAACCCAAGGCTCCTGCACCTCCCCCACCCCCGACGGTAGGAGTGAGAAGAGAGAGAGACCAATCAAAAGCGGGCAGACAGCGCTGAACACCTATTTGATGTCCGGTTTCATCATCAACGATTTAAATCTTGCTCAATGCCTTGATGCAGAGTAATGGAGTCGACCACGGATCCACCTTCTGTCATCAGGCTTCGACGCAGCACCCACACCCAGTGATGGTCGCCCAAGCTGTATCTGTATCTGTACTCTCGAGAGCCCAGTTATCCCAGGAGATCGCAAAAGCACCAAATTGTTTATTCAGTTCCAAAGAACATCCTTAGAAGGGAAATTACAGACTGCAGCGATCACAGTTCAGAAGTACTCTCTGCCATGTGAACCTTAATTCCCTTGCTATGCAATTTATTTGTAGGACTTTCACATGATGAAAGACTGGATCGACTAGGCCTATACTCGTTGGAATTTAGAAGGTTGAGGGGGGGTTTATTGAAACGTATAAAATCCTAAAGGGATTGGACAGGCTAGATGCAGGAAGATTGTTCCTGATGTTGGGGAAGTCCAGAACGAGGGGTCACAGTTTAAGGATAAAGGGGAAGCCTTTTAGGACCGAGATGAGGAAAAACTTCTTCACACAGAGTGGTGAATCAGTGGAATTCTCTGCCACAGGAAACAGTTGAGGCCAGTTCATTGGCTATATTTAAGAGGGAGTTAGATATGGCCGTTGTGGCTAAAGGGATCAGGGGGTATGGAGGGAAGGCTGGTACAGGGTTCTGAGTAGGATGATCAGCCATGATCACACTGAATGGCGGTGCAGGCTCGAAGGGCCGAATGGCCTACTCCTGCACCTATTTTCTATGTTTCTATGTTTCTATTTATTGAGATACACCGTGAAGTAGGTCTTTTTGGCCCTTTGAGCTGCACTACCCAGCAATCCCCCAATTTAACCCTTGCTTAATCACGGGACAATTTACAATGACCAATTAACCTATCAACCGGTACGCCTTTGGACTGTGGGAGGAAACAGGGGCACCCGGAGGAAACACACGTGGTCACAGTGAGAACGTACAAACTCCATACAGGCAGCAGTGGGAATTGAGCCCGGGTCGCCTGGACTGTGAAGTGTTATGTTAACCACTAGGATACCATGCTGCTTGATCTAATAGAGGGAATTCTCGACCCACTGTTAGAAAGATTTTTGCATAGCAGAAGAATTAGAGGTTATTGGAGTTGAGTCCATGGCCAGATCAGCCATGATCTTAATGAATGATGGAGAAGGCTCGTGGACCAGATGGACTACTCCTGCTCCTATTTGAAATATTCCTAAAGTGTTGTAACGGAACTTAGTATAGCTAAAATATCCCTTTTAAATAAAAGAATAAATTCCAAATTCTTATTCTACCACCAAACTTAAAGTTCTTATAGAATTTCATGGTATGATATTAAGCTTTCTTCTGTTGGACAACTTTGAATTCGATTTCAGATATACAGAGGTGTAAAAAAAGAAATGCAATTGCTATAAGCATTTATACCTGTTATTCTCCCAAGATGTTTTCACAAGAAAAAGAGACTAAATATAGTCTCAATGTGAGAATGGTTAGAGAGAACGAGATAATTTACCCGAGGTACTAATGTAATTTTATCTCCTCCACCAAAGGAGGTGTAAGGCACTCCCTCCCTCCGCCAGCCTGCAGGCCGTGTAAGCAGCTGGTGCATATCGCAAGTCCTGGTTATGCGACCACTGATGCCAGGCAGACATTCTCTGAAGAGTATCGATAACGGCTGGGGTCAACCCCTCTTGTAAATGCACTGCCCTGAAGAAGGCAGTGGCAAACCACTAGTGTAGAAAAATTTTCCAAGAACTATCATAGTCCTGGAGAGACCATGATCACCCATGTCAAAGAAACAGAGCACATAATGACGAAGAGGATTATATATACTGTATGCATAGTGCATACTGTAGACATACACACACGTATGAATTCTAATATACATATTTATAATGGGAGCTGCCTATATAATCTCATCATTCTTTCATTATATATTTACATTGATGATAGTCCTAGTTGCAAAGAAGAGCTAAGAGGATGTAAAAGTAAAGGAGAAAGGGGGAATTAGTAAAATAACTTCAGAATGGTTAAGGGCCCTGTCACAATGGTTAAGGTTTTTACATTTTATTCTGTATTGTTATTGTTTTACCTCGTTCTACCTCAATGCACTGTGTAATGATTTGATCTGTATGAACAGTATGCAAGACAAGCTTTTTTACTCTATGTTGGTACATGTGACAATAATAAACCAATTCCAATACCGATACGGAACTCAGCTAAAAGAAATATATGACAGTCAGAGGAAAAGAGGGCCAGAAGGAAGACTTATCCATTTGGATAAAATCCATTATTATTTTTACAAGAGAAAGAAAGATGTAGTTAAATCACAACCTCAGGACATGTCAGATTGCTTTCTATTCAATGAAATCATCTTGCCATCTAATCCACGTTCAGATCTAGGAAACACGCCATCGATGTCCACAAAGTCAAGTCAACAATTAGAAATATGACAGTGGGCAGATATTTTTGTTCAGATAGGCAAAAAAAAAGCAAACTGCTGGAGAAACTCACTGGGTCAAGCAGTATTTTCTGAAGGCAGAGGGAAAGTCCATGGTTCAGGCTGGGACTGAGAGGGTAAAGGTGAAGTGGCCCCTAAAAAGGAAGGGAGGGGAGGGGTAAAGCAGGAGCTGAGAGGCAATAAATGGAACTCGGCGAGGAGGGGAAAGATGGGCAAATGGAGCCATGTGGGGGGGGGAGGGTTGAAGAGTGACTGAAAGGGATAAATGGAACCAGTTAAGGGAGGGTTGGAGGACGGAAGGAACCAGTGGGCAGGGTAGGAGGCCCAGTGGGTATAAAGTGTGTGGGTGATGAGTAGATGGAGCCTGGTGGGAGAGGGTTGAAAAGAAGTGGAGGTGAAAGAACCTGGGTGGATGAGGAGAGAACAAGAGTGTGAACTAGCTAAAACTGGAAAATTCATACCATTGAGTTGTAGACTACCCAGGTGGAATATGAGGTACTGTTATTTTGGTTTGCATTGGACCTTGCTCTAGCAGGAGGCGGCTGAGGTCAGACAAATTCGGTGTGGGAAAAGAAAAAGGGAATTAAAATGCTTTCGGCTAAGAGTTAGCAGTGGTGGATGGAGCACAGGTCCCTGTCTCCTTGATGTGGAAGAGGCCACGCTGCAAACATTGAATATAATAGATAAGGTTGGAGAAAGTGCATGTGAATCTCTGCCTCATGGTTTAGGACCCTGAACCGTGGTGAGGGAAGAGGTGTAGGGACAAACAGTGCACCTCCTTTTGTTGTAGGGGAGAGTGCCAAGGAATGGAGAGTGTTGGGTGAGGAGGAATGCTGGAACCAGGGAGACATGGCGAGGGTGGTCCCTGCAGAAAGCAGTGGGTAAGGGGAGAATTGACTCCGGATGGAATTGCAGAGCAGCTGGTGGAAATCGTGAAGAACGATGTGGAGGCCGGTGTGGTTAAGGACCAAAGGAGCCCTCTCTCTGTTCTTTTATTTATTTATCATGAATAGGCCCTTCAAACCCTTTGAGACATGCCACCCAACAACCCGGTTAACTCTAGTCTAATCACGGGACAATTTACAATGACCAATTAACCCACCAGCCAGTACTTCTTTGGACTGTGGGAGGAAACTAGAGCACTTAGAGGAAACCAACGCAGTCATGGGGAAAACGTACAAACTCCTTACAGACAATGGAGGGAATTGAATTGTCACTGTTTCTGGGTAGGTGGGGTTTTGTTATATATACTTAGAGATACAGCATAGTAACAGGCCCTTCCGGCCTAATTTCAGCCACATGACCAATTAACATACTAACCTGTACACCTCCGTAATGAGGAGATACCACAGCAGCCGAAGGAAACCCACACGATCAAGGGGAGAAAGTACAAACTCCTTACAGGTTGCGTCGGAATTGAGCCAAAGTTGCTGGCATGATAACAGTGTAATGCAAACTGTTGAGAGAAGAAGTACATAAAATGGAGGAACGGCTGAGGCTTCCATCAACCACGATGAATGGGGAACCACATTTTCTGAAAAAGGAAGGCACTTGATATCTCCTGGAACAGGAAGACTCGCCTTGAGAACAGATGCAGCAGAAACTGAGAGAAAAGGGAATGGCATCTTACAAATGGCAAGGTGGGAGAAGTTTTAGTCTGGGTAGTTGTGGAGTCAGTGGGTTTATTGTAAACGTCAGTGGATTGTTTATTTGACAGAGTGATCCAGAAAGGGGGAGAGGTATCAGAAACAAGCCAAGTGAATTTGAGGACGGGATTGAAGTTTATATGGAAGGATTGATGAGGTTTTTTTGTAGCAGAGAAAGAGTTAGGAAGGGGTGTCAGGGTAAGTTTGGAACAAGGGCTTTTCCACATATTCAACAAAAAGGTGGGAGTAGTTCGAGCTCACTTTACAAGTATTAGCTGAGGGATTATCTCAGACAGTAATTCTCCTGTTCTTCTTCAAAATAATGCCATGGGAGACATTACATCTACTGACAATAAAAACAAGTTACCTAAAAGCCAGCACCAACAATGCAGCTGGAATATATCTTCTGAACACACATGAACTCACAATCTTCTAACTGAAAGTATTAAAAACTGAGCTGCAGATGATATAAAAGACATGCCTAATACTTGCTGTGACATTTTCAGTAGTCACTGGGGTGATGTAGAATTAGGAGCTGAATTTTTTTTTGTGATGATCAGAAAATATATTCACATTTTACACTGAAAGTATGGAAAGCCATGAGTGAGGTAAGGTTTTCCAGCGGAAACAGTAAAATTAAAGAGATATGTTTTAATTGTGCAAAATTACTTTCAAAAGCATTCACGTCCAGCAGATTCACATCTGTTAAAATCAGCTACATTCTTGTCTCTGCTCCCTGTTTCCACCTGCCATTCTTTGTTTTATGTCTCTTTTCAGTAAATGTCATTCAATTTCCTGCATGGCCAGTAGAGAGAACAGCAAGCCCATTATTGTCATGGTATTTGAGAGAAATATATTTGTTATCATGGGACTACAAGACATCATAGGCAGCTTTATTGGTTCCATTCCTGCAATATATCCCGATTGTGATGTTTTCTGGCAGCCCCCTAATAACAGACAAACGTGCATCACTCACCCCTTGGTTGTTAATTTTCCTGTGTTAACAATAAAGATACACCTGTATTTTTATAGACTATTTGCAACCTCAGTTAAGTCCCAAAGTGCTTCACAGGCAGAGTTAAAAGTGCAGTCAAGACAAACAGCAGCCTTACCGTTCTGACATGGCCTCCTCTACTACCACAATGAGGCCGCGGTCAGGTTGGAGGAACAACACCTCATATTCCATCTGGGTAATCTCCTACCTGATGGCATGAACATTAACTATTCAAGCTTCTGGTAGTTTTCCCCTTCTCTTTTTTTTTACATTTCCCATTCTGGCCCCCCTCTCACACCTTCACTTCTTACCTGTCCATCACCACTCTCTGGTCCCCCTCCTTCTTCCCATTTTCCCCTGGTCCCCTCTCCTCTCCTATCAGATACCTTCTTCTTAAGCCCTTTACGTCTTCCACCTATCCCCTCCTGGCTTCTTACTTCATCCCCTCTCCCGCACCCACCCACCTTCCCCCTCACCTATCGCCAACCAGCTTGTACTCCTTCCCCTCTCTTTGCAGTCCTGGTGAAGAATCTCGGTCCGAAATGTTGACCTCTTTATTTCTCTCCAAGGATGCTGCCTGACTTGCTGAATTCCTCCAGCATTTTTTACCTGTTGCTCTGGATTTCCAGTATCTGTAGAATATTTCGTGTTTAAGTTTTACCAATTGGACAGCTGTAGTTTTGTTGGTAACTGTTGCATCTCTGAGTCAGATGACTATGGTTCTATTGAATCTCTGGTGCACAAAACAACAGGGCTTATTGCAAGAGTGCTATATTGTTGGATATGCCTTCTTTTGAATCCGATATTAAGAAACATAGAAACATAGAAAATAGGTGCAGGAGTAGGCCATTCGGCCCTTCGAGCCTGCACCGCCATTCAATACAATCATGGCTGATCAAGAAGTCCCATATTAAAAAAAAAGATATGATTGACACTGTAAAAGATTCAATGGCATTCTTTCAAAGAACAGGGGAAATTAACTCTAAGTTAATATTTAGTTCCTTATCGCCATAATTAAAACAGATTATTAGGTCACCATTGCAAGAATTTGCTATGCACATTCTGACTGCCAAAAGTTTAATGTAATACAACTATAACTACACTTCCATATTCTTAATTACCACACACAAAATGCTGGTGGAACTTAGCAAGTCAGGCAGCATCCAAGGAGAGGAATAAACAGCCTGACTTTTAAAGCTGGGACCCTTCATGGCCCAAAATATCATATGTTTATTCCTCTCCGGTGAATGCTGCCTGACTTGCTGAGTTCGGCCAGCCCTTGACCTTTCCCACACACCTGGCCTCACCTATCACCTTCCAACTAGCTTTCTTCCCCTCCCCCTATCTTTTTATTCTGGCATCTTCCCACTTCCTTCTCAGTAATGAAGAAAGGTATCTGCCTGAAATGTCAACTGTCTATTCCCCTCCATAGATGCTGCCTGACCTGCTGAGTTTCTCCAGCATTTAGTCTACGCTTCCATGAAATAACAACCTAATATCTTTGAAGTATGTTGAGATATTGCTGTCTGGAACGAGGGGTCACAGCACAGGATCAGAAAAGGCTTCAGAGGGTTGCAAACTCAGCCAGCTCCAACACAGACACTAGCCTCACTAGCACTGAAGCCATCTTGAAAAAAAAAAGTGGTGCTTCAAAAAGGTTGCACCCTTCATTAAGTTCCACCATCACCAAAGACGTGCCCTTTTCTCCAAGCAGGAGGTACAGAAGCCTGACGACACACACTCAATGTTTAGAAACAGCTTCTTCCCCTCCACGTCAGATTTCTGAACGGACAATGAACCAACCAATGAATTCTACCCCACAATTTTTATTGTAATTTTGCACTACTTATTTAATTTTAAAGTTTAATATACATTTCTTATTGCAATTTATAGTATTTTTATGTGTTACGCAATACTGCTGCCGCCAAACAATAAACTTCATGACATATATCAGTGATAATAAGCCTGATTCTGACTGTAAGAATTCACAGTCCGTCCAAGTTACTGCAGAGCTGGCATACCTGCTGTTAAACAGCAGGGGGCGACAGAAGGCCTACAAAAATTACATGCAAACAGTGTAATAGGCTCCATCGCCTTCTAATTATAATAAAGATCATCACAGTGGCTTTACGGTGAAATTTCAGTATCTGACCACTACTGACATGATTGCAAACATCCCTTTTCATTTTTATGGATTATCAAGAGTCCCATTCAGACAATAACTCAGAGTTTGTTGCACATGAATTTAAGGTTGAAATAAAATAGGGTCTTCAATACTTTGTCCGACCATATCATCCTGCAATTTGAGGGTTGTAGAAATCTTTGAGAATGCTTGTACATAACAGGATTCTTAATCCATTCCTTCAGCCCAAAATCTGCCTCGGTTCGTATCTACATAATGGAATGCAGTTGAGGTAGTGACATCTGTCAACAGGTTTTCATAGTCATAGTCATACCTCATTGATCCCGGGGGAAATTGGTTTTCGTTACAGCTGCACCATAAATAATAAATAGTCATAGAACCATAAATGGTTAAATAGTAATATGTAAATTATGCCAGTAAATTATGAAATAAGTCCAGAACCAGCCTATCGGCACACGGTGTCTGACCCTCCAAGGGAGGAGTTGTAAAGTTTGATGGCCACAGGCAGGAATGACTTCCTATGACGCTCTGTGTTGCATCTCGGTGGAATGAGTCTCTGGCTGAATGTACTCCTGTGCCCAACCAGTACATTATGTAGTGGATGGGAGACATTGACCAAGATGGCATGTAACTTGGACAGCATCCTCTCTTCAGACACCACCGTGAGAGTCCACACACACAACTTCACACTCTACAGACCTTATTCAAGTCTAATTTGTCCTCTATCTTTTCCAAACATCAACCACAATCAAAATCGAAGTCAGGTTTATTATCACGGACATTGTTGGCGAAACTTGCTGATTTTATTTATCTATTTATTTATTGTTTTTATTGAGATACAGCACGGAACAGGCCCTCCAGCCCTTCAAGCCAAGTCGCTCATTTAGCTCTAGCCTATTTCAATTGACAATGACCAGTTTACCTACCAACCGGTACGTCTTTGGACTGTGGGAGAAAACTGGAGCACCTGGAGGAAACCCACGTGGCCATGGAGAGAGCATACACACTCCTTACAGGAATGAATCCAGGTTGCTTTATTGAGATACAGCATGGAATAAGCCCTTGAGTCCTTCAAGCTGCACTGCCCAGCAACCCCTTTGCTGCATATGAGCTCATCATGAGATATAATTAAATATGAGGACCATTTGACAACTCTAGCCTGTACTTGCTGGAGTTTTGAAGAGTGAGGGGGGGATCTTATTGAAACTTAATGAATGTTGAAAGGCCTAGATAGAGCGGATGTGGAGAGGATGATTCCAATGGGATAGGGGGCACAGCCTCGGAATACAAGGACACCTCTTTCGAGCAGAGATGAGGACGAATTATTTTTTTAGCCAGAGGGTGCTGAATCTGTGGAATTCATTGCCACAGGTGGCTGTGGAGGCTAAGTACTTGGGTATATTTAAAGTGGAGGTTGATAGGTTCTTGATTAGTAAGGGTATCAAAGCTTATAGGGAGAAGCCAGGAAAATGGAGTTGAGAGGGAAAATAAATCAGCCATGAATGAGTGGCGGAGGAGACTCGATGGGCAAAATGGCCTAATTCTGCTCTTATATTTTATGGTCTTACTGTCTTAGATAACACAGCTCATGATAAGATAACCAGTCTGGTTGGAAGTTGTACCCTTTAGAACATGATGATTTCAGACATCCAGAGCAAACCACAAAATCAGAATCATACAGGGCTTCTGTACCATGAAGGACCTTATGACTGTGGTGTCTGAAAAGAGGATGCTGTCCAAGTTACATGCCATCTTGGACAATGTCTCCCATCCACTACATAATGTACTGGTTGGGCACAGGAGTACATTCAGCCAGAGACTCATTCCACCCAGATGCAACACTGAGTGTCATAGGAAGTCATTCCTGCCTGTGGCCATCAAACTTTACAACTCCTCCCTTGGAGGGTCAGACACCCTGAGCCAATAGGCTGGTCTTGGACTTATTTCCTGGCATAATTTACATATTACTATTTAACTATTTATGGTTTTATGACTAATTATTTATGGTGCAACTGTAACGAAAACCAATTTTCCCCTGAATAAAGCTGATTTCGCCTTGCCCCTCCCCCTCAGTCTGGGGGCAGACACTCAGCATGGAGGTCGTATTGTACAGCAAATAAAAGCCTTTCAGTATTTTACCCAACTTCAGTCTTTTGGAGTTATTGAAGGTGCTTCAATTTGCCTTCCTCACCACTAACTCAAGCTGCAAATGAACCTCCCAAGTCCTTTTGCACCTCAGCTTTTTGTATTTTCTCTCCATTTAGAAAAGAGTCAGCCCTTACATTTTTTCTACCAAAGTGCAGTCATACACTTCCCAACACTGTATTCCATCTGCCATTTCTTTACCCATTCTCCTAATCTGTCTAAGTCCTTCTGTAGCCTCTCCACTTCCTCAAAATTACCTGCCCTTCCACCTAACTTCATATCATCTGCAAACTTTGCAACAAACCCATCAATTCCATCATCCAAATCATTGCCATATAACGTAAAAAGAATTGGTCCCAACACAGACCCCCTGTGGAACACCACTAGTCACTGGCAGCCAACTTGAAAAGGCTCCCTTTATTCCCATTCTTTGCCTCCTGCCAATCAGCCACTGCTTTATCCATGCTAGAATCTTTCCTGTAATACCACGGGCTCACAGCTTGTTAAGCAGCCTCATGGGTGGCACCTTGTCAAAGGCCTTCTGAAAATCCAAATACACGACATCAACAGATTCTCCTTTGTCCATCCCGCTTGTTATTTCTTCAAAGAATTCCAACAGGTTTCTCAGGCAAGATTTTCTCTTGAGGAAACCATGCTGACTACGGCCTATTTAACCATGTGTCTCCAAGTACCCTGAGACCTCATATCTAATAATCGACTCCAACATCTTCCCAACCACTGAGGTCAGACTAACTGGCCTATAGTTTCCTTCCTTCTGCCTCTCTCCCTTCTTGAAGAGCGAAGTGACATTTGCAATTTTGTCAGTCTTCCAGAACCATTCCAGAATCTCATGATTCTTGAAAGTTCATTACTAATGGCCTCCACAATCTCTTCAGCCACCTCTTTCAGAACTATGGGGTGTGCACCATCTGGTCCAGGTGACTTTTCTACCTTCAGACCTTTCAGTTTTGCAAGAACCTTCTGTCTATTTATGGTAACTTCACACCTTTCATGCCCCCTGATACCTGGAACTTCCAATGTACTGCTAGTGTCTTCCACAGTGAAGACTGATGTAAGATATTTATTCAGTTTGTCTGCCATTTTGTTGTCCCCCATTACTACCTCTCCAGCACTGCTTTCCAGTCTCCTTACTTGAGAAAAGACATACTGGCTTTAGAGGCAGTGCAGAAGAGATTCACTGGGTTAAGTCCAGAGATGAGGAGAGGGAGGTTGCTTAGCATACGAGAAGAGAAGAGAATAGAATAAAATAGAATATCTTTATTGTCATTGTTGTGGAGCAATGAAACACAGTTTAGCAGCTCAACATTTTGCAGCATGACAAAGAATATGTACATAAAATAAACTCTAAAACCTTAGGAGTGCAGTCCAAAATTAATAATATATGGATGGGGGTAGGACTATTGCACACCTGCCATTCCTGGAAGTGTGATGCATTTAGCTGCTGCCGTCTTAGGAGGGGGGCAGGAGAAGGGAAGGGGGTGTTATACATTTCACTGCTTGTGGGTAGAAGCTGTTAAGGAGTCTCTTTGTTTTCGTCCTTAATGCTCTGTATCTCTTCCCAGAAGGTAGAGGGGGAAACAGGTGATGTCCAGGATGAGTAGGATCCTTTGAAATACAAGTAGCCTTCTTTTGAAGTCTGCCAGTATAAATGTCTCTGAGGGAGGGTAATGTTGTGCCAATAACCCGCTCTGCTACCCTCACCACCCGCTGCAAGTCCTTCCTGTTCTGTTCTGTGCAGCTGGCAAACCACACTGCACAGCAATACATCAGGAGGCTCTCTATAGTTGTCCGATAGAAGTTGATCAGCAGGTGATGAGGGAGGAGAGGTTGAGTTACCTCAGACTATACTCACTGAAATTGCTAAAGAATGAGAGGAATCTTATAGAAACATAGAAATATATAAATTATGAAAGGATAAGATAGAAGATAAGGAAAAATCAGTTAGAGGCAGGAAAGTTGCTCCAGCTGGTAGGTGAGTCTAGAACTAGGAAACATCACCTCAAAATTCAGGGGAGTTGATTTAGGACAGAGATGAGGAGGAACTGTTTTTCACAGAGAGTGGTGAATCTATGGATCTATGGTCAAATATCTGCCCAGGGAAATAGTAGAGGTTACATCATTAAATACTTTATATTTAAGACAGATAGATTTTTACATAGTAGAGAAATTAAGGCTTATGAGGGGGTGGGGGGAGGCAGATATGTAGAGCTGAGACCAGATCAACAAAAATCTTAATGAATCCTGGCACAGGCTTGACCGGCCAGTCAGTCTACTCCTGCTCCTGGCTGCTTACGTCCTTATATAACTAACACAACCCTAATCACTGCAGATTAGCAACACTGACTACTTTCATCACATTTTATTAAAATAGGCTTGGATTTTTTGTTGTAATTGTAATCTTGTAATTATGTTCTTTCTTGTAAAAACTGTGTATAACTTATGTTTTTTTTTGTGAATATTGCTTATCTGATGCAGTGTGTCTGTGAAGCTGCTTCATTGCACCTGTGCATACGTGGACTTGTGCATACGACAGTAAACTCGATACTGAATTTGGTAGAGAGAATAAATATTTATGACCGCGCAAGGGGCTCTAATCGCTCAGGTTGCTTTGTCTCAGATGGTGCTGGGCTTAGAGTCATAGAAAAGTACAGAACACTGGCACCAGTCTACCTGCCATCAATGAACTATACACAGAAGGGTGCCAAGGAAGGGCCAGTGACATCATGAAGGATCCCACTCACCCTGCTCATGGACTGTTTGTCTCACTCCCATCAGGGAGGAAGGAGGCTGCGTAGCATCCACACCCGGACCACCAGACTCAAACGGTTACTTTCCCCGAGTAGTCAGGCTGATCAACACCTCCACCCACTAACTCCACCACAACTGGATTACTTCCCATCAGTCACCTCATGTACAGCCCAGCATCATTTCATAAACATACAATCAATGTATATAAGTTATGAATTTATTGTGTGTAATTTTTATTACTATTATGTTCCTCATCTTCTATGGGTTTTTTTGTGCTGCATCAGATCTGGAGTAACAATTATTTTGTTTTTTCTATGATTTAAATGTTGCTGAATTCTTTTACAAATTTTTCCCCGAACTCTTGAGTCAGTGTTGAAATTATGTAAATCATAGCTTACAAAACATAAAATTATCCATAAAATAAAAAACAAACATGACCAGCAACTTTTATGTGTGATGGCAGAAATAAATATCAATATAATAACCATGTGTGTCTATTTAGACCTCTAATAACAGAAAAGACTGCCATTCAGAAATATGCTTCACCACACATTCACCACTATTTCCCCCCCCCCCCAGGAAACCTAAATATTTGCCCCATTTTTGTGTACAGATGTCCAATCTATCAAACGGTTTGTAAGACATGCGTTCAAAAGCTGCCAGTTGGGCTATTTCTGAGACCCACTCCTGAAATGATGGTCCCCCCAACTTCCTCCAACTTCTAAGTATAATTTGTCTTCCTACCATTATACTTGTCTGGATCTAATTTTGAGAGTGTTTATCCCCAAGTAACCCAAGTGTGTCTCCCAAGACAAAAAATCTGGGGCAGAAAGGGAGTTGAATACCCGAAACTTCACCAATATACTTACGTATCATAATCCAAAATTCTTGAATTCTGGGACAGGACCAGAGAGCATGTACTAAGTCCCCTTTATCCGCCTCTCAGCGTCAGCATTCAGGGGTATTTTTCAACCCTAATCTATGTTACCTTGCTGGAGTCCAATAAAAACCGTGTAGAATCTTAAACTGAACAAGGCACAGCCTCAGGTCTCTTGACATTGTTTTGACATTTTTGCAGATTTTGTCCCACTCCTTTGTCTCAAACATCACACTCAGGTCTTTTTCCCATGCTCTTTAAAGACCCAACAGAAATTTGTCCCCGAAGATTTGTGTTAAGCTGAATAATAAGTTGAGGCTTTGTGACCTTTACCATATGCAGCCAGTACAGTAGACTGCATCGTAGCAACTTGTGGGGGTTGCTGTGTAGATCCAAAAGTCGTATGTAGCAAATGATGCAGTTGAAGATATCTCCAAAATTGTGACCTAGAGATATCGTACTGTTGGGTTAATTAAAAGATTTTAAACTGTCACCATTATAAAGGTCTCCCTATTTAATTATACCTTTCCCTTGCCATTCCCTCCAGAAGAAAGGGGAGTTATCAATACACAACTTTGGATTCTTCCAGATACTCGAGGCTTCATTCACATATGGATTAAATTTAAATAATCCGGCTAGTTTATTCCAAAACAAATGCATATGCAATATAATTGGGTGAGACCTTGCCTCAGGAAGTAACTTAATAGACAAACATTGTAATGGAGGGATGGGAGGAAGAGCAGAACACCCAATACAATACCAAGGAGGTGCTCTCTCCGAAGGGAGAGACCAATGTGCTAAGTGCTTAAGAGTAAAGGCATAGTAATAGTATATTAACTTTGGCAAACCTAAGCCCCCCCCCACTTCAACTGGCAACTGTAATTTGTTAAAGTTTAAGCGTGGGCGTTTACCATTCCAAATGTTGGCACGTGGCCAAGTGGTTAAGGCATTGGTCTAGTGATCTGAAGGTCGCTAGTTGGAGCCTCAGCTGAGGCAGCGTGTTGTGTCCTTGAGCAAGGCACTTAACCACACATTGCTCTGCGACGACACCGGTGCCAAGCTGTATTGGCCCTAGTGCCCTTCCCTTGGACAACATTGGTGGCGTGGAGAGGGGAGATGCAGCACGGGCAACTGCTGGTCTTCCATACAACCTTGCCCAGGCCTGTGCCCTGGAAACCTTCCAAGGCGCAAATCCATGGTCTCAAGAGACTAACGGATGCCTATTACCATTCCAAATAAAAGCCTTAATTATTTTATCAAATTGCTTAAATAGGTTAATGGGATTTGAACTGGTAACAAGAGATGCTGGCTTGACAGGGGGTGCTGGAGAGGAAGTTGGGAGCTGGGTTGAGCAGGAGGAGAGTTTGAGGGAGAGACTGACAGTTGGGGCTGTTGATTGAGTAGGTGGGGACTTTGGTGTGCAGGAGCCTTGTAGTTTGGAAAGGGTTAGTTTGGAGCCTATGGCTGCAAAAGGGAGAGGGGAGGGGTGTTGAGATTGAAGGGGGAGGGCGGAGACTGTGGAATACTCCAGAAGTAAGGGTAGCCAAAAAAGGGGTGCATCAAGTGAAAGACCTGAAGTAATGGGGGACAACAAATTGAGGAAAATGGGTGAATTGGAGGAATTTATAGTTCTGTATAAAATTAAAGGTCAGAAGGAAGGAGAAGGGGGATTTAGAGCCCTTAATCCTTTGAAAATGGCAGCAGCATCAGAGAACCAAATAGGTAAAGGATTCCAGGCCAAGATTTTGTCTAATGGATTGCTGAAAATTTGTTGCAAAGATATTGACCAATATAACAGTGCTAAAATGGCAGGAAAATTGGTTGTGAAAGTGGAGTGTATTACTCTGAAAAAAAGGAAGGGAGTTAGGGGGGTAGTGTATGGTATTTGGTCTGGCATGACTGAAAAGGAAATTTTGGACAATATTAAAGGTGGTCGAGTGATTGAAGCCAAACGATTAAAATCGAGAGAAGGTGGTAATTGGGATTCCCGTGTTCTTCTGGCTTTTGCAGGTGATGTTCTTCCAACTAGAGTCTATCTTGGGTGCATGTCTTATCGAGTTAGAGAATACATTAGGCCTCCCTTGCACTGTTATAATTGCCAGAGATTTGGACACGTTGCTGGTTCATGTCAAGGTAAAAGAAGATGTATGAAATGTGGAGAGGATCATGATATTAAAGCATGTAAGGCAGCGGTGCCTAAATGCAGTAACTGTGGAGGGGACCATATAGCGGCGTTCAGAGGATGTGAGTATTTTAGTAAGGCAAAGCAGATTCAGGATGTTAGTATCCAACAAAAAATATCATATGCTGAAGCAGTAAAGAAAGTTGATAGAAAGCCAAGGATAAGTAAAGAAAAGATTGGAATGATGGGGAGTCAGTTCATTCCGAGTTCTCCAACTGTGGTTCCTTCAGGCATGTTGATGACTAAAGAGTCTTTTTTGGCATTTGTTGTTGATGTACTGGTCGGGGCTAAAACTACAGCCAAGAGGTCAGATATGATAAAAGTAGTTGTTGGAGCTGCAGAGAGATTCCTTGATATAAAACAGATGTTGCCGGAAAAATTACGAGTATATGACAGACAAACAATCACTGAATACTTCCCAGTTTTCGGGATCAGAGAGTACGGAAGAGCTTTATGCGGATGAAGAGGCCAATAATTAGTATTTCGATGTTTTTAATATTACAATGGAATGCAAGAAGTTTATCTGCAAATGGTCAAGAATTAAAAAGATTTGTTGGAACTTTTAAAGACAAGCCTGATTTGATCTGCATACAGGAGTCATGGTTAAAGCGTCATTTAGATTTTGTGATCTCTGGATATGATAGTTTGAGAGCTGACAGAAAAGGTAAATCTGGTGGCAGGTGTGTACAACTTTCATAAAAACTGGACTCCAGTTTAGAAGACTTGATATTAAATCTAACCGTGAAATTGTGGCTGTGGAGGTTTAGAGCTCTCGTGGTCAAATAACTTTGATTAACTTTTATAATCCAGGTAATATGATGTTATCAGATTTGGATGAAATTATGAATAAGGTAAGATCCCCGGTAATCTGGGTTGGAGATTTCAATGCCCATAATCCTATATGGGGCAGTGAAAGTAAAGATAGTAATGGAGCGTTAATAGAGGAGTTTCTAGGTAAATACAACATGGTACTGCTAAATGATGGAAGGCTTATAAGATTTAATATTGTAAAGAATACTTGTAGTCACTTAGACTTATCTATCACTTCCTTAAACTTAGCTAGGGTCGGGGAATGGGATGTTATGGACAGATGCACACTAGGAAGTGATCACTATCCTACATTATGTCGATTTGGTAGAAATTTGATAGTAGAAGTTGAGGAGAGGTCTGCTAGGTATAATTTTTCTTTGGCCCATTGGGATGAGTACCAGGAAAAAGCTGTGGATATAATAGAAGAGATTAATAGCGAGGGCTCCATAGATGATTGGAATGAATCCCTCTGTTCTATAATTCATAAAGTTGCTCAGTTGACTACTCCACTATGGAATGTACTTAAGGCTCAAGCATTAGTTCCGTGGTGGAATAAAAATTGTGATATAGCAGTAAGAAACAGAAATAGAGCTTACAGGAAATTAAGAAAGTACCCAGTGTTAGATAATGTTATGGAGTATAAAAAGGCAAGAGCAGTAGCAAGGAGAGTAATTAAAAATGCAAAGAGCAATAGTTGGGAAAGATTTTGTGGAACCCTGGGCACTGAGACACCTATAAATCAGCTATGGGCGATCATTCACAGAATGTCAGGGATATACAGGAAACCATCTATCCCAGCTTTACTGGAAGGGGATATTGAAGCTGTAACCAATAAGGGAAAGGCTGATATGTTTTTAGAGGTGTTCCAAGTGTTACACAGTTCTGGAGAGTTAGGTGATTTGAGAAAGGAAATTATGTTAAAGGAAATTTGGAAATTGGACAGGAGTTTGGATGATAATAGCTCCATAAATTTGTTTTTCTCCCTTCAGGAATTGCAGGAAGCTGTCCAATCAGGTTCAAACACTTCTCCTGGTAGGGATGGACTGTGTTATGAATTGCTTAAGCATTTAGATGACTCTGTATTAATAGAAATTCTAGCATTGTTTAATTCAGTGTGGAAAGAAGGAAAATTACCAGTAGAATGGAAGCATGCCGTGGTAGTTCCAGTTTTAAAGCCAGGTAAGGACGCGTCTCGTCCTAGTTCGCATCGGCCTATAGCTTTAACGTCAGTGCTTTGTAAAACTATGGAACGAATGGTCACCAACAGACTTATTTAATTTTTGGAAAATAAGGGACATTTTGCTGCCTATCAAAATGGTTTTAGAACTGGAAGATCAACAATGGTATCAGTTGCCCTTTTAGATTATGATATTAAAAAAGCATTTCAAAATAGAGAAGTAATGGTAAGTGTATCTCTAGATATTGAAAGAGCATATGACTCACAATGGAAGGATGGCTTATTAATTAAACACTATGATGCAGGAATTAGAGGTAGAATGTTTAATTGGATTAAAGATTTCTTTAAGGAAAGGACAATTCAAGTAAGAATAGGCGGAACAAGCTCCAAGTCAGTTAAAATAGGTAATGGTACCCCTCAAGGAAGTGTCATTAGTCCAGTTCTTTTTAATGTCATGATAAATGATATCTTTGATCAGGTAGGGACAGGATTTGGCAAATCATTGTTTGCAGATGATGGTGCAATCTGGAAAAGAGGAAGAAACATCAAGTATATATAAAGGCCGGTACAAAAGGCTTCAAGATCAGTTGAAAACTGGGCTAATAAATGGGGTTTCAGGATTTCTGCTTTTAAGTCCAAATACATGATTTTTGGCTTTAGAAGAAAGATTCCTGATTGTGAATTGTGTCTACATGATTCTCCACTAGAAAGAGTCAAGGTATTCAAGTTTTTAGGTGTCTGGTTTGATGAAAGACTTACTTGGAGGGTTCATATAGATAAAACAATTGGAAAGTGTGAGAACGTTTTAAATGTTATGAGAAGTATTGCTGGATGCGACTGGGGAGCAGGGCGGGAAACTATGTACTTAATATATCTAGCTATGATTAGATCAGTTATAGATTATGGTTGTATATGGTGCTACGGCAGTGCTTGGAAAACTAGACACTGTGCAGTCCAAAGTACTTAGACTCTGTTGTGGAGCTTTTAGAACAACATCAGTCCCGGCATTATGTGTGGAGATGGGAGAAGTGCCTCTGTATTTAAGGCAAATTCAGCTGGCCCTGCAGTATTGGGTAAAACTAAATGGATTCAATCACAGCTGTCCACCAAAGTGTCTTTTGCAGGGGAAGTCGGAGCACCAAAGTAAAATTAAAAGATACCCATTTTTAGATTTGGTTAATAACTGGGCTGTGAAATTGAAACTGACTGAGGAAGACATAGTTGGCCAAATTTGCCTGCCACCCGTCCCTTTTTGGCTTTTTCCAGAACCAGAAGTAGACCTATTCCTTCTTTTTCAGCTTCAAGGAAGCAGTGCAATTTCATCAGCACTGATGGCTCAGTGGACCCAGAGAGCAGTAGGGCAGGATTTGGGATGTATGTGTCTCAACTTGGAGTTAAGATTGATCACCGGGTTTCAGATGGTATTTCTGTCTTTGCAACAGAATTATTAGCAATCCTCTGGGCCTTATGGTGGATAGAAGACTCTCGACCACGTAGGGTTATCATCTGTTCGGATTCTGCTGCTGCCTTAGAGTCTATAAAAGGGAGTAAATCAAAAGCTCGTCCTGACATAGTTATTGAGATTCTCTTAGTGTTGTTTAGAGTAGGGAAGATGGGTTGTGCAGTTAGATTTTCATGGATACCTGGGCATGCTGGGGTGGAGGGAAATGAAATTGTGGATGGCATTGCAAAGTTTTCCTTACAGTGCAGGCAAGTAGAAATTAGAGTTCCCCTAGGCAGAGCAGAATTGAGAAGTAGGATTAAAAAAGGTATAGAGAAGAAGTGGCAGGAGGATTAGAAAAATGAATTAAGGGGCAGGCATTATTTTTCTAGTCATCCATTAGTTAAAAAGGTCTCAGACTGCTACCTTTTAAGTCATAGAGATATGGTGAAATTTACAAGACTGAGGTTGGGGCATTGTGGCCTAAACTATTAGTTAAAGATAATAGGAAAACATCCTACTGGATTATGTGACTGTTGTAGTCCAGAGACAGTCCAGCATGTTTTGCTGAGCTGTAATCGATACAAAATTAAAAGAAACATGTTGTTCAAGAAGCTAGCTGGCTTAAATTTATTTTGGTTTTCTATTCAATCTTTGGCCATCAAGAGAATCAACATCAGCATACTTGATACCTAGTTAGCCCATTGCTTTGCTTTGCTTTTAAAAACGCAAACAACAGGGATTCTGCAGATGCTGGAATTTCAAGCAACACACATCAAAGTTGCTGGTGAATGCAGCAGGCCAGGCAGCATCTCTAGGAAGAGGTACAGTCGACGATTCAGGCCGAGACCCTTCGTCAGGACTAACTGAAGGAAGAGCTAGTAAGAGATTTGAAAGTGGGAGGGGGAGGGGGAGCTCTGAAATGATAGGAGAAGACAGGAGTGGGAGGGATGGAGCCAAGAGCTGGACAGGTGATTGGCAAAAGGGATATGAGAGGATCATGGGACAGGAGGCCCAGGGATAAAGACAAGGGGGGGGGGAACCCAGAGGATGGGCAAGTGGCCACACATTTTAATTCCACATCCCATTCCCATTCTGACATGTCTATCCACGGCCTCCTCTACTGTAAAGATGAAGCCACACTCAGGTTGGAGAAACAACACCTTATATTCTGTCTGGGTAGCCTCCAACCTGATGGCATGAACATCGACTTCTCTAACTTCCACTAATGCCCCACCTCCCCCTCGTACCCCATCCATTATTTATTTTTATACACACATTCTTTCTCTCACTCTCCTTTTTCTCCCTCTGTCCCTCTGAATATACCCCTTGCCCATCCTCTGGGTTCCCCCACCCCCGGTCTTTCTTCCCGGACCTCCTGTCCCATGATCCTCTCGTATCCTTTTTGCCTATCACCTGTCCAGCTCTCGGCTCCATCCCTCCCCCTCCTGTCTTCTCCTATCATTTTGCATCTCCCCCTCCCCCTCCAACTTTCAAATCTCTTACTAACTCTTCCTTCAGTTAGCCCTGACGAAGGGTCTCGGCCTGAAACGTCGACTGTACCTCTTCCTATAGATGCTGCCTGGCCTGCTGCGTTCACCAGCAACTTTGATGTGTGTTGCTTTGCTTTGCTTTTTAGGTTAGTTGCATGGTGAGTTTTTGGAGGGGCGTTTTTTGGGTTATTTCTCCTCTTTATTGATATATAGGGAAAATTAGTATACTACTATATTACCTCATTATTTTATAACTAAACTGCATTGTTTGTACTTTATTTTATGTATTAATATCTCTTGTAAATTTATATCACAACAGTGTATTAGTTTTTATATGTTTTACCTTTTGTGTACTAATTTAATAAAAAGATTTAAAAAGAAAGAATCAACATCTGATTGAAGAGTCTATTATTCAGTTTATACGTGAGACTAGGTTGTATTCGAGAATTTGAGTTCCTTGAAGTTCTATAATTAATTATACATCCTGTGGAGGGCTGTAACATGCCTAGATGCGTCTAAACAGCCGGAAATAGAAGAAGAAGAAGAACTGATGATGATTGGAACAGATAATTAACCTTTGGAATGCTATTCATCTTGAAGGCATTTACTTTTCCCGACATTGACAAATACAACGATAACCATCTGCCTACATCACATGAAATTCTCTGCAATAATCGATCAAAATTTACCTTTACCAAATCCTTCAGTTGAGGGGGAAAATTAATACCTAAATATCGTATACCCTTCTTTGGCCAGTGAAATTGGCCTGGGTAAAAAGCAGATGCAGGGCAATATGCAGTCAACGATAGTGCTTCCAATTTTGTCCAATTTACTTTACTTTATTGTCGCCAAATAATTGATACCAAAGCGTACAGTCATCACAGTGATATTTGATTCTGCGCTTCGCGCTCCCTGGAGTACAAATTGATAGTAAATATTAAAAATTTAAATTATAAATCATAAATAGAAAATAGAAAACGGAAAGTAAGGTAGTGCAAAAAAACCGAGAGGCAGGTCCGGATATTTGGAGGGTATGGCCCAGATCCAGGTCAGGATCCATTCAACAGTCTTATCACATTTGGAAAGAAGCTGTTCCCAAATCTGGCCATACGAGTCTTCAAGCTCCTGAGCCTTCTCCCAGAGGGAAGAGGGATGAAAAGTGTATTGGCTGGGTGGGTCATGTCCTTGATTACCCTGGCAGCATTGCTCCGACAGCGTGCGGTGTAAAGTGAGTCCACGGACGGAAGATTGGTTTGTGTGATGTGCTGCGCCGTATTCACGATCTTCTGCAGCTGCTTCCAGTCTTGGACAGGACAACTTCCATACCAGGTTGTGATGCACCCTAGAAGAATGCTTTCTACGGTGCATCTATAAAAATTAGTGAGGGTTTTAGGGGACAGGCCAAATTTATTTAGCTTTCTCAGGAAGGTGCTGGTGGGCCTTCTTGGCAGTGGACTCTACTTGGTTGGACCAAGTCAGATCATTTGTGAGCACAAACAATCTGCAGATACTGGGGTCAAAGCAACACTCACAACATGCTGGAGGAACTCAGCAGGTTGGACAGCATCTGTGGAAACAATCAGTTGACGTTTTGGGCCGGAACCCTATGTCAGGACTGTAGCGGGAAGGGGCAGAGGCCCTATAAAGAAGGTGGGGGGAGGGTGGGAAGGAGAAGGCTGGTAGGTTCCAGGTGAAAAACCAGTAAGGGGAAAGATAAAGGGGTGGGGGAAGGGAGGCAGAAACTTCCAACTTCTGGTAATTCCCTCCCCCTCCCTTCCCCTATCCCTATGTCACTCTGCCCCCTCCCCCAGCTGCCTACCACCTCCCTCATGGTTCCGCCTCCTTCTACTACCCATTGTGTTTTCCCCTATTCCTTCTTCACCTTTCCTGTCTATCACCTCCCTGCTTCCCCTCCCCCACCCCTTTATCTTTCCCCTTACTGGTACAGCGTGTTGTGAGTGTTGCAGGTCATTTGTGATATTGACCCCGAGGAACTTAAAGCTTTTGACCTGTTCCACTTGCGCACCACCGATGTAAATTGGGTTGTGCAGTCCGCTACTCCTTCTGAAGTCAACAACCAATTCCTTCATCTTGCTGATGTTGAGGGATAGTTTATTGTCTTCGCACCATGCCACCAGGTTCTTAATTTCCTCTCTGTTCTCAAACTCGTCATTACCCGAGATACGGCCTACAATTGTTGTGTCATCAGCAAACTTGTATATTGAGTTTGATGGAAACTTGGCTACACAATCGTGGGTGTACAGTGAGTACAACAGGGGTCTGAGTACACAGCCTTGTGGGGCACCGGTGCTCAGAGTGATTGTAGAGGAGAGTTTGTCCCCTATTTTTACAGACTGGGTCCTGTCTGTGAGGAAGTTGAAGATCCAGCTGCAGATCTGAGTGCTAAGGCCCAGGTTCCAGAGCTTAGGAATCAGTTTATTTGGAATGATGGTATTAAAGGCAGAGCTGTAGTCAATGAAAAAGAGCCTTACATATGCGTCTTTATTCTCCAGGTGTTCTAAGGAGGAATTAACTTTATAATCTGAGAATCTAGAGC
Source organism: Mobula hypostoma (assembly GCF_963921235.1). Classification (NCBI taxonomy): domain Eukaryota; kingdom Metazoa; phylum Chordata; class Chondrichthyes; order Myliobatiformes; family Myliobatidae; genus Mobula; species Mobula hypostoma. The sequence continues at coordinate 9,836,994 of NC_086107.1, forward strand.
AAGACTTTATAATGTTAAAAAGACATGGCACTGATCCACTAGGGTCCAACACAAATAATAAAATATCATCCGCATAAAGCATCAGTCTATGAGCCTGTCCTCCCACAGATATCCCTATAAAGTTCTCATTCTCTCTGATAGCTTCTGCCAGGGGCTCCAAAGCTAGGCAGACAACATTGGGGAAAGTGGGGAACCCCGTCGGGTACTCCTTTTAAGAGAGAAGAAAGGTGAAATGTAACCACTAGTTTGAACCGCTGCTTCAGGGTTATTAAATAACAGTCTAATCCATTTTAAAAATCAAAAAATTGAAGAATCTTAAACAGAAAGCCCCATTCCACTTGATCAAATGCTTTCTCAGCAACGGCTATAGGTGACTGATTATCGGCCACCGACCACATAATATTCACAAGATACCTTATGTTATCTGATGAGCTGCAAGCCCCTGATAAATCCCACCTGATCACAATGTATCAACTGTGTTGTTACTGTGTCTAAATGGTTTGCAAGGATCTTTGATAAAATTTTCACATCTATTGGGATTAGGGAAATTGGTCTATAATTCTTACATTCACATGGGTCTTTACCCTCTTTCAGAATCAATGTAATTAACGCTTGTGATAAAATAGGGGGTAAATTACCCAGCTCTGTGAACATTGTACATATTCAGCAGTAGCGGAGCTAGCTCCTCCGCATAGCATTTAAAAGTTCCGCTGTAAATCCATCTGGGCCAGGAGCTTTCCCAGTAGGGAAGGTCTTAATCACCGATATAATTTCTTCCAATGTTACAGCGGAATCAAGGTATCGTTATTGTTCTTTCGTCAACTTAGCCCTAATGGCCTCAGAAGGTTATCAATTTCTAATTATTTTGTTAAACTTACGCTTGTGTACTGGAAATGATGTTAAACAATCTTGAATCTTGAATGGTTTACAGCAAACATTTATACTTTTAAGACATGATTGTCCCCACCCTGCGCTAAGGAGATTTTACGCCCCTCTTTCACAGTCTAGAGGGTGATTTGCCCCCCTCTCCCACAGACTAAATGACAATTTGCCCCTTTCTCCCAGTCTCCCAACCTCTAGACAAGCTTGTCACTATCTCCCAATATAGGTGAACGTAACAAGCTACCTCAATGCATTGACACTTGGAAATGTATGGATAGCGTGCGAGCAAAAGTTCCTTACCCCGTGCACGTCACGTTAATAAAACCAGTCTAATAGCCTTGCACTTCCTCGATTCCCCGAAGTGATTAAATAACCTTTGAGGATGCAATGTAAAACAAAATTTCTCACAGTGTCCTGGTATCTGTAACGATAATTATACCTGTCGAAGAGCCTTAAGCGATAGCAATGCATTGACGTGACGAAAGAATCTTATGACCACACACACTCGCTGTCCTGTTGTGACGTAAGCTCTCCAACTCGAGACTCTTAATTCTTTCTTCGCCATCGCTGCCCCAACAGCTCAGAGTTTTGGTTCTAACTTCACATTAGCAGGCGGAGTTTTTTTAAAAATCATTTACGCAGTAGTAGCCGCTGCACCTGCGCGCCTCAGCTTGACCGGAAAGGAGGGGATGCAGACGGAGGTAGGTGGGCTGCAAGGGTCGGGAACGCACGGCCCCCTGGCCATCCCTTCGCGGAGAGAGGGGCTTGGCCAGGCGAAAGGGCAGCGGGCGGGTAGCAGGACCCAGCACTCCGCCGGCAGCAGGACCCCGCAGTCCACCGGCGGCGGGCGGGCATGGGTGGTACTCGGTGCCCTGATGAGGATCGTGCGCGCGGAATGAGGGAAATGGCCGGTTGTTATGCGTTTGTTTCACTTCAGGGCTTCCTTCCCCTTTCCCTTGGCTTGAACGGCGTGGGTGGAGGATTTAATGGAATGCTTGATCTTCGGTGCGTGTTTGGGCCTATCGGTGGCTGCTTGTTTATGCAACATTGCACGGAGATGCAATGCGTTGGCGTCTGCGGCGATGCAAACTGGTGCCATGTGCCCACAAAAACCTGCCGTTGAACTCTTCCTTCGTGCATGGTGGGTTCGTGGAGCACGCTGCCAGGGATGGTGGTGAAGAGGCATTTAAGAAACTCTTAATAGGCATATAGAAGAATGGAGCGGTTATGTAGGAGAGAGGGGTTAGATTAATCTTAGAGTGGGTTAAAAGGTAAGCACAACATCGTGGCCAAAGGGCCTGTACTGTACTATACTGTTCTGCACTCTATGTACTTTTGGGACACGTGATAATAAACCGGTTACAACAGGAATTCTGCAGATGCTGGAAATTCAAGCAACACACATCAAAGTTGCTGGTGAACGCAGCAGGCCAGGCAGCATCTGTAGGAAGAGGTGCAGTCGACGTTTCAGGCCAAGATCCTTTGTCACAAAGGGTCTCGGCCTGAAACGTCAACTCCACCTCTTCCTACAGATGCTGCCTGGCCTGCTGCATTCACCAGCAACTTTGATAATAAACCGGTTGACAATTTACCAAATTCACCAGCATTCTCATCCCTGCTGATTTGGGTTTTTGGAACACCCATGTAATTTCCTCCACATACACAGATCCACAAAATCGTTATATTGCTTTTTTTCTCTCTCTTTTAGATACATTACTTTCTTCCGGAATGGGAAGCAGCTTCAGTTGTGCATCACGTTTACTGTTCTAGTGTTTCACAGATTTAATACTGTAATGTCGGACTTTATGTGACAATTTGCAAGTAAAAGCAAGTCAAGTCAGATCAAGTCAAATTGCTTTTATTGTCTTTTCAACCATAACTGCTGGTACAGTACACAGTAAAAACGAAACAACGATCCTCCAGAACCATGGTGCTACATGAAACACAAAACTACACTAGACTACATGACACAACACAAGACTACATTAGACTTCAGACCTATACGGGACTACATAAAGTGCACAAAACAGTGCAAGACAGTACAATAATTAATAAACAAGACAATAGGCACAGTAAAGGACAAATTACAATATAATAATAAATGATGTAAATGTAAATAATGTTTTAGTGGGTATTGAGAAAGAAAGAGCAAAAATTGCAAAGGGAGTGGAGTGGTGTTCAGTTGAGTGTGTGTGTTGGTGTCAGAATAGACTCTGGGAATTGAGTCTGATGGCTTGGGGGAAGGAACTGTTACATAGTCTGGTCGTGACAGCCCAAATGCTTTTGCCAGATGGCAGGAGGGAGAAGAGTTTATATGAGGGGTGCGTGGGGTCCTTCACAATGCTGTTTGCTTTGCAGATGCAGCGTGTGGTGTAAATGTCTGTAATGGCGGGAAGAGAGACCCCGATGATCTTCTCAGCTGACCTCACTATCCGCTGCAGGGTCTTGTGATCCGAGATGGTGCAATTCTCGAAACAGGCAGTAATGCAGCTGCTCAGGATGCTCTCGATACATCCTATCGCAATTACACTCTAACCAAATTAGCACAGCCAATAATGGGGTTCTGAGAAACCAATTTTCAGAAACAAATAATGGGTGGTTGTACAGTATGTGTGCTTTATAGTTTCCTGAACTCCAGTTAAATTGCAAAGGAGATTATACAAACTACATTTCCCTGGAATTTAGAAGATCATGGGATGTTTTGATCAATTTGTAGGATTATGAATGTGGTAGTCGAAAACTATTTGATTTGGTAGGTGAATTGCAAATGAGTATTGGCCCATATGAACAAGACTAGAAAGAACTTCCAACAAAAATGGTCACTGGGATTTTGGAGTTGAAGTCAGTTGAAGATGAAGGGGGTTTGCACAAACACTAGAAAATCTGCAGATGTTGGAAATCTGAAGTGTAACCCCCAGGTTCTGTCGGTTGTGTACGTCTAGGGAAGACAATCTCTGGCCCCACCAAACCTGTGAGATTGAGGTGCAAAACCTGCTGTTTGTGTGGATGCTGCCTGATGTGTTCCCTGTTACAAATCAGTACCACGAAATAACAGATAGTACACCATAGACAATTAAACGATACAGCTTTATAATTCTTAATTTGACTAAAGGGTTAGTAAAGTAAAATGAAAAGAAAGGGGCCATTTTAATGGAACAGGCTAATGCACACAAGTTGGACTCACAGTTTCCCTTCCATTGGTCCTCCATCGATTTTGCCCTGGGTTTGTCGACTCTCGGCCCCACCCCGTCCTCTCCTTTCTGGTGTCTACGGCCTCTCCGTTCTAGCAACTTCTCTCTCCATCTTCCACCAAACAAAAGAATCAGATCGGCTCGTTCTCAGGCACACAAGAAGAAACACTCCCCTCATTGGACAGCATGCATTCCAAAGCCCCCGTTATCTCTCGTCATAACCCAAACACGGCTGCTACAGAAAGACTATTACATTAGCAGTGAAACCTTTCCCAGGGCGTTACAAAAGCAACACACACACACACAATGCTGACTCAGGGAGGGACTCAGCAGGCCAGGCAGCACCTACGGAAAAGAGTGAGCAGTCGACGTTTCGGGCCGAGGCCCTTCGTCCAGACTGGAAAAAAAGATGAGAAGCCAGAGCAAGAAGGTGGGGGGGAGGGAAGGAAGAAGTACAAGGTGGTAGGTGATGGGTGAAACCGGGAGGGTGGGGAGTGGTGAAGTAAAGAGCTGGGAAGTTGATTGATGAAAGAGGTACAGGGCTGAAGAAGGCAGGATCTGACAGGAAAGGGTAGAAGACCATGGAAGGAAGGGAAGGGGGAGGAGAGAAGGTCAGAGAGGGAAACGAGAATGGGGGAATGGTGAAGGAAGGGGGCAGTTACCAGAAGTTTGAGAAATCAATGTTCATGCCATCAGGATGGAGGCTACCCAGACGGGTGTGCACACTTGATTCTTAATTCCAGTCCATGAGGATAGCCTGGCTCACAGCACTAAGCAATATTCTTTTGAAATGATCTCTAAATACCTGAGAAAACAAAAAAATGGAAATACTCTGATTCTGCGGCATCTGACGTGATCTCTAGTAGTGGTGCAGCAACTGACTTAACAAATGTTTGACCTATTTACAATGGTACTTCATACAACTTTTAAAAGATTTTCGTGGTCTTTGCCTCTATTGTCAGAGGATTCCTATTTCAAAGGGATATGCAGCAACTCTTTATAGTGAGGTTTATGAGTGCTTTTTGTTTTGTTCATTTTGCGCAGATGAAGGGCTGAATGCAGAGCGAGGAAACAATGGACACCAAGACTGTTCCTTTGGATATAACTGATCAGCAGACACGTCAGGCGACCACAAAGGAAGACAAAGCCTCTTGTGGCTACTGGCTGGGATTCTGGTACGGTTGGTGGCTGTGCTGGTGGGCTGGTTTTATCATCATTTCTGTTCCCGTCAGTTTCCTCTCCAGTTTTCTGGGTCATAAACTCTGCTGTATAATCACAACCGTGCTAAGAAAGCTTGACAGTTCTGTGTTTGGACTGAATGATGACTCCTCAAAATGTGAGAATTTAATGATTAAAAGAAACAAGGAGGAATCAAGCAAAGCAGGCGGCTTTTCAGAAACTTCAAGATGGATAAACCTAATGCCAGGCATTTTCATTGGTATAATTATTGGCATCTTCCAGGTGATAAACTGCATAAATCGTCATCATTCTATTGAACAAGCCATTGTTGGACTAATTCTTGGTTTGGTTTTGATGGTACCAAATGCTTTATTTTTTAAAATTGTGGTATAATGTAATTTTATATTCAAAAATCTGTCATTGTTGCTAAAATACTTCGATATGAATATTTTTATTAAAAATACATTTACAGCATACAAGACTCAGGTGATTTCATTTAATTTTAATAATACTAGTTAATCTAAACCAATACACACAAAATGCTGGAGGAACTCAGCAGGCCAGGCAGTATCTATAGGAAAGAGTAAAGAGTCGACATTTCGGGCTGAGACCCTTGTTCAGGACTGACAGGGAAGTGTTGGGGAGGAGAAAGAGACTAAATGGTAGATGTTAGCTGAGGCAAGGTAGCTGGGAAAGGCCAGGGCTGGAGAAGAAGGAATCTGTGAGGAGAGGAGACTGGACAAGAGGAGAAGGGGACCCATGGGAAAGTAATAGGCAGGTGAGAATAGGTCAGAGTGCAGAATGAGGGGGGTATTTTGTGCACTGGGAAGAGAAAGCAATACTGTACTCATACCACCAGGATGGAGACTACCCAGACTGAATACAAGGTTGCTCCTCCACCCTGATTGATGGTGGCCTTATCTTGGCACAAGAGGAGGCCATCAACTAGTAATCCAGTATAAAGTCATATTCTTGTAAGTCTTAGCTGTGACTTCCAAATTATGGTGAATAAGCAAATGTGGCAGGGGCCTTGCATTGAGAAGCCTGTTGTATTTGGATATCAATCAACTGATGCTGATCTTACATTTGCATGTTTAAAATTCGGCTCCTGGGGCACAAAAGGTCTAGTTTGTTTGTTTGTTTATTTACTTGGTGATACAGTGCAGAACAGGTCTTTCTGGACCAGTGAGCCGTTCGGCTCACTAACCCCTTTACAGTGGTGCTGGAAAGTTTGTGAACCCTGTAGAATTTTCTCTCTTTCTGCATAAAACTGACCTAAATTGCGATCAGAACTTCACATAAATCCTGAAACTAGTTAAAAAGAATCCTATTAAATAAATACCACTGAAAACATACCTTTTCCTTTATTTGTTGAGAAAAATGATCCAATATTACATGTATTTGTTGGAAAAAGTGTGTGAACCTCTGGGGTTAATGCCTTCTACAAAAGCTATTTGGAGTCAGGTGTTCAATCAATGAGATGAGATTGGACGTGTGGGTTGTAGATGTGCCCTGCTCTATAAAAAGACTCTCAAAGTCAGGTTACCGACAGCCTGCTCTTCTCAAGGAAGATCTGTTTATGTGTACCAAGCCTGTATCAAAACAACTTTCAGAGGACCTTAGAAGAATTGTAGAGATGCGTGAAGCTGGAAAAGGGTATAAAAGCATTTCTGAAGACCCGAGTGTTCACCAGTCCACAGCGAGAGAAATTGTCTACAAGTGGAGGAAATTCAGTCCTGTTGTTACTCATCCTGCAGAGATCACACCAAGAGCACAACATGCAATGCTGAAGGAGTTGAAAAAGAACCCAAGGGTAACAGCAACAGACCTGCAGAAGTCTCTAGAACCTGCTAAAGTCACCGTCCGTGTGTCCACTATAAGAAAAACACTGAACGAGACTGGTCTTCTTGGAAGGACATCATGGAAGAAACCACTGCTCTCCAAAAAGAAAAATGTTGCTGCACAAAAAAAAACCACCTGGAATGTTCTACAATTCTTCCGGGACATTGTTCTGTGGACAGATGAGACAGATTTGAACTTTTTGGCAGAATTGCACATTGCTATGTTTGGGAGAAAAAGGACCCTGCACACCAACACCAAGACCTCATCCCAACTGTGAAGCACGGTGGAAGGAGCATCACGGTTTGGGGCAGCTTTGCTGCCTCAGGGCCTGAACAGCTTGCAATCATTGAGGGAACAATGAATTCAGATTCAGATTTGCAAAGGTGTTACATACAGCAGTGTTTCCCATCCTGAGGTTCACAGACAACCCCCCCCCCCCGGCCCGGTTAATAGTGGGATCCCCTCTTTCAGAGTGGAAAAAACTTAAATCACCAGATAAGGTTAGATATTCCAGCTGTAATAAAAGACAAAACCATATGTTTGTAGCTATCAAAGCAAATTGAGGACACAAATAGAATTAAGCATAATCTTATGCCCATCCCAAGGCTTGGTTGCAGAATGATATATTTTGGGACCTAATATTGAAGAAAACATTATGTTTCCAGGTGAAGGTGGTGCCAGCAAACATCGCTATCAAGGTCGACATCTTCCAGATGGTCCACAAAAATACTTCTTTCACTTCTTTTACGTCTCCTTTTTCTTTCAAATGTGCTTCTGCTACTGCTGGAGACATCTATAGTTTGAAGGCGTGTTTTCGGGCTGATTGAGCGCTATGCTGCTTTGCTGTCTCCGAGAGGGTTCCAGGAGGCAAGTGCATAGAAGCCTGAAGACGGGGTGAAAGCCCACGATTGACTCCATTTCTCGCCGATCTTGCCAATTAAAGTATGGAGGAAGATTGAAAACATCGAGGCGAGTGAGTGTTCAACTCCGTCTACCAGCCTCTGCTCGCTGCTGCTGGAGGAAGGTGTCTGCATGTGATGGTCTCCCTCTCCCTCCCCCCCTCTCTCTCTCCCTCCTCCCAAAGGAAGGTCCCTGCATTGAAATAGTCTGTCTCTCCCTCAACAATGTCGGAGGATGGTGCGACAGTGGATTGGACTGTAGTTCACACTATGATGTGTGTTTCTGGTTTCTGGTTACTCCTGTTCCTATTGTTACCTTGGGCGACTTTGAATTGGGACAGCCTGCAAATAATGCTGAACTGAATTGTGCCTTCTCTCCCTTTTTTGTGTTACCAGTTTGCGTGGGGGTGGGTGATACCACGTGCAATGATGTGCCAGTTCCTGACTGGCCAGCACTGAGCTTGCGCGGGGGTTTGCCAGAATGTATCAGCACGTGGCGGGGTTAAGATGTGTTTGTTTATTTCCGTAAATAAAAGTTCTCTAATTCTTCCAGAATATGATTCTTTGTTGTTAGCCCACGGTATGTTTAAATAGAAGTAACATAACAGATACTTTTCTTTGAACAGGTTCCATGGTTTTCTTTATTTTGAACATTCCAAAGTTCAAAGTAAAGTTTATAATCAATGTATATGTTATGTATATACTATATACAACTTGAGATGAATTTTCTTGGAGGAACCCACAGGAAGATAAGGAAATACAATAGAATCCATGAAAAAACACATGTAACAAGGACTCACAAACATCCAAAGTGCAAAAGAGGACAAAGTGTGCAAATAATTAAAAAGTACACAAATAACACTGAGATTTTATGAGCTGCGGAGTCCCCAAAAGTGAGTCCACGGGTTGTGGAGTCATTTTGGTGCTGAGGCAAGTGAAATCATCAACGCCGGTCCAGGAGCCCGATGGTTGTAGGGCAACAGCTGTTTCTGAACCTGATGGCGTGGGATCCAAGATTCCTGTAACTCCTGCCTGATGGTGATAGTAGCAAGAAGAGAGGGAAGGATGGGAAGCCAAGAGAAGATGTAAGAATGTATCTAGAACAACAGAGAAGGTTGATGGAATCCGAGGAAACCAGGATGTAGAATTGGCTTTAATGTGGTTGAGAAACAGGAGAAAGAAATCACTTGTGAAAGTGTAAAACCACATAGTTGTAACTTCAAGGTAGGACACAGCTGGTCTTAAAGGATAATAATAATCTTGAGAATTTTAGACTCCTAGCTTTATACAACATGGAAACAGGCTGTTCATCTCAGTTCATCCATTCCATGACCGGCTGGTGGTACAATGGCATCAGCGCCGGGTTTCCGGAGCTAAGGCTACCGAATTCGAATCCAAGTCGGGCCGCCGCCCCCGCCCCGAGCACGCTTTCCATCCGTGCTGGGTTGAGCGTCGAGCTAGCCACTCAGCCTCGTAAAGAAAAAAGGGTTGCGTCAGGAACGTTCATATCGTGACCCGGTTAATCCGAAAGGAGACCAATCCTGACACCATGCACCAGACAAGAATGGCTGACTGTCTGGTGTGACATGCTAAAAAAAAAATCCATTCCACCTCAGCTGGTCCCATTTCCCTGTATTTGGCTCATATCCTTGCAATCATTTCCAATCCATGTACCTGTGTACTTTGTACACGCCTCCACCACTTCCACTGGCAGCTCATTCCATGTAACGTACCTACCACCGTCTGTGGGATAAGTCATCCCTCACCTCCCCTTTAAAGCTTTGCGCTCTCACCTTTAGTTCTTTGCCTTATAGTTTTAGATTTTCCTGTCCAGAGAAATAGGCTGTGACAATCCACCTTATCTCTGATTTTGTAATTCTCTCTAAGTTCATCCCTCAGCATCCTAAATTTCAGTGGAAAAATTCCATCCAGTCTTAAAAACATCCTTGTGAAGCTCTTCAATATTCAAAGTATATTTAATATCAAAGTATGTATACAGTACATTAAACAACCTTGAGATCCGTCTCCTTACAGGCAGCCCCAAAACAAAGAAACCCAAAAGACCTCATTAAAGAAAAGAGGACCCTCAAACACCCAACGTGCAGACAGAAAAAAGACAAACATGCAAGCAATAAAAGTAAGCAAGTAGCGTTCAGAACTGAAGCTTCTGAGAGTCTGTGCACAGACACAAAGCCACAGCCTCAGTTCAGCGCGGAGCAACGAGTCGAACCAGCCCATCTCTAACCTTTGGCCCCAGCACCCTGAAGTTTTCAATCTGGCCCGGGACTTAAAATGGGTCATTCCTCGATCTCGGACTCAGGCTCTGTTGCTTCAATACGCAGTGGAGCCTGGACTCCTTCCCTTAAGGAATTCCTACCTATAGCTAACTAATCAGAACTGCACACAGTACTGAAAGTGACTGGGAGAGAAGCATACATGTGCAGTTCATATTGTTAGAGCCAATGGGGAGCTGGCTAATACTAGATTTGAAATATGCAAGATAGGATTAATAATATAACAATGTTTATGTCTTTGCATTAGAAACATAGAAAATAGGTGCAGGAGTAGGCCATTCAGCCCTTCGAGTCTGCACCGCCATTCAGTATGATCATGGCTGATCATCCAACTCAGAACCCTGTACCAGCCTTCTCTCCATATCCCCTGATCCCTTTAGCCAAATGGCCATATCTAACTCTTAAATATAGCCAATGAACTGGCCTCAACTGTTTCCTGTGGCAGAGAATTCCACAGATTCACCACTCTGTGTGAAGAAGTTTTTCCTCATCTCGGTCCTAAAAGGCTTCCCCTTTATCCTTAAACAGTGACCCCTCATTCTGGACTTCCCCAACATTGGGAACAATCTTCCTGCATCTAGCCTGTCCAATCCCTTTAGAATTTTATACGTTTCAATAAGATCCCCCCTCAATCTTCTAAATTCCAGAGAGTATAAGCCTAGTCGATCCAGTCTTTCATCATATGAAAGTCCTGCCATCCCAGGAATCAATCTGGTGAACCTTCTTTGTACTCCCTCTATGGCAAGAATGTCTTTCCTCAGATTAGGGGACCAAAACTACACACAATACTCCAGGTGTGGTCTCACCAAGGCCTTGTACAACTGCAGTAGAACCTCCCTGCTCCTGTACTCGAATCCTCTTGCTATGAATGCCAGTATACAATTCACCTTCTTCACCGCCTGCTGTACCTGCATGCCCACCTTCAATGACTGGTGCACAATGACACCCAGGTCTCATTGCACCTCCCCTTTTCCTAATCGGCCACCATTCAGATAATAATCTGTTATCCTGTTCTTGCCACCAAAGTGGATAACCTCACATTTATCCACATTAAATTGCATCTGCCATGAATTTGCCCACTCACCTGACCTATCCAAGTCACCCTGCATCCTCCTAGCATCCTCCTCACAGCTAACACTGCCGCCCAGCTTCGTGTCATCCGCAAACTTGGAGATGCTGCATTTAATTTCCTCGTCTAAATCATTAATATATATTGTAAACAACTGGGGTCCCAGCACTGAGCCTCGTAGTACCCCACTAGTCACTGCCTGCCATTCTGAAAAGGTCCCGTTTATTCCCACTCTTTGCTTCCTGTCTGCCAACCAATTCTCTATCTACCTCAATACCATACCCTCAATACCGTGTGCTTTAAGTTTGCACACTAATCTCCCGTGCGGGACCTTGTCAAAAGCCTTTTGAAAATCCAAATATACCACATCCACTGGTACTCCCCCATCCACTCTACTAGTTACATCCTCAAAAAATTCTATAAGATTCATCAGACATGATTTTCCTTTCACAAATTCATGCTGACTTTGTCCGATGATTTCACCGCTTTCCAAATGTGCTGTTATCACATCTTTGATAACTGACTCTAGCATTTTCCCCACCACCGATGTCAGGCTAACCGGTCTATAATTCCCCGGTTTCTCTCTCACTCCTTTTTTAAAAAGCTGGGTTACATTAGCCACCCTCCAATCCTCAGGAACTAACCCAGAATCTAAAGAGTTTTGAAAAATTATCACTAATGCATCCACTATTTCTTGGGCTACTTCCTTAAGCACTCTGGGATGCAGACCATCTGGCTCTAGGGATTTATCTGCCTTTAATCCCTTCAATTTACCTAACACCACTTCCCTACTAACATGTATTTCCCTCAGTTCCTCCATCTCACTGGACCCTCTGTCCCCTACTATTTCCGGAAGATTAGTTATGTCCTCCTTAGTGAAGACAGAACCAAAGTAGTTATTCAATTGGTCTGCCATGTCCTTGTTCCCCATGATCAATTCACCTGTTTCTGACTGTAAGGGACCTACATTTATCTTAACCAATCTTTTTCTTTTCACATATCTATAAAAGCTTTTACAGTTAGTTTTTATGTTCCCTACCAGCTTTCTCTCATAATCTTTTTTCCCTTTCCTAATTAAGCCCTTTGTCCTCCTCTGCTGAACTCTGAATTTCTCCCAGTCCTCAGGTGAGCCACTTTTTCTGCCTAATTTGTACGTTTCTTCTTTGGAATTGATACTATCCCTAATTTCCCTTGTCAGCCATGGGTGCACTACCTTCCCTCGTTTATTCTTTTGCCAAACTGGGATGAACAATTGTTGTAGTTCATCCATGCAACCTTTAAATGCTTGCCATTGCATTTCCACCGTCAACCCTTTAAGTATCATTTGCCAGTCTATCTTAGCTAATTCACGTCTCATACTTTCAAAGTTACCCTTCTTTAAGTTCAGAACCTTTGTTTCTGAATTAACTATGTCACTCTTCATCTCAATGAAGAATTCCACCATATTATGGTCACTCGTACCCAAAGAGCCTTGCACGACAAGATTGCTAACTAACCCTTCCTCATTGCTCAATAGCCAGTCTAGAATAGCCCGCTCTCTAGTTGGTTCCTCGACATGTTGGTTCAGAAAACCATCCTGCATACATTCCAAGAAATCCTCTTCCTCAGCACCCTTACCAATTTGGTTCACCCAATCTACATGTAGATTGAAGTCACCCATTATAACTGCTGTTCCTTTATTGCACGCATTTCTAATTCCCTGTTTAATACCATCCCCAACCTCACTACTACTGTTAGGTGGCCTGTACACAACTCCCACCAGCGTTTTCTGCCCCTTTGTGTTATGCAGCTCTACCCATATCGATTCCACATCCTCCAGTCTGATGTCCTTCCTTTCTATTGCGTTAATCTCCTCTCTAACCAGCAACGCTACCCCACCTCCTTTTCTTTCATATCTATCCCTCCTGAATATTGAATATCCCTGAATGTTGAGCTCCCATCCTTGGTCACCCTGGAGCCATGTTTCTGTGATCACAACTATATCATATTCATTAATAACAATCTGCACTTTTAATTCATCCATCTTGTTACAAATGCTCCTTGCATTGACACACAAATCCTTCAGGCTCGCTTTTACAACACTCTTAGCCCTTATACAATTATGTTGAAAAGTGGCCCTTTTTGACTTTGCCCTGGATTTGCCTGCCTGCCACTTTTACTTTTCACCTTACTACTTTTTGCTTCTGCCCTCATTTTACACCCCTCTGTCTCTCTGCACTTGTTCCCATCTCCCTGCCACATTAGTTTAAATCCTCCTGAACAACAGTAGCAAATGCTCCCCCTCGGACATTGGTTCCAGTCCAGCCCAGGTGCAGACCATCCTGTTTGTACCAGTCCCACCTCCTCCAGAACTGGTTCCAATGCCCCAGAAATTTGAATCCCTCCCCCTTGCACCATTTTTCAAGCCACGTATTCATCTGAAATATCCTCCTATTTCTACTCTGACTAGCACATGTCACTGGTAGTAATCCAGAGATTATTACCTTTTTGGTCCTACTTTTTAGTTTATCTCCTAACTCCCTAAATTCACCTTGTAGGACCTCATCCCATTTTTTACCTATATCGTTGGTGCGTATGTGCACCACGACCACTGGCTGTTCACCCTCCCAATCCAGAATGTTCTGCAGCCGCTCAGAGACATCCTTGACCCTTGCACCAGGGAGGCAACATACCCTCCTGGAGTCTCATTTGCGGCCGCAGAAATGCCTATCTATTCCCCTTACAATCGAATCCCCTATCACTATAGCTCTCCCACTCCTTTTCCTTCCCTCCTGTGCCGCAGAGCCACCCATGGTGCCATGAACCCTGCTGCTGCTACCTTCCCCTGATGAGACATCTCCCCCAACAGTATCCAAAACAGTATATCTGTTTAGGAGGCAGATGACCTCAGGGGACTCCTGCACTACCTGCCTACTGCTACGCTGTCTAGTGGCCACCCATTCCCTTTCTACCCGTGTAGCCTTTACCTGCGGTGTGGCCAACTCACTGAACGTGCTATTCACGACTTTCTCAGCATCACGGCTGCTCCAGTATGAATCCAATCACAGCTCCAGCCGCTCAATGTGGTCTGCCAGAAGCTGCATCTGGACACATTTCCTGCACACATAGTCATCAGGGACACTGGAAGTATCCCTGATTTCCCACATGCTGCAGGAGGAACAAACCATGGGCCGATCTCAGCTGTCATGACCTACCCAATACATTGCCTCAGCTTTTGAAATGTGGACGTGGAATGTTGCCGACTGCCTCGGGAGTGGTATGGGTCTCACTGGGAGCAAGCTCCTCCTCAGCCTCTGCTCACTTCAGCCAAAGCCTGTGGAGCCAAAGCCTTTTCACTCTGCTACCACTCACTCCGCTGCCCGCTGGATAGGGAGGTCCTCTTTTTTAAATGCTCGGCGCTCACCCGGCTGACGTCACGCGTCTGCACAGTGGTGCCACTCTTTCCTTCGGAGTTGTTAAAACAACTATTGCTACTGCCCTAGCTCACTTAATGAGCTACAGCCTCGCCGCCTTCCTTGCTTCAAATAAAATACCGCTGCAGACCGTTTGCCTTTTAAAGGAACTTACCCGGCCTTACCTCACTTGGAGTGAAGCTCGTCCTCAGCCTCTGCTCACTGAAGCCTCTCGAGACAAAGCCTTCCTACTCTGTCTCCCACTACAACGTCCACTGCCACAAATTAACAAATAAGACAGTGATCATAAACCTGATTTTGATAATCCCAATGAAAATCTAGTCCCTAGATTTTATTTTTTTGTTTAGAGACACAGCTTGGAGAAAGCCCTTCTGAGCCACCCTGCCCCCCCCCCACCCAGCAACTCCCAACGACCCCTGATTTAACCCTAACCTGATCTCGGGACGTTGGGGCATCCAGGGAGGGGTAACACCTCTGGGGAGGGAGCTTGTTGTGTTCATTCCAGGGCAGCTTACCCACCTTTGGTCCTTATCAGACACTCAGATCCCACCTGTGGCGCCAAGTAGCTGTTTGCATGCGACAGTAGGTACACCCCGGTATACCGTGTCAACGGGCGGCTAAACCTGGTGAGGGTAGCCAGTGGGCTTCCTACTCTGGTGAGATGGGGACATGCCTGTCCTGGTGTGCAGTCGGCTCCAGTGGACCGTGGGGATGAGGTCTACAGTGAGATCCAATGGTCGGTCGGCTCCAGTGGACCATGGGGATGAGGTCTACAGTGAGATCCAATGGCCAGTCGGCTCCAGCGGACCGTGGGGATGAGGTCTACAGTGAGATCCAATGGTCGGTCAGCTCCAGTGGACCATGGGGATGAGGTCTACAGTGAGATCCAATGGCCAGTCGGCTCCAATGGACCGTGGGGATGAGGTCTACAGTGAGATCCAATGGCCAGGAAGGCTCCAGCGGACCGTGGGGATGAGGTCTACAGTGAGATCCAATGGCCAGGAAGGCGGTTCTGCAACGCTCCGTGGAGAATGAAGGGCACAGCAAGGCACAGAAGACGTCATGGTCATCCACTGCAACCAAGGAAATTTGTCACACTGGCTCGTACCACTGGACCTGGACCTCCGAGGCTGAGAGCGTGGAATGGCTCTGGTACAATGACTTTTCCATTTTTAAAAACTCTCCTGCACAGGTTTCCTGCCATCGTCAGAAACAACGGACAATCACCAATCACAGGACAACTTACAATGACCAATTAATCTACCCACCGGTACGTCTTTGGACTGTGGGAGGAAACTGGAGCACCCAGAGAAACCATTCTTTCCAGGGGGAGCGCAACACTATTATTGCTCGGGGAGGGGGGGGTTCAGAGTTTGGAATTCAGATGTCAGAAAACTAGACACAAATTAAGAAAAATATCATAAATTAATATGAAAATATAAACAGAAGAGACTCTGCAAATGCTGGAAATCCAGAGGAACACATACAAAACACTGGAGGAACTCAGCTAGTGAGGCAACATCTGTGAAGAGGAATAAACAGTCGATGAACACTACCTCACTATTTTTGTTCTCTTTTTACAGTATGTACCTGGTTTTATATATATACTGTATGGTATGTATGTGTGCGTACATACACACACACTCCTTCCCTCCACTAGCCTGCAGGTCACCCTTGGGCAAGGTGTAGCACCTGCTTAGCCCCCGATCAGGGTCACGTGAATCCATGGGAGCAGGTGGTGGATGGTTGTATTAGCAGCTGGTGCAGATCACAAGTCCTGGTTATGTGACCACTGACACCAGGCAGACAGTCTCTGAAGAGTATTGATAATGGCTGGGGTTACCCGTCTTGTAAAGACACTGCCCAGAAGAAGGCAATGGTAAACCACTTCTGTGGAAAAAGTTGCCAAGAACAATCTTGGTCATGGATAGAAGAAAGAATAAGGACGACAGGGTGAAAGGGGTCTTCCCCACAGGCAATGATCAGATTAAAGACAAAAGGAAGATCATAGTCACTTACATCTTACAACACAAAGTTTTGGTATGTCACCCAAGACACTCGCAAATTTCTACAGGTGTACCGTGGAGAGCATTCTGACGGGCTGCTTCACCTTCTGGTAAGGGGGCAAGGGGCTACTGCACAGGATTGATAAAAGCTGTAGAAAGTTGTAAACTTCAGCTCCATCATGGGCACTAGTCCCCGTAGTGTCCAGGACATCGTCAAGGAATGATGCATCAAAGAGGCGGTGTCCATCGTTAAGGATGCCCATCTTGCAGGTCATGCCTTGTTCTCATTGCTACCATGAGGAAGGAGGTACAGAAGCCTGAAGGCACACACTCAATTATTCAGGAACAGCTTCTTCCCCTCTGCCATCCAACTTCTGTATTGAACTTGAACCCATGAACACTACCTCACTACTTCCTTATTTTTATTTTTGCACTACTTATTTAATTTACGGGGGATGATTGATAAGATTGTGGCCTAAGGTAGAAGGAGATGAGTTATTAACTTCAAATTTTCTGCATTTTCACTCAAAGAGTTGAAGTGCACGTGCATGTAACAAGAGCTGTATAACTCATCTCCTTCTACCTTAGGCCACGAACTTATCAACAACCCCTGCTGTAGCCCACTTCTATGAAGAAGGGATCCGTATGCTCCACGACCGCTGGACTAAGTGTGTCTATGTAGGAGGGAACTATGTTGAAATATCAATGTGCTAGGTTTTCTAAAATTGACTTCGTCTACCTTAGGCCATGAACTTATCAATCACCCCTCGTGCTTTTTTTTAAATATATATATATATACACCATGTAATCTTCATTTTTTCTGTTATTATGCATTGCATTGTACTGCTGCTGTAAAGACAACACATTTTATGATGTATGCCAGTGATATTACACCTGATTCTGATTTGATATATAACATTTAACCACATATATATTTGTAATTTATATTTTTAAATATATTGCAATGTACTGCTGCTGCAAAACAACAAATGTTATGACATGTCGGAGGTAATAAGCATGATTTTGACTCTGGCATGTGTCCCCCATCTAGCTTTGTTTGAATGTTGTACAGTATGTTTTAATTAGATCACTTCTCATTTTGTTTTGGGAGCTCTTATAATCCAGTCTAATAAAGAATATTTCATTATATGCCCATTGTTTGTATAATTGGAAGATGAGTCATTCACCACAAAATATCAGACCCACCCAGACAAGTCAATGAAATAAAAGCTGGAAACTTTCTTGAGTGAAGTGTCTGAGGAAAGAGGTACAGTTACAGTTTTGGATTGAAAGCTCTTGTCAGTAGTGGGAAAGAGAAAACAAGTTAGTTTAAAGTTGTAGAGAGGGTAGGGAGTGAGGGATAGGACAAGGGAAATATTTAGGTTGCCAATCACAAACAAGGGAAAATCTGCAGATGCTGGAAATCCAAGTAACACACACAAAATGCTGGGGGAACTCAGCAGCCAACAATAGATACTGCCTGACCTGCTGAGTTCCTCCGGCATTTTGTGTGCTATTTAAGTTGCCATTCTTTTCAAAGAGAATTACCCTTTAACCACCAGGTTGAGGCATAGTTATCACCCTTCAACCATCAGGCTCCTGAACCAGTGTGGATAAGTTCACTCACCTCAACACTGAACTGACTCCACAGCCTATGGGTTCATCTTCAAGAACTCTTTCAGTGTTATTTATTTACTTTCTATTACTTGTTAGCCTTTGTTACTTATAGTTTTTCATAAATTCTATTGCATTTCTTTATTTTCCTGTAAATGTCTGTAAGAAATTAATCTTAAGAGAGTATATCGTGATGCATCATGTCCTTGTACATCAGTCACTGAAAGTAAGCATGCAGGTACAGCAGGCAGTGAAGAAAGCTAATGGCATGTTGGCCTTCATAACAAGGGGAATTGAGTATAAGAGCAAAGAGGTCCTTCTGCAGCTGTACAGGGCCCTGGTGAGACCACACCTGGAGTACTGTGTGCAGTTTTGGTCTCCAAATTTGAGGAAGGACATTCTTGCTATTGAGGGAATGCAGCGTACGTTCACGAGGTTAATTCCCAGGACGGTGGGACTGTCATATGTTGAAAGATTGGAGCGACTGGGGTTGTATACACTGGAATTTAGAAGGATGAGAGGGGATCTGATTGAAACATATAAGATTATTAAGGGATTGGACACGCTAGAGGCAGGAAACATGTTGGTGGGGTCCAGAACCAAAGGCCACAGTTTAAGAATAAGGGGTAGACAATTTAGAACGGAGTTGAGAAAAAACTTTTTCACACAGAGAGTTGTGGATCTGTGGAATGCTCTGCCTCAGAAGGCAGTGGAGGCCAATTCTCTGGATTCTTTCAAGAAAGAGTTAGATAGAGCTCTTAAAGATAGCGGAGTGAAGGGATATGGGGAGAAGGCAGGAAAAGGGTACTGATTGTGGATGATCCGCCATGATCATAGTGAGTGCTGGTGCTGGCTCGAAGGGCTGAATGGCAACTATTGTCTATTGACTATTGGCTATTGACATACACGTGCTTTGATAATAAAGTTACTTTGTCTTTGAACAGGGGAAGTGGTGAGACAGACCGGGGCAACAGATCCTCAGATCCATGGTTTGACCTGACACGAATACCAGCTTTGCAAAGTTGTTCCATTGAAATACACCTTTCAAATACAAATCAATAATCTTGTCAGTCATACCTTCACCTCACCTCACAGATCATCTGCCAGCTTCCACTCCTTTCCCTCTCACGACCATCCTATTCTGGCTTCTTGCCCCTTCCTTTCCAGTCCTGATGAAGGGTGTTTGCCCAAAACAACAACTCCTTAGCAATTTCCATAGATGCTGCCTGACCTGCTGAGTTCCTCCAGCATTTTATGTGTGTTGCTCTGGATCTGCAGCATCTGCAGAATCTCATGTATTTATGCAGATAAGATAGATAGATAGGTAGATATACTTTATTAATCCCGAGGGAAATTTGGTTTCGTTACAGCCGCACCAACCAAGAATAGAGCGTAAATATAGCAATACAAAAACCCCCAACAATCAAACAACAAAATGCAAACTATGCCAGATGGAAAATAAGTCCAGGACCAGTCTATTGGCTCAGGGTGTCTGACCCTCCACGGGAGGAACTGCATGTTCGATGGCCACAGGCAGGAACGACCTGCCAAGTGTTGTATCACGGTGGAGTGTGGCCGAAGTCCAACAGTAAAAAGTACAATATCCAGTCTGCAAACACGTTCCTCGATCGTAATATACCCCAGATTGCACCATCCGTTGTTAACCAGATCAGTAAGCACCCAACTCCTTTACGCTTACCGCTCTCAGTGCACTTCCGGTCAGCCGGAACGGTATTACCCACCGAACTCCTCTTCTCCAAAAGTCTCTGTTGTCTCGACCCGATCCTCTTTCCTTGGCTTTGTGATCCCCCTCTGCATCCTCTGTGTGTTTTCCTCCGGATTTCAGCAGGGGTGTCCACCGCTCTGTTCACTAAACCGGCCGGTATTTGCTGGTCCGTGGAATACACAATGCGACCTTGCTTCTGTCCCGCGTGTCGGGATGTAACCATTTCCAGCGCCAAAGAGAACCCAAATAAAACTCTCTCTACCAGCATGTTAGAGAGGGTGCAGCTTCGACGTGTTACCATGAGAAAAAAAATACAAAAAATAACATAAATTAAAAAGTAAGAAGAAAGTAAGAATAGATCAGAACGGCTGTAGCAGGCTGCATGCACGACCGGCACATGCACACAGGTAGTCAATAATTTGTTTTTAGTAATTTTGGTTGAAGACCGAATCTTAAAAGTCAAGCATTTCACTATTTGCTTATGTGTTCTAATCAGCAGCACAAAAATAATGTTCCAGTGGATTCCGGTTAAGTGGGACACATCAGGACCAGTATATTTTGGCCCAATTAAGCAGCTGCCCCAATTAGTTGAAGTTCCATGGAAATAGTTAAAAAGGTATTTTTAAAAAAGACAAACTACTGTGTAACTGAGTAACAAATTATGTATTTAAATGAAAGACAGAACAATGGTTATTGACGGAGGAATTCATTCAGCGCACACTACCATGTTCTTTAGATTGACTGTAAATGAATAAACACACCTGGTGCAGATAATGGACTGCCTTCATACAATGCTTTTGATAATTGTATCTCTAAATCTTCATTTTTATTTGTAACATTCAAGGTGGTTATCAATGCCTTCAAATTCTAACTTGTTTGAAGTTCCTAACTTGTTGAAGTAGAGAAATTGTTTCAGTTTCACATCCGGCTGTTTCTGGCATCTCCAAGCCTGAATGCTCGAAACTGCAGCGAGCAAAACAGTTCTGAAATGTCTTATTGCTTATTTCTCGCCAACTATCAGTGACAAAAGTCACTGCTTTTTGAACGCAAACACACCCAACTGACGCTATTTAAAGATCACTGCCTCTAAGCAGGGTGTAATGTCTAATGGCCACGTAAGTGCATGTGACTGATGCTAGTTAGAAACTGTCCAGCAATAGTAGCATGTCCTAATGAAGTCGCATAGTGTTCCACATACACGAAGGGAATCTGGCTATTTTCTCATCCGGTTTTTGTTCTTTTAAGAGTTGTTCCAAATAAGCAGCTGCCCTGTTTAACTGATTGGCCATTAACTGGAATCCACTGCATCTCTCGTGAATTACATGATCCTATTGATTTTAACAGTGTTATTAAAGAACTAAGTATTCTATTTAAAATTCCATATTACATACTTAACGAAATTTTCAACTTTTTCCAATTACTTTGACTTCAAGAAAATCCAGTTCAATGTGTAAAAAACTTTCCAGACTCCGTGCTGTTCATTAATACCAAGTTAGTTCAAAGATGGTGCTTATGTGAGCAACATCACTATCTTAGAAAAGATGTAGCAGTTATTCACAACAAAATAAGACCCTACAACCACTGTTCGCTCTAAGCTTTGAGGGTGCATGGCTGCACAGTAACTGAAATGCTCCCACACACATAGCCTTCATTGCCATGCAGCTGGAATTGGATTCAGCTAGAAAAAATGTACAAAACAATAAAGTTTTTTTTGTTGTACTGTATTTCATTATACCCTTCAATTAATAAGTAAAATCAAAAGTATTTGATCTTTCAATTTTCATTCTAAATATTCATAGCATGCTTATTGCGAAAAAAACATTTAAAGTGCTGCACAGTTTTCAGGCCATGTAAAAATTTCCTGCTCAGAGCAACAGTTGCTCTGTGCAGCTGTAAAAACAAATTTTTTACCAGATAATGGCACCATGAGAATCACTGAATAAAGTTTCTATAAATACATTTACCTTGAAAGTTGTTTTCTTTTTTTGCAAAATGAAAAGTACGTGTCTGAAAGTCCGCTGGGGAAGTTGGGCCCAGGATCTGTGAAACCACAAGTCCACCAGCGACCACAGGTTGAAGAATACTGCCTGTTCGGCGGTTAAAGGACTGTGCACGTGCGTGTGTTGATTATTAATGTAAACGTCCGCTTCAAGGTTCAATGTGTCATGCATTCTCCTGCACACCACTATTGTAATGCGTGGTTATTTGAGTTGCTGTCACCTTCCTGAACCAGTCACGCCATTCTCCTCCCACCTCCCTCATCAACAAGGCACTTTCACCCACAGAACTGCCGCTCACTGGATGCTTTTTGTTTCTCGCATCATTCTCTGTAAAACCTAGAGAGTGTTGTGTGTAAAAATCCAAGCAAGGAGATCAGCAACTTGAGATACTCAAACCAACCCGTCTGGCACCAACAATCATTCCACGGTCAAAGTCACTTAGATTACATTCTTTCTCATTCTGATATTTGGTCTGAGCAACAGCTGAACCTCTTGACCATGTCTGTGTGCTTTTATGCATTGAGTTGCTGCCACGTGATTGGCTGATTAGATTAACGAGCAGGTGTTTAGATGTACGTACTGCAGCAGCCTCTGAATGTAGGAGCTAAACGTGAGTGTGTGTGAGCCCCATTGATCATAAAACAGCACAGAAAAGGAACAGGCCCTTCGGCCCATAATGTTTGTGTTGACCCTGGTGTCAATTTAAACTGCACGTCTACCTTCCTCACTTCCCTGCCTATTCGTGTGTCACTCTAAAGGCCTCTTAAACATTGCTATCACATTGGCGTAACATGGTAGCACAGGAACTTAGTACAATTGCTTTACAGTGCCAGGGATCACCGATCAGGGTCCAATATTCATTGGACTCTGTAAGGAGTTTGTACGTTCTCTCCACCCATGGTTTTCTCCGAGTGCTGCAGTTTCCTTCCACATTTCAAAGACATACGGGTTAGGGTTAGAGAGTTGGCGCCAGAAGCACGGTGACACTTGCAGGCTGCCCCCAGCAGTTCCTTGGACTGTATTGGTTTCTGAATTGAATTGACCTTATTTCCTACCTCCTTCACATACATGCGGCGTAAAAATCTTTATGTTACGTCTCCGTCTAAATGTGCAATGTCGCAGAACAGCGCATTTCACTGCGTGTTTCCATGGGACAAATAAAGCTAATTTTTTATCTTCTACTACCTCCCATCGCAGTGTGTTCCAGGTACCCACAGAATCAGAATCAGAACCAGTTTTAATATCACTGGCAAGTGTTGTGAAATTTGTCGTTTTGCAGAAGTGGTACAGTGCAATGTGTAATTTTAAAACTACACATTTCAGTGAGTATATTTATAAAAAAAATAAATAAGTAGCGCAAAAAGAGAGGGAAAATTACTGAGGTTCATTGTCCATTCTGAAATCTGATTGCAGAGGGGAAGAAGTTGTTCCTGAAATGCTGAGTGTGCATCCTCAGCCTCCTGTACCTCCTCCTTGATGGTAGCAATGTGAAGAGGGCATGTCCTGGGTGATGGGGTCCTTAATGATGGACGCCGCCTTATTGAGTCATCGCCTCTTGAAGGTGTCCTGGATGTTGAGTAGGCGAGTGTTCATGATGGAGCCGGCTGAGTTTACAAACTTTCTGCAGCCTTTTCTGATCCTGTGCAGTGGCCCCTCCATGCCAGGCGGCGATGCAACCAGTTAGAATAAAGGTTCATTTCATTATCAAAGAATGTCTGCAGAGTTACAACTCTGAGATTTGTCTTCTCCAGATAGCAATAAAATACAGAAAACCATAGAAGTAATTGAAAGAAAGACATCACTCCCCCCTTGCCCTCTACTTGTAATCCCCCCACATGAAAGGAAAAAGAAACAAAAACTCGCAAACCCCAAATCCCCCACAACCCCTCCCTTGCACAAAACCTAACAGATCACCCACATGGAGAAACAAGAGAAAGGATGCTCTCCACGGTAGAAATTAGAAATCTGTAGAGATTTGCTAGTGTATTTGGTGATGTATCAATTCTCCTCGAGCTCCAAAATGAAATACAGCATTGTGATGCCTTCTTTGTAATCGCATCAACATGTTGAGCCCAGGATAGATCTTTGGAGATGTTGACACCCAAGAAATTGAAACTGTTCACCCTTTCCAATTCTGATCCCTTGATGAGGACTGGTGCGTGTTCTCTCGACTTTCCTTCCTGGAGTCCACAACCAATTCCTTGGTCTTACTGACACTGAGTGCAAGGTCTTTGCTGCAACAGCACTCAACCAGCTGATCTGTCTCACTCCTGTACGCCCTCTCATCACCATCTGTGTCATGGTCCGGATCGGGGTCCCTTTAAATTTACCTTGTTTATATTACGATCCGGACCGTTGATTCCCTGTTTTCCCATGTCCCTCGGCTTTGGTGATTAGAGGCAATTAACGCTCAGCTGAACCGGCAGTTTATAGTCTCCGGCTTTCAGCCGTTCGGCACAGGAGCGTCTGCAAAGTCACGGCGTGCCAATGTCATCTGGCCAGGGTAAGCCTAGTCTCTGCCGAAGCAAGTGCCGGTAATTCGCCCTTCCTCATCGGAGCAACCCTGTCCAGTTACCTCGCCAAAGCGAGCCTGCAAAGTTTCCTCACCGAGATGGATCCGGCAGTTAACCCGCCGGAGGGAATCAAGAGCCACTGTCTACTGTTCCCGGGCTGAGTCGAGAGCTAGCCACTACCCGGAGACTCCAAGTCAAGTCCTGGCTCCAGGGGCATTCAAGTACCAAGTCACGTCCTGGCCCTGGCGGTCTGTGATTCCTGTCCTACCCCCCTGTTTGAATCCCTTCTCTGACCCTCTCGCCTCTAGCCCTCGGCTGCACTTCGGTCTAGTTCTATTGCCGGAGCTAGATAGGTACTGTCAGGTGTTCATTCGTGTTGGTCTTGTCTTGTCTTGTCCTTGCCTCCATGGGGTAAGTCTGGCCGTCTTGCCGTTGCCCTGCGGGGGGTCATGTCATGTCTTGTCTTCGCCTCCGTGGGGTAAGTCTGGCTGTCTTGCCGTTGCCCCGCAGGGGGTCATGTCTTGTCTTGTCCTCGCCTCCGTGGGGTAAGTCTGGCTGTCTTGCCGTTGCCCCGCAGGGGGTCATGTCTTGTCTTGCCTTGTCCTCGCCTCCGTGGGGTAAGTCTGGCTGTCTTGCCGTTGCCCCGCAGGGGGTCATGTCTTGTCTTGCCTTGTCCTCGCCTCCGTGGGGTAAGTCTGGCCGTCTTGCCGTTGCCCCGCGGGGGGTCATGTCTTGTCTTGTCCTCGCCTCCATGGGGTGAGTCACGCCATTTGCCGTTGCCCCGCGGAGGGTCATGAGTCCTGACCCTATGTCCTGTACCCAAGGAGGGGTCCCGACTCTGTGTTCTGTGTATGTGTCCATGGTTCCATGTACCTGCTCTCCCGAGACCGAGGCTCTGTTTTCCATGTTCCTCCTCTCCCTAGCCCATGTCATGTCCATGCCTGGTTCTGTGGTCCGAGCCCGAGGCAAGACCCAGGTTGGGTCCTTGCCCAGTCTCTGGCTCGGAGTCCATACCCTAGCCTCTTCATGTCTCCTCTAGTTCTGGGAGCTGATTCTGAGGCCAAGCCCAGACCCCTAGTCCCAGCCTAGTCGTAGTCCTGAGTCCTTGTCCAATTCTCTACTCCTGCTCCTGCCTTGCTCTCCTGGTATCGAACAATAAACTAAATCTAAGTAACCTCACAAGATGTGTCTTGTATTTGGGTCCACCCCTGCTCCCAATGCCCCCGCCATTGTGACAATCTGAAATTCTGCCAACAGTAGTTGTGTCGTCAGCAAAATTATAGGTGGTGATTGAGATGTGACGAGTCACCCAGTTGTGGGTGAAGAGAGAGCAGAGCAATGGGCTAAGCACCTTGAGGTGCGCCAGCGCTGATTGTCAGTGAGGAGGAGGCGTTATTTCCAATCGGCTCAGACTGTGGTCTCCTGGTGAGGAAGTCAAGGATCCAGAGTGGCACTGGGCTGTAGTAAGATGGCACCGTTAAGTGGTGACTGTTTATGTACAGCTTTGTTGGGAATCATCAAATATTCCCGTTCAGGACTTCTACAGCTGAAATCTACAGTCACGGCCATGGGTACGTCAGTAAACAACTTTATTTTAAAACATTTGAAAGATATATTGATATTCAAAATCAAAGATCCTCTCAGATGGCAGACTTGGCTCACGAGTGCAGTTCCCCTTTAAGAAAACGGAAGTGGGGGTGCTATTACCTTCTGAGTGAAAAAAGCACTTATCTAGTAAATCTCCTTTAAACTTTTCCCATTACCTTAAAGCTACACCGTGTGGTAGTTGACATTTTTACCCCAGGATAAAGGCTATTCACCCAATCTCTACTTCCCACTATTTTATGTACTTCTGTCAGAATAAAATAACCAGTAAAAGTAGTGCTGGTAACAGTGGGGAGGTAATGTAAAATGAGAAAGTTACAGTAGATAGGAAGTGTGTAGTGGCTTGTTCGGTTGTATTCTCCGCTAATGCAACCTCCCTGAGCTGGACTACACCCACCAGCTGAAAAAGCACGCACACAAATGCTTGCTTAGGCCAGATCCAGGTGCCCTGTCTTGCTGAATCCAAATCCTAGCCCAATATCCAGACAGGGACCGGGCCTTGAGAAAGCCCTGCCCCAGGTACAATCAAAGCAGGAGTCAGACACTTTCCAGTTACTAAAGTTCAAAGTACATTTATTATCAGGATATGTATACTTCGTGTGGGCACATGGCTAAGTGGTTAAGGCATTCGACTAGCAAGACTAACGGATGCCTTTATTTATGTATACTTTGTACAACGTTGAGATCCGTTTCCTGACAGGCAGCCACAAAACAAAGAAAACCAATAGAATCCATTAAAAAAGACCATCAAGCACCCAACGTGCTCAAAAAAATCCAAATTGTGCAAACAATTGAAAAGTAAGCAAATAACATTCAGATCTGAAGTTCAGGAAAGTGAGTCCACAGCAGCAAAGCCTGTTGCAGACGATCCAGGAGCCCGTTACTTGCAGGTCACAGCCTCAGTTCAGCACAGTGACGAGTAAACCTCGCGGAACAGTGAGCTGTACTCTGGCCCCTCCCTCATCCCCAGCTCCGACACCCTGACCTTTTCAATCTGAGCCAGCACTTAAATCGGTCAAAAATCGCATTGTTCCTCGCTCTCAGATCATGTCCCCTGTCGCTTGAATACACTCCTGAGTTCAAGACCCGCCACCTCGATACGGCCCATACTCGAACTTGCCAATCCGTCCCAGCGCTTAAATCGTTCAAGGAGCTCAACTCCGAAAGGGAAGTTACAGGCTATAGATTTCAGTGACTGTTTTTGACAAAAAGTGTGATTAATAAAGTAGTTAGGAGTTTTGTTTGCTGCCAGCAAGTCATCACTGTGTTTAATCAGCACCATCTCAAATGTATAATTTTAGTATTTTTTAAAACATCTCTGATGTTCAAAGGTATTTGAAAACTGTTGCACTTAGGGTACACTTAAATATGCTTTAAAAGAAACCCTGGAACATCAAACCAATGCAAAACCTTTTGCAGAAAGTAAGTCAAAAACAAAAGAGATTGTGCAGGTGCAGGAAATCTTGAGCAATGCACACAAAGTGCTGGAGGAACTCGTCAATTCAGGCTGCGTCTATGGAGGGGAATAAACAGTCAACGTTTTGGGTCAAGATAGTTACAGTCTTTTTCCCAGGATAGAGGAGTCTAAAGCTAGAGGGCATGGATTTCTGTTGCAAAGGGAAAAAATTTAAGACAACTTTATACCCAGAGAGCGCTGGGTATATAGAACAAGGTGCCAGAAGAAGCTGGTACTCGTTACAAGGATGTTGCTTGGGCTTGAGGACCTGAGTTATAGGGAAAAGTTCGACTAGGTTCGGACTTTATTCTCTGGAGGGTAGGAGAATGAGGGGAGATTTGATAGAGATGTACGAAATGATGAACTGAATACAAAATTATTATAGATAGGGTAAATGCAAGCAGGCATCTTCCACGGAGTCTGGGTGAGACTAGAATTAGAGGTCACGGGTTAAGGGTGAAAAGTGTAATATTTAAGGGGAACATGAGGGGGAACGTCACTCAGAGGTGGGATGAGAGCGTGGAACGAGCTGCTTGTGGAAGTGGTAGATCTGAGTTCAATTTCAACATTTAAGAGAAGTTTGGGTGGGTACATGGGTGGGAGGGGTACGGAGGGATATGGTCTGAGTGCAGGTTGGTGGGACCAAGCAGATTAATAGCTTGGCACAGAGTAAATGGGTTGAAGGGCCTGTTTCTGTGCTGCAGTGTTCTATAACTCCATTAAGAAGCTGTTGAGAAGCATACAATTACAATGCTGAAAAGACATTTGGATAGGTACATGTTTAGAGTAGCGTAGTGGGTAGCACACTGCTTTATAGTTCCAGTGGTTCAATTCCCACCACTGGTTGCAAGGAGTTTGGTACATTCTCCCTGTTACTGCATGGTTTCCTCTCACAGTCCAAACACATAGGTTAATTGGTCTGCGTAAATTGTCCTGTAATTAGACTAGGATTAAAGCCAGGGAACGCTGGTTGGTCAGGCTCGAAGATCCTGAAGGACCTACTCTGTGCTGTATCACGATACATAACAATAAAAATAAAGAAGAGGCCTATGAGATGAGAGGCCAAATACAGACAAATGCTACGAGCTTGTGTGGACATCTTGATTGTTATGGGTGAGTTGGGCCGATCGACCTTTTTCTGTGCTGTGTTACTCTGACTCTACGAGGCTGAGCAGTGACCCTATAGGGGTTTATGAAATCGTGAGCACCTAGTTAAGATGGACGGTCACTGACTCTCTGACATTTTTCCCCCTCAGTAGGGGAGCGTAAAACTAGACGGGAAAGGTTTAGAAGTGATCTGAGAGGCAAGTTTTTCCACACAGTGGGTAGTGGGCCTATGGGATGAGCTGACAGTATTTTTGTAAGGCTACACCACGGTAACAAGTCCTTCCAGCCCAATGAGCCAGCACCACCCAATTACACTCATGTGACCAATTAACCTACTAACTCATACGTCTTTGGAATGTGGGAGGAAACCCAGGTGGTCACATGGAGAAGAAAATGGTAGAGCTGGGTTAAAATACAATATTTCAAAGATATATTCGACAAGTCAAATGCTCTGTGGGTCTGGTTGGACTATCACAAGATCATCACACACTACACTTCTCACTTGTGCATTGTGGATGAAACCATCACCCACTCCCTTGTTCACTTACCAACAAGACGGAGAAAAGGCACACTGTTCTTTGTCAGGATTACGCATTGGACTCTGTACTCTGCATGTTGCTTCCAGGCACTCACACGAAGATAAATATCAACTACGGCTGGAAGATGGTCAATTTGCTGAAAGATGCCCTCTAATTGAAACCTGATGGTTTCCATTGGAAGGAGTTGCCCAAATCCAAATGTTGTTGGCACAGATCAAGTTCATGACCAAGGGGCAGGGCGATGTACTGATGCTCGGTGCCATTAGTTCAAGGATTCTGTGGGGAAGGCCCCAGACTGGGACGGAAGGCATGTAAAAATCTGTTAGACTTAGCTTGAACGGAAAATTGAAATGATATTGAGATATATAAGTCATTATTTTCTTTACTTATTTAGAGATACAGCTGGGTGACAGAGCCTTTCAGCCCTACGAGCCAGCGCCACCCAACGTGTCCAATAAACCTACTAACACGGTACGTCTCTGGACTGTGGGAGGAAACCCACGCGGTCTCGGGGGAAATGGACAAACTCCTTACAGACAGTAGCGGGAACTGAACCACGGTCGCCTGCACTGGAACGGCGCTATGCTGTCTTCTACACGTGAACGAAACAGCACACCTCAACGGCAAATGCCAGCAAATAATTGTTTTGAGAACCCATGTGCACTGATTGAAGGGAGACACAAGACACTCCACCCACTCCGTCTGTCCATCATCCACACACTCACCCCCTGCCGCCCCGTTCCCCTCCTCCACTGCTCCTCCCACCTACCTCCCTTGCTTTCACGCTCCATCTTCTTCTCCTATCAGATCCCATCAGCTTTCCTGTCACCTCCCAGCTTCTGTTGCTATTTCCACTCTCGACTCCTCCATCTCCACCCGTCATCTGACAATTCTTGCTCCGCCTCTTCACGCCACCATTTATACTGGCTGCCTCCCCTCTTTTAGTCCAGATAAAGTGCTTTTACCTGAAGTATCTATTTCCCTCCAACAGGTGCTACCTGACTTGCTGAGTTCCCCCAGCACAGGGGTTCCCAACCTGGGCTCCACAAACCCCTCAGTTATTGGTAGGGGTCCACGGCATTAAAAAGGCTGGGAACCTTTGATCCCGCATCTTGTGCCTGGCACTAGTGGAAGGAAGAATAACAAGAAATTCAAGAATATTGGCTGGAATCTCAGAGTGGGGGCGGTTAGATGCAAAAATAATGTACTTTTAAATTCTGCAAATGATAATTCAGAGTGTTTATCACAGTTAACCCACAGTAGATAACTAATCGAATGAAGGCAGGAACAGCCTAGGGCAGCATAGACGAGCGGTTTTAGACTTGAGTATAGTTCATAAAATGATGGAAGAAATATTTGTGTTTATTTTAGTAGTTTGATCCAACCAAATAAGGTCGAGGATCAGTGCTCACTAGTTTACTGTGTGTGGAAGCAGTTCGGCTGAGATGCCGGGAGGTGTTCCTTCCTGCTGAGAATGGTGTTTATCAGCTCGGCACCAAAGAATGCTGAAACAGGTGATTCCGTTTCTGGCTGGGCGGAGGTCACCCCTCGCAAAAGATAAGAATAAATTTATTTGTCCCGTGTACATCGAAACCTAGTAAAAACGCGCCGTCTGCGCCAATGGCCGACACAATCCGAGGATTCACTGGGGCAAGTGTCGGCACCAACACAGCATGCCCACAGTTTACTGACCCTAACCTGTAGGTAAATCTTTGGGATGTGGGAGGAAGCCAGAGCACCCGGAAAAACTCACAGGGAAAATGTACAAACTCCTTACGGGACAGCGATGGGAACTGAATTCTGATCAGTGGTGCAGTACAGCGTGATGCATTACGCTACCGTGTCATCTACTAATCTTCCTGCTAAGGCAGTCACAGAAAGAAATCGAGGGCTGCCACGGTCTCCCAGGCAAAGCCTCCTCGGATTGTTCTCAAGGAGGCACAGGAACAATGTCCTCTCCTACCACCACACCAGCTTCCACATCCAGCACATAATTCTCTGCAACTTCCGCCATCTTCGGCGGGATTCCACCACCAAGCACATCTTTCCCTCCCCCCAACTTTTTGCTTTCCGCAGAGACCACTCCCTACGCCACTCTCTTGTCCATTCAACCCTCCCCACTGATCTCCCTCCTGGCACTTATCCTGGTAATCCTTGCAAGTGCCACACCTGCCCCTACACCTCCTCCCTCACTACCATTCAGGGCCCCAAACAGTCCTTCCAAGTAAGGCGACACTTCACCTGTGGGTCTGTTGGGGTCATCCACTGTGTCTGCTTCTCACAGCCGGAAGTGGATTACAAATTACAGCAGGAGTTGGAAAAGGCGTGTCAGAAGGGCAATGTCATGATAACCGTTGGGGATTTTAACATGAAAGTGGATTGGGAAAACCAGGCCAGTGCTGGACCTCAAGAGAGAGAATTTGTAGAATGCCTAAGGGATGACTTGTTGTTGAGCCCACTAGGGGATCGGCTGTGCTGGATTGGGTGTTGTGCAATGATCCGGAGGTGATAAGAGAGATAAAGGTTAAGGAACCCTTAGGGAACAGTGATCACAATATGATTGAGCTCCCTTTGAAATTTGGAAGGAGAAACTAAATTCCAATGTGTCAGTATTTCAGTAGAATAAAGGAAATTACAAAGGCATGAGAGGGGAACGGGCCAAAGTTGACTGGAAATGGACACTAGCAGGAAGGACAGCAGAGCAGCAATGGCTAGAGTTTCTGCGCAATATGTGGTAATTGCAAGACGGATATGTTCCAAATAAGAAGAAATTTTTGAATGGAAGAAGGAAACTACCACAGCTGACAAGTGAAGTCAGAGCCAAAGTAAAAGCAAAAAAGAGAGCATACAAGGAAGCCAAAGCTAGTGGGAAGCTTTCAAAAACTTGCAGAAGGAAACTAAGAGGGTTATTAGGAAGGAAAAGATGAATTAGGAAAAGAAGCTGGTGACTAATATCAAAGAAGATACTGAAAGCTTTTTTAAGTGTAGCCCTCTGATAAGCCTCAGGCTTGCTCAACTGGGTAATCAAGTTTGGGTGGATGCTGTGTGACGTACCCCACCCCGCTAAATAACAGGCAATACACCATATGTGATTAAATGATTACACTTTACAGACATAGATATTACTGGAACTATGTAATTAATAGAGATACAATATAAAAGGACAGTAAAAGGCACCAAACTTATCAAAGTTCAACCACTTCGTGCACAACAGTCGGAGCTCAAGTAACGGGAACCTCTTTCCACCATTCGATCCCCTCCGATCCCCTCGACCCGCCGCCTGGGACCAACCACGGTGGTCGACCAGACACTCCACACAAGTCTGTCTTCGTCTCCTCTCCTTGCCGAAAACCCTGGGCGTCGGACTCCCGCTCGGGCTCCGTCCCGTCGGCCGGCTTACAGCATCGCGCCTTCATCCCCAAAGCCCGCGAAAACAATAGCTTACAGACAGACAAGAAAGAATAACATCTATTCCAATTGGTTCCTTCTCTCTCTTATCAATAATACAACCCAAACGAGCAGAGAGAGAGAGAGAACTCCTTACATCGCAGTTAACATAACAAAGAAGCCATTTTGATTCTGTCTGTGTAGCCTCCAACCTGATGGCATGAACATTGACTTCTCAAACTTCCGCTAATGCCCCACCTCCCCCTTGTACCCCATCCGTTATTTATTTATTTATTTATATACACGGATTCTTTTTCTCTCTCCTTTTTCTCCTTCTGTCTCTCTCACTATATCCCTTACCCCTCCTCTGGGTTTTCCCTCCCTCTCCCTTTTCCTTCTCCCTAGGCCTCCTGTCCCATGATCCTCTCATATCCCCTTTGCCAATCACCTGTCCAGCTCTTGGCTCCATCCCTCCCCCTCCTGTCTTCTCCTATCATTTTGGATCTCCCCCTCCCCCTCCCACTTTCAAATCTCTTACCAGCTCTTCTTTCAGTTAGTCCTGACGAAGGGTCTCAGCCCAAAACGTCGACTGTACCTCTTCCTAGAGATGCTGCCTGGCCTGCTGCATTCACCAGCAACTTTTATGTGTGTTGCTTGAAATTCCAGCATCTGCAGATTTCCTCGTGTTTGAGCCATTTTGATTAGCCTATGCAGTAACATAAAAGAAGAAACCCCTTACATAAGTATATAAAGAGTAAAAGAGAGTAGATACAGGACCAATGAAAATGGCACTGCAGATACTGTAATGAGAGATGCAGAGCTGGTAGAGGAACTGGATGCGTATTTTGCATCAGCCTTCACACTGGAAGACATCTGCAGTATACTGGACATTCAAGAGTGTCAGGGAAGTGAAGTTTGTGCAGTGAAAATTACGACTGAGAAGGTGCTCAGGAAGCATAATGGTCTGAGGGTGGATAAATCTCCTGGACCTGATGGAACGCTCCCTCGGGTTCTGAAGGAAGTAGCTGGAGAGATTGCGGAGGCATTAACAATGATCTTTCAAGAATAGATAGATCCTGGCATTGTACCTGATGACTGGAAAATTGCAAATGTTACTCCGCTATTTAAGAAGGGTGGGAAGGAAACTATAGACCTGTTAGCCTGACATCAGTGGTTGGGAAACTGTTGGAATCAATTATTAGGGATGAGATTACAGAATACCTGGAGGCACATGACAACTTAGGCCAAAGCCAGCATGGTTTCCTGAAAGGAAAATCCTGCCTGACAAACCTACTGCAATTTTTTGAGGGAAATTACAAGCAGGGTAGACAAAGGAGATGCAGTAGATGTGGTGTACTTGGATTTTCAGGAGGCCTTTGACAAGGTGCCGCACATGAGGCTGCTGAGCAAGATAAGAGCCCATGGGATTACAGGGGAGTTACTAGCATGGGTGGAGCATTAACTGATCAGCAGAAAACAGAGAGTGGCAATAAAAGGATTTTATTCTGGCTGGCTGCTGGTTACCAGTGGAGTTCCACAGGGTTCTGTGTTGGGACCACTGCTTTTTACGATGTATGTCAATGATTTGGAGTATGGGATTAATGGATTTGTAGCTAAATTTGCCCATGATACAAAGATAGGTGGAGGAGCGGGTAGTGTTGAGGAAAGAGAGAGTCTGCAGGGAGACTTAGATGGAGATGCAAAGGGACTTGGGAGCCCATGTACAAGGTACCCGAAAGGTTAACCTCCAGGTTGAGTCAGTGGTGAAGAAGGCGAATGCAATGTTGGCATTCATTTCTAGAGGTAGAGAATATAAGAGCAGGGATGTGATGTTGAGGCTCTATAAGGCACTTGTGAGACCACACTTGGAGTATTGTGTGCAGTTTTAGGCTTCTTATTTTAGAAAGGATATATTGACATTGGAGAGGGTTCAGAGAAGATTCATGAGAATGATTCCAGGAATGTAAGGGTTATTGTATGAGGAACATCTGGCAGTTCTTGGGCTGTATTCCCTGGATTTCAGGAGAATGAGGGGGGATCTCACAAAAATATTCCGAATGTTAAAAGACCTGAACAGATTAGATATGGCAAAGTTATTTCCCATGGTAGGGGAGTCTAGGACAAGAGGGCACGACTTCAGGATTGAAGGACGTTCATTTAGAACAGAGATGCGGAGAAATTACTTTAGTCAGAGGGTGGTAAATCTGTGGAATTTGTTGCCACGAGCAGCTGTGGAGGCCAAGTCATTGGATGTATTAAGGCAAAGATAGATAGTTTCTTGATTAGCCAGGGCAACAAAGGTTATGGGGAGAAGGCAGGGGAGTGGGGACAACAGTAAGAATTGAATCAGCCCATGTTTGAATGGCAAAGCAGACTGTATGGGCTAAATGGCCTACTTCTGCCCGTGTACCTTATGGTCTTATGGGTGTGGCCTCCTGTATATCAGTGAGACCCAATGTAGATTGGGAGACCACTTCGTCGAGCATCTACGCTCTGTCTGCCAGAAAAAATGGGATCTTCCAGTGGCCACTCATTTTAATTTCACTTCCCATTCCCATTCCCATTCCCATTCTGATATGTCAACTCACGGCCTCCACTACTGTTGCAGTGAGGCCACGCTCAGGTTGGAGGAACAACACTTTATATTCCATTTGGGTAGCTTTCAACCTGATAGCATGAACATTAATTTCTCAAATTTCTGGTAATGACCCCCACCCCTCTATCTCCTTCACTATTCCCCATTCCCTTACCTCCCTGCCTGCCCATTACCTCCCTCTGGTGCTTCTCCCCCAAATCTTTCTTCCATGGCCTTCTGTCCTCTCCAGTCAAACTCCCCCTTCTCCAGCCCTGTATCTCTTCACCAGTCAATTTCCCAGCTCTTTACTTCCCCTCCCCCTCCCAGTTTCACCTATCACCTTGTGCCTTGTGCAGTGAAGACCAAGATGGTACGGACAAGGGAAGCACAGGAGCACTTACAGGACTGCTTTGAATCGGTGGACTGGGCTGTATTCAGGGATTCATCTGCGAATCTGGATGAGTATGCTGCAGTTACCGACTTCATTAAAACGTGTGTGGATGAGTGTGTGCCTACAAAGACTTGCTGTACATTCCCAAACCAAAATCCGTGCTTGAACCAGGAGGTACGTCATCTGCCGAAGGCTAAATCTGTGGCATTCAAGGCTGGCAACCCAGCTCTGTACCAGAAAACCAGGTTTGACTTGCAGAGGGCCATTTCAAGGGCGAAGAGACAATTTGGAACAAGTTTGGAGGTGACATTGGATGTACGACAACTCTGGCAGGGTTTGCAAGACATTACTTCCTACAAAGCGAAACCCAATAGCATGAATGGCAGCGATACCTCACTACCAGATGAACTCAACGCCTTCTATGCCCGCTTTAAAAGGGAAAATACACCTACAGCTGTGAAGATCCCTGCTGCACCCAGTGACCCTGTGATCTCTGTCTCGGAGGCAAATGTTAGGCTGTCTTTAAAGAGAGTGAACTCTCGCAAGGTGGAAGGCCCCAATGGAGTTCCTGGTAAGGCTCTGAAAACTTGTGCCAATCAACTGGCAGGAGTATTCAAGGACATTTTCAACCTCTCACTGCTACAGGGGGGAAGTTCCCACTTGCTTCAAAAAGGCAACAATTATACCAGTGCCTAAGAAGAATAATGTGAGCTGCCTTAATGACTATCACCCAGTAGCACTCACATCTATAGTGATGAAATGCTTTGAGGTTGGTCATGACTAGACTGAACTCCTGCCTCAGCAAGGACCTGGACCCATTGCGTTTTGCCTATTGCCACAATAGGTCAATGGCAGATGCAATCTCAATGGCTCTTCACACAGCCTTAGACCCCTTGGCAATACAAACACCTACGTCAGGATGCTGTTCATCGACTATAGCTCAGCATTTAACACCACCATTCCCACAATTCCGATTGAGAAGCTACCGAACCTGGGCCTCTGTACCTCCCTCTGCAATTGGATCCTCAACTTCCTAAACAGAAGACCACAATCTGTGCGGATTGGTGATAACATCTCCTCCTCGCTGACGATCAACACTGGCGCACCTCAGGGGTGTGTGCTTAGCCCATTGCTCTACTCTCTATATACACATGTCTGTGTGGCTAGGCATAGCTCAAATACCATCTATAAACTTGCTGACAATACAACCATTGTTAGTAGAATCTCAGGTGAGCGTACAGGAGTGAGATATGCCAACTAGTGGAATGGTGCCACAGCAACAACCTGGCACTCAACGTCAGTAAGATGAAAGAGCTGATTGTGGACTTCAGGAAGGGTAAGATGAAGGAACACAAACCAATCCTCACAGAGGGATCAGAAGTGGAGAGAGTGAGCAGTTTCGAGTTCTGGGTGTCAAGATCTCTGAGGATCTAAACTGGTCCCAACATATCAATGCAGCTATAAAGAAAGCAAGACAGCAGCTATACTTTATTAGAAGTTTGAGGAGATTTGGTAGATCTATACAAAAACTTCTACAGATGTACCGTGGAGAGCATTCTGACAGGTTGCATCACTGTCTGGCATGGGGGAGGGGGAAGTTCACTACTGCACAGGACCGAAAGAAGTTGCAGAGGATCGTAAATTTAGTCAGCTCCATCTTGGGCACCAGCCTACACAGTACCCAGGACATCTTCAAGGAGTGGTGTCTCAGAAAGGCAGCATCCATTATTAAGGACCTCCAGCACCCAGGGCATGCCCTTTTCTCACTGTTACCATCAGGTAGGAGATACAGAAGCCTGAAGGCACACACTCAGCGATTCAGGAACAACTTCTTCCCCTCTGCCATCCGATTCCTAAATGGACATTGAACCCGTGAACACTACCTCACTTTTTTAATATATAGTTTCTGTTTTTGCACAATTTTTAATCTATTCAATATATGTATACTGTAATTGATTTACTTACTTATTTATTATCATTATTATATTTTTTCTTCCGCTGCTGCTAAGTTAACAAATTTCATGACACATGCCACTAATAATAAACCTGACTGATTCTCTCTCCCCTTCCCCCTACCTTTTATCTCTACTCCTCATCATTTTTTCTCCAGTCCAGCTGAAGGGTCTCGGCCCAAAACGTCGACTGTACTCTTTTCCGTAGCTGCTGCCTGGCCTGCTGAGTTCCTCCAGCATTTTGTGTGTGTTACCTGGATTTCCAGCATCTGCAGATTTTCTCTTGTTAACAATTCTGAGATCTGTTTTGCACAAACTGGCCTGCTTTCATTCATGGATTTATAGCACTATTGGACAGATCTCATGATTTGGTACACGTTAAATGTACCGTGAAGCACCGGCTATCACAGTTACTCAGGCAGCCTCAATGACCCGGCCATTCGTGGTCCTGTTCGTGACCGAGTGCACCCAATGCAGGTACAGAAGCAAGGCCACTACCGCCACCTGCTGTTCTGAATGTGTAATTGATGAATTGCAAGGAGCTAGCGACAAATAAAAACAAAAAATACTGTAATGCTAAACAAGTCAGCCTGCATCTAAACAGTCAATGCTTTGAGTTGAAGACCATTTGTCAGTCCTGCCTCCCATCTTTCTCTGCCATTATTTTAGATTTTCAGAATCTGCAGTTTTTTGATTTATGCATAACAAATGCTATAGTCTTCACCATTTTACTCAATTTATTTATTGAGATACAGTGTCAAATAGGCCCTTCCAGCCCTCCAAGCCATGCCACCCAGCAATCCCCTGATTTAATCTGAGCCTAATCACAGACAATTTACAATCACCAATTAACCTACCAACTGGTATGCCTTTGGACTGTGGGAGGAAACCAGAGGACCCAGAGGAAACCCATGCGGTCACAGGGAAAACGTACAAACTCCTTACTGGTAGTGGTGGGAATTGAACCCAGGTCACCTGTACTGTAAAGCGTTGCAACGCTGCCTGAAATGTTGACTGCTCATTTCTCTCCATAGACGCTGCCTGACCTGCTGAGTTCCTCCAGCATTTAGTGTGCGTTGCTCTGGATTTCCAACGTCTACAGAATCTCTTCTGTTTAATGTGACTATGAAACCACCAGGTTGTTATAAGACCTATTTATTCTATATCCTATAAGGAATATCTGTCTTGTAGTCTTGGTTCTTTACTTACTGGCTTACTGCCTGTTATGCTGCTGGCGTTTAGGGCAGCAATGAAGGTCGTCCATCTCTGGTGGTGTTCAGGGCTTCCTTCATCATGTCAGTAGCATCCTCTCGGTTTTCACTCCTGTCAGTCACACAAGGTATACATGAAGACTCAGGAATACTGTCATACTCAGATGTAAAAGGATTCTTCATCGCTGCTTCCATAACAATTCTGTTTTAGCAGTCAGGGTTGTTAGCACCGAGCTGAACCCCCGAACCTGGAGTACCTCTACCCTTTGACCTGTTTGGCGTGGGTGACCCTACCGAGAGCCAAAGCATAAAGCCCTGACTCCAGCCAACAGAGCACTCAGGGTCACTGAGGCTCGCAAGCCTCCAGACCCCACGACAAGGTTGTGGCTCTCTTTGCGGCCTTGGTTCTTTGTCACTACAATTCTTGTCAATTTACGGTACCGGGCCACAAAGCATGTGCTATGAGGAAATGATATGATTTGGCGATATGAGTCAGCTGCACCTTTCCTCATTCCCTGTCACGCACTGTTGAACTTGAACGCACGCAAGCTCATTACCCGCGCGTCGTCTATGTCAGGGTGGGAAGGAGATCAACTCCTCCAGCTTGCAAATGACAGCGGGCTGAAAAGTATGTTTGACATAACATCTCTGCCGGCATTCTGGATCAAAGTCAAGGCTAAATATCCTGAGATAGCCACGAAAGCACTGAAAACGTTGCTTCCATTTCCAACATCTTTCTGCGAAGTGGAGTTTTCTGCAATGAATGCAACGAAAACTAAATTGCGGAATAGACTGGACATAAGGAACCCCCTTCGAGTATCGCTGTCTCCCATCACCCCTCAATAGGACCGTGTTGTTGCAGGAAAACAAGCCCAGGGCTCCCACTGATTCAGTGATATTGGTGTGTTGCAATGATTTTATATGTTCATACGAGGAAAATATGCGCTGTGTGTTTAATATCCAAACATTACTTAAAATGTTATGATGCTATTGAATTATGAGTGACTTATATAACCATATAACAATTACAGCATGGAAACAGGCCATCTCGGCCCTTCTAGTCCGTGGCGAACACTACTCTCACCTAGTCCCACCGACCTGCACTCAACCCATAACCCTCCATTCCTTTCCTGACCATATACCTATCCAATTTTTCTTTAAATGATAATACCAAACCTGTCTCTACCACTTCTACTGGAAGTTCGTTCAACACTTACTTCAAGCTCCCCTGTCCTTCCCTGATAATTGACTTATCACTATATTCACGCGAGGAAAATATGCGCTGTGTGTTTAATATTAAATTCGTTAGATAAACCCTTTTAGAAATGAAATTGAGTGTATTGGCCACTTATCACCTATATTCCAGTGGTGATTAACACCCCCCGAACAGAATGGCCAAAAACGATTTGCAGAGAAAAAAATCAGCAGGTACACGCATGCGCACTGGTGCCCGCGCAAGGCTTCATGGTCATTGTAGTCTTTTTTCTGGGTAACAACGTATTTGACTGCTACTCTTGTCCATTGGAAACCCTACCTCCCACCCCCGCCCCCACCACCGGTCGGCTGGTCCGCAAGAGTATTGTCAATATTAAACCAGTCCGCAGTGCAAAAAAGGTTGGGGACCCCTGCACTCCAGAATAACAGATCTCAGAGTGCTTGAGCAAGCAATGTTACAGCACAATCAGTTACGGCTTTGCCAACACCAAACACCTCTCTTCAAGTATTCACAGGACATTGGTCTCACTGTCAGACACTTTTATTTTATATTTTATTTTTATTTAGAGATACGACATGGTAACAGGCCCTTCTAGCCTAAGGAGCCTGCACCTCCCAATATCACCAAAGTGACCAATTAACCTACTAATCAGTACATCTTTGGAATGTGGGAGGAAACCAGAGCACCCGGAGGAAACTCACACAGTCATGGGGAGAACATACAAACCCCTTACAGTCACGGGCTGAAATTGAACCCGAGGTATTGCCGCTGTAATAGTGTTACACAAACCGCTACACTACCATGCATGTTTCTTTCAGTTATTTTTTAATAAATTTGTTTCAAGCCCCCTCTGCTTGTCAAAAAAATATTGCTGGGATCATAAATATTTCTCATTAGAGCTTTTGAATGCGCAAAGAATACGTCTTCTCTTCTTCTTGGACCCTTAACTCCCAGTGGAGCATGGGCCATCGATGTCCTCCTGTTTCCATCGTCCAAAGTCAATGGTATGGTTGAAGTTCATCAACACTTCTGTAATCCATTGTACAGGGGATTGGCCTGTACAGTTTCACCAGAGCCCTGTTGGCTGGCCTGACCCCTTTCCACCTCTCATGAGGGTTGGACTTTGAAAGGCACAAGGAAAATGTGCTTTGATAGAACTCTCATGAAATAGAAATTGCTTTAGCTTAGACTACAGTCTGGTATCGTCAGCACAGAAACAGACCTTCTGATCCACAGAGCCCACGGTTACTGTCCGGGCTCCCATTTTCATACAATTGCTGATCTGTATGAGGGCCACATCCTTTAAGACCATAAGACATAGGAGCAGAATCTGGCCCATCGAGACTGCTCCGCCATTCAATCATGGCTGATCATCTTTTTTTGTCTCCTCCTCAACCTCAGTTCCCGGCGTTCTCCCCGTAACCTTTGATGCCATGTCCAGTCAAGCTATCAATCTCTGCCTTAAATACAACCAACGACCTGGCCTCCACAGCTGCATGTGGCAACAAATTCCACAAATTCACCACCCTTCGGCTAAAGAAATTTCTCCGCATCTCTATTTTGAAAGGGCGCCCCTCTATCCTGAGGCTTTTCCCTCTTGTCCTAAACTCTCCCACCATGGGAAACATCCTTTCCACATCTACTCTGTCTAGGCCTTTCAACATCTGAAAGGTTTCAATGAGATCCCCCCTCATCCTTCTAAATTCCAGCGAGTACAGACCCAGAGCCATCAAACGTTCCTCGTATAATATCCCTTTCAATCCTAGAATCATCCTTGTGAACCTCCTCTGGACCCTCTCCAATGCCAGCACATCTTTTCTAAGATGAGGGGCCCAAAACTGTTCACAATACTCTAGGTGAGGCCTCACCAGTGCCGTATAAAGCTTCAGCATCTTCCCTTGCTCTTGTATTCTAGACCTTTTGAAATGAATGCTAACAGGGCATTTGCCTTCCTCACCACCGACTCTACCTGCAAGTTAACCTTCAGGATGTTCTGCACAAGGACTCCCAAGTCCCTCTGCATCTCAGATTTCTGGATTTTCTCCCCATTTAAAAAATAGTCCGCACATTTATTTCTACTATCAAAGTGCATGACAATGCATTTTCTAACATTGTTTTTCATTTGTCACTTTCTTGCCCATTCTCCTAATCTATCTAAGTCCTTCTGCTTCCTACCTGTTTCCTCAACACTACTTGCCCCTCCACCAGTCTTTGTATCATCTGCAAACTTGGCAACAAAGCCATCTATTCCATCATCTAAGTCATTCATATACAGCATAAAAAGAAGTGGTCCCAACACCAACCCCTGCGGAACACCACTAGTCACTGGCAGCCAACCAGGAGACAATAAGAAATAACTTTGAGGAGGTGCGTGAGGTTTTTGAAGGTGAGTTTTCCAGTCTTGCTATATTTATCTGACACTGATAATCCATGCACATTCTAAAAAGGAACAGCATTAAATAACCGATGTTACACTCAAAATTTGTTTAAAAAATTGTGAACTTAGTGAAATATAGTCTCTCTCATAT
This sequence comes from Mobula hypostoma, assembly GCF_963921235.1. NCBI lineage: Eukaryota > Metazoa > Chordata > Chondrichthyes > Myliobatiformes > Myliobatidae > Mobula > Mobula hypostoma. Next base: position 9,879,589 of record NC_086107.1, read on the forward strand.
CAGCTGCTGTTATGAGACAGTGCATGTTGCTATCTGTTCCCTGATGTATTGTGTATTAGGAAGAGAATCCGTACAGAAACATCAGCAATCTAACACCTCACTTTCAGATAAAGTCTTGTCCTTAACCAATCTCCACTGTCTGAAGATGAGAGCTTTCTTCAAAGTCCTTAAGACCATAAGACATAGGAGCAGAATTATGGCATTTGACCTGTGAAGTCTTCCCCACCATTCCATCATGGCTGATTTATTATCCTTCTAAACCCCATTCTCCTGTCTTGTCCTCATAACCTCTGACATCCTGAATAATCAAGAACCTATCAACCTCCGCTTTAAATATAGCTGATGACCTGGCCTCCACAGTTATCTGTGGCAAAGAGTTCACAACCCTCTGGCTAAAGAAATTCTTCCTCATCTCCATTCTAAGGGGACACTGTATTCTGAGGCTGTGCCGTCAACTCACCCACTACGGAAATATCCTCTCCGCATCCCAAAGGACAGCAATTGGAAAATTTTGAGTATTGGCCTGCCATCTTGTGGTTAAAACTGGACATATAAAAGCTCCAGGCGAGTATCCTCTCTTACTCACACACATTGAGCAAACTAGGGAACGAAGCGAGGATGAGAGGTAACTTGATAGAGGTGTACAAGGTAAGAGGCATTTTCAGAGAGGACAGCCAGAAATGACTTCACAGGGCTGGAATGGCTAATATGAGAGGACATCATTTTTAAGGTGGTTGCAGGAACTGACTGCAATTTTGCCCTATCCTGTGCCTGCCCTTCCTGAGGGTCTCACTACACAATGCATCGACTTGTACACCAACTGCCCCATTCTCAGCCCGATTACCCTGGTTCCCAACTCCCTGCCAAATTAGTTTAAACCCTCCCCAACAGTTGCTGGCAAAGAAATTGGACCCCCTCGGAGGTAGTTAGGGAGGGTTTCAAACCTGGGGTCCATGGACCCCTCGGTTAATGGTAGGGGTCCATGGCTTAAAAAAAGGGTTGGGAACCCCTGGTTTATACCAATTTGGCAGGGAGATGGGAACCAGAGTGATAGGGCTGAGGATGGGAGAGCTGGTATACGAGCAGAGGCAGTGTGTAGTGAAACTGTGAGGAAGGACAGGCAGGTGATAGGACAAAATTGCAGTCAGTGGAATGAGTTGAAGTGTAAGAGGGGGACAAAATCAAAAAGGGTGACGTATATAGGACTGACGGTGTAATATTTGATTGCACACAGTATACAGAATAAGGAAGATGATCTTGTGGTGCAGTTACAGATTGGTTGGTATGACGTTGTGGGCATCATTGAGATGTGGCTGAATAAAGATCATAGTTGGGAATTTAACATCCAAGGATACGCATTGTATTGAAAAGTCAGGAAGGGCGGCAGAGGGTCTGAGGTGGCTCTGGTGGTAAAAAATGAAACCAAATCCTTAGAAAGAGGTGACACAGGATCCCAAGATGTAGGATCATTGTGGGTAGAGTTAAGAAACTGCAAGGGTAAAAAGACCCCGATATAAGTCATATACAGCATAGGACTCTCAATAGTAGCAGGATGTGGGGTACAAATTACAATGGGAGATAGAAAAGCAATGTAATAAGTCAATGTTACAATAGTCATGCAGGATTTCACTTTGCAGGTAGATTGAGAAAATGGGTTGGTTCAAGTTTGAGATTTAAGGGGCATCTGAGGGGCAGGTTTTTCCACACAGGGGGTGGTGAGTATATGGAACGAGCTGCCAGAGGAAGTGGTCAAGGCAGGTACAATTACACCATTCAAAAGGCAAACGGACAGATACATTGAGAGGAATATTTAGAGGTCAATTACAGGCAAATGTGATTAGTAATATTTATGTATTCCAATGTGAAAACACAAGAAGTACAACAAACAGCGAGAGGAAAATATGATGCACTTGTAAATGACAAGGTTCAATGAGATAGAAAGGGAACCGCTAAACTAACAGAATGGTAAACAATACCCAGGTAAGAAAATCATAAAAACAGATTATTGATAATGCACAATATTTACCGGTGTCAAAGGACAAGAAATCAGAATCAGTTTTATTATCATTGATACGTGTCATGAAATTTGTTGTTCAGGGGCAGTGGTACAATGCAATGTATAAAAGATACCATAAACTATAATAAAAAAGGACACTTTATTAGGTACAGGAATGGAACATGATGTGGACTTCTGCTGCTGTAGCCCATCCTCTGGAAAGTTTGACGTGTTATGTGTTCTCAAGTAGTCTTTTGCTCACCATGGTCGTAATGTGTGGTTTATTTGAGTTACTGTCACCCTCCTGTCAGCTTGAACCATTCTGGCCATTCTCCTCTGACCTCTCTCATTTTTGCCCACAGAACTGCCACTGACTGAATTTTTTTTTCTGCTTTTCACACCATTCTCTGTAAACTCTAGAGACTGTTATGTATGAAAATCCTGGGAGACACTAGTAGTATGGTGGAAGTTCCCGGTATCAGGAGGCATAAAGTGTGTGAAGTTACCATAATTAGACAGAAGTTTCTTGGGAAACTGAAAGGTCTGAAGGTGGATAAGTCACCTGGATCAGATAGTGTATACTCCGGAGTTCTGAAAGAGGTGGCTGAAGAGATCACGGAGGCATTAGTAATGATCTTTCAAGAATCAGTAGATTCTGGAATGGTTCCGGAAGACCAGAAAATTCCAACTGTCACTCCACCCTTCAAGAAGGGAGGGAGGCAGAAGAAAGGAAACTATGGGCCAGTTGGTCTAACTTCAGTGGTTGGGAAGACATTGGAGTCAATTATTAAGGATGTGATCTCAGGGTAATTGGAGGCGAATGATAAAATAAGCCGTAGTCAGCATGGTTTCCTCAAGGGAAATTCTGACAGATCTGTTAGAATTCTGTGAAGAGGTAACAAACAGGTTAGACAAAGGAGAATCGTTTGACGTTGTGTGCTTGGATTTTCAGAAGGCCTTTGACAAGTTGCCACATGAGGCTGTTTAACGAGCTACCAGCTCATGGTATTACAGGAAAGATTGTACCTTGGATAAAGCAGAGGCTGATTGGCAGGAGGCAAAGAGTGTGAATAAAGGAAGCCTTTTCTGGTTGGCTGCCAGTGATGTGGTGTTCTACAGGGGTCTGTGTTGGGATTAATTCATTTTACGTTATATATCAATGATTTAGATGATGGAATTAATAGCTTTGTTGCAATGTTTTCAGATGATACGAAGATAGGTGGAGGGGCAGGTAGATTTGAGGAAGCAGAGAGGCTACAGAAGGACAGATTAGGAGAATGGGCAAAGAAATGGTAGATGGAATAGTGTTGGGAAGTGTATAGTTATGCACTTTGGTAGAGGAAATGAAAGGGTTGACTATTTTCTAAATGCAGAGAAAATACAAAAAACTGAGGTGCAAAGGGACTTGAGAGTCCTTGTGTAGGATTCGTTAAAGGTTAGTTTTCAGGTTGAGTCTGTGGTGAGGAAGGCAAATGCAATGTTAGCATTCATTTCAAGAGGACTTAGAATATAAAAGCAAAGATGTACTGTTGAAACTTTATAAAGCACTAGTGAGGCCTCACTTTGAAAATTGTGAGCAGGTTTGGGCTCCTGATCTTAGACAGGATGTGCTGAAGCTGGAGAGGGTTCAAAGGAGGAACACGAAAATGATTCCAGGATTGAATGGTTGTCACATGAAAGACATTTGATGGCTCTAGGCCTGTATTCACTAGAATTCAGAGAATGAGTAGTAACCTCATTAAAGCCTATCAAATGGTGAAAGGCCTCAGAGTGAATGCGCAGAGGATGTTTCCTGTGTTGGGAGAGTCTAATACCAGAGGACACAGCCTCAGAATAGAGGGGCGTCCTTTTAGAAGGGAGATGAGGAGGAATTTCTTTAGCCAGAGGGTGGTAAATCTGTGTAATTCTTTACCACAGGTAGCTGTAGAAGCTATCTTTATGTACATTTAAGGCAGAGATTAATAGATTCTTGATTGGTCAGGGCATGAAGAGATTGTGGAGAAGGCAGGAGAACTGGATCAGCCATGATAAAATGGTGGAGCAGACTCGATGGGCCGAGTGGCCTAATTCTGCTCCTATATCTTATGGTCTTATGGAGATTAGCAGTTTCTGAGATACTCAAACCCCCTCGCCACCCGCCCCCCCCCCAATCTGGCACCAACAATGATTCCACCAACAAAGTCACTTTAGATCACATTTCTTCCCCATTCTGATATTTGGCCTGAACAACAACTGAACCTCTTGACCATGTTTACATGCTTTTTATGCATTGAGTTGCTGCCATATAGATAGATGTACTATATCTATATCCCTACCCATGTACCTATCTATATGTATCTCTATAGACAGAGATGCAAAAACAGAGCAAAAATAGCAAGGTGGTATCCACGAGCTCATCACCTACAGATATTCAGAAATTTGATGGCAGAGGGGAAGAAGTTGTCCTGAAATGTTAAATGTTGGTTATAATGAGAGAAGGGCATGTTGAGGGTCTTTAGTGATGGGTGCCACCTTTTCAAGATGTCCTCAATGGTGGGGAGGCTTGCGCCCATGATGGAGCTCACAAAAATCAAACAAATACCAAATTCTAATTCTCTTCAAGCTCCATTCCTTATCTTCCTCCAATCTCCCTTTCTAGCCCCTAACCTATTCCCACTCCCTATTCCCTCCCCTCTCCATTTAACGCACCCTTTCTGCTTTTATTTTATTAAGTGCAATTGTGAACAGATCAGAAATGCTGATCAAGTCAACTCTCCACTCCCCACCCCTTCCTCTCCCTTCCCTCTCCTCTCCCCTCCCCCATTTGCCCCCTGCTCCTCATCCACCCAACCTCCCTCCTCTCCTCCCCCTCCCCACCTCTTCTCCTCCCCTCCTCTCCCCGTCACCTCCTCCACCCTCTGCTACCCTCCTCCCTCCCCTTTCTCCACCCATCCCCTCCCCCTCCTCCCCTCAACCCCCATCCTCAGCCCCTCCCCATCCCACCCTCCCTCCCCTCCCCCTCTTCCCAACATCCTTTCTCTCCCCCTCACTCTTTCACCCCCTCCCCATTCTACCCCCTCTTGCCCCTCCTCTCACCCCTGCCCACCCCTCACCCCTCTCTCCCACCACCCTCACCCCTTTCTCCCCCTCACCTCTCTCCCCTCTCCCCTCTCTCCATCCCCCTCTGCTCTCCCCTCACCTCTTGCCCCCTCCCCCTTTCCCCTCCCTCCTCTCCCCTCATCCCTCCCCTCTCTCTCCCCCTCCCCCTCTCTCCCCTCACACATTTTCCCCCTTCCCCCTCACACCCCCACCTCCCTCACCCCATTCCCTCACCCCTCCCTCTCCCCTCACCCATTTCTCCCCTTTCCTCTCTCCCACCCCCTCCCCCTCACCTCCATCCACTCTTCCCCCTCCCCTTCCCCACTCTCCCCTCCTCCCCCCTGTTCCCCCTCCTCTCCTCTTCCCCTCCTCCTCTCTCCCTCCCCTCCCCCCCTCCCCACTCTCCCCCTTACCCCTCTCCATCCACTCTCCCCTCCCCTGTTCCCCCTCCCCTTCCCTCTCTCCCTCCCCTCTCCCCTCCCCTCTCCCCTCCCTCCCCTCTCCTCCCTCCCCTCTCTCTCCCTCCCCTCTCTCTCCCTCCCCTCTCTCTCCCTCCCCTCCCCTCCCTCCCCTCTCTCCCCCTCCCCTCCCTCCCCACTCTCTCCCTCCCCTCCCTCCCCACTCCCTCCCCCCTCCCTCCCCACTCTCTCCCTCCCCCCCTCCCCACTCTCTCCCTCCCCTCCCTCCCCTCCCTCCCCACTCTCTCCCTCCCCCCCTCCCCACTCTCTCCCTCCCCTCCCTCCCCTCCCTCCCCCCCCACTCTCTCCCTCCCTCCCCACTCTCTCCCTCCCCACTCTCTCCCTCCCCTCCCCTCCCTCCCTCCCCACTCTCTCCCTCCCCTCCCCTCCCTCCCCACTCTCTCCCTCCCCTCCCCTCCCCTCCCTCCCCACTCTCTCCCTCCCCTCCCCTCCCTCCCCACTCTCTCCCTCCCCTCCCCTCCCTCCCCACTCTCTCCCTCCCCCCCACTCTCTCCCTCCCCCTCCCCACTCTCTCCCTCCCCTCTCCCCACTCTCTCCCTCCCCTCCCCTCCCTCCCCACTCTCTCCCTCCCCTCCCCCCCACTCTCTCCCTCCCCTCCCCCCCACTCTCTCCCTCCCCTCCCCCCCCCTCTCTCCCTCCCCTCCCCCCCCACTCTCTCCCTCCCCCCCACTCTCTCCCTCTCCACTCTCTCCCTCCCCCTCTTCCCCCCTCCCCTCTCTCCCCTTTCTCCCCTCCCACTCCTCCATATGTTCAATACTCACTCCCTGATACCAATCTGTATTCCTATCTCTCATGCCGTTACTCCCTCTCCCCGATCACTGCATTATCACCACTCCCCGTCTCCCTCTCCTTCTCTCCTCCTTCTCTTCTCCTCTCCCCCTCCCTCTCCCTGTCTCCTCCCCGTCTCCCTCTCCTTCTCCCCTCCCCGTCTCCCTCTCCGTCTCCTTCTTCTCCCCTCCCTGTCTCCCTCTCCCTCTCTCTGTCTCCTCCCCGTCTCCCTCTCCGTCTCCTCCTTCTCCCCTCCCCGTCTCCCTCTCTCTGTCTCCTCCTTCTCCCCTCCCCGTCTCCTCCTTCTCCCCTCCCCGTCTCCCTCTCCGTCTCCTCCTTCTCCCCTCCCCGTCTCCCTCTCCCTGTCTCCTCCCCGGTCGCTCCGCCCATTCACTCGGTCCCGCTGCCGCCTCTCACTCTGCCCGCCGGAGACGAGCGATCCTAGCGCCGCGCTGTTTGCCAGGTTGGTAGAAACGGGACCCCCCGCCCCCGTTCGCAGCGGAAACGCTCCCTCCCGGCGGTGAGACTACCCCCGCTTGCCACGGAAGTGTCGCACTTACAGGATCGGCGTTCACACAGCGGGGAAACAACGGCACGGACCGTCTCACCTGTGGACTTGGGCCCTTCCATTCTGTCCGGAATTGATCCGTTGTTGAAGGGACCGGGTTGGTGCGGCAACACTCCATCCAAAGGGAGCTGCCCGCTGCGGCTCCGAACTGTAACCCCTGAGCTGGGTTCCAAGTAGAAGGTACAATCCAGCAATTATTTTGCACCTTCGAAGTCTCTGTTGGGGTGTTCAAACCATTCGTGTAGATAAACCAAACGTTTCGGTTTCACATTCAGGGAAACGCTCAGTGTCGGGCTCTGCAGGTTTGGGAAGTCATTTGTTCAGCTTGTTCCTACAATAGGTTGGATACAAAGTGAAAGTATTTGATACAATTGCATTTTTACTTCTGATATGAAGTTACATTGTTACAGACGTTCCTCTTTCCTCCAGCATTCAGATATGTTCTATAGGTTCTCCTTATCCAAAAAATCACACTCTGAAATTTGTAAGCATTTACATGACATCACAAATGGAAAATTCGACAAGGCGCTGGGAAGGTTCCCAAGCAAAGGGACCGTTCTGAGAAGTGACCTCACTTAAGTAACAAACAGAAGTTAGTGAAAAGTAGTAAAACACTGTGTAAAGTGAAAAATGAAGATCTCGAATGCGTATTGAACGAGTGGAATTGTCCGTGTTGGAGTGAACATATGTCGTTTGGCAGTATGCTGATCATGAAACAAGCAAACGATCTATCAGGATGAACTGAAAATTAAATGTACCGGTAATTGAATATTCAGCAGGCTGGTTGCAGAAATTTAGGAAAAGGCACAGCGTTAAATTTTTTAAGATTTTTTTAAAATTTAAAGATAAACCATCTGCTGATCACGAAGCAGCAGAGAAACCTATTCAGTTATTGAGGAATTTAACACCAGAACAAGTCTATATTGCTGTTTGTTTTAACACCTTACAAAAAGCCTTTAAAAAAGTGAAATACAAATACAGTGTGCTTTAACTTTTTAATCAAAACAGGGCTGCGTAGGTGGAGACTGCTGATGTTTGTTGTTGTTCAACAGCTGATTCAGGTATTCTCCCAAACCTGCTGTGCTGTTTTTGTTACCCTGCACACATTATATTGTCATTATATTAATGGGATGTAATATGTTTTACTGTTAAGTACAGATGTGTGTTGAACAAATATAAGACAAAGACTGTTTACCGGTAACACATAAATTCAGAGTTGGAAATGATGAAGATCCCAAGCCATCTCATTATATACTCCATAATCCAAAATTTGAACCACTTCCTGCCCCAAGCATTTTGGATAAGGGGTACTCAACCTGTGTTAAGTTTCAATGCTTTAATAGAATCTTAGGAAGGTACACTCACTCTTCTTTTTGGCCTGTTATGCCGCTAGCATTTAGGGCATCAATGAAAGTCCTCTATTTCTGGCGGTGTTCACAGTTTCCTTCATTGTATCACTGGCTTCCTCTTGATTTTCATCACTGTCAGTCTTGCAAGTCCCCGGTGGAGACTGGGGAATACCATCGCACTCAGATGTAGAAGGATTCTTCATTGCTGTTTCTGTAACAGTTTCAGTTTACTAGTCAGGGTGGTTAGCCCTGAACCTAGATGATCGGTGGATCACTCTTAGTCTAACCTCTACCCTTTGACCTTTTTGGCATGGGTGACCCTACCAAGAGCCAAAGCACAAGGTCCTGAGTCCAGCCAGCATAGCTCTCTGGGTCACTGAGGCACGCAATCCTCCAAACCACAACCAGGTTGTCATCCTTGGAGATTAGAAAGGCACAGAAGATTGTTGTTTCACATTCCAGCACCTGCAGGCTTTTGTGTCTCTCTAAACATACAGAACAAAAATGGACCCTTTTGGCCAACCTTGTCTGTGTGGATTGTGATAAGTGATCACGCTGATTCCATGTGCCCATATCCATCTTCATTCCTACTCAACAATGGTAATTGTTTCTGCCTCTGCGGCCGCTCATTCCAAATATTCTGCACTCTATATGAAAACTTGATAGAGGTGTACAAGATGATGAGAGGCATAGATCCGGTGGGCAGCCAGAGACATTTCCCCAGGGCGGAAATGGCTAATACCAGGGAACATCATTTTAAGGTGGTTGGAAGAAAGTAGAGGGGAGATATCAGAGGTAAGCTTTTTACACGGAGAGTGGTGGGCATGTGTAATGCCCAGCCAGCGTGGTCATAGAGGCAAGTATATTAGGGGCATTTAAGAAATTCTTAGGTAGGCACAGGGATGACAGACAAATGGAGAACTCTGTGGGAGTGAATGGTTGGACTGATGGCAGGTAGGTTTAAAAAGGTCTGTAAGTGCTGTACGTTCCATGTTCTAAAATTTATTACTCAGATTTCCTTTTGGACCTTAAACCTGTGCTCTTCAGTCCCAGTCTCCATGCCTTATGAAAACAACTGTAAAAATCTACCCTATTTAGACCCCGTATAATCCTACAAAGTTCGTCACTCAGCCTCCTCCGCTCCATTTGAAGCAATCCGACCCTCACCAAACCCTCCTTGAAGCTACGGCTCTCCGTTCCAGGATGAATCACTTCTGCACTCTTTCCAGTTGCGATCATATCCTTCCTGTAGTGTGCTTATCAGAACTGTACACAACACTCCAAGTGGGGCCTGAACAATGTTTTTTTTGCAGCTGCAACATACTTATACTCGATGACTTGGTCTATGAAGGCGAGCATCCTGAATGAAATTCAGTGCCACAGACCACTGTTCATCCCGAGCCGTTGGGTATATTTAAAGTGGAGATTGATAGGTTCTTGATTAATAAAGGTGGCAAAGGGTTACAGTGAGAATGCAGGAGAATGGGGTTGAGAGGGACAGCCACAGTGGAATGGTGGGGCAGACTCAATGAGCCATAAGCAATAGGAGCAGAATTAGGCCATTTGGCCCATCGAGTCTGCTCTGCCGCTTCATCACAGCTGATCCAATTTTCCCCTCAGCCCCAATTTCCTGCCTTCTCCCGTAACCCTTCATGCCCTGACCAATCAAATCAAAGTCAGCCTTGAATATATAACTAGACTTGGCTCCCACAGCTGCCTGTGACAAAAAAAATTCCACAGATTCACCACTCTCTGGCTAAAGAAATTCTTCCTTATCTCCATTCATAAAAGACACCTCTCTATTCTGAAGCTGTGTCCTCTGGTCTTAAACTCTCCCACCATAGGAAACATCTTCGCCACATCCACTCTATCAAGACCTGTGTTTATATTTTCAGGAAACTATAAACTTCTACCCCAAGTTCTCCCTGTGCAACAACACTTGTAAGGTCTCTGCCTTTTTACTCTATATGTCCAACTGATACTCGACATGCCAAGTTCCACCCAATATTCATACCTGCATATCTGCGGTAATATTCCTTCCTCGTCAAAACCTGCCTTCCCTCCTTAGTACTGTCAGCAAAGAAAGTGAAATACAAAATTAAAAAAAAAACAAATGTTTCTGGTTTTATCCAGGTTTTCTCTTGAGGGAGTTCTTGTAGGTGTAATATACCCAAAATGGTGGAGGAACTCAGCAGGCCAGGCAGCATCGACTTCATTAAAAGTCTCGACCCAAAACATCAATGTTATTGATTAATAGATATCATTGGTTTCAGTTTTTCCTTGGAGAAGAGGTTAACATTTTCAGTTCACTGGCATATCATTAGGCATTCTGAAGTGTCGTTGGTTTTAATGTTAGCTCTTTTCTCTGGAGCTTTAAATCCATCCAGGGAAATACAAGATGAGAGGAAAGCAGGATCCATCATCAGGGACCCCCACCACCCAGGCCGAGCTCTCCCCAACACCCACCACCCACCACCCACCACCCACCACCCACCACCCAGGCCGTGCTGTTCCCAACACCCACCACCCAGGCCAAGCTCTCCCCACTACCCACCACCCAGGCCGAGTTCTCCCCAACACCCACCACCCAGGCCGTGCTGTCCCCAACACCCACCAACCAGGCCGAGCTGTCCCCAACACCCACCACCCAGGCCATGCTGTCCCCAACACCCACCACCCAGGCTGAGCTCTCCCCAACACCCACCACCCAGGCCGAGCTGTCCCCAACACCCACCACCCAGGCCGTGCTGTCCCCAACACCCACCATCGTGGCCGAGCTCTCCCCAACACCCGCCACCCAGGCCGTGCTGTCCCCAACACCCACCACCCAGGCCGAGCTGTCCCCAACACCCACCACCAAGGCCGAGCTCTCCCCAACACCCACCACCCAGGCCGTGCTGTCCCCAACACCCACCACCCAGGCCGAGCTCTCCCCAACACCCACCACCCAGGCCGTGCTGTCCCCAAAACCCACCACCCAGGCCGAGCTGTCCCCAACACCCACCACCCAGGCCGAGCTCTCCCCAACACCCACCACCCAGGCCGTGCTGTCCCCAACACCCACCACCGTGGCCGAGCTCTCCCCAACACCCACCACCCAGGCCGTGCTGTCCCCAACACCCACCACCCAGGCTGAGCTGTCCCCAACACCCACCACCCAACACCCATCACCCAGGCCGAGCTGTCCCCAACACCCACCACCCAGGCCATGCTGTTCCCAACACCCACCACCCAGGCCAAGCTCTCCCCACTACCCACCACCCAGGCCGAGTTCTCCCCAACACCCACCACCCAGGCCGTGCTGTCCCCAACACCCACCACCCAGGCCGTGCTGTCCCCAACACCCACCACCCAGGCCGTGCTGTCCCCAACACCCACCACCCAGGCCGAGCTCTCCCCAACACCCACCACCCAGGCCGAGCTCTCCCCAACACCCACCACCCAGGCCGTGCTGTCCCCAACACCCACCATCGTGGCCGAGCTCTCCCCAACACCCGCCACCCAGGCCGTGCTGTCCCCAACACCCACCACCCAGGCCGAGCTGTCCCCAACACCCACCACCCAGGCCGAGCTGTCCCCAACACCCACCACCAAGGCCGAGCTCTCCCCAACACCCACCACCCAGGCCGTGCTGTCCCCAACACCCACCACCCAGGCCGAGCTCTCCCCAACACCCACCACCCAGGCCGTGCTGTCCCCAAAACCCACCACCCAGGCCGAGCTGTCCCCAACACCCACCACCCAGGCCGAGCTCTCCCCAACACCCACCACCCAGGCCGTGCTGTCCCCAACACCCACCACCGTGGCCGAGCTCTCCCCAACACCCACCACCCAGGCCGTGCTGTCCCCAACACCCACCACCCAGGCCGAGCTGTCCCCAACACCCACCACCCAGGCCGAGCTGTCCCCAACACCCACCACCCAGGCCGAGCTGTCCCCAACACCCACCACCAAGGCCGAGCTCTCCCCAACACCCACCACCCAGGCCGTGCTGTCCCCAACACCCACCACCCAGGCCGAGCTCTCCCCAACACCCACCACCCAGGCCGTGCTGTCCCCAACATCCACCACCCAGGCCGTGCTGTCCATAACACCCACCACCCAGGCCGTGCTGTCCCCAACACCCACCACCCAGGCCGAGCTCTCCCCAACACCCACCACCCAGGCCGTGCTGTCCCCAACACCCACCACCCAGGCTGAGCTGTCCCCGACACCCACCACCCACCACCCAGGCCGAGCTGTCCCCAACACCCACCACCCAGGCCGAGCTCTCCCCAACACCCACCACCCAGGCCGTGCAGTCCCCAACACCCACCACCCAGGCCGAGCTGTCCCCAACACCCACCACCCAGGCCGAGCTGTCCCCAACACCCACCACCCAGGCCGTGCAGTCCCCAACACCCACCACCCAGGCTGAGCTCTGCCCAACACCCACCACCCAGGCCGAGCTCTCCCCAACACCCACCACCCAGGCCGAGCTGTCCCCAACACCCACCATCCAGGCCGAGCTGTCCCCAACACCCACCACCCAGGCCGAGCTCTCCCCAACACCCACCATCCAGGCCGTGCTCTCTTTTTGCTCCTGCCATCAGGAAGAAGGTACAGAGGCCTCAGGACCCACACCAACCAGATTCTGGAACAGTTATTACTCCTCAACCATCAGGGTCTTGACCCAGTGGGGTAACTTCGGCGGGAGGAGAAGATGGCAGCACGCTGCGTGTGTGCAGCTCTCCGGTGAAAATGATATCGTATCCGTTAAATAGGGGCCGTGGACAATTCTGATTTGATGGAGAATGGACGTGAAAGCACAGAGGAACATCTGGAGAAATTTCTGAAACGCCCGTTTCCTGCTGTCGTTACTGTGTGGTTGGGAATCTTTTGGAGGGTAGGCCTCAAAATCCCCGGCCTTGCCTGCTTTTGGCGACCGAGAAGGAGGTGGAATCATTTGGACAGAGATGGCGCTCAGTACTCGGCGTCGGAGAGCTGATCGGAGGCTCGAAGTTTTCGGACGACTCAGAGTCAGACTGTGGTTGGGCATGGCAGGGAGAGTTTTTCTTCCTTCTCCCGTCTGCGTGAGATGTGGGACATTTGAGAGACTTTGAACTTTTTACTGTGCTCATGGATGTCTTCATCAAGTTATGGTATTGTTACACTGTTGTAACTATATGTTATAACTATGTGGTTTTGTCAGTTTTTCAGTCTTGGTCTGTCCTGTGTTTTGTGATATCACACCGGAGGAAATATTGTATCATTTCTTAATGCATGTATTACTAAATGACAATAAAAGAGGACTGCGTGTCTTCATAATCATAACTGCACTTGCCCCATCACTGAACTGTTCCCACAACCTATGGACTCACTTTCAAGAATTCAATATTTAGTGCCTATTTATTTATTATTATTATTAATCTTTCTACGTGTATTTGCACAGTTTGTTGTCATTTGCACACTGGTTGAGCATTCAAGTTGGTTTTTCATTGACTCCATTATGGATTTATTGAGTTGCCCATAAGAAATGAATCTTAGGGTTGTGTACGGTAATTGATATGTACTTTGATAGTAAATTTTCTTTGAACTTTAAAAATTTTAGACCTCTTGAGAGCGTCACATCCTCTGGGCAAACAAATATGGATACAATTAAATAATTAGTTTTTCTGGTGCTTTCAAGAACTGTGGGTCAACTGAAGCAGCCTTACAACCGATTAAATATTTTTGAAATTGAGTCATTATTGTGTGAAACTCAGTAAACAGCTTCTGGACCACAAGATCCCACACCAGCACTGTGTTGATTAAGGGATAACTGCAGATGAGATACTCGAGAACACAGTTTGAATTGTGAAGCCGACATCTGGATGTGTTGCCAAATATTACAAAACAAAAATAGTCTAAAATGCTTAACAAGTTGGTATTGTCCTACTAGAAGGATGGTACCACAGTATCAAAGAGGCTCCAGAGACAGTCAATACCAGAAACGGTTTGTTGTCAGAGATCCTGTGAACTAGCAAAGTTACATAATCCATTGCACAATTCATATTTTGCAAAGTCCATTGAGTTTTAAACAAAACTTTTAACACATTTTCCCCATTGATGGTTGTGGCTTTTATAGAATAGTGTATGCAAGGATGTTGCTTTAATTGACCCGTAGTTGTCAAAAGCACCAGAAAGATATAAAAGCAAGATTGTAATGCTGAGGCTTTATAAGGCACTGGTCAGACCACACTTGGAGTATTGTGCGCAGTTTCTGTCTCCTTATCGAAGAAAGGATGTGCTGGCATTGAAGGCAGGGTCCAGAGGAAGTTCACGAGACTGATTGTGGGAATGAAAGAGTTAATGTATAAGGAACATTTGAAGTCTCTGGGCCTGTACCCGCTGGAGTTTAGAAGAATGAAGGAGGGATCTCATTGAAACCTATTGAATATTGAAAGGCCTTGATAGAGTGTATGTGCAGAGAATGTGGGAGAGTCTAGGACCAGAGGCACAGTCTCAGAAAAGGGGGATGTTCCCTTAGAACAGAGGTGAGGAGGAGTTTCTTTAGGCAGAGGGTGGTGAATCTGGAATTTATTGCCACAGATGGATGTGCAGGCCAAGTCACTGGATATAGTTAAAGTGGATATTTATAGGTTCTTGATTAGTAAGAGCATCAAAGGTTATGGGGAGGAGGCAGGAGAATGGGGTTGAGGGGTTGATGGAATGGAAGGGCAGACTCCGGACTGAATTGCCAGACTCCTATGTCTTATGATCTTATAGATATCCATTTGTAAGGTAGATACTCCGAGAGCTGCAGAAGTGGGGTTGGTTAGATTTCAGCCAGGCCTTTGGCAAGGCTCCAACCTGACAGACAGTCAACAGGGCAAAGGTGCTTGGGGTCTGAGGGATGGCAGTGACCTGGCTCATTGGCAGGGAGGATGCAAAGGGGAACAACTCTCTGGAAATGATATTGCACAGTGAAGGCCCTTCAGCCCATGATGTTTATACTAGAAGTGTCATGGAGCATGGAAACATGGCCCTGGAGCCACCGTCCACAACAGCCACCAGACACTTGTTTCAAATCAACCCTTCACTCTTCCTGTGTTAATCCCCTCACATTCCCACCAGTTGTCTCAGGTTCTACCTCTCCCCTGCACACCTGATATTCTGTCTGCGTGTTGCCTCCAACCTGACAGCATAAACACTGATTTATTTATTATAGGGATTATAAACATTAATTCCTATCCCCATTACCATTCCAACATGTCAGTGCATGGCCTCCTCTTCTGCCATGATGAGGCCTCTCTAAGGTAGGAGGAGCAACACCTTATATTCAATCTGAGGACATGACCAACGATTTCGCCATCTTTCAGTAATTTTTTCTCCTTGAATTCCCCTCTCTGGCCTCTTAGCTCTTCTCCTCACCTGCCTATCACCTCCCTCTGGTGCCTCTTCTCCTTCCCTTTTCCCCATGGTCCACTCTCCTCTCCTATCAGATTCCTCCTTCTCCATCCCTTCGCCTTTTCTACCAATCACCTCCCAGCTTCTTGCTTCGTCCCCCAGTCCCCCACCCACCTGACTTCACTTATCACCTTCTAGCTTGCCGCCCTTCCCCTCCCACCACCACCTTATTCTGGCATCTGCCCCCTTCCTTTCCAGTCCTGAAGAAGGGTCTCGGCCCAAAATGTCAACTGTTTATTAAATTCCGTTCACGCTGCCTGACCTGCTGCATTCCCCCGGCATTTTGTGTGTGTTGCTCTGGATTTCCAGTATCTGCAGAATCTCTTGTATTAAACATTGATTACTCTAATTTCCGGTAACTTTTCTCTTCTCTCTCTTTCTATTCCCCATTCTGGCTCCGCTCACCCCTTCTCTTCACCTGCCCACCTCCTGCCTCTGGTGCCCCTCCTCTCTCCCTCTGTCCCATGATCCACTCTCCTCTCCTGTCAGATTCCTCCTTCTCTAGCCCTTTATGTCATCCACTTGTCACCTTCCCCCCCCGCACCCATCCACCTTCCCCCTCACCCGGTCTCACCCGTCCCCTGCCAGTTTGTACTCCTCCCCCTCCTCCTCAGTCTGTCTTCTGCCCACTTCCTTCTAGTCCTAATGAAAGATTCTCAGCCTGAAGTGCTGACCGTTTATTCATCTCCAGAGACGCTGCCTGACCTGCTGAGTTCCTCCAGCAATTCATATGCGTTGTTCTCGAAACCCGGCATCTGCAGAATCTCTTGTGTTGATGTTAAACATGGTCTTTGTATTTGATCCTAGCACTTCCCTCTGGCAGGGAGTTCTAGATGCCAACCACTCTATGTATAAAAAAATAACACTTTCTTGTCAAATCCCCTTTAAATTCCATCCTCTCCTTAAACTGTGGCCTCTGGTTTTTGATACCCCACCTTTTCTAGAAAGTTTTGAGACAATCCACTTGGTATTAACGAAATTCTCTCTTTGCAGGATGACTGCCAAGTTGTATCTGCTTGTGCTTACCAGCCAGCTGCCCTTCTTGTTTCATGCACTATCAGAGTGCACTGACGCATCGGCAAGACAAACCGATCACACTCCACACACAGAAAGAGAAGGCAAGTTCCTTTAATACAAGTTTAATGTAATTGTATTGATCAACCCTGCCTCCTACTCCTGTAGTTAAGCTCGTATTACAGAACAGGGACAGGACCTTTGATCTGTCGTGTTATGTTGGTGCAAAAAGTCTAGTAATTAAAGTATTGTCGCACTATGGTAGCTAGCGGTTAGCGCTTGGGGCATCAAAGTTCGGAGTTCAATTCCAATGCCATCTGTCAGGAGATTGTATGTGACCGTGGGGGTTTCCTCCGGGTGCTCTGGTTTCCTCCCACAGTCCAAAGACGTACCGGTTACTAGATTAATTGGTCATTGTCAATTGTCCCGCGATTAGGCCAGTGTTAAGTAGGCGGGTCACTGGTCCAGAAGTGCCTGTTCCATGCTGTATCTCTACAAATCAAAAATCTAAAATAAATGCCTAACTAAACTAATCCTTTCTGCCAAACCACCTCACTACTCTCTGAACATTAGCGTGCTTCAGCTGATGAAGGCAGACGCGCCGTAGGTCTCTGCCCCACCCTGTCTATGTGTGTTGCCACTTTGTACCCCGAGGTCTTTCTGCTCGACAACACACCCCCAGGGCCCTATCGTTCAGTGTGTACGTTGAGCTGAGTTTTACTTCCCAAAAAGCATCTCCTTGCAGGGAATTGACTTAAACTCCATCTGCCATCCCTTGCCCACTTCCCCAGTTGATCTACACTCAGTGGCCACTTTATTAGGTACACCTGTACACCTGCCCGTTAGAGCGCAAATATCTTATCAGTCAATCATGTGGCAGCAACTCAATGCATAAAAGCATGCAGACATGGTCGAGAGCTTCAGAACAAACATCAAAATGGGGAAGAAATGTGATCTAAGTGACTTTGACCATGGCATAATTGTTGGTGCCGGACAGGGTGGTTTGAGTTTCTCATGTGACGAAAAACCAAGTTATCAGAAGATTGATGCTAATGAGAGAGAGATAAGTGAGATAATGGAGAAATATTCAAAATGCTAATAAGAGAGAAGAGAGAGATTAACAAGAAAGAAACACATTTCAGAATATTGACAGACCGGTTACTTTGAACCTGAACTGTTTGAAGTTTGATGGACAGGCGATACCCCAGCAGGGGGATAAAAAGAACAGGTTCACTAAGGCATGACACACACCACGAGATAACGAGACCCTGGAAGAGTGGTGTGCCCCCACAAGTTGGTGAGTTTGGAGGTCTGGTCGCGGGAACCAACCATAGACGCACAGGGTGAAAAGGGTACGATCGGTGGGAACCTGGTGTGTGTGTCCGCCCTTGCCTGGGTGCCGGGTTCACCGTGGAAGAACGGTCGTATCCGGAATGGAGGGGTCACAGTCGGTGACCACAGAAGACATGAAAAGGGTTCGCCCGAAAGCTAACTGCAAAGAACATCAAAGGTCTGTTTGAATCAAGATTTGCATTCTCTCTCTCTCTCCAACGGCACAACAGCGATTACTGCAAACTGTACTAAGCTGAACTGAACTCTGCGTCACTTGAGACTGATCATTTTACCCCTAGACTACGATAGAGCTTGGTTGATTCCTATTACCCTAGTTCTGTGTACGTGTGTGTTTTATCATTGCTAACCTGTTGCATTTATATCCTTACGATTAGAGTACTGTGTTACTTATTTCTTTAATAAAACTTTCTTAGTTTCTGTTAAACCAGACTCCAACACGTGGTCCATTTCTGCTGGTTTGGCAACCCAGTTACGGGGTACGTGACACTCAGAAACTGCTGATCTCCTGGGATTTTCATGCACAACAGTCTCTAGAGTTTATAAAATGGTGCGAGAAAGGAAAAGATATCCAGTGAGTGGCAGTTCTGTGGGTGAAAATGCCTTGTTAACGAGAGACCCTTGAAGTAGATGGGCTACAGCAGCATGATCTGGGGGGAGAATTAGGCCATTCAGCCCATTGAGTCTGCTCCACCATTCCAACATGGCTGATTTATTATCCCTCTCAACCTTATCTCCATAACCCTTCACACCGTCTAATCAAAAACCTATCAACCTCCACTTTAAATATAACCAACAATTTGGCCTTCACAGCCACCTATGGCAATGAATTCCACAGATTCACCACCCTCTGGCTAAAGAAATTGCTCCTCATCTCTGTTCTAAATGAACAGCCCTCTGTTCTGAAGCTGCGCCCTCTGGTACCAGCACCTCCTCCATAGTAATAGCAACTGCACTCTCTTCTGCCCTCTGGCACTGTCGAATTTCTGGCATACTGCTAGTGTCTTCCACAGTGAAGACTGATGCAAACTTCTTAATAAGTTTGTCTACCATTTCATTGTCCCCTGTTACTACCTCTCCAGCATCATTTCCCAGTGGTCCAATATTCACTCTCATCTCTCTTTTACTCTTAATATATTTGAAAAAAACTTTTGATATTCCCTTTTATGTTATTGGATAGTTTACCTTCATATTTAATCTTTTCCTCCTTATGACTTTTTTAAGTTGCCTTCTGTTATTTTTTAAAAGCTTCCCAGTCCTCTAACTTCCCTCTAATTTTTGCTGTATTATATGCCCTGTCTTTTGCTTTCATGCTATTTTTGACTTCCCTTTTTAGCCACACGGTCACATAATTCTCCCTTTAGAATACTTCTTCATCTTTGGGATGTATCTACCCCGTGCTTTCTGAATCGTTCCCAGAAACTTCGGCCATTGCTGTCATGCCATCATCCCTGCTAGTGTCCCCTTTCAATCAACTTTGGCCAGCTCCTCTCTCATGCTTCTGTAATTCCCTTTTACTCTGCTGTAATACTGATACATCTCCCTCTCAAATTGCAGGATGAATTCTATTATTATAAGACCACGAACATACATACAGTGGCTACTTTATTCGGTACTGGAGGCACTTAATAATGTGGCCACTGAGTATATATCCTATTGTAACCTTAGACAGCCTTCTTCATTGTTCTCTATACCACCAATTTTGGTGTCACATGCCAATTTATAAACATTGCCACCTGTATTTGCATGTAGGGGAGGTTGTGAGAGGAGGTTGGGTGGTGGGGTGGAGATACGTCTCCATCAAAGGAGGTGTAAGGCACTCTTTCCTTCTGCTAGCCTGCAGGTCACCCTTGGACAAGGTGTAGCACTTGATTAGCCCCACCATCAGGGTCACATGAAGCCATGGCAGCAGGTGGTGGATGGTCAGATGAGCAGCCAGTGCCTATCACAAGTCTTGGTTATGCGACATCTAACGCCAGGCAGACAATCTTTGCAAACAGCATTGATAATGGCTGGAAACACCCGTCTTGTAAAGACACTGCCCAGAAGACGGTAATGGCAACCCACTTCTGTAGAAAAAATTGCCAAGACAGGTAACCCCAGCCATTATCAATACTCTTCAGAGATTGTCTGCCTGACGTCAGTGGTTGTGTAAGGTAATGGGTGGAAACATATGCATAATTCATAACCACCGACATTGAGTTGGGGTTCACTTTAAGAGCTGGTCTGGCGTGACGATGTAAAGGTTTTTACTGCTCTTTATGTCCTGAGTTCTGTTGCCAACAAAGAAGTTGTTACAGTTTCCCTTAAGCTTAAAGTACCTCTGCCGACTTGGTGAGATGTATCTCCACCTTGCCACCCATTTCCCAGAGAAGGAATGTCAAATATTGGAGGCATCACTTTAATGTGAGAGGGGGCAAGTTTAAAGGAGATGTGTGTGGGCTACGGTCTTTATTCAGAGAGTGATCAGTGCCTGGAACACTCTGCCAGGGGGAGGGTGGTCAGACATGCCAACATGAAGGGGATGTAAGGATGTGGATCTTGGATTAAGGTTTAATTTAGCTTGGCATCCCGGTCAGCGCTGATATGAGCAGGACAGCCTGCTCCTGTGTTCTACATTCTGAAAAAACAGATTTGTGAGGAATGATTTCTCAAGCTCAAAACCTTGCTGACTCACACTAATCCGTCCCTGGCTTTCCAAATGGTCAGAAGTCCTTTCCCAAGCATTTTCTTTCCAATACTTTCCCAACTATTGATGTTAGGATCACTGGCCTGGAGTTTCTTGGCTCATCTCTACTGCCTTTTTTGAATATAGGAACAAAATTATCTACCGTCCAGTCTTCTGGTACCTCACCTTCGCAGTTAGTAAAAGGGAGAATAGTTGCTGGCTACATATTGCTTGTTAAATTCCCCGTCTTTAAATTCTGACCGATTTTATTATCCAGATTAGAACATCCTGAGGTCAAGTATCAAGGAGACATATAGCATGCAAAAGGCTATGATGAGGCCACACCTCAAATTCCAAATTGATGGCATGAACGTTGATTTCTCTAATTTAAATAACTTCTTCCCTTCCCCCTTATCTCTTTATCTAGTCCACATTCTAGCTCTCCTCGCAACTCTTCTTCTCCTCATCTGCCCATCACTTCCTAGTCTCCCCCCCACCCCCGGCTTCCATTTTCCACTGTCCTCACCTATCAGATTCCTTCTTCTTTAGCCCTTTATCTCTTCCACCTATCAGTTCCCAGCTTCTTACATCATCCCCCTCCTTCACCGTCTATCTCCCCCCCCCCCACCTGGTTTCTCCGATTACCTGCCAGCTTATATTCCTTCTCCTCCTTCCACCTTATTCTGGCTTCCTTTCCAGTCCTGATGAAGGGTCTCAGCCCGAGATGTTGACTCGTTATTCCTTTCAATGGCCACTGCCAGGCCTGCTGAGTTCCTTCAGCACTTTGTGTGTGTTGCTCAAAATTTCCAGCGTCTGCAGAATCTCTTGTGTTTGTGCAACAAGTCCTTTAGCTCATCAAGTCCACACCAACCATTGATTCCCCCTTTGCATTAACCTTACAAGAAGCCATAGACCATAAGATAATAGGAGCAGAATTAGGCCATTTGGCCCATTAAGTCTGCTCTCCCATTTCATCATGTCTGGTCCAATTTTCCTCTTAGCCCCAATCCCCTGCCTTCTCCCCGTATCCCTTCATGCCCTGACCAATCAAGAATCTATCAGCCTCTGTTTTAAATATACCCAATGACTTGGCCTCCACAGTTGCCTGTGGCACTGAATTCCACAGATTCACCACTCTCTGGCTAAAGAAATTCCTCCTCATCTTCGTTCTAAAAGGACGCCCCTCTATTCTGAGGCTGTGTCCTCTGGTCTTAGACTCTCCCACCATAGGAAGCATCCTCTCCACATCCACTCTATCAAGTTCTTTCACCATTTGATAGGTTTCAATGAGGTCACCCTTCATTCTTCTGAATTCTAATGAGTACAGCCATCAAACATTCTTCATATGACAAGCCTTTCAATTCTGGAATAATTTTTGTGAACCTCCACTGAACCCCCTTCAGTTTCCACACACCCTTTCTTAGATAAGGTGCCCAAAAACTGTTCACAGTATTCCCAGTGAGGCCTCCCCAACCCCATTTTGATTCTCCCCACATTGGCAGCTTGTGCTATATAAATGAAGTTGTTCTTTTAGCTTTCAGTGTGATTTTATGTATTTTAACCTAAATAGATTGATTGTGAGTTTGATCCAGTTGTCTGCCTGTGACCCGGCTTTTGGCCTTGAGTTACGGGAGTTTCTTTTCCAGTAGGTGTTCTGGACAATGAAGAAAATTCAGCCAAGTATCTGCTCCTGGTGCATGTTTGTGCTGGTACACCAGAATGTCGTAGGGAAGAGTGGGAGGAAGTGGAATTACACAAATCAATGTTTCCTTTGAAACTTCGATATTTTTGAGTGCGAGTACTTTTCACGTTGGGAACTAATTGTGAATGTAAATATTCATATGAGCAACTTTTCTGTGGAATATTAACAGTACAGATAGTTCCAACAAAATAAACCAAATTCCACAGCTTTACATTGAACTCTGCACCCTCTTTCATGGTGCAGTTGGTGTAACTGGGGTCCAGAGCCAGGAGATGAGTGCTCAGAGCGTTTCAGCCAAGGTACAAGTGCATTTTTCAAATATTACTTACTATGCAATCTAAATAATGGGTCTGATGAAATTGCTAAACAGACCATTCCCTCTCTTGTCCCCTGTAAAGGATTCTCTCTTACTGTAAATGCAAGGCTTGTCAACTGAGTTCTAAATAGTAAAATCATAGAGTGATAGAGAAAGACAGCACAAATACAGGCCCTTCAGCCCAACGGAACCTTGCTGACCACATTCACCTAGATGGCTCCAATTTCCTGCGTTTGCCCCACCTCCCTCCAGGTACCTCTCCAAGTGCTTCAGAAGTTCCTTGTACCTCCCTCAACCACTCTTCTCCTGGCAACTCATCTCCCTCTGCATGAAAGTTGCCCCTCAGATTCCTTTTGAAACCTTCTCCTCTAACCTATGCTATCTAGTTTTAGTCTCCCTACTTTGGGGGAAAGACTGTTGCCATCCGTCTTTCAAACATTTCTGTGAGGTCACCCCTTATTCTTCTATATCCTATGTAATAAAGACGTAGCTGGGCCAACTTCTCCCTGGAACTCAGACCCCTTAGTCCTGTCAATGTCCTCATGAATCTTGTCTCATTCTATCCAGTTTAACCACATCTGTGCTATAATGGTGACCAAAGCTGTACATAATTTTCCAAGTGAGGCTTCATCAACAACTTGTACAACTGTGACGTAGTGTCTCAGCTCCTCCACTCAGTGCCTGACTGATGAAGGCCAGCATGTGTAAGGACTTTTTCAGCCCCTGTCTACCTGTGATGTGTTGTCAATGAACTTTGCATTTGTGCTCGCAAGCCCCTCTGTTGCATTGGACTCCCTGATGCTCTCAACACACACAAAATGCTGGTGGAGCGCAGCAGGCCAGACAGCATCCATAGGAAGAAGCACAGTCGACTTTTTTTATGTGTGTGTGCATTGCTTGGATTTCCAGCATCTGCAGGTTTCCTCGTGTTTGCATCCCTAATGGTCTACTACTCGTAATTCAAGTCCTACAATATGGGCGTAGAGTAATACAGTACAGAAACAGGCCATTCAGCCCATCTAGACCATGCCAACCTGATCTTCTGTCCAATTTCATCTACCTGTACCTGGATCAAAGCCCCCACCCCTTAGCCATCTCAACCATGTACCTATCCAATTTCCATTAAATGCTACAATTGATCCCACATCTAGCACTTTTGCTGGCAGCACATGCAACACTCAAACCACACTCTGAGTGAAGAAGTTCTCCCTTAGAAACCCCTTAAACATTTCACCTTTTACCCAAAACCAATGACCTCTAGTTCTAGTCTCACTCTTCATCAAGACTGGATCTTTCATCTTTCCTTAGGTTCTGTTTTGGCTGTGATCTGATTCCAAAGAATTTTTGCACAGAGTATAGGTGTGTTTTATGATTATCGAAGTACTAAATAGGTATTGCAGTCTTGTATGGTAATCTTAATTTCCATGTTAATAAAGAAATTATAAGGAGTTTGTTGCCTGTAAGGAATTTGTACATTCTCCCCATGACCACGTGGGTTTCCTCCGGGTGCTCTGGTCTCCTCCCACAGTCCAAAGGTGTACCAGTTGGTAGGTTAAATGGTCATTGTAAATTGTCCTGTGAATAGGCTCAGATTAATTCGGGGTTTCTGGGAGGTGTGGCTCAAAAGGTGTATCATGATAAAGAAATACATAGATAGATAAATAAAATATTCATAAACATTAAAGATAGACAATCTAAGAGATCTAGGCCACTATTTCCAGGTCAATATTTTGCAAAGCCATTCAGTTTCCATGCCATTGGAAGGGAAAAGTAGATTTGTAGTGAAATTGTGCTTTTCACAGCCGCATGATATCCAGCAATATATTTTACAGCTAATGAATTGCTGTAAATGGACTGTTACTGTTAAACTTATGACCCTATAACTGATGAAGTTTGGGAAATATAGAAGTCAGCATGCACACAGGCAGCAAAATATCACGAATGGTGATGAGAAATGTTGGTTTGACGATGCTGATCAAGGGACGCATTTTGGCCAGAACACCCCTGCGAATCACACTGGGGGTTGAGGAGAGGCAATATTTTTGCTAAAAAGGACTAGGAAACAAAAATAAATCATCAAAGCTTGCTGAAATGTGTCTAAACAACGTGTTTCTATTTATTTTCTTTATTTAAAGATACAGAGCAGAACAGGCCCCTCTACTCCTTTGAGCTGCACCCCCGGTAACTCCCGATTTAACACTAGCCTAGTCATGGGACAATTTACAATGACCAGTTAATCTTCTAACTGATTAACTCTACTACTCGTAATTCAAGTCCTACAATATGGGCGTAGAGTAATACAGTACAGAAACAGGCCATTCAGCCCATCTAGACCATGCCACCCTGATCTTCTGTCCAATTTCATCTACCTGTACCTGGATCAAAGCCCCCACCCCTTAGCCATCTCAACCATGTACCTATCCAATTTCCATTAAATGCTACAATTGATCCCACATCTACCACTTTTGCTGTCAGCACATGCAACACTCAAACCTTTGTCTTTGGACTTAGGCCTGGATAGGGTGGATGTGGAAAGGATGGTTCCTGTAGCGGGGAAGTCTAGGACCAGAGGGCACAGCCTCAGAATTCAAGGACTTCCCTTTACAACAGAGATGAGAGGAATTTCTTTATCCAGAGGGTGGTGAATCTGTGGAATTCATTGCCACAGATGACTGTGGAGGCCAAGAGATTGGGTATATTTAAAGCGGAGGTAGATAGTCAGAGTGTCAAAGGTTTCAGGGAGAAGACAGGAGAATGGGGTTGAAGGGGATAATAAATCAGTCATGATGGAATGGTGGAGCAGACTCGATGAGCCAAATGGTCTAATTCTGCTCCTGTGTCTTGTGGTAACAGTCACTTTCCATAAGCCAATAGTATCTTTAGTGCAGAATCAATGAAGGCACAGTACATGATGGATTTGAATACATGTCCTTGGAATTTAGTGCAGTAATTTTAATTATTTACCACGTAACTCTAATGAGGTGCTTAAGTCACTGGAATGGGATTTGAATCAACGGCCTTTGGACTGCGAGACCAGAGCGCTGTGAAGTTTGCTGGAAGCTTACTGATCATGGTGCTGTAACATAGAGGGCAAAGAAACTGTAATCTAAATCTTTGGAGAGTTGGTGGGAGTCTCTATTGAGAGAATGGACTCAGATCATCTTGTTTTGACATACAAAATGGATAGAAAAGGTTTAGAGCAAAAGTTTCCAACTTGGGGTCTACTGACCCCTTAGTTAATGGTAGGGATCCATAGCATAAAAACGGTTGGGAACCCCTGGTTTAAGGTACGTGAGGCAAATGGGATTGGCTTAGATGGGTTTCTTGGTTGGCGTGGACCATTTGGGCTGAAGGTATGAGTCTAAAATCAGGGTTGAACTGTATCCTTACTGACACTTAAAGGCATGGGTACAGGAGGTCTCTTAAACCATTCCATCTGACCAGCAGCACAGGAGCTGTCTTCACTTGGAGGGAAGGATATGGGTGTACATGCAGAAACATCCCTGGTTAAAGAATTCAGATTCCTGTGAACCTCCAAAACCACTCACTGTTTAGCCAGCACAGGGACTGCTACTCCTTCCTGGACTCAAACTATGCAGGAGATGTGGTGACCAGAGACTCAAACACATCTTCACTTGCCTTTTCTTCTTCCCTTTCACCTTCTAACTCCCTTCTCCAACACTTGCTCTCTCTCGTCTGAAAGCAGGAACTCGCGATGTGGGGGTGTGGAGAAATCACAGTGCAGAGTTCCATTTCTGAAATGGAGATTAAATGCCTCTGCAGAAATTCTCACTCTGTGCGTATAGATATTTCCCATTCCCATTCCGACAATTCCCGTTCTGACCTGTCAGTCCATGGCCTCTTCTTGCGCTACACTGCGGGTACAACATCTGTCTAGGTATCCTCCAACCTGATGGCATGGATATCAGTTTCTCTTAATGGTAAAAAATAATTTTCCTCCCCCCTCCCCTTTCCTTTTATTCCCTCCTCTGGCCTCTCACCTCATCTCACCTGTCTGTCACCTCCCCCTGAGTCCTCTACTCCTTTCCTTCCTCCTATGGTCCACTCTTCTCTCCTGTCAGATTCCTGCCTCTCCAGCCCGTTACCTTTCCCACCCACCTGGCTTCACCTATCACCTTCCAGCCATCCTCCTCCTCCTCCCCCAACCTTTTTATTCTGGCATCTTCCCCCTTCCTTTCCAGCCCTGAAGAAGGGTCTCAGCCTGAAACAGCAGCCGTTTATTCATTTCCCTTAGATGCTGCTTGACCTGCTGAGTTCCTGAAGCATCTTGTGAGAGGTGCAGATCAGAATCAGGCTTAATATCAGGGGCATTAAGATGTTAACTGTCCTGTGCTATCACCAGTGGGATCATCAGTTGATCTGCCACCTGTCTTCAGGATATATATATAGTTAAATTAAATAAAGGTGCAACAATAGTATAAGTACTATCACAATGCATTTCTGGGAACCGCAATAAGCCGTTAGTGTATTGGTTTCTGTCTCTCGGTGTATTTCGACTCTTATCCCTTCTGAAGTGCAAGAGTCATAGAGAGAGATACAGCATTGCCACAGGCCTTTCAGCCCCCTGACTTGGTGCTGGCCATCAACCAGAGCCTACACTAACACTGGTTTTACTCCCTCCAACAAGCTCATCAACTCCCCTCCAATCTTACCACTTACCAATGTATGACAAGCGATTTACAGTGGCTAGTTAATCCGCTGACTCTTGCATCCTTGGGGTGTGGCAGGAAACTGGAGCACCCGCGGAGTCAGAGGAGCTCGCACCCTCCACGCAGACAGCACCCAGCGTTAGGATTGCTGAACTGAGCTGTAGGAGCTGAGCTCTGCTAGGTACATCACTGTGCTGCACCCACGGGTGCAGCCTACCCCCTCCCCCAGGCTGCGGGTGGCAGACACCAACAGAATCAACAAACTCATTCGTAAGGCCAGTGATGTTGTGGGGATGGAACTGGACTCTCTGACGGTGGTGTCTGAAAAGAGGATGCTGTCCAAGTTGCATGCCATCTTGGTCAATGTCTCCCATCCACTACATAATGTACTGGTTGGGCACAGGAGTACATTCAGCCAGAGACTCATTCCACCGAGATGCAACACAGAGCGTCATAGGAAGTCATTCCTGCCTGTGGCCATCAAACTTTACAACTCCTCCCTTGGAGGGTCAGACACCCTGAGCCAATAGGCTGGTCCCGGACTTATTTCCTGGAATAATTTACATATTACTATTTAACTATTTATAGATTTATTACTATTTAATTATTTATGGTGCAACTGTAACGAAAACCCATTTCCCTCGGGATCAATAACGTATGACCATGACATCGAGGGCATCTTCCAATGCCAATGTCTCAGGCAGGTGGAGTCCATCAGCAGAGACCGTCACCATCCAGGAGACGCCCTCTTCTCGTTACTATCATCAGGGAGGAGGTACCCACACTCAGTGATTCAGAAACAGCTTCTTCCCCTCTGTCCTCAGATTTCTGAACTGTCCGTGAATACCACCTCATTATTTTTGTGGTATATGTCTGTTTTTGTAAGTTCTATTTCTCTGCACCATACTGCTGCTGCAAAACAACACATTTCACATCATATAAGTCAGTGATAATAAATCTAATTCTAATTCTTATCCTGAGCCTTGTAGGTGAAAAATTTCTTTACGTCTTCGCTCAGCCCTTTGAATACCAACTTTCCCCTCAATGAAAAGCTGAACACTGAACTTCCAAATTAGCCTTGTCCTAATACCCTAAACCAAGGGTTCCCAAACTGGGCTCCAGGAACCCGTCAGTTAATCGTAGGGGTCCACGGCATAGAAATAGGTTGGGAAACCCTGTTCTAAACCATGACTTCTCTTTCAGCATCCTTTGTTTTTATCTTGGAACTACATATTTATTATTGAACTCTCCAACACAATCCCATTATGGGTTCAATGACAAAGGATAATTAAGATGACCCATTTAAAGTGGCAGTTCGCACAGAAACTCAGTCTTTGATGATCAGAAATATACAAGTGAAGGGTAATTGTTTTCTGCCCATAAATTCCCGTCCAAACTACTAATGTTAGTTTGTATTCGGTTTTCTAATCAACCTGAACGATTTACTTTAATCAACATTTTCATTTCCTCCATTACCTTTAAAACTTTAAATGGGTAATTTCACTAATTTCACTAATCTTTCTGTAGATGGATAACTTCACTAATCTTATTTTCAAATCTTTATTTAATCTTTAATCTTTTTAATTTTAACTTTAACTTTCAGTTTTTTGACTTTAATTTCTTTAAACTGTAAATGGGTAATTTCAATACTCTTTTGTAAATAGGTAACTTTAATCTTATTTTTGAATATTTTTTACTTTAATCTTTTTAATTTTAACTTAACTTTAGATTCAATTTTATTTTTCTGTCAGTTTAACTAACTTTTAATTCAACTTTAATTTTTAATTTTTTAAACTTTAAGTGGGTAATTACAATAAGCTTTTGTAAATGGATAATTTCACTAATCTTATTTTCGAATCTTTTACTTTAATCTTTTTAATTTTAACTTTAACTTTTAAAGATTTTGCTTTAATCCTTTAAATCCTTTTAAATTTTAAATGGGTAATTTCCCTTATCTATTTTCTAGGGACATGGGCATTAAATACTGGAGTGACCAATGAACTTGCTCTGGCAGTGATAATTGATACACTTGGGAGTAACACACACAAAATGCTGGGGGAAGTCATCAGGCAGCGTCTATGGTGGGGAATAAACCGCCGACGTTTCAGTCCACGGCATTCCTCAGGATTGGAAAGGAAGGGGGGAAGAAGCCGGAATAAGAAGTTTGGGGGCAAGAAGGTGAAACCAGGAGAGGGGGGAAGTAGGTGGGTGGGAGAGAGAGGGGTGTGGTGAGAAGCTGGGAACGGATAGGTGAAGAAGGGCTTAAGAAGAGGGAATCTGATAAGAGAGGAGAGTTAACCATAGAAACGGAAGGAGGAAGGCCACCAGAGGGAGGTGATGAGCAGATGAGGAGAAGAGAAAAGGGTAAGAGGGGGCCAGAATAGGGAATGGAAAAAGAGAGAAGGGAGAGGGCAGAGAAGTTACCAGAAGTTAGAGAAATAGATGTTTTGGGGCAAAATGTTGACTGTTTATTCCTCTCCATAGATGCTGCCTGACCTGCTAAGTTCCTCCAGCATCTTGTGCGTGTTGCTCTGGATTTCCAGCATCTGCAAAATCTCTTGCATTTATGATACACGTGAGATCATTATTGAGGTTAGAATGGATTCTCAAAAGAGGATGTGTATAATTGAAAGAGCAGCCATGGTTTGGTTTGAGGATGCCTCCTAATTAAATACTCTGTGGATAGAGTCAGCCAAACACTGTCAACTACAGTCAGTTTATAAGAGAGTGTCAGAATCAGGTTTAATATCATCGGCATATGTCGTGAAGTTTGTTAACCTTGCAGCAGCAGTTCCATGTAATACATGATAACAGAGAGAAAAAAAATTAATTACAGTAAATAAATAAATATATATATATGTGTAGCTAAATTAAGTAAGTAGTGCAAAAACAAATTAAAAAGTAGTGAGTTTGTGTTCATGGGTTCAATGTCCATTCAAAAATTGGCTGGCAGAGGGGAAGCTGTTCCTGAGTTGTTGGGCTTTGATACCTTCTCCTGATGGTAGCAATGAGAAGAGGGCATGTCCTGGCTGGTGGGGGTCCTCAGTGATGGACACCACCTTTCTGAGGTACCGCTCCTTGAAGGTGTTGTGGCTACTACAGAGGCTCGTGCCCATGATGGAGCTGGCTAATCGTTGTTTATGCTTATCGTGTTTATATTTGTGTTCTTGTTCATGGTTTACAGCTTTTATAAGGGGAGATGTGGCCCTCAGTTTCCTGGGACGGCGTCTCCTATACAATCGGTGGGATTTTGAGATATTCACCAAAGGAAATCTGGAGAGAGAGTGTATCGAAGAAATGTGTAACTATGAAGAGGCACGAGAGGTTTTTGAAGATGACAAGAAAACGGTTGAGTTTTTCTTTCTTACTGTACTTGAAGTACACTGATAATCCATGAAATTCTGAAAAGGAATAGTATTTAATAACTGATAGAAACATAGAAAATAGGTGCAGGAGTAGGCCATTCGGCCCTTCGAGCCTGCACCGCCATTCAGTATGATCATGGCTGATCATCCAACTCAAAACCCTGTACCAGCCTTCCCTCCATACCCCCTGATCCCTTTAGCCACAAGGGCCATACCTAACTCCCTCTTAAATATAGCCAATGAACTGGCCTCAACAGTTTCCTGTGGCAGAGAATTCCACAGATTCACCACTCTCTGTGTGAAGAAGTTTTTCCTAATCTCGGTCCTAAAAGGCTTTCCCTTTATCCTCTCGTTCTGGACTTCCCCAAATTTGGGAACAATCTCCCTGCATCTCGCCTGTCCAATCCCTTTAGGATTTTATACGTTTCAATCAGATCCCCCCTCAATCTTCTAAATTCCAACGAGTATAAGCCTAGTTCATCCAGTCTTTCATCATATGAAAGTCCTGCCATCCCAGGAATCAATCTGGTGAACCTTCTTTGTACTCCCTCTATGGCAAGGATGTCTTTCCTCAGATTAGGGGACCAAAACTGCACACAATACTCCAGGTGTGGTCTCACCAAGGCCTTGTACAACTGCAGTAGTACCTCCCTGCTCCTGTACTCGAATCCTCTTGCTATGAATGCCAGCATACCATTCGCCTTTTTCACCGCCTGCTGTACCTGCATGCCCACTTTCAATGACTGGTGTATAATGACACCCAGGTCTCAATGCACCTCCTCTTTTCCTAATCGGCCACAATTCAGATAATAATCTGTTTTCCTGTTTTTGCCACCAAAGTGGATAACCTCACATTTATCCACATTAAATTGCATCTGCCATGAATTTGCCCACTCATCTAACCTATCCAAGTCACCCTGCATCCTCTTAGCATCCTCCTCACAGCTAACACTGCCGCCCAGCTTCGTGTCATCCGCAAACTTGGAGATGCTGCATTTAATTCCCTCATCTAAGTCATTAGTATATATTGTAAACAACTGGGGTCCCAGCACTGAGCCTTGCGGTACCCCACTAGTCACTGCCTGGCATTCTGAAAAGGTCCAATTTATTCCCACTCTTTGCTTCCTGTCTACCAACCAATTCTCTATCCACATTAATACCTTACCCCCAATACCAGGTGCTTTAAGTTTGCACACTAATCTCCTGTGTGGGACCTTGTCAAAAGCCTTTTGAAAATCCAAATATACCACAGCCACTGGTTCTCCCCTATCCACTCTACTAGTTACATCCTCAAAAAATTCTATGAGATTCATCAGACATGATTTTCCTTTCACAAATCCATGCTGACTTTGTCCGATGATTTCACCGCTTTCCAAATGTGCTGTTATCATATCTTTGATAACTGACTCTAGCATTTTCCCCACCACCGATGTTAGGCTAACCGGTCTATAATTCCCTGGTTTCTCTTTCCGTCCTTTTTTAAAAAGTGGGGTTACATTAGCCACCCTCCAATCCTCAAGAACTAGTCCAGAATCTAAAGAGTTTTGAAAAATTATCACTAATGCATCCACTGTTTCTTGGGCTACTTCCTTAAGCACTCTGGGATGCAGACCATCTGGCCCTGAGGATTTATCTGCCTTTAATCCCTTCAATTTACCTAACACCACTTCCCTACTAACATGTATTTCCCTCAGTTCCTCCATCTCACTGGACCCTCTGTCCCCTACTATTTCCGGAAGATTAGTTATGTCCTCCTTAGTGAAGACAGAACCAAAGTAGTTATTCAATTGGTCTGCCATGTCCTTGCTCCCCATAATCAATTCACCTGTTTCTGTCTGTAGGGGACCTACATTTGTCTTAACCAATCTTTTTCTTTTCACATATCTATAAAAGCTTTTACAGTCAGTTTTTATGTTCCCTGCCAGTTTTCTCTCATAATCTTTTTTCCCCTTCCTAAATAAGCCCTTTGTCCTCCTCTGCTGGACTTTGAATTTCTCCCAGTCCTCAGGCGAGCCACTTTTTCTGGCTAATTTGTATGCTACTTCTTTGGAATTGATACTATCCCTAATTTCCCTTGTCAGCCACAGGTGCACTACCTTCCTTGATTTATTCTTTTGCCAAACTGGGATGAACAATTGTTGTACTTCATCCATGCGATCTTTAAATGCTTGCCATTGCATATCCACCGTCAACCCTTTAAGTGTCATTTGTTAGTTTATCTTAGCTAATTCACGTCTCATACCTTCAAAGTTACCCTTCTTTAAGTTCAGAACCTTTGTTTCTGAATTAACTATGTCATTCTCCATCTTAATGAAGAATTCCACCATATTATGGTCACTCTTACCCAAGGAGCCTCTCACGACAAGATCGCTAATTAACCCTTCCTCATTGCTCAATACCAGTCTAGAATAGCCTGCTCTCTAGTTGGTTCCTCGACATGTTGGTTCAAAAAACTATCCCGCATACATTCCAAGAAATCCTCTTCCTCAGCACCCTTACCAATTTGGTTCACCCAATCTATATGTAGATTGAAGTCACCCATTATAACTGCTGCTCCTTTATTGCACACATTTCTAATTTCCTGTTTAATACCATCCCCAACCTCACTACTACTGTTAGGTGGCCTGTACACAACTCCCACCAGCGTTTTCTGCCCCTCAGTGTTATGCAGCTCTACCCATATCGATTCCACATCCTCCCGGCTAATGTCCTTCCTTTCTATTGCATTAATCTCCTCTCTAACCAGCAATGCTACCCCACCTCCTTTTCTTTCATGTCTATCCCTCCTGAATATTGAATATCCCTGAATGTTGAGCTCCTATCCTTGGTCACCCTGGAGCCATGTCTCTGTGATCCCAACTATATCATATTCATTAATAACAATCTGCACTTTTAATTCATCCACCTTGTTACGAATGCTCCTTGCATTGACACACAAAGCCTTCAGGCTCGCTTTTACAACACTCTTAGCCCTTATACAATTATGTTGAAAAGTGGCCCTTTTTGATTTTTGCCCTGGATTTGCCGGCCTGCCACTTTTACTTTTCACCTTAGTACTTTTTGCTTCTACCCTCATTTTACACCCCTCTGTCTCTCTGTACTGGTTCCCATCCCCCTGTTGTGAACTAACCTCCTTTCTCCTAGTCTCTTTAATTTGATTCCCACCCCACAACCATTCTAGTTTAAAGTCACCTCAGTAGCCCTAGCAAATCTCCCCGCCAGGATATTGGTCCCTCTAGGATTCAAGTGTAACCCGTCCTTTTTGTACAGGTCACGCCTGCGCCAAAACAGGTCCCAATGATCCAAAAACTTGAATCCCTGCCCCCTGCTCCAATCCCTCAGCCACGCATTTATCCTCCACCTCATTGCATTCCTACTCTCACTGTCGCATGGCACAGGCAGTAATCCCGAGATTACTACCTTTGCAGTCCTTTTTCTCAACTCCCTTCCTAGCTCCCTATATTCTCCTTTCAGGACCTCTTCCCTCTTCCTACCTATGTCATTGGTACCTATATGTACCGCGACCTCTGGCTCCTCACCCTCCCACTTCAGGATATCTTGGACGCGATCAGAAATATCCCGGACCCTGGCACCAGGGAGGCAAACTACCATCCGGGTCTCTGGACTGCGTCCACAGAATCGCCTATCTGACCACCTTACTGTCGAGTCCCCTATTACAACTGCCCTCCTCTTCCTTTCCCTACCCTTCTGAGCTACAGGGTTGGACTCTGTGCCGGAGGCACGGCCACTGTCGCTTCCCCCGGGTAAGCTGTCCCCCCGCAACAGTACTCAAACAGGAGTACCTATTGTCAAGGGGCACAGCCACCGGGGTACTCTCCATTACCTGACACTTCCCTTTCCCCCTCCTAACCGTGACCCACTTGTCTGCCTCCCGTGGCCCCGGTGTGACCACCTGCCTATAACTCCTCTCTATCAACTCCTCACTCTCCCTGACCAGACGAAGGTCATCAAGCTGCAGCTCCAGTTCCGTAACGCGGTCCCTTAGGAGCTGCATCTCGGTGCACCTGGCGCAGATGTGGACGTCCGGGAGGCTTGGAGACTCCAGGGCCTCCCACATCCGGCACCAAGAACAACAAACTGCCCTCACACTCATACCGCCCCTCTCCTCAAATAACAACAAAAAATAAATACCAAACCCTCTTTGACTCGCCTGTTTCTGCCTAAGCCCGTTGAGCCTCTGCTCCCGGCTCACTCTGCAGCCCGCAAACTACGCTGCCCGCTGTATGAGGCTCTGTTCCTTTTAAATCTTCCGCGCTTCACTGCCCGACGTCACACGCCTGCGCAGTCCCGCCTCTCTGAACGCCGATGGAGAAAAACCGAAAAATTCAAAAATGGCTTCCTCTGCACTCCCGCTCTGATTCTCAGACTTCCTTCTTCTGATATTACTTTCAAAATTTGCTTTAACAATTGTGAACTTAGTGAAATATAGTCTCTCTCATATCAGCTGCTGTTATGAGACGGTGCATGTTGCTATCTGTTCCCTGATGCTCTGCTTGTGTATTAGGAAGAGAATCCGTACAGAAACATCAACAATCTACCCCTCACTTTCAGATAGAGTTTTGTCCTTAATGAATCTCTGTTGTATGAAGATGAGAGCTTTCTTCAAAGACCTTATGACCATAAGACATAGGAGCAGAATTAGGCCATTTGGCCCATCAAGTCTGCACCATTCCATCATGGCTGATTTACTATCCTTCTCAACCTCATTCTCCTGCCTTCTCCCCATAACCTTTGACACCCTGACTAATCAACAACCTATCATCCTCCGCTTTAAATATGCCCAATAGCTTGGCTTCCCCAGCCATCCGTGGCAATGAATTCCACAGATTCACCACCCTCTGACTAAAAAAAATCCTCCTCATCTCTGCTCTGAAGGGCCACACTTGTATCCTGAGGCTGTGCTCTCTGGGCCTAGTCTCTCCTGCTCATAGGAAGCATCTGCTCCACATCCAAAGCTCCTGATTATTGATCATTCAAACTCAAAAATGAATGTATATTATACCTGAACTTTTTTAATCTTTACGGTTGTTCAAAATGATGCAAATTCCTACGCTTCTAGGTTTGAAGATTGATTCAGTTGTGATTTGAAATGATATGTCTTATTACTGAGGGAAAGGAAATATTTTATCTCTTTTTTTTTTCAATTTTAGATTATGTTTTGGAAAGAATACTCAACAAAAGGCCCTTATGCTAACTCAGGTAAGAGATACTTGCATTATTGCTAATAGTCAACACACACAAAATGCTGGAGGAATGCCTGGCCTGCTGAGTTCCTCCAGCATTTGTGTGTGTGTTACTCTCAATTTCCAGCATCTGCAGATTTTTTGCGTGTTTGTTATGTCTTTCAACTACTGGGCTTCACCTGCATGTATTACCTTTGGGAAGTCACCTCACAGACACCTTGGTTTCCAGAAGTGATTCAAGTGAAGGTACAGCATTGTTGGATAGGGAGTTTCATGATTTTAGTACAAGAGTAGGGATGTTATGTTAAAACTACAAGGCATTGGTAAGACTACATTTGGAATATTTTGAGTCCTGATGAAGGGTCTCGCTGCAAAATATCGATAGCATATTCCTTGGCCTACTGAGTTCCTCCAGCATTTTGTGTGTGTTGCCTTGGATTTCCAGCATCTGTAGATCTTCTCTTGTTTGGAGTATCGTGCTCAGTTCTGGTCACCTAACTCTAGGAAAGATTTCATTAAAGTTCAAAGTTCATGGTAAATTTATTACTGCAAACATATATGTCATCATATACAACCCTGAGATTAATTTTCTTGTGGGCATACTCAATAAATCTATAGAATGACAACCATAACAGAATTAATGAGACTGCCATAATATGCCATTCAACCAGACTGCAGAAGACAATAAACTGCAAATACAAAAGAAGAAATAATAATAATAATAAATAAACAAGAAATAAATCAATCAAATCAATCATTCAACCATATATGGATACCTCTGGGGCCAAGTGCTAAACATACACAGCGCATTCAAAATGGCAAGCAAAAAAAAAACAAACACGTATGTAGTCCAAGACCATGAGCCACATGACGGTAAGGTTCCCGGCAATCCAGCCTGTTATTCCACTGATATCGAGAACATGAGATGAAGAGTCTTTGAAAGTGAGTCCACTGGTTGTGCAAACATTTCAAAGATGGGGCAAATGAATTTGAGTGAAGTTATCCCTTTGGTTCAGGAGCCTGATGGTTGAGGGGTAATAGCTGTTCTTGAAGCTGGTGGTGTGAGTCCTGAGGCTCCTGTACCTTCTTCCTGATGGAAGCTGGAAAGGATGTAGAGAAATTTCACAAGGCTGTTACTGGGATTGGTGGCTTGAGTTATAAAGAGAGATCAGGTGGGCTGGTGCCCTTTCCCAGGAGCATAAGTGGCTGAGGAGCGACATTATAGAGATTTATAGATTATAAATAAGCATTATAGATAAGGTTAGCAGAGGGGGGAGTGCCTTACACCTCCTCTGGTAGAGACGTATCTCCACCCCGTCACTATTACATCCCGCTGTACTGATCTAAATGTCTCTAAGCTTCCTCTGGTAACTTATTCCACGGAGCCACTAGCCTTCATGTGGGAACCTTCCTTACCCTCAGATTGTCATCGCTTTCACCCTAGATCTTTGCTGAGTAACTTTACACTCACCTGCCCTGGGAGCAAGACCTTACTCGCCTAACCACGGGACAATGTACAATGATCAGTTAACCTACCGACTGGACCGTGGGGGGAAACCGGAGCACACGGAGGAAACCCACACGGTCACGGGGAGAACGTACAAATGCCTCACAGACAGTGGCAGGAACTGAAGCCGTGTCACTGGTGTAATAAAGCGTTGTGTTAACCACTGTGCTGCCTTGTCCTTTGCACGTTGACTATTTGCCAGAATTCATTTATGTATAGTTTTGCATACATTCTATTGTACTTCTTTATTTTCCTGTAAATGCCTGCAAGAAAATGAATCTCAAGGTAGTCTATGGTGACATATATGTACTTTAATAATAAGTTTTGGTACTGAATTCCACATGCATGTCACTTGCTACATTAAGGTGTTTCATCCAAATTCCTACTGGATTTATTAGATCCTCTTTTGTAATTATAGCCATTAACTTCAGGAATGAAGGCATGGGGGTGTAAGTGCAGCACTTACAAAACACTGGAGGTACTCAGCAGGTCAGGCAGCATCTGTGGAAATGACATAACATTACCCTCCCTCAGAGACATTTATACTGGCAGACTTCAAAAGAAGGCTACTTGTATTTCAAAGGATCCCACTCATCCTGGACATCACCTGTTTTCCCCTCTACCTTCTGGGAAGAGATACAGAGCATTAAGGACGAAAACAAAGAGACTCCTTAACAGCTTCTACCCACAAGCAGTGAAATGTATAACACCCCCTTCCCTTCTCCTGCCCCCCTCCTAAGACGGCGGCAGCTAAATGCATCACACTTCCAGGAATGGCAGGTGTGCAATAGTCCTACCCCGCCATCCACATATTATTAATTTTGGACTGCACTCCTAAGGTTTTAGAGTTTATTTTATGTATATATTCTTTGTCATGCTGCAAAACGTTGAGCTGCTAAACTGTGTTTCATTGCTCCACAACAATGACAATAAAGATATTCTTCTTCTAAATAAACAGTCGACGTTTCAGGCCGAGACCCTTCTGAAGAAAAGGAAGAGGGTAGATGCCAGAATAAGAAGGTGGGGGGAGGGGAAGGAGTACATGCTAGAAGATGATAGGTGAAGCCAGGTGGGGGGGAGGGGCGTATGAAGCAGGAAGCTGGAAGGTGATTGGTGGAGAAGATAAAGGGCTGAAAAGAATGAATCTGATTGGAGAGGAGAATGGACCATGGGAGAAAGGGAAAGGGGGCAGCACCAAAGTGACATGATGGATAAGTGAGAAGAAGAGGTACAAGGGGGGCCAGAGTGGGGAAAATAAAGAGGGAAGGGGAAGGGGAAAAAGTTAATGCAAGTTAGAGAAATCGATGTTCACGGTATCTGGTTGGAATATAAGGTGCTGCTCCTCCAACCCTGAGAGTAGCCTCATTGTGGCAGAAGGGTTTCAGGAGGCCGTGGACCAATGTCGGAATTGGAATCAGAATAGGAATGGGGATTGGAATTGGAAGTGTAAGTGTTCTGATCCTGAGAGGGTGGGATACATTTGGAAGTTAACCTGAAAATCAGAAAAGAACTCCAGGAGCTTGGAATCTAAAATAAAACAAAAATTTCTGGGAACACTGTGCAGGGGGGAATAAACAGGTGATGTTTTGGGATAAGGACCATTGTCAGGACTGGAAAGGAAGGGGGAAGAAGGTAAGAACCAGGGTCTTGGTCCGCACAGGAGGAGAGATGTGGGAACTGAATGAGTTTGGTCTACGGTAGATGGGAAGTCATTGTCATGAAGAAGAAGGACATTTCATAGGCATTTGTACAGAGTATCTCAATGGAGAAAAATATGTTCATTATGCGCCGTGTCATATGACGTGGGCAATCATGTTGTTCCCATGACCATGATTGTTCTTGCCAAATTTTTCTACAGAAGTGATTTGCCATTGCCTTCTGCTGGGCAATGTCTTTACAGCCATTATCAATACTCTTCGGAGATTGTCTGCCTGGCGTCAGTGGTAAAGCAGAAGGATGCTTATGTGGGAATGCTGTTCTTGGACTACAGTTCAGCATTCAACACCATCATTCCCTCCAGGCTCATCAAGAAGCTCGGAGAACTTGGCATTCACCCTGTCTTGTGAAGCTGGATCCTGAACTTCCTGTCAGATCACTGGCGGGTGCTAAGAGTGGGCTCCCTCGCCTCTGCCCCTCTGACCCTCAACACCGGTGCCCTTCAGGGCTGTGTCCCAAGCCCCCGCCTTTACTCTCTGTATACCCATGACTGTGTCGCCACCCACAACTCCAATCTGTTAATTAAATTTGCTGATGGTACTACACTAATTGGCCTGATCTCAAGTAATAACGAGGCAGCCTACAGAGAAGAAGTCATCACCTGACACAGTGGTGTCAAGAGAACAACCTCTCCCTCAATGTTGCAAAATCAAAGGAGTTGATTGTGGACTACAGGAAGCATGGAGATGGGCTAACCACTGTTGACATCAGTGGATCTGGGGTTAAGAGGGTGAACAGCTTTAGGTTTCTCAGCATAAACATCACTGAGAATCTCACGTGGTCTGTACATACTGGCTGTGTGATGAAAAAGGCACATCAGCACCTCTTTCACATCAGGTGGTTGAAGAAGTTTGGTATGGGCCCCCAAATCCTAAGAATTGTCTACAGGGGCACAATTAAGATCATCCTGACTGGCTGCATCACTGCCTGGTATGGGAACTGTACCTCCCTCAATCCCAGGACTCTGCAGAGAGTGGTGTGGACAGCCCAGCGCATTGTAGATGTGAACTTCCCACTATTCAGGACATTTACAAGGACAGGTGAGTAAAAAGGGCCCGGAAGATCATTGGGGACCCGAGTCACCCCAACCACAATCTGTTCCAGCTGCTGCCATCTGGGAAACGGTACTGCAGCATAAAAGCCAGGACCAACAGGCTCCGGGACAACTTCTTCCATCAGGCCATCAGACTCATTCATGCTGACACAACTGTATGTCTATGTTATATTGTTGTACATACTATTTATTATACATGATTGCGCATTACACACTTATCTGGAGACGTAATGTAAATATTTTTTTCTCCTCATGTATATGAAGGATGTATGTAATAAAGTCAATTCAATTGAATTTCACCTTAGAGCAAATCACAAGGGGCAATAAGGGAAGAGTTTAAATAACTTAGAATGAAAAATTTCGATCTTGGAACTATGTTGATCAAAGACAGATCACTTTAAGGGCAGGATACATTTGAAAGTCAGGAAAGAACTGCAGGAGCTGGGAATCTAAAGTAAAACAAAAATTGCTGGGTAACTTCGATCATCTCTCTTCACTTTCTCTCTTCAGGAACTACATCTGATGCTACTACAATTTTGACAGCTTTCTTTGGCACTGTGTTATGTTTAATTGCATTGGGATTGATCCTGTGGTGTTGCTGCAAGCACAGATCCAAAGTTCGAAATAGGACACGGTGAGTTAATCATTGTCTTTAGTGGGTACGAATGTTGGCAGGGTTTTTGGGAAATTTCAGAACATGTTTCACCTTGGAATCACCTTGGGATTTATGCTTGGATTTACTCTTTGAAGTTTGAATCGAATCTGAAATGTGAGTTAAGAATTATGCATAAATGATTAATTTAACAGATTAGCTCTATTTATCACATGTACATCGAAACATACTGTGAGACCTGTCGTTTTGCATCAACGACCAACGCAGTCCGAGGAGTGGACTGGGCAGCCCACAACTCACTAACCCCACGTGTACAGCTTTGGAACATGAGAGGAAACCAGAACACCTGGAGAAAACCCACACGGTCATGGGGAGAACGTACAAACTCCTTACAGACAGTGGTGGAAATCGGTCCCTGATGCTCTGGTCACTGGTGCTGTACGATGTATGTATCAGTCCCTGATGCTCTGGTCACTGGTGCTGTATGATGTATGCATCGGTCCCTGATGCTCTGGTCACTGCTGCTGTACGATGTATGCATCGGTCCCTGATGCTCTGGTCACTGGTGCTGTACGATGTATGTATCAGTCCCTGATGCTCTGGTCACTGGTGCTGTATGATGTATGCATCGGTCCCTGATGCTCTGGTCACTGCTGCTGTACGATGTATGCATCGGTCCCTGATGCTCTGGTCACTGGCGCTGTACGATGTATGCATCGGTCCCTGATGCTCTGGTCACTGGCGCTGTACGATGTGTGTATCGGTCCCTGATGCTCTGGTCACTGGTGCTGTACGATGTATGTATCGGTCCCTGATGCTCTGGTCACTGGCGCTGTACGATGTATGCATCGGTCCCTGATGCTCTGGTCACTGGCGCTGTACGATGTGTGTATTGGTCCCTGATGCTCTGGTCACTGGTGCTGTACGATGTATGCATCGGTCCCTGATGCTCTGGTCACTGGTGCTGTATGATGTATGTATCGGTCACTGGTGCTGTACGATGTATGTATCGGTCCCTGATGCTCTGGTCACTGGTGCTGTACGATGTGTGTATCGGTCCCTGATGCTCTGGTCACTGGTGCTGTACGATGTATGCATCGGTCCCTGATGCTCTGGTCACTGGCGCTGTACGATGTGTGTATCGGTCCCTGATGCTCTGGTCACTGGTGCTGTACGATGTATGTATCGGTCCCTGATGCTCTGGTCACTGGTGCTGTACGATGTGTGTATCGGTCCCTGATGCTCTGGTCACTGGTGCTGTACGATGTATGCATCGGTCCCTGATGCTCTGGTCACTGGCGCTGTACGATGTGTGTATCGGTCCCTGATGCTCTGGTCACTGGTGCTGTACGATGTGTGTATCGGTCCCTGATGCTCTGGTCACTGGTGCTGTACGATGTGTGCATCGGTCCCTGATGCTCTGGTCACTGGTGCTGTACGATGTATGCATCGGTCCCTGATGCTCTGGTCACTGGTGCTGTACGATGTATGCATCGGTCCCTGATGCTCTGGTCACTGGTGCTGTACGATGCTGCCTCTGTTCTACACACTAGGGTGTGCAGTTGTCCAGCTGGCTCCAAACTGGAGACTGAACTTTCTACCAACTAAAATGGTAATACATGGAAAGTAAATGTGGAGGCTTACAGCCCAGAGTGAGGCAAGAAGACCAAACATGCAGAGCAAAGATGATAGTGTCTCTTATCTGCTTTTCATTGAATGGCAAGAACAGTAACTTCCATTTATATAATCCTTTCAAATTAAATATCCCAGAGTGCTTCTGAGCTATGTTCCCTCTAAGCTGTGTGCGTATGCATGCGCATACACATTTTTCAACCAGCGCACAAAGGAAATTAATGTGCGCACAAGAGATTAGTTACCTAAAATAATGTAGTAATTAATAATTATACTTATCGAAATTAATCTTTTAGCTGAATGTTTCTGTTAACTAGTTAACAACAGGAATTCTGCAGATGCTGGAAATTCAAGCAACACACATCAAAGTTGCTGGTGAACGCAGCAGGCCAGGCAGCATCTCTAGGAAGAGGCGCAGTCGATGTTTCAGGCCGAGACCCTTCGTCAGGACTAACACCGCCCTATACACCCATGTGAATTATTAACCTACCAACCGGTACATCTTTGGATTGTGGGAGGAAACCAGAGCACCCAGAGGAAATGCACATGGTCGCGGGGAGAACATACTATCTCTTTCCATGCAGCAGCAGGAAGTGAACCCGTGTTTGCTAACACTGTAAAAGCGTTATGCTCACGGCGATGCTACTGTGCTGTGTCACATTTTGTTTTATAATTGTAGGTCAGGAGCATTCTGGGATATTGACATGGTGGGCTAAGGTGCCTGTTTCTGTGCTGTATGACTCCATAAGCTTTCCTGAAGAAGATGATTGAAAGAAGCTTGGGCGGGGGGGGGAGGATTTTCCTGAGCTTGCGACCATGGAGGCGGGGGTGGGGGGTCGAAGGCACTTTTGCCAGTAATGGTGAGATTAAGTGTATGATGCTCGAAGAGGGAAAAACGAGGTGTGCAGAGACGTCAGGTGGTGGCCGTGTTGAAGATACAGAGCAGCTATGCAATGCAGTGGTGTGTGAGGTGGTAGCAACACCAACGGGAAGGACAGAAGTGCACAGTACGCTGATCAGTAAAATAGTTTCGGCAGCTCACTTCAGAAGTTAAAAAAAACTTTGGTGGGGGGAAATGACTAAAGAAAAATACAAGGGGAAAATAAGTAATGGTTTGTGTTGCTTTACCCCATTTGTCCACTAGATGGCACTTCAGTTGCATCTGAGAAAAACTGGGGCGGCAACAAACTGAATCTAGATTTTATTTCAGATTTCTGGCATCTGCAGGCTTTGTTTTGATTTCCACTATATTTATTCAGAATCACTGACATATGTCATGAAATCTGTTGTTTTGCAGCAGCAGTGGAGTGCAATACATAATATTATTATAAGTTACAATAGGAAATGCAGTGGCTTCCAGTTAATTGGTCCATCAGTTAATCAGGGCGGCCATTTATGTGGATAACTAAAAGAACAAAATTTA
This sequence comes from Mobula hypostoma, assembly GCF_963921235.1. Lineage (NCBI taxonomy): Eukaryota > Metazoa > Chordata > Chondrichthyes > Myliobatiformes > Myliobatidae > Mobula > Mobula hypostoma. Next base: position 9,923,489 of record NC_086107.1, read on the forward strand.
ATTAAGAAAATAGCCAGGATTCCCTTTGATTGTTTGGGACACTGTGCACTTAATTGGTACAGGAGACTGTTGCTGAACAGTTCCCAACTAGCGTCAGTTGCATGAACTTGTGTGGCTGTTAGACACTACACCATGCTTAGAGTGAACAGTTTTTAAATAGTGTTAACTGTGTGTGTGTTTGTGTTCAAAAAGTAGTGACTTTTGTTACTGGTAATTAGCAAGAAATAAGCTGTAAGACGGTTTAGAATTGTTTCGCTCACTGTGGTTTCAAGCATTCAAGCTCGGAGATGCCAGGAATGGCTGGGAGTGAAAATGAAATGATTTCACTACAACAACGAAGGATTTGAAGGCATCGACAATCATCTTGAATGTTGCAATCGAAATGAGGATTTGGAGGATGCAATCAGTGGAAGCACTGTGTGAAGACAGTCCCATTATCTGCACTAGGTATCTGCGCTAATTTTGTTCATTTACAGTCAATCAAAAGAATACGGCAGGATGTTGGTTGCCTGTTGTTTCTGATGATGATGGTGAAATCTGTACAGTGAGTTTTTAATGTGGAAAAGCCATTACACTGGGACAGTTCCACTCTCTCAACCTTGGAATTCCAGGTTTGGTGGTAAGAGTATTCATCACAAACTGGGGCCTACCATGGTTGCCGTGGGTGACCATGACTTCTCTGGCTCATCATGCCCTTCGCTGTCCACAAAGCATTGCAGAACTGCCGTTGGATCTCACCGTTAATCTCGTGCGCCCAGTCCACCAGAGCTGACTTCACACACTAGGACAGACATGTCCCTGTCTCACCAGGGTATGAGGCCCGCCGGCTGCCCTCACCTGGTTTAGCCCACCTGTCGAAGCAGTGTAGCGGGGTGTGGCCACTCTCGCATGCCAACAGCGACTTGGAGCCACGGGTGAGAGCTGAGTGTCTGGTGGAGATCAAAGGTGAGTGAGCTGCCACCAGATATGCTGTCCCTCCCTGGACACCCATCCATGGCAGCATACGCTGGAATAATTCCTCTTTCACTAACTATTGGGAACTAATACACAGTTTTACAGTACTGTAGTAGTATCGGTAATGTTCTAATTTGTTCTGTATTTCATTTAAAAACTGTGCATAATTTATTACTCAGTTAAAGAGTAGTTTATCTTCTTAGATTTTTTTTAGATTATGAGGACACTCGGTCCTCGTTTATTGTTATTTAGTAATGCATGCATTAAGAAATGATACAATGTTCCTCCAGTATCATTTGTTCCTACAGTGCAAAGCAGTACTGTAATTTGATAAAGAACAGACCATGGGCACGGTAAAAAAAAAGTCTCAAAGTCGTGATAGCCCCATCATCTCACGCAGTCGGTAGAAGGAAGAAAAACTCACCCTGCCATGAACCTCCAGCGCTGCAAACTTGCCGATGCAGCACCCTGGAAGCACCCAACCACAGCCGACTCTGAGTCCGTCTGAAAACTTCGAGCCTCTGACCAGCCCTCCGACACCGAGCACCGAGCACCATCTCTGCCGAGTGCTTCGACCCCGGCCCCAGCCGCCAAGCAATAGGCAAAGCCGAGGACTCAGGGCCTTCTCCTCTGGAGATTCCGGACCACACAGTAGCAGCAGCAGCGAAACAGGCATTTCAGAAGTCTCACCAGATGTTCCTCCATGCTTCTCACGTCCGTCTCCATCAAATCAGGATTGTGCACGGCTCCCTACTTAACAGTTAACAGATATTCATTCCGGAGTGGCCGCTGCGCGCTGCGTCGCACCGCCATCTTCTCTTCTTATACCTTTTTTAACTATTGCCAGGAAATTTTGGCTGATCGCGGCAGCTGGTTGGTTGGGCCAAAATGGCCTGATGAATGCTAAATGCGTGTGTTCATGGGTTCATGGAGTGTTCGGAGATCAGGTGATAAAAGAGAAGAAGCTGTTCGTTGAAAACTATAATCCTACTTTCTCCCCAGTTCTGGGGAGGGGTGAGTTTGATCATTTTGATATAGTGACCGGTCTCCCTTTCCACAGATGCTGCTCTCCTGGCTGAGTTCTTCCAGCACTTCTGTTTCTGTTTTAGATTCTAGCATCTGCAGTTTCCTTGCCCCCCGGTACCTCATTCACCACCTTAAATAGTAATTGCTTCTGCCACTGGCACACAATGGCAGCAGTACTATCAACAAGATGCACTGCCGTTACTCATCTGTCCCACCCTGACAACATCCGACCTTGTGATCTTTATCACCAAGGAGGGTGTCAAAATCAGGAAGAAAGGAATACCGTCGCCCTTCACATTACTGTGTGCAGTTCCTTTCATTATAGGAAGGGTGTGGAGGCTTTGGATAGGGTGCAGAACGGGATATTCAAACCACAAGGTAATCTGCAGATGCTGGAAATCCAAAGCAACACACACAAAAAGCTGGAGGAACACAGCAGGCCAGGCAGCATCTGTGGAAGAGAGTTAAGAAAATCCTGATGAAGGGTCACGGCCTGCAACGCCAAGTGTTACTCTTTTCCATGGACTGTCTTTTCCCTTGGACAAACTTTCTCTGGAGTGCAGAAGCTGCAGGAAGACATAATGTCATGAGTCAGTCAGGAATTTTTTCCCCACAAACAACTATCAAATGCTGGAGTTTAAAAACGCCAACACGAGGAAATCTGCAGATGCTGGAAATTCAAGCAACACACACACACAAAATGCTGGTGAACGAAGGGTCTCGGCCCGAAACGTCGACTGTACCTCTTCCTATAGATGCTGCCTGGCCTGCTGCATTCACCAGCAACTCTGATGTGTGTTGATCAAATACTGGAGGATGTGCATCCAACATGAGTGGGGTAAACATTGAAGGAGACGTGAGGTGTGGGTTTTCTACACAGAGAATGGTAGTTACCGGAAACAAGCCGCAAGGGAGAGTGGTGGAAGTAGATATAAATTAGAATATGTAAGGAATGGAGGGATATGGATCTTGTGCTGGAAGAAGTTCATGTCATTTGACTGTATGTATATACAACCAAACAAAAACACCTTCCTCCAGACCACAGTGCACCCAGAAAACACAGCACATAATCTAAAATATTACCGCAAATAAGTTAATAAAATACAATTCAAAAATGCATGTAGTGTGCAGCTGGCTGTCCTCGTGGTAAGACCTCGGTGGTGGCAAGGTATTCATTAGTTTCACTCCTCCTTTGGTGGAGACGTATCTCCACCCTGCCACTCATATGGTGGGAATATATGTTCCATTCTTCTCCAAGGTGCACACCATTCTGACGTGGAAATATATCACAGATATTTTGTTGTCCCTTGCTCTAAATCTTGGATCGCCCTCCTCAAAAGCTCTGAGGAGGTACATTCATCAGAAGGAGTGCAGTGGTTTCAGAAAATGACTTACTACGACCTTCTGAAGGGCATCGACCAACTCGATCCCAGATATTTGACCAAAAGTAAGGGCTGATTTTTTTTTTGCAAAAAGAGCTGAGAATTGCCGCAAAATCTGAACCACTTCAGATCAATTACTTACAGATTAAGGAGTTGTAAATTGCTCAGTGTTCGAAGTTCTCTGCCAATTTCCCTGCTAATGTTTAAAAGGATTTTGTCTGTGAGAAATGCCTGTGTACTCTTGTTCTGCCCCGGTGCTTTCTGTGCACAGTAATTTACTGTTCCAGCCTTTCACCTGTCATTCATCATCGTGCATACTTCCCCAATGAGATCACCACTCAGACTCTACCTTGCAGAAATGAAAAACTGGTCGCGGGACATTTCTTTTGTCATCATATCTTCTTGACTGAGCAACCTTGGTTCAGACTTAAAGACAGAGAAATAGCATTTCTCATTATTGACCATAAATCAGCCAGAAAAACTGAACAGACTGGTGCTCATTTGTCTCAATGGAACTGTGTGGTGGTGGAGTTTGAAAAGATGTGGGGATTTCAGGAGAAAGTAGTTTCTGAGTGTCAACATCTCTGAGGATCTGTCCTGGGCCCAACATGCCCATGCTGTTACAAATAAGGCACGACAGCAGCGATATTTCATTAAGTGCTCTTGGTGTGATCTTTGCAGGATGCCCACTCCTAGGTAGAGTAGCAATAGTACTGAATTTCTTCCATTTGTAGACAATTTCTCTCACTGTGGACTGATGAACATTCTGGTCTTTAGAAATGCCTTTGTAGCCTTTTCCAGCTTCACACATCTCTTCTCCTAAGGCCCTCTGAAAGTTGTTTTGAACGAGGCATGGTGCACCTAAATAGATCATTTTTAAGAAGAGCAGGCTCTAAGTAATCTGACTTTGTGTGTCTTTTTTATAGGGCAGGGCACCTCTACAACCCACACCTCCAATCTCATCTCATTGATTGGAACCCCTGACTCCAACCAACAAAGGCATTACCCCAGGGGTTCACGTACTTTTTTTGAACCTAGACTGTGATAGTTTAAATGGTATACTCAGTACCGATGAGAAGAAGTATACTTGTGTGTTATTAGTTTAGGCAGATTGTTTGAAATATTGCGGAATATCAGTAGCTCAGGTTGGCTATTTGGAAGTTTGGTTGATTACCGAGCTTGGCAAAATATTTTGTTTTGGTTCCAATGGAGAAGCCATCATCAGTTGCACAGTTGAGAGTGTTGTCTGCTCAAAATGCCAGCTTACCTACTCCTCCCGGGTCCGAATGGACATTGTTTAGACGTCGTGGTCTGGTTGGCTGGTTCAAAACACTGTGAACAGTTTAGCAGTCGAAAATTCTGATTCTCTACTGAGAGCCAAAGCGTAAAGCCCTGACTCCAGCCAACATAGCCCTCTGCATTACTGAGGCACGTACACCTCCAAACCACGACAAGGTTGTGGTCCTCCTGGAGGGGAAATCCAGAGTAAAGGCCAATTTATACTTGTGCATCAAATCCACGCTGCGTACCCTGCACCATACCCTACGCCGTAGCCTGACACTCATCTCCCCAAAAATGTAACTACGTGTCGCAGCAATGCAGACCGCTACAACTGTGATTGGTCCGCTTGGTAGCATCGCATTTCCTCCTACGCTGCAGTAGCTTCCCATTGGGCAACTGAACGACAGGGAAGGAACTCTGGCTGCAATGCTTTCCATAAAGTTTTACAGACCTCCGAAATTATGGAGGACCCTGTACTTGATGCCAATTTGTAGCTAGCTACTACGGCCTGTTGACTTCCACCTGAAGCTAAAACTCGAATGGTGATTGCCAGTCTCTGAATATACTGTGTGTACACTGATGCAAAATAAATGGTTGGAGACAATGAACCAAGTTGTCAAATCTACCTGCCGACATCGGAAAATATAGTCGTAGTCATAGTCATACTTTATTGATCCCGGGGGAAATTGGTTTTCGTTACAGTTGCACCATAAATAATAAATAGTAATAAAACCATAAATAGTTAAATAGTAATATGTAAATTATGCCAGGAAATAAGTCCAGGACCAGCCTATTGGCTCAGGGTGTCTGACCCTCCAAGGGAGGAGTTGTAAAGTTTGATGGTCACAGGCGGGAATGACTTCCTATGATGCTCTGTGTTGCATCTCGGTGGAATGAGTCTCTGGCTGAATGTACTCCTGTGCCCACCCAGTACATTATGTAGTGGATGGGAGACATTGTCCAAGATGGCATGCAACTTGGACAGCATCCTCTTTTCAGACACCACCATCAGAGAGTCCAGTTCCATCCCCACAACATCATTATATTTCAATCATATTTGAAATGCATTTCCTCATCCATGTCTCTCAGTGGCCGGACAAGCACAGAAAATTCACCCTCCTTCAATTTCAGTTGCCATTGTTTGAAGTTTGAGTTTCTTCGTGTTGAGTTTCAACACGAAGAAACGCAACACAGTGGCATAGAAACCCCACCGCCAACTAGCATGTTGGCGGTGAATTGCAGAGCGACGCAGACACACCAACGCACAAGAATAAATGCTCACAACGGCGTAGGCTACAGCGTAAGCTAGTACGCACAAGTATAAATGAGCCTTAGCACATAGTCAGCAGATAAGGCAGAGTCGACGTTTCAAGCCGTGACCTCAACCTTGCGCTTATCACCTACTTTCACAACACCTTCTCGGTAACTGTAATACGTTGCATTTTGTTACTGCTTCTCCCTTGTCCTACCTCAATGCGCTGATGTGATGAAAGGGTCTGTATGGATGGCACGCAAATGTTTTTCACCTGCGTGTGTGCGTGTGACAATAATAAACCAATTGAAAGATTGCAGGTCTGGCTGTGCCATTGTCAGAACCAGGCAAGAGATAACAAAGTTAGTTTTAAGTTGCAGAGAAGGGGCGGGGGAGGGGTGGGAGAACAAAAGGAAAGTCTGTAACAGCATGAAACCAGGTCACCACTTGGGTTAATAGTGGCAATTATGTGGTGATTAAGTTGCTTTGTTTGTGCGTTGTGTGGCCAACAGTAGGACTGTGGGTCATGGCCAGCGGGTCAGACAGTACTAATGGAGCAAGGAAAACTGGAAGAGTGACACACACACACACACACACACACCTGCAGATGTTGGAGTAACAAACAATCCAACAGTTAAAAGCATCTGTGGAAAAGAGTAAACAGTTGACGTTTCCGTCTGAGATCCTTCATCAGGACTGGAAAAGAAGAGAAGTCGTGAACGGCAGATCGGCTGTCAGAGGCCTCTGTACTCAGATCTCTCCCTCCCTCTTTCTCTCGGGAGGGAAGAGTTTGTTGCCGATTCTTGAGTCAGAGGTAAAAAAGAAGCGACGTGGCAGACTTCAACATCGTAAATCGGCGAGTGTATTTTTTTGTCTTGTTCGTCTCCCTTCTTGCTGTGTGACACCTCTCTGTCCCTTTATTAGGGGGAGAGTGAGCCTGTGATATGTCGAATTGTCGGTGAAGTTTTTCAGTGCTGGAGGTCATGGTCTTTCTTGGGGGTTTTGCTGTTGCGTGCTTGGTGGGTGGAGGGTGTTGACACGTTTTGCTGAAGAAAGTGGGGAGGGTTGATGCTTGTGTGTGGGAGGGGCAAGTAGGGGTGCTCTTGGGTTCTAATGTTTTTGCTGTCAGTCATTCATTGGGGTACTCCTGTTTTTGTGAATGCCTGCAAAGAACAAGAATTTCAGGGTGTATACATTCTCTGATATTAAATGGAACTGTTGGAGTCAGAGTAAGAAGGTGGGGAGTAGGGAAGGAAGAAGTACAAGGTGGTACTTTATACTTTATTGTCGCCAAACAATTGATACTAGAACGTACAATCATCACAGCGATATTTGATTCTACGCTTCCCACTCCCTGGATTACAAATACTAAATATTAAAAATAGTAAAAATTAGTAAATATTAAAAAATTTAAATTATAAATCATAAATAGAAAATAGAAAAATGGAAAGTAAGGTAGTGCAAAAAAACCGAGGCAGGTCCGGATATTTGGAGGGTACGGCCCAGATCCGGGTCAGGATCCATTCAGCAGCCTTATCACAGTTGGAAAGAAGCTGTTCCCAAATCTGGCCGTACGAGTCTTCAAGCTCCTGAGCCTTCTCCCGGAGGGAAGAGGGACGAAAAGTGTATTGGCTGGGTGGGTCGTGTCCTTGATTATCCTGGCAGCACTGCTCCGACAGCGTGCAGTGTAAAGTGAGTCCACGGACGGAAGATTGGTTTGTGTGATGTGCTGCGCCGTGTTCACGATCTTCTGCAGCTTCTTTCGGTCTTGGACAGGACAACTTCCATACCAGGTTGTGATGTACCGTAGAAGAATGCTTTCTACGGTGCATCTATAAAAATCAGTGAGGGTTTTAGGGGACAGGCCAAATTTCTTTAGTTTTCTCAGGAAGTAAAGGCGCTGGTGATAGGTGAAACCAGGAGAGGGGGAGGCGTGAAGTAAAGAGCTGGGATGTTGATTGGTGAAAGAGATAAAGGGCTGGAGAAGGGGGAATCTGACAGGACGGGGTCGAAGTCCATGGAAGAAAGGGAAGGAGGAGGAGCACCAGAGGGAGGTGATGGGCAGGTAAGGAGATAAGGTGAGAGAGGGAAACAGGAATGAGGAATGGTGAAGGTGGTGCGGGTGGGCAATTACCAGAAGTTTGAGAAATTGATGCTCATGCCATCAGGTTGGGGGGCCTACCCGGATGGAATATAAGGCATTGCTCCTCCAACCTGAGTGTGGCCTCATCGCGGCAGTAGAGGAGGCCGTGGACTGATGTGCCGAAATGGGAATGGGAAGTAGAATTGAAATGGATGTCCACCAGGAGATCCCACTTTTTCCGGTGGATGGAGCGTAGGTGATCGGCGAGGCGGTCTCCAAATCTACGACAGGTCTCACCGATATACAGGATGCATCGCCGGGAGCACGGGATACAGTATATGGCCTCAACAGACACACGGGTGAAGTGTCGCCTCACCTGGAAGGATTGTTTGGGGCTCCGAATGGTACTGAGAGAGGAGGTGTAGGGGCTGGTGTAGCGCTTGTTCTGCTTGCAAGGATAAATACCAGGAGGGAGATCAGTAGCGAGGGAACAAATGGAAAAGAGAGTCACTCAGGGAGTGACCCTGTAGAAAGCAGAAAGTGGGGGGGGGGGCGGAGCGGAGATGGACCCCCATTACACTTTAACTCATCCCACTGATTGCAATTTCGTCTTATCATCTGCCTGTCCTTCCTCACAGTCTCACTACACAGTGCACCTAGTCATTAAAAAAAACTGCCCCATCCTCAGCACTATCTCTCCAGTTCCCCATCCCTTTTGCCAAGTTATTTTAAATCCTTCACCAAAGCTCGAGCAAACCTCCCTGCAAGGATATTGGTCCTCGCTCATGTTCGGAAGTAACATGACCTTTTTGTGCACATCATACCTTCCCCTGAAGAGATTGCAGTGATCCTTTTTTGTGCAGGGAGGGGAGAGTTTGGGGTTGATGTGCCTGTTCCGTTTTGTTTGTTTTTTGTGCAGGGAGGGGGCATTTGGGGGTTGATGAGTGCTGCCTTTTTCTTTTCTTTCTTGGTTTCATGGCTACCCAGGGAAGAAGAATTTCAAAGTTGTATATTTTGATAACAAATGAACCGTTGAACTTTGAAATCTGAAACCCTGCCCCCTGCACCAATTCCTCAGCCACGCATTCATCTGCCAAATCAACCTATTCTTACTCTCACTGGCACGTGGCACAAGCAGCAATCCAAAGGTTACTAACCTGGAGGTCCTGCTTTTCAGCCTAACTCCCTTTATTCGCTCTCCCTTTTTGTACCTGTGTTGTTGGTACAATATGTACCACAACTTCTGGCTGTTCACCCTCCTCCTTTAGAATACCATAGACCTGATCTGAGACATCCCTAACCCTGGCACCTGGGTGTCACGTACCATCTGGGTGTCTCTTTCACATCCACGGTATCTGCTTTCTGCTGCTCTGATTATGGAATTGCCTATCACTGCTACACTCCTCTTCTCCCACCCCCCCCCTTCCCTTCTGAGCCACAGAGCCAGACAATGCCTGAGGCCTGGTCACTGCAGTTTTCTCTCCCCCTCCTAATACAGGCCATCTTCCCTCTGTCTTTCGCTCCAGATGAAGGGTCCCAACCCAAAATCCAACTGTCCATTTCCCTCCATAGATGCTGCCTGACCCACCGAGTCCAGCATCTTGTGTGTTTCTTTAGATTCCAGCAACTGCAATAATGTGTGTCTCCACATCCTTAAATTAACTTTTCTTTACAGGCCAAGCTGTAGACGATTCAGTGCTATCCCTAGTTTACATTGTTGATTAAACTACCTTTCCTGTTTTAATTTTGTGCCGATTTTTCTTTTGAAGTGCAGATGCTGAAAATCTGAAATAAAAGATGAAAACGCTGGGAATACCCAGCAGGTCAGGCAACATCTGTGGAGAGAGAGAAGACCTTTACGCATTAAATTTGCAAAAAAGATAAACAATTGTAGTTCATCCATGCCCTCTTGAAATGTTTGCCATCTCTGCTCCAATGCTAACCCCATAAGTAATCTGTAAGGATTCCTGCTCATTGGATTTCTTTGCTCTACAGATCCACATCATCTGAGTTAATATTCTTCCTTTTTTCTGTATTATGCTTGCTCCTTTTACACATGCACACCCACCTTTCTCTTCTGTAGCTCTCTGAAATCCTTTTCACTTCTTGGAGAGATTTTAATTACTCAAACCAGCTTCACTCTTTTAAAAACTAGTTGGAGAAAGGAGGGCATCTGGAATCACTGTTGGGGGTCCAATTCCCGCCGGTCGCTGTAAGGAGTTTGTACGTTCTCCCCATGATTGCATGGGTCTTCCTCAGGGTGCTCCAGTTTCCTCCCACATTTCAAAGATGTACGTCTAGATTAGAGTTAATAAATTGTGGGCACGCTTGGATTAGGGTTAGTAAATTTTGGGGAAGTCAGCGCTGGAAGGATGGCAACACTTGCGGGCAACCCTTGGACTGTGCGCAAATGGCACATTTCATTGTGTTTTGATGTGACAACTAAAGCCAATCTTTGATCATAAAATCTTAAAGCTGAGCGCAATCCATTTGTTACAAAGCAAATGTCAACCGAATCAGTAACAGATCATCTACAAATTAATAAGTTCTGAACTTTGACTTAGTTGCTAGTATGTTTATTTTTTCCAGTGTGATAGTGCCAAGTTATAATGAACAGGTTTATAAAAAGCAGCTCTCTTCCAGCTGACTTAAAGCCCAACTTTCACTCTTATTTGAAAGCAGTCACTGAATAAGTCATTGGATTTGCTTTCAGTCATTGGACTTTTTGTCTGAGATGCTTGTATGCAAAATTGCATTTCAGTGCGAAATGAGTTGGACCTGCCATCATACTAAGTAACAGAGCCAAACGTCTCTGCCAAATATTCAGATGTATTGATGTTTGTAGCTCAAAGCCAACAGGAGGGAGGTGTTGAGAATATGATACATAATTTATTTTATCATCACCTGCTGTGACTGCCTTTGGATGTTGGAGTAATGAGTAACAGTTCCATACAACACCCTTCAATGGCACTGTTCCCTCTAAGCCACACGTCGCCACATAGTAACTGCAATGCTTCCGCACACGTAACTTTGTTGCCACACAGGTCAAATGTTCTTTTATATAATGTTAGTGTATAATTTTGAAAGTATGCTAAAAAACTATGTGTTAATGAATATAATCTATAACTTTTCTAAATAATAAATATACCACTACCTTTACTTTGAAACATAGACCTTCAATGTATTTATAGTGTTAATGTTTCAAGTTGCAACACTGTTACAAATTGTAACAATAAACACAGAATGGAAGTCGATAGTTCGTTGTAAATAAACCACCAGCCCACTGAACGCTGATGCCATCTAGTCAAACCATTTTACTTTTGCCATTGTGCCTATTTGTTTTGACTGCCTGACATAATTTACTTGTGTTGTATTTGATGTGAAAAATTCTATATTTGACTTTTTTGGGTAAGTAATCATTCAAAAATTTAAAAAAAATCATTTTGCATGCATATTACAAAAAAAATTAAAGTACCATGCAATTCTCAGACCATGTAAAAATTTCCTGCTCAGAGCAATGTTTGGTGTGAGCAGATGTAAAAAAATTCAAGAGAATATTGCTCAATGGCTAACCCTGTGGTCTACTGTAGTCCCTCTAGTCCACGCAAAGGTTATGTGCATGCAAGAGTTCCAATTAGACTCACTGGATGGAAGCCTGACTGTGCGATTTAATGTCCAGGTTGTTGAAAGAAATTGTCTACCTTTGCTGAAATAAATCACCTAAGATTGATTTCAGAGAAAAAAAACATAATATGTCTTTATAAAGGATTTGTAGCTTTAATCACATTTATTTTGTATGAGCTGTAAGGAGAGGTTGGATAAAACTTGGGCAGCTTCCTCTGCAGGCTGAGAAAACACCTGACGGAAGTTTATAAAATGATGAGGTCCATAGAGAGTGGATAGTCAGAATTTTCTTCCCAGGGTGGAAATGCCAGACGATGTGCATTCACGATGAGAGGGTCAAAGTTCAAAGAATGGTAGGTGGTTCAAACTGACAGGAAAGTGACAGTGACTCAGATGACCACATGTTACAACACTGATGAGCTGAAGAGCATCTCTGAGTGTACAACACATCGAACCTTAATGCACTACAGCAACTGAAGGCCACACCAGGTTCCACCCTTGTACCTAATAAAGTGGCCACCCAGTATATGTTCTGGGTGTTAAGAGCAGAATTTAAATTTGATAGCAAATTGAAAGCATTATTTTCATTGGGAGAAAATAATTTCTTTTTTGATCTGGAAAAAGCTCATATTTTAGATGTTCTATTCTAATAAGGTTACCGCTGTTAACTTGCTTTTAAAAATTTGACTGACATGAAGAAAAGAGCTTTTGTCTGCATAGTTCCATTCATAATATAGGTTTTCCCCAAACAATTCAAAATCATTCGAGTTCTTCTAATGTTTCATTGTGGTTGTACTGTACGACAATGAAACATTTTGTGCTCAAGTGAAGACAATCCTAGATAACATTCAGACACACACTGATTTATGATAAGAAGTGTCCACACCACACAGTCTTGAATCTGACCAACTCCCTGCTCATTTCTCCATTGTCTGTTCCCCATTGTTTGCTTATTTAGCCATCATTGCCAGAAACTGGGCTAGTCGTGTAAATACAGTAGCCTGAAGGTCAAGGAAGGTCAGATGTTTAGTATCCTGTATTGAGTAACTCAAGACTCCAGTAACTCACTGCATCATCCATGGAATACTCTCCAATAACTCTTAGGAAGCTTGACACCATCTAAGACAAAATGTTCTTCTCGATTGCCACTCTAAACACTTGCACAGAATGTGGTCTCCCGGTAAGGAAGTCAAGGATCCAGTTGCAGAGGGAAGTAGAGAGGCCCAGATTTTGGAGCTTGTGGATTGGAACTGAGAGTATGATTGTGTTGAACACTGAGCAGTAATTAATAAACAGCAGCTTGGCATAGGTATTGCTAATGCAGAGGGGATGCGAGGCCGAGTGGAGAGCCAGTGAGATTGCATCCACTGTAGACTTAAATCTAATCTCCCAGTTCTACTGTAATTGGCCCTGCAATATTTTTTGCCACCAGCTCCATTATGTAAGCTGTTACTTAACTGGTTTCTCTGTCCTTACAGATATTGAATTGTGGGTGATGATAACTTTTGGGTGAAGAAGTTTCTCTTTACCTCAATGTTTATTCTGCCTGTTATTTGAAATTCGTATTCTCAAGGTGGTGTTTGGGTACTCCACCTTCTGATTTTTCATCTCTTGAAAACTTTTGTATTAGAGTTCAAAATTGAAAGTAAATTTATTATTGGTGCATATACTGTATGCCACCATATACCTTAAGGTTCACTTTCTTGCAGGCATGCACACTAGAACAAAGAAATACAATAGAATCAATTAAAAACCACACACAAAGACTGACAAGTCAAGTCAAGCAACACACATCCAAGTTGCTGGTGAACGCAGCAGGCCAGGCAGCATCTCTAGGAAGCGGTACGGTCGACGTTTCGGGCCGAGACCCTTCGTCAGGACTGTGTGTTGCTTGAATTTCCAGCATCTGCAGAATTCCTCGTGATCAAGTCAAGTCACTTTTTATTGTCATTTCGACCATAACTGCTGGTACAATACACAGTAAAAACAAGACATTTTTCAGGACCGTGGTGCTACATGAAACAATACAAAATCTACACTGAACTATGTAAAACAACACAAAAACTACACTAGACTACAGACCTACCGAGGACTGCATAAAGTGCACAAAACAGTGCAGGCATTACAATAAATAATAAAAAGACAATAGGCACAGTAGAGGGCAGTAGGTTGGTGTCAGTCCAGGCTCTGGGTATTGAGGATTCTGATGGCTTGGGGGAAGAAACTGTTACATAGTCTGGTCGTGAGAGCCCGAATGCTTCGGTGCCTTTTGCCAGATGGCAGGAGGGAGAAGAGTTTGTATGAGGGGTGCGTGGGGTCCTTCATAATGCTGTTTGCTTTGTGGATGCAGCGTGTGGTGTAAATGTCTGTGATGGCGGGAAGAGAGACCCCGATGATCTTCTCAGCTGACCTCACTATCCGCTGCAGGGTCTTGCGATCCGAGATGGGGCAATTTCCGAACCAGGCAGTGATGCAGCTGCTCAGGATGCTCTCAGTACAACCTCTGTAGAATGTGGTGAGGATGGGGGGTGGGAGATGGACTTTCCTCAGCCTTTGCAGAAAGTAGAGATGCTGCTGGGCTTTCTTTGCTATGGAGCTGGTGTTGAGGGTCCAGGTGTGATTCTCCGCCAGGTGAACACCAAGAAATCTGGTGCTCTTGACGATCTCTGCGGAGGAGTCATCGATGTTCAGCGGAGAGCGGTTGCTCCGTGTCCTCCTGAAGTCAACAACCATCTCTTTTGTTTTGTTCACATTCAGAGACAGGTCGTTAGCTCTACACCAGTCCGTTAGCCGCTGCACCTCCTCTCTGTATGCTGACTCATCGCTCACAAACAACCAATGTGCAAAAGAAGACAAGCTATGCAAATATAATAAAAAAATAATACTAATAATAAATAAATAAATACATAAATATGTACATGTATAGATAGATAAATAAACAAATCTGAGGACATGAGTTAGTCATAGTCATAGTCGTAGTCATACTTCATCGATCCCGGGGGAAATTGGTTTTTGTTACGGTTGTGGGGTCCTTGAAAGTGAGTCCATAGGATGTAGAATCAGTTCAGTGTCAAGATGAGTGAAGTTATCCACGCTGGTTTAGGAACCTGATGGTTAAGGGTAGTAACTGTAGTGCCATGATTCCTCTTGTGGGGTTTATCCTTCATTCCTCACTTACACATTAGGATGAAGGTTTGATTCCAATAATAAAAACTGCAGCTGTGATGGTAAATAGGAATTGGTTTATTTTAAACTAGAAATCCCATTAACTTCCAGCTTCATAAGTAACTTAAGAGCATGATTGAACGAGACAAGGAAAAGAGAAGATGTAATGATTGTTGCCAGGATCACTGTTTCACATCTACATCACCAGATGACAGAAATTTCACTTACTTATCATGACTAGTAGGTAAAATCCATGTTTAAAAGATTTTTGCATTCATTACACAAAATATAAATGGCAAAGGGAAACTTTCCAGAAAGATAATGAACTTACAAAATTGTTGATTTATTGTGTGACTTTCACCAGATCTGTTTGTTTATCATGATGCTGATGATAGTGAGTATATTGGACCTTCTGTCCAAGACCTCTTTCAGAGTCGATGCCTCCAGAAGACACGGTACATCATTAAAGACCCCTCACACCCTCTCCATGAACTGTTTGTTCTTCTGCCATCAGGCAAACATTACAGGAGCATCAAAACTAAAACCACAAGGCTACTAAACAGCTTCCTCCCACAGGCAGTCAGACTGCTAAATAGCTGCTGTACCTGACTCTGCTTTGGACACTTTTAACTTGCACTGGACACTTATAACTGATTTTAACTGACGTGTGGCTGTTGTGTTTTACTATTTATTGTTATGTTTATTATTATAGTGTTGCATTTGTTATGTTAGGATTGCACTGCCCCTGAGAAACGCTGTCTCATTCTGCCCTGCAGAGCTGATGTATGGTTAGGATGACAATAAAGTTTTTTGAACCCTTGAATCTTGAATCTTGAATATGTCTTTACTAACATTTATCAAGTTTCATTGGTTTCAACTTCCCATTTGGGATATAGATCCAAATCTGTAGATATGGCCTCACTCTCATAGGGTTACAGGTGAGAACACATCTGCTGGCTCATCTGCTGGTTATCAAGCTCGATTGTCATTCAACTGTACACATGTTTACAGCTAACCGAAACAGTGACACAATAAAGTCTGCAGATGCTGGATATCCAGAGCAACACTCACAAAATGCTGGGGGAACTCAGCAGGTCATGCAGCATCTATGGAATTGAATTTAGATAGTCAATGTTTTGAGCTCAGAGCTGCCTTCAGGACGGGAGAAGGGCCTCAGCCCGAGACTATCTGTGTTCAATTTCATAAGTGCTGCCTGATCTGCTGAGTTCCTCCAGCATTTTGTGTGTGCTGTTTTATACAAACCATTGTTCATCCAGGGCCAAGGTGCAAAACACAGCATATATAGTTACAATCCAGCGCAAACAGTCACAAAATAATGATTAGCCCAAGTCTCTGAGCAGCATAGCCTGAGAATTGACAGATTGACATAAAGTGTGAGATGCACGTTTTTGTAAGACGGTCTAATGTCTTGACAACTGGAAGTGCAGTGATACAGATTTCACCTCTCTCTACCTATCGTCACTTAAATTTCCAGCATGGAAGTTTGTGAAGTTGAACATGTTGTTCCAAAGTGAAGGTGGGCTACTACACAGAGGCAAAATAACCAAACATGATTCCAGTCGGTTGATTGAAGTAGGGAAACCACACAATTGTGCAAAAAGAGACCACTATATACAATTTGCCATGAAGTGGAGTGACTTAGTGAGTTTTATCATCTGATTCACTTTATATACAACTGCAGTAGTTTTATGAGAATTCTGCGTGTATGCAGTGTAATTTGCACAGGTATTTATTTAAGCCAAACGGTTAATTTAGATTTATTTCATTGTAGTTAATGGAGCCTAATGATCCTTATGTTTAACCTAGCCCACCCATTTTGCCCATTCTGTTTATCCTTGTACTGTTATGAAAATTGTGGCTAATGAAAATGTTTAGTTACCTTTGTTAATGGCCTTATTTCATCAGGAGGACTGAAGAAACTTCAATACATCTTGTGTCCATTCCTGGGACCACGAAGTCATTTCTGCCATCTTATGAGCAAGCACTTCTGGCAACTGGACAGTATGATGCTCCTCCTCCTCCCTACCCAAGGTAAGATCATAAGACATAGGAACAGAATTAGGCCATTCAGCCCATCGAGTCTGCTCTGCCATTCCATCATGGCTGATTTACTATCCCACTCAAACCCCCTTCTCCCTAAAACCTTTGACGCCTTTACTAATCAAGAACCTATGAACATTCACTTTAAATATACCCAATGACTTGGCCTCTACAGCTGTCTGTGGCAATGAATTCCACAGATTCACCACCCAAGGGGGGGATGTCGACTCAGACCATGAGAGGCCTGCGTCGGGCACTTTCATGCCTTACAAGGCGCAGATTGGAAGTCTGTGTGGGGCGCCACCCCTCGCACAGACTAGATTTAAGTGATTAAGTGCCTTGCTCAAGGACACAAACACGCTGCCACAGCTGAGGCTCAAACTTGTGACCTTGAGATAACTAGACGAACGCCTTAACCACTTGGCCATGTGCCCACGTACCCAAGTAGGTAACACAATTGCTGTCTTTTAGAGGAACTAAATGGTTATTGCATTAGTTTAGCAGATGTTAAACACTGCATAGAAAAATCTTCACAATTCACAATTTATTGGTTTTAAATTGCTTTGGGTTAATGCAGTTGTGTGAAAAAGTCATTATAACTTGTAACTTACAGATCCATAAAATAAGCAAACTAGGCACTGGGTTTAATTTGTAGAGAGATGGGAATAAAACTCAGGTTTTGTTGAATGTGTTGCATTCTCACCTCTGAATCACGAGGTTCCAGATTCACTTTCTGATAGAGTATCTTGAGGACAACGTTTCAGACTGAACTCCAGTGCAGGAGTGATGGAGTGCTACTCTCTCAGAGATTCGTTGTTGAGATTAACAAAGATCTAACAAACTCTGTCTGTTCCTCAAGCCACAGCACATAAGAACCAAAAGCAGGTGTCAGCTGCTCGAATCTTCTCTGCCATTCAGTAGAACCAGAGCTTGTCTAATTTTAACCTCAACCCTTTGTCCCCATCCTTCCCTTGTACTCCTTCACCCCCTTGCAGTTTAAATGTCTGGCAATCTGTCTCTTTAATACATTCGATATTTGCACCCCACATCTCTCTGATAAGAGATTTTCAAAGATACTCATCTTCAGATAAGTTGTTCCTCCTCGTCTTTCTTGAATTGGATGACTCTTTTTCCTGAAACCAAGTCCTCTAATTCTTGAAATCACAACGAAGAGAAACATCCCACTGAGAATCATATTTCAATGAAATCCACCCTCATTTTATAAGAGATCATAAAACGTAGGAGCAGAGAAGGCCATTCGGCCTGTCAAGACAGCTCTGCCATTCCATCATGATTGATTTACTATCCCTCTCAACCCCATTCTCCAGCCTTCTCCCCATAACCTTTGACACCTTGACTAATCAAGAACCTATCAACCTCTGCTTTAAATATACCCTATGACCTGGCATCCACAGCTGTCTGTGGCAATGAATTCCACAGATTCATCACAAGGAATTCCTCCTCATCTCTATTCTAAAGGGACGTCCTATTCTGAGGCTGCGTCCCCTGGTCCTAGACTCCCTCATTGTAGGAAACATCCATGTTTTTCTATATTCCAGTCAGCATACTCATTATCTGTTCTGCTTTCCTTGACATGTCAACCCCTTTCACCCCGGGAACCAACTTAGTAAATCTTCTTTGCATTGCCTACCATAATTCAGGATCAATTTCTTTACTAACAAATGCTTATAGCACCACAAGTAGCAGTTGATGCCAAAAGCAAAGATGCATTCAGGGAGAAGTTAAATAAATACAAGGGAGGATGAGATATGGTAGATGATATGAAGTTTAAATACTGGCCAGATTATTGGGCTGCATGATTGTTACTTGACTGTGAGTTCTGTTCTTCAGTGGAGTATTGAAGATTGCATCATATAATTGGGAGTCACACTCTAGTAGGACGTAATTACAGGAGCTGATATATAGGGAGAATTAGGATATAAGTTCATCATCACACAGTGAAGATTATTCATTTTTTTTGTAACTTTTGTAACAGATTTCTTTGTAACTTATTTTTCTGAAATATACTGTTTATACAGGTCATCTTCTGGTTCCTGAAAATCCCATCGCTACAGAAAATTAATGGACAAATTAGTATGGATTTTTAAAAAATTTGGCATTAATAGTGTACATTTATATTAAGTGTATTATAATAAAGACATATGCACTATAAAAATTAAATTAATTACTCTTTGTATTTGAATATGTGATATTTGTATATAACTATGTGGATGTAAAATTCTCCAGAAGTGATACAGAAATGTTGGTTTATTTTTCATAGATTAACCTTTTTCAAACACTTTCTTACTTTATTATATAAACGAATAACATTTTAACTGATGCAGACTTTAAATCTGCAAACCAGTGACCTTTTTGGCATAAGTTTGTCTCATTTCTTCCAAGCTGCAGGATTTTCAGCTCCAGGGATGATTGGAAAATTGAAAATATTTATTTTGGGTTAGAATTAAGTACAGCTGAATACTTAAGCATGTGTCTTCTGTAATGTTTCTCATGCATCAATAATAAGTATATTTTCCTCACAAAAATCGTCTACTATTCCATGTTAGTCTAGCAGCTCAGTCAGCCAAATCATTGTCAGACTCAAAAAATACTGTCTTCAGTAGCTGCTTCACACTAAAAAATGTACTGACCCTGGAATTTCAAGGCCTAATTACCTAGATCATTTTATTAACTGTCTCTTTCAATGAGTGCAGGTCTTCAAGTGTGGCTCTCATAATCAAACTCAGGTCTGCATTCTTCATACCAGTCAGCTCTGAGCTTGCAGTTTCCATTGTAATTCAGATGGTCTTTCTAGCATTTCAGCCTGAATTTGAAGCAAATCCACTGCCAGCACCGAGTTGAAACATTAGCTGTTGACCACATTCAGAAACTGCCCTATCATATTTGCCAGTGTCCTGAACTTGTTATTTTTATCCCATGAATGCAATGAGATTATGATACCAAATTTCATCCCAAGAATGCAATGAAATTATGAGACCAAACTTCATCCCTTGAAATTTCATCCCAAGTATTTAATGAGATTTTATCCCATGAAGGCGATATTATGACACCAAATGGATTGGTTATAGTTTTAATATTTTTTGTTCCTGTAATGTCAGAATGTTATATTTGGTCTAAAGAAGGCCTTTGCTCTGGGCTTTGCCTTATGTACCAATTCAAGATGATTGATGAAGATGAATCACAGGTTTTGATGAAGGATTATGAAGAAGGATCTAGTCATGGAAAATAATTTTTGATAATTAAGTTACACCATAAGAAAACAAAATTGACATTGTATCCTTTGCCTGAATTGTTCCATTTGCTGTGGAACCCATAAGTTGGTGGAACACATACAAGGGGTGATTTATAAGTTCGTGGCCTAAGGTAGAAGGAGTCAATTTTTGAAAAGCTAGCACATTTATTTTTCCTACATTTACACACTTAGTCCAGCGGTCGTGGAGCACATGGATCCCTTCTTTGTAGAAGTCGGTGTCTTGGACCTCCAGAAAGTGGTCCACAGCAGGGGTGATTGATAAGTTCGTGGCCTAAGGTAGAAGGGTATGAGTTAGTAACTTCAAACTTTCTGTGTTTTCACTCAAAGAGTTGAACTGCACGCACAGGTAACAAGAGCGGTATAACTCATCTCCTTCTACCTTAGGCCACGAACATCAATCGCCCCTGCTATGGACCACTTGGAGGTCCAAGATGCTCTTGTTAAATGCACATGCAGTTCAACTCGGAGTGATAATGCAGAAAGTTTGAAGTTCTATCTCATCTCCTTCTACCTTAGGCCATGAACTTATCAATAACCCTGCTGTGGACCACTTCTACAAAGAAGGGATCCGTATGCTCCACGACCTCTGGACTAAGTGTGTACATGTAGGCGGGGACTATGTTGAAAAATAAATGTGCTAGGTTTTCTAAAATTGACTCCTTCTACCTTAGGCCATGAACTTATCAATCACCCCTTGTATAAATTTTAGAAGTGAGGGAAAGGTGTACGTTACAAATATTTGGACCTCTATATCCAAGAACAATTATTACTACCTTTGCTGGACAGGAGCACACTTGAATTTGAGCAAGTTCAGATGATGGTTTATCTAACCCAAATTAGACCAACTTCTTTTGTCTCCTCCTTAAAGAAATCTCTACCATCTTAATATGAGAGCAACTCAACTGTGCTTCACTGTAGGTCTTTTGGGACACTATTTATCAAATTCACCCATTCACATAATTGAGTACAGGCCGGGAACATTCCAGGCTCATTCCAAGTATGCATATCATCTGTCAGGCTGGCGTTTCTGTCACTGTCTGTACTTCTGTGATAAAAACAAGGGTTTAAAGTTCCATCTCCTAATTACATTTTAGAGACTGCAACTGTAAGTTTCATTTGAGTTGATGAGATGGCGTTGCAAATGTACGATCCATTAGCACTGTTCAGAAAGTCCTGTTGCTGAATAATACCTCTTGGATAAACTCACGATCATGAATGGGGCTTGTGGAACTGTACCTTGATAGACAGTACTTTCAGCAAATGGGATCATTGGAGCATAAAATACCTACCTTGTCACTTTTAGTATTCTGAGTATTAATTGCTAATGATTGACTAATTAAACTTGAAAATGTTGACTCAGGAAATCATTTTTCCGTACAAAGCATGAAGGGAAATAAAATCACTTTAGTGAGATACCTCAAGATTTGAGTGCCTACATTTAAGGAGAATTGCATGAAGGCGTGCAGGTCGCAATATCTGACTGGAAGAGAAAAACTATTTTACTTCAAGACCTCGCACATCCCTAATTTGGCCTGCTTACATTTCTTTTCACACATGAATTACTCTGTGCAAAATTCCAGGGAAGATATTCTGGTAATTCTTTCATGCCCTACAGGGTTATGAAACAGTACTGTGAATAACATACATAGAGTGGTCTCTGTGTAGTCATGCTTTTCATGTGCTATAAGTCCTCAATTATTGTGAAATACAGGAGGCTTTACTTAACTATGGTTATAATGTTATTTTACTGAATTTGCCAAGTTTATTTTGGAGTTTTTCATCAATTGCAATTGACAATTAGATTTTGTTAAAGACTTTGGAAATTTTGAGGCAAATCACTCTCCTTCTGGAACTGCTGACCCCAGAACTTTCCAAATTTTCTGACCTTTAACTAAAATTAATGTTCCCCTTACAGAAATTAAACATTTTACTTGTCTTGCTCCAGTTTCTTGTTCTTCTGTTTCATATAATCTCTGACGAGTTTGGCTTTATTATTCAGGAAATTGGCTTCCAGAGTTTTGCCTTCAATTAATCAACATTTGAGATTCTTGAGCAATCTCTATCTCCGCTTTCTGTTTAATTCAATGGCTTATATATTTGCACCAATAGGTCGATAACTATTTGTAAAATGTTTTGATTCTAAATAAAACCGTTTTTGTCAAAAAAAGGTTCTGCAGTCAGTACTTGTAATTTTTACAAACACAATTATTCTGTAGAAATTCTACAAGTGGAGAGCAAGTTTGTAAAACTGGCAGGAGCAAAAGATGTTGGGAATAGCAAGGCTGGTGCACCGGAGGGGTGTGGGACAGGTGGCAGAGGAAGAGTGCCAGGGTTGGGGGGGGGTTACGTGGGTGCAGACACACCCAGCCCTGAGACACCAGGCAAGGTCATTTAGTTCCAAACAATTGGTTTATTCATCAGTACAGAATGTCTCTCTGGTGCTTCCCCCTCCCTGCCTTCTCCCAACCATGACTGAGGCATCCCAGCTGTATACTGTGGGTATATATGTGTATGTATATATATGTGTGTGCCTAAGACTTTTGCAGAGTACTATATGTTTTTAGTATCATGGGGCCATAGAGCATGGAGGAGAGAGCCTTTGACCCATTGTTGCCTTTTTCTGGATCTCTGAAAGAGCAATTTGTCCCATTCTCCTCTCCTGCTTCTGCTTGGTACTGCGCAAGCACTGCTGGACGGCTGTTATAACGCGCAGTCAGTGTGGATGGCGTGGGAGTTAAATTGTAAAATAATCTTTTTGACTAGATCCCCTAAATAGATTTGATTGAGTCTATCTTTTAAAAATATTAATGTCAGAAATACCGCGCATGTCTGGCGGCAGAAGATTCCACTCTCTTGTTGACCTTGGGTAGAGGGAGTACTGGTAGCAAATCTTATTGAATGAAGGAGTTTCCAATATGTGAGGTCCAGTTTGCTGTCGAGTTGAACTGACCCTGTGACGAATTTGGATGTTTGATGGAGTGATGTTGTGAGCTTCCTTGAAAATGAAAATTAACCGTAGTTTAATAAGTCGGTTTTCAATTGGTTCCCATTGAAGGTTAGAGAGCATGTTGGTGATACTGGATTTCCTGCTGTAATCATTTAACACACAGCCAGCAGCACCATGTTGGATTTTTTCGATGGAACTCTTATTGTTAGCCTGATGGGGAACTCTTGTTGTTAGCTTGATGGCCGCGCAATACTCAAGCTTTGGATGGACGAGTGTCTTGTATGCCATGTCCTTGACGGATTTACTACATGAGTGGAGGTTTCTTCTCGGGATACCCAGCATGTAATTTGCTTTGGCTGTAAGCTGATTGATGTGGGATGCCCAGTTAAGATCCTTGCTAATTTCAACACCAAGATATGGGTGGTGGGTGACTGTTTCAAGAATCTGTCCATTCATGTTATATGTCGTGCTGATTGGTTTAACTTTGTGACTGACATGCATAGCATAACATTTAGATGACTTCATAATTTGTCAGAGGTACTCCATAATTTTTCATTATTATTCTATTCATATATCAGAATCAGGTTTAATATCAGCAGCATATGTTGTGAAATTTGTTGTCTTTGCAGTAGCAGTACAATAAAATACATAATAACAGAAAAAACATGAATTACAGTAAGTACAGTATATATAAGCCCTTTGTTTCAAGAGCCTGATGGTTGAAGGGTCATCGTTATAGTCAAAGTCATAGTCATAGTCACACTTTATTGATCCCGGGGGAAATTGGTTTTTGTTACAGTTGCACCATAAATAATAAATAGTAATAAAACCATAAATAGTTAAATAATAATATGTAAATTATGCCAGGGAATAAGTCCAGGACCAGCCTATTGACTCAGGGTGTCTGACCCTCCAAGGGAGGAGTTGTAAAGTTTACTGGCCACAGGCAGGAATGACTTCCTATGACGCTCTGTGCTGCATCTCGGAGGAATGAGTCTCTGGCTGAATGTACTCCTGTGCCCAACCAGTACATTATGTAGCGGATGGGAGACATTGTCCAAGATGGCATGCAACTTGGACAGCGTCCTCTTTTCAGACACCACCGTCAGAGAGAATAACTGCTTTTGAACCTGGTGATGTGAGTCTTGAGGTTTCTGTACCTTCTACCTAATGGCAGCAGTGAGAAGAGTCCATGTTCTGGAAGGAGGAGGTCCCTGATGATGGATGCTGCTTTCCTGTGATAGTGTTTCATGTAGATGTGCTCAGTGGTTGGGAGGGCTTTACCCATGATGGACTGGGCTGTGTCCACTATTTTTTGTAGGATTTTCCATTCAAGGGCATTGGTGTTTCCTTAGCAGGATGTGATGCAGCCAGTCAATATACTCTTCACTACACACTATAGCAGTTTGCCAGAGTTTAAGATGTTGTGCTGAATATTCACAAACTCCTAAAGAAGTTGCCATTCTCTCTTCGTAATTGTACTTGCGTAGTGGACCCAAATGTGCAGGTAAGAAGATAAAATGGGAATGTACAAACTAAAATGTTCTAAAAATTGCCAGAGCAGTTCTGGCGGTGTGCGTGGTTAGTGCACTTTTTGTACTACTTGAGGTGCACTTGTATTTTTAACCCAAAGTGCATTTTCGTAGTCCAACTCTAATCTCTCCACCACCTTACACTGTTCTTTGTGTTTGCTTGGTGGCATTCCGAAGGATGAGTCATAATTCCTTCCTCTTAATAATGCTGAAGAATTAACCTACTGTCTTTGGACCCCATTACTAAATACAGTAGATTCTGGTCAATTGGGCTATCGATTAATCGGGCAGCCGCTTATTTGGGCCAACTCTTAAAGAACAAGAACTAATCGGGAAAGTAGCCAGGATTCCCTTCATTTATTTGGGACAGTATGCCACTTAATTGGGACAGGAGACTGTTGCCCAACAATTTCTAACTACATCAAGACACGTGCTTGAATGGCTGTTAGACAGATAGATAGATATACTTTATTGATCCTGAGGGAAATTGGGTTTCGTTACAGCCGCACCAACCAAGAATAGAGCATAAATATAGCAATACAAAAACCACAAACAATCAAACAACAAAATGCAAACTATGCCAGATGGAAAATAAGTCCAGGACCAGTCTATTGGCTCAGGGTGTCTGACACTCCACGGAAGGAGCTGCAAGTTCAATGGCCACAGGCAGGAATGACCTCCTGTGCCGCCAAGTGTTGTATCTGGGTGGAATATGGCCAAAGTCCAACAGTAAAAAGTTCAATATCCGGTCTACAAACACGTTCCTCGATCGTAATATGACCCGGATTTCACCATCTGTTGTTAACCAGAACAGTAAGCACCCAACTCCTTTACGCTTACGGCTCTCAGTGCACTTCCGGTCAGCCCGAACAGTCTGGAAGCCGTCCATGGAAAAGTTTTGATCGGGTATATCCTCATGCAGCCCCGTTCCAGTGAAACACATAACATTGCACTCCCGAAATGTTCTCTGACGCCTGGCTAGCGCCGTGAACTCATCCATTTTATTACCCACCAAACTCCTCTTCTCCATAAGTCTCTGTTGTCTCGACCTGGTCCTCTTTCCTCGACTTTGTGATCCCCCTCTGCATCCTCTGTGTGTTTTCCTCCAGATTTCAGACCCTGCACTGTGCTTAGAGTAGACAGTTTCAAGTAGCATCAGTTTTGTGTGCTTCTCTTCAAAAAGCTGTGATTTTTGCCACTGACAGTTGGCAAAAAAAAGAGGAATAAGTCAATTCAGGACAGTTTTGCTCACTGTGGTTTCAAGCATTCAGGCTTGGAGATGCCAGAAACCATATGACCATATGATATAGGAGCAGAATTAGGCTATTTCAGCCATCAAGTCTGCTCCACCATGTCATCGTGGCTGATTCAATGTTCCTCTCAGCCCCATTCTCCTGCCTTCTTCCCATATCCCTTCATGCCCTGAACAATCAAGAATCTATCAACCTCTGCCTTAAATATACAGAAATATGGCCTCCACAGCTGCCTGTCAAAGAATTGCACAGATTCACCACTCTCTAGCCAACGAAATTCCTCCTCATCTCCATTCAAAAAGGATGCCCCTCTATTCTAAGGCTGTGTCCTCTGGTCTTAGACTCTCTCACCATAGGAAACATCCCCTCCACATCCACTCTATCAAGGCCTTTCACCATTCAATCAGTTTCAATGAGGTCACCCCTCATTCTTCTGAATTCTAGAGAATACAGGCCCAGAGCCATCAAACACTCTTAATATGACAAACCATTCAATCCTGGAATCATTTTCATGGACTTCTTTTGAACCCTCTCCAGTTTCAGCACATCCTTTCTAAGATAAGGGGCCCAAATCTGCTCACAGTACTCCAGGTGAGGCCTCACCAGTGCTTTATAAAGTTTCAAAATCACGTCCTTGCTTTTATATTCTAGTCCTCTTGAAATGAATGGTAACATTGCATTTGCCTTTCTCACCAGAGACTCAACCTGCAAATTAACCTTTAGAGGATCCTGCACAAGGTCCCCAAGTCCTTTTGCATCTCAGTTTTTTGTATTTTATCTCCATTTAGAAAATAGTCAACCCTTTCACTTCTACAAAAGTGCATGACCATATACTTCCCTTCACTGTATCCATCTGTCATTTCTTTGTCCATTCTCCCAATCTGTCTGAGTCCTTCTGTAGCCTCTCTACTTCCTCAGAGCTACCTGCCCCTCCACCTATCTTCGTATCGTCTGCAAAATTTGCAACAAAACCATCAAATCCATCATCTAAATCATTAACATATAACGTAAGAAGAATCAGTCCCAACACAGACCCCTGTGGAACGCCACTAGTCACCAGCAGCCACCCAAAAAAGGCAGAAAAACCGTCAATTCCACCATCCAAATCATTGACATATAACATAGACCCTCCCTCCACCTCCCCGCCCCCCCCCGGGAACAATATAGTTGCGGGGCAGCCACAGCTTCCAAACTCTTTTTCACTTTCCATTCCGAAGACCGTTTGCTTCCACTTCCATAACCATTCTTATTTGCTCCATTTATGGCAGAGCATATTAATAATGAACTAGATTTCCTCAGGACAGTTGGCACTAAAATGCTTGCTAATCCCACTCACCCCTGGAATCTCCAGCAAGAACTTCCTCAGCAAAGACCATCCAAATTGATGGGTTCCACTTGTCATCTTCATGAAAATATTTAAATCATGCCACTGAACTGAACTGCTGTAACAAATTAAAAGTTAAAACTATACATAAATACATTGAATTTTAGAATCTTTCCATGACCTCACACTCCCTATCTCTGAAACCTGCTTCATCTCGATAATCTATCTCACCGCCAATGAGAATTCACCTTTTGTTTATTCCTTATCCCATCAGTGCAGCAGTGATCCTGCTGTCCTTCACAGACCATGAACACTGTCTCCACAAAGCCCTCTAAATGAACCCGAAGTATAAACAACACAAAATGCTGGAAGAACTTTGCAGGTCCAGCAGCATCAGCTGGTTGAGACCCTTACATCGACGGTCCACGTCCCTCCATAGATACTGCCTGACCTGCTGAGTTCCTCCAGCATTTTGTGTGTTGCTGCAGATCCCATCTTCTGCAATTTCTTGTGTCTGCAATGACACTGACAAGCTGTTGCAATACAGTATCAGTGGCATTACCCAGGGATGTGAAAAATATCGTCGTGCAGCATGAGTCATCTAACTATTTATTGTCAGTTAATTATCTGACTCAGATTCTCAGTTTTACTCTGTTGCATGATCTGCTGGGTATATCTGGATTCTCATTTCTTTTGGACATCTACCAATTCTGTTCTGCATCTGACTGGCCCAGCTATCCTTCTGTTTATTTTCCCCACATTAAACAAAAAAGATCCTCCAGCATTGTGTGTGTGTGGGGCTAAAGTTATCACTTTAAGTTTTGGGAAGAAAATATCTGTTTCTGACTTACATAAAGTATTGCTATATGCCGTTATACAAATCCCCTAGAGACACAAGAGATGGCAGATGCTGTTATCTGGAGCATTAAAAGAGCTGCTGCAGAAACTCAGCAGGTCAGGCAGCATCTGCGGAAGGAAATGAAAAGTCAACGTTTTGAGTCAAGACTCTTTACCGTTCGTTCTCTCCATCCTTTACCTTCTGGGCAGTTTAAACTACAGCAGGTCCCCAGGTTCCACTTGTCCTGGCTTGCAAAAAGTCGACTTAATGCAAATGCTGGCAGGTATAGTACCTGAATCTCTTCACCAGAAAATGATGCAGATATCCTCCCATAAAAAATATCCAAATCCTTCTCCAAACTCTCCTTCGGGTAAGATCAACTTTATGAACCCTGAGCCACCTTTTGTTAGCACGCACTTTTAAAAAAAAATTAAATTCCTGGTAGTTTTCTCACTGATTAACAGATCAGCTTGCTCAATCACTCCACCCTGGCAGCAAACATTTGTCACAGTTCAGTTGCCAGTAACAACTCCTGTCACCTATGCTGACCTTTTGCAGCCTATTCTCTGCAAAGCAGTCTCCGGGGATGCCAAGCCCTCCAGCATTTTGTGTGTGCGTGTTGCTAAATTTTCACATTAAGTTCTGGGAAGAAAATATTTGTTTTTGACTTACATAAAACTCTGTTTATGGGTAGGGACAGAGACACAGGAGGCTGCGGGTTGAATTCCTTCATCTAGACTGAAAGATAAAGAGACAGTATAAAGAGGTGAGGGGAAGAGGTGGAGAAAGAGGTCAACGTTCGAAAGTTTGAAGTAAATTTTTTATCAAAGTGCATATATGTCACTATATACGACCCTGAGATTCATATTCTTGCCGGCAATCTCAATAAATCCAATAACCATAACAAAATCAATGAAAAACTGCACCAACAAGGCAAACAACCAGTGTGCAAAAGACAACAAACTGTGTAAATACTAAAAGAAAGAATAAAAAGAAATGATGATAAATAAATATCAATAACATGAAATGTAGAGTCCTCGAAAGTGAACCCATAGGATGTGGGAACAGTTCAGTGATGGGACAAGTGAAGTTATCCCCTTCTGGTTCAAGAGCCTGATGGCTGAGGGGTTATAACTGATTCTGAACCTGGTGGCGTGAGTCCTGAGGCTCCTGTGCCTCCTTCCTGATGGCAGCAGCGAGAAGAGAGCATGGCCCGATAATGGATGCTGCTTTCCTGTGAAATGCTCCTTGTAGATGTGCTCGGGGGGCGGGGGGTTACCGTGATGGAATGGGCCGTATCCATTATTTTTTGCAGGATTTTCCATTCAAGGAAATTGGTGCTTCCACAGCAGACTGTGATGCAGCCAGTTAATATCCTCTCCACCACACATCTACAGAAGTTTGTCAACGTTTTAGATGTAATGCTGAATCTTCGCAAACTCCTAAGCAAGTAGAGGTGCTGCCATGCTTTCTTTGTACATGCTGGGCCCAGGACAGGTCCCCCGATATAATAACAGCGAGGAATTTAAAGTTGCTGCCCCTCTCCAACTCTGATCCTCCAATGCAGACTGGCTCATGGACCTCTGGTTTCCTCCTCCCGAAGTCAATAGTCAGCTCCTTCATCTTGCTGACATTCAATGAAAGGTTGTTGTTGTGCCACCACTCAGCCAGATAGTCAATCTCCCTCCTATCTGCTGATTCATCACCACCTTTGATTCAGCCCACAGCAGTGGTGTCGCATCAAACTTAAATATGGCATTGGAACTGTGCTTAGCCTCACAGTCATAAGTTTAAGGCAGGTAGAGCAGAGGGCTAAGTACCCAGCCTTGTAGTGTAACCGTGCTGATGGAGATCGTGGGGGAAATGTTGTTGCCAATCCTAATTGACTGGGGTCTGCATGTGAGGAAACTGAGGATCTAATTGCAGAAGGAGGTTTTGAAGACATGGTCTTGAAGTTCATTGACTGGTTTTGAGGGGATAATGGTGTAGAATGCCAAGCTGTAGTCATCTTTGCTGTCCAGGTGTTCCAAGGTTGAGTGAAGAGTCAATGAAATGGCATCTGTTCTGGACCTGTTGTGCCGGTGGGCAAACTGGAGCAGATCCAAGTCGGTTCTCAGGCAGGAGTTGATATGTTTCATCACAAACCTCTCAAAATACTTCATCACTTGGATGTAAGTGCTACTGGACAGTAGTCATTGAGGCAGTTCAACACCTTGTTCTTAAGCACTGAAGATTGAAGACTACTAGAAGCAGGTGGGTACCTCAGACTGCCAAAGCGAGAAGTTAAAGATCTTAGTGAACATTCCAGGTCTTTAGTACTCGACCATGTACACCATCTGGGCCACATGCTTTCCATGAGTTCACCCTCCTGAAGGGTGCTCTCACACTGGCCTCAAAGACTGAAATCACACCGTCAGCAGGGGCTGTGGGAATTTGTGATGGGTCCTCCATGGTTCGATGTTCAAGGTGAGCATAGCAGGCATTAAGCGCATCTGGAAGCGAAGCCCTGTTGTCCCCTATGTCACTTGATTTCACTTTGTAAGAGGTGATAGCAGTCAAGGCCTGCCACAGCCGTTCAGCACCTTTCAGTAATTCAAGTTTCGTCCAGAAATACCACTTTGCCCATGAGCTGGCTTTCTGGAGATAGTATCTGAACCTTTGTTAACTTTCTTGGTCGCCAGACTTGGATGCCTCTGATCTGGCCCTCAACAGATTGTGCATCTTATAAGAACATAAGAAAAAGGAGCAGGAGTAGGCCATCTGGCCCATCGAGCCATGGACTCATCTCTACCTGCCTGCCTTTACCCTATAACCCTTAATTCCCCTACTATGCAAAAAAAAATGAAGATAGTAACAGAGGCAGGGAGGTGATAGGTTGAAGCAATAAAGGGCTGTGGGTAATGGAATCTGGTAGGAAAAGGAGGCTGATCATGGCACGCATTGACACCAGCCTCCCAGACAATCTCAGCCCACTGCAGTTCTCCTACCGCCAAATCAGCTCCATGATAGGCAGCATCTCCGTCTCCCTAGACTCATCTCTCCAGCATCAGGATGGTAAAGACACCTATATTAGACCATTGTTTATTGACTACAGCTCCGCCTTCAATGCTATAATCCCAAGCAAATTCATCACCATCTCCGAGACTTGGGAGTCAACACCTCCATTTGCAACTGGATCCTCGACTTCTTCTCCGATGTTCCCATAAACCCTCACCAATTTTTAATCGATGCACCACAGAAAGCATCCTATCTGGATGCATCGCGGCTCGGTATGGCAACTGCTCTGCCTGTGAAACTGCAGAGGATTGTGGATACAGTTCCAGGCATCATGGAAACCAATCTTCCCTCTATGGACTCTGTCTATATTTCTTGATGTCTCAGTCAAGCAGTCAGTCAGAGGAGAGGAGAAGATGGCGGCGCGACGCAGCTCGCAGCGGCCAATCCGGTGGTGATATCTGTTATTTGTCAAGTAGGGTGCCGTGCACAATCCTGATTTGACGGAGACGGACGTGAGAACACGGAGGAACATCTGGTGAAACTTCTAAAATGCCTACTTTGCTGCCGCTGCTACTGTGTGGTTGGAAATCTCCGGAGGGGAAGGCCCTGAGTCCTCGGCTTTGCTTGTTGCTCGGCAGCCGGGGCGGGGTCAAAGCATTGGGCGGAGGATGGTGCTCGGTGCTTGGTGTCGAAGGGCTGGTCGGAGGCTTGAAGTTTTCAGACCGACTCAGAGTCGGCTGCGGTCGGGTGCTTCCAATGGTGCTGCATCGGCAAGTTTGCGGTGCTTGGAGGCTCATGGCAGGGAGAGTTTCTCTCTTCTACCATCTGCGTGAGATGATGAGGCTATCAGGACATTGAGACATTTTTTTACCGTGCCCATGGTCTGCTCTTTATCAAATTACGGTATTGCTTTGCACTGTTGTAACTATATGTTATAATTATGTGGTTTTGTCAGTTTTAATCTTGGTTTGTCCTGTGTTTCTTGTGATATCATTCTGGAGGAACATTGTATCATTTTTTAATGCATACATTTCTAAATGACAATAAACAAGGACTGAGTGTCCTCATAATCTAAAAAAATCTAAAAAAAAGTATAGTCAAAGGCCCCTCCTGTCTTTGACATTCCCTCTTCCATTGGGCAGAAAACATAAAAGCCTGAAAGAACACTACCAGATTCAAGGATAGTTTCTAAGACTGCTGTTAGAAGGCTATTGAATGCTACCATTGTACCTCCTATGACCTTATTGTCTACCTGCACCAGATCTTCTCTATAGCTTTTACACGTTACACTGCATTTTGTTAATTGTTTTACTTTGTGCTATTTCAATGCACTGTGTAATGGTTCAATCTCTAGAAACAGTTTGCAAAAAAAGTTTTTCGCTGTACATCAATACAAGTAACAATAAAAAAAAACTAATTCCAAGTCCGATGAAGCATGGAACCAAATAATGGAGATGGGATCAGAGGGGGGTGGGGACCCCACTGGGAGGAGTGCATGGGTGATGGGCAGATGGAGTGGGTGGAAAGGGCAAAAAAACAGATGGTAAAGGATAGGGGTGGTGTAGGAGGAACTGGGTGGAGCAGGGTAGTGGCATTCAAAAGGCTTTTAGATATACACATGAAGATGCAGAGAATTGAAGAACGTGGGTCATGCGCAGGCAGAAGAATAATTTGGTGTCATGCTCAGCACAGATGTCAGGAGCCAAAGGGCCTGTTCCTGTGCTGTACGAGAGAAAAGGGACAGAGGGGGAAGAGATTACCCGATATTGGAGAATTCAACGTTCATACTGTTGGGTTGTACACTACCCAGGCAGAATATGAGTGAGTATTTCTCAAGTTTGCATTTAGCCCCAGCCTGGCTGTAAAGGAAGTAGTATCTTGACAGGCTGGTGTGGGAGTGGGACGGGGAATTAAATATGGCTAATAACCGGGTGCTCCAGAAGGCCACAGCAGTGAAGCTCAGGTGCTAGGCAAAGTAGTTGCCTATTCTGTGCTTGGTCTCACCAATGTAACTTCTGTCTTTCTGTTGAGATAAATGGCCTTGTTGGCCAGAAAGAATAACAATCAGTGAACAGGATTGACCGTGGCCATTTTGTGAGGATGTCCTTGCAACCGCAATTCTTGCTCTAGAATAACTTAATCGGAGGAATTGAATTTGAACACAAGGAGTTTCAGCTAATTATCTGCAGAACCCGAGACCATTCTCAGATTAAGCTCTTCATTGTGTAAAATGGCAGGCTTGAAGAAGCAGTCTATGATCTCATTAGGGCCAGTGTCTGTGTGACCTGGATTGACTGGTATGAACCAGTCAGAATTGAATAGATCAAAAGAAGTCACCTAAGGCACAAAGTTGAAGGCAAAGGCCATAAAACCATACTGCTTGTAGCCCTGGGTTACATCCAATGAGAACTGACACAGGTTAGTCAGATGACCTTGAGCCAACGAGATTGAAATGTAACATTTGAACTGGTAAAGGAAGTAAATACAAGGAGAGGTTTTGAACGCAAAGGAGGGACAGCTCTCCAGAGTTGAACCATTGCAGATTACTGAAATAAAGTACCCCTTGGTCAGACACGTGGAGATTAGATTGGGACTACAAGGAACACCTGGCCAGTGTAGACTGCTTTCCCAGGTATTACCTTTTCTAATCTTTGGCTGTTCGTGGAGGGTAAGGGAAATTTAGTAGGTGTGCACACAGGTTATGTAAATTCAGGTGCTTGTGAACTGAGCCAATAAGGGTACTTGTCAGTAACACAGATTCTCTCTGTGACTTACTGATCATTATTACTAAGGGGTAATCCTTGTAACAGTCTCAACCCGAAATGTTTACTGTCCATTTCCCTCCACATGTGCTGTCAGACCTGATGAATTTCCCCAGCAAGTTTGTTTGCTCTCAGGAATAGAGGCCTTACGTAACCTAAGGATCCCTGATAATTTCCAATTTTCAGGAAGGATCATTAATGTAAAATGTTAATTCTCTTTCCCTCTATATCCGTATGCTACTTGACCTGCTGAGTTAAGAGCAGGAATAGGCCATTTGGCTTCCTAAGCCTTACCGAACATTCAATAAGATCATGGCTAATCTGGTCTATGGCCTTGTCTCCAGTTACCTAACTTTAGCCATAATCATTAATCTTCCAAATGAAAAGATCATCCAAAAATCTGTCTACATCAACCTTAAATATACTTACTGACTGCATTCAGTACAAAATTCCAAAAATTCTCAATGTTCTGAAAAAATAAATTTCTTCTCATCTGAGCCTCGTGACAACAGATTGCCTCTCGAGGGGAAACATGCGGGGTATTTAACTCTCAAGTCCTGCCAGAATCTTACAGATTTCTATGTGATCACTTCTCATTCTTCCATAGTGCAGGGGATATTGGCTCAGTCTGCTCAATCTTTCCTCGTTGTACACATTCCAGGAATCAATCCAGTGATATTTCTTGCTCTGCCTCCAAGGCAAGTAAATCTTGCCTAAGTAAGGAGACCAAAAGCCATACGCAGATCTCACCAAAGCTCTGAACAGTTGCAGCCAGTCTTTTATTTCTCTCTTAATCTATTCCCCCTGCTCTAGAGGCCTGCATTCCATTTGTCTTTCTAACATCTTGCTCATATTTTTTTCTTGATAGGCAGATTTCTCAGAATAGCAATATTAAAAAGTGAAATTATATTCTCCTTTTCTGCTTTTCTTGTACCCCCATGATAGCCCACATTGTGTTTTTTTTTCCTTACACAACCTGTCCATATCCCTTTGTGGTTCTGAGTCCTACACAAATTTTACTTTCACTTTAAAATAAGCACAGAAGATACAAGAACTCAGTTCAGGCAGTATACGTGGAAAGAGTAACAAGTCAGCGTTTCAGGTCAGAGGGTCTACTACCGTTTGGAAACATCCTATTCAATCCCCTCACCTACCATTAACAAACACTTAGTGGCCATTTTGTTCAGTACCTCCTACATATATTACCGAGCTCTATGGCGAGCAGATTTGGAATAATTTTATATTTTTCATGTCCATGTTTGGACAACTCATCCTCCATTTGAAGTTTGTGTTTAAATAAAATAAATTTTAGTGTTAGCAGACTACTTCACATGTTTTACCAATCTGTGGTTGCCAGTACAGTCTTCTATGCGTGGTGTGCGGGGCAATGGCATCAACACAGTGATGCCAACAGGCTCAATAAACTGATTAGAAAGGCTGGCTCTGTTATAGGAGTCAAACTGGACACATAGGAGGCTGTGGTAGAGCAAAGGACCCTACGGAAAATCCTGGCAATTTTTGACAGTATTTCTCACCCTCCGCCTGCCAGCTTGGCTGAAGAGAAGAGCACTTTTAATAATAGACTGAGGCAACTGTACTGCTCCAAACAGTGCTATATGAGATCATTCTTTCCCTCGGCCATCAGGCCTTATAATGAGTCAACCTATATAGCGAGGGAAGTGCTGATCCCCTCCTGTTAGACTGTTATTAACCTCTGTTTACCACACCCTGCTTTACGGACACCCTGTGCAATACTGAGCAATACTACCATCATTTCTTATCCAGATAGTGTGAACATGCACCCATTACTGTATAATATTATGGTAATTCTTGCACTACCATCTTATCAGTGTGAACTTGGAAATCTTATAAATCTTGCAATCTCTGACTTGTAAATCTTGTGCATCTTATTTCTAAGGTAACAACTTTATTCCTTCTTACTTCTCACCTAACATTTGTATATCTGTGCACTTGCAACACTACTATGACACTGTAATTTCCTTTGGGATCAGTAATGTATCTATCCAACACTCACAACACGCTGGAGGAACTCAGTAGGTCGGGCAGCATCCCTGGAAATGATCAGTCAACGTTTTGGGCCAGAACCCTTTGTCAGGACTGTAGAGGGAGGGGGCAGAGGCCCTATAAAGAAGGTGGGGGGAGGGTGGGAAGGAGAAGGCTGGTAGGTTCTAGGTGAAAAACCAGTAAAGGGAAAGATAAAGGGGTGGGGGAGGGGAAGCAGGGAGGGGATAGGCAGACACAAAATAATCTGCAGATGCTGGGGTCAAAGCAACACTCACAACACGCTGGAGGAACTCAGCAGGTCGGGCAGCATCTGTGGAAAAGATTGGTCGACATTTCGGGCCGGAACCCTGTGTTAGGACGAAGGGTTCCGGCCCGAAACGTCGACTGATCTTTTCCACGGATGCTCCCTGACCTGCTGAGTTCCTCCAGCATGTTGTGAGTGTTGAGGGGATAGGCAGGAAAGGTGAAGAAGGAATAGGGGAAAACACAATGGGTAGTAGCAGGAGGCAGAACCATGAGGGAGGTGATAGGCAGCTGGGGGAAGGGGCAGAGTGAAATAGGAATAGGGGAAAGGAGGGGGAGGGAATTACCGGAAGCTGGAGAATTCTATGTTCATACCAAGGGGCTGGAGACTACCTAGACGATATATGAGGTGTTGCTCCTCCAACCTGAATTTAGCCTCATCATGGCAGTAGAGGAGGCCATGTATGGACATATCCGAATGGGAATGTGAAGCAGAGTTGACTGATCATTTCCACGGATGCTGCCCGACCTGCTGAGTTCCTCCAGCGTGTTGTGAGTGTTGCTTTGACCCCAGCATCTGGAGATGTATCTATCCATCTATCTTATTGCAACAGACTATTTAGGAACTCTTTGTACTATTTATAAACAATAGGGACAGGGAGTGGATGCTGGGGTTGGGTAGAGGGAAGATATTTGCTGCATTAGTTCAGAGGAGAACTATTTATTCCGGGTGAATGGAATTTGTATTATAATAGCACCTTGCACAATCTCAGAATGCCTCAATGTACTTTATAACGGTTATGTTTTGTAACTCCAGAAACCAGTTGAAAGAAAAACACAAGAGCCAGGAGACCTTGTCTACATTCGTTTTTTTTTGTGAGGAGCTCACAAGTGACACAGTGGTGTAATGATGTATGACATTCACACAATTCTTAGATATAACCCATTGCTGTGTACATACATCTATTGATGCTTCTGGACACATCTTCAGTGATGTTCCTGGAATCATCGGGTGTTTCGGGTCTTTCAACATCAAACAACCTCCTCCAGGTGACCCAGCCGGGGCTGATCAGACCCCAGCTTGTGTCCATATGGCTAGCTTCTTATGACTCCATGGCTCCCCTCTTTTCAGCCAGAGCCATCTTGAGGCCCTCTCTGCCGCATCGGTGGTACTGCGGATGGCTCTCCTCTTCCTCTCTCCCTCGATGCCCAAAATGCTGAAGGCTGTAACTAAGGAATGGGCTACGAATCCCCTACAACCAACCTCC
This sequence comes from Mobula hypostoma, assembly GCF_963921235.1. NCBI lineage: Eukaryota > Metazoa > Chordata > Chondrichthyes > Myliobatiformes > Myliobatidae > Mobula > Mobula hypostoma. The sequence continues at coordinate 9,960,780 of NC_086107.1, forward strand.
ACTGGGAGAAACCTCGCTCTCCATCCAGCCTGCTGACAGTTGCTGACCGGTCCTGCGTACTTGGAGAGCTTCCTTTCAAAGGCCTCTTCCAAGCTATCTTCCCATGGGACTGTCAGCTCCCATTAATTAATTATGTAAACAAATAAAGGATTTTTAAACAAACAATATACTTACAGTATTACCAAAATATTGAATGCGCTACACTCCTCCCCGCTTAGCTATAAACTCCAACTCAATATAGAATGCATCTCAACTCAAATTTGTAAGGTATTGCCCTCTAGTCATCTACATACATACACACACACAATATACTATATAATACAATATATAGATCCACAGCATTATTCAGACTTAAAGATTTAATCGTTGTGGGGGATTTCTTACTCTTATGGGATAATATCTTTCTGACAAGGGGGAATCTGCTTGGCAGGTGAGACTTGTGCTTGCAAAAGAATCTCAGATTCTGGGGCCTTTTGGTAGTTGTAGGAGTTGGCTCTGGGACTGGAGGAAGTGATTCTGACTGCTCCGGTCACCTTATACTCTAACAATTGGCTCTGCTCTCCTCAACTGATTGATGTGCAGTCTCCAGATGACATCAGGTGTATCTCCGCTGTGTGGGAGAGTGGTCCAGTTCTGTCCTTAACCTTTCAAAGTGATCACCTCCTCAGGGCCACTAGTCCAGGAGTGAAACATCAAACCTCCTTGTTTGAGGAGTCCTCGATTTGTCTCAGCTGTTTGTCCTGCATACTCCTTCTGAGATTGGGTTTGAGGAGATCCAAACGTGAGTGAAGGGATGACCCAATAACAGTATCACTGGTGGGTAGTTGGTTGCAGAGTGTGCTGCAAGGTGGAAGCTGGTGAGCTTCAGATTCAGTGTCAATGTTCTGCTGACTGGAATGACTGAAACTGTTCCACATAAACTGTGGTCCATTGTTTCTGACTCAGTGCTCCGGAACACTAGTCCCTGAGAAGAGGCTTCTCAACGCATCAACAGTGTGCAAGGCTGTACTGGCGGCTATCGGGAACACTTCTTGACACCTTGGCATCCCAAACAGTGCATGCCAAGTTGCTCAATCGGCTGGTCTATCCCAGGCCACCAGACAAAGCTTTCATTTTGATCATGCCTAGGTGATTGGCGTGTAGCTCCTCCTACACACAACTTGTATGGTACAACTCTCAATCCCCACATAAAGCAACTACTGTCAAGGACAAGTTAATTCCAGCACCGGTAAAAATGGGAGAACTGGAATTTCTGCTGCACATTTCAGCCATTTTGGGTTGCCATGTAGACCTGAGACAGTAAAGGGCCTTTTCTGGTTTCCCTTTGAACGACCTCTGCCATAATAGGGAAACTTTTGATTAGCGTTAGGGAGAATACATCAAGAGGAGTGTCCTCTTTTGTAAATTTTTCAGATATTTCCTTCTCTAAGGCTAAACGGGACAATTCATCAGTATTTCCATGATTAGTTGTCCTCTAGAATTTGATCTTGTAATTGAGTCCTCCAAGAAAGAGAGTCATCTCTGCAATTGTGTTGCTGTTAGTGAGATACCCTTCTATGGATTGAAAATGGACACCAGTGGTTGATGATCAGTAATTAGGATAACCTCTCTCCCATGTAGGTACTGGCTGATATGTTTTACACACCCCTAACCAGACTCAAGGCCTCTCTAACCAGACTCAAAGCCTCTCTGTCAATATGCATGTAATTTTTCTTTGCAGGGATAAGGGAATGCGATGTAAAGACTTATGGGGCATCTACTTCCATCATTCATAATATGTCACATGACTGCATCTATACCATAAGGCGAAGCATCACAGGTAAGCTTCACTGGATGATGTGGATCCCAATGTGTGAATGCAGTGTCTATAGTCACCATTTACTTTGCCTTTTGGAAAGCCACCTCACAATACGTTGTCTATTGTCATTTCTCCCCGACCTGTAGTAATGAGTTCAAAAGGTGGAGCACAGTAGCCAGGTTTGGCAAGAACCTGTTAACAAATCCTAAAAAGGATTGTACCTGTGACTTGTCCTTTAGACTTGGGGCATGTACTGCTGCTTGAATTTTGTCAGCACACTTGTGTAATCCTTGTGCATCAATGGTGTGACTCAATAAGTGATGCTTGGCTTAAAGAATTCACACTTTTTGCATGGTGCTCTGAGTCCATAATCTTCTAATCTTTTTACACTGTCTTGAGATTTTGGAGATGTTCCTTGTCATCCTTACTGGTAACAATGATATCATCCAGGTAACACTGAGTTCCTGGGCAGCTTTGCAGCACCTGGTCCATAGCTTTCTGCCAGAGTGGAGGTGCAGATGCTACTCCAAAAATAAGCCTATTTTTGAGAAAACCCTTTGTGAGTGTTTACGGTGAGAAATATTTTGGACTCTTCCTCTGTTTCCATCGGCAGGTAGCCCTCAGCTAAGTCCACTTTTGATAAAGTGTTTCCCTCCAGAAAGGTTTCCAAAGGTATCTTTTACCCCCCAGGCAGATTTCTTTTTAGAAATTGCAATTTTGTTTACAGTCACATTCATTCCTGACTGCAACACAATTGTGTCTCTGGCTGCTGCTTTCATTGATGCAGCGATTTCTACTGCTCTTTTAAATGTGAGTTATGCTTCAGTTAGGAGCCATTTTATTAATGTTTTCTTGTAAGATTCCATATATTAAACAATCTCTCAGTACATCATTAACCCCATCACTGAACTGACAATGCTCAGACAATTTATTCAATTCAGCCACGTAAGCTGAAATGGATTCCCTTCCTTTTGAATTCACTTATGAAACCTAAAACTTTCAGCAATCAACAATGGTTTCAATTCTAATTGTTCCTCAATTACGCTCATGATATCAGCAAAGCTCGTTTGGCTGGCTTGGTTGAAGCAGATACACTTCGAAACAAACTGTATGCTCTTCCACCTATTGCACTCAGCAACACTCACACTTATGTTTTATCGGCTATTTCATTTGCTTCAATATACTGCTCGATTCATTCACTATATATCATCCAGTTATCTGTTATGCCATCAAACACATCTATCTTTCTGATGTAGCCACTTATTTCTGCTATTTTGATTTACTATCGTTATCACTCAGTACTCTCTGTTTATGAACCCTTGGCTGTACATTTTGTTTGTTAGTTTCATCTGTTTTCTGCCTTGTGTTTTTACTCGAACACCTCTCTCCTCTTTTGAAGAAGAACATTCTGCTTTTCAACAGGTTGGTAGTCGACTCGGGTTCATTTTAAAATTTCCTCGTGTTACTGTTACGTTGTGTATCTCCTGAAACTACTAATTGAAATAAAAACACAGGAGCCAGGAGAATATGTCTACTTAGTTTTGCTTTGGTGAGGTGCTCACATATAGTGTGGTGCGTAATGACGTGTGCCATTCACATACTTCTTACATATAATTAATTAAGTAAGCAAACAGGTAATGCTTAATCAAACAATATATTTACAATAACAACAAATAAAGTATACTTAGCGGCCCCTTTATTAGCTACCTGCTGCTGTAGCCCGTCCACTTCAAAGTTTGATGTGTCGTGCATTCAGAGGTGCTCTCCTGCACACCACTGTTGTAACACAAGGCTATTTGTTGTACTGTCCCCTTCCTGTCAGCTTGAACCAGTCTGGCCATTCTCTTCTGGCCTTCTCTTTAACCTACAGAACCTCCGCTCACTAAACCAATTTCCCCCTGGGACCAATAAAGTATGGCTATGACTATGACTATGACTATTTTTTGTTTGTTTTTTGCACCATTCTCTGTAAACTCTAGAGACTGTTGTTCATGAGAATCCCAGGTGATCAGCAGTTAATGAGATACACAAACCATTCTGTCTCGTACCAGCAATCATTCCATGGTCAAATTCACTTAGATCACATTTTTTTCCATTCTGATCTTTGATCTGAAAAATAACTGAACTTCTTTTTTGCATGCTTTTCTGCACTGAGTTGCTGCCACATGACTGGCTGGTTAGATATTTGCATTAATAAGCAGCTGTACCTAATAAAGTGGGTGCCAAGTGCATACATGGCTGGTCAGTGGTAATTCCCCATCATGTTGGAATGAGCTTCCAGCAGAAATGGTTGAATCAGGTTCTATGTTGTCGTTTAAAGTTAAATTGGATAGATATATGGACAGGAAAAGAATGGAGGGTTATGGGCTGAGTGCAGGTCAGTGGGACTAGGAGAGAGTAAGTGTTCGGCACGGACTAGAAGGGCCGAGATGGCCTGTTTCCGTGCTGTAATTGTTATATGGTTATATGTTGATGTTGGGATTATGTCAATACTAATACTATAATGTCAGGAGTAGATGATTAGGCTTCCACTTCTGGGAATCTGGAGACACATATGCTGGACTGGGTAAGGAAAGCATATATCTTTTTCTAAACCTCATTTGTAACCAGGCAGGTCTTAATGAAGGGTCTTGACCTGAAAAGTCGACCATTTATTCATTTCCACAGATGCTGCCTGACTTGATGAGTTCCTCCAGCATTTTGTGTGTGTTACTCTGAATTTCCAGCCTCTGCAGAATCTCATGTGTTTGTAACCAGATTTTTTTTACATGGATTCAGTATTATTAATACTAGCTAATGCAACAGGAAACTATAATGTTAAATTATTTTAAATTCCCAAGCTACCACAGTGTTATTCAAACCGATTTCCTCAAATCATTAGTACAGGTTGCTAAGGTTCAAATCTAATAATATAATGGCTATGCCGTTGAACCACCTAATTGACAATAATAATATGGCAATAGGATCTACAAGGTTCAGGTTCAACACTATACAACAAAACTATGTTCCTCCAGACCATGGTGCACCCACAAAACATATATCACACACAGTACATAAAACAAAATATTATACAATACATAACTGAATAAAATATAATTCAAAAAAGTGTGTGGTAAAGTGCAGAACAGCTTAAGAGTAAACTGCACAGTAAACAGCTCGCTGTCCTAGTGACAAGACCTCGGTGGTGGCACGGTAGTCATTAGTCTCACAGCCTGAGGGAAGAGGCCGTTACGCGGTCTGGCAGTCCGAGTCCTGATGCTCCTGTACCTCCTTCCTGACGGTAGTGAGGCAAAGAGATTATGGGATGGGTGGTCGGGATCCTCTACAACACTTTGGGTAAAACTTGTTGTAACAAATCACGCATGTATACAAGCAGTACTGAAATGAGTTTGGTAGTATTTTTAAACTCAGTGGCATATCCTGTTACTGACTGAGAGGGCAGGCTCTCACCCAACTCTGCCCTTGTTGCAGCTGGTAGGAAGCCATTTTGTGATTAAAACCAGCTTGTTGTGACTGCTCTTGTAAGGTTCATTGCTTCCCTTTGGGGTAGTGTTGCCCTGCACACTCTTTGAGATGGTGATGAAATGTGGCATGTTTGGTCAAATACTAGTAAAGACTAAAGTGGCACCAGCTGCAGCCTGACTTCACGCCAAATGTACATCCTTGGGTGTCACAAACTGTAGAGTAAGCTTTGGATGAAAGTCAAGAGCAATAAATCTCCAGAGACAGATTTTGTACACGTCGAGTTATTGAGACTGGGTGTGAAACTTATTAAGTCCTAACAGGTAAATACAAGACAGATCTCTATGGAATGAAAACAAGCTAATAAAATACCTATTCTTAACTAAAGGCGATCAAACAAAGCCCTGAGAATTATTAACACCACATTAAAAGCTGTCAAAATAAAAGCTTTGAACATCAGAAACAAAGTTGGAAAATTTCCTTTTGAAATGAATCCAGTTAGTAGCAGCCAATGCAAGATTCAGAATGAGCAGGTCCTGTGGTCGTATTCCGAAATGAAGTCAAAACAAAGTCACCTTATGCCAGGTATGAAAATGGTTGAACTTACGGAAAACAAGTTCAATGGAAAAGACTGAAAGACAAGCTTAAACTATTGGTTATGTTAGTGAAAACTTGTTTTTCACGCAGAGGTTATAGAAAGGAAGCCAGTCAGAAAAGGCTGTTAGGAGGGATGCCACAGACTTGACTGTCCCAGGGATGAACATTCAGACTCTCACACTTTCTGACCTAAATGAGTGACCTGGATTCAGAAGCATTTTAGAAGTTGGCCTGGGCTTGCACACAAAATAATTTCAAACAAGGCGAGGCAACACAGTAGGAATTACTGTATGTATATATATATAAAAAGAGAATTCTGTCAAGTGGACAGGTAGAGTCATACATGTTGGAAACAGGCCATTCAGCATCCTCCCTACTAGTCCCATTTGGCCCATAACACTCCAAGCCCTTCTCCTCCATGTACCAATCCAAATGGCTCTGAAATGTTGGAATTGTACCTCTTCCTCTGGCAGCCCATTCCTTTACTCACTACTTACTGTGTAAAGAAGTTATTCCTCACATCTCTTAAATCTTTCCCCTCTTATCTTGTAACCAGAGACACCACACACCCCGGCCACTACCTGTCTGACCTGCTGCCGTCCAGCAAAAGGTTCAGGACACTAAAAGCCAGAACAAATAGACTGAGGAACAGCTTCTATCCCAGAGCTGTGGCCTCCATCACACCACTCCCACAGACCAATGACTGAAACTGTGAGCACACACAGACACACACAAGGACTCAAATACTTGCACTAACGGCACTTTGTGCATTACTGTGATACTCTGGTGCTGCTGCGACTTATCTATTTAATACTGTTTTTCTATTACCGTCTTGTTTTTATCTACCGCTTTATTTAATTGCCTGAGAGGAAGCCAAACAGAGTTTCATTGTACCTGTGTATAATGACAATAAAGATCATTCATTTATTCATTCATTCATTCTATATCTGGACTTCCCAATCCTGGGGAGAAGACTATGACCGTCCACCTTATCCATACTCCTTACAATTTTATAAACTTCTATGAGATCACCTCTCATTTTTCTACACTCCGAGGAAAAAAGATCCAACATAACCGTCCTCTCCCTATACCCCAGGCCCTCAAGTCCAGGCAGCTTCATTATAAATCTCTTCTGCACCCTCTCCAGCTTGGACCATGTCTTTCCAAGAACAGTGTGACCAAAACGCTACATGATACTCCACGTGCAGTCTCATCAATGACTTGTGTAACTGCCACATAATGTCCCAACTCTGAAATTTCATGCCCTAAATGATTTATGAAAGACCAATAATTGCAGTTTTTTGTACAGTGAGAAAATAATGGGAAGTATACTTCATTTATGGTGCTCAGTTGTGGGAAGGGGTGGGGAGGGCAGATAGGGCAGGATGGGGCAGCGGGGGAGAGAGGATTGGAGAGTGTGAAGGGGGATATGTAGTGGGGAAGAGGAGGAGAGGAGGAGATGAGGGAAGGGAGAAAGAGGAAGAGGAGGGAGATGGGGGAGGGGAATGGGGAAGAGGAGGGGCGATAGTGGGAGGGGAGGAGGGGAGGGAGAAGGGGTGGGAAGAGGAGAGGGGGAGGAAGAAGAGATGGGAAAGGGGGATAAGGGAAAGGGAGGGAAGGCAGAAGGGAATGGGGAAGGGGAGGGAGAGGGCAAAGGGGGTGGAAGAGGAGATAAGGAGAAGGGGAGGGAGAGGGGTGGAGTGTGGGGAAGGAAGGGGGCTAGAGAGGAGGTGAGAGAGTTGAGCAGGGAGAGGAGGGGGAAGGGGTGGCAGGGAAGGGAGAAGAGAGAGGGGAGGAGGGAAGAGGGAAGTGGAGGAAGAGAGGAGGGGAGGAAGAGGAGGTGAAGAGGGGAGAGGAGAGGGAGAAGTTTAAGGCAATCTGGAGGTACTAGTAGATTCAGCACTAATCTTGATTTGTCATTGTGAATAGATAGATAGATAGATATACTTTATTGATCCCAAGGGAAATTGGGTTTCGTTACAGCCGCACCAACCAAGAACAGAGCATAAATATAACAATACAAAAACCACAAACAATTAAACAACAAAATGCAAACTATGCCAGATGGAAAATAAGTCCAGGACCAGCCTATTGGCTCAGGGTGTCTGACCCTCCATGGGAGGAGCTGCAAATTCGATGGCAGGAATGACCTCCTGGGCCGCCCAGTGTTGTATCTCGGTGGAATATGGCCGAAGTAGGTATCATACAAGTAGGTATCAGCTTCAGCTCAGTGGCAGAACTTTCCAGAACCATTCCCAAGCATTAAGCACAAACTACAGGCTGATCATCCTGTGTAACACTGAGATACCACTGTATTATCAGAGACACTGTGTTTCATGCTAAATATTCCACATAGACACTGTCCACCCTTAATATTACTCATTAAACACTAGGGCATTCTTTATAAGAGTATTCCCCAGTGTTCTGGCTTTCAATCATCTTTCAACCAACTGAATAGATTAACTAGTTGTTATCTAGGTCCAAATTAGCTTCCATGTTTTCTACAATACCACAGTGATTACATATGCAGTCCTCAGAGAATATAGACCACATCCCAGATTTTGGGAGCCATCACTTGGTGAAATCAGTCATCAGTGAGAAAGTCCACCATCACCTTCAATGTTCCAGCACAACCCTTGCTCAACTGAGGATAAGGGTGAACACAGAACATTGGGGATAGAACAGTACAGCACAGGAACAGGCCATTCGGCCCACAATACTGTACCCAACCAGCTATAAAGCAAATCAGAAACATCCGAACACTAATCCCTGCTACCTACTTGATGATAATAACCTCAGACCTAGCACAAAACCCATGAATGACAAGGCAGCAGCGATCACTGTCCTCTCAGATGCTGCTACGACCTGGACTACCTCCAGCAAGTATCTCAAAGCACAGGGGAGATAAAGCCAACTCCACTCTATAAATCGTCCAGATTCAACGGAATGACAAGCAATTCAGCAAAACTTTTCCATCCCAGGCTTACAACCATAGCATGGTTATACCGAGCTGTTGTGTAAGTGACTTCTGTCACAGGCTTGACACTGGGCTCCTGAAATAGTATCATGCTCTGTTCATGAAAGGGATTACCACATGGATAAAGGGGAAGATTCAAGGATGTATGCAGAGCCTCGCTGATGAATAACAGATATGTGTTAATTTAAAAAGTCATAGCTGATATTTTCCCTTGCCCCAAATATTGTGTTTGAATGGTGGTTTATGCAGATCTAAGCCAGGGGTTCCCAACCTGGGATCCACGGACCACTCGGTTAATGGTAGGGATGCAAAGCATTAAAGAAAAGGTTAGGAACCCCTGATCAAAGCTGATACATTACCTATTTCTGAGAAATGTTCAATTTCAGTCTCATTTGCTCTCTGAAAGGTCTCAATTGTATCCCCTCTTGGGAGTTTCTGGCTGTAGGAGAGAGTGGGAAAGAGGAGGAGGAAGGGAAAGGTATTAAGGTAAAGGCTGGCCAGGTGATTGCAATAACTGCAATGATGAGGTCAAATCTCCAAAATTTCAATCCAGCTCCCTCCACTAAATCAAGAATTTGCAGGAAACTAGCAGCTTTAGAATATCATAACAGCAGCATGTTTGACTGTAAAGATGAGGTGGCATTTAGGAATTTAATAGTGGGGCTTGAAGATCAAAAGATAAGGCATTATAAAATTGAAGAGCGAGGCAATCTTAGAAATGTGCACAACAATGAATAGCCAAAGTACCTAGCAGATGTAAACTAAACTACCCATTCAAAGCAAATGAAAGACAGGAAAATATTGACTGGCTTCCGGGGCTGGCTGTAAGACTTGAATATTCTGATAATGCGGATAAATACAAGAATTGTACAGCAGATAATGTAAGAAATGATGCCCCTAAAGGCACTGATCCACTTATTAATTTGGAGGTTAACAACCCGGACTTTAAGGCTGCTGTGATGACATTGGCTAATCTCTTGCAAAATCCAACGCCATGATGACTACTTAGTAATGTTGAAGGCAATTCGTATTTTGGTGCAAGAGAGATTAAGCCCAGAAGCCATTGCAAAAGCAAACCGTACAAAGGAGGATTTTACTGTATCTTCAGAAAAGCATCTTCTTCGCTTTGATACTGGCACTCTAAATGAAGCTGCAGGAGTCCTCCGACTGCTGTGTATTGAAAAACTATGAGACCTTCAAACCTGGATTCATGAAGCTATTGTAGCTGTTCAGTCAATAATAGCAGATCCCAAAACTGACCACAGGCTGGGAAAGATTGGAAGATGATCAGGAGGTGGGAGTTTGACATTCTGTACAGCTTTGCAATTTTGAAACAGTGTAGACACAAATAAAGGGAAAAGAACCGTTTGAGTCTGGATAACTTCACTAAAGTGAAATAAATAATAAAATATCAGAAATTAAAAGATGGCTTTATTGTCAAGTTGGAACAAAGTTCGAGAGTGTGCATACAATAGTGTCAGACTGTGGTCGGAGGCTTCCGGGATGCTGCATCGGCAAGTTGGCGGCGCTGGAGGTTTACCATCTGCATGAGATGATGGGACTTTCGAGAGACTCTGAGACTTTTACCGTGCCATGGTCTGTTCTTATCAAATTACGGTATTGCTTTGCACTGTTGTAACTATATGTTATAATTATGTGGTTTTTGTTAGTTTTTAAGTCGGTTTGTCGTGTGTTTTCGTGATATCGTTCTGGAAAAACATTTTTATCATTTCTTAATGCATGCCTTATTAAAATGACAATAAAAGGGGACAGTGTGTCCTCATAATTATAATCATAATCATAATAATTTTGTCTACTTAATCATGTTTTAGATGGTATATATACTTTACAAAAGGAAATGGACAAAAGTATAAAATCAAACTGTTTAGATTCTGTCAATTATTTTATGCCTTTACAAGAAAAATAATTTGCATGGAACAACAGTAAATCTTATACTCCAGCATGAAACAAATACAAAATAATACAGATTTTTTAAGAACAGATTTATTTAATCAAATATTTACTGGTGCCAAAAAAAAAGAATTTGCAGCTTTTATAGTTACAGATACTTTCTCCCTTGATTTTCCACTAAATAATCATTAAATAATGTGGAAACAATGTTGAAAGCACTTTATGGATATAATAATTATTCCTCTGGATAGTATTAACAATAGCACAAACTCAGCAGAATGATAAAGAGAAATCCATGCTAGTAAATGGGACATATTCTATTCAACAGAACCACTTCTCACATTAGACCATAAGATATAGGAGCAGAATTAGGCCATTTGGCCCATCAAGTTTGCTCCACCATTACATCATGACTGATCCAAGTTTCCTCTCAGCCCCAATCTCCTGCCTTCTCCCCATACCCCTTCATGCTCTGACCAATCAAGAATCTATCAACCTCTGCTTTAAGTATACATAAAGACTTGGTCTCCACAGCCGCCTATGGCAATGAATTCAATAGATTCACCACTCACTGGCTAAAGAAATTCCTCTTCATTTCCCTTCTAAAAGGATGCACCTCTACTCCACGGCTGTGTCCTCTGGTCCTAGACTCTCCCACTACAGGAAACATCCTCTCCCATTGAGGAATTTCAGCATTTGATAGGGTTCAATCAGGTCACCCCTCATTCTTCTGAATTCCGGTGAATACAGACCCAGAGACGTCAAAACCTCTTCATATGACAAGTCGTCAATCCTGGAATCATTTTCCCTCCATGTATTAAAGACCAAGATTTCAATCAAAGGGAGTGTCCAGATAGAAAACGATTCCAATAAAAACATAGAATTACAGATCTACCCGTGAATCTGACATCTCCTTTTCCAAACCTCTGCCAAAGTTAATTGAGAAGTTCAAATAATTCTCTCAATCTGGTTAATTACGTGATTACAGATTACAAATACAGAAATGCAAGTCACTGCTAAAGACAATTAACAGCAATAGATCAGGAAATTCGGAGGCATGTTTTTTGTTTCCCTGACCAGATAGCAACTTAATGTTTGTACAATTTGTGCTTTTTTTTCTCTCTCTCTCTGTATTCGGTGCTTGTTGGTCTTTTCCCATTGTGGTCTTTTGGATTAACATCAGAACCCATTAACATCCAATGAACATCTGGATATCATTTTCAGTCTCTTTTTTGCTACAAAATGTAAATTGCTTATTCCTTTGCATTTTAAAGATGTTTATTGTAAAATCGTCATTGGATATATTAAAGACTACCTTACATCCATAATCTAGGGTTATCTCAAACCAGAAAACTTTTTCTCGTAGTCTATCCTATCAATTCCCTTCATAATTTCAGAAACCACTACGAGATACCCCCTCAATTTTCCCCTTTCTCTAGGGTAGAAGTTCCCAACTTGGGTTCCATGGACCCCTAGGTTAATGGTAAGGTTCCATGGCATAAAAAAGATTGGGAAATTTTGCTGTAGGGAGAAGATTGTACACAAGCTGAATGTGGACTTCAGAAAAAGTAAGAAGAGGGAACACACACCAATCCTAATGGAGGGAGCGGAAGTGAAGAGGATGAGCAATTACAAGTTCTTGGGTGTTAATATCTCTGAGAACCTAACCTTGTCCCAGCTAATCGATGCAGCTATGAAGAAGGTAAGACAGTGATTATATTTCATTAGGAATTTGATGCAATTTGGAATGTCGCCTAAAACACTTGAAAATTTCTACAGATGTACCATGGAGAGCATTCTGACTGGCTGCATCACCCTCTGGTATGGTGGCGGGGGGCGGGGGGGAGGTCACTGCAAAGGAACAAAGTAAGCTGCAGAGAGTTGTAAAATTAGTCAGCTCCATCATGGGTACTAGCCGCCGTAGTATCCAAGACATCTTCAAGGAGATGTCCCAAAAAAGCAGCATCCATTATTAAGGTCCCCCATCACCCAGGACATGCCCTCTTCTCATTGCTACCATCAGAAAGGAGGTACAGAAGCTTGACGTCACATACTCAACGATTCAGGAACAGCTTCTTCCCCTCTGCCATCAGGGTTTTGAATGGACATTGGAACCATAAACACTACCTCACCGCTTTTTAAAATTTTTGTTTTTGCACTATTTAATTTAACTATTTGATACACACATACAGTATATACTTCCTGTAATTCAGTTTTTCCCCCCTATATTATCATGTATTGCATTGTACTGCTGTTCAAAGTTAACAAATTTCAGGACATATGTCAGTGGCATTAAACCTGATTCTGATTCTGAAATTAAGATATTGAACGTTTTTATTGTAGTAAGTACTATCGAAAATGTTACATTAATTGTTTTGACTGTCAGATACTTTTGTTCCAATATTAAAGCAATATAATTATTTGTAATATAGAGTCACAGAGAAATACAGGGCAGAAACATGCCTTTCAGGCCATCTAGTCCATGCCGAAAACTATTTAAACTGCCTACTCCCAATGACCTGCACTGGGACCATAGCCCTCCATATTCCTACTATCCATGTACCTATCCAAATTTGTCTTAATCGTCGAAAACAAGCTTGCATGGACCACTTGTGCTGGCTGCTCATTCCACGCTCTCATAACCCTCTGAGCAAAGAAGTTTCCCCTCATGTTCCCCTTAAACTTCTCACCTTTCACACTTAAGCCATGACCTCTGGTTGTAGTCCACCCAAAGTCAGTGGAAAAAGCCTGCTTGCATTTACCCTATCTATATGCCTCATAATTATCTATACCTCCATCAAATCTCCTCTCAATCTTCTACGTTCTAAAGAATACAGTCCTAACCTATTCAATCTTATAACCCAGGTCCTCCAGACCCGGTAAAATCCTTGTAAATTTTCTCTGTACTTTCTCAACCTTGTGGATAAGTGACCAAAACTGCACACAATACTCCAAATTAGGCCTCAACAATGTCTTATAACTTCAACATAACATCCCATCTCCTGTACTCAATATTTTTATTTATGAAGGACGATGTGCCAAAAGCTTTCTTTACAACCCTATCTACCTGTTACACCACTTTCAATGAATTATGACCTGTATTCCCAGATCTTTGTTCTACCACACTCCTCGATGTCCTGCTGTTCACTGTGTAAGACTTACCCTGGTTGGTCCTACCAAAGTACAAATCCTTGCACTTGTCTGCATTAAATTCCATCTGCCATTTTTCAGCCCATTTTTCCAGCTGATGCAGATCCCTCTGCAAGCCATGATAGCCTTCCTCACTGTCCACTACACACCCAATCTTAGTGTCATCCGCAAAGTTGCTGATCCAGTTGATCACATTATCATCCAGATTATTGTTATAGATGACAAAGAACAAAGGGCCCAGCCTCGATCCCTGTGGCACTCCACTTACAGGCCTCCAGTGAGAGAGGCAACCATCAACTACCACTGTCTGGCTTCTCCCACAAAGCCAATGTCTAATCCAATTTACTACCTCATCTTGAATGCTGAGCTGCTGAACTTTCTTGACCAACCTCCCATGTGGAACCTTGTCAAATGCCTTCTTAAAGTCCATGTAGACAACATTTACTGCCTTGCCTTCGTCCACTTCCTGGTAACTTCTTCAAAAACCTCTATAAGATTGGTTAGACATGTCCTACCGTACATGAAGCCATGCTCATTATCCTTAATCAGTCCGTGTCTATCCAAATACTTATATATCTGGTCCTTTAGAATACCTTCCAATAACTTTCCCACAACTGATGTCAGACTCGCTGGTTTATAATTTCCTGGTTTCTGTTTAGAGCCTTTTTAAATAGTGGAACAACATCGGCTATCCTCCAATCCTCTGGTACCTCCCCTGTCACTATGGGTGTTTTAAGTATTTCTGCTAGGGCCCCAGCAATTTCTGCAGTTGCCTCCTGCAGGGTTCAAGGGAACTCCTTGTCAGGCCCTGGGGATTTATCCACCCTGATTTGCCTCAGGGTAGCAAACACCTCCTCCTCTGTAACCTGTACAGGGTCCATGAAGTTGATGCCACCTTGCCTCACTTCTATAGACTCTGTATCCGTCTCCTGAGTAAATACAGATGTAAAGAATGCATTTAAGATCTCCACCATCTGTTTTGGCTCCACACATGGATTACCATCCTGGTCTTCCAGAGGACCAATTTTGTCCCTAGCAAGCCTTTTGCTCATAACATACCTGTAGAATCCCTTAGGATTCTCCTTCACCTTGTCTGATCGAGCAACTTCATGCCTTATTTTAGCTTTCCTGATTTCTTTCTTAAGTGTCTCTTGCATTTCTTGTACTCCATAAGCACTTCATTTGTTCCTGTTCGCCTATACCTGCTATGCACCTCTTCTTTTTTTCTCTTAACCAGGGCTTGAAAACCAAGTTTCCCTACACGTGTTACGTTTACCTTTTATTCTGACAGGCACATACAAGCTTGGTACTCTCAAAATTTTGTTTTTGAATGCCTCCCACTTTCCAAGAATACCTTTGCCTGAAAACAGCTCGTCCCAATCAGCAGTTGCCAGATCAATTCTGATACCACCAAAATTGGCCTTTCTCCAATTTAGAATCTCAACCCATGATGCAGAACTATATATTTTAGATTTAGATTATGAAGACAAGCAGTCCTCTTTTATTGTCATTTAGTAATACATGCATTAAGAAATGATACAATATTTCCTCCGGTGTGATATCACAAAACACAGGACAGACCAAGACTGAAAAAACTAACAAAACCACATAATTATAACATATAGTTACAACAGTGCAACAATACCATAACTTGATGAAGAACAGTCCATGAGCACAGTAAAAAGTTCAAAGTCTCTCGAATGTCCCACATCTCA
This sequence comes from Mobula hypostoma, assembly GCF_963921235.1. Lineage (NCBI taxonomy): Eukaryota > Metazoa > Chordata > Chondrichthyes > Myliobatiformes > Myliobatidae > Mobula > Mobula hypostoma. Next base: position 9,976,390 of record NC_086107.1, read on the forward strand.
CGCAGACGGGAGAAGGAAGAAAAACTCTCCCTGCCATGCCCAACCACAGTCCGACTCTGAGTCATCCGAAAACTTCGAGCCTTCGATCAGCTCTCCGACACCGAGTACCGAGCGCCATCTTTATCCTAACGATTTGACCTCAATCTCGGTTGCCAACAGCAAGCAAAGCCGGGGATTTTTGAGGCTTTCCCTCCAGAAGATTCCCGATCGCGCAGTAACAACAGCAGCGAACGGGCGTTTCAGAAATTTCTCCAGATGTTCCTCTGTGCTTTCACGTCTGTCTCCATCAAATCAGAATTGTCCACAGCCCCTATTTAACGGATACAATATCATTTTCACCGGAGGGCTGCGCACGCATGGTGCGCTGCTCTCTCCTCCTGCCATCTTTACTCCTCCTCTCTTGCATATTTACTTTAAAATTAATGGCACTGTGGTCACTAGGTGCAAAGTATTCCCCTACACAAACTTCTGTCACCTGCCCTGCTCAAACTCTAATAGCAAATCCAGTATCACAAGCTTTCTCATTGGGAATTCTATGTATTGATGAAGGAAAATTTCCTGAGCACATTTGACAAACTCTATCTCACCTAATCCTTTTACAGTATGGGATTCACAGTCAATATGTGGAAAAGTTTAAAATCACCTACTATAACAACATTTGGTTCTTGCAACAGTCTGCGATCTCTTTACAAATTTGTTTTTCTAAATCCCTAGCAATGTTGGGTGGTCTGTAATATAGCCCCATTAATGCGGTCATACCTTTCTTATTTCTCAATTCCACCCATAATGCCTCACTGATTGAGTTCTCCAGTCTGTCCTGACAGAGCACTGCCGTGACTTTTTTCCCTGACTGGTAACGCCATCCCTCCTCCTTTAATCCCTCCTGCTTTGTCATGTATAAAACAACGGAACCCCAGAATATTTAACCACCAATTCTCACTGTTGGCTACAATATCGTAAGTCCAGGTGTTGATCCATGCCCTGAGCTCAGGTTGCAGCATGGTCAACCTTTTGACTCCTAATTTTTCTGAGGTCTTCCCAACGTCTGCCTCCAGAACCTTTCCACTAACTGTTCTGACACTCTGGTTCCCATCCCCCTGCAACTCCAGTTTAAACCCCACAGTGCAGCATTAACAAACCTTCCTGCTTGGATATTAGTTCCCACCCAGTTCAAATGCAAACTGTTCCTTCTGCTTTTCTTTTGCTTTCTCTGACTAAAGCCTCTCTTTGCTGAAGCCTTGATGAGCTAAAGCCTTAAGATCATCACTCTGACTCATCGTTCTGTTCTGTGCTGTATCTCTAAATAAAATACAAATGGAAATAAATTTCATAGCACTCAAAGTCTCCTCCATTAAAAAAACAATCAAACTGGCAGACAAGACTTCCCCTTGACTATCTTTGATTCATTCCAGACTATCCAAGTGCAGATTAATCCTGTCCTTCAGAATTCTTTACAGTAAACTCCCTACTGCTGATGTAAGATATCTGTAATCACCAGGTCCTTCTTGGATAAAGAAGCCATATTTAGTTTCCTTTAGTTAGGCAGCATTGCTTCTGGGGCCAGAGAAGATATGAAATCTCCTTTGGCAGCCTGGGATACAATTCATCAAGCCCTAACAATTTACCCACCTTTAAGCCTGCTAAGACATCTAATAGCTCCTCATTTCCATGTCATACCCCTTCCTTCAATTCTCCATCTTCCTCCCTAGTGAACACTGAGGAGCAGTATTCATTTAAGGCCTCATTTACATCATTGGAAATAAATGTGCAGTATAGGAATACACCCCTTGGCCCACTATGTCTGTGCTAACCACAATGCCAAGTTGAACTAGTCACAGCTAAACCCCATTTGTCCATGTATCTATCGAAATGCACCTAAATCTTTTGCTATCGTATCTGCTTCTATCACCTCCCTTGGTCATGCATTCCATAGACCCACAATACCTGGTGTGAAAACCTTACTCTTCACGTCCCTTCCCTTAAACATATGCCCTCGAGTTTTAGACTTTCCCAACGTGGGAAAAAGACCATGACCACCACATTATCTATGGCCCTTCATAATCTTATAAGCCAGTATAAAGTCACACTTAAGCCTCCTTCGGTTAAGGGAAACAGTCCCAGCCCATCCAGTCTTGCCAATATCCTTGTGAATAGTTTCTGCTCCCTTTCTCACTTAATCACATTTTTCCAAGAGTATGACAACTGGAACTGTTCACAATGTCTCACCAACATCTTGTATAGCTGTAAAATGGCATTCCAATTCTTGTACTCAATGTCCTGACCAATGAAAGGCAAGCATGCCAAATGCCTCTTTCACTGCCTTGATAATCTGTACACCACTTTCAAGGAACTCTGTACTTGTACTGTAAGTCTCTCTGTTCTACAACACTTCCTGGGGCTCTGCATTCATAGTGCATTTCCTGCCCTGGCACAATTTCCCAAGATGCTTCACTTTGCATTTGTCCGAATAAATTCTATCTGCAATTTATTTACCTCAAAGTTCAAAGTAAATTTATTATCAAAGTACATGTATGTCACCATATACAAACGTACTACCCTGAGATTAATTTTCTTGTGGGCATTGAATAAGTTGATAATAACTTTCCTAGTTGATCTACGAGGGGTGATCAATAAGTTCGTGTCTCAAGGTAGAAGGAGATGAGTTATACAGCTCTCGTTACATGCACATGCAGTTCAACTCTGAGTGATTATGCAGAAAGTTTGAGGTTAATAACTCATCTCCTTCTACCTTAGACCACAAACTTATCAATCACCCCTGATGAGTTATTAACCTTAAACTTTCTGCATAATCACTCAAAGAGTTGAACTGCATGTGCATGTAACGAGAGCTGTATAGAACATAATGCTCCCATATAACCCTCCACCTTAAATTCCTCCATATACCTGTCCAGTAGTCTCTTAAATTTAACTCATCTCCTTCTACCTTAGGCCACGAACTTATCAATCATCCCTGTTGTGGGCACTTTCTGGAGGTCCAAGATCTGTATGCTCCACGACCGCTGGACTAAGTGTGTAAATGTAGAAGGAGACTATGTCGAAAAATAAATATGCTAGGTTTTCTAAAATTGACTCCTTTTACCTTAGGCCATGAACTTATCAATCACCCCTCGTAAGTCCTGTTGTAACCTTAGATTACCTTCTGTATTGTCCTCTACACTACCAATTTCTGTGTAACCTGCAAATCTACTACTTAGGTCACTTACCTTTTTCCTTGTGTTTACCTTTTTGTCTAAATTGTTAAAATAGTTGACAAACAACAGGGGACACTGCAGGTAAAGAAATGGCAGGGAACAAAGCACTGATCCTTGCAGTACGCTATCAGTCGGAGGCCTTCAATCTGAAAAGCAGCCCTTCATTACCACTCACTGCCATCTACCACCAAGTCAAATTTGTCTCCAATTGGTGAGTTCACTCTGGACCTCATCTACTTTTTTTCTAAAACCAAATCTTCAGTGCTGTTGATATTAATTTTATTCACATCTGATCAATGCAGAACAGGAAATAATACCTTTCAACTATCAGGGTTGTAGTTTATATAAAATAATAGCTGCAAGTATACTTCTGTTTTGTCACTTTTGATTGTGTCTTCAATTTTTTTCCTGTTGTGTTGTGGTCTTGTAGGTTTTCCTAATATGTAACATGTATAAGAAATAAAGTGGATGAGCTTGAGGTTCAGTTGGAAATTGGCAAGCATGACGTTGTGGGAATAACAGAGACATGGCTGCAAAAGGACCAGGGCTGGGAAATGAATATTCAGGGTATACGTCCTATCGAAAGGACAGACAGGTTGGCAGAGGGGGTGGGGTAGCTCTGTTGGCAAGGAATGAAATTCAGTCACTTGTGAGGGGGGACATAGAATCAGGAGATGTAGAGTCAGTATGGATAGAACTGAGAAACTGTAAGAGCAAAAAGACACTAATGGGAATTATCTACAGGCCCCCAAACAGTAGCCTGGATATAGGGTGCAAGTTAAATCAAGAGTTAAAATTGGCATGTCGCAAAGGTAATACTATGGTTGTTATGGGGGATTTCAACATGCAGGTAGACTGGGAAAATCAGGTTGGTACTGGACCCCAAGAAAGGGAGTTTGTGGAGTGCCTCAGAGATGGATTCTTAGAGCAGCTTGTATTAGAGCCTACCAGGGAGAAAGCAATTCTGGATTTAGTGTTGTGTAATGAGCCAGATTTGATAAGGGAACTCGAGGTAAAGGAGCCATTAGGAGGTAGTGACCATAATATGATAAGTTTTAATCTACAATTTGAGAGAGAAGAGGGAAAATCGGAAGTGTCAGTATTACAGTTGAACAAAGGGGACTATGGACCCATGAGGGAGGAGCTGGCCAAAGTTGACTGGAAAGATACCCTAGCAGGGATGACAGTGGAACAACAATGGCAGGTATACAGAAGGTGCAGGATCAGTTCATTCCAAAGAGGAAGAAAGATTCTAAGGGGAGTAAGGGGAGTAAGGGGCAACCATGGATGACAAGGGAAGTCAAGGACAGTATAAAAATAAAAGAGAGGAAGTATAACATAGCAAGGATGAGCGGGAAGCCAGAGGATTGGGAGACTTTTAAGGAGCAACAGAAGATAACTAAAAAGGCAATATGCGGGAAAAGGATAAGGTACGAAGGTAAGCTAGCCAAGAATATAAAGGAGGATAGTAAAAACTTCTTTAGGTATGTGAAGCGGAAAAAATTAGTTAAGACCAAAGTTGGGCCCTTGAAGACAGAAACGGGTGAAATTGTTATGGGGAACAAGGAAATGGCAGATGAGCTGAACAGGTACTTTGGATCCAACTTCACTAGGGGAGACACAAACAATCTCCCAGATGTAATAGTGGCCAAAGGACCTAGGATAATGGAGGAACTGAAGGAAATTTGCATTAGGCAGAAAATGGTGTTGGGTAAACTGATGGGACTGAAGGCTGATAAATCCTAGATGGTCTGCATCCCAGGGTACTTAAGGAGGTGGCTCTAGAAATCGTGGACGCATTGGTAATCATTTTCCAATGTTCTATAGATTCAGGATCAGTTCCTGTGGATTGGAGGGTAGCTAATGTTATCCCACTTTTTAAGAAAGGAGGGAGAGAGAAAACAGGCAATTATAGACCAGTTAGTCTGATATCAGTGGTGGGGAAGATGCTGGAGTCAATTATAAAAGATGAAATAGTATATTTGGATAGCGGTAGCAGGATAGGTCCGAGCCGGCATGGATTTATAAAGGGGAAATCATGCTTGACTAATCTTCTGGAATTTTTTGAGGATGTAACTATGAAAATGGACATGGGAAAGCCAGTGGATGCAGTGTACCTGGACTTTCAAAAAGCCTTTGATAAGGTCCCACATAGGAGGTTAGTGGGCAAAATTAGAGCACATGGTATTGGGGGTAGGGTACTGACATGGATAGAAAATTGGTTGGCAGACAGGAAACAAAGAGTAGGGATTAACGAGTCCTTTTCAAAATGGCAGGCAGTGGCTAGAGGGGTACTGCAAGGCTCGGTGCTGGGACCGCAGCTATTTACAATGTACATTAATGATTTAGATGAAGGGATTAAAAGTAACATTAACAAATTTGCAGATGACACAAAGCTGGGTGACAGTGCGAAATGTGAGGAGGATGTTATGAGAATGCAGGGTGACTTGGACAGGTTGGGTGAGTTGGCAGATGCAGCTTAATGTGGATAAATGTGAGGTTATCCACTTTGGTGGCAAGAACAGGAAGGCAGATTACTATCTGAATGGTGTCAAGTTAGGAAAAGGGGAAGTACAACAGATCTGGGTGTCCTTGTTCATCAGTCACTGAAAGTAAGCATACAGGTACAGCAGGCAGTGAAGAAAGCTAATGGCATATTGGCCTTCATAACAAGGGGAGTTGAATATAGGAGCAAAGAGGTCCTTCTGCAGTTGTACAGGGCCCTGGTGAGATTGGAGCGACTGGCCTTGTATACACTGGAATTTAGCAAGATGAGAGGGGATCTGATTGAAACATCTAAGATTATTAAGGGATTGGACATGCTAGAGGCAGGAAACATGTTCCCGATGTTGGGGAGTCCAGAACCAGAGGCCACAGTTTAAGAATAAGGGGTAGACCATTGAGAATGGAGTTGAGGAAAAACTTTTTCACACAGAGGGTTGTGGATCTGTGGAATGCTCTGCCTCAGAAGGCAGTGGAGGCCAATTCTCTGGATTCTTTCAAGAAAGAATTAGATAGAGCTCTTAAAGATAGCAGAGTCAAGGGATATGGGGAGAAGGCAGGAACTGATTGTGAATGATCAGCCATGATCACAGTGAATGGCAGTGCTGGCTTGAAGGGCTGAATGGCCTACTCCTGCACCTATTGTCTATTGTAACACCTCCTGCAAATATTGGGAAAAAAAGGCAAATAGACAATAGTTTCTTCTTTACCTTTAATGTAATGAGTTTAATTGTCGTTGGTATCAGAAATATGTTGTTAATTTGGGTAGTTGTTAATTTGACTTAATGAAGATGGTTTCAATAGTAAGCTATGGCAGGAATTAACATGCCATACCATGTGAAAAATAACAGGTAAACTCCAATGGTCATTAGATGGTGAGGAAAGTGAAATGCTAATTTTATACTTGAGTCATTCTGCACTGGAGTCCTTCAATATTGAAACGAGAAGCTTAGATTTAGAACAGGGGTTCCCAACCTTTTTTATGCCATGGACCTCTACCGTTAACTGAGGGGTCCTTAAACCACAGGTTGGGAACCCCTAATTTAGAAGGCTATGAGCCAAATGCTGGCAAATGGGACTAGTTTGGATTGGCAGCTTGGTCAACATGGACTAGATGAGCTGTCCTTGGACAGAGTCCAGTATATATGATGATCTCTGTCCAATGACCATAATATCCTTTCTCATGTCTGGTGTCCAGATCCACAAACAGTATTCCAGATGTATTCTAACCAGAGAAAACAAACCATTTAGAATGGCTCACTAATGCTGATGTCGCTAGTGACAACGCTATAACCAGAAGAAAAAGAAAACCATGAAATACAAAACCTAACTATTGATTTTTGGACATATTGCCAATATGTTACATCTTTTTAACTTCCTCCAATTTTCCTATCAAACATCAAAATTTTGAATGGTATTTTTCCCATCAAAATGGTGGTAAAGAATTCCAGTTTTGCGGTCTTGAAACTGTTAAGCCATCATGAGAATCAATCAAAGTTAAGTTATCCATGACTGGGAATTCTTTCCGGCAAGAGAGAGCAAAACAATTGGGTAAATCTCTGCCCACAGAGGCATTTTAGTTTCTGTGCAAATTATCATTGTGACAGTTGAAATTCTGGACTATAAGGATTAATTTAGAATCCAATGGCATAAGCAAGCAAGGCTGTGCTTGCTGCTAAAGCTTAACAGATGGTAAACAGGTGGCAAAAACTCTTTAATTACCTAAGCAGCACTTCAGCTTAAAAGCTCTTAAGGGTTTTGGATTCAGAGTCTTGGGTGTATGGTATGTTGCCAATTTTTAATTTTGTGTCACATATAATCAAACATCTATTATGTTAATTAAATAATAACTTCATGTAATTGTGGCATAAAGTATTTATGTAATGTGGATTGTGTCAGATTTGATATGCTTGTATTTGTTTTATACCAAGAAATACACTCAGAATCATTAACCATTATTATGTAACAAGGCTGTGATAGAAATTTGTTGACATCATGAATTTTAGAAAATCACAATTGATCCCCAAGCATAAAATTCAAATGTATCAAATTAAGTCATTTTGTTACACTGCTTGGAATCTCTAAGCTAATCATCAATTATTTACATAATATTGACCAATATACAATGTTATAAATCCATTTTAATCATCAGCATGTGAAATATTGAATTCAGTTAAGATTTAATTTGCAGACTGCAGCACCTTAAAGTCATTATACCAGTTTTGCACTATATGCGTGTTTATACTTATTGATTGGATGGGTAGGTATACTGAATAAATTTTAAATGCATAGTGGTATGAAGATCTGTATAAAGTTCAAAGTGAAATTTATTGTCAAAGTACATACATGTCACCACATACAACCCAGAGATTTTTTTTCTGTGGGCATACTTAGCAAATCAATAGAACAGTAACTTTAAACTGTAAACAAACTTTGCAAATGCAGATATAAATAAATAGCAATAAATAACACGCATTAAACAACAATATATCAGAGTCCTTAAATGAGTGTAGCTATCCTCTTTTGTGCAAGAGCCTGTTGGTTGAGGGGTAGTAGGTGTTTTTGAACCCGGTGATGAAAGTTTTGAGGCATCTGTACCTTCTACCTGGTAGAAGGCTTGGATGGTGAAGATCTTTGATGATGGATGCTTCTTTTCTATGGCAACATTTGATGTAGAAGTGCTCAATGGTTGGAAGGGTTTTAACCATGATATACTGGCCCAAATTCACCACTTTTTGTAGGATTTCCACTCAGAGGAATTGGGGTTCCCATACCAGGCCATAATGCAAACAGTTAGCACACTTTCCACCACACATCTATAGAGGTTTGCCAATGTTTTCGATGATATGCTGAACCTCCTCAGACTCCTGAAGAAGTAGCGGCACTGTCATGCTTTCTTTGCCATAATATTTATATGATGGCTGGCTATTTTTAACCATGGACAGAAAGGTAACATAATAAGCCACTTATTTATATTTTAATAGTTATCTGTATAATATTGTCTGTATTACATAACCTTGAAGGGTAGGAATCCAGTTAAAACTAGTTTAAATGCATAAGTGTTAAATATATCAGTGTGTAAATTCAGTAGGACTTAAAAACTAATCTACTGCCTTTATTGACTCTGATAGTAATTGACGAAACTTTTCAACATCAGGCTATGAAAAATGGAATGGGAAGGTAAAGTTCTTATCAAGGAGAATTGTAGATATTTTACTTTAAATGATTTAATTTTGACACACTTGTCAAAGTGAATTATTTCTGATGTGATGAAAGTCATGATGACTTCATCAAGTGGAATTAACCCCCTGGATGGAAACCGGGGTCACCGGTACCTTAGCTCTCCTCAGGTCTACCACCAGCTCCTTAGTCTTATTCACATTAAGCTGCAAATAATTCTGCTCACACCATGTGACAAAGTTTCCTACCATAGCCCTGTACTCAGCCTCATCTCCCTTGCTGATGCATCCAACTATGCAGAGTCATCAGAAAACTTCTGAAGATGACAAGACTCTGTGCAGTAGTTGAAGTCTGAGGTGTAAATGGTGAAGAGAAAGGGAGACAAGACAGTTCCCTGTGGAGCCCCAGTGCTGCTGATCACTCTGCTGCTGATCACGTACTGTGGTCTGCCAGTCAGGTAATCAAGAATCCATGACACCAGGGAAGCATCCACCTGCATCGCTGTCAGCTTCTCCCCCAGCAGAGCAGGGCGGATGGTGTTGAACACACTAGAGAAGTCAAAAAACATGACCCTCACAGTGTTCGCTGGCTTGTCCAGGTGGGTGTAGACATGGTTCAGCAGGTAGACGATGGCATCCTCAACTCCTAGTCGGGGCTGGTAGGTGAACTGGAGGGGATCTAAGTGTGGCCTGACCATAGGCTGGAGCAGCTCCAGAACAAGTCTCTCCAGGGTCTTCATGATGTGGGAGGTCAATGCCACTGGTCTGTAGTCATTGAGGCCACTGGGGTGCAGCGTCTTTGGCACAGGGACGAGGCAGGACGTCTTCCACAGCACAGGAACCCTCCGGAGCCTCAGGCTCAGGTTGAATACATGGCGAAGTACTCCACATAGCTGAGGGGCACGGGCTTTGAGCACCCTGGTACTGACACCATCCGGTCCTGCAGCCTTGCTTGGGTTGAGACGTTTCAGCTGTCTTCTCACCTGTTCAGCTGTGAAGCCCACCATGGTGGTTTCGTGTGGGAAAGGGGTACAGTCATGAGAGCAGGGTGGGCGACTGTGAGGAGGGCTAGGAGGGGTAGAACTTGCATATGATAAATTTATGATTATATTTACAGAAACAGCATGTCTTTTTGTCCCTACACAATCACTTATGAAATATTCCCTGTTATTCTCTTCATTTCCATGTTGCCTTTTGATGAATTATGGTCAATTTTCATACAAATGCAGATAGCACCCAGCTCTTACATCTTCATTTGTATTCTCAGTTTTATCAGAACTTTCTTTATTCTACAGCACTCAAAAGTTCCAATGAAAGATCATCACACTGAACTACTAACTACAGCGCCTTGAAAAAATATACAGCCCTCACAACCATTTTCACATGTTACTGTCTCATTTTCTAAATTTAAAATATATTGAAGTAGGATTTTTGAGCTAATCTACAAAACATGGTTCATCATGTCAAATCAAATGAAAAAAATCCAAAAACCTGTCAACAATTTTCTAAAAATTAAAAACCAAAATAGTGAGGCTGAGAAAGTATTCATTCCCTTTATAGTTACTACACTAACTTTCCTCAGGTGCAATATATTGCCTTACCAACTCACCCAATTTGTTGATGTAGACAATTGGAGGCTCACCTGTTTTCAATGAATTCATAAGAATAAATATCCCCTGTCTCTGTAAGGTCCAATAGTATGGTAGATTTTCAACAGACCAAACCATAATGAAGACAAAATAGCGTTCAAGACTAATCAGGGAAATGATAATTGAGAAGCACAAATCTGGGAAAGGGTACAAGACACTGAACATACCTTGGAGCTCAGTACAATCCACTGTAGAAAAAACATGAAACCACAACCACGCTACCTAGATCAGGGCACCCCTCTAAACTTAGTCGCCAGGGAAGAATGGCACTTGTAAGAGAGGCTACTGTGACCCCAACAGTCACTCTGAGTGAGCTGCAGAAGTCAGTGGCTGCAACTGGAGATGAAGTTCATGACTCCACAATCTCCAATTGCCTTCCACAAAAAGGGTATTTATAGAAGAATGGCAAGGAAGAGAGAGAGAGATACTTTATTGATCCCAAAGAAAATTACAGTGTCACAGTAGCATTACAAATATTAGAAGTAAGAAAGAATTAAAAAATAGATTTCCTCAAACAGTCTAACAGGAGGATGTCATCACTTCCCCAACTATAGGTTGACTCATTATAGAGCCTAATGGCAGAGGGTAAGAATGATGTCATATCACGCTTTTTGGAGCAGCACGGTTGTCTTAGTCTATTGCTAGAAGTGCTCCTGTGTTCAGCCAAGATGGCATGCAGAGGGTGAGAAACATTGTCCAGAATTGCCAGAATTTTCCATCGGGTCCTTTGTTCTACCACAGCCTCCAGTGTGTCCAGTTTGACTCCTATAACAGATCCAGACTTCCTAATCATTTTATTGAGCCCATTTGCATCACTGTGTTGATGTCATTGCCCTAGCACATCACTGCACAGAAGATTGCACTGGTGACAATAGACTGGTAGAACTGGAAGGAAGAAGCCCTGGCTGAAAAAGAAAAGCATATCCTTGTCTGTAAAGACTTTGCAAAGCATCACTTAGAAGATTCTGTAAAGCGATGGAAGGTCTTGTGGTCAGATGAGAGTAAAAGTGGAAATTTTTGGCCTCAACGCTAAGCAGGTAACAACCATCCCTACTGTAAAGTATGGCAGAGGTAGCATCATGCTATGAGAATGCTTTCCGAGAGCAGAGATCAGAAATCTGGTCGGGATTGATTAGAAGATGAATGCTGCTAAATACAGAGAGATCCTGGATAAAAACCTGTTAGCTTCTGCCAGGAAGCTTAAACTGGAGAGGAAGTCTGTCTTTCAGCAGAACAACAACCCAAGCAAACTGCCAGAGCAACTATGGAATGACTTCAAATGAAGAAAATTGATGTCCTTGAGTGACCCAGAGTCCTGGCCTTGACCCAAACGAACATCTCTGACAAGACCTCAAGATTGCAGTCCTCTGCCGCTCCCCAACTGGGCACAGCTTGAGCAATTTTGCGAGGACGATTAGGCAAATCTTGCTCCAACATGTTGTGCAAAGGTAATAGAGACTTATCCAAAAAGACTACTGGCTGTAGTAGCTGTGAGATGTGGTTTAATTAAGTACTGAGCAAAGGGGAATGAATACTTCTGAACTGCTGACATTTAAGTTCTTGAATTTTTTTTTAGTTTTTCATGCTTTACAATTTTCCCTGTTTTTTGGTCTCTACTGTGAAAAAGGAGCATGTGATTCACAAATATAAAATTATCGGTTAAAATAATAAAAATCCCTGGTTGTAATACTCATTTATACAACAAAGGGTTGGGCTGAATACTTATTCAAGGCACTGTACGTCTCACTCTGCAGACACTGCCCAATCTATTGAACACTTTCTGCTTCCTACACGTCAGCCTTTCAGTTCTATTTTTGGTCTTCAGCACCTACCTCCTCCTGGTAGGACTATACTATGTATCTGAGTTTTCATTCTAATCGAACTTATATCAGGGATATAATGAATCACAAGAAGAAACGTTGAGAAACATGCACTTTATTTCATTGCCTAACCAGCCAGTACTGTACATATTTACATGCACATCACATTCCATTCCAATTTTGCAAAAAGATTAAATGAGTAATTCTGTGTGTTTTATAATGTTGATTACATACACCATAACCCATATCTACACTGGAGATCCTCACTTGATGGCAGGGCATTAGCATTTTGGCTCTATCGACAAAGGATTCCTTCAAAAACCTCTTTACCGTAGCAGTTAGTGCAACGCTTCATGGTGCTAGCTATAGGATTGTGTTTCAATCCCCACAGCTGTCAGTAAGGTGTTTGTATATTCTCCGCCCCCCCCTCCCCCCCCGGACCACGTGGGTTTCTTCCGACATTCCAAGGACATATGGGTTAGGGTTAGTAAGGTATGAGCATGCAGTGTTGGCTTTGGAAGTATCACGGCACTTGCGGGCTGCCCCCAGCACCTATTTGGCGCAAACCATGGAAACCATGTTTCAATGTACAGGTGACAAATATACCTAATCTTGATCTTTATCTTTGTTTTGCTCCTTCCCTTTCAACATTTGAAGGGTTATTAAAGCACACCCTTTGGATTATTTTCATCAATTTTCTTAGCATTTCTATCTTTTGGACTATATATTGATAGTGATATGTAATAAACTATTGAGCATAAATCAGTCAGTGACAGATTAAACTGATTACAAAAGCAGTGCTGGCTCGAAGGGCCGAATGGCCTACTCCTGCACCTATTGTCTATTGTCTAAAACAGATGAGACAAGTCACTAATTACAAATACTTAAAGAACCTTGTCATCACTTTTTGATTATTAAAAACATACCATAAAAAGCACCTTCTCTGGTTCACCACCAAAAGATAATGAATGGAGAATTGAATTGACTTTATTTCTTACATCCTTCACATACATGAGTAAAAATCTTTACTTTACATCTCCGTCTAAATGTTGCATTTCAGTCAGTAGAGATTAGGTAAAAATGATTCATCTAGGGTTATCGGATTCATAGTTGCAGCCAAACATCATTAACTGTCCAACTCAGTTCAGATAATACTACACTTGTGCTTGAATTGTGTGTTATCTTGTTGCACTTAAGATGATGAGATTGGCAAATAATAAACTCTAAGACTCCCTATCCAACATAGGAGCCATGGAATTGTTTAGAGATACTTTCTTACAGCAAAAGGGTGATTCATGATTCACACTGATTCAGTAGGCCAAAGGGCCTGTTTTGTCCTGAATTTCTCCTTGACTACTTAAGCATTAAAATGCATTTTGTTATTGTGCAAGTTGCAAACTGTTAAGCAATTTAAATGATTTATGATCTGTGAAGTGAAGACACATTCAGTGGTCACTTTATTAGGTACGCCTGCTTGTTAATGCAGATATCTAATCAACCAATCATGTGGCAGCAATTCAATGCATGAAAGCATGCAGACATGGTCAAGAGGTTCAGTTGTTCTTCAAACCAAACATCACCTGTGATGTTTAAAACGACCCCAGTGGCTTTGACTGTGGAATAATTGTTAGTGCCAGATGGGGTGGTTTGAGTATCTCAGAAATTGCTGGTCTCCTGGGATTTTCACACAAAAGAGTCTCTAGAGTTTACAGAAAAACAAAAAAAAACACCCTTGTGAGTGACAGTTATGTGGGTGAAAACACTGTGTTAATGAGATTGGTCAGAGAAGAATGGCCAGACCGGTTCAAGCTGACAGAAAGGCAACAGTAACTCAGATAACCACATTACAATTGTGGTGTGCAGAAGAGCATCTCTGAATGCCAAACACGCTGAATCTTGAAGTGAATGAGCTTCAGCAGCAGAAGACCACACTGGGTTCCGTATATGAATAACGTAGTCATTGAGTGTATTTTGCTCATTTATATGCTTTGCCTTAGATTTTTAACATACAGACATATCATCAGAGTAACATTCAATGTGGCAATATTAGCATATCCAGAGCAAAGTCCTGAGTCCTGATGAAGGGTCTCGGTCCAAAATACCCACTACTTATTTATTTCCATAGACACTGCCTATTACTCCAGCATTTTGCGTGTGTCATTTTACATTATTGTTCTTGAGTAATTGTGTAGTAGCAAGCCAGGTACTGAAGACTAGTATTAGCAAACTATTGTGGTGCCAGGAGGGAAGCAAAACTCTGATATTGTAGAACTAGTAAGAAATAGGGTGGGGGTGGGGTGGAAGAGATACAAAAATCTGAAAGCACACATCACCAGCCTCAAGAACAGCTTCCATCCCATTGTTATAACACTACTGAATAGTCCCTTTGATAAGATGGACTTTTGACCTCACAATCTACTTCGTCATAGCTTTGCTCTTTATTGTCTGCCTGCAGTACAATGTCTCTGTAAATAAAACCATAAGGTATTGGAACATAATTAGGCCATTTGGCCCATCAAGACTACATTACATCATGGCTCATTTATTATCCCCAAACAACCCCATTCTATTGTCTTCTCCTCATAACATTTGACACCCTGACTAATCAAGAACCTATTAACTTCCACTTTAAATATACTCAATGACATGGTAATGAATTCCACAGATTCACCATCCTCTGGCTAAAGAAATTCCTTCTAATTTCTGTTCTAAATGAATGTCTCTCTATTCTGAAGGTGTCCCCTCTGGTCCTAGATTTACTCACTACATCTACTTTATCTAAATGTAACATTTTATTCTGTATCCAGTTACTGCTTTTGCCTTGTATTACCTCAATGTACTGATTAGATTAGATTAGATTAGATTCAACTTTATTGTCATTGTGCCGAGTACAGATACAAAGCCAATGAAATGCAGTTAACATCTGACCAGAAATGCAAAGAATAGTGTTATTTACAAAATAACTGCGAATAAAAAGTAAGTGCTACAGCACACAAATATAAAAGTACTAGACAGTACAATATGGGTGCAATACTGCTTAGTGCTGTGATTTGAGGTTCAGCAGGGTCACAGCCTCAGGGAAGAAGCTCTTCCTGTGCCTGCTGGTGCAGGAGCGGAGGCTCCTGTAGCCCCTACCGGATGGGAGGAGAGTAAAAAGTCCATGGTTAGGGTGAGATGCATCCTTGATAATGCTTTTTGCCCTGCCCAGGCAGCGTTTATGGTAGATGTTCTCGATGGTGGGCAATTAGGTGCCGATAATCCGCTGGGCAGTTTTCACCACATGTTGGAGTGCTTTGCGGTCCGATACGGGACAATTGCCATACCACTGAGATGCAGTTGGTGAGTATGCTCTCAATGATACAGCGGTAAAAGTGTGTCAGTATCCTGGGACAGAGGTGAGCTTTCTTGATGCTCCGCAGGAAATAAAGGCGCTGTTGCGCCTTTTTGATCAGGATGGAGGAATTCCGGGACCAGGTGAGATCCTCGGAAATGTGGACCCAAGGAATTTGAAGCTTGATACACACTCCACTACAGCTCCGTTGATGTAGATGGGGACGTGAGTGTGGCTCCTGGCATGGCTGAAGTCCACAATGATCTCCTTTGTCTTCTGGGCCAGGTTGTTGTCGGCACACCACACGGCCAGGTGCTGGATCTCATCCCTGTAGGCTGTCTCATCATTCCCTCTGATCAGGCCAATCACCGTGGTGTCGTCTGCGAACTTGATTACGGAGTTAGAACCATGTACAGGAACGCAATCATAGATGAAAAGGGAGTACTGAATTGGGCTCAGCACACAGCCTTGAGGCACGCCAGTGTTCAGGGTGAGAGTGGAGGAGGAGAGGTTGTCTAACTTAACTGATTGGCGTCTGTTAGTCAGAAACTGTTAGTCTGATGTGATTAAATGTGATGCCATGCAAAATAGTTTTTCACTGTACCTCAGAGCATGTGACGACAATAATCCAAATTACTAACCACACAACATTAAAGTATTAGCAAGCTTAGAAAGCAAACTATTACCAAACCCTGTATTAGGAGATCAGATATTCAAGCATCAGCAAGCATTGTAAATAAACTATTACCAACCCTGCATTACAAAGCCTCAGCAAGCTTCAGAAGATAATTATTACCAAACCCTACAATATGAGACCATACATCATCCGAGCATTAATAGGCTTTGGAAACAAATACCATTACCGAATCCTGCGATATGAGACCAGGCAACATTTTACATGAACAACCAAATCCAGCACGGTGGGATCCGGGCTCCGTTTAAGTGTCGGGAAAACCGGGAAGAGCGCAGTTTGAGCGCTGGAGCGTTACGGTGGGCCTGGACAAGTCCGCCACAGGGCTCGTCCCTCCCCAATTCCTGACGCTCTCGCACGTTTGGTTTCCCCTCACGCCCGCTCCCGCTGTAGTCTGGAGCAGGAGGAGGTGCATCCTGGGAAGAACCAGTGTTGTAGGGGGGGTGGGGGGAGAGAGAGAGAGAGAGAAAGAAATCAGAAAGTGAGGCCCGTTTGGATAGCGAGGATATCCGCCCCCCCTCCCTCACACACACACACACACACACACACACACACACTCTCTCTCTCTCTCTCTCTCGCGTCCACAGCCAGCGCAGGCCCCGCGCCACGACTGCGGCTCCCGACGGCCGCCGGCCGCGCGAGGCATGTAAGGCACGGGCCTCCCGCCCCGCGAGCGCCGCGCACACTCGGAACATGGACAGGAACTACACGGCGCCCAACTTCACTGACCCGCTGGTCACGGGCGGGCAAGCGTGGCCGTACGACCGGTCGGGCAGCGGCGTCAAGTCCAGGTGAGGAAAGTGCTTTGAGGGGTGGGGGCGGGCTGAGAGGCGCCTGTGTGTGTTTGGAAGGACTGGCTGGGCTTGAACGTGTTCTTTCCCTTCCGCACTATCTAACGGCGATAGGAAAAATCGAGTAGGGGGCTTCGAGGCCTGCTATACTTCTCAAGTGTGGGGGGACAGGGGAGTCCGAGGCTGTTGAGCCGCTGCCTTTTTTCAGTAATTTATTTCTCTTAAGTTACTTATTTTCAGTTTCCTTTTCTCCACGTTCCAGGTATTTTTAAATGATTATTTCCCTCTTGATCGCAATTGATAACGCGACCACAGGGGTCGGGGAAAGAGAAAAAGCTGCTCTTGCACAGGATTTCAGATCAGGGCCTTTAGTGAGATCTTGTTTCCATCGTCCCTTATCTTTGTCTATTCTTTTTAAAAATATATAAACAATGCCATAGTGATTGCAAACTGTTTGAGGAAGCTCGTTGATGCCAATTCAGGGATCAGCGTTTGACTTTTTATTGTTAATAAGAGTGAAAAACATTTTAAGAGTTTGCAAAAGTAGGCGTGGTCTACACGAATCACACGAGTTCTGTTGCCGGGACTTGTAAAAGTTTTAAACACTTGACGAGAACTCTTAAGTCGACAGCAACTCAATCCAAACGAATATCATAAGAGTGTACCTCTTTGTTCCTAAGGCAAACAATTTGTTTGATGTTAATTTGCGTTAAATTGACAGGTTACCCGCGTAAAATTCGTGTGGGATTTTCTCGTGTTTGTTACGGTGCTAATTAATTGTTTCCCAAATTGTACGGTTTTAATTGTTTTCATTGTGCTCCTTGCAATTACATTTTAAAGCAAAGATATAAAGATTGCTTAAAGTTTTGGATACCTTTAGGCAAAATTATTGTTTTTTTTACAAATTTATATGGAAGTCTATTTTACTTGCACATTGAAGCACAGATGGAGGGCATTTGGCTGATTTGGAACTGCGCTCACATGTTCACCTTTTGATTTTTTTTTGCCCTTTCTTATGTTAAAGAATACTTTAGACAAACCACCTGGCACACTTTTGTGATATGAGAGGAAACTAGGGCATTCAGCATAGCAGGCAGAACCTATAAACTCCACAAAGGCAACATCATAAATTGAGGCACCAGCATTAACTTGTGCCACCACTGTTTTGCATCTTTTCACAATGCCAATGTGATCCAAAGTGCTTCATATCTTTGTTGTTATTTCTATGTAGTTGCTGTAATGAAGGCAATACGTAGCAAAGCCCCACAAACAGCAATGTCTTTAAAATTACCAGCCAAAGGCTAAAAGTTTGCCATGGACAATTTCCATAGCTCATCTGAAAAGAGAAGTTTTAAAAATCACTTTTCAAAGTTTGGGTGCCCACACTCAAAACCAACAGTTGCTGTACCTCCCTAATTGTTCTTGAAAAGGCAGTGAACTATGTCAGCTATGTCCAGAGCATTGTTGGGTAGGGATTTCAAAGATGTGAACCTGGTGATGATATGTTTCCAAGTCAACAGTGGACTTTAGAGAAGAATCAACCTACCTCCCCTCATCTGGAGGTACAGCTTGTGGGTTTTATTGGTGCTGAAATAATATTGCATCCATTGCATCTACTATATAGGGAGAGGGAGCATAATTTTAAAATGATCGGAGGAGACTATGGGACGATGTCAGAGGTAGGATTTTTGCACAGTGAGTGATTTGGGAGTGTGGAGTGGGGGAGGGAGGCAGATACTTTGGGGACAATTTGGATGAAAGAAAAAGGGAGGCCTATGGGAGGGAATAGTTAATTTGATATTAGAGTAGGTTAAAGGGCCAGTGCAACATTGTGGGCCAAAAGGCCTGTACTGTGCTGTAATCTCATTTGAAATCTCCAACAGTGTCACCTTAAGTTTGATATTTGTTTTCTGGAGTGTAACAAATACACAAGGTGATGAATTGAGTCCCACATTTATTTATTGATTGGAATATTTAAAGTTGAAGTTCTCTTGACAGAACATTAATTCTTCATTGGAAGATTCTATAATTCAGTTGTTGAGATAGTTGGTAATTGCGATCAATTTAGATTCTATGAAAGCTCTCTTTCAAGACCATCATTGTCCACAATCAAAATTAGGCTTATTATCCCTGGCATTTGTAAAATTTGTACAGTACTATGCAAGACATAAAATACTGTAAGTTACAATAACTATTAGCACACTTATTCCTTTTTTTGCACTAAGATAATAAATAGGGTTAGTATGTTAATGTTCATATTTTAGATAGTGAAGGTCTTTAATGATGCATGCTGCCTTATAGAGGTAATGCCTCTTGAAGATGACTTTTATAATGAGGGGGCTTGTGTCAGTGATGGAGTTTGCTGAATCTGCAACACAACTACAATCTACAATACTTTTGCAATCCTTCGCATTGGGGCCTCCATTCCAGATGGCAATGTAACCAGTAAGAATGCTGTCCCGTACATCTGTAGAAATTTGTTAGAATCTTTGGTGACATGCCAAATGTCCTCAAACTCCTAATGAAGTATAGCTGCTAGTGTGTTGCCTTTGTGGTTGCATCATTATTTTGAGCCCAGAATAGATCCTCAGAAATGTTGAGATCCAGGAGCTTGAAACTGCTCACCCTTTACACTGCTGACCCCTCAGTGATGATTTTTGCATGTTCTCCTGACTTACCCTTCCTGAAGTTAGCGATCAATTCCTTGGTCTTGGTGAAGTTGAGTGCAAGGTTTTTGTGATACCATTCAACTAGTTGATCTACTTTGCTCCTGTACACTACCTTGTTGCCATCTGAGATTCTGCTAACAACTGTTGTGTCATCAGCAGATTTATAGATGGTATTTGAGCTGTGACTAGCCACACAGTCATGAGTGTAGAGCAGGGGTTCCTAACTGGAGGTTCATGGACCCTTTGTTTAGTGGTATTGGCCCATGGCGTAAAAAAGATTGGGAACCCCTGGTGTAGAAAGAGTTGAACAGTAGACTAAGCACACATCTTTGAGGTGCACCTGTGTTGTAAAGTGAAATTTCCAGTTTCCTTTCAAATGTACGTGCCATGTGATACATTGAATCTGTGATTGAGAAGAATCTTATAATCAAACTCCATTATGAACAGAGGCAGTGAGTTAGGGAGGAAAAGTGTAAAATAAGGAGGTCAAAAATAAGCAACATACACACAATGCTGGAGGAACTCAGCAGGCCAGGCAGCATCTATGGAAAAGAGTACAGATGATATTCTGGGCCGAGACCCTTCATCAGGACTGGAAAAAAATTGAGAGGTCAGAGTAAAAAAAAGTGGGGGGAGGGGACGAAGAACCACGAGGTGATAGGTGAAACCAGGAGGGAGGAAGGGTGAAGTAAAGAGTGGGAAGTTGATTGGTGAAAGAGATACAGGGATGGAAAAGGGAGAATCTGATTGGAGAGGTAGAAGACCATGGAAGAAAGAAAAGGGGGAGGAGCACCAGAAGGAGGTGTAGGCATATAAGGAGATAAGAGAATGGTGAAGAGGGTGTGGGGCATTACCAGAAGTTCGAGAAATTGATGTTCATGCCATTAGGTTGGAGACTATCTGGGTGGGATACAAGGTGTTGCTCCTCCAACCTGAGTGTGGCTTCATTGCAACAGTAGAGGAGGCCATGGATTGACATGTCGGAATGAGAATGGGAGTTGAATTAAAATGGGTAGCCACTGGGAGGTCCAGTTTTTTTATGGCAGAAGCGGTCTCCCAATCTGCGTTGGGTCTCACTGAAATACGGGAGATCACACCAGGAGCACTGGATACAGTAGGTAACCCCATCAGGTTCACAGGTGAAGTGTCACCTCACCTGGAAGGACTGATTGGGACCCTGAATGGTAGCGAGGCGAGGAGGTGTAGAGGCACATATAGCACTTGTTCCGCTTGCCAGGATAAGTTCCAGCAGGGTGAATAGTGGGGAGGGATGATTGAACATGGGAGTTACACAGGGAGCAATCCCTGTGGAAAGCAGATGGTGTGCTTGGTGTGCTGGAAGTAGCAGAAATTATGGAATTATGAGCTGGACACAGAGGCTGGTGGGTTGGTAGGTGAGGACAAAAGGAACTCTATCCCTGGTGAGGTGGAGGGAGAATGGGGTGAAGGCAGGCATGCTGAAAATGGAAGAGATGCAGTTGAGGGCAGCATTGATGGTAGAGGTAGGAAAGCCCCTTTATTTGAAGGAGGAGGACATCTCCTTAGTTC
Organism: Mobula hypostoma; assembly: GCF_963921235.1. Taxonomy (NCBI): domain Eukaryota; kingdom Metazoa; phylum Chordata; class Chondrichthyes; order Myliobatiformes; family Myliobatidae; genus Mobula; species Mobula hypostoma. The sequence goes on from NC_086107.1 coordinate 9,997,782, forward strand.
TGGAATGAAAAGCTTCATCCTGAGAGCAGATGTGGTGGAGACGGAGGAAATGAAAGAAGGGGATGTCATTTTTGTAAGTAATAGGCTGAGAAGACATAGTCCAGGTAGCTGTGAGAGTCAGTTGGTTTATAATAGACATCACTAGATAAGCTGTCTCCAGAGATGGAGACAGAGAGATCGAGAAAGGGGAGGGAGGTGTTGGAAATGGGCCAGGTAAATTTGAGGACAGGGTGAAAGTTGGAGGCAAAGTTGAAGAAGTTGATGGGTCCAGGAAGCAGCACCAATGCAGTTGTCAATGTAGCGTAGGAAAAGTTGGGGAGTGATACCAGTGCAGGCTTGAAACAGGCTGTTCTATGTAACCGACAGGGACCCACGTGAGAGCTCATGGCTACACTTTTTGGTCTTGGCCAGAAATGTCGACTGTACTCTTTTCCATAGATGCTGCCTGGTTTGTTGAGTTTCTCCAGCGTTTTGTGAGTTGCTTGTATTTTCAGCATCTGTAGTTTCACTAAATTATGGTTCAAAGCTTCATTTAATTTTCCTTATTTTTTAATGTGCAAGATCAGCTGGAGTAGACTGGTATTCACATTGTTTATCCGTTTCTGTTATGTTGATTGTTACCTTATAATCCTTTTTTTCACACCAACAGGATAAATTTGGATTTTGTTGTTTAAATCTTTCTGGTTGGCATATAGTTGTTACTCCTCAGTATTTGAATTAAATTCTGCCCATTATCAAAGAAGCTTTACAATGGTGTGATCTGAACTGTAATCCATGATAAATGAGATGTGGCTTTGAATTGTTTAAATATCTATTAGTTTTCTGTTTTCATGATCATTTATTATACATTATCACCATCTACCTACCCTGATGTTATGTATCTGCTGTGGAGCTGTTTCCAGGAAAGCTCTGCTTTTCCTCAAAATTTCTTAGTTTCCTATAAAAGCCAGGTCTTTTACTACTAGCATGAATACACTTGGATCAGGGAAAATACTTCCAAAAGCTTTTTTTTTGCATTCCTGAACAAGTTTTAGCATGAAAACTACTTCCCCCTTTCAACGCTAAAATATCTCTGCAATAATACTGAGAGATTATCACAATACAACAATATGCAGTAGTTTTGTTAAGCTTTCCACAAACTCTTTCACAATTCTTCTTTGTTTTCTCCACATCTCTATTTTGTTATCGAGAAGTAGTACGCTCATACTTGCTAGAAGTTTGGAATTGTTGAATTTCTTAATTTTAAGATGCAGGTTTTTCTCATGTTCATACTTTGTGACATGCCTTCTTTTCTTAAACCTTCTTGGTCATGTGTACATTGAGCCTTGACTGCCCTTAGTTTCTCAATAAAAAGAAAGATCTTTCTGGAAATACTGAACTTTGGAAAGCTGATCTGTTTTACTGAATCTTACAATTCAGATCTGATGTTCTACTGGGGTTTCAGAGATGACACAGAGAAAGAAATTTACTTAAGCCCCAGTATATTCTCCTACGTCCTGATTGTGAACATAGCAAAGCATGCCAATTGCACTGTTCAGCAAAGAGCTTCTTTGTTTATAAATTCTTATTTATCTATGACCCATACCAGTTTGAAATTCTTCTTTTATAATTTATTTGAACAATACCAAATACCGTTTATCTTAAAGCAGAATTGTAATAAACATTGTTATTTGTCTGACTTCTGAAACATAAGGTTTATCTAAGGTTTTTGTATTATTGGGCTAAACTTAAATGTTTAGAATTTCAACTGCAATTCTTGGTAAATGTACAAACATTTACTATGATGACTGATTGAGTTGGTACAGGATCATTAAAAAATGGGGTTCTTTCATTTCATCTCCCCCATATCTATAAGAGCTGCCTACGAGACGAAGCAAGATATACAAATCATTAGATGCAAGTCATCTATAAAACGTTGCACTGGTAATGCTCCACAGCTGTTATTCCGCTACATTGATGACTGCATTGGTTCTGTTTCCTGCACCCATGCGGAGTTCGTCAGTTTAATCAAATCTACCACCAACTTCCATCCCGCCCTCAAATTCACTTGGTCCATCTCTGACACTTCCCATTTCTTGATCTCTCTGTCACCATCTCCAGAGACAGATTATTTACTGACATCTTTTACAAACCCACTGTCTCCAGCTGTTACCTTGGCTACACTTCTTCCCACCCTGTCACTTGCAAGGATGCTACTTCTGTTAGTTCCTCAGTTTCTGTTGTATCTGTTAGTATGATGAGACTTTGCATTCCAGGATCTTTTTTTTGGCAGATAATGGGCTGTTCCCTCACATGCATCTCCTGTTTCCTGCACGTCACCCCCTCGCTCCATCCCTACCAACAGATCAGGGGTAGGGTCCCCCTTGTCCTCACCTTCCATTCCACTAGCCTCTGTATCCAACAAATCATTCTCTGCATCTTCCATCATCTCCAACAGGGTCCACCATCTGGCACATCTTCCCCTTTCCCCTCTCTGATTTCTTCAGGGATTGGGTTCTTGGCAACTCCCTTGTCCATTTCTCCCTCCACACCGATCCCACTCCAAGCACTTATCCCTGCAAGTGTGTGTAAGTGTTACACCATCCTTGACACTTTCTCCTTCATCAGCATTCAGCATCCTAAGCCTTTGTTCCAGATGAGGCCGCACTTTATGTGTGAATCCATGAGTGTCGTTTATTGCATCTGGTGCACCTGGTGAGGCCTCCTCTACATTGTGAGACCTGATGATGCAGATTAGGGGATTGCTTTGCCAAGTACCTTTGTTCCATCTGCTCTAATAGCTTGGATCACCAGTGGCCAGCAATTTTAATTCCACTTCCTAGTCCCATACTGACTTGTCTGTCTATGGCCTTGTTTACTGCTGAGCTGCAGATTAAAGGATTTGTTGTGGTAATATTCTGTTTTGGGAATCTCCAACCTGACGACATGAACATCAATATCTCCAACTTCCATTAACCACTCCTCTCTGGCCCGTAACTCCTGTTACTGCTTCTCTTTCCCCTTCCCTGCCCTCATGATTTTACCATCGCTTCACTCCTTCCCTTTATTCCAAGTTCACTGTCCTCTTCTGTCAAGTTGCATCTTTTTTAGTACTTTGTCTCATCTGGATTCAGCTGTCACCCACCAGCTCATGCTTCTATATTTCTCACGATCCCCTCCATTCTCTTATTCTATTTTTGCCCTCTTTCCTTCCAGTTCTGATGAAGGATCTCGGCCCAAACCATTAACTGTTCATTTTCCTCCTTGGATGCTGTTCTGCTGAGTTCCTCAAGTATTTTGTGTATTGCTACAAAGCTGTGAAGTACTAAATTGTAGATATCTATATAGCGTACATTAACTTTGATTTGAAAATCTGACATGAATTTAGTTGCACAAGATGAAGTGTAATTAGGATATGCAGAACATTTAAAAAAATATCTGGATGTAAATGACAAGATCAATGTTTATTGTACTTGAACTACGTATTGTAGCGTGGTGAGCAGTTTCAGAGGATCTTAAAAAAATTCCACAGAGACCATATCAGGTGTCCTATTTCCTTTCCCATATGACTGTTTTGCAACAATCTAGTTATCACTAAAGGCTATTTTTTCCAAAAATTACTTATTACTTGTCTGATTTAAATTTTGTACTGTAGTTGATGTCTTGGGATTTGAACTGTGGTCCCTTCCCTGTATTGTTAATCCAGTCTTCCGAATTGTTTAACCACCACATCACCCACCCTGTTCATCATATTCCAATAAGTATATGACCTGCTAAAATGAGGAACAATTTTATATAGTTTATTTCATTGCTTTCTGGGAATTATTCAATTTATAATTGCAAACCTTGAAACAACTGTTATTTGGAAGATCAATATGTAAAAGTCAGCATTAAACTGGAGTTTTGATTTTTGTGAGTGCATAGAATTAGTAAAGGATGAAATTTCATTTGGAAACGTTTGTTTCTTTCCTGCCAAGGCATTGATTCAACACTGCCAGTGTAATTTATTTACCAGTAAAGTCCAACTTTTAAAAAAAATTCATTCTTGAGATGTGATATCACCCACAGATCTGGCTTTTATTCTTAATTGCCCTGAGATGAGAGCACTGCCTTAAACTGAATGAAGTTAGTGTTTAGTTATTTGTTGAGTAGCTCACTAAGCTGCTTAAAGACCATGTTGTGACTGATTGCACAATTACTACATGGGGTAAGGAAGAAAGATTTTCTTCAAAGGAAATTAGTAAGTTAATTATCATGTTGATAACCTTGTGATTATCTTTTAAGTAATCAGATTTTATTTTTATTTAAACAATTCAACAGCTATTGTACAATTTCACCATATTCCATTTGATTAAGTGACCTTAGTAAGTCTGAAATGTTTATAGACTCTTTGTAAATAATTTGTTATTCAACTGTGAAGATAACATGAAAATTGAGTTTATTTTTAATTTGAATATGTTTAGAATATGTCATTAAAGGACTGGGTGTCTGATGATTGGTTAAATATTCTTTTATTATTGAAATTGTATTTAAAAAGTACTGAATATTGATTATGGAAAACAATTTTAATTTAGTTGGACTGATCCCAAGAAGAGGGTGTGTAGTATCTGGTTGTGATGTATTGAGGTGAAGCTGAATAACTCAATATTGATATGAATGTGGAATGTGCTGCCATATGGAACGACAAGATGGTATTGACACATTTAGGAAAGAGTAATATATTCATCATGGGAAGAAAATAAAGGACTAGAAGTACTGGAACAATGCTGTTTGCCCTTTAATGTTGGTGTCAGTTGAGAGAAGGAGAGAGATCCTGGACCTCAGTCATATACACATCCAAGCACTCATTAACTATGAAGCTTTCTATCTTGTTCTTCTTTTAGGAATTGAATTTCAGTGTCGAAGACTACTCTAGCATAAGGGATTTATTCCTCAAACCCCTTCCAGTCCTGCTACTGTTCACTTTTTGGGAAAGCCCTCTAATTTTTGACTTTGCCTTCTCGAAGAAAAGGATCCTTCTTGTTTCCTACAGCCAGGCCTCATACACTTTGATTTAGTCCCCTTTAGCCTAAAAGTTTCCATTCCTGACAAGATCCTCATAAATCAGTCTGCATCTTCTCTAGTGAAGACTCATCTTTTCTGACATGTAGCAAATACATAACATTCAAGTCCTGGTCTAACACATACTGTTTGTAATTCTAGCATAACCTTATTTTCTCTTATTAACTAAGGCATCCCATATGTCTTTTAGCCACCTTCTCCACCTGTTACCTTTATTGGTCTCTGAACAAACACTCAAAGATTCCTTTGTTCCTCTGCACTTCTGTGTCCTCTTAAGTAATTGTATTTTCCCTTGCCTTTTTGTACCTTCCCAAATGAGATAATTTACACTCCTCTGGATTAAGTTCCATTTGCAGCTCTTCTGCCCAAATGATAGACAATCTATATCCTCTTGAAGTTGAAAGCTTTTTTTCCTCCCTGTCAAGTACAAGGCCATTTTTTGTATCATCTATAAACTAGAGTTGACTGGATCATATCCAAAGCATAAATTAAGGAATGTGCTGTAGAAATCCAGAAGAGTGAACTTTATGTGTATTTTTCAATTTGAGTCTCAAGCAAAGACGTATTTGTTGGGAACCATCCATAAACCTGAATGCTGCTTATATGCTGATTATATTAAAATGTTAGTTTTCACCAAATTTCAAAACCGTCCTGCTATTCAAATATCACTTAATAAAAACAGAGTGTGCCTTCAGAGCACTTTTATACTTGTAATTTTGGATCTGTAAACAGTGAATTGCAACCTCAACAGGCTTTTAATCAAAATTTACAAGTGTTAATTGGTTAACAGACTGTATTCCTTTTCTGACATTGGCAAAGCATGTTGTGTGACTAAATGTCATCTTAATCATAATTCAGAATTAAAATGCATTATAATGATTTGCAAAACCAAAGAAATATTTTATGACTGAATCTTTTCATAGTATACTGCTTGGATAAACATATTGGACTGATGTCTATGAATGGATGAAGCTCTAATTTTTGGTTTATTTGACTTTGGTGAAGTACATTATATAAAATAGTGTTGGCATATTGTCTCTGCTCCAGTCCCCCTGAACTCCCAAGTCCTCCTCCCTTGGTTCAGTCCCTTCCCACCTGCATCCATGATATTTCTCAGACTTTTGATCTCCTCACTAACTTTCAGTTCCCTGGCCCTGCCCGCCTCATTTTAACCGTGGATGTCCAGTCCCCATATACTTCTGTCCCCCATCTCAAGAAGGCTTTAAAGCTCTCCACTTCTTTCATAAAACAACCAACTAGTTCCTCTCCACCACCACCCTCTTCTGTCTGGCAGGACTGCTCCTTGTCCTCAACAATTCCTCCCAGTTTCTCCAGACTTGAGGGGTTACCAATGGCCCTAGCTATGCCTGCCTTTTCGTTGGCTATGTGGAACATTCCATGTTCCAAGCCTTCCCTGGTAATGCCCCCTAATTCTTCCTCCGCTGTATTGATGTATTGGTGTTGCTTCTTGCACCTGTGCTGAGCTCATCAATTTCGTCAACTTTGCCTCCAACTTCCACCCTCCCCATAAATTCACTTGGTCCATTTCTGTCACCTCCCTTCCTTTTCTCGATCTCCCTCTGTCTCCATCTCTGGAGATAAACTGTCAATTGATATCTTTTATAAACCTACCAATTCCCTCAGTTATCTTGACTATACCTGTTCCTGTCTCCTGTAAAAATGCTATTCCCTTTTCTCAGTTCCTTTATCTCTGCTGTATTTGTCCCCAGGGATGCAGCTTTCCAGGACATCAGAGGTATCATCCTCCTTAAAAGAACGGAGTTTCCTTTCCTCTAACATTGATCCTGCCCTCACTCACATCTGCTCCATTTCCTGAGCATCTGCATTCACCCCATCTTGCTGCCGCCTTAACAGTATCTACCACCAAATGAGTCTCTGCATCCCACGCATTATTCTCCACAACTTCTGCCATCCCCAAAGTGATCCTACCACCAAACCTACTTCCCCACCCCTGATCCACTTTTTGCGGGAATTGCTCCCTCAGTGATTCCCTTGGTCACTCGTTCGTTCCTTCTCACTAATCTCCTTTCTGGCACTTATCCCTGCAAGCATCCAAAGTGCTACACCTGCCCATTCACCACCTCCTTCACCTCCATTCAGAGCGCCATGTAGTCCTTCCAGGTGAGGCAGCACTTCATCTGTGACTCTGCTGGGGTTGTCTATTGTGTTTGGAGGTCCTGATGCAGCCTCCTGTACATTGGTAAATGGGGGATCGCTTTGTCCGTCAGTGACCAATAATTTTAATTCCGCTTTCCGTTCTTGTTCTGACATGTCGGTCCATGGCCGCCTCTTGTGCCACGATGAGGCCCACCTTCAGGGTGGAGGAGCAACATCTTATAATCCGTCTGTGTGGCCTTCAGTCTGATCGTATAAATATCGATTTCTCCTTCCAGTTTAAAAAAAATCCCTCCCCTTCCCTTATTCTTTTATTCCCCACTCTGGCCTTTTCCCTCTTGTCACCTGTCTCTTACATCCCTCCGGGCCCCCCCTCCTTCGTTCTCCTATGGTCCACTGCCTCTCCTATCTGGTTCCTTTCTCTCCAGCTTTTTACTTTCTGTACCCACCTGACTTCACCTATCACCTTCTTGGTATCTTCCTTCCTCTCACCCTTCCTTTCAAGTCTTGAAGTGTTTCGGCCTGAAATGGCGACTGTACACTCTTTCTGTACACTCTTTTTCCATAGATGCTGCCTGCTTGCTGAGTTCTTCCAACATCTTGTGTGTTGCTTCTAGCATCCGTAGAGTTTCTTGTTTAATGTATACTGAGTTCTGCGTGGAAGTTCTTTGGAGATTTTTAAAATTTCCAGCAAAGTGGGGTTGGTGATGGGGGCAGATAGGGTAGGCTAAGCATTTTAATATATTTATGCATTGTGCATGAGAATGGTCTGAATGCACATACTTGCAGCAAAGTGAATTAATGGAAACAAATGCAAACAAATTGATACAATCTAATAGCTAACACTGAAACAATGTTGCACAGAGGTTAAGATTAAGATTGAAACATTGAACACAGGCAGGTTTATAGCCCCCTGAAAGAGCTGCACAGGTTGATAGAATGGTTAATAAGGGCATGCTTGCCTTTACCTGTCAAAGAGGCATTGAGTTCAAAAGTCAGGAAGTTATGTTATGTTTATGTAAAACTCCAGTTAGGCAGTATCTGGAGTATTGCATATAGTTCTGGCTGCTCCATTATAGGAAGGATGTTGTGGCTTTGGAGAGGGTGTGGAAGAGGTTTACCAGGATGTTACATGGATTAGAGAGCATGTGCTATAATGAGAGGTTGGACAAATTTTGGTGGTTTTCTCTGGAACTGCAGAGTCTGATGGGAGATCTAACCTGGTTATAAGATTATGAGAGGCATAGAGTAGACAGACAATACTTTTTCCAAGGGTTGAAATGAAATGACCAGAACTCGTGCATTTAAGGTGTAAGGTGAGAGTGGATAATTTCAAAGAAGATGTGAGGGGCAGATTTTTTTTTACACAGAGTGGTGGGTGCCTGAAATGTGCTGCCTGGGGTGGTGGTCGAGGCAGATATATTAGAGATGTTTAGATATGCACCTGCATGTGAGGAAAACAGAAGGATATGGATATTGTGTAGACAGAAGAGATTAGTAATCAAACAGTTAGCTAAACTAATTTAGTACAGCATTATGGGCCGAAGGGTCTGTTACTGTGCTGTACTGTTCTCTGTTCTAAAATGGAAAAACAAGGACAGGAGAGAATCAATTTGGGTGATGAAAACCACCAGAGACATTTGTAGGCATAATTCAGATCAGGGAATTTAGAGGTGTGTCAAACTATGCCAATAAAATATCATAGAGAATCATACCTGTAAACTTGATTAGTAGCAACAGTGTGGAGGATGAGTGCATGAAATGTGTAAGATATTAATGTACTGTATGTTGAGGATCAGTGAAGGAGTAGACTATTTTCATTCTATTAATGTACGATGTGGTAAGTGAACCTGATAGGGAAGGGGTGTTTAGGGAACAGTCATCATTATATGATTGAATTTTATATAATGTTTGAAAGTGATTTTGTTGAATCTAAAACCAAGGTCTTGAGTCTGAATAAAGCAAACTACAAAGATATAACACTTGTTTTGGCAATGGTAGCTTAAATAGTATGACAGTAAACAAGGAGAAGTTAACTTTTAATAGCTAATATATTGTTTATAAGTAAAATATCCCTCTTGAGCCTTTCTGATAAGGGAAGGTAAATTAGAAAGATTAGATGTTCATGGTGAAAATGAACTGGTTGAGAGCTGGGAATGATCAAACTTGCAAATGGAAGGAGGCTTGTTATGGGTAAATGTGGGAAGGAACTGGGTAAGGAGTAGAAGAATTACATCAAGGTAGGAGTAAGTGCTCTGGGATGAAATCAGCAACACTTTATTGCAAAACTCTCCTTTGCTACTTGTGGCCCTAGAAAGACATCTGATGTGTGCAGTCTTAATTTGGGCATCTTCTGATTTTAATCACTGCACTCTTCAGATGGCAAGGCTCCAGTTCATTCTCTAAACCACCCTGTCTTGATGATTATTTTCTTTTCGAAATTCTGAAGTTCAATGTCTGTATACATTATACAACATTGAGATTTGTCTAACAGCCACAAACCAAAGAAACCCAAAAGAAGCCTTTAAAAAAGACTGTCAAACACCCAATGTGCAGAGAAAACAAAACAAATCATGCCAACAATAACCACTAGCAAATAGCATTCCGAACTGAAGTCCACAAAGAGTCCGTCCACAGACCCTTGGTTCAGCACAGAGCGGAGTCGCAATTTGAACTGGCCCAACTCTCGCGATGGGCCCAGCACCCTGACCTTTTCAACATGGCCTGGTGCCTAAATCGTCATCCAAACGTCAGGTTCAGTCGCTTTGATACGCTCTGGGGCTTGGACCCTGCCGCCTCTATTTGGCCTCACCCAACCTTTCCCGTTCAGCTTGGTGCTTAAACTGTCATCTAAGTATTGGGTTCAGTCGTATCATTCACTCTGGGTCCTATACCCTGCTGCCTCGATTTGGACTGTACCTGACCTTTCTGATTCGGCATAGCAAATTAGAAAAATATTCTATGATTTCTATTTTTGGATTACCATCTCTGGTTATTCAAGCAATTTGTTAAGTTGTACCAAAGTGCTCCACATGTATATTAACAAGCAGCTAGGCAGCAATCAGGACAGGACAAAAGTTTTGTTAAATAGACAACTGTTAAGAAAGTTGTAATGAAGGGATACTGTCATACAGTCCCAGAGATACAAGGCACTACTATAAGGCATAGGAGCAGAATTAGGCCATTTGGCCTGTTGGGTCTGCTCTGCCATTCAATTATGGCTGATTTATTTTCTCTCTCAACTCCATTCTCTTGCCTTCTCCCCATAACCTTTGATGTCCTTACTTATCAACCTTCACTTTAAATATACCCAGTGACTTTGACCTCCACAACCAGTTGTGGCAATGAATTCACAGATTGTCTACCTTCTGGCTAAAGAAATTCCTCTTCATCTCTATTCTAAAGGGACGTCCTATCCTGAGGCTGTTTCCTCTGGTCAAGACTCTCCCTCTATTTGAAACACCTTCTCTGTCCAGGCATTTCAATATTCATTAAGTTTCAATGATATCCCATTCATTCCTTAAACTCCAACATGTACACACTCAGAGCCATCAAATGCTCCCCATATATTAGCCTTTTCATTCCCAGGATAATTCTAAATGTCCTCTGGACCCTCCTCAATGCCAGCACATTCTTCCTTGGACATGGGGCCCAAAACTGCTTGTAATACTTCAAATGTGGTCTGACCAATGCCTTTTAAAGCCTCAGTATTGTATGCATTCTTTTATATTTTTGTCCTCTTGAATTAATGCTAACATTGCATTTGCTTTCCTTCCTACTGACTCAACCTGCAAGTTAACTTTAAGGGAATCCTGCATTAGGACTCCCAAGTCTCTGCGCGTACAATTTCTGAATTCACTCTTCTTTAGAAATTAGCTTGTAAGACTATAGTCCCCTGAAAGTGGCAATTGGCGATGAAGGAGGCATAAGGATGCTTGTCTTCATAAGTCAGGGCACAGAATATAGATAGATACTTTATTGATCCCAAAGGAAATTATAGCATCACAGCATTACAAATGCACAGTTATACAAATATTCAAAGAGAAGTAAGAAAGAATAAAAATAAGTTGCCTTAAAATAAGATGTATACAATGTTTACAAGTCAAAGATTACAAAATCTCATCCCAGGCTATAGGTTGACTCATTATAAGGCCAAGAGTAAGAATGACCTCGTATAGGACTCTTTGGAGCAGGGCTAGGATGTATTTCAACCTGTTAACAGGCACTAGGCATTTGAATATTTCTGTTTCCGCTCATAACTCATTATCGATTTCAACTTCTCAAAATGCAGCTGCAAGGGTTTCCTTGATATGACATACTGTTCTATGAGTACATCCTGTTGCTTTTGCATTTTGTTAAATAAGGTTGTACTTTGGCAACTTAGGATTTTTCTTGATTTTTCACATTTTGTGTATTAATTACCAAATATGTAACATGTAAATATTTACTCCAATTCTGTCTGTTCCATCACCTGCTTTAAAGTTGTATCATTTTGCTTCTCATTCTTCTAATAGAACATTGCTCCAAATTTACTTGAGTTGCTCATCTATGATATGTCTCTTAAGTTTCCAGCTTGTTTGAAATTGTGCCTGTTTAGGCAAATACAGATAGTGTTGATAATCCATATACGTCTGATAGAGCAGTGGACTAAATCATTGGATCGGGCAACTCCACTAAGTACTTCTTTTCTGTTGGTTGCTAATCAATCTTCCTGAGATGGAAACAAATCCAGATAGGAAAGGAACAAGTCAGGGGAGGGTCATTTGAAAGCGAGAGCAGAGATGGGAATGTGCAGTAAAAGTAACAAAATTCTCCAGTTGTACAGTATGTGTGCAGAAGTTCCTTCTCTACAATTGAAAACTAACTTACTTTCTGACTTTCCCAGTGCTGCAACGTTAACACTACTTCTCCTGCAGAGATGCTGAGTGTTTCCAGCGCTTTTGTTTATGTCTCGATTTTTCGGCCTCAAGAGTTTGTTACTTTCAGTTGCCAGACCAAATCTTGTCTGATGTTTGCAATGTCTTTCATATTTCTTGCAGCATAGAAGGAGACCATTCAACGCAACAAGCCCATGTTACATCTGAGAACAATCTATTCTGTCCCATTATCTAGTGGCCTATTCTCTGTCTGTGTCCATAAACTTCGGGATTCTCCTGTACCTACCTGCACCAGGAGGGTCAGTTATGGGGGAAACTTCTTCACTCAGAGGGTGGTGAGAGTGTGGAATGAGCTGCCAGTGCAAGTGGTGGATGCAAGCTTGATTTCAACGTTTAAAGAAATTTGAAAAGGTGAGGAGTATGAAGGGTTATGGTCTGGCTGTGGGTCGATGAGGCTACGCAGATAAATGGTTTGGCACAGACTAGATGGGCTGAAGGGCCTATTCTGTGCTGTGATATTCTATGAATCTATTCCATATTTGGACCTACTACCTGTCTCATAATTTTTTTTTCCATTTGCTTCCTGTTAGATTTATTTACTCTTTTGATAATGCATGCTTAAATTTATGAGGGGAAGAAATTCAGAACAATAGGTGGATGTTGTGTACTTGGATACTCAGAATGCCTTTGACAAGGACCGCACATGAGGCTGCTAAACAAGATAAGAGCCCATGGTATTACGAGAAGGATATTGCATGAATAGAAGATTGGTTGAGTGGCAGAAGGAAAAAGCCTAAATTATACTTCTGTGTTAACTGGACGCTGTAACCTATGCAAGTAGCCTACGTGCATTGAGAGCATTTATACTTCTGCATTGGTGTGTCTGCGTCGCTCTTCAATTCGCGCACGTCACGCATGCGCACTCACCTGCCCGCGCAAGTCTTCATGGTCATGGAAGTCTCTGGGTAAACAAGACGCGAGCATCTTTTTTCTTAAAAGCGAAATGTGTCCTCCATAATTTCGGAGGTCTGTAAAGCTTTATGGAAAGCATTGCAGCCAGAGTTCCTTCCCTGCCCTTCAGTCGCCCAATGGGACTATTGTGGCGTAGGATGAAATGCGATGCTACCAAGCAGACCAATCACAGCTGTTACGTTCTGCGTTGCCGCGACGCGCGGTTACATTTTAGGAGAAGTGCGCATTGCAGCAACGCAGGCTCTCGCATAGGGTTTTGCGTAGGGTTTGCGGCGACGCAGTACTTACGGCAATGCGTTGATGCAGAAGTATAAATCAGGCTCAACAGTGGTATTAAAAGGAGCTTTTTCTAGTTGGATGCCTGTGACTAGTGATCTGCAAGCATTGGTGTTGAGTCTGCTACTTTTCCCATTGTGTGTTAATGACCTGGGTGATGGAATAGATTGCTCTGTGCCCATGGTTGCAGACAATACAAAGATAGGTGGAAGGGCAAGTAGTGTTGAGAAGGCAGGGAGACACCAGAAGGACTTGGACAGATTAGGAGAATGGGCAAAGAAGCAGTAGATGATATACAGCATAGGGACGTCGGGCATTTTGGTAGAAGGAATAAAGACATAGACTAATTTCTAAAAGGGGAGCAAATTCAGAAATAGGAGGTGCCAAGGGACTTGGGAGAATCCTTGTGCAGGATTTTCTAAAGGTAAACTAGCAGGTTGAGTCAGTATAAAGGAAGGCAATGCCAGGTTAGCATTCATTTTGAGAGCAATATAAAAGCAAGGATGGCATGCTGAAACTTTATAAGGTGTTGGTCAGTCTACATTTGGAGTATTGTGAGCAGTTTTGGACCCCATATCTCAGATATGGCAATGTCACAGTAGCATTACAAGTGCACAGATATAAATATTAGAAGAGAAGTAGAAGGAATAAAAAAAACACAAACAGTCTAACAGAAGGGGTCACTTCCCCAGCTGTAGAGCTTAATGGCCGAGAGTAAGAATGACCTCGTATAGCGCTCTTTAGTGCAGTACAGTTGCCTCAGTCTATTGTTAAAAGTGCTCCTCTGTACTATTTCCAGAAGATTATTTATGTCCTCCTTAGTGAAGACAGAACCAAAGTAGTTTTTCAATTGGTCTGCCATGTCCTTGTTCCCCATGATCAATTCACCTGTTTCTGACTGTAAGGCACCTACATTTGTCTTAACCAATCTTTTTCTTTTCATATATCTATAAAAGCTTTTACAGTCAGTTTTTATGTTCCCTGCCAGCTTTTTCTCATAATCTTTTTTCCCTTTCCTAATTAAGCCCTTTGTCCTCCTCTGCTGGACTCCCAGTCCTCCCAGTCCTCAGGTGTGCCACTTTTTCTGGCTAATTTGTATGTTTCTTCTTTGGAATTGATACTATCCCTAATTTCTCTTGTCAGCCACGGGTGCACTACCTTCCCTGGTTTATTCTTTTGCCAAACTGGGACGAACAATTGTTGTGGTTCATCCATGCGATCTTTAAATGCTTGCAGTTGCATATCCACCGTCAACCCTTTTAAGTATCATTTGCCAGTCTATTTTAGCTAATTCACATCTCATACCTTCAAAGTTACCCTTCTTTAAGTTCAGAACCTTTGTTTCTGAATTAACTATATCACTCTCCATCTTAATGAAGAGTTCCACCGTATTATGGTCACTCTTACTCAAGGGGCCTCGCATGACATGATTGCTAACTAACCTCTACACATTTTGATTTTGAAATTTTGTTTAATGCTGTTATTGAGGCATTGAGTTCCAAAGTCAGGAAGTTACGTTGCCGCTTTATAACACTCTTGTCAGGCAGTAGGTATTGCATACAGTTCTGGTTGCCCGATGATAGGAAGAATGCTGAGGTTTAGGAGAGGGTGAAGAAGTAGTTTACTAGAATACTGATTAGATTAGAGGGCATGTGTTATTACGAGGGGTTGGACAAGCTCCAGTTGTTTTTTCTGGAGCGGCAGAGGCTGAGGGGAGATCTGATAGAGGTTACAAGATTGGGAGGTTTAGACAGAGTAGACAAACAGTATTATTTTCCCATGGTTGAAATGTCTAATACCAGAGGACATGCTTTTGGGACAAGAGGGGTAACTTCAAAGGAGATGTGAGGGGCAAGTTTTTTTTACCGAGTGGTGGGTGCCAGGAATGTGCTACCTGGAGTGGTGATAAAGGCAGACGCATTAATTTTTTTTAAGAGACATTTAGATAGGCACATGAATGTGAGGAAAGTGGAGGGTTTTGAACACTGTAGGCAGAAGACATTAGTTAGCCATTTGATTACTAATTTAATTGGTTTGGCACAACATTGTGTGCTGTAGGTCCTATTCCTGTGCTGTACTGTTCTATTTTCCTGTGAAGTTCTGATATATATTTTGTTTTGCTATGTGTGTTGAGTAACTGCAACTTAAGGGTCCTAGTTTACAGTGACAATGTGCAAAAATTCAGTTCTCCATTTCCACTTTCACTTGTCTTGTGAGCAGAAACTGAACACATTTTCATGTGCATGCCATCCACAAATACCCAGTACTTTCAGTTTAATGTTATGATATGTGCCATTGTGATACTATTTTCCGGATGCGCTTTGGACCAGAGTGAGATGGATAGTAACTGTTTATCACTAAGTTCTGTAGTTATCCATGATCTCTAAATGGTAATGCTTGGCAATATTTTAATGCTTGCATCCAAGGGGACAATTATTGCACTCTACATCTGTATTGAGTCTTAAGCACTCAAGGTCTGTTTATAATCCCTGTTTCAGTTACCTTGTCATTACTTTAATAAGACTTGATTCTGCATGATGATGAAAAAAAACATATAGTGATTCATTATCCTTGTCCCATGATCCTCTCGTATCCCCTTTTGCCTGTCCCATGATCCTCTCGTATCCCCTTTTGCCTATCACCTGTCCAGCTCTCGGCTCTATCCCTCCCCCTCCTGTCTTCTCCTATCATTTTGGATCTCCCCCTCCCCCTCCAACTTTCAAATCCCTTACTCACTCTTCCTTCAGTTAGTCCTGACGAAGGGTCTCGGCCTGAAGCGTCGACTGCACCTCTTCCTATAGATGCTGCTTGGCCTGCTGCGTTCACCAGCAACTTTGATGTATGTTGTAGTGATTCATTAATTTTTGAATATTTATGAACTCAATTAGTTTGTAGTACGCAAACACAAGAAAATCTGCAGATGCTGGAAATTTATGCAACACACACAAAATGCTGGTGGAACGCAGCAGGCCAGGCAGCATCTGTAGGAAGAAGTACAGTCAACGTTTCGGCCCAAAAAGTTGACTGTACTTCTTCCTAAAAATGCTGCCTGGCCTGTTGCGTTCCACCAGCATAGTTTGTAGTACTCCAGTTACATACATATAGATTTTTTTCTCTCAGCTTTTTTGTTATTTGTAGGTAACTGGGAAGTTTATTTTAGTGAAGCTCGGCATTCAAAAGAAAATTTGCACATGATGGTAACCTAGTTATTGGGTTTATCAGTTTGGGGGGTGGGGAGTGAAAAGCTTTGATTTCTAGTCTTAGCCAAAATATAACTGATTTATCATATTAGGGAAACTGGTGCATAGATTAGTCAGCTGCTGAGGAGTTGCAGGCATTTTCTGCCATCTGAGAACTCTGAGGCCATGTATCCTGCTTGCAAATGGTTCGGGTTACGAGCAGTTCACAGGAATTCCCTCTTTTGTCCTTGAGTGCACCTTCCATTTTTGTTTAAGCTACTTATAAATTGCCTCAGGAGTCTCCTTAATTCTACTTATTGAGGAGATCTCATGGCCCCTTTTAAGACCTCCTAATCCCCTGTTTTAAATTCTTTGCTGATTCCTTTACATTCCTCAAGGGACTTGTCTAATTTCAGCTTTCTAAACATTGCATTGGCTTTGAAATTTTTGCCGAAGCTGTTGGATTGGGACTTGAACCAACCACCTTCTGATTTGGAGTTAGGAGTGCTTCTAAATGAGCTGCAGTTCAAACAGATGGACAAAGAAATGGTATGTTTTTTTTTACTTTTGTCTATTTAATTGGCTCGACTGTATTGATTTCTTAATCTTGCTTATCAGCCAGTAGGACATTATGGCATAAAAATATGAACAGTCTGTGGCGATGGGTCTTCCCATCAGCCGTTTTAACTGATTGCTATGGGCAAGCAAGTACAATCAATAAATGGAGGCTCCAAAGGTGGCCCATTGAAAAGAAAATGTGTTCTAGAATACGAGAGTTAAATTGTTAAATGCCATCAATCCACATTCTCAGTAATTAATCTGACAATCATCCAAGCAGGTCTGAGACCCTTGCGGCCCACACTTGATGTATATTATCTGCTATTATATTCAGTTTGACTCCCTTCAATTAATTTTTTATTATAATGATCAGTCATTTTTGTGATATAGTTTAAATTCATCTGACCGATCAGCTGTAATTGGATGTTGAAGCACAAGAAGTACTCTCTCTGTAAGGTTAATGTTTTTATATTTTCTTATAACGAAACTTGGTCCTTCACGTTTGTTCTGGCTTTCAGAGCAATTGCAAGATTGATCCACTTTTCCAGTAACATTCTCCTCACATGAATCTCCTATCACTCACCAATGTTCAAGGCAAATTATAGTTAACCCGTTGTGAGAAGAAAATAGCCGCTGACTGAAATCCACATAGAAACATAGCACAACACAGGACCTCTCCTATCACTCACCAATGTTCAAGGCAAATTATAGTTAACCCATTGTGAGAAGAAAATAGCCGCTGACTGAAATCCACATAGAAACATAGCACAACACAGGACCTTCGGCCCACAATGCTGTGCCGAACATGTCCTTACCTTAGAAATTACCTAGGGTTTCCCGTAGCCCTCTATTTTTCTAAGCTTTATGTACCTATCTTAAAAGACCCTATTGTATCTGCCACCACCACTGTCGACGGCAGCCTATTCCGCGCACTCGCCACTCTCTGCATTAAAAAAAAACTTGGCCCCTGACATCTCCTCTGTACCTACTTCCGAGCACCTTGAAACCGTGACCTCTTGTGTTAGCCATTTCAGCCCTGTGAAAAAGCCTCTGACTATTAACATGATCAGTGCCTCTCATTATCTTATAAACCTCTATCAGGTCACCTCTCATCCTCTGCCACCCCAAGGAGAAAAGGCCGAGTTCACTCAACCTATTCTCATAAGGCATGCTCGCCAATCCAGGCAACATCCTTGTAGATCTTCTCTGCACCCTTTCTACAGTTTCCACATCCTTTCTGTAGTGAGGTGAGCAGAACTGAGTACAGTCGGCCCTCCTTATCCGCGAGTTCCGCTTGCGTGAATTCAACCAACCGCGAATCGAGAAAACCCGGAAGTGCTCTTCCAGCACTTGCTGTTCGAGCATGTACAGACTTTTTTTCCGTGTCATTATTCCGTAAACAATGCAGTATAATAACTGTTTTACATAGTATTTACATTGGATTAGGTATTGTAAGTAATCTAGAAATGATTTAAAGTATACGGGAGGATGTATGTAGGTTATCGTGGATCGGGATCGAAAAAAACGGAAGTTCTTTTATAAGTAAGTCGGAACAGGTACATCCGATATTTAGCGTCAGTTAGTCAAACGTTTGTCTTAGTATATAGTATATATTTTACCTTTCTATGCATATAAAATACTTACGAAACGTATGTTTCAGTGCTGGGCTCGGGAACAGAAGTTCCCGACTTCGATTCAGTGACAGATCATTCCCGAGTTCGATCCAGTGACAGACCGCTCCTGAGCGCGCTGTCCATCCCTGCCGAGTTGATGTGGAGGATCAAAAACCCAAAAACCCAAAACCCAATAATTAAACCACTGCGTTGCTTAGTAATAATTGTAGCTTCAATCGGACAGGCCCTTTCTTATCCTTTAAAATTGTTCCGATCATTGACTGACTGTAGCCTAATGCTTTTCCAATGACCGATGGCGTTTCACCTCTTTCTGATCGCTTTATTATTTCCACTTAATTTTAAATCGCGATTGTGATTATTTTCGCGAACAGAAACACTGTGGATTCCGAGCTCTGCCACCGGGTCCTAATGCCCACTGCACTGAGACAGGTTAAATAAGGTCTGGGGTTCCGCTGGGTCCTAAGGTCCACCACATTGAGACAGGTTGAATAAGGGACTTGAGCATCCGCGTTTTTGGTATCCGCGAGGGGTCCCGGAACCAATCCCTCGCAGATGAGGAGGGCCGACTGTACAGTACTCCAAGTGGGGTCTGACCAGGGTCCTATGTAGCTGTAACAATACCTCTCGGCTCTTAAACTCAATCCCGTTGTTGATGAAGGCCAATGCACTGCATGGCTTTTTAACCACAGAGTCAACCTGCGCAGCAGCTTTGAGTGTCCTATGGACTCGGACCCCAAGATCCCTCTGGTCCTCCACACTGCCAAGAGTCTTACCATTAATTCTATATTCTGCCATCATATTTGACCTACCAAAATGAACCACCTCACACTTATCTGGGTTGAACTCCATCTGCTACTTCTCAGCCCAGTTTTGCATTCTATCAATGTCCTGCTGTAACCTCTGACAGCCCTCCACACTATCCACAACACTCCCAACCTTTGTGTCATCAAATTCACTAACCCATCTCTCCACTTCCTCATCCAGGTCTTTTATAAGAAATCATGAAGGGATGGGATCCCAGAACAGATCCCTGAGGCACACCACTAGTCACCAACCTCCATGCAGAATATGACCCATCTACAACCACTCTTTGCCTTCTGTGGGCAAGCCAATTCTGGATCCTCAAAGCAATGTCCCCATGGATCCCATGTCTCCTACTTTCTCAATGAGTCTTGCATGGGGTACCTTATCAAATGCCTTGTTGAAATCCATATAAATGACATTTACTGCTCTACCTTCATCAATGTGTTTAGTCACATCCTCAAAAAATTCAATCAGGCACATAAGGCACTACCTGCCTTTGAGAAAGCCATGCTGACTATTCCTCTTCATATTATGCCTCTCTAAACATTCATAAATACTGCCTCTCAAGATCTTCTCCATCAACTTACCAACCACTGGTCTATAATTTCCTGGGCTATCTCTACTCCCTTTCTTGAATAATGGAGCAACATCTGCAATGTTCCAATCCTCTGGAACCTCTCCTGTCCCCATTGATGATGCAGAGATCATTGCCAAAGGCTCAGCAATCTCCTCCCTTGCCTCCCACAGTAGCCTGAGGTACATCTCGTCTGGAACCAGAGACTTATCCAACTTGATGCTTTCCAAAAGCTCCAGCACGTCCTCTTTCTTAATGTCCATATGCTCAAGCTTTTGAATCTGCTGTAAGTCATCCCTACAATTGCCAAGATCCTTTTCCGTAGTGAATACTGAAGCAAAGCATTCATTAAGTACCTCCGGTTCCATACACTCTTTTCCACTGTCACACTTGATTGGTCCTATTCTCTCATGTCTTATCCTTTCGCTCTTCACTTACTTGTAGAATGCCTTGGGGTTTTCTTTAATCCTGCTTTCCAAAGTCTTCTCATGGCCCCTTCTGGCTCTCCTAATTTCATTCTTAAACTCCTTCCTGCTAGCCTTATAATCTTCTAGATCTCTATCATTACCTAGTTTTTTGAACCTTTCGTAAGCTTTTCTTTTCTTCTTGACTAGATTTTTAACAGCCTTTGTACACCACGGTTTCTGTACCCTACCATGCTTTCCCCATCTCATTGGAACGTATCTATGCAGAACGCCACACAAATATCCCCTGAACATTTGCCACATTTCTGCTGTACATTTCCCTGAGAACATCTGTTCCCAATTTATGCTTCCAAGTTTCTACCTGATAGCTTCATATTTCCCCTTACTCCAACTAAATGCTTTTCTAATTTATCTGTTCCTATCCCTCTCCAATGCTCTGGTAAAGGAGATAGAATTGTGATCACTATCTCTAAAATGCTCTCCCACTGAGAGACCGGACACCTGACCAGGTTCATTTCCCAATACCAGATCAAGTACAGCCTCTCCTCTTATAGGCTTATCTACATATTTCGTCAGGAAACCTTCCTGAACACTCATAACAGAATCCACCCCATCTAAACCCCTTGCTCTAGGGAGATGCCAATCAATATTTAGGAAATTAAAATCTCCCACCACAACAACCCTGTTATTATTACAGCTTTCCAGAATCTGTCTCCCTATCTGCTCCTCGATGTCCCTGTTACTATTGGGTGGTCTATATAAAAAAAACACTCAGTAGAGTTATTGACCCCTTCCTGTTTCTGACTTCCACCCATAGAGATTCAGTAGACAATCCCTCCATGACTTCCTCCTTTTCTGCAACTGACACTATCTCTGATCAGCAGTGCCACACCCCCACCTCTTTTGCCTTCCTCCCTGTCCTTTCTGAAACATCTAAAGCCTGGCACTCTAAGTCAGGAGTCCCCAACCTTTTTTGCACTGCGGACCAGTTTATTATTGACAATATTCTTGCGGACCGGCCAACCCGGTGGGGGTGGTGGGGACAGGTGGGATTGCCAATGGACAAAAGTAGCAGTCAAATATGTTGTGTTTACCCGGATAGACTACAATGACGATGAAGCCTTGCGCACGGTACCAGTGCGCATGCGTGTACCTAAAATGCAAACAACAGGAATTCTGCTGATGCTGGAAATTCAAGCCGTTTTTGGTGATTCTGTTCCGGGGGAGGGATGTTAATCATGACGGGAATATCAGTGATAAGTGGCTAATACACTCAATTTCTTTTCTAAAAGGGTTTATCTAACAAATTTAATATTTTAAACAGTGCATATTTTCCTCGCATGAATGTAGTGGTAAGTCAGTTATCAGGGAGGGCAGGGGAGCTTGAAGTGTTGAACGAACTTCCAGGTACGATGTTATCATTTAAAGAAAAATTGGATAGGTATATGGACAGGAAAGGAATGGAGGGTTATGGGCTGAGTTCAGGTCGGTGGGACAAGGTGGGAGTAGCGTTCGGCACGGACTAGAAGGGCAGAGATGGCCTGTTTCCGTGCTGTAATTGTTATATGGTTATATAAATCACTTATAAACCACTAGCATCATAACATTTTAAGTAACGTTTGGATATTAAATGCACAGCACATACTTTCCCCGTATAAACACATAAAATCATTGCAACACACCAATATCGCTGAATCAGTGGGAGCCCTGGGCTTGTTTCCCTGCAACAACACGGTCCTATCGAAGGGTGATGGGAGACAGCGATACTGGAAGGGAGCTCCTTATGTCCAGTCTGTTCCACAGTTTAGTTTTCGTTGCATTCATTGCAGAGATACGTTGGAAATGGAAGCAATGTTTTCAGTGGTTTCATGGTTATCTCAGGATATTTAGCCTTGACTTTGATCCAGAATGCCGGCAGTGATGTTCTGTCAAACATACTTTTCAGCCCACCGTCATTTGCAAGCTTGAGGAGTTGATCTCCTTCCCGCGCTGACATGAATGACGCGCGAGTAATGACCTCGCTTGCGTTCAAGCTCAACAGTGCATGACAGGGAATGAGGAAAGGTGCAGCTGACTCATATCGTTTCATATCGCCAAATCATATCATTTCCTGGTGGCCCGGTAGTGCATTCTTTGCGGCCCGGTGGTTGGGGACCGCTGCTCTAAGTAACTATTCCTGCCCTTGAGCCATCCAAGTCTCTGTAATGGCCACAACATCATATCTCTCAAGTACTGATCCACACTCTAAGCTCATCCACTTTGTTCATGATGCTTCTTGCATTAAAGTAGACACATCTTAAACCATCGGTCTGAGCGCTTCCCTTCTCTATCACCTGCCTATCCTCCCTCTCGCACTGTCTCCAAGCTTTCTCTATTTGTGAGCCAACTGCCCCTTCCTCCGTCTCTTCAGTTCGGTTTCCACCCCCAACAATTCTAGTTTAAAATCTCCCCAATAGCCTTAGCAAACCTCCCTGCCGGGATATTAGTCCCCCTCACATTGCCACAAAAAGAAGCTCCAAATAGATGGCATCAAGATCAGGATTGAATTTGTGTCACTTAATATTTAAAATCCCAGCAACACCTGCATCACTGTGCTGCCCTCAACATATATTGTCATTGCATATTAATGGAAAATTTTTGCCTGACAAAGGAAGCACAGGGTTTTCAATCACATGCAGGGAGATATGCAGTTTAGATTGGCATCATAGTCAATACACACATCATGGTCCAAAGGGCCTGATCCTGTCCTATGCTCTTCTATGATTTTTCCTTTATTATTGTGGACATGGATTTATTATCACACATTTGACATCAAGAAGTAGCTTTTACAGAATAAGGCATGTCTAAATAGAGGCACAAGACTTAAATATAAACTAGAAATGCAACAGTTTAGATTTTGAACATTCAAACTTAAGTTGCATTATGAGAGAACAAGTTAAACTGAGCCGTGTTTAGTAAAATGTCTGAAGAGATCTCATGCCATCATGGATTTATTGATGCAACTCGTTAATTTAGAAAGAGGAAACTAGCATTCCTATATTTTTTCCTTTTATGGTATCAGGAATGACATTCCAGAACTTTAGCTTTTTTCTACTTCAGATTTGCATTGTAATCTTTGTACTATTCTGATGTTTGTACACTATTTATTCTGTGAGCTTCAGCAAGGAAAGGATTTCATTCTTTGAAATGAAAATAGGCCTTTTCTGGTTGGCTACCATTGACTGGTGGTGTTCCGAAGGGGTTGGAGTTGGGACTGCTTTTCACATTGTATGTCAGTGATTTGGATAATGGAATTGGTGGCTTTGTGATCAAGTTTGCAGATGATATGAAGATCGGTGGAGAAACAATTAGTGTTGAGGAAGCAGGGGTGTCTGTAGAAGGACTTAAGACATTTTAGGAGAATGGGCAAAGAAGTGGCAGCTCGAATACAGTGTTAGGAAACGTATGGCCATGCAATTTGATAGAAGGAATAAAGGATTAGACTATTTTCTAAATGGGGTGAAAATTCAGGAAACAGATGTGCAAAGGGACTTGAGAGTCCTTGTGCAGGATTTCCTAAAGGTTAACTTGCAATTTGAGTCGGTGGTAAGGCAGGCAAATGCAATGTTACTATTCATTTTGAAGGGACTAGAGTATAAGCGCAAGGATGTAATGTTGAGGCTTTATAGGCATTGTTCAGACAGGACTTGGAGTATTGTGAACAGTTTTGGGCCCCTTATCTAACAAAAGGTGTGTTGCTATTGGAAAGGGTTCAGAGAAGGTTCACTACAGGAGTCCATGAGTGAAAGGGTTAATGTATGAGAAGCATTTGATGGCTCTGGGCCTCCACTTGCTGGAGTTTAGAAAAATGAGGGAGGATCTCATTGAATCCTATCGAATATTGACAAAAAACTTATCTGTATTTGAATCCAATTCTGTAATCCACTCTTGCAATTCCCCTGTTGGACCATAAGTGAAACATTTTTATTTTAACAAGCTGTACTCTTTGAAAGTACCAGCACTCTGTCTGCCTGCTAGAATAAAAAAAATGGTTTTTAGCTGTTTATTGTAATGACATTGTGTGAACTCAGCATGTGAACCATTTGGTTCCAAACAATTCATTAGTCCTCAATTCAGCATTTACAATGTAGTTTGAATAGTTCTTAAGTTACATTAACCAGCTGCAACCACAAGGGACAGAGGGGAATTAACTCTTTAACCTGTATTTTTGATTAAAGCTTAAGTGCTGTTAGCAAAGTGTTCTTAAGAATTTGGTACACCTTTTGGTTATTGTTTAGATTCTGTTCTCAATTTCTTTTATGGTCCAGGTGTCAACATTGAATTCAACTGTTCTAGAACTGTCTTTTTCCTTTTATTCAGAACTGGCCAATTCTTTTTAAAAAAAGCCATCAACCTGCAATGCAGACTGTGGTGTTTTTCTTTTATTTCAGATTGCCAGCATCTGCATTGTTTTGCTTCTCCAGTTTGAATCTAAAGCTTCATCACTTTGTTAGTTTTCTGATGAAGATTTTTAGACTTGAAATATTAATTCTAGCTCTTGCCCGATTGTTTTAGAGTGCATAACATGTAGTGTTATTTTTAATTTGCTACCTTTCCTCTTTTTTTTGTTAATTCAACTCATTTCACATTTTTTCCCCTTCTGCAAGAGATGCAAAACAGGTAATTGGCAATTGAAAAATGTTTGCCATTCACTCTCAGCTGACACTGCCACGATCAATGTCATTCAGAGTCTCTTGGCTTCCACTATGATATATATTCCCCGGTGATCTCTGAATTTATCTCCCTCTTAAAATAACATTTGATTTCGGACCGTTCTGATGAAAGATCATCAACTGAAACATTAACTCTTTGTTCCCTTTGATACTGTCTGACCTACTGAATATTTCAGGTTGTATTCCTAGTTCCTCTTTATTTGTTACCAATTTTCACATTGTCAAATCACTTCCCCTAATGATGAACAAAAAACACTGGTTTTATTTTAACACATTAATGGATGTTCAAGTATTCTTTCATATTCCAGAAGGAACCATTTAAAATTATTTTCGTATCTACTGCTTTAGAACCAAGTAACATGTGTCACCATCCTAACAGTTTCTGTATATTTGTGTTAAAATATATTTTAAAAATGCAGCATTTAAGGAAAATTGAAGAAGACTTTGATTTAATTATTTTTGAGCCAAACTTGGCTCTCAAGCATGGTTACAGTGACACCATGTCAAAACTAATATATTTCAGTAATGAACCTAGTTCACATAGATCTTGATTTTGATGACAGGAAGTTGGTGTTAGAGGAGATAATTTGTATGAAATTTTGTGGTGTGGTTTTTCACCCAGATTAGTCAAAAAAAACCCTACAATCACTTACTATAATTGTTGGCCTGAAGGTGTAATTTCAAGTACAGACCAGTTTTCAAGAAACTATTTTCAGGCACTGAAATAGTTTATTGTCTTTCAGTGTAGCCACATGTGGTATCTTTGAATTGCAATGTAGTGTCTCGTAAATAATTTCAACCCCAACTATAAATGATTTCAAAAATGTTCAAGTTGGTATCCACAGAAGAAGGGAAAATGTTTCAAGCTAGAAAGAAAACAAGGTTACCAACAAGGTGATGGGAGAAAACAAAGTGATTTCTAAATTGTGAAGAAAAATTAAGCAATTTTGTAAATCTCTCTCTAGATCCATAGTGCTTTATACCCAATGAAATTCCCTTTTGAGGTGAAAAGATATATTGTATATGTATATTGTTGTCCAAATCAACATGACCCAGCTTTCATTATTGGTGCCGTAAAATTATTACTGCACATCACAACAGGAGTGGGTTTTAACTTGCTCGTTCAAAAGATGGTGCATCCTATACTACCACACTCTCATTTCTGATCCTCTAACTTTTTGATTAATATACTGTAATCCTACGAGCTAAGTTGCTACGCGTAAGTTTCAGGATTTTATTTTTCAGTCATGCCAAATGCATTTCTACCAGTATTTGCAATGACAACTCATGGTTAGTCCAGACCTGTGCTATGTGGAGTGGTCAGTATTTTCAGAATCAAGTTTATTATCACTGGCATGTGCCATGAAACTCGTTAACTTAACAGCTGCAGTACAATGCAATACATTATAATAGGGGGAAAATAATGGGTAAAATAGTGAAAAAAACAGAAGTAATAGTTATTTTTTTAAAAAAATGAGGTAGTGTTCATGGGTTCAATGTCCATTTGGGAATCTTATGGCAGGGGGGAAGAAGCTGTTCGAGAATTGCTGAGTGTGTGCCTCCAGGCTTCTGTACCTCCTTCCTGATGGTAACAATGAGAAGAGGGCATGCCCTGGATGATAGGGGTCATTAATAATGGATGTTGCCATTCTGAGGCAGTGCTCCCTGAAAGTGTCTTGGCTACTAAGGTGGCTAGTACCCAAGATGGAACTAACTTCAATCCTGTACAGTAGCTCCCCCCCCGCCACCCGCCGCCCCCATACCAGATATTGATGCAGCCTGTTAGAATGCTGTCGACAGTATACCTATAGAAGTTTTTGTGTGTTTTAGGTGACAAACCAAATCTTTTCAAGCTCCTAATGAAATATAACCACTGTCTTACCTTCTTTATAACTGCTCTGTTATGTTGGGACCAGGATGGATCCTCAGAGATCTTGACACCTAAGATCTGTCTGTCCACTTCTGATCCCACTGAGGATTGGTTCATATTTCTTCATCCTACCCTTCCTGAAGTTCACAATCAACTCTTTGATCTTACTGACATTGATTGCAAGGTTGTTGCTGTGATACCACCCAACTAACTAGTATATCTTGTTCCTGAACGCCTTCTCATCTCCATCTGAGATTCTACCAACAATGGGTGTATCAACAGCAAATTTATAGATGGTATTTGAGCTATTCATAACCACACGGTTTTAGGTATAAAGGGAGTGGAGCAATGGGTTAAGAACTCACCCCTGAGGTGCACTAGTGTAGATCGTCAGTGAGGAGAAGATATTATCACCAATCTGCACTGAACATGGTCTACCAGTTAGGAAGTCAAGGATCCAATTGCAGAGGGAGGTACAGAGGCCCATGTTCTGTAGCTTATGTAGCTTAGGACTGTGGAACTGATGGTGTTAACTGATGGCCTGTGGCCATCAAACTTTACAACTCCTCCCTTGGAGGGTCAGACACCCGAGCCAACAGGCTGGTCCTGGACTTATTTCATAATTTACTGGCATAATTTACATACTACTATTTATGGTTCTATTACTATTTATTATTTATGGTGCAACTGTAATGAAAACCAATTTTCCCTGGGATCAATAAAGTATGAGGACTACTACTACTACTTAAATGTTGAGCTATAGTCAACGAACAGCATCCTGATATGGGTGTTTGTATTGTCCAGGTGATCTAGAGCTGTGTGAGGAGCGATTGAGGTTGCACCTGCAGTAGACCTATTGTGACAATAGGCAAATTGCAGTGGCTGCATGTTCTTGCTGAGACAGGAGTTCATTCTAACCATGTCCAATTCTCGAAGTATTTCATCACTGTAGCTGTGAGTGCTACTGTGCAATAATCAATAAGACAGTTCACACTGCTCTTCTTAGGCACTGGTATAATGGTTGCCTTTTTGAAGCAGGTGAGAACTTCTGACTGTAGCAGTAAGAGGTTGAAAATGTTCTTGAATACTCCCACCAACTGGTTGGCACAAGTTTTCAGAGCCTGCTGCCTTACGACAGTTCACCGTCCTGAAGGACAGCCTAACATGGGCCTCCAAGACAGATCACAGGGATCTTCATAGCTGCAGTGATATACTCCCTTTCAAAGCGGGCGCAGAAAGTGTTGAGCTCATTTGGTAGTGAAGCATTGCTGCCATTCATGCTATTGGGTTTTGCTTTGTAGGAAGTAATACCTTGCAAACCCTGCTAGAGTTGACATGCATCCGATGTTGCCTCCAACCTTGCTCAGAATTGTCTCTCTGCTTTTGAAATAGCCCTCCAAGTCATACCTGGTTTTCTTGCCTGGAACACCAGACTTAAATGCCGCAGGTCTAGCCCTCAGCAGACGAACCTCTTGGTTCATCCAAGGCTTTTGGTTTGGGAATGCACGTAAGTTTTCATAGGCACACACTCATCCACACAGGTTTTAATGAAGTTGGTAACAACTGCAGTATACTCATCCAGATTCAAAGATGAATCCTTGAATGCAGTCCAGTCCACCAAATCAAAGCAGCCCTGTAGGTGCTCCTGTGCTTCCTTGTCCATAACTTGGTCCTGACTACTGGTGCTGCAGGCTTCAGTCTCTGCCTATACTCAGGGAGCAGAAGTACAGCCAGGTGATCAGACTTCCTGAAGTGAGGGCGTGGAATAGCATGGTAGGCATTCTTGATTGTGGTGTAACAGTAGTCCAGTGTGTTGTTTCCCCTAGTACTACAAGTGATTTGTTGATGGTAATTATTTAGTGACTTTTTCAAGCTGGCCTGGTTAAAATTCCCCAAAATGATGGTGAAGGTGTCAGAATGTGCTGTTTTGGGGATTGCTCCGATCATCCAGAGCCTGTTTGACATTGGCCTGCGGTGGATGTACACCACGACCAAAATGATCGCAGAAGTCTCCCATGACAGGTAAAATGGACAGCCCTTAATTGTGAGATATTCCAGGTCTGGTGAGCAGAACTGGAATAACACTGATACATTTATGCACCAAGAGGAGTTAATCGTAAGTCATATACCTCCACCTCTGCTTTTGGGAGGCTCGAGAGTTCTGTCCTGATGGTGTAGACTAAACCCGTTAATCTGAATCACTGCATCCAGTATGAAAGGGGTTAAGAATGATTCCTTGAAACAAAGGATGCAAACATTATTAATGTCCCTTTGATACAGCACCCTAGCTCTGGGATCTTCAATTTTATTTACTAGAGACTGTATGTTTGCCAGCAAGATACTTGGTATTGGGAGTTGTAGACTCTTGTTTTCTTAAACGCACCCGTATCCCTGACCAGAAGCAACGTTTCCTACAAGGAATTCGGTGAGAAGTATGGCCACAGTCGGCATTGTTTCCATTGGGTTTAAGATAGATTAAAACATCTTTAATAACTGTGCAGACCTTGGAAGCAGCTGTGATTCTCAGCTGTAGCAGGCCGAAATGGGAATATTTATTCATATCCATCGAGCTGTGCTGCACGGGATCACTGTTTTCAAGACGTCCCGGAAGTAAAAGAGCAGTAGAAGTTGAGTATCCTTTACTCGAATCGAAATGCTTGGGGCTGGAAGTGTTTTGAATTTTGGATTTTTTTCAGATTTTGGAATATATAATGGGATAGCTTGGGATCGCCATCATTTCCCAGTCTGAATTTATGTGTTACCAGTAAGCAACCTGTGTCTTATACTTGTTCGTCACAGATAGGTACTTAACAGTAAAAATTATTACATTCCATTAATATAATGAAAATTATAATGTGTGCAGGGTAACAAAAGCAGCCCAGTAGCATCGAAAGAATACCCGAATTAGCTGTTGAACAACAGCTAACAACAACAGGCATTCAGTCTCCGCCATGTTTTGATTAAAAGGTTACAGTACACAGCATCTGTATTTTACTCTTTTTTTTAGGTTTATGTAAGGTATAAAAACAATCAGCATTGTAGACTTGTTCTGGTACTAGATGTTCATCAGAGACGATCTTTGGAAAGTTACTTGCTGCCTTGTGATCATCAGAGTTTATCTTTAAAAATTTAATGACGTGCTTTTTCTTAAATTTCTGCAACCAGCCTGCTGAATATTCACAATTATTTTCAATTTTCAGTTTGTGATGGATCTTTGCTTGTTTCATGATTCACATATGGTATAGTTCACTCTGAAGCTTACAAATGCATCTTCATTTTTTGCTTTATGCAGTGTTTTTCTATTTTTTATTAACTTCTATTTGTTACATCTTTCAGAACTGTCACCTGGGAACCTTCCCAGTGCCTTGTGAACGCTTGAAAAAATTAGGATTTTGGAGGTTTTTTGACTTTGGAATTTCGGATAAGGGGTACTCAACCTGTAGTTATATTCTGTTCACCTGGACCATAATATAACTAAGTTGCAGTTGGATAGGATTGAGATGATTATGTGATTGATAAATGACCAGATCACATAGGAACATTTTAGGTTGAGATAGCCAAATAAAGTTGGCTACAGTCATGTGAGAGTTGGGAGACTGGATGAAAGATTTAGAGCTAAGTGATGGAACTGAGCAAAATTTGGTGGAAAATGATGAGAAAGCATGTTGGGAAGAACTTTCTTAAATTTGCTTTCAGATCTACTAGTTTAATTTATACATTCGCATGGTTCAATGTATACCAGTTAGTAAGTGACCAAATGGTTTTGAATCAAAGCAGGGGTGAAACTATTCTCTTCAAGGCTCTTTGTATTGGTGTACTCTCAGCTCGAGTTTACTAAATTCCAGATTTAAGGGCAAAAGTGAAATGTTTTACAGTCATGGTGCATTTGGGAATATAAATGGTTGTGAAGAATCCAGTGGACAAAACAATAGACGTAATGCATTAATGTGCTGATATTGAAGGCTTTAAGAATGTCAAAACTCTTTATAGCCATTAGAGGATTTTTGAAATGTGACCACTCTTGATAAGGTAATAGTCTCAGTCTGCCATCTGTGAATAACAGCCAGTGTGACTTTCCCTAATTAATGCTGTGAGAGCATATTGCATTTACTTATCTAACATTAAATATTTCCAGAAAGGTATTGCTTTGTTAGAAGAAAATAATGTAGGTTTTATCTGTAGGAACTTGGCTGGAGGTACTATTGATATGGAGTGAACAGAGCATGTGGTATGTTAATTGTGTGGCTTTTATATCTGTTTGTATATTGAGGTCCAGTTTTGGAGCTAGGTTATGCTGAATGAAGTAGCTGCATGAATGCTGACTCTGTCATGGATAAAATATGACTGTTCTTTGCTTTAATTTTCTTGCTGTAATCACCTCTGCATTAATTTAAATTTCCATTAATTTAAAAGTTGCACATGTAGATCTCTAACTTTGGCATTCCTTCCATAATTCATACATTATGACAGGTTTACAAAGATTTGATCAGTGATGCAAATGACACGGGCTTCCTTTTTAATGTGTGCAAATTCAGATATATTTATCACGTGTACATAGAAAGATACAGTGAAATACGTTATTTGTGTCAGCAACTAATACACCCAAGGATGCAGACAGGCTGTCTTCGGCCACCAGCAGACTCACTGATTTGCAGACATTGTGCCTTTGATTTCCTCAGCATATTGAGAGATTCACAGAGTTTAGGGTTTGCCTATTAACCTTTGACTTCTGGACGACCTTTGGCCTTTGATATTTGGTATTAACCTAGGACTTGCCAATGACAATGAAGGAAGAGCCAAACTCTGGGCCTATAATTCTGGTCTCGCTGATTTTCATACCTAAGGAGTCACTGGCCCTCGTACCTCTAGTCGACAAGGAACTCAGATCCTGAAGCGTGCTGATGACTCGCTGATCTGTGACGGGGAACACCTGCCCTTGTCTACGTTGGTCTGTCAGCCCAAAACCCAGCCACGTCCACGTTGGTGGCCTTCAAATGCAGAGTGGAGGCCGAGGCTCTGGGCTGTCTCTTAACTCCCCCACAGCCCTGCCCCTAAACCTTAACCTGAACCCTAACTCTCTCTCTGTCCCCCAAGCCAAAAAGCTAAGTCTGAGCTGCATCCTCGACAGAGACCACAGCTCAGTGACATTTTAACCATCTTGTCAGTGCAGGAATGTTGTTTCCCAGTGTCAGGAGCCATTTGAGGCTATTGACTTCACTATTTCAATAATGAATATGTTATAATCAGTTGCACAGCACTATCCTGTGTGGTGAATGTCTATCAAGACACAAATAAAATGCTCTACAGTAAAGTTCACCAAGGGCAAAGCAGTTGTTCATAAGTTTCTTGTTCTTGGATCCTATGTGGATTCTTCAAATTTTTGTGCCTGTATCTTTTTCTAATTTTCAACAGATGTTGCTTTAAGGTAGTGGTATGGTGCATCTATACTTACGGATACTTTGGAGGAATGTGACATTATTATAGGGATTAAAGTGTTGCACAAATTTCTTTGGTCACTTTAATGCAGAACAATAGCAAAGCTCAAGGCATGTGTTTGTGCAACTACTGCTATATTTTCAGCATCCGTGAGTTTGGCTGACTGTCATAGGCATTTGAGAATGTTGGAGTTTACTGTGGTTGTCTGTCATTAACGTAATGACTTGATCGTCATTTGGGATTGTCCATAAGCTGCCATCAAGAGGTCCTCTAAACATCAAATATCTACCTTTGTCAATGGGAGCGAAAAGATAATGAAGAACCTTTCAGTTTTGCTCTCATGCCAGAAACGAACTTTGGAAGTTGTGAGGGAGCGGCATTGATTGCAGTAGCTGCACTGAGATCTGAATTTGCCTAATTTATTTGGGAAATGAGTGCAATGATGCAGAACTGTTCATTTGTTTTCATGGTAATGGCAGGATGATGATCTTGGCCTACTTCCTTTGGTTTTGACACACTCGTGCTTCACTGAATAGTTGTAAAAAGTTTGGCAAACATCTTTTCCCAAGGCTCTTTGAAATTTTTGGCTAAATTCCAAAGCTCAAAGTAAATTTATTGTCGAAGTATATACAGTGCGCATCACATACTAGCCTGAGATTCATTTTCTTGCAGGCATTTACAGTAGAAAAAATACAATAGAATCAGTGAAAAAATAGACACAAAGACTGACAAACAACCAATGTGCAAAAGACAAACTATGCAGTTTAAAAGACAATAGATAATCCTGAGAGCATCAGTTGTTGAGTCCTTGAAAGTAAGTCAATAGGTTGTGTAGTAATTGCATCCAATTATTAGCTTTTTTTTTCCCCGTAGCAGCCAATGACGTGTTTATTCCTTCCACTGTGTGTGTTGTGATGGGATTCCTGACCAATGCAATTCACTGCTGGTCATGAGGAATTTTTGATATTGTGCAGGTGGGAAGCTTGTATGGAAGTGGTGAGGGTAATGAGAGAAGGTTCCATTTTGGATGGTTAAGGATTTCGAAAAGATAGAGAGATGATAGATCGATGGCAGGTGCAATCTTAATGGCTCTTCACACGGCTTTAGACCACCTGGACAACACAAACACCTATGTCAGGATGCTGTTCATCGACTTTAGCTCAGCATTTAATACCATCATTCCCACAGACCTGATTGAGAAGTTGCAGAACCTGGGCCTCTGTATCTCCCTCTGCAGTTGGATTCTCGACTTCCTAACAGGAAGACCACAATCTGTGTGGGTGGGTGATAACATCTCCTCCTTGCTGACAATCAACACTGGGGTGTGTGCTTAGCCCACTGCTCTACTCTCTAAAATACCCATGACCGTGTGGCTAGGCACAGCTCAAATACCATCTATAAGTTTGCTGATGATACAACCATTGTTGGTAGAATCTCAGGTGGTGATGAGAGGGCGTACAGGAGTGAGATATGCCAACTAGTGGAGTGGTGTTGCAGCAACAACCTGACATTCAATGCCAGTAAGACGAGAGAGCTGATTCTGGACTTCTGCAAGGGTAAGACGAAGGAATACATACCAATCCACATAGAGGGATCGGAAGTGGAGAGAGTGAGCAGTTTCAAGTTCCTGGGTGTCAAGATTCTCTGAAGATCTAACCTGGTTCCAACATATCAATGCAGTTATAAAGAAGGCAAGACAGTGGCTATACTTCCATTAGGAGTTTGAGGAGATTTGGTATGTCAACAAATGCACTCAAAAACTTGTACAGATGCACTGTGGTGAGCATTCTGACAGGCTGCATCACTGTCTGGTGTGGGGGGTGGGGGCTACTGCACAGGACCGAAAGAAGCTGCAGAGGGTTGTAAATTTAGCCGGCTCCATCTTTGGGTACTAGCCTACAAAGTACCCAGGACATCATCAAGGAGCGGTGTCTCCGGAAGGCAGCTTCCATTATTAAGGACTTCCAGCACCCAGGGCATGTCCTTTTCTCAATCTTACCATCAGGTAGGAGGTACAGAAGTCTGGAGGCACACAGTCAGTGATTCAGGAACAGCTTCTTCCCCTCTGCCACCTGATTCCTGAATGGACATTGAACCCTTGGACACTACCTCACTTTTTTTAATAGATAGTATTTTTGTTTTTTGCACGATTTTTAATCTATTCAATATATGTATACTTACTTTATTGTCGCCAAACAATTGATACTAGAGCGTACAATCATCACAGCGATATTTGATTCTGCGCTTCGCTCCCTGGAGTACAAATCGATAGTAAATATTAAAAATTTAAATTATAAATCATAAATAGAAACTAGAAAAGGGAAAGTAAGGTAGTGCAAAAAAACTGAGAGGCAGGTCTGGATATTTGGAGGGAACGGCCCAGATCCGGGTCAGGATCCATTCAGCGGTCTTATCACAGTTGGAAAGAAGCTGTTCCCAAATCTGGCCATACAAGTCTTCAAGCTCCTGAGCCTTCTCCCGGAGGGAAGAGGGACGAAGAGTGTATTGGCTGGGTGGGTCGTGTCCTTGATTTTCTTGGCAGCATTGCTCTGACAGCGTGCGGTGTAAAGTGAGTCCAAGGACGGAAGATTGGTTTGTGTGATGTGCTGGGCTGTGTTCATGATCTTCTGGTCTTGGACAGGACAACTTCCATACCAGGTTGTGATGCACCCTAGAAGAATGTTTTCTATGGTGCATCTATAAAAATTAGTGAGGGTTTTAGGGGACAGGCCAAATTTCTTTAGTTTTCTCAGGAAGTAAAGACGCTGGTGTGCCTTCTTGGCAGTGGACTCTGCTTGGTTGGACCAAGTTAGGTCACTTGTGATATTGACCCCGAGGAGCTTAAAGCTTTTGACCTGTTCCACTTGCGCACCACCGATGTAAATGGGGTCATGTGGTCCGCTACTCCTTCTGAAGTCAACAACCAATTCCTTCGTCTTGCTGACGTTGAGGGATAGGTTATTGTCTTCGCACCATGCCACCAGGTTTTTAATTTCCTCTCTGTACTCATACTTATCATTACCCGAGATACGGCCTACAATTGTGATGTCATCAGCAAACTTATATATTGAGTTTGATGGAAACTTGGCTACGCAATCATGGGTGTACAGTGAGTACAGCAGGGGGCTGAGTACACAGCCTTGTGGGGTACCGGTGCTCAGAGTGATTGTAGAGGAGAGCTTGTCCCCTATTTTTACAGCCTGCGTCCTGTCTGTGAGGAAGTTGAAGATCCAGCTGCAGATCTGAGTGCTAATGCCCAGGTTCTGTAGCTTAGGAATCAGTTTATTTGGAATGATGGTATTAAAGGCAGAGCTGTAGTCAATGAAAAGGAGCCTTACATATGCGTCTTTATTCTTCAGGTGTTCTAAGGAGAAATGTAGGGCCAGAGAGATGGCATCTGCAAATTGCAAAGTGTCGAGATTGACCGGTAGGCTGTGGTTGATGTGTGCAATAACCAATCGCCCGAAACACTTCATAGCAATTGATGTCAGAGCCACAGGTTGATAGTCATTGAGGCATGTCACCTTGCTCTTCTTTGGCACCAGGATTATCATTGCCTTCTTAAAACACGAGGAGCAGTTGAAGATGTCAACAAACACTCCAGCTAGCTCGCTTGTACAGGCCCGGAGAATCCGTCCCGGGACGCCATCTGGGCCCGTCGCCTTCCTCGGATTTATCTTCAGGAAGGCCCTTCTAACGTCCTCCTCGGTGACGGTGAATCTCGATGCCACCAGGTCCGATTCATTCAGAAGGAGTGGGGCGCTCCTTTTCTGTTTGAATCTTGCGTAGAATATGTTAAGTTCGTCAGGAAGAGAAGTGCCACAGTTATTGATATTCCCAGCCTTTGCATCCAGTGATCTCATTTAGACCTTGCCATAGTCTACTGGCATCCCTCTAGTTAGCCTGGGCTTCCAACTTGGCTCGATATTGCCTCTTGGCGCCCTTAATGGCTTTCTGGAGTTCACGCCTGGATTCCGTGTAGCGACTGATATCCCCAGACCTAAAAGCCGCAGCTGTAACCTTCAAAAGGGTCTTGACCTCGTAATGCATCCAATATTCCCGGTTAGGGAATACCTGGATCGTCTTGCGAGACACACAGACCTCTGTGCATTTCCAGATAAAGTCCGTGACAGCTGAGGCATACTTATGGAGGTTAGCTGCCGAGTCCTTGAATACTAACCAGTCCACAGATTCAAAGTAGTCACGGAGGACCTCGTCTGTTTCCTCCGTCCAACACAACACTACTTTTGACACCATGACCTCCCTCTTCAGTTTCTGTTTGTAAGCCGAGAAGAGGAGTACGCCTGATGGTCCGATTTTCCAAAGTGAGGTCATGGGATGGAACGGTAGGCATCCTCGACTGCTGTGTAGCAGTGGTCAAGTATACTGTAATTGATCTACTTTATTTTTTTTCTCTTCCATATTATATATTGCATTGAACTGCTGCTGCTAAGTTAACAAATTTCACGTCACATGCCGATGATAATAAACCTGATTTTGATGACTGACAATTGAAGGAGGAGGAAGAAGTCATTGAGCTCCTCGCAGATAAATCCTGTTACCCTTAATTTCTCTGTAGCTTTGCTCCCTCACATGCCCACCATATGATACTAAATTGATAATTGAATCAATGTTGGGGACTTCAATTAGACTTGGTTGAATATATTTCTGTCCAATTTCATCATCATATCACCTGCAGCACTGAGGGTGCCAGCTTATGTTTTTGATATTTATAGCTTATTTATTATTTTTTTTATTTTTTCTCTGTTCAAACTGGTAAAAACAGAGATATGGGCATAGCCAAGCACACTCATTTCTCAACTTGCTAGAAACTTGGACTATTCTAGTAATGTTCACTATTGTGGCTTTCTGGAGATTTACGTAAATATTGCTGTGTAGACTTAATTGTTTAGTGCTATTGTGTAGTGACTTTGGGATGATCCCAGTTGTAGATATTACTAATGGGACAATGTTCATGTTCCTTAGTCTTTCAATTTTGTCTTTTAATTCAATATATTTCTGGAGTTTCTCGCTGCTTGGTTTCTGTACATTATGAATATTTGGAATGACTATGTCTATTAGGTAAGTTGTTTATCCAGTAATATTATATCCAGTTATTATGGATTGCCCCGTCTGTAATAATGGATTGGTCGTAATATAGTTTGTAGGACTGACTCAAACTGGATCAGGCTTGTATTTATAGTAAGGTATGGTTTCTTTTACGAATTTTTATTTTAAAGCAAGATTTTGGTGAATGATGTTTGCCACTCGATTGTACCTTTGTAAATAATCAAAGAGAGTTAAACTGCTGCAGGATCCTGTAATGTGTTGGATTGTTTCTGCATTTATCGTGTTTAATTTGTTGGTCCTTTAAAGTATTTTTGTTAATTTTTTGGTGTTGACCACCTGGTCCTGTATTGTCACAAGGAACCCTCTGTTTCTGGGCTGATGTCTCCAACCTTGAGCCAGGTTTTCAATGCTCCTTTGTCAATATCTAGTCTGCTCAGATTGTGGGGATGCCTTCCATGGAAGGTCATGCTCTTCAAACTTTAATGATACTTCATTTTTCTCAGCTGTGCTTTCATTTAATTTTAATGGTGTGCACTTATCAGAAATGCATATGCTTGCGTGGAGTGCTGAATCTTGTTTTCATTGATGAAAATATATCCTTGAAGTTTTATCTGATGTGTAAATTTTTTAATTCCTCTTCCTTCTGTAGTGTTAATCAAAACGCAGTGTTTTCTAAAGTTTGTCATTTCAGTTATTTTTCTTTGTAAATTTTGCAGATCTGTTTTGGATCAAGATATTATGCCAAAAGAATATGTTAATATGGCTATAGCGAAAGTGTTTATTGCCTTTGTTATATTTTCACTACTGAGCTCTGTTTAACAGGTTTCCTTAAGCCTTGAAATAAGTTCTGTTGAAGGTTTTTCCTTTAGTGCACTATGATCTATTTTCTTTGTTAATATTCTAGACACTTACGTTTCATATTCATCCATGGGTTGTACTGTTTCCTGCTGTTCTGTTTTATATTTTACTAGCTGTGTTGCACCTTTGTTTAATGTTTTGCACTAATCTAGTCCAAAGTTCATGCTTGTATCCTTAGAAAATAGTTATTATTTGAATTATTTGCTTTGGCATTACTGATGACAGAGCATATAATTTCAAATTGTCCATGTGTCAAGGTATAATTTGCCATCTATTTTAACTTCATCAGTTCACAGGACTTGTTTCCAAAATGCATCAGGCTTGTTTAGATGTTCCTTTGAACCTTTTGAATAGAACTTTTTGGCCACAATGAGCAAAGGTATGTTTGGAGAAAAAAGGGTGCAAAATTTCATGAAAAGAGCCCCTCTCCAACTGTTAAGCACAGGAGTGGATCGATTATGCTTTGGGCTTGTGTTGCAGCCAGTGGCACGGGGAACATTTACTGGTAGAGGGAAGAATGAATTCAATTAAATACCAGCAAATTCTGGAAGCAAACATCACACTGTCTGTAAAAAAAAAAGAGCCAAAGATGAAACGAGGACGGCTTCTACGACAGGATAATGAACCTCAATGCACCTCAAAATCTACAATGGACTACCTCAAGAGGCGCAAGCTGAAGGTTTTGCCATGGCCCTCACAGTCCCTCAACGTAAGCATCATCGAGAATCTGTGGATAGACCTCAAAAGAGCAGTGCGTGCAAGACGGCCCAAGAATCTCACAGAACTAGAAGCCTTTTGCAAGGAAGAATGGGCGAAAATCCCCCAAACAAGAATTGAAAGATTCTTAGCTGGCTACAAAAAGCATTTACAAGATGTGATACTTGCCAAAGGGGGTGTTACTAAGTACTGACCATGCAGGGTGCCCAAACTTTTGCTTCAGGCCCTTTTCCTTTTTTGTTATTTTGAAACTGTAAAAGATGGAAATAAAAAAGTTCTGACGAAGAGTTCCGGCCCGAAACGTCGACGGATCTTTTCCACTGATGCTGCCCGACCTACTGAATTCCTCCAGCATGTTGTGAGTGTTGCTTTGACCCCAACATCTGCAGATTATTTTGTGTTTAATAAAAAAGTTTTCTTGCTTAAAATATTAAAGAAATGTGTCATCTTTAACTTTATGCCTTTTGGAAATCAGGTCATCTCTTACTTGCTTAGCTATTCACAGTAACAGAAATTTTGACCGGGGTGCCCAAACTTTTGCATGCCACCTATATTCTATCTGGGTAGCCTCCAACTGATGGCATGAACATCGGTTTCTCTAACTTCTGGTAATGGCCACCTCCCTCCCACCCCTTTTTCCCTCTCTCACCGTATCTCCTTGCCAACCCATCGCCTCTCTTTGGTGCTCCTCCTCTTTCTTTCCTCCATCGCCTTTAGCCCTCACCTATTAGATTACTCCTTCTCCAATCCTGTGTCTGTCTCACCAATCAATTTCCCAGCTTTTTACTTCACCCCCCCCACCTGGTTTCACCTGTCACCTTGTTTTTCTCCCTCCCCTTCCCCACCTTCTTAATCTGACTCAGTTTTTTTTCTCCAGTTCTGCTGAAGGGTCTTGACCTGAAATGTCGACTATACTCTACTCCACAGATGTTATCTGGCCTGCTGAATTCCTCCGGTATTTTGTGTGTGTTTTTTGGATTTCCAGCATCTGCAGATTTTCTCATTTGTCAAGGTTTTATTCGTTTGGTTGTCCAATACAGTAAATTAGAGAGCGGGTTTAAAGTTGGACAAAACCATGATGGGTTTAGAGAGTTACTTAGAAAATGTGTTGTTATTATTATTTTTTTCTTTTTGTATTTACACAGCTTGTTGGCTTCGCACATTGACTGTCCTGTTGAGTGTGGTCTTTCATTGATTCTGCTGTGGTTCTTGTATTTACAAAGAAAATGAATCTCAGGGTTGATATTGATCCAAGTAAATTTATATAATAAATATAAATATATGAATTAAAAAGTATATATATTATAGTGACACACATATACTTTGATAATAAATTTACTTTGAAGTAAATCGGTTCATTTCTGGCACTTGCACTGAAGTACAGTGAAAAACCTGTAATGAATCGATCTGTGTGAATAGTATGCAAGACAAAAGTGCATTGAGGCATTACGAGATAAAACAATAAGAATGCAGAATAATGTGTTAAAGTTATGAGGTAGATTGTGAGGTTAAAACTGCATGTTTTTGCTCGCTCAAAGTCTTTAGAACAGCTGCTTCTCCACTGTTAATTTCTGAATGGTCCATGAACAGTACCACATTATTTTGCTTTTTACGTTATTTATTTTATATATTATTGTAATTTAGTCACTTTATGTATTGCATTATACTGCTACCTCAATGCAACAAATTTCATGACATATGTCTTTCCTTTTTAAATCTTTTTATTAATTTTTCAAAATTATAAACTCAATAACAAAGTTGGTACAAAGAGATTGGAAAAATGTTCATCAGCATATATAAAATGAACTTTCAGTGACATAGAAATAAAAAACTTCCAAACTCATAATGAGATTAAACATTAACAAAGAAATAAAAAGAAAAAAATATATAAACAAAAAAAATCCCAAAAGAAAAAGAGGAACCCCCCCCCAAAAAAAAGGCAAAACAGGGCTAGACCAACAACTTGTATCAGACAAGATCCAGAATGTCGCTAACTCCGCTCCTCTCATCATATAATTTTAGAAAAAAGATTCGGAAAGGTCAGATTACATCATATGAAAATGTTGCATAAAAGGTTTCCA
The DNA here is from genome assembly GCF_963921235.1 of Mobula hypostoma. NCBI lineage: Eukaryota > Metazoa > Chordata > Chondrichthyes > Myliobatiformes > Myliobatidae > Mobula > Mobula hypostoma. The sequence continues at coordinate 10,039,001 of NC_086107.1, forward strand.
AGTATCTTCAAATTTAACCGAAGGGTCAAAAATATCACTTCTAATTTTTTCTAAGTTTAAACTTAATATGGTTCGAAAAAACCATTGGAATGTAATTGGAGGATTAATTTCCTTCCAATTCAACAAAATAGATCTTCTCGCCATTAAAGTAACAAAAGCTATCATTCGAGAGGCTGAAGAAGATAAAGATCTATGTTCTACCATTGGCAATCCAAAGATTGCCGTAATAGGATGGGGTTTTAAATCAAAGCATAGAACTGTTGAAATAATATCAAAAATGTCTTTCCAATATTTTTCCAAAAGAGGACAGGACCAAAACATAGGAGTTAAAAAAGCCACTTCAGAGTGACATCTATCACAAGTAGGTTTATATGGGAATAAAAACGAGCTAGTTTATCTTTGGACATATGAGCTCTGTGTACTACTTTAAATTGTATTAAAGTATGTTTAGCACATAGAGAAGAAGTACTAACTCATGACATATGTCAGTGATAATAAACCTGAATTTGATTCACAGGTGAATGACTTCCAATAAATTGTTTTCTTTGAATTGAGTTTTGCTTGTGTAAAGTACAAACGTAGATTTGTGGATTGTGCTTTGTTCCTGACCTGGCAAGCCCAAAAGATTTTTGTGTTTTGCAATTAAGGAACAGGAATGTGTTAGTGATCATTCTAGCATATACTTACTGTCATACTGAAGTTTCAATTGTACTAGTTGACTTTGTCATAAGGAAGTCTTTTTTGTAAACATTTGTGTGGAGATAAGTTAAGAATGTTAATTCTCTGGGGAGAATGAAGGCACATTTGAGCATGTAATAATCATTAACACTGCAAATTAAATTACTCAGTTTTATACAATTGGGATATTACTGTAATAGTGTTTGGAAAATGTTGTTATTGGCTAATTTTTTTCCTTCTGTTGCAGGGACATTTTGGTTATTTCAGCTTTTTAAAAAAAGTCTATTGACAAACCAAACTGGGCAGAAAAATGCACTATCAAGCAGTATTTTTAATTTCTTGTTGTAAGGCAACAATTGCACTGACTTGGGAGCGAGAATGTCTGGGGTGGGTGGGGTCTTTGATCCCGCTTTACCAAGACAGTGAGAAGTGTAGACAGAGTCCATTGTGGGAAGGTTTGTGTCTGATGTGCTGAGCTGCACTCACAGCTCTTTGCAGTGTCTTTTTGTCTTGGGCAAAGCAGTTGTCATACAAAGCAGTGATGCATCTGGATAAGATGCTTTCTATGGTGTATCTATAAATATTGGTGAGGCTGAAATGGGATAAGCCAAATTTCTTTACTTCCTCAGGAGGCTAGAGACCTAATGCGCTTTCTTGGCCATAGGCTGTACCAGGACAGGCATATTGGTGATGTTCACTCAGTAGAACTTGAAGCTCCCAACCCTCTCGACCTCAGTGCCTTTGATGTAAATAGGAGCATGTGCATTGTGTCCCTGCTCCTCCCCCCACCAAGATAATGGTCAGCTGGTCAGCTCTTTTGTTCTGCTAACAGTGAGGGAAAGGTTGTTATGATACTATGCCACTATACGCTCTATCTAGAAAGGTCATCCATCAAGTCTTGTTAATTAGCACTTTTCAAGGTCGTGCAAAGTGGTGTGGCTTTACTGATGCACCTCATAATTTTTGCGATCTGATGATGTAATTTGCAGTTACAGCAGCATATCTATATGCAAAAAAAAATTATTCAAATAGTCATATCTTTAATTTTCACTATCAGATATTCATTTGCTTTTTATGAAGAAATCAAAAAACTATAATTAGCAGTAAACTAACAAAAACCCCCAACGTTATACAACAAATGATGACTTAATTTTTACAAAAACAGCCTGTCTTGCAGTTGGATGTTTACAGCGTTTGTGGTCTGGATAGTGGACTTAATGTAGTAACATACCTACTCTGAATTGACTGGGGTCACAGACAAGACCAGTAATGTTTTTGTCTCTGGTATCCACTGAAATGGCCTCTCAGAGGGATAGCCAAGAAAGGCTGGTGGTGTCCGCAAAGTCTACATACTATGATTGAATAAATAAAGAATGCCTTGGACTTAAAATGCCATTACGTACCAATAACAATCAACAGGCTGTATCATAATTTTGTATGTATGAAAGTAGCTGTACAATATTTCTTAATCATTTTTAGCTACTTCAGTTACTGTGTATTAGGTGCCTGACTGGAAATGACTTCTTTAATGACCAACTGTGATGCCAAACTCGCAGGAAAACTGCAAAGGTAATTTTCATTAGCATTTTTATGCACTATAAACCCAAACAGAAATTCTGATCTATACCTGCTAGATAGAGAAACCAACATCTGCATGTGGGCCAGCAGGGGATTTTTAGGAAATTCAGCCATGCTAGAAATGATATGTATAGATTTCTGGTAAATTCAAAATTGGCTTGATATGTTCCCATTCCTTCTGAGGTTGAACATTGACTCATAGATAAATTACTGAAAGTATCAATGAAGAGGAACCTTACCACAGAAAAAAAGAAATATACAGCAAAAATGGAAATAATTACAAGTATATGGAAATTCTACAGTAGTGGAAAGATTTTACACCTTAACTGTTCTTTTGAGTGTATGTTCATACTCTTCTGCTACTGTAACCCATCCACTTCAAAGTTTGACATATTGTGTGTTCAGAGATGCTCTTCTGCACACCACTGTTGTAGTGTGTGGTTATTTGAGTTAAGAGCAGCACACACAAAATGCTGCAGGAACTCAGCAGACCAGGCAGCAACTATGGAAAATGTTGACTGTATTTTTTTTCCATTGATGCTGCCTGGCCTGCTGAGTTCCTCCAGCATTTTGTATGTATTGCTTGGATTTTACTGCATCTGCAGATTTTCTCTTGTTTGTTATTTGAGTTAATGTAGCTTTCCTGTCAGCTTGAACCAGTCTGGCCATTCTCCTCTGACCTCATTAATGAGTTGTGTTCGTACGCAGTATTGCTGCTCACTGGATGTTCTTTGTTTCTCGCACCATTCTGTATAAGGTCTCGAGTCTGTGCACGAAAATCCCAGGAGATCAGCAGTTTCTGAGACATTCAAGCCACCCTGTCTGACACTAACAATCATTCCATGGTCAATGCCACTTAAAACATTTTTTTTCAATCTTTTTATTAGTTTCAGCATCATATACATTACAGAAAAATAGATGCAGAGAAATTGGGATTACATTAGTTTAAACAAATATAACCTCAGTTGACACATAATTCATGAGCCTCATGAAATCTCAAAAAGTACAGTTCTAATGTAGGGAAATATAAGATAAAAATGGAAAAAATATCATGAAAAAAGAGGAAAAAAAATTTCCCCCCAAAAAGGAAAAAACAATCTAAACCAACTAAAGCAAAACTAAACTAACAAAAAGAAAAAGAATGGGCTGTTATGATACCTCAAATAAGACCATTAGTGTCGTTACTCCGCTCCTCTCCCCGTATATAGAATAACAAAGTAGAATTGGAAAGGGTCAAATTACATCATATGGAAATGTTGAATAAATGGTCTCCAAATATCTTCAAATTTAATAGAAGGGTCGTAAATGACACTTCTAATTTTTTCTAAATTTAAACAAGACATAGTTTGCGAAAACCATTGAAATGTAGTAGGAGGATTAATCTCTTTCCAATTCAATAGTATGGATCTTCTAGCCATTAGTGTAACAAAAGCAATCATCTGACAAGCTGAGGGAGTCAGATGATTTTGTTCTATCATTGGTAATCCAAAGATAGCAGTAACAGGATGGGGTTGTAAATCAATATTCAAAACAGTTGAAATAATATCAAAGATATCGTCCCAGTATTTCTTCAGCAAAGGGCATGACCAAAACATGTGAGTTAACAAAGCTGTCTCAGAATGACATCTGTCACATACAGGATTTATATGAGAGTAATAGCGAGCTAATTTATCCTTGGACATATAAGCTCTGTGTACTACTTTAAACTGTATCAACGCATGTTTAGCACATATAGAAGAACTAACTAACTGAAGAATTTTTTGCCATTTCTCAATAGGTAAAGTAAGCTTAAGTTCCCTTTCCCAGTCATTCTTGATTCAATTCGATACACCTGGATTTATTTTCATAGTCATATTATAAATAATTGCTATTGAACCTTTCTGAAAAGGATTTAAATCTAAAATTCTTTCCATTATATCCAATAAGTATGAAATCAAAAAGGTAGTAAGAACCGTTTTTAACAAGTTTCTAATCTATAAGTATCTAAAGAAATGGGATCTAGGTAAATGATATTTATTAGATAATTGTTCAAAAGACATGTAACAATCATCTAAAAATAAATCAGAAAAACATATCATACCTTTAGTTTTCCAGACTAGATAGGCTTGATCCAAAAAAGAGGGTTGAAAAAGAAAATTAAGTAGCATAGTGCTTGCTAAAATAAATTGATTCAATCCAAAAAAATTTCAAAACTGAAACCATATTCGAAGAGTATATTTCACTATTGGGTTATCCATGTTTGTTCACTTTAGAAAAATCAAAAGGAAGCGGAGACCCTAAAATAGAACCTAATGAAAACCCTGAAATGGATTTATGTTCAAGATTAACCCGTTGTGGACTTGAAACTGTATCCCAATTCCATGTCCTAAATTTCAAGTAACGAATATTAATTGCCCAATAATAAAATCTAAAGTTCAGCAATGCTAAACCGCCCTCTTTTTTGGGCTTCTGTAAGTATCTTTTACATAGTCTAGGATTTTTATTCTGCCATATATATGAAGAAATTTTTGAATCAACATTATCAGAAAAGATTCAGAATAAAGATAGGCAATGCTTGAAATAAATATGGAAACTTAGGTAAAATCATCATCTTGACGGCGTTGATCCGACCAATTAGAGACAACGTCATTGGTGACCATTTGGTAAACAAACATTTAATCTGATCAAATAAAGGAAAAAAATTAGCCTTAAATAAATCCTTATGCTTCTTGGTGATTTTTTACTCCTAAATAAGTAATCAGTGACCAATCTAAATGGTAAGGATTTATAATTTGGAACCTGCATGTTCAACGGAAAAAGTTCACTCTTATTAAGATTCAGTAGCCAGAAGATTTGCTAAACTTGACCAACAAAGATAAGATTGCAGGAATGGATTTCTCTGGGTCAGAAATATATCGTAATAAATCATCAGTATATAATGATAACTTATGTATCTCATTCCCACGAGTAATACCTAAAATATTTGGTGAATCTCGGATAGCTATTGCTAGGGGTTCTAAAGCGCTTTCAAATAATAAAGGACTTAAAGGACAACCCTGTCCAGTACCACAAAATAATCGAAAAAAGGGAGATCTTTGATTATTAGTAAAAACTGAAGCTAGAGGGGTATGATATATCAATTTAATCCAAGATATAAATATCGGACTGAAGTTAAACATCTCAAGTGTACTGAATAAATATGGCCATTCAAGTCTATCAAAGGCTTTCTCAGCATCTAATGAAATGACACATTCTGGAGTTCTAAGTGAAGGAGTATAAACAATATTCAATAATCTCCAAATATTAAAAGATGAATAACGATTTTTAATAAATCCAGTTTGATCCTCAGAAATAATTTGCGGTAATACCTTTTCTAACCTAGATGCTATTATTTTAGAAAAAATCTTAGAATCTACATTCAGCAAGGATATCGGTCTATATGATGCACAATCAGTAGGATCCTTTTTTAAAAAAAAAATTAGGGCAATAGGGTCTCCATAAAATGATTGTGGTAGTTTGCCTGTACTAATTGCATCTTTAAAAATTCTGCACAACCAAGGAGAAAGAATGGAAGAAATAGACTTTAAAAAATTCTACTGTATAACCATCTGGACCGGGTGATTTACCAGAATTCATTGAAGAAATAGCACTCTTTATTTCTTCATCCATAATAGGTATTTCTAATTTTAAACGTTCTTCGGACATCAATTTCGGAAAGTTCAATTTCCTTAAAAAGTCATACATCTCATTGAGGTATTGAGGAAATTCTGACTAATATAAAGATGTATAAAATTCTTGAAAAGATTTATTTATCTCATCATGATCAACTGTCAGAGTGTGATCAGATTTACGAATTTTAGTAATTTGACATTTTACCGAAGCTGTTTTCAATTGATTAGCTAATAATTTACCAGATTTATCACTGTGTAAATAAAATTCAGCTCTTGTTTTCATTAGTTGGTTTTCAATTGACGATGTTAAGAGTAAACTGTGCTCCATTTGATGTTCGACACTCTGTTTGTAAAGCTCCTCATTGGGAGCAATGGCATATTTTTTATCAAATCTTTGATCTTATCAACCAACAGAAGTATTTCATTCTTAATATGGTTTTTCAATCCAGCAGAGTCAGAAATAATCTGAGCACGAATATATCCGTTAAACGTATCCCATATAACTCCACTGGAAATTTCTTCCGTATCATTAGTTTAAAAAAAAGAAATCAATCTGATCTTTAATAATTTAATGATCGTATTGAATGGCGGTGCAGGCTCGAAGGGCCAAATGGCGTACTCCTGCACCAATTTTCTATGTTTCTAAAATCCGAATCTTGAAGCAAAGTAGAATTAAAATGCCATTGTCTAGCATTAGAGGGTATGTCCATTAACTTGATAGAGAGATTCAAAGGTGCGTGATCAGAAATAGCAATAACGTCATAGTTACAATCAATCATGGAAGGAATTAAACGAGAGTCTATAAAAACAAATAGTCAATCCTAGAATAACTATGATGTACGTGTGAGAAGAATGAAAATTCTTTATCCTGAGGATGTAGAAATCTCCAGATTTCTGAAATTCCCGAATCGATCAGGAACGAGTTGATAAGAATAGCCGAATTGCTCAGTAAAACCTGAGTAGATATAGATTTATCCATCGAAGGATTTAAACAACAATTAAAATCACCATCCATTATCAACATATGATCATTTAGATAAGGAAAGGAGGTAAATAATTGCTTAAAAATTCTGGATAATCGACATTTGGGGCATAAACATTAACCATAACAACTTTTCTGTTAAAAAGTAAACCAGTAATTATCAAAAATCTGCCACCCGGGTCAGAGAGAGTATCCTGATGCACAAATGCAATTGAGGAATCTATAAAAATTGAAACTCCTTTCACTTTAGCTTGGGAGTTTGATATTGTTGTCCCTTCCAAAACTTAAAAAAGCGCTGATTATCCACTTTCCTCACATGAGTTTCTTGAGCAAAGATAATATGTGCATTCATTCGTTGGAATACTTTAAAAATCCTTTTTCTTTTAATCAGATGGTTTAATCCATTTGTATTCCAAGAAACAAAATTAATCTGCTGAGCCATAATTACCGAAAATCAGCCTTTTGGTATGTAAAGAGTTAACTGAAGTGTAAATTCATGAAATTGGAGGAGGAACCAGCGTTTGGAAAGGAAACGGAAGTTACAACACTGCAGATATTTTTGTAGTTCCAGATTAGCCCAATTGAAAAAAAAGCTAATAGTAATAATAAAAGTCCCCCCACCCACCACCCAGGAAAACCCTGAACTAGGCCAAGAAAAAGCCAGAAAGCTAACTAACACTAATTCTACCCCCATTTCTCAAGAACAAGATATATGCTGTTAAGAAGAGCACCAAAGATCCGAAACAAAAGAAATAAAACTACACTGTGACAAGTCAAAAATTTAACAAATACAGTAAAAAAAAACCTACGTACTATATTTTCTGAAATAATACTAGAAAAAAAAGATACCGGTACATGTTATAAAATATTGAATACTGAAAAATTGTAAGGGAGAGTACGATAGTTAAATGGGGAAAAAAAGGACATCCGGAAAACGAAAAGTATTATGGGACGCAGGATCCCAAAAAAATGGCGGAATAATAAAAAAATACAAAAGGTATTGTGGGAAGAAGAAGACAAAACTCCATGATGGTTATACAAAAAAGACTTAATATTCCCCCTCATAAAATAAGAGATTTAAAAATCCAACCGATAGTAACTGTTTCGGAAATCATAAACTTATAAATTCAGAAATTAAAAGGAAAAGAAAAAAGAACAAATCCGCCAATGAAGGAAAATTTTGGTAAAATTTGAAAAAAAATACCAACACTACTAATCAAAACCAGAAAACTTAAACTTATAAAGGTCAATCTTCATAAATGAATTATGGATTTGAAAAAAGCAGAAGAATTGAAACCCAATATTGTATGAATCGAGCAAAAATTAGACCATGGCATCTGATTCAAGTTCATCCAAGAAACTTCGAGCAGCACTTGTAGAATCGAAGAAGCGTCACTGGGTGTTCAGAGGAGAAATTCTTAAACATGCAGGATACAATAACGCTGGTTTGAGACCTTTTTGGTAGCATTCCGACATCAGAGATTTGAAAGCCAGTTGCGCTGTCATCACTTCGGGACTGAAGTCTTCAAACAATTTGAACTGATGATCTTGAAATTTAATCATTCCCTGCTTTCGGGCAACTCGAATTAATTGTCCTTTAACATGAATGTAATGAAATCAGATAATTATTGGCTTAGGTTTAGATGCAGAATTTGGTTTTCCACGTGAAATACGATGAGCACGGTTGAATAATGGAGGATCATCTGGAAATTCAGAGCTGAACGCAGCCTTTAAAAGTTTAGAAAAGAAAACTGTACGATCTCCATTCTCGACGTCCTCAGGAAGACCCAATTAAACTTAAGTTCTGTCGTCTGGATCAATTTTCAATATCAATAATCTTGGATTATTGCCAAGTGGTTAAGGCATTCGACTAGCGATCTGAAGGTTGTGAGTTCGAGCCCCAGCCGAGGCAGCGTGTTGTGTCCTTGAGCAAGGCACTTAATCACACAGTACTCTGCGACGACACTGGTGCCAAGCTGTATGGATCCTAATGCCTTCCGTTGGACAACATCGGTGTCATGGAGAGGGGAGACTTGCAGCATGGGCAACTGCTAGTCTTCCATACAACCTTGCCCAGGCCTGCGAAGTCTTTCCAGGCGCAGATCCATGGTCTCGCAAGACTAACGGATGCCTTTATTTAATCTTAGATTTAAGACTCTCCAGCTGTTTGTCTTTTATAAAGACTTTTAATTCCAAACTCTCAATTTTTCGATCTCTGTTCCGCGCTCCCTCCTCCAAATCGGTAATTTTGTTTTTTTGACTTGTAGCTGCTTGATCCAGAACATTAATCGAATCCGTAATTGATTTAATTTCTTCTCTGACATATCGGCGTATTTCTTCCGATTGTTCACGGAGCAGATTCATCATTGTCTCGTAGGTTAATTCAGGTAGTTTGGGATCGTGTTTCCTTTTCCCCTCGCCATCGGCATCTTTTGCAGATTTAGGGTCTCGAAGTTTAGATTTTGAACTTGGTTCTTTACTCATATCTTCGAGATTCAGAATCCAAACTAATACAAAAGAGAAGGAAAAAAAATTTCTACTGTATGAGTCTTTTAGTGTAGATAAAAGTAGATTAAATAAAGGTGATCATGAATATAAAATGAAAAGGTAATGGAGCGAAGCCAAGAAGTAACTTCACTCCATGAGCCCATCCTTGAGAATCCAAAAACACATTTCTTCCCTATTCCAATGTTTGGTCTGAACAACAACTGAACCTCTTGACCATGTCTGTATGCTTTCATGCATTGAGTTGCTGCTACATGATTGGCTCATTAGAAATTTTCATTAATGAGTGGATGTACCTAATAAAGTGGCCACTAATTGCAATGTTTAAAATCTCGCCCTGTAAGACGATACAAAAAATGTACATCTAGGGAATTCTGCAAGGAAAAATTGGATGCTTCCTTTCCTTGTGCATTGAAAGGAACATATAAAACTTGAATAGTATATATTGTATTTTGTGCCTTATCTTTTTAATTGGGAGATGGCCTTTGACAAATTTTTATGTTGCATGTGCTTAAAGATGAGGGAATTTTGTGTTTAGTTTTGATCTAGTGTGCAATGTCACGATGATAAAGCGTGGAAGCAGGCCCTTCATCCTAACTTCTCCATGTTGACCAAGGTACCTTCCTCAGCTAGCCCCATATTTGGTCCTTTTCCCTCTAAACCTTTCTATACATGAACCTGTCCAAATATATTTTAGTTATTGTAATTGTGCTCATCTTTACAACTTCCTCTGGACTTCAGTTAAGTAAGCTTTATTTCTGAAAAATGATGAGGTTGAAGTTTTGTTGTTGGTTCCAGTCGCATTCAGGAGAAACTTAATGAATGAAGAATTTACACATCAAAACTGTTAAATGAGTAGGGCTGAACTGTGGCAAATTTATGCCAATGTACTAAATCTTGCATTTTTTTCAAGGTTATTGACAGGTTTCTCTGCACTTGTATGACTATTTTGAAAATAAGTGCATTTGGAAGAAAGACAGCGGATGTTGATTCCTAAGGGTCTGTAATTTACCGTATTTACTAAATTAGCATGTATTGCTCCTTTTGACTTCCTGATATTATATTAGTTTGAATCCTTGTATTTACTTAACTCAAACAAAATCCTGTACTTTTGTTGACAATTCTCTCTGACGACATTTAAAGTGCAGACCAAGAGATAACGGCTCTGAGGAAGAACTTGGGTGGGCATGGAGAAAATGGAGTGGATAGAGGACATGATGAGATGGGTTTGGCTTAAGAACCCAAACAATGGTAAATAATAGGTTATGAAAATTGAATTTAAAAAGTAAACCTCATTTTGATTACTAAGGTACAATCTTGTAAAACCATGACAGAACTATTTGCAGGTATTTTAAAACTTTGTAATATAATCCCTTACCACCAAATGATGGGAATTCTCCCTTTATAAGTGGAATAGTCAAAAGAACAACAAAACTAAAATGTTGGACTAGAAATGTTCAGTGTGTCAACGAGGAAATATGGAGATTGAAATTGATTTTTTGTTTTATGTTGATGACAGTTTGTTGCTTTGAGATTTATTCATTGAAACAGAAGTCATGGAATGACTTAAGAAAACCTTTTGAAATTTATTTTAGCCTATTGAGCTAGTCTGATTTGGGTTCCTATTTCATTTTGACTCGTATATGCTTTTCCCCCCTATTTTTCTAATTATACTTGCGATTTGACCACTCTTCAGTAGTTTCATGAACTACCAGTAATATTAACAAGTTTTTGTTCCTATCTTTTTTATGAATAGAAAGTCTGAAAAAATAAGTAACGTGATTTACTGAGGAGCAACATTTGAAAATCAAAGCAAATGCTGGACAAGTTTTACTCAGCCAGTGTTTGCTTATTGTAAGGAGGGAATGTATGAGTATAGAAGTGACAGAGAAGGATATATTACTAGAAAATAGACTTGGGGGGAGAGTTTGAGGATCTCTCAAGAAATACTAAAGCTGTTTCTACCTGCTGGCTGGTAACAATTAAAGTTCGATATGAAGCAAATAGTTAACCATGATCAATGGATAAGCAGATACAATGGGCTGAATGGCCTAATTCTGCTCCTATGTCTTATGGTCTGCATTAGGGACATTTAAGAGACACTCAGATAGGCACATGGGTGAAAGAAAAGTGGAAGGCTATGTGAGAGGGAAGGGTTATATTGGTCTTGGAATAGGTTAAAAGGTCAGAACGACATCATGAGCTGAATGGCTTGTATTGTGTTGTACTGTTTTGTGTTCTAACCCACAGCTGTACCTGCCAAACCCCCATACTCACATACTGAATACTTCAACTTTCTTGACATGAATTGGAGATCTTACAGGATGGCTGCAATTTACTAGAACCCATATAATTTCATTTATTTAGAGATGCAGCATGGTTACAGGTCCTTCTAGCCCAACAAACACACAATTGCCCATCTATACCCATGTGACCAATTAATCTACTAAACTATATGTCTTTGAAATGAGGGAGGAAATACTAGCATCCGGAGAAAACCCACGTGGTCTTGAGGAAAACATGCAAACTCCTGAAAGGCAGCAGCAGAATTGGACCTGAGTCCCTGATGTTGTAACAGTGTACTACTGTGCTGCCCTATTTATTTATGGCAAGGGACATTGGGAGACATTTGTGTGTGCACTGCAGTGTTCTCCATATAACAAGGCAAATATTGAGAACTGAAGAAGGTACAAAACTAGTTTGGTTTAAACTGTAAGACAAAGGAGCAGAAGTCAGCCATTCGGTTTGCAGGTGTAAAAGTTAAAACTGAGAATGTGTGCCCATCGGGAAAAATAATACAATTTTAGTTTCTTTTCTATATACAAGTGGTGACCTTTTTGAAGGGTTTAAAATGTATACAGGGGTTTGGGGAAAATTTTTTATATTTGGCTAAGAGAGTAGGGTGGGTTGGTTAGAGATGAGAATGAAACTGTGGGAAATATAAATAAAATTTCATTAATAAATCCAGTGTGGACAAATTACTTGATTCGGAATAGAGAGTATGGGAGCACTAAAAAGGAATAATAGTTCCATTCAAGGAGAAACTGGAATACCACAAGGAGGCGAAAAGAATAGAAAGATATTTTTATGGAATTAGGTGGTATGCAGTGTAAATATTAGCTATTCCAGTTAGACAGAATGTCTTATTTCTGTATTGCAAAATATATTTATTTTGCTGTCAGCAAGCATTAGAGTTGCACAGAGCCAAACCTGTTGATCAAGAAGGCCCAGGAATAGTTCCATGCAGATGGAATATACTTTCAGGGTGTAGGGCATCATTGATGCACTCCTCTCCCTAGATGAAGGAGCACTATCAAGCACCCATTAACTTTGACCAGATACTCTGCGACATTTTATCTGACTAATTTGTGGTCTGAGTTAAAATGTACAGTGCTCCAAAAAAGGTGTTCATGATCCACACTGTTGAACACATTTTCCGGTCAAGGGAGAGAAGAGCAATTAAAAACAAACCTTTGGAAAGGTGCCCCGGATTTTGGATTAGATAGATGTTCTAAACTGATTAGCTCCGGTCTGCATTGCACTGGTTAGTGTAGCTCATGTAGGCCAGCATGGAGAGCGGATACTATTTCTTCAGCAAGTAAGCGAGGGGTGAGGCACAGTTCAGATCTTGCAGGCTCTGTATTCTTGATCTTGCCAATATGTACCAGGTCCCCGTGATGTTTCACAGCACACTGTTCTTTATTTGTATATGTCAGACTGGGTCCTCAATAGCTTGATTTAGCTGGGACAACGACTCAAGTACCTGTCTCTGACGGTACTTGACATCACAACCCAGTGCTTCTTAGTTGACTGCTTTGTATCCTTCTGATGGAAGTGATAGATGTGAATCCTGCGACATTCCAACATGATTTTATGAAGAAGAGCCTTCCTGCTTCTTTCTCTAGTTCACACAGAAATGATGGGACAAATCCAACAGCTGGTTGTTTGTCTTCATTCTGAGAGCTGCTAATTTTAGACTCTCAAATGAAGGCTCTGGGGTTGAGATAAAGTTTGTTGGCCACTTCCCAAGTTTAGAGAGATAGCCTTTTCCTTCAAATTTTCTACGACCAGAGCAAAACCACAGTTGAAAGTTGAAATTCCACCACCCCTCCTACACCTGGCCAATATTCAAGGATTCATCTTGAGTCTGAATGAATACTCCACAGTTGTCACCAACTCCATCAAAACCTGTGTGGATGACTGTGTGCCTTCAAGAACACACCGGACATTCCCAAATCAAGAGCCACGAATGAATCAGATTCCAGGAGATTCATAGTCTGCCAAGGGCTAGATCTGGACATTCAAGGCCGGTGATCCAGAACTATACAAGAAGTCCAGGTATGACTCAAAAAGGCTATTGCTCTAAATTTCGATTGAGGTTACAGATGGAATCGGATGCACATCAGCTCTGGCAGGGTTAGCAGCCCATTACTTTCTTCAAAGTGAAACCTAACATCATGCATTGTAGTGATGTTTTACTCCAGATGAACTCAACATCTTTTATGCACACTTTGAAAGGGAGAATAAAACTAATCTATGCGAATCACTGCAGCATCCAGTGACCCAGTAATCTATCTTAGAGGCTGATGTCCATAAGACCATAAGAAATAGGAGCAGAAGTAGGCCATTCAGCCTATCAAGCCTGCTCTGCCATTCAGTCATGTGCTGATCAAATCCTTCCAGTCATCCCCACTCCCCTGCCTTCATCAGATACCCTTTGATGCCCTGGCTAATCAAGAACCTATCTATCTTTGCCTTAATACATCCAATGACTTGGCCTCCACAGTCAATCGTGGCAACAAATTTCACAGATTTACCACCCTCTGACTAAAGTAATTTCTGCACATCTCTGTTCTAAATGGACGTCCTTCAATCCTGAAGTCGTGCCCTCTTGTCCTAGACTCCCCTACCACGGAAAATAACTTTGCCATATCTAATCTGTTCAGGCCTTTTAACATTCAGAATGTTTCTATGAGATCCTCCCTCATTCTCCTAAGCTACAGGGAATATAGCCCAAGAGCTGTCAGACCTTCCTCATATGGTAACCCTTTCATTCCTGGAATCATTCTTGTGAATCCAATGTCAGTATATCCTTTCTAAAATAAGGAGCCCACAACTGCACACAATACTCCCAATGTGGTCTCACAAGTGCCTTATAGAGCCTGAACATCACATCCCTGCTCTTATATTCTGTGCCTCTAGAAATGAATGCCAACATTGCATTCGCCACCTTCACCACCTACTCAACCTGGAGGTTAACCTTTAGGGTATCTTGCACAAGTACTCCCAAGTCCCATTGCATCTCTGCATTTTGAATTATCTCCCTTTCTAAATAATAGTCTTCCACCAAAGTGCATGACCATACACTCCCCAACATTATATTTCATTTGCCACTTCTTTACCCATTCCCCTAAACAATCTAAGTCTCTGTGCAGGCTTTCTGTTTCCTCAACACTACCTGCTCCTCCACCTATCTTTGTATCATCGGCAAATTTAGCCACAAATCCGTTAATCCAATGGTCCAAATCATTGACATAGGTCGTAAAAAGCAGCAGTCCCAACACCGACCCTTGTGAAACTCCACTGGCAGCCAGCCAGACTAGGATCCCTTTATTCCCCCTCTCTGTTTTCTGCCGATCAGCCAGTGCTCCAC
Organism: Mobula hypostoma; assembly: GCF_963921235.1. Classification (NCBI taxonomy): domain Eukaryota; kingdom Metazoa; phylum Chordata; class Chondrichthyes; order Myliobatiformes; family Myliobatidae; genus Mobula; species Mobula hypostoma. The sequence goes on from NC_086107.1 coordinate 10,054,047, forward strand.
CTATGCTAGTAACTTCCCTGTAATTCCGTGGGCTCTTATCTTGCTCTTATCATGTATGGCACCTTGTCAAGGGCCTTCTGAAATCCAAGTACACCACATCCACTGCATCTCCTTTGTCTACCCTGTGTGGAATTTCCTCAAAAATTGCAGTAGTTTAGTCCAGCAGGATTTTCCTTTCAGGAAACCATGCTGGCTTTGGCCTATCTTGTCATGTGCCTCTAGGTACTCTGTAATCTCATCCCTAATAATCGATTCCAACAGCTTCCCAACCACTGATGTCAGGCTAACAGGTCTATAGTTTCCTTTCTGCTGCCTCCCACCCTTCTTTAATAATGGAGTAACATTTGTAATTTTCCAGTCATCCAGTACAAAGCCAGAATCTATCGATTCTTGAAAGATCATTGTTAATGCCTCTGCAATCTCTCCAGCTACTTCCTTCAGAACCTGAGGATGCATTCCATCAGGTCCAGGAGATTTATCCACCCTCAGACATCCTGAGTGCCTTCTCAATCGTAATTTTCACTGCATATACTTCACTTCCCTGACACTCTTCAGAAACAGAATCTGAATCGGGTTTATTATCACTGATATGTGACGTGAAATTTTGTTAACTTAGCAGCAGCAGTTCAATGCAATACATAATCTAGCAGAGAGAGAAAAAAAGTAATAAATAAAACATAATAAATAAGCAAGTAAATCGATTACGTATATTGAATAGATTTTTTAAAAAAATGCAAAAACAGAAATACTGTATATTTATTTTAAAAAAAAGTGAGGTAGTGTCCAAAGATTCAATGTCCATTTAGGAATTGGGTGGCAGAGGGGAAGAAGCTGTTCCTGAATTGCTGAGAGTGTGCCTGCAGGGTTCTGTACATCCTACCTGATGGTAACAGTGAGAAAAGGGCATGCCCTGGGTGCTGGAGGTCCTTAATAATGGACGCTGCCGTTCTGAGACACCGCTCCCTGAAGATGTCCTAGGTACTTTTGTAGGCTAGTACCCAAAATGGAGCTGACTAGATTTACAACCTTCTGCAGCCTCTTTCGGTCCTGTGCAGTAGCCCCTTCATACCAGACAGTGATGCAGCCTGTCAGAATGCTCTCCACTGTACAACTGTAATGTCCAGTATACTGCAGATGTTTTCCACTGTGAAGACTGATGCAAAATATGCATTTGGTTCCTCTGCCATCGCTGCGTCTCTCATTATAATACCTCCAGCGTCATTTTCTATTGGTCCTATATCTACTCTTGACTCTCTTTTACCCTTTATATACTTCAAAAAGCTTTTAGTATCTTTGATATTCGTCACCAGCTTTCTTTTATAATTCATCTTTTCCTTCCTAATGACCTTCTTAGTTTCCTTCTGTAAGTTTTTAAAAGCTTCCCAATCCTCTATCTTCCCACTAGCTTTGGCTTCCTTGCTTTTACTTTGACTCTGACTTGTCAGCCACGGTAGTGTCCTTCTTCCATTCGAAAATGTCGTCTTATTTGGTATATATCTGGTCCAGCCAAATAGGCATCACAGCCAAGAAAGCTCAGTAATGCCGCTCCTTCCTCAAGAGACTAAAGAAATTTGGCATGACCACGTTGACCCTTACCGATTTTTATCAGTGCACACAAGAAAGCATCCTGTCTTAGTTTTTGCTACAGTGCTTTTCAAAATCAGTAATGAAGTAATTGGTGAACTTGTAATAATGCTATCAGCACTTAATTTTCTGTCTGTTATTATTAACTATTAGCTTTGATCTTTTTCAAGTAAAATACACTGTTCTCCACACTTTCTGTTCTTTTGACAAGAGATCTGTAGTTTCAATTTTGTAATTTTTTTTTAAAAAAAGGCTGTTGACCGCAATGAACCAAGTTTATTTGTTCCAGAATACTTTTGAAAGGTGTTTTGGGCTATTTCACTGGACATTTAAGAGTCAGTTATGTTAATGTGGGTCTGATTCACAAAAGCTGTACCAGAGATCCTTAAATAAGATTACTGAACTTGAGGGGGTTTTGTGTTTCCAGATCATTAGTCCAGGCCCCTGAATTACTAGTTCAGTACTGTATATTCTGTGCTGCAGCTCTAAATTACATGAAAGCATTTCCTTGGTTCTGATCATGAGGAAGTCTTTTGTTATTACAGAAACAGGATGTCAGGTTAGTTTGAATTAATGTTGAGAATTAAATTCTTAATAGAGGCTGATTTGAACTTCAAACTCCATGTTTCATCCATTGTGAGGATGGAATCTCTGGTAAATCACTCATACCTTAGATTGCCAGTGATGATGGTGTGCAATAATGACTCGGCATGAGTATTAAAATCAAAACCTTGTGTAATACTGATCTGAACTTCAATCTCCATATTTCATCCATTGTGAGGATGGATTCTCTGGTAAATCACTCATACCTTAGATTGCCAGTGATGATGGTGTGCAATAATGACTCGGCATGAGTATTAAAATCAAAGCCTTGTGTAATACTGACTCAGCATGAGTATTAAAATCAAAGTTTTCTGATAGCACAAAATTTATATTCAGCTCTTCTCCTGAATCCATGTTGTTACAAGATGAAGTGGAAAATGCACTAACTGAAATATTAATACCCATGTACTATTTTCTTCAATAACTACAGTTAAACTCCAATAATGCAACATCTTCAGGGCTTTACTGGTAGCAGATTGGATCTTCCCAATATATTTTAAAATCACTTTTCTTTACGTAGTGTAATAAATTCTGTAGTGAACCTGGTGAGCTTAAAGGGAGGAAATGGAGTCCAGTGGCTTTAAAGGTAGTGTAGGAATTGGGGCTCCAGTGATTTTAAAGGGAATGTGGGTAATGGAATTCATGTTGGAATTAGAACCAGGTGATCCTATTGCCAAACCATCTAGTTTTCCAAAAAGATTGTGTAGCAAATTATCTGAGTTTTATAGCAGCAATCAAGTAGCAAGGCCATCATAGAGAACTTGTAGCATAAAATTGGATCTAAAAGCTTCAATATGTCTTCAATTGAGAAGTCTGATTTCACAATAAATTGCCAAGAATTTTGCTATCATCTGTATTTTGGTGAATTCAGATTTACCTATTTGAATTAAATTCTTATGGTTTTTTAAAATTTTGCTCTAGTGAGGGATTTCACCCTTGGGTGTAAAATGTTATTGTTTGTCCTCATGACCTGTCCAAGTAATACAGTTTATATCTTCTTCTTCTTCGGCTGTCCATCGATTTCGATGTTTACTGCTTCATGCCTTGCACAGTAGTAAGACAGACGGTGTTGTGCCCCCACCATGCAGTCTCTCTAGGCTTCCAAATCCGATGCTAAGTGGTACACAGGAGTGTAACAGACTTAGCGGATAAGGAAGCTGCCCTGCAGTGACAACTAACTAGTCTAGTGATGCCATCTGTTGACCAGCAGTCTGGTTCCTCCGCATGCACCAAGGTGGCTGTACCACTGACCCTTTTGGATTCATCTGCCACAGACGCCATCAGACGCCCTGCTTCCGGCATCCTCGTTGGGTGCAGCCTTTGCCTAAAGAGGCACAACCTACAAAGTAGCAAAGGCATGCTTACCTCCTTGACTTAGCTAGCCACGATCCTTCTACTAGATCTAGTCTAGTAGTTTACCGATGTATCCATCGATACAGTTTATATATAATCAGCTCATTGGAAAATAAATCTAGTTCACAATAAAGAGCATCATAACCCGCTGCATTATCTGATTCCCATTCAATATGCTTACATAAACCAATTTCAGATTTTCAACGGAAGAAATTAGTGTTTCTTACTCATATTCCTGGTTTATGACAACTCAGACGCGAAAGTCAAATAGAATACCCTTATTACAGGTTCAAATAAGGTCACCCAGGTTAGTTTAAGTTTATTGTTGTCATTAGTATACATACATACAGTCTAAATGATAATTGAAATTTAGCTTTTTGCAGCTAATTTTCATGACATTTTCATAGCTAAAGTGTTTTGGTGACATGCACTTTACGGATGATCTAGAAATTTAATCTAACATCAAAAGAAACATGCAAGTATGATATTTTTTAGAGATTTTCCACTATCTAATCAATGATATTCTGCTGCTGTGAACGCTTCAGGAGAATTTCAACTTGATCCCGTACCATCTCTTGACTTTAACTCACTACATATTTGGAAAGGTGACCTCCCGATGGACAGGATCGGACATGGATGTTGCGTCCTAGCTGTCTACGTAATGCGTAAGCTGGGGCAGTATGATATGGAGAGAAACTATTGCCCATGCTCCCCCTCCATGCAGCTGATGAATTCAAAGGAATGGCAGAAATCAAAACAGTTTTGGAAAGGAATGTTTATTTTAAAAGATTGATTGAGAGCTTTCATTTGTATCCTCTTTTGTGCCTGAGTAACTTTAAGCACCTTTTTTTTTTGTTAAATTGCCAGTGTTGTTTTTGATTCAGACCAACAAGTATTCCAAAAATTGGCAGAGCCATAATATTGAGATGAACATGTGTTTGCAGTAATCACTTCTGTTTTCGTTCAGTGCTAAATGGAAGCCAGTTGGTTTGTTGTGGAAGCTGTTACCTCAGGTTACACCTGTGCAAGTTCTGACAGCCAAACATCTTTAAGGCAGTTTGACATATAATGAATGCTTAAATCAATTTTATGCCAATAGTAGTAGTAGTAGTAATTTGAAGGCTTCCACGTGCAAGAATCTTGTGCCTTTTGTATACTCACACAATTACCATGTTCAAGTAACAGAGATGCAGTTAAAAAATAGTTAACAAAATATAGTACAGTGTATCAACAATTATTCCATTGATTAGGGAGACTTTATGGATCCAGCATCCTGCATTTCCTCTGTTAAAACTGATGGATTTATAAGTCTTGCTGTGAAGTTCAAAGTAAAATTTGTTATCGGATGTCACCACATGCAAACCTGAATTTCTTTTTCTTATGGGTCTGCTTAGCAAATCTCTCAAGCAGTAACTGTAAACAGGATCATTGAACACCAAACTGTGCAAATGCAAATATAAATGATAGCAATAAATAACAAGAGCATGACATAACAAGTTAAAGAGTCCATAAAGTGAGACCATTGGTTGTGGGAACTCCAGAAACAGAATGAATGTAGTTATGCCCCTTTGTTCAAGAGGCTTATGATTTGAGGGGTAGTAACTGTTCTTGAACCTGGTGGTGGGAGTCCTGAGACAACTGTACCTTCTACCTGACGGCAGCAGTGAGAAAAGAGCATGGCCTGGGTGGTGAGAATCTTCGGATGCTGTTTTTCTACGGCACAGTTTCGTGTAGACGTGCTCAATGGTTGGGTGGGCTTTGCTTGTGATGTACTGGGCCAAATCCAACTACCTTTTGTCGGTTTTTCTGCTCAGGAAGGCATTGGTATTCCCATACCAGTCAGTACACTTTCCATCACACACCTATAGAAGCTTGCCAAGGTTTTTGATGCTATGCCGAATCTCCATAGTCTGTTGGAGCTGTCATGCTTTAATTGCAATTATATTTATATGATGGGACAGGAGTTGCAAGTTAAGGTTTTGTTGGAAAAAGCTAGGTAATATATAGCATCTTTTATTCACAATGGGTAAGTGACTACTAGCCTGATACAAAAATTTTCAAGGCTTTGAGAGAGAGAGATGCATATGATGCCTGCATACAAGCGCACACAGCCAAATTATCATTTCCAATACTGTAGCTCATACCAGAATGTTTAAATTTCATTTTAGTCATAGACCACAACAGCACAGAAACGGGCTTCTTGGCCCATCCAGTTGAACTATTCTGCCTCATTCCATTGACCTGAACCTGAACCATAGCTCTCCCATCCATATACTTATTCAAATTTCTCTTCAATGCTGAAATCGAACCCACATCCACCACTTCTGCTGGCACTCGTTCCACGTTCTCACTACCCGCTGAGTGAAGAAGTTCCCCCTCATGTTCCCCTTAAATATTTCGCCTTTTATTCTTAACATATGATCTTTAGTTTTTGTCTCATCCGACCTTAGTTACATTTACCTATCTACACCCCTCATACATTTTGTTAATTGTATTCCTTTATAACTGCATGACTGCCATTTGAACATGGTAATTGGGTGAATATTGTTTTTCAGATGTAGACTGATTTCTATTTTTGGTACAGACCGTTAACAATACGATACATTATAGTTTGTATCATGATTGTTCATATTCTTGCCCGCTGTTGGTTGTCATATCATATCATTGCCAAGGTTTATGAATAATAAAATAGGATACTGGCTCCTTGGTCCATCACAAGCAATAGAAAATCTACAGATGCTGGAAATCTAAGCAACACACACAAGATGCAAGAGGCACTCATCAGGCCAGGTAGCACCTATGGAAAAAAAAGCAGCCGAAATTTTGGACTGAGACCCTTCATCAGGACTGGAGGGAAAAAAAAGATGGTAAGAAAGTGGGTGGGACGGGAGGAGAAACAAGGTGATGGGTGAAACTGGGTCAGGGGAAGATGAAGTCAAGAGCTGAGAAGTTGATTGGTGAAAGAGATGCAGGTTGGAGAAGAGGGAATTTGATAGGAAAGGACAGAATGCTATGGAAGAAAGAAAAGGGGAAGGAGCACCAGAGGGAGGTAATGGGCTAATAAGGAGAGAAGTAGGAATAGGGAATGGTTTGGGGGGGGGTGTGGCATTGCATTATTGGAAGTTTGAGAAATCAATCAAAGCAATATAGGGGCAGGTGAAGCACTTGTTCTGCTTACAAGGATGAGTGCCGGGGGGGGGGGGTCAGTGGGGAGGGGCGAATGGACAAGAGGGTCACATAGGGAGTGATTGCTGCGGAAATCAGAAAGTGGGGAGGGAAAAATGTGCTTTTGCTGGGATCCTGTTAGCCATAGTGGAAATTACAGAGAATTGTGTGCTGAGCACGGAGGCTGGTGGGCTGGTAAGTGAGGACATGAGGAATACTATCCCTGGTGAAGTGGCAGGAGGATGGGGTGAGGATAGACGTGCGCAAAATGAAGAGATGCAGCTGAAGGCAGCTTTGATGGTGGAGGAAGGGAAACCCCTTTCTTTGAAGGAGGAGGACATCTCCTTTGTTCTGGAATGAAAAGTCTCGTCCTGAGAGCAGATGTGGTGGAGACGGAGGAATCAAGAGAAGGGGATGCCATTTACAAGTACTAGGGTGGGAAGAGGTAGCTGTGAGGGTTAGTGGGTTTGTAATGGACAACAGTAGAAAAGCTGTTTCCAGAGACAGAGAGGTGGAAAAAGGGGAGGGAGGTGTCTGAAATGGACAGATAAATTTGAGGGTGGAAGCTGGAGGTAAAGTTGATGAAGTCAATGAGCTCCACATATGTGCAAGAAGCTGCACCAATTCAGTCATCACTGTAGCACAGGAAAAGTCGGTGAGGTAGGCTTGCAACAAGTAGCCAACAAATATGCAGGCATAGCTGGGACCCATATGAGTCTCCATGGCTGCACCTTTTGTTTGAAGGAAGTGGGAGGAGCCGAAGGAGAAATTATTGAGACTAAGGACAAGTTCTGCCAGATGGAAGAGAGTGGTGGTGGAGGGTAACTGGTCAGGTCTGGTGTCCAGAAAGAAACCGAGGGCTTTGATGCCTTCCTGGTGGGGGATGAAGGTGTATTTTCTTATGCAATTTCTAATGTCTCTCTGTCCTGTTTCAATTTTGAATTCATTACCCTGTTCACTAGACCAAAGGAAATTAATTATAATACAATTCATAATTCCACACTTTTTTTTTAAAGAAATTCTGGTTTCTAAGGACATAAATTCAGAAATTCCATTCTCACTAAATTGTTGACTCTTTTTGAATCTGCTATTTATTAAGGAGACTGTTATAAGAATGAATAAACTAACACAGTTGTAAAGTAAATTTTAACAATCATTACAGATTGGTTAGAAAGTATTGCTTTATTGTATGCCCAGTTGCATGTTAATCTTACCAAATAAATAACTTGGAGGAGTCTCTATCCCCTTCCATCCCCAATTATAACAGAAAGAGCTTTGTAAAATGTTTTGCATAGGATGCACCATTTGGTGACCTAAATAACAATTACAGGTGTCCCCTGCTTTTCGAACGTTCACTTTACGAAACCTCACTGTTACGAAAGACCTACATTACTACCCTGTTTTCGCTTTCAGAAGGTGTTACGAAGAAAGGCAGCGCGCACCCCGAGCAGCTGCTTTCCCCCGGATTCGGAACGGCTTTGCTTTAACACGTTGCATTGAGCAGCCGTTAGCAAGATGTCGGAAAAGCCTGAAAGAGCTCGTAAGGGTGTTATACTTAGCGTAAAACTAGACATAATTAATCGTTTCGATCATGGTGAACGAAGCAAGGACAAAGTGAGTTTGGCTTGTGGAAGCTGACGAAGCTGATGTTGAGGAGGTTTTGGCATCCCATGACCAAGATCTGATAGATGAAGAGCTGATGCAATTGGAAGAGGAAAGGATAACAAATCGAAACCGAATGCAGTAGCGAAAGTGAAGCAACTGCATGAGATTTTCGCTGCAATGATAAAGTACGACTTTAATTTTGAAAGGATACGTAGGTTTAGGGGATATTTGCGGGATGGTTTGAGTGCTTACAAAGAACTGTATGATAGAAAAATGCGCGAGGCTCAGCAGTCAAGCAAGCCTTCCACATCAGCCATAGCAGATGACGAACCTCGACCTTTGACATTGAGGTGGGCAGTCATAGGAGAAGATGAGCTGCCTGCCCTAATGGAAACAGACGACAAGATGACACCTCCATGTCCCATCACCCCAACACCTGGGCCCCGGACAGATACTGTACCGATTCGCAGAGAATGCAGCGGTAGCCGGGAGGCACACAGCACACCTTTAAGAAAAAAGCCAAAATAAACATGCTAATTAATTAGGTGTCGCCCCACACATAATTGTCGTCCCAGATCAGAGGCGATGCAATCGGCACTGATCTGGGCCGACAATTACGTACCGGGCAGCACCTAATTAATTACCATGTTTATTTCGGCTTTTTTCTTAAAGATGTGCTGTGTGCCTCCCGGCTACCGCTGTGTTCTTCGTGGCAATGTATCGGGTCGGCGGCCCGGAGGGTGGGGGCAACTGCACCACCCCAACCTGCCACGACTCAGTCTAACACACCATCATCAGTGTGCTTGGCGCTGTTTTCCCAATTCCAGTAAGTGATACTACACTGTACATACATTATTTCTACTTTATATAGGCTGTGTATTTTTACTTGTTATTTGGTAGATTTGGCAGCTTCATAGTTTAAAGGTTACTGGAGGGCGTGTTTATGCCAACAGCACTTGCGTGAGATTTTCTGCCGAGAGCGCTTGCGTGAGATTTTCGCTACGGAGATCTGTGCAGGCAATCGTTGTAGAAAAGTATTTCTACTTTATATAGGCTGTGTATTTATCATATCATTCCTGCTTTTACTATATGTTACTGTTATTTTAGGTTTTATGTGTTATTTGGCATGATTTGGTAGGTTATTTTTGGGTCTGCGAACACTCACAAAATTTTCCCATATGAATAAATGGTAATTGCTTCTTTGCTTTACGACATTCCGGCTTACGAACTGTTTCATAGGAACGCTCTACCTTCGGATGGCGGGGGGAACCTGTATTATTTTTTTTCTCTGAATGCATCATGCAGATCCCACTGTTCTATTTGCTTATGTCACCATTTAGAACAGGGGTTCCCAGTCTGGGGTCTGTGTACCCCTTGGTTCATGGTAGGGGTTTATGTCATAAAAAAGGTTGTGAACCCCTGATTTAAAACTTAATTTTTTTTAAAAAGTAATAATTGATTAGACTTTAAGAAAGATTTGAATCATGGTATTTGATGCTAGAACACAGTTTCCTCAGCAATCTTAATTTTTTTAAAAGTTTGAACAGCTCAAAGAATTTAGTGCTGAATGTATAATATTTTGCCTTCTGGCTAGTGCATATGGCTGCTATGGTTAATTTTTGGATCATGTCAAAAAAATGAGGGTATTTAGTAATGGCAACATTTCAAATGTAATTTGCATAGTGTGAAGTTTTTGTTCGCGACTTTATTCCCTAAGCATTATTCAGATCTTATGGGCACCAGTTGTTTCAATATTTGAGCTACAATTGAGTGTGAACAGTAATAATCAAAGCTGACTCATGGAATGTAGTTCTAGAATTCAGATAATTGGCCTCTAACAACTACAACTGTAGTCTTTATCTCCAGGTATGACTTGAGTCAGTGCAGTTATACGTTGATTTCAGTTTTGCTGTGTATCCTTGCTGCTGCTTGTGATCAAGTACAATCATGGTATTGAGGTTCACACTTCATGGATTTAAGTTTCAATGTTCATGTTTTGACTAAGACTAAAATCTGGAACAGAGTGGTCCTGGCAAATCCCTAAGTGTTTTGGTAAGCAGATGACTGCTTCTGTCATTTTTCAGATAATTTAGTAGACCTGCTAAGTGTGTACTGCATTATCTGTTAAAATGTGTGACAGTGGAGCTATCTTTAAACTGTTCTTTTCAAGCTGGCGTCCTAGTTGGATGCAGTGTGAAATTACTTGGGTTGTTTAATGCTGGATTTTGTCATGGGTTTATGAGGTTGAGGTTTGGAAACAGTAAGCATTTTGATGGTGTTGATAGTTTTAACAATTATATAGTGGAGTGGTTGCTGTGTTTATTTTTAAATCCAGGTACTCATAACTGAGGTCTATACCTCCCAATTTTTAGCTGTTTTTGGCACAGCCTGTATTTTCCTGAAGGAGTTTTATTGGTTACAGAAGAGCTGAACTCCCTTTAGCTTTGCTTTTCCCTATCTATCTACTCTGACAGGCAATGACCACCTTCAGCAACTGGCAAAATTAGGTATCTTCTGCAAAAGAGCTTAATGTTAGGTGATAATGAATTATGACCACAGTTGAACTTCAAGGCTGCCAACATCTTCTACTAGTAAAGCAAGTAGCCCTTGCAAGTTACGTTGGATGCTACCTGTAAGAGAGTTTGAAGCCAGTGTGGACTTCTGTGATGAATTGGAGGGGGAACAAGTCAAGTGAAGTATTTGTTGTCTTAATTGAACACATTCCACATTTTATATCTAACTATTTGGTTTGTGGCGAAACACAGATGTACTTCCATTCCCACTTTTTATTAAACTTCTGTTTTTTTGGGGCAGCCTATGAAGGTGCTGAGAACTGCCAGATGTTAGTGGCTATATTTTGTTTTTTTTTGAAGGATGTATTTGGACTGGTTTCAAAGCTAATTAAATGCATGTTTCTTATGGTTTTACTGAAAACATTGTGTTCGAACCATACCTTGTTATTGGTGGAAATTATGACATCTTGTTGCATGACCTCCATTTAACACCAGAAATACCATGGGAACAAAAGTCACAATATGCAGTGATTTAGTTTATTTAAGATAAGATTAGTTTTATTTGCTACACGTTCATTGAAACCTACAGTGAAATGCGTTGTTTGTGTCAAATCAAATCAGTGAGAATTGTGCTGGGTAGTCGCAATTGTTGCCATGGTTCTGGTGCCAAAATAGTATGCCCACAACTTAAGCATATGTCCTACATTTAGAGGACCAACTTTGGCAGCATCTGTGGAGAGAGAAACAAAGATGATGCTTTTAAATGAATCACCTTTCAACAGAACTGATTGCTCAACTGTATTATCTCAAATAGAACGTCAAATTGGTGGGGTAAACATTGAACAGAGGAAGGGCATAAGACCTGGTGTACATTAATTACAAGTTTGCTACATTTTTGTGAATACTTATTTCGCAGTCATTTGGGGTCAAGCGTGTCTTGCTTCTCCTTAGTACTGTGGGTTCAGAATTTCCTGGAGAGTACCTTGCAGAGTCATAGACTTTGCTACAGTTTGTTTTTGATGGTGTGAATGAGTGGATTGTTTAGAATGTTTTGTACCCTTCCCTTGTTCCTGAATCGTCTGTGTTCTCATCATAGAGATTTTTAAATTATGAGGACACTCGGTCCTCGTTTATTGTCATTTAGAAATGCATGCATTAAAAAATGATACAACGTTCCTCCAGAATGATATCACAAGAAAACACAGGACAAACCAAGACTAAAACTGACAAAATCACATAATTATAACATATAGTTACAACAGTGCAAAGCAATACCATAATTTGATAAAGAGCAGACCATGGGCACAGAGGAAAAAAAAGTCTCAAAGTCCCAATAGACTCATCATCTCACGCAGATGGTAGAAGGGAGAAACTCTCCCTGCCATGAACCTCCAAGCGCCGCCAACTTGCAAATGCAGCACCATTGGAAGCACCTGACTGCAGCAGACTCTGAGTCCGTCCAAAAACTTCAAGCCTCCGACCAGCCCTTCCGACACAGCCTCTCCAAGCACCATCCTCTGTCAAGCGCTTCGACCCCGCCCCAGCCGCCGAGCAACAGGCAAAGCTGAGGACTCGGGGCCCTCTCCTCCGGTGATTCTGAATCACACAGTAGCAGCGGCAGCAATGCAGGCATTTCAGAAGTTTCACCAGATGTTCCTGCGTGCTCTCAGGTCCGTCTCCATCAAATCAGGATTGTGCATGGCATCCTACTTGACAAATAACAGACATCACCACCAGAGTGGCCGCTACGAGCTGCATTGCGCCGCCATCTTCTCCTCCCGCCCAAAGATTTGAGAACATCTTTGAAGTCTCTTGTGTATATCCTCCTGCAAATCATCCGCCAGGTGGAGCTTGAAGTGGAATTTGTATTTCAAGAAATAAAACCAGAAAATATTAGAAGCACTCAGCCGATCAGGGAGCATCAATGGAAAAGAAAGTGGGTGTCTTTTTTAGTTTCCACAATGCTACTTTACCTGTTGAGTGCTCTCAGTACTTTCTGTTTTTATTTATGGTTTCCATCATTTGCTGTTTCTTTTATAACTTTTTATTGCTTCTTTTTTAAAAGCTTGGTGTCAGACATGAGAATGAGGTGACTTATGCATGGAATGTAGTTCAGCGCAACTGGACCTTGATGTTACCAAGGCAAAAATATGCTGATGTTGGATTACCAATGGATTTGGAGGAATTGGTCCAAGTGATGTTTGTAATTATTCTACAGTGCTTTGAACAGAATGTTGTTATTCACATCTCTAATGCAGATAAAGAATTGGAATTGTTGTTGATGGGTTTGAGGTCTTGGTCTTTGCATGACTTTTTCAATTGGTGAAACTCTGCATTGGCTCATTGGAGGTGATGATGAATATTGCCTGCCTTTGCTGAGAGGTGTCTCCCAAGATGTTGAAATAAAACCATCTTTTCTATTTCTCATCATGAATATTGATCATTATAGGAGCAGATGTATAGGGTCTATTGAATTCTCAGTGCAGGGTCCATCCCTGCATGTTATGAGGAAGGAGCTAGCAGTAATTGCCTCCAAATGTATACATTGGCAAACAGCCTTTATATACTGTAAATTGAAGACTGAAATTGGACTGAACTTAGTGTCAGGAGTGATGTTAAAAAAGGAGAACAGTTCTTGATTTGTCTTGTACATTAATTCCACTCCAACAGGTAACTTGGAAATGAGAAGCAATGTTGCCTCAAGGATGATTGAGAAGGGGGTTGGTGCAGTAACATGCCCTGCTTAATGTCAGGCTACACTACGATTGAGTGGATCTATTGTATGTCATTGTGGTCATTGAGCAGCTGCATCGTCTGTAACTTTGAAAAATGCTTTTATAAGGTAATAACATGGTTATGAGTTTGTATTCATAATGAAGTACAGTTGCAAGAAAAAGTTCGTGAACCTTTTACAATTACCTGGTTTTCTGCATTAATTACTCATATAATATGGCCTGATCTTCATCTAAGTCACAATAATAGACAAACACGATCTGCCTAAACTAATAACACACAAACAATTGTACTTTTCATGTCTTTATTGAATACATTGTTTAATCATTCACAGTCCAGGCTGGAAAAGTATGTATACCTTTGTATGTAATAACTGGTAGAACCTCTTTTAGCAACAATAACCTCCAAACATTTCACGTAGCTGCTGATCAATGATGAGGAAAATTTTTGGCCATTTCTCCATATAAAACTGTTTCAGTTCATCAGTATTTCTGGGATACCGTGCATGAACAGCCCTCTTCAGGTCATGCCACTGCATCTCAATTCGGTTAAGGTCTGGACTGTGACTTGGCCACTACAAAACACAAATTTTCTTCTTTGTAAACCGTTCTGTTGCTGAGTTACTTTTGTGTTTTGAATCATTGTCTTGTTGCATTGTCCAACTTCAATTAAGCTTCAGGTGACAGACGGCTGCCCCCTGACATTCTCCTGTAAAATGTCTCGATATGTTTTTGAGTTCATTGTTCGCAAGCTGTCCAAACCCTGAGGCACCAAAACCACTCCAAACCGTGATGTTATTCCACCATGCTTCTCAGTTGGGATAAGATTTTGGTATTGGTGAGCAAGTGTCCTTTTTCTCCCAAACATTTCTGCCAAAAAGTTCAACTTTGTTTCATCTGTTCACAGAACATTGTCCCGGAAGTGTTGTGGAATATCCGGGTGGTCTTTTGCAAACTTGTGATGTGCAGCAATTTTTTTTTTGGAAACAGTGGTCTCCTCCATGTTGTCCTTCGATGAACACCATTTTTGCTTAGTGTTTTTCTTATGGCGGACACATGAACAGAGTCTTTTGCAAGTTCCAGAGATTTCTGCAGGTCTTTTGCTGTTACCCTTGGGTTTTTTTTTCACCTCCTTCAGCATTGCACGATGTGCTCTTGTTGTGATCTTTGCAGGACATCCATTCCTAGGGGGAGTAGCAACAGAACTGAATTTCCTCCATTTGTAGACAATTTTGCTTACTGTGGACTGATGAACACTTATGTAGCCTTTTCCAGCTTTAGGCATCTCTACAACTCTTCTAAGGCCCTCTGAAAGTTGTTGTAATTGAGACATGGTGCACATAAACAGATGTTTGTTGAGAAGAGCAAGCCCAGTCAGTAACTTGACTTTGTGTGTCTTTTTTTATAGGACAGGGCACCTCTGCAACCCACACCTCCGATCTCATCTCATTGATTGTAGCAGCTGACTCCAAATAGCTTTTGAGGTTCACATACTTTTTTGAACCTAGACTGTGACTGTTTAAATGGTGTACTCAGTATAGATGAGAATCATACTTGGGTGTTATTGGTTTAGACAGATTGTGTTTGTCTGTTAATTGTAACTTAGATGAAGATCAGACCACATTTTATGACTAATTAGTGCAGAAAACCAGGTAATTGCAAAGGTTCACAACTTTTTCTTGCAATTATATAGTAAAATGTTCTTTCCCTTCATTTTGATTTGACCTTTTCCATGATCAAACCAAATCTGTTATGAATTGGAACCAATAGCTATGTACTCTACCTTGTATGACTAAGCAGAATTCATATCTAATGATTATTTTCAAACTGCGTCAAATAGTTTGCACTTACAGTGGTCTCCTGAGAGATGAGAAATACTGCAATGCCACAGCAAGTCCTACAGTTTAATTTTGTTTTAATAATTTACAGATAAATAATACATGGAGCAAATAAGCTGGTTCAATAATTAAGCTTGGACTGAAAATTACAGTCACTAGGAAAATAAGGTTTATTTTGCTTCATTTCAGAATTTTTGGAAGTGATAATCATGTAACTCCTTTGAAGCTTAGAGGCAGATGGGTAGGCAAGCTCTCTGCAAGAAAAACTTTAAATTCTAAGGGTGCTTTTATTTCTAACAAGCCGTGAGAATTAGTTGACATTCCAGTTTGCTTTCAGTAAGTAGATTTTAGATGGTGTTAAATTGGAGATTTGTCCAGTGACCTCAATACCAAAAATACATTGTTCTTTTTGATCTTTACTTGCCTACCTGTGATAGAATAAAGAGTCATTTACTTGTATCCAATGGTTAGCTTTCATTGAAATACCATAAGTCAGATCCCTCTATGTTTTTTTTAGAACTCTGTATTTCAACCAGTAGAAACATCTATCTAATGTTTTTATCTTGTGGACTGAGTAACTTGGTTCACCATTCAAACCAAAATGTTCTTTATATCATAGAGCATAGAACAGTAGAGCACTGTATGTCTCTTCAGCCCATAATGTTATGCCACGCTTTCAACCTATTCCACAATCTAACCCTTCCTTCCTATATACCCCATAACCCCCTCTTCTTCCATCCATGAGCCCATCTAAGAGTCTCTTAAATGTCCCTAATGCATCAGCGTCTACCACCACCCCCACCAATGCATTCCAGGCACTTACCACTCTGTTTTTTTAAAAAAAAGTTACGTCTGATAGCTTTAAAAAAATTTCCTCCACTCATCTTAAAATAGTGTTGTCTGTTATTTTGCCAATGCCACCATGGAGGAAAGAGGTGCTGCATGTCCGCTCTATGCCCATTATCTTGTACATCTCTATCAAGTCACCTCTCCTTCACTCTGTTGTTTTAGAAGTGTAAACAAAAGGATATAAATATTTGATGTATCACTATATGTAATACACTAATATTGATCTGAGTGGTCATTTCAAAGCCCACCACTTATTGTCTGCTTTGAGTAAATTTTACGGAAATTGAGCTCTGCAATGGTATCCAAATTTGTTACAGATTTGCAGGATCAATGTACCCAAATAATTTTGTACCATTATGAAGAAATATAAATACAGTGGATTCTGATTAATTAGGCCATCAGTTAATTGGGATAACTGCTCATTTGGAGCAATTCTTACAGAACAAAAGCTAATCATTTCTTTGGGACAGTGTGTTGCTTTTGGGACAGGAAACTTTTGCTGAACAATTTCTAACTAGCGCCAGTCTTGTGCACTTGAATAGCCATTAGACAGTACATCGTTGTTTAGAGCAAACAGTTTTTAAATAGCGTCAGTAGTGTGTGTGTTCAAAAAGCAGTGACTTTTGTCACTGATAGTTGGTGAGAAATAAGCAGTAAGACAATTCAGAACTCTTTCACTCACTGCGATTTCAAGCATTCAGGCTTCAAGAGGCCAGAAACGGCTGGGAGTGAATCTGAAAAAAATTCTGCTACTTAAAACAAATTAGTAACTAGATGAATTTGAAGATATTGACAGTCATCTTGAATGTTATAATGAAATGAAGATTTGGAGGATGCAATTATCAAAAGCATTGTATGAAGGTAGTCCATTATCTGCACGAGATGCCCGGGCTGATCTGGTTCATTTTACAATCAATCAAAAGTACAAAGCAGCATACGCTGGATGAATTCCTTTGTCGATAACTATGAGAAACTAATGCACAGTTTTATAGTACTGTTGTAGTATTTGTAATATTCTAATTTATTCTGTATTTCATTTAAATACATAATTTGTTACCCACTTAAAATGAGTTTGTCTTTTATACCTTTTTAACTATTTCCATGAAACTTTGGCTAACTGGGGCAGCTGTTTAATTGGGCCAAAATATATTGGTCTTGATGGATCCCAATTAACCGGAATCCACTGTATATACGTATCTTCATGTTTCATTAAGTTTCCTATCCACAAAAACAAAAGCCAGTCTTTAACATGGGAACTTTCTTCTATACTATACTATGTGCTCGGAGTAAAGCTCTTGACAATTGGGGCACCAGGGTTTGGAATTCAATCCTGGTGTCTTCTGTAATGAAGATGTGCATCGTCTCCAAAGAATGCAGTGGTTTCCTCCCACAGTCCAAAGACATACCAGTTAGTAGATTAATTGGTCATTGTAAATTATCCCTTAATTAGGTTAGGGTTAAATCGTGGGGGTCAGGGAGGGGGTAATCCTGGATTACTGAGCGTGTGGCTCGGAGGGCCAGAAGGGCCTACACCATGCTGTATCTCCAAATATATTAATTAGATAAATCAAATAAATAAATTATTAAAACTTCTTTCATTAAGAAGCTGTCTTCTGCCACTGTCCTATTTTTAGCTGTTAATAATTGTTGAGTTTGGATTCTGAACTTTTTGCGTTAACCAGATGAAAGATGTTATGGTTTGTTACTAGTCTCTCCACTTAATCTAAATCAGAAGTTTGTTTAATTAATCCCTTGCTAAATAGCAAAGTCAAGGAACACAATCTTAAAGTAACAGTTGATCATTGTCATGAGAATTATAATTAATGGCACAATGTTTTCCTTGCAAGTAATAAGTGGGGTTAAGTTAAGATATTTGTTATCAGCAGTTGTTAATACTGTTAGGCTACAATAATTCAAGAGGGTTTGCTATTTATAAATTTACAGTTGAGATCAGTGTCAGAGATTGGTGGAATTAAATTAGCATTTCATTTGTGCAGGCATGAAGTAACAATATTGGATAACCAGACCACAAGGTAGATTAAAATTTTGTAGTTAGAAATCCAGAACATGTGAAATTGCTGAAATGTCAGTGAGAAATTATCTGAAGAAATGCTTTTTCTTGTGTACTGGCTCTATCTGGTAAGCCCATTATTTTACAGCAGTTTGTGTAATTTAAGCGACACTGCCATATCCAACTGCCTGTAATCACTATTTTTGTAACATTTATTTTAGATTTACTTTAATCCATGGTTCCATCTGTCTTTCAATGATGCTAGCACAGACTCAATATCTCAATGTTAAATGATTAATGCTTTCCATTTATGAGCTAACTGGAAGAAGTAGAGTTAGTTCCAGAATAGATGGAGACATCATCTTTTGTCCTTGAAAGCTGTTATTCTAACATCTAGTCCACTTTAAAAACTCCAGAAGCTGATGGAAGGATGGGCACACCAGACTCTGTATACAAAAGATTCTTATCAAATTTCCACCAAGTGTATTTGGGGCAGTAGCTTTTGGCGGTAATAAAACAATTTATATTGTCCCGAAGAAGGGTCTTGGCCTGAAATGACGACTATTTACTGTTTTCCATAGATTCTACCTGATTTGCCGAGTTCCTCCTGCATTTTGTGTGCGTTGCTTTGGATTTCTAGCCACTGCAGAATTTCTTGTGTTTGTAATCTATGTTATTGCCAGTTTTGTATTCACTAGAATTTTAATTATGTTATGCTTCATTAAGATGAACTGAACAATTAAAATTGCATCTGTGCTGGGGTTTTGTAGAGAAAAGTGACACTCCAACTATAATCCTAAGCATAATTTTTTTCCTTTTAAGCTGGGATATATGTAAGTAAGTACATGTTTGGCACAGCATTGTAGGCCGAAGGACCTGTATTGTGCTATAGGTTTTCTGCTCCTATGTTTCTATGTATTTGCTAATAATTAGCCCTGTGTGGAAGAGTATTAACTTCATTGAAAAGTATTATATCATGACTAATGCGTCTAGAATCCTTGATTATCCTTGAACAGATTGGTTTGCTAGGCTGTTTCAAAGGCTATTCAGGTGTCAACCAGATTAGTGAATCTGATGTCACATGTAGGAAGGCAAATTTCCTCTTTGGAGAACCAAATACTTTTTTTGGTAAACAATACAGCAGTTTTGTGTTTGTCATCATGAATACCTAATTTTTTTTTAAAAAGATAGACTATTCCTTAAACTTAAATTCCACGGTTGCTGATTTTTATATTGTTCATCCAGACCTCTGGTTAGTAGCCCAGTAACTTGATCATTCTGCCATTCCTTTAACTTTAGCACATTTGATCAAACTAAAACAGCTTATACAGGTGTCCCCCGCTTTTCAAACGTTCGCTTCACGAAACCTCACTGTTACGAAAGACCTACATTGGCTACCTGTTTTCGCTAACAGAAGGTGTTTTCACTGTTATGAAAAAAGGCAGCATGTGAAAAAAGTAGCGTGCAACAAAAGGAAGCGTGCGCGCCCCGAGCAGCCGCTCCTCCCCCGGATTCGAAACTGCATTCTAGCTGGCATTGCTTAAACACGTGCCTGTGAGCATCCGTTTGCAGGATGAGTTCTAAGGTATCGGAAAAGCCTAAAAGAGCTCGTAAGGGTGTTACACTTAGCGTAAAACTAGACATAATTAAGCGTTTGGGTTGTGGTGAACGAAGCAAGGACAAAGTGAGTTTGGCTTGTGGAAGTTGACGAAGATGTTGAAGTTTTGGCATCCCATGACCAAGAACTGATAGATGAAGAGCTGATGCAATTGGAAGAGAAAAGGATAACAATCGAAACCAAATACAGTAGCGAACGGACTGAAAGTGAAGTCGCCCAGGAACTGAACCTGAAGCTACTGCGTGAGATTTTCACTGCAATGATAAAGTACGACTTTAATTTTGAAAGGGTACGTCGGTTTAGGGCACATTTGCAAGCTGGTTTGAGTGCTTATAAAGAACTGTATGATAGAAAAATGCGCGAGGCTAAGCAGTCAAACAAGCCTTCCACATCAGCCACAGCAGACGACAAACCCCGACCTTCAACATCGAGGCAGGCAGTCATAGAAGAAGATGACCTGCCCGCCCTGATGGAAACAGACGACGAGATGACACCCCAGTGTCCTACCACCCCAACCCCCGGGCCGCGGACCGAAACATTGCTGCGGAGAATGCAGCGATAGCTGGGGCGCACCCAGCACATCTTTAAGAAAAAAGCCGAAATAAACAAGCTAATTAATTAGGTGCCGACCAGCACGTAAACGTCGGCCCAGATCAGAGGGGATTGCCGATTGCGGCTCCTCTGATCTGGGGTGACATTTACGTGCTGGGCGGCACCTAATTAATTAGCTTGTTTATTTCGGCTTTTTTCTTAAAGATGTGCTGGGTGCATCCCGGACACTGCATGCTTCGCGGATCGGTATCGGTCGGCGGCCTGGAGGCTGGGGGCCACTGCACCACCCCAACCTCCGATGACTCAGTCTAACACACCATTATCAGTGTGCTCAGCGCTGTCTTCCTGATTCCAGTAAGTGATACTACACTGTACATACATTATTTCTACTTTATATAGGCTGTGTATTTTTATGTGTTATTTGATATGATTTGGCAGCTTCATAGCTTAAAGGCTACTGGAGAGTGTTTCTGCCGAGAGCGCTTGCGTGAGATTTTTGCTACGGCGAACAGTGCTGCAATGATTGTAGAGAAGTATTTCTACTTTATATAGGCTGTGTATTTATCATATTATTTCTGCTTTTACTATATGTTACTGTTATTTTAGGTTTTGAGTGTTATTTGGCATGATTTGGTAGGTTATTTTTGGGTCTGCGAATGCTTACAAATTTTCCCATATAAATAAATGGTAATTGCTTCTTCGCTTTATCACATTCCGGCTTATGAACCGTTTCATAGGAGCGCTCTACCTTCGGATGGCGGGGGAAACCTGTATTATGGTGAAAGAGCTGTGTACACTGTCAGAATAATGCATGTGGCTGTTCATAATGGACAGAATTTTAGCCTCTGTAAAACTAAAAATTCAAATTTCTGCAAGGTTGAGAGCCTAGTAATGAAGTTCAGTGTTTACTTGAATCACTTTCACTATTTGGTTGGGTAATCAATGCCACATAAATGCTTCAAAAATTGTACAGAACTTGGCAAATTAGGCAGCATCTGTGGAAAGAAAAATAGAATTAATCTTTCACGTCAAAGCCCCTTCATCAGACTTGGCAGTTAGTTCTTATTTCCCTTTCTACAGATGCTTCCTGTTCTTTTGAGTGTTTCCAGCATTGTCTGTTAATTTCACATTTCCAGCATTTACAGTATTGTATTTATTACTCGTATTTTACATTTGCTCATTTTACAATATTTTTATGGAATCCTCATATAAATTTCCAGTACAGAATAAGGCAGTCTGGAGAATTGTGGCCATTCTGGTAAAGTGGGTTAATTCCACTTCCTGACTCTCTCATATCCTAGAAGTTATGGCTCTACAAAGGTTCAACTGGGCACTTCTAAAATGTGATGAAAATCTCTCCACAATCCTTTCCAGCAACTATTTCCCAGCCCCACTACTTGAGTGAAACATTTTTCCTAACTCTTCTGTGATCCTTCTACTAATAAAACTTTCTCTTCACCGCCAATAAGTTCCTGTCCCCTGTGCAAAGAGCAGTGGGTTTCCTGTTCATCTTGTTTTGGCCTGTAATAACTTTCTATACCTCCCTAAATCTTCCGTTACCTTTTATTCCAAAGAAAGTACCCCATGCTGGTTAGTCTTTATTCATTACTGGAATGTTCCAGCACTGGCATATTGTCCTTGTAGTAATGGAATTTTCCACTGACTCTTCAGAATCTGGTTCATGATGATTTAAAGTGAAGAATGTGCAATTTACAATGGCTTAATCAGTATTTTATGTAGCTTCAGTTGTATTCTGTGCCTTTAAATCGAAAATGTTTTCCATTTGGTAAGTCATATATTGAATCAAAGTCTGTCCCGAGCCTTTGTGGCCCATCAGGTTGGTGCTTATGCCGGTTTCTGTGGCGTTAAACAACTGAGAGTACGAGACTCCCCCCCCCCCCCCCCGGGATAGGACGCCAGTCTATTGCAAGGTTAACCCCCAGCATTTGCCGGTACCCATTTTCAGCTGGGTGGACTGGAGCAGTGTGTGGTTAAGTGCCTTGCTCAAAGACACAACACGCTGCCTTGGCCGAGACTCTAACCCACGACCTTCAGATTGTGAGTTCAACGCCCTAACCACTTGGCCACGCGCCACACCATATATTGAATACTTCCCATGAAATAAGTTCTTTATACATACCTTGTATTTACTTATTGCATGCGATTTATTTAGTAGATTTGTAAATGCAAATATTTATCAGTGATTCTAAGAGTTTTTAAACTAAGTGCATATGAATATAGAGACAGAAGAGTTAAAAGGACATTTGTTTATATATTCAAGCAATATGTACTGTATTTCCTTACATCAGAGATGAGGACATTTGGCCCATTGAGTCAATGCTGATTCTCAGAACAATATTGTCATTCCCATTCCCCATGTATTTTCCAATAAGCCATTCTGTCACGTGCTTAATTGACATCCCACAATTCTCTAACCAACTGCAATGCTATTTAGGATGTAATTTATATGGTCACTTAATTTACATCCTTGCTCTGGGAAGTGGAAGGAAACTTGAGATTCTGGGAGTTGGAGGGGGCTGGTGTTGAGTGGGGTGATTCCATACAGTGACATGCTATCACACAGACTGCATGTGTATCAGTGAAAATGAGGGAAGATTCTTTTCCAGATGATGGTACAACTACAACTTTCGCTTTGCACAGAACTCCACCTTGTGGCTTTTTGCACACATTTCTCGTGGTTTTAAGTCACACTTGGGGCCCTGTTTGAGAAACTTCCTCTTTCAAGGCAATAATCCCCGTCTATGTATTTATTTCCACCAAATCAAATTGAAGGTCTTGATCCTGTACAGAAAGAGAAACAGAAAATGTGTCCAAGTGTTGGTAAACTAATCTGCAGCGCAATAGTACAGTCAAATTTTGTGATGTTCTGTGGAAGAAAAATGATAGAATTTATGTGAATAGAATTATGACATTTTTTTAATGCCCTGTCAATACTTAACTTTCATTAAGAGTGAACTTTTCCATACAATTAGGTATTTCATTGGGAAGCTATGCAGAATGAACGTTTTTGTCCCACAACTGCATATTTAGAAAGTGCATGATCTGGGTTAAGAAGTATTTGTATTACAGATACAGTAAGGCTATGTGCGTGTGTGCGCGTGCAGCAATCACCTTTCCAAATTAACACGTTGCAACTTTTTGTTAAAGTTACAAATCAATGCCTTTTGCATACTTATTTTGGTCCCACTCTACTTTTAAAATTGAGGTTATATAAAGCTCTTCCTCAACCATAATTCCTATCAGATCTCATTCACAAATCTCCCCTGTACTCTTTATGTAGACCGGCTCGAAGATGAGTGTTACTTTGATTTGAAAATTCTCATTCCAAATCCTCCATTGTTTGATTGCTAAATAGTTTTAATCTAATTGCTCCACTCCATCACAAGTGCTACGGCCTTTGGAAGTATTTGTGTTGCTTCAGTTTTGGCTCTTGAACGTTTCCTGCCACTATTGTGGGTTGTACATGCAATTATTAAAGCCTAGGCTCTTTAATTTCCCCTTTGGATATCTGTCTTCTTCCTTCCTTAAATGTGTTCCTTAAAATCTACTGTCTTTTTCAATTAAAAACTAAGTAACAAATTTTGTTTGATTATACATCTGTGCAGCTGCTTTGACAATTACTTTATTGAAATTGAGGAGCTTTGACCTGTAGTCTGAACTTTTCACATTGTTGTAATTAATCTTTGGACTTGCATTATAAATTAATGGAATTGCATAGAACATAGAAATCTACAGCACATTACAGGCCCTTCGGCCCATAATGTTGTGCCAACCATGTAACCTACTCTAGACACTGCCTAGAATTTTCTTACTACACAGCCCTCTATTTTTCTAAGCTCCATGTACCTACCTACCCTGAACATTTGCTTAGATTGACCTGGAAATGGATTGGGTATGTAACTGAACTTCACACACCTGGGATCAGGGTGTTCTTGATTATAAGCTGCTGCTGTTTGCAAATTTCTGGCGGATAACTTGCTCAAGTTTACATTTGACTAGTATTGACATATCTTTGTGAAGCAGTTATGTGTGTAAGGAAAGCAATTGGGAACCAGTGTCACAAGTTTCAAAGAACCACAAATTAAATTAGCAGTGTTCCATAGTTGCAAACAAATTGTTTTAAAAAGCTAATATGATTGCTCTAAATATTTTTTCTTCCAATCAGTTGTCTACACTTGAATTAAATATCCCACATTACGCAAAGGGCAAGAAATTTTTAAGCTTATTACAACTAATCAACTCCTATCAAAAATGGTCTTGTGTTCTTATAGAAAAGGGTTGAGAGGAATAATAAATCAGTCATGATGGAATGGTGGAGCAGACTCAAAGGGCCAAATGGCCTATTTCTGCTCCTGTGTCTTATGGGCTCATGGAAATGTCAGTTAAACTTCGTTTCTGGTGCCCAACTTTTGTTATGGGCTTAGGGGTGTGAATTTGATTTTGATTCACATACGTATCTTCTAGGCAGCAGTGTGGGCTGTTTGCTAGTTAAGTTACAATTACACCATTTTGTGCTGAGCAGGCCTTAGTCTACAAACGTCAAGCTGGTTCAGATCAAATCCTTTTAGGCTCTCCCACTCCTGCCAAATTGTATGTGCTTAAACAGCTTTCAGACAACATGAGGTAGTGCCAGGCTGGGTGATACTTAAGTATTATTTGTTGGACGTTTCGGAATCACGTTTATTACCACTGACTTGTATGGCATGAAATTTGTTGTTTTGTGGCAGCAATACAGCGCAAAGACATAAAGTTACTATAAATTGCAAAACTAATTATGCAAAACTGGGAGGAGTAACCAGGTAGTGTTCATGAGTTCATAGACCCTTCAGAAACCTGATGATAAAGGGGAGGAAAGTTGTTGCCAAATCATTGAGTGTGGGCCTTCAGGCTCCTATACCACCTTCCTGATGATAGTAATGAGAAGAGGCCAGATCCTCGATGGTGAGGGTCCTTAATGATGGATGCCCTTTCTTGAGGTACTGCCTTTTAATAAATACTTTATACTTTATTGTCGCCAAACAATTGATACTGGAACGCACAATCATCACAGCGATATTTGATTCTGTGCTTCACGCTCCCTGGAGTACAAATCGATAGTAAATATTAAAAATTTAAATTATAAATCATAAATAGAAAATAGAAAAGGGAAAGTAAGGTAGTGCAAAAAAAACCGAGAGGCAGGTCTGGATATTTGGAGGGTACGGCCCAGATCTGGGTCAGGATCCGTTCAGCAGTCTTATCACAGTTGGAAAGATGCTGTTCCTAAATTTGGCCATATAAGTCTTCAAGCTCCTGAGCCTTCTCCTGGAGGGAAGAGGAATGAAAAGTATGTTGGTTGGGTGGGTTATGTCCTTGATTATCCTGGCAGCACTGCTCCGACAGCGTGCAGTGTAAAATGAGTCCACGGACGGAAGATTGGTTTGTGTGATGTGCTGCGCCATGTTCACGATCTTCTGCAGCTTCTTTCGGTCTTGGACAGGACAACTTCCATACCAGGTTGTGATGCACCCTAGAAGAATGCTTTCTACGGTGCAGCTATGAAAATTAGTGAGGGTTTTAGGGGACAGGCCAAATTTCTTTAGCTTTCTCAGGAAGTAAAGGTGCTGGTGGGCCTTCTTGGCAGTGGACTCTGCTTGGTTGGACCAAGTCAGGTCATTTGTGATATTGACCCCAAGGAACTTAAAGCTTTTAACCTGTTCCACTTGCGCACCACCGATGTATATGGGGTCGTGCGGTCCATTATTCCTTCTGAAGTCAAAAACCAATTCCTTCGTCGTGCTGACGTTGAGGGATAGGTTATTGTCTTCGCACCATGCCACCAGGTTCTTAATTTCCTCTCTGTACTCAAACTCATCATTAGTCATAGTCATACTTTATTGATCCTGGGGGAAATTGGTTTTCATTACAGTTGCACCATAAATAATAAATAGTAATAAAACTATAAATAGTTAAATAGTAATATGTAAATTATGCCTGTAAATTATGAAGTAAGTCCAGGACCGGCCTATTGGCTCAGGGTGTCTGACCCTCCAAGGGAGTTGTAAAGTTTGATGGTCACAGGCGGGAATGACTTCCTATGACGCTCTGTGTTGCATCTTGGTGGAATGAGTCTCTGGCTGAATGTACTCCTGTGCCCACCCAGTACATTATGTAGTGGATGGGAGACATTGTCCAAGATGGCATGCAACTTAGACAGCATCCTCTTTTCAGACACCACCATGGGAGAGTCCAGTTCCATCCCCACAACATCACTGGCCTTATGAATGAGTTTGTTGATTCTGTTGGTGTCTGCTACTCTCAGCCTGCTGCCCCAGCACACAACAGCAAACATGATAGCACTGGCCACCACAGACTCGTAGAACATCCTCAGCATCGTCCGGCAGATGTTAAAGGATTACCTGCGATACGGCCTACAATTGTGTCATCAGCAAACTTATATATTGAGTTCGATGGAAACTTGGCTACACAATCATTTCATGGGCATACAGTGAGTACAGCAGGGGGCTGAGTACACAGCCTTGTGGGGCACGGCTGCTCAGAGTGATTGTAGAGGAGAGCTTGCCCCCTATTTTT
The DNA here is from genome assembly GCF_963921235.1 of Mobula hypostoma. Taxonomy (NCBI): domain Eukaryota; kingdom Metazoa; phylum Chordata; class Chondrichthyes; order Myliobatiformes; family Myliobatidae; genus Mobula; species Mobula hypostoma. Next base: position 10,081,064 of record NC_086107.1, read on the forward strand.
ACAGCCTGGGTCCTGTCTGTGAGGAAGTTGAAGATCCAGCTGCAGATCTGAGTGCTAAGGCCCAGGTTCCAGAGCTTAGGAATCAGTTTATTTGGAATGATGGTATTAAAGGCAGAGCTGTAGTCAATGAAAAGGAGCCTTACATATACATCTTTATTCTCCAGGTGTTCTAAGGAGGAGTGTAGGGCCAGAGAGATAGCATCTGCAGTTGACCTGTTGCTCTGGTAGGCGAACTGCAAATCGTCGAGGTTGACCAGTAGGCTGTGGTTGATGTGTGCCATAACCAATCTCTCGAAGCACTTCATAGTAATTGATGTCAGAGCCACAGGTCAATAGTCATTCAGGCATGCCACCTTGCTCTTCTTCGGCACCGGGATTACCGTTGCCTCCTTAAAACAAGAGGGGATCTTAGACTGAAGCAAGGAGCAGTTGAAGATGTCAGCAAACACTCCAGCTAGCTCGCTTGCATAGGCCCGGAGAACCCGTCCCGGGACGCCATCTGGGCCCGTCGCCTTCCTTGGATTTATCTTCAGGAAGGCCCTTCTAACGTCCTCCTCGGTGACGATGAATCTCGATGCCACCAGGTCTGGATCATCTGGAGGGAGCGGGATGCTCCTCTTCTGTTCGAATCTTGCGTAGAATACGTTAAGTTCATCAGGAAGAGAAGCGCCACAGTTATTGATATTCCCAGCCTTTTCTTTGCACACAGTGATCTCATTTAGAACCTGCCATAGTCTACCGGCATCCCTCTGATTAGCCTGGGCTTCCAACTTGGCTCGAAATTACCTCTTGGTGCCCTTAATGGCTTTCTGGAGTTCAAGCCTGGATTCCGTGTAGCGACTGATATTCCCAGACCTAAAAGTCGCAGCTCTATCCTTCAAAAGGGACGACCTCATAATTCAACCAAGGTTTCCGGTTAGGGAATACCTGGATTGTCTTGCGAGACACAGTCCTCTGTGCATTTCCAGATAAAGTCCTTTTGAAGATGTCCTGAATGGTGGGGAGGGTTGTGCCCATGATGGAGATGGCTGAGTCCTCTGCAGTCTCTTGCAACCCTGTACATTGCATCACAGAATCATATGGAGGCTACAATCAGTCACAATGCTCTCCATTGTACATCTATAGGAATTCTTTGGTAACACAGCAAATATCCTTAAACTTCTAATGAAGTAGAGCTGCTTTTATGCTTTCTGCATTATTATGTGAGTGTAATGGGGCCAGAGCAGATCCTTGGAGATTGTCGTTGCCATCTGAAATTTTATCAACAACAGTGGTGTCATCTGTGAATTTATGAATGGCATTAGATCTATGATTAGCCAGGCAGTCATGAGTGTAGAGAGAGTAGAGCAGTAAGCTAAGCACACATCCTTGAAGTGCACTCATGAAGGGCTGATTATTATTCCCCCACCTTGTTACAACTGCCCTTGAACTCCTCCTCACTTGGATCCACCCATTGCTTGTTAGCACCTCCCTCGCCCACCCCCATCACCTCATATTCTGGCTGTGTCTTGTTTACACTCGGTCCTAATTCAAGGCCTCAACCCAAAATTTTGATCAAGCCTTTGCCTCTACAGATGCTGCTGAGCTCATCCAGCGGTTTATTTATTTAAATTAACAGCATCTGGAGTGTCTTGTGTAATAGTTGTAACACTCAACGTGGAGCTACATATATTTGTAACTGAAAGAATTTTTTAAAAAAAGATATGTGGAGAGGATGGAGGTGTGAGACTAGGTGATTATTTTTATATAGATCCAGTATAGACAGGTCAAATGATCTCTACTTGTTCTACAGTGGTTCTGTGAAATACTTCTTATACTCCAGTGTCTATATTGTAACTTTGGAATACAAAGGTCTTTGTTTGAACTTTGAGCTCAATAATTGTTTTTATCTTTGCATTTAGTGTCTCTCTCCCTCTCTCCCTCTCTCCCTCTCTCCCTCTCTCCCTCTCTCCCTCTCTCCCTCTCTCCCTCTCTCCCTCTCTCCCTCTCTCCCTCTCTCCCTCTCTCCCTCTCTCCCTCTCTCCCTCTCTCCCTCTCTCCCTCTCTCCCTCTCTGCCTCTCTGCCTCTCCCTCTCTCCCTCTCTCCCTCCCCCTCCCCCTCTCCCCCCTCTTCTCCCCTCCCCCTCTCCCCCTCTTCCCCCCTTCTCTCTCCCTCCCCCCCCTCCCTCCCCCCTCCCTCCCCCCCCTCTCTCCCCCCCTATTTAAGAGTAACTCTTTATTGCATGTGAGTGACTAAATCTGTTAACTTTGTTTCTTCTCAGCTTGGGCTATGGAGCATCACATCCGGAAACTGACCTCATTCATAGACAGGCTTATGCAACATCTCACCAACTGCCTGGCTATACCACTACACATCATCCCACAGGTACAAAGTAGATTACTATGTGGATTTGAGTAACTTTGAAGTTTTTTTTAAAAAAAAAAGTAGATGCCTTGATTTAAAACACAATATGTTGGGAAATATTCATTTTTGCAGCCTGTATCTATGAAGAGAGAATCTGTGTTAACGTTTCATGTCAAGGACCTTTTATTACATCTGAGAAAAGTTAAAAATCAATAGATTTGTGGGTTTGTATTTTATTTATCATATGATGTGTATTGAAACCATCTTTTAGCATCTTTTTGTGTAATTTTTGGAAGTCAGTAATTTTTCATCAGCAAATAAATTTGAAGTAGGATAGTTTTTCTAGTTAGATAGCTCTGGATTGATTACCCAAGCAGTCCAAAACCATGAAATATTTTAGAATCAACTGACCACTTTTTACATAGGTTGAATATGGAACTCTTCAAGATCATCTTCAGTGCTATTTTCAGTGCCCAGAACGAGGGGCCACAGTTTGAGGATAGAGGGGAAGCCTTTTAGGACCGAGATTAGGAAAAACTTCTTCACACAGAGAGTGGTGAATCTGTGGAATTCTCTGCCACAGGAAACAGTTGAGGCCAGTTCATTGGCTATATTTAAGAGGGAGTTAGATATAGCCCTTGTGGCTTCGGGGGTCAGGGGGTATGGAGGGAAGGCTGGGCGGGGTTCTGAGTTGGAGGATCAGCCATGATCATAATAAATGGCGGTGCAGGCTCGAAGGGCCGAATGGCCTACTCCTGCACCTATTTTCTATGTTTCTGTGTTTCTATTTTCAAAGTGCATGTTTTGGCTTCTGAATACAAGGGCAATTGGAATGTAGAAATGCTGCCACCTACAGAAGTCCCCCAGATCATTGAAGTACAATGGATTCCGGTTAATTGGGTCACAGGACCAGTAGATTTTGGCCCAATTAAGCAGCTGCCCGAATTAGCCAACGTTTCATTGAAATGGTAAAAAAGGTTTTAAAAAGACAAACTGCTTTTTAACTGAGTAGCAAACTATGTATTTAAATGAAATACAGAACAAATTAGAACACTACTAATAGTACTACAGCACTATAAAACTGTGTAGTAGGGTCTAATAGTTAGTGATGGAGGAATTCATCCAGTAGTATCTTATTTTGCTCTTTTGATTGACTGTAAATGAACAAAATCAACGCAGACACTTAGTGCAGATAATGGATTAACTTCATACAATGCTTTTGACCATTGCATTCTCCAAATCTTCATCTTCACTGTACCATTCAAAATGATTGTCGATACTTTTAAAAATGTTATTAGTTCCTAACTTGTTGAAGTAGTGAAATTGATTAGTTTTCACACCTGGCCATTCCTGGCATTTCAAAGCCCACATGCTTGAAACTGCAGTGAGTGAAACAGTTCTGAATTTTCTTGTGGTTTATTTATTGCCAATTTTCAGTGACAAAAATCAGTGCTTTTTGAACACACATATGCACAACTGACACTATTTAAAACTGTTCGCTTGGAGCATGGTATAGTGTCTAATGGCCACACAGGTTCACATAACTGACCCTAATTACAAACTGTTCAACAGTCTCCTGTCTCATTTAAACAAAGCAAACTCCAGCTATTTTCTTGATTAGTTTATGCTCCTTAAGAATTGTGCCAAATAAGCGGCTGCCCCGATTAACTGATGGCTAAATTGACTGGAATCCACTGTATATTGTCCTAAATGCTAGAACTCTCTGCCTAATAGAATTGTGCAAGAACTTTTGCCACAATGACTGGAGCAATTCGAAGGCAACTTGTCACCATCTTCCCATTAGAGCTGGACAATAAATACCAATTTTGGCAGTGACACCAACTTCTGTAAATAGATTTAAAAACAAGGACAAGCTTGCCAAGGTGGAAGGATATTTGCAGAGTATATTGTTTCATCATTTAAAAGACAATCTGATAAAAGGCCATTGGTGAGAAGTTTCAGCTTTTCTCCTCTGGATTCTGCCTGATCTGTTGAGTGTTTGCAGCATTTTTCTGTTTTTATGTCAGATTTCCATCATTTTTCTGATTTTTGGTGGTGTCACTTTTTGTTTGCAAACACTTACTAAACGAAAGGGTACAGTTGCAGAACTTTAACATATGAGTCAAGACTTGACCTAGCCAAGTTGCTGATTGTATTTTTAAAATGTTTCGCTTCTTCAATGGTAGCATTACTTGTATCCATCTTAAAAAAGCTTTGTTTTGAGGTTTATGTAACATTTCAAATTGAAGTGCGAGATCAAAACTTTCCTATGCAGGTGAACAGGAATAGTGGGGAAGCATTACAGTACCAGAGAAAGATTTTTGGGAAGAGATGTTAAATTATGGTTTATATAAGCAACTCTGGTAGATTTAACAGCAGAGGTATTCGCCCCAGTATTTAAAACAAAATGTTGAAAATGCTTAGCAAATCAGGCAGCATCTTGGTTTAGGGGGGTGGGGGGGTGTGTTGGGGAGAGAACCAAGTGTATTATTTCTGATCTATGATCTTTCATTACACTGGGGAGGGGGAATGAGATACTTTTTTTAAAAAGAAAAAACAGAAAATTGCTAAAAAAGAGCCTACGCAGAGAGAATAGAAAATGTCTGTGATAAGACAGGGGAAATTGGAGCTCAAATGTTGAAAGAAGGTGGTGACTGGAGAATCGGTAATGGCTCACAAATAACAAAACTTGTTAATGCCGTGTATGAATAGAAGATGAATGAAAGCTAAAATTATCATAAAGGTAGAGGGTGGTTAAAATATAGTTGAATGTTGGAAATGGGGATTCAAGTCTGTAAATTATCTGGAAATTACAAAATTTAGGAAAAATTGCAATGCTGTTTTTGGTCAAAAGGTGAAATTCTTGTGTAAAGATTTACTTCAATTAATCAGCACAAGATCATAAAACATAGGGGCAGAATTAGGCTATTCAGACCATCTAGTTTGCTCTGGCATTCCATCATGGCTGATTTATTGTCCATCTCAATCCCATTTTCCTGCCTTCTCCTGATGACCTTTGACACTGGCTAACCAAGAACTGAATGACTTGACCTCCACAGTTGTCCATGGCAATGAGTTCTAAGGATTCATCACCCTCTGGGTAAAGAAATTCCTTCTCATCTCTGTTCTAAATGTTTGTCCCTCTATTGTGAGGCTGTGCCCTCTGTTCTTAGACTCCCCCACTATAGGAAGCATCTTCTTCACATCCACTCTGTCTAGGCCTTTCAATATTCAATGGGTTTCAGTAAGATCCCCCCTCATTCTGCTAAAACTCCAATGAATACAGACCCAAAGCCATCAAATGCTCTTTTTACATTAACCCTTCCAATCCCGGAATTATTCTCAATAACCTCTGGGCACTCTCCAGTGCCAGTGCTCCCAAGTGCAGTCTGATTAATGCTATATAAAGCCTCAGCATCATATCCTTGTTCTTATATTCTAGCCCTCTCAAAATGAATGTGAACATTGCATTTACCTTCCTTACCATTGACTCAACCCTGCAAGATGATCTTTAGTGAATCCTGCACAAAGACTCCCAAGACCCTTTGTGTCTTTGATTTTTGAATTTTTCCTCCATTTAGAAAATAGTCTACACCTTTATTCATTCTAGCAAAGTGCATGACCATACACTTCCCAACACTATATTCCATCTGCCACTTCTTTGCCCATTCTCCCAATCTGGGTCCTTCTGTGGTCTCCCTGCCCCTTCACCTATCTTTCTATCATCTGCAAACTTGGCCACCAAGACATCAGTTCCTTCATCCAAGTTGTTGACCTATAACATGAAAAGAAGCAGCCCCAATACTGAACCCTGCAGAACATCACGTCACCAGCAGCCAACCAGAATAGGCCCTCTGTATTCTGATTCTTTGCCTCCTGCCAGTCAGTCAATCATCTATCCATGCTAGTATCTTTCCTGTATTACCTTAGGCTCTTATCTTATTAAGCAGCCTCATGTGTGATGCATTGTCAATAATCACTGACTCTCCCTTGTCTATCCTTCCTGTTATTTCCTCAAAGACTTACAACAGATTTGTCAGGGAAATTTCCCCTTAAGGAAACCATATTGACTTGGGCCTCCCAGTGCCCCAAAACTTCATCCTTCATGATGGACTCCACAATATTTTCCCAACCACTGAAGTTAGGCTAACTAGTCTATAATTTCCTTTCTTCTGCCTCCCTCCCTTCTTGAAGAGTTGAGTGGCATTTGGCAATTTTTCGGTCCTTCAGAACTATTCCAGAATCTAGTGTTTTTGAAAGATCATTACTAATGCCTTCACAATCTCCTCAGCTCCATCTGGTCCAGAAGACTTGTCTACCTTCAAACCTTTCAACTTCTCAAGCATTTTCTCCTTAGTAGTAGGAAGAAGTACACTCACTTCTGCCCCCGGCACTCTTGAATTTCTAGCATATTGCTAGTGTCTTTCACAGTGAAGACTAATGCAAAGTAGTTATTAATATGAGAAAATCTGCAGATGCTGGAAATATAAGCAGCACATACAAAATACTGGAAGAACTCAGCAGGCCAGTCAGCATCTGGAAAAAGAGCAAACTGTCGATGTTTCAGGCTGAAACCCTTCATCAGGACTGGGAGGGGAAAAAAGATGAGGAATATTTAATAAGTTAGTCTGCCATTTCTTTGTCCCTCATTACTACCACTCCAGCATCCTTTTCCTGCAGTCCAATATCTACTTTCACTTCTCTTTACACTTTATATATCTGAGAACACTTTTGCAATCCTCCTTGATATTATTGGCTTCACATTTCATCTTTTCTCTCCCTGTGCTTTTTTTGGTTGCTGTATTTTGTGTTTTTTTTAAACTTCCCAATCCTTTAACTTCCCACTAATTTTTGCTATGTTATTTGCCCTCTCTTGCTTTTATGCTGTCTTTTACTTGTCAGCCATAGTTGTCAGCATCTGTAGGACTTTGCTATTAAATTAATGTTCTTTCCATTATCCTATTCCCATATCTAATCTCAACAAATATCACGAAAAGTAGATAATTATCAGGTTAGTCTTGGGGGGACATTAATAATGGCAGCTATATTTCTTGCATTGGAGTGCAAAAATGTTCTGCTATGCTTTAACAGAAAGCAATTTAAATGAGTTTTTCAAGGAGTTAATCTACTTTAAACAATACCTTGTGTCCCAAAGTAAAGTTAATTTAAGTACTTTTGAAGTACTGTAGGATTGCACTTGAATAACAGTCTAAATCTGTGGTCAAATTAAGAGTGTAACTTGAAGCCATAACTCTGACACTAAAGCAATCATCTAAGTCAGGCTGAAAATAGAAAATCTCTAAAGGGTTTGTTTTAATTAAGTTGGTTGTCAGTTTAGGAAGATAAAGTAGGACTAAGAATAACTTCTTGGTATACAAGAATATCACAGTATTAAAGACTGTCAGGCACATTTCACTTCTGATGGCTCTTTTATTCAGCGTCACTATCCCATTTTGTTGCCTTTTAATCTGTTTTTTTCCTTCAGTGTTTTCTAATATTTATCCACGGGCTATTTGAAAGCTTTTGTAGATTTTGCTTTCCCAGCATTGATGATAAAACCCTTCCTTTGCCAGAACCAGGAATGCGTTAATGACTAGCTAATGTTTTTGACTTAAGTTGACTTAAGGTATAGTATAGCTTCCTTGCTCCCATGGAAGTAATGTCATAGAAACATGCTTCATCTTGCCTGTTTGAGGCCACGGATAACTTTTTAAATAATTCTGATGACTGCTAATTATGTTTCTCCCTTTGATCATAAATTTAAGCTCTTAGCAATCAGTTCATAAGCTATATACCCTCAATTTTGTTTTAAAAAGGTTATCTTAAGTTTTTGCTAATGGACACTTGTGTTTCCAATATTTCTTCAAAACGGAAGTTTCTCATCCTCTATTGTTTCTGGTTTTTCTCCATGAAATGTCATCCTATACCTTTTTGGTCAGTGTGCTGAATTTGCTTGGAATCCTCTCCGTTAGGTGGCCCTCATTTTGTATAAACCTTGGAAGCTTGTGACTATTTAATTACACTTTTGAAGAGCAATGGCCTGAATGATGGTTGCAGATTGTCTTATATTTTCTCATTAAAAATCTATTGACCATATCCCCCTTTTTTAAATCCATATGACCATATTGACTTTTTTTCCTTGTGTTTTCTTGTGTTTGTTCACAGAATCTGTTGGCAAGCCCTGCATTTACTGTGCCTCTCTAGTTGCTCTTGAATTGAGTCGCTTGCTAGGCCTTCGGTCAGGGCATTTAAGAGATAGCAGCATTGTTTATTCGGAGTTTCTGGGCTCTGAAGACTACTCCAGTAATATGTTACTGTACCTCTGAATTGCATACTATAATTCATACAGCAGCATTTCTGTGCAGCACCTTATCAAATGTTGTATAAACACCCATTCTTCATGTCCCCTGCATCTGTTGCAAGGAAATTTTGAGAATGTTGGGTCAAAGCTTTACAAGTGTTTTATTGGTGGAAATCCCCTGAAAATATTGTTTCAAGAAACCTCAACCAAACTTCTGAACATCTACCAACAACAGAAATTGTATCAGATCTTATCTTAAAAGTTGCTGTGATAGCAAAAATGGCATTTGTTACATAAGCAAATACAGAAAATTGTAGACTAAAAGCTTTGCTTTAAACCACTTGGAGCCCTTTACTGGCCACAATGTGCAGAAAACTGATGTGGCAAATGCTGAAAGTCTTCATGGATCCCTGAACATTTTATAATTGATTTCTTCTGCATTTTCCTTGGCATTTTATTATTAAACATGAACCAATGCTAGATCCTGGGAGATTGTTATCAGTCCTGTAAACCTGAAATTTATACTGTTCAGAAACTTCTCTTTCTATTCTCTCTACAGACTGATCATGTTTTCCAGTGCATATGTCTATGCTTACCAAGCATTATCTGATCAAAGAACTGCACGTAGGAAAGAGCAGATGAGGAGACAGTAGAAAAATCAAATGGAAGCAAGAAGCAAGAAGGCAGTAAGCAAGCATTGGAAGGACCTAAGATTTATTTGAAAATCAATTCACACACGAAAAAAAACCAGAATTATAAAGAAAACTGAATTGTTTAGATTAACAATAATTGCTAATTGAGGGCAGTTAGAATTTGGCAAACAAAAATGGTGCCTTGTCAGCAAGTACACATCTTGAGTGAATGGTGGATAAAAAGATGAATGGTAACATTTATTTTTAATAAAGATAATGGAAAGAGGTACACAGTATTTTAGTACTAATACCTGAGAAGTTACAGCTTACTTTGAAGTGTCAGGGTTTTAGTTGTGTGTATATTAAAGGTTCAATCTTTGTAGCATTTTAAAATATTGTAAAATAATGTATTCTTAACCTTATTTAGTGCCCTTAAGCAATCAATTGTGATTCATGGGAAATTCCATTCTTGTGTAATATTTTCCCCATGTGGAATTGTAAACTCCACATACTACTTTTTATATTGAGAACAAATGATTTTTAAAAATCACATGTTGCATTACTAGTAGTTATTAACTCGGTGCCAGTATTATTCTTGAATTGCATTCTAGATGTACATCTCGTACCTCATTATATGGAACAATAGGTAGCCTTATTATGGATCTGATTATAATTTTCTATTAGTTTTGCTGTAATCAATTTTGTCCCCTTGGTAAGCTTTAAATGTTGAGTGCATTTTTCACCTTTCTTTTGGTTCCATTTTGATTTTTTCCTTTTTTTCCATATATATGTATTTGTTTAATATATTCATTTAAATTATTAAACATAGTGTCAATTAGTAAGATGCATCAGCTTCAATGTCTTTATTATGTATGCTACGTGAACACTTTAAGAGAATGGCTCAGTGAACTTGCTGGCAGAGGTAGTTTCCTTGAGCAAACAAATTATAATCACCTGTCCTTGTGGAACTAAACTATTAGGGAAATTGTTCACTTTGAGGGATTTCATTCCAGAAGCTGTATTGCCTTGCAGATATCTTGTCTAATAACAAGTTGCTAAAAACCTCAGTAAAAGAAAATAAGCAAATCATTAAGTCTGATGGGATCACTCACCTACTGATAATCTGCTTCTGCTCCTATGCCTTGTGGACTAAGCCCGTTTTTTTTTAAGGCATGAAATAAAGTTCCATTGTGTTGTTGCTTCTTTTGGTTCTTAGAACTTGTAAAAGGGGTTGAATACGGCCACTTTAGGGGGGAAAAAGCTAGAGCTAAGGCTAAAACTTTCTCCTCTTCATAGGTGATAGAATAGGAAACCGCTTGGTATATGCCCTAGTCATTTCGCAGAATTTTGTTCTTGGAAAAATTAAGTTCTTTGAGGGGCTAGGGTGGATTATTTGAAATGCAAGTTCATGTAATGAAAATAGTTAATATATATATTTTAACAAATGCAATGTTGCAGTGTCTTGTGAAGATCTGCTTGAAGTCCACTTTGTGGAAAATATGATGAGGAAGATAGAAGCTTCAAGTTGGAATGATCATTCCGTTCACAACAGAATTTTATGAATAAAATCATAGTTCTGATTGGTGTGTTTTAGTTCTAACAAATGCCTTCCAATTTCCATGATCGTTTCTTAGTTGATGTATAGCTGTGTTTAAAAGACTACAATTACCACTTACTAAAGTATCATCTGTTAGCCTGCAAATTTTTTTTTGATGTATTGATCTGAGTAATTCATGTTCATTGATGTAATTTGGTCTAATTCCTGTTTTGCCTTCTAAAGTGTTGGGGGGGGGTGGTGGTATGTGACTATGACTCCATCTATTGTTTACTAAACTACCATTAAAAAAGGAAACTTTTTTTCATATATCATGAGTAGTGGACTACTTTAAGGATGGAGTTTCTGACTTCCTAGGTTTAAATTACCTTTTCCAGTTACCAGAGCGAGAAATCTTCACTAACATAGTACAGGGCAAAGAGTAGGCAAAAAAAATTATGTTGGAGGAACTCAGTTGGTCGAGCAGTGTCTGTGGAGGGGAATAGAGGTTTTGCGTCAAGACTCTTGCCCCGAACTGAAAGTTAGAAAGAAGGGAGCCGGTATAAAAAGATGAAGGAAGGGTCGAGCAAGAGCTAGCAAGTGATAAGTGGACCCTGGTGAAGAGGAATGGGGAGTGGAAATAGTGACTGAAGGTGAGAGGTAATAGGTAGAAATGACAAAGGCTGAAGATGATGGAATCTAATAGAGGAAGGTGGAGCACAGAATCAAGTAACGTGGGTGATAAAGCCAGAGTGCAGCCATAAGGTGGAGTGTGTGCGTGATGGGCAGATGGAGTTCAGGGTAAAGAAACAATGGGATGGATGGTGGTGGCAGTGAGTGTATGATGACAAACAACACCGGAGCCCTGTCTAATAGAACAAAAATAAAAAGAGCTTTTTTTGGATTGCACAAGGTCCCTGAAAATATTTATCTTTCAGCTAACATTACTTAAAAACTTAAAAACATTTACTTAAAAATGAGCATTCCCTCATTGCTGCTTCTGAGTCCTTTCTGTGAGGAAATAGGCTGCATTATCTTCCTGTATTGCAATAATAACTGCGTATCAAAAGTGCTGAGTTGTCTGTAAAGCCCCGAGGGATGCCCTAAGCTGCCTTTGCTTCAACCAATTTGAAGGTTTCTTCTGTTACAATAAGGTTTTTTTCATCACGATGGCGTGGATGTGTTTTGCAAATAAATTCAGTTAATCACCTTTTCACAAAATTGAATAGATTACGAAGTATTAAGCTTTTTCACTTCCTTGAAGAACTTATGAAAATGAGTTTTCCCTAAAATAGAAGATCAAATGGGCAGTTTCAGTAGAGTGACTTGGAGCTAATTTTTTTTTTGTGTTTGTTCTGGCTAGCAGTCCATGTTTAACCAGGAATTATACAGTTCAGTAGATAAAGCAAAAAGTAACAAAAAATAATAAAAATGACAAAACAGACATTGTCTATCTGAATGAATATAATATACCAGCACAGCAGATAGTCTGAGTATGCAAACAGAAAGTGTATGATCTGTCAGCTGTTACAGAAACGTGGCTGTGGGATGATGAGGGTTGGGACCTGAATGCTGAAAGGCGTGTGAAATATAAGAAGCATGAGAAGCTTGGAAAAGGTGAAACAATGCTCTGATAATATACTGTGTATTGTATTAGACACCTTGTTGAAGACCTTCAATGTATAGGAAACAGTATATAGGCTTCACTAAACTACCATCTGGAATGGCAGTATGTCTAAAAAAAGGTTGATCAAGCTAAGCTTGTATCTGCTGAAGGGTAGGGAAGGAGAGCTTAACTGAAATGTAGAAGCATTGAAAGTGTGGTGAAGAGTTCAAGTTTATTGTCATCACTACATATAGACAACCAAACAAAACAACATTCTCCTCAGACTAAGGTGCGCCCTCAAGACAAAGATCACATGCAACATATAAAACAAAATATTGCCATAAATAAGTTAATATAATATTCAAGAAAGGATATAGTGCATAGCACAGGTTGACAGTATAATAAACAACTTGCTGTCCCTAGTGATGAGACCTTGGTGGTGGCAGGGTATTCATTAGTCTCAGCCTGAAGAAAGAAGTTGTTACCCAGTCTGACAGTCCTAGTCTTGTTTCTCCTGTACCTCCTTCCTGATGGTAGTGGATCAAAGAGATTGCAGGATAGGTGGTAAGGATCTTCAAAAATACAAGGATGCTTTCAATTGTGGGAGAATGCAGAAATAGTTGTGAAGTCGTCTTAAAAGAAGGGTCAGCCTTTTATGATCAAGGTGAGACTCCCCCCTCCCCGCCCCCCGGCCTGAAAGGATGGGGAGAGCGGAGTCTTTGAATATTCTTAAGGTAGAGGTAGGTAGATTCTTGATAAGTAATGGAATGAAGGCTTAGCTTTGATGCCTTGGTGACTGATCATCGCTGATTGTGTCCTATTTTGAATGAAGCTAGCCTAATTGTATTCATTGTTGTCTGCATTTGTTCAGGGCTGTCCGGTTTGTTTGATGCAACCATGCAACATTCTGGCAGTGGTGCATCAGAGACATCAGTTATGAATTTCCTTACGGCTATTGAATCACGCACTCCTCAGAGTGGACCTGCAACAGCCTCCCTGCTACCACAGTTCAGAACACCTTCGTGGCAGACAGGTAAGACTAAAGTTATGAAGCTGGGAGACTTGAGTTTGCTTGCTGAGCTGATGTTTTACGTAGCTATTTCCCTATGCTATTTTGTATCATCAGTGAAAAACAGATACCACAAAGTGAAAGAAATCAAAAAGTGAATAGGTGTTGGCTGAGCTTGTGAATCTACTAACCACTCTGCATTTTTGAACTGTTGGGGAGTTCCAGGAAAGTAAGCAAATGCAAAATAGTTTGTTGCTAGTCACCTCTTTCCTTCCCTCCCCTTCTCTAATCTCTTTCAGCCCACATATGACATTCTGGTATGGCATAATATTTTTGTGGTGAAGGAAATTAAAGTTCTCTTTGAAACTGAAAGTTTATATGAGTTAACCGGATTGAATTTTGGCTGATATTACAATTTTAAAAGGTTGCCTTTTTTGCATTTATTTTGATTAAGGAGTCCCAATTATTATTAACTAGACAATGGGGTGACCCGTTGGGGCACTCTTTGAGAGAAGGGTAGTGCAGTCTGAAGTGACCAGAATGAACATTAAATTTTCCTGAATTCTATTAGTATCGCTTTGCTTTGGAAACTGAAGTAGAAAACCTTTGTTTATTAAAGAAGAACAACGCGTAGCAAAGTAAATATAGCTGCTCCTCATTTAACGAAGGACACTTTTGATGGCATCATTTCTGGTTTATCTGCCACCCTTGTGCCTCTCGTTGTTATTCTGGAGACGTGCAGCCCTTTCATCCCCCGTCTCTTCAGCCCTTTTGCTGTTTGTTGTTTGTCTCTGATCCTAGAGACTTGCACGCCTCTCTTCCTCTGTTTCTTCTTCTCTCATCTTTTTTTGTCCTGACTCTTTGATCCTGGAGTCGTGCGGCCCTGGCCTCATCCGATTCTTGTTCTCTCCCTCTCCTTGCTGCTTCCCAATGACGTTTGGCGTCACCTCTTGACCATAATGTCCCCCTTCCCTTTCCACGCGGCATAATTAGGCTGACCATTTTTTTTTTAACCCTAATGCTGGATAGAAGATACGAAGCGGTAACACCAAAGGATGCTGATTATTCTTGATGATGTGGTTGGCACTCTCCTAAATGGACCTGATAGAGTCACTGCTGTCCTTTGACTGCAGCAAAGGGTTTTATGGGTGTCTCAATGTACGTCATTACACTAAGATTTAATTATTTCTTATTGATGGGTGGCAGTTAGATCCGTCCCAATCCTGCACACGCTGATGGTGATTAACAGAATGTGACACCTCGAAATAGAGCTTTCCTGCCCTTTTGCTCCGGTAGGTGTCGCTGCTGAGGCTGGCCGTGTGCATGTGTTGGGCTGTCGTGTCCCGATTTCCATGATGGCCGATCGCGTCTCGGGTGAAAGCCAGCCTGTTGATTTTTGGCAAGCAATTTTACACGAATATATAACCCTGAACTTTGCCTGCATTCTGTAAGTTAGTGCATTTTAATTCAATTTAGCCAAAAAAAGTGCAGCTGTAATGCACCGTTTGCACTAATTGGAGGTCACAAACAGCCAAAGCATGAGAGTTTTAGTAGTATATAGACTAAATAAAACTTGCTAAACGCAGAGCATTCATTTTACTCCAAACTCAAAAAAATTGTTTCCAAATTTTGAGCCAAGAGTTGTTTGGTGAGGTTAGCATAATGAAATCAGTTACCAATGTTGCCTATTATCTGAAACATGAGGTTTATCTGTAAAACATAGGCAAATGATTTTTTTTTAAAAACTTTGATCCCTAGTAATTTATCGTTAAGCTAAACATTCTGATCATAAACCACAGCAAAGTTACATAAGGCTTTGTAATTTATAGTTTCAACTTTTTAAAATGTTTCTCTACGTATACCCATATCTTGCATCCTCCATATACGGTGGCATGCAAAGTTTGGGTGCCCCTGGTCAAAATTTCTGTTACTGTGAATAGCTAAGCGAGTAAAAGATGACCTGATTTCCAAAAGGCATAAAGTTAAAGACGACACATTTCTTTAATATTTTAAGCAAGATTACCTTTTTATTTCCATCTTTTACAGTTTCAAAATAACAAAAAAGGAAAAGGGCCCAAAGCAAAAATTTGGGCACCCTGCATGGTCAGTACTTAGTAACACCCCCTTCGGCAAGTGTAAACGCTTCCTGTAGTCAGCTAAGAGTTCTTGTTTGGGGGATTTTCACCCATTCTTCCTTGCAAAAGGCTCCCAGTTCTGTGAGATTCTTGGGCTGTCTGCATGCACTGCTCTTTTGAGGTCTATCCACAGATTCTCGATGATGTTTATGTCGGGGAACTGTGAGGGCCATAGCAAACCTTCAGCTTGCACCTCTTGAGGTAGTCCATTGTGGATTTTGAGGTGTGTTTAGGATCATTATCCTGTTTTAGAAGCCATCTTTTCATCTTCAGCCATTTTACAGATGGTGTGATGTTTGCTTCCAGAATTTGCTGGTATTTAATTGAATTCATTCTTCCCTCTACCAGTGAAATGTTCCCCGTGCCACTGGCTGCAACTCAAGTCCAAAGCATGATCGATCCACCCCCGTGCTTAACAGTTGGAGAGGTGTTCTTTTCATGAAATTCTGCACCCTTTTTTCTCCAAACCTACCTTTGCTCATTGCAGCCAAAAAGTTCTATTTTAACTTCATCGGTCCATAGGACTTGTTTCCAAAATGCATCAGGCTTGTTTAGATGTTCCTTTGCAAACTTTTGACGCTGAATTTTGTGGTGAGGACGCAGGAAAGGTTTTCTTTTGATGACTCTTCCATGAAGGTCATATTTGTGTAGGTGTTGCTGCATAGTAGAACAGTGCACCACCACTCCAGAGTCTGTTAAATCTTCCTGAAGGTCTTTTTGCAGTCAAACGGGGGTTTTGATTTGCCTTTCTAGCAATCCTACGAGCAGTTCTATCGGAAGATTTTCTTGGTCTTCTTGACCTCAACTTGACCTCCACTGTTCCTGTTAACTGCCATTTTTTAATTAAGTTACGAACTGAGGAAACGGCTACCTGAAAATGCTTTGCTATCTTATAGCCTTCTCCTGCTTTGTGGGCATCATTTATTTTAACATAGAATAGTACAGCATGGTACAGGCCTTTTGTCCCACAATGTTGTGCTGACCCTCAAACCCTGCCTCCCATATAACCCCCCACCTTAAATTCCTCCATATACATGTCTAGTAGTCTCTTAAACTTTACTAGTGTATCTGCCTCCACCACTGACTCAGGCAGTGCATTCCACGCACCAACCACTCTCTGAGTAAAAAACCTTCCTCTAATGTCCCCCTTGAACTTCCCACCCCTTACCTTAAAGCCATGTCCTCTTGTATTGAGCAGTGGTGCCCTGGGGAGGAGGTGCTGGCTATCCACTCTATCTATTCCTCTTATTATCTTGTACACCTGTATCATGTCTCCTGTCATCCTCCTTCTCTCCAAAGAATAAAGCCCTAGCTCCCTTAATCTCTGATCATAATGCATACTAATACATAGTGAGGTGACCAGAACTGGAAACAGTACTTCAAGTGTGGCCTAACTAGAGTTTTAGTCTGTTTACTAATATCACTGACAAAAGGAGCAGATCAACATCAAATACACAAGTGCATATACAAGCAAAAGTACTTGCGTTTCCAGCTGAAACACCCAAGGGTACTCAAGTCACCTGGACCAGATGAACTGCACCCTAGGGTTCTGAAAGAGGCAGCAGTAGAGATTGTGGAGGCATTAGTAATGGTCTTTCAAAAATCATTGGACTCTAGCATGGTGTCAGAGGACTGGAAACTATTCACTCCACTTTTCAAGAAAGGAGAAAGGCAGCAGAAAGGAAATTATAGACCAGTTAGCCTGACGTCAGTGGTTGGAAATATGCTGGAGTCAATTGTTAAGGTCGAGGTTATGGATTACTTGGCGACACAGGACAAAGTCAGCATGGCTTCCTTAAGGGGAAATCTTACCTGACAAATCTGTTGGAATTCTTTGAGGAGATTACAAGTAGAACAGAAAAAAGGGATTCAGTGGATGTTGTACATTTCGACTTTCAGAAGGCCACACGTGAGGCTGCTAACCAAGTTAAGAGACCATGGTATTACAGGAAAGTTACTGGCATGGATAGAGCATTGGCGGATAGGTGGGAGATAGCAAGTGGGAATAAAAGGGTCCTTTTCTGGTTGGCTGCTAGTGACTACGGGTGTTCCACGGGGGTCAGTATTGGGACCGCTTCTTTTTATGCTGTATATCAATGTTTCAGATGATGGAATAGATGGCTTTGTTGCCAGGTTTGCAGATGATACGAAGATTGGTGGAGGGGCAGGTAGTGTTGAGGAAACAGGTAGGCTGCAGAGGACTTAGACAGATTAGGAGAATGGGAAAGAAAGTGGCAAATTAAATACCATGCTGGAAAATAAATGGTCATATACTTTGGTAATAGAAATAAGTGTGAAGAGTATTTTCTAAATGGGGAGAAAATCCAAAAATTTGAGATGCAAAGGGACTTGGGAGTCCTTGTGCAGAACACCCTGAAGGTTAACTTGCAGGCTGAGTCTGTGGTGAGGAAGCCAAATGCAATGTTAGCATTCATTTTAAGAGTTCTAGAATACAAAAGCAAGGATGTAATGCTGAAGTTTTATAAGGTGCTGGTGAGTATTGTGAACAGTTCTGGGTTCCTCATCTAAGAAAAGATGTGCTGGCATTGGAGAGGGTTCAGAGGAGGTTCACAAGGATGACTCCAGGAAGGAAAGGGTTATCATACAAGGAACATCTGATAGCTCAGGCTCTGTACTTGCTGGAATTTAGAAGAATGAGGGGGGATTTCCTGAGGGGCAATGTTTAAAGGCTTAGACAGAGTAGATGTGGAAAGGAAGTTTCCCATGGTGGGGGAATCTGGGACAAGAGGGCCCAGCCTCTGGATAGAGGGCCATCCATTTAAAATAGAGATGCAGAGAAATCTCTTTAGCCAGAGGGCAGTGAATTTGTGGAATTTCTTACCACAGGCCGCTGTGGAGGCAGGTCATTGGGTGTGTTTAAGGTAGAGTTTGATAGGTTTTTGATTGGACATGGCATCAAAGGTTATAGGGAGAAGGGCTGAGGAGGGGAGGAAAAAAGGATCAGCCATGATTAAATGGCGGAGCAGACTCGATAGGCCTAATTTTACTTCTATGCCTTATGGTCTTACGTAGGTCTGCAGAGTGTGTTTTTTTAAATATAGTATTCGGCTCAATAAGGAATAAATCTTTCATTTTGTGACACCAGCTGTTTAGGTTAGGGTTGACATAGTGAGGTAGCCCCACTGATCATTTGGCAATTTCTCCTGCATGGAGAAAGGGATCTTTACCATGCAGCCAACTACTGTTCTGTTGGCTCCAAATATTTACTTATGCACAACAGAATTTCTTCTCTATACTTTCAACTTTGTTAATAGGATAAACAAAGTAGTTACAAATGTTGCATGAGAAAGAACATAACGTAGCCAATATTTAATATACAAAAATATTACTGATGGTCCTTACTGAGAATACCTTAATGGACTCAAGTGCATCAAAGCAGTTTTACAAAAATACAAACGAGGGATAAACTGCTGTAGGATCTCAGCTATCAAAGCTTTATTTAACCAAGTGAGATGTCCTTTATGGACTGATAAGGATTTCATTTCAATTTCTGGCAGCATCTTGAATGGCTACTGGATTCAAAGCAAGTGTATAAGTGTGATTTAACGTATACACTATTCACTATTTTTAGTGTTTTGAACATTCGTTTAAAAGAACAGTGTTAGGCAAGAGAAGTCTTGGGTAAGATTGTCCTACAGAAAAGATTCACAAAAGATGTATTAAAGTTCTTTAGGAGAAACAAACAGAAACAGAGGCTTAGAAAGTGACTTAGAACCCATAGAGCAAAGAGAGACAAAGGGCAAGAAATAGATATTTGGAGGCCAGAAATGGAAAAGTGCAAATTTCAAGAGAACCTAGAGCCAGAAAAGATTATAGAAAACTAAATGTGTGAAGTAATAAAAAGGATGTAAATCACCAGGCACAATGCTAACAGACTTGTCACAAGTTGGATACAAATAGCAGAGGTCCAGATGAACTTAGGTACAGTGGCATGCAAAAGTTTGGGCACCCCCGGTCAAAATTTCTGTTGCTGTGAATAGTTAAATGAGTAGAAGATGAACTGATCACCAAAAGTCATGAAGTTAAAGATGAAACATTCTTTTCAACATTTTAAGATTACTGTATTATTTTTGTTTTGTACCATTTTAGAGTGAAAAAAAGAAAAGGAGCACCATGTAAAAGTTTGGGGACTCCAAGAGATTTGAGCTCTCAGATAACTTTTACCAAGGTCTCAGACCTTAATTAGCTTGGTAGGGCTATGGCTTCTTCACAGTCATCGTTAGGAAAGGCCAGGTGATGCAAATTTCAAAGCTTTATAAATACCCTAACTCTTCAAACCTTGTCCCAACAATCAGCAGCCATTGGCTCCTCTAAGCAGCTGCCGAAAATTAAAATAGTTCTGGTCACCTCACTATAGGAAGGATGTGGAAGCATTGGAAAGGGTACAGAGGAGATTTACCAGGATGCTGCCTGGTTTAGAAAGTATGCATTATGACTAGAGATTAAGGGAGCTAGGGCTTTACTCTTTGGAGAGAAGGAGGATGAGAGGAGACATGATAGAGGTGTACAAGATAATAAGAGGAATAGATAGAGTGGATAGCCAGCACCTCTTCCCCAGGGCACCACTGCTCAATACAAGAGGACATGGCTTTAAGGTAAGGGGTGGGAAGTTCAAGGGGGATATTAGAGGAAGGTTTTTTACTCAGAGTGGTTGGTGCGTGGAATGCGCTGCCTGAGTCAGTGGTGGAGGCAGATACATTAGTGAAGTTTAAGAGACTACTAGACAGGTATGTGGAGGAATTTAAGGTGGGGGCTTATATGGGAGACAGGGTTTGAGGGTCGGCACAACATTGTGGGCCAAAGGGCCTGTAATGTGCTGTACTATTCTATGTTCTATGACTAAGCAGGGGTGGCCAACCTTTTACATTCCATGCATCAATTTTTTCACGCATGAGTTCAGATGTGATTTTTTTCACTCACGAGTTCTATATTAACATATTTTTACAAGAATTGAATGGGGGTACAAGAGTTGTATGGCGCATTTGAACTCGTGAGTGAAAAAATTGACGCATGGAATGTAAAAGGTTGGCCACCCCTGGACTAAAGAATTATTCTTTGGACCTCTTTTAGTACCTCTTGTTTTTGAGTTTGCAAAGGTGTTGCATATTATGGAAATCAAGTAAAAATTGGAAAGAAAGCTTTGAAATTCAGTTGGTACATGTGGAAGCAGGAGGCTGTATGGTGGACAAAATTGTTTTTTTCTTTAAACTGGGGATTGAGTACAACAATGAAGCTATTTCTGACATCTTTTTTTAAGGTTTCCTGACAACTGAAAATATAATTAGTCTGTGAGATAATATTTATCTGAAACTATTCAGCTGAACAACTTATTTGAAAGTGATTTGAAATTTTCTAGGTATGCACTCTTTATGCTCTTATCTGGTGAACCTCAGCATAAAACAACTTTGTATAACTTTCTGTGTTTTTTTTATGAAGAGAATTTTAGAAGACTATAGAAATCAATATGTTTGTTTTTTAATGTGCATTTGACCTGTGCTCTATCATTATTGTTTTCTAAATTAAATTTTCTAGGTATGCACTCTTCTACGCCAACAGAACTGTTTGTCACTGGAGCACTGCAAGCTTCAGGAACATTCCCGCCATCAGCTCTTGCAGCTTATCAGCATCCTTCTTCCTTTAGCACTCGCGGATTTACTGGTACACAGTCTCTGACGCTTCAAGATGCAGCTTTCAATCCTACAACAAACGGGCTTCTTTCTCCACATGATCCTTTGCTTCAGATCAAGTCTTCTCAGACTGCTGTTCCTCCCCCATTGACATTTGACAGGATTGGTAGTACTGTTTTAAGTACGAGCATACCCCAGTCTTCAACGTATCGTTCAGCTCAAGAATCTGCTCCTCATCTCTTGCAACCACAATTTAGCTTGTTGCCTTCAGCACTTGGACCAGCTCAGCAAGCATCTCAGCCATATGCCACATCAGTTTTTTCTAGTTCAACTGCCTCTATTGAAAGGGCACTTCAAAGAGAATGTAGTGTTATTAAGCATCACCAGCGGCCTTCCAGCTCACACTCAGTGCAGGCGCAGTTACCAGGTTCTCACCATTCCTTGCAAAACTATCTTGCCAGTGGGAGTGGAGTTGATTTTCAGGAAACATCAAGACATACAGGTTTAGCATGTAGCCCTCTGGGAGAACAGTCTCAGGTGAGCAATGGTGGAACACAACGAAAGAATTCACCAGTAACAGTTGAGGAGTCACAGAGTTATTCATCCACTGTTCAATCTCCCGATTATTCCTCAAACCCTAAGAACTGTTCAAGGTCAGCTCAACGTTCTACAAAAACTGCCAAATCCCAAAGTGTAACGGTGACTGTACAAACACACACTTACTCCACGGCAACGCAAAAACCAAGTTCTGTAATAGCAAGCCAATCTCAAGTGTACTCTTCAGAGCAGGCATCCGACTTAGCAATGTCAAATAGTCAGTCACAGAACTATGTTTCAACACAGTCTCAGAATATGTCAACTGTTAGTCACTCAGAAGTGTATTCCTCCAGTCAGCCTGAGAAACTCACTACACTAAGCAAATCACCAGCTTCTTATTCTGGTCAATCGCAGAACTTGACACCTGTTAGTCAAACTCTTAGCTACTCTTCAGATCAGTCACAGGTATTGCCTTCAGCTAGTCACACTGACAACTACTCTGGTCAATCACAGAATTTGTCTTCTGGTAACCAGACGCAAAGCTATACTTCTGGTCACTCTCAGGGATTGCCTGCTGTGAGTCAGTCACAAAACAGCTACTCAGCACAGACACAGGGGTTGTCAATTGTTAGTCTCTCACCAAGTTACGCCTCTGGACAATCTATCACTTTGACATCCCATACACAGTCATTGCCATTTTCTTCATCTACTCGTGCACAGAATTTATCTGCATCCAGTCCTACTCAGAACTTTATGTCTATGCACTCGTCACCAACCAGTCAGTCACAAAGTGTTTCTTCACCCCAGTCGCAAAAGTTTCTGTCAGGAGTTCATTCGCCTACTTTCACTTCAACGTCTCATTCACACACCATACAAAACACTCAATCGTCTGCAGACAGAAAACAGTCTTACATAAAAAGGAAATCTGATTCTGATTTGTATGCTCCTTCTAAGGAAGCTGAGGGTTTTCCAATTCAGAATTTGTTACAGCAGCAGCCCTCCCTTGCTGCATCCACTTCAGGTTTAAGTGAAAGTGGAATTAGTGATGAAAGTGCAGTTTACACTGCCTCAAAAGCAGATGACCGATATCTATCTCAGAGTGTCATCAGGAGTAATTCTCGTTTAGAGGAACAGATTGTAGGTCTCACACTTCAAGTGTCAAAACCAGATGAAAGAAAGCACGAGCATGTAAAGCAGTTTAATGTGACGCGACCTGTAGAGATGGTAACTCATGGTCAATCAATTGGTAGTAACAACAATATCAGCACACACGAGATGAAAAATGTTGCAGATTCTTCTCAGCCATCACATATAATCATGGCTGCTGAAGAAATGAAGCAGCCTCATTCTCTTTTACAGAAGGCGCCAGAGACTAGACCACAAGCTCGCATCACACAAGTTATTAACACACCACAACAATTGCAGACTCACTCTGTAAATCAGATTCCACGATTGCAGCTTTCTGGTGCACGGTTACTTCTGGGTGCATCCCGTGAAATGTCACTGTCATTGCTGCAGCAGCCAGTAGGACTCCAAGCTCAGTTGCTACCGTCGGGATTAAGTCAATCTCAAACATCATCACAGCCACAGCAAATGCAGACTCAGACTCAGGTGACCCATCATCAGTCTCAGTTTCTTCAACTTGAGCGGCATATTGCCCAAGCCAATGCAACGCAACCTCAACAGCTTCTGCAGCAGAATTCTGAGGCAGTGAAGTTGGATGGCACTGAATCTTCTAAACCACTACAGCTAACAGGAAAAGATCACTTTGATCAGACAGAGAGACACGATTCAAAGTCTCAGTTTGTTGGCCTTAGTTCAGTCTGTTTTACAGAATCAATGTTGCTTGGCGTTGATAGAAACCTCTTTTCTGGCGTTGAAGATGTGTTTTCTGCCAATGAGCAGTGTGGAGTTACTTCACAAGAGTTTGCCAAATCTGCTTGCAGTGAATCCAGTATTCAGTCAGTTGAATGTCCCGATGGTTCGAAGTCCACATTTCAAACAGTAGCTGTAAGGCATGTTACACCGAACTTCCACACCACACAGGCTTTGCTTTCAGGTCAACAAAATATGCATAATCTGGCATTAAGTAATAGTCAGATTAATTTGGATCTTGAGGCCGTACCTTTAGATAATACCACTCAGTCTAAAGCTTCAAGCCTTGAGCAGCAAACACTTGGAACAGATCAGCAAGTACAGCCCAGTTTAAATACATCAAATTTGAACTCTATCCAAGATACCAATGACCACAGTATTGAGGGCTTTAAAAAGCAGCTAAGTGCTAATCCAGAATCCGAAGAGGATGATAATGATGACATTCCTGACGATGGTGCCATTAACAATACAAAGGATCCTGACTTCATTCCAAGTGGTAGAAGTAACACTGATGAGAGTGCTGTGTCTGACATTGATTACAGTCTGGGTGATGAGGTTACGCCAGGATCTGGCAACAAAAGAAAATTAAAGAGGCCAGTGAAGCCCAAGTTAAAAATGGGAGGACAAGCAGATGGGTGGACTCACAGTGTGCCTGAAGAAGAAGGAAATGTAGACTTGTCACTTGATGCTAATCAGAAGAAACGAAGAGTAAAAGTCCAACCTAAAGAAACCACGGAAGATGACATTAGTGGTCAGAAGCCAGTAAAACGAAGTGGCCAGAGTAAACGCCCAAATTCCAAAGATCCAAACTCACCTCATACATCCAATGACAGTTATTATGAAAATTATCATCAGCAAGAAAGGATAAATCAAAAAATTAGGGAAGTTGAGGAAAAACAACCTGAAGTTAAAAGTGGTTTCATTGCATCCTTTTTAGACTTTCTTAAATCAGGACCTAAGCAGCAATTTCCAGCACCTTCTGTACGTACGGCACATCGCAATAGGCGTCCATCCACCAACACCATTCAAACTCCTGTGATTCCACCCGTTTCAACTAGCCAGTCGGTGCCGGCAGCCTTATTTTCTACTGAAAGTGGACCTGCTAGCCCTTGCAGAAGATTAGATGATGACCTGAAGAAAAACTTGGAAACGTTAGCTGCGTTTTCTTCTGATGAGGAAGATTCCGTTGGGAAGAACCATGATCTTCAGAAGAGCATTTCCTCTGCACTTTCTGCTTTGGATGATCCCAATAAAAAAGAAAAAAGCGTAAAATTAGGTAAGGCTGCTTATTTACTTAAAATTACTGATTGTATCCCAATTTCTTGTCTATTGGTAACAATACTGTTGCAGTATTTACTATGGTCACTGTCAGGTGTGAAACTTAGTATTGTAGTTCATATGTATCCCATTTTCTTGTAGCTGCTGCCATGCTATTTGGATTGAGATATCCATGGGCGGCATGGTAGCCTAGCAGTTAGCATAACTGTTTCAGAGCCAGCGACCCAGGTTCACTTCCTGGCGCTGTCTGCAAGGAGTTTGTATGCTGTCCCTGTGATTGTGTGGGTTTTTTTCCAGGTGTTCTGGTTTCCTCACATATTCCAAAGATATATGGTTAGGAGGTTAATTGGTCATACGGGTGTAATTGGAGCAGCACAGGCTTGTTGGGCTGGTTACCACTTCATATTTTTAAATAAATAACTAGACAAATAGAATACATGCTTTAAATCTGTTTAAAAAAAAAATTGTTATCTGGAGAGATGCTGTCAATGTGTTTTGCTGTCAAAATAATCATTTCTGATTTGGTTTAGGAAAGTTAACTAAGCAAAGAGTAGTAAATCTGTAGCTTTCTTTATCCCAGAGGCCTTTGGATGCATATGCAAATCTGAGATCACTTTAACGTTTGAATACTAAGTGAATTATGGGGAGATTGTGGCAAAATGAATGCCACAAGAACCGGCACAATCTTATTGAATGGCAGAGTGATCTTGGCTTCTGTTTCCTATGTTCTGATCTGAAATTTATTCGACTATTTGTGATGAAAATACCTATGTCAAGATTTCTTTAATACGTATTTGAGCAAAGAGCTGATGCTGGACATTCAAAACAAAGATTCAAAATGCTGGAAACATGCAGCAGGTCAATTACCATCAGTGAGAAGAAGAATGGAATTAATAGTCTGTGTTAGGGACCCTTCATGAGAACTAGAATGGAAAGTTTCAAGCTAAGTGAATGTGTATATTTGGGATTGGGTTGGTGGAAAGAAATTGCTCGATTGTACTTCTTAAGGCTGAATTTCACTCCTCTCTCAATTGTTATAATTTTATATCTAATTGCATTCATCTGGACACATTATGGGTCTCTACTGTTTAACATCAAAATATTCATATTCTTCAAAACAATATGTGTATTTGTGATAACTTTTCTTCTTCCTTATTCTGTATATATTTTTCTCCAGTAGAGTCTACTAATGGAGAGAAGGGTTCCAATATTTCTGTTTCAGCTGTTGTACAGCAGGAAAAAGTTGCAAATCCTTCACCACCACCACCACCTCCTCTTCCACCACCACCTCCTTCAAAGGAGGAGGCACAGGAGCCAACTGAAGCTCCAGAACCTCCCAAGGAAAACGAACAAGATTATTTGAATCCTTCGGAGCGGGCTGAAAAGCAAGAACTAATTGCTGTGGAAGGCTCAACGGATGAGGAGGATATAGAAAGTGGAGGGGAAGGCATGTACAGGGAGCGTGATGAATTTGTTGTAAAGATAGAAGACATTAACGCTCTGAAGGTAGTGTCATGTTTTTAATATTTTCCATCAAATTTGAATTGAAGGGTATAAATTTTAATGTGCAGGTTGATCATACTTAAGTGTTTTTTGAATAATATTTTTTACAAAGTCAAATTTACTCGTGTTCTCTAAGACCTATTTAAAAACTTAGATCTCTTGGATTTTTTTTATTCATTTGAGATCATAAAGATGTAGAGTAGGTCAGCGTTCTTCGTAATAGCTAGAGAGACAAGAAACTGCAACTGTTGGAATCTGGAGCAACCAGCAAAATGCTAGGGGGATCTCAGTGATCAGGCAGCATCCATGGAGGGAAATAGTTAAAAGTTCAAGGTCAAGAGCCTTCATCAGTCTAGGTGAAAGGTCTCAATATGAAATGTTTCCAAAGACTGAAAATCAAGAAAATTTGGGTGCTGGGAATCACGAGTAAAAAATAAAGTCAGAAAATACTGGAAATACTCAGAGGTATTGGCAGTATCTATGGAAAGAAAAACGGTTAACATTTTATGGCCTATCATTAGATTGTTCCAACATCATAATAATGAAAAAATCAGTACAGGAGCGTTTTGAATGAATTGTTGGTATGTGCATATTTTGTTGAAAATTCAAATTTTGGTCATTGCAGAATAAGAATGGACTGAGGAGAGGCTAGTAATCCAATCACAAACAAGAGGAAATCCAAGTAGCACACACACACAATGCTGAAGGAACTCAGCAGGCCAGGCAGCATCTATGGAAAAGAGTATAGACGACGATTTGGGCCAAGATGCTTCAGCAGGACTGGAGAAAGAAAGCCAAGGAGTAGATTTAAAAGGTGTGGGGGGGGGGGTGGAGAGAGAGAGAAACACAAAGTGATAGGTGAAACCTGAATGGGGAAGGATGAAAGAAAGAGCTGTGAAGTTGATTAGTGAAAGAGATATAGGCCGGGAGAAAGGGGAGTCAACGTAGATTGGGTGACATTTTGCCGAGCTCCATCCGCCAGAAAAAGCAGGATCTTCCAGTGCCACCCATTTTAATTCAACTTCCCGTTCCCATTCCGAAATGTCTATCCATGGCTTCTTCCTCTGTTGTGAGGAGGTCACGCTCAGGTTAAGGAACAACACCTTGTATTCTTTCTGGGTAGCCTCCAATCTGATGGCATGAGCGTCGATTTCCCGAACTTCCGGTAATGCACCCTTCCGTCCACCATTCCCTAGCCCCCTTTCCCTCTCTCACCTTATTACCTTGCTTACCCATCACCTCCTTCCGGTACTCCTCTCCCCTTTTCTTTCTTCCATCGCTTTCTGTGCTCTTCAGTCAGACCCCCCCTTCTCCAGTCCTGTATCTCTTTCACCAATTAACTTCCCAGCTCTTGACTTCATCCCTCCCCCTTCATGTTTCACCTAGCACCTTGTGTTTCCTTCTCCCCTCCTCCCACCTTTTAAATCTACTCCCAGTTTTCTTCCTCCAGTCCTGCCGAAGGGTCTTGGCCCAAAATATCAACTGTACTCTTTTCCATCGTTGCTGTCTGGCCTACTGAGTTCCTCCAGCATTTTGTGTGTGTTGCTGAGGAGGTGCTAGATGCATTTTTTATTTTAAATAAAGTTTTTAAAATTGCTACTTTTGAATGTGTAGAGTTGGTGTTATTCCTGTTATCGCCTATAGCAAGATCTGAAAGACTATAAAAGTAACAATTTAAAAATAGTTTTATATAAGCAAATAAGACTAGCATGTGATGTTTAACAGGGCAAATGACATTGCAAGTCAGACTTGCAGAATGGAATTGGTAATTAAGTCATCTTTATCATAATGAACTAATATCAGTGTAGTACAACTATTTGTTAAGAAATTGCACTTGCTGTACGATCTGTTAAATCTGCTTACTTTTTACCAGACTTAAGATAAATTTCCTTTTCATTTTGATCTCTTAGTGATACACAAAGCTAAAAAAAAACAAGGTTAAACTCAATTGGTTCCATGTTCTATTGTGGCTGTGGTAAATTTCAAAAATCAAACATGAAGTCAAATCCATTCATCAGTTTTTGATATAATAGAGAATGGATAGTATTGTTGTAGAGATACAGCAAGCAGGGGTTTAATAGAGTTGCATTTCTCTTAGCACTCCTACATGTATCAATGTATATTCTTGAAAACTATTATTTTGCATGAAAAAGTTTTTGAGAGGGTGAGGAAGGAATAAGTAAAAAATAACAAACCATAGAGCCTGTTTTCATACTGCATATAAAACCACTTCATTTACTATGGTACTTCAAATGTGTTTACTGTTTTGACCAAACTTCTAAACAATTTTAAGGAAAATTATCAAATATAGCTTCATGGATTTTTATTTAAATAGTTTTGCAATTGTTATTTTCGAACATGCTAAGATTGGTGTTATTCCTGGTATTGTCTGTATCAGAATCTGAAAGGCAATAAATGTGACAATTTAAAAATCATTTTATTTAAATAAATAAGAGTCTAGCTGTATTTTATTTTCTCTCAGAATAATTTTGGAAGTTTGGCCACAAACCATGTGTCAGAATTGGTGGAAATTGTTATTGTGTTGCCTGATGCTCTGTGTAATCTGATTACACTAATCTAGATTGAATTTTACAGGAAATTTTAACATAGATGGAACATTACAGCAAAGTACAGGTCCTTCGGCCAGTGTTGCTTAGATCAAAATGTCATGCAATTTCTCAGAGGCAGTAATTTTATTAATTTACTTTTAAATAAAGCTGAGGGCTATTTAGTGCTGTTAAATAGCATAAGTATATAGGAGTATCTGAATAAAACATCATTGTGTTTCTTGACTAGATCTATAAACGCATTGGTATTTCAAATTTCTCATTTTACTTCAAAAGTGAAGATTTTCTCTCCTTTCAATCTCACCCCACCACCCAAAATCAATTTCAATATTATGAGTTGGCATTCTAAATCTCAATACCAATCAAATTAATTTTGTTATAAATTAATATTTCAAGCATAAACAATTTGAATTCTGAAACTCTGTTTCAGAGTTGAAAATGGTTCTGCATCGAAATGGAAGCTGCTCTTTTTTTTTTGCTTTTTAACACTAAATTGTTTGTTTATAGATGGCCTTAAGCACAGGTAGAGAACCTCCTGCTATATGGAAGGTACAGAAAGCTTTGTTACAGAAATTTATGCCCGAAGTAAAGGATGGACGGAGACAGTTCTCTGCAACGAACAGCGTGAGTAAACCTTGTTAATGTATAGAAATGTATACAATGCTTGGATACCATAAGGCATAGGTGCACAATTAGGTTATTCAGCCCATTTAGTCTGCTCTACCATTCCATTGTGGCCGCTTTATTTTCCCTCTCAACCCCATTCTTTCTCCTTCTACCATGACCTTTGATGTCCTTACTTATTAAGAACCTATCACTTCTCTTGGACACCACAGTCATCTGTGACAATGAATTCCACAGATTCACCACCCGCTATACTAAAGGGATATCCTTCTATTCTGAGGTTGTGCCCTCTGGTCCTAGACTCCCCCATTATGGGAAATATCTTCTCCATGTCCACTCTATCTAAACCTTTCAACATTAGATGGGATTCAGAGACATTCCACCCCCCCCCCACCCCCACTACCATTCTTCTAAGCTCCAGTGAATACAGGTCCAGAGCCATCCAATGCTCCTCATATGTTGTACCTTACAGGTCTAAAGGAGATTGTTTTGGAATTGTGCACAAAACAATGCTGGTCTAGTGGTTAAGTTACTGGCAAGTTACCAGAATCCTCGATTGATGATCCAAGAGATAGTTCAAATCCCACCATGGCAGCTGAAAGTTTTTCAGTTCATGTAGGTAATTAAAAATAAATCTGTGCTTCAAAAAATGCTAGTGTCAGTTGCAGTAACATTGAAACTATCAGATGGTCATCAAAAGCCATCGAGTTCAATAAAGTCTTCGGAGGAAAGGGGTCTGCCATCCTTGTATGGAAAGTTTTTAAAAAAAATTATGTCCTACTTGGGCCATTGGATCAAATTTGCCAGCTTGTCTTGGATTCCATGGACTCAAACATTTTAGACCAAAGCTAGTTTGGTAATAGGAGGCAGAGGATGATTGGAAGCTTGTGACCTATGGTGTACCACAAAAGTTGGGACTAGGACCCTTGTTATTAGTTATGTACGTTTACCAGTTTGGATGTGAGTACTGGAAGTGTGATTTAATAAATTCATAGATGGTGTGAAAATTGCTGATATTTATTCTGAAGAGGGTAGTCTTAGGCATGATGTTGATGAGTTTGTTAGATGGACAACATATCGGCAGAGTGAATTTAGTTGTGACCAGTTGTATTGTAGCTTTTTGGGAGTACTAGTAAGGGAAAGACATGCATAATGATTAGGGCCCAAAGGAACAGAGTAACACACAAAGACTGCTGGAGGAACTCATCAGGTCAGGCAGCATCCATGGAAAGGAATAAAAGAGTTGTTGGGGGCTGGGACCCTTCATAAGGACTGGAAAGGAAGGGGTAAGAAACCAGAATAATGTGGGGTGGGTGGAGGGGAAAGTGATAGGTGAGTGAGGCTGAGGGAGCACGTGGTCGAAGATGTAGAGATCACAGAGGAGGAGCAAGGAGAGAGGGTCTCACTAAAGTCCTGTTGAAAAGGGCGGCAAGGTAGTGTAGTGGTTAGCACGACACTGTACAGTACCAGTGACCCGGGTTCAGTTCCCATCGCTGCCTGAAGAGGGTTTGTACTTTCTCCCTATGATCACGTGGGTTTCTTCCCACAGTCCAAAGGCGACCCGGTGGGTAGGTTAATTGGTCATTATAAATTCTCCCGTGAGCCGGCCAGGGCTAAAATCGGGATGCTGGGCGGTGCAGCTGGAAGGGCCTATTTCACGCTGTATCTCAATAAATAAAAAAGATTTAAACTTTTGTGAGGATAGGCATACCTCAAAGTGTCTTTGCAGTGGAGCAGCAAATCATAAACAAGAGATTCTGCAGATGCTGGAAATCCAGAGGGATGTTTGTGTGCAAGTTCTTCTAACATTGAAGATAATCACACCAATGGCTAAGGTGTTTAAGAAGGCTTACTTGATGCTTACCTTTATGAGCCAGGGTATTGAATATCAGAGCAGGGAAGTTACAGTCCTATATAAAACACAAGTTAGGCCACTGTATTTTGTTCTGGTTAATAAACAATAGGAAAAACATAGATCAAAGATTTGTGGAGTAAGAGGTCTGGAGGGGCCTGAGGGAATTTTGTTTCACCTTTCTGGTCATAAAAATCTGGAATGCATTGCCTCAGAGTTGGAGGCAGAGATTCTCACAACCTTTATAATGCTATTGAGATGAGTAATTGACTCACCAAGGCAAATACTGGAAAATGGGTCTATATGGAGTGAAACATGGTGAACATAGAGTTGGCGTGACAAAGGGACAATTTCTGCACAGTACGTCACTATAACCAGAAAACCATAAGATATAGGAGCAGAATTAGGCCATTTGGCCCATTGAATCTGTGCCACCATTTCATCATGGCTGATCCATTTTCCTCTCAGCTTCAATCTCCCCATATCCCTTCAAGCCCTGACCAATCAAGTATCTATCAACCTCTGCTTTATGTGTACTCAATGACTTGGCCTCCACAACTGCCTGTGGTAACAAATTCCACAGATTCAGCATTCTGGCAAGAGAAATTCCATCTCATCGCTGTTCTAAATCAATGGCTCGATGTCTCCCTATTCTGAAGCTGTGCCCTCTGGTCCAAGACTCCCCTCGCCATAAGAAACATCCTCTCCACATCCACCGTATTGAGGCCTTTCACCATTTGATGGATTTCAGTAAGATTCACCCCCAACCGTTCTTCTGAATCCTAGTGAAGACAGGCCTAGAACCCTCAATCAGATCTCATATGGTAACCCCTTAATTTCCAAATCATTTTCATGGACCTCTTTTGAATCTTCTACAATGTCAGCACATCCTTTCTTCGATAAGGAGCCCAAAACTGTTCACGATGCCTTATAAAGCCTCAATATTACATCCTTACTTTTATATTCTAGTCCTCTTGAAATGAATGCTAACATTACATTTGCCTTCCTCACCACCGACTCAACCTGCAAATTAGCCTTTAGGGAATCCTGCTTGAGCACTTACATCCCTTTGCACCTCGGATTTTTGAATTTTCTCTCCATTTAAGAAATAGTCTTATGTTTTTGTAACAATGTATAACTGTTATCATTAATGGTTTTTGTTTTCCTGTGACAAGGTGTCTGAGATGCTTATTAATTATAGATCTTTTAAATGTCTGGTATTTATCATGTTTGTAAAACATGAGCCAAAGTGGTTTTCAACAGAAGAAAATAAGTAAGTGTTCTTGTATTTTATATACAAGAAAGTGGAATGAAAACTTTGCAAAATATTTTGACAGATTCATGTACGTACTAAAGATTCTGGCAACCGTTACAATTTTTAAAATTTTTTTTAGTACCTTGGATACTTTGGGGATGCAAAAACCAAATACAAACGGGTGTATGTGAAATTCATCGAAAATGTAAACAAAAAGGATTATGTACGAGTTTGTTCCAAAAAGCCCAGAAATAAACCATTGCAAACTTTAAGGTATGGAAAATATTTTGATTTTGTCTCTTTTGCTGTTGGAAATATTGCTTTTCAGTCAGTTTTAGTTGTTCATATTTTTTTAAATTGGAATCATATGGAATTTCTTAATGACAAGTTGAATATTAACATTTACATTGCAAGAGGATGTATTCACTTTTGCTGAGGAAACTGTCAGCTGGAATTTTACAACATTGATGCAGGAAACCTTTTACAAACCTCGTTAATCTTTTCCTTCCTCTGTTTTGTTTGAACTTGTTTGTCATTTAAAAGCAGGTCAGTAAATTACTTTGCAGTTCAATATTCAAAATAACCCCAATATTTCTGTAGGATACAGTACTTTTACTTGGCACTACTTTTATTGTTGAAGACACAAAAATTTTAATAATTTTTCTGTAACTAAAATTGTAAATTGATTATGTCATGTGTTAGCCAAGATAACTGCAATCCAGAGCTTCACACAGGTGATGTTCTAAATGTGTACTTTCTGTGTGATTATTAGCACCATATATTTTTCTTAATTCTTCTGCTGGTCTCACTCCTCGATTAGTGATTTTCAGTTTTTATGAAGCTCCCAGCATAATGTGTTCTGATATGTACTACATTAGGTATATGTTTCTGTATGTTACGAATTCCTAGCTGGTCTACAAGTTTCCAAAGTTATCCAGCGATGTTCACATTGGGGTTATCACTTCTGGTGCACTGTGGCCACTCAGACCTCACTTTTGGATTCTGGATTATTTCAGACTGCAAGAATAACCTATTTGAATTCAGTTTAGCTAAGTTTGCATGTGTGATGACCCTGAATGATGGGCTCATGCCACCAGGGTCTTGTTTCCCTTTGATGATGGCTATTATCTTACCTCCTCCATTGACTCTTTTAAATCCAGGCTCAAATCTTACTTTTATTCACTAGCGTTTGAACCCTCCTGATGTGGTTGATTTTCGGCTTGTGCCTAGACCCTTGTGTTGTTTCTTTTGTGCATATAAGCTATGTCTGTGTTTCTCGTATTTGTAATTTTAGCTATTCTGCTCTGATCTGTACAGCACTTCGGTCAACGTGGGTTATTTTTAAATGTGCTATATAAATAAATTTGACTTGACTTCCAAATGATTGAAATGTAAACTTTTACTACTTACCATTGATTTTCCAATTAAGCTTGTTGAGATCTTTTCTTTTATTCAAGATTAATTTATAATTTATAATTGTATTGGCCTTCTTTCCAACAAAATTAAAACCTGTATCAATTTTTAGTTTCCCCTCTCCCTGTCCCTTTCCAACTCTCAGTCCACAATAGAGACCCTATCAGAATCAAGTTAATCATCTCTCGTGTCATGAAATTTGTTTTAGTGGCAGCAGTACTGTGCAAAAGTCTTAGGCACCCTAGCTATATATATCTATGCCTAAGACTTTTGCACAGTGAAGAACAAGAAAGCCCTTAACTCCGAGTAGAGTCATCGGGACGCCGTCACAACGGCGTTTTTTTTTTAGCAGGCTTTCTTATTTTTACGCAGCCAAGTTGCTAGCTAGACACTCAACCCAGCACGGATGGAAAGCGTGTAAGGGAGCCGGCTGGATTCGAACTTGGGAGACTTCACTCCGAAGTCTGGCGCTGATGCTACTACGCCACCAGCCGGCTACTTTTGCACAGTACTGTGATTAAATTAGAAAAAATGTTTACCTTGCACATTAAGTACAGTAGAAAATCTGTCCCATTATTTTCTAAGTGCTGTATGTCCAGTATAAACTTAAAATTTCAAAAAAGGTTAAAACTGATCACAGATCTTCCATTTCCCTTAAGTGGTTGATTTATTGTTTTGTCATTTATATCTTTAGAACTCAGTCAAAGATGGGTTCTAGTAATAAAACCTGCATCAGTAACTCAGCAGCACAGAAAAGTTCATCAGCAAAGTCCAAAGCCAGACCAGTGAAACAAGCAAAGGTAAAAGCTGAACCACCACCCAAAAAACGCAAGAAGTGGGTGAAAGAAGAGTATTCATCCCACTCAGACACTTCAGTTGAAACACAGAGTGAAGATGACGATGATGGTAAGATTCATTGCGATTTTGTTTATTTTTAATATGTTTTACAATGAATGTAGTCAGGCCTAAATGGTGCCAAGCTGGGAACTGAATCAAGATTCATTCTGAAATTTTCATTATGTTCCACTTGTATCACTAAAATAGTTAATTTGCTAAATCATTCCTCATGGTCATTTTTAAAATAACAGTTAAGGTATGGCAATGTGAAAATAAATATAGGTTTCCCCCGCTATCCGAAAGTAGAGCATTCCTATGAAACCTTTTGTAAGCCGAAATGGTGTAAAGCGAAGAAGCAATTACCATTAATTTATATGGGAAAAATTTTTGAGCGTTCCCAGACCCAAAAAATAACCTACCAAATCATACCAAATAACACATAAACCTAAAATAACACTAACCTATAGTAAAAGCAGGAATGATGTGATAAATACACAGCCTATATAAAGTAGAAATAACGTATGTACAGAGTAGTTTCACTTCCCAGAATCGGGAAGACAGCGAGCACACTGGAAGATTCACGCATTTTTCTATCATACAGTTCTTTGTAAGCACTCAAAACATCCTGCAAACCTGCCCTAAACCTACGTGCCCTTTCAAAGTTAAAGTCATACTTTTCTGCAATCATTGCAGCACTGTCAATCGTAGCAAAAAATTTCACGCAGTTCAAAGCTATGGCGGCTTGATGCTGAGTGTAGTTCCTGGGGAAGGAGCTTGGCAGTGCCACTCTCGCTGCTCGGGGTGCGCGCTGCCTCTATAACAGCTCGCTGCAAAACAAATGCTGAACGCTATTTTTGCTTTTCGCCTTTTTTCATAAAAGTGAAAATCCTCTTCAGATTTCTTTTGGTTAGCGAAAACAGGTACTAATGTAGGTCTTTCATAAAAGCAAAGTGGCGTGAAGCGAACTTTCATAAAGTGGAGGATACCTGTATTTTATAACGAACTAATATGTTGGACATGAAATTCTTATGCCTGTAATCTTCCATCATGTTGAAGTGTGCTATATAAGGTTGAAAAGAGAATGAGTGTGAAATCATGCAGTGATGATTGACGGGTTTACTATACACCTTCAAGACACATCTATAGAGTCTCTCAAAAGCAGAGGTGGAGGAGTATGCCTCATGATCAACTCTTCTTGGTGCACAAATATATCAGTGCTGTCCCAATTCTGCTCACTAGACCTGGAATATCTAGCAGTTAAGTGCCATCCTTTTTACCTACCATGGGAATTCTCTGGGGTCATTTTGGTAGCAGTATACATTCCACCTCAGGCCAATGTCAACCAGGTTTTAGATGATCTGAGCAATGGGATCAACATACATGAAACAGCACACTCTAGTGCCTTCACCATCGTTTTGGGAGATTTTAA
Source organism: Mobula hypostoma (assembly GCF_963921235.1). Classification (NCBI taxonomy): domain Eukaryota; kingdom Metazoa; phylum Chordata; class Chondrichthyes; order Myliobatiformes; family Myliobatidae; genus Mobula; species Mobula hypostoma. Next base: position 10,117,443 of record NC_086107.1, read on the forward strand.
CTAGGCCAGTCTGAAAAAAATCACTAAGCTATTAGCATCAACAGATCACTTGTAATACCAGAGGAAACAACACACTGGACCATTGCTACACCACCATCAAGAATGCCTACCGTGCTATTCCACGCCCTCACTTCGGGAAGTCTGATCACCTGGCTGTACTTCTACTCCCTGAGTATAGGCGGAGACTGAAGACTGCAGCACCAGTAGTGAGGACCAAGAAGATGTGGACAAGGGAAACAGAGGAGTGCCTACAGGACGGCTTTGAATTGGTGAACTGGACTGTATTCAGGGATTTGTATTCAAACCTGGATGAGTATGCTGCAGTTGTTACCGACTTCATTAAAACGTGTGTGGATAAGTGTGTGCCTACAAAGACTTACTGTACATTCCCAAACCAAAAGCCGTGGATGAACCAGGAGGTACGTTGTCTGCTGAAGACTAGATCTGTGGCATTCAAGTCTGGCAATGCAGGCCTGTACCAGAAAACCAGCTATGATTTGCGGAGGGCAATTTCAAGGGCAACGAGACAATTTTGATCGAAGTTGGAGGTGACATCAGATGCACGACAACTCTGGCAGTGTTTGCAGGACATTACTTCCTAGAAAGCGAAACCCAATAGCATGAATGGCAGCAAAGCTTCACTACCAGATGAGCTCAACGCCTTCTATGCCCGCTTTGAAAGGGAGAACACAACTACAGCTGTGAAGATCCCTGCTGCCCTGATGACCCTGTGATCTCGTCTCAAAGGCCGATGTTAGGCTGTCTTTAAAGAGAGTGATCTCTCGCAAGGCGGAAAGTCCCGATGGAGTACCTGGTAAGGCTCTGTGCCAACCAATTAGCAGGAGTATTCAAGGACATCTTCAGCCTCTCTCTGCTACGGGTGGAAGTTCCCACTTGCTTCAAAAAGGCAACAATTATACCAGTGCCTAAGAAGAATTATGTGAGCTGCCTTAATGACTATCATGCGTTTGCACTCACATCAACAGTGATGAAATGCTTTGAGAGGTTGGCTATAACTCGACTGAACTTCTGCCGCAGCAAGGGCCTGGACAAATTGCAATTTGTCTGTTGCCGCAATAGGTCATCGGCAGATGCAATCTCAATGGCTCTCCACACAGCCACCTGGACAACACAGACACCTATATCAGGATGATGCTGTTAATCGACTATAGCTCAGTATTTAATACCGTCATTCCCACAATCCTGATTGAGAAGTTGCAGAACCTGGGCCTCCGTACCTCCCTCTGCAATTGGATCCTCGACTTCCTATCCGGAAGACCACAATATGTACAGATTGGTGATAACATATCCTCCTCGCTGACGATCACCACTGGCGCACCTCAAGGGTGTGTGCTTAGCCCACTACTCTACTCTCTGTATACACATGACTGTGTGACTAGGCATAGCTCAAATACCATTTGTAAATTTGCTGATGATACAACCATTGTTGGTAGAATCTCGGATGGTGACGAGAGGGCGTACAAGAGTGAGATATGTCAGCTGGTGGAGTGATGCTGCAGCAACAACCTGGCACTCAACGTCAGTAAGATGAAAGAGCTGATTGTGGACTTCAAGAAGGAACACATACCAATCCTCATAGAGGGATCAGAAGTGGAGAGAGTGAGCAGTTTCAAGTTTCTGGGTGTCAAGATCTCAGAGGATCTAACCTGGTCCCAACATATCAATGTAGTTATAAAGAAAGCAAGACAGCGGCTATACTTTACTAGTAGTTTGAGATTTGGCATGTCAACAAATACACTCAAAAACATCTATAGATGTACTGTGGAGAGCATTCTGACAGGCTACATCACTGTCTGGTATGGCGGGGGGATGCTCTACTGCACAGGACCGAAAGAAGCTACAGAGGGTTGTAAATCTAGTCAGCTCCATCTTGGGTACTAGCCTACAAAGTACCTAGGACGTCTTCAGGGAGCAGTCTCTCAGAAAGGCAGCGTCCATTATTTAATCTATTCAATATATGTATACCGTAATTTATTTATTTATTTTTCTCTTCTATATTATGTATTGCATTGAACTGCTGCTGCTAAGTTAACAAATTTCACATCACATGCCAGTGATAATAAACCTGATTCTGATTCTTCAGATCATCAATTTGTTCACCTGTGTACGCAAACAAATTTGGAATAGAGCTAATCCAGTATGCATTAAATGAAACTGTATTGTTATTTGCAGTTTTCACACAACTTCTGAAATAAGGAGAATATCTGTAACTGTTCCCAACCCCTCCTTATCAAGCTAAGATCCTTACCTTGCATTGCTAGTTGGTTCCATGTGCTGTTGAGCATGGGAGAACCACGTTCTTTATAAATATATGCCGTTAGCTTTCATCTGGCTAGTATTACATCTAAATAATTCGGAATGTGATTAAATCCCAGGTCCCAGAAATAAATGAACAATTTTCAACACCATAAAACCCAGTTCCCCAGGCTATTAGATTTGGAGAACAGCAAGAGCTTTTCAAATTATAGGGGTACTTTGAGGTAAACTCATTTTTAGCATCTGAAAATCCAACCTTCCAAAACAAAATAATCTTAGTTGATTGATATTTGTGCAATACTTGTTGAAATATGCTTTTAAAACTTATCTGATATTTTTGGAGCATATTTCTCTATGATGAAATTGGAAACTGAGTGTAGAAAATGTAAGGTTAAAAACCTTGTGGTGAACAGTATTGTCTTAACCATTGAAATGAAAGTTTAATGCTTCACTTCAATTGAAAAATAGTTTGGCAAGACATCCTGGTGACTGCTTTGAAAAGAAAGGTGCCAAGTGATAATGGGAATGTTCTCAAGCTAAGTACCCATTGTTTTATAGAGAGAAGAAATCATAGAGAAGCAGAGGTGGGTTGGGGAAATAAATCAAAATAATAAACAAGTTTTTAACTAACATCTCCAACTGCCTTCTTCCTCAGACAATGGGTTTCCTTCGAAGGTGAATACACATGGAAAACCAGTCAAAAATATTCAGCAAAAATCAGGTTTGTGAAATTAAATATATTTATGTTCTCAATCTATTGTGCTGTTGCCATGAGCATTTTATAATTTCTCACTGTAAAATTTACAAATTCAGTTGAGTGAAGAAACTTAAGACCATAAGATATAGGAGCAGAAGAAGGACCTTCGGACCATCGAATCTGCTCCATGATTCAATCGTGCTAATCCAATTCTTCCAGTCATCCCCACTCTTGCCTTCTCCCCATACCGCTTGATGCCCTGGCTAATCAAGAACCTACCTATCTCTGCCTTAAATATGCCCAATGACTTGACCTCCACAGCCACTTGTGGGAACAAATTCCACAGATTTACCACCCTCTGACTAAAGTAATTTCTTCGCATCTTTGTTCTAAATGGACGTCTTTCAATCCGGAAGTCGTGCCCTCTCCTAAACTCCCCTACCATGGGAACTGTCTTGGCCATATCTAATCTGTTCAGGCCTTTTAACATTAGGAAAGTTTCTATGAGATCCCCCCTCATTCTCCTGAACTCCAGGGTATACAGCCCAAGAGCTGCCAAACATTCCTCATACAGTAACCATTTCATTCCTGGAATCATTCTCGTGAATCTTCTCTGAACCCTCTCCACTGTCAGTATATCCTTTCTAAAATAAGGAGCCCAAAACTGCACACAGTACTCCCAAGTGTGGTCTCACGAGTGCCTTATGGAGCCTCAACATCACATCCCTGCTTATATTCTGTACCTCTAGAACTGAATGCCAACATTCCATTCACCTTCTTCACCACCGACTCAACCTGGAGGTTAACCTTTAGGGTATCCTGCACAAGGACTCCCAACTCCCTTTGCATCTCTGCATTTGTTAGCATACTAATGTAACAGTGGCCAGACGTAGTAACATCTGGTTATTTTTTTCCTTAATTTCAGCAAAGATCAGCAATTCAGTGTCTGATCTTGTGATCTTGAGGACTGGTTGTGTGCTTCTTCGCTTTTAAGAGAGTGAGGGAGCATTCCATATGCTTTTAAAATTCAAGGAGGAACCAACTTAACTAGGCGAAAAGTTACTCATCCCTCCACAAACTAATGCAAGGACCTTTGCTAGATTACTTTGCAGCTGATAATATTTTCTTATAATTTTAGTTCCTACTTGTAAATTTTGTCAAATATTCCAACATATAATGTTGGACGTTATAGTTGTTCGTTCTACAGGTTTTGTTTACTTGCAGCAGTTAGACTGGGTCGGAAGGCTGTGGATTCAAAAATTACTGTAGAAACTTAAGTCAATATTTAGGTTGACTCTGCAATGCAGTGTTGAAAAAGACTGGCCATCTGCAATATTGTCCTTTAGACAAGAACTTGGCATGGACCTTGTCTGCTCTTTTGGGTGCGCATAAAAGCCCTACAGAGCAAAATTATGCTGTGTGCTGTTGTATCTAATGTTTTTGCTTTCATTAGCAGTAACTTTAAAGGATATCTGGTCATGGTCTATTTTCTGTTTGTGGAACCTTGACTACTGCTTTTTCCTACATTAAAAGTTACTATATTTCGAACAGGTTTTTCGTTTCCAAAAATTAGTTATATAACTCTTTGGGGAGGACTGAGGTATAACATATGATATTCGTTTGGTATCCAACTTTGCACGTTTTAAGTACCAAACTCCTTTGCTGCTTTGCCATGAGCTTGTAGGTAATTTTTAAATTTGACTTTGGAAGGAAACCAATAGGGAAAAGTGTAAGGTGATATCTGACAGGGTAATGTCTTCTGAGTCACAAGGCTGAGTAGTACCTGTAAGGTATGCCATGTTATATTGCAGAAACATGCTAAAGAAGGCTGGTATTTGTTGACTAGTGTGTTTAGCTATGGTGCTTTCTGGCACTTGGAGGGAAAAGAATGCTTGTTGCTCAAAAATGAGCAGGTTTCTCGAGCTTCTGTGTTTTGTTTTCAGACCACTGTCAATGAAATATGTTAATTAGCCATCATCATTTTTATGGATCTAGTCATGAAAAAATAGCTGACATTTCCTACACTTAAGTTGCTTAGGCACAAATATATTAAAAACTTATGAAATAGGAGCAGGAGTAGACCATCTGGCTGTGAGCCTGCTGTGTCATGGCTGATTTAGCCATGGACTCGGCTCCCCCTTACCCCTTAATTCCTCTGTTATGCAATAATCTACCTAACTGTGTCTTATATATATATTTAATGAAGTTGTCTCTACTGTTTCTATGGGCAGAGAATTTCAGAGATTCACTACTCGCTGGAAAATGCATTTTCTTCTCATCTTCATGCTAAATATATTCTCCTGAATCCTGAGGCTATGTCCCTAGTTCTAATCTCACTTACCAGTGAAAACAACTTCCCTGCTTCTATCTTATCTAGTCCTTTAATGTGTTTTTTAATCTTTCTATAAGATCCTCTCTTGTTTCTCTAAATTCAGTATTGGGAAGACAATAAACTATTACACAATTTTCTTTTTGTCCTGACATGCATTACTCCAGGACGTCGTCCACAATAGACCACGCTGGGTTATCTTGGGTTATTTGTGGAGGGGTGGAGTTTCAAATTGCTGAAGAGATGGTTGGTTCCAATAATTACCTGATTTCCTCTCATTTTAGAGTTCTAAGGTCAGCTTGTAGTGAAGCAGTTCCCCATAACTGGCTAAGAAGTCCGCTTAACATTGCACTATGAATGCTGCCAGGAAACTTAATTATTTCCGTAAAGAATATAAATTGTCACCTAATTCTAAGTAATTATATTGATAGAAATTTATGAAATTAGGACACTGCAGATTGGGTAGACTGCCAAAATCATTTTCCCAGTGTATAAATTTAGTATGCTTAAGGGCATAGATGAGAGGAGGAATAAGGGAATGGATGGATATCAAAGTTCCAAGTATATTTATTATCAAAGTACATAAATATCACCACATACAACCCTGAGAGTCATTTTCTTGCAGGTATACTCAGTAAGTTCAAAAATCATAATAAAATCAGTGTAATGAAAGACCACACCCAGCAGGACTGACAAGCAACTGAAAGATGACAAACGTCAAATAGACAAGAAAATAGAAAAAAAAATTAACAATAAATATTGTGAATATGAGATGAATCCTTGAAAGTCAAACCAAAGACTGTGAGAGCATTCCAGTGATGGGGCAAGTGAAGTTGAATGAAGTTATCCCCACTGGTTCAAGAACCTGATGGTTAAGGAGTAATAACTGTTCCTGAACTTGGTGGTGAGAGTTCTGAGGCTCCTATACCTTCTTCCTGATGGCAATAGCGAGAAAAGAGCATAGTAATACACACAAATTGCTGGAGGAACTCAGCAGGTCAGATAGCCTCTGTGGAAAAGAGTAAACAGTTGACATCTTGGCCCAAAACAATGACTGTTTACTCTTATCCATAGATGCTGCCTGGCCAGCTGAGTTCCTCCAGCATTTTGTGTGTATTACTTTGATTTCCAGCATCTGCAAATTTTCTCTTGTTTAAGAAAAGAACATGACATGGGTGGTGGAGGTCCCTGATGGTGGATGCCGCTTTCCTGCAACAGCTCTTTGTGTAGATGTGCTCAACAGTGGGAAGGGCTATACCCATGATGGAATAGGCCATGTCCACTACTTCTTGTAGGATTTTCCATTCAAGGGTATTGGTGTTTCCATACCAGGCTGTGATGCAACCAGTCAATATGCAATGGTACTAGAAAGTTTGTGAATCCTGTGGAATTTTCTCTATTTCTGCATAAATATGACCTAAAATGTGATCAGATCTTCACTTAAGTCCTAAAACTAGATGAAAGAGAACCCAATTAAATAAATATAAATATTAAATAAATAAATAAATAAATATCACAAAAGCATTATGTGTAGTGGTGTGCCTCAAGGATCTGTACTGAGTCCAATGTTGTTTGTAATATATATTAATGATCTAGATGATGGGGTGGTAAATTGGATTAGTAAGTATGCAGATGATACTAAGATAGGTGGTGTTGTGGATCATGAGGTAGGTTTTCAAAGCTTGCAGAGAGATTTAGTACAGTTAGAAGAGTGGGCTGAAAAATGGCAGATGGAGTTTCATGCTGAAAAATGTGAGGTGCTACATTTTGGTAGAACTAATCAAAATAGGACATACATGGTAAATGGTAGGGTATTAAAGAATGCTTTAGAACAGAGGGATCTAGGAATAATGGTGCATAGTTCACTGAAGATGGAATCTCATGTTGATAGGGTGGTGAAGAAAGCTTTTGGTTTGCTGGCCTTTATTAATCAGAGCATTGAGTATAGGAGTTGGGATGTAATGTTGAATTTGTATAAGGCATTGGTAAGGCCAAATCTGGAGTATTGTGTACAGTTCGGTCACCGAATTATAGGAAGGATGTCAATAAAATTGAGAGAGTACAGAGGAGGTTTACTAAAATGTTGCCTGGGTTTCATCTAAGTTACAGAGAAAGGTTGAACAAGTTAGGTCTTTATTCTTTGGAGCATAGAAGGTTGAGGGGAGACTTGATAGAGGTGTTTAAAATTATGAGGGGGATTGATAGAGTTGACGTGGTTAGACTTTTCAATTGAGAGTGGGGAAGATTCAAACAAGAGGGTATGAGTTGAGAATTAGAGGACAAAAGTTTAGGGGGACCATGAGGGAGAACTTCTCTACTCAGAGAGTGGTAGCTGTGTGGAACGAGCTTCCAGCAGAAGTGGTTGAGGCAGGTTTGATGTTGTCACTTAAAGTTAAATTGGATAGATATATGGACAGAAAAGGAATGGAGGGTTATGGGCTGAGTGCAGGTCGGTGGGAATAGGATAGGATAAGAGTTTGGCATGGACTAGAAGGACCAAGATGGCCTGTTTCCGTGCTGTAATTGTTATATGGTTATATATTATACTTGTTTATTAAGAAAAATTATCCAATATTACATGCATATGTTGGAAAAATTATGTGAACCTTTGCTTTCGGTAACTGGTGTGACCCCCTTGTACAGTAATAACTTCAACCATATGATTCCGGTAACTGTTGATCGGTCCTGTACATCGACTTGGGGGAATTTTAGGCCATTCCAGATTGCAAAACTGCTTCAACTCTGGGATGTTGGTGGGCTTCCTTACATGAACTGCTTGCTTCAGGTCCTTCCACATTTCTATAGGATTAAGGTCAGGACTTTGACGCGGCCATTTCAAAACACTAATTTTCTTCTTTTTTAAACCATTGTGTTTGCAAGCTGTCCAAGCCCTGAGGCACCAAAGCCGCTGCAAACCGTGACGCCCCTTCCACCATGATTCACAGTTGGGATGAGATTTTGGTGTTGGTGTGCAAGTGCCCTTTTTCTCCCAAACATAGTGGTGTGCATTTCTGCCAAAAAGTTCAATTTTGTTTCATCTATCCACAGAACATTGTCCCAGAAGCATCGTGGAACATCCGGGTGGTCTTTTGCAAACTTGAGATGTGCAGCAATTTTTTTTATTTTTTGGAGACATGGTCTCCTCCATGTTGTCCTTCCATGAACGCCATTCTTGTTTAGTGTTTTTCTTATGTTGGACACATGAACAGAGTCTTTTGCAAGTTCCAGAGATTTCTGCAGGTCTTTTGCTGTTACCCTTGGGTTTTTTTCACTCCTTCAGCATTGCACAATGTGCTCCTGGTGTGACCTTTGCAGGATGTCCATTCCGAGGGAGAGTAGCAACAGAATTGAATTTCCTCCATTTGTAGACAATTTCTCTTACTGTAGACTGATGAACTCTCAGGTCTTTAGAAATGCCTTTGTAGCCTTTTGCAGCTTCATGCATCTCTACAATTCTTCTGAGGTCCTCTGAAAGTTGCTTTGATTGAGGCACGGTGCACGTAAACAGATCTTTCTTGAGAAGAGCAGGCTCTGTCAGTGACATGACTTTGTGTGTGTTTTTTATAGGTCAGGGCACCTCTATAACCCACACCTGCAATCTCATCTCCAATTCTTCTAAGGCCCTCTGAAAGTTGTTGTAATTAAGACATGGTGCACATCAACAGGTGTTTGATGAGAAGAACAAGCTCTGTCAGTAATCTGAATTTGTGTGTCTTTTTTGTAGGACAGGGCTGCTCTGCAACCCACACCTCCAATCTCATCTCATTGATTGGAACGCCCAGCTCCAATTAGCTTTTGTAGATGGCATTATCCCAGAGGTTCACATACTTTTTCCAACAAATACATGTAATATTGGATAATTTTTCTCAATAAATGAATGAGTATAAATTTTTTGTGTTATTTATATAATTGGGTTTCCTTTATTTAGTTTTAGGCCTACATGAGGATCTGATCGACATTTTAGGTCATATTTATGCAGAAACAGAGAAAATTCTACAGGGTTCACAAACATTCTAGCACCACTGTACTGTCAGATTTTCAATCTCCCCCACTATTTGCAGATTCACCACCATTTTTGATTTGGATATTGATCATGTGTTGGCTGAAAGGATTAGCTAAATGTGGCAACACACATAAAAGTTGCTGGTGAACGCAGCAGGCCAGGCAGCATCTCTAGGAAGAGGTGCAGTGGATGTTTCAGGCCTTCAAAGGGTCTCGGCCTGAAACGTCGACTGCACCTCTTCCTAGAGATGCTGCCTGGCCTGCTGCGTTCACCAGCAACTTTTATGTGTGTTGCTTGAATTTCCAGCATCTGCAGAATTCCTGTTGTTTGCGTAGCTAAATGTGGCATCATGCTTAGCACAGACATCATAAGCTGAAGGGCGTGATCTTGTGCTGTACTGCCCATATTGTGTCGTTTTACTTACGATTTGTTCTACCACTTAGATTCTAAACGTTATATTAATGTAATCTTATGATTTTACAGATCATTTAAATTGTATTTTTGTCTACTTCCCAATGTACTTCATTAATTCTTCTCCCTTTATATTTTGAATGGTTTATTTTTGTGATAATAACGTGTGTTTCAGATCAGTTCAGAGTAACTGACTTGCTGACCATTTCTATTATTTTCTGCTTTTAATTTAGGTTTGTAGCATCCACTAAAATTTACTGTTAGATACTTTATACAATTTTAGGGATTCATTGTTTAAAGTATTTCTATCTCTATATATCTGATCATGTACTTGCCTTTGTCAATAGTTTCTTCAGCTTTCACAACTCTGCAAAGAATCACAATGTTTCAATATCATTTGTTTAATATTTAAATTATGCTCTGTCAAGAGCCTGTCTACATTTGAATATGACAAAATTTGAAACTTTATTGCTTGTGGTAACTTTTACCAATTTGCTGCTACATGGTGAAAACCATTTCTAAAAGCAGTCTTGATATGGGTTGTCTGAGCAGGGCCTGTAATGTGACGATCAGTGTTTAAGATGATGTTGCTCAGGTTGATAAATGTATTCACTCTCAGAAATGAACCTTTGTTTACCTGCTCCATTGTTTAACCATGGAAGTGTTTCAAGGATAATGCCAGTAAATAGAAATACCTTTTTACTCAATATCAACAATTAGTACACAATTAAAAATAAAAAAGTTCCCTTTGTCATACTTCCTACTTTTGAAGGTTTCATTGTAGTAGGAGTATAATATTCCATTTTGAGGCAAATAAAACAATATTCAAATATCATTCATTCCATTTTCACGTTTATACTTTTAATAAAAGTTTTTATTACATATTTAATTGAACTATCAAACATGGGCTTTCAAATCTAATATTATATTTAGTTCTTGCTATAACTAGGAAAATTGGCAGTCTCCTTCATGCTGTAACAATGTACATTACGGGAAATGAGAAAACATTTCCCATAATGAGCTTCATGTAGTGAGTGCCAATTTGAAATTGGAGTTGAGACACTTTATTGAAATAAATAGCATAAATATTCCCTGTTCATATATGGAGAGTACCCAGCAGTTGTATTACCTTGGTCCATATACCTTGGTGGTAGTTACTTTAAGCTCTGCATTCATCAAAAATTGAAAATTTTTGAACAAAATATTAGGAAACATCTTCAGTTGCATCGTTTATTGAAGAAAAGAACTATTGCGGGAAAATTTTCATTGCTGTGTTTCCCTGAAACTATCAACTGAAATACTTTCCTAAGCGTTCCAGCTATCCAACAATATATAGTATTAGGATATCCGTTTGTTAATTTGGTTTTCACTAAAATTAGCATTGTTAAATGGATATTACGCATTTTTAAACTTGAAATAATCAGTCATTTGCAAATATTCAGAGGAAATATCGTTGTGATATATAGTTTCCATTATACTTTAGCCCAGAATTTACAATCAATTATAAGCTGCCCACACACTTCCGTAATATCTAACTAAAAATCACACTTGCCAAGAGCAATCAAAAAAGCGTTAGGATGTGGAAAAGACCTCTTTGGATTTCTCATGTTAACGCCATCAACAATTTCTACTGATTAATGTGTTCAAGGGAGATCGAAAATAAGCCCTTCCTGAAAGTTATGTTTTTTTTTAGAGGTCCAGCAATGGTGACAGGCCTTTCCAGCCCAACAAGTCTGTGCTGCCCATTACACCCATGTGGCCGATTAACCTACTAACCCATACATCTTTAGAATGTGGGAGAAACCAGAACATCCGAAGGAAACCCATGTAGTCTCTAGGAGAATATGCAAGCTCCTTACAAACAAAGGCGGGAATTAAATCCGGGTCATTTCATAACTTTTAAAACATTTAAGTTTGTTGGTACTGTAATAGTTTACTCTGAATATGCTACCATGTTGCTCCTATTAAAACTAGTTTGACAATCATCATCTTGTAACTTGGCCATAATCATCAAAAAAGGAAATGTTCATTTCAGTGAAAAATACACTGAAATTTTTCAATGCACATTTTAAAGCAATTAAAACTAATGTTTTAAAATATAAAATTCAAAATCTTAGAACTTCAAAGAGATGAACAGTTTAAAAATAAAATTCAAATAAGTGAATAGTGTAGTCTCTTGCTGTTGACCCTCCTTTGAAAGTGAATAGGGAAATGTTCTATGCCTGGGTTAAGCTGAAGGAGGTTGTGTAGATTGCCTATGATAAGTAATTGATAGTTTATGTATCTTCTGTTCATGAACTACATGAAGAATTCAGTCGTGGAATGTAATCATCCAAACATTGAAACTTTCATCTTTATGTATCATTATAAAGTCATTATATTTACAAAACGATTCATGGATGGTTGCCTGGGAAAATGCTGTTTTCACTCAAAGAAGTTAGGGTCAACATCTATGTAAGCTGAAAATAATACTGCATTTTGTAAAAATATATATATATCCTATGTATTACTATATTTGAACTCACGAATGGTCAACACGTTGAAATATATTTCTAAATCTGTACTAATTTAGTTATTAATAATTATTTATTTTAGAACGACCTTCTCCAACAACTCAGTATGTAGCTCGTTTCTTGAATACCAGAACAATGAAAGAGACATTTAAGAACTATGTGGAGCTGCTTGTGAGTACAGCCTTGGATCCTGACATGATTGAGGCATCAGAACAAAGTAATGGTCAGTATTGATGTTCCATCTTTGATTCTGATTTTTTACATGCTTTATAGGAGCAATACCTGCTCAGCCCTTTTAGCTGTTGTGGTCAATAATTATTATTAATTCTTAGAAAAGCATCTCTGTTTATGCACTTTGATTTATAATTGGTGGTAAGACCAGCCATTAATTGCCCTGGGGAAAAAACTGTTCGCAGGGTTCAGAGAACAATTAAGAGCAACTACATTGATTCTTTTGGTGGTTGTATCTATACCTTGGCATCATCCTGTGGAGCATCGATCTGTTTTGGTGCTCTTGGTCAAAATGTTCACAGATATGCACCCAATCCCTGTATTTAAAAAGAAAAGGAGATCCATTAGGACTGTATGCAGTTGTGCTGGTAATCTGGTTTGAATTCCTGATCTCCTGTGCCACTCTTGCATCCATCCAGCACTCTTGCTCACTGTGGAGAGACTGCCTGCAAGGATTGATGTTTAGGAGCTGGGTCTATAGGAAGTGAGATGATATTATTAAATGATGTAAGTTTGAAAGGTGTTAGTGTTCAAAGGGACTTGGGTGTCCTCTTACCCAAATCATTTAGAGTTAATGTACAAATACAACATAGTTGGCTTTATATTGGCCTTTATTGAAGAATTTGAGTACAGGAGTGGAGATATCTTGGTCAAATTACTGCAAACTCTGGAGAGCCGTACAGCTGGAATTGTGTACATGTCTACAAACAATCTGCTAGAAGAACTCAGCGCATCAAGCAGCATCTGGGAGAAAAACAATTTTTCGATACTTAGGGCTGAAGCCCTGTCTCAGGGCTCCTCCAGCATATTGTTGCTCCAGCTTCCAGCATCTGCAGTCTCTTGTCTCCCTGTGTACAAGACTCTTGGCTTTAACTAAAGTGGGGCTTCCTGCAGGGAGGCAGAATTGTGAAGCAGATTGAAGTTGTGTTCTTGAGTTTAGAAAACAAAGCACAAATTTGCAGAAGTTTTAAGGGCCTTAAGAGCTCAATGTAGAGATGATCGTTCCCTAGGTTGCAGTGAAAATCAAAATAAGGGCAGATGAGAAGACAAGTTGTTTCTTTACCAGTAAAGAACCTTAGGAGTTCCAAGAGGGGTGTGGAAGCTCAGTTGTTGAATATATGTGACCTGATCAAAAGTGACGATTACACCTGAACCCGAGGGGGACCAATATTCTCATGGGCAGGTTTGTTAAAGTTGTTGGAGAGGGTTTAAACTAATTTGGCAGGGGTGTGGGAAACGGAGTGAAGGGACTCAGGATAGGATGGATGGCATGCAGTCAGGTTGTCAGGAATGGTAGGCAGATGATTGGACAAAATTGCAGCCAGCAGGGTGAGTATCAGTGCATTAGAGATGCAGAATCAAAAAAGGTAGCCAATGCATTACTCAAGGTGTTATAACTCAATGCACTGAGTATAAGAAATAAGGTTGTTAATCTTGTTGCACTATTACAGATTTTCATGTATGATGTTGTGGCCATCACTGAATCATGGCTGAAGGATGGTTGTTGGGAGCTGAAGGTTACATGTTGTATCGGAAGGATAGGAAGGTAGGCAGAGGGGCTGGCGTGGCTCTGCTAGTAAAGAATGACATCAAATCAATAGAATAATGGGACATAGGATTGGAAGATGTCGAATCCTTGTAGGTTGAGTTAAGAAGCTGCAAGGGGAAAAGGACCCTGATGGCAGTTCTATACAGGCCTCGAAACAGTAGCTAGGATGTGGACCACAGGTTACAACTGGGAATATGAAAGGTGTGTCAAAAGGGCAATGTTATGATAGTCATGGGTGATTTTAACATGCAGGTCAATTGGGAAAATCATGTTGGTAATGGATTTCAAGAGAGTGAGTTTGTTGAATGCCTACAAGATGGCTTTTTAGAGCAGTTTGTTGTTGAGCCGACTAGGGTATCAGATACTGGATTGGGTGTAATGTAATGAACTGGAGCAAAGGAAAATACGTTGGTATGAGAGAGGAGTTGACCAAAGTACATTGGTAGGAGCTGTTGGCAGGGATGACAGCAGAGCTGCAACAGTGTGAGTTTCTGGAAAAAAATGAAGGTGCAGGATAGATGTATTCCAACAACAAAGAAATACTCAAATGGCAAAATAGTACAACTGTGGCTGACAAGGGAAGTCAAAGCTAATGTAAAATCAAAAGAGAGGGCATATAACAAAGCAAAAATTAGTGGTAAGATGGAGGATTGGGAAGCCTTTAAAAACCTACAGAGAGCAACTAAAAGAATCATTAGGAAGGAAAGGATGAAATATGAAAGCAAACTAGCAAGCAAAGTGGATAGTAAAAGCTTTTTCAAGTATGTAAAAAAAAAGAGAGATGAGAGTGGATATAGGACTGCTAGAAAGTAAGGCCGGAGAAATAATAATGAGGGACAAGGAGATAGCAGATGAACTAAATGAGTATTTTGCATCAGTCTTCACTGTAGAAGACACTAGCAGTGTGCCAGATGTTGAAGGGTGCGAGGGAAGAGAAGTGAGTGCAGTTACTGTTACAAGGGAGAAAGTGCTCAAAAAGCTGAAAGACCTAAGTCACCCAGACCAGATGAACTATAAGACCATAGGACAGAGGATCATAATTAGGCCATTTGGCCCATCGAGTCTACTCTGTCATTCAATAGTGGCTGATTCTATCTTTACCCCTCAGCCTCACTCCCTGGCCTTCTTCCCATAACGTTTAATACGGTGTTCAATCAAGAACCTATCAAGTCCTGCCTTAAATACACCCAACGACCTGTCTTCCACAGCTGCCTGTGGTAATAAATTTCACAAGTTCACCACCCTCTGGCTAAAGAAATTTCTCTGCAGCTATGGGTTCTGGAAAAGGTATTGGCAGAGATTATGGACGCATTATTAATTATCTTTCAAAAGTCATTGAACTCTGGCATGATGCTAGAGGACTGGAAAATTGCAAATGTCACTCCATTCTTTGAGAAAGGAGGAAGCAGCAGAAAGGAAATTAAACCAGTTAGTCTGACCTCAGTGGTTGGGAAGATGTTGGATTCATTTGTTACGGATGAGGTTATAGAGTACTTGGTGACACGGGACAAGGTAAGATAAAGTTAGCATGGTTTCTTTAAAGGGAAATCAAGCCTGATGAACCTGTTGAAATTCTTTGAGGAGATTACAAGTAGGATAGATAAAGGGGATGCAGTGGATGTTGTATATTTCGACTTTCAGAAGGCCTTTGACAAGGTGCCACATATGAGGCTGCTTACCAAGTTAAGAGGCCATGGTATTAACAGTAAGGTTACTGACATGATTAGAGCATTGGCTGATTGGTAGGAGACAGCGAGTGGGAATAAAAGGATCCTTTTCTGGTTGGCTGCCAGTGACCAGTGGTATTCCACAGGATCAGTGTTGGGATTGCTTTTTATGCTGTATATCAATGAATTGATGGCTTTGTTGCCAAGTTTGCAGATAATACGAAGATTGGTGGAGGGGCAGGTAGTTTTGAGGAAACAGGTTGGCTACAGAAGGACTTAGACAGATTAGGAGAATGGGCAAGTAAGTGGCAAATGAAATACAATGTTGGAAAATGAACGGTCATGCACATTGGTAGAAGAAATAAATGTACAGACTATTTTTTAAATGGGGAGAAAAATCCAAAAACTGTGAGATGCAAAGGGACTTGGGAGTCCTTGTGCAGAACACCCAAAAGGTTAGCTTGCAGATAGTGTTGGTGGTGAGGAAGCCAAATGCAATGTTAGCATTCATTTCAAGAGGTCTAGAATACAAGAACAGGGATGTGATGCTGAGGCTTTATATGGCACTGGTGAGGCCTCACCTTGAGTATTGTGAACAGTTCTGGGCTCGTCATCTAAGAAAAGATGTGTTGGCATTTGAGAGGGTTCAGAGGAGGCTCACAAAGATGATTCCGGGAAAAAAATGGTTATCATACGAGGAACATTTGATAGGTCTGGGTCTGTACTCACTAGAATTCAGAAGGATGAGACTGGATCTCAGTGAAACCTTTTGAATGTTGAAATGCCTAGGCAGAGTAGATATGGAAAGGATGTTTCCCTTGTTGGGGGAGTCTAGGACAAGAAGGCACAGCCTCAGGATAGAGGGGCATCCATTTAAAACAGAGATGCAGAGACTTTTCTTTAGCCAGAGGGTGGTGAACTTGTGGAATTTATTACCACAGGTAGATGTGGAGGCCAGGTCGTTGGGTGTATTTAAGGCAGACCTTGATAGGTTCTTGATTGGACTCTGCATCAAAGGTTATAGGAAGAAAGCTGAGGAGTGGGACTGAGGGGGATGGGGAAGAAGGATCAGCCATGATTGAATTATGGAGCAGGCTTGATTGGTCAAATGGTCTAATTCTACTCCTATGTCTAATGGTCTGTATTCAAAAAAGAAAATGATAGGTTTTTAGACATTAAAGAACTGAGGTATGAAAAAGACATTGAACTAATAGAGCAACATGTTTTAGAACAATTGAGGAAAGAGAAGTATATTAGTTTCATGTGAACTTGAAAAGGTTGGAGAATTAAGTGATCCTGAGTCAGTCCAATATCAGTATTCGGGATTAGTTATGGTTTGGAAAACATGCAGTCTGTGATTTTAATGATAAGCAGTAAATGGTCGACAAAGAGGCTGTTATGCCTAGTATTTGTTGAAGCAAAAGCAATAATTTATTCTTAGCATTAAGTCTTGCGTGACCCTTTAGTTTCGATCATATTCCCCCTATTCCCTATATTATTAAACCAAGAAAAAGGGGTTTTATTATTAATTCTTAAAATGTGACTGTTGTGGGAAGTTAGTGAAACCTGTAAGAGTAAGTTGCCTCCTTAACGTGATTTCTCTTTCTGTACATTCCAGCAGTTAAATGTCTGTGTGGCTTTAGCTTTATAAAAAGATTCAGATCAATAAAGCTGAAAATGAAGCTCTTCATACAAGATGATGAGAGGCATTGATCCTGTGGATGGTCAGAGGCTTTTTACCAGGGCTGAAATGGCTAGCACAGGCCATCTTGGCCCTTCTAGTCCGTGCCGAACTCTTACTCTCACCTAGTCCCACCGACCTGCACTCAGCCCATAACCCTCCATTCCTTTCCTGTCCATATACCTATCCAATTTAACTTTAAACAACAACATCGAACCTGATTCAACCACTTCTGCTGGAAGCTCGTTCCACACAGCTACCACTCTCTGAGTAAAGAAGTTCCCCCTCATGTTACCCCTAAACTTTTGCCCTTTAACTCTCAACTCATGTCCTCTTGTTTGAATCTTCCCAACTCTCAATGGAAAAAGCCTATCCACGTCAACTCTATCTATCCCCTCATAATTTTAAACACCTCTATCAAGTCCCCCCTCAACCTTCTACGCTCCAAAGCATAAAGACCCAACTTGTTCAACCTTTCTCTGTAACTTAGGTGATGAAATGCAGGCAACATTCTAGTAAATCTCCTCTGTACTCTCTCAATTTTATTGACATCTTTCCTATAATTCAGTGACCAGAACTGTACACAATACTCCAAATTTGGCCTCACCAATGCTTTATACAATTTCAACATTACATCCCAACTCCTATACTCAATACTCTGATTTATAAAGGCCAGCATACCAAAAGCTTTCTTCACCACCCTATCCGCATGAGATTCCACCTTCAGGAAACTATGCATCATTATTCCTAGATCCCTCTGTTCTACTGCATTCTTTAATGCCCTACCATTTACCATGTATGTCCTATTTTGATTAGTCCTACCAAAATGTAGCACCTCACATTTTTCAGCATTAAACTCCATCTGCCATCTTTCAGCCCACTCTTCTAAGTGGTCTAAATCTCTCTGCAAGCTTTGAAAACCTACTTCGTTATCCACAACTCCACCAATCTTCGTATCATCTGCGTACTTACTAATCCAATTTACCACCCCATCATCCAGGTCATTAATATATCTGACAAATAACATTGGACCCAGTACTGATCCCTGAGGCATACCACTAGACACTGTCCTCCAATCTGACACACAGTTATCCACCACTGCTCTCTGGCGTCTCCCATCCAGTCACTGCTGAATCCATTTTACTACTTCTATATTAATATCCAACGACTGAACCTTCCTAACTTCCGTGTGGGACCTTGTCAAAGACCTTACTGAAGTCCATATAGACAACATCCACCGCTTTACCCTCGTCAACTTTCTTAGTAACCTCATCAAAAAAATTCAATAAGGTTTGTCAAACATGACCTTCCATGCACAAATCCATGTTAACTGTTCCTAATCAGACCCTGTCTATCCATATAATTATATATACCATCTCTAAGAATACTTTCCATCAATTTATCCACCACTGATGTCAAACTCACACGCCGATAATTGCTAGGTATACTCTTAGAATTCTTTTTAAACAATGGAACAACATGAGCAATACGCCAATCCTCCAGCACCATCCCTGTTTCTAATCACATTTGAATGTCATTAGGTACAGGGGAGATTTTAGGGATAAGTTTTTTTTTTACACAGTGTGGTGAGTGCATGGAATGGGCTGCTGGCAATGGTGGTGGAGGTGGATACGATAGGGTCTTTTAAGAGACTTCTGGACAGGTACATAGAGCTCAGAAAAATAGAGATCTGTGGGTAACCCTAGGTAATTTCTACGGTAAGGACATGTTTGGCACAGCTTTGTGGGCCCTGTATTGTGCTGTAGGTTTTCTATGATTCAATTATAAATATGAAGCTTGGTTCATTGTCCTTTAAGAGGTTGAAACCTAGATTTAGTTAGGTTCACTGCCCAGTGAAGTGGCCTTGCAGCGATGCAATTCATTCTTTTTACTACAGAGAGCATTTGTTGGTATTATAATAATACTTAATAATAGAACTTGGAAGTTTGGTAAAACAGGACTTTGTTTTTTGATTGCTTACAGATGAAATGTATTTGCCACATATGAGGAAGATTGATGGTATGCTGAATGAGAATAAGAAACGAATGATTTCTAAGTTTCCATTGCAGCCAACACTCAAGGTGAGAACTTTTATAAAAGATCACATTTATGAGTCTTTGAATTATGTCACCCTCTTTATATTTTACAATTGCTGTCTTCATTCACAGGCTTGAATGTTACTTCAAATAAGTAAGTTAGTTACTATTTCCATTTTAACAATTTGGAGACTAGTTAATGCTAGTATTATGATGTTTCATTATAGGAATGGAAGAAAATCTGTTTTGAAACTGTTTTGATCAAAGATTTCTTTCTGTGCTTAACACTGAAGTGATAAACAATTTTGATTTGAATTGACTTTATTACTTACATCCTTAACATACATGAGGAGGAAAAATCTTTATGTTATGCCTCCGTCTAAATGTGCAGTTATAATAATTTATAATAAATATTATGTACAACAGGATAGTCAATGTAACATAGAAATACAGTTGCATCAGCATGAATTAAGCAGTCTGATAGCCTGGTGGAAGAAGCTGACGCGGAGCCTGTTGGTCCTGGCTGTTCCCAGATGGTAGCAGCTGGAACAGTTTGTGGTTGGGATGACTCAGGTCTGCAATGATCCTTCAGGCCCTTTATACACATCTGTCTTCGTAAAAGTCCTGAATAGTGGAAGTTGACATCTACAGATGCGCTGGGCAGTCTGCACCACTCTCTGCAGAGTCCTGTTGAATTTGCAGGATTTGCCATATTAATCAGAATCAGGTTTATTATCACCAGCATGTGACGTGAAATTTGTTAACCTAGTAGCAGCAGTTCAATGCAATACATAATCTAGCAGAGAGAGAGAAAAAAGTAATAAATAAAACATAATAAATAAACAAGTAAATCAATTATGTGTATTGAATAGATTTTTTAAATATGCAAAAGCAGAAATACTGTGTATTTTTTTTTTAAGTGAGGTAGTGTCCAAAGCCTCAATGTCCATTTAGGAATCGGATGGCAGAGGGGAAGAAGCTGTTCCTGAATCACTGAGTGTGTGCCTTTAGGCTTCTGTACCCACTACCTGATGGTAACAGTGAGAAAAGGGCATGCCCTGGGTGCTGGAGGTCCTTAATAATGGATGCTGCCTTTCAGAGACACCGCTCCCTAAAGATGTCCTGGGTACTTTGTAGGCTAGTGCCCAAGATGGAGCTGACTAGATTTACAACCTTCTGCAGCTTCTTTTGGTCCTGTGCAGTAGCCCCTCCACACCAGACAGTGATGCAGCCTGTCAGAATGCTCTCCACAGTGCATCTATACAACTATAGAAGTTTCTGAGTGTATTTGTTGACATGCAAAATCTCTTCAAACTCCTAATGAAGTATAGCTGCTGTCTTGCCTTCTTCATAACTACATCAATATGTTGGGACCAGGTTAGATCCTTAGAGATCTTGACACCCAGGAACTTGAAGCTGCTCACTCTCTCCACTTCTGATCCCTCTATGAGGATTGGTATGTGTTCCTTTGTCTTACCGTTCCTGAAGTCTACAATCAGCTCTTTCATCTTACTGATATTGAGTAAGACGACACCTTTCCACTAGTTGGCACATCTCACTCCTGTCCTCCTGTATCAATAAACCATAGGTTAATTTACAGAAGGACACAAAGTACAAGGAAATTTTGGTGTTAAATTTTAAATGTAGTTGACAATTGGTAAATAAAGGAACAAAATGAATTTAGAGCAACACACACAAAATGCTGGAGGAACTCAGCAGGTCAGGCAAGCTTGAGTCCTAATAAAGGGTCTCAGCCCAAAATGTCAACTGTTTATTCAACTCCATAGCTGTGCCTGACTTGCTGAGTTCCTCCTGTAGTTTGTGTATGTTGCCCTAGGTTTCCATCTGCAGGATCTCTTGTGTTTATGAATAAATTTAGTATTTTTATGAATTTGAAATAATTAACTGGCATTGTTAACGTGATGCTGCTACTTCAGCCTCTCCCAGGAATCTGCAATAAGAAAGTCTTGAAAATCAAACTGCTGCAGATGCTGGAAGTCTGGAAACAAAGCCAGCAAATATTGGAAACACTCAGCAGGTCAGATAGCATCTTTGGAAAGAGCAAAAGAGCTAACATTTCAGTCTAAGTATCCCTTATCAGAACTCAGAAATTGAGAAAGGTTGGATTTAAGTTCCAGAGAAGATAAGGAGAGGCATTGCTATGAAAAGGGAATACCTCTAAGGCAGGGATTCAGAATATTTTTTATGCCGTGGAGCCTTACCATTAACCGAGGAATCTGTGGACACCAGGTTGGGAACCCCTTCTCTAAGGTGAAGCCAGACATGTCTGGGTGACGTTTACTGAGCCATCTGACAGATTAGTGAGGGACGTGAGAGAGAATGGTAGAAAAAAAAACAGAGAGACTTGTTAAAACTGAAATGCAGATTGGGAGAATTCTGAAAATGCCCAGCATATGAAGCTGTGGAGAGAGAAAAACTGAGTTTACCATTGTAGATGGATAACTTTAAAGCAGAACTGGCCAGTTCTGATACAAAAATTATCTGAAATAGTTAAATTCAAAATCTCAAAGACAAAATCGTGCCCAGGTGGAAGATAAAGTGCTGTACTTAAAGCTTACCTTGGCCCTTGTTGGGAGAGTGATCGTGACCACTGGGAATTCCCTTTGTAGTTAGTACTCTCTGATCTAGGCAACATCCTGGTGAATCTCTTCTGCACTTGTTTCCAGTACTCTCATTCTTTCTGTAATGTGGTCATCAGAAACTGCGCACAATATTCCAAATGTGACCTAACCAAAGTTTTATACAGCTGAGATTTATGCTCAGAACCCTCACTGAAGGCAAACTTTCTTTACCATCTTACCTACTTGGTGACGTCATTTTCAGGGAGCTTTTGACTTGCAACTTGAGAACCCCCTGTACATAATGGCTCTTAAGGGCCCACCATTTATCATATACTTTCCTCTTACATTTGACCTCCCAAAGTGTAACACCTCAAACTTATCCACACTAAACCACATCTGCCATTTTCCTGCCCATATTTGCAGCTGATCTTCCCACTGAATCCTTTCACAACCTTCCTCACTATCCACAACTACACCAATTTTTGCGTCATCTGTGGACTTACTCCACCTGGTGCTTTCATCTCACTGAGCTTCACACTACTTCCATATTTCTTATGTTCTTTAAAATGTGTGTAAGTTCATGCTGTTGACATAGAAAATAATGTTTTTTTTTCCTGTATGTAATAGTGGTGTGGTTTATTCAGCATTTTCTTTCCAACACATTCTTTGACTTAATCCAAAACCATCTTAATTTCTTGTAAAATAATTATAGAATATGTTCAAAAAAACCAAACCCACGCTCTTCTTTAAGGTACAGTCTTTTTGCTTTAGCTTATTCTCGTAAAACTGTTGCTTATCTCCTTCAAAAATTCTGATTTTCTTCTGAATGTAGATCAGATGAAAGATCGTGAACTGAACTCATTAGCTCAGTTTGCACAAATCTTGTGAGTGTCTGGGCATTTTTAGCTTTATTTGTTTCTGTGTTTCTCTTGTTCTGGTTTTTAACGTTCTGAATTGTATCTGTTTTGTTTTGTAGACTGCCCTGGAGAATTTTCCTGAGCTAACAGTATGTGTCCCGGGAACAAAGGGTGGCAGTTCCAATTTGACCAAAATTAAAATGAGTGGCAAAAATTACAACAAGAAAACGCTCCAGTCAGTAAAACAGAACAGTAAGGGCTCAAAGGTAAGGTCTGCTGCAAACTTCTATCTTTAGTAATTTTTTCCTCTGATTTAATGTTTATTAGGCTCTATTAAATTTTAATAAAGTTATTTATTAAAGATGAATCATTAAAATACCCCCAAATATGTTTTAGTCCACCCTTGAGACCTTCATTGATTGAAATATAAATGAAGTTGTAATTTATGAAATGAGTTATAGTAAAATCCTTTAGCCACTGGTCAGTCTGCCACATCAAGATGTCATCTTGAAGGAGAGATTAGTGAAGAACCAGGAAATATAAGATTTTTAGATTTAAGTAAAGGTTTTGTTAGTGTTGCACAGATTAGCTCTTTGGTACTGGGTAATGGAAGATGGCCGTAAAGTTCTATTGCAGATCAGAATTTATCTGATAAAATGAACACTACTATGCATTGCAGAGTAGGGATAACTGATGAGCAGGGAGTCTCAGGTGTGTGCACTGGAGTGATAAATACTCATGTTGAGCATAAGATCTGTGGCAGTGGAGCTTAGAAAACAACCTATGTTTGTTTATTGAGGGGAGAGAACTCAGGTGGGGAAGGAAGGTGATGCAAGTACACATTTGAGCTTTTGAGTAGTCACAGCAGTTGTGCTGTTTGTGCAAAGTTAAATATCGACACAAACTGTTTTTATACGAGGTCTGCACAGAAAATTCAGCCCCGATTTGGTGCATTTAAGTACTAGCCTTCTGATTGGAGTGCAGTTTTTAAGACCAAGAAGAAATGAAAAGTAATTTTTAAAATAACTGCATGAAAGTACAAACTAAAATATGAATCAGATTTGAGGCTGCAGAAAAAAAAGTAAAACTACTTTTCTCTAATCACTTCGCTTTTTTCTTCCCTCATGGCACTTTTTCTTTTTGCATCATTAAAATTAAACTCTAATCCAATATCTAATATAAAATGGCAAAACTATAAAGCCCTTGTTTGCATAATATAATTGCCCAATTAACTTTTTTTTGTTAAATTCAGTTGATCAAGTTCTTCTTGGTCCCATTCAACATCAAATGTATAATTGAAAAGTTTAGAATGGGCCCCATTCTGTTCTATTGCAGAAATTATTCAAACTGTTAATAAACCAATTTAACTTGCCATCTATTTCTTTTTGTACAAAGGTAATCATGCTTTACCAGTGAGTGACAATATTTCTATCAGTTTGTCCACTGTAATTATATGGCAGGCTGGGATTAAAAGTTAATTTTGTTATTGGCATTCTTTGTGTTATGTTTCATACAAATTAGGAAGAGATGCCATCTTGTTTATAGCCAAAACAAAGTATGAATAACATTTTCAAATAAATCGTATCAGTCTTTTAAATTTAAACTACCTATCTCAATGGCAGACTTTTTGAATTACGCTCCTGAACAGTGGATTTCAATTGCTAAAACTATGAGATACATACTCAGTTGTCATTTTTAAACACAGCTCAAAACCTATTTATTTAGCCTTGCTTTTAACTAATGTTATTTTGTCTTTTATTTTTATTTTTTATTTTATTTTCATGTTATCCCATTGTAACGCAATTTGAACTACATGGTCTGTATGAAAAGTGTTCCATGAATGTTATTATTGTTATTGTATCACCTAATGTACTCCGTCCTGTAGTGACTCCTGGGGCTTGCTTAAAGGGGATCCAATTATCTTCTAATTGGATGTATTGTTAACACTAGAAACAGCACCAAAGAAAGGATGTACATTATAGACAAGAAAAATAGCCATTGGACCCTTTTTCTTAGACAGGAGCAGATTAAACCATTTGGCCCATTGAGTCTGCTCTGCCATTCCATCATGGCTGATTTATTATCCCTCTTAGCCTCATTTTCTGACCTTCTCCCTGTAATCTTTGACTCCCTTACAAATCAAGAACCTATCAATCTCTGCTTTAAATATACCTAAAGGCTTCACCTCCACAGCTGTCTGTGGCAATTAATTCCATAGATTCCACAGGCTAAAGAAATTCCTCCAATCTCTTCTAAAGGAATGTCCCTTTATCCTGAGGCTGTTCCCCTCCAGTCCTCAAATTCCCCCCCCCCCACTATAAGAAACATTCTCTCCACATCCACTCTTATCTGTAATGAGATTCTTCTGAACCCCAGCAAGCCATCAAAGCAACACATAAGTTAACCCTTTTATTCCTGGAATTATTGTGAACATTCTCTGGATCCTTTCCAACATCAGCACAGTTTTTCTTAGATAAGGGACCCAGAACTGCTCACAATTTTCCTGCTGGATTCATCCACCACAGCTGATTTGGAAATCCTGCCATTAAAAAAATAACTTGTCTAACCATTTCTAAAGTATGCTGATATTTTACTTGGGTATGACCTTCAGCAGTACATACCTAAGACTATTCTGTTGTTAAATTTACTTGAGTAATTGTGAAACTGGTATTCAGTGGTAAAAAAATAAATAGTGCATTACAGAAGACTTGTTATGTTTTCTGTTCTGCTAGAAAACATGAACTACAGTATTTCAGATTATATTTTTATGACCTCCCATATAGGTTGTACTGATAATGGTTTAAAAAATGTATAAAAATGATAACTTCCTCTTGATCTTCCCTGTAATTAAAGAATAGCTTTATTTGTCACATACACATCGAAACATGCAGTGAAATGCATCATTTGCATAAAATCAAATCAACATAGATTGTGTTAGGCAGCCTGTAAGTGTTGCCATGCTTCAGGTGCTAACATTGCATGCCCGCAACTCACCAACCCCAACCCTAATTATGTCACTGAGGGGTGGGAGGAAACCAGAGCACCCGGAATAAACCCACGCAGTCATGGGGAGAACGTACAAACTCCTTATAGCCGTGGCAGGAATCGAACCCTGATCAGTGATCACTGATGCTAAGAAGTGATTGTGCTAAGTGCTACGCTGCTGTGCTACCATCTGATCAAATTGTGTCGTGTGTTGTTATGACCATTGCTAAGTGCTAACTTCTCAAAAGTTGCGATTTTTTTTACTTTGAATTTTTTTCTGTATTTTAACTGTAGGAGTTTACTGTAGATCAAGAGAAATTGCAGTGCTGTACTTTATATCACACCCTTCATCACTATAAATATCACACATACCTGATATGCAAGAAAGAGGTGAGTTTTTTAAGCTCTGGAACATTTACAATGGTACTATGAAAGATTGAATAGATTAGGACTGTATTCTTTAGAACATGGAAGATTGAGGGGAGATTTGATCGAGGTATACAAAATTATGAGGGGTGTAGATAGTGTAAATGCAAACAGGATTTTTCCATGGAGGTTGGGTGGGACTACAACCAGAGGTCATGGGTTAAGTGTGAAAGATGAAAAGTTGAGGGGAACATGAGGGGAAACTTCTTCACTTGAAGGATCGTGAGGGTGTGAAATGAGCTGCCAGTACAAGTGATGCATGCAAGCTCGCTTTCAATGCTTAAGAGAAATTTGGATAGGTAGATGGATAGTAGGGGTATGGGGAGGTTATGGTCCTGGTGCAGCTCGATGGGAGTAGGCAGTTTAAGTGGTTTCAGCTTGGAGTAGATGAGCCGAGGGCCTGTTTATGTATTGCACTTCTTTGACTCTGACTTGGTCAGACTCTTAAATTAGATTTCAACTAAGTAGATCCCACGATTATTCAATACATCTAGGATTTAAAATGAGTACTAGGATTCTCTCCTGGACAAAGCACATTTGAAAGCCAATGGCGGTTAAGACGTGTTCTTTTTTGAATCTCAGCCTACATTTTTAAGTAACCTATTTTAAGTATATTTGTACTGTAAATTAAACAAAATTCGGAAACTCTACTGAGGTGGTAATTATGCATGCATCGTTTTTCACAATAATTTCCTAATATGGCTCGAATTTTGTGGTCAGCAACAAAGTGACACTGATTGTCTTTGACCTTGAATAATGCTGACTGGAAGACCTAAGGATTCTTCTGGCCTGTATTTCCCTTTTCCAGAGTTGGTTGCTGTCAGGCTTTCAAAGGGATCTTTTACAGCCGGTAACACTGAGGTCATCAGGTTGATTTAGCAGTCAAGCAACACACAAAATGCTGGTGGAATGCAGCAGGCCAGACAGCATCCGTAGGAAGAAGCACCATGCTTCTTCCTATGGATGTTGTCTGGCCTGCTGCATTCCACCAGCATTTTGTGTGTGTTGCTTGAATTTCCAGCATCTGAAGATTTCCTTGTGTTTGCGTGATCTAGCAGTCAGTTACTTTTGACTAATTTTTGCAGGCAGCAAAGTTGAAAGGAAAAGCACATCTTTGTAATTCCTAGCTATTTTACAAAGCGCCACTTAAAGATTGGATTACCCACATAAAATTAGGGTAAAAATTGATATCAGGTTTTATTCAAATTAAAGTTATTTTAAAAGCCACTGTATTTTGAAAAAAAAATTGAACATATTATAATTCTCATAATGGTATATTAAGAATTTATTAAATGTCTGCCGTATCTTAGTACATATTTTTAAAAACTCAAACATTGTTTGTAGTTTGAGGTATTTCATTTTTTTGTTATATATTTTTCATATTTGTTTCTGGGATAGGGACCATTCATCCCATTTAGTCGGAGCAGTCTCATTTTTCCTCCTCATTCCCTGAAATCTGTTCTCCTCAATGACAGCCTGATTTTTTTTTCCATGACCCATTTAGACAATGGGTAATTTAGAATAGCCCATTACCCTACCAGCACTGTGGGGTGTGGGAGGAAACTGGAGCATCCAGGGGAAACCCAGGTGGTCATGAGGAGAACCTGCAAGCTGCACACTGATGGCACTTGAGGTTTCGATTAAATCCCGATACTCGAGCTGTAAGATTCAGTATGTTTTCATTTATACATGATTTTCCATTAATCTAGTGGGGGTGGTTTAAAAACAACATACAGTGTGGGGGACAGCTATATCACTGGCAGTAACTTAAGGATTTTCACTTTAAATTTCTCTCATTTAGAAATCTGGATGTTGTCACTTTTGTGTGCCATCATTATAACAAGATAGTTTTGTTGCCATTGGTAACAACATAAGACAGTCTATTGAACAGAGGCAACTTGATTCATGAAATGTCAGTTACCAAATGTGTGAAAGTATACACCTATTTGTAACATTTATTTTCTCAACCATTTGAACAGGCGTCATCCATTCTAAAGCAGAACAAAGATCTAGGACAAGTTGAAACAATCCAGCAATGCATGGAAAATGAGAAATGGGTGGAGGATCTCTTTGAAAAATTTGGCGACCTTCTGACACAAGCACAGCAGAACTGTTTATAATGTACATATGGAGATTTTTCACCGGTTGTATCAATGGCACTAGTGATATCATGGGACGTATCAACATGAACTTTTGCACCCCTGCTGATGCTAGGACTAAGCTCACAATACTGGCACTCATGGGTTTTAATGGACCTTGGATTTTGGCCCATAGTTAAATGGTCATAGTGGCCAAAAAACACATTTTGACATTGGAAGTAATTATTACAGCTGTAACCACATTTTTTTTATAATGCCAATGTTTTTGATTTATTTGTATTCCATGAACTTGAGGTATTGAGTAATGGTTATTTACAAAAAAAAAGTAAAACATTTAAAAAAAAACTTTTGTGACCGATCAAAATGGCAAGGCATGCACTAAGTATATTATGATTTTCTTATTAATATAGTTTAAACATATTAGGAAACTTCTGTTCTACAAGAAATGCTTTAAAATTGATTACTTGACACTTACTGATTCGCAGGACCCAAAATCTGGAGGCAACCAGATCTTCCTAATGTCTGCCAACCATATTTCTATACACAATGTAAGGAAAGTTGATGTGCCGTGATGTTCTTTAAAGTAAATTTTGTCATCAGAAAGTAACACTTGCTTTACCGACTGAAGATAGTATGTTCAGGAAACTGGATGTAGAGTTGGTGCAATCCAATGACTCTGTCAATTCTGATCATGAAAATGTGACGAACACATGTATTTTCCCAATTTGAAGAAAAAAATTATTTTTCCTTTATCCATATTTCTTCAAAAAATAAATTGTACATTTTATCACATCAATAGTTGTATTTTTCAGAGAAAATATTGTGGTTTGAATTATGTTCATGTATCTTTGTAATACACTTTTCATTGTTTCCAGTAAATTCTTTTCACTTACATTGATCACACATTGTATCCTTTATATACTGAGGTAAACTACAATTCTGAATTCCTGTTAATATAGTTTGCTTCAGTGTTTACCAGATATGCATATTGGACTAGTTTTGCCTTTTAAGTGTAGCTGTGTTACACATTTCAATTATTTTCTGATACATGAAAATAAATTTCCTACTAAACCTGCAAAAATATCTATTTTTTTTAATGTTGTGCCATGCTAAATAGTTAATAATTCAGCATTAGGTGCAGGATATTTGCAAAAGTTGTTTTAATTTCACTACTTTGTTTGGCTGCACTATGAATAGTACTCTTACCCTGATGGTTATCTATTGAATTGCTACTTTCTATTCTGTGAATCAATAATATTTTACTCTATTAAATTAGCTCTTAAATTCTTAAACTTTTAATTTCCTCTTCTCACAGGCTTTGCTGTTTTAATTATCTTTTAATTGTATTGTTATAAATAATGTTTAACGTTTCATGTAATATTTTGCACGAACTTTCAACTTACTTTGAGGTTGTGTCTTTGGTGAGATTGCAGTACTCTTTCCACTCTAAGAGACAGTGTTTCAGCATTGCAACTGCAGCATCTAAAGTTGTCTTAGGCAATGAGCTTAAGTCCCCAAAAAATTGCCCACACAGTGCAGCAATGGACCCTTCTCCTCCTTCATTATCTTTGTCACCATTCTGAACAGGCTGCCAGTGTTCAAGAATTCAAGTGGTATAGATAAGGTTAATGCAAGCAGGCTTTTCCCAGAGAGGGTGGGTGAAACTATAATGAGAGGTCATATGTTACGGGTGAGGTGAAATATTTAAGGGGAACTTCTTCACTCAGGGTCATGCAAATGAGGAACAAACTTCAAAAGAAAACAGCGGATGTGAGTTTGATTTTCAACATTTAAGAGAAGTTTGGATAAGTACATGGATGCAAAGGGTATGGAAGGCAATTGCCCACGTGTCGGTTGATGGGACTAAGCAGAATAGTAACAAGGGTTTTCTTTTGAGCTTTAGTGCTCTATGTGAACTGTTAAAGAGTGCTAACAGTGGGACAGAAGCTTTCTTTGAGGCTTGCACTCTTGCACCATTTTAAAAAAATGTCATTCTGTTTTTCTAACAATTTAGATGACCTTGTACTTTTCCACATTACTTTCCATGTACTATTAATTCATAATGTCTCCAGTCTTGTTTATCTTCTTGAAACCCCACCCATATTGCAATCCAGCTTACTAGTGACATATCAATGAAATATTAAACTGGGGCTCCCTTTGTCTTATTGAGTTCACAGGGCTCTTCGTAGGAAGTTACACCAGTGTCTTGGCAAACATTCAACCCAGTCTTATCTGAAAGCAAATTATTGTGTCATTATTACATTGTTCTTTGAGGGAGTTGCTGCTGGACAAATAGTTCTGTATTTCTTGCATTGTTATCTTTTAAAACTAATTATATTAGTTCTGGTTGTTAAATGCTAATCATCCTACGCTACGATATGGATGCAGGGACTCCAACTGCTGCTGTTCTAGGCCAAACAGCGTTCAAACTGCTTCCTCATCGACTTTGCTCCCACAATGTCAAAAATCGGGGTGTTTAATAATTGTTGCATAATTGTGTAGTCAAGAAATGAAGCAGTCCAGCAGAAAAATTGAAGAATCATTCAAGTATAGGCTGAAAAGTGGTAAATAATGTATTTGCCGTGCACTAGCTAAAAAGTCCAACCACTTATCTGTTATATTAAATCAGATTACCATGTCCTTGAACATCAACATCTTGGGGACAACCATTGACCAGAAACTCAGTTAAGTCAGTCATAGAGTACTTCAGCACAGAAACAGAGCCTTTGGCCGATCCAGTCTCTGTTGAACTTCTACTCTGCCTAGTCCCATCAACGTGCACCTGGCCCATACCCAACTCATTCATGTACTTATCCAAACTTATCTTAAATGTTGAAATTGAACCTGCATCAGATTGCAGCTACAAGAGCGGGATATTGTGCAACAATTGATTCTTCTGTCACTGGAGATACACAACACCTTAGATAATACAAGTTGGGAGCAGAATGGAAACTGCTGTCCGGATGAATGTATGCATATCCAAAAACATTCTTCATCCCAAATGTTCACCACTACAAGCTCATGCCAGCTCTATTGTGTACCATCTCACTAAACCATGTAAATACTAGGGCGAAGTAAACGAGTCACTTCCTGATACTAGAAGACTGCTGAGGGATCTCGGCAGGAAACGTAGACTGTACTCTTTTCCGTAGATGCCGTCTGACCTGCGGAGTTCCTTCAGCATTTTGTGCGTGTTACAGGACATAAATATTTGCTGATGAGATTGGTAGTTAAGTGATCCCACCGTATTTTGCACCACATTCTTATTTATATCTTTTTCAAAGTAACTTTCTGCATAACGACAAGAAAACATAGTTCACAAACAACATGAAATAGCCCGCATTATCTCTAAGGATGAGTAATAGCTATCTTCTTCAGCAGCCCTTGGACCGAGAGTGGGTTCAAGTCACTATCTATTGTGGAACCATTATACTTGGCGGGAGTGGCTAGGATTGACAGCGACATCAATCTTTTATTTTCCGGGTGGTCATTGTTTAGTGTCTTGCAGAATGGAAAGTAGGCTGCTATTTTCACATGTTCTCAACCGTTATGAATTTGCAATAAGGAGGGATATAGAACATCCATGAGAAATGTCTGCAACTTCAGTTCCGCTGCAATTGTTTGGATCCAAGCGCCTCGCGCCGGCCGGCTTGGAGTTCCAATCGTGACGGGTCGATTTCCGGCTCGCATGGGACATCACCATTACTTCTCCTCCAGGAGGGGGAAGGAAAATTGAGAGGCCGGGCAGTTTCACTTAATAAGCATTAACACGATAGCAAGTATAGTTTGGAAAACGCATCATTATTTCAAATTGGAATGCAGCGCTGAGTGTGGGGTTATGCTAGGTGTGTTTCGTGTCTGGAGGTCGGATGCGGTAGTGTCTCTCCCCGCGGTCGAGGCAGCGCGCAGGTGGTAGGGACGGCGGGGCGGGGCCGTCCGCTGGTCACAGAGGAGACGGCGGCCGCTTGGCGACGGCACGAGGCACTGAGCGGCGGGAGGGAGGGAGCCCAGGGGGGGCCCCCAGAGGCTGCTACGGGCCGGTGCTGCTGGTGGCCCGTCGGGGGAGCGGATGGGAGCGGCGGTACCATGGCGCAGCCGGGCTGTGTGAGAGGCCGCGTCTCGGCTGAGAGGCTGCGCTCCTGGTGGGAGGTGCCGGCCATCGCTCACTTCTGCTCCTTGTTCCGCGCCGCCTTCGCGCTGCCGGACTTCGAGATCGAGGTAAGGCCGACAATCGAGGCCCCGGATCCGAGGCCTTGCTATACGGGTGATGGGTAGCGACCTTCGCGCCGGCCCCCTGAGTTGTCTCCAGGTTCTGACCAAGCCAGGGCGCCGACGGTACCGAGGCCTAAGGCACCAGGCCCTGAGATTAATCTTCTGGTCTTTGCCTGAACTTCGATTCGCTTTCGCCCCCCCCCCCCCGGGTGTGAGAATCATGAATATCCCCATGGGTTTCTGATTAATCCGCTTTCATGCTTTGGGGAGGGGTGTTGATTGATCCAACCTTTGTAGTTGTTGTATTTTATTATTTCCCATGGCTCTCTTCCCCACCCCCACTTCTTATCCTTTTGACTTCACGAATTGTGTAAGGGTGTTTATTGCCCCCTTTCTTCTTTCATTTGTTGTTTCGGGGGTGTTTGCTACCCCCCACCCACCCCTTTATTGTGGGTGTGATTGTTCCTTGTTCTGAATGATTGCCCAACTCTCTAGAGGGGGATTTACTCGGGCTTCATTTAGCGCAGTTGAGTTGGTTATTGTGAAACCCAATTCACTTTTGTTTTGAATAACGTAGGTGGGCCAAATTGTCAGGGTTAAGTGAGCTGCAATTAGGGTAGAGTTAGAAATATTTTAAGTTTCCTTCCCCATAAGAAAAGGAAACGCTTGTTAAATTGTACCAAGTGGAGTATTATTGCGGTGGTTCCTTTGTTATTTTGTCTGGCTGTTAAAGGCTTCGTGACTCACGTCTCGTTAATGTACAGGATTATATTATGTTATTCATGTTGTAATGTCTCCATGTAGGCGATCTCTGGGAGGGTGAAAACTTGCCTTGAATACAAGCCAACGATGCAGTAATGTTTCCTTTTAGGCAAGGTGTTTCTGACAAACAAATGTGTTTGCAAGTTACTGGTTCGTGAGAATTAAACTAGCACCTAATGAATTACTGGAATGTAAGGGGGAAGTTTGTTAAATCAGAAGCTGGAATTAATTTCAAAAATACATAGTCATGGAAGCAAGTCCTTCAGCCCATCTAGTCCATGCCGAACAATTTAAATACCTACTCCCATCTAGTTTCTACTACTCCCTACTTCCAAGGACATTCCAAGAACATCTCAGGGTGCTGTTAATTAAGAAATTATGTCTGTGGGTACTGTGAATAACGTGATGATCTGGATTTCTTGGTATTTTAATTTGTTCAGTTAAATTTTAAAGTTTTCTATTTGATGTAGAATCACTGTTACAGTATTAAATTACTTGTGCTGTAATGAGGTGCTGCTGCGTAGGACTAGATGGGCTGAAGGGCCTGTTTCTATCGACCTGCACTCGGACTATATACCCCTCCCACCCACTTATGTATCCAAATTTTTTCTTAAATGTTGCAATTGAACCCACATCCACCACTTCCACTGGTAGCTCATTCCACACTTGCGTCACCCTCTGAGTGAAGAAGTTCCCCTTAAATATTTCATCTTTCGCCCTTGACCTATGACCTGATTTAATTTTCACCCAACCACAATGAGAAAAGCCTGCTTGCATTAACCAGATCTGTACCCATTATAATTTTGTACACCTCTGTTAAATTTCCCCTCATTCTCCTTCCACATTTCAGGAAATAAAGTCCTAACATACTCGACCTTTCTCTACAACTCAAATCCTGGCCATATCCACTGACTTTGTTAGTGTTACAGACTACGTTCCTAGTCATCAAGTGAATTGGACTGCTTAGAACTTGCATTTAACAGTCATAGTTCTAAAAGCCTTTTAAAACTAATGGAATACTTTCTGAAGTATTGTTATTGTCCAAGGAATTTAGTAGTAACTCTGTACAAACAGAATTATGACTCTGTAAACTAAAATTTGTAAGGAATAAATATTAAAGGCAATTCCAGTGTTGCCCTGTTGACAGTTGCAAGAAACTGCAGATGCTGGAAATTTGCAGCTGCACGCAAAGGAGCTATATGACTCTGTGAAGGGAAATGGACAGAGTTCAAAATAAGTTGAACTATAGGAATTTATTACGTGTGTGTCACCATAAACAACCCTGAGATTTGTTTTCTTGCAGCCTCAGTAAGTCCAAGAAACATAATAGAATCACTGAATGACGGCACCCAACAGAATGGAAAAGCAACCAATGTGCAAAAGACAACAAAATGCAAATACAAAGACAAACCTAATAATAAAAAATATGCAATAAATATTGAGAATGTGAGATGAAGGGTCCTTGAAAGTGAGTTCATAGGTTGTGGGAACAGTTCAGTGATGGGGGCGAGTTATCCCCACTGGTTCAGGAGGCTGATGGTTGAGGGACAATAACTGTTCCTGAACCTGATGGTGTGAGTCTTGAGGCTCCTGTACCTCCTTCCCAATGGTAGCAGCGAGAAGAGAACATGGCCTGGCTGCTGGGCCTCGATGATGGATACTGCTTTCCTGCAACAGCACTCTGTGTGGGTACGTTCAGTGATGGACTGAGCCATATCTACTACATTTTGTAGGATTTTTTGTTCAAGAGCATTGGTGTTTCCATACCAGCCAGTAATACAACCAACCAACATGCTCTCCAACACACACCTAAAGAAGTTTGTCAAATTTTTAGATGTCATTCTGAATTTTCACAAACTTTTAAGGAAGTAGAAGTCCTGTTGTGCTTTCTTCATAACTGCACTTATGTGCTGGGCCCAGCACAGATCTTCTGAAATGAAAGCACCAAGGAGTTTAAAGTTGCTGACACTCCACCTCTGATCCCCCGATGAGGCCTGTCTTGTGGATCTCTGGTTTCCTCCTCCTGAAGTCAATAGTCAGCTTCTTGCTCTTGCTGACATTGAGAGAGATGCTGTGGCACAACTCAGTCAGATTTTCAATCTCCCTCCTATATGCTGATTCGTTACCATCTTTGATTCAACCTATGACAGTAGTGTCCTCGGCAAACTTAAATATGACATTGGAGCTGTGCTTAGCCACACTGTCATAAGTATAAAATGACAGTCAACATTTTGGGTTCGGATCCTTCAGGACCTCAGGAAAGAAGGCAGATAACCGGTATAAAAAGGTGAGGGGAAGGTGTGGAGCAAGAGCTCTGCAAATCAGGTTTATTATCAGTGACATATTCAATCTTAGTTTGTCATTTAACCGTATATGATTACTCATTAATACAGCCAAATGAGACAGCGTTACCACAGGGTCAGTGTGCAACGACATATTACCAGGAGTCACACACTGTAAGCATACTCAAGATCACAATCACGTAATAAGAGTCCCAGGGCCCACCCCATCTGCTGCAGCTTGATGCATACAAGTCAACAAGCCCCTCTAGAATATCAGTAAAAATACAGTAACGTGGAATATGTGTGTACACACATACAGGCAGAATCCGGGTCCCCACGGATATCATCTTTAGACTGCCCCCTGACACCCACTCGATGACACTGTGGCTTTGGGGCTCAGACCTCACCACCGCATATGTCATGAAGTTTGTTTTGCAAGGGGAGTATAATGTAATATAAATTACTGTGTGTAAAAATTAATTAAGTAGTGCAAAAAGTGAAAATAGTGAGGCAGTAAGTGGATCTGTGTGATAGGTGGAGGAGGGGAGAATCTGAGAGATGATAGTTGCAAGTAACAGGGCTGAAGAAGATGGAATCCATTAGGAGAGGAATAAGGGGAAGGATGTGCAGAAAGGAAGCACCAGGAAGGTTGTGTGTATGAAATCTAGAGGGGGAGAGGAAGGTGATGGGAGTCATTCGAATGGTTGGAGAGGGGAAGGGATAGAGGGCTCTATTTACATTACAAGATGGTGTTTGATGGCATTCCCTCATCACCAGAATCGGCTTTAATATCATTGGCATATGTCATGAAATTTGTGGTTGTGTGGTAGCAGTACATTACAATACATAATCAGAAATGTAAATTACAGTAAGTATTTATAGTACAAAAGTACTATTAAGTACAATTTAGATAAGTAGTGCCAGGAGAGAAAAAAATTGTAATGTAGTTGTCATGGGTTCAATGTCCATTCAGAAATCTGATGGCCGAGGGGAAGAAGCTATTCCTGAATCTTTCAGTGTGTGCCTTCAAGCTCCTGTAACTCCTCCCTGCTAGTAGCAATGAGAAGAGGGAATGTCCTGGGCGATGGGTCCCTAATGACACCTCCTTTTTGAGACATCACTCCTTGAAGATGTCCTGGCTGCTGGGAAGGGTAGTGCCCATGATGGAGCAGATTGAGTTTACAACTCCGTGCAGTTTATCAGCTTAATTCAATCATGTGCAGTGCTTTCTCCTCCCCCCCCCACCCCCATACCAGACGGTGATGCTGCCATTTAGAGTGCTTTCCACAGTACATCTGTCGAAATTTGCGAGTATTTTTGGTGACAGCAAGTCTCCTGAAACTCCCAGCGAAATGTAGCTGCTGTCACACCTTCTTTGTAACCGCAGAGTTGCATGTTGGGCCCAGGGTAGGTCCTCAGAGATGTTGACATCCAAGGACTTGCAATTGCTAATCCTTCCCATTCTTGATCCCTTGATGAGGACTGGCGTTGGTTCCCTCATCTTATCTTTTCCTGAAGTCCACAGTCTGTTCTTTGGTCTTACTGAAGTAGAAGGCAAGGTTGTTGCCGTGACAGCACTCAGCTAGCTGATCTGTCTTGTTCCTGTGCACCACCTCATCACCATCTGAAATTCTGCCAACAATAGTGTTGTCAGCAAATTTATTGATGGTATTTAAACTGTGCGTAGCCACACAGTCAAGAGTGTTGAGAGTAGAGCAGTGGCTAAGCACCACATCCTTGAGGTGCACCAGTGTTGATTATCAGCGAGGCAAAGATGCTATTTCCAATTCACACAGGTCTTCCTGATGAAGTTGATGATCCAGTTGCAGAGGGAGGTATAGAGGCCCGGGTTTGGAGCTTTTTAATCAGAACTATAGGAATGATTGTATTAAACACTGAGCTGTAGCTAATAGACAGCAGCCTGACATAAGCCACATTCTGTGACGTAATGTTTTGAATCCTCACCCTTCTGACTTGGTGGCAAGTATCATGTACCACTGAGTCACAGGGCTCACTTCTTCCACACAGTTCCACTTCTCTGTCTCAAGCTTTCATTGCTCAGTCATTTGCTGACTTATTTCTTTACTGGTAATATTCTGCGAATTATAAGAGAAATTCTTAAGGAGCTGTTTTCCTTTTGACTTTTTAATTAACGGCGAGTTTCAGTTGTTTTAACCAGCCCTCAGTTTGCACACTAATACATTTACATTGGCTTCTTTGATTACAATGGCATAGTATGGCCACTGTGCACCCTGTTATGTGGAATGGGATTAAATACAACACCAAACAAACAGAATTCACTACTTGTTTTAAATGAAGTAATGAGTGTGTGCTGCCCTTTTTTAAATTTAAGTAGGGATTATTGCTGTGAGATGAAAGCAGAATACTGCTGATGTTAAGAATTTAAAATAGGAAAGGAAAAAGGTTGAAGTACTCGTTCGTTCACAAAAGAAAATCTGCAGAAGCTAGAAATCCAAGCAACACACACAAAATGCAGGAGGAACTCAACAGGCCAGGCAGTATCTATGGAAAAGAATACAGTTGACCTTTCGGGCCGAGACCCTTCATCGGGATTGGGAAAAAAGATGAGTCAGAGTAAGAAAGTGACAGGGGGAGGGGAAGAAACACAAGGTGATAGGTGAAACTGGGGTTGGGGGTGAAGGAAAGAGCTGGGAAGTTGATTGGTGAAAGGGATATCAGACTGGAAAAGGGAAATTTGTTAGGAGAGGACAGGGGCCATGGAAGGAAGAAATAAAAGGGGAAGGAACACCAGAGAGAGGTGATAGATAAGGTGAGAGAGGGAAATGGGAATGGGGAATGGTGAAGGGGGGTCGGGGGGTTAGCGGAGATCAATGTTCATGCCATCAGGTTGGAGGCTACCCAGACGGAATATAAGGTGTTGCTCCTCCATCCTGAGTGTGGCCTCTTTGTGACAGTAGAAGGAAGCCGTGGACTGACAAGTTGGAATGGGAATGAGAAATGGAATTAAAATGGGTGGTCACTTAAAGATCCTGCTTTTTCTGGCAGACGGAGCGTAGGTGCGCGGTGAAGCGTTCTCGATATCTACGTCAGGTCTCACTGATAAACAGGAGGCTACACTGGGAGCACCAGGTACAGTAGATGACCTCAACAGACTCGCAGGTGAAGTGTCATCTCACCTGGAAGGACTGTTTGGGTTAGTGAGGGAGCAAGTGTAGGGGCAGGTGTAACACTTGTTCCGCTTGCAAGGACAAGTCCTGGGAGGGACGAATGGACGAGGGAGTCACATAGGGAGCGACCCCTGCAGAAAGTGGAGGTGGGGGAGGGAACGATGTGCTTAGTGGTGGGATCCTGCGGGAGATGGCGGAAGTTACGTAGGATTATGTGCTGAACACGGAGGTTGGTAGGGTGGTAGTCGGAACAAGAGGAACTCTATCCCTGTTGGGGTGGTGAGAGGATGGGGTGAGGGCAGATGTGCACAAAATGGAAGCGCTGTAGTTGAGGACAGCATTGAAGGTGGAAGGAGGGAAGCCCTTTTCTTTGAAGGAGGAGGAGTTACAGAATCAAAAGCCTCATCCTGAGAGCAGATGCAGCAGAGTTGGAGGAATTGAGAGAAAGGGATGGCATTTTTACAAGTAACAGGGTGGGAAGAGGTATAGTCCAGGCAGCTGTGAGAGTCAGGGTTTATAATAAAATAAGATCATCAGGGCCTGGGAACTTGAAATTTTTGAAAAGATCAAGAGAATGTGAAATCTCATGGATGTAGGCAGGAAGGGACTGAACCAAGGGGGATAAAACTGAGTCAAGGTATGTGGAAACAAGGTCAGTGGGGCAGGAACAAACAGAAACAATGTGTCAACCTGGATAGGCAGGTTTTCTTTCTTCCATGGCCTTCTGTCCTTTCCTGTCAGATTCCCCCTCCTCCAGCCCTGCATCTCTTTCACCTCCCTTCCCCCCCCATTTCACCTATCACTTTGTGTTTCTTCCTTCCAACCCCCACTTTCTTACTCTGACTCTTCATCTTTTTCCTCGGTCCTGATGAAGGGTCTCAGCCCAAAACGTTGACTTTACTCTTTTTCCATAGGTGCTTGCTGCCTAGCCTGCAGAGTTCCTTCAGCATTTTGTGTATTACTTGTTTTTCACGTTCAGCTGGATAGAGGATGCAGAATTAACAGTTAAGTGCATTTGAAACATTGCCAGTTTCAATGCTTGTTGAATTTTGTAGTGTATTCTGGTGTGGTGCTGGTGTTGATTTCTCATTTCAGCTTAAGGTACTGTACAAGGTGGCTAGGATTCGCAGTGAATCCCTGACATTTCCAGTTTTTGGCGGTTTCTTGTAAGTACTTTGATCTTGGATTCAAGCATGTGTAAGTGACACGCACAACAGACTGGAGGAACTCAGCAGGTCGGGCAGCATCCGTGGAAACGAACAGTCAACGTTTGGGGCCGAGACCCTTCGTCAGGACTGAAGAGGGAGGGGGCAGGGGCTCTATAAAGAAGGTGGGGGGAGGGTGGGAAGGAGAAGGCTGGTAGGTGCCAGGTGACAAACCAGTAAGGGGAAAGGTATAGGGGTGGGGGAGGGGAAGCAGGGAGGGGATAGGCAGGAAAGGTGAAGAAGGAATGGGGAAAGCACAATGGGTAGTAGAAGGAGGCGGAACCATGAGGGAGGTGATAGGCAGCTGCAGGAGGGGGCAGAGTGAAACTGGGGATGGGGGAAGGGAGGGGGAGGGATTTACCGGAATTTGGAGAATTCATTGTTCATGCCAAGGGGCTGGAGACTACCCAGACGGTATATGAGGTGTTGCTCCTCCAACCTGAGTTTGGCCTCATGGCAGTAGAGGAGACTATGTATGGACATATCTGAATGGAAATGTGAAGCAGAGTTGAAGTGGGTGGCAACCAGGAGATCCTGTCTGTTGTGGCGGACGGAGCGGAGGTGCTTGACGAAGTGGTCCCCCAATCTGCGTCGGGTCTCACAGATGTAGAAGAGACCGCACAAGGAGCACCGAATGCAATAGCTGACCCCAACAGACTCACAAGTGAAGTGTTGCCTCACCTGGAAGGACTGTTTGGGGCCCTGAATAGTGGTGAGAGAGGAGGTGTAGGGACAGGTGTAGCACTTACGCTTGCAAGGATAAGTGACCGGGTGGGAGATCTGTGGGGAGGGACATGTGGACCAGGAAGTCATGGAGGGAACGATCCCTGCGGAAAGCGGAGAGGGGTAGAGAGGGAAAGATGTGCTTAGTGGTGGGGTCCTGTTGAAGGTGGCGGAAGTTGCGGAGGACAATGTGTTGGATCCGGAGGCTGGTGGGGTGGTAGGTGAGGACAAGTTTTGACAGGAGGATAGAATGAGGGTGAGGATGATGTGTTAGTGAGTTTGGGTTTGCTGATTTTGAAAGTGTGAATGCCCTATTTTGAGATAGAGAAATAGATTCACATTTCCAAGGTGTTCTCTGAGGAGCTTGGCACAACCTATGAGTATTTGAAAGTAAAAGTTAAAGAAATGACCATCTGGGTCTCAAGTCTGCTAAAAAGCCAGCGAGGTGTTTAGGAGATTCCTTTCCAGCTCACATTGGTGGTCAAAACGTTGACCATAATTCATAGTGCTGAACTGCATTTTGTGTTTCACTGATCCCAGCCTGTTTTTTTTTTGGTTTTCAGTAAATTAATTGATGCCGTGAGTTGACAGTGTACAGAATGGTTCTATTATCCTTTTGGGTAGGGGGTGGGGTTGTCAAAATGCCTAACATCTAATCTTTTTCCACTCCTGTGATTTGTACACATGAGCCTTGATGCTTAATCTGTTTAAGTCAAATAATCTGTCAGTGTGAACACTGGATAATGCTCATTATGTGAAAGCAGTTTTTAATCAAATTCACGTGGAAGCTATGCAGCTCCTCAACAAAATAACCCAAGCTTTTTCCAGGGTATCTGGTTATCTGTTACCAACTTGACTGCAGCATTCTTCTGTTCAGTGGCAATTATTGTGTCAATCAGACACTTAGCAAACTCTCTCGGGTACCATAACTGGAGGTGGTGATGCTGTTACACACTTCTCTTTCTGCACGGTGGCACGTTCTGTGCAATGTGAAACAATGTAATATTCAAAGTGCTACTTGTAAATTAACCCTAGTCTGTACTGTAAAGTTGTGAAGCAGCTGTGTAGGCCAGCAAGAGTGATGTCCATATAGTGGACCCTTTGTTCAAAGGAAGCATGTCCTGGACCACAACATTGCTGATAGTCAGTGCCCAGTCACCGTAAGGAAACATAATGTTCGACACAATACAGGATTAAAATTCCTGTAATGAATTGCAAACATGACTCAGCAAATTTATTGTCAATGGACTTGTTTTTGAAACTTTAATGACAACTTTTTAATGTACAGTGCAGAGTATTCACATTGATACATCGCTCCAGATAAACATTGAGTATAACTAGATTTTAGATTAATGAATTGCCCACAATGTAAGTGAAGAACGATTTCTATAATGAGGGAGGCACAGTAGTATAGTGGTTAGTGCAACACACATAAAAATTGCTGGTGAATGCAGCAGGCCAGGCAGCATCTCTAGGAAGAGGTACAGTTGACATTTCAGGCTGAGACTCTTCGTCAGGACTAACTGAAAGAAGAGCTAGTAAGGGATTTGAGAGGGGGAGGGGGAGATCCAAAATGATAGGAGAAGACAGGAGGGGGGAGGGATGGAGCCAAGAGCTGGACAGTTGATTGGCAAAAGGGATATGAGAGGATCATGGGACAGGAAGCCCAGGGAGAAAGAAAGGGGGAGGGGGGAAGCCCAGAGGATGGGCAAGGGGTATAGTGAGAGGGACAGAGGAGAGAGAAAAAAATAATAATAAATAAATAAGGGATGGGGTACGAAGGGGTGGTGGGGCTTTAATGGAAGTTAGAGAAGTCAATGTTCATGCCATCAGCTTGGAGGCTACCCAGACGGAATATAAGGTGTTGTTCCTCCAACCTGAGTGTGGCTTCATCTTGACAGTGGAGGAGGCCGTGGATAGACTGGGAATGGGATGTGGAATTAAAATGTGTGGCCACTGGAAGATCCTGCTTTCTCTGGCGGACAGAGCGTAGGCGTTCAGCGAAACGGTCTCCCAGCCTGCATCGGGTCTCGCCAATATTTAGAAGGCCGCATTGGGAGCACCGGACAGTACTGCTTTATAGCCCTAGGAATTGGAAATTTGGAGGTTAATTCCTGAAGAAGGGTCTCAGCCTAAAACATCGAATGTTTATTCTTTTCCATAGATGCCTGACTTACCAAGTTCCTCCAGCATTTTGTGTGTTGCTTTTACTTCCATCTGCTGTCTGTAAAGAATGTGTTCTCTCATGAAGCCCTCTATTGGTCAGGTCAGCCATGGATGTTCTGTCCCAGCAAACTACATGATACACAAGCCAGGACAGTATGATGTGGAGAGCAAGCAGTTGCCCATGTAGCAAGCTTCCATCTCCATGCAGTTGATGAATCCAAAGAAACGGAAGAATAAATAATTATTTCATAATACAGTTTGGCACCAGTGGCATCACAGGAGTGGCCAGTCAGTATTGAACTCCATGTAGGACTGCTTTAGGGACCCCAGCTCCGGATTTTTCCTCTGGGTTTATTCCCATAGCCTTCCCCATGAGTGGGTATAGTCACGAGGCAGCAAAAGTTTTACTTCTCTTAGATCAGCTGCCAGCCATGGCTGATGACTCCCACCAGCCTAAAACGACTGGTTTAAAGTCACTAGTAACCGGCTTTTGTCCCTTCTCTTCTTTTCTCTTAGTAGAAACGTTTCCGCTAGACTTGGTAGCTAAGCCACATGTGAAAGCCAGGAACTGGACTTTGTTGTCCAAGGTTATTTGAGATGCACAACATTAGGAGAATTTGATAGGTAGTGGGAGCTTATCACCATTAC
The DNA here is from genome assembly GCF_963921235.1 of Mobula hypostoma. Classification (NCBI taxonomy): domain Eukaryota; kingdom Metazoa; phylum Chordata; class Chondrichthyes; order Myliobatiformes; family Myliobatidae; genus Mobula; species Mobula hypostoma. The sequence goes on from NC_086107.1 coordinate 10,160,933, forward strand.
CAACGCTGGCTATAACAACCATAAGGAACCAGTGACCACATGAGTTTCATCTCGGTGCTTCGGTTTCCTCCAAAAAAGACATTAGCGTTAGGGTTAGTAAGTTTTGGGGCATGCTGTGTTGGTATCACTAGTCTGATGGCACTTGTGGGCTGTCCCCAGCACATCTGCAGGCTTTGTTAATCATTGATTCAAACAACATATTTCACTGTGTACATGACAAATAAAGCCAGTCTTTAATCTTTGCAGTCTCTGCATCGAGAAAAATTGATGAATTTTCTGAGGAAAACTTAGTTGCACAGGAACTTTCAGAGGATGTTTTTGGTCCGAGGATAGACATTGGTGCATCTACAGTGGTGATAATTAGAAATCCTTTTACCTAGAGGTTCGCCATAGAAGTGATGCTTTGAATTTGTGGTGTAAAATTGAAGTTGAAATCAAGAATAAATAATTATTTTATAATCATTATCCAATAATTTGAAACTTAACAGCAATAGTCAACAGGCTGAATAAACTGATTTGAAAGCAGGCTCTGCTATAGAAATCAAACTGGACATGCGGAGGTTGTGGTAGAACAAAGGTCCCTCCAGAAAGTCTTGGCAATTCTGGACAGTGTTTCTCACCCTCCACCTGCCACCTTGGCTGAACAAGGGAGCACTTTCAGTAATAGACTGAGGCTACGTCCACACTAGACCGGATAAATCCGTAACCGAAGCCTTTTCTCTTCATTTTGACCTTCCATCCATACTGAAACAGCGTTTTCCTCCCCCAAAAACGGAGCTTTTCAGAAACGTTCTCCAGAATGAATAAACCTAAAAACGCCTAATAGCCGGCATAGTGTGTACGGGGTAATCAGCTATTTTTAAAAATGCTGTCATGACGTGCTGGAACAGATGGTGGCGGCAGCACGGCATTTCATTGCTTTCTTAAACGCAACCTCCAACACCACAACAACAATGGCGGACGGCTTCATGCATGTGTTGTTTACTTTATTGTCCACGTTAATAGCTCGTTTGGAGATTCTCAAGAGAAACTGGGCAACAAATTTGATACTAATGGTGGTGATGTTAAAATACTTAAGTAATGCTATTTAGATGAACAGCCCAATATGTCCATTTTCAAAAGTGACTATAACTTCTATAATATGGGATGAGGGTGAGAATTACTAGTCAGTAACTACTTTCAGATCTTGTGTTCAGAAGAGCAAAGTTCAAAAGGGATAAAAAGGTAAAAGTAAATTTATTATCAAAGTACATTGATGTCACCATATACAACCCCAAGAGTTGTTTTCTTGTGGGTATACTTAATAAATCCATAGAATAATAACTATATAACAGAATTAATAAATGGCCACACCACCTTGGACATTCAATCAGTGTGCAAAACTGGGCAAATACACACAAAAAAAGAAGAAATGATAAATAAATAAACAATGCAAGATGCAGAGTCCTTGAAAGTGAGTCCATCGGTAGTGGGAACATTTCAATGACGGGGCAAGTGAAGTTAGCTCCTTTGGTTTAAAATCCTGATGGTTGAGGGGTAATAATTGTTTTTGAACCTGGTGATGTGAGTTCTCAGTCTCCTGGGCCTTCATCCTGATGGCAGCAGCGAGAAGGGAGCATGACCTGGGCGGTAGGGATCCCTGATGATGGATACTGCTCAATAGTTGGGAGGGCTTTACCTGTGATGGACTGGGCTGTATCCACTAATTTTTGTAGGATTTTCTGTTCAAGGGGATTGGTGTTTCTATACCAGCTGTGATGCAGCTAATCAATATACTCTCCACTACATATCAAAAGTTTGTCAACGTTTTAGATGTCATACCAAATCTCCGTAAACTCCCAAGGAAATGGAAGTGCTGCCATGCTTGCTTCATTATTGCACTTGCATGCTGGGCCCAGGACAGGTCGTCTGAAGAACTTAAAGTTGCTGACCATCTCCACCTTTGATCTTCCAATGAGATCTGGTTCATGGTTCTCTGGTTTCCTTCTCTTGAAGTTAATAATCAACTCCTTGATCTTGCTGACACTAAGTAAGAGGTCGTTGTTATGGCACCACTCAGCCAGATTTTCAATCTCCCTCATGTATGCTGATTCATCACCACCTTTGATTTGAAGTGGTTCATTTTGGTAGGTCAAATATGATGGCAGAATATAGTGTTAATAGTAAGACTCTTACAGTGTGGAGGATCAGAGGGATCTGGGGTCCGAGTCCACAGGACGCTCAAGCAGCTGCGCAGGTTGACTCTGTGGTTAAGAAGGCATACAGTGTATTGGCCTTCCTTAATTGTGGAATTGAATTTAGGAGCTGAGCAGTTATATAGGACCCTGGTCAGACCCCACTTGGAGTACTGTGCTCAGTTCTGGTCGCCTCACTACAGGAAGGATGTGGAAGCCATAGAAAGTGTACAGAGGAGATTTACAAGGATGTTGCCTGGATTGGGGAGCATGCCTTATGAAAACAGGTTGAGTAAATTCGGCCTTTTCTCCTTGGAGTGGAGGGGAATGAGAGGTGACCTGATAGAGGTGTATAAGATGATGAGAGGCATTGATTGTGTGGATAATCAGAGACTTCTTCCCAGGGCTGAAATGGTTGCCACAAGACGACACAGTTTTAAGGTGCTGGGGAGTAGGTACAGAGGAGATGTCAGGGGTAAGTTGTTTTTTTTTAAAAACACAGCGAGTCGTGAGTGCGTGGAATGGGCTGTCAGCAACGGTGGTGGAGGCAGATAGGGTCTTCTAAGAGACTTTTGGATAGGTACATGGAGTTTAGAAAAATAGAGGGCTATGGATAAGCCTAATAATTTCTAAGGTAGGGACATGTTCGGCACAACTTTGTGGGCCGAAAGGCCTATATTGTGCTGTAGGTTTTCTGTGTTTCTATGATTTGGCCTGCGATAGTGGTGTCATCAGCAAACTTGAAAATGGCGTTGGAGCTGTACATAGCCACACTGTCATAGGTTTAAAATGAATAGAGAAGAGGGTTAAGCACGTAGCCTTGTGCACCTGTGCTGATAAAGATCATGAAGGGGATTTTGTTGCCAATCTGAACTAATGGGGTTCTGCAAGTAAGGAAATAGAGGATCTAATTGCACAAGGAGGTATTGAGGCCAACGTCTAGGAGGTTATTGATTAGTTTTGAGGGGGTGATAGCATTGAATGCTGAGCTGTAATCGATAAAGAGCATCCTGATGTATGCATCTTTGACGTCCAGATGTTCCAAGGTTGTGTGAAGAGCCAATGAGATGGGATTTACTGTGGACCTGTGGCTCTGGTAGGCAAATTAGAGTGGATGTAAGTCGCTTCTCAGGCAGGCGTTGATATGTTCCACACCAACCTCTCAAAACACTTCATCACTGTGGATGTAAGTGCTATTGGACAGTAGTCATTGAGGTAGGTACATTATCAATGCACACAAGCTCACACATCAATCTCAAGGGCTAATTCAAGGGCTATAACTTCAAGGTGATTTGGAGGAAAATATAAGAAGGCTGTCAAGAGTAACACGTTTAAGAGAGGAGTGTGTGTTTGTGGAACACCCTGCCAGGGATGGTGGCAGAGACAGATACATCAGGGACATATTAAAAACTCTCAGATAGGCACATGGATGATAGAAAAATGGCGAGTTACGTAGGAAGGAAGCTTTAGATTAATTTTAGAGAAGTTTAAAAGGTCGGCACAGCATTGTGGACTGAAGGACCTGTACTGTGCTGTATTGTTCTATGTTAACTTTACTAGAAGCAGATGATTTTTGAAAGCATGTGTATTCAAATTTAGCAGAGGGCTTTCATGAAAAAACCTTGAATGCCTTCTGCTTAGACATACATCATAGATTATCTGCAGATTAAATTCAAGACATAACTTCACAAGATAAGGAAATGAATAAATAAGTTCTCTGTAACAACCTGAAACTGCTGTGAGCCATTGCCAATTCCTGCATCAGCACTTCAGTTGTTTCTCAAATTAAATATCAACGATTTTTCGGCGAAATGATTTGCGGTTTAGATACAATTTTCTGATCTATTTTGTGATTGCTATTTAATTTTCTTAACAGTGACAGTTCTATCTTCAATTATTACACCATTGCATTTATTTCACAAACCATGCCTGTATCTATTATTCAAAATTATTGTACATTCATTGAGTTGATACATTGTCAAAGAAGAATGTAGCATTGTACCATTTACTCTGTGTGGCTCTTAAGGTTGTGAAGATTGACATAAACATGAGATTATCCAGGTGCTGGAAATCCAGAGTAACATGTAAAATGCTGGATTGTGTGTATTGTGAGGAATTTAGCAGATCAGGCAACATTTAAGGAAGGGAATGAATCATCAGCCCAAAAATGTTGAATCTATTATTTTCTACAGGTGCTGCTTGACCTGCTGAGTTCATCCGGCATTTTGTATGTGTTGCTAGGAAGTTTGATACACTATGCTCAAAATCTCAAAATTTCTCTTGTGACTAGATTCATGCCCACTGAGATTATTTTTCACCTATTGGGCTGTTTGTTACTGGCAGATGGTTGCTATCTTTGGACAGGAGATGAGAATTGTGGGCCTTCCAACCTTGCTGGGTTCTATATATATTTATTACTCCTTTAAATGTAAATATCTACAAAATGTTCATGTCTCACTGAAAATGTAGCTATTTCAGTAGTGGGTTAAATTCTACATCAAGTTTGCAGACCCATCCAATGGCTTCAAGCAGAGGTTGTGGGGTTAAGTGCTATATCATGACTATGAAGTCTTACAGAACAGTTCCAGGTAGGAACCATTAGAGTGGTTACCAGCAACAGCAGCTGGGACTTTCATTTTCTGCGTGTAGCAAGTGGTCATACTTCAAGCAGCAAATTGGCTCTGATCTAGTGGGTGACCTTGGGACAAAACCAAACCAGCCAGATTAATCTTATCCCTGATCTGGTTAGCCTCAGCTGAACCTTGGCCACCCTTGTGTGGCAACTTTTCAACTGGTCGAGCATTCACTTTTCAGGGCTATCAGAGTAAATAAAGCTCTGACCTGCTGGCATTACTTTCCCAAGTTCTGCCAACTGACTGGTGTGGTTAATTATATTATGTGGCTCTTGAAATAAATTTTACACTTTCATGTGCATGAAGCAGTTCAACTTGACCCAAGGAAGTAGCTGAAACTGGGAACATTTTCTATTTTTCCTGAATCAAAATATGAAGTGCAGATGTTTAAAGTTTTTTCATAATGAAGGGACTAATGATTGGAAAGGATGTGTCCAAGTCAGTCTAATACTTCAGACTTTAGATTTTATTCTCATTATTGTTCATAACCTCTCAAAGTGAGGACAGGAAGAGATCAATGTTATTGCTGACTGTCATTTATGCCTGGTATTGAACCAATTTTGAATAGTCTAGCATTGTGGGCTAGTTACAATTCAACAAGTTAGGTTCCTTCATGTTAAAAACTTTACAATTGTATTACATCATTCAAAACTTAATTTCAAAGTTGTTAAATGATGAGGGGAATCTATTTGTCTGGCAAATGTGTGTTGGGCTTTTTAGAGCAATGAAGTACGTCACTCATTTCGTCTAAAAATTCCACCGCACCCCCAACCACAATATTTGGCAAGGCTGTGGAGAGAACAATCTTTGAAAAATTCTGAGGTGGGGTGAATGTTTGGAGCACAGCTGCAAAGCCATATTTAATTTTGCTAATGACACCACTGGCTTTGGCTGAATCAAAGAGGGTGACAAATCAGCATATAGGAGGGAGATTGAAAATCCTGCTGAATGGTGCTAAAACAACGACCTCTCAGTATCAGCAAGACCAAGGAGTTGATTATTGACTTCTGGAGGAGGAAACCAGAAGACCTTTTCAGGGGATCAGAGGTAGGGTGGGTCATTGTTATCATTTCAGAGGTTCTGTCCTAGGTCTAACATGTATGTGCTATTATGAAGAAAGCACAGCAGCGCCTCCACTTTCTGAAAGCCCTGAGCAACACCACACAAAGTGCTGGAGGAACACATCAAGTCAGGCAGCATCTATTGAGGGGAGTAAACAATCTACATTTTAGATCAAGACCCTTCATAAAGTGCTAGACAAAAAAGGGTCTTGGTCCGAATCCCCTCCATAAATGTTGCCTCACTTGTTCTTCCAGCTGTGTGTGTGTGAGTGAGGGAGAGGGGCACTTATGAAAGATTACTCTGGTAGATGTAATTGTGAAGCTGTTGGTTACAATCTGGTCACCTGTGATCCTTTTGCATGGCAAGGCAAGCTTGAGAGGTCAACTGGTCTTCTAATTGGTATGTAATTGCTATTTGATTTGAAAGAGATTATGTAATTATGCAAACTAATATTAGATTCAGATTCCAACTGGAGCATTACATTATCTCTTATGTAAGCAGTAAGTTTGCCGTTCTGTCAGCCCTCTGTTCCCCAGTGGTACCATTTAACTTGAAACTACTCTGGTATAATAATACAAATGCAGCCGAATGCACTGAAACGATGGAGACACCTGCCACACCTGACAAGTAGAAGTAGCATCTAACTAGTTTCAGTGCTGAGCTGCATTGAACATAATTGCATGGAAACAAGCCATTTGGTCCACAGTGTTCACGTTGAACACAGTGGCAGTTTACCTGTACATGATCTGTGCCTGTCTAAATGCCTCTTAAACGTCACTGTTGTATCTGCTACCACCACTTCCCCTAGCACATTACCTGTGCTTGCCACACTATGGCTTATTGGGGGGGGGGGGGGGACTCAAAAGCTCCTCTTAAATTTTTCTCTTTGCCTTAAAACTGTGCTCCTTAGTATTTGACATTCCACCTGGGGGGGGGGGGAAGGCCCTACCTTTTATAAATATAGTACTGTTAATACCATATGGCTATGTCCTAAATTGAGAATAATTTAAAGTATGTGGTTATTTCCATTTTTCTGGCACAATAACACGCTATTCAAATGGGCATCAGAGGGTATGGGGAGAAAGCAGGGGAGTGGGGATGTCCTGAAGAATTGGTTCAGCCCATGATGGCGTAGAAGACTCGATGGGCTGAATGGCCTGCCTCTGCTTCTGTGGTCTTATGGTCTTAAATGCCGTTGAGGTTTGCACCTGAATTGCAAAACAAAGATGAAGCTGATTTCATTAACTCTTCTGTTCATCCTAGGAGTACCTTAGTATTATTCAAATGTTATTTTTAAATAGAAAGTGTAGAGCAATTTAGAATGCTGATGCTTTGAATTCTTGTCAACGTAGTGTATACTTCAAAATTTTAGCAAACAATTTCTGTGTGATTTTTAAAATTGTATCTAGATCATTGCAAGCATTGAGCTTCAGGCTGAATTGAATAATATCTTTCATTTGATTAAATAGAACTGAGTTAAATGTTCATGGGATGGAAGATTTATAGTTTTTCAGATATATGTTGCTGTATGGAGAGCAATGGTTCTGCGGAGGGGCTGAACTGCAAATGATAATGGAGTTATTTAAATCCTGAAAGCTGCAGTTCACATACCAATAGCCGATTATTTTAACGGGTTGTCCTTGGAAATGATGTGAAGGATATTTGACCATATCAATAAATGGGATTATGTGGCGAACTAGAGAAATTGGATTTGTTCAAATGTGAGTAGCAGCCGTTCAGGGAAATGAAAGTGTGTCTCTAATGCAGAATCTTGCATAACCTTGTCCCAAGAGGAATTTTTTGTGGAGGTTAGAGGTGTGTTGTGGAACGATACTTATTCAAACTCTTAATTGCAAGGACAAAGTACTCAGTCTTGTGGTATTGGTTTATTATTGTCACAAGTACCAAGCTGCAATGAAAATCTTGTATTGCAGACTGCTCATAACACCTCACAATTACAGTGTATTGAGCTAGAATAAGGTAAAACAATAACAATGCAGAATAAATGTAAAATCTCCCGAAAGAATATAATGCAGGTAAATGATAAATAAGAGGTAAATTGTGAGACCATGATTCTATCTTATCATACAAGAAGGTCGTTCAAGAGTCTGATTAGCTGTGGGATAGAAGTTCTTCTTGAGCCTGGTGGCATGGGCTTTCAATCTCTTGTATCTTCTCCTGATGAGAGAGAATGTCTGGAATAGGTGGGGTTATTGATTATGCTGGCTGCTTAACTGAGGCAGCAGGAAGTATAGACAGTCCGTAGAGGGGAGGGTTGTTTCTGTGACATTCTGATCTGTGTCCATGAATAACACTGCAGTTTCTTGCAGACGAAGTTGCCATACCAAGTTGTTGTTTATCCTGACAGAATGCTTTCTATGGTGCTCTGATTTAAAAAATAGATTAGAGTGTCCAGGCACACATGCCAAATTTCCTTTGCCTCCTGAGGAAGTAGAGGTGTTGGTGAGTCTACTTGGCTGTGATATCAGTATGGTTGGACCAGGATAGGTTGTTGATGTTCATTTTCATTTTTAAAATCTTTTTATTGATATATAATCTCCTACAGCTATAAAATACAAAAGTTCAACAAATTAGTGTGTGTGTATATATATATATATATATATATATATATATTTAATAAAGCTGAAGGAAAAAAACTTGTATATGCTAAAGAAAAAAAACATTTTTTTATATAAGAAAAAGAAGGAAAAAAGAGGACCCCAACTAACTTTAAAAAAAACCCATTAGGAACCAACTCCTGGAGCAATATGTCTTACAATCATCTATATATATAAAAGATGGTTGGGAACCACCTGATGACATCTGCTCCTGGCTGAAGGCTACGGTTACCTTATAAGGTAACTGGAGAATGCACCCTAACAGGTGTATGTAACTAGTAAAAGAGGAAAAGAAACAACCGCCAAATCACATTTATATAACATAAAGTTGGAAGGAAACCATATAAACTAATTCAAATTAAATGATAATATTTAACAAAAGAGCCCCACCTTCTCTCAAAATTGAATCAGGGATCAAAAGTTCTACTTCTAAATTTTTTCCAAACTAAGACATAACATTACTTGGGAAAACCATTGAATTAGTGTAGGAGCAGGGGTATCTTTCCACTTCAGCAAAATAGCCCTTCTTGCCAACAATGTAATGAATGCAATTGCATGTTGGCTTGAAAATGAAATACCCTGAATATGATTCCAAATAGAAGTCAATGTATTAGGTTGTAAATTAATTTTCAAAGCTTTAGAAATTGTAGAAAATAAAGATTTCCAGAAAGATATGTAGTTTTTCTGTGGTTTCGATGTGTGCGGGTCAGTGGGACTAGGCAGAAAATGGTTCGGCACAGCCAAGAATGGCCAAAAGGCCTGTTTCTGTGCTGTAGTTTTTCTATGGTTTTCTGTGGTTTCTATTTCAATGAGGGACATGACCAGAACATATGTGACAAAGTAGCTACTTCATATTTACACCTATCACAATAATTGTCTATATTTTTGGATAGCCTCTCCTTTGTTAAATAATGGTGAACAATTTTAAATTGAATTAAACAATAATTGGCACATATCGAAGAAGAATTAACCGTTTTCAGAACTCGCAACCAATCTTCATTAACAAACGTCATATTAAGTTCTCTCTCCCAATCTTGTTTAATCTTTAGTGAGAGGTTATCTTTTTGTAGTAAAAATAAATTATAAATTCTACCAATGGAACCTCTCACTAAAGGGTTCATATTCAAAGTGGTATCCAACAAATCAGATTCTTGCATATATGGAAATGTAGAAACATATTTTTGTAAAAAATGTCTAACCTGAAAATATTGCAAGAAATGTGTATGAGAGAGAGAATATTCGCTAATTAACTCTTCAAAAGTCATCAATCGACCATCACTAAATAAATCTACAAAAGAACAGATCCCCTTATTTCTCCATAAAAGAAAAATGGGATCAGTAATTGAAGGTTTAAATAGCAAATTTCGAAATACAGGGCTAGACAATATGAATTGTTTAAAATTAAGAGTTGTGAAACTGAAACCAAATCCGTAAGGACTGTTTAATAACAGGGTAGAGATTTAAATTGGGAATTTTAGCAAGTTGTAAGGGTAATGGAGCTCCTAATAATGAAGTTAAATGAAATTGTTTAATAGCTTTTAATTCCAAATCAACCCAAGCTGGTTTTTGGCTCTTATCGAGCTAATATACCCAAAAACATAATTGTCGAATATTAACAGCCCAATAATAGAATCTTAAATTGGGTAGTGCAAGTCCACCATCTTTTTTGGATTTTTGTGAATGAAACTTATTAACTTTTTTGTAATTATTCCAAATAAAGGATGAAATAATAGAATCAATTTGAACAAAAAATTTTTAGTTAGAAAAATAGGTATATTTTGAAAAATATATAAAAATCTAGGAAAAATCATTTTCACAGCATGAATACGACCTATTAAAGAAAGTGTAAGAGGATTCCATCCAGAAAATTGTTTCATAGAGTCCAATAAAGGAACTACTTGATCTTTATTTTTTTTGTAATGATAATACCCAAATATTTAAAATAATTCACAGTTCTAAATGGAATATCATTATATATAAAAACAGGAACATTTAAAGGGAACAATTCACTTCTATTTAAATTAAATTTGTATCCTGAAAATTTTCCAAAATCATTTAATAATTCCAAAAGATTGGGAATGGATTCTTCAGGATTCGAAATATAAACCAAAAGATCATCTGCATAAAGAGAGATCTTATGTATGGTCCCATTTATAGAAATACCATGAATGTTTTTAGCTTCACGAATTGTTATAGCCAAAGGCTCCAGTAGGAGATTAAGAAATAAAGGACTTAATGGACACCCTTGTCGAGTACCTCGTGAAAATGGGGAAAAAAGGGAGACCTAAGATTATTTGTAATAATGGTAGCGATAGGGTTCTTATAGATCATTTGAATCCACTTATTAAAATTTTACCAAAGCCAGATTTCTCTAATACATTAAACAAATAAGTCCATTCAACTCTATCAAATGCCTTTTCTGCATCCAGAGAAATAACACATTAGAGTGTTTTGGATAATGGTGAATATATAATATTCATCAATCTCCGAACATTAGAAAAAGAATAGCGGCCTCTAATAAAGCCTGTTTGATCCATAGAGATAATTTTAGATAAAATGTTTTCCAAATGGTTAGCCATTATCTTAGAAAGAATTTTAGCATCCACATTTAATAACGAAATAGGTCTATAAGATGAGCATTCAGTAGGATTTTTATCTTTCTTAAGGATTAAAGAAACAGAAGCTTCATAAAAAGAAGGTAAATTACCTTTCTCAAAAGTTTCATGAAATATTTTGAAAAGGTACGGAGAAAGTAATTTTTCAAACTTTTTGTAAAATCCTACCGAATAACCATCGAGTCCACGAGCTTTACCTGATTGCATTGACCATATAGCTTTCTGAATTTCATGCTCAACAATTGGAGCATCAAGGGTCTGTTGATCTTCAGCAGTAATTTGAGGAAATTTAATCATATATATAAAAAAAGAGCCTTCATTTTGGAGGGATCCGCAGGAAACTGAGATTTATAAAGATTGGAATAAAAATCCTGAAAAATATTGATGTCTTCATAATTACTTACTATATCTCCATTATCTTTACGAATCTTTAAAATTTGTCTTTTAGCTCTAGCAGCCCTTAATTGGGAAGCTAAGAGCCTATTATTTTTATCCCCAAAAATATAAAACTGACTTTTTAATTTAAGCAAATACCCTTCAATAGGATAAGTTAATAATAAATTATATTGTGATTGTAATTCCACTGTTCTTTTAAACAAATCAACATTTGGAAAGATTGCATTGATATTACCTAAATCTTTAATTTGTTTAGCAATTTTATCTAATTCCATTCTTGTCTGTTTCTTCAATTTAGCTAAATAAAAAATAATCTGACCACGTAAATAAGCTTTTAACGTATCCCAAATTACTAACTTTGAGATGTTTCCTGTATTATTAAAGAGAAAAAACTCTTTTATCTAAGTTTCAGTAAACTCAACAAATCTGAACTTTGTAACAAATGTTCTGGAAAGCGCCAAGGTGGTCTTGTAGAAACAACATCTTTCAAATCAAATATTAAATTTAAGGGTGCATGATCAGAAATAACAATTGCATCCTATTCACATTTCTGAACATTAAATAAAATTCGAGGGTCGGCTATAAAATAGTCGATTCTCAAATATTTATTATGAACATGTGAAAAAAAGGAATATTCTCTATCGCTAGGATGCATTTGTCTCCAGACTTCAATTAACCCATAATCAATTAAAAAGGAATTAATAAGTGATGCAGAACGATTAGGGGGTTGATGTCTAGATGATGATTTATCTAATAAAGGATTTAAGCAAATATTAAAATCTCCACCCACTAATAACATGTATTCATTTAAATCAGGTAATGGAGCGAAAATATCTTTAAAAAATGAAGGATCATCAGCATTCGGTCCATATATATTAACCAAAACCATTTTCTTATTGTAAATTGTTCCTTTAACAATCAAAAATCTACCATTAATATCAGATATAATATCCTCCTGATTAAAGGGAATACCGGAATCAATAAAAATGGAAACACCCCTAATTTTACTTTGAGAGTTTGCGTGAACCTGCGGGTCCTTCCAAAATTTAAAAAATCGATTTTTATCACATAATCTGACATGCGTCTCTTGTGCAAAAATTATATCAAGTCGGAATCAATTAATAATTTTAAATGTTTTCTTACGCTTAATGGGATGATTCCAACCACGGACATTCCAACTTAAAACACTTAACTGTTTAAGTAACATCATGAAACTTTATTTCTAAAGAAAACAATTAGACGCATGTCAGGATGAGGTAGTTGTGAATGGCGGTGATAAGCAACAATAATAACAATTTGCGTACGCTCCGGAATTCCATAATGGGAATAAAAAATAGAAAAAAGAAAAAAACCCTCCCAACCTACAAAGCCCAGAAATAAGTCGATATCTATTGATGCAAGCCCCAAAGAATGCATAAGAAGCAATTCTGAACTCCACCTGCCTAAATAAAAGGTACAGATGAAAAAAGGTAATCTGTCTCCCTCGCCCGAGTATACAACCCATTACAATTAAATTAGAAAAAACAGTTAACAGAAACGACCTTCGGTTTAGAAAGTAACCTTCATAACATTAGATAAGAAAAAAAACAAGATGTCCAAAACAAATTCTTGAAATATTTGCTCAGAAGAGAAAACAGTCGCCATCTTTACCGTATTACATCTATCTATAAAATGTAAAAAAAAAGTAAGTTAAAAGTTCTTAACAAAAGCATACAAAGCAAAAAAAAACAAATAGTTCATAGGTGTAGCAAACAGAAAAATTCTAAATGATTTAAAGTTTCTACAGTCTTCCAACAAATCCCATACGATATCCTAAAATTAAAACCGTCCAAACCAGTCTATTTCAAAGATAAGGGTACATTTTAATACCAAGACTTTCTATACTCCTCAATTCTTCCGATCTCATCATTTCTCATATCACGAAACGATCAAACAATTGTAAGTCCTTTAAATATCAGGCTTCAGACTCATCAGGGAGAGAATTAATAAAACGCAATGCATTGGCTGGATCCTCAAAAATACAAACCCCAGAGTCTTTAGCGAAAAGCCTTAATTTAGCTGGATATTTAAGAAAGGGATGCATCTGTCTTTGAAAAGCCATACGCATTACGGCCACGAATCCAGAACGTTTCTGAACAATTTCGCGCAGAAAATCTTGAAAGAAACGAATCTCAGAACCTTGAAATTTAAACAGTCTTTGTTTTCTTGCCAGTTTAGTAATACAGTCTTTGTCTCGAAAACAAAGAAAACGCACAATAACATGTCTGCTTTTACCTTGTCCCGAAGTTCCAACTCTATGAGCTATTTCAATATCGGGCAATTGTGGAAAAGCCTTGGGAAATAGAGATTGAAACATTTTAGCAAAATAGTCCAATGTGTCGGCTGATTCTGATTTCTCTTTCAATCCAACAATTCGAATATTGTTTCGATGAGAACGAGCTTCCAAATCAACAATTCGTTGTTGAGCCTTTTCCAGACGAGAAGAAATATCAGCCCCATTGCAAGTTACTTCTTTAAGATCCAAGCTCAAAGAATCAATTTTTTCCTCCAAAGGGAGAAGACTTTCTTTTATTTGAGTCAGTTCAGCAACGATAGAGCTCATTTGAGTCTCTAATCTATTAACCCAGGCTGGCTCCTCTACAGCTTTATCAGTTATTTTAGGCTTACCATGACCTGTATCGGGATTCCTTTTAGTGCTTGTCAAGGTAGCCAAACTATAATTATCACTTTGCAAGATCCGACTGAATAGAGTTAAAATTTCAAAGTTTAAGTCGGGAAAGGGAGAAATTGAAGGCAGACAGAAAGACACTGTCTTACATGTCCACAGGCGGAAGGCGGAGTCGTCGTTGATGTTCATGCATAGGAACTTGAAGCTCTCAACCTCAGCACTGTTGCTAGAGTTGTGTGCACAGACCCCTTTCTGAAGTCAATGACCAACTCTTGTTGACATTGAGGGAAATGTTTTTGTCATGCCACTGTCACTAAACTCTCATCTCCTTCCTGTACCCCAACTCATTGTGAGATTTGGCCCACTATGGTGGTATAATTTATATTCTTGGAGCTTCAGAGACCATTACCACATGCAAAGATGATTAGTCCTCAAATAACTGTTCATACAGTATATATGGAGAGAGTCAAATGACTCTTCCAGGTTAACCGGATTTTATTAGAATTGCTTTCAATGATTTTCAAAAGGAAACTATTTTTGCAAGAAAACAGTGCTGTGGGTGACTGGGTAACTTCCAAAGAACCATCACCAATATTATTATCTCCTTTGGAGATTGTTTATGTGGACTTAATAGCTGAATGACATTCAGTCAGAATGAATAACTTTTGAGCTATTACCGGCTTTACTCAATAAGATGATTTCAGCTGTACTAAATCCAGACAAAAAAGGGCCATCTCTGAAATTAAATTTAAACACTAAATTATATTTTCCAGATAACATTAACTATTAAAAAATTCCAATATATTTTGAATCTGCATATCCAAATTGTCCCTGATGTGCTTACATCTAGTTGGGTCTTCAAGTTGAAGTTTTATTTGAGTATGGAGAAATATCAGGATTTTATTTGCTCTGACTCATTACAATGGCATTTGTCATGCCATAGGGGAAGTACTGATGTGTATACATGTATACGATACAAGAGCAAGTTCATGCGTAGGAGTTTAGTGACAGCAATATTCTCCATGGGACTTTTATTGACCCAAAGCCATAGATGGTATATGATATGATAGGTGTTTCTGTGAAATGGCCAAGACATTTTAATTGAAATCACAGATAAATGACCAACTATTTCATGGTATTCAAGCGTCAATGCAAGGCCAGCATTTCGTCCTTACTGTGAGAAGGTGACAGTAAGCTGTTGTATTTTGCCATGATAACTGGTCAATGCTGTAGATTTGCAGTGAAAGTAGGCCTAATAGAGTGAATACAGCAGATTCCCTTTTCTGGGTGACTTCTGTGATTGAGGTACATTTTTGTACTAATGCAGATATCATTATTGATGCAGAATTTATTGTAATTAGATTTATTTAATAAACTGAATTTGGATTCCCCAGCTTCTGTGGTGGAATTTGTGAAATGTCTCCAGCTGATATTACTATTCAAGCCAGATGAGTAGCACATTTATTGATTTTTTTTCTTATTTTGAGCTGCAAAGTGCTAAGGTTAAGGCAGCTTCATTACAGATCTGTTGTTTAAGTCCCAGATTAAATTACGTGTGTGCCTTGCCAATTCTTGAACAGTAATTCTGATTTGATGATTTATACCCTTTTCAATTACTGGGAGAATTGATCAAGATAGATTAAATCTCTGACAAGAGAGAAAACATTGGTGGATTCAGAAAGGTTTCAATGAGATCCCCCCTCAATCTTCTAAATTCCAACAAGTACAAACCCAGAACTATCAGAAATTCCACGTATGATAACCCTTTCATTCCGGTAATCATCCTTGTGAACCTCCTCTGAACCCTCTGCAATGCCAGCACATCTCTTTTTTAGATGACTAGCCCAAAACTGTTCACAATACTCAAGGTGGCGTCTCAACATTGCCTTATAAAGCCTCACCATCACATCCCTGCTCTTGTATTCTAGACATCTTGAAATGAACGTTAACATTGCATTTGCCTTCCTCACCACTGAGTCAGTCTGCAAGTTAACCTTTAGGGTGTTCCGCACAAGGGCTTCTAAATCCCTTTGCATCTCAGATTTTTGGATTTTCTCTCCGTTTTTAGAAAATAGTCTGCACATTAATTTCTACTAAATTGCATGACCATCCATTTTCCAACATTGTATTTAATTTGCCACTTTCTTGCCCATTCTCCTAATCTGTCTAAGTCCTTCTGCAGCCTATCTGTTTCCTCAACACTCCCTGCTCCTCCACCAATCTTCATATCATCTGCAAACTTGGCAACAAAGCCATCTATTCCATCATCTAAATCATTGATATACAGCATAAGAAGAAGCAGTCCTAATACTGACCCCTGCGGAACACAACTAATCACTGGCAGCCAACCAAAAAAAGGATCCTGTTATTCCCACTCACTGCCTCCTACCAATTGGCCAGTGCTCTAACTATGCCAGTGATTTTCCTGTAATACCATGGGCTCTTTACTTGGTAAGCAGCCTCGTGTGTGGCACCTTGTCAAAGGCCTTCTGAAAGTCCAAATATACAACATCCACTATGTCGCCTTCATTTATCCTATGTGTAATCTCCTCAAAGAATTCCAACGGGTTCATCTGGCAAGATTTTCCATTAAGTAAAACCATGCTGACTTTGTCCTATCTTGTCTTGTGTCTCTAAGTATTCCATAACCTCATCCTTAACAATTGACTCCACCATCATCCCAACCACTGTGGTCAGGCTAACTGGTCTATAATTTCCTTTCAGCTGCCTTCCTCCTTTCTTAAGAGTGGAATGACATTTGCAATTTTCCAGTCCTTTGGCACCATGCCAGAGTCCAATGATTTTTGCAAGACCATTACTAATTCCTCCACAATTTCTACTGCTACCTCTTTCAGAACCCTAGGGTGCAGTTCATCTGGTCCAGGTGACTTATATACCCTTGGGTCTCAACCTTTTTAAGCACCTTCTCCTTGTAATAATAACTGCACTCACTTCTCTTCCCTCACACCCTTCAACCCCTGGCACATTAGTAGTGTCTTCCACTGTGAAGTCTGACGCAAAATACTCATTTAGTTCATCTGCCATCTTGCCTTCCATTGTTCCTCCGGCATCATTTTCTAGTGGTCCTATATCCATTCATCTCTTTCCCCACTCCGCCACCATACTTAAACTTTTACTATCCACTTTGATATTGTTTTCTAGCTTCCTTTTAAATTTCTTTTCCCTCAGTGATTTTTAGTTGCTGTGTAGGGTTTTAAAAGCTTCCCATCCCGTCTTCCTACTAATTTTTGCTTTGTAGACCCTCTTGCTTTTACATTAGCTTTGACTTCCCTTTGTCAGCCACAGTTGTACTATTTTGCCATTTGAGTATTTCTTTGTTTTTGGAATACATCTACCCAGCACCCTTGTTTTTCCCAGCAATTCACACTATTGCTGCTCTGCTATAACCCTGCCAACATCTCCTTCCAATTTACTTTGGCCAACTCCTCTCTCGTGGCATTAATTTCCTTTACTCCACTGAAATACTGCTATGTCAGACTTCAAGTGTCAAATTTCAAGTTGAACTCAGTCATATTGTGATCACTGCCTCCTAAGGGTTCCTTCACCTTAAGCTCCCTAAGCACCTCTGGTTCATTGCATACAACCCAATCCAGTATAGCTGATCCCCTAGTAGGCTCACCGACAAACTGCTGTTAAAAATAAAACACACCTCGTAGGCATTCAACAAACTCACTCTTGAGATCCATTTCCAACCTGATTCTCCCAATTGACCTGCATGTTGAAATCTCCCACTACTATCATAATGCAAACACGAGGAAATCTGCAGATGCTGGAATTTCAAGCAACACACATAAAAGTTGCTGGTGAATGCAGCAGGCCAGGCAGTATCTCTAGGAAGAGGTACAGTCGACGTATCAGGCCGAGACCCTTCGTCAGGACTAACTTCCATCTCTGCTGCATCTGCTCTCAGGATGAGGCTTTTCATTCCAGGACGAGAGAGATGTCCTCCTTTTTTAAAGAAAGGGGCTTCCCTTCCTCCACCATCAACTCTGCTCTCAAACACATCTCCCCCATTTCACACGCATCTGCTCTCACTCCATCCTCCCGCCACCCCACTAGGAATAGGGTTCCCCTTGTCCTCACCTACCACCCCACCAGCCTCCAGGTCCAACATATAATTCTCTGTAACTTCTGCCACCTCCAACTGGATCCCACCACTAAGCATATCTTCCCCCCCCCCCTTGCTTTCCGCAGGGATCGCTCCCTACACGACTCCCTTGTCCTTTCGTCCACACCATCCCTCCCCACCGATCTCCCTCCTGGCACTTATCCTTGTAAGCGGAACAAGTGCTACACATGCCCTTACACTTCTTTCCTCACCACCATTCAGGGCCCCAAACAGTCCTTCCAGGTGAGGCGACACTTCACCTGTGAGTCGGCTGGGGTGATGTACTGCATACGGTGCTCCCGATGTGGCCTTCTATATATTGGCAAGACCTGACGCAGACTGGGAGATCGTTTCGCTGAACACCTATGCTCTGTCCGCCAGAGAAAGCAGGGTCTCCCAGTGGCCACACATTTTAATTCCACGTCCCATTCCCATTCTGATATGTCTATCCACGGCCTCCTCTACTGTAAAGATGAAGCCACACTCAGGTTGGAGGAACAACACCTTATATTCCATCTGGGTTGCCTCCAACCTGATGGCATGAACATTGACTTCTCAAACTTCTGCTAATGTCCCACCTCCCCCTTGTACCCCATCTGTTATTTATTTATATACACACATTCTTTCTCTCTCTCTTTTTCTCCCTTTCTTTTTCTCCCTCTGTCCCTCTCACTATACCCCTTGCCCATCCTCTGGGTTTTCCCTCCCTCCCCCTTTACTTTCTCCCTAGGCCTCCTGTCCCGTGATCCTCTCATATCCCTTTTGCCAATCAACTGTCCAGCTCTTGGCTCCATCCCTCCCCCTCCTGTCCTCTCCTATCATTTTGGATCTCCCCCTCCCCCTCCCACTTTCAAATCTCTTACTAGCTCTTCCCTCAGTTAGTCCTGACGAAGGGTCTCGGCCCGAAACGTCGACTGTACCTCTTCCTAGAGATGCTGCCTGGCCTGCTGCGTTCACCAGCAACTTTGATGTATGTTGCTTGAATTTCCAGCATCTGCAGAATTCCTGTTGTTTGAGATGAGAAGGAAAAGGTTTGCCTAGAAGTCTGGAACTCTGCCAGGAGAGGAATGAGTGACACAGAAGCCTTAATGTAGTTTTTTCAGAAGTGCAATAACGTGTTCAAAGAGCTGAGTCTTGCAGGTTATAGACTTAATGCTTGAAAGTTAGTTTGCAAGGTAGCTCTTCAGGTCCGTGGATTGTAAATTTTGTGATTCTGCAGAGACCCTTCAGCATAAGTTGCATGGTGTTGCAATATTGATTCAGCAGTTAGTGACATTGTTTTCAGATTTTTAAACAAAAATTCAAAGACTTAGTGCTCCTAAGAATGAAGTTTCGAGATTAAGGCTACGTCCACACTAGACCGGATAATTTTGAAAACACCAGTTTCGAGTAAAAACGACAGGCGTCCACACCAAGCATTTTTCAAAATATCTCTGTCCATATCTGAACGGATATTTGGGTGAATCTCCTACTGGGCATGCGCAGAACACACAGAAAACAAGCGAAGAGGAAACGGTATACTTGGTGTGCGTTTGTCCATTTACAGACTAGAAAAACTTTAAAGGAATTGCTGTTGGCTCTTGCGCAGGAGGACTTAAAACTAAAAAACAACAAATACTGGAGCGTATGGAGGCAACTGACAGGGAGTTCACAGACAGTATGACCCAGCTGACGACGAACATTGAAAAACTGACTAACTCTGTTGCATTAATAAAGCACCTTGTTAAATGTATAAAACATGTCTGCATCAATGTTATCTTGTATTTCCATACAACGTTACATTAGGCTGTTACATATCTGTTGTCAGAGAAGTATTTGCATAAATAGGTAAGCCACCTTCATACAAGCAAGGGCAGAAAACAGGGCAAAGTGAGTATACTTATTCAGTAAGCTATGGGTCAAAGTATTTGGTGAGTACATTTCTAACTCTTCTGGCTTCAGTCTCGTTGCCGTCTGTTCTGAAATTGTTAGGTTGTGTGGGGGGTTGCATTCAAGAAAACAATGAAATGCCGCGCTGCTGCCATCTGTTGCGGCACGTCACGGCAGCGTTTTTTTATAGTCAAAAAAGCTCACTTTACAATTTAACTCTCACGCCGTTCACACCGACTGCACGTTATAACAGCCGTCCGGCAGTGCTTGTGCAGTACCAAGCAGAAGCAGAAAAGGCATTGGTGTTATGGTGTTGTCATGACAGCATTTTAAAATATCTCCGTTTACCCCGTCCACACTACAACGTGCAACAATCATTTTCAAATTTACGCACTCTGGAGAGTGTTTTAGAAAAGCTCCGTTTTCGGGGGGTGAAAATGCCGTTTCAATGTGGACGGAGGGTCAGAATGAAGAGAAAAAGCTTTGTTTTCAAAATTATCCAGCGTAGTGTGGACGTAGCCTAAACCATCTTCACTAGGCAGAATAGTGTATAATTGGTTGACATGGAATGTGTATCAACTAGAAATCAGAATTAAACAGGATAGTAGTGATGGATTTGTTATTTGAAATCTCAGCAAGAACTTTAACTTGAAGGAAATTGCAGTCCAAGAATTCTTTTGTTGAGTTACTTCAAGTTAGGAGTGTCTGTAGCCCAATCTTACCCAATGACTATTTAATGCTGGAACTGTAGCGATGTGCTACACGCAGAGCTAGAAATAACGACACGCAGTCAGTAAGTCGCACTCAAGACTCGTTTATTCAAACTTCGCGGCACTGGCTTTTAAGCAGTTCCCTTCCAGCCCTCTCCAGGCGGAAATGACGTCAGAGGTGCATTACAAAAGTGTCTCCCCGCACGCGGGCTACTTTGTGAGCCGGTTCGCTTGTGTAGAAAGTGGGTCGCCACAGAACCATTGTTCCACTACTGTTCCTGTCATTACAAGTGGTTAAGTTTAGTTCAGATGTAGATTTTGTGGGGGTGTCGACAGCACTGTGTGCGCCAACTTGGAACATTTGGACATTGTGCCTTGGCAAGTTTTTTTTCCCAGTTACCTGGCAACAGATTCTAGCAGATGGTACAGTTCGCATCATTCAGTTGGCACTTTTCATGTCTCATTTGGCATGGAAGGTGGCTGTGACCCTTTAAATTTTAGTTTTTTTAAAAATAGCAATCAAAACTTGTGTTCCTCAATATTTACTCAAAATTTTAAAAGTCAACACTTTGGGTAGTTACTGAATTAATTTGAATGTCTGTAACTTATATAAACAAGATCAAACTCAGATTCTGTTTCAGTCACAAATATAGCCCAGTAATTAAGCCTATTGGGAAAGTTCATATAGGGATACACAAGACTTAGAATATCCCAGCCTTTTAACCTACTTCATGATCTAATACTTCCCCCTTTATAGCCCATAACCCTCTTTCTTTCAGAATCAGGTTTACTATTACCGGCATGTGACATGAAATTTGTTAACTTAGCAGCAGCTGTTTAATGCAATACATAATCTAGCAGAGAGAGAAAAATAATAAATCAATTAAATAATAAACAAGTAAATCAATTACATATATTGAATAGATGATTAAAAATGTGCAAAAACAGAAATACTTTTTTTTAAAGTGAGGTAGTGTCCAAAGATTCGATGTCCGTTTAGGAATTGGATTGCAAGAGGGGAAGAAGCTGTTCCTGAATCGCTGAGTGTGTGCCTTCTGGCTTCTGTACCTCCTACCTAATGGTAACAGTGAGAAAAGGGCATGCCCTGGATGCTGGAGGTCCTTAATAATGGACACTGCCTTTCTGAGACACTGCTTCTTAAAGATGTCCTGGGTTCTTTTGTAAACGTAACTTTGCTAGATCAAATAACGACAGCACAAAAAGATCGTTACTTATCACCCGTTTATTTCTTCGAGCTCAGCCGGCGAGTGAACTTGGACCCGACATCAGGGAAAGAACCTTTCTCATCTCCCCGGCGGTTCTACAAGTTCAGTGCCCAATGTCAGAATTGTGAGAAGTTATAAGGCCAACGATAGAAAAGAACAATCAGTTTGATAATCATTCCAGTCAAGTCAATGGACTATTGATACAGAGAACAATCAGTTTGATAACTATTCCAGTCAAGTCAATGGACTATTGATACAAAAGTACAATCAATTTGTTAGACACTCCAGCCACCTTAATTAAAGAAAAGAATGTCTTACCTGGTTTGCTGGAGCCACAACTTAATTACAAAGATAAGAACATCTGTCAAATTTATGCTTTAATTAACAAAGGATGTTCTGTCTAATTTCCGTCAGGTACTGCTTTTTGTCAAAATCAAAAGGTGTGAAAAACTCAGAGACATCTATGTGGATCTGGGTGAACTTTAATCATCTTGCTCCAAAGAAGGCAGCTGTGAGACATTATTCAAACACACTGCAGTCACAGACATGGTACTGAATCCATTGTTTACAGGGATCTGAGAATCCCCCATTCCCTTAAACTTTATCATTTTCATCTCTGTGCCTGAGTCTCTTAATGTCTATAATGGAGCAGCCTTTACCACCCCAGCAGTGCATTGCATGCACTCACTATTTTAAAAACATCACTACCTCTGACGTTTCCCTTAAACTTAGGTTAAAAGGATGTCCTGAATTAGACATTGCTGCCCTGGGAAAAAAATGCTGGCTATCCACTATCTATGCTGTTTATAATCTTGTACCCTTTGCAAGTCCCCTCTTATCTTCCTTTGATCCAAAGAGAAAAGCCCTAGCTCGCTCAGCCTTTTTTCACAATATATGCTCTCTAATCCAAACAGCATCCTGAAATCTTTTTGACAAAGACAGAGTTAAAGATGCCAGATTAAGATTCAATATTTATCAAGAAGGTGAAAGCAAGTTTTACTTTTTCCTTACATTGTTTAAGCTTCTTACAAGTAACTCCATTGATGTGACTAAGATCTTGGTGAGAAGCACCATCTTCTCCCTACCTCGAAATGTAGTGGATTTTCACACAAACATTTTTAAAGTTGCAGGGGACACTTGTTCTAGTGACAATACTGCATGATGTTGGAGTTAATATAAATATTTCCTGCATGTTGTAAATGAGAATTTGATTTATTGAACACACAAAATGCTGCAGGAACTCAGCAGATCAGGCAGCATCTTTGGAAAGGATTAGGTTCGACATTTTGGGTTTTGACCCTTCATCAGGGTAGAGTCTGCAGATTACCTTGTGTACATGATTCATTTCACTACTGTTAAACAGATTTTCTGCTTTTGAAAAATACACGCTGAATTGATGGCCTGTTATCTGTTGTTGCTAAATACAAACACTTCAATGTGGTTGTTCAATTTACAATTGAGATCGAATTTCTTCAATATTCCTATGGCACTGAAGTAATTGGATGAGCAGTGTCAATTTCTCAAGTAGAACATCATTTGGTCCAAATGCTGTGGTATCAATAGCATGCTCATGGGACAAGAGAATCCAGCAGATCACTGGAATTTGATTACAAACCTTGTAGAGAAATTCTACGGTATATCATATACGGTCATATGATAAAATTGTATTGTTAAATTGGACTGTAAAATCGTTATTTTCTTTGTTTAACTTGTGCTTGTTTAGGTATTTTTATAAATAACTATATACATTCAATTGTTCAGTGTGTATTTCAGTGGTTGTAGTCCACTTGTATCTTTCTAGTCTTTTTAGTGGTGGGTATTGCCTTGCTTGAATAGGGCCCATCTTATTGTTGGCCAACTGTTATGGAAATTTAATTAATTTAGCAAATTAATCTGAGGACCAGACTATCTTTGGCTTTGTCTTTTTGTTCTTTCTCCTGCCGCTAAGGTCTCTCTCTTTATCTTGTAATACTTAATAAACCATCATAAGCAACAAGTTCTATGTCTCATTCTTGACTTCTGAAGAACCTTGGATCAAAAACAATCAATATACTTGTATGATAAAGGCAGCTATGATTGCAAAATTGTTAACAGCTGTATTGGAATAATTGTTTTGTATTTAATTGAACCTTACCGCTCAGATTTTGATTTTCCATAATGCTGTTAAAGTGACAGATCTGACTGAGATGTTGCACTGCTGTTAGTACTTGTGTGTGTGTTCAAGATTGGGTAGAATTTTGTACATCTTTATGGTGCTGGCGACATTGCAGATAGCTCACAAACTACTAGATACTCTAATTGATATACTTCTGAACTGCAATCACTGCAGTCTGCAACCTGTAATTTCCCTTTTAAGGGTGTATTTTTGAATAGACTAAACAATTTGAAGCTTTCGCAATCTCTTGGGGCACTTAGCAAACCAGGCACTCAAGTAGGTAGTACAGCCGGGAGGTAGCTGTGTAGAGGCTTATAGTAGAAGACAAACCAGTGGTCAGTTCCATTATTCCGCACTGATTAAAGCATCAAGCAAGATTAAGATTGCCGTGCTCAAGAGCAGAAAATACCATCTACCTGCATTTGATTGGTCTCCCTTTGTTCTCCGATTACGGTCAAGTTGGAGGTGCTGAAGTCTTGGGTCCCACACTGCGAGGTTCAAGAGCGGTTGTTGCCATGCAGCCATCCATCTCCTGGGTGGGCTTCACTTGCTTTTGGACACTGCTCAACAGTATCAATGTAAAAGAATTTAGTTTTTTTAAAAAACAGATTACTGCTCTTTATAGTAAATTTCATATTTAAAACTTCATTTTTGAAAGCATCTTTACTTCACAGATTTTTTTTTACATTTGCCTGAGGCTTTTTGCACAGTACACAAATTTGAACTCTGATTAGTTTCTCATTGAAAGTTGAGATCTGATCACTTACAAGGGATTTTTGAATGTTCATTCAACACTGCCTATGCAGTGATAACTAAATAATCAAAGCCTTCATGTCCAGATATAGTTACTTCATAGGTGGGGTTGTTACAATGAATAGAAAACATTTATTTTGCCTTGTAAAGCGCCAAGTTCTGTGGTTCGATTTGTGACATTGATCATTAATTTATACTGTACAAATAACTTAAAACAATTGGTATCTTAGTGCTTGTCATTCCACCACCTCCTGCTTCTCTATAGCGTCTTTTTCATTTCCTTTCTCTCATGTCTGCTTTTCTTTTATTTTACCTCAGTGTCTGCAAATTACATATTCTAACCACCTTCCTTGTTAGGAAATTTCCCTTTTGCAATAAACAGGCTGTCGTCATCTTCTCTCAGCTGGTTTCTCAGCCATATTTAGTTTCCCTTTGTTTATAGCCTCTTCCCTTTATTCTCTCACATGCCCTCTTTAAAAATTAAAAAAGTTGGATTTGAACTTTCAATGCAAGTTTTGTAATTTATGAAAGTGGTATGTAAAGTACCATGCACCAGTGGCAAATTGCATTTAAACTAAATGTCCAAAGCACACAACTAATAGGGATCCACATCAGATGGTAGAGCAAAAAGCACAAGCTTAAAGGAGGATGAAAAGTTTAGGCCTTGGCATGTGGAGATATAGTTGTGAAACAGTCCCCTACCCTGGGCAGAAGACTTTTGACATCTACCTTACCAGTACTTCAATAACACTTCTATAATATCACCCCTTATTCTCATTGCAAAAAGTAAAGACTTAGCCTGGCTAAGTTCTCCCTATAACTCACCCTGTTAACATCCTCAAATCTTTTCTTTCCATTTTAACCACATGTTTACTATAACAAGGTCATCAAAATTCCAAGTGTGGGTTCACAATTGACTTGTACAACTGCAGCATAATATCCCAACTCATACTTATTGCCTTGACTAATGAAGGCCAGTTTGCCAACATCAACAACTACCTGTGATGCCATTTTCAGTGAATAATGCACTTGTACTTAAACATACTGTTTCATTACATTCCTTAGTGCCCTACCATTCATAGGGCAAGTCTTATAGTGGGTTGATTCTCTAAAAATGCATCACTTCACTTGCCTGTATTAAAATCCATTTGTCCTCCTCAGTATTCCTACTTTGACTGATCAAAATCCCCTTATAGTCTGCAATAAAACTTTCTTTACTGTCAACACTTAATTTTGTGTCATCTGCAAGGTTACTGATCAGGTCTTGGATATTCAATCCAGATCATTTAAACATGCCTACATAGAATTAAGTAGGCAAGTATGAACAGTAAAATAAAACCTCACCTGTACTCCTTCACCCAAGTCCTCAATTCTCCAATCTCACAATTCCTGCTCTAAAAGGGTATCTATTTTTTTCCCTCTCCTCACACTAATCTCCGGTCTTTCCCCGTAACCATTGATGCCGTCCAATCAAGAACCTATCAATCTCTGCCTTAAGTACACCCGACCTGACCTCCACAGCTGCCTGTAGTAACAAATTCCACAAATTCCACGCCCTCTGAAATTCCTCTGCATCTGTTTTAAATGGACATCCCTCCATCCTAAGGCTGTGCTCTCTTGACCTAAGCTCCCGTACCTTCCTTTATTGGATAAAGTGACGTCCAATTAGCTAATCAATGAGACTTGCGTTTTTTAAAGTTCCTGTTCTCACTCCAAGCCCCTGCACAACATACACAGCCTTTTTCAGACCAAAGCATCACCACTGTCACCAGCCTCCTTTTTTTTTTGGCTGCTCATAATTAGTTATTTGGCCATTCAACTGACAATTAGATGACTACCTCTTAAATTCCTATAAAGTGAAAGCTCACAAGCCTGCATCATCAATATTATGGAATGGTTCTAGTGTTTGCAGATGGCTCCAGAGACCTCTTAATGCTGGTGCGGCAGTGAATGTCTCAGAATGTCAATTAGAAAAAGGTTATCTAATAAACTTGCAGTTTAAATTATAGGAAATGTTAGCAATCCTTGCGTTTCAGTGAATAGAGGATGTACAGACTAAATGTGTTTTTGTCTGTTCTGATTTCTTCTCTGTATTGTGCAGTTTTAAGATGGGTGTGTCCAATAGTCATCCAGGTGTTTTGTTGGAAGTTAGACAGACATTATTACAGCTGCAGTATTCATGGATCCCAGCTCATGGAAGGGTGGAAGTCAATAGGCTGGCTAAACAATCTGTAAAGGTCTGTGTTTGTCGTTCTAATATCCCACTATGGTGGAGGTGGTTTTAATCATGTTCTCTTGATCTGGCAGGGACTGTGGGGCGTATAATTGAAGGGAAGACATTTATATGGAATTCAGAAAAAGGTTACTGCACTTTAGAGGAGAAGAGGGCCCAGAAGGGATGAAGTTATAATTACTTGGCTTAGACTTGGCCACACTGGTTTAAATGCTGTATTGTTTAGACTTGGTAAGCATACTTCAGGTGAATGTAGACGGTGTCAACCTCCAGGGAGAGCCTCACCTGTTATTGGAATGTAGGGCATATGATTGGGAGAGAAAGCAGATCCTTGGAAGCAGTACTGTTACTTTGTATAGTGTGGTGGGATCTAGTTAAGAAGTATAAGAGAAGCATAAACAACTCTTGAAACTCGTTGGATTGGTGAACACAATTTAAGTCTGTAGTGTGAGTGTTTATATATGTATTTAGTTATTATTATCCTTACTATTGACATTATTTCTTCTTGGGGGTGGTGTTGGTCAGTTTTAGGACCACTCTTCTGAATCCTCCTCCCACCCCAGTTCAGTAGTTGCCGGTAATCCACCTTTTTAGTTGGTCGACCAGCTGCAAATAAAATAACAATAGAAGGAGAAGAAGAAGCTAGCTACACAGATAGTTCAAAAGATCCAGTGACAGGTTGTTCAGGTGTTTCTGTTATGTTCCACAGTTTCAGGTGACTATGAAGATAAGATTATCAGACAAAATAACAGTATTCACATGTGAGATCATTGCTATCATTTTAACCTTGGAATGGATTGAAGAAGTATGCCCTGATTATATCTGTATCAATGATTTGGTTATGAATGTACAAGGGATAATTAGGAAGATTATAAATTACACCAAATAGGTTATCAGCTGAGGAATGGTAAATAGGGTTAATTTAGATAAGTATGACATTAATTATTGATATTTACTTTTTCATTCATTTCCAGGAGTTGGAAGATGCTTTGCTGGTCGATAACTGGGACTTTTTGGAGGATTTGGTTTCTAAACTTCTTCGTGGATGTTACCAACGTAAAGATATAAGGTAAGTTCTATGGCTATTTCTAAGCAATATTCATATTTGTATGCACATTTCAATTTGTTCATGTTGCATTTCATGTTAGGGTAATTGAGATTATTCTGTTTGAGGTAGAAGTTAAGGTGCCAGACTTGCAAGTGTCCATGCTAGCAATATCTTTCTGATGTGGTTGTGGTTAGGCACACAGAATTTAGTAAGTATTAGTTTTACCAAACTTTGAAGGAGCAAAAGTTTAGAAGTATGTTGCAGTCTATCTTACTGATACATGCTCTTGTTCTCAATAACTAAGTTTTCATTATAAAATTTCAAAGGCAAGCTTTTCATTAACTGGCTGTAGAAGAAGGAATCTGATAGCAGAGGACACTAGATAATGGAATAAAGAAGAGGTGGGGAACTAAAGGGAGGTGATGGGCAGGTCTTGACAAGGAAGGGGAAAGAGAAGGGATGAGAGGGCCACCAGAATGAGGGGAAACAAGAGAGTGATTATTAGAAGTTAGAGAAATTGATGGTCATGCCATCAGTTTGAGAACGACCAAGACAATAAATATATGAACAGTACCCAAAAGGAGATTGACCACAGGCAGAAGACTTCTGTTTCAGAAAGATTGAAAAATGTAACAGTTGGGGAAACTAGACCCGGAGGGTACAAAGCCACGCAACATTTCAGCAGCATGTGGAGCTAGGCAGGTACTCTATAACTCAAATCTACAATTATTATAACACCAAGAGCAGAATTTCTCCTCATTTCAGTTTTAAGTGGCAGAAAGGAGATTTCATTCATGGGAAACATCCTCCCCATATGCAACTTATTGATCCCTGTAGTTGTTACCCTCACTTTTCCGCAGGCATTCTCTGTTTTGTCCACCACATAGCTGAGTCCCTCCTTTGCCATGCCCTCGTCAGTCCAAGGACATGTGAATGGACACCTCAAAGTGTAGAGCTTCACCTGCGAGGCATTTTCTCTGATGGGAAGATGCACTGTGGGAAGCTACAGTAGCTGTGTCCAGCTCTTACGTCAGCTCCTTCAAAAAAAATCTCTTGGTTTTTAATCTATTTCATGAAGTCACCTTACTTTAACCCATTGACCCCTTGAACTCCTCCTTCACCACCTTTCTTCCATGAACTCCAAGCCTGAAGTCTCATCCCTTTCCCTGATAGTACCACTTCATAGACTAACCTTGTCCATTTCCCCTCCTAAACTTGGCCTCAGCTGTTAATTAACAGCAGTTGGTTGCTATGGCATTACCAATAATATGAGCAAAGAACGCATCTCTACTTATAACGTGGGATTCAATACTTCAAGTGCAGTCTAACCAATACCTTATGAAGCCTCAGCATTATATCCTTGCTCTTATATTCTATTCTTCGCAAAATGAATGCCCACATTGCATCTGCTTTCCTTACCATCGATTCAACCTGCAAGTTAACCTGAAGAGGGGTCTTGGCCCAAAATTTTGACTATCTATTCATTTCATAGATGCTGCTTGACCTGCCTAGCTCGTCCAGCATTTTGTGTGTATTGTTTTGGATTTTCAGCATCTGCTGACTTTCTCGTGTTTATAACTTTTAGTAGAGAATCCTGCACAAGGACTCGCAAGTCCCTTTGCATCCGAGTTTTGAATTTCCTCCCTTTTAGAAAATAATCTATGGTTTTATTCCTTCTACCAAAATGCATGACCATACACCTACCTACGCTATGTTCTATCTGCTGCTTCTTGGCCCATTTTCCCAATCTTAAGTCCTTTTGCAGACTCCCTGTTTCCTCAGCACTACCTGCCCTTCCACCTATCTTCGTACGTCTGCAAACCTGGCCACAAGCCATCAATTCCATCATCCAAATCATTGACGTGAAAAAGAGGAGTCCCAAATCCAACCTCCGCAGAACATCACTAGTCACAGACAGTCAGGAGGATCTCAGTATGAAGAATACAAAATAGACATGCATGTATTAGCAAGCTAGCCATTTGAAAGGAGAATTGTATGTTATTTGAATAGGGTTGGATTATTAAATAAGGAAGCTGTGTTGCAATTGTTGAGTTTGTTTAGATTTGCTTAAAGAAGAATCTATTTACCAGATTAGTCTTGAGAATTTGGATATGGAGAAGTATATATAAAACTTGCCCTATACTCATTAGAATTTAGAAGACTGCAAAGAGACCTCATTGATACCACATATTTCTGACAGATTGGCAAAATAAATACAAAGGGGCTGTATCTTTTGGCTGCGGGTCTAGTGTCATAATCACAAGATATATATCTAATTATACAATTGAGTTGAGATATTTTTATACGCACTTCAGAGTGCAGAGATGTTAAATACAGTTGAAGTCAGAATTTACATACACCTTAGCCAAACACACTTAAACTCAGATTTTCACAATTCCTGACATTTAATCCTAGAAAACATTCCCTGTCTTAGGTCAGTTAGGATCACCACTTTATTTTAAGAATGTGAAATGTCACAATAATAGTAGAGAGGATGATTTATTTCAGCTTTTATTTCTTTCATCACTTTCCCAGTGGGTCAGAAGTTTACATACACTTTGTTAGTATTTGGTAGCATTGCCTTTATATTGTTTAACTTGGATCAAATGTTTTGGGTAGCCTTCCACAAGCTTCTCACAATAAGTTGCTGGAATTTTGTTCCATTCCTCCAGACAGAACTGGTGTAACTGAGTCAGGTTTGTAGGCCTCCTTGCTCACACACACTTTTTCAGTTCTGCCCACAAATTTTCTATCGGATTGAGGTCAGAAAATGATGTCAAGTCTGGTTCATCCTTGAGAGCAATTTTCAAACACCTGAAGGTGCCACGTTCATCTGTACAAACAATAGTATGCAAGTATAAACACCATGGGACCACACTTTGGCGCGAAAAGTGCAAATCAATCCCAGAACAACAGCAAAGGACCTTGTGAAGATGCTGGAGGAAGCAGATAGACAAGTATCTATATCCACAGTTAATCGAGTCCTATATCAACATAACCTGAAAGGCTGCTCACCAAGGAAGAAGCCACTGCTCCAAAACCGCCATAAAAAAGCCAGACTACAGTTTGCAAATGCACATGAGGACAAAGATCTTACTTTTTGGAGAAATGTCCTCTGGTCTGATGAAACAAAAATTGAACTGTTTGGTCATAATGACCATCATTATGTTTGGAGGAAAAAGGGTGAGGCTTGCAAGCTGAAGAACACCATCCCAACCGTGAAGTATGGGGGTGGCAGCATCATGTTGCTGCCACCCCCATCACAAAATAGATGGCATCATGAGGAAGGAAAATTATGTGGATATATTGAAGCAACATCTCAAGACATCAGCCAGGAAGTTAAAGCTTGGTTGCAAATTGGTCTTCCAAATGGACAATGACCCCCAAGCATACCTCCAAAGTTCTGGCAAAATTGCTTAAGGACAACAAAGTTAAGGTATTGGAGTGGCCATCACAAAGCCCTGACCTCAATCCAATAGAAAATTTGTGGGCAGAACTGAAAAAGCGTGTGCGAGCAATGAGGCCTACAAACCTGAATCAGTTACACCAGTTCCGTCTAAAGGAAAGGAACAAAATTCCAGCAACTTACTGTGAGAAGCTCGTGGAAGGCTACCCAAAACGTTTGACCCAAGTTAAACAATTTAAAGGCAATGCTATCAGATACTAACAAAGTGTTTGTAGACTTCTGACCCACTGGGAAAGTGATGAAAGAAATAAAAGCTGAAATAAATCATTCTCTCTACTATTATTCTGACATTTCACATTCTTAAAATAAAGTAGTGATCCTAATTGGCCTAAGACGGGGAGTGTTTTCTAGGATTAAATGTAAGGAATTGTGAAAAACTGAGTTTATATGTATTTGGCTAAGGTGTATGTAAACTTCTGACTTCAGCTGTATATTCCAGACTGAAAACAATATTTAATATCACCAGCACGTGTCGTGAAATTTGTTGACTTTGTGGCAGCAGTATAATAGAATTACAGTAATATATTAAAAATTAAATAATTTGTACAAAACTAGAAGTAAAAAAGTAGTGAGGTCGTGTTCATGGGTTTAATTTCCATTCAGAAGTTCAAGATGCAACTTCAGCACAATCTTGAATAGTGGAGCAGATAAGGGGGGGATGTTCCTTTTTTGTTATAGGTGTCGATTTGTATTTCATTTCAGCTTTGCCTTCCGCCACTGATAGGAAACCACTTGAGTGCTTGCAGAAATCATTTTGTGATCAAATTGAATATTGTTCCATGTATTTTAACTTCTTTCCTTTTTCCCCTACCGCTCCAGTATTGCACCGTCAGAGCAGATAAACAATTAGTATATATTAAGTGACATGTCCTTTTTTTGTTTTTGATATTTCATCCCTCCTCTGGGAGGACAGCTGTTCCACAGAAGTCAATTCATTGCATATTTCTGGCTGAGTCCAGCTGCCCCTAGTCAACTTCCATGTCTTAATTCAATTTATTCTAAGACTCTAATAGTTAAGACCAACTGGTAATTTATCAATCCTGGATCACAGTATTAGATTAAACCACCTCCTCTCTGGGGAAAACTAATACCCCATCTGTTACTTTGATAAATGCACCGAACACATAATATTAAAGTGCAGTAGAAATTTTTCATTGGAAATCAGGGCCTGAAGAATTAAGTCCAATCTTAAATACTTAATTTGCTCTGATCCATAGAATTCTGGTGTCTGTGGCATGCATTGCCTCCATATATAAATAAAATATAAAAAGTTCAACAATTCTTAATCAACTTGCTGTTGTTAATCTTTATAACTTCAGCATCAAGATTCAAAATACATTTGTTATCAAAGAATGTATATAAATTATTCAACCTTGAGATTTGTTTGCTTACAGGTAGCAAGAAATCCGAAGGACCCAATTTAAAAAAAGACCAACCCCCCCAACCCTCTCTGTGCACAGAAAAAGAGAAAAAAAACAAATCGCGCAAACAATAGAAGCAAGCAACAACAACAACAACAAAACTGAGTCCTTAGATCCAAATCCCCAGAGTAGGCCTAAAGCCTCAGTATTCAGTTCATCATATTAATGGGGTAAATCGCTACAAAGTTCACAGACACGAAGCACAGCAGCCGGGGCAGAGTCACAGCTTTAGTGTCGTGGAGAGAGGAGCCCCCAGTCTATCGGGGCTAGTCTCTATTCTGGCAAATTTCCATCATATCTGGGATCCAATTTTCTTGATGGCACTTTGTACCATGGCAACAATTAAAAAAGATTTTGTGATAGCCACCGTGATTCATTATTGGTAATTTCACTGCCTGGTTTATTTGATATATTCATCAAAATACTGTAGTGTGGTTGATTGGAAGTTTCTGAACTTTTGCAGGTAAGGATGTATCAGTTGGGGACTTTGCATTGAAAGGATTGGAGCCAAACTCCAAACTGCAGCTTTTACAAAACCTGTAAAATACCCCACTGTGCTTTTCAGGAACGTTCGTAATAGAAATCCAAATAACCTTTTTATCACAGATGAGAGACTTAAGTAGATTTAAGCATGGAGGTAATGAGTGGCAAAACGTATTGAATGAATACATTGCGATTATATACCATGCAAAGAAAAGTTACAGTAAAAGAGGAAGCATGTACTCCATGTAGAGAAAAAGCATTCAAGGAATAAAACGGAAGAATTGGAACCAGGAATAAGCTATCTGGTCACTTGTACCTGCTCTATTATTTATCTAAGCAACATACATCAAAGTTGCTCGTGAACACAGCAGGCCAAGCAGCATCTATAGGAAGAGGCGCAGTCGACGTTTCAGGCCGAGACCCTTCGTCAGGACTAACTGAAGGATTTGTCATTATTCCCATATATTTCAGTTCCCTTCAAGAAATTTCTCCTGTTTTCAGTTTCAAGTAGCAGGAAGGATGTTTCTGGTCAGGGAAATGTCCTTCCTGCATCAACCTATTCCCTGTAAGGGTTTTATCATCTTTAATGTAATGCTGGCTAGACTTGGTTAAGTCTTCCACGCTGATTCAGGCTCCTGAACCACGACACTGATCGCAACCTATGGACTCACTTTTAAGGACTCTACAACTCGTGTTCTCCACATCTGTTTATTTATCTATCCGTTTTGTGTTTACAGTTAGACCGCACATTGGTTGCTTGTCAATCTTTCTGTGTAGTTTTTCCTTTGATTCTATTGTACTTCTTTGTTCTTCTATGAGGTTATTTCCAGGGCACCTAGGGGCAACTCAAGTGGCAGCAGTAATCTTAGTGAATACGATTAAATACTGTCGTTTCAGCTTGATACAGTTAAAAAGGTCATTACAGTCACAAAGATGTGTTAATGCATTTAAATGAACTATTGCTGCTTAAAACTGACCAAAACAACACTGATTGTGGACGGAAGGTTCCACGTAGGAAACGTGATTGCAGGTCGGGGATACAAGTGTGCTTAAGGAAACGGAGTTTTAAACTCCCTATATGGACTATCTTGCTGCCAAAGGTGCAGACTCTGGTGATAAGATCGATGATCTCAGAGCTAGGGTTCTGAATCCAGAGAGACATAAGGACTGCTCAATGGACCTAGCAGTTACGTGCCATCCTTTTTACCTACTACAAGAGTTCTCCAGGGTCATTTTGTAGCAGTATACATTCCACCTCAGGCCAATGTCAATCAGGCTTTAGATGATCTGAGCAATGATCTGAACAAACACGAAACAGCGCATCCTAACACCTTCACCATTTGGGAGATTTTAACTGGGCCAGTCTGGAAAAAAATCACTGAACAATTACCATCAACAGAACACTTGCAATACCAGAGGAAACAACACACTAGAGCATTGCTACACCACCATCAAGAATGCCTACCATGCTATTCCACACCCTCAATTTGGGAAGTCTGATCACCTGGCTGTACTTCTACTCCCTGAGTATAGGCAGAGACTGAAGACTGCAGCACCAGTAGTGAGGACCAAGAAGGTATGGACTGCTTTGAATCGGTGGACTGGACTATATTCAGGGATTCATCTTCAAACCTGGATGAGTATGCTGCAGTTGTTACCAACTTCATTAAAACCTGTGTGGATGATTGTGTACCTATAAAGGCTTACTGTACATTCCCAAACCAAAAGCTGTGGAGGAACGAGGAGGTCCATGGTCTGCTGAAGGCTAGATCTGTGGCATTCAAGTCTGGTGACTCAGGCCTGTACCAGAAAACTGGGTATGATTCACGGACAGCTATTTCAAGGGATTAGAGAGAATTTTGAATGAGGTTGGAGGCAACATCAGATGCATGACAACTCTGGCAGGGTTTGCAAGACATTACCTCCTACAAAGCAAAACCCAATAGCATGAATGGCAGCGATACTTCACTACCAGATGAGCTCAACACCTTCTATGCCCGCTTTGAAAGGGAGAATACAACTACAACTGTGGAGATCCCACGAGTATTCAAGGACATTTTCAATCTCTCACTGCTGCGGGCAGAAGTTCCCACTTGCTTCAGAAAGGCAACAATTATACAAGTGCCTTAGAAAAATATCAGTTGCCTTAATGACTATCGCCTGGTAGCACTCACATCTGCAGTGTTGAAATGCTTTAAGAGGTTGGTCATGACTAGAATGAACTCCTGCCTCAGCAAGGACCTGGACCCATTGCAATTTGCCTATCACCACAATAGGTCAACAGCAGAGACAATCTCAATGGCTCTTCACACGGCTTTAGACCACCAGGACAACACCAACACCTATGTCAGGATGCTGTTCATCAACCATAGCTTGGCAATTAATACCATCATTCCCACAATCCTGATGAGAGGTTGCAGAGCCTGGGTCTCTGTACCTCCCTCTGCAACCAGAAGACCACAATCTGTGTGGATTGGTGATAACATCTCCTCCTCGCTGATGATCAACACTGGTGCACCTCAGGGGTGTGTGCTTAGCCCACTACTCTATTCTCTATACACCCATGACTGTTGTGGTGGACATAGCTCAAATACCATCTATAAACTTGCTGATGATACAACCATTGTTGGTAGAATCTCAGGTGGTGATGAGAGGGCATACAGGAGTGAGATATGCCAACTAGTGGAATGATGTCTCAGCAACAACCTGGCACTCAACACCAGTAAAACGAAAGAGCTGATTGTGGACTTCTGGAGGAGTAAAGCGAAGGAACACATAGCAATCCTCATAGAGGGATCAAAAGTGGAGAGGGTGAGCAGTTTCAAAATCCTGGGTGTCAAGATCTCTGAAGATCTAACCTGGTCCCAACATATTGATGCAGTTATAAAGAAGACAAGACAGTGGCTATACTGCATTAGGAGTTTGAAGTATGTCAACATATACACTTAAAAACGTCTATAGATGTACAGTGGAGAGCATTATTACAGGCTGCATCACTGTCTGGTATGTTGGGGGGGTTGAAGGACAACAGCACAGGACCGAAAGAAGCTGCAGAGGATTGTAAGTTTAGTTGGCTCCATCTTGGGTAGTAGCCTACAAAGTACCCAGGACATCTTCAAGGAGTGGTGTCTCAGAAAGGCAGAGTTCATTATTAAGGATCTCCAGCACACAGGGCATACCCTTTTCTCGATGTTGCCATCGGGTAGGAGGTACAGAAGCCTGAAGGTCCACACTCTGCGATTCAGGAACAGCTTCTTCCCCTCTCCCATCCAATTCCTAGGACACTACTTCACTTTTCTAATATACAGTATTTGTTTTGCACAATTTTTAATCTAGTCAATATACATATACTGTAATTGATTTAGTTATTATTGCCATTTTATTTTGGTTTTTTCTTTTATATTATGTATTGCATTGTACTACCGCTGCTGCAAAGTTAACAAATTTCACATCACATGCTGGTGAAAATAAACCTGATTCTGATCTGCAGGAAAATGAATCTCAGGGTAGTATATAAACTTTGAAGTCACCAACTTTGGATTTGATACATCCAAAATTACTGAATGGTGAAAGTTCTGGAGGTCTGGGCCGTGTCTTTCTGATTTTCCTGGATATAGAATGGCTATACACAAATGCATACAGCACAGAAGCAGTCCTTTGGCCCATCATGTCCTTGCCAACCATCAGCTACCCACTTACATTAGTCTCGTTCTTTTTTATTTTTCCTGCATAACATCAACTTCAGTTTCTGTACACTGGGGGAATTTACAGTGGTCAATTAACCAAACAATGTGCACGTCTTTGGGATGAGGGTGAAAACAAGGGCACCCAGGGGAAACCCATGCTATTATAGGGAGATGTGCAAACTTCATACATGTAGTACCTGAGGTCATTGAACCCAGGACTCTGGCACGGTGAGGTAGTGGCTCGACTAATTGTACCATTGTACCACCCAAAATATGTTGGAGGAAAACTACACATAGTACATGTTTAAAACATATCTCGGCAACCTCATGCTAATTAGTTTGACCTCTTTACTGGGAAAACTTATAACTCAGGACAAAATGAATTTCTCATTTAGAAATTGGAATTGGATTTTTCTTGAACAGAAAAGCCTACAAAAATTAGTGGATACGCCCAGTCTATCACAGGGAAAGCGCTCGCCACCCTTGAGCACATCACAGAAAAGCAGTATCCATCATCAAGCACCCATCGTCCAAACCATACGCCAATCTCACTGCTGCCAATGAAAAGTGGGTACAGGAGCTTAGATCCCACACCACCAGATTCAGCTGCAGTTATTACCCTTCAACCATCAGGCTCCTGAACCAGAGTGGAAAACTTCGCTCTCCTCAATGCTGAATTGATCCCACAACCTATGGACTCACTTTCAAGGACTCTACAACTCACACACAAAATGCTGGAGAAACTCGGCAGTTTAGGCAGCATCTGTGGAAAAGAGTAAACTCTCTACATTTTGGGCCTAGAACCTTCATCAGGACTGGAAAGGAAGAGGGAAAGAAAGAAGTCAGAATAAGAAGATGGCAGAGGGAAGGAGGAGGTAGAAGTACAAGGTGGCAGGTGATAAAGCGAAACTGGAAAAGGGGTGTGAAATAAAGAGCTCGAAAGTTGATTGCTGGTAAAACTCATATTCTCAATATTATTTATTTATTACTTGTTTTTTGCTTTTGTATTTGCACAATTCGTTGTCTTTTGCACAAAGTTGTTTGTCAGTGTAGTTTTTCTTTAATTCTATTGTGTCTTTGTATTTACTGTGAATACCCGCAAGAAAATTAATCACAGTATAATTTATGGTGATATGTATGTTCTTTGATAATAAATTTACTTTGAAATTTGGATCTTAAAGAAAGCAAATATTGATTTGTTAAAGGCAAGTCATATTTAAATACCTGAGTGCATATTTCATGAAGTAATAGTGAGTTGATGAAATCACTGCAGGTTGATTGTATTTTCAAAGGTTATTTGATAAAATGCAATAAAGGGCTTGTCAGCATAATACTTTATACTTTATTGTCGCCAAACAGTTGATACGAGAACGTACAATCATCACAGCAATATTTGATTCTGCGCTTCCTGCTGTCTGGATTACAAATATTAAATATATTAGTAAATATAAAAAATTTAAATTTTAAATCATAAATAGAAAAATGGAAAGTAAGGTAGTGCAAAAAAACCGAGAGACAGGTCCGGATATTTGGAGGATACGGCCCAGATTCGGGTCAGGATCCGTTCAGCAGCCTTATCACAGCTGGAAAGAAGCTGTTCCCAAATCTGGCCGTACGAGTCTTCAAGCTCCTGAGCCTTCTCCAGGAGGGAAGAGGGACGAAAAGTGTGTTGGCTGTGTGGGTTGTGTCCTTGATTATCCTGGCAGCACTGCTCCGAAAGTGTGCGTTGTAAAGTGAGTCCAAGGACAGAAAATTGGTTTGTGTGATGTGATGTGCTGCGCTGTGTTCACGATCTTCTGCAGCTTCTTTCAGTCTTGGACAGGATAACTTCCATACCAGGTTGTGTTGCACCCTAGAAGAATGCTTTCTACGGTGCATCTATAAAAATTAGTAAGGGTTTTAGGGGACAGGCCAAATTTCTTTAGTTTTCTCAGGAAATAAAGGCGCTGGTGGGCCTTCTTGGCAGTGGACTCTGCTTGGTTGGACCAAGTCAGGTCTTTTGTGATATTGACCCTGAGGAACTTTAAGCTTTTGACCTGTTCCACTTGTACACCACTGATGTAAATTGGGTCGTGCGGTCCGCTACTCCTTTTGAAGTCAACAACCAATTCCTTTGTCTCGCTGACGTTGAGGGATAGATTATTGTCTTTGCACCATGCCACCAGGTTCTTAATTTCCTCTCTGAACTCAAACTCATCATTATCCGAGATGCAGCCTACAATTGTTGTGTCATCAGCAAACTTATATAATTATATACTTATATAATTGAAGCCTGTGAAATAAAATTGACTTTGTGATTAAGAGATTTTCTTAATTGTGATTAAGAAAAGAAGATTAATGGTGAATGGTTGCTTTTTGGACTGGAGAAAGGTGAACATATTTGTTCCTCTGTGTGTAGTGTTAGACAGAAAGAGCATGTCCCAGGGCTCACTCAACTGTTCAATGGGTCATTGCTGATCATCCACTTCAATGTTCTATTCCTACTCTTTCTAATAGCATTCCTTAGCATTAAGAAATGGACCATAAGATATAGGAGCAGAAGTAGGCCATTTGGCCCATCAAGACTGCTCCACCATTCAATCATAGGCTGATCTAATTCTTCCAGTCATCCCCACTCCCCTGCTTTTACCCCATACCGCTTGATGCCCTGGCTAATCAAGAACCTATCTATCTCTGCCTTAAATACACCCAATGACCTGGCCTCCACAGCCGCTCGTGGCAACAAATTCCGCAGATTTACCACCCCCTGACTAAAGTAATTTCTCCACATCTCAGTTCTAAAAGGACAGCCTTCAATTCTGGGTCGTGCCCTCTTGTCCTAGATTCCCCTGCTTTGCCATATCTAATCTGTTCAGGCCTTTTAACATTCGGAATGTTTCTGTGAGATCCCCCCTCATTCTCCTGAACTCCAGGAAATACAGCCCAAGAGCTGCCAGACGTTCCTCATACCGTAACCATTTCATTCCTGGAATCATTCTCGTGAATCTTCTCTGAACCCTCTCCAATGTTAGTATATCCTTTCTAAAATAAAGAACCCAAAACTGCACACGATACTCCAAGTGTGGTCTCACGAGTGCCTTATGGAGCCTCAATATCACATCCCTGCTCTTATATTCTACACCTCCTGAAATGATGGCCAACATTGCATTTGCCTTCTTCACAACCAACTCACCTGGAGGTTAACCTTTAGGGTATCTTGCACAAGGGCTCCCAAGTCCCTTTGCATCTCTGCATTTTGAATTCTCTCCCCATCTAAATAATAGTAATAGTCTGCCTATTTATTTCTTCCACCAAAGTGCATAACTCTACACTTTCCAACATTTGCCACTTCTTTGCCCATTCCCCTAAACTATCTAAGTCTCTCTACAGGCTCTGTTTCCTCAACACTACCCGCTCTTCCACCTATCTTTGTATCATTGGCAAGTTTAGCCACAAATTCATTAATACCGTAGTCCAAGTCACTGACGTACATCGTAAAAAGCAGCAGTCCCAACACTGACCCCTATGGAACTCCACGGGTAACCGGCAGCCAGCCAGAATAGGATCCATTTATTCCCACTCTCTGTTTTCTGCCGACCAGCGAATGCTCCACCCATGCTAGTAAATTCTTTGTAATTCCATGGGCTCTTACCAAAGCTAAACAGCCTCATGTGTGGCACCTTGTCAAACGCCTTGTGAAAATCCAAGTACACCATGTCTACTACATCTCTTTTGTCTACCCTGTTTGTAATTTCCTCAAAGAATTGCAGGAGGTTTGTCAGGCAGGATTTTCCTCTCGGGAAACCATGCTGGCTTTGGCCTATCTTGTCATGT
Source organism: Mobula hypostoma (assembly GCF_963921235.1). NCBI lineage: Eukaryota > Metazoa > Chordata > Chondrichthyes > Myliobatiformes > Myliobatidae > Mobula > Mobula hypostoma. Next base: position 10,202,091 of record NC_086107.1, read on the forward strand.
GCCTCCAGGTACTCCGTAATTTCATCCCTAACAATCGATTCCAACAACTTCCCAACCACTGATGACAGGCTAACAGGTCTATAGTTTCCTTTCTGCTGCCTCCCACCCTTCTTAAATAGCGGAGTAACATTTGCAGTTTTCCAGTCATCCGGTACAATGCCAGAATTTATCGATTTGAAAGATCATTGTTAATGCCTCCGCAATCTCACCAGCTACTTCTTTCAGAACCCAAGGGTGCATTCCATCACGTCCAGGTTTATCCACCCTCAGACCATTAAGCTTCCTGAGCGCCTTCTCAGTCGTAATTTTCACTGCACAAACTTAGTTCCCTGACACTCTTCAATGTCTGGTATACTGCAGACGTCTTCTACTGTGAAGACTGATGCAAAATACACATTCTGTTCCTCTGCCATCTCTGCATCTCTCATTACAAATTGAGGCTGGAGATATTGTATTGATCCTATATCACCGAGGAGATCATTCTGGACTTCAGGCATGCTAGGAGCCACACTCACGTCCCCATCTACATCAATGGAGCTGTAGTGGAGCGTGTATCAAGCTTCAAATTCCTTGGTGTCCACATTTCCGAGGATCTCACCTGGTCCCTGAACTCCTCCATCCGATCATAAAGGCGCAACAGCACCTTTATTTCCTGTGGAGCATCAAGAAAGCTCACCTCTGTCCCAGGATACTGATGGGCTTTTACCGCTGTATCATTGAGAGCATACTCACCAACTGCATCTCAGTGTGGTATGTCAATTGTCCCGTATCGGACCACAAAGCACTCCAGTGTGTGGTGAAAACTACCCAGCGGATTATTGGCACCCAATTGCCCACCATCGAGAACATCTACCATAAACGCTGCCTGGGCAGGGCAAAAAGCATGATCAAGGATGCATCTCACCCTAACCATGGACTTTCTACTCTCCTCCTATCCAGTAGGCGCTACAGGAGCCTCCGCTCCTGCACCAGCAAGCACAGGAAGAGCTTCTTCTCTGAGGCTGTGACACTGCTGAACCTCACATCACAGCACTAAGCAGTATTGCACCCATATTGTACTGTCTCAGTACTTTTATATTTGTGTGCTGTAGCACTTTTTATTCAGTTATTTTGTAAATACTATTCTTTGCATTTCTGGTTAGTGCTAACTGCATTTCATTGGCTTTGTATCTGTACTCGGCACAATGACAATAAAGTTGAATCTAATCTCATCTAAATCTACCCTCGACCCTCTTTTACTCTTAATATACCTAAAAAAGCTATATATACTTAACACCTTATATACTTAAAAAATGTATCTCTGACTTGACCTCTGCCTTGTGTAGCAGTTAGCGCAATTGCTTTACAGCGCCAGTAATCAGTTGAGTTTGATTCCTGTTACTGTCTGTAAGAAGTGTGAGAGTTTTCTTCTGCTGCTCTGGTTTTCTCCCACATTCCAGGACGTATGATTTAGGGTTGGAGTTAGTAAGCTGTGAGCTGCTTTTGGCGACACTTGCGGGTTGCCTCCAGCGTATTCGCACTGATTTGATTTGACTTGACTCAAAACGATGCATTTCACTACATGTTTCAATGTACATGTGACAAATAAAGCTATTCTTTCATTTCATATGTTCACCGCACTCTGATGAAATTACTCCTAATCTTTGTTCTATGTTGTATATTTCCATATCCTGCTATTGTGACCTTCTGCTCTGACTTTTCATCTGTTAGGAATATTGTCTGTGCATCTCATTGTTTGCTCTTGTTCTGATTCATTATCATGGATCAGAATTGGGTATAATATCACTGACATGCATCGTGAAATTTGTTGTTTGGTAGCAGCGGAACATAAAATACTAAGTTACAAAAAGAAATATATATTTTTAAAAATTAAATAAGTAATGCAAAAATAGTGAGATAGTGATAATTGTTCCTTTGTCCATTCAGAAATCTAATGGTGGAGAAGAGGCTATTCCTAAAACATTGAGTGTGTGTCTTCAGGCTCCTCTAACTCCTCTCTGATGGTAGTAATATGAAGAGAACACGTCCTGGGTGATGGGGTCCTTAATAGCAGATGCCACCTTTTTGAGATATCACTTTTTGAAGATACCCACAATGCTGGGGATGCCTTTGCAACCCACTGCAAATTTTTTTCCAATCCCGTATAGTGACCCCTCTGTACCAGACAGTGATGCAACCAGTTAAAATGCTCACCACGGGACATCAATAGAAATTTGCTAGAGCTTTTGGTGAGCCATATATACCTGCTGGAGTTCCTTCTTCATAGTCACATCAATATGCCGGGCACAGGATAGATCCTCTGAGATATTGACACCCAGGGACCTGAAACTGCACACCCTTTTCAATTCTTGATAAGGGTTTAGTGTGTGTTCCCTCAACTTTCCCTTCCTGAAGTCCACAATCAATTTACAAAACACATGGATTAGTGGGGTGATGAAATTTAATGCTGAGGTACAGAATGATGTATTTAAGTATCAAGAGTAAAGAGGTAATATAATCTTTACAAATCTTTCAAATGGCAGGAGAGTTTGTGAAAGCAGTTTACAAAGGCTTTATAAATATAAACATAAAGTGTAAAAGCAAAGCAGTTATGTTTAACACTAAAAACACTGGCTTGGAGGGAAAGTCTCTTAACCTGGGCACTGTACTTCAGGAGGACTGCAAAAAAAAAAATTAGGGATAATAGACTTCTGTCAACTGGAACAGTTGGGATTGTTCTCTTGGGAGTAGACTAAATGGGGAAAAGATTGGACAGGTGTTTGGTATCATAAATAAAGAGACATTTTTCCATTGAAGGATGGATTGACATTGCTGACATTGGCATAGGGAACAAAGGTAAATGCTTTCTTATTCAGTGAGTAATCATGAGGAATTTCTTTAGCCAGAGGGTGGTGAATCTGTGGAATTATTTGCCACATATGGCTGTAGAGGTCAAGTCATTGGGTATATTTAAAGCAAAGATTGATAGGTTCTTGATTAGTAAGGGTGTCAAAGGTCAGGGAGAAGACAGGAGAATGGGGTTCAGAAGGATAGTAAATCAGCCATGATGAAATAGGGTGGACTCAATATTTAGGAGCAAAATGCTGATCACTTTGTATTTTGATTTAAGTGGCCTATAAAGATAAGAGGGTGTGATTAATGTGCAGACTTTATTTACGAAAAGAGAAAATTAAATTCTGCTCCTATGTCTTATGGTCATCACTCAAAAGGCTGAAGAAGCAGTTTCAACCATGACAAAGAGCAGTTGAATAACTATGGGTTTAAAAAAAATAATTGCAGGTCTCCAGGCTAGGAGCCAAGATAGAAATGGTCTGGGTAACTTTTACTTTAAAAATGCTAGCATATACCCAAGGCCTCTTGTCACCAGGCAATGTGAAATATTAAGATGAGCTTCCAAGCAAACTTATGGGCCATATGAAAAGCACGGAAAAATGATGAAAACTTTGGGGATGTTTCTAGACTAATGCAAAATGAAATTCAGAGATTTAAGAACACAAAAAATTCTGCAGCTGCTGGAAGTCCACAGTTGCGCACAGAAAATGCTAGAGGAACTCAGCAATTCAGGTTGTATCTAGGGAAAGGAATAAAAAGTAGAAGTTTCGCGTGGACACCCTTTAACAGAACTGGAATCAGCTCGAAAGGTAGTCCCTTTACTCCTTTTCAAGGATGTAGAAGAGGTCAGATCATGGTGGACAGAGATGAACAGTTGCCTACAATTTATTTGGAACAAGGCCGTAGAACATTTAAAAACACGTGAATTTTGCAAATCAAAATCCTAAAAAGGTTATGATACAGGAGGAGGTCAATTAAGCCATTTGGGTGGAGAAAATAGTTTGCTTTAATCATGAGGTCTGCAGCCTAGTAGATTGTATCTCTTTATGTGCACCACATATTTTTCAAATGTGGGAGGGTTCTGCCTTTTGAGACAGTGAGTTTTGGATCTTGAACCCTGTCAGTGAAAAAAAGATTTTCTTCACTTCTGATCCTACTATACCTTGTATATACTGTATGTGCCCTGATCTTTAATTCTGAAGGGAAGTGGGTCTGTACCCATCAAGGCTCCTCAAAACTTTAGGCACCTCAATTAAATTAAACAAGAGCTACAAGGTAATGTTGCAGCTCTGTAAAATACTGATTAGACCCCACATGGAGTATTGTGTTCAGTTCTGGTTGCCTCATAAAAAGGATGTGGAAGCTTCAGAGAGTGTGCAGGGGAGATGTACCAGTATGTTGCCTGGATTGGAGAGTATGTATTATGAGGATGGGTCGAGTGAGCTAGGGCTTTCACTTTGGAGTAAAGGAGGATGAGAGGTGACTTGATAGAGCTGCACTGGATGATAAAAGTGAACAACCAGAGACTTTTTCCCAGGGTGGAAATGGCTAATAGGGGTCATAATTTTACAGTGATTGGGGGAAGGTATTGGGGGGTGCGGAGTCAGGGGTAGGTTTTTTTTAAACACAGGAATAGGTGCATGGACCGCACTGCCTGGGATGGTGGTAGAGGCAGATTCATGAGGGACATTTTAAGAGATTCACAGATAGGTACATGGATGAAAGAAAACAACCTTATCCAGTGTTTCTAACCACTGTAACTTTCCAGTCCTGGCACTGTGTAAAAATACAATATCTTTCCTGTGATTATGATGACTAGCTGGATTGGGAGTTATTGTATGTCAGTGAGAAGAGTCCTATCCTGTAGGTTTTTCCATTCCATTCTATAGAGAGGAATTGAGGAAAATTAATTTGTTGCCTGAGGATGACAGCACTGACTGACAGAACCATAACCTATAACGTTACAGATGTTATGATGGAAACTGGGATGGAATAGGGTAGTTTTTGTCAAGGACCACGTAGTCTCCTGTGTCACTATTTTCTATTTTATTTTATGAACCTGTATTTCAATGTTCATTTTCATGAAGTTTAAATTAATAGGAACTATTTATTCATTTCAGGGAGATAAGTTTCAACTGTCGCGATCACCAGTTTTATTTTGAGGATTGGCCATGAATTCTGTGAAACATGGTAACGTTAGCAGATAAAAGTTGGAACTTTATGAAATAAATAAGGAAGAAAGTATTTAATAAATTCTCAGAATTATAATGCACTTTCTTTCTGTTGTGTTTTGATTTAACTTCTGTCAGAGGCTCAAGTTTTTGAATGGAGAGATGTTATTGACCTTAGAATTAATATACAGCTGAGATAACTGATCAGAGAATTAATTCCGCTGAGTTCATCCTATGCAGATGGCAACAGTGCATTTGCTACTTAATCAACATATTCTGGTTTTGGTTTTGATTTTGAAAGCTTCCTTGTTTCTTAACCTATTTAATACTTTGGAAGTAAAACTTAAAGTATCTCTCCAATTGGCACAAGAAAAATTCCATTCTAATGCATCAAAGTGCTTTTGTGGCCTGAATCCCAGATGTTAATTTGATGTGGAGCATTGGCATTGTTTCTGGTGTGTCTCCTTTTCCTCTGAATAGCATATTGGAGGCCTATATAACTTAAAGCAATCTCTTTACAATTGCAGAATTATTTCACTCAAAACTGCTGCAGATCTTTGTGGCACATCATTTCATGTGTCTCGCTGTGACCTTTAGCTGGAATGATGGGAGGTGGTAATGATAAACACACCCATTCATTTACTGAAATGATCACTCAAAAGTGCTTTGTTTCTCTCATCAGCATAGAGAATTTCCACATGTATCTTGAAGACATCATGCGACATCGATGGGAACTCGAAGAGGGGAAGGAAAACCCACTGCAGGGAATACACTTTAGGGGTCTTTCTTCCAGGGTAATTGTAGAAATTTTGCACAGACTATGTGATTACCGTTTGGATGCCACAGATGTATTTGACCTTCTAAAGGTAAGGGATTTTATTTTTTGGATTTTTTTCCCTCTTAAATATATTAACCTAGAGCAGGGGTGCCCGATCTTTTTTATGCCATGGGCCAATACCATTAAGCGGAGGATCTATGGATCCCAGGTTGAGGAAACCTGATGTAGAGGAATATTAGCACAATGGCGTTGGTCAGGTTGTTGAAATGTTGATGTTTTTGTAAGTATAAAGTCGGTGTGCCACAATAAATGTTCTCAGTAGCGATTATAAACTTTGCAGTGTGCTGGTATAGAACAGTTTTTAAAGTTGCTAAATTTATCTGCTGCAGATGTTTTCAGTGGCTTCCCAGTCTTAATGACTCTTGTGTTCTGCTCTGATTCAAGATGTTTTTCACTGTACTTTCCTTCAAGGTTAGATTATTTATAGTTTTTGTAAAGATGCTGCTGTTAAATACAGGAACATGAAAATTGTGATTAGGTACCACATCTCTACTACTGAATTTCACTATTGTATTATTCTAAGCTCCAAATCCACTGTCTTTATGAACAAAATTATCAAGGGTTTAATTCCTTACATTTTTTAAAGTCAATTTCAAGTTTACTTTTCGTTGAATTAATTTGCATACATCTGACTGTTAATTGTACACCATAGAAATAGGCCTTTCAACCAACCATCATGCCTGTCTATAGTAACTGCATTTGCCTGTATTAATTCAATATCTTTCTGTTCCTTATTCACTAAGCTTGCATGGGGTTTCTTTATGCTTGTACCTTATGCCTCTATTAATAAAATTAAATATCCTTTTCTTCTTGAAGTAATTTTCACAATATGTCTTTTGGAGATTTGTGTGCAATCCTCTGAGCCTGCACCCTCTTATAAACCTTTGATTATTTGCCTCTCTTTATCCTTCCAGTGAAAATATATCATTTTTAATTTAATTGGCTCTGCATCTACTGCCTTCTCCAGTCTATATGATCTCTTGAAATCTTTTATCTTCTATATGGACTACAAACTTTACAATTATGTCTTGTTCAGGCCCTCCCTACAAGCACCCAAATATCTGTAGATATTACCCCACTTAATCCTGGTCACACCCCCATAAACCTGATGACTTTTGTAAGGAGGAGCAAGATCCAATAAAGGCAAGTGTTGGACCTGGTTAATGAAGGCGTAGGCCAGATCAAAGTGGCAGGGTTGCGTGACACTGAATCTCAAGTGGTGAGATCAAGAAGCACAAGGGATGATTTGCCCACTGCCCGCATACTCTCAGATGTCTTGATGTTAGGTACATGCATTCATTCCAATGAACTGCAGAGCAAGTTTCCTCACTCTTCACCTTCAGTAAATTTGTTCTTACCCATATATGTATTTTGATGTGATTTATTATCATACTGAGAAGGTATGGTTACTATATTACTATATCAAATGGTTTTTGTGTGCTTTCCCACTGAAAGACAAAATTAACTTGGGAGTATCTGTCAAAATTTAACCAGTTCATTACTGGGGGGGGGGGGGTGGTGCGGCCTGTATATCCAGGTCTGAGTAATTACTGTATATCAAGAAGAACTGTGGTGCTTGAACTTGAAAGAATGAACTTGGGTATCACGACTGCATGTCTCCCTCCTGTCTTACTAAAAAGCCAAAGCAAGGATGTGGTCCATGTTTACCTTTTTTTTTCCTCCACAGTCTCCCCACCCATCACAATTTCTGTAGCTTATGCTTCATAAATTTCTCACATCTTGTAACCTTTTTTGTGGTACTCTATACTTTTTTAGGCTGTATATTCATATTTGTAGACTATAAAACCAAATAAAGATGCTTATTGGGAGGAATGGTGTTACAAAGCATGATTTAGAGTCATAGAACACTACAACACAGGAACAGGCCTACAGCCCATCAGGTCTGTGCTAAACCATTGATCTGCCTAGTCCCATCAACTTGCAGCTGGACCATAGCCCTCCATACTCTTCCCATCCATGTGTCCAAATTTCTCTTAAATGTTTAAATCAACCCTGCATCTACCACTTGAGCTGGCAGCTTGTTCCAAACTCTCGTCACATTCTGAATGAAGAAATTCCCCTTAATCATTTCACCTTTCACCCTTAACCCATGACCTCTAGTTGTAGCCTCATCCACTTCAGTGGAAAAAGCCTGCTTGCAGTTTACCCTATCTATACCTCTCATGATTTTGTATACCTATATAAAAATCTCCCTTCAATCTTCTACGTTCCAGAGACTAAAGTTCTAACCTAGTTAACCTTTCCCTAGAACTTTTTTTTAATCTGACTCTTGGTATGATGTATATGAATTTTGTTTCAGGGTCTCGAAGCAGATAGCTTAAGAGTAGAAGCCCTCGGAGAGGACAACACTGGGGCTCGATACTGGTATTTCTATGGCACCAGGCTGTACAAAGAGATGCCTCCACCAGCACCGCCGAAGGAGGACCCAAAATATAAACTATCAAAGAATGATAATAAGTAATTAAAATTTTGTATTTTAATTCATTTAAATTTCTTTAAGTACAAGGTTGATTCAAATTGCCCGTTAATTAAGTGCAAAAATTCATTTTGATCAGTGTGCAGTGATGTCTCTCAGTTGAAGTATTGGAATTAGAGAGTACCTGGATATTTCAGGTAATTCTCCTTGAATATAAGGACTGTCTTAATGGCTCTGGCCCTGTAGTCACTGGAGTTTAGAAGAATGAGGGAGGATCTCATTGAAACCTATCAAATATTGAAAGACCAAGATAGAGTGGACGTGGAGAGGATATTTCCTATAGTGGGAGAGTCCAGAACCAGAGGGTACAGCCTCAGAATATAAGGATGTCCCTTTAGAATGGAGATGAGGAGTTTCTTTAGCTAGAGGTTAGGGAATATGTGAATATATACAGCTATGGAGGCCAAGTCATTGAGTACATTTAAAGCGGATTCTTGATTAGTAAGGGAATCAAAGATTACAGTGTTTTCCTTTCTTGGCCTTTTTGGCCCAATTATTCTTCTGTCTGCCTATGGGTTAATTGCAGGTGTGTGTTTTTTTTCAACTACCTTTTTAAAATAAAAACAGAAACAGGTGTGGACTGTTCGGTATGTTTGTGGCTGGTGTTCTAGCTCAATGTCATTCCTTCTGTCTCCCGGTTTCATCCCTTTTGTGTCGAGATTGCTTGTGACTTCGCAAACAAGGTATTTTCTAGATGCTGGAAATCCAATGCAACCCACACAAAATGCAAGAGGAACTCAGCAGGTCAGACAGCATCTATAGAAGTGTATAAGCAGTCGATATTTTGGACCGAGACCCTTCTTCAAGACTGGAAAGGAAGGGGGAAGATGCCAGAATAAAAAGGTGGGAGGGAAAGGAGGACCAGCTGGAAGGTAATAGGTGAAGTCTGAGGAAAAACTTCTTCACACAGAGAGTGGTGAATCTGTGGAATTCTCTGCCACAGGAAACATTTGGGGCCAGTTCATTGGATATATTTAAGAGGGAGTTAGATATGGCCCTTGTGGCTAAAGGGATCAAGGGTTATGGAGAGAAGGCAGGTACAGGGTTCTGAGTTGGATGATCAGCCATGATCGTACTGAATGGTGGTGCAGGCTCGAAGGGCCGAATGGCCTACTCCTGCACCTATTTTCTATGTTTCTAAGACAGATTGGTAGAAAATGTAAGGGGCTGGAGAGGAAGGAATCTGATAGGAAAAGAGAGTGAACCAGAGGAGGAAGGGAAGGATTAGGAGACCCAGGGGGGAGGTGATAGGCAGGTGAGGCCAGAGTGGGGAACCGAAGAGAGGGAAAGGGAGGGGAAGAAATAATTTCCGGAAGGAGAAATCGATATTCATGCCATCATGTTGGAGGGTAACCAGACAGAATATGAGCTGTTGCTCCTCCACCCTGAGAGAGACCTCATCATAGCAGAAGAGAAGGCCATGTACCAACATGTTGGAACAGGAAGGAGAATGGGAATTAAAATGGCTGGTATCTGGGAAGTTCCATTTTTGGCAGATGGAGCAGAGGTGCTTGACAAAGCAGTCCCCTAACTTACCGAAGTTGAAGAGGCTGCATCAGCACCACCAGATACAATAGACAAACCCAACAATCCACAGGTGAAGTGTTGCCTCACCTGGAAGGACTGTGTGAGGCCCTGATTGGAGGTGAGGGAGAAGGTGAATGGGCAGGTGTAGCACTTTGGCCGTTTGCAGGGATAAGTGCCAGGAGGGAGATTAATGGAGAGAGGTAAATGGGCAAGAGAATTATAGAGGGAGCCATCCCTGCGGAAAGTGGGAGGGGAGGTAAAGATTGTTGGTACAATCCCTTTGGAGATGGTTTAAGTTGCAAAGAATGATGTGTTGGATATGGAAGCTCATGGGGTGGTAGGTTAGACCAAGAGGAACTCTTTCCCTATTAAGGCAGCAGGAAGGTGGGGTGAGAGTGGATGTCCAGGAAATGGGGGAGATGCGGATGAGGGCAGGATCAGTGCTGGAGGAGAGGAAACCACTTTCTTTGAAGGAGGGCAACATCTCCAATTTCCTAAAAAAAAACAGATGTGGAGGTGAAGGAACTGAGAAAAAGAAATAGCATATTTACAGAAAAAATTAGTAGTATTTTCTAGATGCAGGTTTCCCCCGCCATCCGAAGGTAGAGCGTTCCTATGAAACGGTTCGTAAGCTGGAATGTCGTAAAGCGAAGAAGCAATTACCATTTATTTATATGGGGAAAATTTCTGAGCGTTCGCAGACCCAAAAGTAACCTATCAAATCATGCCAAATAACACATAAAACCTAAAATTACAGTAACATATAGTAAAAGCAGGATTGATATGATAAGTACACGGCCTATATAAAGTAGAAATACTTTTCTACAATCATTGCCGCACTGTTCTCCATAGCGAAAATCTCACGCAAGCGCTCTCGGCAGAAACATGGTGCAAGCGCTGTTGGCAGAAACATGGCACAAGCGCTCTCGGCAAAAACACTCTCTCCAGTAACCTTCAAGCTATGAAGCTGCCAAATCATACCAAATAACACGTAAAAATACACAGCCTATATAAAGTAGAAATAATGTATGTACAGTGTAGTATCACTTGCGGGAATCAGGAAGACATCGAGCACACTGATGATGGTGTGGTAGGCTGAGTCATTGGAGGTTGGGGTGGTGCAGTGGCCCCCACCCTCCGGGCAGCTGACTGATACCGATCCGCGATGAAATCAGCAATCGCCTCTGATCTGGGTCGACATTTATGTGCCGAGCGGCACCTAATTAATTAGCTTGTTTATTTCGGCTTTTTTTCTTAAAGGTGTACTGGGTGCGTCCCGACTACCGCTGCATTCTTCGCGGATCGGTATCTGTCCGCAGCCCAGGGGTTGGGGTGGTGGGGCACTGGGGTGTCATCTCGTCATCTGTTTCCATCAGGGCAGGCAGGTCATCTTCTTCTATGTCTGCTTGCCTCGATGCCGAAGGTCAAGGTTCGTCGTCTGCTGTTGCTGATGTTGAAGGCTTGAAAAACAACAGTATGCTTGACTGCTTAGCCTCGCGCATTTTTCTATCATACAGTTCTTTGTAAGGACTCAAACCGTCTTGCAATTATGCCCTAAACTGACATACCCTTTCAAAATTAAAGTCGTACTTTTCTGCAATAATTTACAGCGAAAATCTCATGCAGTTGCTTCACATTCAGTTCCTGGACATCTTCACTTTCGGTCCGTTTGCTACTGCATTCGGTTTCAATTGTTATCCTTTCCTCTTCCAATTGCATCAGCTCTTCATCTATCAGTTCTTGGTCATGGGATGCCAAAACCTCTTCAACATCATCTTTGTCAACTTCCACAAGCCAAACTCATTTTGTCCTTACTTCGTTTACCACGATCGAAACGCTTAATTATGTCTAGTTTTACGCTAAGTGTAACACTCTTACAAGCTCTTTTAGGCTTTTCTGATACCTTAGAACTCACCTTGAAAATGGATGCTCACAGGCACGTGTTTAAGCAATGCCGGTGAGAATGCAGTTCCGAATCCAGGAGAGAGCGGCTGCTCGGGGCGTGCGCTGCTTTTTTTCGCGCGCTGCCTTTTTTTGTAACAGTGAAAACACCAAGAACAGGTAACTAATGTAGGTCTTTCGTAACAGCAATGTGTGGTAAAGTGAATGTTCGAAAAATGGGGGATTTCTGTATTGTCAGATGTTAACTTTCAGTGAGTCACTGTAACCTTTGCTTTCTAGGAAAGGAAAGAAACTCAAAGAGGAACAAAAAATCAAAAATTCCAAGATATTACATAAAAATATTACAAAAACTGAAAATGAGAAGCTGAAGAAAAAGTGGAAACTTCGTTACAGTTTATCAAAATCAAGGTAGGATAGAACATACAAACAGCAGTTCAGTTTCATAATGTGTTACAGTTAAGTAACATTTTGCTGAATAATGCTTGTTACTGTTACAATTAACACATTTCTTCCAGACTTTAAGATTTCCGTTTCCTGTTTAGGTTTGAGCGAGGAGAAAAGGGAAGTGGATTGCTTGGTGGAACCTCTGATGAAGAGGCTAATGTGCAGAAGGAAAATGATGCAATTGGATGTAATGGTAAGAATGTATAAGGACAAAGCACTATTGGTGGTACTTATTGGCAGGTGACGAGTGATGAAGAATATGCGCTAAGTGGCATTTAGTAAATTGCTAATTAGATGTAGATTATGGAACTGAAACAGTTCATGATTATATCATACTGATATGAAGCATTTAATAAAAATCCCAATCATATGTTAGCTCTGGGGGGTGCTGGTGGAAAAAGTTCATATGTGCTCAGTTCTGGTCACCTCACTACAGGAAGGATGTGGAAACTATAGAAAAGGTGTAGAGGATATTTACAAGGATGTTGCCTGGATTGGGGAGCATGCCTTATGAGAGTAGGTTGAGTGAACTCGGCCTTTTCTCTTTGGAGTGGTGGAGGATGAGAGGTGACCTGATAGAGGTGTATAAAATGATTAGAGGCATTGATCGTGTGGGTAGTCAGAGGCTTTTTCCCAGGGCTGAAATGGCTAACACAAGAGGGCACAGTTTTAAGGTGCTTGGAAGCAGGTACGGAGGAGATGTCGGGTGTAAGTTTTTTTTACGCAGAGAGTGGTGAATGCGTGGAATGGGCTGCTGGTAACAGTGGTGGAGGCAGATATGATGGGGTCTTTTAAGAGACTCCTGCAGCTTAGAAAAATAGAGGGCTATGGGTAACCCTAGGTAATTTTTAAAGTAAGGACATGTTTGGCACAGCATTGTGGGCGGAAGGGCCTGTATTGTGCTGTAGGTTTTCTGTGTTCCTGTATCATTGAAGTAACTGTGCCACAAGTCCTTGATTTGCACTCTTGCTGTACAAATATAAATGTTGTTAAGTCATCCATAATGCTAAACAACCACCCCCATGTTCCTTCAGCACATTAGGCATGATATTGAAACTTCTGAAAATAGTCATTGGGTTATCCTTGGGCTACTTCACATTTGTATCACCTGGTTCTGGAGGCCTAATGTCAAAAAACTTCAAACGTTGGTGGATTTGTATTTATTTTTGTTTCAATTGCATGAGGTTTGATTGGCACGTAGTATTTTCTAATCAGGTGTATTTTACATACTTAGTCGAGGTGGTGAGAGTCTTGGGGGAATTCAGATTAATTTATCATGTGTACATGGGAACATTCAGTGGAATGCATCGTTTGCATTAACAACCAACACATTCCGGTGCCAACATAGCACGTCCACAGTGCTCAGTCGAGCACACAGAACAGAACAGCAGCAGCAAAGCAAGCCCCTTTCCTCACTCCCATCAAACCTCCGACCCACCCCACACACAAACAGTCCTCCAACTCCAGGACAGACCGCCGGGCTTCAACTCCTGGGCTTCGATCTTCGGTATCGATTCGGGTTCCTTAGACAGTAGTTTAACTTGGATGTTATTCTTCATAGGGTTTGACAGCATTCCTCAAGTGTGGTGAATACCAAGCCAAAATATAATACTAATTCTCTCCATGATTAATTTCTGGAACTAGTTTCTTCAGTACTGCATATAGATGAAAAGAGCACATGGAGTCTTGTATGTCACACTTTAGAAGAATGGAAACATCTGGCTGAGTCCTTTGGAGAGAGTCAGTGTGCAAAGGAAAAGAAGCTGTATAAAATATTAACTGAGAACTTCATCCCTGAGATCAGCAATCTACTTGTACAGAAGGTGAGCTCATTTCTGTTTAGGTAAATATAGGTAACATCATAAGTAGGACAAGAGCATAGGGGCATGCCCAAAAATTTATCACAGGCCAGTCAGCAAAACTTTGTAGAAGCAAGAAAAAAGAGTCAAAATAAAATTTATTTTTGAAGTACCAAGGTAGTAATGTTACCATATTCGGGGCAGCACAGTAACATAGTGGTTAGCACAGCGCTATACAGTACCAGTGACCTGGGTTCAGTTCCTGCCTCCGCCTGCAAGGAGTTTGTGTGCTCTCCTCAGGACCACGTGGACTTCCTCCAGATACTCTGGTTTCTTTCCAGAGTCCGAAGATGTATGGTTTGGCAAGTTAATTGGTCATTGTAAACTGTCCCATGATTAGGCTAGCATTAAATTGGAAGATTGCTGGGCAGCGTGGCTTGAAGGGCCATATGGACCTATTTGCTGTATCCCAATAAAATAAAAAAATCCTACCTTGAGATTCATTTTCTTGCAGATATTTGCAGAAAATAAAGAAATACAATAGAATTTTTGAAAAACTATTCCAATACAAAGACCAACAAAAAATCGTTTGCAAAAGAAGACAAATTGTGTAAATAAAATAAATAATATTGAGAACATGAGTTGTAGAGTTCTTGAAAGTGGGTCTGTAGGTCGTGGCATCAGTTCAGCGTTGTAGTGAATGAATTTATCCACAACGATTCAGCAGACCGACGTTTCAGGTGTAATTACTGTTCTCGATCCTGGTGGTGTTGGACCCAAAGCTTCTGTACTCCCTGCCTGTTCGTAATGTGTGTTCATTTTGATAGTGCTTGGAAAGGGGAGAGACGTGTGGCATTTGAAATCAGTTATATGCAAAAATTATAAGGTGAATATGCGACAATACCTTCTTAGGTGGAGAACAGTTGTGATCTACAATTTGCTGCCTATTTGGTTGATAAAAAACATAATCACTTAGAGCTTTCAGGAAGAAATTGGATGGGAAAATACTTTACAGAGATGAGGAAACAAGTGGAGAAATGGGATGACTTGAGGAGCTCTACCTATAACCAACATTGTATGCTGAATAGTGGTTTCCAAAAAAAAAGTTTATGAAATAAAAAGGCTTACAGAGTGTTTTCCTCCTTTAGAATTTTCTTCTTGATTGATGCATGTTGGTGAGTCTCTTAGGAATGTAGGGGACGTGTTTCATCTCTAAATTGATCGATTTAATTGCTTGGCTGTCAGAAGTTAATTAATATGTTTGGCTTTCAAGATCAGTCTTTTATTTCCCTTTTGAAAGGACTTGGCTTGTAACTAATGGGAAGAAAGGTTTTATCATTCTCCACTTGCAATTATCCATTGTGCTAGTCCTTGGAAGGAAAGTGCAGTCTTTGGTCAGAGAAAATGGGAAATACAGAGCTGCAGAATGAAGATGTAGTTCATTTCCTATTTTCAGTCCAAACAGTTGATCCTTTAAATTGTGGATTTCATGGTATTTATAGCTGAATAACACAAATTAACGGGGTTTCTCCAATATAGGCTTAGATGCTATCTGAATAAAAACACATTATAGCTTGTGGCAGAAACTCATTCCAAAGACTAAGCCACATTGGCTGTCTTCATTTAAAGTGTAAGCCGATGATGGTGGCCAACATGAAATCGTAACACTTTCAATCGACAAAGATGTAAATAATATTCCCAGTTTCCCCTTCACCACTGAGTGAGTGACTCTGTATCTCAGTGTCAAAAAATAACCATATGGCATAATTAAATTTTCTTCTGGCCTCAGGAGAAACAACTGCAGAAGAAATTTGCTGAAATGCTTCCTCGTAGGGCTTCAGATCGTCTCCTTGTGAAACGTACCCAGCAGGAGGAATTGGTAAGTGATCATTTCCACCATCTCTTTCCCAATTGCATGCTGCAGATGATGGGCGAGTCACCTTCATTGTACTTTTAGAGAAACACTGTGTGGATGAGGTAAAAAGATGGATGGGAGCCTGGAATGATCAGATCCCTACCACCCCATCTATGTGACCATGTCCCATCAATTACTGCATCTTCCTTCATAGTATCCAGCCCTATTAGCAAAATATAGGGCTACGTAGGAGGGAATGTTAGATTGATCTTTGTATAGGTTAAAAGGTCGGCACAACATCATGGGCCAAAGGGCTTGTATTGAGCTGTACTGTTCTATGTTCTAAGTCATCATGATGTACCTCCCTGTCAATTAACACGTGACTTGTGCAAATACCAGGCATGATATACTGATACTGACATTGAGTTCCCAAAGTATTCCAAACTTTGAAGATTGTCGACATTTAGTAGGCAAATCAGTATGCAAGTGTGCCGCCTCTTCCCAGAAACATAGGTAGTATGAGTCACATTAAAAATGTAACATTATGTGCCTAATGTAAATTTAGATGAATCTGCCTTGTATTACGCATATTTTGACCCAAGAATTTGTGATATTTGCAGGTTTCATCCCTACTGAAGGAAAGGCAGGCTGTGTATGGTAGACTGGGGGATAACAGAATGAAAGATGGGTACTACTATGCAGCCCAGCGGCTGTTTACACCACAGGAAATTAAGCAAATTGAGGAAGAAGGAAGAATTCTTGCACGAGAAGGTAAGTCTGTGTTCCTTAATGTCTTCAACACAATAATTTTTTGGGCAGAAAAATATTTGAAATATTTCTCCATTGCTGAAAAAGATTTGTTGTACTTCCATGTGCAAAATTTGGAGTATATTGGGGCATTATACAGTTTTGTTTAAAATACCTTCCATGTTAGAACAGAATTCATGCCAGGTCACTTTAGTTTGTTCATACAGGAGTTTGGTGCCAATGAACTATTCTTTGGGGAGCTGTTGCTCCTGTCTATTTCCCTGCTGAATATTTGAGTAATTTGTGGTTACCACATGGGTCTGTTTCCTTTAGGAGTTGATCTTGTCATGCACCCCGGCCTGATTTTTCTACACTGCAGAAAATAATAAATTAAAACTTCCTTAAGCAATGGCTTAATCTTTATTCCATTACGATAGTAGCGTAGCGGTTAACAAGATGCTATTATAGCTGGGGCCATTGGAGTTCGGAGTTCAGTTCTGACGCCATCTGTAAGAATTTTGTATGTCCTTCCCCTGAAGTGCATGGCTTTCCTCTGGGTACTCCAGATTCCTTCCATAGTCCAAAGACATGCTGGTTAGTAGTTTAATTGGTCATTGAAAATTGTCCAGTGATTAAGCTAGGGTTAAATAGTTGGGTAGCTGGCAAGAGCAGCTCAGTGAGCCAAGAGAGTTTGTTCCACACAGTATCTCTAAGTAAATAAAATAGGATAATTAAACAATGTTAGCAGTAATGGCAATTTACAAATTTCATTGTAATCAATCTTTGCACTTTCAGTTACAAGGCGCTTCATTTCTGGTCTTGGATTCCATTCTAAACTGCATCAAGAGAGTCTAAGACAGATGGCTCAAAATCTGAAAGAGTAAAGGAGACTTAAATATTTCTGAACCACAGAACTATAAGATAGAACATAGAATAAATAGTACAGCTCATTACAGGCCCTTCGGCCCACAGTGTTGTGCTGACCCTCAAACCCTGCCTCCCATATAACCCCCCAATAACCACTCAAAATAGTCATAGAACACTTCAACGTTAAGATGTTTAATCACAATTGATGATTCTATTTACCTTAATTGCTTGGTTAATTTAATTGTACTCTGATAGAAACAGAGTTAGCTTTGAAATGTTGGGGGTGGGGTGCTGTACAGTCGAGTAGTGAATAGCACAATCACTTTACAATGCCAGTTTATAAGATTGGGGTTCGATTCCCACTGCTATCTGTAAGGAGTTTGTATGTTCTACCTGTGACTGCATGAGTTTCCTCAGGCGCTCTGCTTTCTTCCCACATTCCAAAGATGTACGTTGAGGATTGGTGAGTTGTGGGCATGTTTGTTTTGAAGCAAACAACGCATGTTTCGATGTACATGTAACAAATAAAATTAATCTAAAAAGAAACATGCAGAGATATCTTCATTATTTATTACAAAGTTCAAATTCCATTTTAGGAATCTAAATCTGATACCAAAAGTGAGCATAAAGCTGTCATAAAATCCTGTCTGACATTGGCATCAGGCAAGGAACCCAGTTGCCCTTGCCTGATCTGACTGAATTATGTCTTAAGACCCTCGTCATCTATGCTGCAGACCTGCAAGCTGATTGCAGCGGTTCTAGCCGATTGGCTTTTCTGTACACAAAGGATGGCAATTAATGAATCTTTGGTTGCTGCTGTGGTTACAAGAATGGGTAGTGTTTTTCAGTTTATGAGAAAAGAAAGTACTTTTGTTTTACTTTAATGTTTTGATGATATGGTACGTGTAAGTTAAGGTTGTTATTACTCTTGCCATATAATTAGGAAACATTCCAATAACCAAAAAGCAATTTGCACAAAATATACAGCTAGCTAACTAACTTAGAAATAGGTATAAAAGAAAAACTTTGGATTGCCATTCTCCAAAATAGTCTGGTTGCCTAAATCTTTTGGCCTTTATTTTCCTTGTATGTGGTTTTGTGCATCATATTCAAAACGATATGTTGCTCTGGAAGGGGGTGTAGGAAATAATCACTCAAAATAGTCATAGAACACTTCAGCACTGAAATAGGCTGTTCAGCCCATCGAGTCCATGTCTTGTCTGTCTACTGAAACTTCCTGTAATATATCCTGAATGTCTCATAATTATGTTTTATTTTTGAAAAAGGAATGTTTTGAATCTGGAAGGAGAAAAAAACAAAACTAATCACATTATAAGCTGATGAATGTACAATAATGTGCTGTGAGACCCTGTATCTTTCAGAATCAAATACTGCATGACACTATACATTTAGAAAATTGCAGTCTTTCTTTGGCCTAGTCAGGGTGTTTTATTTTAAACCCTGTCAAGGACAAACCTATTTGACCTTTTTGTTGCCTTTGTAGACTGGCAACATGATAGTATTGGCAAAGAGAGACCACCACAAAGCAAATAAATATACCTTGACACATAATGTAAATGCAACATGTTTTATTATTGAAGAGGGGAGTTTTGTCCTGATGTTGACTTCATCTATCTGCTCCCCAAAATAGAACGAGCAAAGCGCCGACAAATGCGAGAAGAGAAGTCAATGATATCCAATGCTAAGAGTGTCCTGAAGAGAAAGCACAATGCATCATCTCATTCCCCAGTCAAGTCAGAAGAACCCGAGAAGAAAAGACTTGAAGTGTAAGCAGTCTTCGGCTCTGCACTCTGTTGTTGGCCATTTTCCATGTTCTGACATTTTGAATCTTCATACACTTCCCATTTTGTCCATCTACTCAAGATCTTTTGTTTCCTTGGGGAACCTTATTGATGGTTACATGGGTAATTCATTGTTGTGATACAAACCTAAGTGAACCAGAAAGAACTTGATGGAGGCGTACAAGAAGGTAAGAGGCGTAGATCGAGTGGACAGCCAGAGTGTTTTTCCCAGGGTCAAAATGGCTAATACGAAGGGGCATAATTTTAAAGTGATTGCAGGAAGGTATAGGGAAGGATGTCAGAATTGAATTTAGCGAAGGGTAGGAGAAATGCCTTATCCTGTTGGTCCATGACTGATGCATTATTTTGATTTTTATTTTTACCTGTTTGACAATAGCAGTCTTTTTCCCCCTCCAGGCATTATACAGATGATGAACAATATGTTTCAATGTATAAAGGTCAGTGACATTTCTTTTGTTATTCAATCTATAAGAATTGACAATGCTGTAAGTGTAACTTGCTGAAACTTCAGTGACAATGCCTTTTAGCAAATCTGAACATTTAATGTCTTTACATATTGTCTTGCCTTCTGATTGGACTTGTGTATCATAGTTTAGAATGGTTTTTGCATTTGACCTTTGTTTAGAGAAGTGATCTTATAGAAAAATCAAATAATGCCAGAGTGGGTACAAGAGATTATTGGAGGAGTTATTAAAAGTCTAACAAGGAATTAAAGCAGGGGTTCCCAGCCTTTTTTTATGCCATGAAGCCTTGCCATTAACTGAGGGGTCTGTGGTCCCCAAGCTGTGAATCTCTGCATTAAAGCCATTTTCTGGTCTTCAAGTGCATCTGTTCTGCTCGCCAGAGATTTTTAAAAAAAAAAACAATTTTGGTGACTTGATCAGAGTAAAGAGATTGAGTCATCAATGTAAGACAATTCCAGTTTACCCAGAGAGTGATTTGAATATGGAGCAGCACTGACATATCTAAGAACTAGGCTGATAGATGCATAAAGGTAAATAGAAACGTGTTCTGACAAGATTTGATTACGTAGGGTAGGAGATGACTTATGGGGATATAAGCACAGCTGGATGAAACACAAAAATGAGTAAAATCTGCAGATGCTGGAGATCCAAAGCAACACACACAAAATGCTGGAGGAACTCAACAGGCCAGGCAGCATCTTTGGAAAAGGGTAAACAGTCGATGTTTTGGACCGGGACCCTTCATCAGGATGGAATAGCGCATTTCTGCGCTTGGGATTCAGTGTAATGTTCCTGCTTACATAGATAGGGTAGTTGTATGCTTACTTAGCCATAGTACTGCTCTCGGTTTTTCAATACATGTGTTTGCTTCAACCTCACTGAACACTTTGTCGTTTGCAGTACTGGATGCTGTAAAAGTTCACAAGGATTCCTGGCCATTTAGTGAACCGGTGGATGAATCCTATGCTCCGGATTACCACAAAATCATTGAGGTACAGCAGACTAGAGGATGTTCTGTTAGTAATAGTAAAATTGGTTTTCTTCTAGAAACTTTGGAGCTGAATTTAATTCAGTGATCATCAAGCCTTGTCTCTACCATTTCACTAGAAGTATAGAGTGCCTTGAAAAATTATTCAGCCTCACAACTATTTTCGCATTTTACTGTCTCATTTTCCAAATCTAAAATATACCGAAGTAGAAATTTTTTGAGTTAATCTGCAAAACATTGTGCATCATGTCAAATCAAAAGAAAAATTCCAAAACAGGCTGCAGTCAGCATGAAGACCGGTATGCCACGGTGTTTCACATGCTCCTCTAAGTAGATAATAGAGCGGGAGTTCTTGGGCAATTTGTTCCAGATTTCAGTTGCCCTCTTGGTGGAAAATAAATCTTTAAATCTGCTTTGAATCTCCTACTGTTTAAACCAATGTCTCTGTTTATTTATTTGTTTATTCAGAGGTACACTGCCCAGCAACCCATCTGTTTAACATTAGCCTAATCAAAGGACAATTTACAATGAATTACAAACCAGAACAAACTCCTTACAGTTGGAGCTGGAATTGAACTGCAAAATCAGGAACTCGAGCTGTAATACCATCATATTAACTGCTATGCCACCGTGGTGCCCCTACGGTACTCTGCCAGTTACAGGTACACTGCTAAGGGGAAGAGTCATTCACTTTACACCCATACAATGTTTTTCATAACTTTTGTATACTTCCCTGCTCCAAAGAAAAGTTAATCAACTATTGGAGTGCAAGCCCAGACTACCCACTTCCTGCTTATGGTCAAATGCGATATCCCTTTAAAATCACGGTAATGGTCTCTGATCTCAACAAATTGTGCAGATTAATCCAGTCCCCAAGACCTTTTTCCACATATCAGTCTCCCAGACCTTTTTTTTTCAAATATGTCCACTATCAATTATGGTATGCCGGCATATAACTATCTAACCTATTCCTGCTGCTTCCTTGCAAGGGATTGGACCCCAATAGTGAATTAACTTTTACCTGCTAAGTGTATTATGCTTTTCATACCTCCAGCAAAGTCTTCATCCTGCTCTGATTGTCCATTGCCAGTAGCACTGATCACCTGTATTCATTCTGCTGTCCATAGGAACCGATGGATCTGTCAACGATTGAGAAAAAGCTAAGCGAAAAAAAGTACAATAATAAGTGGGCCTTTGTATCTGACTTTAGGCTCATGTTTGAGAACTGTGAGCAATACAATGGAAAAGGAAATGGTTAGTTTTTATACATGATTTAAAGTTGTTCATAATCCTTAGTTTGAAACACTATTTATGGATTGAAATTCATCTGATCCTGGTTATTTTCTGTTCTACTTAACTAAGTGCCTCTGAGAAAGTTTCAAATCTACACTGCTTCGTTCACATTAATATTAGAAAATTAATTTGAGGCTGTGTGTTTTTGCCTGAAAGGCATATCTTTGTTTTGGACATAATGCAATGAAAGAAACCTTTCTATCTTCCTTTGTTAGATTTGCAACAGAGTCATTTTTACTATATTTTATGGAATGGAACCTGGGAAAATTGCATGGTTGAAATGGGTTTTGGGAACAAAATAATTTGGTTATTTACTTGTCATAAGATTGCTTTGGACAACGAACAAATCTTTTGCATTATTACTTGTGTTTCTGCAGTAGACTAAATCATTCTGCAATCTTGGTATCTTTATATGCAAAATTATATTCTCTTGTTCAAGTGAAAGAATGTTATTTCTGGTGTACTTACAAATAAGTTTATCAAAATTATTTCAGTTTTTGATTTCATACCTGACTTGTCTATAGAATATACCGTGATGGCCCGAGCTGTGGAAAAGTGCTTCAACAAAGCAATGATTAAGTACTTTCCCAAGGACGAAATGGACAGTGAAGATGAGTTCTCAGCTAAGATTACATGTGGAAAGAAAGACAAGCAGAAAAATAAACCAAACCATTTAGTGAAGGACGAAACCAAGCCTCTGACCAAAGCAGTTGAAGATGGGTTTGGATCGCCAAAGGTCAATGGTTTTCTAAACAGTAGTCCAGCCAGTGACATTCCGCAAGTAATTGCTGAACCCAAGGAGGAGGGAAATTCTCAGCAACCAATGCATGTTACAGTTCAAAAGCAAACCGCAGAGGTGAAGGTGAGAGCATTTTCTAATAATAACTTTTGTAGATTGGTATCATATTTTACTGCCATTATCTTTCCCAATTTTTCACTGTTCAGTGAGATAAGTGATTCCATTTATGCAATCAATGAACATGTCCTAATGCTTCACAAACCAGTTAAACTTTGGTATGGCGGGGAATTTGGCATTTTCTTAATAATTTCTTCAGTCTGATATCAGGGAATAATTATGGTCCTTTAGTGTTATTCCCATCTCTAAAATATGGAAGGATGTAGGTTCTCATTGGGGTTAGAATATAAAAGCATAGAGGTCATGTACAACATTATAAAACTTTGATTAATCCTTTTTTTCTTGCCTTTTCTTCCTTCCGGCTGGAGTGCTACTTTTTTTTCTGTCTTATGGGCATATGGTTCCTTAAGGTTGTTACAGCCAGAGATAGTAATGGGAATAAGCTCCCACTACCTATTAAATGCTCCCAATGGCATACCTCTCAAATAGCCTTTGACAACCGAGTCCAGTTCCTTGCCTTCACATGTGGCTCAGCTACTGAGCCTGGTGGAACTGTTTCTACTGACAGGAGAAGGAGCAAAGGTGGGTTACTGGCACCTTAAAACAAGTCACTTTGGGCAGATGGGGCTTGTCAGCTGAGGTTGGCAGCTCATCTAGGAGAAGGAAAACTCTGATCTCAAACCTCCACTGCCTTGTGGCTAAACCCACTCATGAGGAAGGCCTGGGAATAAACCCCAAGGGAAAATCTGGAGCTAGAGTCACTTAGGCAGTCGTACATTACAGACTGGCAACTCCAGTGATGCCACTAGTGCCATCTTGTATCTTTCTCTGCCATTCCTTTGTATTCATCAGCTGTGGAGCCTGCTGCCCATCTTGCTGTCCATATCGTACTGCCCTGGTTTGCGTATCACGTGGACAGCTAGGACACAATATCCATGGTCAACCCCAACCAGTAGAGGCCTCAATATGGGCATATGTCAACCAGTCCTCCAGCTATGGAAGTTCAACTCTGTGCAGGAAGTTGCAGAATGTATTGATTTCTGCCAAAGAGGTTATCGTTCTACGCTGGTGGGCTGTCAGATTTTCCCCAAACCAGATTTGCCTAGGTGGATTTTTAAAATTTAAGGAATCCAATTCCACTAAATTTTAAACTAGTTTGTTCTGGATCATTACGATTTATTCTGATGTGCTTAATGAGGGGCTTATATCAAATCAGCATTGAGTTTGTTAGAATACAATACCTGTACTTACTCTTGACGTTCAATGTGGTTATTACCAAAGGGTATATGTACAGAAGATGATGGTGTTGATAGCAAGAAGGATATTCTTAAATTACACAATGATATTGATCTGCTGGTCAATTACCAGGGGTAATGGCGCGTAGAACTTAATCCCAATTTCTCCCATTTTGCAAGATCTAAAAGAGGAGCATTTTGGGCCCCATTTCTAAGAAAGGATGTGTTGGCATTGGAGATGGTTCAGAAGAGAATTATGCAATTCATCCCAGGAATGAAAGGGTTAACATATGAAGATCGTTGATGGATTTTCAAAGAATTGGGGGATAGGAAGGGGGTCTCATTGAAACCAACTGAATTTTGAAAGGCCCAGATAGAATGGACATAGAGGAGATATTTCTATTTCTCTATCTCCACAGAAGAATCTCCCTTTAAAACAGAGATGAGGATGCATTTTTGAGCCTTTAGGTGGTAAATCTACAGAATTCATTGCCACATACGACTGTGGAGGCTAAGTTATTGAGTATATCTAAACCGGAGATTGATAGTAAGAGTTACGGGGAGAAGGCAGGAAAATGGGGTTGAGGGTGAAAATCAGTAATGATTGAATGTAGAGCCGATTCAATGGACCAAATAGCTTTATCTGCTCCTGTGTCTTATGGTCTAATAAGGATGTGAAGGACACCATGAATAGTGGGCTCTATAGAGTATTGTGCAATGGGGAGAATTCAGTTTACCAGTCCATAAACCTGTAAATAGTGCAGCACAGGTAAATAAACATGAAGGAGGCATACTAGATGTGGGTCTCCATTCACCAGGGCGTAGAATACAGGGGCTTGGAGGTCATATACAGCATCATATAAAATTTGGTCAATCTACTTCCGGTTAGTTCTGGTACCATGCTATGGGAGGCAAATGAATACGCTGGAGATGGTACGGAGGAGATTTGCAGGATGTTGCTTGGGATGAGATGCTTCAGTTATGACGAATGGTTTAGATAGGCTTAGCTTGGTTTGTTTTTCTCAGAGATCTGATTTAAAAAATACAAAATTGAAGAGGGTGGAGTGATTCTTAGTAAAGAGATTTTATTCCATTTTGGAGATATTTATAGGTAGGAAGTAAAAGGGTGAAAGAGGATCTAAGCAAAGACCCTGTTCATACTGAGGGTGGTTGTAATCTGGAACCATCTTATCACCTGCGAAGATAATGTCACAACATTTAAAAAATCTAATAAGATGCAGAAAGCTACAAACTAATTATTGGTAAATAAGATTAGTATGGATGATGGTCAGCTGGACATTGTGGGCTGAAGGGGGCTTTATGTGCTGTGACTTTAGTGTTAACTGTTGTCGGGAGTTGAATTGGAGCCTAACTTTCCACTTGTTTTTTTTCTTTTTATTGTCCTGTTTTGTTGTTTAATTACATTCAAGTAATTGGTAGCTTTGTAATCTGAAATGTCCAGGAACATTTAGTCTACATTTTGTGGAGCTGAGTAGGTGGGTTCCTGTACAGGAGTGGGTCTTTACTGTTTCATTTCATTTCCTCTGTATCTTCATCAGTCTTCCTCTCCACTGGGTCTCTCTCAAACAGCTTACAG
Source organism: Mobula hypostoma (assembly GCF_963921235.1). NCBI lineage: Eukaryota > Metazoa > Chordata > Chondrichthyes > Myliobatiformes > Myliobatidae > Mobula > Mobula hypostoma. The sequence goes on from NC_086107.1 coordinate 10,227,826, forward strand.
CATTAATGTTGCATTTGACTGAAAGTGGAACCCAGTGCTTGTCACACTTTAAGGCAAGGTTTTCTTGAATCAGTTCGGAAGCATTGTGAACTAGCATTGCTAGGACCAGACAACCATTGATTCCAAACCAAGGTTTGTGGATAGTCAACCATGTAATTTAAAACATTTTGTTATTTAACAAAAAAAACTTAGGACATTTGAGAAAGGCACATTAGGCATTCCAAGATAACCTGCATAGGTTAATGTGATAATCATGTTACATAGTTCAAAATGAAGGCCATGTAAAACTGAATCCGTTATGTAGTGTATTGTCAATCTGATGAATAAAATGGTATCCCATTAGATATGACTGTCTTCATGGCTGTGACTCACTTTTGTGAACTTTAGTTTTAAATATTATTTGCTTACCTTCTAATGTTTCCACAATTTTTTTTTCCTGCACATTGGGTGTTTGACAGTCTTTTTTTTATGGATTCTATTGAGTTTCTTTGTTTTACGGCTGCCTGTCAGGAGATGGGTCTCATGGTTGTATATAGCATACCTGCTTTGATAATAAATGTAGTTTGAACTTTGAGTTTGGCTAGAAACAGAATAAGACCATGAAGGAGGGGGAAGGTTTTCAATTGTGGTTTTGATTCTGCCTGTAAATGCTGAATCACACTCTTGTCTCACCTATAGCAACATCCAGTCAGTGGTTCACTTGCAAGTTCTGAAGTTGTTCCCCAGTCTCAAGCTCCTGGTGTATCAGGGCGGATTGTTATGGAACCAATACGAAAAAGGTTTCAGCAGCAATACCGGATGCAGGTATTCTGAATTATTATTATTATTTATTATTTAAATCATCTAGCTGATTTACAAAGACCAAACAAATCTGTAACTAATTCTATGAAATAGTGTTTTTTATTTAAACAAATGCGGTTCATTTTGTCAAGCTAATGTGATCTGAAACAATCAAATGGCACTATTGCAATGCCAAAGAGTTTAAATGACTAGTTTAAAATTAAGTCACTGGGATGTAGCATACTGATAGGATGCATAAATGATGACTTTGCATTCTGTCCACTGAATCAACTGGGGATTTTATTTCGTCCCTTTTTACATGCGGGAGTATGTTGTTGAGTTCTTGATGAATAAGGGCTTCGAAAGTTACAGGGAGAAGGCAAGACGAGGGGGTTGAGAGGGAAAATAAATCAGCCATGTTGGAGCAGACTCAATGGGCTGAATGGCCTAATTCCCCTCCTACGTCCCATAATCTTCTAGAAAATGCAAACGTTTCTTGTATTTGCAGTGCTAAAGATGAGCTGTCAGTATTTCTTGGAAACATTGTGATGAATGGAAAGATTCATACAGTCACATTCGGAGATGCTCTTTCGATGTTTATAGTCAGACCCACTATTGAGGCAAAGTAATGAAAGTTTTATTTCTCCCCCTTCAACCAAATTAAATCTGAATTGTATTCCATCCCTGAAAGTTAACATTTTAGTGAGTGTGAGTTTTCCAAAATTGGGTGGTGGTCATTTGGTCCGTGCTCCCAGGGAGCAATTATCCCTTTCAACATATTCTCATCTTCAGCCTGTTCTCCCTCCATATTGACCCATCAACTCCCATTTAATTTATTTTGCTATTGGCCTGCAGTGGGGTAATTTACAGATGTCAATTAACCTAGTGGTGTGTCTCTAGAATATGGACACAGAAGGAAGCGCACACGTTCACTGAGACAATGTGCAAACTCTACACAGACAGCACCCAAGACCAAGTTCCATCTGGAATCCTTGTTTTTTTTTGGTACAAGAATGTTTATTTTTACTTTTGTATTTAGAGATACAGTGCAGACCAGGCCCTTCCGGCCTAACGAGCCTCACTGTGCAGCAGCCCACCTATTTACCCCTAGCCCAATCACAGGACAATTTTACAGTCATTAATTAACCGGGTACGTCTTTGAACTGTCAGAAGAAACCAGAGCACCCAGAGGAAAGTCACGTACTCATTGAAGGGTGACAAATTTTTTATACAAGACTCCGGAATTGAACTCCTAATTCCAACACTCCAAGCTGTAATAGCATTGCACTAACCACTACGCTACCATGGCGCCCCACTGTTAAACTGCATTAAACTATTAAAACCTGCCAAAGAGAGCTGTTCTGGTGCAACAAAATTTTTTTAGAAATTTGATTGTGCTTGTTTTTTACTTCAGAAGTTTTCCTGTTGTTTTTCCTTTTAGCAACTGATGTTGATGAATGGAGCAGGGAACTCTGATACGGTGTGTTCCAGTTCGGCAAGTTTACAGACACACAGCCTTACATCCAATGGTTTTGGAACGGTGCCACCTCACACTGAGGTGCCTACCAGCTGTACCGAACCTCAAGCACCAACACATTCCTCCATGTGTAGACCAAATGGGCCTCTGAGTCAGGGGCTTCCGCAGACTGAGGCAGAAATTCCTGGTTCCCATTCAACCACAACTATCCCATCAGGGCACAGAAGTGGAGGAGCAGCTATACCACCAATTGAATCAAGTAAAGATTGCTATGGAACAGTGGATTTAAATCAGATTGAAGAACCAGTAAGGTCTGGATATTTGTACAGTTCCAGTCAACACTTTGAACACAAACTACCAACAGCAAAACCTATTCCTGTATCATCTCAGGGAATGTCAGTGGAACACACAGGACTTGATATGCAGGGCCATCCATCGACATCGAACAATTCAGTACTGGGATCTGGCAGTCCTGTCCAAAAAGAAACTCCACCCAATACTTATGGAATTTCTGTAAAACTCAGTGAATCACTGCCAGTTAAATCTCAGATGCAAACTTCTGTTTTTAACACTCCTACCTGCAGTCCTCCTGACCAAACGTCTCAAAGACCACCTCTTAAAGGTAACTAGTTTTAATAGAATGTTGCAAGAATTGGCTGTATCATAAAATATGAATCTCTGATCATTAAATATTTCTAGTTCTGTGTTCCAACTGACAAAATATAATGAAGTTATTTGGTATGAAGCATTAGAGCATAGAACATTACAACACCATACAGACCACCATGTTGTGCCATTCTGCTCTTAGATCAATCTAACCCTTCCCACTACATAGCCCTCCATTTTTCTATCATCTGTGTGCATACCTAAGAGTTTCTTAAATGCCCCTAATGCAGTGATTCTTAGCCTGGGTCCACGGACCCCTCAGAGGGTATCTATCGATCACCACTCTTCAGAATGTGTTTCGGGCATTTAGCACTCTTTGTGTACAAAATAAAACTTGCCTCTAACTCTGCTCCCCTCCCCACATTTTCCTCCAATCACCTTAAAATTATGCCACCTGGCATTAGCCATTTTCGCCCTGGGAAAAAGTCTCAGGCTATCTATTCAATCTATATCTTTTTATCATCTGTCAAGTCACCTCTCATCCTCCTTCTCTCCAAAGAGAAAAGCCCTAGAAAAACCTCTTACTGGTAAATGTCTTATACCCTCTCTAAAGCTTAAGATTCTGTCATGTCCTCTTAGGCTTCTGTTTAGCTCCCGAGTGTCTTCACACCTATTTGATCTTTAAGTTGGCAGAGTGGAGTCTGTAGTGTTTCCAAGGTGAGTTGGCATTACCTGAGAACTGGGATCCTCTTTAGTATCCGTGTCTAACTGCAAACCTATCGGCAATTTTTATGGGAAAAACGGTAGAGTTGAACTACTTGAGTGGAACTGAGTGAGAAAATTCAGCTTCCCGCTCCCTTGTTCAGACTTGCCAAACTCTGAAAGACACAAACAAGAGGAAATCTGCAGACGCTGGAAATCCAAGCAACACACACAAAATGCTGGAGAAACTCAGCAGGCCAGGAAGCATCTATGGAAAAGAGTACAGTCAAGATCTCGGGCCAAGACACTTCATTGGGACTTGTGAAAATAGATGAAGAATCAGAGTAAGGAGGTTGGAGGAGGGGAGGAAGAAACACGAGGTGATAGGTGAAACCGGGAGGGGTGAAGTAAAGAGTTGGGAAGTTGACTGGTGAAAGAGATACAGGGCTGGAGAAGGGGGAATCTGATAGGAGAGGACAGAAGGCCATGGACAAAAGGGAAGGGGCAGGTGCACCAGAGGGAGGTGATGGGCAGATAAGGAGATGAGGGGAGAGGGAAATGGGAATGAGGAAAGGTCATGGGGGGGGGGGTGGCATTGCCAGAAGTTCGAGAAATCAATGTTCATGCCATCAGTTTGGAGGCTTCCCAGACAGAATAAAAGTCACAGTTCAGACAGCATTTATGGAAAGGAATAAAGAGTTGATTTTTCATGCCGAGACCCTTCATTAGGACAAGAAAGGAATGGGAAAGAAGCAGGAATAAGAAGGTGGGGTGAGGGGAATAAGTATGAGCTGGAAGGTGAAAAGTATCACCAGGTGAGGGGGAAAGTAGGTAAGTGGGGAGGAAGTGAGAAGCTGGAAAATGATGGGTGAAAGAGATAAGGGGCTAAAGAAGAAGGAATCTGATAGGAGAGGAAAGTGGACCATAGGAGAAAGTGAAGGAGGAGAGGCACCAGAAGGAGGTGATATGATTACAAACCAGATAAAATCTGCAGATGCTGGAAATCCGAGCAACACACACAAATGCTTGAGAAACTCATTAGGCCAGGCAGCATCTAGGAAAAGAGTACAGTCGACGTTTCGGGCCAGAACCCTTTGGCAGGACATCTGTAAGGTTAACCCTTAGCTTCCTATGCTCCAGGACAAAAAGAAAGCCCCAGCCCAAGCCCTCCAGTTAGAATATTACCCTCTTGCACCTTTGAATCAGAACAGCAAGTCACATTGATAGAGTCATAAGGGGCATGAATAAGATGAATAGCCGATATCTTTTTCCAAGAGTAGGGGAGTCCAATACAAGACGGTTTAAAAGTGATAGGAAAGATTTAAGGGGCTGAAGGGCAACTTTTTCTATATAGGCTGAGTATATGGAATGGGCTGCCACTGAATGTGCTAGAGGCAAATGCAATTAGTGTTTGGACAGTTACAAAGCGAGGAAAGGTTTAGATTTGGGCCAGATGCAAGCAAATGGAACCAGACCAGTTATCTTGGGCCTGTTTTGTTTTTCCATGCTGCGTCACTCTCTGACTCCCTAGCTGTTTGTGGTGAGTTCTTCATTCTTGCCAAGTTGCTCCAGAATTTCCACCTGGATTAGACCATGAGATATAGGGGCAGAATTAGGACCCTTGCCCCATCGAGTCTGCTCTGTCGTTCTGTCATGCGTGATTTTTTTTAACCACATTTTCGACCATAAGATATCGGAGCAGAAGTGGGCTATTTGGCCCATCAAGTCTGCTCTGCCATTCAATCATGGGCTGACCCATTTCTTCCAGTCATCCCCACTCCCCTGCTTTCACCCCATACCCTTTGATGCCCTGGCTAATCAAGAACCTATCTATCTCTGCCTTAAATACACCCAATGACTTGGCCTCCACAGCTGCTTGTGGCAACAAATTCCACAGATTTACCACCCTCTGACTAGAGTAATTTCTCCACATCTCAATTCTAAAAGGACGTCCTTCAATCCTGAAGTAGTGCCCTCTTGTCCTAGAATCTCCTACCGTGGGAAATAACTTGGCCATATCTAACCTGTTCAGGCCTTTTAACATTCTGAATATTTCTATGAGATCTCCCTCAGTCCACAGATTTGCATCCTCTGGTTGAAGAAATTCCTCCTCATCTCCATTCGAAAGAGACATCCCTTTAATCTGAGGCTGTGCCCGCTAGACTATGACTTCCCCACTATAGGAAGCATCATCCTCGCGTCTACTCTATCCAGGCTTTTCAGTGTTCAGTAGGTTTTTATGAGAACCATGCCCCACCTCATCTTCCTCCACTGAGTATGTGCTCATAGACATCAAACACTCCTCATAGATTAAAGCTTTTATTCCCAAGATTATTCTTGTGAACCTCCTCTGGACTCTTTCTAAGGTCACCAGTACTGGGCCCAAAATTATTCACAGATTCCAAATTGGAATTGGTTTATTATTGTCACATGGACCAAGGTACAGTGAAAAAAGCTCTTGCATATTGTTCACATGGATGCATTCGTTAGTGCATTGAGGTAGTACAATACCTTATAAAGTCTCAGCAATATATAAGCACAAAAGATTCTGCAGATGCTGCAATTCCAGGACGACAGACATAAAATGCAGGAGAAATTCAACATGGAGAATAATAAAGAATCGATGGTTAGGGCCAAGACCCTTCATCAGGACTGGAATGAAAAGGGGAAAAAGCCCAAATCAGAAGATGAGATTAGGGGGCCTCGGCGGTACATCCTTGCAATTATATTCTAGTCTGAATGGAATACTAGGCTGTAGTATTCCCCCCATGGAAAATAGATTTCAGCTTTAAGTACCACCTATGGGGAAGAAGTCAAGGATGCAGAAAGTACCTACTGGAATAGTGTTTGCAATAAATAATTTCAGTTCTGAGAAACAGTTTTTCCTCTAAGACCAAAGAAATTGTGGAAATATGCCAGATGTTTAAAATAATGAGCTGCTTTGATTAAGTAAACACCATTTCCGGTGTAAAGGGTAAACACAGATTTTGCAGATGCTGGGCATTGAAAGCAACACCTTTATCCCCCTTCGCCCATGCCTCAGTGAGTTGCTAAAGAGACATCAACTGGCTTGAGTTCAGCATTCTTCTGCTGATGAAATCTTACCCTCACTGAATGCACTGCCCTCCACTCACTGCATCAAACCTGCAGACAAAGCGGGTGTTGTTGTAGTCTCTCTGACTCACCTCTACTTTGTTCAAGCTAGGCGGCAACTCACAGACACCTCCCTTTACTTACCCCTTTGAAAAGAACCCCACCCAGGACCATCAGATCATTGTCAATCACAAACATGAGAAAATCCTCCAGCATTTTGTGTGCGTTGCTCGAATTTCAGTTTCAATACCTATTCCCATTCTGACATGTTGGCCATGGTCTCCTCTTCTGCCACAATGAGGCCACTCTCAGATTGGAGGAACTATATCTTGTATTCCATCTATTTAGCCTCCAACATGAACGTTGTTTTCTCCAACTTCTGGTAATTTTTCCCCCTCTCCCTTCCCTCTTCTGTTCCCACTCTGGTCTCTCACCTCACCTCACCTGCCTATCGCCTCCTTCTGGTGCCCCTTCTCCTTCCCTTTTTCCCATGGTCCACTCTCCCCTCCTATCAGATTCCTTCTTTTCCAGGCCTTTACCTTTTCCACCTTTCGCCAGCTTCTTACTTCATACCCCCTCCCCCTCCCCTTCCCACCCATCTTCACCTTTTAGCTTGTACTAATTCCACATTCCCCCCACCACCACCACCTTTTCTGGCATCTTCCCCCTCCCTTTCCAGTTCTGATGAAGTTTCTCATTCGAACCTTCAACTGTTCATTCATTTCCATATGGATACTGCCTGACCTGCTGAGTCCCTCCAGCAGAGTGTGTGTTGCTCTGGTGTAAAGGAAATTGGTTTAAATAATTGACAGAAGGGATGTGGCTTTATTTTCTTTTACTTTGTTGACAGTTTCAATTAGATTGGGTAAGAGCCTGGTAGAAACAGCTTCAGTACTAATTTGTATACAGAGTTGCAGGATAGAGATTTGCAGGGCAACAGAGATGTAGGACAATTGGATGATTCTCCAAATAGCTGCTGTTGTTTCAATCTGACTCTATGTTTTTTAAACCACTTAACTCTTTAAAAATCTTACTCGGGCTCCTTTTAAACCTTCTGCAATTCACACAAAATGTTGGAGGAACTCATCAGGTCAGGCAGCATCTGTGGAAGTAAATAAACAGTCGATATTTTGGGCCAAGACCCATCTTTAGAACTGCAAAGGAAAGGAGAAGGTGCCAGAATCAGAAGGTTGGGAGAGAGGAAGGAAGACAAGCTAGAAGGTGATAGGTGAAGTCGGGGTGGATGGGGGAGGGGTATGAAGAGGAGCCAGGAGGTGATAAATGGGGATGGCAGAGGACTGGGCCATCCTCGAGAAAGGAGCCTCAATTGGTTCGGTGTTTATTGAGTGGGATAATCTCAGATGAGTATCATTGTAAATTTGAGTAGGAATAGAATTTTCTTTGTTAAAGTGTCCCTTTAGTAGCATTACTTGTCCTAACCAAATGAAGGAAGAATTAGGTTAGTGGCTAAGCACACCACTGGAATTTCTCACTTGAATTCATGCTCTGGTTACTAATTTCATTTTGGGTACAGTTTGTAACATTAGAGTTGGCCCAGCCCAGCCCACACTTCCAGGACGTTGAATTTGGCATCACTAGAAGATGCAGAATGGCTTTGCACAGTATCCTCAGTGGTTGACTAGGTTACTGGCACTTGCCCCGTGAGAATGTAAATGAAGAATGAATTGTATGCTAACAGAAGCCATCAGTTCTTGACATCATAAAAGTACTTGTCTCTTTACTCTTGATGCATTTTTGTATTTCCTTTAAGAGAAAAAGAGTGTCATTACAGATCAGACGGGAAAGTTATAAATTTTCATTATTATACATGTTTTAAAATAACTGGCAATTGGCATGTATCTGCACCCTCAGTATTTAAGTTATCCAGTTATGGATGAAGAGAAGGCTGTACCTTGTGCTAAATCGAGGAACAGTATTAGGCAGGAGCTGGTGAGTATAGATTGGGAGCAGCTGGTTGAGGAGTGAAAGCTATAGAATCTTAGAAAAGTACAGCACAGTAACAAGCCCTTCGGCCTATCTAGTCCATGCCAAACTATTAAACTACCTACTTCCATCGACCTGCACCGGGACCATAGCTTTCAATATCCCTCTCATCCATGTACATATGCAAACCTCTTAAAGATTGAAGTCGAGCTTCAGTGCACCACTTCTGTTGGCAGTTCTTTCCACACTCTCACAACCCTCTGAACGAAGAAGTTTCCCTTCACATTCCCTTTAAACTTCAAACTTTTCACCTTTCAGTCTTAACCCATGACCTCTGGTTGTGGTCCTTCCCAAACTCAGTAGAAACAGTTTTTTTGCAATTACCCTATCTATATCCCTCATAATTTTGTTTATACCACTATCAAATCTCCTCTCAATCTTCTACATTACAAGGAATAAACTCCAAATCTGTTCAGTCTTTCCTTATAGTTCAGGTTCTCCAGTCCCAGCAACAACCTTGTAATTTTTTTCTGTACTCTTTCAACCTTGTTTTACATTTTTCCTGTAGGTAGGTGACTAAAACTGCACACAATGCTCCAAATTAGGCCTCACTAATGTCTTACACAACCTCAGCATGACATCCCATCTCCTGTACTCAATACTTTGATTTCTGAAGACCAATATGCCAAAAGCTTTCTTTCCAACGTATCCACTTGTGACACCACTTTCAATAAATTATGGACGTTTATTCCCAGAATCCCTGTGTTGTACTGCACTTCTTAGTGCCTGACTCTTCACTGTGTAAGACTTCCCCTGGTTGGTCCTACCAAAGTGCAACACCTCACAGTTGTCTGCATTAAATTCCGTCTGCCATTTTTCAGCCCATTTTTCCACCAGGTCCAGATCCCGCTGCAAGCCATGATAGCCTTCCTCACTGTCCACTACACCCCTCATCATGGTGTCATCTGCAAATTTGCTGATCCAGTTAACTACATTATCATTTAGATCATTGATATAGATGACAAACAACAACAGACCCAGCATCGATCCCTAGAGAACTCCACTGGGGTCACATATCTAATCAGTATGTCTTAAGAAGGCAGCATCCACCAAAGAACCCTGCCATTCGAGCCATGCCATCTTCTTGTAGCTTCCCATTAGAAATGAGGCATAGAAGTCTAAAGTCATGTCCAAGGCTCAACATGATCAAGAACAGCCACTTCTGTTGTGTGCAATTTATGTTAAGTTTATGCTTTGCCAGTGTTTCTGCTGCAAGTAAGTTTTTCATTGCATCTGTGAATACATGTACTGCCCATATGACAATAAGCTCAAATTTGAACACGTGGGAGTTGGTTAAAGGCTGAGTGGTTAGAATTCAGGACCAGCATGGCCCTATGAGAAAGGAAGGCAAGAATGGCAAAGTTCAGGAACCTTGGATGACAAGAGCTTTTGCAGATTTAGTCAAGAAGAAAAAGGAAAGTTTTAGAACAGCCGAATGTTTAAGAAAGGCAGTGGAGACAAATCAGGCAATCAGCGGTAGGGAAATTACTGGAGAAGTCTTTTGGAACAGGATGTACTCACGTCTGAAAAAACAGAGTTATCAGGGACAGACAGAAATGGTTTTGTGCAGGGCAAGTCATTCAAGATTCAAGATTGTTTAATGTCATTTCTAGTACTCGTGTAAAGAAAATCAGAATAATTGTTACTCCGGATCTGACGCAGCATAAAAAAAACACAGTAAGATAAAAAATATAATAATAAAGCACAATAAATATAAATACATAAGATAGCTTATGTACATAGATTGATTGTGTGTCCATAAAGTGATGCTAGGCACAAGAGTGTCTGTGCATAAGGTGAGTGACAAGAAAGATAAAGTAGTGGTGGTTGGTCTTGTGGAGGGGTGGAGTAGTGGGTGGAGGTGTTGATCAGCCTTACTACTTGGGGAAAGTAACTGCTGTTGAGTCCCAAACAAGAGAAAATCTGCATATGCTGGAAATCCAAGCAACACACACAAAATTCAGGAGGAACTCTGCAAGCCAGGCAGCATCATGGAAAAAAATACAGTCGACGTTTCAGGTTGAGTCTGTTGTATTCTGACCTGGATGTTACATAGCCTCCTTCCAGATAGGCATGGGACAGACAGTACATGAGCAGGGTGGGTGGGATCTTTCATGATGTTACTGGCCCTTTTCGGCATCTTTCTGTATATATGTCCTTGATGGCGGGTAGGCTGGTGCCAGTGATGCAGTAGACAGTTTTGACTACCCCTTGTAGAGCCTTCCTGTTTGCCACAGTGCAGTTTCCGTGTCATACAGGGACGCAGCTTGTTAGGATACTCTCTACTGCATATCTGTAGAATGACATTAGTATACGTGTGCATTTCTTACCGATTTGATTGTCTTTTTGATGTTGTTAAAAATTAAAAGCTCCCAAGAAGATTCATTATGGTAGGATAATCTAAGTCACATGGGATCCATGGAGATTTATTAGATTGGATTTACATCTGGCTTGGCCATAGAAGATATATTTTAGGAAAAACACATTGGAGGAAGGATGCTATTTGGAAGTCTTTAACCACAGGTCAGAGCTAGGACATCTGTTGTTTTGTGATATATGTTCATTAAAGATTAAAATTTAGTTTTTCCCTGTAAGCCCCAGGTCAATGGGGATGGGAGAGAGAGAATGATTCCAACTGCAATTGCCTTTTCAGAAAGGGTAAGACAAGGGAACCTGAACCAATCCTCTTAGAGGGACCAGAAATGGCAGAGTGAGCAATTTCAAGTCCCTAGGTGTCAGTATCTCTGAGGATCTAACCTGGTCCCATAATATAAATACAGCTATAAAGAAGGCTATGTCTCATGAGGAGTTTGAGGAGATTTGATCTGTCACTTGAAAACTTCTACAGATGTACCATGGAGAGCATTCTGACCAGGCTGCGTCACCCCCTGGTATGAGGAGGCTACTGCACTGGATTGTAAGAAGCTACAGAAAGTTGTAGAACTGGTTAGCTCCATCATGGGTACTAGCCTCTGTAGTATCCAAGACATCTTCAAAGAGCAGTGTCTCCTCAGAAAGGTGGCGTCCACTATTAAGGACCCCCATCACCCAGGACATGCTCTCTTCTCATTGTTACCGTCAAGAGGGAGGTACAGAAAGAAGCCTGAAGGCATGCACTGAGCAATTCAGGAACAGCTTTTTCCCCCTCTGCTATCCAATTTCTAAATGGACATTGAATCTGTGAACGCTACCTCGCCTTTTTTTTTGTGTTTTTGCATGATCTTTAACTATTTTATAGATATATAAAAATTGCATTGTACTGCTGCTGCTAAGTTAACAAACTGGTGGTGATACTAAACCTGATTCTGATTCCATTCTATTAATGTACTTGTTTTCTCGAGAAAACATGGTAAAATATGAACAAGTGTTCATGGAGAAGTACAAATTTAGTGTATTTTTAAGAGGGTCAGGGAAATATTTATCTTTCTAAAAGAGAGATTATTCATTGAAAATCAAATTCTGAGCATAACTTTATTGGATGAACATTAAACTGGTGCATCTGTTCTCCAGGCCCTTCTCTTTAAACCCTTTCCTAAAGTACCCAGAAAGCTGACCTACACCAATTTCTATTTAAATCCATACAAATTTCATTTCGTTTTTAAGCTTTGACGTTCGAACAATCATAGAACTCCAGACGGTAGCTTTCGCTACTTGAATCTTATTTTAGATGTATAATTTATTGGAGTAAATTTAGCTTCTTAAGATTAAGATTGAATTATACCATTTCAGTTCTTACTGTTTACTATCTTTCAACCCCTTAAGGTGCACTGCTAAAACAGACTGCCTACACTACTGTGTTTCCTGCAGATCAGCATCATCACTTGAAGAACAAGGACCTCATTTCAAATGAAGTCATTCCTCTAAATACCTCGGCCGCGTCTAATCTACACCGGCAGGACTCTTTCCTGGAGAGCAGTGAATTGGAGAGACTCGGTGGAAATGTAGCATTTAAAAAGGAACAGAAAAGCTTTGGTAACAATGCATCTGGGGAGAAAGACTCAGATGGTAAATCAAAGGAGATGTTGAATTTGGTGCTTTCAAAGGCAGAAGACTCCGAGAAAAGACACGTCAACTCTGATGCACATAAAGAGTTGGTCAGGACAGAAGCTGAGCTGAAAAACAATCTCATCAGTCAGAAAATGGAACGGCCCAGTTTGCCTTCTGACAAATGTGAAGCTGCATCCCTGCAAAAGTGTTCTACTGTCAGTGAAAAGCGCAGCACAAAAGACCCAAAGTCAGTGGAAAATCTCAAACTAAAGTTACCAAATAATGCAAATGCTCTTATGGATTTGTCTAATGGCAGCGCTGAAGCAGTTGGTGGCATGCACCAAAGGAACCCAGCTGTTCTCACTCACCCTGAGATGAGGCACCAGTTCGGACCCGTGCCAGCCTACATGCACTATCTGGGGTGTAGTCCTGACAGCCTGCCACCAGGCCATTCATTTGGCCAGCATGCTCCCCCTTTTATGTTGGTTCATCCAATGCAAGGTCAACCCTCCCACTTTTACCAGCATCCCACACCACAGCAAATTGCCACCCAGCTAAGTAGTCTTAACTACCGCCCTCAGCAGTCAGTTCACTCCAGTGTAATACCTGAGAGAGGTTACCTTTCAGGGCAGTCTCCTTTATACGGGCAGTCCCCACTCATTTTCTTACGAGAAGGCAGCAAGCAATCACATGCCCATCGGAAAGACAGAATTGATAGATTTTCCAACCAGCTAATTCCTGAAAGAAATGAGTCCAAACCTTTGCAAGAAGCTTCAGTAAAGAAACTAAAAACTGAGGCTGATGAGAGGAGAGTTCCAACATCCAAAATGGAAGACAATAGTCCGAAAGCTAACAAGCAGGGTAGGCAGCAAGAGTGTTCAGATCTCCACGTCCAAAATGCATCTCAAAGGCAGCAAGTTATTCACTTGGCTTCTACAGCTTATAATAGTCAAATAACTAGTGGAATTTATTCGCATCAAGTTCCACATCCTGCACTTTATGCTAATGCCCCATCACATAATGTACAGAGGCTTCCTTATGGCCAGGCGTACAATCCACAACTTCTCCGTGTACATTCAGTAATAACTTCAACTTCCAGCCACATGGTACCCCCTCCAGTGATGAACCATGGTCCTGTTGGAATGCAGTTGTTCAGTCAGTCTGACACAAAACCCTGTCCCTACCCTGGAACTGTAATTGTACAGCGACCACAGTTCAATGCAAGTGGAGATCTCTACATGATGAGAAAGTGAGTTTAACTTGCAATATCTTTGAAATGCGATATGATCCTGATTAAAATAGAATGCTTTTAACAGAGTGGTTTCTTGAAAATAGAGGCAAGTGATTGATTATATTTCTTGGAAATATCATCTGTTCCTTGGTCATTGGGTCAAGATTCTGGAATTCCATGTTTAAAGGCATCTCAGGAGTGTCTTTGCAAAAGTGACGCTGTGTTTTACAAATATAACTCACCATTGTGATCTTGAGGGCCATTCAGAATGGCATTAATGCTGATTCTTCATGGAAAAGAAAAGCTGCTTTTCTTTGCTGGCTCATTTATGTTATACAAAGAATTTGTTGTGCCGTATTTAAATAGAGTTGAAAGAACCCTATTTGCCAGGTTTTAATTAAGTGATTCCTTTTGTCACCTAACTTTCCTTAAGAGGCATTTGCCTTCTACTTTATCATCAGAAAATTCTGCTAAAGCTCACCCAAGGAAGTAAGTGGGGGATTAGGATTGTTGAAATTGCTTGAAAAGCCTTTGCAGATTGAATGGGTCTTCTATATTGTAAGAATATAATATAAGAAATCTAGCCACTGAATTGGTGCAACACAGGGGCGGCATGGTAGTGTAGTGGTCAGCACAACATTTTACAGCAGAATAATGCCATCTTGTACAATATGATAACTTGTTTCCTTTTATTGGGTTAATAGAGTTGTAACATATAGTAACAAAAATTTAATTTTATAGAGGTTTTCATTGCCTTGAGCAATGTTTTAACATTTACACCATTTTTCTATGCTCTCTGTATTGTGAACATTGTTCAAAATTAGTTGTGGGATTTTTCTAATAATTTTTATTCACTGTCAATCACCAATGTGTAATGATCCTTCTGTGTTCCTTCCTTCAGTTTTAAAACAAACCTAACTAACGTTAAAATAAGAGGTTAGCATCCTGCCAACCTACTTAGCCCAGTATGGTTCTCATGAAGTCATGGCTGAATTGTGGCCTAAACTCTATTGACTTGCCTTTTACCCCATATCTTTTTAATGGCTTTCATGAACTAAATCCTCTCTCAAATTTGAGATTTACAGCTGCCACATAAGGAACACAGTCCAAAGACTTTGAATGCAACTTCACTTGACCAACCTGGCTCTGGCTTCTGGTTTCCCTCTACAGATAAAATTAAGTAACCTGGTAGATAATTTATGGTGGAAACTAATGTTCTGATAGCATAAATAAAAACTGCTAGAGGAACTCAACAGGTCAGGCAGCATCTGTGGAGCCAGAGGGATAACTGATGTTCCAGGTTGAGGTCCTCTGTCAAGACTGAGTGTATTATGGAGTTATACAGCAGGGAAACAGGTCCTCCATCTTAACCTGCCCATGCCGCCAAGGGGTCTTCCGGAGATGGTCACATTTGGCCCATATCTCGCTAAGCCTTTCTTCTCTGATAACCTGCCCAGTGTAAAGGGGGGGTGGCCAGTATAAGAGGAGGAAGACGGGTGCTAGAAGGTGGTGGGTGGAACCAGACTGAGGAGTGGGATGATGGGCAGCTGGACCATGGAGGGTGGAGGGAGAGTTAGAGGCTGGAAGACCTTGTGGAGACAAATGACTGCGGGTTTTGGAATCCGCAGTCATTTGGAAGTTGACGAATGCAACCAAATAAAGCATAATACATAGGACCAGAATTATGCCATTGGGCCCATTGAGTGCTCTATCTTTCAATCATGTCTGACATTTTCCCTCTTAACCCCATTCTCCTGCCTTCGTCCTGTAGCCTTTGACTCCCTTACTAATCAAGAACCTATTAATTCTGCTTTAAATATACCCAATGACTAGCCCTCAACAGCCGTCTGTGGCAATGAATTTCACAAATTCACCACTCTCTGGCTAATGAAATTCCTCCTTAACTCTGTTCTAAAGGGATGTCCTCATATTCTGAGGCTAGTTCTAGACTCCCTTCACCAAAGGAAGCCTCCTCTCCACATCCACTCTATCTAGGCCTTTCAGTATCCTATAGGTTTCAATGAGACAGCTTCTTCCCTCCACCCATTCTTCTAAACTCTAGCGACTACAGACCCAGAGCCACCAAACACCCCTCATATATTAATCCTTTCATTTTGGGGATCACTCTCATAACAGGACAGGAATATTGTTCTATTGAAAACTATTCAGGTGCTATGGGGTACCCTTGTTTATTCATTATTTGACAAGTCCTGATTTGTTAAAACATCCTGCTGTCCCTTGAAGGATAAATATAATGGGGATTTTCTCATTCCTGGCATCCACTACAATGTGCTTTTGTTTATACATGGAAATAGTTTTGGCTCCTTACGTATGTAAAGTTGCCCAAATTATAATAGGAGAATTGTTTTCATTCATGCTTATTAATTGTGCAGTCCTAGTTGCCTTTTAACTAACGATTTGGGACAGTTCAGGGTTGGTCACATTGCTGAGAGTGTGGGATCTTAAGGCCAAACTGGGCAAGCAGAGATTTTAATTCTTCATTTATTGGATTTAAATTGCCCCAACTTTTTATTTTGTCTCCAGATAACTAGTTCAGGTCTCTGGATCTGTAATCTAGTAATGTCTGCCACAATAGAGGGACTTCCTGGTGGCCTCCCATTTTAATTCTACTTCCCATTCCCATTTCCAACATGCTGGTGCATGGCCTCTACTGCCACAAAGAGGCTACGTTCAGGTTGGAAAAGCAACACCTCCGACCTGGGGTACCCTAACTTCCGGTAATTTCTTCCTCCACCCCACCTCCCCCTTTATCATTCCCCATTCAGATTTCCCTTCTCCTCTCCTCACCTGCCCATCTCCTCCCTCTGGAGTCCTTCCTCCTTCCCTTTCTCATGGTCCACTCTTATCAATTCCTCCTCTTTCAGCTCTTTACCTTGTCCACCTATACCCGCCTAGATTCACATTTCATCACCCACCTTCCCCCTCACCTGGCCTCACTTATCACCTGCCAGCTTGAGCTGCTTCTCCTTCCCCACCTTTTCCTGGCTTCTTCCCCTTTCCTTTTCAGCCCTGATGAAGGGTCTCAGCCTGAAATGCCAACTGCTTATTCATTTCCATTGGTGCTACCTGACTTGCTGAGTTCCTCCAGCGTTTTGTGTGTGGTGTTCTGGCAATGCCTATGTTCATCTGGTATTAAATATAGTGTATCATATGTGTTTGTTTTAATGTGTGAATGGAGAAGGGAGCTGAAGGTGTTAAAACATTCTCCAGCAGTGCAGTGATTCAATGTCAATATAAGATTCATGGATCAAATAATTATTTATTGTTTGGGGCGGCATGGTAATGAAGTGGTTATTGCATCACTTTACAGTGCCAGCGACTGGGATTCAATTCCTGCCATTATCTGCAAGAAGCTTTGGAGTTCTCCCTGTAACCACAAGGGGTTTCCTCCGGGTGCTCCGGTTAATTGGTCACACGGGTGTAATTGGCAGTGCAGGCTTGTTGGGCCAGAAGTGCCTGTTACTGTGCTGTATCTACAAACATAAATTAGAATTAAATAATTATAAGCCTGAAGTGAATATCATCTGGATTTACTGAAAATCAATAGAAATTATTGCATGAGGATTTGTTCTATCTCTATCTATACCGGTGCTAAGTGTTATAATGGGACATTTTGGGCCCCATATCTAAGAAAGGATGTGCTGGCATCAGAGGGGGTCCAGAGGAGGCTTACAAGAATGATGCTGGAAATGAAAGGGTTAATGAATGAGGGGCATTGATGGCTCTGGGTCTGTACTCACTGGAGTTTAGAAGAATAAGTGGGGAATCTCAAGGAAGCCTATCAAATATTGAAAGGCCTAGATAGAGTAGGTGTTGTGGAGAGTTTGTGTCCCACAGTGAGTTAGTCTAGGAACGGAGGGCACAACCACAGAACAGAAGAATGTTCACGTAGAACAGAGATGAGGAACTTCTTTAGCCAAAGGGTGGTGAACCTGTGGAATTCATTGCCACAGACTGCTGTGGAGACCAGTCATTGGGTATATTTAAATCTGAGCTTGTTAGGTTCTTGTTTAGGAAGGAAGTTAAAGGTTACAGGGAGAAGGCAGGAGAATGAGGCTGAGAAGGAAAATAAATCAGCCATGATGGAATGGCAGAGCTGACTCAGTGGGCTGAATAGCCTGTTTCTGTTCCTATGTCTAAAGTATTGGACTTTTAGTCAATGATTATGATAGTAATAATGACACGTAATGGATGCTCTTTTCTCCTTTTCTTTACAAGTAGCATGGTATAAAGTATAAATGTAGTATAGAGGTCTGTGTAAGGA
This sequence comes from Mobula hypostoma, assembly GCF_963921235.1. Taxonomy (NCBI): domain Eukaryota; kingdom Metazoa; phylum Chordata; class Chondrichthyes; order Myliobatiformes; family Myliobatidae; genus Mobula; species Mobula hypostoma. The sequence continues at coordinate 10,245,991 of NC_086107.1, forward strand.
TTTTACAGTGGTAGCAACCCAGATTCAATTCTGCCACTATATGTTCTTCCCATGACTGCATGGGTTTCCTCTACATGCTCCAGTTTCCTCCCATATTCCAAAGATGTACAGTATGTGTTAGGGTTAGTAAGTTGTGGATATGGTATGTTGGTGTTGGAAGCACTTGTTGGTCGTTGACCCAAACAATGTATTTCCCTATATGTTTTGATGTATATATAACAGACAAAGCTCATCAAATACTGTTCAAGATGAGAAATTGAAACTAGATGTTTTGTTACAGTCTGTTGCCCGAATATCCAGTGTTGAAACAGATGGGGAGAAGGGACCCTGATACGCAGCCTCAAGATAAAACAGTGCCCCCTCTTTGTATGAACCAGGTAAGTGTGTCTACTGGTAGCTAAAGTGAAGATCCAGTGGAATAGCTGAAGCGCAGGAAGCCTCAAGCTTACTGGCCAGCCAACATTAATTTCTCTGTTCACACACCAAGGCTGCTTCATTGGTCATTTACACTCAGTGGCCAATTTATTAGGTACAGGAGTGGAACCCAGTGTGGTCTTCTGCTGCTGAAGCCTATCCTTTTCAAGGTTTGACGTGTTGTGCATTCAGAGATGCTCTTCTGCACACCACTGTAGTAATGTGTGGTTATTTGAGTTACTATTGCCTTCCTGTCAGCTTGAACCAGTCTGGCCATTCTCTTCTGACCTCTCTCATTAACAAGGAGTTTTCACCCCTGAACTGGCAGTAAGAAAGCGTAGTAATTTGGCGTGGTGCTATTACAGTGCCAGAAACTTGAGTTCAGATTCTCCCCCATTGTCTGTAAGGAGTTTCTACATTTTTCCCATGACCATGTAGGTTTCCTCTGGGTGCGCTAGTTTCCTCCCACATTCCAAAGACATTCCTATTAGGTTAATTGGTCACATGGGTGTGGTACAGTCTCATTGGGCTGGAAGGGCGTATTACTGTGCTGTATCTCTAAAGAAATAATAACATTTAGCAGCCTACATTTAATGTATTTTCTCTTGTTTTTCCTCCCCTCTCTCCTCAGCCCTGAACAAACATCTTGGCCCTGCAAGTGGAAGTGGCTCAGGAAAGCACTGAAGATACTATTGTAGTATTACAGCTGAAAAATGAAACTGTAGCCAGGGACCATTTCTGTAGTGGGAGCTTAAACTCAGGTTTATATAGTGTGAATAGAGAATTTTCAATAAGAATTTGAATAAAGTTATGTTTATTACACTTTTATTTTGACCCGAAACAGTTTTGTAAACTGCCTTAAAGAGACTGTAAATTGTAAATAGAGATTGCATCACCTTGCTTGCAGAATTCATGATATCATAAGAGAATGAAACATAACCAGAAATCGTAATTTATAAATTGTGTACACTGTTTTGAGTGAGGTTTCCATTTGGGAACACACAATGAAGATTCAAGTGTGTTTAAACACACTGTGGCTTTGGCAAGCAGCTGCTAAACTGTGAATATTAGATTTTCCCTGTGTTTACTTTAGTATATGGATTCAGGAAAGGTTTACAATTAGTGTTGCATTCACCGTACTTTATTACCTGTCTGTGAAACTGCATTTGGAATGCTTTTTTTTTGTAAAGACCTTTTGAAAAGGTGGCCTTTCTCAATTTGATTAGCTAGAACTATTAATGGATTGTAGAGGTATATGAATTCTATTTTGTTATTTATGTATTAAATGTTTTAAAAAATCTTGAGGAGTAATCACCGCTAATGTCAAAAACATGTTTTGTAAATTTTAGTGTAGAGTACTGCTGCCTATCTCTGTACCTGCAGCAGTGTGTTTAAATGGCTCTTCTCAGGAATAAATTTATTTGTGTACAACACAGAAATCCTTCACTCTTTTCAGTAGGGAATGGACATATGATTTATTCCACTGAGATGGTGTTACATAAAATAATGGGGCAGAGATTTTTCTAGACCCAAAGGAAAGAAAATTGGGGTGCGTGTCAAATATCAATTATCAACTTTATTCATTTACATGTATTAGGTATTTGGTGTGTTGGTCAGAGCACGACATGCAACAACATACAACAATAATAAAGAATAAAGAAATGTATAAAAATAAAGTTAGAGGTTAAGTATGGATATGGAATAAAATGTGCCTAAATGTATAGATACCAGGATGTATTTGCAATGTAAACTGCATTTTAAAAACACAAGAGGTTCTGCAGATGCTGGAAATCCAGAGCAACACACACAAAATGCTGGTGGAACTCAGCAAGTCAAGCAGTACAGGTAGAGAGGAATAAAGAGTTGACTTTTCAGGCCAAGATCCTTCATCAGGACAGTATTATAAAAAGTAGTTTAAAGTGTTTGCAGTGCAGTGATAGTGGGAGACTAACTAGATTAACTGTTGTAAAGATTATATAAACCAGATATAAAGGCAAATGTGAGGTTTCTGTAGTGAGTAAATGTGTAAATCTGGGTGCTAACATGTATATGGATTGGCCAGCAATTACTCATCAGTTTCAGTAAGGCATTGCTCAATATTTACTACCGGTCTAGCATAGCTGTTAAGCAACCACTACAAACTTTGCTTAAATACACATACCAGAGTAAATCATGTGAGCCTTTATTACAGGCATCCCAAGTTGCCATTTTCCTTTCATTAGAGATCACATGTGAAGTGTACCACAAGTATAGTGTATTAGAAAGCTGCTTGGTAAAACACAAGCGCACAGAGGTACATAATCAGGGTGTACTTCTTCGGCCCATTCCAAGGCTAAAATGATAGCAATAACCTGACGTGAATACTGATACTTTGTTGGATAATCTTTTCTTAATAGTCTCTTAAACTTTGGAACATAAACAGAAACACCTGAATGACCTGTCACTGCATCTTTTGAACCATCAGGGTTGTGATTTCCGGACTGCTACCCGTGCCATATGCTAGAAACAGAAAGATCATACAGTTTTTAACGTGGCTAAGGAGTTGGCGCAGGAGGGAGAGCCTCAAATTTTTTGGATCATTTGCCTCTCTCCCAGGAAAGGTGAGACCTGTACAAAAGTATCGGTTTGCACCTGAACTGGAGGGGTCTAATATCCTAGCAGGGAGGTTTGCTAGTGCTGCACAGGGGAAAGGGTGGGGTTTAAACTAGAGTTGCAGGGGAATGGGAACCAGAGTGGTTGTGGGAAAAATATTGTTCACCCTACATACAAAGTCAGAAATTAAAAGGTTTAGCATGGTGGGACTAATGTTCTGAGCTGCGTATATTTCAATGCAAGGAGTATTGGAGAGGTGGATGAGTTTAGGGCACCATTCAACATGGAATTATGACACTGTAGTCATTCATGAGACTTGGTCTCAGGAGGGGCAGGACTGGCAGCTCAATGTTCCAGGGTTCTGTTGTTTTAGACATGATAGTGGGAGGGATTAAAGGGGAAGGGGTGACATTACTGGTCAGGGAAAATATGGCAGTGCTCAGTCAGAAAAGAATGGAGAGATCATCTAATGAGTCATACTGTAAAAGTGTGGGATGGGAAAGAGTTTGTCAAATATGTTCAGGAAAGTTTCTAATCAGTACATGGAAATCCCAACTAGCGAGAGTGCGATACTAGATCTCCTATTATGGAATGAGACAGGGTTGGTGACAGAAATTTGAGTAGGGGAACACTTTGCATCTAGTGTTGCAATCCCATTTGTTTCAAGGTAACAATGGAACTGGATAGGTCTGGTCCTCGGGTTGAGATTCTATATTGGAGGAAGGTATCAGAAAACATCTGTCAAGTGTGGATTGGGACAGGTTGTTTTCTGGCAAAGGTAAGTGGGAGGCCGTCAGAAGTGAGATTTTGAGAGTACAGAGTTTGTATGTTCCAGTCAGAATAAAAGGGAAGGATAATAGGTTTAGGGAACCTTGCTTTTCAAGAGATATTGAGGCCCTGGTTAAGAAGAAGGTGCACAGCAGGCATAGGCCAGAAGGAGTAAATGAGTATAAGAAATGCAAGGGGATGCTTAAGGAAATCAGGAGGGCTAAAAGAAGGCAGACAAAGTGAAGGGGAATTGCAAATGCTTCTACAGAAATGGTATATTAAGAGCAAAAGGATAGCGAGGGACAAAACTGGTCCTCTAGAAAATTGGAGTAGTCACCTATGCATAGAGCCAAAAGAGATGGGGGATATCTTAAATGGATTTTTTGCATCTGTATTTACTTGGGAGATGGGCACAGAGCCTAAAGAAGTGAGGCAAAACAGCAGAGAGCTCATAGACTGTATACAAATTGCAGAGGAGGAGTTGTTTGCTGTCTTGAGGCAAATCCCCGGGACTCGACAAGGTGTATGAGGAAATTATAGGCCAGTGAGCCTGACATCAGTATTGGAGGGTATTCTAAGGGACCAGATATATAACTATTTGGATAGACAGGGACTGATTAGGAATAGTCAACTGGACTTTGTGCATGGTAGGTTGTGCCTAACCAATTTTACAGAGTTTTTCGGGGAAGTGAACAGGAAAATTGATAAAGGCGTGGCATGAATGTTAGTAAGGTCCCACATCAGAGGTTGGCTAAGAAAGTTCAGTCACTTGGCATTCAAGATGAGGTAGTAAATTGGATTAGACATTGGCTTCACAGGAGAACTCAGAGAGTGTACACTAGCAGTGTGCTACAGGGATTGGTGCTGGGGTCTGTTGGTTGTCATCTATATCAATGATCTGAATGGTAAGGTGGTAAATTGGATCAGCAACTTTGTGGATGACACCAAGATTGGGGGTATAGTGGACAGTGAGAAAGCTTTCATCAGGATCTGGACCAGCTGGAAAAATGACAGATGTAATTTAGTGCAGGTAAATGTGAGGTGTTGCACTTTGGGAGGATAAACCAGGATAGGAGTTGCACAGTGAGTGGTTGGGCACAGCAGTATGGTAAAACAGGGATCTAGGAATACAGATCCATAATTTCTTGAAAGTGGTGTCAGGTAGATAGGGTTGTAAAGAAAGCTTTTGGCACATTGGCCTTCAAAGTCAAAATATTGAGTAAAGAAGTTGGAATATTACTTTGAAATTGTATAAAATGTAGGTCAGTCTTAAGCTGGAGTATTGTGTGCAGTTTTGATCACCTACCACCAGGAAAGATGTCAATAAGATTGAAAGAGTGCAGAGAAAATTTACAAGGGTGTTGCCAGGACTTGACGACCTGAGTTTATAGGGAACATTTGAGTTAGGACTTCATTCCCCAAAATGTAGAAGAATGAGGGAGATTTGATAGAGGTATACAAAATTAAGAGGGCATATAACGGAAAAATGCATACAGGCTGTTTCCTCTGAGGTTGGATGAGACCACAATTAGAGGTCATGGGTTAAAGGTAAAATGTTTAAGGGGAACATGAGAGTGAATTTCATCACTCAAGAGTGGTGAGAATGTGGAATGAGCTGCCAGCTCATCTGTGGATATGAGTCTGATTTCAATATTTAAGAGAAGTTTGGATGGGTACATAGATAGGAGATGTATAGAGGGCTATGATCCATATGCAAATCGATGGACTAGACAGATAAACAGCTTTGCATAGACTAGATGGGCTGAAGGACTTGTTTTTGTGTTGTAGAATTCTGTGACTATGCAGTGTATGTATCTTATTTATAAACCATAATCAGGTCTCCTCTCAGACTCTAGTGCTCTAAAAGGGGAAAAAAACAATTTTGTCCAACCTCTCCTTATGTCTAATATTTCTAATATTCTTTAATAATTCCCTTGAACACAAGTGACTCTGCAGATGCTGTAAATCCAGAGTAACACACACAAAATGCTGGAGGAATTCAGCAGGTCAAGCAGCATCTATAGAGAGGAATAAAGAGTCGACGTTTCAGATCCTGATGAAGAGTTTCAGCCCAAAATGTCATCTCTTTATACCTGCTGAGTTCAGGCTGATACCCTTCATCAGCACACCTCCGAGAATCTCGGAGATTCTTTAATCTAGTCTGTCTGTCTGTCTCTGTTTCTCTCTCTCTCTCTCTCTCTCTCTGTCTTTTGTCTGGAATCTTATTTCCTCCTTTAAATCCATTCAGCCTCCATTGCCTTGAGTAATACAGAATTTTACAAGTTTGCTAGTAGAAGTAATTTCTTCCCATGCTGGTCTTGAATGTCTTGCCCTGTATCCAGTGATGTGACACACTCTTCTTCTAGATATTGCACAGGAGCAGGGGAAACATTCTCCTTCCACCCAGTTTGTCCAGCCCTGATCTAGTTTTATGTTTCAGTGAAATCAATCTCTCATTCTTCTGAACTCCAGTGAATGTGGGTGTAGTTGATTCAAGTCTTCTTCGGACTACTGCAGTCTCAGGAATCAGTCGGTGAATCTCACTGTGTTCCCTCTATGTTGAAAGGACCACAAATACACAAAATACCCCAATGTAATCTTATCAAGGCCCTGCGTCATTCTTGTTCTCACTCTTGTACAAAGACCATCGTACAATTTAAATTGGTTTATTGTTGTCACATGTACTGAGGTACAAAGAAAATCTGTTTTGCATGCAACCCGTGCACCTCATTTCAACTTACCAGTACACTGAACTGATACAAGGGAAAACAATAGCAATGGAGAATATAGAGTTGCAGTTACAGAGAGAGTGCAGTGCAGGCAGACAATAAAGTGCAATGTCATAACAGTAGATTGAAGTCAAGTGTCCATTTTATCATACTAGGGAACTACCAGTAGTGTAGGTGTGGGATAGGTCTCCTTGAGCCTGGGTATACATGCTAGAGAGAAGGTCCTTTGGAAACTGAAAGGTCTGAGAGTAGATGTGTCACCTGGACCAGATGGTGTACCCTCCAAAGTTTTGAAAGGGGTGGCTGAAGAGATCATGGAGGCATTAGGAATGATCTTTTAAGAATCATTACATTCTGGAAGACTGGGAAATTGCAAATGTCACTTCACTCTTCAAGAAGGAAGACTATAGGACGTTTAGTCTGACCTCAGTGGTTGGGAAGATGTCAGAGTTGCTTATTAAGGATGAGTTCTCAGGGTACCTGGAGGCACATGATAAAGGTGCCACACATATAACCATATAACAATTACAGCACGGAAACAGGCCATCTTGGCCCTTCTAGTCCGTGCCGAACTCTTACTCTCACCTAGTCCCACCGACCTGCACTCAGCCCATAACCCTCCATTCCTATCCTGTCCATATACCTATCCAATCTAACCTTAAATGACAACATCGAACCTGCTTCAACCACTTCTGCTGGAAGCTCGTTCCACACAGCTACCGCTTTCTGAGTAAAGAAGTTCCCTCTCATGTTACCCCTAAACTTTTGCCCTTTAACTCTCAACTCATGTCCTCTTGTTTGAATCTCCCCCACTCTCAATGGAAAAAGCCTATCCACGTCAACTCTATCTATCCCCCTCATAATTTTAAATACCTCTATCAAGTCCCCCCTCAATCTTCTATGCTCCGAAGAATAAAGACCTAACTTGTTCAACCTTTCTCTGTAACTTTGGAGATGAAACCCAGGCAACATTTTAGTAAATCTCCTCTCTGTACGCTCTCTATTTTATTGACATCTTTCTTATAATTCAGTGACCAGAACTGTACACAATACTCCAAATTTGGCCTCACCAATGCTTTATACAATTTCAACATTACATCCCAACTCCTACACTCAATGCTGTGATTAATAAAGGCCAGCATACCAAAAGCTTTCTTCACCACCCTACCCACATGAGATTCCACCCTCAGGGAACTATGCACCATTATTCCTAGATCCCTCTGTTCTACTACATTCTTCAATGCCCTACCATTTACCACGTATGTCCTATTTTGATTAGTCCTACCAAAATGTAGCACTTCACATATTTCAGCATTAAACTCCATCTGCCACCTTTCAGCCCACTCTTCTAACTGGCCTAAATCTCTCTGCAGGCTTTGAAAACCTACTTCATTATCCACAACGCCACCTATCTTAGTATCATCTGCATACTTACTAATCCAATTTACCACCCCGTCATCCAGATCATTAATATATATGACAAACAACATTGGACCCAGTACAGATCCCTGAGGCACACCACTAGTCACCGGCCTCCAATATGACAAACAGTTATCCACCACTACTCTCTGGCGTCTCCCATCCAGCCACTGCTGAATCCATTTTACTACTTCAATATTAATGCCTAACGATTGAACCTTCCATGTGGAACCATGAGGCCGCTTAATAAGCTATGAGCCCACGGTATTACAGGAAAGATTCTGGCATAGATAAAGCAGTGGCTGATTGGCAGGAGGCAAAGAGTGAGAATAAAGGGAGCCTTTTCTGGCTAGCTGCCGGTGACTAGTGGTGTTCCACAGGAGTGTATTGGAACTGATTCTTTTTATGTCAATGATTTGGATGACGGAATGGATGGATTTGTTGAAAAGTTTGCAGACGATATAAAGGCAGATGGTGGGGCAGGTAGTTTTGAGGAAGTAGAGAGGCTACAGGAGTTGGACAGATTAGAAGAATGGTAAAATAAATGGCAAATGGACCACAGTGTCAGGAAGTGTATGGTCATGCACTTTGGTAGAAGAAATGAAAGGGTTGAATATTTTCTAAGAGAATATCCAAAAAAAAACTGAGGTATAAAGGGACTTGGGAGTCCTTCTGCAGGATTCCATAAAGGTTAATTTGCAGGTTGAGTCTCTGGTGAAGAAGGTAAATGCAATGTTAGCATTCATTTCAAGAGGACTAGAATATAGCAAGGATGTAATGTTGAGACTATAAAGCACAGGTGAGGCCTCACTTGGACTATTGCAAGCAGATCTGGACCCCTTAGACAGGACGTGCTGAAAGTGGAGACGATTCAAAGGAGGCTCATGAGAATGATTCCAGGTTTGAACGGCTTGTCATATGAAGAGTATTTGATAGCTCTGAGCCTGTATTTGCTGGAATTCAGAAAAATGTGGGGTGACCTCATTGAAAGCTATCGAATGGTGAAAGCCCTTGATAGAGTGGATGTGCAGACGATATTTCCTATGGTGGGAGAGTCTTAAGATCAGAGAACACAGCCTCAGAATAGAGGGGTGTCCTTTTAGAACAGAGATGAGGAGGAATTTCTTTAGCCAGAGGGTGGTGAATCTGTGGAATCCTTTGACAGCTGTGGAGGCCAATTCTTTATGTATATTTAAGGCAGAGATTGATAGATTCTTAATTGGTCAGGGCATGAAGGGATACGGGTAGAAGGCAAGAGATTGGGGCCGAGGAGTAAAATGGATCAGCCATGATGAAATGGTGGAGCAGACTCGATGGGCCGAATGGCCTAATTCTGCTCTTGTATCTCATGGTCTTATGCTTTCAGGATTGTGCATATTCTTCCTGATGAGAAGGGGGTGGGGTCTTTGATTATATTGGCTGCTTTACCAAGGCAGTGAGAGTGTAGACATGGTCCAATCAGGGGAGGCTGGTTTCTATAATGAGTTTTAACCACAACTCTCTGCAGTTTCTTGCAGTCTTGGACAGAGAAGTTGCCATACCAAGTCATGATACATCCATATAGGATGTTCTCTATGTTGCACCTACAAAAACTGGTAGCATCTACAGGAACGTGCCATATTTCCTAAGCCTCCTGAGGGAGCAGAAGCTTCTTGGCCACTATGTGGTTGGACCATGAAAGGCTATTGGTGATGTTCACTCCTCAGAAATTGAAGCTTTCCTCTATTTCCATCTCAGCATCATTGTTGTAAGTAGGAGCACGCGCATCTCCAACCTTCCTGTAGTCAATGACCTCTTCTCCTTTTCTGGGAAACATTGTCATGCAACCATGACACCAGGCTATCTCCGTCCATTAATCTGACACATCATTGCTGAGATTCAGCTCACTATGGTGGCATCACCTGCAAACTTGTAGATGGAGTTTCCTGTATATTCACTTTCAGGTATGTGTACATGTTCCTTTCTCCATCTCTACTGACATTATACTCTGCCTTTCTGTTTACTGACCAATATGATAAGTTTACATTTATTCATCACGGGTAAAGCCCTCCCCACCACTGAGCGCATCTACATGGTGTGCTTTTGCAGGAAAGCAGCATCCATCATCAAGGACCCCCGCCATAAATCTATGTCAATTTATTACCTGCAATCCCATGTGATTTCACTCTGCATGCTACCTTCTTACAGGGAACTTTATCTAAGGCCTTCTGAAAGTCCAAATACACCACGTCTATTGGGGTTCCCTTGTACAGGTCATCATCGTCGTGGCTATCCCTCGAGGTCGAGGATGATCGTCTTCATTCTGAAGAAGTGGCCCACAGAGCAAAGACGCCTGTGTGTGTATTTGTTTAACGTGTACTTGATGTTGCACTCCAAGAAGCACATAATACTTCACAAATCAATCTACTGATTCCAATGGCATGGAAACCACGACGATTGGAGCTGATGGATTTCTTGCAGCCTTCATCCGCCTTCACAGCCGTTGAGTTCGAAGTAACTTCATCCGCCTGTTCCGCCGTTGAGGTCTTGGTTGGATTGTTCTTTGTCAGGGACCTCACCCTTGACCTTACCTCCATGGGTGACCCTACCAGGAACATAGCTCCAGACGGCATTGCTCTTGGGATCACAGGACCACACAAGCTTCTCCACCACGACAAGGTGACAATCCACAGGGAATAGGTCACTTGTATAGGTGACGCCCATATGACAGAAGAGCAATGTGTTCCAAGAAAATCGTCCTTATTGCAATTTCCATAACACGAATTTGTGTCATCTACATACATCAAGAAACAAGGGTTGAAGAAATGAAGTTTGTATTTACTTATTTACTTTTTTCTGATAAATTCCATGAGTTTGAATTTTATTATGTATCGCAAATCTTTGGGTAATGATTTATGAATCTCCAGTACCCAAATGGCCATAATTAGAGGTTGCCTGTATATTTTGGCAGTCAAAATCAGGAAGTTCTAGTGGGTTTATCAAACATGAAATCTCATAAATACATGTAGACTTTGTTTCATGCATCTGATGTTTTCTAAGTGTCCTGTTACCCTTTATAACAGACTGTAATGTGTTCCTTACTACACACATCGGTCTACCGCAGGGGTTCCCAACCTGGGATCCTACCTTGCTTAATGGTAGGAATCAGAATTATTACCACTGACTTATATGATGTGACACTTGTTGCTTTGTGGGCAGTAGTACAGCGCAAAGTGTTATAAGTTATTATAAATTACAAAAATTTTAAAATGTGTGAAAAATAAGAATAGCGAGGTAGTGTTCATTGGTCATTGGTCCATTCATAAATCAGATGGCAGAGGGGAACAAGCTGTTTCTGAACTGTTGAGTGGGTTCTTCAGGCTCCTGGATCAAAGATATAAGTAAATTTATTATCAAAATATGTATATGTTACCATGTACTACATTGAGATTCATTTTCTTGCAGATATTTACAGCAAAAATAAAGAAATAAAATAGAATCAATCCACAAAAGGCCACACACATAGACTGACAAACAACTATTGTGAAAAAGACAAATAGTGCAAATAAAAAAATACAGAGAACGTGAGTTGCGAGGAGTCCTTAAAAGTGAGCGTAGGTTGTAGAATCAGTTCAGAGTTGAGGCGAGTGAAGTTAACCACACAGGTTCAGGAGGGTAATAACTATTCCACAACCTGCTGGTGTGGGACCTAGGTTCTGCCCAATGGTAATAGTGAGAAGAGAGCATAGCCTGGATTGTGGGTCCTTGAGAGCATAGCCTGGATTGTGGTGGTCCTTGAATGGAAGTTGTTTCCTTGTGGCAGTACTCCATAAGAATGTACTCAGTGGTGGGAGGGTTTTGTCAGTGATGTGTCTACCACCTTCTGTAGTCTTATCTGTTCCTGGACATTGGTGTTTCCATACCATGATGGTAGCAACGAGATGAGGGCATTTCTCAGGTGGTGAAGGTACTTAAAGATGGATGTTGCCTTCCTGAGGTACCACCTCTTGAAGATGTTCTCAATGGAGGAAAGGGTTGTGACCATGATGGAGAAGGCCGAGTCTGCAACTTCTTACAATCTTGTGCATTGGTGGTTCCATACCAGTCTGCAATTCAACTAATCAGAATGCTCTCTATCATACATCTGTAGAGATTAGTGTTTGTAAATATGATTGAAATTTGGGGTTCTAGTTTCCACACCTTGAGAATGTGAGGGACACTAGAGTAGGTGCAGTGAAAGTTAGGATAAACGATTCCTGCTTCAGAGTTAGACGGGAGGATCTCAGGATTCCTGGAGCAAAAACACTGAGAGGAAATGTGAAAGATGCTGACAAGATCACGATGGCCTCTGACTGGATAAAAAGAGCTGCTCCCTTTATCAGATGTAGTAGAGCACTCTTAAGAACAAGAAACCTTATCCTAGTGGTGATAATTTGGAAGTTCCTGCTTGTAACAGTGATGGAAACTGTCAGAGGGTTTTCAAAAGAATAAACACAGGAGGAAATCATTTACAGGGCTCTGGGGAAAGACTGGGATTGGAAACTTCCTCTGCAGACAGATAGATAAGGAAGTGTGGATTATTTTGGTTTAAGGTTGAAAGTAAGGCTAGTATGTTTGAAAGGCCAGATTTAGCATACAGTTTTGATCCTAACTCCGCTTCTCTCTTTTTAAATTCCCCATTCTAGTTCCCCCTCACTCCTTCTCTTTTCTTCATCTGCCCAATTCCTTCTTTGATTTCTTCCTTGATCCACTGTCCTCTCCTATTAGATTCCTTCTTCTTCAGACCTCTATCTCTTTTACTTTTCAACTGCCAGCTCGTACTCCTTCCCTTCCCCAACCTTCTTCTTCTGCCTTCTGCCACCTTCCTTGCCAGTCCCAATCAAGGCTTTTGGCCTGAAGCGTTGGCTCTTTATTCCTCTTTGTAGATTCTGCCCGACTTGCTGAGTTCCTCCAGCACTCTGTGTGCGTTGTTTGAACCTAACTGGTGATTATCAGAATCGGATATATTATCACTGATTTATATGACATGAAATTTACTGTTTTGCAATGACATGAAATTACCATAAATAAATAATACAAATAATAAGATTGCATTCTTGGGTTTATGCACCGTTCAGAAATATGATGTTGTATGGGAAGAAGCTGTTCATAAATTGCTGAGTGTTCATAATTTGAACATGCTCAGATTGGTGAGGTCTTAAATTAGTGCATCTCATCCATATTTTCTAATGAGAAGGACATTGTAGCTGGAAAATTCAGGGAGGGGGACTGAAATTCTAGACCATGTTAACATTAAAACAAAAAAGGTATTAAGCATCTTAATATGGGTACCATCTAATGCTGTATATCCCAGGTGACATAGGCTCCAACAGGTGAGATGAACGTATTATTAAACTTTCACTGGCCAAGTTTTCACTGCTGAGGCTTTATAAGGCATTACTCAGACTGCACTCCCTGGAGTGTTGTGAGCAGTTTTTGGGGTCCTTATCTTAGTGAGGATGTGCTGACATTAGAAAGGGCCCAGAGGAGGTTCATGAGAATGATCCCGGAAAGGAAAGAGTTAACATATGAGGAGATTTTGTCAACTCTGGGGCTGTACTCACAGGCGTTTAGAAGAATGAGGGGGATCTCATTGAAATCTATCGAATATTGAAAGGCCTGGATAAAGTGGATGTGGAGAGGATGTTTCCTACAGTGGACAAGTCCAGGACCAGAGGGCACAGCCTCAGAATAGAGGGGCATCACTTTAGAACAGAGATGAGGAGAAATTTCTTTAGCCAGAGGGTGCTGAATTGTGGAATTCATTGCCACAGACAGCTGTGGAGGACAAGTCACTGGGTATATTTAAAGCAGAAGTTGATAGTTTCTTAATTAGTAAGGGCGTCAAAGGTTACGGGGAGAAGTCAGGAGAACAGGGTTGAGGGAAATAATAATCAACCATGATGAAATGGTGGAGCATACTCGATGGGCCAAATGGCCTAATTCTGCTCCTATATCTTTATGGTCAAAGCTGAGATGCCAGATAACTGGAGGACAGTAAATGTGGTATCTTTCTTTCACAAAAGACAGCAGGAATAAGTTCATAAACTCTAAGCCTGTCAGTCTGACATCAGTGGGAGGAAAGTTCCTAAGGGACAGATTTACTCAAAGGTAGTCAGTGTGGCTTTGTTGGGAAGATCCTGTCCAAACAATTGGAATGAATCTAACATAGAACACTACAGTACAGCACAGTACAGGTCCTTTGGCCCACAATGTTGACCCTTTAACCTACACTAAGATCAATCCCTTCCCTCACACATTTATTGGAGAGTAACTTGTGTGTAGAGAGCAGTATAGCTGATATAGTCTACATGGACTTCAGTAAGACCTTTGATAAGGTCCCACATGGGAGCCTGGTCCAAAAAGATTAAACCCCTTGAGATTGAAGCCAAGTTGGTAAATTGGATCCAAAACTGGTTTGCTGATAGGAGGCAGAGAGTGATTGTGGAGAATTGTTTTTGTGACAGGGATAACGTGACCTGCAGTGCATACAAGAGGACATGGCTTTAAGGTAAGGGGTGGGAAGTTCAAGGGGGATATTAGAGGAAGGTTCTTCACTCAGAGGTTAGTTGGTGCGTGGAATGCACTGCCTGAGTCAGTGGTGGAGGCAGATACACTTGTGAAATTTAAAAGACTACTAGACAGATATATGGAGGAATTTAAGGTGGGGGGATATATGGGAGGCAGAGTTTAAGGGTCGGCACAACATTGTGGGCCAAAGGGCCTGTACTGTGCTGTACTGTTCTATGTTCTATAACAGCAAATAGTATTGGAACCCTTGCTCTTTGTTGGATACATGAACAATTTGGATTAGAATGAAGAAGGTATCACCAGTGGCTATATTTCATGAGGTGTTTGAGGAGATTTGGCATGTCACCAAAGACCAGCAAATTTCTGTAGATGTACTGTGGAGAACATTCTGACTGGTTGCATCACTGTCTGGTATGGAGGGGTCACTGCTCAGGATCGGAAACAGCTGCAGATGGGTTATAAACTCAGCCAGCTCCATCATGGGCACTAGCTGCCCCAGCATCGAGGAGATTTATCCACCATTAAGGACTCTCACATGCCCTCTTCTCATTACAACCATCAGGAAGAAGGTTCAGAGCCTAAAGCTCAATATTTTAGGAATAGCTTCCATCCGATTTCTAAAAGGACCATGAACTAATGAACACTAGCTCACTTGTTGCCCTCTTTTTGCATTACTTATATTTTATAATTCTTATTGTAACTTATACTAATCTTTTTCTGTGTTGCACTGTACTGCTGCCACAAAACAACAAATTTCATGACATATGTCAGTGATGATAAACCTGATTCCGCATGGTTCAAAAGTTTGTAGATGACACAAAAACTGGAGGAGTTGTGAAGGTGATAAAATATTCAAGATTCAAAATACATTTACTATCGAAGTACGTATGCAGTATATAGCCCTGAGATCGTCTTCCTGCAGACAGTCACAAAACAAAGAAACACCATGGAACCTGTTCAGAAAAAGCATCAAACACCCAACGCACAAAAAAGAACAAGTCGCACAAAGAGCTAAAAATGTGCAGATAACACACAGAATGGCAAACATCAAGCCACAGTGTTCTTGAAGCAGTCCACTCCACCATTATTTGCAAAATGGCCAGAGCAGAGGCAGATGGATCTTAACCCCAGTAAGTGTGAAGTTTGGGAGGATTAATCAAGGCAGGACACTCAAGGTAAGGCTGCTGGACATTCTGAGGATTTGAAGACCTTGGAGTAACGCACACAAAATGCTGGAGGAGCTCAGCAGGTCAGACAGCATCGATGGAAAGGAATGAAGAGTTGACGTTTCGACAGGTTCTCATGAAGGGTCCCAGCCCAAAATGTTCACTCATTATTCCCTGACTTGCTGAGTTCCTTCAGCATTTTGTGTGTGTTACTCTGGATTTCCAGCATCTGCAGAATCTCTTGTGTTTATGATGGACCTTAGAATCTTGAAGGTGGCAGCACAGGTAGATAAGCTTTGGAGTCAAGTGGGATATCAGCTGGGATTCAAGATTGTTTTACGTCATTTCCAGTACACAGGTGTAAAGGAGAACAAAATAATTGTTACTTTGGGTCTGGTGCAGCACAAAAAGAAAATGCAACAAGATAAGGACACAGTAATAAAAAACGTAATAAATATAAATACATAATATGGCTTATATACATAGATTGATTATATGGACATAAAGAGACGCCAGGCACAGGATTATTTGTACATAAGGTGCCTTTGACAGGAAATGATAAAGTACTGGTGGAGGGGTGGGTTAGTGGTGGAGGTGTTGATCAACCTTACTGCTTGGGGAAAGTAACAGGGCCTGGTAGTCCTAGTTTGAATGCTGTGAAGCCCCCTGTCTAATGGGAATGGGACGAACAGTCCCTGAGCAGGGTGAGTGGCCTTCATGATATTACTGGCCTTTTTCTGGGAGGTTATGATACCTATTGGTTGAGCTACAGATTGGAAATACACTTACTATCTGTGGCTGATTGTAAATACTGTGGCAGCTTTCTTTAGCTCGCAAAAAGGAATGAGGTGGTTACACTGGAAAAGGTGTAGAGGAGATTTACAACAGTGTTGCGTGTGTCTGGTGTTTCAACTTAGAGAACAGACTGGAGACGCTGGATTTATCTTCCTTAGTGCAGAGAAGGCCAGGTGGGGGCTGATTGGGAGAAATAAAATTATGAGAGTAATAAGCAGCGTAGATACAGGAAAATTTCCCCATAACAAGGGGTTAAAAACTATAAAGTTTAGCGTACGGGAGGGGTGTTCGGAGGCAAGTTATCTCACGATTGCAATCAATTAATTTTGTGTTATTCGTGCTGTGCAATTAGGCATGTGAGTCTCACTTCATAAATTGTAGGAGCGAGCACAGGGCCAATCAGTGCTAGCGCTTCGTTTGGTCGATACTGGTGGGTTACCGATTCCCCGGGACAGCAATGGCAACGGTGCGAGAGATAGCTCAGGTGTTGAGCCTGAGCCTGAACCCAGCGGCTCTTAGCCCGGCGGTCAAAGCAGGTACGAATCCAAATTTACAAAAAGTGTGCTTCATGCAAAATCCACAATACAGAATTGTTAAATCGCCTTGCCTCGCCTTTTCCCTCACTCTGCCCGTTATTACTAAGTTGTCTTGTCTTGTCGCTTCCGGGCGTTGTGTAGTAACAGGGACTTCTTTTAATCGCAGTGTTATCATTCAAGGTTAATGTTTAAATGCAGGGAGAGTATTCAGTAACTGGTGCAATCTGCTGCCGTCCATAAAGTCATTTGTGATTGCAAACACGCACACTGACCCTCCCACACTCTCCGTTCCAATCTGCGGTTGGTTTGCATTCCAGCCTCCTGTTTGTCCACGCCTTGTACTGTATTTACATCCTTCCCCGCGTCACCAGCTGTGACTCCCATACCTTTTCTCTCTCTTTCTCTCTCACGCACTCGGGCCGGGAACTTTCTACCACCTCCTCACGCCGTGCAGGATGTCCGATTCACGGCATGGCACAGTCAGGTGAGTTGGCGGGAGGGAGAGGAGCCCACTCGCCGCCGGGTTTGGGGGGTGGGGGTGGGCGACACTCCGTGCCCGTGTCTCACTCACACACGCCCTTCTCTGGAGACGTGAAGTGTGTGTGTGGTGGGGGAGAGCGGTCGGCGGGGAAGACTCGAAGCCGCCCCCACCCCTCACACCACCGCGGGTGAACCCGGAGTCTCACACCGGCGGGACCTCCGGGTGATGAACGGCCGAGCGCCGGTTGCTGACTCCCCGGCTGAAGGGGGTGGGTGGGGAGGGGGTTACACTTGGAGGGGTGAGGGAAGTTCCCGGGGGGTCACACCGTTTCCAGCAGACCCGGACCGTCTAAGTATGAGCTGCAGATCTTTCTGGCGAAGGAAGAGGAACTGAATTTACCTCAGATTTAAAATCACTGTCCCACAGTGTGAAATCTGCTGTGCCCCGGAGCAAATGGGTGTTGATTTAATTTAACAGCGAACACAGTTGCTGTTGCTTTGTATATTTAAATCAGTGCCGGGATGTATTAGTAATACGAAGGGAATCGAGACACGTTTGCCCTCCCTAAGGTCTTGCGTTGGCTGCCCGCGAAACATCATTCTTTCTAACTGGATATGCCTGTTTTCAGAGTGGTTCTTTAAGGCGCTTAATTTTCAGATGCCTTCGATTCTAGTTTAGATCTTTTTAAAAAGTAGACTATTTTGCCCCACGAGTCTGTTCCATTGATTAGGTTCAAAACAGTTTGTTTATCATAAACACAAAGATCATGGGTGATTTTTTAAAAAACATTTTCCCCATCTCTCCTCCCCTCTCTCTCATTCCACAAGTCTATGCCCTGAATGCAATGAGGTAGATCTCTGGGGCAGAGAATTTGAAAAGTTTGCCATGATTGAGCTAACAAAATACAAGACCAAAAGACGAGTAGAATTAGGCCACTTGGCCCATTGAATCTACTGTCATTCCATCATGGCTGATTTATTATCCCTTTCAATACCACTCTCCTGCCTTCTCTCCATAACCTCTGATGCCCTTTCTAATCAAAAACCGGTCAACCTCTGCTTTAAATATACTCAATTACTTGGCCTCCACAACCAACTCCTGGTGTCAGTTTTATTTATTACTGTTTTTGTGTTTGTACAATTTGTCACCTGTTGTATGTTGGTTGTCAGTCTTCGTGCAGTTTTTCATTGTTTCTATTGTACTTCTGTGGATGCCTGCAAGAACGTGAATCTTGGGGTAGTATATGGTGACATGTATGTTCTTTAGTAATAAATTTATTTTGAATTTGGAACACTAATCCCAGTTTCCAACACAGTCTGTAACTACAGTAGATATTTTTACTTTGTACCTAAATAAACACTTTAGCAGTGAAGGCCAGTATACAGTTTGCCTTCCAAATTACTTGATACACCTGCATGTTAGTTCTCAGTGTCACCAGCAAAGACACTTGTATCCTGTTCAACTCCACGGATTCCCAATCGCTCTCCATTTAAAAATAAACACTGGGCATGTCTGTTATTCCAACTAAATTGCATACTCTTGCTTTTTATGCAACTGTATTTCCCTTTACTCTTGGAAAGAATCTCCTTCTCCTAACTACTGACAGACAAAAGGTACTCAAACCATACCAATATTTTCTAATCTTAATGCTCCCAGTTCGGCCCTGTTACTGTTAGATGCCTCTAGAACTATTCAATTCAACTATTTGGGGTTCAAAATTTATTATCAAAGTACATTTGTCACCATGTACTGCCTTAAGAGTAATTTCCTTTCTGGTATTCACAGAAAAAACAGATACAACAATCAATGAAAACTACAGACTGACAACCAATATGCAAAAGACAAATGGAGCTAATTGGGGGAAAATATTGAGAGCATGAGTTGTAGAGTCCTTGAAAGAGTGCATAGGTTGTGTTGGTCTTATTCTTGAAGTTATTTTTCTTTGCAAAACACAATCTGAGTTTACTTTGTCTTGTACTTTTTTAACCTCTCTAGATTTTGCTGCCCCTTGGATTTTTTTTTGTAATCACTTTGGTTTTCATTGGTATCTGCAGCCTGGCACTTGTACTTTCTACTTTATCTTCCTCTGTGTTTCTTGCATCTTGCAGAGAACACAAGCTTGATTTATTTTTCTTACATGGGAACTGTACCTAAACACCCTGTTCCATTGGCAGCCCATTGTTTTGCCACAGTTTTCAGTCACCTTTTGATTCCAATTTATCTGAGCCAGATTAACACTCATCCCATGGAATTTGGGTTTCTGGTAAGTAATTTCTTTCCCTTTGCAAATGGAGAACAAAAGAATCCGATGTCTGACCAAAATTAAAGGGAGTTTGGATAGGTACATAGATGGGAGGGGTATAGAGAGGGCTATGATCATGGTGCAGGTCAATGGGATTAGGCAGATTAATAGTTTGGCAGGGGCTAGATGGGCTTGTTTCTTTGTAGTGTTCTGACACTGAGTTGATCTTTCTTTCCCCAAATGTTTCCCAACCAAACATAATGTAGTGAACCCACCTTGGTGCCAAAGACCAGATCCAATGTTTTGCCCCTGGATAGACTAGGGACATTGTTCCAGAAAACCATTCTCGGCAATTGTATTTTCACAAGTTTCTTGCATCTTATTATTAGCAACCCAGTTTACACCAGAATAATTAAACTCCTCCAATTTTTAACCACCTGGTAATTTTTACCAATTTTCTAATTTTCCTGCAAATTTACTCCTGTCTCTCCCACCTCCAGCTGATTTGTTGTGTACACCCATCATTTGCAATGTTCCCTCTGGTATTTCTTGGTTCAAATCCAACTGATTTGTCTTTGGTTCCTCAGCATCATCTTTTCTCTAATGCCATAATATCTCTTTAATCAGATAGGAAGAAGCTGTTCTATCATTTATCCCGGGATGCTTATGTGCAGTTCTAAATCTTGCTTCTATATTGCTGCATTCAGTAACCTTATTTACAAATTCCCATGTTCACTTCCATAGAAGTTCAAATTTAGTTATTGTCTCCTCATCTACTTTATGGAAACATCCTCAAGCTCCAGTAGGTCATCAAGTGATACACCCATGATGACTGTGGTCAATTGTATTATTTTTCCAGTTATCTTTATCCCATCCTCTATCATACACAATAGTCGCTGTTACCTAATAAAGTGGCCACGGTGTGTACTCATGGCTTTCTGCTGCTGTAGCCCAGCCACTCCAAGGTTCAATATGTGGTGCTTTTAGAGATGCTCATCTGCACACCACTGTTGTAACGTGTGGTTATGAGTTGGTTGCCTTCCTGTCATCTTGAACCAGTCTGGCCATCTCCTCTGACCTTTCTCATTAACAAGGTATTTTTGTCCGCAGAACTACCACTCACTGGATGTTTTTTGTTTATCACACCATTCTCTGTAAACTCTAAAGCAGCGGTCCCCAACCACTAGGCCGTGGACAGGTACCGGGCCGCAAAGCATGTGCTACCAGGCCGTGAGGAAACGATACGAGTCAGCTGCACCTTTACTCATTCCCTGTCACACCCACTGTTGAACTTGAATGCAGGTGAAATCATTACCCATGCGAGGTCATCTGTTGGTCATTAACCTATGTCTACTCAATGAGTTTTAAAAAAAACAAATGTCACTTGAGAGTTTCTTTGGAAGAGATGGTAGGGGACATAAAAGGCCTAACGATATGATAATGCAGAGACAGCTAAGGCTGAGAATGCAAAAAAAAAGCTTCCTTCAACAGAAAATACGATGAGTTGTACATAAAATATGACTGTCACGCCCCAAGCGCCCTGTGTGTGACACATGGAGACAAGCTGTCTAATGAGGCAATGAAGCCCTCAAAACTGCTTTGGCACCTTGAGTCCAAGCACCCTGCACTTAAAGACAAACCCGTTGAGTTTTTTGAGTGGAAGAAAACGTGAGCAAGTGGGACAGAAGCAAGTGCTGAGAGCCTCCACCTCCACAAATGCTGCTGCTCTGAGAGCGTCGTACTTAGTGGCTAGTTGTATTTCTAAGGCCAAGTAACACATCAAAGTTGCTGGTGAACGCAGCAGGCCAGGCAGCATCTCTAGGAAGAGGTACAGTCGACGTTTTGGGCCGAGACCCTTCATCAGGACTAACTGAAAGAAGAGCTAGTAAGAGATTTGAAAGTGGGAGGGGGAGATCCAAAATGATAGGAGAAGACAGGAGGGGGAGGGATGGAGCCAAGAGCTGGACAGGTGATTGGCAAAAGGGATATGAGAGGGTCATGGGACAGGAGGCCTAGGAAAAGGAGGGGGAACCCAGAGGATGGGCAAGGGGTATAGTGAGTGAGTGAGAGTGAGAGAACGAACACGAGGGGGAGGTGGGGCATTAGCAGAAGTTAGAGAAGTCGATGTTCATGCCATCAGGTTGGAGGCTACCCAGACAGAATATAGGGTGTTGTTCCTCCAACCTGAGTGTGGCTTCATCTTTACAGTAAAGGAGGCCGTGAATAGACATATCAGAATGGGATGTGGAATTAAAATGTGTGGCCAGTGGGAGATCCTGCTTTCTCTGGCAGACAGAGCAATTCCTCGTGTTTGCTAAGGCTAAGAAGCCTTTCACTGGTGAAGAATTGATTCTGCCTGATGCCAAGGACCTGTGCTGTGAACTGTTGGGAGAAGCTGCAGCTAACAAGATGGCACAGGTTTCACTTTCAGCTACCACAGTTTCAAGGAGAATCGATGGCATAGCGGAGGACATCGAAGCACAGCTGTTGGAACGCCTTAACGAGTCTGGTTTCACTAGCCGAGTCCGAGGTTGCTCCTGAATGCCAGTCTACACTGTGTCACACGGAAATGCTGGCTAGCTGAAAAATGTCACCTGATCATAACAGCGCATTGAGTGATGTTGTTAAAGTTATCAATCACATCAAAGCAAAAGCCCTTAACTGGCATCTATTTGAGCAGCTTTGCCCTCCATTCTGCAGAACAATTCCAGAATTATGGCAGATGGCAACTACTGCGTGCACTTGCCCTGCAGGGATGTTGATGGTTGCAGATGACACCAAGGTTTGGGATGTAGTGGTCAGTGAGGAAGGCTACCATGGCTTAGAGGGATCTGCAACAGCTGGAAAAATAGGCTGAAAAATGGCAGATGGAATTTAATGCAGAGCGGTGTGAGGTTTAGCACTTGATAGTTCCAACCAGGATAGGTCTTCCACAGTGAACAGTAGGGCACTGAGGAGTGTGACCTCAGTGGGACTGAGATCTAAAAGCTCAAAAGGGATCTGGGAACACAGGTACGTAATTCTTTGAAAGTGGCATTACAGGTGGATAGGGTCATAAAGAAAGCTTTTGGCAAGTTGGCCTTCATTAATGTATTCAGTACAGAAAATGAGATGTTATGCTGAAGTTGTAAGACCACAGTTGGAGCATTCCATGCATTTTTGGTCACCTTTCTACAGGAGTGATGTAAGCAAGGTTTAAGGAGTGCAGAGAAAATTTACAAGGGTGTTGCTGGGTCTAGAGTACCCAAGTTGTAAGGAAAGATTGAATAGGTTAGGATTCTTTAGAATGTAGGAGATATTGATAGACATATTGAGTGGTATAGAGTGGCAAGCAGTTTGAGGGAAACGTGAGGGGAATCTTCACTCAAAGTTGAGTGTGGAATGAGCTACCAGCACAAGTGGTCTCTGCGAACTTGATTTCAATGTTTAAGAGAAGCTTAGATGGGTAAATGGATAGTAGGGATATGGAGGTCTTAAGTGCAGATTGATTGGAGTAGGCAGTTTAAATAGTTTCAGTATTGACTAGATGGGCTGAATGGCCTGTTTCTGTGCTGTACTGTTTCTGTGCTGTACTTCTCTATGACTAAAGTAATTGGCATTTTAGTTTAGACTTTTACCTTCTGGGGAGTTTTGTCACAGTAAATCTTTATATCTTTGTTTATTTTAGTTACAGCAAGGTCACAGACCGTTCTGGCCCAATGAGCTTGTGCTGCCCATTTGTCCCCATGTGACTAATTAACTTGATCACTCGTATGTCTTTGGAATATGGGAGGAAGCCAGAGTACCTGGAGGAAATGCGTGCTGTCACAGGGACAATATACAAACTCTTTACAGACAGTGGTGGGAATGGAACCTGGGTCACTGGCATGGTACTAACATTAAGCTAATTGCTACACTGCCGTGCTGCCCATCTGTGCTGGACCTTTAGTGCTCTGGTGTTTGAGAGATTTTGTCACTTTCTGTAAAGACACAAGGTGCTCAAGTTTCCTCAATCCCAAAGAGTGCTGTTTGGTAAGTTAATTGGCCACTGCAAATTTCCCCCAATTTGGGGTTGGAGTAGAATTGGGAGGAGTTGAGAACTTGTGGAAATTTGGAAAGGGATTAATGTAGGGTTTGTTGGTGGGTGCCCAATGGTCAGTGCATATTAATGGGTCAGAGGCCTTTTTTTCTGCATTGCATCTCACTGTCACAATATTTGTTTTTGTCATAGTCATAGCACACTACAGCATAGAAACAGGCCCTTTGGCCTATCTAGTATATGCCAGAGTATCAACCTGACTGGTCCTATTGACCTGGACCATAGTCCCCTATACCTCTCCCATTTGGGTACCTATCCAAACTTAAATGTTGAAATCAAATCCACATCCATCACTTCCTCACTTGTTCCTAACTCGCACCACCTTCTGAGTGAAGTTCTTCAGAAGATTCCTTATTCTCCATCATAAATACCACTAATTCTCTGTAGGTTGCATACACTTTCCTTAAAGCTTTGTCTGTTTCTTATGTTCTGGGTTCTTTCATTGTCAATCTTGTTCATCCTTAAGGTCTCTAACTTCTGTTCTTGAACTTGATGGTGTGAGACTTGTGGCTTTTGTCTCCTGCCTAATCTTAACTGCAGGATCACATGGCCTGGATGGTGGGGTTTGAGGAATTACTTCATGTTGATGCTAATTGTGGGGAGTGATGCATTCAGATGAGACCAACTCTGCAATTTTTTGCAATCCTGTGCATTGAAATTGCTGTTCCAAATGAAAAAATTAAGTAAATAAGTACATAGGGATTGGATAATTATGTCTGGGGGCAGGAGCAAGCATGAACAAATTAGGATATAAACACCTACAATGGTTGTTACATAGGCTTATATACAACATTTTGGACCAGTGGAAATGGTCCAGAAGGGTTATATGGAAACTATTATTACCATTTTTCTTAACAACTAATACCATTACTTGGCCTAATAGGTTAGATTTACCACAGTACATAATTATCTATTTAAGTGTTTATTTTCCTTTTGTATCATCTCAATGTGTACTTAAGAATGTATAAATAATTGTAGTTTTATACATATAAAAAATGGAAAAGGTTATATGTGGGGAAAAAAGTACATGATATTTGTGAATTCCTTATCCAAATAAAATTTTTTTAAAAAAAAGGAAAGAAAGAAATTGCTGTTCCAACTATGATGTGGCTTACTAGGCTGCTTTCAATCTGAAATAGCCTCTTCCCTAGTTATTTCCTCAACGGGCTGACCTAGAAATCTGCCCTGCATACTTTCCAGGAATAAGCCTACATATTATTTACCTGGTTTACATGCAGATTAAAGTCCCCAATGATTATTGCATTATCTCTGTTAAATGTACCCCTAATTTTCCTGTTTGTACTCTGCCCCACATCACAGCAATTATTCAGAAGTTTGTCAAGTTTAATTTGTCAGATGGACAAGTATGTCTATGCACAAATGTAATGGGATAAACTTGCCTGCAGCAGCATCACAGATTTAAGAATCTTATAAGTAGCATTTGCAAGAAAAACAAATTGCAATGTGTATATATAATTTTTTTTCAAGAGAAATTGGAACCAAGTTCATTTTAGTGCAAAGTGGTTGAAGTACTACTAAACTGTCATGATTGGGGCTGTGCAGGCTTCATCAAGAAAAGTGCAAAGTGCTGGAGAAACTCAGCAGCTTTGGTGAGGAAGACAGTTGAAGTTTTGGGCTCAGACCCTTTAGCAGGACTTCATGAGATGTCCTTATAAAGGGTCTTGGCCCAAAATATATTGCTGTCCGTAGATGCTGCCTGAGTGCCAAGTTCCTCTAGCACTCCGGATTTCCAGCATCTGCAAAATCTCATGTTTGTGGTTGAAGAACCAAATGGTTGAAGGGGTAGCTGTTCCTTGAACCTGGTGCTGAGGGACTTCAGGCTTCTGCAATTCCCATCTGTGTTTGCTGCCTGCACTCCTATTCACTCGGATAAGATCCTTTCCAACTACATTCTGTACTGATTAAGCAACTCTAACCCCTTTTGTTTTGCCCATCATTCCTCAATGGCAAAAACCCTGAAAAAGTTTAGTTTTTGGCTTTGCCTTCCAGCCATTTTCTGTAATGACAATTAGGTTGTGGGACAGCATAGTCGTGTAGTAATTAGTGTGACACTTCACGGCTGCCCCTAGTGATGACCAACGGGGCTCCGATCCCTGCTGCTGTTTGCAGAATGCTCTCTCCATGACCATGTGGAGCGCTCTGGTTTCCTCCTGCATTCCAAAGGCATGAGCTAATGGGTTAGAAAGTTGAGTATGCTGTGTTGGCACTGGAAGTGTGGCGTCACTTGCAGGCTACTCCCAGGACAATATTTACGCATTTCACAGATTCAATGCAAATGTGACAAAGAAAGCTAATCTTTCCCTCTAATTCAATATCACTCAGACAAGATCCTTGCTCAACACATTATCAACTGATGTTATCCCTTACTAAACAGCATGGACCTCTGTTTTTCCCATTATTCCTCAGTGTCAGAAACCCTGAAAATGTTTACCACTTAGCTTAATGACAGTTAGGTGTATCATCATTAGTGTGCAGTTCCGCCATTTGCTGAGATCACAAATTACAGCCTTAAGATTGGGGGTGCGGGATGGAGAAAGAAACTTTTTTACTTTAAAATTCACTGTAGCCACCTTATTCATAAATATTCCTGCAAGTATGGTGGTTAACATTGCAGGCATTACTAACCGCTGGTGCAGTGTGCGGTAGGCCTGGGAATAAGTTTTATGGGTTTGGAATCGTACTCCTTTTGACATGGTACATATTCATATTGTAAGCAAAGGAGATGGAAATTTCTCTGTATATTTTCAATTGTGAACTTTGGTGAGAACACACCCATATTGTGTACATCAGGGATCCCCAACCTTTTTTGCACTGCGGACCGGTTTAATATTGACAATATTCTTGCAGACTGGCTGACCGGGGTGGGGGGGGGGGGCGGCGAGGGGTGTTAATCATGACCAGAATATACGTGATAAGTCAACTATAAGTCTCTTGTAAGTGGCTAATGCACTCAATTTCATTTCTAAAAGGGTTTATCTAAACACAGCGCATATTTTCCTCGCATGAATATAGTGATAAGTCAATTATAAACAGTGGTCCCCAACCTCCGGGCCATGGACTGATACATTGCCGCGAAGAATGCAGCGGTAGTCAGAATGCACCCAGCACATCTTTTGTATTTAAAAAAAAAAGCCAAAATAAACAAGCTAATTAATTAGGTGCTGCCTGGCACCTAATTAATTAGCTTGTTTGTTTTGGCTTTTTTAAGATGTGCTGGGTGTCTTCTGGCTGCCGCTGCATTCTTCGCGGCAATGTATTGGTCTGTGGCCCGGAGGTTGGGGAACCACTGAGTTATAAGTCACTTAAGTCAATAGCATCATAACATTTTAAGTAATGTTTGGATATTAAACACAGTGCATATTTTCCTCGTATGAACATATAAAATCATTGCAACACACCAGTATCACTGAATCAGTGGGAGCCCTGGGGCTTGTTTTCCTGTAACAAGACGGTCCCATCGAGGGCTGATGGGAGACAGCGATACTCGAAGGGGGTTCCTTATGTCTAGTCTATTCCGCAATTTAGTTTTCGTTGCATTCATTGCAGAAAACTCCACTTCGCAGAAAGATGTTGGAAATGGAAGCAACGTTTTCAGTGCTTTCGTGGCTATCTCAGGATATTTAGCCTTGACTTTTATCCAGAGTGCTGGCAGAGATGTTATGTCAAACATACTTTTCAGCCCACCATCATTTGCAAACTCGGAGTTGATCTTTTTCTTGCGCTGACATGGATGATTCACTGGGGACATTCACAAATGGGTCACGGACCCCTTCCTTTGCATGTCTTGGGTCACTGATGACCACGCGTGCGTTCAAGTTCAACAGTGGGCGTGACGGAATGAGGAAAGGTGCAGCTGACTCGTATCGTTTCCTCGCGGCCTGGTAGCACATGCTTTGCGGTCCGGTGGTTGGGGACCACTGGTGTGTACATGTCTATATCCAAGGCAGTTGATCTTGGGATTTCAAGCACAGATTGGATCTTGGTATGAGGAGATGGGTTTGAGAACAAGAAACGGTACAGTACAGAAATGGGGCCTTTGGCCCAACATGTCTGATTTCAATGTTCGAGTTTCAAATTTTTAAATACATTATTGAAGTATGTATACATCACACAATCTTGAGACTCATCTTCTCACAGGCAGCCACAGAACCAGGAAACCCAAAAACTATTTTGAAAAATTCATCAAACACCCAATGCACAGAGAAAGATTAAGTCACACAAATAATAAACACTAGCAAATAGTGTTCTGAAATGAAGTTCATGAAAGAGTTCAGTGCAGAGTTGAGTAAAAGCTGCAGGGCACTGAACTGAACCAGCAGGTCCCTCGCCTCTGTCCCCAACACCCTGACCTTTTTCATCTGGCCTGGTGCCTAAGTCATCCAAACAACTGGTTCAGTTGCTACAATGCACTTTGGGGCCTGGACTTCTGCAATTTAGCTGGCACTTAAACTCTTGTCCAAACATTGGGTTCTATCACTTTGATATGCTCTGGGGCCCGAGTCCAGCCACATCAATTCGGCTTGCACCCAGCTTTCCATGATAAGTTAAACTGATCCCTTCTGTCTGCACATGGTTTACATCCCTCTGTTCTGAGCCAACTTTGTCCCCCTTTTGCATTGTTTCACTGTAGTAAGTTTTTCTGCACCATACTGCTACAAGGCAGTTTATAATGTACACTGAGGCCACTTTATTAGGTACTTTCTGTACCAAAAAAGCCACTGAATGTTTGTTGCTGCTGTAGTCCACTTCAAGGTTTGCTGTGTTGCATGTTCAGAGATCTCCTGTACACCACTTTTGTAATGCATGGTTATTTGAGTTACTGCTGTCTTCCCCTCAGCATGAACCAGTCTGGCCATTCTCTCATTTTAAAAAGGTGTTTTACCCTTCAGAACTGCTACTCACTAGATGGTTTTTGTATTTTGCACCATTCTCTGTAAACTCTAGACTGTTGTGCATGAGTATCTGAGATCAGCTGTTTCTGGAAATATTCAAACCACCCTATCTGGCACCATCAGTCATTCCACATCCGTCATTTCAATCACGTTTCTTCTCCATTCTGTTGTTTGGTCTGAACAATAACTGAACCTCTTGATGATATGGCATGGTTTTGTGGATTGAATTGCTGCCACATGATTGACTGGTTAGATATTTGCATTCATGAGTAGATGTACATAACAGTGGCTGCCGAGTGTATATCAGTGAGAATAACCCTGATTTTTGACCTGCCCCAGGAATGAATTCCAGGCACCCACCATTTTTAAACTCTCTGGGAATCTCCTTGAATATTGGTCCGAGATGACTTGGTACTGGTTTATTATTGTCACATGTACCAAGATACAGTGGGGGGGGAGAGTTGCATACTGTTCATACAATTCATTAATATAGGATAAGGTTAAAACAATATCAATGTAAAAGCTGCTGGGAAAAGTACATTTTTGGGTAAATCATAAAGTCCAAGATCATGAGGCCAGGAGTTCAACTTGTGATACAGAGGTCCATTCAAAGGTTTGGTAAGTGGGATAGAAGCTATACTTAATCCTAGTGGTATGTGCCTTTCAGGTGCTTGTAAATCCTGCCTAATGGGAGCAGAGAAGAATGTCTGGTGGGTGGGGTTGTTGAGTGTTTTGGCTGCTTTACTGAGGCAGTCAGAATATTGAGTTCATAGACGAGAGGTTGGTTCCTGTGATGTGATCAATAAAAACTGGTGAGAGTCCATGGGGATGTACCAAATTTCTTTGGCCTCCTGAGGAAATGGAGGCATTGCTGAGCTTTCTTGGTTGTGATGTTGTGGTTGGACCAGGGCAGGCTATTGATGTTAACAACGAAGAATCTGAAACACTCGACCTCTACACCATTGATGTATTATGTGGTGGTATCTATGGTGGTATCATCTGCAAACCTGTAAAGTACAATGTAGATGGAGTTGGAGCACAATCTGGCCACATGGCGCTTACCTTGGGCATTCATGACTGGAGTTCCTCTCCTCATGGCAGAGCCAGGAACCAGGGCTGTCATCCTATAGTGATGGCACTCCAGTCTATGGGGAAACTCTTCAAGGGTTAGAGGTTCTTGCTTCAAAGATTGTGGATACGCAAGTATTTTCAGGTTTTAAAAATGGGTTCACAACATGGTGAGAACAGAGGATCAGTTGGGATCCAGTGGATCATAGAACATAGAGTATTACAGCCCAGTACAACATAAGGCCCTCTGCCTTGTGTTGTGCTGACCTTTAAACCAACTAAGATCATTCTAACCCTTCCCTTGTACATAACCTTGCATTTTTCTGACATCCAGGTGCCTGTCTGAGTCATTCGGGGGTGGGGGATAGGAGTGGAGATTTTTTTTCTGCAGTCAGTCGATAATCTGCTATGATGAAAGATTGCGCAGGCTTGAAGGGCCTGAAATTGGCCTATTCATGTGTTTTCTCCCAGAAACACTGATGCCCTTGTAGGTTAAATGTCTACAATTTCCACCTTGAATTTGTTCAGTGATTCAGTTGGGAACATTCTTCATTCGCATTGAAAATGTGAACCCATGGACTCAAAATTTGACCTTCAGCTCTCCCAGAAGGTGGTGTGTTTTATTTAATCTGTACTGCTTGATTTATGAAATATGTAGCCTGCCTGATACCAGAACCTGGAAAATCCCAACTATACTTGGAATAGTCATCTAGGGGCATCTAGGACCAGAGGGCACAGCCTCATAATGGAAGGATGTCCCTTTAGAACAGATGGGGTGGAGTTTCTTTAGCAGGGTGTGAATCTGTGACCACAGACAACAGCGGAGGCCAAGTCATCAAGTAGATTTAGAGTAGAGGTTGACAGGATCTTGAATTATTGTCAAAATCAAATTAAATTTGTTATCAAAATGTGTATCTTTCACCATATACTACATTGAGATGCTTTTTCCGGCTGGCACTAACTGGAAAATAAAAGTGCAATAGAATCTATGAAAAACTATACATAAATAAAAACTGACAAATAACCCATTTGTCAAAAAGCAAATAGTGCAAACAATAAAAATAAAATATTGAGTTGTAGAGTCCTTGAAAGTGAGTCCATAGGTTGTGGAATCAGTTCAGTGTTGAGGTGAGTGAACTTACCCACACTGGTTCAGGGCCTTGATGGTTGAAGGTAATAACTGTTCTTGAATGTGGTGGTGTGAGACCCAAGGCTCACTGGAGTAGTGAGAAGAGTGCATGGTTTGGATGATGGGGGTCCTTGATGGATGCTGCTTTCTTGTGGTAGCGCTCCTTGTAACTGTGCTCAATTCGTGGAAGAGGACTTTGCCTATGATGGACCAGGATGTATCCATCACTTCCTACAGACTTTTCCCATTCCTGGGCTTTCATGCTTCCATACCATGCTGTGATGCAACCAGTCAGGATGTGTCTCCTGTGCATCTATAAAAGGTTAGTAAGGGTGTCGGAGGTTACCTGGAGAATGGGGTTGGGAGGAAAGATAAGTCGGCCATAATCAAATGACGGGCAAACTTGATGTGCCTAATTCTGGTGCTATGTCTTGTGGAAAATGAAGGATCTCCTGCTCCATTGGCAATAGTTTTAAGATGGATTGTGGATGGTACAGATGGAATTGGCATTAGCAAGGTCTGTCATTACTGGCCTATTGCAACATTGTTATGCACAATCCAAGCTAGATGCTTGCCTTCTGATCCCTCTAAATCTGGATCATGTTGTAAGTGGCTGTAACTTGATGGTTGTACCTCAATAATCCAAGAGTTTCTTGGGATGCATTTAGTTGCTGACAATACCATCCAAGCAGATTACATTCAAGATTTGGCAGAGGGATCATGTCACTTAAGTGGGTTGTATCAATTGTGGAGAAATGGGGCATTTTGGATTAACTCCATGCCCTTAACCCAAATCTAGTACCTATTTGATACGTTGTTGGAAAGAAAGCCAGCTGCCTAGATGAGACTAGGGTTGGATTTGGCTCAATGTTGGCTTTACAGTATGCTTCTTGAGTATCATCTGTGGTCCACTTAAAATACTTGGATTGGAACCAAGGTTGAGTGCAGAATATCTAGTCTGACTGTATCAAGGGAGAACAGCACTTGTGTAGTTCCATCCAGATCCGAAGATCTTTTGAGAAGTCGTGCATTGTTCCCAGGCCCTCTGCTTAATGGTTTTTACAAATGTTGACTATTTAGTTGTTGCCTCTCTGCTGTTCGAGATCTAGCTAGTCATGTTCTTACTACTTTTCCCCGACAACAATGATGACACTTCAATGCACTACTGTGGTTGGTAACACACAAAATGGAGGAACTCAGCAAGTCAGGCAGCATCTTTGGAGGGGTATAAAATAGTCAACATTTTGGGCCAGGACATAGTAGGCACACAACTCACTAAGCCTAACATGTATATCTTTGGAATGTCAGGAAACTGGAGCACCTAGAGGAAACCTACATGGCCATGGGGAGAACATACTAACCCCAATCAGTGATCACTCGTGCAGTAAAGTAATGTATTAACCACTACACTACCATGCTGTCCTACTCGATATACTACTGAGATGGATGATGGGCTATGATACTGAATGATAGAGCAGGCTTGAAAATCCAAATTTCCAACGATTACCTTTTAAATTCTCACTCCATAAACAGTACTACTTGTAATGAAGGACATTGCACTGGGGTGACTGCAGAGTGTTTCAGAATATTGAGATTGTTGAATGTCCTGTCTTTTTTTCGTCCTTTGATCCTGATGGAAATGATAGTGGGGAAATCCCAATGTAGGAAACTATCTGCCAAGCAAATGGTTTTTCCTTTTTAACAAACTGCCTGGGCAGCTTTGCTGAAATAGTTTGATCTTGTCAAAAAACCTTCAGGTGGCTTTATCAAACATTGAAAATTCCCCTTCATAATTTTAATCAGAATCAAGTTTACTATCACTAATGATGTGGAATATGTTGTTTATGGCAGCAGTACCAAAGACTTAAAATTTCTAGAAGTTACTAAATAGTGCAAACAAAAGGTAGTGTTTATGGACCATTCAGAAATTTGATGGCAAAGGGGAGCAAGCGGTTTCTGAATCATTAAATGTATTCATGCTCCTGAATTGTATCCCTGGTGGTAGGAATGAGAAGAGAGCACAAAACCATAAGAGATTGAGCTGAATCAGGCCATTTGGCCCATTGAGTCTGCTCCACCATTTCATCATGGCTGATTTATTTCCCTTAGCCCCAACCTCTTGCCTTCTCACCATAAAATTTGACACCCTTTCTAATCAGGTCTATCAACTTCTGGCTTTGATGTATCCGACCTCTAACTTTTAACAGAGTTGCTTGTGTCCATTCATGGTTGCATCAATGTTGGGCCCAGGGGATGTTGACACCTAAAACTGGAAGCTGCCCACTCTTTCCACTGCTGACATCTCGTTGGGGGGGGGGGGTGCATTTTTCTATGGACATTTACAGGAAATAAATACAACAGAATTGATGAAAAACTCTACATAAAGCAGGCAGACAAACACCAATGTGCAGAAGTGAGAACATAACTTATAAATGAGACCTTAAAGTCTAGGCTGTGGATTAGTTCAGAGTTGTGTTGGGTTATCCACGCTGATACAGGAGTCAAATGTCTGTAGGATCGTAACTGTTCCTGAACCTATTGATGTGGGACCCAAAGCTGCTGTACCTTTCTAATGCAAGAAGCAAGGTGGGGTTTTTTTTTGAATGCTGATTTGCAAGGAGTGCTGCCACAAATGTGCTCAGTTGTGAAGAGAGCCTCGCCAGTGGACTAAGCTGTCCACTTTCTGTGGTCTTTGGTTCCTGGGTATTGGTGTTGCCATACCTGGCTGTGCAAAGGCATATGCTTCAAGAGTTGCCTTTTGCTAAATTTTTCCCTTATTTTCCAGATTTGCCAACTGTTAATCCATTCAGAGCAACTCACATTTGGTGTAATATAATCTTCACCCTGCAGTCAGAAGTGGAGGTTAAGCGACGCAGACATAATTTGAAGTCCCACAATGACTGCTTCCTTGGCTCTGATGCTGTGGACATCCTCCTGAGCCACCTTCTGCAGAACAAGTACTTTGACGCTGAGATCACACGACCGAAAGTGGTGAGGCTCTGCCAAGCTTTGATGGACCATAAGGTGTTTGAAGGAGTCAGTACAAAACTCTTTGGCAAAGTTAAGAAGGAGTACCCTTTTGAGGACAGTAGTTACAGTTTATACCGGTTTACTGCAATGCACAAGTGGATTGATACTGTGAAAGAGAACTCGGACACTGCCTTGTCTCCTCAAGCACAACTAACCTCTAGATTCAATGGCTGGGCTGGCAGGTAAGGTCATTTAGTCTCTGTAGTGGAGGGCACTCATAGTAAAGGAACTGCATAAAATGTGCACAGAATCAGTTTACCAGGTCACTGTTGAATTCCTCTGCTGTCCAAAGCTCCTGATGCAGTCTCTGCAGTATACTGGTAAGACCCTACGTAGATTAGGGGAATGGCTGTGTCGAACAACCGCACCATCTGCAGAAAAGCATGATTTCCCAGTGGCCAACCATTTTAATTCCATTCCCATTCTGATATGTTGGTCCACTGCTATGAAAAGGCCACTCTCTGATTGGAGGAACAACCTCACTCTGTCTGGCTAGCCTCCAACCTGATAGCATGAGCATAGATTTCTCTAACTTACAGTAATTTGTCCCCCCTCTTCCCTCTTTATTCCCCACTCTGACTCCACTCCTGCCCTTTCTCCTCACCTGCATACCTATCAACACCCCCCTCCCCCACTGGATACCCTCCTTCCCTTTCTTCCATGGTTGACTCTCCTATCAGATTCCTTCTCCAGCCCTTGCCTTTTCTACCCATCACCTCCAGCTTAAGTCATCCCCCTCCACCCAAGCCTACATGGCTTCATCTATCACCTAGTTTTCTCATTTCCCCTCCCCCCACTTTATTCCAGCTTCCCCCTTCTTTCCAGCCCTGAAGAAGGGTCTGGGCCTGAGAAGTTGGGTGTTTATTAATTTCCATAGATGCTGCCTAACCTGTTGCATTCCTCCAGCGTTTTGTGTTGCTTCAGCTTTTCAGCATCTGCAGAAACTCTTGTTCTGTTCACCTCTGAAAGTAGGTGCCTACTTAATTTTGTAACTGTTGTTAACATGCTTTTTAATTCTTTTCAGGTTTATTATCACTGGCATGTGTCGTGAAATTTGTTTTGCAACAATCTTTCAGTGCAAAGAAACATAAAATAAGTGCTACAAAAAGTGAGGCAGTGCTCATGCATTCATTAACCATTCAGAAATCTAGTGGAGGGGAAGAAGCTGTTCTTGAAGGTGTGGGTGGGTGTGTGTGTGTTGCTAGGGCCCATGATGGATCTGGCTGTTTACAACCCTCTGCAGCTTTTTATGATCCTGTGTAGTGGCCCCTCCATATCAGATGTTCATGCGACTAGTTACAGTGCCCTCCAGTGAGCATCTCCCTTGTCACCTGCTGGATGTGATGTAACCACTGTCTCCCCAGTTTTCGTTTTGCACCATGGTTCTCCCCACTAAGTTTACTGTGGCAACATCTCTGGGTTTGGGGTGAGCTATGCAGTTTCCTGCCCAAACACTCATTTACCCAACCCCTAATCCTGACAATGAACTGGCGTTTAGAAATGTAATCTCAAATGTGCTACTTTTAATTAAACCCTTGAGCGGAGGTGTTTTTCAGAAAATTGACTTTGTTCTTCTTGACAAGAGCTTTGTTTTACCTTAAACTAATAATTAAAAATGAGGCAGACTTTTTTCCTTGCCTAACAATCAGTCTGCTCATTTTTCTCATTTTTAGTACTGAGAAGATTTGAAAAATGTGAATGCAATGGGATTATGCTAGTTTCTGGTGCTGGGCTAACAATTTTAACAAATTAAAATTTTGTTTGTAGGCCAGTTAACTTTCC
The DNA here is from genome assembly GCF_963921235.1 of Mobula hypostoma. Lineage (NCBI taxonomy): Eukaryota > Metazoa > Chordata > Chondrichthyes > Myliobatiformes > Myliobatidae > Mobula > Mobula hypostoma. The sequence continues at coordinate 10,281,682 of NC_086107.1, forward strand.
TGCATCAGATACAAGCTCTGACCACTCAATAGTAGAACTGCTTGATAATTTGAGTTTAAAACCGGTGAATTCTCGTATTGAAACTTCAAGTCTGCCTCCAACAGGTAAGTGCCTTTTGGTGTTGAATAACAGCAGCATTTTAGACTCAATGACAAGTAGACTTGTTGGTGTTGACCAACAGCCTATTTTTCCAGCTGGTCCAGACCTTGCTGTAAGCTTTGGTCTTCCTCATGTCTACTACACTCCTAATCTTAGTGTCATCAGCAAATGTGCTGATCCAGTTTTACCACATTATCATCCAGATCATTGATATAGATGACAAAACAAAACTGGACCCAGCACCAATCCTTGTGGCATGCCACTAATCACAGGTCACCAGTCAGAGATGCAACTATCTATTAATACTCCCTGGCTTCTTCTGTGAAGCTAAAGTCTAATCCAATTTACTACTCACCGATGAATCCCAGCAACTGACGCTTGACCAACCTCCCATGCGGAACCTTGTCAAATGCCTTGCTGAAGTCCATGTAGACAACATCCACTGCCTTTGCCTTTATCAACTTTCCTGGTAGTTTTATCAAAACTCTAGAAGATTGGTTAGCCATGACCTACCACGCACAAATGCTTATTGACTATCCCCAGTCAGTCTGTCTTTCCAAATACGTATAAGGGACTAGATATGTAATGCCTTCCAGTAACTTGCCCACTACCGATATCAGGCTCACCAGCCTGTAATTTCCTGGCCGGTTCTTGGAGCTTATCCTTTGTCTGACGACAGAGATGCAGCACAGTAACAGACCCTGGCCCAATGAGCCAATCACATCCAGGAGACTAATTAACCCGCAGGTCTTTAAATTGTGCGAGAAAACCAGAGCACCATGTGGAAATCCAAGTAGTCATGGGAACAACATATAAACTACCTACAGGCAGCAGCAGGAATTGCACCTGGGTTGCTGGAAGTATAATATCATTCACTTCTGTGCTGCCCAGCTATAACATAGTTCAAGTCCAAATCAAACTTAACCCTCTGTCCTAGTTAACAATGAACTTCTGGGGAACAGGACTAGAGTTGACAGCAGATAAGGAAGTTGATCCAGCACATGACCATGAGACAAAAGTAGAACCAGCCATTTGGCCCTTCAAGTCTGCTCCACCATTCCATCTTGGCTGATTTATTACCCCCTCTCAACCCCTTCCTCCTGTTATCTCTCTGTAACCTTTGACACTGACAAATTAAGAACTTATCAACCTCTGCTTTAAATATAATGCCAGTTTAGGAGCCTGATGGTTGTAGGGTGATGCTGTTCCTGAACTTAGTGTGGGACCTAAGGCTCCAGCACCTCCTGCCTGATGACAGCAGTGAGAAGAGAGCATGGCCTGGATGATGGGGTTCCTTGATGGCTACAATGTCATCATTTCTTTAAAAATAGTCACAAAAATCCACAGTTTACCATTTCTATACCTGAAGATAATTGCAAAGCTTTTCTGAGTAGAAGGTGGGGCTGGTTTTCAAGCTATTGTTGATTGAGTAACGTTTCTGAGATGGCTGCCATAAACTCTTTTAATTTCCTTATTGCAGTAGTCAATGAGATATGGCAGGAACAAACAATGTTGCGTCTCCTGCAACTTATTGAGCTTCCAGTCTTGGATTCACTTCTGGACAGAAAAGAGCACCGGACAAAATCAGAGAATTCAAGCAGCAGTGTGGTTACCAGTGGCTTACTGGATCGGGAAATCCTCAAGGCTTTCAGTGATTCTCAGTAGGTGTTTATAATTGTTGCATTCTCTGCATAACCCTAAAGCTGTGCCGTTTTCCAAGTTCAAAGTAAATTCATTATCAAAGTGCATGTGTCACCATAGACAACCTTGAGATTCATTTTCTTGTGGGCATACTCAATAAATCTACAGAATAATAACTATAATAGAATTGATGAAAGACCACCTTACTTGGGCATTCAACCAGAGTGCAAACTGAGCAAGTACAAAAAGAAACAATAAATAAGAAACATAGAGAACATGTGATAAAGGGTCCTTGGTAATGAGTCCAATAGTTGTGGGAACATTGCATTGATGGAGCGAGTGAAGTTATCTCCCTTGGTTCAAGAGCCTGATGGTTGAGTATGAACTTCCTGAACCTGGTGGTGAGTCCTGAGGCTTCTGTACCTCCTTCCTGATCACTGCAGCAAGAAAAGAGCATGTCCTGGTGGGGGGAGGGGGGTGTGGTTATGGGCCATTTCCACTACTTTTGTATGTTTTTTTTGTTTTGTTTAAGGGCATTGGTGTTTCCATACCAGTTTCCACTGGTGTTTGCAAAGATCAGTCTGGTTGTTCTAAGGACAATAAATGTGCGAGAAGGAATGGAATTTGGAGCATTGTTGGATTGTCCTGTAAAAATGTAAACCTATTTGCTTGTTCACATGCATCGAAGCAGACAGTGAAATGTCGTTTGTGTCAAATGAAATCAGCAAGGATTGTGCTGAACAACACAAGTATTGCTACTATGCTGCCAACAGAGCATGTCCATAACTCACTAACCCTAACCCATGGTCTTTGGTATGTGGGAGGAAACCAGGGCACCTAGAGGAAACCCATGTGATCACAAGAAGAGCATACAAACGCCTTACAGACAGTGGCAGGAATTTAACCTCAATCTTACAGCTGAACTAACTGCTATGCTATGTAATTTAATCTAGTATCTGCCTCAGATAATCAAAGAAATGTCTCTTCTATTTCAGTTAAGCCAAAATGGATGAAATGTGATACCAAAACAACAGTAATTCTGTACTGCTCCTAAATCTACCCACAAAACAATGAATGTTTTATTTTTAAGGAGTCACTAAAGTAGTCTTGATGAAGAGCCCGAAATGCTAACTCTCAGTTCCTTTCCAAGGATGCTGCCTGGCCTGCTGAGTTCCTCCAGCATTTTGTAAATATTACTGGTGTAATACATCCCATTCTTCCTGGGACATGTGGTCGCTCTCCACCAGCAGTTGCTGAGAGTTAAATATTTTAATTTAATCTTGGCTGTTAAAAATTCCAAGCTTGTCTTCTATTTCAATCTTCCATACTTGTACCCCCTGGATTGTCTCCTAGTGGAATTCTCACCTCTAGAACACTGATTTCTAAGTTCCAGAAGTATGGACACTTTTCTGAATTGCCCACCTGCTTTTATCCATTTTGATCTTGGTCCCTTGCCAGGGGCCTCATGTAAAGAATTTGGAAGCATTAAATGTATAAAAGGAAAATTGAATGGGAATATGCTAAAAATTACGTTTATTACTATCAGAAAAGACCAGGCATTTGGGCTTTCTGAAAGAAGGTGAAGATGGCCTTATAAAATGTTGTTCAATGGCAGACTAAAGCTTGTGACTTTAAACTGTCACTAAAAATCCAACAAGCGATTTGGTATTACATTACCTGGTATGGTTAATACATGGGCCTTCTTACCAGAGGGAGTAGTGTGGGCATTCAGTAAACATGTATTTTAGAGTGAGATAAGAGTGAATGGAGGAAAGCTATGGAAAAGCTTTGCGTGGGAGGAGTTTATGATGCTTAGTACCAGATTTTATTTTTTGTGCTGGGAATTTTGTGTATTATAGGAGGGAGGGAATAAACCAGAGGTTAGGTAATCCTATAGCAGTAGGCTAGGTTTTCAGCAATATTCCTCATTTCTGGAATATCTAAATTTTTAAATCTTTAAACTTTTGTGTAATCAACCACACCAAGATCTCGCTTTACAACAGAGGATGGGATTCCAAGTGTGTTTTGCTCATGGCAAGAGTAAATTTAAATATCGGCTTTTGGGTATTGATGTTGGTACCAGGGCCAGGATTTATTACCCCCATCTTTAGTTGCTTTTGCTGGTATGCTGCCTCCTTAAAGCTGCAGTCCATAAGCTGAAACCAGTCCAAGAGTCTGGTCCCATGACATGGAGGTTGTACCCAGGAGGTGGTGTTAGACTATATCGAAGCTCCTGTGTGCCCACTGTCCTTCCAAATTGCTGGGATGTTTAGTGAGAAACTGTTTCCTTTTCCTATGGAAACAAATATCACGAAATTGTTTTGTAGCAGCAGTACAGAGCAATACATGATGTGTGATAAGAAATGTAAGTAGTGCAAAAAGTAAACTAGTGAGGTAATGTTCATGGACTATTCAGAAATCTGATGGCAGAGGGAAAGCAGTTCCTAAAACATGCACTCATTGCAGAGGAGGTACAGGAGCTTGAAGGCACACTTTTGAGTAGTTTTAAGAGGGTGTGTCCTGGGTGGTGGGGGCCCTTAATGATGGGTGCTGCCATAAGTCATCCCCTTTTGAAGATGTCCTTGGTGGGGAGGCTAGTGCCCACAATGGAGCTAGCTGAATCTACAACCCTCTTGTGTAGCTTTATCTAATTCTGTGCATTATTACCTCTTTACCAGGCTGTGAAAATTCTAGTGCGCTCTCATGGTATATCTGAAGGAATTTGCTAGAGTCTTTAGTGAGGGGCTAGTTTCACTTGTCTGTACACATCCACATATTGAATTCTGAAGTTCAATCCGTAGTTCTTTTGGAAGTCCAGAGGGATGAAACTTCTTCACGATCATTTTGTGATAGAGCAAAATTAGAAAAGCAGAGCTACAAAAGTCGTAGTTAAGAAAGAACAGAATAAAAAAAAATGGGGGTGTCATGTTCTGCCTTTGTACTCCATAGCTAAAAAACCTTGCCTTCAAACTTGTAAGTATGAGTTAACCAGGCAACCCCTATTTGAATAATGTGACAAGAAGCTTCCAGAAAGAGACAGAGCTGTAACAACCAGGTGACAAACTGAACCATTGCATACATATATACTGTGACTACTAGGAAACATACTAAATAGTTACATGTGCAAGTAGGCATTTAAAATACAAGCAGGCAATTATACAGTCTCATCCTACATAACCTTGAAGAAAAAGTAATATTGCTTCTGGTCCAAAGTTTTAAATTGACTAAAGCTGACACTTTTTCCAAAGATTATCTAATCTTTATACTTTATTCCTTCCACCAGGGATGATGAGTGGCTGTCGGCTACAATTTGTTTACTGGAGTATTTCCCTGATACCACAGTGGTGGAAATCAGTAGGAACTTTCCAGAACCATCCTGCGACATAGACCAGTGTAAAATGATGCTTTTTGATGCCATTGCTAAATATTACAGCCAGACCAAAAAACCTCTCCTTACCAGTGATCTCTTTGACATCCACACAGGAGTGACAGAGCTTATTGGTATGTATAACTTTAATTACTGACATTCCAATGCTTTTAAAATAGGCTCCATTTATAACTGTCTGCAGGTGCTAGGAGCTTGGAAGTAATTTAATATCGAAACAGAGAACTGTTTTACTGTAGTTACACAAATGGTCTGTGTTCAGGAGGATGATCCTTTGAAAGTTATTGTGAAGTTAAAAGGTGTTTCTGCATCGTGTTTCATGTAGCCTTTTGCCAATGTGCAATCACAGTGAACAGCCAGCGACTTTTCCCCAGGGTGCGGTACTTTACAGAACTGGCTGCAAGATCAGGGTTCAATTCCCACCATTGAGAAGTTTATTTGCTCTCCCTTTGATTGCATGGGTTTCCTCTGGATACTCCAGTGGTGGTACTGGAGGGCTGCCCCCTTGCACAATTTTTGCTGATTTGAAGTGTACCGGGTATTTCTTTTTTGTATGTTAAATTTAAAATAGCTTCTTTGTTATGTTATACTTGGGAATGCTTCTTTGTTATGTTAAATGCTGAGAAAGTCTCTAGCTAGACATTTGCTTGGGTTAATACAGATAGCAGGGTGCTATTAACCAATGGGTGGTCATGTATCGTTTTTTCGGATGATAATACTGTCTTGTATGACTGTGGACGGGTTGGAGACGGGGAGGATGGTGGATGTGCGGGGAGTTTTGGGGGGAGTCGGAGGAGAGACGGGGAGGACGGGGGGCATGCGGAAAGGCTCCGGTCGATCACTCCAGGTGGTCCTGAGCCGTGAGTCGACAGGATCTGGGCGGTCGTCAGGAATCGATTGAGCTCCAACGGTTGCGCGCGAAGAACTTGGACTTTGATAAGTCTTGGTGCCTTTTTTTTTTCATTACTTTCTTTTCTGTATCGAATTTATATTAATGTCATAGACTTAGTAATATCTATAAAGTGTACTTAGTAAAATGTACTGGGTGTACTGGCTGATGATTGATCTTTGGGATTGATTTGGGTGGCAACTGACTCCGTGGGAAGCATTGAGGCAGGTGCTGGGTGGGATTTCCCCTAGACATATACGAGCCAATATAACTGAGCGTTACAGAAGCAAATGACACATTTAACTGTACATTTCAATGTACATGTGACAAAGCTAATGTCTTTAATCTCTTGTTAAATGGCTAATATGGGGGGAGTGTTAATTTTAAGGTGATTGGAGGAAAGTAGAGGGGGATGTCAGAGGCAAGTTATTTATTGTTTGAGTGGTGGCTGGTGGGTATGTGAAATATGCTGCCGGGGTGGTGGTAGAGGCAGATATAAGGATCATGTCAACTTGGATATATGTGTGGGTGAAAGTAAAATGGAGGGTTATAGGCTATGTGGAAGAGAAGTGTTAGATTGACCTTGAAGTGAGTTAAAAGGTTGGCACATGGGTGGAAGGGCTTCCACTGTGCTGTAATGTTCTGCTCTTGTGTATCTGGCCTAATCCATAACATTACAGTCAATGACCTGGTCACTTTTTTGATGTTTCTGGGAGTTTGTGTGTAAATGTGCTGTTAAGATTTTTTTATATTTTAATTTTACTTGGAACATGGAACAGTATTGTCCAGGAACATGCCCTTTGGCTCAGTGTTCTGAACCAAATAAATTAATCAATGGCCAACTAAACTAATCCTTTATGGCTACACAATGTTCATGCTGCTCCATTTTCCTCACGTTCGTGTACCTGTCTAAACATCTCAAGTCCATAATGTATCTGCCTCTACCACCATCCCAGAAACACATTCTAGTCTTCACTTCCAAATTGTTGAATCGTGTAGCTGAGCAGCATTGCTTGAAGGGCCTATTCCATGCTATAAAATAAAATGTGAAAATTAAAGCAACTGCAGATGCTGAAAATTGATACAACAAATGGTGGAAATACTCAGCAGGCCGGGCAGCATCTGTGGAAAGGGAAATGTTCAATGATTTGGGACCGTGATCCTTCATCAGAAATACCTCTGATTGGAAAGTGCTTTTGAGCTTCTCAGATTTAAGACTATGCTCTTAAAAATAGACTTGTGGACACTTCAGCCACCATTTGGTAACCTGAGGCTTTTGAATTCTCAAGGAATTCTGCAATTTGTGCATGAATTCTGGAGGTAATTGAATCAAATCCCCAAACACATCAGGGTCACCCTTGCTGACTGGAGTACTGCTTCTTGGTTGGACACAATCTGTGGTTTTATCTGATCCAAGGAAACCACATTGTGATCACCCAATGCAGTGGACCAGATTACAAGTAAAAGAGAAACTCAGCTTCACTTAATGTGTCTGGGTCCCTGAATGCTGGCAAGGGAAGAGTTAAAGGGTTGAATCTTCTGTATTTTCATGGGAAGATTCCATGAACTAGGCAATGTTGATATATAACAGCAAGGTTTGTTGATCCCACCTATCTCTCCCAAGAGGTCCCACAATCTCTTTGACCCTCGACAATCAGGCAAGAGGCTCCATAGCTTTAGGAGAAGGAATTGAATTGACTTTATTCCTTGTATCCTTCGTGTACATGAGTAAAAATCTTTGTCTAAATGTGCAATTTATAGTAATTTGCAGTAAATAGTATGTACAACAGGACAGTCAATGTAACAAATACAGTTGTCAGCATGAATTAATCAGTCTGATGGCCTGGTGGAAGAAGCTGTCCCGGAGCCTGTTGTTTCTGGCTTTTATGCTGCGGTACCGTTTCCTGGATGGTAGCAGCTGGAACAGTTAGGATGGGGAAAACTGCTACCCCAAGATGAGACTGCTGCACTCCCTGCCACCATCCAGATCTCATTTTGTTTAATTATTATTCAACCATGCATGAATACAGACAAACAAAAGAGTTCCTCTGGGGTCAAGGTACAAACACATTACCAAGAATCATACATGGCACAAGGTAGATGTAGCACATTGCAAGTGGCTATAATGTCTCAAAATACAACAGTACAATGTCTAAGGCACATGTATACAGCTAGCCTAAGACTTCTGCACAGTACTGTAGTAATTTTATGTATTGCACTGTACTGCTGCCACCTGAAATACACAACATATGAGTGATAAATCTGATCCTGATACTGCTTTATTGTGGGCTGAGAGTGGGAAGGGGCAGGGAGAGGGAAATCATTGCTGGGAAAAGGGGAAGGGAATGGAAGGCATCAGAGGTGTTTTGTGATGATCAATAAATCTGTAATGTGTTATGTCTCAATGCAGAGTACAAGAAACAAGGTGGATGATCTTGCACTTTTACAGATTGGGTATGATGTTGTGTCCATCACTGAATTGTGAATGAAGGATGGTTGTAGTTGGGAACTGAATGTCCAAGGTTACACATTATATTGGAGGGAGAGGAAGGCAGGCAGAGGGGGTGATGTGGCTTTGCTGGTAAAGAATGGCATCAAATCATTAGAAAGGTGTGACATGGGTTCAGGAGATGTTGAATCTTTGTGGGTTGAGTTAAGAAACTGCAAAGGTAAAAGGTCCCTGATGGCAATTGTATACAGGCCCCCAAACAGTATCTGGGATATGGACTACAGATTACAAGGGGAAATAGAAAAGGTGTGTCAAAAGGGCAATGTTATGATAGTCCTAGATGTTCTCAACATGTAGGTCTGTTGGAAAAATATGGTTGGTAATGGATCCCAAGAGTGAATTTGTTAAATGTCTATAGAATGGATTTTTAGAGCAGTTTGTCGTTGAGCCTACTAGGGGATCAGCTATGCCGGATTGGGTGTTGTGTAATGAACCAGAGGTGATTAGGGAGTTTAAGATAAGAAACCCTTGGACAGTAATTCCAATATGATTTGAGTTCAACTTGAAATTTGATAGGGAGAAAGTCTGACATATCAGTATTTCAGTGGAGTACAGGAAATTAGTAGTATGAGAGGAGATGGCCAAAGTAAATTGGTAGGAGATGCTGGCAGAGCAGAACTGGCTTGAGTTTCTGGGGAAAATGAGGAAGGTGCAGGATAGATATCCCAAAAACAAAAATACACAAATGGCAACAGTATAACTGTAGCTGGCAAGGGAAGTGAAAGCTAATGTAAAAACAAGAGGGTAGAGAACAGCAAAAATTTACAGGAAGGTGGAGGATTAGGAAGCTTTTAAAACCCTACAGAGCAACTAAAAGATAAAATATGAAAGCAAAGTGAATAGAAAAAGCATTTTCAAGTATATAGAAAGAGATGAGAGTGGATTTTGGACCGCTTAAAAATGATGCCAGAAAACTAATGGGGCAAGGAGATTGCATCAGTTCCCACTGCGGAAGACACTAGCAGGGTGCCAGGTGTTGAAGGGTGTGAGGGAAGAGAAGTGAGTGCTGTTACTATTACAAGGGAGAAAGTGCTCAAAAAGCTGAAAGACTTAAAGATGTGCAAGTCATCTGGACGAGATGAACTGCACCCTAGGGTTCTGAAAGGGGTAGCGGTAGAAATTGTCGAGGCATTAGTAATGATCTTTCAAGATCATTGGACTCTGGCATGGTTCTAGAGGACTATAAAATTGCAGATGTGACTTTTTTTAAGAAAAGGAGGCAGCAAAAAGGAAATTATAGACCAGTTGGCCTGACCTTAGTGGTTGGTAAGATCTTGGAATCAGTTGTTAAGGATGAGGTTATAGAGTACTTGGTGATGTAGGACAAGATGGGACAGAGTCTGCATGGTTTCCTTAAGGGGAAATCTTACCTGATGAACCTGTTGGAATTTGAGATTACAAGTAGGATAGATATAGGGGATGCAGTGGATGTTGTAGATTTGGATTTTCAAAAGGTCTTTGACAAGGTGCCACGCATGAGGCTGCTTACCTTAAGAGCTGGTGGTATTACAGGAAAGCTACTGGGTTGGTTAGAACATTGGCTGATTGGTAGGAGGTAATGAGTGGGAATAAAAGGATCCTTTTCTGCTTAGCTGTTAGTGAGCTGTTGTGTTCCACAGGGTCTGTGTTGGGGCAGCTGTTTTTTTTGTGCTGTATATCAATGATTTAGATGATGGAATAGATGGCATTACATTGAAACATAGTGAAATGTGTTCTTTGTGTCAATAACCAACACAGTTTGAGGATATGCTAGGGACCACCTGCAAGTATTGATTGGCACACTTCTGGTGCCAATGTAGCATGCCCATAACATACTAATCCTAATCTGTATGTCTTTAGAATGTTGGAGAGATCTGGTGGAAACCCATGTGGCCACAGGGAAAATGTACAAACTCTTTACAGGCTGGAGCAGGAATTGAACCTGAATTGATAATCCCTTTTACTAAAGTGTTATGCAACTGTTACACTACCATGTTACACTATTGTGCTGCCCTTTCAAGCTCCCTGTTTATTTGTCACAATATGTTTAATGAGTGTATTGATGTAATAGTCACCTAACTGCATCTCCACATTCTGCAATGCCTCTGCTTGACTGAGGGCTTTGTGCAATCAACTGTATACCTTTCAGAACTGTTCATGTTCTATCTAGTATGACCCACTTGTTTACTTGTACCAGTGTCATTTGAGTGTTAATGGATTAACTAATAATTCTGGGGCCATGAGTAAATCTCCCACATTGCTCAATATGGCCTGTTGAGCATTCTTATTCCAGCTGTCTGGGAGCTTGTGGGGGGTGGGGAGGAGAGGGGGTGGCGGTGGTAATGATCCCGTGTGAAAATGGTCCAGTTCGCCTGCAGTGGTCTCCAGTTCCCAGTGTACACCCTGTAACTGAAGTGCAGTTACAGTTTGGGGCAGAAATCGTGGCCCATCTGTGGATGAGATTGTGCTTCCTACACTATCTCGTTAGCCACTGAAGGCCCAGTAAACTGGAAGTACTGTAAGTAGTCCTTGATGGCAAGGGACTGCCTAGGAAAGGGGATAGATGTGAAGCTAATCAGAGGCATTTTGTTCCTCTTCAGAGTTCCAGACTATGAATAATGTATGCTTCAATGAACTGCCTCAATTTTAAGTTATGCTTTAGTGTAAAACATAAGGCTATAAATCGATGCTGCATTTAAGATTAAAGGGCAGTCTCAGAATATAAGGATCTCCTTTTAGTTCAGTAGTGAGGAATTTCTTTAGCCAGAGGGTGGCGAATTTGTGGAATTCATTGCCACAGACAGCTGTGGAGACAAAGTCACTGCGTATATTTAAAGCAGAGGTTGATACATTCTTGCATAGTCAAGGTGTCAAAGGTTATGGGAAGAAGGCAGGAGAATGGACTAATAAATCAGCAGTGATGGAATAGACTTGATGAGATGAATGGCCTGATTCTGCTCTTGTGTTATGATCTTGTGCAATATTATTAGCTTGCACTTTTGGTTTGAAGAATGCATTTTGAAAAAAAATCTGTCATTTGAGATGTGTGGAATATGTGGAAGACCAGCATCCAGCTGAGCAAGAATTTCCAGTTTGAGTTGACTGGTTTCATGCTTACTGGGTCACCAGAGTGTTAAAGCAAAAATGCAATGCTGCATTGAGTTGCAGGAAGGTCAGTGATGAACTATGATGATATTTAAACTCTTATTGTCATAACATGATATTCTGCAGATGGAAGAAACCTAGATTAACTGAAAAACGTCAGGCAGTATCTATGACTGGTTAATAGGTTAAGGCGCTGCTGCAAATGGCTCCTAGCGCCTATGTGGATCTAGAAGTGTTGATGATTGCCATGCTTCTGATGTGGAGTGATTGGGTTACTGGGGGGAAAAGCTCTTGTCACTCCCCCCCCCCCCCCCACCACAAACCACCTCAGTGTTAGCACCACGGATGCACTCAGAGTTTACAGCATCATTAGCTCTGTACAAACCAAGCATCCAGATGGTCTTCATAATTGCAGGAGACTTCAGTCATGTTATTTATTGCATTAATTACAATTTGGTCTTTATTACAATCTAGATCTAGAGTCTTTTTGTTCTCACTGGCACTCATTTACTGAATGACCATAAACAATCTTGAATGTTGAATCTGAAAATGAGTGAGGGAATGAATTGCTCATAGATTTGATGGGCTGAATTGTCATTTCAGAGGAACTGAGTATATGTTGGGTAGTAGACAGTATTGGTTGAGTATAAATGGGATGCAGAGTTCAGTTTTAAATTATTTCATTGTTCTTCACCTTGGGAATCTAATTCCCTTAATTCTCAGTAATTTTCCTTTTGTTTACACCTAATTCTATCATTTTTAAATCAGTTGTGGGCTTTTCATAATCTATAGTTGGTGTGGCTCAGATCAGCCCCTCTGTTCACACTAGTTCACATGGCTGCCCTGGGTCTAACAGCTTAAAAGAAAATAAATACTTTATCCTCAGAATTAAGGCTCCTGATTCAACCTTTTCCTTCATTCCTTGAGGGAAATATTGAGGTTCTAGTTTGGGAGTCTGAAAGTTGTAGATTCAAGCTCCATTCCAGGTGACATGTACCTCAAGTGTGAGACATTCAGTCAAAACCTCTTCTGTGAGTAGATTTTTAGGAAGCAGATGTGATGTGACCATAAGGCGTAGGAGCAGAATTAGGCCATTCACTCCATCACTCTGCTCTGCCTTTCAGTCATATCTAACTTATTTCTCAACCCTTTTCTCCTGCCTTTTCTTCATATCAGTTGATGCTCATAAACCAATATCATTTCTTTCACCATGATGGCCAAAAGCTCAGGATGTGTCTGTAGAGGGAAATGGTTACAACTTCAGGTTGATAATATTTCATCTGTACTCTAGTCAGTCTCTGCACATGTCTGACCTCCAGACTATTATGTGCATTTTCTGTTTTTTTTTTGATTTTCACCATCTGTTTTTCTCTTTGCTCGTCAATTGCTGTCACCAGTTGTTTTGATGTCAAAAAGACATAGCAGAATTAGGCCATTCAGCCCATCAAGTCTGCTCCACCATTGACTGATCATGACTGGTGACTGATCATCATGACTGATTTATTATCCCTCTCAACCCCATCTCCTGCCTTCTCATAATCTTTCATGCTCTTTGGATGTGGGAGCTGTCTATAAATTAGCTGATGCTTTTGCTACATTATAATGGTGATTATAATACACAAAGTAATTGGATTAGAATGTTTGAAGCAAAATCCTTGTGATCAAGTGTAATGTAGAAGCAGGTTCACAGGTTTGGTGACTGAGACAGAAAACTGACTACAAATAAGCATACTAATTTATTTACAAACAGTCGTTGTCGTCGTCATCATAATCGGGTGCCATGCCCAGTTTGAGCTTTGACTGCCATGGCCCGCACATTCCTGTTTCGGGTCAAGTGGATCTATTCATTTCTAGTTCTGTCTGCTGTCTCCATTTGTCTTTGACTTCCACTTGCTTTCTTCCCTTCAATCTTTCCCATAATTACCGTGCATTCTAACTCCTTTTTCCTAATCACATGTCCAATGAAGTTACGTTGCCTTTTCATGATCTCATACATTATTTACAAACAGTAAAAAGAAAATTGACCAAATATTTAAATCCTCACCCCAAGTTAAACAAACTGCAAGACTACAAATCAACAAACAGATATTTAGCTGAGTGGGAGGAGCATACCTTCCACTTCATTACTCTTGTACCCCTCCCCACCCCACCAAAGTTCCCAGAACAGGAAATGTGTGTCATGGCATGTAAGCCAACCAAAGGTTCTTTTATTATCTAAGTATGTATGCTGATTACAACTGAGATTTGTCTTTTCCCATGGGGGGGGCACGGGAGAGGGGGTGGTGGTAGTGACAATAACAACAAACCCCCAACTCCTGTCTTGCACACAATCTAACCAGGGAAACTAACCAATAGGAAAGAGCAGCAGCAGTTTTTAAATGTGATCAATAGCTGACACAAGCCACACCCTCCTACACTGATCTACTGTACATATTTCTTATCTCTTGTATAATACCCTGAAAAATTGTCAACCATTTTTACAGAAGAAACAACACCTAGTTTGACTTTAAGCCACTCAGCACCCTGAGTTATCCCAGAATTGTGCACTGTTGGCCTGCGGGTTGGAAATCTGAAAAATGCAGTTGAAAACAATTTGAATCATTTCATTGTCTGCTGTGGAAGCATTTGTGCAACTGAGGAAGTATGTTGGAAATGCTGCTGTCTGCCCTGGTGTGTTGGTCGCTTCCACTGTGTCTCTGAGGTTGTTCTATGTATGAGATTCTATCTAAACCAAACACTTGGCGAACTGCAGGGTCTGGATAATAAATCCTTTTGTGCCCCTTTGGGACCGCTCCTGTTGTTCGCCCACAGCTGAGTTATTACCAAGTCTCAGTAAGTTAGAGGAAGTTGAATGAAAAGGCCAGAGGAGTTGTGGAGAGCAGTTCTCCTCACTCTGCTTCTGGCATACTGGGTGAACTGGTTCCAAACAGTCCAAAACACTATCAGTGCCCTGACTGTTACTCATTCTCCCTTTGTTCTCTTGCAACAGGGAAACAACTGTATAGGCCAACATTAAATATAATTAGCTCACATTTATCCTGGAATTTGACATCTTGTATTTGCATTTCAATGTCACGAATGTTTGACATAGTTGCGAGATCGATGTAGGCACACTTGGCATGTGATGTTATGGCCCTTCATTATAGATATGGGCTTGATGTACTGTAGATGTATAGATTTCTAGACTTGAGGACCTGAGTTACAGGGAAATATTGAATAGGTTTGGACTTTATTCTGTGAAGAGTAGGAGAATGAGTGGAGATTTGATAGCAATATACAAAATTGAAGGGTATAGATAGGGTAAATGTAAGCAAGCTTTTTGAGGTTTGAATCCAGAACTGGAGGTCATGGGTTAAGGGTGAAAGGAGAAATGTTTAAGGGGAACATGAGGGAGAACTTCACTGAGTGTGGAACAAGCTGCCAGCAGAAGTGGAGTTTGATTTCAACATTTAAGAGAATTTTGGATAGGTACAGTACATGGAAAGTTGTAGTCTAGGTGCAGGTTGATGGGACGAGGCAGATTAATAGTTCAGCATGGATTAGGTGTTCTGAAGGGCCTGCTTCTGTGCTGTAATGTTCTGTGACTATGTAACTGATTAACAATTTTTTATGTCAAACCTTGTACTATAAGAAATTGTTAGCACGTAATTTAGTTTCACTAAGGGTGAACTGGAGCATCTGGTTTTGACTTGAGGCTGTCTGTTGGTCAGGGTTAACCATGGATATTGCATCGCAGCGCAGCTGTCCACGTGACGCACAAGTCAGTGTAGTACAATATGGAGAGCAAGCTGTTGCCAATGCAGCAGCCCCCCCCCCACCCCCACCACTGACGAATCCAAAGGGAAAGCAGAGGCCGATAGTTTGGTGCCAGTGGTGTCACAGGAGTTGCCAGTCAGCATTGACGGCCTTGGGGATTCCAGCTCTGTGGGGTTTACTCCTGAATCATTCCCCATGAGATGGTTATAACTGCAGGGCAGCAGAGGTTTGAGATCGGTTTTCCTTCCAGATGAGTTGCCAAACATGGCTGATGAGCTCCATCTGCCTGAAGTGACTGGTTTTGAGGTGCTGGTAACCCACCTTTGCCCCTTGGTAGACAAGGTTCCGTCAGTCTTGGTAGCTAAGCCACAGGTGAAGGCCAGGAGTTGGACTTGGTGTCAGAGGCTATTTAAGGAGCATGCCATTGGGAGTATTTAATAGGCAGTGGGAGCTTACCAACCCAGGCTATAACAACCTTAAGGTTTGTGATTTACACTGGTGCGGTTTAATCTATTAATGTCCCATGTTTTTTTGCCAAATGCATAAAATGTTCTCAATGCAATTTTCCCTTGTTTGTCTGGCTTCACCTTCATGCATCATTGCTTTGCCACAGTTCCTTGTAGCAGAGAGTTCCACTGTCTACCCACTTGGGAGATGTTTGTATATTTAAACCTCTGGCTCACCCAGTTCCGGTCAGTTAGTACCCTTTGATTGTCAGACTCCTGAACCAGCATGAGTAACTTCATTCACCTTGACACTGAACTGATTCCACACTTAGAGACTTGCTTTATAACAACTTTCAAGACTCTACAACTGACGTTCTTTATTTATTCATCAGTATTTGATTGTTTTGTGTTTGCAGTTTGCCTTTGGAACATTGGCTTGTCTTTGTGTAGTTTTCAATGACTCCATTGTATTTCTTTCTATCTACTGCGAATGCCTGCAAGAAGATGAATCCCTGTGGTATATGGTGACATGTACATGCTTTGATAATTTATGCTGAACTCTAAGTGACAGCATCCTCAACCCTTTCAAAATGTCATTACTTCTAAAATTTGAGCTGAATTGTTTTTAATTTTTCATTAACTGTTTTTTTCCTTTTTTCACTCCTCCCCTTACCTGCAGCCCATCTTGTGATTAAATCAATGTACTGTTGCTGCATGGAGTTGGTAATGGGGGCGGGAGAAAAGTGAGCTAAGTACTGTCCTATAATTGCCATTTTAAAAAGTCCAGCAATCATAAAACAAGAGGTTCTGCAGATGTTGGAAACTCAGGAGAATTCATAAAATGCTGGAAGAACTCAGCAGGTCAAGCAGCATCTGTGGAGAAAAGTCGCCCTTTCAGGTCCTGAAGGGTCTAATCCCAAAATGATAACTCAGAATCAGGTTTATTATCACTGGCATGTGATGTGAAGTTTGTTAACTTGGCAGCAACAGTTCAATGTAATACATAATACAGAAGAGAAAAATAATAAAATCAATCACAGTATATTCCCCTCCATAGATGCTGCCTGACCTGACTTCCTCCAGCATTGTTACTATAAAAACATTAGTATCTTTGCACTATATAAATACAAAGTGCTTAAATTTGCAAGTAGTTCTGAAAGGTACTCACTGTTATGATGGACATAGACTGTACAACAAGTTCCCATGTAATGACCTGGTGAGGTGTGCGTTTTTTAAAAGATGCAGCATAGAATAGGCCCTTTGAGCTGCACTGCCCTGTAACCTACCAATTTAACCTTGTCCTAATCACAGGACAATTTGCAATGACCAGTATGTCTGTGGAATGTGGAAGGGAACCCATGTGGGTCATGGAGAGGGCATACAAATTTCTTATAGATGGCATCAGATTTCTCTCTCAACTCTAGCACCCTGAGCTGTAATAATGTTGAGCTAACAGCTGTGCTGCTGTGGTGACCCAAATGTATTTTTAAACTTTATTTCTTAAGGTAATGAAGAACCATCAATTGAGTTGGGGGGAAAATGTTCTCCCCCACCCCAGATCCTGCATGACCTGAGCATCTCCAGAGTGTCATTTTTAATTAAAAAAAATTAATCACTTGCAAAGGAATATGAAGTGATTTGTTTAGTGAACAAAATTCACAAGGGGAATGAGGTTAATTTATCCCAATAATCTGAAAGTGATATTTTGGTATTTGGAAAGATAAATTGTGATTGACAAGACTTTAAAGGCGATCAGTCTTGCTCTGCCTGTAAGAGTAAACAATGAACTGTGGAATGGATGGTGAGATCGGATAAAGATTAGCTTTATTTGTTACGTGCATCATAACAGTGAAATGCACCAATTTATGTCGCATCAAATCAGCAAGAGTTGTGTTGGACAGCTTGCAGGTGTTGCCCCATATCCAAAGCCAACATAGGAAGCCCACAGCTCATTAACCCTAACTTTGGAATGTTGGAGGAAACCCCGCAGTCATGAGAATGTACAAACTCCTTGCAGATGGCAGTGGGAATTGAACCCCGATCTTGCAGCCAGTACTAAGTGTAGTGCTCACTGCTATGCTACCCATGTCTTCCATAGCTGAACTGCTGAACTTGCCTGAACCAAGTCTTGGGCTATAGAACAACAGTAAAATGTGGCAGGAACTCAGCAGGTCAGGCAGGGTCTATGGAGAGGAATAAATGGTCAGTGCTTTGGGTTGTGACTCATCAGGACTGGGAAAGGAAAGGGGATTACCAGAAGCTGGCAGGTAATAGGTGAGACCAGGGAGGGGAAGGTAGGAGAAGGGGTTGAAGTTGGGAGGGGATAGGTAGACGAGAGGGACACTGGAGGAAGAACCTGATAAGACAGGATAGTGGACAGTGGAAGAAAGGGAAGAAGGGAACCAGAGGGAGGTGATGGGTGGGTGAGGGTTCTCAATGGGGAATGGAAAGAGACAGGAGGAGGGTGGAAATTATGCCATCAGGCTGGAGGCTATCCAGACAATGAGCGGTTTCTTCTGAGTTTGGTCTCAACTATTTATTTCACTCCATAGAAGCTACCTGGGTTGAGTGCCTCCAGTATTGTATGGCTCAGGATTTCCAGCATCTGCAGAATCTTTTGTTTATGCTGAGGCTATAGAGATCTGGCATGAGATGTTTGTGAATGCAACTTCCAGAAAAAGGAACATTTTAGTTTGTACTGAGTGATTATTTTGGTACAAGATCAAAGAATGGCAGGTGTGAATATCGAAAATGGGTCATATAACTATAGTGATCAGCATCTTGGGCTGAAAGTCATAGAGCACTCCAGCATAAAGTCAGGCCCTTCAGCCTATTTAGTCTGTGCTGAACTGTTCTGCCTAGTCCTTACCATTGCCCATCATATCCCTCCTATCCATTTACTTATCCAAACCTCTCAAATGTTGTAGCTGAACCTGCATCCACCGCTTCCACTGGCTGCTCATTCTAGACTCTCACCAGTCCTGAAAGGTCTCGGCTGAAATGGTGACTCTTTATTCCTCTCCATTCATGCTCTGACCTGAGCTGTCCCAGCATTTTGTGAGGGTTGCTTTGGATTTCTAGCATTTGCAGAAACTATTTTTAATCTTATTGATATCTTTATGTAGGTGACCAGAACTGCATCCAATATTCCAAAATAAACTCAATGTGGTATAAAATTGGAGCGTTTAGAGCAGGAGTTCCCAACCTGGGGTCCAAGGACCCCTTGGTTAATGGTAGGGGTCCATGGCACAAAAAAGTTGGGAACCCTGACAATGTCTAAAGTAGGATCCACTTTACTGTTTTACATATGATTTGTCTGTGCTGAATTGGAATGATTCAACGCTATACCTTGACCACAGGGAGAAGCATTATATTTGGAGAATGCCCTGGTACTTTTTTGTTCAATAATACATTCTGTTCGTAAAACAGTCACCCCCAAGATTTGATATTCTTAAGCACGAGGAATTCTGCAGATGCTGGAAATTCAAGCAACACACATCAAAGTTGCTGGTGAATGCAGCAGACCAGGCAGCATCTATAGGAAGAAGTACAGTCGATGTTTCGGGCTGAGACCCTTCATCAGGACTAACTGAAGGTAGAGCTAGTAAGAGATTTGAAACTGGGCACATTCTTTCTCTCGCTCTCCTTTTTCTCCCTCTGTCCCTCTGACTATACCCCTTGCGCATCCTCTGGGTTTTCCCCTCCTGTCCCCTTTTCCTTCTCCCTGGGCCTCCTGTCCTGTGATCCTCTCATATCCCTTTTGCCAATCATCTGTCCAGCTCTTGGCTCCATCCCTCCCCCTCCTGTCTTCTCCTATCATTTTGGATCTCCCCCTCCCACTTTCAAATCTCTCACTAACTCTTCCTTCAGTTAGTCCTGATGAAGGGTCTCGGCCCGAAACGTCGACTATACCTCTTCCTAGAGATGCTGCCTAGCCTGCTGCGTTCACCAGCAACTTTGTGTGTTATTTGATATTCTTAAATATTTTATCCAGCCACTAGGATATCTTCAACTGCTTTTAATGTCTTTGCACTATAATTGATAATCTTGACTCCCCAGTCTCAATCAGCCTTTAGAAATCGCAGTATTTACCTGCTTTTCCATGATCAAAATCTCACTCAACATTGTTAAAACATTGAAGTAGATTTTACTCTGTTAAAGATTTGGGTTTGTCCTCATTGTAACAAGCTTGACATTTTCGTTAATGTTCTTTTAAGTTTGGTATCATTAGATAAGATCAGTATTTATTTCAGCACTCTTATTTGCTAAGTAAACTCCTTAACATTTTGTTCAAACACATCAGAGGGCATTTGGAAGTTGGCTAGAATGATGTAGATCAGGAGATGTATGTGTTAAACTGGTAACTGGGAAAAGGGAATCTTGTAAAGGACATTAATGATTTAATGTCCTGCATATCTTGTTAACATAAATTTGTCACCTTGTTTGTATAAGGATGTTGGCAATACTTGAAGACCTGAAAGGTTACTACAAACGTTTGTAGATTATGACTTTGCAGGCAGGCTTTTCCACTAAGGATGAGTGAGACTACAACTAGAGGTCATGGGTTAAAGGTGGAATGTTCCACTCGGTGGTGAGAGTGGAACAAGCTGCCAGTGCAAGTAGTGCATGCAGATTAGATTTCAACATTTAAGAGAAAGTCGGATAGGTGCAGTTCATGGATTGGAGGGTTATTCTCTGGATGCAGGCCAATGGGATTAGGCAGATTAATGGTTTGGCATGGACTAGAAGGGCTGAAGGGCATGTTTCTGTGCTGTGGTGTTCTGACTCTTAACTGGATTTGCTGCAATTTGATTTGTGAATTTAATTTATGCCTTGTTTCTTGTTCCAATAGGAACCAATGCTTTGATTATTGATTTTATTGAATCGTACTGTTCTATTCATCCTCCTGGTTAAAGGACGTAATGCTGAGGCTTTATAAGGCATTGGTCAGACTGCACCGAGTATTCTGAGCGTATTTAAGATCCATGCCTAAGAAAGGATGTGCTTGCATTGTAGAGGCTCCAGAAGAGGTTTCCAAGAATGATCCTTGGAATGAAAGGATTAACATGGGTATTTGATGGCTCTGGGCCTATTTCCACTGGAGTTGAGAAAAATGAGGTTTCTCAGTGCAACCTGGAACATTGAAATGCTCAGACTTCCCCACTGAAGGAAGCATCCTCCCCATGTTCACTCTAAGAATAGTGGGCCATCCCTTTAGAACAGATTGGGAGTTTCTTTAGCCAGTGAATGGTAAATCTGTGGAATTCGTTGTGGAGGCCATGCCCTTGGGTGTATTTAAAGCAGAGGCTGATGAGTTGATTAGTAAGGGTGTCAAAGGTTATAGAGGGAGTCAGGAGATCGGAGTCGACCATGGTAATGTAGTGGTTGGTGTGACGCTATTACAGCTCAGGGTGTTCCGGAGTTTGGATTTAAATTCTGGTGCCCTTCTGTAAGGAGTCTCTGTATCTCCCTCCCATGAAATCATGGGTCTTCTCTGGGTCCTCTGATTTCCTCCACAGTCCAAAATGTACTGGGTAGATTAATTGCTCATTGTAAATTGTCCTGTGATTAGGTTTGGGCTAATTGGGTTTGTCGGGGGCTGCTAGGGTGGTGTGGCTCAAAGGGCTGGAAGAGCCTACACTGCACTGTATCACTAAATAAAATTAAGAATAGCAGAATAGACTTGATGAGCTGAATGACCTAATTCTGCACTTGTTTTATGGTCTCTGATTAAACAGTTTGTTGAAATTGAGGATAAAGTTCCACGGTGGGCCCTTCAGCCTATCTAGTTCGTGCTAACTATTCTGCCTAGTGCATCGATCCACACTTGGACCATGGCTGTCCATACCCCTCCCTTTCAATCTTATTGACACCTTTCCTGTAAGGTGACCAGAAAAATACACACTCAAATTTGGCCGGGATCTTGCACAACTTCAGCATGATGTCCCAGCTCTTGTACTTGTACTCTGATTGTAAAAGTCAGTGTGCCAAAAGTGCTCTTTTAATCCCTATCTATGGTGACTCAACTTGAGGAATTGTGGATCTGTATTCCCAGATCCCTCTTCTACCACACTCCTCAGTGTCCTACTGTTCACTGCAAGTTCTAATGGTTTGTCCTCACACTGTTGATAATTTGATACCCTTCCATCTCCTTCCCACCTCACCACTCCCCCTCATGATCAAGATTTAATTCTACTTGCCTTTATTTTGAGTACTTTACCAGCTGATCTATGTGAACCTTCCTCACTTGCAAAGCTTCCCATTCATTTCTTTTGTCACCAGCTAATCATGCCTCCAATATTGACAACTAGATTATTGTGCATATTCTGGAAATGGTATTCCATTTTTTGAGGAATATTTTTAAGTCCTCCTTTCAAGATTTCCATATTTCTGCCACATTATATACCTCTTTAATTTGCCTCCAATTATCATCCTTTAACTTTGTCCAGCTGGTGATACTTGTATGCTGGAGATTTGAACATGTAATCTAGATTAACCAATTTGACACACAAATGAAATAAACATTGACTTTTCTCTCAGTCAGAATATTGAGTACAGGGGTTGGGATATTATGCTGAGACTCTATGGGATATTGGTAAGGCTAAATTTGAAGTATTATTGGCAGTTTTGGTTCCCTACCTACAAGAAAGATATCAATAAAGTTGAACAAATCCAGAGGAAAATTTACCTACATGTTGCTGGGACTTCAGGACCTGAATTATAAGGAAAGGTTGAATAGGTTATCACTTTACTCCCTGGAGTGTAAGAGAATGAGGGGAGATTTGATGAACATATGCAAAATTGAGGGATTATGGATGGGATGAATGCAAGCAGGCTTTTTTTTCCACTGGGGCTGGGTGAGACTAGAACTAGAGGTCATAGGTCAAGGGTGAAATATTTAAGAGGGAACTTCACTCAAAGGGTGGGAGTGTGGAACAAGCTACCAGCAGAAGTGGTGAAATATTTAAGAGAAGCTTGAATAGGTACATGGATGGGAAGGGTATGGAGGGCGATGGTCCAAGTGCAAATCATTGGGACTAGGGAGATTAATTGAGCATGGACTAGTTGGCCAAAGAACCTGTGTAGCATTCTATGATTCTATAACTGAACAATTTTAAATCAAATCTGTCTGTTTACCAATGATATTAAAGCAGTATTTAAAGAATAGCTGAACTTTCCTGGTCAACATTGTGTTTTTTCCCCCAAAGTGTCATTTGTGATAGAAACATAGAAAATAGGTGCAGGAGTAGGCCATTCAGCCCTTCGAGCCTGCATCGCCATTCAGTATGATCATGGCTGATCATCCAACTCAGAACCCTGCACCAGCCTTCCCTCCATACCCCCTGATCCCCGTAGCCACAAGGGCCATATCTAACTCCCTCTTAAATATAGCCAATGAACTGGCCTCAACTGTTTCCTGTGGCAGAGAATTCCACAAATTCACCACTCTGTGTGAAGAAGTTTTTCCTCATCTCGGTCCTAAAAGGCTTCCCCTTTATCCTCAAACTGTGACCCCTCATTCTGGACTTCCCCAACATCGGGAACAATCTTCCTGCATCTAGCCTGTCCAATCCCTTTAGGATTTTATACGTTTCAATCAGATCTCCCCTCAATCTTCTAAATTCCAACGAGTACAAGCCCAGTTCATCCAGTCTTTCTTCATATGAAAGTCCTGCCATCCCAGGAATCAATCTGGTGAACCTTCTTTGTACTCCCTCTATGCCAAGGATGTCTTTCCTCAGATTAGGGGACCAAAACTGCGCACAATTCTCCAGGTGTGGTCTCACCAAGGCCTTGTACAACTGCAGTAGTACCTCCCTGCTCCTGTACTCGAATCCTCTCGCTATAAATGCCAGCATACCATTCGCCTTTTTCACCACCTGCTGTACCTGCATGCCCACTTTCAATGACTGGTGTATAATGACACCCAGGTCTCGTTGCACGTCCCCTTTTCTTAATCGGCCACCATTCAGATAATAATCTGTTTTCCTATTTTTGCCACCAAGGTGGATAACTTCACATTTATCCACATTAAATTGCATCTGCCATGAATTTGCCCATTCACCCAACCTATCCAAGTCACTCTGCATCCTCTTAGCATCCTCCTCACAGCTAACACTGCCGCCCAGCTTCGTGTCATCCGCAAACTTGGTGTTAGTGTGTAACTTGGTACTTCTGGTCTCTATTAGTGATTATATTTAAGAACTGCTTGAATGTCTTATGAACAGAAGATCTTTTGCATCAGTTCAAGTTTCACCCCCTTCAGCATGGTAATAGTTTTTTTCCTTTCTCAGTTCATCTCTCGAACACAATCTGATCATTATTTAAGTTTCTTTTCAATGGCTGTAATTGTCCCAAACTAAAAGAAACTCTTGCTCTTTTTAATCTCCCTTTTGACATGAAAGTATTTACATACTGTATAGCTGAAACCAAGATGATCAGTTCTGGAGCCAAGTTGGCCAATAATGAAATGTTGTCTTTCTCGTTCCAATGAAGCCACTGTCACTAGTATTTTGTTCACTCTTGTTTGAATGCAATATGTTTTATTTAAATGGTTTAAGGATTAGATGCTCTTTTGTCAGTGATGAAACATTCTAGAGGAAGGCAAATGCAATGTTAGCATTAACTTCAGAGGACTAGAATACAAAGTCAAGAATGTAATGTTGAGACTTTATAAAACACTTGAGGTCTCACTTGGAGTACTGTGAGCAGGCTTGGGCCCCTTATTCTAAAAAGGATGTGCTGAAACTGGAGAGGATTCAAAGGAGGTTCACAAATGATTCCGGGATTAAGTGGCTTGTCATATGAAGTATTTGCTGGCTCTGGGCCTGTATTCAGTGGAATTTTGAAGAATGAGGGATGACCTTATTGAAACCTATCGTATGTTGAAGGGACACGTGGATATGGAGAGGATGTTTCCTATGGTGGGAGACTCTAGGACCAGAGGATACAGCATCAGAATAGTGGCATGCATCTTTTTAGAACAGAAATGAGGAATTTCTCTAGCCAAAGAGTGGCGAATCTGTGGAATTTGTTGGCACAGGCAGCTGTGGAGGTCAAGTTTTTATATTTAAGGCAGAGACTTAGATTCTTGATTGGTCAGGGCATGAAGGGATACAGAGAGAAACCAGGAGAATGGGGCTGAGAAGGAAAATGGATCAGCCATGATGAAATGGTGGAACAGATTCAAAGGGCCAAATAGCCTAATTCTGCTCCTATATCTTGGGGTGTTGTGTTTTAACTTGAGGATAGTTAATCAACATGCCACATCAGCAAACTCCTAATACATGTAAGTGTATATGGCAAATTGGGTTGATCCTTGATGTAAATGGCCTAAATTGGTTTTGTTAACCGTATGGCTGCTCTGGTAGAAAGCTAATTACACAAAAAATAACTTGTTTAATAACTGCATTTTTTTTAAAAAAAAAAGAAACAGCTTTTAATATTAAAAGCTCAAGGAAAAATGTTGGGTACTGTCTGTTTTAAAATGCATGATTTGAAGTTCCTGGTTCTTGATCTATGGAAACAATTCTATGCTAGAGTAGGGTTCTAAACACCAAAAGTTAACAATTAAGTGAATTGCTTGTGAATGCCCAAAGTGCAGTCTTTAAAACTTAGTTTCTGAAGGCAGCAATTGGTTTAAAATGTGACTCAAAGATGATTGGGGATTATTTGTAGTTTGTCACTGGCGTTGGTGAGGGAACTGGACTTTATTCAGAGCAAAGCCTTGTTCCTCTGAATGGAAGCGTAGAAACATGGAAACATAGAAAATAGGTGCAGGAGTAGGCCATTCGGCCCTTCGAGCCTGCACCGCCATTCAGTATGATCATGGCTGATCATCCAACTCGGAACCCTGTACCAGCCTTCCCTCCAAACCCCCTGATCCCTTTAGCCACAAGGGCCATATCTAACTCCCTCTTAAATATAGCCAATGAACTGGCCTCAACTGTTTCCTGTGGCAGAGAATTCCACAAATTCACCACTCTGTGTGAAGAAGTTTTTCCTCATCTCGGTCCTAAAAGGCTTCCCCTTTATCCTCAAACTGTGACCCCTCATTCTGGACTTCCCCAACATCGGGAACAATCTTCCTGCATCTAGCCTGTCCAATCCCTTTAGGATTTTATACGTTTCAATCAGATCTCCCCTCAATCTTCTAAATTCCAACGAGTACAAGCCCAGTTCATCCAGTCTTTCTTCATATGAAAGTCCTGCCATCCCAGGAATCAATCTGGTGAACCTTCTTTGTACTCCCTCTATGCCAAGGATGTCTTTCCTCAGATTAGGGGACCAAAACTGCACACAATACTCCAGGTGTGGTCTCACCAAGGCCTTGTACAACTGCAGTAGTACCTCCCTGCTCCTGTACTCGAATCCTCTCGCTATGAATGCCAGCATACCATTCGCCTTTTTCACCGCCTGCTGTACCTGCATGCCCACTTTCAATGACTGGTGTACAATGACACCCAGGTCTTGTTGCACCTCCCCTTTTCCTAATCGGCCATCATTCAGATAATCTTTTTTCCTGTTTTTGCCACCTAAGTGGATAACCTCACATTTATCCACATTAAATTGCATCTGCCATGAATTTGCCCATTCACCCAACCTATCCAAGTCACTCTGCATCCTCTTAGCATCCTCCTCATAGCTAACACTGCCACCCAGCTTCATGTCATCCGCAAACTTGGAGATGCTGCATTTAATTCCCTCATCCAAGTCATTAATATATATTGTAAACAACTGGGGTCCCAGCACTGAGCCTTGCGGTACCCCACTAGTCACCGCCTGCCATTCTGAAAAGGTCCCGTTTATTCCCACTCTTTGCTTCCTGTCTGCTAACCAATTCTCCACCCACACCAATACCTTACCCCCAATACCGTGTGCTTTAAGTTTGCACACTAATCTCCTGTGTGGGACCTTGTCAAAAGCCTTTTGAAAATCCAAATATACCACATCCACTGGTTCTCCCCTATCCACTCTACTAGTTACATCTTCAAAAAAAATTCTGAGATTCGTCAGACTTGATTTTCCTTTCACAAATCCATGCTGACTTTGTCCGATCATTTCACCGCTTTCCAAATGTGCTGTTATCACATCCTTGATAACTGACTCCAGCAGTTTCCCCACCACCGACGTTAGGCTAACCGGTCTATAATTCCCCGGTTTCTCTCTCCCTCCTTTTTTAAAAAGTGGGGTTACATTAGCCACCCTCCAATCCTCAGGAACTAGTCCAGAATCTAAAGAGTTTTGAAAAATTATCACTAATCACTAATATGTGGCATCTCATGGTTATTTGGGGATTGGTCAAACCTGTGACCAGTTGAGCTTTACTAACATCCAATATCTTTGGGTTGTACTTCAAAATTTTATTAGGCTGATGTTTTGAGGGACCTGCATCAAAGACCCCCACCATCCAGGCCATGCTGTCTTGCTGCCATTGGGAATGGAGTAAAAGTCTTGGGTCTCACCACCAGGTTCAGGAACCATTATTACTCTTCAACCATCAGGCTCCTGACCAGTGAGGATAACTTCACTCACCTCAACACTGAACTGATTCCACAATCTGTGGCAACACACAAGATGCTGGAGGAACTCAGTAGGCCAGACAGCATTGATGGAAATGAGTACAGTTGATGTTTCAGGCTGAGACCCTTCAGCAAGATCTATGGACTCAACAGGTACTGACCTCTACCTTGCCGAGGCACAGCGACAACTCGTGGATACCTCCTTATTTACCCCTCGATCGTGACCCCGCTAAGGAGCACCAGGCCATTGTCTTCCACACCATCACCCACTTTATCCACTCAGGGGATCTCCCATCCACTGCTACCATCCTTATAGTTCCCACACCCCGCACTTCCGGTTTCTACCTCCTACCCAAGATCCACAAACCTGCCTGTCCTGGCTGCCCTATTGTCTCAGCTTGCTCCTGCCCCACCGAACTCGTTTCTGCATACCTTGACACGGTTTTATCCCTCCTTGTTCAATCCTTTCCTACCTATGTTCGTGACACTTCTCATGCTCTTAAACTTTTTGATGATTTTTAAGTTCCCTGGCCCCCACTGCTTTATTTTCACCATGGATGTCCAGTCCCTATATACTTCCACCCCCCCATCAGGAAGGTCTCCAAGCTCTCCGCTTTTTGGATTCCAGACCTAATCAGTTCCCCTCTACCACTACTCTGCTCCGTCTAGCAGAATTAGTCCTTACTCTTAATAATTTCTCCTTTGGCTCCTCCCACTTCAAACTAAAGGTGTAGCTATGGGCACCCATATGGGTCCTAGCTATGCCTGCCTTTTTGTTGGCTTTGTGGAACAATCTATATTCCGTGCCTATTCTGGTATCTGTCCCCCACTTTTCCTTCGCTACATCGACTGCATTGGCGCTGCTTCCTGCACGCATGCAGAACTCGTTGACTTTATTAACTTTGCCTCCAACTTTCACCCTGCCCTCAAGTTTACCTGGTCCATTTCCGACACCTCCCTCCCCTTTCTAGATCTTTGTCTCTGGAGACAGCTTATCCACTGATGTCTCCTATTGGCCTACTGACTCTCACAGCTATCTGGACTATTCCTCTTCTCACCCTGTTTCTTGCAAAAATGCCATCCCCTTCTCGCAATTCCTCCGTCTCTGCCGCATCTGCTCTCAGGATGAGGCTTTTCATTCCAGGATGAGGGAGATGTCCTTTTTTGTTAATATATAAAAAGGGGATTCCCTTCCTCCACTATCAACTCTGCTCTCAAATGCATCTTCCCCCATTTCACGTACACCTGCTCTCACTCCATCCTCCCGCCACCCCACTGGGAATAGGGTTCCCTGGTCCTCACCTACCACCCCACCAGCCTCCGGGACCAACATATTATTCTCCGTAACTTCCGCCACCTCCAACGGGATCCCACCACTAAGCACATCCTTCCCTCCCTCGCCCCCTCTGCTTTCCACAGGGATCGCTCCCTACGCGACTCCCTTGTCCATTCATTCTCCTCCCCCCCCCCCTTCCCTCCCCACTGATCTCCCTCCTGGCACTTATCCTTGTAAGCGGAACAAGTGCTACACATGCCCTTATACTTCCTCCCTTACCACCATTCAGGGCCCCAGACAGTCCTTCCAGGTGAGGCGACACTTCACCTGTGAGTTGGCTGGGGTGATGTACTGCGTCCGGTGCTCCCAATGTCGCCTTCTATATATTGGCAAGACCCGACACAGACTGGGAGACCGCTTTGCTGAACACCTACGCTCTGTCCGCCAGAGAAAGCAGGATCTCCCAGTGGCGCCACATTTTAATTCCACATCCCATTCCCATTCTGATATGTCTATCCATGGCCGCCTCTACTGTAAAGATGAAACCACACTCAGGTTGGAGGAACAACACCTTGTATTCCATCTGGGTAGCCTTCTCACTCTCCTTTTCTCCCTCTGTCCCTCTGACTATACCCCTTGCCCATTCTCTGGGTTCTCTTCCTCCCCCACCCCCCCCACCTTTGTCTTTCTCCTCGGACCTCCTGTCCCATGATCCCCTCATATCCCTTTTGCCAATCACCTGTCCAGCTCTTGGCTCCATCCCTCCCCCTCCTGTCTTCTCCTATCATTTTGGATCTCCCCCTCCCCCTCCCACTTCCAAATCTCTTACTAACTCTTCTTTCAGTTAGTCCTGACGAAGGGTCTCGGCCTGAAATGTCGACTGTACCTCTTCCTAGAGATGCTGTCTGGCCTACTGCGTTCACCAGCAACTTTGTGTGTCGCTTGAATTTCCAGCATCTGCAGAATTCCTGTTGTTTAACTTGTGTTCTCAATTTTTTGTATTTGCGCAGTTTGTCATCTTTTGCACATTGGCTGTCAGTCTTTGAAGCTTTTTCTTGATTCGGTTGTATTTCGTATATACTGTGAATACCTGGAAGAAAATGAAACTTGGTCATATGGTGACAAGTACTTTGAAAATTTGCTTTGAACCAAGGTGGCTGGATAGTGATAAGATGCAAATTAACAAACTAACTGTAAGATATGCTGCAGGTGCTGAATTTTTCCAGCATTGTTTTAGATTTCTAGCAGTTTTGCTTGCTGCAGTGACCTTGCATTCCATTTCGGAGAAGGCTTGCAGGTGAATTACTGTCCCTGTGGAAAAATATAGCCTGATGCACCAGTGAACTTGGGCACTTACACCATCAAGGATGCTTGTATTCAGCAAGATATTCAACTGAGACTGGTCAGAGCAATGCTTCAATGCCAGCAGTTGGGGTTCAATACCTGCTCAAGGAGATTGTTCTCTCCATGGGTTTCTTCCAGCTGCTCTGGTTTCTTTCCACATTCCAGATGTGTACGGGTTAGGGTTAGTAAGTTGTGGGTGTTGTGTTGGCCCTGGAAGTATAACAACACGTACAGCACATCTGTAATTTAAATGTTCTTCCCTGTGACTGTGGATTTCCTCTGGGTGCTCTGGTTTCCTCCCACAGTCCAAAGATGTCCCAGTTGGTAGGTTAATTGGTCACTGTAAATTGTCCTGATATTAGGCTGTGGTTGATTTGGGGGTTTTTGGGTGGTGTGGCTTGAAGGGCCTATTCCACGTTATCTCAATAAATGAGACACAGCTTCAGAATATAGGAATATCTGTCTGGATCAGAGATGAGGGATTTCTTTAGCTAGAGTGGTGAATCTGTGGCCTTGAGTATACCCAATGACTTGGCCTCTACAGCTGCCTGTGGCAGAGGTTGATAAATTCTTGATTAGTCAGGGTATTGAAGGGTCTCAGGGAGAGGGCAGGAGATTGGGACTGAGGGAAATGGATCAGCCATGATGCACTTGATGGGCCAGATGGCCTAATTTTGCTCCTGTATTGTATGGTCTGGATAAATATAAATTTCACTGTTTTGATGTACATGTGACAAGTAAAGCTTGTTTTTAATCATTGCTTTTGAATGGTCTAAAAATAATCATGACATTTTTTTTTGAAGCATGACGGTCCTGCCAACTGCACTGGCTAATGTTTATCAATTACCCAACACAAAACAATATGGTGACCAGCAAATAATGAATACAAGTTTTCAAACCTAGCTAGTCACCATATATCTTGCACTTTAAGTTTCTAGAACTTGAGCTGTAAATTTCCACCCTAGGAACAAGTTTTGAATGGATAGCTGGAGATTCTCTCTCTTCTCTTTCCCTCCCCCCACCCCCAGGTGGAAATGGCTAACACAGGGGCACATAACTTTAAGGTGGTTGGAAGAAAGTGTAGGGGGATGTTCATGGTAGGGTTTTTGTGGTAGGTCCATGGAATGTCCCATCAGGTGTGGTGGCAGAGGCAGATACATTGGGGGCACTTGAGAGAAGAGCACATGGATGATAGGAAAATAGAGGTCACTGTGGGAGGGAAGGGTTAAATTGATCTTAGAGCAGGTTAAAATGTCAACAAAATATTGTGGGCCAGGGGGCTTGTTATGCTGTAATGTTCCATGTTCTAAATTAGTTGGGCATGTGTTGGCCTGTAAAAGCTGTTTTATAAATACAAAACCTCTCTCCAATAATGGAGCTGGGGAGCTAAGATTTCTTCATTGGCCTATAGATAGAGCACTAAGTGCTTGCTTTCTGTCAGATATTAAGAGGATCTTGCAGAATCTCATATCAGACTGTATGATCATGTTGACTACAGATAGTGCTGAAATTGCTTTATTTGGTGATGCTCGGTTGGGCAGGTGGTAATTGTGGAGGAAAATAATGGAGTTTTTGGATCATCACCTCATGTTTCAAACTTCCAATGTGGGAATCCGTTCAGAAATTGGATAGCAGAGGGGAAGAAGCTGTTCCGCACAATTCGGGAATAATTTCTTGCCCTCTACCATCCAATTTCCGAATGGACATTGAACCTATGAACACTAACTTGCTACTTTTTATTTCTATTTCTCCACTACTTATTTAACTAATGTCTGTGTTTTCTATTGTGTATTGCATTGTACTGCTGCAGAGACAAATTTCACGACTTGTGCGAGTGATATTAAATCTGAGTTGCTCTCTTTGCAGTAAATGGCAAGTTTGAACAGGCATTAGAAGCCACCCAACTTTGTCTGAAACTTATGAATGCCAGTAATCGGGAAGAACTAAGGAGACTGTTGCATTTCATGGCCATTGCTGCTGATCCAACATCCATTGCGTTGAAGAATGGGGTGAGTATGTAATCTTCACAAAGATTTTCCTTACTTCTAACATGATTCTCGTAGGTCATTCTGTACCATAAGAATTCAAGTTCGAGTTTTATTGTCGTTCAACCATGCGCTTGCACAGCTAAACGAAAGATCATTCCTCTGGAGCCAAAGTGCAAAACACAGTGCATATAGTCCCATGCCGCACACATAATTATGATATGATCCAGCAGAGAGACAAAAAAATTATTAGTGCAGGTCCAAGTGGCATGGTCTGAAGATTGACATTGACAGTGTGAGGTAAATGTTTATGTAAGACAGTATAATGTTACTGACTATTATAATAAAATGAGCAGTCATATAAATAAGTGAAACAGCAATAAAAGATGAAAAGTGACCGGTACAAGACGTGTTTGAGTTGAATGGGTGTTCAGACAGGGTGTACATGTGTGCTTGGTTGGCAGCAGAGTGCTTGAAAGTCTCTCAGACTGGGGGATGAAGCGGTTACCCAGCCTGATCTAGTTCTTGAGTCGCAGTACCTTCTGCCTGATGGCAAGAGGTCAGATTGTGGGAAGGATGGGGTTCAACATGCACGGCTGAATTTCAATTTTCTGTAACTCAATGCGCAAAAGAACAGCTTGGTTCCTGATGGTGACATTTTTTTCCTCTCCAGGTCAACAATAGAATTGTGATGAAAAGGACTTTCAGTAAAGCCATCGTTTTTAACAAGAACCTACCAAAAGGGAAAGCTGATCTCTTGGTGTTGTTTCTACTTGATCATCAGAAAGATGTCTTTAAGGTACATAATATAATGGCAACAGAAATGCCACAAGACTATAAGATAGGAGCAGAATTGGGCCATACAAGCCATTGAGTCTGCTCTGCTGTTCCATCATTGTTGATATTATCCCTCTCAACCCCATTTTCTGGCTTTCTCCCTTAATCAAAAACCTATCAACCTCCGTTTTAAATATACTGAATTACTTGGCCTCCACAGCCAACTGTGGCAAAGGATTCCATAGATTCACCACCCTCTGGCAAAAAAAAAATTCTCATTCAAGTACTTCGTTAGCTATAGTGCACTTTGTGTCATCCTAAAGTCAAGAAAGACTAGTATTTTGCAAGTTTCTTTCTATAGTAACAACAACCAGATTAATCTCATTGGTATTTTTTTGAATTTAGTTCTGCCAATGAAGGACATCGTATTTCTCTCTACAATGACAATGTTAAAAATTATTTGTAACACTGTAAAGATGCATGAAGTTTAAACTAACCTCCTGACAAACAATGATCAAAGATTAGATAGAGGTGTGAAGTGAGCCTTTGTTTCCATATTATTTGGTTCCATTAATTTGCCGCACTGTATGCATTCACCCAACCATCCACAGCTCTTCAGTCCCCTGGGTAAGTAAATTCCTCTGGGCCTGAGTTTTCAACTTTTCAATCATTGCACTCAACCCTGTGAAATATGGGTCTTTCCCCTCTCCTTGTGCTGTGTGTTCACTAAGAACCAGAAGTAGAATAAAGCCTATTATCACTGATGTACAATATATTGTGAAATGTGTAAATTAATCTGATTATAATATAAAAATTAGTGCAAAAAGAGAAAAGTGGTGAATAACACAATGCAGGAGGAACTCAGCAGGCCAGGTAGCACTTAGGGGGGGAGAAATAAAAGATTGACCGGAAATGTTGACTGTTTATTCCTTTCCATAGATGGTGCCCGACCTGCTGAGTTTCTCTAGCATTTTCTGTGGATTTCCAGCATCTAGAGACTCTTGTTCTTAGCAAAATACCTAGGTAGTGTTTATGGACCATTCGGATCTCTAATGGCGGAGGTGGAAGAAGCTGTCCTAAAATGTTGGGTGTCTTCATGCTCCTGTACCTCCTCCCTGACGGTAGTAATGAGAAGAGGGCATGTCCCAGATGGTGAGGGTCCTTGATGATGGACGCTACCACCTTGAGGCATCACTGAATTTAAAAAGTGGTGAGATTTTGAAGCCTGGAGCACAAGAAGCCAAGGCTGTGTCCAACTGTGCCAAGTTTCTTGGCTGCAATTTGGAGCATGGTGTTAGTGTAATGCTATTACTGTGTCAGTGACCTGAATTCAGTTCCCAGCGCTGTCTGGAAGGACTTCGTACATTTTCCCTGTGACAATGTGGGATTCTTCCAGATGCTCTGATTACCTCATATTTCAAAGATCCATTCTAAAGTGTGTATCAGGCAGAAGGGCCTGTTACAGTGCTGAACTCTAAATTTTAAAAGAACTATCACTTAATTCCAAGTAGTTTTTCCCATCAGAAATTCAAAATACATTGAATTTAATACAGGCAAAAAGCAAAAGGGAATTCTAATTGAACTTGACCTGAAGTGATTCAGGTCATTAAGGGTTGACTGAAGTAGCAGATACTTGATGATCTGGGTGAGGGTAACCCTGGGCAGTCCTGCTGCTGCCTGTAAGGAGTTTGTACATTCTCCCCATGACCACGTGGATTTCCTCCGGGTGCTCCAGTTTCCTCCCACAGTTCAAAGCTGGTACCAGTTAACAGGTTAATTGGTCATTGCAAAATGTCTCATTAGTCTGGGGTTAAACTGGGGGATTGCTGGACGGCGTGGCTCCCTATTCCACATTATCTCAAATGTTTTCAGCTGTAGTGTGCTGCCTCATTCTTTAAAACAAACAATGAAATCCATTCAAGATTGTTTATTGTCATT
This sequence comes from Mobula hypostoma, assembly GCF_963921235.1. Taxonomy (NCBI): domain Eukaryota; kingdom Metazoa; phylum Chordata; class Chondrichthyes; order Myliobatiformes; family Myliobatidae; genus Mobula; species Mobula hypostoma. Next base: position 10,316,333 of record NC_086107.1, read on the forward strand.
TTCAGTATGCAAGTGTAGAGGAGAACAAGATTGTTAATCTGGATCTGATGCAGCACAAAAAAACTCTTGGATAAAGAACACAAAAAATACACAATATAGATGGCTCAGAAAGTTTGTTCCTAGATTGATTGTATGTTCATAAACATAGAAAGATAGAAAACTGACAATGACACCAGGCACAGGAATGTCTGTACTGTACATGGAGTCAGAGTACAGCACAGAAACAGGCCCTTCAGCCCACCGAGTCCATGCTGAAACTATTTAAATTGAATTGAATGTTCTTTGTTGTTATTATACATACAATGAAACTGTTTGGCTTCCCCTCAGGCAGTTTTAAAAAAAAGCGGTAGATAAAAACAAGACTAGTAGAAAAACAGTATTAAATAAGTAGCAGAAAATAAGCTACAGCAGCACCAGAATATCACAGTAATGCACAAAGTGCCGTTAGTGCAAGTATCGGAGTCCTTGTGCGTGCTCACAGTTTCAGTTATTCTGTGGGAGTGGTGTGATGGAGGCCACAGCCCCCCTACTCCCATTGACCGTAGCCCTCCATACCCCTATGATCCATGCACCTATCCAAACTTCACTTTAAATGTTGAAACTGAGCTTGCGTGCACCACTTGTGCTGGCAGCTCATTTCACACATGCACAATCCTCCGAGCGATGAAGTTCCCCCTTGTGTTCCCCTGAACTTTTCACCTTTCACCCTTAAGCCATGACCTCCAGTTGTAGTCCCACCCAACCTCAGTGGAAAAAGCCTACTTGCATTTACCCTGTCAATACCCCTCATAATTTTGTATACTTCTATCAAATCTCCTCTCAATCTGTTTTTTAAATTTTATTTTTATTTGGATAAGGAATTCACAAATATCATGTACTTTTTTTCACACATATAACCTTTTCCATTTTTTATGTATAAAACTAATTATACATTCTTAAGTACACGTTGAGATGATATAAAAGGAAAATAAACACTTAAATAGATAATTATGTACTGTGGTAATTCTAATCTATTAGGCTAAGTAATGGTATTAGTTGTTAAGAAAAATGGTAATAATAGTTTCCATATAACCCTTCTGGACCATTTCCACTGGTCCAAAATGTTGTATATAAGCCTATGTAACAACCATTGTAGGTGTTTATATCCCAATTTGTTCATGCTTGCTCCTGCCCACAGACATAATTATCCAATCCCTATGTACTTATTTACTTAATTTTTTCATTTTTTATCCCTTTCCCAAATCTTTCCCTTGTGTTAATTCTCTATTTTCCAAAAGAAAACAAAAAAAAAGACATTTAGACTAGGGGTGCTTATGTTAGTAATATTACTGTGTGGATGAGAAGAGCAGTATAAATCATTAGGAGTGTCATCTAAAGTCTGCTCACATTGGGGTTATATATTCAATCCATTTATTCCAGATTTGATAAAGTTTTTCTTTTTGAATTCTCAGGGAGTAAGTCAACTTTTCCATTTTAAATATTTCCAGGATAATTTCGTGCCAATCTTCTAATGTAGGTGTTATTGGATTTAGCCACTTTCTAGTGATTGATTTCTTACTTGCCGCTAAGAGGGCCTGCAGCAACTTTATATCTTCCTTCTGTTCAAGAAACAATACATGCCCCAAATAGAGCGTCTCAAAGTTCAGAGGTATCTGGGACCCAAGTACCTTAACTAATGTTCTATGAATACCTTCCCAATATAGACTTAATTTAGGGCAATCCCAGAAAATATGAAAATGATTTGCCCCCTTGGAGCCGCACCTTCTCCAACACGTCACGTTTGTATCTTTATATTTTTCCTGATAGGGGTCTTGAAGTATCTTATGTTTTTCCAACAATGTTCTCTCCAAGTCAAAGAATTAGTCGAGGACCATTGAAAGCTGCAGATTTTCCCCCAAGCCTCCTCTGAAAGTACCAACCCCGCTTCTTTCTCCCACTTCTCTTTACTATAGTGTATTTACAGTTTTAGCATGGGAGAGTGCATTATATACTCGAAACTAATTTACTAGGTATTGAACTGCAAGCTGAATTCAGAATCTTGAAAAATTCTAATTCTACTGTTGATAGGTCTGTATATCTACAACTCTGGTTAACATAGTTTCGTACTTGAAGGTACCTTAAAAAAAGTCATTATGTTCTAGGCCATGTTTGTCCTGCAGAATTTGGAAACTTTGTAATACTCTCTTATCTATAAATGAGAGGTAGGTTGTAAGACCTTTCTTTATCCATAGCTCAAATCTTTTATCTCCTCTGTTGGGAAGGAATTTGGTATCATATGTACACCATCTAAAGAGTTTTAACATGTTATTAATTCCACATGAATTAACCACCTTCTGCCATACTTTTAATGTAAGATTTATCCAACTGTTTTTAAATTTTTCCAACTGGGCCATCAATCCTTTGTCAGCTATTGAGGCCTGTAGAGGATAACTGTCGACTAATCCAAATTCTATTTCCTTCCATCTAGCCTTATATTCCCTATTACACCAATATAACAGGGGTTATCTGTGAGGCATAAAAGTAATTTCTCAGGCAAGGAAGAACCATACCTCCCTTCCTTCCCTAACTGTAAGGTGTTATATCGAATTCTAGGTTTCTTTCCTTGCCAAATGAAGCGGGAGATCCATTTGTCCCATTCCCTGAATTGATTATCATCCACCTCCACCGGTTAAGTACAGAAAAGATACAATAACCGAGGAAGAATATTCATTTTTATAGTATTTATCCTTGAACTTAAACTTAAAAAGGGGATAAGATTCCATCTATGCATATCTGCTTTTATCTCTGAGATTAATGGCCCGTAATTTACCTGTGACAGTGTTGAAAGATCCTTCGGCAGGGTTATCCCTAAATATTTTAATGATTTAGCTTCCCACTTAAGATCGTATGTATCCTGCAATTTTTTGGATGGTGTATAATTTAGGGACATAACCTGTGTTTTCTTTACATTTATTTTATCACCTGATATTTTCCCAAAGTCATCCAACAGTGTAAACAATGCTATAAATGATTTTTCTGGTTCACTCAGATAGACCAAAACATCTGCGAATAACGCCACTTTCTGTTCAATCCCTGCCACCTTGATACCTTTTACGATTTTGCTCTGTCTTATTAGTTGGGCAAGTGGTTCAATATATAGCGCAAAAAGGAGAAGAAATTGGGCATCTCTGTCTAATGCCTCTCTCTAAAATGGAGTCAAAGAGGTCCCCATTTACCTTAATTCGGGCTGTAGGGCTGTCATATAGAGTCTGAATTACTTTAATAAACTTTTCTTGAAAGCCGAATCTTCCTAACACTCTGTATAGGAATGCCCAACTAACCGAATCAAAAGCTTTCTCAGCGTCCAATCCTACTACCATTGTCTCTGTCTCATTCTTATTAACCTGTTCTAATATGTGCAGAGTTCTCCTTGTGTTGTCCTGTGTTTGTCTTTGTTGAATAAATCCAGTCTGGTCTAAATGGATTAGGCCAGGTAAAAACTTTTCCAATCTGCGTGCTAATATAGATGTAAATAGTTTGTAATCTAAATTAAGAACACTAATTGGCCGATAATTGCCACATTCTAGTTTATCTTTACCCTCTTTAGGAATAACTGAAATAATCGCTTCTCTCCAGGAAGGTGGAGTTTCTCCTCTCTGCAAGATCCAATTAAAGGTGTTAAGTAGTAATGGGGCTAACTGTCTTCAGGAACTTGTACCACTCTGAGGTAAACCCATCAGAACCCAGGGACTTTCCAGCCTTTAACCTAGAGATGGCCACGTTCAGTTCTTTGACAGTTACTGGTTCTAATAAACTTTCATTTTGTAAATCTGTAAGTTTAGGTAGATCTAAAAAATTCAATACACTGTCTATATAGGGCTCATTGGGGGCCCGGGGTTGGGAGTACAGCTCTCGATAATGTTTCAAAACTCTCTTGAATTTTGCCTATTGTACTCTCCACAAGCTTTGTCTTTGGATTCTTTATTTTATGAATTGTATTGTCTGCTTGTTTTTGTAATTTATATGCTAATAATCTAGCTGATTTACCTCCTACTTAATTCTTTTGTCTCAGGTAAAAAAATTTCTTTGAGTTTCCAACGTATAAATATCGTCAATTCCACTTTGTGATTTCCTGTTTTCGATTTGAATTACTTTTGTTGCTATCTACAACTTGAAGTTGTTTTAATTTTCCTTGAAGGTCTGCTAATTTTTGTGCATTGATTTTTTTCATGTGAGTGGTAATGGAAATAATTTTCCCTCTCAGTACAGCTTTCAATGTATCCCATAAGATCACTGGTGATGTTTCTCCCATGTCATTAAGGTCTAGATATTCTTTGATTTCTCCCCTTAATCTCTCCATTACTTTCGGGTTATTGAGTATGAGAGTTTAGCCTCCATAGTGTTTTCCTCATTTTCCTTTCCAGGATTAGAGACAGAGACTGGGCTATGATCCGACAGATCAATTGTTGCAATATTACAGTTTTTTATCCTGAGTCTATCTGTATTAAAGATAAAGTCTATCCTTGAATAGGCTGAATGAGGGAAAGAGTAATGTGTATAATCTTTACTAGTAGGGTGTAATTCCCTCCAGACATCTATAATTCCCAACTCCTCCATTAATGAATTCATTTTCCGAGTCAGAGGTTTATTCTGAGTAACTATTCTTGAAGAATCTAATTCAGGATTTAATCTAATATTAAAATCCCCTCCACAAATTACTACCCCTTGAGAACTGACCATTAGGTCAAAAATGTGTCTATAAAATGACCATTCACAACCTGGAGGAGCATAAACATTCAGCAATGTTATTTCTGTACCTTCTATTCTTGTGATTTTTACAAACTGTCCTTTGTCTTTAGTCTCTGAAATATGTTCATAATTAAGAGTACTTGATATTAAAGTAGCTACCCCTCTTTTGTGGCTCAATTTATATGATGAATAAAATACATGCTTAAAGCCCATTCTTTTTAATTTTCCATGTTCAGATTGGCTCATATGTGTTTCCTGGAGGAAAGCTATTTGTGCCCTCTCTTTTTTCAATTTGGACATAATCTTATTTCTTTTAATTGGATTCAAAACCCCATTAACATTATAGGAAATTATTTTTACCAATTCAGTTTGCATTTTTCTCTAGTAGAGAAAAAACACTCTCCTTTTCTAACCAAACAGTAAGCAATCCCTTCTCAACAGTAAACCAAAACATATAACCACACCCTAGACATTTTTGAACGTGTAACGTTTGAAAATTTTTCCCGACTTCCCACAGTGAGGCCTGAGCACCAACCCGCCTCAGTTCAGAGGGAAAACCTCTATCTTCACCCTGTGTTAGAGGGCCCTCAGCAGTTTGAATAATCATAGAGAATTTTCTCCTATTTATGTCTCGACCAAATTGCTATCATTCAAGTTATTCTGCCTAGTTTATTTTCAGTTACCAGTTTTCATTTTACCTTTAAGTCCGATTTACTCTTTTCAGTCATTTCTCTTAATTAATCTGTATTCTCTGTACATTCGCGTCTGAATATTTGCAGCTTTTCCTTGTAGTTTGACACTCTGGTTTAAGTGGAGCGTCCTTGCCCCACTAACTGCCACGACTTCTGCTGAATCCTCTCCAGTAGCGACTCCGGTTGGGTGATAACTTTAATAGGTAGTCCCCGGTCCGCCAGGTCCAACATTGCCTCCTCCACCGTAGCGTAAGTTTTTGTCCCTTCGTCGTAAAAGACTCTCAGCCGAGCTGGATACAGGGTCTGGAATCTGATGTTGTTTTCCTTCAGGACTCTCCGTGTTTCCGTATATTCCTTCCGTCTGGCAGGAATCCCCGGTGCGTAGTCGTGGTCTAAACTGATTTTACAGTTCCACATGAAACCTTTATTTTGCCATGCCCTTTTAAGCACCTCTTCTTTCGTTCTGTAACTGAGAAATCTGACCAGAATGGATCTGGGCTGGGCACCTGCCGGATGCTGTGGTGCCAACGCGCGGTGAGCCCTTTCTATCTGTAGGTCTTTTGCAGCCGTTATATCAAGGTTCTCTCTAAGCAGTTTCTCCACGAAGGGAATCATCAATCCAGGTTTACCTTCGGTTCCTTCAGGAACTCTGTAAATCCTCACATTTTCCCTTGAGCGGCCTTCTTGATCTATTAGTTTCCACTGGAGCTGGTCTTGTAGCTTCAGCATTTCTGCTATCACTTCCTTTGTGTTTTGTAGCTTCTCTTCAATTCCAACAATCCTCGCTTCGGCTTCATCTATCTGCGAGTTAGTTTTTACTATTTCTCCTTTAATATCTTCCAGCTGTTTGCTGTTTAATATCTTCCAGCTGTTTGCTGTTATCTTGTTGGAACTCGCGAATCTCTCCGAGAATCAAAGACAGTCACTGATTCCCCCTCATTATCTCCGTCCTGGCTTGCCGTGGGGGAGCTAGGCCCGTCGCCTTGCTGCGTCTCTTTGTTTATCAGCCTTCGGAGCGGACTTTTTAATCTTGTTCTTAGACATCATCCTTGCCCCTTTTATTAATATAGTTATGCAATATTAAGTATTTGTCTAAATTCCATTTTGGGGCAGTTTACCTTTTTTTGTCTAGAGACCTTTTCCTTACGCCGCCATTCCCTTGATGACCCGGAAGTCCTCCTCTCAATCTTCTACAGTCTAAAGAATACAGTCCTAACCTATTCAATCTTTCCTTATAATTTGGATCCTCCAGATGTGGTGACATGCTTGTAAATTTTCTTTCCCGGCAACAAGCTTATAAATTTACTCTTGTTTACATCCTGTAGGTAGGTGACCAAAACTGCACACCATACTCTAAATTAGCCCTCACCAACTTCATCTACAATTTCAACATAAGATCTCACTCTCCTGTACTCAAACCGTTGATGAATGAAGATCAATATGCCAGATGCTTTCTTTATGACCCTATCTACCTGTGATGCTACTTTCAACAAATTATTGACCTGTATTCCCAGATCCCTTTGTTCTACCACATTCCTCAGTGCCCTACCATTCCCTGTACAAGACCTATCAAAGTGCAAAGCCTCGTACTTGTCTGTATAAATTCCATCTACTATATTTCGGCCCATTTTTTTTCGGCTGATGCAGATCCCTCTGCAAGCCATGATGACCTTCCTCACTGTCCACTACAGCCCCAGTCCTGGTGCCATCTGCAAATTTGCTGATCTAGTTCACCACATTGTCATCCAGGTCATTGATATAGATGACAAACAACAAAGGATCTAGTACTGATCCCGGTGGCACTCCACTAGTCACTGGCGTCCAACCAGAGGCAACCCCCTACTACCACACCCTGGCTTCTCCCTCAAAGCCAATGTCTAATACAGTTTACCACCTCATCCTGAATGCCAAATGACTGAACCTTGACAAGCCTCCCATGTAGGACCTTGTCAAATGCGTTGCTGAAGTCCATGTAGACAACATCCACTGCCTTGCCTTCACCCTCTTTCCTCGAAATCCATAGGTCTGTTTGGTGGTCTGTCATATAGCCCCATTAATGAGGTCATACCTTTCTTGTTTCTCAGTTCCACCTGTAACGCCTCATGAGTCACGCTCTCCAGTCTATCCTGATGGAGCACTGCTGTGACATTTTCCCTGAGGAGTAATGCCACTCCTCCCTCTGTCACATCTAAAACAGAACCCTGTAATATTGAGCTGCCAGTCCTGCCCCTCCTGCAACAAAGTCTCACCAATGGTCACAACAACATAATTCCAGTTGTCTTGAGCTCATCCATCTGCCTTTCCTACAATGCTTGGATTGAGATATACGCGGCTTAGGACACTAGTTGTACTATGTTCAACCTTTTGGTTCCTGACTTTGTCTGAGGTCTTACCAACGTCTGTCTCCAGTACCTCTCCACTCACTGTTCTGACACCATGGTTCCCAATCCCCTGTAACTCTAGTTTAAACCCCTACCGTGCAGCATTTACAAATTTCCCACTAGGATATTAGTCCCCCTCCAGTTCAGGTGCAAGCTGTCCTTTTTGCACAGGTCCCACCTTCCCTGCAAGGAGCCCAATGACCCAAAAATCTTACGCCCTCCATCCTACACCAACTCATTAGCCACATGTTAAATGATGTAATATTTCTTGTTCTGTCTGCACTAGCACATGGCATGGGTAGCAGTCCTGAGGTCACATCCCTGGAGGTCCTGCCCTTAACTCAGCACCAAACTCTCTATCAGAACCTTGTCACTTGTCCTACCCATTCATTCTATCTACCTCTGGTTGTTCACCCACTCACTTAAGCATGCTGAAGACTCAATTTGAGATGTTCCAGACCCTGGCACCCAGGAAGCAACATACTATCTGCAATCTTGTCCTCACCCATTGAACTTGTTGTCCGTTCCCCCCCCTATCACCACAGTGTGCCTCTTCTCTCTGATGCCTCTGACCCAAGAGGGAAGACTCAGTGCCAGAGACCTGAATGCAGTGACTTTCCTCAGGGTCTCCCCCCAACAGTATCCAAAGTGATCTGCCTGTTGTTGAGGGGGATGGCCACAGGGGTACTCTGCACTAGCTCCTTAACTCATTTCCCCTTCCTGACTGTCATCCAGTTTCCTGTGCCCTGCACCTTGGGTCTAACTACCTCTCCTATTTATCACCCCTTCGGCCTCCTGAATGATCCGGATTTCATCCAGTTTCAGTTCCAGTTCCAGCTCCAACACTTTAATGTGGATTGTTAGAAGCTGCAGCTGGATGCACTTGCAGTTGTAGTCATCAGGGTCACTGGAGGTCTCTGTCTTCTCATATCCTATAAGAGGATACTGCCTGGCCCCTCTACTGTCCTACCTGAGCAGATATAAAGAAGGGAGGGGGGAAGAATCTTTGCCTGGAGCTTTTCTTTTTGGCTTTCTGTCTGAAGTCCCAAAGAGCTAAAGCCTCGCCGCTCTAACTCTGGCCATTGTCTGAGTGGACATTGCATTTCCCTGCCTTTAATTTGCTCTTGCAAATCAATCCTGAGTACCTCACTGGTCACTGGTCAGAGCTCAAAATAAACTGCTGTGATCCACCACTGCCTTTTTCTACAGTCAGTGAAATCCCTTCCTCTCTAACTTCTGATGTCCAGCTTGGTTGCTGGTCAGAACTCAAAGGTGACTCTGACAGCTGATAAAGTAGTGGCACTTGGGGGTGGAGGTGTTGATCAGCCTATCTGCTTGGGGAAGGTAACTGTTTTTGAGTCTGGTGGTCCTGGCATGGATGCTGCATAGCCTCCTCCCTGATGGGAGTGGGATAAAGTCCATGAGCAGGGTGAAGGGTGGTGGGGGGGGGGGGGGTCCTTCAGGATGTTACTGTCCCTTTTCCAGCACCTGTCTGTGCGTGTCCTTGGAGGTAGGCTGGTGCTGGTGATGTGTGGGGCAGTTTTGACTACCCATTGTAGAGCCTCTGTCTGCATGATCCTAGGCCTGTGAATGCTGGCTTTCCTCGATGTGGCTCAGTGACTTCTGGCTTGGGTACATTGCAATGTGTTTGGGTGAAACCTTGTGAATTTGGGATATTGTTTAGTACATTTGGCAAAACAAAATAAGAGTTCAGGAGGAATTTGCTGTGAGAAATGCATAAGTATATTTTGTACACCTTGAATAACTCATTTAAAATATTGTACAGGTTCCTGTGGCTTTACACAAAATGGTGAGTGAGAAGTTGATGCTCATTCAGTGCGGAAAGGATCCAGACTTTAGTACAGGTAAGGAACCATGTACGCTTATTTGTGAAGTAATGTTTAGGATTATTGGTCCTAATTAAGTACCTTCACTGCAATGAGCTTTGCCTGCCTCCTTTTTTCCATTCTCCATTCTTCCACCTATCACTTGCTGCTTGCCTCATGTCCCCCTCCCCTACCCACACACCTTCTCCCTTGCCTGGTCTCAACTATCACCTGGTTATAATCCTTCTCTTCTCCCCTCCCCCTCCCCCCCCCCCCACACTTCTTACTCTGACATCTTCCCCTTCTCTTCCAGTCCCAAAGAAGCATGGCCGGAAGCATTCACCATTTACTCACTTCCACAGATGCTGTCTGACCTGAGTTCCTCCAACATTTTTGTGTGTTGCTGAATTCCCCGGAAATGGTCTGAAAAGCTTGGAAGTCATCTGTTTGCTTTGTTTAAATTGAGCTTGGCTTGTTTTCTAATATTACATGGAATAACTGCTTTGCTAGGAAAGTAAATCAGGGCAACACAATGTGGAAGGAACTCAGCAAGTCGGGCAGCATCTACGGAGGGGAGCAGTCAATGTTTCAGGGTGAGTCTTGGTGAAGGGTGTGCGAGATCTCTTGGGGTTTTTAAATAAATAAATAAATAAATAAAGGCTTGTTTGAACTCTTGGATCATGCCTAGTCTACATCTTCCTTTCTCAAACTCTTTTGTAACCCTCATTTTACCTGATCCAAATCGGTTTCCACTTTGCAGTTTTAGTTAACCCATCTGTGAACATTAAGGGCCAAATAGCAATGCCCTTTGAGGAATTGTTTTCTGGTGGTGGCCAGGGACCCTCTAGCTCCAGTTTGAGGCTTTGTCCCATTCTTCTTCTTTTGGGTTTCCCCCAAAAGCATGTTTCTCTATCACTATTGAATTTCTGACATTTGGATTGATTCAACCTGTGGGATTCTGTTTAAATTGTCCTCTCCTTATAGCCTACAGATTCTCTAATGAATCTGTCTGACAGTATAAATTGGATTAGTTTCACAGGATACAGTTTTGGACCAAAACGATTTAAATTGTTAATACCACTCAGATTTATTATTATTGCTTAATTATTGTCAGATGTACCAAGTTGCAGTGAAGTGCTATTTGTACAGATTAAATCATTACACAGTGCATTGAGCTAGAATAAGGTAAACAATGCATGAGGCTGTCCATTGGTCAGGGTCGAGCATTGATGTGTCCCAGCTGTCTGTGATACCAAGCCAAGGCAGTACAATATGGAGAGCAATCTGTTGCCCATGCAGCAAGCTCTCCTTCTCCATGCAGCTGATAGATCCAAGAGATGGCAAAGACTGATAGTTTGGTACCAGTGGCTTTGCAGGAGTTGTCTAAGTGTTGAACTCAATGCAGGACTGCCTTAGGGACTCTATCCCTGGATTTTCCCTGGGAGTTTACTCCCAAAGCCTTCCCCTGTGAATGAGTATAGCGACAAGGCAGCGGAGGTTTGAGATCAGTGTTTTCCTTCTCCGAGCTGTGGCTGATAAATCCCATCTGCATGAAGTGACCGGATTTTAAGGCACCAGTAACCCACCTTTGCCCCTTCTCCTGTCAGTGGAAACTCTTCTGCTGCGGCTTGTAGCTGAGCCAGATGTGAAGGCTAATTGAAAGGCATACCACTGGGAGAATTTAATAGGTAGTGGGAGCTCATCCCCACCTCTCCACCCCAAGCTATAATAACCTTTAAGGAACCGGTAAAATAATAATAATAATACAGAATGAAGTGTAAAAGCTACCGATGAATGCAGTGCAAGCAAGTGATAATGAAAGATCATAAATGGATATTTTAAGTGAAACAATGTGTGTTTGTGTTCTTTGCTGCAAATTCACCAACTCTTGTACATCTGGTATCCAGTTTCCTTCACCAATGCCCTGCAGTTATCGCTGGTGTAAAAACAGGATCTCTGTCATCTTGGGTGATCCATTGGGATCAGTAGTAACTTGATCTGGTTCTGTAGAAACTGATCACAGAGGCTGACGTTGGAACACCTAACTATTCCAGAGAGCAGGACATACCTGATGGGGTGTCTAATTCTGGAGGTGTGCACAAAAATCCCAGGGTATTTCCACCCTGGCTTTTAAATAAATAATTAGATTTGGAATATGATGGGTTGGGAATAGTCATACTTTATTGACCCTGGGGGAAATTAGTTTTTGTTACAGTTGCACCATAAATAATTAAATAGTAATAAAACCATAAATAGTTAAATAGTAATATGCAAATTATGCCAGGAAATAAGTCCAGGACCAGCCTATTGGCTCAGGGTGTCTGACCCTCCAAGGGAGGAGTTGTAAAGTTTGATGGCCACAGGCAGGAATGACTTCCTTTGGCGCTCTATGTTGCATCTCAGTAGAATGAGTCTCTGGCTGAATGTACTCCTGTGCCCAACCAGTACATTATGTAGTGGATGGGAGACATTGTCCAAGATGGCATGCAACTTGGACAGCATCCTCTTTTCAGACACCACCGTCAGAGAGTCCAGTTCCATCCCCACAACATCACTGACCTTACGAATGAATTTGTTGATTCTGTTGGTGTCTGCTACCCTCAGCCTGCTGCCCCAGCACACAACAGCAAACATGATAGCACTAGCCACCACAGACTTGTAGAAAAGGACATGTGGATACTGACGATAAAGTCACAACATGTCATATATGCAGGTAGTTTTGCAATGTTGGCATCTGGGAAGTAGGCAGTGTGTGCTGTTAAGAATCTAGGTTCTAGGAAATGGTGTGAATCTCAGTGCCCTAGTTGCTAGTCTTACACATTCTACAGAATTGATTACAACAGAAACTTGTTGAATCAACATTTTCCATTTAGGGTTGTTGGATCTGGTGACAGTGAGCCACGAGTTCTTTGGAAATCAAGAATGAGACATTGGTTGCTGCCATGTACTAAGTGTTAACAAGATCAAAAAAGAAAAGGAAGTGTAGTTGCCTCGTACTCAGACTAAAGATAACATCCCAGTGATAAGTTAACTCATAAAACAGCCAGATCCATTCTGTTTCAAAAAAAAAGCCTCTGGGGGAAAATGTACACAATCAGCTCTACAATTATTAGAAAAATTAATGAACAATACACATGTATAAATGATTATATAAAAATGCAAAGAAGGAAAGATTAAACTGGGGGAAAATAACAATTTTTACACTCCAATCCAACAGGATGTAGAATTTTTTAATGTCTTGAATATAACCCAATTTTTTTTGGAAAATGTTGCATCTTCTGTAACTTCCTTCCTAGGACACACTTTCTGCGAGAGGTTAAGTCTTTCTGCATGTGAAAGCAACATGCGAAAGACCACCAGAGATGAACTGTTACTGCTACTTAAGACTATTGATGAAAACACACAGCTGTCTGCTAAAGAGAAAAAGAAGGTCCTCACTCAGTTCAACAAGAGTCACCCTGCTATATTTATTCAGTATTTCTTTGATCCTCAGAGGAAACATTAATTTTATCAATGTACTGTATATATGTATAATTAAGTTAATTATAAAAAGTTAAAATTATTGAACATTTTATAAGATTGAATGAATAAAGTTTGAAATTTTATTTAACCTTTCTCACCTGCTTTCCTGAAATGTCTTCGTTCCAGCTTTGGGTTTGCAGAATGGGCCAGCATTTATGCCCATCTCTAACTGCTAACTCGTGGTCGGGTCATCATAATCAGATTCAATTGCTTGTCATGTGTACTTAGATGTCACATGTATTTCAAAACACTCAGTGGCCACTTTATTAGCAACCTCCTTTATCTAATGAAGTGGCCACAAGTGTGTGTTCAGTCTTCTGCTGTAGCCCATCCACATCACGGTTTGTCCTGTTGTGCACTCTCATATGCTCTTCTACACACCACTATTGTGTGGTTATTTGAGTTCCTGTTGCCTTCCTATCAGTTTGAACTAATCTGGCCTTTCTTCTCTGACTCTAACAAGGCATTTTTGCCTACAGAACTGTCGCTCACTGGATGACTTTTGTTTGTTTACACCATTCTCTGAAAACAGCAGGAGTTCACAATCTTTTTATATGCCATGGACCCCCTACAATTAACTGAGGGGTTTGTGGACCCTGAGTTGGGAGCCCCTGCTCAAGAGACTGAGTGAAAATCCCATTATCAGTCATTTCTGAGATGTTCAAATCACCCTGTCTGACACCTACAATCATTCCACAGGCAGTCACTTGGATCACATTTCATCCCCTTCCTGATGTTTGATCTGAACAACTGAACCTCTTGACCATGTCTGCATACTTTTAAGCAGTGATTTGCTGCTCTGTGATTGGCTGGGAGATTTCATGCATTCTGGTGCCAACCTCGCAGTCTGCTCCAGCACATCCTTGGGTTGTGCTAATTGTTTCATTTCAGAATAGTGGGGAGCTTACCACCTTGGTATGGCACATAGCCAAACCAGGAATGAAAGGCTGGTTTCCTTAAGATGCTGTGACATTTTTTAATATCTTGCATCTACTCAGTCTTGGTAATTTTGTTCCTTATGAAAGGAACAGTTGGTGGTATTAGAAATAAAATTATAAAAATGCTGATATTGTCATCAGCATCTGTGGAGAAATGGTTAACATTTCAGGACAAGATCCTTTTTCATAGTGGAGTTTGACTCTCGATCAATAATCCTCTAATATTTGTATAGCAGTTCAAACAACACATTATAGTACCAGCTGTAAGATCGGGGTTAAATTCCCACTGCTCTCTGTAAAGAGTTGGTACATTCTCTTAACTGTGTGGGGAATCGTCTGGGTGCTGCAGTTCCCTCCCACATTCCAATGACATACGGGTTAAGGCTGATTTATACTTGTGCGTCAAATGGATGTAGGTACGGCATCACTGCAAACCCTACCCAGTGCCTATGTGGATCCCTATGCCGTAGCCTGACGTGCACCTCTCCCAAAATGTAACTGTGTTGTGGCAACACACCACAACAACTGTGATTGGTCCACTTGGTAGCATCGCATTTCCTCCTACGCTGCAGTAGCTTCCCATTGGGCGACTGAAGGGCAGGGAAGGAACTCTGGCTGCAGTGCTTTCCATAAAGCTTTACAGACCTCCGAAATTATGGAGGACACATTTCCCTTTTGGGGGGGAAAAAGACGCTCTTTAAACTTATTTACCCTGAGAAAGACTACCATGACCATGAAGCCTTGCGCGGGCAGGTGTGTGCGACGTGCCCGCATTGCAGAGCGACGCAGACACACCAATACACAAGTATAAATGCTCACCACGCATGTAGGCCACTTGTGTAGGTTACAGCGTCCATTTGACGCAGAAGTATAAATCAGCCTTTAGGGTTGGTAAGTTCTGCACACACAATGTTGGTACCAGAAGAATGTGGAGACTTGCAGGTTGCCCCCAGCACAATCCTGGAGCAAATGCTGTATTTCACTGCATGTTCCAATGTACATGTGACAGTCAATATCTCACTATGTAATATGTATTCAAAGCAGTTCACCAAAACTGAGGAATGTGGTTCATTTTCCTATCTAGGTTACCATGGGAAGCTGCTGTTTTGTTTACAGGTATTCATGGTGTTACAAGCTGGCTATCAGAGCATGTTGGAATATCCTTTGTGCACTGGGTTAGCGGAGGAAAGCTTGGCCAATATCAGTAGGAAAAGCTGCATCCTACCTCACTTTGGTTCATTTACCCTGTGTGGATGGGCAATAAAATGCTGGCCTTGCCACGTCCTATAAATGAAAGAAAATGAGCTTTCTTAGAAAACTGCTCAGCAGCACCAGTCCAGCGTTCTGCAAACTGAATCCAGCAAGCCCGGGTAGTGGTTAATGCAATGCTACTACAGCCCACAGCATCACAGTTCCATTCTGAGGTCCTCTGTAAGGAATCTGTACATTTTCCCCATGGAATGTGTGGGTTTTCTCAGGGTGCTCTGGTTTCCTCCCACAGTCTGAAGACCTACTGAGCATGTTAATTAGTTATTGTAAATTGCCCTGTGATTAGGCTAGGGTTAAATTAAGGGTTACTGGTGGTGAGGCTTGAAGGGTCTGTTCTGTATCTTAGTAAACAAAAGGAACTTTCATAAGTAAATATACAAAAAAGAAAGGTACAGTTCATCTGGAATTTCTCCGGTTAGTGGACGATTTCCCTCCATGCCTCTCTGACGTAGTGGGGAACCGCGTATGAGGCAAGTTACAGTGATGGTTTGCCATTGCCTTCTGCCGGGTGAGTTTGCAGAGGGATCACCAGCTCGTAACCCAGCACGGATGGAAAGCGTGCCGGGGAGCTGGCTGGATTCGAGCTCGGGACCTTTTGTCCCGAAGTCCGGCACTGATGCTACTATGCCACCAGCCAGGTCATATACAAAACACTGGAGAAACTCAGCAGGTCAGGCAGCATCTATGGAAATGAATTTATAAACTCATATCGCAAACACTTGACAACCAAAGTACCCATGGAAATGGAGAAAGAAAGATGTCACAACATCATCAGTATGTTAACATTTTAATGAGTATTGGTTTATTATTGTCACGTGCCATGATAGTAAAAACCTTGTTTCGCATGCTGTTCATAACAAATCAAATTATAGTTGGTGTTGAGGTAGAACAAGGTTTTTTAAAAAAAAAGCAGCAGAACAATGTTTAACAGTGACACGGTGCTGTGCAGTTGGACAGGTGCAAGGTCATAATAAGGTGATTGAGATCGAGACTATTTATTTAGGATGATGGTGAATATTAGTGGCTTGGGTTGAGGCATTTGAAGTTGTGTTCACTGAGCTTGGCTGATGTTTCATCACCAGTTGAGTTGACGTCCTTAGTGCACTGTTGGTGTTTCTCTCTGGGTGTGCTCATGTTTATATAGGCCTATTTGCTTGCCTGAGTCCTGATTGGCTACTCCTTCAGTTGACCTTTGAATTCTGTTGGTTCATGTTTCTTTGGCTCTTGGAGGTTCATAGATTCATTTAACTGGGACACCGTGGAGGTTCTAGTGCAGACAAACATGATGCAGGCATGAGAAATTTTAGTAGTGTGGTTCTCTCTTGATAACTCTGTCAACAAACATACCAAAATAGATGTCATATATGAATCTCTTAAGAGCCAAAGAAATGCAAGCCAAAAGGTCAATTGAAGGGATAGCCAATCAGGACCAAGGCAAGTGAACATGGTCCTATGTAAATATGAGCACTCCCAGAGAGAAACAAATACAGTAAATGTGCACTGAGGATGACTCCCCTACTGGTAATTAAAAACATCTACAAGCCAATTCCCAAACTCGGCGAACACCACAACATCAAATTCCATCTTGTACAAGAAGTTCACTCATGTCTGATAACAGCGAAGTAGAAGCTATCCCTGAGTCTGGGGATGCATGCTTTTGAATGCCTGGTGGGATAGGGGGGAAGAATGATTGTGCAAGGTCTTTGATTATGCTGGCTGATTTATGGAAGCAGTGAGAAATAGTGTCCATGAAGGGGAGGCTGGTTTCCATAATATGCTGATCTGTGTCCACAGCTTTCTGTAGTTTCTTATGGTCAGTTGCTTCTTCATGATTAATATTGTTCAATAATAATTAACCCTATCAGTTTGAGTGACACTCCAATTACTTGCATAAAATTTCAGAGTTTAAAATATAATTTGTTTTATTCAAACCCTTGAATACATCATTTTCACTTGCGCTGTCAATAACGAATTTGCCTTTTTGATTTTCTGTTCAGCCAAATAAATGGAGATGGTAATGAGCAGTAACAGTAGTAGGCAGCCACCAGTCCCGGGGATCATGGGTTTGCGCCTCTGGTGGACTGTCCTCTCCAGGGAAGATTTGAAGAACTGACTGTTGCCCGTGCAGCGGGCTCCCCCTCTCCACGTCACTGACATAGTCCAAGGGAAGAGCAAGTGCCGATACAGCTTGGCATCAGTGTTGTCACAGAGGTTGCCAGAGTGAAGTTGTAAACAACATCAAACTGCCTTAGGGACCCCGGCTCTGGATTTCTTCCTCGGGATTTACTCCTGAAGCATTTCCCATGGGGGGCGGGGGGTGGTGTTATGACCATAAGGCAGCAGAGGTTTAAAATCAGAGTTTTCCTTCTAGGTGGGCTGCCATCCAAGGCTGACGAGCCCCACCTGCCTGAAAATAGTAACAGCTCCTACATTATTCTTTCTCATTGTTAGACCAGGGGTTCTTAACCTTTTTTAAATGCCGTGGACCCTTTTGGCACTTGGAAGCCTATGGATCCCTTCTCAGAATACTGTAATGTATTTATAGAAAATACACAGGATTACAAACAGAACCAATTATGTTGAAATAGTTATTAAAATATTAAAAACAAATTTGTGATATAGTAATATGTGCTTTATTAACACTAAAAAGACTATGCATTTAAAATACAGGCAAGTTAAAATTAAATTTAAATTAAATTTAATCTTTTAAAGGCATATCAGTGTGGAGGTTGTTGCTCAGCTTAAATAGGAACTTTAAACTGTGGGGTGGTCTTTGACAAAGCTCCACGTCAAGTTGCACATCGAGTCACTGGCTGCCCAACAGTTGGCCAGCTACATCATACAAGCATCTGCAGACAGGATGACTGCAATCATGTTCAATCCAGTGGTGGATCTAATAACTATTGTAATTTTGAAGTAGTGATGTAAATGATGAGATACTTGTAACTAACGTGATTGATTTCAATTACTGACAAAGTCGCAGGTACTGCTAATACTACTTGGTTTGTTGGCTAGATTCATAATTGAAGGAAATGCTAAATTTCACTTGGAGGTTAGATTTTCCCATCCAAGTTCATGGACCCTTTGGAATCTTATCCATGGACCCCAGGTTAGAAACCCCTATTATCACTAGTTGTCACCTACTAGAAGACAGTTTGACACCTATTGCCAGTTTTAATCTAGGTAAATTTTCTATGACATTAAATGTTGATTATGAATTTTTTAATCCCCAACAGCAAAGGAGCTTGTTAGGTCCATTCTGGGACAGCTCAATCACCTTCGGGGGCCCACCGACTATTCAGCTCTCACCTGTGGTTCCAAGTAGCTGTCCACACCTCGGTCACACCTCGGTACAGCACTTCGACAGATGGGCTAAATTAGGTGAGGGTAGCCAGCAGGCCTCATAACCCAGTCAGATGGGGACATGCCTGTCCTAACATGTGAAGTTGGCTCCAGTGGCCTGGGTGGATGAGATCAACAGTGTGATCCAATGGCCAAGAAGGTGGTTCTCCAATGCTCTGAGAGCGAAGGACATGAAGAGACACAAACAATATCGTGGTCATCAACTGCAAAGCTGGAAGACTCCAGCTTTGGACTACTCATACCACCGGACCTGGACTTCTGGGGATGAGAGAGTAGAACGGCTCCAGTGCAATGGCTTTTCCACTGGCGGTAGTACAGTGCAAAGACATGAAATTAATATAGATGATAAAATAATGCAAAACTAAGGAATAAGGTGGTAAATGCTCATGGATTTGAGTCAGCCATCCACCCCATTCAGGCCTCTCGTATCTCTAACTCCTATCAGTTTGCCCTTGGCCTCTGATGCTCCCAGGTTGTTATCGACTGGAAATACTTGCTCTGCCTTCTCTACCCTACCAAACCAGAGATGTTACCCAACCCACTGAGCATTCCTGCTTTACAGCAGAACTGATCAGTTAAAACATTGAGGCAATGCACGCAAAAAGCTAGAGGAACTTTGCAGGTCAGGCAGCATCTATGGAAATCAATAAACAGTCAACATCTCAGGCCAGGACCCTTTTTCAGACTTTTCTTGAGTCCCGCTGAGTTCCTCCAGCATTTTGTGTGTAGCTTTGGATTTCCAACATCTGCAGACTGTGTTTTCAGTTTAAACACTAATTGGAGTGGTTGAATTCAGTGTTTAGATCGGAGGTGTGTATTGTGTAGAGTCCTCGAGTTTGTGCTGCCCTTTGGAGTGGTGCAAGAGCCCAAAGTTCAAGTCAGTGGCATAGACAATTGAAATGCCTAATGGCATTATTAACCATGATTGCTCTTGGTAATGGAAAGACCATGATTGCCCACATCATAATGACATGGCACAACTTGAACAAATGAACTGTATTGTGATAATTGACCTGAATGGTTTCTTTTGGAATTTGTGATGGCCAACATGCTGAATACTTCCAGTCTGCTGAAAAAGCTTTGTCAAAGGAAACGAAGGACATTACTTTAGAACATAGATGAGGAGGTATTTCATGAGAGGGTGGTGTATCTGTGGAATTCATTGCTACAGACAGCTGTGGAGGCTGGTGAGAAGGCAGAATGTGTTTGAGAGAGTTAATTAATTGGCAATGGGGAAGCAGACTTGATGAGCTGAATGCCTACATTATTATGCAAAAGTCCTGGGCACCCTAGCTATAGATGTGCACAGTACTGTACATCTTAATGGTCTTAAAAGTTCTTGTAACCAGTATGAATGGTCAGGATATGTATCCCTCTGCTGAAGAATTGAGATCATGTGGTCTTTGGGGATTGCAGTGCTAAGATGGTGGGGAAATAACTGAACACCAGATATTCAAATTTAATTCAATTCCTATTTTAAAGTTGAGCATTTTACCCTTGTTTTAGTGTTAGATTCCATGTAGTCATTCAAGTTCAAGTTGATTGTTATCTATCTACGTATTTACAAAACAGTTCCTCTGGACCATGGAGCACCCACAAAACATCACACACAGCACATAAAACAAAATATTACCAAAAGTAAAATATAAAGTGCATGTCATGCATGGCACAGGTAGACAGTACACAGTTCACTGTCCTAGTGACAATGTCTCTGGTAGTAGAATATTTACTAGTCTCGCAGCCTGAGGGAAGAAACTGTTACCCAGTCTGGCAGTCCTAGTCCTGATGATTCTGTACCTCCTTCCTGATGGTAGTGGGTCAAAGAGATTGTGAGATGGGTGGTAGGGATTCTCAAAAATGCTTGGGGCTCTTTATATGCAATGCTCCCAGTTAATGTCACAAATAGTGGGGGAGAGACCCCCAGTGATCGCCTCAGCAGTTTTTACTGTCCTCTGGGTATTGCGGTCCAATGCCTTGCAGATTCCGTTCCACATAATGATGCAGCCAGACAGGCACAATGTTCTGTCACTGCACTTTGGGATGTTCAAAATGAGATGTAGTAATAAGGATTCAGACAGCAGTTTCTCAAATCAGGTTTCCAGAAGGGAGAACATGAACCAGGCATAAGTTTGAGGGGAAAAATCAAGGGATGAGGGTTTTGGTAGCATGTGTGGTGTACTAAAATTGTTCATGGAATGCAGATGATGCTCTCAAGACTATGCTTATTTGTCTTTTCCTGAGTTAATTGGCTTGCTAGTATATTGCAGGAAACAGTTACAGTAAATGTCTATTACATTAAATTACATCACATAGACTAGACCACACAAAGGAAGATTTCCTTCCCTGAAGGAGGTCAATGAATTGAGGTTTTAAAGGAACTTTTTAATGTCATAATGGTTGATTTATTGCATTTAATTTCCCCAATTGCAAGTGTGAGATTTAGATCTTGTCTTACTCACTATGAAGAGCATTTGATGGCTCTGGGCCTGTATTCACTAGAATTCAGAAGAATGATGGGTGACCTCATTGAAACCTATTGAATTGTGAAAGACCTTAAAGAGTGGATGTGGAGAGGATACTTTCTATGGTGAGAGTTTAAGATCAGAGGAGACAACCTCAGAATAGAGGGACATCCTTTAGAATGAAGGTGAGGAGGAATTTCTTTAGCCAGGGAGTGGTGAATCTGGGATTCGTTGCCACAGGCAGCTGTGGAGGCCAAGTCTTTATGTACGTTAAGGCAGAGGTTGATGGACTCTTGATTGGTCAGGGCATGAAGGGATACAGGGAGAAGGCAGGAGATTGGGGCTGAGAGGAAAAATGGATTAGACATGAAGAAATGGCAGAGCAGACTCGATGGGCCTAATTCTGCTCCTATATGTCTTATGATTATGATATTACTGGATTGGTTCACCGCTATGATTCAGATTTAGAAATAAGGGAATTTAGAAATGTGGGATTTGTATGGTAATGGTGTAGATACGATTCGAGGCGAGAAGACTGCAACTAGTGGGGCACTGTCTACACCACCCCAAACTACCTGCCAGCCTAGTCATCATATGGGAGCCCAAGCATGGGAGGATGAACCCTGGGTGTCCTCCCAAGACTATGGTCAACGTGCTCCTAGAAGACAGCGGCGCGGTTCGTGTAGATGAACTGAACACACTGAGGGAGAGGGAGAAGTGGAGAGTCCGTCATCGTGCCTGACGCCGGCCCCCTAGGCCTGAGTCGACATAGTAGTAGTACGATTCTAGTTCAAAGTAAATTTATCGAAGTATGTATATGTTACTATATAGATAGATACTTTATTGATCCCAAAGGAAATTACTGTGTCACAGTAACAAGTGCACAGATATACAAATATTAGAAAAGTAAGAAAGAATAAAAAAAGTTATCTCAAACACTCTAACATGAGGAAATCATCATTTCCCCAGCCATAGGTTGACCCATTATAGAGCCTAAAGTCTGAGGGTAAGAATGACATCATAGAGCTCTTTAGAGCAGTGCAGTTGTTTTAGTCTATCACTAAAAGTGCTCCTCTGTTCAGCCAAGGTGGCATGCAGAGGGTGAGAAACTTTGTCCAGAATTGCTAGGTTTTTCTGTAGGGTCCTTTGTTCTATCACATCCTCCAGTGTGTCCAGTTTGACTCCTATAACTGAGCCAGCCTTACTAATCAGTTTATTGAGTCTGTTGGCATCACCCATGCTGATGTCATTGTCCCAGCACACCACCGCATAGAAGATTGTACTGACGACAACAGACTGGTAGAACGTGAAGGAGAGAATCATAGAAAACCTACAGCACAATACAGGCCCTTCGGCCCACAATGTTGTGCCGAACATGTCCCTACCTTAGAAATTACTATGCTTACCCATAGCCCTCTATTTTTCTAAGCTCCATGTACCTATCCAAAAGTCTCTTAAAAGACCCTATCGTATCCGCCTCTACCATCGTTGCTGGCAGCCCATTCCACACGCTCATCACTCTGCATTTTTAATTAAAAAAAACTTACCCCTGACATCTCCTCTGTACTACTCCCCAGCACCTTAAATCTGTGTCCTCTTGTGGTAATCATTTCAGCCCTGGGAAAAAGCCTCTGACCTATCCACATGATCAATGCTCCTCATCATCTCTATCAGGTCACCTCTCATCCTCCGTCGCTCCAAGGAGAAAAGGCAGAGTTCACTCAACCTGTTTTCATAAGGCATGCTCCCCAATGCAGGCAACATCCTGGTAAATCTCCTCTGCACCCTTTCTATGGCTTCCACATCCTTCCTGTAGTGAGGTGACCAGAACTGAGCATAGTACTCCAAGTAGGGTCTGACCAGGGTCCTATATAGCTGCAACATTTACCTCTTGGCTCCTAAATTCAATTCCATGATTAATGAAAGCTAATACACCATATGCCTTCTTAACCACAGAGTCAACCTGCGCAGCTGCTTTGAGCCTCCTATGGACTCGGACCCCAAGATCCCTCTGATCCTCCACACTGCCAAGAGTCTTACCATTAATACTACATTCTGCCATCATATTTGACCTAACAAAATGAACCACTTCACACTTGTCTGGGTTGAACTCCCATCTACCACTTCTCAGCCCAGTTTTGCATCCTGTCAATATCCCGCTGTAACCTCTGACAGACCTCCACACTATCCACAACACCTCCAACCTTTGTGTCATCAGTAAACTTAGGAACCTATCCCTCCATTTCCTTGTCCAGGTCATTTATAAAAATCGCAAAGAGTAATGGTCCCAGAACAGATCCCTGAGGCATACCATTGGTCACTGACCTCCATGCAAATATGACCTGTCTACAACTATTCTTTGCCTTCTGTGGGGAAGCCAGTTTCTGATCCACAAAGCAATGTCCCCTTGGATCCCATTACTTTCTCAATGAGCCTGGCATAGGGTACCTTATCAAATGTCTTGCTGAAATCCATATACACTACATCTACTGCTTTACCTTCATCAATGTGTTTAGTCACATCCTCAAAAGAATTCAATCAGGCTCATAAGGCATGACCTGCCCTTGACAAAACCATGCTGACTATTCCTAATCATATTATACCTCTCAATGTTCATAAATCCTGCCTCTCAGGATCTTCTCTATCAACTTACTGTTACGTACCCCGTAACTGGGTTGCCAAACCAGCAGAAATGGATCACTCAGTTGGAGTCTGGAGTACTAGAACTAAGAAAGTTTTATTAAAGAAACAAGCAACACAGTAATCGAAAGGATAATAAATGCAACAGTTCAGTGATGATAAACACACATGTGCACAGAATTAAGATAACAGCATCAATCAAGCTCTATCGTTGTCTAGGGGTAAATGACCAATTTCAAAATGACTCAAAGTTCAGTCCAGTTAGTAGTTCAGTTCGCAGTAATCGTTGCCATGGCGGTGGACAACGTGGGGGAAGAGAGAGATAGAATAGGAACAACTCATCATTCAGAACGGCTTCACTCACAGACCAGCGAGATGGCTCACAAAACAGCGTTTGGGCGGGTCCTTGGTGATGTCACCTGAGGTCACCGACTGTGACCCCTCCTCCAGATGCGGTCGATCCTCTGCAGTGAACCCGGCACCCAGGCAAGGGCGGACACACACCGGGTTCCCGCTGATCGTACCTTTCCACCCTGTGCGTTGTCCGATACTTCTCACCACTCGTGAGAGGCGCACCGCTTCCAGGGTCTCGTTACCTCGGGTGGCGTGTGTGTCTGTCTTAGCGAACCTGTCCCTTTTTATCCCCCTGCTGGGGTATCGCCTGTCCATCACTTCAAACAGTTCAGGGTTCAAAGGGGGGAGCCGCTCCAGACAGCTCTTCCTCCCACATCCCTTCATTACACATCTCCAGACGCTGCTCCATTGTTCCTTATCTCTCCTTCCCCTGAGGGCAGGTGGCAGACCAACTGCTGATGCCACTGATGCTAGCCCAGGCCAGCAAACATCTTAATTTTATGTGTATTCTCGTAACATTACCAACCGCTGAAGTAAGACTCACTGGTCTGTAATTTCCCGGGCTATCCCTACTCCCTTTCTTGAATAAAGGAACAACATCCGCAACCCTCCAATCCTCCAGAACCTCTCCCGTCCCCATTGATGATTCAAAGATCATCACCAGAGGCTCAGCAATCTCCTCCCTTGCCTCCCACAGTAGCCTGGGGTACCTCTCATCCAGTCCCGGCGACTTATCCAACTTGATGCTTTCCTAAAGCTCCAGCACATCCTCTTACTTAATATCTACATGCTCAAGCTTTTCAGTCTGCTGCAAGTCATCACTGCAACCACCAAGATCCTTTTCCATTGTGAATACTGAAGTAAAGTATTCATTAAGTACCTCTGCTATTTCCTCTGGTTCTATACAGACGTTCCCACTGTCACACTTGATAGGTCCTATTCTTTCACATCTTATCTTCTTGCTCTTCGCTTACTTGTAGAATGCCTTGGGGTTTTCCTTAATCCTGCCCGCCAAGGCCTTCTCATGGCCCCTTCTGGCTCTCCTAATTTCCTCCTTAAACTCCTTTCTATTAGCCTTATAATCTTCTAGATCTCTAACATTACCTAACTCTCTGAACCTTTTGTAAGCTTTTCTTCTCTTCTTGACTGGATTTATTATAGCCTTTGTACACCACAGTTCCTGTACCCTACCATAACTTCCCTGTCTCATTGGAACACAGCTCTGCAGAACTCCACACAAATATCCCCTGAACATTTGCCACATTTCCTTGAGAACATCTGTTCCCAATTTAAGCTTCCAATTTCCTGCCTGCTAGCCTCATAATTCTCCTTACTCCAGTTAAACGCTTTCTAACTTGTCTGTTCCTATCTCTCTCCAATGCTATTGTAAAGGGGATAGAATTATGATCACTATCTCCAAAATGCTCTCCCACTGAGAGAGCTGACAACTGACCAGGTTCATTTCCCAATACCAGATCAAGTACAGCGCCTCCTCTTGTAGGCTTATCTACATATTGTGCCAAGAAACCTTCCTGAACACACCTAACAAACTCCACCCCATCTAAACCTCTTGCTGTTGGGAGAGGCCAATCAATATTTGGGAAATTAAAATCTCCTATCATGACAACTATTATTACACCTTTCCAGGATCTGCAAACTCTAAAGAACCTCAGTCTCCTCAAGAAGTAGAGGCAACTCTGGCCCTTCTTGTACACAGCCTCTGTGTTGGTGCTCCACTCAAGCCTGTAATCCTGGAGCACTGCCAGGTACTTGTAGGTCCTCAGCATAGACCATAGAATAGCACAGCACAGTACAGGCCCTTCGGCCCACAATGTTGTGCTGACCCTTAAACCCTGCCTCCCTTACAACCGCCACCTTAAATTCCTCCTGTCTAGTAGTCTCTTAAATTTCACTAGTGTATTTGCCTCCACCACTGACTCAGGCAGTGCATTCCATGCACCAATCACTCTCTGAGCAAAAAAACTTTCCTCTAATATCCCCCTTGAACTTCCCACCCCTTACCTCAAAGCTATGTCCTCTTGTATTGAGCAGTGGTTCCCTGGGGAAGAGGCGCTGGCTGTCCACTCTATCTATTCCTCTTAATATCTTGTAAATCTCTATCATGTCTCCCCTCATCCTCATTCTCTCCAAAGAGTAAAGCCCTAGCTCCCTTAATCTCTGATCATAATGCATACTCGCTAAACCAGGCAGCATCCTGGTAAATCTCCTTTGTACCCTTTCCAATGCTTCCACATCCTTCCTATAGTGAGGCGACCAGAACTGGACACAGCACTCCAAGTGTGGCCTAACCAGAGTTTTATAGAGCTGCATCATTACCTTGCGACTCTTAAACTCTATACCTCGACCTAAATCTAACACCCCATAAGCTTTCTTAACTACCCTATCTACCTGTGAGGCAACTTTCAGGGACCTGTGGACACGTACCCCCAGATCCCTCTGCTCCTACACACTACCAAGTATCCTGCCATTTACTTTGTACTCTGCCTTGGAGTTTGTCCTTCCAGAGTGTACCACCTCACACTTCTCCGGGTTGAACTCCATCTGCCACTTCTCAACCCACTTCTGCATCCTATCAATGTCTCTCTGCACTCATTGACAATCCTCTACATTATCTACAACACCACCAACCTTTGTGTTGTCTGCAAACTTGCCAACCCCACCCCCCACACCCTCACATCCAGGTCGTTAATAAAAATCACGAAAAGTAGAGGTCCCAGAACCAATCCTTGTGGGACACCACTAGTCACAACCATCCAATCCAAATGTACTCCCTCCACCATGACCCTCTGCCTTCTGCAGGCAAGCCAATTATGAATCCACCTGGCCAAACTTCCCTGGATCCCATGCCTTCTGACTTTCTGAATAAGCCTACCATGTGGAACCTTGTCAAATGCCTTACTAAAATCCATGTAGATCACATCCACTGCACTACTCTCATCTATATGCTTGGTCACCTCCTCAAAGAACTGTGTCAGGCTTGTTAAACATGATCTGCCCTTCACAAAGCCATGCTGACTGTCCCTGATCAGACCATGATTCTCTAAATGCCCATAGATCCTATCTCTAAGAATCTTTTCCCACAGCTTTCCCACCACAGACGTAAGACTCACTGGTCTATAATTACCCAGACTATCCCTACTACCTTTTTTGAACAAGGGGACAACATTCGCCTCCCTCCAATCCTCCGGTACCATTCCCTTGGACAACGAGACATAAAGATTCTAGCCAGAGGCTCAGCAATCTCTTCCCTCACCTCGCGGAGCAGCCTGGGGAATATTCCGTCAGGCCCCGGGGACTTACCTGTCCTAATGTATTTTAACAATTCCAACACCTCCTCTCCCTTAATATCAACATGCCCCAGAACATCAACCTCACTCATATTGTCCTCATCGTCATCAAGTTCCCTCTCATTGGTGAATACCAAAGAGAAGTATTCATTGAGGACCTCGCTCACTTCCACAGCCTCCAGGCACATCTTCCCACCTTTATTTCTAATTGGTCCTACCTTCACTTCTGTCATCCTTTTGTTCTTCACATAATTGAAGAGTGCCTTGGGGTTTTCCTTTACCCTACTCGCCAAGGCCTTCTCATGCCCCCTTCTTGCTCTCCTCAGCCCTTTCTTAAGCTCCTTTCTTGCTACCCTATATTCCCCAATAGACCCATCTGATCCTTGCTTCTTAAACCTCATGTATGCTGCTGCCTTCCACCTGACTAGGTTTTCCACCTCACTTGTCACCCATGGTTCCTTCACCCTACTATTCTTTATCTTCCTCACTAGGACAAATTTATCCCTAACATCCTGCAAGAGATCCCTAAACTTCGACCACACGTCCATAGTACATTTCCCCGCAAAAACATCATCTCAATTCACACCCGCATCAATAGTAACTGGGAGCTGTGCAAGCTTAGTCTTCCTAAAGTCCATCACCATCTCCTTTGCCTTACTGATATTGAGCTGCAGATGATTCAGCTTGCACCATTTGACAAAGTCCTCCACCAGGGTCCTATATTCATCCTTCTGTCTTCCCTTTATAAACCCAACTATTGTTGAGTCAGCAGAGAATTTCTGCAGATGACATGACAGTGTTGTATCTAAAGTCTAAGGTGTACGGGGTAAACAGGAATGGAGCCAATACAGTCCCCTGTGGGGCCCCAGTGCTACTTGTAGCCATGTCTCACACGCGTTTGAAGCTACACAGACTGTGGTCTGCCAGTCAGGAAGCCCATTATCCAGGATACAATGGCATCGATGCTTCACTACCAGATGAACTCAACGCCTTCTATGCACGCTTTGAAAGGGAGAACACAACTACAGCTGTGAAGATCCCTGCTGCACCTGATGACCCTGTGATCTCCGTCTCAGAGGCTGATGTTAGGCTGTCTTTAAAGAGAGTGAACCCTGGCAAGGCAGAAGGTCCCGATAGAGTACCTGGTAAGGCTCTGAAAATCTGTGCTGACCAACTGATGGGAGTGCACAAGGACATTTTCAACCTCTCACTGCTACAGGTGGAAGTTCCCACTTGCTTCAAAAAGGCAACAATTATACCAGTGCCTAAGAGCACTAATGTGGGCTGCCTAATGAGTGCTATTGCCCAGTAGCGCTCACATCGGCAGTGATGAAACGCTTTGAGAGGTTGGTTATGACTATAACTGAACTCCTGCCTCAGCAAGGACCTGGACCCATTGCAATTTGCCTATCTCCCCAATAGGTCAATGGCAGACACAATCTCAATGGCTCTCCACAAAGGTTTAGACCACCTGGACAACACATACACCTACGTCAGGATGCTGTTCATCGACTTTAGCTCAGCATTTAATACCATCATTCCCACAATCCTGATTGAGAACTTGTAGAACTTGGGCCTCTGTACCCCCATCTGCAATTGGATCCTCGACTTCCTAACCAGAAGACCACAATATGTGCGGATTGGTAATAATATCTCCTTCTCGCTCACGATCAACACTGGCGCACCTCGGGTGTGTGCTTCACCCACTGCTCTACTTTCTATATACATATGACTGTGTGGCTAGGCATAGCTCAAATACCATTTGTAAATTTGCTGATGTTACAACAATTGTTGATAGAATCTCAGGTGGTGACTAGAGGGTATACAGGAGTGAGATATGCCAACTAGTGGAGTGGTGCCACAGTAACAACCTGGCACTCAACATCAGTAAGATGAAAGAGCTGATTGTGGGTTTCAGGAAAGGTGAGACTAAGGAACTCATACCAATCCTCAAAGAGGGATCAGAAGTGGAGAGAGTGAGCAGTTTCAAGTTCCTGGGTGTCAAGATCTCTGAGGATCTAACCTGGTCCCAACATATCAATGTAGTTATAAAGGGGGCAAGACAGCAGCTATACTGCATTAGGAGTTTGAAGAGATTTGGCATGTCAACAAATACACTCAAACTTCTATAGATGTACTGTGGAGAGCATTCTGACAGGCTGCATCACTGTCCGCTATGGGTGGTGGGGGCTACTGCACAGGATCGAAAGAAGCTGCAGATGGTTGTAAATCTAGTCAGCTCCATCTTGGGCTACCTTCTGCAACTTTTTCCATTCCCTGTGAGTCCAAACCAGCCTGTGCTGCAACCAGTCAGGAGACTCCATTGTTGAGTTTTTGGTGATTATACATCCGGTCCAATTAATCAATTAACCTCCTACCCTATACGACTTTGGAATGTGGGAGGAAACCCACGCGTGATCGGGAAAAAGTACAAACTCTTCACAGGCAGCAGCTAGAAATTAACCCTGGTCGCTGGCCAAAGATTCGGCATAGCTTTTGAAAGAAAGAAAGAAAGAAAGAAATCGGAAAACAGGTTTGGGACAAAACTCAGGCAGAGGCGTTCAAAGTTCTTCCCGCAGTTTGTTCCGCCCCCGCCCCCACTGTAAATTCGCAGTCTCGGAGTCTCTCTCCACATGAATGATGATATAATGGAACCATTTGGCGGAACTACAGCTCCCATAACACCCAGCGGCGTATTTCCGCTCGTCACTTCCGTAAATAAACGGTTAGTCGGACGCTTCGGGCTGTCGGTGAGCTGTCTGCGGGAGGTGGAGTGGGTGGCTGCCGGCCGAGCGAGTACCGGGGCTCGGACGGGTAGATTAATGGCAACGGGCTGTGGGCTGGGCCTCGCCGGTACGGAGACGTGAGGCGGTGCAGCAAGGAGCGGGTGAGCGCGGTGGCGAACAGGGAGAGGCCGGGTGGGGTGGTCTCTGCTCATGGCCTGAGACCGGGCGTTGCACAGAACACGCTGCACACTGAAACACTGGGCCGATATACAGGTGCATACAACTTACCACCCGTATATACAGCTATCCATCACCATGTACTTGTATATATCATCTGTTAGACTGTATGTAATAATCTATATATGCATATTTCTTTTCATCATATGTATGTATCATAAACACATGGTATGCTATAAAATCTGTTATGATACCCCATGGTTGTTTCCATCCCCACTCATCCAATTTGCCCACACTTTTGTGCCTTGCCTGTCTAAATCTTCCTTCAATGTAGTGATTGTGTCAGATCCTCAGTCCCCTGGCAGCACAGTCCAGATACCAGCCACTCTCCGTGTAGGAGAAGAAAAAAGACTTTCCCCTCAAATTCCTTTAGACCTCCTTCCTCTTATTACCAATTAAACCAAACTAAATTTCAATCAACACACACAAGATGCTGGAGAAACTCAGCAGGACAGGCAGCATCTTTGGAAATGAATAAATGGTCGACGTTTCAGATTGGGACCCTTCTGCAGGACTGGTTAGACTGTTTATTCATTTTCATAGATACTTCCTGACATTTTGTGTGCGTTCCTTTGGATTTTCAGCATCTGCAACTTGTGTTTTAAATTTCATTCAAATAATTTGTTGTTTTCCATTCTTGCACTTAATTCTTTCTTCTCTCCACAACAGTCTACTCTTAAACTTCAACCCCTTTCTCTCTCATATTTCATGCTTACACTATGGGAGAAAGGTTTCTGCTAATCTACCTGACATACCTCTTATTAATTGTAAATACCACAATCAGGTCACCCCTCAGTTTCCTTTGTTCCAGAGAAAACAAATGCATCCTCTCCAATCTCCCCCTAAATAAGGTCCTCCAGTCCAAGCAAGCTTCTGGAGAATCTTCTCTGCACTGCCATTGTTGTGTTACGATGGAATTGTACAGTGCAGTGTTTAGTAAAGTTGCAACATAACAACTCAAAAACTTCTGTTTTCTGTGCCCTAACTTATGAAGGCAAGCATGAAGTTTTCGGATGACTCTGCCATAGTTGGATGCATCAGCAAGAGAGATGAGGCTGAGTACAGGGCTACGGTAGGAAACTTTGTCACATGGTGTGAGCAGACTCATCTGCAGCTTAATGTGAAAAAGACTAAGGAGCTGGTGGTAGACCTGAGAAGAGCTAAGGTACCAGTGACCCCTGTTTCCATCCAGGGGGTCAGTGTGGACATGGTGGAGGATTACAAATACCTGGGGATACGAGTTGACAATAAACTGGACTGGTCAAAGAACACTGAGGCTGTCTACAAGAAGGGTCAGAGCCGTCCCTATTTCCTGAGGAGACTGAGGTCCTTTAACATCTGCCGGACGATGCTGAGGATGTTCTATGAGTCTGTGGTGGGCAGTGCGATCATGTTTGCTGTTGTGTGCTGGGGCAGCAGGCTGAGGGTGGCAGGCACCAACAGAATCAACAAACTCATTCGTAAGGCCAGTGATGTTGTGGGGATGGAACTGGACTCTCTGACGGTGGTGTCTGAAAAGAGGATGCTGTCCAAGTTGCATGCCATCTTGGTCAATGTCTCCCATCCACTACATAATGTACTGGTTGGGCACAGGAGTACATTCAGCCAGAGACTCATTCCACCAAGGTGCAACACAGAGCGTCATAGGAAGTCATTCCTGCCTGTGGCCATCAAACTTTACAACTCCTCCCTTGGAGGGTCAGACACCCTGAGCCAATAGGCTGGTCCTGGACTTATTTCCTGGCATAATTTACATATTACTATTTAACTATTTATGGTTTTATTACTATTTAATTATTTATGGTGCAACTGTAACGAAAACCAATTTCCCCCGGGATCAATAAAGTATGACTATGACTGTAATATGCTTTCCAAGGCCCCTGTGTTAAGCAACATTCCTTAGTGTCGTAATAGTTACAGTACATATTCTGCACAGAACTCAGCAGGTCAGGCAGCATTTATGGAGAGGAATAAACAGTTGAGGAAGTGTCTCGGTCTGAAACATCAACAGTTTATTCCCCTCCATCGATGCTGCCTGACCTGCTGAGTTCCTCCAGCACTTTTTTTTGTGTGTGTTGGATTTCCATCTGCAGATTCTCATGTATTTACTATATATCCTACTCCTATCCTACCCAATGATTTGGAGTACGGTATTAATGGATTTGTGGCTAAATTTGCCGATGATACAAAGATAGGTGGAGGAGTGGGTAGTGTTGAGGAAACAGAGAGCCTGCACAGAGACTTAGATAGTTTATGGGAATGGGCAAAGAAGTGGCAAATGAAATACAATGTTGGAAAGTGTATGGTCATGCACTTTGGTGGAAGAAATAAATGGGCAGACTATTATTTAGATGGAGAGAGAATTCAAAATGCAGAGATGCAAAGGGACTTGGGAGTCCTTATGCAAGATACCCTAAAGGTTAACCTCCAGGTTGAGTCGGTTGTGAAAAAAGGGAATGCAACGTTTGCATTCATTTCTAGAGGTATAGAATATAAGGGCAGGGATGTGATGTTGAGGTGCTATAAGGCCCTTGTGAAACCACACTTGGAGTATTGTGTGCAGTTTTGGGCTCCTTATTTTAGAAAGGATAACTGACATTGGAGAGGGTTCAGAGAAGATTTACAAGAATGATTCCAGGAATGAAAGGGTTACCATATGAGGAATGTCTGGCAGCTCTTGGGCTGTTTTCCCTGGAGTTCAGGAGAATGAGGGAGGATCTCATAGAAACATTCCGAATGTTAAAAGGCCTGAACAGATTAGATATGGCAAAGTAGGGGAGTCTAGGACAAGAGGGCACGACTTCAGAATTGAAGGACGTCCTTTTAGAACTGAGATGGGGAGAAATTACTTTAGTCAGAGGGTGGTACATCTATGGAATTTCTTGCCACGAGTGACTGTGGAGGCCAAGTCATTGGGTGTATTTAAAACAGAGATAGATAGGTTTTTGATTAGCCAGGGCATCAAAGGGTATCTGGTGAAGGCAGGGGAGTGGGGATGACTGGAAGAATTGAATCAACCCATGATTGAATGGTGGAGCAGACCTAATGGGCCAAATGGCCTACTTCTGCTCCTGTATCTTATGGTCTTATTTGACCTCACCTTGCATTTGGGATTAAATTGCAAATGCCAATATTCTGACATCTTTTCAGCTTTATCCTGTAACTTTAGACAACCTAATTTGCCATCCCACAACATCGTTTCATGTCAAGTTTATAAATCATACCTCCTACATTCACATCTAAGTCATTAATATACACTTAGTGGCCTCTTTATTAGGTACCAAATAAAGTGGCCACTGAGTATGTTCATGGTCGTCTGCTGCTGTAACCCATCCACTTCAAGTTTCGATGTGTTGTGTGTTCAGAGATGCTCTTCTGCACACCACTGTTGTAAAGTGCGGTTATTTGAGTTACTGTTGTCTTCCTGTCTGCTTGAACCAGTCTGGCCATTCTCCTCTGACCTCTCTCATTAACAAGGCATTTTCACCCACAGCACTGTCACTGACTGAATTTTATTTGTTTTGCTTTTTGCACTTTTCTATGTAAACTCTAGGGATTGTTGTGCATGAAAATACCAGGAAATCATCCCTTTCTGAGATATCAAATCACTCCGTCTGTAACTAACAATCGTTCCACGGTCACTTAGATCCCATTTCTTCCCCATCTGATCCTTGGTCAGAACAACAACTGAATCGCTTGACCATGTCTTCATGCTTTTATGCATTGAGTTGCTGCCACATGATTGCTTAGATATTTGCATTAACAAGCTGCTGTACCTAATAAAGTGGACACTGAGTGTATATTGCTTGTAGTGGATGAGGTAGATTCAATTGTAGCATTGGAAATGCAACTGAAATGAAGGAAATTGTAAGATTATGAGGACAGCGGAACTACTTTTGTATTGAAATGCTATGGATTTGACAGGTGAAATGGACCATGCTGTGTTTTGGTATGTTTTTGTTGTTATTTATATGTTTTGGGAGTCTCTCTGTGCCAGTAGCACTTTTAACTTGGCTTATAGCCCACTCTAGAGACTTGAACATCTAGAGCAACTGTCCAATTGAGTACAGAGAATGTGCTGTTCACATTAGACCTGTGGGATGAAGGATCCTTGGCTCTATTTCAGAGTTAAGTAATGGACTAATTCCTAGCGTCTTGGCCTGTTGCTTTATTTCTCAATCAAAGTTCTAATGTAGATTCTGTTTTCACTTGGTGGTTTGTGAGATCTTGCTGTACACAAATGGTCTGACGTCTTCCTGTCATGATACCAATCGTTAAATGTAATGTTTTTCATGTAGAAGTAGTTTTGTATGGTTAACAACCAATAGCCCTTTAACATCACCAAGCTACATAAACGGTAATGTGTAATAACAGGGAACATTTAATTTTATAATACAAAACTTGACACCAAACCTTAGAAGGGAATTTCTGAGTTGAGAGTTTAATTAGCCAAATGCATGGTTGTCAGTAACTGCAAAAGGTACGGCACATTAGTGTAGCAGTTGGCATAGAGCTTTACAGAGCCGGTGGCCAAGCTTCAGTTCCCTCTGCTGTCTGTAAGGGGTTTGTACATTCTCCCCGTAACCACCTGGGTTTCCTCCGGGTGCTGTGGCTTTCTCCTCCATTCCACAGACCTACGGGTTAGTGTCAGTAAGTTGTTAACTTGCTATCTTAGCACTGGAAGTATGGTGATGCAAACAATATATTTCACTTTCTTCTTTGATGTACATGTGACAAATAATTCT
Source organism: Mobula hypostoma (assembly GCF_963921235.1). Classification (NCBI taxonomy): domain Eukaryota; kingdom Metazoa; phylum Chordata; class Chondrichthyes; order Myliobatiformes; family Myliobatidae; genus Mobula; species Mobula hypostoma. The sequence goes on from NC_086107.1 coordinate 10,351,524, forward strand.
AATTTTTAAAAAATTCATAGATACAGTACAGAATAGGTTTTTCAAGCCACTCCCTAGCAACCCACTGATTTAATCCTAGCCTAATCATGACAATTTTCAGTGAAGTATGGGAGGAAACCAGAGCACCTGGAGGAAATCCACACATTTCATGGGGTGGACATAAAAACTTCTTACAGAGGACATCAGGATTGAACTCCAATGCTGTGATTTGTAATAGCGTTGTGCTCACCGCTTACACCATCCTGGCACCCAATCTTTACAAGAAAGATGGATGGGCTAGATGATAATGTTAGAAGGACACAAGGATTGTAGGGCTGAAGGAGATTATGGCAATAGTAATCTTACACAGATGGGCAGTCCCTTAGCTCACTATCTTTTCACTGAAGAAATGATGCCTCCCTACTGAATATTTACTGCATTTTTTCTCTGTCTTTCAGATTTTCACTATCGGTGGTACTTTGCATGTATACACGAAAAGGTTCTTGATAAGTGTACTTCCATCTCAATGAGAAAAGAAGCAGTGCTCAATCCAGGGGAATGAAGTCCGGCAAGTGCTGCATGCTTTACTGAGAAGCATTTGGAGAATGCTGATCACAATATTAAATTTAAAATAATAATGGAAAATTATATAAGTTAATCATGTGCTGTAGTACTTAACCTGAAAAGGCCTAGCTTCCACAACAAAATGATTTGGCAAGTGGAATGGAATCAAATGTTGGTAGTCCAAGCAGTAACTGAGTAACAAAAATCTTTTAACGAGGTGATGGACTGAGTATAAAATAGGCACTGTTAGATGAAGAGCATATATCGCATCCAAGAGTTCCCTGGATGAAAAAAATATTGAGATGAAAATGAGACAGAGGAGGTAGTAAAAATATAGTAGGGATTTAAATGAAGTCTGAAGAATAAAGGGAAAAGGCAAAGAAGGCATGGGAGTAGACCAGTGGCTTACATAAAACATTGCCCAAAAAGTTGGTGAATATAGGAAGTAAAAGCAGGAGTTTCTCATGCCTGCATCACTGTTCTTTCAGAGCATGTCTGACCTTTTACCTCAGTTTCCTGCTCTAATCCTACAAACTTTGATTTACATGACATATGCAAACCTATTCCGCGACTGGATCTCTGCAGCACTCTTATGTTGGAGAATTCTAAACATTCACTATCTCCGGGGAAATATTTATGAAGCCAATTAGGATTCATAAAGGGTAACTTGTGATGGCAGAAGGCTTGCCTTTCATCTTTAATCTGTCTTCACTTCTTGCTATGGTAATGATGGTGAATAGGTTAAAAATAGAAGTTTAACAATTCTCCCACTGCCACAGATAGTAGAGTTACTGCCTCACTTCACCACATGTTCAGGCTCATTCCCGACCTCCAGTGTTGTCTGTACAGAATTTGCACAATCTCCCTGTGACTGCATGGGGTCCCTTGGTGCTCCATCTTCCTGTCCCATTTCTGTAATTGCAATTGTAATTTCCCGTTGAGTTATGACTCATTTGTGAAAGTATAGTTGGAAATTTTTAAAAGAAGTTATTATTACACAACTTATTGAAAAACTTTTGCAACCATTTTGGGTGAGCCTATGAAAATTAAGTTTTATGACATTGGTAATCATATCACTGAAATAGTTCACAATTCCAATTGGTTAATTTCATGGATACCAAAGGAATCTCATTTCTGTATGGAATATCTCACTGGGGATTTTTGTAAGTCGCCAATGCCAAGCAGAAATTAAGATCAGCAGAGCTCAAGGCCACTGTCTTTTACAGGTTCAAAGTCAAAAAGCTGTGTTGAATATAGTTGAAGCACTTCAAACATGCCAAAGGAGCCAGAGAAACCACAAGAAGATGACGGGGAGGAAAAACCTATGAGCGCACATCATAGCAGGCAGGGTGATTCAGAAGCCGAAAATCTGCATCATCAAACGAGCCAAGGGACTGAAATCTCCCGCAAAGAAAGCACTCTTCATTGTAAGTTTGTAGTTATACATCTTCATATGCCCAAGCGCAGGATCAGAGTTATGAAATGTGGCAAAGTTATTGATGGGATTTGTTATGATGTATTTCACTTTTCCTCTCTTTGTGAACTGCTGTGCAAATTCCAAAGTACTAACTCAGGATTTCTTTTCTTCGTAGCCCACTACCCCTGTAGGCCATAAGCCGCCAGTAGCAGTTTGTCAGAGTCCTCTCTCCTGGGCCCGTCTTTCAAATTGTTCCCAACTGTAACCCATCTTTGAAAATCTTTACTCTCTTAAAGATGAGCTTCTGTTGGTGTTCCGGTAGCTCTGGGTTATTACAGGATGGGGTTGCCAGCCCAATGCCCAACCTTCTTTTCTCAGCAAGGTTTGGGACTGTCTGTAGCAGAGTTAATAGAAATGGCTACATGAGAAGATTTATTAAGATCAATGGTGTATTGTATCAGTTCGGATTCTGAACCACAAAAGGAGGAAAATGCTTAATCACCTTATAGGAGTAATGCGATTTAAGATTTGTACAGGCAGATCTGCAATGCCATTTAAAAACTCAATTTAAAAATTGCAAATTGCCTGTGGTTTTGATTGTATAATTACACAATAATTGAAAATCAATAATTTATATTTTTTGCAATTAACATTTTGTGCTTTTGTTTCTTAATATTGTAAAAAAATTTTTAAATTACTGATTTCATTAGTTTTGAATATTTCTGAATGCCAGAAGTAGCAAGGGTTTTCCTCTTTCATGCACATGTCCCAGCCATTCTGGGGTGACAGTGGCAGGACCTTAGTAATGAAGATTCAGGAAGTCTTTAACCATATAACCAGAATTTTGAAAGAATTCTCACTGGAGATTCAGACAGTGTATGTGCCAGCAACTTGTATATAAAAAAACAGGGCAATGTTTTTTAACAGTGAATAATATATATTGTAATGGGGGGATAACATTGAAATAACAATGTGGTAATGCTGGAATAAATTGTACTTTATATAGTTCAATGAATACATTCTCTTTACATTTAGAAATTGACTGTTTAATAAAATTGCCAATCCTCGGCTGGGATATGAGAATGTTCCAATCATAAACATTTAAAAATGGAATACTTATAATATTTAAATCACACTTCTTATTAAAAGGATTTCTATGCAAGGGGAGGCAAACTATTTGGTGATTTTATGGTTATGTGGTTGTCCATCTGATTCGGATTTGATTAGATGTTTAATTAACAGAACTGACTTTATTCTGCTGATTTCTAAAATTCAATGATTGATTCTTATTTCAGATAGTCACATCAGATCTGACCTTGAATTCCACTACCGAGAAGTGATGTTAGTGCTGGCTATTATCCTGCACATTTATGCAAAGGTCGAGGATATATTGAAGTATGAATGTGTCATGACATAATTTTTCTTGTGATTCCAGCTGTTTCTCCTAGCCTGGCATCTGTAGAGGAGCTAATCGAGACAGAAAAGGGCATTTATAACATGGCTCTAGCCCATGAGATAGTAGTTAATGAAAGCTTTGAAATCAAAAAGCGGGACCTACCAGAGAACAGGTACATTTCTTGAACAGAATAATAGTGTTTATTGTTTTAGCTTTTGAACGTCTGTACTTTTTATTCTCGTTAATACATCATTTGCTTTACAATCAAGATCAGATTCTGATTCTTCATTTGGTCTCCATGCTAATTGCCGATATTTTTATTTGCCTAAGTGAAATCAGTCAAAGCTTAAATTCAGGGCAAGCTGAGCTTTTCTCCTTGTAGGTCACTATGACTTAATTTCTAAGTTCACGTACTATCCTTTGGCCTCACTTGCCCTGCCACGCACAACCTGTTCCATTCATAGAGGGCTTAGTGTTTGATCCACTCTAGCCTCAACAGTCACCTCCAGTTCCGCAAAATCATTTTGAAACCCAAGTCAGCCTGGATCTGAGGGACTGCCTATGGCAGAAGGGACCTGGACTCTCTTTCTATATTAAAGAGAATATAAAAGTCTGCAAAAGGGACAGACAGATGAGTAGCTTTTGTAATTAATTAATCAAGATAGCCTTTAATATAGAACTTGGAGAATAAGTTCCTTAAGTTTGCCATAGCCAGGGTGTGGTAGTGAGGATAAGCTCCCACTATCTATTAAATGCTCTTGGTGGCCTCTGACCAGTCCAGATCCTGGCCTTCATGTGTGGCTTAGCTACTAAGCCTGGTGGAATTATTTCTACAGACAGGAGAATGGGTAAAGGCAGGTTACTGGTGTATAAAGTCCCGCTGCTTCGGGCAGATAGGGCTTGTCAGCTGTGGTTGGCTGCACATCTTGGAGAATGAAAACTTTGATGTCAGACCTTCACTGCCTTGCAGCTATACCCACTCATGAGGAAGACCGGGAGTAAATCCTAAGGAAAAATCCAGAGTTGGTGTCCCTAGGGCTGTTCTACGTTGAGTTCAGCGCTGGCAACACTTGTGATGCTGCTGATGCCAAACTGTATCGGTCTCTGCCATTCCTTTGGATTCATCAGCTGTGTGGAGAGGGGTGCCTGCTGCATGGGCAACAGCTTACTGCACTGCTGTGGCTTGTATAGACAGCTAGGATGAAACATCTGTGGTCAACTCTGATCAATGGAGGGTCCACTGTAGAATAACAGTATCAAAAATGACACCTATGGTCATAGTTCCCTCTAAGCTGTGCGTGTGTGCATGCACACACGTTTTTCAACCAGCGCACAAAGGAAATTAATGTGCGCACAAAAGGTTAGTTACCTAAAATAGTGTAGTAGTTAATAATTATACTTATTGAAAATAATCTTTTAGCTAACTGTTTCTGTTAACTAGTTGGTCGGTTTTTCAAATACCACAATGCACGTCACTAATTTATGTCATCTCACCTTTCCTGTTCCGGTTTGTACAGCTGCATCACGGTGGCAGCCTTGTTTGGCAGACAGTGTTCTTATCGTAAAGTTTACAAAGATCTATTTCAAATCCTGTAGATAGCTTACTAAGTTTTTATTGGAAAAAATACTGATTCACTATGTTGAATTCAAAAGAAGTGAAGGGCGTGAAGCGCAAAAGAACTGCAAATTTGTTTAAAGTTGAATGGCTTAACAAAATAGTAGAAACTGTTAGACCGAAAGCTCATGAGGTCATGAACGTTCAGCTATGAGAAGTATTTATGTATGATTCGGAAACTGGAGTTACCTGTTTGTATTGTCATGATATGAAAGTTGCTGCGGAATTTGCTGGTGGAAAGAAGTGGGATGATATTTGGAAACTTGACTTTTTGAAGCGTCATTTGGCAAGTAAATCGCATTTGGACGATGTACAAAAGCTCAGGCAACAGAACCCATCATTACCCGTTACAGGAGTGCTACGCGTGTTGCGGTTGAGTGCAGATGAGCGAGAGCGAAAACTATTGAACTCAGAGGAGATCAAAGTTGAGGTACAAGAATGGTCAGCTTTTGATTTCTCCACAATTACAGATTGTGACTTCACAATTGGCGATGAACAAGTTTAGATTAGTTTAGATTATGAGGACACGCAGTCCTCTTTTATTGTCATTTAGTAATGCATGCACTAAGAAATGATACAATGTTCCTCCAGAGTGATATCACAGAAACACAAGACAAACCAAGACTAAAAAAACTGACAAAAACCACATAATTATAACATAGTTATAACAGTGCAAAGCAATACCGTAATTTGATGAAGAACAGGCCATGGGCATGGTAAAAAAAAGGTCTCAAAGTCTCTCAAAAGTCCCATCATCTCACGCAGACAGTAGAAGGAAGAGAAGAGAAACTCTCTTCCTGCCATGAACTTCCAGCGCCGCAAACTTGCCGATGCAGCACCCTGGAAGCACCCGACAACAGCCGACTCTTGAGTCTGTCCGAAAACTTCAAGCCTCTGACCAGCCCTCTGACACCGAGCACCATCTCTGCTGAGCGCTTTGACCCCAGCCCCGGCAATAGTCAAAGCCGAGGATTTGGGGCCTTCCCCTCCAGAGATTCTCAATCGCACAGTAGCAGCGGCAGTGAAGCAGGCATTTCAGAAGTTTCTCCAGATGTTCCTCCGTGCTTCTCACGTCTGTCTCCATCAAATCAGGATTGTGCACGGCCCCTACTTACAAATACAATATCATTCTGGAGTGACCGCGCGCATTGCGTCATGTCGCCATCTTCTCCTCCCCTCCTTTTTTAATGCCTTATGTCTAAAATATCATGATTTTCTAGCTGAAAATATTGTAATAGTTAGACAGTTTAATGATTTCAAATTTTCTGTGCAAGAAAAAATTAAATCCAAACCGATTTCAAACTTTTCTCAAATGGTGGCATTTGTACTTCAAAATGAACAGTTTTGCGACCTTGCACAGTTGGTGGACATTGGGGGAAACTTTCTTGCGTCTAGTGCGGACTATGAGCGAGGTTTTAGCCTAATGAATCAACTTAAAAACAAGCTGAGAAACCGTTTAGGTGAATGTCATTTGGATATTTTAATGAGAATCAAAAGCCATCAATGCGATGGAAGTTCTATTAGTCAAGGTAGAGTTTACAAAGAATAGGTAAATGCCAAAGACAGGAGAGAGAAAAAATAACTGAGTGACTTAAATACGATAAAAATTAAATATCTCCAACCTGATGGCATGAACATTGACTTCTCTAACTTCCGTTAATGCCCCTCCTCCACTTCATACCCCATCCCTTATTTACTTATTTATTATTATCATTATTATGATTTTTTTCTTTCCCCTTTTTTTCTCTCCTTTTTTCTCCCTCTGTCCCTCTCACTATAACTCCTTGCCCATCCTCTGGACTCCCCCCCACCCTTTCTTTCTCCCTAGGCCTCCCGTCCCATGATCCTCTCCCTTCTCCAGCCTCATACCCCTTTTGCCAATCAACTGTCCAGCTCTTGGCTCCATCCCTCCCCCTCCTGTCTTCTCCTATCATTTTGGATCTCCCCCTCCCCCTCCCACTTTCAAATCTCTTACTACCTCTTCTTTCACTTAGTCCTGACGAAGGGTCTCAGCCCGAAACGTCGACTGTACCTCTTCCTAGAGATGCTGCCTGGCCTGCTGTGTTCACCAGCATTTTTTGTGTGTGTGACTTAAATATGTATGTTATTTTGTTGTTATTCTGTGCAGTTTTATGTCAAGTATTTTGTAAACCTACATAAACTGTCCCATGTGTGCATTCAGTGCGTACATACTTTTGTCACAGGAAAAGAATTTGCACAACATAAGATTTTGCGCACACTGACTGCTAAAAATTAGAGGGAACATTGCCTATGGTACATTAAGATACTTGTGCATTGAAGTTAAGAGTGACTGTATAACTAATCTACAATTGCCATCATGTCAACAGTTTTCAGAAGACAATTGAAGGAATTGTGAAGAAAGCTTTTTGGGATTGTTTAGAAGCTCAGCTAAATGAGGATCCACCAGTTTATGACCATGCAATCAAGCTTCTAGGTGAGATTAAAGAGGTAAGATCTCCAGGATTATTGTAGACCCCCACCACACCCACACCCCATCCGATTTCATTTGAAGACTCTTAATTCCTTTGTTTAATGTTTTATTTGGAAATAGTTAGTACAGCAATCCCATTGACAGTCATGAGGAGATCGTGATGGTGGACTGTTTTAGAACACAGAACATTATGGCATAGTACAGACTCTTCAGCCCATGATGTTGTGCCAACTTCCAATCTCCAGAAGATGACATATTCTACATTAAGCTATTGAAACCTATCAAATATTGAAAGGCTACTATGGAGTGAGTGTGGAGAGGATGTTTCCTGTAGTGGGGGTGTCTACGAACAGAAGGCAAAGCCTCAGGATAGACGGACAACCATTTAGAACAGACATATTTCTGTAGCTGGAGGATAGTGAATCTGTGGAGTTCATTGCAACAGATGGTTGTGGAGAGCAAGTCATTGGGTATATTGGGTTCTTGATTAGTCATAGCATCAAAGGTTATGGGGAGAAGGCAGGAGAATGGGGTTGAGAGGAATATCAAACCAGCCATGATGGAATGGTGGAGCAGAATGGCCTAATTCTGCTCCTGTGTCTTCTGGTCTAAGTGTCACTCCAGTGCAGAAGTGAGATTGCAGATTTTTCTTTCCTCATACTCCATTAGGAAATCAGCTGGGTTTTTTGAAACAATTGGTAGACGTTACTGTGTTCTCATTAAACTTCCAAATTTCACGTTGCTCCAATGGAAGTTGAACACTCCAGCTGTCTTGTCTAATACCATCATCATGTTGGTAGTAATGCTGTACCATTAGTGATTGAATTTCCTATTGTATGTTGGTCACTTTCTCACTTGCAAGTAGTTTAATGCTTTACTAGGAAACAGCAAGCAGTCCACAGATTCCTACCAGTACTTGGCTGTAACCATACAGTATGTGTGGCCTAATACACAGCCTACCCTGCCTTCTGGAGGTAGAATCTGGGGTGAAGCAGAGAAGCAAAGATGAGGGGTAGCTTGTACACCCAGCAATAGCCATTACTGTAAGCTTTTTTAAAACGTCATGATAATCATACATTGAAATATTGTTAGAACTGTACAGGTGAGCATATGATTTATAAATTATGGTAATTAAATTTATTATATCATGCATAATTTTGAAAAAAAGTTGATTCATGTCCATCTCCCGTCCAGACTAGTATCCACTGCATCATCCAAGTGGTTGTACTTAATTTGCAAGAGTAAACAGATTGTTGCATTTTGTTAACTATTCTTTGTAATGTAATTTTTATCTATCCATAAGTATAATATTGAGAGTATTTTGAATATTAAATTGAACAGCTTGCATACTCATTTCTGTTTTATTACAGCAGTACGGAATGCAGGAAATATATTTAACCTTATCACCATGGTGTGGCTACTTGAGTGGTAGGAAAGCCACAGTTATCCAGCACAGAAACATGTCCATGCTGCCTACCGTACAAGTTTAATTGCCACTCAACCATACACATGTAAACAGCCAAACGAAACAGCAGGGCCAAAGTTCAAAAGCTCAAAGCACATTTATTATCAAAGTATGTATACATTATACAGCCTTGAGATTCGTCTCCTTGCAGGCAGCCACTAAACAATGGAGTCCAACAGAACCCACTTTTTAAAAAAGACCATCATACATGCAACGTGCAGGGAAAAAAAAACAAACCGTGTAAGCAATAAAAGTAAGCAAATAACATTCAGAACTGAAGTTCACAAAAGTGAGTCCACAGACGTGAAGCCAGCAGCTAATTCAGGAGCCTGTTAGTTACAGGCCACAGTCTCAGTTCTGCACAGAGGCCAGTAAACCTCGTGCAGCAGCGAGCTGAACTGGCCTGTCCTTTGCCTCCGGCCCTGACGCCCTGACCTTTTGAATCTGGCCCAGTGCTTAAATTTTCCAAACCTCAGGTTGTTCCTTGCTCTCGGACCCAAGCCCTGCCTCTTCGTTACGTACCCCACCACCTTGATTCAGCCCTAATCCAATCTTTCCAGTTCAGCTCGGCCCTTAAATCAATCCCACTTTGGGTCTTTCCTCAGTTTGGGGCCTTGGCTCCATCTCCATATTGCCTCGCCTTGGAATGCAAATCCACTGCAGCAATGGTCAAATATTAGCTCATTCCCACTCTCGTGCCCGGGCCAAGCTACTTCAGCTCGGCCCATGCACACTACGCTGCAACCATCCTGCACCTTCGAAACTTCAGTTAACGCAGCGAAAATGCCAGGTTGTACAGGCGGTTCAAAATCTCAACTCTGAAAGGGAAGTTGCAGGTTATTGTTTGCAGTGATCGTTTACTGGAAAATGTGTGATTAATAAAGTAGTTAGGAGTTTTAGCCCAAGTCCCTGAGTGTCATGGTCTGTAGGTTGATAGTGCATGGGGTGTCCTCCTGGAGCGGTATTTCAGCGAGAACAAGCACGCAACAGTTCCTCGTCCTGCGCTAGTGCAGCTGCAGATGAACACGATCCGGCTTGTCTTCAACAATGAGCACTAGAGAGCAGCACCGATAGGAGAGGCCAGCCCACATTAATCTGGCATTACTTGCATTATGTATGTAGCATGATGGCTCAGGTACTTAGCCAGATGCTTCTTAAATGTTGTCGGACTACCTGCTTCTACCACTTGTTAAGGCAGAGCATTCCAGACTGTGAATGGAAAAAGAAATTCCCCCGCTCCCAAGATCCCCTCTAAGCTTCCAGCTCTTACTTCAAACCTATGCTGTCTGGTCTTAGATACCACCACCATGGGAAAAAAAAACAGTTTTACTAGTAACCCCACGTAATTGTATATATTACCTCTATGTGGTCATCCCCAATTTTCTCTGTTCCAGGGAAAACAAATCTAACCTATCCAGTCTCACTTTAAAAGCTCCTGTCTATAAGGAGTTTATACATAGTCCCCATGACTGAGTGGGTTTCCTCCAGGTGCTCCAGTTTCCTTCCACATTCCAAAGACGTACAGGTTAGTAGGTTAATTGGTCATGTGTGTAATTGGGCAGCACGGACCATTAGGCCAGAAGGGCATGTTCCCATGCTGAATCTCCAAATAAATAAACTGTAATGCTCCAATCCTGGTGAATCCTCTTTGCTCCCTCTCCAGTACAGTCACGTCCTTCATGTGAAGTTTATACATTGACTATTCCTTTGATAGTAGTAGGCAGCCATCAATCCCAGAGGATCATGGGTTTGCGCCCCTGGTAGACTGTGTCCTCTCCAGGCCGCAAGCCTGGGCGGGAAGATTTGAAGAACTGACTTACCTGCGCAGCGGGTTCCTCCTCTCCACGTCACTGATGTAGTCCAAGGGAAGGGCAAGTGCCAATACAGCTTGGCACCAGTGTCATCGCAGAGGTTACCAGAGTGAAATAGTAAACAAGAGACCCTGGCTCCAGATTTCTTCCTCAGAGTTTACAGAGGACTTTACTGTGGATGGTATGATTTATAAAACATCTATTCTGGTAGCTAAAGGTGCCTCTTGAACATGTAGATTTGTGCATAAATGGGCCATGCCTGTGGTACCCATCAGGGTGTACCCATGTCTTTTGGGAATATGTCAGTATAGATTGTTACATTCACTTTGGAACTGTCTGGATGTTGCTGATGTTTCCATCTAGTTTCTGATAGCACTGTTTTGTTCTAGACTCTGCTCTCATTCTTGTTGCCTGGTCATACCAGGCTGAGGAACCAAATCAACGAAGTTCTGGATCTGGACCTCATAAAACAGGAGGCTGAGAATGGAGCATTGAACATCCCAAAACTAGCTGACTTCATCATTGGGATGATGGGAACACTCTGCGCCCCTATCAGGGATGATGACATCAAGCTCCTCAGGGACGTCTCTGATGTGGTGCCACTATTCAGGCAAGATTATATATTAAGGTTCAGTAATAATGTGTCAACTTACTTTTATTTTGTATCTAGTTTTTATTTTGATTAGTAGCAAAGTGAAATCTGCAATGTAATATATCATCCTTTCCACCTTTTTGTTCTTCTTCACTCCCCTCATAGTGAACCCCTCTCCCCCCCGCCCACGAACATGAAAACTAAAAGTTGCTGCAATTGAGGAAGAAACTTAAGAACTTTCATTTCTCTTCCTAATCTGACAACTTAATCAACTGTATAATATGGTCTCTTGTTTGGTTAATTGTTGCAATCTCAACTATACTTGACCAACGCCATTGTGGTCGTATGTTCATAAACCAGAGTTAGACCATAGAACCACAAGGCATAGGATCAAAATTAGGCTATTTGGCCATTGAATCTGCTCTGCTAGTCTAAAATAGCTGATTTATTTTGTCATCCAAGAACTTAATTAACTTAATGCTTTGTTTTGGCTTCTGGAAGGAAAGCAGGTGCAAAGTGTTTTGATTTATTGATTAGATTCTATTTCTGAAGCTATTACTTTTGATTTGTACATGATTCTGCAAAAATTTGAAAGTGACACAAAAGCTGGAAGTATTGGCAAAAAATGTCGTCGTCGTGGCTCTCCCTCGAGGTTGAGGATGATGGTCTTCATTCTGTTGATCTACTTATGGGCTCTCAAGTGGCTTATGAGTCCAATCTTGGCTTTGAAAGTTTCTTCTGCATTCAGGACGGGTGGTTCCAGATGGCAGGTCGGGCTTTGGTTGTTGCTGCCTCTCTTTCCATTTTCTTCTCTTTTCTTCTAATTCTGCACATCTGTTGGCTCGAAAGTTGCTGTTCCTTCTCGGATGACGGCTTGCCAGAGTTTCCTGTCCTTGGCATTGGTTTCCCAATTGTTGATGTCGATGTTACATTTCTTCATGTTGGATTTTAAGGCGTCTTTGAATCTCTCCTGTTGTCCACCTCTTTTACGTTTGCCTTCTTTCAGCTGGGAGTAGAAGATTTGTTTCGGCAGACGTTCGTCTTTCATCTGAACAACATGACGGCTCCATCTTAGTTGGTTCTTGATGACGTAGGCTTCAATGCTTGTTGTTTTTGCTTCATTTAGCACGCTGATGTTGGTTCTTCTATCTTCCCAGCTGATATTTAAGATGTTTCAAAGACAGCATTGATGGAACTTTTCAAGTTAACACCATTAATGGCCATTATATAGCTGATGTTATGAAGAGACTTCGCTGTTGAAATTTACTGATTAAAACTGTGAAGTGATGCAGTATGCTATTGAGGCAAAGTAGAAACAATAATGACTAATGGGACCACAGGAACAAAGAGACTTGGGCATGAGTATGTCTGAAATCTGAAGCAATAAATACATAAAATGCAGCAATATATAAAAAGTTGTGTCATTCTGCCAAGAAGGTTAAAGGTTATTTAACATGCAGATAATTATCTTGATTATTGTAAGGCAGTTTGAGAAAATGATTGTGTAGGAGCGTTTGATCTCTCTGGCTTGTACTCACTGTAGTTTAGAAGAATGAATGGGGATCTCGTTGAAGTTATTGAATAGTCTAGATCAGTGTTTCCCAACCTTTTTTAGCCCAACACCCCCTAAGCACTTACATACTTGACAACAGCCCCTCCCAAAAGCACCTTTATACCTGCCAACGCCCCTCTTAGGCACAATGTATTTTCTGGCGCCCCAGTAATGTAAAATCATGTCTACCATATGCTAACATGAGAAAAATGATTCTGCTTTAAATTTTCATTTGTCTTTAAACCTAGCTTACACAGTACCTGTGTGCTGTACAGCAATTTCGATATCAATGTGATCCATGAGCTGGATGGTTTTTAGCAATTGTTGAAATATCTGGTTAAGTTGTGACAGCAAAAACCTTAAGTTCCCACGTGTAACAATGTCCAAGCGGTTTCCGTTTTTTTGTGAGTATGTGTTTCACTGCACTGAAGCCTCTTTCAACAAGATAGGAAGATGGAAATGCAATGAAGAGTAGCTTTGCTCTTCTTCAAAGACCAGGAAGCTTCATATGCAAGCTCTCTTTCTATTCTTTCACCTTGCAAAGAAATGGGTTAATTACCCTGTTCGGAATTTCCAGAACGTTCAAATCCTTGAATCATTCTGAAAATCCTTCTTCAGTGATTGTAGATATAAGCAGTACTCTAGCAAATCACTGTCTGTGAAAGAGAGTGCTATACTTTCCATACATCGCAGAGAAAGTGTGAGAACATTCTTCTCCCAATATTTCCAATTTTCTGATAAAAGTGGACGCCATACATCTTGCCTGGTAAACTCTAGCCGAGATTTCTTGTGAGTTTTTTTCAATAGTAGCTTTCTCTTTCCCACTGTCTCATAATGTTGTGACTGGTGAAGCACCTAAACAACAGTTGGATGTGCAGTCTCTCTCATCTCAGCCACTGAAGCTTATAACTCCTCCAGAGTTGTCATAGTTCTCTTGGTGGCCTATCTCACTAGTTCCTCTCTTGCACAACCACTTAGTTTTTGACGATAGCCTGCTCTAGGCAGATTTCCAGCTGTTTCATATTTTTTCCATTTCTTGATGACTGACAACTGTACTCCAAGGGATATTCAGTGACTTGGAAATTTACTTGTACCCATCTCCTGACCTGTGCTCTTCAATAACCTTTCCATGGAGTTGTGTGGCATATTTGTTTGTCTTCATGGTGTAGTTTTTGTCAGGATACTGACTCACCAGCAGTTGGACCTTCCAGATGCAGGTACATTTTTACTACAATTAATTGAAACATGTTGTCTGCATACAGTGTTCTCCATTTAACTAATTATGTGACTTCTAAAACTGGTTGGCTGCACCTATGATAATTTGGTGTGTCATATTAAAGGGGGTGAATACTTATGCAATCAATTATGTTGTGTTTTATATTTGTGACTAATTTAGATCACTTTGTGGAAATCTGTTTTCATTTTGACATGAAAGAGGCGTTTTCTGTTGATCAGTGTCAAAAAAAGCCAAATTAAATCCACTGTGATTCAATGTTGTATAACAATATAACATAAAAACTTCCAAGGGTGTGAATACTTTTTATAGGCAATGTATACTTAACATGCCAACGAGGGAGAGTGTGACAACCTTTTGTGCACAGTTTAAATTCCTTTGTGAGCTAGTAGCAAAAGAGGTGTGTGTGTGTGTGTATGTGCGTGTGCGCGCGCGCGCGCACACACACACACACACCTTAGAGAGAACATTGGCCGAGAGGGATAATAAATCTGCCATGATGGAATGGTAGAACATTCTGAATAGGCCAAATAGGCTAATTCTGGTCCTGTGCCTTATGGTCTTATGCTGGCTTCATCAAATAAAACAGAGCTTTAATTGAACTTTTATAATCAGTAGTTAAACCACAGCTGGAATGCAAAGGATATGAGTACCCTCGAGAGAGCATGGAAATTTACTAAAGCAATTTTCTTCACTCAGAGGGTCAGGAGAGTGTGGAATGGGGAGCCAGCTCAAGTGGTACATGCAAGCTCGATTTCAGCATTTAGGAGAAGTTTGGATAGATACATGGATGGTAGAGTTATGGAGGGAATACTATGGTCTGGGTACAGGCCAATGGGAGTAGGCTGTTTAATTGATTCAGCATGGACTAGAATGGCTGAAGGGCCTGTTTCTGTGTTTTTTTTTCTATGACAAAATAAAGCACGACTTATTCTCAACATGTATTCTCTATTGACAGGGAGATTTTTGCTGTGCTGGACTTAATGAAGCTCGACATGGTGAATGTTACCATTAGCCGCAGTCGACCGCACTTAATGAAGCAGTCTGTTGATTACGAGCGAAAATGTTTCCAGGAGTTCCTTGATAAGCAACGTGGTGAGAATGAAGAGTCATTTTATAGTCATATTACCTAGATAATTTGATGTTTTTAGACTTCGCTAGTTATTTATGTGTAATTAAAAAGAGACTTGCTTTATATGTCACATGTACGCCGAAACACTGAAAGGTACAGCGAAATGTGGTGTTTGCTTCAACAACCAACATAGTTAGAGGATGTGCTGGGGGCAGCCTGCAAATGTCACCATACTTCTGGCACCAGCATAGCATGCTTTCAGCTTACTAACCCTACCTTGTACGTCTTTGAGATATGTGAGGGAACTGGAGCACCTGGGGGAATCCAATTCAGTCACGGGGAGAATGTACAAACTCCTTACAGACAGCGTTTGAAATTGAAGAATATTGGTCACATCAGTAGAGAGGTTAACAAGAGAATATGGGTAAATCAGTTGATTTTGATTATAACTGTGGTGTGCCTTTTTAGGTAGAATGTATCTTTCTTAATCCGGTTATGTTGTTTAGAAATATTGCTCGCTAGTTCTCTATCTCAGCCAGTAACTAAAACCAGGATAATTTAGTAATAATGATGTGCTAAGATCATATGTTATTCTATCGACATTGTTTATAATATTGCTGAAGAAAAAAATCATATGTTTGTTAGAGTCTATGACATGATTTAATTTACTTTATATTTAACCAGTTTGGTTTTATGGCTTAGAATCACTGAGTTATACAGCAGGGAAAAGGCCCTTTGGCCTAACCCATCCCTGCTGACTAAATTGCTAGTTCCACATACCTTCATTTGGCCTGTATCCCTCAGGTCACCTTAAATCTGTATCCTTTAGTTTTGCACTCCCCTACCCTAGGAAAAAGACTGTGACCATTCACCCGGTCTCTGCCCTTTATGATGTTGTACACACCCCTTATGTAAGGCCATCCCTCAGTCTTCTATTTCCCAGGCTAAAAACCACAGTCTATCCTGCCCCTCTTTGTAACTCAAGCCCTCCAACTGCAGCCACATCCTTTTGAATCTTTTTTGCACTCTTTCCACCTTAATGACATCTTTCTTTATAGCTCAGTGACCAGATCTGCACTTAATTCCTTAACTGTGGTTCATATAAAGCACTGCAAGCTTCATTCATCCTGGCTTCTCAAGCACTGCATTTTCTGATTTAAAATGAATTTATTTATATTGGATCTTTTATGACCTCAGAATATTTCAAAGCTTAGTAAGATCAGGAAAGTATTTTTGAAGTACAACAGACTAATGTACTGTAAGCTTGCAAGAACAAAAATGCAATAATCAGACTATTTATAAAACATTACAGCCCAATACAGGTCCTTCGGCCCACAATTTTGTGCTGGATTTTAACCTACTAAAATCAATCGAGCCCTTCCCTCCTATATAGTCTTGCATTTTTTTCTATCATCCATCTGCCTAATTTAAGAGTTTCTTAAATGTCCCTAATGTATCTGCATCTAGCACCATCCCTGGCAGGGCATTCCATGCATTCACCACTTTCTGTGTAAGGAATTTGCCTCTGACATCTCCCCTATACTTTACTCCAATCACCATAAAATTATCCCCCCCCCCACCCCCGTATTAGCTAATTCCTCCCTAGGAAAAAAGCCTCTGGCTATCCACTCGATCGATGCCTCATCATCTTGTACATCCCTATCACACTACCTCTATCCCACTTTACTCCAAAGGGAAAAGTCCTAACTTGTTCAACCTATTCTCATTAGATATTTTCTCTTTTCCAGGCAGCATCTTGGTAAATCTCCTTTGCACCCTCTCTAAAGCTTCTGCATCCTTCCTATAATGAGACCAGAGCTGTCACAATACTCATGTTGCCTAACCAGCTTTATAGAGCTGTAACAAAGTCAGTGAAAATAGGAACACACTAATATTAACGTTTTCCTTCCCTGACGCTATCAATAGTGTAAAATTGTAAATTTCTTTAGTAAGACAACTTTATTGGAAATGTGAGATCCCCCTTGATTTTCTTTTTTGTCATAGGTTCACTGGAGATCACAACAGAGTGGCTGCAAGAGGCTGTGAGTGAAGTTCTGGGTCCTAATACTTCTGTGCTTGACGGAGCCACAGCCGCCGCCACAGACGTTTCAGCTTTGGGCCCTTCCTTGGTGTTAAATCATGCCTATGTTAAATTACTGAAATGGGATCATGGCAGCAAACTCTTCCCGGAGGTTCGTACCATTTCCTCACCTCATATGTCCTGACAGGAACACAGAAAATAGTAGGTCAACAGGCCCTTCAATATGACATTGTCTGATCTGTGCTGGCCTTAATTTCTAGTGTGTATCGTTTCTCCATACTTCTCTATTCTTCAATCTAATATTTATCCACCTCCATTTGAAATAGTTCCAGTGATCCATCTTCCACCAAGTTCCTATTTATCACTGTTTGTGAAGAATTCCTACATACCCAAGTTTCAAATTACTGGCCCTTTATCTTGTAGATATGTCCCCTTATTTGAGATTCTCTTACTGGCGAAAACTAGCCTCCTCTCTAGTTCACTGGAAGGTATAGTCTTGACTTCAGTGATGTCTGTACTTAATGTGACATATATGTGTTTGGGTTATGGATTTGTACTTGAATGAAAGTCTGTCGAGTATAAGTTTTATGTAATTAAACGACAAACTTGGTTGGTAACATAGAACAGTAGAGGCCCTTCACCCACAATTCTGTGCATTTCTTTTTAACCTACTCCAAGATAAGCCCTTCCCTCCCACATAGCCCTCTATTTTTCTTTCATCAATGTGCCTTTCCAAGAGTCTCTTAAATGTCTCTAATGTATCTGCCTCTACCACCACCCTGGCAGGGTATTTCATACACTTATCACTCTCAGTGTGAAAAAAATGTACCTCGGCCATCCCCAATTTCTTTAAAATTGTGCCCTCTCAAATTAGTCATTTGCACCCTGAGAAAAAAGTGCTGGCTATTCACTCTGTCAATGCCTCTTACCATCTCGTACACCTCTATCAAGTAACCACTGATCTTCCTTGATCAATGAAGGACGATTTGAGGAGGCTAGGCTGTTGTTCAGAGTTTAGAAGAATGATAAGTGATCTTTCTGAAACATGGGGTTATGAGAGGGTTCGACAAGGTGGATGTTGAGAGGATATTTTCCTTAGGGGAAGCATTTCATGCCAGTGGCGTAGTTTTACAACAATAAATTTCTTTTCTGAGGGTTGTGAATCCTTGGAATTCTCTCTCCCAGGGAGCTGTGGAGGCAAAGTAAGTGAATGTATTTAAGGTGGAAATTGGTAGACATCTGAACTACTGAGGAATCAAGGGTCAGGAGAGAGAATAGGAAATTAAAGGCACGGATGGTTCAGCCATGACCTCACTGAATGGTAGAGGGACAGATGGACCTGCTCGTCCATGGGCTCCTATTTCTCATAATATTAAGAAATTGCAGAGAATTGTGAACATAACTCAGCACATCAACAGGTTCCATTGTTCAAGAAGGGAACCATGGATAGTTCTGGAAACTATGGACTGGTGGGTCTTGCGTCAGTGGTGGGGAAATTACTGGGGAGAATTCTTAGGGATAGGATTTATGAGCATTTGGAAAACCATTGCCTAAATTATGGAAGAGCCAACATGACCTTGTGTGAGGCAAGTTATGTTTTACTAATTTGATTGAGGTTTTTCACAAGGTGATGAGGTAATTTATAAAGATAGAACTGTGGATGTTGTTGACGTGGATTTTGATTGGTTCTTCATAGGAGGCTTATCCAGAAGATTAAGAAGCATTAGATCAATGGTGAATTGGCTGTTTGGATCAGAACTAGAATTGTCCATAGAAGATAGAGTGGAGGTCTAAGGGAATTAACTAGCTGGAGGTCTGTGATTAGTGATGTTCTGCGGGGATCTGCATTGGGACACCGCTGTTAGTGATGTATATAAACAACATTCCCTTTAATTATTTTATATAACTGCACAGACCAACCATTGCTCTGGGCAAAAAAATCTTTACATGGCCTGAAAACTGCGTTGAACTTTATATTAACATATAAAAGAAAATTCCAGCTGCATTGCAACAAAGGCTACATGCACAGGAGCATTTCAGCGCAGCTTAGAGGGAACAGTATATGTAAATGACCCGAATGAAAAGGTAGATGGGTAGGTTAGTCAGTTTGCAGATGAAACGAAGATTGGTAGTGTTGTGGATAGTATAGATGACCAGCAAAGAATACAGCATGATATAGATCAGTTGCAGATATTGGCAGATGGCATTTCAGCTTGCCAATTGTGAAATGTTGCACCTTAGTAGGTCAAATGTAAAGAGATGGTACACTGCTCAGGGCAAGACCCATAACAGTTTTGAGGGGCAGAGGGATTTTGGGGTCTACGTTCATAGCTCCCTAATTGATAATTAGGTTGATAATGTGGTTAAGAGGGCACATGACATGCTTGCCTTTATTAGTTGAGGCACTGAGTTCAAAAGTCAGGAAGCTACGTTGAGCTTTAAAACTTCAGTTAGTCCGCTTCTGGAGTACTGCATGCGGCTCTAGTCGCCCCACTAGAGGAAGGATGTCGAGGCTTTGGAGAGGTGCAGAAGAGGTTTACCAGGATATTTGCTGGATTAGAGGGTATGTTGCTATAATGAGAGGTTGGACAAACGTGGGTTGTTTTCTCTGGAGTGGCAGAGACAGAGGGGAGATCTGATAGAAGTTTATAATATTATGTGGCATAGATAGAGTAGACAGACAATATCTTTTTCCCCAGGGTTGAAATGTCTAATATGATAAGATGGACTATTGATCTTACAATCTACCTCGTTACGATCTTGCAGTTTGTTTACCTGTACTGCACTCTCTCTGTATCTGTTACACTTTATCCTGCTTTCTTATGTTATTTTACCTTATTTATTCTACCTCAATGCAGTCAATTGATCTGAATGAACAATATGCTGGACAAGCTTTTCTCTGTTACTCAGTACATGTGACAATCAGAACCAATTTCAATTCCATAGTGATACTTGTACCTGCTTGTTGTTTTGGCTTTCGTAGAGGTTGAGTGATTTAAGTTTGAGAATAGCAGCCTTTTCTGGATAGTATCTGAGTTCACTGAACACAAACTACTTACACGATGACAGTCTATAAACACACTTAAAGGGTTTTTTGCTAAACTGTATAAATGCTAGATTTTTCTTCCTCTTTTAAGTGTGTGATTAGTGGTCTGGTGAAGGACAGCAGTTAGGGAATTAGTAGTTTGTCCCATTTCCTTAGCCAGAGTAAAATCTTTAAGACCATATGACATAGGAGCAGAATTGGGCCATTTGTCCATTGAGTCTGCTCCACCATTCCACCATGGCTGATATATAATCTCTTCTCCCTGTCTTCTCCCTGTAATCTTTGATGCCCTTACATTCAGGAATCTATCAACCTCCACATTAAATATATCCAACAACTTGCCCATCACAGCTGTCTTTAGCAGTGAATTGCACAGATACACTATTTTTCGGTTAAAGAAATTCTTCCTCCCAAGGGGACGTCCTTGTTCTTTGTGGCAGAGCTTGCTGGTCCTAGACTCCCCCACCATAGGAAACATCTGCAAGTCCACTCTATCTAGGCCTTTCAGTATTTGATATAATGTGAAGCAAAAGGGGAAGAATATTTAAAATCTGACAATAATTGACAGAGAACAAAGCAGTTCCCTGGATGAGCCTCCTGATGAGTTAGATTCTGTACTGAAGTTTGACCTGCCATCGTGTTCCTTTCCTTTAGACTGTACTGATGGACGAGTCCCGGTTCATGGAGATGCAGAGAGAGCTGAATCAGCTGACCATTATTGCAGCTGCCCTGCTGGTTATATACAACATGACCGGTGCTGCCATTTCAGGGCTCTCGGGCTTCCTGGACAGACTGAAGGGGATCATTAAAGTCTTACTGACAGGCATGCATACGCAGTAAGTGATTTATTATATGCTTCAGCTATTTATGGCTCTGTTGATTTGGATTTCACCATCCAGATGGTTTTGTCAGAATATCTAAATCTTAGTTTCAATCAACACACATCAAAGTTGCTGGTGAACGCAGCAGGCCAGGCAGCATCTCTAGGAAGAGGTACGGTCCACGTTTCGGGCCGAGACCCTTCGTCAGGACTAACTGAAAGAAGAGCTAGTAAGAGATTTGAAAGTGGGAAGGGGAGGGGGAGATCCAAAATGATAGGAGAAGACAGGAGGGGGAGGGATGGAACCAAGAGCTGGACGGTTGGGATATGAGAGGATCATGGGACAGGAGGCCTAGAGAGAAAGAAAAGGGGGGGACCCCAGAGGATGGGCAAGGGGTATAAGTGAGAGGGACAGAGCTGTGTTCACCAGCAACTTTGTGTGTTGCTCGTATTTCCAACATCTGCAGACTTCCTCATGTTTGCGTCGTAGTTTCAAAGAACCATTTGATTACACAAGAAAGACTGGTAAGTCTAGGTATTTTATTTTTATTTCTTATTTAGAAATATAGTGCAAAATAGGCCTTTCCAGCCCTTCGAGTCTCGCCGCCAGCAACCCACCAGTTTAATCCTAGCTTAATCATGGGACAATTTACAATGACCATTTAACCTACTAACCAGTTGGTCTTTGGACTGTGGGAGGAAACTGCAGCACCAAAGGAAATGTATGCGTGGGGTGATGTCCAAACTCCTTACAGAGTCCACTGGAATTGAATTCCAAACCCTGACGCTGAGAGCTGTAATAGCGTTACATGTGGCAGCCACTGCATTTATTGCCTAGTTAACCAATATTCCCTGTCTCCTGGGCTTTCAACTTGAATGTATGCTTGTGTTAGAGGAGACACACGGAACTTAGAATATAGAACTGAGCACAGTACAGGCCCCTCAGCCCACCATATTATGCAAACCTTTAAACCTACTCCAAGACCAACGTAACCTTTATTTCCCCACAAAGCCCTCCATTCTCCTTTCATTCTTGCGCCTATCTAAGAGTGTCTGAATTGTCCCTAATGTACTTTCTTTTACCACCACTCTTGGCATTGTGTCCCATGCATTAAAAAGAATCCTATCTCTGACATCCTCCCTAAACTTTCTCCAATTGCTTTAGAATTATAAATACAAGAAATTCTGCAGATGCTGGAAATCCAAAGCAACACACACTAAGTGCTGGAGGAACTCAAGCAAGTTGGGTATCATCCATGGAAATGAGGAAACAGTCGACGTTTAAGGCCAAGATTCTTCTTCAGGACCTTTGTTCTCTTCTGTTCTCCTTTTCTATAAAATCCTGTCAGTCTTTCTTAAACCATAACGCTAACTTGATTTCAATCAATAATGTTCCTTGACCTTGAATCTTCAGACTTCTTCCTGCCCTATGTTGTTCAATGTTTCTATAAATAAGACTCTCTTTGTTCTGGCCCTCTGAACCACCTTCCCTTATGATGGGGTATTTGAGAACCCATTTTTAAATACCCTGTCAAATCACTTTCTCATTTGTTTTCAAGAAGGGTCTCGGCCTCAAACATTGACCATTTATTTGTTACTGTAGATGCTGCCTGACCTGCTGAGTTCCTCCAGCATTTTGTGTGTTACTTTATTTCATCATGCCAATATTTGCTGTACCCTTGAATATAGCACAAGTTCCTCTATATCCTATACTACCTTGGCAGTATACATAAAATGCACCATGAAGTGTTGATGAAGATCTTGGCCCTGGATGTCAGCTGCTTACTTCCCTGCATAGATGCTGATTGATTTGCCGAGTTTCTCCAACACTTGGCGTTTGTATTACTTAAGGTTTCCAGCACCTGCAGAATCTCTTGTGTCTACGCTTGATTACATTTTGAGTGTGGATGCAACATAATATTCAGTAAATAAGGAATACTACCTAATCTGTGGGCATATTGCAGCCTGCAGGACTTGATATTGAATTCTCCAACCTTAGATAACTTTCTGTTTGTTTCAGGACTGACGATTTTTACCTTCCATCTCTTCCTTTGCTCTTTCTTTCAGTTCCCAGTGGGCCAGACTGTACAGTATTACCAAGATTTTAACATTAACACCACATTAATGGGCAAAAGAGCTTAACTGCCCTTTTATTGCTAGATTATTAGTCATAGAGCACTGCGGCCCAGAAACAGGCCCTTCAGCCCATCTAGTCTCTGCTTAACTGTTATTTGGTCTAGTCCTATGGACAATAGCTCTCCATGTACTTATCTAAATTTCTCTTCAGTGTTGAAATTGAATCCATATAATTATGTCACCCTATCCCAGAGGCTTCCTTTGTTACATCCACTGCCCTTTCCATCTTCTCTCTTCCTGAGTTCAGATAAAAGGTGTTCAATCTGACACATCATATCTCTTTCCATGATGGGTGGCTGAGATTTTCCAGCCATGAAATTCGGTGTTGCACTTCATGTATGGTCTATGGAATGGTAGATCTTGCTTCATAATTCAGTCTCATCAATTCTGATCTGTCGCCTAACCCCATTCATACCTGTCTCTTTCCCATACCCTTCATTCCTTCATACAAGTCACCTATCCATCATAGATTGAAAATTAATGCTTCACCTAGTACCAATTGTCGGTTTTAGAAAAGAACTTCAAAGTTCAAGCACCCCATAGATGCTAGAATGTCTCTCAGCTGGAGGGCCAGAATGGCCTGTTCCATACTGTATCTCAATAAATACATTAAGAAACAGATATTGCAATCAGGTGACCCCACAGACTGTAATATTGGGAATGCTCTCTGACTAATTTTCAGAATCAGAATCAGGTTTCAGGTTTATTATCACTGACATATATTGTGAAATTCAATGTTCTCTGGCAGCAGTACAGTGTAATACACAAAAAACTATAAATTACAGTAAGAAATATTCCAGTCCTCTTGCTTACTCTATGTAGAAGAAACAAAGAACCTTGAGTGATGAAATGAACTGATTTATTTGAAAATGCTGCATTTCTAGTTCCTTCCACCTTGCTGAGGCCATGACCAGCATGAGTGAGCAGATGTGTGTGGAAGTGAACCACTGCTTAACTGAACACGGTTTCCCACTACTACCTACTGAAAAAGAGATGGTATTGAAAGGTCAAATCCAGGCCATAGCTAGTCCGGATAACTCTGTTCGCAAATTAATAGGTAAGAATGTATGTTGAATTACATTAAAATGATCTGTAGTTGTAACTTGTACATTTGGCAGTCCAGACCAGTCAGTGTCAGATGGCCTTTGTTGAAGCTGTCTGCCGATCAGAAATGCTTCAGTTGCTGCACAGAATCTAATAATTGATCTGAATCTAGAAATCAAAGGATTGAAGGATTGATCAGAGCCAGGAGATCAGGTGACTGAGCTGTGGGTGGGCAAATCAAATGTTTGAGCTGGGCCTGGTCACATTGGCAATTATCTAGCTAAAAATTTTGTAAATTGTGAGTGAGTTCTTATGTTTCAGATGATGTTGTCTAAAATAATAGAAGCAAGAACTTCTAAAAGGAGATAAGTATGAGTCCTGATGAAATATCTCATCCTGAAATATTGACTGTTTTTACTCCTCTGTAGAAGCTGCTTGACCTGCTGAGTTCCTCCAGCATTTTGTGAGTTGCTGTGGATTTCCAGCATCTGCAGAATCTCTTGTGTTTAGATAAATACCTTAAGTTGTGCAAATAAATGCTAGCTGTTTAAAATCTCACAGTATCAAGTACCTCCAACCACCCCCAGGACAGCTTCCAACCCTTCTAAGAGGGCAGCTGTCAATTCCAACAGTGATCCTTTTTTATGTGATTGCACCTGTTCAAACCTCATTTCAGTTTTACATTCTAGTTCTAGAACTATAGAAGAGCTAATTTAGAGTGTGTTCCATCATAATTGAAAGTAAATGATCACTGTTTTTAACCAGTTACTTTATTAATTCTGAATTTGCAGTTCTGATGTAGCTATAGTAGAAGAAGGATTATGTTTTTTAAAGGTTTTGGTTTTATTCTTTTCCAGTCTCCACAGAGCTGGTTGGAATCTTATTAAATCCCTGGTTCTTGACTGGATTGTGACTTGGTTGTTCTGGTTTAATCTTAGAAAAAAACCTTTTTCTAAGGAATCACTCTTTGCAACTCTCTACTTTCATTTAGATTTTTTTTCTTTTGCCAGATTCACGAATTCAGACTTTTCTGAAGATGCATCTCATGTCAAGCAATCCAAAATCCGTTTCAGTCCCTGGAGGGCTTAGCCCCATTAGAGCAGAACTGGAAAAGATAACAGTTAAATTTCTTCACCTGGTAAACTATAACAAGATGGTCTTCAGTCCTTATTATGACACTATCCTGGCTAAAGTGCTCCAGAGAAATGAGACACAACTTCCTGGGATGGGTGAGAAGGAGCAATGATCATGAAATCTAAAGCATTGCACACTGAGCAACAAAATCTTTCCATTTGTCTGTTTCTCCACAGCTGATTTCATTCTCTTTATGGTTTGGGAAGGGAAAGTTGTGAAGAAATAGCTGGTTTTGGGGTAATCTGAGGCTTGGGGTGAGGGGGAGTATCTAGCTGAGCTTTGGTGTTTGTGTACAATAGGGATGGTGCTCTTTAAGTACAGATCCAATTCTCTTCTGAGATACTCATTTAAAATATTTCTTCTCCAAAGCTTGTCTCCATTCCCCTCCCCCATCCCCAAAACTCAGATTTAAAACACCTTGAAAGTTTTCACTAATTAGAGGTGTTGTGACTAATTGGTGAATAATTAATTAATAGAAAGAGCAGCCCTTGGCATTGGTTAGTTTGGGCAGATGCCATGATCTGGTGATGCATACCAGACAATGCAAGAGGCTCACTGCAGATCCCTGGGCAGTGCTTGTGTCTTTGGTGACTACTGGTGCTAGTTGGTGTGGTCTGAGAGTAGGAACCCCCATCTTTGATGAGCTCTTGCATAATGAGAAGTGAAGCTCCTCTTTTTGATGCATCTATTTAATTGAACTGTAATCAGCAGAAAACCTCCCTGCGGCAGCAAGAATGTCTTTGATGATACAACTCTTATTTCTAGAGTGTAACTACAACCCTTCAAGCCTCTTCATCCCACCCCATATTCAGGTCAAGAGTTATCAACATTTCATTAATTTATCTAGATTTCCAACCTCTTGTCATCCTTGGTTCAAATCCAATCCAGAAAACCTTCAAATACGATATTCTTATTGTGAAATTAGAAAGACCACTTACACTACAGTTATGCCCGAGTTGGAAGCGTAAAATGGATATTCATGTACCATTCAACCTAGCTTGTTGCTTAAATCCATAGGGAATATTTTAATCCTTCTCTTTTGTGGTAGTTTGAGATACACTATTTAAAAAAAATGGAACCAAATGTTTTTTTTCTTATTTATATATTTGAAAGTCTAAAAAGCCAACACGAAAATGGATTATTTTTGGAGCACTGTAGAAACGGTTTAAAATGAGGATATTGCTTTGATTTGCTTTTATGCACATTACTAATTACTAAATACAGTCATCTTTATTTAAATGAAAGCATTTGAAACATGGTGGCTCTAAACTCAGTATTTTCCTCACTGCTGTTTGTGATCTAGTATCATTGCTTGCTTGCTTGCTGAGCATTCATTATGCTTGCCTCTTGTGTACTGTTATAGACTGGCAATGGAAATGGCATATATTGTACTGACTACAAGTTGTACTTTACTGGTGTAAATACTAGTAACTTATTTTGTAAAACTTGACAATGGTCACTGATTTTTTTTTCAGCTGCATGTTTCCAGAATTTTGCAGTGTACAGTAGTGATAATGTATAGTATTTAAACAAAAAATGTATTCTGGTGTAATAAAGGTACATTGAGTGGCAGTAGTTGTTTTATAAAGAAACAACAGTAGGTATTAATATGTTTATACAAGTGATGCACTGTGGTTCTGACCGCAAGTGTTTGTGTTGATGACTACATTCAGGAATGCCTTGGTCAAGGTGGGTGGGGCGGGGGGGGTGAAATCAACCTCCTGTTATTAAAGAGCGCATTAGAATTATTTTGAAAGAGATCTTTTTTTAAAAAAAAAGGGTTTGATGTAGGGTGGTGTATCACCATAAAAGACCAGGCAGTACTATGGTTCAGATATGTCCTGCTATTCACTGGTAGATAACTACACCCTCACCCATTTCTAACTCATCTCTATATCTTCTCTAAAGCCCCATCTGTTGCCCTCTGTCCAGCTCTCAGCAGAGACTGTATTACCCTTTGTAAAATGTCAGATGCTAACAGCCAAAAATTCAGCTGCAGCTCCCACTCCTAATGGAAGCCCAGTATTGCACAGGGCTGTCTGTCATTAGGCCAAATAAACTTGGTTTTAGATGTAAAACATTGACCTGCCTTGGCTGTGAACTACCCAGTGACCGAAATAGGCAGGGATTTTTTTCGGAAGATGAAAGGACTGCCTCAACCTGCAGCACTTTCATCCGTCCCGTCTCCCAGCAACGAGTGTTGCTTGTGGCAAGAGAATGGAAAACCTTCTGAGCTGACTTTATAATAACTACTTCAGTTCAACTTCAGATCGTGACTGTTTCAGCCAATATAGAGTTTTGACTCTAAGGTGAAGCCAATCCTTAGAATGTGGTAACTGATTTTCATGTATTATTTTGAAAAGTGAGAGTATTAGTACATGAAGAAGTGGTGAGTTGGAAACCCATTCTTGATTTTAGATGTTAAACACTTGCATGCCTGTTGATCAATGACTCTGATTTCCAGCAACATATTTCAGCACGGTGTACATTTACTATACTAAATCAAGGATGAATTATAATCTACAAATAGACATCACATAGTAATACTTTAGATGTTGACAGTGGAAAGATGTTGACAGTGGAAAAGTGCTTTTCAAAATGCTGGATTATCAAAGAGGTTTTTTTTTAGCACGTTTAAGATCTCAAGCCTTCTTAAAAAAATAGTTTAGAATTAAAACCTAATTGTGAGCTACCAATTAATTCCATTACCCATTTTCCAGCAGCCTTCTGTTTTTTATAGTATATATCAATTAACTTTTTAACAGTTCCTATTGAATCTGTTTTCACAAACTAACAATTGTTTTTGGAAAAAAAAATCTACAACGAATTGCAGAAACACAGGCTGTAGGCTTCTGACAAATGACAGGGTGCTGAGTCATCTTTCCATTGTGCCTGGTTTGGCAAAGCAGCAAACCTGTGCAGCTCCTGACACTTACTGTAAGTTACCTTGTCTCATATGCTTAATAAAACGTTCATTTGATTTCTAACAATACCTGGCTGCTGCACCTGCTATTTAAAGGCATAGCAGACACTGAGCATCTTGAACGTTGATAAGATAGCATAAAACAAGAGTCGGAGTTTAAATGCATTTTCTGTCTTTATTACAAAGATTGTGTTCAGGCTCTCAAATTACAAAAGGAAAAAGGTTGCCTTAAATAATGGTAAAATGACACTTGGCAGGAAACCACAATGCATAATAGGACTGTGGTGTTGTAGTTTACGGGATAATAAAATACCTTCCCTTGTATTTGCACCATCCAGTTTTCTTTAAAAAAAATGAAACAAACAAATAAAACAAAATCACAAAGATTCACAAGTTGTGTTGTAATAGCAGACTTGCATGGAACTAGATTGCAGCTGAAATGTTTGCACTGGCTGTGTACGAGTGCAGTGTCTGGCGATCAATACCAAAGTTTATTATTCCGCCCAACAAAAGCCTCTTCAAAAATGCAGTTTTTCGTACAGAAGAAGCCAAGTTTTATCCAGTTTTTTTTGTCCCCCGTCCAGCTGAGCCATCTTATTTGAATGAGGCACAACAGTGAAAGCAGTCTCATTTCCACAGGCAAGTGAAGACACAGCTCATTTCTTGACAGCTTAAGAATGACATTCAGCTCCTTCAAGACATAAAATGCTGCTGGTGGATGTTTATCGGACTCGCTTCTGCTGGCGAGCCCTGTATATGTCATGCACGGGAGGTGCCACCGCGCCCTTTTCCTCCTCTTCATCAGAATCTTCATTTGCTGCCCTTTTCAAGGGCTTTTTAATCACTGCATCATTTTCTATAGGTCCATTCCCTTCAGCAACTGTTTCCGCTTGGCCTCCAGTGATCAGTTCAACAGCTTGTTCAACGGCTTGAAGAAATTAAAAGGCACACATTAATAAACCAATCCTTGTGGTGGGGAGGGCAATGAAATTCCAGTGCTATGACCATTTCAAGTTTGTTATTAAAATTAATGTTGAACTGGTCTTTTACACAAGGATGTTGTTGACGGGAATGTCTTCACCAGGCTGCATTTACATGTTCTGCATTGTGTTTACCTCACTTGCTTGATAATGGTTACTTTCACAGTCTACAACCAGTCCTAATTCTAAGTGAATGGAACACGACCTCTAAGCTGAGGAATCAAATGGTTCCTTGTTTCTGGCAGAAGAAATCCATGATCTATAACACTTCTGCATCAAGTTATCCCTAAAGGTAAGCACCAACAATCAGGTCACTTTGGGATCCCAGGAACACCGTCCTACACAGTTGGAAATGTTTTCCCACCCTCAGAGTTAAAACTCTTGGACACCATTGATATGCACCTTTATACAGGCTGCAGCCATTGGCAAAACCAACTCATCAGCACACCTCTAGGGTAATTAGGAATAGGTGATTGTTTAACACATTTAATTACTAAAAACCAATGGGAACTGCTGTGGGTTCACTCTAAGTGAAAAAGATAATACTTGCCTTGTCTGGCCTTTTTTTAATCCCCCGTTTTCAGTACCAGGTTTAATATCACTGACATACAGTATGTCGTGAAATTGTGGCTGCAGTGCAATATATTAAAAAAAACTATAAATTACTATAATGTGTGTGTATATGGGCAACAGCTTGCTCTCCATATTGACCTCACTGAAACCCATTGAATATTGAAAAGCCTTGATAGACTGGATATGGAGAGAATGTTTCACATGGTGGGAGAGTCTAAAACCAGAGGACACAACCTCAGAATAGAAGGGTGTCCTTTCAGACCAGATGAGGAGGAATTTTTTTAGCCAGAGTGATGAATCTGTGGAATTCTTTGTCACAGGCTGCTGTGGAGGCCAAGTCTTTTTGTATATTTAAGGCAGAGGTTGATAGATTCTTGATTACTCAGGGTACGAAGGGATATGGGGAGAAGGCAAGCTGATATCTATTTCATGGCTGAGTGTTTTACTGTGTGCACATTGTCTTCACAGAATGTCATGAAGTAGCAGCAAAGAACATCACTTACTATCTGGTAACTGGCAGCGACGCAAAACTTCAATTAGTTCATCAACTTGAACAAATGGCCCCTGTGGGAAAGAAGTTTACAAATGTAATCAGATACTGAGTAACTATCAGTTCAGCTCATTGAAAAGAGAGTTTTCCAGTCACCACATTCTTCAAGCTCTGCCTCATTTCCTTGTGTCAATGTCCAATCCAACACATGAACGTATATAGAAAGGGCTCAATTAATTAACAAGATGATGGACTGGTTATACAGTGAGAAGGAGATAAGTGTTGCAAGTGCTGGCTTCCCATACTATTGAGTGTAGACAAGAAACCTTTTGTTCAGGAAATCTGCCAAGATTATAATCAGAACGTATACAACATAGGCCAGATGTAAATCATTTCTTTAAAACAGGAATTTAAGGGGACTGCAAATTGCAAAAGGAGGACTTGATCCTACAAAACCTTCACATCAATAACCTTTTGTCAGAAAAGTTAAAAAACAAGCATGGTTTAAGATGCAGAGGGGGGAGATCGAGAGAGACTGAATGCCATTATGCCCTCTGTTGGCGGGGCCAAACGTCCTAGCCATCTACGTGATACACAAGCCAGGACAGGGCAATATGGAGAGTAAGCTGTTGCCATGCAGCAGGCTCCCCCTCTCCACGCAGCTCATGAATCCAAAGGAACGGCAGAGACCGATACAGTTTGGCACCAGCAGCATCACAGGAGTTGTCAGTCAGCATTGACAGCTCTGGAGCTTTCCGTGGGGTTTTCTCCTGAAGCCTTCCCCATCAGTGGGTATAGCCACAAGGCAGCAGAGATTTGAGATCAGAGTTTTCCTTTCACTAAATGAGTTGCCAACCACGACTGACCCACATGTGAAGGCCAGGACTTGGTTTCAGAGGCTATTTGGGAACATTTAATAGATAGTGGGAGCATCCCCATTCCACCCCCTGGGCTATGACAACCCAGGAGATAGAGAAGTCCTTAAGGGGTTACTCTGACTTTAGTGACAGAGCAAGAGATCCACTACTGGGCAACTCCTCCTCAATTCACTCAGCGTTTTACATGTCTGCTCATTATAGTTAATGTTTCATGGACACCTGAATTGGGGTCTATTGAAAATGGTCACTGGTGAACTCACCTGGAAACACATAGGTGGTGGTAACAGTTTCATAAGCAGCACAGATGCTGGGGGTACAGGAAACACTCCCCCTGGGACGGGGTGGAGACCAGGAGCTGTACAATAACAAAAAGTGTTACACTTTTTAAGCAATAATTAAGCAATGCAACATCCTGACACTGGTCTTGTTAGTGAGCCCATTAAATTACTGACGA
This sequence comes from Mobula hypostoma, assembly GCF_963921235.1. Taxonomy (NCBI): domain Eukaryota; kingdom Metazoa; phylum Chordata; class Chondrichthyes; order Myliobatiformes; family Myliobatidae; genus Mobula; species Mobula hypostoma. The sequence continues at coordinate 10,383,192 of NC_086107.1, forward strand.
TACTGAAATCAGCAAATAAGAAGCAACATCAAGTCACTTACGTGCCAGGTGGCGGGGTTGGAAAGGAATCATCTGGTTTGTGTCAGGTTTTGGATACTCAGGCTTTCGGTCAATCTCGTCCTTCATTATGGTTACAGTGGAGGGGGTCACTATGGGGTCTGGGATAATGGCCGTTAGCTTGGTTCGAGAGACGTCCTGGAAGGAGGCAAATCATTGTATTTAGTACGATGGCATCAACAGAATTTTGTAATGGTTTGTCTGCTGTTCTCAGTTAACTAGTTCTGAGTGGTTTTGTGTCAGCCAACAGTACTTCACAGAGAGCCCAGCTCACCTCGACTGTACTGCTTTATACTGCCCTAGAGTTGTCCCACTCAATTGTCACATCTCAGCCTTTCAATATCAAGAGGCTTGCTCTCTGAATTTGCCCATTATTCTTCATAACCTTTAAGCTGTTTGCCTCACTGATTTCCTGTGGTACCAGGTTCCACAACCTAAATGTAAGAAATCCTTCTGTATTTTTCATCTGACTTGTATTCACAGACCTTGGTTTTGGAAACTCTCTTTCAATTTTACCTAGTATGATTTATTCACCATTTTAAACAGTAAGTCAGACTCTTGTAACAGAAAGGACAACATGAACAGCAAAATGGAAATTGCTTCTAGCCCATCCTTACTGAGATTTTTTTTTTGAAGAGGTTACAGAGAGAAGAGTCAATGGTCATGCGTTAGATACATTCCTACCATTGTGATAAAGAAACTCATAACAAACCAATAATTAAGGTCGGAGAATGTGAAGTCAGAGATAATGGAATGGATCTATAACTGGCTTCAGGGCTGGATGCAGAGCATGGGAGTAAAGAAAGAATGTTGTTCACAGTGAGAGAAGATGGGGAATGAGATCAGTAATTTCTTAATGTGATCTGTATTAAAGACATCACCTGTGGTGACAATTAACCCACTGTTGTAAAAATCATACGACCATAAGACATAGGAGCAGAATTAGGCCACTTGGCCCATCGAATGTGCTCTGCCACTCAATCATGGCCGATCATTCCCCACCCCCCCAGCCTTCTCCTCGTAACCTTTGATGCCGTGCCCAATCAAGAACCTAATCAAGTTCAGCCTTAAATACACCCAACAACTTGGCCTCCACAGCTGCCTGTGGTAATACATACCACAAATTCACCACCCTCTGGCTGAAGAAATCTCTCCGCATCTCTTTTTTAAATGGACGCCCCTCTATCCTGAGGCTGTGCCCTCTTGTCCTAGACTCTCCACCACGGGAAACATCCTTTCCGCATCTACTCTGTCTAGGCCTTTCGACATTCAAAAGGTTTCAGTGAGATCCTCCCTCATCCTTCTAAATTCCACTGAGCACAAACCCAGAGTTAACAAGCATTCCTTGTATGATAACCCTTTCATTCCCAGAATCATCCTTGTGAACCTCCTCTGGACCCTCCCCAATGTCAGCACATCTTTTCTTAGATGAGGAGTCCAAAACTGTTCACAATACTCAAGGTGAGGCCTCACAAGAGCCTTATAAAGCCTCAGCATCACATCCTTGCTCTTGTATTCTACACCTCTTGAAATGAATACTAACATTGCATTTGCCTTCCTTACCACCAGCACTACCTGCAAGTTAACCTTTAGGGTGATCTGCGCAAGGACTGCCAAGTCCCTTTGCATCTCAGATTTTTGGATTTTTTTCTCCGTCCAAAGTGCATGACCATGCATTTCCCAACATTGTATTTCATTTGCCACTTTCTTGCTCATTCTCCTAATCTGCCTAAGTCCTTATGCATCCTAGCTGTTTCCTCAACGCTACCTGTCTCTCCACCATATAAATCATTGATATACAGCATAAAATGAAGTGGTCTCAACACAGACCCTGCGGAATACCACTAGCCACTGGCAGCCAACCAGAGAAGGATCCTTTTATTCCCACTTGCTGCCTCCTACCAATCAGCCAAGGCTCTAACCATGCCAGTAATTTTCATGTTATGCCATGGGCACTTAACTTGGTAAGCAGCTTCATGTGTGGCACCCTATCAAAGGCCTTCTGAAAGTTCAAATATACAGCACCCACTGCATCCCCTTTATCTATCCTATGTGTAATCTCCTCAAAGAATTCCAACAGGAAGACCAGATTTTCTACCAGGCTCTAAAGGAAAAGTGACACTCACACTCAAGTATCCGCAATGATCCAAAGTTCCTAGCAGAACAGTTCCTCTGTGAACTGACTACACTTAAGCACCGCAACACTCAATCAAATATTAATAAAAATCAAAGCAGATGTTCCCCTAGAGTGGGGGCCAACTAGCAATGTTTTGAAGAGAAAATTTCAGCTGTAGAACAGTACACGTGACATCAGTGTAAAAGAAAACCAGTAAAGTGGCTAATGGACTCAGCAAGGGATTATTATGGAGTTTCAAGAAGGAAACATTTCCAGGATCATTAAGGGCATAATTAATTGAATGGCACACATCCCAATGGAAGGTACATACCTTATATCCAAGAGCTTTAAGCTCACTATTTGAACAAGGAAACAGGTCCATGAACTTGTACCTATCCACCAGTAATGCTGTTTCCTTTCCTTCATATTCCTCCTTAAAAGCAGCAAACCTCCTCTTTTCCACCTTCAGGATACTGGCTAGGTCTCCAATGTTACTTTCAAAAGCTAGAAATCGTGCCCAGATCTCACTGTAATGGTGGCAACAGGAAGAGAGAAAAAGTAAAATTAGGGTGTAATAACCAGAGCTATTACAGGTGAGGTCATACTTACGTTGGAGGAGCAACACCTCATAATCTCTCTGGAAAGCCTCCAACCTGATGGCATGAACATCAATTCCTCCAGCTTCTGGTAAGTTCACCCCCTCCCCCATCTCTCTTTTTCCATCCCCCTTTCTGCCCCCACTACCTTTTTCTCTTCTCCTCCCTCGCGCCCCTCCTTCTATGATCCACAATCCTCTTCTTTCAGATTTGTTCTTCTTCTTCAGCCCTTTTTACCTCTTCCACTTATCACTTCTCAGTTTCTTACTTCATTCCCCCATTCATGCATCTTCTCCCTCACTTGGCTTCACCTATCACTTGTCAGCTTGTGCTCCTTCCCACCCTCTATATTGGTTTCTGCCCCCTTCCTTTCCAGTCCCCATGAGGTGCCCTGGACCAAAATGTCAACTGTTTATTCCCCTCTGTAGATGCTGTCTAACTTGCTGAGTCCCACCAGCGTTTTTTAGTGAGTACTTTTGAGTTTCAAGCTACTTCCTTGCAGACACTTTTAATCCCCAGTAATTGGAAACACACCACAGAGCAGTACATGAGACAGTTAATCAAGATTTCAACAATGCCTCAGGCAGAATTCACACTGGTAGTGGAATTTAGCAGCTATCACAAAATAAACTGCTTTAGCAGAGGTGAGTACAATTACAATGTTTAAAAGATATTTGGGCAGGTACCTGGATAAAAGGTTTAGAGAGAACATAAGAAACAGGAGCAGGAGTCGGCCATCTGGCCCATTGAGCCTGCTCTGCCATTCAATAAGATCATGGCTGATCTAGCCATGGCTCATCTCCACGTACCTGCTTTGTCCCCATAACCCTAATTCTACTACTATGCAAAAATCTATCCAACCTTGTCTTAAATGAAAGATATGGGGCAAATGCAGGTAAATGGGACTATCTCGGCTGGACATCTTGGTTGATATGGATGAGTTGGGCAGAAGGACCAGTTTAGAGAGTCACAGAACACCACAGCACAGAATCAGGTCTTTCAGCCTTTCTAAAGCCAGAAGAGATGGAAGCAAAATTAGACCACTCAGCCAATCGAGTCTGCTCTGCCATTCCATCATGGCTGATTTATTAAACCTCTCAACCCCATCCTAGTCAGTGCCAAACTATTATTCTGCTTAGTCCCATATGTGGGCCATAGTCCTCCATATCCCTCCTGATAAGAGTCATACAGCACAGCTTCTGTGACCTACAAATCTTCATTTCTACCCTTCAGACATAGATCATTGAGGATCCCTACCAACAATCCCACAATCTCTTCGACCCACCACCATCAGGAAGGAGGTACAGAAGCATTAGGACTAGGATTGGGTAACAGCCTTTTCCCTCAGGCTGTAAGACTAATAAGGATCCTGCCACCATTGAGGTCTCGCCACTAGGGCAGCAAGCTGTTTACTGTTTACCTGTGCTGAGCTCTGCATTTAGATTTATATTTTATTAATTTATTATAGAAATATTTTGGCTTGTGCTGTGTGTGATATATGTTTACGGGTGCACTGTAGTCTGGAGGAACATTGTTTCATTTGGTTGTATATATGTACAGTTAGATGATAATATTATTAAACTTGAAAATGTCAATATATGTAATCTCTCACAAGAAGATACAAGTAGATTGCTACAAACTAATCCAAATAATTGTAGATGTGTGGAGGTCCGTTCCCTCCAAAGAATATTGAAAAATCAGTGATCTCAAAATAAAAGTTTCTATTCTGATTCATTGATTTTTTTCAAAACTTCCAGTTTTTTTAGACTACTTCTGTATACTTAATTACTAGACAACCGGGTGACCCGTTGGGGCACCTTTTGAGAGAAAGGTAGTTCAGTGTGATGTGATGTGCTGTGCTTTGGAAATTAAAGAAGAAGAACTCAGTGTATTAAAGAAGAAAGACGCATAGCAAGACAAATATTGCTCCTCCTAGTTTAACGAAGGACACTTTTTATGACCACATTTCTGGTTGATCTGCCACCCTTCAGGAATACTCTAACGTTTTCATTTCTTTTCCCCCGGCTTAAAGCCACATACAGCTGACCGTGCTGGAATACCAGATAAATCAACACATTCTCCATGGTTTGACCTTGCACCGTATGTATAGTCATAGCAAAGCAAAGCATGACTGTATCGGGAACTGGCTCCGCTGAAGAGGGACATCTTCCCCATCTGATAAATTGAGAGTAATTCTTGGGATCATGACAATGTCATTTTTGAATGCACCAATGTACTAATTATAAGCTGTTTGCTATCTGTGAGAATTTCTAATAAAGCCCACATTGTTCTACGTACACTTTAAAACAGTGAATTTTTGACGGACCATTTAAAGTTTAAAGACAGGAAACATTACCCAGATTTCTCAGGTGGTAAGGAGCCAGATGTCAGGACACGTTCAAACAGAACCCTGGTGTTGTTGTCCTCTGAAATGCAGAGAGAATGCAGTTAAACATCTTGCTGTGCTGTACAAGTACCTGGGAATCTGTATAACCCACAAGACTGTGCACCAAGACCTGTGAAGTAGGACTAGATCACAGAGATACATCCTATCGAGTCTGCTCCGCCATTCCATCATGGCTAATTTAAAGATCAGCTTTATTTGTCACATGTACATCGAAACATACAATGAAATATGTCATTTTCTGTCAATGAGCAACAAAGAGTGAGGATTGCGCTGGGGGCAGCCCACAAGTCACGTCACACTACCAGTACCAACATAGCGTGCCCACAGCTTACTAATCCGGTCTTTGGAATGTCAGAGTAAACTGTAGACCCTAGACGAAATCCTGACGGTCACGGGGAGAACGTACAGACACCATATAGACAGCGATGGGAAACGAACCCCAGTCACTGGTGTGGTAAAGCATTATGCTACTGTGTTTCTCTCTGGAAGTAATCTGTTTGCCGCCCCTCTTGAAATCACCTACAAAGGATGTTGAGACTGACCCCCTTTTTTTTAACTGTTTACACCCATCTCTTGGGAAAACATGTGCAGTCAATGACATCCTTATAGCAAGTGACATTATGGTCCCAGCTTGATTAAATATAGCCACATTGTTCCAAGATAATAATTAAAACAATTATATTTGCCAACATCTAACTCTTCATTGGTCTGAAGAAATTTATCATGCACAAGAATATACAACTTACCATTTAAATGAGAAAGATAGTCAATATAAGCCAATATGTATTCTGGAATATCACCATACTTCTTCAAACCAAGCTCAAATATCTTGAAGGCTACTGCCTTGTCCTGAAAAGGAATGGTCAAACAGTTACTCACTTTAGGAGCACTTTCAGGCCATTTGGCCCATCAGGTCTGCTCTGGCATTTGATCATGGCTGATTAATTTCCCTCTCAACTTCATTCTCCTGACTTCTCTCTGCAAACTTTAACACCCTGACTAATCAAGAACTCAACAGCATACTCCTGCATGTAAAAAGGGATGAAATAAATAAAATCCCCAGTTGATTCAGTGGACAGAATGCAAAGCCATCACTTATGCATCCTACAATATATCAGTACGCTACATGCCAGTGACTTAATTTTATCAAGTAATTTAAACTCTTTGGCTTTGCAATGGTGCCATTTGATTGTTTCAGATCACAAGAAAATACATTAGTTTGAGAAAATGCATTGAATTAGTTCAAATGAAAAAACGTTACTCCATAGAATTAATTATGTATTTGTCTGAAGTCTTTGTAATTCAGCAAGATGATTTTAACAAGAATAATTGCCAGGCTTAAACCCTGGAACGAGGAGCATACCTTACTGCAGTAGTACTCCATGAGGGCAGCAGACACATAAACATGATGGCGGGTTCTGGGATCTTCCCGTGCCTTCTTAAATATGGATCGACCGGACTTGATACCTTCCGCTCTCCGCGCAAACTTCATATACTGGATGTAAACCTTCAATTCAAGCACAAAAGATTATGATGGAAAACCCTACATCTCTCAGGTCAGCATTACAAGATGGGTTCTGGCCAGTGGAAGTTCTATGCCCAGTCCAGATCTTCGTTAACTCGATCAATTTGTGCCTATTAGGGCACTAACAGCTGTCCTCAGTGTTCCCCAACTGGGGAAGGGTGGAGGAAACAACACTCTGTCCATAACAGGACCCTGTCTGCTCTGCTCTGCTTGTTAACTGCAATGAGAAGTCCCAAGGGCTTCAGTGTACACAGATGGAAGATGAGGTGCTATTCCTCAACGTTACTCTGGGCGTCACTGGACCAATGTTGGAGGCTAAAGACAGAAAGCCAGAGTGGGAGTGGGCCAGACTCCCAAAGTGACAGGCAACTGGAAGCTCAGGGGCATCCTTGCAAATTTTTCTGCAAAATGGTCACCCACCCTCAGGGTGAAGAGGCATGCAAATGCAATACCCTGAACTGGAAATGTGTCAATGTTTCCTATTGTGGTAAACCATATATAGGTTGTAACTGGGTTACCTGTCTGGACACGCCCCTCTGCTGACTGCTCCTGTGGCTCCTCCCACAGCCCCTGAATAAAGGCGATTGTGTCACTGCTCCTCCCTCAGTCCGGGGCAGATATTCAGCATGGACGTGTCCATTTACTGTTAATAAAAGCCCTTCAGTATTTACTCTACTTCCAGTCTTTTGGAGTAATTGATAGTGCATTACCTATTTTCTCTATCTACAAGATTTTGAAGTAACTGTTAACTTGACGTTTAGTCTGCACCCCATCACAAACATTCCCACTGCTTTTATCCCACACGCCTCCTCTCAGCAACTAAAACATGTGTTTTCTCACTTTCTCGATTCTGACAGAGGAACCTTGACATGAAATGTGCACCCTTCCCATTCAAACACGAGGAAATCTGCAGATGACGAAGGGTCTCGGCCTGAAACGTCGACTGTACCTCTTCCTAGACATGTTGCCTGGCCTGCTGCGTTCACCAGCAACTTTTATGTGTGTTACTACCCTTCCTATTCATACCACTCGAGAAGCCAACGAGTTCAACAGCATTTTCTGTTTTTGTTTGGATTTCACAACATATGCCAGATGTATTAAATCTGATCAGCTTTCTAGCATTTCTTCTTTCAATAAATAAACTATAAGCTGGTGAAGCGTTTAATTCAGTTGCCTGAGGTTTCAGTAAAGACATCAGGGGATAGTTAAAAAGTTAGAGGCCCTTTCAGCCAGCCATTAAACCCAGCGTAATCGCAGGACAATTTACAATAAATTAACCTACACAGTATGTCATTGGAGTGTGGGAGGAAACACTCAGTCACGGAGAGAACATACAAACTCCGATGCCGAGCTGTATTAGCACTGCGTTTATGTTATGCTACAGGGTGGATCAGTGGAAACAAGTTACAGTCATAATCAAATAAACCGTGATAGGGGCTTGAAGAAATGATGGACTCCTGCTCCTATTTTCTTTAATATTCCTAATCTTTCCCCGCTGGAAAAAAATCCACTCGGAATTTGTTTTTTTTTTGCCATCTCCCTGCCACTACTTGTAAGTCAGTGAGAGTTTAACAAAAGATGGATTAAAATGCACACACTTATTCCTGCAGATGGTACAAACCAAAGCCACACTTACCAACGTTGGATCGATATCTTCAATAGCTAAGAGCCGATTGTATATGCTGTGTACCTTTTCGTATTTCATTCGACTCTTTAATAAAAAAGAAGCTTGCCATTAACTGCTGGGGTGCAGAATAATAGGGAGCAGTATGCCACAATATTGATTTCACTAACTTCCGATAATTTCTCCCCACACCCCCCTTTTCCATTCCCCCTTCCGGCTTGCCGCTTATCTCTTTTTTCACTCCACACCTGCCCACCACCTCCCTCTGGTGCCCCTCCTCTTTCCCTTTCTCTCAAAATCCACTTTCCTATCCTATCAGATTCCTTGTTTTCAGCTCTTTACCTTTCCACCTGCCACCTCCCAGCTTCTCACTTCAGCTCTCTTTTCCCACTTCACCTATCACCTTCCAGTTTGTACTACACCCCCCCCCCACCCACATTCTTATTCTGCCTTCTTCCCGTTTCCTTTTCAGTTCTGACGAAGGGTCTCGGCCTGGAACATCGACTGTTTATTCATTTCCACAGGTACTGCCTGACCTACTGAGTTCCTACAGCATTTTGTGTCTGCTGCTCTGGATTTCCAACATCTGCAGAATCTCTTCTTTGTACATTTGATAGACCAGAGGACTGCATAATCTCTATTTACCTCTTCATAATCCGCATATGCAAAGTAAAGCAACATGTTCTTCTTTAGCAAAGTACTGATGGCCCTCTCGTAGATATTTGCAGCTTCATCACTGAACAGTTTTGCATTGTTCATGTCCTGTCAAAGAGTAACATTTATGAGAAAAGTTCCTCAAATTAATTGGCAGTGACACAACAGACATTTAAGAGTCAAGAACAATTACCAGGAACCTACCAGGAATCTGCCATCTTGTTGGCACTTTTTAAAAAAAACTATATTTATGGGATAACACACTCAAAATGCTGGAGGAACTCAGCAGATCAGGCAGCATCTATCAAGACCAGGACTGATGAAGGGTCTCGGCCCAAAATACTGACTGTTCACTCCTCTCCATAGATGCTGCCTGACCTGAATTAGTCCAGCATTCAATGTGTTACTTGGGATTTCAAGCATCTACAGAATCTCTTGTGCCCATTAACCACTGACCATATTTACATGAAAAGTTGCCACTGAAAAGCAGCATCCATCATTAAAGACCCTCACCACCCAGGCCATGCTCTTTTCTCACTGCTGCTATCAGGCAGAAGGTACAGGTGCCTCAGCACTCACAACACCAGGTTCATGAACAATTGCTACCCCTCAACCATCAGGCTCCTGAACAAAAGTGGAACACTACACCCATTCTATTTCTGGTGTTCCCACAACCAAGGGTCTCACTTTAAGGACTCCATTTTGTTATTTCATGCTCTTGTTATTATTTGCCATTTTTTATACTTGTATTTGTACAATTTGTTGTTCATTGATCCTGTTTACAGTTACTGTTCTATAGATTTGCTAAGTATAGCTGCAGAAAAAGAATCTCAGGGTTGTACGTGGTCACATGTATGTAGTCCAATAATAAATTTTACTTGGAATTTTGTCTATCTTTACAGAACTTCACAAACTACTCTTAATAAGTTTATCTTAATAACAAAATAACTTACATTTATATTGAGCCTTTACTGTAGTAACATCTCCAAGGTTGCTTCCCATGAAGATATCCAGATAAAGTTAAGATACCAGGTAATGTAGAGATCCCAAAAACAGGATTTGAACTTAATTAATAAAATCCTGTAGGTTGGGTGCAACAACAACTATAGGTCATAGGTTTAGGTGAAAAGTGAAATATTTAAGGGGAATCTGAGGAGGAGTACTTCACTCTAAGGGTGATACGAGTGTGGAATGAATGCCGGCAGAAGTGGTGGATACAGGTTCAACTGTAACATTTAGGAAAAGTTTAAACAGGTATGTGGATGAAAGGGGTATGGAGGGCTATGGTCTGGGAGCAGGAAGGCATAAAACCAGGATGGCATAGACTTAATGGTCTGAAGGGCCTTTTACTCTACAGTAGTACTCTATGAGTTTAACACATCTACTTTTAAACAACCTAGGAAACATGTACAACAGAGGGAATGTCAAATAATTCCACAAGTCTTTAAATGTTCTGAGCAGTCTGACATAGTATTAATGACCCTGGAAGTTAACGACAAACAGCCTCAGGAACCCAAGATATCTCAATCAGTTCCATAAAACAATTTGCGATTATTTCTACAAGGATGGTCTGGAGGTGAAACCCATTAAATCAGACTAGTAATTCATTTATAGTTGTTATGCTTGGCAACCCTCAAACTAAGTGTGTTGCATCGTCTTATAATCATTGCTTTTATTATCCATTTTCGATGTACTGGTAATTACCTACCCCCTTTTCTGCTAGCAGCTTGCTAGATTGTTCCAAATACTGTGCAGCTTCATACCAGATGTCAGGATGATGCCCCAAGACCAGAAGACATTGCTCATAGGCAAACATAACTGCAAGAAAACACATCCAATTCTTTACACTCAGTAACAGATCTCAAAGGAGACGATAGCTAGTATAGCACACACACAAAATGCTGGAGGAACTCAGCAGACCAGGCAGCATCCATGGAAAGGAGTACAGTCGATGTGTCAGGCCAAGACCCTTCATTAGGAATCGGAGATCACAGAGGGGTAGCAGTGAGAGAGGGTTTCACTGAACTCCCTCCGAAGGGAAGATTTAAACTTCTTCAGGCCAGGCATCCCTGGAAGAGACTTTGCAATGTCACAAACAAGAGAAATCTGCAGATGCTGGAAATCCAAGCAACACACACAAATGCTGGAGGAACTCAGAAGGCCAGGCAGCATCTTTGGAAATGAATAAACAGTCGATGTACTTAACAGATGAGATGAAGGGTCTTGGCCTGAAATGTCACCTGTACTCTTCTCCTTAGATGCTGCCTGGACAGTTGAGTTCCTCCAGCATTTTGTGCGCGTTGCTTGGATTTCCAGCAATAACAGATTTTCTCTTGTTTGTGGTTAGCTAGCATATGATCAATTACATAATATCTGGTTCTTCCAGAATAACACACACAAATGCTGGAGGGATGCAACAGGTCAGGCAGCAGCTATGGCGAGGAATAAACAGTCAACATTTCGGGCCAAGACCCTTCATCAGGATCTGGATCTGCTGAATTCCTCCAGCATTTCGTGTGTGTTATGTTGACTGTTCATTCCTCTCCATGGATGCTACCTGACCTCCGAAGTTCATGCTTTGGATTTCCAGCATCTGCAGAACTTCCAGAAACCAATTTTAAAGAAAATAATTCTTGCCAACTCTTAATTAAAAAGATATCCAATTTATTTGGGTGGTGGGGTGGAGATACGTCTCTACTAAAGGAGGTGTAAGGTGCTCCTTCGCTCTTCAGGACACCCTTGGGCAAGGTGAAGCACCTGCTTAGCCCCCACACCCCGATCAGGGTCACGGGAAGCCATGGGAGCAGGTGGTGGATGGTCGTATGAGCAGCCAGTGCAGATCACACATTCCGGTTAAGTGACCACTGACGCCAATCAGACAATCTCCGAAGAGTATTGATAATGACTGGGGTCACCCATCTTGTGAAGATATTGCCCAGAAGGCGGCGATGGCAAACCAATTCTGTAGAAAATTTGGCAAGAACAATATGATTATATATCATGCCCGCGCATGTCATACGACATGGCACATAACGATGATGATGATGATCCAATTTATATATCTCCTTGTAATGGCTTACTAAGAAATTTCATGATGCTTTATAGACAATTCAATACTCTCAAAACATAACAATAATTTACATTTACCTAAGGAACTTAATGCAGTGCTTCAAAGAAGCATTATGACACTACGCCAAAAAAGAGATGACTAAGTTCTTATTTGGACTAATAAGCAAAATACTGACCAAAGAGACAGGGAGAGTAAATAGAGATATGAACGTTTAGAGGAGGAATTACAGAGTTTGATGCACTGAACATTTTAAAGATAGAAGATCAACTTTATTTGTCACAGGTACATCAAAAGGTACAATGAACCGTGTCATTTGCCCTACAGTCCGAGGATGTGCTGGGGGCAGTCCTCAAGTATCGCCACGCTTCTGGCGCCAATATAGCGTGCCTACAACCTATTAGCTTGTACTTGGGAATGTGGGAAGTTATCAGAGCACCTAGCAGTAATTCACACTGTCACGTGGAGAACATACGAATTCTTCAGACAGCAGTCGCAATTAAACCCCTATCATTGCTGTAAAAGCGTTACACTAGCTGTTACGCTACCATGCTGCCTTAGACAACATGGTTGCTATTTTAGGCACATGAAAATCTCTCTTAAGAACAATGAAATGAACAAGCAGTAAATATCCTTTTAGACTGCTTTTGCACAACAGAAAATGATGTTTCTATGAAAATGGCAGCACTGTCTGTTAATTAGCCTCACCTCGCTTAGTAATTAGTGTTTGGTCTTCAGTGCGAAGTGGGTTACTTTTCTCCCATTGAATATACTTCTTCCACATCTCCACCTGCTGTGCTTCCTGAGGGCTGTTCTGTGGCGGAACTGATGGAGCATTGCGGTCCAGACCTTTCATGACAGTCTCATACTCCTGCAAGGGAAATATGTAACTCCATAGCTTTGATGCACAAGAAGAAGGGAGCCCCTTGTATTTTAAAGCTCCCCCAGTTTGCAGCAACCTATCACAAATTAAAATGGGAACACTTACCTTTGCCACTCGTCGAGCGTTCATATAATCCCTGCTCCGATCTTCAATCATTTTCTTGGCCAGGTGTATGTTAATGCTCTGTGGAGGAAGAGAGAAAAACTCTTTATGAGGGGTGATTGATAAGTTTGTGGCCTAAGGTAGGAGTCAATTTTAGAAAACCTAGCACATTTATTTTTCAACATAGTCCCCTCCTACATGTACACACTTAGTCCAGCGGTTGTGGAGCACATGGATCCCCTCTTTGTAGAAGTGGTCCACAGCAGGGGCGATTGATAAGTTCGTAGCCTAAGGTAGAAGGAGATGAGATATTAACTTCAAACTTTCTGCATTATCACTGAAAGAGTTGAACTGCACATGCATGTAATGAGAGTGTCTTGGACCTCCAGGTGGTCCACAGCAGGGGTGATTGATAAGTTCGTGGCCTAAGGTAGAAAGAGATGAGTTATGCCAGTCTCATTACATGCACGGGCCGTTCAACTCTGAGTGAAAATGCAGAAAGTTTGAAGTTAATAACTCATCTCCTTCTACCGAAGGCTATGAACTTATCAATCACCCCTGCTGTGGACCACTTCTGGAGGTTCAAGGCGCTGACTTCTACAAAGGAGGGATCCGTATGCTCCACGACCCCTGGACTAAATGTGTAAACGTAGGAAAAATAAATGTGCTAGGTTTCCTAAAATTTACTCCTTCTACCTTAGGCCATGAACTTATCATTCACCCCTCGTACTTCCATCACTTTACAAGCTTACAAATAATTTCTACAATTTCTTGTTGTCACTGTGGCAACAAGTTCCTCTTTCCAAGTCCCTTTATCATATACTGTCAGTCATCTTATGTACAGATACTGCTGCTCATAAGGTCACTTTATGGCATGCAGTGAGTCTATGTACGTAAGCTAATCTTTGCATATACAACCACACTCAGTGACATGCCCATTGTGTTTTATAGGATTGCTTTCATATTTATATTTATTGTGTTTTATTTGTTTTTTTATTGTTTCCTTTCATCATATTGTGTTTTGTTACGCTGCATTGGATCTGGACTAACAATCACTTCATTCTACTTTACAGTTGTGTACTGAAGAATGACAATAAGCAATCTTTAATCGTGAATACACAATCTTGAAATCGTTATTTAAATTTTATTTTATTATTGAGATTACAGCATAGATAGGCCCTTCCAGCCGCATGCCCAGCAATCCCTGATCCAACCCTAGCCTAATCACAGCGACCATTTACAGTGACCAATTAACCTAACCGGTACATCTTCGGACTGTGGGAGGAAACTGGAGCAAATGGAGAAAATCCATGCGGTCATGGGGAGAACATACAATCTGCTTACAGGCAGCGGCAGGAAACAAACCCAGGTCACTGGTACTGTAAATTGTTGTGCTAATCCTTTATGGAGGCTGCATGCCTATTTAATCTAATTACTCATATTAAAACACAATTGTTTAATAGAAAATACTCAATGTATTGCTTGTCTAATTTTTAAATAGTGTGGGGTGCTAATATTCTTTATGTCCATCTCACCCATTTCAAAGCAGGAGTAAATCATCAGGAAGATGTTTGCTTCAAAATATTTATGTATTGCTAAAATGGTCAGGTAGGAGCTGGACCTGATTTTACTGTATGGGGATGGTACAACACTTCATGTGGAAGGTGGTCACATATTCAGACTCTGCAGTGATGGTTTCCCATTACAGTGACAGCAAAAGGGCAAATGAACAAATATAAGCTGACTGTTTAAAAGTATTTATCAACTTTGTAACAGACTGCATTAAGATGGTAAAATCAAATCTACCATTGGGAGACTGCACTTAGTGTCCACTTTATTAATTACACTTGTACACCTGCTTGTTAATGCAAATCACTAATCAGCCAATCACATGGCACCAACTTAATTCATAAAAGCAAGCAGACATGGCCAAGAGTTTCAGTTGTTGTTCAGACCCAACATCAAATTGAGAAAGAAATGAGATCTAAGAGATTTTGACCCATGGAATGAATAATTATTGGTGCCAGATGGGGTGGTTTGAGTATTTCAGAAAATGCTGACCTCCTGGGATTTTCACACACAACATCTCTGAAATTTACAGAGAAGGGTACGAAAAATATCCAGTTCAGTTGGCAAAAATGTCTTGTTAATGAGAGAAGTCAGAGGAATATGGCCAGGCTGGTTCAAGATGATAGGAAGGTGATAGTATCTGAAATAACTACGCATTACAACAGTGGTGTGAAGACCATCTTTGAATGAATAACACGTTGAACCTTGAAGTGGATGGGCGATAGTAGCAGAAGACCACAACCATTCTCAGAGGACATTGTGATAAATAAGCTTGCTCTTTGAAAGGGCCGTGACTTTTTTATTTTACTTAGAGATACAGCGTGGTAACAGGCCCTTCTAGCTCAGTGAGCCCGCGTCACCCAATTATGCCCATGTGACCATTTAACCTACGAACCCTACGTACGTCTTTGGAATGTGGAACGGAACCGCAGCACCCGGGGAACAGACAATTAATATTCCCTACGCAATCACGGGGAAAACATAAAAACTTTCAGAGAGCAGAGGAATTGAATTCGGGTCATTGGCGCTGTAATAGCAAAGCACTACACTACTGTACTGCCCATAATAAACACTTGATTGAGTAGGCTTCATAGCTTCCCCTTGCTCAAGTAAGGAAGATATTCTAATTGGCTGTAAACCTTAACCTTCTCCCTCCACAGTATATTATCTGTGTCTAAAGATTTTACCTCTTCATATTTGTTATAATCTCGCCATAACTGTTCAATATTTATCATAGGGTTGACACAGCCTCGCTGATACACCCGGCGCACTGCTGTTATCCTTTGGTTCTCTGCATAGGATCCTACTGCCTCCCTGTCGGAAGTCATGTGGAAGCACGTTAGAGTGAACACAAGCTTTCTCTCTGAATAATTAAAGTCAGAATGAATGAACAAAATATAACAATATTCATTACTTACACTCCTTTCAGAAAGTTAATGTAATCAACCCAGATCTGCAAGAGATTATTAAAATTATTACAGTTTCAATTCACAAAGCATTTATAAAATCTTTTTAACAAGTTGCAGAATTGAAAAGAAAAGAATTACTTGGTAGGACATAATCTCCATGCCAATTTTATCCAAGGCAAAATCATAAGCTTGGGCCATCTTCTCCCTGCAGTGCAACAGATGAAGGAGTTATGGAACATTTTTTGACAGCTGGAAATAAAATTATTTTAAAAACTGAAAGCAAAGCTACAACACTTCAGCACTTACTTGTAACTAGGAAGTTTCCCTTTAGTTTCCCGTACATAAGCCAAATAACATTTCCATAGATCAATATGCAAAACCTTCATAAGACATCGCTGAAACAACTGAAAAAAAAAACAAATAAAATTAGAAATTTCTGAATGAGAAAAATTTTAAGACATATTTCTTACTGTTCTTTAGACCATAAATTATGCCATGACCAAGAGGTGCTGTGGCTAGCTCTCCTTAGAACTCCAGACATCTCTGTTTATAGAGCAAATATTGCAAGGACACATTTCCTGCTAGGAGCCCAACTCTTTTGAACAAAGGTCTGTGTACTTGATTCATAGAATGTAAAACTCAAAAACATTTAATTTCATTCCAGTGCTGACAGTCTATTTAAGCTTCCTCCCACCCTTCTCTGATCTCTTTTCACTAAAATGGACTTTGCTTTTTTTTTGTTCTAAGGGTTTTTTAAAATCAAAAAAAAGCGTACAATTTATGTTTATCTTGCCAATCCCCACCACCCAGGCCACGATCTCTTCTTATTGCTGCCACCAGGAAGGAGGTACAGGAGCCTCAGGATCCACACCAGTAGGTTCAGGAACAGTTATTACATCTCAACCATCAGGCTCTTGAACCAGAGGGGATAACTTCGCTCACTCCATTACTGAAACGTTCCCACAAACTATGGATTCACTTTCATTGACTCCTCACCTCATGTTCTTAATATTTATTGTGTAGTCGTGTGCAAACACGCTACTAAAGAAACACACGGAGGCAGAGAGAGCTGAACTCAGAATGCCTTTACTGATTCAAAATCGCGCGCTTAAATCTCCCCTCCCATGGGCCCCTGCAACCCGCGGGGCAGACGTGACGTCAGACTGTCCCTGGAAAGTCCACCCTGAGTGGGTAGTTCAAAACGCTACCGCGTGTCTGCCCGCAGCTCCCGATGGCGATTCGAGTCCCGAGTGTGCAGGCCGCCACAATGGCTTATTTATCCATCTATCTATTTATTTATTATTATTATTTCTTTCTTTTTCTAATTGCAGTTTGCTGTCTTTTGCAAACTGGATGAATGCCCGAGTTGATGCGGTCTTTCACTGATTCTATTATGGCTGTTACTCGATTATGGGTTCATTGGGTTTGCCCACAGGAAAATGAATCTCAGGGTTGTATATGGTGACATACAGTGCCTATAAAAAGTATTCACCCCCCCCACCCGAAGCTTTTGTGTTTTACTGTTTTGCAACATTGAATCACAGTGGATTTAATTTGGTGTTTTTTTTACACTGATCAACAGAAATGACTCTTTTGTGTCAAAATGAAAACAAATTTCTACAAATTGGTGTAAATTTATCACAATTATTAAGCACAAAATGATTGACTGCATTATTACTCACCCCCCTTCGTCAGTACTTAGTAGATGTTCCTTTGGCAGCAATTACAGCCTTGAGTCTGTGTGTATAGGTCTCTATCAGCTTTGCACAACTGGACACTGCAATTTTTCCCCATTCTTCTTTACAAAACTGCTCAAGCTTTGTCAGATTGCATGAGGATCGTGAGTGAACAGCCCTTTCTTTACAAGTCCAGTCACTTAATTAGTTAAATGGAGATCTGTTTTTGGAGATCAGCTGTGTGCAGTCAAGGTGTTTCAATTGATTGTAATAAAAATACACCTGTATCTGGAAGGTCCAACTGCTGGTCAGTCAGTATCCTGGCAAAAACTACACCATGAAGACAAAACGCAAACACGAGGAAATCTGCAGATGCTGGAATTTCAAGCAACACACATAAATGTTGCTGGTGAACGCAGCAGACCAGGCAGCATCTCTAGGAAGAGGTACAGTCGACGTTTTGGGCCGAGACTCTTCGTCAGGACTAACTGAAAGAAGAGCTAGTAAGTGATTTGAAAGTGGGAGGGGGAGGGGGAGATCTGAAAATCCTGTCTTCTCCTATCATTTCAGATCTCCCCCTTCCACTTTCAAATCTCTTACTAGCTCTTCTTTCATTTAGTCCTGACGAAGGGTCTCGGCCTGAAACGTCGACTGTACCTCTTTCTAGAGATACTGCCTGGCCTGCTGCATTCACCAGCAACTTTTATGTGTGTTCCATGAAGACAAAAGTACACTCCAAGCAACTCTGCAAACAGGATACTGAAAAGTCAGGAGAAGGATACAAGAAAATTTTCAAGTCACTGAATATCCCTTGGATATTCCTTGAATATCCCAGTTAAGTCAATCATTAAGAAATGGAAAGAATATGGCACAGCTGTAAATCTGCCTGGATCAGACTGTCCTCAAACACTGTTTGACCGTGCAAGAAGGGGACTAGTGAGGGAGACCACAAAGAGACCTATGACAACTCTGGAGGAGGTACAAGCTTCAGTGGCTGAGATGGAAGAGTTGTAGAGCATACAACAACAGTTGCCTGGGTGCTTCACCAGTCACAGCTTTATGGGAGAGTGGCAAAGAGAAAGCCACCGTTGAAAAAAACTCGGATGAAATCTCAGCTAGAGTTTTGCGGAAGGCATTGTAGGAGACTTGAAGTCAGCTGGAAGAAGGTTCTATGGTCTCATGAAACCAAATTTGAGCATTTTGACCATCAGACTAAAAGCTATATCTGGCATAAGCCAACATTGCACATCATCAAAAACACACCATCCCTACCATGAAGCATGGTGATGACTGCATCATGCTCTGGGGATGTTTTACTGCAGCAGGCTCTGGAAGGCTTGTGAGGATAGAGGGTAAAATAAATGCAGCAAAATACAGGGAAATCATGGAGGAAAACTTGAAGCAGACTGCAAAAGAACTGCAATTTGGGAGAAGATTTGTTTTCCAGCAAGACAATGATCCCAAGCATAAAGCCAAAGCTACACAGGAGTGGCTTAAAAACAACAGAGTTAATGTCCTCAAGTGGTCAAGTCAGAGTCCAGACCTCAATCCAACTGAGAATTTGAAAAGGGTTGTTCACTCACAATCTCCATGAAATCTGACAAAGCTCAGATAAGCGAACATGTTAGCTTGCAGTGACTAACTAACTAACCATAAAGTACGCTTGGCTCCTTTCCTTCTAGTGTGTTAGTGGGATAACAATTAAAAACTGTAGCTTACCTTCTCGACTTTGTCGTAGTTTTTTGCTTTTATCTGTAGCAACAAAAAGAAAGATTCATTACATTTTCCATAAGTGAGGAGAAACTCTGTCTTAAAAAGAATAGCAGTTCCACACAGAGAACTCCCTGTGGTTAAATTTTGACATAGAAGGCAACATTATAAAAGAAAAAGATATTTAACGAGGATTCAAATTAGCATGGCAGTGATAGAGATATTTAGTGTCATTATATATAAGGTAGGAAGGATGTAAAGTTTGCTTATTCATTAAGATACTTTAATAACTCAAAATACCAAAAGAAAAATAAGATGAAAAAAAAGATGAAATAAAGATCTAAAATTTGTTCTAAATCATTTAACTTGTTTAAGTTATTGAATTGTATAGCATAGAAACAGGCCCTCAACCCACCATGTCTACATTCCACCATAATGCCTATCTGCACAAATCCTGCGTTAATTCAATACCTCCCCCTGCTCATTCAATGATGGTTCCAGATGCACCTTAAAAAATGTTATGGCCTGTACTCCAGCACCTCCTCTGGCAGCTCATTCCATATACAAATAGCTGTGTGTCAAAAATTTCTCTCTCAGATCTGCTATAAAACCATCCCCTTACACCTATGACACAGCCACCATAGGAAACAGGCACTAGCTATCCACCCTACTCATCCCTCTCATAATTATGTACCTCTATCATGACTCCTCTCAGCCTCCTTTACTCAGAGAAGATAGACCCATCGCCTCCTATCTTTTTTGTAACTCTAATCCTCCAATCTAAGCAATATTTTGGTGAATCTTTTCTGCACCCTCTCCCAAGCTTAATCACATCCTTCCTATAGTGTGGCGATACACAATACTCCAAGTGCTGCCTAATGAACAATTTGTACAACTGTAACATAATATCCCAACTCTTGACTGATGGCTGATGAGAGAAAGTGCACCATACCTGTCACCAGGCTGGCTACCTGTGCTGACATTTTCAGGGATCTCTGTACTTGTATCCCAAGGTCTCTCTATTCAGCAACACTTCCCAGCCATTTGCTGTGTATGACCTGCCCCGGCTTAACATCCCGAAATGCATCACTTTACACTTGTCTGAGTTTAACTCCATCTGCTATTCCCTTGCCCGCTTTCCCAGTTAATCTCTATCCTATTGCAACCTTAGACAAGCTCCTTCACTGTCCATTATATCACCAATATTGGTGTAATCTACAAACCTACTTTTCAAATCGCCTACATTCCCATCCAGGTTATTTATATATTTGACAAACAACAAAGAGTCAGAAGTGATCTTTGCACTATACCACTGGTTAGTCCCCCAATGAGAAAAATATCAGTCCTCCACTGCCACCTACCACTAACCCAATTCTGTATCTAATTTGATAGATCACTCTGGATCTCATATGTTCTAATCTCTAGGCCAGCCTACTGTGTGGAATCTTGTTATTAATGTCCCTGTACATAATGTTTACTACCCTATCCTCATTAATCCACTTCCTCACCTCCTCAAAAAATCCCAAATTCCTGAGACATGATTTCCCTTTGCATAAGTCCATATAACTAACCTTAATCAGTCATTGTACTTCCAAATGAAAATAAATCCTGCCCTTCAGAATTCCTTCCAATAACTTTCCCACCACTGATGTAGGACTCACTGGCCCGACATTCCCTGGCTTATCCATTATCATGCATCGAAACCAGTTGAAATATAAAAATAATTTTATGTAGGAATGCTTTAGAATATCTTAATTACATTTACATGCTCTGAAAGAAGTCGTGAAGTTCACACCAGTGAGGCACATTTCTCAGCCACCGCCCAGTTTGCATGCCAATACTGCAGTGGAGGCCTATAAAGGTCAGACAGCTGCAATGCTGCTCCAAGAGTTGCAATTTGATTCTGACAGAACCCAAAACCCTATAAAGTTCAAACTAAAGATCACAGATTGGAGGATGATTATATACAACTGGATTATATTTTACTGTGCTCTAGTTATCAAAGAAAATCTGGAATTTAACTTACTACTGAAATATTAATGTGCCGCTGTAGCAGGTGAAAATTTGTAGTAGGTGTAAATTATTTTCCTGAATGCATTTCTCTTTCCCAGATGAATATACAGGTTTTGCTTCTACCTCCTCTGGGACAGAGAATTCCTGATCTCAACTACACTCCATATGAGAAATGATTTTTGTCTCATTCCCTTTTGATCTTTTGTCCAGAATACTGCATATAAATCTGCATTTTCTGGACCACCCATTGATGAGAACAACTTCCCTATATCATCCTCTATCTAACCATCAGAACCTTATACAGATGTGTAGCCTACGCTCAATATTCTTTGCGTCAACCTCACTTTTCCTGGGCTAAACTTACAGCTGAAAATCCTCAGCCCTAGAACCATGTCTGCGCCCCTTCTGGGACTTTCAGAACATTCCTGGAATTTGATAACCAAAATTTGAATGCAGTTCTCCAGCTGTGCCCTTTAAACAAGTTCATTGTCCCTGCTTTTGAACTCAATGCCTCAATTTATTGAGGTAATAACCCATAACACTGCCTATGCCATGCAAGATTAAAATAATTAATATCATCACTACTTTATGAAGACTTGAATTTTAAAAATACAAGCTAAATCAGTCATGTTTTAATCTTCCTTTATGGAGGGGATTGGAGTGAAGGTGTCAAACAGATCAAGTAGTTTAACATAATAAACATTAGTTTGGATGAAGAGGCATTTAATCAGAAATGTTAATTTTGTTTCTGTCTCCAAAGATGTGGGCTAATAAAGTCATTCAGTTACACAGAAGGAATCATTTGGCCATCACATCTATGACAACCCCTTTCTTCCCATTCACTAACCCCATTTACCTGTATTAGGATTGTATCTTTCTACGCCTTGCCTGTTTAAGTGTTTGAGTAGAAGCCTCTGAAGTATAGCATTTTATCTGATTTCCTCACCTCCTCTGGCACTGCATTCTATACATCAACTATGTTCTATGTGAAAAACTTCCCCCTAAAATCCTTTAAATCTTCTACCTCTCACCTTAAAACTGTACCTTTTGTTTTGATAGATGTACCATGGGTAAAAGATGTCGACTATCTATGTCTCTCATAATCTAACATACTTTTATCTGGTGATCTTGCCAGATAAGATTTGGATAACCTGGTTTTCTCTAGAATAGGGGTTCCCAATCTTTTTTACATCACGGACCCTTACCATTAACCGAGTGGTCCTTGGACGCCAGATTTAGAAGCCCTGCTCGACAGAATACAAGTCCAACCTGTCCAATCTCTCTCCATATGTAAAGTCCTCTGCACTCTCTCCAGTGCAATCACATATTTCTTATGGTGTGATGACCAGAACTACATACAATACTCGAGATGTGGTCTAGCATTTGGCATTAAGTTGCTGTTTAATAACTAACTTTTATCTTCTTTGTCGTCTTATGATCAGCTAAACATCTCCAACAGGTTCTGTTGATTTTTCAAAATTTTCAGCAACTAGTGCTTTTGTTTTTGTGTTAATATCTCAGAACTTGTGTCCTGGGGCCAATAAATATATCAATTTCTAATGAAGTACAGTGTCCAGCTATCTGGGCTTTGCACATTAAATTGAATTTATTTAAATTTTACACCCATCTCGCAACGTGAGGGAGTAAAAATCTGTGCGTTGTGACACCATCACAATGTACAGACATGTGAATTTAAAAGTCTATTGGCTTGTAGAAGGAAGCTGTCCCATAGCCTGTTGGTTCTGGCTTTAATGCCATGGTACCGTTTGCCAGATGGAAGCAGCTGGAACAGTTTATAGTCATAGTCATACTTTATTGATCCCGGGGGAAATTGGTTTTCGTTACAGTTGCACCATAAATAATTAAATAGTAATAAAACCATAAATAGTTAAATAGTGATATGTAAATTATGCCAGGAAATAAGTCCAGGACCAGCCTATTGGCTCAGGGTGTCTGACCCTCCAAGGGAGGAGTTGTAAAGTTTGATGGCCACAGGCAGGAATGACTTCCTACGACGCTTTGTGTTGCATCTCGGTGGAATGAGTCTCTGGCTGAATGTACTCCTGTGCCCAACCAGTACATTATGTAGTGGATGGGAGACATTGTCCAAGATGGCATGCAACATGGACAGCATCCTCTTTTCAGACACCACCGTCAGAGAGTCCAGTTCCATCCCCACAACATCACTGGCCTTACGAATAGTTGGGGTGACTGGTGTCCCCGATGATCTTCCAGGCCTTCTTTACACACCTGCTGCTGTAGGTGTCCTCAGTGGAGGCAAGTTCACACCCACGTATGCGCTGGGCTGTCCGAATCACTTTCTGCAGTGCCCAGCAATCAAGGTTGGTGCAGTTCCCGTACCAGGTGGTGATACAGCCAGTCAGGATACTCTCATGGCGGCCCTTTAGAAGGCCTTGAGGACTTGAGCGCTCCTGCGAACTTCCCCAGCCGCCTGAGGTGGAAGAGACGCTGTTGTGATTTTTTTTTTGCCACACAACTGGTGTGTACAGTCCAGGTGAAACCCTACCTCAAACATCTGAAATGCAATATGCCCACATCTTCACTGAACAACTGCTAGTTGTTTCAGATTTCTAACAGATACTGTTCTTTGTATAGTGAATTTTCATTGGTGTTGGACCAATTCTGGATCATTTCGCAGCTTGGGGCTGGCAGGAAAAGCTAAGGTTTAACTTGAGTTTTGCAGTACAGGAGGAATCATCTGCAAACTGGCAGCTCAAACCAACATACAACCTAGAAATAAA
The DNA here is from genome assembly GCF_963921235.1 of Mobula hypostoma. NCBI lineage: Eukaryota > Metazoa > Chordata > Chondrichthyes > Myliobatiformes > Myliobatidae > Mobula > Mobula hypostoma. The sequence goes on from NC_086107.1 coordinate 10,407,362, forward strand.
CCTTGTGTTTCTTCAAGAAAGAAAGAAAAAGATAGGCTCTTAACATTGCTTCTGACTTTCAGGTTTTAAGAAAATGAGAACTTTGTCTTTGCTAACTAACTTATCTATAAAAATGAAGTTATATAAGTAATAAATTTATGGACTCATTGGTCTCCAATGTCCAGACACAATAGAACATGAGGACTCCAACATAATTTTATTAACGTTTTATTTTATCATTCGATTTCTTACAAAGTACTTGGATTTTACTTTTCCCCAAAAGGGAACTCCCTTGGGAAGCAAAAGCACAGAGTTGGAGTAATTAAGTTTTTATACATTGCAGCTGAGATGTAGGAAGCGAGATGCTACATTGCCTCCTGGTAGTCCCAATTATAAAGACAGTATATAGAAATTTACAACAGAAGACACAAAATGCCTAACTCTTGGAACATTCAAAACCCTGACTTAAAAATTCCATGAAGAGGAAAGAATGCCAATAATTTTCAATCAACAACAGGAAATGCGGAATAGATTTCTCCCAAGAATGATCAGCTTGTAATGTAATCAGGGTTAAGGGCCTTAAAAGGGCTTTTGTGTCTTAAAGTTCCATTGAGACTATATAAAAGTGCCAGTAAAGCTCTTCTGATGCTTTCCCCTATGATGTAGGAACACTGTGCAATTCTCCTCACTTTGCAGATATTCTGTGAAAACGTCTCAACATCTTTTGGTCTCCTTCTGAACCTTAAAACATTCATGGTGTAGAATTAAATTTTCTTTAATAATCACCAGTGTATTTCGTTTCACTCTAAGACTTCCAATGCCTTTATTGCACGTGTTATATGCTTCACTATACTTTGAGGGATCATAACAGAATTTGAAGATACTGTCCGACATTAACTAAACTTACTAGTCTGGAGGATATATCACAGATTTGATTAAAACAATAGTAGAGTTTTATTTTATCAAGGTCATGCAAGGAAATTATTGCAGGTCCCTTCAATATAAAGAGTTCTCTTCACATACTGTAAATCTTAGGTAGGAGACTCATCACAACATTGTACAAGGAGTATCTATTGTTTCTGGAGATCATGCTTTTCTTAAAACCAGAATTTTTCTCCTTTGACTTTCCTTGAATCATGAGAATCTGCAGTAAGGATTCAGTGAATGGAACCAGGGAGCAGAACTCCAAGGGATAACTTCTCTGCCTTTGGTTCAACATGCTAACATTACTGCTGGAGCTCTTGCAAAAAAAAAATCCACCAAGGAGTCTTAAAAACTCACAGGCTCTTCTGAACATTGTCAGTCAGATTCTATAAAGAAACTCTAAAATACTAAATCCCTTTAATTCAAAATTCAAGACTGCCTAATGTCATTTCTAGTTTACAAGTGTAAACAAGAAGAAAATAATTGTTGAAGCAGCACAAAAAAACACAATAAGACAAAGAATACAATAATAAAAAACACAATAAATATAAATACATGAGAACTTGTATACATATGGTAGGTCGATTGTATAGACAAAATGATGCTAGGCACAGAAGTGTCAGTACATACGGTGACTGAGAAGAAATTATCAAGAAGTGGTGGTTGGGGGATGGTAGAGAATGATAACACAACAGATTCCATTGTTACATTCCCTTGAGTCAGCAGAATATATTTTCCCTGCAACGTAACCCCAATGTGATACCCGGGAATGCTCATATTATCTGATGCACTATTTTTCATGCAATAATCTTTGTGTCTAACTAGATAAGACCATAAAGACATAGGAACAGAATTAGGCCATTAGGCCCATCAAGTCTGGTCTGCAGTCCATCATGACTAATTTATTATTCTCAACACCATTGACACCCTTATTAATCAAGAACCTATCAACCTCCACTTTAAAATTACCCAATGTCTTGGCCTCCACACAGCTGTCTGTGGCAATAAATTCCAAATTCACCACCTCTAGCTAAAGAAATTCTTCCTTATCTCTGTTCTAAAGGGACATCTTGTTGAGCAATCCAGAGCCTCTTTGAATCACCGTCTAAAGAGTGAAATGAGCTGTGAATCGTGCAATACCTGGATACATTTCAGTCTGAAACTACTCACAGAACGGGCATCACAATTCATTAACTCTTAACAGAAGCACTTTTTTCCATGTGTACAGTAGCGAACTCCAAATAACTAGAGCAATGAGGAAGAAATTCTCCTAGAAGACATCACTAGCTCAGAAGCATAAAAAGCATTGCAGTAACGTGATGCTACTACAGCTCAGGGTGTCAGAGTTCAGAGTTCAATTCCAGCGCCACCTGTAAGGAGTTTCTATGTCCTCCCCGTGACTGCATGGTTTTCTCCGAGTGCTCCAGTCTGGTTAGTAAGTTAATTGGTCATTGTAAATGGTCCTGTGATTAGGCTAGGGTAAAAAGGGTGGGTTGCTGGGCACTGCGGCTCGTTGGGCCAGAAGAGTCTGTTCTGCACTGTATCTCTATATAAAATAAATATAGATAAACATACATGAACATGGAACAGTACAGCTCAGCCTACAATGTTGTTCTGAACCAACTAAATCAGTAATCAACCAAACTGATTTCCTCTGCCTACACAATGCCCATATCCTTGCATTTTCCTCATATTCGTGTCCCTAGCTAAACATTTCTTAAATGAGATGCCCCTCTCATCTCCTTTGAAATTACCCCCTTTCACTTTAAATGCACATCCTCTGGTATTAGCCCTTTCAACACTTGGGAAAAGACACTGTCTGACTGCTCGATCTATGCCTCTGATAACCTTATAAACCTCTATCACATCTCCCCTCAGCCTCCACTGTTCCATCTCTACTACAAACCTATTCTTCAAAGATGTTGTGCATTACAGTCAGCATTAGTCATGATGTGAAACTTCCACTGAATTTACCTTTTACAGAAACGTGGGATTGAAGAATCTGCGTGTCTCTCAAGATCTTGTAGTACTGATCTGAGTATCAATAATTAACAAAGGAAAAGTCCCACAGCTGGACTCTAACTATCGTGGCTAGGTAGGTGTTTTAATAACCTGGACGGCATAGATTCCAAAAAAAAAGAGCCAGGCACCCTTGCAGAAGGATACTGAAATAACTTCTTCAATCATGTCAGTTATCCATGTTACAGATCTATATGAATTTCATTAGTACACTGTCAGCGGGAATGCAATCTGTGAATTGGGCTTTCTTTCCACTTTTTGTTCTTGGGATGTATAGTGATTTAGTCCAAAGATCAACCATGCCATTAGTTAATTGCCCAAAACACTTAGCAATCAAGGGTAATTCAGCGGAAACTGCCCCTCTCATTAGTTATATTAGATATAACTAACTGTCTTCATTAGTTAAATCTAAAGTCTCAGAAGACTTTTAGCTTTAAGACTTTTGGTGTGGTTGTTGATGAAACTGCGTCCAAAAACAAAGCTTTTTTGGTTTTATGCTCATTCATTCATTGTAGGGGTCAACAAAAGGCCAGGAAACATTTATGTTTATTTATTTAGAGATACAGAACAGAATTGGCCCTTCTGGCCCAACGAGCTGCCCAGCCAGCCAGCCAGCTATTTACCCTTGCCTAATCACAGGACAATTTACAATAACTGATTAACCTACAGATGGGTACGCCATTGGAATGTAGGAGGAAACCTGTGGGGAGGACATAGAAACTCCTTACAGATGGCACTGGAATTGAACTCTGAACTCCTTCGCCCCGAGTTGTAATAGCGTCACGGTAACCACTAGGCTACCATGATGCCCTATTAGTCAGAGCAAGAGAGGCAGAGATTTCCAGGTGGAGTGTTGTAACAATTTTATACTTTCATAGTTATAGTACCATGACTGATATAAGTTTATTGATAAAGATTATTTACTGAACTGTATATAAATTTTTTAGCTATCATATTGGGATTTGAACTTGAAGTTCAGGTTGTGAATTGCTTATTAAGTAACGTGACAACTGTTCTACTGTTTCCACGGCAACAGCTTCTATATGCTTGAGCAGGAAGCCTATGTCGCACTCGCCGCCACAAATTAGCTTTCCCTTTCTGTTTTTGTCCTTTGAGACTAGAACATGAAGTCCTCCCTCATGGGAATGAGAGAAAGAGGTCAATAATGTTGACCAATTCATAGATTCATGGAGTTACTCAACCCTTTTTTTTTTGGCTACCCAGCCTCATCCCTAACCCTAAGATTCAGATGAAACTTTGTTCATAAGAAACTTTTTATGACAATAAGATCACCATGGTACAGGAGCCTACTTTTAAAGCAATTTCTTGTAGTTTACAAATATTTAAAGTGGGACTTGGTTGGTTCTGAGGAGCTTGCAGGAAAATAGTGAGATAGAGTGGTGCAGCACTTGCCGCGAGCCCGTATATCTGTAGGCCAGGGGTTGATTCTGATCTTTGGTTCTGTCTGCGTGGAGTTTGCATGCTCTTGCAGTAATTGCACATATGCTCCAGTTTCCTCCCATATCACAAGGATGTGTTGATTTTTAGGCTAATTGGCCACTGTAAGTTACAGTGGACCTCTGTGATAGGAGATCAAGGAGTGAATGGGCACCTGGAAGAGAACAGGAAATAACTGGGGAAAGGGATTACTGAGAACTGACAGACTCAATGGACTGAGCAGTCTTCTTGTAGAGCAAAAGGCAAAATGACAAGCATAATTTCTTGAAGGTGATAGGCCACGAAGAGTATCATACCAATTCCGGTCACTACACCTATGTGGTGGGCCAGATTGTTTGTTTCCATGCGATGGAAGGTAGATATCAGAATATTCTAAAGAAGTTGCCAAAAAGACTTAATTATGACCCCACAAATGAGGAACTAGAGGGTTAGGCTAGCGACGATGCAGTTGCTGCACCTGGGGCAAAGAACATCAATAGGGGATGAGACACAGGTATTCCAAGATATGTCTAGTTTAGACAGGTTAACTAAAGAGAAACTGTTCCCACTTGTTGATGTCAAAAGAATGGGGTACACAAATTTAATAAGATGGGAGAAGATACAGTAGCACTGACAGGAAAAAATATTTTTATGCTGAAATGGTTATGACCTGAAATGCACTGCTAACAAGGTAGTATAGAATCAAACCACAATTTAAAAGGGAAATATTATAGAAACTTGTAGAGCTGAGTGATAGGATGAATGGAATGGGGCCAAGAGGATTCCGCTGTGCTGTAACAATTCTAGCGATAAATCAGAAGTCACTTTCAATCATCAAAAGAGCAGATTCCCTACATCAAGCAACACACATCAAAGTTGCTGGTGAACGCAGCAGGCCAGGCAGCATCTCTAGGAAGAGGTACCCTCGGCCCGAAACGTCGACTGTACCTCTTCCTAGAGATGCTGCCTGGCCTGTTGCTTGAATTTCCAGCGTCTGCAGAATTCCTCGTGTTTGCGGTTCCTTACATCAACCATGTTCCTTTCAGATAAATACGAGGACACACAGACTTTACTAGAGGTGGGACACATTCAATGCTTGGATCATTTAAATAAGTAACGATCAAATATAAAGAGTTAAAATTATTTCACAGACTTTTCATCATTTGAAAAGTTAACTATTTCTCTCCCTACAAATGCTGTCCATCTTACTGCACATTTTCTAGTTGTATTTTAGGATTCCAGCACCTGCAGCATTTTGCATTTGGGCTGATAAACAAAACTGGGAACAAGTGAGTGCCTGACCATTTAGCAAAGCAGCTTATTGCTGGAACTGTCCATTAAATGTGGTCTGGCTGTGGTGAGGAAGATCCTCTCTGTGTCAAATTGTTAACAACCTTGAATTCTTGGTGCCAAAATGAACTACCCTTCAGAGAACAAGACCGTCACCATCTCTTGCTCGATTAAATCTTTATTCAGTAGGTGCATGGAGATACATTGGTATTTGTCCCAGTTCACCTTCAGCAGCATGACAGCAGAGGACCTTATGCTCTGGAGACTGCTCCCAGGGTGCACACTAGTGAATGGTATTCTCAGCAGAAGGAACTGCCCATGATGTAGTACTACCAACAGGCAGGCACAAGGGCAGGAAGGTAAGCCCGGGATTGGGGTGGAGAGGGCACTCTGACATTCCAGTTAGGGAAATTATCTAAAGTAGGGTCTTGATAGTGGAGATGTCTAGGGTATTCTTCAACAGTTCATTTTTTTCTCTTTGGATCTCCTGGATATGTAGTCCTCCCACCCACCCCGCTTCCCTTTATCTTGCAGCTTTTTCTTTCCCACAGCTTTTCAACAATTTGTGTTTCTACTTCTTTGCATTATCTGAGTGATTTATTATCTAAAATCGCATGTTGTTCTACCAAGTTATTATCAATGCTTTAACCGCCTCTTCATACTGAGAATATAGCTGCTTTCCATATCCATTTGGTTTCGTGCTTTAATCTTCAGACATGATATGAGTTAAACAATGGCTGTGGTATTTTGAGACTGTATGTGAGACAACCTCCAATTTACTAACGATGAATCATCTTGTTTCATATTTAGTAAGTAACATGGTTTGATAGTCCAAAGCAGTCAAGTTCAAAGAATGCCAGGATGATTGAAAACTTCAACTGAAGAATGAAATTGCTCCATTAATTGTGGATAATACTGCTCATTATCAATTTACAAATAAAGAAACAGTGTCAGCTGAAAGACACAAACATTTCACAAGAACATCTCACTCCTCTATCTTAATATTCTGCCATTCTCTGAGAACATTTCACATTAACTGTGAAAGGCAAAGGGGAAAAATTATTGATATATCTCTTTTCCTAACCTCAGGAGAACTAAGAGCACTTTTCAGTCAATAAGTATTGTAGAAATGTTGTAACATTGAAAATACGTCAGTTCATTTACACACCACAAACTCCCTCACACGTCAACATAATAACAGATAATCTTTTAATGTTGTTGCTGTGGGGATAAACATTAGGGATGCTAGAGAGCATTCCCCAGATCTTTAAAATTACACCAGGGAATTATTTTGTTTATATCCATCTACAGAAGCAGATGGTTTAAATATTTCATGAGGAAAACAGCACCCTCACTCAGGCCTGAGCCAATGGAGTACCATTTGAACCACGTTTCCTACGCTGATGTGAGAATGGTCACCACTGAGCTAATGTGACACAGCCTGCTGCCTCACACTACAGAGGTCACTTCCCATTTGAAATCTCACCTGTCAATATCCAAATGAATACTTTATTTTAAGAGGACAGCAATGTAGAGGATGCAGGTTCCAATTACCTTTCCCCATGGATAGAGGTGAATTGGAATAAATTAAGATCATTAGAGCACACTTCCACAACCAACATAACTATTACTTCTCATTGAATGTATTGCCCAGCAGGCGGCCTTTCTTCCCAATGTGCCCATACTATAAAGATAAGCTTTCAAAGCATTGTGGATATCTGCATATCAAGGGTCCTTCTAAATATTTAAAAGAGTTTTGTTTGGCTCCACCACTCTTCCAAACAGCAAGTTCTAAACCACTACCTTTATAAACTACAGTACAGTACCATATTGGTGTGTCACTGTAGCATAGTGGCTAACACAATGCTATTACAGTTTGGAGTTCAATTCTAGTGCTGTCTTTAAGAAGTTTACGTTATCCCTGTGACCACATGGGTTTCGTCTGGTTGCTCTGGTTTCCTCCCACAGTGCAAAGACGTACTGGTTAGTAGGTTAATTGGTCATTGTAAATTGTCCTGTGATTAATAGGTGGGTTGCTGGGCCAGAAGGGCCTGTTTCTCGTTGTACCTTTAAACAAATAAATACATATTACCTGTCTTCCAGCCAGCTGATGTCAGCCAGCCTGTAGCTGAACATGTTTGTTATAGCACTCATTAATCGCTTGGAAGGACCTTTCATATTAGGAGTCCTTAGAAGATTACAGCCCAGTAAGCTAGAGATAGATATAATTTCAATAGTGCAGAAGTCGGATCAACCTTAACCTACACACTTAGACTCAGTAAAAGCTTCTCAAGATACTTCTCAAAAATTGAAAGCTGATGCCAGGTTGAGAAATAAGAGGACAAAAATAAATCAGAGATAAGGAGTGCCTTCAAATAAGAGCAGAAATAATATTGACACACATAAGAAATTGCAGATGCTGGAATCTGGAGCAAAAAACAAACCACTAGTGATTCAGGAAAGTATAAGAGGTCCGTGTATGACCACTGGAAAGCTATCTCACATGCAAAGTGGAACTTCCAGACCAAACTTGAATCGCAGAAGGATCCTCGTTAGATGTGGCAGGACTTGAATGCCATCATCTTCTACAAAGCAAAACCAAGCAACATACAGAGCAGTTCATTGCCTTTATGCTTGCTTTGACCAACAAAACAAGGTACCTTCATAAACCTCCACAGCCTCTAATGACACTAATTTCACTCTGAGGCCAACATGAGAGCATCCTTCAGGACAGTGAGTCCACAGAAAGCATCTGGCCCAGATGGTGTACCTGGCCAAATATTGGATCATCTAGCTTAAGTATTTAGAAATCTTCAACCTCTTGCTTTGGCAATCTGAAGCACCCTCCTGCTTCAAGCAGGCTTCAATCATATCTGTGCCCAAGAAGAATGTGGTAACCTACCTTAATGACTACCGTCCAGTAGGACTTACATTCACAATGATGAAGTGCTTTGAGAAGCTGGTCATGAAGCATATCAATTCCTGCCCGAGGAGTGACTCGGATATAACCATATAACCATATAACAATTACAGTACGGAAACAGGCCATCTTGGCCCTTCTAGTCCGTGCCGAACTCTTACTCTCACCTAGTCCCACCGACCTACACTCAGCCCATAACCCTCCATTCCTTTCCTGTCCATATATCTATCCAATTTAACTTTAAACGACAACATCGAACCTGCCTCAACCACTTCTGCTGGAAGCTCGTTCCACACAGCTACCACTCTGAGTAAAGAAGATCCCCCTCATGTTACCCCTAAACTTTTGTCCTTTAACTCTCAACTCATGTCCTCTTGTTTGAATCTTCCCCACTCTCAATGGAAAAAGCCTATCCACATCAACTCTATCAATCCTCTTCATAATTTTAAACACCTCTATCAAGTCCCCCCTCAACTCTCTATGCTCCAAAGAATAAAGACCTAACTTGTTCAACCTTTCTCTGTAACTTAGGAGATGAAACCCAGGCAACATTTTAGTAAACCTCCTCTGTACGCTCTCTATTTTATTGACATCTTTCCTATAATTCAGTGACCAGAACTGTACACAATACTCCAAATTTGGCCTTACCAATACCCTATACAATTTCAACATTACATCCCAACTCCTATACTCAATGCTCTGATTAATAAAGGCCACCATACCAAAAGCTTTCTTCATCACCCTATCCACATGAGATTGCACCTTCAGGGAACTATGCACCATTATTCCTAGATCTCTCTGTTCTACAGTATTCTTCAATGCCCTACCATTTACCATGTATGTCCTATTTTGATTAGTCCTACCAAAATGTAGCACCTCACATTTATCAGCATTAAACTCCATCTGCCATCTTTCAGCCCACTCTTCTAACTATCCTAAATCTCTCTGCAAGCTTTGAAAACCTTCCTCATCATCCACAACGCCACCTATCTTAGTATCATCTGCATACTTACCAATCCAATTTACCACCCCATCATCCAGATCGTTAATATATATGACAAACAACATTGGACCCAGTACAGATCCCTGAGGCACACCACTACACACTGTCCTCCAATCTGACACACAGTTACCCACCACTACTCTCTGGCGTCTCCTATCTAACCACTGCTGAATCCATTTTACTACTTCCATATTAATGCCTAACGATTGAACCTTCCTAACTAACCTTCCGTGTGGAACCTTGTCAAAGGCCTTACTGAAGGCCATGTAGACAACATCCACCGCTTTACCCTCGTCAACTTCCTTAGTAACCTCATCAAAAAATTCAATAAGATTCGTCAAACATGACTTTCCACGCACAAATCCATGTTGACTGTTCCTAATCAGACTCTGTCTATCCAGATAATTATATATACCATCTCTAAGAATACTTTCCATCAATTTACCCACCACTGACGTCAAACTCACAGGCCGATAATTGCCAGGTTTACTCTTAGAACCCTTTTTAAACAATGGAACCACATGAGCAATATGCCAATCCTCCAGCACCATCCCTGTTTCTAATGATATTTGAAATATTTTTGTCAGAGCCCCTGCTATTTCTACACTAACTTCCCTCAAGGTCCTAGGGAATATCTTGCCCGCACCCGGAGACTTATCCACTTTCATATTCCTTAAAAGCGCCTTATATTCCTTACTACAAATATCTGCTATCTCCTTACAAATTTGCTCCTCCAGTTCTCTATCCCCATTAGGTGGTCTATAATACACCCCTATAAGAGTCACAACACTTTTCCTATTCCTCAATTCCACCCAAATAGCCTCCCTAGACGAGTCCACTAATCTAGTGTGGATCCACACTAATTTGCTTACCCTTACAACAGGTCAACAGCAGATGCCATTTCATTGGCTCTTCACTCAGCTCTGGAACATATGGACAATGAAGCTGCATACAACAGGATGCTCTTCAATGACTACAGCTCAGCATTAAACACCAGCATCCCTTTGAAACTCACCAATAAGCTCCAAGACCTAGGCTTCAATAACTCCTAGTGCAACTGGATCCACAATTTCCTCACCTACAGACCCCTGTCAGTAAGGACTGACATCTCCTCCACACTCATCATCAGCACAGATGCACCACAAGGCTGTATGCTTTGCCCCCTGTTCTAGTCCCTCAATACATATGACTGTGAGGCTCAGTACAGCTCCAAAGCCATATTTAAGTTTACTGACATCACTATTGTTGCCAAAATTAAAAGTGGTGACAAATCAGCATGTAGGAGGGAGATTGAAAATCTGGCTGAGTGGTGTCACAACAACCACCTCTTAATTCAATGTCAGCAAAACCAAAGAGTTGATTACTGACTACAGGAGGAAGAAGCCAAAGGTCCATGTGCTAATCCTCATTAGGGGATTGGAGGTGAAGAGGGCCAGTAATTTAAAATTCCTTGGTGCTACCATATCAAAGGATCTGTCTTGGACCAGAATGCAAGTGCCATTACAAAGAAGGTATGACAGAACCTCTACTTTCTGAGAAGCTTGCACAGATTTGGCATGTCATCTAAAACTCTGACAAACTTCTATAGATGCATAGTTTGAAAGTATCCTGACTGGTTGCATCATGACTTGGTACGGAAACACCAATGACCAGGAACAAAAAAGTACAGAAAGAGGTGGAATCCAACCAGTCCATCACAAGCAAAACCCTCCCCACCACTGAGCACATTTACAAGGGGTGTTGCCATAAGAAAGCAGCCTCCATCATTAAGGACCACCGCCATGCAGGCCATTCTCTCATTCGCTATTTCCATGGAGTGAGAGGTTCAGGAGACCATCATGTTCAGGAACAGTTATTACCCTTCAACCATCAGACCCCTGAACCAGCTGGGATAACTTCACATAATTCAATGCTGAACTGGCTCGACAACCTACAGACTCACTTGCAATGACTCCACAACTCATGTACTCAGTATATGCACAATTTGTCTTCTTTTACACAGTGGTTGTTTATCGGCCTTATGCAAAGTTTTCATAAATTCTATTGTATTTCTTTATTTTCATCTAAATGCCTGCAAGAAAATGAATCTCAAGGATGTATATGTACTTTGATAATACATTTACTCTGACTGGAGGAATTCAGTAGGTCAAGTAGTATCTATAACATTGCAAAAACTATAAAAGACCTATTCCTGAAGTAAGACTTTATATACACTGAATGAAATTGTCACCATAAACTGATACAGAATTCTATAAAGCATTGAAAAATGGACTTAATCTACCTTGAAGTGAAAAATCATAACCTTTTAAAATAACCTACATTTGAAATACTTAAACAGTATCAATGCACACTCAAGGTACTTTGTTAGTGCCAGGTGGCTTGCTAAGCAGCATTATGGTTTAGCTAAACTCAGAACTCATGCATCAAAATGTTGCACTTTCACAGTACTTTGCAGTAAGGCAATTCATTAACAACTTGAACTTACATCAAAACAAAACCTATTTCTTGATTGTCAAAGAAAGTTGAAAACAGCACTGCCAATGGAGAAAGACTGAAATCAACATTCCAAGTAAATTTATTATCAAAGTACATGTATGTCACCATGTACAGTACTACCTTGAGATTCATTTTCTTGCAGGCATTTATGGACACCAGAAATCCCAAACCCAAGGCAGTTAGTTTCATGGAATAACATTGGCAAATACAGATAGTATCTCCACAATTTCTTCTGCAAAATCTGTGCCACACTATTTCCTTGTAGAAGACTAACAAATTCCCAAACACCCTACCTCCCAACAGACACTCCATTCACTGTAATTCAAGATAAGCAATATTAATGCTACTATTATAGTTAGTGACCTGAAAGTGCCAAGTATAACTTTTCTTGGCATGTTACAGCTCTTAACTCTCATATCCCAAATATATGTCATTTTCTCTAATAACAGCTACAGGAGCTGTTATTACAAAAATAAGAGTACAAAAACATACTAAAATGTTCAGTTCCCTTGGATTTGTTCGTCAACAGTATCCCATGACCATGTTAGATTGAAGTTTAAAAGACCATGTTTCCTGAAGCAGCATAATTGCATTATGGATATCATACAGTCCTGCAGCAAATGTGGTTTAATAGTATTGTAAAAACTGCAGAAATTTATCATTGTTTAGCTGAAATAGCATGATTAATAATATTCATACGATTGGCAGATTCAGTGCTTTCCTCCACCCAGACTAGTGTAAGTAACAGCTCAACAGTGTGCTGGAAGAACTCAGCAGTTCAAGCAACATCTGTGAGAGGAAAAGAACAATTAATGTTTCAGGTTAAAACCTTGCACCAGGGACCAAACCATCAATTATTCCTTTCCTCCCACAGATACTGCTTGACCTAGAGTTCTTCCAGCAGATTGCTTATTGGTCCAGATTCCAATCTGCAGTCCCTTGTGTCTAATTAACAGCTCAGTTCATTTAAACCTTGCCATGAACAAATGTTATATCTGTGCATGCTTGAAATCAGCTGAGTCTTTTATAAAGTATTACCTGCACTCTGCAAGCATAGCAGACTGAAATATTTAAATTATTTTAAATATTTATCACCTTTGTCACCTCTTCCCTAGTATTTCGTAAATTTAAAATACCTTATTAGTTTATATACAGAAATATCCAGAACCTAGCACACATTTAAGCAGCATTTCAGTAGTCATTCAAATATTTACATCTTGTTACTGAAATGTAATACAAAGTTAAATTTAAAGCAATCATGCACTGGTTATTGAATTAACCTTTTTTTTAAAAGAGAAGGTCATGCAAGGCTATTATGTATGACAGAATGCAACATGAAATGTTACCCAAGGCTAGAGAAAGAGGATATGGTTTTATGATTGACACCTACAATTTATTTTGTCTTCACGGTTTCAATATACAAACCTTATTTATTCTTCGCTTCAAATTTTGGGCGTACTGCTAGCATAGTAAGCCAGGGAAGATGGGATTTAGAGCCAATCGAAAGATTAAACCACTGGCCTTTGAAAGGCATTGTCGGAAGAACTGAGAGAGGACTTTACTTTTTAATTTATTAATTAGTAATCTGGGAGCTTTCAACAAACCGAAGTTTATTTCCCATCCGATTGCCATTCAGAAGATGAACTGCTTCTTTAAAATGCTGCAGTCCTTTTTGAAGACAGAGGTGCTGTCAAGGAGGTGGTTCCAGGACTTATACTCAATGACAATGAAGGAATTGACAAGTCAGGATTGAGTGCAATTTGGAGGGGAACCTGCAAGAACTGGCCTTCCCATGTGCCTGCTGCCTTTGTTTTTTCTCCGGTAGCAAAGGTCACTCAATCAGGAACAGCCTGTGAATAACTGCTGTGTACTTTTTTAGGTGATAATGCAGACACTTTTGCGGAAAAGATTTACAAAGACGTTGCCAGGTCTCGAGTGATTGAGTTGTAGCTAGAGACTGGATGGCTGATGAAGAGTCTTCCTGGCCTGCTGGGTTCCTCCAGAATTTTGTGTGTGTTGTTTTTGACTTCCAGCCTCTGCAGAATTTCCTGTGGTTGTGGGTGAACGGAAGAGTAGGAAATTGAAAGGTGATATAACATCATGAGGAAGCATACAAAGGGTGAATGCACTCTGTCATTCCCCACCCCCTTCGCAAGGATAGAGAAACCAAAAACTGCAGGAAATAGGCTAAGGCGAGAGAAAAGATTTAATAAGAACTTGAGGAGCAACATTTAAAAAAAAAACAAGGAAGATGCATGAATGGAATGAGCTGCCAGAGTAAGGGTCCTGACAGAGGGTCTCGGCCCCAAACGTCGACTGTACCTCTTCCTAGAGATGCTGCCTGGCCTGCTGCGTTCACCAGCAATTTTTATGTGTGTTGCCAGGGGAAGTGTTGAGGCAGATACAATAACAACTTCTAAAAGACAGTTGGGGTGGGGGAGGGGGGCATTAAAAAAAAAGACAGTTGGACAGGAAAGGTTTAAAAGGATACATATCGGCCAAACATGGGTAAATAGAGCCAGCTTTGATTGGCATCTTGGTCAGCATACATCAGCTGGGCTGAAAGGCGCATTCCCATGCTGTGAAACTTTTGAGTCCATGCACGCAAGCCCCACTTGCTGCTCCCCCAGTGAAGCATATAACCGTTTATGATAGTGTGCAAGGTACCTAACAAGCCACTTCAGCATCTTGCATTAAATTGAGCTTCTTTAGTGTTGTGGGAGTTGTACTCATCCAGACAAATAGAGAATATTGTATCATACTCCTTATGTGTGCCCTACACATGGTGGAAAAGCACTGGGGTGTCCACAGGTGAGCCACATGCAACAGGACGAACAGACTTTGCCTTGTACCCTAAGGATTTAAGTGGATGGTTCAAATGTGTTTCTAATCATTGGTGACCACCAGGATCAGCACTCTAACACAGAATCTAGAAAGCAAAATAAAAGCTGAAAGTACTCCTTAGGTCAGGATGCAGTAGGGCAGAGAGGAACAAATCTATGTTTCAAGTTCATGCCTTGTTATCAGGAGCAGCTGAAGGTGGTATTGGAAATAGGTAATTGACAGGAGACAGAAAATGAAAAGCTTAATCATGGCTCTAATTAGGCAGCATTAAAACAAATTCCACATCACACTTTAATAATGTGAGCAAAGCCAGAAACAAGAATTCTGAATCAGAATCAAGTTTATTATCACTGACATGAAATTTATTGTTTTGTGGCAGCGATTACAAATAAGTTACAAATAAAGGTGGTGATTTTTTTTCTGATTTGTATAAAGGAGAAAGGTTCAGAAATACAAAACTGTAATCAAATCAGGAGTATGGAGAAGATCAAGTACAGTGATAGTGTCAATCATTGAGGCAAGCAGTCCAATCAGGTGAATACAGAATTGATATAACCCCGATTTTGTGAAGCAAAGAATTAAAACAGTTACTGAAGGCAAAGTCAGTGAGGCCGTACATCAGAGAGAGGTGGAGGAATACGTGGGTGTTTGGAAAGTGTGCAGAATTGAGCTCAGTCAATCATCTAACAAGAGCTCCATAATCACAGTAGAGATATTCCAACATTCAACAAAATGCATGCAATAGTCACCTAGGCACTCTAATAGTATTGCTATAACAGAAATCTACACCACTACCATATCCCTCAATCTACAACTACTACCAGGCTAAGGCATTAAACCCTACTCTTATGAACGTTGCTTAAGGACAATCCAGGAGCAGTACTAAGCTTACCTCAAAATAAGCCTGATGAAGCTGCAAGACAGGACTAAATGCGACTAAGCTGATGTGCCCCAAACAAAGCTAAGCAATTCATAATCAATGTATCAGATTTATCAGATGTCAACTTAATTGTGAATAGTCATGCTGAACTAAGAGGATGACGTAACTCCAGAAACATTCCCATTCTTAATGACGGTGGAGCAAAGGACAAGTGCTCGAGACAAGGCTGCAGCATTCAGTCAAACTGCTGAACAGATGATCCATCTCAGCTTCCTTCTGAGATCCCAGAGATCATAAAAGCTAGTCATCAGCCACTTTGATTCACTCCACATGACATCAAGGATCCAACTACAAGTACAGGGAGAACATCCCAGCTCTGGTACTGAAAATACACATTCCAGAACTACTACTACATCTGGCCAAAGTCTTTCAGTGCTGTTACAATGCTGAAATTTGCACAATGTAGAAAATTGCTCAGTTTTGCCCCATTCACAAGAAGCGGGACAATTGTAATCAGGCTAATTACTACACAAACCGTCCACTCTCAGAACCAACTTTATTAAACCATAAAACATAGGAGAATTAGGCCATTTGGCCCATCAAGTCTGCTCGACCATTCTATCATGGCTGATTTATTATCACACTCAACCACATTCTTCTGCCTTCTCCCTATAACCTTTGACGTCCTGATTAATCAAGAACCTAACAACCTCTGCCTTAAAATATACCCATTGACTTGGCCTCTACAGATGACTGTGGCAATAAATCCTATAAATTCACAACCTTCTGACTAAAAAATATTTTCTGATCTCTGTTCTAAATGGATGTCCCTCTATTCTGAGGCTGTGCCCTCTGGTCCAAGTCTCCCCCATCAGAAACACTCTCCCGACATCCACTCTAAGCCTTCATTATTTGGTAGGTTTCAACAAAATCCCCCTCATTTCTCTAAATTCCAGCGAGTATAGGCCCAGAGCCAAACGCTTATGTTAACGCCTTCATTCCTGGGATCATTCTCATGAACCTCCTGTAGACGCTCTCCAATACCAGCACATCTTTCTTAGATAAGGAGCACAAGACTGCTTGCAGTACTCAAAGTGTAGTCTGACCAATGCTTTACAAAATCTCAGCATTACATTTGCCTTTCTAACCACAGATTCAACCTGCAAGTTAACCTTTGGGTAATTCTGCACATGGACACTCAAGTCCCTTTGCACCTCAAATTTTTGAATTTTCTGCCCATTTAGAAAATCATACATGGCTTTATTCTTTCTACCAAAATGCATGACCATAAAAGTTCCCTACACTATATTACATCTCCCACTTCTTTGCTCATTCTTCCAATCTGTCTATGTCCCGCTCACTCAGCTCTACCTACCTCTTCACCTATCTTCATATCATCCGCAAACTTGGCCACAAAGCCGTGAATTTCATCATCTAAATCACTGACATATAATGTGAAAAGCAGTCCCAACACCGATCCTGCAGACCACCAGCAGTCACTAGAAAAGGTTCCCTTTATTTCCACTCTTAGCCTCTTGCCAGTCAGCCAATTTATCCATGCTAGTATTTCTGAAAATTGAAATAAACATTCACCAACACTCCTTTGTCTATCCTGTCTGTTATTTCCTCAAATTCCAACAGATTTGTCAGGCAAGATTTCCCCTTAAGGAAACCATGCTGACTTTGGTCTATTTTGTCATGTGCCCCCAAGTACCCCGAAACCTCATCCTTAATAATGGACTCCTAACATCTTTCCAACTGCTGGTCAGGCTAACCTGCCTATAATTTCCTTTCTTCTGCCTCCCTTTCTTAAAGAGTGGAGTGACATTTGCAATTTTCCAGTCCTCTGAAATCATTCCACAATCTAATGATTCTTGAAAGATTACTATGCCTCCACAATCTCTTCAGCTACCTCTTTCAGACCCCTGAGGTACAGGCCATCTGGTCCAGGTGACTAACCTATCTTCAGACCTTCCGGCTTCCAAGCACTTTTGCTTTGGTAATAGCTAAAACACTCACTTCTGCCTGACACTCAAATTTCAGGTATTCTGCTGTATCTTCCACAGTAAAGACTGACACAAAAAACACAAAAAAGTTTGTCCACCATTTCTTTGTCCCTTATTACTACCTCTCCAGCATCATTTTCTAGTTGATTCACCTCTCACCTCTCTGTGTAACTGAAAAAAACTTTTTGTATCCTTTTATTGTGTATTATTGGCTAGCTTACCTTCACATTTCATCTTTTCTCTCTTTATGGCTTTATAGTTGCCTTCTGTTGGTTTTTAAAAGCTTCCCAATTCTCTACCTTCCCACAATCATATGCCATGAAATTTGTTTTTGCAGCAGCAGTACAGTGTAGTACATAAAAATATCACTAAGTGACAAAAATAAAAATAAAAAAATAAATCAGCGCAAAAAGAGAGCAAAACAGTGGGGTAGTGTTAACGGGTTCATAGACTGTTCAGGAATCTGATGGTGGGGTGGGGGGGGGCGAGTTGTTCCTAAAATGTTGAGTGCGGGTCTTCAGCCTCCTGTACCTCCTCTCTGAAGGTAGCAATGAGAAAAGGGCATGTTCTGATCAGTTAGGGTTCTTAATGATGGATGCCACTACCTTGAGGCATCGCCTTTTTAAGATGTCTTCAGTGGTGTGGAGGTTGAAGCTGGCTGAGTCTGCACATTTTTCCAATCCTTTGCACACCAGACAGTGATGCAACCAGTAACAGCGCTCTCCACCGTACATTTGCAGAAAGGTTCTAGTTTGTGGTGAGACACTAAATATCCCCAAACTCAATTCTAATTAAGTATAGCCACTTGCATGCCTACTTCGTAACTGCATCAGTATGCTGGGTCCAGGATAGATCTTCAGAGATGTTGACATCTCAGAACTTGAAACGACTCGGTCTTTCCATTGCTAATCCCTCAATGAGGCCTGGTGTTTTCTCTTAACTTCCGCTTCTGGAAGCCTGCAAGCAATTCCTTGATCTTACTGATGTTGAACACAAGATTGTTGCTATGACATCACTCAACCAGCTAATCTAACTTACTCCTGTAAGCCTCTTCTTCACCATCTAATGTTCTGTCAACAACAGGCATTTATAGGTGGCTTTTGAGCTGTGCCAAACCACACAGTCACAACTGTAGAGACAGTAGACTGGATGAAAGGCATCATTAACACCAATCATCATCAATGCCCAATTGAGATTCCGCCACTCTGCTCCAGACCTCAAAGCCTTGGTCTGTACTGGGACCAAAGAGCTGAAAGTCAGGGGTGAAGTGTGTGATTACCTTTAACAGGTCGGTTTTGAATGTGTGGGGCAACAAGAACCACTGGTAAAACCGAAATCAAAGGACATCAATGCTTTGAATATTGAAGAATATTCGCTCAAAGAAAAATAGCTGTGGTTAAGAGGACAATTGTTCCAACCCCAGAACATCACCACTTTAGACTCTCAGGGCTTTATCCACCTTCAGTTGTTTCATCAATAACCTCTCTTTCTTTCATCCCAAGATCAGGAGTGGGGATATTTGCTTATGAATGCAAAACACTTATAATTTCTCAACAAGTGACAAGGCCTAGTTAGTAATCAGGCACGAGCTGGTAAGTGGAAAATAGCATTCACATCATAAATGACCTCCTCAAACAAGTATCTAACAACATACCTTTGACATTTAATGGAATTACCTTTTTTGAGTCTCCTACCTTCAGGTCCAGAGTCTTAATTGGATAGGCTACACAAGCACTTTGGATACGTGACCAAGTTAGAGGCCGAGTATCCAGCTGTGAGTGATTCACCTCCCGACATGCCAAAGCTTTTTCACCACGTACAAGGCACAAGTCAAGAGCATGGTGGAAATAAAATTAGCTTCATGTTACATATACACTGAAATAAAGTATACAGTGAAATGTGTCATTTGCATCAATGACCAACACAGTCCAAGGATTATGCTGAGGGCTGCTTGCAAGCGTCGCCATGCTTCTGGCACCAACATGCCCACAATTTACTAATCTAATCTACATATCTTCGGAATGTGGGAGAAAACTGGAGCATCTAGAGGTAACCACACGGTCACAGGGAGAATGTACAAACACCTTACAGATAGCAGCTGAATTAAACCCTGATTGTGATCGTAACGCTAACCCTGCAACTTCAACAACATTCAAGCTCAAGGACATCCAGGAAAAGCAGGTTTTTGATTGATATCTCACCATCCAATGTCTGGAGTATGGGAGGCAACAGGAGCACCTAACGGAAACCTTGGAAAGAATTTACAAACTCCTAAGAGAGAATTAAACCTGGCTTACTGGTACCGTAATTGCATTATGCTGACTGTTATGCTACTGTGCTGTCCTAGTTCCTCTCCAGGTTCCTACTACTATGATCTGGAAATCTGCCCTTCAAAGCTGGGTCTAAATGCTGCAATGGCATCCTGGAACACATTAACTAAGACTGCAAGTTTCAAGAAATTAGCTTAACATCACCTTTAAAAGATCAATTAAGAATAGGCAAATCTGCAAATATATTAAAAAAAATGAAAATTCCAGAAGATTTAGATACCTTTTTCTGCAATTACAGCAGCATCATGGAAACCAGTGGTTTAGACTTGTTTGTAGGAATTATAAGCATGGCTAAAACATCAAAGAAAATCATTTTTAATCTGTTTTCATGTTAAAAACTAAACTTGCATGTAACTTAAATTGGATATGCATCATGGTGAAAAGAATCATTGTTGTCAGTGATGCTTTGATGGAATAAATATTACTGGGTTGTTAGTTGTAAACAAAAACGCAAGACCCATTGGGTGTTTTGAAACATACTACAATGTATATACACTACAAATATAAACTTATTCTGGGAAAGGCTAGAAGTATGAAAGTCATAATTGGATAGGCGTGTGTATCAAGTCAAGTTTATTGCATTTAACTATAGACATGTATATAACATACATAACCATTTAGTGTATATAGAAACAAGACAACATTTCTCCAAACCAGGGTGCAAAGCACAGTAATACACATAACACACAATAACTTATGAAGATAAGGATAATATCTACAGATGAATCACAAATTAATAACAAACTAAGGTGCCCCTTAAATATTGTACTGGAACAGATTGACCAGTGATACTTTAAATACAATATGACAGGGAGCTCAGAAGCCGAATAGCCTGGGGGAAAAAGCTGTTTCTCCTCCTGACCATTCTTGTTTTTATGCATCATAGTCTCTTGCCTGATGGTAGAAAGTCAGAGGCTGTTGGATGGATAGGTGGGATCCTTACTAATAAGGGCAGTGCATATGCAGCACTCCTGATAAATGTCCCTGATGGATGATAGAGAAACCCCTATGATCTCTCAGCTGGTCTCACAGTCCTTTGTAGGGACTTCTGGTCCAATGCTCAGCTGCTCCTGTACCAGATGGAGATGCAACTTTGTCAGGATGCTCTCAATGGTGCTCAAGTAGAATTAAGATGGGGGAGGGGAGCCTTGCTTGCCTCCAAGTAAGTGGAGGCACTGCTGTGCCTTCCTGTTTAGGGAAGTGATATAGGGGACCAGGTGATGTCATCCTTGATGTGAACTCCTAGGAACTTGATGCATTTAACTCCCTCTATGGAGAAGCCATGTATTTGTTGTGGGTGCAGGGAGATGATGACTTGTATAATTGCAGATGCAAAAATGAAGATGCTCTAGTTGGGGGTAGAGGGGTACAACAAAGTTATATTTTTCGGTGTTTTGAATAAAATTCAAGAGATACATTAAATAGTCAGTAAATATTCACAGACTATAATGCAGAGCTGATAAGAGGGAAAAAGAATGAAAGCTACTATGGCTGGGTTGAAATTTGGTTTAAACTCACCTAGGATGGGCATACAAGTTTCCGTATTCTGCTAAAGAAAAATAGCTAACATGCCACTGAACCGAAATGTTAACTTCATCCATGAAGGCTTCATCTCCTGCTGACCAGTTCTGGCAGCTTGCTTCTATTCCAGATTTCCAGCATCTCTAGCTCTTTGATTTTCAAATAATTCACAATATTTAATGTGGTCTCAAATTGCAGAATCAATATCCATGGAATGAATATGGGAAGATGCACACACCCAGTGGCCACTCTATTAGTCACACTTGTACAGCAGCTCATCAATGCAAATACCTAATCAGCCAATCACATGGCAGCAACTCAGTGGATAAAAGCATGAAGACATGTAAAGTGGTTCAGTTGTTGTTCATCCAAACATCAGAATGGGGAAGAAATGTGATCTAACTCTAAGAGACTTTGACTGTGGAATGATTGTTAGTGCCAGATGGTGAGGCTTGCGTATCTCAGAAACTGCTGACCAACAGTCTCTGGAATTTAGAGAATGGTGTGAAAAATCAAAGAAAATAGAGTGAGTGACAGTTGTGGGTGAAAACATCCTGTTAATAAGCAAAGTCAGGAGAATGGCCAGACTGGTTGAAGCTGACAGTAACTCAAATAGCCATGTTACAACAGTGGTGTGCAGAAGAGCACCTCTGAACACAAAACTTGAAGTAGATGTGTGACAGAAGACCACACTGGTTCCATTCCTTACCGAATAAGGATATATTATTGAAACGTAGTACTTGATTTAAGGGAGTTTTCAACCATCCAACACAAGAATTTGAATAATTGAGAGAATTGGATAGATAGGGAGGGAATGACAGACATTTATTTGTCTAGGAAACTTTTGGACACATTCAAGTGTTCTTGTATCCTGAACCTTTCAATGTTCTTAAAGTTTATAGTCTTCTTCCAATGAGGGTGGCTATAACTGCATGTATTTTTATTTCAACCAAAACACTAATTCATGCAAAAGTTATTAAAGTTTTATTTTTTAAACATTTTAACATTGTCCAGTTTTCTGGAAGCATGAAAGGAAATTTACAGTAAAGTCTATATATTTTGTCACCCTACCATGTTGATATTAAGGGAGAGGAGGTGTTGGAGTTGTTAAAATACATTAAGATGGATAAGTCCTTGGGGCCTGATGGAATATTCCCCAGGCTGCTCCACGAGGCGAGGGAAGAAATTGCTGAGCCTCTGGCTAGGATCTTTATGCCCTCGTTGTCTACAGGAATGGTACCGGAGGATTGGAGGGAGGCGAATGTTGTCCCCTTGTTCAAAAAAGGTAGTAGGGATAGTCCGTGTAATTATAGACCAGTGAGCCTTACGTCTGTGGTGAGAAAGCTGTTGGAAAAGATTCTTAGAGATAGGATCTCTGGGCATTTAAAGAATCATGGTCTGATCAGGGACAGTCAGCATGGCTTTGTGAAGGGCAGATCATGTTTAACAAGCCTGACACAGTTCTTTGAGGAGGTGACCAAGCATATAGATGAGGGTAGTGCAGTGGATGTGATCTATATGGATTTTAGTAAGGCATTTGACAAGGTTCCACATGGTAGGCTTATTCAGCAAGTCAAAAGGCATGGAATCCAGGGAAGTTTGGCCAGGTGGATTCAGAATTGGCTTGCCTGCAGAAGGCAGAGGGTCATGGTGGAGGGAGTACATTCGGATTGGAGGGTTGTGACTAGTGGTGTTGCACAAGGATCGGTTCTGGGACCTCTACTTTTCATGATTTTTATTAACGACCTGGATGTGGGGATAGAAGGGTGGGTTGGCAAGTTTGCAGATGATACAAAGGTTGGTGGTGTTGTAGATAGTGTAGAGGATTGTCAAAGATTGCAGAGAGACGTTGATAGGATGCAGAAGTGGGCTGAGAAGTGGCAGATGGAGTTCAACCCGGAGAAGTGTGAGGTGGTACACTTTGGAAGGACAAACTCCATGGCAGAGTACAAAGTAAATGGCAGGATATCTGGTAGTGTGGAGGAGCAGAGGGATCTGGGGGTACATGTCCACAGATCCCTGAAAGTTGCCTCACAGATAGATAGGGTAGTTAAGAAAGCTTATGGGGTGTTAGCTTTCATAAGTCAAGGGATAGAGTTTAAGAGTCGTGAGGTAATGATGCAGCTTTATAAAACACTGGTTAGGCCACACTTGGAGTTCTGGTCACCTCACTATGGGAAGGATGTGGAAGCATTGGAAAGGGTACAGAGGAGATTTACCAGGATGCTGCCTGGTTTAGAGAGTATGCATTATAATCAGAGATTAAGGGAGCTAGGCTTTACTCTTTGGAGAGAAGGATGAGAGGAGACATGATAGTGGTATACAAGATATTAAGAGGAATAGATAGAGTGGACAGCCAGCGCCTCTTCCCCAGGGCACCACTGCTCAATACAAGAAGACATGGCTTTACGGTAAGGGGTGGGAAGTTCAAGTGGGATATTAGAGGAAGGTTTTTTTTACTCAGAAAGTGGTTGGTACGTGGAATGCACTGCCTGAGTCAGTGGTGGTGGCAGATACACTAGTGAAATTTAAGAGACTACTAGACAGGTACATGGAGGAATTTAAGGTGAGGGTTATTTGGGAGGCAGGGTTTGATGGTCGGCACAACATTGTGGGCCGAAGGGCCTGTACTGTGCTGAACTATTCTATGTTCTACTAAGCCAGATAAGCTCAGTTGTGATTATCACTGACATACATGTAAAATTTGTACGTGAGTGATGTGATGGATGCTGGGCATAGTTTTTGACTGCACTGCCTTCAACGGTATAACAGCAAGGATTCAGATTCTGGCATTTGTAGAACTACTTCATATAAAATCAAGTAAATCCATAAGGAATGCTTAATATATTGAATGTTAGCTTAACTGACACTTGAATGCCCAGGTCACTAGGCATTTAATTTCACTAAATGCCTAGTGGTCAATGAAGCACCATTAAAGCACAGCAAGTTAAATTTGCACATAACTGGCAGCATTTGCTAAATCGCAGAAACAAATGCTCTGCTTAATCTGTTTCTGGTGGTGTACACTGAAGAATATAAGAATTCTTCTCTTCAATGAATTATTCTGCCAAAGCAAGCAGAAGGTGCATCTAGTTCCACTAAGAAAGGATTTTTCCTGCTGTAGGATTCCCTCAACCATTTTGGTGTCAGTCTTGTTTCTAAATGTTAGGGCAGTGCTTGAACTCAAATTTTTATGTTTTGCGTTAATGGCCATTAACACACCCTCATATATTCTAGTTTAAAATACACTCAGTGGCAACTATTAGATATATCAGCTCATTAATGCAAATATCTGATCAGCCATTTGCGTGGCAGCAACTCAATACATAAAAGCATGCAGACATGATCGAGGTTCAGTTGTTGTTCAGACCAAACATCAGAATGGGGAAGAAATGTGATCTAATTGACTTTGATCATGGAATGACTGGTAACAGATGGAGCAAATTGAGTATCTCCTGGGATTTTCACACACAAGTCTCTAGAATTTACAGAGAATGGTGCAAGAAACAAAACATACAGTAAGCAACAGTTCTGTGGGTGAAAGTGCTTTGTTAATGGGAGAGGTCAGAGGAAGGCCAGACTGGTTCAAGCTGACAGTAAATAAAATAAAGCATTACAACAGTGGTGTACAGAAGAGGAACTCTGAACACATAACGCAAGACCATAAGACATGAAAGCAGAATAGGCCATTCAGCTCAGTCTGCTCCACCATTCCATCATGGATGATTTATTGGTTGTCAAACCTTGAAATAGACCGGCTACAGATGAAAACCACAAACGTACTCAGCAGCCACTTTATTAGGTATAGGAGCTACATAATAAAGTGGCCACTGAGTGTACATACAAAGCTATTTAAGATTTTCAGAGCTTCTCGTAGACCATTTACTCACCTAGTGCATAAATCCTCAGTTGATAAAACATTATCTGCAGACAAATTTCACACCTGTTAAGCTACTGCTGGCACAACTGCTCAAGAAAATGGTACAATATAACTACATTTTTCATGGTGTTCCTTCACAAATGCCAACAGTACAGATAATGGCAGTTTGTATCAAATATGCAATAGTGTGCGGAGCAGTAAGTTTGCTTTGGTGCTGGGAAATTATGCATATGTTTGAGATACGTGTACTGGTGCAGATTATTTTTTTTAAAAAAAGGGAAAATGCCAAGATAGGTTTAGCACCTGTTAAATCAGGTGAGCTGAACACCAAGAACAATTTTAACCAATTAATTTTCAAGCACTAATACTGATTCACCAAGATTACATTTACTTTCTGTCACAATGGTAAACCAGTTATTAATGAAAAATACCCTGCTGTTTAATATTTTGAAAGCAAGTTTTTTTTTTGTTTCCAAGGATTGTTTAGATGGACTACATAGAGGCTTTGAGAGCCAGCTATGAAATATCAACTAAATATTTCCATTTTTTTTACCTCTCAAGATGAACCAATGAGACAACTGGAACTCATTGCAGCTTAGGATAAACTAACAAGAATGGCAATAGGCACGTTAGATTATTACCTCTAAACTCAACCAGGGAAATATGGTAGCTAGGATTTGAGCCAAGTAACCAGAATTAAAAAGAAGACAGCATCAGTAACAACAACCATGATACTACTGAACTGTTATACATCACAACATTAAGGAAAAATACTGCCACCTTTACTAGTCTATATCAAATTCTAAGCATACACATCTTTTGATTAGTCCCTAGGGCTAAGATGGCCTGCTTTTACTTCAGTTCCAAGATGACTGACATTAGTGTGGCTACTGTTTCCACCACAGATACAGTTGGGCTGTCTGGCAGGGCAGGAGTCACTGTGGCTTGTTTGTTCATGATTTTGCCAGGTTTGAGGTCTTGATTTTCAAACATTTGTTTCTTCAGATGGCTATTGGCTCTGTTGACATATCAAAGGTGATTGAAATTCATAGTCAATGTTGGTCTTAAGAAGTGGCCCCCAAGACACAGAAATTAGTCCACATTTTCTTGGATTTCATTGATTGCCTTTGCTATCAGAGAGTATTAAACAGTGGGGCATGTTGGTAGTTTAGTGAAATCCATTATCCAATGTTTTGGTCAAAAGCGACATAGAGCTCATTTTCTGAACATGCATGAACACAAGAACCATCTGCCATGCACTTGTACAGCTGAATGACTTAAGCTGTAATGATCCTGCTTCTGGAGTGGAGACAATGTAGCTTGAACAGGTCCATAACAGATCCAAGTGAAAAGAATTTCCAAGGACAACCAAGTCTGAAGATTATCCAGATTCTCTTGAGTGATGGAATTAAAGTCACGCCAGTCCATGTACCTCTTTTGGCAGTGAAGATCACATTTATTGTGCATCTAGATCAGAGGTTCCCAATTTGGCGTCCACTGACCCTTTGCTCAATGGTATTACTTCGAGGTATATATATAAAAAAAGATTGGGAGCTCCTGCTCTGTATGGATGGAACCCACATCACATCTTCTGTGGGTTGAATACCACTTTGTAGCAGCACAGTAGCAAGGACATGGAACTTATTTTAGCAGGGAATTTCAATACCCATCACCAACAGTAGCATCACTGACCCAAAGGACATAGTTACCAGATAGGAGAGAGAAGGAGCAAGGGGGAAATCCACTTGACCATGTCTGATAACTGTAAATACTGCAGATGCATCCAACTTTGATAGTATTGGTAAGACTGACCATCACAGTCAACACAAAATCTTATCTATGTGCAACTACCATTAAGACTTGGTAGCTCAAAAGAGGACATTTAAAAGTCACTGCAAACTCTCAACAATCCGTAATTTTGATGCTTTAACATAAGACCAATAGACACAGGAACAGCATTAGGCCTGCATGTAACAGCTTTGGTTCAATGAAGATGGGTTTTCCTGTAAGAGTCTCATGAACCTGAAAGTGAAGGGCCAACTTGGTGAAGCCACATAAACCAAATCTACATGCAATTGTAAATGATGATTAACAATTAAATAGCCAAAGGGAAAGCGGCTCCCAGGATATTCCCATTTTTCAATAGTGGTACAGCCCAGGAATATCAAAGATGGGGCTCCAGCATCTTCTGCCTAAAGTGGTACGTAGACAATCCATCACTGCTCCATCCAATAGCCCCATTACCGAACTTGCCTTCAGCCAGCTCCATTAATTCCACAGGAAACCAATGAAAGGCTTGAAAGCAGTGGATAAAGCAAAGGCTCTGATAGTGTTTCAGAAAAGCTAGAACAGGACAAACCCAGCCACACTACCTCAATACAACCATAACTGTCAAATCAACTTGTTCAGGGTCCAGGCTGGACAGGGACAATTTAAAGGTATGCTTAACCAATCAATTAGCTTAGATGCTAGCTAAACATCCTGTATATTATTGAATTCTTATTTTCTATCCTAATAAACAAAAGGTCACATTAAGTTTTATACTATTTTACACTTAGCAAAACATATAAATACTTGGGGCTCAATTTTGATTAAAATTGTCTTATTGCAAATATTTCTTTCAATAGCACATCAGTAAAATATAGAGTCTTAATTAATATTATTTCTTTGTTATTTTGCATTCATCAGGTTTCCTGGAGTAATAACATGCAGAATATAATGGGACTAACAAACAGGATGCTCAGTGAACTAGTCAGTCTTTCAAGTCAAAACTTTTATAGCCTGCATAAAGAGGTGAAGGTTAAGGATGGAGTTAGAGCTGGCAGGTGATAGGTGGATCTATATGAGAAAGGCGGATAGGCAAAGGGAGGAGGTAAAAGTGGAAATGGTGGTAGCAAAAGGGCTACAGTTGATGGAATTTGATATGGTTGAACATGGAATCAAAGAAGGGAGGTGAAGTGGGCAGATGGGAAAATGGGGAGGGGGGGAGAGGGGACCCAGCGGAAGGAGCTTGAGAGTGATGGATAGATCAAGTGGAGGGGAATGAATCTAGTAAAATTATTTCCAAGAACCGGTACAGGTATGATACCGGTACTGGTAACCAATTTCCCCCAGGATCAATAAAGTATGACTAAGACAACCAGGCAACCTCTTCCCATACTTTAAGATTTCACAATTATTTTATTCCCATTACATGTTATTTAGATTAATTATATCCAAAAATCTAAAAGCCCTGGGAGAAAGAAATGTTGCTGCCTATTAATGAAAACTTAAGATTTTATTAACCAGTTATAGTTACAAGATAAAAGAAAGATGGTGATCACAGCATCCCTACTCTTACAATTTAGAGCTCATACAATTACTAGTGATGTTCATTTGCTGATACATCAGTGCTACAGTTTTATTTGCAAATGTTGAAATTTGATAACTTTTATGTTGACAGGGAGGGAGAGAAGTAAATAAATGTCAGGCAGCTTACCAAAAATTTAATTTGCTGACAAGCATTTGGCACATCTTTGGGATGAATTATTACCGCAAAGCTAGCAAATCAAAATAAAATATAAGATTTAAAGTTCTAAAATTTAAAAAATTACAGATATAGATTAAATCCTATTGCAAATGCTAAAAATCAATACATCTTACAAGGATGGGGGTCCAGTAGAATTTTTAGAGAGACCATTTGTGGCAGTCTCATCCAAATTGGAAGATTCTGGATTTGAGGCTAGTGAGATATAGAATAGAATCAAAGTTGATGCTCCAATGGAGTACCAAGTTAGTGCTATCCTGTCCAAGGTGCCACCGTCCTACTAAGTTGTCAAATTATGTCCTGTCTAATCTCTGAGGTCTATGAACACAATTTTTTTTGTAATGCTATTTCTGTAATTTATAGCAATTTTATATATTTGCACTTTGCAAGCCAACGTATTTCACATTAATCAGTAACAAATCTGTTAGTGCACAGACTCTTTATCTATCTAAACCTTTGAGACATTTTTTGCACTATAGCATTATCCCTCAATCAAAACTATAGCAAAAGTTTGGCTTCCATTAATCTGGAGGCACTGTGTTCTTTAGCTGCTGCATATCCTATGTAATAAAAACAATTACACCTCAGAAAAGCCTTACTGGCTGCAAGGAACTATGATATATGAAAAGGTAAGCAAAATCACTATACAAATGCATGCTTTATTTACTTTCTTGTCTTGGAAAGCTGAGGTCATGTGCAGTAGGATTATACAACCAGACTGAAATTTCTACGGCTTATACATCTAGCATGAGCTTTTTCAGAATGTCAACTTTTGCGACATCCTCAAAATGTATCACTTCAAACTACAGCACAACAAAACTGTATGGCTCAGAGTTGGACTAGCCCACTGAAGGCCAGTTTATTCCACAGCTCTTTCCCTTCAATATGCATCTAATCTTCACAAATGAACTTGCATTAACATTTCCATGTAGTACATGTCAAAACAGCCCAAATCTTCTATGTACCAGCTACAGACCTACTTAACTGTGGAAATAAGGATTCCTGCAAGACACAAACCCAAACTTTCACTGCTGACTACCACTGAAAGGATCACTGAGCCACAATGATGGAATCCTAAAGAGATTCCTGAACTTCTGTACATTGTCCCAGCAAATACACCAGTAAATCTGTCTGAAGAATGTCCAGCTACCCCATTTATTTAAATGGAAATGAAGTGGCAAAGAAATTAAAATTCATTAACTCAATTGTATTTAATTTTCTTTTCTGTTTGTAAATTTTAATTAGATTAACTAGGTATGGTTAAATCAATAGCTTTTGAATGCTGAACAGTGGCATTCAAACAATAAACCTGTATATTTGACAGCTCTGGGGAGACAGCTTGGCTAGTGTCTAAAGGCAGACAGCTTGCATTATTATTAGAAGGGGCTTTTGCTGCACTGGAGCTTGTCAATCAGCTTGAAGCAGGTTTATTTTTAGAAGTTTGTGTTCCAGAACCTTGTCAGTTTTTTTTAAAATATCATTCTTAGACCTTTTGCCAAACTCTTTATTCCCTCTAAACTAAACCCATTAAGATTTTGTACATTTAAGTCAATAGTTCGAGTTTATGAAGTTTGAACTATGAATATACAATCAACTTCATAGTTGCAAAACTACTACATAGAAAACCTGTTAATATATAAAGAAAGCAATTAAATGGTAGTTTCCAACTGCATGTCATGTAGGGAGGCTGGTCAAGGGACTTGGTCACAAAATTAGGTGAGGTCCTCAGAAGTTCATCCCACTCTGGACCTAATCCAATATGGTACTAGTGACAATTATACTGGGAAACCTGCAAGCCAAATTTAACCCTTTCATTTGAATAGATGAGCTATTATAGTAAGTACAAATAAAACAATGCAAGTGTACTCAATTTGTTTTGTATCTTCTAGTGTTTAACTCATTGTCAAAGTGCACTGATTTTTGTTTGACGTGTACTTTTCTAACTAGATATGATAAATGTACATATGAACACTTCATTCTTTGGAAAGGCTATTATAGCAGTGTAAGGTTGCAATTAAAATTAGGCAAACAATAACTTACATACACCATGATTTTACAAGTGAAATAATGTTTGATTTATTTAGAATATACATGCTCAAATAGTACGTCACAATAAGATCTGCAAACATTGTAAACCAATTGTCCAAGTGTTTAGTCAAAGGTATTCTGCTAAATTTTAGGTCAATATAAACACTGATCAATAGAATTACAACTATTAAAGTACAGAATACAATGTTCTTTGTACAAGATACACTGCAGACATGTGCCATGAATAAGACCGCTCCCTAAACGGAAAGAATTAAACAGATCATCTGGTTTTGGATGCACTAACATTCCAAGAACAGAAATTAATGTTTTTGTTACCTCAATTAAAGGGATTACAACTGTCAGGTGACATTGATATTTTCATAAAATTTACAAAGCAAATCAATTCAACATTTGCCCAGAATGTAGCATCCAACGATGCAAAGCCTTGGAACAATTGCCAGTCTTGCATCACACGTAACAAGCCACAATTTGTCAATTGGTTTAGATACATCAGCCAGAGAATAAAACCTAATTTTAAAAAGTTCAGTCTGTGCCATTGGGTCAATGTGTATGCCCAAAGCTTGGTACATGCAAATGACCTCTCATTCATTGCTTACCCTTTATTACAATGACCATTAAAATCCTGCTTGATTATGGACCTAATGCAGGTAAATGAGATTGTGTACACAAGTGCAACAGTTGATGTGATGTGGAGGGTTAAAGGATCCTGTTTTTACTCTATCAAGAGTAGAATCAGCACAGTGAAAAAAATCATTAGGTCTAGAGTGAGGGTGACAGACCCACAAAACTTGCTGACTTTGGGCTGCCTTAGAAGTCAGATTACTTAACCCATTCGCAAAAAAGAACCAAATACTTGCAGGTAATTATTGCAAGATTAACTAAGCTTATTTTTAATAGGATGATGATCAGGTGCTTTTTTTGCATTTTCCTTGCCAGTTCTTCTCCACTACTACAAAGCAGCAATTCCTAGATGAGTTCATTCCAATAAATGATGGGTGGCCTCTTGATACTTCAGTGGGATGTCCTGTGTCCATATGCAAGAATGTCACCTTGGATGGAGTCTTGGTCCTTCAAATAGACTCAGAGCTGAATTCTATTTTACTTTTAAGAGAAGCATTCAACCTCCACAGGGTTTGCTCAGTAATGTCTAAGAGCACTAATCTATTTGATCCACATTTCAAGTTCAACTATCACTGCTGCAGCTAAGATGAAGTTCAGGGCATGGATTGAACTCATGTTTTTATATTGCACTTCATCTACTCATTCAATAACTGGAAGTAAAATGCACTCTCAAGATCTTTGCAGCAAGAGTAACTTTGAAAGTAGACTGATCCAAGATTGTTTAATGTCATTTCCAGCATAAGTATAAAGGAGAAAATAATTGTTACTCCAAGCCTGATGCACACAAAAAAAACAAGGTAACATTAATAAAAAATAATATAAATTCATAAGATGTATACATAAATTGATTGCATGTCCATAAAGGTGACTGACAGGGAATGTAGTGGCAGGTTGGGTTATTGTGTGGAGCCTTACTGCTTGGGGAAAGCAACTGTGAGTCTGATGGTCCTGATGTGGATGCTATGTAGCCTCCTCCCTGATGGGAGAGAAACAAACTGTCTACATGCAGGGTGGGTGGGATCCTTAATGATATCACTGGCCTTTTTCTGGCACCATGATACTTGAAATAATGAAATGTTGAGATAGCAAGGACTAAAAGGAAGATCCACCTCTAGAGCACACTGCATAACAAGAAATATTTGTCAACGGTAGTTATCAAATTAGCAAACCAGTTTTTAATCTTCTGAAAAATGTTAGATATAGAATTCCCTACTTTAGTTAGTCCTGACGAAGGGTCTCGGACCGAAACGTCGACTGTACCAAAGCACAATGTCTAAATGACAGATGTTAACTTTGACTGGTCCAGTACTGATGAAATCCATTGTTGGTTTCATGTACAAAAGGCCACTTAGATAGAGCGCTATACAAGTGTCACTTATATTAATAGAACCATTCTTCACCATAGATCCGCAGGAAAAGCAAGCAAACCTAAAATAATCAAAACATTTGCCCTTTCGCTCCTTTCCCTTCATTCATAAACTGGAGTGCTACTTCCAAGTGAAAAGGTCATTTGCATTGATATACCTCCTGATGTATTTTTTTCTATTCAACAGGATCAAAGACGCAATGACCACTTTCAAGAACATCTGAAGCGTGAGTAGACTTCTGGATTGAGTTTAACAATTTCAGACATTGCAACATTCCACACTATACTGTGCCTGGACCCACTCTGGCTTCTTTTCATGAACAATGATCATTTATCAGCTCTCCAAAAGAGGGTTCTTTGTTCTTTTCTCCCTTTCCCCAACAAATCAACTCTAGTTATAACATGTCACCCACTGGAAAATGAACCTGTTCATCTACAACATTACTGCTTGATGTAATGAACATTTTCACTTATTTTCTCTAATTTTAGATTTTCCACATCAGCAATACTGCATGGGTGAAGTGCAAATGCAAGCTGTATCCTATAGGATATGGATGAATCATTCTACTGTAACTTTTATCTTTTAAAAATATAATCAGTACTTAATGTTGAGTTTATAAAATATAAAGGGAAGCTGATCAGCTCCAATAACTCAGCATAAAGCCCACAACCAGAAAGATAACGTCCTTACATTGGGCCTTAAGCCTGGCAATGAACAATGCATGCCCGCAATTCACATGGGCACATTAATCTAGCAACATGGGGCAAATAGCCTCGAATGTTGGAACAGACAACCTCCAACTTCAATATGAAAAAAAAATATTTGCAAATGATTTCTCACTAGTAAACTGCTGTTTAAATACCACACAAATAAAGCATACAAATTCAAGTAGTTTATGTTTTATTATGTCAAATACAATGATGTAATGTGGTACACTGACATTTTGCAACAATAGCAAATTCTGACTGCAGAACATTGAAAAATAGGCAAACAATGTAAACATAAGAGATGCTGCACATGCTGGAAATCCACAGACACACACAAAGTGCTGGAGGAACTCAGCAGGTCAGGCAGCATCTATGGAGAGAAACAAACAGCTGACGTTTCAGGCCGAAACCTCTCTCCATCAGAACAAAATGTGTTTAATACCTTGGAAGCACTGCCCAGCTTTATAATATATAAACATTGTACTGGTAATGAGGTGTTGGCCCAATAGTACTGTAACACTGCACACAATGTTACATGACTAACAAACCAAGGTGGTGGTGATGGAGGTTTAACTAAATAGGAAAATTGTCTCCCCCCCCCCCAAAAAAATTCCCATCTTCCATAATGCCAGGTCCTTCATATGAATACTAAAGTCTGAAATGTTACGATTACGTGCAACTTCCCCCTGGAGATTCCCACAACTAGATACCAGTTCCAGGCAATTCAATTCACCCCATAGGTCAAAAATGGCTGACAGAACTGGATATAGGAAACGTTATGAACCCAACAACATCCTAGTGGTGGTACTACAATAAATTGATCAGTTACGTCCTCTTCACAAAAAATAGGATAAACCACAGTAGCTAATTACCAGTCAATCAGGCAATTGATGGAAGCTTATCAGCAGCACTATCAAATGGCACTCACTCAGTAATAACCTACTCAGCAATGCCTTTTAAATTTTGCCAGATTCTACTCCAGCCCTAGTCACAGCTTTGGTGAACATACAGTAAGAGACAAATTCAAAGTGAGTTGAACGAATGCCCTTGATAGAGGCACACTTGAATGAAGGAGGCTAAAATCACATTCAATAGGAAAAGGGAAAATGCTCCAGTAGTGGGAGTAATATCTTAGTCATAGTCTTAAGAGCATGGAAACAGATCCTTTGGTCCAAGTGATCTATGCTTACCAAGATCTTTGGCACAATAGCCGCAGTTGCTGAAGATCAACCATTCCTGTACCAGGATATCATTGCTAGGAGTTCCTCAGGACCTTATTCCTTATCTAACCATCTTCAGTTGTTTAATGACCTTCCATCAGTAGTGGGCAATGCTCACAGACGGTTCCACAGCTTGCAGCACAAAATACAACTTCGTAGCTGATGAAGCTGACAATGCATACATGCAGAAAGGCTATGACAGAAGTGTCAAATGCATTCATATAATAGACTCCAATAAATCATGGGTTTACTAGTGACTAGAAATTGAACTGGACCATCCACAGGCGGTGGTATTGCACAGCAAACCATTCAAGTCTCGACACTCCAATGCTCTTATTCAACAAGGCACAAAATACAGAGAGGCATGATGACACATTTTCCACTTGCTTGTAAGAATGCTGTAGTGACAATCCCTTATTAGCTTGATAGGCAGGAAAAAAAAGCTGCCCATTTGATTTGCTGTACTTCACACATCAAAAATTGCTTACACCACTGGCATATAGATGTTTCAGCATGTGGCGCCTATAAATTCACTAATTACTTGCTGGGGTTTTTCAGTAGCACCTCTAAAATCTGCTATCAAGAACAAAGACAGCAAGTATTGAGTACTCCACCATCTTGTTACCTCCAAGTTGAAAACTATCTTGACTTGGAAAAGTACTGCCAGTCTGTCACCGGATGCAAGCCCTGGAAATTCTTCTCGAAGAGCACAGTGATAATTTTTGCACCACAGGGAAGTGGATCATTACCTCATGCTCACATTCAGGTTTGAGGGTTGTGCCTGTGATGGAATTGGCTGAGTTTACAACCTTCTGTGATCCCATGCATTAGATGCTGCATACCAGGAAAATAGGGATGAGCAAATAAAGAGTGAAAACAAATTGGTAAAGTTGTATTAAAAAAGCAACTTAATTATGCTGCTCACCTCACTGCTAAGTCAAAGCTGATTGCAGCGCTAACCCTCACACATGGTATTAAACCGTGCTCTGTCTGCCCATTAGAAGAATATCAAAATGTCTTCAACATTATCGGATGTCAAGAAAATATTTTGTAATCGTAATGGCACTACCAAAACATTCTCATATACGCTTAAATAGAAAGATAAAGAAAGATGGGTTACAATGGCCCAGTCCCATGAAATAATGTGCAATTATTACCTGACACCAGTTTAAAGATGAGAAATACATTGAATAACTTGAATTAAATTCTTTAGGCATCTTGTACTGAGAATTCCAATTTGGAAACCCAAATGAAAATTAACCTTGCCCAAGAGTACAAGGTGCCATTCCAATGCGAGATGTGGCTGTTAACGTATCTCCTGAAACAAATCAATGCAGTTTCAGTCAAGTTCCTAGTAGCTATAGAAATAATTTAATAAACCAAAGATACATACTGTGGAAAAATGGTACCCAAAATCACTATACTCACATTGTTTACAGAAAAGCAAACCAGTCCAAGTCTAATGGTAAATATTCACTGCAATCATTCTCTCGTAAGCGGATGTTTTTCCCAAAGCAAAAGATCTTATTCTTTTGGAATATTTGCCTAATTAAAAAAAATTGCTGTGGCAAATCATTGAGAACCATCAATTTTGAATTCATCTGCTATGCTAAGAAAGAATGAGCTTTGTTCCTGAAGGACAACTAATTAACTTCCTGCAATTTTAATGCATGCACATGAATCACAATTGTAATAAATTTCTGAATACATAATTGGTCAGCAACTGTACAATAAAATAAATAAGTGTTTGATTAGAGAAGTATTAGGGCCAGCAAGCACTCAAATTAAACAGCACTGCAGAAATCAAGTTCAAAGTAAATTTATTAAGTATATGTCACCATATACCACTGAGATTTTTTTTTGCAAATATTCAGTCAAACAAAGGCATTTTAAATATTATTCATTTTGAGTTACAATGTCAAATAGGCTCTTCCAGCCATGCCACCTAGCAACTCACCCATTTAACCCTAGCTTAATCAGAGGTCAATTTACATTGACCAATTAACCAGTAGGTCTTTGGATTATGGGAGGAAACCACAGCACCTGGAGTAAACCCACAGATTCCACGTGGAGGACACAAACTCCTTAGAGGGCGATGGTCTTGAACACTGACACCTTAAGCTATAATGTTATGCTAACCATTACGATACCGTGGCGCCCATACAATAGAATGAAAAATTACACAAAGACCGACAAACACCTAATGTGCAGAAGACAAACTGTAGAGAGAAAAGTAAGTATACTGAGTCTGCAGAAGGACTTAATAGGCAAAGTGGCAGATAGAATTGTGTAAGGAAGTACACGATCATGCACCTTGGTAGAAGGAATAAAGGCGTATACTGTTTTCGAAATGAGGAATGAATTCAGAAAACACAGGTGCAAAGGTTCTTGGGAGTCCTAATGTAGGATTCCCTAAAGGTTACCTTTCAGGCTGAGTCAGTCAATTGTAATGTGAGCATTCATTTTGAGAGCGACTAGAATATAAAAGCAAGATTGTAATGCTAAGGCATTGGCCAGACCATATTTGGAGTATTGAAAACAGTTTTGTTTCTAAGAAAGGATGTGCTGCCATTGGAGGTCATTGAACCACTTATGGAACCACTTTCAAAGAAGCAGAGTTCAGAATAAACCAAGTCCTGATAATAGCCATATTTATTTAAAATGGTAAATACCAATGCTGTAATCTTACAATATTCAAGTGTCATAATCATTTCATTTGTGGTCTATTACGTGATCAAACTTGAATTTAAATAGGGTTTATTAGTTGTGTAAATAGTTTGAATTGTTGTACAGCACTTAGCTCATGCTTTTATAATTTTATCTCTACTGCAATCACAGCTTATGTATAATTAATGCACTGAATACATATAAAATGTCAATTTCCACCCCTCCCCCTATAGTTATGATTCAGTATCCTACTGCCATGAAAGGTTGTAGTAGTCTCTTTGTACCAGTCAGTAAGCTTACTTCCAGTGAAAACATTTACTGTAACTTATCAAATAACTATCAAAACATGTAGCTGGAAATAAAGCAACTAAGCCATTTCAATGTCCTTCTCTATAATTTATCTCACCAGAAATGTTCACTTTCTTTATACTATCAGAAAATCTATGAAAATTTACTAAATACATTTTAACATGAGTGGCAGTGTTACCGTAACTCTGATTAACACCAATGCTACCAGTTTCAGTGTATTATACAGGAATATTTGAATAAACAATGACCCTAAAGGGATATGCAGGGCCCAAGAGCTACACAGCACTAGGTATTTCACATTATCCTAGACCAATGTTCATTTTCTTAAAGACAAACTTGAGGCTCATTTCAATGACTGCTCATAACTGTATTTCATGCGCTGAATATAATTCCTTTCTGAAACCCAATTGTACTCTTCTGTTTCAAATAGTGGTGTAAGCTCTTGTGCTCTACATCTATTCTGCATGTTCACTCTATCATAAGCTTTAGAAAGCAGTTTAGATAGTTTTAAAGGCATGCTGCTTCAATGGGAGAGAATAATCAAAGTGTAAATTGAACTGCAAAACTGAGATCCTTTTGGGGATGGCTAAAAGCAGCTAGCAGATATACACCTAAACACTGCAAGTCAGTTACTCGTCATCTTTATTGGCAGTAATGCCTTACACGTTTGGACCACATCAGTTTCCAGGAGTGCAAATAACAGAACAAAGCTGCTCTAGAAATACAGATAGGTTAACGACCCATCTCAAAATTTTACGGCTGGAGAATGTATAGAGTGCTCTTCTGAAGGTAGTTATCTGGTTGCATTATATTCATTCACAATACATATGAACATGGTTCAATTAAAGAAAATGCTCACTGGTGTGTGAATGAAGTGTAGAGACCTCATACAAGTATTTGCAGTCATTTGGCACTGAGCTTTATCAGAATCAAAACTGTCCTCTTATTCATCTGTGGGATTATGAATATATAGCAAAATAGGGACTGCTCCACCTTGGAGAATAGAATGTTCTCAAATACAACTAATATTAGCCCTTTCATAACTGGACAACACACCCATGATCCCACATTTCAAACTTTTATTTATTTAGTTCTTTCATTCAGGACAAGCAGTAAAATGACAACTTTAAAGTACATAAAACTAAATGAATATTACAAAAACGTAAATGCCAATTAAATAAAAACAAGTGACTTTAAAAGCCTTAAGTGTTCAGTAGCTTATCCCATCTCTCAATGCTTCAACAAGACTGTAATATATTCTAATTTATTATCTATGGAAATGATCAACATTGTGGGCCAAGACACTTTTTCATGACTGGAAAAGGGGGAAGACACCAGAATAAAACTGTGGAGAGGAAGGGGCAGTAGGACTAGCTAGGTGACAAGTGAGGCCAGGTGGGTGGGAAAGGCAAAGGGTTGGAGAAAAAGAGTGGACCATGGGAACAGGGGAAGGAGGAGGAGCGCTGGGTGAGGTGATAGGCGGATGAGAAGAGGTGAGGCCAGAATGGGGAATAGAAGAGGGAAAAAGGAGGGGAAATAATTACGGGAAGGAGAAATTGATATTAATGTCATCAGGTTGGAGGCTACCTAGACAAAATACAAGGTGTTACTCCTCCACCGAGAGTGGCTTCATCATGGTAAGAGAAGAGGCCATAGACTGACAATGTTGTAACAGGAAAAGGAATTAAAATGTTTAGCCACCAGGAAATTCTGCTTTTGGCAGTTAGGAGAGTGGAAATACTCAACAAAAAGGCCCATCTCATTACACTGAGGCCATAATCAGGAGTGCCAGATACAACAGATGATCCCAAGATTCACCTGGAAGACTGGGGACCTGAACGGAGGCAAGAGGTGAACGGGCAGGTGTAGCATTTGTCACTTGCAGGGATGTGTCAGGAAGGAGAGGGGCAAATGGACAAGGGAATCAGAGGGAATGATCCCTGAGGAAAGCAAGAACTGGGGAGAGATAAATGTGTTTGATGGTAGGATCCTGCCGAAGATGGCAGAATTTGTGGAGAAACTGATGCAGAAATGCTACCTGTTTGTTCTGAAAATCAGATTCAACGTTTATCACAAGACAGCATAATTCAAATGCCAGCAAATCAGCATTTGTTAAAAAAATTCTACTTTAAGTCTATAAATGACCATTAGTTACTACACTCTCATGCCCAAGCAGAGTACTGAACACTATAGGCTATTTAATTTGTATTGAGGAATCAAAAAAGCTTAGAGGTTAATTATGCAGTTATCAAATACGAGTTCTACTTTAGTGCAATATGGGAGAAGTTATTTTTCTCCCCTTCCATTTGCCTTGTAGTAGCATGGGTACTGATGGGCATGCTAAGGACCAATATTGGCTTAAGTTTTAATTTTTAAAATCTGTATTTTGCCCCAAAAGAAAAATCTGGAAATCAAGGTCACACCTGTAATTTTCATAGAATTTAGAGAAATCCAGTACTTTCCCTACATTTATAAATGAAGCATTTATTTTGAGAGAATGCAAATAACAGATCATTTATATCATTTCATTACCAGTTGAAAAGGAGTGCAGGAACAGAGAAACCTGGGGTTTACCCAGGTCGAAGGTACGAGGAATGTTGGTAAATGATTTAAAGTCATCATGCATCACAGAGATGCAGTACAAAATACTAAACCACATGACTAAATTAAGAGCTTTGCTTGTTTTTGAAGGCCAGTCTAGGAGATATTAGTGACTTACTATAATGGCAGCAAGGATGAAGGGAATTCAAGAAAAAATTGAATGCTTTAATGCTAATCACATTGTGCTGCACTCATTGCTGCAACAATTCTTCTGTGTAAAAATTAATACTATGGTAAAGGAAATAAATTTTATAATTTTGAAGAAAATAAATTTTCCTGAGATTACAAATAAAAGGGTCCAATGTTATAGGCTTGTTGGGATTATTTTATTTCCAGTTACTGTTTTGAAAGTGATTTCTTCAGGCATTGTGTTCCATGTAGTGAAAATCTATAGCATCAGCCTTACCTGGTGTCGTCTCCTCCTGAGTAGTAATGATTCTCTAAGATGGACTTGGAAAAGAATATCAAGATTACATTTTAATCCCATACATTTTTGCAGTAGGCCTTCTACTAAAGATCTACAAATAGACTATGTATCCCACCTACTGCATTTCCCAAGAAATTGGTTACTAGCTCAGTGCTCCATTTGTCCATGAGCCTTAAAATATCCTCAACATTGTAAAATTTGCCTACTTAATTAAACCCACATCCAAACTTCAATCAAGGTTCTATTATTCTCGCACCAAGCCAACCTATTCTCTAGTTTACCACCCTCCATAATTTTGCTCAATTTTTAGTTTTATATTTTTGCCCATTTGCCCTTGTTCATATCATTAGTACACATTTGCTTAGTCCCCTTAAATATAAAATACATTTTCATAGAGCTATCAATCATTTTAATAACATTAGCTTTTTTCCCCCCAGTGAAGTAACCAAAGGGGATGTCCATAGTGGTATGCTTATGAAGTCCTTTAAAGTTCAAAGTAAATTTTATTATCAGAGTACATATATGTCACCACATACAACCCTGAGATTCATTTTTCTGCAGGCATACTCAACAAATCCAGAGGATAGTAATGATAACAGGATCAATGAAAGATCAGCTGGAAGACAACAAACTGTGCAAATGCAAATATAAATAAATAGCAATGCATAATGAGAACATGAAATTAGAGTCCTTAGAGATGATTGGCTGTGGGAACATCTGCATGGATGGGCGAGTGTAGTTATCCCCTCATTCAAGAGCCTGATGGTTGAGGAGTAGCAACTGTTTCTGAACTTGGTGGTGCAAGTCCCAATGTTCTTGTACCTTCAACCTGATGGCAGCAGTGAGAAAAGAGCACGGCCTGGGGTGAGGATCTCTGATGGATGCTGCTTTCCTACGACAGCATTTCATGTACATGTGCTCAGTGGTTGGAAGGACTTTACCTGTGATGTACTGGGCCGAATCCACCACCTTTCACAGGGTTCTTCATTCAAAGGCACTGATGCTTCTATACCCCCAGGCTGTGATGCAGCCAGTCAATACGCTCTTCACTACATGCCAAATGTCCGTAGGCCCCTAAAGAAGTAGAGGTACTGCTATGTTTTCTTCACAATTACATTTACATGCTGGGTCCACGATAGGTCCTCTGAAAATGTAACACCCAGGAATTTAAAGTTGCTAACCTTCTCCATCTCTGATTCTCCAATGAGGACTGGCTCATCGACCTCTGGTTTCTTTCTCCTGAAGTCTGCAATCAATTCTTGGGTCTTACTGACATTGAGAAATTGTGGTTATGACAACACTCAAATCCCCCTCCTGTATGCTGATTCATCACCACCTTTGATGCGGCCCAAAACAGTGGTGTCTTCAGCAAACTTGAATATAGTGCTGAACCTGTGCTTAGTCACAGTCATAGGTGTAGAGCAAGTAGAACAGGGGGCTAAGCAGACATCCCTGTGGTGCTCCTGTGCTGGTGGAGATTGTGGAGACATTTTTGCAATCCAAACTGACTGGGGTCTACAAGTGAGGAAATCCAGAATCCAATTGCATGAGGGTTTTGGTGACATGAGTTTTAGATGAAGTAAACATTTGGGCAACCACGAAATTGCATACTAGAATATAGAGCCAGAGGAAGATGAAAAGAAGAATAGTTAACACTAGTAAACAGATGGCCAACTAGGGTAAGAACATATTAAGTTCCTGGCAAAACTGCATCATGATATAGATTACCAAGCACAAAGGTCCCAGGTGAATAGAATAGCATGGGTCAGACAGATGCCTCAGGTGTTCTGAATACCCCTCTGACCCTCCCAGAGTACACCAATAACAGAATGAGGGAGCCCAGTAAGCCATGGAAGGCAAGAATGAAAGCTGGGGCAGGATCAATGCAAGAATGTTAAAGGCAGCAATGAACAATCATATAGTTGGTCAAGTGAAACCAAAAACTCAGTTCATCCCTCATTCTGAGAACTGAGGCCTGCTAGAGGACACTCGTTCCTCAACCATTTATAGCTTCATCTATAAACTGAAAAACAAAACTCTTAGTCCCCTACCAATCTGGTAATTTTCTGCTTAGTTTTGGGTTGAAGCAGAATATTGCAATCCTACTATCTAATCTACACTGCACTTCATAACCCTTCCAAAATTAAAACCACTCAATTTTAATGAGATCGTCTGTCTGAAACTGCTTCAGCCTATTAGCTGCTAAACCCCAGTGGTTACTTGCAGAGTCAATATGCTGCTCAAACATTTAAAGTGATAACCTTCTTATCTCTGCATTTTTGCTTTGCATCAAAAGGAAAATTCTAAGTAACAGTTAAGCATGGTTCTGATATACTGAGCATTGCGGATACTATTTGACAGAGGTTTTGTTTGACATTTGCACCTTACCATTTTCTGCGCAAAGTTGTCCTGGAAACAGCTGCTTAAGTATTTATGAAATCAGTGAGGAAATTTCTTCTTGTAATCCAACCTGAAGAGCCGAGACGAAACTAAAGAACAAGACAGATGCCAAACATTGCTGCCTTTTTATCTTTAGAGAGTTACTCTGAAACACTGATCTTTAAATCTCTGAAAGAATCAAGAAGGGAGCGAGAACCTTGTGGGTTGATATGCTGGTTGACTGTAAATAGTGATCTACTCATACGAGAAACAGCATTTACATTTAGAAATGTCACATTATAACATAGTCTGATCCTCTCAAAAGAACAGCAAAATCATCTGGTAAGAACCACGAGAGAATGAACTATTTAGAGTATATCATACGAACCCTGTGCCACTGCTGGCAAAATAGAGCTAATGCTACACTGTGTAGATGCTTGCAGGCTTGCCTTACTTGC
Organism: Mobula hypostoma; assembly: GCF_963921235.1. Classification (NCBI taxonomy): domain Eukaryota; kingdom Metazoa; phylum Chordata; class Chondrichthyes; order Myliobatiformes; family Myliobatidae; genus Mobula; species Mobula hypostoma. Next base: position 10,451,222 of record NC_086107.1, read on the forward strand.
AACGCCAAGACAGAGGTCAGCATCCTGCAAATGGTGGTAATGAGATCAATGCTTCAAATGCAATGAGATGGAAGCTGTGTGCCAAAATGGTGGTATTTTAAGGAACCCATCAATAAAAGTCAAATTTGACAACTAGGTGATTATGATAATGATTTCTCATTTATCGTGAATCCAAAGTAAGCCAACACAAGTTGTTTAACCAAATGTAAGCCTTGGCACATTCACATCTTCCATGCGTAAGCACTATGGTGTAGTCATTTAAAGACCATGAATGACTGCAGATTTGAATGCTTTGAGCTGCACTCAATCAAGTTGGACCTAAAAATAACAATGTATGGAATAAGAATTGAAAACTCAAAATCCACAATCTATTCTTTTTGAACATTATTGCGAAGGAGAATCAAGGTAAGAAAAGCCCATGCTCCAAGAATCCACAAGCTACCAAGCAACAACTACCATGGCCACACACAACCAGTGAACGCAACTTTCATATTAAGAATTAAGAGCTTGTATAAGAATTTTGTTTCTTGCTGATCTGTGGTATAACCAGCCCCTCCACAACTTACCCACAAGGTATAAAAAATATTTTACTCCCCCGTAGTGCTATTTGTACTTATTTACTTTTTAAAATAATTCTTTGTCTCTGAGGGCCTAGAACAAAAAACTGTAGTTCTCACACCATCAAGACTATCTGCTTGAGGCTATGGCACAGAGAGGCAGCATCCAAACACCTCCATCTGGGCCATTCTCCTTTCTGAATATTGCCACCAGGCAGGAAGTACAGGAACCCAAAGCCATACAACTCAGTCTGCATTTCTTTTACTTGCACTATGTTTATTTTATCACCCATGTACAATTTGTGTTAACTTGTTTGTCATGTTTATAATGCACTGGGATGCTGCAAAAATCAAATTTTCATGGCATTCATCCATATATATAAGCCTATGTCATTAAATGTATCGGGATAATGCTTCTCATACCAACAAATGCAATCAGCCACACATTCTCAATGTTCCACAGATGACAAAAATGCCAACCCAGCACAAATGCACTACCAGGGGAGTACAAACAATTGTTAACTGCTATTAGATTCTTATACTTTGGTGAAATTGTGGAGGAGCAGATATAGCACACTAATACCGAACAAAATAAATGAAATTAACTGGTTATACCTATTATGCCATGCCTATTTTTTGTACCCATGGACAACACAATATTAAACATGTTGATGCTAGATAAGGCCATCCTAGAACATTCCAGTAATCCCTTTTATATTAAAAACTTAAACTTTACTCTTGCGTCCTTCCTGCATGCTGTACTTTGCAATATATAGGCTATTTCTGCTAAAATTACCTCTAATGTATTAATTTAGAAAGCAACATTCTGGACTAGGCTACGATTATTTTCTCTAGAGCAAAGGAGGCTTGAGGGGTGACCTTATAGATATGCAAATTATGAGGGGAATAAGATGAATCACCAAGTCTTCTTCCCAGGGCAGGGGAGGCCAAAGCTCAAGGGTGTGGGCTTAAGGTGAGGGAATAATCTAAGAGACTGAAGGGACAAGTCTATCCCCCACAGAGGTGGAGATATATGCAATAGGTTACCAAAATGGTACAGGTGGGTTTAAAAGATATTTAGGCAGATACACAGATAGAAAAGGTTTAGAGCAGGGGTCAGCAACTTTTTTGCCTCTGTGGGCCGAATCCCATATTAATGAGTGGACAGTGGGCCAGATAAATGCCAAAAAACACTTGAAATATGGGAATTATCCATTTAAATACATCTAGTTATGTTTTGCCTCAAATTAATGAAAAATGCATGCTAGAAAATCATTTGTGCTTAAGGTTGCCTACCCCTGGTTTAGAGGGAATTAAAAAATTACCAATTCAGTTTGCTGTAATTAAGTCCCTACTTTTTTCCAGCCTTCAAACAAAAAGGCAAGCAGGCAAATGGGAATAGCTCAGGAAGACACCTTGATCAGTATGAATAAGTTGGTGCAAAGGGCCTACTTCTGAGCAGTACAACTCCATGGTGACAGCACATAAATATACTGATAATCTTTTGGAATAATTAACCAATCCATGTCTTTAAATGTATGCAGCAGCACAAAATATAGAACAGTGCTTATAGACAAACCACCCAAAACCATAGCTGGGTGGCTGAAAGGAGAAATTTTTTTTAAAAATTGTAAGTGCTCACTGAAGGTTACTTCATTTGACAAAATTATTAACACTAAGCAGTTACCTGGCAATCTTGAGTACTTTAAACAATCCATGATACATTCAGAAAAACATACGATTATGCCATGTCATGCCTGAGATTGGAGGTACACAAGAGACCTGAAGACAATGAATGTGAAAATCTTCAGTTATATGAGTGTAAATGAAATTAAATTTCAAGTTTTTCTTCCACGTTTGCTAAGTTACATTCTCAAGATTAAGCCAGTTCTTCCAGTGTACAGCCTTAATTTTCTACAGTCACCATTTTGAAGATACTCATGGTGCCAGAGTAAACATCAAGTTGATCAAGAGCTCATTTATTGCCTTGAGATGTTAGAAATGTTTTTTTCTGAAAATCTCCTGCCTCATATGGTAAGGTGTAGAACTTACCCAAAAGTTATGAATGCGATTCTTTAATGTATTATCACCACAGCAAGGCTAGCAATAATGATTAGATACAAAAGGAGAACAAAATCACTAGGTGTATGAGAAACAAAAGTTATATTTGATAATTCTATCCAAAGAGCCTTTAGTCAGTTCCAGTGAATTGAAAACAGGTCAGAATAATTGCTGTTACAATTAAACTGTTTAGTAGTTATTTGAAAAATGTTTCATTAATTCCTCGGGTTTTCAGTGTTCTAAATTTTATTGCTGAAGATAATGGCCTCCTTTCATTTATTGGTGACTGCTATTGCATGTTGAAAGCCACCAAAATAGGAAGGTGAGCAGAGATGACTGAAATACAAGTTGGACCCAAATGAAGCAGAACATGTTTTGTCTCTTCATCTTCAGCAGCAAGAACACAGATTAAGTAGATTTTCCCTTCAGCTCAGCCAATAAACTTGTGTTCAAGAGGAAGTTGTGAAAGTAACAGATGTGTAATTTCAATGCTGCAAACTGCACAATTTATGTTATCAAGATACTTAATATTGCACTCCTAGCTTGCTTCAAGGAAATTTTGAAAGAGCAGTGATGTGTGCACTGCTCATTTGCTCAAAATACAAGAACAAATAAATGAAATAAAATTCTATTACTTTGAATTAGCAACTTTAATCAAGAATATACTGTATTAATATTGTTAAAAATGGTGTATGCTGCAAGGGTTACAAACGCACAAAAGCCAAATTTGTTCACTACAAAAACAGGCAAGCTTAAATCATACTACCTTTGCAATGTTAAAAAGCATCATGACAAATGTAGATCAGTGGATGCGACAAACTGGAAAGAGGTTGTATAAACTTCTCCCGCTTTGGAATATGCACTCTATTTGCAACCTTTGAATTTTACTTTGCTTCAATTAAGTTGATGATCTTTAGGATGGCTGCAAGTGGTATTCAAATTACTGGCTGAAAAGGATTAAATTTAGGTTTAGCAGACCATGCAAGTTAGAAATTATAAAACGTACAATATGTACATCCTCAAACATGCAAAACATTATGTAATATCTCTAAAAGCAAGATTACTTGAAAATGAAGTCAGAGTAGGTGGTAGGTACAATTCTACCATTCAAAAGAGCCAGATCAATATCTGGAAAAAATATGCAATGTTACAGGACAAGAGCAGGAGAGTAAGGAAGGTTGAACTGATCTTTCATAAACCCAGTACAGACTCAGCAGTCCATGTTTCCTTCTGCTCTAATTTGCGAAACTGCACTGATACACAAAATCAAAAAACTCATTGCAAATTTAGTGCCAGGTACACAGTGCAACAGTGTATAAGAATGTCTTCATCACTGCACAAACTTGTATGTAGTAACATTTTTCATTTGGATATACTACCACCTGCTGTTAGTGGTTAAGCAATGCCCAAACTCTGAATATTGAATCAAGAAATTACCAATTTAGTTTGCTGTCAATTAGGTCCCTACTTTTTCCAGCCTTCAAACAGAAAGGCAAGCGCACAAATTGAGTTGAGCACCCAAGAACAATTTGCCACACTCCGGAAGTAGATTCTCTGACAAGGCTAGTGGTTTCTCACTAGCTGTCTCCAATTGAACAACTTTGAAAAACCAAATAACAATGTGCTAATCCAGAGTAATTTGGAGTACAGTTAAGAAACAGCGAGTGTGGCACTACAGATATAGATGACAAGTTATTTTCTTTAAAGTGGACAGCTGAAGTTTCCATGTCACTTGGATTCAAATCCTTAAACTGGCATGAAGGGTTTTTGAACTATCACACAATATTCATAATCTAGGGAATAACTGTTTCGTTTGCTGTAGTAAAACAGAACTGGCTGCCAAATGTTACTATGTCGGAGAGAAGCAATAAAAAGTCTATTTACCATTGATTAATTTTGATTCTGAAATGAGTACGCTTTTCAGAGAACAGTAATCTTTTCCACCATGAACTGGCCTGCCCAAAACATTTTGGGCAGAGGAAGAAAAGGCTTTTGCAAGAAGTGTCAATGCTTAAGGAACCAAGTCAAATTGGAATGTGCAGAGGATTTTTTGATATATCAATGATTCTGGTAATGAAGTGCAAGGCCAAAGTCAATCTGGCATAAATAAAATCTGGCAACAGGGCTGCTTGAAGTCAGGAAGTAAAGAGCTAGTATATTTATAAGCATTTGTTGAATTGTTTTACCTTAATGCATCTTTACAGACAATAAAGTGCATCTGAAAAGCAAATGTTATAAACAAGTAATAAAATCTTGGGTTCAGTTCCAGGTTAAAACAACAGGAACAATCAGCCCCAAGTCTGCACTATTAGCTATCAAGTGCAAAGCAACTGTAAAAAGTAAACTGCCAACTTCAATTATATGCATGGAAGAAAAAACACTGCATTAGCACTGCCTCAGTAAAAACATCCATTATAGTGAGGGGAGAATGAAAATTTAAACATCTATTACAATGACAAATATAATATGGACTTATTAAAATAATTGTGTTGCTATGTTTTAACAAGTCTGATTTTTAAAAGAAACAAGCATTTCTAAGTTTAGATTTAGCAAATTCATAAGTTTATTTTACATATACCATTAAGCAATTCAGTTTATACATTTCTAGGCTTTACGTAGTCCTATTTAATATACATACAGATATCACAGGACATTTATGATTCACTGTATTTTGGTATTATGAGCAAAATAAGTTCAGCAAAAGGCTCTTTGTGGGTATATACTAAAAGGAGTAAAGTGAAAGGTACATATTTGGGTATTTCAAAGTAGTTGTATATTTTCTCCCAGTGAGGGTACCATATTACCGTTCAGATTAATACTACAAATGTAGTAATAGGAATTTGTAACCGGCAAAACACTCAGTTGCCACTTTATTAGATGCAGGAGATACCTAAAGTGAGAACTAAGTGTTACCAAAACACACAAAATGCTGGAGGAACTCAGCAAGTCAGGCAGAATCTACGGAGGGGAATAACTTTCATCAGTACTGCATTACTAAAACGTTTAAAGAAATTTTCATGATTGAAGCTCTGCTATGGTGGTCAGGTCTCGAACAACAGTTACTATCATGCTACCACCTCAGCCAAATACATCAGCAATCAATTCTATTAGCTCAAGTATTAATCTGAGGTACTAGTTTAGAAAGTAGGCTTTGGTGTGCCGTGTTATCTAACTCTGAGTAATGACTGGACAAAAAAGGTCAACTTTCAGTACTCATATTCTTTGTTCAGTTTCCAAGCAGCTAACTCAATTGAAAATGATGTAACTCTGAGCCTTTCTGCAGTCCAAAAATTTACTGGAACTAATTATTTTTTTAAGTCTTAAATGTAGCTGAACTCAAGCTCCACTGCACCTCTATTAAACCTACACGAGAATCACTACCAATGTTATAGTAAAAAAAAAACTGGTGAAGCAAACTAGCTACTGGATGCAGGAGAGCGGGTAGGAACCAACAGCTCAATGTACTCTTGGGGATCGGCTAGAATCTTCAGGTTTCTCGCTTCTAAGGCATTATCAACGTCCAACTCAAAAAAAAAATTAACCTTAAAATGCAGATTCTTCAATTTAATTTACATAATCCTTTATCAATCTAAGTGATAATTCTATGGATTTTAATTAAGAAATAAAGGAATAAAGCAAACATAGTTTTGTTTTAAACAAGGTTTTAAATACAGAAAATGATAGCAAAATTCAGAATTTCACACATCTGTGGAGAGCAAAATTTAATGTTTCAGGTTGATGTTCTTCTGATGAAAAGTCTTGGGCCCAAACCAATGACTTCCTCTCAAAAGATGTTTCCTGACCTATTGAGCTTGACCAGCATTTGCCCCCTGCATTTCCAATTTCCAGCATTTTAAATGAGATTATAAACTTAAGTATATTCAGCCGCATTTAACAAAATGCCAGGAAGAAAGCATAAAAGCATCCTTGGAAGAGAAATGGCAGTAAGTGCAATGGTAACCAAGAAGCAAAAACAAAATTGTTGATGCAGCCTATAATCAGACTGGTGATAGGAACAAAAGTAAAAGCACAAAGAATTGTGGTGATCCAGGAATAACAGCATTGCTCACTCTAACATTCCCATTCCCCCCCAACCCGAAAAGTGATTGATTGTAAAATCATGATCATTTTACTGCTAGTCCTGTCTGTTCTAAAGCTCATTACAAGACCAGATGTTTTAAAGTTTACATTTACTTTATCAAAAATGCATTATATATTTGCAATTATAAATAAAGCCAGCAGAAAGTGGCTGTGTTTGCAAGTAACTGAGCCAATAATCTATTCACTGGAATCAAACAACTATGATCCTTTTACAAGCTGAACATCAGTTCATGTCTGTAGGACCAATTTAATTAACTTTGGCAAAAAAATAATATTTACAGTTCACTGATGTATAAGTATCTTCATCAAAAATGAGGGAAATACTCAATTTGAGACCAATGTCTGAAATAAATGTAGTGAAGATTCTATAGGTTAATACTGCAGATCAATTTCAAATTGGGATGGTGATGCAACAACAATACTGAAGGCATACTAGATCACCCCCAAGGTGAAAACATTATTACTAATCTTGTCAGAATATGGATAGTGAAGCCAAGCTGATTTGTACCATTAGTGCCTGATGCTCAAAAGAGCTCTGCAAATGATCTTGGACGAAAATTACAATTACTTCAATTAACTTTTTCTGAAAATTCAAACAAGGCAAAGCAATTAAAATTCCTTATCCACGTCTTCAAAACAAGAAAACATATTTATACCCATGATGACTCATCCAAACTAATGAATGTAGTGGGGAGGTGAAATGCGGGGGGAAAAGTTGTGTAATAAATGATAGCCAATTTTCCACAACATTACACAAATGGAGTCGAGTAGAAGTGAACAGAAATTGGTCAGTGAGGGACTAGAGAACTAGAGATCAAGGAGGGAAAGTTCTGAATAAGATAATGTACATTCTACACCTAATTCGATACAAGACCTGTATTTTATTATTCAGTTAAATACCATACCAGAGTAACCATTTGGGAAGATGTAGAGTTTGGAGCATTGGATTCTATTTCTAGATTTGCTCAAGGAATTAATCACTATAACACTATGACATCTGGATAATTGCTATTTCCATCTGACAGGTTTGCACTGGCAACTCTGCAAATACAGGTGAATATATAATAAATAGTAACAAATTTGTCATCAGGAACAAGATTTTACAAATATGAAGTACATACGATTACATATTTTAATGATGAAATTATTAAAGGCTTATCCTACAATCACTTTAAAAATAACCATTAAAATTTCAAGTTCTTAAAAAAAAATCACTTGAAACAAATGGTATGAAGCATTAGAGGTTTTGGAAAAGCTCAAAATATAATATAGATTCCCTAATTGCTCATTTGGGAGATCATTCTAAAAATTAATATCCTGAGTAAAAAGGTTCAAAAGAAAATGCAGAGTATACCAACAGTTTCTAACCAAAGAACTGCAGATTCAAACTATTTCACACCCGCCTATCATAAAAATGAAATTTAACAGCAAGAACACTGTACTTAGAATGAAAACCTGTTAATCCAAGTTTGCTACTGAAACCAAATTAGATTGTGCTTGGAAAGAATATCAGGACCCAGAACTCACTGCTATATAATCATATATTGTTAACGGGGTATTTAGAGATCTTAACATCCATTTTTTTTTGGATGATTATACAGACTTATTGTCATGCTATCCAGAAATACACTTAGCAGGATATAACATATCTATTTATCTGTGGAAGAATCAATTTATGTCCACATTTACTATAAAAAAGCAGACTTAACACACGGTTCAAGTAAAGATGCACAAGAGATCTAAAGCTGCAAGAATGAATTACTGATGGGCACCTTCAAGAACCAAGCACAAAATCTGTTATATAATGACATTCCAATTTCATTGCCCAAGTTCTTCCTTTGGGCAAATTCGCCACATTGGGGAGGGATTAACAAAGAAACATCAGCAATTAAGAGCTTTGTGGCATTAAAGAACCCCACCAACAATAAAAGCCACAAAGCCAAGAATTATTTTATTCAATTGTTTGCTGAGCCCCAGATGTTGGTGCAATAATTTATTTGTGTGTACTGGCACAGAACTGACAAATTCAACAGTTCCTTGCCAAGTAATACATGCACATTGATGTTGCCAGAAGCAAGCTAGTTTGATAGAATACTTGATGATTCTGTCACAAACCTCAAATGAGAAATATTGCAATAAAAAATGCAAAGCAGGAACATAATTTCCTAAATCTTAGTTTATGATTAAACATCTTCAATATTTGTTAATCAGGTTAACCTCCCATAATGTCAACAATTTGCTACAAGAAAAATATTATATTTTTAATTAATTACTGCATGTAGCTTCTTGTTGCAATGTAATGTATCCTATTTAATGTATTTTAAAGCAACCTTTGGAATCTGCAGGTCGCTCTATGCCTCCCAACAAAAATGCCCATAGTTTTGAGATAAATTCCCTTCCAGTATCATTAACTTCTGCCTTAAACTATGTGACTTTACAGATTGGACCTATTCATCTCAGACATCTGAACTGAACCAGATATTCCAGTCTGTGGTGGCTTTCAAACCAAAGATCTTGCTTTAAGAAAAGTTGAAGTGGAAGAGGAAAAGTGAAAAAGGAAATAATAGGATACCATACCTGACACCTGCCAATTCAAAATCTTGAAAGTGCAGATTAAATCAGATCAGTGGAATGTAATAAAGTTGCAGATAGAAATCCAACAGTATATAAAACCAATGTCAAAGTAAAGGATTACTGTGAATAACAAAGAAGCAATGTGGGAAAATATTAACGATTCATCTCTAAAAGAACTTTGCAACTGGTGAGATTTTCCCCCTGACAAATAGGAATACAAATCTTACAGTGCAAGATTACTATAGTTCATCTCAAAGTGAAACTGTTCTAATATTAAGGTAACACTTCTCCCAGAAGCAGTATTTAGAACAGAATAAAAAGCTACTTTGACTTCATAATAATCAACTGCTGCTGGCCAGATTTGTGAAGACCACCATGCATCAAAGGGTAGACATTGAAACTATACTTTGAGTTGAAACTTAAGGATCAGCTTGATTGAACAGATTCTGTAAACTTTTAATTTATGTAACAAGCTGATGTCTCTAGAACAATGCAATGATTTATAATTGCATCAGGGTATGATCAATGTTGGCAAAACCTTTGTGCAATAGTGCAAGCTGAATGCCAAAGCATAACAAAATCTGGTTATTATATTATGCACCAAAACAAACTTTCCTGTTCCCACAGTCATTCAACATCAGTAGCTTTCTGTATATAATTGACAGGAATAAAGTAACTATAATTTTTGATAGACCTTGATTCAAAGCTCAGCATCTCCCATCATATTAATGTCATGAAACTGTGATCATTAGATCCATAGAAATGACAAACTACTGCAATATTAAACTTAAATAAAAATATAAAGATTGCTCATTTAAACTAGTTTATTCAACCAGACATTTAATACTCTTACTTGGAATCATTCATTACACACACATTCAATGACTTAAGAATTTTTGGTTGTGTCTGTTGTATGGGTATCTGAAGCATTTATTTCAGATCTCTTTAAAAAAAAATAAAACAATTTATTGTATTTCTGTGGTGCTAGAACAACAACTGATTACAATGCGAAGTCCTGAAAAGGAAATAAAAGATTAAGCAAATACACTATTAAATATTATGAGTCTCTTTGACAAATAAATGCCCCAGCTTGATAAAGGACTATTAAATACAAGATACTGTGAGTGAACAGAAGAAATGAACTCTAAAGAAATGACACGGGAGGCAATAAAGAGACACATGACAACTGAATAAAAGGCCAAAAGCACATAAGATACCATTAAAGACTATTTTAATGTTGTTGCAATTTCAACATGCAACAATCATTGATGTGCAATAGGCCCAGACATTAAAATTTCATTAAATACTTTAAATCCCTACATTAAGTACAGTCTGCACCTACAGATATCAAGATCCACCTGTAGCTTTCAAAGTCTGGCTATTCACTTAATATTGGTCTGGTTAATTTAACTCAGTGGTGTGAACTTCATGAAGCATGGTAGGAATATGCCACTTTTAAATTATCCTCTAAAATTGAAATGAAAAAAATTATTAACCTCTGCTTCAATGTATAGTTTCCAGAATCTGCCAGAACTTGGGAACTGTGTGACAAGTCGCTCATAGGTCTTCCGCGCTTTGTCTATTGGTTGGTTCTAAAAGTAAAAACCATCAAAAATGTTTACAGCATTTAAAATGTAAAAAAGCCCTTGATGTTTTACTCCCCAATCTTAGTAAGAGGCAATTTCCACAACTGCTTTAAAATCATATGTGCATTTTTCTTGAACTGTATAATAAGCAAACATAACCCTATGTCACTAAACCTGTGCCTCTCGTATGAGAATGCTCCAAGCATCAAGGTCATATGGATTTTCTTCTAATTTCTTTTCTGCCTTCTTTACTTTTTCCGGGACATACTCTGCAGCCTGTGGAGAAAGAGCATAAACTTACATCACCATTTGTAATATCTGTAATACCTGCTTTATAGATTTCAAAATATTATCAAGTTACACTAATCTTTAAAATTAGCTATTGTAAAATTAAACATACAAATGTCATCTCTATAGTCAAGCAAGCCATATAGCTCAACAACATTCTTGTACAAGAAAACACTAGATTCTAACATACCACCTTATCAGTTGTTTAAGTATTTGGACAGATAAGCAGTCTGATCAGCCTTATTTTGCTTTCCTTATACATAGATTTGAACAAAAATCAATCAGTGCCTTTACAATAAAAATTGGAACTAAATAAAGCACAATACCACTTAAAATCTATTAAATTTTACAAAATCAAATATTATTGCAAGGCACTTTCATATCTTAGTCAGCATTAGTAGTGAGCAAAGAATCATTCAGAACCACAATGTTTATCAGTGAGGTCTCAAAGGAGATGCGAATAGGAAGGAATTGGGAAACACGTTAATGAATATGCAGACCCTGTTTAAGTATGAGCATGCATGAATTCACTAAGTTTGGGTTCACTTAAGTAGAGATACTAGGACCTTTAAGGGGCACACAATACATGTATAGGTACATAGCTTAGGGCAGTACATGCAAATTTAAAAGTAATGTCAAATAGGACAATGGACTATTCTTTATTCTGGAGCTGGATTACAAAAGGTCAGAAATTTGTCAATGCTCCTTTTAAAGCATAGGATTCAATTGTGGACATTGCACCATATGAGGATATGCCTTGAAAGGGCTGCTATGCAAGTACTCCATGATTGCAAAACTGTGTATCAGGATTAAGGTGTTAAAAAAAAAAGTGTACTTTTTCTGGGAAAGCTTCAAGTGTACAATTTTAAAATTAAAAAAGTTGACCATTCAGGAGAGAAATCAGCAACTGTATCACAGATTGGAGAGCAATAATCCCAAAACACTTGGAAATCTCTCAAGATTAATTTTTGTTCTTTATAAAGGTATACGGTGGTAAAGAATAAAGATGGTGGAATGAGATTGATACACAAACTATAATCCAAGGGAATGGTAGAAAAGGCAAGGAAAATTGCAAAAACACTTCACAGTGAGAGCAAGCAGATAGCTAATATGACTAATGCACTACATTTGTGGTAACTCCATAGGTATTTGCATCCACTTACGGCAATACACACAACCATCTCTCATTTTTATTGTGATAACGGGAGAAAAGAAACATGTACAAGTAAAAATCCTGAAGTAAAATATTTAAGAACACGTAAATGTACAGCTCGTTCAGGTCACAGCTGCTTTAAAACAAGTTACAATGGAAAATACTTCTGAAGGTTGATGGTATTTAAGGTCTTTGAGCACATTCCAGATTCCAAAGTCATGACGTGCCTCTGCAAAAGATTTATGGTAATCTAAACCATAAGGCAACACACTAACCAAAACTGTGGGAAATGGCTGATATGAGGGGTAGATCAAAGTGCCACTTTTATTTCTTTCCTGAGTCATTTTGTACTCTGTGCCACTAAATGCAAGTTTGTTACACAGATGATCATGGTTGTATGGAACAAGCTACCACAGGAAGGGTAGAGACAGATACAATTACAACAATAAAAAAGGCATTTGGATAATCTGGGTACAGGCAAAACCTTTGCTCCATGCTTTTGTTGTTGCACAAAAATACATGTGGAAATGTCACTTTTTTTTGTAGGATGCTGCAAAGGTCAAATAAAAATAGGAAAAGTAGACTTGTTTAATAGAGACTACAGAAGGATATTTACTTTTCTTCCTCCTCACTACCCCTTCTCCCAGTGAATTCTGTAAGAGCAAATTTCTATAACCTGCGGAGACATACTTGGACAGGAAAGTAGAAGGATAGGAGTTTAATGCAGGCAAATGGTTTCACTGGCAAATGGGATACCTGTTAAAATGCAATATAGCTGACATGGACAAGATGGGCCAAACAGCCGGCTTCTGTGCGGTACAACTCGATAATTATTCTCGCTTTGTCACTCCACTCTCCCTAAATTACTTGAGCAACACTCCAAAGCTGTGGTTAAATCCCAACATCAGTAACTATTAAGTCTAATTATAGCTTTAACAAAGCCATGAAATATAATTCTGCACATTCTCATGGCAACAATACACAATATCATTGCCCAAAGCTCCCCCATGGTATTATCCGTATGCTTGAGATTTATAGTAATGATCAGATTGGGTACAAAGTATATTAGTAAGGTTTTAATTTTAACTCTAACAGACCTTTACATTTTCCATTCTTGAACAGTATCACAATTAAACTACGTGCAATGCATATAGTTGATTTTTAGTGGTTCCAAAAATAAAGTGCAAAGTACTTTATCACACCAGAGGTTAATTTCTTTGCTTACTCCCCCTAGGTTTTAAACTCATTGGTGGGATGCCGAATACCAAGACATTAAAGAAAAGTTTGAAAGCAATTTCGCAGAATTTATTTTAAGAAAGCATTGTCTACAAGTACACAAAAGTGACTAGCATTAAGGCATGAAGGAATTTCAAAGAAAAAGCTTGGACAAGGAGTGGCTCAGGGATTTGCACTGTGACCTCAAATACGTGCAATCTATATTAATAGTTTAGAAGGCTGAATGCACAGAGACCGAAACCTACAGACAACTGTCCTACAGAGCACCCTACAATTTATCTGCTATTAGAAACTAGATAGGGAGGCTGAAGCTTCTTGAGGTTTTCTAGAATAGGTTCAGAAGAGGGTTTGAGGAAGCAACTGGCAATTAAGCAAGCCTGAAAATCACAAGTGATAGCAGCTTCTTTGCTTATGCTACAGCTGAAGAACTGGGAGCGGTCAGGATAGTGGCCAGGAAGAGAGGTAAATGGGTAAGACCAATGAAAGCAGTATCAAATGAAAGGTGGGAAGAATGAAGAATAAGGAATTATAGCAGAATTCTGTCAATATGCGGGGCAGAGGTCAAGAGGGCATGAACAAGGTGTATTCCTGTCCATGATTGCAAGCCTCTTTACAAATGTTCAGTGGAACTTGAAATTCAGTCATTAAGGATCAAAGCCTTGCTTTGATTACTCATGTACTGGAAAAAAATTTTAAAAAGTAGAATGTAGCTTAAATTGCAACTACAGAAGGTTATTCTAAAAAGGACCTGGGTAACTTCAGACAAAATTTGAAAGGATGGCACAATATAGACAATACCCATATTTCAGAGCAGTTGCATTTCCAAAAAACCATCCACATTGCGTTTTACTGTAACACAAATCCTCTCTTCTCTATTTGATGTTTTTCCTTTATATACAAGCTATCTTATCAGATATAAAGTGACATTACCCTCATTAAAATGCTGAAGCCAATACTTGACAGGGGTGGAGGGGTGGTTTGCAAGGCAAGCAACAAATTTGTCAATTTAATTTTGTGGGCAATTTGATTTGCATACATTACCATATCAATTGGACTGGGAGAAACAGCCAAGTTCCACCTTTGCTGTGCCCTCAACACTCCGAGGACATCAACAGATGCTGCCGCACTCTTCATCTGCAAGGCTTGTGTAGCAGGAATGAAGGGACAGGAGTGGAGACACCAGAGCAAACAATGGGACTTGAGAATCAAGCTTCAGGAGAGAATGGTGACACAAAAGGAATTTAAAGGGGCAACAGATTAAAGTGTGGTGATTTGTGTAAGTACATCAAAGGCCTAGAGGTTACTTAAAATTATATAGCGAGTCTCGGAGCTGGCTACAACTTTTGCAGCTCCCCATAATGCAGATGGTTGATTCTTCTATTGTGCTTATTCCCTCCTACACCACCCCCAAATGTAAACTCAACAAGGATAAATTTTCACAACATAGGGGTTGCCTGCGGAGTACTACTGCTTCTGAATTTTGAAGGTTCTCCTTTGAGTTTGACAGGTTCTCCCATTTCCTTCCCAATGACATGCTGGTATCATTAACGGACTACTAAAATTATCCCATCAATGTAATCTTGTGGCAAAGAACCAAACTGGAGATGATATATACAAGAGAGATTAAGTTACCAGGCTTCAGTGAAATTTGAGGTCGGAGAGAAAGACAGGATTGCACTAATAGGACTCAATGTATTTATATCATAATAAACGTTACGCTAACATTTAGATACAGCAGTTGGCAAGCATAACGAATTTTCACTATTTCTCAGACGAAGTAGTTTTAAAAGAACCAGTAGCTAGATTTCTTATGCGGAACAGATAGAGTAGACCATGTTTCTCCTTCATGGGGATTCTAGAACTAGGAGGAATCCAGAACAAGTGATTGCAAGCTTGAGAAATAAAAAAGGCAAGGCATTTCTAATCTTGGGAGTTGAAAATCTTTGCAATTCTGTATATCTGAGACCTATGGAGGCAAGTCATTGAACATACTCAAGGCTGGAATTTTGGTTCCTAGGGGAGTCAGTAATACATATAGTGGAGCCCAGATCCATCATAATCCCATCGAATATTGTAAGTTGGCTCAAAGGGCTTAAATGGCCTACCACAACTTTTGTTTTCACTGTTCTCAAAACATACTAACGGCTTTAAGAGACTTCTTTACGTGGCCCAGAATAGGTTTCTGGTATTTTGAACTGACCGGAAAGGTTACAAAAAACCTCAACTCTATAAAATTAATTGCCAATATCACCAAGCAGTGATTAGAATTCAAATTTCCCTTTTTTGCATATTGACCGTAAATACAGTATCCCTATCAGTTAAACACATTAGAGTTTAGTCTAAGACCCCTATGCTGTTGACATCCTGTATAGACTCGGTAAAGTGAATGGCGATACATCTTAAAGGAAAATCATCTCACTAGAGTCGTGCTTCTACAACGTAAAAGGAATGCATACACATTTCCAATTCAAAATTCCAACCCATTTCAATCCCTTGATGACACTGTTCTTCCACAACTTTGTGTTCTCCACTGGAAAACCTTCATTCCCCACCAACTTTGGCTTTTATCTGCATTTTCCTCAGCACTCTTAGTCTCACCACAGCTTCAGCTGTCTCAGCCCAAAATCAAGAATCCCCTACCCACACTATACATTATTGCCCCACTACCTTCAAAATCTACTTTGAAGCCTAGCACTGAGACCTAAACTTGTAGCCATCTACCAACAACTTTTTTTCTCAAGTCACTGTGAAGTACATCAGTACTTTTGTTTTGACAAATACCAAAATGGAATTAGGTTAAACTCAAATGATATGAAAAGATTAAACATAAACGTTCACCAGTCAACTCCCAGTAAAGCATCATTCACCCATCAGAGTAGCACATCAACTCTGCCACTCTGACCATGCCAGCGTGAGAGCATTTGCAGTCTTCTATGCTCAAAATACCAAATCTTTTCATTAGTGTTAATACATTGCACAAATAAGAACTCAGGCCAGTAACTTGTTTTGACAATGATTTTACTGAAGACAATTATAACAAGAATGACAAAAAAAAATCTAAGGGCTATCATACATAAAATTGAAAGGATTGCACAGCACCTTAGTGTAAAGTATAAAATATAAAAAGCAAATTCACACAGGAATTTGAAACTCTAAATGTAGGACAACCCTTACAAGCTATTACATCTTATGCCACTTAAGGAATTACAGCATTTAATTAAAATTATAAATGTTTTCAGTTTCTACAAAAGTTTTATTAATAATTTAAATTTAAGTGCATGTGATTAACACTAAACAAAATACTTCGCACTTTTAAAAAATTTAGGTGGAATATTACTGCCAAACAGACTTTATAAGGCAGCTGCAATCTGAATTCTGCCATTTTATATAGTTACCATTTAAAATACAAAGTTTTTATACTATCCCATTATGAAATAGCCTACTCTACCTACCCATTGTGCTAATTAGACCCCATGTCACAATATTCTGCAACACTTCAAACCTCAAATCAATTAAAGACCTACAAAAGTACTCTTGAAATTCAACACAAATATTTGTGTCAGCCAACATTTCCTTCAAAAATCACATACTTTAACAACTTTTACTCAAATAACATCCTAACTGCCCAACAGCAAAATGAAAAGTCTGATGTGGTACATTCTTCTGATGAGTATATCCAGTAAAACTTTGAGATGACTGCTCTAATCACATTCAAATCAGCAGCTCTGGAATGAATTATTAAAGAATACATGCTTGTACTTTACAAAAGATAGAATCATGCATTGGAATTCCCCATTAGCAAAATCAGGGAATCTAATCCAAGTAGACTTCACTGGCACATTAGTCATTCCTGCCAACCATAGAATATCCAGATAGCACAATTTCCATGAAAAATGTACCACAGGAATTATAAAAACTTGAGATAAGCTAATTGTTATAAATATTGCAATTTTAATGCAATTAACATTGCAATATTTAAGATACTGCAAATATAAATGGTAGGATTTAAAAACTCAACTAGTCCTTGCATAAAAGCAGTGCAGGATTAAAAAGCAAAAATGGATGTTATAGGTGGGAATGGAAACAAGAAATCATGGCTGCCATGTCACCAATGTATATGCTTAAGATCAAAGATAAGACCTCCAGCATGACATGAAACAAAGTTAATCCCACTGGAATTAAACACATGAAAATCACAGATCACAAGTAAAATGTTTCATGATCAGCTTCATGGAGCTGGTGTTCAAAACTACATTTAGGGTTGTTGGGCAATAGAAAACCAATTTCAGGATTGAAACAGTGATAGCAGAGGAGGCAGAAAGAGACATTTTGAATTTCAAGTGAGTGGAAATAAAACTGATCATCAGGGCAGAGGGTCAAAGAATTCCAGTAAAGACACCAGTAAGAGTTTTAATAGGGCCAGAAAATTAAGTTGGATAGTGGAGGAATCCTTGCATCAACAGATTGCCAGTCCGGGAAAACTAGCATTCACCAGATACAGGACAACTTACTGCTCTTTTCCAGAAACTGATGACTGCTTCAAATCTTGAGGAAACCCTGCATTGAATGAGTAACCAGCCTGTTACCAGCATCAAGGAAATAGGTATCAAATCCATAAGTGAACATTACTTCTTAATCAAACATTATATATCCAACCTACTAGCCCACATAAGCACAAGCACATATTCTGACATAATTACAAGAAAACTTAAGAAACTGGCAAACTGTTTTCATTAGTGGGGTTCTGTGGCACTCACTATAGTAGCACTCAACCTTGCGTAGAAATTAGTCAGTAAATCACCATTCCAAAGGTCAACGCAAAATCTATGCTCCCATTCTGAGGAATTATTGCACTTTTGGAGTTTTATTGAATTCAATTTATTTTCATCTGTTTCCATCTTCCTTTAGACTCCTTTCTAATCTTGGACAAACTATATATTGATTATGTGTTAAATGAATTCCTTGCATTTTACATTATTGCATCTGCCAATACCATCTTCCTAGGCAGACCTAAAATCTGTTTCCATTCTAGTTTTGTGGATTCGGAGATAATCATGAGAACTGCATACTTTCCCACAAATTGAGCAGGTAGGCAGTTTGTGACATGGTCTGCTCTTTTTATTGCTTATGCAAGCTTGTGTGTTTCCCATTCCTGGTACCCACTATTTAGAGCAGTTTGGCTCAGAAATATTTGAGTCAATGGTGATGCTGAATTTTTTTGGGTTTCCAGCTCAACTTTTAATATTTTCCTGTATCTATAAATGATCTCTTCCCAATCTCTGATCTCTAAGAGTGGCAATCAATACTGGGGTCTGTGACCAGGGAAAAGAACATCAACTATATTCTGTTGCTATCTGGAAGACTGCAGGATCCAGCTTTCTAATTGATTCAAGTTCAGGAGGATACCGCTCTCTCTCTGTTCAACTTCAGCAGACACTCCAGAATCCAGCAAAGATTTGTGACAATAGTAACTCAAGTTAGGGAATTCTACTCCTTTGTTCCATCAAAATTAAACAACATTGTTCGTTATAGTGGGGTTCAAGATAATTTCCAGGCTCTTGAACCAGAGGGGATAATTTCACTCAACTGTTCCCATAACTTATGGACCACTTTCAAGGACTCATCTCATGATCTTGATATTTATTGCTTAATTATTACTTTTTTTACATTTGCAGTTTATCTTTTGCACATGGGTTGTTTGTCCATCTTGCGTGCAGTTTTTCATTGATAGAATTGTTTCTTTGTAGTTACTGTGAATGCCCACAAGAAAGTGAATCTCAGGCTAGTATATGTTGACGTATGTACAGTAGATAACAAGTTAACTGGACCATTGGTTAATTAAGACAGCCACTTATTGGGGCAACCCTTAAAGAAAAGCTAATTTGAGAAAATAGCACACACAAAATGCTGGAGGAGCACAACAGATCAGGCAGCATCTATGGAAATGAATAAAAAGTTGATGATTCAGGCCAAGACAATTCTTCAAGGGGGAAGATGGCAGAATAAAAAGGTGGGGGGGGGGAGGATAGGAGGATTGCTAGAAGGTGATAGGTGAAGCCAAGAGGGTGGGAAAGGTCAAGGACTAGAGAAGGAATCTTGATAGGAGAGAGGACCATAGGAGAAAGGGAAGGAGGGGAACCAGCAGGAAAAAATAACGGATGAGAAGTAGTAAAAGACCAGAGTGTGGAATAGAAGAGGGGAGGGGAAAGGAAATTGTTGTGATACCCTTCATTAATTGGGACAGGAAACTGTTGCTGATGGGCCCCAATTAACTGCCTTTAATAATAAATTTACTTTGAACTTTCATGGAAGATTGCTCAATTCTCAGCTGTGACCCAATTAGCAGAATTTTCTCCGGAGTTTAAGGGAACTCTCATGAATCTTATGTATAAAATTCAAAACTAACAACATGTCTCACACAGCAATAACTTCAGAAATATCAGCGATTTTGCATCTTCAGTTCTGCATCTGCTAGAATCTTCTTCCTCCTAGGCTCAAAGACCAATTCCTATTAATTTATTTATCAGGATCTCATCGAAACCTATTGTTAAGGTTAAAAGGCCTAGACAAAGTGCAGATGTGGCGAGGTGGGAGTCTAGGAGCAGAGGGCACAGCCTCAAAATAGAGGGATGGCTACTTAGAACAGATGAGGAGGAAGTTGGTGAATCTTTGGAATTCATATCCACGAGCTGCCATGGAAGCCAAGTCACTGGGTGTATTTAAGATGGAGGTGGAAGGGTTCTCGATTAGTCAGGGCATGAAAGGTTTCAGAGAACACAGAACAATGGGGCTAAAGAGGGAAATGGATCAACCATGATGAAATTGTGGAGCAGACTTGATGGACCAAATAGCCTAATTCTGTTCCTATGTCTTATAGTCTTTGCCAGTTGTTCAAACAGATGGCAGCAAAATGCAAATCCATTGTTGGAGATACTCACAAAATGTCTGGAGAAATCTTTCAGGAATTAGACCAAACCACAGAGGAATGGTGGTATATTTGCAAGCCAAAATGGTATGCAATCTGGAGGAAGATACAGAGGACAATGTTCCCATACTCTTGAAGTCTTTTCCTTCTTGGTGGCAGAAGTGCTGACAAGGGAACGATCATGTTGGTAGTGAATGGCCAAAACAATCAAGCAGGCTTTGTCCTGTATGGTTTTCAGTTTCCAAGGTTCTTGTTGGAACTGCATTCACCATATTCCTGAATCATGCTTTGCTGATTGTAGAAAAAAACTTTGGAGTAATTGAGTGATAGATCACGACAAAAAACTGAGGTGCAAAGAGGTGCTGCGCCGGATGACCCTGTGATCTCTGTCACAGTGGCCAATATTAGGCTGTCTTTAAAGCGAGTGAACCCTCACAAGGCAAAAGGTCCTGATGGAGTACTTGCTAATGCTCTGAAAACCTGTGCCAACTAACTAGTGAGAGTATTCAAGGACATTTCACTGCTACAGGCAGAAGTTCCCACTTCCTTCAAAAAGGCAATTATACCAGTGCCGAAGAATAATGTGGGCTGCCTTAATGACTATCACCCGGTAGCACTCACATTGACAGTGATAAAATGCTTTGAGAGGTTGGTCATGACTAGACTGAACTGCCTCAGCAAGGACCTGGACACATTGCAATTTACCTATCGCCATAATAGGTCAATGGCAGATGCAATCCCTATGGCTCTCCACACGGCTTTAGACCACCTGGACAATTCATATATCCATGTCAGGATGCTGTTCATCTACTATAGCTCAACATTTAATACCATCATTCCCACAATCTTAATTGAGAATTTGCAGAACCTGGGCCTCTGTACCTCCCTCTGCAATTGGATCCTCGACCTCCTAACTGAAAGACCACAATCTGTGCAGATTGGTGATAACATATCCTCCTCGTTGATGATCAACACTGGCACACCTCAGGGGTGTGTGCTTAGCCCACTGCTCTACTTCCTATATACACACGACTGTGTGGCTAGGCATAGCTCAAATACCATTTAATAAATTTGCTGACGATACAACCATTGTTGGTACAATCTCAGGTGATGACGAAAGGGTGTACAGGAGTGATATACGCCAACTAGTGGAGTGGTGCCACAGCAACAACCTGGTACTCAATGTCAGTTAGACGAAAGAGTTGATTGTGAACTTCAGGAAGGAACACATACTAATCCTCAGAGTGATCAGAAGTGGAAAGAGTGAGCAGCTTCAAATTCCTGGGTGTCAAGATCTCTGAGGATCTAACTCGGTCCCAGCATATTGCTGTAGTTATAAAGAAGGCAAGACAACTGCTATGCTTCATTAGGAGTTTGAAGAGATTTGGCATGTCAATACACCCAAAATCTTCTATAGCTGTACCATGAAGAGCATTCCGACAGGCTATATCACTGTCTGTTTTTTTTTGGGGAGGGGGGCCCCCCGAGGACCAAAAGAAGCCGCAGGTTGTAAATCTAGTCAGCCCCATTTTGGGTATTAGCCTACAAAGTACCCAGGACTTCTTCAGGGAGCAGTGTCTCAGAAAAGCAACATCAAATACTAAAGAATTCCAGGACCCAGAGTATGCCCTTTTCTCACTGTTACCGTCAGGGAGGAGGTAAGCCTGAAGGCACACACTCAAGTCATCCAGGAACAGCTTCTTCCACTCCACCATCCGATTCCTAAACGGACATTGAATCCTTGGACACCAGCTTATTTTTTAAATATACAGTATTTCTGTTTTTTTGCATGTTTTTAGTCTATTCAATATATGCATACTGTAATTGATTTACTTATTTATTATTATTATTTTTTTTCTTTTAGATTTCGTATTGTATTGAACTGCTGCTGCAAGTTAACAAATTTCACGTCACATGCTGGTGATAATAAACTTGATTCTGAATTTGGAATCCGTGTAGAATTCCCTAAAGGTTAATTTGCAGGTTGAGTCTGTGGTAAGGAAGGCAAATGCAATGTTAACATTCATTTCAAGAGGACTAGAATATAAAAGCAAGGATGTAATGTTGAAACCTTAAAGCAATGGTGAGGCCTCACTTGGAGTACACCCTATCCTTGTTATATGCATCTTCAGACTATGCAGATTCACAGTTATGTGAGGAACCTATTTCTACCAACGTCTCGTTATATGCGTCCAAAATTCAGTTATGCGAGGAGCACCGCCTTCCCGCCAATACAAGTCACGTGCTTACACCTCACGGTCTCACTGTTGGAATGAGAAGCACCGCTTTCCCACCAATACAAGTCAGGTGTGCGCGCTTCACAATCTCTCTCCTGCCACTCTTGCGTTGGTTTTGGCAAGGTGTGGATGCGCGATCTTAAACTTTTGTTGGTTTTATCTACAGTGCAGTGATTTTGTGCTTGAAATATTTAATTATGCCTAAGCGTCCGATGTCATGTTTTGGGCTGTCAGCCAAATGGCAGAGAACCGCTTTAACACTTAGGAAAAAAAGCTGGAAGTTATAAACAGCGCAGCATCAGCTGAAGGTAACACAGCTCTGGGACGCTATTGCTGGGAACAGAATCTTGCCTTTAAAGTTCTCATTGCTTGACAATGCGCCAGCCCATCCCAAACATTTGGACAGCATTCGTCCTAACATAACAGTGCGTTTCCTGCCGCCTAACACAACATCGCTGATTCAACCACTCACCAAGGTGTGATCCACATTCAAGGCGTACGTATTTTTTTTTACCGTGAACTATCTCTCAGATGCTGCAAGCAGCAGACGATTTTGAAAATCCCAGGAGTTTGCCAACCGTGAGAGAATGGTGGAAGTCTGAACACTTAGCACAAATGGTGATGGATATGGACCCACGTTTAGAACGGAGTCAGCATTTCAGTTGTCCCCTGCCGTCAACCCTTCTTCCCTACAAGCAAATTTATGCTGAAAAACAAAATGCTGCCAAGCAAACAACCCTCACCCACTTTATGCAAATAGCTGTAATCTCCTGCTGCTGACAATTCTAAGAGTTCTGTGAGTCTTCCTTCACTCCTTGCTGTGCTTGATATTATCCCGACGACCACAACCATCCACCTGAATCCATGTAAAACTGCCCGACACCACAACAACCACTGATCTCCCGGAGTGAACACACCTGCCACTGTTGGTGAGTACCGTACACCAGAGGATGTTAACTTTCTATGATTTTTAACATTGAACATTACCTTAAATTGATTAAATAATATACAAATGTTGTCTTGTAGTACTGCTTTTGTGTCATATTGGTATAAAAATGTGAATAAGTTACAGATAAAACATATTTAGGAAGCCCTCTGGAACGCATCCCTATCTTCTCCATTTAAATAATTATTCACATTACGCGTCAACTTCGAGGAACGTACCCCTTGCATATAACGAGGATAGGGTGTATTACGAGTAGTCTTGGGCCCCTTAGAAAGAATGTGCTGAAACTGGAGCAGGTTCAAAGGAGGTTAACGAAAAAGATTCCAGGATTAATAGCTTGACACATGAAAAGTATTTGATGGCTCTGGGTCTGTATTCAGAAGAATGAGGTTTGAACTCATTGAAACCTACCAAATGGTGAATGACCTTGATAGAGTGGATATGGAGAAGACGTTTCCTATGGTGGGAGAGTCTAAGACTAGAGGACACGGCCTCAAAATAGAAGGGCATCCTTTTAGAACAGAGATGAGGAGGAATTTCTTTAGCCAGAAAGTGGTGAATCTGGAATTCTTTACCACAGGCAGATTTGGAGGCTGTATTTCTGTATACTTAAGGCAGAGGGTTTGACTGGTCAAGGCATGAAGGGATCCAAGGAGAAGGCCGGAGACACAGGCTGAGAGGAAAATTAGATCAGCCATGATGAAATGACAAAGCAGACTGAAATGAATTGAATTTGACTTTATTACTTACATCCTTCATATAAATGAGTAAAAATCTTTACATTGTTTCCGTCTAAATGTGCAATTATAGTAATTTATAATAAATATTATGTACAACAAGATAGTCAATATAACATAGAAATACATTTGCATCAGCACGAATTAAGCAGTCTGACGGCCTGATGGAAGAAGCTGTCCCGGAGCCCGTTTATCCTAGTTGTTATGCTATGGTACCATTTCCTGGATGGTGGCAGCTGGAACAGTTTGTGATTGGGGTGACTCGGATCTCCAATGATCCTTCAGGCCCTTTTTACACCTGTCTTTGTAAATGTCCTGAATAGTGTGAAGTTCACATCTACAAATGCGCTGGGCTGTCCATACCACTCACTGCAGTCCTGCAATTGAGGGAAGTACAGTTCCCATACCATGCAGCGATGAGCCAGTCAGGATGCTCTCAATCATGCCCCTATAGAAAGTTCTTAGAATTTGGGGGGAGGTGGAGAGAGGCCCCCCCCACACCAAACTTCTTCAACCATCTGAGGTGAAAGAGTCCTGACGAAGGGTCTCGGCCTGAAATGTTGACTGCACCTCTTCCTACAGATGCTGCCTGGCCTGCTGCGTTCACCAGCAACTTTGATGTATGTTGCTTGAATTTCCAGCATCTGCAGAATTCCTGTTGTTTGAGGTGAAAGAGGCTCTGTTATGCCTTTTTCACCACACAGCCAGTATGTACAGACTATGTGAGATCCTCAGTGATGTTTATGCCAAGGAACTTTTCGGCATGGACTAGAAGGGCCGAGATGGCCTGTTTCCGTGCTGTAATTGTTATACGGTTATATAACTTAAGGGGCCAAATGGCCAAATTTTGTTCCTATATCTTATGGACATGGGATATCCTGCCTCCCAGCTGATTTTGTAGCCACTGTGTGCATGTTGAGTCAGGGCTAACCTCTATATTGATGGTGAGAGATTCAATGATAAAAGATCTTGAATTTCAAGGGTAGAAAGATTAGATTCCTTTGTTGGGAGATGATCAATATCTGGCATAACATGAATGTTACTTGCTTATAAGCCTATGCCTGAACATTGTCTTAAGTACTGCTGCACAAGCATGAAATTAACACTGCACAATAAAAAAAAAATCCCAATAATAAAGTAGCCTGAAGATAAACTGGACCCTGGTCACTGCCCTGACAGAGTCATGCAATGTTGTCTTGGGCTGGGTTGATTGACCACTTGTATAAATGCAAATCCGGGGCCCAAGCCAACATTCCCCTCTGCAGATGGACTCTTTACTTGCTCGCCAATAAACTTCAATCAGAAAGAATAGGCAGCAACGATTACTCTAAGCATGGTGCTCCACAAGGTTTCATTAGCAGCCTGCTACTCTATTTCCTGTAGTCTCGTGACCGTGTGGCCAGATTCTACTCTAACTCCATCCACAAGTTTGCAGGTGACACCACCACAGTGATCCGTATCTTAAATAATAAGTTGAAATACAAGGATATTGAAAGCTTAATGATATGGCATCTTGACAACAACCTTTCTCCCAATATCAGCAAAACAAAAGAGCAGGACCTCAACTTCAGACAAGTGATGGTGCATATGCTCCTGTATACATCAATGGCATAGATGGTGTGGCTTCTCCGTGGATTGTCACCTTGTCGCAGTGGAGAAGCTTGTGTGGTCCTGTGATCCCGAGAGCAATGCCGTCTGGAGCTACGCTCCTGATAGGGTCACCCATGGCAGTAAGGTCGAGGGTGAGGTCCCCTGACAAAGAACAATCCAACCAAGACCTCAACGGTGGAACAGGCGGACGGAGTTACTTCGAACTCAATGGCTGTGAAGGCGGATGGAGGCTGCAACAAATTCATCAGCTCCAATCGTCGTGGTTTCCATGCCATTGGAATCAGTTGGTCAATCTGTGAAATATCGTGTGCTTCTTGGAGTGCAACATCAAGTACACGTTAAACAAATACACGCACAGGCGTCTTCGCTCTGTGGTCCACTTCTTCAGAATGAAGACCATCATCCTCGAACTTGAGGGATAGCCATGACAGGTGAGATGGTGTGGGAGTTGAGTTTCAAGCATGAGGAGTGAACATCACTATAGCCTATCCTGGTGCAATCACATAGATACCATGGCCAAGAAAGCTCACTAATGCTCATACTTACTCAAAAGACTAAAGAAATTCAGCATGTACTCATTAACCGTTACCAATGCACCACAGAAAGCATCTCATCTGGATACATATCAGCCTGGAACAGGAGCAACTGAGCACACAACTGTAGGGAATTGCAGAGTTGTAGACACAGCCCAAATCATAGAAACCAACCTTCCCCTCTATGTACTTTGTCTACCCTTCTCACTGGCTCAGTTAAGAGACCAACATAATTAAAGACCCCACTCATTCTCTCTTCTCCCCCTTTCCATTGGGAAGATACAAAACCTGAAAGTACATACCACCAAACTCAAGGACAGTTTCTACCCTGCTGATAAGTTTATTAAATGCTTTCAGTATGTGCAGATTGGTGATAACATCTCCTCCTCGCTGACAATCAACATGGTGCACCTCAGGGGTCTGTGCTTAGCTCACTGCTCTACTCTCTCTATACCCAAGGCTGTGTGGCTAGGCTTAGCTCAAATACCATCTATAAATTTGCTGATAATATAACCATTGTTGGTACAATTTCATATGGTGACGGGAGGGTGTACAGGAGCAAGATATGCCAACTAGTGGAGTGGTATCACAGCAACAACCTGGCACTCAATGTCAGTAAGACGAAAGCTGATTGTGGAGACGAAGGAACACATACCAATTCTCAGAGGTATCAGAAGGAGAGAGAGTGAGCAGTTTCAAGTTCCTGGGTGTCAAGATCTCTGAGGATCTAACTTGGTCCCAACATTTTGAAGTAGTTATAAAGAAGGTAAGACAGCGGCTATACTTCATGAGGAGTTTGAAGTGATTTGGTATGTCAACAAGTACACTCAAAAACTTCTACAGATGTACCGTGCAGAGCATTCTGACAGGTTGCATCACTGTCTGGTATGGGGGGTGGGGGGTGGAGACACTACCGCTCAGGACCAAAAGAAGCTGCAGAGGATTGTAAATTTAGTTAGTTCCACCTTGGGCACTAGCCTACAAAGTACCCAGGACATCGTCAAGGAGCAGTGTCTCAGAAAGGCAGCATCCATTATTAAGGACCTCCAGCACCCAGGGCATGCCCTTTTCTTACTGTTACCATCAGGTAGGAGCTACAGAAGCCTGAAGGCACTCAGTGCTTCAGGAACAGCTTCTTCCCCTGCCATCTGATTCCTAAATGGACATTGAACCCTTGCACACTAGTTCACTTTCAAAATGTATTATTTCTGTTTTTGTACCATTTTTAATCTATTCAAAATACACTAACTGATTTATTTTTTCTTTCTTCTATATTATGGATTGCATTGAACTGCTGCTGCAAACAAATTTCACAACACATGCCAGCGATAATAAAGATGATTCTGATAAGACAGACTCCTAACTTCATAATCTAGTTCATTATGATCTTACATTTTATTGTTTACCTGCACTGCATTTCCTCAGTAGATAGTACACTTTAAGTCTGGATTGGTATTATTTTAACCATGTTCTAATCAATTGATCTACAACAATAAGAAGCAAGAGAAGCTTTCGCTGTATCTTGGTACATGTGACAATAATAAACCAATGCCAATGGGTCGCTTGGCCTCTCAGGCCTGCTTCACTATTTGTTCTGATCTGCATCAACCCTAGTGTCTACTATGGCTGGTATCAACAATTTTACAACTTTGTTTAAATACAGAATTATCTAGACCTCAGATTTCAGTTCCTGAGGGGTGGGGCTCAGAATTCAACAAATAAAACTGACCACTGTTGAAGATGTTTGGACATTTAAACAAATGAACCCATTTCTTAAACTATCTGGAATGGCAATAGATAATCTTGTGATTACAACCTCTTGAAGGTCTCACCTAACACCCCTCAATTGGTGTTCTATGTGTACAAAATAATGATAAGAGTAGTTAGATCATTTTCCCCAGGGTAAAAACATCAAATACTCGTGGGGCAGCACAGTAGCGTAGTGGTTAGCACAACGCTTTACAGTACCAGCAACATGGGTTCAACTCCCACTCCTGCTGTCTATATGGAGCTCTTACACTCTCTAAGTGATCCCAGGATTAGTCTGAGGGGAAGTGAGTGCTTAATACAAGGCACTTGTCAAGAGCAAATCTTAAATATTCCCAGTCAGGTAAGATTCTGAAACAAAAAATATTGGGAAAGTGAGTGATCATAGCTCTCAAACACCACCACTATAAATACCAGCGCCTCAGGTTCAAACCCAGGTCTGTAAGCCTGTAAAGAGTTTGTACATTCTCCCTATGACCGTGTGGGTTTCCTTCCGGTACTCCAGTTTCCTCCCACAGTCCAAAGACAAACTGACTGGTAGGTTAATTGGTCATTGTAAATTGTGCCGTGATTAGGTTAAATTGGGGGTTGCTGGTCAGTGCAACTCAAGTACCTGTTCCACGTCGCATCTCAGCAATTAAATGGCACAGACTTAAGGTGAGAGGGGGAAGATTTAAAGGGGTATTACAGGACAAGGTTTTGTATACCCCCCCCCGCCCCCATATGCTAAGTGCTTGAAACAGGCTGCTAAGGATAGTGTTGGAAGTAAATACCACATTGACATTCTGTTACACAGACACATGTTGGCAATGGAATTTGGATCAGGCACAGACAGTGGGCGACGGGCTTATTCCTGAGACGTGCCAACTGGGTCACAAATAAAAATCTCCTTAGCAACAAAAGATGATGAGTCCAATCAAGCGTGTCTTTGAACATTAAAATAGAAGCTGAAAGGGGGTAGGTAGCAGCTAAATCGCAGAATCACAACGAAAGACGTCGACTTTCGCGGTTGTAGGTACGACTTCTTTCACACTGGAGGGTGCTGGGAAGCGGCTTAGAACAAGTTCCACTTCAATTATATTCCAGTGACTTTTCTTTGCGCTTGGATTAAAAAATAAGGGGAGAGGATGAATGGAAGTAAGCGAGAAAGACGGTGGTGACATCAACCAAGTTCACCTTTTGAACAGAAATACGTTGGCATAGGCCTCACCCGCCATTTTGCCACCGCCAGCCGACGAACAGGAGGGAACACAACCATCAGAGATACAATGAAAAACACCCACTACTTCATTTACCGAGTATATACACAGCTTCCACGGTCACAATGACCCAAACTTTTGCCGCCGACCCACTTCCCCTCCCTCACACAACACCAACTGAATCGGACCTACCTGATCCGCGTTCGCTTCACCCGACATTGCTCTTGAATTTTTTTTAAATCTATCTTTTTAAAAACACACACACCATACAAATGAATGAACAGATGTATAATGCTACCGACTGGAAACACCCTCTCCCCGCTCCGCACTCCTGCTTGTCCCCCCACGCCGCCGCCGCCTCCTCCTCCGCACCGCGCTGCTTCTGAAATGGCGGCGGGCGAGAGCTATCGTCCACCGGAAGCGGCGGGGTTGGCGTGCGCACGTGCGCGAGTTCTTCCCGCCCCTCCCTCTCCAGGACCCGGATGTGTTGCTGCGCTGTCGTCAGAAGCCAGTTGTCCCTTTCCGTGGGAGGGCCGGTTTGAGGATCATTTGCGGCTATAGTTACTTAGCGTGTATTTTGTATAAAAATAATTATTATGAGTAAAGTTAATTTTTGAAATAAAAAACTTGTACTTAAATAAAGTTAAAGTTGAGCGCCTGTATCACAGGTGCAATGAAAAACTTACTTGCAACAGTAGCATCACGACATTCACAAGAAAAGCCTACATTATGCAAAGATAATTACACATTCGTTTGATCTGTGTACACATCTCCTGCCATGTACTAGTGACAACTGAGCTTCGAGTCACTAAGACAGATCTTGCAGATGCTGGCAATCCAGAGCAACAAAGACAAAATACTAGAGGAACTCAGCAGGTCAGGAAGCATATATAGAGAAAAATAAACAGTCGACGTTTCGAACCAGGTCAGGAAGCATATATAGAGAAAAATAAACAGTCGACGTTTCGAACCAGGTCAGGAAGCATATATAGAGAAAAATAAACAGTCGACGTTTCGAACCAGGTCAGGAAGCATATATAGAGAAAAATAAACAGTCGACGTTTCGAACCTAGAACCATCAGGAGTTGGATACTGACCCTTCTTTAGGGTAACTATCCTACTTCCACAAAGTTCAAAGTAAATTTATTATCACGTTATGTATATCATACAACCTTGAGATTCATTTTCTTGCAGGCGTCCACAGAAATACAGTAGAATTCATGAAAAACCACACAATAAGAGGACAAATCGTGCAAGTAATGAAAGAAAAGAAATAACACTGAGAATGCAGACTGTAGAGTCCCCAAAAGTGTGTCCACGGACTGTGGAGTCAGTTCAGTGTTGAGGCAAATGAAGCTATCCACGCTGATCCAGGAGCCCAATATCGGCAGGGCAACAGCTGCTGCCAAACCTGGTGGCATGGGTCCGAAGACTCTTGCACCTCCTGCCTGATGGTAGAAGTGAGAAGAGAGGGAAACAGGTCAAATGCAGGCAGATAGGACAGGCTCAGGTGGGAGATCTTGGCTGGCACAGCATAGTGGGGCTGGACACCAGTTTATTTTCCATTTACAGGCCTAGTCACTTTAATCTGACTTGAAGTCCACCAGAATGGTTCATGCTGATAGTAACTCAAATAACGACATGTTACAACCGTGGTGTGCAAAAGAGCATAAGCGCATAAGACCATAAGATATAGGAGCAGAAGTAGGCCATTCGGCCCATCGAGTCTACTCCGCCATTCAATCATGCGCTGATCCAATTCTTCCTGTCATCCCCACTCCTCTGCTTTCATCCCATACCCCTTGATGCCCTGGCTAATCAAGAACCTATCTATCTCTACCTTAAATATACCCAGTGACTTGGCCTCCACAGCCACTCGTGACAACAAATTCCACAGATTTACCACCTTCTGACTAAAGTAACTTCTCTGCATCTCAGTTCTAAAAAGACGTCCTTCAATCCTGAAGTTGTGCCCTCTTGTCCTAGAATCCCCTACCATGGGAAATAATTTTGTCATATCTAATCTGTTCAGGCCTTTTAACATTCGGAATTTTTCTATGAGATCCTCCCTCATTCTCCTGAACTCCAGGGAATACAGCCCAAGAGCTGCCAGACGTTCCTCATACGGGAACCCTTTCGTTCTTTGAATCATTCTTGATTCTCTGAATGCACGACATCGAAATGGAAGTGGATAGGCTACAGCAACAGAGACCATGATCATACACTCGGTGCCCAGTTATTAAGTACAGGACGTACAGGACTTGTACAGGACGTACAAGTGTCGAATAAAGTGGCCACTGAGAGTAGTTCTGTGTGACAATTACAGATGTTTTAAGCACTCTGACATTGCAGATATTTGTACTTTCAACACCATCTGATCTGCCACATCAGTGAGAACTCAAACTCAATAATTGGAAAGCGTTCCACAGTAAGAATTTTTATAGTACATTGACAACATTCTTACTTTATACAAGGGTCAGATTGTTAAACATTAAATAAAATCGATTTTGGTATTTCAAGAGCCAAAACCTTTTATTTTGTGTTTTATGTAAGTTATGAACATATAGATGAACATCTTAAAAGTTTATTTATTATCAAAGTATACAACTCTGAAGTTCTTCACCTAACATCTAACCTACTCCCAAAAGACATATGTTCGTGAGTGTTTTATGCTGCACTGGATCAGGACTAACAATCATTTTTCCCTCCTTTACAGCTGTGTACTGAAGAATCAGAATCAGGTTCAATATCACTGGCATATGCCGTGAAATATGTTGTTATGTGGCAGCAGTACGCTGCAATAGAAACTGTAAATTACTGTATAAATTATACCTCCTGATCCATAGCCATCTGGAGGTTCACTCAGCAGACTCTGTGACGGTTCCTGATGGCTCTTTACAGAGTCACATGTCCCAGTGCATCCCAGATTGTATTTCAGCGGTATTATACATTCAGAAATCTGATGGCAGAGCAGAAGAAGCTGTTCCTGAATCATTGAATATGTGCCTTCAGTGTCCTGTACCTCCTCCTTGATGGCAGCAATGAGAAGAGGGCATGTCCTGGGTGATGGTGTTCTTAGTGATGGATGCTACCATTTTGAGGCATCGTCTTTTGAAGATGTCCTGGATGCTGAGGAGGCTGGTGTCCATGATGGAGCTGATTAAGTTTACAACTTTCTGCAGCTTATTTTGATCTTGTGCAGTGCCCCCCCCCCACCCTCATACCAGATGCTGACACAGCCAACAATCAAAATCAGGTTTATTATCACCGCCATGTGACGTGAAATTTGTTAATTAGCAGCAACAGTTCAATGCAATACATAATCTAGCAGAGAGAGAGAGAGAAAAAAATAATAAATAAAGTAAAACATAATAATAAACAAGTAAATCAATTATGTATATTAAATAGATTATTAAAAAATGTGCAAAAACAGAAATACTGTATATTTAAAAAAGTGAGGTAGTGTCCAAAACTTCAAAGTCCATTTAGGAATCAGATGGCAGAGAGGAAGAAGTTGTTCCTGAATCACTGAGTGAGGCTTCTGTATCTCCTACCTGATGGTAACGGTGAGAAAAGGGCATGCCCTGGATGCTGGAGGTCCTTAATAATGGACGCTGCCTTTCTGAGACACCGCTCCCTGAAGATGTCCTGGGTACTTTGTAGGCTAGTGCCCAAGACGGAGCTGACTAGATTTACAACCCTCTGCAGCTTCTTTTGGTCCTGTGCAGTAGCCCCTCCATACCAGACAGTGATGCAGCCTGACAGAATGCTCTCCACGGTACAACTATAGAAGTTTTTGAGTGTATTTGTTGACATGCCAAATCGCTTCAAACTCCTAATAAAGTATAGCCACTGTCTTGCCTTCTTTATAACTACATCAATATGTTGGGACGTAGGTGTTTGTGTTGTCTAGGTGGTCTAAAGCCGTGTGAAGAGCCATGGAGATTGCATCTGCCATTGACCTATTGTTACGATAGGCAAATTGCAATGGGTCCAAGTCCTTGCTGAGGCAGGAGTTCAGTCTAGTCATAACCAACCTCTCAAAGCATTTCATCACTGTCGATGTGAGTCATTAAGGCAGCCCACATTATTCTTCTTTGGCACTGATATAATTGTTGCCTTTTTGAAGCAAGTGGGAACTTCTGCCCGTAGTCGTGAGAGGTTGAAAATGTCCTTGAATACTCTCACTAGTTGGTTGGCACAGGTTTTCAGAGCCTTACCAGGTACTCCATTGGGACCTTCTGCCTTGCGAGGGTTCACTCTCTTTAAAGACAGCCTAACACCAGCCTCTGAGACAGAGATCACAGGGTTATCAGGTGCAGCAGGGATCTTCACAGCTGTGGTTGTGTTCTAGCTTTCAAAGTGGGCATGGAAGGCATTGAGTTCATCTGGTAGTGAGGTATCGCTGCCATTCATGCTATTGGGTTTCGCTTTGTAGGAAGTAATGTCTTTCAGACCCTGCCAGAGTTGCCGTGCATCTGATATCGCCTCCAACCTCGTTCGAAATTGTCCCTTTGTCCTTGAAATAGCCCTACACAAATCATACCTGGTTTTCTGGTACAGGCCTGGGTGGCCAGACTTGAATGCCACAGATCTAGCCTTCAGCAGATGATGTACCTCCTGGTTCATCCACGGCTTTTGGTTTGGGAATGTACAGTAAGTCTTTGTAGGCACACACTCATCCACACACGTTTTAATGAAGTCGGTAACAAATGCAGCATACTCATCCAGATTCAAAGCTGAATCCCTGAATACAGTCCAGTCCACCGATTCAAAGCAGTCCTGTAGGTGTTCCTGTGTTTCCCTTGTCCAAACCTTCTTGGTCTTCACTGCTGGTGCTGCAGTCTTCAGTCTCTGCCTATACTCAGGGAGTAGAAGTACAGCCAGGTGATCAGACTTCCTGAAGTGAGGGCGTGGAATAGCATGGACAGCATTCTTGATGGTGGTGTAGCAATGGTCTAGTGTGTTGTTTCCTCTGGTATTGCAAGTGATCTGTTGCTGGTAACTGCTTAGTATTTTGTTCAGACTGGCCTAAACAATAAACAATCTTGAAGCCCCAAGTATAATTAGACCAAATTGTAGATAAATCTGCCAGAAGTTGACAAACCTGATGAATCTGCTTTTTTCCCTAACATCTCACAAAACCCAATTATTCTTCCAAAATAAGATTATGATTAACCTATAATCCAAAGTGTATTTAACTTCTTTCCATTGATTAAAAAAAACAGATGAGGACTAATTTTGAAGTGATTCTACAACCTATGGACTCCCTTTCAAGGACTCTATGACTTGTGCTCTATTGCACATTGGCTGTTTGTCAGTGTTTGTGTGTAGTTTTTCATTGATTTTTTTCGATTTCTCTGATCTACCATGAATGCCTGCGAGAAAATGAATCTCAATGTAGTATATGGTGACATGCATGTACTTTGATAATAAAGTTACTTAGAACTTTGAAGTTTCTTTCATGATATCCATTTAAAGGCTCATTCTTACCCTCAGCCTTGAGGCTCTACAATCAGTCAATCTATATGTGGTCAAGTGATGGCCCTCTCCTGTTAGACTGTTTTTAATCTCTGTTTACCACACCCTGCTATTGCAGACACCCTGTGCAATACTACCATCACTTCTTCTCTGGATGTTGTGAACGTGCATCCATTGTTGTATGATATTACAGTAATTCTTGCACTACCATCTTATCAGTGTGAACTTGGAAATCTTGTAAATGTTGCAATCTTCGATTTGTAAATCCTGTCCATCTTATTTTTAAGGTAACTTAATTTTTATTCTTTCTTACTTCTCTTCTAATATTTGTATATCTGTGCACTTGTAATGCTACTGTGATACTGTAATTTCCTTCGGGACTAATAAAGTATCTGCCTATCTATGTATCGAAAAGGAATGTTTGACAAAATATTATAAATAGCAACTGGTTACTGAGGCACTGTGGGAAAAACACATTCAACAATTCTGAAACACACTACAGCTAAAGAAATATATTTTAAATATTATCAGTCATATTGCAGGAGACGTGGCAGTATTTATGAAGACATGCAAGATCCCCTACAGCAATATAATCATGAATAAGCAATTGATTATTATTTTATTTGTGGGAATAAATATTGGTTACAGAGTGAATTCCCCTGTTGGTTCAAGATAGCCCTGAAGGATCTTTTTCAAACTTCTGCTATGACATCCTACCTGGGCGGCACGGTTGTGTAGCAGATGGCGCACTGCTTTACAATGCCACCTGTAAGATCCCATTTCCACCGTGGTCTGTAAGGAGTTTGTACGTTCTCCCTGTGACCGCGTGGGTTTTCTCTGGGATCTCCAGTTTCCTCCCACAGTCGAAATACGTAGGGGTTAGGGTGAGTGAGTTGTGGACATGCTATGTTGGCGATGCTTGCGGGCTACCCAGCGCAATCCTCGCTGATTTGGTTTGACGCAAACGATGCATTTCAGTGTATGTTTCGATGTACGTGTGACAAATAAAGCTAATGTTTAGAAAAAGTCTTTATCTTTACTTCAATAATGGAACCTCTGACAATCAGAACTGCACTGGAAGTATGAACTTGGTGATGTTCTTAATTTCCTGGAGCATCTTAAACCTGTAACTTGCAATTTCAAAGGAGAAAATGATGCTCATGATCAAACTGCTGTCTTGACTGTTCAATTGCATAAACTTCAAACAAAATGTTTTTTATTTCCTTTACTATTGGTTTGCATGAGCTACATTTCCAGATTCTTTCCAATCTGTTGAAGCAGTTATTATACTGGGATGCAGTTTTAACAATGCTCGCTACAACAGCTTTCATACCCCTCCCCCTACCCTTGACAATTTTGCCCATCAACTTGCATGTGACTGAGTTAATCATCATATTATACGTGTTTTTTACCTCACAATATGTGTGTTTTTTGCACGACTATGTTTTTTTGCTTGCTATTTTGAATGCGCACTTTGGCCCCAGAGGAACACAGTTTCTTTCAGCTCTGTTCATGTATGGTTGAATGATAATTAAACTTGAATTTGATTTGATTTGATCAGTATATTCCAAACTTTATGAATCAATCCATAATTGGTCATATTCCCCCCCCACCCCCTTTTACCATCTTATGATCTTTTGAAGACTTGATGCTATTTTACTGATTCGAGGACAGCTGGCTTTCTAATTGCATTTCATTGAGCATAGAACAGTACAGCACAGCACAGGCCCACAATGTGCTGACGTTTTAACCTACTCCCTGATTTTTTTCCACATAAGCCCTCCATTTTTCTTTCACCCATGAATCTATCAAAGAGTCTCTTAAATGTTTCTAATACAGGGGTTCCCAACCTGGGGTCTACAGACCCCTTGTTTCATAGTATTGGTCCATGCGTAAAAAAATTTGGGAACCCTTGCTCTAATATATCTGCCTCTACCAACGTCAACATGTATTTTACTATTATTGTGAACTCCCTCACTAAATTAGCTCAAAAATTTTCAACTTCAGGGAGCTTTGACCTTTGTTAATCTTCACCCAACCCAAAGAAGGTCACACACATTGGGTTGAGAATCACGGGTCTATTCGACCATGTGGGCGTTAAAACCACAGGTTTGATCCATCTGTAATGCACTTGCTTGTAGGAGATTCATCACCTGGAGGAACTTAGGCTAATATTTCTCCTTCTTCACTGACGATAGAGTCAGTGAAGAGGCAGTAGAGGAGGCCATGGGCTGATATATTAAAATGGGAATAGGAAGTTGAACTGAAATGCTTAGCCACTGGGACATCCTACCTTTTGTACTGGACAGTCCGGTCTCCTAATCTGCATGGGGTCTCACCGATGTAGAGGAGGCCACGTCAGGGGCATCAAATACGGCAGATGACCCCAACAAACGCTGAGAATCCTGCCACTACATGGCTTTCCTCCCACAGTCCAAAGACATACTGACTGGTAGGCTAATTGGTCATTGTAAGTTGTCCCATGATTAGGCTAGGATTAAATCGGGGGACTACTGGGTGGTGAGGCTCAAAGGGCCAGAAGGGCCTATTCCATGGTGTATCTCAATAAATAGAAAAATTAAAAAATATGCTTTTTGTTCTTCTATATGTCCCAGTATCTATGAAACTAATGTCCCTAATGTATCTATGTCCCAGCTAATGAAATGGGCCCTGAGGATATAATTTTCAAACCTTTGTTAAAAGGGGCAGAACTGAGGAGTTGGATTGCTGGAACCATTTCATCATTGTGAGGGTTGTTTTCATTTGGGACACTTGTTTGTGTGGGCTGAAGAATATACCTCTCAGGTGATGTTTGTTTTCCAGGCAATGTTTGCACCTGTAAGCTATTAAAATTTAAGAATACTGTTTCCCATTCTTAAGCTTCATTTGACATATTTGCACAACATGTTGTACTTAGTATTTCCTTCTATTTTAACATTTACAAATACATCTCAAAATTAGGAACAGGAGAATGCAATTGGGCTTTTATGATGGCTTTGATTTCCTGTTAGCCATGGTTGTGCCATTTTTCCTTCAGAATATTTCTTCCTCTTTGGCATGTATGTATCCTGTGCCTTCCAAGTTACTTCCAGAAATTCCAGCCATTGCTGCTCTTCTGTCATCCCTGCCAGTATTCTTTTCCAATCAATTCTGGCCAACTCTTCTCCTCTGTAATTTCCTTTACTCCACTGTAATACTGATACATCTGACTTTGGCTTTTCCTTCTCAAATTTCAGGGTGAATTCGATCATATTGTGATCACTTGCCCTTGAGGGTTCTTTTACCTTAAGGCTTCTAATCAATTCTGGTTCATTGCATAACACCAAATCCAGAATAGCTGATCCCCTGGTGGGCTCAATCATGAGCTACTCCAAAAGCCATCTCGGAGGCACTCTAGAATTTCCCCCTCCTGGAATCCAGCACCAACCTGATTTTCCCAATCTACCTGCATACTGAAATCCCCCATGACTATTGGAACATTGCCCCTTTGGCATGCATGTTCGATCTCCCTTTGTAATTTGTAGACCACATACTGTTTATGGGTCTGTATACAACTCCCATCAGGGTCTTTTTACCCTTGCAGTTCCATAGCTGTGTCCATAATGATCCAACATCTTCTGACCCTATGTCACCTCTTTCTAATGATTCTTTTTTTTAAAAACCAACAGAGTAACGTCACCCCCTCTGCCTTTCTGCCTGTCCTTTCAATACAATGTGTATCCTTGGACATTAAGCTCCCAGCTATAATCATCTTTCAGCCAAGATTCAGTGATGCCTACAACATCACACCCACCATTCTGCAACTGTGCTGCAAGTTTGTCTACCTTATTCCATAAACTGCGCGCATTCAAATATGACACCCTCAGTCCTGTATTCACCTTCTTTGATTTTGTACACCTTTTGCATTGCAACTCATCCTGTTGACTGCAATTTTGCCCTATCAACAGCTTCTCCTCACTGCACATTGCCTCTGTCTGTAAATCAGCTACCTCGTCTTCAGCACTTTCTTACGATACTTCTTGTATTGCAAGATAGACAGCTCAGGACACTAGTCGCACCATGCTCAGCCTTTTAATTCCTGACTTTGTCTGAGGTTTACCAGCATCTGTCTCCACAATCTCTCCACTAACTGTTCTGGCAATCTGGTTCCCATGCCACTGCAGCTTGAGTTTAAACCCCACCGGGCGTCACTAACAAACCTTCCCACTAGGATACTAGTCCCCTTCTAGTTCAGGTGCGATCGGACCCTTCTGTATAGGTCCCACCTTCCCTGGAAGAAAGCCTAGTGATCCAAAAATCTTATGCCCTCCCTCCTACACCAACTCCTTAGCCATGTATTAAACTGTATAATCTACCCAGTTCTGGCCTCACCAGCACGCAGCACAGGTAGCAATTCTGAGATCACAACCCTGGAGGTCTTGCTCTTTAACTTAGCACCTAACTTCCTGAACTCGCTGTGCAGAACCTTGTCACTCCTCCTACCCATTTCATTGGTACCTATGTGGACCATGACTTCTGACTGTTCACCCTCCCACTTAAGAATGCTGAGGACTGAGAAGGGGGTATGGAGGGAAGGCTGGGGCGGGGTTCTGAGTTGGAGGATCAGCCATGATCATAATAAATGGTGGTGCAGGCTCAAAGGGCCGAATGGCCTACTCCTGTACCTATTTTCTATGTTTCTATGTTTCTATGACTCGATCCAAGATATCCTGGACCCTGACACCCGGGAGGAAACATACCATTCGGGAACTTCGCTCTCGTCCCTAGAATTTCTTGTCCATTCCCCTAATGAATCCCCTATTACTACAGCAAGCCTCTTCTCCCTCCTGTTCCCTTCTGAGTCACAGAGGCAGACTCAGTGCCAGAGACCAAACCACTGTGACATTCCTCTGTAGGTCATCTTCCCCAACTGTATCCTAAATGACATGCCTGTTGAGGGGAGGGCCAGAAGAGTACTCTGCACTGGCTCCTTATCCTTAACCCCTTTTTTAGAAGCACAGAGAATGGTAAGTGCACGGAACACATTGCCGGGGTGGTAATAGAAGCAGATTGTCTGGTGTAGTGGTTAGCACAACGGTTTACAGTACCAGTGACCAGGGTTCAATTCCCACCACTGCCTGTAAGAAACATAGAAAACCTACAGCACAATACAGGCCCTCCAGCCCACAATGCTGTGCCGAACATGTATTTACATTAGAAATTACCAAGGGTTACCCATAGCCCTCTATTTTTCTAAGCTCCATGTACCTATCCAGGAGTCTCTTAAAAGACCCTATTTTATCTGCCTCCACGACCATCGCCGGCAGCCCATTCCACGCACTCACCACTCTGCGTAAAAAAAACTTACCCCTGACATCTCCTCTGTACCTACTTCCAAGCACCTTAAAAATGTGCCCTCTTGTTTCAGCCCTGTGAAAAAGCCTCTGAATATTCACACGATCAATGCCTCTCATCATCTTATACCATCTATCAGGTCACCTCTCATCTTCCATTGCTCCATAGAGAAAAGGTTGAGTTCACTCAACCTATTCTCATAAGGCATGTCCCCCAGTCCAGGCAACATCCCTGTAAATCTCCTCTGCACCATTTCTAGTTTCCACATCCTTCCTGTAGTGAGGTGACCAGAACTGAGCACAGTACTGCAAGCGGGGTCTGAACAGGGTTCTATACAGCTGTAACATTATCTCTTGGCTCTTAAACTCAATTCCACGGTTGATGAAGGCCAATGCACCATATGTTTTCTTAACCACAGAGTCAACCTGCACAGCAGCTTTGAGTGTCCTATGGACTCGGACCCCAAGATCCCTCTGATCCTCCACACTGCCAAGAGTCTTACCGTTAATACTATATTCTGCCATCATATTTGACCTACCAAAATGAACCACCTCACACTTAAACAAAAACAACAGGAATTCTGCAGATGCTGGAAATTCAAGCAACACACATCAAAGTTGCTGGTGAACGCAGCAGGCCAAGCAGCATCTGTAGGAAGAGGTACAGTCGACGTTTCAGGCCGAGACCCTTCGTCAGGACTAACTGAAGGAAGAGTGAGTAAGGGATAACCTCACACTTATCTGGGTTGAACTCCATCTGCCACTTCTCAGCCCAGTTTTGCATCCTATCAATGTCCCGCTGTAACCTCTGACAGCCCTCCACACTATCCTCAACACCCCCAACCTTTGTATCATCAGCAAATTTACTAACCCATCCCTCCACTTCCTCATCCAGGTCATTTATAAAAATCACGAAGAGAAAGGGTCCCAGAACAGATCCCTGAGGCACACCACTGGTCACCGACCTCCATGCAGAATATGACCTGTCTACAACCACTCTTTGTCTTCTGTGGGCAAGCCAGTTCTGGATCCACAAAGCAATGTCCCCTTGGATCCCATGTTTCCTTACTTTCTCAGTAAGCCTTGCATGGGGTACCCTATCAAATGCTTTGCTGAAATCCATATACACTACATCTACTGCTCTACCTTCATCAACGTGTTTAGTCACCTCCTCAAAAAATTAAATCAGTCTTGTAAGTGTAACATGCTGTAGGGTTTCACTGATAATGCAATGGTTTCTCTGTAGCAGCAACGTTTGGGTTATGATTAGAGATAATGGAGTTACAATTGTGGGGGCTCGTCCGGAATTGATTCCTTTGGATGCTGTGTGAATACCCAGAGCAATGAACCAGTGGGACAGTTATTTGTACTCTGGATGAATTGTTAATTCCACCGTTAAGTACCATTGAAGTTGCGATTGTGGGCAGAGGCTTGATAAAATGGCTGGCACAGCTCTCATTTTAATGCAGACTCATCCCTGAGTTACAGGGCATGCTTGGAGTCGAGAAGTGGAGGACCATGCCCTATCACCCACAGGGTGATCCCCAGCCAGAGAGGTTTAACTAGACCTTGCCAGACATGCTTGGGACCCTGGAGATCAGCAGGAAGAGCAGGTGGAGTCAACATATTGGGCATCTGGTTCACAGTTATAATTGTACGCGAAATGAAGCTACTGGGTACTCGCCATATTATCTGATGTTTGGGCGCGAGGCAAGGTTGCCCATTGACCTTTGTTTTGGGACTGACGAGGGTGACTTACCATTGAAGACTTATCTGAAGTATGTGTCTGACATGAGAAGAGAGTTGAAAAGGGCTTATGAATTAGCTGGGCTGGCGGCTGCCCAGCAGAATCAAGGGAATAAGAGAAGGTACGATCAAAAGGTGAGGTTCTCCCAACTCCTGCTGGGAAACAGAGTCCTCATAAGGAACTTGGGGCTACCTGGAAAGTATAAGTTGGCTGACCGCTGGGCGGCTATGCCCTATGCCGTGGACAGTCAGATGCCAAACCTACCAGTTTTCCTCGTGAAACCAGAGGAGGGGAATGGGCCTGTCAAGATTCTCCATCGGAACCACCTATTGCCCCTGGGTCAAGAGGTGCAGGTAGACCCAGAGCCCGACTTGGAGCCTACACTTAGTAAGAGGACTCTGCGAAAACGCGGGGTGACTACTGAGCCCCTAACAGGCGAGGTTAGGGATACTGATTCGGAGGATGAGGATCTGGACGTGTGGTATTTGCTGCCTTTTGTTAACTCCCCAGTGATTGAGGAAGAGACTCCCAGCCCTTCTCCCACTGAGTCAGGTGAAGTGGGGGGGGGTGCTATCTGTGGGCAGCCTGGGTTGCAGTGGGACTCTGCAG
Organism: Mobula hypostoma; assembly: GCF_963921235.1. Classification (NCBI taxonomy): domain Eukaryota; kingdom Metazoa; phylum Chordata; class Chondrichthyes; order Myliobatiformes; family Myliobatidae; genus Mobula; species Mobula hypostoma. Next base: position 10,493,903 of record NC_086107.1, read on the forward strand.
GGGAGGAAGCGGGGTTTGATCACGGAACAGAGGGCTCCGAGTTGCAGGTAGGTCTATCTTCGAGTTGCAGATAGATTGGGAGAGGCCTCGCCAGGTAGACCGGAAGTATCGCCAGTAGTGTTGGAACCTGAAGAGTTAGATGATGAGGTGCGGAGGTCTCAGAGAAATAGGAGACCACCAGATAGGTTGGCCTATGAAGCACCAGGGAAACAGAGTGTGACCCCTACTGTGTTGGGGAGCTATGTCACTGCCTTTTACACCTAGATTGGGCTTTGTGTTTTGCAGGAAGGGTTGGTAGCCTTGTATGCTTTTGGTGACCGAGAAGGAGGTCGAATCGTTCGGACAGAGATGGCGCTCAGTACTCGGTGTCGGAGAGCTGATCAGAGCTCGAAGTTTTCGGATGACTCAGAGTTGGATTGTGGTCGGCATTGCAGGGAGAGTTTTTCTTCCTTCTCCCGTCTGCATGAGATGTGGGACTTTTGAGAGACTTTGAACTTTAATGTGCTCACGGACTTTCTTCATCAAGTTATGGTATTGTTACACTGTTTGTAACTATATGTTATAATTATGTGGTTTTGTCAGTTTTTTCAGTCTTGGTTTGTCCTGTGTTTTGTGATAACGCACCGGGGGAAATAATGTATCATTTCTTAATGCATGCATTACTAAATGACAATAAAAGAGGACTACGCGTCTTCATAATCATTATCTCAATGTCATGAGGACATGACTAAATTTGGTGGGGGGAGAGTGTAACATTCTGTAGGGTTTCACTGCGGTGTAACATGCTGTAAGGTTTCACTGATAATGTAATCGTTTCTCAGTAGCAGCAATGTTTGGGTTATGACTAGAGATAACGGGGTTTAGAATGCCATTGTTCTTTCTTGTGAGCAGCTGGAAGAGAGATTTTCGTGGTCTTTTGGCCGGGGAGAGATGAGGAGAGAAGACGCGAATGGAGAGATTTGGTAGACCGCCAGACGGGGGTGGACTTGGAGCAAGGGTCCGAAGGGCAGCGACGATCGGAGGAGGTCGATGGTGGACGATCGGCTTATCAGTGAGCTCCAACATTGCGCATCAGACTGTTTCATAAGATTGAGCCCTTTTTTTCCTTTTTTTCGGTTCTTTACTAACCATATAGTCAAAGTAAGAATTATAAAGCTTAATCGTTTAATCGCATATCGTGTACTGTTTGTTATTTTGGGGTACGGATTTGTAACAGGGGACACATCGCACAGCATCCACCTAAATGAGATTTCTTAAGTTTGGCCGGGCCGAGGGCTATCACCCTCTATATTAAGCCACTAGCGAGAGTTACATAAGACACAACCTGCCTTTGACAAAGCTATGCTGACTATTCCTAACCATATTATGCATCTCCAAATGTTCAAAAATCCTGCATTTCAGGATCTCTTCCATCAACTTACCAACCACTGAAGTAAGGACTCACTGGTCTATAACTGCCTGGACTATCCCTACTCCCTTTCTTGAATAAGGGAAAAATATCCGCAACCTTCCAATCCTCCTGAACCTTCCCCGTCCCCATTGATGATGCAAAGATCATCGCCAGAGGCTCAGCAATCTCCTCCCTCGCCTCCCACAGTAGCCTAGGGTACATCTTGTCCAGTCCCAGAGACTTAGCCAACTTGATGCTTTTCAAAAGGTCCAGCACATCCTCTTTCTTAATGTCTATATGCCCAAGCTTTTCAATCCACTGTAAGTCATCCCTACAATTGCCAAGATCCTTTTTCGTAGTGAATACTGAAGCAAAGTATTCATTAAGTACCTCAGCTATCTCCTCCGGTTCCATACACACTTTTCCACTGTCACAGTTAATTAGTCCTATTCTCTTGCTCTTCACATACTTGTTGAATGCCTTGGGGTTTTCTTTAATCCTGCTTGCCAAGGCCTTCTCATGGCCCCTTCTGGCTCTCCTAATTTCATACTGAAGCTCCTTCCTGCTAGCCTTATAATCTTCTAGATCTCTATCATTACCTAGTTTTTTGAACCTTCCATAAGCTTTTTTTTTCTTCTTGACTAGATTTTCAACAATCTTTGTACACTATGGTTCTTGTACCCCACCATCCTTTCCCTGTCTCATTGGAACGTACCTATGCAGAACTCCACACAAATATCCCCTGAACATTTGCCACATTTCTGCCTTACCTTTCCCTGAGAACACCTGTTCCCAGTTTAAGCTTCCAAAGAACCACTGTAAGGGATTTCTATGTTCTCCCTGTGACCGTATGGGTTTCCTTCGGGTGCTTGGGCTTCTTCCCATAGTCCTAATACCTACTGGTGGCAGTTTAACTCTCATTGTAAATTGTCCTGTGATTAGGCTAGGATTAAATGGGGATTGTTGGGTGGCGTGGCTCCAAGGGCCCATTCCACACCACCACTCAGCAAATAAATACATTTAGAGACATTTAAAAGACTCCGAGATAGGCACATGAATGATGTTAAAATGGAGGGCTATGTGGGAGGGAGGTGTTAGAGTAGTTTAAAAAGTCAGCAAACAACAAGAGCCAAAGGACCTATACGGGACTGTATTATTCTACGTTCTCTGGCTACCACTCCATGGAAAACAAACCTAGCCTCTCCTATTCAGGAGCAGTTTATGATTCAGAGTCAGGAGTACGACATCCAAATAAGTTAATCTGGAAGAAACCCGGAGATGAGAGAGAGCTGGTTACGGATAAACAGCAACCGAAGAACTCGGAGCTGTTGGGATTCAAGCCACGGCACGTACATTACCCTGGGCAGCCAGGAGTGGCTACCTCATTTCTTTATTTTCATTTAGAGTCACAGCACAGTAACAGGCTCTTCCAGTCCAACAGACCCACGCCGCCCAACTACACCCATGTGACCATTAAACTGCTAACCCAGAGGAAAATCCTAAAATCACCTGCAGACAGACTACTGAAGAGTCAAGTCAAGTCACTTTTTATTGTTATTTCAACCATAACTGCTGGTAAAGAACACAGTAAAAATGAGACAACGTTTTCCAGGAACATGGTGCTACGTGAAACAATACAAAAACTACACTGAACTACATAAGAAAAAACACAAAAACTACACTGGACTACAGACCTATCCAGGACTGCATAAAATGCACAAAACAGTGCAGGCACTACAATAAATAATAATAAATAATAAACAAGACAATAGGCACAGTAGAGGGCAGTAGGTTGGTGTCAGTCCAGGCTCTGGGTATTGAGGAGTCTGATGGCTTGGGGGAAGAAACTGTTACATAGTCTGGTCGTGAGAACCCGAATGCTTCGGTGCCTTTTGCCAGATGGCAGGAGGGAGAAGAGTTTGTATGAGGGGTGCGTGGGGTCCTTCATAATGCTGTTTGCTTTACGGGTGCAGCGTGTGGTGTAAATGTCTGTGATGGCGGGAAGAGAGACCCCGATGATCTTTTCAGCTGACCTCACTATCCGCTGCAGGGTCTTGCGATCCGAGATGGTACAATTTCTGAACCAGCGATCCAGGATGGTGCAATTTCCAAACCAGACCCAACTAATGAAGGCCAATGCACCATATGCCTTTGTAACAACCCTTCCAACTTGCGCGGCAACATCGTTGTGCCAAACTTTTCACCTGCTCCAAGATCAATGTCACATAGCGCCCTTCCCCCCCACCCTGCCATCCCAAACCTCCTCTTCCCAGTATTCAGATATTTATCACATACAGTGAAATGCATCATTTGCGTTAACAACCAGCACAACCTGAGGACATGCTGGGGGTAGCTAGCAATTCTTGCTATGCTTTTCCGGCGTCACATTGGATGCCCACTATGAAATCACAAACAGCCACAGCAAAGCAACCAACACAGTAGTACAGAGATTTGGAATGTGATTGGATTGGTAAGTCAGACTTGTGTTGGGTCAAGGAAGTTATTGCACAACAAGACTAGTAACTAATACGATAGAGTTATTTGGTAATAATGGCAGGATATATGGAGTTCTTTAAGGTCAACTCTGAAGTGAGATTGTTAAATGCATGGTAACAAATCACCAACAACCTGTCAACAAAGTGGTGAGACTGGAGACCTAAAAGATGATTTTGTCTTCATTTAGAAACCTCCTGCACCTAGTAAAATGGCCACTGAGTCATGGACAATGTCTCCCATCCACTACATGATGGACTGGTTGGGCACAGGAGTACATTCAGCCAGAGACTCATTCCACCGAGATGCAACACTGAGCGTCATAGGAAGTCATTCCTGCCTGTGGCCATCAAACTTTACAACTCCTCTCTTGGAGGGTCAGACACCCTGAGCCGATAGGCTGGTCCTAGACTTATTTCCTGGCATAATTTACATATTACTATTTAACTATTTATGGTTTTATTAGCATTTAATTATTTATGGTGCAACTGTAACGAAAACCAATTTCCCTCGGGATCAATAAAGTATGACTATGACTACGACTATGAGTGTATATTTCTGGTCTTCTGTAGCTGTAGCCCATCCATTTCAAGGTTTGATGTGTAGTGCGTTCAGAGATGCTCTTCTGCACACCAGTGTTTGTAACTTGTGGTTATTTGTGTTACCGTCGCCTTTCTGTCAGCTTGAATCTGATTGGCCATTCTCCTATGACTACACTCATTAACAATTGTGATTTTGCCCACAGAACTACCACTCACTGGATAGTTTGGTTTTCGCACCATTCTCTGTTAACTCTGGAGATGAGCAGCAGCTTCTGAGATACTCAAACCCCCTCGTTTGGCACCAACAATTATTCCACAGTCAAGGTCACTTTGACTAAATTTCCCCCCCACTCTGATGTTTAGATTGAACAACAACTGAACCACTTGACCACATCTGAATGCTTTTATGCATTGAGATGCTGCTACAATTGGCTGATTAGATATTTGTATTAACAGGGTGTACCTAATAAAGTAGCCACTGTGTACTTTGTTCATAAACTGACTTTGAATTCGAAGTTCAAAGGAAATTTATTATCCAAGTACATACTGTATGTCACCATATACAACCCTGAGATTTGTTTTCCCTTTAACCCGTTATACACTAGGATTGGCAAAGCATCCTTTCAATTCAAGGCATTTCAAAACCTACATCTCAGCAATAGATACTAAAACCATTATCGACACTTGTATGTAATATAAACAAACATATTCAAAAAATTAATTCATAAGCCTTTATAAACCAAAGGATTGAAAGTTGTGGTAAAAGGTTTTATTTTCAGATGATCAAAAAACAATTTAAACTTTTGATTAACAGGTTTACACCACGGCATGAAATGTATTGGAATCCTCAATAATGAAACAATTTTTTTCCCCAACTCAATGAGTTTACCCTTTCAGTGAAAACATAAAAGTGTTTAAAGCAATCAAATTACTACAAGATAAATTCTCAAGAAACCCCTTCAGTTCTCCTTTATCCCAAAAGAATTATAATGCCTTTTGCTTTAAGGGTTACAAAGGATGAGATGGAATTGTGTCCTCTTCCCCTTCTGCTAAACAGTAGCAGTTGAAACTTGCATTCTATTCAGGAATTTGGTTATAGTTCAAAGAACTGAAATTCACAAATTCATTATAATATTACATTGCACCATTGCCCAAGGATGAATTTCTAACCCAATGAGGACATCACAGGCAAAATCATCTCCCTCTTGCTCACCTTTAATCTTTTCCCAATTACCAGAATCACAGTTCAACGATTGCATAGACAGGGGTGGGGCAAAAGCAAATCATGGCTTTCATAAAAAAGGGAGTGTGAGAACAAAAAGACCCAACTAGTTTACGATGTTCGCATGAACAGCCAACCCCCAGGTTACACTGTATGAACAAGGGAGATCCCCCCATTTACTATATACCATAGCCTTAATTAACCACAGGGAATTTTAGGGAAAACCGAACAGGAGTGGTGTCAAGGCATCAGCTTGCTGTCGTGGGCAGGAGTCAGCAATGCAACACTTCTAAAGTTGTCATGGCTCCCATGACAGCAATGATCTGAGGGAAGTTGGGAGTGTTATCATGGTGCCTTGAGTGTACTAGTCCTTAGTGCTGAGGACCCACTGATTTGAGTGGGCTGGCAAGTGAAGCTGGAGCAGTGCGGGAACATTCCAGCACCGTCCAGCGTGTCTGCAGGGGAGACGGCGAGAGAAAGAGGGGAGTGCTGTTGCAAAAATTCAACTATTCGGCAATTTCCATCCTCTATCCACTCAAACTCCCTTTCCCAACACTCAAGTATAACAGATCACGCCCTCGTTTTAGACCCGAGCTTCGTTCCTCTCGTAGCTCTTGTTTGACGTCTGCTCCTGCATCTTCCTCATTTCGACTCCCTTCACCCAGGTGTAGGCAAAGGAACCACACAGGACCAGCAGGTTACTAGTCCACCAGAGAACGGTCTTGACCTCTTCATAGTAGGACACGGCCAGGACCGTTTGCGTACAGGCCTTGGCCGTACCGGAGACGTTATGGGTCAGTGGGCTGGTGAACTTGATCTGTAGTCCCGTGACATATCCAATGGCAAAACCAAACACGCCTCCTAAAATCATCATCGCCCAAAAGTTGTAACTGTTGAGCTTGTCAAAGTTGAACAGGGTTTTCAGCTCCCCAGTGAAGGTAATTAATGGAATGAACAAGATGCAAGCGTTAACATTGTTGTAGTAGGTGAGTCTCCAGATACTTCCATCTACCGCTGGCAGAACCTTCTTTGTATAAATGGCGTTCAGTGACACACACAAACTGGCCATTACTCCAAACATCACTCCAGTCCACGACAGACTGCCAGCAACTCCCTCCTGATTTATTCCCAGGCAAAAACCACCTGCAAAGAAATTACAAAATTATACACAAGAAGACTGGAAACATTGACATTTTTTAAAAAATATGAAGAGCCAGTGGCCTTCCAGAATCTATAAAGGCAATTTTGATTATGGCGTTGTTGATACCATGGTACTGATTTCCACAATCTATGAACTCACTTTCAAGGACTCTACAACTCACACTCTCAATATTATTTATTTATTTAATTATTATTACTTTGGTTTTTCTTCCTCATGTGCACAGTTTGTTATCTTTTGCATATTGGTCGTTTGACTTTGTGCACAGTTTTTCATTGATTCTATTGTATTTCTTTATATTTACTGCGAACGCCCACAAGAAAATGAATCCCAGGATAGCATATGGTGACGTATACGGACTTTGATAGTAAACTTACTTTGAACGCTGGATGGTCTGAATTCAGTGGTCACTGGTTGAAAGCTGAACAACCCACCTCACACCTACACAGTCAGTCACTATTCTACTGTGTTTTCACGTGCCTTGCTGCTAACTTAAGAAGAACTTCTCTTGCCAAGAGTCACTTTCCTGTCAGTCACCTTATGTACAGATACTCCTGTGCATATTACTTTACGTACATAAGCTAATCTAATGTAAATACAATCACAAATAGTTACTTAAGTATCCTGCTTTGTAGGCTTGCTTTTAAATTTATACTTTTTGAACTTATTGTTTACTTAATGCAGCATCTGATCCAGAGTAATAATCACTGTTTCTTTACACTTGTCTACTGAAGAATGACAATAAACAATCCTGAATTTTGAACTGAATTGAGGAGATTTGGTGGGGTTGTTGATGGGTAAATGGGATGTCTGAAGCTCATATTTAAGCCTTTTGGCCGAAGAAGTAGGGAGAAGGAAAAGGAAACTACACTGCTTTGAATCGGTGGACTGGACTGTATTCAAGGATTCATCTTCAAATCTGGATGAGTATTCCGCAGTTGTTACTGATTTCATTAAAACCTGTGTGAATGAGTGTGAGCCTACAAAATCTTGCTGTACATTCCCAAAATGAAAACCGTGGATGAACCAGGAGGGTTGTCAACTGGCGAGGGCTAGACCTGTACCATTTAAGTCTGGTGTCCCGGGTCTGTACAAGAGAACCAGGTATGACTTGTCGAGGGCTATTTCAAGAGCGAAGAAACAATTCTGAGAGAGGTTGGAGGCAACATCGGATGCACGTCAACTATGGCAGGGTTTGCAAGGTATTACTTCCTACAAAGCAAAACCCAATAGCATGGATGGTGGCGATGCTTCACTACCAGATGGGCTCAACGCCTTCTATGCCCACTTTGAAAGGGAGAATATAACTGTAGCTGTGAAGATCCCTGACGCACCCAGTGACCTTGAGGCTGATATTAGGCTGTCTTTCAGAAGGGTGACCTGCTACAAGGTGGCAGGCCCCAATGGAATACCTGGGAAGGCTCTGAAAACTTGCGGGAGTATTCAAGGACTTCTTCAACCTCTCATTGCTATGGTTGGAAGTTGCCTCCTGCTTCAAAAAGGCAACAATTATAGCAGAAACCAGGAAGAGTAGTGTGGGCTACCTTAATGACCATCACCCAGCAGCATTCACATCTATGGTGATGAAATGGTTTGAGAGAATTGGGCACGGCTAGAGTGAACTCCTGCCTCAGTTTGTTCACTATCACTCAGCGTTTAACACCATCATTCCCACAGTTCTGATCGATAAGCTACCTAGGCCTCTGCAATTAGACCCTTGACTTTCTAACCGGAAGACCACAATCTGTGCGGATTGGTGATAATATCTCCTCCTCACTGACGACCTACACTGTGTTCTTAGCCCACTACTCTACTCCCTCTCTACCCAAGACTGGGTGGCTACGTAAAGCTCAATTGCTATCTATAAATTTGCTGTTGATACTGCGATTGATGGTAGAATCTCAGATGGAGATGAGAGGGTGTTCAGGGACGATATATACCATCTAGTTGAGTGGTGCTGCAGCAACAACCTTGCACTCAATGTCAGTAAGATGAAAGAACTGATTGTGAACTCCAGGAAAGGCAAGACGAAGGAACACAAATTCATCCTCACAGACGGATCAAAAGTGGAGAGAGTGAGCAATTTCAAGTTCTCGGGTGCCAAGATCTCGGAGGATGTAACTTAGTCCCAACACATCGATGCAGCTATAAAGAAGGCAAGACAGCTGCTATATTTCATCGGGAGTTTGAAGAGATTTGGTTCGTCACTTAAAACACTCAAAAACTTATATAGATGTACCGTGGAGAGCATTCTGACAGGGTGCATCACTGTTTGGTATGGGGGTGGAGGGGTTTACTGCACAGGACTGAAAGAAAATACACAAAGCTGTAAAATTAGTCAACTCCATCTTGGGTACTAGCCTGCATAACAGCCAAGCCATCTTCAAGGTGTCGTCCATTACTAAGGATCCCCATCACCCAGGGCAAGCCTCTTCTCATTGTTAGGAGATACAGAAGCCTGAAGGCACACACTCTGTGATTCAGGAACAGCTTCTTCCCCTCTGCCATATGATTCCTAAATGGACATAGAACTCGTGAACATTACCTCACTTTTTAAAGAAATATATTACTTCCTGTTTTGCACTGTTTTAAATCTATTAATATACATACATACTTACTGCAATTGATTTACTTATTTTATTTTTTTCTTTCCATATTATCACGTATTGCACTGCACTGCTGCTGTGAAGTTATGAAATTCCACGACACATGCCGGTGATAATAAACCTGATTCTGATTCTGAAGTGCAGTGATCTGCAATGTATTGTCTAAAGTGGGGAGTCTAGGACCAGAGGTCACAGTCTCAGAATAGAAGGATGTCCCTTTAGAACAGAGATGAGGAGGAATTTCTTTAGCCAGAGAGCGGTGAATCTGTGAAATTCATTGCCGTGGCCAGCCAAGCCATTGGGTATATTTAAAGAGGAGGTTGACAGGTTTTCGATTAGTGAGGGTGTCAAAGGTTAAGGGGAGAAGGCAGAAGAATTGGGTTAAGAGGGAAAATAAATCAGCCAAGGTGGAATGGTAGAGTAGACTCGATGGGCGAAATGGCCTAATTTTGCCCCTATGTCTTATGGTCTGAGAAGGCAGTGGAAGTAATGTTATTTCAATGCTGACCAGTACAAAAGTTTAAAATAGTTTTGATGGAACACAGCGACTCTTTGCAAGTGGTTTTCAGCAGGTTGATTCATTACATTTACCAGCATCACTACCTTGATGACCCTCTGTTCGAAATAATCAGCCTGGATAGAAAAAAACAAAAGCTTTTCACTGTATCTCAGTATACACGTGACACTAATAAACCAATAACAGCCATGCAGAGTGTGGAATAGAGGCTTGAGGATTGGAGGAGCTGCTTTCAAATCTCTGATGCTCTAGGAATACAAAACTTGGACTTTTTTTTTGAGATTAGCTTGCTGGCCCTTCTTTAAAATGTGTGTACCCAAAATGATTTAGGTCCCTTAACATTTTACCACTGAGGACATTGTTCCTCTCTTCATTCTGCTCCTTTCCAGACGCCAACGCATCATCTCAAACACCTCACCCACATAGTTCCAACAAAGCCCACCAAAAGGACCAGCATTGTAGCCTTGCATTTAGCATACTGCTGTTATATTGCCGGTGGCCTGGGTTTAATTCCACCGCTGTCCATAAGGAGTTTGTACTTTCTCCCATTGACCGTGTGGGTTCCTCCTGGGCACTCCAGGTTCCTCCCACGTTCCAAAGACAATAGACAATAGACAATAGGTGCAGGAGTAGGCCATTCGGCCCTTCGAGCCAGCACCGCCATTCACTGTGATCATGGCTGATCATCCACAATCAGTATCCAGTTCCTGCCTTATCCCCATAACCTTTGATTCCACTATCTTTAAGAGCTCTATCCATCTCTTTTTTGAAAGCATCCAGAGACTTGGCCTCCACTGCCTTCTGGGGCAGAACATTCCATATATCCACCACTCTCTGGGTGAAAAAGTTTCTCCTCAACTCTGTTCTAAATGGCCTACCCCCAATTCTTAAACTGTGGCCTCTGGTTCTGGACTCACCCATCAGCGGGAACATGCTTCCTGCCTCCAGCGTGTCCAATCCCTTAATAATCTTACATGTTTCAATAAGATCCTCTCTCAGCCTTCTAAATTTCAGAGTATACAAGCCCAGTCGCTCCAATCTTTCGACATATGACAGTCCCGCCATCCCGGGAATTAACCTTGTGAACCTATGCCGCACTCCCTCAATAGCAAGAATGTCCTTCCTCAAATTTGGAGGCCAAAACTGTACCCAGTACTCCAGGTGTGGTCTCACCAGGGCCCTGTACAGCTGCAGAAGGACCTCTTTGCTCTTATACTCAATTCCCCCTGTTATGAAGGCCAACATGCCATTAGCTTTCTTCACTGCCTGCTGTACCTGCATGCTTACTTTCAGTGACTGATGTACAAGAACACCTCGTTGTGCTTCCCCTTTTCCTAACTTGACTCCATTTAGATAATAATCTGCCTTCCCGTTCTTACCACCAAAGTGGTTAACCTCATGTGGGTTAGGAGGTTAATTGGTTACACGTGTGTAATTGGGTAGTACAGACTTGTTGGGAAGAAGGGCCTGTTACTGTGTTGTATTTCCAAATAAAGTAAATTGAAAATAAAACAGATGAAGGAACAGCACCTTATCCTCCGACTAGGTACACTGTAGCCCTTGAGAGTCAATTTTGCTGATAATTCCAGATAATGAATATTTCCATCATACATTCCACAATCATTGATGCATTTAATTTTCCTGCTTTTGCATTCCATCGAAATTTCTGTCATCTCATGATACCGCCCCTCTAGCTATTCAATCTCTCCTTCCTTCTACCCTATCAGGGACCATTTTGCCTCGTTCCCTCTACCATTCTGTATCTTATAACTGGTTCTCAGATGAAAGGTCAATTACCACAGACATGCTCTCTTTCTCCACAAATACTACCTGACCTGTTGAACATCTTCAACATTCTGAGCATCCATGGTAGTTTGCCCTTTGAACTGCACTGAATCTCAATCTGAACACTCACAGCATGTCACGGGCTTTAAAATCTCTGTATTTTTCTGGAGCTGGACCTTCACAGAGTCTTAGAAAAGTACAGCACAGAAACCCGCCTTTCAGCCCATCTAGCCAATGCCAAACTATTTAAACTGCCTACTCCCATTGACCTGCAGCAGGACTATAGTTCTCCATACCTCTACCATCCATGTACCTATCCCAACTTCTCTTAAAGTCAAGACAACAAAAACACTACGATCAATTTACTGCACAAGAATTAGCAAGAACGAACAGTGCAGAGCACTCCTAGCACATAGAACCCTTCAGCTTAGTACAGGCCCTTTGCCCCACCATTTTTGCCGACCTGTTAACCTAATCAAAGGTCTAACTAACCCTTCCTCCTACATAGCCCTCCATTTTTCTATCATCCATGTTCCTAATGTATTTGCCTCCACCCCAGGCATGGGGTTCCACACACCCACTACTCTGTGTGGGGGACAATGCCTTCTATACTTGCTCCAATCACCTTGAAATTGTGCCCCCTTGTAATAGCCATTTCTGCCCTGGGAAAAAGTCTGTGGCTGTCCACTCGATCTATGCCTCTTATTTAATGCAATTAGCAGAAATGTTACTGGATGAAGACCTACACCCAAAACATGAGGACAGATTTACCATAGATATTTACCAATGAGACCTACAGGATTTGATTTCTGACCTTGCAGAATTATCCACATTATTGTTAAGTCCCTGGGACATTTTAGTATATCAGATGCTCTGTAGAAATGCAAACTTGTCAAAAGATTGGAGCGACTGGGTTTGTATACTCTGGAATTTAGAAGGCTGAGAGGGGAGCTTATTGAAACATATAAGATTATTAAGGGATTGGACACACTGGGAAGCATGTTCTCGCTGATGGGTGAGCCCAGAACCAGAGGCCACAGTTTAAGAATTAGGGGTAGGCCATTTAGAACAGAGTTGAGGAAAAACTTTTTCACCCAGAGAGTGGTGGATATGTGGAATGCTCTGCCCCAGACGGCAGTGGAGGCCAAGTCTCTGGATGCTTTCAAGAAAGAGATGGATAGAGCTCTAAAAGATAGTGGAATCAAAGGTTATGGGGGTAAGGCAGGAACTGGATACTGATTGTGGATGATCAGCCATGATCACAGTGAATGGCGGTGCTGGCTCGAAGGGCCGAATGGCCTACTCCTGCACCTATTGTCTATTGTTAACACCACATCTTCTTTCCTAGATTACAATACACTTCAAACTGTTTAAAGCATTCTGCAATTAGCTAATACGAGCTACTTTTTTTCTTTGAATGTTCACCATGGTCAGTCTATGCCAGGGGTCCCCAACCTGGGCCCCATGGACCCCTCAGTTAATGGTAAGGGTCCATGGCATAAAAAAAAAGTTGGGAACCCCTGCCCTACTTGATCAAAAGTGGTCAGCAGTGCAGAAGGCGATCAGCTTGAAGAACCGGTGAAGATCTATCCTGAGCCCAACACGCTGATGCAGTTATGAAGGCAGCACTTTAGTAGCTAGATTTCATTAGGAGTTTGAGGAAATTTGTTATGTCTCCTAATCTGTTATCTGTCAAGTAGGGGACCGTGCACAATTCCTGATTTGATGGAGACAGACGTGAGTGCATAGCGGAACATCTGGAAAACTTCTAAAATGCCCGCTTCGCTGCCGCTGCCACTGTGTGGTAACCGGAATCTCCGGAGCTGAAGGCCCCGAAATCCTCGGCCTTGCGTGTTTCAGTGGCTGGGGAGAGGTCGAAGGCGCTCGGCAGAGAATGGCGCTTGGGAGGCTGTATCGGAGAGGCTGCTCGGAAGCTCGGAGTTTTCGAACGGATGGACTCAGGGTCGGCTGCTTCCAAGGCATCGGCAAGTTGACGGTGCCTGGAGATTTATGGCAGGGAATGCCGCCTGCTATCGAGGACTCGGGAGTCGGTCGACTTGAGACTTTGAGACTTTTTTTACTGTGCCCATGGTCTGTTCTTCATCAAATTATGGTATTGCTTTGCACTGTTATAACTACATGGCATAATTATGTGGTTCTGTCAGTGTCAGTCTTTGATCTGTCTTGTTTTCTGTGATATGTGACGAATACACATAGATAAGATGTTAGCTGTCCTGTGTGATCAGCAGTTGGTCTGCCACCTGTCTTCAAGAGAGAGATAAGGGACACAATGAAACAGCACCTGGAGATGTGTAGAGAGCTGTCTGGAGCGGCTCCCCCTTTGAACCCTGAACTGTTTGAAGTGATGGACAGGCGATACCCCAGCAGGGGGATAAAAAGGGACAGGTTCGCTAAGGCAAGACACACACGACACCCGAGGTAATGAGACCCTGGAAGCGGTGCGCCTCTCACGAGTCGGTGGGAAGTATCGGACAACGCACAGGGTGGAAAGGTACGATCAGCGGGAACCCGGTGTGTGTCCGCCCTTGCCTGGGTGCCGGGTTCACTGCAGAGGATCGACCGCATCTGGAGGAGGGGTCACAGTCGGTGACCTCAGGTGACATCACCAAGGACCCGCCCAAAAGCTGCTTGTGAGCCATCTCGCCGGTCTGTGAGTGAAGCCGTGTCTGAATGATCAGTTGTTCCTGTTCCCCCTCTCTCTCCCCCCATGTTGTCCATCGCCATGGCAACGATTACTGCGAACTGAACTAAATTGGACTGAACTTTGTGTCACTTTGAAATTGGTCATTTATCCCTAGACAACGATAGAGCTTGATTGATGCTGTTATCTTAATTCTGTACACATGTGTGTTTATCATTGCTGAACTGTTGCATTTATTATCCTTTCGATTACTGTGTTGCTTGTTTCTTTAATAAAACTTTCTTAGTTCTAGTAATCCAGACTCCAACTGAGTGATCCATTTCTGCTGGTTTGGCAACCCAGTTACGAGGTATGTAACATAAGTGGGGTTCTCATCCGGGATTTTGAACGCTAAATTTGGGACGGAGTAAATTGATTGGGTTAAAATTCCCAAAAGAAAGAAAAGACAAACAGCAGAAATGGAGGCTGAGGAATTTATAAAGGCGTCGACCTTGGAGGCATTAGAGGATGCCAGGAAATCGGAATTGATAGCTGTGGCCAAATGGTTGAATCTTGCTAAGGTGAAGTCGACAATGAGGAGAGAGGAGATACACAGAGCTAATGTAGAGCACTATGTATCAAAAGGTGTGTTTCCCCAAGGTGAGCTGGGGGTGGTGTCTATTGAAAAACCTGCTGGAGACGCGGTACAGGTACAGCTTGAGAAACTGAGACTCGAGCACGAGTTCCGGGTACGGCAGTTAGAACATGAGGAGAGAGAGTTAGAAAGGCGGGAGAAAGAGAAAGAGGTAGAAAGGCAAGAGAGAGAAAGACAGTTGGAGAGAGAGGAGAAAGAGAGAGAAAGACAGTTGGAGAGAGAGGAGAAAGAGAGGCAATGGGAGCGAGAAGAGAGAGGGAAACAGAGGGAAAGGGAATTTGAGCTGGAGAAGTTAAAGATAAGGGCCGAGCAGGGGCTCGTGCCGAACCAAGGTGGAGGATTCCGGGCGACCCAGGAGGTTAGGCTGGTTCCCCCATTTGACGATACCGACGTGGATCGGTACTTTCTCCACTTCGAAAAAGTGGCTATAAGTCAGGAATGGCCGAGGGATAAGTGGGCTGTGTTACTTCAGAGTGTACTGAAAGGGAAAGCCCAAGAAGCTTACTCCGCTTTGTCCGCGGAAGATGCCCAGAGGTATGAGGTGGTGAAAGAGGCCATCCTCAGGATTTATGAGTTGGTCCCGGAGGCATACCGGCAGAGGTTCCGGAATGCGAGGAAGCAGTGGGACTGCACGTATTTGGAGTTTGCCCGTGAGATGCAGACATATTGTGAGCGTTGGTGCACCTCGAAGGGGGTAGAGGGGGATTATGACAGACTGCTGCAGCTGATCCTGATTGAGCAGTTTAAAGGTTGTGTCCCTGAGGGTATGAGACCCTACCTCGATGAGAAAGAGGCAGCCACGTTAGCCGCAACTGCTAAGTTAGCGGATAAGTATGCGTTGACGCATAAAATGAAGTTTGCCCCAAGTAAAGGCTACCAGAAGGGTAGTCAGGACGGCGGGGAGAGTCCACCGGAAAAGTCAGAAAGTTAGCCGGGGACTAGTGAAAAGGATAAGGTAGACCGGGAGCAGTCTGGTAGGAAGTCTCCTGGGGTCGTCTGTTAGAATTGTGGGAAAGCCGGACACTTTGTGTCCAGGTGCTTTGCCCCAAAGAAGGAGACGGGAAAAGGAAAAACAGCGATTTTGAATGGCTGTATCGAGCTGTTAAGCGAACCGCTAGGGAAGGACAGGTCTGAAAAAGTCCAGGAAGGGCGCGAGAAGTTTATCTCGGCCGGATTGCTGTCAGTGAAGGAGGAGTTAAAACCAGTTCCAGTGCGGATCTGGAGAGACACGGGAGCGTGTCAGTCACTAATACTGAAGAGTGTATTAGAGTTTAGCTCAGAGACCCAGACTGGGAAGGTAGAGGTCAAAGGTGTTGGGGAAGGGACAGAGTCAGTCCCTTTGCACCAGATACACTTACAAAGCAACCTGGTCTCTGGACTAGTCACGATCGGGGTGAGGTCCGAATTACCAATGAAAGGCGTGGAAGTCTTGCTCGGTAATGACATCGCCGGAGGAATCGTGTTCCCAGTCGTGAGATTGACAGGTCAACCTGCCAGCATTGAGGCCCCGCCCATGGACTCACAGGTTCATCACGGGACCGCGATAGTGAATTTAGCTGAAACGTTTCTGCCAACCTTGTACGGGAAGAGGGTAGAAAATGGAAAGAAAGAGTGTAGTGAGACAAGAGGCAGTGAGGGAGCTGGGACAGATGTAGCAGTAGCCAGGAAAGAATTTGTGCCGACGCAGGAGTGAGACGAGGGGCTGATGGTTTCGGCAGAGACAGCTTTAACAGGGGAACTAGTAGGCTATTGTGTGGAGGACGATGTGCTAAGGGAAAAAGGGAAATCAAGTACAGTACCCGCAGATGAGGAGTGGGGGGTGGTGCAAAAGAGTTATGGGGATGAGGTTTTTAACATGGCCCACGAGGTACCCCCCGGTGGACATTTTGCGGTGCTGGAGGAAACAGTTGGTGGAATCATGAAAGAGATTTACCGGCTGCCCAGGGGGAAGAATGTTATTGATCATGACCGACGCGAACTGAGACGGTCACCGGCTTTTGATATGCTAACAAACCTAGTCGGTGTTAGCGTGGAAATCAATGAAGCTAGGGGCCCCCTGATAAGTGAAAAAAACCATTTTGAAAAGATTAGTATGGGATCGATCAGATGGGAGAAGGCTATTGTTTTGGCCAGGTCTACTGATAAGGTCTCTCCCTTAATCCCCGAACAAAGCGAATCTTTAGCAGAAGTAATTAAACGACTCACACCCGTGTGCTTGATTGTCCCGAGGCTATGCAAAGAACTGGGACGTTGGGTGATGTCTGTTACAATAGGGCAGCCTAGCAAACAACATCCATATATAATGAGTAATTCAGTGACTAAAGGGCTGATGAACACAGAAGTGTGTATTGGCAATTTAATACGGCTGTCTGAAGCCAGCTTGATAGTGAACCTTGAAAAAAATGAATTCGGCCACACGAGGGTCACTTACCTGGGAATTGTGGTGACACAGGGGCAGCTGGCAGCGATGCAAGCTACAGTGCAGGCTATCGCTGACCTCCCAACCTCGACAGACAAGAGGGCTCTCAGAAGGCTCTTGGAGATGGTGGGGTACTGTAGGAAGTTTTGCAATAACTCTGCAGTCAATACCCGTCAACCCTCCTACTAAGCCCTTGCGAGAGAAAACTGAGTCGGAATGGGACCACCCTTGTTATTGTGGTCTGGGACAAAACCAAATGAGAGGTTACATTGATCGAAATTCATCAGTGTTTTTGGCCACTATGAAGTTTGCTGAGTTGGAGCCTGGTCTAAGGGATTATTAATAACACATATAAAAGGAACAGAAAATGTGATGACTGTCTGTCAAGGTGTTGACAACTTCAAACTCGCTGTGTTAGCCAAATAGCTGATAAAGATGTATATTTGTGCATGTATCAAATAATGTATTCATGTTTGTAATTTTTACCTCCGGGTAAAAATCCTTAAAGGGGGGAAGTGTGACAAATACACATAGATAAGATGTTAGCTGTCCTGTGTGATCAGCAGTTGGTCTGCCACCTGTCTTCAAGAGAGAGATAAGGGACACAATGAAACAGCACCTGGAGATGTGTAGAGAGCTGTCTGGAGTGGCTCCCCCTTTGAACCCTGAACTGTTTGAAGTGATGGACAGGTGATGCCCCAGCAGGGGGATAAAAAGGGACAGGTTCACTAAGGCAAGACACATACGACACCCGAGGTAACGAGACCCTGGAAGCGGTGCGCCTCTCACGAGTCGGTGGGAAGTACCGGACAACGCACAGGGTGGAAAGGTACGATCAGCGGGAACCCGGTGTGTGTCCGCCCTTGCCTGGGTGCTGGGTTCACTGCAGAGGATCGACCGCATCTGGAGGAGGGGTCACAGTCGGTGACCTCAGGTGACATCACCAAGGACCTGCCCAAAAGTTGCTTGTGAGCAACTATCGTTGGTCTGTGAGTGGAAGCCGTTTCTGAATGATCAGTCGTTCCCGTTCTCTCTCTCTCTCCCCCCACGTTGTCTATCGCCATGGCAACGATTACTGCGAACTGAACTAAATTGGACTGAACTTTGTGTCACTTTGAAATTGGTCATTTATCCCTAGACAACGATAGAGCTTGATTGATGCTGTTATCTTAATTCTGTGCACATGTGTGTTTATCATTGCTGAACTGTTGCATTTATTATCCTTTCGATTACTGTGTTGCTTGTTTCTTTAATAAAACTTTCTTAGTTCTAGTAATCCAGACTCCAACTGAGTGATCCATTCCTGCTGGTTTGGCAACCCAGTTACAGGGTACGTAACAGATATCACTCCGGAGAAACATTGTATCATTTCTTAACGCATGTATGCATTTCTGAATGACAATAAAAGAGGACTGAGTGTTCTCATAATCTAAAAAAAAAATTTCTAGAGATATACCATGGAGGGCATTCTGACTGGTTACATCACTGACTGGTATGGAGGGCCACTCTACAGGATTGGAAAACACTGCAGCCAATTGCAAACTCAGTCAGCTCCATCATGGGCACTAGCCTCTCCAGCTTCAAGGACATCTTCAAATGGGCGATGCCTCAAGGTGTTGGAATCCATCATTACAAACCCCCATCACCCAGAACAAGTCCCCTTGTCACTGCTACCACCAGGGCGGAGGTACGGGACACTGAAGAGACACGCAGTGTTTTACGAAGTTTTCCCCTTCTGCCATCAGATTTCCGAACAGTCCCTGAATACTACCTATTTTACCCCCTTTTGGACTATTTATTTTTATACATTTCTTATTGCAATTTGTAGGATATTTTTGTTTTGCACTGTACTGAACAAATTTTACAACACATGTCAGTGACAACAAACATGATTCTGATGGAAAGAGGCCGTAAAAATCAACACATCTATGCTGAATAATAAGTATCTGTGTTAACGTCATCTTCCAGTACGTGGCGTGTAGCCTTTTCAGACATCCCACCCTGCAAAAACTCATTTCGGGGAGGTAGCAGCACGGCAACCCCCCTCCCACCCCCGTGGTCCACCTCCAAGGGTGTATGTAATACTTTGTTTAGTGATTTTGTCTAATCTGTAAACCAAGTTGGGTATATGCAGAAAATGTGACATTAAAATATGTACTTATATTATCATGTTTATTCTATTACAACTTTAAGCAAGTCTACAGGGAGTTTGGCGTCATCACGTAGGACATCAATAAAGTATCTCCTCAGCAGCCAGCCAACTAGCTTAAATAACGTTAGCTACGCTAATGAACAAATGACACCTGTTAAACTCACCTCAAAATGTCTTTTACATTTTAACCCACCATGGGCAACAGAAAAGTCACTGTTACAAACAGTGCAGCGAGCAACACTGTCATTATTTTTGAGGTCGACTGTAAAGCCCGCCCACAGAGAAAACTGATAGGTCTACTTAGCACGAAGAGAGACCAATCAGGATGCTCGCTCTCCCTCTCAAAAAAAATCGATTTGCGGGATATTGTATATAATTTCAGGGAGCCACTATCAATATGCAGGAGACTCCCAGAACTTCCGGGAGAGGTGGGATGTCTGCCTTTTACTTGGCTTATTTGGAGATACTGCATGGTAACAGATCCTTCTGGCCCATCTCCTTACAGACAGTGATGGGAATTGAACTGTGGTCATTAGCACTGACACTAACTGCTAAGCTGCCACATTGCCCCCTGCCTTCTCTTCCTTGGCAGTTTAAGTATTCATCTGGACACCTGGCAAATTATAAAGAAGGCATGGCAGCACCTCTACTTTCTTTGAAGTTTGTGCATATTGAGCATGCCATCTAAAACGTTGACAGGCTTCCATAGATGCATGATGGAGAGTATTGGGGCTGGACGCATCACAGCCTGGCATGGAAACACTAATGCCCAATAACTCAAAACCCTACAAAAAGTAGTGAATTCAGCCCAGACCACAGGAAAGACCTCCCACAATTCAACGTATTAAGGACCCCCCACCATTCAGGCCATGCTCTCTTCCTGCCGCTCCCATTGGGAAGGAGATACCGGAGCCTCAGGTCCCACATCACCAGGTTCAGAAACAGATATTACCCTTCGATCATCAGACTTCGGAACCAAAGTGGATAACTTCACTCACCACAACACTGAATCGATCCTACAACCCATAGACTCACTTTCAAGGACTCTACAATTCATGTTATTTATTTACTATTTACCATTACATTTATTTGTGTTTGCTGTCTGATTGATTGTCAGCCTTTGGTTCTGTGTAGTTATTCATTGATTCTATTGTATTTCTTTGTTCTATTGTGAATGCCTGAAAGAAAGAGAATTGGGGATAATGTATAGGACAACTACATACTTTGAAAATAAATTTCCTTTGAATTTTAGCCATTTTACATCCAACACTTTGTCCAGTCATGTGATCGAGGTACTTGCCATTCTGTGGGTAAAAGTAGTTTTCCTCAGATCTCCCTTTATCCCCAGGTTTGGGGAATCAAGAGTGAGAGGGCAGAGGTTTTAGGTGAGAATGGAGGAGTTTCACAGGAGCCTGGGGCAACAGTTTAACCCAGAGGGTGGTTGGTATATGGAACAAGCTGCCAAAGGAAGTAGCTGAAGCAGATACATTAATAACATTTGAAATATACTTGGGTAGGTTTTGAGGCTTATAAGGTCAACTGGCCAAACCTTGGCAAATGGGTGCCTTGGAGGTGGATAGAACCCAGTCTATCACAGGCAAAACCGTCCCCACCACAGTACATTTACATGGAGCACTGCTACAAGATCCATCATCAAAGGACCCCCACCGTCCAGGCCATGTCCTCTTCCTCTAAAGGAGGTACAGCAGCCTGAAACCCCCCACCACACCCAGATCATACTTATCCCCCAACAACGATCAGCATCCACTCTGAACTGATTCTATGACCTACAGACTCATTTCAAGGACTTCCTACAACTCTTCTCAATATTGTTATTATTTGCAAAGTTTGTTTTCTTTTGGACATAGGCTTTTTGTCCGTCTTAATGTATAGTTTTTTTGTTAAATTATATTGTATTTCTTCCTTTCCCTATAAATGCCTGTAATCAAATGAATCTCAAGGTAGCGAATATACCTATTTTGATGATAAATTTACTTTGCACTTCTGGGCCGTTTCTGGTTTCCTGCACTCTATCCTGTACTTTCCCCCAGTTTTACACACCCCCATCACAACTCCTAAACTCCTCCACTCCGGAGGAAAGAGACCGCGCTTCTCCAATTTCTCTTCCTCACCGAAACATCCCATCCCCGGTAACACCCGATAATTCTCCTGTGCAAGTTTTCCCAGCAAACACACACGCACTGTCAATCGCTAAGCAGCTGGTTTCATAATTACCTATAATGATACCACAGCACAGTATGGCTCGGAGCGAAGTCGTCTGCTTCAGCATTGCATAGGACAAGAGGACGTTGAAGACGGTGGTCAGCGAACGTCCAACGTTGTAAAACGCCACCCCGACATACTTGAGGCAGAGGTTATTAAAAGTGATCATCCCGATGAAGACCACGGAGAGCGGGAGAACTTCCCTGGAAACCTTGAGGTCGAAGGTAATGGACGGGAAATCCACCAGCCCGGGACAGAATGTGGCTAGTGCGTTCAGGAAGAAGCAGAGCAGTACTGTCACCAGACACTGGAAGCAAGTCACAAACAGGGGGGCGTCCAGTTGCAGAGCCGGGCTGGCCAATAGGTGCTTGTTCAAAAAGATCATCGTGATCGATACGAACCAATACACGACCACCACACAAGTGATCTTCACTGCCTTCACTGCAAACGACTCGGAACCCCCCTGCTCCACGTTGGACAACGCCATTTTGAGGATATGGGATCGTTTTAAATTCATGAATCCAGCAACAACATGTGATTAAAAACAGGTCATGCAATGATATTATTTTCCTTAAATAAAGTAGACAATAAAACGGTAACAATTAAAATAACAAGACGAAATAAATTACAGTATATACAGGCTCAGGGCACCACTCACACATAGACCCACAGACCCAGCGTATCCAGTCACAGCCGGCCCGGCGCGCCCTCCACTTCCGGGTAACGTATCAAATTCATGGTCGCCCAGCAACTAGCGTTCGAATGGGGTTCCACGTTACAGCGTCACATCGGGGAGCGCAGCTGGGGCGGGCATCCCCGCGTCCCTGCCGTTGCCAATGATTTGGCTTGCCGGTCTTGGGATGGGAGAGGCGATAAATGCAAGCCTCGCCCTCCTTCCCTTCACCCCTTCACGCCCCGGAGTCCGAAGTGTGAAGTAAAACGGAAAATGTTGGAAATGCTCTATGGAGGAGACAGACTTTACGTTGCAAAACCCTTTCGCTTTGAAGATTACACTATGGATGTACGGACCACGAATTTTTGCATTATTTCTTCCTTTGTGTGTGTGTGTGTGTGTATATATATAGATATATATAGACCCAGCTCCAGATTTTTTTTTCCTCGCGGTTTAGTTCCGAAGCCTTCCCCATAAGTGGATGGAGCGGAAGTTTTCCTTCTCTAGAATGGGCTGCCAAATACAGCTGACGAGCCCCACCTGC
Organism: Mobula hypostoma; assembly: GCF_963921235.1. Classification (NCBI taxonomy): domain Eukaryota; kingdom Metazoa; phylum Chordata; class Chondrichthyes; order Myliobatiformes; family Myliobatidae; genus Mobula; species Mobula hypostoma. Next base: position 10,516,924 of record NC_086107.1, read on the forward strand.
ACGAAGCGACTGGTTTAAAGGTGCCAGTCAGCCGCCTTTGTCCGTTCTCCTGTCAGTAGACTCTGTTTACTGCTCTTTATAGTATTTTTTGATATTTAGAATTTTTTCATTTAATTATCTTTGAGAGCGTCCTCGCAGTTATATATATAACTGGGCAAAAGTCTTAGGCACCCTAGATTTTTAAACACATTTTGCCTTTGTCTTCTGCATCAGTATGTCTGTAGAAAAGAGCAAATTTTAGATTTCCAAGCAATAATTTTCCAAACAATTAAATAATAGATTTTTTTTGGTATTTTTGTTAAAGAACGTAACACACTAAGAAAAATACCACTTTTCAAATTAAAAACTTTATTACTTTGTAGGTATGTAACATGATTAAAGAAAGATAACAAACAGGTGCTAATGATAAATGACAACAGGAGTTCAATAAACTAAACTGATTAACTGAAATAGAAACGGGTGTGGAAGGAATCATATGGGCGAAGGACAACCAAGGTAAAATGTGAGGGTATGACAGCTTGACCTTCAAATCATCAATTCTTACACCATGACAAGGATGAACATAGCAATACGACACGAAGTGGTCATCCTGCTATCAGCAAGGTCTCTCACAAGCAGAAATTTCATGACGGACAGGAGTTTCAAGATGTGCCATCCAAGCTCTTCTGAAAAAGCACAAAAACGGGCAAGATTGAGCACCAGCAACGCTGTGGTCAGCCATGGAGACTGAGTGCAGCAAACGAGAGATACATCAAACTGATGTCCCTTCTCAATCAGAAGAAATCCAGCATTGCTATCAGTTTTGAAATCCCAGAAACCACTGGAACCCAAAATGCGCGCCTCTACAGTCCGGAACAGTCTTGTCAGAAGAGGTCTTCATGGAAGAATTGCTGCCAAAAAGCCAAAAGTGTAAACAAAGCCAAGAAACTGACCTAGCTACAAAAAACAGAGACTGGGGCGTTTAACATGCCAACAAATGCTTCAGACTGACAAGTCAAATTTTGAAATGTTTGACTCAAACAAAGGTGGTTTGTTCTTAGAAGAGCTGGAGAACGCTGCGTGGATGCGTGTCTGCAGCCAATAGAGAAGATTCTCTGCAGGGTTGGGGCTGCACTTCTGCAAAAGGAGTTGGTGATCCGGTCGGGATTAGTCGAATCCTCAACGCTGAGAAGTACAAGCAGATTCTCATCCATCATCCATCAGGCACTGCCAAGCCGGAGGCGTCTGATCGGGCCCAACTTCATTCTGCAGCAGGAGAATGACACTAAACACTCAGACAAGGTGATAAAGGACTGTCTTCAGCAAAAGGAGAAACGGGGAGCTCTGCAATAAATGATATGCCTCCGGAAAGCCCTGATCTCAATAACATTGAGGCTGTGTGGGAAGAACTGTGGCAAGTTCTGCAAGATGATTGGAACAACCTATCAGCTGATGTTCTTAAAAAAACTAAGAGAAATGATGTAGTTTTAAAGATAAAGGGTGGTCACACCGAATATTGTTTTGATGTAGTTTATTTTTACTGCTTACTGCTTTTTGTAGTAATTTCGATACTTAAGAAACTTTAATTTTATTATTTTTAAAGTGAGATACTTCCACAGAATTCTTTTTACATGTGTCTAAGACTTTTGCACAGTACTGTAATGTGTGTATATATCTATATCTGTGGGAGGATGGAAGTTTGGCGAGATTATAAAGGGATGATGTCAAATGGCAGGCGTGGGTGGTGTTGCTTCCAGTAGGTTGTTTCTAGAGTTTTATTTTATGGCATTGGTGATGTTGTCTTTTTCTGAACAAAAGCTCTCCAGTTAATCCCACAGCCTGCAAACAATTACTTAGAAAATGATTTTTAAATATCAGTTTATTTATTTAGAGATACAACATGGTGATGTGTCTTTCCAGCCTCGCGAATCTGTACCGCTCACAATTGATGGAATTAGTCAGACCTGTTGAAGCAATACATGTTTCTGTCCTGTTAAACAAATCCAACCAGATATTTGTAATTACATTAGCAAGCTTGAGAGTGCAAGGAAAATCTAACAGCCCAGTGTTGTATTTCCTTAAAAAAATAAGAGGCCAGTAGGATTGTGTGAGTGTAAGAGTTGACCGTGGATGTTGCGTTCTAACTGCTTAGATACACAAGCCTGGGCAGTACAATATGGAGAGCAAGCTGTTGCCCATGTAGCATGCTCCCCCTCTCCACGCAACGCAAAGGAACAGCAAAGACCAATACAGTTTGGTACCAGCTGCGTCACGGGAGTTGCCAGTCAGCATTGACCTCAACAAAGGGCTGCCTTAGGGACTCCAGCTGTGGATTTATCCCTCAGGGTTTACTCCTGAAGCCTTCTCCATGAGTCAGTATAGCTGCAAGGCAGCAGAGGTTTGAAATCTGAGTTTTCCTTCTCCTAGGTGAGCTGCCAACCACAGCTGGTGAGCCCCATCTGCCCGAACCGACTGGTTTTAAGACGCCAGTAACCCGCCTCTGCCCCTTCTGTCAGTAGCAACAGTTCCGCTGGGATTAGTAGCTAAGCCACTTGTGAAGGCCAGGAACTGGACTTGGTTGTCAGAGGCTGTCTGAGACGTATGCCGCTGGGAGCATTTAATAGTTAGTGGAAACTTGTCCCCATTAAAACCCCAGCTACAATGACCTGAAGGAACCAGCCAATAGGATTGATCCTGAAGCAATTGGTGAAATAGCAGGAATTCAAGGCCACCCAAATCCGACAATACCAAAACTTGAAACCTCGCCCCATCATCAGACAGCTGCTGCCTCACTGATAAAAGTTCACAAAGTAGATTTATTATCCAAGTATGTATATGTCATCATATACTACCCTGAGATCCATATTCTTGTGGGCATTCACAGTAGAACAGAGGAATACCATAGTATCAATGGGAAAAACTGCACACAAAGGCTGACAAACAATCAATCTTGCAAAAGAAGACAAACTGAGCAAATACAAAAAATATATAATAATAAATATTATTGGGAACGTGAGTGGTAAGAGTCCTTGAAAAGTGGCTTGCATAAATGGACCATTTGTACATTAAAATGAAGTCTTGATCTCATAATCTCATGGTCCTTGCACCTTATCTGTTGTTCACCTGCATTGCCCTTTACCTGTAACTCTATATTCTTTGTTTTAATTATTGCTTTTTCCTTGTACTGCCTATTACAGTTGCAAGAAAAAGTTTGTGAACTCTTCGCAGTTACCTGGTTTTCGGCATTAATTACTCATAAAATGTGGTCTGATCTTCATTTAAGTCATAATAATAGACAAACACTATCTGCCTAAGCTAAAAACACACACAAACAATTGTACTTCTTGTCAGTACAGAGTACATCATTTAAACAATCACAGTCTAGGTTCAAAAAAAGTCTGGGTTGATGCCTTCTACAGAAGCTATTTAGAGTTAGGGGTTCCAATCAATGAGATGAGATTGGAAATGTGGGTCTTAGAGGTGCCCTGCTCTATAAAAATGACACACAATCAGGTTACCAACAGAGCCTGCTCTTCTCAAGAAGGATCTCTTTATGTGCACCATGCCTTGATCAAACCAACTTTCAGAGGACCTTAGAAGAATTGTAGAGATGCATGAAGTTGGAAAAGGCTACAAAAGTATTTCTAAAGACCTGAGAGTTCATCAGTCCACAGTAAGAGAAATTGTCCGCAAATGGAGGAAACTCAGTACTGTTGCTACTCTCCCTAGGAGTGGACATCCTGCAAAGATCACATCAAGAGCACAAAGTGCAATGCTGCAGGAGGTAAAAAAAAAACCCAAGGGTAACAGCAAAAGACCTGCAGAAATCTCTAGAACTTGCTGAGGTCTCTGTTCTTGTGTCCATTATAAGAAAAACACTGTACAAGAAAGGTGTTCGTGGTAAGACACCACAGAGGAAACCAAATACTCTCCAAAAAAAAAATTGCTGCACGTCTCAAGTTTGCAAAAGACATCCTTGGTGTTTTACAATGCTTCTGGGACAATGTTCTGTGGACACTTGAGACAGAAGTTGAACTTTTTGGCAGAAATACACACCACTATGTTTGGAGGAAAAAGGGCACTGCAGACAAACACTAAAACTTCATTCCAACTGTGGAGCCTGGTGCAAGGAGCATCATAGTCTGGGGCTGCTTTGCTGCATCAGGGCCTGGACAGCCTGCAACTATTGAGGGAACAATGAATTCAAAATTGTATCAAGGCATTTTACAGGAGAATGTTGGGGTGGTGGTCCATCACCTGGAGCTTAATAGAAGTTTGGTTATGTAACGTGACAATGGTCTGAAACACAAGAGTAAATCAACAATAGAATGGTTTAAAAAGGAGAAAATTTGTATTTTGGAATGGCCAAGTCAGAGTCCAGACCTTTGCTAATTGAGATACTGTGGCATGACCTGAAGAGGGCTGTTCATGCAAGGCATCCCAGAAATATTGGTGAACTGAAACAGTTTTGTATGGAGGAATGGTCTAAAATTGCTCCTTGCCATTTTTGTGCAAGCCTGATCAGCAGCTACAGGAAACATTTGGTGGAGGTTCTACCAGTTATTAAATACAAGGGAATGCATACTTTTTCCAGCCTGGACTATGAATGATTAAACAATGTGTTCAATAAAGACATGTAAGGTACAATTGTTTGTGTGTTATTAGTTTAGGCAGATTGTGTTTGTCTATTATTGTGACTTGGATGAAGATCAGACCACATTTTATGAGTAATCAATTGAATTGACTTTATTTCTTACATCCTTCATATACATGAGGAGTAAAAATCTTTACGTTATGTCTCCATCTAAATGTGCAATTTATAATATGTACAACAGGACAGTCAATATAACATAGTTATACAATTGTATCTGCATGAATTCATCAGTCTGATGGCCTGGTGGAAGAAGCTATCCCGGAGCCTGTTGGTCCTGGCTTTTATGCTGCGGTACTGTTTCCCGGATGGTAGCAGCTGGAATAGATTGTGGTTGGGGTGACTTGGGTCCCCAATGATCCTTCGGGCCCTTTTTTACACCTGTCTTTGTAAATGTCTTGAATAGTGGGAAGATCATATATACAAATGCGCTGGGCTGTCCGCACCACTCTCTGCAGAATCCTGCAATTGAGGGAAGTACAGTTCCCATACCAGGCAGTGATGCAGTCAGTGAGGTTGCTCTCAATTATGCCCCTGTAGAAACTTCTTAGTATTTGGGGGCCCATACCAAACTTCTTCAACTGTCTGAAGTGAAAGAGGCACTGTTGTGCTTTTATAACCGCACAGCCGGTATGTACAGACCACGTGAGATCATCAGTGATGTTTATGCCGAGGAATTTAAAGCTGTTCACCCTCTCAACCCCAGATCCATTGATGTCTCTATTCCTCCTGTAGTCCACAACCAGCTCCTTTATTTTTGCAACGTTAAGGGTGAGGTTGTTTTCTTGACACCATTGTGTCAGGATGATGACTTCTTCTCTGTAGGCTGCCTCGTTATTATTTGAGATTTGGCCAATCAGTGCAGTGTTGTCAGCAAATTTAATTAGCAGATTAAAATGCAGAAAACCAGGTCATTGCAAAGAATTCACAAACTTTTCCTTGCAACTATAGTACTTGTATTTTAAAATGATCTGTATAGATGGCATATAAAACTAAATTTTTCACAGTATCTCGGTGAATGTAACAATAATAGACCAATTACTAATTCTTTTGTAACAGCTGCGTCTGTAGTCTGTCTCTTGAATGGTTCTGTAGTATGATAAAAGGACCCTTGATTTCAAATCTATCTCGATCTTTGAATCAGAATCGGGTTCATTATCACCGACATGTATCATGAAATTTGTTAACTTAGTAGCAGCCAATGACTTGTGGAGGTCAGTGCTGGGGCCACATTTTTACGATATATTTTAATGGTCTGGATGATGGAATTGATGGTATGTGGCCAAAATGTTACAAAGATAGGTGGAGGGACAGGTAGTGGTTGAGGAAGCAGTGACCCTACAGGACTTGGACAGATTGGGAGAATGGGCAAAGTGGCAGATAGAATATAATGTAGGGAAGTGTATGCTCATGTACTTAGGTAGAAGAAATAAAAGGGTAGATTATTTTCTAAACAGGAATCAAATTCAGAAATTGAAAGTGCAAAGGGACTTGGGAGTCCTTGTGCAGGATTTCCTGAAGGTTAACTTGCAGATTGAGTCGGTGCTGAGGAAGGCAACTGTATTCATTTTGAGAGGACTGAAACATAAAGAAGCAAGATGAATTCTTGAGGCTTTGTAAAACATTGTGTAGCGATTACTTTAAAACAAACGAAAACCGCTGAGCGACCAAGCCAGGAGATCGACACTGTATGACGGGCTTCCACAATAATGCAGTTCCAAAGTTGGAAAGGTAATTGCGATCTTTTATTACGAAACCAGCAAAGACCAATGTTCTTGTAGAGATAAAGAAAACTAACAAAACTAAATTAGCAAAGTATTGAAGAATGGGGTCAGGGGTGAATTTCACTGAAACCAGCCAGATATTGAAAGACCAAGAAAGAGTGAACGTGAAGAGGATGTTGCCTGTAGTGGGGGAGTGTAGGACCAGAGGGCACAAGCTCAGAGTAGAGGGTGTTCATTTAGAACACAGATGAGAGGAAATTTCTTTAGCCAGAGGGTGGCGAATCTGTGGAAGTCCTTGCCACAGGCAGCTGTGGGCCTCATCGTTGGCGATATTTAATGCAAAGGTTGATAGGTTCTTGATCAGTAAGGTCATCAAAGGTTACAGGGAGAAGGTGGGAAAATGGGGTGGGGGGGGGAATAAATCAGCTATGATTGAATGGTGTCGTAGATTCATTGGGTTGAATGGCCTAAATATGTTCCTACATTTTACACTTTTCTTTTGCACTCTCAGGAAAGTTTGGTACAAAACATTTCAGGAATGCCCATTGATGTAGATTGTATACAGTTGAGATTCCTGCTTGGATCGCTGTGGCATTTCACTAGTTACAACTTTCCACGATCATTTTCAAGTTTCTGGGAACTTGCTGTGCATTATTTAACCGCGCATCTCCTGTGATGCAACGCTGACCGCATTTCAGGGCATTTCAATCCCATTGACAGCATCTTTAAGAGACAATGCCCGCAAGTAGACAGCGTCCATTACTAAAGTCCCTCACCGCCCGGGACATGCCCTGGTTGTCTTACTACCATCAGTGAAGAGTTCAAAGTACATTTATTATCGAAGTATGTATACTGTATGTAACCTTGAAATTCATCATCTTGCAGGAAGACACACAATAGAACAACACTCACAACACGCTGGAGGAACTCAGCAGGTCGGGCAGCATCCGTGGAAACGATCAGTCAACGTTTCGGGCTGGAACCCTTCGTCAGGACTGTAGGGGGAAGGGGCAGAGGCCCTATAAAGAAGGTGGAGGGAGGGTGGGAAGGAGAAGGCTGGTAGGTTCCAGGTGAAAAACCAGTAAGGGGAAAGATAAAGGGGTGGGGGAGGGGAAGCAGGGAGGTGATAAGCAGGAAAGGTGAAGAAGGAATAGGGAAAAACACAATGGGTAGTAGAAGGAGGCGGAACCAAGAGGGAGGTGATAGGCAGCTGGGGGAGAGGGCAGGGTGACATAGGGATAGGGGAAGGGAGGGGAAGGGAATTACCAGAAGTTGGAGAATTCTATGTTCATACCAAGGGGCTGGAGACTACCTAGACGGTATATGAGGTGTTACTCCCACAATAGAACGCTGTCCCTGTGATGGTGTGGGTTCCCTCCTATATTCCAAAGCCATATTGATTAGGGTTAGTGAGTTGAGGGAGCCAGAGCACGGTGACACTTGCAGGCTAGACCCAGCACATCCTCAGCTTGTGGCACACTTCACCATATGTTTTGATGTTTGGTTATACATGTGGCAAATAAAGTTAACTTCTACCTTTGATTCCAGCAGTCTTGCATTGTGAGGTGGAATCTGAGTCTATAGAATTGAGGCAAAGCAGCATCAGCTTCATGGACCCTGTACAGATTACAGAGGAGAAGTGTTTGCTACCCTGAGCAAATCAGGGTGGATAAATCCCCAGGGCCTGACAAGGTGTTCCCTCGAACTCTGCGAGAGGCAAGTGCAGAAATTGTCGGGGTCTTAGCAGAGATACTTAAATCATCTTTAGCAATGGGAGAGTTACCAGAGGATTGGAGGATAGCCAGTGTTGTTCCACTGTTTAAAAAAGAGAAACCAGGAAATTACAAGCTGGTAAGTCTGACACTAGTTGTGGGAAAGTAATTGGAAGGCATTCTAAGGGACTGGATATATGAGTATTTGGATAGACATTGACTGATTAAGGATAGTCAGCATGGCTTTGTATGAGGTAGGTCATGTCTAACCAATTTTATAGAGTTTTGAGGAAGTTATGAGGAAAGAGGATGAAGGCAAGGCAGTGAATGTTGTCTTGTGGACTTTACTAAAGCATTTGTCAAGGTCCTGCACAGGAGGTTGGTTGAGAAGGTCCAGTGGCTCAGCATTAGAGATGAGGTAGTAAATTGGACTAGACATTGGCTTTATGGGAGAAACCAGAGAGTGGTGTGACTTGGAGACCTGTGACTAGTGGTGTGCTGCGGGGATCGGTGCTGGGTCCTTTGTTGTTCGTCATTTGTATCAACAATCTGGGTGACAATGCAGTTAACTGGATCAGCAAATTTGCGCATGACATCCGTATAGTGAGGAAGGCTCTTATGTCTTTCAGAAGAATCTGCATCAGTTGAAAAAAATGGCAGATAGAAATTAATGCAGACAAGTGCATGGTTTTGCACTTTAGTAGACCAACCATGGTAGGTCTTACACAGTGAACGGTAGGGCACTGAGGAGTGTAGTAGAACAAAGAGATCTGGGAATACAGGTCCATAACTCGTTGAAAGTGACATCACAGGCAGATACAGTGATAAAGAAATCTTTTGGCACATTGGCCTTCATATATGAATGTATTGAGTACAGAAGATGGGATGTTGTGTTGAAGTTGGTGAGGCCTAATTTCAAGTATTGAGTGCAGTTTTGGTCAGCTACCTACAGGAAAGATGTAAACAAGGTTGAATGAGTGCAGAGAAAATTTACAAGAATGTTGCCAGGTCTGGAGGACCTGAGTTACAAGGAAAGATTGAATCGGTTAGGACTGTATTCTTTAGAACGTAGAAGGTTGACAGGAGATTTGACAGAGGTATACAAAATTGAGGGGTATAGACAGAGTAAATTCAAGCAGGCTGTTTGCACTGAGGTTGGGTGGGACTACAACCAGAGGTCATGGGTTAAGGGTGAAAGGTGAGAAGTTTTAGAGGAACATGAGAGGAAACTTCTTCACTCAGAGGGTCATGAGAGTGTGGAATGAGCTTCCAACACAAGTGGTGCATTCCAGTTTGATTTCAACATTTGAGAGAAAGTTTGGATAGGTACATGGATACTAGAGGGTATGGAGGGCTATGGTGCACGTCAATGGGAGTAGGCAATTTAAATAGTTTTGACATGGACTAGATGGGCCGAAGGGCCTGTTTCTGTGCTGTACTTCTCTATGACTCTGACCCATTGCAGTAAAGTCAAGGGGGAGATTGTAGACAACAAGTGATCCATCCAAGACCTCACCAATAGAGCTGGCGGTGAAGGCAGAAGAAGGCTGCAGCAGTGTAGTAACCCCAGTCCTCTTGCTCTCCACACCACTGGACCCTGACCCGGACCCTGACCCTGACCCTGATCTGTCAAGGACGGTGTGGTGGCTGCACATGCATCAGCCTCCCCTCATTAAACAAAGTCACGCACAGCCGTTCTCCATTACGGGAATAATCCCTTGGAAGAACATCATTCTCTCCTCGAGTGACCGCACTACTACTATTAAGAGTGAATGAAGAATTGTCTGTGTAAATATTGGCTCAAAACTTTTAAAAGGTACAATAATATTCTGAACATTACACATGCTTACATAAGAACATAGGTTTGTTTTGTACAATGTCAAACACATATACATTCTGAGTAGCACCTACTGGAGGTATTATTGAATTGTAAGAGAGATTGGGGAGGATTTAATTTGTTTAACTGGTGTCAAAAGATGAAAGCCAATAAAAAATATAAACTTGGGTCTCTCTTGTTGGAAGTCTAAATAACCTTGATTAAGATAAGTTCACAAAGAAAGAGCAAGTGAGAAAGATTAGAAAATTATTTTTACTGTAATGCGCTGTAATGTTTCATGCTAATGTAATGGTTTCTCTGTAGCAGCAGAATTTGAGTTCTGACTAGAGATAACGGGGACTTTGGAATGTGCGCTGGCCAATGAGGGGAGGAATTTTTCTTTCTTGTGTGGCCTGAGTGAAGGTTTCACGGTCTTTTGTTTGGCGGCAGATGGAGAGAGAAGATGCCAGAACGGGGAAGTCGTAGTCTGCAGGACGGAGTGGACTTGGAATGGGGTCGGGAGTCAACGCCTGAGGGGAAAATCGATGGAGAACGAACAGACGGGAGCTCCCTTTTTCTTTTCTGTTTCTTTACTAATTTATAGTCAAATTAAGAATTATAAAGCTTAATCGTTTAATTGCATATTGTGTACTGTTTGTTATTTTGTGGTATTGATTTGTAACAGGGGAAAACATCACGCAGCATCCACCCAAACAAGCTTTCTCAAATTTGGCTGGGCCGGAGGCTGTCTTCCCCTAGATTAAGTCGCGAGCTGAACCTGAGGGTTACATTACTTTATATAAATAATGATTTGGATGACAGAATTGACAGCTTTGTTGCAAAGTTTGCAGACGAAACAAAGATAGGTGGAGGGGCAGATAGGTTGAGGAAGTAGGGAAGGACTTGGGCAGATTAGGAGAACGGGCAAAGAAATGGCGAATGGAATACAGTGTTGGTAAATGTATGCTCATGCACTTTGGTAGAAGAACTGGAAGGGTTGACTACTTTCTAAATGGAGAGAAAATATAAAATGCTGAGGCAGAAAGGGACTTGGATGCCCTTGTGTAGGATCCCCTAAAGATTAATTTGCAAGTTGAGTCTGTGGTGAGGAAGGCAAATGTAATGTTAGCATTCATTTCAAGAGGACTGGAATATAAAAGCAAGGATGTAATGTTGAGACTTTATAAAGCTCTGGTGAGACCTCACAGAGTACTGTGAGCAGATTTGGCCCCTTATCTTAGAAAGAATGTGCTGAATCTGGAGCAGGTTAAAAGAAGGTTCACAAAAATGATTCCAGGATTGAATGGCTTATCATATGAAGAATGTTTAATGGCTCAGAGCCTGTATTCACTAGAATTCAGAAGAATGAGGGGTGATCTCATTGAAGCCTAATGAATGACCTTGATAGAGTGGATGTGGAGAGGATGTTTCCTATTGTGGGAGAGTCTAAGACCAGAGGACACAGCCTCAGAATAGAGGGGTGTCCTTTTAGAACAGAGATGAGGAGACATTTCTTTAGCCAGAGATTGGTGTATCTGTGGAATTCTTTGCCACAGGCAGCTGTGGAGGCCAAGTCTTTGTGTATATTTAAAGCAGAGGTTGATAGATTCTTGATTGTTCAAGGCATGAAGGGGTATGGGGAGAAGGCAGGAAATTGGGGCTGAGAGGAAAATTTGTTCAGCCATGATGAAATGGCGGAGCAGACTGGATGGGCCAAATGGCCTAATTCTCCTCCTATATCTTATGGTCTTGTGGTAAATAACTAGATACTGTACATTGTACATTAGGTGTTAAACAGAGAAACCCTTGTGAGGACAATGGCTAATTCTCTAATGAACATTGTAATTCAACAACAGGCACCACGGTTCGTGTGATACTGTTACACCTTGGGGCGTTCGGGAGTTTGAAGTTCATTTCCAGCACCATTCTATAAGGAGTCTCCACACGTCCTTCCCTTGGAATGAGTGGGGTTTCTCTGCGTCCTCTGCTTTCCTCCCACAGTCCAAAGAGGTACTGGGCAGGTTAATTGTTCATTGTAAACTGTCCCGTGATTAGATTCGGGCTAATCGGGCTTGTAGGAGCTTGCTGGCCTTGCTTGAAGGGCCGAAAGGATCTACTCCACATTGTATCGCTAAAATAAAATGAAATGCACTGTTGTGGCTGAACCTTTTGGAGGGTAATTTATCAAAGTGCTTACTGAAGTCCATATAAATCATGTCTACTGCCCTGTCCTCTTCCATCTTGATTGATCATCTCATCCAAAAAGCTCAATCAAGTTCTTAAATCAGGACGGAAGAAAGGTCCCGGCCCGAAATGTCAACTCTTTAACCTGTTCCACAGATGCTGCTGGTCCTGCTGAGTTCCTCCAGCATTTTGTGTGGGTTACTCTGGACTGCCAGCGTCTGCAGAATCTCTTGTGTATTTCTCGTTTATAAGAGGCGGGTGTAGCCTCCTGGTAAGCCTCAGGCTCGCTCAGCTCGCTCTCGTCTGGGGGGAGCAGCCTTTGGCCCGCCAAACTGGGTAATCAAGTTTGTGTAGATGCTGTGTGATGTACCCCACCACGCCAAATAACAGACAATACACCATATGTGATTAAATGATTACACTTTATAGATCTTACTGGAACTATGTAATTAATAGAGATAAAATATAAAAGTAAAACGCCAAACTTATCAAAGTTCAACCACTTCATGCACAACACTTGGAGCTCAATTACCAGAGCCGCCTTTCCACCATCCGATCCCCTCCGACCTCCTCGACCCGCCGCCTGGAACCAACCACAGTGGTTGACCAGACGCCCCACACGAGTCTGTCCTCGTCTCCACTCCTCGCCGAAGACCCTGGGCCTTAGACTCCCGCTCGGGGTCTGTTCCGTTGTCCAGCTTACAGCATCGCGTCTCCTCTCTCTGTCACCATCGTGCCTTCTGCCCCAAAGCCCGCGAAAGCGATAGCTTACAGACACACAAGAAAGAACAGCATCTATCCCAGTTGGTTAGCAAATGAATACAATTCTCTCTATCAGTAATTATAACCCAAACAATCCGCTATGGAAAACCACTTTCTCAGCAGTTAACATAACAAAGAAGTCATTTTATTCTAACATAACAAAGAAGCCATTTTTATTGGCCTTAGCAGTAACATTAAAGAAGAAACCCCTTACCAGAGAGTAATAATCCATTGACTTTTTAACGGAAGACCATAAAACAGGAGCAGGAGTAGATCATCAAACCCTTCAATCCTCCTCCATCCATTAATCCTCAGAGCTCAACTCTTAGCAACTCTCTACAAATGTATGGTGGGGAACATTCAGGCTGGTTGCATCACCCCCTGTCAATGCACAGGATTGGAAAAAGCTGCAGACTTCGCCAGTACCATCATGGCCACAAGCCTTCTCACCATCAAGGACATCTTCAAGAAAGTGGCTTTTGACAAGGTGCCACACATGAGGCTGCTTAACAAGGTAAGAACCCATGGTATCACAAGAAAGATACTAGCTTGGATAGAAATTGGCTGACTGGCAGAAGGTAAGAGTAGGAATTAAAGGGATGCATGCCTTTCCGGTTGGCTGTTGGTGACTAGTGGTGTTCTGCAGAGTCAGTACTGGGATTTTTTTCACATTATATGTCAATGATTTGGATGATGGAATTGATGGCTTTGTGCTCAAGTTTGCGGATGATATGGAGATAAGTGGAGGGACAAGTAGGGTTGAGGAAACGGAGTCTGCAGAAGGTCTTGGACAGATTGGGAGAATGAGCAAAAAGTAGCAGAGGGAATATAGTGTAGGGAAGTGTATAGTCTTGCACTTTGGTAGAAGGAATAAAGGTGGAGACCATTTTCTAAACAGCGAAAAAATTTTAAAAATCTGAAGTGCAATATTGAAGACTTTGTGCAGGATTCCCTGCTGCTTAATTTGCAGGTTGAGTCAGTAGTGAGGAAAGCAAATGGAATGTTAGCATTCTTTTAAAGAGGACTAGAATACAAAAGCAAGATTGTAATGTTGGGGCTTTGTAAGGTATTACAAACAATGTGGCGGAGGAGCTCAGTAGGTCAGGTAGCAAATCCTCTCGGGAGGGGGGAGAAGATGGCGGCGCGACGGCAGCGTGTGCAGCCACTTCGGTGATGATGTCTGTTATCTGTCAAGCAGGGGACCGTGCACAATTCTGATTTGATGGAGACGGACGTGAGAGTACGGAGGAACATCTGGAAAACTTCTGAAATGCCCGCTTCGCTGCCGCTGCTACTGTGTGGTAACCGGAATCTCCGGAGCTGAAGGCCCCAAAATCCTCGGCTTTGCATGTTTCAGTGGCCGGGGCGAGGTCGTGGGCGCTCGGCAGAGGATGGCACTCGGGAGGCTGTATCGGAGGGGCTGGTCGAAAGCTCGAAGTTTTCGGACGGATGGACTCAGTGTCGGCTGTGGTCGGCTGCTTCCAAGGCATCGGCAAATTGACAGCGCCTGGAGGTTTATGGCAGGGAGTTTCTCCCTTTTGCCGCCTGCTATCGGGGACTCAGGAGTCGATCGACTCGGGGAATTTTGAGACTTTTTTTTACTGTCCCCATGGTCTGTTCTTCATCAAATTATGGTATTGCTTTGCACTGCTGTAACTATATGTTATAATTATGTGGTTCTGTCAGTGTTAGTCTTTGGTTTGTCCTGTTTTTCTGTGAGAAACACTCTGGAGAAACATTGTATCATTTCTTAATGCATGTATGCATTTCTAAATGACGATAAAAAGAGGACTGAGTGTTCTCATAATCTAATCTATGGATGCATCTTTGGAAATGTTGATTGTTTATTCCCATCCATAGGTGCTGCCTGACCTACTCAATTCCTCTAGCACCTTGTGGGTATTGCTCTACATTTCCAGAATCTGAAGTTGATCAGACTGCACTTGGAGGATTGTGAGCAGTTTTTGGCTCCTTATCTATGAAAAGATGTGCTGGCATTGGAGAGGGTCCAGAGGAGGTTCATGAGAATGATTACAAGAATAAAAGGGTTAATGTACCAGGAGCATTTGATGGCTCTGGGTCTGTACTCACTGGAGTTTAGAAGAATGAGAGGAGATCTCATTGAAACATATTGAATATTGAAAGGCCTAGACAGAGTAGACGTGGAGAGGATGTTTCTTAAAATGGGTAAGTCTAGGACCAGAGGGCACAGCCTCTGAATGGAGGGCTGTCCATTTAGAACAGAGATGGGGAGGAAATCCTTTAGCCAGAGGATGGTGAATCTGTGGAATTCATTGGCACGGATGTCTGTGGAGGCCAAGTCACTGAGAATACTTAAAGTGGAGATTGAAAGGTTCTTGATTAGTCAGGGTGTCAAAGGTTACGGAGAGAAGGCAGGAGATTTGGGTTGAGAGGGATAATAAGTGAGCCTTGATGGAATGGCAAATGAGACTTGATGGGTTGAATGGCCTATTTCTGCTCCTATGTCTTATGGTCTACCCGTAAGGACCAATTTGATGTTTTAGGAACAGTTTCTTCCCCTCTGCTATCAGATTTCTGAACAGTAAAAATGAAATAAAATCAATATTTGGTATGTTATAGATGCTGTACAATTTGTAATATAAATATCCATTTGCTCATTCTTTTGGTGACATATCATATGATGTGGGCGATCATGGTCTTTCCATGACCGTGATTGATCTTGGCAAATTTTTCTACAGAAGTGGTTTGCCATTGCCTTCTTCTGGGCAGTGTCTTAACAGTAGGGGTGACCCCAGCCACTATCAATACTCTTCAGGGATTGTCTGCCTGGCGTCAGTGGTCACATAACCAGGGCTTGTGATGTGCACCAGCTGCTCATACGACCATCCACCACCTGCTCCCATGGCTTCCCGTGACCCTGATTGGTGGGGCTAAGCAGGTTCTACACCTTGACCAAGGGTGTAGCATCTGCTTAGTTCCCCGCCTCCCCCAGCAGGCAAGCGGAGGGAAGGAGCGCATTACACCTCCTTTGGTAGTGTTGTGTCTCCGCCCTGCCACCCAAATATAAATATATAATAGTATGTTAATATAGAATATTAACACTATTAATGTGCATTCAGTTCTGTGTCAGGCTTCTCATTGGAAATCCTTCTAACTACAAAGTATTTCTCTGGTTCTGCACTAATTCGAGTACTTTGCCTTCTTGCCGACATTACAGAGCTTCTCCCCATGCTTTACTGCTTGTCAGCAGTCTGTACAAATTCAAATAGAGGAGCCCAGTTTCCAAATATTTTGAACCTCATTGCGATTAGACCGAGACCTTGCTTGAATAAATTGATGAGGTGGTTCTGACCAACAGCTGTGCCATGTTAAATAAAAGATGCAAAATCACTTACTTCTCACCGTAACAGAGGTACGTCGCCTTTGGTCTCGAGGAACTGCCTCGGCACAAACTCAAGAGATTCTGCAGATGCTGGAAATCCAGAATAACACATGCACAATGCTGGAGGAACTCAGCAGGTCAGGCAGCATCTATGGAGAGAAATGAAGTGCGGACGTTTTGGGAAAACACCTGATGAACGGTTCCCATGAAGGGTCTCCACCTGAAATATCAGCTCCTTATTCCTTTCTATAGATACTGCCTAACCTGCTGAGTTCCTCCAGCATTTTGTGTTTGGTGAATGATCACAGCTGGTCACTTTCAAGCATGACCACTGGAGGGCACTCTGGGACCATCTTTTGTGTTCTTGATCCTAGCAACCAATATTACCTATTAGACTCTAAAACCTAGTGTGCTTTCACTTGCTCAATTTACACCTCAAATGTATGAAATGTGTAAGATGTTACTGAGTGAATGTTATCAATTTGTTTTAAACATACATCTGGCCTATACTAAAGTACAATAATTGACACTTGGCCTAATTCTTACAGTCCGCCATCTCTTCTCAATATGGATAAACTTTGGCCACGAGGTATGGATATCTGAAGTGGTAAATAATTCACCCAAAAGGCTGTCTAGGAAACACTCTTCGCAACATTTGTTCTTTTTATGTAAGTTAAAAACAATATATTTAAAATCTCTAAAACGAGGAATTCTGCAGATGCTGGAAATTCAAGCAACACGCTTCAAAGCCGCTGGTAAACGCAGCAGGCCAGGCAGCATCTCTAGGAAGAGGTACAGTCGACGTTTCGGGCCGAGACCCTACGTTAGTAGAAGAGCTAGTAGCTCTTCTTTCCAGTTAGTCCTGATGAAGGATCTCGGCCTGAAACGTCGACTGTACCTCTTCCTAGAGATGCTGCCTGGCCTGCTGCGTTCACCAGCAGCTTTGATGTGTGTTATTTAAAATCTCTTTTGTCTCTGTGCAAGTTAAGCCAACTTTGACTTCGATTCTTTTTGGAGACACTTTTAATTATATTCTCTGTCCATAATGAAAATACAACACAAGATCAGATTACTCAGGTGTTAAATGGTGACATTGACGTCCATGTGCACCAGTCATCTCTGCTCCTGAATAGTGGAGAGTATTCTGGCTGGCACTGCAGGATGAAAAGAGGCTGTAAACTCAGCCAGCTCAATCACAAGCAAAACCCTCCCAACCATCGAGGACATCTTCAAAAGGCAGTGCCTGAAGAAGGCAGCATCCATCACTAAGGACTCTCACCATCTCAGACATGCTGCCTTCTCAATAATAACTTCAGAGGGGAGATTCAGAAGCCCAAAGGCACAAATTCAATGTTCCAAGAACAATTTCTTTCCCTCCACCATGAGATTTCTGAACAGTCCATGAGCCCATAAACAGCATACATAAATTACAGATAGACGGACATTCCATTTTTGCTCTATCTATTCATTCATGCATCTATTTATTTATTTATTTGTTTATGTGTCTGTCTGTCCATCTATAATTTGTTATGTACGCTGCCACAAAACAACACATTTCATGACATATGTCAGTGATGAAAAACCTGATTCTGAACCAATGGTTCAATGGTAACGCTTGATTCCCTCATGTTCGAGGCAATGGGAGATCACCTGGTACTAATGAAACCCTGGTTAAGAGTAAAAAGGAGGTGCATAGCAGGTCGAGGCAAGTAGGAACAAATAAGGTGCTTATGGAGTACAAGAAATGCAAGAGAACACTTAAGAAAGAAATCAGGAAGGCTAAATTTAGTTGCTCTAGCAGACAAGGTGAAGGAGAATCCTTTGGGATTCTACAGATATTTTAAAAGCAAAAGGATTGCAAAGGACAAAATTAGTCCTCTGGAAGACCAGAATGGTAGTCCATGTGTGAAGCCAAAACAGATGGGAGAGATCTTAAATTAATTCTTTGATTCTGTATTTACTCAGGAGACGGATACAGAGTCTATAGAAGTGAGGCAAGGTGGCATCAACTTCATGGATCCTGTACAGATTACAGAGGAGGAGGTGTTTGCTACCCTGAGGCAAATCAGGGTGGATAAATCCCCAGAGCCTGACAAGGAATTCCCTTGGACCTTGCAAGAGGCAAGTGCAGAAATTGCTGGAGCCCTAGCAGAGATATTTAAAACATTCTTTGTGATGGGGAGGTACCAGAGGATTGGAGGATAGCCAATGTTTAAAGAAGGCTCTAAAGATAAACTAGAAAATTGTAGGTTTGTGAGTCTGACGTCAGTTGTGGGAAAGTTATTGGAAGGTATTCCAAGGGACTGGATGTATAAATAATTGGATAAACATGGACTGATTAAGGACAGTGAACATGACTTTGTGCGTGGTAGATCATGTCTAACTAATCTTTTGACAAAGTTACCAGGAATGTGGATAAAGCCAAGGCAGTGTATGTTGCTTACATGGACATCAGCAAGGCGCTTGACAAGTTCCTGCATGAGAGGCAGGTCAAGAAGTTTCAGTTGCTTGGCGGTCAGGATGAGGTAGTAAATTGGATTAGACATTGGATTTGTGGGAGAAGCCAGAGAGTGGTAGTAGCGGGTTGCCTTTCTTACTGGAGGCCTGTGACTGGTGGTGTGCCGCAGGGATCGATGCTGGATCCTTTGATTGTCATCTATCTCTTTAATCTGGATGACAATGTGGTTAACTGGATCAGCAAATTTGCAGATAACACCAAGGCTGGGGGTGTAGTGGACGGTGAGGAAGTCTACTACGTCTTGCAGAGGGATCTGCATCGGCTGGAAAAATGAGCTGAAAAATGGCACAGGAGCTTTAGTGTAGACCAGTGCAAGGTTTTGAACTTCCAACTAGGGTAGGTTATACACAGTGAACGGTAGGGCACTGAGGAGTGTGGTAGGACAAAGGGACCTGGGAATATAGGTCCATAATTTGTTGAAAATAGTGTGACGGGTAGGTAGGGTGGTAAAGAAATCTTTTGGCACATTGGCCTTCATAAATCAAAGTATTGAGTACAGGAGACGGGATGTCATGTTAAAGTTGTATAAGACATCAGTGAGGTCTAATTTGGAGAATTGAGTGCAGGTTTGCTCACCTTCCTGCAGGAAAGATGGAAACAAGTTTGAAAGAGTACTGAGAAAATCTACAAGGATGCTGCTGGGCCTGGAGGACCTGAGTTATAAAGAAAGATTGAATAGGTTAGGACTGTTTTCTTTAGAATGAAGAAAATTGAGACGAGATTTGATAGAGGTATACAAAATTATGAGTGGTATAGACAGAGCAAATGCAAGCAGACTTTTTCCGCTGAGGTTGGGTGAGACTACAACCAGAGGTCACAGGCTAAGGGTGAAAATTGAGAAGTTTAAGGGGAACATAGGGGTTCCTTCTTCACATAGAGGGTCATGAGAGTGTGGAATGAGATTCCAGCACAAGTGGTCCGTGCGAGCTTGTTTTCAATGTTTAAGAGAAGTTTGGATAGCTACATGGATAGTAGGGGTATAGAGGGTAGGTCGACGGGACTAGGCAATTTAAAAAGTTTTGGCAGGGACTGGATGGACCAAATGGCCTGTTTTTGTGCTGTCCTTCTCTAAGTCTCTAATAAGTGAAACATTTTGTCAATACTGTGATTATCATTCAGTTTCCTGTGCTCACTTCCCATAAAACTTATCGCGCTCTACCTGCACCCTCCTGCCAGTGGCGGGTATCACTGCACCTCGCAGGTATGGAGGGATGTTGCCTGTGGGAATTTCTCATTTTTAAGTGTAGAGAAGCAGTTTATAGAGGAAAATATAAAAATCCATCACTCTGGTACCTGAATAAATTGGCTGGGAATTGAATTATGTTTCAGTATTCTGGTCCAGCATTTAACTTACTTAGAACACACAACATGGAGCACTACAGCACAGGAGTAGGCCCTTCGGCACATGATGTCCGTGCCAATTTAAACTGATGCACATAGTCTATATTCCTCTGCTCTCTGCCTGTTCGTATACCTGTCTAAATGTCTCTTAATCCTTGCGATCGTATCTTCTTCCACCACTTCATTCCCCTGGCACCCACCACTCTGTGTAATACAACTTGCCAGGTAAATCTCCTTTAACATTTCCTGCTCTCACCTTAAAACCTTAAAGCATTCAGCTCTAGTATTTGATACTTCCACCTTGGGGAGAAAAAGAGCCTGACTATCTATACCCCTCACAATTTTATAAACTTCTGTCAGGTTTCCCCTTGCCAAATGTCAATGACAAAGATCACTTTTTTAAAAACACAAACACATGCAACTGATGCTATTTTAAAAAAAAAGTTTGTTATAAGTACGATGTAGTGTCTAATGACCTTGCAAGTGCACTTGACTAATGCTAGTGACCCAAATAAATGAAAGGAATCCCAGCTATTTTCGTGATTAATTTTTGACTTCTGACTGTTGTCCTAAGTAAGTGGCTGCCCTGATTAACTGATGGTCCAATTAATACTGTACACTGATTCCAATCAGCCAATCTTGTGACAGCAACTCAATGCATAAGAGCATGCAGTCATGGTAAAGAGGTTCATTTACTGTTCAGACCAAACATCAGAATGGGGGAGGAAATGTGATCTAAGTGACTTTGACAGTGGAATGATTGTTGGTGCCAGATGGGGTGGTTTGAGTATCTCAAAAACTGCTGATCTCCTGGGATTTTCACGTACAACAGTCTCTAGAGCGGGGGTCTCAACCTGGGTTCCACAGACCCCTCAGTTAATGGTAGGGATCCATGGCATAAAAAAGCTTGGGAACCCCTGCTCTAGAGTTTATAGAGAATGGTGTGAAAACAAAGAAAAAAATCCAGTGAACAGCAGTCCTGTGGGTGAAAATACCTCATTAAAGAGAGAGGACAGAGGAGAACGGCCAGACTGGTTCAAGCTGACAGGAAGGCAACAGGAACTCAAATAACCACGCATTACAATAGTGGTCAAACCTCGAAGTGGACAGGCTACAGAGGCAGGAGATCATGAACACACACTCAGTGGTCACTTTATTAGGTTACAGGAGGTACCGAATAAGTGGCCAATGGGTGTAATTGCATTGCCACCTGCAGATAACTACAAGCTTGGTATCTAAGTCCAATTTCAAGTTTATTGCTCTTCAACCATATAACTATACTGCCAAACGGAACAACGGTTCTCTGGACCAAGAGGCCCAACATAGTCCATCGGAGCTCTGACCCGTGACCAACCGGGAGATCAGAAGCTTGAGAGGAGATAAATTCACTCGGGTCCGCTGACCGAGTATAAAAGACAGTTTGTTTTGAGCTCTGACCAGCGACCAGCTGCAGCTTCTAACCATCCGCATTAAGCAACTGGAACTAGATGAACTCTGGATCGTTCAGAAGGCTGAAGGGGTGATAGGCAGGACATACAGAGAGGTAGTTATACCCAAGGTGCAGGACACCAGACACTGCGTACAGTCTGGAAGGAGAAAGGGGTTAAGGAGCCAGTGCAGAGTACCCCTGTACTCTGGCCCTCTCTCTCAACAACAAGTTATCACTTTGGATGCTGCTGGGGAGTGGTGGTGGTGGGGGGGGTATGATCTAGCAGAGGAAAGTCACAGTGGTTGGGTCTCTGGCACTGAGTCTGGCTCTGTGACTCAGAAGGGACGTGGGAGAGGGGGGAAGAGGTGTGCTGTGGTGATAGGGTATTCTTTTTTAGGGGACAGAAAGGAGGTTCTGTGGGTGAGAACAAGATTCCCAGATGGTATGTTGCATACTGGGTACCAGGGTCCAGAACATCTCCAATTAAGTCCTCAGAACTCTCAAGTGGGAGGGTGAACAGCCAGAAGTCTTGGACCACGTAGGTACCAATGACATGGGTAGGATGAGTTAAGAGATTCTGCATACCATGTTCAGCGAGTTAGGTACTAAGTTAAAGGGTAGGACATCCAGCGGTGTGATCTCAGGATTGTTACCCATGCCACGTGCTAGTGAGGCCAGAACTAGGAGGATTATACAGTTTAATACTGGCTAAGGAGTTGGTGTAGGAGAGAGGGCATAAGATTTTTGGATCATTACGTCCTCTTTCAGGGAGGTGGGACCTGTACAGAACAGACGGTTTGCACTTCAACCAGAGGGGGACTAGTTTCCTAGTGGGAAAGTTTGCTAATGCTGCACATTGAGGTTTAAACTAGGGTTGCAGGGGATGGGAACCAGGGCGCCAGAACAGTGAGTGGAGGCAGATTCTGGTAGGACTGAAAACAAAGTCAGAGATCAGAAGGTTGACTAGTGTCCTGAGCTGCATTAATTTCAATGCAAGAAATATTGTAGGAAAGGCAGATGAGCTCAGGGCATGGATCAACGCCTGGAATTATGATGTTGTAGCCATTAGTCAGACTTGGTTTCAGGAGGGGCAGGGCTGACAGCTCAAAATTCTGATGTTGCATTGTTCTGGTCATGACTGAGTGGGAGGGATTAAGGAAGGAGGGGTGGCCTGACATTTTCCCTGACTAGTAATGACAGTCCTCTGTCAGGACAGACTGGAGAACTTGTCAAGTGAGGGGTTATAGGTGAAACTGAGAAATAAGAAAGGTATGACCATGCTAACTGGGCTATATTACAGCCCACCCATCAGTTGTAGGTATTTAGAGGTGAGGGAGAATCCTAAGGGATTCTACAGATGTGTTAAGTGTTACTTACCTCAAGGAGATCTTGTGACTTTCTTGTGAGAATGACGTAATAGTCTTTTGGAGGTCACCTGATGTAATTTTCCCGCCGATGTGAGGTCACGTGATGACATGTTCACCACGGGTATAAAAGGGAAGACCTCTGGTGACGCAGTTAGTTTTTAGTTTTTTCCAGCTAGAAGGTTCGTCAGTTTCTCTGGTCTGTTGCGTATTTGTTTCATGACACAGTTTCACTGTTAAAATGGAGTGTTACTTTCTGTTGCAAGGTACAATAGTGCTGGACTGGCAATTTCTGCTAGATTTGTTGATGTACCTTTTCAGTAGTATTGGAGAGTGAAGACTTTATCGAAATACAGGACCTGAAGGATTAAGAGAAATTGGTATCGTTCAGCAGTTTAATAAAGGATCGACTTATTGAGTCTTTGTTGAAGAATTAGCGACCTGCATTAAAGATAACTCTTACCAAAAGAGCAAGGTTGTTCATGCAGGATTTGCTCTAGAAACTTAAGGTCAGTTGTTTTAAGCCGTTTATTTCATCCCTCGTGAATCCTTTGGACAGAACCAGCAGGGAAGTCGCGTCTATGAAGAAATTCTTCTCCAGAGAAGTCGCTCCCAAATGAATGTATAAATGTGTTGGACTTTTGAATTTACCACTTTAAGAACTGTTTTCGCATTTATCGCTTTAAGAACCAGTACCGAGTGGCGATTTGTTGAATGGCCGCATAGTGGTTAACTTCCGGTTAAAGTTTTCGTTTGTTTTTTATTGTTTATGCGTGTTTAATAAATGTTTGGTTGTTTTTATATAACTTGCCTCGATTGATATTCATTGTTGCTGGTTACGTAACATAAGAGCAAAAGGATTGCGAGGGGCACATTGGCCTTTGTAAATGTATGTATTGGGTACAGGAGATGGGATGTCATATAGAAGC
The DNA here is from genome assembly GCF_963921235.1 of Mobula hypostoma. NCBI lineage: Eukaryota > Metazoa > Chordata > Chondrichthyes > Myliobatiformes > Myliobatidae > Mobula > Mobula hypostoma. The sequence continues at coordinate 10,540,697 of NC_086107.1, forward strand.
TGTATAAGACGTTGGTGAGGCCTAATTTGGAGCACTGTGCGCATTTTTGATCACCCATCTACTGGAAAGATGTAAACAAGGTTGAAAGAGTACTGAGAAAATTTACAAGGATGTTGCCAGGTCTGGAGGACCAGAGTTATAAGGAAAGATTGAATAGGTCAGGACTGTATTCTTTAATACGCAGAAGATTGAGAGGAGATTTGATAAAATTATGAGGGATATAGCTAGGATAAATGCAAACAGGCTTTTTCCTCTGAGGTTGGGTAGGCTACTACTAGATTCCATGGGTTAAAGGTGAAAGGTAAATTATTTAAGGGGAACATGAGGGGAAACTTCTTTGCTCAGAGGACGGTGAGAGTTTGGAATATGCTGCCAGCACCAGTGGTTGCATGAAATCTCAATTTCAACGTTTAAGACAAGTTTGGATAGGTACATGGATGGTAGGGTTATGGAGGGCTGTGGTCCCTGTGCAGATCAATGGGAGCAGGCAGTTTAAATGTTTTTAGCATGGACTAGATGGGCCAAAGAGCCTGTGCTTTGCTTCTCTGTGACTCTATATAACACACACACGGCACATAAGGCAATAAATAATACCACAAATGAATTAACAAAATCTGTGCATCAATGCTGCTAAGGGTTCTGCCACTTATCGTTTACGTTTGATCTTGTAAAGTGCAATACTGTACCTCACATTTCGGAATAAAACATCATCTACTATCAAAATGTCAGGTATAGATTTATTACAGCAATGTTAATGTAATATCACTAATGTGCCCTCCAGAAATTAGAGGCCATAAAATCATAAGATAAAGAACAGAATTAGGCCATTCAGCCCCTTGAATCTGTTCCATCATGGCTGATTTTTTTTCTCTTTCCTCAACCTCATTCTCCTGCCTTCTCCCCGTAACTCTTGATCCCCTCACCTATCAAGTCTATCAATCTCTGTCACAAGTACAGATGCAGTAAAATAAGGGGTAGATGTGAAGGGATAGGGGTAGGTTAGTGAAGGATCAGAATTTGAAATTTGAATGGTGTGGTAGGGGGTAGATGTGGAGGGAGAGGGGCAGGTTATTGAAGGATCAGAATTTGAAATTCAAATGGTGTGAAGTCTGTGTATTTGTTCAGCTGACACAAACATGAGACATTATTGGAGGCATGAACATTTGTCTACATCATCATTATTTCATTGGGGTTGTCAAGCCCTTGTTTATCTTCCCTTCATACTATGTATTCAGTGACTCCTCCATCTGCTTTTATGTATACAATAATCCTCTTTGTCTCTCTACCTGTCCATCCATCTATATGGGCAACATAGCGGTTAGCATAATGCTAGCAGAGCGCTAGCAACTCAAGTTTAATTCCTGCTGCTGTCGGTAAGGAGTTTGTAAGCTCTTCCCATGACCTTGTGCGTTTCCTCCAGGTGCTCTGGTTTCCTCCCACATTCCAAAGACTTGCTTAGTAAATTGTGGGTGTGTTACGTTGATGCCAGAAGCGTGGTGACACTTGCTGGCTGCCCAACATCTTCGCTGCTTTGATTGATGCAGATAAGGCACTTCACTGTATGTTTCAATAGTTTGATGTACCGTACTTTGCAAAAGTCTTGGGCACATGTTAAAAAAAAATTGGTAAAGCGAAGTTCCTTCCAAAATAATGAAATGAAGAGTTTCGCAATATCAAAAAGTTACTCTAAAGGGTGATGTAAAAGACTAAATCAAATCAATATTTAGTGTGCACAACAACAGGAATTCTGCAGATGCTGGAAATTCAAGCAACACACATCAAAGTTGCTGGTGAACGCAGCAGGCCAGGCAGCATCTCTAGGAAGAGGTACAGTCGACGTTTCAGGCCCTTCGTCAGGACTAACTGAAGGAAGAGTTAGTAAGACCTCTTCCTAGAGATGCTGCCTGGCCTGCTGCGTTCACCAGCAACTTTGATGTGTGTTGCCAATATTTAGTGTGATCATCTTTAAAACAGCATCAATTCTCTTGGGTACACTGTCGTGCAGTTTTCTAAGAAGATCGGCTGGTAGGTTGTTCCAAATATCTTGGAGAACTTGCCACAGTTCTTCTGCAAACTTTGGCTGTCTTGCTTGCTTCTGCCTCTCCAGGTAATCCCAGACAGCTGGATGATTTATTTATTTATTGAGATATAGTGTGGAATAGGCCCTTCAGGCCCTTTGAGCTACACTGCCCAGCAGCCCCTGATTTAACCCTAGTCCAATCATGTGACAGTTGACAATGACCAATTAACCTATCAATCAGTGTGCCTTTGGACTGCAGGAAGAAACCCAAGCAGTCACGGGGAGAACATACAAACCCCGTACAGTCACCGACAGGTTGAGGTCAGGGCCATGTGGAGCCAATACCATCTGAAGCCATTTAAAAAATCTAGGGTGCCCTAAAACTTCTCCACACTGCTGTGCATGTGACAAGTAAAGCTAACATTTTGTCTCTTTTCTTTTATCTGTCTTAAGTACCTGTCTCACCGGCTTTCCATTGCTATAGAAATAAAGGAATGGAAAACGATAGAGCCTGAAAAATGTTTCCATTATTCATTTTGTAATTTTTAGAGAGCATATTTAGTGATATTGCATTATCATTAGTGTAATAAATCTTTTCCTGGCATTTTTAATACTATTAGTGAAGCAGTAAGAGATTTTTCAGTAGCGTAACGTCAGAGCTGAGTTATGGACAATCCAGGCTGGTACGAAGTCCTCTGGACTGACTGCAGTCCAAGGTTAAAGGAAGAAGGTACTGCAAACAAATTGTTTGCCGGGTACATTTTTTGGGAAGTGAGATGGGATGAGAAGGAAGGAGGTAATGTTGTTTCTGCTGTGATACTGTGTGTCATTTGGGTGGTGGGGTTGCTTCTACCAAAGGAGGTGTAAGGAGCTCCTACCCTCTGCTAGCCAGCAGGTCACCCTTGGGAAAGGTGTAGCACCTGCTTAACCCCCTCCCCCCTGATCAGGGTCACATGAAGCTACTGGAGCAGGTGGTGGATGGTCGTATGAGCAGATGATGCAGATCACAAGTCCTGGTTACGTGACCACTGACGCCAGGCAGACAATCTCTGAAGAGTATTGATAATGGCTGGGGTCACCCATCTTGTAAAGGCACTGCCCAGAATGCAAGGGCAAACCAGTTCTGTAGGAAAATTCGCCGGGAACAATCATTGTCATGGGAAGACTGTGATCATTCACGTCACTCGACACAGCACATAATGACGATGACAGGCAGAGTAGGTGGCCAGAATCGTTATTGCCAAGGTGGAAATGTGAAATGCTGGAAGGCACAGTTTTCTGGTGAGAGAGGGAATGTTTAAAGATGATGTACGAGGCAAGCCCTTCTACACAGAGAGTGGTAGGTGGGGTCACCTGCCTTGTAAAGACACTGACCAGAGGAAGGTGATGGAAAACCACTTCTGTAGAATAATTTGATCATGGAAAGACCATAATCACCGACGTGGCACGTAACAAGCTAATGAACTGTGTGCCATGTCACTGGGAATGGTGGTGATTCTTGCACGGTTCGGGGAAGCAACTTGTGATCATTGGCTTGTGCTTCCTGAATACATTGGGGATTGGAAATGGTTTATTATTGTCGCATGTACCAAGATGCAGCAAAAAACATGTCTTGCACACTGTTCGTGCAGATCAAATTATTACACAGCGCATCAAACTGGATTAAGCTACAACAATAACAACACAGAGTAAAGTGTAAAAGCTACAGAGAAAGTGCAGTGCAGGTAAACGATAAAGTTCAAGATCATAATGAGGAAATATCTGTGGTAGGGTGAGTGCAGGGTTGCTCTGGGGATCCTGCTGTTAAATAGGTTAATAAAGCAGTTGGGAGGATAATACAGAGAAGTGTAATGCGTTTTAAATAGAAGGACAGTGAGGAGTTCCCAGCAGGAGAAAGAAAATCCAATGTACTTGCCAGCGTTCTTGAGGTAGGAATGTTTGTCAAGTTTCTAGGTCACCACCCTCTTCAAAATTCCTCTTTGGTATTGTTGTTTGTCATCTACACTCAGTGGCCACTTTATTAGGTACACCTGCACACCTAGTTAATGCAGATTTCTTATCAACCAATCATATGGCAGCAATGCAATGCATAAAAGCATGCAGACATGGCCAAGAGGCTCAGTTGTTGTGCAGACTAAAATTCAGAATGGGGACGAAATGTCTTTGACCTAGGAGAGTGGTCATTGAGTGTATATCAATATTTGGATAAGAATATACAAGGCAGGGTTAGCAAGTTTGCAGCCACACTAAGATAAGCAGAGTAGCGGACTGCCTGTGTCAAAAGGTTGTGATGTGTCTAGCACGGTAGTGTCTGTCACTGTCACTTTGGCTTCCACTGCTGACCATCGGTCTTTGTAAAGGGAAGCTGAATGTTGGGTTCAAGAGCCGTGAGGTAATGTCACAGCTATATAGGACTTTAGTTAGACCCCACTTGAAGTACTGTGTTCAGTTCCGGTCACCTCACTACAGGAAGGATGTGGATACTATAGAGAGAGTGCAGAGGAGATTTACAAGGATGTGACCTGGAATGGAGAGCATGCCTTATGAGAATAGGTTGAGTGAACTTGGCCTTTTCTCCTTGGAGCGGCAGAGGATGAGAGGTGACCTGATAGAGGTGTATAAGATGATGAGAGGCATTGATCATGTGGATAACTAGAGGCTTTTTTTCCGGGGCTGAAATGGCTAATATGAGGGGACATAGTTTTAAGGTGCTTGGAAGTAGGTACAAGTGGGAAGTCAGAGGTAAGTTTTTCACACAGGGTGCGTGGAATGCACTACCAGTGATGGTGGTAGAGGCAGATGCAATAGGGTCTTTTAAGAGGCTCTTAGATAGGAACATAGAGCTTAGAAAAATAGAGGGCTATGTGGTAGGGAAATTCTAGGCAGTTACTAGAGTATGTTACATCGTCAGCACAACATTGTGGGCCGAAGGGCCTGTAGTGTGCTGTAGATTTCTATGTTTCTCTGTAAGTCTCTTCTTGCCAGTACATAGCCTCTCCGACAGCAAGGCTCATATTGTGCCTCCTCATTGGCCACACACGTAAACTGAACTTACAGACTCAGGCTGAGCTACAGCAGATGGGGAATAGGCCTGGCCCCTGCACAGGTAGTACGCAGGTCCACCGGAGCGTGGACACACCCCTGGTGCTCGTGAACCAGATCCCCAGCCGTGGGTAAATAGCCCCACTGCCTTCTGGGCAGCCTCAGGAGAGACGAAGGCTACGGGAGTAAATCCAGACAGCAAATCCGGAGTGGAGCACCTAAGGCGGCCGGACGTCACTGAACATCCTTCCAGCAGCTCCTGCAGCCAAGCTGGTGCCAAAAGTATTGCTTCATAAGCTTTCCGTTGGACTACACTGGTGAGGCTGAGAGGGGGATCTTGATGACTCAGCATCTCCATACCATCTGCCTGGTCATAGCGCACGCCCATTGTCCTTCGAGGCAGACGGTGTCATCATCATCATCACTGAACAGTAAAGAGGTTTATTAAAATTATTGTGGGATCTTGATCCGAGTTTTATTTGGATAACTGCTAAGTATTGTGTAGCCCCCTGGTAAGCCTCAGGCTCGCTCAGCTCGCTGTCGTCTGGGGGGAGCAGCCTTCGGCCCCACCAAACTGGGTAATCAAGTTTGTGTAGATCTGTGTGATGTACCCCACCCCACCAAATAACAGACAGTACACCATATGTGATTTACAGAATACAATTTATAGATCTTACTGAAACTATGTAATTAATAGAGATACAATATAAAAAGAAAGTAAAAGGCGCCAAACTTATCAGAGTCCAACCACTTCGTGCACAACCGTTGGAGCTCAATGAACAGAGTCTTCTTTCCACCATGCGATCTCCTCCGACCCCCTTGACCCACTACCTGGGACCAACCACGGTGGTCGACCAGCGCGCGTCCTGCACGTCCTTCCTCTTCAGTTCTCCTCCCAAAAAACTCTGGGCCTCGGACTCCCGCTCGGGGTCCATTCCGTCACCCAGCTCACAGCATCGCATCTCCTCTCTCTGTCCCCATCTGCCTGCTCCAAAGCCCGCGAAAACAATGGCTTACAGACACACAAGAAAAAATCACATCTATCCCAATTGGTTAGCAAATGAATACAATTCTCATCATCAGTAATTATAACCCAAACAAGCTGCTAGAAAGAACCACTGTCTCAGCAGTTAACATCACAGAGAAGCCATTTTTATTATAACATAACAAAGAAGCCATTTTTATTAGCCTTAGCAGTAACATAAAAGAAGAAACCCCTTACAATTGCAGTTTGGAAGTGAAGTACCGGCAGGATTTTCTGAGTTTATGGTAGGACCTCGAGGAGTGTTGTAGAGCAGAGGGACCTTGGAGTACAAATACGTGGTTGATTGAAAGTGGAATCACAGGTAGTCAAGGTGGCGCAGAAGCTTTGGCACGCTGGCCTTCATAAGACAGGACATCGTGTATAAAATCTTTGAGGTCATGGTGCAGTTTAAACTGTTGATGAGGCTGTGCTTAGAATATTGTCCCTGCTGTAGGTAAGACGCTTTCCAACTGGGAAGACTGCAGAAAAGACAAGGATGTTCCCAGAACCTGAGGGACTGAGCTTCAGAGAGAGGTTGGACAGGGTAAGACTTTATTCCTTCCGGAGTAGGAGACTGAGAGTTGATCTGATAGAGATGTATCAAATTATGAAAGGGATAGACAGGGTGAATGCACGCCGTCTTTTTCCCAGGATTGGGGAATCAAGAACCAAGAGGATATGTTTAAAGTGAGAAGAGAGATGTTTACTAGAAACTTGAGGGACAATGTTTTTTCTCCTTTTTTTTAACTGTGTATGAGCAGCTAGAGGAAGTGATTGAGGCAGATACAATACAAATTTTAAAAGATAGTTGGACAGACACATGGATTGGAAATGTTTAGAAGGTTGTAAACGGGCAGATAGGCCTAACTTGGATGGGGCATTATGGTTGGCATTGACCAGCTGGCCCGGAGAGAATGCGTCTATGTTGAATGCCTCTATACAAGATGCTCTATCTCTATGAAAGCCCTGCAGAGTTTAAGGATTTCCCTGAGCTGATCTGGTAGGTAACTTCGATTTAAAGTTTTGTCTCAGGTCTACAGTGAGGTGTGTGCCTATTGTGAAACACGACCTTCCTGATGTGGAGTAGAGACAGAGGCACGCTGACGCGGGGAATGCATGGGGTTTTTCTGCTATGGGGTTGGCGATGCTGCAATCCTGGATTGTAAATGAAGACATGTTGCCTGGAGACATGGTGCAAACAACAACAGAAAGGTCACTGGGATATTAAACAGTCCTGATGAAAGCTCTGAGTTCATCCTGCACTTTGTGTGTGATGACAAAGATCTTAGTTTGAAAAGTCATGCATTGCTCAGAGACCCTCTGCTTATCCTTTCATCATTTTTACAATGATGTTTATTTAGCTGTTGCCTTTCTGCTGTTTGAGATCCAGTTAACCACATTTTTCTGTTTCTTGTATTACAATAACGCACTATGCTTAGTAACACACAAAATGCTGGAGGAACTCAGCAATCAGGTGACATCTATGGAGGGCAATAAACAGTTCATGGTTTGGAGTCAAGACCTTCTCGATGGAGGGTCTCAGCCTGAAACACTGACTGTCTATCCTCCTCTGTAGATGCTGTCCGACCTGCTCAAAGTTCAAAGTAAATTCATTATCAAAGTCCATATATGTTGTCTTTTACACACTAGTTGTCCGCCCTGTTGGTGCAGTCTTTCATTGATTCTACTATGGATATCAGATTTATTGAATAAACCCATAAGGAAATAAATCTCAGGGTTGTGTGTGTGGTGACATATATATACTTTGATAAGAAATTTATCTTGAACTTTGAAAAATCCTTGAAAGCGAGTCTGTAGGTATGGGAACAGTTCAGTGATGGAATGAGGGAAGTTATCCCCTCTGGTTCAAGACCCTGATGGTTGAGGGGTTCCTTATCCTGGTGGTGTGAGTCCTGAGGCTCCTCTACCACCTTCCTGATGGCAAAAGTGAGAAGGGAGCATGTCCTGGGCGGTGGGGTTGTCCCTGATGATGGATGCTGCTTTCCTGCAACAACATTTCATGTAGATGTGCTCAGTGACAGGGAGGGCTTTATCAGTGATGGACTGGGCTGTGGACACAACTTTTTGTAGGATTTTCCATTGAAGGGTATTGGTGTTTCCATACCAGGCTGTGATGCAACCAGTCAATATAATCTCCAACACGTATCTATAGAAATTTGTCAAAGTTTTGGGCGTTAGGACAAATCTTCGCAAACTTCTAAGGAAGTAGAGGTGCCGCCATTCCAAACAGCATTTTGTGTGTTGCTCAAGATTCTATCATCTGTGGAATCTCTTGTGTTTATTTAATAGATCTGCTTTTTTCATTTCTTAACTGCATTCATTTACTGCTTAAAGTAATTACAGACAGGATTAAGAAAAGGCTTTTTTGTTAATAACCAAGATTAATCCAATTTGGGTAACAGAGAATTAGTTCTGTTCCAATTGGGCAACAATGAATTAGCTTCCATTCCTATTGGCCAGAGGATTGCCATGATCCTAGAGTGAACCAATCATGTGCTTTTGGGCACAAGATCATGTGATCAAATGTGCAGAGTGTTTCCTCTCAGAATTAACAGTCCCAAAGTCTGGGTACAGTACCTGTACAGTTAGCCAACAACTAAGCTGTCTTAGTTCAAGATTACTTTGAACACGAGATGATTCCAACACAGTGGAATAAATAATTATCCCTAGCTGCACTTCGCTGATTCCAGGGACTCTTGGGTCCAGATTGAAAAGTTTAAAGTTCAAAGTAAAAATTATTATCAGAGTACATACATGTCACCACATGCAACCCTGATATTATTTTTGCTGTGGGCATACTTAGCAAATCTATAGACAGTAACTGTAAACAGGATCAATGAACAACAAACTATGCAAATGCAGATATAAATAAAAAGTCCTTAAAGTGAAACCATCAGTTGTGGGAACACTAGAAATAGAAGGAGTGTAGTTATCTCCTTCTGTTCAAGAGCCTGATGGTTGAGGGGTAATGACTGTTCCTGAACCTGATGGTGTGGGTCCTGAGACACCTGTACCTCCTACCTGATGGCAGCAGTGAGAAAAAAGCGTGGCTTAGCTGGTGAGGGTCTTTGATGATTTTGCTACTCTTCTATGGCAATATTTCATGTAGATGAGCTCAATGGTTGGGAGTGTTTTACCCGTGATGTAATGGGCCAAATCCATTACCTTTAGTAGGATTTTCCACTCAAAGGTATTGGTGTCCCCATACCAGGCCATAATGCAGCCAGACAGCACACTTTCCACCCCACCACACATCTATAGAAGTTTGTCAAGGTTTTTGATGCCATGTCGAATCTCCGCAGACTCCTGAGGAAATAGAGGCACTGTTGTGCTTTCTTTGCAATAATATTTATTTGATGGGTCCAGGATGGGTCCTCTGAGATAGAGACACTCAGGTATTTAAAGTATTTAACCCTCTCTACCTGTGATCCTCCAATGATTACTGGCTCATGGACCTCTGGTTTCCTTCTCCTGAAGTCTACAATCAGTTCCTCGGTCTTGTTGACATTGAGTGAGAGGTTATTGTTATTACACTGCTCAGCGAAATTTTCAATCTCCTTTTTGTATGTTGATTCATCACCACCTTTGATATGGCCCACAACAGTGATGTCAATAGCAAACTTGTATATGGTGTTGGAGCTGTACTTAGCCCCATAGTCATAGGTGTAAAGCGAGAACAGGGGGCTAAGCAGGTATCCCTGTGCTGATGGATATTGTGGAGGAGGTTTTTTTTTGCCAATCCGAACTGACTGGGGTCTGCAAGTGAGGAAATCCAGGATCCCAATGGGGCATTGAGGCTCAGGGCTTGGAGTTTACTGATTAATATTGAGGGGATGATGTTGTTAAATGCTGAGCTCCCAGATTTCAGGTGATCAACTAAAGCAGATACTGTTACTCACTGAGTTGCTGCGACGTTGTGCTGTGGTCGAAGTACTGAGTGATGATTGGTAAATACTTGAAGTAAAGTAATATATTCATAGAGTTATACAGGCACTACAGCAATGAAGTAGGAGTTGCAGCCCATCTAGTCCATACTGGGCTGATATTCTACCTTGTCTATTCCACTTGCCCCTGGACTATAACCCTCCGTACCCCTCCCATCCATGTACTTATCCAAACTTCTCTTATAAGTTCCAAATGAACCTGCATCCCCCTCTTCCAATGCAGCTCATTCCACACTTGCACCACCCCCTGAAGAACTTCTTCACATTCCCTTCTTAAATATTTCAGGTTTTTACCCTAAATCAAGGATATCTAGTTCCAGTCTCGCCCTACCTGAGGGGAAAAAGCTTGCATTTTTTCTACATGGCTCATAATTTTGTGTAGCTTTGTAAGATAATCCCCCATTCTCCTAGAGGGAAAATGTCCTAACCTACTTAACCTGTCCCTGTAACTCAGGTTCTCAACATCTGTGTAAATTTTCTCTGTACTCTGTCAAGCTTAATATCTTTCCTGTAGGTAGGTGAACAGAACAGCACACAATACTCTATATTTGGCCTCACTAACATCCCAACTCCCATACTCAATGCCCTAATTTATGAAAGCCAATGTGCCAAAAGCTCTCTTTATGACTGTATCTACTGGTGATGCCACTATGAAGGAATTATGGATCTCTATTCCCAGCTCCCTCTGTTCTACCGCACTCCCCAGTGCCCTATTGTTCATTGCGTAAGTCCTACCCTGGCTTGTCCTGCCAAGATGAAACGCCTCACACTTGTCTGCACTAAATCCCATCTGCCATCTTTCAGCCCATTTTCCCAGCTGGTCGAAATCACTGCACAAGTTTTTGATAGTGAAGGTGCCTGGAGTAAGACTAGAGCAGGGGTTCCCAACCTGGGGTCCGTGGACCTCATAAGAACATAAGAAATAGGAGCAGGAGTAGGTCATCTGGCCCATCGAGCCTGTTCCGCCATTCAATAGGATCATGGCTGATCTGGCCATGGACTCATCTCCACCTGCCTGCCTTAATTCCCCTACTATGGAAAAATCTATCCAACTTTGTCTTAAAGATATTTACTGAGGTAACCTCCTTGGTTAATGGTAGGGGCTGATGGGAACCCCTGGACCAGAGTGACAAGGGGCGCAGGAAATCAGGCATCATCGGCAGACTTCCCTCCAACTCCTGCCCCATCACAATCTGAAAATGTATCTCCTTACTTCATCATTACAGAGTTCTGAACCCTGGGAATCGCTCCCCAAGCAGCACCTTCACTATGGTCTCAAGGACGCTTAGGAATAGGCATTAAAACCTGGTCACATCTCTTCAATGAATAAAAGAACGCATATACTCAGTGGCCACTTTATTAGGTGCACATGTACACCTGCTTGTTAATGCAAGTATCTAATCAACCAATCGTGTGGTATCAGCTCAATACACGTAGATGTGGTCAAGAGGTTCATTTGTTGTTCAGATCAAACATCAGAATGGGGGAGAAATGTGATCTAAGTGACTTTGACCCTGGAATGATTGTTGGTGCTTTGAGTATCTCAAAACCTGCTGATCTCCTGGAAGTTTCACACACAGCAGTCTCTGGAGTTCACAAAAGATGGTGTGAAGAGCAAGAAAACACCCAGTGCCCGGCAGTTCTGTGGATCAAACCGCCTTGTTTATGAGAGAGGTTAGACTAGTTTAAGCTGACAGGAAGGCGACAGTAACTCAAGTAACCTCGCGTTACGCACACCATGTTGAGCCTTGAAGTGGATGGGCTACAGCAGCAGAAGACTATGAACGTGCACTCAGTGGCTACTTTATTAGGTACAGGAGGTATTTAGTAAAGAAGCCACTGGTGTAGATAGCTCTACCAAAGTTCTAGGACAAGGATAAAGTTATGAATATTTTCATGTGCCATATCATTCTCTGATCCTACCCTACTGTGAACATTTACTTTGTGTAACTTTCATATAATGTGGTTCAGCTGGCACACAGAATATCAGCGTTCTTTATATTGTGTCATCATGTCTTCCGGGGCCTTTTGTTGCTTCAGAACTTAGTTCTCATTTGCTGCTCTACATAATTTTGTCCACTTGTTATCTTATTGGCCTTTCAGTCTCCTTGCAATTCCCAACCGTCCTCTCCTGCCCTGGTCTACAAGCTCCGATTTTCCAGTAGATTAAAATGTAGCATTAAGTTTATTTAATGAGGCGTGAATTTATTCTCTTACTGCAGGTTGGTATCGATTTTCCATTTTGTGCAAGAAAATAGTATGTTACATCATCACAACTCCAAGTTTAGTTGCCAAAGGAATTTTGTTGGAATGAGAAATTTGGGGGAAGTCATGGTAGTGTAATGGTTTAGCATAAAACTGGTACAGTATCAGTTATCTGGGTTCATTTCTCACCGCTGTCGGTAAGGAGTTTCTACCTTTTCCCTGTGATCATGTGGGCCCCTCCTAATTTCTAGAAAAAAAATGTGCGTGTTAATAGGTTAATTGGTCACATGGGTGTGATTGAGAGGCACGGGCTCATCGGTCGGGGTGGAATGTTACCGAGCTGTATCCCTATATTAAAACAAAAAAAAAGCAACATAGATTTCAGAACAGCAGATTAGGAAAGGTTTGGACGTGTAAGAGGGATAGTTTTATTAAGGGGTAAATTTCAGACTTGTAAGTGTCTGGAAGGCTTCAGGGGGCCCCATTGCGCAGCTGCAGCAACATGAAGGAATTTTGGAACGTGTCCTAGTCTGGTGACATGGACACGATAGCCAAGAAAGTGCAACAGTGCCTCTGCCTTTAGTTTATCTATTTATTTATTTGTCACATGTACATCAAAACCTAGTGAAATGAGTTGCTTTGCATCAAGTCAAATCAGCGAAGACTGGGCTGGGGACTGCCCATAAAATTCAGATTCAACTTTATTGTCATTGTGCCGAGTACAGATAGGAAGCAGATACAGATACGGATGAAATAAGTGTTGCCATGCTTCCAGTGTCAACAAACATGCCCACTAAACCTAACTGTACGTCGCCTGGAACATGGGAGAAAATACTTTCAAAGACTCTATAACTCATGTTCTCAGTATGCTCTATCTATCTTTTTAAAAATCTATTTAATTATCTATTCATTTGTCTATCTATCTATTTATTTATCTGCACATCTATTTACTTATTCATTATCTATTAATTTTATTTGCACGGTTCATCTTTTTGCACGTTGGTCGTCTGTCTTTGTGTGCAGCTTTTCATTGATTCTATTATACTTCTCCGTTCTACTGCAAATGTCTGCAAGAAAATGAATTTCAGGGTAGTATGAGGTTGCGTACATGTCCTTTGGTAACAAATTTACTTTGAATTTTGAAACCGGAGCACCCGGAGGAAACCCACGAGGTCATGGGGCGAAGGTACAAGCTCCTTCCAGAGGCCGGTGGGAATTGAACCCCGACCTTACAGCCGGTTCTGTGAAGCGTTGTGGCGTCCACTGTGCTACCGCGTCACCCTTTCTGGCACCGAGAGTAGTGAGGGCCTGAAATGCTCTACCACAGGTGGTAGAGACCGGAAGTGTTTGAGAGTCCCTTAGATAGGCAGATGAATGTGCAGAGGAGGGAAGGATATGGTCATTGTCTGGGAGGAAGGTGGGGATTAATGAGTCTTTGGTTTAATCTGACTTCATGGGCTGAAGGATCTGTCCTGTTATGCACTGCTCTATGTTCTTCATAGGGCACAAGCTCCTTGGGTTCTGATTCTACAACATACAGACTCCCTTTCTTTTTTTGCTGTGCCTGTGCGTGCGTGATAATGTTTTTCTCATGACTTTTTACACGGTGCAGAGCGAGAGAGAGACTGTGTGGTACGCCACCCCTCAACACAGACATTTTCGCCGTCTTTTTTCCGTTTATTTTACGAGGTCGAGTTGCAATCTCGACACTCAACCTGGCACGGATGGAAAGCGTATTCGGGAGCAGACCTGACTGGTTTCGAACCCGGGAACCTCCGCTCCCGGGTCTGGCGCTGATGTCATTGCGCCACCAGCCGGCCCATACAGACTCACTTTCAGTGATTCTTTACAACTCGTGCTTTCTCTATTAGTATTTATATTTTCAGTTTGTTTTCCTTTATGCATTGGTCTGTCATTCTTTGTTATGTATAATATTTTGTAAATTCTATTATATTTCTTTATTTTTCTGTAAATGCCCGCGAGAATATGAATCTCAACACATATGGTGACACATATGCACTTTGAGAACAAATTTTACTTTGATTTTGACTTTCCTGCCATCCTTGAACTGAATGCCCCATCAAGCCTTTCATGAGGGCTGTTGCAACAGGAATCACATAGGAACCGGGACTAGGCAGGGGAAGTACGTTTCCTTCCTTTGGGACACTAGACAACCAGTTGTATTTAAAAAAATATTTAACAGTTTGATGTTAATTCCCCCACTTGCTGGGCTTTAAACTCGTACCTGCTGCTCATTAATCTGACTATTAGTCCCTGATGTCACTGTGCCACAGTCATATGGGAACTCCAGACAGACTGTAAAGGTAAAGAAATGAAGATTAGAGTCATTGAACTTTGCAGTACAGAAGCAAAGTCATTCGGTCCATCTAGTCTGCGCTGAACTATTAAATGCCTACTCCCATATCCCTCCATACCCCCCCATTCATGTGCTTATCCAAATTACTCTTAAATGTTGAAAATTGAACCCACATTCACCACTTCCGCTGGCAGCTCGTTCCACACTCTCACCACCCTCTGAGTGAAGATGGTGAACCCTCAAGTTCACCTTTCATCCTTAACCTGTGACCTCAGTGGAAAAAGCCTGCTTGCTTTTTCCTTCCTTCAGTTAGTCCTGACGAAGGGTCTTGGCCCGAAACGTCGACTGTACCTCTTCCTAGTGATGCTGCCTGGCCTGCTGTGTTCACCAGCAATTTTTATGTGTGTCGCTTGAATTTCCAGCATCTGCAGAATTCCTGGTGTTTGCTTTTTCCCCATTTGTACCCCTCATAATGTTAAATGCACAATTTGTGTATTAGCTCTATTTGTCACATGTACAAAATTCAAAGTAAATATATTATCAAAGTATATATTTGTCAACATATGTAGCCCTGACATTCATTATCTTGCAGACATATTCAGTAAATCCAAGAACCATGAAGGAATCAAGACCACACCAAGCAACCAATGTGCAAAAGACAACAAACTGCAAATACAGAAGAAAAATAAATAAGCCATAAATATTGAGGACACGAGATGAAGAGTCTTTGAAAGTGAGTCCATAGGTTGTGGGAACAGTTCAGTGATGGGGGAAGTGAAATTATCCCCTCTGTTTCAAGAGCCTGATGGATGAGGGTAATAACTGTTCCAGAACCTGGTGGTGCGAGTCCTGAGGCTCCAGTGCCTACAGGAAACATGGAGTGAAACGTGTCATTTGTGTCAAATCAAACCAATGAGGATTGCGCTGGGCAGCCTCAAAGTGTTTCCACACTTCTGGCGCCAACGTAGCATGCTCACACCTCACTAACCCTAACCCGTACGTGTTTGGAATGCAGGAAGAAACCAGAGCACCCAGAGGCATAAGCACAGGAGATCCTGCAGATGCTGGAAATCCAGAGCAGCACACACAGAATGCTGGAGGAACTCAGCAAGGTCAGGCAGCATCTATGGAGGGGAAGTTTAGGGCTGTGACATTCAGGACTGGAAAAGAAGGAGGAAGAAGTATGTGTGACAATGAAATGTTCTGCTGCCTTACTTAACAAATGTAGGGCAGCATCCTGGTCAGCGTTTAATCCCCATCAGCTGCTCTTTGTGGGATCTTCCTGTGTGAATTGGTACAATGTTTCCCACAATACACCAGTAAGCATACAGCTAAGATATGTCATTGGCTAGAACTGACCTGGGATTGTGAAAAGTGTTATAGAAATGGTTTTAACCTCTAATTGTAAATTTTTGGTACATTTTTTTTCTTGCTGGCGGTTTGATGTTGATCTTTAGAAGCTTTTTGTACGATGCATGGCTCTGGGGTTGAACACTTAATGGGTTTTTTTTTCTCACTTTTTCTTGCTTAGTAGGGGATTTTTTTCCTCTTTTTTATCACCAAGATTTTTTCAATCTTTAAAATCATGGTTTTTCTCTTGAGACATTGTAAGTGTTGCTTACTTCGATGTACTCTTGTTAATTTTGGATAATTATAATAAAAAGATTTGAAAAGAAAAGAAATGATTTTAAACATGCAAGTATAAGATATTACTTCAAGCCCAAGCCAGGCTCTTATCAGCCAATCTATGGAGCGGGATAAGCAGTAGACATTTCGGGCCGAGACCCTTCAACAGGATTCGGCCGAAACATTGACTGTTTATTCCCCTTCTTCAGATCCTGCCTGACCTACTGAATTCCTCGAGCATTTTGGGTGTGTGTGTGTGTGTGTGTGTGTGTGTGTGTGTTCTGGATTTCCTGCATCTGCAGAATCTATCAGACAATTATACACACTCAAATCTTTCACCTTACTGCTACCAATGACCAAAGATTTAGCAGGTGAATGTTTGCGTATGTAGCACTGGACTGGAAAGACTCTCTCCTGCTCCCTGTGACCTAGACAGTAAAGAATCTCTTTGTTTGTTCAATTTTTATTCCAGACACGTCAGCAGTTGGCGATAAGATTGCAGAGAGTAAAATAATGGTAAGTTCTCTCATGTTACAATTTGCAGATCATTTGAAATGGAACAATGCTATATTCACTTTGAAAATCAGGGTTGATAAAAAGAGCAAAGACTGGAAATCTAAAGTAAAACAGAGAATTATAAACACGCGATTCTACTGGAAATCCAGAGTAAAGGCTGATTTATACTTGTGTGTTAAATGCATAGGTACGGCGTAGCCGCGAACCCTAGGCAGTATCTATGCTGACCCCTATGCCGTGGCCTAACGTGCACCTCTCTCAAAATGTAACTACGCATCGCGGCGTTGCAGACCGCTACAACTGTGATTGGTCCACGTGGTAGCATCGCATTTCCTCCTACGCTGCAGTAGCTTCCCATTAGGCGACTGAAGGGCAGGGAAGGAACTCTGGCTGCAATGCTTTCCATAAAGCTTTACAGACCTCCGAAATTATGGAGGACCCTGTGCTTGATGCCAGTTTGTAGCTAGCTGCTACAGTCTGTTGACTTCCACCTGAAGCTAAAACTCGATTGGTGATTGACAGTCTCTGAGTATACTGTGCGTACACTGATGCAAAATAAATGGTTGGAGACGATGAACCAAATCGTCAAAGCTACCTGCCGACAACCGAAAATATTTGAAATGCATTTCCTTGTCCATGTCTCTCAGTGGACAGACAAGCACAGAAAATCCACCCTCCTTCAGTTTCAGTCGCCATTGTTTGAAGTTTGAGTTTCAACATGAAGAAACTGAACACAGTGGCATACAAACCCCACCGCCAACTAGCGTTTTGGTGGTGAATTGCAGAGCGACGCAGACACGCCAAAGCACAAGTATAAATGCTCACAACGGCGTAGCCCACTTGCGTAAGCTAGTACACACAAGTATAAATCAGCCTTTAGACACACAAAATGCTGGATGAACTCAGCAACTCAGCAGGTCTGGCAGCATCTATGGAGAGGAATAAAAAGTCGACATTTCAGGCTGAGACTCTTCCTCTGCACTGGGAAGGAAGGGGGAAAGGGAAGAAGCCAGAATAAACTGGTGGGGGGACAGGAAGGAGTACAAGGTGGCTGGCGACAGGTGGGAAAAAGGTAGGTGGCTGGAGGAGGGGAGATGAAGTGAGAAGCTGGGAGGTGATAGCTGGAGAAGGTAAAGGGCTGACGAAGAAGGAATCTGATGGAAGAGTAGAGTAGACCATGGGAGAAAGGGAAGGAGGAGGGGCACCAGACCGGGTGGGGGGGGGAGTGATTGGCAGGTGAGGAGGAGAAGGAGTAAGAGAGGGACCAAACTGGGGAATGGAGAAAGAGAGAAAGGGGAGGGGTGAGTGATTACCCGATCTTCTGAGTTCCTCCAGCATTTTGTGTTGCAAAACAGAAAATGCAGGAAACATCAGCTCTGTTTCTCTCTGCACAAACCACACCTGACCTGCTGAGTCTTCCCACAATTCTATTTCCTTCACTTTGCTCAGTTCTTCATCTAGTCATAGTCATACTTTATTGATCCCGGGGGAAATTGGTTTTCGTTACAGTTGTCTATAGAGTTAAATAAATTCTCCACAATTCCATGGTGAATCTATAAGGTCAGTAAACATCTAAATAATAATGAATTCCTGAATACAGTATTTAAGTTGATCAATTAACATAATCAAAGTTTAATGAAATGATTTTCGTAATAAGTTTGAATGTTGTTGCTTGACATCCCTATTGGCTGGACACTGCACATCTTGCCAAACATCTACCCCTGACTTGTGGCAAATGTTTGTAGATGGATAGCAGTGTGATGTTAGGTGTGAAGTATAGGAAAAGTATGGCCATTCAGCCCATCGTGTCTGCCTACTAGACAGTAGGATCATGGCTGATCTACCCCAGATCTTATTTCTACTTGCCTGCTCCCAGTAGCACTCAATTCTCTGATCTTTTTAAAAACTTGCCTCTAAATATCCATAATGTACTCTAAATATATGAAATTATGAGGGGAACAGATAGAATAAATGCAAGCAATCTTTTTCTGCTGAGGTTGGGTGAGACTAGAACTAGAGGTCACAGGTTAAGGGTGAAAGGTGAAATGTTTAAGGGGAACACGAGGGGGAACTTCACTCAGAGGGCGGCGAGAGTGTGGAACGAGCTTCCGGTGAGAGAGGCGGATGTGGGTTCGATCTCAACATTTAAGAGAAATTTGGAAAGGTACATGGATAGGAGAGATATGGAGTGACATGGTCCAGGTGGAACTAGGCAGAATAATAATTTGGCACGGACTAGATAGGCCAAAGAGCCTGTTTCTGTTCTGTTGTGCTCTATGACTCCAATGGTGTAGTCTCCACAATTCTCCGGACTCGAAGTCCAGGGACTCTGAGTAGAAGTTGCTATGCTCCTCATTTTTAAGTGATTGCCCCCCTCAACATTCAACCACGTCTCCCCATTCACCTCACGCCCACCAGATGGAAACGTCCCAGCACCTCCCCTGACCTGCCCCCTCAGGATCTTGAATGTGTCAGGGTCCAGGAGATGTAAAGTGATACAAAGCAAAGGTATCAGACACCCACTGCTCCAGTATATTCCCAGTAACTTAAAACAAAATGCCCGCTTCAACCACGGCTAAGGGATCTCACCAGACCTCCACTTCCTCGCAAGGCTAAGGAAATTTGGCATGTCACTGATGACCCTCAGCAATTTATTTATAGAGGTACTTTAGAAACTGTTATGTTTTGTATTTTCAAAACATTGAACTAATTCAAAGAAGATATAGGGCTTGAAATGCAGAGAAAAACATAACCAGATGCATCCTATCCAGATCATGGTACTGCGTCTGCTCTGCATGAGGCTGTAAAAACCAGAGGAAGATGCTACTTTCTTGTGACTACGCTCCTGAAACATTAATTCAGCTCCTTTCCTGAGCTATTGAACATTTCCAACATTTTCTATTTTTATTTTCATGTTTTCAACACAAATATGACTTTACCTTTATTGCAGAGGGAAAGAATCTCCATTCTTGCTAACGCTCAGCAAGAACTGATTATGCTGATTTAGCAACATACATCAAAGTTGCTGGTGAATGCAGCAGGCCAGGCAGCATCTCTAGGAAGAGGTACAGTCGACGTTTCGGGCCGAGACCCTTCGTCAGGACTAACTGAAGGAAGAGTGAGTAAGGGATTTGAAAGCTGGAGGGGGAGGGGGAGATGCAAAATGATAGGAGAAGACAGGAGGGGGAGGGATGGAGCCGAGAGCTGGACAGGTGATAGGCAGAAGGGGATACGAGAGGATCGTGGGACAGGAGGTCCGGGAAGAAAGACGGGGGGGGGTGACCCAGAGGATGGGCAAGAGGTATATTCAGAGGGACAGAGGGAGAAAAAGGAGAGTGAGAGAAAGAATGTGTGCATTAAAAAGAGTAACAGATGGGGTACGAGGGGGAGGTGGGGCCTAGCGGAAGTTAGAGAAGTCAATGTTCATGCCATCAGGTTGGAGGCTACCCAGACGGAATATAAGGTGTTGTTCCTCCAACCTGAGTGTGGCTTCATCTTTACAGTAGAGGAGGCCGTGGATAGACATGTCAGAATGGGAATGGGATGTGGAATTAAAATGTGTGGCCACTGGGAGATCCTGCTTTCTCTGGCGGACAGAGCGTAGATGTTCAGCAAAGCGGTCTCCCAGTCTGCGTCGGGTCTCACCAATATATAAAAGGCCACATCGGGAGCACCGGACGCAGTATATCACCCCAGTCGACTCACAGGTGAAGTGATGCCTCACCTGGAAGGACTGTTTGGGGCCCTGAATGGTGGTAAGGGAGGAAGTGTAAGGGCATGTGTAGCACTTGTTCCGCTTACACGGATAAGTGCCAGCAGGAAGATCAGTGGGGAGGGATGGGGGGGACGAATGGACAAGGGAGTTGTGTAGGGAGCGATCCCTGCGGAATGCAGAGAGAGGCGGGGAGGGAAAGATATGCTTAGTGGTGGGATCCCGTTGGAGGTGGCGGAAGTTACGGAGAATAATATGTTGGACCCGGAGGCTGGTGGGGTGGTAGGTGAGGACCAGGGGAACCCTATTCCTAGTGGGGTGGTGGGAGGATGGAGTGAGAGCAGATGTACGTGAAATGGGGGAGATGCGTTTAAGAGCAGAGTTGATAGTGGAGGAAGGGAAGCCCCTTTCTTTAAAAAATGAAGACATCTCCCTCGTCCTAGAATGAAAAGCCTCATCCTGAGAGCAGATGCGGCGGAGACGGAGGAATTGCGAGAAGGGGATGGCGTTTTTGCAAGAGACAGGGTGAGAAGAGGAATAGTCCAGATAGTTGTGAGAGTCAGTAGGCTTATAGTAGACATCAGTGGGTAAGCTGTCTCCAGAGACAGAGACAGAAAGATCTAGAAAGGGGAGGGAGGTGTCAGAAATGGACCAGGTAAACTTGAGGGCAGGGTGAAAGTTGGAGGCAAAGTTAATAAAGTCAACGAGTTCTGCATGCGTGCAGGAAGCAGCGCCAATGCAGTCGTCGATGTAGCGAAGGAAAAGTGGGGGACAGATACCAGAATAGGCACGGAACATAGATTGTTCCACAAACCCAACAAAAAGGCAGGCATAGCTAGGACCCATACGGGTGCCCATAGCTACACCTTTAGTTTGGAGGAAATGGGAGGAGCAAAAGGAGAAATTATTAAGAGTAAGGACTAATTCTGCTAGACGGAGCAGAGTGGTGGTAGAGGGGAACTGATTAGGTCTGGAATCCAAAAAGAAGCGTAGAGCTTTGAGACCTTCCTGATGGGGGATGGAAGTATATAGGGACTGGACATCCAAGGTGAAAATAAAGCGGTGGGGGCCAGGGAACTTAAAATCATCGAAAAGTTTAAGGGCGTGAGAAGTGTCACGAACATAGGTCGGAAGGGATTGAACAAGGGGTGATAAAACAGTGTCGAGGTATGCAGAAACGAGTTCGGTGGGGCAGGAGCAAGCTGAGACAATAGGTCGGCCGGGACAGGCAGGTTTGTGGATCTTGGGTAGGAGGTAGAAACGGGAAGTGCGGGGTGTGGGAACTATAAGGTTGCTGATTTAGCATGTTTACACAATACCAAATCTCTTCCCTCTCAAAAGTTAACTTTTAAAACATTTCCAATCTCAGGAATGGTATAATTAATTTAATAAAACTCCCCATTGTTTGATTAGTACACTGTGAGCAGCAGCACTGGTTTGTTCATTTAATATCTAATTTTGTTCGAACTAAATCTCTAGTTCCTCCGTTAATGAATATTGAGACGACGATGCTCTGCTTCTTCATTTAGATTTAATTTACAGCTTCATGCCACCCGTCTTAAATAGCTGATGCAGTTATTGGATTAATAAATCGGTTTAAGTATCCTGTGTTAAATGCCCAATCACTTCATCACAAATTTTCTTTTACTTAAGCCTTTTCTCACCAAATCTATTTCATTAAATTGCCATTCCTGCTCCCAATCAGTTTTGAAGTTTAGTTGAACACTCCCCTGGTGCTAACTGTATTATTAGAACATAAGATATAGGAGCAGGAGTAGGCTAATGTCCCCCCTGAGACTGCTCTGCATTCAACAAAATCCTGCCTGATCCAATTAATTTCCTGAATGATCAATTTTCAAACATTACTTTAGTTTCTCCAGCTTCTTTTGGAACAATGCAATATGAAGGCTCCAAATGAACCTGACCACATTACCACCCACTCATCATGAATCTTTTTTTTTTTTAAAATCTTTTTATTGAGTAAGTATACAAAAAAGGTAAGCCATATAAACATTAATACAATGTTAAAGTATAATAAAATTCCAAAAGATAACAATACCAAAAAGAAAATACTACAAACAATGTAATTTAAGCATAAGAAACCAAGATAACATAATAGTATACTAGATTTTATATATATCAATGGAAAAAAAGAAAAAAAAACCCCCAAAAAAAAACCCACCGTGCAACTAACTAAAAGCAAAGCAAAGCAATGGGCTAACTTGAAACCAAACAGAGTTAAATTTAAAATCACGTCCTCAATCCCGACCTCCATTAAAACAGTGAAAAAAAAACAAGAAGGGTAAATATTACATTAAATGAAAATATCGAATAAAAGGTCCCCAAATCTGTTCAAATTTAAATGAAGAATCATAAAGGTTACTTCTAATTTTCTCCAGATTCAAACATAAAATCGTCTGAGAAAACCAAAAAAAGGTAGTTGGAGCATTAAGCTCTTTCCAATGTTGTAAAATACATCTTTTCGCCATTAAAGTAAGAAATGCAATCATTCTACGGGCAGAAGGGGAAAGATTACTAGAAATTTTAGGTAGTCCAAAGATAGCAGTAATAGGGTGAGGAGAGATATCTATATTTAATACCTTAGAAATAATATTGAAAATATCTCTCCAAAAAGTTTCCAAAGTAGGGCAAGACCAAAACATATGAGTTAAAGAGGCTATCTGCCCCGAACATCTATCACAGAAAGGATTAATATGCGAGTAAAAACGCGCTAACTTATCTTTGGACATATGTGCTCTATGCACCACTTTAAATTGAATTAGGGAATGTTTAGCACAAATAGAGGAAGTATTAACTAATTGTAAAATCTGCCCCCAATCATCCACAGAAATGGTAAACCCCAATTCCTGTTCCCAATCTACCCTAATCTTATTAAATGGAGCTTTCCTGAGTTTCATAATAATATTATAAATCATAGCCGATGCACCTTTCTGACATGGATTAAGGTTAATTATCGAATCTAAAATATATATAGGAGGAAGCATTGGAAAGGAAGGAAGTATAGTACTTAGAAAATTTCTAACTTGTAAATATCTAAAAAAATGTATTCTTGATAGGTTATATTTATTAGATAATTGTTCAAAAGACATAAGGGAACCATCTAAAAATAAATCCAAAAACTGTAAAATACCCTTAGTCTTCCAAGTTTGAAAAGCGCGATCCGTAAAAGAGGGAGGAAAAAATATGTTACCTAAAATAGGAATCGCTAACCCGAATTGATTAAGATCAAAAAATTTTCTGAATTGAAACCAAATACGCAAAGCATATTTAACGATCGGGTTAGAGACCTGCTTAAGGCGTTTATTAAATAGTAAACCACTAACCAATAAAAATCTACCATTCGGATCAGAGATAATATCCTGTTGTATAAAAGTAACTGAGGAATCTATAAAAATAGAGACGCCTCGAATCTTAGCATTGCAGTTCGAATGAAATTGTTGTTCCTTCCAGAATTTGAAAAAACGTAGTCTGTCCCCCCTCCGTACATGGGTCTCTTGTAAAAATAAAATTTGTGCTTTAAGTCTCCGGAACACTTTAAAAACTTTTTTTCTTTTAATAGGATGATTAAGACCATTAGTATTCCAGGAGACAAAATTAATAATAGACTCCATAAATCCTAAAGTCAACCCACGACAAGGAGGATTGACAATAGGCGCGACCCACAAACCCGGAGAGGAAACAGAACATACAAAAGATACCGGGGAAAAGGACGCAACCAGTACTTCAATAATGTATATAGCCCAAAGAAAAACAAACTAAAACGTGAAGCCCCTCCCGCCACCCCCCAGCCCAAGACCTCAAGGCAAAATCTAAAGCAGACCCGCCAGAAAGAAGCAAGCGCTAAAACTACCCCCATGACTTCCGGTATACGCTCCCTAAAAAAAAGGTATAAATATGAAAAGGATCAGCTAATTGTAAAACAGTAAAAAAATAAGTAAAAAAAAGTTAACTCAATTAGAATACACACAGAACAGAACAAAAGCCGGAAAATATATATTAAAAAAAACCACAATAAACCTCAAACTCATGAATAGACACAGCAACAAAAAAAAAATAGGATTATTAACATAAAGTGATTATAAAAAGCAAAACAGAATAAAATTTAAACAAAAACTACAAAATTTAAGGCCGCACAGGAAATACGTAAGATGACAAAAGGGAAGTAACCACCCAGAATCCCCTGGGAAAAGAAAGAAATGACGCAGTTAAAAAGAAAGTTTAGTAGTCATATTAAGAAATCGAAAGTAAACTTTTCTGCCCAAATAGGGCACAGAAAAGTTAAAACCAACCAATTCACAGCCTCCGATCGACGGAGAAAATTAAAAAGAAAGCAATTAAGATGTTGGAGATGAAAGTTGATCCAGATAACTCTGGGCATCCGATGGAGAATCAAAAAAACGAAGGGCTCCATCTGCCATGCGAATCCTTAGACGTGCAGGGTACAGCAGCGCTGGTCTTAAATCCATCTTATAGAATTCCGACATCACGGATCTGTAACGGACCCGTTGGTCCCAGATTGGTTTACTGAAATCTTCCACGAATCGGAACTTAAGATCCGAAAAATCAATGAAACCTTTAGATCGAGCGAATCGAAACAGTCTCTCCTTGTCTTGAAAGTAATGAAAACGTAAGATAACATGCCTAGGTCTGTCTGACCTAGACGAGTGTGATGGGATTCTGTGAACACGATCCAGTAGCGGTGGTTGGTCAGGAAATACAGTAGGGAATGCATCTTTTAAAAGTTGGGAGAAATATTTCATGGGGTTGTTACCTTCAGCGGCTTCCCTCACGCCAATCATTCGTAAATTCTGCCGTCGCATTCTAGATTCCAAGTCAGAGTTTTTAAAAGTCAAAAAGTCAAGTTTCTTCTTCATTACATTAATTGTTTCTTCGATTTTCCCCATCTTAAGCTCACTTTGTTGCACGAATTTTTGAAGATCAGATATAGCCGACTGATGTTCCGCAATACATGTTTGCATCTTATCAATTAAAGCGGCAATTTTCTGGAAATTAGTTGAGATTTCCGTATGAATCAGGTCTTTAACAGGGCCTGCAATTTCCGCACGAATCATCTCCCTAACAGAGGTTGAAATTTCCCTCTGAATTAACTCCGATATCGCTTTCAAAGTCACCGGTGATTCAGTCGGGGGGAGATCCGTAGCTTTCGGTTTGACCGGAGGTTTACCATCCTTGCCGTCTTTCTCGTTCTTAGACATAGCAGATCTAAGTTCCATCCAGTTGTCGGAGAATTCAGTTTAATTCAAAGTATTGTAAGAGTTGATGCCTTAATGGTTAATTAAAGTATAGCTGACCATAGAGAAAAAAAACTCAGAGGTAATGGAGCGAGTCAAGAACGCGACTTCACTCCATGAGCGCTACCGGAAGTCCCACTCATCATGAATCTGAGGCTACAGAATACTTGTCTTTAGTGTTTCTAAAAAGTATTTAGAGAGAGTTAGAATATATAGTTGAGTGGCAGGGCGCTGCTCCCCTCCGCTACCCTGTAGGTCACCCTTGGGCAAGGTGTAGCTGCCCCCCCTCACCCCGATCAGGGTCACATGAAGCCATGGGAGCAGGCGGTGGATGGTCATATGAGCAACTGGTGCATATCACAAGTCCTGGTTATGCAACCACTAACACCAGGCAGACGATCTCTGAAGAGTATTGATAATGGCTGGGGTCACCCGTCTTGTAAAGACACTGTCCAGAAGAAGGCAACGGCAAACCAGTTCTGTAGAAAAAATTGCCAAGAACAATCATGGTCATGGACCGTGATCGCCCACATCATACAATATGGACCGTGATCGCCCACGTCATACAACATGGCACGTAATGATGGTGAGACTGTGTAGTGCAGGGTTTTTGGAGAAACCTACATGTTTCCTGTGAACGTGGAAGTACATACACTAATACCAGCATTCCAGAGGGTTCAAAGTACAGTTATTATCAATTAGATTAGATTAGATTAGATTATGAGGACACGCAGTCCTCTTTTATTGTCATTTAGTAATGCATGCATTGAGAAATGATACAATGTTCCTCCAGTATGATATCACAGAAACACAAGACAAACCAAGACTAAAAAAACTGACAAAAACCACATAATTATAACATATAGTTACAACAGTGCAAAGCAATACCGTAATTTGATAAGAACAGAGCATGGGCACGGTAAAAAAAAGTCTCAAAGTCTCTCGAAAGTCCCATCATCTCACGCAGACGGTAGAAGGAAGAGAAACTCTCTTCCTGCCATGAGCTTCCAGCACCGCAAACTTGCCGATGCAGCACCCTGGAAGCACCCGACCACAGCCGACTCTTGAGTCTGTCTGAAAAATTTGAGCCTCTGACCAGCCGTCTGACACCGAGCACCGAGCACCTTCTCTGCTGAGCGTTTTAACCCCAGCCCCGGCAATAGGCAATAGGCAAAGCCGAGGATTTGGGGCCTTTCCCGCCGGAGATTCTCGATCGCACAGTAGCAGCGGCAGCGAAGCGGGCATTTCAGAAGTTTCTCCAGATGTTCCTCCATGCTTCTCACATCTGTATGTAATCATAAGCCACTTGAGAGCCCATAAATAGATCAACAGAATGAAGACCATCATCCTCAACCTCGAGGGATAGCCACGACGATGTATGTAATACACAACCCTGAGACATCTTCCCACAGTCTCCTTGGCCTCGAAGCCACACACTTTGCACAACCTCACCAAACACCCTCAGAGACAGCAAAGTGCCAGACCGCCCAGTCGGCCAGAGAACACACTGCCAAAATGTAGATCACAGGCTCCATTAGCCGCAGAACCACATTTCAATGAAGTAGAAGACGTGAAAGAAGTGAAAGATGTAATTTTGTGCACAATCTGAGGATGTTACCCTCTGTCGTACTGTTCACTTGTGCCATCTTTTTCTGGAAAGAAGCCAACATGAAGAGCATCTCCACCACGATAAAGCAACACCAACTCCCATGGATTGGTCACGTCATTCGGATGCCTCACTCACCTTAAACAGATCCTTTACTCCCCATTGAAGGAAGATCAGCGAGCCTCTGGTGGGCAAAGGAAACATTTCAAAGGTAACATCAAAATCGGCCTGAAGAAATTCAACATTACATCTGAAAACTGGGAAGACATTTCACTCAATAGATACGCCTGGAGGAAATATGTTCAAGGGGGACCTGTGCTACATGAAAATGACTTCAGGTGTGCCTCAGAGAACAAGTGGCAGCTAGAAAGGAGAGACTGAACAACCAAAAGACCCAGCCACTGATGACAGCCACCACCTACTCATGTCCATATGCACCAGAATGTGTGGATCCCAGATCAGTGTCCACAGTCATCTGAGGGCCCACCAATAGGCCACTGTAGGAAAACATCATTCTCAACCCAAATGATTGCTCTACTTTGTCTCTGTGAGTATGGATTACTGTTTCATTCTAAGAGGTGGTATGGATGTGGGAAGGAGTTTCTCGGTGTTTCACAGGTATCTGGAGTGACACACACAAAGTGCTGGAGGAACTCAGCAGGTCAGGCAGCATCTATGGAGGGGAATAAACAGTTAACATCTCAGGCTAAGTCCCTTTATCAGGATGGGAAAAGAAGGGGGCAGATGCCAGAATAAGGCGGTGAGGGGAGAGGAAGGGATACGAACTGACAGGTGATAGGTGAGACCAGGTGAGAGGAAGGTGAGCGGGTGGGGGAGGAGGGATGAAGTGAAAAGCTGGGAGGGGATGGGTGGGAGAGGTGATGGGCTGGAGAAGAAGGAATCTGATGGGAGAGAATAGTGGGCCATGGCAGAAGGGGGAAGCAGAGGAGAACCAAAGGGAGGTGAAGGGAATTGAATAGGTGAGAGAGCTGGATAGGAAAGGGGCAGAAGATGGGTAAGGGAAGGGAAAAGGGCATGTGAGAGAGAGTCTGGGAAAGCACATGGCCTAAGAACCGGAGAGCAACAGAGATCAGAGGGGGAGCCATCAGAGAGAGTCTCACTGAATTCCTGTCAAAAAGAAGATTTAAACTTCTTCAGGGTAGGCATATCTCGCAGATTCTTAGCAGCAGAGCAAGCACTCAGACTTGCTATCCTACTAAACCCCCACCTTCTTATTCTGACTTCTGCCCCCTTCCTTTCCAGTCCTGATGAAGGGTCTCAGCCGGAAACAGCAAACTGTTTGTTCCCATCCATAGATGTTGCCTGACTTGATGAGTGCAATTGTTGGACAGATTGGAAGGATCATTGATGATGCTAAGGGCTCTTTTCTTGCAGGCATTTACAGGAGAACTCAAAATAACGAAGATTGACAAACAACTGATGTTCAAGAGAAGACAAATTGAACAAATAATAAAAAACGAGGTAAATAAATAATACTGAGAACATGAGCTACTGAGGCCTTGAAAATGACTCTATAGGTCGTCTACAAGAGAGTCGATATGTGGAGTCAATTCAGTGCTGAGGAGAGTGAAGTTATCTACGTTGCTTCAGTCTGGCTGGAGATCTCTGCTATAACACTGGAGGGGAGTGTCTGGCAGTGGGTCAATGAGGGTGGGCATCTCTTGGTATATTTTTAAAAATACGGAACAAAAAACAGTCCAGCGCAAATAGGCTCTTCAGCTCAGAATGTCTATGTCAAAAGTTCAAAGGTATAATTTAATGTCAGAGAAATATATACAATATACATTCTGAAATGCTTTTTCTTCATAAACATCCATGAAAACAGAGGAGTGCCCCAAAGAATGAATGGCAGTTAAATGTTAGAACCCCAAAGTCCCCCCGCGCCCAGCTCCCCCTCCTGTGTGTAAGTGGCAGCAAGCAACAATCCCTCTCCCCCCCACCGGCAAAAAAAACGAGCATCAGCACCACCACCGAGCACTCCACTGTGAGCAAAGCAACAGCAAAGACACAGACTTCGTTACCCCAAAGACTTCGCGTTTCACCCGGTATTCAACATATCGCAGGTTCTCTCTCTCTCCTTAATAAGAGAGAGGGAGATGTCTCCATTTTCCCAGTGAGCAGGGAGACGTAACAAACAACTCGCTGGTTTACGATGTCAAAAGTCCGTCACGTTGCTTTTTTCGAGCTCTTTGCCTGAAGCTCGCAAAGATCCCGGGTCTCCACGCACACAGCAGATATCCCGACTCCCCCGATGACGCACGGGTCTCCTGTTGTGACACCGACCCTCAATCTGCCCGTCTCCAGAGCCCCGAGATCCTAGGCTTCCGAATTCGAGCCGAACTCTTAGGCCGAGCCTTTGGCGTGCCAAACAATGGCCAGTTATGGAACCCCGAGAGTGGGTCCCATTCCTGCAAGGAACCTTAGTCTACATGTAACTCCAGGTCAGAACCCTGAAAGGGAAAAATAGAGATATTAAAGATGGAAATAGAGCTGTTTCCAAAGATGCAAGTAAAGGAGTTGCCTTTAGGTGCCATTAACCCTCCTAAGCTCTGCCAGATATTAATTGTCTCTGCAGGTGCTGAAAATCCACAGCAACACACACAAAATCCTGAAGGAACTCAGGTCAGGCAGCATCTATGCAAAGGAGTAAAAAGTCGACGTTTTGGGCCAAGACCCTTCTTCAGGATTGTGAAGGGTCTCAGCCCAAAACATCGACTGTTTACTCTTTTACTCTGACCTGCTGAGCTCCTCGTCAGCCAAGCCTCATGACCTTGCTGACATTATCATTCTTCCTCACAAGGGCACGTTGCTCTTGAATTCTGACCAGTCTGTCTTTAAATGACTCCCACATTTTGGATGTGGACTTGCCCATTTACAGTTGTTCCCAGTGTAGAATGGGTTTCTCTGAGTGTCTTCATGTAGTTGAGGAATTTCTAGAAGCAATGTTAGGGAAAGTTAGGGTAACTTTCAATGCTATTGTGTTGATCCCAGTAATATTCCATCATTATTGATCTAACTCTGTTTCAAAGTTCTTATATGGATTTTTGAGCTGCGAATCAGAACCAGAAACAGCTTTAATATCACTGGCATATATCATGAAATTTATTGTTTTGTGGCAGCAGTATATAGCAATACACAATAATAAAAAAACTATAAATTACGACAAGAAATATATAATGATAATAATGAAGGTCACATCCGGAATTTTTCCGGGTAGCTGACGGCTTCCTTGCACGCCGCTCTGATGTAGTGGGAAATCGTGTACTAGGCAAGTTACAGCAGTGGTTTGCCATTGCCTTCTGCCGGGTGAGTTTGTTTTTCAAAGGGATCACCGGCTCGTAACCCCGCACGGATGGAAAGTGTGCAGGGGAGTCGGCTGGGTTCGAACTCGGAACCTCCGCCCCGCAGTCACTAAGCCACCAGCCGGCCCAAAGAAATATATACAAAATACTAAATTAAAGAAGTAGTGCCAAATGAGAGTAAAATAAGATACCGAGGTAGTGTTCCTGGGTTCATTGTCCATTCAAAAATCTGATGGTGGAGGGGAAGAAGCTGTTCCTGAAACGTTGAGTGTGTGTCTTTAGGCTCTTGTACCTTCTCCCTGATGGTAGCAATGAGAAGAGGGCATGTCCTGGGTGATGGAGGTCCTTAATGTTGGATGCTGTCTATTTGAAGCATCGCCTTTTGAAGAAGTCCTGGATGCTGGGGAGGCTGGTGCCCATGATGGAACTGGCAGAGTTTACAACTTTCTGCAGCCTGAGCAGTGGCCCCTCCATACCAGACAGTGGAGCAAGCAGTTGGAATGATCTCTAAGGTACATCTGTAGGAACTTGCAAGAGTCTTTGGTGACATGCCAATTCAATATTAATTGTAATTGCATCAATATGTTCACCTCAGGATAGATCTTCAGAGATGTTGGCACCCAGGAACTTGAAACTGCTCATTTTTTCTCACTGCTGATCTGTCGATGAGGACGGGTGTGTGTTCTCTTGACTTCCCCTTCCTGACGTCCGCAAACAATTCCTTGTCCTTACCGACTTGGAGTGCAAGATTGTTATTGCGACACCACTCAACCAGCCGATTTAGCTCGCTTTTGTACACCTCCTCGTCACCATCTGAAATCCTGTCAACAATAGTTGTATCTTCAGCAACTTTATTGATGGCGTTAGAGCTGTGCCTGGCCACACAGTCGTGACTGAAAAGAGAGTCGAGCAGTATCATCCTTGAGGTGCGCTGGTGTTGATTGTCAGTGACAAGGAGATACAATTTCCGACCTGCAGTGACTGTGCTCTCTCGGAGAGGAAGTCAAGGATACAGTTGCAGAGGGAGGTACAGAGGCCCAGGTTTTGGAGCTTGTTGAGGGTTTGATTGTGTTGAGTGCTGAGCTGTAATCAATAAAGAACAGCCTGGTGTAGGTATTGCTATTGTCCAGGCTGAGTGGAGAGCCAATGAGATGGCATCTGCTGTAGATGTATTATGGCGACAGGCAAATTGCCTGTCAATTGGAAGACCATCCCCTTCGGATACAGCTGGCAAACAAGTCAATAAATAAAATTATTCAGTATTTTCCGAACTTGTTGGCATGGTGATTTGGGTAATTATCATTGAATTTAGCTGATAAATATTTGTCATATTGGTTAATTGTATGGCCAGATCACCACATCCCCTGTGTTCAAAGTGAAGTCTTAAGTAAATAGGAGGAAAGTTCTTCACAAGCTATTTGGTGCCACCCATGCAAGTCATCACAAGCCAATGGAAGCTGGTACACAGGCTCAATGTATTCCCCATGGCTTAATCAGCTGGAAGGTGTAAAGTGCCTCCTTTTAGTGGCTGTGTCTACTTCAATAATAATCAAAATGTAAAGAAACAATGTTGAAAGGTGCACAATAGCAAATGTTCCACTCCAGCAGAGTCCTGCACAAAATCCCCATTACTGCAGGACTTCAAAGCTCTAGGTTTAAAATACAATTATTCTCGACGTATGTATAGCATATACAACAATTCATCGTCCTGCAGGCAGTCACAGAGCAAAGAAACACAAAGGAGTCCACAAAAACCCCCACACCACAAAGACTGTCAAACACCCAATGTATGAAAAAGGACGAATCATACAAACAATAATAAAAGTAAAGAAAAATCACACAGAATGTGAATTGCAGAGTCCCTGAAAGTGAGTCCACAGCCACAGAGCCAGCTCAGCACTGCAGCTGTCTGGGAGCCTAATGGCTGCAGGCCACAGTCACAGAACCATGTTCAATGCTGAGGTAAGTGCTGATGGCTGCAGACGTCATTTCAGTGCTGAGGTGAGAAGAGAGCTGAGCACCATAAGACCATAAGATATAGGAGCAGAAGTAGGCCATTCGGCCCATCGAATCTGCTCCGCCATTCAATCATGGGCTGATCCAATTCTTCCAGTCATCCAGTCATCCAGTCATCCCCACTCCCCTGCCTTCACCCCATACTCTTTGATGTGTGTGTGTGCACATGTGTGCACCCTTAACTCCTGGTGGAATCCTCGGGGCGCTGTCATGACAAGCTTTTTTTTTGGTATGCTCATCATACGGCGTGTCTTGGGCATCTGAAACCTGGCGGAGCCCATCCCTCTCCGGGCTTTTTTTTTAAACAAGGTCGAGTTGTTAGCTCGACACTCAACCCAGGCACGGATGGAGAGCGTGCAAGAGAGCCGGCTGGATTCGAACTCTGGACCTCTCGCCTCGAAGTCCAGCACTGATCCCACTATGCTGGCTAATCTGCCTTAAATACACCCAGTGACTTGGCCACCACAACTACACGTTGAAACAAATTTCACAGATTTACCACAGCCTGACTAAAGTAATTTCTCTGTATCTCTGTTCTAAATCGAAATCCTTCAATCCTGAAGTCGTTCCCTCTTGTCCTAGACTCCCCTACCAAGGGAAGTAACTTTGCCATATCTAATCTGTTCAGGCCTTTTAACATTCAGAATGTTTGTATGAGATTCCCCCTCATTCTCCTGAACTCCAGGGAATACAGCCCAAGAGCTGCCAGATGTTCCTCATACGGGAACCCTTTCATTCCTAGAATCATTCTCGTTTGTCCTTCACCCCTGGCCTCAATGCATTAATCTTTTTAATCTGGTTCACTGGTTATGTTGGCTTGTTTCTTGTTCCCAGGCCCAGGCCAAGCCATTTCAATTCAGCTTAAAGTTTCAATTCAACCCCAAGTTGGCTCCAGGAAGGGTCACCGTGGCCATATCTGCCTTCTCGAGAGCCTAGTTTGCTGAATCCTTCAGGATACTGCAAAATGCCAGACCGTTCAGCCGATTCAGAATCACACCTGGCAACAGGAAATTACCGGCTGAAGATTGCCGTGATGGTAGTCCAGAAAAAGTATGTATAATAGAATAGTTTGCTGCCTGCAAGATGTTGCCATGTCTTGGCAGAGCCATGTTGCAGGTGGAGTTTCCATCTCCATCTGGAATTCCATTCCATGTATTGACTTCTTCCCTTTCTGAGGAATGGCTTGGTTACTGCAGTCCTTCAATCGTCTTCCAATGGTTTGAACTGGTAACAGGGAGAATCAGAAGGCCATAGCGCATTTGGTTCAAGGTAGAGTCCTCTACCAAGTGTCTTCATTTTCCTCTTCTCAGCCTTCTTCCCTTTTCCCATATTCTTGTCTGGACTTCCTTTTGATACACTCTTGACAAGAAAAGAAAAAGTCAAATGTCATTACTCAGCCCATTTCTTGAACCATTCCAAATATCAGTGTACTGTGTTAATTGGGCATTCCGGCTTCTGTACCTCCTCCCTGATGGTAGTACGTAATGAGAAGACAGCATTGTCCCGGGTGGTGGGGACACTTAATCACACTCAGCATCAACGTGGCATTTTCCAAGCAGAAGTCGGGGTGGATTCAGATCTGTATAATCAAGAGGGCTGGTTCAGCTGTTGGTTACACACATCAGCTTCAAGGAGCCAAATCTGTGCGGGGACAAGCTTAGTGGAGAGAGGTGTCTCTTCAGAATGGTTCTGCAGATGTCTGTTTGCTCAGTCTCTCCTTCACGCTGGAGGGTGGATGTTAGACAACGGAGGTATTGAGCTAATTAAAAACATATCGCGCTAATTATGAGAAATCTCAAGGTGTGTTTGAATAGCTCTAATAGATTTTTGGAATAGCTCGAAAAGGCAAATATTGATAGATCTAGTCTTTGATGGTGTCCTTTAATTAGCCAGCCTGTTGTTAGCAAATTCTTGAGGGATGAAAAGGGATCGAGATTGGGAGGTTTCTCTGAGTGATGGCAAGGTGCTGTGTGGCCTCTAGTTACAGCCCTGAGGCTGCTTGGCCTGTTTCTTGAAAGGAGGTGTTCAAATTGACCTCCTTTTCCCATGTCCAGTTGCGGAAATGCTGTGTAGGCGCCAGAAGCACGGTGACACATGTAGGCTCCCCCCAGCGCAATCCTCAGTGACTTGATTTGACTCAAATGATACATTTCACCAAACGTTTCGCTGTTTATGCTTACAACAGCAGGTTCCAGAACATCTACTTTCCACCAGCCATCAGGTTCAGCACAACCCTGACCCCACCTCAGCAATGGAGCACTACAAACCACTTCTTGCACTACGATGGACTTGTCTATTTACAATAATACCTCATTTAGCACAGTCTTTTATTACTTTTTTTCTGCATAATTCATGTATACTTATGTTCAAAGTCCAAAGAAAGATTATTATCAAAGTACATATATGTCACCATATACAACCCTGAGATTCATTTTCTTGCAGGCATACTCAATAAATCCATAATAGACTGATAACTATAATAGATTCAGTGAAAGACTGCACTAACTTTGGTGTTCAACTCATGTGCAAAAGACAACAAATTGTGCAAATAAAATAAAAAGAAAGAATAATAATAAATAATGAGCAATAAATATTGAGAATGAGATGAAGAGTCCTTGAAGGTGATTCCATAGGTTGGGGGAGCTTTTCAAAGATGTGCTGTTATCTGAACCTACGTGCCTCACGAATCTGCCCCCACCACTGAGCACATCTCAAGGAGAACATAAGAAATGGGAGCAGGAGTCGGCCATCTGGCCCGTCAAGCCTGCTCTGACGTTCAATAAGATCAAGGCTGATCTGGCCATGGACTCATCTCCACCTACCTGCCTTTTCCCCGTAACCCTCAATTCCCCTTAAGAAAGAGGAATTCCCAAAAGAAAGCAGAATTCATCGTCAAGGACCCCCACCATCCAGGCCATGCTCTCTTCATGCTGCTGCCGTTGGGCAGGAGATAACAGAGCCTTGGGTCCCGCACCACCTGGTTCAGGAACTGTTATTACCCTTTAACCATTAGGGTCCTGAACCAGCGTGGATAACCTCACTCAACTCAACACTGATCTGACTCCACCACCTATGGACTCACTTTCGAGGGCTCAACAACTCACGTTCACAGTATTATTTATTTACTTACTTTTTTTTTGTATTTGCTCTGTTTTTCTTCTTTTGTACGTTGGTTGTTTGTCAGTCTTTATGTGTAGTTTTTCATTGATTCTATTGCATTTCTTTGTTCTACTGTGAATTCCTGCAAGAAAATGAATCCCAGGGTCGTATATGGTGAAATATATTTACTTTGATAATAAATTTACTTTGAACTATGGACTTTGTGTTTTCTCATTGTACTGTACCTCACCATACTTATGCATGTGACGATAAGCTTCACGTGACCAGTTGTCTCCAGTGTTACTGCTTCTTGGCTCTCTCCTTCAAGTTAGCACCACTCAATTTGACTGTTGCTATGCACGTGGCCAAGTGGTTAAGGCACTGGACTAGCTACCTGAAGGTCGTGAGTTCGAGCCCCAGCCAAAGGAACGTGCTGTGTCCTTGAGCAAGGCACTTAATCACACATTGCTCTGCGACGACACTGATGCCAAGCTGTATGGGTCCTAATGCCCTTCCCTTGGACAACATTGGTGTCGTGGAGAGGGGAGACTTGCAGCATGGGCAACTGCTGGTCTTCCATACAACCTTGTCCAGGCCTGCACCCTGGAGAGTGAAGACTTTCCAGGCGCAGATCCATGGTCTTGCAAGACTAACGGATGCCATATATGCTACTGATTGCAGGAATTTGCTGTGTACAAATTGGCTGTCACATTGACTTCATAAACTGTGAAATACTGAGGCTGAGAGACTCATAGAGAGGATGTGGAAGGGATGTTTCCTATAGTGGGGTTGTCTAGGACCAGAGGGCACAGCCTCACAGTACAAGGATGTCACTTTAGAAGAGAGATGAAGAGAAATTTCTTTAGCCAGAGGGTGGTCAATCTGTGGGATTTTTTTTGCCACAGATGGCTGTGGAGGCCAAGCCATTGGGTATATGTAAAGTGGAGGTTGATAAGTTTTTGATTAGTAATGGTGAAAAGGTTACGGGGAGAAGGCAGGAGAATGGGGTTGAGAGATGATGGAATGACAGAACAATGGGCTGAATGGCCTAATTCTGCTATGTCTTATAGATTCTTGGTGTTAATGCAATATTTTTCTATGACTGACATGGTGCAATTTTTACTCAGAAGGGATGTCTAGTTCTGGAGAAATTTCCATGAAACATTTTTGTAAAAAAATATATTTTTTGTAGAGATTACATGGAATTTTAGAAAATGTAATTTTAATGAGATTCCCCCCACCACAGAAATACATGAAGATCATCATTAAGTTTGGAATGGAACAAGAAGAGGGAGAGCTTCAGGTTTTGTTAGATACTTGGCTCATCAACACTCCAATCCCAACACGAGCTCTTCATTAACTATATGAGCCTCTTGCCTGCCCTTTAATGAGCACTTAAATTCTGCAGACTAAACTTACTTGGCAAAGCTAAGTATGCCCACCTAATTGGGCTCCCCACACAGTGCAGAATGGCATGGGAATGGTAGATACACTTCTCGGTTTGACATGCAGATCACTAATGAAGAGCAGGAAATATTAGGAGTGATCCCAAAGGTTCTCATTTCTAGTCTCCAAAATGAACATTATTCATTTTTAATAACTTTCTTCCTTCCATTTCCAAAACCAATTTTCTATTCAAGTTCCCAGATCGCCTTCCCTCCACAAGGGTCCATTGTTTCTTTAACTGGTTGTCTGTGAAGAATCTCATCAAACACACAGAAATCCAAGTAAATACTCTGCTTCCTGGATTGTTCGGCCTCCATTCCAATCATTTTCGTCACATACCAATAAGCACTCTTGCTGAATTGCAGGGTGTTGCTGGGTAATGAATGGGTTCTGTTGTTACGGATGTCCATAAGTTGATACAGTCCTTGGGAAACACACAAAAGTCACTCTATTTATTTATTTAGAGATGCAGCATGGTAACAGACCTTCATTCCCAATGAGTCTCCGCTGAGCAATCTACTAACTGGTACATCATTGAACTGGGAGTAAACCAGAGCACCTGGAGGAAACCCACATGGTTACGGGGAGAACGTACAATCTCCTTATATATTGGCGAGACCCGACGCAGACTGGGAGATCGTTTTGCTGAACACCTACGCTCTGTCCGCCAGAGAAAGCAGGATCTCCCAGTGGCCACACATTTTAATTCCATATCTCATTCCCATTCTGACATGTCTATCCACAGCCTTCTCAACTGTAAAGATGAAGCCACACTCAGGTTGGAGGAACAACATCTTATATTCCGTCTGGGTAGCCTCCAACCTGATGGCGTGAACGTTGACTTCTCTAACTTCCGCTAATGCCCCACCTCCCCCTCGTACCCCATCCGTTATTTATTTATATACACACATTCTTTCTCTCACTCTCCTTTTTCTCCCTCTATCCCTCTGACTATACCCCTTGCCCATCCTCTGGGTTCCCCCTCCCCCCATTCCTTCTTCCTGGGCCTCCTGTCCCATGATCCTCTCATATCCATTTTGCCTATCACCTGTCCAGCTCTTGGCTCCATTCCTCCCCCTCCTGTCTTCTCCTATCATTTTGGATCTCCCCCTCCCCCTCCACTTTCAAATCTCTTACTAGCTCTTCCTTCAGTTAGTCCTGATGTAGGGTCTTGGCCTGAAATGTTGACTGTACCTCTTCCTAGAGATGCTGCCTGGCCTGCTGCGTTCACCAGCAACTTTGATGTGTGTTGCTTGAATTTCCAGCATCTGCAGAATTCCTCGTGTTTGCGTTATAGACAGTGATGGGATTGAACCCGGGTCACTGGCGCTGCACTAACCGCTACACCACCGCCACCCCAAACCTGTAGGGGAAGGTGGGTGGGCGAGTGGGGGGATGATGGAACCTATCACTTGTCAGCTTGTATTCTTTCCCCGTCCTCCAACTTCTTATTGTGGCTCCTTCCCCTTCCCATTCCAGTCCTGATGAAGTGTCTCAGCTCGAAAAGTCGACTGTTCATTCCCCTCCATAGATGCTGCTTGACCTGCTGAGTTCCTCAGCATTTTTGTGCGTTGCTCTGGATTTCCAGCATCTGCAGAATCTCTTGTGTTTATAAACATGAGGAAGTCTGCAGATTCTGGAAATACAAAGCAATACACATGAAAGGAACTCAGCAGGTCAGGCAGCATCAAAGGAAATGAATTACCAGTCAACGTTTCAGACCGTGACCCTTCTTTCGGACTCTTGTGTTTCTGCTAAGTTGGTACCAGAAGCACGGTGACACTTGCAGGCTGCCCCCAGCATATCCTCGGACTGTCTTGGTCATTGACGCAAACAACACAGTTCAATGTGTGTTTTGATGTACATGTGACAAATAAAGCTAATCTTTCTTCTTTTAGCTTTCACTTTTTAAGGATCAGACAACTTCCTGGTCCCATCAATCACTCCAAGTGGGATAGGTTCTGCACAGCTGCTGAAAGAACCATTGATGGACGTACAGTACGTGGGTTTGCAGAGGAACCTATGACAGTAGCCCACTGTTAGTCCAGTTTGAAATTCCTCTGAGCATGTAATGTGTAAAATTTAAAAAGAATAACACTGAGCTACTCTGCTTGAAACGGGAGGCAGAAGACACAGTGAGTGAGAAAGGGGCTCAGAGAAGAGGTAATGTAAAGCACATAAGACATAGGAAGTAAATTAGTCCATTCAGCCCATCAAATCTGCTCTGCCATTCTATCATGGCTGATTTATTTTCCCTCTCAACCCCATTCTCCTGCCTTCTCCCTGTAACCTTTGACATTCTTACGAATCAAGAACCTATCAATCTCCACTTTAAAGGGCAGGTGATGCATATCAATAAGCACAAATTAATGGATTTCCTGTTGCTGTTATTGGATTTGAGTGTAAAATTGTTATTTTTCACATAGTTTAACTTTCTCTAGGATTGCTCAAATTTTTTAATAATGTTATCACCTACATACATATGTGTAAGTGTTCAGTGAAACTTTCAGTAATTGTGGTGCAAACACGAGAAAATCTGCAGATGCTGGAAATCCAAGCAACACACAAAATGCTGGTGAACGCAGCAGGCCAGGCAGCTTCTATAGGAAGAAGTACAGTCTACGTTTCGGGCCGAAACCCTTCGTCAGGATGTGTGCGTTGCCAGTAATTGTGGTGTAGCTGATTCTGTATTTTCTAGAAGCTTCTTAGTTATTCAGTCATGGTGAAGTTTCTGAGCCTCTCCATAGAGGCTGTCGAACCTGCTGAGTTCCTTCAGCATTTTGTGTGTGTTGATCAATATTTCCAGCATCTGCAGAACCTCTTGTTTAATTTTATTTATTGATGTACAGCGTGGAATAAGCCCTTCTGACTCTTCAAGCCATGCTGCTCCGCAACCCCCAGTTTAATCCTAGCCCAATCACGGGCAACTTACAATGACCAATTAACCTATCAACTGACATGTCTTTGGACTGTGGGAGGAAACCAGAGTACCTGGAGGAAACCCACGCAGTCACGGGGAGAACATACAAACTCCTTATAGACAGTGGCAGGAATTGAACCCAGGTCGAACTGAAGTATTTTTAGTTTTTTTGCAGCAGGTGTCACATCACTTGAAACTGGCCATTTCGTAAGTTCAAACAACAGGAATTCTGCAGATGCTGGAAATTCAAGCAACACACATCAAAGTTGCTGGTGAACGCAGCAGGCCAAGCAGCATCTATAGGAAGAGGCGCAGTCGACGTTTCAGGCCGAGACCCTTCGTCAGGACTACAGGATTTCGTAAGTTATTTGTTATCATGGAAGTCTTGTTCTCTTCAATTCT
This sequence comes from Mobula hypostoma, assembly GCF_963921235.1. Classification (NCBI taxonomy): domain Eukaryota; kingdom Metazoa; phylum Chordata; class Chondrichthyes; order Myliobatiformes; family Myliobatidae; genus Mobula; species Mobula hypostoma. Next base: position 10,581,209 of record NC_086107.1, read on the forward strand.
CCTTGATGATATTATGACCGTTGTCCCTTTGCTGTCTCCTTAGCATGACCAAGGTTCACAGCTTTGGAATCTGTGGGTTTGTAAAATCAGGGAATTTCTCTGGAGATAATCCAACTTCCATCGAAGTCTGTCAACAGGAAGCGGAGAATGGTAACCCTTGCATCTCAGGTTGTTCCACAGCAGATGGATTCTGCTGATTGCAAATTCATTTCAGCTCAACTAATTATCCCCAAAGGACATGCTAATAAGACAACAGAACCACACAGGTCGAGAATTTCAAAATATGACAATTAATGTTATTTTATTCACTTGGCCATGATAAGATGCGACGCTATACACTGAGTGGCCACTTTATATGCTCATGGCCTGCTGCTGCTGTAGCCCAACCACTTCAAGGTGCGATGATCTTCTGCATACTACTGTGTAACATGTGGTTATCTGCGTTATTGTCGCTCTCCTGTCACCTTGAACTAGTCTGGCCATTCTCCTCTGACCTCTCTCATTAACAAGAAGTTCTCGTACACAGAACTGCTGCTCGCTGGATTTTTTTTTGTTTCTCGCACCATTCTCTGTAAACTCTAGAGACTGTTGTGTGTGAAAATCCCAGGAGATCAGCAGTCTCTGAGATACTCAAACCACCCCGTCTGGCACCAACAATCATTTCACGGTCAACATCACTTAGATCACATTTCTTCCCTGTTCTGATGTTTGAACTTTCTCTTTATGGATTCTGTTGTATTTCTTTGTTTTACTGTGAATGGCTGCATGAAAACTAATCAAATATATGTATTTTGATAATAAATTTACTTTGAACTTTGAAATAAAAGGTCCTTGAAGACCCAGAAATTTGTCTTTGGAATTGAAACTGCATTGGCATGTTGGTCCATGGCCTCCTCTTCAGTCACAAAGGAGGAGCAACACATCTTATTCCACCTAGGTAGCCCGCAGCCCGATGGCATGAACATTGATTTCTCCTTCTGGTAACCTTTTTTAAAAAACTTTCTTTTTTTTCTTTTTCCTTCCCCTTCCCTCTTTTTCTATTCCCCACTCGGGCCTCTTACTTCTTCTCATCATCTGCCTATCACATCCCACAGCTTCTCCCCTTCTTCCCTTTCTCCCATGGCCTATCACCTTCCACATCTCCTCTCCCCTTCCCTTTCTCCCATGGCCTATCACCTCCCACAGCTTCCCCCCTTCTTCCCTTTCTCCCATGGCCTATCACCTCCCACATCTCCTCTCCCCTTCCCTTTCTCCCATGGCCTACACCTCCCACATCTCCTCTCCCCTTCCCTTTCTCCCATGGCCTATCACCTCCCACAGCTCCCCCCCTTCCCTTTCTCCCATGGCCTATCTCCTCTCCCCTTCCCTTTCTCCCATGGCCTATCACCTCCCACAGCTTCCCCCCCTTCTTCCCTTTCTCCCATGGCCTATCACCTCCCACATCTCCTCCCCGCCTTCCCTTTCTCCCATGGCCTATCACCTCCCACATCTCCTCCCCGCCTTCCCTTTCTCCCATGGCCTATCACCTTCCACATCTCCTCTCCCCTTCCCTTTCTCCCATGGCCTATCACCTCCCACATCCCCTCTCCCCTTCCCTTTCTCCCATGGCCTATCACCTCCCACATCCCCTCTCCCCTTCCCTTTCTCCCATGGCCTATCACCTCCCACATCTCCCCCCCTTCCCTTTCTCCCATGGCCTATCACCTCCCACATCTCCTCTCCCCTTCCCTTTCTCCCATGGCCTATCACCTCCCACATCTCCTCTCCCCTTCCCTTTCTCCCATGGCCTATCACCTCCCACATCTCCTCTCCCCTTCCCTTTCTCCCATGGCCTACACCTCCCACATCTCCTCTCCCCTTCCCTTTCTCCCATGGCCTATCATCTCCCACAACTCCCCCCCTTCCCTTTCTCCCTTGGCCTATCACCTCCCACATCTCCTCTCCCCTTCCCTTTCTCCCATGGCCTATCACCTCCCACATCTCCTCTCCCCTTCCCTTTCTCCCATGGCCTATCACCTCCCACATCTCCTCTCCCCTTCCCTTTCTCCCATGGCCTACACCTCCCACATCTCCTCTCCCCTTCCCTTTCTCCCATGGCCTATCATCTCCCACAACTCCCCCCCTTCCCTTTCTCCCATGGCCTATCACCTCCCACATCTCCCCCCCTTCCCTTTCTCCCATGGCCTATCACCTCCCACATCTCCTCCCCGCCTTCCCTTTCTCCCATGGCCTATCACCTCCCACATCTCCTCTCCCCTTCCCTTTCTCCCATGGCCTACACCTCCCACAGCTTCCCCCCCCCTTCCCTTTCTCCCATGGCCTATCCCCCCACTCCTGGTGCCCCTCCTTCTCTCTCCTTTCAGACTATTTCCTCTCCAGGCCTTTCCCTCCCACCAACTGGGCTTCACCTATCACATCCTAGCTTGTTCCCTTTCACCTCTCCCCACTGTTTTATTCTGGCATTGCCCCTTTCCAGTACTGAAGAAGGGGCTTGGCCGGGAACATCGACTGTTCATTAATTTCCATAAAGGGTGCCTGACCAGCTGAGTTCCTTCAGCATTTTGTATGTGTTGGTTTGGTTATTTTTTCTTTGTTTAAAATGCTCCTGGTTGAGGTCAGGAGTGTGCATCAGTGCACAACGCTTCACAGGTGGTTGGTGCGCTGTGGGTCTTCGGAGGCCCTGTCTGTTGCCACTGACAGCTGCTCAGACAGTGAGACGTGACACGGACTCTGTCCACTGCTCTGAAGTGGCATTTGCTGGTGCTCGTGTTGACGGGACTCGCATTTCACTTATATATGTGAACATGAAGGATGTAATACTGAGGTTTTATAAAGCATCGGTCAGAATGCACTTGGACTATTCAGTGCGAATTTGGACCTCTTATCTAAAAACATATTGGAGAGGGTCCAGAGGAGGTTCACGAGAATGATTCAGGGAAAGAAAAGGTTAACACCTGACACACACAAAAAACGCTGGTGAACGCAGCAGGCCAGGCAGCATCTATAGGAAGAGGTACAGTCGACGTTTCGGGCTGGGACCTTTTGTCTAAAGGAACAGGTACAGTCGATGTTTCGGGCTGAGACCATTCGTCTATAGGAAGAGGTACAGTCGATGTTTACAGTCAGTCCTGATGAAGGGTCCCAGCCCGAAATGTCGACTGTACCCCTTCCTATAGATACTGCCTGGCCTGCTGTGTTCACCAGCACTTTTTGTGTGTGTTGCTTGAATTTCCAGCATCTGTCGATTTCCTCATGTCTGCTTTAACACCTGAGGAGTTTTTGAATGCTCTGGGCCTGTAGTAACTGGAATTTAGAAGAATGAGGGAGGATCACATTGAAACCTATCAAAATATTGAAAGGCCTTGATAGAGTGGATGTGGAGAGGATGTTTCTTATAGAGGGGAGCCTAGGACCAGAGGGCACAACCTCAGGATAGAAAGACGTTTTTTCAGGGCTCTCTCCTTCAAAGTAGCACCACCCAAGTTGACCCAGGGTAGCAAACCAATCCTCATAGAGTGATCAGAAGTGGAGAGAATAAACAATTTCAAGTTCCTGGGTGTTAATATCTCTGAGGACCTAACCTGGTCCCAACCTATCGATGCAGCTATAAACAAGGCAAGACAGCGGCTATACTTCACCTAAGACACTTGAAAAATTCCACAGATGTATATTGCAGAGAGCATTCTGACAGGCTGCATCACTCTCCGGTATGTGGGGGGGTGGGGGGGGGGTGGCTACTGCACAGGATCGAAAGAAGCTCCAGAAAGTTGCAAAATTAGTTAGCTCCATCTTGGGTTCTAGCCCCTGTAGAATCCAAGACATCTTTAAGAAGTGGTGTCTCTGAAAGGTGGAATCCATTGTTCAGGAACCCCACCACCCAGGACATGCCCTCTTCTCACCGTTACATTGTTACAGACATCACTTTAAAGCAGAGATGAGGATGAATTTCTTTAGCCAGAAGGTGGTGAATCTCTGAAATTCATTGTTGTGGAGACAAGTCATTGGGTATATTTAAAGCAGAGGTTGATATATTCTTGAGTAGCCTCCCCTGGCCACCCTCAGGGTCGCTCGGCTCGCTGTCGTCTAGAGAAACAGCCCTCAGCCCCGCCAAACTGGGTAATCAGTTTGTGTGGATGCTGTGTGAGGTACCCCACCCCGCCCAAATAACAGACAATACACCAGATACGATTAAATAATTTACAGTTTATAGATATTACTGGAACTATATAATTAAGAGAGAATAAAATATAAAAGGAAAATAAAAGGCGCCACACTTATCAAAGTTCAATCTCTTCGTGCACACAACAGTTGGAGCTCAAGGACCTTCTTCTTCACCCTGTGACCCCTCGGACCACCTCAACCGGCTGCCTGGGACCACCAACGGTGGTCGACCAGACGCTCCACACGAGTCCGTCTCCGTCTCCTTGCCGAACGCCCTCCTCGGGGTCCGACCCCGTTAGCGGACTCACAGCACCTCGTCCATCCTCTGTCTTGCTCTCCCGCCTTCTGCCCCAAAACCCCGCACATACAGTATCTTCAAATACACCAAAACCATAACAACTATCCCTATTGGTTAATAGCAGCCTCTTATCACACTCTAAACCAAAACAAGCTGCTAGCGCAAACTTTCTCAGCGTTTAACACAACAAAGCCACATTCCCCAGATTAACATAACAAAGACGCCATTTTAGTTAGCCTCCGCAGTAACATAAAAGTCGAAACCCCCTTACACTTGATTAGCCAGGGCATGAAGAGATAAGGGGGTGGTGGGGGGGAGAAGCAGAAGATTGGGGCAGAGAGGGAAAATGGATCAGCCAGTAGGAAATGGTGAAGCAGACTCGATGGGCCAAATAGCCTTATACAAAAGTGTACATTAAGTTCTTGTTATCCCAAAGATGATGGCGAGAAGGTAGGAGAATGGGGTTGAAAGGGAAAATAAATTAACCATGATGGAATGGTGGAGCAGATCTGATGGAATGAATGGCCTAATTCTGCTCCTATTTCTTTTGGTCTTATAAGTACAGGAGGGAGGAGGGATGAAATGTTCTGCTGAAGAGGGTGTGTGGAAGCAGAATGTTAGGAAGACCTTGTAGGGAACATACAGCAGCACAGATCAGGTATTCTGCAGTGCTGATTGAATCTAATGAGTTTTCAATGCTAAAAAAAATTAAGGATTGGCTATAAAGATTAGCTTTTATTTTTTCACATGTACATTGAAACATTGAAACACACAGTGAAAAGTGCCATTTGCGTCAATGACCAACACAGTCGAGGATGTGCTGGGGGCAGCCCGCAAACGTCACCATGCTTCCGGTGCCAACGTAGCGTGCCCACGAGTCACTAACCCCAACCCGTAACAGTTTTGGAATGTGTGAGGAAACCAGATCACCTGGAGGAAACCCACACAGACACAGGGAGAGTGTACAGATTCCTTGCAGAGAGTGGTGGGAATCGAATCCTGGTCGCTGATTGCTGGTCCTGTACACCAGTTGCACTAATGGCTATGTTATTGTACCTGCGCTCGAACCTCAGATTGCCTCCACACAGAAATCTGTGCAGGTTGGTGTTAGGGTAGGAGAGGGGTAGGCTGAGCAACAAATTTTGTTAAGCAAGATATTAGATTTGATTATGAAGACACTCAGTCCTCGTTTATTGTCATTTAGAAATGCATGCATTAAAAAATGATACAATGTTCCTCCAGAAAGATATCACAGAAACACAGGACAAACCAAGACTAAAACTGAAAAAACCACATAATTATAACATATAGTTACAATAGTGCAAAGCAATACCGTAATTTGATAAAGAGCACTAAAAAAAAGTCTCAAGTCCTGATAGCCCCATCATCTCATGCAGACGGTAGAAGGGAGAAACTCTCCCTGCCATGAACCTCCAAGCACCGCAAACTTGCCGATGCAGCACCATTGGAAGCAACCGACTGCAGCCGACTCTGAGTCTGTCCGAAAACTTCGAGCCTCCGACCAGTCCTCTGACACAACCTGTCCGAGCACCATCCTCTGCTGAGCGCTTCGACCCTGCCCTGGCTGCCGAGCAACAAGCAAAGCCAAGGACTTGGGGCCTTCTCCTCCGGAGATTCTGGATCACACAGTAGCAGCAGCAGCGAATCAGGCATTTCAGAAGTTTCACCAGATGTTCCTCTGTGCTCTCACGTCCGTCTCCATCAAATCAGGATTGTGCACGGCACCCCACTTGACAGATAACAGATATCGCCACTGGAGTGGCCGCTGCGAGCTGTGTCGCGCCGCCATCTTCTCCTCCCTCCTCAGTGGGATTTTGAGGTAAAATTAGGCAAATAAAGTAAGGATCAGACAAGATCTAACTGTACCAGGAAACTAACTCAAGCATAAAAACAAGAGATTCTGCAGATGCTGGAAATCTAGAATAAATCTAGAACACACAAAATGGTGGAGGAACTCAGCAGGTTAAGCAGCATCTATGGAGAGGAATGAAGAGTCGATGTTTCAGACTGAGACCCTTCATCAGGACTGGTAGAATAAGAATATGGAGGGAGGGGAAGGGGTACAAGCTAGAAGATGATAGGTGAATCCAGGTGAGGGGGAAGGTGAATGGGTGGGCTGATTCACTTAATCTTGTTCCTCTGTGCAAAGGAAGGCAGATCACTTCTACATATTGTCAAAGCCTTGTATTTGCAAAGTGAAAGTATGAGGGTGAATGTGTGGAAAGTTTGGGATTGTCCACCCGCGGAGCCGAGGCAGATGAATTATCGATTACATTCAGCACTAAAACAGATTGTTCTTTACATTCTAGGAGAACCAATGATTATGGGGACCAGACAGGAAACTAAAGATAAGAACATAAGATGCTCAAAATCCAGAGCAACACACACAAAATGCTGGTCAGGCAGCATCTATGGGGAGGAATAAACAGTTGATATTTCGGGCCGAGCCCCTTCATCAGGACTGGAAAGGAAGAGGGAAGACAGCAGAATAAAAAGGTGGGAAATGTTAAGTGTTGGGAAATCATGTGACGAATGCTGACAGGATCATCGGAGTCTCTCTTCCACCCATCTGAGATATTTATCAGGATCACTGGGTTCGCAGGGCCCTTAGTATTGTCAATGATCCCTCCCATCCTTTCAACAATCTCTGTGACCCTCTACCATCAGGCGGGAGGTACCGTATCATTAGGATGAGGACTGTTAGGATGGGAAGCAGCTTCGTCTCCCAGACCGTGAGACTACTGAACTCCCTGCCACTACTCAGGTCTCATCACGTTTGAAGCGCCAGTAACATTATACTGTTGCCTTTTTAACCTGTGTTGTAAATGCACCTTATTATTTGTTAATTTACTTATGGCAATATTACATTGTGTTGTATGCGTTATAGGTACTGTGTTGTGCACCTTGGTCTAGAGGACCATTGTTTCGTTTGGTGGTATACATGTGACAATAAACTTCAACCTGGAATCGAAAGTGGTATAGCAAGCAGAGCCTGTGAAGACGCACTGACAATACCATTGTGTCAACACTAAATGAACATGCCAGATTTCTGCCTAGGGTTTTAATGATAGGTTCACTGTGTTTATTTTCACGCCTCCTTTAGAAGGGAAAAACTTCTATATGTTTACTGTTCAGGGAATATTGCTGCTCAGAGTTGTCCTGACTGTGGCGTTTTCATTTTGTGGACCTGACTGCTTGAGATGCAGTTTAAGAAAAAGTGACCCAGCCAGGAAAAAGAATGGAAAGCCATTAGTGTGACTGAAAGCCAGGGGTCAGGCTGAAGAATAGGGACTTTGCTAGCCTGTCAATCTACCGCTCCTGTGTTCTTTGCCAGCCCTGGAAATAAAGTTGTAAGCCCGAGAGTCTAATACCTCATTTTCACTGATGGATGACTCTAGTGGAAGTGTTGTGGCTGGGGACGGTGTTAGTAATGACTTTGTGGTGTCTGGGGCTAAGAAAACTGCACAGTGGCTACACTGCCAAGGCAGAACTAAACGGATATATACCAGTTCTGTGACATGAATGTTATTGCATCCAAAAGCGCTACGGGGCTATTAAACCAAAACAATTCATGCCATCTTAAAATTTTCTTCCCCAGGCAGTTAATCTGATCAACCATTCTAGTTAGCCACCCACGTCCTCTATCTGTTATCCTGTCACTGCAGTGCATTGTAAACACTATAGACCACTTTTTATGATGCGCTCTGCATTGAAAATTACATTGAAAACCACGAGGCGGGGATCTCATTGAAACCTATCGAATGGTGAAAGGTCTTCATAGAGTGGATGTGGAAAGGATACTTCCTATGGTGAGAGACCAGAGGACACAGCCTCAAGATAGAGGGGTGTCCTTTTAGAACAGAGATGAAGAGGAATTTCTTTAGCTAGAGACTGATGAACCTGTGGAATTTGTTGCCACAGGCGGCTGTGGAGGCCAAGCTGTTGGGCATATTTACAGCAGAGGTTGATAGGTTCTTGACTGGTCAGGGCACGAAGGGATATGGGGAGCAGGCAGGAGATTGGGGCTGAGAAGGAGAATGGATCAGCCATGATGAAATGGCAGAGCAGACTAGATGGGCCAAATGGCCTAATTCTGCTCCTATATATGGTTTTATGATCTAAGTACTGTAAAATTAAAGTAAAGGCATCCGTTAGTCTTGCAAGACCATGGATCTGCGCCTGGAAAGTCTTCACTCTCCAGGGTGCAGGCCTGGGCAAAGTTGTATGGAAGACCAGCAGTTGCCCATGCTGCAAGTCTCCCCTCTCCACGACACCGATGTTGTCCAAGGGAAGGGCATTAGGACCCATACAGCTTGGCACCAGTGTTGTCGCAGAGCAATGTGTGGTTAAGTGCCTTGCTCAAGGACACAACACGTTCCCTCGGCTGGGGCTCCAACTAGCGACCTTCAGGTAGCTAGTCCAGTGCCTTAACCACGTGGCCACGTGCCCACTCTAAGTACTGTACATGCTAATATATATGTACTTACACACATTTTATTCCATATCCGTACTTCTAACTTTACTCGATATAATTGTTTATTCTTTATAACTGTTGAAAGTTGTTGTTTTTGCTGCATGATGCTCCAACACGGCAAATTCCCAGTACATGTAAGTGTGTATGGTGAGTAAAGAGGACCCTTGGTCTGCCATGAGATTGCAAGGCTTTCTGTGGTGTTTGACAGTAAAGCGCTATTTATTCATTGATTGTGGATGTTGTGGGAAGGATGGTATTCATTGAACTTCCCCCCTCCAATTGGAATGGTTCACTCAACCTTTTCAGAGTAACCAAGAGCCGTTGCATTGATCCAGCTCAAATGCACAGACCTCAGTGAAACAGAGAGGATTTTAATGATGAATCAGCGGTTCCACATTCGCCCATGCGTTTATGGAATTTGGTATATGGAGATGCAGCACAGTAACAGGCCCATCTGGGCCAATGAGCCCAATCAAACCCATGTGACCACGTGACTTACTGACCCATACGTCACACAAAATGGCGGAGGAACTCAGCAGGTCAGGCAGCATCAATGAAGGGAAATAAACAGTCAACGTTTCGGGCTGAGACCATTAATCAGGATCTGACGCTGCCTGAATCCCTGAGTTCCTCCAGTACTTTTTTTGTGTGTGTGTGTGACGGAACAGAATTTAATCCATACAAACTGGGGCCAGTTATCTCCAGAGCTTCTCATCTCTCGTATCCTCTACTGTTGGATGCGGGATATTTATTTATTTCTTTATTGAGGTCCAGTGTGGAGTAAGACATTCTGGCACATCGAGCTGCAACGCCCAGCACCTCGATTTAACCCTAGTCTAATTACAGGACAATTTACAATGACCATTTCACCTGCTAACTGGTATGCCTTTGGACTAGGCAAGGAAACCCAAGCACCAGACGAAACCCAACAGGGAGAATGTACAATCTCCTTACAGACAACAGCAGGAATTGAACCTAGGTCGCTGTCACTGTAATAGCTTTATGGTAACCTGCTGCGCTTCCATGATGTCCCAAATGTCAGCTTTTTATTTTATTTATCTGAATTTAAATTCCCGAGCTCTCTCGGTGGGATTCAAACTGCCGTCCCACAATTAATAGCCCAGGCCTCTGGGTCAATTCAAATACTCCTCTCAACCTTATTCCATTGTTTTTATTTTTCAGTAGATTGAATTTTTTTGCATCAGTTTAATAGATATTAATTTTATTTGTCACCTGTCTGCAGAAACATCAAAGCATACTGTATTTAATATTTATTATATTTGAGTAATCTTGTGTGTGTATATATATATAACATAGATTAAGCATTCTTGTTTATTTAAATAATTAATTATGGATAACGTGTAAAAGTACATAAATTACATACATCGTCATGCTACCACATGATAGGTGCACGTTTCGCTTAAAGTAAACTCAAAGTTAGACTTGCATTTCAGACTCCTGCAGCTTCCTTTGAATTAGTTTAAAGTTTTGAAGTTATAAAACACTCGTCGTGGCTATCCCTCGAGGTCGAGGATGATGGTCTTCATTCTGTTGATCTACTTATGGGCTCTCAAGTGGCTTATGAGTACAATCTTGGCTTTGAAAGTTCTTCTGCATTCAGGACAGGTAGTTCCAGATGGCAGATCGGGCTTTGGTTGTTGCTGCCTCACTTTCCATTTTCTTCTCTTTTCTTCTAATTCTGCACATCTGTTGGCTTCGAAAGTTGCTGTTCCTTCTCGGATGATGGCTTGCCAGAGTTTCCTGTCCTTGGCATTGGTTTCCCAATTGTTGATGTCGATGTTACATTTCTTCATGTTGGCTTTTAAGACGTCTTTGAATCTCTTCTGTTGTCCGCCTCTTTTACATTTGGCCTCTTTAAGCTGGGAGTAGAAGATTTGTTTCGGCAGATGTTCGTCTTTCATCCGAACAACATGACCGCTCCATCTTTGGTTCTTGATGACGTAGGCTTCAATGCTTGTTGAAGTGCATCGTCTGCAGAAACTTAAATCAGCGAGGATTATGCTGGGCCGCAGCAAGCATCACCATGCTGTTGGCACCACATAGCATGCCCTCAACTCACTGACCCTAACCCCGATGTGGATGGATTGTGGGAGGAAACCCATGCCATCATAGGGAGAATGTAATGTACAAATTCCTTCCAGACAGCAGTGGGAATCGATTCACGATCTTACCGCCGGTGCTGTAAAGCGTTGCAATAACTTCTATGCTACCATGGGGAAAGAAAAGCAGCATTTATATAACCCCTCTTCCTACCATAAAGGAGTGTGTCAAAACACATCTGAGTGAACTACCTTGACCATACTATGTTGGCGTGGAACGTGTGGTGACGCTTTGGGGCTGCCACCAGCACATCCTTAGGCTGATTGTTAACACCAACAATGCATTTCGCTGTACGTTTGGATCTACATGTGATAAATAAGTCTGAATTTGAATCTGGATAATTTAGTTTGTAACTCATTCATTAGAAGCAGCCTTGAGAGGCTCCCCCGTTGGTCAGACTCGATCATCGATGTTGTGCGATAGCTGTCTACGTGATACACAAGCCAGGGCAGTACGATATGGAGAGCCACTGTTGCCCATGTAGCAGGCTCCCCCTCACCACGCAGCTGATGAATCCAAAGAAACAGCAGAGACTGATACAGTTTGGCACCAACATGCATCAGTCTGCCTTGAACTCAATTTAGCACTGCCTCAGGACTCCAGCTCTGGATTTTTCCAGGCAACACACACAAAGCGCTGGAGGAACTCAGCAGGCCAGGCAGCATCTATGGAATAGAGTACAGTCGCTGTTTCGCACCGAGAACCTTCGTTGTTTTTAAAATCTTCCGATCCTTGCAGGACGTGAGAAAGTCAAAGAGCTAGTGATTGAAAGCATGGATCTGGTGGAGGATAAAGTAGCAGGCTGGTCCATTACAGGCGGCGGAGAGAGAATCCCAGAGTTGTGGAAGTGACTGGGATAGGAACGCCAGGTACGTCCTCATGACGGAAAGTGTGGCGTGTAGAATGGGGTGGGAGAACCAGTGGGAGAAACAGTCAATTGACCTGGGGTCCTCAGAGAGTCCAAATCAAGAAGCTTGAAAACAAATCTGGAAGCCATGTGGTACAAGCTGGTGGTGAAGACATGTTCCCGGGAAGGATGCACGTCTGTAGAAGTGGGTCTGGGTAGGCACGTGGTCGAAGATTCTCTCTTGTCTGGATTTTTCCTTGGGGTTTGCTCCTGAAGCCTTTCTCATGAGTGGATATAATCACAAGGCAGTGGAGGTTTGAGATCAGAGTTTTCCTTCTCCTATACGAGCTGCCAACTACGGCCAATGAGCCTTGTCTGCCGGAAGAAGATTGAACAGAAACAAAATCAGCCTCATCCATTGGTACAGTTACTTAGCAGACTGAACCATGTGAAGAGAGTTGTGGTAAGAATCAAATCAAAAGCCCTTGTGAACAGTTAGAAGCAAGGGGTGAAAACACAGTTGAAAGTAAAGGACAACTTCTTTAGCCAGAGGGTGGTGAATCTGTGGAATTCATTGCTACAGATGGCTGTGGAGACCTAGTCATTGGGTAAATTTAAAGTAAAGTTTGATAGGTTTTTGATTAGTGAGGGGGTCAAAGGTTATGGGAGGAATGGGGTTGTGAGGGATAATGAATCAGCCATGTTGGAATGGCAGTGCAAACCTGATTGGCCAAATGACCTAATTCTGCTCCTACGGTCTTATGTCAATGAACACATGGGACTGGATAAAGCAATACCCAAAGTCAGCTTGTAATGGATGCTCAGAAAGCCTGGAGGATTATAGGAAGTGCGATGGTGAAATTCAAACAGAATTTTGAATGGAAAAGAGAGTTCATGAGAAAGTCCTCACAGGTCAAACCATGGAGACCCCTCAGACCCTCCATAAATACTGAATGTGAAGGGAAGGATGAAATTAAAGGAAAAAGGTTGGTCCATTGGAGATCTTACCTGCATCCTGGATGTGAGAGGGTAGATGTATAAAGTTCTGAAAGAATTTTATATCTCCTTCTCTGCTTGTTTTTGGATGAGAGGGATGAAGCTGATATTGATGTTCAGAGTGAACAATGCAAGATACTAGAGAACATATTACGCAATCCAATGGCTTGAAATATGTTGGCAGGTATGGATAAAATGTATCTTGGGTGCTTGGAGGAAATGAGTGCATGTTGTAAGTGTGATTTTTCGCTCCTGACACTGGTTGATGTTACTTCACTGTTCATTGAGGCAGTGGGGGTAGACTGATGTTGGTGTTGGGCACATTGTTGGAGAGAGTGCTCAGACAGCTCTACCTCCTGTACCTAAGAAAGCGGCACTGAATGTATGTTTGTGGTCTTCACTGTCGTAGCCCATCCACTTCAAGGTTTGATGAGTTGTGCATACAGAGATGTGCTTCTGCACACCACTGCTGTAAGGCGTGGTTACTTGAGTTACTATCGGCTTCCTGTCGGCTTGAACCAATGGGGCCATTCTCAAAGTTCAAAGTAAATTTATTACCAAAGTACATCTACATCACCTTATACAACCCTGAGATTCATTTTCTTGTTGGCATACTCAATAAATCCAATAACCATAATAGAATCAACAAGACGGACAACCAGTATACAAAAGACAACAAACTGAGCAGATGCAAAAAGATGGAAAAATAATAGTAAATAAATAAGCAATAAATATTGAGAACATGAGATGAAGAGTCCTTGAAAGTGAGATCATGGGTTGTGGGAACAATTCAATGAAGTTATTCCCTCTGATTGAAGAGGTTGAGGGATAATACCGGTTATTCTACCTGGTGGTGTAAGTCCTGATGTTCCTGTACCTTCTTCCTGATGGTAGGTGCGAGGTGGTCTCTGATGATGGAAGCTGCTTTCCTTCACACCATGTAGATGTGCTCAATAGTTGGGAAGGCTTTACCTGTGACGGACTGGGCAGTATCCACCGTTTTTTTGTAGGATTTTCCATTTAAGGGCGTTAGTGTTTCCATACCAGGCTGTGATGCAGCCAGTCAATATACTCTCTCCACCACACATCTATAGAAGTTTCTCAAAGTTTTGATGGCATGCTGAATCTTTGCAAATTTCGAAGGAAGTAGAGGCACACCATGCTTTCTTCTTCATTGCACTTACACACTGGGCCTAGGACAGATCCTCTGAAATGATAACACCGAGGAATTTAAAGTTACTGACCCTCTCCACCTCAGGTCACCCAATGAGGACTGGCTCATGGTCCTCCGGTTTACTTCTTCTAATCAGCTCCTTGGTCTTGCTGACATTGAGTAAAAGGTTGTTCAGACTCCCTCCTATATGCTGATTCGTCACCACCTTTGATTTGGCCTTGTCATGCACCTGTACTGACGGAGATTGTGGAGGAGATGTTGCTGCCAATCCAAATTGACTGGGGTCTGCAAGTGAGGAAATCAAGGAACCAATTGCTTAAGGAGGGATTGAGGCCTAGGATTTGAAGCTTATTGATCGTTTTTGAGGGGATGATAATACTGAATGGTGAGCTGTATCAGTAAAGAGCCTCCTGATGTACACACCTTCACTCTCCAGATGTTCCAATGTTCCAGGGATAGGTGAAGAGACTATGAAATGGCATCTGCTGTGGACTTGTTGTGCTGGTAGGCAAATTGGAGTGGATTCAAGTTAATTCTCAGGTAGGAGTTCATATATTTCAACATCAGTCTCTCAGTACACTTCATCACTGTGGATGTAAGTATTACTGGACATAACCGTTATTCTCCATTACCCCTCATTCTTCTGAATTCCAGTGAATACAGGCACGGAGCCATCAGGCCGTGGATAAAGACAGTCCTTCCAGGTGAGGCGACACTTCACCTGTGAGTCGGCTGGGGTAACTTACTGCGTCCGGTGCTCCCGATGTGGCCTTCCATGTCCCATTCCCATTCTGATATGTCTATCCACGGCCTCCTCTACTGTAAAGATGAAGCCACACTCAGGTTGGAGGAACAACACCTTATATTCCGTCTGGGTAGCCTCCAACCTGATGGCATGAACATTGACAAACTTCCGCTAATGCCCCACCTCCCCCTCGTACCCCATCCATTATTTATTTATATACACACATTCTTTCTCTCTCTCTCCTTTTTCTCCCTCTGTCCCTCTCACTATACCCCTTGCCCATCCTCTGGTTTTTTATCCCCCCCTCTCCCTTTTCTTTCTCTCGAGGCCTCCTGTCCCATGACCCTCTCATATCCCATTTGCCAATCACCTGTCCAGCTCTTGGCTCCATCCCTCCCCCTCCTGTCTTCTCCTATCATTTTGGATCTCCCCCTCCCCCTCCCACTTTCAAATCTCTTACTAGCGCTTCTTTCAGTTAGTCCTGACAAAGGGTCTTGGCCCGAAACATCGACTGTACCTCTTCCTAGAGATGCTGCCTGGCCTGCTGCGCTCACCAGCAACTTTGATGTGTGTTGCTTAAACTATGTACAAGTAGGGAGTGATCTTTTTTTTACAACATATTCATTGATTTGTGAGAATAAAATCAGGCCTGCGAGGTGTTATGTAGCTAAACCATTTTTCCCAGTATGAATCAAATTGTTCCAACTTATGATTAACAGATGTTGTTATCTTCTCCATTTTGTAAATGTCCATTGTAATTTCCATCCATGCGTTTAAAGTTGGGCTCTCCTGTAATAACCATTTCCTGGTAAGAGTCATTTTACCAGCCACCAGCAGTATATTCATCAAATATTTATCTCTTTTCAACCATTCTTGAGGTATATACCCAAAATATATGGTCTTACTTTCTAAGGGTATTTCACATTTAAAGATGTCTTGTCGGACATTGGGTATCCCACTCCAATAGTCTTTGATAACGGGGCATTCCCAGAAAATATGATAATGGTTTGCATTCTGATTTCCACAATTTCTCCAGCAAATAGGGAGGTTACTATCATAATGGGATTTCTGAGAGGGTGTAATAAAATATCTCATCAAGATTTTCCATCGAAACTCCTTCCATTTCTGTGAACTGGTACACTTCCATTGATACCTCCATATTATTGTCCATTCTTCTTCAGATATAATTATCCCTCCTTCCTTCTCCCATTTTGTTTTAATGTATGAAATCGAATGTGTTTTAAGATTTGACAAACCCTTATACACGCTTGAAGTGATTCTACTACCATTATCTGAATTATATACTTTCCTAAATAGCTCTATCAAACATGTACTTGCCTTGATTACATTTTTAACCCTCCTATTAACATACTGTCGCATCTGTAAATACTGATAAAAGTCTTGTTTTTCTAATGTGTTTCTCTTTAAGCATTTCAAAACTGAAGTGTTCCTTCTTTCATTATATTGCAAAGAACTGTTATTCCTTTAGCTGTCCAGACCTTAAATCTAGCATCCAGTTTATTTGGCGTAAAATCCGAGTCATATGCTCACCATTTAAGAATCGCACTGTCTCCCTCTAGTTTATATTCTTTTATAATAGTTTTCCATATTTTAAGAGTCCATTTCGGCTGTGGTCGGGTGCTTCCAGGGTGCTGCATCGGCAAGTTTGTGGCGCTGGAGGTTCATGGCAGGAAGAGGTTTTCCCTTCTACCGTCTGCGTGAGATGATGGGACTTTCGAGCCTTCGAGACCTTTTTTTTACCGTGTCCATGGTCTGTTCTTTATCAAATTACGGTATTGCTTTGCACTGTTGTAACTATATGTTATAATTATGTGGTTTTTGTCAGTTTTTTAGTCTTGGTCTGTCTTGTGTTTCTGTGATATCATACTGGAGGAACATTGTATGATTTTTTAATGCATGTATTACTAAATGACAATAAACGAGGACTGTGTGTCATCATAATCTAATCTAATCTAATGTATATAACCATCTAATGTATATAGGTACAAGACAACGTTTCTCAGAAACAGTGTTCTGAGCACATAACACACATAACACATGCTAACTTATGAAGGTAAGGATAAAATCTACAGCTGAATCATGCATAAATAACAAACTAAAGTGCATAAATTAAATATCATGAGTGTGGAGCAGATGACACTTTGAATACAAAGCGGCAGGGAGTTCAGAAACCTAATGATCCAAGGGAGTTGCCATACCAAGCCTTGATACATCCAGACAGAATGCTTTTTATTGTAGAAGATATGGAATAAACAAACAATTAGATCATACTGGAAGTTCCTAAACTTAAACTAATGTTACAGTTCTGTCACTACAGAATGATCACATTAGAGTAGTAACTCGTTTATTATTGTCAGCCCTACTGAGATACAGTGGAAATATTTTGTTCTTGTATGCCACCCTTACAGATCATTTTGAAACATAAATGCATCAGGGTAGTACAAAGGGAAAAGCCATAACAGAATTCAGAATATAGTGTTATGGTTACAGTCGCAGAAAAGGTGCTGTGCAGGGAGGTTCTTCAGATGCTGGAAATCTGAAGGACCTTGGCCCGAAACATCTGCTGTTTATTCCCTTCCATGGATGTTGCCTGGCCTGCCGAGCTCCTCCAGTGTTTTGTGTGAGTGCACAAGGACCTTGACAAGGTAGATTATGAGGTCAGGAGTCCATCTTTATCATACAAGAGGTTTGTTTATGATTTTTATAACAGCAGGTTAGAAAATGTCCTTGACCCTGCTGGGTCACCCTTTCAGGCTCTTGTATCTTCTGTCCAAAGGAAAGGGGGTTGGAGTGGGGGAAGAAGAGAGAATATCTCGGGTGGGTAGGGTCTTGAATTTTGCCGGCTGCTTTCCCAAGGCAGTGGGAAGCGTAGACAGAGTCGATGGAGGAGAGGGAGGTTTTCACGATGCACTTTGAAGATGTTGTGAGGAAAGATTGTCCAGCTTGGAGTAGGTTACTGTGGAACACTGGAGGCTAGGGGACACTTAATTAAAATCAGAACCAGAATAAGAAGTGGGTTTACTATCACTGACATACAGTACGCTGTGAAGTTTGCAGGAGGAGTACAGTGCACACCATAAAAAATAGTTACTGAGAGAAATATAAAAAAAGTGCAAAAATAGAACAAAAAGTGAGGTAGGGTTCATTGTCCATCATCCGTTCAGAAATCTGATGATAGAGGGGAAGCTGTTCTTAAAATATTGAGTAACAGGCATAAAAGTTGCTGGTGAACGCAGCAGGCCAGGCAGTATCTATAGGCAAAGGTACAGTCGACGTTTCAGGCCGAAGGGTCTCGGCCTGAAACGTCGACTGTACCTCTTCCTGTAGATGCTGCCTGGTCTGCTGCGTTCACCAGCAACTTTGATGTGTGTTGCCTGAAATTCCAGTATCTGCAGATTTCCTCGTGTTTGCGGTCTTAAAGTATTGAGCGTGTCTCTTCAGCCTGCTGTACCTCCTCCCAGACGGCAGCAGTGAGGAGAAAGCATGTCCTGGGTGACGAATCTCCTTAATGATAGAAGCCAGCTCCTTGAGGCTTCGCCTGTTGAAGATGTCCTCGATGGTGGTCAGGCTGGTGTCCATGATGGAGATGCCTGAGTTTACAGCCCTCAGCAGTTTCTTCAGATCCTGTGCAGTAGCCCCCCCACCCCCCACCACAATACCAGACAGTGATGCAGCCAGTCAGAACACTCTCCACAGTACATCTATAGAAATTTGCTGGAGTCTTTGATGACTCACCGAACTTCCTCAAATTCCATATAAACCAAGCCATATAAATTATAGGAGGCCTATAAAGAAATAGTGGCAAGGACCCGTCCCCTTAACTCAGCGACGGTTCAATTTGATTGGTTGGAGGGTTTAAAGGGGAATTGAGGAGACAGGTAATTTAAGTGGTGGGGTCTGGAACCTAAGTCCTAAAAGGGGGTGGGGGCAGCAACTGTCACCATAGGGTACAGTACCATGATGACGACTGGAATGACTGTGAAGCAGAAAGTCTCGGGTAAGACAAGTTTATATTTTGCTAGCAGGGGTACAAAGGCCCAAGTGGCCTCCTTCAGCACTGTCACTGTTTATGAGTGGATCATTCGAGGATACGTCTGCATCCTGTTTAAAAGTCAATATTTGTAAAGAACTGAGATGTTGAGTTTATTGCCATCTGCACAAGTCCACGGTGTAATGAAACGACACAATTAGGGAAAAAGATCACTGGAGAGACAGAGTGAGAGGGAGGAGGAGGGAGAGAGAAGTAGGTTATAGGTGTTGGCTGCTGCCTGCATGGTGGGGGAGGTGAGGGGTCAGTGCTTCTGCTGGTGTGGGTGGGGGTGAAGCAGGAGCCCCTGCTTTTGCTGCTACATGTGCGATGGGGGGGGTGGAAGGGGAGAGACTTTGGGCTGTCGATGTTTCTATTGTTCTATGGGGTTTCTTTGTTTCGTGGATGTCTGTGAAGAGGGTGAAATTCAAGTTGCGTACTAGATACATACTCTGATATTAAATGTGCTTTGAAACTTCGAATAAACGGCCCATCGTGGCGCAAAGTGACCCACGTGGTGATACCGTTGAGGTCGTAATTAGATTGGTTCAAGATCCAAATGGCTGAAGGGAAGGAATTGTTCTTGAACCTGGAGTGTGGAGACCTCTGCTTCTGTGCCTTCTGTCCAATGATAGCTGCGAGAAGACAGAATGACCTTTGATGATAGATGTCGCCTTCTTGTGACAGCTTATCATGTAGATGCCTTTGATAGCGGGGTGAGGGATATGCCTGTGACGTATTGGGCCTTAAAGAGCGATTTCCCCTGACTAACTGAACTCAGGAGGTGAATCAGCTAAAGGACCTGCTTCTGGGCTGTGTAACTCCAGCCAGGACTAATGATCTCATCAGGCAGCTAGCGGAAAAGGGTTAATGAGTCCAGCAGAAGCAGGGAGATGAATTAACACAGACAATTGCAGCGACATGATCACTGAATCACTCTGAGCCAGCGGCAAGCTCTGTTATTGTTGAAGAAACTAATATTAGTTCAGCCCGCTAACCCAGTTAAATACAATAACTCCTCCCAGCTCATTTCTGCAAAAGGATCAAAGGTTGAAAGCAACTTTAGAAAAGTAAATACATCAAACCTCCATTCTGCTTTGAACTTTTGGGCAGTATTTTTCACTCTAACAAGCCCCTTAGCTACCAGGATTTTGAACTGAACTAAAACACTCTCTCGGATTATTTTTATTCCTAACTCAATCTTGTACAAGTGTTGTTTATTTTGCACATGTGTAAGTTACGCACTGTATAATCTAGTTTAACTTCAAGTTCAGTAAGACTGTCTAACACAGGTGTCGCGTATGCTGGAGCGCATGCTTGGCGATGGCTTCTTCAACAAGAACACAGATTGCCACTTCATCCATAGCCTCCTCTTGTGCCAAGATGAGGCCGCCCTCAGGGTGGAGGAGCACCAGCTTATATTCTGTCTGGGTAGACTCCAACCTGATGGCATGAATATCAATTTCTCCTTCTGGTAAAATAAAATTCCACTCCTCCCTTCTATTCCCCACTCCGAACTTTTACCTCTTCTCACCTACCTACCACTTCGCCCTGGGTCCCCTCCTCCTTCTCTTTCTCCTACGGTCCACTCTCCTCTCCTAGCAGATTCCTTCTTCTCCAGCTCTTGACCTTTCCCACCCACCTGGCTTCATCTATCACCCTCCAGCTACCCTCCTTTCCATTCTCCCATCCTTTTATTCTGGCATCTTTCCCCTTCCTTCTCAGTCCTGAAGAAGAGTCTCGACCCAAAAGTGCGAGAAACCATTGAGTGGCAAAGTGACCCACGTGGTGATACCGTTGAGGTCGTAATTAGATTGGTTCAAGATCCAAATGGCTGAAGGGAAGGAATTGAATGCAATAATTCATATTTTTATAAACTATTTTATAGGGCATTGGTCAGGTCATATTTGGAAAATTGTGAGTAATTTTTGCCCTGGTATCTAAGGAGAGATGTGCCGGCCCCAGAAAGGGTCCAGAGGAGTTTTACAAAAATGATTCTGGTAATGAAACATATGAGGAGCATTTTATGTCTCTGGGCCTTTACTCGATGGAGTTCTGAAGGATGAGGGGGGGTGGGATCACATTGAAACATATTGGATACTGAAAGGCCTGGATATAGTGGATGTGGAGAGGATGTTTCTATTGGTAAAATCTGAGGGTACTGTATCTGAATAAAGGAGCATCTCTTTAAAACAGAGATGAGGAGAAATTTCTTCACCTCATCTCTGTGGAATCTATTGCCACAGAGGGCTGTGGAGGTCAAGTCATTGGGTGTATTTAAGGCAGATATTGATAAGACCTTGAGGAAGCCAAGTAACAACACCCCCAGGCAGGCATTAAAACGGAAACCAAAGAGATGTTGGGGACGAAATTAGATGAGGGGGACACTGCTGGTCCACCCTCGGGGATGGTAGCTCATCAATGGCCTATGCTCCACTGGGAGCCATGGGTCCAAGAAGAGGAAGAAGTTCTTTATCTTACTGCGGTTTTCTTTGCACTGTATCAACTATTTCATTCTCCTTTATATTTGTGTACTGGAAATGACATTAAACAAACTTGAATCTTGAGATGGTGGGAGAATGGGGTTTAAAGAAAAATCAAGCATGATTGACAGGGAGAGCAAAATCAATGGGCTGAATGGCCTAATTTTGCTCCTACATCTTCTGGTCTTCTGGTGGCTTTGTTCTGTTTTCAATGTGGGTAATATCAAGTGTTTCACAATGGGTCTATGTTCACCTATTGAGATCCATACCCATCCCAACCTCAATGGCTTGCTTTATAATTGCTTTTTTAGACTTTGTGCAATAAAACTGCAGTTACATGAATGTCCATTATGAGCCGAAAAATTTACCATCACCATCTCCTGCAGGGCTCACACTGTGAAATACATTAAATCTTTAGAGAATCTCGCTGACTGCAGCTGACAGGAGCATGTAATTACTTGCAGCTAGCTTAAGAATCAGTGGTGTTAATAGAGGGATTGAACACACTGCTTCACCCGTGCTGCATTCAATGTAATGAATAAAGAATATCAGTTTGAAGCTTATCTCCATCGCACAGCACTGGGGATATTTAATTTATTCCCCACTCATTCAGACTTTGAGCTTAAGATCAGGGCACCTAGTCCAATCCATGTCTATATTTGGACATAATGGACTCATGTGACCTCTCACTCCAATAAACAATACCTTTGGTATTGTCTCCTTAGATTGAACAATGAGTATTATTATTGGAATCTGAACAAATTTGGAATGCAATGGAACTTTAGATATATCGACAACCGTCATTCACTGGCACGGGAAATTCTGCAGATCCTGGAAGTCCACACATAAAGTGCTGGAGGAACTCAGCAGGCCAGGCAGCATCCATGGAAAAGGGTAAACAGTTGACGTTTCGGGCCGAGACCCTTCATCAGGACTGTTTATAGATGCTGCCTGGCCTGCTGAGATCCCCCAGCATTTTGTGAAACTTTTTATTGCTACGTTCAAAAGATGTACGGGTTGGTAAGTTAGTTGGTCACAAGGGTGTGACTAAGCGGCGTGGGCTCATTGGGCTGGAAGGACCTGTTACGTTGCTGCATTTCTAAATAAAAACCAAAATAAGAACGAGGCCATGGGAGTATTTGAACATGTTGGGTATCAGACTGATGGGTTTGCTCTACAGGAGCAGGCCTGGACTTGATGGGCCGAAAGGCCTCCCATGTCATGAAAATCCAATGATTGAGTGATTGAGAGAACATTGATTGATCCAAGTGCTTCAAACCATGAAGCAGCCACCCAGAGCTCTGAGTATTTACCATCAACACGGGGAGCAGCTGGAGACTCCCAGTGGCGGGGTGATCACCTTAAAGGAGAGGAGATCAGGTAATCGAGCAAACTGACACCGGATGGGGATGAGGTACTGATGGACTCCTATTGGTTCAAAGGCACATGAGATGAAAGGGAGCACTGACGAAAGCAGTGTGGGCGGGACAATAGAATATAGAATAGTACAGCACAGTACAGACCCTTTGGCCCACAATGTTGTGCCGACCCTTAAACCCTGCCTCCCATATAACTCCCCACCTTAAATTTCTCCATATACCTGTCTAGTAGTCTCTTAAACTTCACTAGTGTATCTGCCTCCACCACTGACTCAGGCAGTGCATTCCACACACCAACCACTCTCTGAGTAAAAAACCTTCCTCTAATATCCCCCTGGAACTTCCCACCCCTTACCTTAAAGCCATGTCCTCTTGTATTGAGCAGTGGTGCCCTGGGGAAGAGGCGCTGGCTATCCACTCTATCTATTCCTCTTAAGTGCAAGGAAAGAGGAGAGTCACCAAGAGAAACAAAGGAATGAGGTGGCTAAAGAGCAGAGAGGTTTTCTCATACCAGACCAGAGATATCTGTTCACCGATAGGTGAAGGTTCTATCAGTCAGGGTCAACCATGAATGTTGCATCCTAGCTATCTAGATGTGCAGTCCTGGACAGTACGATATGGAGAGCAAGCAAGCTCCGTGTAGCAAGCTCCCCTCTCCATGCATCAGATGAGCCTAAAAGAATGGCAGAGGCCGATACAGTTTTGCACCAGTGGTGTTGCAGGAGTGGCCAATCAGAGCTGAACTCAATGTAGGACTATCCTAGGGACTCCAGCTCTGGATTTTTCCCTTGAGGTTTACTCCGGAAGCCTTCCCCAAAGATGGGTATAGCTGCAAGGCCGCGGAAGTTTGAGATCAGAGTTATGCTTCTCCTAGACGAACTGCAAACCACGGCATGCTTGGGCACATAGAACATAGAACATAGAATAGTACAACACAGTACAGGCCCTTCGGCCCACAATGTTGTGCCGACACTCAAACCCTGCCTCCCATATAAGCCCCCACCTTAAATTCCTCCATATACCTGTCTAGTAGTCTCTTAAACTTCACTAGTGTATCTGCCTCCACCACTGACTCAGGCAGTGCATTCCACGCACCAACCACTCTCTGAGTAAAAAACCTTCCTCTAATATCCCCCTTGAACTTCCCACCCCTTACCTTAAAGCCATGTCCTCTTGTACTGAGCAGTGGTGCCCTGGGGAAGAGGCGCTGGCTATCTACTCTATCTATTATCATTCCACAATGATAATAGGCTTGCCAACAACATCGAAGATAAAGGAGTCTACAAGAGACTCTTCAACATTGTGACAGGTTTATGTGCAATAAAAAGAGGCAGACATTATCAAAAATAAGGCTGCTGTTAATAAATGAGGGAGGGGGATGGAGGAAGGAAGGGAGGGAGGGGGGAGAGAGAGAGAGAGAGAGAGATAGAGAGATGGGGGAGGAGAGGTATAAAGCAGGGGTGATACGTTAGTGTGGCGGTTAGCCTAACACTATTACCAGGAACTCGGGTTCAATTAACCTGGACCCTCCCTATCACTGAGCACATCTACACGAAACGCTGTTGTAGGAAAGCAGCATCCATCATCAGGGATACCCCACCACCCAGGCCATGCTCTCTTCTCGCGGCTGCCATCAGGAAGAAGGTACAGGAGACCCAGGAGCCAATGACCAGGTTCAGGGACAGTTACTATCCTTCAACCATCAGGCTCTTGAACCGGAGGAGATAATTTCATCAACTTCACTCACCCCGTCATCAAAATGTTCCCTCAACTAATGGACCCAATTTCAACGACTCTTCATCTCATGTTCTCAATATTTTATTGCTTATGTATTTATTATTATTATTTATTTCTTTTTGTACTTGCAGAGTTTGTTGCCTTCTGCACTTCGGTTGGACGCCCAAGTTGGAGCGGACTTCCACTGATTCTGTTATGGTTATTATTCTACAGTGGATTTACTGAGTACGCCCACAAGAAAATGAATCTCAGGGTTGTACGTGTGCTTTGAAATTTGAATTTTGAATTCTGCCACTGTGTGTAAGGAGTTTGTACCTTTCCCCGTGAACATGTGAGTTTTCTCTGGGTACTCCAGAAGACGTTCGTGAGAGTGATTTTGGGAAAGAGTGAAAGGTGAAATATGGATGTAATTGGGTAGTATGGGCTCATAATAAATAAAACATTATTAAAACAAGGTAGGGATGTGGGCTTGTCAGGGTAGGCGCTGGTGCCCACACTTAGGGGAAGAGCAGTTCTTTACATTGATGTAATCGTGGCATATTGGCCTTGTACAGATAGGGGTGGCATGGTACTGTAGTGGTTTGTGTAATGCTTTACAGCACTAGTGATCCAGGCCCAATTCTCATTGCTGTCTGTAAGGAGTTTGAATGCTTCCCTGAGACTGTGTGGGCTTACCCCGGTGGTCTGCTTTCCTCCCACGTTTCAAACACGTATGGGTTAGTAAGTTGTGGGCGTACTATGCTGGCGCTGCAAATATAGTGACACTTGCAGGCTGCCCCCAGTGCATCCTCGGATTGTGTTGGTTGTTGACACAAACGATGCATTTCACTGTGCGTTTCGATGTACATGTAAGGGGTTTCTTCTTCTATGTTACTGCGTAGGCTAATTAAAATGGCTTCTTTGTTATGTTATAATTAAGATGCTTCTTTGTTATGTTAAATGCTGAGAAAGTCCTCTCGCTAGCAGCTTGTTTGGGTTATATTATTGATAATAGAGCGAACGAACCAATTGGGATAGATGTTATTCTTTCTAGTGTGTCTGTAAGTTATTGTGTTGCGTGGGTTTTTGGGCAGAAGGCGCGAGAGACAGAGAGAGGATGGACAAGGTGCTGTGAGGTGGCGAGCGGGATCGGACCCTGAGCAGGAGTCCAAGGTCCAGGGTTTTCGATGAGGAGAGGAGATGAAGACAGAGTCGTGTGGAGCGTCTGGTTGACCACCGTGGTTGGTCCCAGGCGGCAGGTCAAGGTGGTCAGAGGGGATCGAATGATGAAGAGAGGATCATTACTAGCGCTCCAACTGCTTGTGCACAAAGAGATTGAACTTTGATAAGTGTGGTGCCTTTTATTGTCCTTTTATATTTTATCTTTATTCATTATATAGTTCCAGTAATATCTATAAACTGTAATTCATTTAATCGCATATGGTGTATTGTCTGTTATTTGGCAGGGTGGGGTACATCAAACAGCATCCACACAAGCTTAATTACCCAGTTTGGAGGGGCCGAGGGCTGTTTTCCTAAACGACAGTGAGCTGAGCGACCCTGAGGCTTGCCGGGGGCGGGGGGTACATACTTGTGAGAAATAAAGCTAATCTCTTTAAAATTCAAAGTTCAAGTTTATTGTTGATATGCACAAGCAATTAGAAATGCCACAGTGATTAGCCTTTTTCAGCAACTACACTCTGCACTACATGATGAAGTCAAATATAAGTTAACATAAATTTAACACTGGTGGGAGGGACAGTGTTTGGTTTCCACTCCCGCTCCTCTAAACTAGAATATAAAGGCTAGGATGCAATTCTGAAGTGTTATAAGGGATTGGTCAGACCACATTTGGTGAATTGTGCCCCATATCTAAAAAAGGATGTGCTGGCAATGGAGTGGGCCCAGAGGAAGTTTACGGGAACAGGAGGGAGGTGAATTATTTAATGTGCACATTAGGGGGAACATCTCCACTCAGGGGGTGGTGTGAATGTGGAACAAGTTGCCAGTGGAAGTGGTGAATGAGAGTTCGATTTCAATGTTTAAGAGGAGTTTGGATAAGTGCATGGATGGGAGGGGTATGGAAGGCAGGTTGATGGGACGAGGCAGAATAATGGTTTGGCATAGGTTAGATGGGCCAAAGGGCCTATACTGTACTGTGGTTCTCTATACTTTATGGCTCTTCGGAACTGCTTCACAGGCTTCAGGCAGTCCTCGGGTTCTGTGAGGCATTATGGAATGAGACGTCTATGATAATTATTGACAAAGACACTCGACTGCCAGATAGGCTTCATTTCCTGCTGTGCCTGCGACCTCATTCTGGAGACAAATCAGATGTCAGACAGACATTTTAATGAGCTACAATAAAGTTGCAACAACAAAATATCAGGTATCCAAGGAAACAGGAGTGCAGACTGTGGGGTCCCTGCTGGTGCTTATTCACAATGAGTCAGAAAGCAAGTCCACCGTCCCTCCATGTCTAAACATGTTGCAGCCCCCTCCAGAAAGAATGCTTGCTGTGGAACCTCATGCACCCTGGCTAATTATAGAACAAAAACGCTGTTGTGCTGACAGATATTCATTGATAATGTCACCAATTCTCAGTCTGCCATCTGCCTCCTGTTTAGGCTTCATTTCGGAAGTGGCAGCTCATCCCGCCCTTTCCTTAAGCTTGTCGTCAATCTAATGTGATCAATACCAGGACAGAAGAGCTCCTGGACGGTCCAGCATCACATTAACTTCTTTTTATACAAGCAGTTAATGCTAACTTAGGTTATTTCTGCAATTGTTTTTTATGGAAGCCACATTTTATTGAGTTTTCCTACAAGGGTCATTGGAGAACAACAGATAAATTATTGGGTATGTATACAGACACCAGCATCAAATCCCCCCAGGGAATTTAAAAACAATGGAACATAGAGCAATGAACAGCTCAGCAGCCTCTGCTATTTTTATTCATTTTTCAGGGTGTGGTAGGACGAGCATTTATTGCCCTCAACAACATGGTGGTTCCTGGGTTCAGCCCAGTCCATCACGGGTAAAGCTCTCCCCATCACTGAGCACATCTACACAGAGCGGGAAAGCAGCATCCTTCATGAGTTTCAAGTTCCTCGGTGTCCACATCTCGGCTGACCTCACCTGGACTGCCCATATCTCTTATCACGTGGGGAAGGCCCAACAGAGGCTCTGCTTCCTAAGGAAGCTAAAGCACGCTCTCCTCCCTCATCACCTGCTGATCAACTTCTATCGGACAACTATAGAGAGCCTCCTGACGTATTGCTGTGCAGTGTGGTTTGCCAGCTGCACAGAACAGAACAGGAAAGACTTGCAGCGGGTGGTGAGGGTAGCAGAGCGGGTTATTGGCACAACATTACCCTCCCTCAGAGACATTTATACTGGCAGACTTCAAAAGAAGGCTACTTGTATTTCAAAGGATCCCACTCATCCTGGACATCACCTGTTTTCCCTCTACCTTCTGGGAAGAGATACAGAGCATTAAGGATGAAAACAAAGAGACTCCTTAACAGCTTCTACCCACAAGCAGTGAAATGTATAACACCCCCTTCCCTTCTCCTGCCCCCCTCCTAAGACGGCGGCAGCTAAATGCATCACACTTCCAGGAATGGCAGGTGTGCAATAGTCCTACCCCCATCCATATATTATTAATTTTGGACTGCACTCCTAAGGTTTTAGAGTTTATTTTATGTATATATTCTTTGTCATGCTGCAAAACGTTGAGCTGCTAAACTGTGTTTCATTGCTCCACAACAATGACAATAAAGATATTCTTCTTCTTCTTCTTCATTGGGGGCTCCCACCACCCAGGGCACCGGGACGTGCTGTCCTCTCATTGCTACCATCAGGAAGGAGGTTCAGAAGCCTGAAGGCATACACTCAGTGATTCAGGAACAGCTTCTTCCCTTTTGGCATCCAATGTCTGAATGGACATCGAACCCATGAACACTACCACATGAATTCTTCATTCCGAATTTTTGTGCCCTACTTATTTAATTTAGCTCTTTAATATGTGTGTGTATATGTATCTATCTATCTATCCATCTATCTATCTATATATATATATATATAGAGATAGATATATATAGGGAGGGAGGAGAAGATGGCGGTGCGACGCAGCGCGTGCGGCCATTCCGAATGAATATCGATATGTGTAACTAGGGGCCATGCACAATCCGTATTTGATGGGGACAGCTGTGAGGAGCACAGAGGAACATCTGGAGTAATTTCTGAAATGCCCGCTTCGCTGCCGCTGCTACTGTGTGATCCAGAATCTCCAGAGACGAAGGCCCCAAATCCTTGGCTTTGCGTATCGCCTGTTGCCGGGGCCGGGGTCGAAGCACTCGGCAGGGATGGTGCTCGGTGCTCGGTGTCGAAGACGCGGTCGGAGGCTTGGAGTTTTCGGACGGACTCAGAGTCGGACTGTGGTCGGATACTTCCGGGATGCTGCATCGGCAAGTTGGCGGCGCTGGAGGTTCACCGTCTGCGTGAGATGATGGGACTTTCGAGAGACTTTGAGACTTTTACCATGCCATGGTCTGTTCTTATCGAATTACGGTATTGCTTTGCACTGTTGTAACTATATGTTATAATTGTGTGGTTTTTGTTAGTTTTTAAGTCGGTTCGTCATGTGATATCATTCTGGAAAAACATTTTTAACATTTCTTAATGCATGCATTACTAAATGACAATAAAAGGGGACTGCGTGTCCTCATAATCATAATAGTAATAATAATATAGATAGATATAGATATACTTACTGTAATTCACAGTTTTTCCCTATATTATCATGTATTGCATTGTACAGCTGTGGCAAAGTTAACAAATTTCACGACATATTATGCCGGTGATGTTAGACCTGATTCTGATTCTAATTCTGAACCATGACCAAGTGGCCGAGCTGACACAATGAGCCAAATGGTCTAATTATGCTCTTGTGTCTTACAGCCTAAAGAGAATTCTCAACTAATATTTGCTAGTGTTGGGTAATTGAACCTCTGTTTTAAGTTGTTTTGTGCAGACAATAGATTGTACTAGACAGCCTACCACATTCATTGCATTTGATATCTCCATAATCTTTGCAATGCATTAATTGGAGCAATTTTCCACAGCTTAGTGGGTTGTATTAATCCGTTCTGGCCTGGATCTGGGCCCATTCATAATTTAGATACAATTCCAACCTCATACTGTGATACTTCTAGAAGCATTCAATACAAAGCTACTTTGCACTGGTTTTAATTAAACTCGCAAACATTAATTGGCATTGCCGCAACATTAACACAGCTCGGCAGGTTTCACTGTGACGAAAACTGTCGATAAGAGTAATCAGATATGTAAGCAGGTCAAACTCTGTGAAATTGGATTGCAATTAATTATCTGAGGGAAACATACTTTATATGAAGAAAGGCTGGAGAGAATCACTGTTATCTTCTTTTGAAAAATGATTGTAATTACAAGAAGTTTTATAGGGCAGTTGGTTCTTTACAAAACTGTCTCCAAATATTTTTACACAAGCTGCTTCTTTTCAAGAGGGTACAGCATGTAATTGATCCAGCTCACAGCGAAGAGCCTGTTTTTGTAATCTATGATTCTATCCTGATGGTCATATGGTCGTAGAACATGGGCTCTTCAGCCCACAAAGTCTGTGCTGACCATCAAGCAACAGTCCTGTACACCCAGTGGTCACCTGTGCACTTGCTCGTTATTGCAAAGATCTAACCAGCCAATCATGTGGCAGCAACTCAATGCATAAAAGCATGCAGACAGGGTCAAGAGGCTCAGGTGTTGTTCAGACCAAACATCAGAATGGTGAAGAAATGTGATCTAAGTGACCTTGACTATGAAATGATTGTTGGTGCCAGACAGGGTGGTTTGAGTGTCTCAGAGACTGCTGATTTCCTGGGATTTTCATGCACAACCGTGACTAGAGCAGGGGTCGCCATACTTCCAGTGCCAATGTAGCATGCCTGCAGCTTATTAACCCTAACCGGGACATCTTTGGAAAGTGGGAGGAAATTGGACCACATGCAGACATGGGGAGAACGTACAAAGAGAGCAGCCAGAATTGAACCCTACTGCTGGTGTTGTAAAGTATTAGGCTAATTGCTACGTTATCGTGCTGCCCGTATTGCTACCATGCCGCGTGTGAATGGTCTGAGCATTCTAGTCCGGATGCTTTGATGAAAGCTAGGATGGCAATCAGAAAAAAAAATTTTACTCTAATCTGGATGGTACTGTGTCAGTTCTTAATCTGCTGACTGCTTCCGTATCTAATCAGTAATCAATATTGAACCTGATCCAATCAGCTTGTGTCGGTGATGATCAGAATCAAATTAATCTGTGATTGCTTGCTGGGTCACTGACAGCATCAATGTACGTTTCTGATCGGGAAGAATGTGGTACCAACAGAGACCACACAGAAGAGATTCAGAATCAGGTTTAATATCACTGTTGTGAAATTTGTTGTCTTTGCAGCAGCAGCTCAATGCGATATAGAATCATAGAGAAAAGAGCTGTGAATTACAGAAAGTATATATTAAATAGTGCCTATCAAAAAGTATTCATACCCTTTGGAAGTATTATTGTTTTACAACATTAAATCACAGTGGATTTAACTTGGCTTTCTTGACACTGATCAACAGAAAAAGACTCCTGTGTGTCAAAGTGAAAACAGATCTCTGCAAAGTGATCTAAGTTAATTACAAATATAAAACAGAAAATAATTGATTGCATAAGTATTCAACCCCTTTGATATGACACACTAAATTATCACTGGTGCAGCCAATTGGTTTTAGAAGTCACATAATTAGTTAAATGGAGATCACCTGTGTGCAGTCAAGGTGTTTCGATTGTAGTAAAAATACACCTGTATCTGGAAGGTCCAACTGCTGGCGAGTCAGTGGAAAAACTACACCATGAAGACAAAAGAACACTCCAAGCAACTCAATGAAAAGGTTATTGAAAAGCACAAGTCAGGTGATGGATACAAGAAAATTTCCAAATTACTGAATATCCCTTGGAGTACAGTTATTTCAATCATCGAGAATATGACACAACTGTAAATCAGCCTAGAGCCGGCCATCCTCAAAAACTGAGCGACTGTGCAAGAAGGGGACTAGTGAGGGAGGCCACCAAGAGACCTATGACAACTCTGGAGGAGTTACAAGTTTCAGTGGCTGAGATGGGAAAGACTGTAAATACAACAACTATTGCCTGGGAGCTTCACCAATCACAGCTTTATGGGAGACTGACAAAGAGGAAGCTACTGTTGAAAAAAAACTCACATGAAATCTCAGCTAGAGTTTGCCAGAAGGCATGTGGGAGACTCTGAAGTCTGCTGGAAGTAGATTCTATGGTCTGATGAAACCAAATTTGAGCTTTTTGGCCATCAGACTAAATGCTATGTTTGGCATAAGCCAAACACTGCACATTATCAAAAGCACACCATCCCTACTGTGAAGCATGGTGGTGGCTGCATCATGCTGTGGGGATGCTTCACTGCAGCAGGCCCTGGAAGGCCTGTGAAGGTAGAGGGTAAAATGAATGCAGCAAAATACAGGGAAATCCTGATGTAGTCTGCAAAAGAACTGCAACTTGGGTGAATATTTGTTTTCCAGCAAGACAATGACCCCCAGGTATAAAGACAAAACTACACAGGAATGGCTTAAGAACAACAAAATTAATGTCCTGGAGTGGTCAAGTCAAAGTCCAGACCTCAATCCAATTAAGAATCTGTGGCTGGACTTGAAAAGGGCTGTTCACTCACGATCTCCATGCAATCTGATAGTTTGCGCAGTTTTGTAAAGAATGAGGAAAATTGCAGTGTCTAGATATGCAAAGCTGATAGAGACGTATCCACACAGACTCAAGGCTGCAGTTGCTTCCAAAGGTGCATCTATGAATGCTGACTTGAAGGGGATAAGTAATTATGCAATCAATTATTTCATATTTAAGAACTAGCATGAAGTTAGACCAATTTTTAGAAATTTGTTTTCACGTTGACATGAAAGAGTCTTTTCTGTTGATCAGTGTCAAAAAAGCCAGATTAAATCCACTGTGATTCAAAGCTGTAAAACAATAAAACATGAAAACTTCCGGGGGGGGGGGGTGAATACTTTTTATAGGCATTGTTGTTGAATTAAATAAGTAGTGCAAAAATAGAAATAATGAAAGCAGTGAGGTAATGTTTATGGGTTTAATGTCCATTCAGAAATCAGATGGCAGAGGGGAAGAAGCTGTTCTCGAATCGTTGAGTGTGTCTTCAGTCTTCTGTACCTCCTTCCTGATGGTAGCAATGAGAACAGGGCATGACCGGGATAATGGGGCACATTTTGAGGCATCACTCCTTGAAGATGTCCTGGATACTTTGGAAGCTAGTGCTCATGACAGAGTTGACTAAGTTTACAAATCTCTGTTGTTTACTTTCATCTTGTGCAGTAGTCCTCCCTCACCATACCACATTCACCAAGATGTTGCCTGGAATTGAGGGCTGTAGTAATCAGGAACGATTTGATGGGTTGTGTTTATTCTCACAGGAACATTGGTGCTGGAATGGGTAGCAACAGCTCCCAGCATGCCTCGAGAATGTTGGTTGTTAATGCAATAGACATATTTCAATTATTGTTTCAATACTCACATGACAAATAAACCTGAATCTTGAATCCTAAACCTCGAATCACTCTCGGCTTGGACTAAATATTTAGTGTTTTTTAGAGATGCAGCACAGAACAGGCCCTTCCGGCCCAGCAACCCACCTAATAACACTAGTCTAATCACAGGACAATTTAAGGTGATCAATTAACCTACTAACTGGTATGTCTTTGGACTGTGGGAGGAAACCAGAGCACCCGAAGGAATCCCATGCACATCATGGGAAGGACATACAAACTTCTTAAAGATAGCATCAGAACTGAACTCCAAACTCCGATGGCACGAGTTGTGATATCATCACACTAACACTATGCTACCATGGTGCTCTAATTTTGTGCTTTAAGATTCTATAAATCTATGGTCTTTGTTATTTCTAAGATTCTTTGCACATAGGGAGAAGCCACAGAATCAAGTTTGTTATCAGGGCATGGGATGGTAGCAAAGCAGTTAGCCTAGTGGTATTCGTCATTGTTATTGTTGTCGTGAATATGTGCCATGTCGTATGATGTGGGCCATCATAGTCTTTCCATGACCATAATTGTTCTTGGCATTTTTTTCCTATGTAAGCGGTTTGCCATTGCTTTCAGTGCAGTGTCTTTACGACTTGGTTGACCTCGGCCATTATCAATACTCTTCAGAGACTGTCTGCCTGGCGTCAGTGGTCGCATAACCAGGACTTGTGATCTGCACAGGCTGCTCATACAACCATTCACCACCTGCTTCCATGGCTTCATGTGATCCTGATTGGCGGGGGGCGGGGGGCGGGGGGCTAATCAGGTGCTACACCTCGCGCGAGGGTGAGCTGCAGGCTAGTGGAGGGACTCTCCACCCAGCCACTCAGTATTATGGTGCCAGTAACCCGGGTTTGATTACTGGCACTGTCTGTAAGGAGTTTGTACGTTCTCCATGTGACTGCATGGGTTTCCTCTGGGTGCTCCAGTTTCCTTCCACACTCCACACTCCATACAGGTCAGTAGGTTAATTGGTCACATAGGTGTAACTGGGTGGCATAGCCACATTGTGCCAGGAGGACCCATTACTGTGCTGTATCTCCAAATCTAAAGTCTAAATCTGATCTGACATGAAATCTGGAATTGTGTTGGGAATGCCAACCATTGTTCTGTCAATTACTGAAATCTAGCTGCACTCCCACTTGTGAGACCTTTGTAGTTCTGCTTGCTTACCTTGCAGGATCTTGGCACGAATCATAGATCACCCCTCTGCTCCCACCAACACTATGGGCATCACGGCAGCATGATACTGTTACAGCTTGGGGTGCCGGAGTTCAAAGTTTAGTTCCGGAGTTCACTGTAGGCAAGTTTGTACGTTTCTTCCCGTGTGTGTGTGGCTTTTCTCCGGGTGCTCTGGTTTCCTCCCACAGTCCAAAGACGTAGTGGTTGGTAGGTTAATTGGTCATTATAAATTGTCCCATGATTAGGCCAGGGTTAAACTGGTGGGTTGCCGGGTGTTGTGGCTCGCTCGGCTGGAAGGGACTGTTCCATGCTGTACCTCTAAATAAAATTAAAATAAATAAATGCTTCTCCATCCGTTGAGTTCCTCCAGCAGTTTGATTTTTTACCTCAGATGACAGCATCTTCAATTTCATGTGCCTCTATTATAACATTTCC
Organism: Mobula hypostoma; assembly: GCF_963921235.1. Classification (NCBI taxonomy): domain Eukaryota; kingdom Metazoa; phylum Chordata; class Chondrichthyes; order Myliobatiformes; family Myliobatidae; genus Mobula; species Mobula hypostoma. Next base: position 10,615,964 of record NC_086107.1, read on the forward strand.
TGACAGTTTTAACATTTTGGAAGGATCTTTTCTAGGGGAAGAAGATGATTATTACTCCTTGAATGATTTATTGAGGTTACCTTAAAATTAGCCCAGTTTTATTTAGTTTGATTAAATCTTGCAGATGGTAAAGGGAGAAGAAGCTATTTATCAAGACTACAAGATCTGAAAGGAAAGGAATTAATAATACAGAAATCTGTGAGGGGCAAATTGAGTTTGGAAATTCATTAGCACTGGAAATAACATTCTGAAGTGGCTTTGTTCAAAGTTGAAGTTCAAATTAAATTTATTATCTAAGTATGTATATATCACCATAATACAACCTTGAAATTCATTTTCTTGTGGGCATTCACAGAAGAATAAGGAAATACAATAGAATCAATGAAAATCTGCACACAAAGACTGACAACTGATCACTACGCAAAAGACGGCAAATAGTGCAAATACAAAATAAAAACAAATAGTAATTAGTAATAAATGATAATAATAATAATAAATAATAATTAATTAATACTGAGTATATGAGTTGTAGAGTATTTGAAAGTGAGTCCATAAATTGTGGGTCAGTTCAGTTTTGAGGTGAGTGAAGTTATCCATGCAGGTAATAACTGTTCCTGAAGCTGGTGGTGTGCGATTTCCTTCCCGATGGCATCAGCGAGAAGAGAGCATGGCCAGGATGGTGGAGATCCTGGATGATGAGTGGAGCGGTGCTCCTTGCAGATGTGCTCAGTAGAGGTGGTGGGGAGGCTTTTCATGCGATGGAGAATGGCGCGTTGGGGTTCCTATGTTCCCCGTGCAATGCAGCATTTGAGTGAGGAGCGCATGACTCGGTCTTCATGAGGAGCATCAATTTGGAATCTCAATCTCCCATCAGCTTGGGAACTCTGACAGTAGCACTACCCAATGGATGTAGGTCCTGCAGGCTGTGAATTTGATTCAAGGCAGCTTTGTCCTTGATCGGTGGGTCTGAGATAAGACAGGGTATTATGTGCCTACGACAGGAGAAGTGGCAACATGCCTTCAGAAGAGAGCACCCTGGGCTGAGCTTATAGACATCGTCACTCCTCAAGACAAAGAGGATAGGTGATTTTACCTGCTAAGCATTTAAAACTAGAAGTCCTGATGAAGGGTCTCAGCTTGAGATGTTGACTGTTTATTCCTCTCCATAGATGCTGCCTGGCCTGCTGAGTTCCTCCAGCATTTTGTGTGTTATTAAAGATTAACTTTATTTGTCATATACACACCAAAACATTGAAACTTAGTGGAATGAGTTGTTTGTGCCAAGGACACGCTGGGCACAACCAGTGTATGTTGCCATGCTTCCAGCCCCCACAACTTCCTAATGCTAACCCATACTCCTTTGGACTGTGGGAGGACTCCAGAGCACCTGGGAGAAACCATGTGGTCACGAGGAGCACGTACAAGCTCCTTACAAACAGCTGGTGCTGTAAAGAGCTGAAATATAAAGGAAATTGGGAATATCAGTAATGATTCTGTCGGAATCTTTGGTGGCAGGTTCTTTGGCAAGCCAAGGTAATCACTAAGTAATTTGGGCATATATTTACACTTGGAGTCTCAAGGTAACCAAGCCCATCGGCCTGCTGAGTTCGAGCTGACCATCAAACACCACTTGCGCCTAACTTCCACAAATTTTATTTTATGCAACACACACATTTTGAAGGAACTCACCAGGTCAGATAGCATCTATGGAAGGAAATGAGCATTTGATATTTCAAGCTGAAGTCCATGGAGTGTCTCAGTCCAGAACATTGACTGTTTATTCCTCTCCATAGATGCTGCCTGACCTGCTGAGTTCCTCCAGCATTTTGCACGTGTGTTACTCTGGATTTTCAGCATCCGCAGAATCTCCTTTGCAGTCCCATCTTATTCTCCCTATATCCCCTCAACTCACTCTGAACTCCATCGCTCACCTACCACAGTGGCCAGTTAACCTACCAATCTTCAGCTCTTTGGGATGTGGGAGGAAGCCAGAGCATTTAATTTTATTTCAAAGTTAAAATTCAAAGCAAATTTATTATCAAAGTACATATACGAAGTACATTTCCAGAAGTGGCTGCGTGACCTTGGCTTCACTAGAAGAGAGATCAGGTCAACCAGCAGGGCTGTAGCTGAGGCAGCAGAGAAAGGATCAGCATGGGTGTGGACCAAGTATGTCCAGAGGGGCAGATAGTCAGACAGTGTATACGTATCTTGCAAACCCTTCAGTAGTTGCATAGACACCTGAAGAGCAGACTACCTGTTGGATGGAAGTGACCAACAACTCTGATAGAGGCAGATGTCAAGTTTTTAAGCTCACCAGTGGGAGGTGGTGCTTTAGCACTGCTGACTCACCACCTCGAGGGAGTCTTGATCATAAGCGGGCCGAAACTCCTGAAGACAGGTGGCAGATCAACTGATGATCCCACTGGTGATAGCACAGGACAGTTAACATCTTAGTGCATGTGTATTTTCAATTCAATTCTATGTCACCACGTACAACCCTGAGATTCATTTTCCTGTGGGCATACTCAGCAAATCTATAGAATAGTAATGAGAACAGGTTCAATGAAAGGTCACCCAGAGATACAGGACAGTACCAGGCTCTTCTAGTGCAACGAGCCCGTGCTGCCCCATTACGTGCCCAACTAACCCACTATGTCTTTCCAGTGTGGGAGGACATACATGTGATCACAGGGAGAACATGCAAGTTCTACTTACACTCAACAGGGGATCTGACCCGGGGCTTGTTGGGTCATGCTAACCACCACGCTGCCTTGGAGAAAACCCCACAGGGAGAGCAGGCAGACTCACATGGACAGCACCAGAGGTCAGGACACTACAGTTGTGAGACAGCAGCCCTAGCAAATTGGCCCTGTGACATCCTTGTGTTAGGACCCTATCACATATGTGTTTAATGTGACTGTATCTACCCCAAATTAAAGGCATCCGTTAGTCTTGCGAGACCATGGATCTACGCCTGGAAAGTCTTCACTATCCAGGGCGCAGGCCTGGGCAAGGTTGTATGGAAGACCGGCAGTTGCCCATGCTGCGAGTCTCCCCTCTCCACGACACCAATGTTGTCCAAGGGAAGGGCATTAGGACCCATACAGCTTGGCACCAGTGTTGTCGCAGAGCAATGTGTGATTAGGTGCCTCGGCTGGGGCTCGAACTCACGACCTTCAGGTCGCTAGTCCAATGCCTTAACCACTTGGCCACGTGCCCACACCTACCCCAAATGGGGTGGAGATATCTGATGGGATTGAGCTACAGACACCCCAGTAGACACCAGGACTTTGAGGAATAGATAGCAGGCAGATTATATAAGGGTGCAGAAACAATAGGGTTGGTTGTTTTCACGGGGGACCTTCAATTTCCCTGATATAAACTGGGACCTTCTCAGTGCAAAAGGTTTAGAGAGTATGCAGAATTTGTTAAGTGCATCCAGGCAGGCTTCTTAAGTCAATATGTGGATAGTCCAACGAGAGGAGGGGCTGTACTGGATCTGATGCAGGGTATTGAGCCCAGCCAGATGGCTGACCTATCAGTGGATGAGCAGTTACCACAACTCCTTAAGTTTTAAGATGGTTATAGATAAGGATGGTGGAGTGGGATGGAGATACCTCTCTACCAGCAGAGGTGTAAGGGGCTCTTTCCCTAAGCTAGCCTGCAGGTCACCCTTGGGCAAGGTGTAGCACCTGCTTAGCCCCCGATCAGGGTCATGTGAAGCCATGGGAGCAGGTGGTGGATGGTCGTACGAGCAGCCGGTGCATTTCACAAGTCCTGATTATGTGACCACTGACGCCAGGCAGGCAATCTCTGAGGAGTATTGATAAAGGCTGGGGTCACCCGTCTTGTAAAGACACTGCCCGGAAGAAGGCAATGGCAAACCATGAGAATGATCACCCATGTCAAATGACAAGGGCACATAATGGTGATAATGATGACTCACCCCAAAAGTATCTAGATCTCAAGATTAAAGATATAGGAGCAGAACTAGGCCATTCGGTTCATTAAGTCTGCTCCGCAATTCCAACATGGATGATTTACTATCCCTCTCAACATTTATGTCAGCGACCAACACAGGTCCAAGGATAGTGCTGGGGGCAGCCCACAAGTTCTGTTTCTGACAGCAACATAGCATGCTCACAGCTTACTAACCTTAACTCACACATCTTTGGAAAGTGGAGGAAACCAGAACACCTTTTTTAGATTTAGATTATGAGGACACACAGTCCTCTTTTATTGTCATTTAGTAAGGCATGCATTAAGAAATGATACAATATTTCTCCTTTGTGATATCACAGAAACACAGGACAGACCAAGACTGAAAAACTAACAAAAACCACATAATTCTAACATATAGTTACAACAGTGCAAGCAAAACCGAAACTTGATGAAGAACAGGCCATGGGCACGGTAAAAAAAGTTCAAAGTCTCTCAAAAGTCCCACATCTCACGCAGACGGGAGAAGGAAGAAAACTCTCCCTGCCATGCCCGACCACAGTCCGACTCTGAGTCGTCTGAAAACTTCGAGCGTCCGACCAGCCCTCTGACACCGAGCACCGAGCACCATCTCTGCTGAGCGCTTCGACCCCAGCCTCGGCCGCCAGCAGCAGGCAAAGCCAAGGATTTGGGGCCTTCCATCCGGAGGTTCTCGTTCGCACAGTAGCGAACCGGGCATTTCAGAAGTTTCTCCAGATGTTCCTCCGTGCTTCTCACGGCTGTGTCCATCAAATCAGAATTGTGCATGGTACCCTATTTAACAGAAACGATATCATTTCACCGGAGAGGCTGCGCGCGCTGCGTCACGCCGCCATCTTCTCCTCCCGCCTTGTCTTCGGGGAAATCTACCTGGAGGGAATCCACACAGTCATGGGGAGAATGCACAAGACAACGGCGGGAATTAAACCCGGGTCGCTGGCCCTGTAAAGTGTTGTGTTAACCACCATGCTACCATGCCACCCTATTTAGCCCACAAATTGACTATCTCACGGCATTGCCTTTCAATTTCAGGCTCATATTGAACAACTTGTGTAAGAGGCAAAGTTTTCAGTGTAAATCCTCCTGTTTCTGCAGATTGCTGGACCTAATCCTGTTTGAATTTCCATTGCTCTTTATCCATTGAATCCGCTGCGGGCAGCTGGTGATTAACTGTAATCACTCCTTGGCTGGGAGGCTTCTGTAATTCTGCGAAGAGTTAATTTGAAGTAGATTCATTTTGCATCTGCCACCGAAAGTCTCTGCATTATATTGAAATGGAGAAGGGTAAGTGCTCATGCGATCAATGTAAATGGGCCCTGTCGAGCGTTCTTGAATTAGGATCAATTCTATCTGAAATTTAAAGAAATACTCTACTCTAACACTTCAGGTTTCATTTACAGATCAATTTGATGAAAAATCTCCAGAATTTTGACTGACAATAGTCTCACGCTCTTTCGTTCTTTGAATGATTATAACCCAAAACATTAACTGTTTCTTCTCACCTGAAGCTTGGATACAACCCAGGGGGAACTCAGAAAGTGTGTGGCATGAGCTGCCAGGGGAAATGTTTAAGGGGAACATGAGGGGAACTTCACTCAGAGGGTGGCGAGAGTGTGGAACGAGCTGCCAGCAGAAGTGATGGATGTGAGTTCAATTTCAACATTTAAGAGAAGTTTGGATAAGTACATGGACGGGAAGGGTATGGAGGGCTACAGTCAATGGGACTAGGCAGAACAATAATTTGCCATGGATTAGATGGGTTGAAGGGCCTGATTCATTTAGTGCTCTATTTTGGACCATGGATTTGAGCCTTGGAAAGTTTCCAGGGCGCAGGCCTGGGCAAGGTTGTATGGAAGACCAGCAGTTACCCATGCTGCAAGTCTCCCCTCTCCACGCCGCCGGTGTTGTCCAAGGGAAGGGCATTAGGAACCATAGAGCAGTGAGATGTTTTCACAGGAAACATTTCACACCAGCTTGCCATCAGCTGGACGCTTATGAGAATACGTGACATTGGATGATACATTTTGAAATCCTGGCGCACACATCAGTATTTGGATAATAAACAGTTGGATCAGTTGGCATTGGCTTCACTCTTCTAATATTTTTCCTTGTCATTTGTGAGAGAACACTGGACATTCAGTGATAAAACAGTAAATACTGTATGTAGTTTCAAGCCTTCATGAATATTCATGTGAGCCATTGCTTTCAATGATGTACTTGGTCATGGGTTGAGGGTGAAAGGTGAAAAGCTTAAAGGGAACATGAGGGGAAACTTCTTCACTCAGAAGGTTGTGAGAGTGTAGAGCGAGCTGGCAGCCCAAGTGGTGCATGCAACCTTGACCGCAACATTTAAGAAAAATTTTGGATAGGTACAAGGATGGTAGGGGTATGGAGGACTATGATCCCAGTGCAGGTCTATGGGAGAAGGCAGTTTAAATGGTTTGGCATGGACTAGATGGGCTGAAGGGCCTTTTTCTGTGCTGTACTTTTCTATGATTCTATAAGAATAATCATAGGAGTAGACTTCCTGTGGAAAATAGTGCTATGTGCAAACTTCTCAAAACAACCAAATATTTGCTGGAAATTTTATACTTGTCATTGTTAGTGTAGAAACAAAAGTCTCATTGAGCATAAACTGTGTTTATTTTTCTTTCTCTGATCTTTTATGAATGAGCACCAAAGCTTATCATTTCACATTCACAATGCTCATATTATATACGGTACGATAACAATATTCTTTCTCTCACTCTCTTTTTTCTCCCTCTGTCCCTCTGAATATACCTCTTGCCCATCCTCTGGGTCAACCCCCCCCCCCCTTGTCTTTCTTTCCGGACCTCCTGTCCCATGATCCTCTCGTATCCCCTTTTGCCTATCACCTGTCCAGCTCTTGGCTCTATCCCTCCCCCTCCTGTCTTCTCCTATCATTTTGAATCTCCCCCTCCCCCTCCAACTTTCAAATCCCTTACTCACTCTTCCTTCAGTTAATCCTGACGAAGGGTCTCAGCCTGAAACGTCGACTGCGCCTCTTCCTATAGATGCTGCCTGGCCTGCTGCGTTCACCAGCAATTTTGATGTATATTGCTTGAATTTCCAGCATCTGCAGAATTCCTGTTGTTTACTTTTCAATTGTTTTTTTAAAAGATTAATATAGGTTTTCTTAAAATGCTTCATTTATTTCAATATCTCTGTGTTATACTTTGATTATTAGTAAAACAATGAATACACATAAATAAGTCACAGGACTCAACCAATTCCTTAAAAATTTCTATAATAATTGTTACAAATTTATTAATCAATGATAATCTCTGCTCCAAATTGCCAAGGCACATGAGAGAATTTTTTTTTGAAGTCTATTGCCAATTTAGGCACATCCTCTCAAAAAGGTTCGCTAATCCTTCTTTAGGGGCAATTACATTGGCTATTTTGACTTGCACTTTTCAGTACTTCCGGTGCTTTTTGTTTCCACAATAAATTACACTCAGCCACCATTTTATAAGGAACCTGCAGTACTTAATAAAGTGATCACTGAGTGTATGTTGGAGTCTTACGCAGCTGTAGCTCAATCGCTTCAAGGTTTGACGTGTTGTGCATTCAGAGATGCTATTCTGCACACCACTGTTGTAACACGTGGTTATTTGAGTTTCTGTTACCTTCCTGTCAGCTTGAACCAGTCTGGCCATTCTCCTCTGACCTCTCTCATTAACAAGGCATTTTCACCCTCAGAACTGCCGCTCACTGGATATTCAAGCAACACACACAAAATGCTGGTGGAACGCAGCAGGCCAGACAGCATCTATAGGAAGAGGTACAGTCGACGTTTCGGGCCGAGACCCTTTGTCAGGACTAACTGAAAGAAGAGATAGTAAGAGATTTGAAAGTGAGGGTGGGGGGAGAGATCCAAAATGATAGAAGGCAGGAGGGGGGAGGGATAAAGCCCCCTCCCCCTCCTGTCTTCTTCTATCATTTCGGATCTCCCCTCCCCCTCTCAAATCTCTTGCTATCTCTTCTTTCAGTTAGTTCTGACGAAGGGTCTCGGCCTAAAACACTAACTGTTCTTCTTCCTATGGATGCTGTCTGGCCTGCTGCGTTCCACCAGCATTTTGTGTGTGTTGCTTGGATATCCAGCATCTGCAGATTTCCTTGTGTTCACTGGATATTTTTTGTTTTTCACATCATTCTCTGTAAACTCTAGAGACGGTTGTGTGTGAAAATCCCAGGAGATCAACAGTTTCTGAGATACTCAAACCACCCTGTCTGGCACCAACAATCATCCAGGGTCAGTCGCTTAGATCACATTTCTTCCCCATTCTGGTGTCTGGTTTGAACAACAACTGAACCTCTTGATCATGTCTGCATGCTTTTTTTTTGCATTGAGTTGCTACCACATGATTAGCTGATCCGATTTTGCATTAATGAGCAGGTGTACAGTTGTCCCTAATAAAATGGCCACTGAATGTGTATTCTATATAACTTAGAGGAAAGAATAGTGAAATTGTTGAATATCACTCCCAGAGACCTGGCTAAAGGATGCATGTCTCTGGAAGCTGAACGTCCAAGGATACATGGTGTATCGGAAGGATAGGAAGGTAGGTAGAAGAGGAGGCATGGCTTTATTGGTAAGAAATGATATTAAATCATTAGAAAGAGGTGATATAGGATCGGAAAGGGCAGAATCTTTATGGGTTGAGCTAAGGAATAGCAGGGGTAAAAAGACCCTGATGGCAGTTATTTATAGGCCTCCAAACAGCTGCAGGGATGTGGACTACAAATTACAACTGGAAATAGAAAAGGCTTGTCAGAAGGGCAGTGTTATGATAATTGTGGGGGATTTTAACATGCGAGTAGATTGGAAAAATCAGGTCGGCACTGGATCTCAAGACAGAGAATTTGTAGAATGTCTGCGAGATGGCTTTTTAGAGCAGCTTGTTGTTGAGCCCACTAGGGGATCGGCTGTACTGGATTGGGTATTGTGTAATGAACCAGAGGCGATTACAGAGATTGAGGTGAAGGAACCCTTAGGAGCCAGTGATCATAACATGATTGAGTTCACTGTGAAATTTGAAAAACAGAAGCCAAAATCTGATGTGTTGGTACTTTGGTGGAGTAAGGGAAATTATAGTGGCATGAGAGAGGAACTGGCCAAAGTTGACTGGAAAGGGACACTGGCGGGAAGGACAGCAGAGCAGCAGGGGCTGGAGTTTATGCGAGAAGTGAGGAAGGTGCAAGACAGGTATATGCCAAAAAAGAAGAAATTTTCGAATGGAAAAAGGATGCAACCGTGGCTGACAAGAGAAGTCAAAGCCAAAGTTAAAGCAAAGGAGAGGGCATACAAGGAAGCAAAAATTAGTGGGAAGATAGAGGGTTGGGAAGTTTTTAAAAGCTTACAAAAGGAAACTAAGAAGGTCATTAAGGGGGAAAAGATTAACTATGAAAGGAAGCTAGCAAATAATATCAAAGAGGATACTAAAAGCTTTTTCAAGCATATAAAAGTAAAAGACAGGTGAGAGTAGATATAGGACCGATAGAAAATGATACTGGAGAAATTGTAATGGGAGATCAGGAGATGGCAGAGGAACTGAACAAGTATTTTGCATCAGTCTTCACTGAGGAAGACAGCAGGATACCGGATACTCAAGGGTGGCAGGGAAGAGAAGTGTGCACAGTCACAATTACGACAGAGAAAGTACTTAGGAAGCTGAATAGGCTAAAGGTCGATAAATCTCCTGGACCAGATGGAATGCACCCTCGTGTTCTGAAGGAAGTAGCTGTGGAGATTGCGGAGGCATTAGCGACGATCTTTCAAAAGTCGATAGATTCTGGCATGGTTCCGGAAGATTGGAAGATTGCAAATGTCAGTCTGCTATTTAAGAAGGGGGCAAGGAAGCAAAAAGGAAATTATAGACCTGTTAGCTTGACGTCGGTGGTTGGGAAGTTGTTGGAGTCGATTGTCAAGGATGAGGTTACAGAGTACCTGGAGGCATATGACAAGATAGGCAGAACTCAGCATGGATTCCTTAAAGGAAAATCCTGCCTGACAAACATATTACAATTTTTTGAGGAAATTACCAATAGGCTAGACAAGGGAGATGCAGTGGATGTTGTATATTTGGATTTTCAGAAGGCGTTTGACAAGGTGCCACACATGAGGCTACTTAACAAGATAAGAGCCCATGGAATTACGGGAAAGTTACATACGTGGATAGAGCGTTGGCTGATTGGCAGGAAACAGAGAGTGGGAATAAAGGGATCCTATTCTGGTTGGTTGCCGGTTACCAGTGGTGTTCCACAGGGATCAGTGTTGGGGCCACTTCTTTTTACATTGTACATCAACGATCTGGATTATGGAATAGATGGTTTTGTGGCTAAGTTTGCTGATGATACGAAGATAAGTGGAGGGGCCGGTAGTGCTGAGGAAACGGAGAGTCTGCAGAGAGACTTGGATAGATTGGAAGAATGGGCAGAGAAGTGGCAAATGAAGTACAATGTTGGAAAGTGTATGGTTATGCACTTTGGCAGAAAAAATAAATGGGCAGACTATTATTTAAATGGGGAAAGAATTCAAAGTTCTGAGATGCAACGGGACTTGGGAGTCCTCGTACAGGATTCCCTTAAAGTTAATCTCCAGGTTGAGTCAGTAGTGAAGAAGGCGAATGCAATGTTGGCATTCATTTCTAGAGGAATAGAGTATAGGAGCAGGGATGTGATGTTGAGGCTCTATAAGGCACTGGTGAGACCTCACTTGGAGTACTGTGGGCAGTTTTGGTCTCCTTATTTAAGAAAGGATGTGCTGACGTTGGAGAGGGTACAGAGAAGATTCACGAGAATGATTCCGGGAATGAGAGGGTTAACATATGAGGAACGTTTGTCCGCTCTTGGACTGTATTCCTTGGAGTTTAGAAGAATGAGGGGAGAACTCATAGAAACATTTCGAATGTTAAAAGGCATGGACAGAGTGGATGTGGCAAAGTTGTTTCCCATGATGGGGGAGTCTAGTACGAGAGGGCATGACTTAAGGATTGAAGGGCGCCCTTTCAGAACAGAAATGCGAAGAAATTTTTTTAGTCAGAGGGTGGTGAATCTATGGAATTTGTTGCCACGGGCAGCAGTGGAGGCCAAGTCATTGGGCTTATTTAAGGCAGAGATTGGTAGGTATCTGAGTAGCCAGGGCATCAAAGGTTATGGTGAGAAGGCGGGGCAGTGGGACTAAATAGGATAAAATGGATCAGCTCATGATAAAATGGCGGAGCAGACTCGATGGGCCGAATGGCCTACTTCTGCTCCTTTGTCTTATGGTCATAATTATGGTCTTATATACTGAGAGGTTGGTTGAAAGGTCTGGGACCAGGAGTATTTCTCAGGATAAGAAGATGACCTTTTATCTCTGAGATGAGGTGTTATTTCTTTACAGAAAAGCTTGTGAGTTTTTGACATTTTCTATCCCAGAGGGCTGTGGATGTTCAGTCTGTAGGTATATTCAGGACTAGATCAATAAATCGTAAAAGCTAAAAGGAATTAAGCAACAAGGCCAAGGATCAAAGTTAAAAAAAAAATCTGCAGATGCTGGATATCTGAAACCTAAACAAGAAAAAGCTGGAAACGCAACTGAATCACGAAGTTTGTCTCCCTCTGTTGGTACAACCTGGTATATATAAAGTGGAAGTTGATGGGCTCTTGATTAGTAAGGGCCTCAAAAAAATTACAGGGAGAATGCAAAAGAATTGGGTTGAGTGGGATTATAAATTAGCCATGATCAAATAGTGGAGCGGACTTGATGGGCTGAATGGCCTGCGTATGTCTTATGGTTTTATGGTTTGTCTGGGCCTGCTAGTAGTAGCACATAATATAGATAAAAGAGCATAATCACCAACTAGCTACCCTATGAGTCCATTTGATCTCACCCTTAGTAACGCACACAAAATGCTGGAGGAACTCTGCAAGTCAGGCAGCAACAATAGGAGAATAAACAATTGATGTTTTGGGGGTAAGACCCTTCAGCAGTCCTGTACAGTAACAGGTCCATCTCACCTGCGCCAACCTGTTTTTATGTCTACAACAGCCAGATCACAGCCCTCCATAACTCTCTCATACATGTAAGTATCCAAACATCTCGTAATATTACAATTGAGCCCACATCCATCACCTCTGCTGGCAGCTCGTTCCACTCTTGCACTGTACTTTGAGTGACGAAGTTCCCTCTCAGGTTCCCCTTAAATATTTCACCTTTCACTCTAGACTCACCCAACCTCAGGGGAAAGAAATCTTTATGTATTTACCCTCTCAACAGCAGACCATCAGAATTTTGTACATCTCTATAAGTTCTCCCCTCATTCTCCTATGCTCCAGGCAATAAAGGCTTAAACTATTCAACCGTTCCCTATAACTCAGGTCCTCAAGTCCCGGTAACATCTGTGCCATTTGTACCCCTATTGACATCAATGGATCTGGGGTTGAAAGGGTAAACAGCTTCAGGTTCCTCGGCACCCACATCGCCGAGGACCTCACGTGGTCTGTACACACCAGCTGTGTGGTGAAAAAAGCACAACAGTACCTCCTTTAATCGCAGGACTCTGCAGAGAGTGGTGCGGACAGCCCAGCACATCTGTAGTTGTGAACTTCCCATGATTCAGGACATTTACAAGGACGGGTGTGTGAAAAGGGCTCGTAGGATCATTGGGGACCCAAGTCATCCCAAGCACAATCTATTCCAGCTGCCACCATCTGGGAAGCAGTATCGCAGCATAAAAGCCAGGACCAACAGGCTCCGGGACAGCTTCTTCCACCAGGCCATCAGACTGATCAGCTCATGCTGATTTGAGTGTACTCTATATTACATTGACTGTTCTATTTATTAGAAATTATTATGATTTCGCATGGCACATTTAGATGGAGACATAACATAAAGATTTTTATTCCTCATGTATGTGAAGGATATAAGAAGTAAAGTCAATTCAATTCAATTTTCTGTCCACTCTTTCAAGCTGGCAGGTGATAGGTGAAGCCATGTGAGGGGGAAGGTAGGTGGATGGGGTAGGGTAGTGTAGTGAGAAGCTGGGAGGTGATTGGTTGGTGGCATCCGTTAGTCTCGCGAGACCATGGATCTGTGCCTGGATTCTCCAGGGCGCAGGCCTGGGCAAGGTTGTATGGAAGACCGGCAGTTGCCCATGCTGCAAGTCTCCCCTCTCCAGGACACTGATGTTGTCCAAGGGAAGGGCAAGGGCGATACAGCTTGGCACTGGTGTCGTCGCAGGAGTTGCCAGAACGAGGTTGAAGGCAACGTTGGACTGCCTTAGGGACTCCAGCTCCGGATTTGTCCTCAGGGTTTACTCCCGAAGCCTTTCCCATGAGTGGGTACGGCCGCAAGGCAGCGGAGTTTTGAAATCAGTGCTTTCCCTCTCTTAGATGGACTGCCTTCCCAGGCTGATCAGCTCCATCTACCTGATTGGTGGTGATAGGTGGAAAGATAACGGGCTGAACAAGGAGAGGAGAATGGACCATGGGAGAAAGGGAAGGAGAAAGAGCACTGGGGGAGATGATAGGCAGATAAGGAGCTGAGGTGAAAAGTGAGCCAGAATGGGGAATGGAAGGAGAGAGAAGGAGCAGGGGGGAAAATCACCGGAAGATAGAGAAGTCGATGTTCATGCTGTCCAGACAGACTATGAGGATTTGCTCCTCTAACCTGAGAATGGCCTCATTGTAACAGTAGAGGAGGACATTGACCGGCATGTTAAAATGGTTGGCCACCGGGAGATCTTGCTTGTTGCAGTGGAGCGAAGGCGCTCAAGAATGCAGTTCCCCAAGCTACGTCGGGTTTCACCGATGTAGAGAGGAGATCGCACTGGCAGTGCTGGATAAGCAGATGACGTCAACGGATTTGCAGGTGAAGTGTTGCCTCACCTGGAAGGACTGCTTGAGGTCCTGAGTGGAGGTGAGCGAGGAGGTGAATGGGCAGATGTACTTCTTCCGTTTACAGGGGTAAATGCCAGGAGGGAGATGACTACATACGTCAGTGATAATAAACCTGATTGTGAATCTGATTCATTAAGATGGAACTTTGATGATGTAAACTACAACAAAGCAACGGGCAACTCAATGGCTGCACTTAATTTTTTTTGTCAATTTCAGTTGAATAGAATCGTATTTAGGTCATTAGAAAATACAGAAAATGTGGGGAATAAGGAGCTGATGACCAAAATTTCAACAGCATTGCAAATAGTCCTAGTTTTTGATCAAAAGAAATGTGTTGGTAAAATATTAAATTTTCTAATTACATTGTGGTAGAAAAGAAAGTAAAGTTAATATGAACAGAAAATGAAAAACATAAATTATTAATGAAAAGTGGGTCCAAGTTAATTTAGTATTTATTTATACATGTGCATTGACATAAAACTAATTCTCATATTGATTCACCCAGTCCTATTTAACAATGATAGAACACCTCCCATGTTGATGCGCTATGTTGGACTTTGTTATATTATTAATATTCTGGAAATTAGCTAATTAACAGGATTTTAATAATACTGTATTTCAACTTTGAAGTGTCTTTAACTTAAAAAGCTTGAGGAGTTTGTCTCCAGTTGGAGCCTACAGGCTGAATACTGGGGTTACAGTAGGAGATGATAAGACCATGTTTGGTCCAGGATTCCAAGATTAATTATCACATGTACATGAACATATCTAGTGAAATTTGTTGTTTGTATTAACAGCCAACACACCCAAGGATGAGCTGGGGGCAGCTCACAAGTGTTGCCACGCATTCCGGCGCCAACATTGCATGCTCGCCGTGCTCAACAGAACAACACAGAACATAACAAGCAACAACAGCAAAACGAGCTCTGTTCCTCCTTTGCACTCATGCACATATGCACACCTTTAACCTTTAACCCCAGGACAGGACTCCAACTTCCAGCAGACATGGACTCGGGCCTGCAGACATCAGACTTCAGTCTTCCCTGTGGACTCGCAGAGCTTTGCAGACCCGACTGCAGCCAACCGGCCTCGACCTCTGATCTGCCGATTTGTCCTCGGGCCTTGATCCCAGGGCACTCAGACTGCCAAACACCATACTTGCCAATGGCAGGAACCCAAACTCCAGGCTTCGAACTCTAGTTCCTTACTTTCTTTTATTGGTGAAACCACGATGAGGAGAAAGGAAGCTTCGCAAGGAGCTCATGTGGGAAGACTACAAGATCACTTTGGGGCCTCAGATGGGTTGCAAATGCATGCCATTGTAAGGATACCTGAGCAGCGCCAGAGATAGAAGAAAGGTCTGTGTCAGCTTATCAAATAGATCCACCAATGAAATTTGGTTCAGTGATGGGGTGAAGCAATTGGAATAATAGGGTCTATCCTTCCTTCAGATGGGAGAGTGTAGGAATGCCATCAAACTCCTCACGATTGGTTTCTGAGTACAGTAAGGCTGACTCCTGACCTCACAATCCACCTTGTCATGGGCTTGCACCATTTTGTCTGCCTGCATTGCGACTTCTCTGCAACTGTAATGCATTAATTTGCATTGTTCTAATGCCTTTTCCTTGTTCTACCGCAATATTGTGAAACGATCTGTATAGATGGTACGCCAAGCAAAGGGTTTCACTGCACCTCAATACCTGTGGCACAGTAGTTTAGCAGTTAGCAACCTCATGGCAACATAGCTATTAAAGCTCCAACTGTCTGTAAAGGAGCTTTTACGTTTTCTCCGTGACAGCAGGTGTTTCGTTTTGGTGCTGCGGTTTCCTCCCACACACCAAAAATGTACGGTTAAGGTTAGTGAGATGTGGGCATTCTGTATTGGAGTCGGAGGCATGGCAACACTTGCGGGCTGCCCTGAGCACAGTTCTTGCTGGTATGATTTGATGCAAATGACTAATTTCACTGTAAATTTTGATGTACATGTGATAAATAAAGCTAATCTTTAATCTTTAAAGCCAATTTAGTAATTAATTTATAAACACCATCATCAGTCCAAAGTGATGATCTGACAGAATATTTTGCTGCTTTGGTCCAAAAGAAGGAGGAGAAGATGGCGGCGTGACGCAGCTCGCAGCGGCCACTCCGGTGGTGAATATCTGTTATCTGTCAATTAGGGCGCCGTGCACAATCCTGATTTGATGGAGACAGACGTGAGAGCACGGAGGAACATCTGGAAAAACTTCTGAAATGCCTGCTTCGCTGCTGCTGCTACTGTGTGATCCAGAATCTCCGGAGGAGAAGGCCCCGAGTCCTCGGATTTGCTTGTGGCTCGGCAGCCGGGGCGAGGTTGAAGCGCTCGGCAGAGGATGGCGCTCGGGAGGCTGTATTGGAGGGGCCGGTCGGAGTCTCGAAGTTTTCGGACGGACTCAGTGTTGGCTGTGGTCGGGTGCTTCCAATGCATCGGCAAGTTGTCGGCACCTGGAGGTTTATGGCAGGGAGAGTTTCTCCCTTTTGCTGCCTGCTCTCGGGACTATTGGGAGTCGATCGGAAATTTGAGACTTCTTTTTTACCGTGCCCATGGTCTGCTCTTTATCAAATTATGGTATTGTTTTGCACTGCTGTAACTATATGTTATAATTGTGTGGTTTTGTCAGTGTTAGTCTTTGGTTTGTCCTGTTTTTTTTGTGATATCACTCTGGAGGAACATTGTATCATTTCTTAATGCATGCATTTCTAAATGACATAATGTCCTCATAATCTAAGCTGGCCGATAGGATCAATGCGGCTTACAGGTCATGTGCTTGCTTTGTATATCTGCCATACATATGTATTTTAATGGCTACAGTTGGTATTGTTTCTCTGTGAACTAATAAACCACACCATTTTGGTTTCCCATCAAGGTAAATCGTTAATGAGATTGAGTTTATCTTATATTTTCTGAGCAGCATGATATTAATAAGGCAGAGAGTGTCATAGAAGTGTACGGAACTGTGCAAAAGTCTTAGATGCATACTGTATATACAGCTAGGATGCCCTAATACTTTTGCATATTATGTCTTTCCAGTTACCAAATACACTGGTCAACAGAGATTTTGCTTCCTGAATACATTTGGGTGTATCTTATGGATTTTGAGCTGCTGATCATGAAAATCACCATGAAATTATCTTATCACTCACGATTTTTTAAAAAGAATCACTTCTATTTGTTATTTCAATTCATAATTCAAGTGAGAATAACTGATGCCAAGATTAAGGAAGGCATTTTTGTTGATCCACAAATCAAACAGAATATCAATCAGAGGCAATTCGAAGAATTTCTGGTGGGATCGGAGAAAATCACATGGAAGGCATTCAAGGATGTTGTTGAAAATTTTCTTGGCAACTACAGAGCACCAAAGTATGTGCAGCTAGTTGACAACAGTTTCAAGCATACTAAACGTCAAATGCAAGATGTCACTAAAGATTCATTTTCTGCATTCCCTTTTAGACTTCTTACAACCTGCTGGCGAACTGACAGGAAGTCCAGGGTCCAGATGCACAAGGCAGGGTCAAGGCCGAGGTCTCTGAGCTTTTATTGAGCCTGGAGGGAATTATGGTGTTGAATGCTGAACTGTAGTCCAAGAACAGCATTCTCACATAAGCATCCTTCTTCTCCAGATGTCTAAGGACGGTATGTAGAGCAGTGGCTATTGCGCCATCTGTCGATCGGTTGTGTTGGTAGGTGAATTGTAGGGGGTCCAGTGTGGGTGGTAGCAAGCTGCAGATGTAATCCTTGACCAGCCTCTCAAAGCGTTTGCTTATTATTGAGGTGAGTGCGACGGGACGCCAGTCATTCAAACATGTTACCTTGGTCATTTTTGGTACAGGGACAATGATGGATAATTTGTAGCAGGAGGGCACTCTACACTGGGAGAGGGAGAGATTAAAAATGTCTGTAAACATACCTGCCAGTTGTGCTGTGTACATCCTGAGCACTTGCCCTGGGATGCCATTCGGTCCCACAGCCTTGCTACTGTCCACTCGTTGGAAACATCTGCGCACCTCAGCCTTGGCGATGACCAGGTTGCAGGTTGTAGCGGTGGCTTTCCTCGGAGGCTCAGAGTTAGCGACATCGAACCGAGCGTAAAAGCCATCGAGCTCATCCGGGCGAGAGGCCGCGATGTTGGCGGCACCACAGTGTTTGGCTTTGAAGTCTGCGATGGTATGAAGCCCTCGCCACGTCACGTGTGCTATTCGTTGTGAATCTTGACTCTGTCTTGTCTCTGTATTGTTCTTTCACACCTTGATAGCTTTGCGCAGATCATAGCTGCTTTCCTTGAGCTTTAGTTGATCGCCAGCGATGTAAGCTCGACGTTGCGAGCTTAAAAATTCAATAAAAGCTAATTTCTTGTTTCTCCAATTTCCTATGTGATACAAGTAGTCTGAAATTATATTCGGGCTCGGCTTCAAGTGGTCTATCATAAACAAAAAAAATCTAAGGAAGCAACACTTTTGAAAAAGTTTTGTTGTCCAGTGATATTGCTTAATACTACTGAGCTAATACAAAGTTAAGTACTTATTTCTGTTTCCCAACCACCTTCCTATTTTAACCAACATACAGTACTGTGTAAAAGGCTCAGAAACCTTAGCTATATGTATATGTGGCTAAGACTTTTGCACAGTATCATACAACATGCAAAGAGGCCCTTCGGCCCATGAGGCCGTGCCAGCCAACAAACAACTACTTGCACTAATCCTATTCTATTTTCCCCACATTCCGGAATCTTCCTCAACGATTGAAACCATCGAGTGTGGAAGGCAAGTGGGTGTTCAGCGCTATCTACCAGCCTCTCACTTGCTGCTCTGGGAGGAAGGTCCCTGCGTTGGAATGGTCTCCCTCTCGCTCGATGCTGCCGGAGGATAGTACCGGAGTCCTGGGTCTTGGGCAAAGTTTAATCACTGCAGTTTGTGGATTGGACTCTGTAGTTCACGTTATGATGTGTTTCTGGTTTCTGCCCGCTCCTTTTTTTGTTACTATTTTTGGGGAGGGGGTGCGGGGTACGGTCTGTAGATAACAAACACTGAGCTGAACCAAATGTGCCCGGACTCCTTCCATTTTGTGTTTTATATTCTATGTTTTTTGCTTTTTCTTTTTAGAATTTGCATATTTGCCCTTTTTTGCACCTGGGGTGTGTTTTATGTTTTTCTTTCAACGGAATCCATGGTGTTTCTTTGTTTTGTGGCTGTCTGCAGGGAGACAAATCTCAGGGCTGTAAACTGCATGCATACTTTGCTAATAAACGTACTTTGAATCTTTGAATCAACTTTGCCCCTGATTACACTACTCTCCCACAGACAAGGAGCAATTTAAGATGGGCAAGGATCTCTTATTCACATGTCTGTAGGGTGTATGGAGTGATGGGTGGCGGGAGCACCGAGAGGAAATTAAGAAGAATGTGTAATCCCTACATGAGTAGCATCTATCGGCTACACCATCAGTTGGCCCCATACCAGCCCATGATGAACATCAGTTATACCATCCAATCATCCTCCCGTGGCTCTGCTCCCGTAGCCGACCTATCTTTTGAGAGAGGAAGATCTAAAGCTGAAAGCTAGAGGGTATTAATTTAAAGTGAAGAGAGGAAGATTTGAAGTAGACCCAAAGGGTATATATTTTCACACAGAGGGTGGTGGGCACATGGAATATATCTGCCAGAGGACGTGGTAGTGTTGGGTACAATGGGACTACCTGAGATGGGAATCTTGGTTTGCACCTTCAAGCTGGGCTGATGGGTATGTTTCCATGCTGAATAACTCTTTGACTGTATGCCAAAAATTTCCATTCTGACCTCTGTGGCTGAGCTTAATCCAGGAGAATGGGTGACTGAACTATAAAGGAAACCTCATTGTCCGCTCAGCAGCTTCTATCGAGGCCAGGCCTATCTCTTGAAGGTATTGGAATGAATGAGGATAATAAGCACTGTGTTTGCTGGTTCCTTAATGTTGTGAAAGCCGGAGGGTGGTAATGAAGATAAGCTCCCCCTACCTATTAAATGCTCCCAATGGCATTCATTTCAAATAGCCTCCGGGAACCAAGTCCAGCTCCTGGCATTTCACATGTGGATTAGCTACTAAGCCCGGCAGAACCGTTTCTGTTGACAGAAGAGGGGTGAGGGTGGGTTACTGGCGCCTTAGGACCTGTCATCTTGGGTAGATGGGGCTCATCTGCCGTGGTTGGCTGCTCACCTAGGAGAACTAAAACTCTGATCTCAAACCTCTGCTGCCTTGTGGCTGTACCCACTCACTGGGGAAAGCTTCGGGGGTAAACCCCGAGGGGGAAATGTCCGAAGCTGGGGTCCTACGCTAATTGGTCACTCCTATGATGCTGCTGGTGCCAAACTGTATCAGCGTCTGCCATTCCTTTGGGATCATCGGCTGCACGGAGAGGGAGATCCTCCTACGTGGGCACACCTTGCTCTCCATATTGTACTGCCCTGGCTCGTGTATCTAGATAACTGGGACGCAACCTCCATGGCTGACCCTGATCAATGGAGGCCTTCGTTTGCTAGTAAGCCTTACAAATAGCGGAAAGAGACAAAAACAAAGAATCAGAGTGAAAAATGAAAATAAGGATCTATTGATAAGATATAAAACAGAAGCCTTGGCTGTAACGTTGAACTATGACTTCGGATTTTTGTCTGTGGCATTTATTATAAATTAACTGGTTATGATCTCTCTCAGAAAGAGTATTCTGAAATGTCGGACCTGACATGTGAGAATAGTCAAAAATTCACCAATTTCTTTGAGATGTTTTATTTAGCTGGTAAGTATTAAATATTAAAGATCCATCTGCTCAGTCAATCAAGTGTGTTTAAAAACATTTGACTTGTGCCAAATGAGTTCCATTTCAGTCACCACACACTTTAGCAGCAAGATAAGCCCATTTAATAGGACATAAAATGGAGGTCAATCTCTGGCTATTGAATCTTGTAATTTATTACCTCTGCCTACTTCGGAAAGTTAAATCATTTCACAGCCTCCCGGCTGTTTTCGAAGTTTTGATGTTGCAGGATATGTGAGGCTATTTGACTTTATCCAAAATAAAAGTAATTTTCATTGGGGAATCCCAGGCGATTTGAGGCTCGGGGAACAGAACAGTGTGTTTTCGGCCAGAAAGATTCATCGCCAGTGACATAATTTAATTAAAATGATCAAGATTAATTCTCTTCGCTTTACTTCTTCCCTTTCCTCTGGATACTGGAAGCACGATCCTCTCAACAGATTAGAGCAATCTTGCTGCATATTGAACGCGGGAGGTTTAACCAATCCAACAAACTTGCAACCCATTCCCTTGGCGCCCTGGGTGTCAGGCAACAATTTTTCTTTCTCACAGCTCCTTTCTTCTTCAATTTAAACGGCCATCCCACTGGGGACCAGTAGTTGTGTGCCGAGGGCTCTCTCCTACTGTGCTCTGCCTTATTCCCATTCTAATGAATCCAATAAAGCAAGTGTAATGTCCTTTGCCATATATTACACACAGCGCCTCACAAAATCAGGCTCGCAATCTCCCGTCTGAAGCCTCCCTTGCCTTTTTCCAATAATTCAGACACAAATGTTTTCCGCAAAGCCGGACTACACTGCTTATTAAGCTGCTCGACCTGAGAGAGGTAGCTGCTCTCACTGGCCAGCGGTAGCTCAGAAAAGCTCCAAGGCAAATGGAAAGCAAGGCGTGAGCGCGCGGTGGAACGCCTTGCATGAAATGTGCGATAATGTAATTACAGCGTGCTCATCTCTGGTTTAGAGTGATGGCGACATTTATTACCGACATCGCTCTTATGTGCTGCTATACCTTATCAGACCGGGACGCAAGGCAGAGTCTGGTTTGTTTTCTTTAGAGCAAGGGGGACTGAGCTGACATTTATTGGAAGCTTATAGAATTATGAGAGGGCAGAGTAGCCAGCAGCAAACTATTTCTCTTGACAGAGGGAGCATATATTTAAATTAATTGCGGAAAGATGTGACGAGGGTTGAGAAGTGCTTTTGCACTTAACAGGGCTTCGGATCTCATTGTCTGAAAGGCTGGGGGAGGCACAGGTTCTTCCCGCACTGACGGAAGATTTGAGCATCTGAGAGTTGTGGGGCAATTGTAATTTTAATTGGTTTATTATTGTCACAAGTACTGAGGTGCAGTGGGACAAGTGCTTCACCTGCCCCTACACCTCCTTTGTCACCAGGATTCAGGGCCCCAGTCCATCTAGGTGAGGCAAAACTTCAGCTATGAATCCATCCGTGTGGCCTCCTCTACACCGGTGAGGCCCGACGTAGATTGGGAGGCTGCTTCGTTGAGCACCTTCACTCTCTCAACCACAACAGGCGGGATTTCCCGATAGCCGGCTAGTTTTTACTTCTCATTGCCGATCTGGCGTGTCGGTCCACGGCTTCCTGTACTGCCAGGATGAGGCCACTTTCAGGTTGAAGGAGCAATACCTCATCTGTGTAGCCTGAAGACATGAACATTGATTTCTCCAACTTTCATTAATTTATACCCCCTCCCCCTCTCTTTTTCCATCCCCTGTTCTGGTTCCCCTCTTACTCCTTCTCTTCTCCTCGCCTGCCCATCACCTCCTTCTGGTGCCCCTCCTCCTCCCCTTTCTCCTATGCTCTACTCTCCTCTCCTATCACCTCCCAGCTTCTCACTTCACCCCCTTCCACCACCCACCCACCAACCTTCCCCCTCACCTATCACCTGCCAGCTTCTCACTTCACCCCCTTCCACCACCCACCCACCAACCTCCCCCCTCACCTATCACCTGCCAGCTTCTCACTTCACCCCCTTCCACCAACCTTCCCCCTCACCTATCACCTGCCAGCTTCTCACTTCACCCCCTTCCACCACCCACCCACCAACCTTCCCCCTCGCCTATCACCTGCCAGCTTGTACCTCTTCTCCTCCCCCATCTTCTTATTCTGGCTTCTTCCCCATTGTTCATTCCTCTCCATAGATGCTGCCCGACCTGCTGAGTTCCTTCAGCATTGTGTGTGTGTGTGTTGCAGAGGCTTACTATTGTCACATGTACTGGGGTTCAGTGAGAAACACTGTTCCCTTTAGGCTGTATAGGTGCACGGCCGCGCAGTAACTGAAATGCTCCTATGCACATAGCCTTCGTTGCTGCACAGCTGGAATTTTCTTCTATATAATGCTAATGTAATTTTGAAACCTATGTTAATGTGATTGTGAAATATCCTATAATTAATTATGTGTTAATGAATATAATCCATAAATTTTCTAAATAATACTACAACCTTTACTTTGAAACATTTTTAAGCTTCAACATATTTACCTAGTCAGCATTTCAAGTTACGACACTGTTTCAGGAAGGCAAAACAGGAACATTCTCAGAGAATACACAGCCACTTCTGCAATACCAGAGGCACGAGGCGAACGTCACGGGGAATTCAAAGGATTACATGTTACAAGTCTACCCTGCGCTTCAGTGACCAGGACGCCCACTCCTAGACAGGCTGACTGTCTTTTATGCCTGGTTTGACACACAGGACAAAATGCTGGTGAGGAAGGCAGAGACACCAGCTGGCTGAAACATCCAGGCAACATCTACGGGCTGAGAAATATAGCTAACGTTTCAAAATTGACATGAAGGTATGACATTAGCTGAGGGAGGATTCCTCTTTGAAAAAAAAAATGGCTTGAGATCTTTTGCATCCACCTATGAAGCAAACAACTTAATTTCTCATCCAAAGGACTCAATCTTCAACAGAGCAGCCCACTCTTGGCACGTAATTTTGTATGTCTGGATTTCTGCGTTCAAGTCTTTAGAATGGTACTTTGCTTTTAGGTATGCACTTCATGTATAATTGGATACTTCCATTGATTTTCTGATGTATAAAAAGCATTTCAGAAGCATTCTTGTTTTGGAGTTAATTAATTTTAATGAGCTACTCAAGGCAGTGTCATCAGCATTAGTAAATGGAAGATGACAATAATGGGGGAGGGAATGGGGGAATGAAGGGACTGGATCTCAGTGGAAATAGTTATTAGGAGGGATGTTAAGAGAACTGTTAGACTATTATCAGGTCATCGCACAGAATCAAAATCACAGCCATGAAGCTTAATCAAAGACTCACAGATTGTTAGACCCCTGTAGTGTTAAGAGCACAAGAAGTGGAATATTTCATTTGAAGAAATCACTGCACTGCTAACTAACGATTATTGTGTTTGTTATTCTGGCCAACAAACTACAAGCCTGCCGCTGTTAGCTCAACCCTCCCCACCCCGTTTACCGGAGCCGCAGCAAGTACTGATCGAGCAGTAATGTAGGGAGGGAGTCTTTGGTTCTGATGCCAGAGGTCAATCTTGGAGTTGTATCTGGTGCTCCCAGTGTAGCCTCCTCCACGTTGGTGACACCCAGTGCAGACCGCGGGGCTGCCTCGCCGAGCATCCTTGCTCTGTCTGCTGCGAAAGGCAGGATTTCTAGGTGCCTCGATAAGGCCAAACTAAAGCTGAAGGAACAATTACGCATAACCCATACGGGTAACATCTAAATGACACGAACATCGATTTTTCTAATTTCCTCCAGTCATTAATCCCTCCTCCCTCCTTCTCTCCTTTTCCATTCCCCATTCTGGTTACTCTCTTTCTCCTTCTCTTCTCCTCACCCTCCTCACCTCCATGGTGCCCTGTCGTCTCCTATTAGATTTCTTCTTGTTCAGCCCTTTACCTCTTCCACCTAACCCTCCCAGCTTCTTACTTCATCCACTCTCCCCCAAGCCCCCAACCATATTCCACCTCACCTGGTCTCACCTGCCAGCTTGTTTTCCTTCCTCTTTCCCCCCCACCGCCTTCTTATTCTGGCTTCTAGCACCTTCTTTTCCAGTCCCGATGAAGGATCTCAGCATGAAACTTCATTGTTTCTTCCCCTCCATTGATGCCACCTGACTTGCTGAATTCCTCCAGCACGTTGAGTGTGTTGACCTTGGGGTTGTTGGTGTATCAGGGGCTAATTCACAAATATCACAATTTATCCCTTACACCATAGGTGGCAGGAAAGTTAAGTGATGGTCCAGTTGGTGAAATCTGATAGTGTAGTTTCAAAGCTTGCATTTTGTTTATGGAATTTACACACTGGAGTAAAATCCTCGGACTTCATTGATAGTTCCAATGGTATTCTGTTACCTTAGTGCATAATACTGGTAACAATGTGATACTAGAATATCATAATGTAAATAGATCCTCTCTGCTCCACATACAACCCTTGATTTCTCTATAATTGCAATGTGCCAAATTAGACCAAAGGGCCATAAGATATAGGAGCAGAATTAGTTCATTCAACCCATTGAATCTGCTCCACCATTCCTTAATGCCTGATTTATTTCCCCTTTCAATCCCATTTTCCTCCTTTCTTCCTGTAATTTTTGAGACTCTTGCTATTCAAGAACCTATCAGCCTGGGCCTCTATACCTCTGTCTGCAACTGGATTCTGGATTTCCTAACTGGAAGACCACAATCTGTGCAGATTGGTAATAACTTCTCTTCCTCGCTGACAATCAACACTGGCACACCTCAGGGGTGCGTGCTTAGCCCATGACTCCACTCTCTCTATACCCATGACTGTGTGACTAGACATAGCTCAAATACCATCTATAAATTTGCTGATGATACAACCATTGTTGGTAGAATCTCAGATGAAGACGAGAGGGCATACAGGAGTGAGATATGCCAACTAGTGGAGCGATGTCGCAGCAACAACCTTGGACTCAACTTCAGTAAGATGAAAGAGCTGATTGTGGACTTCAGGAAGGCTAAAATGAAGAAACACACACCAATCTTCATAGAGGGATCAGAAGTGGAGAGAGTGAGCAGTTTCAAGTTCCTGGGTTTCAAGATCTCTGAGGACCTAACCTTGTCCCAACATATCGATATAGCTACAAAGAAGGCAAGACAGCATCAAGAGTTCATTAGGAGTTTGAAGAGATTTGGTATATAAACCAATACACACCAAAACTTCTATAGATGTACCGTGGAGAGCTCTCTGACAGGCTGCATCACTGTCTGGTGTGTCGGGTGGGGGCTACTGCACAGGACTGAAAGAAGCTGCAGAGGGTTGTAAATTTAATTGGCTTCATCTTTGGGTACTAGCCTACAAAGTACCCAGGACGTCTTCAAGGAGTGGTGTCTCAGAAAGGCAGTGTCCATTATTAAGGACCTCCAGCACCCAGCATGCCCTTTTCTCACTAGTATCTCATCAGGTAGGAGATACAGAAGCCTGAAGGCACACACTCAGTGATTCAGGAACAGCTTCTTCCCCTCTGCCATCTGATTCCTAAATGGCCATTGAACCTGTGAACACTACCTCACTTTTTAATATATATTATTTCTGCTTTTGCACAATTTTTAATCTATTCAATATATGTATACTGTAATTTATTTATTTATTATTATTGTTTTTTTTCTTCTAGATTATGTATTGCATTGATCTGCTGTTGCTGTTAACAAATTTCACGTCATATGCCGGTGATAATAAACCTGATTCTGATTCCGATTCTGGTTCTTTACACATACCCAGTGCCTTGGCAATGAATTCCACAGATTCACCACCTTCTAGCTAAAGAAATTCCTCTTCATTTCTGTACCAAAGGGATGTCCGTCTAATCTCAGGCATTTCAATTATCA
The DNA here is from genome assembly GCF_963921235.1 of Mobula hypostoma. Taxonomy (NCBI): domain Eukaryota; kingdom Metazoa; phylum Chordata; class Chondrichthyes; order Myliobatiformes; family Myliobatidae; genus Mobula; species Mobula hypostoma. The sequence continues at coordinate 10,642,521 of NC_086107.1, forward strand.
CGGACTCCCTCACTATCCTTATGGTCAGGTGACATGAGTTTAGAAACATTAAATTTCAAGGATCAAAGTAAAATTTTAAAATTGAAGTCCATGCCTCATATACAGCCCTGAGATTCATTTTCTTGTGGATATTCAATAAATCTATAACAAAATAATAACTATAATAGAATCAATGAAGTACTGCACTGACTTGGGTGTCCAACCAGTGTGCAAAAGACAACAGATTGTGCAAATACAAAAGGAAAAAAAAGCAATAAACGTCATAACATAAGATGGAGTCCTTGAAAATGAGTCCATAGGTTGTGGGAACTTTTCAATGATGGGGTGAGTGAAGTTGAGTGAAGTTACCCCCTTTGGTTCAAAAGCCTGATGATTGAGGGGTGACAACTGTTCCTGAACCTGGTGGTGTGAGTCCTGAGACTCTTGTACTGTGTTTCTGATGACAGCAGTGAGAAGAGAGGATGCCCTGGGTGCTGGGGGTCCCTGATGACAGATGCTGCTTTCCTGCACCAGTGCTCTGTGCAGATGTGCTCAATGGTGGGGAGGGCTTTCCCTGTGATGGACTGGGCCGTATCGACTACTTATTGCAGGATTTTACATTCAAGGGCATTGGTGTTAACAAAGATGATATCAAAGCTGTCAGTTTGCATCTTTCCTGCACTCTAGTCTCAGTCGAGCACTTGAATATTAATTTGTTTCAGAAGCAATGTTTGCTATTTCGAGTTGGAAGGTGTGATGGTACAACTGCTGCTGATAGAAATCTGTCTCAATGCTGATTCAAGTGATGCATAACTTCCTTTCTCGGGTTGTTTGATTGCGTTTATTATATTTCATTTTATTCATTTAGTGAAACAGTGTGGAGTAAGCCCCTCCATCCCTTTGATCCACGCTGCCCCGGCAACCCCCGATAGAGCCAATCAATCCTAATCCAATGACGAGACAATTTACAATGACCAATTAACCTGCCTGGTACGTCTTTGGATTATAGGGCCATGCTAACTGCTACGTTTCCATGGTGCCCGTTTGGAATCAAATGTAGATTCGAGCTGCAGATAGCCACCATGTTAGAATTTCACACCTCCTGGTCTGAAAACTTAACATAAAGCTGAATAAACTCTTGTCGGGCTTCCGGCTGCACTACATCCTTTTTCAATATAAAGTCAGTCTGATTCACTAAAACCACCATCCACATCAGATCTGGCCTCTGTCTGACTCCAGACCTATCAACTATGAACTCACCGTGAACTTGTGGATGACCGTGAGCTGTGGTTGAAGGCAAATTACAGGGTTAATGACAGGATTCTTAATGGCAGTATGGAGGAATACAGGGACCTTGGGTTGCTGGGCAAGTTGATAGAGTGGCTAAGAAGGCGTATGGTGTGTTGGCCTTCATTAGTCAGAGAACTGAGTTCAAGAACCATGAGGTAATGTTGTGGCTCTGTAAGTCCCTGGTTGGACCGCACTTGAAATATTGTGTTCCCTTCTGGTCGTCTCATTATAGGAAGAATGTAGAAGCTTTAGAGAGGGTGCAGTGGAGATTTACCAGGATGCTGCCTGGATTAGAGAGCATGTCTTATAATGGTAGGTTGAACGAGCTAGGGCATTTTTCTTTGGAGCAAAGAAAGGTGAGAGGTTATTTGATAGAGGTGTACAAGATGATAAGAGGGATAGATCAAGTGGACAGCCAAAGATTTTTACCAGGTTGGAAATGGCTTATACCAGGGGGCATTATTTTAAGGGTGCACAATTTTAGGGTGATTGGAGGAAAGTGTAGTGGAGATGTCAGAGGTAAGTTTTTTTACACAGAATGTGGTGAATGTGTGGCATGCTCTCTATCAAGGTTGGTGGTAAAGGCAGAGACATTAGGGACATTTAAGAAATTCTTAGATAGGTACATGGATGATAGAACAATGGAAAGCTATGTAGGAGGGAAGGATTAGATTGAGCTTAAGGTTAAAAGGTCAACATGTCATTGTGGGCCGAAGAGCCTGTACTGTGCTGTAGTGTTCTATGTTTTCTACTGTCTATATGTTCCTTGCTGTCTAAAGTGATCTGGCTGTTCAGGGGAGGTTAGGGATGGGCGGTCGGTGTCTGTCTTGCCAGTGTTACCCGGTAACTGTGTCTGTCTTGCCAGTGATACCCGGCAACTGTGTCTGTCTTGCCAGTGTTACCCGGCAACTGTGACCAACTGGAAACACATCTTGAGCACCCGGAAGAAACCCGCTCAATCATGGGGAAAATACACAAATTCCTTCCAGGCAGTGACAGGAATTGAAACTCAATCTTCCGATCACTGGCTCTATAAGGCGTTAGCTACCATGCTGCCACAATCCAGATCAGATGCAAAATTCGGTGAAGGTCAATGGGAACGTGCCGAAATTTCCTGAGCCTTCTGACGCACTGTCTGTAAGGAGTTTGAACATTCCTGTGACTATGTGGGATTCCTCCGGGGGCTCTGGTTTCCTCCCACATTCCAAAGGCGTAATTGACCAGTGCGAGCTCATTGGGTCGGAAGGTCCTGTCAGAGTGCCGTATCTCTGAATGCAGAACTAGGTTCAACCAGTGACTCTCTGGACACTCTGTCATAGATTCTCAACCTTTTTTATGCCATGGATGCCTACCATTAACCGAGGGGTCCGTAGACCCCAGGTTGGGAGCCCCTGTGTCTAGATGAACAATCATCATCCAGGAATAATCTGTGTGGAAGTAAACGACACAAGATGATTCCTTTTCATAATCATGAGATGTACTCAATAGAACACTTACTGTGGTTGAGTGGAACTAATGGATATGTAACAGGTATAGTCCTGGCAGAAGTAACATGACTCTGCTCTCTGCTCTCTGCAGTCCATGTAGTCAAGTTGCCAAAATTGTCAAAGACAGTAGTGCAGTAACAAACTAATTATTTTTACATATCAACAACCAAATTTTAATGAGGATCACAAAGAAGCAGACACATGATTATACACCAAGTGCATCAATAGATTGTGATAAACGCTTCCTGCAACTATCTTATTGATCTAAGGTTTGTTTGTTTAACCTGAAGGAAGAAAAGATAGTTAATGCGCGCTGGGCCAATTATGGATATCCTACGCAGTGTGTAACTCCACCATGGACCTTCCCAAGCCCGGCTGTGAAAGGGGGAGGTTTGGGCATGGGGCTAACCATCCCATCCTGTAAAAACCCTGAGCTACAAAAGCATCAACAGAACCTCCAAAGATCTCATCACTGAGAGAGGAAGGATCTTCAATGGGCTACACCTGGGGACAACTTGAAAGACTGGCCCGGGACAGAGGACTCTGGTGAGCTACTGTTGGCAGCCTATGCCGCAGTACAGGAGATGGGCTTAAGTAAGTAAGGACACAGAGGCTTTGGACAAGTATCATAGAACAATAAAGTATCAGAGTAGAGGAGAGAGCTATGAGTCACTGTACCACCTTCCCTCAGCCATCACAAAACTCCAAGGGATGGCCTTCTGCCACCCAGCACTCAGCTACATCATAGTGAGGAAAATAACTTTAACTCAGATTTTCTCTCAACCATCCATTCATTCTAACAAGGCAAGTGAGTGGCGAATGGGGACCACAGGGGAGGGAATGCCCTAAATTAGGAATCCTGCATGTTCAGATTGGTTGCAAGATGGAGACACATCTCTTCTAAAGGAGGTGTAAAGTGCTTCTTGCCCCCACTAGCCTACAGGTCACCCTTGGGCAAGGTGTGGGGCCCACTTAGCAACCACCCCCCCACAACCCTGGTCAAGGTCATGCGAAGCCATGGGAGCAGGTGGTAGATGGTCCCATGAGCAATAGATGTACATTCTATCACAAGTCTTGGTTATATGACCACTTACACCAGGCAGACAGTCTCTGAAGGGTATTGATAATGGCTGGGGTCACCCGTCTTGTAAAGACACTGGCCAGAAGAAGGCAATGGCAAACTCATTCTGTAGAAAAATTTGCCAAGAACAATCATGGTTATGAGACCATGATCGGCTAAGCCATATGACATGACACATATCTAGTGCTGTAGCACCAGGTTGGGCTAGGGATGAGTCTTACTTCAGTGGTGAGCAGATTATCTGGAGAACCTAGGTAATTTTTAAAGTAAGTACATGTCCAGAACAGCATTGTGGGCCGAAGGGCCTGTATCATGCTGTAGGTTTTCTATTTTTCTATCTCTAAGGTTCTTAGAAGATTTATGAGCATTTGGAGAAGCATAGTCCAAATTGGGACAGTCAACATGGTTTTGTGAGGGGCAGGTCATGCCTTATGAGCCTGATTGAATTCTTTGAGGGTGTGACAAAGCACATTGATGAAAGTAGAGCAGCGGGTGTGGTCTATGTGGATTTTAATGAGGTACTTCATTAGGCTCCTCGTGGTAGGCTCATTCAGAATGTCGGTAGGTGTGGGATTCAGGGAAACTTGGCTGTGTGGTTTCAGAATTGGCTTTCCCTTAGAAGGCAGTGGATTGTTGTAGATGGGGGATATTCTATGCTCCAAACCTAGAAAGAGACACATCAAGAATTTTTAACATGCTTGTACAGTTTTGTTCAATAGTGTAATGAACACTGCAGGCTGGAATATAGATCATGGAAGACTATCGCACAATACTGGCGCTTCAGCCTACAATGTTGTGCCAACCCCGCTCTGCCATTTTGATCATAGCTGATTTATCGCTCTCAACTCTATTCTCCTGCCTCTATTCTCACTGAAGCCTTTGGTACCCTCAACCTATTAACCTCCGGTTTAAATATACCCAATGACTTAGCCTTCACAGCCACCCATGGCAATGAGTTCCACAGACTCACTGCCCTTTGGCTAAAGAAATTCCTCCTCATCTCTGGTCTAAATGGATGCCCCTCTATCCAGAGGCAGCACCCTCTGGTCCTGGACTCCACCACTGCAGGAGACATCCTCTCCACATCCACTCAGTACTTGGTAGGTTTCGATGAGATGCCCTCTCATTCTTTTCAATTCCAGTGAGTATAGACCCAGAACCAGCAAATGCTCCTCATGCTTAAAGTCTTTCATTCCCAGGGTCATTCTCATGGACCTCTTCTCCAATGTCAGCACAGCCTTTCTTAGAGAAGAGGCTGAAAACTGCTCACAATCAGGGTCATCAACACTGCAGGTGCATTCTGACAGATGACTTCCTAATGGAACTGAATATGGCTTTGTACCTGCATGTGATGACCCAGTGTCGTCCCGGGGATCAGTACAGAGGGTCATTTCTAAGCAATAGGCACTTAAGTCTAATGCCAACATAATGGATGGTTATATTGATTTCCCAGAATGGTATTTGCAATTAATATATCTTGCTAACTATTAGGGACAGGTCTGCTTATAAACTGCCTAGAAGCAACACTTTAAATTATTCCATCAGTGCTAGTTAGATTGCTGGAGTTTTTCCTAATCATGTTCAACGCTGATATTTTTCCACCTAATTATGCTACCTCTCTTGCCACGTTGAATTGGACCTTTTGTATGAAAGCCAGGATTTTGTACAGTGGGAGAGTCCAGGACAGGGGTCCCTATCCCATGGACCAATACCATTAAGCAAGGGATCCGTGGTCCCAAGGTTGGGTACCCTTGGTCTGGGACCAAAGGGCACAGCCTTGGAATAGAAGGACAGCACTTTAGAACAGAGAAGAGGAGGGATTTCTTTAGCCAGAGGGTGGTGAATCTGTGGAATTCATTGCCACAGATGGCCGTGAAAGCCAAGTCATTGGGTATATTTAAAATGGAAGTTGATAGGTTCTTGATTAGTAAGGGTGTCAATAGTTATATGGAGAAGGCTGGAAGACAATAAATCAGCCATAATCAAATGGCAGAGCAGACTTGATGAGCTAAAATGACCTTCTTTCTGCTCTTATGTTTTATGCTCTTAAAGTGGGGATGAGAATATCCCTGATAACTTCTCTTGCAAAGTAAGTTGTGGGTCATTTAATCCCTGTGTTATGACACGCACCCATCCACACCAGCTTCTGAGGTTTAGACTCTCTAACTCCCTGGAGAATGGGTAGCTGATGCAGCCCCTTTAAAAATTCTGAACAGTCCTGCTAATTGGCAATCATATTTCAGGCCCCAAGGATTGAGCATTTAACTATAAGCCTGATCGTGATTTAATTCAGTGTTTGTTTGCTCACTGCGGCCAAAAAGTTCTATTTTAAATTCATCAGTCCACAAGACTTATTTCCAAAATGCATCAGGCTTGTTTAGATGATCCTTTGAAGCTTTTGGATAGAACCTTTTGGCTGCAATGAACAAAGGTATGTTTGGAGAAAAAAGGGTGCAGAATTTCATGAAAGAACCCCTCTCCAACTGTTAAGCATGGGGGTGGATCGATCATGCTTTGGGCTTGTGTTGCAGCCAGTGGCACGGGGAACATTTACTGGTCGAGGGAAGAATGAATTCAATTAAATACCAGCAAATTCTGGAAGCAAACATCACACCGTCTGTAAAGAAGCTGAAGATGAAAAGAGGACGGCTTCTACAACAGGATAATAAACCTAAACACACCTCAAAATCCACAATGGACTCCCTCAAGAGGTGCAAACTGAAGGTTTTGCCATGGCCTTCACAGTCCCTCAACGTAAACATCATCGAGAATCTGTGGATAGACCTCAAAAGAGCAGTGCATGCAAGACGGCCCAAGAATCTCACAGAACTAGAAGCCTTTTGCAAGGAAGAATGGGTGAAAATCTCCCAAACAAGAATTGAAAGACTCTTAGCTGGCTACAAAAAGCATTTACAAGCTGTGATACTTGCCAAAGGGGGTGCTACTAAGTACTGACCATGCAGGGTGCCCAAACTTTTGCTTCAGGCCCGTTTCCTTTTTTGTTATTTTGAAACTGTAAAAGATGGAAATAAAAAAGTTTCCTTGCTTAAAATATTAAAGAAATGTGTCATCTTTAACTTTATGCCTTTTTGGAAATCAGTTCATCTTTCACTCACTTAGCTATTCACAGTAACAGAAATTTTGACCGTGGTGCCCAAACTTTTGCATGTCACTGTCCACTGCACCCGTGTGCAGTCTTTTCCAGGTGACTATCCCTGGCAGAGGTGGATTACAACATTAGGAATAGAGAGTTGCTCGTGGTCAAGTTGGCTCTGGAGGAATGCCGTCATTGGCTCGAGGAGACCAGAAACCTTTTAATTGTAGGATGAACCACAAGAACCTGGCTTATATTTCAGGAGGCCAAGAGATTGAATTCCAGCCAGGCTGGGGGTCTCCTTCCTTTTACTTTTTAATTTCATCCTGACCTTAATCTCTGATCATAATGCATACTTTCTAAACCAGGCAGCATCCTGGTAAATCTCCTCTGTACCCTTTCCAATGCTTCCACATCCTTCCTATAGTGAGGTGACAACGGTAGGCTTATTCAGAAAGTCAGAAGGCATGGGATCCAGGGAAGTTTGGCCAGGTGGATTCAGAATTGGCTTGCCTGCAGAAGGCAGAGGGTCGTGGTGGAGGGAGTACATTCAGATTGGAGGATTGTGACTAGTGGTGTCTCACAAGGATCTGTTCTGGGACCCCTACTATTCGTGATTTTTATTAACGACCTGGATGTGGGGGTAGAAGGGTGGGTTGGCAAGTTTGCAGACAACACAAAGGTCGGTGGTGTTGTAGATAGTGTGGAGGATTGTCAAAGATTGCAGAGAGACATTGATAGGATGCAGAAGTGGGCTGAGAAGTGGCAGATGGAGTTCAACCCGGAGAAGTGTGAGGGTGGTACACTTTAGAAGGACAAACACTAAGGCAGAGTACAAAGTAAATGGCAGGATACTTGGTAGTGTGGAGGAGTAGAGGGATCTCGGGGTTCATGTCCACAGATCCCTGAAAGTTGCCTCACAGGTGGATAGGGTAGTTAAGAAAGCTTATGGGGTGCTAGCTTTCATAAGTCGAGGGATAGAGTTTAAGAGTCGCGATGTAATGATGCAGCTCTATAAAACTCTGGTTAGGCCACACTTGGAGTACTGTGTCCAGTTCTGGCCACCTCACTATAGGAAGGATGTGGAAGCATTGGAAAGGGTACAGAGGAGATTTACCAGGATGCTGCCTGGTTTAGAAAGTATGCATTATGATCAGAGATTAAGGGAGCTAGGGCTTTACTGTTTGGAGAGAAGGAGGATGAGAGGAGACATGATAGAGGTGTACAAGATAATAAGAGGAATAGATAGAGTGGATAGCCAGCGCCTCTTCCCCAGGGCACCACTACTCAATACAAGAGGACATGGCTTTAAGGTAAGGGGTGGGAAGTTCAAGGGGGATATTAGAGGAAGGTTTTTTACTCAGAGAGTGGTTGGTGCGTGGAATGCACTGCCTGAGTCAGTGGTGGAGACAGATACACTAGTGAAGTTTAAGAGACTACTAGACAGGTATATGGAAGAACTTAAGGTGGGGGCTTATATGGGAGGCAGGGTTTGAGGGTCAGCACAACATTGTGAGCCGAAGGGCCTGTACTGTGCTGTACTATTCTATGTTCTATGTTATGTCGTCAGCTTGATGAACCCAAAAGAGAAGAGCAGCCTGCCACCATTTTGCCTCAAGCCAAAATGATAGGGCCAGTCCATTGGGGGATTGACACACTTGTTTGCAACACCCAGCTGCAAGGGGCGATTCCTCAGATCGGCCCTCTGGGTCGGCTGTTTGTTCCTAGTTCCGTCCAGTCTCAGGTTCTTCAATGGGGACATGCATCGAGATTGACCACTCACCCAGGGATTGCCAGGGCCCTAGAGTTCATTGAAAGAAGATATTGGTGGCCTGGAAAGGTGAGAGAGGTCCATCAATATGTACTGGCATGTGAGGTGTGAGCCCAGAACAGGAATCCCCATACTCAACCTCAAGGCTCCTTCACCCTCCATGGTCTCCGGAAAGACCATGGGCTCACATCTCCATGGACTTTGTCGTGGTTCTTCCTCCTTCCAAGGGGAAGACTGTTATCATGGTAACTGTGGATCGCTTTTCAAAGGCCTGCAAATTCATTGCCTTGGACAGACTTCCATCTGCGGCAGAGACAGCCAAGATTGTCCTGCAGCAGGTCTTCAGGATCGATGGTTTTCCGGTGGACATTGTGTGGGACCACGGTCTGCAATTTGCATCATATTTCTGGGGGCTGATTTGCCATCTTATTGGGGCAACTGCCAGTCTTTCCTCTGGGTTTCACCTGCAGTGCAATGGCCAGACGGAGCGGGTAAATCAAGATATGGAGCGAACCTAAGATGCTTGTCTTCTGAAAGACCAAACAAGTGGTGTGACCATTTGATGTGGGCTGAGGTCGCCCACAACACTTTACAGCATTCGGCGCACGGGATGTCCCCTTTCGAATGCCACTTTGGATATTTTTCACCACTCCTCCCTGAGCAGGGGGCAGAGGTTGGGGTTCCTGCAGCTGAAGGTCTTGTCCGATGCTACAAGGACAGATGGACAAGGGCAAGGGAGATTTTGTTAGCTTCTACCCGGAAGGCTGAAGTAAAGGCTAACCACAGGAGAAGACAGGGGCCCTGATACCAGACATATCGGTGAGTTCTGCCATCTCTGATTTTTCTTCACCTTCCCTAGGCTATTGTGTCCTTAATGTCGTGTTTTATTTTAACCTATTCAAATTCCTCCAATTATAAATCTGTCGGCTCTCCAGTAATCCTCTCATGCATTGTCTCCTTCAAAGACCTAGTGTATGCACACTCCACTAACCACTAAGCTACTGTGCTACGCTTTTCTCATTCTTTCTGCCAAAGCAGATCCCTTGACATATCTCTGTGCTATGTTTCGTTTGCCACGAGACTCTGCACATTGTCAGTTTGCCCGAAATCTAAGAAAGTGCAACATTGGCCACTGGGAGGCCCCACCACATACTTTTCTCTAAGTTCTCAGCACCAGTGTTGAAGTCATTGGCCCGAAACCTTGACTCTCTCACTTTCTCTGCGTAGATGCTGCCTAATCGGCTGAGTATCCTTAAAATTTTCTGCTTTTAATTTAGCTTTCTGCCATCTGAGGTTCTTTTTATTTTGAGCTTCTCAGCTGATTTGTCCACAAAGCACACTTTCATTCCCCAGGACTCCAGCTTTGCTAATAGCACAGGACCTGAAATTTAAAGTGGTAAAGATTACATCTCCAATAGTTACAAAGTGCTGCCTGTCTTATCAGTAATTTTAAATGAAACTAAGCTGTTTGGTCTGACCCAAGCCTTTGGGGTCATGTGGAATTCTGCAATGAAGTGTACAGAATATTGTTGCTTGCATATTTAATTTGTTTAGAGATACAGAGCAGTAACAGGCCCTTCTGGCCCGAAGAGCTCACATTGTCCAATTACTCCCATGTGACCAAATAACCTGCCGATTGGTACATCTTTAGAAAGTGGGAGGAAACCGCAATGTCGGGAGGAAAATCCATGCGGTCACAGGAAGATCAGACAAACTCCTCACAGACAGCGGCAGGAATTGAACCCTTGTCGCTGGTGCTGTAATAGCGTTATGCTAACCACTCCGCTGCCACGTCACCCATTCTCCGGATTGTTAATGCAGACAACCTGTTTCACTGCATGTTTTGATACACAAATGATTAGTAAACAAATCTAATCTAATCTAATATTTTCATGGACAAGTAAAAGTCTGCAGACGCTGGAAGTCCAAGCACCATACACACACAAAATGCTGGAGGAACTCAGCAGGTCAGGCAGCGTCTATGGAGGTGACTAAACGGTCGACGTTTCGGGCTGAAACCCTTCACCAGCATTTATGACCTGCTGAAGCTGCCTGATCTGCTGTTCCTCCAGAACTTTGTGTGTGTTGCTAATGCTTTCACCGTATGATCTCCCTAACGCCATTCAGTGAAGGGAACATGGAACATTGAATAGTACAGCACTGGAACAGGACCTTTGGCCTACGATGTTGTGTTAAACTAATGTAGCCTGGGGAAAAGTACACACTCAGGACAACAAAGACTTTTTCGAGTTTTAATTCCTTTATCGGTTTTCGATGTTTAAGTGCCAGTGGAGAGTCGTGAAACAAAACGAACGAACTTACAACCAGTTCTTGCCGTTACAATCTTAGTTTAACTTCCGATCCACACCCTTGTGTATGGACAAAATCGCGTATGTGGTATAAAAATACCAGAACTAATACCGTACAAATACGGTAGTGGCAATCCTGAAAGAACACAATACAAACAACATTAGAATCCCACCCATCCTGCATCTTATACATAACAGCGAAAAATGTAAGCGAATACATCTCACCTAAGATGTAAACACGTGCTGAACTTCCGAACAGAGACTAAACATTCACGCTACGCGGTTACATGCACAATCAGTCCTGATACAATAAAGTTAGACAAAAGGTACACATTGGCACAACTTTTACAAGGTATTGCCTGGTAGTTAAATTACAGGAAGACTGACCTACTTGGATGGTAAGGAACTTGGTGTAAGCCACGCTACCCAGCGTTGATTTCTTCACTCGTGGAAATCTAAAGCATTCACATGTAAAACAGGTCAAATTACCGATATTCTTGATCCGCCAACAAGCATAAACGAATTCACATGGATATTGTCAATTAATGCTCACCTTTCCTCTCCATGCCCAGCCTCTCTGGGAAGAACCCACTTCCAACACCTTACCATGTCTTCAGCAGAAAGCAAAATGGTCTCCCCGCTATCCTGCGTGTGCGTAATGACATCACCATCTCCCTTAAAGGCACAGACAACTATTCTAGCATTACCCAGATGGATACCTAAGTACACTTTTAATGATACTGAATAAGATCCAACGGTCACCCGGTTACACTAATTAGTCTAATGAAACCTAATTAAATGAATCCCTTCTGCCAGCACACAGTCCATTTCCCTCCTTTCCCTGCACATCCATGTACTTGGCTGAGATCTTTTTAAACACCTCAGTTTTGTCTGCCGCCACCCCCTCTCCTGGCAGTGCATTTCAAGTGTCTTTAAACTTTCCATCTCTCACCTTAAATGCACACTCTCTGGTATCAGACATTTCAGCTCTGGGCTGAAGATCATCGAGGCCTCTGTTGGTCAGGGTCGATCATGGACATTGTGTCCGAGCTGTCTAGGTACCCAAGGAGAGCCACTGTTGCCCATGCAGCAGGCTCCCCTCTCCACACAGGTGATGGATCCAAATGAACAGCAGAGAACAACGCAGTTTGGCATCAGCAGCATTGCAGGAGCTGCCAGTCAATGTTGAACTCAATGTAGGACTGTCTTAGAGACTCCAGCTCCAGATGTTTCCTTCGGAAGGCTCCCGAAGCCTTTCTCATGAGTGGGTATAGCTGCAGTGGAGGTTTGAGATCAGTTTTCCTTCTCCCAGATGAGCTGCCGACCACGGCTGACAAGCCCCCTCTGCCTGAAGTGACTGGTTTTAAGGCACCAGAAACCCACCCTTGCCCCTTCTCCTGTCAGCCTCACGTGAAGGCCAGGAGCCGGACTTGGTTGTCAGAGGCTCTTTGAGGCACACGCTATAGGGAGCATTTAATAGGTAGCGGGAGCTTATCCCCTTTACCATTCCCTGCCGTAAAAACCTCAGGCAACCACACTCTCTCAAATGACCTACACTATCTACATCTCTCATAGTCTTGCAAACTTCTATCAGATCTTCCACCCCAGGCTGCGCCACTCCAGAGAAAACAACCCATGTTTGTCCAACCTCTCATTATAGCACAGGCCGTCTAATCCAGGGAGCACCCTGGTAAACATCCCCTGCACCCTCTCCAGAGCCTCCACACTCCACATGCAACCAGATTTAGTACAAATCTCCCGATGCAGCCTATCTAGAGATTTATGAAGCTGCAGCATTACCTCCCAACTTGAACACTGCACTTCAATTAATAAAGACAAGCATGCCATATGCATTCTTTACCGCCCTATCAACTTGTGTGGCCTCCTGCAGAGAGCCGAGATCTCTCTGTGTATCAGTGCTGCTTACAGTCCTGTTATTAACTGTGTACTTTCCTTTTCGCTTGAAGTACTAAGGCCAAGATCTAATACTTCTTATTTACTTAGAGATACAGCACAGTAACAGGCTCTCTGGCCCGATGAGCCTGCGCTGCCCAATGACACCCCTGTGACCAATTCACCTACTGACTGGAATGTTGGAGGAAAATGGAGCAGCTGGTGGAAACGCACACAGTCATGGGAAGAATCTTCAAATTCCTTACGAACAGCCGTGGAAATGAACTCAGAATGCAAGCGCGGTTAGTGGCATTGTGCTAATCACCACACTGCCATCAGACCAAAAGACCAGAGGACAAAAGAAGCTGAATTTGGCTATTCAGCCCATCAAGTCTGCTTCGCCATTCCATCATGGCTGATTTATTATCCTTCTCCACCCCACTTTGCTGCCTTCTCCCTGTAACCTTTGACACCCTGACTAACAACCTTTGACACCCTGACTATCAACCTTTGACACCCTGACTAATCAAGAACCTATCAACCTCCGCTTTAAATATACCCAATGACTTGGCCTCCATAGCTGGTTGTGGCAAAGATTTGCACAGATTCACTACCCTCCTCATCTCTGTTCTAGATGGAATCCCTCTATTCTGAGACTGTGCCCTCTGGTCCTATCTTTATAGGAAGCATCCTCTCCATATCCACTATATCTAGGCCTTTCCATATTCGATAGGTTTCAATGAGACTCCTTGCTTCCTCAACACCACCTGGCCCTCCACCTATCTTCGTATCATCCACAAACTTGGCCAGAAAGCCAGCATTTCCATCATCCAAATCACTGACATACAATGGAAATAGAAACTGTTTCATCAGCACCCACTGTGGAACAGACACTGGCAGCCAACCTTTGCTCCCACTCTTTGTCCCCTGCCAGTCAATCTTCCATCCATCTTTCCCATAATACCATGGGCTCTTCTTGTTAAGCAGACTCATGTGTGGCTCCTTGTCAAAGGCCTCTGAAAATCCAAAAAAACAACATCCACTGACTCTCCTTTGTCTATTCTGCGTGTTATTTTCTCAAATAATTACAACAAATTTGTCAGACAAGATTTCTCCTTGAGGAAACCATGCTGACATTGGCCTATTTTATCATGTGTTTCTAAGTATCCTGAAACGCCATCCTTAATAATGAACTCCAACATCTTCCCAGCCATTGAGGTCAGACTAACTGGCCTATGACCTCCTTTCTTCTGCCTTCCTCCTTTCTTAAAGAGTGGAGAACCATTTGCAATTTTCCAGCCCTCCAGAACCATTTCAGAATCTAGTGATTCTTGAAAGACCATTGCCAATGCCTCACAAACTTTTCATCTACCTCTTTCAGAATATTAGTGTATAGTCCATCGGGTCCAGGTGACTTAACTACCTTCAGACCTTTTAGCTTCCCAAGCACCTTCTCCATAGTAATTAATAGCAACAACACTCACTTCTGCTCCTGAAACTCTTGAATTTCCGGCATACTACTAATATCTTCCACAGTGAAGGCTGATGCAAAATACTTATTAAGTCTGCCTGCCATTTCTTTGTCCCCTATAATTATCTTTCCAGCATCATTTTCCAGTGGTCTGATTTCCATTCACACCTCTCTTTCATTCTTTATATATCTGGAAAACCTTTAAGTATCTTTTTTTATATTATTGGCTAGCTTACCTTAATATTTCATTTTGTCTCTGCTTAAGACTTCTTAGTTGCCTTCTGTTGGTTACCAAAAGCTTCCCAATCCTCTAATTTCGCACTATTTTTTTTGCTATATTAAATGCCCTCTCTTTTACTTTTATGCTGTCTTTGATTTCCCTTGTCAGCCATGGTTGCCTCATCCAGCCTTTAGAATTGTTCATTATCGTCAGGATGTATCTATCCAGTGCCTTCCAAATTGCTCCCAGAAACTCTTGCCATTGCTGTCGTGGCATTATCCCTGCTAATGTTCCCTTCCGATCAGCTTTTGCCAGCTCCTCTCTCACGCCCCTGTAATTCCCTTTACACCACTGTAACACTGATACATCTGACTTTCGCTCCTCCCTCTCACATTGTAGGGTGAATTCTGTCATAGTATTAATACTGCTTGCTAAGGATTCCTTTACATTAAGCTCCCCAATCAATTCTGGTTTATGACACCACACCAATCTGGAATTGCCTTTTCCCTAGTGGGCTCATCCACAAGCTGCTTTAAAAAGCTATCTCATAGGCATTCGACAAATTCAGTCTCTTAGAATCCAGCACCATCCTGATTTTCCCAGCCTACCTGCATTTTCAATCCCCCCTGACTATCCTAGCATTGCCCTTTTTACATGCCTCCTCTATTTCATGTTGTCATTTGAACCCCACATTCTGGCTACTGTTCAGATGCCTCTATGTACCCCCCCATCAGGTCTTTTTACTCTTTAGTTTCTTAACTCTAGCTGTAAGAATTCTATATCTACTGATTCTAAGTCAGCACTTTCTAAGGAATTGATTTCATTTTTACCAACAGGGCTACCCCATCCCCACTCCCTACCTGACTGTCCTTTTGATACAATGTGTATCCTTGGATGTTAAGCTCCCAACTATAATCTTCTTAAGGCCATGACTCAGTGAAGCCAGCAACGTCATACCTGCCAATTTCTAACTGTGCTACAAGATCATTCCATACACTGCATGCATTCATCACACTTTTCGTTTTTGTCCCCATGTTACACTTCAACTCATCTCACTGACTGCAATTTTGCCCTATCACCTGCCTGTCCTTCCTCACCGCCTCACGACACACTGCCTCTACTTGTATACCAACTCTCCCATCCTCAGCCCTATCACTCCAGTTCCCAATCACCTGCCAACTTAGTTTAAACCCTCCTCAACAGCTCTAGCAAACATGACCACAATGATATTGATTCCCCTTGAGTTCAGGTGTAACCTGTCCCTTTTGTAAAGGTCATACCTTCCCCAGAAGAGATCTCAATGATCCAGAAATCTGAGATGCGGGCTCCTGCACCAATTTCTTAGACACATATTTATCTGCCAAATCATCCTGTTCTTACCCTCACTGGCGTGTGGCCAAGGCAGCAGTCCAGAGATTACTACCCTAGAGGTGCTGTTCTTTAACTTTCTACCTAACTCCCTAAATTCCCGTTTCAGGAACTCCTCCCCCTTTTCCCTATTTATATTGTTGGTATCAATATGTACCACAATTTCTGGCTGCTCATCCTCCCTCTTTGGAATGTTACGGTCTCAGTCTGAGACGTCCCTGACCCTGGCACCTGGGAGTCAATGTACCATCTGGGTGTTGCTTTCACATCCATGGGACTCCTGCCTGGTCCTCTATCACTACTGCACTCATCTTCTCCCACCTCAGAGCCAGATTCAGTGCCAGAGACCTGATCGCTGTGGCTTTCTTCTGCTAGGACATCCCCCTCCCAAAACAATATCCAAAACGGAATACCTGACGTTGAGGGGAATAGTCACAGTGCTACTCTGCACTGTCTTCGTATCCCCTTTACTCCTCCTGATGGTCACTCAGCACACCTGCGTCCTGCATCTTGAGTGTAACTGCCTCCCTGTATTGTCCTATGGATCAACCCCTCAGCTTCCTGAATGATCTGAAGTCAATCCAGCTCCAAACCCTTAACACAGTCTGTAAGAGGCTGCAGCTGGATGCAAGTGTAGTGTCAGGGTCACTGGAGGTCTCCCTGCCATCCCACATCATGCAAGAGGAGCATTCCAATATTGTTTAAAATTGCAATAAGAAAGTAAGAAGGAAATTTAAATGGAAAAAAAAATCTACCTACAACCTTTGTCTCCACTCACGGAAGCTTCAATGAACCAAAGCATGAGCTCCCCACTGGCCCTCTCACACATTGACAGCTCCCACAATGGCCGCTCCACCTAAGCCTACCCTCTTTTCATTGGCAGTTGGCAAGTGCATAATTATGCACAACCCACCATCTCCTTGGGAACTGTGGCACGCAGAGCATCCTGACTACCCCTGCTTGCTTCTTTTGAACTCTTTCTCTCCCGCCATGCAATCCACCATCTCCTCAGGAACTGTGGGTGCAGAGTATCCTGTCTACCGTGCTATCCTATTAAATGGTTATATGGTGAGTATGGTAGGATTAGTGTAAATGTGTATCTGATGGTCAGCAGAGACTCAGTGGGCGGAAGGGTCTTTTTGATTGCTGTACAGATCCACGAGTTGTTCCTTTCTCAGTTGCGTTGAATATTGAGCACAAATACAATTGCGGAATAAAATGATTTTATCAAATCTCAGCCAACCAGTAATATTAATCTATAGATTGCACAACAACAACAACAATAATAATAATAATAATAATAATAATAATTAGGTATCTTTTACCTGAAAACATATCTTTTACTTAAAAAGGAAATCACAAAAGATCCATCAAAATAGCGCCCTATTACTTGCTTACAAACTACATACAAAATTGCAACATCATGTATCTCGCAACTAATTACCACTCACTTCAATAATCACAATATACTTACAGCAGAAAGGACGCTATAAGGGAATGGAAAAGATGTAAAGAACAATTGATAATAGATTCTGTAATTCTGAATCAAGCCCGGTAGAGAAGCAGAAATCTTTCATTTTGCTATATTGACTACCAAAAGGCATGCTTACTAGAAGTTCATAATATATATAAACTACTCCCATTCTTGAGGAATTCCTACAGCAGCTGATGCAGCATTGGCGTACTATGATCACCCTACCTATTAACAACCAAAAAAGAACAACCACTGTTATCAAAATAAACTGAGGAGGCATTTTTCAAGGTGACTCTCTAAGCCCACTATGGTTCTGTCTAGCTTTAAACCCACTCTCCAATTTACTGAATTGGATGAAAATTGGGTAAAATCATTTTCCATATCATAAAGGCTTGGTCCATAACCGAGGGTTCAAAAAAATTTAGATATAATAGGGCTTGATAATATAAATTTGTTCAAATCAAAAAATTTACGAAATTGAAACCATATTCATAATGTATGTTTAATTATTGGATTAACCATTTGTTTATTCAATGTAGATAATACAAAAGGAAGTGAAGTTCCTAAACTGGAAGTCAAAGAGAACCCTTGTACAGAGTAGCCTTCAAGGTTTACCCAATGTGGACTTGGAATTATATTCCAATCTTGTGTCCAAAATATTACGTTTGTAAATATCGAATATTAATTGCCCAATAATAGAATCTTAGATTAGGCAGTGCTAAACCACCACCTTTTTTGGACTTCTGTAAATATTTTTTACTTAACCTGGGATTTTTGTTCTGCCATATATAAGAGGAAATAAAAATTGGTATCGCTTGAAATAGATATAAAAATTTAGGTAAAATAATCATTTTAATGGCATTAATTCCGCCAATCAGTGATAGAGACAATGGGGACCATTTAGTAATCAGTTGTTTAACCTGACTAACTAACGCTAAAAGGTTGAACTTGAATAAATCCTTATGCCTCTAAGTAATTTTAACTCCCAAGTAAGTATAATAGTAATCACTCTGAATGGAGAACATCCGTAAATGGGAACCTGGATATTTAATGGAAAAAATTCACTCTAACCTAGATTCAATTTATAACCAGAAAAACTACTAAACTGAGCAAGCAGAGTGAATACTGCCGGAATGGATTTCCCCAGGTTAGAAATATATAATAGTAGATCATCTGCATATAGTGATAATTTATGTGTCTCATTTCCATGGGTAATACCAAATATATTAGGGGAGTCACGAATAGCAATAGCTGGCAGTTCCAAGGCAATGTCGAATAATAGTGGACTAAGAGGGCAAGTCTGCCTAGTACTACGGAATAAATGAAAGAGGGGAATCTTTGATTATTAGTAAATACCGAAGTCAAAGGAATAAGATATATCAATTTAGTCCAAGATATAAATATCGGACTAAAATTAAATTTCTCAAGGGTATTAAACAAATATGTCCATTCGACTCTGTCAAAGGCTTTCTCAGTGTCCAATGAAATGACACATTCTGAAGTTCTGGTTGAAGGAGTATAAACAATATTCATTAATCTCCTAATATTAAAAAAAAGGAGTAACGATTTTTAATAAATCCAGTCTGATCAGAAGAAATAATTTGAGGTAATACATTCTCCAATCTTATTGCCAATATTTTAGAAAAAATCTTAGAATCCACATTCAGCAAAGATATAGGCCTATAAGATGCACATTCAGTAGGATCACTATCTTTTTTAAGAATTAGGGAAATAGAAGCTCGATAAAAGGATTGTGGTAACTTACCTATAGATACTGCATCCCTAAAAATTCTACATAGCCAAGGAGTCAGGGTAGTGGAGAAAAATTTTAAAAATTGTACTGTATATTGGTCTGGGCCAGGTGCTTTACCTAAGTTCATCGAAAGAATAGCATTTTTTTATTTCTTCTACCGTAATAGGTACATCTAGTTTTAAACGTTCATTGGATGATAATTTTGGAATATTCAATTTCTTTAAGAATTCATGCATTATAGTGGAGTCATCAGGAAATTCTGATTGATATAGGGAGGTATAAAATTCTTGAAAAGATTTATTTATCTCGTCATGGTCAACCGTCAGAGTACCATCTTGTTTACGAATCTTAACAATCTGTCGCTTAACCGAGGCCGATTTCAATTGATTAGCCAATAGTTTCCCAGTTTTATCACCACGTATATAGAATTGACTCTTAGTTTTGGTTAATTGACTTCCAATCGAAGATAATAGTAATAGATTATTTGAAGTTCAACTCTCTCTTCGTAAAGCTCCTGATTAGGGGCTATAGAATATTTCTTGTCAATTTCTTTGATCTTGTCAACCAGTTTAAGTATTTCATTATTAGTTCGCTTTCTTAATCCAGCAGTATATGAAATAATTTGTCCACGAATGTATACTTTAAAAGTATCCCACAGCGTCCCTCTGGAAATACCCTCTGTAGAATTCGTTGTGAAGAAAAAATTAAATCTGTTCCTCAATAAACTTAACAAAATCCGAATCTTGAAGCAAAGTGGTATTAAGTCGCCATTGTCTAGAACTAGAAAATGTATCCCATGACTTAATAGATAGTTTCAACGGCGCATGATCAGAAACAGCAATGGAATCATATTTGCAACCAATAACAAGTGGAATTAATCGAGAATCAATAAGAAAATAATCAATTCTTGAATAGTGGTGATATACATGTGAAAAAAATGAGAACTTCCGAAAAATCAAAAAAATCAAGTACTTGCGAATAAATCGGCTACTCTTATTAACTCTTTTATGACTGACTCTGGAATCTCAGAAATTTGGAGATTCTTGCATCCCAACGAGAAAGAGTTCTCATTTTTTTCACATGTATGACAACATATCTTATGATAAATACAGGCCTGCTCCAGTTTTAGAGTCAGAATCCCGCAAACTATATCCTGACTGATCTGTTATTACAGAGAGGACAATCCATAATAACCACCTGGATATAATAATACAGGATAAACAAACAAGAACAACTTACTCAATAGATATAGCCATTCCAAACATAAATAACTTACAGAAATCAATAAGTGAAAAATACCAGAAATATGCTAAATTAAAAGAGGAAATTGAAAGTCTTAATCACGAGTTGAATAAGATGTTCTCCTAAGGGGTTGTTGGAACCTGAACAGGATATACATTGTCCCGATAGTAATATCTACAACTGGTGTTATCCCAAAGGCACTACACAATAACATTACACAATTAGGGCTACACAGCAATATCTATGTAAATCTTCAGAAAGCAACAATACTAAACATTACGAGAATAGTCTGAAAGTTCCTAGCCATTGAGAAATATGTGTGTTTGCCTATCCTGTACCTCCAGAAAATCCTGGCAATTCTGGATAATGTTTCTCACCCTCTGCATGCCACCTTGGCTGAACACTTGTTGAGCTCTAATTGAGGCAGCTGATTCTCATTGGGGCTGGCTGCATAAATACCTCCAGAGACCAGGGTGTGGCTGCTGGATTGTTCTTGTCCTTACTCCTTGTATCCTTTCCTCTGCCTTCTGTTTCCTCGCCTGAAGCCCTGCCTTGTCTTGCCGGTAACTCTCGCCTCGCCTGAAGTTCTCGTCTTGCCTTCCATTGCTTGAAGCCTTGCCTTGTCTTGCTGTTAACTCTATCATCGTCTCGCCTGCAGTCTTGGCCTGGAGCCACCCTGTACCTAGCTCCCTTCCTGTCCCTTGCCTCTGCCCAGGTAAGCCAGGCTGTCTTGCTGTTACCTACGGCTGGTTCTGTCCCTTCCTGTCCCTTGCCTCCATCAGGTAAGCCAGGCCATCTTGCCGTTACCTGCGGTTGGTTCTGTCCCTTCCTGTCCCTTGCCTCTGTTGGGTGGTGATCCGTGCCCTGCCCAGGAGTACTGCGCCCTGCCCAGGAGGAGCCTCTAGCCTCCGGCCTCGTCAAGTCTCCAGCCTCCAGCCTCCTGCCAAGCCTCGCCTCTAGTCTCTAGCCTCCTGCCAAGCCTCGCCTCTAGTCTCTAGCCTCCTGCCAAGCCTCGCCTCTAGACTCTGGCCTCCTGCCAAGCCTCGTCCTTGCCTAGTTCTGGGGTCCGAGCCAAAGGCAAGACCCAGGTACTGGGTCCTTGTGCAGTCTCTGGCTCAGAGTCCAAGCCCAGGCTCCTAGCTCTCTTGTCCAGTCCTGTTCCGGGTTCCCGGTTTTCGTGTCCATGTCCTTGCCCTCACCCTGTATCCTAGTCCTGCCCAAGTACTTCAGTGTCTGTGTCTTGCACTTGGGTCCGTTCCCAGCCACCACCTTATGACAAATATCTCTTCATGCAAGAGTGATAATAAAAAATAACTTAATCCCAATAGACATGTTAAACCAAATAAAACACGAAGTAGCACAAGAGCTAGAAAGAAACCAACTTAGAGACCACAACAACACTATACAAGAAAATAATGAAGATGCCATCCCTTGAAGCGCTGATGAAAACAGAATTACTTCAACAACTGCTTCACAACCTGATGGTAATAGCAACAACACAGATGCAGCGCCTCCACAGAATGCTAATGACTGAGCTGAGCTTACAGACAAAATTATCCAAACATTTAACGCCATACCAACAGAAAACATGGGCAATCAACCAACAAAAAGACCCTACATACCAAAACAAAACAGATCATCAAAATTTCCTAAAATTTTGTAAAAACCCTCAGCAATATTATATTACCACAATATTTAGGAAAAGTTGAAACATTTGAAGAACTACACACAATAATATACTGCAGAGCATTAACAGTAGTGCAGTGTAATGGCTCCAAAATAGGGGCACTCATTAATAGAAACCCAAGACTGAGTAATGAAATGTGAATACCAAAATGGCAGAAGAGATTAAGAAACAACACTGAATCCTTAAGAACAGAACTAGCCTGCCTAACAGAGTATAAAATGGATAGCCTGAGCAAGAAAATTAAGAGAAAAGCTAAGGAAATATAAGGTTCATACAAGGATTAACTTCACAGAAGTTTCGTGAAATTAATAGAACAAAAGTTCCAAAACAAAAGTTTGGTGCATACAAAGCCGGACTAAGTAGATACATGGCTAGAATTGTTCAGGAGGGTTTAAACTAATTTTGCAGGGGATAGAAACTGCAGTGATAGTGCTTTATGCTTTATACTTCATTGTCGCCAAACAATTGATACCAGAACGTACAATCACCACAGCGATATTTGATTCTATGCTTCCTGCTCCCTGGATTACAAACATTAAATATTAAAAATATTTAAAAATAGTAAAAATTAGTAAATATTAAAAATTTAAATTATAAATCATAAATAGAAAATAGAAAAATCGAAAGTAAGATAGTGCAAAAAAACCGAGAGGCAGGTCCGGATATTTGGAGGGTACGGCCCAGATCCGGGTCAGGATCCGTTCAGCAGCCTTATCACAGTTGGAAAGAAGCTGTTCCCAAATCTGGCCATATGAGTCTTCAAGCTCCTGAGCCTTCTCCCGCAGGGAAGAGGGATGAAAAGTTTGTTGGCTGGGTGGGTCGTGTCCTTGATTATCCTGGCAGCACTGTTCCGACAGCGTGCGGTGTAAAGTGAGTCCAAGGACGGAAGATTGGTTTGTGTGATGAGCTGCGCCGTGTTCACGATCTTCTGCAGCTTCTTCCAGTCTTGGACAGGACAACTTCCATACCAGGTTGTGATGCACCCTAGAAGAATGCTTTCTACGGTGCATCTATAAAAATTAGTGAGGGTTTTAGGGGACAGGCCAAATTTCTTTAGTTTTCTCAGCAAGTAAAGGCGCTGGTGGGCCTTCTTGACAGTGAACTCTGCTTGGTTGGACCAAGTCAGGTCATTTGTGATATTGACCCCGAGGAACTTAAAGCCTTTGACCTGTTCCTCTTGCGCACCACTGTTGTAAATTGAGACGTGCGGTCTTCTACTCCTTCTGAAGTCAACAACCAATTCCTTCGTCTTGCTGATGTTGAGGGCTAGGTTATTGTCTTCACACCATGCCACCAGGTTCTTAATTTCCTCTCTATACTCAAACTCATCATTACCCGAGATGAGGCCTACAATTGTTGTGTCATCAGCAAACTTATATATTGAGTTCGATGGAAACTTGGCTACACAATCATGGGTGTACAGTGAGTACAGCAGGGGGCTGAGTACACAGCCTTGTGGGGCATCGGTGCTCAGAGTGATTGTAGAGGAGAGCTTGTCCCCTATTTTTATAACCTGGGTCCTGTCTGTGAGGAAGTTGAAGATCCAGCTGTAGATCTGAGTGCTAAGGCCCAGGTTCTGGAGCTTAGGAATCAGTTTATTTGGAATGATGGTGTTAAAGGCAGAGCTGTAGTCAATGAAAAGGAGCCTTACGTATGCATCTTTATTCTCCAGGTGTTCTAAGGAGGATGGCATCTGCCGTTGACCTGTAGCTCCGGTAGGCGAATTGCAAAGCGTCGCGGTCGACCGGCAGGCTGTTGTTGATGTGTGCCATAACCAATCGCTCGAAGCACTTCATAGCAATTGGTGTCAGAGCCACAGGTCAATAGTCATTCAGGCATTCCACCTTGCTCTTCTTTGGCACTGGGATTATCATTGCCTTCTTAAAACACGAGGGGATCTTAGACTGAAGCAAGGAGCAGTTGAAGATGTCAGCAAACACTCCAGCTGGCTCGCTGAGGATGAGGTAGATGGTTTACAAAGAGAGGCAAAGTGAGACGCCTAGAAAGGAGAGAGCAAAATTGCAGTCAACAGGATGAGTTGCAATGTAAAAGGTGTACAAAATCGAAAAGGGTGAATACAGGACTGAAGGTGTTATATTTGAATGCATGCAGTATATGGAATAAGGTAGATGTAGCACACTCACAAATTGGCATCTATGATGTTGTAGGCATCACTGAATCGTGGCTGAAAGAAGATTATAGCTGGGAGCTTAATATCCAAGGATAAACATTGTATCAAAAGGACAGGCAGGAAGGCAGAGGGAGCAATGTTGCTCTGTTGGTAAAAAATGAAGTCAAATCATTAGAAAGACTTGGCATAGGGTTGGAAGGTATTGAATCATTGTGGATAGAGCTAAGGAACGGCAAGGATAAAAAAATCTGATGAGAATTATATACAGACCGCCAAACAATAGTAAGGATGTGGTCTACAACTTACAGTGGGAGATAGAGAATACACATCAAGAAAAGGGCAATGTTACAACAGTCGTGGGGGATTTCATATGCAGGTAGATTGGGACAATCAGCTTGATGCTAGATCCCAAAGGGGAGGGGGAATTTCTAGAATGTCTGTGTAATGTCCTGGTTGATATTTTTACTGTTATGCTGTATGTATTTCATTTAGCGGTTCTGTAAGAGCAGTCTGTTCTGTTTTCAGCTTGTTTGGTTATTGTTGAAGATAAGAAATGAGGAGAGACGTGTGCCATACAATTAGGATGGTAGAATTTAGGGGAGGTTTCTCTGGTGAGGGACACTAAGGTGGGGCTTTTGTTCGAGAGGAGATGAAGAGAGAAGACGCAGGAGAGAAGAGGTCATAGGATTCGACCTGGAGTGGGACCGTGATTCAATGAAACCGGGGCGAGATCAATTGAGGATCAGTGACCACAGAGAAATTTTGAGCTCCAACTTATGCACATTAGACTGTTTCATTAAAATGGGCACTTTTCCTTTTTTTTGTTCTTTTCTTTACTAACCCTTTAGTCAAATTAAGGTTCATGAAGATAATCTTCTAATCGTAGGCAGTATACTGTCTGTTATCTTGTGGCACTAATTTGCAACAGGGTAGCAAATTACACAACATCCACACAAACAGGGGTTTAGGGTGGGAGAGTGCTTCAATCTAATGTTTAGCGGGGCTGGAGGTTGTCTTCCCTAGACTTATGCAGCCAGGAAACCAGGAGGTTTTACCTGCAAGATGGCTTTTTAGAGCAGCTCGTGAATGAGCCCATGAGAGGATCAGCTATTCTGGTTTGGGTGTTGTGCAATGAACTGGAATTGATTAGAAAGCTTGAGGTAAAAGAACCCTTAGGGGAAAGTAATCATAATGATTGACTTCATCCTGAAATTTGAGAAGGAGAAGCTAAAGACATATGTACCAGCATTACAGTAGAGTAAAGGGAATTACAGAGGCATAAGAGAGGAGTTGGCCAGAATTTATTGGAAAAGAGTACTGGCAGGGTTGACAGAAGGGCAGTAATGGCTAGAATTTCTGGAAGCAATTTGGAAGGCACAGGATATATACATACCAAAGAGAAAGAAGTATTCTAAAGGCAACATGATACAATCGTGGCTAACAAGAGAACATAAAAGCCAAAGAGAGAGCTAACCAAAGTTGATTGGAAGGGGACACTAGCAGGGATGATGACAGAACAGCAACGACTGGAATTTCTGAGTGCAATTCAGAAGGCACAGGATCGATACATCCCAAAGAAGACGAAGTTTTCTAAAGGGAAGACGATGTTACCATGGCTGACAAGGGAAGTTAAAACCAACATAAAAGCAAAAGCGAGGGCATATAATAGAGCAAAAAGTAATGGAATGTTAGAGGATTTGGAAACTCTTAAAAACCACAGAAGGCAATTAAATAGTCATTAAGAAGGTAAAGATGGAATAGGAAAGTAGCTAGCCAATAATAATAAAGAGAATACCAAAAGTTTCTTCAGATATATAAAATGTAAAAGAGAGGCAAAAGTGGATATCAGACTGCTGGAAAATGATGCAGGAGAGGTAGTAATGGGGGATAAGGAAATGGTAGATGAACTGAATAAGTATTTTTCATCAGTCTTCACTGTGGAAGACACTATCAGTGTGGTGGAAATTCCAGGTTTCAGGGGGCATGAAGTTGTGAAGTTACCATTACTAAGGAGAAGGTTCTTGGGAAACTGAAAGGACTGAAGGTAGATAAGTCACCTGGACCAGATGGTGTACACCCAAGGATTCTGGAAGAGGTGGTTGAAGAGATTGTAGAGGCATTAGTAATGATCTGTCAAGAATCACTAGATTCTGGGATGGTTCCGGAAGACTAAAATTGAAAATATCACATTCCACTCTTCAAGAAGAGAGAGAGGCAGAAAAAAGTAACTTATAGGTTATTTAGCCTGACCTCAGTGGATGGGAAGATGTTGCGTCGATTGTTAAGGATGTGGTTTAGGAGTACTTGGAGGCACATGATAAAATAGGCCGTTGTCAGCATGGACTCCTCAAGAGAAAATCTTGCCTGACAAATCTGTTGGAATTCTTTGAAGAAATAACAAGCAGGATAGACAAAGGAGAAGTGGTTGATGTTGTGTACTTGGATTTTCAGAAGGCCTTTGACCAGGTGCTACACATGAGGGAGCTTAACATGTTACAAGACCATGGTATTACAGGAAAGATTCTAGAATGGATAAAGCAGTGGCTGATTGTCAGGAGGCAAAGAGTGGGAATAAAGGGAGCCTTTTCTGGTTGGTTGTCGAAGACTAGTGGTGTTCCACAGGGGTCTATGTTTAGACTGATTATTTTTATGTTATATGACAATGATTAGGATGATGGAATTGATGACTTTGTTGCAAAGTTTGCAGATGATACAAAGATAGGTTGAGGAAGTAGCGAGTCTACAGAAGGACCTAGACAGTTTCAGAGAATGGGCAAGGAAGTAGAAGATGGAATACAGTGTCAGGAAGTGTATGGTCATGCACTTTGGTAGAAGAAATGAAAGTGTTGATTACTTTCTAAATGGAGAGGAGATACAAAAACTGAGGCGCAAAGTGACTTGGGAGTCCTTGTGTAGGATTCCCTAAAGGTTAGTTTGTAGTTTGAGTCTGTGGTGAGGAAGGCAAATGCAATGTTAACATTCATTTCAAGAGGACTAGAATATAAAAGCAAGGATGTAATTTGGAAACTTTATAAAGCACTGGTGAGGCCTCATTTGGAATATTGTGAGCAGTTTTTGGCCCCTACCTTAGAAAGGATGTGCTGAAACTGGAGAGGGTTCAAAGGAGGTTCATGAAAATGATTCCAGGATTGAATGGCTTGTCATATGAAGAGCGTTTGATGCCTCTGGGCCTGTATTCACTAGAATTCAGAAGAATGAAGGGTGACCTCATTGAAATCAATTGAATGTTAAAAGGCCTCAAAAGAGTAGATAGGAGAAAAGTATTTCTTATGGTGGGAGAGTCTAAGACCAGAGGTCACAGTCTCAGAATAGAGGGGCATCCTTTTAGAACAGAAATAAGGAGGAATTTCTTTGGACAGAGAGTGGTGAATCTGTGGAATTCTTTGCTATGGGGAGCTGTGGAGGCCAAGCCTTTATGTATATTTAAGGCAGAAGTTGATAGATTCTTGATTGGTCAGAGCATGAAGGGGTATGGGGAGAAGGCAGGAAATTGGGGCTGAGAGGAAAATTGGATCAGCCATGATGAAATGGTGGAGCAGACTTGATGGGCCAAATGGCCTAAATCTGCTCCTATATCTTATGTTCTTATTGTCTTATGAAATGTGGCAGATGAACAGAACAGAGCTGTCAGCTCATGAGCAATGAAAAGGGTTTATACAGGACATTGACACTAAATTTGATGTGCCAAAATGTCACCAGCCCCAGCACAGAATTACCAACAAAAAACTGAGACAATGGAATCTTAGTCTAATATTTGATCAAACAGGGTGATGCGCAATCAAGAAGCAAGCTGGATTAGGGAGGAAAAATAATGCACTCACACAACTGAAGACATACAAACATGTGAAGTTACAGTGGACATGCTAAAAGCAGTTATAAAAATACCCACAACTAATTATGATAATATTCATAATTATTGGTGTAAAAATTTACTTTTGCCTTCATCCTTATCTATTAATACATATCAACAATTTTCTAAAAATATCCTGAAAAAGTGTCTGAATTTTTGACAGAAGGTACAGTATATCTCTTACCTAAAGGAGAAATCTCAAATATCATCCCATTATTTGTTTACAATCTATATAAGCACTCACTTAGATAGCCACAATATACTTACAGAAGAGCAGAAAGGACATCAAGAAGAAGTGTTAATATATTCTGTAATTCTAAATCAAGCCCAGCAGCAAAGCAGAAATTTTTCATATTGTTATATTGACTACCAAATAGCATTCGATTCTGTCCCACACTCATGGTTAATATAAGTTCTTAACATTTCTACAACTTCTGAAAAAGCATTGGCATCCTATAATTACCCTAGGTATTCACAACCAAAAAAGGACTACCATCATTATCAAAATAAACCGAGGCATTTTCTAGGGTGACTAAGCCCAATATGATTTTGTCTAGTCTCTAATTTATTGAATTGGACAAAGGTAGGGCATCAAATCAGAGATAACCGACTGAATTATACCTTGACACGCCTTCTATTCATGGACAATTTGAAATCATGTGCTCCATCAGTAAAGCTAAAACAATTAATTCAAGTGGTATTTTCTAAAGATATAAAGATGAGCTTTGAATGCAATAAGTGCAGAATATTAAACATAAAGGAAAGTGCAATAGAACTAGTACAATATACTGTAAAACAATAGAACTGATGGATGAATAGGAAACATATTAGTATCTGGGATATCAACAAGCAATAACAATAGATCATAGTGTGATAAAGATTTCAGCAGTTTGAGCTGAGAAAATATAAAAATATAATAATAATAATAATAATGTGAAGAACAGCAGAAATATACTGAATTAAAAGAGGAAATTGAAAGACTGTGTATTGGGTATATATTGTCCCAATGGTAATATCTACAATTGGTATCATCCCAATGTAACTCCACAATAGCTTTAAAAGTTAGGCCTACACAGCAGTATTTATGGAAATCTCCAGAAAGCCACCACTAGAATAGTCTAAAAGTTCCCAGCAATTGAGATGTGATTGTGCATGGCTATGCCCATGCCTCAGGTTTTACCAGCTTGAGCTGAGAAAAAATAATAATAACTTATTTATAGAGCACTTTTCAAGCAGATGATGTGGTTCAAAGTCCAGTCAAGATGGCGCCAGCAAAGAATGCTACCTTGGGCGACATCTTTCACACAGTCCGTGAAACTGTTGTTTTCTCTTCTTTAACATCTTTTTATTTTAAATGTGTTTCTGGTCCTGATAGAGCTTGTGACTGACAGTTTGATAATCCACTGAGTGATCTGGTGCTTTGCTATCCCCGAGAAGATTCCAGGAGGTGAGTGCCCTCAAGGACTAGAAGATTAGAGAGACTGGGCGTGAACCCATTGCCAATCTCACTGATTAAAGCTTTGAGGAAAATTGAAATATCGAGGCAAGTGTGGAAGGTCAGCGCTGTCAACCAGCCTCTCACTCGCTCCTCCAACGGAAGGCCCCTATGTTCGAATGCTCTCTCTCTCTCTCTCTCTCTCTCTCTCTCTCTCTCTCCCCCTCTCTCTCTCTCTCTCTCCCCCCATCTCTCTCTATCTCCCCCTCTCTCTCTCTCTCTGTCTCTGTCCACGCTGTTGGTAGATGGTACTGAAGTTCTGGATCTGCAATTTGTGGATCGGACTGTAGTTCACTTGGACTCTTCCAGTTTTGTGTTTTATATTCCGTGTTTTCGCCTGTTCTTTCTTGTTGCTGTTTGTGTAATTTCTTTGTTTTTTCGCTCATGGATGGGGGGCGGTTTGCGCAATTTGTCTTTTTACGCGTGGAGGGGTTTGATATTCTTTTGTCATTTGCATGATCTGTCTTTTTGCTCATGGGGGGGTTTGATGTTATTGTTGCCGTTTGCACAATGTGTTATTTTGCACGTGGGGAGGGGTTGGTGTTCTTTTTGCCATTTGCATGATTTGCTTTTTGCACGTGGAGGTGTTTAATGTTGTTGCCGCTCGTAAGATTTTTTTTGTACATGGGCATGTTTGATGTTCCTTCACTGTCTGTGTGATCTTTTTTGTGTGTGGTGTTTTTCTTTGAATGACTACCATGGTTTTTCTTTGTTTCGTGACTGTCTGTATGGGTGACGGATCTCGGAGTTGTATGCTGCATACATACTTTGATAATAAATATACTTTCAACTTTGAACATTGAAAATGGGACAAAGCACAAAAATGAAAATAAAATAACAAATAAAAATAAAGATGAACATAAAAGACAAAAAGATGTTAGTCAAAAGCGAGGTGAAATAAATTGGTTTGAGCTGGTGTTACCAACTGAGTCTGTATTCATTATAGGTATTGAATTCCAGAATTCAGGAGTGCAGTTCAAAAAAGTTGACTTGCCAATTATCTTTTGAAGGAGATTACATGAGATTAAAAGACATTAAATGAAACGCGGCAAATATTGCCATTGCTTTTCTCATCTGCTCACATTCTGTGAAAGTTTGTGAAGCTTCTAACACTAATTTGGAGACTATAGGCAATGGGACAGGAAATGAAATTTTAGAAAAAGGCCATAAAGGAGTAGCAAACAGCAGAATCATTACCGAGATATTTGAAGTCAGTGTTGGATCCAGGACGGCTCTAACATGCCTAACCAGAGGAGGTGGTTCCTTTCTCAAATTACATTGAAGCAGAGGGCTGGGGTGAGGCAGGAACGTAAAGTGACTGGTACCTATCAATTCAGGACTTCTCAAAGTACAAAGTTCAAATTAAATTGATTATCAAGGTATGTATGCCTTATACAGACACGAGATTCATTTCCTGGCAGGTATCCACAGAAAACAAAGAAATACAACAGAAGCCATGAAAACACACACAACAAAGAATGACAAACATCCAATGCTCAAGTTGTGCAAATAACGATAAAAGCAAATAAACACTAATGATCTAGAACTTTCCCGGCATATATACTGAGTAAACTCTTCTCAGGCTTCTGCCAGGAACAGGTATCGATTATAAGTGACATTTCGATGATAAACTCTGCCATCTTCATCGGAGATGCTGCTTGGTCATGTCTACTCACAGCTCAATCACAGCTTATGTTGGTCAAAGATGACCTGGGACTCAGGATGGCTGGCGTTTACTGGACTCTCCGTGAATGTGGGGCAGCACAGATGGCCAGAAGAATTTTAACAAAGATGAAGGTCTCAATCTAAGTAGGAACTGGAATTTGATTGTAAACAAGGTGGGAGAGCGGAAACCTGATTGGATGAGGACTAACCAATCAGGAAGGATGGACGATGGGCATATAAATACTACCAGTCTAGACATGCCCAGGCGTCATCCCTGATGAAGATGGCGGAATTTATTATTGAAAATCGATACCTCTTCCCGGCTGGAAGCCTGAGAAGAATTTATTCGTAAATAAGCAATACATAGATCATGAGCTGCAGAGTCCCCGAAAATGAATCCACAGGCTGTGGAGTCAATTCAGTGGTGAGGCAGGTAGAGCCATGCCAGGAGCCCAGTGGTTGAAGGGCAGTAACTACTCTCAAACTTGGCACATTGGGACCCAAGACTCCAGCACCTCCCGCCTGATGGAATAGCAAAAAGAAAGGGAGATGTGTCTAACACAGGCGGACAGGATGGGCTCAGGTAGGGGGATCTTGTCTGGCACAAAGTAACTTTTGCTCTTGGACTAACTGCTGACATTTGCTAAAGCTTCACCAAATCTGCATCTGAGCTCTGTCATGTGACCTTTCGGTGATTAGTGTCATGTGTACCGAGATATAGTGAAAATCTTTGTCTTGCATGCCATCCATCCAGGTAACTTCAAAAGAGAAGTGCATTACGGTAGAACCAGTAAAACAACAATGAATGTGGAATACAGTTACAGAGAATGTTCAGTGCAGGTAGATCTGGGATGGCCAACCTATGGCGCATTGGATGATTAAAAGTCGTGCATTGCACCCCAGCGATAATAATAAAAAAGTAAGCCAACTCATGCAAAATGTATTAACCAAAAACCGATTTGTAGAAAAAAAAATCTATAACAGGAATTCAAACTGGGAAAGAAGGACTTTTGTTCTGCAGTGTGTCACGGGTTTTTGCCAGTCAGTTTACAATTGACACTCATGCGCTACGGAGTTGTGCCTTGTTCGTCCTTTGTGAACATTTGCAGCTTTGTACTTTTTCGAAAACTAAGCCTTGTTTTTACATTCAGTTACCCATCACAGTGCAAAAGAAAACCGCTAGGTATCTGGCTCATCCTCAACTTCGCCACTTTGTCCGCCTTCACTACCCCTCGACGCCGCAGCCTAGTAAGCTTTCCTTCCAGCCGGTAAATGTATTCTGAGAGCTTTTCCTCTCTTCCCTGCCCCATTTGTTGAAACTCCGCTAAATGTTGCCAGGGATCTCCTGACAGTCCAAACACTTCCTCCAAAGCATCCAAACACTCCGACAGAGAAGCCGAAGGGCGTTCCGCTCTCAAATCGCGGACCACACGGGCCGCCCTGCCCCTTAAACTTTCCACCAATCGCTGTCTCTTTTCCTCATCCGAAACTGACCACGCCTCTAACAACTGGGACGTATTCTCAATCCATACCTCATAGTCATCCTCCCCTTCTGGGGTGGGCGTGGCTCCTCAGAAAGTTCTCAGTTTCGGGCGGGGCCCCTCGACCCTTCTCACCAGGGAGGTAATGGCAGCCGCTAACTCGGAGGTCTCACCCCTAACTGGGGGACGGGGCCTAGCCAAGCCTTCCCACTCCAACCCTCCACCCCTGGCGACTGGCACCTCCCCTGGGGCCTCATCTAGCTCCTCCTCTGGCACCTCCTCACTTTCGTCCTCCGGGAGGGTGTGGAGACCCACGGCCCTGCCTCCCCCTGGACGTGGACTGTCGCTGGTAGTTCCAACGTCACGACGTCGGCACTCGTCCGCACCAACATCCAGCTGGACTCCAGTTCTTTCCCACCCCTTCTAGCTATAATTTCTATCTGCCCGATACCTTTAATCAAACTCAACCCTCGCACTAGTACATCTGCCGAAATGCTGAAATCCACCCCACTTAGCATGCACGCATGATTCACTGGTACGTTCTCTAATTCACACAATCTTACAATCTTACAATTTACAATCTTATCTCGATCCATCTTCGCACTACTTAACGCGATGACTATTACAGCTTTACCGAAAATCTAAATCCAGGACGAGCCCCCACTGGTAACGCTCAGTTATATTGGCTTGTATATGACTAGGGGAAATCCCGCCCAGCACCTGCCTGAATGCTTCCCACGGAGTCGGTCGCTGCACCACTGCCGCCCAAATCAAGCCCGAACATCAGTCATCAGCCAGCACACACAATACGTTTTACCAAGTACACTTTATAGATATTACTAAGTCTATGAAATTAATATAAATTCGATACAGAAAAGGAAGTAATGGAAAAAAAGGTGCCAGACTTATCAAAGTCCAAGTTCTTCGTGCACAACCGTTGGAGCTCAATTGGTTCCTGACAACCACCTGGATCCTGTTGACTCCCGGCTTGGGACTACCCGGAGTGATCGACGGGAGCCTCTCCACACGTCCGCCGTCCTCCGCGTCTCTCCTCCGACTCCCCACCAAAAACCCCGTCCACAGTCCTCCCCGTCTGTCCTCCGACTCCCCACCAAAAACCCGTCCACAGTCAT
Organism: Mobula hypostoma; assembly: GCF_963921235.1. Taxonomy (NCBI): domain Eukaryota; kingdom Metazoa; phylum Chordata; class Chondrichthyes; order Myliobatiformes; family Myliobatidae; genus Mobula; species Mobula hypostoma. The sequence continues at coordinate 10,676,416 of NC_086107.1, forward strand.
ATGAGACGGCATTATCACCCAAAAAAAACGATACATGACCACCCATTGGTTAATAGCACCCTGCTATTTGTATTAACCCAAGCACATGTCTAGCTAGAGACTTTCTCAGCATTTAACATAACAAAGAAGCATTCCCAAGTATAACATAACAAAGAAGCCATTTTAAATTTAACATACAAAAAAAAAGACCCCGTACACTTAGATAGAGTGGATGTGGAGACGATGTTTCCTATGGTGAGGGAGTCTAGGACCAGAGGGTACAGCCTCAGAATCCAAGGACATCCCTTTAGAACAGAGATGAGGAGGAATTTCTATAGTCAGAGTGTAGTGAATTTGTGGAATTCATTGGCACACATGTCTGTGAAGGAAATACACCTAATATATAAATGGGTATACTTAAAGAGAAAGTTGAGAGGTTTTTTACTTGGTCAGGGTGTCAGAAGGCAGGAAAATGGGGTTGAGAGGAATAATAGATCAGTCTATGATGAAATGGCAGATCAGATCTGATGTGCTGAATGGCTTAATTACGCTCTGGTATGGGAACACCAATGCCTTTGAGTGGAAAATCCTACAAAAGGTAGTGGATTTGGCCCAGTTCATCATGGGTAAAGTGGCCCTCCCCCAAACTATTGAGCACAGCTACATGAAACAGTGTCGTAGAAAAGCAGCATTCATCATCAAAGTTCCTCACTACCCAGGCCATGCCCTTTTCTCACTGCTGCCATCAGGTACAAAGTACAGGGGTCTCACCAAGTTCAAGAACGGTTACAACCCCTTGACTATCAGGCTCTTGAACAAAAGTGGATCACTACACTCATTCCATTTCTAGTGTTCTCACAACCAATGATCTCACTTTAAGGACTTCATCTTGTTATTTCATGCTCTTGTTATTTATTGCTATTTATTTGTATATTCATTTGCACAATTTGTTGTCTTCTATGCTTTCGCTCTTTCATTGGTCCTGTTTACAGTTACTACTCTATGGATTTGCTGTGTATGTCCACAAGAAAAACAATCTCAGGGTCGTGTGTGGTAACATGCATGTACTCTGATGATAAATTTGACTTTGAACTTTGAACTTTAATTCAGCTCCTATGTCTAATGGTCTTACAATAAACTTTTAGGGTAAAGCTGTAATAAATCTCTGACAAAGACCGTCCTTTGGTTTATCTTTGACCATCATATTCCCAATCCGATTCCTCCTCGGATTTTATTTTGGGAAATTGAGTGGAGCTTTTCCTGAATTCCCAGTTGGTTTCCTTTAGAGTATCCATCTGTTATGTGAGACCCAGAAACCTTCCTGTGAATTGACTGAAGCAGAGGGTAGTTAATGAATCTTAGGAGCTCTGAACGCCCATGATAAGAGCATCACTAAATCACACAATGACGAAAAACTGCTGGAGAAAGCCTTTAGATTCTGTTCTGGAATTTACTAATGTTCTTTCCGTCCAGTGACACAGAGAAAAGAAGGTCCTCGGGGACTTCATATATCTAGAAATAATGTTTCCTCTAAAATTCAAACAATTGTTTTCAAAGCAAGCTAAATCCCTCTTGGATCCTTGATGGTGTCAAACCGAGAGTCCTTTACCAGAAGGAATACACAGTGACTTTCACACACAGGTATGCGTATTAGTTAGTGGTAAGTTTACATCTGAGTGGCGGGGTGGAGGTACTTCTCTACCAAAGGAGGTGTAAGGTGCTCCTTCCCTCTGCTATCCCGCAGGTCACCCTTGGGGAAGGTGTAGCACCTGCTTTGTTCCTCCACCCCCGAAAAGGGTCTCGTGACGCTATGGGAGATGGTTGCATGAGCAACTGGTGCATATCACAAGTCCTGGTTATGTGACCATTGACACCAGGCAGACAAGCTCTTAGGAAGTATTGATAATGGCTGGGGTCACCCATCTTGTAAAGACACTGCCCAGAAGAAGACAATGGCAAATCACTTCTGGAGAAAAATTTGCTAAGGACAATTGTGGTCATGGAAAGACTATGATCACCCATGTCATATGACATGGTACATAACAAACGAATGAAATTAACATCTCAATCAATGATCTTTAACAAATAGGATTTCCTGTGTGACAAGGAGAAATGAGATAACATATTCTATTTGGATAGCACATCGAACACAGTCAAGATGGTCTCAAATACAGGAGATTCTGCAGATGCTAGAAATCTTAAACAATATACACACAAAGATCTGGAGGAAATCAGCAGTCAGACAGCATCTATGGAAGGGAATAAACAATCACTGTTTCAGGCTGAGATCCTTCTTCGGGACTGGAAAGGAAGCGGGTGGAAGCCAGAATACAAATTTGGGGTAAGGGGAAGTGTACAAGCTGGTAGGTGATAGGTAAGACCAGGTGAGGGGGGAGGTGAGTGGGTGGAAGTTAGGGGGGAATGAAGTAAGAAGTTGGGAGGGAGTGATGGAAGAGGGAAATGGCTGAAGAAGTAGGAATCCAATAGGAAAGGACAGTGGACCATGCAGAAAGGGAAGGAGGAGGTGAACCAGAGGGAGGTGATGGGCCAGTAAGGAGAAGAGAAGGAGTGAGAGGGGAACCAGAATGAGGAACTGAAAAAAACAGTATGAGGGAGAGTGGAGGAATTACCAGAGGTTAGAGAAATTGATGTTTATGCTTTTAGGTTGGTGGCTACCCAGACAGAATATGAGGTTTTGCTCCTCCAGCCTGATCTTGGCCTCATCATGGCCGTACAGGAGGCTATGAACCAACGTGTCAGAATAGGAATGGGAAGTCAAATTGAAATGGGTAGCCACCAGGAGATGGAATGGGAATGTCCTAAACCTTTTCTAGGTGCAGTTTGAAGTACAACATTAGTAACAAACTATATGAGAAGATTTAGGACTCAGGGCCAATGCCTTGATAGAGGTAGATTTTTAATGATTGTCCAAAAAGAGGAAAGATTGCAGGAAAGATAGAGAATTTTGGGGAGGAAATTTCAGAGCTTGGAGCTATGGCTGCTAAAGGCATGGCTACCATCTAGACCATAAGACATAGGAACTGAATTAGGCCATTTGGCCCATCGAGACTACTCCTTCCTTTCACAAAAGGGAGGAACATGGAGTAATCGGAACAAAAGATGGAAAACAAGATTGGAAAAACAATTTGAGGAGAGGGCTCTGAGTTCATCACCCTTATGCCCCAGATGCTTCTTCAGATACGTTGATGACACCTTCATAGTGTGGCCTCATGGACTCCAGGCACTCCAACAGTTCCACAACCATCTGAACAGTATATATCTAAACATTCAATTTACGATGGAGATGGAGAAGGAGAAGAATGGGTGCCTCTCGTTCCTGGACATTCTAATACGCCAGAAGCTGGGTGGTAGCTTCGGATATAGTGCAAATTGGAAACCCACTCACATGACTTATACCTCAACAATAGTAGTAACCGTCATGCCTCCCAACGTAGAATGGTTCTTTCTACTTTGAATAATGGTGCGAAAACTATTTTGGGCATGGAGAATGTCCCTGAGGAAATAAGACGATTACACATGACATTCCTACAGAGGAAGGAAGTCAACTGGGCCGTTAAAAGGGCAGACAAAAAAAGCAGGAAACATAACAGCAAGGAGGAACCTGCTGCTATCACCTGCCTTCCCTATTTTTCAACAGTGTCTGGAACAATCGCCAGCATCCTGAAGAAATACCAGATTAATAGCTTCCACAAACCCATAAGGAAGCTCAAGTCACAGCTTACGCAGGTGACCTGGGACTCAGGCTGGCTGCCATTTACAGGATAGGCCAAATAGGACGCACGGTGGAAACCTGCATCAAGGAGCACAGAAGGTGTCTCCATCTGGGTTACCCGGAGGTTGACAAGGAAATGGAGACCTCTTCCTAGAAACAAACAGGTTCTTTGTGGCAATACAGAATCAGGTGGTTAACACAAAAAAATATTAAAAATACAGAATAAAAGACCAACAAATTCAAGATGATAAATACAGAAAATGCCAAGAGAAACCAGAAACCATCCAACACATTGCAGGATCCTGCAGCAGTTTAACTCAATCTGATTACCTACACAGGCACAATTATGTGGCAAATGTCATTCACCAAAATCTTGCTTTAAAATACAAACTCATAAAAGGCACAATCCCTGACTTTAAATATAAACTTGATCCAGTTTTAGAGTCAGAGTCCTACAAGTTATATTTTAACTGATCCATTATTACAGATAGGATAATCATAATAACAGTCCAGCTATAATATCACAGCATAAACAAGCAAGAGCAACTCACTTAATAGATATAGCCATTCCAAACACAAATTGCATACAGAAATCAATAAGTGAAGAGTATGCTGATTTGAAAGAGGAAATTGAAAGACTGTGGAACATGAACAAAGTATTCATTGTCCCGATAGTAATACCTACAACTGGTGTCATCCCAAAGTCACTGCACAATAGCTTTAAACAATTAGGCCTATCCAGCAATACTTATGTAAATCTCTAGTAAGCCACAATACTAGACACCACTAGAATAGTCTGAAAGTTCCTAGCAACTGAGAAATGAGTGTGCTTGGCTATGCCTGTACCTCAGGTTTTACCAAATTGAGCTGAAGAAAAATAAAAAAAAAGTAAATAAGCAATAACTATCCAGAACACAGGTCTTTAAAAGTGAATCCATAGGTTCTGGAATCAGTTCAGTGTTGGGGTGATTGAAGCTATCCACATCGGTTCAAGAGTCTGATGACTGAGGGGTAATAATTGTTCCTGAATCTGGTGGTGTGAGTCCTGAGGCTCCTGTACCTCTTTCCTGATGACAGTAGTGAGAAGGGAACATGGTCTGGTTGGTGGGGGTCCTTGATGATGGATGCTGTTTTCATGTGACAGTGCTCCTTGTAAATGTACTTACTGGTGGGGAGAGCTTTACCTCTGATGGATAGGGCTGGATCCACTACTTTTGAAGGTTTTTCTGTTCAAGGTCATTAGTGTTTCCACACCAGGTCTTGATGCAACCAGTTAGTATACTCCCCACTGAGCATCTATAGAAGTCAATGAACTCAGAGCCAATAAAATGGTATCTGCTGTTGCTCCGGTAGGCAAATTGGAGTGGATCCAAATCCTTCTTCGGGCAGGTGTTGAAATGCTTCATCACCAAAGTAACCAACATCCATTTCATCACAGTGGATGTAAGTGCTACTGGATGATAGTTAGTCCTGACGAAGGGTCTCGGCCTGAAACGTCGACTGCGCCTCTTCCTATAGATGCTGCTTGGCCTGCTGCGTTCACCAGCAACTTTGATGTGTGTTGCTTGAATTTCCAGCATCTGCAGAATTCCTGTTGATAGTTATTGAGTCAAGTTATCATGTTCTTCTTAGGCTCCAGAATAATTGAAGCCAGCTTGAAGCAGATGGGTAACTCAGACTTTCGAAGTGAGAGGCTAAAGAGATCAGTGAACATACCAGGTAGATGAAAAGTGCTCGTCCTCAGTACTCAGCCAAGTAACCAGTCTTGGCCAGATGCAGTTTGCCCTTCTGAAGAATGCTCTCATGTCAGCCTCAGAGACTGAAATGACCGGGTTGTTAGGGGCAATGGGAGTTCGTGATGGTGCCTCCATGTGTTGAAGGTCAAAACGAGCATTAAAAGCATGTAGCTCATCTGGGAGCAAAGCCTTGTTTTCACCTATTCACTTAGTTTCGCTTTGTAGGAGGTGATAGCATTCTAGCCCAGTCACAGCTGTCAAGCATCCTTCAGTGATTCAAGTTTGGTCCAGAATTGGCTCTTCACACATGAGGTGGCTTTCCGGAAGTAGTACCTGGACCTCTTGTATTTTACTTGATCACCAGACCTGAACCAGAGGCTTTTTCCCGGGGCCGAAATGGCTAGCAGAGAGGGCAGTTTTAAGGTGCTTGGAAGTAGGTACAAAGGAGATGTCAGAGGTAAGTTTTTTACGCAGAGAGTTGGAGAGTGCGTGGAATGGGCTGCCAGCGGTGGTGGTGGAGGCGGATACGATAGGGTCTTTTAAGAGATTCCTGGATTGAGCTGAGAAAAATAGAGGGCTATGGGTAAGCCTAGGTAGTCCTAAGGTAGGGACATGTTCGGCACAACTTTGTGGGCCGAGGGGCCTGTATTGTGCTGTAGGTTTTCTATGTTTCTATGTTTAACACCATTGATCTGGCCCTCAACATACTGTGGATCTCATGGTTCATCCAAGAATTCTGGTTGGGGAAGACTCTCATTTTGTGGGGACATGCTCATCTATGACTATCTTCATAATGTTGAGAGGGATAGTAAATCAGCCACGATGAATGTCGAATAGCCTAATTCTGCTCCTATGTCTTATGGTCTTTTGGTTTCTCTGGCTGAAGAAATTCCTCCTCATCTCAGACCTCAATGGACACCTCTTCATTGTAAGGCCATGCCCTGGGATCCGAGACTCACCCATGAATGGAAACATTCTCCTCATGTCCACTCTATCCAGGCCTTTCGGTATCCGACAGACTTCGACGAGATCTCCCTTCATCATTCTGAGCTCTATTGAGGCATCAAATGCTCCTTAGATATTAAGCCTTTCATTCCCGGGATGACGCTGGATTAAGATGGTGCTGGTGGGACACAGCAATGCTTTACTGTTAGCAAAAATGTGATTCTAACAAATCTTCTAACTACTCGATTAATCACATTTTTTTTTTCTGGATAATGATCAACAGCCTGTAACTTTCTTTTCGGAGTTGTGCTTTCGAACCTCTTGTACTACTTGGAATTTTGTGGTGATCTGGGGGATTCGGAAAACTGGAGGCTCGAAGGTGCATTACAGTTGTGGTGGAGCGGTGGGTACTCGTCTCTGTGCTGAACTGAGGCTGTGCCCTGCAACTGATGGGCTCCTGGACTGGCTGCAGCGATGAACTGACCTTGTGGCTGTGGACTCACTTTCATGAACTTTAGTTCAGAGTCTTATTTGCTTACTTTTTATAGTTTGCACGATTTGTACTTTTTTTGCACATTGAGTCTTTTTTTAAAAGGGTTCTTTTGGGTTTCTTTGTCTTTATGACCACCTGTAAGAAGATGAATTTCAAGGTTATATATAGTATACCTACATTGATATTAAATGTACTTTGAACTTTGAACTTTAGATTGTTTTAGTTAGCGTCCTTCTGATCCTCTCCAGAGTCTGCAGATCTTTCTTTTGATTCAGGGTCCAAATTTCCTCTCCAAAGATCCGAGACACTAACTCACGATCTTCCACAGGAACATTACTTCTTCACCTCAGCTGACTTCACCTGCTGGTACAGATGACACTTGGCACAGCTGGTGTTAAAACCTTGGATGATAATAAGAAAGCAGATGGAAATCTAATTACTGTGGCTCAGAATGGCTGCTCTTTGCACACAAGTGGAGAGCAAGGAATTATGTGATGAAACCTGTCAGCAAAACATTGCTACGCTTTTAATTATTTTTGCTTTTGAAGACGGAGCATTTTGAGGAGCTGACATAATGGGTTCTATAGTAAGGTGGGGTGTCAATACCTTTTAAGATCAATATCTTAAAAGCTTTTGCTCTTTTGTGCCAAATTCGACGAGTTCTTTTTTTCTTCGTTAACTATGTTTTTTATGTCTTCTGGGTTCTTTGTGTGCTAGTTTATAAAATAAGGGAATAGAAGCCTCATCTACAAAATTTACAGCAAGACCAGCATACACAAAGTGCTGTAGAAGCTCAGCAGGTCAGGCTGAATCTATTGAAGGGAATAAAGAGTTGACATTTCAGACTATCAATCGGTCTCAGCCTGAAGCAGCAACTGTTTATTTCCCTCTACGACCTGCTCAGTTCCTTTAGCATTTTGTGTGTGTCATTCATCTTCTGTAGCCTTCTCCCTGGTTCTTCAGAACCAGAATCAGGTTTAATATCACTGGCATGTCTTGTGAAATATGTTACTTTGCGACGGCAGTATATTGCAATTCATTCATTCATTATGTGTCGTGTCATATGACATTGGCGATCATAGCCTTGACCGCGATTGTTCTTGGCAAAGTTTTCTACAGAAGTGCTTTGCCATTGCCTTCTTCTGGGCAGTGTCTTTACAGCCATTATCAATATTCTTCAGAGATTGTCTGCCTGGCGTCAGTGGTCACATAATCAGGACTTGTGATCTGCACCGGCTGCTCGTACGACCATCCAGCACCTGCTCCCATGACTTCACGTGACCCTGATTGAGGAGCTGAGCAGGTGCTACACCTTGCCGAAGGGTGACCTGCAGGCTAGTGGAGGGAAGGAGCACCTTACACCTCCTTTGGTAGAGTCGTATCTCCACCCCACCACAACGAATGGTGTTTCCCTTCCTCCAGCTCTGATACGGCCCTCACCCACATCTCCTCCACTTCCCGGACATCAGCACTCACCCCATCATCCCACTGCCTTAACAGGAATAGAGTCCTTCTTGTCCTCACCTACCACCCCATATGCCTCCACATCCAACACATCATTCTCCAAAACTTCGACCATTGTCAGTGGGATCCTAAAACCAAACACCTGTTCACCTCCCCCCCTTAGCAACTTCCTGTTTTCCGCAGGGATTACTCTCTCCATGATTCCCTTGTCCATTCGTCTCTCCCTACTGATCTCCCTCCTGCACCACCTGTCCATTCACCTCCCCTCTTACCTCCTCACAAGGCTCCAAACAGTCCTTCCAGGTGAGGCAAAACTTCACCTGCAAACGTGTTGGAGTCAACTGTCGTATCTAGTGACCCCGATGCAGCCTCCTTTACATTGCTGAGGCCCGATGTATATTGGTGGATCACTTTGTCAAGCATTTCCACTCCATCCACCAGAAGTGAAATTTCCTGGTGACCAACAATTTGAATTCCTATCCCCGTTCCCATTCCAACATGTCAGTCCATGGCTTCCTCTTCTTCCATGACGAGGCCACTCTCAGGGTGGAGGAGCAACACCTCATATTCTGTTTAGGTAGCCTCCAACCTGATGGCATGAACATCAACTTCTCCTTCTGAAAATTTTTTTCCCTTCCTCTTCTGTCTTCTTCTATCTCCCACTCTGGCCTCTTATCTCTTCTCCTCACTTGCCTATCATGTTCCTCTAATTCCCCTCCTTCTTCCTTTACTCTCATCGTCCCTTCTCCTCTCCTATCAAATCCCTTCTTGTCTCCAGCCCTTTACCTTTCCCATCCACCTGGCTTCACCTATCCCCTTCTAGCTGTCCTCCTTCTCCCCCCCACCTTTTCATTCTGGTGTCTTCCCTCTTCCATTCCAGTCCTGAAGAAGGGTCTCGGCCCAAAATGTCGACTGTTTGTTTATTTCCACAGATGCTGCCTGACCTGCTGAGTTTCTTTGACAATTTGTGTGTGTTGCTCTGGATTTCCAATATCTGCAGAATCTCTTGTCTTTATAACCTGCACTGCTTATTTATTTATTATGCTTGTTATAGTAATGTTCAATACATTGCACTGTACTGCTGCTGCAAAACAACAAATTTCATGACATACCTGATTCTGATTCTGTAGCTCTGTTCCCGACTTCAGGACATTTTAAAGCACTTTACAGCCAATGGAGGACTCTCTTGAAGGGTGGACTTACTTACCGCCTGTTACACCACGGGTGTTTAGGGCCGCAATGAAGGCCCTCCAGCTCAGGGGTTCCTCATCGTGTCAGCAGCTTCCTCTTGGTTTTCTCTACTATCAGTCTGCAAGTCCCAGGTGGAGACTGTCACGCTTAGATGTAGAAGAATTCTTCATTGCTGTTTCCGTAACAGTTTTGTTTTACTAGACAGAGTTGCTAGCCCTGAGCTGAACCCCTGAACCTGGAGGACTGGTGGTCCACTCTTAGTCTGGCCTCTACCCTTTGACCTGTCTTGTATGGGTGATCCTACCAAGTGCTAAAGCATAAGATCCTCACCTTCAAATTTCCCCTTTCTAAACTTTAAAGTATGTCCTTTGGTGCTTGGCTTTTTTGCCCTTGTGAAAAGATTATGACAGTCCACCCTATTGATGTCTCTCATAATTAAAACAATACTCTACCAGGTCTCCTCTTGGCCTGTTACAAAGGTACATTTAATGTCAGAGAAATGTGTACAATATACACCCAGAAATTCTTTTTCTTCGCAAGCATCCACAGGAACAGAGGATGCCCCAAAGAATGAATGACAGTTAAATGTTAGAACCCCAAAGTCCCCCACCCAGCTACCCCCTCCCACGCGCAAGCAGCAGCAAGGCAACGACCCCACCACCAGCAAAAAAGCACCAGCGTCCTCTACCGAGCACTCAAGCGTGCAGCAAATCATCAATAAAGGCACAGACTTGCAGTACCCCAATGACTACTAATTCACCCAGTAATTTGACATACCACAGGTGTTCTCTCTCTCTTTCTCTAATACCATCATAAGACCATAAGACCATAAGATATAGGAGCAGAAGTAGGCCATTTGGCCCATCGAGTCTGCTCTGCCATTCAATCATGGGCTGATCCAATTCTTCCAGTCATCCCCATTCCCCTGCCTTCTTCCCAGACCCTTTGATGCCCTGGCTAATCAAGAACCTATCTATCTCTTCCTTAAATGCACTCAATGACTTGGCCTCCACAGCCACGTGGCAACAAATTCCAAAAATTTACCACTCTCTGACTAAAGTAATTTCTCTACATCTCTGTTCTAAATGGACGTCTTTCAATCCTGAAGTTGTGCCCTCTTGTCCTGGACTTCCCTACCATGGGAAATAACTTTGCTATATCTAATCTGTTCAGGCCTTTTAACACTCGGAATGTTTCTCTGAGATGCCTCCTCATTCTCCTGAACTCTAGGGAATACAGCCCAAGAGCTGCCAGACGTTCCTCATACGGTAACCCTTTCATTCCTGGAATTATTCTTGTGAATCTTCTCTGACCCCTCTCCAATATCAGTATATCCTTTCTAAAATGATGCCCAAAACTGCACACAATACTCTGTGTGGTCTCATGAGTGCCTTATAGAGCCTCAACATCAAACCCCTACTCTCATATTCTATACCTCTAGAAATGAATCTACTGCATCACATCTACTGCATCTCCTTTGTCTACCCTGCTTGTAATTTCCTCAAAAAATTGTAGTAGGTTAGTCAGGCCGGAGTTTTCTTTCTGGAAACCATGCTGGCTTTGGCCTATCTTGTCATGTGCCACCCGGTATTCCATAATCTCATCCCTAACAATCGATTCCAACATCTTCCCAACCACTGATGTCAGACTAACAGGTCTAAGGTTTCCTTTCTGCTGCCTCCCACCCTTCTTAAATAGTGGAAGAACATTTGCAATTTTCCAGTCATCCGGTACAATGCCAGAATCTATCGATTCTTGAAAGATCATTTTTAATGCCTCCGCAATCTCTCCAGCTACTTCCTTCAGAATCCGAGGGTACATTCCATCAGGTCCAGGAGATTTATCCATTAAGCTTCCTGAGCACCTTCTCAGTTGTAATTTTCACTGCACATACTTTACTTCCTTGACACTCCTGAATGTCTGGTATACTGCAGATGTCTTCCACTGTGAAGACTGATGCAAAATATGCATTAGGTTCCTCTGCTATCTCTGTGCCTCTCATTACAATATCTCCAGTGTCATTTTCTATTTGTCCTGTATCTACCCTCAACTCTCTTTTACTCTTTATATACTTAAAAAAAGCTTTTAGTATCTTCTTTGATATTAGTCACCAGCTTCCTTTCATAATTCATCCTTTCCTTCCTAATGACCTTCTTAGTTTCCTTCTGCAAGTTTTTATAAGCTTCCAAGTCCTCTATCTTGCCACTAGCTTTGGTTTCCTTGTATGTCCTCTCTTTTGCTTTTACTTTGGCTCTGACTTCACTTGTCTGCCATGGTAGTGTCCTTCTTGCAATTGAAAATTTCTTCCTATTTGGAATATATCTGTCTTGCACTTCCCTCATTTTTTGCAGAAACTCCAGCCATTGGTACTCTGCTGTCCTTCCTGCTAGTGTCCCTTTCCAGTCAACTTTGGCCAGTTCCCCTCTCATGTCATTGTAATTTCCTTTATTCCACTGAAATACTGACACATTGGAATTTAGTTTTTCCTTTTCAAATTTCAAAGTGAACTTGATCATATTGTGATCACTACTCCCTGAGGGTTCCTTAACCTTAATCTCTCTTATCACCTCTGGATCATTGAACAACACCCAATCCAGCACAGCTGATCCCCTAGTGGACTCAACAGCAAGCTGTTCTAAAAAGCCATCCCTTAGACATTCTACAAATTCTCTCCCTTGAGGTCCAGTACTGGCCTAGTTTTCCCAATCCGCTTTCATGTTAAAATCCCCAACGATTATCATGACATTGTCCTTCTGACATACCTTTTCTATCTCCTGCCGTAATTTGTAATCCACATCTCAGCTGCTGTCTGGAGGTTTGTATACAACTGCCATTAGGGTCCTTTTACCCTTGCCATTTCTTAACTCAACCCTTTAGAGACTCTACACCTTCCAATCCAATGTCATCCTTTTCTAATGATTTAATATTATTTCCTATACACAGGGCCACACCACCCCCTCCGCCTACTAACCATTCTTTCCAATACACTGTGTACCCCTAGATGTTCAGCTCCCAATGGCAGCCATCTTTTAGCCAAGTTTCAGACATCATACTTGCCAATCTGCAGCTGAATTTCAAGATTGTGCATTTTATTTCTTATGCTGTGTGCATTCAAATATACCATTTTCAATCCAGTATTTGTTGCTTTCTGTTTTAACTGCACCAAGCCTCCACTGCCCTGTAACTCATCTTACTGGCTGTGATTATGCCTCATCTCCTGCCTGTCCTTTCTATCATCTCTGTTGCACGCTATCTTTGATTTATTTTTGTTTTCCCCTTCCTCAGCCCTATCACTCCGGTTCCTAGCCCCCTGCCAAATTAGTTTAAACCTTCCCTAACAGCTCTATTAAACCTGCCTGCTAGGATTTTGGACCCCTTTGGGTTCAGGTGTAACCAGTCCTTTTTGTACAGGTCGTACCTCCCCCAGAAGAGGTCCCAATGATCCAGGAACCCAAAGCCCTGCCCCCTACACCAGTCTCTCAGCCACGCATTAATATGCCTGATCATGATTTTTTTTTGCACTTGTTAGCACGTGGCACAAGGAAATAAGGGAAAAAGAGGTGTCCCTAGTTCACAGCGAGAGGGGAGATGGAACACACAACTCGCTGATTTATGATGATAAAAGCCTGTCGTGTCACTTTTTCCGAGCTCTGCACCCAGAGAATCAGCTCTGGACACACGGCACTCGATGTTCTGTGTTTTCCTGTGATGCCTCAGTCGGGGGCAGCAGCCTTGAATCCGCAAGTCCCCAGGGCCACAAAATCCCGGAACCCTGAAGGCATGCTTGTCTCCTAGTCTGTGTCCTTGAGATATCAAAAAGCGGCCGGTTGTGAGGCCCTGAGAGCGGGTCCCATTCCCGCAAAGAACCAAAGTCAGAGTGTAACTCCACATCAGGGTCTTCAAAAGAACCTTGAAAAGGGAAAAAAGAGATATTAAAGACATCGAAGATAGAAATAGAGCTGTTTCTGAAGATGCCAGCAAAGGAGTCGCCCTATGTAGAGCAACACAAATCTGTCCAACGTCCCCTATAGCTCATACCCTTTAACCCAGGCAACATGCTGGTAAGCCTCTTCTGAATGCTCTCCACTGTCCCCACATCCTCTCTGACCAGAATTGCACACAATACTCCAAGTACGGGCTGATTAAAGTTTTATACAGTGACAGCATGACTTCCTTACTCTTATATTCAACATCTTTAAACATGTCTGCCTTGTACACAACAGTCTCAACATCAATAATTCCCAGCCTGGAACTAATCATCTGGGTGGCCTCTAACCTGATGGCAGGAACATTGGTTTCTCTACTGGTAATTTCTTCTCTCCTTTTCCATTTCATATTGTGGCTCCCCTTTTACCCCTTCTCTTCTCTTCACCAGCCCATCACTTCCCTCTGGTGCCTGTCCTTCTTTCCCTTCTCCCATGGTCTAATCTGCTCTCCTATCGGATTCCTTCTTCTTCGGTCTTTTACCTTCACAGTTATGAAGGGTCTCGGCTTGAAATATCAACTGCTTATTCCTCTTGATAGATGCTGCCTGACCTGCTGAGTACCTCCACCATTTTGTGTGTGTTGCTTTGGATTTCTCGTGTTTAGCCTTTTACCTTTGTCACCTATCACCTTCAATCTTCTCACTTCATTCTCCCTCCCTTCATCACCTTTTCTCTTTTTCCATTCCATATTCTGGCTCTCCTTTTACCCCTTTTTTTTCTTCACCTGCCCATTACCTCCCTCTGGAGCCCCTCTTCCCTTTCTCCCTCTGGAGAACTCTCCTCTCTCTTTCATGGTCCTTGTCCTCTCCTATCAGATTCCTCCTTCTTCAGCCCTTTACCTTCTGCACCTATCACATCCCAGCTTGTTAATTCATCACCACTCCCCCCTCACTTGGTTTCACCATCACTTGCCAGCTTGTACTCCTTCCCCTCTCCTGACCTTCTTAGCCTGGATTCTCCCCACTTCCTTACCAGTCCAGATGAAGGATCTCGGCTTGAACTGTCTGCTTAATCCCCTTCATAGATGCTGCCTTGAGCTCCACCAACGTTTTGTGTGTGAGACTCTTAAGTGTCTTCTTTTGTAGAGGGTAGTTGAGATTTGGAATGAACACCCCACAATAGTGACAGAGACAGGAGTGCATGTTAGGTTTTAAAAGAAATATTAATAATTACCTAAATAAAAGCTAACAACAGAAATTTGAATTAATTGTCTTAACATCCAGAGCAGAGTGTTTTCTTCTACAGTGAATATTCTGCCTGGGAATGTATCGTCTGATGGGTCAGTTGCCTTTCAATTGCAACTTTCAGAAGGGAATTGGATTTTTAATTGAAAAAGAAAACATTTCTGCTCTATGGGAAATGAGCAGAGGACTAGAACTAATTGGATAGCTCTTTCAAAGAGCCAGCACAGATAGTATGCAAGGCACAGATAATCTGGTTTTGTGTTTATTTGAGAGATAAATACTGGTTGGGATGACAATAGACAATAGGTGCAGGAGTAGGCCATTCAGCCCTTCGAGCCAGCACCGCCATTCACTGTGATCATGGCTGATCATCCACAATCAGTACCCCGTTCCTGCCTTCTCCCCGTATCCCTTGACTCCACTATCTTTAAGAGCTCTATCTAACTCTTTCTTGAAAGAATCCAGAGAATTGGCCTCCACTGCCTTCTGAGGCAGAGCATTCCACAGATCCACAACCTTCTGTGTGAAAAAGTTTTTCCTTAACTCCATTCTCAATGGCCTACCCCTTATTCTTAAACTGTGGCCTCTGGTTCTGGACTCCCCCAACATCGGGAACACGTTTCCTGCCTCTAGCGTGTCTAATCCCTTAATAATCATATATGTTTCAATTTCTGGAGGAGGGCTCTCCTGTTCTTCCACAAAATAAGGCAGGGTGATTGTTTCTTCGCTCCTGTGTGGGCTTCAGCTTAGATTTTCCTGTGATGGTACAACACTCCTCTGTAGGGGCACTGGGAGAGATTACATGCCCAAGTCTCTGGACTAGAAACAATCCATTTGCCATCTGATTTGTACTGTAGATGAAGAGGACTATACTTAGCACAGTGGTTACTTTAACGATTTACAGCGCCAGTGCTTGGAATATCAGGGATTCAATTCCCACCATTGTCTATGAGGAGTTTGTATGTTGTCCCTTTGACCACATGGGTTTCCTCCAGATGCTCCGGTTTCCTCCCAGATTCCAAAATCATACGTGTTAGTATTAGTAAGTTGTAAGCATGCTACGTTGGGCTGGAAGCATGATGACACTTATTGAAGTAAACAATGCATTTCACTGCAGTTTTGATGCTTTGATATACAAGTGACAAATAAAGCTAATCTTTAATCTCCGAGATGTTAGTGTTATTATTTCATTAAATTATATATTGTCATGCTTTCAGTGTGCTGCATTCATCGCCAGCTGTTGCTGTTTGGCTGAGGTGGTGTGAGGTTTAAGAAGAGCTCAGGGCCTTCAGGGACTTTTTGTCAAACTGCAATCATAAGAATCTCTTAGACACTCAGTAAAGGCCAATAAAAAGAAGTGCAGTGTAAGCAGAGTGGCTGTTGTAGGAGTGAACAGTGTTGGAATGGACAGTGTTAGAGTGGACAGTGTTAGAGTGGACAGTGTTAGAGTGGACAGGTTTTGGCTCAATAGGCTTTGGAGAGAACTGGTGGAGGCTCTGAGCAACCCTTTTCTGCAAATAACTCTGAAAATGTGTAGCTTGGGTGGTTGGTGGTTGGGCTGAGTTGTTCTCCTAACCTAACCCTCCTCTGTGCCAGCTTTGTCCCCAGAGCTCTCTCACCTCTGAGTCAAATAATTCAGGCTTCAACGTTCACTTCTGAGACTTGGACATAGAGGCCAGTGAGAGGCCAATCTCTCAGACAAGACTTAACCAAGGCATTCTATAGACAAACAGGAGCTTTTTCCCTGGTGCCCCAATCAATACTTAAATCTCAAACAACTCTGCAACAAACAGAATGTTCGGTTATTATCACTGTATCCTTCCCGTGAGCTTGCTGTGTATAAACTAACTTCTGTGCTTCCTACGCTACTTCAGTACAGAAGTCCTTCAAATGACTCTGAAACAATTAGATTAGATTATGAGAACACTCAGTCCTCGTTTATTGTCATTTAGAAATGCATGCATCAAGAAATGATACAATGTTCCTCCAGTGTGATATCACAGAAAAACAGGACAAACCAAAGACTAACACTGACAGAACTACATAATTATAACATATAGTTATAGCAGTGCAAAGCAGTACCATAATTTGATAAAGAGCAGACCACGGACATGGTAAAAAAGGGGCAAAGGGAGAAACTCCCTGCCATAAACCTCTAGGCACCGACAACTGCCGATGCATCGGAAGCACCCGACCCCAGCCGACACCGAGTCCGTTTATTCAAAAACTTCGAGCCTCCGACCAGCTCCTCCGATACAGCCACCCGAGCATCATCCTCTGCCAAGCGCCTTCGATCTAGCCCCGGCTGCCGAAACAAGCAAAGCCGAGGATTTGGGGCCTTCTCCTCCGGAGATTCTGGACCACACAGTAGCAGCGGCAGTGAAGCGGGCATTTCAGAAGTTTCTCCAGATGTTCCTCCGTACTCTCACGTCTGTCTCCATCAAATCAGAATTGTGCACGGTACCTACTTGACAATTAACAGACATCACCACCGGAGTGGCCGCGCACGCTGTATCGAGCTGCCATCTTCTCCTTCTCCCCTTATATAGACAGACAGGGGTGGGAAAGGGAATGGGCAGGGTGTTAGAGGAGCAGACAAGAGTTTCTGCGGACGTGAAAGGGACATCTGGATGGTATGTTGCCTCCCGAGTGCCATGGTCAGGGGTGTCTCAGGTCACATCCATGGCATTCGAAAGGGGGAGGGGTGAGCAGCAGGAAGTTGTGGTGTAGTCCATCTGGTCCAGGTGACTTATCAGCAGTGCCCAAAGTGTACTGTTAAAAGAGCAAAGAAAAAGTGCTGGAGGGACTCAGTGACACAGGCAGCATCGCGGAGGAAAATGGACAGCTGAGGTTTTGGGACTAGGCTCTTCACCTGGTCTGGAATGGGAGCAAATGCCATATGATCATACCATGGTCAGATTGCTCTTGATGGTACTTGCATCTTGGGGCAAGGTTAACCATTATGGAGGTCATATTATTGCTTTGGTAATATTTGAGACAGAATATACTCACAATGTAGATGGGATGTGCACTGACTCACCTGCATTCACAAAGGTAAGGATTCGGGCCTATGAGCACTAACCGATGGTTAATCAGATTTTCCTCAAGAGTGAGTTTATCTCCTTGTTTAATCCATGTTGTGGGTGCTGAGACTTTCCTGAAGTGCTCTGTCACTTATGCTAATATGGTCTTGAAAAGGATCTTAATCCATTAATCAGCCCATTTAGCGGCAGATAGAATGGTCCTAGTTTGTCTCTCAACCATTTGAAACTAACACATGCACTTCAGAAAGGAAAGGCACATGAAATTATTATGGTCAAGAACTTTGATGTAGCAAACTCCTGGTGCCAACTATTAGCCTTTCAACATGTGTGGCTCCTCTGAGACACGGAATGAAATGACATCTCACAGGACTTACCAAAACTGCTGAAAAACAAGATCTACGCTCAGTGGCTACTTTATTAGATACCTCTTGTACCTAATAAAGTGGCCTCTGAGTGTACGTTCATGATCTTCTGCTGCCGTAGCTCACCCACTGCAGGGTTCAGAGATGCTCTTCCACACACCACTGCTGTGACACGTGGTTATTTGAGTTACTGTCGCCTTCCTATCAGCTTGAACCAGTCTGGCCATTCTCCTCCGACCTCTCTCATTAACAAGGTGTTTTCGCCCACTGAACTGCCGCTCACTGGATTTCCTTTTGCTGTAAACCTTAGAGACTGTTGTGTGTGTAAATCCTAGGAGATCAGCAGACTCTGAGGTACTCAAGCCACTCCATCTGGCACCAACAATCATTCTAGTCAGTCACTTAGATCACATTTCTTCCCCATTCCAATGTTTGTTCAAAGCAACAGAACACCCAGACCATGTCTGCATGCTTTTATGGGTTGAGTTGCTGCCACATGATTGGCTGACTTGATATTTGCATTACTGAGCAGGAGTACAGGTGTATTTAATAAATTGGCCACTGAGTGTTTATCTCTGTAGCATCTCTCAAGCTGTTCCAAATTGCTTTAGAGCCAGTGAAGATAATGTATCTTATCGTCATAAAATGAATCAACCAGTAAACTCCCACAAACAGCAATGTGATGGTATTAGTCATAGAACATAGAACATAGAATAGTACAGCACGGTACAGGCCCTTCAGCCCACAACGTTGTGCCAACCCTCAAACCCTGCCTCCCATGTAAGCCCCCACCTTAAATTCCTCCATATACCTGTCTAGTAGTCTCTTAAACTTCACTAGTGTATCTGTCTCCACCACTGACTCAGGCAGTGTATTCCACGCACCAACCACTCTCTGAGTAAAAAACCTTCCTCTAATATCCCCCTTGAACTTCCCACCCCTTATCTTAAAGCCATGTCCTCTTGTATTGAGCAGTGGTGCCCTGGGGAAGAGGCGCTGGCTATCCACTCTATCTATTCCTCTTATTATCTTGTATACCTCTATCATGTCTCCTCTCATCCTCCTTCTCTCCAAAGAGTAAAGCCCTAGCTCCCTTAATCTCTGATCATAATGCATACTTTCTAAACCAGGCAGCATCCTGGTAAATCTCCTCTGTACCCTTTCCAATGCTTCCACATCCTTCCTATAGTGAGGCGACCAGAACTGGACACTCATGCTGAGTGAACAGTAAATATTGGCCAGGTTTGTGGAAAACAGCCCTGGTCGTCTTGTATGAGATCTCTGGTATTAAGGACATGAAGGTGCAGAGGGGATACACCAGGATATTGCTCGAAATTCTTTTGGTTGTTTGTCATTCTCTGTCTGTGTGTAGATTCTCACTGATTCTATTACATGTCTTTGTTCTATTGTGAATGCCCTCAAAAAAATGAAACTCAGGATAGCATATGATGACCTACGTATGTACTTTGATAATAAATTTACTTTGAACTTTGAGTGGTTCAGTTATGTGGAGAGGCTGTCTGTTCTCTGAGTGCTGGAGGCTGTTGGAGGGTGTGGTAAATGACATCATGAGGGCTGGAGATAGCTTCTCCCCATGGCAGGGTTGTACAAAATGGCGCAGTGGTTACTTACTAACCTACTGGGGTATAGGCTGCCGACGGGAGTTCACCAGAGTCCTTTGTCGCTGGACCAGTCTTTCATGTTGTCTCCAGATGTAGCCCAACTCCTTGGTTGTCACGGTGCGTGCTGGCAATAACTGAACCCAAGTGCGGTGGAACGACAGACTCCAACGTAGAGATGGAAAACAGTGGAATTCCAACGGAACTTTGGTGGCTCACCAGGTGATACCGTGAGACAAAACACTCTCCAAAATGAAGACCCCCACTGTAAGCGGCTAAGGAATATCCACTTAAGTAGTACAGATGACCTAGATTCCCTGAGTCTATTAAAATAAACTTAACAAGGTTAAACAATTAGTAATACTAGCTAAACAACAATTAACCAGTTAAGGTACTCTAGAAATCTTGGAGTCGAATGCTCTCCAGGCCCCTGCACAGGCCCAGAGAGCTCATTACATTGATGTACTCTTCTTCTCCCAGAGATGAGGACTTTGGAGCTTCTGTTGGCGTCTCTGTCGCACTGGGTTTTTATAGGATGGGGTTGCTAGCCCCAAGACCAACCCTACTTCTTTTGCAACCAGGCTTGGACAGTCCTTAGCAGAGTCTCTGTATATTGGTTAGCGTAACGTTTTACAGTGTCAGCCGTAAGTTCGGGGTTCATTTCCTGCCGCGGTCTGTGAGGGGTTTGTTCGTTCTCTCTGTGACGTGTGGGTTTCCTCCCACGTTCCAAAGACGTACGGATTAGGGTTAGTAAGCTGTGGGACTATGTCAGTGCTGGGAGTATGGCAAAACTTAACGGGCTGTCCCCAGCCCATATTCAGACCGTGTTGGTTGGTGAAGCAAAGCGACACATTTCACTGTATGTTGTGAAGAACCTATGAAAAATAAAGCTAATCTTTAAACCAATTGGGGTAGGTTTAAGGCAGGGGCCAGGGAACCTGAGGAAGAATCTTTACACCCCTCAGGCTGTGGAGCGTGTTGTTACTGTTTGAACCCGAACTTTTGGTGAAAAGCAAACAGTGCATGGGAGAGGATCCCAGAAGCAGGTGGGAATGGGAGAGCAAGCAGGCGCCGAAGGGCTGACCGCCAGCTCGCCTCACTGCCTCAGTGAGTGAGGGAGCACGTCCGCTCAGTGCTCACCACCCTGCTCAGCTCCTGGTGTTGGGGTTCAGGGAGGGTGGGGTATGCGGAAATGCCCCAGATTCCTGCAGTCTTGCACCGGCTGGAAAAGGCCCGGCGTGGCAGTGTGGTGATTAGCATAATGCTTTCACGGCACCAGCGACTCAGGTTCAATTCCCGCTGCTGTCTGTCAGGAGTTTGTACATTTTCCCCGAGACCATGTAGGT
The DNA here is from genome assembly GCF_963921235.1 of Mobula hypostoma. Taxonomy (NCBI): domain Eukaryota; kingdom Metazoa; phylum Chordata; class Chondrichthyes; order Myliobatiformes; family Myliobatidae; genus Mobula; species Mobula hypostoma. Next base: position 10,697,498 of record NC_086107.1, read on the forward strand.
TTCCACTGGGTGCTCTGGTTTCCTCCCACAGTCCAAAGACATACAGGATAGGGGGTTAATTGCTCATACAGGTGCAATTAGCTCACTGGGTTCAGAAAGGCGTGTTACTGCGCTGTATCTTGAAATAGAATAAAGTAAGTAAATAAAATCGACCTCCATGAATCTCCCAACCCCTTATCGTAAGTATGGGTGTCCACTCCTGTGACTGAGAAATAGAGGGGGGATAGTCAGTGTAAGGAGGTGAGGGGACGTTACCAGCTTTATACTGGCTCTTTCGTGTTTACTCTTTCAGTCCAGATGGAGGGTTTCAAACCAAAACATTGACTGCCCATTTCGCTCCACAGATGCTCTCTGACCTGCTTAGATTGCTGATCCAGTTCTGCTCGTCTCATTATAGGAAGGATGTGGAAGCTTTAGGGAGGGCGCAGAGGAGATTTACCGGGCTGCCGTCTGGATTACAGAGCATGTCTTATGAGGACAGGTTGAGCGAGCTAGGGCTTTTCTCTTCGACGTGAAGGAAGATGAGCGGTGACTTAGAGAGGTGTATTATAAGATAAGAGGCATAGATAGAGTGGACAACCAACACTTTTTTCCCAGGGCGGCAATGGCGATTACAAGAGAGCATAATTTTGGGGTAGTTGGAGGAAAATATAGCTTGGGTGGGGGATGTCGTAGGTAAGTCCTTTCACACAAAGAGTGGTAAGTGCCTTCAGTAGAGGCATAGATTTAAGAGATTTAGACAGATACATAGATGAAAGAAAGATGCAGGGCTAGAGGGAGGGTAGGGTTAGACTGACCTTGGAGTAGGTTAAAAGGTGGGTATAACATTGTGGCATTGTGCTGAACTATTCTCTGCTCTGTATTCTATGTTCTGTGTCAGGGGTTCCCAACCTCAGTCCATGGTTGATGGTAGAGGTCCATGGCATTAAATAGGTTGGGAACCCCTGCACTATGTTCTATGTTCTATTATCTATGTTCCTTTTTCCAGCACCTGCCCTCTCTTGTGTCTCCTTTATCCTGGATGGTAAGGAGCTTCATTAGAGTAACTGAATTTCCACTCACCCGCCGGCTGTTTATTTTCTGTGTCACCACACTTGCTGAGATTGCTTTCGATATCAGGTATAGCCTCATTAACTTCCCCGTTCTGCCTTGCCCAGTCAGCAGTTCTGACTTTTCCCCAGTGTTCCCTGACTGTCCGAAACCAACGCTTAAGCTCATTCATTTTGTTCTGAAGTTATTTCTGCAGCGGGTTTCGATGTTTATGTTCCTGTTGTGTTCACGTTGTTAGACATTCTCTTTAGACCTTTCACAGGAGACATCAATATTTAAAACACCTTTCTGCATTTATGTAAGTTGAGCTACCAGGTGTTATCTGCAGAAGACCCGACATCTGTTGCAGCACACATCAAATGCTGGAGGAGCTCAGCGGGTCAGGCAGCATCTATAGAGGGGAATAAAGAGCCAACTTTTCGGGCCGAGACCCTCTATCAGAGCTGGAAAGGTAGAGGGAAGAAGCCAGAATAAGAAGGAGGGGAGGGGGAAGGAGCACGAGCTGGCAGGTGATGAACTAGAGCAGGTGAAGGCAAAGGTCGGTGGTGGGGCTTGGATGACAAGGTAAGCAATCAATCAAATGCAAGGATCCCTCCCCTCCGCCCACCTTCTTATCCTGGCTTCCATTCCAGTCCTGACGAAGGGTGTCGGCCTGAAACACTGACTCCTTATTCCACTCCATAGGTACTGCCTGACCTGCTGGGTTCCTCAGCATTTTGTGTGCATTGCTCACAATTTCCAGCATCTGAAGAATCTTGTGTTTATGATTCCGTACATCTGTTCTTGTCCTCTTCCCTGCCTGACACATTGCTCAGAAATGATACAGTCAACAAACACAGGGGATTCTGTAGGTGGAGAGGAATAAACAGTCGATGTTTCAAGCCCAGACCCTTCTTTAGCACAGAAGCCTGATGAAGGGTCTTGGCCTGATGAAGTGGAGATGGGGTCAATGGAGTGGAGGCTGGTTTGCATGATGGACTTGGCTGTCTCCATATTTGCTATGTAATAAGTTATCCTCAGATGAGAAGATAATGAGACACAGCAGGAGAGATTTATTCCTGGTCACTTGCCCCAGACGGTATGACAGTATTAGCTCCTCATTGGGGTTACCTCTGTACATTTTACTGTATTGATTTCAGATCAACTGTGCATACAGAAGGAATCCATCTTGCCACCAACCCTGACACCTGCTCAGCCCTAGAAACCTCACCAGTTATTGTGTATGAAGCTTCTTATTCAGTCCTAATGTGATAGAGGTGTACAAGATAATAAGAGGAATAGATATAGTGGATAGCCAGCGCCTCTTCCCCAGGGCACCACTGCTCAATACAAGAGGACATGGCTTTAAGGTAAGGGGTGGGAAGTTCAAGGGGGATATTAGAGGAAGGATTTTTACTCAGAGAGTGGTTGGTGCGTGGAATGCACTGCCTGAGTCAGTGGTGGAGGCAGATACACTAGTGAAGTTTAAGAGACTACTAGACAGGTATATGGAGGAATTTAAGGTGGGAGCTTATATGGGAAGCAGGGTTTAAGGGTCGGCACAACATTGTGGGCCGAAGGGCCTGTACTGTGCTGTACTATTCTATGTTCTATGTTACTGCTTTTTCTCATATCCCCACTCTATTTCCTAACAAACTGTCCAACGTTTCCGAAGAAGCTGAGTTCAGTGTGGAAGTGTTTATTCAGATTCAGATTTATTTATCACGTGTACCTCATGACATAAGATGAAATGCTTCATTTGCATTATCAGCCAACAGAATGTAAACAACACACACAAAATGCTGGAGGAATTCAGCAGGTCAGGCAGCATCTACGGAAATGAATAAACAGTGGTTATTTCAGGCTGAAACCTCTTTCAGGACAGGAAAGGAAGGGGGAAGAAGCTGGATGTTCTAGTACCTCCTGATGAAGGCTCTCCATTGATGCTGCCTGGCCTGCTGACATTCTCCGGCAGTTTTTGTGTGTTGCTCTGGATCTCCACCATTTGCAGAATGTCTTGCAGTTATGAACAGTGCATAAGGATGTGCTGCGGGCGGCCCACAATTGTCGCCACACATCCTGGCGCCAACACAGCACGCCCACACTGCTTGGCAGAACAAAACAGAGCACAAACTGCAACAAAACAATAACAGCAATAATTATTCTCTTCACACCCACCCAGCCACCCACACACGAACAGTCCTCCAACTCCGGGTCAGATCTCCAGTCTTCAGTCTCATTTCCTTGCAGTGGATATGCACTCAAGTTGAAGACATGTTTCATTATTATAATCAGAATCACGTTTAATATCACTGGCATAGGTCATGAAATTTGTTGTCTTTGTGGCATTAGCCACAATGCAATACATAATAATAGACACAGTGAATTTTACTAAGTGTATATATAGATACACAATGTAGAAAGCATTCTTCTAGGGTGCATCACAACCTGGTATGGAAGTTGTCCTGTCCAAGACCGGAAGAAGCTGCAGAAGATCGTGAACACAGCGCAGCACATCACACAAACCAATCTTCCGTCCTTGGACTCACTTTACACTGCACGCTGTCGGAGCAGTGCTGCCAGGATAATCAAGGACACGACCCACCCAGCCAACACACTTTTCCTCCCTCTTCCCTCTGGGAGAAGGCTCAGGAGCTTGGAGACCCGTACGGACAGATTTGGGAACAGCTTCTTTCCAACTGTGATAAGACTGCTGAACGGATCCTGACCCGCATCTGGGCCATACCCTCCAAATATCCAGACCTGCCTCTCGGTTTTTTTGCACTACCTTACTTTCCATTTTTCTATTTTCTATTTATGATTTATAATTTAAATTTTTGATATTTACTATCTATTTGTAATCCAGGGAGCGGGAAGTGCAGAATCAAATATCGCTGTGATGATTGTATGTTCTAGTATTAATTGTTTGGCGACAATAAAGTATAAAGTATAAGTATATATATTAACTAGTTAAATGGGTAGTGCAAAAATGGAAATAACAAAAGCAATGAGGTAGTGTTCGTGGGTTCAATCTCCATTCAGAAACTGGATGGTAGAGGGAGGAAGCTGTTTCTGAATTTCTGAGGTGTGCCTGCAGGCTTCTGTACCTCCTTCCTGATGATAGCAATGTGAAAAAGGCATGAGCTGGGTGATGGGAGTCCTTAATGGTGGGATGCCGCCTTTTCCAGGCATTGCTCCTTGAAGATGTCCTGGATACTACAGAGGCCAGTGCCCATGATGGAGCTGAGTGATTTTGCAGCTGTAAACTCAAGCTGTTGTGCAGCTTGTTTCGATCCTGTGCAGTAGCTGCCCACCGCTATACCAGACGGTGATGCAGCCAGTTAGAATGCTCTCCTCGGTACACCTGTAGGAATCCGCTTGTGGCTTTGGTGACGTACAAAATCTCCTCAGACTTCTAATGAAATATAGCCTCTTTGTTGCTGCATAGATATGTTGTATAGATCCTCACAGATATTAGCACCCAGGAGCTTGAAGTTGCTCTCTCTTTCCACTTTTGATCTCTCTATAAAACCAAATGAATCTACTAGGCGAATCCCATCCTTGAGATGCGTATTGTGGCTGCCTGAAGTTCAGGTCTTCAGTACCACAGAGCTTCTCCAGGGAACCTGAACCATGAGGGTAACAGTGGCTTGGTAGTGTGAGTCTAACGAATGACTTCAGGCGCCTTCCACAGCGATCTGGAGTTAATGCTTCAGTCCGTGGACTGTGTCACCTCCTCCATGTAAATTAAGCTTTGGTTTGCTGGAGAGATTGCTACAAAAGCAGTTTTTGGGAGAGTTCATTTGAAGCAAAACAGAGTGTGTGTGTTTGATTAATGTCTGGATGGGGCAAGTGATGAGCAGGTTGGTAGCCTGTAGACTGATAATTGAACAGACAATGTCCATGGAAAGGAATAAATAGTTGGCACTTTTGATCTTAGACTCTTCATCTGGACTGGAAAGGAAGGGGGAAGATGCTGACGAAGGGTCTCAGCCTGAAACGTTAACTGTCTATTCCCCTCTGTTCATGCTGCCTGACTTGCTGAGCTCTTCCATTTCCCACATCTGCAGAGTGTGTTCTGTTTTCCATTCAGTGGACATATCCTTGGATTAGCACCGAGCTGGTGTTTTAAGATTGGTAGGGGATGGGTCTGTTTACATCACAACCATGTGTTGTATTCAAAGTTAAGTTCTGTTGAAGTTGTTTAAGACACTGGTGAGGCCAAATTTGGAGTTTTGTGTGCAGTTCCTGACACCTACCTACAGAAAAGATGTCAATAAGTTTGAACGAGTAGAGAGAAAATTTACAAGGATCTTGCTGGTACTTGAGAACCCAATTTATAGGGAAAGGTTGAATAGGTTAGGACATTATACCCTGGAGCTCAGTAGAATGAGGGGAGATCTTATGGAGGCATACAGAATTATGAGGAGTCTAGATAGTGTGAATGCATGCAGACATAGGTGAGACTAGAACTACAGTTCATAGGTTAAGGGTGAAAGGTTAAATATTTAAGGGGTATATGAGGGGGAACTTCACTGAGAGCATGATGCAAGTGTGGAACGAGCTGCCAATGGAAATGGTGGGTGCTGTTGTGGTGTGGATGAAATCATTGGAGAGACAGAGTTACTGGTAGATACAAAACAGCTTCTTTATTCGACACAACAAGGTACAGCAGGTGTCATATGGACAGAGACGCTTTCCATAGAAAGGTCTGCTAGCCCAATGTGGGCTCCATATTTATGTGCTAAACACAAAGGGCAATCGCTATTTACCAAGTTATAGACAATGCATAGACAATGCTTCCTTTTGAAGCGACAGACAAAACATCACACCTTGTGACTTCATCCTTTCCTCCCAATGCCAACATGTCTGGGTTGGTACTCACAGCCTTTAGGAGTGTAATTCAAATCCGCAATACATTTATTTGGTATTTTACGTGCTAACATAGAAGACAATTAATATTTATAAAGTATAGGTAATACTGTCTTCAAAACTACAGCATCTGGTCAAACTACGGTGTCAGCAATGTCTGGTAGTCACAGCTTTTAGGAAATGCATTGTTAAGAACTCAGTCCCCAGTACTTTGCCAAATAGAAGACTGGTGGCCAGAGTCATTTAAGTGTAAATGAATCACCTACCCAAAAACTCACTCCAACAGGTGCGAGTTTGATTTCAACTTTTAACTTCTCTTCTCCTCACCTGCCCATTACATCCCTCTGGTGCCCCTCCACCTTCCCTTTCTCCCATGGTCCACATTTCCTCTCCTATCAGATTCCTTCTTCAGCCTTTACCTCTTCCACCCATCCCCTCTCAGCCTCTCACTTCATGAACTCTCTCTCCCTCACCCACCCACTTTCTCCCGCACCTGGCTTCACCTTTCACCTGCCAGCTCGTGCTCCTTCCCCTAGCCCCACCTTCTTATTCTGGCATCCTCTCGCTTCCTTTCCAGTTCTGATGAAGGGTCTTAGCCCGAAATGAGGACTTTTTATTCCCCTCAATAGAAGCTGCCTGACCTGCTGAGTTCCTCCAGCATTGTGCAAGTTATGTGTTGCTCTCAACTTCCAGCATCAGCAGAATCTTTTGTGTTTATGATTAGGTGTAGTGTTTAAAGTTCAAATTCAGGAGGAGAAGATGGCGGCGCGCCTACGTGTGCACAGCCCTCCAGTAAAAAATGATATCGTATCTGTTAAATAGAGGCCGTGGACAATTCTGATTTGATGGAGAATGGACGTGAAAGCACAGAGGAACATCTGGAGAAATTTCTGAAATGCCCGTTCGCTGCTGTCGTTACTGTGTGGTTGGGAACCTTTCTGTGGGTAGGCCTCAAAATCCCCGGCCTTGCCTGCTTTTGGCGACCGAGAAGGAGGTCGAATCGTTCGGACAGAGATGGCGCTCAGTACTCGGTGTCGGAGAGCTGATCAGAGCTCAAAGTTTTCGGACGACTCAGAGTCGGACTGTGGTCGGGCATGGCAGGGAGAGTTTTTCTTCCTTCTTCCATCTGCGTGAGATGTGGGACATTTGAGAAACTTTGAACTTTACTGTGCTCATGGACTCCTTCATCAAGTTATGGTATCGTTGCACTGTTGTAACTACATGTTATAATTATGTGGTTTTGTCAGTTTTTTCAGTCTTGGTCTGTCCTGTGTTTTGTGATATCACACCGGAGGAAATAATGTATCATTTCTGAATGCATGCATTACTAAATGACAATAAAAGAGGACTGTGTGTCTTCTTAATCTAAAAAAAGTTCAAATTTATTTCCAAAGTATGTATACAATATATCACCATACACTACCCCAAGATTCATTTTCTTGCAGGCATTCACAGTAGAACAAAGACATACAATCAATGAGAATCAATGAGAAACTACACGCCAACAAAGACTAGCAACGAGCCCATGTGCAAAAGAGACAAACTGAGTAAATACAAATAAACTAATAATAATAAGACCATAAGATATAGGAGCAGAATTAGGACATTCAGCCCATCGAGTCTGCTTTGCCATTCCATCAAGGCAGATTTATTATCCCTCTCAAACCCATTTCCCTGCCTTCTCCCCATAGCCTTAACTAATCAAGAATCTGTCAACCTCCGCTTTACATATACCACGCACAGCCGTCTGAGACAACGCAACCCATAGGTTCATCACCCTCTGGATAAAAAAAATCCTCCTCATCCCTATTCTAAACAGACATCCCTCTACTCTGAGTCTATGCCCTCTAATCCTTGACTGCTCCTCACACCCACCCTGTCTAGGCCTTCCAATATTCAATAGGTTTCAATGAGATCCCGCCCCCTCCATTCTTCTAAGCTCCAGTGAGTACAGGCCCAGAGCCATCAAACACTCCTAATACATTAACACGTTCCTTCCCAGAATCATTCTCGTGAGCCTCTTCTGGACCCTGTTCAATGCCAATACTAGTAATTATAATAAATAAATAACATCGAGAACGTGAATTTTATTTATTTATTTATTGAGATACAGCGCACAAAAGGCCTACGCTCTGTCTGCCAGAGAAAGCAGGATCTCCCAGTGGCCACACATTTTAATTCCATGTCCTATTCCCATTCTGATATGTCTATCCACGGCCTCCTCTACTGTAAAGATGAAGCCACACTCAGGTTAGAGGAACAACACCTTATATTCCGACTGGGTAGCCTCCAACCTGATGGTATGAACATTGACTTCTCAAACTTCCGCTAATGCCCCACCTCCCCCTTGTACCCCATCCGTTATTTATATACACACATTCTTTTTCTCTCTCTCCTTTTTCTCCCTCTGTCCCTCTGACTATACCCCTTGCCCATCCTCTGGGTTTTCCCCCCCCCTCCCCCTTTTCCTTCTCCCTGGGCCTGCTGTCCCATGATCCTCTCATATCCCTTTTGCCAATCACCTGTCCAGCTCTTGGCTCCATCCCTCCCCCTCCTGTCTTCTCCTATCATTTTGGATCTCCCCCTCCCCTTCCCACTTTCAAATCTCTTAGTCACTCTTCCTTCAGTTAGTCCTGACGAAGGGTCTCGGCCTGAAACGTCGACTGCACCTCTTCCTAGAGATGCTGCCTGGCCTGCTGCGTTCACCAGCAACTTTGATGTGTGTTCCTTGAAATTCCAGCATCTGCAGATTCCCTCGTGTTTGCACAAAAGGCTTTTCCGCCTCTTCGAGCCATGTCACCCAGCAATCTCCCTACTTAACGCTAGCCTAATTACAGGACAATTTACAATGACAAATTAACCTACCAACCGGTGGGAGGAAACAAGAGCACCCAGAGTCACAGGGAGAATGTAGCAACTCTTTTACGGGGAGCAGTGGGAACTGAACCCAGGTCGCTTGTACTGTAAAGCGTTGTGATAACCACTGCATTACCATAAACAAAGGAAAATCTGCGGATGCTGGAAATCCGAGCAACACACACAAAATGCTGGAGGAACCGTTTCAGCCCGAAACGGTGACTGTACTTTTTTCCATAGATGCTGCCTGGCCTGCTGAGTTTCTCCAGCATTTGTGTGTGTTATTACGGTACCTTGCTGTCCCTGCAGGGAGCCCAGAGTTTGTGGAATCTGTTCAGTGATGTGGTGCGTGCAGTGGGAGTTTTGAATAGGCTGGGATCAATGGAGACGGAATACAATCAGAAAGGGTTAGGGACCAGAAAGAAGTCATCAGACATGTGAAGATCCAGAACTATTAAATTAATTAGAGTCAATGGCTTCAGGGTGTCAAAAGCTGTTGCAGGGTCGAGAAAACACCTAAACTGGGCATGAGCTCTGATTAATAATGTTGAAAGCCTGCACAATGTATACGAAATCCACCCTGACAGGAAGAGGTGTAAGTCAAAAATAAAGAAACACTAATTAATGCTTTTGCATCTGATTTTTCTCCTCCCTGGGGCCAATCCCCTCTGATTTTGTGGGATTCTCACATTTAATTTTAAACTCCAGAGCTGCATGCAGATGAAATAAATCATTGAGTGCGATATGTTTAAGGAGCTGTTACCTAAATCTTTAATGTGAAATTAATGAGGGCAGTGGGAATGTGAAACTAGCCGGCAAGTCCCCCTAGCAATACTCCTCGGCCTCACCTTTGAAACTGAATGATGTAAAATCGGAGTATGAATCTGGATTTGCCTTTGTTTGTATGTAGATGTTAAACTATAAGTGATCATCGGCATATTGGGCTATTGCGCAACCTAACAGGTGGGCAGGAGTCCTCTGGTGGTTATTTGGTCTGACTCCAATCTTGTGTCCTGATTAGTTACATCGTGGCCTGGTATGGCAAACTGCACAGGAATGCAAGAGGCTGCAGAGAGATGTGGACACAGCCCTGCCCACCACTGAAAACATCTGCAGGAGGTGCTGCCTCAGAAAGGTAGTATCTGTCATCAAGGAGCCACACTTTCTTCCCACTGCCGCTGTTGAGCAGCAGGTACAAAGACCGACGTCCCCCAGCACCAGGTTTCAGGAACGACTATATTCCTAGAACCATCAGGTTCTTCAAAGCACAAAGTTCAAAGTAAATTTTATAATTAGAACCCATATATGTCAACACATACAATCCTGAGGTTCCTTCTCCTGAGGGCACACTCAGCAGACCTATAGAATAGTAGCTAAAACACGATTCGATGACAGATCAAGTAGAGTGCAGAAGACAACAAACCGTGCAAATGCAAATATAAATAAATAGCCTCAGACAACGAGAACATGAGATAACAAGATAAAGGGTCCTTAAAATGAGATCATTGGTTGTGGGAATATCTCAATAGATAGGCAAGTGAGTGTAATTATCCAATTTTGCTCAAGACCCTGATGGTTGAGGGGTAGTAACAGTTCTTGAACCTGGTGGTGTGAGTCCTGAGGCTCTTGATCTCATCAGTGAGAAAAGAACATGGCCTGGGTGCTGGGGATCTCTGATGATGGATGCTGCTTTCCTATGACAATGTTTCATGTAGATGTAAATAAAACTGTACACCTCTAATCCTACCTCAGCAATGGAACACTACTGGCCACCTCTGCACCACGTAGATTTGTCTCTGGTTCTGATTTTTTGCATTAATGTCTTGATTTTCAGTATTTTTTTCTTCAGGGTCTTGCATAATTTATGTATAATTTATTTTCTGTGTGTTGTCTGATCTGACGTGCCTGTGAATCTGCCACAAGCAAGAAGAGCACAGTACAGTCCCAACAGCCGACGATATTGTGCTGACTCTTTAACCTGCTCTAAGATCAATCTAACCCTTTTCTCCTGCAGAACCCTGCATTCTTCTATTGTCTATGTGTTTATCTAAAAGTTTCCTAGATTGTGTTAGTGGTTAGTGTAAATGACGCATTTCACTGTATGTTTCAGTCAGTGTTAAACAAATCAATCAGAGTCTGAGGGGGATTTACACTGGTCTGATTTTGAGAGGGTTACACTGGTCTGATTTTGGGGAGGGTTACACTGGTCTGATTTTGGGGAGGGTTTACACTGGTCTGATTTTGGGGAGGGTTTACACTGTTCTGGTATTAGAAGGGTTTACACTGCTCTGGTTTTAGGGAGGGTTTACACTGTACAGGTTTTACAGATGGTTTTGAGGAGACTACACCAGCCTCATGTTGGGGAGGGTTTATATGGGATGTTATTGGAAAGAGTTTATACTGGACTGGTGTTACAGTCATAGAGTCATAGAAGACTACACCAGAAAAGCAGGCCCTACAGCCCATCTAGTCCATGCCGAGCCTTTAATCTACCGAGTCGTATCGACGTTTACCCTGACAATGTCCCTCCAACGTTTCCCATCCATGTACGTATCCAAATTTTCTTAAATGTTGGAATATAACATGCATCCACCCCTTGCTGCATCTGCTCTCAGGATGAGGCTTTTCATTCCAGGATGAAGGAGATGTCCTCCTTTTTTAAAGAAAGGGGCTTCCCTTCCTCCACCATCAACTCTGCTCTCAAACGCATCTCCCCCATTTCACACTCATCTGCTCTCACTCCATCCTCCCGCCACCCCACTAGGAATAGGGTTCCCCTGGTCCTCACCTACCATCCCACCAGCCTCTGGGTCCAACATATTATTCTCCGTGACTTCCGCCACCTCCAACGGGATCCCACCACTAAGCACGTCTTTCCCTCCCCCCCCCGCTTTCCACAGGGATTGCTCCCTATGTGACTCCCTCGTCCATTCGTCCCCCCCATCCCTCCCCACTGATCTCCCTCCTGGCACTTATCCTTGTAAGCGGAACAAGTGCTACACATGCCCTTACACTTCCTCCCTTACCACCATTCAGGGCCCCAGACAGTCCTTCCAGGTGAGGCGACACTTCACCTGTGAGTCGGCTGGGGTGATACACTGCGTCTGGTGCTCCCGATGTGGCCTTTTATATATTGGCGAGACGCAGACTGGGAGATCGTTTTGCTGAACACCTACGCTCTGTCCGCCAGAGAAAACAGGATCTCCCAGTGGTCACACATTTTAATTCCACATCCCATTCCCATTCTGATATGTCTATCCACGACCTCCTCTATTGTAAAGATGAAGCCACATTCAGGTTGGAGGAACAACACCTTATATTCCGTCTGGGCAGCCTCTAACCTGATGGTATGAACAATGACTTCTCAAACTTCCGCTAATGCCCCACCTCCCCCTCGTATCCCATCCGTTATTTATTTATATACACACATTCTTTCTCTCTCTCTCCTTTTTCTCCCTCTGTCCCTCTGACTATACCCCTTGCCCATCCTCTGGGTTCCCCCCCTCCCCCTTTTCCTTCTCCCTGGGCCTCCTGTCCCATGATCCTCTCATATCCCCTTTGCCAATCACCTGTCCAGCTCTTGGCTCCATCCCTCCCCCTCCTGTCTTCTCCTATCATTTTGGATCTCTCCCTCCCCCTCCCACTTTCAAATCCCTTACTAGCTCTTCTTTCAGTTAGTCCTGACGAAGGGTCTTGGCCCGAAATGTCGACTGTACCTCTTCCTAGAGATGCTGCTTGGCCTGCTGCGTTCACCAGCAACTTTGATGTGTGTTGCTCCACCACTTGTGCTGGCATTCAAGGCATTCCACACTCTCAGCACCCTCTGAGTGTAGAAGATCTTCCTCATGTTCCCTTAAACACTTCATCTTTCACCGTTAATCCAAGACTTCTAGTTGCAGTGTCACCTCAGTGGAAAAAAATCTGCTTGCAGTTACCCTATCTATACACATTATAATTCTCAATACCTCTATTAAATCTACCCCTAATCTTCTACATTCCAGGGAATCAAGTTCTAACCTTATGTAACCCTTCCCTATAACTCAAGTCCTCAATTCCTGGCAACGTGTAAATTTTCTCTGCACTTTTTCAATCTTGTTTACATCTTTCCTGTAGGTAGGTAACCAAAATAGGACATAATACTCCAAATTAGGCCTCACTGACATCTTTTACAATTTCAACATAACATTCCATCTCCTGTACTTAGTACATTGATTTATGAAGGCTGATATGCTAAAACATCTTTTTTATGACCCTGTCTACCTGTGACATCACTTTCAAGGAACTATAGACCTGTATTCCCAGATCCCTCTGTTCTACCACACTCGTCAGTGCCCTATCGTTCACTGTGTCGGGGAGGGTTTACCCTGATCTTGTACCAGGGAGGATTTGCACGGTTCTGGAATGGAGAGAGGAGGTTGAACAAAGGAAAACAAAGCAGGTCTGGTTATGGAAGGCAGAGAATTAGAGAGGATGTTTTAAGGCTGAGCAAACAAAGGTTGGAAAATCGACCTAAAGGAGACTCAGGTTGTGCTTAATGAGACGTGTCTAAATTCAACTACAGTGAATAAGGCAATGAGCCGAGGGCACAGAAAGCACACAGGAATGCTTGTTAAAGCATGTACTCTAATGTGGTTTTAGGAGGGGCAGAATGAGAGCTTCGCTTTCCTGGTTCAGGACTTCCAGACAAGGCAGAGAATGGGAGAAGAGTGGCGAGGCAGTTCTGGTGAATGAACAATTATTGCTGCAGTAACGTGTAAGCTGACCGTTTAGGATTAGGACCAGGCCATGCACTTCCTCAGGTGTCTTCTGTTATTTAATGAGATCACCTTATCCCTTTGCATTAATCTTATTTACCAGAACTTTAATCCATTGCTTGAGTCATGAGCCGCCATGGATTGATACATGTGTGGAAACAAGCCCCTTGGCCCACCAAATTGTTTAGAAACCTCCAAATATGAAAGGCCTAAGTAGAGTGGATGTAGAGAGGATGTTTCGTGTAGTGGAAAAATCCAGAGGTCACAACCTCAGAATGGAACAGAGATGAGGAGGAATTTCTTTAGCCAGAGGGTGGTGAATCTGTGGAATTTGTTGCTGCAGACAGCTGTGGAGCCCCAGTTATTTGGGTATATTTAAAGCAGAGGTTGATAGGCTCTTGTTTAGTCAGGATGTCAAAGGTTACGGAAAGAAGGTAGATGAATGGGGTTGAGAGTGATATGGTATGCTATGTAGGACTAGATGTTAATATCCCTTATGTGCACTCCTGAGACAAGCTGCCTAGGCTCTGTGGGGTGGCCAAGTGAGTGGTGGCAACGTCCGAGTTATCAATTGCGCACCCTCTTTCCTCAGTGTTTCGCTGATAGGCCCACGATGCCACCAGAAGATTCAGCAGTGAATCCCGGCGTCCCGGGCCCACCCCAGAGATGCCTTTCACTCACCTGGGGGCCCAGATGGAATCCTTTCCCTTCATCCAGGGACACTGACTACCCTTTTCAGCAGCTCTGGAGAGGCCTTTGGCTGCTTGTCGGCGTGTCTTCCCTCGCGCTCCCAACTCCCGGAGTAGCCTTGATGTTGATGTGGCTACAAATCCTCGGCAGCCTACTTCGACCGGTCAGACCCTTGCTTTCCAGCCTCAATATAGTGCCACAGGAGCATTGCAATTGGTGCTCAGGGTGTCAGAGTTCAGAGTTCAATTTCAGTGTACTCCATAGGAAAGATTGTACGTCCTTCCTGTGTGTGTGGGTTTCCTCCGGGTGCTCCAGTTTCCTCCCACAGTCCAAAGATATACTAGTTAGTAGGTTAATTGGTCATTGTAAATTGTCCTGTGATTAGGCTAGGGTTAAATAAGTGGGTTGCTAGGCAACGCGGCTTGTTGGGCTGGAAGGGCCTGTTCCACACTGGATCTCTAAATAAAATAAAATTAAACAGAGGACATCCCTTCAGAACAAATATGAGGATGAATTTTGATAGCCAGAGGCTGGTGAATCCATGGAATTCATTACCAGAAACAACTGTGGGTGTACTTCAATTGGAGCTTGATAAGTTCTTGATTAGTCAGGGTTCAAAGGTTATGTGGAGAAGGCAAGAGAGTGCGATTGAGATGGATACTAAGTCAGCCATAAAGGAAAGGAGGAGCAGACTTGATGGACCGAACGATGGACTCTTCTCTCTTGTTTCGTGGCCTGTTATTTTTCAGTTTATTAGTAAAGTATCGTTTACTGCTAAAATCACCTCTGCCACTCTGCTTTTGGGTCGAGCTTCCTTTACCTTTCCTGACAGTTCAGTGTTGAGGTGAGTGAAGTTATCCATGCTGGTTCAGGAGTCGGATGTTTGAAGAGTAATAACTGTTCCTGAATCTGGTGATATGGGGCTTAAGGCTCCTGTACCTCTTGCTTGGTGGCAGCAGTGAGAAGAGAATCTAGCCTAGCTCAACTCACAGGGTAGTTCAGATTCGGACTCAGATTCACATTTATCGCAGGTACTCTGAAACACCAGTGAAGTGTGCTGTTAGTGTTAACACCCAACATGTCCAACATTGTGCCTAGGGTAGGCCACAGGTGCTGCCACGCATGCTGGTACTAGCGTAGCATACTCGCCACGTCAACTCAACAACACAGCGCAGAACAACACGGGCAGCGGCAATAACCGGACCAAACAACAGCAGCAAAACAAGCCCCTTTCCCGTTCTCCCACCCCAGAGGATGACCCAATTTTTCTCACCATCTCATGGTGAATCCTATTGGTGAGACTGTGAGTTACAAAACCTGGATTCTGACCAGTCGTATGGCTTCCCACCTACTGCACTAGGTTACAACTAACTAACTACGTTCAGTGGCTATTTTATTAGGTACACCTTATTAGAGCTGATTTGAGGCTGCAGGGCCCAGGCTCGAGAGCAAGTCAATGTTTGGCCATTATTGGAGTGGATGGTGTAGAATTGAAGTGGAGGTGCGAGGAATGAGTTGTTGTTTGGCTGATTTATGCACAGGGCCAGATTGAAAAGGTTAGCTGGATGTACAACACGTCAAACCTTGAAGTTGATGGGCTACAGCAGCAGAAGACCACAAACATACACCCAATGGCCACTTTATTAGGTACAGGAGATAGCGAGTAAAATGGTCACTGAGTGTAAATTGATGAAGTATGCTGTTTTACTGATTTATTTAAAGTTCCTTAAGGTTGTTATAGCTCTCCATGGCGTTCACCTCAAATTGCCTCTGACAACCAATTCCAGCTCCTGCTTTCACATGTGGTTTAGCTATTAAGCCCAGCAGAGCCATTTCTACTGACAGGAGTAGGGACAAGGGCCGGTTACTGACACCTCAAAACCAGTCACTTCAGGCAGATGGGGCTGATCAGCTGTGGTTGGCAGCTCATCTAGGAGATGGAAAACTCTGATCTCAAACCTCCGCTGCCTTGCGGCTATAACCACTCATCGGGAAGGCTTTGGGAATAAACCTGAAGGGAAATATTTGGAGCTGGAGTCTTTAAGACAGCCCTACATTGAGGTCAATGCTGACTGACAACTCCTGCAACACTGCCGGTACCAAACTGTATCGGTCTCTGCCATTCTGTTCATTCATCAGATGCATGGAGAGGGAGTGATTGCTACATTGACAACAGATGGCTATCCATATCATACTGCCCAGGCTTACGTATGTAGACAGCTAGGGTACAATATCCATGGCCAGCTCTGACTGACGGAGGCCTCACATGCTGTTTCATTGACTTATTTATGACTCTAACTGACTCAATCCTCCTACCCCCAGCAGGACATTTTTCCTTGAAGTGTAGGAAAATGTGGGTTGATCTTATAACCTTGTATAAAATCACAAGAGGCATAAGAGCATTCAGTCCTTTTTCCCAGAATGGGGAGCAAAGAGCTAGAGGGCATAGACTGAAGGTGAGGGGGAAATATTGAGTGGAAACCCGAGGAGCAGCTTTTTTTTTCAATATAGAGGGTGTTTTGTATATGGAATGAGCTGCAAGAGGACATAGTTGAGACAGGTCCAATAACAACATCTATAGTTGGACATGTATGCAGATAGGAAATACTCAGAAAGAAATGGGCCAAATGGGACTAGCTTATACAGGCATCTTTCAGGAGTTAAAGCATCAAGAAAATTGGTGGATTGAATGTGCGAAATTTCCTCATAATTTATAATGCAACAATTCCATATCAGAATCAGAATCAGGTTTAATATCACTGGCGTATGTCGTGAAAATTGTTAACTTTGCGCAATACATAATAATATAGAAAAAAACAAAAAAACCTGAATTACAGTATATATATACATATATATACACACACACACACACACACGTATATTAAATAGTTAAATTAAATAAGCAGTGCAAAAAGAGAAATAAAAAAGTAGTGAGGTAGTGTTCACGGGTTCAATGTCTATTCAGAAATCTGATGGCAGAGGGGAAGAAGCTGTTCCTGAATTACTGAGTGTGTGCCTTTAGGCTTCTGTACCTCCTTCCTGATGGTAACAATGAGAAGAGGGCATGTCCTAGGTGATGGGGGTCCTTAATGATGGACGCCGCCTGTTTGAGGCATCGCTCCTTGAAGATGTCTTGGATACCACGGTGGCTAGTACACACGATGGAGCTGACGAAGCTTCCCACTCCCTGCAGCTTACTTCAGTCCTGTGCAGTAACCCCCTCCCCCCTCCATACCAGACGCTGATGCAGCCAGTCAGAATGCTCTCCAAAGTACATCTGTGGAAATCTTCGAGGAAATATCCACGGTGAACGAGTGAAATTTAGAATTTTAGCATCGACCAGTTGGGTTGAAGGCCCTGTGCCATGTCGTATGATTCTATGACCCTATGACCCTGTTTCATTTCCAATGACCAAGCGTGTAGCAAGTTTCTATGGAACTAATCATTGAAAGCGCACTACGGTGGTGTAGCGGTTAGTGCAAAGCTACTATAGCTCGAGGCATCCCGGAGTTCAGAGTTCAGTTCTGGTAACCTCTGTAAGGAATTTGTACGTTCTCCCTGTAATCTTGTGAGTTTCCTCTGGACACTTCAGTTTCCTCTCACAGTCCAAAGTTGTACCAGTTGGTCGATTAGTTGGACATTGTAAATTGTCCTGTGGTTAGGCTGGGGTTAAATAGGTGGTTTCCTAGGTGGTATGGCTCAACCTGTTCCATGGTTTATCTTTAAATCAAAATAAAAATAAATAAAATACTTTGAAATGTCTTTGAGGGGCAGTTAGGTTAAAGAATCAGAAATTGCATATTGATTTGCTTTGCTGTAAAATCATAAACAGGAATTAAAATATCAAGACTTCCCAATAATCGACAGAGAAATGATATAATTGAAGGGAGCTATTAAATTTTAATGACCATTAAAAAAAAATGTTTCATCCAGACTATAGACAGCAATTGCAAATTAACAGTGCTATGTTTTTCACATTTGTGAAGTTGAATTACATTGTAGAACAAATGGAACTGAAGCTGTAGCAGGGAACCTCAGCATTATAGAAAACAGATCGCAGAATCAGAATCAGGTTTATTATCACTGGCATGTGACATGAAATTTGTGAGATCACATTTACTCAAGAATAAAATAGGGCACATTTCTATTTTCTGGAACCAGATAACTTCTGGTATTTCCCATGAGTTTGAAATGTCTGTTTCTTTTAAGTTTTAATACTTTTTTGAAGACAAATTTGTTTGGCTTGTAACTTGGTAATAGGACAATATATAGGAACTGGGCTTGTTTGATTCTGGGGCCAGCAGCCTTCTTCTTTAACCTAAGAAGTTAAAGGGCTGAGATCCAGGCAGAATTTAAATGAGGCAGCGCATTAGTGTACTGCTTTACAGCACCAGTGACTGGAAGATCTGAATGCAGTAGACTGTAACACTGGCCACACCGAGCTGCCGGTCTCCCACTCTCATTTGTTGCAGAAGCAATACTTTATACTTTATACTTTATTGTCGCCAAACAATTGGTACTAGAATGTACAATCATCACAGCGATATTTGATTTTGTGCTTCCCACTCCCTGGATTACAAATAGCAAATATTAAAAATAGTTAAAATTAGTAAATATTAAAAATTTAAATTATAAATCATAAACAGAAAATAGAAAAATGGAAAGTAAGGTAGCGCAAAAAAACCGAGAAGCAGGTCCGGATATTTGGAGGATACGGCCCAGATCCGGGTCAGGATCCGTTCAGCAGTCTTATCACAGTTGGGAAGAAGCTGTTCCCAAATCTGGCCGTATGAGTCTTCAGGCTCCTGAGCATTCTCCCGGAGGGAAGAGGGACGAAAAGTGTATTGGCTGGGTGGGTCGTGTCCTTGATAATCCTGGCAGCACTGCTCTGACAGCGGCGGTGTAAAGTGAGTCCACGGATGGAAGATTGGTTTGTGTGATGTGCTGCGCTGTGTTCACGATCTTCTGCAGGTTCTTTCGGTGTTGGACAGGACAACTTCCATACCAGGTTGTGATGCTCCCTAGAAGAATGCTTTCTACGGTGCATCTATAAAAATTAGTGACGGTTTTAGGGGACAGGCCAAATTTCTTCAGTTTTCTCAGGAAGTAAAGGCACTGGTGGGCCTTCTGTCCCTCCCTCACTAGTGAGAGTGAGCCTGTCTGAGATGTCAGCGTTGGGGTGGGCAGTAGTTGTTTGGACTCTGGATCATTGTTTCATTGCTATTGCTTGCATGGTGGGGTGATGGGGGGGTTGCTTTTGCTGGAGCGAGGGGGGGAGGGCTGATGCTTTTGTTACTGCCTGTGTGTGCGCGAGGGAGAGGGGTCTTTGGGGTTCTGTCATTCATTCTTTGGATTCTTTTTCTGTTTCATGGATGTTTGTGAAGAGTAAGAATCTCAGCTTGTATACTATGTACATTCTCTGATATTAAATTGAACCAAATTCTATGGCTGTCTGTAAGGAGTCATGGTACGTTCTCCCCATAACTCCTCTGGGTGTTCTGGTACCCTCTCACATTCTAAGAAAAACCACCAGGAGCATTGTGTCACTTGTGGGCTGCCCACAGCACTTCGCCAATATAAAAGATGCATTTGACTGTATGTTTTGATATTTTGATGTACATGTAACAACTAAAGCTAATCTCTAATCTTTAAAGCATGCACTCGCACTGTAGCGAGTGTGCTGTCGTCCTTTAAACATTCTGGGAAATAGTTGTGGGCGTGCTATGATGGTGCTGAGAGTGTGGCGACATCTCCTGGCTGCCCCTAGTACATCACAAACGATGATACAAATGGCGCATTTAATGTTTCGATCTATATGTGACAAATATGTGACTAATTTTAAAACTGAGATTTAATTAACGAGTGAATTCGTTGTCATATCTGGAACAGGAAGAAAAATAAAGGGCAGGATTGATAAATTGGATTAAGCAAGGTAAAGCAAAAGGGAAAGGTAAAAAACCTTACATTTTCAAAGTCACCTTAAGCATTCACAGTTTAAAGCAATGAGGCTCCACACAATGTAATTGTTCACTTTCTGGATCAGAGGGGATGATTGTTAGTTATTATATCATTATGGGTACTTACGCTGCTAATTGCAAGATTTAACTTTCTGCTGCGAGTTTAATAGACAATTAATGTGCAAATGCAGCAGCTTGGTGAAAATCACCGGGAGCTTCAGGGCAAGATGCCATTTTTGCAAGGTCAACGGAGGAGTGACATAAATTCTTCCGCAATCTGTGGTGCTTCGCAGGGCATCCTTCCTCCCAGCAAGTTCCTGTGCATTATCTTCAGAGCGCCACCTCCTGACACTCCTGTCCTTCCAACCAGCCGGGTGTTCTACCGTGCTGGCCTCTGACCATCTGGGCCAGGCTGACAATGTGTCAATGTTCCCCGAGGACCACATCTGGTGGTTTCACCATTTACACGGTGACATTTCCCCCGAATTGCGATTCTCAGCTTCTCTCCTTTCCTCCACAGACCTCTCAGGGTGGACTGGATTTTTAAAGCTTATGTCAGGCTCTTTAACCTGCTTTACAGAGCCACATCCATATCAGTCACGTCTATTATTTCAGAATCAAAATTGGTTTTACGCCCTTCAAAACTAATCACTAGGCTCAGCTCCAAGACTTGATGCCTCTCTGTGCAACTAGATCCTTGATTTCCTCACAGAACCAGCGTAGATAACTTCACTTTCCCAAACTCTGAAATGATTCCACATCCTATGGACTCACTTTCGAGGACTCTACACCTCATGTTTTCAGTATTAACTATCTATCTATTTATTTACAGTTTGTCTTCTTTTGCCCAGTGATTGCTTGTTGATCTTTCTGTGTAGTTTTTCACTGATTCCATTGTATTTCTTGGTGTCCTGTGAATGCCTGCAAGGAAATGAATCTCTGGGTAGTATATGTTATAACTGTACTTTGATAATGAAATCTAGTTTGAACTTTGAACCTTATTATCACTGAAATAAGGTTCAAAGTTTACCTTATTTCACTGAAATAAGGTAAAATATGTTGTTTTGTGGCAGCAGTACAGTGCAAGATAAAAACAATGACTATAAGTTACAATACAAAATAAATAAATGAGAAGAGGAATAGTGGGGAAGTGTTTATGGGGTTATGGACAGTTCAGAAATCTGATAACAGAGGGAAGGAAGCTGTTACTAAAATGTTGAGTGAGTGTCTTCAGGCTCCTGTATCTCCTCACTGATAGTAGTACAGTAATGAGAAGAGGGTATGTTCCAGACAGTGAGGGTCCTTCTTAAGGCACCAGGTTTGAAGATGTCCTCAGTGGTGGGAAGGGTTGTACCTGTGATGGAGTTGGATGTTCTTTCATCGGATGTGGATGTCATTGGTAAGGCAGGAAACCATCTTACATCCTTTAAATGCAAGTCATCTTTGCAACGAAGCAAACACAAGCCACCAGCATGTGTACAGAAAGAAATGCTGACTAGAATATAGTTTTTAATATTCTTTGAGGAGTTAATACTAAAAAAGAAGGACTCTATTGCTATTCCTTTAAATAATAACATGTGACTGAGGTCAAATCTGAGCTTCTACCTTGTCTAGTTTTCTCAAATCCTCTGATCCACTTAGCATTCGAAAATTTATCAATATCAGCTTTCACAAACAAGAGAAAATCTGCAGATGCTGGAAATCCAAGCACCGCGCACAAAATGCTGGAGGAACCAGGCAGCACCTGTGGGGAAGAGTACAGGTGACGTTTCGGGCCGAAACCCGAAACATTGACTATACTCTTTCCCGTAGATGCAGCCTGGTGTGCTGAGTTCCTCCAGAATTTTGTATGTGTTACTTCAATATCAGCTTTAATGGAGCAGGTAAAATTCCAGTCACAAATAAAAAAAGCCTGTCCAGATGAAAAAAAAAGTTACAAGGTTGTTGCTAGGACTTGAGGACCTTAGTTACAGCGAAAGATTGGATAGGTTAGGATTTTATTCCCCAGAGTGTAGGAGAATGAGGGGAGATTTGATAAAGGTGTACATAATTATGAAGGGCATATAGATGGGGTTAATGCAAACAGACTTTTCCCATTGAGTTTGGGGGACTTTACAATTAGAGGTCAAAGATTAAGGGTGACAGGTAAAACTTTTAAGGGGAACCTAAGGGGGAACTTCTTCACTCAGAAGGTTGTATATGGTGACATATATGCACTTTGATAATAAATTTACTTTGAACTTTGAATGTGGAATGAGCTGCAAACAGAAATGGTGGGTGGGAGTTTGATTTCAACATTTAAAGAGAAGTTTGGATAAGTACATAGACGGGTAGGGTATGGAGGGCTATGGTCCAAGTGTGGGTTGATGGGACTAGGCAGAAGAACAGTTTGTCATGGACTAGTTGTGCAAACCGCCAATTCCTGTTTTATGACTCTATGTGAGGAGGGAGGAATCCAGTGGATTTTGATAACTGAGGATTGGGGTTTTTAGAGAGAGATTTACAAAGACACACCATAGAAATAGGCCCTTCAGCCTATCAATTCATGCTGACCGTCTGGAACCCCCTTAACTAATCCCAGTTTGAAGCCCTCTGTTGGTCAGAGATGGCCATTGAGAAGGTGTCCCAGGTGTCTACGTGATCTGCAAGATGGTAGGCAAGCCAGGGCAGAGTAAGCTGTTGCCCATGTAGCAAGCTCCCTCTCTCCACACAGCTGATGAATCCAAAGGAACCGCAGACACCGATACGGTTTGGTGCCAGTGGCGTCGCAGCAGTTGCCAGTCAGCATTGAACTCAGCGTAGGACTGCCTTATGAACTCCAGCTCTGGATTTTGCCCCCCGAGATTCACTCCCGAAGCCTTCCCCATGAGTGGGTACAACTGCAAGACAGCAGAAGCTTGAGATCAGAGTTTTCCTTCTCCTAGCTGAACTGCCAACCACGGCTGATGAGCTCCATCTGCCTGAAGCAACTGGTTTATGGTGCCAGTAACCCACCTTTGCCCCTTCTCCTGTCAGTAGAAACGGTTCCACTGGGTTTAGCAGCTAAGCCACACATAAAGGCTAGGAGCAGGACTTCGTTGTCAGAGGCTATTTGAGCCATTGGAAGCACTTAATAGGTAGTGGGATCGTATCCTCATTACTACCCCTGGCTATAACAACCTTAAGGAACCTATCTCATCCTAATCCATTTTATTTTCTCAGCTCTCCCTAGATTTCACCAGTCACTGACACTCTAGGGTCAGTTTGAAGCGCCCCAGTTATCCTACTAACCATTGGAAGTTGTGAGGAAACTGGAGATACCCATGTGGTCATAGGACCACATGGGTCTCCTCACATGACAGCACCAGGGTCAGGATTGAAGCTGGGCTGCTGGAGCTATGAGGCAGAAGCTGGCAGGTTGGAGAGGGAGACTCACAGAACACAGGACATGGAACAGTACAGCAGAGCACAAGTACGTGGGCCCACGATGTTGTGCCAACCTTTTAACCTACTAAGATAAATCTAATCACAAACAAAAGAAAATCTGCAGATGATCAATCTAAGCAGTAGAAGATCAATCTAACCTTTCTCTCCAACGTAGCCCTCCATTTTTCTATCATCCATGTGCCTACTTAAGAGTTCCTTAAATATCGCTAATGTATCTGTCTCCACCCCTGGTACCCACTACTCCCTGCGTGGTGCATCTCTGTGTCAACTATAGAGGTGAGCAAGGCAATTGTCTGAGTAACTACATAGTTAGGCTTGCCGATGACCAGCAATGATGAGACAGCCTACAGAGAAGAGATGGAGGAGCTCGACGCCTGGTGCCAGGGAAATCATCTTTTCCTCAATGTCAACAAGACAAAGGAGATTTTTATTGACTTCAGAGAAATGTGCATCACTTATACACCTCCTTATATTGGAAATTGTGAGCAGTTTCAAATTCCTGGGAGCCCACATCTGAGACAACCTCTCATCATCCCAGAACACATTATGCACCATTCAGAAAGCTCACCAAACTCTCTACTGTCTGAGGAGGCCGAAGAGAGCTGGACTGTGCCCATCTATACTACAGACGCCCAGTGGAGAGCGTCCTACCAAGCTGTATCACTGCATAGTTTAGAAACTACAAAACAGTGCACAGAAGGCTCAACAATGGGTAGACAAAACTGCCCAATGCATCATAGACACTTGGCCTATCCGCAATCAAGGACATATACAGAATCATGCCAGAAAAGGGCCAGTAGCATCATGAACCCTGCTCATTGACAGTTTGTCCCATTCCCATCAGGAAGAGGGTTATGTAGCATCTATTCCAGGACCACCAGACTCAAAAACAGTTGCTTTTCTTAAGCGGTAAGGCAGACCAATGCTTCCACACCCCCAACCACCATTACTTTATCATTTCCTGTCAGAATCACCTTATGTACATAAGCTACCTTGTATATTAATATTTATTGTGTTTTTTATTATCAATGTGTTCTTTATCTTAATGTGCTTTTATTCTGCGCTGCATCAGATTCAGGGTAAAAATGATTTCATTCTCCTTTACACTTGTTTACTGGACATGGCATTAAACAATCTTGAATCCTTCAGAGTTAAAAAAAAATGACAGAACCCTGATGGGAGGGTAGGAGGAGAAGCATCCTAGGCAAGATGGTGTTGGGAAAGGGGTAGTAACCTGTCTCAGTGACGGTAGGATTTAAAGCTTGTTTTGGAATCAGACGCTCACCGTTTTCTATATCACAGCAAGGAGGCTTAAGACTTACGAGGAGATTATGAGCCTTTACTCACCGGAGTGTAGAAGATTGAGGGGAGGGGATCTCATTGAAACTTACTGAATATTGGAAGGCCTAGATAGAGTGGAGGTGGAAAGGATATTTCCTATAGCGGGGGAGTCTAGGACCATTGGGCACAGCCTGAGAATACAAGGTCATCACTTTAGGGACGGAGATGAAGATGAATTTCTTTAACCTGAAAGTGTTGAATCTGTGGAGGCCAAGTCATTGGGTATAGTTAAACCAAATATAAGGCCTTTATTAAGTTTTTTATTAGTAAGAGCGTCAAAGGTTACTTGGAAAAGGCTGGAGAATGGCGTTGAGAGGGATCATAAATCAGCCACGAAGGAAGGTGGAGCAGGATCGGTGGGCAAAATGGCCAATTCTGCTCCTATGGACTCAGTCAAAGTTGTCAGCTACAGCTTCATCAAACTATTGTTTCATCAAACTGTTGCAAAGACAACACAGCGGTATTCAATGGACCTATCCACTCTGCCAAAAATCAGTTCCATAGTATATTAATTCCAAAAGCCATTGAGAATTTATGTCAGTGAGTGACAGAATTTCTGTCAATGAGTGACAGAATTTGCAGTTTAGCATTTCAGGAACTTTTGAATGTTAAGAATAGATAACAACATTTATTGCCCTCTTATTGTTTCTCTGTTCGTGTGTCCTGAGGTAGATTATGAAACACACACACGAAACCGTAAAACACGTTTCAGCCACAGCTTTTGTTAGTATTGATTTGCAAACAAACCCTGCAGTGTTAAATCAAACATTATCTCCCCCTGTCATGCTGTGGCATTTCCTTGGGGACCTGATTGTGTCGCTCGTAGAAGCCAGGATGGTTTCCTGTCAAGAATTATCTTTCATTTGCTTATTGTGCAGTGGGCTTTGCAGAATGAAGTGCTGAAACTGTGTCTTGCCAGATGGCATGTTATGCAGAGAAGTGCTAAATATAACAAGGACTTTAAAACTCCCTTGCTTAGAAACCATGTCAACATGTTACAGAAGTACATTTATTAACTTCATCTGGGGAGTTCATCTTAAATTGCTGTTTTGATTTCTTTTCTCATATGGTTGATGAGTACTTTGACATCTGGTGAATTCTGACTTCAGTCACCGTGCCATTCTGAAGAGGTTCCTTACACCCATTACAGATACAGGCCTCTCCACCATGGAGCACACCTGCCAAGAGCACTGCCATGAGAAAGCAGTGTCCATCACGGATCCCTACCATCCAGGCCATGCTCTCTTCTCGGGAAGGAGGCACAGGAGCCTTAAGTCCAACGCCACCAGGTTCAGGAGCAGTTATTACCCTTCAACCATCAGGCTCCTGAACCAAAGTGGGTAACTTCACTTACCACAATATCGAACTGATTCCACAATCATTTTCAAGGACTCTGCAACTCCTGTTCTTGGTATTATTTATATATGTATTTATCTATCTGTTTACTTAATTAACATTTTGCTTTTAAAAAAAAACTTTTTAGATTATTTACTGAGATACTGTGTGGAATAGGCTCTTCCTGCCCTTTGAGCCAAGCGACCCTGCAACTCTAGCCTATTCAAGGGACCATTTACAATGACCGATGACCCTACCAACCAGTACATCTTTGGAATGTGGGAGGGAGCTGGAGCACCCAGAGGAAACCCACAGGGAGAACGTACAAACTCCTTACAGGCAGTGGTGGGACTTGAACCCAAGTCGCTGGTACTGTAAATCATTGTGCTAACCACTACACTACCGTGACGTCCCTTGCATTTGTATAGTTCGTCTTTTGCACCTTTTTGTCAGTCTGCTTTTCACTGATTCTATTGTATTTCTTCGTTCTACTGTGAATGCCTGCAAGACAATGCAAGAAAATGGTGACATATCAGTACTCCGATAATAAATTTACTTTGAACTATGAATTTTTACATTTCTTTCATAATGAGCTTGATTGAAGGCTCAAAAGGATATCAAGTGATATCCCTCAAAACACTAGAATGCACAAGTGGTAGTGTAAGGAACTTAAGCAAATGCAGGTTGCTGTCGTCCACCGTGAGAATATCAACTAAAAGTAAAATATTGCTGCTGTAAACTGAGAAAGTCAAATCAGGTCAAGCTCTTTTGTCTGTGTATAAGTACAGCGAGGTACACATCCTATGAAAAGATTGCTTGAAGCAGCATCACAGGCAGCACACAGAAGTTGCATAGAAATTACATGGTAGCATAGAGGTTAACACAATGCTATTACAACTCAGGTGTTGGAGGTTCAGAGTTCAATTCGGACACTGTCTCTAAGGTGTTTGTTTATTTATTAATTTATTGAGATACAGTGTGGAGTAGGCCCTTTTTGCCCTTTGAGCTGCACTGCCCAGCAATCCCCAATTTAATCCCAGCTCTATTCACAGGACAATTTACAATGACCAATTAACCTACCAGCTGGTATGTCTTTGGACTGTGGGAGGAAACTGGAGCACCTGGAGAAACCCAGGTGGTTACGGGGAGAACGTACAAACTCCTTACAGGCAGTGGCGGGAACTGAACCCAGATCACCTGCACTGTAAAGCGTTGTGCTGACCACTACGGTACCATGCTGCCCTCACCGTGACTGCGTGGGTTCCCTCCAGGTGCTCTAACTTCATCCCTCAGTCCAAAGATGTACCGGTTATTGGTCATGGTCAATTGTCCTGTGATTAAACTAGGGTTAAATAGGTGATGCAGATTGTTGGGCCAGAAGGGCCTGTTCCACAAGGCACCTGCAATTAGATAAATAAATACAAAACTGTGAAGCAAAAATGCAAAACGAGTTATGAATGCGAAAAAACCAGAGACAAGTACTTGGTAGTGCAAGATGTGGCCTGTCATGTATGTTGCCGAGTAACGGAAATCAATTCTAAACTCTATCACATTGGGTTTGTGAATGGGAAACCATGACCAATGATTAGAAGTGATAGCTGAAATTTTCACAGAGAAGGATGAATCTGGATCGGGTAGTAAATCGACAAGGTTGGCTGAGACAAAGGCA
Organism: Mobula hypostoma; assembly: GCF_963921235.1. NCBI lineage: Eukaryota > Metazoa > Chordata > Chondrichthyes > Myliobatiformes > Myliobatidae > Mobula > Mobula hypostoma. The sequence goes on from NC_086107.1 coordinate 10,725,427, forward strand.
AGGAAAGAAAACAGGCTGAATAGGAGAGCCAGAATGTCCACAACATCAAACAACGCAGGCGGAATGTGCTAGACCCACGACGAGGTGGTTTGGGAGATCAAGAGTTTGTGTTTATTGCTGTGTGACCCGCTGAGTTCCTCCAGCATTTTGCGTGTGTGTGACTGAGTGATCGAACCAGCAGCCACATAAAGATTTACATTAAAATGATTTCCAGATGGTCGCTGCAGGATTTAAACACACACGACAAGTGAGGCAACCCTTGTAGCCAGCATGTCTCAAGTTGAATGGCCTTTCGCAATGCAAGGGAAGAGTGACATTTATACAGTACAGTACACAAGATTCAAGACTGTTTAATGTCATTTCCAGCACACAGTGTAAACGAGAATGAAATCATTGTTATTCAGAATCCAATATAGCATAAAATAAATCACAACAAGATAAAGAATACAATAATAATAAAAAACACAATAAATATAAATATACAAGATAGATTATATACATAAAGTGGTGCTTGGCACAGGAGTGTCTATACATAAGGCGACTGACAGGAAAAGTAGTGGAGCTGAGTTGGGGGAGGCAAATGGAGGGGTGGGTTAGTGGGTAGAGGTGTTGATCAGCCTCACTGCTTGGGGAAAGTAACTGTTTTTTGAGTCTGGTGTCCTGGCGTGGTTGCTACACAGCCTCCTCCCTGATGGGAGTGGGACTAACAGGCCATGAGCAAGGTGGGTGGGATCCTTCATGATGTTACTGGTCCTTTTTCAGCATCTCTCTGCGTATATGTCCCTGAGGGCAGGTGGGCTGCTGCCTGCGATGTGTTGACAGTTTTGTCTACTTGTTGTAGAGCCTTCCTGTGCTCCACAGGGACGTTTCTGCACCAAGCAGTGAAGCAGCTTGTTAGGATGATCTTCGCTGTGCATCTGTAGAATGATGTGAGTATGGATGGGCATAGTCCAGGTCTTTTCAGACTCCTCGGAAAGTAGAGCCATTTGTGAGCTTTCCTGATATTATGACCCTCATGAAATCATGACCTTAAGGTTCACAACACTTTACATCGAACGAAGGAGCTCTGCAATGCAGAAAATGTTGCAGCTAACTTGCATGCAGCAAACTCAGTCCTTTAAGTACAGTCCTAATGCAGGATCCCGACCTGAAACATCGACAAATTCTGTGGGATCTCGGCCCAATGAGTTTGTCCAACTGACTATTTCTTGCTCGCTTTCAAGGACTTGACAACTCATGTTCTCAATATTATTTATTCATTTATTTATTTTGTACTTGCTGAGATGGAAATTCACTGTCCAGTGCTATAGACCATTTTTTTTTGCCAAGCTCAGCTTTCTAACATAGCAGCTGACATTTGTTGCTTTGGGTAAGTTAAACTTCCAACTAATATTCTTTGTTGAGCTTCTTGTCATAAACAGGAGCCAGTCTTCAGTTCTTAAAGTAAATGGCAAATAATAATTAGTCTGAAGTCAAACGGACAATTTTGGAAACAAGCAGTACTGTCTATAGAACACATGATGCAGCCCCACCGCACTTGGGTTGTCGGCTCAAGGATGCAGTGTAAGAAAAATGGGTTATGTTAATTGGCTTGTTTCAATGCAGCCTATGCCGGATAAGTTATTTAGTGCAAAGAAGCTTGCATATCAGGTTGATACTGTCACTTAGCACATCAAATAATTGTTCTATTAATAGTTGAAAGGTTTGTGCACTCAAAAAGTCAGCCTTATCGCATTAGTTGTGGGAATCTGGGAACTTGGTCTCCAGAAGTTTTTAGACTATTTGTGTAATAGGTATCTGAAAAAATATCTCACGCGTGTGAGGCTTCCGAAGTGGCAGAAAAACAGTATAAATGTAGAGAGCAGTCAGGCTTGTTAGGAATGGTCACGGAAGAGCAAGAAGAATGACGACAAGACAGTGTGACTGAAATCCATTCCTCTGCCTTTGATTTCTGTGACAGATGATTCGTTTATCTGTAACTCGTAAATATGTATTTTTAGCTTACAGGAATTGTCCCTGTGTTTTGGAAATCATCCGTAATTTGGAAGTATTTTATTAGATAGTAATCCTCTGAGACTTAAATGTGTTTTAATAATTTTGTCTGAATTTAAACATGCATCACTTAAAATAAATGGACGTGTTTAAACGGCTTTATTAGCTGGAAGTATTTCTTCCTTGGTAGGGAAGGGGGATTCATTGCTCAATTAACAGTTACTGGCAGCTAAACTTGCTGTGGAAGATAAACAGGGAACTGATCCAGCCTTTGAGGAGTAGGTGGCTATAGTATAACCTTCCATTAGTGAGGGTACCCTTAGCTACCTGTATCAGATAAAGGTTAAGATATTCACTTGTGTTTATAATTTTGTGGTCAGCAAACCACTACAGGTTGAGTACCCATTATTCTGAAATTTCAAAATCTGAAAACTTATGAAATCTAAAATTTTTTTTTGGGTGCTGATATGATGTCACAAATGAAAAACTCCACAAGACGCTGTGAAGGTTTGCAGGGGATGCGCAGGTCTCTGTGCACCACAGTCAGTTCTGAGAAGTGACCACACATACGTAATGAACAGAAGTTAATGAAAAATAGAAAAATATTGTATAAAGTGAAAAATGAAGATGCTGATCGTGTAGTGAAAGAGTGGATTTGTCTGTGTCAGAGAGAACATGTGTCGATTAACAACGTGCTGATCACAAAACAAGCAAAGATCTATCATAACGAACTGAAAATCGAACGTAATTGTGAATATTCAGCAAAAAGTTAAGAAAAAGTGTGGCATTAAATTTTTAAAGATTTGTGTTGCTGTTCATGAAGCAGCAGAGAAATTCATTGATGAATTTGCTAAGATCGTTGCTGATGAAAATCTAACATGCTGAACGGGGGCATCAGTAAATATGTGTAAGAGAAAGACTGCTTACTGGTAGCTCATAAGTTCAGAGTTGGAAATGATGGTGATCACAAACTATGTCATTATACATTCCAAAATCTGAAATCCGAAACTCATCCTGCCCTAAGAACTTCGGACCAGAAGTACTCATCCTGCATGTATCACACTGCACAGTGTGTCTTCTTTTGCACATTGGCTGTTTGTCAGTCTTTGTGTGCAATTTTTCATTGATTCTATTGTATTTCTTTGTTCTGATGTAAATGCCTGCAAGGAAATGACTCTCAGAGTAGCATATGGTGACATATGCACACTTTGATAAATTTACTTTGAACTTTGAGTAATATATGTTGTTTATTCAGGAATAAATACTACTTGGTTGACTGGAGGTATTGTTGTTTATTCAGGAATAAATACTACTTGGTTGACTGGAGGTATTGTTGTTTATTCAGGAATAAATACTACTTGGTTGACTGGAAGTATTTCTTAGCTCTGCTCCTGTGGCATCTTTTCTGACAGCATTGAGGCATATGGTACTACAATGCAAAAATAGGTCCTTCAGCCCATCTAGTCCTTGCCGACCTGAACTCCTGCCTAGAATGATGGTGTAGCAGTTAGTGCATTACTTACAGTATTAACTGTAAGATCAAGGTTTGATTCTCACTGCTGCCTTTAAGAAGTTTGTATGCCCTCCAAAAATTTAAAGGTGTATGTGTTAAGATGATAAGACCATAAGAAATAGGAGCAGAATTAGGCCTTTTGGCCCTTCGAGTCTGTCTGCCATTTCATCATGGCTGATCCAGTTTTCCTGTCAGCACCAAGCTCCTGCCTTCTCCCTGTATCCCTTCATGCCCTTTATTCACACTCTATCAAACTCTACTGTAAATATACATAAGGACTTGGCCTCCACAGCTGCTGGTGGCAAAGAATTCCACAGATTCACCTCTCTCTGGCTAAAGAAATTGCTCCTCAGCTCCACTCTAAGAGGATGCCCCTCTATTCTGAGGCTGTGTCCTCTGGTCTTAGACTCTCCCACCACAGGAAACATCCTCTCCACATCCACTCTATCAAGTTCTTTCTCTATTCGATAGGTTTCAATGAGGTCCCTCCTCACTCTTCCGAATTCTAGCGAATACAGGCCCAGAGCCATCAAACACTCTTCATATGACAAGCCATTCAACCTGGAATCATTCTCGTGAACCTCCTTTGAACCCTCTCCAGTTTCAGCACATTCTTTCTAACATAAGAGGCCCAAAACTGCTCACAATACTTCAAGTAAGGCCTCACCAGTGCTTTATAAAGTCTCAACATTACATCCTTGCTCTTATATTCTAGTCCTCTTGAAATGAATGCTAACATCACATTTGCTCTCCTCACCACAGACTCAACCTGCAAATTATCCTTCAGGGAATCCTGCACATGGATTCCCAAGTCCCTTTGCACCTCAGTTTTTGTATTTTCTCTCCATTTAGAAAATAGTCAAAACCCTTTCATTTCTTCTACCAACGTGCATGACCGTACACTTTCTGACACTATATTCCATCTGCTACTTCTTTGCCTTTCTCCTAATCTATCTAAGTCTTTCTGTAGCCTCTCTACTTCCTCAAAACTACTTGCCTCTTCACCCATCTTCATATCATCTGCAAACTTTGCAAGAAAGCCATCAATTCCATCATCCAAATCATCGACATATAACGTAAAAAGAATTGGTCCCAACACAGACCCCCGTGGAACACCACTAGTCACCAGCACCCAACCCGAAAAGGCTCTTTTTACTCCCACTCTTTGCCTCCTGCCAGAATCTTTTCTGTAATACCATAGGTTCGTAGCTTATTGTGGGCATGCTATTTTGCCGTCAGCAGCATGGCAGCACCTGCAGGTTACCCAATAAAATCCTTGCTGATTTGATGGATGCAAAACAGTGTATTTCACCCTAGGTTTCGATAAGTTTGTGACAAATAATAATTAAATATTTAATATTTACCTGCACCTACACCTTATCCTTCCAAATCCCTCCTGTCCATGTACCTATCCAAACTTCAGTTAAATGTGGAAATTGAATCCCCATCTACCACTTCCACTGGCAGCTCATTCCATGTTCACACCACCCTCTGAGTGAAGTGGTTCACCTTCAGATTCCACTTAAATATTTCATCTTTCACCCTGAACTTTATAACCTCTCGTTCGAACCCAACATGAGGGGAGGAAACCTACCCCTCATAATTTAGTATACCTTTGTATTATTCTCCCCTCCTAGAGAGACACAACATTGAAACAGGCCCTTTGGCCCATTGAGTTGATGTTGACCATCAAACACCTATCTACACTAATCCTATATTAATCCCACCTTTTGTTCTTCCTACATTCTTGCCAATTCCTTGTAGGTTCTGCTGCTCACCTGCACACTGGGGTGATTAACCTTCCTACTTGCATGCCTTTAGGATGTGGGAGGAAAGCGGGGCATCTGGAGGAAATTTCTAGAAAATTTCCTTTGAAGGACTGCACCTCTGATAACAACAGCACTCCCTCAGAGCCACCGGATTTTCATTTCCGGAGGATGTTCTCGAGAACGATCTCAGGAATGAAAGGGTTAACATATGAGAAGGGTCTGATGACTGTGGGCCTATACTCGCTGGAGTTCAGAAAAATGACAGGGGAATCTCATTAAACCCTATCAAATATTGAAGGACACAGATAGAGTGAATGTGGAGAGGATGTTTCCTATAGTGGGGGAATCTAGGACTAGAGGGCACAGCCTCAGATTTGAAAGATGTTTCTATAGAACAGAGATGAGGAGGAATTTCTTTAGCCAGAGGGTGGTAGATCTGTGGAATTCATTGCCTCAGATGGCTGTGGAGGCCAGGTCATTGGGTATGTGTAAAGTGGAGGTTGATAAGTACTTGATTAGTAAGGGCATTAAAGTTTATGTGGTGAAGGTAGGAGAATGTGGTTGAGGGGGATAATAAATCAGCCAAGATGCAATAGCGGAGCAGACCCGTTGGGCCAAATGGTGTAATTCTGCTCCTATGTCTTATGGTCTGAGTCAGAGGAAAGAGATTCATCTCCACACGCTTCTCCCTCAGAGGGCGGCCGACTCCTTGCTGAGCGGTAACTGACACCAAAAGCGAAAGGCAGATCTTGCCTTTGTTCCGATCAGTGCGTTTACTACAGGGCTGACGACATAAATAAACGATGTACATCACAGAAGAGGAAGATCAAACGACATTCTCATGTGACATACTTCACGAACCCGGTTGGAGAATATTAGCAATGACTCAGACTCTGTGAAAGACAGTGGAAGATTACCTTTGAATTCCAAATCAGACTTGATTAATTCAGGAGCTATTTAATTTACCATGAGATTAGACGGCAGCTCTAAATGAAGAGAAATGTACAGTAATAGATGAAAAGGACCCTTGAGTATTATATCTTGAACATCAGGCTTTAATACCACAGCTCAGTTCTAACAATGGTGTTATTTTGCTTAGAGATTCTCAAAATGCTGCTTTTGAAATACTCAGGAGAGGAACAAAACCTTCCCAGCAGTGAAAAGCCTGAATGTATTAAATTTCACAAAGCAGGAGCAGGTTTTGAACCAGACTTAATTGTAGGCAGCACATTTAGGGATTTCAGATCCTGTGTATAATAGGGAACACAATATTCAGCCAGTTTTTGTTTGCTGTTTATTTTTTCTGTGCAATCCTATTTGCTGGACTTCGATTAGGAGATGCTTTCACTGACATTGAGCCCAGTGCCCCCACTCAGTATTCAGTCAATCTTTGAACATAGAACAATACAGCACAGTACAGGTCCTTCGCTCCATAATGTTGTGCCAAGCTTTTAACCTACTCCAAAATCAATCTAACGCTCTCCTCCTATAATGCTTTCCATTTTTCTTTCATCCAGGTGCTTATCTAAGAGTCTCTTAAATTTCCCTAATGTATCTGCCTCTACCACGACCCTTGTCAGTGTGTTACATGGACCCACCACTATTTGTGGAAAAATCCTATCTCTGACATCTACCCACCCAAACTTTTCTCCAAGCACCTTAAAATTGTGCCCTCTCATGTTGGCCATATGAACCCTGGGAAAAAAAGTGCTGGTTGTCATAGAGATGTACAGGTGATAAGAGGCTCTCTCAATACTTCTTATCATCTCATACAACTCCATCAAGTCACCTCTCCTCTTTCGCTCCAAGGAGAAAAACCCTAGCTCACTCAACCTTTCCTTATAAGATATGCTCTCTAGTCCAGGCAGCATCCTGGAAAACTTCCTCTGGACCCTCTCTAATGTGTCCACATACTTCCTATAATGAGGTGACCAGAACTGAATACAATACTTAAGTGTGGTCTAACCAGAGTTCTATAGAGCTGCCATTTAACCCCGTATTCTGCCTTCAAGGTTGGCCTTCCAAAGTGTATTACTTTGCAAACACAGAGAAACCTGCAGATGCTGGAAATTCAGACAACACACATAAAAATTGCTGGTGAACACAGCAGGTCAGGCAGCATCTCTAGGAAAAGGTACAGTCGATGTTTCGGGCCGAAACCCTTCGTCAGGACTAACTGAAGGGAGAGCTAGTGAGAGATTTGGAAGTGGGAGGGGGAGGGGAGATCCAAAATGATAGGAGAAGACAGGAGGGGGAGGGATGGAGCCAAGAGCTGGACAGGTGATTGGCAAAGGGGATATGAGAGGATCATGGGACAGGAGTTGCCCGTCAACATTGAACTCGATGTAGGACTGCCTCAGGGACTCCGGCTCTGGATTTTTCCCTCGGGTTTTACTCCCAAAGCCTTCCCCGTGAGTGGTTGTCAGAGGTGAATTGAGGCCATTGGGAGCATTTTTGTTTAGAATTTAATTTCTTACATCCATCTCATAACATGAGGGTGTAAAAATATGTTGCGTATCTGTTGCTATGTACAGGCAATAAGGAAGGGAACTGTGGGAGGATATTGCCCAAACACTAATTGTATACAGAATTGTTTTGTATACAAGTATGAACAGTCAGATACAATGCACAGTCAGACATGCAATCAGATCAATGTGTCAGGCCTGGTGAAAGAAGCTGTCCCAGAGCCTGTTGATCCTGGCCTTAATGCTGTGGTACAGTTTGCCAGATGGAAGCAACTGAAAAGTTTGTGGTTGGGGAGGCTGGAGTCCCTGATGATCCTCCGGCCCTTTTTATGCACCTGCTGCTGTAAATGTCCTGAATAGAGGAAAGTTACATGTGTACTGGGCTGTCCGCACCACTCTCTGCAGTGCCCTGCGACTGAGGGGAGTACAGTTCTGTACCAGGTGATGACACAGCCAGTCAGGATGCTCTCGATAGTGTCCCTGTAGGAAGTCCTGAGGATCTGGGGACTCATGCCAAACTTCTTCAGCCGTCTGAGATAAAAGAGGCACTGTTGTGTTTTTTTCACCACACGGCCGGTATGTACAGTCCAGCTGAGATCCTTGGTGATAAGTATACTGAGGAACTTGAAACCACTCACCCTCTCAACCACAGTCCCACTGACATCAATAGGGGCTAGCCTGTCTCCATTGCCCCAGGAATCCACGATCAACTCCTTTGTTTTTTTCGACATTGCGAGAGGTTGTTTTCTTGGCACCGCTGTGTCAGGGCGTTGACTTCTCCACTGTAGACATTTAATAGGTACTGGGAACTTGTCAATTTTAAGGGGCCATGTTTAATATTATGTTAGAGTTATAGCCATGCTGAAGGTGCAGGGAGACAGATAATGAGCAAGGCCATGACAAGGTAGATCAAGGGATTGAGATTTCATACAAGAGTCTTATAACAGCAGGATAGAACCTGTCTTGAGCCTGGTGGAACTTGTTTACAATCTTTGGTATTTTCTGCCCAGTGGAAGGGGGAGAAGAGAGAATGTTTGGAGTAGGAAGACCAGCTTAGGTGGGCAGCATGGCCTGGGCTGAAGGGCTGTTTTCATGATGTTTTAATCAATGACTCTACATATTACTAGAACCTATCTTCAGTCAGGGTTTGTGATTCCCACATGACCTTCTATATGGTCCAACCACAAAGGTACCACAGCTGAGGAAGCTAACCAATGCCTCAGGACACTAAAGAAATTTTACATGTCCCTGTCGACCCTCACTAATTTTTATCAATGCGCCGTGGAAAACCTTTCACCAGGCTGCAACATGGCTTGCTATGGTAACTGTTATGTATATAATATTTCAGTAATCTTTTAGTAAATATATTGTTTGATTAAGCATTCTTGTTAGTTCAAGTAGTTCACTACAGGTTATATGAAAAAATACATGAACTGCATACGTAATGAAGCTACCAATGATATGTGTTTTGGAGTTATAAAACATACTGTACAGAATTAACTACTCGGCATGTGATGGTAAGAAACTGCAGAGAGTTTTGGACACATCACGAAAATCAGTCTCCCTTCGTTGCATTCTGTCCACACTTCTTGCTGCCAACATCATTAACGACCCACACCCACCCCGGATATTCTCTCCCTCATTGGGTAGAAGATACAAAAGCCTGAAAGCTTGTATCACCAAGCTCAAGGAAAATCTTCAATTAGGCCTTTAAATGGTGTCCTAGAAAGATAAATTAGACTGTTGGCCTCACAATCTATCTTGTTATCAGAATCAGAATCAGGTTTAATATCACTGGCAAATACCATGAAATTCGTTAACTTTGCGGCAGCAATACAATGCAATACATAATCTAGAAAAAAACTGAATTACAGTAAGTATATAGATATATATATAAAATTCTTAAATTAATTAAGTAGTGCAAAAACAGAAATAAAAAAGTAGTGAGGTAGTGTTCACAGGTTCAATGTCCATTGAGAAATCATACGGCAGAGGGGAAGAAGCTGTTCCTGAATCGTTGAGTGTGTACTGTGACGAGAATACACATAGATAAGATGTTAGCTGTCCTGTGTGATCAGCAGTTGGTCTGCCACCTGTCTTCAAGAGAGAGATAAGGGACACAATGAAACAGCACCTGGAGATGTGTAGAGAGCTGTCTGGAGCGGCTCCCCCTTTGAACCCTGAACTGTTTGAAGTGATGGACAGGCGATACCCCAGCAGGGGGATAAAAAGGGACAGGTTCGCTAAGGCAGGACACACGACACCCGAGGTAATGAGACCCTGGAAGCGGTGCGCCTCTCACGAGTCGGTGGGAAGTATCGGACAACGCACAGGGTGGAAAGGTACGATCAGCGGGAACCCGGTGTGTGTCCGCCCTTGCTTGGGTGCCGGGTTCACTGCAGAGGATCGACCGCATCTGGAGGAGGGGTCACAGTTGGTGACCTCAGGTGACATCACCAAGGACCCGCCCAAAAGCTGCTTGTGAGCCATCTCGCCGGTCTGTGAGTGGAAGCCGTGTCTGAATGATCAGTTGTTCCTGTTCTCTCTCTCTCCCTCCCCCCACGTTGTCCATCGCCATGGCAACGATTACTGCGAACTGAACTAAATCGGACAGAACTTTTGTGTCACTTTGAAATTTGGTCATTTACCCCTAGACAACGATAGAGCTTGATTGATGCTGTTATCTTAATTCTGTGCACATGTGTGTTTATCATTGCTGAACTGTTGCATTTATTATCCTTTCGATTACTGTGTTGCTTGTTTCTTTAATAAAACTTTCTTAGTTCTAGTAATCCAGACTCCAACTGAGTGATCCATTTCTGCTGGTTTGGTAACCCAGTTACGGGGTACGTAACAGTGCCTTCAGGCTCCTGCACCTTATTCTTGTATCTTGCAACTTATTGTTTACCTGCACTGCACTTTCTCTGTAGCTGTTACACTTTGTCCTGCATTCTGTTATTGTTTTACCTCGTTCTATCTCAATGCACTATGCAGTGATTTGACTCTACGAACAGCTTGCAAGGCAAGCTTTTCGCTGTGTTACGGGTTAGCTTTATTTCTTGTGTATCGAAACACCAGAGCATACGTTGAAATCCGTCGTTTGCGTCAACGACCAACACAGTACAAGGATGCGCTGGGGGCAGCCCGTAAGTGTTGCCACACACCTAGAACCAACGTAGCACGCCCACAACTTACTAACCTGGATGATTTTGGAATGTGGGAGGAAATGGGAGCACCTGGAGGAAACCCACATGGCCACGGGGAGAACGTAGAAGCACCTCACAAATACCGGCAAGAATTAAACCCCAATCATAGGCTCTGTAAAGTGTTACTGTAGCTGCTACCATGCTGTCTGTATCGCAGTCCAGGCGACATTAATAAATCAATCCCAGTTCCAGTATCCCACTTCACTTTACCTGCAGCAGCAGAAACTCCAGGTCCTTGGGGTGGCATGGTAGTGTGCGGTTAGTGTAACGCTTTACAGCACCGGTGTCTCGGGTTCACTTCCCACTGCTGTCCGTAAGGGGTTTGTATGTCCTTCCCGTGACCATGTGAGTTTCCTCCGGGTGTTTCAGTTTCCTCCCACATTCCCAAGACCCACAGGTTAGTTGGCTAATTGGTCACATGGGTGCAACTGAGTGGGGCAGGCTCTTTGGGCTGGAAGGGCCCCTTACTGCGCCGTTTCTCTCAAAACTGACTTTTTCCCCCTTCAGAAGCCTTTCTAGCTTTTACTACAATGGAGACAGACCTTTCCCGGCTGTCATCACCTTCGTAGTTACAAGCTACAGACTGCAGTGACAGTGGTTCAGAAACAGCTTATCCAGAAGTTTCGTGAGCTGCCCACAAAATGTTGCCATGCATTGCCAATGCCGTCTTGAATCAGTGTTGTCCAGATTCTAACCACTTCCTGGGTCAGGAAGTTTCTCCTGAAATCACTAATGAATTTACCGTTGGTTCTCAAATGTTCCCTAGCTTTGGGCCTTTCAAGTAGAATCGTCTTCTTTACATCTAACCATCAACCCACATGGGAAACTTAAAGGGCTGATGGGGTGGTAAATTGGATTAGTAAGTATGCAGATGATACTAAAATAGGTGGAGTTGTGGATGATGAGGTAGGCTTTCAAAGCTTGCAGAGAGATTTAAGACAGAAGAGTGGGCTGAAAGATGGCAGATGGAGTTTAATGCTGATAAATGTGAGGTGCTACATTTTGGTAGGACTAATCAAAATAGGACATACATGGTAAATGGTAGGGCATTGAAGAATGCTGTAGGACAGAGGAATCTAGGAATAATGGTGCATAGTTCCCTGAAGGTGGGATCTCATGTGGATAGGGTGGTGAAGAAAGCTTTTGGTATGCTGGCCTTTATTAATCAGAGCATTGAGTGTAAGAGTTGGGATGTAATGTTGAAATTGTATAAGGCATTGGTAAGGCCAAATATGGAGTATTGTGTACAGTTCTGGTCACCGAATTATAGGAAAGATGTCAATAAAATTGAGAGAGTACAAAGGAGGTTTACTAAAATGTTGCCTGGGTTTCATCTCCTAAGTTACAAAGAAAGGTTGAACAAGTAAGGTCTTTATTCTTTGGAGCGTAGAAGGTTGAGGGGGGACTTGATAGAGGTGTTTAAAATTATGAGGGGGATTGATAGAGTTGACGTGGATAGGCTTTTTCCATTGAGAGTGGGGAAGATTAAAATAAGAGGACATGAGTTGAGAGTTAAAGGACAAAAGTTTAGGGGTAACATGAGGGGGAATTTCTTTACTCAGAGAGTGGTAGCTGTGTGGAACGAGCTTCCTGCAGAAGTGGTTGAGGCAGGTTCGATGTTGTCGTTTAAAGTTAACTTAGATAGATATATGGACAGGAGGGGTATGGAAGGTTATGGGCTGAGTGCAGGTCGGTCGGACTAGTAGAGAGTAAGAGTTCAGCACCGACTAGAAGGGTCGAGATGGACTGTTTCTGTGCTGTAATTGTTATATGGTTATATGGTTATATGGCTGTGTTAAGAAAAGCACATTTTGTTCCAAGAAGGGTCATCAAATATGATGCAGAATCAATCAACAGAAAATGTAAGGACCCTTTGCTTGGTCAAGGTAATGAAGAGAACTCAGGCAGACATCGATAACAACTTGAATGACTGTGAAATACTGCTGTGATATGTGGGGAAACAATGGAGTTTCCTGTGGGAGGTATTTGAATTAAAGGAGTCTTTTAAAGGACAGGGTAGGATGTAAGGAGTGATTCCTCTCCTCAGAGCAATCGAGTTCGTTGCTGGAAATGCCCCAGGATTGTTCAAGCTGATGTCCTTATTCCAATCTAAAGGAATGATAATCGTGATCTTTTATTGTCAGGCTCCCATTATTTTTAAAAGTTTTACTTCATGAGATGTAGCTGGAAATACCAGCATTTATCATCCATCCCTAATTTGCATACACTGAGGAGGAAGTTAAGAGTTATTGATACTGGAAGTGTGGAGTCATGTATTGGTGACTTGCAACACTGCCACCTCTAAAGCTGCCCAATGAAGAATCAGAATCATATTGATTATTACTGACTTAAATGACATGATATCAGTTTTCTTTTGTGGCAGAGACATAAAATTCCTATAAATTAGGGAAAGAAGTTTCAAAATAAAGAAATAATAAGGTAGTCTGTTAGCAAGGGAATAAGCAGTTGACGTTTCCAGCTGGGACATTTAATCAGTTCTGATGAGAGGTCCCGCCCTGAAACGTGTCTGTTTCTTCCCCTCCATAGATTCTGCCTGACGTGGTCAGTTTTGCCAGCACTTTGTGTGTGTTGCTCAAGATATCCAGCGTCTGTGTTAATGAGGTTATCTTCATGGGTTCATAGAGCATTCAGAACTCTGATGGCAGTGGGGTAGAAACTATTTTTGAATTGTGGAGTGTGGGTCTCCAGGATCCTGTAACCTCTCCTGATGGTAATAATGAGAAGAGGGCATTTCTTGGATGGCAAAGGGTCCTTCGTGTTGGATGATACCTTCTTCAGGCACCACCCGCTGAAGATGTTATTGATGTTGGGGAAGGTTGAGTCTGTAATGAGGCTGGCTGGGTTTGCAGGTAAAGTAAGAACAAGGGAATCCCTTCCCTAAAGGATGAGTCAACCAGATGGGTCTTTAAGAAATCCAGCCGCTTTATATTAACATTTATATTCCATGAGTCAATGACCATTCTTGAGACTTGCATTTTGTTTACTTATTACTAAACAGTTCAAAGTTCAAAGTAAACTTGCAATCAAAGTATATTTAAGTCACCATACACCACCATGAGATTCATATTCTTGCAGGTATTCACAGTAGAACCAAAGAAGTACAATAGAATCACTAAAAAGCAAAGACTGACAAAGAATCAATGTGCAAAAGAAGACAAACCATGTAGATACAATAATAATAATAATAAATAAATAGCAAATAAATAATACTGAAAACGTGAACTGTTGAGTACTTGAAATCAGGGTTGTGAAATCAGTTCAGTGTTGAATTGAGTGACGCTATCCATTCTGGTTCAGGAGCCTGATGGCTAAAGGATTGTAACTGTTCCTGAATCTGGCGATGTTGGACCTAAGGCTCTTGTACCTTCGCAGTGGTAGCAGCAAGAAGAAAGCATGGCCTGGATGGTGGTGGTCTTTGATGTTGGATGCTGCTTTCCTGTGACTGTTCTCCTTGCAGATGTTCTCAGTGGTGGGGATGGCTTTTCCTGTGATAGACTGGTGTGGATCCATTATTTTGTAGGCTTTTCCGCTTTTGGGCATTTGTGTTTCTATACCAGGCTGAAGTTAAATGATTTGAAGTTAAAGTTATGAGAAGTCAAATTCCCAGATGGCATGGTGGGATTCAAACTCTTGCCTCTTGATGAACAGTCTTCTTTGTAACTCTGACCCTGCAAGCATGACTCTTTTCTGGGGAACAGAGGACTGTAGAAAAACAGACTTATTCAGCACAGTTGAAGCTGCCTGTGAACCATAAAGGTGGAAAATGTCGAATGTTTGACTGTGATGCTACTGTTAAGACAGCTTCTGCATCACAACTGAATAAATACACCTGGTCTCACCAGGCAGTAAACACAAGAGATTCTGCAGCTGCTAGAAAATCCAGAATAACAGACACAAAATGCCCGAGGAAATCAACAGGTCAGGCAGCATCTATGGAGAAGAACAAAGGTGCTTTGGGTTGAGACCCTTCTTCGGGATTGGAAAGGAAGGGAAAAGGAAGATTTTGGCTTCTTACCCCTTCCTTTCCGGTCCAGACGGTGGGTCTTGGATTGAAACATCAACCCTTTATACTCTCTGTCGATGCTACTTGACCTGTCGATTTCCTCCAACATTTTTGTGTGTGTTACTTACCAGACAGTAGATTTCTACAGACTTTCAGAACTAAAATATCCTTATTTTGATTGGTTTTACAAACTGTCTGGTTTAGAAATTCATCGGCACCATTTCCCCAGCATTGGAAAGGGATGAACTACCTTCCCAGGGCTGCCTTCAAAACAATGGTGATACTTATTTGCATCATTTTCAAAGCAGCTCCTTCCTGGCCTGCTATTTTGTTTATGGGGTTAAATTCCCACTAGGTTGGCATCTACGCACATGGGTCTTACTTCAGGACATGGCCGTCAAAGGATCACGCACAATCCTTCCAACTAGCCTTCCATCTGCTGGGAGTGTTGGCAAGGAACAAATGCTTGCTGCGTTGATAGTCTGGAAGTCCGCACTTCAACACAGTCTGAAGATGGACGTATTGTGTGGGAGGGAGCTTCCTTGTGCAATGTAGACTCATGAAAGGACCCCTGAAGTTTTGAGTGGAGAGGCTGCAGAGGTCTGCAGAGGAGGATGATGCCCATGATGGAAATTACAGCAGCATCTCCAAGTTTGCGGATGACACGAAGCCGGGCGGCAGTGTTAGCTGTGAGGAGGATGCTAAGAGGATGCAGGGTGACTTAGATAGGTTGGGTGAGTGGGCAAATTCATGGCAGATGCAATTTAATGTGGATAAATGTGAAGTTATCCACTTTGGTGGCAAAAATAGGAAAACAGATTATTATCTGAATGGTGGCCGATTAGGAAAAGGGGAGGTGCAACGAGACCTGGGTGTCATTATACACCAGTCATTGAAAGTGGGCATGCAGGTACAGCAGGCGGTGAAAAAAGCGAATGGTATGCTGGCATTTATAGCAAGAGGATTCGAGTACAGGAGCAGGGAGGTACTACTGCAGTTGTACAAGGCCTTGGTGAGACCACACCTGGAGTATTGTGTGCAGTTTTGGTCCCCTAATCTGAGGAAAGACATCCTTGCCATAGAGGGAGTACAAAGAAGGTTCACCAGATTGATTCCTGGGATGGCAGGACTTTCATATGAAGAAAGACTGGATGAACTAGGCTTGTACTCGTTGGAATTTAGAAGATTGAGGGGGGTTCTGATTGAAACGTATAAAATCCTAAAGGGATTGGACAGGCTAGATGCAGGAAGATTGTTCCCGATGTTGGGGAAGTCCAGAATGAGGGGTCACAGTTTGAGGATAAAGGGGAAGCCTTTTAGGACTGAGATTAGGAAAACCTTCTTCACACAGAGAGTGGTGAATCTGTGGAATCCTCTGCCACAGGAAACAGTTGAGGCCAGTTCATTGGCTATATTTAAGAGGGAGTTAGATATGGCCCTTGTGGCTACGGGGATCAGGGGGTATGGAGGGAAGGCTGGTGCAGGGTTCTGAGTTGGATGATCAGCCATGATCATACTGAATGGCGGTGCAGGCTCGAAGGGCTGAATGGCCTACTCCTGCACCTATTTTCTATGTTTCTATGTTTCTATCACCATCTGGAATATGCAACATGATAGCGCTAGTGACCATTGTGACCAACGGTGACGATCTGCAGACAGTTTACAAAATGTTTTCTTCTTTTCAATATGCTCCTTTTGCTGAACCGTGTGCAATTGGAGCTTGGAGTTTACATTTTGCTGGTGTGTTTTTGGGCTGAACGGGTGATCTGGTGAAGTTTGGTGAGGTTAAGGACAGAGTGTTTGGCCGAATGGTGGAACGCGAACTCGTGATCGCCTCCATTACTCAGCGCCGATTAAAACCTTGAGCAAGATTGAAATCAAGAGAAAAAGAGTCCACGTTATCTGCCCAACTGCCCTCACTCACTGCTGCCAGAGGAAGGTGAAGGAGGCTTGGGTCCACGCTGCAAAGAATGATCGGTGACCCTTGTGGCTGGGAGAGTGTTTTTTTAGAGAACACTGCAGTTTGATGTTTAGTGTCCATGGTGTTGGACTCTGCTGTTTCATAAGACCATAAGACATAGGAGCAGAAATAGGCCATTCAGCCCATCAAGCCCACTCCACCACTCCATCATGGCTGATCCCAGATCCCACTCAACCCCATATACCTGCCTTCTCGCCATATCCTTTGATGCCCTGACTGATCAGGAAACGATCAGCTTCTGCCTTAAATTTACGCATGCACTTGGCCTCCACCGCAGTCTGTGACAGGGCATTCCACAGATTCACTACTCTTTGGCTAAAAATAAATCCTCCTTACTTCTATTTTAAAAGATCACCACTGAATTTTGAGGCTGTGCCCTCTAGTTCTGGGTACACCCACCGGAGGAAATATCCTCTCTACATCCACCCTATCTAGTCCTTTCAACATTCGGTAGATTTCAATGAGATCCCTCCACATTATTCTAAATTACAGTGAGTACAGGCCCAAAGCTGCCAAACTCCTCATATGTTAACACCTTCATTCCTGGAATCATCTTTGTGAACCTCCTCTGGACTCTCTCCAATGCCAACACATCCTTTCTGAGATATGGAGCCCAAAACTGTTGACAATACTCCAAATGTGGCCTGACTAGTATCCTATAAGGGCTCTCCATGATCTCTTTGCTTTTATATTCTATTCACCTTGAAATAAATGCCAACATTATATTTGCCTTCTTTACCACAGACTCAACCTGTAAATTAACCTTTGGGGAGTCTTGCCTGAGGACTCCTAAGTCACTCTGGATCTCTGATGTTTGAACCTTCTCCACATTTAGAAAATAGTCTGTAGTATTGTTCCTTTAACCAAAATGCATTATCGTACATTTCCCAACATTGTATTCCATCTGCCACTTTTTTACTCATTCTTCCAATTTGTCTGTCCTGCTGCAATCCCATTGCTTCCTCAGCACTACCTACTCCTCCACCTAGTTTCAAATCATCCACAAACTTTGCCACAAAGCCATCAATCCTATTATCCAAGTCATTGACAAACAACATGAAAAGCAGCGGTCCCAATACTGATCCCTGTAGAGCACCACTAGTCACTGGCAGCTAACCGGAAAAGGCCCCTTTTATCCCACGCGCTGCCTCCTGTCTGTCAGCCATTCTGCTATCTATGGCAGTATCATTCCTGTAACACCACAGAATCTTTTCTTGTTTAGCAGCGTCATGTGTGGCACCTTATCAAATGCCTTCTGAAAATCCAAGCAAATGATGCTGGATGCTGTCCAAGTTGCATGCCATCTTGGACAATGTCGCCCATCCACTACATAATGTTCTGGGTGGGCACAGGAGTACATTCAGCCAGAGACTCATTCCACCGAGATGCAGCACAGAGTGTCATAGGAAGTCATTCCTGCCTGTGGCCATCAAACTTTACAACTCCTCCCTTGGAGGGTCAGACACCCTGTGCCAATAGGCTGGTCCTGGACTTATTTCATAATTTACTGGCATAATTTACATATTACTATTTAACTATTTATGGTTCTATGACTATTTATTATTTATGGTACAACTGTAACGAAAACCAATTTCCCCCTGGGATCAATAAAGTATGACTATGACTATGACTATGAAATGACATCCACTGCCTCTCCTTTGTCCACCCTGCTTGTTACTTCATCGAAGAATTCTAACAGATTTGTCAGGCAAGATTTCCTTTGACTGAAACCATGCTGACTTTGACTTATTTTATCATTAGTCTCGAAGTACCCCGAAATCTCATCCTTAATAATAGACTCCAACACTTTACCAACCACTGAGGTTAGGCTAACGGGCCTATAATTTCCTTTCTTTTACCTTCTTCACTTCTTAAAGAGTGGAGTAACATTTGCAATCTTACAGTCCTTTGGGACCATGCCAGAATCAAGTAATTCTTGAAAGATTGTGACCAATCTTCATAACTTCTCTCAGGTCTTCTCTCTGGTCCAGATAACTCATCCATCTTAAGGCCTTTGAATTTGCCTAACACTTTTTTCTTTGTAATAGCAATGACACTTACTTCTGCTCCCTGACACCCATTGACCTCTGGCACACTGCTAGTGTCTTCCACAGTGAAGACAAATGTAAAATACCCATTAAGTTCATCTGCCATTTCTTTGTTTCCCATTACTGCCTCACCAGCATCATTTTCCTGTGGTCCAATGTCAACTCTCACCTCCCTTTTACTCTTTATATACCTGGATAAACTTATAGTATCCTGCTTTACATTATTGGCTAGTTTGCCCTCATATTTTATCTTCTCCCTTCTTATAGCTTTTTTAGTTGCTTTTTGTTGGATTTTAAAAGCCTCCCAATAATCCAACTTCCCACTCACTTTTGCTACCTTATATGCCCTTTCTTTGGTTTTTATGCTGTCCTTAACTTCCTTTGTCAGCCATGATTTCCTACCCCTGCCATTTGAGAACTTCTTACTCCATGGGACATGTCTATCCTGTACCTTGTGAACTATTCCCAGAAACTTCAGCCATCTCTGCTCTGCCGTCATCCCTGCCAGTATTCCCCTCCAATCCACTGGGGCAAACTCCTCTCTCATGCTTCTGTAATTCCCTTTATTTCATTGCGATACTAATACATGTGACTTGTGCTTCTCCCTTTCAAATTGCAGTATGAATTCAATCATATTATGATCATTGCCTCCTAAGGGTTTCTTTATGTTAAGCTCCCAAATATGATCTGGGTTATTACATAATACCAATCTAAGATAGCCTTTCCCTAAGTAGGCTCAAGTACAAACTTCTCTAAAAAGTTATCTCTTAGGCATTCATCAAATTCCCTCTCTTGCGATCCAACACCAACCTAATTTTTCCAATCCCCTTGTATATAGAATTCCCCATTACAATTGTGTTATTTCCCTTATTACATGCCTTTTCCATCTCCCTTTGCAATCTCAACCCAATATCTTGGCTACTTGTCTCCCATACTGTTTTTTTTTCACCCTTGCAGTTTCTTAACTCCAGCAACAAAGATTCAACATTCTCTGACCCAATGTCACCTCTTTCATATTTAGTATCTGGGGTTTTGGATTCGTTTTAGTGAGCTCTGCGGTCCGATGTTTAGTGTCTGGGGCTTTGGACTTGCTTTGGAGAACTCTGCCGTTTGATGTTTAGTGTCTATGGCTTTGGACTCGTTTTGGTGAACTCTGTGGTTCGATGTTTAGTGTCTTGGATTTTGAACTCGTTTTGGAGAACTCTGCGGTTTGATATTTAGTGACTGGGTCTTTGGAATCGTTTTGGAGGACTGCAGATTGATGTTTAGCATCTGTGGTTTTGTACTTGCTTTGGAGGACTTTGTGGTTTGATGTTTAGTGTCTGGGGCTTTGGATTCATTTTGGAGAACTCTGTGGATTGATATTTAGCATCTGCGGTTTTGAACTCATTTGCGAAGAACTTTGTGGTCTGATGTTTAGTATCTGGGGTTTTGTACTCAGTTTGGAGAACTCCTTGATTTGACGTTTAATGTCCGGGGTTTTATATTCGCTTTGGAGAACGGTGCAGATTGATGTTTAGTATCTGGGGTTTTGTACTCAGTTTGGAGAACTCCTTGGTTTGACATTTAATGTCCGGGGTTTTATATTCGCTTTGGAGAACGGTGCAGATTGATGTTTAGTGTCTAGGGTTTTGTACTCATTTTTGAGGACTCGCAGTTCGTGTTGAATGTATTTCTGGTTTCTGGTTACTCTTTTTTTAATGTTTGCTCAATTTGATTAGGGTGCCTTGATCCAACCTGGGTCAGTCACCGAATGACACAATGCTGAACTGAACTAAATTGAACACTCCTAGACCATTTGATATTTAGATTTTGATATTCTGTGTGTTATTTTCTTGCTTTTTGCTGTATTTGATGTTTTCTTTGGTTGGGTTCTATGGTGTTTCTTTGTTTTGTGGCTGCCTATGGGAGGTTGAATCTCAGGGTTGTATATTATATACTCCACATACATTGATAAACGAATGTACTTTAAATCTTTGAATGCTCTCTCCTTGTTACTAACATCAGGGAAGATTTACAAGAACATGAAGACACACACCCGTCATTTTAGGAACAGCTTCTGCATCAGATTTCTGAATATCCATGAACCCATGAACACAAAAGATTCTGCAGATGCTGAAAATCTAGAGCAACAGACATAAAATGCTGGAGGAACTCAACAGGTCAGTCAGCATCTATGGAGAGAAATAATCAGTCTCTGATTATCTACACAGTCAATGCCTCTCATCATCTTATGCACTTCTATCAGGTCACCTCTCATCCTCCTTCACTCCAAAGAGAAAAGGCCGAGTTCACTCAACCAATTCTCATAAAGCATGCTCCCCAATCCAGGCAACATCCTTGTAAATTTCCTCTGCACCCTTTCCATGGTTTCCACATCCTTCCTGTAGTGGGGCGACCAAAACTGAGCACAGTACTCCAACTGGGGTCTGACCAGGGTCCTATATAGCTGCAACACTACCTCTCGGCTCTTAAACTCAATCCCACGATTGATGAAGGCCAATGCACCGTATGCCTTCTTATCCACAGAGTCAACCTGCACAGCAGCTTTGAGAGTCCTATGGACTCGGACCCCAAGATCCCTCTGATCCTTCACACTGCCAAGAGTCTTACCATTAATAGTATATTCTGCCATCATGTCTGACCTGCCAAAATGAACCACCTCACACTTACCTGGGTTAAACTCCATCTGCTACTTCTCAGCCCAGTTTTGCATCCTATCAATATTATCCCGTTGTAACATCTGTCAGCCCTCCACACTATCCACAACACCCTCAACCTTTGTGTCATATACAAATTTACTCACCCATTCCTCCACTTCCTCATCCAGGTCATTTATAAAAATCACGAAGAGTAGGGGTCCCAGAAGAAATCCCTGAGGCACACCACTGGTCACCGACCTCCATGCAGAATATGACCCGTCTACAACCACTCTTTACCTTCTGTGGGCAAACCAATTCTGGATCCACAAAGCAATGTCCCCTTGGATCCCATGCCTCCTTACTTTCTCAATAAGCCTTGCATGAGGTACCTTGCTGAAATCCATGTGCATTACATCTACTGTTCTACCTTCATTAATGTGTTTAGTCACATCCTCAAGAAATTCAATCAGGCTCGTAAGGCACGACCTGCCTTTGACAAAGCCATGCTGACTATTCCTAATCATATTATGCCTCTCCAAATGTTCAGGAATCCTGCTTCTCAAGATCTTCACCATCAACTTACCAACCACCAAAGTAAGACTCACTGGTCTATAATTTCCTGGACTATCTCCACTCCCTTTCTTGAATAATGGAACAACATCCGCAACCCTCCAGTCCTCCAAAACCTCTCCTGTCCTCATTGATGATGCAAAGATCATTGCCAGAGGCTCAGCAATCTCCTCCCTTGCCTCCCACAGTAGCCTGGGGTATATCTCATCCAGTCCCGGTGACTTATCCAACTTGATGCTTTCCAAAAGCTCCAGCATATCCTCTTTCTTAATATCTACATGCTCAAGCTTTTCAGTCCACTGTAAGTCATCCCTACAATTGCCAAGATCCTTTTCCGTAGTGAATACTGAAGCAAAATATTCATTGTACCTCTGCTATCCCCTCCAGTTCCATACACACTTTTCCACTGTCACACTTGATTGGTCCTATTCTCTCACGTCTTATCCTCTTGCTCTTCACATACTTGTAGAATGCCTTGGGATTTTCATTAATTCTGTCCACCAAGGCCTTCTCATGGCCCCTCTGGCTCTCCGAATTTCATTCTTAAGCTGCTTCCTGCTAGCCTTATAATCTTCTAGATCTCTATCATTACTGTATCTTGTTTTCTGAACCTTTTGTAAGCTTTTCTTTTCTTCTTGACTAGATTTACAACAGCCTTTGTACACCACAGTTCATGTACCCTGCCATCCTTTCTCTGTCCATTGGAACGTACCAATTCAGAACCACATGCAAATATCCCCTAAACGTTTGCCACATTTCTTCCGTACATTTCACCATTCTTTTTTTAATTGAATTGACTTTATTTTTTACACATTCTTCACATGCATGAGGAATAAAAATCTTTACGTTACATCTCCGTCAAAATGTGCAAGGTGTAATTTATAGTAAGTTCCTCCACATCTCTGTTCTAAATGGACATACCTCTAATCTGAGGCCATCTGGTCCTAGACTCTCCCTTCTATAGGAAATATCCTTTCCATATTCACTCTATCTAGGGCTTTCAGTATTCGATATGTTTCCAAGAGTCCTCCCCCACGATTCTTTTTTTTAATTGAATTGACTTTACTTCTTACATCCTTCACATACATGAGGAGTAAAAATCTTTACATTACATCTCTGTCTAAATGTGCAAGGTGTAATTTATAGTAATTTATAATAAATAGTATGTATAACAGGACAGTCAATATAATATAGAAATACAATTGTATCAGTGTGAATTCATCAGTCTGATGGCCTGGTGGAAGAAGCTGTCCCGGAGCCTGTTGGTCCTGGCTTTTATGCTGTGATACTGTTTCCTGCATGGTAGCGGCTGGAACAGTTTGTGATTGGGGTGACTCAGATCCCCAGTGATCCTTTGGGCCCTTTTTACACACCTGTCTATGTAAATGTCCTGAATAGTAGGAAGTTCACATCTACAGATGTGCTGGGCTGTCTGCACCACTCTCTGCGATTGAGGGAAGTACAGTTCCCACACCAGGCAGTGATACAGCCAGTCAGGATGCTCTCAATTGTGCCCCTGTAGCATGTGCTTAGGATCTGAGGACGTGTGTCAAAATTCTTCAAGCGTCTGAGGCGAAAGAGGCGCTGTTGTGCTTTTTTCACCACACAGCCGGTATGTACAGACCACATGAGATCCTCGATGATGTGTATGCCGAGGAACTTAGAGCTGTTCACCCTCTCAACCACAGATCCACTGATGTCTATAGGGGTTAGCCCATCTCCATTCCTCCTGTAGTCCACAACTAGCTCCTTTGTTTTTGCAGTGTTGAGGGAGAGGTTCTAAACTCCTGTCTGTTTATTGCTCAATGAAACAGTTCCATGTATCAGAGGATACTGCAGAAGGAAAAGCAGTGGAAGATTTGTAGAGTTGTGCCCAGATACATCAGAACATCTGCTTAGTTTGTATCTGCAGAGGTTTCATTTTGTATCAACCAGCTTGGGAAAATGTTCCTGCTGTTCGCAAAGTCTGTTTCCTGTGGATTGTCCA
Organism: Mobula hypostoma; assembly: GCF_963921235.1. Classification (NCBI taxonomy): domain Eukaryota; kingdom Metazoa; phylum Chordata; class Chondrichthyes; order Myliobatiformes; family Myliobatidae; genus Mobula; species Mobula hypostoma. The sequence continues at coordinate 10,749,624 of NC_086107.1, forward strand.
TTGCATAACTACAATCAACAGAGAGGCAGCATTGTATTGGCAGACCTGGCTTTCCATGTCCTTCTGGTAGCCAAACCAGACAGATTAAATAATGATTCCAATCTCCTTATCACAAAAAGGGATGTAAGGGGTTTCTTCTTTTATGTTACTGCGTATGTTAATCAAAATGGCTTCTTTGTTATGGTAAATGCTGAGAAGGTTCTCGCACTATAGTTTGTTTGGTTTATCTCATTGATAAGAGGAAGAATGAATCAATGGGTGTCCACGTTATTCTTTCTTGAACTGATATGCTGTCTCATATGGCTGGGAAATGGGGGTTTTGGCGGGGAGTTGGAGGAGAGACCGGGAGGATGACGGACGTGCTGGGAGTGCTCTGGTCAATTACTTGGGGTGGTTCCGAGCTGTGAGTCGAGGGAGTCGGAGTGCATCGCAGGGTGAAGAAAGAAGGTCTTGAGCTCCAACAGTGTGCGCGAAGAATTTGAATCTTGATAAGTCTGGCGCCTTTTTCATTACCTTTTTTATTGTACCTCTATTAATCTCATAGTCCTAGTAAGATTTATAAAGTGTAATTTGTAAAATGTACATTGTGTGCTGGCTGATTGATGTTTGAGGCCGAATCAGGTGACATCGCACAGAAACCGACATAAATGGGAGACAAGGTTGGGCGGCGGACGGGGTCTCCCCTAGGTAAATACGAGCTAATATAGCTGAGCGTTACAGGGACATAGAGCCCCAGTTGTGGGGCCAATATAATTGTGACAAATTTACCAGAATCAAAGGTAATAATGAGCTGAGAAAACCCAATTGGCTGGATTTTCTTTCCTCTCTGAAATCAAGAAGATTTAAAGTAAGCTAACTGGAAGTCTTTAAGATTCTCAAAAGGTTTGATCCAGTAGAAATGGAGGAGATGTTTCCACTTGTAGGTAACTACATAATGCGAAGTCAAGGTAGAATCTAATACATGGGTTCCCAACCTGGGGTCCACGAACACCATTGGTTAATGGTAGGAGTCCATGGCATAAGAAAGGTTGGGATCTAATGGTATTGGTATTGGTTTATTATTGTCATATGAAGAGATACAGTGAAAAGATTTGCTTGCCTGCTATCTAGATGGATCATTCCATCCTTAAGTGCATCAAGGAGTATAAAGGAAAACAGGCTGAAGAATATAATGTTGCAGTTATGGAGAACGTGCAGTGCAGGCATACAAATAACATGTAAGGTCCATGACAGGGTAGCTTGCGGGATTAGAATTAATCTTTTAGTGAATAGCAGTCTGATAACAATGGGATAGAAGATGTCCTTTGACCTGGTGGCTCGTGCTTTCAGGCCTTTGTATCTTCTGCCCTGTGCAAGAGGGAAAGAGAGAACATTCGGGATGGGAGAGGTGTTGGCTATGGAAAGTGTAGATGGACTCAGTGGCAGGGAGGCTGGGCAATAGAAGAGAGTTTCCCCTTCTTTTCCAGTCCTGATGAAGGGTCTCAGCCCATTATGTCAACCGCTTAGTCATTTCTATAGATGCTGCCTGACCTGCTGAGCTACTCCAGCATTATATGTGCATTGCATTGGCAGGTTTGTGTTCGCAACTGCAATTTTTTTTGAGGTCTCAGGCAGAGCAGTTGCCATACCAAGCCATGATGGATACGAACAAAATTGAACACGAATTCAGAGAAACTTCTTTACTTTCAGCATGTTCAGAATATTGAAGTGCAGCCATCGCAGAAATGTTGAGTTCAGAATCAGAATCAGATTTACGATTACTACGTATGTCCTGAAATTTGTAGTTTTGCAGCAGCAGTACATTGAAATACAGATAAAAAAAACTGAAAGTTACAATAAGAAATGCATAAGGAATAAATAAATAGAGCCAAATAATGAGGTTGTGCTCATGGGTTCAAGGACGATTCAGAAATCTGATGGCAGAGGGGAAGAAGCTGTTCCTGAAATGTTGAGTGTGTGTCTTTCGAATTCTGTACCTCCTCCCTGACGGTAGCAACGAGAGGGGGCATGTCCTGGGTGATGGATGCTGCCTACTTTGAGACAATGCCTTTTGAAGATATTGTCGATGCTGGGGAGGCGAGTACCCATGATGGATTTGGCTACGTTTACAACCCACTGCAGCTTTTTTCCAGTCCTGTGCATAGGTGCCTCCATACCAGATGTTGATGTAAGTTTGCAAGTCTTTGGTGACATACCAAATCTCCTCAAACTCCTAATGAAATATAGCCGTTGGTGTGCCTACTTTGCGATTGCATCAATATGTTGGGTTCAATGTGGTCAGTATGGGCCGACTAACACAGAAGGATGAATGGGGAGATAGAAATCCATATGGAAATAAAGGGATTGAAGGACACTGACAAGGGGAAGAGGAAGCATTGTGAGAGGAGTCTCTAGTGGAGTGTAATTACCAGCATGCCTCAGTTGGGCCAAATGGTCTGTTTTAGAGCTGTGAATGCAGATTAGATTTTTAAATATAGGGAAACAATTGGTTGTATTATTTTCCTCGCCTGACTGTGCTAAAGTAGGTAATGCATATTAATACGGTGGGAATATATTCTCATTCAGATCAGAGCAACCAGGCTAAATATTTAGCACTTAAGTCTTCTGTGAAATGAAATCTCTTCCTTTTTATCATTTTAATGATCTATTTATACTGCTGTATAGTCTGGTGACTATTGTAGAAGTGACTGTTTATTATGGATTGGAGTTCTGTGCGGGCAGGAAGAACGAGGTTCAGTATCCTTCTCGGTACAAAAATCATGAGACTAGGGTTTGATGCCTAACATTTGTGGTCCCATTACCAGTGAGTCTGGTGTCTGAGGGATGTCATCCAGGGTCTTAAGTCATTGTTATTTGCGAGTCCTGAGTCGATAATGAAGATCAAAATCCGAAGGTCGATCATAGGTCTACGTTTAAGCCCGAAAGTTAATTGGAGGTCCAAATTGAAGCCAAAAGATTGATCGAAAGTCTATAGCTAAGCCCAGATGTTAATTGAAGGTCCAGATTGAAGCCCAAAGATTGATCGAAGGTCTAGGTCTAAGCCCAAAAGCTAATTGAGGCCTGATGCCAGGAGCTCCAAGTCCACAAATCTCAGCAAGTCCACCGGGGAAGCCAAAAGCCCAATATCTGCAAATCCATCAGTCCACTAGAGACTGGAAACCAAAGGAGACAACCTGTCTTAGTGTTGGAGGACTATGTATGTGGAGTGAGAGGGGGGAAAGTGGCCTATTTTGCTGTTGTTGTTTTGCCTCTTGGTGCATGCTGTTTTGTTGGGTTCTGTGTTATTCTACCCAGCATGGTGGATATGCAACACTTGTGCTGGAATGTGTGGCGACACATCCTTCTGTGTGTTGGTTGCTAAAGTGAATAAAGCATTTCACTGTATGTTCAAAGTTCAAAGTAAATTTATTATCAAAGTACATACACATATGTCACCATATACAATCCTGAGATTCATCTTATTGCAGGCATACTCAAAAAATTCATATAGAATAATAATAATAGAATCAATGAAAGACCACACCTACTTGGGTGTTTAACCAGTGTACAAGAATCAACAAACTGAGCAAATACAAGAAGAAAGAAATATTAATAAAAAAATAAGCAATAAATATCAATTAGATGAGATGAAGAGACCTTAAAAGTGAGTCCATTGGTTGTGGGAACATTTCAATGATGGGGCAAGTGAAGCTGAGTGATGCCTTTGGTTCAAGAGTCTCATGGTTGAGGAGTAATAACTGTTGCAGAACCTGGTGGTGGGAGTCTTGAGGCTCCTGTACCTTTGTCCTGATGGCAGCAGCGAGAAGAGAGCATGTCGTGGGTGGTGGGGGTCCCTGATGATAGATGCTGCTTTCCTGCGACAATGCTCCATGTAGACGTGCTCAGTGGTGGTGAGGGCTTTACCTGCGATGGACATCAAAGCACATGCAATAAATAAGTTTGAATCTGGATCGGAACCGGGAACAGAGCGCTGGAAGAACTCAGCTAGTCAAACAGCATCTGTGAAGGTGTCAATATTTTGGGTTAAGACCCTGCTCAAACACTTGGGCAAGTAAATTTTTGAAATTTTTCTGAAATTCAGCTGCTGTTTATTGCTTTGAACGTTTGCTAGACAAGTCTCATTGTACAATATTCACCTGTCTCTTCAGATGCTTTCAGTGTTGGGAATGTGCTGAATGATCCCGAATTCATCAGTTTAACTGTTGACACAGCTACCATTTCAATGAAAGATGAAGAATCAGCCCTGTAAATAACAGTAGAGTATAAACAAGAGCTGCTAAATATTGCAGGAACTTACTGGCATTGATATGACAGCAAAGCTTTGATTGAAATGGCAAGCTGGAAAGAAATAGACTGCTTACAGCTACAATGTATACTCAGATGCTAACGAAGAGCATTTGTCTAAGAACTGACCTGCATGTAAATAGCCTAAACTCTTATTTTCTTTCAATCATGCTACACTCTAATGATCTATCTGTAAATGCTTTTGGAGATTAATTTTTCAAAAATCGAATTATCGATGAGGAAAATGTTCTGCTTTACCCCTATAGCAAGATAGCAATATTCTCTTTAATTACTGTGAAGAATCCCTTAAATGTTATTATGAGAAAATATTAGCTGTTTTAGAGGTTGAATTGGGCTTGAGTCTGTTCAGCATGCAGGAGTGAAGGTAGGACCGATTAGAGATAAAGGTGGGAAGATGTGCCTGGAGGTGTGGAAGTGAGCGAGGTCCTCAATGAATACTTCTCTTCGGTATTCACCAATGAGCGGGAACTTGATGACAGTGAGAACACTATGAGTGAGGTTGATGTTCTGGAGCATGTTGATATTAAGGGAGAGGAGGCGTTGGAGTTGTTAAAATACATTAGGACAGGTAAGTCCCTGGGGCCCAATGGAATATTCCCCAGGCCGCTCCACCAGGTAAGAGAAGAGATTGCTGAGCCTCTGGCTAGGATCTTTATGTCCTCGTTGTCTACGGGAATGGTACCGGAGTATTGGAGGGAGGCGAATGTTGTTCCCTTGTTCAAAAAAGGTAGTAGGGATAGTCCGGGTGATTATAGATCAGTGAGCCTTACGTCTGTGGTGGGAAAGCTGTTGGAAAAGATTCTTAGAGATAGGATCTATGGGCATTTAGAGAATCATGGTCTGATCAGGGACAGTCAGCATGGCTTTGTGAAGGGCAGATTGTATCTAACAAGCCTGATAGAGTTCTTTGAGGTGGTGACCAGGCATTTAGATGAGGGTAGTGCAGTGGATGTGATCTATATGGATTTTAGTAAGGCATTTGACAAGGTTCCACACGGTAGGCTTATTCAGAAAGTTAGAAGGCATGGGATCCAGGGAGGTTTGGCCAGGTGGATTCAGAATTGGCTCACCTGCAGAAAACAAAGGGTCATGGTGGAGGGAGTACATTTGGATTGGAGGGTTGTGGCTAGTGGTGTCCCACAAGGATCAATTCTGGGACCCCTACTTTTCGTGATTTTTATTAACAACCTGGATGTAGGGGTAGAAGAGTGGGTTGGCAAGTTTGCAGATGACACAAAGGTTGGTGGTGTTGTAGATAGTGTCGAAGATTGTCAAAGATTGCAGAGAGACATTGATAGGTTGCAGAAGTGGGCTGAGAAGTGGCAGATGGAGTTCAACCCGGAGAGGTGTGAGGTGATACATTTTGGAAGGACAAACTCCAAGGCAGAGTACAAAGTAAATGGCAGGATATTTGGTAGTGTGGAGGAGCAGAGAGATCTGGGGGCACATGTCCACAGATCCCTGAAAGTTGCCTCACAGGTGGATAGGGTAGTTAAGAAAGCTTATGTGGTGTTAGCTTTCATAAGTTGAGGGGTAGAGTTTAAGAGTCGCGAGGTAATAATGCAGCTCTATAAAACTCTGGTTAGGCCACACTTGGAGTACTGTGTCCATTTCTGGTCGCCTCACTATAGGAAGGATGTGGAAGCATTGAAAAGGGTACAGAGAAGATTTGCCAGGATGCTGCCTGGTTAAGAGAGTATGGATTATGATCAGAGATTAAGGGAGCTTGGGGTTTACCCTTTGGAGAGAAGGAGGATGAGAGGAGACATGATAGAGGTGTACAAGATAATAAGAGGATTAGATAGAGTGGATAGCCAGCGCCTCTTCTCCAGGGCACCACTGCTCAATACGAGGGGACATGGCTTTAAGGTAAGGAGTGGGAAGTTCAAAGGGGATATTAGAGGAAGGTTTTTTACTCAGAGAGTGGTTGGTGCGTGTAATACACTGCCTGAGTCAGTGGTGGAGGCAGATATACTAGTGAAGTTTAAGAGACTACTAGACAGGTATATGGAGGAATTTAAGGTGGGGGGTTATATGGGAGGCAGGGTTTGAGGGTTGGCACAACAATGTGGGCCGAAGGGCCTGTACTGAACTGTACTATTCTATGCACAGACACATGTTCACGCACACACATGCCCACATGCACTCACATGCACAGAGCCACACGCAGACTGTAATTTCCTTTCTCTTTTCTGCTCTCTCTCACACAGACATACACACATCCAAAATAGGGTGTGACTCTTGATATCATTCTCTCTCTCTCTCTCTCACTCCCTCTCTCTCACACACACACTTACACTCCCTCACTTTGCACCCACAGAAGCTCACAGATGCATGTGCGCACTCTCATTTTACATACACACATGTGCACAGACACCACACACACACAAAAACTGTCACTCTGCCTCTCGGAAACACACACATAGTCATGCATGCACACGCACATACACATACACACTCCCACAGAAACGCAAGTTCAAGCACACTATATTTGCTATGATGCATTACGGGGCGTTACAGATGCTATTACAGCTCAGGGCGTCAGAGTTCAGAGTTCAGATTTCAATTCCTTAAGATTGTATGTTCTTCACGGGAGGTTTTCTCCTACAATGCAAAGGTGTACCGTTAGTTAGATAACTGGTCATTGTAGATTGTCCTGTGTTAAATAGATGGGGTGTTGGGCAGTGCGGCTTGTTGAGCGGAAGGGCACATTCCGTGCTGTATCTCTAAATAATTAAATAAATAGATTAATAAAACATATTCAGCAGCAATTGTGAAGCTGGAAGGAATCGATATTTTATATCTCCATGTGTTCCTGCTTCTCTAGGAGCTCTTCCATAAGACCATAAGCCATAGGAGCTGAAAGAGGGCAACTGGCCTGTCTCCTTTCTATCCCTGCAAACATTTCCTGTTGCTCTATCATTCCTCTTCCACCTGAACCTGATTGAGAATATTCATCCCACCTCTCACTCCTTGTCATGTTTTTCACATCCTCTGATGCACTCTGCATTGAATTGTGTTTTTCCAACTAGCAGAGCTCGAAGTGGTCTGATTCCAAAACAGAGAGGTGAAGCCTTTCAGGAAGGATTGAACAAATCTAGATCTGCTTTCTCTAATAAAACATTTCTTGAGGATTATTTAATGGCTTGTCACAGTGGATAAATTTATTGTTCATGAGGATAATCTGAAAGTAGGACCCAAAACTTCAGTGGAGAATTTAAGAGAAACTTCCTTATTTTGTAAAGAGATTAGAAAATGGAACTTTCTCCTATAAGGAATATTTGAGGTGAGCTACACAGGTGTATTTATGGATAACTTGGACAAGCAAGTGAGAGGGAAAGGAATAGATCAGGGGTTTCCAACCTGGGGTCCATGGACACCTTCGTTAATGCTAGGGGTCCATGGCATAAAAATGGTTAGGAACCCCTGGAATAGAGGGACATTTTAATGAAGTTAGATGAGAGGAAATTCATGAAGAGAATAAGCATCTCCATTTGGGGCTAGTGGCCTGATTTTTGTGTTGTAAGTATCATGCAACATTATAGTAATTATCTGGAAGTTCACTGGTGGGTATATGCTCAGTGGCCACTTTATTAGGTACACCTGTACACCTACTTGCTAATAAAACTATCTAATCAGTCAATCATGTGGCAGCAACACAATGCATAAAAACATTCAGACATAGTCGAGAGGTTCAGTTTCAGTAGTTGTTCAGACCAAACATCAGAAAGGGGAAGAAATGTGATCTAAGTGACTTAGACCACTTAGTGATTGTTGGTGCCAGACAGGGTGGCTTGAGTATCCCAGAAAGTGCTGATCTCCTGGAGTTTTGACGCACAGCAATCTCTAGAGTTTAGAGACAATGGTGTGCAAAAAAGAAAAAAAAATAACATCCAGAAGGAGGCAGTTCAGTGGGCAAAATCACCTTGTTAGTCAAAGGTCAGAGGAGAATGGCCAGACCGGTTCAAGCTGACAGGAAGGCAACAGTAACTCAAATAACTACATGTTACAAAAGTGATGTGCAGAAGAGCATCTTGAAATGAACCCATACACCTAACCTGGATGTGCTACAGCAACAGAAGACCATGACCATACACTCAGTGGCCACTTTATTAGGTACAGGAGGTACCTGAGTGTATGTCGATGAAGAGGACCAAGAATAAGTAATAAGGCCCAATGTAATCTTGTGGAGCAGGATCTGTCTTCATTTGTGCAGATGTTACAACTCTACTGCATTCAACAGTGTTCAGTAACTCTGTCTTATTCAGCAGTGCCCATTTCTGGGGTAGAAAACCCAGATGTAATAGTAACGTTGTCTCTCTCCACCAAATGATCTGCTCTAATTATTTTTTTCAGGTTTATTATCACTGACATGTGTTGTGAAATTTGTTGTTTTGTGGCAGCAGTACAGTGCAAGAAATCAAAAATTACTACGTTGCAGTAACAATTAAATAAATAGGGTAAAAAAAGAATAGCCAGATAGTGTTTATGGTTTCATGGACCATTCAGAAATCTGATGGTGGAGGGGAAGAAGCAGTCTCTAAAAAATTGAGTGTGGGTCTTCAGGCTCCTGTAACACCTCCTTGATGGTAGAAATGAAGAATATGTGGCCTGTGCAGTGAGAGTCCTCAATGATGGATTCCACCTTCTTGAGACACTGCCTTTTGAAGGTGTCCTTGATGGTGGGGACACTAGTGTCTGTGGCGGAGCTGGCTGAACCTACAATGCTCTACAGACTCTTTCTGCCCTGCACATTGGAGCCTCTATACTCCAATGGTGACACAACCACCTAGAGAGATTGCCGTGGTGAGATTTGCCTTTGGTGACAGACTAAACCTCCTCAAACTCTTATTGAAGCATAGCCATTGATGTGCCTTCTTTGTAATTGCATCAGTGTTCTGGGCCGAGGATAGATCTTCTGAGATGTTGATGCCCAGGAACCTGAAGCTGCTCACCCTTCCCACCACTGACCTCTGAAAGATGACTGCTGTGTGTTCTCCTGACTTCCCCTTCCTGAAGTCCACCACCAATTCCTTGGTCTTGCTGATGCTGAGTGCGACATTCACCCAAAACCCTACAGCCAAACACATCATGACTGCCCACCAGGTTTGCTTATCAATTCGTCCTCCCTGGCCTCCCTCATCCTGTGGGTTGGATTAGAGTGTAAAATTGTTATTTTTTTCATAGTTTAACTTTCCCAACACTAACTTGTATTTTTTATATAATCATCGATATGTGTGTAATTATTCAGTGGATTTTCAGTGATTACAGCATAGCTGTATTTTTCTAGAAGTTTCTCTGTAGCCTGCTTCATGCCACTGAACCTAACTCTTTCTTGCTACTCCTTTCTCTGGAATGTGCTTTATCTCTCTATTGAGCTAGTTTTTAGCAGAAGACAACCATGACCTCATTGTTTCTTTTTTCTTTTCTTTGTTCTCGCCCCTCACTTTCTCTCTCTTCCTTACAGTAGAGTGAGTGGGTGTGCCAGTTAATTATTATTGTTAGAAACAACTACAAACGGCCATAATTAGGAGATTCATGCCTCGTTCTTGACTTCTGAAGAACCTTCTGGATGAATATATGACTGATTGTTGAATTAATATCTTGTCATTCAGATTCTGTTTTTTTTCCAGAGAATTCTGAGTTTTCAATAACTCCAAACTGTAAAAGGCCGAGATAGAATGGGCAGAAAATGCTGGAGGAACTCAGTAGGTCACGCAGCATTTAAGGAAAAGAGTAAACAGACGATGTTTCAGGCCAAGACCCTTCATCGGGACTCAAGAGGGGTCTTGAAGAAGAGTCTCGGCCCGAAATATTGACTGTTTACTCTTTTCCATGGATGCTGCCTGACCTGCTGAGTTCCTCCAGCATTTTGTGTGTGTGCTGCTCTGGATTTCCAGCATCTGCAGATTTTTTTTGTGTTCTAGACAGAGTGGACATGGAGAAGTGTTAGTGGTTGAGTCTAGGACTGGAGGGCACAGTCTCAAAATACAACGGTGTTCCTTTAGCATAGAGATGAGGAGGAATTTCATGAGGTGGTGAATGTGTGGGACTTATTGCTACAGATGGCTGCAGAGCAAGGGTCCCCAACTGTTTCTGCATTGCGGACTGGTTTAATATTGACAATATTCTTGCGGACCGGCCGACCTGGGGGCGGGGGGGGGCGTGGGTGTTCAAGTAGGGCTAAACTCACCTCAACATGTCTTTTACAGTTCGGGTTGCCAACTTTCTCACTTCCAAATAAGGGACAAAAGTAGCAGTCAAATCCCGGGACACTTTACCCCAGGAAAGACTACCATGACCATGAAACCTTGCACGGGCACCTGTGTGCGCATGCGCGATGTGCACACGTGATATGCGCATGCGCGTACGTGCCGATTTTTTTTCCCACAAATCAGTTTTGCCTTGAAGGATGTGGAAGCATTGGAAAGGGTACAGAGGAGATTTACCAGGATGCTGCCTGGTTTAGAAAGTATGCATTATGATCAGAGATTAAGGGAGCTAGGGCTTTACTCTTTGGGGAGAAGGAGGATGAGAGGAGACATGATAGAAGTGTTCAAGATAATAAGAGGAATAGATAGAGTGGATAGCCAGTGCCTCTTCCCCAGGGCACCACTGCTCAATACGAGAGGACATGGCTTTAAGGTAAGGGGTGGGAAGTTCAAGGGGGATATTAGAGGAAGGTTTTTTACTCAGAGAGTGGTTGGTGTGTGGAATGCACTACCTGAGTCAGTGGTGGAGACAGGTACACTAGTGAAGTTTAAGAGACTACTAGACAGGTGTATGGAGGAATTTAAGGTGGGGGCTTATATGGGAGGCAGGGTTTGAGGGTCAGCACAACATTGTGGGCCAAAGGGCCTGTACTGTGCTGTACTAATCTATGTTCTATGTTCCTGACTATACTGTACATACATTATTTCTACTTTATATACGCTGTGTATTTATCATATCATTCCTGCTTTTACTATATGTTAGTGTTATTTATTGTCGGTTTTATGTGTTATTTGGTATGATTTGTTAGGTTATTTTTTGGGTCTGGGAACGCTCAGAAAATTTTTCCCATATAAATTACTGGTAATTGCTTCTTCGCTTCACATCATTTCGGCATGAAAGATTTCATAGGAACGCTCTACCTTTGCGGGGGAAATACGGGACAAACCAATTTAGCCCAATACACGGGATGTCCCGGCAAATACGGGACAGTTGGCAACCCTATGTTCAAGTTCAACAGTGCGTGACAGGGAATGAGGAAAGGTGCAGCTGACTCATGGCCCGGTAGCACACACTTTGCGGCCGGGTATAGGTTTTCGCGGCCCGGTGGCTGGGGACCGCTGCTATAGAGGACAATTCATTGGGTATATCTAAAGCAGAGGTTAATAAGTTTCTGATTAGTAAGGGTGCCCAAGGTTATGTGATGAAGGTAGGAGAGGGAAAATAAATCAGAATGGCAGAGCAGACTTGATGGGCCAAAATGACCTAATTCTGCTGCTATATCTTATGGTCTATAATATCTTTGGATCCAAAATAATGGATCAGCCTCAAGCTCTTTACACTCATTTACAACCTCTCTGCTTGGGACCCACTTTACCTCACCTCTGGACCTGTCTTCCACCTCTCAGACCCATTAGCAAAGTCAGACAGGACATTCAGAACTTGAAGACTCAGCTGATGTTGGATGGTGCTCGAAAGCGGGCAAACAGAACTAGCTCAGTGGGCACGGTGGTCAGCACAGATGAGTTGGGCTGAAGGGCCCGTTTCCCAGCTGCTATACTCTCTCCCTCCTCGGCTCTCTTTGTGAGAATTGAACCCTGCCCTGGGTGATCTTGGAGAATGTCACAAGTTGGCAAGAGGATAGCAGCTGTGTAATCCAACTGTGGCAAGATTTAAGTCAAGGAGCAGGAGATGGGTGGAATTGTTAATCCAGGAATCAACAACAGATGGCAGACAGAGAACCACAGCCAAAAAGGACCTCAGACTCACTGATAAGCACTTCTGTGCAAAGGTCTTCAATATTTACTTGGAAGAATTTACCAGCCGTTGCTTAGTGTTTATGACAATTCTGCTGCCATCTGTTATATGCACTTGCCAATGGTGATCATCACAAGTGACAGATATAGAATCAGTGACCTTTCCTTTCATTAAGGGTGATTCACACTTGGCTTGTATTTTAGGACAGTCAGAAGCTGCCTTGTCTGGAGAGCCTCAGCTTCTTTGATCAGGCACCAATGCTTCTGAAATGCGAACGTAGCAACCCACATTTTAGGAATTAATATTGCCTCTGATGCCCAGAATGGATGCAGGGAGTGGATGTGGGGGTGTGCTAATATTCTGGCTCTTCCAATTTTCACTGAACTACAGTCTTGTGCAGAGGAATGTTTAGCAAGTGAGGTATCTGCAGTCCTTTGTCCAAATTCTCCAGTGCCATTCCTGAAGGTCTTCACCAGGCCACATTAGCTTTGCTCTGCACTAAGCCCCAGTGGGAAAAGACATGTTGTCTCAGATTGGTGTTCGGAGATTGGCACATTCAAGGCATGAGGCACCTGTCATTGAATGGATGGGAAGGATTTTGAGGTTGAAAAGTTTTGCAGGAATTCATCAAGCACCTTTTCTTTGTCCACGGCAAATGGCAGGATTTCCCAGTGGCCACCCATTTCAATTTGACTTTCCATTCCCATGTTTGTCCATGGTCTCTACTGCCACAAACAGGTCAGACTTAGGCTGGAGCAGCAACACCTCCGATTCTTTCTGGGTAGCCTCCAACCTTATGGCAAGAACACCTAGTTTTGCAACTTCCAGATAGTAATCCCCTTCTCCTTCTTTTTCCATTCCCCATTCTGGTTATTCTCTCACCCCTTCTCCTCACCTGCCTATCACATCCCTATAGTTGCCCTGCTCCTTCCATTTTTCCACTGGCCTCTTTCCTTTCCAATCTGATTCCTTCTTCTTCAGCCCATTATCTCTTCCACCTATTACCTCTCCGCTTCTTACTTCAACCCCTCCTTCCCCTCCCACTCACCTGGTCCCACCTGTCACCTGTCAGCTTGCACATTATCTCCCTCTCCAACTTTTGTTCTGGATTCTCCCCTCTTCCTTTGCAGTCCTGATGGATCCCTGCCATGGCGTTGACTGTTCATTCCTTCTGATAGATGCTCCCTGACCTACTGAGTCCCTCCAGTGTTTTGTGTGTGTCACCCAATGCTTCCAACATCTGCAGAATCTCTTGTGTTTAGGAATCCTCTTCCCTTTTCTTTGGATATCAGCCTTCATCTTGACCTCCTACAGCCCTTTGGTAAACCTTGGTGGAGGTGCTGGTTTTCCTCTATGACACAGCCAATGAAGGTCTTTGGGTGTGCACTATCCTGGCAGATTGTTCCATACATCAGTACATCAAGGTGGTAAAAAGAAAACAGAAAAGAACAGAGAACAGTATAGTGTAGTACAGGCCTTTCAGCCCACAATGTTGTGCTGACCTTTTAACCTACTTCAAGATCAATCTAACCCTTCCCTCCCACATAGCCCTCCATTTTTCTTTCATCCATGTACCTATCTAAGAGTCTCTTAAATGTCATAAGAACATAAGAAATCGGAGCAGGAGTAGGCCATCTGGCCCATCGAGCCTGCTCCGCCATTCAATAAGATCATGGCTGATCTGGCCATGGACTCATCTCCACCTACCTGCCTTTTCCCCATAACCCTTAATTCCCTTACTACGCAAAAAGCTATCCAGCCTTGTCTTAAATATATTTATTGAGGTAGCCTCCTCTGCTTCATTGAGTAGAGAATTCCACAGATTCAGCACATGGTGGGAAAAGGAGTTCCAATAAACCACGAGATATAGGAGCAAAAGTAGACTATTACTCTGCCATTCAATCACGAGCTGGTCCAATTCTTCCAGTCTCCCCTGCCTTCTCCCCATACCCTTTGATGCCCTGGCTAATCAAGAACCTATCTATCTCTGCCTTAAATGCACCCAATGACTTGGGCTCCACAGCCGTTCGTGGCAACAAGTTCCACAGATTTACCACCCTCTGACTAAAGTAATTTCTCCGCATCTCAGTTCTAAATGGACATCCTTCAATTCTGAAGTCGTGCCCTCTTGTCCTAGACCCCTACCATGGGAAATAGCTTTGCCATATCTAATCTGTTCAGGCCTTTTAACATCCAGATTGGTTCTATGAGATTCCCCCTCATTCTCCTGAACTTCAGGGAATACAGCCCAAGAGCTGCCAGACGTTCCTCATACCGTAACCCTTTCATTCCTGGAATTATTCTCGTGAATCTTCTCTGAACCCTCTCCAATGTCAGTATATCCTTTCTAAAATAAGGAGCCCAAAACTGCACACAATATTCCAAGCGTGGTCTTACGAGTATCTTATAGAGCCTCAACATCACATCCCTGCTCTCATATTCTATACCTCTAGAAATGAATGCCAAAATTGCATTCGCATTCTTAACCACCGACTCAACCTGGAGGTTAACCTTTAGGGTATCCTGCACAAGGACTCCCAAGTCCCTTTGCATCTCTGCATTTTGAATTCTCTCCTCATCTAAATAATAGTCTGCCCATTTATTTCTTCCATCAAAGTGCATGACCATACACTTTCCAACATTGTATTTCATTTGCCACTTCTTTGCCCATTTCCATAAACTATCTAAGTCTTTCTGCAGGCTGTCTGTTTCTTCCACCTATTTTTGTATTATTGTTAAACTTAGCCACAAATTCAGTAATCCCATAGTCGAAATCACTGACATACATCGTAAAAAGCAGCGGTCCCAACACCGAGCCCTGGATTCAAAATCAAGATTTATGATTCAAGGTTGTTTGATGTCATTTCCAGTACATGAGTGTAAAGGAGAATGAAATAATTGTTACTTTGGATTGTTACTGCACTAAAATAAACAATAAGAAAAGAACACTATAATAAAAGAGCAAAACAGATATAAATACATCACATAGATTATGTACATAGCTTGTATGTCCATAAAGTGACGTAAGACATAAAAGTCTATGCATAAGGCGACTGACAGGAAATCTCGTGGTGGTGGGATGTGGAGTTGTGGATTAGTGGGTGGAGGTGTTGATCAGCCTTACTGCTTGGGGAAAGTAATACACTATGAAGTAATTTCTCAGAAACCTATTAATTGATCTATTCCCAGATCAAGTGAATAGCAAGAGACTTTTACCCAAGGCAAAAAATACGAGGGGGCAAATTTTAAGGTGACTGGAGGAAAGTATAGGGAGGATGTCAGCGGTAAGTATTTCACACAGAGAGTGGTGGGTGCGTGGAATGCACTGCGAAGGGTGGTGCAGATACAATAGGGGCATTTAAGGAACTCTTAGATAGGCACAAGGATGATAGAAAATTGGAGGACTAAGTAGGAGGGGAAGATTAGTTTGATCTTGGAGTAGGTTAAAAGGTTGGCAAAATGTTGTGGGTCGCAGGGCCTCTACTGTGCTGTAATGCTCTATGTTCCATGATGTTGAATTTGGATATACATGCACAGGAGAAAAGGGTTAGATTGATTGTGGAGTTGGTTAAAAGGCTGGCACAATGTTGTGGGCTGAAGGTCTGGTCTGTGGTGGTCTGATCTATGTTACATGGTGTTGAATTTGAAGACACATGCACAGGTTTTGCTGCATAGTTGGTGCTACAGGATGCAAGCTGGAATAAGTTTGTATTGTTATCACATGATGCCAGTTGCTTTTAATATACTGGACGTGGTTTAGATTCTGCTGGGAGAATTAAAGCTTGGAAGCTGGATGGATTTTCAGCTTTAGCTGCACTGACACAGTAACAGCATCAGAAATTCAATGAACTGTTAAGACAGACAGGAAAAGAATTCAGAGCAAACGACTGACACTTGGGAGGGCCCTGTGGTGCGGAGGCTGAGACCGTGGACCAGCAGCCCAGGCACCAGAGCGAGGCTTCGCATAGCAGTTCACACATCTTGGTGATGAGATACTTGGAAAACCATAGCTTGGGATCTTGTGATCAGTTCTGGTTGCCTCATTATAGAAGAATGTTGAAGTTTCAGAGATAGTACAGAGGAGATTTACTAGGATGCTGAACGGATTTGAGAGTGTGTCTTATCAGGAGATGTTAAATGAGCTGGGGTTTTTCTCTTTGGAGCGAAGAGAAATGGTGATTTGATCAGCAACTTCCGCCATCTCCAAAGGGCTCCTATCACTAAATATATCTTTACCTCCCCCCACCCCCCACTATCCACAGGGATCACGCCCTTCACGATTCCTTTGCTCATTTGTCCCTCCCCCACTAATCTTCCTCTTGGCACTTACCCCTGCAAGCAGCCCAAGTGCTACACCTGCCCATACACCTCCTCCCTCACCTCCATTCAGGGCCCCAAACACCTCCTCCCTCACCTCCATTCAGGGCCCCAAAAACCTCCTCCCTCACCTCCATTCAGGGCCCCAAACACCTCCTCCCTTACCTCCATTCAGGGCCCCAAACACCTCCTCCCTTACCTCCATTCAGGGCCCCAAACACCTCCTCCCTCACCTCCATTCAGGGCCCCAAACAATTCTTCCACCATTTTACCTGCAAATCTGATGGTGTTGACCACTGTGCTCCCAATGCAGCCTCCTCTATATTGGTGAAACCCGGCATAAATCTGGGGAGTGCTTTGTTGAGTTCTTAGCACCATCCGCCACAAGCACCCTCTTCTCATTATTACCGTCAGAAGGGAGGTGCAGAAGCTTGTGATTCAGGAACAGTTCCTTCCCCTCTGCCATTCGATTTCTAAAAGGACATTGAACCCATAAGCACCACCTCACTTTTTTTCTCAGTTTTTCACTATTTTTAGTTTAACTATTTACATATATGTACGCAATGTATTTATTTATTTCGCTACATTATCATGTGTTTCATTGTTCTGTTGCCACTAAGTTAACAAATTTCACAAGATATGCCAATGATATAAAACCTGATTCTGATTCTGATTCTGATTCCTGGTGGGCAAACATTTTAATTCTGGCTCCCATTCCCATTCTGATCTGCCCATTTAAGACAGTAAGACCATAAGACAAAGGAGCAGAATTAGGCCATCTGGCCCAACGAGTCTGCTCTGCCATTCAATCACGGCTGATCCTTTTTGTTTCTTCTCCTCAACCCCAGTTCCCAGCTTTCTCCCTGTAACCTTTGATGCCATGTCCAATCAAGAACCTATCAATCTCTGCCTTAAATACACCCAATGACCTGGCCTCCACAGCAGCATGTGGCAACAAATTCCACAAATTCACCACCCTTTGGCTAAAGAAAT
Source organism: Mobula hypostoma (assembly GCF_963921235.1). Taxonomy (NCBI): domain Eukaryota; kingdom Metazoa; phylum Chordata; class Chondrichthyes; order Myliobatiformes; family Myliobatidae; genus Mobula; species Mobula hypostoma. The sequence goes on from NC_086107.1 coordinate 10,767,207, forward strand.
TTCTTTGCATCTCTGTTTTGAAAGGGCGCCCCTCTAGCCTGAGGCTTTTCCCTCTTGTCCTAGACTCTCCCACCATGGGAAACATCCTTTCCACATCTACTCTGTCTAGGCCTTTCAACATTCAAAAGGTTTCAATGAGATCCCCCCTCATCCTTCTGAATTCCAGTGAGTACAGACCCAGACCCATCAAACGCTCCTCATATGATAACCCTTTCATTCCTGGAATCATCCTTGTGAACCTCCTCTGGACCCTGTCCATTGCCAGCATATCTTTTGTAAGATGAGGGGCCAAAAGCTGTTCACAATACTCTAGGTGAGGCCTCACCAATACCTTATAAAGCCTCAGCATCTTCCCTTGCTCTTGTATTCTAGACCTCTTGAAATGAATGCTAGCATGGCATTTGCCTTCCTCACCACCGACTCTACCTGCAAGTTAACCTTCAGGATGTTCTGCACAAGGACTCCCAAGTCCCTCTGCATCTCAGATTCCTGGATTTTCTCCCCATTTAGAAAATAATCTGCACATTTATTTCTACTACCAAAGTGCATGACCATGCATTTTCCAACATTGTACAGTATTTCATTTGCCACTTTCTTGCCCATTCTCCTAATCTGTCTAAGTCCTCTGCTTCCTACCTGCATCTTGTGCCACGATGAGGCTATGTTCAGGGTAGGGAAGCAATATTCCTTATATTCCATCTGGGTAGCTGTCAACCTGATGGTATGAATATCGGTTTTGTCCTTCTGGTGAGCAAATTTCCTAAATTTTCCCCGCCACCACCCCCACCCCCCCCCCCCAGCCTTTCCTCTATTCCTCACTCGGACCTTTTACTTCTTTTCACCAGCTTATTGCTTCCTCCTGGATCCCTCTCCTCCTTTCCCTTCTCTTGTTATCCTCTCTCCTCTCCTATCAGATTCTTTCCTCACCAGCCCTTGACATTTCCCACCTGGTTTCATCTATAACCTTCCTCCACCTCTATATTCCGGCATCTTCCTCCATCCTTCTCAGTACTGATGAAGGGTCTCAGCCCAAAACATTGACTGATACTCTTTTCATGGATGCTCCTTGACCTGCTGAGTTTCTCCAGTGCTGTGTGTGTGTTACATTTCATGGAGGTGTTTGATAGAGTGCACAGTCATTTTCCCAAGGCAGACATAGCTAATACAAAGAAATGTATCTTTAATGGAATTGGAGGAAAGTATAGGGTGAGGTCAGAGGTAGGTTTTCTTACACAGAGAGTGGGTAGTGCGTGGAACTCACTGCCTGCAGTGATGGGAGAGACAGATATATCGGGGACATTTAAGAAACTCTTAGGCAGGCAGAGGGACGATAGAAAAATAGAGGGCTATGCAGGAGGAAAGGGTTAGAGTGAACGTGGAGTTGGTTTAAAGGTTGGCACAATGTTGTGGGTTGAAGGTTTGGTCTGTGGTGTATGTTCCATTGTGTTGAATTTGAATACACATGCCCAGATTTTGCTGCATAGATGGTGCTACAGGATGCAATTTGGAGTAATTTTGTATTGTTATCACATGATGCCAGTTGCTTTTAATAGACGTGGTTTAGATTCTGCTGGGAGAATTAAAGCTTGGAAGCTGGATGGATTTTCAGCTTTAGTCACACTGACACAGTAATAACCTCAGAAATTCAGTGAACTGTTAAGACAGACAGGAGAAGACTTCAAGGCAAATGACTGACACTTGGGAGGGCCCTGTGGTGCAGAGGCTGAGACCGTGGACCAGCAGCCCAGGCACCAGAGTGAGGCGTCGGACTGATCTTCCCATAGCAGTCCACGTATCTTGGTGATGAGACACTTGGAAAACCATAGCTTGGGATCTTGCGATCTGTTCTGGTTGCCCCATTATAGGAAGGATGTGGAATTTCCAAAGAGAGCACAGTGGAGATTTGCCAGGATGCTGCCTGGATTAGAGAGCATGTTTTAGGGAAAGGTTGAGTGAGCTAGGGCTTTTCTCTTTGGAGTGAAGGAGGACGAGAGGTGATTTTGATAAAGGTATTTGAGATGATAGGAAGATTCGATAGAGTGAACAACCAGTTTGCTAGGGCAGAAATGACTAATATGAGGGGGCATAATTTTAAGGTGATTGAATGAAAGTATAGGGGGGATGTCAGAGGTAGGTTTTTTACACAGAAAGATGGTTATGTCGAATGTACTGCCAGGGATGGTGGTAGGATACATTAGGGACAGTTAGTAGACTCTAAGCTAGGCACATTGATGAAAAAGATGGCGGTCTATGTGGGAGGGGAGGGAAACGTTAGATTGATCTTAGAGCACATTAAGAGGTTAGCACGACACCATGGGCTGAAGGGCCTGTATTGGCCTGTCCAGTTCTGTGTTCTGCTTTCTTTTTACTACCTTGATGTTCTTGTGTGTGGGATGATCTGCTAGATGGCACTCACACACAAAACCTTCTCATGGTATCTTGGTACATGTGACGATGATAACCCAATCCCCAATTAGCGATGAGGAGGCAATAACATTCTGGTAATGTTAATATGACTCATCGGTTAAGGGGGCTGAATTCGACCTTGGAACACGAGACAATCTGTTGGAGGTACAGAGTAGGTTGAGCAGCATCTGTGGGAGGAAAGGAATTGCCTACGTTTCAGGTCCTGATCTTGCATCCAGACTGAGAGTGGAGCGAGGAGCTAGATGGAAACGTGCATAGTGCTTCTCCCCCCGGGGATGCCGCTCGACCTGCTGAACATCTTGAGCAGTGTTCTGCTCCAGATTTCAGCACTTACATACTGTTGTACCTCTAAATCTGAAGCCAGTACATTTTGTAATTATTTTGTTTATTTATTTTTTACTTGGAGTTTCAGAACTATAACAACGCCCTTTTGGCCTAAATAGTGAGTGCCACCCAATTGCACGCATTGAGCAATTAACCTACCGAGCCATAGGTCTTTGGAAAGTGAGAGGATTCCAGAGAAGCAGGAGGAAATAGCAGGAAGAACATACTAATTCCTTACAGAATTGAACCTTTTCACCTGCATCGTGGTAGCATTACGCTAACCACTACACCACTGTGCTGTTCCAAACTCAACAAGAAAAGTGGAAATGGACAAAGTAAAACTTGCTGATCTGCGCAAACTTTCTCTAGTGTCAAACTTCAGATGTAGTCAAAGGGTGAAACAGAAAAACAAATAAGTTAAAAATGTTTCTTCGCTCCTATTATGGGAAGGCATAGCAGGTTATTAATACTTACAGATCATTAAGATATTTTATAGAATATTCACAGGAACTGGTGTCATAGAGCAATACAGCACAGAAACAGGCCCTTCAGCCCAACTTGTCCGTACCAATCGAGATGCCCATTGTGACGGAGAGCGCTTTGTAAATGCACTCTGTACACACACACACACACACAAACATTGCCTGGTCACTCTGCTGTCACTGTGCTGAGTGTGTGCACTTAGAATGAGGATGTGTAAATGTGTATATGATGTTTGTATACTCTATTTCGGGTAGATACTTCCGTTTATTTTGTATTACGATTGGAACTACATTGTGGGATGCATCAGATTCTGATTCCTGTGCAGTCTTAAGTTAACTTTGTGGGTAATTAAAGATGGAAGGCCCTGATGCCTAAAGAATTGGGGTGTTTCGCTCCAGGTAGAAGGTAGAGAGAGAGATTGAGGCTGCCAGGAGTCCACATTAGACTAAGTACAGAGCTGTTATTGAGTTTTACAGTAGGTATCTTTTTGTAAATATAGGGAGTTTTCTTTACACTACTTTTGCTAATTTTTGTAAGTTTGATTTTTGATACACCCTTGCACGAAAGCGCTAATGAGTCTAATTCCACTGTCTGCAGTAATCTGGCTGCTGTTTTCTGGAAGAGGTACAACTTGCTTTACACTTTAGAGTACCCTGTTAAGTGGACATCATTGTCACAAATGCATGTAACTCTTCACAAAAACAATTGGTCATGCAATGGGTCTCGAAATTACAGCTGGGATTTATGGTAAACATATCCACTTTCCATTATTGTAATGAAGTGTCTAGGTGGTTTAAATTAATTATCATACCCTTTTAAAATAGCAGAATGTAACTGTGTGAGCACCGAGAGTGTCTGAGGGTCACAGAAGGTTTACAGGCCAATGTTTACACCTCAAGCAATATCACTAATCTTCCCTGCACCATTCACTTTGGGAATGCCGGCTGATAAATGATAAATGCAACAGAGCATTACAGGAGCTGAGCTCTTCATCATTGACCACTGGGGTTTCACGGTAGTGTAGTGTAGTTTGAAATGAGTGACCGCTGAGAGATCCTGCCTTTTGTGGTAGACGGAATGAAGACGAGTCTGAATCAGGTTTAATATCACTGGCATACATTGTGAAATTTGTTGTTATGCAGCAACAGTACAATGCAATACATAATAATAAAATCTGTGAATTACAATAAGAAATAGGGTATATGTATTAAATTAAATAAAATCAGTAGTTCAAAAAGAGAAAAAAAAGAGAACAAAATTGTTAGGTAGTGTACAGTGCATGGGTTCATTGCCCATTTATAAATCCGATAGTGGTGAGGAAGAAGCTACTCCTGAAACATTAAGTGTGTGGCTTCTGGCTTCTGTACCTCCTCCCTGATGACAGCAATGAGAAGAGGGCATGTCATGGGTGATGGGTGCCATTTTTTTGAGGCATTGCCCTTTGAAGATGTCCTTGATGCCGGAGAGACTAGTGCCCATGACGAAGCTGAGCCTACAAATTTCTGCAGCTTTTTCCAATCCTGTGGAGTGACCCCTCCATGCCAGGCAGTGATACAACCAGATAGAATGTCCTCCATGGTACGTTTGTCAAAATTTGCAAGAGCCTTTGTTGGTCTACTAAGTCTCCTGAAACTCCCAATGACAAAGCAGTCCACCGACCTACATTGGATCTCCCAGATGTTGAGGAGGACTCATGGGAACACCAGATAGAGTAGGTGACCCTGACAGACTCTCAGGTGATCTATTGCCTCACCTGGAAGGACTGTTTGTGGCCCTCAATGGCGATGAGGGGGCAGGAGGAGCACCTGTTACAGTCTCAGGGATAAGCGCCAGGAGGGATGTTGGTGGGGAGGATTGGGCATGGGCAATTTTTTTGGGTTGTGGGTGTGTCTCTCAAGGCCAGCACTTACTTCCCATCCTTCCTGTCTCTGGGTCCATGGTGGGAGGAAGAATTTAATCAGGAATTGTAATGCAGGTTGACGGCTCCCAGAATGCAACAGCACAGGTTGAAGGAGTGGTAAAACAGGCATACGGCGTGCTTGCCTTTTTCAGTCTGGTTAGGATGCTTCTGGAGTATGGCATTCAGTGCTGGTCACCCCATTGCAGGAAGGAAGTGGAGGATGTGGAGTCAGTGTAGAAGAGTTTTACAGGAAGAGGGTGCAGGAGCAGTAGAAACTGAAGAGAGACCTGATCAAGGTTTATAATATTATGAGAGGCATAGATAATGTAGACTGCTGGTACAATTTTTCCCAGAACAGGAAGAGAATATAGAAGATAGACATTGTACCAACCTTTTAACCTACTCTAAGGTCAATCTAATCTTTCCCTCCTACATAGCCCTCCATATTTCTATCATCCATGTGCCCATCTAAGAACTTCTTAAATGCCCCTGGTGTACCTGCTTTTCTCACCACCCCTTGGTAACGTGTACCTACCCTTGGTAACATGTTCCACACATTCACCATTGTCTATGTAAGACACCTGTCTACCTCTGACATCCCCCTTATACTTTCCTCCAATCACCTTCAAAATATAGATTTTTATATTATCTATTTCTGCCCTGGGAAAAAGTCTCTGGCTGCCCACTCGATCTAGGCCTCTGATCATCTTCTACACCTCTATCAAGTCACCCCTCATCCTCCTTCACTCCAAAGAGAAAAGCCTCAGCTCACTCAACCATTCCTCATAAGACGTATAGTATTCTCCAATCCAGAAAGCATCCTAATAAATACCCTCCACATTTTCTTTAAAGCTTCCACATCCTTCCTATAAGCAGGTGACCAGAACTGAACAGAATGCTCCAGGTGCGGTCTAACCAGATGTCTAATATTAAATGGCCCGCATGGATGTCTAATATTAAATGGATTGAGAGAACTGTACTTCCCTTAATCGCAGGACTCTGCAGAGAGTGGTGCGGACAGCCCAGCACATCTGTAGATGTGAACTTCCCACTATTCAGGACATTTACAAAGACAGGTGTGTAAAAAGGGCCCGAAGGATCATTGGAGACCCAAGTCACCCCAATCACAAACTGTTCCAGCTGCTACCATCCGGGAAACGGTACCGCAGCATAAAAGTCAGGACCATCAGGGTCTGGGACAGCTTCTTCCACCAGGCCATCAGACTGATTAATTCATGCTGAGGCAACTGTATTTCTATGTTATATTGACTGTCCTGTTGTACGTACTATTTATTATAAATTACTATAATTGCACCTTGCACATTTGAACAGAGACATAATGTAAAGATTTTTACTCCCCACGTATTTGAAGGATGTAAGTAATAAAGTCAATTGAATTCAATTAAGGTGAGAGCGGTTAAATTCAAAAGAAATATGCAAAGCACGTTTCTCACACAATGATTAGTGGGTGCCTGGAGTTCACTGCTAAGCTGGTGGTGGAGGCATATACGATTGGATGTGCAGTGAATGGAGGAATATGGACATTGTGTAGGCAAAAGATATTAGTTTGGTTTAGTTGATAATTTAACTAGTTCAGCACAGGCTTTGTTAGCTGAAGGGCCTGTACCTACGTTGTACTGTTCTCTGATCTATCACAGCAGTTAGCGTAATCCTGTTATGGCTCCAGTGACTGGGGTTCAATTCAGTCGCCGTCTGTAAGAAGTTTATACGCTCTTCGTGTGACCATGTGGTTGTCTCTGGCTGATCCAGTTTCCTCCATATTCCAAACGTGTGCAGGTTAGTAGGCTGATTGGCCACATGGGTGTAATGGGCTCATCAGGGCAGAAGGGTGCGTTATTGTGCTGTATCTCCAAATCTGAATCTAAAATCTATGTTCTAAAATGATCTACTAACATAAGAAAATAGCAGTTGGTGTTGGTTCTGTAAACCTTCCCCACCATTCATGGCTAATATACATCAACCCATTGACTCCACTCCCTATAGAGTCACACTTGTAGACTCATTTTCAAGGATTCCACAACTCAATGTCTCAGTATTATTTTTTTACTTTATTATTTGAATGATTTGTCTTCTTTTGCACCAAGGTTGTTGTCAGTTTTTGTTGTTTATAGTTATTCATAAATTCTATTGTATTTCTTTATTTCATAGTCATAGTCATACTTTATTGATCCCGGGGGAAATTGGTTTTCGTTACAGTTGCACCATAAATAATTAAATAGTAATATGTAAGTTATGCCAGGAAATAAGTCTAGGACCAGCCTATTGGCTCAGGGTGTCTGACCCTCCAAGGGAGGAGTTGTAAAGTTTGATGGCCACAGGCAGGAATGACTTCCTATGACGCTCAGTGTTGCATCTCGGTGGAATGAGTCTCTGGCTGAATGTACTCCTGTGCCCACCCAGTACATTATGTAGTGGATGGGAGACATTGTCCAAGATGGCATGCAACTTGGACAGCATCCTCTTTTCAGACACCACCGTCAGAGAGTCCAGTTCCATCCCCACAACATCACTTTCCTGTAAGTGCCTGCATGAAAATGAATCTCAGTATAGTGACATGTTCTCACTGCCACTTGTTTAGGTACCTCTTGCACCCAATAAAGTTGTCATTCAATGTATGTCCATGGTCTTCTGCTGCTGTCGCCCATCCACTTCAAGGTTCAGAGTGTTGTACATTCAGAGATGCTCTTCAGCACACCACTGTTGTAATGCGTTATTATTTGAGTTACTGTCGCCTTCCTGTCAGCTTGAACCAGTCTGGCCATTCTCCTCTGGCCTCCTCCGGCAAGGCAATATTTCCTGTGGAGCTGTCGCTCACTAGATTTTTTTTTGTTTTTCACACCATTCCTTCAGAGGTTACAGCGGGACATCGATAGGATGCAAAACTGGGCTGAGAAGTGGCAGAATGGAGTTCAACCCAGATAAGTATGAGCTGGTTCATTTTGGTCGGTCAAATATGATGGCAGAATATGATGTTAATGGTAAGACTCTTGGCAGTGCGGAGAATCAGAGGGATCTTGGGGTCCGAGTCCATAGGACACTCAAAGCTGCTGCGCAGATTGACTGTGTGGTTAAGAAAGTATACAGTGCATTGGCCTTCATCAATTATGGGATTGAGTTTAAGAGCTGAGAGGTAATGTTGAAGCTATATAGGAGCCCCTTGGAGTACTGTGCTCAGTTCTGGTCACCTCACTACAGGAAGGGTGTGGAAACCATAGAAAGGGTGCAGAGGAGATTTACAAGGATGTTGCCTGGATTGGGGAGCATGCCTTATGAGAATAGGTTGAGTGAACTCAGCCTTTTCTCCTTGGAGTGACGGAGGATGAGAGGTGACCTGATAGAGCTGTATAAGATAATGAGGGATATTGATCGTGTGGATAGTCAGAGGCTTTCTCCCAGGGATGAAATGGCTAACATGGGAGGGCACAGTTTTAAGGTGTTTGGAAGTAGGTACAGAGGAGATGTCAGGGGTAAGCTTTTTATGCAGAGAGTGGTGAGTGGGTGGAATGGGCTGCCGGTGACGGTGGTGGAGGCGGATACGATAGGGCCTTTTAAGAGACTAATGGATAGGTACATGGAGCTTAGAAAAATAGCGGGCTATGGGTAACCCTAGGTAATTTCTAAGGTAAGGACATGTTCGGCACAGCATTGTGGGCTGAAGGGCTTGTATTGTGCTGTAGGTTTTCTATGTTTCTATGTTTCTATGGAAGACTGGACTAATAAATTACAGACTGAGATGAGGGAAATACAAAGTTCCTATTACCTGGAGATAGCCAATAACTGAACCAGCAAAGCTTTGTATGGGATCTGTGTGATGAAAGGAGCAGAAACAACAGAAGTTTCATCTTCAATCAAATAAGAATGTTACTGTTTTTTACTCAGAGAGTTGTGGATGCCTGGAATGCTTTGCCTTGTATGGTGGTAGAGTCAAATACATCAGAGGCTTTTGAGAAATGTTTAGATTGGCACATGGATGTGAGGAGGATGGAACGATATGGTCATTGTGTGGTTAAGAGGGATTAGTGTTTGGGGGTTTGTTGATCTGCTTTTTAGCTGGATCGGCACAACATTGTGGGCCGAACGGCCTGTTCCTGAGCTGTACTGTTCTATGTTCTATGTAACCCAGCATTTGCAATCAGTGGTCAGGCAACAATGTCTTTTCATTCACCACTAAGCACTGCCAAAGAGGGGGTGTAATTTTAAGCTTCTTCCCTTCTGCCGTTAGACTTCTGAATTGACAATGACCCAACCCCTGAACACTGCCTCACTAATTTCGCTCTCTTTTTGCTCTACTTATTTAATTTAAGTTTTAAAATATATTTCTTACTGTAATTTAATGATTTTTAATGTATAGCACTGTACTGTTGCTGCAAAACAATGAATTTCATGACATCTGTCGGCGATGTTAAACCTGATTCTGACTCTGAGGTGACTGGAGGAATGTATAAGGGGTGTTAGGGATAAGATTTGTACACAGAGAGTGCTGGCTGCCTGGAACATGCTGCCCGGAGTGGTGGTAGAGGCAGATACATTAGCGACATTGGAGAGATTCTTAGATAAGCACATGGATGATTGAAAAATGGAGGGTCATGTGGAAGTGAAATGTTAGATTGATCTTGGAGCAGGTTATATTGGCACAACAACGTGGACCGAAGGGCCTGTGCTGTTCTCTGTTTTCTGTACAGTGGATTCTCGTTAATTCTGACACACATTACCACCAGTACATTTTGGCTCAATTAAACGGCTGTCCCTATTAGCTGAAGTTTCATGGAGATAGTTAAAATGGTATTAAAAATGGTATTAACTGAGTAACAAATTATGTACTTAAAATGAAAATAGAGAATAAATTAGAACCCTACCAATGCCACATCAGTATTATAAAACAGTGCATTAGTTCCTAGTAGTTATTGACGGAGGAATTCATCCAGTGTACACTGATGTTTTCTTTTGATTGTTTGTATATGAACAAAATCAGCACAGATACCTTGTGCAGATAAAGGATTACCTTTGTACAATGTTTTCAAGGATTGCATCCTCTAAGTCTTCATTTGCATTGTAACATTCAAGATGATTTTTGATACTTTTAAATTCTTTGTAGCTTCTAAGTTGTTGTAGTGATGAAACCGTTTATTATTCACCCCTGGCAGTTTCTGACATTTCCAACCTCATTGCTTGAAACTACAGAGAGCAAAAGAGTTCTGAATTCTCTTAGTGCTTATTTCTCACTAATCATCAGTGACAAATGTCACAGATCTTTACACACAAATACACACAACTGTCAGTATTTAAAAACTGTTCACTTTAAGCATGGTGTAGTGTCTAACAGCCACGCAAGTGCACACGACTGACACTGGTTAGAAGCTGTCCCGTAACTGTCTCCCGTCCCGATTAAGTGGCAGAGTGTCCCAAATAAACGAAGGGAACCCTGGCTATTTTGTGGATTATTTTTTGTTCTAAATAAGTGGCTGTCCTGATTCACCAGTGGCCCAATTAATCAGAATCCACTGTAGCTGTGTATACAGGCGTAATGAAACACTTGTGTGCAGCAGTATCGCAACCCCATTGGATAAGAGCTGCAAGAAAAATAAATGTTAAGCTTTAATTGTACAAGAAAGAAGTCAATGATAACAAAAATAAACCACCAAAGTCCAGTGAAGTATTAAGTGGTAAAAATGGCCACACTGTTGCTGTATTGAGGTAGTGATTATGGTTGTGCAGGTTGGTTCAAGAACCTCATGGCTAAAGGGAAGAAGCTGGTCCTGAACCTGGTGGTGTGGGAGTTCAGGCTTCTGCGCCTCCTGCCCGATGGTAGCTGTGAGAAGATGGAATGGTGGGATCTTTGGTGATGGATACTCATCTTCTTGAGTCGGTACCTCATGTGGACACCAAATACTCTACTGGGGAAAACCTAAATTTGTCTTTCATTGATTGCTAAGAGAATTCAGGACCGTGACTGTAAAATTAATTAGAACATCTGTGGAAAGCAATTGGAATCCCATGTGACTATTGACGGGAAGGATTTTACAAAGCTAATTATGTGGCATTGAAAACTTTACTCTGTATTGAAGATACAATCAACAATCAACCTATGGGAGAGAAGGTAAATCATTGGGCACAGAATAGGAAGAAAAAAAATCAATGGTTATATTTGGTCTGGCTTTTTACATTTAACTACACTAAGTCTTGATGTATTTCATTTCAGGAATGGGAGGGCTTATTAAAAACCTGAGGAAGGGATGGTAGGTACTGGTTTAACACAATGAGAAAACATTGTTTTTCAGACTTTGAGCTGAGTAGAAGAGTTTCTCTTGCCAAGAGTCACTTTGTCACTTTATCATTTCTTGTCAGTCATCTTATGTTCAGATACCTCTGTACCTAGTATTAATTTACATACAATCAAAGTTCAAAGTAAGTTTATTATTGATGTTCATACGTGTCACTATATACAAGCTGAGATTCATTTTCTTGTGGGGATCCATAGAATAATAACCGTAATAGAATCAGTGGAAGACTGCACCAACATGGGCATTCAACCAATGTGCAACAGACAACAAACTGTGCAAATATAAAAAGAAATAAATAATAATAAATGTCAAGAACATGAGATAAAGAGTTCTTGAAAGTGAGTCTGTAGGTTGTGGGAACATTTCAATGATGGGGGTGAGTGAAGGTGAGTGAAGTTGTCCCCTTTGGTTCAAGAGCCTGATGGTTGAGGGGTAGTAGCTGTTCCTGAACCTGATGGTGTGAGTCCCGAGGCTCCTGTATTTTCTCCCTGATGGCAGTAGTGAGAAGAGACCATGTCTTGTGTGGTGTGGGTCCCTGGTGATGGATCTGCTTTCCTGTGACAGTGCTCCATGCAGATGTGCTCAGTGGTGGAGAGGACTTTGCCCATGATGGATGGGCCGTATCCACTACTTTTGTAGGATTTTTCATTGTAGTGTTTCCATGCCAGGCTGTGATATAGCCAGTCTACGTACAGAATATAAACTAATCTTTTCTATATGTGGCCACACTTAACAGTTACTTAGGATTGCTTATATATGTGTATTTATTGTGTTTTTATGCTTTTTGTGTTTATTTACGTTGTTTTGGATCCAGAGTAACAATCATTTTGCTCTCCTTTCCACTTGTGTACTGAAGAATGGCAATAAGCAATCTTGAATCTCAGATCTTTCGCTAACTGGATTAATTTTATTGTGCGCTCTGAGAAAGCTCGCCAACATCTTTAAGGAAAGATGTGCTGGCCCTGGGGAATGTCCTCAGGAGGTTCTCAAGAATGATCCCATCATTGAATGGCTTAATATGCGAGGAGTATTTGGTGTCTCTGGGCCTGTTCTGGATGGAGCCCAGAGGATGAGGGGAGAACATTGGCATATACATTAGGGGATATTGAAGAAACTCTTAGGCACATTGGTGACAGAAACAATGGCGGGCTATGCAGGATGGATGGGTTAGATTGATCCTACAGTGGATTAAAAGATTGTGGCTAAATACTGTGCTGTAATGTTCTATGTTCAAACAGATGACCCATCCTGATCACTTTACACAGGGTTGAAGCCCGACAAACTGGCTCATCTCTAGAATTCTCTTCCTAAATGTACTGCCCTCTCTCCCTTTCAGGCACTCATTCAACCCTGTGTCTTTGATTAAACCTCTGGATATCACCATTCAAGCAGTTTCTTTCAAATGAGTATCCAATTTCATGTTTCATTGAGTCAAACAGCATGGAAGCTGGTCCTTTGACCCACAGTCTGTGCCAGTCCTCAGATACCCACCTGCACAAGTCCTAAACATCTCATTCTATTCTCTCCACATTCCTGTTAGCTCACTTTAGATTCTACTACCCAGCAACATGCTTTACGGTGCCCAACTAACCTGCCAGCCTGCACATCTTGGAGCAGCCAGAGGAAATCCATGTGGTCATGTGCAAGCTACCTACAGGTAGCACCCATTGTCAGGATTGATCCAAAGTCACTGGAACCCTAAGGCAACAGTTCTACTTTACACACTACTGTGTTGTCCCGTTACGTTGTTACCAACGGAAATAGCGTAAGAACAGACCATGTGGACTCCCGAGCCTACTCTGCCATTTAATAGGAGCAGAATAACCTCAGCCCCATTTTCAAGCCTACTCCCCATAACCACGGTGGAGGGTCTCAGCCTGTTCATTTCCCTCTACAGATGAAGCCTGGCCTATTTGAGTTCCTCCAGCTTCTTTGTGTTTGCTTCAGATATTCCGTATCTGCAGTCTTTTTTGTTCTTTTAACCTTGCCTCCCTCGTAGATCAAAAATCCATCTACCTCATTCTTGACTATATTCAGGGCTGAATCTCCACATTGCATGAGGGTGTGGGGGGGGTAGAGAATTCCAAAAAGCCCACCACCTTCCACTAGCAGATCTTTATTATTAGCAGAAGATTTATGGATGATTTTGGGAAAATGAAGGGAAAGTTATGGCCAACAATCACACTAATCAATAGCCTGTAACTTCCCTTATCAAAGCTGTGCTTCTGAACCACCTGTATGACCTGGCACTTCAGCAATCTTCTGGAGGATTCGGTGAACTGGAGTCTCGCGGTGGAGTGCAGTTGCAGCAGAGAAGCTGGGGTCCGAGAGCCAGGAACGAGCCTCCATTTGCCCATTTCTGGGGCAGAATCGACGTGGTAGACCTGGGCCCAAAAGCAAGGAATGAGCGACATTTACCGATTTAAGCGCAGGGCCAGATTAAAAAAAGGTCAGTGTATTGGGGCCTGAGGAAAGTATGGGCTGGCGTTCAGCTCTCTGCTCCATGAGGTTTACTCGTCTCTGTGCTGAAATGAGGTTGGGGCTTGCAAATGATGTCTCCTGGATTGGCTGCAGCAACGAACTGGCTTCCTGGCTGTGGATTTAGTTCTGTGTGTGATTTGTTTACTCTTAATTGTTTGCACGATTTGCTCTCTTTTCACACATTGGGTGTTTGACGGGTTCTTTGTTTCTGTGGCTGCCTGTAAGAAGACACATTTCAAAGTTGCATAGAGTGTACACACATTGATAATATATGAACTTTGAAGTTCAAGGATAATTTGAAAATCACCATTACGGAACAGACCACACATAGCAACAGAGATGAAGATACACAAGGGAATATTTAACTCTATGTTGGTTCCCCCCATCTAGAATCATAGAATTGTATAGCTTCGAAAGCAGCCATCACTAACACTATCACAGTGCCAGCAACCTGCGTTCAGTTCTGCTGTTATTTGTATATTCATTCTGTGACTGCATGGGTTTCATGGGGGCTGCTCCGGTTTCCTCCCACATGACAAATATTAGATTAGATTAGATTAAACTCAGTCCTCGTTTATTGTCATTTAGAAATGCATGATTTAAAAATGATACAATGTTCCTCCAGAATGATATCACAGAAACACAAGACAAACCAAGACTAAAACTGACAAAAACACATAATTATAACATATAGTTACAACAGTGCAAAGCATTACTGTAATTTGATAAAGAGCAGACCATGGGCACGGTAAAAAAAAGTCTCAAAGTCCTGATAGCCTTATCATCTCACACAGACGATAGAAGGGAGAAACTCTCCTTGCCACGAACCTCCAAACGCCGCAAACTTGCCGATGCAGAACCATTGGAAGCATCCGACCACAGCGGACTCTGAGTCTGTCTGAAAACCTCGAGCCTCCGACCAGCCCTTTGACACCAAGCACTGAGCACCATCCTCTGCCGAGCGCTTCGACTCTGCCCCGGCCGCCGAGCAACAAGCAAAGCCGAGGATTCGGGGCCTTCCCCTCCGGAGATTTTGGACCACACAGTAGCAGCAGCAGCGAAGCAGGCATTTCAGAAGTTTCACCAGATATTCCTCCGTGCTCTCACGTCCGCCTCCATCAAATCAGGATTGTGCGCGGCACCCTACTTGACAAATAACAGACATCACCACCGGAGTGGCCGCTGCCATCTTCTCTTCTCAGCTCCTGGATATGTCCAGGTTAGTAGATCAATTGGTCACATTGATGTAATTGGGCAGACTCTTTGGGCCAGAAGGGATGTATGTCTAAATAAAAATAAGTACTAAAATCAGATGCTGAAACTTTGAAATATAAACTGAAAATGCCAGAAGCATCTGAAGAGTTAGTCAGTACCTGTGGAGCAAGAAACATAATTAACCATAATTAACATTTCAGGTTAGAGAGCCTTCTTCAGAGCTGGGAAAAAGGGAGAACAGTGAGTTCTGAATGCAAAACATTTCTTTCTCATGTATTTTGCCAATACTTCATGGCCAGACATATGCAACTCTGCATCATGCTCAAACATTGAATCTATTGTGTTTCTTTATTCTACTATGAATGCCTGCTAGAAAATGAATCTCAGGGTAGCATATGGTGATGTATACACCCTTTGATAATAAATTGAATTTGAACATTGAGTTGCAGAGCAGGTGGGGTGAGCAATGAATAGGTCAAAGGGAACGTGATATGGGGAGGCTCCGGTTGCCATGGACACAAGTTGTGGCAGGCGTAATGTCAGAGGATGAAAGTACAAAGATGCATAAAATGGTGTCAGATGCAGGCCTGTGTGAGATATCCAGGCTGTGTTAGCAGAAAGAGAGAAAAGCAACATAGAGATTACATTTTTTATGTATTTATTTTATTTACAAGCCCTTCTGGCCCTTCAGGCTGCACCTCCTAGCAACTCACCGATTTAACCCTAGCCTAAATACCGGGCAATTTACAATGACCAATTGACCTACTAAGCGGTACGTCTTGGGCCTGTGGGAGAAAACTGGAACACCAGGAGGAAACCCACACAGTCACAGGGCGAACGTACAAACACTTTACAGGTAGCAGCCAGAATTGAACTCAGAACTCTTGACGTCCGAAGCTGTAACAGTGTTGTGCTATCCGCTACACTACTGTAGCACCCCAGAGAACAGAATAGCAGAGACTTGCGACAGGAAAGGACAGACCATAAGCAATTGATTTTGTTGCCTTCTCCTGTTTATTTTCCCACAGCTAAAATATGTTCCACCATTAGCATAATTATTCAAATGATGTTTACTCTCCTCTGCAGCTCTCCTTAGTGGCATGTTCTTTAAATGAGTAGGACATTATAAGAGAGTATTAGTGCAACACAATTAAGCCTCAAATTATGAAACAGAATCTGATTATCATAATGCAGTAAACCCCAGATTATGTTATTAACAACAACTTTATCATAAATATTGCAAACTTACTCTTTATCTGTATAAACATGGGCGGATCTAAACAAGGGCGGAATTTAACATGATGTTTTATTTTGCACATAGTTGTGATGCAGTAACTGCTGCTAAGGACAACTTTTTCTTCCTTGACATTGAGGGCTTGCTCAGGCATTTCAATCAGCCATTAGGACTCAGCACATTGAGAACTCTGGTCCCAAGCCTGGCTTAGAAAGGAGGAGCGCTGGGCATGGGGCTAGTAGCATCATCCCGTATAAACCCAGTACTACAAAAACACCAGCTGAAGCTCTGAAGCCCCTGGGAGAGGAAAGATCTTCACTGAGAAGACATATGATGGGCTACACCTGGGGACAGCTTGAATGACGGGCCCAGGACTCTTGTGACCTGCTGTCAGCAGCATATGCCTCAGTAGGGACGATGGGCTTGCTACATTACTGGAACAAAGTAATAGTGGTATTTATTCTTCCTTGAAGAACATCACCATTAATGATGCCAGTGTTTTAATCTATGCATTTAGCTAATGAGATGGATTTGAAGCTTTCAGCTGCCATGGTGGGATTTTGAGTCATACCTCATCAAACCACTGGTTACCAAGTCTAGTAGAGTATTAGAATCATAGAAAAGTACAGCATAGAAACTGGCCCTTTGGCCCATCTAGTCCATGCCAAAACCATTTATGCTGCCTACTGCCATCGATCTGCACCGGGACCATAATACTCCATACCCCTACCATCCATGTACCTATCCAAACCACACAAATGATGAAATCAAGCTTGAATGCACCACTTGTGCTGGCAGCTTGTTCCACATACTCACAACCCACTGACTGAAGAATTTTCCCCTCATCTTCTCCTTAAATATTTCACCTTTCACCCTTAACCCATGACCTCTGATTGAAGTCCCACCCAACCTCAGTGGAAAACGCCTGCTTACATTTACCCTATCTATACCCTTTCTAATTTTGTAACGTGTCTATCAAATCCTCTCAATATGCTAAGTTCTAGGGAATAAGGTCTTAACCTATTCAATTTTCCAGTATAATCATAATTTTGTGTGGTAGTTTAGACAGTGAGTTACTGTAGCTACTAATTAAGTTAGATTTTCCATTCTGACAGACAATCAGCGGCCACTTTATTAGGTACATCTGTACATCTGCTCGTTAATGCAAATATCTGGTCAGCCAATCATGTAACAGCAACTCAATACATAAAAGCATGCAGATGTGGTCAAAAGGTTCCGTTGTTGTTCAGACCAAACATCAGAATGGGGAAGAAATATGAACTAAGTGACTTTGACCATGGACTGATTGCTGGTGCCAGATGAGGTGGTTTGAGTATCTCCTGGGGTGTTCATGCGCAACAGCCACTTGAGTTTTGCAGAGAATGATGTGGAAAAACAAAAATCATCCACTGAGCGGCAGTTCTGTGGGTGAAAATGCCTTGTTAATGAGAGAGGGCAGAGGAGAACGGCCAGACTGGTTCAAGCTGACAGGAAAGTGACAGTAACTCAAATAACCACACATTCCAACAGTGGTGTGCAGAGGAGCGTACGTCAACACACTGCACATCACACCACACCTTGAAGTGGATGGGCTACCGCAGCAGAACATACACTCAGTGGCCAGTTTGTTAGGTAAGGAGATACCTAATAAAGTTACCCCAGAATGTAGATGCATAACCTTCACAGAGTAGTCAGTTCTTCTCCTTATCTGACCAAAAGGTAGCTTCAGTATAAACCTCCTCCTGCCTTCCCCACCCTTTAGGAAAGTGCAAGATGCAGGAACTACACACATAAAATGCTGGAGGAAATCAACAGGTCAGGCAGCATGTACGGGAGGGAGAAGACAGTCAATGCTTTGGGCTGAGATTAACGGGAAGGAGGAAGAAGCCACAATAAGAAGCAGGATGGAGGGAAAGGAGTACAAGCTGATGAAGGGTCTCGGCCTGAGATGTCAACTGTTTATTCATTTCCGTAGATGCTGCTGAGGTCCTCCAGCAAATTGTGTTTGTTGCTTTGGATTTCCAGCATCTGCAGAAATATCTCTCATGTTTGTGAGATGTGGCGGCCGCCACTCCTTCAATGAAAGATCAGAAGTGACAGAGTGAATTCTGGGATTTATTTATAAGCGAGTATTCAACTCAAAATGAAGGATAGGGTGATGAGTTATTGCAAAGGAGTATTGCCTGGGATTAACATAACGGCAGAAACAATATAATCTTGGGAAGCCAGATAGCTGTGAGAAGGCAGACACAAGAGATTGCAGATGCTGGAGTCTGGAGCAACAAACAATCTGCTGGGGGAGCTCAGCGAGTCGGGCAGCATCCGTGGGGGAGAGGAACTGTTGGTGCTTCAGGTTGATATCCTGCATTAGGACACTTCCTTGGGAATATGCTAATAATCCTAGTTTCAAAGGAAAGGTGAGTACAGTTGTTCTCACAGAAACAGAGAAAGACAAGAGAGAGGTGGTCAAAGTGGAGAAGAGGTTATGAAGGTGAATGCAAAGTCGATCAGTGTTATCAATGACAGCAGAAATGTAGATATGGGTGGTTGGCATCTGTCTGTCTCAAAGGAGTATGGGTGATCATCATCATCACAAGCCTGGGCGGAAGGTGTGGAGATCCTGAGTAATCAACATTCTCCTCTTGGGCTCACCCGTGTAGTCCAGTGGAAAGCTTATGAAGCAATAAGTTTGGCACCAGCTTGACTGAATGAGCTGCGGGAAGGACGTTCAGTGACGTCCAGCTGCCTTAGGGGCTCCACTCCGGATTCGCTGTCTGGGTTTACTCCCGTAGCCTTCGTCTCTCCCGAGGCTGCTCACCCCACAAGACAGTAGAGCTATTACTGGGTATCTGCTCATAGCTGGATATCTTGTTCACGAGCACCAGGGCATGTCCATATGCCGGTGGGCCTGCATTCTACGTGTGCAGGGTCCAGACCTCCTCCCGTTCCTCTGTAGTTCAGCCTGAGTCCAAAAGGGGCTCAGTTTCTGTGTGTCACCAGCAAGGAGGCACTACATGGGGATTGCTATTGGAGAGGCTATGTACTGGCAGGGAGGGACTTACACATTCAACTCTCCTTTTCACAAGACTGTTAGCCAGCGGTGGAAGCTAAAAGTGAGAGTGACAAGCACTACCCACTACACTAATACACTAGACACGTCACAACAGCCATGTAGACGTAAGAACATACATAAGAACCTGCTGTATTGCAGAGAGTCATTAGAGCCATAGAAAAGTACAGCACGAGAACAGGCCCTTCAGCCCATCTAGTCCATGCTGAACCATTTAAACTGCTTCGTCCCATCGACCTGCACTGGGACCATAGCCTTCCACACCCCTACCATCCATGTACCTAAACTTCTCTTAAATGTTGAAATCAAGCTCACATGCATCACTTTCACTGGCAGCTCATTCCATACTCTCATAACCCTCTGAGCGAACAGATTTCCCCTCACGTTCCCTGTAAACCTTTCACCTTTTACTCTTAACCCATGACCTCTACTTGTTATCCCACCCAACCTCAGCGAAAAAAGCCTGCTTGCATTTGGGCCGAGATCCTGCATCAGTCCTGAAGAATTGTCGCGGCCTAACATTGACTGTTTATATTCATTTCCATAGATACTGCCTCATCTGCTGAGTTCCTCCAGCATTTTGTGTGTGTTGCTTTGGATTTCCAGCATCTGCAGACTGTCTCGTGTTTGTTAATGCAGAGATTTCTCCCTGTCTTGTACTGACTAATTAACTTCTCCCCTGTGCTGACATTTAATTTTCTCTGTAATGTTAATTTTCTGCAAAGCTCACTCTGTATGATAAGAAAATTAGACTCACTAGATATGTGTTTGTTTCAGTATTCCTGCATCTGTAGGTTTTTGCATATTGATTGGGTTTAAGGCAGTGTTTTGAGAATATTTCTGAAATATTACAAGCTTTGAGGTCAAATAGTCACTTTTATACATCAATGTGCAAATATGCCAAAGGATAATTACCAAATCTTTTTGAAGTCACAATATCTCATATCTTGAAAAATGTATTAAGTATCTTGTATGACAGTGTCACAACTACTCAAAGTTCAAAGTGTCCAATGCAATCTAGCTATCCAATACAAGTCTTTGGAAGCTTATCTAAATGATGCAAATAAATAACAAAGCACAAGTCCCAGCTTGACAGATAATAGAACAGGAGTTGGGATGTTATGTTGAAATTGTGTAAGACATTGGCGAGGCCTAATTTGGAGTATTGTGTGCAATTTTGGTCACCTACCACAAGGAAAGATGTCAATAAGATTGAAAGTGTACATAGAAAATTTACAAGGATTTTTGCCAGGACTGGAGTACCCGAGTTATAAGGAATGATTGAAAAGGTTTGAACTTTATTCCCTAGAATGTAGAAGATTAAGGAGAGATTTGATAGAGGTATACAAAATTATGAGGGATATAGGTAGGGTAAATGCAAGCAGGCCTTTCCCACTGAGGTTGGGTGAGATTATAACTGGATGTCATTGGTTAAGGGTGAAAGGTGAAATGTTTAAGGGGAACATGAGGGGAAACTTCTTCACTCAGAGGATGGTGAGATTGAGGAGCGAGCTGCCAGTGCAAGTGGTGGGTACGATTTTGATTTTGGCATTTATGAGAAGTTTGGATGGGTACAATGAGTACATAGATGGAGGAGGTGGCAGTATGGAGTGATAAAGTCTGGGTGCAGGTCAATGGGACTAGGCCATTTAAATAGTTCAGCATGGACTAGATGGGCTGAAGGGTGTGTTTTTATGCTGTAGTCTCCTGTGACTCTATGACTGTATAAGGAGTAGAAAGAGTGAAATTAGAAAGACTAATAAACTTATGAGAAAGTTTGAAAGACTAGAGAGGTTGAAATTTATCTGCTATCTTATATTCTGGAGTTATAAGGTTGTCACATGTATATTGAACTTCCCTTCTGAGATTTGGTGCACTCAAGAAACCAAATTTCATGAGTAGATTACAATGGACATTGAGGACACACGAGGGACTGCAGATGCTGGAATATGCTGAAAGAGTACATCATTAACGCAGGAGATTCTGCAGAGGCTGGAAATCCAGAGTAAAGGCTGATTTATACTTGTGCGTCAAGCTTGCGCTGTAGCCTACGCAAGTGGGCAATGCCGTTGTGAGCATTTATACTTGCGCGTTGGTGTGTCTGTGTTGCTCTGCAATTCGCGCACGTCACACATGCGCACACACCTGCCCGTGCAAGGCTTCATGGTCATGGTAGTCTTTTTCGGGGTAAACAAGTT
Source organism: Mobula hypostoma (assembly GCF_963921235.1). NCBI lineage: Eukaryota > Metazoa > Chordata > Chondrichthyes > Myliobatiformes > Myliobatidae > Mobula > Mobula hypostoma. The sequence goes on from NC_086107.1 coordinate 10,788,841, forward strand.
TGAAGCGAGCGTCTTTTTTTGTAAAAGCGAAATGTGTCCTCCATAATTTAAGAGGTCTGTAAAGCTTTATGGAAAGCATTGCAGCCAGAGTTCCTTCCCTGCCCTTCAGTCGCCCAATGGAAAGCGTAGGAGGAAATGCGATGCTACCAAGCAGACCAATCACAGTTGTTGCAGTCTGCGTTGCCGCGACGCGAGGTTACATTTTGGGAGAGGTGTGCGTCAGGCTACAGCGTAGGGATCTGCGTAGGGTTCGCGGTTACGCTGTACTTACGGCGGCGATTTGATGCAGAAGTATAAATCAGCCATTACTCACACAAAATGCTGGGGGATCTCAGCAGGTCAGGTAGCATCTATGCAGAGGAATAAAAAGGTGATGTTTCGGGCCGAGACCCTTCATCAGGACTAATTGCTGGAGGAACTCAGCACTGGCACCCATGGGGTACAGGGGAGTGGGGGGAGGTAGAGGGATTGTTGACATTTCAGGCGGAAACCCTGCATCAGGACTAAAGGTGAAAAGGGGGACTGACCAGTGTAATGAGGAGAGGGGAGGTATTGAGGCAGGGGTCAGCCAGTGATCATCGGAACAAGGAGCGGTGAAGTACGAGTCATAGACTGAGCCTGGAAATAGAGGGGTGTAGCTGAAAAATAGGGGTAATGATAGACAGAGAAATACAAAAAAAGGGGCAAATGTAGCCACTTTCTCTAGTCTTAAATGCATTGTAGTCTTTGGAGACACAAGAAAAACTGAAGGTGTGGTATTCTGGGCCCATTACTCCTTCTCTTTCCCCTCCCCTAGTCCCCATCTAACCTGTCCCTCACCCACTCCTTCCTTCATCTCTTCTCTACCTCTATCCCTTCATTCCATGGTCCTCTGTCCTCTCCCACCAACCTTTTGCCTCTTCCACCTACACCTGCAATCCTCTCAGATCATTTCTGCTTCTTCCCCTCTCATTGGATCCAGCTATCACCACCAGCCCATGCCCGTCTCCCTCCCACACTCTTCTATTCTGGCTCCTGCCCCCTTTCCTTTCCAGTCCCGATGAAGAGACTTAGGTCAAAACTTCAATGTTTATTTCAATCCATAGATGCTGCCTCACCTGCTGAATTCCTCCAGCATATTTTTTATATGCATTTGAGTTTTTGGCATCGGTCAGACCACACCTGGACTATTGTGAGCAGTTTTGGGTCCCTTATCTGAGAGAGGATGTTCTGGCATTGGAAAAGGTCCAGATGAAGCTCATGAGAATGATCCTGGGAATGAAAGGGCTAACGTAAGAGATTGAATGGATGTGGAAGAGATGTTTCCTATAGTGGGGGAGCCTAAGACCAGACGGTACAGCCTTAGAATAGAGGGACATCCATTTAGAACGGAGATGAGGAGGGATTTCTTTAGCCAGATGGTGGTGAGGTTGTGGAATTCATTTCCACAGATAGCAGTGGAGGTCAAGTCACTGGGTACATTTAAAGCAGAGGTTGATAGGTTCTTGATGAGTCAGGGCTTCAAAGGTTACGTGGAAAAGGCAGGAGAATGGGGTTGAAAGGGATAATAAATCAACCATGATGGAATGGCAGAACAGACTTGATGGGCTGAATGGACTAATTCTTCTCCTATGCCTTATGGTCTTTTGTTTTGTTCAGCCAGACTCATGGTCAGAAAATAGTTAGCATGAAATATAGCTTGAATGCAGGTCTCTACAGTACATGTAAAGGTGAGTTGTGATTTAATAGCACTTAATATAAATTGGGTAATGTTCTTCCCTTGACCAAGGCAAGTTCGGAACCCCTGCACTGCTCCACCACACTCCCATTGTTTTGACAACCATTACGACATCCATGCAGCAAATTACAAAATCCATGTTGATTAATAGCCTGAAAGCCCATGTGTAATTGAAATTAATGAGGAATACAGCATATGGAAATGATGCATTATTACAAGAATTAGCTATTAATTTTAATCCTGTGTGTCACTTGCTTGAATTGGAAAATGTCTATGTATTGCAACAAGAAACTATTCCAAGCACATTCATGGTTTAAGCAGCAATTCTAAATGTGATGAAATGCTTGATAGGTTTGGTAACATGGCCGTTGTGTTATTGAGCTGGTAAAGTAAAAGGCTGGGTGAATGCGAGTTGAAGTCCAACTGCAGCATATGGGAAATTTTAAAACCGTGAATTAAATTAATGTGTAATTAAAAATCTGCTTTGATAATCCTGAACATTCAGTTCCCAGCAAAAGCAATATGGCTTGGAAATTTGCCATACTTATCTGAGTTGGCTTATTCTAGTCTTCCTGACCCACAAATACACTCAATGGTCTGTTTATTAGGCACCTCCTGTATCTAATCAAGGCACCAGAGTGTATGTTCATGGTCTTCTGCTGCTGTAGCCCATCCACGTCAAGGTTCAATGTGTTATGCATTGGGAGATGCTCTTCTGCACACCACTGCTGTAACATGTGGTTATTTGAGTTACTGTTGACTTTCTGTCAGCTTGAACCAGTCTGACTATTCTCCTCTGAACTCTATCATTAACCTGACGTTTTCACCCACAGATCTGCTGCTCACTAGATGTTTTTTGTTTCTTGCGCCATTCTCTGTAAACTCCAGAACAGGGTTTCCCAACCTTTTCTGTGCCATGAACCAATACCATCAAGCGAGGGGTTCATGGAACTCAGGTTGGGAACCCCTACTCTAGGGACTATTGTGCACGAAAATCCAAGGAGATCAGCAGTTTCTGAGACACTCAAATCAACCTGTCTGGCACCAACAATCATTCCACAGTCAACGTCACTTAGATTACATTTCTTCCCCATACTGATGTTTGGTCTGAACAACAACTGAACCTCTTGACCATGTCTGCCTGCTTTTATGCATTAAGTTACTGCCACATGATCGGTTGATTATATACTTACATTAATGAGAAGGCCAACAGATATACCTAATAAAGTGGCCACTGAGAATATGTTGGTGATTTTGCTCTGCATTCTGGCTGTATGATGTAGTGTCTGTTTGTACGGATTAGTTATCATAATCCAGGGGCCAGGTCTCCAAAAGCAGGAACAACATTTCATGTCCCACTATGTCAGATGGAAAATTTAATTTGGAGTGATAGGAATGAAATTAATCTGGCTAGTTAACAGCCCTAAAGAAAGAAACCTGTAATTATTACCAGGCCAGCTCAAAACATGACTCTGGTCCCAGAGAAACAACCCAGTTCTTTTCACACCTCAAACAGAATTTGCAAAAGCCAGCAAAAATTTTGTGAATTTATAAAAAGAAAAAAAATTGGCTTAGAAAGCAAATTACTTCAGATCAACCATCCACTTCGAATGGGCTTCAGCAATCCAAGATGATGGGCCACTCCTCTCCTTCAAGGTTAACTGAGAATGGGCAATAACACTGACACAAGGGATTCTGCAGATGCTGGAAATCCAAAACAGCACACACGAAACACTGGAGGAGCTCAGCAGGGGAGGGAGGCAGCATTTATGGAGAGGAATAAACAGTCGGTGTTTCAGGCTGAGCCCCTTCATCATTTATTCCTCTCCACTGATGCTGCCTAACCTGCAGATTTCCTCCTGCATTTTGTGTGTGTTGATAATAAACACTGGACTTTTTAACCTTCCTCTACCAGCAAAACCACATGTGAAAATAAAATATATTTTTTAAAAATTCCCCAATTTTTCAGGAGATTCTTTATGATAGAGTCATAGAGAAATACAGCACCAAAAAGACCCTTTGGCCCAAACGTGTCCATGCTAACCAAGATGTATATTAAAGCTAAACCAGTTTCCCAGCACTTGGCCTGCAGGTCCTACAAAAAGTAGTGGATATGGCCCAGTAGTGGATACAGGTAAAGCCCTCCCCACCATTGGACACAGCTACATGGAGTGTCGTCAGGGGAAAACAGCGTCCATCATCAAAGACCCCCACCACCCAGGCCATGCTATCTTCTCACTGCTGCCATCAAGAAGTAGGTACAGGAGCCTCAGGACTGTCACCACCAGGTTCAGGAACTGTTATTACCCCTCAACCGTCAGGCCCGTGAACCAAAAGGGATAACTTCACTTAACTTCACTTGCCCATCTCTGAAATGTTCCCACGAGCTATGAACTCACTCTCAAGGACTTTTCATCTCATGTGTTTGGATACTATTGTTTGTTTGTTTGTTTATTTATTTATTATTTTGCACTGGTTATACACCCAGTTAGTGCATTCTTTCACTGATTCTATTATGGTTATTGGATTTATTGAGTATGCTCACAAGAAAATGAATCTCAGGATTAAATATGGTAGTTTATATGTACTTTAATAATAAAGTTTTGAACTTGTACGTCTCTAAAATCTTGTCATCCATATACCTGTCCACATAGTTTTCAAATGTATCTAATAAACCTGCTCAACCAGTTTGTCTGGCAGCTCGTTCGCTGTATTTACCTTCTACAGTGTAAAAAGGTTGCCCCATATTCTTAGTAAACCTTTCACCTCTCCTTATGAAAGGTCTCATCCCGAAAAGTTGACTGTTTAATCCCCTCCACAGATGCTGCCTGACTTGCTGAATTCCTCCAGCATGTGGCATAGATTGTTTAAAATCATAAGACCATAAGACATAGGAACAGAGTTAGGCCACTCAGCTCTTCAAATCTGCTCCACCATTCTATCATGGCTGATTTATTATCCCTCTCAACCCCATTCTCCTGTCTTCTCTCCATAACCTTTGACACCCTTAATAATCAAGAACCCATCAACCTCTGCTTCAAATACACCCAAAGACTCGGCCTCCACAGCCCTCAGTGGCACTGAATTCCACAGATTCACTGCCCTCTGGCTAAAGAAATTCGTGGTCATCTTTGTTCTAAAGGGATGTACTTGTATCCTGAGGTTTCACCCTCAGGTCCTGGACTCCACAACTGTAGTTAATATCCTCCCAATGTCCATGTTATCTAAGCTAGGGGTTCCCACTCCTTTTTATGCCATGGACCAATACTATTAAGCAAGGGATCCATGGACCCCAGGTTGAGAACCCCTGATGTAGGCCTTTCAGTGTTTGATAGTTTTCAGCAAGATCATCCCCCTCCTCTTTCTTCTAAAGTTCTCTTATGTCCTCTTGTTTTTGATTCCCACACCCTGGAAAAAAGACCCACCACCCAATCTGTGCCCCTCTGCCTCAATATTCTATACCACTATCTTGCCCTTCCTTTCTGGGCCTGTAAACTTGGGGAGGGGGGGTTGCTGGAAGAGTTCATGCACATGAGGCAGACAGGAAATCTAAGAGGCAGATTTTTTTTCATGTCTATGTTATCATTCCAGATAAGTGTGAACGTTTTGAAGCAAAGTTCTGAAATAATGAGCAGATGGTTGGAAAATATTGTGCTAAGGTTGCAAAGCTGCTAAGCATTTAAAATGTGCATTCTGTCTTGCTGGCATGGAAGCTGAAGCATTTGGAAGTGAGTTTTAGTGGAAATTGTCCATCTCATCAATCATACCCTCAGTCACAAAAGCCCAATTGAATCACTCCTTTCTTTTCAGTTACTGTACTGGTTCATCTCCTCTCCTCTTGCTTCCTTTGGGGTAATTGTGGCTTTCGAGATTCCGATTTATATATCACAGGTACAGTACTGTGTAAAAAAGGCTACCTCTGACATCCCGTTTATACGTCCCTTCCCGTGAGCGTGTCGGTGTCCTCCAGGTAGTCTGGATTCCTCATGTAGTCCAAAGACACACCAGACTGTAATTTATATTGCTTCCCTTCAGATTGTTGGTGTTTTCTTTCTTGTGGCCAATTGGCGGGTGGGTGATCTGTTAATTTATTGTGTGTAAGATGGTGGTTGGGGTTTTTCTATGCTACTATTACTGTTCTTTTCTGCAAGTGAGGGGGTCAGGGATTGTTATTGTAGCTGTTTTTCTGTGAGTGAGGGTTTTGGGGATTGTTGTTGACGCTGTTGTTCTTCTGTGAGTCAGGGGGTTGGGGATTGTTATTGTAGCTGTTGTTTCTCTGAGTGAGGGGATCAGGGATTGTTATTGTAGCTGCTGTTTTTCTGTGAGTGAGGGTGTTGTCGATTGTTATTGTCGTTGTTTTTTTCTGCAGAGTAAGGGAGGGGATTTGATGATATTGTTGCTGTTTTTTTCTTCAGGGAGGTTGTTGGGGATTTTGGGGTCTGTGAGTTTTGTTTCTTTTCTTTGTCATGCTGGCGGGGAGTTGATTTTTTTTCTCTCAACAACTCCCATGGTCTTTCTGTATTTCGTGGCTATCTGGAGAAGACAAATATCAGAGATGCATTGCACATGCATACTTTGACAATAAAATGAACCTTGAACTTTTGAACCTTTGGTCAGTAGGTCTTTATAAATTGTCATGTGATTAGGCTAGTGTTAGGTGGGTTGCTGAGTGTTGCATCTCATTGGGCCAAAAGGGCTTCTTCCACACTCTATCTCTAAATAAAAAATAAAAATGAAAGGGTTAAAAAAGATCAACCTAACCCTTTCCTCCTACATAGCACTCCATTTTTCTATAATCCATGTGCTTAGCTAAGAGTTCCTTAATGTATCTGCTTCTACCACCACTCCTAGGAGCGCATTCCATGCACCCAACACTCTCTGTGTAAAAAAACTCACCTCTGACAAGCGTCCCATAATATCCTCCAATCGACTTAAAATTATGCCCCTATGCATTAGCCATTTCTGTCCTGGGAAATGGTAGAATATCTTAAAATGTAGAAGTGAAAATCTCTGTATGTTTTTCCATACTCACAGATAAAATCAAAAACCAATTCGTGGGGAAACTGGTGAGATTTAAAGATGCAATCAAAATATATTTTAGATTTCCATTCAGCTTTAGTTATCACACGTACATTGAAACATACAGTGAAATGTGTTGTTTATGTTAACAACCAACACACCCAAGGATATGCTGAGAGCAGCCTGCAAGTGTCACCAACATAGCATGCCCTCAATACGGCAGAAAAACCCAGACAACAAAACAAAACCCAACAAGCAACAAGATAACAGCAAAACAAACCCCATTCTTCTCTCCCTCCTACCCACACACCCACACAGTCCTCCAGCCTCAGGACAGGGTGCCTTCGGCCTCCAGGCTACAGCGGACTTGGAGTCACAGATACCGGGCCTTCACCTTCCCCGGTGGACTGATTCGCCGACAGTCACACTCTCGGGGCTTGGATGTATTTCAGGAAAAGATGGATGTAGAGGAGAGAAACACACTGGGGTTTTATGGCAAAAGGACTACAAGTTGCAATGGCGGAGGCACATCTTAATATCTTGGTTGAGTGAGCTAGGGCTTTTCTCTTTGGAGTGAAGGAGGATGAGGTGACTTGACAGAGGTATAGATGACAAGAGGCGTAGAATGGACAGCCAGAGACTTTTTCCCCAGGGTAGAAATAGCTAATATGAAGAAGCATAATTATGGGGGGGGGTGTTGTCAGAGGTAATTTTTTTTACAAGGAGAGTGGTGGGTGTATGGATTGTGTAGAGGCCAAGTCTTTGGGTATACTTAAAGTGGAGGTGGCTAGGTTCTTGATTAGTCAGGGCATCAAAGATTATGGGGAGAAGACAGGAAAATGGGGTAGAGGGGGATAATAAATCAGCCTTGATAGAATGGCAGAGCAGATTCAATGGGCCAGATGTCCTGATTTTGCTCCTGTGTCTTATTGTCTTATGTTCTAAGGCACTCCATGACTGTCTCCAGTGGTAAAATGTGCAGTAAAATGTGCTATTCTAATTCCTAGACAGGGAAATCTTATTCATCAAAAGAATCAGAATCAGGTTTAGTATTGCTGGCATATATCTTGAAATTTGTTGTTCTGTGACAGCAGTACAGAGCAATACATGAAATATGTTATAAATTACCATAAGAAATATATATATAAATTTAATAAGTAATGCAAGGAGAGAGCAAAAATAGTTCATTGTGCGTTCAGAAACCTGATGGCGGAGGGGAAGAAGCTGTTCCTAACGTGTTCAGTGTGTGTCTTCAGGTTCCTGTACCTCCTCTCTGATGGCGGCTGTGAGAAGAGGGCATGTCCTGGGTTGTGGGGGTTCAAAATGATGGATGTGCCTTTCAGAGGCATCGCTTTTTCAAGATGTCCTCGATGGTGATGAAACCAGTGCCTGTGTTGGAGCCGTCTGCGTTTACAACCCTCTGTGACTTTTTCTAATCCTTTGTGATATTTACTTACCTAGAATGATTGGCTTGTTTCCATGATGTAGCTTTTCCACAATTCTCAGCAATTTGTAAGTAAGTATTTCCTTTTAGTCTACCAAGGCTACCAGCAGCATGACCTTTACACCCTGAAGAATGTTGTGTGATATCTCCTTAACTCATGTATGAGTTAAGTTCGTGGCCTAAGGTAGAAGGAGTCAATTTTAGAAAACCTAGCTCATTTATTTTTCAACATAGTCCCCTCCTTCATTTATACACTTAGTCCAGCGGTCGTGGAGCATACGGATCTTGGACCTCCAGAAAGTGTCCACAGCAGGGGTGATTGATAAGTTTGTGGCCTAAGGTAAAAGGAGATCAGTTATACAGCTCTCATTACATGCACATGCAGGTCAACTCTTTGAGTGATATGCAGAAAGTTTGAAGTTAATAACTCATCAGGGGTGAATGATAAGTTCGTGGCCTAAGGTAGAAGGAGATGAGTTATTAACTTCAAACTTCCTGCATAATCACTCAAGGAGTTGAACTGCACGCGCATGTAACGAGAGCCGTATATCTCATCTCCGTCTACCTTAGGCCACGAACTTATCAATCACCCCCGCTATGGACACTTTCTGGAGGTCCAAGATCCGTATGCTCCACGACCTCTGGACTAAGTGTGTAAATGTAGGAGGGGACTATGTTCAAAAATAAATGTGCTAGGTTTTCTAAAATTGACTCCTTCTACCCTAGGCCACAAACTTATGAATCACCACTCATATTTTGCAATGTTAGCATGAGCTTTGATAATGACAGATTAAACCTAGACACATGAAGTCATATCAAGCACATTTCTTTAATTGAGATCTGGCACCCAGAAACCACTGGGGGTCTTGCAGTCTACAGCAACGCCAGATAGGGAAGTGCAGCCTTGCAGGCATCATAGCTCTGATACCCCTTGCTAAAGCAAGGGGTAAAGAATTATGACTGTCTGCATTAACCACTCAGTCGTTAACTTTCCAGTCAAACGTTTGATTGACTAAATGCTAATGAGACAAAAGTAGCAGATACTTCTTAGTCATATGGCTAATAAATCATCTCAGTGCTGGAAAAGTCAGACTTTGTCCGAACTTTGTCCACCAGAAAGGTGGTTTACTGAGGAGCACTTGGTTACCACGGACACCCACTGACACAACAACTGCAGCTCTTCTTTACAAAGGGTCCTGAGCACAATGAAGTGATAGATAGATAGGAATCTATCTATTTATTTAGAGAACGCAGCAGGCCCAGGCAGCATCTCTAGGAAGAGGTACAGTTGCCGTTTTGGGCCGAGACCCTTCGTCAGGACTAACTGAAAGAAGAGCTAGTAAGAGATTTGAAAGTGGGAGGAGGAGGGGGAGATCTGAAATGATAGGAGAAGACAGGAGGGGGAGCGGTGGAGCCAAGAGCTGGACAGGTGATTGGCAAAAGGGATATGAGAGGATGGGGTACGCAAGGGAGGTGGGACATTAGCGGAAGTTTGAGAAGTCAATGTTCATGCCATCAGGTTGGAGGCTACCCACATGCCATCAGGTTTATCCGTTACTTGTTTATATACACACATTCTTTTTCTCTCTCTCCTTTTTCTCCCTCTGTCCCCCTCACGATACCCCTTGCCCATCCTCTGGTTTTTTTCCCCCCTCGCCCCTTTTCTTTCTCCCTATTCCTCCTGTCCCATAATCCTCTCATATCCCTTTTGCTAATCAACTGTCCAGCTCTTGGCTCCATCCCTCCCCCTCCCGTCTTCTCCTGTCATTTTGGATCTCCCCCTTCCCCTCCCACTTTCAAATCTCTTACTATCTCTTCTTTCAGTTAGTCCTGACGAAGGGTCTCGGCCCGAAATGTCGACTGTACCTCTTCCTAGAGATGCTGCCTGGCCTGCTGCGTTCACCAGCAACTTTTATGTGTGTTGCTTGAAATTCCAGCATCTGCAGATTTCCTTGTGTTTGCGTATTTATTTAGAGATACAGCACTGTAATAGGCCCTTGCAGCCCAATCAGACTTACGAACAGACCTTTTATTCAATAAGATGGACTCTTGACCTCACAATCTACCTTATGGTTTTGAATGTTATTGTTTACCTGCACTGCACGCCCTCTGTAGCTTTTATGCTTTAGTCTGCATTGATATTGTTTTTACCGTGTTCTTCCTAATGACTTGATCTGACTGAACAGAATACAAGACAAGCTTTTCACTGTATCTTTGTACACGTTAGTGGAGAGTTACGGTACCAATTAGTGTAGCATTATTATAGAGTGGTGGTTGCTTCCTGCCGCTGTCTATAAGGGGATTGTACGTTCTCCCCGTGACCACGTGGGTTTCCTCCGGTTTCTTTCCACATTGCAAAGACGTACGTTGAAGGTTAGTGAGTCACGGGCATGCTATGTTGACGCTGGAAGTGTGGTGTCATCAGCAGGCTGCCCCAGCACTATTCTTGTTGATTTCATTTGCTGCAAATGATACGAATCACTGTATGTTTCAACGTACTGTACAGGTCACAAATAAAGCTAACCGTATCTATCTTTATGTGACAATAACTTCAATTACCAAGTTCTGTGAAAGTATTTAATGGGCTGTTTTTTGAGGGCGAGAGAATGCTGGTCAAGGCTCTTTGAATAAGCTTTTGATCACAGTTCTAATCCCTCTATGCTCCACTTACCTCTATACTGACCACTGGTACATTTTTCTTCTGTATTGAAAGTAAGGTAGAAACTCAAAGCATTGTCGTCAACCATACTGTTGCAGTGGAGTCTCAGGCTGCACCATCCATGGCATTGATGGTGAGACAGGGATTTTACGCAAGGCTGGGGTTAGAACATAGTAAACCTACAGCACAATACAGGCCCTTCGGTCCACAATACTGTGCCGGACATGGACTTACTTTAGAATTTACCTAGGGATACCCATAGCCATACCATAGGGTTCCATCTCCAGTGTTAACAGTTCTGTTATAAGGAACAGAATGCCGATATGGAAAAGTAAAAAAAAATCCAACCTAGTTTAAATTACTTTGCACGCATTAAATGTTTCATTCCACAATAACCTGAGGATGATTAGCCGATGAATGTGGAACGTTACAGATGAATTAACACACATGCAATTGTTGTTTGAATGAGTGCTGCACAGAGCCTTGAGTTTTATCTACACCAGCTCAGCCACTATAATTAGAAGAATTAACATTAAGTAAATCTGTTTCTGGAGATTGTTTGTATAGCAAGATCTTGACCTTTGGGCCTGTACTGGCTGCAGATCAGAAGAATGGGGGGGGGATGAATTTTATTGAAACCTATTGAATATTGAAAGGCCTAGATAGATTGGATGTGGAAAGGATGTTTCCTATAGTCGGGGAGTCTAGAACCAGAGGATGCAACCTCAGAATACAAGAATGTCCCTTTAGAACAACTATGAGGAGCAATTTCTTTAGCCAGACGGTGGTGAATCTGTGGAATTCATTGCCACAGACAGTTGTGAAGGCCAAATCATTAGGTATATTCAAAGCAGATGGGTTCTTGATTATTAAGGATGTCAAAGATTATGGAGAGAAGGCAGGAGAATGGGGTTGAGAGGGATAATAAATCAGCCATGATGGAATGGCAAAGCAGACACGATGGGCCGAATAGCCTAATTCTGCTTCTATGTCTTATGGTCTAAACATCTGAGAGTATATCCAAACTCTGATCTACAAGAGTAGAACCTGAGTTGGAAACTCCAACCGGAAACCTGCTCCATTATTGTCAAAGTCAATGTAAATTTATTGTCAAAGTGCGTGTATGTTAACATGTACTACTGGGACGTTCATTTTCTGGCAGTCATTTACAGGAAAACAAATAAATACAACAGAATCCGTGAAAACCATACACAAAGAATCACAACCAACCAATGTGCTAAAGAAGACAAACTTTTCAAATAAAAATTAAATAATACTGAGAACATGAGTTTGAAGATGCATGAGTTATGGAGTCATTGATAATTTCTTTCCAGTTTTAGTGGGTGCATAACGGTAGAGGTTCCTGTCTGTGGGATCGAGGATCGGGCATTAGGGAATTTCCTCATCTCTTGATTCACTGTCAAGATTCATTAACACCACTATGTGCTAATTCACAAGCCCTGGACTGTTTGCCTTGTAAGTAGCTACACTGAATCCTAAAGTAGGGTTTTGACCTTAAACGTGGACAGTTGACCTGATGCTGCTTGACCTGTTGATCTCTCCAACTTGCAGGCTGAGTCAGTAGTATGGAAGGCAAAGGCAAATGGTGACTGAAGTTACAGTATCCATTTTGGTTCAGGAGCCTAATGGTTGTAGGTATTGTGCTATAGGTAAGTTGGCACATTGACGTGTTTTTCAAAAGAATGATGGGGTACCCTTACCTGCCCTGACAGGGCTTCCACACTGTGCTGTAACTTGATCACCAGAGTTGGCAAATTACTGTTCATGACCATGTCAGGTTTAGAGCCAGAAATGTCTACTGCCTTTTGCACCAATTGACCCGAACAACTTCATATGAGATGTGGAAAGATACACTGTACTTCAATAAAGTCATTGAGCATCCTCACCTCTCTGGTGTAGATGAAAAAACCCTCTGAAAAATTAAGCACCTTTGCTCTGTCAGTCAAAAAAGTGGGCTTTCCTGGTGGTCACCCATTATAATTCTACTTTCCATTCCAACATGTCAGTCCATGGCATCCTCTACTGCCAAGATGAGGCCACCCTCAGAGTGACAGTGGAGGAAGGCATGGATTGACACGTTGAAGACCATTTTGACATGTCGGTCCATTGTCTCCTCTACTGTCATGATGAGGCCACCCTCAGGGTGCAGGAGTTACATCTCATTTTCCATCTGGGTAGCCTCCATCCTGATGGAATGAACACCAATTTCTTTAACTTAATTTTGCCACCACTCCCCCTTTCTCTCTTTTCCCATTCCCTACACTGGTTCCCTCTTACCCCTTCCCTTCTCCTCACCTGTCCATCACCTTCTTCTGGTGCCCCTTCCCCTTCTCCTTCTTCCACGGTCCACCCTTCTGTCCAATCAGATTCCTGCTTCTTCAGCCCTTTACCTTTTCCACCTATCACCTCACAAGCTCTCACTTCATCGCCCCTCCCCCCCCCACCCACCTTCCCACTCACCTGGCTTCTAGCTTGTATTGCTTACCTTCTTCCCACCTTCTTATTCTGGCCTTTCTCCCCTTACTTTCCAGTCCTGATGAATCGTCTTGGCTCAAAACATCAACCGTTCATTCCCTCCATAGATGCTGCCTGGCCTACTGAGTTCCTCTAACATTTTACATTTGTTCCTCTGAAGAAAGAAACAACTTCTCATCTCAGTCCTAGTTGCCAATCTCTTGTCCTGAGTCTATGACCAAGTTCTGAACTTTCCAAAATAAGAGAAAGAACTTCTCAGCATTGAAACTGCAGAGCTTTCTACAAACTCACCCATTATCTAAAATTGCCCGTTGCTGCAGTTAGGAATTTAACGACAGTTAATTAAATAAAAATCTGGATTGAAATAGGTGAATCAGTATCATTAATGTATCAGATTACTGTTGAAATATATTTGTCTTGCAATAGACAATAGACGATAGAAAATAGGTGCAGGAGTAGGCCATTCGGCCCTTTGAGCCAGCACCGCCATTCACTGTGATCATGGCTGATCATCCACAATCAGTACCCAGTTCCTGCCTTCTCCCCATAACCTTTGATTCCGCTATCTTTAAGAGCTCTATCCGTCCCTTTTTTGAAAGCATCCAGAGATTTGGCCTCCACAGCCTTCTGGGGCAGAGCATTCCATATATCCACCACTCTCTGGGTGAAAAAGTTTTTCCTCAACTCCGTTCTAAATGGCCTACCCCTAATTCTTAAACTGTGGCCTCTGGTTCTGGACTCACCCATCAGTGGGAACATGCTTTCTGCCTCCAGCATGTCCAATCCGTTAATAATCTTATATATTTCAATAAGATCCCCTCTCAGCCTTCTAAATTCCAGAGTATACAAGCCCAGTCGCTCCAATCTTTCGACACATGACAGTCCCGCCATCCCGGGAATTAACCTTGTGAACCTACGCTGCGCTCCCTCAATAGCAAGAATGTCCTTCCTCAAATTTGGAGAACAAAACTGCACACAGTACTCCAGGTGTAGTCTCACCAGGGCCCTGTACAGCTGCAGAAGGACCTCTTTGCTCTTATACTCAATTCCCTTTGTTATGAAGGCCAGCATGCCATTAGCTTTCTTCACTGCTCTGGGAAGGAAACTCTCATTTACTGGGCACACGAGGTTCTGCAGAAGCTGGAACTCCACGCAAAATGCTGGAGGAGCTAAGCAGGTCACGCAGCATCGATGAGGAAGAATAAGGATTTAATGTTCTGGGCCAGGACGCTTCATCAGGGCCATGTCACTTACTGGGCTATGGTAATCTCAGACCCACAGCTGATCTCTAAAATGTCCAACAAAGCACTCAATTTAGGGACAATATGGGACAGAGAATAAACAGCCACATCCTCTTGAGGGAATAAACATATCAAGTGAGATACAAATTCTTAGTCCTTTGAGTTCGGATAGGTCAATGCTAGTCAGATTTACATTTGTGATTTTTGATTTTTATTGTACCTGATTGGTCAACATTTAATATCTTTCATTTGATAAAAGCCTGTGAAGGACAGGAAACAATGTGCTTCCCATTACTGTTTCTTATATTGCGGGATGAATTTTAAATCAGAATCAGATTGATATTCACTGAGTTACATAATGTGGAATTTGTTGTTTTGTCACGGCAGTCCAGTGCAAAGACAGAAAAATTACTATTTACTGATTTAGAGATACAGTGTGGAACAGGTCCTGCCCGCCTTTTAGAGCCGCACCACCCAGAAACCCATCAATTGAACCCTAGACTAATCAGAGGACAATTTACAATAACCAATTAGCCTAACAACTGATATATCTTTGGACTGTGGGAGGAAACCCATGCATTTCATCATGGGGAAGATGTACACACAAACTCCTTCCAGAGACTGTCGGGATCGAACTCTGAACTTCGATGCCCCAAGATCTAAGGGTGTTGCATGAATGATAGAAAATATTAAATGGTGAAAAAAAAATCATTCATTAAACATGCAGAAATCGTAGGGTTGTTTAATTTCAGATGCACAGTAAACAACTTGCTAAGACTTAGAATCCAATGAGGTTTTGACTGGCTTTGGGTATCAGTGTTCTCGGGGGAAACATGGTCCTCTGTTGACATGTTACATCTTGTTAGTAATGGTGTCACCATGTTTCACAGCTTGAAAATGGGCCCTTCAACCTCACTCATCCATGCCAACCAAGCTGCCTAACTGAGCTAATCACAATTGCCTGGTTTGGCCCACACCCCTCCAAATTCTCCTATGCATATACCGATGTATATGTCTTTTAAATGTAATTGTACCCATCTCGACCACTTCATCTCATAGCTGGTTCCACATAGGGCAGGTAAAGAGGGAGAGGAGGCAAGTGAACTTCAGAATCACAAACAGGTTTATTATCAGGGACATATGCTGTGAAATTTGTTGTTTAGTAGCAGCAGTACAGTGCAGTACATTGACAAATTACTGTAAGTACAGGGCAGCATGGTGGCGTAGTTCTTAGCACAATGCTTTAAAGTACCAGCGATATGGGTTCGATTCCTGCCACTTTCTGTAAGGAGTTTGTAATTCTCCCCGTGGCCATAAGGGTTTTCTCCGGTTGCTCCGGTTTCCTCCCACAGTCCAAAGCTGTACTGGTTGGTAGGTTAATTGGTCATTGTAAATTGTCCTGTGATTTGGATATGGTTTAAATCGGCGCAGCCCGGCTTAAAGAGCCAAAAGGGCCTAGTCCGTGATGCATCTCAAATTATAAATAAACAGATAAACAGATGAACAAATAAATAAGTTACAGTAAGAAATATAAAAAAATAAGTAGTGCAAAAAGCGGGTCAAGTAGTGAGGTAGTGTTCTTGGGTTCATGGGCTGCACAGAAATTTGACTGGCGGATAGAAGAAGCTGTTCCTAAAACACTGAGTGTGTGTCTTCGTGCTCCTGTCCCTTCTCCCTGATGGTAGTAAAAATTGTGATAGACCAGACACTGAAACAGCCCTAAGTGCTTGAAATACCCAACGGATCAGGCAACATCCATGGAGGGAGTTAAACTGAGGCTGATGTGAGAGGTAGGTGATTTGGCATCAGAGATGGCCAGCTCTGAAATTGTTGAATTTAGCTCTGGGGATTGCAATGTGCCTCATCAGAAGACGAAGTCCTGTTGCTTAAATTTACCCTGGGCATTGTGTGGACAGTGAAGGAAGCAGAGATTGAGGCTAGGATAAGACCATAAGATATAAGAGCAGAATTAGGCCATTTGGCCCATCAAGTCTATTCTACCATTTCATCACGGCTGATCCGATCTTCCTCTTGGCCCCAGACTCCTGCCTTCTCCCCGTATGCCTTCATGCTCTGATGGAGGATGGAGCATTTAAAATAACAGGAGATGGGAAGCTCCGGATTGTCCACGTGGGCTTGGTGTTTACTGTTGACCATCAAAAATGTCAACTTTCCAAGGAACAGATCCACAAATCTTCAACATTATGGTGTTCACATCTGTTCCCATCCATAAATTGCACGCTTTCTTTTTGGGGTATCTATTTCTGGGGGTAGGGGCATTTGCCCTCTTCTCACCACTCTGCTCACACTTCTCATCACAAGGCTGGTACACACCAACGTGCTCTGGTAGTGGAAGGTGATTAAGATGATTTAGTATAACAGGTTCACTTGCATCAGAGGGTCATCTTCAGTGGTGGTGTCTTTTGTTTTAAAATAAGCTGCAGAATGACTGAGAGGAGCAATGCAAATCATCAGGCGGCTGTTGCCTTTTCTATTCATTGTGTGGCACGGTAGCATAGCTTCTAGCGTAATGCTTTACCGCACCAGCGATTGGGGTTCGGTTCTGTAAGGACCTTGTACATTCTCCTCGTGACCATGTGGGTTTCCTCCGGGTGCTCTGTTTCCGCCCCACAGGCCAAAGACATCCAAGTAAATTGTTGGCGCTGGAAGCACGACAGCACTTGCGAGCTGCACAATTTCAGACTGCGTTGGTCGTTAACGCAAACAACGCATTTCCCTGCATGTTCCGGTGTTTCAATGTGTGCGTGACAAATAAAGCTTTCTTTAAATACTTAAAACAATTTTTATGTTTAGCATCCAGTTAAATTCCGTGTGCATCAGAAAACATCACCCGAGGAACATGATTGAATTAATGCCTCTCTCTCAAAATGGACTCAATTGCAGTAAATTACTATTCCATATTTAATAGAGTGAAATCACATTTCTATCACACACCACTGGAAAGGTGGAAACAGTTAGATTAATCACACACATCTACAGGCATGTTTCAGGTCTCGTGAGACAATCAAAGTATTACCACATGTATCGCTAAAATATTAACAACTCCAAAAAATTACTTAGAAGTTGAGGCAAGATGTACAGAACTCAGCAAGGAAGCTAAGAAGGAACGACAATAATTACTGTTGGTTTCTACGTGTCTTTATGATGGTGTCCATTACCATTCATTCATTCCACTGCTCACCCCCTCTCACTCCCAGCAGAGTTGAAACCCTGGTTCATGTGAGTGTTTCTACCTGATTGCTCTGGCATTTGTGTGCTTGTGTGTACCTCCGTCACGGTCTATGCATTGAGTGTTTCTGTCTCCATGTGTATGTAATTACTTTCCTGTGGCCTGTGTGCAGTTGAGTGTGTTTCTATGTATACCTTTGTGTTTGGTTAAGCTATGTAGAAGGTTGAAGTTGTCTTTGCAAGCTTCAATATACTCAGAAGGGGGAAGTGGACAAACGTTGAGTGTGAGCGTTATACTGGGGAGAAGGTGGGATGTTGAACTGCAGAGGCACACAGCGTCCGACAGCTCCTTTGCTGAAAGAGTGAAGAAAGAGCTACATTCCCTTACACCTATCCCGTCCTCGGGTTGACACCAAAGGGCTTTGCAGCTGGTGAAGGACTTTGCTGTGGGGGGGGTGGTGAAACCGGGGCCAGTTAGGTGATTGGTCGATGGAGGAGGGGTGAAGGATGATGGGCAAATGGGGGAAACGGAGTGTGGAGTTAGGAGACAGAGGCAGGTGGAGGCAGACAAAGGACGGGCAAATAGAGCTGGGCGGTGTGGGGGTGGGATGAAAGTGGAGACAGCTGCTGGCAGGTGATAAGCAGGAGAACTAAGGCTGGAATTTGATAAGTAAGGAAAGCTAGAATGAGAATCATTAAGGGAGGGATGATGGGCAGATGGAACGGGGAAGGGGAAGAGGGGGAATAATGTGTAAAGTGTGTGGCTAGTGGGTGGATGGAACGGGGAAGGGGAAGGGGGAATAATGGGGAAAGTGTGTGGCTAGTGGATGGATGGAATGGGGAGGGGGAAGAGGAGGAATAGTGGATAAAGTGTGTGGGTAGTGGGTGGATGGAACGGGGAAGGGGAAGGAGGAATAGTGGGGAAAGTGTGTGGGTAGTGGGTGGATGGAACGGGGAAGGGGAAGAGGGGGAATAGTGGATAAAGTGTGTGGGTAGTGGCTGGATGGAACGGGGAAGGGGAGGGGGAATAGTGGGTAAAATGTGTGGGTAGTGGGTAGTGGTTAGATGGAACCTGGAAGGGGAAGGGGACAGAAATAAGTGATTGGGAGGAGGAATGAGAAAGACTGGAGGACTGGAAGTGGATCAGAATGAGGAGGGTAGGGAAAGGGCAATCCAATCTCACTGATACTTCCTGTTACCAAACAAATTTCAAGGTTGTATAATTGATAAGTTCTTTGATATTAAATGTACTTTGACTTTTCTATTATTACCTCTTCTATCTCCTCACCACCTCAGACTGTCATTTCCTCTCTGACTGAAGCTAAACTAATGCATAGTTCCCTCTGTACTCTCTTCCTCATTTTTAATACAGTGGGATTCCATCTGGCAACTTAATATATAGAATTCTAGAAAATGATAACTCATGCAACCATACTCACCATGGTTACTTCCTTTGGCATTCTGGGATGCAAATCGTCAAGCTCTGGTGATTTACCAACTTTCTGTGCCAAATAACTGCAGCATAATTATTTTTACCAATTTAAATTGCCTTTAATTCCCCCCTTTTTATTAGATTCTTGAGTCCTGGAAAGTTATTATTCCTCTAAGTCTGCTGCAAATTTCTTTACCATTTATTTGTTCCTTGTTATAATCTGTTCCGTTTCTTACTGGGAATTTCTCTGCACCAAGTCCAGCTCTATTAGCCATCTCCTCCTCTTCTGCCGTCTCCCTACATCATTCACTAGCTTCTTCCCTACTCAAATCCAGCACTGTGACGTTCAAATCAGATAACCCTGACCTACAAAAGAAGTCAAAATATGACCTTTGTAAAGCCATCCGAGATGCCCAGTGATAGTACCAGTACTAAATCAAGTCCCAGGCCAGCCACCAGTTATGGCTCATTCGTTTGTTACTGTTGATAAGTTCTTTGATAATAAATGTACTTTGTCTTTCCTATTATCACCTCTTCTATCTCCTCACCACCTCAGGCTGTGTCGTATGATATAGACAATCATGGTCTTCGACCATGACTGTACTTGGCAAATTTTTCTACAGAAGTGGTTTGCCATTGCCTTCTTCTGGGCAGTGTCTTTACACTTTTCAGAGATTGTCTGCCTGGCATCAGTGGTTGGATAACCAGGACTTGTGATCTGCACCAGCTGCTCATACGACCATCCACCACCTGCTCCCATGACTTCACGTGACCCTGATTTTGGGGAGGTGTGGTGGTTGCTAAGGAGGTGCCACACCTTGCCCGAGGGTGACCTGCAGGCCAGCGGAGGAAAGGAGTGCCTTGCTCGTCCCTTGGTAGAGACCTATCTCTACCCACCTCCTACTATGGCAGGGCATATATACAAGAAGGGGCAGCGATACAAGTTGGGCAACGTTACTAACAGCAGCGCATTCCTCCATAATGAGGCTGGCTCATTCAATAAACACATAAGATTCTGATAAATGCTGGAAATCTTGAGCAATTCACACAAGATGCTGGAAGAACTCAACAGATTAGGCAGCATCTGTGGAGGGGCATAAATAGTTGATGTTTCAGCCAAGATCCTTCATCAGGACATAGCTCTACCTTGTTATGACTTTGAACCATATTTTCTATCTGCACTGCACTTTGTCTGTGTCTGTAACAATTTATTCTGTGTTCTGTTACTGTTTTCCCTTGTACTACCTCAATACACTGTTGTAATGGAACGATCTGTATGGATGGCAAGCAAAACGAGGTTTTCCGCTGGACCTCAGTACATGTGATGATAATAAACCAATTTAACAAATTTTCCCAGATTTAGTAAGTTCGTAATGGTAGAACTCCCTGACTGTGGGATCAAGGATCGGACATTAGGGAATTTTCTGGTCTTTTGATTCACGTCAAAATGCATTAATGCCACTGAATACTAATTCACAGGCCTTGAACTGTTGGACTGGTATGTAGCTGCACTGACTCCTGAAGTAAGGTTTCGACCTGAAACATGGATAATTCCTCTCCTCCACTGATGCCTTTTGACCTGTTGATTCCTCCAACTTGCAGGTTGAGTCGGTGGTAAGGATAGAATATGCAATGTTAGCATTCATTTCAAGAGAACTGGAATATAAGAGCAAGGATGTAATGCTGGAGCTTTATAAGGCATTGGTCAGACCGCACTTGGAGTATCGTGAGCAATTTTTGGCCCCCTATCTAAGAAAGGATGTGATGGCGTTGAAGAGGGTCCACGGAAGGTTCATGAGAATGATTCCAGGAACTAAAGGATTAACATATGAGGAGTGTTCGATGGCTTTGTGCCTGTACTCACTGGAGTTCGGAAGACAGGGGTATCTCATTGAAACCTATTGAATATTAAATGGCGTAGGACAGGAACCTCAGGTCCCTTGCTACCAGATTCAGGAACAATTATTTCCCCTCAACCATCAGGTTCCTTAACAGATGGGATAACTTCACTGAACTTCACTTGCCCCAACACTGAACTGATTCCATAACCTATGGTCTCACTTTCAAGGACTTTACAACTCATGTTCTCGATATTTATTGCTTGTTTATTTATTTATTATTATTATTATTTTTTCTCTTTTTGTCTTTACACTCTTCATTGTCTTTGTGTGTTGGCACGTGGCCAAGTGGTTAAGGCGTTCGTCTAGTGATTTGAAGGTCGCGAGTTCGAGCCTTGGCTGAGGCAGCGTGTGTGTCCTTGAGCAAGGCACTTAACCACACATTGCTCTGCGACGACACCGGTGCCAAGCTGTATGGGTCCTAATGCCCTTCCCTTGGACAACATCGGTGGCGTGGAAAGGGGAGACTCCCAGCATGGGCAACTGCCGGTCTTCCATACAACCTTGCCCAGGCCTGCGCCCTGGAAACCTTCCAAGGTGCAAATCCATGGTCTCATGAGACTAACGGATGCCTATGTTGTCTTTGCATATTGGTTGTTTGTCTTTGTTTTGAGCTTTTTTCATCGAAATTATTGTGTTTCTTTGTATTTACTGAGAATGCCCACAAGAAAATGAATCTTGGGTATTATATGGTGACATATACTGTATGTATTTTCTTTGATATAAATTTACTTTGAACTTTGCTCATTGATGTTTCTTATAGTGGTGAGACTCTATCATTACTTTGTGTGAGAGAAAAGGGAACGAGACAGAGGCAGAATGAGACAGAATTGAGGGACTTCTCTTTAGAACAGAGAAGAGGAGGCATTTCTTTAGCTAGAAGGTGGTGAATCTTTGGAATTCATTGCCACAGACAGCTGTGAAGGCCAAGTCATTGTGTGTATTTAAAGTAAAGGTTGATAGGTTTTAATTAGTAAGTGTGTCAAAGATTACGGCGGAAAAGGCAAGGGAATGGGGTTGAGAGGGATAACAAATCAGCCATGATGGAATGACAGCATAGACTTGATGGGCAGAGTGGCTTAATTCTGCTCTTATGTCTTATGATGTGGTCTTATGGCCACATCACTCAAGATTTTTGTTTTGACAAATGCACAAAAGCATTCTCGATGGACTGAATGGCCTAATTCTGATCTTAAATCATATGGTCTAGCTTGAATGAGCTGGGTCAAATGGCCAGTTTCGGTGCAGTATAACTTTGTGACTCAGTGACAAAACAAGTTGCATTCTTCTAACAGAGCAGGAATAGGTTTTGTCCTAATAACCAGGGATTAAAATCAGACTCCACTTGAATACCAGATCTTTCACTGAAGCCCCACATCAAGCGGTCTTTTTTGTTCTCACACATCCAAAACCGGCTATGTTTCACTGGCCACGGAGCTTCTGTTGAGAATTGCCAGTGTTACACAGGTGAAACGTGTTTGATCTTGGTGCAACGTGAAGAGAAGCTCTTCACTCAGGCCTTCACAGTGAAACCAAAAAAAAACCCTGCAGATTGGGCAAGGCTTTAGAATACCAACTGCAGAGAGTGAGAGATAGTTAAATCATCCATGGCATTATTTGCATTTGATTATCATTTTTAAAAAATTTACCCCAGTTCTGCCAGTGTAATTCACCAAACTATCATGCTAATATTTACACTGACTTCCTCTGAATTCTTATAAATGATAAATTATTTACAGCACTGAAAGAGGTTGGAGCAGACAGACAGGCACAGTAAATTTAACCACATTTTGAATCCACTCCATTCTTTCAACTACTTTGTCCATAAGACATGAGACGTAGTAGCAGAATCAGGCCACTCCGCCCATCAAGTCTGCTCCACCATTCCATCAAGGCTGATTTGTTTTCCCTCTCAACCCCATTTTCCTGCCTTCTCCCTGTAACCTTTGACACCCTTACTAATCAGGAACTTATCAACCTCTGCGTTAAATATACCCAGTGACTTGGCCTCCACAGCTGTCGGCGGACATGAATTCCAGATTCCCCACCTTCTGGCTAAAGAAATTCTCACCCACCTCTGTTCTAAGGAGACATTCTTCTGTTCTGAGGCTGTGCCCTCTGGTCCTAGACTCTCCCCACTATTGAAAATGTCCACTCAATGTCCACTCTATCAAGGCCTTTTGATATCAGGGAGGACTTGAATGAGATACTTCCTGCCTTTTCGGGCTTGTCAGCTGTGGTTGGCAGTTCATCTCGGGGAAAGAAAATGCTGATCTCAAACCTCAGCAGCCTTGCAGCTACATAAGCCCATGGGGAAGGCTTTGGGAGGAAAGCTAAGGGAAAATCTGGAGTTGCAGCTCCTAAGGCAGTCCTGCGTTGAGTGGAACACTGACCGGCAACTCCTGCGACAGAGCTTGTGCTAAACTGTATCAGTCTCTACTGTTCCTTTGGATTTATCTGCTGTGTGGAGAGGGGGATCCTTCTGTATGGGCAACAGCTTGCTTGCCATCTTAGAGTGCCCTGGCAGATGGCTACAATGCAATATCCATGGTTGACCCTGACCAGTGGAGGCCCTCACTTACTTAGCTCTCCTTGGCTGCCTGTGTTCTGTCCTTGTCACCTTCCATACCTACACTTCCTTTCTCCTCTGCCATAGGTTCCCCTGGATCCCAGCAGCACCCATCTCAGCCCCCTCACTTCTGTTGCAAGCCCCTTCCCCTCACACAAAGTAATGACAGTGTTCTCCTCTTCCCCACCATACACTGTACTATTCCACACATCAGTCTCATTCCCTCTCCGATCACAAAAAATAACAGCTGAGTTTCCCTGGTTCTCACCGTACACTGTACCGTAAATCCTTTCTGTTATGGGGTGACCAGGATAGCACACAATACTCCTAAATGTAGCGGAATCAAAGTGTTTTGACTACACCATCATGTCTCCTTAACTCTTGTCCTCAGTGGCCCAACCAATGAAGGCAAGCATGTCACAGGCCTTCTTTTACCCCGCCAGCTACAGCGTTGTGCAAAAGTCTTAGACACACATATATAGCTAGGGTGCCTAAGACTTTTGTGCAGTACTGTATTTGTCAATGTGGAGTGGACAGCGAGTTTGTAAATCCGCTGGGAGCAAGGGATGTTGGGGATGGCGAGGGAGGAGTGCCATGGGCAGAGGGGAAGGTGGCACGGGAGCCACCCGATTAATCCCAAGACACCAGACAAGGTCACTTGATTCCATACTATTGGTTTATTGATTATTACAGAATATCTCTCTGGTGCTTCCCACTCCCTCCCCTCTACTTTCCCCTTTTCCTCCCCTGATATTCCCCTCTCCCTGCATTTTCCCACTCTCAGTCCACAATGGAGACCCATATCAGAATCAGGTTTATCATCACTCACATATGTCATGAAATTTGTTTTTTTTCTGTGTGGCAGCAGTACAGCGCAATACATAAAATTTCCACAGTACCGTGCAAAAGTCTTAGGCACCCGAGCTACATATACATGAAGAGTTTTGCACAGTAGTGTACTAGCATTGTCACTATAAGCTTGGATGCCAAGATCCCTGTGTACATCAAACTCCCTCTGTACAACAAATGTTATCTTACAAATCACATGATAATTTTCTAAACAAAATGGTTTTATGAGGAATTGAACAGCCTCCACCAAACCATTTACTGTAGTGTTAAACACTTCTAAGATTAACCGTGGGATAATATAGACATTGTGTTGGCAGAAGAGATTAGTTCAGTTGACCATTTGACTGCGAATTTAATTAGTTTAGCATGGCTTTGTGGGCCAAGAGACCTGTTTCTGTGCCGTACTGTTCTATGCTCAGTGTTTTATGTATCACAATGGTTGTGACGCCCCCACCCCCCAGCAGAAATGAATTAAAAAACATCCTAAAGGAATTATCATTTGGCAAATTCCAGTGAAAGTATTTGCTGCATAAAACTCATGGGCTAGGCAGGAGAAAGCTAAGAAATTACAAAATTAGGAGGTATGATCTTGCAATTCACATTTAGTAATTGACATCAATATGCAGCAGAGTTTAATAGCTCTTCAACCAAAGCTTGTCACACAGCTGCTTGGTGAAACTTCATTCTTTAATTGATTCACACAGGACCAGCAGTCACTTGGAAGTCACATCATTGTGCGGAATGACACAATTCCTCCTGTCGAAGCTCAAAATTGAGTCGGATGCGAAAGAATTTCAATTATAGGTGACAAACAACAGCAGCTCACGCGTCAGCCAGAATCCACAGCGAACTATACGCCCTGTATAATATATTCACATTTAATGTGGCCCGGAATCAGCTGGTCTGAAGCAATTAGGCAGGAAATGTTCATGAGGTCACTGTTAATGATGCACCATCTTTTAAAATTGTACGCAGGTGGATGAATATGACGGGGAATCTGGTGGCCCATTGTGAGGTGACTGCTTTCAGTGTTGATTCGGGCCGTGGTGCTGTCCGTTTGTATCCCTGATTGCTCTCTCCTGTTGCTCCACTGTGCACCTCATTGCAATCACTGATCTAATAGCAATGAATCTGCTATTCTTGTTCCAGATGATAAGATGTGTGGAATGTCTTGACTCAAAATGCTAATGTATCATCCTCCCAACCCTCCCCCCGCTGATTCAGATTCAGATTCATATATTTATCCCGTGTACATCGAAACATACAGTGAAATGTGTCACTTGCATTGCCAACCTCTCCTCCCTTCCCCTCCCCCATCTTCCTTTCCAGTCCTGATGAAGGGTCTCGGCCCGAAACGTCGACTGTTTACCCTTTTCCATATGTGCTGCCCGGCCTGCTGAGTTCCTCTGGCATTTTGCCAGCGTTGCTTTGCATCACCATGTAAGGATCTGCTTGGGGACTGCCCGTAAGTGTCAGCCAGTCTGGTGCCAACATACTGCAGTGTGCCCACAATGCTCGGCAGAACGTCACAAGCAACAACAACAGGAAAACAAGCCCCTTTCCTCCCCCCACCCTCACAGACAGGACTCGGACCATTGATTTTCTCCAACAGGTTGACTATTGCTCCAAATTTCAGCGTCTGTGGTCACTTACATCTCTTAAGTAGCCTCCACCAGTGAAACCGGTAGCCCACGTTCGTTGTAGCCTATGGTGTCTGATTACTGTGGGGAAGTCAGGAAACATTTTTTTAGACTGCTTCTTGTTTTATTTTATAATATTATGGGAACTTGTTCATATAGACATAGACTTAGATATAGACATGCTTTACTGATCCCAAGGGAAACTGAGTTTCGTTACAGCTGCACCAAACAAGAATAGAGCATAAATATAGAAATACAAAAACCACAAACAATCAAACAACAATATGCAAACTATGCCAGATGGAAATAAGTCCAGGACCAGCCTATTGGCTCAGTGTGTTTGACCCTCCACGGGAGGAGCTGCAAAGTTCGATGGCCACGGGCAGGAACAACCTTCGATGACGCCCAGTGTTGTATCTCGGTGGAATATGGCCAGAGTCCAACAGCAAAAAGTTCAATATCTGGGCTACAAACACGTTCCTCGATTGTAATATGACCAGGATTGCACCATCTGTTGTTAACCAGAATAGTAAGCCCCCGACTCCTTTTCACTTACTGCTCTCAGTGCACTTCTGGTCAGCCCGAATGGTCTGGAAGCCCTCCATGGAAAAGTTTTGGTCGGGTATGTCCACATGCAGTCCAAGTGGAGAACTCTTCTTCTCCATAATTCTCTGTTGTCTCAACCCGGTCCTCTTTCCTCGCCTTTTTGATCCCCCTCTGCATCCTCTGTGTGTTTTCCTCCAGATTTCAGCTGGGGTGTCCGCTGCTCTGTTCGCTAAACCGGCCGGCATAAGCGCAATCAGCTGGTCCCTGGAATAAACAATGCGACCATACTGCTGCCCCGCTAATGAGATGTGCAAAGGTGTCTGTAAGTTGTGTGTTTGTGACCTGGGGAAGACCAGTATTCTGGGTCCTAAAGCAGCAGTTAGAACAATGGCTGTATTGACCATGGAATGGTGGGCAGTTGTGTTACCACAACATGATAATGAGGCACCAGACTCCCCAGATAGATACTTCATTCTGGTCTGTCACAGGAAGAGATTAGCATGCCGGCAGAGGAAATTATTCAAAAATCAAAATGAGAATGAAAATCAGGTTTATGATCACTGACATTTGTCAATGAAGAGTGTTACTTTGTGGCAGAAGCACAGTGCAAGACAAATCATTTACTACAAGCTACAAAATAAATAAATAGTGCAAAAGATGAATAACAAGGTAGTATTCATGGGTTCATGGACCATTCAAAAATCTGATGGCACAAGGGAAGAAGCTGTCTCTAAAACATTCTGAAACCCTGGTTTCCTTGGGCTGCGTAAAGTCTAGGGAATACACACTCCGGTCCTGCCAAATCTGTGAGATTGGAATAGCTCTCCCAGCCCAAACCCCGGTTTGTGTGAATGCTGTGTCATTTGCTACCTTGTTACAACTCGGTCCCAAGAAAAAACATACAGCACACTGAATACGATCAGTGGAATTATATTTGGGAATGTTGACTTAATTAAAGGGTTAGTAAAGAAAAGAAAGAAAAAAACACAAAGGAGCCCATTATAATCAAACAGTCAAATGTGCACAAGTTGGAGCTCAACTTTTTCAAAAGTCATATTCACCGATCCTCAGTTGACCTCTGCACTTCGATCCATCGACGTCAGGCACACAGTCACCTCCCACCCCTGACTGGATGGCTCACATTCCAAAGCATCCATTATCTCTAGCCATGACCCAAACACTGCTTCTACAGAAAGACCACTATATTAGGTTAGGGTTAGTAAATCGTGGGCATGCAGTGACTTTTGCAGGTTGCCCCCAACAGATGCTCGGACTGTGTTAGTTGTTGACGTAAATTATACATTTCACTCATGTTTCGATTTCTTGATGTACCCATGATAAATAAAGCTAATATTTATCTTTATCTTCATCCATCTCCTACCCCATCTGCAGAAGAGTCTGAGCTTCCTGCTTAGCCTAAGCAGCTACTTCATGCAGCAACTCAGCCTTGATCTCAAGGGGACATCTGAGATGGAGAAAAAGAAGAAGTGTGTCTGATGGAATATCATCTGTCAGAGCTAGACGTTACTCTTGATGCTGTATCCAGATTGTTGTGCATATTAACAAAGAGATCTGGGAATGGTAGGTCAGAGGGACCTGGGAAAGGAAGAACAAAGGGATCTGGGAATGGTAAGACAGAGGGATCTGGGAATGGTAGAACAGATGGATCTGGGAATGGTAGAATAAAGGGATCTGGGAATGAATTGAATTGAATTGACTTTATTTCTTACATCCTTCACATACATGAGGAGTAAAAACCTTTACGTCTCCATCTAAATGTGCAATGTGCAATCATAGTTAGTTATAATAAATAGAGCAGTCAATGTAATATAGAGTACACTCAGATCTGCGTGAGTTCATCAGTCTGATGGCCTGGTGGAAAAAGCTGTCCCGGAGCCTGTTGGTCCTGGCTTTATACTTTGGTACCGCTTCCTGGATGGTGGCAGCTGGAATAGATTGTGGTTGGGATGGCTTGGGTCTCCAATGATCCTACGGGTCCTTTTTACACACCTGTCCTTGTAAATGTCCTGATTCATGGGAAGTTCCAGAATGAGGGGTCACAGTTTGAGGATCCAGAACGAGGGGTCACAGTTTGAGGATAAAGGGGAAGCCTTTTAGGACGGAGATTAGGAAAAACTTCTTCACACAGAGAGTGGTGAATCTGTGGAATTCTCTGCCACAGGGAACAGTTGAGGCCAGTTCATTGGTTATATTTAAGAGGGAGTTAGATATGGCCCTTGTGGCTAAAGGGATCAGGGAGTATGGAGGGAAGGCAGGTACAGGGTTCTGAGTTGGATGATCAGCCATGATCATACTGAATGGCAGTGCAGGCTTGAAGGGCCGAATGGCCTACTCCTGAACCTATTTTTTATGTTACAGATGCGCTGGGCTGTCCGCACCTCTTTCTGCAGAATGGTAGGACAGTGATCTGGGAAAGGAAGAACAAGGGCATCTGGAATGGTAAGACAGAGGCATCTGGGAATAGTAGAACAATGGGGTCTGGGAATGGTAGAACAATGGGGTCTGCAAATGGTAGGGCAGAGGGATCTGGGAATACAGATCCACGATTCCTTGAAAGTAGCATCACAGGCAGATGGGTCTGAAGACACTGTGGGGCATATTGACCTTCATAAATCAAAGCATTGAGTACAGGAGTTGGGATGTTATGTTGAAGCTGTATAAAACATTGGGGAGGCCAAATTTGGAGTATTGTGTGCAGTTCTGGTCTCCTACCTAAACGAAAAGCTATCCATCAGGTTGAAGGATTTCAGTGAAAGCTCACAAGGATATTGCTGGGACGAGGACCTGAGTTATAGGGAAAGGTTGAGTTGGCTTGGACTTTATTCCCTGGAGCATAGGAGAATGTGGGGAGATTTGATGGAGGTATACAAATGCATGAGGGGGGTATAGATGGGGTAAATACAATTTGGCTTTTTCCACTGCATTTGGGTGAGACTAGAACTAGAGTTTGTAGGTTAAGGTTGAAAGGTGAAATATTTGAGAGGAACCTGAGGGGGAACTTTTTCACTTAGAGTATGGTGTGAGTGTGGAATGAGCTGCCAGTAGAAGTGGTGGACGCGGGTTCAATTGCAGCACTTAGAAGAAGTTCAGATAAGTACATGAATGGGCGGGTAGGGAGGGCTATGGTCCGGGTACTGCTCAAAGGGAGTAGGCAGAACAGCAGCTTGGCATGGACTAGATTGGGCTGAAGAGCCTCTTTCTGTGCCAGAGCACACTACGACAGTGACTGTGACTGCGCTGGAGCACACTATGACAGTGACCGTGACTGTTCCGGAGCACACTACGACAGTGACTGTGACTGTTCTGGAGCACACTATGACAGTGACCGTGACTGTTCCGGAGCACACTATGACAGTGACTGTGACTGTGCCAGAGCACACTATGACAATGCTGTGACTGTTCCGGAGCACACTATGACACTGACTGTGACTGTTCCGGAGCACACTATGACAGTGACTGTGACTGTGCTGGAGCACACTACGACAGTGACCGTGACTGTTCCGGAGCACACTACGACAGTGACCGTGACTGTTCCGGAGCACACTACGACAGTGACCGTGACTGTTCCGGAGCACACTACGACAGTGACTGTGACTGTTCCGGAGCACACTACGACAGTGACTGTGACTGTTCCGGAGCACACTACGACAGTGACTGTGACTGTTCCGGAGCACACTACGACAGTGACTGTGACTGTTCCGGAGCACACTACGACAGTGACTGTGACTGTTCCGGAGCACACTATGACACTGACTGTGACTGTTCCGGAGCACACTATGACAGTGACTGTGACTGTTCCGGAGCACACTATGACAGTGACTGTGACTGTTCCGGAGCACACTATGACAGTGACTGTGACTGTTCCGGAGCACACTATGACAATGCCGTGACTGTTCCGGAGCACACTACGACAGTGACCGTGACTGTTCCGGAGCACACTACGACAGTGACCGTGACTGTTCCGGAGCACACTATGACAGTGACTGTGACTGTTCCGGAGCACACTATGACACTGCCGTGACTGTTCCGGAGCACACTACGACAGTGACCGTGACTGTTCCGGAGCACACTACGACAGTGACCGTGACTGTTCCGGAGCACACTATGACAGTGACTGTGACTGTGCTGGAGCACACTATGACAGTGACCGTGACTGTTCTGGAGCACACTACGACAGTGACTGTGACTGTTCCGGAGCACACTATGACAGTGACCGTGACTGTTCCGGAGCACACTACGACAGTGACTGTGACTGTTCCGGAGCACACTACGACAGTGACTGTGACTGTGCTGGAGCACACTATGACAGTGACCGTGACTGTTCCGGAGCACACTACGACAGTGACCGTGACTGTTCCGGAGCACACTATGACAGTGACTGTGACTGTTCCGGAGCACACTACGACAGTGACCGTGACTGTTCCGGAGCACACTACGACATTGACTGTGACTGTTCCGGAGCACACTACGACAGTGACCGTGACTGTTCCGGAGCACACTACGACAGTGACCGTGACTGTTCCGGAGCACACTACGACAGTGACCGTGACTGTTCCGGAGCACACTATGACAGTGACTGTGACTGTTCCGGAGCACACTACGACAGTGACCGTGACTGTTCCGGAGCACACTATGACAATGCTGTGACTGTTCCGGAGCACACTATGACAGTGACTGTGACTGTTCCGGAGCACACTATGACAGTGACTGTGACTGTTCCGGAGCACACTATGACAGTGACTGTGACTGTGCTGGAGCACTCTATGACACTGACTGTGACTGTTCCGGAGCACACTATGACAGTGACTGTGACTGTTCCGGAGCACACTATGACAGTGACTGTGAATGTGCTGGAGCACACTACGACAGTGACCGTGACTGTTCCGGAGCACACTATGACAGTGACCGTGACTGTTCCGGAGCACACTATGACAGTGACCGTGACTGTTCCGGAGCACACTATGACAGTGACCGTGACTGTTCCGGAGCACACTATGACAGTGACCGTGACTGTTCCGGAGCACACTATGACACTGACTGTGACTGTTCCGGAGCACACTATGACACTGACTGTGACTGTTCCGGAGCACACTATGACAGTGACTGTGACTGTTCCGGAGCACACTATGACACTGACTGTGACTGTTCCGGAGCACATTATGACACTGACTGTGACTGTGCTGGAGCACACTATGACAATGCCGTGACTGTTCCGGAGCACACTATGACAGTGACCGTGACTGTTCCGGAGCACACTACGACAGTGACTGTGACTGTTCCGGAGCACACTACGACAGTGACTGTGACTGTTCCGGAGCACACTACGACAATGCTGTGACTGTTCCGGAGCACACTACGACAGTGACTATGACTGTTCCGGAGCACACTACGACAGTGACTGTGACTGTTCCGGAGCACACTACGACAGTGACTGTGACTGTTCCGGAGCACACTATGACAGTGACTGTGACTGTTCCGGAGCACACTACGACAGTGACTGTGACTGTGCTGGAGCACACTATGACAGTGACCGTGACTGTTCCGGAGCACACTACGACAGTGACCGTGACTGTTCCGGAGCACACTATGACAGTGACTGTGACTGTTCCGGAGCACACTACGACAGTGACTGTGACTGCTCCGGAGCACACTACGACAGTGACTGTGACTGTTCCGGAGCGCACTACGACAGTGACTGTGACTGTTCCGGAGCGCACTATGACAGTGACTGTGACTGTTCCGGAGCACACTACGACAGTGACTGTGACTGTTCCGGAGCACACTACGACAGTGACCGTGACTGTTCCGGAGCACACTATGACAGTGACTGTGACTGTGCTGGAGCACACTATGACAGTGACTGTGACTGTTCCGGAGCACACTACGACAGTGACTGTGACTGTTCCGGAGCACACTATGACAGTGACCGTGACTGTTCCGGAGCACACTATGACAGTGACTGTGACTGTTCCGGAGCACACTATGACAATGCTGTGACTGTTCCGGAGCACACTATGACAATGCTGTGACTGTTCCGGAGCACACTACGACAGTGACTGTGACTGTTCCGGAGCACACTATGACAATGCTGTGACTGTTCCAGAGCACACTATGACAGTGACTGTGACTGTGCTGGAGCACACTATGACAGTGACTGTGACTGTTCCGGAGCACACTACGACAGTGACTGTGACTGTTCCGGAGCACACTATGACAGTGACTGTGACTGTTCCGGAGCACACTACGACAGTGACTGTGACTGTTCCGGAGCACACTACGACAATGCTGTGACTGTTCCGGAGCACACTACGACAGTGACTATGACTGTTCCGGAGCACACTACGACAGTGACTGTGACTGTTCCGGAGCACACTATGACAGTGACTGTGACTGTTCCGGAGCACACTATGACAGTGACTGTGACTGTTCCGGAGCACACTATGACAGTGACTGTGACTGTTCCGGAGCACACTATGACAGTGACTGTGACTGTTCCGGAGCACACTATGACACTGACTGTGAATGTTCCGGAGCACACTACGACAGTGACTGTGACTGTTCCGGAGCACACTATGACAGTGACTGTGACTGTTCTGGAGCACACTACGACAGTGACTGTGACTGTGCTGGAGCACACTATGACAATGCCGTGACTGTTCCGGAGCACACTATGACAGTGACCGTGACTGTTCCGGAGCACACTACGACAGTGACCGTGACTGTTCCGGAGCACACTACGACAGTGACCGTGACTGTTCCGGAGCACACTACGACAGTGACCGTGACTGTTCCGGAGCACACTACGACAGTGACCGTGACTGTTCCGGAGCACACTACGACAGTGACTGTGACTGTTCCGGAGCACACTACGACAGTGACTGTGACTGTTCCGGAGCACACTACGACAGTGACTGTGACTGTTCCGGAGCACACTACGACAGTGACTGTGACTGCTCCGGAGCACACTACGACAGTGACTGTGACTGTTCCGGAGCGCACTACGACAGTGACTGTGACTGTTCCGGAGCGCACTACGACAGTGACTGTGACTGTTCCGGAGCACACTACGACAGTGACCGTGACTGTTCCGGAGCACACTATGACAGTGACTGTGACTGTGCTGGAGCACACTATGACAGTGACTGTGACTGTTCCGGAGCACACTACGACAGTGACTGTGACTGTTCCGGAGCACACTATGACAGTGACCGTGACTGTTCCGGAGCACACTATGACAGTGACTGTGACTGTTCCGGAGCACACTATGACAATGCTGTGACTGTTCCGGAGCACACTATGACAATGCTGTGACTGTTCCGGAGCACACTACGACAGTGACTGTGACTGTTCCGGAGCACACTATGACAATGCTGTGACTGTTCCGGAGCACACTATGACAGTGACTGTGACTGTGCTGGAGCACACTATGACAGTGACTGTGACTGTTCCGGAGCACACTATGACAGTGACCGTGACTGTTCCGGAGCACACTATGACAGTGACTGTGACTGTTCCGGAGCACACTACGACAGTGACTGTGACTGTTCCGGAGCACACTACGACAGTGACCGTGACTGTTCCGGAGCACACTATGACAGTGACTGTGACTGTTCCGGAGCACACTATGACAATGCTGTGACTGTTCCGGAGCACACTATGACAGTGACTATGACCGTGCTGGAGCACACTGTAACTGTGACCGTGCTGAAACACCCTATGACTATGACTCAATCGTTGGATAATAGAAATTGCAAGCTGTGGAGGAGGATTTTCTCTGTTGAAGCCAGGGAGTCTGCTCAGGCGTTGCAGCAGAATGCATTATTAAAGCAGGTCCACAAACACACTTAAATAGCACAGAGCTGTCTGGACACATAAAGACTTACAGCCTAATTCCAAATGGAGAATAATGAGTCAGCAGTTTAAACCCAAGGCAATGATTCAAGGAAAAGTAAAGCATTTCTGATTAAGCCAACAAGATTGTGTCTCTGGGAAAACAGGATTGCATGTTGCGTCTGCTCCTTGTCTAGTGTGTTACAATGGTAGTTAGTATGGATTTGAGATCATTTTTACTAGCTACTGCCTGGGTTAGAGGGGATAATTCCATAAAACCATAAGACATATGTCCAGAATTTGGCCATTCGGCCCAACTGTTCTGCTCCACCATTTTGCCATGGCTGATTTATTACCCCTCTTAACTCCATTCTCCTGTCTTCTCCCAGTAATCTTTAACACCTTTACTAATCAAGAACCTATCAACCTCCATGTTAAAAATACCCACTGACGGCCTCCAAGGCAATCGTAGCAATGAATTCCGCAGAATCTCTGTCCTTTGGCTAAAGATAATTCCTCTTCATCTCTGTTCTGATCGGCCATATTTTGAGGTTGTGTCCTCTGATCTTAGATTCTCCCACTATTGGAAATATTCTCTCCACGCTCACTCTATCTAGGGCTTTCAATATTCGACAGGTTTCAATGAGATTTCCAATACCAGCCCAGAGCCATCAAATACTCCTCATCCATTAACCCTTTCATGTGTTCAAGTATGTATTCAAAGAGGGAATATAGTGTGGTGCATTTATACATATGATATAAAAATATCATGAGATTATAGAACATGTCATTGCTTGTATAGTGTCACATTACTGAGTCTTTCGACTAGATCTGAATTCAAATTCTTACCATTGTTTTGAGGTTCTATTCTTCTGTAGATATTGCTGTCCCTCAAGTTTACCCACAGTCCCGCTGTAATCAGAATCAAAATTAGAGTGAGAATCAGAATCAGGTTTAATATCCCTGACGTACATCATGACATTTAAGGTTTTGTGGCAGCAGTAGAGTGTAATATATAAACACAAATTATAAATTACAATTAGAAATATATAGAGTGGACTCCAGGTAATTGGGACACATCAGGACCAGTACATTTTGGCCCAATTAAGTGGCTGCCTCAATTAGCTGAAATTTCATGGAAATATTTAAAAGGTATAACAAAGACATACTGCTGTTTAACTGAGTAACAATTTATGCATTTAAATGAAATACAGAACAAATTAGAACACTTCCAACATGTCTACAGAATTATAACAAAGTGCATTAGTCAGTTACACTGGCCAACAAAGATTTTGCTCCCCAAATACCTTTAGGTGTATCTTATGAATTTTGGGCTACTGATCATGAAAATCACCATGACATTTCCCTATCATGCACCATTTTTTAATAAACTTATGTTTATTATTTCAATTCATAATTCCAGTGAATTAAAATGTTGACTACAATGTAAGGTGGAAAGTTTCCAATCTTGCCCAGGCATGCTTGGGCACATAGAACATATAACATAGAATAGTACAGCACAGTACAGGCCCTTCGGCCCACAATGTTGTGCCGACCCTCAAACTCTGCCTCCCATATAAGCCCCCACCTTAGATTCTTCCATATACCTGTCTAGTAGTCTCTTAAACTTCACTAGTGCATCTGCCTCCACCACGGACTCAGGCAGTGCATTCCACGCACCAACCACTCTCTGAGTAAAAAACCTTCCTCTAATATCCCCCTTGAACTTCCCACCCCTTACCTTAAAGCCATGTCCTCTTGTATTGAGCAGTGGTGCCCTGGGGAAGAGGCGCTGGCTATCCACTCTATCTATTCCTCTTATCATGTCTCCTCTCATCCTCCTTCTCTCCAAAGAGTAAAGCCCTAGCTCCCTTAATCTCTGATCATAATGCATACTTTCTAAACCAGGCAGCATCCTGGTACATCTCCTCTGTACCCTTTCCAATGCTTCCACATCCTTCCTATAGTGAGGTGGCCAGAACTGGACACAGTACTCCAAGTGTGGCCTAACCAGAGTTTTATAGAGCTGCATCATTACATCGCGACTCTTAAACTCTATCCCTCGACTTATGAAAGCTAACACCCCATAAGCTTTCTTAACTACCCTATCCACCTGTGAGGCAACTTTCAGGGATCTGTGGACATGTACCCCAAGATCCCTCTACTCCTCCACACTACCAAGTATCCTGCCATTTACTTTGTACTCTGCCTTGGAGTTTGTCCTTCCAAAGTGTACCACTTCACACTTCTCCGGGTTGAACTCCATCTGCCACTTCTCAGCCCACTTCTGCATCCTATCAATGTCTCTCTGCAATCTTTGACAATCCTCTACACTATCTACAACACCACCAAGCTTTGTGTCGTCTGCAAACTTGCCAACCCACCCTTCTACCCCAACATCCAGGTCGTTAATAAAAATCACGAAAAGTAGAGGTCCCAGAACAGATCCTTGTGGGACACCACTAGTCACAATCCTCCAATCTGAATGTACTCCCTCCACCACCACCCTCTGCCTTCTGCAGGCAAGCCAATTCTGAATCCACCTGGCCAAACTTCCCTGGATCCCATGCCTTCTCACTTTCTGAATAAGCCTACTGTGTGGAACCTTGTCAAATGCCTTACTAAAATCCATATAGATCACATCCGCTGCATTACCCTCATCTATATGCCTGGTCACCTCCTCAAAGAACCCTATCAGGCTTGTTAGACATGATCTGCCCTTCACAAAGCCATGCTGACTGTCCCTGATCAGACCATGATTCTCTAAATGCCTATAGATCCTATCTCTAAGAATCTTTTCCAACAGCTTTCCCACCACAGACGTAAGGCTCACTGGTCTATAATTACTTGGACTATCCCTACTACCTTTTTTGAACAAGGGAACAACATTCGCCTCCCTCCAATCCTCCGGTACCATTCCCGTGGACAACGAGGACATAAAGATTCTAGCCAGAGACTCAGCAATCTCTTCTCTCGCCTCGTGGAGCAGCCTGGGGAATATTCCGTCAGGCCCCGGGGACTTATCTGTCCTAATGTATTTTAACAACTCCAACACCTCCTCTCCCTTAATATCAACATGCTCCAGAACATCAACCTCACTCATATTATCCTCACCATCATCAAGTTCCCTCTCATTGGTGAATACCGAAGAGAAGTATTCATTGAGCACCTCGCTCACTTCCACAGCCTCCAGGCACATCTTCCCACCTTTATCTCTAATCGGTCCTACCTT
This sequence comes from Mobula hypostoma, assembly GCF_963921235.1. Lineage (NCBI taxonomy): Eukaryota > Metazoa > Chordata > Chondrichthyes > Myliobatiformes > Myliobatidae > Mobula > Mobula hypostoma. The sequence continues at coordinate 10,826,623 of NC_086107.1, forward strand.
CACTCCTGTCATCCTTTTTTTCTTCACATAATTGAATAATGCCTTGGGGTTTTCCTTTACCCTACTCGCCAAGGCCTTCTCATGCCCCCTTCTTGCTCTTCTCAGCCCCTTCTTAAGCTCCTTTCTTGCTTCCCTATATCCCTCAATAGACCCATCTGACCCTTGCTTCCTAAACCTCATGTATGCTGCCTTCTTCCTCCTAACTAGATTTTCCACCTCACTTGTCACCCATGGTTCCTTCACCCTACCATTCTTTATCTTCCTCACCGGGACAAATTTATCCCTTACATCCCGCAAGAGATCTCTAAATATCGACCACAGATCCATAGTACATTTCCCTGGAAAAACATCATCCCAATTCACACCCGCAAGTTCTAGCCTTATAGCCTCATAATTTGTCTTTCCCCAATTAAAAATTTTCCTGTCGTCTTTGATTCTATCCTTTTCCATGATAATTTCCATGCATGTTTAGGCAGCGCAGCTGTTGCATGGCAGTACAGGTTTTAGTAATAATCATTGGGTTCAGGACTGTAAGGATGGAATTTGCTATCACCAGGCACAAAAAATTCTATGAAGGATTTTGATATTTGAGACAGATGCTTACCAGAATAGCTGATGCCACGATTAAGGAAAGCATTTTTGTTGGTCCACAAATCAAACAGGTTATCAATGACAGGCAATTTGAAGAATTTCTAGTGGGACCGGAGAAAATCACATGGAAAGCATTCAAGGAAGTTGTTGAAATTTTTCTTGGCATCTACAGACCACCAAACTACATACAGCTGGTTGGAAGCATGCTTCAAGCATATAGAACCATGAAATGCAACATATTACTAAAGATTCGTTTTCTGCATTCCCATTTAGACTTCTTCCCGCAAATCTTGGTGCTGTTAGTGACGAGCATGGTGAAAGGTTTCACCAGGACATTGAGGTCATGGAGAAAAAATACCAGGGCAACTGGAATCCATCAATGCTGACAAATTATTGTTGGACACTTACGCGAGAAGCCTTAGGCACTGAGTACAAATGAAAATCATTAACAAAATATTTTTAACTAAGTTGAACTATTGCAAAGCATCAGCACCATTATGCAATTAAACACATTATGTTCGATAAAAGTTAATTTGTTGTTTCTCCAAATTCCTACGTGATACAAGTAGTCTGAAATTATATTTGTATTCATCTTCAAGCAGTCTATCATAAACAAAAAAAATTCTGAGGAAGCAACACTTCCGAAAAAAATTGTTGTCTAGTGTTATCGATGGAGGAATTCATCTGCAGTGTTCTTTTGATTGACTGTAAATGAGCAATATCAATATAGGCGCCTAGTGTAGATAATAGACTACCTCCATACAATGCTTTCGATGATTGGATCCTCCAGGTCTTCATTTTCATTTTAACGTTCAAAATATCTTCAAATTCTTCATAATTCCTAACTTGTTGAAGTCGTGAAATCATTTCATTTTCACTCCCAGCTATTTCTGGCATCTCCAAGCCCGAATGCTTGAAATCACAGTGAGCAAAACGGTTCTGAATGGTCTTACTGCTTGTTTGGTATAGTGTCTAACGACCACACAGGTTCATGTGACTGACGCTATTTAGAAACTGTTTGGCAATGGTCTCCTGTCCCAATTAATCGGCGTAGTGTCCCAAATAAATAAAGGGAATCCTGGCTCTTTTCCTGAATCTTTTTTTGTTTTTTAAGAATTGTAGGCTGAAGGGCTTGTAATGTGTTGTAAATTTCTATGTCCTGTGTTCTAATTGTCCCAAATAAATGGCTGCCCCGATTCACCAATGGCCCAATTAACCAGAATCCACTGTATATATATATATATGTATACTCACACATATATATGTATAAATGAAATATAAATTAAATAAAGAGTGCAAATAGCAAAAATAGTGAGGCAGTGCTCATGGGTTGGTTCATTGTCTATTTGAAATCTGCTAGTGGAGGGGAGAAGCTGCTTCTAAAATGTTGAGTGTGTATCTTCAGGCTCCTGTACCTCCTCTCCGATGGTAATGGGAAAAGGCATGTCCTGAGTGTAATCCAAGGGCCATTTAAAATGCATTACACAGGTAATTATATTCCTGTTAGCTAAAGCTATTGCTGACTCCTTCACTCCTCAACCAGAGACCCTGAAAAAAAATCCTTTTAATGGTTTGAGCTTTTGTTGCTGTTGTCAGTTCTCTGAAGAGTAAGGGACAACCTCTTAGCTTTGACAGGACCACAATTGTTTCAACCTTTGGACTGGATGGTTATTACTGGAACGCTAACTTCAGTTTGCCATTACACAGCTGAGTTTGAAGGTGGGGAAAGGGCATTATCTGGTGAGGGGGACTGGGAAGCACCGAGAGCATCACAAAGTTGGTGAACACTTCAAACTATCTCCCCAGAAGAGAGTAGGTGCTGGGAGATCTTTACCCACAGCCTCCGATCTCCTTATCTTATAAGTGTCAGCCAATCTCATTTTTGATTGAAGTTGGTTGATTCTTATTGGTTAAGAGTATCAGAGGAGTACATGGGGTGTTCAGGAAGGGGTTGCACCTCTAGTGAAGGGGCTTGTTGTGTTCAATCGGGGAAGCTTGCTTTGGTCCCACTGGAGACCCAGCTCTCACCTATGGCTCCAAGTAGCTGTTTGCGTGCGACATTGGCCATACCCCAGTACACCGCTTTGACAGGCAGTCTAAAGCAGGTGAGAATAGCCGGCGGGCTCATACCCAGGTGAGGTAGGATAGCACGCAAAGCTAGCTCTAGCAGACTGGGTGGATGAGATCCAATGACCAAGGTGGTTCTGCAACGCTCCATGGAGAGCAAAGGGTGCGACAGGGTGTAGGAGAGGTCACGGTCATCCACTGTGACCAAGGAAGACCCCAGTTTGTGACACTTGGTCTTACCACTGGACCTGGACTTCTGATGTCGAGTGCAATAGCTTTGCCACTTTGAAAAGTCTCCTGCTCAGGTTTCCTGTTCTCTTGGGACATGATGGACAACCGCCAGAAGGGTATCAGAGGGCACGAGTTAATGCAAGTAGATGGAGTTTGATGTGCAGATCACCAGTAAGCTTGCTGAACCGTGTGATAGGTTCAAGGGATTGAATGGCCTACTTAATGTCCACACTTTCTTACATAAAATCTCCTGGATCTCAGAATGGTGACATGGGTAAGATGTCGCAACACAAATTTTCAAATGGCACAAAGCAAACACTAAACTGCGAATGCTGGAAAGATGAAACAAACCCGGGGACAGTGCTCTTCTGGATGCACGAAAGTCTACAAATGCTGGAGGAACTCAGCAGGCCAGGCAGCATTGATGGAGGGAAAGTAGCAGACAACGTTTTGGGCCAAGATCCTTCATTAGGACTTTTCCATTATTGCTGAAGAAAATAATTCCCCTGGAAAATTCAGTCGAGGCTTCACACTGCCTTGTGTTCAACTCTCCAGCTTCACTTAGATGACGGGTCTGATTGCATTTCCAATGATTATCTTTCCTCTGTTCAATGATTAAATCCAAATTGTCAATTTAAATGTAGGGATGTGGACGTGAATTGCTAATGTTTGAGAGATAAATTTGTAACAAATTGACTGAACTTCCATCTAGATTTAGAAGGGATGGAACTGGATTTTAAATAAAGCCCCATGGCTCGCCTGATGCAATGAAAACTGCAGAGCTAACTGAAGGATAAATTGCATTTTCCTTTCTCTGAATGTTTTGCAGATTTTCATTTCCCTATTAAAATTAAGTAGCACTTTGTGCTTTGAGAAGAACATATCTTTCTACACTCAGTGGCCACTTTATTAGGTACACCTGTATGCCAGCTCATTAATGCAAATATCTAATCAGTCAATCATGTGGCAGCAACTCAATGCGTAAAAGCATGCAGGCATGGTCAAGAGGTTCAGCTGTGTTCAGACCAAACATCAGAATGGGGAAGAAATGTGATCTAAGTGACTTTGACTGTGGAATGATTGTTGGTCCCGGACAGAGTGGTTTGAGTATCTCAGAAAATGTTGATCTCCTGGGATTTTCATACACATCAGTCTCTAGAGTTTACAGTGAATGGTGTAAAAAACAAAAAAACATCCAGTGAGTGGCAGTTCTGAGGGTGAAAAAGCATTGTAATGAGAGAGATCAGATGAGATTAGGCAGACTTGTTCAAGCTGACAGGGAGGCGACAGAAACTCAAATGAACACACATTACAATAGTGGTGTGCAGAAGAGCATCTCTGAATGCACAACACATCGAACCTTGGAGTGGATGGGCTACAGCAGCAGAAGACCATGATGTGGGCATTTTATTACATACCAAGTGTATAGCTCCCTTCACAGCCTTAGATCGATGAAAAGCTTGCGACAACCAACATTGTGCTAATAAGGTGCAAAATAAGAAATGCGGCACCCAGATTTTAGAACGTACAACGGTACAGCACAGTACAGGCCCTTTGGCCCACAATGTTGCGCAGATCTTTTAATCAAGTTCAAAAGGAATGCAACACTTCCCTCTTACATAACTGTCCATGATTTCTTTCATCTGTGTTCTAATCTAAGAGGTACTTAAATGTTCCTAATGTACCTGCCTCTGCCGCTACCCCTGCCAGTGAGTTTCATGCACCCATCACTCTCTGGCATCCCCACTGTACTTTCCTCCAATCACCTTGAAATTAAACCCTCTCATATTAGCTATTGTTGCCCTGGCAAAGATTTCTCTGCTGTCCAGTCTATCTACGTCTCTTAACCTTTCCTTTCGGACAATTCGAAGAAGGAAGTCTGAGAGTCTGAGTGGGAGTGCCGAGAAAGACATTTTTGAAATTTTCGTCTTTTTTTCTCCAATGGCGTTCAGAGAGGCGGGACTGCGCAGGCGTGTGACGTCGGGCAGTGCAGCACGGCAGATTTAAAAGGAACAGAGCCTCATAGAGCGGGCAGCGTTGTTTGTGGGCGGTGGAGTGAGCCTGGAGCAGAATGAAGACTAAAGGGCTTCGGCTCAACGGGCTTAGGTGGAAACGGGCGAGGCGAGGAAGGTTTGGCATTCATTTTCTGTTGTTATTTGAGGAGAGGGTCAGTATGAGTGTGAGGGCAGTTTGCTGTTCTCGCTGTCGGATGTGGGAGGCCCTGGAGTCTCCAAGCCTCCCGGACGTCTACATCTGCGCCAAGTGCATCGAGACGCAGCTCCTAAGGGACTGCGTTACGGAACTGGAGCTGCAGCTCGATGACCTTCGTCTGGTCAGGGAGAGTGAGGAGTTGACAGAGAGGAGTTACAGGCAGATGGTCACACCGGGGCCACGGGAGGCAGACAAGTGGGTCACGGTTAGGAGGGGGAAGGGGAAGAGTCAGGTAATAGAGAGTACCCCAGTGTCTGTGCCCCTTAACAATAGGTACTCCTGTTTGAGTACTGTTGGGGGGGACAGCTTACCCGGGGGAAGCGACAGTGGCCGTGCCTCCGGCACAGAGTCTGGCCCTGTAGCTCAGAAGGGTAGGGAAAGGAAGACGAGGGCAGTTGTGATAGGGGACTCCATAGTAAGGTGGTCAGATAGGCGATTCTGTGGACGCAGTCCAGAGACCCGGATGGTAGTTTGCCTCCCTGGTGCCAGGGTCCGGGATATTTCTGATCGTGTTCAAGATATCCTGAAGTGGGAGGGTGAGGAGCCAGAGGTCGTGGTACATATAGGTACCAATGACATAGGTAGGAAAAGGGATGAGGTCCTGAAAGGAGAATATAGGGAGCTAGGAAGGGAGTTGAGAAAAAGGACCGTAAAGGTAGTAATCTCGGGATTACTGCCTGTGCCACGCGACAGTGAGAGTAGGAATGCGATAAGGTGGAGGATAAATGCGTGGCTGAGGGATTGGAGCAGGGGGCAGGGATTCAAGTTTTTGGATCATTGTGTCCTCTTTTGGTGCAGGTGTGACCTGTACAAAAAGGACGGGTTACACTTGAATCCTAGGAGGACCAATATCCTGGCAGGGAGATTAGCGAGGGCTACTGAGGTGACTTTAAACTAGAATGGTTGGGAGGTGGGAATCAAATTAAAGAGGCTAGGCGAGAGGAGGTTAGTTCACAACAGGGGGATGGGAACGAGTGCCGAGAGACAGAGGGGTGTAAAGTGAGGGTAGAAGCAAAAAGTACGAAGGAGAAAAGTAAAAGTGGCAGGCCGACAAATCCAGGGCAAGCATCAAAAAGGGCCACTTTTCAACATAATTGTATAAGGGCTAGGAGAGTTGTAAAAGAGCGCCTGAAGGCTTTGTGTGTCAATGCAAGGAGCATTGGTAATAAGGTGGATGAATTGAAAGTGCAGATTGTTATTAATGATTATGATATAGTTGGGATCACAGAGACATGGCTCCAGGGAGACCAAGGATGGGAGCTCAACGTTCAGGGATATTCAATATTCAGGAGGGATAGACATGAAAGAAAAGGAGGTGGGGTGGCGTTGCTGGTTAAAGAGGAGATTAACGCAATGGAAAGGAAGGAAATAAGCCGGGAAGATGTGGAATCGATATGGGTAGAGCTGCGTAACACTAAGGGGCAGAAAACGCTGGTGGGAGTTGTGTACAGGCCACCTAACAGTAGTAGTGAGGTCGGAGATGGTATTAAACAGGAAATTAGAAATGTGTGCAATAAAGGAACAGCAGTTATAATGGGTGACTTCAATCTACATGTAGATTGGGTGAACCAAATTGGTAAAGGTGCTGAGGAAGAGGATTTCTTGGAATGTATGCGGGATGGTTTTTTGAACCAACATGTCGAGGAACCAACTAGAGAGCAGGCTATTCTGGACTGGGTTTTGAGCGATGAGGAAGGGTTAATTAACAATCTTGTCGTGAGAGGCCCCTTGGGTAAGAGTGACCATAATATGGTGGAATTCTTCATTAAGATGGAGAGTGACATAGTTAATTCAGAAACAAAGGTTCTGAACTTAAAGAGGGGTAACTTTGAAGGTATGAGACGTGAATTAGCTAAGATAGACTGGCAAATGACACTTAAAGGATTGACGGTGGATATGCAATGGCAAGCATTTAAAGATTGCATGGATGAACTACAACAATTGTTCATCCCAGTTTGGCAAAAGAATAAATCAAGGAAGGTAGTGCACCCGTGGCTGACAAGAGAAATTAGGGATAGTATCAATTCCAAAGAAGAAGCATACAAATTAGCCAGAAAAAGTGGCTCACCTGAGGACTGGGAGAAATTCAGAGTTCAGCAGAGGAGGACAAAGGGCTTAATTAGGAAGGGGAAAAAAGATTATGAGAGAAAACTGGCAGGGAACTTAAAAACTGACAGTAAAAGCTTTTATAGATATATAAAAAGGAAAAGACTGGTAAAGGCAAATGTAGGTCCCCTACAGACAGAAACAGGTGAATTGATTATGGGGAGCAAGGACATGACAGACCAATTGAATAATTACTTTGGTTCTGTCTTCACTAAGGAGGACATAAATAATCTTCCAGAAATAGTAGGGGACAGAGGGTCCAGTGAGATGGAGGAACTGAGTGAAATACATGTTAGTAGGGAAGTGGTGTTAGGTAAATTGAAGGGATTGAAGGCAGATAAATCCCCAGGGCCAGATGGTCTGCATCCCAGAGTGCTTAAGGAAGTAGCCCAAGAAATAATGGATGCATTAGTGATAATTTTTCAAAACTCGTTAGATTCTGGACTAGTTCCTGAGGATTGGAGGGTGGCTAATGTAACCCCACTTTTTAAAAAAGGAGGGAGAGAGAAACCAGGGAATTATAGACCGGTTAGCCTAACGTCGGTGGTGGGGAAACTGCTGGAGTCAGTTATCAAAGATGTGATAACAGCACATTTGGAAAGCGGTGAAATCATCGGACTAAGTCAGCATGGATTTGTGAAAGGAAAATCATGTCTGACGAATCTCATAGAATTTTTTGAGGATGTACCTAGTAGAGTGGATAGGGGAGAACCAGTGGATGTGGTATATTTGGATTTTCAAAAGGCTTTTGACAAGATCCCACACAGGAGATTAGTGTGCAAACTTAAAGCACACGGTATTGGGGGTAAGGTATTGATGTGGATAGAGAATTGGTTAGCAGACAGGAAGCAAAGAGTGGGAATAAACGGGACCTTTTCAGAATGGCAGGCGGTGACTAGTGGGGTACCGCAAGGCTCAGTGCTGGGACCCCAGTTGTTTACAATATATATTAATGACTTGGATGAGGGAATTAAATGCAGCATCTCCAAGTTTGCGGATGACACGAAGCTGGGTGGCAGTGTTAGCTGTGAGGAGGATGCTAAGAGGATGCAGAGTGACTTGGATAGGTTGGGTGAGTGGGCAAATTCATGGCAGATGCAATTTAATGTGGATAAATGTGAAGTTATCCACTTTGGTGGCAAAAATAGGAAAACAGATTATTATTTGAATGGTGGCCGATTAGGAAAAAGGGAGGTGCAACGAGACCTGGGTGTCATTATACACCAGTCATTGAAAGTGGGCATGCAGGTACAGCAGGCGGTGAAAAAGGCGAATGGTATGCTGGCATTTATTTCAAGAGGATTCGAGTACAGGAGCAGGGAGGTACTACTGCAGCTGTACAAGGCCTTGGTGAGACCACACCTGGAGTATTGTGTGCAGTTTTGGTCCCCTAATCTGAGGAAAGACATCCTTGCCATAGAGGGAGTACAAAGAAGGTTCACCAGATTGATTCCTGGGATGGCAGGACTTTCATATGAAGAAAGACTGGATGAACTGGGCTTGTACTCGTTGGAATTTAGAAAATTGAGGGGGGATCTGATTGAAACTTATAAAATCCTAAAGGGATTGGACAGGCTAGATGCAGGAAGATTGTTCCCGATGTTGGGGAAGTCCAGAACAAGGGGTCACAGTTTGAGGATAAAGGGGAAGCCTTTTAGGACCGAGATTAGGAAAACCTTCTTCACACAGAGAGTGGTGAATCTGTGGAATTCTCTGCCACAGGAAACAGTTGAGGCCAGTTCATTGGCTATATTTAAGAGGGAGTTAGATATGGCCCTTGTGGCTACGGGGATCAGGGGGTATGGAGGGAAGGTTGGGGCAGGGTTCTGAGTTGGATGATCAGCCATGATCATAATAAATGGCGGTGCAGGCTCAAAGGGCCGAATGGCCTACTCCTGTACCTATTTTCTATGTTTCTATGTTACTGCATGGGTTTCCACCAGGTGCTCTGGTTTCCTCCAGTTCGCAGGTTAATGAGTGTAATTGGGTGTAATTGAGTGGCGTGGCCTCATTGAGTCAGAAGGATCTGTTACTGAGCTGTATCTCCAAATCAGGGGCTCCCAAACCTTTTGATACCATGGCCCAATACCATGAAGCAAAGGGGTCTGTGGATCTCAGGTTGGGAGCCCCTGCTCTAAATAAAAATAAAAACAATAAAAACATACAGTGTGCTTTCCATTTCCTTGTTTCCTATTATTAAATCCCCAGCTTCATTCTCCAGAAATCCCATGCTTACCTTAGCCTCCCTCTATTATTTTATATTTCCACAGAGCTCTATTTGCTGTTCATTTTAATATTGCACACAACTTTTCTCTCAAAAGCCCTTCTAATGAGCTTGTCAGTCTCTCGCTGCTGGTTCCTGAGAAAGAAGAACTGAAGAAAAGGCTTTTCAGATTTAGCAAAGAGACATTGACTAGCTAATTATATTTTCTCCTAACTACAGAATACCGTACTCCACAGCGGATGATGCACCTGCTGCGTTAGTCGTGTGAAGGAGGCCCAAAATGTGATTCAGCGTAGATAAACTGAACCTTGTCGGGAGAAAGGAAGAGAAGATGTTGACCTCGAAGCAAAAACGTGACTCAAGCCAGAGGGAGAGAGACATTTTGAGCAAAATGTTGGCTTTTGTGTATTAGCACCGCATAACAATTCAGACACAACTCTGGGGGAGCTCAGCATCTGTGGAGGGAAATGAACAGTCGATGTTGCAGATCAGACCTTTCATCAGGACTGCCAGACGGGTCTTGTCCCACAATGTCAGCTGTTCATTTCCCTTCATAGATGCTGCCTGATCTGCTGAGTTCCTCTAGCATTTCAGACCCAGTCATATAGCACTACAGTTCAGAAACAGGTCCCTCAGCCCATCTAATCTGTGCTGACCTGTTTTCCTGCTTAGTTCCATAGTCTCACAACTGTCCGATAGTTCTCCATACCCCAGTCATTCATGTACAGTACTGTGCTAAAGTCTTAAGCACATAGATGTAACTAGGGTGCCTAAGACTTCTGCATAGTACTGTATGTATTGTACTGTACTGTTGCTGCAAAAGGGAAAAAATAACAAATTTCATGACATATGTGAGTGATGATAAACCTGATTCTGATACGGGTCTCTATTGTGGACTGAGAGTAGGAAGGGAGCAGGGAGAGGGGAATCATGGTTGGGAAAAGGGGAAGGGAGAGGGGAGGGAGCGGGAAGCACCGGAGAGTAATTCTGTGATGACTAGTGAACCAGTTGTTTGGAGTCATCTGCCCTGTGTCTCAGGATGGGTGTGTATGCACCCCTGCCCCTGGCACTCCTTCTCTGCCACCTCTCCCACACCCCTCCCACAGTGCCCCACCCTTGCCATTGCTAACATCCTTTGTTGCATTCAGATTTACAAACTCACTCTCCACTCCACGTTGACAAATACAGAACTATGCCCAAAAGTCTTAAGCACCTTACTATATATACATTTGTACATGGTTCTAACTCCATAATCAAGTTCACAGATGACACCATGGTGGTTGGCCTGTTCAGAGGGGATGACAAGATGGCCTACAGGGACGAGGTCCAGCACCTGGCCGCTTGGTGTGCCGACAACAACCTGGCCCTTAACACCCAGAAGACAAAGGAGATTATTGTGGACTTCAGGCATGCTAGGAGCCACACTCATGTCCCCACCTACATAAATGGAGCTGTAGTGGAGCATATATCAAGCTTCAAATTCCTTGGTGTCCACATTTCCAATGATCTCACCTCGTCCCTGAACTCCTCCATCCTGATCAAAAAGGCGCAAAAACGCCTTTATTTCCTGCAGAGCATCAAGAAAGCTCTCCTCTGTCCTAGGATTCTGATGGACTTTTACCGCTGTACCATTGAGAGCATACTCACCAACTGCATCTCAGTGTGGTATGGCAATTGTCCCGTATCGGACCACAAAGCACTCCAGCGGGTGGTGAAAACTGTCCAGCGGATTATCGGCACCCAACTGCCCACCATTGAGAACATCTTCCATAAACGTTGCCTGGGCAGGGCGAAAAGCATTATCAAGGATTCATCTAACCATAACCATGGACTTTTTACTCTCCTCCCATCCGGTAGGCACTACAGGAGCCTCCGCTCCCACACCAGCAGGCACAGGAAGAGCTTCTTCCCTGAGGCTGTGACCCTGCTGAACCTCACATCACAGCGCTAAGCAGTATTGCACCCATATTGTACTGTCTCAGTACTTTTATACTTGTATGCTGTAGCACTTACTTTTTATTTGCAGTTATTTTGTAAATAGTACTATTGTTTTGCACTTCTGGTCAGATGCTAAATGCATTTCATTGGCTTTGTATCTGTACTTGGCACAATGACAATAAAGTTGAATCTAATCTAATCTAATCTATGTGCCTAGGATTTTTGCACGTTACTGTACCTAACTAAGCTTCTCTTAAATGTTGAAATTGAAACTCCATCCCCTACCTCGGCTGGCAGCTCATTCCACACTTGCACCACATTCTGAGTGAAGAAGTTCTTCCTTAGGATCCCCTTAAATATTTCACCTTTCACCCTTAACCAACGACCTCTAGTTCTACCCCCACCCAACCTCAAGATATAAAGCCCGCATGTACTTACCCTATCTATAAACCTCATCATTTGGTATGCTTCTATAAGATCTCCCTTCATTCCCCTGTACTCAATGGAAAAAGTCCTAACCTACTCAACTTTTCCCTATAACTCAGGCCTGCAGTTCACCACATGTGTCAGGGCTCCAGTCAGAGAGGTAACCATCTACTACCACTTTTTTGCTAGGCCAATTGCTGAATCCAATATATTAGTTCATCCTGAATGTTCTAGACTAGCATCCTATGACCGCTTTGTCAAAGGCCTTGCTAAATTCCATGTAGACAACTGCATTTACTGCAGTACTCTAGTCTACTGCATTTCATAGAAACATAGAAATCTACAGCACATTACAGGTCCTTCAGCCCACAATGTTGTGCTGACCAGGTAACCAACTCTAGAAACTGTGGTAGGGAAATTCTAGGCATAGCCCTCTATTTTTCTAAGCTCCATGTACCTATCTAAGAGTTTCTTAAAAGACCCTATTGTATCTGCCTCTACCACTGTCGCTGGCAGTGCATTCCACACACCCACCACTCTCTGTGTAAAAATCTCACCTCTGAGTAAGTTTTGATGATTTCCTTCATCAATCTTCCTCGCAACCTCCTGTACCTAATGGAGTGGCCATTGAGTGTCTGTCTGTGATCTTTTGCTGCTGATTCGACAAGTTGTGGATTCAGAGATGCTCTTCTGCATGCCATTCCTGTAATGTGTGCTTATTTGAGTTTCTGTCAGCTTGAACCAGTCTGGTCGTTCTCCTCTGACCTCTCTCATTAACAAGGCATTTTCACCTACAGAACTGCTGCTCACTAGATGCCTTACTGATTTTTTTTGGGTAAATTCTAGAGATGTTGTGCATGAAAATCCCAGGAGTTCACCAGTTTCTGAGATACTCAAACCACCCTATCTCGCAACAACACCCATTCCATGGTCAAAGTCATTTAGATCCCATTTCTTCCCCATTCTGATGTTTGGTCTGAACAACAACTGAATCTCCTTCTTCTTCTTCTTCTTCTATTTCCGGCTGTTTAGACGCATCTAGGCAAATTACAGCCCTCCGCAGGATGTATAATTAATTATAGAACTTCAAGGAACTCAAATTCTCGAATACAACCTAGTCTCACGTATAAACTGAATAATAGACTCTTAATTTTATTATACTTTAACATTGTATTAATGTTTATATGGCTTACCTTTTTTGTATACTTACTCAATAAAAAGATTTAAAAAGAAAAAGAAAATAGACTCTTCAATCAGATGTTGATTCTCTTGATGGACAAACAAAGATTTAATAGAAAACCAAAATAAATTTAAGCCAGCTAGCTTCTTGAACAACATGCTTCTCTCAATTTTGTATCGATTACAGCTCAGCAAAACATGCTGGACAGCCTCTGGACTACAACAGTCACATAATCCAGTAGGATGTTTTCCTATTATCTTTAAATAATAGTTTAGCCCACAATGCCCCAACCTCAGTCTTGTAAATTTCACCATATCTCTACGACTTAAAAGGTAATAGTCTGAGACCTTTTCAACTAGAGGATGACTAGAAAAATAATGCCTGCCCCTTAATTCATTTTTCTAATCCTCCTGCCACTTCTTCTCTATACCTTTTTTAATCCTACTTCTCAATTCTGCTCTGCCTAGGGGAACTCTAATTTCTACTTGCCTGCTCTGTAAGGAAAACTTTGCAATGCCATCCACAATTTCATTTCCCTCCACCCCAGCATGCCCAGGTATCCATGAAAATCTAACTGCACAACCCATCTTCCCTACTCTAAACAACACTAAGAGAATCTCAATAACTATGTCAGGACGAGCTTTTGATTTACTCCCTTTTATAGACCCTAAGGCAGCAGCAGAATCCGAACAGATGATAACCCTACGTGGTCGAGAGTCTTCTATCCACCATAAGGCCCAGAGGATTGCTAATAATTCTGTTGCAAAGACAGAAACACCACCTGAAACCTGGTGACCAATCTTAACTCCAAGTTGAAACACGTACATCCCAAATCCTGCCCTACTGCTCTCTGGGTCCACTGAGCCATCAGTGCTGATGAAATTGCACTGCTTCCTTGAAGCTGAAAAAGGAGGAATAGGTCTACTTCTGGTTCTGGAAAAAGCCAAAAAGGGACGGGTGGCAGGCAAATTTGGTCAACTATGTCTTCCTCAGTCAGTTTCAATTTCACAGCCCAGTTATTAAACAAATCTGAAAATGGGTATCTTTTAATTTTACTTTGGCGCTCTGACTTCCCCTGCAGAAGACACTTTGATGGAAAGCTGTGATTGAATCCATTTAGTTTTACCCAATACTGCAGGCCCAACTGAATTCGTCTTAAATACAGAGGCACTTCTCCCATCTCCACACATAATGCTGGGACTGATGTTGTTCTAAAAGCTCCACAAAACAGAATCTCCTGATCATGTCTCATGATTTTATGCATTGAGTTGATTGGCTGATTAGGTATTTGCATTAACAGGTAGGTGTACAGGTGTATCTAATAAGACCATAAGATATAGGAGCATACGTAGGCCATTTGGCCCATCAGGTCTGCTTGGCCATTCTCTCATGGCTGATTTATTATCCCTTTCAACCCCTTTCTCCTGCCTTCTCCCCATAACCTTTGATGCTCTGACTAATCAAGGACATATCAACTTCTGCCTTAAACATACCCAGGGATTTAGCCTCCATAGCTGTATGTGACAATGAATTCCACAGATTCACTACCCTCTGGCTGAAGAAATTCCTCCTCATCTCTGGTCTAAATGGACGTCCCTCTCTTCTGAGCTGTGTCCTCTGGTCCTAGACACCCCACTATTGGAAATATCCTCTCCACATCAGAACCAAGTTTAGTATCACTGGCATATGTCATGAAGTTTGTTGTTTTGCAGCAACTGTTCATTGCAAAGGTACAATTTAATGTCAGAGAAATGTATACAATATACATCCTAAAATGCTTTTTCTTTGCAACCATCCACAAGAACAGAGGAGTGCCCCAAAGAATGAATGACAGTTAAATGTTAGAACCCCAAAGTCTCCCCCAGCTCCGTGCTTAAGTGGCAGTGAGCAATAACACCCCCTCCCCCCACCAACAAAAAAAGCATCAGTATCAGCACCGCCGCCAAGCACTCAAGCGTGAGAAAAGTTTTAACACAGACGCGGACTTGCAGTTACCCCAGAGACTTTGCGTTTCACCCGGTATTCCAAATACCGCAGGTTCTCTCTCTTCCTAATAAGGGAGAAAGGAGTGTCTCCATTTTCCCAGCGAGCGGGGAGACATAACAAATGACTCGCTGGTTTATGATGTTAAAAGTCCATTATGTTGCTTTTTTCGAGGTCTGTACCTGAAGATTGTAAAGATCTCGGGTCTCCAGACACACAGCAGATATCCTGACTCCCCCGACGACACATGGGTCTCCTGTCCTGACACCGAACCTCGATCTGCCCGTCTCCAGAGCCCCGAGATCCCAGGCTTACAAGTTCAAGCCGGACTCTGAGGCCGAGCCTTTTGTGTGCCGAATAACGGCCAGTTATGGAACCCCGACAGCCATTCCTGCAAAGAACTGAAGTCAACGTGTAACTCCAGGTCAGGGTCTTCAAAAGAACCCTGAAAGGGAAAACTAGAGATATTAAGGATGGAAATAGAGCTGTTTCTGAAGATGCAAGCAGAGGAGTTGCCGTTAGGCACCGTTAACCCTCCTAAGCTCCGCCTTCTTCCATACATAAATATAAAAATTACAAATAATAGTAAATAGTATATATTAAAAACTTAAATTAAATTAGTGAAATAAGAGAAGAAAAACACTGAGGTAGTGTTCATGGGTTTTTTGTCCATTCAGGAACTGTCGCTGGAGGGGAAGAAGGTGTCCTGAATCATTGAGTGTGTGCCTTCAGACTCCTGTACCTCCGTCCTGATGGTAGCATTGAGAAAAGGGCGTGTCCTTAGTGATGGGGGTCCTTAATGATGGATGCTGCCTTTCTGAGGCACCGCTCCTTGAAGATGTCCTGGATGCTGGGGAGTGTAATGCCCATGATGGACTTGGATGAGTTTACAACTTTCTACAGCTATTTTCTATCCTGTGCAGTGGCCCCTTCGTACCAGGTGGTGATGCACCAGTTAGAATGCTCTCCACCATACATCAGTTGAAATTTGCTGGAGTCTTTGGTGACATACCAAATCTCCTCAAACTCCTAATGATGTATAGATTAGAGAGAATAGGGTTGAGATGGTTGTAAATCTGCCATGATGGAATGACAGAGCAGACTCCTGAAGGGCCCAATTCTGTTCCAATGTCGTACGGGTTATGGTCATTTAGTCTTTGAATCAATTGGCACAGACCTAATCACTACAGTTTAGCAGGCTATGGTAAGTATGGGAACTCTGGAGAATGAAGCTGGGGATTTAATAATAGGAAACAAGGAAATAGAAAACCTACTGTATGTTTTTATTGTTTTTATTTTAATTTAGAGCTGGGGTTCCCAACCTGAGGCCCACAGACCCCTTGCTTTATGGTATTGGCCCATGGCATCAAAAGGTTTGGGAACCCCTGATTTAGAGATACAGACCCTCCTGGCTCAGGTTTAGCAGCACTATAATCATTTTGAACACTTTGCACTAAAATGGGCACTTGAATATGCAGGGATTCGAGGGTAAAATGATGTTGATAGGTTCTTGATTAGTTAGGGAATCGGAGGTTATGAGGAGAAGGCAGGAAAATGGGGTTGAGAGGGATAATAAGTCAGCTATGATTGAATTGCAGAGCAATAACGACGAGCCAATTTACTTAATTCTATTCCTATGTCTTATGGGCTTATGGACAGTACTGTAATTTGGAGCTGTTGACTGTACATAGTGTGGACTGTGAAATATTCAGGTATTGTATTAATATGGTACTGTAATCACTGAATAAACCTCCTTTGAAAAGGGGAAAAAATGGATCAGTTTTTAGAAGTGGTGGGTTGGTTACGGGATTTCCTGGTTGCTCACACAGAAGGTTCTGCAGTTGCTGAACCATAAGACCTAACCACACCTAAAGAAATATGAAATTGCATAGGAAATCTGAAGTAGCACTTGCCAAATGCTGGGGAAACTCAGCCGATCAGGCAGCAAAGATGGAGATGAATAAAGAGTCAAGGTTTTGCACCAAGACCCTTCATCAGGGCTGAAAACCTGGTCAGTATGCTCCTGGGCATGGTCAAGTCCATCAATCACAGGACTAGGTTCCTGGACAGTCAGTTTGAGCATACTGCCTGCCCCTCTTCTGAGGGTACGTCCGTAATGCCCTGGTTCACATCTTTACTGTTATGCTGTAGGTATTTCAGTTAGCAGCTCTGTAAGAGCAGTTTGTTCTGCTTTCAGCCTGTTTGGGTTATTGCTGAAGATAAGTGATGATGTGGAATGTGTGCTATCCAGTTAGGGGAGGTTTTCTTGGTGAGGGACAATAAGGTTGGTGGGGCTTGTGTTCGATGGGGAGAATGAGAGAGAAGAAGCTGGGGAGAAACAGTTCTAGCATATGATCCGGTGGGAGACCCATTTGATCAAGATGGATTGTGAGTGACATTTGGAAGGTGGTGTGTGGTTTCATGTTGACCGAGAGCCCTACGTGAGTGATAGAGAAGTTCAAGATGAGCTCCAACTTGTGCACATTTGATTGTTTAATTAAATTGGGCCCTTTTCTTTTTGTTATTCTTCACTAACCCTTTAGTTTAGTTAAGATTCATAAATATAATTCCTTTAATCGTATGCAGTGTGCTGTCTGTTATTGCGTGGCACTGATTTGTAACATGGTAGCAAATTACACAACATCCACACGAACGGGGGCTTGGGGTGGGACGAGCCGTCTCAATCTCACGAGTTTGGTGGGACCTGAGAACGTCTTCCCTAGACTTGCACAGCCAAGGAAACCAGGGTGTTTCACATCCATCTGAGCTTGTTCCTGGAGACAGAGCACATGGTTTCCATAGGTACCTTGGAGGTCTTCTGGGATGGGTGGGTACCACAGGGACTGACTGCAACCTTGATGAGGTGGGCCATCTCCTTATTTCTTAGATACAGGGCCAAGTGATCCACACAGTCACCTCTGTCCACTTGACAGCAAAATGGAGAATTATGTAGGAAGGAAGGGTTAGATTGATCCTAGGGTAGGTTAAAAGGTCTCTATTGTGGAGTGAGAGTGGGAAGGGGGCAAGGAGAGGGGAATCATGGTTGGGAAAAGGGAAAAGGAGATGGGAGGGAGTGGGAAGCACCAGAGAGACATTCTGTAATCAATAAACCAATTGTTGGGATCCAAATGGCCTTGACTGGTGCCTAAGGGTCGGGTGTGTCTGCATCTTGTCCTGCACCCTTCCCGAGGGATTCCTCCTTTGCCATTTTCAACATCGCTCGCTCCCACCAGGTTTGTAGTTTCAATCTGTGCTCCACATTGACAAATACAGTCACTTCGAATTTTGAATTCTGATTTTTTTAACCTTGTAATAAACTTCTTCTGAAGAACAATATCAGAGTGGTACGTGAACTCACCAGCAGCTTCCCATTGTGTTCTCTGTGTCTGGGGGAGAGATGTCCAGATTTAAGGTCAATTGGAAAAGTGAGGAATCGCTGCTAAGGGACTGAGAGTTGGTAGGGAGGTTGCAGTGAGGTTTGGCTACCACGTAGGTGTGGCAACAGTATAGGAGTGTGATGTGGTCACAAGGAGGTGATAGTCGAGCACTTGAATAATGCAATGAAATCTGACAGACAGTTTTTCCTTTAAATTCACTATTGCATCCCTGAGTTTTGATTTCTTCTCATGTCTTCATGGATGAGAAGGGAGTGAACAAACTCTCACAGTGTTAAAAACTGTATGGGTTCTACAACAGCAACCCTTCTACGTAATGTTGTTGTTCACGGTTCAGGCAGTATGTTTGACGGGTTCATTAACTACTCAGAGATCCCATCTGGTGTAGCGCTGGGAAGATGTGAGATTACCATCTGGCTACATTATTGTACAGCTGAATGATCGGGAACTGAACCAGAAATCTACATTTAAATGCACTTATTAGCTTTATGGAAATAGAATCAAACAGTTGCTGTCAGATTCAATATTAACCTGTTACTGTGAGGCCTGTTCAAAAATAAAATTAAGAAGTAAATATTTACATTTATATAGCATCTTTCCCAAATTCAGTTTGCTCCTAATTACGTCACAAGAAATGAACTATTGTAGAAATGCTCTCATCACTGCCCCTTGACTCACAATTCTGTGGCCAGTCCTTGACTTCTGGGCATCCTCATGCCTGCCATAGATCTGTCTGCCTCTCCTTTCTGCAGCAGAGCCTTCTTGAATGTTGTCTTTGCCCCACTTGGTCCCCACTATTTCTTTCCAAGGTTGGGTATCGATAATGCCATCACAAGCAACATCTCTTGCTGCATGCAATGAGGTACACGTGATAAATAAATTAATCTGAGTCTGAATGCTTTGACGATAATAAAAGAGAAAATACTGGAAAGACTCGATAGGTCAGGCAGCACCTGTGGAGAGAGATTCAGCCAGCATTCCAGGTCAGCGACACTTCATCAGAGCTGGAAAAGAGAGAAATGAGTTAATGGTGGGCTGGGACGTATTGGCTCAGATATTCTTATCCCACTTGTAGAAGTCAGGTTGCAAGGTCTTACCATCAACAATACATTACACCAGTGGTCCCCAACCACTGGGCCGCGGACCAGTGCCGGGCCGCAAAGCATGCGCTACTGGGCTGCGAGGAAACGATATGATTTGACGATATGAGTCAGCTGCACCTTTCCTCATTCCCTGTCATGCACTGTTGAGCTTGAACGCATACGCGGTCATCACGCGCGCGTCATCCGTGTCAGCACGGGATGGAGATCAACTCCTCGAGCTTGCAAATGACAGCGGGCTAAAAAGTATGTTTGACATAACATCTCTGCCGGCATTCTGGATCAAAGTCAAGGCTAAATATCCTGAGATAGCCACGAAAGCACTGAAAACGTTGCTTCCATTTCCAACATATCTCTGCAATGAATGCAACGAAAACTAAACTGCGGAACAGACTGGACATAGGGAACCCCCTTCGAGTATCACTGTCTCCCATCACCCCTCGATAGGACCATCTTGTTGCAGGAAAACAAGCCCAGGGCTCCCACTGATTCAGTGATATTGGTGTGTTGCAATGATTTCATATGTTCATACGGGGAAAATATGTGCTGTGTGTTTAATATCCAAAAGTTACTTAAAATGTTATGATGCTATTGACTTATATAACCATATAACAATTACAGCACGGAAACAGGCCATCTCGGCCCTTCTAGTCCGTGCCGAACGCTACACTCACCTAGTCCCTAGACCTGCACTCAGCCCATAACCCACCATTTCTTTCCAGTCCATATACCTATCCAATTTTTCTTTAAATGATAATATCGAACCTGCTTCTGACACTTCTACTAGAAGTTCGTTCAACACTTACTTCAAGCTCCCCTGATAATTGACTTATCACTATATTCATGCGAGGAAAATATGCGCTGTGTGTTTAATATTAAATTCGTTAGATAAACCCTTTTAGAAACGAAATTAAGTGTATTAGCCACTTATCAGCTATATTGCGTTCGTGATTAACACCCCCCCGAACAGAATCGGCAAAAACGATTTGTAGAAAAAATGGGCATGTACACACATGCGCAAATCACGCATGCGCACTGGTGCCCGCGCAAGACTTCATGGTCATTGTAGTCTTTCTCAGGGGTAAACCCAACGTATTTGACTGCTACTCGTGTTCGTTGGCAACCCTACCACCCCCCCCCCGCCCCACCCACCACCCGGTCGGCCGGTCCGCAAGAATATTGTCAATATGAAACCGGTCTGCAGTGCGAAAAAGGTTGGGGACCCCTGCATTACACAGCCCAAGATGTCCTGGTAACTGCTGCCATTCAACCAGTTTGACTCATCCTATCACTGCCATTCCATTTGTTCTACCTATCCCTTCTCTCATACTGAAAGCCAATTTGTAACTTTCTCTTTCCCAGTTAGAACAAGTGATCCAGGCTTGACATGTTCACCATTTCTCTTTTCACAGATGCTGCCAGAACTGCTGAGCATTTTCTGTTTTATTTTGGTTTTGAATCAGAATGGGAATTGGTTTAGTATTGTCATGTGTACTGAGATACTGCGAAAAGCTTGTCTTGCGTACCCTTCATACAGATCAAATCGCTACGTAGTGCACTGAGGTAGAACAATATACGACCATGACAGAATGAAAAATTAAAGTGTGACAGCTAGAGAGGAAGCCAGTGTAGTTCGACAATAAGGTGCAAGATTACAACAAGATAGATTGCAAGGTCAAGAATCCATCGTATTGTATTTAGGAACCATTCAATAGTCTTATAATAGTGGGGTAGTTGCCTTCCTTGAGCCTGATGGTACATACTTCTGAGCTTTTGTATCTTCTGGCTGATGGGAAACGAGAAGGGAGAATATCCAGGGAGGGCAAAGTCTTTGATTCTGCTGGCTGCTTTACTGAGGCAGAGTGAAGTGTAGACAGAGTCCATAGAGGGGATGCTGGTTTGTAATGTGCCCACAACTCTCTGTAATTTCCAGCTTTTACTGGCAGGGCAGCTGCTGTACTGAGTCATGATGCATCCATATAGGATGCTTTCTATGGTGCATTGTTAAGGGTTGATGGAGACATGCCAAATTTCTTTAGCTTCCTGAGGACGTAGAGGCATTGATGAGCTTTCTTTGCCATGATGTTTACATTAATGGACCAGGATAAGCAATTGGTGATGTTTACTCCTAGCAACGTGAAGCTCTCAACCCTTTTAACCTCAGCACTCTTGATACAGACAGGGAGCATGTGCATCACATCCCTTCCTGAAGCCTATGGTTTGGGTCTGTGGATTCTGTTGTGAACTTGCTCATAAATTTTGATATGTAGCTTCCCCTGCTCTTAAAATTATATAGTTGAAAAATCAGTAACTTTTATTAGTTCAGAAAAATTTGCAATTATGTTTTCAAAACAGTTGGAAGCTGTTTTCAAAGCTTTCAGGATTGAATGTGTCCTTTTGGTAATAATCATAAGCACAAGATATTCTGCAGATGCTGGAAATCCAGAGTAACACACACAAAATACTGAAGGAACTCAGCAGGTCAGGCAGCATCAATGGAGAGTCCTGATGAGCCCGAAACATCAACTGCGTATCCCTCTCTATAGGTGCTACCTGACCTGCTGAGTTCCTCCAGCATTTTGTGTGTGTTATTCCTCTTGGTAATACATTTAAAACCTTGTTGTATGTTGGTTTTGTCGAGTGGGTGGTGATATGGTCTCTTAACACTGGATAAGCACCTACCAGAATGATCTCTGGAATGGAAGTTACATCGTTTGAGAAGAGATGAAGCAGACTGGGTTTATACTTTTTCGTGAGATGATCTCAGTGAAGTACATGGGATTACTATGGGGCTTGACAAGATAAATGGTGACTGTGCCTTCCCTGTTGAGAACCAGGAGTCACCATCTCAGAATAAGGGATTGCCCATTCAGGAATGAGATGAAAACACATTTTTCACTCAGGGGAAATTCTCTACCTGCCCAGGAGTGTTGTGGAGACTCAGTTGCTGCATATGACATGATGGTTGAGCCCTGTAGAAACTGAATAAGTTTCCATTAGATCCCTGTCACTCTTCTAAACTCTTTGTTATACTGTTCCCAGTCTAAATGCTCTCCCACTGGCAACAAATCTGCCATCCCTGGAACGAGGCGAGTCATTCCATTCTCTCGGTGGCAGGTACATCCCTCAGAGTCATAGCACAGCATAGTAACAGGCTCTTTGGCCAGTCTAGTCTGCCATTCTGCCCAGTCCTATCAACCTGCACTAGGAGCATTGTCCTCCATTCCCTTCCCATCCACGTACCTCCCCAAACTTCTCTTTAATGTTGCAGTCAAACTTACATCCACCCCTTCCACTGGCAGCTCATTCTACACCTGCACCACCCTCTGAGTGAAGAAGTTTCCCCTCAGATTCCCCTTAATCTCCCCACCATTTACTCCTAACCTATGGTCTCACCCAACCACAGAGGAAAAAGCCTGCTTGCATTTACTCTACAATATAATTTTGTAAACCTCTGTCATATCTCCCCTCATTCTCCTACGCTTCAGGGCATAAACTCCTAACCTGTTCAATATTTCCCAATAATTCAGGCTCTCAAGTCCTGGCCACATCCTTGTGATTTTTCTCTGTACTCTTAGGTAAGAATACCAAAGCTGCATACAATATTTCAGATGAAAATCAGAATCAGGTTTATAATCAAGGTCTCATAAGACGTGAAATCTGTTGCTTGGCTCAATGAGAACTTATGTGTGTTCTTCTGACTTCCCCTTCCCGAAGTCCACAATCGATTCCATGCACCTGACCGAAATCCTATGCAAATTCAATAAGGCTTCTGTATTCAAATCACCTGTAATAAAGGCTAATGTGTGTTTGTATTTCTAATTGCTTGTTGCATCTGCCTTTTGGCTCTCAGAGATGTATAATGCCTGCAGATGCCATTGGACGTTGACCGCCTCCCAATCTCCTCTGCATTTAACCAAAGCTTTGCTTTTCTGTTCAAGTCAGTGGCATTGCTTTGCTCCATATTATATTTCATCTGCTGTGTTATCACCCGCTCGCTCAGCTTGTCCATATCTGCCTCTGAACCCTCTTTACGTCCTCACAATCCCACGTGTTTAGAATCATCAGCAAACTTGAAGATGCTTGGGGAACATGAGGGGAAACGTCTTCACTCAGAGGGTTGTGCGAGTGCGGAACAAGCTGCCAGCACAAGTGGTGAATGCGAGCTCGATTTCATCGTTTATGTGGTTTGGATAGGTACGTGGATGGTCGGGGTAAAGGAGTGTTATGGTTCAGGTGCAGGTCTCAAAGAACTGGCGAATTTCTCATTACTGTGTGCGCTCAAGGCAAAGATTGATAGATTTTTGGGCACAGGAAATCAAGGGATCTGGGAATGAAGATGGAAAGTGGATGAGACAGGGATCAACTGGGATTTTATTGAGTTAGAGCAAGCTTGAGAAACTGCATGGCTGCCTTCTGTCCCTTATCTATTTGAGGTTGCCACTCCACCCACCCCAACCCCACCCCTTCTTGACCGGGTCTTTCTACTTCCAGCCCAACCCGCAGAACACAGTGCGATTAAGAATAAAACAAACCAGCAGGCGCTACCCAGAACAATACAGTCGGTGCGATGTAAGGCAGGAGCGAACTGAGGCTAGATAATCTGAAGGGGAAATGCCAGACAATATGAAGGAAGGTCCTTGGTCTTGTAAGACAATACAATGCTGCAGCCGCCTCACAAGCTAGGTCACAATCAAATGCCCACTTACGGCTGAATGCCACAATCAGACATGAATCAGAGGCACAGAGGGAAAGATCACGAACTCATGACACATCTGCTCTTTGCTTTCAATCAGATCTGTGGATTTTACTCACTTGAAGGAAATAGATCTCTCATCCATTTCTGATTTGCATTGTGATTTGCATGCTGTTCTTGAAAAGAATTTCTGATGCTTTAAATTACCTGAGCAGCTTTGAAGCTGCATTGAAATGAATCAGTGGGTAACTGTCAATGCAAAGGTCACTCGACCGTACTACCAAATCCATTTTTTACTTCTCTCATTACAATTTCACTTCACTTATTGCTGCTGTGCAAGAAACTTTAAAGAATTGTGGACACAGCTCAGCACCTCACGGAGTAAACATGTTCAAAATCCTGGAGGAACTCAGCAGGGCAGGCAGCGTCTATGGCGAGGAAAGAACAGTCGATGTTTTGGACAGAGACCTTCATCAGGACTGGAGAGAAAGAGAAGTCAGAATCAGGGGGTGGGGGGGGGGCAGTTGAGGGGAAGGAGAAAGAGCTAGAAAATGATAGGTGAAGCCAGGTGAGGAGGAAGGTAGGTGGGGGGTGGAAGAATGATGTAAGAAGCTGGGAGGTGATTGGTGGAAAAGGTAAAGGGCTGAAGAAGAAGGAATCTGATAGGAGAGGAGAGTGAACCATGGGAGAAAGAGAAGGAGGAAAGGCACCTGGGAGCTTCGATAGGCAGGTGAGGAGAAGTGAAAAGGTAAGAGGGGAACCACAGACACAGAAACCAATCTCCCCTTCATGGACTCCGTCTATACCCCCTTACTGCTGTCTCAGTAAAGCAACCAGCATAGTCAAAGACACCATCCACCCCGGACATTCTCTCTTCTCCACCGCTTTGCTTTGTAAACTCCAAAACATAAAACTATTCGCAAGAAAAAGACAGAACTGGGAATGTGAGTCTAACTTTGTTTTTTTACTTTAAATGAGGCACACACATATCACATGGTAGTGTGTGCAATTCATGCATTTTTACATATAACCAACGGTGAATTATTTAAAAGAACAAGAATGTTTAATCAAACAATATTTTTACAATATTTCTCAAATATTAATACACAACACTCCTCCCTGCTTGGCTATAAACCCTAACTCAATTATAGAATGCATCTCAACTTTAATAATAGGCATCTGTTAGTCTCATGAGACCATGGATTTGCGCCTTGGAAGGTTTCCAGGGTGCAGGCCTGGTCAAGGTTGTATGGAAGACCGGCAGTTGCCCATGCTGCAAGTCTCCCCTCTACACGCCACCAATGTTGTCCAAGGGAAGGGCATTAGGACCCATACAGCTTGGCACCGGTGTCGTCGCAGAGCAATGTGTGGTTAGGTGCCTTGCTCAAGGACACAACACGTTACCTCAGCCAAGGCTCGAACTAGTGACCTTTGAATCACTAGACAAACACCTTAACCACTTGGCCACGTGCTAACACCTCAACTATATATGCAGTATACTACTATAGAGACATCCACAGCATAGTAAATTTTAAATGATCCTATTCAGGCCTAAAGAATTTATCATTGTGGAGGATTTCTTACTCTTGCTGGATAATGTCTTTCCTGACAAGGAAGGTCACTCTGCTTGGCAGGTGAGGCATGTGGCTGTGAAAACAATCTCAGGTTTTGGGGCTCCCCCGTGGTAGTTAGAGGAATTGACTGCGAGACCACGGGAAGAGGTTCTGACAGCTCGAAACACCTTCTCTTTTTCTGGCCTTTTCTCTCTGGATCTATTTCGATCCTTTTCTTTTTCTTTCTCACATTCCTTCTCTCTTTCAACCTTTCTTTTCCATGGTCATATTCTTTCTTTCTATGTCTTCTCACCATTTCAGCTTCTTGCCTTCCTTTTTCTTCTTTCTAGTTTGTGTGTCTTGATCTTGGAAAGGTGCATTGAGTTCACTGGAGTATTCTCTTATTAATCCTCCATTTGTGGCTCCATTTACAATCTGATCTCTCCTCTTGGTTTCCTCATCTACAGTATCATCTGACAAATCCTGTTTTCATGTCTCCATTGACTGCTTTCTTTTTGGCCCTCTATTTATCCAACTGGGCTTTGGTCTTTGCATCTTCTTTTACAAGTAGCTTTTTGTCTCCCACTTGAAGTTCATGCAATAACCTTACTGCACACAGAGTAGATTCTGGTTCTTTATACTCACAAAAGCCAAATGCTTGCAGCTTTCCTGAAGCTTCTTGAACTCTCTTCCAGCTTAAAACCAAGCCACATTTTACAAATAACTGCCTGATTAACATATCAGAAACTTTGTCAGATATGTTGCTTACAAAAACTGTTATAGTTGGATCTCTGCTTTTGTCACTTTCATGCTTTCTCTGAGCAGCATGGTCCTTTCTTGGTCAAATATACTTTCCAAACAGAGGCACAGAGATTGGCACCAAGACTTATTTGTCCTCTGTTGGGCAACATTTCATGATGTTCAGCATGGACCCATTTGGGGTATCATCCAGTACATTTCTTAATTCGCTTTCAGTTGTGTTGGCTTCATTGCAGGGGATGTGGCTTGCAAATAGTGGATGGATCTTCAATAAGTTGTAGTTATCTCAGCCAATCATGTCGCCACAACACTGGTATTTCTGTTTTTATGACATACAAGCTCAATGTGGCTTCTTGGTTGTTGCATTTCACTGTTACGAATGTTATTTCCACAGGAGCTATCTTTTCTCCAGTATGAGCTCTTAGTGGGATATCTGCAGGCTTCAGTTTAGTATCACTGAAATGCCTCTCAAACTTATTTTGTGGAATGACTGAAACAGATGAACCAGTATCTAATTCCATTTTAATTAATTTGCCATTCACTTCTGCCGCAAGGTATATTGCTTGTCTAATGTTAATTTTCACAATGTAAATCTGAAGGCTACTCAGTTCTGTGTCATTCTCATCATTATCAGAATTTTCATCAACAGCATGCAGACTAGTACTCTTTTTGAAACTGCAATTTGACCTTTTAGTTTTCTCTCTTCCCTGTGAGTCCACTTAATTTTGTCAGTCCAACATGCTCTTAGTTACATTTTCTGCAGGTTTTGCCCTTAAATCTGCATTGGACTGGTGTATGTGAGCCCCTGCCACCACATTAACACAATTTGTTTGGCCAGGCTGGTTTCTATTTTGAAGTGGCAATTTTGTTCACACTCACTTTCATTCCTGACTGCAACTCAATTGCGTCTCTGTCTGCTGTTTCCATTGATACAGCAATTTCAACTTCTCTTTGAAGTTGAGCTTCAGTTAGGAGCCGTGTTTGAATGCTTTCTTGAAAGATTCCACAAACTGAACAGTCTCTCAGTGCATCATTAATCCCATTACTGAACGGACAATGCTCAGACAACTGCTTCAATTCAACCATGTATACTGAAATGGACTCCCCTTCCTTTTAATTCCACTTATGAAACCCAAAGCATTCTACAATCAACAATGCTTTCAGTTTTAGATGTTCATGCACTACTTTCACAATATCAGCAAACCTCGCTTTGGGCTGTTTGGTCGGAGCAGTTAAACATCGAAGCAAACTGTATGCTTTTAAACCCAATGCCCTCAGCAAAACTGGTGTCCACCAAGCTAGTTCCATTTGCCCATGTTTGACTCATATCTCTCTAAACCTTTTGTGTGTGTGTATATATATATATGCATCTTTGAATTTGTTACTTTTTTTTTGAATGTTTGCTTGCTATTTTTGAATGTCTTGCACTGTGGCCCCAGAGGAGCACTGTCTCGTTCAGCTGTATCGATGTCTGGCTCAAATGGTTATTAAACTCGATTTGGTTTGATTTTCAAATCTCACTCCTCTCACCTTAAACCTATGACCTCTAGTTCTTACTTCCCCTTCCCTGGGGTAAAGAGAATGTGCATCCACCTTATCTGTACCCCTCATGATTTTGTGCACCTTAATAAGGTCACCAGGGTGGTGGGGTGGAGAATCGTCTCTACCAAAGGAGGTGCAAGGTGCTCCCTCTCTCCACGAGCCTGCAAGTCACCCTCGGGCAAGGTGTAGCACTTGCTCCGCCCTCTGATTAGGGTTACGTGAAGCCATGGGAGCAGGTGGTGGATGGTCATATGAGCTGCTGCACATCACAAGTCTTGGTTATTGGGCTCCTTATTTTAGAAAGGATATACTGACATTGGAGAATGATTCCAGGAATGAAAGGGTTACTGTCTGAGGATTGTCTGGCAGTTCTTGGGCTGTGTTCCCTGGAGTTCAGGAGAATGGGGGGGGGGGATCTCATAGAAATATTTCAAATGTTAAAAGGCCTGAACACATTAGATATGGTAAAGTAACTTCCCATGGTAGGGGATTCTAGGACAAGAGGGCACGACTTCAGGATTGAAGGACGTCCGTTTAGAACAGAGATGTGGAGAAATGACTTTAGTCAGAGGATGATCAATCTGTGGAATTTGTTGCCACGAGTGGCTGTGGAGGCTAAGTCATTGGGTGCATTTAAGGCAGAGATAGATAGGTTCTTGATTAGCCAGGGCATCAAAGGGTATGGGGTGAAAGCAGGGGAGTGGGGATGACTGGAAGAATTGGATCAGCCCGCGATTGCATGGCGGAGCAGACTCGATGGGCCGAACAGCCTACTT
This sequence comes from Mobula hypostoma, assembly GCF_963921235.1. Taxonomy (NCBI): domain Eukaryota; kingdom Metazoa; phylum Chordata; class Chondrichthyes; order Myliobatiformes; family Myliobatidae; genus Mobula; species Mobula hypostoma. Next base: position 10,855,401 of record NC_086107.1, read on the forward strand.
CTGCTCCTATATCTTATGGTCTTATGGTCTTCTGCAACCAGGCAGACAATCTCTGAAGAGCATTGATAATGGCAGGGATCACCCGTCTTGTAAAGACATTGCCCAGAAGAAGGCAATAGCAAACTATTTGCCGAGAACAATCATGGTCCATGATCGCCCACGTCATACAATAAGGCACACAATGAAGATGATAAGGTCACCCCTATGTCTTCTATGCTCCGAGGAATAAAGTGCTAGCCTGCCCAACATCGCCCTACATCTCAGACCCTCGAGGTCTGGCAGCATCCTTGTAAATCTTCTCTGCACTTTTTCCAGTTTAACCATATCTTTCCTATAACAGGGTGACTAGGACAATACACTGTACTCTAAGTGCAGACTCACCACCATCCCATCATCTTTATCCACAAGACCCAGTACACATTCAATAGAACAGAGTTACCAATCCTCAGTGAAAGTTTTGGTATGTTTTAAAAACAATTTCTTTATTTCAATTTGTTTTCAAATAATTAACAGTAGTCTCACATGTCTTGAAATAAATTCAGCATGATTTAAATTTTTTTGCTGGTAATTTTTTAAATTCACGACTTTTTTCCACCTATTTCCACCAGCTGTTCCTTATCCATCAGGGCGCATTTAACTTGTGTCACCTGCAGCCACTGTTCATTGCGGATGGGTTACGGGGGGGTGACGTGGGAAGAGTGTTGCGAGCTGCATTGTTGCAATAATGGAGTGAAATTTGTTACTTTGTGACAGTGTAGTACAACACAATTTTTTAAATTACTGTAAGTTACAAATAAAAAATAAAATGAATAAATATTGGAAAAGAATATTGAGGTAGGGGTCAAGGGTTCACAAACCATTCAGAAATCTGATAGTGGAGCCGAAAAAGCTGTTTCTAACGTAAGACCATAAGAATGGAAGAAACTGAAGCAGGATTAGGCGATTCAGTCCATTAGCGATGCAGGTGGATGCTTCCCTGGTATCATGGATTCTTGATTACCTGACTGGCAGACCACAGTACGTGTGCTTGCAACACGGTGTGTCCGACAGAGTGATCAGCAGCACTGGGGCTCCACAGGGGACTGTCTTGTCTCCCTTTCTCTTCACCATTTACACCTCGGACTTCAACTACTGCACAGAGTCTTGTCATCTTCAGAAGTTTTCTGATGACTCTGCCATAGTTGGATGCATCAGCAAGGGAGATGAGGCTGAGTACAGGACTACGGTAGGAAACTTTGTCACATGGTGTGAGCAGAATTATCTGCAGCTTAACGTGAAAAAGACTCAGAAGCTGGTGGTAGACCTGGGGAGAGCTAAGGTACCGGTGACCCCTGTTTCCATCCAGGGGGTCAGTGTGGACGTGGTGGAGGATTACAAATACCTGGGGATACGAATTGACAATAAACTGGACTGGTCAAAGAACACTGAGGCTGTCTACAAGAAGGGTCAGAGCCACCTCTATTTCCTGAGGAGACTGAGGTCCTTTAACATCTGCCGGATGATGCTGAGGATGTTCTATGAGTCTGTGGTGGCCAGTGTTATTATGTTTGCTGTTGTGTGCTGGGGCAGCAGGCTGAGGGTGGCAGACACCAACAGAATCAACAAACTCATTCATAAGGCCAGTGATGTTGTGGGGATGGAACTGGACTCTCTGACGGTGGTGTCTGAAAAGAGGATGCTGTCTAAGTTGCATGCCATCTTGGACAATGTCTCCCATCCACTACATAATATACTGGTTGGGCACAGGAGTACATTCAGCCAGAGACTCATTCCACCGAGATGCAACACAGAGCGTCATAGGAAGTCATTCCTTCCTGTGGCCATCGAACTTTACAACTCCTTCCTTGGAGGGTCAGACACCCTGAGCCAATAGGCTGATCCTGGACTTATTTCATAATTTACTGACATAATTTACATATTACTATTTCACTATTTATGGTTCTATTACTATTTATTATTTATGATGCAACTGTAACGAAAACCAATTTCCCCCGGGATCAATAAAGTATGACTATGACTATATGACTGTGACGAAGACTGCTCCACCATTCCATCACGGCTGACTTATTAACCCTCTCAACCCATTCTCCTGCTTTCTCCCTGTAACTTATGACGCCCTTACTAATCAAGAGCCTTTAAATATACCCAATGGTTTGGCCCTCCCAGCAGTCTTGGCAATGAATTCTACAGATTCACTATCCTCTGACGAATGAAGTTTCTCCTCATCTGTACTCTTTTCTGAGCTGTGCCTCTGGTCCTAGGCTCTATCATTATTGGATACATCATCTCTATATTCACTCAGTATTCAGCGCGTTTCAATCAGATCCCCCTTCATTCTTCTAAACTCCAGTGAGAATACAACGTTGAATGGCGTCTTCAGGCTCTCGTACCTCTTCCCTGGTGGTAACAATGAAAAGAGGGCACAGCCCTCTGCTCCTTCATATGTAGAGCGGAGGTTAATAGGTTCTCGATTACTCAGGGTGTTAAAGGTTACAGGGAAAAGGCAAGAAATTGGGATTGAGACGGATAATAAATCAGCCATGAGCAAATGGTGGAGCAGTCTCGATGGGCCAAATGGCCTAATTCTGCTCCTATGTCATGCTTCTGGATGGTGAGGGTTCCTTCTTATGGTTGCTGCCTTCTTGTGACACTGTCTTCCGAAGATGTCCTGGGTGGTGGAGAGGCTTGTGGCTGTGATGGAGCTGGCTGAAACTACAAGCTGTTCAATCCTCTTTCCATCCTGTGCGTCTTCCGCCTTTTAACCGTCTCGCTAGCTCACGTGTGGATCAGTGCGTAGGACTCCGGATTCCCTTCCCTGAAGGACTTCACTGCCCAGCAACATCTCTACTTCCTGAGGAGGCTGAAGAGAGCTGGACTATGCGCATCGATATTCACGTCCTTCTACAGACACGCAGTAGAGCGCAAACCAACAAATTGCATCGTTGCATGATACAGAAACTGCACTGCGACAGACGGGAAGGTTTTAGAACAGATAGTCAAAACTGCCCAATGCATCATTGGCACCAGCTTACCCATCTTCAAGGAAATGTACAGTATACTGAAAGGGGCCGGAAGAAAGCCAGCAACGTCATGAAGAATCCCACCCACCCTGCTCATGGACCTTTGTCACTCTCTCATCAGGGAGGAGGCTACGTAACAACCACTCCACGACCACCAGACTCAAAATCAGTTAATTTCTCCAAGCAGAGAGGCTGATCAACACCTCCACCCACAAACCCACATCTCCACACCCCTTAACCACCACTACTTTATCACTTCCTGTAAGTCACCTTCTGTACAGACACTCCTGTGCCCATCATCGCTTTATGTACATACGGTCTATGTATATAAGCTATCTAATGTATTTATATTTATTGTGTTTTTGTATTATAGTATTCTTTATCCTGTTGTGATTCTTTTTATGCCTCATTGGATCCCGAGTACAAATTATTCCATTCTCATTTACACTTGATAAAAATTTACAGATTAAGATGGTGCTGGTGAACCACAGCGAAGTTTTGCAGTCTCAGTACCTCCTTGTGCAATTGGATCCTCGATTTCCTCACTTTCAGACCCCAGTCAGTTCGGATTACCACAAGTCTGTGTGCTTAGCATCCTGCTCCACTTTATACTTAGGACTGTGAGGCTAGGCACAGTTCCAATGCCATATTAAAGTTTGCTGAGGACACCACTGTCATAGGCTGGATTAAAGGTGGTGACAAAGGTGGGAGGAGGAGAAGATGGTGGTGCGATGCAGCACGTGCGGCCTCTCCGGTGAATGATATCTGTGATCTGTCAAGCAGGGGATCGTGCACAATTCTGATTTGATGGAGACGGACGTGAGAGTACGGAGGAACACCTGGAAAACTTCCGAAATGCCCGCTTCGCTGCCGCTGCTACTGTGTGGTAACCGGAATCTCCGGAGCAGAGGGCCCCGAATCCTCGGCTTTGCGTGTTTCAGCAGCTGGGGCGAGGTCGAAGGCGCTCGGCAGAGGATGGAGCTTGGGAGGCTGTATCGGAGGGGCTGGTTGGAGGCTCGAAGTTTTCGGATGGAGGGACTCGACGTCGGCTGTGGTCGGCTGCTTCCAAGGCATCGGCAGTTGTCGGTGCCTGGAGGTTTATGGCAGGGAGTTTCTCCCTTTTGTCGCCTGCTATCGGGGACTCGGGAGTCGATCAGGACTTGAGACTTTTTTTACCGTGCCCATGGTCTGTTCTTTATCAAATTATGGTATTGTTTTATACTGCTGTAATTATATGTTATAATTATGTGGTTCTCTCAGTGTTAGTCTTTGGTTTGTCCTGTTTTCTGTGATATCGCTCTGGAGGAACATTGTATTATTTCTTAGTGCATGTATGCATTTCTAAATGACAATAAAAGAGGACTGAGTGTTCTCTCATAATCTAGTCTAATCTGATCAGAATATAGGAGGGATATTGAAAATCTGGCTGAGAGGTGCCACACCAACAACCTCTTACTCAGTGTCAGCAAGACCAAGAACTGGTTATTGACCTCAGGGAGAGGAAACCAGAGGTCCATGAGCCAGTCCTCTGATCAGAGCTGGAGAGAGTCAGCAACTTTAAATTCCTTGGTGTTATCATTTCAGAGGATCTGTCCTGGGTCCTGCGCATAAGTGCAATTACAAAGCAAGTACGTTGTGCCTCTACTTCCTTAGAAGTTTGTGAAGATTTGGCATGACATCTAAAATATGACAAATTTCTACAGATGTGTGGTGGAGAGCATGTTAACTTGTTGCATTGCAGGCTGGTATGGAAACATCAATGCCCTTGCATGGAAAGTCCTACAAAAAGTAGTAAATGCAGCCCAGTCCATCTAGTGAGTTAAAGAAGACCTTCTCTTCACTGAGCACATCTACATGGTGCACTGTTGCAGCGAAGAAACATCTGTCATCAAGGACACCTAACCATGCAGAACATGCTCTCTTTTCACTGCTGCCATCAGGAAGAAGGTGTAGGAGCTTCAGGACTGAACACCACCAGGTTCATAAACAGTTATTACCCCTCAACCATCAAGATCTTGAACCGGAAGGCACAACTCCACTTGACTTCACTCGTCCCATCACAAAACTGTTCCCACAACCTATGGACTCACAATCAAGGGCTCTCTATTTCATGTTTTCAGTATTTTTTTCTTATTTATCCATTTTTTTTTCATTTTTTGCATTTCAATGGTTTGTTGTCTTCTGCTTGTTGGTTGTTTGTCCTGTTGGGTGCAGTCCTTCATTGTTTCTGCTGTGTTTCTTGGATTTACTGAGTATAGCCACAAACCTCAGGGTTGTATATGGTGACATACATGTGCTTTGATAATAAATTTACTTTGACCTTTGAAGTAAATTGGTTTATTATTGGCATTTGCACTGAGATACAGTGAAAAACTTATCTTGCATTCCGTTCACACAGATCAATTCATTACAACAGTGCACTGAGGCATTACAAGGTAAAACAATAAGATTGCAGCTTGTTGTCTTTTACACATTGGCTGTTCGTCTAGTTGTATGTGATTTTCATTGATTCTGTTGTGTCTCGTTGTATTTTCTGTGTATGCCCACAAGGAAACAAATCTCACGATTGTATATGGTGACCTATGCGGTACGTGCTTTGATACTTTGAAATTATTCCCTGGAAATGACATTAAGCAATCTTGAATCTTAAACTATCTTGAATCTTGAACCAGAAACCAGTGCATTTGGAAAAAAAACATCACTGATCCAAGCATTCTTTATATCTGCCAGATTTATTTCATGAACTGAACTTAAAGTCCTTGTGCAGTGATGGAATCTGAACTTAATCCACCAGACCAACTGACCCAGGATCGCGATGCCGGTCCAGTTACTGAACATCGATGCTGTCAGTACCCATCGTCGACCCTCATTTCACTGAGGGGATTACAATACTCTACTCTATGACCTGGTTTCTCCTGATGTGAATGCCCACAGTGAGTTATTACAAGGAGGTGTCCGACTGAGAATATGACTAATATATCTACTCTGCTGAGCCAGAAAGAGCCCTGAGATGCAAATCATCAGTAAATGCAAGATAACAAAGTGCTGAAATAAATAGGCATGGATTAACTTTGCAGGAAGAAATCTGAAAGTTAAATCCCAAAGCAAATTGCTATCTTAAATATAAATGGTATTTGAGTTTGCAGATTTTTGAGATATTACAACATTTTTTAAAGCAGTACATCCTCCATGTAAGCACATACTTAATTGATCTCATTGAAACCTTTCGAATGTTGAAAGACCTAGACAGAGTAGATATGGAAAGGATGTTTCCCATGGTGGGAGAATCGAGGACAAGGGGGCACAGATACAGGATGGAGAGGTGTCCATTAAAAACAGAGATGCAGAGAAATTTCTTTAGCCAAAGGGTGGTGAATTTGTGAAATTTGTTACCAAAGGCAGCTGTGGAGGACAGGTTGTTGGGTGTATTTAAGATGGAGATCAATAGGTCCTTGATTGGCCATGGCATCAAAGGTTATGGGGAGAAGGCCGGGGAGTAGGGCTGAGGAGGGGAAGAAAAGGATTAGCCATGATTGAGTGGTGGAGCAGACTCGATGGGCCAAATAGACTCACTCTGCTCCCCTGTCTCACGAACTTACGGATTAGCAGTAAGAAAATTGCAGCGTTCTACATGGATATTTTTGCCAAGTACCTTACTGAGCTCCTGGGATATTCCCTAATTCCCTTTGGTTTATAATGCAAGGTGCAAATCTCCAGAGCTGTTGTGTCCCAGCGTGTCACCAAGTCTTTATCTTTGTTGGCTCTAAAAACCGTGGACCAGTCGCCCCACAGCATGATAGCACCACTGCCTGGTACGGAGGCTCCAACGTGTGGGATCTAAAGAGGGTTGAACACTCTTCAAGAGGCACAGACCTCCCCATCATCAAGGATATCTGAGCTTCAAGAAGATGGCATCCACCATTAAGGACCCCAACTATCCGGGACTTAACTTTTCTCATTACTACCATCGAGGGGGAGGTACTGGAGCCTGAAGATACGGACTCAGCATTTTAGGGGCAGCTTCTTCCCCTCTGCCATCAGATTTCTAAACAGTCCATGAGCCCATGAACATTTGGCTCACCATTCTTCCTTGCACACTTTATTTATTTATTTTTATGTCTTGTGCTGTACTTCAAAACAACAAATTTCACGACGTATGGTATGCCAGTGATAATAAGCCTGATTTTGATTCTGACCATGCATATCTTTGGCAGGAAATAGAGCACTTGAGGGAATCTCCCACGGCCACATGGAGGGCATGGACACTCCACGTGGACAGCATCACCCAAAGGATTGCAGTGGTTGATGAAAACAGATTACCACCACTTACTAAAGGGAAAATTGAAATGGGCAATAAATCCCACAAAGACGTCATCCCAGAATAAGATAGTATTTAAAAAGAAGAGTTTGCTCTGTGTGTGTGTGTGTATTGGCTGCTCACTCTACAGATCCACCAACATTCAGTTCCAATGAGATCAGAGAAGGCAAGGGAAAATCACTATCCTGTCTGAAGACCTTGAGACATTGGTGTAGAATGAGGACATTCAGCCCATTAAGTCTGCTCCACTATTCCCTCATGGCTGAATTATTTTCCCTTTCAATCCCATTCTCCTGCCTTCTCCCTATAACCTTTGACGCCCTTACCAATGAAAAACTTATGAGCCTCTGCTTTAAATATACCCAGTGACTTGGCCTCCACAGCTGTCTGTGGCAATGAATTCCACACATTCACCACCCCTCAGACTAAAGAAATCCCTTCTCATCTCTCGTCTAAAGGGATGTCCTTCTATTCTGAGGCTGTGTGTGTGCCCTCTGGTCCTGGACTCCATCACTATTAAAAACATCCTCTCCACCCTAGGTTCGCCTTTCAGTATTTGATAGATTTCAGACAGATCCCTCCTCATTCTTCTAAACTCCTCTGTGTACAGGCCCAGAGCCATCAAATGCTCTTTATACCCTTTCATTCCTGTGAACCTCCACTGAACCTTCTCCAGTGCCAGCATATCCTTTTTTAGATAAGGGGCCAAAAACTACTCACCATACTCCGAGTGTGGTAGGACCAATGCCTCAGCCTTACATTCTTGAGGCTGAGAAACTCTGACACAGAGCGACTGGAAGCACTCTTTCTTTGTGTGTGCTGGAATGATAGCAACAGTAAGCCCATATCCTACCAAGTTAAGCTATAATCACATTTATATTGAAGTACTGAAACATAGAGTGGGTTGCCTCATTTGTGTCAAAGACCAACACAATCTGAGATGTGTAAGTGCTGCCATGCTGCTGGTGCCAACATAACATGCCCACAACTTACTACCTCTGAACATATATATATCTGGAACGTGGAAGGAAAGCAGAGCACCTGGAGGAAATCCACATGGTTAGAAGGAGAACGTGCAAACTCCTTACAGAGAGCAGTGTGAATTGAACCCGATTTCCTCCAGGTGCTCTGGTCGTTGGTGCTGGAAAGTTTTACACTACCCTGCCATCCAGTCATGTGCACAAGAGCAGTAAGATACAGGCAATTTGAAAAACTTGCCTGCAGCAGGTCACTTCAGACGACACGCAGAACATGAAGACCAAACATAAACATACTGGCCCTTGCAACAACGGCTTCACTTACACAGAAGCGAGAATTATTCCCCACTTAGCAAAGGAGGTTAAGATGTGTTTTGATAGAATGGGGAAGGATAGGATTAATATAAATGGGTGCTTGGTGGTCAGTACTGTCTTGGTTGGTTAAAGGGCCATTTCCTTCTGTATGTCTCTTTGAATGTAACTGCTTAAAATTATCAAGAGGAGTGGAGATAGTGGTGAACGAGAGGCAGAAGAAATGAGAAGCAGAATCCCTAGGGTTTTGGTTCAAAAGAACAATTGGTAAGATTTTCAGAATCAGTTTTATTACCACTGGCAAACACCACCAGTGGCCACTTTATTAGATACACCTGTACACCTGCTCATTGAGTCAAATATCTAACCAGCCAAACGCATGGTAGCAACTCAATGCATGAAAGCATGCAGACATGGTCAAGAGGTTCAGTTGTTGTTCAGACCAAACATCAGAATGGAGGAAGAAATGTGATCTAAGTGACTTTGACCGTGGAATGATTGTTGGTGCCAGATGGGGTGGTTTGAGTATCTCAGAAACTGCTGATCTCCTGGCATTTTCATGCACAACAGTCTGTAGGGGAGCCTTTCTCAACCTTTTTTGCCCTGGAGGAACCTTTGAAATAATTTTCACGTCTCAGGGAATCCCTGCGTAAAAATTATTATAACTACAGCTCATGGTGCATCAGCGTGATCGGTAAGTTGTAGATATAATAACCCAAAAATAATTGACAACGATTGTTTGAGTTGAGAGTGAATTTTTAGCCAACCTTTCTTGAAAAATAAACAGATAGTTAAGCTTAGCTTACCTTTCTTTGAATTAATCTCCTTCTTTCCCTTTCATAAATATTAAAAACTCTTAAGGCAAACATAATAAATTCCTCAATTCTGGGTCGAATTTGAGATAAGCACATACGGATTTCACCTTCAACTGAAATGAGACAATTTCTATCCTTGCTTTTGATGCTTGTTAAACAAGATAAAGCTTGCTCACACATGTAGGAAGTTGAAAACAGTAGCAAATGTTTATTGCTTTCCTATGAATGGCAGGATACTCTTCTTTCACAGAAATCCAGAACTTGTCCAGGTCAGTAAATCTCATCTAGTGTGTATGATCAGAGTGCAGCCCTCTTCTCTCAAAGTCAAGTTCTCAGGCTGAGCAGAAGTTTCAGAGAAATGGTCACTCACCCAGTCATACATTTGCATTAAAAGGGAGGAAACATACTCTTCAGTTTTGTTGCAGCTCTTCCAGATGGTTTTCAATAAGACTTGAGACTTTCTGATATCCTTCCTCACTCTCAAGCCCAAGCAGCAGTGGAAACATTTCAAGGTTTCCTTTTGCAACACAATTTCTCCAAAGAATCAGTTTCCCTTTAAATCCAAGAATGTTGTCACTTAAAGTCAAAACATTTTCTCCAGGGCCTTGCAGAGAATTGCTCAACTGGTTCATATGATGAAAAATCCCTATTAAGTAGGTTAGTTTCTGCAGCTATTCTTCATCCTCAAAGCATTCAGCAAAATCTGGCCTGTTATTTTCTTGAAAGTACTTCCTGCAATTCACCTTCCAGCTCAAACACCCTGTTGTAAACTCTTCCTCTGCTAAGCCACCGGATTTCTGTATGTAGCAGGACATTGGTGTGCTCTTTGTCCAGGTTTTCACACAGTTTTTAAACATTCTTGAGTGAACTGGTCTTAAGGCTACTAAATAACTTGCTTCCTGAATTTTTTTTACTGACTGTGACTTTATTTTCAAAAGTGCTAATCTGTAGTCCATGATGAATAGCTTTCATTGTAAAGGTGGACTTTTTCTGTATCTGTTGTTGCACTAATGCAGTAAGATGACTCAGAAGATTGTAATTCTTCATCATTAACCTTATCAGAATTGTCCATAGGCCTAGGTCTAGAATCCTCCTCTTCCATCTCACACCTCCTCTTCAAAAAACACCATGCTGGACTATCTTCAGAATGAAAATTTCTGTTCAATTTTCTACGACACTGTAGTTGGTTTGCTCCCAAAAGTCAGTCAGTGGCGCATAAGGGGAAGTTGGGGGAGGTAGTTTGGGAGGGAGAGGCTGATGTCACAGCCCAAGTTGAGCGAGTCCATTCAATGTTCAGAAAACGCACTTCACAGTCCACAACTGCCCACTGTTCTCCCTCCATGTAATACAGCGCTCATCATCAGCCTTCCATTCTCCCCTCCATGTAATACAGCTCTCATCAATGATCATTTTACTGTTCTCCCCTCTGCGCAATACAGCGCTCATCACACAATACTGGAGGAACTCAGCAGGCCAGGCAGCGTCTATGGAAGAGTACAGTCAATGTTTTGGGCTGAGACCCTTCATCAGGACTGGAAAAAAGATGAGGGTTTTCAGTCTCTGCAGATTTTCTCTTGTTTGTGATTGGATTACTACACTGCGAAGTCTCTTCTAAGGATGCCTACCCTGAAGAAGTTTAAGTCTTCCCTTCGATGGGAGCTCAGTGAAACCCTATCTCACTGATGCCCTTCTGTGATCTCAGCTGCTCCTCATCTCTTTTTCCAGTCCTGATGAAGGGTCTCGGCCCGAAACGTCAACTGTACTCTTTTCCATAGATGCTACCTCGCTTGCCGAGTTCCTCCAGCGTTCTGTGTGTGTTGCTTGGATTTCCACCATCTGCAGATTTTCACTTGTTCATGATTGGACTCACGAATTATCAATGGCTTCCCCTATCTTGTGTCAAAAACTGAGAATGGACTCATTCAAATTAATGTGGTTCAACTAGGCACAGCCATACTGGGCTGGGAGACCTCTAACGAGATTGCTAAGGGGGGCTGCTTTGTCACTGTCCATTACTGAGAGTGCTAGCATCATATGTTGCATGAAGTTCAAAAAACGATGTTTATTTTTTTTAAATCACGATCTCTCGCGGAACCCCTAGCGATCTCTCATGGAATCCTAGGGTTCCGCAGAATCCTGCTCTAGGATTTACAGAAGATGTTGCAAAAAACTTCAGGTGAATGGCAATTCTGAGGGTGAAAATGCTTTATTAATGAGAAAGGTTAGAGGAGAATGGCCAGACTGGTTCAAGCCTACAGGAAGGCAACAGTAACTCAAATAACCACAGGGTACAATGGTGGTGTTCAGAAGAGCATCTCTGACACACAACTCATTGAACCTTGAAGTGGATGGGCTACAGCAGCAGAAGACCATGAACATACACTCAGTGGCCACTTTATTAGGGTACAGGAGGTAACTAATAAAGTGGCTACTAACTTTAAGGTGTGAAATGTGTTGTTTTGTGACAGCAATGCAGTGCAAGACATAAAAAATAGTAGAAGTTACAATAAGTAAATAAATCTGCAAAAGAGGAACAGAAAGAGAGAGAGAAAAACAGAGCTTCAGTTGGTCAGGAATCAGGCCGTCCACGTGGCCGTAGCCCGAATGCACACGTATTCCAAGCCAGTCCTGAAGATCCGAAGAGCAAGTACCCAGTGTCTGGAGAACGTGGTTTGAGCACAGCTGTAGACATAGACGGCCTTAAGCATCTGGGGGCCGGTTTCAAGAGTTAATGTGGGGCCCTACCCCTGCTTCCCAAAAAAAAAAGAAAGAAAAAAAGTGAATATTCAAGTTGGTTTGCATCAATAATGGTATAATTTCAGACTTAAACGTTGATGCATTATGTGCACTTTCAGCATAATGGACAGACAGCTCAACATAATCCAAACAATTCTCTTAATTAAAAACTGAAACAATGACATTTTGTGCTTTGGAGTGAGAAGCCTCGCCCTTTTCAGCAACTAGTCTGTATTGAATGGCACTATGTGTTAGGTATCAGCTGACATTAGAACAACTTAAACAATTTCCCTCTAATTAAATTAATAACAAAAGCAATGTCATATTTAATGAAAATTCACACTTTATTTATCCAATGAACAGTGTCTGAAAGTTAACTACTGGAAGTTTACAACAAGCTACGTCTTTCGCTCTTTCAGCACCACGGACAGCTCACGTAAGGCCCGGAGAGCGAACAGGAGGAGAGTGAGAGAGAGAGAGGGGATGCAAGCAAGAGAGAGAAATCACGATTTGTGGAAACGCTACCTAATCGCCTACACACATTTTGAGTGAAATACGTGGTTTATTTTATTACTTTAATTATAAACTTTATTTCTGCTAAAAATGTGTTAAAAGACTTACCACTAGAACTTCACCATCCTCCTGTGCTTGAGTGCTGAGAATGCTTTAATGAGCTCATCTTTGTCCAGCGATCTTGTTATTTCATGCTCAATTGACACCTGAGCAAGAGCTGACAGACACTCTTGGAGCATGGTTGTCCTCAGGTGCGTTTTGATGAGCTTTAGCTTCGAAAAACTTCTCTCTCCACTCGCTACAGTCACAGGCACTGTCAACATGAGTCTTAGAGCAATGGTGAGGTTAGGATACAGTTCAACCAGATTGTTGCTGTAAATGTAGCTTAGAATCTGCAGGCCAGTGATTTCTTTTGCAGGCACGGCACTGACAGCAGCCGACACCTCGTGCAAAAGGTCCTCAGCACCCACATCACCAAGTGTCCTCTCCATGTTTACGCAGCTGTCTTTCAGTGTGCGTCTTTGGGTGGCTTTTTTCATTTCCTCTCTTCCACAAATGAAGCCAAACAGACTATAAAATGACTCCATCAGCTTGAAGCGCTCTCTAATGCCTGTGATAGCAGAGTCCACTAGTAGAAGGAAAACTTCTCTCTTGACCCATTCCTTGGGTGCCACTGTCAGGGAAGGATCTGCACTTTGGGACTCGTACTGGAACTGGCGTTTTAGTTTTCTGATCCGTGCAGTAGGAAAGACGACTGGCATTCCTATCTCTTCAGCTATGTCTCTGGCATCTGTTTGGGTGGATGAAAGGCCGTTCTCTCTGTATTCCTTGAGAAATTTCAGAACATATTCCACCTCGCGCTGTAGCACATCGATTCCCACTTGTGGGCTCTGGAGCAGCTAGCTGACATGATTCACCTCATGTAAAACGTTGTACCAGATGATAACAGTCAGCAGGAATTTCCATGACATGATCTCCTGTTCCAGGCCTCTGGCTGCAGATGTGGTTTCACTGTCACCTTTCCGTGTGGCATGTTCAATCAGTGACAGGAGCGCATTGCCAACACCGGGAAGCTGGTAGCACAGGACTTTCACACTTTCCACGCGGCACTCCCATCGCGTGTTGGATATGGCCTTGAGGGTCATCTGTGGCACGTTCTCCTTGAAAAGCTCCCATCTCTGTGTCGATGAGCTGAATAGTGTGTATAGACATTGCAGTATCCCAAAGAAGCTCACAGACTCCACTGCTGATTTTGCAGCATCGACAGTGACTAGGTTTAGGCTGTGGCTGGTGCATGGCATGAACAGTGCTTTTTTGTTAATATCTAGCACCCTCTTCTGCACCCCACTATTTCCCCCCGCATATTGCTCCCGTTATCATATGCCTGCCCCCTGCATTTTGAGATATCTAATCCTAACTTCTCCATATGTGTTAAGAAAACGTCAGTCAGGCCTGCACCTGTTGTGTCAGGCACTGGTAGGAAACCGACAAGATGCTCACTAACAGTAGCTCCGACATTTACTTGGCATGTGACAATGCGCAGTGTCACAGAGAGCTGCTCTATGTGTGCAGCGTCAGTGGTGCAGTCCATTATCATCAAGTAGTAACGTGATTGTTTTACTCTCTCTGTTATCGCTTCCAGTGTCTTGTCTCCAATAAGTGTGGTTAACTCATTTTGTATGGTTTTCCCCATGTAGTGGCCAGCAATCTCTTTTTTCTCTGCTCGTCTGACATGTTCGCTCATCACTGGGTCGAACTCTGCAAGCAGCTTCTCCAGACCTAGAAAGTTCCCATTATTTGGTTCATGTAGGGTGGAATTGTGGCCACGGAAAGCAAGGTTTCCTTCTGCAAGGTGACAGACTATGGCAATGAACCTCTTCATGACATCGTTCCAGTGTTTTTTTTTCCAGCATTTGCATTTCTTGGTACGTGCTGTCATTGGCACTGTGCGTTCTTAAGCGCGTTTCCAGCTCGCGCCAGCTATCCATGTTGGCACGGTGCGCATTTGACTTCTCACGATCCTGGAGTGTGAGAGTGAGTCGCTCCCACACTCTGAAACCTCCACAAGTGAGACTGTGATTTCGCTTGCCAAATAGGATACAGCAGAAACAGAAGATTGAATCAGATGATTCTGAGTACACTAACCATGACCTGCGAATGGTTTCTCCATTTTTCATCTTCATAAGATATCTGTCCTTGGTAAACGATGGCATGATTGGCTCTGTGGAAAGTTAATGTCCTCTAACTGAACGGGACCTCTCCTAACAATGTCGATCCATTGGTCACTGGTAATATGCGTTGGCCAACATGCCGGATTGGTCTCTGTGAATGTTACTGGGGCTTTCTGTCTGTCTGGTGTGCTGGTGGCGGCATCTCCCTCACCTGTCTCAGTTGTAGGACTGTCATCATGCTGTGGTGCTTGTTCATCAAAAAAATGTTTGGTCATCATTATCACCATCTGTTTGAATAGAATTGTTCTTCTCATTTTCATTGCTCTGATTATCAACATCGCCTGTACTGCTTACACCGTCACTTGGCACTGCAGCCGCATGCTGTGATGATGGTGCAGCAGCAACTGCAGTCGGCGGGTCTTTCACAGATGCTGCACCAAAGAAAGATGTAACTTTTGGGAGACTATTTAGACGTTTTGTTTTGTTGTCTAATATTTTCCGTTTTTCATCATCACTAGGATAGGAGCGTTTCATTTTCCTCTCATTGAAAAGTAGCCTTCTTTGCTAGGAGCAATGTTTACAAGTGAAGTAAATATTTTAATGTATTTTCTCAGATGTCAGTCAGCAAGAGCCCACTGGTGGTTCAGCTGGCAATAGCAGGAGAATATTGTGGTGTCTGGGAGCTGTGCATTAAATTTTTGCCTGTCGGTCAGGGGCCCCTGGGAGGGCCGGGCCCATTTCAGTTGAAACGGGTGAAACATAGCTAAGGCCGCCTATGGCTGTAGACCATGGACTCTGCAAGGACCGCAGCCACCCTGAAAAGGAAAAAAAAAATGTAAGAACAGAAGATTTAAACTGTTTTACGGATGAACTAGAAGAAATCGCCTAGGTCTGCAAAAACCTTTGGTGCCATCTTTAGCTCCTCCCACTCCTTGCGTAGCAGTTAGGGTAATGCTAGGATTAGGGTTAGGCACCAGTGACCTTGGTGTCATAAGTTTGTCCTGTGCATTCTTTTTGTGACTGTGTGGGTTTCCTCCGGTTGCTCGGGTTTCCTCCCACAGTCCAAAGACGTACGGGCTAGTAGGTTAATTGGTCACATGGGTGTAATTGGGTGGCTTGGGCTTGTGGGCTGGAAGAGCCTGTTACCGTGCTGTATCTCTAAATAAAAATAAGAATATATTTATGTTTCATGTTCTGAATGGCACATCCACAAGGGGAGCATTTGCATGCCACCATCCTGAGAGCAACTCTTGGGGAAAGTCCTAAGAGCGATTTCTTTATGTCTTAATTACTGATATGATTGAGTAGAGCTCTCAGATGATTTGGGAGTGAGTCGGAAGACCGCAGCATTAATCTAGGGTTAATGGAGTTATGCAAAGTCACATAGCATTTAGCTATCAGATGTTAGTTCTCTGTGCTCTGGGTCGGGAAATTGTGAGTTCCAGTGACTTGAGCTCAAAAGTCCAAATGACGTTGCACTGTAACACTGAAGGGATGCTGTACTGGTGGAAGTGGAATTAAACCTCCCTCAGGAGGAAATGAAAGGTCTCATGCCACCCCACTGAAAAGAATGAGATTAACTCTGGTATCTTGGCCAATATTTAACCCTAAAATAACATAATTAAAATTAGCTTTTATAATGATCATAATGATGGAAATTTAATGATCAGCTCTCAAAATGAGAGTTGGATGTCTCTGAGTCTGTACTTGATGGAGTTCAGGAGGATAAGAGGGGAATCTCATTGAAACCCACCAGATACTGAAGGGCCTGGACTGAGTGGAGTTGGAGTGGACGCTGGGGTCCAAGGGCACAGCCTCAAAATAGAGGGACGTCCCTTTAGATCTGAGATGAGGAGGAATTTCTACCGCCAGAGGATAGTGAATCTGTGGAATTCATTGCCACAGAGGGCTGTGGAGATCAAGGAACTGGGTGTATTTAAGTCTGAGATTGCTGGGTTCTTGACTGGTAAGTGGGTTAAGGGTTATAGGGTGAAGGCAGGAGAATGGGGTTGAAAAAATATCAGCCATGATTGAATGGTGGAACAGGGTCAGTGGTCCAAATGGTCTAATTTTGCTCTTATGTCTCATGTTCTGATGGTCTATTCAAATTATATCTGTTTGGTTATTTTTGCCTGGGGGGGGAGGGGGGAGGGGAGTTGGGGGGACTTTGGGGTTGTTAGGTTTATCTGTCATTCATTCTTTGGGGCACTTCTCTGTTTTTGTGGATGTTTGCGAAGAAAAAGCATTTCAGGATGTATATTCTATACATTTCTCTGACATTAAATTGGACCTTGGAACCTTGCATATTTGTGGAGCTTGTGTTTCGAACATCACAGTAATCACTTCTGCAAAAAGTTTTAAGGTAAGTTTATAAACTACTATCTGGCATCTGAATTAGGTTTATTATCACCAGCACGTGTTGCAAAATTTGTTACATTAACAAATTTACATTAATTTTCATTAACAGAATGTCTAAAGTGCCTGTGAACTGAGCTCAATTCCTGATCTTGCACTTTATTGCTCAATTTTCAATTCTGCATGAACACCCACGAATACAGGCAAACGAAACAGCTTTCCTCTAGGGCCAAGGTGCACAGCACGACAGTCACACGCAGCATAAAGAACATATAGCACGTATAAAATATTAGTAAAATGCAGTTACATAAAAAATATATAGGTCAAGACTCAGAATCCGTGAATGTTGTGGCAGTCTGCAGTGGAACACACTACAGCTTGTCTTCTGCCAAGTGAACACTGGGGGCAGCACTGACTCCAGCTTGGTGGCACCGCACCATCTCTAGCACCTTTGTGGAGCGTCTAACTCCAATGCCCCTCTCCTGGGCAGCTGTAAACAGGCGACATCATTTACCTGCACTGCACTTTTTCCATTAGCTTTTACACTTTATTCTGCATTGTTATTGTTCTACCCGATTCTAGCCCAATGCACTGTGTAATGATCTGACCTGCAAAAACAGTGTGCAAGACAAGCTCTTCGCCGTATCTTGGTACATGTGATAATAATAAACCAATAGCAATACCAATATTAGTAGTTAGACAATTGCTGTAGAGTGCCACAAAGACAATCCTGCATTGAAACAACAGGGAGAGTGGAAACAAAACTGAGGACGGTGATTGGTTCCATCGGCAACTCAAATGTGGCGCATTGAAAATCCAATACAATACGCATTGGTTTTCCAGCAACACTATATCCTGACATAAGTGGAGGATAATGAATCATTCTTTTGTGTTTCTGTTTAGCTTCATAGTGAACAATAAATACAATGGATCTAACGTTCTTTCCTCCGACTTGCAACCTCTACAACATAGATAGGCTAAGGCAGTTGACAGCAGGAATAACGAGATGTCTTCTCTGCTAGATTTCCTCAATTGTCTCACACTCTCCTGGTTTAGAATTATATCACTATCCCATCATGGTACCATGGAGAGCTTTCGAACTGGCTGCATCACAGTCTGGTGTTAGAGGGAAAATGCACAGGATCGGGAAAAAACTGCCGAGGGTTGTAAACTCAGCCAGCTCCATCATGGGAATTCAAGCACCACACATCAAAGTTGCTGGTGGAACGCAGCAGGCCAGGCAGCATCTCTAGGAGGAGGTACAGTCGACGTTTCGGGCCGAGACCCTTCATCAGGACTAACTGAAGGGAGAGCTAGTAAGAGATTTGAAAGTGGGAGGGGTAGGGAGAGATCCAGAATGATGGGAGAAGACAGGAGGGGGAGGGATGGAGCCAAGAGCTGGACTGGTGATTGGCAAAGGGGATATGAGAGGATCATGGGACAGGAGGCCCAGGGAGAAGGAAAAGGGGGAGGGGGGAAACCCAGAGGATGGGCAAGGGGTATAGTGAGAGGGACAGAGGGAGAAAAAGGAGAGTGAGAGAAAGAATGCGTGTATATAAATAACGGATGGGGTACGAGGGGGAGGTGGGGCATTAGTGGAAGTTAGAGAAGTCAATGTTCATGCCATCAGGTTGGAGGCTACCCAGATGGAATATAAGGTGTTCTTCTTCCAACCTGAGTATGGCTTCATCTTTACAGTAGAGGATTCCTCGTGTTTCCATCATGGGAACCAGCTTTCTCAGTTTCAAGGACATCTCCAAGAAGGCAACATCCATCATTAAGGTTGCTCACCACCCAGGACATGTCCTCTTCTCATTACCACCATCAGGGAGGAAATACAGGAGCAATTTTATCTACAGCTTCTCTCCCTCTGCCATCATATTTTGAATATATTCACAGTATAGTATATAGCTGGATTCTGATGGCTACAGTATATGGATATATTTTCTGTGGACAGAGAAATAAAATCTTGAACTGAGACTTTATCATGCAGGACACCTGCCAATAAATATATTGCATAGTTTCTTTATGAACAGTGGCACCTCGATTATAACTGTATTGTGACTTACTGCCTAGATTAGTTGTTGGGTAAGCCATTTATCCAGGGTTCATTGTCCATAAAACAGAAATATTGTACACAAAACATTGCAATAAGCAAGAATTTATGATGTAGGTGATTAATGCATTGTCCACAGTGTTGTAAACTGTTTTATATCTGCCTTCTAAATTAAACATCTCTGGTTTATTATTAGACAACAATTGCCTTTAATCTACAAAGCACTTACAATTCTACTTTAACTGCATAACCTTGTTAATCCATAAATTCTGCCATCACAGTAAAACATAATGGTAATAAAAATGTTTTCTAAAGTAACTAATGATTCATAAACCCATGAATCTTGTTTAGTTACAATATATTTTAGAATACACAACTAATGTGACATAAACGATTCTCTGATCAGATTTATATTGGATGGAAATTGTGCTGAGTCTAGGAATCAAAGCACAGCACATAAAAAGAATCCAATCAGATCTCTGGAATAATTGAGATTTTAGATCACTACTGCTGCATTTGATTAAACAAATGAATGAAATACACTGAAAGCTTAGTTTCCAAAAGTTGGATAAGGGAAAATTCACTATCCTTTCCCACAGGACGGTAAAAGGACATTGTATGAAACATTGGATGCATTGGAAAAGATCCTTAGCAACAGGAGTTACAAGCATTTGGAGAACAATAGTCTGATTAAGGATGGTTATGCCTTTGTGAGGGGCAGGTTGTGCCTCAGGAGCATTCTTTGAGGAAGTGACTGATGCAATTGGTGAAGGTAGGGGAGTGAATGTGGTGTATATGCAGTTCAGTAAGACATTTGACAAGGTTCCCTGTGGTAAGCTCATTCAGAAAATCGGGAGTCATGGATCCAGGGACATTTGGCTACGTGGATCCAGAACTGGTTTGCCCACTAAATGCTGAAGGTGGTGGGGTACCTGGAATGTATTCTGCCTGGGGGTTGATATCCAGTCGTGTTCAGGAAGGATCTGTTCTGGGACCCCTGCTCTTTGTGATTTTTATAAATGACTTGGATGTGGAAATGGGTGGATAGGCTAGTAAATTTACAGATGACATGAAAGTTGGTGGAGTTGTGGAGAGTGTAGACAGTTGTGTTAGGTTACCAAGGGACATTGATAGGATGCAGAGCAGGGCTTAGAAGTAGCAGAAAGAAATCAATCTGGAGAAGTGATTCACTTTGGAGGGTTGAACTTGAAGGAAGAATATGGGATTAATGGTAGGATTCTTGGCAGTGTGGAGGAACAGAGGGTCTTAGGGGTCCACATCCATAGATCCTTCAAAGTTGCCATGCAAATTGATAGGGTGGTTCAGAAAGTCTAAGGAGTGTTGGCATTTGTTAATCTGAGAACTGAGTTCAAGAGTTGTAAGGTGACGTTGCAACTCTATAACTCCAGATTAGATTACACTTGGAGCATTGCGGAGCATTTTCATCGCCTTATTGTAGGAAGGATGTGGAAGCTTTAGAGAGGGTGCAGAGGAGATTTACCAGGATGCTGCCTGGATTACAGAGCATGTCTTGTAAGGAAAGGCTAAACAAACTTGAGCTTTTCCTCTTTAGAGTACAGGGCGGTGAAAGGTGACAACAGAGGTGTGTAAGATGATAAGAGGTATTGACAGAGTGGTCAACCAGAGCTCTTTTTCCAAGGCAGACATGGCTAATAGGAGAGAGCATAACTTTTAGGTGATTGGAGGAGAGCGCAGGGGGGATGTCTAAGGTAGTTTGTTTTTCCACAGAGTGGTAGTTGTCTGGACCACACTGTAGGGAGTGGTGGTAGAGACAGATTCTTAGATAGGCACTTGGAGGGTAATGTGGGAGGAAGGGTTAAACTGATCTTAGAGTATAATTACGATTATGATTATGAGGACACGCAGTCCCCTTTTATCGTCATTTAGTAATGCATGCATTAAGAAATGATACAATGTTTTTCCAGAATGATATCACGAAAACACATGACAAACCGACTTAAAAGCTAACAAAAACCACATAATTATAACATATAGTTACAGCAGTGCAAAGCAATACCGTAATTTGATAAGAACAGACCATGGCACAGTAAAAGTCTCAAAGTCTCTCGAAAGTCCCATCATCTCACGCAGACGGTAAACCTCCAGCGCTGCCAACTTGCCGATGCAGCATCCTGGAAGCATCCGACCACAGTCCGACTCCGAATCCGTCCGAAAACTCCGAGCCTCCGACCACCTCTCCGACTCCGAGCACCGAGCACCATCTCTGCTGAGCGCTTCGACCCCGGCCCCGGCAACAGGCAATAGGCAAAGCCGAGGATTTGGGGCCTTCGTCTCCGGAGATTCTCGATTGCACAGTCGCAGCGGCAGTGAAGCAGGCATTTCAGAAGTTACTCCAGATGTTCCCCTGCGCTTCTCACGGCTGTCTCCATCAAATACGGATTGATGCATGGCCCCTAGTTACATATAATCGATATTCATTCCGAATGGCTGTGCGCTGCTCCTATAGGTCAAAAGGTGGACACAATGTTGGGGGTTGAAGTGCCTGAACTCTGCTGTACTGTTCTATGTTCTATGTTAATATATTCATTAAGGCTGGACTGAGGCACAACGCTTTACAGTACAGGTGATACGGATTCAATTCTCACCGCTGTTTGTAAGGAGATTGTAGATTCTCCCCATGGGTTTCCACTGGGTGCTCTCCTTTCCTCCCACAGTTCAAAGACACATTGATTGGTAGGTGAATTGGTCATTGTAAATTAGGCTGGGATTAAATTGGGGTATTGCTGGGTGACATGGCTTGAAGGGCCAGAAGGGCCTATCAATCAATCAATAAATGAATAAATAACATTATTCCAATTCTATTCTCAGCTGGAATGCTGGCGATTTGGTAGATTAATCACTCTGGCTACCGAATCACTGGAAGTAATTGGGGGGAAAGGGGGTGGTTTGTGCATCTCATCTGTATTGTGTTACTACAGACTCCTCAATGCATTCTGCTGGAGAAAATTAACCTGCTTTTACCGGGAGCTGTTGCTATAGTGTTAGTCATGAGTTCTCTTTGATCCAGTTCAAAGTGTTGTTTTTAAATAGGTCATTTGTGCAATAATAAATCTGTTTAGTTTGATCAATAAAAGCGATCAAGGATTATGATTAGTTTTATTCACCATATACATTTACATGGATCAGGAATTGTGGTGTGTTGGCAGGACATGCAACAAAAATAGCAATTATATAGAACAAAGAATTAAATAAAATTAAAATTAGAAGTACAAATATAGAATAAAATGGGAGTAAATACATAAACATGAGAAAATCTGCAGATGCCTGGAAATCCAAGCAACACACACAAAATGCTGGAGGAACTCAGCAGGCCAGGCAGCTTCTATGGAAAATAGTAAACAATCAGTGATTCAGACCAACATCCTAATTCAGATGAAGGATCTGGGCCTGAAACGTCAAATATTTACTCTTTCCTATAGATGCTGTCTGGTCTGCTGAGTTCCTCCAGCATTTTGTGCATGTTACCTGAATATACTTATGATGTAAACACCCTCACAAAAAGTGCTTTAAAGTGTTTACAGTGCAATGCAGTGACTGAATAACAGATAGAGGCGAGTGGAGCAGCTAACTAGAAACGCTGATCAGATTAACTGCCTGGGGGAAGAATGTTTTAACCTAACACGAAGTTTTTGTTTTAATAGCTCTTTAGTGCTTTCCAGAAGGGAACTCTTGGATTAGGCAGTTTACTGAATGGGTAATAGTCATAGTCATACTTTATTGATCCCGGGGGAAATTGGTTTTCGTTACACTTGCACCATAAATAATTAAATAGTAATAAAACCATAAATAGTTAAATAGTAATATGTAAATTATGCCAGGAAATAAGTCCAGGACCAGCCTATCGGCTCAGGGTGTCTGACCCTCCAAGGGAGGAGTTGTAAAGTTTGATGGCCACAGGCAGGAATGACTTCCTATGACGCTCTGTGCTGCATCTCGGTGGAATGAGTCTCTGGCTGAATGTACTCCTGTGCCCACCCAGTACATTATGTAGTGGATGGGAGACATTGACCAAGATGGCATGCAACTTGGACAGCATCCTCTTTTCAGACACCACTGTCAGAGAGTCCAGTTCCATCCCCACAACATCACTGGCCTTACGAATGAGTTTGTTGATTCTGTTGGTGTCTGCCACCCTCAGCCGGCTGCCCCAGCACACAACAGCAAACATGATAGCACTGGCCACCACAGACTTGTAGAACATCCTCAGCATCGTCTGGCAAATGTTAAAGGACCTCAGTCTCCTCAGGAAATAGAGACAGCTCTGACCCTTCTTGTAGACAGCCTCAGTGTTCTTTGATCAATCCAGTTTATTGTCAATTCGTATCCCCAGGTATTTGTAATCCTCCACCACGTCCACACTGACCCCCTGGATGGAAACAGGGGTCACCGGTACCTTAGCTCTCCTCAGGTCTACCATCAGCACCTTAGTCTTTTTCACATTAAGCTGCAGATAATTCTGCTCACACCATGTGACAAAGTTACCGTAGCCCTGTACTCATAAAAATATCTGCAATATTTTTTTCCTACCTGTTTCTTTGTTCTGGACCCATACAAATCCTGTACTGACGGTAGACTGGACCTTGGTGAGAAAAAAAATAGATTCTGTTTGCTGCAAATGGACTTTGCTGTAACTACACTCTGTGTCTCAAATATCTGCTGCTTCAACTGCAATTATCTGCTCATTGGCAGAGTAGTAAACACTCTGGAACAAATTAGCAATTAGTTTTAATTATATGGGCCACTCTACCTCCAATGAATAATTCTGGCCTAATAAATCATTAATAACCCTTTCTAAATCCAATAAATAATGAATCTGTTACATCTAGAGTCTCTTCCTTGCGAACTTGGCACACAAGATGGGAGTGGGTGGTAGTGAGGCGGTTAACATCGAGTTGTTGCAGCCGCCAGTGACTCGGGTTCAGTCCCTGCCATTGTCTGTGAGGAGGTTTTGCATTCTTCCCGAGACCACACGGATTCTCCGCATTCCAAAGACGTACAAGCTGTAGGCTCAGTGGTGACGTAGGTGTAATAGGGTGGTGTGAGCTTGTTGGGCTGGGAGGGCCTGTAATTTATATCAGTACAGGGCAGCATAGGCCCTTCAGCCCATCATGTTTGTGCTGACTGCGATACCAATTTAACCTACACAGCTTTCTGCACATGGTGTATTTATTTTTTAGTTTATTTATTTCAGGAAACAGCACTGTAACAGGCCATGCTGGCCCACTGAGCCCGCACTATCCAATTGACCCACATGACCAATTAGCCTATGAGCCCGTACAACTTTGGAAGGTGGGAAGAAGCAGGAGTGCCCAGTGGAAACCCTCATGTGCTAACGTACAGTGCAAACGCCTTATAGACAGCAGCAGGAATTGAACCGTGGTCACTGGCACTTTTAGTCTGGTTATTAAGCCATTCCATTAATGCCAGGTAGCAGTTTACAGTCCTGCTCTAAAACTTACTGCTTGGTAAGCCACTGTTGTTTAGGGCAGCAATAAAGGTCGTCCATTTCTGTCTGTGAATACCGTCGCAGGATTCTTCATTGTTGTTTCTGTGATGATTTTTTTTTGGACCAGTCAGGGTTGCTAGCCTTGAGTTCAACTGGAAAACCTGGAAGACCAATAGATCACTCTGAGTCTGGCATCTACCCTTTGACCTATTTGGCATGGGTGACCCTACCAAGAGTCAAAGCACAAGGCCCTGACTCCAGCCAACATAGATTTCTGGGTCTTTGATGCACACAAGCCTCCAAACCACGACAAGGTTGTGGTCCTCTTGGAGGAGTATACAGCCCTACCCTAAAACTTTTTGCAGAAGTGATTACAGTGACAGTGGTGGGAATTGAGCCCTGATTGGTGATAGATAGCTCTGTAGACTGTTGTACTAACAGCTACACTACCGCGCTGACCCTTTGCTCCAACATTCAGCAGCCTGAGATGGAATTAGTCACGTCATCCCTGACATTCTTCTCTTACATTCATGGAGCATCAGATGGGAGGGAACAGACAACATTCCTGACCTGACTTTACTCACACTGTTATATTAACATAGGGAAGGCCCAGACTGCACTTGGCTGCCCTGCTCCTACCTATAGTCATAGTCATAGTCATAGTCATACTTTATTGATCCCGAGGGAAATTGGGTATCGTTACAGTTGCACCAACCAAGAATAGAGTATAAATATAGCAATATAGAACCATAAATAATTAAATAATAATATGTAAATTATGCCAGATGGAAATAAGTCCAGGACCAGCCTATTGGCTCAGGCTGTCTGACCCTCCAAGGGAGGAGTTGTAAAGTTTGATGGCCACAGGCAGGAATGACTTCCTATGATGCTCTGTGTTGCATCTCGGTGGAATGAGTCTCTGGCTGAATGTACTCCTGTGCCCAACCAGTACATTATGTAGTGGATGGGAGACACTGTCCAAGGTGGCATGCAACTTGGACAGCATCCTCTTTTCAGACACCACCGTCAGAGAGCCCAGTTCCATCCCCACAACATCACTGGCCTTACGAATGAGTTTGTTGATTCTGTTGGTGTCTGCTACCCTCAGCCTGCTGCCCCAGCACACAACAGCAAACATGATAGCACTGGCCACCACAGACTCGTAGAGGCATACAGGCAGAGGCTAAAGAGCAAAGCTCCAGAGATTAGGACAACAAAGAGGGAGTTGCAGGATGGCTTTGAGTTCTAGGAGTTATCTGTGGATCTGATTGAATACACCCTGGTTGTCACGGACTTTATTAAAACAACTGTAGATGAGTGTGTCCCCCACAAAGTCATTCAGCCTTCCCCAACCAGAAACTCTGGATTCATCCGTGAGATCTTCAATCTGCTGAGGGCCAGATCAGAGGCATTCAATTCTGGTGAGCAAGAAAGTTACAAGAGGTCCAGATATGATCTTTGGAAAACCATCTCATGGTCAAAGTAGCAATTCTGGACTGAAGTTGAATTAATGAAGCACGTTCGCCAGTTGTGGTAGGCTTTGAATACTATCACCTTTATAAAGTTAAATCAAGCAACTTAGGCAACAACAGGGTTTCACTTCCAGATGAGCTCAATGCCTTCTATGCTTGTCTTGACCATTAAAACTTGTAGGAACCATCATGAAATCCCACAGCCCCCTGCTGATCCATTGGACACATGGACTGGCTGTGCTCGCCTCAGCTTAGAACTGGCTCTGCGGCCGTGGACTCACTTTCCGGGACTCTGCCGTTAATGTTCTGTGTGTTCCTTACTTACTTCTTACTGCTAGCATGATTTGTCTTTTTTATCACACATTGAGTATTTCGCGGACTTTGATGTGTGAGTTTTTTTAAAATGGGTTTTATTGTGTTTCTTTGTTTTGTGACTGTCTTTAAGAAGACGAATCTCAAGGCTGTCAACAGTAAATATACGTCATTAACAAATGTACTTTGAACTTTGAACCTCCAGGGGAAGACAAATAAAACACTCAGAGGGAAAGTTTCCCAATTTGGATATCTGGACATTACTTTCCCATCTACTACTGTGATGAAGACTGTCCAGATCAGAGTCAGATTTATTGACACTGGCTTATTTGATGTGTAATACGAGTTTTGTAGCAGCAGTGCAATATAAAGACGTAAAACAACAATAAATTATAATAAATAAATAAATAAGGCCAAAAAGCCCCAAGGGACAATAATTTATTTATTTTATAATTGACATTCAGCACAGAATCGGCCCTTCTGGCCTTTCGAGCCACACTGCCCAGTTTCCCCTAATTTATCCCTAGCCTAATCACAGGACAATTTACAATGACTATATAACCGACCAACCGGTATGTGTTTGGACTGTGGGAGGAAACCCACGCGGTCATGGGAAGAACATACAAACTCCTTACAGGCAGCAGCGGGAAATGAACCCCGGTCGCTGGTTCTGTAAAGCGCTGTGCTAACCACTATACTAGTATCCATGGGTTCCTGGACCAATCAGAAATTTATTGGTGGAGGAGAAGAAGCTCTTTCTGAGTCGTTGATTGTGGGTCTTCAGGCTCCTGTACCTCCTCCCTAATGGTAGCAATGAGAAGAAAGCATGTCCCGGATGGTGGAGAGCCTTGGTGAGGGATGACACCATCTTGAGGCATTGTACCTTGAAGGTGTCCTTGACAGTGTGGAGGATGGTGTGCCCTTGATGGATCTGGCTGAGTCTACAGCCCTCTGCAGCCTCTTGCGAACCCTGTGCGTTGGAGCCGCTATACGAGGCAGTGATGCAACCAGTCAGAATTCTCTCCACTGTGCATCTGTAGGAATCTGGAAGAATCTTCAGTGACATACCAAAACTGCTCAGCCTCCCAATGAAGTAGATCAACTGGTATGCCTCCTTCATGATCCCATTAAGTGACTCTTCATGAAACTTCCAATAATTAAGAGTTACTTCTGAAAATCTGTGAGTCCCTCTAATGTTGAGTGCAGTGTCTGAATTTACCGGATTTGTGTCTGGGTCAGTATAATAGTCAGACTATTGGAGGTTCTATCCCTGAGATGTTATTAAACCAGTTGCTGTGCAAGTTGATAGGGTGGTTAAGAAAGCATATAGTGTGTTGGCCTTCATTAGTTGGGGCATTGAATTCGAGAGCTGTCAGGTAATATTGTACTTTTATGAGGTTGAAAATTCAAATTTAAAAGTAAATTTATTATCAGAGTACGTATACATCAGCATATACTACCCGGAGATTCATTTTGTTGGAGCCATTTACAGAAAAATAAAGAAATACAACAGAATTGTGAAAATGTATAAATGACAAATAATGACAAACTACCAATAAAACTCTGGTTAGACCCCACTTGGCGCCTAGTGTTCAATTCCTGTCACGTTATAGAAAGGAAGTAGAAGCTTTAGAGAGGGTGCAGAGGACACTTACTCAGATGCTGCCTGGATTGGAGAGCAGGTCTTATGAGGACAGGTTGAGCAAGTTAGGAGTGTTTCTCTTTGGAGCAAAGGAGGGTGAGAAGTGACTTGATAGATGTGTAAAAGATGATAAGAGGTGTAGATAGAGAGGACAGTCAGAGACTTTTTTCTCAGTTTGGTAATAGCTAATTCAAGGGGGGGGGGCGCATAATTGTAAAGTGATTGAAGAACAGTATTGGGAGGATGTCAGAGTTATTAGATTTTTACACAGAGAGGGGTGGATGTATGGAACGCACTACCAGCATGGTGGTAGAGGCAGATACATTAGCGACATTCGAGAGACTCATGCGGATGAAGGGAAAAACGGAGGGTTATGTGGGAGGGAGCGGTTAGATTTAAGATTCAAAGATTCAAAGCACGCTTATTATCAAAGAATGTCAGAATCAGAATCTAGTTTAATATCGCCGGCATATGCTGTGAAATTTGTTAACGTAGTGGCAGCAGTACAATGAAATACATGATAACAGGGAAAAAATAAATAAGTAAATCAATTACAGTAAGTATATAATTGCATGTTAAATAGCTAACTTAAAAAATAGTGTAAAACAGAAATAATTATAAGAAAATTGAGGGAGCGTTCATGGGTTCAAGATCCATTTAGGAATCTGATGGCAGAGGAGAAGAAGCTCTTCCTGAATTGCTAAACTGTGTGTCTTCAGGCTTCTGTACCTCCTTCCTGACAGTAACAGAGAGAAGAGGGCATGTCCTGGGTGATGGGGCCCTTTTGAGTTACTGCTCCTGAAGGTGTCTTGGATACTACGGAGACTAATACCCATGACGGAGCTGGCTAGTTTTACAATTTCCTGTGGCTTCTTTCGATCCTGTGCAGAAGCCTCCCCCCCACCGCCCACCCCCCCCATACCAGACAGTGATAGAGCCTGTCAGAATGCTTTCCAAGGTACATCTGTAGAAGGTTTCAAGTGTTTCAGGTGACAAACCGAGTCTCTTGAAACTTTTAATGAAATATAACCACTCGCTTACCTTCTTTATAGCTGCATTGTTATGTTGGGATCAGGTAAGATTCTCAGAGATTTTGACACCCAGGTACCTGAAATTGCATAAATTGAAAATGTATAAATTATGCACCTTGAAATTTGTCTGCTTATAGGCAGCCACAAAGCAAGAAACCCGAATAACCCAATTAAAAAAAAAGACCGGAATAGAGAGGGGAAAAACACACACACACATACACACACACACACACACACACACACACACACACACACACACACACACACTCACGTCGTGCAGACAATAGAAGCAAGTCTAGATCCACAGCTGGAGTAGGCCAAAGTCTGGGTCCCCAGTACATCACACCAGCAGGCCCAGCAGCCAGATCAGTTGATAGCCTCGGCGTCATAGAGAAAAGAATGAACATTTGCAGGACAGCGAGTGAAATCAGCCAGGCCCTCGTCTCCGTATCCGACACTCAATTGATCTTAGAGTAGATTAAAAGGTTGGCACAACATTGTAGGCCAAAGAGCCTGTCCGGTGCTGCAGCATTCCAAAAAGCACCAGCTGTTACCCCCGTGTAGATGCAAGGGTTTGATTGCTCTACTTTGAAGAAAACAGGAGGTTTATCTTAAGCAACACACTCAAAATGCTGGAGGAGCTTAGCAGGTCAGGCAGCATCTATGGAAATGAATAAACAGTCGACATTTCGGGCTGAGACCCTTCTTTAGGACTGGAAAGGAAGAGGGAAGATGCCAGAATTAAAAGGAGCGGTCAGGGGAAAAAGGATCACTAGAGGGTGATAGGTGAACAGGAGGGTGGGGAAGGTAAAGGATTGGAGAGGAAGGAATCTGTTAGGAGATGAGAATGGGCCACAGGAGAAAGGGAAGGAGGAGGGGACCCGGGGGAAGGTGATAGCTAGATGAGAGGAGGTGAAAGATCAGAGTGGGGAATAGAGAAAAACGGCCGGGGGGTGCAGGTGGTAGGGGAAGGGTGGGATTTTTTTTAACAGAAGGAGAAATCAATATTCATGCCATCAGGTTTATGTCTGTGTGTCCTGTCCCATTAACATGGACCAGGGGCTGCCTTTGAAAATATTTGCCCGCTATAGATCGCAATCTCAGTACACCTCACTGTGCATTGTAATAAAACAATGAGTGGTCTGAGTCTGTGAATAACCATAAATTCTGAAGTGTACTTTCTCCCCATGTCTGACTCTAAAAGGGCTTTTTAAATTTTTTCTGGAGTGTTCCAAAGTGAAATCATTAACTAACATTTATTTGGGTCGAATAATATTTGCTCGAGTCAAGCTACAATTTGAGTCCATTCTGAGCATCTGAACCAGGTTTTGAGGATCTCAACTTTAAGATACCCCAGTTTACTCTCGGTCTCCTTTTGTGAAGTGACAAATGTTTTAAATTCTCAGCTTGAGAGCTCAGGAACATTTACTCAGTTGGATTTCATTTTTACATACACCAGCCTGGTTCAATTAACATGACAAATCCCATAGCTGTAATATGGAATTTTCTGGAAAAGTCAGAATTCCTTTCTCTCTATGCGGGGCTTGTCCATCGTCTCCTGTCATTGATCAAGTTAAACAAAAATGGATCGCTGCTTGGTAAATCACTCGGTAAAGTGTTGCGGGCTCATTCTGCGTCCTGCTTCTCTTCTGTGTGTTCAGCTTTTATTCCGATTTGCATTCAGTCAGTTTTTATTTCGACCTGAGGTACTGACTGCAAATGACAGGGCTCCCATTAACTGGGCAGTGAAAAGGCTGCAATTCCAACAGCGTGCGGAAGAGAGACACTCCAACCTCAAAGTTCACCAAGCTCAAAGTACACTTATTATCAAAATCTGTATACATTATACAACCTTGAGATTTGTCTCCTTACAGGCAGCCACAAAACAACAAACCTGAAAGAACCCATTAAAAAAAAACCTGACAAACACCCAATGTGCAGACAGACAGAGAGAGAGGGAAAAACAAACCATGCAAATAATAAAAGTAAGCAAACAGCACTTAGAACGAAAGCAGCTGGGAGCAGGCCCACAGCTTCCACCTCAGGTCAGCATGTAGCAGAGTAAACATCGCGGATCCTGCAGACATGAAGCCTGGAGCAGGCCCGCAGCCTCAGCCTCAGTTCAGTACATAGCAGAGTAAACATTGCAGATCCTGTAGACAAGAAGCCCGGAGCAGGCCCGCAGCCTCAGCCTCAGTTCAGTACATAGCAGAGTAAACATTGCAGATCCTGCAGACATAAAGCCCGGAGCAGATGGAGCAGGCCCACAACCTCAGCCTCAGTTCAGTACATACAGACATCCCACCTCTCCCGGAAGTTCTGGGAGTCTCCCGCATATTAATAGTGGCTCCCTGATGCCCGCAAATTATATACAATATCACGGAAATCAATTTTTTTGAGAGTGAGCGAGCGAGAGAGCACGTGAGCAAGTGAGAGAGAGAGAGAGCACGAGAACAAGCAAGCGAGAGAGAGCGCGAGAGCAAGCAAGCAAGAGTGTGCGAGAGAGCAAGCAAGCGAGAGAGAGCGAGAGCGAGAGCGCGCCATGGCAGAGTGTTCCAAAAAAAAAGAAAATATAAAACGTACGTCACCCTAGACTACCCTAAAGTGTACCCCTGCCTAATAGGGGTCAAAATAATGACAGTGTTGTTCGCTGCACTGTTTGCAACAGTGACTTTTCTATTGCCCATGATGGGTTAAGAGTGTAAAAGACATGTTGAGGTGAGTTTAACAAGTGTCATTCATTCATTAGCATAGCTAACGTTATTTAAACTAGCTGGCCAGCTGCTAAGGAGCTACTCTGTTGCAGACATCCCACCTCTCCCGGAAGTCTCCCACAAATTGATGGTGCTACCTCCCTGAAATCAGATTTTGCAGGGTGGAATGTCTGTACATAGCAGAGTAAACATCACTGATCCTGTAGACATGAAGCCCCGAGCAGGCCCACAGCCTCCGCCTCAGTGCAGCGGAGAGCAGAGTAAACCTGGGCTGTGACTCGGCATGTGGGACTTGCCCCTGGGTTGAATTGTTGTGTACACTCCAAGCATGAGTACAAAAATCTAGTCAGGTATTCCAGCAGAGCAGCGTTCTTGTACTGCATTGATAGGAGCTTATTTCATTCATTTCTTGGATGCGGATATCTTTGCCGAGATCACTGTCTACCAATTAAACATTCTAAG
The DNA here is from genome assembly GCF_963921235.1 of Mobula hypostoma. Lineage (NCBI taxonomy): Eukaryota > Metazoa > Chordata > Chondrichthyes > Myliobatiformes > Myliobatidae > Mobula > Mobula hypostoma. The sequence continues at coordinate 10,887,795 of NC_086107.1, forward strand.
CAGATATAGAGTTGTGCTTACAACTCCTCTATTGCTTCCTTTCCCAGCAACCTGTCCACTTTTAGGACTCACTGCTCAATCTTAAAGTTGTGGTGCTTTCCAGAGAAATGTCTACTATGTGCGTGAGCAGCCCGTTTGCACAGAAGGCCTGAATTCAGCAAAATGTACCATCCCTCATTCTTATTGTCTTCTGCAACTTAGAATAACTATAAGAAGCCTCAAGCAATTTCACAATCAAAGGTTCCAAAGGACCAAATGTTCATTTATTATCAATGTACATATCCATTTACAACTCTGAAATTCTTTTCCTCCAGATAGCCACAGAACAAAGAAAGAACAAGTAAGAGAGATACATCGAACCTACCCTTCCCGTTCAAAAAGGAATGGCATCTCGATCATCAACTTCCAAAACCCTCCCTCCCCTTTGTGCAGGAAAAAACCTAACAGAACATCAACCCCAAACACCCTCTCCTTGCACAACAAAATGGAAAAGGAATGGGCGAAAAACACAGAATATAAAAACTTTTAAGTCTGAAAAAGTCCACAGTCCATAAATGAAATAGTCCAATCTATAAACGAAGAGCCATGTTACCATCTTCCGATATCACCAACATTTATCAAAATCATAGCAACACTAGAAAAGGATATGCAAGTGACCCCTGTTGTAGTTGATGGTTGTGGTTGCCTTTAGTTGTGCAAATTTAAAGCAGCGTACAGGGATGAAATCTCAGCTCCAAGATGCCTGTACGAACATCAGGGGAACAGTTACTACGTCTGGGAGCAACTTGATGGCAAAGACATCCAGTGAATGATGTGCTTTCAGCAGACATTAACTTCAAAGTTCAAAGTTCAAAGTAAATTTATTATCAAAGTTCATATATGTCATCATATGTAACCTTGAGATTTTCTTGCAGGTATACTCAATAAATCTATAGAATAATAACCACAACAGAATCAATGAAAGACTGCCCAACCAGAATGCAGAAGACAACAAACTGTGCAAATACAAAAGAGAAAGAAATTATAATCATAAATAAATAAACAATATATATAGAGAACATGAGACCAAGAATCCTTGAAAGTGAATCCATAGGTTGTGGAAACTTTTCAATGATGGGTAAGTGAAGTTGAATGAATTTATCCCCTTTGGTTCAAGAGGCTGACGGCTGAGGGGTAATAACTCAAAAGGTTCGAAGGTTCAATTATATTCCTGCACCCATGCTGAGCTCTTCAATTTCATCGACTTTACTTCAAACTTCCACCCAGCCCTCAAATTCACTTGGTCTATCTCGGACACTTTGCTCCCCTTTCTCGATCTCTCGATCTCTCAGTCTCCATCTCTGGAGACAGACTGTCCACTGATATCTTCTACAAGCCCACTGACTCTCATAAATACCTCAACTATACCTCTTCCCACCCCGCCACATGCAAAAATGCCATTCCCTATTCCCAGTTCCTCTGTCTCCGCTGCATCTGCTCCCAGGATGAGGCTTTCCATTCCAGGACATCTCAAATGTCCTCTTTCTTTAAGGATCGTGGTTTCCCTTCTGTCATCATCAATGATGCCCTCACCCCCATCTCCTCCATTTCCCGCACTTCGGCCCTCACTCCATCCTCCCGCCACCACAACAGGGACAGAGTTCCCCTTGTCCTCACCTACCACCCCACCAGCCTCCGGATCCAGCACATTATCCTCCGCAACTTCCGCCACCTTCATCAGGACCCCATCACTAAGCACATCTTTTCCTCTCCACCCCTCTCCGCTTTCTGCAGGGATCGGTCCATCCACGACTCCCTGATCCACACGTCCACGGATCTCCCACCTGGCACTTATCCCTGTAAGTGTAAGTCCTACACCTGTCCTTACACCTCCTCTCTTGCCACCATTCAGGGCCCCAAACAGTCCTTCCAGATGAGGCAACACTTCACTTGTGAGTCTGTTGGGGTCATCTATTGCATCCGGTGCTCACGGTGCGGCCTCCTCTACATCGGTGAAACCTGACGCAGGTTGGGGGGACTGCTTTGATGAGCACCTCCGCTCCGTCCACCGCAACATACAGGATCTCCCAGTAGCCACCCACTTCAACTCTGCTTCCCATTCCCATTCAGATATGTCCATACATGGCCTCCTCTACTGCCATGATGAGGCTAAACTCAGGTTGGAGGAGCAACACCTCATATATCGTCTAGGTAGTCTCCAGCCCCTTGGTGTGAACATAGAATTCTCCAGCTTCCGGTAATTCCCTCCCCCTCCCTTCCCCTATTTCACTCTGCCCCCTCCCCCAGCTGCCTATCACCTCCCTCATGTTTCCGCCTCCTTCTACTACCCATTGTGTTTTCCCCTATTCCTTCTTCACCTTTCCTGCCTATCACCTCCCTGCTTCTCCTCCCCAACCCCTTTATCTTTCCCCTTACTGGTTTTTCACCTGGAATTTACCAGCCTTCTCCTTCCCACCCTCCCCCACCTTCTTTATAGGGCCTCTGCCCCCTCCCTCTTCAGTCCTGATGAAGGGTTCCGGCCCGAAACGTTGACTGATCGTTTTCACGGATGCTGCCCGACCTGCTGAGTTCCTCCAGCGTGTTGTGAGTATTGCTTCAATTATATTCAAAGTATACAACTCTGAAATTCTTCTTTTCCAGATAGCCATGAAACCAAGATAGAAAAGAACGGCTGCATGATCATCAACCCCTAAATCCCTCCTCCCCGCGCAAAAGAAACAAACAAAAACGGAGCAGGCTCATCGACCCCAAATTTTCTTCCTCCGCACAAAAAACAGGAAAGATTAGGCGAAGACACAGAACATAAAAAAATATAAAACTGAAAAAAATTCCATAGCCCGAGTCCATATCCAAAAGGCAGAAAACCTAGGTAACATTCTTCGGGCACAGTGGCGGGCACCCCCTTTCCGGCAGCAGAGTAACACCACCAGCGATCAAAAGGCAATCTCCCCTCCCTGGCAGCAGAGTGATCCTACCAGTGATCAAAAGGCAGGTAGCTGGAACTCATCTTCCACATTTGCCTTAATGTTTCAATCTTCCTCGTCACTTTAATCAGTGAAATGGAGTCGAGCATCAGCTCTGTTACTGACCTTGGTGGTGTGGGTCCTGTGACGCCTGTACCTTCATCCTGATGGCAGCAGCGAGAAAAGAACATGTTCTGGATGGTAGGGGTCCCAGATAATGATCATCATTGTGTGAGCAAATGCCTCTCTCACTGTGTGCAAGCATGTCAAAAGCTATTTAGGTTCCCAAATGACATCAGTCGAATCAAAACGAGGAATTTGCATCATATTGTGTTGGGAAAAAGTTATCTGGATTCTTTCTGGACTTTAAAAATTAAAAAAAATAATTGATTGGTTATCCATTGTATCCAGTGATGATGGTTGGATTTGTGCAGTTCTTCTGTTGTGCTATAGGTGACGTGAACTGCATGAAGAGCCCTGTGTAGGAGAGTTTTCTAAGGTGAAAAAGTCATTGCGCTGGGGCAGTTCCACTCTCTTAATCTTCAGGTCCAGTTGTACAAGTAGCCACCACAACCGCATTCTTCCTTGGATGCAGTGGATAATCGGGACTTCTTCTGTGCCTTGTCATGCCCTTTGCTCTCCACAAAGTTTTGTAGAGCCATCTTCCTGGTCATTGGATTGACAGTTAAAATAGAATAGAACAGAATAACTTTATTGCCATTGCTCAAGACAATGAGATTGCAATGCTACTCCAGTCCGTGCAAAACAGATATTTACAATGTATGCGGTAGGGCTTTATTTTAATAATTCCCATATTTATATGCAACAAGTGACTTTGATAGTCCATGTCACGTAAAGGCCATTGGCAAACTAGGGTGTAGCATTGTTCAGCTGCACAACGGCCCTCGGGAAGAAACTGTTTTGCAGCCCTACTTTCTTGGCTAAGATGTTTCTGCGTCACCTACCAGATGGCAGGAGATTGAACAGACAGTGTCTGGGATGGGATGGGTCTTTAATGATGTTATGAGTGTGCCGTAGGCATTGGGAGTTGTAGTTTGTCTCCATGTCCGGTAGTTGAGTCCCACTGATGTGCTGAGCTGTCCTAGTCACCCACTGGAGTGCTTCTTGATTGTCTCACTGCAGCTAGTGTACCACACTGTCACTCTATATGTCAGTATGCTCTCTATCGCAATTGATAGATGTTGGCCAACACTTTTTAGGGCAGATTAGTTCTCTTTAAGCACCTCAAGTAGTAAAGTTGCACAATAACAAGAAAGCTCCTAGGTGATGTTCATCCCAAAAGCCTGAAACTGGAGACCCTTTCTAGTACCTCATCCTTTATGAATAGTGGGGCTTGTTTGGTACCTCTTGTCTTCCTGAAGTTGATTATAATTTCTTTTGTCTTCTTGATGTTGACTGATATGTTGGGGTTCCTGCACCGATTGGACAGTTTCAACATCTCCTCTCAATGTGCAGATACGTAATTGTTTGTGATTCGGCCAATTAAAGTTGTGTCATCTGAAAGTTTGATGATTGAGTTTATAGCATGAACAGGAGTGAGTGTCACAGGTGAAGAGAGAGAAGAGAAATGGGTTCAGTTTGCATCGCTTTGGGGCACTGGTGTTCAGGGTTATCTCATCTGCCAAGTCTGTCGAAGTTGACTTTGCATACTGGGCAGGCACGTCCCTATCTTACTGGAGTATGAGGCCAGCTGGTTGTCCTCACCTGGTCTAGCCTGCCTGTTGAACCAGTGTACCGGGAAACAGCAACTTGGAGCCCCAGGTGAGAGCGGAGTGTCCAGTGGGGACCAGAGGTGAGTGAGCTGCCCCAGAATAGACATGGCAAACCCCTTCACCAGAGGTGCTACCCCACCTTGGACGTCCCATACATCCCAGTATCTAATGCACCTAGAATAAAACTGCGGGGGAGTCGAGCAACATCTGTGGAGGAAAAGAGATAGTCAACATTTCAGGATGAGTCAGTTCATCTTGACAGTACTGTATGACCCTAAGCACCCCGGTGTTGAGTAGCAGTGATTTAGAATCAGCCATGGCCATGCATTTGGAGTTAGCTATAGTCCAGACTGGGTAGGGATGGGAGTGATGCAACATGCAGGGGTGCTTCTTCATAGTCAAAGACCTGAGTTCAATCCTTGCTTCTGAAGTTGTCTGTATGTTCGCCCAGTGAGCACGTGAGCTTTCTGCAGCTCCTCCAGCTTCCATTGGCATAGAGGTAGGCAGGTTAATTGCCCTCTACAAATTGCCCCTGGTGTGAAGGTGAGGGGTAGAACCTGGGAGTTGATGAGATTGTGGGGAGGTCAAAGAATTGGATTCTTTCTGCCTCAGAAGAGCAGAAAAACGTAATCAAAAACCCCTCCCACCCTAGATATTATCTCATCTCCCCTAGTCAAAGTGCATTTATTATCAAAGTACGTACAGTATATCAAAGGTTCAAAAGCTTAGTGGTTCATTTTATTATCAAAGTATGTATGCAGAATACAACTCTGAAATTTGCCTTTTCCAGACAGCTATAGAATACAGAAAACCATACAAGCAGTTGAAAGAAAGACATCACTCCCCCTCATAAAAAGAAAAAGAAACATAAACCCACAAACCCCAAACACCCTCAACTCCTGCCTCACACAAAAACTAACCGATCTCCCTAACCCCCAGCCCACCAATTGGCAAAAGGAAAGAATGGGCGAGAACATGAAAAAATCATAGAACTAGAAGAGGCTAATATGAACTATAGTCCAATCCATTAATCTCAGAATTTCGATAACATCGCTGAGGGCATCGGGACCCAGTGTCCCCTCCAAAGGCAGCGCCTCGAAGCCAGCATTTCCTCCGATGGCACCGACTCGAACCAGCAGCTCCTCCAAGGAAAATGAAACAAACCAGCGGCCACTTTGAGAACCACTCCCTCTCCACCACATTTGCCTCGATGTTTCAATCTTCCTCCATGCTTTAATTGACAACCATGGCCCCTCGTCTCGTCTCTGAGCTTTTCCTCGTGGTAGCACGCGCTTACATTTCTCTCCTGGAGTTTTCTTGGGGACAGCAGAGCGCAAGCTCACTCGACCAAATTACAGACCGTAAGTCACTGGCTCCAACAGTTTCAAAAACAAAACTAAGACAAAAAAAAAGTAGAAGACGTAGAAAGGCTGAAATGATGTCGCCTTTGGATTCGTTTTTGCTGGCATGATATTGACGGTATATGTTATCATATACAACCATGAGATTCATTTTCCTTGTTTCTTTTACAGGAGGGTAAGGAAGTACAATTGCATTCATTAAAAACCCACTATACGTAAACACAGACTGACAAACAACCAATTTGCAAATGAAGGCAAGTCATGCGAATAAAAAACAAGTTAATACTGAGAAAATGAGTTGTAGAGTCCTTGAAAGCAGGTTGTGGAATTAGTTCAGAGTTGTGGTGTGTGAAGTTATCCACACTGGTTCAGGGATAATAACTGCTCCTGAACCTGGCAATGTGGAATCCAAGGCTCCTGTACCTCCTGCCTGATGGTAGCAGCGAGAAGAGAGGAGAGCCTGGATGCTGGTGGTCCTTGATAATGGATGCTGCTTGTTGTGGTAGCGCTCCATGTAAGTGTGCTTAATGGTGGGGAGGGCTTTGCCTGTGACGGACGGGGCTGTATCTACTTTCTGTGGTATTTTCCGTTCCGGAGCATTGGTGCAACAGCCGTATTATGTTCAACTGCAGACTGCTGCAACAGTCATGGGCTCAGGGTCTTGGACTGCATTTTATTTTTGTCTGACTACATGTTACTGAAATCTTATATATTCTTGCTATCTTATACTGTATGTGCCATATGTGCCCTGTGCTGTATATGACTGTTGGTGCAATATTTTGCACCTTGGTCCCTTAGGAACTTTGTTTCATCTGGCTGTATTCATAGGTATTCATGTATTGTTGAATGAAAATTAAACTTGAACTTGAGCTTGTATACGATCCAGGCAGCAATCCTGTCAGCACCTTGCCTGATTTATTCATAATAGTTCAGATTCAGATTCAGATTTATTTATCACACGTATATCGAAACAGGCAGTGAAATGCATCATTTATGCTAATGACCACACTGCCAAAGGTGAGCTGGGAGCATTCTGCAACTGTTGCCACACATTACACCACTAACAGTGTGCCCACCATGCTTGGCAAAACAACACAGAACACGACAGTACTGGACATGCCAACTGGCAAAGCAACAGTCACACAACCAGCACCCAATGCACACAAGCAGTGCTCTAACCCCAGGACCAGCCATCTTCAGCCCCCAGCCTCCTGCGAACTTGTGGATTAGAAAACATTGGGTCTTCGACTTCCTCAGCAGACTCACAGAGATTCACATACATGGGGCTCCGGTCATCAGACCTTGACTTCTAAATTTCTGACCACCTTTCGGGCTTTAGTGCAGGCATTACAATAAATAATAAACAAGACAATAGGCACAGTAGAGGGCAGTAGGGTGGTGTCAGTCCAGGCTCTGGGTATTGAGGAGTCTGATGGCTTGGGGGAAGAAACTGTTAAATAGTCTGGTCGTGAGAGCCCGAATGCTTCGGTGCCTTTTGCCAGATGGCAGGAGGGAGAAGTGTTTATATGAGGGGTGCGTGGGGTCCTTCACAATGCTGTTTGCTTTGTGGATGCAGTGTGTGGTGTAAATGTCTGTAATGGTGGGAAGAGAGACCCCGATGATCTTCTCAGCTGACTTTACTATCTGTTGCAGGGTCTTGTGATCCAAGATGGTGCAATTTCTGAACCAGGCAGTGATGCAGCTGCTCAGGATGCTCTCAGTACAACCTCTGTAGAATGTAGTGAGGATGGGGGGTGGGATGGAGATGAGGAGGAACTCCTTTTCCAAAAGAGGGATGAATCTGTGGAATTCTCTATTCAGTGAAGTGGTGAAAGCTACCTCAGTAAATATATTTAAGACAAGGTTGGATAGATTTTTTGATAGTAGGGGAATTAAGGGTTATGGGGAAGAGGCAGGAAGTTGGAGTTGAGTCTATGGCCAGATCAGCTATGATCTTATTCAATGGCAGAGCAGGCTCGATGGGCCAGATGGCCTACTCCTGCTCCCATTGCTTATGTTCAGCACATAGCGAAGTAAATGTTGTGGAGCCTGCAGACACGAAGCCTGGAGCAGATGGAGCAGGCCACAGTAAACATCGCGGAGCAGTGAGTAGAACCAGCCTGACCCTCACATCTGGTTTTGATACCCTGCCTTTTCAGTCCATCTAACCCAGCACCTAAATCGTCCAAACATCCAGTTGCTTCTTGATCTAAGACCCGGGCCCTCGATACGCTCTGGGTCTGGCCGCCTCTGCCATGTTTCAGCCCATACCCGACCTTTCCAAATTAGTCCGGCACTTGAGAAACTCCTTCCAATATGAGTTTTAAATTGAGATGGTCAGGTGGTCTTTGACGGCCATTTTAATCAGTGGCCTTTGATGAAGAATATTTCCGTATCTAATGTGAAATTACTCATTGTCGTGTTGCTGTTGTGTATAATTTCCTTGAGTGAGTCTGGATGTATTACTGCAGGAGTTTCGAGACCTGGATAGTCAGGAAGTGTCTTCCCACATTTGGAGATTTTTTTTTGTGTGTACTGCTCACAAGAAGAGCACAAGAATCATTTACATTTGTACAACTGAGAAAAGCAGAAGTTTAGCGCTAGGCTCAGAACGTCTTTTTAGCAATTCCCAACACATCCTTCACAGGGCAAGGTAAATAACAGGAGTTACACAACACTGGTGCTTTGCAGCAAATAAGGAGGAAGAGGTTTATAATTCATAAAACTTGCAATGGTATGCGGTATGTTTGGAGTCCAGTTCTCTTTGACAGTTTTCTGAACATGGGTTTGCGGTGTCCCGCTACATCAGGTATGTCAGTATGTCCCTGGAAAGTAAAGTTTAGAATCCTTTATAGAAGTTATTGGTGGAACAGAGATATAAAATGGAGACACTTCTCAGACCTGAAACATTAATTTTCTTTCCCCGTCACTCTTTTTATTACCTTCAGCCATTGCTTCCTGACCATTCTTGGAGCCAAAGAGTTATACGCCATGGAAAACTTGGTTTATTGTTACTGTCATGCGTACCAAGATACAGTGATCAGCTCGTCTCACATACTCTTCATACAGATTAAATCATTATACAGTGCATTGAACAAGAATCATCGTTATGTGCCATGTCATGTGACGTGGGCAATCATTGTCTTCCATGATTGTTCTTGGCAAATTTTTCTACAGAAGTGGTTTGCCATTGCTGTCTTCTGGGCAGTGCCTTTACAAGACAGGTGACCCCAGCCATTATCAATACTCTTCAGAGATTGTCTGCCTGGCGTCAGAGGTCGCATAACCAGGACTTGTGATATGCACCAGCTGCTCATACAACCATCCACCACCCGCTCTCATGGCTTCATGTGACCCCGATCGGGGGGCTAAACAGGTGCTACACTTTGACCAAGGGTGACCTGCAGGCTGGTGGAGGGAAGGACCATCTTACACCTCCTTTGGTAGAGATGCATCTCTACCCTGCCACCGGTAAAACAATAATAATGCTGAATAAGGTGCAAAAGCTACTAAAAACATGCAGGTAAACAGAAAAGTGAAAGATCACAATGAGGTAGATTGTTCAAAGTTCAAAGTAAATTTATTATCAAGGGTCACGGATACGATAGGGTCTTTTAAGAGACTTTTGGATAGGTACATGGAGCTTAGAAAAATAAAGGGCTATGGTTAAGCCTAGTAATTTCTAAGGTAGGGACATGTTTGGCACAACTTTGTGGGCCGAAGGGCCTGTATTGTGCTGTAGGTTTTCTATGTTTCTATGTCACCATATACAACCCTGAGATTCGTTTGCTTGCAGATATACTCAATGAATCCAATAACCATAATAGAATGAGTGAAAGACTGCATCCAACATGGCAGACAACCAATGTGCAGAAGACAACATACTGTGCAAATACAAAATAAAAAAATAAGAAATAACGATAATAAATCTCCGGAGAGGAAGGCCTCGAATCCTTGGCTTTGCCTGTTGCTTGGCGGCCGGGGCCGGGGCCGGGGTCGAAGCACTCGGCAGAGATGGTGCTCGGTGCTCGGTGTCGGAGGGCTGGTTGGAGGCTCGAAGTTTTCGGATGGACTCAGAGTTGGCTGTGGTCAGGAGCTTCCAGGGTGCAGCATCGGCAAGTTTGCGGTGCTGGAGGTTCATGGCAGGGAGAGTTTTTTTTCCTTCTACCGTCTGCGTGAGGTGATGGGGCTATCGGGACTTGAGACTTTTATTTTACCGTGCCTGTGGTCTGTTCTTTATCAAATTACAGTATTGCTTTGCACCGTTGTAACTATATGTTATAATTATATGGTTTTTGTCAGTTTTTTAGTCTTGGTCTGTCTTGTGTTTCTGTGATATCATTCTGGAGGAATGTTGTATCATTTCTTAATGCATGCATTTCTAACTGACAATAAATGAGGACTGTGTGTCCTCATGATTTAAATCTAAAATAAATAAGCAATAACTATTGAGAACAGGAGATGGCAAGTAAAGTGAATCCATAGGTTGTGGGGACAATTCAGTGATGGGACAAGTGAAGTTAAGTGACGTTATTCGATCTGGTTCAGGAGCCTGATGGATGAGGGGCAATAACTGTTTCTGAAGCTGGTGGTGTGAGAACTGAGGACGAAACTTCTTCCTGATGGCAATAGTGAGAAGAGAGCATGACCAGGGTGGTGAGGGGTCCTGGGTGCTGGATGCTACTCTCTTGTGACAATGCTCCCTCACAAGAGGTCCATTCAAGAATCTGCTAAGAAACTGTCCTTTAATTTGGTCATATGTACTTTCAGGCTTTTGTATCTTCTGCCCGATTGGAGAATGCAGAAGTGAGAATGTCTGGGGTGGGTGGGGTCTTTGATTATGCAGGTTGATTTACTGAGGTAGCAAGAAGTATAGAGAATAGATATAGAGGGGAGGTGTTTTCTGTGCTGAGCTGTGTTCACAACTCTCTACAGTTTCTTGCCATCGCGTACAGAGCAGTTGCCATACTGAGGCACGAGGCACCCAGACAGAATGCTTTCTGTGGTGCATCCATAACAATTGGTAAGAGTTGATGAGGACATGGTAAATGTCTTTAGCCTTCTAAGGAAGTAGAGGTATTGGTGAACTTTCTTGGCCATGGCATCTACCTGGCTGGACCAGGACAGTCTCTGAGTGATGTTCACTCCCAGAATCTTGAAGCTCTCAATGTTATTGACGCAGACAGGAGCATGTGCAACAACCCCTTCCTGAAGTCAATGACCAGTTACTTTGTTTTGTTGACAGGTTCAATGCAAAACTCAACCATCTCCGTCAATGTCCATCTGAGCTAGTCCCATTTTCCTGCATTTGGCCAAAACCCTCTAAACTGTCCCATCCACATACTTGTCTAAATGTCTTTTAAATGTTGTAATGGTACCTGTCTCTACGGCTTCCTTTGGCAGCCCATTCCCACCACACTCTGTATTAAAAACTTGCCCCTCAGACTCCTTTTAAATCTTTCCCCCTCACCTTTTGTCCCCTTGTTTTAGGCTCTCTTGTCCTGGGGAAGTGACTGTGAACTTCCAGCTTATCTATATCCCTCATGATATATACCTCAATAAGGTACTCCTCAATCTTCTATGCATCAAGGAAGAACATTCCAGTCTATCCAGTCTCTTTCAACTTGAGCTCTCTGATCACAGTGACATCCTCGTGAATCTTCTTCACATCTTTTCCGGCTTGATGACATCCCTGCCATCACCAGAAACAACATCCCTCAATCGGTGGCCAACGGTAAGGTGACAGTGATCTCTATTCCCCTCAAAAAATAAATTAAAATCAGAAGAATCTGCAGATGCTGAAAAATAAATGATTTCTTTACTCTTTTCGAAACCACTTATAACTTTGAGTGCTTGATTTATTTCCCCACCCTATCTATGGGATCCAAAAATCACTGTAGTGTACTGATTAACTCCTGATTTCGGTTTTACCACTTCATGTAGACTAAATGGATGTTACTGATCCAATCCACCATTTCTCCTCCCTCTCTTCCTTCTCTCTTTTTCCATTCCTCATTCTGGCTCCCTCCTACCCCTTCTCTTCTCCTCACCTACTCGTCACCTCCCTCTGCTGCCTTTCCTCTTCTCCCCCTTCCATGGCCCACACCCCTCTCCTATCAGATTCCTTCTGATTCAGCCCAGGACCTTTTCCACTTCTCGTTTCATACACCCTCACTCACTCACTCACTCACTCTCACCCACCTTCCCCATCACCAATCTTCCCTCATCACTTGTCAGCTTGTACTCCTTCCCTTCCCTCACCTTCTTATTCTGGCTTCTGCCCCCTTTTGTTTCCAGTCCTGATAAAGGCGCTCAACCCTAAACATCAGCTCTCCAAAGATGCTGCCCAACCTGCTGTGTCCCCGCAGCATTTTGTATGTATTACTCTGGATTTCCAGCACCTGCAGAATCCCTTATGTTTTTCCACTCCACTATTCCATGTTTTGTGTCAGACTTGAGAGAAAAAGCTGCAAACACTAATGATTACTAGTTGAGCTGGCAGAGGTGATTTCATCAATAAATTTGTGCTACACAAGTCCTTGGAGAAGATGTTTGTGTATTGACTCTGCTGGTAGATGAGATGTGAACGGGTTTGAATTACTATGTGATGTTATAGGTTAGGTTTGCTGTAACACCTTGGCCAAAGGTTTGCCTCTGAATGGCTTATCCTTCGAGGGAGATTGATACATTTTCTTTTTACTCCGAGCTGTTGTGACTGGGGATGTTCTGTCTGAAATTGTTGCGGGGAAGATTCAATTGTGTTATGCAAAAGGAGAATTGAATAAATAATTGAAAAGATAAAATTTGCAGAGCTGTTCCGTGCAATAATAAATTAAACTTTCAAAAGGAAATTGGATACATAGCTGAACTGCATGTTAGATGTTTGTGGGGGAAGAGCAAGGGTGTGGCTCAATTTTACCAGGACATCTTCAAGGAGCACTCCCTCAGAAAGGTGGTGTCTGTCACAGAGGACCTCCACCACCCAGGAATGCCCTCTTCTCATTGCTACCATCAGGAAGGAGGGTGTTGTTGTGGTTAGGTGCCATTGAGTCATTGTTGACTCTATGGATAGTTGCCCTAAATAAGTTTTGATCTTCGCGAAGGCAGCTCATTGTTGATAACATTGCGTTGTCACACTACGCTGTCAGGTGTGGGTAAGTGTGCTGAGGGTCATCAGTTGAAAAAAAAAACAGATGGTTAGCCACAAAAAAACAGATGGTTAGCCACTACAGCACACTTGTGGCTTACCACCTGGGTTTTATTTAGTGCCCGTGATAAAAGAGAGAAAAAGCTGCCAAAAATTGTGAAGAAATAAGCAACACACATCAAAGTTGCTGGTGAACGCAGCAGGCCAGGCAGCATCTCTCGGAAGAGGTACAGTCGACGTTTCGGGCCGAGACCCTTCGTCAGGACTAACTGAGAGAAGAGCTAGTAAGAGATTTGAAAGTGGGAGGGGGAGGGGGAGATCCAAAATGATAGGAGAAGACAGGAGGGGGAGAGATGGAGCCAAGCGCTGGACAGTTGATTGGCAAAAGGGATATGAGAGGATCACGGGACAGGAGGCCTAGGGAGAAAGAAAAGGGGGAGGGGGGGAAAACCCAGAGGATGGGCAAGGGGTATAGTGAGAGGGACAGAGGGAGAAAAAGGAGAGAGAGAGAAAGAATGTGTGTATATAAATAAATAACGAATGGGGTACGAGGGGGAGGTGGGGCATTAGCGGAAGTTTAACAGTCAATGTTCATGTCATCAGGTTGGAGGCTACCCAGACGAAATATGTGTTGTTCCTCCAACCTGATTATGGCTTCATCTTTACAGTACAGGAGGCCGTGGATAGACATATCAGAATGGGAATGGGATGTGGAATTAAAATATGTGACCACTGGGAGATCCTGCTTTCTCTGGCGGACAGAGCGTAGGTGTTCAGCAAAACGATCTCCCAGTCTGCGTCGGGTCTCGCCAATATATAAAAGGCTACATCGGGAGCACCGGACGCAGTATATCACCCCAGCCGATTCACAGGTGAAGTGTCGCCTCACCTGGAAGGATTGTCTGGGGCCCTGAATGGTGGTGAGGGAGGAAGTGTAAGGGCATGTGTAGCACTTGTTCTGCTTACAAGGATAAGTGCCAGGAGGGAGATCAGTGGGGAGGGATGAGGGGGACGAATGGACAAGGGAGTCGCGTAGGGAGTGATCCCTATAGAAAGCAGACACAAAGTATTTACAAATACACACATGAAAACAAACATGTATAAAAATTTACAAATATGCGGAGGCTTTCCCCACTACGCACTTTGTTGTTAACTTTCTAATATAATTATTCACCAACCGTCCAATCCAACCTCCACTCCTCTCAGCAAAGCCAAACTGAGGGTTTAAATCAGCTTGTAAAGGGTGTAGTGCGCTTGCTCCCACTAACAAAGGGATTATTTTAGGACGCTCCAAACTGTCCTCAGATCTTTTGGGGTTGTTCTGCTGTCTACAAACTGATGTAAGTGAAAATAAATGAGACTGTTTGGAATGCCTGTGTCTAGAATCCTTATTTTTATGAATTATAAACAAGTAGAGCGCATTAACTGAAGGGGTTATTTGGGTTAGCCAAGCTAATGATTGCTCTACTGTTGGGGTGTGTAAATAGTGAACTCCCAAGAACTGCAGAATGGGAGGGAAAAGTGTGTGAACTACCGGAGAAACTAGACCAGGGACAGAGCGAGGAGGAGTAACTAACCAGGCAAAGGGGCAAGGTTAGGTTAGCGGAAAAATTGGCATTGCTAACCTGTTCTGTGAAATTGTTCATAGCTGTCCTTACTGTATCTGTCCACCTGATTGGAGGCCTTCCTGTCTTCTGTAGTCCTTCCACCCTGCTGAGCATGATATCCCTTTCCAGGGAGCTGTTGCTTCACATGATGTGCCCAAAATATAATAGACGGAGTCTTGTCATTTAAGTCTTCAGTGAGAGACTAGGTTTGATCTTGTTGAGGACTGATTTATTTGTTCTGTGATAGATCCACGAGATGTGTAGTATTTTTCTCCAGCACCACGGTTCAGCTTTTGCATCCATATAATGTCATTGAGAACACTATCGCCTGCACAAGCCTCATCTTTGTATGGAGAGATAGATTCCTGTTCCTGAGGATCTTCTCTAAATCCTTCATGGCTGCTGTCCCAAGGGTGATTCTTCATTAGGTTTCTTGACTGCTTACTGTTCAGTGTTAATCATTGACCCAAGTAAGTTGAAATTGTCAGCCACTTCAATTTCCTCTCCATTGATATAGCAATTGGTTGTCCTGCTAGTAGTCATAATCTTCTTCAGGTTAAGGTGCAGATTCATCTTGAAACTATGTTCCTTGATGTTGGTAAACAGTTGCTTCAGGTCTTTTTCGTTTTCAGCCAGTATTGTCGTGTCATCAATGTAATAAAGATTATTGATGATTGTGTCACCAATCGATTCTCACCCCTCGATTCTCATAGTCATAGTCATAGTCATAGTCATACTTTATTGATCCCGAGGGAAATTGGCTTTCGTTACAGTTGCACCATAAATAATTAAATAGTAATAAAACCATAAATAATTAAATAGTAATATGTAAATTATGCCAGGAAATAAGTCCAGGACCAGCCTATTGGCTCAGGGTGTCTGACCCTCCAAGGGAGGAGTTGTAAAGTTTGATGGCCACAGGCAGGAATGACTTCCTATGACGATCTGTGTTGCATCTCGGTGGAATGAGTCTCTGACTGAATTTACTCCTGTGCCCAACCAGTACATTATGTAGTGGATGGGAGACATTGTCCAAGATGGCATGCAACTTGGACAGCATCCTCTTTTCAGACACCACCGTCAGAGAGTCCAGTTCCATCCCCACAACATCACTGGCCTTACGAATGAGCTTGTTGATTCTGTTGGTGTCTGCCTCGTGCTCTCCTGCTTTTCTGAGGATTTGTTTGGCGTACAAATTAAACAGGCAGTGGGAGATACAGCCTTGTCATATCCCTTTATGGTTGCTGAATCATTCTGTTTCTCCTTGTTCTATTCGAACTGTTGCTTCTCTTGACTGATGTAAAGATTCTGTGTAAGGACAATGAAATGCTCTGGTACAATCTTAATGTGATCCATAGTTTGTCATGCAGTTGAAGGCCTTACGGTAGTCAATAAAGCACATATAGATGTTCTGATATTTTTTTGTCTCCTTGAAAATCTACCTCACATCTGCAATGATATCTCTTGTTACCTTCCTTTCCTGAAACCTGCTTGCACCTCATTTCTGGTCCAAATAAAGATAGATCATAAGACCATAAGACATTGGAGCAGAATTAGACCATCCAGCCCATTGAGTTTGCTCTGCTATTCAATCATAGGTGAACCTTTTTTTCTATCTCCTCCTCAGCCCCAGTTCCCGGCCTTCTCCCGTAACCTTTGATGCCATGTCCAATCAAGAACCTATCAATCTCTGCCTTAAATAAACCCAACAACCTGGTCTCCACAGCTGCATGTGGAAACAAATTTCACAAATTCACCACCCTTTGGCTAAAGAAATTTCTCTGCCTCTCTGTTTTTGAAAGGGCGCCCCTCTATCCTAAGGCTGTGCCCTCTTATCCTAGACTCTCCCACCATGGGATACATCATTTCCACATCCACTCTGTTTAGGTCTTTCAATATTCGATAGATTTCAATGAGATTCCCCCTGCCCCCGCCATTTCTTCTGAATTCCAGTGAGTGCAGACCCAGAGCCATCAAATGTTCCTCGATTGATAACGCTTTCATTCCTGGAATGTTCCTTGTGAACCTCCTCTGGACCCTCTCCAATGCCAGCACATCTTTTCTAGGATAAGGGGCCCAAAACTGTTCACAACACTCAAGGTGAGGCCTCACCAGTGCCTTATAAAGCCTCAGCATCACATCTTTTCTGACTTATCTTTGGTAAAATCTTGCTGGAGTGAGAAATGAGGGCGATTCTACGATAATTTTCACACCCTATCGGATCACCTTTCCTCAATATTGGTAAAAACACTGATTTCCTTCATTCACTTGGCCATGACATTGTCTTCCAGATCAGCTGACAGAGCGTTGTCAGTATTGGAACTGCTGTGTCTGATTGCTGTAGTATTCCAGTTGGAATTCCATCATTGCTAAGTGCTTTGTTCTTTGGTAGGGCTTTTAATGCTGCTTCAACTTCTTCCTTCGTCACCGCTGGCTCCTGATTGTAAGGTATGGGATGATACTCCTGATCCAGTTGCTCTTTCTGGCCTAATGACTCACAGTATTCCTTACATCATTGTTTGACCTTCCTCAGATTCGTTGTGTCTGGCACCTTGTGCCTCTTTCAGCATTCCCATGTGAGGCTGGAATTTTCTCTTCAGTTCTCGTAGTTTTAAGAAAACTGATATTGTCCTTCCTTTCTTATTTTCTATTTCTACTTCTTCACACATGTTATTGTGGTAGTTTTCTTTATCTCACCTAGCGGAACTTTGGAAAGCTCAATTGAGAACTGCAACTGCTACACTTTCTCCCTTAGCATTGGCTTCTCTTTGTTCCTGTGCAATTCTCAGAGTTTCTTCACTCGTCCATCTGCGTTTTTGTCTTATGATGAGTCTTTTCACACTACTTGTGTACACCATTCTTGATACTTTCCTATAATCCCTCTGGTGTCCTATTGATTGTGTTTAGATGATTGCTCAGGCCGTCTTTGAGTTCTGGTGGAGTATTTTGAAGATCGTATTTTGGTCCTCTGGTGAAAGGCTTGTGCTTCCTCAGCTTTACTTTGAACTGGCATGTTAGTAGTTGATGGTCTGAGCCACAGACGGCTCCAGGTTTTGTTTTTGTCAACATCATAAAACTTTCCCATCGCTGACTTCGGAAGATATAATCTATTTGGTTTCTGTGTAATCCATTAGGAAAGGTCAAGGGTACAGTCAGTGTTTGTGTGTCCTTGGAAAAATGTGTTTGAAGTGAATAAGCTACTGTATTGGTTTTGCGGAAGTCGGCTAAATGTTGTCCGGCATCTTTTCTAGTACCCTGTCCATATTTCCCGGCTTCTTGCCCATCCTTTCCACCCCCAACTTTTGTGTTCTAATCTCCCATAACTATTAGTATATCTTGTTTGCACGTTCAGCCTGCGCTTGCTCATAGAAGCCATAGAAACTACAGCACAGAAACAGGCCTTTTGGCCTTTCTTGGCTGTGCCGAACCATTTTCTGCCTAGTCCCACTGACCTACACACGGACCATATCCCTCCATACACCTCCCATCCATGTATCTGTCCAATTTATTCTTAAATGTTAAAAAAGAATCCGCATTTACCACTTCATCTGGCAGCTCATTCCACATTCCCACCACTCTCTGTGTGAAGAAGCCCCCCCTAATGTTCCCTTTAAACTTTTCCCCCCTCACCCTTAACCCATGTCCTCTGGTTTTTTTCTCCCCTTTCCTCAGTGGAAAAAGCCTGCTTGCATTCACTCTATCTATACCCATCATAATTTTATATACCTCTATCAAATCTCCTCTCATTCTTCTACGCTCCAGGGAATAAAGTCCTAACCTATTCAACCTTTCTCTGTAACTGAGTTTCTCAAGTCCTGGCAACATCCTTGTAAACCTTCTCTGCACTCTTTCAACCTTATTTATATCCTTCCTGTAATTTGGTGACCAAAACTGAGCACAATACTCCAGATTCGGCCTCTCCAATGCCTTATACAACCTCATCATAACATTCCAGCTCTTATACTCAATACTTTGATTAATAAAGGCCAATGTACCAAAAGCTCTCTTTACGACCCTATCTACCTGTGACGCCACTTTTAGAGAATTTTGTATCTGTATTCCCAGATCCCTCTGTTCTACTGCACTCCTCAGTGCCTTACCATTAACCCTATATGTTCTACCTTGGTTTGTCCTTCCAACGTGCAATACCTCACACTTGTCTGTATTAAACTCCATCTGCCATTTTTCAGCCCATTTTTCCAGCTGGTCCAAGTCCCTCTGCAGGCTCTGAAAACCTTCCTCACTGTCTACTACACCTCCAATCTTTGTATCATCAGCAAATTTGCTGATCCAATTTACCACGTTATCATCCAGATCATTGATATAGATGACAAATAACAATGGACCCAGCACTGATCCCTGTGACACACCACTAGTCACAGGCCTCCACTCGGAGAAGCAATTCTCTACTACCACTCTTTGGCTTCTTCCATTGAGCCAATGTCTAATTCAATTTACCACCTCTCCATGTATACCTAGCGGCTGAATTTTCCTAACTAACCTCCCATGCGGGACCTTGTCAAAGGCCTTACTGAAGTCCATGTAGACAATATCCATTGCCTTCCCTTCATCTACTTTCCTGGTAACCTCCTCGAAAAACTCCAGTAGATTGGTCAAACATGATCTACCAGTCACAAAGCCATGTTGACTCTCCCTAATAAGTCCCTGTCTATCCAAATGCTCGTAGATTCTGTCTTTTAGTACTCCCTCCAATAACTTGCCTACTACCGATGTTAAACTTACTGGCCTATAATTTCCTGGATTACTTTTCGATCCTTTTTTAAACAACGGAACAACATGAGCCACTCTCCAATCCTCCGGCACCTCACCTGTAGACAGCGACATTTTAAATATTTCTGCCAGGACCCCTGCAATTTCAACACTAGTCTCCTTCAAGGTCCGAGGGAACACCCTGTCAGGTCCCGGGGATTTATCCACTTTAATTTTCCTCAAGACAGCAAGGACCTCCTCTTTTTCGATCTGTACAGTTTCCATGATCTCACTGCTTGTTTCCCTTAATTCCATAGACTTCATGCCAGTTTCCTTAGTAAATACAGACACAAAAAACCTATTTAAGATCTCCCCCATTTCCTTTGGTTCCGTACATAGCCGACCACTCTGATCTTCAAGAGGACCAATTTTGTCCCTTACAATCCTTTTGTTCTTAATATACTTGTAAAAGCTCTTTGGATTATCCTTCACTTTGACAGCCAAGGCAACCTCATGTCTTCTTTTAGTCCTCCTGATTTCTTTCTTAAGTATTTTCTTGCACTTCTTATACTCCGCAAGCACCTTATTTACTCCCTGCTTCCTATACATGTCATACAACTCCCTCTTCTTCTTTATCAGAGTTGCAATATCCCTTGAGAACCAAGGTTCCTTATTCCTATTCACTTTGCCTTTAATCCTGACAGGAACATACAAATTCTGCACTCTCAAAAATTTCTCCTTTGAAGGCTTCCCACCTACCGATCACATCCTTGCCAGAGAACAACCTGTCCCAACCCACGTTTTTTAGATCCTTTCTCATTTCTTCAAATTTGGCCTTCTTCCAGTTAAGAACCTCAACCCGAGGACCAGATCTATCCTTGTCCATGATCAAGTTGAAACTAATGGTGTTATGATCACTGGAACCAAAGTGCTCCCCCACACAGAATTCCATCACTTGTCCTAACTAATGAAGTAGAACTAATCTACTTCATCTTCCCCTGCATCTGTTGTTGGTGCATATATTTGTATGATGGCAATGTTAATAGGTCTTCCTTGTAGTTGAATTGGGATGAGGTGATTGATGACTGCATTGTATTTCAATAGAGCTCCATCCAGTTTCTCCTTGACTGTGAATGCAACCACATTTCTCCTGTACTTCTCACTTACGGCATAGTATATCCAATGTCCTATTCAGCTCGCGGATTCCAAGCAGGTCAATTTGCAGGCATTCCATTTCACCTTTCACCATCTCCAGCTTTCCTTGATTTATACTGCGTATGTTCCATGCACCTAAAATCAATATATTTTTGCAGCCTCTGACCCTCATTTCGTGGTCAGGAACATCAGCAATTGAAGGTCCCAAATGCTTTACATCATACATCTCTGCCTTATTCTGAAGGGTTACCAGCTCTTCCCCAGTAGCTTGTTGAGTGTCTTCTGCCCTGGGGGGGTCTCATCTTCCAGCTCGATATCATGTTTTATTTTTGTTTTACTGTAGTTGTCCATAGGGTTTTTGTGGCAAGATATGGAGGGAGATTGCCAGGCCTTTCTTCGCTCAGGTACTGCTGCTGCCCGGGTGGGTGGTTTATCATAGCGTGACACCTCAGCTGAGACCTGTCCATCGTGGGAGACCCTGCCAGTAGATGAACTACTGAAGGCTTAGTTCTCAGCGTCATTGATGCACGCAAGCCCCTGCAGCACGACAAGCCTACAAACCATGTGAGGGCAGGAAGGAGGTCCCCAGTCAACGTTCCAGGAACAGCTTCTTCCCCTCTGCCATCTGATTTCTGAATGGACATGGAACCCATGGACACTACCTTGGTATTTTATTTTATTTCCTTTTTTTTTGCAACGCTTACTTAATCTACTTAATATATATACTTACTGTAATTCACAGTTTCCTTTTTCTCTCTATTAGCATGCAATGCATTGTCTTTTTTTTTAAGCATCCGTTAGCCTCTTGAGACCATGGATTTGTGCCTCGGAAGGTCTCCAGGGCGCAGGCCTGGGCAAGGTTGTATGGAAGACCGGCAGTTGCCCATGCTGCAAGTCTCCCCTCTCCACGCCACCGATGTTGTCCAAGGGAAGGGCACTAGGGCCGATATAGCTTGGCACCGGTGTCGTCGCGGAGCAATGTGTGGTTAAGTGCCTTGCTCAAGGACACAACACGCTGCCTCAGCTGAGGCTCGAACTAGCAACCTTCAGATCACTAGACCAACGCCTTAACCACTTGGCCATACGCCAACACATTGCACTGTACAGCTGCCGCAAAGTTAACGAATTTCACAACCTATGCCGGTGATATGAACCACATTCTGATTCTGGTGAACGATCCCAACCTGCTCATGCTGTTAGTCCCACTCCCATCAGGGAGGAGGCTCCGCAGCATCCATCCTAGGACCACCAGACTCAAAAGCAGTTACTTCCCCAGGCAGGGAGGCTCATCAACACCTCCACCCACTAACCCACTCCTCCACGTCCACCCACCACTACTTTATCATATCCTGTCAGTCACCTTATGTGTGGACACTCCAGTGCCTAGAGTCACTTTATGTACATACAATCCAACTATCTATATAGGCTATCTTATGTATTTATATTTGTTGTTATTTTATTATTGCTGTGTGCTTTATCTAATAGGCTTTTTGTGCTGTATCAGATATTGAGTAACAATTATTTTGTTCTCATTTACACTTGTGTACTGGAAATGAGATTAAACAATCTTGAATCTTGATAGTATAATGTGATGGGCTGAATTATCTCCACTCTCTTCACAGAACTGTAACCAACACAGCCATAATTTTAATTGTTTCAATGTTACAAAATATCACATTTTTATGAAGAGCCCTTATGATCGGATATATCCATATATGAACATCCCTTACATTTTAAATGTCTTACACTGAGTAAAAAGCATGCAAAGCTACTTCCACAAGTACAGCAGATTGCTGCCTTGTGATTCACAGGAGAGCACTATAAGAGAATTATATTGCAATTGCCATGTAAAGTTAGAAGGCTACAGAGACAATGCTAAATGTTATGAAGCAATTTATTTCAAGGAAATATTGCAATACTCAATGTTAAGTATCTTACAGACGTTTTTCTTTGTTATGTACTCAAAATCTTTTCATGTTTGGATCCACGTCCACTTCAAGAGCATAATAAATTGAGCATTTAGCCATTTCAACCCCCCTCTGCCTTTCAATAAAATTATATTTGTCCTACAATATATACAAAAAAAACCACTAAAATTCCTTGGCAGGGTCTGTGGAGGGAAGATATTAAGCTGAACAAGGAAAAAATAGATACTGAATTCATTTCAAGTTGCTAAAAAGAGGAGAGAGGTGGAGAGAATGAGGCAGGTGTAGATCAGGAGAGAGTGGATGACTCACATGGTTGTGGGACTGTTCAGTTGCTGAGGGAAGAGATGTGGCTCTGGAAACAAACTGCATTCAATTGGCTTTATAGAGGAAATGGGATGGGCAGAGAGATCAGCATGGACGTGATGGGCTGAAGGCCCTGTTACTGCGCTGGCAGGGTGGAGATGTGTCTCCATCAAAGGAGGTGTAAGGTGCTCCTTCCCTCTGCTAGCCTGTAGGTCAACCTTGGCAAAGGTGTAGCACCTGCTAAGCCCCCTCCCCACCGATCTGGGTCACGTGGAGCCATGGGACGAGGTGGTGGATGGTCATATGAGCAGTTGGTGCATATCACAAGTCCTGTTTTGTGAGCACTGACACCAGAGAGACAATCTCTGAAGAGTATTGATGCTGGCTGGGGTCACCCATCTTGTAAAGACACTGCCCAGAAGGCAGCAATGGCAAGCCACTTCTGTGCAATCACAGTAATTTATAATAATTTATAATAAAGAGAACAGCCAATGTAACATAGAAATACACTCAAATTGGCATGAGTTAATCAGTCTGATGGCCTGGTGGAAGAAGTTGTCCTGGAGCCTGTTGGTCCTGGCTTTTGTGCAGTGGTACCGTTTAAGACCATAAGGCCATAAGATATAGGAGCAGAAGTAGGTCATTCGGCCCATCAAGTCTTCTCTGCCATTCAGTCATGGCTGATCCAATTCGGCCAGTCATCCCCACTTCTCTGCTTTCTCCCCATACCCTTTGCTGTTCTAGCTAATCAAGAATCTATCTATCTCTGCCTTAAATACACCCAATGACTTGGCCTCCACAGCTACTTGTGGCAACAAATTCCATAGATTTACCACCCTCTGACTGAAGTAATTTCTCCACATCTCTGTTCTAAATGGATGTCCTTCAATCCTGAAATTGTGCCCTCTTGTCCTAGAATCCCCTACCATGGGAAATAACTGCCATATCTAATCTGTTCAGGCCTTTTAACATTTGGAATGTTTCTATGAGATCCCCCCCCCCCATTCTCCTGAACTCCAGGGAATATAGCCCAAGAGCTGCCAGACGTTCCTCATACGGTAACCCTTTCATTCCTGGAATCATTCTCGTGAATCTTCTCTGAACCCATTGGAGACAATGTCAGTATATCCTTTCTAAGATAAGGAGCCCAAAGCTGAACACAATGCTCGAAGTGTGGTCTCACGAGTGCCTTATAGAGCCTCAACATCACATCCCTGCTCTTATATTCTGTACCTCTAGAAATGAATGCTAATATTGTATTTGCCTTCTTCACCACCAACTCAACCTGGAGGTTAACATTTAGGGTATCCTGCAAAAGGACTCCCAAGTCCCTTTGCTGTCTCTCTCCATCTAAATAATAGTCTGCCCGTTTATTTCTTCCACCAAAGTGCATGACCATACACTTTCCAACATTGTATTTCATTTGCCACTTCTTTGCCTATTCCCCTAAACTATCTCTGCAGGCTCTCTGTTTCCTCAACACTACCCACTCCTTCACCTATCTTTGTACCATCGACAAATTTAGCCACAAATCCCTTAATCCCATAGTCCAAATCATTGACATACATTGTAAAAAGCAGTTGTCTCAGCACCGATCCCTGTGGAACTCCACTGGTAACTGGCAGCCAGCCAGAATGGGATCCCTTTATTCACACTCTCTGTTTTCTGCCGACCAGCCAATGCTCCACCCCTGCTAATAATTTCCCTGTAATTCCATGGGCTCTTATCTTGCTAAACAGCCTCATGTGCGGCACCTTGTCAAAGGCCTTCTGAAAATCCAAGTACACCATGTCCACTGCATCTCCTTTGTCTACCCTGCCTGTAATTTCTTCAAAAAATTGCAGTAGGTTAGTCAGGCAGGATTTTCCTTTCTGGAAACAATGCTGGCTTTGGCCTATCTTGTCATGTGCCTCCAGGTATTCCATAATCTCATCCCTAACAATCGATTCCAACAACTTGCTGATAACAATAACACTGATGTCAGGCTAACAGGTCTATAGTTTCCTTTCTGCTGCCTCCCACCCTTCTTAAATAGCAGAGTAACATTTGCAATTTTCCAGTCATCCGGTACAAAGCCAGAATCTATCGATTCTTGAAAGATCATTGTTAATGCCTCCACAATCTCTCTAGCTACTTCCTTCAGAACCCGAGGGTGCGTTCCATCAGGTCCAGGAGATTTATCCACCCTCAGACCATTAAGCTTCCTCGGCACCTTCTCAGTCGTAATTTTCACTGCATATTCTTCATTTCCCTGACACTCTTGAATGTTTGGTATACTGCAGATGTCTCTCACTGTGAAGACTGATACAAAATACACATTCAGTTCCTCTGCCATCTCTGCATCTCTCAATACAATATCTCCAGCGTCATTTTCTATTGGTCCTATATTTACCCTCAACTCTCTTTTATCCTTTTTATACTTAAAAAAGCTTTTATTATCTTCTTTGATATTAGTCACCAGCTTCTTTTCATAATTTGTCTTTTCCTTCCTAATGACCTTCTAGGTTCCTTCTGAAAGTTTTTAAAAGCTTCCTAGCCCTCTATCTTCCCACTAGCTTTGGCTTCCTTGTATGCCCTCTCTTTTGCTTTTACTTTGGCTCTGACTTCATGGTAGTGTCCTTCTTCCATCCAAAAATTTCTTCTTATTTGGAATATATCCGTCTTGCACTTCCCTCATTTTTCACAGAAACTCTAGCTATTGCTGCTCTGTTGTCCTTCCTGCTAGTGTCCCTTTCCAGTCAACATTGGCCAGTTCCCTTTTCATACCATTGTAATTTCCTTTATTCCACTGAAATACCAACAAATTGGAATTTAGTTTCTCCTTCTCAAATTTCAAAGTGAACTCGATCATATTGTGATCACTGTATCCTAAGGGCTCCTTAACCTTAAGCTCTCTTATCACTTCCGGATCATTGCACAACACCCAATCCTGCACAGCTGATCCCCTAGTGGGTGTACCAACAAGCTTTTCTAAAAAGCCATCCCTTAGACATTCTACAAATTCTCTCTCTTGAGGTCCATTACTGGCCTGGTTTTCCCAATCCATTTTCATGTTAAAATCCCCAACAATTATCATGACATTGCCCTTCTGACAAGCCTTTTCTATCTCCTGCTGTAATTTGTAATCCACATCCCAACTGCTGTTTGGAGGCTTGTATACAACTGCCATTAGGGTCCTTTTACCCTTGCCATTTCTTAACTCAACCCTTTCGAGACTACACTTTCCAATCCAATGTCATCCCTTTCTAATGATATAATATTATTTCTTATACACAGGGCCACACCACCCACTCTGCCTACTATCCTATCTTTCCAATACACTGTATATCCTTGGATGCTCAGCTCCCAATGGTAGCCACTCTGCTAAAAGGAGAGAGGGACAGAAGGAGAAAAAGGAGAGAGAGAAATCTCTCCTTTTTCTCCTTCTGTCCCTCTCACTATACCCCTTGCCCATCCTCTAGGTTTTCCTCCCCTCTCCCTTTTCTTTCTCCCTAGGCCTCCTGTCCCATGATCCTCTTGTATCCCTTTTGCCAATCACCTGTCCAGCTCTTGGCTCCATCCCTCCCCCTCCTGTCTTCTCCTATCATTTTGGATCTCCCCCTCCCCCTCCCACTTTCAAATCTCTTTTTTTTTAAAAATATGGAACGCTTCACGAATTTGCGTGTCATCCTTGCGCAGGGGCCATGCTAATCTTCTCTGTATCGTTCCAATTTTAGTATATGTGCTGCCGAAGCGAGCACTCAAATCTCTAACTAGCTCTTCTTTCAGTTAGTCCTGACGAAGGGTCTCGGCCCGAAACGTCGACGGTACCTCTTCCTAGAGATGCTGCCTGGCCTGCTGTGTTCACCAGCAACTTTTATGTGTGTTGCTTGAAATTCCAGCATCTGCAGATTTCCTCGTGTTTGCTAGGATATTGGACTTCTTTGGGTTCAGGTGTAACCTGTCCTTTTTGTACAGGCTGTACCTCCCCCAGAAGAAGCCCCAATGATCCAGGAACCGGAAGCCCTGTAATCCCTGTAAACCATTCCTCCTGTAATCCACAAACAGCTCCTTTGTTTTTGTGACATTGAGGAAGAGGTTGTTTCCTGGATGGTAGCAGCTGGAATAGTTTGTGGTTGGGGTGACTCGGGTCCCCAGTGATCCTTCAGGCCCTTTTTTCCACACCTGTCTTTGTAAATGTCCTGTATAGTGGGAAGTTCACAACTACAGATGCGCTGGGCTGTCCGCTCCACTCTCTACAGAATCCTGTGATTAAGGGAAGTACAGTTCCCATACCAGGCAGTGATCCAGCCAGTCAGGATGCTCTCAATTGTGGCCCTGTAGAAAGTTCTTAGTATTTGGGGGCCCATACCAAACTTCCTCAACCGTCTGAGGTGAAAGAGGCTCTGTTGTGCCTTTTCACCTTGCAGCTGGTGTATACAGACCACGTGAGGTCCTCTGTGATGGGGCTGCCGAGGAATTTAAAGCTGTTTACCCTCTCAACTCCAGATCCATTGATGTCAATAGGGGTTAGCCAGTCTCCATTCCTCCTGTAGTCCACAACCAGCTCCTTTGTTTTTGCAACATTGAGGGAGAGGTTGTTTTCTTGACACCATTGTGACAACCATTGTGTTGGCGTGTGGTCAAGTGGTTAAGGCGTTCATCTAGTGATCTGAAGGTCGCGAGTTCGAGCCTCGGCTGAGGCACCGTGTGTATACTTGAGCAAGGCACTTAACCACACATTGCTCTGCAATGACACCGGTGCCAAGCTGTATGGGTCCTAATGCCCTTCCCTAGGACAACAACACTGGTGTGGAGAGGGGAGACTTGCAGCATGGGCAACTGTTGGTCTTCCATACAATCTTGCCCAGGCCTGTGCCCTGGAAACC
Organism: Mobula hypostoma; assembly: GCF_963921235.1. Taxonomy (NCBI): domain Eukaryota; kingdom Metazoa; phylum Chordata; class Chondrichthyes; order Myliobatiformes; family Myliobatidae; genus Mobula; species Mobula hypostoma. Next base: position 10,915,570 of record NC_086107.1, read on the forward strand.
TTCCAAGATGCAAATCCATGGTCTCATGAGACTAACGGATGCCTGAAGATTGTAACAGAGAGATTTCTTCCCTGTAGGCCATCTCATTATTGTTTGAGATTAGCCAATGAATGTAGTGTAGTCTGCAAATTTAATTAGCAGATTGGAGCTGTGGGTGATGACACAGTCATGGGTATACAGGGATAAAGGAGGGGGCTTAGTACACAACCCTGAGGGGCTCCTGTATTGAGAGTCAGAGGGGTGGAGGTGAGGGAGCCCACTCTTACCACCTGCCGGCGATCTGACAGAAAGTCCAGGATCCAGCTACACAAAGCAGGGTGAAGGCCGAGGTCTCTGAGCTTCCTGTTGAGCCTGGATGGAATTATGGTGTTGAATGCTGAACTGTAGTCCAAGAACTGCATTCTCACATAAGCATCCTTCTTCTCCAGATGTCTAAGGACGGTATGTAGAGCAGTGGCTATTGCGCCATCTGTCGATCGGTTGTGTCGGTAGGTGAATTGTAGGGGGTCCAGTGTGGGTGGTAGCAAGCTGCAGATGTAATCCTTGACCAGCCTCTCAAAGCATTTGCTTATTATTGAGGTGAGTGCGACGGGACGCCAGTCGTTCAGACATGTTACCTTGGTCTTTTTTGGTGCAGGGACAATGGTGGATAATTTGAAGCAGGAGGGCACTCTACACTGGGAGAGGGTGAGATTAAATATTTCTATAAATGCACCTGTCAGTTGTGCTGTGCACATTCTGAGTACTCGCCCTGGGATGTCGTCTGGTCCTGCAACCTTGTGACTGTCCTCTCGTTGGAAACATCTGCGCACCTCAGCCTTGGCGATGACCAGGTTGCAGGTTGTAGCGGTGGCTTTCCTCGGAGGCTCAGAGTTAGTGACATCGAATCGCGCATAAAAGCAATTGAGCTCATCCGGGCGAGAGGCCGCGATGTTGGCGGCACCACAGCGTTTGGCTTTGAAGTCTGCGATGGTATGAAGCCCTCGTCACAAGTCACATGTGCTATTTGTTGTGAATCTTGACTCAATCTTGTCCCTGTATTGTTGTTTCGCAGCCTTGATAGCTTTGCGCAGATTTTAGCTGCTTTCCATGGAAAGACCATGATTGGCCACGTCATGTGACATGGCACACAATGAGCGAGTGGTTTATGTTTCTCTGTTTTATGTCTGTCTGTGACGACATTGAAGCCACTGTGAAAGCAAAGTGACCAGAGACTGTGACAGAGGTCAATTTTGGGTTCAAAGTTTAACGGAGGAACGTTGATTCAGACCATGAGAGGCCTGCGTCGGGCATTTTCATGCCTTACAAGGCGCAGATTGGAAGTCTGTGTGGGGCGCCACTCCTTGCACAGACTGGAGCAATGTGTGATTAAGTGCCTTGCTCAAGGGCACAAACACGCTGCCACAGCTGAGGCTCGAACCAGTGACCTTGAGGTAACTAGACGAACGCCTTAACCACTTGACCACATGAACTGGAGTCAGAAATTGTGAGTGGTCTAAATTCTAATATCTCAGTTTATTTTAAAGTGTATAAAGAGCTGAGAAATGATGCTGAGAGGGGAATGGATGGAAAGACAAAAGAGGGAAAAAAAGCCAAGATGGCACCTCTTAAAAAGTCCATCACTTTTAGAATAAGATGAGGAAAATTATCTAGATAAGGATAGGCTAGATAATAGGGAGGGAGGGAACATTGACTCAGACCATGAGAGGCCTGCATCGGGCATTTTCATGCCTTACAAGGCGCAGATTGGAAGTCCGTGTGGGGCGCCACTCCTTGCACAGACTAGAGCAATGTGTGATTAAGTGCCTTGCTCAAGGGCACAAACACGCTGCCACAGCTGAGGCTCGAACCAGCGACCTTGAGATAACTAGACGAACGCCTTAACGACTTGGCCACGTGCCCAACAAGTTTAAAGTGGTACTGTGTTGCTCTTGATTTTACTGGATGGCATTTACACCCCCACTCTCCACTTGTTATCAGGAACAGAAGATGGAGATGGAACGAGCAGCAACACAACGCACAGATCTTGTGTAGACATCAGCTCCTTATTGGCACGTGGTGTACCGGTGATGGCAGTGAAGTCCAGGTGAGCTGCCATAGACAATGGAGTGGCCCCGTTACCAGTGACAACATGGGTGAGTGCCAGGAGAAATGCACCTCTGTCATGTGAACCAAATCATATCCATATAAAGAAATAAGAATTAACCTTACCTGGGTAGGACATTACATCACAGTGCAGGCCCTTCACCCCAAAATATTGTGCTGGCCTTTTAACCTACTACAAGATGAATCTTTTCCTCCTACATAGTCCTCTATTTTTCTTTTATCCATGTGCGTATCTCTGAGTCATTTAAATGTCCCTAATGTATCTGCTTCTATCACCAGCCCAGGCAGAGTATTCCATGCATCCACCATTCTGTGTGAAAAACCTAGCTCTGACATCCCCCCCATACATCCCTTCAATCACCTTACAGTAGCTTGTGTTAGAAAATACTTTCATTTTAATCATAGATTATGATATGCTATTCATAAATCAATATTGTAACTATGACAGCTTCAGAATGCAGAGGTGGGCGACACTTATCTAAATACACCTACACCATCGATCGTCTTCCAACAAAGAAAACAGCTTCAGATACTGTACCTCCGATGCTTTCGTTTGTCAAGGAATTTCTCCCTTTGGTGGGGAGAGGGTGATAGTTACCTTGTCATTAATAGAGGACAGCCTTCCAATCAGCGCGGCTGAATCACTAAGATTAACGCAACTAGATATTCCTCTGAAAACAAATCACGTGCGAATGGTCAGAGGTTCAGGTAAGGGTACAAATGTCAATACACATAATTCCCCCTGCCTGAGGGGATTCCGAAGGATGATCCTGGGAATGAAAGGGTTAACGTATGAGGCACGTTGGATGGCTCTGGGCCTGTACTCGCGGGGGTTGAGAAGAATGTGGAGGGAATCTTACTGAAACCTATTAAATGTTGAAAGGCCTTGATGGGGTGGATGAGGAGAGGATGTTCCCTCTGGTGGGGGAGTCTAGGACCAGAGGACACATCCTCAGAATAGAAGGACTTCCCTTTAGAACAGAAATAAAGAGGAATTTTTTTAGCCAGAGGGTGGTGAATCTGTGGAATTCATTGCCACAGACTTCTGTGGAGGCCAAGTGATTTGGTATATTTAAAGTGAAGGTTGATAGGTTCTTGATTAGTGACAAAGGACACAGAGGAGAAGGCAGAAAATTGGGGTTAAGTGAGATAATAAATCATTTATAGTACAATGTCAGTGCAAACTTCATGGGTAGAATGGCCAAATTCTGCTCCTATATCTTATGGCGTTACAATAGAAGGATGTTACAGGAAGCAGCTTCCTTTCTAAGGATGACATCAGTACTTCTTGTTGCCCCAGTGAAGGAGCCAGCATAATCAAAGACCCACCCATCCTGGACATTCTCCCTCTCCTATCAAGCAAAAGATACAACAGCCTGATAGCACGTACCACCATGCTTCTACTTCACCTTTATCAGCCTCTTGAATGGACCGCTTGCTCGGTAAGAGGGGCTCTTGGCCTTACAATCTATCTCGCTACGGTCTTGCACTTTGTCGTTTCCCTGCACTGCACTTTCTCTGCCGCTGTTACTCTGTATTCTGCATTGTTCCTGTCTTACCTTAATCTATCTGAAGGCACTGTGCAATGATTTGATCTGTATGAACAGTATGCAAGACAGGCTTTTCACTCCACCTTGATACATGTGACAATAGTGATCCGTATCCGTACTTTAACCTCTAACTTTATTTTTTATGTACCGGTGGTGTAGTGGCATCCGCACTAAGCTTCGCAGTGAGAAGTCCCGGGTTCGAATCCAGCCGGCTCCTTGCTCGAGATCTACTCATGCTGGGATGAGTGTCGAGCTAGCAACTTGGCCTCATCAAACAAACATAGAACATATAATAGTACAGCACAGTTCAGGCCCTTCGGCCTACAATGTTGTGCCAACTCTTAAACCCTGCCTCCCATATAACACCCGCCACCCTAAATTCCTCCATATACCTGTCTAGTAGTCTCTTAAACTTCACTAGTGTATCTGCCTCCACCACTGACTCAGGCAGTGCATTCCACGCACCAACCGCTCTCTGAGTAAAAAACCTTCCTCTAATATCCCTCTTGAACTTCCCACCCCTTACCTTAAAGCCATGTCCTCTTGTATTGAGCAGTGGTGCCCTGGGGAAGAGGCGCTGGCTGTCCCCTCTATCTATTACTCTTAATATCTTGTATATCTCTATCACGTCTCCTCTCATCCTCCTTCTCTCCAAAGAGTAAAGCCCTAGCTCCCTTAATCTCTGATCATAATCCATACTCTCTAAACCAGGCAACATCCTGGTAAATCTCCTCTGTACCTTTTCCAATGCTTCCACATCCTTCCTATAGTGAGGTGAACAGAACTCGACACAATACTCCTAGTGTGGCCTAAACAGAGTTTTATAGAGCAGCATCATTACCTCGCGACTCTTAAATTCTATCCCTCGACTTATGAAAGCTAACACTCCATAAGCTTTCTTAACTACCCTATCTACCTATGAAGCAACTTTCAGGGATCTGTGGACATATACCCCCAGATCCCTCTGCTCCTCCACACTACCAAATATCATGCCATTTACTTTGTACTCTACCTTGGAGTTTGTCTTTCCAAAGTGTACCACCTCACACTTCTCCGGGTTGAATTCCATCTGCCACTTCTCAGCCCACTTCAGCATCCTATCAATGTCTCTCTGCAATCTTCGACAATCCTCTACACTATCTACAACACCACCAACCTTTGTGTCTTTTGCAAACTTGCCAGCCCAACCTTCTACCCCCACATCCAGGCGTCGATAAAAATCACGAAAAGTAGAAGTCCCAGAACAGATCCTTGTGGGACACCACTAGTCACAATCCTCCAATCTGAATGTACTCCCTCCACCACGACCCTCTGCCTTCTGCAGGCAAGCCAATTCTGAATCCACCTCGCCAAACTTCCCTGGATTCCATGCCTTCTGACTTCTGAATAAGCCTACTGTGTGGAACCTTGTCAAATGCCTTACTAAAATCCATGTAGATCACATCCACTGCACTACCCTCATCTATATGCCTGGTCACCTCCTCAAAGAACTCTATCAGGCGCGTAAGACACGATCTGCCCTTCACAAAGCCATACTGACTGTCTCTGATCAGACCATGATTCGCTAAATGTCCATAGATCCTATCTCTAAGAATCTTTTCCAACAGCTTTCCCACTACAGACGTAAGGTTCACTGGTCAATAATTACCCGGACTATCCCTACTACCCTTTTTGAACAAAGGGACAACATTCACCTCCCTCCAATCCTCCAGTACCATTCCCGTGGACAACGAGAACATAAAGATCCTAGCCAGAGACTCAGTAATCTCTTCCCTTGCCTCGTGGAGCAGCCTGGGGAATATTCCGTCAGGCCCCTGGGACTTACCTGTCCCAATGTACTTTAACAACTCCAACACCTCCTCTCCATTAATATCAACATGCTCTAGAACATCAACCTCACTCATATTGTCCTCATCGTCATCAAGTTTCCTTTCATTGGTGAATACCGAACAGAAGTATTCATTGAGGACATCGCTCACTTCCTCAGCCTCCAGGCACATCTTCCCACCTTTATCTCTAATTGGTCCTACCTTCACTCCTGTCATCCTTTTGTTCTTCACATAATTGAAGAATGCCTTGGGGTTTTCCTTTACCCTACTCGCCAAGGCCTTCTCATGCCCCCTTCTTGCTCTTCTCAGCCCCTTCTTAAGCTCCTTTCTTGCTACCCTATATTCCTCAATAGATGCATCTGATCCTTGCTTCCTAAACCTCCTGTATGCTGCCGCCCTCCACCTGACTAGATTTTCCACCTCATTTGTCACCCATGGTTCCTTCACCCTACCATTCTTTATCTTCCTCACTAGGACAAATTTATCCCTAATATCCTGCAAGAGATCCCTAAACATCGACCACATGTCCATAGTACATTTCCCTGCAAAAATCCTCCCAATTCACACCCACAAGTTCTAGTCCTATAGCACCATAATTTGCCCTTCCCCAATTAAAAATTTTCCTGTCCTCTCTGATTCTATCCTTTTCCATGATAATGCTAAAGGTCAGGGAGCAGTGGTCACTGTCCCCCAAATGCTCACCTACTGAGAGATCTGTGACCTGACCCGGTTCGTTACCTAATACTAGATCTAGTATGGCATACCCCCTAGTCGGTCTGTTAACATACTGTGACTGGAATCCGTCCTGGACACACTTAACAAACTCTGCCCCGTCTAAACCATTGGAACTAATCAGGTGCCAATCAATATTAAGGAAGTTAAGGTCACCCATGATAACAACCCTGTTATCTTTGCACCTTTCCAAAATCTGCCTCCCAATCAGTTCCTTGGTATCTCTGCTGCTACCAGGGGGCCTATAGAATACTCCCAATAGAATAACTGCTCCCTTCCTGTTCCTGACTTCCACCCATATACCCATATTGACTCAAAAGAGGATCCTGCTATATTACCCACCCTTTCTGTAGCTGTAATAGTATCCCTGACCAGTAATGTCACCTCTCCTCCCTTTTCCCCCTTTCTGTATCCCTTTTAAAGCACTGAAATCCAGGAGTATTGAGAATCCATTCCTGCTCTGGTGCCAGCCAAGTCTCTGTAATGGTCACTACATCATAATTCCATGTATGTATCGAAGCTCTCAGTTCATCACCTTTGTTCCTGATGCTTCTTGCATTGAAGTACACACACTTTAGCCCTTCTACCTTCCTACCTTTACACCCTTTATTCTGCTTCTCTTTCCTCAAAACCTCTTTATATGTTAGATCTGGCTTTACTCCATGCACTTCCACTGCTCTATCGCTCTGGGTCCCATCCCCCTTGCAAATTAGTTTAAACCCTCCCAAATCATGCTAGCAAACCAACCTGCAAGGATATTGCTCCCCCTCGAGTTCAGGTGCAACCTATACAATCTGTACAGGTCCCACCTTCCCCAGAAGAGATCCCAATGATCCAAAAATCTACAACCCTGCCCCCTGCACCAACTCCTCAGCCACGCATTCAACTGCCATTTCCTCCAATTCTTGCCATCACTATCACGTAGCACTGGCAGCAATCCTGAGAACGCCACCCTTGAGGTCCTGTTCTTCAGCCTTCTGCCTAGTTCCCGAAACTCACACTTCAGAACCTCATCCCACTTCCTGCCTGTGTCGTTGGTGCCGACATGTATCACGACTTCTGGTTGCTTTCCTTCTCGTACCAGGATGTCGTGCACCCGGTCAGAGACATCCCGGACCCTGGCACCCAGGAGGTAACAAACCATGCGGGTGTCCTTCTCATGTCCACAAAATCTCCTGTCTGCTCCCCTGACTATAGAGTCCTCAACGACGACAGCTCTCCTCTTCTCTGTCCCACCCTTCTGCACCACAGTGTCAGACTCAGTGCTGGAGGCCCTTCCACCATGGCTCACCCCTGGTTAGTTGTCCCCGCCAACAGTATCCAGGACGGTATGCTTATTATTCAGGGGAATGGCTACAGGGGTGCTCTGCACTACCTGTCTACTCACTTTCGCTTTCCCCCCTCTGACTGTCACCCAATGACCTGCTTCTGGCAGCCTAGGTGTGACTACCTCCCTGTAGCTCTCATCTTTTCCCTTATGAGTGGAAGGTCATTCAGCTTCTGCTCCAGATTCCTTACAGGGTCTTCCAGATCACCCAGCCGTATGCACTTCTGGCAGATGTGACTCTGTGGGAGAGGGGAGTTCCCCCAAGACTGCCACATCTCACATGAGAGGCACATCACCATCACAGGAGGCATTGTAAAGCCTAACTGGGAGCAAGCTCGTCCACCACCTCTTCTTGTCGAAGCCTCTCGAGTCAAAGCCTCAAAGCTCCACTCCTTCACTGGCCCACTCACGCAATGGCCGCTCCGCTTGAGCTACCTCTCTATTTATTTGTTTGAGCTTTTCAAACTGCTTGGTCACCTGACCTCAATTGCCCAATCAGCTGCTGTCTGCTGAGTATGAGCTATTCAAATCTTGATTGACTTGATTGCACAGTCCAACTGCCAAAACTGCCAGAATCTCTCGAGTCAAAGCCTCAAAGCTCCACTCCTTCTCTGGCCCACTCACTCACCGGCTGCTTTCCACGCTAAAGAAGTAGCAAGGTTGCGGCCCGATGTGCCAAATTGGTGTGGGGAGAAACTTTATTTTTTACATAATTCATTGTTGGATGTTGTTGTTTATTGTTGCATTTTGCGCCCTGATCAACACAACACAGCAATTTTGTAATAGGTATATCTGTGTGTGACGGTACAGACAGACAGAGATGGAGGACCTTCATGCAGCCCTAATCACCAGCGATGTAACAGGCAGTAGGTGAGTAAGTATTTAATTCTGTAATTTGTAGCAATTTTATGCCTTTCTACCGTACTGCTGCCACAAAACAACAAATGTCTCATTATATAAGACAGCGATAATACATCTGATTCTGAAGTCTGCAATGCATCAAAGATTCCGTCGGGTATATCCCCTGAAGAAATGTGGTGTTGTGAAGTATTTGATGAAAACATGGAAAAGGAACGATTCATGATTAAACCCAGGTGACCCAAAGCCTTCTATTGGCTGTATCATCAGAGGGGAGTCGGGGTTAATTACTGCTGAGAGCCTGCACTGACATCAGGTAGCTATGAGGTGACTGCACATGAACCATCTAATACCAATGCTTCAGTTATATCACGGTGTGGAAAAAAATCAATCTCGCTCTCCTCTGTTCTGTTTAGAAAGACTGTAAACATGAACTCGCACATTTTCATCAAGGATCAAGAATCATATACACACAGTGGTCTCTTTATTGGGTACACCTGTACACCCGCTCATTAATGCAGATATCTAATCAGCCAATCATGTGGCAGCAACTCAATGAATAAAATTATGCAGACATGGTCAAGAGGTTCAGTTATTGTTCACATCAAAGATCAGAATGGGGAAGAAATGTGATCTAAGTGACCTTGAGCGGGGCATAATTGTTGGTACCTGTGGTGATATCACGTGTCACGTGTAAGAACGTGATTGGACAGAGTTCGGAGCATGTGCAGAAATGACAGAATGATCTAGAAACTGTATGGTGAAAATGTAGTTGCTGTTTACTGTTGTAAATAAAAGTTCTAGTTTTAATTCTTCCAGAATATGGTTTGTTCTTGGTAACCCGTGGTACGTATAAAGAACACAACATGGTGTGAGAAGTCGGTCTGGAAGAATAATACGTTTCACTAACACGGGAGAAGTGAAGATAATCAAAAAAAAGGGTGTAAACTTTTTCATTGTTTGCTAACAACTTTAAAAATGGAAGTTTTGCAACCCCCATCAACGCTTCAGCTGACTGGAAACGTAGCTGAAAACTGGCAAAGATTTAAATAGCATTTTGAAATTTATTTGTCGTCGATCGGAGCAGCTAATAAAACGGAGAAAATGAAAACTGCAATTCTACTCCATGTGATGGGGGCAACGCAATTGAGGTATATAACCATTTTACTTTTGAAAATGGAGATAATTTGAATCTAAAAGTGATAATCAACAAATTTGACACATTTTGTATACTGAAACGTAATGTGACATATGAGCGCTATAAATTTTTCAAATGCCAGCAAAGACCTAGTCAAACGATTGATCAATTTGTTACAGAGTTGAGAAACCACAGTAAAAGATGCAAGTTTGCAGAGCTTACAGACTCTCTCATTAAAGACAGCATTATTTGTGGCATTTTGGACAATGGGCTGAGAGAAAGACTGTTAGAATAAGATTTGAATTTGTAAAAAGCTGTGGCACTCTGCAAAGCTTCTGAGACCGTGATGTCACAGGCTTTTTATCAAGAACAGCTGCGTAGATGCTGTAAAGTGCAAACAGGAGAGAGTGAATGACTTACATGGAGGTGTGACTGTTCAGTTGCTCTTTTCTCAGCAAACTTATATATTGAGTTCGATGGAAACTTGGCTACACAATCATGGGTGTACAGTGAGTACAACAAGGGGCTGAGTACACAGCCTTGTGGGACTCCGGTGCTCAGAGTGATTGTAGAGGAGAGCTTGTCCCCTATTTTTACAGCCTGGGTCCTGTCTGTGAGGAAGTTGAAGATCCAGCTGCAGATCTGAGTGCTAAGGCCCAGGTTCTGGAGCTTAGGAATCAGTTTATTTGGAATGATGGTATTAAAGGCAGAGCTGTAGTCAATGAAAAGGAGCCTTATGTATGCGTCTTTATTCTCCGGGTGTTCTAAGGAGGAATGTAGGGCCAGAGAGGTGGCATCTGCCGTTGACCTGTTGCTCCGGTAGGCGAATTGCAAATCGTCGAGGTTGACCGGTGGGCTGTGGTTGATGTGTGCCATAAGCAATCTCTCGAAGCACTTCATAGTAATTGATGTGAGAGCCACAGGTCGATAGTCATTCAGGCATGCCACCTTGCTCCTCTTTGGCACTGGGATTACCGTTGCCTCCTTAAAACAAGAGGGGATCTTAGACTGAAGCAAGGAGCAGTTGAAGATGTCAGCAAACACTCCAGCTAGCTCGCTTGCACAGGCCCGGAGAACCCATCCCGGGACGCCATCTGGGCCCGTCGCCTTCCTTGGATTTATCTTCAGGAAGGCCCTTCTAACGTCCTCCTTGGTGACGATGAATCTTGATGCCACCAGGTCTGGATCATCTGGAGGGAGCGGGACGCTCCTCTTCAGTTCGAATCTTGCGTAGAATATGTTAAGTACGTCAGGAAGAGAAGCGCCACAGTTATTGATATTCCCAGCCTTTTCTTTGCGCCCAGTGATCTAATTTAGACCCTGCCATAGTCTACTGGCATCCCTCTGGTTAGCCTCAGTACATTGATGATAATACACCAGTTTACCAATTGAGGTGTCATTAGATTCAACGATTCAAAGTAGATTTATTAACAAAGAATGTATAAATTATACAACTTTAAGTTTTGTTTGCTCACAGGTAGCTATAAAGCAAGAAACATGAAAGAACCCAATCAATGAAAAAACTCAATAAAAATAAAAATGAAAGATCACCACCCAAAGCTCAAGAGAAAGAAAGAAAACACACACACACCATGCAAACAATTGAAGCAAACAACAGCATTCCAACTCAAAATTGAGTCCTCAGATTCGAGCCCTGGAGCAGCCCAGAGTAGGCCCAAAGCCTCACTTATCAGTACATTAGATTAGCAGGCACAGAGCACAGCAGCCAGAGCAGTCTTCATAGCCTCAGTGACATGGAGGGAGGAGTGACTGAGAGAAATGTGCTCTCACCTCAAATCCTGACACCCTGTCTTTTCAGTCTATCTGGGCCAGCATTTAAATTCGCCGAAGTACAGGACAGCGAAAGGCTCTGGAGAGAGGAGTGAACATTGTGGAGAGTGAGAGAAATCGGCTGTCACCTCTGATCTGGGCTGGAGTTTAAATTGTCTAAACAGCTGTTTAAATTGTCTAATCAGCTGAATTAGCTCAGCACGACGTTATGGGTCGAAGGACTTGTTCCTCTGCCGAATTTTTCTACATTCCACGTTCAGTGCCCAATGCTGTATGTTCTCTGTGTGTTGGTAGGTTAACTGGCCATTGCAAATTGCCCGTAGTATGAACGTTGTGTGTAGAATCTTGGTGTCGTACCGAGCTGACGGGAATACAGGAAGGAACGAGTGGTGGGTGGCATTGCTCCGAGAACCAGCATCGACTCAATGGGTCAAACGGCCTGCTTCTTTGTGATAAGGGAATGATTAGAACAGTTGGTCAGGAGGCTGCAAACACCTTCAAACTGAAGGGGTTGAAACAGGTTTTTTCACAACCACTGACATTAAGTTGGGGTTCACTTTAGGAGGCTGCTCTGACGTGATGATGTAAAGGTTTTTTTTAACCACGCTTTATGTTCAGTGTTTGGTTGATGGTAAGGGAGTTGTTATGGTTTCTCTTAAACATAAAATGCCTCTATCATTTTATTTACGAAAAAACTACATAACCAAGGAGAGGTCCCTTTGGATCACTGAGCAAGAGCCGCTCAGCGCTCTCTCACTACCCAATGTAGCGCCCTTGTCAACCGCACGAATAAGTCTCCACGGGGCTCAGTATGTAATTTTGCTTCATAGACCTCTTATGAAGCAGCTTGAGCTGCTTTCACACGTTAAAGGGGGGTGGGGAGGCACGGTAGTGTAGCGGTTAGCGTAACACTATTACAGCACCAGCAACCTGCGTCAGTTCCTGCCGCTGTCTGTAAGGATGTCCTCCCTGTGGCCATGAGGATTTCCTCTGATTTCCACCCACATTCCAAAGACGCGCAGGTTAGTAGGTTAGTTGGTCACACGGGGGTAATTGGGTGGTGTGGGCTCATAGGCTGAACGGCCTGTACTGTATCTATAAATAAATAACCAACCAACCAGGCAAGCAGACAAATAATCAATCAATCAATCAATCAATAGGCGGTGGTTGTTCATCGTGTCTGACAATGACAGGAGACCTGTGTGGAAGTGTTTTCAAAGTGGACAAGCCATTGTCCCTGTGCAGTTCCACTTTCTCAACCTCAGAATCCAGATCCAGGGGTACAAACAAGCATCACAAACTGGGGTCTTCCTTGGTTGCAGTGGATGACCATGACATCTTGACATCTTCTGTGCTTGTCGTGCCTTTCACTCTCCATGGAGTGTCTGTGCCTTGTCATGTCCTTTACCCTCCACGGAGTGTAGCAGTGCTCTCTCCCTGGCCGTTTGGTCTCACTGTCGACTTCATCCACCAGTCCACTGGAGCTGGGTTTGCACGCTAGGCATGTCTCCATCTCACTGGGTTACGAGGCCTGCTGGCTACCCTCACCTGGTTTAGTCCCCCTGTCGGACTGGAGTACTGAGGTGCGACCGCTGTCATGTGCAAACAGCTACTTGGAGCCACAGGTGAGAACTGAATAGCCGGTGGGCCCCAAAGGTGACTGTCCCGGAATGGATATCACAAGCCCCTTCACCAAAAGTGCTACCCCTCCCCGGACACCCCACGCACCCAAATCAATCAATTAATATATAAATAATATGAATGCAATTCTTTATTGTAACATAATGGATGTGATAAAAAAAACCCAAGAAGAGTTACTAACAAAGCAATCTCAAACTCCTCCAACAGGACCACAACCTTGCCTTAGGGTTTGCGTGTTTGTGTGCATGAATGACCCGGACAGCTATGTTGGCTGGAGTATGTTGGCTGCTTTGGCTCTTGGTCGGGTCAACCATGCCAATCAGGTCAAAGGGTAGAGGCCAGACTAAGAGTGGTCCACCTGTCCTCCAGGTTTGGGGGTTCAGCTCAGGGCTAACAACCCTGACTGGTAAAACAAAATCATTTCAGAAACAGCGATGAAGGATCCTTCTACATCTGTGTGTGACGGTATTCCTGAGTCTCCGTCTGGGACTTGCGTGACTGATGGTAGTGAAAACTGAGAGGAAGCTACTGACACAATGAGGGAAGCCCTAAACACTGCCAGAGACGGAGGACGTTCATTGCTGCTCTGAACGCCAGTGGTGTAACGGGAAGCAAAAAAGAATCTTAAACTGTTTTTTAAAATGAAAACAGACTTTAATAGAACTTTTAGTACAAGATGTCTCTTCATTTCATATGAAACAGCTTATGAGAAAGGCTGTTGGACACATCTGAGCAGAAATAACTCTCAATTTTATGATGACCTTACATACAGCTTTCATGATGATATTGCATTGTCAGTGTAAATATGATTCCTGAAAATCTCTCTGCGTAAGTGACAGAATAATATGTCAAAACAATTCCTTTTGGTGATGGCTGTCAGTGTGAGATGCAAAAAAAAATTAAATGTAGCACCTTTTCTATAAGATTCCTTTGGTACCCACACTGAACTCGTATGAAATAGTGTTTTATTTATTCCATATTCGGAACCTGGTAGCTGACATGGTTCATTGATTCTATTCCTGATCTTGTATTAACCATCAGCATTGTGTGATATGCTGGAGTAGAAAGTGGGACTCTATGAATTTATTTTCTAAAAATGTAAAACCCATGTTAAGTTTGTGCATGAAGAAGAACTACACAAATCCCTACCCTGTGACCAATAAATCAAAGACAATCACACTGGTATCATAATGCTTCAGATAAAAGTGCCATTTGCAAAATCATTTGATTACTGAAATAATTCCCAACTTTTGCAAGTTCACATTTTCTTTACAATATCAGAAAAGGGAATTCTATACAACACACACACAAAATACTGGAGGAACTCAGCAAGTCAGGCTGAGGAATAAACAGTTGACGTTTTGGGCTGAGACCCTTCATCAGCACTCATGATTTGTTCCTCTCTCCATAACTGCTGCCTGACTTGCTGAGTTCCTCCAGCAATTTTGTGTGTGTTTCTCAAGATTTCCAGTGTCTGCAGAATCCCCTGTGATTGTAATTGTGTGCAAACCATGGAATATAGAATATTGTCAAAAACCTTTCTTTATTTTAACTATGCAAGGAAGAATTGTTCTCTGCCTTGAACGTATTCTATCATTTAAATGTTCTTCACACACTTTTTGGGGAGTGAAAGTTCTAATTCTGGAGGGTCTCTCAAAACTGCAAACTATCAACCCATTAGACTAACATCAGCACAGGTCACCCCCCGGTAATGAATAAGTTCCATTTTTACAGACATCCTTAAGTCAATTTGTACATAAATCAGAAAACATATAAAAAAGTTGATACAGTAACCATATCTCCACAGTTTAGTTATGAATGGCATTGAAAGTATGTGAGACTGACAAGACAGAACAATTACTGAAAGTGGAGAGAGAGAAGAAACTAATTTTGCCATTTGTAGGCATAAATGAATGTATGTATGTATGTACATTTGTCTTTTAAATTTGAATAATCTGGGAACTCATTTAAGTGTACGGGTGTACATCAGATGAGTGTTTGGAAACCAGGGAATGCTTACAGAAGGGAGGCTACCAGAATCCGCACTCAGTGGTTAGTATATAGGGTACAAGAGATTCTGTGTGGTTATTTGAGTTATTGTCGCCTTCCTGTCATCTTGAACCAGTCTGGCCATTCTCCTGTAGGGTAATATAATTGATGGAAACATACATAATTCACAACCACCGGCATTGTGTTGGGTTTCACTTTAAGATGTGAAGGTCTGATGTGATGACATAGTACATGAAGTTCTGTTACTACACTTTTTGTGTTCAGTGTTCGGAGCACAATAAATGATTTGCTACGGTTTTTCTTAAACATAAAACATCTCGCATCAATTTATCTGTGAAAACCTACACTCCTCTGACCTCTCTCATTAACAAAGTGCTTTTGCCCACAGAACTACCACTCACTGTATTATCTTTATTTTGTTTTTTGAAGCACTCTCTGTAAACTCTAGAGCAGGGGTTCTCAACTTGGGGCCGATGGACCCCTTGCTTAATGGCATTGGTCCACAGCATAAAAATTGATGGGAACTCCTGCTCTATAGACTGCTGTGTGCAAAAATCCCAGGAGACCAGCAATTCCTGAGATACTCAAGTCACCCTGTCTGGCACCAGCAATCATTTCACAGTCAAAGTCACTTAGATCACATTTCTTCCCTATTCCAATGCTTATTCTGAACAACAACTGAACCTCTTGACCATGTCTGCATGCTTTTATGCATTGAGTTGCTGCCACAGGATTGGCTGATTACTGATTAGGTATTCTCATTAACAAGCAGATGTACAGGTGTAACTAATAAAATGGTCACTGAGTGTATATTGAAGCATGTAGCAACAGAAGGTCATAAGATTGAGTAGAGTCAACACAGGTATATGAAAAAGACATTGGATTGGATTGGAGTTCTTTGAGGAAGTGATTAGTAACATAGATGAGGGGAAATTGGTGAAAGTAATATATTTAGATTTTCTGAAAACTTCCAATAAGATTCCACGTAAGATAGAGTTAAACAAGATTGGTTAACAGAGCTAAACAAAGTTGCAATCCAAGGGAAGGAATTCTTATTTGAGGGGATAATGAAGCCTTGATCAAAACAGACAGTTAGTGTGGGGTCTCTACATTATGATAGATGTATAGACTTTGGATCTATTTATTTATTTGGAGATACAGTGTAGAACAAGCTCTTCCAGCCCAATGAGCCACATCACCCAATGACCCACCTATTTAACACTAGCCTAATCACAGGACAACTTGCAATGACCAATTAGCCACTAACCAGTACGCCTTCAGACTGTGAGAGGAAACTGGAGCACCTGGAGGAACCCACATAGTCACAGGACCCTGAAACTAACCCTTATGGGTTTAAATTATGAAGACTGATGCCACAAACTTGATTTGTATTCAACTGAGCTTGTAAAATTGAGAGTGATTTGATTCAGGCGTAGAAAACATTGAGAAAGAGTCGACAGGGTAGATAGTAGAAAAGGCACTCTCTCTCATACAAGAGAATCATAATAAAATCATAAAACAAATCAAAAAATACTTTTTCATAGAGAACCTAGTGGACATCTGGAATCCTCTGGTCCAAAGGCTGAGGTTGTTGGGGAACTACTGGAGCTTACAACACCGAGTTTGCTGGGTTGCATGAGACGGGGTATTGGGGTACAGAGCCATGAGACAGTAACTAGACTTGACATCGCAGAGTGAACGTCACCTGAATAAATAGGAGAACAGCCTGAAGGGATGAATACCCAATTTTCCATACTCTGCACACCACGTTTTCCTACCTAACCAGAGTTACATGATCAGGGAAATGAAATGGGGGGGGGGGGTGGAGGTAAATTGGTATGAACTTTGTGAACCAATGGAAAAGAAGTGGTGTGTTGGTACCATTGTTCGCTCTATTTTTTTTTACAGCTATGCAGACCAACCATTGCTTGGAGCAGGAAATTTTTACTTAGCCTGAAAACTGCATTTTAATAAAACATGATATAAAAGAAAATTCCAGCTGCTCGGCAACAAAGGCTATGTGCGCGGGAGCATTTCAGTTACTAGAAGATTTATGACGTTACCTGGGTTTCATCACCTAAGTTACGGAGAAAGGTTGAACAAGTTGGGTCTTTATTCTTTGGAGCGTAGAAGGTTGAGTGGGGACTTGATAGAGGTGTTTAAAATTATGAGAGGGATAGACAGAGTTGACGTGGATAGGCTTTTTCCATTGAGAGTGGGGGAGATTCAAACAAGAGGACATGAGTTGAGAGTTAAAGGGCAAAAGTTTAGGGGTAACATGAGGGGGAACTTCTTTACTCAGAGAGTGGTAGCTGTGTGGAACGAGCTTCCAGCAGAAGTGGTTGAGGCACATTTGATGTTGTCATTTAAAGTTAAATTGGATAGAGATATGGACAGGATAGGAATGGAGGGTTATGGGCTGAGTGCAGGTCAGTGGGACTAGGTGAGAGTAAGCATTCGACACGGACTAGAAGGGCCGAGATGGCCTGTTTCCATGCTGTAATTGTTATATGGTTACTGTGTGGCTGTGCAGCCGTGCAGCTTAGAGGAAACAATGGTTGCCGCTGGAATGTGCAGTAACACTTGCAGACTCCTCCCAGCATATCGTAAAGTTGTGTTGGTTGCTAACACAAATGACACATTGGATGTTTTGGTGTGCAGGTCATAAATAAACGAATCTGAATCTGAATTTGAATGCAGGTCTGCTGGCCTTCCAGTGCAATTAGATTTGTCCCAAATCAACCTGATAGCAAAGCAAATCAACATTGTTAATTAACAGAAATAATTAAAGAAATAGGAGCAGGATTCAGCACTCTGGTCCTTCAAGTTTGCTCTCTCAATTATCATGGCTGATCTTCATCCCAGTTCCAACTTCCTGTATGATTCCCATGCTCTTGATTACTTTGGTGCCCAGAAGTTCTATTGTCTGTGTAGTGAATAAATGTAATTACTTGACCTCCACATCTGCCCATGGCTTCAGAAATTCAGCATTTTCTGGCAGAGGAAATTTCTCCTAATCTTTGCCCAACAAGGCCTGTGTTGATCTAGCAACTCCAGGTCCACAGGGACACATACTCTGATAGAGCTCCTTCCATTCTCCTCAGTTCCAGAGAATACCAGCCCAACCTACTCAATCTCCTCAGTGAAAGCATTAAGGTCAACCTTCATTCTGCTTGCACAATGCAAGTACTTCTTCAACAAGGAGCACAAAACTGGGTGCAATAATCCAAATGCAGTCTTATTATTACCCTACACAGTGGCCGTAAGACTACATATAACTCCTCTTGTAATAAAGGCTAACATTCCATTTGAAAATCCAATTGCATCACATCCAATGATTCCCCTTTGTTTATTCCACTGTAAACATTCTCACAATAGCGCATAGAACACAGAAGACTGCAGCACAGGACAGACCCTTCAGCCCAAGATGTTGTGCTGATGTTTTAACCTACTCTAAAATCAATCTAACCCTTTCTTCTCACATGGCCCTCCATTTTTCTATCATTCATGTGTCTTGTGCCCATCTACGAGCTTCTCAATGTCTCTAATGTATTTACTGTACCTCTACCTCCAGGGAGTTCCCCTCTCTGTAAAGACCTTACTTCTGATATCCCCCCCCCATACTTTTCTCCAATCACCTTAAAATTATACCCCCTTGTATTAGCCATTTATTCCCTGGGAAAAATATGTGGCTGTCCACTTGATCTATGCCTCTTATCATATTGTACATTTCTATCAGGTTGCCTCTCACCCTCCTTCACTCTAAAGAGAAAAGCCCTAACTCACTTAATCTGCCCTCATAAGACATGCTCAGTACCCTGGGCGGCATCTTGTAAATCTCCTGTGTGCCCTCTCCAAAGCTTCCACATTCCTCCTATAATGAGGTGACCAGAACTAAACACAAATTATAGGTTCCAGAAATTCCCCTACCACTGTCACCAGACTAACAGGTAAGTGGTTTCTCTTTTCTTAAATGATGGATTCATAGTTACCACCTTTCTTATCTATAGGGATATTCCAGAAAATATATGCTAATGGGAACATCCATAATCTCAAAAAAGCAGCATTCTCAAAACTTCAGAAAATGTGGTGTCCTTGTTATATCCGGCAGTGTCTCCTTTGAGAAGACAAACACAAAGAGAATGTTTAATTCCACTGCAATTTCTTTGTTCTCCTTTATACGTTTCACTGTTATAAAGGCTCCATATTTGCTCTCACTAGCCTTTTCCTTTTCACATCTCAATAAAAGATCTTGAAATCTATTTTTAATAGTCTTGTCTCATTTTCAATTTTCCCTTTTCTTTATTGCTTCCTGCTCCTCTGTAGTGTTGAAGTATAAAATTCTCTCCATTTTACAGTTTTTCATGGTAACTTTATAGGCTTTTTCCTTGGGCTTAACACGAGCTTTAATTTCTATCAGCCACAGATGAATCCATTTCCCTATTGCATTTTTGTGCCTTATTTTCTTCTTTGCAACTTACAACTTCAAACATCATACTTTCCTCACAAGCAGCTCCCACGCTTTCTTGTGATTTAGTTAACTAACAGATGAACAATCAAGATTATTAAGCAGCAGTCAAGATTATTAGAGGGTAAAAATTATACACTTTCTGAATCAGGATCAGGTTTATTATCATTAATTTTGTTCTTTTGTGACGGCAGTACAGTGCAATACATATAAAATGTTATAAGTTACAATAAGATCATATGCTGGTTGTCCTTTGTGTCCAACAATGACAGGAGACCTGTGTGGAAAAGTTTTTTGAAGTGGAAAAGCCGTTGCATGGGGGTGGTGGGGGGGCAGTTCCACTCTTTTGGCCTTGCAAGTACAGGTCCAGTGGTACGAGTAGTTGTCACAAGCTGGGATGTAGTAGATGACTATGACTTCTTCTGTGCCTTGTCATGCCCTTCACTCTCCGGGAAGCGTTGCAGAACTGCCTTCCTGGCACTTGGATCTCATGTCCCTATCTCACCAAGGTATGAGGATGGCTACCTTCTCCTGGTTTAGTCCTCCTGTTGGGGCGATGTAGCGGGGTGTGGCTGCTGTCGCATGCAAACAGGTACTTGGAGCCACAGGTGAGAGTTAGTGAGATATATATATATGTGTACACCTTTTTTTCCAGTACTGTGCATTGGCACTTCCATACAGTCAGAATACTCATATAAAACCAATCAGTTTAGAATATGAAGACACGCAGTCCTCTTTTATTGTCATTTAGTAATGCATGTATTAAGAAATGATACAATATTTCCTTCGGTGTGATATCACAAAACACAGGACAGACCAAGACTGAAAAAACTAACAAAACCACATAATCATAACATATAGTTACAACAGTGCAACAATGCCATAACTTGATGAAGAAGTCCGTGAGCACAGTAAAAAGTTCAAAGTCTCTCAAATGTCCCACATCTCCCGCAGATGGGAGAAGGAAGAAAAACTCTCCCTGCCATGCTGACCACAATCCGACTCTGAGTCATCCGAAAACTTCGAGCCTCCGATCAGCTCTCTGACACCGAGTACTGAGCGCCATCTCTGTCCGAACGATTCAACCTCAATCTCGGTCGCCAACAGCAGGCAAAGCCGGGGATTTTGAGGCCTTCCCTCGGGAAGATTCCCGACCGCGCGGTAACAACAGCAGCGAACTGGCGTTTCAGAAATTTCTCCAGATGTTCCTCTGTGCTTTCACGTCTATCTCCATCGAATCAGAATTGTCCACGGCCCCTATTTAACGGGTACGATATCATTTTTCACTGGAGGGCTGTGCATGCGCGGCGTGCTGGTCTCTCTCCTTCCTCCAGGAACAGGTTTAGATATGTTCATTTGGAATCATAGAATCATGGAGCTTTACAGCACAGAAACAGGTGGTTCAGCCCATCACACCTATTCTGCCCAATGCCTAACTAAGATTGTCCCATTGTCTGCACTTGGGTCATATCCCTCCAAACGTTTCCTGTCCATTGAACTGTCTTTTAAATGTTGCAATTGTACCCGCCTGCACCACTTCCTCAGAGAGTTCATTCTGTACACTCACCATCCTCTGTGTGCAAAAAGTTACCCCCCCCCAAGTCCTTTTCATGTTGGGTAAGATTAGAACTAGAGAATATAGGTTTTGGGTAAAAGGTGAAATATTTAAGGGAAATCTGAGGGGGAAACTACTTCAGTCTCAGTCAGAGGGTGGTGTGAGTGTGGAATGAGATGCTAATGGAAAGTGGTAGATGCAGCTTCAAATGTAGTATTAAACAGAGGTCTGGATAGGTACATGGATTGGAAGGGTGTGGAGGGCTATGGTCCAGGCACAACATGATGGAATTAACAGGAAAGCAGTTCCACATGAACTAGATGGGCCGAACGGCCTGTTTATGTGTTGTAATGCTATATGACTTTAGGTCCCTTTTAAATGTTCCTCCTCTCAGTTGAAATCTATTCCCTCTAGTTTTGGATACCCCTATACTGGGGAAAAGACTTCGGCAATTCACTTTTTCTGTGCTCTTTCTAATTTTGTAAACCTCTATAAGATCACCACTATGCTTCCAACCATTCCCAGGAAAAATAGTCCTGGCTACTCAGCCTCTCCATGTAAATTAATCCTTCCATTCCAGGTTGCTTCCTTGTTTTTTAATGTGCTTTCCCGTGTTATGGCATCCTTCCTGTAGTGGGGACAGCCCCCCGCCATTCAATGAAATTCTTTGACACAACCAGACACATGTAGCTGAGGGAATAATCAGCCTTCCCCAGTGTCTGTGACTCTGTCGGGGGCTCCTCAGGAAGGGGGGGTGGATGTGAATTACATTAATATCGCCTCCCGTGTATTTGTTTGCCCGAAATACCAGCGTATCCCTGCTGCATTGCTCTATGACTCTAAGTAACAAGACCAGCAAATAAATGAAGGCAAAAGCTGCCTAGATTTCCAAACAGACAATTTAAAAACATTTTTAAATGATTGACAAGTAATTTTCAAGGAAATGCCCGTGATATTTCTCACCTGTGTCCTTTTTTAGCAGTGGGGGATGAATATGTATTTTGCTCTCTTTTTGCACTTTTTAAAATATATTTCTTATGGTAACTTACACAGTGGCCACTTTATTAGGTACATCTGTTCACTTGGTCGTTAGTCATAGTCATAGTCATACTTTATTGATCCCAGGGGAAATTGGTTTTCGTTACAGTTGCTCCATAAATAATAAATAGTAATAGAACCATAAATAGTTAAATAATAATATGTAAATTATGCCAGTAAATTTTGAAATAAGTCCAGGACCAGCCTATTGGCTCAGGGTGTCTGACCCTCCAAGGGAGGAGTTGTAAAGTTTGATGGCCACAGGCAGGAATGACTTCCTATGACGCTCTGTGCTGCATCTCGGTGGAATGAGTCTCTGGCTGAATGTACTCCTGTGCCCACCCAGTACATTATGTAGTGGATGGGAGACATTGTCCAAGATGGCATGCAACTTAGACAGCATCCTCTTTTCAGACACCACCGTCAGAGAGTCCAGTTCCATCCCCACAACATCACTGGCCTTACGAATGAGTTTGTTGATTCTGTTGGTGTCTGCCACCCTCAGCCTGCTGCCCCAGCACACAACAGCAAACATGATAGCACTGACCACCACAGACTCGTAGAACATCCTCAGCATCGTCCGGCAGATGTTAAAGGACCTCAGTCTCCTCAGGAAATAGAGACGGCTCTGACCCTTCTTGTAGACAGCCTCAGTGTTCTTTGACCAGTCCAGTTTATTGTCAATTCGTATCCCCAGGTATTTGTAATCCTCCACCATGTCCACACTGACCCCCTGGATGGAAACAGGGGTCACCGGTACCTTAGCTCTTCTCAGGTCTACCACCAGCTCCTTAGTCTTTTTCACATTAAGCTGCAGATAATTCTGCTCACACCATGTGACAAAGTTTCCTACCGTAGCCCTGTACTCAGCCTCATCTCCCTTGCTGATGCATCCAACTATGGCAGAGTCATCAGAAAACTTCTGAAGATGACACGACTCTGTGCAGTAGTTGAAGTCTGAGGTGTAAATGGTGAAGAGAAAGGGAGACAAGACAGTCCCCTGTGGAGCCCCAGTGCTGCTGATCACTCTGTCGGACACACAGTGTTGCAAGCACATGTACTGTGGTCTGCCAGTCAGGTAATCAAGAATCCATGACACCAGGGAAGCATCCACCTGCATCGCTGTCAGCTTCTCCCCCAGCAGAGCAGGGCGGATGGTGTTGAACACACTGGAAAAATCAAAAAAACATGACCCTCACAGTGCTCGCTGGCTTGTCCAGGTGGGCGTAGACACGGTTCAGCAGGAAGACGATGGCATCCTCAACTCCTAGTCGGGGCTGGTAGGCGAACTGGAGGGGATCTAAGTGTGGCCTGACCATAGGCCGGAGCAGCTCCAGAACAAGTCTCTCCAGGGTCTTCATGATGTGGGATTAATGCAAATATCTAATCAGCCAATCATGTGGCAGTACTCAATGCATGAAAGCATGCAGACGTGGTCAGGAGATTCAGCTGTGGTTCGTACCAAACACCATAATGTGGGAAAGAAATGTGATCTAAGTGACTTTGACTGTTAAATCATTGTAGGTGCCAGAGAGAGTGCTTTGAGTATCTCAGAAACTGCTGATCTCCTGGGATTTTCACACACAATTCTCTCTAGAGTTTACAGAGAATGGTGCAAACAACAAATTTTAAAAAATGGTCAGTGGGTGGCAGTTCTGTGGGTGAAAACTCTTTGTTAATGAGAGAGATCAGAGGAGAACGGCCAGACTGGTTCAAGCCGACAGGAAGGCGACAGTAACTCAAATAACCACGTGTTAACCGTGGTGTGCAGAAGAGCATCTCTGAACACACAACACAACAAGCCTTGAAGTGGATGGGCTACAGCAACATAACATCATGAACGTATGCTCACTAGCCCCTTTAATAGGTACATCAGATATGCATAACTGTCATAGGGAACATCAATTAGTCTTCAGGTTTGTGCCTTGGCATCTCAACCAAAGGCTGGTCTCTCTGACGGTACAACAACTCCCCCCCCCCCCCATTTTTCTAGAATGCCAGATTTTATTTTCTGTTCGTGGTCTCAGAGTGGGACTTTGAATCCGTATCCTCCTGATTCTTGAGGTTCCCGTGAGCTGGGACCCGACAAAGTGATGGAAGTAAGAGAAATTGAGCCAGTAGAGAAAAATAAGAATTTAGAAACAATACCTCAAGCAGAGTATGTCAATGGACTCTGTGTAGACTATTGAAGGCAATCTGGGTTTAGGGAAAAGGAACTCCGAATGCATTTTCTCATTCCTCCTTCAGTGTTCAAGTTGTTCCTGAAGCTTGGAGCCCAGCTGGATAACACTTCAGTTTAAGAGCTGTGAGAGAATAATAATTCAGGTAAAGCCACCCAGATGGGCAAGTGTTTACTGCTGGCAGAGTCTTTGAACCCAGGTTTCAAGGTAAAACTGCCATCACTTGAAAACACCGAGGACCCTCAGTCTCAATTTCTTAAAGGGAAGCCATGCAGGGAAAGGATTAGGTACTTCCCTTGAAGTATTTCCTGATTTAGCAAACTTACTCCATAGTTCACCACAGGGATTTGTGCAGTCATACGGTCATACGGCACAGAAAAAGGGCCTTCAAACTGGTCCACGCCAACCAACGTTCCCATGCAAGCAAGTCTTATTTGCCCACGTTTGGCTCATATCCTAAACCTTCCCTGTCCATGTATCTGTCCAAGCACATTTTAAGTGTTGTTAATGGGGGGGGAGGTGGAGATACGTCTCTACCAAAGGAGGTGTAAGGTTCTCCTTCCCTCCACTAGCCTGCAGGTCACACTTGGGCAAGATGTAGCACCTGCTTCGTCCCCCGATCAGGGTCTCATGAAGCCATGGGAGCAGGTGGTGGATGGTTGTATGAGCTGCTGGTGCATTACTCAAGTCCTGGTTATGCGACTACTGCGACCAGGCAGATAATCTCTGAAGATTATTGACAAAGGCTGGGGTCACCCATCTTGTAAAGACACTGCCCAGAAGAAGGCAATAGCAAACTAGTTCTGCAGAAAAATTTGCCAAGAACATCATGGTTATGGAAAGACCATGATTGCCCATGTCAAATGATCCCGCACATAACAAATGAATGAAACTCCGCTGCCTTAAGATCTTCCTCTGGTAGCTCATTCCATCTAAGAACCACTCTATGGATGAAGAAGTTGCCCCTCAGATTCCTATTAAATCTCTCCCTTTTTATCTTCAACCAATGCCCTCTAGTTCTTGATTCACCAACTCTGGGAAAAAATGGTGTGCACTCATGCTATCTATGTGCCTCATGAATGTATACACCTCAGATTCAGATTCAGATCCAGATTTATTTATCACGTGTTCATAAAAGCATCATGACTGTGTGGGTTTCCTTCCACACTTTAAAAATATACAGGTCATGGTTAGTAAATTGCCCCCCCTGCGAGTCCCCTTTAAATGTCTCCCCCACCACCTCAGACCTGTATTCCCATGTTCCTGACTCCCAAACCCTGGGAAAAAGACTGCATGCACCCACCCCATCCAAGCCCCTTGTAAGATGGCATCTGGAGCTTTTGACCTACTGGGGACTCAACGTCTCACTGCTTTCTGCTATGCGTGTGGTGAGAACTTGAGCAGTAATCTTGGCCAGTGAAGCTGGATTCACCCTAGTAAGGACCCTTACCATTCAGGTCATACCTTCTTCTCATTACGACCACAGGATGGAGGCACAGGAGCCTGAAGACTCACAGTCAACGTTTTAGTAACAGATTTCTGAACTGTCCGTAAACCCATAAACACTACCTTGCATTATTTATTTTGTATTGTAACTTACAGTCATTTTTTATCTTGTACTGCACTGCTGCCACAAAACAACATATTTTGCAACATATTTCAGTGATAATAAAGTTCAAAGTTCAAACTTTTATTATCAAATTAATTTATGTCATCATATACTACCCTGAGTTGAAATTTCCTTGCAGTCATTCACAGGAAAACAAAGACATACAACAGAATCAGTGAAAAACTACACATAAAGCTCAACAAGCAACCAATGTGCAAGTAAGCAGATAGATAGATAAACAGGTACTACTGAAAACACGAGGTGTAAAGTGTTTGAAAATGAGTTTGTAGATTGTGGAATCATTTCAGAGTTCGGGAAAGTGAAGTTATCCATGTTGGTTCAGTGAGAAAATCAAGGATCTAGTTTCACAAAGCAGTATCGAGTCTTGGGGCTGAGCCTAGTGATTAGTTTCGAGGGGAGTTAAGTTAAATAAATCGTGCAAAAAGAGAAAATAAAAGTAGTGAGGTAGCGTTTATGGGTTCAATGTCCATTCAGAAATCTGACGGCGGAGGGGAAGAAGCCATTCCTGAAATAGTTAGTGCGTGCCTTCAGGCTCCTGTACCTTCTCCCTGATGGTGGCAATGGCATGGATGATGGAGTTCTTAAAGATGGGTGCTGCATTTTTGAGGCACTGCTCCTTGAAGACGTCTATCTATCATGGAAAGCTAGTGCCCAAGATGGAACTAAGTCAGTTCACAACTATCTGCAGCTTATTGTGATCCTGTGCTGTGCCCTCCTCACCATACCAGACGGTGATACAGCCAGTCAGAATGCTCTCCACGGTACATCTGTAGAAATTTGTGAGTGTTCTCGGCCATCAGGTTTCGGAATGGTCCGTGAACCCATGAACACTACCTCACTATTTTGTCACAAATATGAGAAAATCTGCAGATGCTGGAAATCCAAGCAAGACACACAAGATGCTGGAGAACCTCCTCTGCCCAGGCAGCCTCTATGGATAAGAGTGAACAGTCAATGTTTCTGTCCGAGACCCTTCATCAGGACTGGGAAAATAAAGATGAAGTCAGAGTAAGAAGGGGGGGAAGGGGAGGAAGAAGTACAAGGTGGTTGTCGTGCCTATCCCTCGAGGTCGAGGATGATGGTCTCCGTTCTGAAGAAGTGGACCACGGAGCGAAGACGCCTGTGCGTGTATTTGTTTAACGTGTACTTGATGTTGCACTCCAAGAAGCACACGATATTTCACAGATCAACCAACTGATTCCAATGGCATGGAAACCACGACGATTGGAGCTGATGGATTTGTTGCTGCCTTCATCCGCCTTCACAGCCGTTGAGTTCGAAGTAACTCCGTCTGCCTGTTCCACCGTTGAGGTCTTGGTTGGATTGTTCTTTGTCAAGGGACCTCACCCTCGACCTTACTGCCATGGGTGACCCTACCAGGAGCGTAGCTCCAGACGGCATTGCTCTCGGGATCTCAGGACCACACAAGCTTCTCCACCACGACAAGGTGACAATCCACGGAGAAGTACAAAGTGGGGTAGGTGATAGGTGAAACTGGAAAAGGGGAAGGTGTGAAGTAAAGAGCTGGGATGTTCATTGGCGAAAGAGATAAAAGGCTGGAGAAGGGGGAATCTGATAAGAGAGGGTAGAAGACTATGGAAGAAAGGAAAGGGGGAGAATACCAGAGGGAGGTGGTGAGTAGGTAAGAAGATAATGTGAGAGAGGGAAATGGGAATAGGGACTGGTGAAGGAGAGGTGGGAGGGGCAATTACCATAATTTTGAGAAATCAATGTTCATGCCATCAGATTGGAGGCTACCCAGACGGAATATGAGGCACTGCTCCTCCAACCTGAGTGTAGCCTCATCACGACAGTAGACGAGGCCATGGACTGACATGTCGGAATGAAAATAGGAAGTAGGATTGAAATGGGTGGCCACTGGGAGCTCCAGCGTTTTCTGGCGGACGGTACGTAGGTACTCGCCGAAGCGATCTCCCAATCTACGCCAGGTCTTGCTGATAAACAGGAGGCCACACTGGGAGCACCGGACACAGTACATGACCCCAACATCCCTGGTGGTGTGGCAGGAGGATGGATCGAGGACAGACTTGCATGAAACAGAGCGGATGCAGGTGAGGGCAGCATTGATGGTGGAGGAAGGAAAGCCCCTTTCTTTGAAGAAGGAGGACATCTCATTAGTTCTGTTATGAAAAGCCTCATCCTGAGAGCAGATGCGGTGAAGGGGATGGCATTTTTACAAGCTACAGGGTGGGGAGAGGTACAGTCCAGGAGGCTGTGAGAATCAATGGGTTTATAAAAGATATCAGCAGATAGACTGGCTTCAGCGACGAAAAAGGGGAGGGAGGTGTTGGAAATGGACCTGGTGAATTTGAGGACAGAGTGGAAGTTGGAGGCAAAATTGATGAAGTCGACAAGCTCAGCATGGGTGCAGGAAGCAGCACCAATGCAGTTGTCGACGTAGCGTAGGAAAAGTTGGGGAGCGATACTGGTGTAGGCTTGTAATATAGACTTCCCATAGCCAACATAAAGACAGACATAGCTGGGACCCATGCCAATGCCCATGGCTACACCTTTTGTTTGAAGGAAGTGGGTGGAGCTGAAGGAGAAATTATTGAGAGCATGGACCAGTTTTGCCAGACGCAGGAGAGTGGTGGTGGAGGGGAACTTCTTGGGTCTATTGTCTAGAAAGAAACAGAGGGCTTTAAAGCCTTCTTAATAGGGGATGGAGGTGTAGAAGGACTGGACATCCATGGCGAAAGGGAGACAATTGGGGCCAGCGAACCTGAAGTCATTGAAAAGACCCAGAATTTGTGAAGTGTCACGGATGTAGAAAGGAAGGGACTGAACCAGGGGGTATAAAAGAGAGTCAAGGTATGCAGATATAAGTTCAATGGGGCAGGAACAAGCAGAAACACTGGGTCTCTTTTTGTACTATTAGAGAGTTACTCTATAACTCTCTATTAAAGAGTTATAGAGTCACTGAACGTCACAGCACAGAGAAAGATTCTCCAGCCTATTCAGTCAATCCCAGGGAGCTACTTAAGGAAGACTGTGACAGTCTATTGTGTTGAGTTTGTAACCGAGTGGACTAGAATATAAGCAAAGTGCTTAATTAACTTTATGGCTAATGTGGATATGTGTCTGTGTAAATAATCAATTAATTGTATAATTTCATGTACTGTATAAGTAAATTAAACAAAATCTCTCCGAACATGAAAACTTTTCAATTTCTCACCAGTTTAAACAACATGCAGCCCATGTTCTGTATTAAAATGGGTGACTTCACAATTCCCCACATCAGATTCTATCTGTAGTTCCCTTGCCCATTCACGTAGCTTCTGTGCACTTCCCCGGAGTCTCCTGACATCCTTGCACAGCTTGTGCTGTCAGCTACGATAATATCATCCCTTTCCATGTCATCTGTGGTGGTCCATTCAAGAGCGCTAGTCCCTAAGGCTCGCCACTTCTCAACCGCTTTACTTTCTGAGAGACGTTTCTTAAAACTTTCTTTTTTCCTAGTCACCTGTGTTAGTGGACTATTGCTGAATGAAGCCAGCCATTATTCCCTGTGGACGTATCTGTGAGTCCAGAACATCTATGTATGCATGAACTGTCAGCACAGAACTCAAGGGCTGACTGCCAGATTCAGAAGGACATATCTGACAACTTCCCTCACCTTTCTAGACTCCCCATGTTGCCTGGTGGGGGAGATCACGCCACATTTAGCCAGGGAATTGCATCTCACTTAGATTCCATTTAGATCTGTGACTGTGGGGATTGCATGGTAAATGTTCAGTGACAAAGGAAAACTCAGTTGTAAAATTAACGTGATTCAGTTTAATGTTTTGAATTCTGTCTGTCTTTAATTCATGTTTATTTTTAATTTCATTATTTGTTTCATAATTTTATTTTTAATAGCTTACTACAAAGACTGAAAAAACTTACATGGTCCTCACAAATCTAACAGCCGGCAAAGCTGGGTGTGAATCATTGCCAAAGCTTTCCGGGAAAGATGCGGGTTTAAGGGCAGGGTCTCCTCACTGCAAAAGTCAGAGGTATTTTTCCTCCAGGACCATATCCGTTTACCTACTTGCTGTAATGCAGAGAGGACCAATCTCATTCTCAGCTGTTTTGGGCCAAACAAATTGGCTCTATGAGTCTGAATCAGGCAGGTTTAGTTCTGAGCGTCCAGGGGCGACAATTCCAGGAGTCAGCACCTGACTGACAAGATCTGGTACATCATCTCTTCTTATCGCTCAATAACCTACCTTCTTTTATTGTGGAAACTGCTTTTCTATGTTGAAGATTCAATCGAAATGGAAATTGCATCTACATCGCATAGAGGCGAGCATTTAGCACATCACTTTTGCGATGCTGGCTGTAAGATCGGGGTTCAATTCCCGTCGCTGCCTGTAAGGAGTTTGTATGTCCTCCTTCTGACCGCGTGGGTTTCCTCCAGGTGCTCCAGTTTCCTCCCACTTTCCAAAGATGTACGATTAGGGTTAAAATTAGTGAATTGTGGGCATGCTGCAGTACGTAGGCACCAGAACTGTACTGACACTGAAAGGCTGTCCAACACAATCCTCACTGATTTGATTTGATGCCAATGAAACATTTCACTGTATGTTGTGATTTACGAGTGACAAATAAAGCTAATCAAATAAAGTTATTTTCTTAAGTAATGATCTGCCATGACCAGCTGTCAATTAGAAGGTTAACAGATTCTGCTAACAGGTGATTGATTCTCCCTAGTAATGTCAAATAGCTGAGCTTGAATATTTGTTCTGGCCAGTGGGAGTTTCAGATCCAAATTATATCCCAACAATTGGGGTCACCAGAGCAATTGTTCTGGTCTGTCCAGGTAGATGCTATGGCCAAGAAATCACACAAATGCCTTGACTTCCTCAGAAGACGAAGGAAATTTGGCATGTCCCAGATGATTCAGTTTGTACAGATGTTTTATAGAAAGTCCCTACACAGGTGCATGCAGTGGGCTGGGTGATGAGGCCCACAAGACCCAGACCAATTTGTGTGTCCAGGAAATGTGGTAATAAGGATACAAGCACAACAAAGTAACTTAAGCCTAATTTATTATCATAAGACAGAAAGCACAAATAAACCACACAAGTATTACTATATGTAGTATGTTACAAAGATTTCAGGGCTCATGATTCAGGAGACTTGATTGCCCCTTTTGTTGGGGGAACTCCAAACTCTGACTTGTGATTCCTCAGTCTAGGTGAAATCTCAAGAAGCGAGAGAAAGGTCCCTCAATAAATAGGATTCAATCCACAGGCATAGTGAAATATTCAAAGACAGATAAACTCTTTGGTCTGTTTTCCCATGAAACTGATGCCTTAGGTGTAAGAATCCAGAGGTTATAAGCAAACATTTAACAAACCTATAGTGTAACAATGCAGCTGCTATTAACAAACGTTTTACAAATCTACAGTGTTGAACTGAAACAGACACCTTACATGCTACGAGTTCACAGAGACCTAAAGTGTCACTTGGAATTATTCAGACTTTCATTTAATATTTTTACAAGGGTTTGTAATATTTTTACCTCCCACCCTGGTCCCCTCTTAGTTATACTCAAAGAGTCATATAGGTCCTTCAACCCGACTGGCCCATATCAACCAAGATGCCCCATCCAAGATAGTCCCATTTGCCAGCATTTGATCAATAACCTTCTCAACCTTTCCAATCAATGTACCTGTCCAACTGCCTCTTAGAAGTTGTTATTGTACCTGCCTCGATCACATAGACACCACCCTTTGTGAAAAAGCATTGCCCCTCAGGTTCCTATTAACTTTTTCCTTTCTCATCCGTAAGGCTTTGCCCCTTAGTTCCTGATTCACCAAGCCTGGGAATAAAATTGCGTGCATTTTTCTTGGAAGCTGTCGGGACAGAAGACAATGCCAGCCTGAGAGGCGGACAGGTCTGCGAGTCGAAAATTGGCGCTGAAGCAAAGCCGAGGAGACAGACGTCAGACAGAGCTGTGGTAGTAGGGGACTCCATAGTGAGAGGTACAGAAAGGGGTTTCTGCGGCAACAGGCGGGATTTAAGGATGGTGTGTTGCCTCCCTGGTGCCGGGATCCAGGACGTCACAGACCAATTGCAGGGAATCCTCAAAGGTGAAGTAGAACATCTGGAAGTGGTGGTGCATGTCGGCACAAATGACGTGGGGAAGAAGAGGAAAGACATTCTACAGCGTGACTTCAGAGAACTTGGAAGAAGGCTGAAAAGCAGGACTTCCAGGGTGGTTATCTCCGGTTTGCTTCCGATTCCTCATGCTGGAGAGGGCAGGAACAGGGAGATAATGGATCTGATTGAGTGGCTGAGGAACTGGTGCAGGAAGCAAGGATTTACATTCTCGGACCACTGGGGTATGTTTCGGGGTAAGGATGAATTGTACAAAAGGGACGAGTTGCACCTTAATAAGCGGGGCACCAGCATTCTGGCAGGCAGGTTTGCCACTGCAACACGGGTGTGTTTAATCTAAGTAGTGGGGGCGGGGGTAGGGACCAAATGGAAACATAAGGATGGAGATAAAGGGAAAGTGAGAATAAGAAAAGTTAAGAAAGACAACAGAATCAATGGAGCAGAAAGCTCAAGAAGGGATCATACAGTATGGCCAAGTGAAAGAATTGATATGAATGGTGAGGGGAGTAATGAATTAAAAGTATTATATATGAATGCACGGAGTATAAGAAATAAAGTAGATGGGCTTGAGGCTCAGTTGGAAATTGGTAAGTGTGATGTTGTGGGAATAACAGAGACATGGCTTCAAGTGGACAGGGCCTGGGAAATGAATATTCAAGGGTATACGTCCTATCGAAAGGACAGACTGATGGGCAGAGGGGGTAGGGTGGCTCTGTTGGTGAGGAATGATATTCAGTCCCTTGCGAGGGGTGACATTGAATCAGGAGATGTAGAGTCAGTATGGATAGAACCGAGAAATTCTAAGGGTAGAAAGGCCGTAATGGGAGTTATTTACAGGCCCCCAAACAGTAGTCTGGATGCAGGGTGCAAATTGAAACAAGAGTTAAAATTGGCATGTCGCGAAGGTAATGCTACAGTTGTTATGGGGGACTTCAACATGCAGGTAGACTGGAGGAATCAGGTTGGTACTGGACCCCAAGAAAGAGAGTTTGTGGAGTGCCTCCGAGATGGATTCTTAGAACAGCTTGTACTGGATCCTACCAGAGAGAACACAATTCTAGATTTAGTGTTGTGCAATGAACCGGATTTGATCAGGGACTTTGAGATAAAGGAGCCATTAGGAAGTAGTGACCATAATATGATAAGTTTTAATCTACAAGTTGAGAGGGGGAAGGGAAAATCGGAAGTGTTAGTATTACAGTTGAACAAAGGGAACTATAGAGCTCTGAAGGAGGAGCTGGCCAAAGTTCAATGGAACAACACCCTAGCAGGGATGACAGTGGAACAGCAATGGCAGGTATTTCTGGGAATAATGCAGAAGGTGCAGGATCAGTTCATTCCAAAGAGGAAGAAGGATCCTAAAGGAGTAAGGGGAGGCCATGGCTGACAAGGGAAGTAAAGGATAGTATAAATAAAAGAGAAGAAGTATAACATAGCAAAGATGAGTGGGAAGCCGGAGGATTGGGAAACTTTTAAAGAGCAACAAAAGATAACTTTTAGTTAGGCAATACACGGAGAAAAAATAAGGTACAAAGGTAAACCAGCCAAGAATATAAAGGAGGATAGTGAAAGCTTCTTTATGTATATGAAAAGGAAAAGAATAGTTAAGACCAAAATTGGGCCCTTGAAGACAGAAACGGATGAATTTATTATGGGGAACAAGGAAATGGCAGACGAGTTGAACAAGTACTTTGGATCTGTCTTCACTAGGGAAGACACAAACAATCTCCCAGATATAATAGTGGCCAAAGGACCTAGGGTAATGGATGAACTGAAGGAAATTTATATTAGGCAGGAAATGGTGTTGGATAGACTGTTAGGTCTGAAGGCTGGTAAGTCCCAGGGACCTGATGGTCTGCATCCCAGGGTACTAAAGGAGGTGGCTTTAGAAATCGTGGATGCATTGGAAATCATTTTCCAATGTTCTATAGAATCAGGATTAGTTCCTGTGGATTGGAGGGTGGCTAATGTTGTCCCACTTTTCAAGAAAGGAGGGAGAGAGAAAACAGGGAATTATAGACCGGTTAGCCTGACGTCAGTGGATGAACTGTGGATGAAAGATGCTGGAGTCAATTATAAAAGATGAAATTACGACACATTTGGATAGCAGTAACAGGATAGGTCTAAGTCAGCATGATTTATGAAGGGGAAATCATGCTTGTCTAATCTTCTGGAATTTTTTGAGGATGTAACTATGAAAATGGACAAGGGAGAGCCAGTGGATGTAGTGTATCTGGACTTTCAGAAAGCCTTTGATAAAGTCCCACATAGGAGATTAGTGGGCAAAATTAGGCCACATGGTATTGGGGGCAGAGTACTGACATGGATTGAAAATTAGCTGGCTGACAGGAAACAAAGAGTAGCGATTAACGGGTCCCTTTCAGAATTGCAGGTGGTGACCAGTGGGGTATGGCAGGGTTCAGTGCTGGGACTGCAGCTGTTTACAATATACATTAGATGAAGGGATTAAAAGTAACATTAGCAAGTTTGCAGATGACACAAAGCTGGTTGGCAGTGTGAAATGTGAGGAGGATGTTATGAGAATGCAGGGTGATTTGGACAGGCTGGGTGAGTGGGCGGATGCATGGCAGATGCAGTTTAATGTAGATAAATGTGAGGTTATCCACTTTGGGGGTAAGAACAGGAAGGCAGATTATTATCTAAATGGAGTCAAGTTAGGAAAAGGGGAAGTACGAGATCTAAGTGTTCTTGTACATCAGTCACTGAAAGCAAGCATGCAGGTACAGCAGGCAGTGAAGAAAGCTAATGGCATGCTGGCCTTCATAACAAGGGGTATTGAGTATAGGAGCAAAGAGGTCCTACTGCAGTTGTACAGGGCCCTGGTGAGACCACACCTGGAGTACTGGGTGCAGTTTTGGTCTCCAAATTTGAGGAAGGACATTCTTGCTATTGAGGGAGTGCAGCGTAGGTTCACAAGGTTAATTCCCGGGATGGCGGGACTGCCATATGTCGAAAGATTGGAGCGACTGGGCTTGTATACACCAGAATTCAGAAGGCTGAGAGGGGATCTGATTGAAACATATAAGGTTATTAAGGGACTGGACACGCTAGAGGCAGGAAACATGTTCCCGATGTTGGGGGAGTCCAGAACCAGAGGCCACAGTTTAAGAATAAGGGGTAGGCCATTTAGAATGGAGTTGAGGAAAAACTTTTTCACCCAGAGAGTGGTGGATATGTGGAATGCTCTGCCCCAGAAGGCTTTGGAGGCCAAGTCCCTGGATGCTTTCGAGAAAGAGATGGCTAGAGCTCTTAAAGATAGTGGAATCAAAGGTTATGGGGATAAGGCAGGAACTGGATACTGATTGTGGATGATCAGCCATGATCACAGTGAATGGCGGTGCTGGCTCAAAGGGCCGAATGGCCTACTCCTGCACCTATTATCTGTTGTCTATTTTCTATTGTCATTCACCCTATTTATGCCCCTCATTATTTTCTACACCTCCATAAGATCACCTCTCAGTCTCCTACGCTCCAAGGTATAAAGTTGCTTTCAATCCCTCCCTATAACTTAGCCTCTTAAGTCCTGGCAACATCTTTGTAACATCCGTCCATCACGCGAAGATACAAAAGCTTGAGAGAACTAAACACCAGTCTCTAGGACAGCTTCTATCTCACTGTTATCAGACCTTGAATGTTCCTCTGGTATGCTAGATATGGTTTCTTGATCTCCCAATCTACCTCATGGGAACTCTTGAACTTTATCTGCCTCCACTGCACTTTCTCTGTAGTTACAATGTTATATTCTGCAGTCCCTTTCTTCCTACTACGTCATTGCACTTGCAGGAGCCATGATCTATTTATTGCCTGTCTGTATTGTATTTGTTTTGAGCATCCTCCCTCTGGGTTACGTGGGTTTGGGTGACGGCAGAAACAAATAAATATAGTCACCTGTTCTCTGCACTGTGGTACAGAGAGGGGATGAGTAGGGAGTGATTATTTTTTGACGGCTGTTCGTCTTTGTTTTGTTACATGCCTTAAGGAGATCTGTTTTTTTTTGTGAGAATGATGTAATGGTTTTTTGGAGGTCACCTGATGTAAATTTCCCACCGATGTGAGGTCACGTGATGACATGTGCACCACGGGTATATAAGGGTAAACCCCAGATGACGCAGTTAGTTTTTAGGTTTTAGATTTCTGGCTGGAACGTACGGTGTCTCCGTTTCTGTTGTGTATTTGTTTTTATGACGCAGTTTCATTTTTAAAACGGAGTGTTGCGTTCTGTTGCAACATACAATATTATTGGACTGGAAATTTTTGGCTAGATGTGCAGATTTACCCTATTCCAGCAGTAGAAGGGAGAGTGAAAACTTTATCGAAGTACAGGACCGAAGGATTGAGAGGAGTCGTCATCGTTTGGCAGTCTAACAAAGGATCGACCTTATTGAGTCTTCGTTGAAGGAGTAGCAACCTGCATCATAGATAACTCTTGCTAAAAGAAAAGAGTTCATGCAAAGGTTTGCTCTCTCTAGAATTTAAGGTCAATTGTTTTAAACTGTTTATTTACTGCATCGCCAATCCTTTGGACAGAACCAGCAGGAAAGTCGCGTCTATGAAGCAATCCTTCTCCAGGGAAGTCTCTCCCAATTGAACATATAAATCTGTTGGACTTTCGAATTGACCATTTTAAGAACTATATCTGACTTTATCACTTCAGGAACTGTTTTTGCATTTAATGCTCTAAGAACCAGTGCCGAGTGACGATTTGTTGAATGGCTGCATAATGCTTAACTTCTGGTTAAGATTTTCGTTTTTTTTCCTTGTCATTTATCCGTGTTTAATAAATGTTTGGTTGTTTTTATATAACCTATCTAGATTGATATTCATTGTTGCCGGTTACATAACAGTTTGAATTTGATCCAATTACACTTGTCTCACTTCTCTTTGGTTTACGGGAAGTACGGAAGAGTTGAATTATTTTATTGGTGGTTTGCAACAAAGGATTAATCTTAGTTTTTCAACTTGGGATTCAATTAGTTGGAAGCACGTCATACAGTGCGATACTTCCTCACTACACCTCTCAGTTACTTTTAGTTTGTATTCAAGTAGTTGCTACAGTACTTATGCCTCGTGTGATCTGCCTGGCTGTCTTGAAAACATTTTTCACTGTAACTCGGTAAATGTGACAATAATAAAACAATGCCAATAATCCAAATTGAGCACTTGTCATCAGAGCAGAAATGAAAGATGGGTCAGACATAATCCAAGTGTAGGGACGAACAAAATATGTGGATACTTAGTGGCTTAGTACAGTGTGGCAATTGCTCCGTACAAGACCATAAGAAATTGCAAAGAGTTGTGGACACAGGTCAGGACACCACAGGAAACTAGGCTCCCCTCCGTGGACTCTATCCACATTTCTCACAGCCTTGGTAAAGCAGCCATCATACTTAATGAGATATAGCACGGAGTAGATCCCCTCTTGACCCTTCAAGCTGCAATGCCCAGTGACCCTCAATTTAACCCTAGCCTAATCATGTGACAATTTGCCATGAACAAAGATGTCTTTAAAACTTTATCAAAAGTCTTGGATCTGGACTTACAGCCAAATTTACTTACAGCAATTTTTGTGATTACTGTATTTCATTGGAAGCAGGATATATTCCTGTTTCCACTCAGCAGATGATAGCCTTTTCAACTTTATTGGCCAGGAGAGCCGCTTTACTTAAATGGAAGGATCCTAATCCACCTACTGTTTTGTATTGGCTTTCCTCCAGCATGTCCTGTTTATATTTAGAGAAATTAAGGAGTCAGACATTTGACACATCCTTTAAATTCAAAGAAATCTGGCGACATTTTATTCAATATTTTCATATGATTTGATTTATTGATTTTTGTACTGACTCTCCTCCAGTTATTTTTCTGAAGTTTTGGATTTGATCAGAAAGTTTTTCTTTTCTTGGTTTTACTCTCAGTATGGACTGCCCAGTCCACTTTTTTTTCTCTTTTTTGTTTTTGGTTGTATAGAACAGTGGGGGATTTTTCCCACATAAAAATTTCAAAAAGTTTTTTTTCTCATCGTGAATTGATAAGAGGAGAATTAATTATCTTTTTCCTTATTATACATTCTATATCGGATTAATACTATGCCTGATTTTAATAATGTTTATTTCACTTTCTTTATGTATTGTTATTGATAAATATATTTGAGATAATTCTCCTCTTGTTTGTATATATGCTCTTTATCGATCAATAAAAAGATGGAAAAAAATTTGCAATGACCAATGACCGTGTTGTTGGACTGTGGGAGAAAAACTGGAACACCCAGAGGAAACCCATGCAGTCACGGGGAGGACATGCAAACGATTACATCATCATAATCAAAGACCCAACCCAGCCCAGATATTATCATTTCTCTCCTCTTCCCTTGGACAGAAGATACAAAGGCCTGAAAGGTCACTGTACTCAAGGAAAGTTTTATTGATTATATTATATAGTTCCCTTGTATGCTAACTTGGATTCTTGACCTTGCTATCTACCTCATTATGATCTTGTGCCTTATTGTTTACCTGCACTGCACTTTCACTGTAGCTATCACACTTTATTCTTCGTAAACACAAAATACTCTGCAAATGCTGGGTTCAAAGCAACACTCGCAACACGCTGGAGGAACTCAGCAGGTCGGGCAGCATCCATGGAAACGATTAGTCACTGTTTCGGGCCGGAACCCTTTGCTTCTTCCCTCTTCAGTCCTGACGGAGGGTCCTGGCCCAAAACGTTAACTGATCGTTTCTACAGATGCTGCCCGACTTGCTGAGTTCCTCCAGCGTGTTGTGAGTGACACCTTATTCTTCATTGTTATTTTTTTACCTTGCTCTACCTCAGTGTACTGTGTAATAATTTGATCTGTATGGACGGTATGCAAGGCAAACTTTTCACTGTATCTCAATACATGTGACAATAATAAACCAATTCCAATTCCAGGTACTCAGTGGGTTGGGAAGCAGCGTTTTGGATCAAGACCCCACATCTGGACAGGATGAAGGATCTTGGCCTGAAATGTTGACTGTCCCTTTCTCTTCACAGATGCTGCCTGACCCGCTGCATTCCTCCAGCATTTTGTTTGTTGCCCAAATTCCAGCATTTGAGGTCTCTTGTGTCCCCCAGTGAAGTTAACCTTTATGTAGAATATACAGGTTTGTGCGTTTGGAAAAATAAACACCATGGATCCATTAAGGAAAATTTAAGTTTGCTTTGGGGGCTTTTTCAGTGTTGTTATCAGATGATCTTCAATAGCTGAAACTAAAATCTCATTTTCAAAGACCAACTGGCTAAAAGAGGCAGAAGATGAAAAGTTGCAAATTACCTTCTATCAAGTGCTTAAAGCATGAATTTTTAATAATTTAGAGTTTTATCAAGATCGTCGAACAGAACAAGCCTGCTTTTGTTTACTACCAGTTATCTTTGACAGCCATTGACTAGACACAAAGAAAGAAAGGTTGGATCAATAAGGCAATGTAACACTAAAGGTAAGAGGCTAGACCGAGATCAGTGTTATGCTTGGTGTCTATGAGATCTGGATTATACTGCTGATATGATAGAAAGAGTGGGCAATAGAACAAGATAAAGTCATTATATTCATCCCGTGATCTCCATGGCAAAAAGAAAATGAGACACAAACAGCTTAAGAACCATGGCTAAGGCAGAAAAGATTGAGAATGTGATAAAAATTTTCACCCTGGGACTAGCAGGCAGTAATACATCAGAAGACTTGTTCCCCTGCATATCAATCAGGACGCACGATTATTGTCATTTGGAAAATATTGTGGATCTGAAAATGCTCTGCCATATCTAAATACAAAAAGCATTTGCTTCAATATTGAAGCAAAAGGCACGTCAGAATGGAAATATGGCAACAGAGAGGATTGTAAGTGAAAGATT
The DNA here is from genome assembly GCF_963921235.1 of Mobula hypostoma. Classification (NCBI taxonomy): domain Eukaryota; kingdom Metazoa; phylum Chordata; class Chondrichthyes; order Myliobatiformes; family Myliobatidae; genus Mobula; species Mobula hypostoma. The sequence continues at coordinate 10,955,448 of NC_086107.1, forward strand.
TATGTAAAATTCTGTAAATAAAAAAGAGTAACTAAGTAACATCTGGCTGCATCTGGAAGTCACTCTCGGTATAATAAGAGGGGCATAACTTTAAATATAGAGGGGTTGTCAGAGGTAGGTTTTTTACATAGAGAATGCTGGGTATGTGGAATGCCCTGGCAGGGATGGTGTTAGAGACAGATGTACGAGACTGTTAGGTAGGCACGTGAATGATAGAATAATGGAGGATATGTGGGAGAGAATAGACTGATTTTGGAGTAGGATAATGAGTCAGTACAACATAGTGGGCCAAAAGACCTGGACTGTGCTGTACTGTTCTAGGTTCTATGTTTTAATGTCTATGTTCATTCTTCATTGCTTCATGCCTCCTTCTCTGACTTTGCCAACATAACCACTCCTTTCTTATAAGGTTTCCTCCTTCTCAAGTGGACCCACAGGGAATGGAAGGAAAATGGATGAAGAAAGTAAAGGCTGCATTTGTATAGCACCTTTCACGTGCTCCTGAAGGATGTCACAGTCCACGGAGTACTGTAAAAAGTTATGAATAGGGCACTTCTTACTGGCTGGAGTTGGTGGTCAGGACCTGTGCAAACTTTCAGGCATGCACCATCAAATGGATTTGCTGCCTGACCACTGACCAGTGGAGTCACAGGTCCAGACGATGCCCCCAAGCCCTGCCCTGCAGAAGCCTGCAATGAACCGGTCAAACTCAGTGCCAGGCCAGAGACTCCATTCATCTAGTGAAGACACAAGAGATTTTTACGGTCAGCTTTATTTGACACAATCACACAGTGAAATATCATTTGTGTCAGCGACCAATACAATCTGACAGTGTGCTATGGACAGCCTGCAAATGTACCATGCTCATAGCCAGCACAGCATGCCGCAGCGACCGCTCTCCGCTGAACATCAACGACTCCTCCATAGAGGTCGTTAAGAGCACCAAATTTCTTGGTGTTCACCTGGCGGAGAATCTCACCTGGTCCCTCAACACCAGCTCCATAGCAAAGAAAGCCCAGCAGCGTCTCTACTTTCTGCGAAGGCTGAGAAAAGTCCATCTCCCAGCCCTCATCCTCACCACATTCTACAGAGGTTGTATTGAGAGCATCCTGAGCAGCTGCATCATTGCCTGTTTCGGGAATTGCACCATCTCGGATCGCAAGACCCTGCAGCGGATAGTGAGGTCTGCTGAGAAGATCATCGGGGTCTCTCTTCCCACCATCACAGACATTTACACCACACGCTGCATCCGTAAAGCAAACAGCATTTTGAAGGACCCCACGCACCCCTCATACAAACTCTTCTCCCTCCTGCCATCTGGCAAAAGGCACCGAAGCATTCGGGCTCTCACAACCAGACTATGTAACAGCTTCTTCCCCCAAGCCATCAGAATCCTCAATACCCAGAGCCTGGACTGACACCAACCTACTGCCCTCTACTGTGCCTATTGTCTTGTTTATTATTTATTACTATTTATTGTAGTTTCTGCACTGTTTTGTGCACTTTATGCAGTCCTGGATAGGTCTGTAGTATAGTTTTTGTGTTTTTTCTTATGTAGTTCAGTGTAGTTTTTGTATTGTTTCATGTAGCACCATGGTCCTGGAAAACGTTGTCTCATTTTTACTGTGTTCTTTATCAGCAGTTATGGTTGAAATGATGATAAAAGGTGACTTGACTTGACTTGATCAACTAACTAGCCTAACCTGTACTTATTTTTGGAATATTGTGGTGGGAAACTGGAGCAGCTGAAGGAAACACACATGGAGAATGTACAAACTCCTTACAAACAGCAGCGGGAATTGAATCCCAGTCTTTTGATTGCTCCTCAAGAGGACCACAACCTCGTTGTAGGATTTGGTGGTTTGCATGCCTCAGTGATGCGGAGAGCTATGTTGGTTGGGGTCAGGTCTTTATGCTTTGGCTCTTGGTTGGGTCACCCATGCCAAACAGGTCAAAGGGTAGAGGCCGGACTAAGAGCTGTCCACCGGTCCTCCAGCTCAAGGCGAACACCCCTGACCGGTAAAACAAAATTGTTAGGGAAACAGCAATCCTTCTACATCTGAGTGTGATGGTATTCCCAATTTTCCAGCCGGGGCTTGCGTGACTGACAGTAGTGAAAACAGAGAAAGCTACTGACATGGTAAAGGAAGCCCTGAACATCGCCAGAGATGAAGGGTCTTAATTGCTGCCATAAATGCCAGCGGCTTAATGGGTAGTAAGTAAGTCTTTTGATTGCTGGTGCTGTTACGCTACACTGCTGTACTGCTAGACTACACATGCTGGGATCTGGAGCAGAGAATAAGGTGCTGGAGGAACTCAATAGATCAGGCAACAGCTCTGCAGGGAAACGAACCGCCAGTGTTTCGAGACCCTTCATCTGGACAGAATGCATCCTATATCCATTCCAGGCTTGAACCGTACAGAATAAGTATTAATTTTTACTTTATTTGAAAACAATATTTACCCCATTGCATAGTACTGGTTAAACCTGAATACTGACCTGTAATTGAAATAACAAATTAGGAATGTGAGAAAGAGAATTCTGTCTTATCCGTATTGGGCATCCCCTACAAACAGACAAACTTGGTGAACTTCCCTCTCCCGTGCACAATCAATTCATGCTTACTCAGTCCCTGCTGGGGCCCTACCCCTCAGCATTCTGAGTTTGCCTAGTAGCTCATGCATTAAGTGCCGGGACCGAACTGTTGCACTGAATTCCATTCCATCCGACTGTGTAGTGAGACATCAATTTCCATGGAGACTTCTCGGATCAGATCAAAGCTTTAACAAGAGGAGAAGAAACAACAACTCAGCAACGAGCTAATGAAACAGCTCAGAAATCCAGGCTCAGTTCTCATAAGATTAGAAACGTCAGCCGAATCTGCATTTATATTTCATGCTTTTTTTTCTCTCCAGAGATACCTTGTGTCAATTATGACTGAATTTTTGCTTTGGATTCAGCAGTACCTCATTTTACTGGTCTGACACCAGCTGAAATGATCCGAGTGCCTCTGTATTTTTACCTTAGATTTCTTTCTAAAGTCTACTGGAAGCAGCCGCCTGTCAGAGGAGGCATCCAGATTAGAATTAATTGGAACAGGGAACATCCTTAAAAATTTGTTCGTGAGATGATGGCGTCATTGGGAAGGCTGGTATTTATTCCCCTGAATGACTTTGAACTGAGTACAGCTGTGAACAGAACATTTTTGTCATTGAGTCCTGTAGCAGGAAACAGGCCCTTCAGACCATCGATCTAATGCTGTCTCTAAAGAATCCATTACATCAATCTAGAATCAGAATCAGATTTATTATCCCCAACATATATTGCTAAATTTACTATTTTGTGGCAGCAATACATCAAATACACCATAAATTACAGCAAGAAAAAAATATATTTCTGCTTGTTAGTGTAAATATCTAATCAACCAATTATGCGGCAGCAACTCAATGCACAGAAGCATGCAGATATGGGCAAGAGATTCAGTTGTTTAGGCCAAACAGCAGAATGGAGCAGAAATGTGATCTAAATGACTTTGACCATAGAATGATTGGTTGGTGCCAGGCGGGGTGGTTTGAGTATCTCAGAAATTGCTGATCTCCCAGGATTTTCAAGCACTCCAGTCTTCAGAATTTACGAGGAATGGTGTGAGGAACATAGAACCATTCAATGAGTGGCAGTTCTATGGACAAAAGTGCCTTGTTAGTGGGACAGTTTGGAGGAGAATGGTCAGACTGGCTCAAGCTGACAGGATAGCAACAGTAATCACACACTTTCACTCCATGGCCTTATCATTTATATTTGTAATTAATTAAGTAGTACAATAAGAAATATATATAAAAATAGTGAGGTAGTGTTCACTGTCAGTTCAGAAATCTGATGGCTGAAGGGAAGAATTTGTTCCTAAAACATTGAGTTTGTGTCTTCGGACTCCTGATGGTGGCAATTGGCGATGAATCATGATTGAAGGAAGATTTTAGCTGGGAGATTAATGTCCAAGGATACACATTGTATCGAAAGGATAGGCAGGAAGGCAGGAGTGTTGGTGTGGCTCTATTGGTAAAAATGAAATTAAATCATTAGAAAGAGGTGACATAGGGTCAGAAGGTGTTGAATTATTGTGGATAGAGCTAAGGAACTGCAAGGGTAAAAAGACCCTGCTGGGAGTTGTATACAGACCCATACGCAGTAGTAACGATGTGTTCTACAAGTTACAATAGGAGAAAGAAAATGCATGCCAAAAGGGTAATGTTACAGTAGTCATGGAGGATTTCAATCTGCAGGTAGATTGGGAAAAGCAGGTTGGTGTGGGATTCCAAAAGGGAGAATTTGTAGAATGCGTAAGAGATGGCTTTTTAGAGCAGCTCGTGGTGGAGCCCAATAAAGGATCAGCTATTCTAGATCGGTGTTGTGCAATGAACTAGAATTGATTAAAGAGCTTAAGGTAAATGAACCCTGAGGGGACAAGTGATCATAATATGATCAAATTCATGCTGCAACTTGAGAAGGTGAAGCCAAAGTCAGGTGTATCAGTATTACAGTGGAGTAAAGAAAATTATAGAGGCTTGAGGAGGGGTTGGCCATAAGTAATTGAAAAAGAATAATGGCAGAGCAGCAATGGCTGAAATTTCTGGAAACAATTTGAAAGGCACAGGATATATACATCCCAAATAGCCAGAAGTATTCTAAAGTCAAGATGACACACCCGTGGCTAACAAGGAATGTCAAAGCCATCATAGAAGTCAAAGAGAGGGAATATAATAGAGGAATAATTAGTGGAAAGTTAGAGAATTGGGAAGCTTTTAAAAACCAACAGAAAGCAACTAAAGAAGGTAAAGTTGGAATATGAAAGTAAACTAGCCAGTAATATTAAAGAGGATACCAAAAGTTTCTTCAGATACATTAAGTGTAAAAGAGAGGGGAGAGTGGAAATTGGATGACTGGTCGTGCCTTACGAACCTGATTGAATTTTTTGAGAATGTGGCTAAACACTTTGATGAAAGTTGAACAGTAGATGTAATGTATATGGATTTCAGCAAGGCACTTGATAAGGAACCCCATGCAAGGCTCATTGAGAAAGTAAGGAGGCAAGGGGTCCAAGGGGACATTGTTTTGTGGATCTAGACCCGGCTTGCCCACAGAAGGCAAAGAGTGGTTGTAGACGGGTCATATTCTGCATGGAGGTTCGTGACCAGTGGAGTGCCTCAGGGATCCGTTATGGGTCCCCTACTCATAGTGATTTTTATAAATGACCTGGATGAGGAAGTGGAGGGATCGGTTAGTAAATTTGGGGATGACAAAAAGTTTGGGGGTGTTGTGGGTAGTGTGGAGGGCTGTCAGAGGTTACAACGGGACATTATTAGGATGCAAAACTGGGCTGAGAAGTGGAAAATGGAGTTCAGCCCAGATAAGTGTGAGGTGGTTCATTTTGGGAGGTCAAATATGATGGTAGAATGTAGTATTAATGTTAAGACTCTTGGTAGTGTGGAGGATCAGAGGGAACTTGGGATCCAAGTTCATAGGACACTCAAAGCTGCTGTGCAGGTTGACTCTGTGGTTAAAAAGGCATATGGTGCATCAGCCTTCATCAATCATGGGATCGAGTTTAGGAGCCGAGAGGTAATGTTGCAGCTATATAAGACCCTGGTCAGACCCCACTTGGAGTACTGTGCTCAGTTCTGGTCACCTCACTACAGGAAGGACGTGGAAACCATAGAAAGGGTGCAGAGTAGATTTACAAAGACATTGCCTGGATTGGGGAGCATGCCTTATGAGGATAGGTTGAGTAAATTCAGCCTTTTCTCCTTGGAGTGATGGAGGATGAGGTGACCTAGCTGAGGTATATAAGATGATGAGAAGCATTGGTCGTGTGGATAGTCAGAGACTTTTTCCCAGAGCTGAACTGGCTAGCACGAGAGAGCACAGTTTTAAGGTACTTGGAAGTAGGTACAGATGAGATGTCAGGGATAAGTTGCTTACGCAGAGAGTGGTGAGTGCGTGGAATGGGCTGCTGGCAACGGAAGTGGAGGCGGATACGATAGGGTCTTTTAAGACACTCCTGGATAGGTACATGGAGCTCAGAAAAATAGAGGGCTATGGGTAATCCTAGGTAATTTCTAAGGTAAGGACATGTTCGGCACAGCTTTGTGGGCTGAAGGGCTTGTATTGTGCTGTAGGTTTTGTATGTTTCTATTTTTCTAAACTATTGCTGGAAAGGTAGTAATGGGGTCAAGGAAATGGTGGATGAACTGAAAAAGAATTTGGCATCAGTTTTCATTGTGTAAGACTCTAGTAGTACGGAGGAAGTGCAAGGTGTCTGGGGTCATAAAGCGTGTGGAGTTACCATTACTAGAGAATGTTCTTGGGAAACTGAAAGTTCTGAAGATAGAAAGGTCACCTGGACCAGATGGTGTACACCGCTGGGTTGTGAAAGAGGTGGCTGAAGAGATCATGGAGACATTAGTAATAATCTTTCAAATATCCTTCTGGAATGGTTCCATAAGACTGAAAAATTGCAAATGTCACTCCACTCTTCAAGAAGGGAGAGAGGCAGAAGAAAGGAATTATAGGCCAGTTAGTCTGACCTCAGTTGATGGGAGGATGTTGGAGTCGATTGTTAAGGATGTGGTTTGAGGGTATTTGGAGGCACATGGTAAAATTAGATTAGATTAGATTAGATTAGATTGAACTTTATTGTCATTGTGCTGAGTACAAATACAAAGCCAATGAAATGCAATTAGCATCTGACCACAAGTGCAAGAGAATAGTATTATTTACAAAATAATTGCGAATAAAAAGTAAGTGCTACAGCACACAAATATAAAAGTACTGAGACAGTACAATATGGGTGCAATACTGCTTAGCGCTGTGATGTGAGGTTCAGCAGGGTCACAGCCTCAGGGAAGAAGCTCTTCCTGTGCCTGCTGGTGTGGGAGCGGAGGCTCCTGTAGCCCCTACCGGATGGGAGAAGAGTAAAAAGTCCATGGTTAGGGTGAGATGCATCCTTGATAATGCTTTTCACCCTACCCAGGCAGCGTTTATGGTAGATGTTCTCGATGGTAGGCAATTGGGTGCCGATAATCCGCTGGGCAGTTTTCACCACACGCTGGAGTGCTTTGCGGTCCGATACGGGACAATTGCCATACCACTGAGATGCAGTTGGTGAGTATGCTCTCAATGGTACAGCGGTAAAAGTCCGTCAGTATCCTGGGACAGAGGTGAGCTTTCTTGATGCTCCGCGGGAAATAAAGGCGCTGTTGCGCCTTTTTGATCAGGATGGAGGAGTTCAGGGACCAGGTGAGATCCTCGGAAATGTGGACCCAAGGAATTTGAGGCTTGATACACACTCCACTACAGCTCTATTGATGTAGATGGGAACGTGAGTGTGGCTCCTAGCATGGCTGAAGTCCACAATGATCTCCTTGGTCTTCCGGGTGTTAAGGGCCAGGTTGTTATTGGCACACCATGTGGCCAGGTGTTGGACCTCATCCCTGTAGGCCATCTCGTCATTCCCTCTGATCAGGCCAACCACCGCGGTGTCATCTGCAAACTTGATTATGGAGTTAGAACTGTGCACAGTAACGCAGTCATAGGTGAAAAGGGAGTACAGATGATAGGCCATAGTCTGCATGGTTTCCTCAAGGGAAAATCTTTCCTGACAAATTTGTTGGAATTCTTTGAAGAAATAAACATGCAGGATAGATGAAGGAGAATCGGTTGATGTTGTGTACTTGGACTTTCAGAAGGCCTTTGACAAGATGCCACACATGAGGCTGCTTAACAAGCTATGAGCCCATGTTATTACAGGAAGGACTCTAGCATGGATAAAGCAGCGGCTGATTAGCAGGAGGCAAAGAGTGGGAATAAAGGGAGCCTTTTCTGGTTGGCTGCTGGTGACTAGTGGTGTTCCACAGGTGCATAGGGCTTTAGGCTTCCTTGTGCAGGATTCCCTGAGGTTAACTTGCAGGTTGAGTTTGTGGTGAGGAAGGCAAATTTGATGTTAACGTTCATTTCAAGAGGACGAGAATATCAAAGTAAGGATGTAATGTTGAGACTTTATAAAGCACTGACGAGGCCTCACTTAGAGTATTGTGAGTAGTTTTGGGCCCCTTTTCTTAGAAGGGATGCGCTGAAAGTGGAGTGGGTTCAAAGGAGGTTCATAAAAATGATTCCAGGATTAAACAGCTTGTCATATGAAGACTGTTTGACGGATCTGGGCCTGTATTCACTGGAATTCAGAACATTGAGGGGTGACCTAATTAAAACCTATTGAATGGTGAAAGGCCTTGATACAGGGGATGTTTCCTATCGTGGGATTGTCTAAGGCTAGAGGATACAGCCTCAGAATAGAGGGGTGTCCTTTTAGAACAGAGATGAGGAGGAATTTCTTTAGCCAGAGAGTAGCAAATCTGTGGAATTCTTTGTCTCAGGCAGCTGGGGAGACCAAGTCTTTATATATATTTAAGACTGATAGGTTCTGGATTGGTCAGGGCATGAAGGGATACAGGGAGAAGGCAGGAGGTTGGGGCTGGGAGGAAAAATGGATCAGCCATGATGAAATGGCCTAATTCTGCTCCTATATCTTATGATCATAAGGTCAATGAGAAGAGGGCACGTTGTTGGTGATGTGTGTTCTTAACGATGGATACCATGTTTTGAGGCATTGCATACTGAAGATTTGAAGATTTGAAGATGATGGGGAGCTGGTTGAATTCACAACCCTCTCAGCATTTGCTGATCCTGTGCACTGACCCCTCTATACCAGACGATGTCACAACAAGAAAAAACGTTCTCTCTGGAACATTGGTAGGAATTTGCAGGAGTTTCTGGTGACACACCAATCCTGTTCTAATACTATTTATTATCCTTGCATTCACATTAACTCTCACTATTCAGCCATACCTTAGGAACACCTTACAATTGCCAATTGATTTAGCAACCTGCACTTCTTTAAGATGTGGGAGGTCAACGTGGTGCCCAGTGGACATGGGAAGATCATGGAAACACCACACGGACAGCACCCAAGGTCACAATTGAACCCAGATCTCTGATCTGTGAGCCAGAGGATGAAACTGTGCAATTCATTGCCACAGATGGCAGTGGAGGCCAAGTGATTGGGTATATTTAAAGCAGAGGTTGATAGGTTCTTGATTAGTAGGAGTGTCAAAGATTACAGTAAGAGGGCAGAAGAAACGGGCTGAGAGGGATAATAAATCAGCCATGATGGAATGGCAGAGCAGACTCAATGGACTGAATAGCCGAATTCTGCTCCCATGTCTCATGGTCTCTAGCAGCTGCCCCATTGCTATAGGCCTGAAGGGACATGGAGATCTGCTAAAGACATCAAATTTCTTCCATAAAGGGAATTAGTGAACAAAGCCTTTGTTTTCCCAAATATCCTTTAGTTTCATGTCTATTATTAATATGTTTTTATTTACGTTCCAAATGTATTTAATGAACTGAATTTAAATTTCCCATCTACCATGACAGGATCCGAACACTTCCGTCCAGACATTTAACCAAGTCCTCTGAATTGCTTATGCAGTAATCTCATCAGTCCAATTTCAAATAGGCAAAGTTCTAATCATCTTTCTCTGGTCGCAAACATGAGGCCATCAATTTATCCCAACACCTCTGTCAGTTCAGATTCAGATTTATGTATCACATATACACGGAAACATGTAGTGAACATGTTGTTTGCATTAAGTAGCGGAGCTAAGGATGTGCTTAGGGCAGCCGGCAGATGTAGCCATACACTCCAGTGCCAATGTAGCATTCCCATGATGCTCGGCAGGACAAACAGAACACCAAAAGGACAATAGCAAAGCTAACCCTTTTCCTCCCTCCCAGCTACACACACCCACAAGTAGTCCTCCAGCTCCAAGACAGGCATCCAACCCTCCAGTCTTCAGCCATCAAACTTTTGACATCTAGGTTTCCAATCCACCCTTAGGCTTCGATCATTGATGTCGACACCCAGACTAGCCGATGATGGGACCTAAAATCGAGCCTCAAACACCAGGTGTGCCAACTCACTGGACCTTGTGCCTCCTCATGCCTCCTGATTGCATGGACATCCAGTCACAGGACCGTCCTGCGATAGCCCAACATCCATGGGTGTTCTTCGTCACCCATCCGTGTTGCTGGCTTACAACAGAAACAGGAATGACAAGAAAAGGTGATGTCTCACAAGGCAGCATCCATCATTAAGGACCTGCCCTCTTCCCATTGCTACTATTAAGGAGGAGGCACAGGAGCCTGAAGATACAAACTCGATGTTTTAAGAACAACTTTTTCCCCTCTGCAATCAGATTTCTATACGGACAGCATCAGAATTAGATTTAATATCAATTAATATCAATATTAATGGCATAGGTCATGAAATTTGTTGTTTTGTGACAATGGTACAGTGCAATACCTAATTAAAAAACTATAAATTACTAAAAGATTTATGTAATTAAATTGGGGTGGCAAGGTGGAGTTACTGACCCCCAGACTAGCCAATAATGGCTAGTACAATACCTTTGCTCTGTTTTTGCACACTCAGTTAATTTAATTATTGTTTTTTTTCATTATGTGTCATGTCGAATGACATAGGCGATCATGATCTTTCCATGACTACGATTGTTCTTGGCAAATATTTCTGCAGAAGTGGTTTGCCATTGCCTTCTTCTGGGCAGTGTCTTTACAAGACAGATAACCCTAGCTATTATCAATACTGATCAGATATTGTTTGCCTGGCGTCAGTGGTCACATAACCAAGACTTGTGACATGCACCAGCTGCTCATAGGACCGTCCATCACCAGCTTCCATGGCTTCATGTCACCCTGATCGGGGGGCCAAGCAGGTGTTACACCTTGTCCAAGGGTGACCTGCAGGCCAGCAGAGGGAAGGAGCGCCTTACACTTCCTTTTGTAGAGACGTATCTCTATTCTGCCACACCAATTTAATTATCTCTCTCTCTCTCTCTCTCTTACTGTAATTTATAGTTTTTAAATTATGTATTACAGTGTACCATTGTCACAAAACAACAAATTTCATGACATATGCCAGTGATATTAAGCCTAATTCTGATTCTCCCCTCCAGCCCAGTAAACTATCTCTTCCTTGCTTTAAATTCAGTGGCTTGCTCCAGGAGGTTTGGTAATATACTGACAGAAAAAGAAAGATCCTTCTCATCTCCATCTTAATTGTTGACCTATTATTCCAACATGACATCATCAATACTCTCTTTTGTCTGTCTCAGTGAGATCAAAACCAATGTGTAAAGATTGGATATTGGTATTGATTTATTTATTGTTGTCACTACGCCCGCTTAGCTGGGGCTCGTGTCAATTGATTATTGTCGCAAGTACCGAGATACAGTGAAAAGCTTTGGTTTTGCATGCTGTCATAACTGATCATGCCATATGTTTGTACATCAAGGCAGTAAGAAGGAAACAGAAGGCAGAATCTAGTGAACACGAGAAAGTCTGCAGATACAGGAAATCTAAAGCAACACACACAGAATGCTGGAGGGAACTGAAGATGCCAGAATAAAAAGGTGGGGGAGGGAAAGGAGGATCGCTAGAAGGGTGATAGGTGAAGCCAGGTGACGGGGAAAGGTAAAGGGCTGGGGAGGAAGGAATCTGATTGGAGAGGTGGACCACAGGAGAAAGGAAAGGAGGAGGGGACCTGGGGGGAAGTGATAGGCTGTTGAGGAGAGGGAAGAGGCCAGAGTGGGGAATAGAAGATGAGGGGAGGGGGAGGGAATTTTTACTGGAAGAAGAAATCAAATGTAGAATATAGTGCTACAGTTACAGAGAAAGTACAGCCAGGTATTGGTATTGGTGTTGGGTTATTATTGCCACACCTTGTCTTGCATACTAGTTAATAGTTCGGCATGGACTTGATAGGCCGAAGGGCCTGTTTCTGTGCTGTAGTTTTCTGTGAATCTACTATTCATACAGACCCAATCATTAAACAGTGCATTGAGGCAGAACAGGGTGAAACAATAACAATGCAGAACAAAGTGTAAAAGGTATGGAGAACATGTAATGCAAGTAGACAACAAGGTGTAAGATCAAGAATCAACTGATCATACATGGGAACTATTCAATAGCCTTATGACAGTTGGTTAGACTGGTGGTGGACTTGGGCCTGGTGGTATGTGTATCTTCTGCTCGATGGGAAAGGGAAGAAGAGGGAATGGTTGGAGTAAGTAGGGTCTTTCATTATGCTGGCTGCTTTATTCAGGCAGCAAGAAGTACAGACAAGTCCATGGACAAGTCATGGTTCCCGTGATGTGCTTATTGGGCCCACAAGTCTGCAGTTTCTTGTGATCACATGCAGAGCAGTTTACGTTCCAAGCCGTTATGCATCCAGACAGAATGGTTTGTTTTGGTGCATTTGTAAAAATTGGTAATTGCTGTCAGAGACATGCCAAGTGTCTTTAGTCTCCTGAGGAAGTAAAGGCACTGGTGAGCTTGCTTGGCCAGCAGATAAAGTGTAAGAGCCATGACAAATAGACTGAGAGAGCAAGAGCAACACACACAAAATGCTGGAGGAGCTCAGCAGGCCAGGCAGCATTTATGGAAAAAAGTACAGTCGACATTTCGGCCCGAGACGTCAACTGTACTGTTTTCCATAGATGCTGCCTGACCTGCTGAGTTACTCCAGCATTTTGTGTGTGTTGCTTGGATTTCCAGCATCTGCAGATTTTCTCTTGTTTGTGAGAGAAGAAGAATTCATCCTTTAGTGTATGAAAGTTTCTTTCAAGAATCTGAGAACCATAAGACCATAAGACTTAGGAGCAGACTTAAGCCATTCAGCCCATCAAGTCTGTTCTGCTGTTCCATTGTGGCTGATTTATTATCTCTCTCAACCTGTTCTCCTGCCTTCTCCTTGTAACCTTTGACACCCTTGCTAATCAAGAACCTGTCAACCACTGCTTTAAATATGCCCAATGGCTTGGCCTTCACTGACATCTGTGACATTAAATTCCACAATTTCACCACCCTTTGGCTAAAGAAATTCCTCCTTATCTCTGTTCTAAAGGTAGGTCCTTCTATTCTGAGGCTGTGTCCTCTAGTCTTAGACTCTCCCATTATAGAAAACAGCCTCTACACATCCACAAAGCAGTGGGATTGAAACTGTTGGTGGCATGTGCTCTCAGGTTTTTCTTGGGAAATCTGTAGTTCAAGGCTCTTGCCTGCACAATCATCTCTCATAAGACTGGAACAGCCTTCAATAAGGGTGTACCACTCTATAAACAATCAAAAGTGGATGCAAAATTCCAGTTATGGTCTTACCAGCATCCTGAACAGTCATAGCAATCCCCAAGTGAAGGAGAGCTTTACGAACCAACGTCATATTTCCTCCCAAGCAGCGCTCCTCTGCAGCGAGAGCACAGCCTGTGGGAAAGTTACAGGAAAGAACAACTCTGCCTTCTCAGTCAAAAGACACAGACAAAACTCAAAGCTTTAATGATGTCTCCAGGCCAACTAAGGGGAAAGCAACAACAGAAAAGCTGTCTATTAAGGCTGTGGGGAGAGAGGTTCCACAAATTTCAAACGAGGCAGCTCTCCTGGGAAATAATTAGATTTTTGACTTTAATTGGGAGGCAAGGGCCTTAAAGGGAGAAAGAGCTGGAAATGGAATAAATATCAAATGAATTGATTTGTATGATTACATCTGTTAGGAGGAAATGAAACTCAGCCATTTCTTCCAACATTGTCGAAAAAAAGGTCATAAAATATAGACAACACACATCAAAGTTGCTGGTGAACGCAGCAGGCCAGGCAGCATCTCTAGGAAGAGGGACAGTCGACGTTTCAGGCCGAGATCCTTTGTCAGGACTAACTGAAGGAAGAGTTAGTAAGAGATTTGGAAGTGGGAGGGGGAGGGGGAGATCCAAAATGATAGGAGAAGACAGGAGGGGGAGGGATGGAGCCAAGAGCTGGACAGGTGATTGGCAAAGGGGATACGAGAGGATCATGGGACAGGAGGTCCGCGAAGAAAGACAAGGGGAGGGGGGAAGCCTAGAGGATGGGCAAGAGTATAGTCAGAGGGACAGAGGGAGAAAAAGGAGAGTGAGAGAAAGAATGTGTGTATGAAAATAAATAACAGATGGGGTACGATGGGGAGGTGGGACTATTCCTCTTCTCACCCTGTCTCTTGCAAAAACGCCATCCCCTTCTCGCAATTCCTCCGTCTCCGTCGCATCTACTCTCAGGATGAGGCTTTTCATTCTAGGACGAGGGAGATGTCCTCCTTTTTTAAAGAAAGGGGCTTCCCTTCCTCCAGTATCAACTGTGCTCTCAAACGCATCTCCCCCATTTCACGTACATCTGCTCTCACTCCATCCTCCCACCACCCCACTAGGAATAGGGTTCCCCTGGTCCTCACCTACCACCCCACCAGCCTCCAGGTCCACCATATTATTCTCCGTAACTTCCGCCACCTCCAACGGGATCCCACCACTAAGCACATCTTTCCCTCCCCCCCCACTCTGCTTTCCGCAGGGATCGCTCCCTACGCGACTCCCTTGTCCATTCGTCCCCCCCATCCCTCCCCACTGATCTCCCTCCTGGCACTTATCTTTGTAAGTGGAACAAGTGCTACACATGCCCTTACACTTCCTCCCTTACCACCATTCAGGGCCCCAAACAGTCCTTCCATGTGAGGTGACACTTCACCTGTGAGTCGGCTGGGGTGATATACTGCGTCCGGTGCTCCCGATGTGGCCTTCTATATATTGGCGAGACCCGACGCAGACTGGGAGACTGCTTTGCTGAACACCTACGCTCTGTCCGCCAGAGAAAGCAGGATCTCCCAGTGGCCACACGTTTTAATTCCACATCCCATTCCCATTCTGACATGTCTATCCACGGCCTCCTCTACTGTAAAGATGAAGCCACACTCAGGTTGGAGGAACAACACCTTATATTCCATCTGGGTACCCTCCAACCTGATGGCATGAACATCGACTTCTCTAACTTCCGCTAATGCCCCACCTCCCCCTCGTACCCCATCTGTTACTTATTTTCATACACACATTCTTTCTCTCACTATCCTTTTTCTCCCTCTGTCCCTCTGACTATACTCTTGCCCATCCTCTAGGCTTCCCCCCTCCCCTTGTCTTTCTTCCCGGACCTCCTGTCCCATGATCCTCTCGTATCCCCTTTGCCAATCACCTGTCCAGCTCTTGGCTCCATCCCTCCCCCTCCTGTCTTCTCCTATCATTTTGGATCTCCCCCTCTCCCTCCCACTTTCAAAACTGTTACTAACTCTTCCTCCAGTTAGTCCTGACGAAGGATCTCGGCCTGAAACGTCGACTGTACCTCTCCCTAGAGATGTTGCCTGGCCTGCTGCGTTCACCAGCAACTTTGATGTGTGTTGCTTGAATTTCTAGCATCTGCAGAATTCCTGTTGTTTGTGTTCATAAAATATAGAAGCAGAATGAGACCACTTAGTCCATCGGGTCTGCTCCAGCATTCCATCTAGGATATTGCTGGTGAGGGATCTCTGAAGTGGAAACCACCCAGGATATTGCTGGTGAGGGATCTCTGAGGTGGAAACCACCCAGGATATTGCTGGTGAGGGATCTCTGAGGTGGAAACCACCCAGGATATTGCTGGTGAGGGATCTCTGAGGTGGAAACCACCCAGGATATTGCTGGTGAGGGATCTCTGAGGTGGAAACCACCCAGGATATTGCTGGTGAGGGATCTCTGAGGTGGAAGCCACCCAGGATATTGCTAGTGAGGGATCTCTGAGGTGGAAATACCCAGGATATTGCTGGTGAGGGATCTCTGAGGTGGAAACCACCCAGGATATTGCTGGTGAGGGATCTCTGAAGTGGAAACCACCCAGGATATTGCTGGTGAGGGATCTCTGAGGTGGAAACCACCCAGGATATTGCTGGTGAGGGATCTCTGAGGTGGAAACCACCCAGGATATTGCTGGTGAGGGATCTCTGAGGTGGAAACCACCCAGGATATTGCTGGTGAGGGATCTCTGAGGTGGAAACCACCCAGGATATTGCTGGTGAGGGATCTCTGAGGTGGAAATACCCAGGATATTGCTGGTGAGGGATCTCTGAGGTGGAAACCACCCAGGATATTGCTGGTGAGGGATCTCTGAGGTGGGATCACTTTCAAGGATTCTTCACAACACTTGTTCGCAGTAATATTTTTTATTTGCACCCAACGTATCTTCTTTTGTACACTGAGTATTTATCTGTCTGCTCATCTTTAGCTTTTTTGTAAATTCTATTGTATTCTACTCTTGTAACTTCAAGAAAATAAATCTCAGGGTAGTATATAGTAACATACACGTACTTTGATAATAAATTTAATTTGAACTTTGAACATCAAGGAGAGAAGGTTGTTTCGCTATATTAAATATGTCATATACAGTCAGTGACCACTTTATTAAGCACACCTACTCATTATTGCAAATATTTAGTCAGCCAATGACGTGGCAGTAACTCAATGCGTAGACGTGTGCAGACATGGTCAAGAGGTTTAGTTGTTGTTCAGACTAAACATCAGAATGGGGAAGAAATATGATCTAAGTGACTGTGGAATGATTGTCGGTGTCTGACAGCATGGTTTGAGTATCCCAGAAACTGCTGACCACCTGGTTCTAGAGTTTTCAGAGAATGGTGCAAAACAAAAAAATAACATCCACTGAGTGGCAGTTCTCTGGGTGAAAATTCCTTATTAATGAGAGAGGTTGGAGGAGAATGATCAGACTGGTTCAAGCTGACAGGAAGTCAGCAATAACTGAAATAATCACACGTTACAACAGTGGCGTGCAGAAGAGTATTACAGAGCGCACAACACATCAAACCTTGAAGCGGATGGGTACAGAAGCAGAAGACCATGAAAATACACTCAGTGGCTACGTTATTAGATACAGGAGGTACTCATTAAAGAGGCCATGTAGAGCATGAGGTTGTTCCTAATAATACCAACCTGAGAGTAGTACGGATTTCTATCATTCAAGCGGTTCTACAGAAACCAGTATCGACATAGAGACACAAGACTGTGACTGAATTCGAGAATGTGACTGAATTCAAGAGTGTGACTGATTGAGGTGAGGGTGGATGGGGAGAAGTTGTTTCCGTCGGGAGATGGTTCAATTACAGTACGGTAGCATTGCCGCACTTCTTTTACCTCCCTCCCTGTCTCTTTTGAAACATCTAAACCCTGGAACAGCTGGCAGCTATTCCTCCCCTTGTGAAGCCAATTCTCTGCAAGGGCCACAGTGTTGATGTTCTGAGCTCGCCTCTGTGCTCTAAATTCATCACTCTTTTCCTGATGCTTTCTGCACTAAAGTAAACACACGTCAGCCCAGTGAACTGACTATGTTTATGCACTGTCCATTACCTAACCTTTCTCCTACCCTCTGCACCTTCCTTTGCACCAAATCGTCTGACTATCTTTGAATAGTGGGAGGAAACTGGAGCACCCAGAGGAAACCAATATCGACATAGAGACATGCGGTCACAGTCGGGAGGAATGTACAATCTCCTTAGAGACAGTAGAGGGGATGGAACCCTATCATTGGCGGTATGTTACGAGGAAGCAGGTTCACAGGTTTAGTAAGTGAGACAGAAGACACGGCATATGAATGAGAACATTAACCATTTATTTACAGACACACAGTAAAAGATTTGACCATACATCTAAGCCACCCTACGCTACAAAATCTACCATGCTAAACACTCAGTAACACTTCAAACTCAGCAGGTACCTCAATCTGTCCCCCCAAAATTGCACAACTACAAAACTAAACACTCAACAAACAGATACTTAGCGAAGTACGTGCGTGGGTCCTTCTACAGCCGCAGCATACCTTCCCAAAGGTTCTTCAACAGTGGTCGCAATCTCAGTGTGAAGGTCAGTGCCTGGAGACAGAGGAAAGTCTCTGAGCTGTCTGAAACTGGACACCAGTGCCGTAGCACTCAAAGCAACCACTAGGAAAGAGCTGCTACATCCTTTGAACAAGCCAATCAGAACAGCACAGCAGAAGCGCTTTCAACCGACAAGTAAACTAACCCTCCACATTACATGGTAGCATCTGATTCCCTGTCAAACCATTTTAAACCCTCCCCAAAAGCTCTAGCAAACCTGCTCGCAAGGATGTTGCTTCATCTTGAGTTCAGGCTTAAACCATCCCTTCCCCAGAAGAGATCCCAATGTTCCACAAGTCTGAAACCCTGTCCACTACACCAGTTCTTTAAGCGTTGCATTCATCTGCCACATCATCTTCTTCTTACCCTCACTGGTGTGTGGCACTGGAAGCAAGAATCAGAATCAGAATCAGAAACAGATTTATTATACTGACATATGTTGTGAATATGTTGTTTTGTGCCAGTAGTGCAGTTCAATACATAAAATTATTATAAGTTACAATAAAAAATATATCAAAATATAAACGAGTAATGCACCAAGAGAGCAAAATAGTGAGGTAATTTTCATGGGCTCATGGACTGTTCAGAAATCTGATGGTGGAGGGGAAGAAGTGGTTTCTAAAATGTTGGGTGTGTGTTGCCAGTAAAAACAGCTGAGAGGATCAGCGAAGTCTCCCTCACTCCTATTTGTGATATTTACTGGGAGCTCTGCAGGCCAAGGGCCCAAAGCATTGTTGAGGATCCTTACTACACGTCCCACTATCTCTCTGACCCACTACCATCAAGGAGGAGGTACAGGAGCATCAGGACTAGGACTGCCAGACTGGGTAACAGCTTCTTCCCTCAGGCTGTGAGACTGATGAATACCCTGCCACCACCGAGCAGTTTACTGTTAACCTGTGCTGCACTTTACGACGTGCACTTTGAATTATATTTTATTAGTTTATTTACAGTATAACTGTGGTAATCCATATATATATGCTGTAACTGGGTTACCTGTCTGGACACGCCCCTCTGCTGACGGCTCCTGTGACTCCTCCCACAGACCCCTGAATAAAGGCGATTGTGCCATTTCTCCTCCCTCAGTCCGGGGCAGATACTCAGCATGGTCGAGGTCACATTTTACTGCTAATAAAAGCCTTTCAGCATTTACTCTACTTCCAGTCTTTTGATAGTGCATCAATAACTTTTTAGTTTATGTGCTGTGTGTGATATATGTTGAGTTGGTGCACAGTGGAGTGTTGTTTTGTTTGGCTGTATAAATGTACAGCTGGATGACACTGAACTTGTCAGGCTCCTGTACCTCCTCCCTGTGAAGAGGACATATTCTGGATGGTGAGGTCCTCAAAGATGAGTGCTATCTTTTTGAGGCATTGTCTATTGAAGGTGTCCTCGGTGGCGGGAAAACTGGTGCCCGTGATGGAGCTGGTAAAGGTCTATCATTCAGAGATTACAGATGTTGAAGTCCTGCATCCACCACTTCCTCTGGGTCACTAGAACAAATTGAGATCAGAGGACCACCCCTGTACATGGATTTGGGTGTTGCTTGTGCACTGACTCTTTATGAACTCACATCCTTCTCAACTGTCAAGGCTGAATTATGCGATTAACGACAGCCGAGTTCTCTGGGAAAATCAGGAATGGTTGAGAAAGTCTTATTGCATTTGCTGCTGAACAATACTATGAACAGCCCACTTAACAAAGCTGTCAGCAGCTTGACTAATACGCTTCCACAGGGCATATTGAAAAGGCCAAAATTGTAGCCTGGGAGACATACTGTCAAGATTCAGCTGCAAGGCCCTTCTGTCTTCCTGCTTCTACCTATCGGATGCCAACCTGATGGTCAACTTTGTTTCCTCAGCTTGATTGGATGTGCAGATGGCTTCCTATCACAAGGGGAGACCTCACAGCGAGGTGATTGAAAAATCCAGAACAAACATCCCTCACCTTACTCCATTCACACTAGTCTATCCTCTCTCAGGCCAGTCAGATGACTTCAGTGGTTGGCAAGATGTTAGAGTCCATTACTAAGGGTGAAGATTCATGGTACTTGGAAGCACATGATAAAATAAGCTGAAATCAGCATGGTTTTCTTAAGGGGAAATATTCCTTGATAAATCTCTTTAAATTCTTTGAGGAAATAACAGGTAGGATAGATAAAGGAGAGCCATTGGATATAGTTTACTTGGATTTTCAGAAGGCCTTTGACAAAATGCTACACTTGAGACTGCTTAAGATAAGAGCCCATGGTATGACAGGAAAGACACTAGCATGGGTAGAAGATTAGATGATTGGCAGGAAGCAGAGTGGGAATAAAGGGAGCCTTTTCTGGTTGGCTGCCGATGACTAGAGATGTTCTCCAGGGGTCAGTATTGTGTCTGCTATTTTTGACATGATGTATTAATATGTTTATATGATGATGGAATTATGGCTTTGTGGCCAAATTTGAGATGATAAAAGATAGGTTGAGAGGCAGGTAGTGTTGAAGAAGCAGGGAGTCTGCAGAAGCTCTTAGACAGATGAGGAGAATGGGTAAAGACATGGCAGATGGCATACAGTTTAGGAAAATGTATGGTCATGCAATTTGGTAGAAGGAATAAAGGTGTAGACTATTTTCTAAATGTTGAGCAAATTCGGAAATCAGGGACTTGGGAGTCCTTGTGCTGCATTTCCTAAAGGTTACTTTCAGGTGGAATCAGTGGTAAGGAAGGCAAATGCAATTGGTTTTGAGAGGGCTAGAATTTAAAAGCAAGGGTGTAATGCTGAGGCTTTGTAAGGCATTGGTCAGACCAGGTGGAGTATTGTGAGCAGTTTTGGACCCCTTATCAAAGAAAGGATGTGTTGACATTGGAGAGAGCCCAGAGGAGGTTCACAAGAATGACTCCAGGGACGAAATGGTTAACATATGAGGAGCATTTGATGTCTCTGGGCCTGAACTTGCTAGAATTTAGAGGAATGAGGAGGGATTTCATTGAAACCTATCAAATGTTGAAAGATGTAGATAGGGGTGGATGTGGAGAGGATGTTTCCCATGGTGGGAGAGCCTAGGACCAGAGGACACAATCTCAGAACAGAAGGACATCCTTGTAGAACAGAGATGAGGAGGAATTTCTTTAGCCAAAGGATGGTGAATCTGTGGAAATCATTATAACAGACACTGTGGAGGCAAAGTCTTTGGGTATGCTTAAAGCAGAGATTGACAAGTTCTTGATTAGTCAGGGTGTCAAAGGTTACAGGGAGAAGGCAGGAGAATGGTGTTGAGAGGGTTAATAACTCAGCCATGATGGAATGGTGGAGCAGGCTCGATGGGCCAAATGGCCTAATTCTGCTCCTATATCTTATGGTCTTATGTGAACTTGTGTTATTACAGTTGCTTAACGAAGGTTATATTGGTTTATCATTACGTTGGTTAAGCAGGCATATGAAATGGTGCCCTTCATTTGCTGGGGATTGAGTTCAAGAGCCACGAGGTAATGTTGCAGCACAAGAAAGCTCTGATTAGACTACACTTGAAGTATTATGTTCAGTTCTGATTGCTTCATTTTAGGAAAGATGTGGAAGCTTTAGAGAGGGTGCAGAGGATATGTACCAGGATGCTGGGAAAGTCTAGGGGGAATGTTAGAGGTAAGGCCTTTATACAGAGAATGGTGAGTTCATGGAATTCCCTGTCACGGGTAGTGGCAGAGGCAGATACATTAGGGGCATTTAAGAAATACTTGCATGGATGATAGAAAACTGGAGGGTATTATTGGGATGGAAGGATTAGATTTATCAGAGTAGGTTAAAAGGTTGGTAAAACATTGTGCTGTAATGCGCTATGTTCTATGTTGATACAGACGCCTGATTATACAACTTCACCGGAGGCTGCAGTACGTTCAATGGAACTGCAGTCACAAATGGGTGGTCGCCAGGAGCTTTGGTGAAGTCAGCTTCACAAACATCCTACGTGGGGTATCACATCGCTCCACCCAAGACTCCAAGAAATTGCCAAGAGTTGTGAATGCAGCCCAGTCTGTCACACAAACCACCCTTTCCTCCACTGACTCCGTCTGCACGTCCTGCTGCCTTGGGGAAAATAGTTAATATAATCAACAGCCCCTCTCACCCAGGTCATTTTACCTCGATAAATAAATTAACAAGTACAATTTATTTTGTGTTACTTATTTAATTGGGTTCTCCTTATCTAGTTTTAGGACCTATGTGAAGATCTGATCACATTTTTATGCAGAAGTAGGGAAAATTCAACAGTGTTCGCAAACTTTCTAACACCACTGTATATATAGCTAGGGTGACTAAGACTTTTACACAATACTGTGTATTATGTTTTTCCAATTACCAACTAACACTTAGTACTACTGAGTTAATACAAAGCTAAATACTCTTATTTCTGTTTCTGAACCACCTTCCTATTTTAACCAATGTACAGTACTGTGCAAAAGTCTTAGACACCTTAGCTATATATATGCGCATAACTCTTTTGCACAGTACCGTTCATCTCTGCTGTAACGTGGTGACCAGAACTGAACAAAATACTCCAAGTGTGGTCTAGCCAGGCTTTTAGAGAGCTGTGACATTACTTCATGGCAATTGAACTCAATCCCCCTGACTAATGGACGCCAATACACCACATGCCTTCTCTACAACCCTGTCAACTTGCATGGCAATTTATAAGGTAGCTATGGACATGGATCCCAACATCCCTCTGTTTCTCCAAACTGTCAAGAATCCTGCCATTAGAACAGGAGTCCTCAGAGTGCGGGTCCGGGGAAACTCTTGAATGAAATGTGCCCCTCTGCATCAAGGCATTTCTATGAATAAATTGCACTGATTTCAGCTGTGGTTGTTGTGGAGCTGGAAGCTGTCAGCGCTGGTTTGATTAAAACTGAGACATGCTGTCTAATACATTAGGAGACACATACAGCATTCATCTTAATAAGGTGTGAATTGGCTTTCCTGACAATGAGGGCAGTCACCCTTCACTGCTGAGCATAACATGAGAAGGGAAGTACTGGAGCAGAATACTCTCTGCTGAAGGAAGCAATAAACACAAGAGATTCTGCAGATGCTGGACATCCAGAGCAACACACAAGATGCTGGAGGATTTCAGCAGGTCAGATAGCATCGATGGAAAGGAATAAAGAGTAGACACTTCAGGCTGAGGCCCTTCAAAGTTCAAAATTCAAAGTAAATTTATTATCTATGTACATATATTCACCATATATATTCACCCTGCGGGCATTTTCAGTAAATACAAGAAACACAATAGAATCATTGGAAGAGCACACACCCAGCGAGATGGACAGACAACCAACGTGCAAAAGGCAACAAACTGTGCAATGCAAAAATGAAGAAATAATAATAATAATAATAATAATAATAATAATAATAAAATATTATTCTTTTGGCATAATATCTTGGTCTGAAAACAATCTGGAAAATTTACAAAGAAAAATAAGAAACATAGAAACATAGAAATGCACAACACAGGCCCTTCGGCCCATAAAGTTGTGCCAAACATGTCCCTACCTTAGAAATTACTAGGCTTACCTATTGCCCTCTATTTTTCAAAGTTCCATGCACCTATCCAAAAGTCTCTTAAAAGACCCTATGATATCTGCCTCCACCACCGTTGCCGGCAACCCATTCCACATATTCACCACTCTCTGAGTAAAAAACTTACCCCTGACATCTCCTCTGTACCTACTCCCCAGCATCTTAAACCTTTGTCCTCTTGTGGCAACCATTTCAGCCCTGGGAAAAAGCCTCTGACTATCCACACGATCAATGCCTCTCATCATCTTATACACCTCTATCACATCACCTCTCAACCTCCGTCGCTCCAAGGAGAAAAGGCCGAGTTCACTCAACCTATTCTCATAAGGCATGCTCCCTAATCCAGGCAACATCCTTGTAAATCTCCTCTGAACTCTTTCTATAGCTTCCACATCCTTCCTGTAGTGAGGTGACCAGAACTGAGCACAGTACTCCAAGTGGGGTCTGACAAGGGTCCTATATAGCTGCAACATTACCTCTCAGCTTCTAAATTCAATTCCACGATTGATGAAGGCTAATACACCGTACACCTTCTTAACCACAGAGTCAACCTGCGCAGCTGCTTTGAGCGTCCTATGGACTCAGACCCCAAGATCCCTCTGATCCTCCACACTGCCAAGAGTCTTACCATTAATATTATATTCTGCCATCATATTTGACCTACCAAAATGAACCACCTCACACTTATCTGGGTTGAACTCCATCTGCTACTTCTCAGCCCAGTTTTGCATCCTATCAATGTCCTGCTGTAACCTCTGACAGCCCTCCACACTATCCACAACACCTCCAACCTTTCTGTCGTCAGCAAACTTACTAACCCATGATTCCACTTCCTCATCTAGGTCATTTATAAAAATCACAAAGAGTAAGGGTCCCAGAACAGATCCCTGAGGTACTTCACTGGTGACAGACCTCCATGCAGAATATGACCTGTCTACAACCACTCTTTGCCTTCTGTGGGCAAGCCAGTTCTGGATCCACAGAGCAATATCCTCTTGGATCTCATGCCTCCTTACTTTCTCAATAAGCCTTGAATGGGGTACCTTATCAAATGCCTTGCTGAAATTCATATACACTACATCTACTGCTCTTCCTTCATCAATGTGTTTAGTCACATCCTCAAAAAATTCAATCAGGCTCGTAAGGCACGACCTGCCCTTGACAAAGCCATGCTGACTATTACTAATCATATTATACCTTTCCAAATGTTCATAAATCCTGCCTTTCAGGACCTTCTCCATCAACTTACCAACCACTGAGGTATGACTCACTGGTCTATAATTTCCTGGGCTTTCTCTACTCCCTTTCTTGAATAAAGGAACAACATCCGCAACCCTCCAGTCCTCCAGAACCTCTCCCGTCCCCATTGATGATGCAAAGATCATCGCCAGAGGCTCAGCAATCTCCTCCCTTGCCTCCCACAGTAGCCTGGGGTACCTCTCATCCAGTCCTGGCAACTTATCCAACTTGATGCTTTCCTAAAGCTCCAGCACATCCTCTTTCTTAATATCTACATGCTCAAGCTTTTCAGTCTGCTGCAAGTCATCACTGCAACCACCAAGATCCTTTTCCATCGTGAATATTGAAGTAAAGTATTCATTAAGTACCTCTGCTATTTCCTCCGGTTCCATACGTACTTTCCCACTGTCATACTTGATAGAACTGAAATGACAAATTTCAGAAAACCTTACGTACACTCAAATGCGCTTAGATTAACACTACCTGGGACAGAAGGGGGAACATGAATAACAGGCATTAAAAATCTACACAATGGTCAGATAAAGAATATGTTTTCATCAATGAAAACAGGATTCAGCACTCCATGCAAGAGTATACAATTCTGATAAGTAGTACACACCACTAAGCTTAAATAAGAGCACAACCCAGAAAAATAAAGAAATGATCACGATTGAAGAAAAAGTTCACCTCCCTTCCATGGAAGTTATCCCCACGATGTTGACAAGGAAGCATCGAAAGCCTGGCTCAGAATTGGAGACGTCTTCCCATAAACAGAAGGGCTCTGTGTGGCAATACAGGGCCAGGTGGATAACACAAAAAATATGATCAAAAATACATAATAAAAGACCAAGAAATTCAACACAATAAATGCAGAAAATGCCAAAAGAAACCAGAAACAATCCAACACATCGCAACAGTTTAACTCAATCTGATTACTTACACAGGCTCAGTCAAGTGGCAAACATCATTCACCAAAATACAAACTCATAAAGGAAATCATACTCTACTGTAAAAACAAGCCTGATCCAGTTTTAGAGTCAGAATCCCACATATTATGTTATGACTGATCTGTTATTACAGTAGAGGGCAATCCATAATAACCGTCCGGATATAATAATACAGGATAAACAAACAAGGACAACTTACTCAATAGATATAGCAATTCCAAATACACGTATAACTTACAGAAATCAATAAGTGAAAAACACCAGAAATATGCTGAATTAAAAGAGAAAATTGAAAGACTTTGGAACATGAACAGGGTATACATTGTTCCAATAGTAATATCTACAACTGGTATCATCTCGGATTCACTACACAATAGGCTTAAACAATTAGGGCTGCAGAGGAATTTCTATATAAATCTCCAGAAAGCAACAATACTAAACCCCACTAGAATAGTCTGAAAGTTCCCAGCAATTTAGAAATGAGTGTGCTTGGCTATGCCCGTACCTCTGCTTTTACCAGCTTGAGCTGAGAAAAAGTAAATCGCAATAATAATAATAATAATAATAATAATAAACATTGATAACAAGAGAAGGAGAGCCCTTGAAAGTGAATCCATTTGTTGTGGGAAAATTTCAATGATGGGTAAGTGAAGTTGGTTCAAGGGCCTGATGGTTGAGGGGTGATTACTGTTCCTGAACCTGGTGTTCCTGAACTGTTCTTGTGGGTCTCAAGGCACCTGTACCTCCTTCCTGATGGCATCAGCCACAAGAAGGCATGGCCTGGGCAATAGGGGCCCTTGATGATAGATACTGCTTTCCTGTGACAACACCCCATGTAAATGTGCTCATTGGTGAGGAGTGTTTTGTCCTTGATGGACTGGGCTGTATCCACTACTTTTTGTAGGCTTTTTTGATTCAAGGTCTTTAGTGTTTCCAAAGCAGGCTGTGATGCAACCAGTCAATATACTCTCCACCGCAGATCTATAGAAGTTTGTCAAAGTTTTTGATGACTTGACGAATCTTCACAAACTTCTGTGAAAGCAGGAGTGCTGTTGTGTTTTCTTCATAGTGGCACGTACATGTTGGACTCAGAACTGATCCTTTGAAATGATAACACCAAGAAATTTAAATTTACTGATCCTCTCCACCTCCGATCCCCTGGAGGGGATTGATTCATGGGCCTCTGGTTTCTTCCTCCTGAAGTCAATAATCAGCTCCTTGGTGTTGCTGACATTGAGTGAGAGGTCGTTGTTATGGCATCACTCAGCCAGATTTTCAAACACTCTCCTATATGCTGATTTGTCACCAGCTTTGATTTGGCCAATGACGGTGGTGTCATCAGCAAACTTAAATATGGCATTGGAGCTGTGCTTAGACTCACAGTCATAAATACAAAGGGAGTAGAGCAGGGAGCTTAGCACAGAGCCTTGTGGTGCACCTGTGTTGATGGTGATTGTGGAGGAGATGTCGTCAATCTGATCTGACTGGGGTCTGCAAGTGAGGAAATCAAGGATCCAATTGCACAAGGAGATATTGAGGCCTAGGACTTGAAGCTTATTGATCAGTTTTGAGGGGGTGATATTATTGAATGCTGAGCTGTAATCAATAAAGAACATCCTGATGTATGTAATTTCAATGTCAAGACATTCCAGGGTTGAGTAAAGTGCCAATGAAATGGTATCTGTTGTTGACCTGTTCTGACAGTAGTCATACTGGAATGGCTCCAAGTTACTTCTCAGGCAGGAGTTGATCCATTTCACCACTAACCTCTCAAAGCACTTCATCACTGTAGATGTAAGTGTGATTTACTCAGTCCTGATGATTCTGAAGGAAGTGAATCAGTGAAGTTGGCACATAAGTAAAATGCAGATGTGGCAAATCAGAAATAAAAGCAGAAGGTAAATGCAAGAAATTCTGCAGAAGTTGGATATCTTGAGCTACACAAACAAAATGCTGGAGGAACTCAGCAGGTCAGGCAGCATCTATGGAAAAGAGTAAAGAGTTAGATTTTGAACTGAGATCCTTTGGACTGATGATAGGACATGGCCCAAAACTTCAGTGGGTTATTCCCCTCCATAGATGCTGCCTGATTTGCTGATTTTCTCTGGAAATGTGTGTGTGTGTGTGTGTGTGTGTGTGTGTGTGTGTGTGTGTGTGTGTGTGTGTTTGTGGTTGTGAAAAACAGAAGGTGCTGTAAGTTCAAAGTTCAAAGTAACTTTAATATCAGGTATGCATATCAGAATCAGAATCAGGTTTAATATCACTGGTATTTCTCGTGAAATTTGTTGTCTTTGCAGCAGCAGTACAGTGCAATACATAATTATAGAAAATCTGTGAATTACAGTAAATATAATAGTTAAATTAAATAAGTAGTGCAAAAATAGAAATAAAAAAGTAGTGAGGTAGTGTTCATGGGTTCAAGGTCCATACAGAAATTGGATGGCTGTGGGGAAGGAGGTGTTCCTGAATTGTTGAGTGTGTGCCTTCAGGCTCCTGTACCTCTTCCCTGATGGTAGCGATGAGAACAAGTCATGACCTGGGTGATGGGGGTCTTTAATGATGGATGCCGTCTTTTTGAGGTATGGCTACTTGAAGATGTCCTGGATACTACGGAGGCTAGTGCCCATGATGGAGCTGACTAAGTTTACAACTCTCTGCAGCTTAGTTCAATCCTGTGCAGTAGCCTCCCCCCACCATACCAGCAGTTAGAATGCTTTCTATGATACACCTGTCAAAATTGTCACCATGAATAACCTTGAGATTCATTTTATTGTGGGCATCCACAGTAGAATAAAGAAATACAATAGAGTCAATGGAAAACTATGCGCAAACACATACTGACAAGCCATCCATGCGGAAAAGAAGACAAATTGTGCAAATAATAAAGATATGAATGAATGATACTGAGGATATGAGTTTGAGAGTTTTCGAAAGTGAGTCTACAGGTTGTGGAACCAGTTCAGAGTTGTGCTGAGTGAAGTTATCCATGCTGGTTCAGGAGCCTGATGGTTGAAGTGTTAGAAGTAGACAGAAAATCCATCAGTAACAAATGATGCAGAGCCAACGACTCTTCAGGAGAAAGGTGATGAGTTACCAAATGGAAAGAGAAGTTCTGTTCCTGCAGTCTTTCTACAGTTTTCTGTTTTTAATCAGCAGGAGCAAAATTGATGGCTAAGTTTTGGTGACTCTTTTATTAAATCTCTTGAAGATCAGACTGACCACTGCAGCAGAAGATTGATTTCAAAATCCACTTTACGCCCCTGGAGAACCACTTCTCGTTATACAGCATTTGCCGAAGCAATGCGTGCATAGGCTAAACTTATACACAGAACATAGAACATTACAGCACAGACCCTTCACCCACCATTCAGGAACAGCTTCTTCCTCTCCACCATCAAACTTCTGAATGGACAATGAATCCATGAACACTACTTAGTGTTTATATGGTTGGCATCCGTCTCTCTCGAAGGACAATGGGGGATAATAATGATCATCATCACAAGCCTAGCGGAAGGTATGGAGATCATGAGATGCCCGGTCATCAAGATCCCTCTCTCAGCCTCACCAGTGTAGTCCAAAGGAAAGCTTATGAAGCAATACTTTTGGCACCAGCTTGTCTGCAGGAGCTGCTGGAAGGATGTTCAGTGACATCCGGCCGCCTTAGGGGCTCCACTCCGGATTTGCTGTCTGGGTTTACTCCCATAGCCTTCGTCTCTCCTGAGGCTGCCCACAAGGCAGTGGGGCTATTTACCCACGGCTGGGGATCTGGTTCACAAGCAGCAGGACGTGTCCACACACCGGAGGGCCAGCGTACTACGCGTGCAGGGGCCAGACATTCTCCCTGTCCTCTGGAGTTCAGCCTGAGTCCAAAAGGAGTCCAGTTTCTGTGTGGCACCAGAAAGGAGGCACGACATAAAGCTTACTGTAAGAGAAGCTATATGCTGGCAGGAAGAGACTTACACATTTGGCTTTCCTTTTCGCAAGACTGCTAGCCAGCGGTGGAAGGTGAAAGAGAGAGTGACAAGTACTACCCACTACACTACCACACTAGTTGCATCACAAAAACCATTTTGATGTCTCAAAATATATATTTATATATATATAGTTTTTATTATTAAGTTTTGCACTTTACTGCTGTCGCAAAACAACAAATTTTATAACATATACCAGTGATATTCAACTTGATTCTGATGTGCCGAACTTTTATCCTACTCAAAGATCAATTTAACTGTTCCTTTCTACCTAACCCTCCATTTTTTTCTGTCATCCACTCACCTAAGAGTTTCTTAAATGACCTCAGTGTATCTACCTCCATCACGAATCCCAGCAGTGCACTTCACACACCCACTACTCCCTGTGTAAAGAATTTAACTCCGACAATCCCCTCTATAGTGCCTACAAAAAATGTTCTCCGCCCCTCCCCTTGAAAGTTTTCGTATTTTATTGTTTTACAAGATTGAATCACTGGATTTAATTTGGTTTTTGAACACTGATTAACAGAAAAAGAATCTTTTGTGACAAAGTGAAAACAGATTTATGCTGTCACGTGTTCGGCAACAATGAATATATCGAGTCAAGATTTATAAACAAACAAGCATTTATTAAACCCTGATAAACAATGAAAAAAAATGAAAACCCTAACCGGAAGTAAACGGCTATATAACCATTCAGTAAACCACTACTCAGTACTAGTTCTTAAAGCGATAAATGTGAAACCAGTTCTTAAAGCAGTAAATTCAAACACAGTTCTTCGGATGGTAAATTTTAAAGTCCAAGAGATTTATATAGTCAATTAGGAGAGACTTCCACAAAGTAACGAATTCCTCGAAGACACAACGTCACTGCCACTCCCAGTCGGATCCTGCCTTGTCCACAGGATTCACGACAACGGAAATAAAACGGTTTTAAAGGCACTGACCTTCCTCCGTAGAATAGATCTTGCACAGCCTTTTCTACTGCCTGTTTAGCAGAGGCTATCTCATGCAGATCACTTTCTTGAATGAATTCAATAATGGTCGATCCTTTCCAAACCCGTCGAACTTCTCCTTCAGGGTCCCGTCTTCGCTCTCCAATGTTACTGAAAAGATACATTAACAAACCTGGCAGAGATTGGTCAAACTGCCGGCTCAGATTTCTGTAGCTTACGTTAGAACATAAAACTCCGCTTAAAATCAAAACTGCGTCATAATGCAAATAAGCAGCGGAGCGGAGTATCGCATTGACGTTCTAACTGGAAAACTAACTGCGTCACCAGGGGTCTTCCCTTTTATACCCGTGGTGAACATGTCATCACGTGACCTCACATCGGCGGGAAAATTACATCAGGTGCCCTCCGAAAGACCATTACATCATTCTCACAAGAAAGTCACAAGATCTCCTTGAGGAATGTAACGATACAAAGTGATCTAAATTAATTACAAATATAAAACACAAAATAATTGATTGCATAAGTATTCACTCCCTTCAAGTCAGTATTTAGCAGATGCACCTTTGTCAGCAATTACAGCTTGAGTCTGTGTGGATAGCTCTCAATCAGATTTTCACATCTGGACACTACAAAATCCCCCCCATTCTTCTTTACAAAGCTGCTCAAGTTCTGTCAGATTGCACGGGGATCGTGAGTGAACAGCCCTTTTCAAGTCCAGCCACAAATTCTCAATTGGATTGAGGACTTTAGACTTGGCCACTCCAGGGCATTAACTTTGTTGATTTTAAGCCATTCCTGTGTAGCTTTGGCTTTATGTTTGGGATCATTGTCTTGCTGGAAAACAAATCTTTTCCCAAGTCACAGTTCTCTTACAGACTCCGGGATTTCCCTGTATTTTGCTGCATTCATTTTACCCTCTACCTTCACAAGCCTTCCAGAGCCTGCTGCCATGAACCATCCCCACAGCATGATGCATCCACCAGCATGCTTCACGGTAGGGATGCTGTATTCTTGATGACGTGTGGTATTTGGTTTACGCTTAACATAGTGTTTCGCTGATGGCCAAAAACGTCAATTTTGATTTCATCAGACCACGGAATCTTCTTCCAGCTGACTTCAGAGTGTCTCACATGCCTTCTGGCAAACTCTAGCCAGGTTTCATGTGGTTTTTTTTTCAACAGTGGCATTCTCTTTGCCATTCTCCCACAAAGCTATGACTGGTGAAGCACCCGGACAATAGTTGTTGTATGCACCGTCTCTCCCATCTCAGCCACTGAAACTTGTAACTCCTCCTGACTTGTCACAGGTCTCTTGGTGGCCTCCCTCACTAGTCCCCTTCCTGCACAGTCATTCAGTCTTTTTTGAGGATGGCCTGCTCTAGGCAGATTTACAGCTGTGCCATATTCTTTGCATTTCCTGATGATTGTCTTAATTGTACTCCAAGGGATATTCAGTGTCAAAAAAAAGCCAAATTAAATCCACTGTGATTCAATGTTGAAAAACAATAAAACATGAAAACTTACAAGGGGTTGAATACTTCTTATAGGCACTGTATACTTTTCTTCAATTACCTTAGAATAATGCAAACACGAGGAAATCTGCAGATGCTGAAATTTCAAGCAACACACATAAAAATTTCTGGTGAATGCAGCAGGCCAGGCAGCATCTCTAGGAAGAGGTACAGCCGACGTTTCATCAGGACGAAGGGTCTCGGTCCGAAACGTCGACTGTACCTCTTCCTAGAGATGCTGCCTGGCCTGCTGCGTTCACCAGCAATTTTTATGTGTGTTACCTTAGTATAATGTCCTCTTATATTCGGCATTTCCCTGCCCAGAATAAAAATTCCCTAGCTATACACTCTTATCATCTTGCACACCATTCTTTTTCTTTGGTATTGAGTCACCCCTCAGTCTCCTTCTCGCCGATGAGAAAAGCCCATCTTGTTCAATCTATCTTCACAGGATAGTCCAGGCAGCATACCGTAGAATGTTTTGTGTATGGTCTCCTATATTACATAATATTGTCTGAGAGCTGGGAAGTGGATTAAGCTAGATGGCTCTTCATTTACTGTGATAGACATGATGTGTGAACTGGGCTACTGCTCTGGACGACACAGTAGCGTAGCGGTTAGCGCAGTAGTTACAGCACAGCTGTAAGATCGGCTTTTGATTCCTGCTGCTGTCTGTGAGCAACTTTTCCCTGTTATATTTTCCCCGTGATTGTGTGGGTTTCCACTGGGTGCTCCCGTTTCCTCTCATATTCCAAAGTTGGATAACTAGCGCTAGTGTCGGGAGGAGAGAGAGCAGCATGCCGCGCGTGCGCAGACTTCTGGTGAAAAATGATATCATATCCGTTAAATAGGGGCCGTGGACAATTCTGATTTGATGGAGATGGACGTGAAAGCACAGAGGAACATCTGGAGAAATTTCTGAAACGCTCGTTCGCTGCTGTCCTTATCGCGCGGTTGGGAATCTTCTGGAGGGAAGGCCGCAAAATGCCCGGCTTTGCCTGTTGTTGGCGACTGAGATTGAGGTCGAATCGTTCCGACAGAGATGGTGCTCAGTACTCGGTGTCGGAGAGCTGATCGGAGGCTCGAAGTTTTCGGATGACTCAGAGACGGATTGTGGTCGGGCATGGCAGGGAGAGTTTTTCTTCCTTCTCCCGTCTGCGTGAGATGTGGGACATTTGAGAGACTTTGAACTTTTTACTGTGCTCTTGGACTGTTCTTCATCAAGTTATGGCAGTGTTGCACTGTTGTAACTATATGTTATAATTATGTGGTTTTGTCAGTTTTTTCAGTCTTGGTCTGTCCTGTGTTTTGTGATATCACACCGGAGGAAATATTGTATCATTTCTTAATGCATGTATTACTAAATGACAATAAAAGAGGACTGCATGTCTTCATAATCTAATGAATTATGGGCATGCTATGTTGGTGCTGGAGATGTGGCAGTGCTGGCTGACTGCCCAGCACAATGCACGTTGATTTGATTTGATGCAAATGACCTTAAGCTTTGAGTATTCATGTGACAAATAAATATGGTCTTTAAACTTTAATCTTTTTAACCTTTATTTTTTTTTAACCTTCCTGAGCCATGAACATCTATGGTTCTATGGCACGTCCAGGCTGCACCAATAGTGAGTAGGTGTTGCTGTTGCTTGAAGCTGGAAGGGACAAATATCCATTTGGTTTTAACCCTTAAATGTAAAATCTCACAGCAATAAGTGAGGGGCAGAGCAGACTCGATGAGCTGAATGGTCTAATTCAGCTCCCACGTCTTATGGATGGTTGGCATATATACGCGTGATCCATGATGCCAGCAGATTTCTGTATGGCCCATGAACCCATGATCTCTATCTCTTTATTTCCTCTCTTTTGGCGCTACTTATTTATGTTTTTGTATTTATTAGTATATCTTTATAATATGTTTCTGTGTTGCACTGTACTGCTGCCCCAAAACAACAAATTTCCTCACATATGCCCAAAGTTCAAGTTGAAAATTCAAAGTAAGTTTATTATCAAAGTACGCAAATGTCACCATGTGCTACACTGAGTTTCACTGACTTGCAGGCATGCTCAGAAGAACAGAGAATGTCAGTGGTAATATCACTGGCATTTGTCATGAAACTTGTTGTTTTGTGGCAGCTGTACATTGCAATAGATATCAATAAAAACTATGATTTACAATAGGAAGCATGTATTAAGAAAAGAGAATTGAACTAAATAAGTCGTGCAAAAAGAGAGGGGTAAAATACTAAGGAAGTGTTTCTAGTTCATTGTCCATTCAGAAATCTGATGGTGGAGGGGAAGAAGCTGTTTCTCAATCGTTGAATGTGTCTTTAGGCTCCTGTACCTCCTCCTTGATGGTAGCGATGAAAAGAGGGCATGTCCTGTGTGATGCGGGTCCTTAGTGATGGATGCTGCCTTTTTGAGGCATCGCCTTTTGAAGGTGTCCAGGATGATGGGGAGGCTGGCGTCCGTGCTGGAGCTGGCTGTTTACAACCTCCTGCAGTGACCCCTCCATAGCAGGTGGTGAGGCAATCAGTTAGGATGCTCTCTATGGTACATTTGTAGAGATTTGAGAGAGTCTTTGGTGACATACCAATTCTCCTCAAACTCCTAATAGTTGCTGTCATGCCTTTTTTTTTCCAATTACATCAATACAGGTGTCCCCCACTTTTCGAACGTTCGATTTACGAAACCTCACTGTTACGAAAGACCTACATTAGTACCCTGTTTTCGCTTTCAGAAGGTGTTTTCACTGTTACGAAGAAAGGCAGCGTGCGAAAAAAAATCAGCACGCGATAAAAGGCAGCGCGCGCCCCGAGCAGCCGCTGTCCCCCGGATTCGGAACGGCATTGCTTAAACACGTTGCATTAAGCAGCCATTAGCAAGATGAGTTCTAAAGTGTCAGAAAAGTCTGAAAGAGTAAGGGTGTTACACTTAGCGTAAAACTAGACATAATTAAGCGTTTCGATCATGGTGAACGAAGCAAGGACAAAGTGAGTTTGGCTAGTGGAAACTGACGAAGATGATGTTGAAGAGGTTTTGGCATCCCATGACCAAGAACTGATAGATGAAGAGCTGATGCAATTGGAAGAGGAAAGGATAACAATCGAAACCGAATGCAGTAGCGAAATGAACGTGAAGCAACTACGTGAGATTTTCGCTGCAATGATAAAGTACGACTTTAATTTTGAAAGAGTACATAGCTTTAGGGGATATTTTCAAGGTGGTTTGAGTGCTTAGAAAGAACTGTATGATAGAAAAATGCGCAAGGCTCAGCAGTCAAGCAAGCCTTCCACATCAGCCACAGCAGATGACGAACCTCGACCTTCGACATTGAGGCGGGCAATCATAGGAGAAGGTAAGCTGCCTGCCCTGATCAACGATGAGATGACACCCCTGTGTCCCACTACCCCAACCCCCGGGCCACGGACAGATACTATACCGATTCGCGGAGAATGCAGCGGTAGCCGGGAGGCACACAGCACATCTTTTAGAAAAAAGCTGAAATAAACATGCTAATTAATTAGGTGCCGCCTAGCACGTAATTGTTGGCCCAGATCAGAGGCAATGCAATCGGAAATCGGCACTGATCTGGGCCGACAATTACGTGCCAGGCAGCACCTAATTAATTAGCATATTTATTTCCGCTTTTTTCTTAAAGATGTGCTGTGTGCCTCCTGGCTACTGCTGCATTCCTGCATGCTTCGCAGCAGTGTATCGCTTGGCAGCCTGGAGGGTGGGGGCCACTGCACCAGCTAACCTGTGACGACTCAGCCTAACACACCATCATCAGTGTTCTCGGCGCTGTCTTCCCAATTCCTGTAAGTGATACTACACTGTACATACATTATTTCTACTTTATATAGGCTGTGTATTTTTACACGTTATTTGGTAGATTTGGCAGCTTCATAGTTTAAAGGTTACTGGAGAACGCGTTTATGCCAACAGCGCTTGCGTGAGATTTTCTGCTGGAAGCGTTTGCGTGAGATTTTCGCTACGGAGATCTGTGCAGGCAATTGTTGTAGGGAAGTATTTCTACTTTATATAGGCTGTGTATTTATCATAGCTGCTTTCATTATATGTTACTGTTATTTTAGGTTTTATGTGCTATCTGGCATGATCTGGTAGGTTATTTCCGGGTCTGCGAACGCTCACAAAATTTTCCCATATAAAAAAATGGTAATTGCTTCTTCGCTTTATGACATTTCAGCTTACGAACCATTTCATAGGAACTCTCTACCTTCGGATGGCGGGGGAAACCTGTATGTTGATTCTCATTGACGTTGACACTCAGGAACTTGAAACTGCTCACTCTTTCCACTGCTTATCCCTCAACGAGGACTGGTGTGTGGTCCTTCGACTTCCCCTTCCTGAAGTCCACAATCATTTACTTGGTCTTACTGTTGTTGATTGCAAGGTTGTTGTGACATCGCTCAACCAGCTGATCTATCTCACTCCTGTACACTTCCTTGTCAACACCTGAAAGTCGTGCCAACAATTGTTGTGTCATTGGCAACTTTATGGATGGCATTTGAGTTGTGGATGTAAAGAAAATAGAGCTAAGCTTGTATGCTTGAGGTGCGCCATTGTTGGCTGTCAGTGAGGGAGAGGGAGAAGTGGAGAGTCTGTCATCGTGCCTGATGCCGGCCCCCTAGGCCCGAGTCGACGTAGTAGTAGTGGGGAGGAGATATTATTTCCAATACACACTGACTGTGGTCTCCCGATGAGGAAGTCAAGGATCCAGTTGCACAGGGAGGTACAGAGGCCCAGGTTTTGCAGCTTGTTGATTGGAACTGAGGATCTAATTGCATTGAACACTGAACTGTAGTCAATAAGCAACAACTAGAAATAAGTATTACTATTGTTCAGGTGATTCAAGGCCGAGTGGAGAGTGGAGAGCCAGTGAGATTGCATCCACTGTAGACCTATTGTGGTGATAGGCAAATTGCAGTGGGTCCAGGTCCTTGCTTAGGCAGGAGTTG
Source organism: Mobula hypostoma (assembly GCF_963921235.1). Classification (NCBI taxonomy): domain Eukaryota; kingdom Metazoa; phylum Chordata; class Chondrichthyes; order Myliobatiformes; family Myliobatidae; genus Mobula; species Mobula hypostoma. The sequence goes on from NC_086107.1 coordinate 10,992,503, forward strand.
ACTCCAGCTATGACCAACCTCTCGAAGCACTTCATCACTGGGAGATAGCCATTGAGGCAGCCCTCCCAGCTCTTCACGGGCACTGATATGGTCATAGCCCTGTTGGAGCAGGTGGGAACCTTTGACTGCAGCAGTGAGAGGTTGAAAACATCCTTGAGCATCCCCGCTATCAGGGCTTGATGCCTTGCAAGGGTTCACCCTCTTGAAAGACGTTCTGACTCCGGCCTCCATGACAGAGATCACAGGGCGACCAGATGCCGCAGGGATTCACACTGGTGTGGTATTATCCTCCCCGAATTAACCCTAGCCTAATCACAGGACAGTTTGCAATGACCAACTAACCAACCAACTGGTACGTCTTTGGACTGTGGAAGTAAACCAGGGCACCCGACGCAGTCACTGGGAGAACGTTCAAACTTCTTACAGTTAGTGGCGGGAAAGTTAACCCAGGTCGCCCGCACTGTAAAGTGTTGTTCTAACTGTGCCATCCCGACAAGAATGGTATGCGTCATTAGGCCACCATGTCATGTGTGAACACCTCACTGAAAAACAAGGGAAAAAGCTAAGCAGGCGAGTTTGCTGCCTCCTTTGCTTTTCTTTTGATAGACTTTTGGAGTTACAGGACGTAACACACCTGATAATGGAAGTTTATAAATTATGGGATGCATAGATAGGACAGATAGAGTCTTTTTCCCCAGAGTAGAGAGCATAGGCTGAAGGTGAGAGGGGGAAGGCTTAATGGAGGTGTGTGGGTCAAGATTTTTGCACAGAGTGGCGGATGCAGTGACAGGGGAGATGGAGGTAGCGTTTAAGCTGCATTTAGACAGTCATGTGAATATGGAGGGAGATGGATCAGGTGCAGATAGAAAAGAGATTTAATTCAAATTGGTATTAAATTCATCACAGAAGGGTTTGTTCCTGCTCTGTACTATGTTCTATGTGATATACAATGACAGGTGCTGAGCTCTCAGCCTCCTTCTTCCCTTTCTCCCATGATCCATTCTCTTGTCCTATCAGATTCTTTCTTCTTCAGCCATTCACCTTTTTGACCTATCACCTTCTAGCTAATCACTTCATCCCTCCCTTCCACACTGTCCCTTCTCACCTATCAGCTGCCAGCTTGTACTCCCACCCCCTTGCCCCCTTCTTATTTTAGCTTCTTCCCCCTTCCTTTCCATTCCTAATGAAGGGCCTGGATCCCAAGCATCACATGTTTATTCCCCGCCATAGAAGCTGCCCGACCCGTTGAGTTCCTCCAGTACTTTGTGCTACTCAAGAACTTGGAACCATGTTGCATGCAAATCGTAGCAAACTTCTAGATACCACAGATTTCACTTCCAGTGGAAAAAGGAGTTTCTTACTAAAGTAACCTCATGCACCTGGTGGCCACTTTATTCGGTACACCTATAAACCGGCTTGTTAATGCAAAACACTAACCAGCCAATCATGTGGCAGAAACTCAATGCATAAAGGCATGCAGACGTGGTCAAGCTTCAGTTGTTGTTCGCAATGGGAAAGAAATGTGATCTAAATGATCTTAACCATGGAAAGATCGTTGGGGGGGCAGATGAGGTGGTTTGAGTATCTCAGAAACTAAGGATTTCCTGTGGTTTCAGTCTCTAGAGTTTATAGAAACTGGTGTGGGAAAAAAAAGGAAAATGTCCAGTGAATGTGTGGGCGAAGACACCGTGTTAATGAGAGAGGTCAGAGGAGAATGGCCGGACTGGTTCAAGCTGACAGGAAGGTGACAGTAATTCAAATAACCACACGTTACTACAGTGGTGTGCAGAAGAGCATCTCTGAATGCACAGCACGTTGTGCCTTGAAGTGGATGGGCTACAGCAGCAGAAGACCATGAACATACATTTCGTTGCCACTTTATTAGATACAGGGGATACTGAATCAAGTGGCTACCCAGTGTAGGTAATATGTTTGCTGATGTAAGAATTCAGTTTACTCAGACAGTATAGGGTAAGATGATTGAGAATGGGCAAAGAGAAGTCCTGATTTCTTTTGACACCAGAGAAGCTCTGAAGCCTTTGGATCCATTCCAGGAACCTGCACAAGCTGATCAACTTGTGTTAACACTGCATTAATATTTCCATTAATATTGCAAGAATGAGCAAAAGCACCTTGCGTGCTTATTTTATAATCATGCTGATGGTGTTCTCAACATCACAGCAGCTGTTGTCTTGTTACCAGGTGAGTACATTCCACGTCCCTCTTATTCTCAGCACTTCACACCAAGGTGAAGGGTCAGACTAATTTCTCCTATATACAACCGGTTATTATGATGATTATGAGGACACACAGTCCCCTTTTATTGTCATTTAGTAATGCATGCATTAAGAAATGATACAATATTTTTCCAGAATGATATCACAGAAACACATGACAAACCGACTTAAAAACTAACAAAAACTACATAATTATAACATATAGTTACAACAGTGCAAAGCAATACCGTAATTTGATAAGAAAAGCCCATGGCACAGTAAAAGTCTCAAAGTCTCTCGAAAGTCCCATCATCTCACGCAGACGGTGAACCTCCAGCGCCGCCAACTTGTCGATGCAGCATCCTGGAAGCATCCGACCACAGTCCGACTCCAAGTCTGTCCGAAAACTCCAAGCCTTCGACCACCCCTTCGACACCGAGCACCGAGCACCGTCTCTGCCGAGCACTTCGACCCCGGCCCCGGCAACAGGTGATCGGCAAAGCCAAGGATTTGGGGCCTTCGTCTCTGGAGATTCTCAATCGCACAGTAGCAGCGGCAGTGAAGCAGGCATTTCAGAAGTTTCTCCAGATGTTCCTCCGTGCTTCTCATGGCTGTCTCCATCAAATCCGGATTGTGCATGGCCCCCTAGTTACACATATCGATATTCATACGGAAGGGCCGCGTGCGCTGCGTCGCGCCGCCATCTTCTCCTCCCTCCTTTGTGGTTGGGCTCTTGACCTCACCATCTACCTTATCATGAGCTTGCAACTGATTGTTTGCTTGAACTGCCTACCCTCTGTATGAGTTACAATTTATTCTGCATTCAGTTATTGTTTTACCTATAGTTCTACCTCAATGCACCGTGTAATGATTTGATCTGGATGAACAATATGCAAAACACATTTTTCACTGTGTATTTCCTACATGTGACAATAACAAACCAACTCCAATTCCAACTCCTCCTGAATCTGGCATTGGTTGACAGCACATCAGCTCAATCACATCACATTGTAGGTTTTTGTCAATAAAACAACAGCCATTTTAATTCAAGGGCAACTGTAACAACTCATATATTGCCCTCCAAACACAGAACATAGAGTACGGTAAAAAAACTTCACGTCATTGTGTCATCAAGTCAGCCCGGCCTCTTAAAGGGAGCCCCAACACAATGTGGAGGTTGTGAATTTTGTGTTATGTTTCCATTCATTACATTACCCGGCAACATCACATCACTCCACTCAATGTATGTAGGAGCCATGTATCTGTTTTCTGTCAGATGGAGCCATTACGCTATTTTCCGTCTGTATTGTATTTTGTGGCGTGTTTATTATGGTAATCTGTCACATCAGTTGAGGTGTGGTAGAAGCAAGTGAGTATAGTTACGTATTCAAGCTTGTGGTTAGTTGTTCGGTTTAGTCTAATGGAGACGGATTGACCCATGGAGAATATTTTTTTTTTGTTGACTGCTAATTGTGACATTGTTGGAACACTAACTGGAATGTTTAAATTCGTACAGAATGCTAATTCTGATATTGTTAATTACGCTGATTGGAATGCTAAGATCGCTATATTCCTAATTGAGTTTCATTAGTTTTTCATCGCTATAAGGTCATTCGGTTTCGTAATAAAGGATCAAAAGTACCTTTCTAGACTTTGAATCTTCGTTATTGTGGAAGCACGTCATACAGTGTTACCTCCTGGCTTAGTTTCTCAGCAGTTTTGGTTTGTTTTAAAGTAACCACTGCAAAGTACAAATGTCAGATCACTTCGCCAAGACAAACTAGTTGTCCTTCCCGAACAAGTAATTCCATTTACACAAATTCTGAAATATTTTCAGTGTATAGTCAGTCACTGCTGCCTTGAGAACAAATACCGCAGCTAATGTGTGTTCAGTAAAGGTCACTCAATTGTCAGATGACATAAATCTGTTTTGGAGATGTTGCTTGGGTCTGTAGGAGAACTCATCTGCTCTTCATCATTGTCTTCCTGGAGCCTTTATTATTCCGTTCAAAAACTCAAAGTAAATTTATTGTTAAAGTATGTATATGTCACCATATAGTCATAGCCATACTTTATTGATCGTGAGGGAAATTGGTTTTCGTTACAGTTGCAGCATAAATAATTAAATAGTAATAAAACCAAAAATAATTAAATAGTAATATGTAAATTATGCCAGGAAGTAAGTCCAGGACCAGCCTATTGGCTCAGGGTGTCTGACCTCCCAAGGGAGGAGTTGTAAAGTTTGATGGCCACAGGCAGGAATGACCTCCTATGATGCTCTGTGTTGCATCTCGGTGGAATGAGTCTCTGGCTGAATGTACTCCTGTGCCCAACCAGTCCATTATGTAGTGGATGGGAGACATTGTCCAAGACGGCATGCAACTTGGACAGCATCCTCTTTTCAGACACCACCGTCAGAGAGTCCAGTTCCATCCCCACAACATCACTGGCCTTACGAATGATTCTGTTGGTGTCTGCTACCCTCAGCCTGCTGCCCCAGCGCACAACAGCAAACATGATCGCACTGGCTACCACATCCTCAGCATCGTCTGACAGATGTTAAAGGACCCCAGTCTCCTCAGGAAATAGAGACGGCTCTGACCCTTCTTGTAGACAGCCTCAGTGTTCTTTGACCAGTCCAGTTTATTGTCAATTCGTATCTCCAGGTATTTGTAATCCTCCATCATGTGCACACTGACCCCCTGGACGGAAACAGGGGTCAACGGTGCCTTAGCCCTCCTCAGGTCCACTACCAGCTCCTTAGTCTTTTTCACATTAAGCTGCAGATAATTCTGCTCACACCATGTAACAACGTTTCCTACCGTAGCCCTGTACTCAGCCTCATCTCCCTTGCTGATGCATCCAACTATGGCAGAGTCATCAGAAAACTTCTGAAGATGACAAGACTCTGTGCAGTAGTTGAAGTCCGAGGTGTAAATGGTGAAGAGAAAGGGAGGCAAGACTACCTTGAGATTCATTTTCTTGCAGATATTCACAGTAAATACACACACGAAGAACAATGTACAGAGACTGACAAACAGGCAATGTGCAAAAGTCATTCAAACATGCAGTGACAGCTTCAATATAACGGCTCATCAAAATGGAGAACCACTGAAATCAATACACTCCTGAGTTATCTGCCGAGTTTTCAATTAGATAAAATGTTCAAATCCTAAAGTCATAGAACATAGGGCAGTATGGCGCAGAAACAGGCCCTTCGGCCTTCGGTAGGCATCATGGTAGCATAGTTGCTAGCACAACGCTTTACAGTGCCAGTGATCAGGGTTCAATTCGGGGAGGAAGAAAACCTTCCTTCCCCACCCCCCGACTTCTTGTCTGACTCCTCATCTTTTTTCTCCAGTCTCAGCCTGGAACATCGACTGTATGCTTTTCCATAGATGCTGCCTGTCCTGCTAAGTTCCTCCAACGTTTTGTGTGCGTTGCTAGGATTTCGAGCATCTGCATATTTTCTCTTGTTTGTGAAAGAGCACACCAACTTGGTTGGTCAACCAGTGTGACAAAGACAAGAACGTGAAAATAAAAGAAATAATAATAATATATAAGCAATAAATATTGAGAATATGGGATGAAAAGTCCTTAAAAGTGAATTCATAGGTTGTAGGAACAGTTGAGTGATGGGGCAAGTGAAGTTGAGCGGACCAATCTCCTTTGGCTCAAGGGCCTGGTGGTTGAGGGGTAGCAACTGTTCCTGAACCTGGTGGTGTGACTCCTGTGGCACCTATACCTTCTTCCTGATGGCAGCAGTGAGAAGAGAGCCTGGCCTGTGTGGTGTGGTCCCTGGTGATGGATGCTGCTTTCCCGAGACAACATTTCATATAGATATGCACAATGAAGGGAAGGTGTTTACACGTGAAGAACTAGCCATATCCATTACTTTTTGTAGGATTTCTCATTCAAGGGCAATGATGTTTCCATACCAGGCTGTGATTCAGCCAGTCAATATTCTCTACACCACACATCTATAGAAGTTTGTCAAAATTTTAGGTGTCATGCCTAATCTTCACAAATTCTGAAGGAAGTAGAGATGCTGCCATGCTTTCTTTGTAATGATTCTTAAGTGCCAGGCCCAGGACAGATCCTCCAAAATAGTAACACTGAGAAATTTGAAGTTGCTGACCCTCTCCACCTCTGATCCTCTGATCCTCTGATGAGGACTGGCACGTAAAGCTCTGGTTTCCTTCTCCTGATGTCAATAATCATCAGCTCCTTGGTCTTACTGACATTAACTGAGAGGTTGTTGTGGTACTATTCAGCCTGTTACATGCTCAAGGAGATCTGTTTTTTTTTTGTGAGAATGATGTAATGGTCTTTTGGAGGTCACCTGATGTGATTTTCCCGCCGATGTGAGGTCACGTGGTGACATGTGCCCCGTGACTATATAAGGGTCAACTCAGGTGACGCAGTAGGGTTTTGACTTTGTAGATTTCCAGGTAGAACGCGCTGTGCCTCCGTTTCTGTTGCGTTTGCTTTTGTGACACAGTTTCATTTTTAAAACGGTTGTGTGTTCTGGGAAAAGATTCCATATTATTTGGACTGGAAATTTTTGCTAGATGTGTTGATTTACTCAATTCCAACATTCGAAGGGAGAGTGAAGAATTTATCGAAGTGCAGAATGGAAGGATCGAGAGGAGTTGGCATTGTTTGGCAGTTTAATAAAGGACCGACCTTATTGAGTCTTCGTTGGAGGAGTACCTGCATCGAGATAACTCTTGCCAGAAAGAGCAAGGAGTTCATGCAAAAAGGTGCTCTCTCTCTCTAAAGGAATTTAAGGTCAGTTGATTTAAACTGCTTATTTTCGGCATCGGGAATCCTGTGGACAGAACCAGCAGTAAAGTTGCGTCTGTGAAGAAATCCTTCTCCAGAGAAGTCTCTCCCAATTGAACGAGTAGATCTGTTGGACTTTCGAAGTTATCGCTTTGAGAACTATATCTGACTGTATCGCTTTAAGAACTGTTTTCGCATTTAACGCTTTAAGAACCAGAGCTGAGTGGCGAGTTGGTGAATGTCTGCATATCTGTTAACTTCCGGTTAAAGTTTTCCTTTTTTTCTCTCTTATCGTTTATCGGTGTTTAATAAATATTTGGTTATTTTTATATAACCTGTCTCAATTGATATTCATTGTTGCCGGTTACGTAACAAGCCAGATTTTCAATCTTCCTCCTATATGCTGATTCATCACCACCTTTGAGCCAGCCTGCGACAGCAGTGTCACCAGCAAACTTGAAAATGGCATTGGAACTGTGCTTAGCCACAGAGTCTTAGGTATAAAGCGAGTAGAGCTGGGAGCTAAACACACAGCCTTGTGGTGCGCCCGTGCTGATGGAGATTGTGGAGGAGAAGTTGTTGCCAATCCGAACTGACTGGGATCTGCAAGTGAGGAAATTAAGTATCCAGTTGCACAAGGAGGTATTGAGGTCAACGTTTAGCAGATTATTGATTAGTTTTGAGGGGATGGTGGTATTGAATGCTGGGCTGTAATCAATAAAGAACATCCTGATGCATCTTTGCTGTGCAGATGTTCCAGGGTTGAGTGGTAGCTACTGTGGACCTGTTGCTCCGGTGGGCAAATTGGAGCAGGTCCAAGTCACTTCTCAGGCAGGAGTTGATATGTTTCATCACCAACCTCTCAAAACACTTCATCACAGTGGATGCAAGCGCTATTGGATGATAATTATTGAGGCAGCTTACCATGTTCTTAGGCACCATATAATTGAAGCCTGTTTGAAGCAGTTGGGCACCCCAGACTATTGAAGCGAGAGGTTAAAGATCTCAGTGGACATTCCAGCCAGTTAAACAAGACAGGTCTTTAGCTTTTGGCCAGGCACCCCACCTCAGAGACTGAAATCACAGGATCATTGGGGGCTGAAGGGGTTTGTGTTGGTTTCTCCCATGTTTTTACGGTCAAAGTGAGTATAGAAAGCATTAAGCTAATCTGGAAGCAAAGCCCTCTTGTCACCTATGCCACTTGCCACTTGACTTTACTTTGTAGGAGATTATCGCATCCAAGTCGGCCTGCAACTATCGAGCACATTCTGTTAATTCAAGTTTAGTCTGGAATTGTCACATAGCTGTGAGATGGCTTTCCGGAGATCGTACCTGGACCTCTTGTAACTTTCTTGGTCACCAGACTTGAATGCCTCTGATCTGACCCTCAACAGATTGCAGATCTCATGGTTCATCCTGGGCTTCTGGTTGGTGAAGACTCTGAATGGTTTTGTGGGGATAATTATTTTAATAAAGTGTGTGACAACAATTGTGTATTCAATCAGATTCACAGATGAGTCCTTGAACAGAGCACAGTCCACCAACTTGAAGCAATCCCATAGCTACTTCTCTGTCTCCTGTGACCACCTTTTTGTTGTCCTAATCTCTGGATCTTTGCTCTTTTGCCTCTGCCTGTGTGCAGGTAGAAGTACAGCCAAGTGATTACATTTACTGAAATGATGTCTGGGCATGGAACAGTTGGCATTCCTTATTTTAGTCTGACAATGGTCTGGTGCGTTGGGACAAATGATAGTACAGGTTAAGTGCTGATGGTAATTGAACAGGGTTTTCTTCAGACAGGCCTGGTTGAAGTCCCTGACTATGATTTGAAGTGCATGGGATGGATTTCTTCTTGTTTGGAGACGACATCATGTAGTACCTCGAGTGCTTGATTGTTGTCAGCCACTGATGGAATGTTAACTGCAGTCAGGATTACGGAAGTGAACTCCCTAGGTAAATAGAACAGGCGGCGTTCTACAGCTAGGCGTTCAAGGTTGGGGGAACATGAACTCAACAGAACTGCCACATTGAAGCACCGCTGAGAGTTTATCATGAAATACACACCTCCAGCTTTTGCCTTTTCTGAATCAGTATTTCAATCTATTCTGTAAATCGAGAAGCCTTCGGGTCTGATCACCATATCTGGGAGTAAACCATGTCTCAATTACACTTAGAATACAACCATCTCTCATTTTTCTCCAATGCTGCAATCTTGCCTTTAGGCCCTCAATTTGTTGATGCAAATGATGTATTTCACTGTATATTTTGAAGTATATGTGACAAATAAAGCTAATTTCTTATGTTGTGCCAAACTAATTAAACTAGTAATCAAATACCCAGCTAAACTAATCTCTTCTGCCTACACAATGTCCATTCCCTGTACATTCACGTGCCTGTCTAAGAGCCTCTTGAACACCTGCCAAAATTATGGCATTGGCAGATATGCAGAAAGCAAGAAATTAAAACTAATCTGAACAATTTGAATTAAATAAAAACAGAACATGCTGGAAACACAGAATTTCAAGAATGAAGGGTCCTCACCCTGAAACATTATTGATATCCTCTCCACAGATACTGCCTGACCTGCTGAGTCTCTCCAACACCTTTTTTTTATTAGACTTCCAGAATCTCCCAATTTTTTGATTTTTACAAGTTTAACTTCACTAATCTGCTTTCTCGTGATTGAATAATATCAATTTTTAATTATCCTTTTGTTTAGAATTTGTAGAAACATTGAACCATGGAGACTAGTTGCAGAATTAGGCCATTCAGCCCTTCAAACACCTGCTCCCCATTCAATGTGACCATAGCTGACCCTCTTCCTCCTGCTCTCACCACATACCCCTCATTGCCTTCTGTACCCAGAGACCTCCCAATCTCCTTAAATGACTTGGCCTCCATCATCTCATACGAAGGGTTCTCCTCAGCTCAGTCTTGAATAAGATCATAAGATGTAGGAGCAGAATTAGGCCATTTGTCCCATCAAGTCTGCTCTGCCTTTTCATCACGGCTGATCCAACTTTCCTCTCAACCCCAATCTCCTGCTTTCTCCCTGCATCCCTTCATGCCCTGGCCAATCTGCCTTAAATATACCCAAGGCAGATCCACCAATGATTACTGGCTCATGGACCTCTGGTTTCCCTCTGCTGAAATCAACAGCCAGTCTATTATGTACCCCTAAGATCAAAGGTAACAGTAGCTGATACAATACAATTTCAATAGTTACTGTGACATAATTTCCTTCAATATTTTGGGTTGACAATGTTTCCTCTGAATTACATACAGTACCTACAGTGGGAGACACTCTGAATGTTCAAACACCCTGGTCACAAAGTAATTTGCAGAAATAGTCTAAAGGCTTCAAGGGGCAGAAATCCCAGATACCCAAAATTAATATCCCTGAGTACACAAGCATCCTGGGCACACAAAAACTATTGACTGCATATACCTGTGACCATGTTTGATATGTTAAGTGAGAACATCAATCTGGTCTGCCAGCTTGAACTCAGTCATGGTGGTGCAAATAACAGGCCTTGTTGCCTGGTTTGATGTAGGCCAATTAACACAACCCCACTGGCTTAACATTTGCCTCTTGCATCCACAATCTCTTAGTCTGTGAAGTGGCCTGTACTTTCAACTTCAGTTTACTGCTTGAAATTTATAGTAAAAAACTGGAGGCTAATTGTGAGCTTCCTGAACTTATTTGCATTTACACAGTTATAGTAAGAACCAAAACCTGATTCTTAGAATTAGTAACTGCTATAGTCGCACAACTGTAGGATACTCGCTAACATACGCGTGCATGTGCGTGCACACACACAGACGCACACGCATACCAGGACATGCCTACATACATTCACTATCACGGTTACACAAAGACACACACACACAATTAATTGCATGTACTTATGCTCATATGCACAGTCTTGCACACGTACACTATGCAGAGACACAGATATTCTCACACACTCACACACAAACCATACAAACTCATTGTTTTCTTAGGTAATCCTTTGGTGTCAATTTGACTTACTGAGCATGCATAAACATTTGCGCGCACACACACACACACACACACACACACACACGCACACACACACACACACACACACACACACACACACACACAGAGGCAAGTACACATACACTAACACTCACACATAAACACACACGGGCACACACACATGCACGTACAGACAAGCACACTCACGGAATGTCATGTGTGTCAGTCTGTGTACTCAATAAGCAAGTCAGCTCCCTGGAGCTACATGAATTTTCTGAACAAGTGGGTATCAAAATGATAATAAAAATGTACAGAGGATTTAATGTCTGCCACTCACTTTCATTAACAGGACAAATAATTCAGGATTGGACAAAGAGAAACAGTTAAGATTTGAATTTTACATTTCGCACTTCACAAATGACCCAACTCATCTTTATTTTATTGCTCTATATATTCGACTTAACTCCATTAGTTCCCCATTCTTTTCATCTTATGCAAATGCTTTTAAACATTTTTATAATCTATTATGGCCAGCACACACTTGGAATTTAAATCCGAGGATGTGCAGTAATTGATGTGATTTACAGGCGACTCTTGGCGGCTTTCATCTGCATAACAAATGGAATTGTACTTGGTTCTGCTGTGCATTTCATTACCTTTCATTATGATGGATTCAGTAAGTCGTGTTTAGACTTGTCATCTTTCTATAGAAGAAAGACTTCATCTTTGGAGGTCTCTGCACATATTATTTTTCCAACAGAGAGCTTCAGCAATCTGAAAGTCATTGCCTCTGTGAGGCAGGAAAATGTGTCTGTGCCATCAAGACAAAATTCTGCGGAAGTGTATAATGTCAGCTACAATACTAATCAAATTAATATTCTCTCAGAGCTCTGTACGGTCTCCAGATAGTCACCGGTACTCAACCATATTAAATATTGTAATGCTCCTTTTAAAAAATTCCAGAAAATTAAAAATGAGCAAATAAAATTATCCCGAAGAAGGGTCTGGCCCGTAACATTGACTGTTTACTGTTTTCTGCAGATACTACCTGATCTGCTGAGTTCTTCTAGCATTTTGTGTGTTTTGCTTTGGATTTCCAGCATCTGCAAATTTTCTAGCAGTTGAAATAAAATTATCATTTTGGACAATGTTACCTATTTTTAAACAAGAAATAAGTCACTTGAAAATGGAATATAATAAGTTTATGTGGTGATTTTATATAGTGCTTCGTGATTTAGAATCTTTAATGGAGTTAATGTGCACAGTTTTATTCTTATTACAGAACTGGATGTTGTTGGTAGAACCTGCATTTACTGCCCTTGACAAGATACCAATGAGCCACATTCTTCAATTGTTGCCATCCTTCTGGTGACGGTGTTCTGCCTGTGCTGTTGCACTGGGAGTTCCATGATTTAGACCCAGCAAGAATGAAGGCACGGTGATACACTAAACACGAGAAAGTCTGCAGACGCTGGAAATCCAGAGCAACACACACAAAACGCTGGAGGAACTCAGCAGGTCAGGCAGCATCTATGGAAATGAAAAAACAGTCAACGTTTTGGGCCAAGACTCTTTATCAGGACTGGAAAGGAAGGAGGAATACTCTTGCCAGAATAAAAAGGTGCGGGGGAAAGCATTTTTACAGGAGACAGGATGGGAAGAGATATAGTCAAGATAACTGTGGGAATCAGTAGGTTTAGAAGTTGCCATTTGACAGTTTGTCTCCTGAGATGGAGACAGAGAGATCGAGGGAGGAGGTGTCAGAAATGGACCAAGTGAACTTAAATGTGGGATGGAAGTTAGAGGCAATGTTGATGAAATTGATTAGCTCAGCATGGGTGTATGAAGCAGCACCAATGCAGTCATCAGTGTAGCAGATGAAGAGTTGGGGAGCATTACCGAGGAAGACCTGGAACACGGACTGTTCTATGTAGCCAACAAAGAGGCAGGCATAAGTGGAACCCATGCAGGTACACATGGCCACCCCTCAAGTCTGGAGGAAGTGGGAGGAGCCAAAGGAAAAATTATTGAAAGTGAGGACAGCTTTATCAAACAGTTAATAGCAAAAAATAAAAGAAAAGGGCCCATTACAGTTAAACCAGTCCAATGTGGTCAAAACCATTGGAGCTCATACTGCTGTATTCAAGGGTACATCTCTCACTCACGCGCTGGACCCAAGGTCTGCTTGAAAGCACCCATCGCATTTCTGAACTATCTCCAGAAAACTGGCTCTCTCTCTCTCAGGAGTATTGCCCTTCCTCCTTGGAGCCATTCATCTGCACAAAGCACTTCCTGCAACAGGGACTCTTCTTCCAAGGGCATTCTGTGGGATCTTCCCTTTGTCTATCCCACCAATAAAACCCCAAAACAGACCACTGTCCTTCAGAGCTCTCTCTGCCCCACTCCCTTTACAACCTTCTCCAGATTCCACCATCCTGATTGGCTGACGCTACATTCCTAAGCTGCCAAAACCAAACATCTTACCAGCAGGACACACTGCTTTTGCAGAAGACTACTGAAATGAAATATCTACAGCATAACGGAAGAAACCTTAAACAGGGCATTACATGCATTACATATAAATACATATATATATATATATATATATATATATATACACACACACACACACACACACACACATATATATATCTATAAAATAGATAAAATAGTAAAGATATGTATATTAAATTAGAGAGTCCTCTGCCTCGCTGCTATAGTACAATTACGAAAAGACCACCTGGATAGGTACATAGAGAGGAAAGGGTTAAACATTTTATGAAATGTTAATTGCTTGGATGGGCATCTCGGCCGACATGGACCAGTTGAACCAGTGCCTGGTTGTGTGCTGTGTGACTCTATGACTCTATAGCAATTGATAATGACCAGATTATCTCATTTATGGATGCTTATGAGGATAATGGAGCAACTCTCCTAAAATGTATGCAAATGATATGGAAATATATGAACTTTGTGAATATGCAGCTTAGAAACAAATAAATGTAACATTCTTTGAAATGGAATAATTGTAATGTCATATACAGGATAGATCTGCTAAAATTATGTGAAATAATTAATTCCCAGATTCCAGACCGTAATATACATTTAAAGTCTGGTTCACAAAAAGAATTTTGAGGGGCAGATGGTGGTTAAGTAATGTAATTCTAAAACTTGTCACACAGCAGGTGGTTGCAAAGAGATCCAAAAGCTGAGAACTTATAATATTTCTAATAATGCTAAAATCAAAGATGAAACTCAGGCTACCATAAGGAGGTGCATTGATATATCATCTACACAACCTCAGTCACCTTGTAGCCAGTGAAGTGCTGAGTCAATATTGTAACAGGTGTCTGAAACAGTAATATGAAACAAAACAAAACTATAAATTGCAATAAGACGTATACACTCTGTGATTATTTTATTAGGTGCACCTGTACACCTGCTTGTTAATACAAGTATCTAATCAGCTAATCGCGTGGCAGCAACTCAATGCAGACATGGTCAAGAGGTCCAGTTGTTCAGCCCAAACATCAGAATGGGGAAGAAATGTGATCTAAGTGACTTTGACCGTGGAATGATTGCCGGTGCCAGACTGGGTGGTTTGAGTATCTTAGAAACTGCTGATCTGCTGAGATTTTCATGCACAACGGTTTCTAAAGTTTACAGAGAATGGAGCTAAAAACTAAAAAAAATTATCCTGGGGCAGGTCAGTGGGCAAAAACACCTTTTAAATGAGGGAGGTCAGAGGAGAATGGCCAGACTGTTTTAAGCTGATAGGAGGATAACAGTAACTCAAAGTTCAATTTTCAAACTTCAAATTCAAAGAAAATTTATTATCAAGGTACAGGTAGTCACCATGCACATTCCTGGGATTCATTTTCTTGCGGGTAATCACAGTAAATACAAGAAACACAATAGAAGGAAACAAAGACCACACCCAACAAGGCGACCAGCAACCAATGTGCAAAAAAAACCCCAAAAAGGTGTGCAAATACAAAAAGAAAGAGAAAAAATAGATAATAATAATAAATAAGCGATAAATATCAAGAACCCAAGATGAAGAGTCCTTGAAAGTGTGTCCCTAGTTAGTGGGAACATTTAAGTGATGGGGCGGGGGCGTGAAGTTCAGTGAAGTTATCCCTTCTGGCTCTAGAGCCTGGGGTAATAACTGTTCCCGAACCTGCTTTCTCTGGCGGACAGAGCGTAGATGTTCAGCAAAGCGGTCTCCCAGTCTGCGTCGGGTCTCGCCAATATATAAAAGGCCACATCGGGAGCACCGGACGCAGTGTATCACCCCAGTCGACTCACAGGTGAAGTGTTGCCTCACCTGGAAGGACTGTTTGGGGCCCTGAATGGTGGTGAGGGAGGAAGTGTAAGGGCATGTGTAGCACTTGTTCCGCTTACACGCAGACTGGGAGACCGCTTTGCTGAACATCTACGCTCTGTCCGCCAGAAAAAGCAGGATCTCCCAGTGGCCACACATTTTAATTCCACATCCCATTCCCATTCTGACATGTCTATCCACGGCCTCTTCTACTGTAAAGATGAAGCCACACTCAGGTTGGAGGAACAACACCTTATATTCCGTCTGGGTAGCCTCCAACCTGATGGCATGAACATCGACTTCTCTAACTTCCGCTAATGCCCCACCTCCCCCTCGTACCCCATCTATTACTTATTTTTATGCACACATTCTTTCTCTCACTCTCCTTTTTCTCCCTCTGTCCCTCTGAATATACCTCTTGCCCATCCTCTGGGTCCCCCCCCTTGTCTTTCTTCCCGGACCTCCTGTCCCATGATCCTCTCGTATCCCCTTTTGCCTATCACCTGTCCAGCTCTTGGCTCCATCTCTCCCCCTCCTGTCTTCTCCTATCATTTTGGATCTCCCCCTCCCCCTCCAACTTTCAAATCCCTTACTCACTCTTCCTTCAGTTAGTCCTGACGAAGGGTCTCGGCCTGAAATGTCGACTGCACCTCTTCCTACAGATGCTGCCTGGCCTGCTGCGTTCACCAGCAACTTTGATGTGTGTTGCTTGAATTTCCAGCATCTGCAGAATTCATGTTAGTTACGTATTCACACTTTGTCTCAGTTAGTTAGGTCAGTCTAGATGAGAGGGAGTGAGCCACAGGGTCCCAAGATTTACTGGCTTCTGCACGATGAAATTCAAAAGCTGCTCAATTTTAAATAGCTGTGACTGTGCCTTGTAACAATAACTCCTCAATTTCCTTTCTCTAGTGGAAACATCGAGATATCTCTTTTGATATGTCCCCTTTGAATTCTTACTTACTCACTTAGAGCTCGTTATGCCTGCTGGGGTTTAGGGCAGCGATGATGGTGCTCCATCTCTGTGTGAATTTGGTCATCATACTGTCACACACACATGCAGAAGGATTCCTCACTGCTGTTTCTGCAACAGTTTTGTTTGACCAGTCAGGGTTGTTAGCCCTGAGCTGAGCCCCCAAACCCGGAGGAGCTTAGGATTCAGTGTGACTTTATTCATTGCTGTATAGGAGGCTGAGGAGTGATCATATACTGGTGTATAAAATCATGATGGGAATAGATAGAGTGAACACACCTGATGGTTTTTTTCCCTGGGGTGGGTAACTAAATACCAGAAAGCATAGGTTTAAGGTAAGAAGTGAAAGGTTTTAAAAAACCTGAGGGACTGCAGATATATGGAGTGGGCTGCCAGAGAAAATGGTTGAGGCAGGTAAAATGTTGGTTAATAAACTCTTCGAGCTTCTAGCCAGGTACAGTACCGATTTTAAACAGTGTTTCAATGACAAACCCGAGAAGAGTTTATTTATCACATACGCGGGAGAAGCACAGGAACCTATTTCACAATGGTTGTTGTCTGTGGTGTCGATGATAACAGAACCTGTGTGGGTGAGCTTTCACTTCCCTGACCTCAGAAGTTCAGGTCCAGTGGTATGAGGAAACATCACAAGCTGGAGACTTCCCTGGTTACAGTGGACAACCATGACGTTTCCTATGCCTTGTTATGCCCTTTTCTCTCCACAGAGCGTTGCGGAACTCACTGTAGATCTCACCTGTCCATTTCTGAGGAGCCGACTTCACATGCTGGGTCAGTCATGTCCCTAACTCACCTGGGTGTGACGTCACCGGCTACCCTCGCCTGGTCCAGCCTGCCCATTGAAGCGGTGTAGCGGGCTGTGGTCCCTGCTGTGTGCAAACCGCTACTCGGAGCCACAGGTGAGACCTGAGTGTCTGGAGGAGACCAAAGCTGAGTGAGCTGCCCCAGAATGGACACGACAAGCCCCTTCACGGGAGGTGCTACCCCGCCCAGAACACCCCAGAACAACATTCAAAAGACATTTGGATCAGTACATGGATAGGAAAGGTTTTAGGGGTATGGGCAATTAGGACAAGCTTAATAGGCACCATGGCTGGCATGGACCAGATGGGCTAAAGGGTCTGCTTATGTGTCATATTATTCCATGACTCTGTTTCAATAGGTTCACCTCTCATTCTTCTAAAATCAAAGAATACAGATCCAGATTAAATGAAGAAGAAAATGGATAGCAGGCTAAGTCATTTGTCGAGAAAGAGAAACACAGCTGGATATTTCACATGAAGCTCTTCAGTCGCACAGTAAGTTAAAAGGAAATGCAGAAAGTGTACGATGTTAGGCTGGTTGCATTTTAAACAGATCAATGGCACTGTTCAAATCACAGAATGTCATGAGATCCCATTAAGCTAATTTCACCAACAGTAATTTCTTCTTAAGGAAGCAATGAGAAAGACTGCAGCTGATGTGGTGCATATAAATGATGCACTGGTTGAAATAGGTTCAATTTTAGGAAACCCTTCAGTTTGCTGTTGCTGTTCCTCTCCGCGCCTTGTGGCGCATCGGGCGGCAGCCCTGCTGATTCTTTGCCATATGTCTGTTTTTTTAGCGAGGCAAAATTGCTAGCTCGACGCTCAGCCCAGCACGGATGAAAAGTGTGCAAGGAGCCGGCCCGATTTGAACCCTCACCTTGAAGTCAAGTGCAGATGCCACTACGCCGCTGGGCGGCTGGATCTCAGTTTGCGTGAGGTCTAATTGGGCAACACAGTAGCGTAGCAGTCAGTGTGATGCTTTACAGTGCCAGTGACCCGAGTTCAATTTCTGATGCTGTCTGTAAGGAGTTTGCACGGTCGTTTTCTCCAGGTGCTCTGGTATCCTCCCACATTCCAAACCCGTACCGTAAAATCACAACATATAAAAGCAGAAATAGTCCATTTGGCCCATTGAGTCTGCTCTGCCATTCCATCATCGCTGATTCATTATCTATCTCAACTCTATTTTCATGCTCTCTCCTTGTAACCTTTGACACCTTTACTAATTCAGAAACTACCAACCTCTGCTTCAAATATACACAATGTCCTGGCCTCCATGGACATCTGTGGCAATGAATTCATGGGTTCGCCACCATCTGGCTAAATAAATTCCTCATCATCTCTGCTATAAAGCGATAGAGTTAAGGTTAGGATCGGTGAGTTGTGGGCATGCTTTGTTGGTGCTGAAAGCAGGGCGACACTTGCGGGCTGACCCCAGCACGTCCTCGGACTGTGTTGGTTGTTAATGCAAACAACGTATTTCACTGTATGTTTTGTTGTTTTGGTGTGCATGTGATATATAAAGCTAATCTTTGGTAATTGTTTTAATATTATTGCATATAAACAGATACAGTGAAAAGCTTCTGCTTGCATGCCTTCCAGACAGAGGACCCCTAACATCGATGTACTACAATAAAGAAATAAAACAGTATTCAGAATCTGGTGCTAAAGTTCCAGAGGATGTCCAGCCCAGATGGGCAAATAAAGTGGAAATGTTCACTGTGATCTTAAGGGTTGAAAGCTGGTCTGGACAATGACCGAGGCAGAGATCTCATCATCCACGTGCTGGCACCAATCAACATAAACTAAAGTTAATATGATCTCCCTGACTACCATTAAAATTAACAGGTACAGTATTGTGCAAAGGTCTTAAGCACATATATATAGCTTGAGTTTGTAAATATGGCAGGAACAAAGGGTATTGGGAATGGTGAGGGCGGAATGCCGTGGGAGGAGTGTGGGACAGATGGCAAAGAAGGAATACCAGGGGTGGGAGAATGTCACAGGTGCAGACATACCCAGCCTGAGACACCAGACAGAGTCATTTGATTCCAAACAATTGGTTTATTGATCAGTACAGAATGTCTCTCTGGTGCTTCCTGCTCCCTCCCCTCTCCCATCCCTTTTCCCCAACCATGATTCCCCTCTCCCTGTTCCTGTCTCCTTCCCACTCTCAGTTAACAATAGATATCAATATCAGAATCAGGTTTACCATCACTCACATATGTCATAATATTTGTTTTTTTGTGGCACCAGTACAGTGTAATACATAAAATTACTACAGTACTGTGCAAAAGTCTTAAGCACCCTAGCTACACAGTATATATGTGCCTCAGACTTTGGCACAGTATTGTATAAGTGTAGATGTCACCAACTGGCCCTTCCACTCTGTCTTCTTTTCATAATGATCATGACAACTACATCAGATCCACTGACCAAAATACCAATGACTTATACTTCAACATTCCTCATGAATTGATAGAGATGTTCAAGATGATAAGAGCCATGGATAGAGTAGACAGCCAGTGCCTTTTTCCCCAGGGTGGAAATGGCTAACACAAGAAGGCATCATTTTAAGTAGAAGGGAGATGTCAGAGTGAGTTTTTCTTTTACACGGGGAGAGGTAGGTGCATAGAACACACTGCCAGGCTTGGTGGTTGTATCAATTACATTAGGGACATCAGGGAGACTCTTAGATAGGCACGCGAATGAAAGAAAAATGGAGGGTTATGTTGAAGGGGACGATTAGATTGATCTCGGAGTAGGTGAAAAGGTTGGCATAACATCATGGGCTGAAGGCCTTGTACTGTGCTATAACGTTTTATGTTCCATGTTCTATGATTTGTGCTCTGTGTTCCATGTACTTTGTTCTATGTTCTTCAGCATGGAACATAGAACAATCAACTGTGCAGCACGGGAACAGGCCATTCGGCCCACAATGTTGTGCTAAACCAGGTAAAAATCAAATCAAAAACACCCAAACACTATTCCCTCCTACCTGCACCATGTCCATATCCCTCCATCTTCCTTACATCCATGTGCCTATCCAAATATCTATTAAAAGCCTCAGATTTATTTGCCTCTACCACCATACCAGGCAGCACATTCCAGGCATCCTCAACTCTCTGAGTAAAAAACTTACCCCTCACATTCCCTTTGACCCTACCCCCCTCACCTTCAGTGCATGCCCTCTGGCATTAGACATTTCAACCCTGGGGAACAGATACTCTCTGTCCACTCTAACTATGCACCTCATAATCTTGTAAACCTCTATCAGATCTCTGTCAGCCTCCGCTGCCCCAGAGAAAACAAACCAAGTTTACCCAGCTTCTTGTGATAGCACATGCCCTTTAAACCAGACAGCATTCTGATAAACCTCTTCTGCGCCCTTTGGGTTCTAATGAGAAGCAGGATATCTCTGGAGCAGAAGGTTCTGAGAATTAAAGCAACACACATCAAAGTTGCTGGTGAATGCAGCAGGCCAGGCAGCATCTATAGGAAGAGGCGCAGTCGACGTTTCAGGCCGAGACCCTTCGTCAGGACTAACTGAAGGAAGCAGTTCTGAGAATTGATGTCTTTATGATAAGCTTTGACTTCATCTCCATCCTAAATGGTTCCCCTAGCTCTGAGACTACAATCCCTGATTTTAGACACTGCGAAAAAAAATCTTTCTATACCCAGCTTGAGAAGCCCACATATAATTTTATTTTCTTATTTGTTTCATTTAGAGATGATTGGCCTGGTCTACTCAGTAAGGATTAACTCAGACCGAGCTTGGTTAGTCATAATCATAGTCATAGTCATAGTCATACTTTATTGATCCCGGGGGAAATCGGTTTTCGTTACAGTTGCACCATAAATAATTAAATAGTAATAAAACCATAAATAGTTAAATAGTAATATGTAAATTATACCAGGAAATAAGTCCAGAACCAGCCTATTGGCTCAGGGTGTCTGACCCTCCAAGGGAGGAGTTGTAAAGTTTGATGGCCACAGGCAGGAATGACTTCCTATGACGCTCTGTGCTGCATCTCGGTGGAATGAGTCTCTGGCTGTATGTACTCCTGTGCCCACCCAGTACATTATGTAGTGGATGGGAGACATTGTCCAAGATGGCATGCAACTTGGACAGCATCCTCTTTTCAGACACCACCGTCAGAGAGTCCAGTTCCATCCCCACAACATCACTGGCCTTACGAATGAGTTTGTTGATTCTCTTGGTGTCTGCTACCCTCAGCCTGCTGCCCCAGCACACAACAGCAAACATGATAGCACTGGCCACCACGGACTCGTAGAACATCCTCAGCATCGTCCGGCAGATGTTAAAGGACCTCAGTCTCCTCAGGAAATAGAGATGGCTCTGACCCTTCTTGTAGACAGCCTCAGTGTTCTTTGACCAGTAGTAGATCTGGTTTCTCTCCTTCTCGCTGTAATGCATGACACCCACAAAGAGTAATTTAGCCCATTTCCTAAGATCACTTCCTGCAAGATGCACAGTCAAACAATTGCTTCATCTTTCCTATATTTCAGAGTCTCAATCTTATATGTATCTAATGACTTATCCTGTATCACCACTTGGTTCAGAACATTCTGGAGATCCATCACCCTCTTTGAGAAGACATTCCTGCACATTACAGGTTTTAAATGACCAGCTAGTTATCACTTAATATCTCCTCTTGTTTGAGACTCTGCCGTGAGTGAAAACATCTACCCTGTCAAGGTCACCTCTCATTCCACGAAATGCCAAGGAGCATGTTTTACACTGTAAAACATTCCAAGTCACTGTTGTGACTGGTTACTCACAGAGATGTCGGCTGATAATGCTGATTATAGCTGACTGCTGCCAGTGTTCACAGCTCTGTAACAGCATAGAAGGACTGTTGAAACATGTTTCTCAATATCTCCACTTTGTACATCTCTGGAGCATTGAGTATTTTTGTACCTTCAAATAGAAGGATTAAACCACGCAGGAAATTTGCATCCAGAAAATCAATGGCGTCTTTGTCGTATCAAGTTACCCTCAGCAGATGGACACTAAGACAGGACATAGAACATAGAACAGTATGGCACAGTACAGGGCCTTCAGCCTTCAGTGCTGTGCTGATCTTTTACCCTACCCTAAGTTCAAAGTTCAAAGTAAATTTATTAACCAAGTACAACACAGGCATTCACAGTAAATAACAAGAAACACAGTAGAATCAGTGGAAGACTACGCCCAACAAGATGGACAATAACCAATGTGTAAAAGGCAGCAAACTGAGCAAATACAAGAAAGTAATAATAGATAGATAAATAATCAATAAATATCAAGAACGTGAGATGAGAGTCCTTGAAGGTTAGCCATAGGTTGTGTTCAGTTCAGTGTTGGGTGAGTGAAGTTGCCCCCTTTGGTTCAAGAGCCTGATGGTTGAGGGGTAATAACTGTTCCTGAACTTGGTGGCGTGGGTCGTGAGGCTCTTGTACCTCCTTCTTGATAGTAACAGTGAGAAGGGAGAGTGGCCTGGGGGGTGGGGGTCTCTGATGGTGGATGCTGCTTGCCTGCACAGCTCTCTGTGTAGACGTGCTCCGTGGTGAGGAGGGCTTTACCCACAGACAATCTAATACGTCCTTCGTATATCGCTCACAACCCTCCGTTTTCTTTCATCCATGTGCCTATCGAAGATAATAGACACAATTTTGGTCAGAGAGTGGGTTTAAGGAGAACCTTGAATGAGCAAACAGAGGCAGAGATTTACTCTTTGTACATCAGTCCACTTTCACCACATACAGGAATAGATACACTGCCCTACAGGCCAGTTCCTAAAAAATGTAAAAGATAAACATTAGCTTTATTTGTCAAATACACACCAAAATATTAAAACATACAGTAAAATGTGTGATTTGCCTCAGTGACCAACACAGTCTGATGATGTGCTGGGGGCAGCCCGCAAGCGTCCAGCGCCAAAATGACATGCCCACTACTTCCTAACCTTAAACCATACGTCTGTTTTGGAATGTGAGAGGATACTGGGGCATGGAGAGGAAACTCACGTGGTCAAGGGAAGAAAGTCAGAAGGCATGGGATCCAGGGAAGTTTGGCCAGGTGGATTCAGAATTGGCTTACCTGCAGAAAGCAGAGGGTGGTGGTGGAGGGAGTACATTCGGATTGGAGGATTGTGACTAGTGGTGTCCCACAAGGATCTGTTCTGGGACTTCTACTTTCATGATTTTTATTAACGACCTGGATGTGGGGGTAGAAAGGTGGGTTGGCAAGTTTGCAGACAACACAAAGGTTGGTGGTGTTGTAGATAGTGTAGAGGATTGTTGAAGATTGCAGAGAGACATTGATAGGATGCAGAAGTGGGCTGAGAAGTGGCAGATGGAGTTCAACCCGGAGAAGTGTGAGGTGGTACACTTCGGAAGGACAAACTCCAAGGCAGAGTACAAAGTAAATGGCAGGATACGTGGTAGTGTGGAGGAGCAGAGGGATCTCGGGGTACATGTCCACAGATCCCTGAAAGTTGCCTCACAGATGGATAGGGTAGTTAAGAAAGCTTATGGGGCGTTAGCTTTCATAAGTCGAGGGATAGAGTTTAAGAGTCGCGATGTAATGATGCAGCTCTGTAAAACTCTGGTTAGGCCACACTTGGAGTACTGTGTCCAGTTCTGGTCGCCTCACTATAGGAAGAATGTGGAAGCATTGGAAAGGGTACAGAGGAGATTTACCAGGATGCTGCCTGGTTTAGAAAGTATGCATTATGATCAGAGATTAAGGGAGCTAGGACTTTACTCTTTGGAGAGAAGGAGGATGACAGGAGACATGATAGAGGTGTACAAGATAATAAGAGGAATAGATAGAGTGGACAGCCAGCACCTCTTCCCCAGGGCACCACTGCTCAATACAAGGGGACATGGCTTTAAGGTAAGGGGTGGGAAGTTCAAGGAGGATATTAGAGGAAGGTTTTTTTTACTCAGAGAGTGGTTGGTGCATGGAATGCACTGCCTGAGTCAGTGGTGGAGGCAGATACATTAGTGAAGTTTAAGAGACTACTAGACAGGTATATGGAGGAATTTAAGGTGGGGGGGTTATATGGGAGGCAGGGTCTGAGGGTCGGCACAACATTGTGGGCCGAAGGGCCTGTACCGTGCTGTACTGTTCTATGTTCTATGTTCTATGTTCTATTACTCCTCGCAGACAGCAACAGGAATTAAATCCTGATCTTCTGATCACTGACAGTGTAAAGCATTGCGATAACGCTCTGCCACTGTGCCACCATGGCCCGGCTGTTTACCAGTAATGCCAGGAAGCCTTTCATTCCACCCAATGTCAGTAAGACAAAGCAACTGTTTATTGACTACAAGAGGAGGAAACCATAGGTCCATGAGCCAGTCCTCATCAGGGGACCAGAGGAGGAAGGGGTCAGCAACTGGATGCACACTTCTGATGTTATCATTTCACAGGACCTGTCCTCTGTCCAGCACGTAATTGCCTTTCCAAAAAAAGCACAGCAGTGCCTCTACTTTCTTAGAAGTTTGCAACGATTCAGCTTGACATCTAAAACTTAGGCAAATTTCTACCCATGTGCAGTGAAGGGTATATTGACTGGTTGCATCATGGCATCATGGCCTATAATGGAAATACCAATGCCCTTGAATGGGAAAGGCCTACAAAAAGTAATGGACACAGTCCAGTCCATCACAACTAAAGCCCTCCTCACCATAGAGCATATCCACACTGAGCATTGTCATAGGAAAGTAGCGTTCATCATCAGAGAAACCCACCATCCAGACCATGCTCTCTTCTCACTACTGCCAACAGGAAGAAGCTACAGGAGTCTCAGAACCCATGTTAGCATGTTCAGGAACAGTTACTATCTCTCAAACATCAAGCTCTTGAAACAGAAGGGATAACTTCACTCACCTCAAAACTAAACTGCTCCCATAACCTAGGGACTCACTTTCAAAGACTCTTCATCTCATGTTCTCGATATTCATTGCTTATTTATTTACTTATTTATTATTATTTTTCTGTTTTGCATTTACACAGTTTGTTTTTTTTGTACTTTGCTGTGTGCAGTCTTTTACTGATTCGTTTCTTTCTTTGTACTTATTGTGAATACCCTTAAGAAAATGAATCTCATGGATATATATGGCGACATATGTGTACTTTGATAATTAATTTACTTTGAAGTCTTGAACTTGAACTTTGATATGAAGATGGAACTGGAAATCTGGGTCTGTCATCCACACATCTATATTACTCAGCCAAAGTTTCAGAGCGGGGTTTGATAGACTTAAGTTGAGCAAGGGAATTTTGGAACCGAGGCAGAGAAATGGAGATGAGGGCAGCCTTGATCTATTTGTAAATTACAACAGGTTTGAGGGTCTGAATGACTTTCTCTTCCTTTATTCTAAAGCGCTCTATGTATCCTACAGATCACACTGAGCTTCCAAAGGACCCGAGGCTCTCTGAACCATTGGCCAATGTTGGGTCTTTGAAAGTTCTATCCAATTAGTTCCATTCCTGCTGTGCCTTTGCAGTGGCTCCCCAAATTGTTATTCTTCATGAATATCTCTCTGATCGCTTTCCTCCAGCTACTGATTTCCCTGTCCTTTCTGGCCATGCATTCATACCAAAACAAAGACCACATGAAAAGAACAGTCCTTCATCTCGCCTTACTCACTGGCTGATTGTCCAATTTACAATCATTTGTTCTCCAGACAAGTCAAGGTTACATGATGTGAATGGGTGCCTGTTCATCAGTCAGGGCACTGAATACCAGAATCTGGAAATCTTGTTGCAAATGTTGGGCCGTTACGTTGAACTGTAGGGATGTTACATTGCAATTGTTGGGTTGTTATGCTGCAATGGTTGGGACATTGTAGTGCAAATGTTAGGACATCATATTGTGATTCTTGGGATGTTAAGTTGCAACTATTAGAATGTCATGTTCAGCAGCTGCTGAAACTACTCTTGGAGTAGTCTGGAGTTTAGAAGAATATGAGGGGCTTTCATTGAAACATATTGAAATTTGAAAGCCCTAGATAGACTGGATGTGGAGAAGATGTTTCCAATTGGACCAGAGTGTGCACAGCCTCAGAAAAGAAGGATGTCCCTTTAGAACAGAGTTGAGGAGGAATTTGTTTAGCCAAAGGGTGAATCTGTGGAAGTCATTGCCACAGATGACTGTGGAGGCCAAGTCATTGGGTATACTTAAAATGGAGTTTGATAGGTTCTTGATAGGGCATCAAATGATATTGGGAGAAGGCAAGAGAATAGGGTTGACAGGGATAATAAATCAGCCATGATGGAATGGAGCAGACTCAGTGGGCCAATTGGCCTAATTCTGCTCCTATGTTTTATAGTTTATATTGGTCGCCTAACTATAAGAAAGATGTCATCAAGTTGGAGAAGATGCAGAGAGACTTATGGGCATGGTACTGGGAATGGAAAGCTTGAGATTTCAAGAAACACCGGATTGGCTGGGACTTCTTTTTCCTGAAGCCTGTGAGTTGAGGTGAAATCTTATAGAGCAGGGAGTTCCCAAACTAATGGTATTAGTCCATGGCATTAAAAAAGGTTGGGAACCCCTGTTTAGAGGTTTATAAAATAATAACATAGATGGATAGTCTTTTTCCCAGGGTCTTATAGATCTCTTGAACTTAATAAAGTTTCCACTAAATGCATGCTCGTGATCCTCTGCTGCTAAGCCCATCCACTTCAAGGTTTGATGTGTTGCCCATTCAGAGATGCTCTTCTGCACGCCTCTGTTGCAATGTGTGGTTATTTGAATTATTGTTGCTTTCTTGACAGCGTGAAGCAGTCTCGCCATTCTCCTTTGACCTATCTCATTAACAACACATTTTCTTCCACACAATATTTTTTTTTTGTTTTTCACACTGTTCTCTGTAAACTCTAGAGACTGTTGTGCATGAAAATCCTTGGAGATCAGCAGCTTCTGAGATACTCAAACCACCCCATCTGGCACCAACGATCATTCCGCGGTCAAAGTCACTTGGATCATATTTCTTCCCCATTCTGATGTTTGGTCTGAACAACAACTGAACCTCTTGACCATGCCTTCATGCTTTATGCATTGAGTTGCAGGCTCAAGATTGGCTGATTAGGTATTTGTATTAATAAACAATTGTACAGGTGTATCAATCGGCCACTGAGAGTATATTTAAAGTGAGAAGGGGACCTGAAGGTAAACTTTTCACACAGAGGGCGGTGGTTAACATAATGAACTGCCAGTGGAAGAGATCAAAGTGGGTGAAATTACAATGTTTAAAATACATTTGGACAGGTACACAGATAAAGGTTAAAGGTTAGGTTTATTTGCCACATGTACATTGAAACTTGGAAACATTCAGTGAGACGTGTTGTTTGCATCAAACCAAATCAGTGAGGATTGTGCTGGGGGGAGTCTGTAAACGTCGCCACGGTTCTGACACCAATATCGCATCCTCATATCTTACTAAGCCTAACTGCAGGCCATGCCTGTGAATTCACCTGTCTGGTGGAGGGTGGAGGCCAAAGACAGCCTGTCCTGGGGTTAGAGGACAATGTATGTGCGTGCTGGTATAGAGGAAAGGGACTTGTTTTCCTTTCGGTGTTTTGTTGCTCATTGTTTTTTGTTTTGTCAACTTCTCTGTTTTTCTGCCAAGCATGGTGGGTATGCAATGCTGGTGCCAGATTGTGTGCTGACACTCACTTGCGGTCTGCCTCCAGCACATAGAAACATAGAAACACAGAAAATAGGTGCAGGACTAGGCCATTCAGCCCTTCGAGCCTGCACCGCCATTTATTATGATCATGGCTGATCATCCAACTCAGAACCCTGCACCAGCCTTCCCTCCATTACCCCTGATCCCCGTAGCCACAAGGGCCATGTTTAACTCCCTCTTAAATATAGCCAATGAACTGGCCTCAACTGTTTCCTGTGGCAGAGAATTCCACAGATTCACCACTCTCTGTGTGAAGAAGTTTTTCCTAATCTCAGTCCTAAAAGGCTTCCCCTTTATCCTCAAACTGTGACCCCTCGTTCTGGACTTCCCCAACATCGGGAACAATCTTCCTGCATCTAGCCTGTCCAATCCCTTTAGGATTTTATACGTTTCAATCAGATCCCCCCTCAATCTTGTAAATTCCAACGAGTACAAGCCTAGTTCATCCAGTCTTTCTTCATATGAAAGTCCTGCCACCCCAGGAATCAATCTGGTGAACCTTCTTTGTACTCCCTCTATGGCAAGGATGTCTTTCCTCAGATTAGGGGACCAAAGCTGCACACAATACTCCAGGTGTGGTCTCACCAAGGCCTTGTACAACTGCAGTAGAACCTCCCCGCTCCTGTACTCGAATCCTCTCGCTATAAATGCCAGCATACCATTCGCCTTTTTCACCGCCTGCTGTACCTGCATGCCCACTTTCAATGACTGGTGTATAATGACACCCAGGTCTCATTGCACCTCCCCTTTTCCTAATCGGCCACCATTCAGATAATAATCTGTTTTCCTATTTTTGCCACCAAAGTGGATAACTTCACATTTATCCACATTAAATTGCATCTGCCATGAATTTGCCCACTCACCCAACCTATCCAAGTCACCCTGCATCCTCTTAGCATCCTCCTCACAGCTAACACTGCCGCCCAGCTTCGTGTCATCCGCAAACTTGGAGATGCTGCATTTAATTCCCTCATCCAAGTCATTAATATATATTGTAAACAACTGGGGTCCCAGCACTGAGCCTTGCGGTACCCCACTAGTCACTGCCTGCCATTCTGAAAAGGTCCCGTTTATTCCCACTCTTTGCTTCCTGTCTGCTAACCAATTCTCTATCCACATCAATACCTTACCCCCAATACCGTGTGCTTTAAGTTTGCACACTAATCTCCTGTGTGGGACCTTGTCAAAAGCCTTTTGAAAATCCAAATATACCACATCCACTGGTTCTCCCCTATCCACTCTACTAGTTACATCCTCAAAAAATTCTATGAGATTCGTCAGACATGATTTTCCTTTCACAAATCCATGCTGACTTTGTCCGATCATTTCACCGCTTTCCAAATGTGCTGTTATCACATCTTTGATAACTGACTCCAGCAGTTTCCCCACCACCGACGTTAGGCTAACCGGTCTATAATTCCCCGGTTTCACTCTCCCTCCTTTTTTAAAAAGTGGGGTTACATTAGCCACCCTCCAATCCTCAGGAACTAGTCCAGAATCTAATGAGTTTTGAAAAATTATCACTAATGCATCCACTATTTCTTGGGCTACTTCCTTAAGCACTCTAGGATGCAGACCATCTGGCCCTGGGGATTTATCCCTTCAATTTACCTAACACCACTTCCCTACTAACATGTATTTCGCTCAGTTCCTCCATCCCACTGGACCCTCTGTCCCTTACTATTTCTGGAAGATTATTTATGTCCTCCTTAGTGAAGACAGAACCAAAGTAATTATTCAATTGGTCTGCCATGTCCTTGCTCCCCATAATCAATTCACCTGTTTCTGTCTGTAGGGGACCTACATTTGTCTTTACCAGTCTTTTCCCTTTTACATATCTATAAAAGCTTTTACAGTCAGTTTTTATGTTCCCTGCCAGTTTTCTCTCATAATCTTTTTTCCCCTTCCTAATTAAGCCCTTTGTCCTCCTCTGCTGAACTCTGAATTTCTCCCAGTCCTCAGGTGAGCCACTTTCTCTGGCTAATTTGTATGCTTCTTCTTTGGAATTGATACTATCCCTAATTTCTCTTGTCAGCCACGGGTGCACTACCTTCCTTGATTTATTCTTTTGCCAAACTGGGATGAACAATTGTTGTAGTTCATCCATGCAACCTTTAAATGCTTGCCATTGCATATCCACCGTCACCCTTTAAGTGTCATTTGCCAGTCTATCTTAGCTAATTCACGACTCATACCTTCAAAGTTACCCCTCTTTAAGTTTAGAACCTTTGTTTCTGAATTAACTATGTCACTCCATCTTAATGAAGAATTCCACCATATTATGGTCACTCTTACCCAAGGGGCCTCTCATGAGAAGATTGCTAATTAACCCTTCCTCATTGCTCAAAACCCAGTTTAGAATAGCCTGCTTTCTAGTTGGTTCCTCGACATGTTGGTTGTTAACGCAAACAGTGGGTTTCACTGTGTGTTTCGATGCACATCCGATAAATAAATGAATCTGCATCTGATTCTAGCCTGGATTTAATGTCGTTTCACTGCAGTGCAGTTTGTAAACAATTATTGCCGAAGTATGAGCGTCAGAAATAATCTGGAAAGAACATGTCAGAGACAACAACTTTCAATTCTTTAAAGAGGCAATGGAGATATGAGAAGGTTTAATGTCTGCGGGCAATCAAAGTGGAAGTCATGGTACAAGACAGAGCGAGCACACTCAGTGGCCACTTTATTAGGTACACCTGTACACCTGCTCGTTAAAGAAAATATCTAATCAGCTAATCATGCGGCAGCAACTCAATGCATAAAAGCATGCAGACATGATCCAGAGGTTCAGTTGCTGTTTGGACCAAACATCAGAATGGGGATGAAATGTGATCTTAGTGACTTTGACCATGGAATGATTGCTGGTGCCAGATGGAGTGACTTGAGTATCTCAGAAGCTGCTGATCTCTTGGAGTTTTTACTTACAACAGCCTCAAGATTGTAGTGAAAATAGTAACAAAAAAAGACCAAAAAAAACTCAGTCAGAGGTGGTTCTGTGGATGAAAATGCCTTATTAATGAAAAGGGTCAGAGAAGAATGGCCAAACTGTTTCAAGAAGACAGGAAGGCGACGGTAACACAAATAACCTCAGGTTACCACAATGGTATTGCAGCAGAGCATCTCTGAGTGCACAACGTACTGAGCCTTGATGTGGATGGGCCACAGCAGCAGAGGACTACAAACATACACTCAGTGGCCACTTTAATAGGTACAGAGGGTATGAATGTATAAATAAAAGAAAATAAGTTCAATAAGTCTGAATTGGAATCACTTTCTGTGATTGCCTGTAGCATTTGTAACACGATAGGTGAGTTGCTGACACAAATAGAAAATGAATGAGTTTGATTTAAAAGCTTTCACAGGATTGTGGTTGCAGGGTGACTAGGACTGGGACCTCAGTGCTTGAGGTTATTTGATGTTCTAAACGAAGAAGCACAAATCAAAAAGATCCAGGGAAGAGACATGCAAAAGATTTGTACCCTTGATTTCGTGCAAAACAGACAAAACTAATGATGGAATAGACCATAAGACCATTATTTAGCCAGACAGTGGAAATTGTTGCCACGGGCGGCTACGAAGGCTAAGTGATTGGGTATATTTAAGGCAGTGGATGATCAATTCTTGATTAGTTAGGGAAGGAAGGGATACAGGGAGAAGGCAGGAGACTGGGGGAGAGGGAAAAGGGATCAGCCATGACGAAATGGTAGAGCAGACTCGATGGGCCAAACGGCCTAATTCTGCTCCTATATCTTATTTCTTTGTTCTACTGTGAATGCCTGAAAGCAAATGAATCTTCAGGAAGTATACGGTGACATACATACTTTGATAATAAATTTACTTTGAATTTTGGACTTTGAGGACTTCTCCATGTAGATTTAATATAAAACTAATAAGCAGGAATCATTTTATCATTCCTAACAAACCCAAGCAAGGGTACGTTGAGTGGAGTCAGAAGTGAGTAAAACAGGCAGTTAATTCTAAATCTCTCATTCCACACCTGCCAACAAATTACTTCAAATTTAAATAAGCTGCTGCGAAAAGCAATTTGTAAGCTTTTCTCCCACAGCTAACATTATTCATGTTCGTACTCATGGAGTGGAAGGGAAGGGAACGGAAGAAGATAAAAAAAAAAGAACAAACTGCTTATTAATGGTTCAGTGGCATTCTGGTTATGTTGCTCGATAGGCAATCAGGAGAGCTGGATTCTCAATATGGGAGACTTAAATTCAGTAAATTAAGTAAATCAGGAATTAAAAGTTAGTGTCAATAATCGTGACTGTTAATTTATTGGATGTCATAAAAGCTGTGGAACCAAATGTGCATTCGTGCAGAAAAATAGAACGAATATGTTGTTTAAACTGTGAGAGACTGGTAAAAGATGTCAGACTGGGAGTTAGAAACATAGAAACATAGAAAAGCTACAGCACAATACGGCCCTTTCGGCCCACAAAGTTGTGTCAAACATGTCCCTACCTTAGAAATTACTAGGCTTACCTGTAGCCCTCTATCTTTCTAAGCTCCATGTACCGATCCAAAAGTCTCTTGAAAGGCCCTATCGTATCCGCTTCCACCACCGTTGCCGGCAGCCCATTCCACGCACTCACCACTCTGAGTAACAAACTTACCCCTGACATCTCCTCTGTACCTACTCCCCAGCACCTTAAACCTGTGCCCTCTTGTGGCAACTATTTCAGCCCTGGAAAAAACCCTCTGACTATCCACAAGATCAATGCCTCTCATCATCTTATACACCTCTATCAGGTCACCTCTCATCCTCCGTCGCTCCAAGGAGAAAAGCACATCTAAGTGCAGCCGAGAACAGACAGAGATGGAGGACCTTCATTGCCTCCCTAAATGCCAACGGCGTAACGGGCAGTACGTGAATAAGTAATGGAACAGGTTGAGAAATTAATTGGATTGATTGCTAGGATGAGAGAAAGTTGGCCCGCAAAAAGAGAATGAAAGCAATTGGCCGGCATTCACTGAAGATTAGAAGAGTAAAAGGTGACCTCACTGATGTGAGGGGAGTTTGACTGAGTAAACACGGAAAGGCATTGGAGACTGCAGAAGCTGGAGCCTGCAGCAACACACAAAAAGCACCGGGGGAACTCAAGGGGCGGGCAGTATCCATGGAGGGAAATGGACACTCAATGTTTTGGGGTGAGACACTTCATCCAGGAGTTTTCAGCCTTTTTTATACCATGGACCAACACCATTAAGCAAGGGGTCCATAGACCCCAGGCTGGGAACCCCTGATCTCGGCTGAATGATAGAGAGGAGGTAGCCAGTATAAAAGTCTGGAGGGGAGGGGTGGAGCAAGAGAAGGCGATTGATAGGTGGATCCAGGTGATGGGCAGAAGCAGGTGATAGACAAATGCTGAGAGGGTGCTTCTCCCGCTGGAAGGGGTATTGCCTGGAGTCTCCTAAATGTCCCTTTTGTATCAGGCTCTACACCATCGCCGGCAGTGGATTCCAGGTGCCTACCATTCTAAAAAAAACTACCACTGACATCTCCCCTAAACTATCGTCCACTCACCTTAAACGATACAGCAGCCAATCAGAAAGACATCTTTAGTCCTGCTGGAAGGTGTGAAGAGAAATTGGTTCCAGCGCCACTGGATCAATATCAAGAGGCATACAATCACAGTGGGTGGAAGGACTAGGGGTGTCAAAATGAAGGAAAGATTGGCTTTATTTGTCACATGTACGTTGAAACATACGGTCAATAGTGTCACATCAAATCAGTGAGCAGTGTGCTGGGGGCAGCCCACAAGTGACCCCATGCTTCTGGTGCCAACATAGCATGCCCACGGCTCATTAACCCTAACCTGTACCTCACTGGAATGTGGGAGGAAACTGGAGCACCCAGAGGAAACCCACATGGTCACAGGCAGAACGTACAAACTCCTTTCAGGCAGCTGCGGGAATTGAACCCAGAGCTTACAGCTAGAGCTGTAAAGTGAAATGCTAACCGCTCCTCCACTGTGCCACCCTTATAACATGAGCCCAATAAGTCTGTGCCAAACATTGTCATCGCCAGCTGCTCGTACAACCATCTACCACCTGCTCCCATGGCTTTACGACCTTGATCGAGTGGCTAAGCAGGTGCTACACCTTGCCCGAGGGTGACCTGCAGGCTAACAGAGGGAAGGAGCATCTTACACCTCCTATGATAGAGACGTACCTCCACCCTGCCACCCCCCATGCCAAACATCAGCCACCCATTTACACCAATCGGACACTAATCCTACTTCTGATTCTCCCCCTATCCTCATCGCCTCACTCCATATTCTACCACTCATCTACACACTAGGAACAACTTACAGCAGCCAGTTAGCCCTCTGATCTGCAGCTCTTGGGATGCGGAAGGAAACCTGAGAACTTGGAGGAAACTCATGTGGTCAGAAGGAAAAGATGCCAACTCCTCCCAACGTCAAGGCTAAAGCTGGGTCTCTGGTGCTATGGGAAAGTGGCTCTACCACAACGGTGTTTTGCTGACGCAAATTATGCACTTGATTGTATGTTTTGGTGAACACGTGATAAAGAATCTTGACTCTTGATTGTAAATGTGAATACACTGCGCATAAAATTAGTGGAAAGATTCAGTATAAGCATTAAAGAGGGAATTGGTTACGTAATTGAAAAGTTACTTTTTTTCTGGGCAAGACGGATACATAGTCATAAGACATAAGAAATAGGAGCAGAATTAGGCCATTTGGCCCATCGAGTCTGCTCCACCATTTCATCATGGCTGATTTATTATCCCTCTCAATCCCATTTTCCTGCCTTCTCCCCATAACCATTGACGCCCAAAATAATCAAGTTTCGCTTTAAATATTCCCAATGACTTGGCCTCCACAGCCGTCTGTGGCAGAGGGGAAGAAACTGTTCCTAAAATGTTGAATTTGTGCCTTCAGTCTCTTGTACCTCCTCCCTGATGGTAGCAAGGAGAAGAAGACATGTAGATGCTGAGGGTCCTTAATGATAGGCCATAAGATCATAGCACATAAGAGCAGAATTAGCTTATTCAGCCCATAGAGTCTCCACCAGTCCATCATGACTGATTTATTCTCCTTCTCAACACCATTCTCTTACCTTCTCCCCGTATCCTTTGATGCCCTGATTAATCGAGAACCTATCAACCTCTGCCTTAAGTATACCCAATGCCCTGGCCTGCACAGCCGTCTATGGCAATGAATTCCACAGGTTCACTATCCTCTGGCTAAAGAAATTTTCCTCATCTCTATTCTGGATGGACTTCCTTCAATTCTGAGGCTGTGCCCACTGGTCTGAGACACCCCCACTATAGGAAACATCCTCTCCACATACACTCTATCTAGGCCTTTCAATATTCAATAGGTTTCAATTCGATCCCTCCTCATTCTAGTCTCAAGCAAGCACAGGCCCAGAGCCATCAAAAACTCCTCATATGTTAATCCTTTCATTCCTGGAATAATTCTCGGCAAGTTTCTCAGGACCATCTCCAATGCCAGCACATCTTTTCTTAGATAAGAAGCCCGAAATTGCTCACTGTACTCCAAGTGTGATCTGACCAATACCTTATAAAGCCTTAGCATTACATCTTTGCTGTTGTATTCTAGGCTTCTCGAAATGAATGCTAACATTGCATTCGCCTTCCTTACCACCAACTCAACCTGCAAGTTAACCTTTAGGGAAGTCCTGCATGAGGACTCCCAAGTCCCTCTGCACCTCTGATTTTTGAATTTTCTCTCTATTTAGAAAATAGTCCACACCTTTATTCCTTGTGCCAAAGTGCATGACTATGCACATCTCCACACTATATTCCATCTGCCACTTCTTTACCCATTCACCCAATCTGTCTCAGTCCTTCTGCAGACACCCTGCTTCTTCAACACTATCTGCCCCTCCACCTATCTTGATATCTTCCTCAAACTTGGCTACAAAACCATCAATTCCTACATTGAAATCACTGACATACAATATGAAAAGAAGTGGTCACAACACCGACCCCTGCGGCACTAGTCACCAGCAGACGACCAGAAAGGGCCAGATTTATTCTCATTCTTTGCCTCCTGCCAGTCAGCCAATGCTCTATCCACGCTTGTGCTTTTCTTGTAATACCATGAGCTCTTATGCTGTTAAGCAGCCTCATGTGTGACAACTTGTCAAAGGCCTTCCGAAAATCCAAATAAACAACATCCACTGACTCTTCTTCAAAGAATTCTAACTGATTTGTCAGGCAAGATTTCCCTTTTCCCCTTTTGAGAACCATGCTGACTTTGGCCTATTTTATCAGGTGCCTTCAAGTACCCTAAACCATCATCCTTAATAGACTCGTACATTTCTGGCATATAGCTAGTGTCTTCCACAGTGAAGATTGTTGAAAAATATCGACTGTCTGCCATTTCTTTGTCCCCCATTACTACCTCTCCACTGCCTTTTTCCAGCGGTCCGATTTCCACTCTCATCTCTCTTTTACTCTTTATATATGCAATGTAAATTACTATGATTGCACGTTGCATATTTAGACGGAGACATAACGTAAAGATTTTTACTCCTCGTGTATGTGAAGGATGTAAGGAATAAAATCAATAAAGTCAATTCTGGAAAAACTTTTTGCATCCTCTTTTATGCTATTGTCTAGCTTACCTTCAGATTTCAGCTTTTCTCTCTTTATGGCTTTTAGTTGCCTTCTTTTGTTTTTTAAAAGCTTCCTAGTGCTCCACCTTCCCACTAACTTTTGCTAAATTATATGCCCTCTCCCTTTCTTTTATACTGTCTTTGACTTCCCTTGCCAGCTATAGCTGCTCAGCATCCCTTCAGAATACTTCATCTTTGTGAAGTATTGTATCTTTCTTGTGCCTTCCAAATTCCCCCCAGAAA
The DNA here is from genome assembly GCF_963921235.1 of Mobula hypostoma. NCBI lineage: Eukaryota > Metazoa > Chordata > Chondrichthyes > Myliobatiformes > Myliobatidae > Mobula > Mobula hypostoma. The sequence goes on from NC_086107.1 coordinate 11,029,200, forward strand.
CACCAGCCATTGCAGTTCCCCTATCATCCTTTCTAGTGTCCCCTTCCAATCAACATTAGCCAGCTCTTCTCTCATGCCTCTGTAGTTCCTTTGGTCTACTATAATACTGATACATCTGACTTTATCTTCTCCTTTTCAGACTGCAGGGTGAGTTCTATTATATTGTGATCGCTGTTTCCTCAGGCTTCCTTTATCTTAAGCTTCCTGATCAAATCTGGGTCATTACATAACACCCAGTCATTCCCCTCGTGGGCTCAACCACAAGCTGCTCTAAAAAGCCATCTGATAGACATTCTGAAAGTTCCCGCTCTTGGAATCCAGCACCAACCTGGTATTCCAAATCTACCTGCAAATTGAAATCCTCCATAAATATCACTACACAGCCTTTTTCACATGACTTTTCTATCTCCCGTTGTAATTTGTAGCCCACATCCTGGTGATTGTTCAGAGGCCTGTATATAATTCCCATCAGAGTCTTCTTACCCTTCCAGTTTCTTAATTCTCCCCACAAGAATTCTATATCTTCCAGTGCTATGTCACCTCTTTCCAAGGATTTGATTTCATTCTTGTCATCAGAGCCACCCCAATCCCTCTGTCCACCTGCCTGTTCTTTTGATACAATATGTATTTTTTGAAGTTAAGCTCTCAACTATGATCTTCTTTCAGCCATCATACCTGAGAAATCTCTAACTATGCCACAAGATCATCTACTTTATTTTATATAATACAGTACTTGCATTTAGATAAAACACCTTCAGTCCCTTACACATCATTCTTTTTGATTTTGGGACCCTGCTATACTTTAAATCACTCCACTGACTGCAATTTTGCCCTCTCATCTGCCTGTCCTTCCCACAATCTCACTACACATTGCATCTACTTGTATACCAACTGCACCATCCTCAGCCCTATCACTCCAATTTCCCGTCCCCAGCAAAATTAGTTTAAAGTCCCCCCAACAGCTCCAGTAAACCTCTCCACAAGGATATTGGTCCCCCTTGGGTTCAGGTGTAACCCCTCCTTTTTGTACAGGTCATACCTTCCCCAGAGAAGATCCCAATGATTCAGATATCTGAAACTCTACCACTGCACCAATTCCTCAGCCATGCATTCCTCTGCCAAATCATCCTCTTTTTACCCTCACTGGCACACGGCACAACAGCAATCCAGAATTTGCTACTCTGGAGGTCTTATTTTTCAGCCTTCTCCCTAACTCCTTTTTCCTACCTATGTCGTAGGTACCAATATGCACCAGGACTTCCTGGTGAGTGTAGCACTACTTCTGCACCAGCAATCCAGAATCTGTTCCGCTGCTGACTGTAAGGAGGTTTTATGGTCTCCCTGTGACTGCGTGGGTTTCCTCCGGTTGCTCCAGTTTCCTCTCACGTTCCTGTCACTGTGCTGTATCTCTAAATAAAATATAAAAATAATGGCAAGGGGAAAGAGAATCAGAGTGGTGTCGATGGAATATAATTGTGCAAAAGAACTCACAGAACGCTGACTAGTCAAATGGTCTTTTGTGCTGCAGTCACCTCACAACCCACTCAACTCGATCTGGAGAAAGTTGCTCTTGATCCCGACAGATGGCCTAAGAAGAAGATCAAGACTTTCTCTTATTAAGTGCTCCTTAATGATCATGAAATGAAACGTGGAAATGCAACTGAACGAGCGTTTGAAGTCAATAACCTTCCATCAGACACAACAATTTTCCAGGTTTTAAAAACAGGAACAGCCTTGTGAAGGGCTTAATAATAATTGCAAAAACACTGTAAGAAGGTTCATTTTTCCTAACAAATAAAAACTATTCTTCCAGTCCAGGCTCAGAGTCTGAACGTGGTTCCGGCAAATTGTTTAATAAAATAATTCAAAAGCTTGAAGCATTTGCAAATTTTGTAATTTGAGACTGAATGCATGACAGAGTAACTGTTTCCTACACACCTGTGATAAAGCTGCAGCGTTTAATTCCAGTGTCTCCGGATCAAACTAAGACCATTCACTACACCAAGTCAGGCACCAGAAATGTGAGTTTAAGCTCTAATGAATTTGGCAGGGTAATAATGAAAAACTCAGTATAGAAGAGATCATCATATGCCGTGCATGTGAAAGTCCCCCGCAAGTCAGAACAGGCCTCTGAGATTCACTGAATACAAATGGCATTCAAGTAATTTGTCTCCTGAACCCAGAGTGCTGCACAAAAAATGGCCATTTTGAAGAAAAGTACTGGAAAAACAAAGGGAGTTCCTGACAATTATTTCAAAGTGTAACATTTAGACATGGCAAATCCCCGGCAAACAGCAAAATGGCTATCGAAGGAGGGCATGGATATTAACTGTGGATGGTGCAATTTACCCAGCAACCTGATTCCAAAGGAACTTAAAACAGGTCATGAGAATACCTGGGGATACGAATTGACAATAAACTGGACTGGTCAAAGAACACTGAGGCTGTCTACAAGAAGGGTCAGAGCCGTCTCTATTTCCTGAGGAGACTGAGGTCCTTTAACATCTGTCGGACGATGCTGAGGATGTTCTACGAGTCTGTGGTGGCCAGTGCTATCATGTTTGCTGTTGTGTGCTGGGGCAGCAGGCTGAGGGTAGCAGACACCAAGAGAATCAACAAACTCATTCGTAAGGCCAGTGATGTTGTGGGAATGGAACTGGACTCTCTGACGGTGGTGTCTGAAAAGAGGATGCTGTCCAAGTTGCATGCCATCTTGGACAATGTCTCCCATCCACTACATAATGTACTGGGTGGGCACAGGAGTACATTCAGCCAGAGACTCATTCCACCGAGATGCAACACAAAGCGTCATAGGAAGTCATTCCTGCCTGTGGCCATCAAACTTTACAACTCCTCCCTTGGAGGGTCAGACACCCTGAGCCAATAGGCTGGTCCTGGACTTATTTCATAATTTACTGGCATAATTTACATATTACTATTTAACTATTTATGGTTTTATTACTATTTATTATTTATGGTGCAACTGTAATGAAAACCAGTTTCCCCTGGGATCAATAAAGTATGACTATGACTATGACTATTTCAGAGGTCTAGAAAGAACATACATTTCTACTACACACATCTCAGAGGTTTACAGTCAGTGAAGTGACTTTTCACAGAGAAACAAAAGACCACAGATACTGAAATGTGGAGCCTTTTTTTCCTTCTTCACTGTATAATTTATGTATAACTTGCATTCAGTGGCCACTTTATTGATTACTCCTGTACCTAATACTGTGTGTAGTTCCTGGTCTTCTGCTGCTGTAGCCCATCCACTACAAGGTTCAATGTGCTGTATGTTCAGAGATACTCCTCTGCACACCCCTGTTGTAACAAATGGTTATCTGAGTTACTCACACCTTCTTGTCAGCTTGAACCAGTCTATCTACTTTCCTGTGAACTCCCACATTAATAAAGCATTTTCACTCACAGAACTGACAGTCACTGGGTGATTTTTTTTTTTGTTTTTTCACACCATTCTCTGCAAACTCTAGAGACTGTTCAGCGTGAAAATCCCAGGAAATCAGGAGTTTCTGAGATACTCAGACCACCCCATCTAGCACCAACAGTTATCCCAAAATCACTTGGAGCACATGTCTTCCCCATTCTGATGTTTTGTTTGAGCAACAACTGAACCTCTTGACCATGTCTGCATGCTTTTATGTATTGGGTTGCTGCCACACGATTGGCTGATTAGATATTTGCATTAACGAGCAGGTTTATAGGTGTATCTATAAAGTGACTACTGAGTGTATGTCCAAGAATGTTTAAGATACATTATTTAATGTAGTCTCCAGTACACAAGTGTAAAGGAGGACAAAATAAGTCTTATTCCAAATCCAATGGAGAACAAAAAAAACACACAATAAGATAAAGACACAATAATAATTTTAAAAACACAATGAATATAAATATGTAAGATAGCTTATACACTATACATATATTGTCTATCCATAAGGTGACACTAAACACAGGAGTGTCTGCACATAAGGTGACTCTGAAAGGAAATGATAAAGTAGTGGTGGTTGGGGATGTGGAGGGGTGGGTTGGTGGGTGGAGGTGTTGATCAGCCTCACTGCTTGGGGGTAGTAACTTCTTTTGAACCTGGCGGTCTTGGCATGGATGCTACGTAGCCTCCTCCCTAAGGGAGTGGGACAAACAGTCCATGAGCAGGGTGGGTGGGATCTTTGCTGGCCCTGTTCTGGCACCTTTCTATATACACTGTATGTCCTTGATGGTAGGTGGGCTGACGCTGGTGATGAGTTGGGCAGTTTCGACTACCTGTTACAGAGTCTCCCTGTCCACCACAGAGCAGTTTCCGTACCATGCAGAGATGCAGCCTGGTAGCACGCTCTCTACTGCGCGGCTGTAGAATGACATGATTATAGATGAGCATCGCCCATCTCTCTTCAGTCTCCTCAGACTGTAGAGGTATAGGTGAATACCTTAAACTTCCGCTAATGCCCCACTTTCCCCATGTACCCTATCCGTTATTTATTTATATACCCGCATTCTTTTCCTCTCTCTCCTTTTTCTCCCTCTGTCCCTCTCACTATACCCCTTGCCTGTCCTCTGGGTCCCCCCCCCCACTTTTCTTTCTCCCTAGGCCTCCTGTCCCATGATCCTCTCATATGCCTTTTGCCAATCACCTGTCCAGCTCTTGGCTCCATCCCTCCCCCTCCTGTCTTCTCCTATCATCTTGGATCTCCCCTCCCCCTCCCACTTTCAAATCTCTTACTAGCTCTTCTTTCAGTTAGTCCTGACGAAGGGTCTCGGCCCGAAACGTCGACTGTACCTCTTCCCAGGGATGTTGCCTAGCCTGCTGCGTTCACCAGCAACTTTGATGTGTGTGTATTGGTGAACTCGCCTGATTGTAGATAATGCTGGAGTCATGGAGTCAATGGAAAGCCACAATGTGGAAACAGGCTGTTCAGCCCATTTAAAGCATACTGAACCATCTAACCTGCCTAGTCCCGTCGACCTGCACCAGGACTGCATCCCTCTGCACCCCTCCCATCTGTGGTGTTGTCTAAACTGACACGCCTGTCCTGCTACAGCAAGCAAGTTCTTCATTGTATCTGGACCTCGCCATACCTTCCCGTGGCAGTGAGCTCGACTTGACCTGGCTTGACCTGGCTGAGTCCTCCGGGACCCAGCCTCTGCGCGTTGGCAGTCCAGGAGAGGCTGCTCTGTCTGACACCCTTTCTAAAATAAATTCATGACATCAGTAACGACTCTGATAAAGTCAGATGAAATATCACACACCAGTGGAAGACCAAATCAACTTCACTTCAGACTTTGATAAATCATAGCCTATTTCGAGGGCATCAGTCATCCTACGCAAAGGCTAATAGTGATAAATTAGTTGGCAGGCTGTTGGCGTAAAGCTAATTTTCTAAGGAATTAAGCTTGGATTTCAGCTTTAGATATCGCGCACTGCGGCAGCGGCTGATGCCCTGAGCAAAACAAATCCCCTCTCGCTGACTGTCTCTTCTACCTTTGTTCTGTAAGGTGATACCTGGTCATGCGTGGGCACAAGTTCTCTTCCAAAGAAGAGTAGGGGTCTTGTCTGATACATGTCCCTCAATCAGTAACACAGAATAAATCAGTTTCCAGATATGAGTGGTGCAGCCTGTGGGATCTTGCTATGCACAGTCCGACCGATCAGTACTTTGCAGAGAGGGAAAATAGAAATAGAGTCCTTGAAAATGAGTCCGATGGTTATGGAACATACATCAAAGTTGCTGGTGAACGCAGCAGGCCAAGCAGCATCTGTAGGAAGAGGTGTAGTCGACGTTTCAGGCCGAGACCCTTCGTCAGGACTAACTGAAGGAAGAGTGAGTAAGGGATTTGAAAGTTGGAGGGGGAGGGGGAGATCCAAAATGATAGGAGAAGACAGGAGGGGGAGGGATAGAGCCGAGAGCTGGACAGGTGATAGGCAAAAGGGGATACGAGAGGATCATGGGACAGGAGGTCCGGGAAGAAAGACAAGGGGGGGGGTGACCCAGCGGATGGGCAAGAGGTATATTCAGAGGGACAGAGGGAGAAAAAGGAGAGTGAGAGAAAGAATGTGTGCATAAAAATGAGTAACAGATGGGGTACGAGGGGGAGGTGGGGCCTTAGCGGAAGTTAGAGAAGTCGATGTTCATGCCATCAGGTTGGAGGCTACCCAGACGGAATATAAGGTGTTGTTCCTCCAACCTGAGTGTGGCTTCATCTTTACAGTAGAGGAGGCCGTGGATAGACATGTCAGAATGGGAATGGGATGTGGAATTAAAATGTGTGGCCACTGGGAGATCCTGCTTTCTCTGGCGGACAGAGCGTAGATGTTCAGCAAAGTAGTCTCCCAGTCTGCGTGTAAGTGGAACAAGTGCTACACATGCCCTTACACTTCCTCCCTTACCACTATTCAGGGCCCCAAACAGTCCTTCCAGGTGAGGCAAAACTTCACCTGTGAGTCGACTGGGGTGATATACTGCGTCCGGTGCTCCCGATGTGGCCTTTTATATATTGGCGAGACCCGACGCAGACTGGGAGACTGCTTTGCTGAACATCTACACTCTGTCAGTAGATGCACAGTGGAGAGTAGCTTGACTGGTTGCATTATTTGGAATGCCCAATGTCCAAAAGCCTACTGAAGGTGATGGATACAGCCTAGTCCACCACAGGAAAATCACCCCTCACCATTGAGCACATCTACAAAGAGTGCGGCCACAAGAAAGCAGCATCCATCATCAAGGTCTCCCACCATCCAGGCCATGCTCTCTTCTCTCGCTGCCATCAAGGAGGTACAGGAGTTTGTGGTTCCACACCACCAGGTTCAGGAACAGTTATTACCCTTCAACCATCAGGCTCCTGAACCAGTGTGGATAACTTCACTCACCATAATGAGCCTCAGGTCCCACACCACCAGGTTCAGGAACAGTTATTACCCTTCAACCATCAGGATCCTGAACCAGAGTGGATAACTTCACTCACCTCAACACTGAACTGATTCCACAACCTATGGACTCACTTTCAAGGTCTCTACAACTCATGTTCTTGCTATTATTTATTTATTATTATATTTTTATTTTTACTCAGCTCAAGCTGGTAAAATCTGAGAAATGGCCAAGCACTCTCATTTCTCAATTACCAGGAATCTTCAGACTATTCTAGTTGTGTTCAGTATTGTGACTTTTTCAGAAGGTTTACATAAACATTGTTGTGTAGGTCTAGTTATTTAATGCTATTGTACGGTGACTTTGGGATAATCCCAGTTGTAGATATTAGTACTGGGACCATATATCCTCTGTTCATCTTCCATTGTCTTAAAATTTATTCATTTAATTCAGAATATTTCTGTTGTTTTCACTTATTGATTTCTGTACATTATAGAGCTGTGCAAAAGTATTAGGCACATATATATAGCTAGGGTTCCAAAGACTTTTGCACAGTACTGTAGTAATGTTATGTGTTGCACTGCACTGCTGCCCCAAACATAGTCATAGTCATACTCTAGTGATCCCTGGGGAAATTGGTTTTTGTTACAGTTGCACCATAAATAATAAATAGTAATAGAACCATAAATAGTAATATGTAAATTATGCCAGTAAATTATAAAATAAGTCCAGGACCAGCCTATTGGCTCAGGGTGTCTGACCCTCCAAGGGAGGAGTTGTAAAGTTTGATGGCCACAGGCAGGAATGACTTCCTATGACGCTCAGTGCTGCATCTCGGTGGAATGAGTCTCTGGCTGAATGTACTCCTGTGCCCAACCAGTACATTGTGTAGTGGATGGGAGACATTGTCCAAGATGGCATGCAACTTAGACAACATCCTCTTTTCAGACACCACCGTCAGAGAGTCCAGTTCCATCCCCACAACATCACTGGCCTTACAAATGAACAAAAACTGAATTTCATGACACATGAGAGTGATGATAAACCTGACTCTGATATTGGTCTCTATTGTGAATAGAGAGTGGGAAGGGAGCAGGGAGAGGGGAATCATAGTTGGGAAAAAGGGGAGGGAGAGGGGAGGGACCGAGAAGAACCAGAGAGACATTTTGTAATGATCAATAAACTGATTGTTTGCAATCAAATGACTTGCCTGGTGTCTCAGGGCTGGATGTGTCTGCATCTGTGCCACCCCTGGCCCCTGGCATTCTTTCTCTGCCACCTGGCCCACACCCCTCCCACAGCGCTCCACTCTCACCATTCCCAAAACCTTTGCTCCCAGCAGATTTATAAGCTCACTCTTAGCTTGATGTTGACAAATACAGAACTGACCAAAAGCCTTAGGCACCCTTGCTATGTCTTTTGCACACTATGTGCGCTTGGAAAGGCTACATCTTTTAAGTAAATCGTTCATGCCTCTTTATCCTACAATGTCATATCTGAACTGTTATCATAGATTGTCCTATTTGCAATAATGGATTGGTCATAAAATAATTTGTAGGATTCTGGCTCTAAAGCTAGACCAGGCTTGTATTTATCGTAAGATATGGTGTCTTTTATGACTTTGTATTTCAAAGTAAGATTGTGATGAATGATGTTTACCACTTGATTGAGCATATGTAAGTAATCAGATTGAGTTAAACTGCTGCGTGATCTGGTAATGTGTTGGATTGATTCTGGTTTCTCTTGGCATTTTCTACAGTTTATCGTCTTGAATTTGTTAGTCTTTCATTATTGTGTTTTTGATATTTTTTGTGTTAACCACCTAGCCCTGTATTGCCACAAGGAACCCATCTGTTTCTGGGAAGAGTCTCCAATTCTGTTCAACCCTTCCAAAGCTGCTTCTTCTTCGCGTTATTACTATCTGTTTTATTGTATTTGCACAATGTGATTTTGCACATTGTTTGTTTTGTCAGTCTTTGTGTGTAGCTTTTCACTAATTCTATTGTGTTTCTTTGTTTCCCCGTGAATGCCCACAAAAAAACAAATCTTAGGATAGTATATAGAACATAGAATATAGAAATCTACAGTACACTGCAGGCCCTTCAGCCAAGAATGTTGTGCCAAGCATGTAACCTACTCTAGAAACTGGCTGGAGTTACCCTACCGCATACTCCTCTACTTTTCTAATCCCCATGTAGCTATCTAAGAGGCTCTTAAAAGACCCTATTGTATCTGCCTCTACGACCGTCGCCGGCAGTGCATTCCACGCGCCCACCACTCTCTGTGTGAAAAATTTACCCCTGACACCCCCTCTGTACCTACTTCCAAGCACCTTAAAACTATGCCCCCTCGTGTTAGCCATTTAAATACATATGGTGACATACTCATACTTTGGTAATAAATTTGCTTTGAACTTTGAACAATTTAACAGTGGACTTGATTTGAGGGACAATCTTTTCACATAGAAGGTGTTGGGTATGCAGAGTGAGCTGCTGGGGAAATGGTAGAAGCAAGTGAAATTATAACACTTTAAAGAAACACCCATGTACATGAATAGTACCTTAGTGAACTTTGAACTTTAAACCATGAACTAGACTTTTACTTTAGGACATAACTATAGAGAAATGTGAATCTGCTTTAGGAGGATGTTCTGAGTCTTGTTATCTTTTGAAGGTGTTTATGGAGGTTCCAGCATTGGTTCATGGTGCTCAGGTGAAGGGCTGAAAATTGGAATGAATAGAGATGTTTTATGGTCAGGGTGTGAACAGACAAACTGGTTCTTGACAGATGAGACCACGAGGCAAGCCTCTGGTACTGCAGAATGTTCAAAGCCTTTGTCTGTCAGTTTCTTTCCCCTTTTGCTTGAGATTTTCTTTTAGACCATATTCTCAGTCCCCTGCACTGGCACTGTCACTGTCGATTAACTGAACCCTTAAAAACTCACATTTAGTCCTCAATCATATTTTATTGTACGAGTGCAAAAGGAGAGCAGCATGTCTCCTGTGCCACACTGCTGTGAAGACAGAACAGAAAAATGCTATATTTATACAGAATTGCCTCGCAGTTACAGATACTGACCATTTGGTAAACTCTGTATTTTTGAATTCCTTACTTGCAAGATCAATCACCATTCACAATGCAGGTGTTAGAAGTCAATAGAAACTACAAGCTAACAACTGATACCTTGAAATTAATGAAGCATTGTCCTTCAGTTGGTGTTTCACATCTTTCCGTTACATTTTATCTTGTTATATTCCCAACACGTTTGTAGTAAGCAAAATAGCTCCGGCCCCTCCTTTTGTGCAAAAGTAATCTATGCTCTTCAATGCAGCAGGTCAGGCAGCATCTCTAGGAAGAGGTACAGTTGACGTTTCTCCCTCTGCCCCTCTCACTATAACTCCTTGTCCATCCTCTGGGCTTCCCCCCTCCCCCTTTCTTCCTCCCTGGGCCTCCCGTCCCATGATCCTCTCCCTTCTCTAGCCTCGTATCCCTTTTGCCAATTAACTTCCCAGCTTTTAGCTCCATCCCTCGCCTTCCTGTCTTCTCCTATCATTTCGGATCTCCCCCTCCCCTTCCCACTTTCAAATCTCTTACTATCTCTTCTTTCAGTTGGTCCTGACGAAGGGTCTCAGCCCGAAACATCAACCGTACCTCTTCCTATGGATGCTGCCTAGCCTTTTTTTATGTGTATTGCTTGAATTTCCAGCATCTGCAGATTTCCTCGTGTTTGCACCATGCTCTTCGAGACCTTTCTTGTCTGTGCTGTAATCTATCCTTGCCTGGACGTTAAGTTAACCCTTGTCTGAACGTTATGTTAACCCTTTCCTTGCAGCAGCTTCCATAACACTCTCAGCTTCAAACATCCCACAAGCTATACATCCCAGGCTGAGGTTCTGGTACATTGCAAGCATTGTCTAATTACATCTCCGAGGTGTCGGATCAGCTCATCTGCTGCTTGAACTCTCTTCTCCATCTCCAACTCACCACTGCTGTGACAAAGTCCCTCTCTCTTTCAGCCTCTACAAACTCCAGCTCATTCAAAACATTGAATCAGAATCAGGTTTATTATGAAGACCCCAGAGAGGTTGGTCCTGGCTCACCTCCGGCCCCGGGTCCGATCAGCTCTCGATCCTCTGTAGTTTGCCTACCAGGAGCACATTGGAGTCGACGATGCTGAACAGAGCCTACTCCCATTTGGATAAGCAGGGCAGCGCTGTGAGGATCATGTTTTTTGATTTCTCGAGTACTATTAATACCATAGAGCACGCGTTGCTGAGGGAAAAGCTCCGTTCAATGCAGGTTGGCACTTCTGTTGTATCCTGGACAATGGACTACCTGACTGGCAGACCACAGTTTGTGCGGCTTCAGAGTTGTGTGTCAGACATGGCTATAAGCAGCACTGGGGCCCCACAACGAAATATATTGGCTCCCTTCCTGTTTACCCTGATACTGTGGACTTTAGATACAACACTGAGTCATGTCATCTGCAGAAATTCTCTGATGACTCAGCAATAGCTGAGTGTATGAAGGGAGGACAGGAGGATGAATACAGGGCCCTGGTGGAGGACTCTGTCAAATGGTGCAAGCTGAATCACCTGCAGCTCAACGTCAGTAAGACAAAGGAGATGGTGATGGACCTTAGGAAGACTAAGCTTGCACAGCTCCCTGTTACTATTGATGGGGAGGACCTACAAGTACCTGGGGGTGCACCTCAATTACAGACTTGAGTGCAGCACCAACACAGAGGCTGTGTACAAGAAGGGCCAGAGATGCTTCTATTTCCTGGGGAGACTGCAGTCCTTTGGAGTGTGCAGGCCTCTCCTTCACATGTTTTAACAGTCTGTTCTCACCAATACAATCTTCTATGCAGTGCTGTGCCAGGGCATTGGCATCAACATGGGTGATGCCAATAGGCTCAATAAACCAATTAGAAAGGCTGGTTCTGTTATAGGAGTCAAACTGGACACACTGGAGGCTGTGGTAGAACAAGGACCCTATGAAAATCCTGGCAATTCTGGACAATGTTTCTCACCCTCTGCATGCCTCCCTAGTTGAACAGAGGAGCATTTTCAGTATAGACTAAGACAACTGCGCTACTCCAAAGATCACTATATGAGGTCATTCTTACCCTTGGCCATTAGGCTCTGTAATGAGTCAACCAATAGCTGGGGAACTGATGACTCCCTCCCCTCCCGTTAGACTGTTTGTGGTAACTTATTTTTTATTCTTTCTTACTTCTCTTCTAATATTTGCATATTCGTATATCTGTGCACTTGCTACTGTGACATTGTAATTTCCTTTGGGATCAATAAAATATCTACCTATCTTCTGGGCAGTGTCTTTACAAGATGGGTGAGCCCAACCATTCAACCTGCAGGTCACCTTTGATCAAGGTGTAGCACCTGCTTAAGCCCCTGATCAGGGTCACGCGAAGCCATGGGAGCAGGTAGCGGATGGCCATATCAGCAGTTGGTGCATATCACAAGTCCTGGTTATCCTGACGCCAGGCAGACAATCGCTGAAGAGGTTTGATAATGGCTGGGGTCACCCATCTTGTAAAGCTACTACCCAGAAGCAGGCAATGGCAAACCACTTCTGCAGAAAAATTTGCCAAGAACAGTCATGGTCATGAGACCGTGATTGCTTACATCATATGACATGGCACATAATGATGATGATGAAATATATTTGTTAATAAATCTTATTTTGGCTTTCTCACCATGCCCAGGTCTCAAAAATGAATAAGTAAAAAATTCTGCTTTGCTCAAGAAGACATTTCACCTAGTGTTAGAAACTTCCAAAAGCTCAGGGCTCCCGCAGGAAAGAAGATCCTCTTGAATTCCTAATCTTTCATTACCACTAATGTGGAGTATAATCGAGTATCTCTTCCAAACTGGTTCCCGGAGTTTCTGCTCAAGCAGGGAAGAAACCTAAAGAAACATTTAACCACCAGGATGACATTAAATGCAAGAAAAAAGGAACTTCAGAGTCTTATTTGTTCAGCTTATTTTTCCTCCTGGGTAAACTTTGTAGGGTTTGGTAAAAGAGAAAAAAAGACTTGATACAATAATCTGCTGCAGAACCTGTTTCTAAAGAGAAAAAAATATGATTTATTTTCCCATTCTTATTGTTATTTCTGCCTTCATATTTATCTTAATCGACTGAAAATAGATCCCTAACATAATCACCTGGAAATACAAAGTACTCACAGACTCATCAAAGCAGTTAATGGCGTCTTCTTATTATTGTGTAAATGTAAAGCATTAAAAATTAATGTCAGAGTCCAGCGGCTATTTTTTATGGCTGGCATTGATCTGTAAGACGAGTTCTGTTCCGTACCATTGTAGCAACGTCAACCTGCATTTGATGTGGCATCTTTAACATAACAAACTACCTCCTGTACCTAATAAATTGGCCTCTGAGCGGATGTGATATTCTTCAGCTGTAGTCCTTCCACCTCAAGACTTGCCTTGTTGTGTGCTCAGAGATGCTTGTTCTGCACACTACTGTTGTGAGAGGTGATTATTTGAGTTACTGTCGCCTTCCCGTCAGCTTGAACCAGTCTGGCCATTCTCCTCTGGCCTCTCTCATTAGCCAGGTATTTTCACCGGTAGACTATCGCTCTCTGGATGTTCTTTTGTTTCTTGCACCATTCTCTGTGAAGTTTAGAGCAGGGGTTCCCAGCCTTTTTTATGCCCTGGACCAATACATTAAGCGAATTTGGCAAATTTGGAAATCAGCACTCTGCCCCCTCCAGCTGGTCACAGTAAAGAAATTTACTGTATACACAGTAAAGAAATGAGATGTAACAACTAGAGAGACAAGAGGTTCTGTAGATGCTGGAAATCTTGAGCAACACACACAGACTTAGGTCCCTCAACACCAGCTTCTGGAACAGCTTTACCCTTCAACCATCATGCTCCTGAACCGACTTGGAGGTACCTAATAAAGTCTTTACTGACCCTAACGGAGTGTTGTTACCTTGTACAGGGTGCTGGCGAGGCCATACTGTCCTTCATGTGGATGGATAGTCCTGTTCCCCTTATTTAAAAATGGACACGTTGGCATTGGAGGCAACTCCAAAAAGATTCACTTAAAAAAGAACTGCTGGAGGCTAAAGAAATGATTGAAGCTGGGGTTAGTTTATTATTATCATGTGTGCCAAGGTACAGTAAAAAGCTGACACATCATTCACGTAGAACAAATGATTACACGGTGGAGTGAAGTCGTACAAGGTAAGTCAATGACAAAATGCAGAATGAAGTGTTACTGGAGGTGAGGATGCTGAGTTACTGAATAGATCCAAGGGTGAGGTCTTTAGACTTTAAATGAATTAATAACCTTGGGTTGGAGAGGGCAAGGCAAATGATTGGATTAGTCTCACTGAACAGCAGGGCAGATTTGAGGGGCTGGCTGAATGTACTCCCACAATACGAATGTCTGAGTTATGTGCAGCATGTACACACGATGGGCATTCAGCAGCCTGGTGGGATGCGTTCCCTGTCTGCTGTGGGGTGCAAGCATCTGGTGCTGGTTAGAACTCGGTTTGCGGCTGCACTTCTGATGGCAAATTACCGGGTTACAAGAGGGATGGAGCCCTACCGTAATCTGAGGAGGACCTGTATTTACGTACATCCTTCCAATACAGAAACTATTCAGCCCATTGAGGTTATGTCAGCACACATGTTGATCCCATTCAATCACTTAATAGGAATGAAAACTGTTCTGTAAGACATAAGAAAAAGGAGCAGATTTAGGCTATTTGGGCCGAGTCTGCTCTGCCATTTCGTGGTGGCTGATTTATTATCCTTCTCCATAAGACCATAAGGCATAGGATCAGGACTGGGCCATTTGTTCCATCAAGTTTGTTCTGCCATTCAACCATGGCTGATCCTTTTTTCCCCTCCTCAGCCCCACTCCCCAGCCTTCTCCCCGTAACCTTTGATGCTGTGTCCAGTCAGGAATCTATCAAGCTCTGCCCAGTGACCTGGCTTCCACAGCTGCCAGTGGTAATAAATTCCACAAATTCACCACCCGCTGGCTAAAGAAATCTCTCCACGTCTCTGTTTTAAATGGACACCTCCCTATCCTGAGGCTGTGCCCTCTTGTCTAGACTCCCCCACTATGGGAAACATCCTTTCCACACCTACTCTTTCTAGGCCTTTCAAAATTCAAAAGGTTTCAATGAAATCCCCCCTCATCCTTCTAAATTCCAGTGAGTACAGACCTGGAGCCATCAAACGTTCTTCGTATGATAACCCTCTCATTCCTGGAATCATCCTTGTGAACCTCCTCTGAACCCTATTTTCTCAACCCCATTTTCTTCCCTTCGCCCCATGATCTGTGATGCCCTTATCAATGAAGAACCTATTAACCTCCACTTTAAATATACCCAATGACTTACCCATATGTGGCAATGAACTCCACAGATTCACCACTCTCCAGTTAAAGAAATTCCTCCTCATCTCTGTTCTGAAGGATTCTCCCTCTATTCTGAGGCTGCGTACTCTGTTCCTCTGTAGGAAACGTCCTCTCCGTGTCCACTGTATCCTTCTCCCATTGACTCCATCCAGATTCTGCCTTACACCAGGGACAAATTCCAGTGACCAGTTTTCCTACCCACATGCACATCCTTTGAATATGGGAGGAAAATGGTAACACCTGGAGAAAATCCACACTGTCACAGACAGAAGTCAAGGTCAGTGCTTCTATAGGCTGTGACACAGCAACGCTCTTTCCTTTAACATCTGCCGGACGATGCTGAGGATGTTCTACGAGTCTGTGGTGGCCAGTGCAATCATGTTTGCTGTTGTGTGCTGGGGCAGCAGGCTGAAGGTAGCAGACACCAACAGAATCAACAAACTCATTCGTAAGGCCAGTGATATTGTGGGGATGGAACTGGACTCCCTGACTGTGGTGTCTGTAAAGAGGATGCTGTCCAAGTTGCAGGCCATCTTGGACAATGTCTCCCATCCACTACATAATGGACTGGTTGGGCACAGGAGTACATTCAGCCAGAGACTCATTCCACCGAGATGCAACACAGAGCGTCATAGGAAGTCATTCCTGCCTGTGGCCATCAAACTTTACAACTTCTCCCTTGGAGGGTCAGACACTCTGAGCCAATAGGCTGGTCCTGGACTTATTTCCTGGCATAATTTAAATATTACTCTTTAATTATTTATGATTTTATTACTATCTAATTATTTATGGTGCAACTGTAACGAAAACCAATTTCCCTCGGGATCAATAAAGTATGATTATGACTATTCCTTCTCCTTGGCCAGTCCTTCCACAGAAGATGCATGCTGGCCCCAAGAATTTGTTATTTGTTGTCAAGTGATGCAGGCAATGTCTGATCCATGACTCCATTTCCATCTCTGATCCTTCCCCCAAGTCCTCGAACTAACTCTCCAACTACTACACATAACCAATAAAAATTGTGAGGCAACACACCCAGAATGTTGGAGGAACTCAGCAGGCCAGGCGGCTTCCATGGAAAAAAGTAAAACAGTCGATATTTTGGACCGAGACCCTTCATCAGGACTGGAATGAAAGGGGAAAACTCAGAGTAGGAAGGTTGGGAGTGGGGAGGAAGAAGTACAAGGTGGCAGGTGATAGGTAAAACCAGGAGAGGGGGAAGGGCTGAAGTAAGGACTGAGAAGCTGATAGGTGAGAGATAAGGGCTGAAGAAGGTGGAATCTGATAGGAGAGGACAAAAGACTATGGAAGCTTTGCAATTTTTGCTCATTTCTTTCTCAATTCCTGCTAAAACATTGTTTACATTGTTTACATTTACATTATTTATTATTATATTGTAATTTGTCCTTTACTGTGCCTATTGCCTTGTTTATTAATTATTGTACAGTCTTGCACTTTTTGGGGCACTTTATGTAGTCCTGTGTAGGCCTGAAGCCTAATGTAGTTTTGTGTTGTTTCATGTAGCACCATGGTCCTGGAGGAATGTTGTTTCGTTTTTACTGTGTACTGTACCAGCAGTTATGGTTGAAATGACAATAAAAGTGACTTGAACTTGGAAGAAAGGGAAGAGGGAGGAGGACCAGAGGGAGGTGATGGGCAGATTGAGAACACCAGGTACAGCAGATGACCCCAACAGACTCGCAGGTGAAGTGTTGCCTCATCTGGTAGGACTGTTTGGGGCCCTGAATGGTAGTGAGGGAGGAGGTGTAGGGGAAGGTGTGGCACTTGTTCCACTTGCGAGGATAAGTACCAGGAGGGAGATCAGTGGGGTGGGACGAGTGGGCAAGGGAGTTGCATAGGGAGCGATCCCTGCAGAAAGCAGAAAGTGGGGAAGGGAAAGGTGTGATCCCAATAGAGATGGTGGAAATTATGGAGAATTATGGAGACTAGCCGGGTGGCAGTTTAGGAAAAGCGGAACCCTATCCCTGGTGTGGCGGCGGGAGGACAGGGTAAGGGCTGACGTTCCAGTTCTCCCGATGTGGCCTCTGTATATCAATGAGACCCAACGTAGGTTGGGAGACTGCTTTGCCGATCACCTTCGTGCTGTCCACCACAAAAAACAAGATCTCCCAGTAGCCACCCAATTCAATTCTACTTCCCATTCACGTTCCAATATGTCAGTCCGTGGCCGCCTCTACTGCCACGATGAGGCCACACTCAGGTTGTGGAAGCATCACCTCATATTGCGTCTGGATATCCTTCGCTCACCTTATACCCTTACCTGTCCATCACCTCCCTTTGGTATTCCTCTCCCTTCCCCTTCTTCCATGGCCTTCTGTCCTCTCCTATCAGATTCCACCTTCTCCAGCCCTTTATCTCTTTCACCAATCAACTTCCCAGCTCTTTACTTCGCCCCTCCCCCTCTCCAGGTTTCACCTATCACCTGCCACCTTGTTCTTCTTCCTCCCCCCCACCCTCCGCACCTCTTACTCTGACTTCTCCCCTCCTTTCCAGGCACTTATGAAGGATCACGTACTGAAACATTGGCTGTTTACTCTTTTCCATAGACTCTACCTGACCTGCTGAGTTCCTCCAGCATTTTGTGTACGTTGCTTGGATTTCCAGCATCTGCAGATTTTTTTCTTGTTTGGAATTGTGAGGCAGCTATGTCGACTGCAAGTTAAAGAGTTCTCTGGCTGTAGGTCCCAAGAGTGCACTCAAATTGAAGTGGAATAGTATGGTTGTGCGTTTCCAAATAATCCTAAAGTAAGTAGTATCATTGCCTCTCAAAGTCCAACACTATATCCTTGTCATGAGGGGTGGAAACGGGTAAGGCCTGCCAACGAGGTCAGGTGAAGCTGTAAAGGCAATCCCCTGTACAGAGGATACAATGGATTACGGGAATATTGATGAACTCCCACCATACCATCGACTTAATGACTGTAGAAGATACTGGTGAGGCTGCATTGGGAGTGTTATGTTCAGCTTTGGTCAGCAGGCTGTAGGAAAGATCTTATTCAGCTGGAAAGGGTGCAGAAAAGATTTGAACAGATGTTGCCGGGGCTCAAGGGACAGAATTATAGGGAGAGGTCAGACAGGCTGGTCTTTTTCTTTGGAATGTAGGAGATTGAGGGGTGGACTCACAGAGGAGTATAAAATCATGACGGACATAAATATGGTAAATACTTTTTTGCCACGGGTTGGGGAATCAAGAACTTGAGGGCACAGATTTAACTCTTACATACTGTTTGGGTCAAATTTAACCCGTTTTGACATTCCACAGCAGTAAAAACACCTTAACTGCCATTTTCTTAGCTGAAATTTGATGACTTTTCCTAAAGTTACCCAAAATGCACAAACGTGAAAATATTTTAAAATTTTATACTTTTGTACAGGTGTTACAAATTTTTGTATGTTGAGGCTGCTCCGGGTCAAATTTGACCTGTATCTATTGAAATAGATTTTAGATCTCTGAAACATTAAGTAAGGATTAATCACCTATTTATTAATGTCAGACAGGCTATTTATACATTCTAAATAGATCTGTGGTTCAAAATTTGGTGTAGACACTTGTTATGAGGGGATTCTTGGGCCGGGTCAAAATTGATCTGGAGCATACTGTGAAGGTATAGAATATGAACAGGTTGCCTGGGAAGTGAAGGGAAATGGTTCAATAGGAACCTGAGGGGCAACTTTTTCACCTGGAGGTAGTCAGTAAATGAAATGAGCTGCCAGAGGAAGTGGTTGAGGCAGGTAGAGTACAATAATAACTTCTACAAGGGATTTAGGAACTACTGTACATGAATAGGGGAGGTTTAGACTAGATCAGCCTGGACTAGATGGGCTGAAGGTCCTGTTTCTGTGCAGTAGGACTCTATCAGTCTATGACTCAAGCCTAATGCAGGCATACAGGCAGAAGCTTAAGAGAAAGGCTCCAGAGATAAGGACAAAGGACAACAAAGAGGTGGTCGCAAGAGGCAGAGGAGTGGCTATGGCATTGATTTGAGTAGATAGACTGGGCCATTTGATCTGAATGAATACAACATGGTTAACACAGACTTTATAAAAGCAGTTGTAGACAAGTGTGTCCCCACAAAGTCATTCAGTCTTCCCCAACCAGAAGCCCTGGTTGAACCAGAAGATCCGCAATCTGCTAAGGGCCAGATCAGAGACATTTAGGTCTGGGGAAAAAGGAAGATACAAGAGGTCCAGGTACAATCTTCAACAAGCCATACCACAGGCAAAGTGGCAATTCCAGACCAAACCTGAATCACTAAAGGATTCTCGACAGCTGTGACAGGGCTTGCATGCTATTACCTCTTACAAAGTGAAATCAAACAGCAGATGACAATAACACTTCACTTCCAAAGGACCTCAATGCCTAATTTTGACTACTTTGACCATCAAAACATGAAGGAAACTTCACAAACTCCCACAGCTCCCAATGACCCTATGATTTCAGTCTATAAGGTCAACGTGAGAGAATCTTTCAGGAAGTTGGGCCCACGGAAAGCCCACGGGTCCAGTGCTGATCAATTGGCTGGAGTGCTCACTGAGTTTTTTAACTCTTGCTTCAGCAGCCTGAGGTATCCACCTGCTTGAAGCAGGCCTCAATTATACAGGTGCCTAAGAAGAATGAAGTAATCTGCCTCAGTGACTATTGTCCAGTGGAACTTAAATCCACCGTGATGAAGTGTTTTGAGAGATTGGTGATGAAATACACCAACTCCTGCCTGAGAAGTGATTTAGATCCACTCCAATTTGCCTACCAAAACAATGAATCCACAGCTGATGCTATTTCATTCAACCCTGGAATATCTGGACAGCAAAGGTGTATACAGCAGAACGCTCTGTTCTCAGTAAGGGCCTCACGTTTGTCCCCCTTCGCCCACACCTCAGCGAGTTCCGTGTTCGCCACGATGCGGAACTTTTCTTCCGCCGTCTCCGTCTCCGAGCCTACTTCTTCGGCTAGGACTCTTCCACCCCCACCGATGACCCCTTCTCCCGTCTTCAACCCTCCTCTTCTTCATGGACACCCCGCTCTGGTCTTCTGCCTGCTCTGGATCTCTTTATTGCCAACTGCCGACGGGACATCAACCGTCTCGACTTCACCGCACCTTGTCCCCATTCCAACCTCACTCCTTCGGAACGCTCTGCTCTCCACTCCCTCTGCACTAATCCTAACCTTATTATTAAACCCGCTGATAAAGGGGGTGCTGTTGTAGTCTGGCGTACTGACCTCTACCTTGCCGAGGCACAGCGACAACTCGCGGATACCTCCTCTTATTTACCCCTCGATCGTGACCCCACTAAGGAGCACCAGGCCATTGTCTCCCACACTATCAACGACTTTATCCGCTCAGGGGATCTCCCATCCACTGCTACCAACCTTATAGTTCCCACACCCCGCACTTCCCGTTGCTACCTCCTACCCAAGATCCACAAACCTGCCTGTCCTGGCCGACCTATTGTCTCAGCTTGCTCCTGCCCCACCGAACTCGTTTCTGCATACCTCGACACTGTTTTATCACCCCTTGTTCAATCCCTTCCGACCTATGTTCGTGACACTTCTCACGCTCTTAAACTTTTCGATGATTTTAAGTTCCCTGGCCCCCACCGCTTTATTTTCACCATGGATGTCCAGTCCCTATATACTTCCATCCCCCATCAGGAAGGTCTCAAAGCTCTACGCTTCTTTTTGGATTCCAGACCTAATCAGTTCCCCTCTACCACCACTCTGCTCCGTCTAGCGGAATTAGTCCTTACTCTTAATAATTTCTCCTTTTGCTCCTCCCATTTCCTCCAAACTAAAGGTGTAGCTATGGGCACCCATATGGGTCCTAGCTATGCCTGCCTTTTTGTTGGGTTTGTGGAACAATGTATGTTCCGTGCCTATTCTGGTATCTGTCCCCCACTTTTCCTTCGCTATATCGACGACTGCATTGGCGCTGCTTCCTGCACGCATGCAGAACTCGTTGACTTTATTAACTTTGCCTCCAACTTTCACCCTGCCCTCAAGTTTACCTGGTCTATTTCCGACACCTCCCTCCCCTTTCTAGATCTTTCTGTCTCTGTCTCTGGAGACAGCTTATCCACTGATGTCTACTATAAGCCTACTGACTCTCACAGCTATCTGGACTATTCCTCTTCTCACCCTGTCTCTTGCAAAAATGCCATCCCCTTCTCGCAATTCCTCCGTCTCCGCCGCGTCTGCTCTCAGGATGAGGCTTTTCATTCTAGGACGAGGGAGATGTCTTCATTTTTTAAAGAAAGGGGCTTCCCTTCCTCCACTATCAACTCTGCTCTTAAACACATCTCCCCCATTTCACGTACATCTGCTCTCACTCCATCCTCCCACCACCCCACTAGGAATAGGGTTCCCCTGGTCCTCACCTACCACCCCACCAGCCTCCGGGTCCAACATATTATTCTCCGTAACTTCCGCCACCTCCAACGGGATCCCACCACTAAGCACATCTTTCCCTCCCCCACTCTCTCTGCATTCCGCAGGGATCGCTCCCTACACAACTCCCTTGTCCATTCGTCCCCCCCATCCCTCCCCACTGATCTCCCTCCTGGCACTTATCCGTGTAAGCGGAACAAGTGCTACACATGCCCTTACACTTCTTCCCTTACCACCATTCAGGGCCCCAAACAGTCCTTCCAGGTGAGGCATCACTTCACCTGTGAGTCGACTGGGGTGATATACTGCGTCCGGTGCTCCCGATGTGGCCTTTTATATATTGGTGAGACCCGACGCAGACTGGGAGACCACTTTGCTGAACATCTACGCTCTGTCCGCCAGAGAAAGCAGGATCTCCCAGTGGCCACACATTTTAATTCCACATCCCATTCCCATTCTGACATGTCTATCCACGGCCTCCTCTACTGTAAAGATGAAGCCACACTCAGGTTGGAGGAACAACACCTTATATTCCGTCTGGGTAGCCTCCAACCTGATGGCATGAACATTGACTTCTCTAACTTCCGCTAGGCCCCACCTCCCCCTCGTACCCCAGCTGTTACTCCTTTTTATGCACACATTCTTTCTCTCACTCTCCTTTTTCTCCCTCTGTCCCTCTGAATATACCTCTTGCCCATCCTCTGGGTCACCCCCCTCCCCGTCTTTCTCCCTAGGCCTCCTGTCCCATGATCCTCTCGTATCCCCTTTTGCCTATCACCTGTCCAGCTCTCGGCTCTATCCCTCCCCCTCCTGTCTTCTCCTATCATTTTGCATCTCCCCCTCCCCCTCCAGCTTTCAAATCCCTTACTCATTCTTCCTTCAGTTAGTCCTGACGAAGGGTCTCGGCCTGAAACGTCGACTGCGCCTCTTCTTATAGATGCTGCTTGGCCTGCTGCGTTCACCAGCAACTTTGATGTGTGTTACATCAGAATGCTCTTTGTTGGTTACAGCTTGGCATTCAATAATATCATCCCCTCAGTAAGCTTCAAGACCTTGGCCTCAGTCAGCTCAGACTGGCAACAACATCTCCTTCACAATCTCTGTCAGCACAAGTGCACCACAACATCTCCTTCACAACCCCCTGCTCTACTTGCTTTACCCCTATGACTGTGTGTCTAAGCACAGCTCCAACGCCACATTCAAGTTTGCTGATGACACCCTGTTGTGGGCTGAATCAAAGGTGGTGATGAATCAGCACGGAGGAGGAAGAATGAAACTCTGGCTGAGTGGTGTCACGACAACAACCAAGGAGCTGATTATTGACTTCAAGAGGAGGAAACCAGAGGTCCATGAGCTCGTCCTCATTGGGGGGATTAAAGGTGGAGAAAGTCTACAATGTTAAATTCCTTGGTATTATCATTTCAGAGGACCCGTCCTGGGCCCAGCATGTAAGTACAACTATGAAGAAAGCATGGCAGCACCTCTACTTCCTTAAAAGTTTGTGAAGATTCGGCATGACATCTAATACTTTGATATCATAGATGTGTGGTGGAGAGTATATTGACAGGTTGCATCGCAGTCTGGTATGGAAACACCAATGCCATTGAATGGAAAATCCTACAAGAAGTAGTGAATACGGCCCAGTCTATCACAGGTAGGTCCCTCCCTTCCATTGAGCACATCTCCAGAGCACTGTCGCAGGAAAGCAAGAGCCATCATCAGGGACTCTCACCAGCAGACCATGCTCTCTTCTCACTGTTACCAACAGGAAAACATTACAGGAGCCTCAAAACTCATACCACCGGTTTCAAGAACATTTATTAACCTTGAACCATCAGGCTCTTGAACCAAAGGGGATAACTTTTCACTCAACTTCACTTGCCTCATCATTGAACTCTTCCCAAATCTATGGACCCGCTTTCAATGACTCTTCATCCCGTGTTCTCCACACTTATTGATTATTTATTTATTTATTTATTTATTTATTTATTTTCTTTTGTATTTCCACAGTTTGTCTTTTGCACATTGGTTGTTTGTCCACTCTGTTTGGTGCAGTCTTTCACTGATTCTATTATGGTTCTTGGATATACTAAGTATGCCCGCAAGTAAATGAATCTCAGGGTTCTATATATGTCCTTTGATAATAAATTAATGTTGAACCTTGAACTTTGACCTTTGAAATGTGGTTAGCACTGATGGGGCATCTTGGTCAGCATAGACCAATTAGGCTGAAGGCCCTGCTTCCATGCTGATTGACTATCATTAAAGGCTCCTATATCGAACACCCATCCTGCTGTGAAAATCACAAACATGTTGCCTCTTCTGCCAGACAAGTATTTCTTTTGGACCTCCCCTTTAAGAACTCCAGCAACTTCAGATTTCCTACCTCACGTCCCATAATCTAATACCTGCCCTTGCCATTAACTATCCACGCACATAGACATATGACTCATCCTAATTTTGTTTTGAAAGGAAAAGATTGTGGAGAAGTTATACAGTTAGAACAAATCAAGAGGAAATAAGAGCAGGCCCCATGGGATGATCTGCCAGTCGATGAAATTGTATGTAGTCTTCACAACCTTTGCCTCTTCTAAAGTGCAAAGATTTATTGACCTCAGCCTTCAGGGTGATAGAAACATAGAAACATAGAAGCATAGAAACATAGAAAATAGGTGCAGCAGTAGGCTATTTGGCCCTTCGAGCCTGCACCGCCATTTATTATGATCATGGCTGATCATCCAACTCAGAACCCCGCCCCAGCCTTCCCTCCATACCCCCTGACCCCCGTAGCCACAAGGGCCATATCTAACTCCCTCTTAAATATAGCCAATGAACTGGCCTCAACTGTTTCCTGTGGCAGAGAATTCCACAGATTCACCACTCTCTGTGTGAAGAAGTTTTTCCTAATCTCAGTCCTAAAAGGCTTCCCCTCTATCCTCAAACTGTGGCCCCTCGTTCTGGACTTCCCCAACATCGGGAACAATCTTCCTGCATCTAGCCTGTCCAATCCCTTTAGGATTTTATACGTTTCAATCAGATCCCCCCTCAACCTTCTAAATTCCAACGAGTACAAGCCTAGTTCATCCAGTCTTTCTTCATATGAAAGTCCTGCCATCCCAGGAATCAATCTGGTGAACCTTCTTTGTACTCCCTCTATGGCAAGGATGTCTTTCCTCAGATTAGGGGACCAAAGCTGCACACAATACTCCAGGTGTGGTCTCACCAAAGCCTTGTACAACTGCAGTAGTACCTCCCTGCTCCTGTACTCGAATCCTCTCGCTATAAATGCCAGCATACCATTCGCTTTTTTCACCGCCTGCTGTACCTGCATGCCCACTTTCAATGACTGGTGTATAATGACACCCAGGTCTCGTTGCACCTCCCCTTTTCCTAATCGGCCACCATTCAGATAATAATCTGTTTTCCTATTTTTGCCACCAAAGAGGATAACTTCACATTTATCCACATTAAATTGCATCTGCCATGAATTTGCCCACTCACCCAACCTATCCAAGTCACCCTGCATCCTCTTAGCATCCTCCTCACAGCTAACACTGCCACCCAGCTTCGTGTCATCCGCAAACTTGGAGATGCTGCATTTAATTCCCTCATCCAAGTCATTAATATATAGAAACATAGAAACATAGAAAATAGGTGCAGGAGTAGACCATTCGGCCCTTCAAGCCTGCTCCGCCATTTATTATGATCATGGCTGATCATCCAACTCAGAAACCCGCCCCAGCCTTCCCTCCATACCCCCTGACCCCTGTAGCCACAAGGGCCATATCTAACTCCCTCTTAAACATAGCCAATGAACTGGCCTCAACAGTTTGCTGTGGCAGAGAATTCCACAGATTCACCATTCTCTGTGTGAAGAAGTTTTTCTTAATCTCGGTCCTAAAAGGCTTCCCCTCTATCCTCAAACTGTGACCCCTCGTTCTGGACTTCCCCAACATCGGGAACAATCTTCCTGCATCTAGCCTGTCCAATCCCTTTAGGATCTTATACGTTTCAATCAGATCCCCCCTCAATCTTCTAAATTCCAACGAGTACAAGCCCAGTTCATCCAGTCTTTCTTCATATGAAAGTCCTGCCATCCCAGGAATCAATCTGGTGAACCTTCTTTGTACTCCCTCTATGGCAAAGATGTCTTTCCTCAGATTAGGGGACCAAAACTGCACACAATACTCCAGGTGTGGTCTCACCAAGGCGTTGTACAACTGCAGTAGTACCTCCCTGCTCCTGTACTCGAATCCTCTCGCTATAAATGCCAGCATACCATTCGCCTTTTTCACCGCCTGCTGTACCTGCATGCCCACTTTCAATGACTGGTGTATAATGACACCCAGGTCTCGTTGCACCTCCCCTTTTCCTAATCGGCCACCATATTGTAAACAACTGGGATCCCAGCACTGAGCCTTGCGGTACCCCACTAGTCACCGCCTGCCATTCTGAAAAGGTCCCGTTTATTCCCACTCTTTGCTTCCTGTCTGCTAACCAATTCTCCACCCACACCAATACCTTACCCCCAAGACATTCTTTCGTAACTCCACCTTAAATGGGAACCTTTTATCTTGAGGCAATGTCCCTGGATCTGTATACCTCCACGAGGTCAACCATCCTATCAGTAGAGCCCCTCAGGCTCAGATACTTAAATAGGATCACCAAGGAGGAAATTCCTTTCATTAAGAGAATCTTGAGATTACGCAGCGTAATTCACAATATCCCAAATACCGACCTAAGGCTGGCAAGATATCATACTAGTTAGTGTAACTAGTTACAGAGCCAGCAAGCCAGGTTCAATTCTGCCACTGAGCGTAAGGGGTTATAAACATGCGTTCTCCCCACGGCCACGTGGATTTGCTCTGGATGCTCCAGTTTCCTCCCACGTTCCAAAGTTGTGGGCATGCTATGTTGGCGTTGGAATCAAGAACGCTAATCACACATTTCACTGTCAGTTTTGTTGTTTCAACGTATATATAATAAATAAAGCTAGCTATTAATCCTTATCTTTAAATAATGAGTACACTTGCTGGGAGCGTGTAGGTACCTGCTGTAAATTTTGGAAGGAGAACGCTACCTCCTGAACTACTACCCACTGTCTCGTCAAGCATATTGTGCCCAATCAGTAGTGCAGTCTGCACCTCTACACTGGCCTCATCAGTAAGATCTGAAATCTCAGTACTTGAGTGGAAGCATCTCAATATCAAGGGACTGCCTAACAACAAAAGATAAGATAAAGTTCAGATGGTTAAAAAAACTTGCGTATTTTAGAATAAAAGTAAACACAAAGAGCAGAAAGAGCAAAACTGGATAAAAGTAGGCAGAACCATAGAGTCCTTCAAATGTCCTTTGTCAATTTAGTGAGATCACAATCGATGCTGTACCTCAAATCCACTTTGCTGACAATCCTCTTATCCCTTCATTCCCCCACAAACCAAAAACCTATCAACCTTGATGGTTATGAACGAGAGCGAAGAATTCCAAATAAGGAGGGAAAAGGTGAACTAGGAACGTAAGCTAGCCGATGATTTTAAAAAAGGACGCCAAAAGTTTTCCCAGATATATAAAAAGTAAAAGAAAGGCTGGATTTCAAAGTTTAAGGGAAGTTTGGATAGGTGCATGGATGGTAGGGGTATGGAGGGCTATGGTCCCAGTGGGAGTAAGAAATTTAAATGATTCAGCATGAACTAAATGGGCTGAAGTGCCTGTTTCTCCGCAGTACTTTTCTATCACTTCATGATTCTACGGCGAGTGGATATTGGACTGCTATAAAATGATGCTGGAGAGGTAATATGGGGAACAAAAATAGTGGATGAACTGAATAAGTATCTTGCACCAGTCTACATCAGAATGCTGTTCATCGACTATAGCTCAGCATTTAATACCATCATTCCCACAATCCTGATTGAGAAGTTGCAGAACCTGGGCCTCTGTACCTCCCACTGCAATTGAATCCTCAACTTCTTAACCAGAAGACCACAGTCTATGTGGATTGGTGATGACATATCCTCCTCGCTGACGATCAACACTGGCACACCTCAGGGGTGTGTGCTAAGCCCACAGCTCTACTCTCTGTATACACATAACTCTGTGGCTAGGCATAACTCAAATACCATCTATAAATTTGCTGATGATACAACCATTGTTGGTAGAATCTCTGGTAGTGATGAGAGGGCGTATAGGAGCAAGATATGCCAACTAGTGGAGTGGTGTCGCGGCAACAACCTGGCATTCAACATCAGTAAGACGAAAGAGCTGATTGTGGACTTCAGGAAGGGTAAGATGAAGGAGCACATACCAATCCTCATAGAGGGATCAGAAGTGGAGAGAGTGAGCAGCTTCAGGTTCCTTGGTGTCAAGATCTCTGAGGATCTAACCTGGTCCCAACATATCAATGTAGTTATAAAGAAGGCAAGACAGCAGCTATACTTTATGAGGAGTTTGAAGAGATTTGGCATGTCAACAAATACACTCAAAAACTTCTATAGTTGTACCATGGAGAGCATTCTGACAGGCTGCATCACTGTCTGGTATGGAGGGGCTACTGCACAGGACCAAAAGAAGCTGCAGAAGGTTGTAAATCTAATCAGCTCCATCTTGGGCACTAGCCTACAAAAGTACCTAGGACATCTTTAGGGAGCGGTGTCTCAGAAAGGCAGCGTCCATTATTAAGGACCTCCAGCACCCAGGGCATATCACTGTTACCATCGGGTAGGAGATGCAGAAGCCTGAAGGCACACACTCAGTGATTCAGGAACAGATTCTTCCCCTCTGCCATCTGATTCCTAAATGGACATTGAAGCTTTGGACACTACCTCACTTTTTTAATATACAGTATTTCTGTTTTTGCACATTTTAAAAAATCTATTCAATGTACGTAATTGATTTACTTGTTTATTTATTATTATGTTTTATTTCATTTATTATTATTATTATTTTCTCTCTCTGTGCTAGATTATGTATTGCATTGAACTGCTGCTGCTAAGTTAACAAATTCCACGTCACATGCGGGTGATAATAAACCTGATTCTGAATCATTGTGGCCTGGGCCAATAAGTGGAGGCCATGAGATGGTCTGTGATGGTGTTGGAGGCCTGTCTGTATGTGTGAGGGGGTGAGTGGGTGGGTGGGAAGGTTGCCTTACTATAAAGATAGGAAAGTCCGTGGATCCAAAGCAACACACACAAATGGCTGCAGGGAGTCAGCAGGTCAAGCAGCAACTATGGAAGTGAATAGATCGTTGACGTTTCAGGCCAAGACACTTCAAGTCTGAGAAGGAAGGTGGAAGGTGGCAGAATTAAAAAAGGTGGGTGGAAGGGAAGGAGGCTAGCTGGAAGGTGATAGGTGAAGCCAAGTGGGTGGGAAAGGTCAAGGGCTGGAGAAGGAGAGTGGAGCACAGGAGAAAGGGAAAGAGGAGGGGACCCAGGGGGAAATTATAGGCAGATGAGACGAGGTAAAAGGTCAGAGTGGGGAATAGAGGAAGGGAGAGGAGGAAGTTGGTTTACTGGAAGGAGAAATTGATACTCATGCTATCAGGTTTCAGGTTGGAGTTATCCATACGGAATATAAGGTGTCACTTCTCCATCCTAAGGGAGAAGCGACATCTTATATTCCGTCTGGGTAGCCTCCAACCTGATAGCATGAATATCGATTTCTCAATCTTGGCACAAAGAGGAGGCCATGGACTGACACTTTGGATGGAGCAGGAATGGGAGAGGGAATGGAAATCACAATGTTTGGCCACTGGGAAGTTCCATTTGTGGCAGGTGGTGCAGCAGTGCTCGATGAAACGGTCCCCCGATTTATGACGGGTCTCACCAATGTAGAGAGTAGCTTCTTTTGTCATTGTTGTTGTTACTTGCGTTGCTCTGCTGAACCTTGCGGGCAGGCTATGTTGACATCAGAATGTGTGGCGACACCTGCGGGCTGCCCCCAGCTCATCCTTGTTGGTTGCTAACACAAGCAATGCATTTCACTTTATGTTTCTGTATACATGTGATTAGTAAATCTGAACTGTGGGGGACACCAGCGACATACCATAAAAACAAGAGTGCCAGAGGGCAGAAGTGAGTGTTGTTGCTACCACTAAGGAGAAGGTGCTTGGGAAACTGAAAGGTCTGAGCCACTTGGACCAGGTGGTCTACACCCCAGAGTTCTGAAAGAAATATTTGAAGAGATTGTTGAGGCATTAGGAATGATCTTTCAAGAATCACTAGATTCTGAAATGGTTCCACAGGACTGGAAAATTGCAAATGTCACTCCACGTTTGAAGAGGAAGGGAGGCAGAAGAAAGGAAATTGAAGGCCATTTAGCCTGAACTCAGTGTTGATGTCAGATGTTGGAGTCCATTATTGAGGATTAAGTTTCAGGGTACTTGAAGGAGCACAATATGATGTCAAAGTCAGTATGATTTCCTTAAGGGAAAATCTTGCTTGACAAATCTGTTGGAATTCTTGGAGGAGATAACAGACAGGATAGACAAAGGAGTCAGTAGATGTCGTCCACTTGGATTTTCAGAATGCTTTTGTCAAGGTGCCACACATGAGGCTGCCAAACAAGATTGGAGCCCATGCTATTATTATCATGGATAGAAGATTGGCTGACTGGCAGAAGGCAAAGTGTGGGAATAAAGGGGGCCAGTTTTGGTTGGCTGCAGCTGAGTAGTGGTGTTGCATCTGTTGCTTATCACATTATGAGTTATTGCGCTAGATGGCAGGATTGATGGGTTTGTGGCAAATTTTGCAGACAATACACAGATAGGTGAAGCAGGGAGTTTGCAGAAGACCTCAGAGAGTTTGAGAGAATGGGCAAAGAAGTGGCAGATGGAATACAACATAGGGATGTCTATGGTGAAACACTTTGGTAGGAGGAATATTTTCTAAATGGAGAGAAAATTCAAAAATCAGGGTGCAAAGAATCTTGAGAGTTCTAGTGTAGGATTCCCTAAAGGATAACTTGCAGGTTGAGTTGGTGGAAGTTAATGTTGGCATTCATTTTGAGATGACTAGAACATAAAAGCAAGGATATAATGCTGACAACATACATCAAAGTTGCTGGTGAACGCAGCAGGCCAAGTATAGGAAGAGGCGCAGTCGACGTTTCAGGCCGAGACCCTTCGTCAGTCCTGACGAAGGGTCTCGGCCTGAAACATCGACTGCGCCTCTTCCTATAGATGCTGCTTGGCCTGCTGCGTTCACCAGCAACTTTGACGTATGTTGCTTGAATTTCCAGCATCTGCAGAATTCCTGTTGTTTGCGATATAATGCTGAGGCATTTTTAGGTGTCGATCAAACCACATTTAGAGTGTTGTGAGTAGTTTTAGGCCCATATTTAGGGAAGGATGTGCTGGCAATGGTGAGTATCCAGAGAAAATTTACGAGAATGACCCCCAGAATAAAAAAGTTAACATATGAGGAGTGTTTGATGGCTCTGGGCCTGTACTCACCGGAGTTTATAAGAATGAGAGGTGGGGTATGATTGAAAGCTACCAAATACTGAAAGGCCTGGATAGAGTGGACATGGAAAGTACCCTTCAGAAAGAGATGAGGAGGAATTTCTTTTGCCAGAGGGTGGTGAATCTGCAGAATTTATTGCCACAGGTGGCTACAGAGTTTGATAGGTTGTAGGGAGAAGGCAGGAAAATGGAGCTCAGAGGGAAAATAAATCAGCCACAATTGAATGAAAGAGGAGCCTCGATGGCCCAAATGGCCTAATTCTGCTCCTATGTCTTATTGTCTTATGAGCTTTTGAGTTGAGGGTGAGGGAGACCAGAGCTCAGTTTGGCTGTAAAGTGCAGTATAAACAGAGGCCAGCCTCAGATCTTCAAGTCAGTTGATGCATGCCGAAGGAATATTTGCGAAAGTTGCTCAGAGTTTTTGATCCCAGCTCCATGCGAGGTACACTCTGAGTATTCCAGGCATGTCTATATTTTGGCATCTGGAGTGAAATTCAGCTTCTGTAATCTTCCTCCTGGCTTCCTGCAGCTGCAGAGGCAAAACTGGTCCACCAACATAAAAACCCTTCCACTTTAATCGTAGCGGGGCACTTGAAACATATCACAAACCGTAATTCAGAACCCAGGTTGACTGCCAAAACATAATGAGTCATAGTCAGGATCTGTGCTCATTGACTGTGGGATGAGTCCTGAGCTCATCTCTCCCACATGGTACTTCCAATGTTTGAATTTACATCTCTCCATAAGACAAAGGAGCAGAACTAGGCTGTTTGGACTATCAAATCTGCGCCATCATTCAATCATAGCTGATTTATTATCTCTTTCAATCTCATCCTTCTGCCTTCTCCCCATAATCTTTGATGTCTTCAGTAATCAAGAACCTAACAAGCTCCGCTTTAAATACACACAATGACTAGACTTCCACAGCACTTTGTGACAATGAATTCCGCAGATTCACCACCCTCCGCCTAAAGAATTTCCTCCTCATCTCTGTTTTAAAGGTACATCCTTCTAATCAGAGGCTGTGCCTCCTCATTCCAGATTCTCCCAGTACTAGAAGCATCCTCTCCTTGTCCACTCTATCTAGGCCTTTCAATGTTCAATGAGATCTTCCTCTCATTCTTCTAAACTCCAGTGAGTACAGGCCCAGAGCCATCAAATGCTGCTCTTACATTAACCCCTTCAGATCTGTAATCATTCCTTTGAAACTCGTCTGAACCCTTGCCAATGCCAGCCCGCCCTTTCTAAGATCAAAGTTCAAAGTACTATTACTAACAAAGTATGTCAACTTTATACAACTATGAAATTTGTCTCCTTACAGGCAGCCACAATAAAACAGGGGCTCTCATTTCACCTCCTTCTTCTTGCCCATTGTTACTCAAACTTCCTCTCCTGGGATTGGGAGACTCTTCTGAGGCCAATGGAGAGGGGAAACTACTGCACAGATAAGGGTCACCAGATGTCTTCTCCTAGACAGGGAATATAATGAGACAGAGATTTAAAGTGATCACGAAAGTGTCAACAGCTTGGTCACACAGTACATGGAATGAGCTCCCAGAAGTATCTGAGGCAGGTACACTAATACCACTTAAGAAGCACTTGGAGGGGTGGAGCTTAAAGAGAAATGGGGCGGGACACAGGAAGTTGGGATTAGATGGGTGGCACCATGTTTGGAATGGACAGGTGGGACTGAAGGGCCTGTATTTTCTTTTCACCAGTCATCTGGTGATGATGTCATTGCATGTGATGATGTCATTGCATGTGATGTTTTCACAACTGTATTGATGTCTGCTGTCTATATTATTAGTGGCTGAGATTGATTTGGTATGAATAGTTTCAGTGCACCACCCTCCACTTGCTGCATTTTTCTGGAAAACTTTCCATGTTTTCACTGGAACAAGTTGCAGTAGATTGTTGCTTTGTAAATTGTGTTACTTATCCATCCTGTTTCAGCTCACATAGAGTTCCCAAACAGCATCAGCTAAACAGTTCAGATTAACAGAAAAACACCAGATACAAAATCCTGGAACCCTTCCCGGCAAAATCTTGGAATCCTTCCCAGCGAAATCCTGGAATCCTTCCCAGTAAAATGCTGGAAGCTCTCCCCGCACCTCTGGCAGTAACTTCACCACGTTCTCTACCAGATGGACTGCAGTCTCTCAAGAAGAGAGTTCACTATCACTTCAATCCCACCAGGTTCAATTCCACAGCTGTCTGTGAGAGCTTGCGTGTCTCACCCACGACAGTATGAAGGCCCTCTCGATGCTCCGGTTTCCTCCCATATTCCAAAGACATAGGGGCTAAGGTTAGTAAGTTGTGGGCATGCTATGTTGATGCTGGAAGCATGGCAACACTTGCGTACTGCTCCCAGCGCATCCTCAAACTGTATTCATTTCCATAGATGCTGCCTGACTTGCTACCAGTTTGTGAGTGTGTTGCAGCACATTTCACTGTATGTTTGGATGTTTCGAAGTACATGTGACAGATAATCTTTATCCCCTCTTTACTAAAAGGCAACCAGTGAAGGTCAGGAAATGTTTGACCCTTAGACTCTGAGATTAAGTGAATACCCTACCACCACTAAGGTCTTGTCATTAGGTCAGCAATCTGTTTATTTGTGCAGAGCACCACGTGCACTGTGAAATGTATTTTTTAAACTTATTTGTGGCAATATTTAGTTTTACTGTACATGCTGTGTGCAACGTATGTTTTGTGGGATCACCATGGTACAAACTCCATTTGTTTGTATACAGTATATGTACAGTCAGTTGCCAATAAACTTGAACATGAACTTTATTCATCGGACAGACAAAGAATGCATTTAAATATTTAATAGAAAGACCTTTTTCTTGTGTCTTGGCCAATACTCTTCCCTTATCCAGCAACACCAAGAACAATTAGCACGTCACATTTTTAATTACTCTTCATAAGACCTGAATGTAGTATTGTCCTGTGACACGTGAAACACTTGGCAATGTATCTGAGAGAGATCATAGCTGCAGCATTTGTGCAAATGCCCCTCTAATCAATTGAAAATGTCAGGGTGTTGGGGCTGGAGGTGAAGCTTGCTGTTTAGTGAGGTTTCCTCGTTGCTGTACTGAATTAAGGCTGTGGCCTGTGACTAACGGGCTCTTAGGTTGGCTATAGCGATGACTGGCTTCGTGTCTGTGGAACTTCAGTCCTGAATATTATTTTATTATTTGCACATTTTTTCCCTGCACATTGGGTTTCTTTGTTTTGTGACTGCCCGAAAGAAGACAACAAACCTCAAGGTTATACATAATATAAATGCGATGGTAAATAAATGTACCTTGAAAGTTGAATCTAGAAATAGCACAACACAGAAGGAAACCAAGCAGTTCATCAAATCAACACTGGCTCTTTTATTGGTGGCATTCCCTGGATCTTTCCCCTTGCCTCTGCAATCTTTCTCTCTTAACTTAACAATTCTTTCTCTTTTCGCCCAGAAGGCCGTGTGTCCCTGATTTGTTCGCTCATTATTCGCTGGGATGGCAGTGTAGCGGTTAGCGCAGCACTCTCACAGCGCCAGCGACCAGCGTTCGAGTTTTGCCGCTGTCTGTAAGGATTTTGACTATTAACCCCGCCATGTGACCACATTGGTTTTCTCTGGGTGCTTCAGTTTCTTCCCACATCCCAGTCAGTAGGGTTAATTGGTCACACAGATGTAACTGGGCGGTGAGGATTCATTGGACCAGAAGGGCCTGTTACCGTACTGTATCTCTAAAATAAATTAAGATTCCCTCATCTCTCTCTAATGTCTAAGTCTGTGTCTTTTTGCATTGATCCTCCAACTGAAAGCCGTCTCTCCTGTAATTCTATAATTTTAATTAATTCTGAGAAATCTCCAACTTCCCATTTTCTAGGAGAACAACCGTCTAATCTCAACCTGTGACCATTCCAGTAAGTAATAGAAGGCGTGAACATCGTCAATGACCTGTTCTGGTCCAACCACGCAACACCATAACAAAGAAACCTCACCAACACCTCTACCTCCTCAGGAGGCTGAAGAAATTCTGCACGCTCCATTTGATCCTCACTAATTTTTATCGATGCACCATAGGAACTACTAAGATGAGGCCAAATTTAGGTTGGAGAGCAACACCTTATATTCAGTTTTGGTAGCCTTCAACCTGATGGAATAAACATCGATTTCTCTAACTTCCAATAACTTATCACTCCCTTTCCCTCTTTACTCCTTTCCCTCCTCACCCCTTCTTATTCTAGCTTTTGCTCCCTACCTTCCTAGTCCTGACGAAGGGTCTCAGCCCGAAACATCGACTGTTTATTCCCCTCCATAGATACTGCCTGACTTGATGAGTTTCTCCAGCATTTTGTGTATGTTGCCCTAGGTTTCCAGCATCTGCAAAATCTCTTGTGAATTTGGCATTGTAACTGCTTTGCCTGAGACCATAAGAAACTACACAGATTTGGGGACATAACTCAGCACATCAGGGAAACCAGCTTCCTCTTCATGGGCTATGTCTACACCTCACTGTCTCAGTAAAGCAGCCAACAAAATCAAAGACCTCAACTACCCGGGACTTTCTCTCTCCCCCCGCCCCCCATGTCAGGCAAAAGATACAAAAGCCCAAAAGCATGTGCTACCAGGGTGAAGGACAGTTTTCATCCTACTGTTATCAGGCTCCTGAACAGGTATCTTGTACGAGAAGATGGACTCATGCCCTCTTAATCTACCACATTATGATCTTGCACGTATTGTCTACCTGTATCACACTTTCTCTGTAGCTGTAACACTTTATCCTGCTTCATGTTATAATTTCTAAAATCAGGTTTGAATGTATTCCAGACCTAAGTGAAAACTTTGGCCTTCATGTGATGGCCTGTTGTCACTCCTGAGTGAAGGGGGAATGCCAGTTTCAGTTCATTCTCCACAGACATGTCCTGGTTGATCCAGAGGGAGAAGCTGGCGCTTGGAGCTCCCAAGATCCCGGAATCAGCCCGTCTGCTGCCTGCTTACCCACTCAGACACTTTGGCAAGCACACAGCATCACTCAGAAATTCATTCAGTTGCTGTTACGGCTGACGGAGTAATGACACGGAGGTCAGCAACTGCAAAATCCAGTCAAATACTGCAAGAACCGTGAAAGTAGAAACCCATGAGAATTTCAAAAACAGCTGAAAATACACATTTAATACAGTTTTGTTTTTTTCAAGCAAGTAAATTTTTTTCTGGCGATATTGAAATCGAATGCACTCTCTAGTAGGAGTTCTAATACAAAGACTAAACGACCAAAAATCATAAGACCAGGAGACCCACTGTAGGAACAGAATTAGGCCATTCAGCCCATCAAGTCTACTCTGACATTCTATCATGGCTGGTTTATTTTCCATCTCAACCCCATTCATCTGCCTCCTCCTCATAACCTTTGACACGCTAACTTACCAAGAACCTACAAGGGGAAGATCATAGGCTGTGGATGATAGATTCCTTATACTTCTTAGGATTGGTAGTGTGGGAATGCATTATATTTCTCCGTGTGAACAAACCATTTATATCACCACTGTTATTACATCTTCCAAACCAGTGACCCCCACCACCAAGAATGACAAGGCATCAGCATTCTGTGCTTTGCACTTGTGCTAGACCATTTGAGACCCTTCCTTGGTTGGGGTCAACCATGGATATTGCATCCGCGGAGGTTGTTGGTGAAGTCAGTACACAGGCCAGGGCAGTACAGTAAGCAGAGGAAGCTGGTTCCCATGCAACAGGCTCCCACTCTACACACAGCTGATGAATCCAATGGAACAGCAGAGACCGATACAGTTAGGCACCAATGGCGTCATGGAGGTAGCTAGTCAATGTTGAACTCAGCATAGGACTGCCTTAGGGACTCCAGCTTTGGAACTTCCTTGGGTCTTACTCCCAAAGCCTTCCTTATGAGTGGGCATAGTCGCAAGGCAGTGGAGTTTTGAGATCAGAGTTGTCCTTCTCCTCAATGAGCTGCCAACCATGGCTGAGGAGCCCCCATCTGTCCAAAGAGACTGGTTTTAAGTGGTCTGTAACCTGCCTTTGCTCCTTCGCTTGTCAGTAGAAATGGTTCCACCAGGCAATGTAGCTGGACTTGGTTGTCTGAGGCTATTTGAGACATACACCATTGGGAGCATTTAATAGGTAGTGGAAGCTCCTTTCCCGCCCCCCCCCCCCCACCCACTGGCTTTAACAACCTTAAGGAACTATGTTAGACCAGTTACTTATTCACTTTTTAAACATTTTCTTATTTACTTTGGGGAACACAGCACACAAAGTTAAGCAGCCTTCTGGAGCATCCATCTGCCCCGCACCTGCAGAGCTCAGGAGTAAGACCATAAGACATAGGAGCAAAATTCGGCAATTTGGCACATCTAGTTTGCTCTCTCATTCCATCTTGGCTGATTTATTTTCCCCCTCAACCCCATTCTCCTGCCTTCTCCCCAAAACCTTTGACTTCCCCTTACTAATCAAGAACACATCAACTCTGCTTTAAATATACCCAATAGCCTGGCTTCCACAGTTGATTGTGGCAATAAATCCCACTGATTCACCAACCTCTGGCTGAAGAAATTTCTCCTCTCCTGGTACAGAAACAGCAAGTAGACAGTTAAAGAGCATGGGGAATCACAAGATATAATAGGAGATCAAGATCTCTTCTCTATTGGACAGGAGGGCCATCCAAGTGTCTTACATAGAAACATAGAAACATAGAAACGTAGAAAATAGGTGCAGGAGTAGACCATTCAGCCCTTCGAGCCTGCACTGCCATTCCGTATGATCATGGCTGATCATCCAACTCAGAACCCTGTACCAGCCTTCCCTCCATACCCCCGATCCCTTTAGCCACTTTAGTCTTGGACGTGGTTTAGATGCTTTCCTTGGGTCTGATGACTTTAGAGACTTCTGCCCGATTGGAGGGGCGTAGAAGAAAGAATAGCCTGAAAGGGTGGGTCCTCGATTATGTTGGCCGCATTCCTGAGAGAGGGGGAAGTGTGGAAAGAATCATTGGAGAGGAACCCGGATTTCGAGGTAGAGATTAGCTTTATTTGTCTCCTGTGCATTGCCACATACAGCTTCACTTTTA
The DNA here is from genome assembly GCF_963921235.1 of Mobula hypostoma. NCBI lineage: Eukaryota > Metazoa > Chordata > Chondrichthyes > Myliobatiformes > Myliobatidae > Mobula > Mobula hypostoma. The sequence continues at coordinate 11,067,459 of NC_086107.1, forward strand.
TTTCAATAACCAACACACTCAAGGATTGCAAACATTACAGCGCTTTCAACATCAACGCAGCATGCCCACAGCTCACTAACCCAAACCCTAAACATGGATTGCATGAGGAAACCGGAGCAGCTGAAGGAAGGCAATACAGTCAACCTGGAGAACGTACAAACTCCTTACAGACAGTGCCGGAATTGAACACCGATCGGTGATCGCTGGCGCTGTAAAGTGATTGCGCTAACTGGTATGTGACCACGTCACCTGGCGTGGAGTGGGCTCTGTTCACACTCACTGCTGTTTTCTTGGACAGAGCTAAATGCGCCAGAGTACTGGTTATGATTCATCGAGATTGAATGCTTTCAGTAAAAGGGTGACAGCCATCGGGGTCATTCCCAATTTCCTCAGCCATTTCAGGAAGTACAGGCATTAGTGTGCTTTCTTGATTATAGAGTCTCCATGATCAGGGGTGCCTTGGAGACTGAAAAATTTGTGAGGATGTTCGGGGAGATGCAGCTCGCCTGGTGAAGAAGGAACCTGGCTGCTGGCTGGTAGGGGGTTGCCAATCACACAGATAGCATTAGCCTACAGAAAGGAAAGCAAACATCTGGAGTTGTTGCCTTCACACCCCTGTGATGTTTCTGCAATATAAATGGAAGTGGTTATTGGCGGATCAGCACTGGAGACACTCAAACCAGGCTGGAGATTTCACCTTCTGACTGGTATTGATGGTCTGATAGCATCTTCACACGTTTCTGTCCCTAAAATCCATACAAGCCTGCAGCCTGATCTTTTAAATTAAAAGTGCTCAGTTTTGGCTGGTTTCCCAAAACAGATTAGTCCAAGAATTCAGTTCATTCTACTACGGTCAGCCTCATTTCATTTTGCACGGGGAAAGTAGGAAATTAGAAGCAAGACATTTGGTCCATCTAGAACACGCACACAAAACGCTGGAGGAACTCAGTGGGTCAGACTGATCAATGGATGAAGGGTCTCAGCCCAAAACATCAGCTCTTTATTCCTCTCCATAGATGCTGCCTGACCTGTCGAGTTCTTCCAGCATTTTCTGTGTGCTATTCCAGTATTAATAGTCATGAAGTTAATCCACATTTCGCCACTGTGGAAGGATTGAGAATGCCCCGGTATTACAGAACGAGCCTGCCTAATGTCTCATGGTATCTCACTTGGGTGCACATTGGTTGACATTTTGGACTGAGACCATTCTTCAGGATATTTAGTCCATCTAGGCTGGTCCAACCTTTAACTAATCCTCAATTGAGAGCTTTGTGGTTTCCTACCTTCACTATTTAGCATAAATCTCCCCTTTCATTCACTATTGGAAGCTCCAATTGATTTCCAGCAGCCCTGGTCTTTCTCCTCATGCCCAGATCTCAGAAATAAATAAATAAATCAATCAATCAATCAATCAATCAATCAATCAATCAATCCCCGTTCTCTGCAAAATACATTCTGGTATCTCAACCTGGTATGGAAGTTGTCCTGTCCAAGACCAGAAGATCGTGAACACAGCCCAGCACATCACACAAACCAATCTTCCGTCCTTGGACTCACTTTACACCGCACGCTGTCGGAGCAGTGCTGCCAGGATAATCAAGGACACGACCCACCCAGACAACACACTTTTCCTCCCTCTTCCCTCCAGGAGAAGGCTCAGGAGCTTGAAGACTCGTACGGCCAGATTTGGGAACAGCTTCTTTCCAACTGTGATAAGACTGCTGAACGGATCCTGACCCGGATCTGGGCCGTACCCTCCAAATATCCGGACCTGCCTCTCGGTTTTTTTGCACTACCTTACTTTTCATTTTTCTATTTTCTATTTATGATTTATAATCTAAATTTTTAATATTTACTCAAGTTTACTATTTTAAATATTTTTAATATTTAATATTTGTAATCCAGGCAGTGGGAAGCGCAGAATCAAATATTGCTGTGATGATTCTATGTTCTAGTATCAATTGTTTGGCGACAATAAAGTATAAAGTATATATTCAGTGGCCACTTTATTAGTTACACTTGCTCATTAATGCAAATATCTAATCAGCCAAAACATGGCAGCAACTCAATGCATAAAAATATGCAGACATGATGAAGGGTTTCGGACATTGCTCAGACCAAACATCACAATAAGGAAGAGATACTATATGAACTAAATGATTTTGACCATGCTGACAGGGTGGTATGAGTGTCTCAGAACTGCCGATCTCCTAGGACTTTCATGCACAAAAATCTATGGGGTTTTCAGAAAATGTTGCAAAAAACAAGCAAAAATCTTCAGTGGGTGGCAGTTCTGTGGGCGAAATCATCTTGTCAATGAGAGAGGTCAGAGGAAATTGGCCAGACTGGTTCAAGCTGACAGGAAGGTGACAGTAACTCAAATAACCGCGTGTTACAACAGCGGTGTGTGGTAGAGTATCTCTGGCCATACAACACATCGAGCCTTGAAGTGGATGGGCTACAGCAGCAGAAGACCACGAGCATACACTCCGTGGCCACTTTATTACGTATAGGAGATACCTAATAAAGTGGCCAGTGAGTGTTTATAAACCTATTCCAAGTTCAAACTGTCCCTTCTCTCCTATGTGGCCCATAACCCTCCAATTTTCTTACATCCATGTGCCTATCCCAGAGTCTCCTAGGTTCCACTGAGGGGAAAAAAGCATGTCTCCACCAATTCCTTTTAACATTTTAACCACTTTGTTGAGATCAAGCCTGAGTCTCAGACAGCCAAGGCCACACTGCAACTCATATGCTCAGCTTCTGAAGTTCAGAACTCACAGTAGAATATGTTGTCCATGTATCTCTCATGGTAATACGGGTGTGTACGCGGACTTTTGTCTGATTAGATCAGCAAAGAGTACCCCTCACATGGAGTTGGGATTGCGAACTCTGAATAACTTTTGCAAACATTCCTTCGCAGTGCACCAGTTTGAGGAACTGAGGCCTGGCCCTCCTGTCTGCCCACACTTCACAGCCAAAATGAGATCCAGTCTCCCTCTCTACCTCGGCTTATAAGACCATAAGATACTGGAGCAGAATTAGGCCATTTGACCCATTGAGTTTGCACTGGCATTTGATCATGGCTGCTTTATTTTACCTCTCAACTCCATTCTCTTGCCTTCTCCCCATAACCTTTGATGCCCTTACCAATCAAGAACCTACCAACCTCCACTTTCAATATACCAAATAGCTTGGCTTTCACAGCCACCCGTGGCAATGGATTCCACAGATTCACCACCCTCTGGCTAAAGAAGTTTCTCCTCATCTTTGTTCTAAAGGGACATCCTTCTATTCTGAGGCTGTGCGCTCTGATACTAGATTTTCCCACTATTGAAAACATCCTCTCCACGTCCATTCTATGTAGGCCTTTCAATATTGGATAGGTTTAATTGAGATCCCCCCACTCCTGCCCATTCCACTAAACTCCAGTGAGTACACGCTAAGAGCCACCAAAGGCTACTCATATGTTAACCCTATTAATCCCAAGATCATTCTCATAAAGTTCCTCCAGATCTTCTCCAAAGTCAGCACAAACTTCAGTATCACAGCCTCAGTGAAGGATTGCTGAAATAGAATTGTGTAGAGAACTTCACTGAATAAATACAGCTATGGTACTGACTGATGACAATCAAAGATTACGATCAGATGACAGCATTTGTTGAATGTTAGTGAATCTGTGGAATCCATTGCAACAGACGGCTGTGGAGGCCAAGTCATTGGGTATATTTAAAGTGAAGGTCGGTAGATTCTTCATTACTCTAGGCGGCAAGGTTTAGGGGGAGAAGGCAGAGAGTGTGTTTGAGGAATAATAAATCAGCCATGATGGAATGGTAGAGCAGACTCAGTGGGCTGAATGGCCTAATTCTGCTCCAATGTCTGATGGTCCAATACCTGTAGGAAGCTTTACAATGTGACAAGACAGAAACAGATGAGGAAAACAAAGAGTTTTTAGGACTCCAGTGAGCATTGAGGAAGATGCTGAAGAGGAGAGGAAGGAAGACATGATGGAATGGTGAAGCACACTTGATGATCCAAATGGCTCTATGTCATTTGGTATTATATTGTCCCTATAATTCCATAGAGTGCTCAAAATAAATATGCTTCTATAGAATGAATGTTCATTAAATTATATAAGTATCCATCATATAAATATAATTGCAAAGAAAGCACAACAGCACTACTTCCTCATGTGTCTGTGGAGATTCAGCATGGCATCAAAAACCTTGGCAAACTTCTATAAATGTGTAGTGGAAGGTGTGCTGACTGGCTGTTGTATGGCCTGGTATGGGACACCTTTGAGTGGAAAATCCTACAAAAGATAGGACATCATGGGTAAAGCCCTCCCAACCATTGAGAACATCTCCATGAAATGCTACTGTAGAAAAGCAGCATCCATCATCAGAGAGCCTCACCACCCAGGCCATGCTCCTTTCTCACTGCTGCCATCAGGTAGAAGGTGCAAGAGCCTCAGGACTCGCACCGCCATGTTCAAGAACAGTTACTACCCCTCAACCATCAGGCTCTTGAACGAAAGGCGATAACTACACTCAATCTATTTCTGGTGTTCCCACAACCAATGGTCTCACTTTAAGGACTCTTTATCTTGTTATTTCATGCTTGCTATTTATTGCTATTTATTTATATTTGCATTTACACAGTTTGTTGTCGATTGATCCTGTTTACAGTTACTGTTCTATAGATTTGCTAAGTATGCCCGCAGAAAAAGAACTTCAAGATTCAAGATTCAAGATTCAAAAAACTTTATTGTCTTTCTAACCATATATCAGCTCTGCAGGGCAGAATGAGACAGCGTTTCCCAGGAGCAGTGCAATCATAACATAACAAATGCAACACTAAATAATAAACATAACAATAAATAGTAAAACACAACAGCCACATGTCAGTTAAAATCAAGTTATAAGTGCTCAGTGCAAGTTAAAAGTGTCCAAAGCAGAGTCAGGTAGAGCAGCTATTTAGCAGTCTGACTGCCTGTGGGAGGAAGCTGTTTAGTAGCCTCGTGGTTTTAGTTTTGATGCTCCTGTAACGTTTGCCTGATGGCAGAAGAACAAACAGTTCATGGAGAGGGTGTGAGGGGTCTTTAATGATGTACCGTGTCTTCTAGAGGCATCGACTCTGAAAGAGGTCTTGGACAGAAGGTAGGGAGACCCCAATAACCTTCTCTGCTCCCCTAACCACCCTCTGCAAGGCTTTTTTGTCGACAGCACTGCAGCTGGAGTACCAGGTTGTGATGCAAAAGGTCAGCACACTCTCAACCACGCCTCTGTAGAATGTAGTTAAGATGTTAGTGGGGAGTGATGCTTGTTTAAGCTTCCTCAGAAAGTGCAATCTCTGCTGGGCACGTATCACAATCCCAGTGGTGTTCCTGGACCAGGTGAGATTGTCCGAGATCTGCACCCCAAGGAAGTTGATGTTTGTATCAAGTTTGTATCTGGTGACACGAATGTACTCCGGTAAGAAATTGTACTTTGAACTTTGAACTTTAAATGCATACTTTTCAGGAAGCCACCACTAAATGAGCTTTAACAATTCTCGCCAAACATACCCTGAATAATCTGTGTGCACAGAAGTGTTGGATCACTCATTCCCAAGTGGAAACGTTTTGATACTGTTTCAGAAGCTTCTGAATCAGAATCAGGTTTATTATCCCTGTTACATGAATTGAAATCGGTTGTTTTGTCATAGCAGTACAGTGCAGAGAAATAAAATTATTATAAATTACAAAGGAATAAATAATTCAACCAAAACAAATCACGAGACAGTTTCCATGGGTTCCTGGGCTGTTCAGAAATCTGATGACGGAGGGAAAGAAGCTGAATCTTTGAGCTTAATGTCTTTCATACACCGATGCCTTTTGCACACATGACTGAAAGTGACTGATTAAACCTAACCTCATCTCCTTCTGGGAGATGGTTTTGGGAGCAATGCCTTCTCTGTCCATAGGTTCTACAAACAAAATCATACAGACACAAGAATTAGGAGCTTTTCACTGCTCAAACTGTCTGGTTTAAGATGGTGTGGGCGAATGTCAACGACTTCTGCCTGGTGGTTGGTGAAACAAGGAAAACAACTAAATACTTTGTTAGTCACACACTTTTTTTCTGGTAAATGATCACCACAAGCAATAGTCTGCAACTTCCCTTTGGACTTGGAGGCAATTCAATGTGGCAGAACCCAGGCGAACTGAGGCAGTGGGCTTATCGCCGAGAGTGAGGAAGACCCGAAGTTCAATCAATTTAAGCACCGGGCAGAAACCCTCCTAATTTTCATAGATGCACCGTAGAAAGCATTCTTCTAGGGTGCATCACAACCTGGTATGGAGGTTGTCCTGTCCAAGACCAAAAGAAGCTGCAGAAGATCGTGAACTCGGCGCAGCACATCACACAAACCAATCTTCCGTCCTTGGACTCACTTTACACCGCACACTGTCGGAGCAGTGCTGCCAGGATAATCAAGGACACGACACACCCAGCCAACACACTTTTTGTCCCTCTTCCCTCCGGGAGAAGGCTCAGGAGCTTGAAGACTCGTACGGCCAGATTTGGGTACAGCTTCTTTCCAACTGTGATAAGACTGCTGAACGGATCCTGACCCGGATCTGGGCCGTACCCTCCAAATATCCGGACCTGCCTCTCTGTTTTTTTGCACTACCTTACTTTCCATTTTTCTATTTTCGATTTATGATTTATAAATTAAATTTTTAATATTTACTAATTTTAACTATTTTTAATATTTAATATTTGTAATTCAGGGAGTGGGAAGCGCAGAATCTAATATCGCTGTGATAATTGTACGTTCTAGTATCAATTGTTTGGCGACAATAAAGTATAAAGTATAAAGTATAAATGTCAGGTACAGGCTGAATTGAGGCAGTAGGGTCCAGGCAGAGTGTACCAAAGCGACTGCATCCGATGTCTGGACGACGATTTAGATGCCGGGCCAGATTAAAAAGTTTAGGGTGTCGGGGCCCAAGGCAAGGGATGGGTTGGATCAGCTCACTGCTCCATGACATTCAGTCTGCGCTGAACTGGGGGTCTTGGACTCTCATTGTGGACTTCCGCTCAAGATGCTATTTGCTTGCGGTTATTGTTTGCATGATTTGATTTGTCTTTTTTTTCCTCTTCGCTGCACATTGAGGTGTTTTAACTTTCTTCTTATCGGTTCTTTTGGATTTCTTTATTTCGTGGCTGCCTGTTAGAAGACGAATCTCAAGGTTATATAATGTATACATACTTTGATAATAAATGTACTTTGAATTTTGAACTTTGAGATTACTACACTATTAAACATAGAAGAGTACAACACAGTATAGGCCCTTCAGCCCATTGTGTTGTGCCAGCCCTTTAACTTACTTTTCCCTCCTACAGAGCATCCATGTGTCTATCTAATAAATGTCCTTGATATATCAGCCTCTACCACTATCCCTGGCTGGGCTTTCCACATACCCACCACTCTCTGTGTAAAAATCTTTCTCTGACGTTGACGCCCATGCCCCCCCCCCATGCTGTCCTCTGATCACCTTAAAGTCATGCCCCCTCATATTAGCCATTTCCACCCAGGGAGAAAGTCTCTGGTTGTTCAGAGACCTATGCCTCAGATCATCTTGTACAGATCATGGCCGACCTAACTGCGGCCTCAACTCCACACTGCTGACTACCCGCAGTAACCTTTCACACCCTCACTTATCAAGTTTCTGTTTAGCTCTGGCCTTGAAGGTAGATGAAATTAAATGAATAGGGGTAGGAAGGGGTCCAGATGGAGCGTAGCCAATACCTGGCAGCAGTTAGGCAGAATGGACAGTTTTTGCACTGTACGCTCACTGTATTTTATGGTATCACAGCCAAGATGTTCTAGGCTGTCATGTTTGGCTTCTGACAACCCCAATTATCTTCCTTTGCATAAAGGGTCGTTTTAGCCAGTGAATAGTTCTCTCTGACACCTTTGACTGTGTGCCATTATTGTTGTTGCATTACCAATCACCTTGAGTTAAGGGTCATACATTACAGGTTCTTCTCTCCAGTTGGCATGGTGATTAGGTTGCAACTGGCTCCCATTGCTCTCCTTCAGCAGGGCAGTGGGGGCAACTAGATCTCCTTTCATGGTTAACATTGAGCATAAAACAGCACAGGACAAGAACGGGCCTTTCGGCCCACAATGTTGTGTCAAACTAATTAAGGTAAAGATATGTAATTAAACTAATCCCTCCGCCTTTACTTTGGCTGTATCTCTCCACTCCCTGCACACTCATGTACCTACCTAAGAGACTCTATCGTATCCACCTCCACCATCACCCCTGGCAATGCATTCCAGGCAGCTGCCACTCCGTGTGAAAATCTTGCCCGGTTACATCTCCTTTGAACTTTCCTCCTCTCACCTTAAATGCATGCTCTCGAGTATTAGAGGTTTCAATGCTGGGAATCATTGAACAATGTGAAATGGAGGTAGCCAGTGTTGGAGGAAGTTCAAGATGGTAAACAAATACCACAATGAAAGTGAGATACCTGCTTTAACTATATATTTAAACGAATTCCAGGGCAGGTGAAAAAGTCGAATACTTTGACATTGACATTATCCGATAGTTTTTAAAATATATATCCTGTCCACATACATTGTAGCTGTTACACTTCACTCTGCATTTTGTTATCAGAATCAGAATCATTTTATTGCCAGTATATGAAACATACCAGAATTGATTGTTATTCGTTGCCAAGCATAAAACACAGGAAAATATCATAATAGAAAACACAATAGCGAACAACAATTTAGAAGGCATCAGTGCAAACAGCCATGAGCAATCAACAATTAGCAGAACAGTCTGAAGCGTAAATGTCAATAACACTGGACAGCAAATTTTTTCGAAAATGTTGCTTCCTCAGAGATTTTTTTTTGTGGTTATGTTAGATCTCTTGAAGCTGAACAGAAATATAATTTCAGACTACTTGTATCACGTAGGAATTTGGAGAAACAAGAAATAAACTTTCATTGAATGTGATGTATTTAATTGCATAACAGTGCTGATGCTTTGAAATACATCAACTGAGCTAAAAGTGTCTTGTTGATGATATTCATTTGTACTCAGTGTCTGAGGCTTCTCGTTTAAGTGTCCAACAATAATCAGCCAGCATTGATGGATTCCTCTTGCCCTAATGCTTTTTCCCTATGACTGCAATGTCCTGGTGAAACCTTTCACTGTGCTCATCACTGACAGCACTAAGATTTGCAGGGAAGAAGTCTAACAGGGAATGCAGAAAAAGAATCTTTCGTGACATGTTGCACTTCTTGGTTTTGTATGCTTGAAAAATGGTGTAACCAGCTGCATGTAGTTTGGTGCTGTGTAGTTACCAAGAAAATTTTCAACAACATCCTTGAATGCCTTCCACGCGATTTCCTCCAGTCCCACTAGAAGTTCTTTGAATTGCCTGTCATTGATGACCTGTTTGATTTGTGGGCCAACAAAGCGCCTTCCTTAATCTTGGTACCAGTTATTCTGGGAAACATCTGTCTCAAATATCGAAGTCATTTACTTTCCTTATTTAGTGCTTTCCCAAAAATTTTTATAAGCTCCAGTTTTATATGAAGAGGAGGCTAAAATATCTTTGTTGGGTCTACAGTTGGCTTATGTGCCATACTTTTCTGCGCTGGAACCAGCTGCTGATGGAGAGGTCAATTATTTCTAATGGAATGAGACTCTTTAGCAAGGTTTGCCCACTCACAAATGAAACAACAGTACTTGGTGTACCTGAGCTGCATTCCTACTAGCTTTTCATTCATCACGGATGTTTCAGTTGTAGTTGTACTGTATGTGTTTCAACAAGACCTCTAAATTTCAGGAGTTTTCTTTCATTGTCCTGCACAGCCAATTGGTATTGAAGGCTGGGCACCGGTGTTGAGTAGCAGCACAGATTTCAGGCTCTACATTGAAGAATTAATAAAAAGCTGCCATGACAACTCAAATCATGCCCAGGTACACCTGGACAAGATAGAAAACTGTCCAGCTTACATTGTTGGCAACAACTTTATTGACTTGAATTATGAATTGAAATATAGGCGATTCCAAAAAAAAAGGTGCGTGATAGGGAAATTTCATGGTGACTTTCATGATCAGCACCCAAAATCCACAAGATACACCCAAAAAGCATTTCAAGAAAACTTTGTTTTCCAGCGTAATCAAATTATTATTATTGTCTTACCTTGTACTATCTTAATGCAGCATACACAAAGTACTTGTGTAACTCTGCAGGTCAGGCAGCATCTATAAAGAGCAATAAACAGCCGACATTTCGGACTGGAAAAGAAGGAGAAAGAATAAGGTGAGAGGAGGAAAACGAGTTCAAGCTGATAGATGGCCACGTGAAATGGCCACATTGTTTGGACAAAGCAGCTCGGTCCGAAACATCAGCCCCTTATCTCTCTCCATAGATTCTGCCTGACCTGATGAGGTCCCCCAGCATGTTGCACGTGCTGCTGAAGATTTCCAGCATCTGCAGAATCTCCTGTGTTTATGATTTACCGGCTTAGTGAGGATCTGATCTGTACGAACAATACACAAGACAAGTTTTTTACTGTGTTTCAGTACATGCAACAATAATAGACCAATACCATTCTAGTTCCAAATTTCTAACCCTCATGCACCCATGGACAATTAATCCTTGCACAGGGGTTTAGCTCCGAAGCTTTCAATCATACTCTTGCATGTATTTGAATGTATAAGTCCTCTGAATTAAATCACACCTTGGAATCTTCTTCATTAGTTAATGTAACATTGCCAATACAATCAATAACAAATTTATTGCCTGATGTTAGTTAGTTAGAGATACATTCTGGAATAAGCCCTTCCCGTCCTTCGAACTACACTGGCCAGCAACTCCTGATATAAACCCAGCTTAATCACAGGATAATTTACAATGACCAACTAACCTACTAACCAGTATGCCTTTGGACTGTGACAGAAAACCAGAGCATCAGGAGGAAGCCCACATGGTCACAGGTACAAACTCCTTACAGACAATGGTGGAGTTTGACCTCCGAACTTTGATGTTCATAGCTGCAAAAGTGCTGTGCTAATCGTTATTCTACTGTGAGCTTGGTCCACAGACGATTATTTATTTATTTATTGAGATACAGTGCAGAAATGGCCCTTCCAGCCCTTCGAACTACATCACCAGTAATCCAGTGTAATCCAAGCCTAAGCATGGACAATTTACAATGACCAATTAACCTACCAACCAGGATGTCTTTGGACTGTGGGAGGAAACCAGATCACTCAGAGGAAACCCACACGGTCAAGTGGAGAACATTCAAACTCTTCATAGGCAGCAGTGGGAATTGAACCCAGGTCGTTGGTACTGTAAAGCATTGCGCTAACCACTGTACTACCATACCGCGCCATATGCAGCGCCTCACATTTGAACTGCTCCACTTTTTAACGTAGGGATTGTCTCATTGTTGATGAGGGAAGGATGATACCCGTGTAAGCTGGGAAGGCCTTAGACTTGCAGGAATACAAACAAAATGTTGGAGTCATGTCACCTGCCGAGCTCCTCCAGCATTTTGTGTGTGCTGCCTAGGATTTCCAGCATCTGCAGAATCTCTTGTGTTTAGACCCAGAGGAGATATCCAGCATTACTGCTCGTCTCCTTGGTGATGCAGAAGTGGGGAGTCGCAGAAGCAGTCTAGGTCAGTTACTGCAATTTGATGAAAGCATTATTGACATCTCTAACTCCATCATGCTGAGCACTGGATCCCCACAAGGCTGTGTGCTTAGCCCATTGCTGTTTACACTGCTAACACATGACTGTGCAGCCAGATTCAAGGAGAACCTGATCATTAAATTTGCTGATGATACCACAGTGGTGGGGCTCATCAGCAAAAATGATGAAACAATGTACAGGGAGGAGGTCAAACACCTAGAGAGCTGGTGCAGGGATAACAACTTGATGCTTAATGTCACCAAAACCAAGGAGATGATTGTCGATTTCAGACGGTCTCAGCCTGAGCACACACCCCTCAGCATCAGTGGCTCCACAGTGGAGAGAGTGGAAAACATCAAGTTCCTTGGGGTGCAGATCTCGGACAATCTCACCTGGTGCAGGAACACCACTGGGATTGTGAAACGGGCCCAGCAGAAATTGCACTTTCTGAGGAAGCTTAAACAAGCATCACTCCCCACTAACATCTTAACTACATTCTACAGAGACGTGGTTGAGAGTGTGCTGACCTTTTGCATCACAACCTGGTACTTCAGCTGCAGTGCTGTCGACAAAAAAGCCTTGCAGAGGGTGGTTAGGGGAGCAGAGAAGGTTATTGGGGTCTCTCTACCTTCTGTCCAAGACCTCTTTCAGAGTCAATGCCTCTAGAAGACACGGTACATCATTAAAGACCCCACACACCCTCTCCATGAACTATTTGTTCTTCTGCCATCAGGCAAACGTTACAGGAGCATCAAAACTAAAACCACAAGGCTATTAAACAGCTTCCTCCCACAGGCAGTCAGACTGCTAAATAGCTGCTCTACCTGACTCTGCTTTGGAGACTTTTAACTTGCACTGGACACTTATAACTTGATTTTAACTGACATGTGGCTGTTGTGTTTTACTATTTATTGTTATGTTTATTATTTAGTGTTGCCTTTGTTATGTTATGATTGCACTGCTCCTGGGAAACGCTGTCTCATTCTGCCCTGCAGAGCTGATGTACGGTTAGAATGACAATAAAGTTTTCTGAATCTTTGAATCTTCAATGCACAAGGTGGCCATTCACCCCATATCACCCATGCTAGCCAGGTAATTCTCCCTTCTTAGTCCCTGGCCAAGGCTGTATGAGTTACGTTACTTCAAATGCTTATCCAACTGTTTTTTTAGATGTGATGACTGTTTCTGCCACCAAATATTTTCGTGCAGTGAGATCCTGAATCATGTCAAGTCAAGTTTATTGTCATTTAACTATATACATGTATATCGTCAAACGAGACGACGTTTCTCCAAACCAGGGTGTAAAGCACAGTAGTACACATAACATACATAGAACACACACTAACTTTGGAAAGTAAGCATAAAATCTGGATTAATTATGCATAGATAAGCAGCGTAGCATGCATAAATTAAATATTGTAAGGTACATAACAGATTAATCGGTGACACTTTGAATGCGTTGTAGCAGGGAGTTCAGGCTTAATAGCCTGAGGGAATTCCTGACTGTTCTTGTTTTTATACATTGGAGTCTCCTGCCTGATGGTAGAAAGTCAAAGAGGATGCTGGATGGATGGGTAGGATCCTTGATTATACTAAGGGCTCTACATACTCCTGAAAAATGTCCTCGATCGATGGTAGGGAAGCCCCATTAATCCTCTCCGCTGTTCTCACAGTCCTTTGTAGGGACTTCAGGTCCGATGCTCGGCTGCTTCCATACCAGCTGGAGATGCAGCTGGTCAGGGTGCTCTCAATCATACTCCTATAATATTCAGTTAAGATGGTGGAGGTGGGAAGTAGGATCCTCATTTGCCTCAATCTCCTTAGGAAATGGAGGTGCTGCTGTGTTTTCTTGTTCAGGGAGGTGATATTGAGGGACCAAGTGAGGTCATACATGATGTGAACCCTCTCTATAGGGTGAATCATATTTTCCAGGGTTGAAAAATATTTTTCTTTCTTTAATCTTCTACCAACTACAAACCTGTTTAGAGAAGTAAAATTTTCTTAAATAGTGTGTTCCACAGTTTTACAACTCCTCGATGTAAATAACCTGAGTCTTTCCTATATTTTTGTAGCTATTTCCAGTAACATCTTGTAAATCTCCTGAGCACCCTCAAGGGTGCCATCATTTCTTTCTTATAGTGTGGTGAGCAGAACTGTGGGGTGTATTTCCCCAGTAGGCCTCCTCAGCACCCTCCAGCCCATCACCACGCCACAGGAAGGCTGGGTACCATGGTGACCAATCATCAGGGGTATGCGGCTGATTCGCATTGGAGCCAGGTACTGAATGGAGTAGGAGAACGTGGCTGGGGTAAGGACACTCCCCAGAAGAAATCACATAACCACATTCTAGCCGATGATGCTTAGCTTCTGACAACTCCAGCCATCTTCCATTGTGCAAAGAATAATTTGCACAGGCCAAGTCATTGAGTACATTTTAAAGCAGATGTTGATTGGTTTTTGATCAGAAGGGTGTCAAAGGCTATGGGGAGAAGGCAGGAGAATGGTGTTAAAGGGAAAACAATCATCCAGACTCAATGGGTTAAATGACCTAATTCTACTCTGAGGTCTCATGGTCTATAATTCTATCCTGAGGATTGTTTTAGAGTCATAGCAACATACAGCACAGAAACAGTCCCTTTAGCCCAATTAGTCCATAGTAAAACATTTAAACTGCCTACTCCCATCAACCTGCACCCAGTCCATAACCCTCCATACCCCTACCGTCCATATAGCTATCCAAACTTCTCTTAAACGTTGAAATTGAGCTTGCATGCACCTCTTGTGCTGGCAGCTCATTCCACACTCTCACAAACCTCTGAGTGAAGAAATTTCCCCTTAAATTGTTCACCTTTCACCCTTAACCTATGACCGCTAGTCGTAGTTCCACCCAACCTCAGTGGAAAAAAGCCTGCTTGCATTTACCCTATCTATAACCATCATAATTTTCTATACCTCTATTAAATCTCCCCTCAATCTTCTACATTCCAAGGAATAAAGTCCTAACCTATTCAATCTTTCTCTGAAGTCCTTTGCTCTGGGCCATATTTGGCTGGATGCTGCCTTAATGTCAAGGGCAGTCAAACTCATCTCCCTCGTCTGTTATTTACTGAACAATAGGTAGGTGTGAATATGTAATGGGTCTCACCATGGAACTTGCTTTATATGCAATAAAGCGTGGTTTAGTCACCGCATTTAATTAAGGTTTTAATCAGATTTGCTTCAAAATAGAAGTGTATTTCATTCCCTTAACGGTTGGCGTCTGTATATTTACTATGATCACTGTTCCTGCTGTCTCAGGGCAGCCCACATCAGCTTCTGTTCTATAATTACATTGCAAGACACCTGGATGTCAATTAACATTGTACAATAAAAACCTCACACGTCATTGTGAGACTCAACTCCTTCAGAAAGAGGGAGCATGATTGACAGAGGACGAAAGATAGAGAAAATGAAAGGGCGAGAGAGTGGAACACGGCATGAAAAGGCTTACATTTTTATAGGAGCTCGCCACCACCTTACCACAATGACTGAGAAGTGAATATGCAAAAAATATCTTGGAAGCCAGAAGGACACTTTACTTCATAATAAGCAGTCTTTCTATTTCTGAATCTGATATCTTTTATTCATTGACTGTAAGATCAGATTCCAGAATGTCATCTTCCATACAATTTTCTCCTAAGTAGGCTCTTCTTTCCATGCTGATCTGCAGAAGCCTGTGCACGGCTCAGGTGACATTTGCATAGCATCCCCTCCAACTGAGCACGGTCTGCCACCTCGATAGTCCCCCGAGCAGCCTCCACAGAATTCCACCCCAGAAGCTCTCATACAGTGACATTTCCAATTTTAGCAACGTGAAATCGGGTGACCCGCAGGATAAATAAAACAAATTACAGGGATACTTTCATTCCGAAGGAAAGTTAATGAAGCAGATTCTGTGGGGAAGGCAGACACTGCCGTAATGACAAAATAAATACTTCCCGACTTATCAAGATCAAATATAAGGATGATAAATTATCTGCTTGCAAGCAAAGATGATAAATTTACTGCAGGGGCGAAACCTATTGCGTCTCCTCATCAGTGTCAGCTCGTAGGTTATGGGTTTGCTTTCATGTTGTAATCTTTTCCCTGACAGTATGTTTGATAACACATTTACTGCAATGGCTCTCCTAATGGCTCCTTCATACCAAACACTATTACCTGTGACAATTCATTATGTGCTGCACAAATATATCACCCTTCACACAGCTTGCCGCGGCGCAGTCGTGCTGATCGCAGCGAAATATTACCCCCCACTTCCTCTCTCTGCCCCTGGGCCCTGTCATGTTTCAGGGATGTGGTCCACCTGGGTGATAGGAAAAGTTCAAAAAGTTGAAAGTTCGAAGTATGTCCATGTCACCATCTTCTACCCTGAGATTCATTTCCTTGCAAGCATTCACAGTAGAACAAAGAAATACAATAGAATCAATGAACAACTACGCACGATGACTGACAAACAGCCAATGTGCAAAAGAAGACAAACTGAAAATACAAAAATAGCAAATAATAATAATAAGTCAAAAAAAAAGCATGGTCATATTAAATGATACTGAGAACATGACAGGAAATCCTATGTCATCAGTGATTCTCGATTATATCAAAGCCAACTTTCTCAAGCAGCAATTATCCATCAAATCCCAGGCTGTGGTTAATCTGCCACTGAATACAAGTTGGCTCCCTTATCCCACAGCCAAGGGTAGTCATGAATTATCTTGATCTCCTCCCTTTCCTCCACTGCTTCTGTGTTATGGCTCTTGGCAATAATAGAAAGTGAGGCTAAGTACAGGTCGTTATATTTCTCTTGAGTCTGTTCTGTAATATCTTGTCATATTAATCATTGAGGCTCGGAAAACAAACCACGACCCCATGTACCTTCCTGAATGAATTTTATTTTTGCAGCTAGACTAACCTACATTATTTAATTTTATTGCTTCTACAGAATTTGTTTTTCATCACATTCACAAAAATAAGTCTAATTTTCCGCTTGGTGTTAGAAAAATTTGACAAAATTTCAACCTGCACAATAACTTATTTTTATACCGTGAGTCGAGGAGTGCCAAGCTCTCTGCTGTTGTTCTGTGGGACACAAATGCATGAAATAGCAGGCAGGGTAGACACCAGTGTGGAAAGTGTGTTTGAGGCACTGAGTGAAAAGATTGCCAAAGGATGCAGTGGGACATAGGGCAGTTGTGGTTATGGGTGGAGAAATGGTAGTCTAAGGTCCCACGTTGCCATATTCAGGGGCAATGTTGCCCTGCAACCACTAGGCTCCTGGACCAGCTTCACTCGCCTCAGTGCAGAACTGACTCCACAGCCTGTAGGCTCACTTTCAGGGACTCTGCACCTTGTGTTCTCAGAATTATTTGATTACCTTTTTAACTATTTGCACAATTTGTGCTCTTTTGCACATTGGATGTTCATCGGTCTTTGGCTTTTCATGCATTCTGTTGTATTTCTCAGTTTTCCAGTGGGTGCCTGCAAGAAAGTGGATCTCAAGTTTGTTTATAGAACTTTGATAATAAGTTTAATTTAAACTTTTGAATTTTGAGATGGAGTTCAGTCCATGCAAGTGTGAGGTATTGCACTTTGGGAGATCAGAAGTAAGTGTCATTCATCCACACTTCCTCAGTCATCTGTCAGCAGACACCGTGACACTTACATTCATTGTGGAAGTCCCACCTTGGTTTGACTTTCGAACATACAATACCTCATGTTATGTTTTGTAGCTCCAAAACATAAAAAACGAATTGAAAGAAAAACAAGAGAGTCGGGAATGCGAGTCTAACTTTGGTTTTACTTTAAGTGAGGCGTGGTAGCATCATGAAATATGCAATTCCCATATTTCTGCATATAACCCATAATGAATTACTTAAACAAACAATACATTTACTGTTGCGGTTGTCCATCAGATTCCATTATGACAGGAAACCTGTGCAGGAGAGTTTTTAAAGTGGAAAAACTGTTGTACTGGGGCAATCTCACTGTCTGGGTCCAATGCTATGAACAAGCGTCACCAATGGGGGTCTTTCTTGGCTACAGTGGATGCCCATGACATCATCTGTACCTTGTCGTGCCATTCGCTCTCCACAGAGATCTGCTGGATTACCTTCCTAGCCATTGGTGATAGATTTCATGCCCGCTGGATCTCAGTATAGATCTCAT
The DNA here is from genome assembly GCF_963921235.1 of Mobula hypostoma. Taxonomy (NCBI): domain Eukaryota; kingdom Metazoa; phylum Chordata; class Chondrichthyes; order Myliobatiformes; family Myliobatidae; genus Mobula; species Mobula hypostoma. Next base: position 11,085,368 of record NC_086107.1, read on the forward strand.
TCGCCAGAGCTGACCTCACATGCTAGGACAGGCACGTGCCCATCTAACCGGGGTTGAGAACCTCCAGCTACCCTCATCTAGCTTAGCCCGCCTGGTGAAGCGGTGTACTGCGGAGTGGCTGCCGTCACATGAAAACAGGTATTCGGACCCACAGGTGAGAGCTGAGTGTCAGGTGAGGATCAAAAGTGAGTGAGCTGCCTCAGAATGCAGACAACAAGCTTCTTCACCGAAGGTACTACCCCCCTCCCCATTCACTGGGGTATCCAGGGATTAGATTAGATTAGATTAGATTAGATTATGAGGACACGAGGTCCTCTTTTATTGTCACTTAGTAATACATGCATTAAGAAATGATACAATGTTCCTCCAGTATGATATCACAGAAACACAAGACAAACCAAGACTGAAAAACTGACAAGAACCACATAATTATAACATATAGTTACAACAGTGCAAAGCAATACCGTAATTTGATAAAGAACAGACCATGGGCACGGTAAAAAAAAGTCTCAAAGTCTCTCGAAAGTCCCATCATGTCACGCAGACGGTAGAAGGGAAAAATTCTCCCTGCCATGAACCTCCAGTGCTGCAAACTTGCCGATGCAGCACCCTGGAAGCACCCGAGCACAGCCGACTCTTGAGTCCGTCCGAAAACTTCGAGCCTCCGACCAGCCCTCTAACACCGAGCACTGAGCATCATCTCTGCCGAGCACTTTGACCCCGGCCCCGGCATCAGGCATTAGGCAAAGCCGAGGATTTGGGGCCTTCCCCTCTGGAGATTCTCGATCGCACAGTAGCAGCGGCAGTGAAGCAGGCATTTCAGAAGTTTCTCCAGATGTTCCTCCGTGCTTCTCATGGCTGTCTCCATCAAATCAGGATTATGCACGGTACCTACTTACAAATACGATATCACTTCGGAGCGGCCGCGCGCGCTGCGTTGCGTCGCCATCTTCTCCACCCCTCTATATTTACAATATATTTACTTTATATTTTACAATATTAAATTGTATATATTTACAATATTACTCCAATATTACCAAAATATTAAATACACAACACCTCGGACTTACCTAAATTGAATGCCTTTTTCCATTCATCAGCCATTTATCTTGCTGATGAAGATCTCTCTGTAATTTTTGATAGCCTTCTTTAGTGTCTATGGTATCAGTTATTTTATTCTCACTTGCAAACTTACTGACTGCTCTCAACCATATTCTTTCTAAAAATGATGACAGGATTTGATCTGTGTGACCATAGGACATCTATAAAACAGTCACTCACTGTACTGACTCAGAAATCTATCACCCTTCCTTCATCATCTCTCAGTTTAACTCATGGAGCTGCAGAGTGTTACAGAGCTGAGTCTGACTCATAGATAGACATTGATTGCCATGATTTGTCAGCAGTTTTAATATTGTTGGATCTTGTGGCCAACAGGATGGAAGGTGATAAGCTGGAGGCCTCTTGGTCCTCACTCATGTACTCAAAATCAAAGCTGAAGTAAATATATTATCAAAGTACACATATTTCAGCATAAAGTACCTTGAGATTCATTTTCTTGCAGGTATTTACAGGAAAATAAAGAAATATATTAGAATTTATGAAAAACTATACATAAACAATGATTGACAAACAACCATTGTGCAAAAGGAAACAAACTGTGCAAATAAAAAAATGAATAATCCTGAGAACATGACCTGTAGATTCCTGGAAGGTGAGTCTATAGGTTGTGGAGTCAGTTCAGAGTTGTGGTGAGTGCAGTTATCCATGCTGGTTCAGGAACCTAGCGACTGTCGGGTAATAATTATTCCTGAAAATGATGGTGTGGGAGTGAAGGCTTCTGTACCTACTGCTTGATAGTAGTGGTGAGAAGAGATCATGGGTTGCCTTGGCCAGAAAGAACTACAGTCTACAAATCAGTGAATTTGAATGAATCAAGGACGGTGGAAGCAGGCAGACCAATTGTCTTTGTTCTTGCTATGAGGTTGAAGGAATGGAAGTTGCCATTTTGTGAAGCTGCACTGCAACCTCCATTTTGTGAACTGGATTTGCTCAGCTGAATCAGTGTTTTAAAGTAGATGCAATGATGTTACAGGCCATCTGCTGTATCGGAGATAATTTCTAAAAAGAAGTTATTTATGAGCTGTTCTTTGGTCGGATATAACATGTAGGATTGTGAATGGTGTGGTCTGTGTCTGCCCTGAGTGATTCGAGCTGATTACTGGTTTGGTAACTGATTGAGAACACAAGCTTTAGAATTACCAGTTGTTACTTGCAGAAAAAGTGCGGCTGGCTTGGAGCAGAGCCAATGAGAAGGTGTTACAGGTCAGTCAGATGACCCACAGCCAATGACACTGAAATGCAACATTTGAACTGGTGAGGAAAGAGTATAAAAGCAGAGGCTTCGAATGCAAAACAGCGACAGCTCTCCAGAGACCAACCATCACAGATGTGGATTACCCCACAGACATGTGGAGATTAGATTGGGACTATGAGGAACACATGGCCAGCCTAGACTACCTTCCAGGTATTACTTTTTCTATTCTTTGCCTGTTCATGGAAGGTGAGAAAAACTTAGTATGTGCTTACTCAAGAATTTGGCTGTGTAAATTCACATGCTCTTCTGTTGAGACAATAAAGGAACCTGTCAGCAATTACAGGTTCTCACTGTACCTCTCTGATCATTATTACTAAGGAGAAAATCCTTCTAACACCTGGATGGAGCATGGTCCTTGAAGATGGATGCTGCTTTCTGGTAGCAACGCTCCTTGTAAATGTATTGAGGCTGACGGAGATATTCCGTGTGGGCACTATGGTCGAGTAGAATTGTGTTTCTAAAGGAATTATTTCCCTCGATCTGCTGTCAAGAAATATATCATACTGACTTTTAAAATAATGAACCAATTTATGCACTGTGGAACCGAAGGTTTCTTGTGACATTTACAAGTGGACAGTGGGCTGGGTGGGCTAAGGAAAGTTTTGCTTGCATACAGTCCTAACATTATCACACCAAGCTGGTAATAATGCAACTCATCGTCACAGCCACTTCTGCTGCAAGTGATTATCTCTGCATTTCGTGATTTGTATTTGTTTCTGCTGTGTGCAAATTGGCTGCCTCATTTCCTACAATTCAACAGTAAGCCAGCCTCCCCTCCATTGTCTGCATTTCCCATTGCCTCAAGAAAGTAACCAACATAATCAGAGACCGTTCCCACCCTGGTTATTCTCTCTTCTCCAGTCTCCTATTAGGCAGAAAAGGCAAAGGTTTGAGAGCATGAATCATCAGGCTCAAGGGAAGCCTCTGTTCTGCTGTTATCAGGCAAGAGCAGGGAATGAGTCAGTGTTCGGCCATTGCTAGAGCAGACTTGGAGGCGATTCAATGTGGCAGAACGGAGGCAAGGCAGAGTCGAGTTGGAGCCCAGGCCTGAGAGCAAGGAAAGACCCGAGGTTCGACCGATTTAAGCACCGGGCTGACTTGGAAAGGTCCGGTACAGGCTTATTTGAGGTGGTGGCGGGGTGGGGTCTCGGACCCAAGAGCGTATCGAGGTTTGGACAATTTAAGCGCTGGGCCAGAATGAAAAGGTCAAGGTATCGAGGCCGGAGGTGAGGGACAGGCCAGTTCAGCTCACCGCTCTGCAAGGTTCACTCATCTCTGTGCTGAACTAAGGCTGCAGCCTGTAACTAACGGGCTCCTGGATTGTCTGCAGTGACGCCCGGCTTCGTGTCTGTGGACTCACTTATGTGAACTTCAGTTCTGAATGTTATTTGCTTACTTCCATTGTTTGCAAGTTTGTTTTTTCCCTCTGCACATTGGGTGTTTGACGTTTTTTTTAATAGGTTCTGTTGGGTTTCTTTGTTTGTGGCTGCCTGTAAAGAGACGAATCTCAAGGTTATATAAAGTATACGTACTTTGATAGTAAATGTACGTTGAAATTTGAACCTTAAGCGATGAACTCTTGATCTCCCCATCTACCTCTTTGTGATCCACTGCACGATATCTGGGCTGCCTGCGTCGCACTGCCTCTGCAGCAATAACTCCATGTCATGCCTTTCACTACATTTATGTACTATCTGTCTGGAGAGCATGCTAACAAAACCTTTTTACAGTATCTCGCTACACATTCAAATTCAGGTTTAGATTTATATATCTCATGTACATTGAAACATTGAAATGAGACAATAAACCGCTACCAATATAATTGGTGATTCAGAAAACTTTGAAATCTTCTGAAAGATGGTAATGAAGTGAAAATTTTTCTCATACATAACAGCATATTTTCACTTCCCTTAGTTACATCAGTGGTTGCTCGTCACAGTTTTTTTCTGAATGGTTTAATTTTTTGAGATCCAGACATCATCTCCAAGGCCAGCATTTGCCCGTCATTAACTGTCTGTGGGGAGGTGGAGGCAGGCGGTGTGAGCTACCTTTTTGGCGAGGAGGGACACAGCACTGATGGACCAGTGATACATATTCAATGGTCGATTTATTAGATTCTGGAGCAATCTTCTGCTGTTGTAGTCCATCCACTTCAAGGTTTGATGTCTCGTGTGTCCAGGGATTCTCTTTGGTACCCCACTATTACAACTTGTGGATATTTGAGTTACAAGTGCTTTCCTGTAACCTTGAACCAGTCTGTCCATTCTCCTCTGACCTCCACCATTAACAAAGTGCTTTCACCCACAGAACTGTGGCTCACCGAATTTTTTTTTTTCACTACTCTCTGTAAACTCTAGCGACTGCGGTGCATTGAAATCCCAGGAGATCAGCAGTTTCTGAGATACTCAGATTAACCCTGTATAGCATCAACAGTCATTCCACGGTCAAAGTCACTTAGATCACATTTCTTCTCCATTCTGATGTTCGGGCTGAATCTCGTGACCATGTCTGCATGCTCTTATGCAATTGAAATGCTGCCACGTGCTAGGCTGATTAGATATTTGCATTAAGAAGCAGGTGTACAGGTGTACCTACAAAGTGTCCACTGGGTGTACTTCCGAGCCAGGATGTTGTGTGAATTGGAGAGTAGCCTGTGATGGGTGATAGTCAAATGCACCGGCTGCCCTTGTTCTTCGCAGTGGCAGGTAATGGAGGGGTGGTTGGCTAAATCCAGGTTAGTAACTGCAGTGCATTTTATCGATGGCACATACTGCAGCCACCAAGTAGCGTTGTGGAAGAAGATATGCGCTTAGACAAGAGATCCTGCAGATTCTGGTAACACACAAAAAGTGCTGGAGGACCTGCTGACATCCTCCAAGATAAATGCTTAGTTTGGAGGATAACCACAAATCTTTAAACATGCTTATATGATGTCCCACTCTCTGCTGTTTTATTGGAAGCCTATTTATCTTTAAATGGGTTATTGACTTATTAGAACATCAAAGAGGAAGTGCCTTCCCTCCAATATTTCCATGTTACTGCTCCCACAGTTCTGCCATTGTGCCTCAGTATAAAAGAGGATTAGGCAGCAAAGCACAAAGGGTTCTTTTGTCTCCAGCTGTGTGCCCATCTCAAGTGGTGGGTGTACTATATCCAGACAGCTCTTCAATTTTACACGTCAGTGAGCTAATCCAGTGAAACGGTCACGTTTTAGTGCTTACTGTGCTGCTCCTTCCTTTTCCTAGCTGGCGTTACATTACACGGGGCGGCAGGGTAGCATAGTGGTTAACGTAACGCTATTACTGTACCGGTGACGCTGTAACGCTGTTTCGTTTGCCCCTATTCAGGGGTATTTACATATGGCCGAATGACAACTAAACTTGAGCTTGAGCGACCAGCGTTTGTTTCAATTCTTGCCGCTGTTTGTAACAAGTTTGCACGCTCTTCCCGTGAAAGTGCGTGGTTCTTTTGGGCTCCAGTTTCATCCCACATTCCAAAGGCGTGTGTGTTAGTGGGTTAATCTGTCACATAGGTGCAACTGGGCAGCATGGGCTCGTTGAGCTGGAAGGGCCTGTTACCGTGTCGTATCTCTCACATGCACACATCACAAGTATGTATGGATTAGTAGCTTAATTGGTCAAATGTGCCCTTTGTGTCATGAGCCCTTTGCGTCTATATGGCTAACTGCAGAGCATTGGGCTTTGAGAGTTCTAGAGAACCTGTATTTGTTAATTGTTGCTTAACTAGAGTCATTTAGCCCGAGTGATTTCTGTTCAATCTTCTCAAGTTTATTTTGACTGGCACGGGTTTTCCACATTCTGTGATTATTTAAAGTGGACTCCTGATTAGCGCTTATCGTGGGGTCTTTGTTTTGAGAATTCCTATGTATAATCTCCTATTTCTGTCTCTACACGGGAGTCTGTCATACTTCCACACTTGCGTTCAGTTGTTGTCAGTGTGCACTATGACACCTTGGGCTGTAGAAGTCTTTTATAGTGCTGCATCTCTAAATAAAACTTTAAATATCTCAATTATTACAAACAATTTGTCTCTAAAAAAAATCTAAAGGTTCTATCATTGTAACATCTACACATTGGTCTGGACCCTGCCTGTTTAGATCGAGGAAGGAGAAGGGCTACGGTAGAACGCCAACCAGCAGAATGCACGGCACAGTGGCATGGCGGTTACCGTAACACTAATACAACACCGGCAAACCAGGTTCAACTCCACCACCATCTCTAAGGAGTTTGGAAGTTCTCCTCGTGATCATGTGGGGTTCCTCTCTGGGTGTTCCAGATTCCTCCCACATCCCAAAGATGTACGGGTTAGTAGATTTCATGGTCAGGTGGGCACAAGGGATCATTGGCTCAAAAGGGCCTGTTATTATGCTGTATCTGGATATAAAAATAATAAGCCAAATGCACGCACACACACCTATCTGAATGGCCTCATTGTAATTTCAGCATAGGCACAGTGGGCCAAAGTACCTCTTCCTCTGCTGTACTGATCGATGTGCTTACTTTCTTACTTACTGCCCGTTATGTCGGTGGTAATGAAGGTCCTCCAACTCCATCTGTACGGAAGAATTTTTCAGTGCTGTTTCCATCACAATTATTTTTTTGACCAATCAGGGTTGTTAGTCCTGAACTGAAACCACCCCCCCAACACATCCCAAACCACTCTTAGTCTGGCCTCTGCCCATTGACCTGTTAGGCATGGGGTGACCCTACCAAGAGCCAACACACAAAGCTCAGACTCCAGCCAGCATAGCTCTCCGGATCATTGAGGCACGCAAGCCTCCAAACCTCACGACTAGATTGTGGTCCTCTTGGAGGTGGTGCCTGTGCTAAGTCTGCCTTATTGAGAAAGGTTTAATAAGTTAAGACTTTGTTCCCTGGGCTGGCTGGTGGCGCAATGACATCAGCGCCGGACTCTGGAATGGTGGTTCCTGGGTTCGAACCCAGTCGGGTCCGTTCCCAAATATGCTTTCCATCCGTGCCGGGTTGAGTGTCGAGATCGCAACTCGACCTCGTAAAATAAAGGGAAAAATACTGCGAAATGTCTGTGTGAGGCGTGCCATACAGTCTCTCTCTCTCTCGCTCCACGCCTTGTAAAGGCATGAAAAAGACATCGTCCCGCCAACATCGCACACGCACGCACGCACGGATATATGCACATGCACAGACGCACAGGCATGCACGCACATGCCAAAAAAAGAAGACTTTGTTCCCTATTTTTAAGAGAATGAGGGGAGGCTTGATAGAGGTATACATATTTAAGAAGGGCATAGATAGGGAAAATCCAAGCAGGCTTTTTCCACCGAGGTTGGGTAGGACTAAAACCAGAAGCAATAGGTTAAGGGTGAGAGGTTTCAAAGGTATACTTAATGACAGAGAAATGTATACAATATACAACCTGAAATGCTTTTTCTTCACAACCATCCACGAAAATAGAGGAGTGCCCCCAAAGAATGAATGACAGTTAAATGTTGGAACCCCAAAGTCCCCCCCACAGCTTCCCTCCTCCCACACATTAGCAACAGCACAGCAGCGATCTCCCCCACCCCCCCACCAGCAAAAAAAAAGCATCGGCACCCACCACCGAGCACTCAAGCATGCAGCAAAGCAACAGAAAAGACACAGACTTGCAGTACCCCAAAGACTATTCATTCACCCGGTATTCGACATACCACAGGCTCTCTCTCTCCCTAATAAGGGAGAAAGAGGTGTCTCCGTTTCACGGGTGAAATAAAGGTGAAATATTTAAGGGGATTTCTGTAGCCAGAAGGTGGGGAATTTATGGAACTGGTTGCCACAGGTGGCTGTGGAGGTCAAGATATTTGGTATATTCAAGGCAGAGGTTGATAGGTTCTTGATTGGTCAGGGTATGAAGGGATACAGGGAGAAGGCAGGAGATTGGGCTGAGAGGGAAATGGATCAGCCATGCTGAAATGGCAGAGCAGATCTTGTGGTCTAACTTTTTCACTCAAAGGGTGGTGCGAGTGTGGAAAGAGTTGCCAAAGGAAGTGGTGAATGCAGGTTCGATTTCAACATGTAAGAGAAGTTTGGATAGGTACACGGATTGGGAGGGGTATGGAGGGTTATGGTCTGGGTGCAGGTCGATGGGACCAGGCAGAATAACAATTCAGCACAGACTAGATGTGCTGAAAGGCCTGTTTCCGTGCTGTAGTGTTCTATGACGATGACTCTCTATGACCCGATGAGACCACTGCACTTCAGTACAGTTCCTCCTGAAGTAACGCTCATCTCCTGAAATCCCACCCCCCCCCCAGCATGGCTGTTCACTCCCTTAAAACAAGATTTATCTGCCTGTCTGTGTATACAGTAATCTTGTGGCTAAACTAAAGGAAAACACCCAAAAGATGGCAAAGTTGCATTTGCAACAATATAACAGTTGGGTGTGGGATGTAATTAAGTCAATTCAGAATTAAATGAGAGTGTGTGTGCTTAGACTCAAATGTGGACTTAAGATGTAGTCTCAAACTCTGTGCTCGCTGACTGACCAGCCCTTGTATATCCCTGTGAGTCCTGCTTGGACAGACATCTTATCCCAGGCTTCTGGGAGAGTTCAACATCTATGGATGTCCTTCATTGCCACTAAAACAATCATTTTAGTATTAAAAATAGGTGGCAAAATAGGAGATTTCAAAAATTACATGGGGATCTGGATCAGCTAGCTGAGTGGGCTAGAGAATGGCTTTCAATACGGATAAGTGCAAGGTGTTGTATTTTGAGAAATCCTACCAGGATTCTTAGGGGCAGTGGAGGTATAATTTGTCCATCTGTGCTGATCATCCCATCCTTGACTGAGCTGTTCCACCGTGAACACGATCTGTTATGAGTCAACATGATGCTTTCAGATCAGGTCATGCATAGCACGTACCTCCGCCGCACCGCTCAGGTGTGTTTCTGGTGTACAGGGGCTAGCGACCCTTGCGCCTATTTTGTGTTCTATCGCTGAGCAACAGTGAACCATCTGATTGGCCTATCAGAGTTCTCCTTGGGAACTAGTTGACTTAATCAGCATTTCTGATCTGGCTATTATTCACAATTGCACTTAATAAAAAAAAAAGCGCCTTCATGAGGAATGGTAAGGCCCTGGGGAGTGTTGTAGAAGAAAGGAAACAAGGGGTACAGGGACACAGCTCCCTTAAAGGGAAGTCACTGGTAGACAGGGTAGTGAAGAGGACTTTTGGCCCATTTGCCTTCAGCAGTCAGGGCAATAAGTATAAGTGTTGGGACATTATGTTATAGAGTCATAGAAAACCACAGCACACAGAAACAGGCCCTCCAGCCCATCTCATCTGTGCTGAACCATTAATCTGCCAAGTCCCAAAGGCCAGCACCTGGATCATATCCTTCATGCCACTCCCATCCGTGTACCTATCCAAATTTTTCTCATATGTTGAAAACAGCTCTGCATCCTCGACTTTCTCTGCCTGTTTGCTCCACACTCTCACCACCTCTGAGTGAAGAAGTTGGCCTTATATTTACCTTAAACATTTCACCTTTCACCCTTAACCCCTGATCTGTAGTTGTAGTCCTACCCAACTTCAGTGGAAAAAGCCTGCTTGCATTTACCCTATCTATACCCCTCATAATTTTGTATACCTCTATCAAATCTCCTCTCATTCTTCTATGTTCCAGGGAATAAAGACTTCACCTATTTAACATTTCCCTATAACTCAGTTCCTCAAATCCTGGCAACATCCTTGTAAATTTTCTCTGCACCCTTTCAATCTTATTTACATCTTTCCTGCAGTTAGGTAACCAAAACTGCACATAATTCTCCAAATTAAGCCTTACCAACATCTTCTACAACTTCAACATAACATCCCAACTCCTATACTCAGTGCATTGGTTTATGAAGGGCAATGTGCCAAAAGCTTTCTTTATCACCCTATCTACTCTGATGCCATTTTCAAGGAATTGTGGATCTATATTCCCAGATCCCTCTGTTCTACTGTACTCCTCAGTGCCCTCTCATTCTCCGTGTAAGTTCTACTGTCTCCTCAGTGCCAGACCATTCTCCGTGTAAGACCTACTCTGCTTGGTCCTCCCAACTTGAAACACCTCATACCTGCCTGCCATTTTTGTCCCATGTTTTTCAGCTGGGCCAGATCCTACTACAAGTTTTGATAGTCTTCCTCGCTATCCATTACACCCCCAAAAATTTGCTGACCCAGCTTACCACATTATCATCTAGATCATTGATATAGGTGACAAACAACAAAGGACCCAGCGCTGATCCCTGCGGTATCCCACAAGTCACAGGCCTCCCATCTGAGAGGCAACCATCTACAACCACTCTTCGGGTTCTTCTATAAAACCAATGTCTAATCCAATTTACTACCTTATCCTGAATGCCAAGTGACTGAACCCTCTTGACAAACCTCCCATGAAGGACCTTGTCAAAGGCCTTGTTAAAGTCCATGTAGACAACATTCACTGTCTTGCCTTCATCAACTTTCCTGGTAACTTCCTTGATAAACACCATAAGACTAATTAGACACAACCTACCGTGCACTAAACTATGTTGACTATCCCTAATCAGGGTTACTGTCCATCCAAATATGTACAGTATATATCCGGTCCCTTAGAATACCTTCTAATAACTCTCCCACTACAGATGTCAGGCTCACCAGTCTATAATGTCCCAACTTATTCTTAGAGCCTTTCTTAAACAGCCGAACAGCATTAGCAATCCTCCAATCCACTAGCACCTCACCCGTGGCTAAGAATGTTTTAAATATCTCTGCTCGGGCTCCTGCATTTCTACACTAGCTTCCCACAGCATCCAAGGAAACACCTTGTCAGGCCCTGGGTATTTATCCACCCCAATTTTCTTCAAGAGCTCTTCCTCTGTAGTCTGTAAAGGGTCCATGACCTCGCTGCTACATTTCCTCACATCTATAGACTCCATGTCTGTCTGCCGAGTAAATACTGATGCAGAAAAATCCGTTTAAGATCTCCTCCCACCCCCCATTCGGCTCCACACATAGATCTGATCTTCCAGAGTTTTGTCCCTTGCTATCTTTTTACTCTTAATAGATCTGTAGAACCCCTTAGGGTTCTCCTTCATCTTTCAGAGCAGCCTCATGTCATCTTTTTAACCCTCCTGATTTCCTTCTTTAGTATTGTCTTGCATTTCTTGTACCTCTCAAGTAGCTCATTTGTTCCTGCCTGCTTATACCTGCGATGCACTTCCTCCGTTTTCAAAACCAGGCCCTCAATATCTCTCAAAAACCAAGGTTTTCCCTAAACCTGTTATTTCTGACAGAAACATATAAACTCTATACTCTTAAAATGTCACTTTTGAAGGCTTCCCATTTACCACGTGCACCTTTGCCTGAAAACAATCTATCCCATTCCACACTTGCCAGATCCTTTCTGATACCATCAAAATTGGCCTTTCTCCAATTTAGAATCTCAACCTGAGGACCTGATCTATCCTTTTCCATAATGACCTTGAAACTTCTGTCACTTGCTTTGTCTTATTCCCTGATCTAGCATCACACTCTCTCTTGTTGGGACTTCTATGTACTGATTAAGGAATCTTTCCTGAACAAATTTGAGAAACTTTTTCCCATCCAGCCCTTTTACAGTAAGGGAGTCCCAGTAAATATGTTGGAAGTTAGAATCACCTACTATCACAAACTTAGCTTTCTTGCAACAGTTTGCGATCCCTCTAGAAATTTGCTCCTCTAAATCCAATGGGCTGTTGAGTGGTCTATAATATAATCCCATTAATATGATCATACCTTTCTTATTCCTCAGTTCTAGTAATGAAGCCTCACAAGATTAACTCTTTAGTCTGTCCTGACAGAGCTCTGCCATGATATTTTCCCTGACTAACAATGCCATCACTCCATTTTAATCTGTCCTGCTCTATCACATCTAAAACAAAAGAACCCCAGAATATTTGCTGCCAGTCCTGTCCCTCCTGCAACCAAGTCTCACTAATGACTGCAATGTCATAATTCCATATTCTGATCCACGCCGTAAGCTCATCCACCTTCCCTACAATACTCCTTGCATTGAAATATACGCAGCTCAGAACATTAGCCCCTTCATGCTCGACCAGTTGATTCCTGACTTTGTAGGTAGGCTTAACAGCATCTTTTTCCATGACTACTCCATTATCTGGTCTGGTGCTCTGGTATTGTACAGGTGTTGATGGGGCCACAACCAGAGTATGGTGTATACTTTACATTACCCTGTCATAGGAAAGACATCATGAAGCTGGAAAGAGTACAAAGAAGATTTGTATGGGTATTTTGCCAGATCTCAAGACTCTGAGTGATAGAAGTGAAGAAAGAAAATAAAACAATTAATGGTAAACAGTTCCATAGAATAAATTCACATCGAATGGAGAAGAACAACAATTGAGTTGATTTAAGGCCCTTTGCATCTGGTGTGAAGTAGCAATGATTTGTTTATTCATTAATTTCTCTTGTTAATTGGATGGAGAAGCAGTAAAAAAAATCCCCTAGCAAAGATCACAAGAGAACTCTGAAATGTGAAATAGAACTTTTTAAGCGTCTCAAAGGTAGATTTTTCACACAGATTGGTCAGCAGAATGGCAGCACAGTTGAAGTTCTTCAGACACTTCCTTTCAGCTCTGATCCTCTCAGCTTCTGAATGATATCAAAACTGTGGACCCAAGTTACTTTCATATTTGGAACAACAAACTGTCAAATCTTTCACAGTGGAAGCTTTGAACCATCAACCAGCTGTTACATATTTGAGACGTCTTGTTCATTCAGGGGATGCGGACAGTTGCTGGCAAGGCTAATAGTTCTGTCCTTTTCAACTATCTCTTGAGAAAGTGAAGGCTATGTGGCATTCCTGAACCACTGCAGTCCTTCTGATGAAGACTCTGGCAAATGTGTACAGATATACCATGGAGAGCTTTCTGATCGGTTGCGTCACCCATTGGCAAGGAGGGGCCACGGCACAGGATCAGAAAATGCTGCAGAGGGTCGCAAACTCAGCCAACTTCATATTGGGCACTAGTCTCACAGCATCGAGGACATCTTCAAAAGGCGATGCAGTGTCCATCATTAAGGGCCCCAATCAGCCAGGATATGCTTGCTTCTTAATACCACCAGGGGAGAGGTGGTACAGGAATCTGAAGACACACAACATTTTAAGAATTGCTTTATCCCTCCACATCAGATTACTGAATGCACAATGAACTAACCCATGAATACTACTTCATATTATTTTGCTCTCTCCTTCCACCACTACATCAGTTTAATTATTTTTCTTTATATATATATATATATATATATATAGAGAGAGAGAGAGAGAGAGAGATTTTAAAAAATATATTTATTTTTGCAATTTATAGTAAATTTTCACATATCGCACTGTTAATGCTGCAAAACAACAAATTTCACAATATATGTCAGTGATATTAAACCTGATTTTGATTCAGATTCTCATAATGCTTTCAAGGAAGAATGTCCTGGATGCAAACCCAGCGATGGTGGACAAATGGCATGTGCTTCCAAAGAGCGGTCCTGAAAGGAGAACCTGCAAGTGGCGACATGTGCTTACTCTGGCAGTAAAGGTTTCTTAGAAGCAATGTGTCACTACCTCCAGTTGAACTTTGTCTTTTTGTGTGTTTCCCCCTAGCCGTCAGTCTGTGGTTTTGTATTGCCACGTGCTCTTGTCTGTTTTCATGCCCCATGTGCTCCTGTCCCCACTCCTGCTCTTCTCCGGCCCCTGTATTACTGAGTACTTCGCCTCTCACCTGTTTCTCATTATTACTTGTTTTGTTGCCACTTCTGTCTCATTGTTCTCCACCTATCTCCTGCCTCTCTGTTTATTGCTGTGTATTTCAGTCCTGTGTTTTCACCTGTTTGTTGCCAGATTGTGCCAGTGTGTTTTCCTGAGCCTTTCCAGCATTCGTATCTGTACTCTACTGTACTCTGTCTGTCTGAATATCGACTCTGCCTGTTTCCCGATTCTGGTTTTTGGATTACTCTGGATGTTTTGATCTCTGCCTGAACTTTGACGCTGACTTTGTTTGCACCTCGGGATTTGTTACTCAATTAATATGACTGTGTGCACAGTACTGGGTCTGCGATTGGATCCCTGCTCCAGCGCTCTGACACAGCGCCCTCATCAAAATACTTGCAGGTTGTGTCAAGCCACCCAATAAAACAAGATACGTTTTTAGAGGTCCTTGGGTAACAACAGACGTGAACATTAATAGGTAAGTCAGTAATCACACGGTCAATTTGCATCCCAGCAAACCTTTATAATGATGTTCAGGAGACTGAGTTCAAAAGCTGTAACGTAATATTGGAGTACTCTAAAACTATGGTTAAACCACACCTGGAATATTGTGTTCGGTCTGCTCTCTTTATTATAGGAAGGATGTGGAAGCTTCAGAGCAGATTTACCAGGACGCTTCATGAATTAGAGAGCATGATAGGTTGAGCGAGCTAGAGAATTTCTCTTTGGAGCCAAGCAGGATGAGAAGTAACTTGACAGAGATATACAAGATGATAAAAGACATCGGTTAAGTGAACACCAGGGATGTTTTCCCAGGATGGAAATGGCTAATATGAGGGGGCATAATTTTAAGGTGATTGGAGGAAAAGAATGGGGGGGGAGTCAGTCAAGTTTTTTTTTAATAGCATTACCAAGAGTGGTGATAGATGAAGATATATTAGGGACATTTAAAAAACCCTCTTAGATAGGCATATAGATGAGAGAAAAATGGAGGACTAGGTGGGAGGGAAGGATTAGATTAATGTTAGAGTAGATTAAAAAGTTGGCACAACTCACTAACCCTAACACCATCTGTACTGTTCTATGTTTAAATAATAGGTTAAAATGTATATAATAGCAAAATACTGCAGATGCTGCAAATCAGAAATAAAAGCAGAAATCATGAGGAAATGTCGAGGAGTCTTGACCCAAGCACAGAGAAGTGGAGTCGATTTAGCAGTGAGCAATCACTTTCATAATAAACTGCAAGATAACAAGCCACGAGGGGGCCACAAAACAAAAAGGAGCAGACACTTAACACGACAAAGCAACAATGTAACTGGTTGAGGCTGGCTGGTTCAATGAGTGAACAAGGGCTGTGTATCTGACCTGGGTTTAAATAGACTGCAGGTGATGAGTTGGAAACAAATGGCAGGTGACTCCTGTTAGCTGGAGATTGGGAGGTGCCAGTCTGTGCAGGCATGAAGATACCAAGTAGGTCAGGCAGATAAACACTGTTGGAAGGACATCAACCTGTAACATTAAATCTCCTTCTTCCTCCACAGAAGCTGCCCAGCCAGATGAGGAATTAAATACAAGTCTGGAGATTTGAACATCAGGCTTCCACTTTATTATCCACCTTAGAAATCATGTGATGTGACATACCATCAAACAGTGTTGATTCTGACTTCAGTGGAAAAACAAAATTGGTTCAAACAGATGTCTCTTGGGAAAATCAGAAATCTAACACCTATGGAAACTGAGATCTGGGCAGGGGTACCAGACCTTTCTTAAGCCATGATACCTGACCATTAGCCAAGATTGGGAACCCAAATGGTCATGGGGAAAGCGTACAAACTCCTTAAAGACAGTAATAGGACTCTTATTACTGATGTTGTAAAGCATTGCGCTGACAGGACAGCCTGGAGGGCTTGTCTACAAAGGAGATATGGGTGGAGCTGAGGAACAGGGAAGGTGTGACCACACTAATAGTGTTGTATTATAGACCGCCCAATAGTCAGAGAGAATTGGCGGAGCAAATCTGTAGAGAGATAGCAGACCAATGTAAGAAACAAAAAGTTGTAATAGTAGGGGATTTTAACTTTCCGCATATTGACCGGGACTCCCACACTGTGAAAGAGTTAGATGACATGGAGTTTGTCAAATGTGTTCAGGAAAGTTTTCTAAATCAATATATAGAGTTACCAATGAGAGAGGATGCAATACTTGATCTCCTATTAGGGAACCAGACAGGTCAGGTGACAGAAGTAAGTGTAGGCGAACATTTTGGGTCCAGTGACCATAATGTCATTAGATTCAAGTTAATTATGGATAAGGATAGGTCTGGTCCTCGAGTTAAGGTTCTAAGTTGGAGAAGAGCCAATTTTGAGGAAATGAGAAAGGATCTAGGAAGAGTGGATTGGGATAAGTTGTTTTCTGGCAAAGATGTGTTCAGTATGTGAAAGGCATTCAAAGGTGAAATTTCGAGAGTGCAGAGTTTGCATGTTCCTGCCAGGGTTAAAAATAAAGTTAACAGGCATAGGGAATCTTGGTTTTCAAGGGATATTGGTGATCTGGTTAAGAAAAAGAGAGAGGTGTATAGCAGGTATAGACAACAAGGACAAAATGAGGTACTTGAAGAGTATAGAAAGTGTAAGAAAATACTAAAAAAGGAAATCAGGAAGGCACAAAGAAGACATGAGGTTGCTTTGGCAGATATTATGAAGGTAAACCCGAAGGGTTTCTACAAGTTTATTAAGAATAAAAGGATAGTAAGGGACAAAATTGGTCCCCTAGAAGATCAGAGTGGTGTGGAGCCTTATGAGATGGGGGAGATCTTAAAAAAAAACAACTATTTTTTTGCATCAGTATTTACTCAGGAAACTGAGCATATATGGAAGGAAGGGAAACAAGCAGCAGTGTCATAGAACATAGAGATTAAAGAGGAGGAGGTGCTTGCTGCCTTACAGTGAATAAAGGTAGATAAATCCCCCGGGTCTGACATGATATTTCCTCGGACCTTGAGAGAGACTAGTGTAGAAATTGCAGGGGCCCTGTCAGAAATAATTAAAATGTCCTTAGCCACGGGTATGGTGCCAGAGGATTGGAGGGTAGCTCATGTTGCTCTGTTGTATAAAAAAGGCTCCAAAAGTAAACCAGGTAATTACAGGCCGGTGAGCCTGACATCAGTAGTAGGTAAGATGTTCTGAGAGATCGGATATACAAGTATTTGGACAGCCAAGGGCTTATTAAGGATAGTCAACATGGCTTTGTGCATGGTAGATCATGTTTAATGAATCTTGTAGAGTTTTTCGAGGAGGTTACCAAGGAAGTAGATGAAGAAAAGGTTGTGGATGTTGTCTACATGGACTTTAGTAAGGCCTTTGACAAGGTCCCACATGGGAGGTTAGTTCAGAAGGTACAGACACTAGGTATCCATGGAGAGGTTGTAAACTGGATTTGAAATTGGCTGTGTGGGACAAGACAAAGTGATAGTGGATGATTGCTTATCAGACTGGAGACCTGTGACTAGTGGTGTGCCTCAAGGACCTGTGCTGGGACCATTGTTGTTTGTTGTCTATATCAATGATCTAGATAATAATGTGGTAAATTGGATCAGAAAGCTTGCTGATGACACTAAGATTGGAGGTGTTGTGGACAGCGAGGAAGGCTTCCAAAGCTTGCAGAGAGATCTGGACGAACTGGAAAAATGGGCTAGAAAATGGCAGATGGAATTTAATGCAGACAAGTGTGAAATGTTGCACTTTGGAAGGACAAGTCAAGGTAGGACAGACACAGTAAATGGTAGGGCATAACGAGTGCGGAGGAACAAAGAAATCTGGGAGTTCAGGTACATAATTCCCTGAAAGTGGTGTCACAGGTAGACAGGGTTGTAAAGAAGGCTTTTGGCATCCTGGCTTTCATACATCAAAGTATAGGGTATAGGAGTTGGGATGTTATGGGGAGGTTGTATAAGACAATGGTGAGGCCAAATTTGGAGAATTCTGGTCACCTAACTATAGGAAGGGTATCAGTAAGATTGAAAGAGTGCAGAGAAGATTTACAAGGATGTTGCCGGGTCTTCAGGAGTTGTGTTACAGGGAAAGATTGAACAGGTTAGGACTTTATTCCTTGGAGGGTTGAAGAATGAGGGGAGATTTGATAGAGGTTTACAAAATTGAGGGGTATAGACAGAGTAAATGTGAATAGGCTCTTTCCACATAGATTAGGAGAGATAAATACGAGAGGACATGGCTTTAGGGTGAAAGGGGAAAGGTTTAGGGGGAACATTGGAGGAACTTCTTCACTCAGCGTGGTGGGAGTATGGTAAATGCGGGCTCACTCTTAAGCTTTAAGAATAAATTGGATAGCTACATGGATGGGAGAGGTCTGGAGGGTTAAGGACTGGATGCAGGTCAATGGGACTAGCGGAATAATGTTTTGGCACAGACTAGAAGGGCTGAATGGCCTGTTTTCTGTGCTGTAGTGTTCTATGGTTCTATGGTCCTAACTGCTATGCTACACTTTTGGTTGGGACAGGGTCATCCTGAATAAAATAGAAACTGTAGGACAAGACACAAAAGCAAAGAGTTTTAGGATTGAGGTTCCAAATTGTGGAGAAAAAAGTGTGGAAGGAATAAACGTGCCAATGGCTTTTGGGACCACCTGGTAAAGGAAGCCATTGAAATAAAGCAAGAGGAAAAGAATTTTAACGACGACAAAGGCCTCACTCTAAGTAAGAACTGATATTCGATTGTAAACAAGGAAGGAGTGTGGAAACCTGACTGGATGAGGACTAGCCAATCAGGAGGGACAGACTACGGGGGTATAAATACCACTATCCTAGGCATCATCCCTGATGAAGATGGCAGAGTTTGTCATTGAAACGTTGGTTATAGTCAATGCCTGTACATGGCTGGAAGCCCGAGAAGAGTTTATTCGTCATATACGACAGGAAAGCACGAGATCCTTTTTGAAATTGTGGGAGGTTTGGA
Source organism: Mobula hypostoma (assembly GCF_963921235.1). NCBI lineage: Eukaryota > Metazoa > Chordata > Chondrichthyes > Myliobatiformes > Myliobatidae > Mobula > Mobula hypostoma. The sequence continues at coordinate 11,104,483 of NC_086107.1, forward strand.
AGAAGTTCATGAGCTGACATCAAAATACAAGTATTATATGAAGGATTGAAATAAACCTAAGGCTCAGGAGAGCTGGAATTGTCCAAGTACGGTGAATGGCTTTAACGTCAGTTAATTAAAAATTGAGAATACTCATGAGGACAAGAGAGTCTGTCGGGAGTTGGAAGAGAGTTAATGAAAGAATTCGCTCCACTCCTCACACTTGTTTCCCATACTCAGTCTGTGACCACACTTTGTTTTAGCATGCTTTCTACCTCTCTCCATGGCAGCCCCACAATGCAGAGTGATGCACCCTGGGCCTCGGGCGACAGATCCTGAGGTCGCACCTACAGAAAATACTGACTCCTTTGTATCATTTTTAATGTCTCCGATCATCAGTTTAGAAGGATTAAGTAATGAAAAAGTAAAACGCTAAAAGGTAATAAATTTATTTAAAATAGATCATTGATGCTAATTGATTAAAAACATTTAAGGTTAAATAAAATATAGAAGCAATAAATTCAACCCAGTTTAATGGTCCAGATAAATGAATGGGATCACACTTCAAATGCAAACTAGGATTGGCGTACGGCTGGGGCACCAGAGGTACCTCCTCATCTTGGTGCATTTGCCTTCTGGCCTTGACTTCAGTGATGAATGCAGTGACTGAGCGAGATGCCAGCTACCTCACAGTCTGAACGCCAGCTCTGTTTTACCTGCCAGGCTGTAATCTCCCTGCAGAGGAGACACAGGATCAACTCCAGAAGCTGGGTAAGGTCACGTAAGTGCACAGGTCTGAGCCAAGCTGGTCTGTGGGGAGCACAGAGTGAGCCGACAAAGATTTATTTGGAAGTTTTAGAGGGTGAAGGTATTCAATTGAAACTATATGGTGAACTTGTCAATTCATGAGGTGCATTGATAGGGTGAGTAGTCTTTTTTTTTTAGGGTAAACGTGAGACCCTAAGAAATAGGAGCAGGAAGAACCCATTAAACTCTGCTTTAAATATACCCACTCACTTGGCCTCCACAGCTGCCTGTGGCAATGGATTTCACAGATTTACCACCTTCAAACTAAAGAAATTCCTCATCTCTATTAGAGTCATAGGGAAGTACAGCACAGAAACAGGCCATTCAGCCCATCTAGTCCATGCCAAAACAATTTAACTGCCTACTCCCATCAACCTGCACTAGGACTATAGCCCCTCATACCCCTATCATCCATGTACCAATCCAAATTTCACTTAAACATTGAAATCAAGGTCGCATGCACCGCTTGTGCTAGCAGCTCATTCCACATTCTCATGACCCTCTGAGTGAAGAAGTTTCCCCTCATGTTCCCCTTAAGCTTTTCAGCTTTCACCCTTAACCCATGACCTCTGGTTGTAGTCCCACCCAGTCTCAGTGGAAAAAACATGCTTCCATTTACCCTATCTATACCCCTCTTAATTTTGTATACCTCTATCAAATACTCCTAAGAATCTTCTACATTATAAGGAATACAGTCCTACCCTATTCAATCTCTCCTGGCATCGTCCTTGTAAATTTTCTTTGTGTTCTCTTTCACCCTTGTTTACATCTTTCCTGTAGGATGGTGACCAAAACTGCACACAATACTCCAAATTAGGCCCAACTAATGTCTTATACAACTTCAAAGTATCATCTCGTCTCTTGTACTCAATACATTGATTTATGATGACCAATGTGCCAAAAGCTTTCTCTACCACCCCATCTACCTGTGATACTTCCAGCAAATTATGGACATCTTCTATTCCCAGATCCTTTTGTTCTACTACACCCTTCAGTGACCACAGTTCACCGTGTAAGGCCTACTCTGGTTGGTACTACCAAAGTGCAAAACCTCACACCTGTCTGCATTAAATTCTACCTGGCATTTTTCAGCCAATTTTTCCAGCTGATGTAGGTCCCTGATAGCCTTCCCGTTGTCCACTACACCATCAATCTTGATGTCATCTGCAAATTTGCTGACCCATTTAATCCAGATCGTGGGCACAGTGACAAACAATAATAGACCCAGCACCAATCTGTGCAGCACACTACCAGGCACAAGCCTCCAGTCAGAGAGACAACCCTCAACCTCCACTCTCTGGCTTCTCCCGCAAAGCCAATGTCTAATCTAATCTACTACCTCATCTTGTTAGCCAAGCGCCTGAGGATGTTTGACCAGCCTCCCGTGTAGGGCCATGTCACATTCCTTGCTAAAGTCCATGTAGACAGCATCCACTGCCTTGGCTTCATCCACTTTCCTGGTAATTTCCTCAAAAAAAACTCTATAAGATTGGTTAGACATCATCTACCATGCATGAAGCCATGCTGACTACCCTTAATCAGTCCATGTCTATCCAAATACTCATATATCCAGTCCCTTAGGATATCTTCCAATAACTTTGCCACAACTGATGACAGACTCTTCCCCCCTATAATTACCTGGTTTATGATTAGAGGCTTTTTTAAACATTGGCTCTGCTCCAATCCTCTGGTACCTCTCTTGTCACTGAGAATAATTTAGATATCTCTGCAAGGGCCACAGCCATTTATCCACCCTGATTTGCATCAGGACATAAAACACCACCTCCTCTATAATCTTTATTGGGTCCATGAAGATGATACCACTTTGCCTCACTTCTATAGACTCTGTCTCCGTCTCAGATGCAAAAATATTATTTAAGATCTCTCCCATCTATCTTGGCTCCACTCATGGATTACCATCCTGGTCTTCTAGAGGACCAATATTGTCCCTTGCAATCCTTTTGCTCTTAACATACTGTATCTGTAGACTCCCTTTGGATTCTCCTTCACCTGGTCTGTTAGAGAAAGTTCATGCCTTCTTTTAGTCCTCCTGATTTCTTTCGTAAGTGTTCTCTCACATTTCTTATATTCCATAAGCACCCCATTTGTTCCTACCTGCCTATACCTGCTATGCACCTCATTTTTTCTCTTAACCAGGGCCTCAATATCTCTTGAAAACCAAGATGCCCTATACTTATTTCCTTTACCTTTTGTTGTGATAGCTACATACAAGCTTTATACTCTCAAAATTTCACTTTTGAAGGCCTCCCACTTACCAAGTACACCTTTGCCAGAAAACAGTCTGTCCCAATCCACAGTTGCCAGATCCTTTCTGATACCATCAAAATTAGCCTTTCTCCAATTTAGAATCTCAACCCATGGACCAGTCCTATTTTTTTGCATATTTGCTTTGAAACTAATGGCATTGTGGTCACTCGATGTAAAGTTTTCCCCTACACAAACTTTTGGCACCTGTCCTGTTTCATTCCCTAATAGCTGGTCCAGTATTACACGCTTTCTCTTTGGGACTTCTACATACCGAAGAAGAAAGCTTTCCTGAACACATTTGACAAACTCTATCCCATCTAGTCCTTTTACAGTATGGGATTCTCAGTCAATATGTATAAAAGTTAAGCAATAACAATCTTGTGTTTCTTGCAACGGTCTGCGATGTCTTTACAAATTTGTTCCTCTAAATCCCTAGCACTGTTGGGTGGTCTGTAATATAGCCCCATTGATGTGATCATAATTTATTTATTTCTCAGTTCCACCAGTAACACCTCACTAAGCAAGTTCTCCAGTCTGTCCTGATGGAGCACTGCCGTCACATTATCTCTGACTAGTAATGCCTCATCTCCTTTAATTCCGCTCTGTCACATGTAAAACCCTTGAATATTGAGCTGCCAGTCCTGCTGCTTCTGCAACGAAGTTTCACTAATGTCTATAATGTCATAATTCCAGGTGTTGATCCATGCCCTGATCTCATCCTGTTCCTACGAACCCTGTTCTTAAGGGACGACCTTCTATTCTGACACTGTGCCCTCTGGTTCCAGAGTTTCCCGCTATTGGAAATATCCTCTGTATTCCACTCTAAATAGGCCGTTCAATATCCTGTCGGTTTTAATGAGATCCCCCTCATTTGTCTAAACTCCAGCGAGTACGGACCCAGAGGCATCAAACACTCCTTATACATTTTCATTTTGAGTCTAAAACTAAAGGGCATAAATTTAGGGTGAGAAGGGAAAGATTTGACATAGACCTGAAGGGCAAGTTTTTCACACAGAGAATGTGAATAGAGCGAGCTGCCGAAGGCCATACAGTTACAACATTTAAAAGAGATTTGGACAGGTACGTAGATAAGAAAGGTCAAAGTAAATTTATTGGCAAAGTACACACACACACACACACACACACACATGCCTGCAAGAAAATGTATCTCAAGATAGCATACGGTAACATGGTAACATATATGCCTGTAAGGAGTGTGTACATTCTCCTTGTGACCGCATAGGTTTCCTCCAGGTGCTCCAGTTTCCTCCCACATTCCGAAGCTGTACTGTTAGTCATTGTAATTCATCTCGTGATTAGGCAGGGGGGACTGCTGGGCAGTGCAGCTCGAAGGGCCAGAAGACGTACTCTGCGCTGTGTCTCGATAAATGAATAGATTTTTAAACTGTACATAAAACTGGCAAACAACCAATGTGCAAAAGAAGACATTGTGTACAAATAAAAATAAATAATAGAGTGAATGTGAGCTGTGGAGTGCTTGCAAGTGAGTCTGTTCAGAGCTGTGGTGAGTGAAGTTGTTCACATCGGTCCGGGGGCCTGAGGGATACAGGGCTAATGCAAGCAAGTCGGACTAGTTTAGATAGGAAGCTTGATCAGCATTGACAGGTTAGGCTGAAGGATCTATTTCTGTGCTGTGCAATTCCAAGTCCAAGTGCAAGCTAAAAGCAAGCACACAAAATTTCAGCCAAATTTCTTTGACTAATCAGACTGAGTCATCAGAATAGCAAAACTCAGTGTTTTGCTTTTGAATTTAATTTGAGTTAGTTGACCTGCTGTGTGCCATAAGCTTTATGTGAATTAATCTGGTGCACAAAACTCAGAAAGCAGCTTGCTATTTCAAAATTTCCATGCTAATAAATGTTCTGTGGTCACCAGCTGAAGGACGCCAACTGATCTTTATTGGAATGAGCATTCCTAATGTGTAAAAATACTTCATGGTCGGAAAAATTAGCAGAAGCCCGGCCATGTTAATGAAATCCATTTGATTCAGCTCCCAATTAATTAATTTGAATAAATAAACAAAGACAAAAAACAAAATCCATAATGGGAACAGCATACTTAACAGATGAGCTTGACAATGGGCTCAGAATCAATACTCCAGGAGACCCCTTACTCTGAATGTTACAGAGGCCGCTTGCATCTGAATTGAGGCTTACTGTTAAGTAATATGACATTGTGCCCACTCTTTACCACTAACTCTTTGGAACTCCCTTAGGAAGACTTCCTTTTATGATCTGTTTGTTCTGTTCATGATTTTGTGATTTCCCCAATGGTCCACTAACTCACTATGCACCCACTATGCAACTTTCAATTCCTCTTTTCCCATATCGTTACCAATAAAATACTTCAAAAGTACACAGTGTTGTAACTACAAGGTATACCTCATTCTCCTGTGGTCCACGGAATAAAGTCTTAACTTATTAAACATATTCAAAACTATGAGGGTGCAGATAGGGTAAATGCATGCAGGCTTTCTTCCGCTGAGGTTGGGTGAGACTAAACTAGGTTAAGGGTGAAAGGTGAAATAGTTAAGTGGAACCTGAGGGGGAACATCTTCACTCAGAGGGTAGTGTGAGCCTGGAACGAGCTGCCAGTGGAACTGGTGGATGTCGGATCGATTTCAACATTTAACAACACTTTGGATAAGAACATGGATGAGAAGGGTGACGTCGTCCAAGCATTTGCAGGTGGATGAGGTGAGGCAGAATAGCGGTTCAGCATGGATTGGATGGGCCAAATGGACTAAGTGGCCTTTTTCTGTGCTGCTGTGCTCTTTGACCCGGAGGAAACTCACACGATTGCGAGGAGAATGAATAAACTTCTTACAGACTGCGGCAGGAATTGAACCCAATTGCGAGCGCTGTGAAGCATTGTCCTCTCTGCCACACTGCTACAGCATGCCCTCACTATTGTAGTGCAAGACCAGATTAGGCATTTGACCCCCAGTATCTGACATGAGGACTCGTAATTTCTGATTGAGAGGGAAGATTTCCACTCACTTGCAGCTCTGGACAAAACTCCTCTTTGATTATTGTTGCTTTTCAGAAATATCTGTGCTAGAACATTTTGTAACACAAGGAACTAATCTTCATTGAAGGGAAAGAACACATTATCTCTTTATAATATCTTTTGATAGGTTACTCACACACATAATTCTCAGCAGCTCAGTTTTCCATTAAATTTAGATTAGAGCTGAAATGATGCTTAATTTTAAAAGTCTCCATTCAACCATAGATGATATCAATAATTTTAGCTTTGTGTTGAAGCTTAACTGGATGCAAATCTATTGCCTGTGATCTCCAGGAGCACACAGGAAATGTTGGAGGAACTCAGCAAGGCAGGCAACATCTATGGAGGGAAAGAAACATTGTCATTTCGGGAGATATCAATTAGGTTACCCCTCATTCTTCTAAATTTGAGTGAATACAGGCCTAGAGCCATCAAATATTCTGCTTATGACAAGCCATTCAATCCTGGAATCATGCTCGTTAACCTCATTTGAACCCTCTCCATTTTCAGCACATCCTTTCTAAGCTAAGGGACCTAAAACTACTCATTATACTCCAAATGAGGCCTCACCAGTGCTTTTATATTGCAGTCCTCTTGAAATGAATGTTAACATCGCTTTTGTCTTCCTCACCACAGACTCAACCTGCAAATTAACCTTCAGAGAATCCTGCACAAGCACTCCCCAGTCCCTTTGCACCTCACTTTTTCTATTTTCTTGCCATTTAGAAAATAGTCAATCCTTTCATTTCTTCTACCAAAGTATATGATCATACACTCCCCAACACTGTATTCCATCTGTCACTCCCTTGCTTATTTTGCTTATCTGTCAAAGTCCTTCTATAGCCTCTCTTCTTCCTCAAAACTACTTGCCCCTCCACCTACATTTGTATTGTCTGCAAACTTGGCAACAAACCCATTAATTCCATCATCTAAATCATTGATATATGTAATGTAAGAAGAATTGGTCACAACACAAGCCCTTGTGGAATACCACTAGTCACCGGCAGCCAAGCAGAAAAGGTTTCCTTTATTCCCACTCTTTGCCTCGGGCACTGTTTTATCCATGCTAAAATCTTTCCATTAATGCCATGGCCTTGCTAGGCAGCTTCATGTGTGGCATCTTGTCAAAGGCCTTCTGGAAGTCCAAGAACACAACATCAACCGATTCTCCTTTGTCTATTCTGCTTTTTATTTCTTCAAAAAATTCCAACGGATTTGTCAGGCAAGATTTTCCCTTGAAGAAACTATGCTGACTACGGCCTATTTTGTCACGTGCCTCCAAATACCCTGGGATTTCATCCTTACCAATCGACTCCAACATCTTCCCAACCACTGAGGTCAAGATTAACTGGCCTATAGTTTCCTTTCTTCTGCCTCTCTTCCTTCTTGAAGAGTGGAGTGACATTTGTAATTTTCCAGTCTTCCAGAACCAATCTCTTCAGCCACCTCTTTCAGAATTCTGGGGTGTTTACTATCTGGTCCAGGAGATTTATCTACATTCAGACCTTTCTGTTTCTCAAGGACCTTCTCTCTAGTAATGGTAACTTTGCACACTTCATGACCTCTGACACCTGGAATTTCCACCATACTGCTAGTATCTTCCACAGTGAAGACTGATGCAAAACACTTATTCTGTTCGTCCACCATTTCCCTGTCCGCTATTCTTGCCTCTCCAGCATTGTTTTCCAGCAGTCCATTATCCTCGCTCGTCTCTCTTTTACACTTTATGTATCTGAAGAAACTTTAGGTATACTCTTTAATATTATTGGCTAGGTTACTTTTATATTTCATCTTTACCTTAATTACTTTTTGGTTGCCTTCTGTGGTTTGCTTTTAAATGCTTACCAATCCTATAGTTCCCCACTAATTTTTGTTCTATTATATGCTGTCTCTGGCTTTTACATTGGCTTTGATTTCACTTGTTAGCCACGGTTGTGTCATCTTGCCTTTAGAAACCTTCTTCCTCTTTGTGCCTTCTGCATTGCTTCCAGAAATTCCAGCGACTGCTGCTCTGCCGTCATCCCTGCCAGTGTTCTTTTCCAATCAGTTCTGGGCAACTCCTCTCTAATGCCTCGATAATTCCCTTTACTGCGCTGTAATACTGATATATCTGACTTCAGCTTCTCCTTCTCAAATTTCAGGGTGAATGGAATCATATTATGATCACTTTCCCCTAAGGGTTCTTTTATCTTAAGCTCACTAATCAATTCTGATTCATTCCACAACACCCAATCAAGAATAGCTGATCTCCTAAAAGGTTCAACCACAAGCTGATCTAAAAAACCATCTCATAGACATTCTAGAAAATTCCCCTCTTGGGATCAAGCACTAATCTGATTTTCCCAATCTACCTGCATACTGAGATCCCCCATGACGATTGTAACATTGCCCCTTTTGGCATGCATTTTCTATCTCTTGTTGTAATTTGTAGGCCACATCCTTACTTCTGTTTGAGGGTCTATATACAACTCCCATCAGTGTCTTTCTACCCTTGCAGTTCCTTAGCTGTATCCAGAATGATTCAACACTTTCCACCCCTGTATCTCCTCTTTCTAATGATGTGATTTCATTTTTTACCAACAGAGCAATCCCACCACCTCTGCCACCCTGCCTGTCCTTTCGATATAATGTGTATACTTGGACATTAAGTTCCCTGTTATAATCTTCTTTCAGCCATGTTTCGGTGATCCTTACAATATCATATATGCCAAACTGTAACTGTGCTACATATTCATCTACTTTATTCTGCATACTGCGCCCATTCAAATATAACACCTTCAGTCCCGTATTCACCCTTTTTAATTTTTTCTGCCTTTTACATTGCAACTCATCCTGCTGACTGCAATTTTGCCCTATAATCAGCCCCTCCTTGCTAGAAGTCTCACTACACATTGCCTTTGTTTGTAAACCATAAGACCATAAGACGTAGGAGCAGAATTAGGCCATTCAGCCCATCAAGTCTGCTCCGCCATTCCATCACGGCTGATCCCGGATCCCACTCAATCTCATACACCTGCCTTCTTGCCATATCTTTTGATGCCCTGACTGATCAGGAAATGATAAACTTTTGCCTTAAGTATATGCACGGACTTGGCCTCCACCACAATCTGTGGTAGAGCATTCCACAGATTTACTACTCTCTGGCTAAAAAAAATGTCTCCTTACCTCTGTTCTAAAGAGTCACACCTCAATTTTGAGGCTATGCCCTCTAGTTCTGGATACCCCTATCATAAGAGACATCCTCTCCACATCCACCCTATCTAGTCCTTTCAACATTCGGTAGGTTTCATTGAGATCCCCTGCATTCTTCTAAATTCCAGTGAGTACAGGCTCAGCATCATTTTCCTGTGGTCCAATGTCAACTCTCATCTCTCTCTTACTCTTTATATAACTGAAAAAACTTTTAGTATCCTGCTTTATATTATTGGCTAGTCTGTCCTCATATTTCATCTTCTCTCTTCTTATAGCTTTTTTAGTTGCCTTTTATTAGATTTTAAAAGCTTCCCAATCATCCAACTTCCCACTCACTTTTGCTACCTTATATGTACTTTCCTTGGCTTTTATGCAGTTCTTAGCTTCCACGGAGAACTTCTTCCTTTGAGGGACATACCTATCCTGCACCTTGTGAACCATTCCCAGAAAATTCAGCTATCTCTGCTGTTCCATCATCCCTGCCAGTGTCCTCCAATCCAGCTGGGCAAGCTCCTCTCTCATGCCTCAGTAAGTCCCTTTATTCCACTGTAACACAGCTACATGTGAGTTATGCTTCTCCCTCTTGTATTGCAGTATGAATTGAATCAACCACCTGCCTCATCCTCAGCATTATCACTCTGGTTCCCAAACCCCTGCCAAATGTCTAGTCAACCTGCCCTCAAGGATATTTGACCCCCTTGGGTTCAGGTGTAACCCATCCCTTTTGCATAGGTCATACCTTTCTCAGATTCTCAGAAAACATCCCAATGATACTTAAATCTGAACCCCTCCCCCGCACTCACCATGCATTCACCTGCCAAATTTTACCCTCACTGCACATGGCACAGGCAGCAATCCAGAGATTACTACCCTGGAGCTCCTGTTTTTCACCTTTTTACCTAGCTCCCTAAGATCTCTCTTCGGGACCTCCTCACCTGGTCTACTACCTGTGTCATTGGTGCCAATATGTACCAAGACTTCTGGCAGCTCACCCTCGCCCTTGAAACCCAATCCAAGATATCCCTGATCCTGGCTTCAGGGAGGCAACATTCCGTCCGGGTGCCTCCCTTCCACCCACCGAATCTCGTCTCCGTTCCCCTGACTATAGAATCTCCTATCAACTCTGCTGTCCTCTTCACCTCCCTGCTCTTCTGAGCCACAACACCAGACTCAGTGCCAGAGACACTGTCACTGTGGCTCCCCCCAGTAGGTCATCCCACTTATTAGTATCTAAATTTATTTACTTATCATCGAGGGGAACAGCCACAGATGTACCCCTCCTTCCCCTGAGAGTCGCCCATTTGCCTGCCTCCTGCAATCCAGGGGTGACTATCTCCCTGTAGCTCCTGTCTATCACCTCGTCCTTCTCCCGTACGAGTCAAGGGTCATCGAGTTGCAGCTGCAGTTCCTTAATACGTTTTCTCATGAGTTGCAGGTCGATGCACCTGGTGCAGGTATATTTATTTGAGAGACTGGAGTCCTCCCAGACGTCCCACACCCACACACAGAATGAAAAACTGCCCCTGGAGCCTTTCCTACGAAACAACTGAGTCCTAACGGATGAGAAAGAACAAATAAGAATGGGAAGAGAGAAATTTGCCAAAAACTTTACCAAGGTCAACCATGATGAGCCAAAGCCACCCTGACACTGGCACACACAAAAGAATGGCCTCTCCACTTGCACTTGAGTTATTTTTATTGCCCCACTCTAACCAATCCCTCTTGTTGATTGGTCGTTCCTTATCGCATCGAAACTGCCATGAAGCACTGCCCGTTAAATCTCAGTCACGGTCCTGATTGAAAGGTAGCTCTTTTTATACACCCCCTGACGTTTATCGTCCAATGTCGACAATTCATTAATTTCTGCAGTTTGCGGAAATTCTGTCAGGGTGAAAAGAGATGAAACCCTCCAGTTGGATAGCCACTTCAGGGGTGGTATCCTGGAGCCATGTTTCCGTCTGGATGAGCACACAGCAGTCCTTTATCTCACACTGACTCAGATGAGACGCTGGTTGCCTAGTTAATTTTCTAGGGTTTGAAAGCATAATTGATAAGAGAGCTGACCTCATAGGGTTTTGCCATTAGACTCACAGGACTACCAGCGTGCTTTTTGTGCTTGTGTTTCCTTGCGCACTGCTTCCAATGGAGTCTTCCCTGGGCGGTTTAAGCAGGAGATGACAAGGACACAATAGGCCCATGTTGCAGAGCTTTTCTGCAATCCAACAATTCACTAGTGAGATAGACTTGCATTACTCGATGTCACCTTATGTACAGACATCCCTGTGCCTAGTGTCACTTTATGGACATACAACCAATCTATGTATAAAGCTCAAACACGAGGAAATCTGCAGATGCTAGAAATTCAAGCAACACACACAAAAAGTGCTGGTGAACGCAGCAGGCCAGGCAGCATCCATAGGAAGAGGTACTGTCGACGTTCCGGGCCGAGACCCTTCTCGACCTTGTATAAAGCTGCTTTGTATATTTATATTTATTGTGTTTTTTTTAATTATTGTGTTCTTTATCTTATTATGTTCATTTTTTGTGTTGCATTGGATCTGGAGTAACAATTACTTTGTACCCTTTACACTTGTATACTGGAAATGACATTAAACAATCTTGAATCTTGAATTCTATATTTCTACTGCTTCTGAAGCTCCTGACTGTCTACCCTATCTGTGCCTTTCTTGGTTTTGTAAGCTTCTATCATTCTCCTCTCAGCCTCCAATGCTCCAGAGACGGCAATCTAAATTTGTCCAGGCTCTCCTCATAGGTCATCCCTCTAATCCAGGCAGCATGCTGCTAAACCCCTTCTGCATGGAATCTTGTGCTGAGCTCTGGTTGCCTCATTGCAGGAAGGATGTGGAAACTTTAGAGAGAGGGCAGAGGAGATCCACCAAGATGCTGCCTGGACTGGAGATCATGTCTTATGAGGATAGTTTGAACAAGCTCAGGATTTTCTGTTTGGAGAAAAGGAGGATGAGAGGTGATTTGATATAGGTGTACAAAATGAAAGAAGCACAGAGAGAGGAGACAGCCAAAGACTTTTTCACAGGGCAGAAATGGCTGATACCAGAGGTTGTAATTTTATGGTGATTGGAGAAAAATATAGGGCGTATACGACAAAGGTAAGTTTTTTTTTACACAGAGTGGTAGATGTGTGGAATACCCAGCCAGGGGGTACACTCTGAGTTTCATACCAATATGGTTGTTTGATTTGCATCCTGCTATTGTTTGCACCCGACATTGTATGTGGCATTGCATTTATTAGTAGCATGTATACTGTTAACTCTGTGAACTCCATGCATGTAAGGAATTTCATTACACCTGGGGTAACACACACAAAACGCTGGAGAAACTCAACAGTGGGAAGGTGGAAAAGATAAAGGGCTGAAAATTAAGGGAATCTGCTTGGAAGGAGAGTAGACAATGGGAGAAAGGAAAAGAAGAGGGGCGCCAATGGGAGGTGATGTCTGACCCTGGTGTACGTGACAATAAATTAACTAGAATCCGAAATCTTCTTCAGTACAAGATCTATTTGCAATCTCTCCTCTTCTGCACGTTTGAACTCCTGAGAGCTACTGGTGGGGAAGCCTTCAGATTCAAAGGCTCTAAGTTCTGGAATTTCCTTCTGTAAGCATTTCCATTTCCTTTCCTGTCTTTCCTTCAAAATAATCCTTAAAAGTTACAAGCATTTTCATAAACTACCAAAAGATGGCTTGCAGCCAAACCTTGTTCTCTGATGTCTTTGTGAAGCTTTGAGGGAAGTTGGACCATGCTAAGAAGCACAATATCAACAGAATTTGTTGTTTTTGTTGCTAAAGATCATAAGTACCAGTCAGAATGGACTGAGGTGGGGAGGCTACAGGCAAATGACTTCTTCAAGGACCTTGCATGCACGTTTGCCTCTTCCATCTCTGTAATCTATTCCTTCTGCCCTCAAGCTGCCAAGATATTTATGTTTCCCGTCATTAATGCCATATGTGCCCGGGAAAATCAAGAGTTCTGTAGAAGCTAGAAATCTGAAATAAAAACAGAAAATACTGGAAATAACGAATTCTGGAAATCTGAGCAACACACACAAAATACTGGAGGAATTCAGCAGGCCAGGCAGCATCGATGGAAAGAAGTCCAGTCAAAGTTTCGGGCCGAAACCCTTCGGCAGGACTGGAGAAAAGACGCTGAAGAGTAGATTTAAGAGAACCACCAGGTGATAGGTGAAACTTGGAGGGGGAGGGATGAAATATAGAGCTAGGAAGTTGGTGAAAGAGACGGAAGACCATGGGAGAAAGAAAAAATGGGAGGAGCAACACAGGAAGGTGATGGACAGGCAAGGAGACAAGGTGAGCCAGGGAAAAGGGAATGGGAAATAGTGAAGGAGGGAGGGTGGGGTCATTACCAGAAGTCTGAGAAATCAGTATTCATGCCATCAGGTTGGAGGCTACCCAGATGGAATATAAGGTGTTGTTCCTCCAAACTAAGTGTAGCCTCATCACCACAGTGGAGGAGGACATGGATGGACATATTGTAATGAGAATGGGAAGCGGAATTAAAATGGGTGGCCACTGGGAGATCCTGTTTTTTCTGGCAAATGGGGTGTAGGTGCTCAGTGAAGCAGTCCACCAATCTACATCGGTTCTCATCAATATAAAGGAGGCCACACCGGGAGCACTGAACACAGCAAATGACCCCAACAGACTCACGGGTGAAGTGTCAACTCACCTGGATGGACTGTTTGGAGCCCTGAAGGTTAGTGAGGGAGGAGGTGTAGGGCAGGTGTAGCATTTGTTCTGTTTGCAAGGATAAATGCCAGAAAGGAGATCAGTGGGGAGGGATGAATGGACAAGGGAATTGCGCAGGGAGCGATCCCTTCAGAAAGCAGAAAGCTGGGGGGGAGGGAAAGTTGTGCTTGGTGGTGAGATCCCATTGGAGATGATGGAAGTTTCGGAGATTTATGTGCTGGACGTGGAGGCTGGTGGGGCACTGGTGGGGTGGTGGGAGGATGGGGTAAGAGCAGACGTGTGTGAAATGTTAGAGATATGGTTGAGGGCAATGTTGATGATGGAGGAAGGAAGTCTCTTTCTTTGGAAAAGGAGGACATCTCCATTGTTCTAGAATGAAAAGCCTTATCCTGAGAGCAGATGCAGTGGAGATGGAGGAATTGAGACAAGGCAATGGTGTTTTATACAAGTAGCAGGGTGGGACGAGGTATGGTCCAGGCAGATGTGAGAGTCCGTGTGCTTGTAATGGCCATCAGTGGATAAGCTGTCTCTGGAGCTAGAGACAGTGAGATCGAGAAAGGGAAGGGAGGTGTCGGAAATGGACCAGGTGAATATGAGGGCAGAGTGGAAGTTGGAGGCAAAGTAGATGAAGTCAACAAGTTCATCACAGGTGCAGGAAACAGCACCAATGCAGCCATCAATGTAGCATAGGAAAAGTGCGGGACAGTCACCAGTGTAGGCTTGGAACAGAGACTGTTTCACGTAGCCGACAAACATCTGGAGGGCGGAGCACAGGATGATGGCACCTAACGACGGCTCCTTTGCTTGCCTCTTCAGAAACAGCTCTATTTCTATCTTTAATATCTCTTATTTTTTCCTTATTCAGGGTTCTTTTGAAGACCCTGACCGGGAGTTACACGCTGACTTCGGTTCTTTGTGGAAATGGGACCTGTTTTCGGGGTCTCACGACCAGCCGGTTTTTGATATGCTGAGGATGTAGCCTGGAAGACTTGTGCGCCTTCAGGATGCCGGATTTTTGTGGCTCTGGAGGCGGGTGGACTCGAGGCTGGTGCCGCCCCTGGTGAAGGGGGGGGGTGTCGTTGTTTTGCTGCTTATTCATGGGAGGGGGGAGTTGGGGGAGCTTTGGGGTTCTAACATTTAACTGTCATTCATTCTTTGGGGCACTCCTCTGTTTTCGTGGATGTTTGTGAAGAAAAAGAATTTCAGGATGCATATTTGATTGAGGATCAACTGCGCATGCGCATGGACATCAGTGAGTTAGACCAGTGGGAATGATTTAAAAGGAGACAGTTTTTTCTTCAGTGGTTTGATTGAAGCATTACTGTGCAAGGGCGGGGATGTCAATGAGTTAGACCAGCGGGAAAAGTTTAAAGAGAAGACAGCTTTATAGAGCGGGTAACAGAGCAGAGGGAGACAGAGTAGGAGGGCTTTTGCTCAAAGGGGCTTAGGCAATAACGGGTTGAGGCAAGGTAAGATACCTGTGAAGAATAGGAAGTATGACTGTGAGGCCGATGTTCTGTACTGGGTGTCAGATGTGGGATGTCCGGGAGACTCCCAGCCTCCCGGACAGCCTCATCTGCGCCAGGTGCATCGAGCTGCAGCTCCTTAGGGACTGGGTTAAGGAACTGGAGATGCAGCTCGATGACCTTCATCTGGTCAGGGAAAGTGAGGAGGTGATAGATAAGAGCTATAGGCAGGTAGTCACACCGGGGCCTTTGGAGACAGGTAAGTAGGTAAGAGTCAGGAGAGGGAAGGGCAAGAGGCAGACACTAGAGAGTACCCCTGTGTATTTAACAATAAATACTCCTGTTTGAGTACTGTTGGGGGGACGGCCTACCTGGGGGAAGCAACAGTGGCCACGCCTCTGGCACAGAGTTTGGCCCTGTGGCTCAGAAATGTAGGGAAAGGAAGAGGATGACAGCAGTGATAGTGGACTCTATAGTTAGGGGTCAGACAGGCGATTCTGTGGACACAAGAAAGAAACTCAGATGGTAGTTTACCTCCCAGGTGTCAGGGTCCGGAATGTTTCTGATTGCGTCCACGACATCCTGAAGTGGGAAGGTGAACAGCCAGAGGTCGTGGGACGTATTAGTACCAACGATATAGGTAGGAAAAGGGAGGAGGTCCTGAAAACAGACTACAGGGAGTTAGGAAGGAAGTTGAGAAGCAGGACCTCAAAGATAGTAATCTCGGGATTACTGCCTGTGCTACGTGACAGTGAGTATAGGAATAGAGTGAGGTGGAGGGTAAATGTGTTGCTGAAGGATTGGAGCAGGGGCCAAGGATTCAGATTTCTGGATCATTGGGACCTCTTTTGGGGCAGACGTGACCTGTACAAAAAGGACGGGTTGCACTTGAATCCGAGGGGGACCAATATCCTGGCAGGGAGCTTTGCTAAGGCTATTGGGGAGGGTTTAAACTAGAATTGCTGGGGGGTGGGAACCGAACTGAAGAGACAGAGGAAGGGGAGGTTGACTCACAAATAGGGAAAGCTTGTAAACAGTGTGAGAGGGAGGATAGGCAGGTGATAGAGAAGGGATGCGCTCAGACCGATGGTTTGAGATGTATCTATTTTAATGCAAGGAGTTTCATGAAAAAGTGGATGAAATTAGAGCGTGGATCAGTACTTGGAGCTATGATGTTGTGGCCATTACAGAGACTTGAATGGCTTAGGGGCAGGAATGGTTACTTCGAGTGCCAGGCTTTAAATGTTTCAGAAAGGTCAGGGAGGGAGGCAAAAGAGGTGGGGGCGTGGCACTGTTGATCAGAGATAGTGTCATGGCTGCAGAAAAGGAAGAAGACATGAAGGGATTGTCTACTGAGTCTCTGTGGGTATAAGTTAGGAACAGGTAGGAGTCAATAACTCTACTGGGTGTTTTTTATAGGCCACACAACAATAACAGGGTCGTCGAGGAGCAAAAAGGGAGACAGATTCTGGAAAGGTGTAATATTAACAGGGTTGTTGTGGTGGGAGATTTTAATTTCCCAAATATTGATTGGCATCTCCCTAGAGCAAGGGGTTTAGATGGGCTGAAGTTTGTTAGGTGTGTTCAGGAAAGTTTCCAGACACAATATGTAGATAAGCCTACAAGAGGAGAGGCTGTACTTGTTCTGGTATTGGGAAATGAACCTGGTCGGGTCTCTCAGTGGGAGAGCATTTTGGATATTTTGGAAATAGTGATCACAATTCTATCTCCTTTACCATAGCGTTGGAGAGGGATAGGAACAGACAAGTTAGGAAAGTGTTTAATTGGAGCAAGGGGAAATATGAATCTATCAGGCAGGAACTTGGAAGCATAAATTGGGAACAGATGTTCTCAGGGAAGTATACGGCAGAAATGTGGCAAATGTTTAGGGATATTTGCATGGCGTTCTGCATTGGTACATTCCAATAAAACAGAGAAAGGATGGTAGGGTACAGGAACTGTGGTGTTAAAAGGCTCTTGAAAATCTAGTTAAGAAGAAAAGAAAAGCTTACGAAAGGTTCAGAAAACTAGGTGATCATTGAGAAGATTATAAGGCTAGCAGGAAGGAGCTTAGGAATGAAATTAGGAAAGCAAGAAGGGGCCAAGAGAAAGCCTTGGCGAGCAGGATTAAGGAAAACCCAAAGGAATTCTACAAGTATGTGAAGAGCAAGACAATAAGGTGTGAGAGAATGAGACCAATCAAGTGTAACAGTGGAAAAGTATGTGTGGGACCAGAGGAGAAAGCAGAGGTACTTAATGAATACTTTGCTTCAGTATTCACTACAGAGTAGGATCTTGGCGAATGCAGGGTTAACTTACAGCAAACTGAAAAGCTTGAGTGTGTAGTTATTAAGAAAGAGGATGTGCTGGAACTTTTGGAAAGCATAAAGTTCGATAAGCCACTGGGACCAGAGGGAGGAGATTGCTGAGCCTCTGTTGATGATCTTTGCATCATCAGTGGGGATGGGAGAGGTTCTGGAGGATTGGAGGGTTGCAGATGTTGTTCCCTTATTCAAGAAAGGGAGTAGAGATAGCCCAGGAGATTATAGACCATTGAGTCTTACTTTAGTAAGTTGATGGAGAAGATCCTGAGAGACAGGATTTATGAACATTTGGAGAGGTATAATATCATTAGGAATAGCCAGCATGGCTTTGTCAAGGGCAGGTCGTGCCTTACGAGCCTGATTGAATTTTTTGAGGATGTGACGTTGAGGATGGTAGAGCAGTAGATGTAGTGTATATGGATTTCAGCAAGGCATTTGATAAGGTAAGACTCTTGGCAGTGCGAAGCATCAGAGGGATCTTGGGGTCCGAGTCCATAGGACACTCAAAGCAGCTGCGCAGGTTGACTCTGTGGTTAAAAAGGCATATGGTGCATTGGCCTTCAGAAACCGTAGGATTGAGTTTAAGAGCCAAAGGGTAATGTTACAGCTATATAGGACCCTGGTCAGACCCCACTTGGAGTACTGTGCTCAGTTCTGGTCACCTCATTACAGGAAAGATGTGGAAACTATAGAACGGGTGCAGAGGATATTTACGAGGATGTTGCCTGGATTGGGGAGCATGCCTTATAAGAATAGATTGAGTGAACTTGGCCTTTACTTCTTGGAGCGACGGCGGATGAGGAGGGACCTGATAGAGGTGTATAAAACGTTGAGAGGAATTGATCATGTGGATAGTCAGAGGCTTTTTCCCAGGGCTGAAATGGCTAATGGGAACCATTTTAAGGTGCTTGGAAGTAGGTACAGAGGAGATGTCAGGGATAAGTTTTTTATGCACAGAGTGGTGAGCGTGTGGAATGGGCTGCCGGTGACGGTGGCGGAGGCAAATACAATAAGGTCTTTTAAGACAGCGGTCCCCAACCACTGGGCCGCGAACCGGTACCGGGCCGCAAGGCATGTGCTACCGGGCCACGAGGAAACGGTATGATTTGGCGATATGAGTCAGCTGCACCTTTCCTCATTCCCTGTAATCCTCGAATGTTGAGCCATTACGCATGCAAGTTCATGACCCGCTCATCATCCATGTCAGCGCGGGAAGGAGTTCAACTCCTCGAGCTTGCAAATGACGGAGGGCTGCAAAGTATGTTTGACTTAACCTCTCTGCCGGCATTCTGGATCAAAGTCAAGGCTAAATATCCTGAGATAGCCACGAAAGCACTGAAACCGTTGCTTCCATTTCCAACATATCTCTGCGATGAATGCAATAATAACCAAATTGTGGAATAGACTGGACATAAGGAACCCCCTTCGAGTATCACTGTCTCCCCTCACCCCTCGATAGGACCGTCTTGTTGCAGGGAAGCAAGCCCAGAGCTCCCACTGATTCAGCGATATTGGTGTGTTGCTATGATTTTATATGCTCATACGGGGAAAATATGTGCTGTGTGTTTAATATCCAAATGTTGCTTAAAATGTTATGATACCATTGACTTATAAGTGACTTAAGTAACCATATAACAATTACAGCACGGAAACAGGCCAACTCGGCCGTTCTAGTCCGTGCCGAACGCTATTCTCACCTAGTCCCACTGACCTGCACTCAGCCCATAACCTTCCATTTCTTTCCTGTCCATATACCTATCCAATTTTTCTTTAAATGATAATATCGAACCTGCCTCTACCACTTCTACCGGAAGTTCGTTCAACACTTACTTCAAGCTCCCCTGATAATTATCACTATATTCATGCGAGGAAAATATGTGGTGTGTGTTTAATATTAAATTCGTTAGATAAATGTTTTTAGAAAAGAAATTGAGTGTATTCGCCACTTATCACCTCTATTCTGGTCGTGATTAACACCCCCCCCCCCAACAGAATTGCCAAAAACGATTTGCAGGAAAAAATTGGCAGGTGCACACGCATGCGGACTGGTGTCTGCGCAAGGCTTCATGGTCATTGTAGTCTTTCTCTGGGTAAACACGAAGGGTCTCGGCCTGAAATGTCGACTGTGCCTCTTCCTAGAGATGCTGCCTGGCCTGCTGCGTTCACCAGCAACTTTGATGTGTGTTGCTTGAATTTCCAGCATCTGCAGAATTCCTCGTGTTTACGTACTTGACTGCTACTCTTGTCCGTTGGCAACCCTACACCTCCCCCACCCCCGGGTCGGCTGGTCCGCAAGAATATTGTCGATATGAAACCGGTCCGCAGTGCAAAAAGGGTTGGGGACCCCTGTTTTAAGAGACTCCTGGATAGGTACATGGGACTTAGAACAATAGAGGACTATGGGTAACCTAAGGTAATTTCTAAAGTAAGCACATGTTCGGCACAGCATTGTGGGCTGAAGGACCTGCACTGTGCTGTAGGTTTTCTATGCTTCTATGTTTCTATATTGTATACACTTCTCTGACATTAAATTTACCTAATGACCTATTGAAACAGGCAGGCATAACTGGGACCCATGCGAATGCCCATGGCTACCCCTTTTGTTTGAAGGAAGTGGCAGGAGCAAAAGGAGAAATTATTGAGAGTGAGGACAAGTTCAGCTAGGCGGAGGAGAGTGTTGGTGGAGGGGAACTGTTTCGGTCTGGTGTCCAGAAAAAAACGGAGAGCTTTGAGGCCTTCCTTGTGGGTGGGGGAGGGGGTGGAGGTGTATAGTGACTGGACATTCACAGTGAAAATAAGATGATGGGGGCTAGGGAACCTGAAATCATTAAAAAGATCCAGAGCGTGTGAAGTGTCACAGATGTAGGTAGGAAGGGACTGAGCTAGGGGGAATAAAACAGAGTTGAGGTATGCGGATATGAGTTCAGTGGGGCAGGAATAAGCTGAAACAATGGGTCTACCTGGTCAAACGGGTTTGGGGGTAGAAACGGGATGTGTGGGGTGTGGGAACTATGAGGTTGGTGGCAGTGGATGGGAGATCCCCAGAGTCAATAAGGTTGGTGATGGTGTGGGAGAAAATGGCCTGCTGTTACATAGTGGGGTCCTGTTCGAGGGTTAAGCAAGAGGAGATGTCTGAGAGTTGACACTGGGCCTCAGCAAGGTAGAAGTCAGTCCGCCAGACTACTACATCACCTCGTTTATCTGTGGGTTTGATGTGAGGTTAGGATTGGTGTGGAAATACTGTAAATACCCAACAGATCAGTAAGCATCTATGGAAAGATGAATAAATAGTGTACTGTTCATAAACAAACGAGGTTCTGCAGATGCTGGAAATCCAGAGGAACACATACAAACTGCTGAAAGAACTCAGCAGGTCGGGCTGCATCTATGGAGGGAAATTAGCTCTTAATATTTTGGGCCTGGACCTTTCATCAGGACTCAAGGATGTTCAAGGATTAAGTCCTTTAAATAAAGAGAAAGGAAAAAGTGGCTTTGTTTAAGGGGAAGTAGGGAAGGGAAGATAGGACAAACGGGATGTCTCCTGGTCTCTATCTCCTTTTCTCCACCCACACTTAGACAAGATCTGCCCTTGATCTGCTATTCTGGCTGGCTCTGACCAGATCCTGGATTTGCAAGTCATTAACATGTACAGTGGAGAGAATTCTGACTGGTTGCCATCACTGCCTGGTATGGAGGCTCCAAAGTTCAAAGTTCAAAGTAAATTCTATTATCAAAGTACATATATGTCATCATATACAACCCTGGGTAGGCCAGGCATACTCAGCAGATCTATAGAATAGAAGTTATATATCATCTGCAATTATAGGATCAGAAAAGCTTGCAGAGGTAGTCGATTCAGTCAGCTCCATCATGGACACTAGCCTCCCCTCCATCAAGGGATCTTTAAAAGGTGATGCATCAAGAAGGTGCGACATTCTTTCAACACTAACATATGGAAGCAAATGTTGGACAACATCAAAGCAAAATGAATGAAGGCTCGAAGCTACAGAAATGTGTTTTTTGATAAGAATGAAGAGGAAGAGTTGTGAAAAGCTGGAATAAGAAGAGGGCTGATATCATCAATCAGGAGATGGCAGCTGGAATTTCTGTGGGACAAGTACTAAGGAAAGAAAAGTTCGAAAATCTTTCAGTGATGAGAAAAATTGATGGGAGAAAAAGTCATGGTCAACAGCACATGACATTCATGAGTTACATCAAGGGATGGACTGGCAAAAGTTTGGAAGAACCTATTAGAACTTCTCAGGTTAAAGACAGATGGAAGACCATGATTGCCCACACTATACGACACGGCACATAATGATGATGATGATGGTGCAAACGTTGCTGTGCAATCTGAAGACATGAGAGCCTGACGATGTGGAAATCTGTACCAGCATGCAAAGTGCTGGAGGAACTCAGCAGGTCAGGCAGCACCTATGGAGGGATATGGACAATCAGTAATGTTGAAACTTTTTGAGTCTGGTTTTTCATGTTATGTCCTGTAACTCCAGAAACTAATTGAAAGAAAAACACAGGAGCTGGGATACTTGTCTTGGCTCGAAACGTCGACTGTACTTTTTTTCCACAGATACTGCCTGGCCTGCTGAGATCCTCCTGCATTTTGCCTGTGTTGCTTGGATTTCCAGCATCTGCAGATTTTCTCTTGTTTGTACTTGTCTACTTAATTTTTTTCACTTTTTTAGTGAGGTGCCCACATAATGGTTAGCACAAGGCTTTACAGTACAGGCAACCTGGGTTCATTTCCTGCGGCTGTCCATAAGGAGCTTGTACGTTCTCCCCATGACTGCATGGGGTTCCTCCAGGTGCTCTGGTTTCCTCCCACAGTGCAAAGACATACCAGTTGGTAGGTTAATTAGCCATTGTAAATTGTCCCGTGATTAGGCTAGGGTTAAATTGGGGGTTGCTGGGCAGTACAGGTCAAAGGGCTGAAAGGGCCTGTTCTGTGCTGTATCTCAATAAGTAAATAAACAAAGAGTTCAGAATATGAGGTAGGGCGGTGGATGTTGTCTACATGGATTTTAGTAAGGTGTTTGATAAGATTCTTCATGGAAGGTTCATGCAGAAGATTAAGAGGCATTGGATCAATGGTGAATTGGCCATTTGGATTCAGAACTGGCTTGCCCGTACAAGACGGGGGCGGGGGTGGGTTGCGAACGATGGGACCTACTCTAGCTGGAGGTCTGTCATTAGTGGTGTTCTGCAGGAATGTGCAATAGGTCCTCGGTTGTTTGTGGTGCATATAAATGACCTGGATGAAAATGTACAGGAAATAGGTTGGTTAGTAAGTTTGCAGATGATACGAAAATTGGTGGTGTTGTGGACAGCGCAGAAGACTAGCAAAGAATACAGCACAATATAGATCAGTTGCTGATATGGACAGAGGAATAGCAGATGAACCTTAATCTAGATAAATGTGAAGTGCTGTACCTTGGTAGGTCAAATGTAAAGAGACAGTACACTATGAAAGGCAAAACCCTTAACAATGTTGATGAGCAGAGGGATATTGGGATCCAAGTCTATAGCTTGCTGAATTGGCTACACAAGTTGATAGGGTGGTTAAGAAGGCATTTTGGCATGCTTGTCTTTATTAGTCAACATATTGAGTTTAAAAGTCAAAAAGTTATTTTGCAGCTTTATAAAAATTTAGTTAGGCTGGAGCATTGCATACAGTCCTGGTTGGACCATTACAGGAATGATGTTGAGGCTTTAGAAATGGTGCAGAAGAGGTTTACCGGAATACTGCCTGGATTAGAGGGCATGTGCTATAATGAAAGATAAGGACAAGCTTGGGTTGTTTTCTCTGGAGCTGCAGAGGTTGAGGGAAGATCTGATGGAGGTCTATAAGATTATGAGAGGTATGGATAGAGTAGATAGACTATCTTTTTCCCAAGGTTGAAACAACTAATACCAGAGGTCTAATGTCTAAATGTCCAAAACAAAACTAACTTAAGGTGTGAGGGGGAGTAGATAATTTGAAAGGAGATGTGAGGAGCAGTTTTTTACACAGAGAGTGGTGGGTGCCTGGGGTACTGGTAGAGGCAGATAGTTTAGGGACCTTTAAGAGACATTTAGTTAGGCACATAAATGTGAGGAAAATGAAAGGATATGGACATTATGTAGGTAAAAAAGATTAGTTGGCCATTTGATTACTATCTTAATTTAGATTTGGATTTGGCACAACACTGTAGGCTGAAGGGTCTGTTCCTGTGCTGTACTGTTCTGTGTTCGATGTTCTCTGTTCAGATAGGAACATGGATGCAGGAGAAATAGAGTGTTATGAGTTGGGAAGGAGGGAAAGGTTTGAGTTCTCATGGGGTAGGTTTACATAGGTCAGGACAATAATATGGGCTGAAGGGCTGTAAAGTGCTGTTCTATATTCCACAACCCAGAACTCTTTTAAAACACAACCAAACACAAAGAATCAAATAATGTAAAAAACAAGCACTACAAATCATATGACATAAAATTATATGTGAAATCATAAGAATATACAATATAAAATATTTTAAACTATTGCATCCTAATAGTGCCTCAGTCTTCTGGACCCTACACAGATTAACCTTTAATTCTAATTATTGGAACCTCACTCTCCCCTCCTCGCACTACCCGTCTCTGTCCCTCTCCCCTCCTCATTCTCTCCTTATCTCCCCTTTCTCTCTCTGTCTCCCTCTCTCTCTCCTCCTCCTCTCCCCCTCTCTTAAGCCTCTCTCTCTCTCTATCCTCTCTCCTTCTCTCTTTCTCCCTCTTTCTCTCTATTTTTGCCACACTCTCTCCCTCTCTCTCTCCTGCTCTCTGTCTGTCCCTCACCACATTCACTCCACTCACACTTCTCTCTATCTCTCTGTTCTCTCCCCTTCTCCCTCCCTGCTCTCTCTATCAATCTCCTTCCCCCCTCTATCTCTTCCCATCTCTCTCTCCTCTCTCTTTACCCACTTCTCTTCCCATCTCTCTCTCCTCTCTCTTTACCCACTTCTCTCCCACTCTCTCTCTATCTCTCCATGCCTCTTTCTCTACACCCCTCACTCTCTCCCTCTCTCCCCTCTTGCTCTCTTTCTTCTCTCTCTTTCTTGCTCCCTCTCTCTCCTCACTCTCTCTTTCTATCTATATATCCCTCTATCAATCTATATTTCTCTTGCTGTCCCTACTCCTTCTCTCTCTCTGTCTCACCTGTCCCTCTCTCTCTCTAACTCCTCCCTCTCTCCGTCTCTCTATCTATTCCTTTCTCTCTCTATCTCTCAATCTGCCTATCTCCCTCCACCCTTTCTCTCCCTCTCTCTCCTCCTCTCCCCTTCTCCCTCCCCTCTATCTCTCTCTCTATCCCATTACTCTTCCACTTTCTTTCCCCTTGCTCTCTCCCTCTCTCTCTTCCTCCTTCTGTCTATCTGTCTGACTCCCTCCCGCACTCCCTCTCTCCCCTTCTCTCTTTACCCCCTCCCTCCCTCTATCTATACATCCCTTTCTCTTTCTATCTATCTGTCTACCTCTCTCTCTCAATCTCCCTCTCTCCTCTCTCTGTCTGTCCCCCTTTTCTCTCTTCTGTACCCTCCAATCTCTCTCTCTCCCTCTATCTGTCCCTCTGTTTCTCTATCTCCTCTCATTCTCTCTCTGCTTGTCTCTATCCCTCTCTATTTATCAATCTCTCATCTATCTATCACACTCATCCCCTTTCTTCCCCCTTTGCTCCCCCTCTCTTCCTATCTCTCTCTCTCTGTTTCTATATCCCCCTCTCCTTTTTGTTCTCCCTCTCTCCCCTCCTTTTGTATATCTGTCTCTCTTCCCTCACTCCCTCTCTCATTCTCCCTCTCCTTGCTCTCCTCCTTTCCCTCTCTCCATCTATTCCTCTCTCTAAATCTCTCTCTCCCTCTCTCTTTCCCTCTCACTCTCTCCATCTCTCCCCCTCTCCTTCTCATGCTCTCTCCATCTATACCTCTATCAGCCTGTCTCCCTTTTGCTCTCTCCACCCTTTCTCTCTCTAACTCTCTCTCCCTCTCTCTTTCCCTCTCACTCTCTCTATCTCTCCCCCTCCTCCTCACACTCTCTCTATCTATAGCTCTATCAGCCTGTCTCCCTCTTGCTCTCCCCGCTCTTTCTCTCTCTCTATCCCTCCTCTCCCTCTCTCCCCCACTTCTGTCCACTTGTCTGTCTCTCCCTCCTCACTCCCTCCCTCTCCCTCTCTCCTTTCTTGCTCCCCTCTCTCTAGCTATCCCTGTCCCTCCTTCTCTCTATATATCTCCCTCTTGCTCTCCCTCTCTTTCTCTCTCCCCTTCTTTTGCCTGTCTGACGCTCTTCCCTCTCTCTCTCTCTCTCTCTCTCTCTCTCCCTGGAACACACTGCCTGAGCAGTCAATGGAATCAGATTCACTGACGATGTTTCAGAGGTTTTTAGACAGACACTAACTGTAAATAGACAAGGCATAGAAGGGCAGGGTCTTAATTGGACAAATGAGATTAGTGTAAATGGTCAGAAAGGTCGTCGTGGAGACATTGTGCTGAAGGGCTTGTTCTGTGTTGTATGATCCTCTGACTATGTGATTATAGAATCTGTCAGTCTTGTTGCAGGCCCCATACAAACTGACCTTTAACTGTAAATATTATTGATTCTATAATCTGGATGATTTCAACTGGAACTCACCACAGCAACCACTTAGAGTGTTAGACCAGAACGCATTAGAGCAGAATTAGGTCATTCCACCTATCAACTCTGCTCCGCCATTCCATCATGGCTGATTTATTCTTCCTCTCAACTCCATTTCCCTGTGTTCTCTCCTTGATACTCTTTCTAATTAAAAACCTAACAACATCAGCTTTAAGCGTACCCAATGACTTGGCCTCCACAGTTGTCTGTGGCAATGAATTCCACAGATTCACCACCCACTGACTAAAGAAATTTTTCCTTCTCGCTGATCTAAAGAGATGGCCCTCTATTCTGAGGCTGTGCCCTCGAGTCCTTGACTCTCCAACAATTGGAAGTATCCTCTCCATGTCCACTCTATCTAGGCCTTTCAATATTCAATGGGTCTCAATAAGATCTACCTTATTCTTCTAAACTCCAGTGAGTAAACTGCTGACAATTCCAAACAAGAGAAAATCTGCAGATGCTGGAAATCGAAGCAACATGCTGGGAGAACTCAGCAGGCCAGGCAGCATCTATGGAAAAGAGTAATCAGTTTCGGGCCGAGACCCTTCATCAGAACTTCAAATACTGTCCGATGTTCTTCACGTGATTCCTTGCAATGGAAGGAACTGATGTTGCAAGTAACGATCCAAAAAAGAATTTGTGCGAAAAAGAGTGAGGAAGATGAAGTGGGTATGAAGTGGGTCGTTTGATTTCCCACACCAGATGGTCATGTATCTATATCTCAGGCCTGGCATTTAGTCAAGTCCATTGATGCAGCTGCCATAGCAAGCCAAGCTCTCTCAAGAGGGCCCAACCACCTTGTGAAACTGTGTGCTTTACCCAAGGAGGAATCAAACCTCACACTCAGCCACTCAGCCATGGGGGAAACTATTGCCCAAGCTGCCATGTTATTCGCAAAGGAACTGCACTGACAGGAAGGAGAAGAAAAATAGATCTGTAATTTCTACTTGGTTGTCCCTGTGTAATATTCCTCCCCATGTCTGCTTGTGTCCAGTTCTTTTTTGGTTGAAATTCAGAACCAGTCATTTCCATTTCAATCCTTCCTCCCCATTTTAACTTTACTCCACAGACTTGGATAAACTCTCTCGCCTCTCCTACCAACCCTCCAGTGCCATCAACTGGGGCACTCATTCCTGCTTCCAAGTGAGAGGTGATCCTGACTGCCCCCACCTCTTCTCTCACTGGCTCTCCCATTCAGCATCTCTGCTGAGAGCCATCCATCCCAGTCTCCCCAGCCAGGATCCCCTACAAGAGGGTCAACCATCATTGCCCTCGCTGTATCTCTCCCCACTTGAAAGTGACCCTTGTCACCCTCTGAGCTTTCGTGGTGGGTGTGGTGTAAAGGCATTTACTGCAATTGATCAATGGGTAGTTGACTTCCTCCCCAGTCTGTTATGATGCCTGTGATGATCGTATCTCCAAGTAATACCATGTTTCACAAAGTTCTTCCTCTGCTACTACTCTTCATCCCCTGAACTCGTTAAGAATGATAAACGCTTTCTCACCAAGATGTCTTCATTGCTTTTTTGTAGACTCTTCATTGAGAAGAGTCTCATCCTCAATAACTTCAGCCTCCATCTGAACTCCTCCTTCTTCTTCTCCTCCGAGTTCACTTCGCTCCATCTATCCACAATCTGTCTCTCCGTATAGCTTCCCTAAGTCAATTGTCACCACCATCTTGCTGTCCTTACCATCTTCTAGTCACTGCGTCATTACAAGAAGGATGTGGAAACTTTGGAGAGAATGCAGAAGAGGTTTAGCAGGATGCAGCCAGAAATGGAGAGTTTTAGCTACAAGGAGAGTGGGACAAACTTGGGTTGGTTTCCTTGGAGCATCAGAGGCTGAAGAGAGACCTGATAGAAGTTTGAAGAGAAGTTTCAAGATTAGCTTTATTTGTCACATGTACACAGAAATTTACTGTGAAATGTGTCGTTTTGTGTCAATGACCAACTCAATCTAAGGATTATGCTGGGGGCAGCCCACAAGTGTCACCATGCTTCCAGCGCCAACATAGCATGCCCACAACTCACCACCCTAACGTGTATGTCTTTGGAATGTGGGAGGAAACTGGAGCATCCTCAGGAAGCCCATGTCATCCTGGGGAGAGCATACAAAGTCCTTACAGTCAGCAGAGGGAATTGAACCTCAATCTACATTTCATTGAGTAAATTCTCACTTATTGTTGTTCTTGTATTATTTCTGTTTTGCACTATCTTTAATTTAACTTTTTAATATACATATATACTGACCGTAAGTGATTCATTTTTTCCCTCTCTATTATCGTGTATTTCATTGTACTGATGCCGCTAAGTTAACAAATTTCACAAAACCGGCTTCTGATTCTGATTCATCCTCAGTGACTGTTGCCTTCATCTGAACTCTTCCTGCTTCTTCTCTGCTGTTTTCACTTCCTCACCCTTCCGCAATCTCCCTGTCCATATAGCTCCCTTAACTCAACTGTCATAGCCGTCTCTTGTCCTTTCCATCCTCTGGTCACCACATTACAGGAGGGACGTGGAGGCTTTGGAGAAGATGCAGAAGAGGTTTATCAAGATGCTGACAGGAGTTGAGAATATTAGCTACAAGGAGAGTTAGACAGACCTGAGTTGTTTACCTTGGGGTGTCAGAGGATGAGGAGAGACCTGATAGAAGTTTAAAAACTTCTGAGAGGTATAGATTTAATGGTTAATGTTCACCATTGACATCGCGGGGCAAAGGTCTGTTCTTGTGTGGTACTGATCTGCGTTCCAGTCACTGCATGTCAATCACTGATAAATCGATGCCAAGAACTGTCCATCTCTGACAACACACAAAAAATGTTGGATTCTGGTAATTGCAATCTCCACCACCACCACCATTCCCATTCCTGTCCCTCCAGCATTTTGCGATTTCCAGCATCTGCAAATTTTCTCATCTTGCAGCTTCCATTGTCTCTTTCTTCATGACTAACCACTTTGTCTAATCTCCTTCCATCCTCACCTGCAACAATAAGTAAGAGCCTGGAAATAATTCATTTTTCCTTGGCATCATGAAATATTCTGTAATTTCTCTCTTAATAATTTCCTCACTGAGACTCCTACCATCTTCCCTAATCCATTCCCATTCCAACCCTTCACCCTTCACATCTGGTGTTTTGGTTGTAAATGCAAATAGTGTATTTGACTGTATGTCTCCATGTACATGTGATTAATAAATATGAGTCTGAATCTTGTTACAAACACTGTTCTTCCTCTTATTGAAAGACCTAAATAAAGTGGACATAGAGAGGATGTTTCCTATGAGGAGTCTCGGACTGGAGAGAACAACCTTAGGGTATGAGTATGTCCCTTTAGAATGGAGATGAGCAGGAATTTCCTTAGTCAGAATGTGGTGGGTTCATCGCCAGACAGATGTGGAGGCCAAGTCATTGGGTATATTTAAAGCAGAAGTTGATAGCTTTCTGTTTAGGAAATTTGTCAAAGGTTACAGGGAGAATATAGGAGAATGGGGTTGAGAGAGAAAATAAATCAGCCATGATGGAATGATAGAACAGACTTGATGGACCAAAGGGCCTTATTCTGCTCCTTTGTCTTATGGTTTTACAGCCTTATTCTCTGATTACAGGCGTCATGATTGAGTTATCTGCACCAAGGCCCTGACAGAAATGTCGCCATATTTTTCAATACTGTGGTCAAAGAATGCTCACCTTGGCCCAAATATTAAGAAATACTTAGGTACAATTCCTGGAGGGCATGTTCTATGACTGTGAGTTCAGTAGGTAGTCGCTCCTTGCCCTCTGACTTCCATGGAAACACAAGAGACTGCAGATAGTGGAATGTGGATCAAAACACAAAATGTTGAAGGAACTCTGCAAGTCAGGCAGCATCTATAGAGGAAAATCAAAGATCAACATTTTAAGTTGAGACACTTCAAATGGATAGAGGGGAGGTACTCTGATATTCAGACACGATCTGAAATTGAAATTACATTATCATAAGATTTCTCCTGTGCCTTAGATCAGTGAATGGTTCAGGTAAGGATTCACACTCATAATGCTGGAGCAACTCAGCAGGTCAGGCAGCATCTATAGAAAGAAATAATGAGCTGATGTTTTGAGCTGATATCCTTATTTAGGACTGGACAGGAAGGAGGAAGGAGTCAGAATAAGAGGTGGGGGAAGGGGAAAGAGCAGAAGATAGGTGAAACGAGATGAGGGGGAAAGTGGGTGGATGGGGGAGGAAGAATGAATTGAGAAGCTGGGAGGTGATAGGTAGAAAAGGCAAAGAGCCGAAGAAGAAGGAATCTGATAGGAGAGGAGAGTGGACCATGGGAGAGAGGGAAGGAAGAGAGGCACCGTGGGAGGTGATAGGCAGTTGTGGAGATGAGAAGGGGCAAGAGGGGAGCCAGAATGTGGAATAAAAATGAGAGAAGGTGAAGGGGAGAGAAATTACCAGAAATTGGAGAAATCAATGTTCATGGCTGCAGGTTGGAGGCTACCCGACAGAATATGAGGTGTTGCTCCTCAACCTGAGAATGGCCTCATTGTGGCAGTGGAGGAGGCCACAGACAAACATGTGGAATGGAAACGGGAACTGGAATTATATTGCTGGCAACTGTGAAATCCGGCCTAAGACTCAACAGGTAGGATTAGGTAATATGAGTCTATATGGGTAATTAACTACGATTCTGCTTTACAGTTTAGTCAGCTTTTCTGCTCATTAAAGGCTGTGATATACAGTCTGCAGCTAAACTATGAGCTTGGAAAATTGACCATTTATAAAGTCTGTCAATATGAGCTTAATTACCATCAATTGCTGCACCTTTCAGCCTTTCCCATCATAATCTGCCAGACAATCCTTCTCTGCACAGTTCCAAATAATCCTCAAAGGAACATCTCTATATCATTGTCACCCCATCGGTAGACAATGATTCTCTCTTCACACCTCACCCCAACAACGGCTTGTTGATAATCACTCCCCAACCTATTCCCGTCCTTTGAATCGTAAAGTGAGTGTGTCAATTATTTCTTTTGTCCTATAACTGCAATCGATTTCTGACCTGACTGGATTTTATTTTCACAAAAAGACTGTTCAGAAGGCAATCAACGCGTTCACTCTTATAAGTATGGATTCTTGGTTTCTAACAACATCCAGTCAGAGAGGCAACTATTTCCTACCACTCTCTAACTTCTCCGTCAAAGCCAATGCTGAATCCTGTTTTCTACCTCAATCTGAATGCCAAGCACTGAACTTTCTTTACCAGCCTCCCATGCTCGATTTTGTCCAAGGTCCATACACACATCCACTGCTTTTCCTTCATCAACTTTCCTGGTAACCTCCTTGAAAGGTTCTCTAAGATTGGTTAGACCTGACCTGCCATGTTGACTATCCCTAATCAGTTCCTGTCTATCCAAGTAGTTATATATCCTGCTCCTTAGAATAGCTTACAACAATTTACAATAGAGTGGATAGCCAGCGCCTCTTCCCCAGGGCACCACTGCTCAATACAAGGGGACATGGCTTTAAGGTAAGGGGTGGGAAGTTCCAGGGGGATATTAGAGGAAGGTTTTTTACTCAGAGAGTGGTTGGTGTGTGGAATGCACTGCCTGAGTCAGTGGTGGAGGCAGATACACTAGTGAAGTTTAAGAGACTACTAGACAGGTACATGGAGGAATTTAAGGTGGGGGCTTATATGGGAGGCAGGGTTTGAGTGTCGGCACAACATTGTGGGCCGAAGGGCCTGTACTGTGTTGTACTATTCTATGTTCTATGTTACCCACTACTGACATCAGGTTCACTGGCCTTTAATTTCCTGGCTTATTCTTTGAGAACAAATATGTTTGATAAGTAGTTGTTCAAAGTTTCAAAGTTTCAAATTACATTTAATATC
The DNA here is from genome assembly GCF_963921235.1 of Mobula hypostoma. Classification (NCBI taxonomy): domain Eukaryota; kingdom Metazoa; phylum Chordata; class Chondrichthyes; order Myliobatiformes; family Myliobatidae; genus Mobula; species Mobula hypostoma. Next base: position 11,136,817 of record NC_086107.1, read on the forward strand.
GGAATATGTATACCGTATACAGTACCTGAAATTCGTACTCTTCCCAGACATCCACAAAACAAAGAAACCCCATAGAACAATAAAAGCATTTAAACCCTGAAGCCCCCCTCCCTTTCTGCAAGCAGCAGCAAAACATCAATCCACCCTCCACCCCCACTCGCCACTCGCACCCTCCACCCCCACTCACACTAGCAGAAGCGCCTTGCAGTACATTACAAAAGAATCATTGACTCTGTTGTATTTCTGTTCTACTGAGAATGCCTGCAAGAAAATAGTACTTTAACAATAGATTTATTCTGAACTTTGAAGAAAGAAGCGACTGTAGCTATCCTCCATTCCTTCATTTTATATGTATTGCTCAAGTTTTCCAGCACCAGCAGAACCTCCTGTGATCTTGAGTAACACATCCAAGGAAGGCAAAAAGATAAGAAACGAAAATTTCATTACATGGCAATTAGAAATGCACACAAAGTGAAAGATTTGTATTTGTGTAGCATTTCTGACATCTTTAAGATGTCCCATTGTGATATACTTACACAATGTACAAAAATGAGTTTATTGTTGTCATGCGCATACATATTGTTCTTTCATCATGTACTGTGTTGTAAGATGTGGGCGATCATGATCTTTCCATGACCATCATTGTTCTTGGCAAATTTTTCTACAGAAGTGGTTTGCCATTATCTTCTTCTGGGCAGTGTCTTTATAAGACAGGTGACCCCAGACATTATCAGTACTCTTCAGAGACTGTCTGCCCTGTGTCAGTGGTCACATAACCAGGACTTGTGATATGCACCAGCTGCTCATACGACCATCCACCACCTGCTCCCATGGCTTACATGACACTGATCAGAGGAGATAAGGAGGTGCTACACATTGGCCAAAGGTGATCTGCAGGCCAGTGGAGGGAAGGAGCACCTTACACCTCCTTTGGTAGAGACATATCTCCACCCCACCACCCTATGCATACATATACATCAGCTTTCTTTCAGCAGCAGGTTGGAGAAATCAATGTTCATGCCACCAGGTTGGAGGTTAACCAGACAGAATATGAGGTGTTGCTCCACCAATCTCAGAATGGCTTTATCATAGCAGAAGAGGATGCCATTGACTGCTATGTCAGAATGGGAATGAGAAAGTTCTAAAGTTCAAAGCTGAAATTTATTATCAAAGTCATCTTCTTGCATGCAGCCACAAAGCAAAGAACCCAACTTGTGAAAAAAGAACGAATCATGCAAACAATAAAAAAGTAAACAAAATAACTCACAGAACATGAACTGCAGAGTTACCAAAAGTGAGTCCACAGCCTCGGAACCAGCTCAGCGCTGAGGTGAGTGAAGCTGGTTCAGGAGCCTGACAGTTGTAGCAACAACTACTCCTGAACTTGGCAGTGTGAACCCAGAACTCGTGCACCGCCCGTCCGATGGTCGCAGTGAGAAGGCAGGGAGATGAGTCAAACCCAGGCAGACAGCATAGGCTCAGCTGGGAGATCAAGGCTGATGCAGAGAAGTGAGCTGAACACCTGTTCGACCACCATCCTCGGCCTCAAAGCTTTAATCCTTTTAATAAGGCTTGGCGCTTAAATCGGCCTCAGCGCTCTAGTGGGGGCCTTGGAATCTCCACCCCAGCAATGGCTGCCGTGACGACAGATGTATCTATGTCATGAAGGGTCTTATTCCAAAACATCAACAGTTTATTTCCCTTCTCAGATGCTGCCTGACCTGCTGAGTTCCTCCAGCATTTTGTGTATGTTGCACAGGATTTCCAGGACCTCCAGAATCTCTTGTGTAAAAGAAAGGTAGTCCAATATGGCATTAAGATTTTTCAGGTTGGTGGGGAAGAAGATAGAGGTGTAGACTTTCAGACTCCTGTACCTCCTGCCTGATGGCAGCATTGAGAAGAAGGCAAGACCTAGATGGCAGGGTGCTGTCTCCCCCAGATCTCTCCCATGTGTGTTCACTGATGCATCATGTAAAACAACAAGATGGTGTTTACTTCGTATTCACTTCATTATCCATCACATGAAAGTTCAAATTCACTTACTTTTATTTTCAAGAAGAGATTTTCACAGCTATAATTAACGGAGTCCTAACCCTGAGACCGGCATGGATGTTCTCTCTCCCAGGGGCCAAGCAGCTTTTGGTAAACTCAGCCTCTGCTCAGTATGGCTGACACAGAAGCCAGCAGATTGGATTGGTGTATAGAATTGTTAATTTTCTTGTAGTTTAATTTCCTTATGCTTGCTTGTATTTTTATATGATCACCTACATCCTGCACATGTGATTGCCCAGTGACTTTCCTGGTAATTATGGAATGGTTGTCTCAGTGATTTTCTACAAACATCTTGGTTTCAATGGCAGATGTCACATTACTTGCTTCTGGCTATTTTATTGGTTAATGCTCCTTGGGGTTGTTATAGCCAGGGTGGTAATGGGGACAAGCTCCCACTACCTATCAAATGCTCCCAATGGTATGTGCCTCAAACAAGTCCATATCCTAGCCTTCACATGTGGCTTAGCTACTAAGCCCAGTGGAACTGTCCCTCTTCACAGGAGAAGGGGCAAGGAGGAGGAGGTTACTGGCACCTGAAAACCATTCGCTTTGGGCAGATGGGGCTCGTCAGCCGTGGTTTGCAGTTCGTCTAGGAGAAGGATAACTCTGATCTCAAACTTCCGCGGCCTTGCAGCTATACCCATCTTTGGGGAAGGCTTCCGGAGTAAACCTCAAGGGAAAAATCCAGAGCTGGAGTCCCTAGGATAGTCCTACATTGAGTTCAGCTCTGATTGGCCACTCCTGCAACACCACTGGTGCAAAACTGTATCGGCCTCTGCCATTCTTTTAGGCTCATCTGATGCATGGAGAGGGGAGCTTGCTACACGGACAACGGCTTGCTCTCCATATCGTACTGTCCAGGACTGCACATCTAGATAGCTAGGATGCAACATTCATGGTTGACCCTGACTGATAGAACCTTCACCTATCGGTGAACAGATATCTCTGGTCTGGTATGAGAAAACCTCTCTGCTCTTTAGCCACCTCATTCCTTTGTTTCTCTTGGTGACTCTCCTCTTTCCTTGCACTTAAGAGGAATAGATAGAGTGGATAGCCAGCGCCTCTTCCCCAGGGCACCACTGCTCAATACAAGAGGACATGGCTTTAAGGTAAGGGGTGGGAAGTTCCAGGGGGATATTAGAGGAAGGTTTTTTACTCAGAGAGTGGTTGGTGTGTGGAATGCACTGCCTGAGTCAGTGGTGGAGGCAGATACACTAGTGAAGTTTAAGAGACTACTAGACAGGTATATGGAGAAATTTAAGGTGGGGAGTTATATGGGAGGCAGGGTTTAAGGGTCGGCACAACATTGTGGGCCAAAGGGCCTGTACTGTGCTGTACTATTCTATGTTCTATGTTCTATAAAACAGCCATAAGTAACAGGATTTCTGACTCATTCTTGACTTCCGAAGAACCTTTGGATCATAAAAGCATCAGGATTCAACACATATTAAATAGAATATAACAACAAATGAAACACTGTTGCTTTACGAACCCACTCCCAGCGGCCACTTTATTACATATCTCCTATACCTGATAAGGTAGCCACTGAGTGTATGCTCATAGTCTTCTGCAAGTACCTAATCAGCCATCGTGATTGGCTTTTTAGATATTTGCATTAACAAGCAAGTGTGCTGTGGAGGTGTGCCTAATAAAGTGATCACTGAATGTATGTCCATTCCCTATATTTCTTCCAAAGTCTGCCCACCTTCACGTTTTGTTGAAACCTTCCTCTCTAAGTAAGATACTGCAACCTTCCCACCTGCCTTTTCTTTAAAACAAAAGAATTTGAGTGGCACAGTGGTGTAACACCAGCGATCTGGGCTCACTTCCCGCCACTGACAATAAAGAGTTTGCACCTTCTCTCTGTGACTGCATGGGTTTCTGCTGCTTGCTCCAGTTTCCTCCCACATTCTAAAGTCGTCCGGGTCAGAAAGTTAATTGGTCATATGGGTGTAACTGGGGGTCACAGCCTCATTGCGCTTGTTAGCGTGTTAGTGTGCTGCATCTCTAAATAAATATATTTAGAAAATAGCTTTTATTCCTAGGCCACTTTGTCTCTAATTTCAGCAGTTATTCTGGATGACAATATACTTGTCGATTTTTGGCCAAAGATGAAGTAATGAGAGCTGGAGGCTAATGCTGACAATTTATAGGACTACCAGGCTTCATGCAATGGTCTGCCACGCTGGTCTCTGACACCCAAGGGATTCAGGAAGTACCAGAAATTTTCTTCCTAATTGGCTCGGGTTGTTGTCTGTTTGCTAACTCCCTTGTGATTGCGATGTCTAAAGCATCCAAACTGTTTGGAATAGGTTCGACAGAAACCCCAAGGGATAGTCTGCAGACATCAGCATCTGCAGATTCTTGTGTCTCCTGAATGGTCGAATTGTCAGGTTTGAGAGGAGAAGCAACGAAGCCTTTAGAGTTTTTGTTCTGGGTGATTCGGAATGCATTTAGAATGCATCTATCACAACCAAAGTCCTGTAAACGGTGTCACCCTTGTAAACCTGGGCAAACTAAATTAAAACATCACTTTCCCTTTGTTTTAAATATCCAGTGTTCATTTTTGCAGTAATGTTTCCCTTTGACTGAATTACAATGTGCTGAGGACCAACTGGCACAATCTAAAATTTCTTTTTTCTCCGTGTACACAAAGGTTTATATAAATCTATGCATATACAAAATGCTGAAGGAACTCAGCAGGTCAGGCAGTATCTATTGAAAGGAACAAACAGCCAATGTTTTGGGTTGACACCTTTACTGTGCATTTCCAGCATCTGCAGAATCTCTTGTGCGTGCAAATCAGTAATAGCTCCCATCCCCAAACAAATCAAAACTAATTCAAATTGTAGATGTATTGTGAATAGGAAACTTATGGCAACCAGAGGTAATAGAACAATGAGGGGGGATTATCTAATTAGAAGAATTGGGGGTATTGAAAGGTCTATAATAGAGAGGACCTTTCCAGTAGTGAGGAATTCTAGGACGAGAAGACAAGAACGTCCCTTTAGAACAGAGATGAGAAATAATTTCTTGAACCAGAGGGTGGTGAAATTGCAGTTCCAAAGAAGGCATGATAACGGCTATAGTTCATCAGGAGTTTGAGGAGATTTGGTACTTCACCAAAGATTCTCGCAAATTCTACGGATGTACAGTGGAGAGCATTCTAACTGGTTGCATCGTTGTCTGATATGAGGGGGGAGGTGCAGACACTGCACAGGATAGAAATAAGCTGCATAAATTTGTAAACTCAGTTAACTCTATCATGGTCACCAGCCTCCCCAGTAGCCAGGATATCATCAAGGAACGATATCTCAAAAAAGTGGCATCCATCATTAAGGACCCCCATCACCCATGTCATGCCTTCTTCTCATGGTTACCATCAGGGAGGTACAGAACCTGAAGGCACACATTCAATGACTCAGGAAAAACTCTCCCTCTGCTTTCAGATTTCTGAATGAATTTTGAGCCCGTGAATTTTATTTTGTTTTCTCTTTTTGCACTATTTATTAAATTAATTCTCTTTCTCTTTCTATATATATATAGATAGTGATTTATATGTATATATTAACTGTAATTTGCAGTTACAGGTGCAGGTCTTCGGCTTCCTTGATGTTTAGATCAAGTCCCAGGAGCTTGCACGCTCTGGCAAAAGCATCCGTTAAGCACTACAGATCCTCCTCAGAATGAGCTATGATGGCTTTGTCTGTATATTGAAGTTCTATGATGGAAATAGTTTACACCTTGCTCTTTGTACTGCTGCCACAGAACAACAAATTTCAAGACATATGCCAATGATATTAAACCTGATTCTGATTCTGAATCTGTAGAATTCATTGCCACATTTGACTGTGCATGGGGCCAAGTCATTGGGTATATTTAAAGCAGAGATTGCTAAGTTCTTGATTAGTAAAGGCAGCAAATATTATGGGGAGAAGGCAAGAGAATGGGGTGGAGAGGGATAATAAATCAGCCATAACTGAAGCAGACTCTGTGGACCTAATTCTGCTCCTGCATCTTATGGTCTTATGGTCTAATACCTGCAGGAAGCCTTACAGTGTGTCAAGACAAAAACAGATGAGGAAAAGAAAGCTTTGAGGACAGTCTTAAAGAGGCCAAAGAAGATAGAGTTGCTGTGGAACAATAAGAATAGATAAGGTAATGGGTTCTGAATGACACAAGGGTTATCAACCTTACACATTAGCTTCGCTTTCTCTAGATACCACTTAGACTTCTGCAACTCCTCTTAGTTACAAGGACAGACTGGGAAAAGACCATCTGAACACAAAGGCACATTCTTTAAGTTTGGGAGGTTGGTGGATAGAGAGTCAAGACTGATCTGCGAGTTGGCACCCTGGCTAACAAAACTGCTTCACTGCAGAAAGAACAAGTGCTTGAATATTTGCTGATTTGAATTTTAGCAAGTGTATCTGCAGTGTCTCAGTTACCCCAAGATCAAATATTACCATTCACTGAGTAATGTAGACCTGAGAGCATTTAATGCACACCCCTAATTGTGAAAGTGAAGTTGGCTTACAGAGCTGTGGAGAAGTCTTAGACACATATCAGCATCATCAGCAATCACTCATAGTCGAGTCTAATTCACCTCCTGATGGTTGACCTGGTTACTTGTGGCTCTTGAGATGACTGAAGGGGTCAAACTGTGACCACAAGTACCATTGCAGTGTTAGCAGGTGTAGGTCATTGAAGTGGCGGTGGATGTAGCTGGTTGGTCCTTTCCCAGTCTCTCCTTACATTGGAGCCACTTAGTTTCAGTGGCAAGGTGGAGGTATTCTTCGAGCTGTGCAATGCCCTCATAGACAGTCCTTCTCCAGCTTTCCCTATCCTGTGCTGATTTTTCCTATCCATTCAGGTTGATGTAGCACTTCCTCAGATGGGTCTTGATATTGTCCTTGAACCACTTTTTCTGACCTCCAGGAGTGCGCTTTGCATCCTTGGGTTGGCTGAACAGGAGTTCTTTAGGGAAGTGGGAGCCAGACATACAGATGATGCGGCTGATCCATTGTAATTGGTGTCGAGTCACGATTGTGACTATGGAGTTAATGTTAGCTTCCTCCAGGATGCTGGAGTTAGTACACCTGTTCTTCCAGCTAACTCTCAGAACCTTTTGGAGGCATCTTTGATGGTAAGTTTCTAGGGATTTTATGCGTCTGCTGTATGTTGCCCATGACTCTGCTCCATATAGCAAGGAGGGGAGGACTGTAGCTTTATAGACCAAAAGCTTAGTGTTGGTCTTGATATCCCGATCTTCAAAAACCCTCCTTCTCAGCCTGGCAGAAGCCCCACTCGCACAGCCTGTTCTGCAATTTACTTCTAGGTCAATGTTGGAAAAGAAGGCTGCCAAGATATGGAAAATGATCAGTGCTCTCCAGAGGGATGTTGCCAACTTGTATGGTTGGAGGTTTAGGAGCTTGATCTGGAACTGGCTGGTGCAGGACTTTGGCTTCCTTGATGTTTAGGTCAAGTCCCAGGAGCTTGCACGCTCTGGCAAAAGCATCCATTAAGCACTACAGATCCTCCTCAGAATGAGCTATGATGGCTTTGTCTGCATATTGGAGTTCTATGATGGAAGTAGTTTACACCTTGTTCTTTGCCTTGAGCCTGTTAAGGTTAAAGAGGCACCCCCCCCCCGACCTATAGAGAATCTGGACTCCTTGTGGGAAGTTTTGGCCTGTGAGGTGAAGAATGGTTGCAATGAAACTGTCAAACAGAGTTGGGGCAATAATGCGCCCCTGTTTGATCCCAGTCTCAGCCTTAAAAGGTGCTGTTTCAGAGCCGCTATTACTGATGAATATTGCACTCATATCATTGTGTAAGAGCTAGACATATATATATATAACTAGGGTGCCTAAGACTTTTGCACTGTACTGTAGTAATTTCATGTATTGCACTGTACTGCTGCCACAAAAAAAAAACAAATTTCATGACGTATGTGAGTGACGATAAACCAGATTCTGATACGGGTCTCTATTGTGGACTGAGAGTGGGAAGGGGGAAGGGAGAGGGGAATCATGGTTGGGAAAAGGGGAAGGGAGAGGGGAGAAAGTGGGAAACACCGGAGAGATATATTGTAATGATCAATAAGCCAATTGTTTGGAATCAAATGACCTTGCCTTGTGCCTCAGGACTTGGTGTGTGTGCAGCAACACCGTCCCCTGTCCCCTGACCCCTTCTCTGCCACCTGTCCTGCATCCTTCCTGTGCAGCCCCACCCTCACCACTCCCAACATCCTTTGCTCCCACCAGATATACAAACTCGCTCTCCGCTCCACATTGACAAATACAGTACTGTGTAAAAGCGTTAAGTACCCTAGCTATATATATATATATATATATGTGCTTAAGACTTTTACACAGTAGTGTACCTTCACGCAGTGAACGGTAGGGCATTACACATTGAGCGATAAGGCACTGAGGTGTACAGTAGAACAGAACGATGTGGGAATACAGATCCATAATTCCTTGAACATGATTCACAGATAGATATGGTTGTAGAAAGAACTTTAGGCACATTGGACTTCATTAATTAAGGATTGAAGTATCAAATACAGGAGCTGGGATGTTATTTGAAGTTGTCCTAATTTGGATCATTGTGGTCACCTACTTAGAGGAAAGATAGCAATAAGATTGATAGATAGCGGAGATGATTTACAAGGATGTTGCTGGACTTCAGGACCTCATTCATAGGGAAAGGTTCAATAGGTTCAGACTTTATTCCCTGGAGCGTAGGAGAATGAGAGGAGATTTGATAGAGGTATACAAAATTATGAGGGGTAAATTTAGTATGGAAGACTTTTTGTCCCTCTTCCCTCCGGCAGGAGGTTTAGGAGCTTGAAGACTCATACGGACAGATTTGGGAACAACTTCTTTCCAACTGTGATAAGACTGCTGAACGGATCCTGACCCGGATCTGGGCCGTACCCTCCAAATATCTGGACCTGCCTCTCGGTTTTTTTTTGCACTACCTTACTTTCCATTTTCCTATTTTTTATTTATGATTTATAATCTAAATTTTTAATATTTACTAATTTTAACTATTTTTAATATCTTTAATATTTAATATTTGTAATCCAGGGAGTGTGAAGCGCAGAGTATCGCTGTGATGATTTACGTTATAGTACCAATTGTTTGGCGACAATAAAGTATAAAATATAAAAGCATAAAGACAGGGTAAATGCAAGCAGATTTCTTCCACTGAGGATGGGTGAGATTAGAACTAGAGGTTATGAGTTGAGGATGAGAGGTGAAATGTTTAAGGAGAACATGAGGAGAATCTTTTCCACTCAGAGGATGGTGACAGTGTAGGACGAGCTGCCAGCAGAAGTGCTGGATCTGGTTCAGTTTCAATTTTTAAGAGAAATTTGGATAGGTACATGGATGGGAGGGGTATGGAGGGCTATGGTCTGGGTTAGGGGTTCCCAACTGGGGGTCCACGGACCTCTTGCTTAATGGCATTGGCCCATGGCATAAAAAAGTTGGGAGCCCCTTGTCTAGGTGTAGGTTGGTGGGACTAGACAGAATAATAGATTGGTACGGTCTAGGTGGGGCAAAAGTCCTGTTTATGTGCTGCAATGCTGTATGACTCTGTGGACTGTTGTGTGTGTTCTGATGAAGGTCCCTCCACAATACTAGATATGTAGTTCCCGTTTTTGGACTCACCTATGAAGGGCTGGCAATATAGTTACAACTCAGAACTACATCCTAACTCAGAAAGCAGTTTTGGAATCTACAGCTGCTGAAATAATTGCAGCAACAGTTGTAACATTGGCAAAATTAGCTGCCAATTATGTACGTATGTATAGCTGGCTCCCACAGTATCCAAAGAGATACAGGACTCGTGGATATGTTGAGGTAATGGTAATCTTTGTATAAGAGGGCTTGGACAACAAGAAAATGATCAGCCCTGATGAACAGCTTGACCCAAGACATTGACTATTCATTCCTCACCATTGATGCTGCCAATCCTGCTGAGTTCCTCCAGCATTTTGTATGTGTTACTCTGGATTTCCAGCAACTGCAGAATCTCTGGTGCTTATGTTGTTCATTAAGAAAATTGTCCTGTTGGTCTCTGGCTTGGCATGTCAGAAACTATCTTACTAATTTGGAAGGACATACCAGGCCAAAGTATAACAACACGTTCACAGGAAAGTTTGTCAGAAACACATCCCTCCAACTTCTTTTGAGACAATTGAATGTGACCTGAACCAATTCCAAGGCAGAAAGCCAAATCAACACAAATTTAATTCAAATTGGCTCATGTTCCATGAGAAGTTTTGTCATTAGTAGTTGTTCTTTACTTAATGAATAGCAATCCACAATAAACACAACAGTTTTTTCCAAGAACTATTTGCAAAATCGTTTCAAAATAACAATACAACTTTGCTCCTCTACACAAAATAATTTAGAAGGTATTATCTCAGCCAAGGCTCTGCAGCATCTTCATTCTTGTATCCAAATCCTCTTGTAATAAAGGCCAATGGAACACTTTGCAATCGCAACCGTCTGCTAAACTTGTAAATGAACTTTCATAGATTTGTTGAATACCCTCTTACCATTCAGGATACACTATTTATGATGTCACCAGCATCATTATACTGTTGTTCCATTCCCATCGGGGAGGAGGCTGTGTAGCATCCACACCAAGACCACCAGACTCAAAAACAGATACTTCCCCCAAGCAGTAAGGCTGATCAACACCTCCACCCACTAATCCACCACTCCACACCCCAAACCACCACTACTTTATCATTTCCTGTCAGTCACCTTATGTATGTCACTTTATGGACATAAATCAATCTATGTATATAAGCTGTCTTATGTATTTATATTTTGTTTACATTTACTATGTTTATATTATCATTGTGTTCTTTATCTTTTTATGCTTTTTTGTGCTGCATGAGATCCAGAGGAACAATACTCCATTCTCTTTTACAATTGTCGATTGTGATCATTTTGGAGATAGTGATCACAATTCTATCTCCTATACCATAGCATAGGAGAGGGATAGGAGCAGACAAGTCAGGGAAACGTTTAATTGGAATAAGGGGAAATATGAAGCTAGCAGTCAGGAACTTGGAAGCAAAAATTGGGAACAGGTATTCTCAGGGAAATGTACGGCAGAAATGTGGCAAATGTTCAGGGGATATTTGCGTGGCGTTCTGCATAGGTACATTCCAATGAGACTGGGAAAGGATGGTAGGGTACAGGAACCGTGATCTTCAAAGGCTTTTGAAAATCTATTCAAGAAGAAAAGAAAAGCTTATGAAAGGTTCAGAAAACTAGGTAATGATAGAGATCTAGAAAATTATAATGCAAGCAGGACGGAGCTTAAGAATGAAATTAGGAGATCCAGAAGGGGCCATGAGAAGGCCTTGGCGAGCAGGATTAAGGAAATCCTCAAGGTATTTTACAAATATGTGAAGAACAAGAGGATAAGACGTGAGAGAATAGGACCAACCAAGCGTGACAGTGGAAAAGTGTATATGCAACCAGAGGAGGTAGTGGAGATACTTAATGAATACTTTGCTTCGGTACTCACTATGGAAAAGGACCTTGGCGATTATAGGGATGACTTACAGCAGACTGAAAAGCTTGAGCAGATAGACATTAAGAAAGAGAATGTGCTGGAACTTTCAGAAAGCATCAAGTTGGATAAGTCACCAGGACCAGACGAGATATACCCCAGACTATTGTGGGAGGTGAGGGAGGAGATTGCTGAGCCTCAGGCAATGATCTTTGCATCATCAATGAAGACGGGAGAGGTTCTGGAGGATTGGAGGGCTGCAGATGTTGTTCCTTTATTCAAAAAAAGAGAGTAGAGATAGCCCAGGAAATTATAGACCAGTGAGTCTTACTTCAGTAGTTAATAAGTTGATGGAGAAGATCCTGAGAGGCAGGATTTATGAACATTTGAAGAGGCATAATATGATTAGGAATAGTCAGCATGGCTTTGTCAAAGGCAGGTCGTGCCTTATGAGCCTGATTAAATTTTTTGAGGATATGACTAAACACACTAATGAAGGTAGAGCAGTAGATGTAGTGCATATGGATTTCAGCAAGGCATTTGATAAGGTACCCCGTGCAAGGCTTTTTGGGAAAGTAAGAAGGCATGGGATCCAAGAGGACCCTGCTTTGTGGATCCAGACTTGGCTTACCCACAGAAAGCAAAGAGTGGTTGTAGATGTGTCATATTCTGCATGGAAATCAGTGACCAGTGGTGTGCCTCAGGGATCTGTTCTGGGACCCCTACTCTTTGTGATTTTTATAAATGACCTGGATGAGGAAGTGGAGGGATGGGTTAGTAAATTTGCTGATAGCACAAAGGTTGAGGTTGTTGTGGATAGTGTGGAGGGCTGTCAGAGGTTACAGCAGGACATCAATAGGATGCAAAACTGGGCTGAGAAGTGGCAGATGCAGTTCAACCCAGGTAAGTGTGAGGTGGTTCATTTTGACAGGTCAAATATGATGGCAGAATATAGCATTAATGATAAGACTCTTGGCAGTATGGACAATCGGAGGGATCTTGGGGTCAAAGTCCATAGGACGCTCAAAGCTGCTGCGCAGGTTGACTCTGTGGTTAAGAAGGCATACGATGTATTGGCCTTCATCAGTCGTGGGATTGAGTTTAAGATCTGGGAGGTAATGTTGCAGCTATATAGGACCCTAGTCAGACCCCACTTGGAGTACTGTGCTCAGTTCTGGTCATTTCACTACATGAGCAACAGAGGATGAGAGGTGACTTAGTAGAAGTGTATAAGATTATGAGAAGCATTGGTCAAGTGGATAGTCAGAGGCTTTTTCCCAGGGCTGAAATAGCCAACATGAGAGGGTACAGTTTTAAGGTGCTTGGAAGTAGGTACAGAGGAGGTGGCAGGGATACGTTTTTTATACAGAGAGTGGTGAGTGCGTGGAATGGGCTGTCAGTCACGATGGTGGAGGTGGATACAATAGGGTCTTTTAAGAGACTCTTGGATAGGCAAAATAGAGGGCTATGGGTACCCCGAGGTAAATTCTAAAGTAAGTACAGGTTTGGCACAGCATTGTAGGCCAAAGGGCCTGTATTGTGCTGTAGATTTTCTATGTTTCTACATTTCTATTTGTGTACTGGAAATTACATTAAACAAACATGAATCTTGTATATTTATATAAATGTTGTATATGCACTTTATGTCAACTTGTACATCTACAGATTTTTTAAAAATTATCAGTTAATATTATTTAATATGCTGCATGTGATCCTCCAAAGGGCCATAACCTTGTCATGGTTTGGAGGCTTGTGTGCCACAATGACGCAGAGAGCGATGTTGTCTAGGGTTAGGGCTTTGTGCTTTGTCTCTTGGCGGGGTCACTCATGCCAACCAGGTCAAAGGGTAGAGGCCAGATTACGAGTAGTCCACTGTTCCTCCAGATCTGGGAGTTCAGCTCAGGGTTAACAACCCTGACTGGTCTAACAAAATGGTTATGGAACCAGCAATGAAAAATCCTTCTACATCTGTGTGTGATGCTATTCCTGAGAGTTCGCCTGGGACTTGCATGTCTGCCAAAGACAGACAGGGATGAAGGACTTATATTGCTGCCCTAAATGCCAGTGGAATAATGGGCAGTAACCTAACCAAATGATATACGTACTTTGAGAGCTGAGGGAGCAGCTGTGATGCAGTTTGGTTTCTTATTTTGTGGCAGCCTGTAAGGAGATGAATCTGAAAGCTGTCCAGTTTATACGTACTTTGATAACAAATGTAGTTTGAACTTTGGATTTTCCATCTTGGTCTCAGAGAAACTGTGTTTCATTTAGCTGTATACATGTGTACAGTTGAATGACAGTAAACTTGAACCTGAACCTCAATATTCAAGCTCGCCTTCTGCCTTCTCCTCCATATATCCTGTCTCTGTTCATCGACAGTCCTTTATGCCGGGGTTCCCAATCTGGGGTCCGCAGACCCCTTGGTTAAGGGTAAGGCTCCATGGCATAAAAAGGTTGGGAACCCCTGCTTTATGCTATACCAGTTACTGTGAATGTCCTACATATATCAGAGTTTCCAAAACGCATCACCTCGCACTTTGAGTCATTGGACCTGTTTCTGTGCCTATTCGGCTCAACTTGACCATGCTAACCATTCCAACGATACAAAATACTGTTAAGTCCAGTTCATTAGCGAGACTACCAGCAGAAGAGCTGTTTATCCTTCGGTTATTGCATAGACCGGGCCTTCCAGGCCCTCGTACCACGGCGTGGCCTGTTATTGCCATCCAGTGAGGTGGGGCTGGAAGCGGTGTGAGAGAGCACACAGCTGGAATCTGTGCTAGGTGAAAAGGCTAATCCCCACAGGCTGGCTCCTCCATTCCTCCATCTTTAGTGTTTGTTACCTGGAAAACAAACTGGATTACCTTTGTCTGCAACTAACCCGGCACGAGATGAGCAACTGTTGTGAGCTTGTTCTTGCAGAAACGTGGCTCTAGAACAATGTCTCATGCATCATCAGCCTTCAGACCCTGACCCTCAGGGACTTGTGCTAATATTATTTTGTGACGCTATTGTGTTCATCGTAACTATATGCGCTGTATTGTAACTATATGCACTGTATCGTAACTACAGTATATATGCTGTGTGTGGCTGTATGCACCATGTTTTGCATCTTAGCTCAAGAGGAACAGTGTTTCGTTTTGCTGTATACATGTGTATGGTTGAATGACAATAAACTTGAACTTGCAAGGCGAGCTAGTCTCACCTGCTGGCACCTAGATCACAAGACCATAAGACATAGGAGCAGAATTAGGCCATTTAGCCCATCGAGTCTGCTCCACTATTCTATCATGGCTGATCTTGGATCCCACTCAACCCCATAGACCTGCCTTCTCGTCATATCCTTTGATGCCCTGACCAATCAGGAAACGATTAACTTCGGCTTTAAATATACCCACAGACTTGGCCTCCACCACAGTCTGTAGCAGAGCATGCCACAGATTCATGACCCTCTGGCTAAAAAAAATTCCTTCCTTACCTCTGTTCTAAAAGGTCGCCCCTCAATTCTGAGGCTGTGCCCTCTGCTTCTGGGTACCCTCACCATAGGAAACATCCTCTCCACATCCACCCTATCAGTCCTTTCAACATTCAGCAGGTGTCAATGAGATCCCCACGCATTCTTCTAAGTTCCAGAGAGTACAGCTTGGCCCATCGCCCACTAGATCTCTTCGATTCAAGAACTTATCTAGTTGGCTTTTAAATGTTGCTGGTGTGTCCACCTCTAACATTGTTTCAAATTCAGATTTATTTATCAAGTGTACATCAAAACATACAGTGAAAGGCATCCTTTGTGTCAACAAGAATGTGCTGGGGGCAGCCCATAAGTGTTGCCACACATTCCAGTGCCAACTGAGGGTGTCTGGAATGTTCAGCAGAACAACACAAGCAGCCGCACAACAGAAACAACACAAAGCAAGAAAACAACAGCAAAACAAGCCCCTTTCACTCAGTTTTGGGCCCCATATCTCAGAAAGGATGTCTTGTAATTGGAAAGAGTCCAGAGCATAATTCCAGGAACAAAGGGGTTAACATATGAGGAGTGTTTGGCAGCTTTGGGCCTTTACTCACTGGAATTTAGAAGAATGCGGGGGGATCTCATTAAAAACCTATCGAATATTGAGAGGTCTAGATAGGGTGGATGTGCAAAAGGATGTTTCCTATGGTGGGGGTATCCAGAATTAGAATCAGAATTGAGAGACAAGTTTTTAGAAGTAAGGAGGATTTTTTTTAGCCAGAGAATAGTGAATCTGTGGGATGCTTTGCCACAGTCTTCAGTGGAGGCCAAGTCCGTGGGTATATTGAAGGCACAATTTGACAGCTCTTTCCAATACACTCCATCCTTTGTGTGAAGAAGCTACCTCTGGTGACTCTTTTTAATCTCTCATCTCTGACCTTTAACCTATGCCCTGTTGCCTCCTTGAGCAAAAGGCCATGTACTTTCACCCTGTCTCTGCCCCTCATGATCATATATATGTCCATCAGGTCACTGCCCAATCTCCAACATTCATGGGATAAAGTTCTAGTCTACTCACTGGGATTGAATTCCACCTGCTGACGTTCCACCTGACTTTCCAGCAGATCTATATCCTGTTACAAACCTCCTCTCCACACACAACACCCCCAAAGCATCATCCATCATTTTCACCTAATCACAATTACACAGTCCAAATGCAAGTCAGGGGGCTGATCGAGATACCCCTCTGCACCCACAGCTGGGGTGCCAAGGAGCAGCCTGGCCTCAGTAGTGAGTAGGTCGTGGGGTGGGGGGCCCATTCCCAGAACACCCTGAGTGTCCTTGACAAGAAGCAGAACTACGGAAGAGGGGACCCATTGCCTACCAAAGTGTTGCACCACATAGTGAGACAATTAAAATCAATTAAAACTGCTGTAAAAATATAAAAAGGGAACTAAAAGTATAAAGTAGAATTAAAAACACTTAGAAGCAAAAAAAAAGATCAAATTAAAACTATATTATCATTCTCCTGAATCTTTTTCCACCCAGGTCCCCATTCCATTAAATGGAGAAGACTATGAGACCAGAAAATAATGGAGAAAATTAGGTCATTTGGCCCATCAAGTCTACTCCGCCATTCGATAGCTGATTTACTAACCCTCTCAACCCTATTCTCCTGTCTCCACCCCATAGAGCATAGAGAAGTACAACACAGTACATGTCTTTCACTCTATGATGTTTGGTCCTTTCTGATGGTTAATACCTTGCTTTATCTTATAGTCTTTCCTGTTCCTTCCGCCCAAGGAGAGGTGTGATTGTACACCAAATTGGAAGAGGGTGGATACTCTGTATTCTGAGATTGCTTTTCCTTGTACTACCTTGATTGACTAGTGTGATGAAATGATTTGTATGGGTAGTGTGCAAAACAAAGTCTTTCCCCGGCAACTCACACACACAAAATGCTGGAGGAACTCAGCAGGTCAGGCACTGTCGATGGAGAAAAATAAATTTCAGCAGTGAGGAATCTCGTTGAAACCTATCGAATATTGAAAGGCTTAGACGGCGTAGATGTGGAGAGGATGATTCCTATAGTGGGAGAGTCTAAAGTCAGAAGGCACAGCCTCAGAATAGAAGGACATAGCTTCAGAAGAGAGATGAGGAGGAATTCCTTTAGCCAGAGGGTGCTGAATTGTGGAATTCATTGCCTCAGACAGCTGTAGAGGACAAGTCACTGGGTATATTTAAAGAGAATGTTGAGAGGTTCCTGATTAATAAGGGCATCAAAGGTTATGGGGAGACGACTATGATAAATCAGCCACGATGGAATGACGGAGCAGACTTGATGAGTCAATTTGCTTAATTCTGTTCCTACGTCTTATGGCTTTATGGCGCATGGCCAAGTGGTTAAGGCATTCGACTAGCAATCTGAAGGTCGTGAGTTCGAGCCCCAGCCAAGGCAGCATGTTGTTCCCTTGAGCAAGGCACTTAAGGTACCTTGGTGGCTTTAAGGTAAGGGGTGGGAAGTTCAAGGGGGATACTAGAAGAAGGTTTTTTACTCAGAGAGTGGTTGGTGCGTGGAATACACTGCCTGAGTCAGTGGTGGAGGCAGATACACTAGTGAAGTTTAAGAGACTACTAGACAGGTATATGGTGGGGGCTTATATGGGAGGCAGGGTTTGAGGGTCAGCACAACACTGTGGGCCGAAGGGCCTGTACTGTGCTGTACTATTCTATGTTCTATGTTCTATGTTCCATCATGCAGTGCTCTGCGACGACACTGGTGCCAAGCTGTATGGGTCCTAATGCCCTTCCCTTGGACAACATTGGTGTCGTGGAGAGGGGAGACTCGCAGCGTGGGCAGCTGCTGGTCTTCCATACAACCTTGCCCAGGCCTGCACCCTGGAGAGTGAAGTCTTTCCAGGCACAGATCCATGGTCTCGCAAGAATAATGGATGCCTTAATTTATTTATTTTTTGTCTTATTGTTTTATGGCCTTATGTTGCTTAGCTTAGAGTCATAGAGTCATAGAAAATTGCAGCACAGAAAGGGGCCATTCAACTCATCAGTCCATGCTAAACCACTTAACCTGCCGACCTGCACCGGGACCATAGGAACCTACTGAGTTCCTCCAGCATTTCACATATTTTGCTCAAGATTTTCAGTACCTGCACAATCTATCATGTCTCTGATTTTTCCACTGCATCTTGGTATTTGTGACAATAAACCAATTTATCAGTTCTAGTTAAGGCTGGGAAATAATTTCACAATTAATCGCTCACGTTGTACACCGCATGGAGTCCAGTGAAAGAGGTGGGTTTCCTGCATTTAATAAATATCCTTCCCCAAATCACCACTTGCTGCTAACAATATCCAACAAATTGTCATGGTGTCACTTGTAAGAGAGATGCAAACAACATTGAATCAGAATCATGTTTGATACTACTGACATACGCTTAGTGACCACTTTATTAATTACTAACAATGCAAATATCTAATTAGATCAGCCAATCATGTGGCAGTAACTCAATTGCACAAAAGCACGCAGGCATGGTCAAGAGATTCAGATGTTGTTCAGACCAAACATCAGAATGAGGAAGAAATGAGATCTGAGTGATTTTGCCTGTGGAATGATTGTTGGTGCCAGATGGGGTGGTTTGAGTATCTCAAAAACTGCTGATCTCATTGGGACTTTCATCCACAACTGTCTCTAGAGTTTAAAGAGAATGGTACAAAAAAACCAAAAAAACATCGAGAGTGCAGCAGTTCTTTGGGTGAAAATGCCTTATTAATGAGAAAGGTCAGAGGAGAATGGCCAGACTGGTTCAAGCTGACAGGAAGGTGACAGAAACTCAAATAACCACATGTTACAACAGCGGTGTGTGGAAAAGCATCTCTGAATGCACAACATGTCGAACCTTGAACTGGATGGGCTACAGCAGCAGAAGACCATGAACATACCCACACAGTGGCTACTTTATTACCTACAGGAGCTATCTGAGTGTATATCGTGACATCTGTTGTTTTGTTGCAGTAGTACAGTGCAATACATAAAAAGATTATAGATTAGACCATAAGACCATAAGACAAAGGAGCAGAAGTAGGCCATTCAGCCCATCGAGTCTGCTCCGCCATTTTATCATGAGCTGATCCATTTTATCCTATTTAGTCCCACTGCCCCGCCTTCTCACCATAACCTTTGATGCCCTGGCTACTCAGATACCTATCAATCTCTGCCTTAAAGACACCCAATGACTTGACCTCCACTGCTGCCCGTGGCAACAAATTCCATAGATTCACCACCCTCCGACTAAAAAATTTCTTCGCATTTCTGTTCTGAAAGGGCGCCCTTCAATCCTGAAGTCATGCCCTCTCGTACTAGGTTCCCCCATCATGGGAAACAACTTTGCCACATCCACTCTGTCACTCTTACAATAAGAGATACAACATATTCTGGTTAATTGGGCCATCAGTAAATCAGGCAGCCACTTATTTGGGACAACTCTTTAAAGAACAAAAACCAATTGAGAAAATAGCTGTGATTTCCTTTGCTTATTTCGGACACTATGCCACGTAATTGGGACAGAATTCTGCTGCCGAACATCTTCTAACAAGTGTCAGTCTCATGCAAGCCATGTGATGGTAGACAATGGACCATGCTTCCAGCGAACAGTTTTTAAATATCATCATTTGCGTGTGTTTGTGTTCAAAAAGCAGTGCATTTGTTCACGGATAGTTGCTGAGTAATAAGCAGTAGGACAATGCAGAACTGTTTTTGCTCACTGTGGTTTCAAGCACACAGACTTAGAGATGCCAGAAACAACCAGGAGTGAAAATGAAACAATTCCACTACTTCAACAAGTTAGGGACTGCAAAGAATTTGAAGGTATCGACAATCATCTTGAACGTTACAATGAAAATGAAATCTTGGAGGATGCAATTGTCAGAAGGATTATTTGAAGACAGTCCACTATCTGCATTAGGTGTCTCTGCTGATTTTGCTCATTTACGGTCAGCAGAAGAACTCAGCAGTGTACACTGGATGAATTCCTCTGTCAATAACTATTAGGATTGGTAGTGTTCTAATTTGTTCCCTATTTCCATTTAATTGCATGTTATTCAATTTAAATTAGTTTGTCTTTTTTATACTTTTTTAACTATTTCTGTGAAACTTCACCTAATTGGGGTGGCTGCTTAATTGGGCCAAGATGCCCTGATCCTGATGTGTCCCAATTAACTGGAATCCACTGTATATATAAAATAAATAGATGTCGTGAAAAGAGAAAGCAAAAAATAGTGACACAGTGTTCATGGGTTTGTTCATTGAATGCTCAAAAATATGATGGCAGAGGGGGAGAATCTGTTCTTAAAACGTTGGGTGCCTTCAGGCCCCTGTACCTCCTTTCTCCCTTTCTCTTCACCATTTACACCTCGGACTTCAACTACTGCACAGAATCTTGTCATCTTCAGAAGTTTTCAGGTGACTCTGCCATATTTGGATGCATCAGCAAGGGAGATGAGGCTGAGTACAGGGCTACGGTAGGAAACTTTGTCACATGGCATGAGCAGAATTATCTGCAGCTTAATGTGAAAAAGACTAAGGAGCTGGTGGTAGATCTGAGGAGAGCTAAGGTACCGGTGACCCCTGTTTCCATCCAGGGGGTCAGTGTGGACATGGTGGAATTGACAATAAACTGGACTGGTCAAAGAACACTGAGGCTGTCTACAAGAAGGGTCAGAGCTGTCTCTATTTCCTGAGGAGACCTTAACATCTGCCGGACGATGCTGAGGATGTTCTATGAGTCTGTGGTGGCCAGTGTGATCATGTTTGCTGTTGTGTGCTGGGGCAGCAGGCTGAGGGTGGCAGACACCAACAGAATCAACAAACTCATTTGTAAGGCCAGTGATGTTGTGGGGATGGAACTGGACTCTCTGACGGTGGTGTCTGAAAAGAGGATGCTGTCTAAGTTGCATGCCATCTTGGACAATGTCTCCCATCCACTACATAATATACTGGTTGGGCACAGGAGTACATTCAGCCAGAGACTCATTCCTCCGAGATGCAACACAGAGCGCCAAAGGAAGTCATTCCTGCCTGTGACCATCAAACTTTACAACTCCTCCCTTTGAGGGTCAGACACCCTGAGCCAATAGGCTGGTCCTGGACTTATTTCATAATTTATTGGCATAATTTACATACTACTATTTAACTATTTATGGTTCTATTACTATTTATTATTTATGGAGCAACTGTAACGAAAACCAATTTCCCCCGGGATTAATAAAGTATGACTGTGACTATGACTATGATTATTCGTGATGGAAGCAATGAGGAGGCATGTCCTGGGTGGTGGAGGTCCTTAAAGATGGTTCCCACCTTCCTGAGGCATTGCCTTTTGAAGGTGCCCTGGATGCTGGGGAGACAAGTTCTCCACGATGGAGCCTGCTGAGTTTGCAACGGCCTGCAGCTTCTTCCAGTCATGAGCAGATGGCGAGACAACCAGTTAGAGCTCTCTCCACAGTGCATCTGTAGAAATTTGTTGGCCTTGAGCTGACAGTGATCACAGGCCGAGCTTACGGGGAAGGCCGACGGGGTGAAGGCTGGCGGAGCTGAAGCTGGAAGATGGTTCTGCCGCCCCGCAGCAGACGATTAAATGAGCAGCAAATCCAACCCAGGAGTAGGAGGGGAAATTAACTCTTCCCAACGAGTCTGCAGTTCGATTCGTTCCCTGATATTTCATTATCTTTCCAGATCTTTCTTGTTTTGACAGCACAAAATCCATTACTTTGTCGGAGACAGTGAGCATGGGACTCACAACAGACAAAATAACTACAGGCAAAGCAATTATTCAGTAATAGAGAAGTGAAGGGAGGGCAGATGAGGAAAAGGATCCAAAAAAAAATGCCACATCCTATGAGAGACTAGCAGTGCATGGTTTTAAATTCTTATAATCACTGAGTGCAATTGCTTTGTAAATTTTTAAAGACTGAAATGGAATTGTTTATGATTTCATCCATTTGATTTACCTCGTGTTTAAAGACTGTCACTATCCTGGTAGAACACTCCTGCCCTGAAGCCAGTTTCAGACAATATCAGCAGAAAATCTTTCTGAAACCGTGGCTGAAATTATTCTCTGCCAGGAGGAGCAAAAATATTTGGACAGGCAAGAGTCTGTTGATTTATTAGTGGTCTATTGATTCCTCCTAGCGTCAATGGTCCTTGATGGATGAACCTCGATGGTGTGGAACAGAAGGAGCAGGAAAGTGTGTAAGATAAATCAAGTATGGTAATAACCATTGAGGAGGACTGAATTCAGGACTCTCGAAAGAAAGGGAGACTGCAAGTTGGTAGGATAGGGTGGGGATGGAGAGGCTTACAAATTAATGTTTTTTATTGAGGTTCACACCAGATATGTTCACCAATGGAATGTCTTTAGATAAGGGTTCATATGAGATTTCCACCAATGGACAGTATCTAGTTAGGGGTACCCAAGGCGTCTCTACCAACGAAAAGTATCTAGACTAGGGTTCACAAGAGATCTCCACAAATGAGCAGTATCTAAAAACAAAGGGACAAGTTTGCCATCAGTAAATTCGGGAATGAATTTGTGAGAGCTACTTTAGCCAGTGAGGAGTTGGAATGAGGAACTTGCCTCCACAGTGAGTAGCAGAGGTGATAGCAACTAAAGAAAATCCAGAGAAAAAGAGAAGCACATGAGGAAAAGGAAGCAAATTTTGAGTCCAGTATAAGTGGCAGAAATACCTTCTCACTTTTGCATGCCATGCCTTGCAATTTAAACCAACAACCCTTCACTTTGCCAGGAACTTGTTGTGCCTTGATGTCAACTTCATGTGTTTTGACTACGAGAGGTTTAAGGTGAGAAGGGAAAGTTCAGAGGAGATTTACAAGGCAGTTTTTTTCTTGTTACTCAGAAAGTAATGCATTCCTGAAGTCCTGACGAAGGGTCTCGGCCTGAAACGTCGACTGTACCTCTTCCTAGAGATGCTGCCTGGCCTGCTGCGTTCACCAGCAACTTTGATGTGTGTTGCCTGAAATGTGCTGCGGGGGGAGGCAGCAAAAGCAGACGACAGTAACCCTTCAGAGGCATTTAGCTGCATGAAAAGCAAAGAATGGAGGAATGCGGACTACATGCAGGCTGGGACAGGCAAGGAATGGTGGGATATGGACCAGATGCAGGCTACATCAAGGAGGGATTGACGGGATATGGACCAAAGCAGGCTAGAACAAGCAAGGAATGGTGGAATATGGACCAGATACAGGCTACATCAAGCAGGGAATGATGGCATATGGACCAATGCAGGCTAGAACAAGCAAGGAAAGGTGGGAGTGGATCACATGCAGGCTAGAACAGGCAGGGAATGGTGGGGTATGGACCACGCGCAGGCTGGAACAGGCAGACGTAGGCCAGATGGGATTAGTTAAATTGGCATCATAGTTTGCGCAGGCATGATGTGCCGAAGGGCCTGATTCTGTGCTGTTCCGTGTCCTAAGAGACTCCCAGATGCCTGTGGATGAAATTTTAGGATTTGAATAAGGAGTGCAGTTCTGTTTAATTCAGCGTGGTGTATAGGTAAACTACGTGATCACACAAAATGTCAATTGACTTATACTTGGAAGAAAATGATTTTCTAAAGTTTGGATATTTAGTTTTAAATATACTCAGTAGCCATTTTGTTAGGTGCAGGGGAATCTAATAAAGCAGCCACTGACAGTATAACATGCTATTTCACTGGACCACTTTTTTTCAAAGGTTGTATGCACCATGGACAGAAGTCCAACATTTGGTGCATACATTAAATAGGCAACATACTAATATACATGGAGAAGGAAAAATCTGATCTCAAACCTCCACTGCCTTGTGGAAGGCTTTGGGAGTTAACCCAGAGGGAAAAGTCCGGAGCTGGAGTCCCTAAGGCAGTCCTACGTTGAGTTCAACACTGACTGGCAACTCTTGTGATGCCGCTGATGCCAAACTGTATCAGTCTCTGCCATGACTTTGGGTTCTTGAGACATTGTAAGTGTTGCCTACTTCGATATACTCTTGTTAATTTTGGATAATAATAATAATAAAAAGATTTGAAAAGTAAAGTAAGGAGGGGAGAGCTTGCTACATGGACAACGGCTTGCTCTCCATATTGTACTGCCCTATCTTAGACAGCTGGTAGCAATATCCACAGTTGACCTCGATCAACGGAAGGCCTCATCAACTAACATATCACCACTGACTCACTTCAGTTCCATTCTTACCGATCCAATCACCCGTGAGCTTGTTACATGGTGGAGCAGTTGAGGGGGATAAGTGGGCTACCTTTGAATCAGACACAAAATGCTCGAGGAACTCAGCAGGCCAGGCAGCATCAATGGAAAACAATATTTCCAGCATCTGCAGATTTTTCTCTTGTGTTCGCCTTTGAATCAGAATCAGGTCAGGGGTACTTTACAGAAACAAGGTTAATATAAGTTACAAAGTAAGTAAATATTCTAAGATCAATCTAACCCTTCCCTCCCAGGGCTATATAGGAGGGAAAAGTAGAGTTGGTTAAAAGGTTGACACAGCATTGTGGGTTGAAGGGCCTGTACTGTGCTGTCATGTTCCATGTTTGATGTTCTGTGTTCTAAATAATGCAAAGAAAAGGAATAATGAGATAGTATTCAAGGTTTCATGGACCTCACAGAAATCTGATAGCGGAAGGGAAGAAGCTATATCTGAATCACTGAGAGTGGGCCTTCAGGCTTCTGCACCTCCTCCCAGAAAAAGAGTGAAATAGTGGAATTGCCTGAGCCTACAACGCCTCTGCAGTCTCTTGTGAATCTAATTTGTTCCTGACTGGCATTTTCAGATGTAATTATGCATATAGAAACATAGAAAAGCTACAGCACAATACAGGCCCTTCAGCCCACAAAGTTGGGCCGAGGGGAGGGAGGGAGGAGGGGGAGCAATCGTCGACTCAGGCCTAAGAGGCCGGCGTCGGGCATTTTCATGCCTTACAAGGCACGGAACAAAAGACTGTGTGGCGTGTCACTCCTCACACAGACATAGAGCAATGTGTGGTTAAGTGCCTTGCTCAAGGATACAACGCGCTGCCTCAGCTAAGGCTCGAACTGGCGACCTTCAGGTCACTAGGCGAACACCTTAACCACTTGGTCACGTGCCCACATGCTGAACATATCCCTATCTAAGCTCCATGTACCTATCCAAGAGTCTCTTAAAAGACCCTATCGTATCTACCTCCACCACCGTTGCCGGCAGCCCATTCCACGCACTCACCACTCTCTCTGCATAAGAAACTTACCCCTGACATCTCCTCTGTACCTACTCCCCAGCACCTTAAACCTGTGTCCTCCTGTGGCAACCATTTCAGCCCTGGGAAAAAGCCTCTGACTATCCACACGACCAATGCCTCTCATCATCTTATACACCTCTATCAGGTCAGCCCTCATCCTCCGTCGCTCCAAGGAGAAAAGGCCGAGTTCACTCAACCTGTTTTCATAAGGCATGCTCCCCAATCCAGGCAACATCCTTGTTTAGCAGATAAACAGAGGGTGAATTTCTGCCTGCATAAAACTATTTGCTAAAGGCATACTAACTTGTGTCAATGTTTGATTGACTTCTACCAGCAGGGTATAAGCAGTCTTCTTGTGCCACTGATCAAAGGAGTCGGGTGACTGGAGAAGAAGCAGGGAGAAAGGCTCACAAGGCCTGTGATGTCAGGGTGGTAAGGGTGTATAAAACTAGAAGGTTTAAAAACTAGAGGGCAATGGTTAAAGTTGAGAAGGAGGGTTAAAGTAGATCTGTTGATTTTCACACAAGGTGTAGTTTGTGTCTGAAATGAGCTGTCAGAGGAGGTGGGAGGCAGGAGGAGTGATAAGATTTAAGAGACATCTGGACCATACTTCAATGAGCATGACATAGATGATATGGAATTAATGCAGGCAAGTGGGATTAAAATAGACAGGTAGGCTGGTTGGCAACAGCACGATGCGATAAAGGACTTGTTTCGATGATGTAAAACTCTTCCTTGCTACTCCGATCCTTTGTAATGAAGGTGAGATTAGTGTTAGTGCGGCTGTGACCCAGTTCCAGTGACCAGAGTTCGATTCTGACCCGTTTGCATGAGATTCGGTGCTGTTTGCATGTTCTCCTCGGCCATGGGGGTTTCTCCAGGTTCCTCTCGTGTCCCGAAGGTGGGCTGGTAGGTTAGCTGGCCACTGTAAATTTTCCCAAAGGTAAGTCATACAGTCATTCCACAGGGGAAAAGTTCTCAGGCCCACAGTATCATGAACTCTTCAGACCAGCATGGGACACCGGAGAGCTTCAGGCCTCTGCACTCCGATGCACCTGAACACCAATAATTTGCATTAACTAGAACTTGAGAAGTGACTGTTTTAGTCGATAAATTTTCCTTATGTTTTTCATGCTGCTTGTTTTTTGAATGTGGATTCTTCATGCATCTTGTTCCTATTTTAATGAGTTTTGATCTTGATAGGGACGAGGTTCCTGTGCTACATGCACTATTTAAGTAGGTCATGCCTAACATTCATCGCAGGGTCCTGAATTTGGTTTCTGAGTGAAAGAACATTCTGTTTACTCTAGCCCGCTCACGTAAGTATGCTCAGAGTCATGTGTTATTCCTCTATTAAGCTCTTTGAATAAATCCTCATCATTACTTTCTACCTCTGAGTCTTGAGTTTATTCCGTGTCTGGATTTATTTGCCTGAAGATCTTGCTAGACACTGACACTCTACCACTCACTGAGTATCCCTTTATACTAATCCCAGATTCCCATCAACTGCCCTAACCTCTCCTTCTACAATCACGAGACATACCTACATAGTAAGGGCTGTTTATAATGGCTATAGGTTCCTTAAGGTTATTATAGCCAGGGGTGGTAATGGGGACAAGCTATTAAATGCTTCCAAAGGTGTGTGCCTCAAATAGCCTCTGACAACCAAGTCCAGCTCCCGACCTTCACGTGTGGCTTAGCTACTAAGCCCAGCGGAACCATTTCTACCAACAGGAGAAGGGGCAAAGGCGGGTTACTGGAGCCTTAAAACCAGTCACTTTGGGCAGATGGAGCTCATCAGCTGTGGTTGGCAGCTCACTTAGGAGAAGGAAACATCAGATCTCAGACCTCTGCTGCCTTGAGGCTACATCCACTCATGGGAATAAACCCCGAAGGAGAAATCTGGAACTGGAGTCCCTAAGGCAGACCTTATGTTGCGTTCAGTGCTGAGTGGCAACTCCAGCAATGCCGCCGGTACAAAGATGTATCTGTCTCTGCCATTTCTTTGGGTTCATCAGATGCGTGGGGAGGGCGAGCTTGCTACATGGGCTCTCCATATCGTACAGCCCAGGCTTACATATCTAGACAGCTAGGTATCCACGACTGACCCTGACCGATGGAGACCTCACTCACTCAGTGGCCATTAAACCCACCAGCTTTCCATGGAACTGATTTGTCACTTTACTATCGGTCTCTGAACAGAGCACAAATTTAATTCTTAGAATAGCAAGCAAGGAACAGACAAGTTTTAGACTGAGTGGAATGAAAGTCCTGGGTATGACTCTAAACTGCAACCAGTGATGAGGCTCTGACTGGGGACTTTCAGAGCTTTGGGGAAAGTGGAGTTACCCCTTAGTCATTCATTGCTCCCAGGGCTCCTCTGACCCAGAGCGGTAGCACCTGCAAGGTTTCCTGCGCAGGATACGAGTGAAGGCCAACGGCAGATCCGGCAGGTTCAGTAAATGAACTTATGACAGAGAAGGCGGATGAACTAGGACCTCAAATGTCAACGGCTATAGTATAGGCGGATGAACATTTGGGAAGAGAAATGGCGATTTCTTTAGTTCACCTAATGGTAGGCAATAGCAAACCACCATTGCTAGATATTAGATTTCCTAGAATCTATTTGCTAAGAAAACCATGGTCAAACTCACAAAATGTATCACACAACAACAGCGTCAAGAGGATCTTCAAGACAATTCTGAAGATGCTTTACTCGGTAGGGGTGATTCTGGGCAGCAGGGGATCCCCGACCGTCATCAAGCTACTGCTCATAAAATTCAAGTAACACAAAAGAAAATTATTGTCAATTGGAATGTAAGAACCCTATATCAAGCAGGAGGATTAGACAATGTGATAAATGAAATGGAAAGGCTAAAGATTAACATCATGGGAATTAACAAAGTTTGTTGGACAGGTGCTGGAACATGTCAGAATAGAAATAAAACACTGATTTATTCTTGTGGAACATCCCATACTAATGGAGTAGGAATTCTTATGGATGAAAACATAGCAAAAAGTGTTTTAGGACATTGGGCAATATCAGAAAGAGTTCTCCTTGTTAGATTCAGAGGACAATCATTTGATTTAGCAATTATACAGGTATATGCACCAACAACAGATGGAACAAATAAGGATACAGTATAGATAAATTCAATGAAGAGCTTGAACAAGCAAAGAATGGATGCAAATCTGAAGATATTGTTATTGTCATGGGAGATCTAAATGCTAATTAGGACAAGGTGCTGATGGAAATACCATAGGAAAATTTGGACTAGGGGAAAGAAATGAAAGAGGTGAGAAATGGGTCGAATGGTGCAAGATGAATAATCAGGTCGTTATGAATACCTACTTTAAAAACCATCCAAGACACTTGTGGACCTGGAAAAGTCCAGGTGATAACACTAGAAATCAAATTGACTTTATTACTATAAACCAAAGATTTAGAAACTCAGTGACTCAATGCAAAACATATCCAGGTGCAGACTGTAATAGTGACCATAACCCAGTAGTATGTCATGTAAAAGTAAAACTTAAAAAACTAAACAAGCAAAACTCTGAACAATCCCTTGACTACTTGCAATTAATTAAATAAGAAAACTTAAGAAAAAAATTTACAATTAAAGTAAGGAATAGATTTCAAAGTCTAGAAATAGAATCTGTTGAAGATGATAGCAATCATGTAGAAACGAAATTTAACTCTCTAAAGGATGCCTTGGTAGAATCAGCAAAGTCAGTGATTACTAAAAAAGAAAAAAGCACAAAGAATAAATGGATGACAGATGAAATCAAAAATCTAATGGAAGAAAGGAAATGGAAGAAAGCAAATCCTATAGAATATAAGTCCTTAGATAAAAAAGTTAAAAGCTTATGTCAAAAAGCCAAAGAAGAATGGTTAAACCAGGAATGTGAGCAAATAGAAAGAATCCCTATTACTGATCCAAAAAGGTTACATCAACAGATCAAGAATATCACTGGTAAAAAGCCCCTCTGTTCGAATATCTAACGAGGATGTCATGAACAGAGCAAACACAAAAAGAGAAATAATGTATGAGATTATGAAAAGGCAACGTAACTTCATTGGACATGTGATTAGGAAAGAGGAGTTAGATTGCATGGTAATTATGGGAAAGATTGAAGGGAAGAAAGCAAGAGGAAGGCAAAGACAAATGATGATAGAGACTGCAGCCAGAGGACTGGAAATGAATACCAATGAATTGATCCATTTGACCTGAAACAGGAGTGTGTGGTCCATGGCAGTCAAAGCTCAAATTGGGCATGGCACCTGATGATGATGAGAATGTAATTAGAAAGTTTTACTTAATAATCTGGCAGTTAAGGGGCCTTTAGTGAAGAGCGATGAAAATATATACTCAGTGGCCACTTTATGAGGTTAATCTGTACTCCTGCTCATTAATGCAAATATCTATTCAGCCAATCATGTAGCAGCAACTCAGTACATGCAGACATGGACAAGAGGTTCAGTTGTTATTCAGACCAAACATCAGAATTGGGAAGAAATGTGATCAAAATGACTTGGACTGTGGAATGACTGTTGTACTAGATGGGGCGGTTTGAATATCTCAGAAACTGCTGAGCTCTTGGCACTTTCACACACAACAGTCTCTAGAGCAGGGTTTCCCAACCTTTTTTATACCATGGACCACTGCCATTAACTGAGGGGTCATGGACCCTAAGTTGGGAAACCTTGTTCTAGAGTTTACAGAGAATAGTGTAAAAAACAGAAATTATCAGTGAGCAGCAGTTCCGTGAGCGAGAATGCCTCGTTAATGAGAGAGCTGAGAGGAGAATGGCCAGACTACTTCAAGCTGACAGTAACTCAAATAAACATGCATTACAACAGTGGACTGCAGAAGAGCATCTCTGAATACACAACACGTTAAACAGAAGACCATGAACACACACTCACTGGCACTTCATTAGGTACAGAAGGTACCCAACATAGTGCCCACTGAGTGTATACCTGCATATTTGTACCTTCTGGAATGCTTGATTCCCAACCTTGTTGATCTAGTATCCATTCCTATGGTGTAATTGGGCCCTATGGGCCAGAGGGGCCTTTTAGGGTGCTTTATCTCAAATAAAAATAACCCAGATGATGGTTATTATCACTCATTTAATTATCCTGCACTTTTGCCTTGTCCTATCTCTTCAACCTTCTCTCCAGAACCAGCCACCTTCCTCCCTTGCCCCATTATTTAATTTAAAGTCATATTTACAGCCTCAGTTATTCAATCTCCTGTGATAGCTAGCTTCATGCGAAGGCTGCCCCAGTAGAATAGCTTTCTCGTTCAGTATTGGGGCCAGCGCCTCTTGCACAAAGCAGTCCACTCATACTTTCAAGTCTCCCCTGCCCTCAGGCCTACCGCTCCTTGATCTAATATAATTTTTAACGTTTATTCTTGACCCAGTGCCAATGAGGTAATAATCCAGGGATTATTATCTTTCTGCTTTTGCTTTTCGATTTGGGCTCTGGTGGCTCACACTCTTTCTGCCAAATCTCACTGTCTGTCTAATCTATGTTGTCGATCCCCACATGGACGGCAACTAAACAGTTCCCCTTTCACACCACGTTGCTCTTCTGCCCTGAGGTTACAGATTGTATGGCGCTATTACAAAGAAGACTAGGAGCAATCCCTCGTGTACTGATGAAGGGCTTTGGCCTGAAACCTTAGATCTTCTTCCACAGTTGCTGGATACTTACAGAAGGTGTGAAGGTTGTAAGCTTTAATCAGGTCAGCGAGAGATGAATATTGGGTTATGACTAGTTATAAGAATTGAGTTGGCCTATTTACAGAATAAATATCATACTGGTGTACACGTATCCCACAAGTCAGTGCCATTTAATTCCACAGGGCTAGTGACAATATGGTCGCAGTTCTCTGAAGTACTTGGGATTCAGTTTTAATAAGGATTCATCATTCCATTATTCAGTGCAGACAAGCAAGCCATCCTCTAAGGCTTTTTAAACCTGTTTTTCAGTTCAAGTTTCTCCAATCATTCAACTTGTACAGCTGTGAAGGAGGTTGAGTGGGCCCATCGAATCTATACTGTTGAGAATTCTGAGCATTTAAAATAGCCCAAAGTTCAAAGTTCAAAGTAAATTTATTGCCACAACACGCATATGTTACCATATGCCAGCTTGAGATTTATTTTCTTGCAGGCATTTACAGGAAAAAAGAAATGCAATAGAATTTTCTGAAGCAGACCAAAACAGCCGATGTGCAAAAGAAGACAAACTGTGTGAGTAGAAGCGATACAGAGCGCGTGAGTTGCCAAAAGTCCTTGAAAATGAGTCTGTAGGTCAAAGAATCAGTTCAGAGTTGTGATGAGTGAAGTTATTCATGCCAGTTCAAGAGACTGATGGTTGTAGGGTAATAACTGTTCCTAAAACTGATGGTGTGGGACCTGACGGTTCTGTGCCTCCTGTCCGATGGTTGCGGTGAGAAGTGGGCAAGGCCTGGATGGTGGGGGTCCTTGATGATGGATGCTGCTCTCTTGTGGCAGCTCTTCCTGTTAACCGTACTCAGTTCTCTCAGAGTGAGAAGCTGCCCAGTCAGGAGAGAGCTGATTTATTCTCCCAGAGTGAAGTGACTTTCCTGCCCCAGAAGAGTGCGAAGGCTTCATTACTGAGTATGTGCATTGTTAGGTGTTAAGGGAACGGAGGGACATGGTGTTAGTGCGGGAAGGTAGTACTGAGCTAGAAGATCGTTCAGTGATCTCAGTGAGTGACAGAGCAGCGACATGGCCCAGTTCAAAGGAGGACTAACCAATCTAACAGTAGCATCGCGGTGAGTGTAAAGCTTTATGACACCACTGATTGGAAGATTGGGTTTCGATTCCAAATGATGCCCTGGTTAGAGTAAATAGGCTGCGGACATGCCATGTTGGTGCCAGAGGCATGGCGACACTTGCGGGCTAGCTCCAAGCACACCTTAAGGCTGCGTTGGTCATTGATGCAAATAAAACATTCGGCTGCTTGCTTTGATGTACAAATAAAGCTCATCTTTAATCAGAGCATGTTAGCTCTACTCTTCTTCTTAAAGGTCAATACACAGTTTAACCTCTTAATAGGTTTTTCAGTCAGCATATCAACTTGTGGTGATTCACATATAAGAATACCCAGGTCCAGAAGAATACTAACACCATTCAGTACTATACCCCTTTCCGCTAAATCCTCAGTAATAACATGAACCATGATATATACTGTATACGTACCTTGATCCAAGTGACCAGCAGTTCTCAGCAAGATCCCAAACTCAGCTACAAAGGAGGCAAAATCACACCCATAACCCCAGAAACATTTGCCTACTCTCCTACTGAATTCCCTAACGCCAATGTTTTCTAGAAGGT
Organism: Mobula hypostoma; assembly: GCF_963921235.1. Classification (NCBI taxonomy): domain Eukaryota; kingdom Metazoa; phylum Chordata; class Chondrichthyes; order Myliobatiformes; family Myliobatidae; genus Mobula; species Mobula hypostoma. The sequence goes on from NC_086107.1 coordinate 11,169,542, forward strand.
TCTCCTTTAGCTATACCTCAAGGCCACAAACTAGAGGTTCACGAGAATGATTCCTGGATTAGAAGGCTTATCGTATGAGGAGCATTTGATGGCTCTGGGCCAGTGCACACCGGAATTCAGAAGAATGAGGGAAGGTCTCATTGAAACCTATCAAATGCCTCAGTAGAGTGGATGTGGAGAGGATGTTTCCCATGATGGAGGGGGTCTAAGACTAGAGGACACAACCTCAGAATACAGGGACATCCATTTAGGATGGAGATCAGGAGGAATTTCTTCGGCCAGAGGGTGGTGAATCTGTGGAATTTGTTGCCACAGGTGGCTGTGGAGGCCATGTTATTGGGTATATTTAAGGCAGAGGTTGATAGGTTTTTGGTTAGTCAGGGCATGAAGAGATACAGGGAGAAGGCAGGAGATTGGGGCTGAGAGGGAAATGGATCAGTTATGATGATTTAGTGGAGCAGACTCAATGGACCAAATAGCCTAATTCTACTCCTGTATATTATGGTATTATAATTAGAATCTAGGAAAACTACGATCAATTAACATGGGAAAAGCCCTCCAGCCCACTGAGTCCAGGCTGACCATCGAACCCCCACTTCAATTGTACTGATCCCATTTTATTCCCCCTTCACCTCCCCACTCCCCCCAGAACAACGTACACAGGATGTTGAAGGAACTCAGTAGGTCAGGCAGCATCTATGAAAATGAATAAACAGTCGATGTTTTGGCTGAGACCCTTCATCAGGACTGAGACGGAAGGGGGAAGATGCCAGAATAAAATGGAAGGGGGAGGGGAAGGAGGCGAGCTGGAAGATGATGGGTGAAACCAGGTGAGTGGGAGGAAGGGTGAAGTGCTAGAGAAGAAGGAATCTGATAGGAGAGGAGAGTGGAAAACAGGAGAAAGGGAAGGAGGAGGGGACCCAGGGGGAAGTTATAGGCAGGTGAGAAGAAGTGAAATGTCTGATTGGGGAATAGAGCAGGGGGGCAATTGTTTGCAGGAAGGAGATATCGAACATCATGCCATCAGGTTGGAGGGCGCTCTGACAGAATATAAGGTGCTGCTCCTGGCCCTTGAGGGATGTCTCAAGAGGAGACCATGGATTGACAAGTCGGAATGGGAATGGGAATGGGAATTAAAATGTTTGGCCAGAATCTACCACTCACCTTCACACAAAGAGCAACTGAGAGTGGACAGTCACCTTACCAGCCTGCACGTTTTTAGCACGTGGGAGGAAATGCAGAGAGCGTACAAATGTAACACAGAGAGCAGCGGAAATCAGCACCGAAACCCAATCAGTGGAGCTGTGAGCTAACAATCCCACTCGATGCATCGTTATGCTCTCCACAGCGGAATTTGAACTCATTTTCCCGGATCAAAATAGCTGATCAACTTGATTCTTCATCTACACCTACATGTATTGCTGCGGTGTGTTGGTGTTATATGCAACAAAAAACAACTTTCAAATATTATAAAGAATAAATAATTAGATATAAAATATAAAGTTAGAGGTTAAAGTAGAGTGGAGTGGGTGGTAGGGGAGTGTAATTGATCAGATTAACTGCCTGGGGGAAGAAACTTTTAAGATTGTACAAAGTTTTTGTCTTTATAGTCCTTCTGTGCTTTTCAGAATTGTGCTTTTGGAAAAGGCAGTTTGCAGGTTGGGTTGTGTCCACAATAATTTCTACTGCCCATTTTTTTGTCCTGGACACATACAAGTCCTGCAGTGATGGTAAACTGCAGCGGGTGACCCTTTCTGCTGTCGTGACAGTTCACTGTAGTTTTTGTACATTGTGAGAGAATGCTGCACCAAACCAGACAGTAATGGCTGGTATGAGGATGCTCTCTATGATGGCAGTGTAGAATTGAACCAGTGTGTTCTGGCGAAGATGAAATTTTATCAACTGCCTCTCTCTCTTCCTCTCTCTCCTCTCCTCTGCACTTGAATGCCCATCAGTATGATTTTAGCTATCTCTGACTTCCTTGGAACTAATGACTGATCACCTTCGTCCATTTCACACATGAGCAGTGAGATTACTAGCAGGTGCAGACAGACCAAAATATCCCCTGACATTACAGTTTGCCACTGGAGTGGAAAATTACATGGAAATGTTAAATTAAGTAAATCCCATTTGGCAAATGGAATAAAATTGATCATCTATCAGTTAATTCCAGGGGTGAAAGGGAGGAGTTTGAAAGAATGTGGTGACTCAAGGAAAGAAGGAATAAAATACCTGGTTACTTGTGAGGTTAATTCATCTCTGGGATTGTTAATACACAGCCAAAAATTAGAGGCTCCGGTATCAATTGGATAAGTTCCTGGTTATTTAATCTCTTCTGAGTTACCGCTCACCCTAAATGGATTTTCTTTTGTGTGTCTCTGTTCTTCCTTGAGATGCACAGTAGGGATTGGTGGCAAGGGCAGCGATCAGTATCTGGCTCAACCCTAGGAGAACACCTTCACCTCACAGGGCCCTGAGTCGCCTCCTCTATCCACTACAGTTTGTGGGGTGAAGGAACTCCCCGAGCGTTGAGCCATCCGCGCCCAAGTCAGGATGGAGTTTGACTTGGAGGGAAGCTATAGGGATCCTTGGTACTTCTAGATAGCGGAGGGGAGGGGGGCTACAGGTTTGGGGGCTTCTGCCAAAGGAAACCTTGCCAAGTAACTACAGTGACCAAAGGTCCATAAGTCTGTCCTCATTAGGGGAATGGTGATGGAGAGGGTAGCAACTTCAGCTTCCTTGATGCTATCTGATCTGACCAGGGACCAGCATGTAGGTGCTATCACATACAAGGTGCAACAGTGCCTCGACCTTTTTTAGAATTTGCGTCGATTCTAAAACTTCAAAAACCTTCTATAATACAGAGTACCCTAACTGGTTGTATCATGGCCTGATATACAAGGGGTGATGGATATGTTTGTGGCCTAAGGGAGAAGGAGTCAATTTTAGAAAACCTAGCACATTTATTTTTCAACGTAGTCCCCTCCTACGTTTACACACTTAGTCCAGCGGTCGTGGAGGATTCAGATCTTGGACCTCCAGAAAGTGTCCACAGATGGGTGATTGATAAGTTTGTGGCCTAAAGTAGAAGGAGATGAGTTATACAGCTCTCCTTACATGCACATGCAGGTCAATTCTTTGGGTGATTATGCAGAAAGTTTGAAGTTAATAACTCATCTCCTTCTACCTTAGGCCACGAACTTATCAATCACCCCTGCTGTGTTATTAACTTCAAACTTTCTGCATAATCACTCAAAGAGTCAAACTGCATGTGCATGTAAAGAGAGCTGTATAACTCATCTCCTTCTACCTTAGGCCACAAACTTATCAATCACCCCTTGTAGATGCACCAATTCCCAGGGACAGAAAAGTCTGCAGAAAGCACTGGATACAGCCCTGTCCACCACAGACAAAACCCTCCCCACCATTGAATGCATTTACAAGGAGTGCTGACTCAAGAAACCAGCATCCATTATTGAAGTAGTCCACCACCCAGGCCATGCTCTTTTCCTGCTACTACTATGGCACAGGAGGGAGGAGCCTTGGGTCCCACACCACCAGGTTCAGGAACAGTTAATACCCTTCAGCCATCAAGCTTTTGAACCGGCGTGCATAACTTCACTCACCTCAACTCTGAACTGATTCCACAACCTATAGGCTCACTTTCAAGGATTCTCAGTATGTGTGTGCATTTGTGTATACATAATTTGCACAATTTGTCTTCTTTGCTACCACATTACTTATCAGTCTTTGGTATTTATAGTTTTTCATAAATTTTATTGTGTTTTTTTATTTACCCTGTAAATGCCTGCAAGAAAAATAAATCTCAAGGCAGTATATGATGACATAATGTATACATATTTTGATATTTTGACTTTGCCTTTTGACAGCTTCCTTTCCCTGGGGGAGGTATGCCTGTCCCCTCCACAAATCCCACAATGACACGGCCTCTTGACGTTAATAATGACAGTCAGAGAGAAACGAGACAAAGTACAGGTAAATGGGAATAGTTGAGGATCTATTGGCATGAATGAGTTAGGCCTGATTCCATCCTGTATAACTCTGTAACTATGAATCGTAACACAGATTACAACATAGAAGTTAAAGTCAAAGTCAAACCGAAAGTACTGTAAGTGTTATTATGAAACTTCGCATATGTTACCATATAAAGTAAAATTACAAAGTTCAAAGTAATTTTTTTTATCAGAGTACATATGTGTCACCACCCACAAACCTGAGAGTCTTTTTTCCTGTGGGCATACTCAGCAAATCTATACAATATTAACTATAACAGGATGAATGAAAGATCGAGTAGGGCATAGAAGACAACAAACTGTGAAAATACAAATATAAATAAATAGCAATAAATAACAAGAACATGAAATAACAAGATAAAGAGTCCTTAAAATGAGATCACTGGTTGCAGGAACATCTCAATAGATAAGTGTAGTTATCCCCTTTTGTTCAAGAGCCTGATGCTTGAGGGGTAGTAATGGTTTTTGAACCTACTGGTGTGGGTCCCGAGGCACCTGTACCTTCTACCTGATGGCAGCAGTGAGGAAAGAGCATGGCTTGAGTGGTGAGGATCTTTGATGATGGACACGGTTTTTCTATGGCGATGTTTCATGTAGATGTGCTCAATGGTTGGGAAGACTTTACCCATGATATACTGGGCTGAATCCACTACCTTTTGTAGGATTTTCCGTTCAAAGGCATTGGTCTTTCCATTCCAGGCCATAATGCAGCCAGTCAATACACTCTCCACTACACATCTATAGTAGTTTGTCAGTTTTTGATATCATGCTGAATTTCTAGACTTCTAAGGAAGTAGAGGCACTGTCATGCTTTCTTTGCAAATAATTTTATATTTACATATAGGACTTTGAAATTCATTTTATTGCAGGCATTTACAGAAAAATAAAGAAATTCAACAAAATTTACAGAAAACTGTTTATAAACAAAGTCTGACAACCAATTATGAAAAATAAGACAAATTATGAAAACAAAATAATACTAAGAATATAAGTTGTAAATAGTCCTTGAAAGTGAGTCTGGTTGTGGAATCAGTTCAGGGTTGAGGTGAGTGAAGTTATCCACTCCAGTTCAGGAGCCTGATGCTTGTAGGGTAGTAACTGTTCCTGAACATGGAGTCGTGGGACCTAAGGCTCCTGTATCTCTTGCCCGATGGTAGTAGGAGGCTACCTACATGGAGGAATAATTTGCATCGATCAATTAACCTACTAGTCTCTCTTTCAGGAGCAGTAGAAAACACACGCAGCCAGCGGTCATGGGGAGAATGTGTTAAGCCTACACGATACTGCCCGGGAGAGTGTGTAAATACCACACAGTACCCATGGTCAGAATCGAACCTGGATCATTGTAGCTGTCAGGCAGCAGCTCCACTAACTTTGCCACTGTGCTGCCTCCTGGTAGCCTTGTGGTCTGAGCGGTTGCAACTGTTCTAAACTTTACTCAGCTCTGCACAGACTTGTATTTGTACAGTACCTTACTGTGTATAGTAGACTGGTGCTTAAGCTGGAGGACAAACATTTAGAGGCTACGGCTGTTGATCCCAGATATGTATTGGAACCCCACCAATTTTAATTCTTGGAGATTTAAGTTCAAAACAAAATAAATATGGAATTAAATTGTAATATCCATCATTGTCCTCCAAGAGGACTACAAACTTGTCATGGGGTTTGGAGGCTTGTGTGCCTCAGTGACGTGGAGAGCTATGTTGGCTGGAATCAGGGCTTTACGTTTTGACTCTTGGTAGGGTCACCCATGCCAAACAGTTCGAAGGGTGGAGGACAGACTAAGAGTGGTCCACCAGCCCTCGATGTTCAGGGCTCACAACTCTGTCGGGTGAAACAAAATTGTTATGGAAGCAGCAATGAGGAATTCTTCTACACATAAGTGTAATAGTATTCCTGAGTCTCCACATGAAGCTTTCATGACTGACAGTAGTGAAAACTGAGAAGAAGCTACTGACATGATGAAGGAAGTCCTGAACACCGCCAGAGATGGAGGACCATCATTGCTGCCCTAAATGTCAGTGGCGTAATTGGCTGTAAGTAAGTATCCATCACAGTGATTGTAAACACTACTTGTTTACTACCCTACAGGATTCCTTTCCTAGTATGACAAGATAGACAATTGACCTCACAATCTACCTCATCATGAACTTGCAGCTTATTGTTTACCTTCTCTGTAGCTGTTACCCGCTATTCTGAATTGTTACTGTTTTACCTTGTGCTGCCTCATTGCACAGTGTAATGATTTGATCTGTATGAACAGGTAAGCTCTGGAAGCGATTGGAAGTTAAAGTGCAGAAGGCAAATTACAAAGAGATTGGAGTTTCAAATGTTGTTCCAATTGTAACAGGGACTACACCTGGACTACAGTTTTGGCAGTGTGGGTGGAACATTTGGGGGTGGTGAAGAAGAGCTAAGCACCTGATAGAACATGCCTTTGGTACATTTATAACCTGCTCGTTAATGCATATACATTATCAGCCAATTATGCGGCAGCAACTCAGTACATAAAAACATACAGACATGGTCAATAGGTTCAGTTGTTGTTCAGATCATGCATCAGAATGCGGAAGCAATGTGATCTGACTGATTTGATTGGTGAATGATTGTTGGTGCCAGACAGAGTGATTTGAGTATCTCAGAAACTCCTGATCTCCTGGGATTTTCATGCACAACAGTCTCTAGATTTTACGGAGAACTGTGTAAGAAACAAGAAATGTGCAGGGAGTGGCAGTTCTGTAGGTGAAAAGGCCTTGTTAATGAGAGCGGTCCGGAGGAGAATAGCCAGACTGGTTCAAGCTGACAGGGAGGTAACAATAACTCAAATAACAACCCATTACAACAGTGGTGTTCAGGAAACAATCCATGAATGCACATCGAACCTTGAAGTGATGGAATACAGCACCAGAAGACCAGACACTTACACTCAGTATCCACTTTATTCGGTACAAGGGGCACCTAATAAAGTGTGTACTAAGTGTAGAACACAACAGGTCCTTTCGCCTTCAAAGCTGTGCTGATCCCTGCTGGTCAGCATAAGTATGATAGCCTGAAGGGTCAGTTTTTGTGCTGCGTAACTCATTGAGGATCTGCAAACCATTCAACATTATCTAGGAAATCCCGCACCTATAGGACATTCAAAAGAAGCTTTCAAAGGGTAATTACAGTACTTCCCTTTGAAAAGGGGAAAATTGCAGTGCCCTTGTGGCAAACCAGGGGAAAAGAAAGTTTTCAAACAGCTGGCAGATCCATAATGGGCCAAATAGCCTCCTTCTAACACCAGGCAGTGATACCAAACTCAGGCTCCACATGTAATTTGTCTCCCTGTCTAGATCAGCCTGATGCAAACTTGAACAGTCTAATTAACCTTGCTGCAAAGTTGAATTTTTTTCACATGGTCACTAACCTTCCAATGCAGAAGTGTTCTCAGGGTCAGTCCAATCACTCCAAACCCAATTACCTTACCGAGATTGCTTCACTTATCTCAAGGATTTGATGTTGAACTGTTTTGTTTAATACACACTCGACTGGGATTCCTGAACAATAGAAATCAGTCCATCACTACAGGGAGACTCGGCGATTCTTAGAGCTTTAATGAAGAGTACCTCTGTAAGATAATTATATTATTGAGTAGAAGTTTAAGAATCTTAGAACATCTGAACGCATTTCAAAATTCAAAAATTTGAAGTAAACTTTTTACCAAAGGAAACACATATGTCACCATATGCAACTCTGAGATTCATTTTCTTGTGAACATACCTAAAGCCATAAGAGAGTAATAACCATAATAGGATCAATGAAAGACTGCACCAGTTGGGCATTCAACCGGTGTGCAAAAGACAACAAAGTGTGCAGATACAAAAAGAAAGAATTAGTAATAATAAATAAATAAGCAATAAATATTGAGAACATGAGATGAAGAATCATTGAAAGTGAGTCCATAGGTTGTGGGAACATTTCAGTGAAGTTGAATGAAGTTATACCCTTTGGTTCAAGAGCCTAATGGTTGAGGGATAATAACTGTTCCTGAACCTGGCGGTGTGAGTCCTGATGTTCCTGTATGTTCTTCCTGATGGCAGCAGTGAGAAGAGAGTATCTCCTGTGGTCTTGAATTTCTGCTGGCTCTGACCATGCACTGAACATGAATATTCATATCTAAATTCTCTTTGGCACCATTTTCTCAGGATTTTAATTTACCTATGGTTCCGGAAATTTTCCATGAGCCCAATTTCTTTGACTTGCATACTCTCGGATACTTGTTAATGCAAATACCTAATCAGTCAATCACACGGCCTCAAATCAATGCATAAAAGCATGGAGACATCGTCAAGAAGTTCAGTTGTTTTTCAAACCAAATATTAGAATGGGGAAGAAATGTGATGTAATTGACCTTGACCGTGGAATGATTGTTGGTGCATGGGGTGGTTTGGGTATATCAGAAACTGCTGATCTCCTGGGAATTTCACGCACAATGGCCTCTGGAGTTTACAGGGAATAGTTCATAGTGCAAAAAAAGCAAAAGAAAAAATCCAGTGAGTGGCAGCTCTGAGGGTGAAAATGCCTTGTTAACAAGCGAAGTCGGAGGAGAATGGCCAGCCTGGTTCAAGCTGACAGGAGCCAGCAGTTTTGTTAGCTACCTTTCCCTGGAGGTTGACGTAGAAATGAATTTACACCCTCTGGGTTAAATGTCTAGAACCAGGGGTCACGATTCCAAAGCAAGGACTCAATCAAATTGAAGAAGGGTCTTAGCCCAACATATTTGCTGTTTATTCTCCTCCATAGATGCTGCCTGACCTGCTGAGTTCCTCCGGCATTTTGTGTGTGTTGTTTTGGATTCCAGCATCTGTGGAATCTCTTGTTTCTCAATCAACCATGATTGAAATGGGAAAAGCATATCAGAGACATGAGAGACCTTCATAGCTCAAAGTAAATTTATAATCAAAGTAAGTATACTATATATTACCATACACTTCATTGAGATTAAATTTCTTGCAGGCATTTACAGGAAAAAAAAACCATTGAATTTACAAATGCCTATATAGTGCATAAACAGACAAGAACCGACGATCAATGAGCAAAAGAAGACATACCATGCATACAAAAAAAAATCACATGGAGAACATGAGTTGTAGATATCTTGAAAGTCAATCTGTAGGTCGTAAATCAGTTCAGCGTAGCGGTGGTTGAAGTTATCAATGCTGGTTCAGGAGCCTGGTGGTTGTAGGGCAATAACTGTTCCTGACTGAACCTGGCAGTGTGGGACACAAAGCTCCTGTACTCACAACACGCTGGAGGAGCTCAGCAGGTCGGGCAGCATCTGTGGAAACAATGAGTCAACGTTTCGGGCCGGAACCCTTCGTCAGGACTGAAGAGGGAAGGGGCAGTGGCCCTGTAAAGAAGGTGGGGGAGGGTGGGAAGGAGAAGGCTGGTAGATTGCAGGTGAAAAACCAGTAAGGGGAAAGATAAAGGGGTGGGGGAGGGGAGGCAGGGAGGGGATAGGTAGGAAAGGTGAAGAAGGAATAGGGGAAAACACAATGGGTAGTAGAAGGAGGCGGAACCATGAGGGAGGTGATAGGCAGCTGGGGGAGGGGGCAGAGTGACATAGGGATAGGGGAAGGGAGGGGGAGGGAATTAGCAGAAGTTGAAGAATTCTATGTTCACACCAAGGGGCTGGAGACTACCTAGACGGTATATGAGGTGTTGCTCCTCCAACCTGAGTTTAGCCTCATCATGGCAGTAGAGGAGGCCATGTATGGACATATTTGAATAGGAATGGGAAGCAGAGTTGAAATGGGTGGCTACTGGGAGATCCTGTCTGTTGTGGCGGATGGAGCAGAGGTGCTTCCTGCCTAATGACAGTAGAGAGAAGAGGGCATGTCCTGGATGGTCAGGGTCTTCGAAAACATACAGAATCTTGCTTCATTGTGGCAGTGCTCCTTGTAGATGTGCTCAATGATGGGGGAGGTTTTTTCTGTGATGGACTGGGCTGTATTCTCCACTTTCAATTCACAAAAAAGTGCTGGAGGAACTCAGCGGGTCAGGTAGCAACTATGGAGGGAAAGAAACAGTTGACACTGGATTGAGACCTGACAAAACATTTTGTTCCTCAAACATGTTGTGTGTGTTGCCTGAAATGGGAAAAGATTTCCATACCCAGGGGATCAATAAAGGCCATCACTGAGTATTTTTCACTTTAGAGCTGGATATAGTTTTGTGTATTAAAGGAGTCATGAAATCTGGTATTGGTGCAGGAGAGTGCCATGGATTCACTATTGAATGCAAAGGGACAAAAGAACCGCTTCAGTTCCTTGGGTTCTTGGATGTGAAAAACAGAGATAGGAGCAGACGATTTGGGAATGCATGGGAGGGGTTGGAATTACAAAGATATTTGGCAGGAACTTGGGAGCCGAAGTTAGGAATGGATGCACTCAGGGAAATGCACAATGGAAATGTGGAGTTTGTTTAGGATCACTTGCATGGGGTTCTGGGTAGGTTTGTCCCATTGTGGCAGGGAAAGGATGGTAGGGTGAAGGAACCATGGTTGATAAGAGATGTGAACCATTTAGCCAAGAGGGAAAAAGAAGCTTACTTCAAGTTTAGGAAGCAAGGAGCAGACAGGGATCTAGAGAGTTACAAGGAAGCCTGGGGGCTGGTGGAGACAGATACGTTATAGACGTTTAAGAAACTCATAGATAGGCACATGCATGATAGAAAAATGGAGGGCCATGAGGGAGGGAAGGATTAGATTGAACTTAGAGTAGGTTACAAGGCTAGAACAACATTGTGGGCCGAAGGGCCTATACTGTACTGTAGTGTTCTGTGTTCTATGTTCTATGCAGTAGGATCCAGGGATCCCTATGTACTTCACTTACCTGCCCTCTTTCTCCATTTAGACCCTGTCTGCCTTGCAATTCCTTCTTCCAAATGCGTAGCCTCAGATTTTCCCACATTCAGCATCCATTTGCCAGTTTTTCACCTCCTCACACAATCTGCCGGCATTGTGTTGCAAAGTGGTAATCACTTCATCACAGCATGCCCACCCACCAACATTCACATCAGCAGCAAACTTGGATACTCAAACTGTGCCCTGTCTCTTCCTCCACATAAAAGAAATCACAAGTATTTGAAGGTCAAGCACTATTCTCATTGCGCACAATCGGTTACATTCTACCAGCCTGAAGAAGACCCATTTATTCTGACTAAAATTGATTTCCACTGTTTAAAAATAAGACATCACTGACTTAAGACAGGACGGGATGATTTTTCTCCCCACAAGTGGGTCACAGGTCTTCAAAGGGCAGCAGAGGCAGATGTAGACACGTTCCTGATAAGCAAGGGTTGAAGAGTTATCAGAACGTGGAGCTGTTAAGTTGGAATCAGAGCAATGGCATTTGAGTAAAGGAAGATTAAAAGAGAGAGCAAACAACAGGAATTCTGCAGATGCTGGAAATTCAAGCAACACACATCAAAGGTGCTGGTGAACGCAGCAGGCCAGGCAGCATCTCTAGGAAGAGGTACAGTCGACGTTTCAGGCCGAGACCCTTCATCAGGACGGAGATTAGAGGAGAGAGATTAGCTTTATTTATCGCACGTACATCAAAACATCGTAACACAGTGAAATGCATCATTTGCATCTATTACCAACACGGTCCGAGGAAGTGCTGTGGGTAGCCCACAAATGTTGTCATACTCCCAGTGCCAACATCGCATGCCCACAACTTCCGAACTCATTCGTCTTTGGAACATGGGAGGAATGAGGAGGAAACTAACGCAATTACGGGGGGAACGTACAAACTCCTTACAGGCAGTGGTGGGAATCGAACCCCAATCTACGATCATGGGTGCTGTAAAGCATTGCACTGACCTTTACAATGCTGTGAGGCCCTCCGTTGGTCAGGATCAGTCTTGGATGCTGCGTCCCAGCTGTCTACGTGATACACAAGCCAGGGCAGTACGATATTGAGAGCCACTGTTGCCCATGCAGCAGACTCCCCCTCTCCACACATCTGACGACTCCAAAGGAATGGCAGAGACTGATCCAGTTTTACACCAGCGGCATCACAGGAGTTGCCAGTCAGCTTTGAACTCAATGAAGGACTGTCTTCCAGCTCCGGATTTTTCCTTGGAGCTTACTCCCAAAGCATTAGATGTAGCCGCAAGACAGCGAGGGTTTGAGATCAGAGTTTTCCTTCTCCTGGTTGAGCTGCCAACCATAGCTGGCGAGCCCCAGCTGCCCAAAGCGACTGGTTTTAAGGCACCGGAAACCTGCCTTTTCCCCTTCTTCTGGCAGTAGAATCAGTTCTACTAGGCTTAGTAGCTAGGCCACACATGACGGCCAGGAGATGGATTTGGTTGTCAGAGGCCATTGGGAGCATTTAATAGGTAGTGGGAGCTTATCCCCATTACCAACCCTGGCTATAACAACCATAAGGACCACAATACTGTGCTGCCAGCATTAATTCCAAAGTACTTACTGGGACAGCTCAAGGGGCTTACTGCCTGTCATATTTCATACTGTCGAGGACTGGCACCTGTTCCTCTCATCTGAACAGGTTTGTATGTGACTGAATCCCCATAAGCATGGACACCTCATAACTGCTCCCTCAGTCCTGTTGCAATTAACGATAAACAATAAACACCACCTTTCCCGTGACATCTACATCTTGTTAATGAATAAACAAACCTCCGTGGGACATCGATTCACTGGAACTCCACCTCAGCAAAACCCACAGTCAATAAAGTTCGGGAAACAACACAACCTCATTTGTATTAATTCAAGGTAGTTATTGCCAATGCTGTGAGGAGCAGGGACTATGACTCACAACAAACAAGTTCCATTTTCAAACTAAACCGTTCATTTAAGGAAAGGGGAAACAAACGCAGCAGCTTGAAGATAATTTCTCCCAAAGAGTATAGAGTGCATGAGTAAATTGCAAATTGATTTATTAACATCAGGTGTTCCAAGGCACAGTGAAAAGTTTTCTTTTGTTTACCATCCACACAGATCAAATCATTGCATCAGAGGAAAACAGCGGAAAACAAAAGCAGAATGCAGAATAAAGTGTTACAGTTACGGAGAAAGTGAAGCACAGCCAGGCATTAAGGTGGAAGCCCATAACTGAGAAGCTTGTGAGATCAAGAATCCATCTTATCATACTAGGAGACATTCAACAGTCACAAGAGACACTGCAGAAGCTGGAAATCTAGAGCAATGCGCACAATGTGCTGGAGCTCAGCAGGTCAGGCTGCATCTATGGATGGGAATAAACAGTCCACAATTTGGGCCAAGACCTTTCATCAAGTCATACAAGAGCACGATAGAAATTGTCCTTGAGGCTGGATCATTGGGTATATGTAAAGAGGAGGTTGATAGGTTCTTAATTAGTACGGAATCAAAGGATATGAGGAGAAGGCAGGGGAGTGGGGTTGAAATGGAAAATAGATTAGCCATGATTGAATAGTGGAGCAGACTTGTTGGGCCAAAAGGCCTAATTCTGCTCCTATGTCTTATGGTATTTTGGTGATTGACGTACAGATTTTGTATAGAGATTTACTAAGCTTGATTGGCAAGGCAATTACCCAGTCATTTCCGCAATGGCTTGTTACAACAGCATCACTGTTTACCAATTTATTAACTTCATCAACTTCCCTAGCTTATGGTGGACTCCCGACCTGACAATCTACCTGGCACTTTACTGTCTGTCTATGCTACACTTTCTCTGTAGATGTAACACCTTATTTTATTCTTGGATAATTGAGTTAGCAAATTACCCTAGAAATCCAAGTTTTGTGGAAGCAGGGGCCAAATACATTGTTTGCCATTTCAGACTGATGTCAAAAATGATTTACATTATTTTAAAGAGGGATAGGCAGGGTGAATTCTCTTTTTCAGTTAATCTCACTATAAATTGATTGTCTAGCCTTGTACTGTGCCTTTTTGTGGGATCTTGCTGTGTACAAGCTGGCTGTTGCATTTCCAAGATGCGTAGCTGTGACCACACTTCAGAGCACATACATTGTTGAGGTCACATTTCGAGGGCTGGCCACCCTGTTATTAGAAGGCAGATTGGAGAGGGTGCAGAAAGGATTTACACTGATGTTACCAGGATTGGCGGCTTGGGTTATAAAGGGTGTCTGGAGAGTCAGGACTTTTTTATTGGAATGCAGGAGCTGAGGAGTGAATTATGGAAGGTTTATAAAATCAGTCCTCATTGTCATCATCATTATGTGCTGCGTTATATGACGTGAGCAATCATTTTTCCATGACCATAATTGTCCTTGGCAAATCTTTCTACAGAAGTGGTTTGTCATTGCCTTCTTCTGGGCAGTGTCTTTACAAGATAGATGATCCCAACCATTAACAGTACTCTTCGGAGGTTGTCTGCCTGGCGTCAGTAGTCGCATAACCAAGACTTGTGATATGCACAGCTGCTCGTATGACCATCCACCACCAGCTCCCATGGCTTCATGTTGCCCTGATTGGGGTGCTAAGCATGTGCTGTTGTTGTTCAGTCACTAAGTCAAGTCATGTGCTCATTGAACTTATCCGTAAGGTTTTCTTAGCAAATACTGGAGTGGGTTGCCATTTCCTTCTCCAGTGGACCATATTTACTCTGACTTCTCTATGACCTGTCCATCTTGAGTAGCTGGACATGGCACAGCTCATAGCGTCACTGCGATTCACAAGCCTCCTCACCACGACACGGTAACGGTCCACGAGGACCTTGCCCAATGGTAACCCGCAGGCCAGCGGAGGGAAAGAGCACCTCACACCTCCTTTGGTAAAGAAGTATCTCCATTCCGCCTAAGCCTAAGCCTTACAAGATGCTCCACAAGACCCCACTTAATGTAGAGGATGATGAAGTTCTGGTCGTGGAACTGTACAGCACAGGAACAGGCCTTACGGTCCACAATGCCTCTGCTGTCACAATACCAAATGAAACTAAATCTCTCCTGCCTGCACGTGACCTCTGCACACCGCTGTTCCACCGTGCTGTGCCTGGAAAGACGTCGATAAATGTCTTAATACCAAAGGGATCAAGTGGCACGAGAAGAAGGAAGGAACGGGCTACTGAAGGGATGATCAACCAAAAGACGGGGCTAGGTAGCTGCCCTAGGGTGACCGGCAGGCTTGCGGTGGGAAGGAGTGCCTTACACCTCCTTTGATAGAGACAGATCTCCACCCCACCCTTCGGGGTAGGGGAGTCTAAAACTAAAAGGCACATGCTCAAAGTAAAATCTTTAAAGGGACCTGTGTGGGACAACTTTTTTACACAGAGGGTAGTGGGTATATGGGATGAGGGACCAGAGGAAGTAGTAGAGGCAGGCACAATTACAATGTCAGCAGATTTGTGAACACAAGAGATTCTGCTACATGTTGGAAATCTCAAGCAACACGCACAAAACGCTGGGGGAACTCAGCAGGTCAGACAGCATCTATGGGGGGGAATAAACGGGTGATGTTGCAGGATAAAGGCACTTGGCCTGAAACGTTGACATAGGTGCTGCCTGCCCTGCTGTGTTTCTCCAGCATTTTGTGTGTGTTGGACAGGTTTATGGATTGGAACAGTTTAGAGCAGGGGTTTCCACCCTTCTTTATGCCTTGTTCTCCTACAATTAACCAAAGGGTCTGTGGACCCCCAGTTGGGAACCCCTACAACAGGAATTCTGCAGATGCTGGAAATTCAAGCAACACACATCAAAGTTGCTGGTGAACGCAGCAGGCCAGGCAGCATCTATAGGAAGAGGTACAGTCGACGTTTCAGGCCGAGACCCTTCGTCAGGACTAACTGAAGGAAGAGATAGTAAGAGATTTGAAAGTGGGAGGGGGAGGGGGCGATTCAAAATGATAGGAGAAGACAGGGGAGGGGGGGATGGAGCCAAGAGCTGGACAGGTGATTGGCAAAGGGGATATGAGAGGATCACGGGATTGGCAAAGGGGATATGAGAGGATCATGGGAAAGGGGATATGAGAGGATCATGCCCCTTGCCCATCCTCTGGGTTCCCCCCCACTTGTCTTTCTCCCCGGACCTCCTGTCCCATGATCCTCTCATATCCCCTTTGCCAATCACCTGTCCAGCTCTTGGCTCCATCCCTCCCCCTCCTGGCTTCTCCTATCATTTTGGATCTCCCCCTCCCCCTCCCACTTTCAAATCTCTTACTAACTCTTCCTTCAGTTAGTCCTGACGAAGGGTCTCGGCCTGAAACGTCGACTGCACCTCTTCCTACAGATGCTGCCTGGCCTGCTGCGTTCACCAACAGCTTTGATGTGTGTTGTTGGGAACCCCTGTTTGGAGGGATTTCAGCCAAATGCAGGCAGATTGGACTAGCTGAGCTAAGCAATTTGGTTGGTATTATTATCATTATTATTGAGATTCAGCACAGAATAGGTCCTTCTGACCCATCAGCCCCTTGATTTAATCCTAGCCTAATCATAGGACAATTTACAATGATAAATTAACCTACCAGCCAGTACATCTTTGCATTGTGGAAGGAAATCAGAGAACCCAGAGGAAACCCAGGTGGTCACGGGCAGAACATGCAAACTCCTTACAGGATGAGTTGGGTTGAAGGGCCTGTTTTCATGAGGTATAGCACCCATGCCTCTGCAGCTCAGGAGTTCTAGGTATGTTCCAAAATCCTGAAGGATGCTACACAAATGGAGATGCTTTCTTTCATATTCCATTCTTTTATAGCTGGTCTGTATTGCAACTAGCTGCCCTATAAAAATGCACAAAATTATGAGAGGCATACTGTAGGTAGGGTTGACATAGTGAAGGTGGACTTGACATACTGTGGGTAAGGTAGACATACTGTAGGTAAGATAGAAAAACTCTAAGTAGAGTAGACATACTATAGGTAGGGTAGACATACTGTAGATAGGGTCGACATACTGTGGGTAAGGTAGGCATACTGTAGATAGGGTAGACATACTGTGAGTAAGGTAGACATACTGTAGATAGAGTAGACATAACGTGGGTAAGGTAGACATACTGTAGATAGGATAGGCATATCGTGGGTAAGGTAGACATACTGTAAATAGGGTAGACAAACTGTAGATAGGGTAGACATACTGTAGGTGGGGTAAACATACTGTGGGTAAGGTAGACATACAGTAGATAGGGTAGACATTCAGCATCCTTGCCCAGGGCAGAATATCAGTTACTAGAGGACATGCATTTACATGCATTTAGAGTGATGCACAGTAGCCTAGCAGTTAGCGCAATGCTTTATCACACCTAGCATCACAGATCGGTGTTCAATTCCCACCACAGTCTGTAAGAAGTTTATACGTTCTCCCCATGACAGCAGGAGTGTCCTGCAGGTGCTCCAATTTCCTCCCATGCGTGGCTTGGTGAGTAGTAGGCATGCTATGTTGACCCCAGAAGCGTGGCGACAGTTGCTGGCTGCCCCCAGCTCAATACTCAGACTGTGTTGGCTGTTAATGCAAAAGCATTTCACTATATGTTTCAATGTACATGTACTAACCTGGACAGGTACCTGAATGGTAGAGGTATGGACCGCCATGGTCCCAGTGCAGGATGATGGGTGTAGGCAGTGTAAATAGTTTCAGAATGGACTAGATGGGCTGAAGAGCCTGTTTCTGTGCTGTCCTTTTCTATGACTCAAATGAAGCTAATCTTTCCTTTTTAAAAAAATGTTAATTTCTAGGGTGCAAGGGGGGCAAGTTCAAACAAGAAGTTCTGGGGGATAAGATAGATTCTTGATTGGCCAGGACATGAAGTGATACGGGGAGAAGGCAGAAGACTGGGGTTGAGAGGAAAACTGGACGAGCAGACATGATGGGCCAAATGGCCTAATTCTGCTCCTATATCTTACGATCTTATAATAGTGTTTCAGGGGTTGTTTGATTGGCATATGAATATGCAGGGATGGGAGGATGTGGATCAAGGGCACTTAAAAGAGATTTAGTTAAATTCAGCATCATGTTCGGCACAAAAATGTCCTGGGCCAAAGAGCCTCTTTCTGTGCAGTACTGTTCTACGTTCAATATTCAGCTATCTAAGTTGGATCAAACCTTTAGCATAAATACCCCTAAAAGACCACCTCACAGTATATAGACAACCTTACTGCATAAGTATGACAAACAATGAGCCAACAATAAGTGCCATCAATTATTAAAGAAAGCCCAACAGAATCATAAATATTTGATGTTAACCTTCTAGTTCCCTTGATAATTGCTTCTGAAAATGCCACACTCTATCCCATCACCACACTCCTACCTTTTCCCACTGTAATCGCCCTCATACAATCAGTCTTCCTCACAATCTAAGTAGATCCTTCAGAGGCGGAGTGAGAGCAATGTATTATGTGTCATTGTGCGTGAACATAAATGACATGACTGATGAGAATTACAAGAGAGCTCAATCTTTCAGTAAGCTGTGAATAATATCGGTCTTTAAGACAACTCAAGCAAATACTAAATAAGTTCTGCAGCCCTATAAATATTCCATACTGAGCCACAGTGGGTGAGAATTTAACTTGGCAATCTTTTAGCAATTTAGCAAAGAGTGAAAACTGAATTTCCCCTCAATTATTTCATATTTCATCAAACTTAACCAGGATTTGTAAATCAAAGCCAAATAATGTATTGCAATGCAGTCAGATCACAATAATTAAAATTAAGTTGTGGGCATGCTATGTTGACAAACACTGAACTCCCTCCCGAGGTCTCATCAGTAATGAAGTAACAGTAGTGTTATACTGTTTATTTTTTTAACTTGTCTCATAAATGCACCTTTCGCTGAACATTAATCTTCTGCATTTGTAAATTTATTTGCATCCAGTACCAGGGACCCCCACCACTCAGGACATACTCTCATCACTGCCATCAGGAAGCTGGTACAGGAGCCTCAGGACCCACACCACCGGGTTCAGGAGCAGTTACTACCCCTCAACCCCATCAGGCTCTTGAACCAAAGGTGTTAACTTCACTCGCCCCATCATTGAAATGTTTCTACAACCAATGGACTCACTTTCAGGGACACCCTTCATCTTATATTCTCGATATTTACTGATTATTTGTTATTATTATTTCTTTCTTTTTGTATTTGCGCAGGTTGTTGTCCTCTGCACCCAAGCTGGGTGGTCTTTGTTTAGTTCTGTTATGATTATTATTCTATAGATCTATTGAGTACACACAAGAAAATGAACCTCAGGGTTGCATATGGTGACATACCTGTACTTTGTACTTTGAACTTTGAACATTGTGGTAATATTGCTTTACGTATTGTGTGTGAGTTACGTGTACTGCGTTGTACACTTCGGTCCAGAGGAACGTCATTTTGTTTGCCGGTATACATGTACATGGTTGAATGACAACAAACTTGAGCTTGAACTTGTGGCAACACTCGGAGGCAGGCCAGCACGATCCTTGCTGATTTAATTTTATGCAAGTGACTCATTTCACTGTATGTGTCAACGTACGCGTAACAAATAAAGTTCATCTTTATATTTATCTTTCATAACAATGATAAATACTGGAAGAAGTCAGCAGGTCAGGCAGCTCCTCTGGAAAAGAGCAGCTCAAAGTCCAGTTACTATTGATGTACATATATGTCACCACCTACAAAGCTGAGATTCAATTTCTTGATTTACTCAGTAAATCAAATAGCAACAGTAGTATTAACGAAAGACTGAACCTACAGGGCGGGCAACTAGTGTGCAAAAGACAAGGATCTCTGCAAATACAAAAAGATAGATAAATAAATAGATAAATAAACAAGCACGCAATAAATATCGAGAACATTAGATGAAAGGTGCTTGAAAGTAAGTCCATAGGTTGTGGGAACATTTCAGCGGTGGGACAAGGGAAGTTATCCCTTCTGATTCAGGACGCTGATGGTTATGGTGTCCGATCGACTACAGCATTTTTTTCTTTTTATTTTAGAACTCTGACATAAGATCAAAAGACCATAAGACATCAAAGCAGACTTAGGCCACTCAGCCCATCGAGTCTGCTCTGCCATTTCATCATGGCTGATCCATTTCCCTCTCAATTCCATTTTCCTACCTTTAATACACATTGACCTGGCCTCCACAGGTGCTTGTGGCAATGAATTCCATAGATTCATTAGCCTCTGGCTAAAGGAATTCCTCCTCATCTCTGTTCTAAATGGACATCCCTCTATTCTGAGGTTGTGTCCTTTGGTCCTTGACTCCCCCACTATAGGAAACATCTGCTCTATCTAGACCTTTCAACATTCAATAGGTTTCAATGAGATCCTCTCTCATTCTTTTAAATTCCAGAGAGTACAGGCCCAGAGTCATCAAACGCTCCTCACGTGATAACTCTTTCATTCCTGGAACCATGTTTGTGAACCTCATTTGAACTCCCTCCCATGTCAGCACATCCTTTCTAAGATAAGGAGTCCAAAACCACTCACAATACTCAAAGTGAGGCCTCACCAGTGCCTTATGAAGCCTGAGCATTACATCCTTGTTTTTATATTCTAGTGCTCTCAAAATGAATGCAAATATTGCGTTTGCCTTCCTCACTACCAACTCGACCTGCAAGTAAACCTTCAGGGAATCCTGAACAAGGACTCCCATGTCTCTTTGCACCTCGGACTTTTGAATTTTCTCCCCATTTAGAAAATAGTCTACACTTTTATTCTTTTTACCAGGTACACGACTATACACTTCCCAACACTGTATTCTTTCTGTCATTTCTTTGCCCATTCACCTAGACCGTCTAAGTCCTTCTGTAGGCTCCCTGCTTCCTCAACGCTACCTACCCCACCATCTATCTTGGTGTTGTCCACAAACTTGACCAGAAAGCCATCAATTCCATTATCCAAATCATTGACACACAAAGGTGTGGTCCCAATGCCAACCCTGAAAACAACACCATAAGCCAGGCAACATCGGTGGAAAAGAGTAAACAGTTGACGTTACGGGCCGAGACTCTTCATCAGGGCTTGAGATAAAAGATGAGAAGTCAGAGTAAGAAGGTGGGACTGACCTGTCAGAATGGGATTGGGAAGTAGAATTAAAATGGGTGGCCACTGGAGATCCTGCTTTTTCTGGTGGGTGGTGTGTAGGTGCTCGACCAAACGGTCTCCCAATCTCAGGTCTCACCGACATACAGGAGACCACACCTGGAGCAGCAGGTACAGTAGGTGACCCCAACAGACTCACATGTGAAGTGTCACCTCACCTGGAATGACTGTTTAGGGAAGACCTGTAGGGGCAGGTGTAGCACTTAAGGATAAGTGCCAGAAGGGAGATCAGTGGGGAGGGACAAATGGACGTCCACCACAAAAAACAGGATCTCCCAGTGGCCATTTTAATTCTACTTCCCATTCCCATTCTGACATGTCAGTCCATAGTAGTCCTCTACTACCGCAATGAAGCCACATTCAGGTTGGAGGAGCAACACCTTATGTTCTGTCTGGGTAGCCTCCAACCTAATGGTATGAAATTTGATTTCTCAAACTTCTGGTAATTGCCTCCCCCCTCATCACCACTCCCCACTCCCTTTTCCCTCTCTCACCCTATCTCCTTTCCTCCCCATCACCTCCCTCTGGTGCTCCTTTCTCATCCCTTTCTTCCATGACCTTCTGTCCACTCCTATAAGAACATGAGAAATAGGAGCAGGAGTCGGCCATCTGGCCCGTCGAGCCTGCTCCACCATTCAGTAAGATCATGGCTGATCTGGCCATGGACTCATCTCCACCTACCTGCCTTTTCCCCATAACCCTTAATACCCCTACTAAGCAAAAATCTATCCAACCTTGTCTTAAATATATTTACTGAAGTAGCCTCCACTGTTTCATTGGGCAGAGAATTCCACAGATTCACCACTCTCTGGGAAAAGCAGTTCCTCCTCACTTCCATCCTAAGTCTACTCCCTGAATCTTGAGGCTAAGTCTCCTAGTCCTTGTCTCACCTACCAGTGCAGACAACTTTCCTGCCTCTGTCTTATTTATTCGTATCATAATTTTATATGTTTCTATAAGATCTTCTCTCATTCTTCTGAATCCCAGTGAGTACAGTACCAGGTAATTCAATCTCTCCTCATAGTCTACACCTCTTCAGGAATCAACCTGATGAACCACTTCTGCACTGCCTCCAAAGCCAGTGTATCCTTCCTGAAGTAAGGAGACCAGAACTGCACACAGTACTCCAGGTGCAGCCTCACCAGTACCCTGTACAGTTGCAGCATAACCTCCCTGCTCTTAAATTCAATCCCTTTAGCAATGAAGGCCAACATTCCATTTGCCTTTTTGATAGCCTGCTGTACCTGCAAACTAACCTTTTCTGATTCATGCACAAGCACTCCCAAGTCTTTCCTCAGGCAATGGCACTCCAGAGCAAACAGCCCAAGATTATCCAGTCTCTTGTGATCATACGTACCCTCTAAACCAGGCACCATCCTGGTAAACCTCTTCTGAACCATCTCCAAAGCCTCGATATCTAACTAAAGTTTTATAAAGTTGCAATATAACCTCCTGACTTTTAAACTCAACACCTCAACTAATAAAAGCAAGCATTCCAAAACACAAACAGGAGAAAATCTATAGATGCTAGAAATCCAAGCAACACACACAAGATGCTGGAGGAACTCAGCAGGCCAGGCAGCATCTATGGAAAAGAGTACAGTCAATGTTTCCTGACAAAGAGTCTCAGCCCAAAGCGTTGACTGTACCCCTTTCGGTAGGTGCTGCCTGGCCTGCTGAGTTCCTCCGGTATTTTGTGTGTGTTGCAAGCTTTCCATAAGCTTTCTTAACTACCTTATCAACCCATGTAACCACATTCAGTGAGCTATAAACCTGGATCCCAAGATCTTTCTGCTTTCTTGTCAGCCACGGTTGCATCATCTTGTTTTTAGAATACTACTGCTTTGGGATAGTTCTATCCTGCACCTTCTGAATCGCTCCCAGAAACTCCAGCTATTGCTGCTCTGCTATCATCCCTGATAATGTCCCCTTCCAATCAACTTTGGCCAGCTCCTCTCTCATGCCTCTGTAATTCCCTTTACTCCACTGTAAAACTGATACATCTGACTTTAACTTCTCCCTTTCAAAATGCAGGGTGAATTCTATCTTGTGATCACTGTCTTGTAAGGGTTCCTTTACCTTAAACTCCCTGATTAACTCAGGTTTATTGCACAACACCCGATCCAGAATAGCTGATCCCCTAGTGGACTCAACCACCAGCTGCTGTAAAAAGCCATCTCACAGGCATTCTACAAATTCTCTGTCTTGGGATCCAGCAACAACTTGATTTTCCCAGTCTATCTGAACATTGAAATCCCCAATGACTATCGTAACATAGCCCTTTTGACAAGCCTTTTCTATCTCCTGATGTAATTTGTAGCCTACATCTTGGCTACTCTTCAGAGACCTGTATATATCTCCCATCGGGATCTTTTTACCCTTGTAGTTTCTGAACTCAACTCACTAGGACTCTAAGTCTTCTGATCCTACATCACCTCTGTCTAAAGATTTGATTGTAATTTTTTACCAACACCACTCCCTCTGCCTAGCCGCCTGTCCTTTCGATACAATGTGTATCCTTGGATTATGACTTTCTTTCAGCCACAACCAAGCAATGCCAATCTCTAAGTCCACTACAAGATCATCTACCTTATTCCGTATACTGCGTGCATTCAAATATAACACCTCCATTCCTGTATTCATCACCCTTTTTGGTTTTGTCCCCCCGTTATACTGTAACTCAATCCACTGACTGCAATTTTGCTCCACCATCTGCTTGTCCTTCCTGATCGTCTCACCATCCTTTGTTGACACTTGAGTGCCAACTGCTCCATCCTCAGCCCTATCACTCAAGTTCCCACCCCCCTGCCGAATCAGTTTAACCCCTCCCCAACAATTTTAGCAAACGTGCCCGCAAGGATCTTTGACCTCCTCAGGCTCTGGTGTAACCCATTCATTTTTGTACAGGTCATATCTTCCGCTGAAGAGATCCCAATGATCCAGAAATCGGAACATCTGCCCCCTGCACCAGTTCCTCAGCCACGCATTCATCTGTCAAATCATCCCATTCTTACCCTCACTGGCATGTGGCACAGGCAGAAATTGATAGATTACTACCCTGCAGGTCCTATTTTATAGCTTCCTGCCTACGTTCTCTCTTCAGACCTCCTCCTTTTTCCTACCTATGTCATTGGTGCCAATATGTACCAAGACTTCTGGCTGCTCACCCTTCCTCTTTAGAATGCTGTGGAGCTGATCTAAGGTGCCCCTGGTCCTGACACCAGGGAGGCAACATACCACCCAGGTGGCTCAAACCTTTGTATCATAGACAAATACCATTAAGCAAGGGGTCGTGGACCTTAGGTTGGGAATCCCTGCTCTATCATGCCCACAGCATTTCATGCCTACTCCTCTAACTATGGAATCCCCTATCATGACTGCAGTTCCCTTCTCTCCCCCTTCCCTTTTCAGGCACAGTGCCAGACTTGGTCACTGTGGCTCCCACCCGGTAGGTCATTCCCTCCAACAGTATCCAAAACAGCATATTTGGCATTGAGGGCAATGGCCACAGGGGTACTCAGAACTGGCTGAGCATTTCCTTTCCCTCTCCCGACAGTCACCCAGGTTCCTGCCTCCTGCAGCTTACGGGTGACTATCTCCCGGTGGCTCCCTCCTCAGCTTCCCGTCTGAGACAAACGTCATCAAGCTGCAGCTCCACTCCCTGAACGTGTTCTCTGAGGAAGTGTAGCTCGGTGCATCTGATGCAGATATGGCCATCCAGGAGGCTGCAGGTCTCCCAGGATTCCCACATCTTACACGGGGAGCACAGTACAGCCCCTGGAGCCATGTTCACTGCTCCAACTATGTACCAACAGATGAAAAATGAAGGATCAAGAAGAAGAAACATACTGGACACTTACCTTGCCCAAGCCTGTTCTCAACGAAGCCTCCTCAGTCTAACAACGGTCCACTCACACATTGGCTACTCTTCTTGTCCCCGCCTTTATTTTTATTTTTCCTTGCTAATGAACTGCGATTTGTAAAACAGCGAAAGCCTGCAAACACTCCTTTTTTCCACAAAGGATTCTTTTAAAATATTCCTTTAAATGAACTAAAATAAGGAAAACAGTAGAGTGGAAGTAACAATCAGCCATTCTAAGGTCACTTACAATTTTTCAACAGCACTTTCAAAGTTCAAAGTAAATTTATTACTGAAGTATGGTGTATGTCAGCATATACTACCCTGAGATTCATTTTCTTGCAGGTATTTATAGTAGATCAAAGAAATGGCACAGAATCAATGAAAAACTACATGTTCATCTTGTTCAGGTAGATGGGTTCTGTGGTTTATTGTGGTCTGCTTTTTAAAAACCACAGACTAACTTCATTCGAAAAATATCGAAATCGTACATTAGCCAAGGTAGAGATAAGTCAATTATTATCCTTATCTGCCAGCACAGTTTGATTTGAAAAGAGTCATTTCAGAATGGGCTCCTGTGCTTAATTAATGACAGAGTCTATACTCACAGAAATTTATTGAAATGCATCAACACTCTCAGTAATTGATATATTTTTAACAAAATTGCATCTTGCATGGTTGTGATATCTTTCAAATCTAGACTAGGATCTTTAATTCATCATGGAATAGTTACATAATTAATCAGATAGTCACCGCATTTAGTTAAGAAAACACTGGAAAATGATTTAATCATGGCTCTGAGCCACGCCAGAAGGTATTTCAGAGGATTAGTGATTGCGGGTCCAGGATTGGATGTCCACCATGGTACAGGCAGAGTTCCGTCTTGCCCAGGCTTCTGACTTTCACATGAGGCATTCCTTTCATGTCCATCGTTAAGCACCTTCACCATCCAGGCTATGCCCTGGTGCATACTCTGACAATAAATTTCTCTTCCATTAAGGATATAATGCTGAGACTTTTTAAGGCCATCAATTAGTACACAAGGAGTATTATGAGCAGTTTTGGGCCCCCAGTCTAAGAAAGGATGTGCTGGCATTGGAAAGGGTCCTGGCGAGGTTCATAAGAATGACCCCAGGAATGAAAGGGCTAAGATATGAGGAACAGTTGATGGCTCCAGGCCTGTACTCACTGGAGTTTAGATGAATGATCAGGGAGTCTTTGAAACCTTTGAAATGTGTAGGGTGGACATGGAGAGGATGTTTCTTGTATTGGGGGAGTCTAGCACCAGATTCAGAATAGAAGGATATCCATTTAAAATGGGGAGGAGGAGGAATTTCTTTAGCCAGAGACTGGTGAATCTGTGGAATTCATTGCCACAAATAGCTGAGAAGGCCAAGTCATTGAGTATATTTAAAGTGGAGGATGATAGGTTATTGATTAGTATGGCATCAAGAGAAGGCGAAAGAATGGGGTAGAGAGGGATCATAGCTCATCCATGATGGAAGAGTGGAGCAGACTTGATGGACCATATGGCCTACTTCTGCTCCAATATCTATGGTCTTACGTTCTTCTTGTCACTTCCATCAGGCAGGATGTATAGCAGGGGTTACCAGCTCTTTTTAAGCCATGGACACCTACCATTAACCAAGGGGAGGGGTCCATAAACCCCAAGTTGGAAATCCCTAAGGTTTAAGGATCTGAAGCCGAACACCTCAGTGTTCAATAAAGCTTCCTCCACATTACCAGAGGTTCTTGAACTGAACTGGAAAACCCTCACACCACCTCAGAGTATCTTGTCCTCAACTTGCACTGCTTTCACTATGCCCATTTTTGTTAATCTCGTCATGAAGGTTAATCAGAAATCACGTTTAATATCACTGGCATACGTCATGAAATTAATAAGTTAACCGCAAGTTATGTATAATCATTGTTAATTTAAGTTTATGTAATTAACTTGATTAAGTTAATGTAATCAGGCCTCCAACCTGGTGGATTGGACATCGATTTCTCGAGCTCCTTCACCATTCCCCCACCCCCATTTCCCTCCCTTACATTATCTCCTTACCAGCCCATCACCTTCCTCTGGTCCTTCTTCCCCTTCCCTTTATTCCATAATCTTCTCTCCTCCCGTATTAGATTCCCCCTTCTCCAGCCTTTTATCTATTTCAACAATCAACTTTCCAGCTCTTTACTTCACCCCTCCCCCTTACGGTTTCACCTATCATCTTGTGTTTCTTCCTTCCCTCCCCTCACCTTCTAACCTTGACTTCTCATCTTTTTTTTCCAGTCCTGATGAAGGGTCTTGACCTGAAACGGCAACTCTTTACTCTTTTCCACAGATGCTGCCTGGCCTGCTGAGCCCTCCAGCATTTTATGTGTGTTACTCAGATTTCCAGCACCTAAAAACTTTCTCTTGTTTGTGTAATTAAAGTTGGTCTTATTTGTAATGTACAGAGCCGCTGTTGTAAAAAGTAAAATTTCATGGCATTTCTATGCTGGCCAGGTACAGTATGCCCATAACTAAAAACTTGAACTTTGTATTCAGTCACAGCTCTGCCTGGTCTCTCATGCAGACACACAATATTCTATCACTATTTTTCAAAGAGGAGGGGAGTATCAAAGAAAAGTGATATGTATTTAAAATGATTGCTGTTTTTGCTCTATTTTTATCTTAACTATTTAATATACATATATATATTCCTATTGTAAATGATTAACTTTTTTTCTATATTATCATGTATCCCATTGTACTGCTGCCACTAAGTTAACAAACTTTGCAACGTATTCCAGTGATATTAAACCTGATTCTGATGGGAATCCGAAATAAAATAGCAATAATTGTTACAATTCATTGAAACCCAGAATAATTACAGCACACAGGGAGGCCATTTGGCCTATCGTGTCTGTGTTACCTCACTGAAGGGTGTTCAGCTTCCAGTTCCTGAGCATTAACATCTCAGGGGATCTATCCTGGGCCCAACATCATGAAGAAGGCATGTCAGAGATGATGAGGAGATTTTGCTTGTCACAGGCTAAAGGACTTGGAGGAGACTCTGGCAAGTTTCTACAGAAGGAATGTGGAGAGCATTCAGACCAGGTGCATCTCTGGCATGGAGGCTCCAATGCGCAGGACTGCGAGAGTCTGCAGAGAGTTGTAGATGCAGCCAGCTTGATCGTGGAGACAAGCCTCCCCACTATCTAGGACAACTTCAAAAGGCCATCCATCATTAAGGACCCTCACCAATCAGGATATGCCCTCTTCTCGTAACTACCATCAGAAGGAAGTACAGGAGCCTGAAGACACATATCAGTGCTTAGGAACATCTTCTACCACTCCACCATTAGAAGTCTGAATGGTCCAAGAATGCACAAACACTATCTCACTATATTGCTGCCTTTTTTTTGCACTTTTTAAGTATATTATTATTGAAATTTATTTATGCATAGCATTGTACTTCATGACATATCACGATGGGCAGGGGGATGGGAACCGGAATGACAGAGCGGAGGAAGGGGAAAACAGAAATAAATCTAAGATAGTGAGCAGTAAAGATGTCAGGAAAGACAGGCAGGTGATGGGGCAAATTTGTAGCCATTGGGATGAGTTGCAGTGCAATAAATTGCAGTGAAATCAAAGTGAAAAGTACCAAATACTGGTCTTAAGGTGTTGTACTTAAATGCACGCAGCATAAGGAATAAGGTGGATGATCTTGTCGTACAGTTACAGATTGGCAGGTATGATATTGTGGCCATCACGGAGACGTGGCGAAAGGATGCATATCTCTGGGAGCTGAACGTCCAAGGATACACGGTGTATCGGAATGATAGGAAGGTAGGCGGGGGGAGGTGTGGCTTTATTGGTAAGAAATAATATTAAGTCATT
This sequence comes from Mobula hypostoma, assembly GCF_963921235.1. Lineage (NCBI taxonomy): Eukaryota > Metazoa > Chordata > Chondrichthyes > Myliobatiformes > Myliobatidae > Mobula > Mobula hypostoma. The sequence continues at coordinate 11,198,340 of NC_086107.1, forward strand.
AGAAAGAGGTGACATAGGATCAGAAGGTGCAGAATCTTTATGGGTTGAGCTAAGAAATCGCAGGGGTAAAAGGACCCTGATGGCAGTTATATACAGGCCTCCAAACAGCTGCAGGGATGTGAACTACAAATTACAACTGGAAATAGAAAAGGCTTGTCAGAAGGGCACGTTATGATAATTGTGGGGGATTTTAACATGCGAGTGGATTGGGAAAATCAGGTCGGCACTGGATCTCAAGAGAGAGAATTTGTAGAATGTCTGCGAGATGGCTTTTTAGAGCAGCTTGTTGTTGAGCCCACTAGGGGGTCGGCTGTACCGGATTGGGTATTGTGTAATGAACCAGAGGCGATTACAGAGATTGAGGTGAAGGAACCCTTAGGAGCCAGTGATCATAACATGATTGAGTTCACTGTGAAATTTGAAAAACAGAAGCCAAAATCTGATGTGTCAGTACTTTGGTGGAGTAAGGGAAATTATAGTGGCATGAGAGAGGAACTGGCCAAAGTTGACTGGAAAGGGACACTGGCGGGAAGGACAGCAGAGCAGCAGGGGCTGGAGTTTATGCGAGAAGTGAGGAAGGTGCAAGACAGGTATATGCCAAAAAAGAAGAAATTTTCGAATGGAAAAAGGATGCAACCGTGGCTGACAAGAGAAGTCAAAGCCAAAGTTAAAGCAAAGGAGAGGGCATACAAGGAAGCAAAAATTAGTGGGAAGATAGAGGGTTGGGAAGTTTTTAAAAGCTTACAAAAGGAAACTAAGAAGGTCATTAAGGGGGAAAAGATTAACTATGAAAGGAAGCTAGCAAATAATATCAAAGAGGATACTAAAAGCTTTTTCAAGTATATAAAGAGTAAAAGACAGGTGACAGTAGATATAGGACCGATAGAAATTGACGCTGAAGAAATTGTAATAGGAGATAAGGAGATGGCAGAGGAACTGAATGAGCATTTTGCATCAGTCTTCACTAAGGAAGACATCAGCAGCATACCGGACACTCAAAGTGGCAGGGAAGAGAAGTGTGCACAGTCACAATTACGACAGAGAAAGTACTCAGGAAGCTGAGTAGTCTAAGGGTAGATAAATCTCCGGACCAGATGGAATGCACCATCATGTTCTGAAGGAAGTAGCTGTGGAGATTGCGGAGGCATTAGAGATGATCTTTCAAAAGTCGATAGATTCTGGCATGGTTCCGGAGGACTGGAAGATTGCAAATGTCACTCCGCTATTTAAGGAGGGGCAAGGAAGCAAAAAGGAAATTATAGACCTGTTAGCTTGACATCGGTGGTTGGGGAGTTGTTGGAGTCGATTGTCAAGGATGAGGTTACAGAGTACCTGGAGGCATATGACAAGATTGGCAGAACTCAGCATGGATTCCTTAAAGGAAAATCCTGCCTGACAAACCTATTACAATTTTTTGAAATTACAAGTAGGCTAGACGAGGGAGATGCAGTGGATGTTGTATATTTGGATTTTCAGAAGGCCTTTGACAAGGTGCCACACATGAGGCTACTTAACAAGATAAGAGCCCATAGAATTACGGGAAAGTTACATACGTGGATAGGATGTTGGCTGATTGACGGGAAACTGAGAGTGGGAATAAAGGGATCCTATTCTGGTTGGCTGCCAGTTACCAGTGGTGTTCCACAGGGGTCCGTGTGGGGCCGCTTCTTTTTACATTGTACATCAATGATTTGAATTATGGAATAGATGGCTTTGTGGCTAAGTTTTCTGATGATACAAAGATAGGTGGAGGGGCTGGTAGTGCTGAGGAAACAGAGAGTCTGCAGAGAGACTTGGATAGATTGGAAGAATGGGCAAAGAAGTGGCAAATGAATTACAGTGTTGGAAAGTGAGTGTATGGTCATGCACTTTGGCAAAAGAAATAAATGGGCAGACTATTATTTAAATGGGGAGAGAATTCAAATTTCTGAGATGCAACGGGACTTGGGTGTCCTCGTACAGGGTACCCTTAAGGTTAACCTTCAGGTTGAGTCGGTGGTGAAGAAGGCAAATGCAATGTTGGCATTCATTTCTAGAGGAATAGAGTATAGGAGCAGGGATGTGATGTTGAGGCTCTGTAAGGCACTGGTGAGACTTCATTTGGAATACTGTGGGCAGTTTTGGGCTCCTTATTTAAGAAAGGATGTGCTGGCGTTGGAGAGGGTACAGAGAAGATTCACGAGAATGATTCTGGGAATGAGAGGGTTAACATATGAGGAACATTTGTCCGCTCTTGGACTGTATTTCTTGGAGCTTAGAAGAATGAGGGGAGACATAGAAACATTTTGAATGTTGAAAGGCATGGACAGAGTGGATGTGGCAAAGTTGTTTCCCATGATGGAGGAGTCTAGTACGAGAGGGCATGACTTAAGGATTGAAGGGCGCCCATTCGGAACAGAGATGTAAAGAAATTTTTTTGTCAGAGGATGGTGAATCTATGGAATTTGTTGCCATGGGCGGCAGTGGAGGCCAAGTCATTGGGTGTATTTAAGGCAGAGATTGATAGGTATCTGAGTAGCCAGGGCATCAAAGGTTATGGTGAGGAGGCGGGGGAGTGGGACTAAATGGGAGAATGAATCAGCTCATGATAAAATGACGGAGCAGACTCGATGGGCCGAATGGCCAAATTCTGCTCCTTTGTCTTATGATCTTATGGCCTTATGATTCTAATTTGACTCTGATTCTAAAGTTATCTGCCATCAGATTTATGAACTCTTCTTGATTCTATTACTACTGCTCTTTAACACTATTTATTTATTTTTGCTGTCACATAGAGAAATATTTCATAGTTATTTTTTATGTCTTGCACTGTACACAGGTCACTGGAGACCGTGGTAGGACAGAGGGATCTGGGAGTACAGATTCATAGTTCCTTGAAAGCGGCATCACAGGTATATAGCCTCATAAAGAGAGTTTTGGCACATTGGCTTTCATAAATCAAAGTGTTGATCACAGGAATTGGAAGGTGAGGCCAAATTTCGAGTATTGTTAGTAGTTTTGGTTATCCACTACCGTGTATCTTTCACTAGTTCTTATAATAAAGCACAATAAATTCAGAGTAGATCTATTAAAAGCATATTTTTACTTGCAAGGGAAGTCCACCTTCACTCCTCACAAAGGAGGGCAGGCGGCTACCATTATACAGCTTACAAATTTCTTTTTTATACAATTCTTTGGCTGTTATTTGCTCTGAATGGCTCTGTCCCCCCACTCAGCAACTGCTGTCTTGTTTCTCTTCTATTCAAAGCCACACGATATACTAATCTCCTCCTTAGTTACTTTCTCCTTGTTACTCAATGATCAGAACATTACATACCTTCAGTCATGTATGCACTCAGTAGATAGCAAAAGCACTCTGGGATTATACAGGTTCCATCTTGTCACATTACAAGATTTAATACATAAAAAATCTCAAAGTTCTGAAAATATTTCTACTTTCCCTCCTTTTTATCACCATAATTTCATAAGTTTCTGCTTCAGAATACAGTAATCAAAGTGATTTCATCAATAGGATTGAAACAGTCCAGAGAAAATTTACAAGGATGTTGCCAGGAGTTAAGGACCTACAGTATTAGGTTCAGGAATAGTTATTACCCTTCAACCATCAGGCCCCTGATCCTGCTCAGATAATTTCATTCACCTCAATACAAAATTGATTCCACAACCTATGGACTCACTTTCAAGGACTCTACAAGTTATCTTCTCAGTATTATTTATTTATCTATTTATGTTTTAGTTGCACAGTTTGTCTTCTTTTACACATTGGTTGTTTGTCAGTCCTTGCTTGTGTGTAGATTTTCATTGATTCTATTGGGCACATGGCCAAGTGGTTAAGGCATTGGACTAGCGACCTGAAGGTCGTGAGTTCGAGCCCCAGCCGAGGGAACGTGTTGTGTCCTTGAGCAAGGCACTTAATCACACATTACTCTGCGACCACACTGGTGCCAAGCTGTATGGGTCCTAATGCCCTTCCCTTGGACAACATTGGTGTCGTGGAGAGGGGAAACTTGCAGCATGGGCAACTGCTGGTCTTCCATACAACCTTGCCCAGGCCTGTGCCCTGGAAACTTTCCAATGTGCAAATCCATGGTCTTGCAAGACTAACGGATGCCTTTACTTTTACTTTATTGTACTTCTCTTTTCAACTGTGAATGCCCACAAGAAAACGTATCTCAAGGTAATACAGTATATGGTGACATACGTACTTTGATTATAAATTTACTTTGAATTTTGAATAAGGGAACAACAACTATTCTCTAGTTCCTTTATCAACTTTGAGTTATAGGAAAAGGTTGAACAGGTTAGGATGTTATTCCCTAGAGCATAGGGGAATGAGGGGAGATTGATAGAAGTATATAAAACTTTGGGAGGTGTAGATAGGTTTGATGCAAGTAGGCTTTTTCCACTGAGATTGGATGAGGCAAGAACTACAGATCATGAGATACCGGTGAAAGGTGAAATATTTAAGGAGAACTTCTTCACTCAGAGTGTGAAACAAACTGCCGGAGGAAGTGTTGGATGCATTTTGATTTCAGCATTTAAGGGAAGTTTGGATAGGTACATCAATGAGTGGGGTATGGAGGAGTATGGTCCAGGTGCAGGTCAATGTGACTAGGTAGAATAGGCACAGACTAGATGGGCTGAAGGGCCTGCTTCAGTGCTATAGTGTTCTGTGTCTCTGACATATAGTGCTGCCGCAAAATTTCACAACATACGTCAGTGATGATAAACCTGATTCTGATTCCTAGATGTCGGGTATCCTCTCACAAATGCTTAAGGCAAGGTCATTGTCATGTTTTTTGGGGGGAGTCTTGCTGTGGAGAGACTGGCTCTCACGTTTCTGTCACTGGAACAACTGCGTGTTAAAGAGTGTCCTTCACTGAGTGTGAGGCTGTTGAGGATCGGGAAAGGTTGGATATAAATGTGAGGCTGTATGTCCACTTCTAGATCAAGCAGTTTGGGAACAGGGTAATTAAATCCCTTGAGGTGTGAGCACATTTCTATGACTAATTCCTCAAAGTGAGTAAGCTCTTTGAGAAATGAGAAAGGTCAAGGAATGTTGGCCTTGCTTCACTTTGATTCATAGCAGCTGATTAAAGATGGGAAGGTAAGTAAGAAGAACCATTTTCTAATCACCAATTAGCCTAGGCTTTCTGTAGAAACGAAGGCACATTTAAATATTATTGACTTTTTAATCAGGTCAAATGTAAAAAAAAGAACTACCAGGCTTTTGTAATTCATGCAGCTCAGTGTCTGTGCAGTTGTTTAATTCCACATTCTGAAAAATCTAGCAACATTGCTGCAGAATTAACTGGACTTAAACCTGCCACTTGTTAGAAGCCTTCATGGTGGGGGAGGATATGAGTGATTGACAAATGTGTGAAGAAGATGGAGCAGCTTAGAGAGCTGGGAATTATGGGAAACCACCATTTAACATGTTAACCTGATAGTATGTGTTTACGTAGCACCAGTGACCACATTGACAAGAACCACTGCCTCGTGTCCATCATCAAGAACCCACGCCATCGAGAGCTCTTCCTGCCGCTGCCATCAGGAAGAAGGTACAGCAGTCTTCGGTCCCACACCACCAGGTTCAGGAACAGTCATTACCCTTCAATCATCAGGCTCTTGAACCAAAGAGGAGGAGAAGATGGCGGCGCGACGGCAGCGCACGCGGCCACTTCGGTGATGATGTCTGTTATCTGTCAAGTAGGGGACCGTACACAATTCTGATTTGATGGAGATAGATGTGAGAGTGCAGAGGACCATCTGGAAAACTTCTGTAATGCCCGCTTCGCTGCCGCTGCTACTGTGTGGCAACCGGAATCTCCGGAGCAGAAGGCCCCAAAACCCTGGGCTTCGCGTGTTTCAGCGGCCGGGGCGAGGTCGAAGGCACTCAGCAGAGGATGGCGCTCGGGAGGCTGTATTGGAGGGGCTGGTCGGAGGCTCAAAGTTTTCGGATGGATGGACTCAGTGTCGGTTGTGGTCGGCTGCTTCCAAGGCATCGGCAAGTTGACGGTGCCTGAAGGTTTATGGCAGGGAGTTTCTCCCTTTTGCCGCCTGCTATCGGGGACTCGGGAGTCGATCGACTCAGGGACTTTTGAGACCTTATTTACCGTGCCCATGGTCTGTTCTTTATCAAATTATGGTATTGCTTTGCACTGCTGTAACTATATGTTATAATTATGTGGTTCTGTCAGTGTTAGTCTTTGGTTTGTCCTGTTTTCTGTGATATCACTCCAGAGAAACATTGTATCATTTCTTAATGGATGTATGCATTTCTAACTGACAATAAAAGAGGACTGAGTGTTCTCATAATCTAATTACTCTCACTTCAACTCTGAACTTATGCCATGGACTCATTTTCAAGGACTCTACAACTCAAGCTCTTGGTTTTATTTTTCTTTTTGAGTGTGTAGTTTGTCTAGTTTTGCACATTGGTTGTTTGTTAGTCTTTCTGTGTACTGTTTCATTGTTTCTATTGTATTTCTCTGTTCTACTATGAATGCCTGTAAGGAAATAATTTGCAGGGTAGCATATCAAAGTAAATATAAATCAAAGACTTAGATAATAAATTTTGAACTTTGAACTTTTTACTATATTGAGCTCTGAGACATAGTTTCAAAAGATAGCAAAACACATTAAAGTAATACAACTCCTTGTAATGATGTATTATTTTAGTGCAGAAAGGTAAGAATACAAGTGTCAGGAAGTCATGTTGCAGCAAAATAAAACTTTGCTTAGGCCACACTTCTGTGTAGTTCTGGTCACCCCATAACAGAAAGGATGTGGAAGCTTTGGAAAGGATACAGAAGAAGATTTGGATGGCGGGGTGGAGATGTGTCTCTATCAAAGGAGGTGCAAGGTGCTCCCTCCCTCCTCTAGCCTGCAGGTCACCCTTGGGAAAGGTGTAGCACCTGCTCCGCCCTCTGATCAGGGTCACGGGAAGCCACGGCAGCAGCTGGTGAATATCACAAGTCCAGGTTATGTGATCATTGACACTAGGCAGACAATCTCTGAAGAGTATTGATAATGGCTGGAGTCACCCATCTTGTAAAGGCACTGCCCAGAAGAAGCTAATGGCAAACCACTTTTGTGAAAAATTTGCCAAGAACAATCATGGTCATGGAAAGACCATGATCGCCCATGTCATATGACACAATACATAACAAACAAACAGAAGAGATTACCAGGATTCTGCCTGGATTAGAGAAGATGAGCTATAAAGGGAGTTTGGACAAACTTGGGATGTTTTCTCTGCAGTGTTGGAGGCTGGGGGGAGATCTGATAGAGGTGTCTAAAATTACGAGAGGCAAGGATAGGGTAAACAGCCAGAACCTTTCTCTCAGGTTGAAAATATCAAATATGATAGAGGCAAACAACAGGAATTCTGCAGACGCTGGAAATTCAAGCAACATACATCAAAGTTGCTGGTGAACGCAGCAGGCCAAGCAGCATCTATAGGAAGAGGCGCAGTCGACGTTTCAGGCCGAGACCCTTCGTCGGACCTGCATTTATCGTAAGAAAAGTTCAGAGAAATATACAGAGCAAGTTCTTTTACAAGCAGAGTGGAAGGTGCTTTGAACAGCCTATGAGGAGTAATGGTGGCAGCAGCTATGATAGTGGCATTTAAGAGGCTTTTAGACAGGCACAGGAAACATGCAGGGAATGAAGGGATATAAATCATGTCCAGGCTGAAGAGATTTAGTTTAATTTGGCATTGTGTTCAGCATGAATATCTTGGACAGACGGACCTACTCTGGTTCCTTGTTCCAAGCTGGAATTCAGCAGACTCTCAAAAACGACTCAGGATGGCGGGACTGTCATATGTTGAAAGATTGGAGCGACTGGGCTTGTATACACTGGAATTTAGAAGGATGAGAGGGGATCTAATTGAAACATATAAGATTATTAAGGAATTGGACACGCTGCAGGCAAGAAGCATGTTCCCACTGATGGGTGAGTCCAGAACCAGAGACGACAATTTAAGAATAAGGGATAGGCCATTTAGAACGGAGTTGAGGAAAAACTTTTTCACACAGAGAGTGGTGGATATGTGGAATGCTCTGCCCCAGAAGGCAGTGGAGGCCAAGTCTCTGGATGTTTTCAAGAAAGAGATGGATAGAGCTCTTAAAGATAGCAGAATCAAAGATTATGGGGATAAGGCTGGAGCTGGATACTGATTGTGGATGATCAGCCATGATCACAGTGAATGGTGGTGCTGACTCGAAGGGCCAAATGGTCTACTCCTGCACCTATTGTCTATTGTCTATTTGGAGAGCTCTGTATGGTAAAGTTGATGAAGGATCAACATAGGTCTGGATATTGGAGAGAACTTCTTAAGTTTTCGTTGCAATTATGCCATGGGTTATCTTACATTCATTTCTGGGAGCAGGCTGGCGTCTCTCAGAGGCATTGAGACATACAGTCATAGGGTCATACAGCAAAGGAAAGAGGCCCTTTGGCCAATCAGATCTGTTTCACACTTCGAGCACCATTTCCACTCCTCCTACTCTAATCCTCAACTCCCCTACAACCCCATCAATTCTCCCAAAATTCAACCACTCACCTGCACGTTGGAGGAAAGTTACTGCAGCAAAGTAAGCAACCCACCCCCACATCTTGAGGAAACTGGAGCACCTGGAGGTATTCTCCAGTCACACAGTGGCAGCTCATTTCTCATTTGAGCTCAACAAGACAAACAAGAAAGACTTTGAGGAGGATTTTGTTCTGGAAGATAATTTCAACAAAGGAGAAATCTCTTGATCAGAGCCCTCCTCAATTGGAGGCCTGAATTGAAGGGATATAGACCCAATACACCACAAATCCACTGTAGAGTGCTCTTGGTGCCGCCTTATTTGCTTGTGACAGGTGACTAACCTTTGATGGCCTTCTTAAAGCCAAGATCAGCCATCCAGGGCCATGAGGTGAACCATTTTGCTTCCCCTGTATAATTATAATACTCAGTGAGTTTAGAAGAGGAAGGGGGAACCTCATTGAAACCTATCAAATATTGAAAGGCCTAGGTAAAGTGAACATGCTTCCAATAGTGGGGGGAGCTTATGACTGCTCCATCCTGATCCTCAACTCCTCCACTATGCCAATTCCCATTTACTTGTTCTTTCAAAAATGTATCCACCCCCTATTTAAATGCTTCCAGTGATCCAGCCTCCACAACCCTCTGGCACAGAGAATTCTACCACTCACCATCCTCTGAAATGTCTAGATCAGGGGTCCCTTTCTTATACCATGGAGAAATGCCATTAAGCAATGGGTCCATGGACCCTAGTATTGGAACACCTAGTCTAGATAGAGTGGATGTGAAGTAGATGTTTCCAATAGAAGGGGTGTCCAGGACCAGAGGGCACAGCCTCAGATATCTCTTTAGAACAAAGATGAGGAGGGTTTTTTTTTTTAGCCAGAATATGGTGAATCTATGGAATTCATTGCCACAAATGGCTGTGGAGGTCAATTCATTAAGTCAAAGTGAAGGCTGAAAGGTTTTTGTTTAGTAATTGCATCAAAGGTTACAAGGAGAACCCAGGAGAAAGGGAAAATAAATCAGCTCAGAAAGGTGAATGGTCTAATCCTACTCCTATGTCCTATGGATTCTGTGAGAAGCCCGTGTCCCTTAAGCAGCCAGCTCCAAGCTGTGGGCAAGCAGCCTGTGTTCCATAGACAGTGTTGGTGGCTTGCAGCTGTGTTATTTTAACTTTAAACTGTTTATTGTTTGCAATCTACATTAAGAATTGAAGACTCGTTCTCATTTGAATTAATATTTGCTGCTTTCACATATTTCCATAACTCTGTATCCCCACCTGTTAGGTTTTGTAACTTCAAACATTAAACTACTTCAAAGGAAAACAGCGGAGTCTGAGAACATCGATCTAACTCAGTGTTTACTTTAAGTGAGGTGCGCATGATGATGCACGCATTTCACACATTTATACATATAACCCATCATGAATCATTGAAATGAACTGGAATGCTTAATCAAACAATACAGTTACAAGATACTCAAATATACTTTTTACTTTATACTTTACACTTTATTGTTGCCAAACAATTGATACTGGAACATACAATCATCACAGCGATATTTGATTCTGCGCTTCCCACTCCCTGGGTTACAAATATTAAATATTAAAATATTAAAAATAATAAAATTAGTGAATATTAAAAATTTAAATTATATATCATAAATAGAAAATATCAAAATGGAAAGTAAGGTAGTGCAAAAAAAAACTGACAGGCAAGTCTGGATATTTGGAGGGTACGGCCCAGATCCGGGTCAGGATCCGTTCAGCAGTCTTATCACAGTTGGAAAGAAGCTGTTCCCAAATCTGGCCATACGAGTCTTCAAGCTCCTGAGCCTTCTCCCGGAGGGAAGAGGGACGAAAACTGTGTTGGCTGGGTGGGTCGTGGCCTTGATTATCCTGGCAGCACTGCTCCGACAGCGTGCGGTGTAAAGTGAGTCCAAGGATGGAAGATTGGTTTGTGTGATGTGCTGCGCCGTGTTCACGATCTTCTGCAGCTTCTTTCGGTCTTGGACAGAAATATTACTGAAATATTAAATACACAACACTAACATATACCCTCCTTTTGGCTCGTGGACAGAAATCTGTCCTAGGAAGACCGGACTTTAGGGAGGAACTAACATTCAGATGCAGCTCAGTTACAAATGACCATCTCTTATCTTGTAACTAGGTCCTCTCATTCCCACTAATGGTAATACAGGTTACTTGAAATCTGAAATTCCAAAATCCAAAAAGTTCCAAAATCCAACATTTTCTTGAGCGCTGGCACAAACAGAATATTTCCATGGGGTGCTGAGGTGGTTCCCAGGTGATGCGCAGATCTCTGTGCATCATAGACAGTTCTGAGAAGTGACCTCATATATATGTATATATATATAAAATGAATAGAAGTCAATGAAAAATAGAAAAACACTGCATAGAGTGAAAAATGAAGATCTCGATTGTGTATTGAAGGAGTGGATTTATCAACGTCAGAATAGACATATGCAGCTTAACGGTATGCTGATCATGAAATCTGTCAACACGATCTGAAAATTGAAGCTAATTGTGAGTATTCAGCAGACTGGTTGAAGAAGTCTAAGAAAAGACACAGCATTAAATTTTTAAAGATTTGTCGTGATAAAGTGTCTGCTGATCATGAAGCAGAGAAATTCACTGAGTTTGCCAAGATAGTTGCTGATGAAAATCTAACATGCAGAATGGTTACATCAGAACAGATTGTGTGATGAAGAAGAGCAAGACAAAGGCTGCTCACCAGTAGCACATAAATTCAGAGTCGGGAAAGATGGCAATGCTACACAGCCACTGGCTGTCCATCTGGGTGGCCGAGGTAGTAACAGCTTACCTTTCTGATAGCTCAATGTGCACCTTTTTGTTTCATGCACAAAATTATTTAAAATATTATATAAAACTACCTTCAGTCGTATATGTAATGTAATAGGTTTTGTGGTTAGACTTGGTTCCTATCCCCAAAGTATCTCATATTCCAAAATCCGAAACTGAAACCCATCCGGCCCCAAGCATTTTGGATAAGGGGTGTTCAAGTTGTATTTCAAAATCTACCCACTTTAGGCTGTTGCAATAGGATCACGCCGGTTCTTTTAAACTCCAAAGAATACAGATTCGCTGCTCATGCTCAGACAATCAGTCTTGGGGTAAGGAGATTGGTCTGTGGGACAGGGGGAGGAGAAATTTCAGAAGTGCCTTTATGCAGGGAGCTTTAAGTGTTTCGGATTCCTGTGCATAGTCTGCTGAAGATGATTTATGGCTAAGAATACTCAGGTAGATTTCTAGGCTGAAGGATAGAGGGGATAAAGAAACCTGTGGAATCAGTAAGCAACAATTTTGTGGCCAGGCAGGGAGGGACATTTCTTTCTGATTGTTTTTATACTCTTTTGTGTGAATTCCACCCCAAATCGTTACTTACTGCCAGAACTATTTCTGGCACCTTACCATTACTTACACCAGCCTGATATCTCGCACTGATATTGACAACCCTGCTCTTCTGTCTTATGGCCTTATCGTCAAACCATAAAGTATGATGTTACGGCAGACACCCTAAAGGATAGAAGAGTATAAAAGCAATCAGAAAGAAATGCCAGTCCATAAAATCATTGGTTGCTTAAAGTTGACAAAGCTCCCACTACCTATTAAATGCTCCAGATGGCATACATCTCAAACAGTCTTAGTCAACCAATTTCAACTCCTGGCCTTCATGTGAGGCTTAGCTCTAAACCTGGCAGAACTGTTTCAAGTGACAGGAGAAGGGGCAAAGGCTGGTTACTGCAACGTTAAAGTGCTCACTTCAGGCAGTTGGGGCTCATCAGCCATGGTTGAAAGCTCACCTCGGAGAAGGAAAACTCTGATCTCAAACCTTCACTGCCTTGTGGCTATACCCACTCATGGGGAAGACTTCGGGAGTAAACCCTGAGGAAAAATCTGGACCCCGCCTCCCTAAGGCCGTCCTACTTGGAGTTCAATGCTGTCTGTCAACTGCTGCGATGCCGCTGGTGCCAAACTGTATCAGTCTCTGCCGTTCCTTTAGGTTCATCAGCTGCATGAACAAACAGGGGGAGCCTACTGCATGGGCAACAGCTCGCTCTCCATATTGTACTGCCCTGACCTGGTATCATGTACATAGCTAGGACGTAATATCCATGGTTAACCCCAACCATAGCAAACACCCTCTTAAGTCATCTGCCTGGAAAGAACAAATGAGTTCAAACATGTCCAGGTAACCTGGCTGAAGATACTCATGGCGTGCTTTCTCAGTTTGTTGATGACACAATGATGGCTAGGAAGATAGGTTTGTGAAGAGGACGTAACCAAGCTAGAGTGATAGAGATAGATTTGGTGAGTGGGCAAAGATCGAGCAAATGGGGTATGATGTGACAAAAGAGAAAATAATCCATTTTGGCATCAGAGTAAAAGAAGAAGCCTGTGGGGTCAATCGAGAGCGTTGCAGATGGATGTGAGTGTTTCAGTGCAGTACACATATTAAAATGAACTGCTGGTACAGCATATAATGAGGAAAATGTTGTTTATTGCTGGGGGAACTGAATTTTAAATTGACGTTGATCTTCACTTACATAGGGTATTGATCAGACCACATCTGGAGTACTAAGTCGAGTGTTGGTGTCCTTAATGAAGGAAGGAAGCTAACAGGTTCAGAGAATGAGTTCAAGACCGATTTCAGGATTGAGTAGATTGTGTTATGAGGAAATGGTGGGCAGCTATGTTTTGTATCTGCTGGAGTTTAGGTGACTCAGCAGTGGGAGATGGCCTTGATCGGATCCTGAGGGATCCCGCTCCAACATTTTGGTCCATGGCTGCTTCTCCTGCTACAATGAGCCCACTCTTGGGTTGGAGGAGAAAAGCACCTCAGATTCAATCTGGGTAACCTCCAAGCTGATGGCATAAATATTGATTTCTTAACTTCCAATGTTTTCTCCCTGCCTCTTCCTTCTCTCTTTTTTCACTCCCATTCTATCTCCCCCTTACCCCTTTCCCTCTCTCCACCCACTCATCACTTCCCTCTGGTGTCCCTCCTCTCCTATCAGAATCCTTCTTCAGCCCTTTACCTTTTCCACCTATCACCTCCCAGTGTCTCACTTCATCCCCATCCCCCTCCACCCACCTTCCCCCTCATCTGGCTTCACCTGTCACCTACCAGCCTATACTCTTTCACCTCCCCCAACTTCATGTTCCAGCTCAAATTCAAGTTTATTGTCATCTGACAGTATATATTGTAATCTATCCATAATATCCTTTGGCCTTACAGTCTGTTAAGGATCCAGCCTGAACACTGGGTCGAAGGGCCTCTGCTGGTAGCTCTGGATCACGACAGTCTTTAATTTCTGTTTTCTTTCACCTGGCCATGTGGGTTCTGGCCCAGCCCCTTTCCTTTTTGGACTTCCTCCAATTACCTGCTTGTCTCCTCATTTGCACCCACCTGTTTCTAATTTTCACTCATTACCCTGTCCATTTAAACCCCTCCTTGACTGGCATTCTCTGCCAGTTCATCCCAGATTCTGGCTTGTGTTGTTCTAGCCTGTCATTGCAACTTTTGCCAACTGATTTTGCCTGATTCTGTGTTTCAGACTTTGCCTGTTCCTGGACCTGATTTTTGCCTGTGCACTCTGGATTGTCTGCTCTCGCCTGACTGCCTTTCCTGGTTAAGACCTCTGCCTGCCACTTCGTATTCGTACCTGCCTTCTGTTTTTGAAAGACTGTTGCCTTTGTGCTCCCTAATAAATCCTGGTGAAAAAGTATTCATTGGCCTGCACTTGAGTCCCACCAAAACCTGACACAGTCCTATACTTACAGATACTGATAGCAATGTTTCAACAGTAAACACAACCATCTTCCTCAGGTACAAGTTGGTCCACTTAGAGACATCTCCTTATATACCCTCTCAAATGAGCAGGGCATGGGCAGGGCTTAATGCTGGATCCTGATGGCCTGGATCTGTTTCTGACTGGGTAGTTTGAATTTACTTTATTCTGATTGTTCAATTTTTTAGGGCAAACCCTCTTTAGGAATGCATGGTTCGAGACTAGAAATATCTTAGAATTGGGCATACTATGTTCAGTAGGCATCAGTTAGTCTTGCGAGACAATGGATCTGCGCCTAGAAAGTCTTCATTCTCCAGGGCGCAGGCCTGGGCAAGGTTGCTTGGAAGACCAGCAGTTGCCCATGCTGCAAGTCTCCCCTCTCCATGACACCAATGTTGTCCAAGGGAAGGGCATTAGGACCCATACAGCTTGGCAACAGTGTCGTCGCAGAGCAATGTGTGATTAAGTGCCTTGCTCAAGGACACAACACATGTTGCCTCGGCTGGGGCTCGAACTCACGACCTTCAGGTCGCTAGTCCAATGCCTTAACCACTTGGCCACGTGCCCACACATACTATGTTTAATTATCCCTTATATCTTGTCGGAAATCATCACTCTGGGGCCCTGGCCCAAATTGTTGACCGTACTCTTTTCCACAGATGCTGCCTGGCCTGCTGAGTTCCTGCAGCATTTTGTGTGTGTGTCTCTGGGGTGTGTAGATTTTCTCATTATTATGAAAGAGTTGAACACATTGCATAACAATGTGAAGCATATAAGGTTGAAAAAAGTCAAATACAGGCTTCACTACTATCTTTGGGGATTGGTAGTTTTCATTTAAAATCTTGACTAAGTTATGGAAGTAACTTTCGTTCTTGATACTGTCTTTCATTATTTACAATCTGTAGGGCTTTTGAGGGTAATTTAGTTTTCATTTGATAAAGAACTAGCAGGGGTTTTATTTAACCAACACACACAAAAGTGCTGGTGAACGTAGCAGGCCAGGCAGCATCTCTAGGAAGAGGTACAGTCGACGTTTCGGGCCGAGACCCTTCGTCAGGACTAACTGAAAGAAGAGGTAGTGAGGTTTTATTTTCTGACTCTCTACACCACACTCCAGTCCAGTTGGTGGCGGCAAAGCACCTTCAAATTGGACTTCCAACTGCCATTAAAAGTCAGAAGAAGAATTTCTACACTCTTAGAACCTACATTTAAGTCCCCACATGCTCCATTTCTAGTGATTCCCTAATCTTTCTCTACCTTGCCAAGGATGTTGACCTCATCAAACCTTGGTCTACATCAGCATGATAGGCAGTGTTCAGCAATCCCACTTTGTTCTGCTCTCAAGTTTTTTAAACCTCTTATGTTCTGCTATCCTGGTCTTTAATGACCTTCCAATCTCACCAATACATACTTTTGGCATGGTGTTAGAGATATGGAGTACACAATTGCCTGACACAATTCTTTAGGTCTTCTAGGTGCCACTTTGCTTAGCTTTTCCCAAATTGTGTCCTCGCTTTGCTATTAACTGGAGACCAAATTTGTGGCAAATTCATCTTAGCTTTTCAGTTAAGCTGCCGCTGTCTGGCACAATAACCTTTCTATCTGGAGGTTGTCTTTGCTCTGGTGTTGTGTTGCACTCCATTTCTTTCTCAATTGTGCGCATAGGGTAGCCATTTTTCCTGAAAGCTTCTCAGATCTTCTTGCACTCCTCCTCCTTTGTAGCTCTAGTTGTGCATAAGGTATTTGCTCTTAGTGCCATGCTTTGAACAATGCCAAGCATTGTCCTCTTTGAATGATTTGACTGGAGATTCAGGAACTGGTCTGTGTGAGTCTTCTTCCTGTAAACACTCAACTCCAGCTTGTCTACCATCCATTTTACCATAACATTTAAAAATGGCAGAGTACCCTCACTTTCTACCTCCATGGTAAACTGTATGGTCTAGCTCTGATTGTTTAAATGTGTTAAAATGCCTCTAATACTTCCTGACCATGTTTCCACAGAATAAAAGTGTCATCCACATAGGGCAGCCATGATTCTTGCCCATGTCATGCTCACTCAAGAGTGTATATGAGTGAGGGGACTTGTCATTTGACTAACTTGTGCCTGAGGAAGAAGTTGAAATGTTGCAGTCAGTATCTGTAAGTTTGTGACTGTCAAGGCCAAAGGATAGTATGGATAGATAGGATAACCAGTCACAAAGTCACCCACAAAATATATATCACTCACAGCACATAAACCAAAGCAATACCATTAAGTCCTGATGCTCCTATACTTCCTTCCTGATGGTCGTGGGTCAGAGAGATTGTGGGATAGGTTGTAGGGATCCTCAACAGCGCTTATGCCCTTTGTCTGCAATGTTCCCGGTAAATGTCACAAATGGGAAGGAGGGAGACCCTGGTGATCCTACGTAAGGTCCTCGGTCCGATGCCTTGCAGCTTCCATCCCGCACAATGATGCAGCCAGACAGCGCACTTTTGATGGTGTTCCTAAGGAAAGTTGTTAGAATGGGGGTGGGGAGACTTGGATGACTCAATCTTCTCAGAAAATGTAGACGCTGCTGTGCCTTCTTGACTTATGAGGGGGTGTTGCGAGAAGAGTCAAATGGTGTGAGAACGTGTGTTCAAATGGTGTGAGTTTCAAGGTGGACAAGACAAAAGAGATGAATGTGGACTTCAGGAAGGTGCAGGTTGACCATTGCACATCAATGGCTCGGCTGTGGTTGTCCGTTTTGTGTACACCAAGAAACTTTGTGCTCTTCACTCTCTCCACGGCAGCTCCTTGATCTTGAGTGAGAGGTTGTTGTTGTGGTGCCACTTGGCCAGATTTTCAATCTCCCTCCTCTATGTTGATTCATCACCACCTCTGATTTGGCCATGATCCGGATGGAAGAGGAGGAAATGGTTTCCTCTTGTGGGACAATCTAGAACCAGGGGCAACAGCTTATATACAGATGATCACCTGTTTAACTAGAGACAAAATTAATTCTCATGGGGGTGAGGCCATGAGTCTACGGAAATCCTCCTCTCCAGAGTATCAACACAATTCCCCCATAGCAGAGGGTCTGAAACCAAAGGGAATATGTTTAAGATAACGGATTAAAGATTTGAAGGAAGGGGAGGTCAGAGGTCATTTTGTATTCGGAGAGTGATTGGTATTTCTATAGGCAATAGAGCTAACTACTTTCATTCATGAAGTATCTGGCCACACTATCACACACATTCCGTTCTGTTCATTATCATAGGAAAGTAGCAACATTCATCAGGAAGCCCCAGCACCCAGGACCTGCTCACGTCTCACTGCTGCTATCAGGAAAGTGCAGGAGCCTTAGGTTCAGGAATAGTTATTACTCCTCATCCTGCAGGTTCTTGAACCAACCGGGATAACTTCACTCAACTCCATTTGCCCCATCACTGAGATGTTCCCACAACCTCTGGACTCACTTCCAAGGATTCTTCATCTAATGTTCTTCATGTTTAGTTTACTTATTTATTTATTTATTATTATTTATTTCTTTTTGTACCTGCACAGTGTGTGGTCGTTTGCACACTGGTTGAATGCCTAGTTGGGTGGTCTTTCATTGATTCTGTTATGGTTATTATTCTATAGATTTATTGAGTATGCCACAAGACAATGAATCTCAGAATTGTATATGGTGACATATATGTACTTTGATAATAAGTTTACCTCAAACATTTTAAACTTTAAGACCTTAGACACTTTATACTATATTCCAGCCACATCTTCTGTCACATTGCATCTCTAACTGTTCCCACTTCTCAATGGTCCTGTTTCTCCCTCCACACATGCACACACACACACACACAGACACATACAAATACACATGTACACGTACAAGCAGACACAAACACACACACACACACACACACACACACACACACACACACACACACACACACACACACACACTCAGTTTCCAGCAGTTTCTATTCCTGTGACATGGTTGCTTTCTTCTGCGGGGACTGACTGCTTCTTGAGCACCACGTGAATATTAGAAAGATCATATTGCCTGGAAAAGCTTTGTAGCGTCTGAATTATACCAGTCTGATGTAATTGTGAATGTCCATTAGTAACAATGTCGCATGTGTCCCTGTTTTCCAATATAATGCAATCTTTTCTGCTCTCAGCCACTTGCCTGTTTAGACGTCACTGGATTTAACAGACTGAAATTGTAAAATTGCTCAAGTTTCTTGGTAGAAAGTAATTTAACATGCAATGTGTCCATCATCCACAGAAAATCCCTGTAGTCTGCCAGTTTTGGTAATAATTAACCTTTGAAACTGTCAGTCATTGCATGGCAAGCCTTATATGTGGGGGTAAAAACACCGAGGCAGTCACTTTGTATCTGTTGAATATAACAGTCTCATCACCAATTTAAATTCTGCTCAAGGATTTGGAATGTTCGATGCCACAGCTAACGGCAATGATAAAGAACAATACAGAGTTAGAATGAGAATATTCAGAAGTAATTGTTTTTTTCAGTTCTGTAACATGTCAACTGAACTCACAATGTCAGAGCAGCAGATGCACAAGACCGAAACATCAAATAATCACTGTAAAATTAAATGGTAACACGATCAAAGATTCAAGATTCAAAGTACCTTTATTGTCAAAGTATTTCTACAGAATAGAACTCTGAGATCAGTCCTCCTGCGGGCAGCCATGAAACAAACAGAGGATTTATTTCAGAGGATCTGTCCTGGGTCTAGCATTTAAATGCAATTAAGAAGAAAGCATGGCAGCACCTCTACTTTCTTAGGAGTTTTCAAAGATTCGACATGATAAAAAAACTTTGACAAACTTCTGTAGATGTGTAGTGGATAGTGTATTGACTGGCTGCATCACAGCCTGGTATGGAAACGCCATTGACCTTGAATGGAAAATCCTACAAAAAGTTATATATGGCCCAGTCCTTCCCAGGTAAAGCCATCCCCACGATTGAGCACGTCCACACAAAACGTTGTCACAGGGAAGCAGCATCCATCATCAAGGACTCCCACCACCCAGGACATGCTATCTTCTCACTGCTGCCATCAGGAAGAAGGTACAGGAGCATCAGGACTCACACCACCAGGATCAGGAAATTACTACCCCTCAACCATCAGGGTCTGTAACCAAAGGGGATAACTTCTTGCAACTTCACTTACCCCATCATTGAAATGTTCCCACAAACCATCAACTCATTTTCAAGGATTTTTCATCACATGTTCTCGATATTTATTGCTTATTTATTATTATTATTATTCCTTTCTTTTTGTATTTGCACAATTTGTCGTCTTTTGCACATTAGTTAAGCACCCAAGTTTGTGTAGTCTTTCATCGGTTCTATAATGGTATTATTCTACTATGGATTTATTGCATATGCCCACAAGAAAATGTACCTCTGGGTTGTATAAGGTGACATAAATGTACTTTGATAATAAACTTACTTTGAACTTTGAGTATTGTGTGTAGTTCTGGTTGTACTACAGAGTTATTGGTAAATGGTTTATTATGCATTTACGTTTGTATTTATCTGTTTCCATTCCACTCCATGCACAATGTACACTCTGTGGCCACTTTATTAGTTACATCTCTACAGCTGCTCACTAATGCAAATATATATAATCAGCCAATCGCATGACAGAAACTCAGTGAAGACATGGTCAAGAGGTTCAGACCAAACATCAGAATGGGGAACAAATGTGATCTTAAGTGACTTTGACTGTGCAATGATTGTTGGTGCCAGTCAGGGTGGTTGGAGTATCTCACGAACTGCTGATCTCCTGAGATTTTCACGTATAACAGTATCTAGAGTTTATAGAGAATGGTTCGGGAAACAAAACAAAACATCCAATGAGTGGCATGAAAATGCCTTGTTAATGAGAGAGGTCAAAGGAGAATGGCCTGATTAGTCAAGTTGACAGGAAGGGAACAGTAATTCAAATAACCACACACTACAACAGTGGTGTGCAGGAAAGCATTTCTGAGCACATGTCAAACCTTGATGTGGATGGGCTACAGCAGCAGAAGACCACAAACATGCACTCAATGGCCACTATATTAGGAAAAGGAGGGGAGGGAATGTTGACTCAGACCATGAGAGGCCTGCGTTGGGCATTTTCATGCCTTACAAGGCGCGGATTGGAAGTCTGTGTGGGGCGTCACTCCTCACACAAACACTAGAGCAATGTGTGGTTAAGTGCCTTGCTCAAGGACACAAACACGCTGCCACAACTGAGGCTCAAACTAGCGACCTTCAGATCACCAGACGAACGCCTTAACCACTTGGCCACGTGCCCAACAAAAGAAGGAGCCTCATAAAGTGACCTCTGAGTGTATAGTAACTGGATTCCAGACAGCTAATTGTAATGTTTAAATTTGTAATCGCTTCTCCTGCAACATTCATCCAAAGGCAAATTAGCCAGATGATGGTTGATTAGTCTGACCAGTTTTAATGCAGCTACAGAAGCAAACAGCTTCTTCCCCACTGCCATCAGAATTGTGAACCAATCTCCTTCCATGTTCTCTAGTCATTAATTTTACCTTTTCTGTTACTGTCAAACATAGAATATTACAGTATGGTATGGGCCATTCAGCCCACCATTTGTGCCAGCCCTCTAGTATTTCACTGCACTTGGGTATCTCTTTACGCACTACCCGACCTCACTTTGCATTGTTCTGTACTTTTTGTGCTCCTCACCATATTCATTGTTGTACTTGTTATCACCGGGAGCACTGGGCACTCTGAGAGCTTCGCGTGAGCAAGGAGTATCATCGCACCCTAGTGTATGTGACAATATATTAATCCATTCTGATCTAATCTAACTGTGAAAGCTGAACACTGAACACAGAACAATGCAGCAAGATACAGGCTCTTCAGGCCACGATGTTGTGCCAACCCTTTACCTTACTCTAAGATCAATCCGACCCTTCCCTCCCCATAGCCCTCCATTGTTTTCATCCATGTGCCAATCTAAAAGTCTCTTCAATGTCCCTAATATACCTGTCTATCATCAACCCTGACTGTGCACTCCACACACTTACCACTCCCTGTGTAAAAATCCTTCCTCTGACATCTCCTTTTATACTTTCCTCCAATCACCTTAAAATGATGTCTCTTGTACAAGCCAGTTCCACCCTGGGGAAAAAGTCTCTGGCTGTCCACTCGATCTATGCCTCTTATCCTCTCGTACACTTCTAAAAATTTACCTCTCATCCTCCTCCGCTCCAGAAAGAAAGCCTTTTGCTTGCTCAACCTATTTTCATAAGACATGTTCTCTAGTTAAAATGGCATCCTGGAAAGTTTCCTCTGCACCCTGTCTAAAACTTCTACATCCTTCCTATAATGTGGCGACCAGAACTGACCGCAATATTTCAAGTGAGGTCTAACCAAAGTTTTATAGAATTGCAACAGAGCAATTCAGACTCATGAAGGCCAACACACCATGTGATTTCTTCTTCTGTGGCGCTGAGGGATCTATGGACATGGACCCCAAGATCCCTCTGTTCCTCCACACTGCTAAGAATCCTGCCATTAATCCTGTTTTCTACCTTCAACTTTGACCTTCCACAATTAGCCTCCTCACACTTTTCCGGGTTGAACTCTATCTGCCATTTCTCAGTCCAACCCTGCATCCTGTCAATGTCCCGTTGTAAGCCTTGATACCCTTCTACACTATCCGCAACTCCACCAACCTTTGTGTCTCCTGCAAACTTACTAACCCACCCTTCCACTTCCTCATCAAGTCATTTATAAAATGCACAAACAGCAAGGGTCCCTGAACAAATTCCTACGGACCACCACTGGTCATTGACCGCCAGGCAGAATATTCTCTATCTACTACCACCCTTTGCCTTCTCTGGTAGACTAATTCTGTATCCACACAGCCAAGCATCCTAGAGCAACTTTGGTAAGGGTTTCCTGCCTCTTAGTATTCTGTGTCAAAGAGGCTGCCAAAGAATTATAGTGCAGCTGGTTATTCTGTCCAAGGCAACAGGCCCCAGACCCTCTGTTGCCAAGAGCCGCTCCTGTCAGAATTCACCAGTTTTCATGAAGCTGTAGCTTTCTGAGACAGGCCGAGGAGAATCAGCACACCCCTCTTTATTAACCAAAATAAACTTTATTCAGAATAAAAAGAAATATTCTCAAGAATAGACTGTGCAATGCTTTTCATTCTTATATTTGTCAATAATAAAGTAAGCAATGTTCAATTAGGTACCTTAAGGTTGTTATATCTGGGGGTAGTAATGGGGACAAGCTCCCACTACCTATTAAATGCTCCCAATGGCTGCACCTCAAATAGCCTCTGACAACCAAGTCCAGCTCCTGCCCTCACGTGTGACTTAGCTACTAAGCCCAGCGGATCGCTTTCTTCTGACAGGAGAAGGGCAAAGGCGGGTTACTGGCACCTTAAAACCAGTCGCTTTGGGCAGATGGGGCTCGTCAGCCGTGGCCGGCAGCTGATCTAGGAGAAGGAAAACTCTGATCTCAAACCTCTGCTGCCTTGCATCAATGCCCACTCATGGGGAAGGCTTCGGGAGTAAACCCCGAGGAAAAAATCTGGAACTGGAGCCCCTAAGGCAGCCCTACACTGAGTTCAACGCTGACTGGCAGCTCCTGTGACACTGCTGGTGTCAAACTGTATCGAAGTCTGCCGTTCCTTTGTGTTCATCAGATGCGTGGAGAGAGGGAGCTTGCTACATGGGCAACAGCTTAGTCTCCATATCGTACTGCCTAGACTTGTGTATCATCTAGACAGCTAGGATGCAATACCCATGGTCAACTGTGACTGACAGAGGCCTTTCAGACAGCGTTCAATTAATTTTTTTAAAAACTATTAGTACTGTTGCCAATCATGTGACCCCCGGGGTGGTACACGACTGTAATAAATGAGGGGCAGGCCGCACCCTGTGTTGAAGAACTCTACAGTGTGGTCCTTTCCCCCCCCCCCCCCAAGCCCTTGCAGTGGCTGCACCAAACTGAAGTGCACATACTTCTGCAGCCTGGACTGTGCCGGTCGGCAGCATTCCTCCACGGTCAGCTCGGTGCGCTGGCAGACCAACAAGTTTTGACCAGTCTTTCACCGGGTTGATGACTTTCCAGCACCATTTGATGTCCGTCTCGGTGTACGTCCCTGGCAACCGCCCACAGATCAGTCATCTGTCACACAGCTGCTCAGCATGAACCGTGAGCAGGCACTGGCTTCTTTCTCCACAGCCCCTGTGACTGATTTTGTTATACATAAAAATAAACTTAATTCATAGTCAAAAATTATTTAGAAGGATAAACTGTGCGACGTCTTTCATTCTTACATTTGAAGTCAATGCGTTACATGGTGTCATATTATGTTCCTTAAAACCAACAGGGCTGTGGCCACTCATGTGGACCCCTACTGTGATAATTGAGGGGCTTCCTCACACAACCCGGCCCATCCCTGACCACTAGCGACAGAAATCTGTACTGCGGTCCTCTGCCTCTGAGCCATTACGGCTCTGATGACGAGCAGGGGGAGAGTGAGGGTCTGCTGGGAGCCCAGCCTCATCGCCTTCACCAACTTAGCAAGAGCGAGAGCTGGGGGCATCGAAAGGACACAGAAGTTCTTTCCCGGTCAGCGGACAGAGCACCGTCCCGGCCTCTGCTGAATAAATGTACACAGCATACTCAATCAACACGTTTTGATTACATTCTTTGGCTCTGAAAGGCAGCACCTGGGATGCTTAGCGTTCTCTGCCTCTTCCCAGTTATTTGAGTTTGTTTGAAACACGTCCCAGTCCGACGGCTGCAGACTCCAGCTATCCACTTCAGTGAGAATGAGCATCTGTGCCCTCAGCTCACCTGCTTTCTTGAATTACAGGATAGAGAAAATTAATAAAGTAGCAACGGTGAGTGCCTTCTCACACACAACACTCCAGAGGTGTCGGAAAGCTTTCAGCTGTTTTGCATTTTCACTGAAGCCTTTTGCAGGATATGTTTGTACTCCACCAGGCCCCACTTAATGTTGAGGGTGATGAGGTACTGATCATAGATCCATGCAGCACAGGAACAGGCCTTCCGGCCCACAGTGCCTCTGCTGAACACAACGCCAAATGAAACTAAATCTCTTCTGCCTGCACGCGACCTCTGCACACACCGCTGTTCTGCCTTGCTGAGCCGGAAAAGATGTCGATTAATGTCTTACTACCAAAGGGATCAAGGGGTACGAGGAGAAGAAAGGAACAGGCTACTGAAGGGATGATCAACCAAGACAGAATGCTGTCTAAGAGAGACAGAGAGCAGATGGAAAGTTGGGCAGAGACCATAAGACCTTAACACATAGAAACATAGAAAATAGGTGCAGGAGTAGGCCATTCAGCCCTTCGAACCTGCACCGCCATTCATTACGATCGTGGCTGATCATCCAACTCAGAACCCTATACCTGCCTTCTCTCCATACCCCCTGATCCCTTTAGCCGCAAGGGCCTTATATAACTCGCTCTTAAATATAGCCAATGAACTAGCCTCAACTGTTTCCTGTGGCAGAGAATACCACAGATTCACCACTCTCTGTGTGAAGAAGTTTTTCCTCATCTTGGTCCTAAAAGGCTTCCCCTTTATCCTCAAACTGTGACCTCTCGTTCTGGACTTCCCCAACATCAGGAACAATCTTCCTGCATCTAGCCTGTCCAATCACTTTAGAATTTTATACGTTTCAATCTCAATCTTCTAAATTCCAGGAGCAGAATTAGGACATTTGGCCTAAAGAATCTGCTCTGTCATTCCATCCAGGCTGATTTATTATCCCTCTTAACTCATTCTCCAGTCTCTTGAAGTCCTGCCTAATCAAGAACCTGTCAAGCTCTGTTTTAACTATACCCAGTGACTTGGCCTCCGCAGCCGTCTGTGGCAATGAATTCCACAGAGTGGTGACAGATGGAATTTAATCTAGGCAAGCGATAGGTAGGGTATTTTGGGTAGCCAGATGCTGGTAGGGCACATACACTCAGTGGCCACTTTATTAGGTACAGGGGTAGAGCCCGCTGCTGTAGCCCATCCATTTCAGGGTTTGATGTGTTGTGCATTCAGAGATGCTCTTCTGCACACCACTGTTGTAACACGTGGTTATTTGAGTTACTGTCACCTTCCTGTCAGCTTGAACCAGTCTGGCCATTCTCCTCTGACCTCTCTCATTAACAAGGCATTCTTGCTCACTGAATTGATGCTCACCGGAAGTTTTTTTTTGTTTATTGCAGCATTCTCTGAAAACTCTAGAGATGGTTGTGTGTGAAAATCCGGGAGAGCAGCAGTTTCTGAGAGACTCAAACCACCCCATCTGGCGCCAATCAATATTCTATGGTCAAAGTCATTTAGATCACATTCCTTCCCCATTCTGATGTTTGGTCTGAAAAACAACAGATTCTCTTGACCACTTCTGTATGCTTTTATGCATTGAGTTGCTGCCACATGACTGGCTGATTAGATACTTGCATTAACAAGCAGGTATGCAGGTGTGCCTAATAAAATGGCCACTCAGTGTATACAGTAAATGGCAGGAATCTCAAAAGTGTTGGTGTTCAGAGGCCCCTTGGGCTGCAAATTCTGATACAGGAGGATAGAGTTATGAAGCAGGCATTTGGCATGCTTGACTTCATAGAGCAAAGCATTGAATACAGAGCCTGAGATATCAGCTGTAAAAAGCATTAGTCAGGCTGCATTTGAGTTACTGTATATGCTCTTCTGGTTACCAGGCTACCGGAAGGATGTAGTAAACACAGTAGATTCTGCAGATGCTGAAAATCCAGAGCAACACACACAAAATGCTGCTGGAGGAACTCAGCAGGTCAGGCAGCTTCTATGGAAAGGAATAAACAGTCAAAGTTTCGCACTGAGAACCTTCATCAGGAAGGATGTAGTAGCATTAGAAAAGGTGCAGAAGAGATTTGCCAGGAAGTTGACTGGAACAGAAAGGATTAGTTACATGGAGAGATTAGTTTGGCTGGGGTGATTCCCACTGGAATGCAGAAGGCGGTGGAAGTCTATAAGATTATGATAGAGCAGATAGTCGGAATCTGCTTTAAAAAAATTTTTTCTAAAAGATAGGGGAGTTGAAAACTAGAGATTATGGGTTTAAGATGAGATGGGGGGGAAACTCCAAGGGGATCTAAGGGTTATTTTTTCACATAGAATGTGATTTTTTTATCTGGAAAGTGCTGCTTGAGGAGATGGTAGATATAGGTACAATTACAGTGTTCGATAGGTTTTGGATGGGTACTTGAAGAAAGTTATTAATTTTATTTACATTTTACTCTATTTGGAGATAAGGCACAGAAACAGGCCCTTCCAGCCCCATGAGCCTGTGCCGCCCAGCTACTCCCTTCTGACCAACCAACTCACTAACACTTGCGTCTTCGGAAAGTGGGAGGAAGCAAGAGTACCCAGCGCAAACCCATGTGGTCGTGGGGAGAACGTATACATTCCTTACAGACAGTGGTAGGAATTGAACCTGGGTTGTTGGTGCTGTAATAGCATTAAGTTAAACCACTACACTGCCACGCTGCTCGTTGCACCTTTACCCATTTCTAATGAAGGGCCTTTATCTTAAAGCATTAAGCCTGTTTCT
This sequence comes from Mobula hypostoma, assembly GCF_963921235.1. Classification (NCBI taxonomy): domain Eukaryota; kingdom Metazoa; phylum Chordata; class Chondrichthyes; order Myliobatiformes; family Myliobatidae; genus Mobula; species Mobula hypostoma. Next base: position 11,225,308 of record NC_086107.1, read on the forward strand.
CCTTCCATAGATGCTGCCCGACAAGCTGAACAGAAAACTTTGGTTTTATTTCAGATTTCCAGCTATAACAGTTTAGATTAGATTAGGTTATGAGGACACGCAGTCCTCGTTTATTGTCACTTAGTAATACATGCATTAAGAAATGATACAATGTTCCTCCAGTATGATATCACAGAAACACAAGACAGACCAAGACTAAAAAACTGACAAAAACCACATAATTATAACATATAGTTACAACAGTGCAAAGCAAAACCATAATTTGATAAAGAACAGACCATGGGCACGGTAAAAAAAAGTCTCAAAGTCTCGAAAGTCCCATCATCTCACGCAGATGGTAGAAGGAAGAAAACTCTTCCTGCCATGAACCTCCAGCACTGCAAACTTGCTGATGCAGCACCCTGGAAGCACCCGACCACAGCCAACTCTTGAGTCCGTCCAAAAACTTTGAGCCTCTGACACCGAGCACCATCTCTGCCGAGCGCTTTGACCCCGGCCCCGGCCGCCAAGCAACAGGCAAAGCCAAGGATTCATGGCCTTCCCCTCCGGAGATTCTCAATCGCACAGTAGCAGCGGCAGCGAAGCGGGCATTTCAGAAGTTTCTCCAGATGTCCCTCCATGCTTTTCACGTCTGTCTCCATCAAATCAGGATTGTGCACGGCACCCTACTTAACAAATACAGATACCATTTACCGGAGAGGCCGCGCACTGCGTCGCGCCGCCATCTTCTCCTCCCTGGTTTTGGATCTTCATGATAACCCATGCAGTAATGGGTAAAACGTACAAACTCTGCACAGACAATGGCAGAAGTGAACCCAGATCAGTGCTGTTGTAATAGCATTATGCTAACCGCTACACTTCTGTGCCTCCCCCCCCATATAAAATTATGAGGGATATAGACAGGTTAGATCAGCTGCCCCTTCCACTGGTCACCTGATTTTTAATTCCATTAAAACACATTCAGTAATTACAGACCCTCTTGTGAATGCATTGTGTATTCTGGGGAGCCGTTACCCACCAGAGCAAGATTTGTTGACGTCAATTCCTTTTTGCACAAGACTCAGCTTTTTAAGTCAGAAAGTAAATGGGCACTGAACATACACGCTTGGTGGCCACTTTATCAAGTACAGGAGGTACCTAATAAAGTGGCCAATCAGTATATTTCTGTACGTTCATGGTCTTCTGATGCTGTAGCCCATCCACGTCAAGTTTGGACGTGCTGTGCATTCAGAGATGCTCTTGTACGCACCACTGTTGAGATATTTGAGTTACTGTCACCTTCCTGTCAGCTTGAACCAGTCTGGCCATTCTCCTCTGACTTCTCTCATTAGCAAGCATTTTTGCCCACAAAACTGCTGCTCACTGGATGTTATTTTTTTTTTGCTTCTCTCACCATTCTCTGCAAACTCTAGACAGTTGTGCATGAAAATCCTAGGAGATCAGCAGCATATGAAATGCTCAATCCACCCCATCTGGCACCATAGTCGAAGTCACCCAGATCACATTTCTTCCCCATGTATTGAGTTGCTGCCACATGATTGGCTGATTAGATATTTGCATCAACGAGCAGGTGTGCAGGTGTGACACAACCTAATATAGTCACCACTGAGTGTATTCTGAGGCAGATCGTTATTCCTGACACACATACAGCTCTCTGTCAGGTAGCCAGCAAGACATTGTTTTAAGTGATCTTTCCAATAGAACAGGAATCTCAGAGCACTTGAAGAGCCGCTGTCATTTCATGGAAGCTGTTAAAGATGTTTGGACACCTACTCAGAGCACAAAGGGAATTTTCCCAGAATTGTAATTACCCGAAGGCACTTTATTTATCTGATTCACGGAAAGCAATATCTCTCACTGTGTGAAACCTCTTATTGCTGCGAGTCCATTGAAACATCATGACACACACACTTGTGATGCTACCAGGTCCTTGCCTCAAGACGTGAATGCATTTACCATCCTCTGCTCTCTGCCATTTGTGAGGGACAATCCCGTCAAAGGAACACAATTACACCCTGTGAATAGTTTGCCCTTCAAAATCTAGGATGGCAGATGGAGCACTTAAAGACAATGTGTTTTGTGGAAGTTAGTTCTTCAAAAGCTCACAAAACTCTCTAATGCATTTGAATGGGTGAATGTCACCTCTGCTCTTAGTCAGAAATGCCCTTTGCATTCCGCCCCAGAGAGTGATAGTCTCATGATGGGTTCTGAGACTCTGTAAGGCATTGATCAGACTGCACTTGGAGCATTGTGAGCAGTTTTGAGCCCTTTTTCTCAGAGAACCTCCAGTGGGACCACAAACCTGTTGTACTTTGGAGGCTTGTGGGCCTCAATGACCCAGAGAGCAAGGTTGGCTGGAGCTAGGGCTTTATGCTTTGGCGCTTGCTAGGGTCACCAAAGCCAAGCAAGTCAAAGAGTTGAGGCCAGAGTAAGTGTGGTCCATGGGTCCTCCAGGTTAGGAGGTTCAGCTCAGGGCTAACAACTCTGACTGGAAGAACGAAACTGTTATGAAAACAGCAATAAAGAATCCTTTTACATCTGAGTGGCCAAGAACAGACTCAGATGGGGGACCTTCACTGTTGCCATAACCACTAGCGACATAATTGGCAGTAAGTAAGTATCCAAGAAGAGATGTGCTGGCATTGGAGAGGGTCCAGAGGGGATTCACAAGAATGATTCTGGAATGAATGGGTTGATGTATGAGGAGCATTTGATGGCTCTGGGCCTGTACTCACTGGAATTTAAAACTATCGGATATTGAAAGGTAGAGATAGAGTGGACGTGGAAAGGATATTTCCTTTAGTGGGAGTGTCTAGGACCAGAGGGCACAGCTTCAGAATAGAGGGGCATCCATTTAGAACAGAGATAAGGAGGAATTTCTTATGCCAGTGTCATGGTCCCATCTGGCAATCCCCCACCTTGCCATTTGCCTCAAGATTTGGGCCTCCATCACCTCATTTAGATTCCAATCATCCCAAGTACTAACTACACGCACCTGCTTCCCATCAAACGGCAGGATAAAAACCCTGCGACCACAGCAAGAAGCCGCCAGTTCGTTGGTTGACTCTTGTGAGAGTAAACCTTGTTTCCTATTCCTGAGAACTGTTAGTTCTAAGCTTCGCATCGTCTCCTGGATATCGGCTCCCCGTTTGCGGAGGTGCTACGCCTAACGACTCTGCCTCAGCCTCTGTGTCCTGCACTTGGGCTCGTCTCCAGCCACATCTTTGCAACAGCCAGAGGGTAGTGAATCCATGGAATTCATTGCCATAGGCAGCTGTGAAGTCCAAGTGATTTAAAGCAGAGATTTATAGGTTCCTGATTAGTTAAGGCATCAAAAGTTACAGGGAGAGGCAGGGGAATGGGCTTGAGAGGGATAAGAAATCAGACATGATGGAATGGCAGAGCAGAATTAATGGGCCGAATTACCTTAATTCTGCTCCTATGTTTTATGTCTTCAAGGATATTTTAGCGTCAAGATTTTTTTTTGCTTTGAGCATGTGTTGGAAGAGGCCAGAGAAACTGTGATTGCTCTTCACAAACCACAGAAGCTTGAGAGAAAGATTTAATCAAGGCATTCGGAAGGATTTTATTAAAGTAAATTAGGAGAGACTGTTTCTGTTGTAGGAAGATCAGTTTTCAAAGGAAATGGAATGGAGATAATGTGTGAACGAACCAGAGAGGAATTTTTTTTGTTGATTTTAATGCTTGACTTGCCTTGATCAAGAGGGCTCTGATGAAATGTCAGTGGAAATAGATTCAGAGCAACACATGCAAAATGCTGGAGGAATTCAGCAGGTCAGGCAGCATCAGTGGAGAGGAATAAACAGTCAGCGTTTCCAGCCAAGACCCTTCATCAGGACTGGATGAAGATAGAATGGATGGACCTGACCTGCTGAGTTCCTGTGTGTGTGTGTGTGTGTGTGTGTGTGTGTGTGCGTGTGTGTGCGCATTTGTCAATTCGGTCTGGATTCCCAGTATATGTCAGAATCTCTTGTGTTGATGAAATAGATTCAATTTTCAAAAACATGCAATAACTTCAGGGAAATGATATGGTTTGAGAATTCAAAGAACCATTGCAGACAAAATGGGCAGTATGTTCTGTAAAATTAACACTTCCTTCTCTCTCTGAATGACCAAACAGACAATTTAGTCCAAGTTCCAAACTGACTTCCTTCTGAAGTTTGGTTCTATTGATGGAATATCGAACTGGACATGTAGCATGTCCCTGCTATTACACTATGCAATAGTACTAGCAACCGTGGTCGAAGTCCCACACCAGACCTCTGCATACATCTTCCCACTTCGGTCCAAGTATCTTCGTAACCGCTGTCATCTTCTCACTGCCACCACTACTATTGTCACCGCACTGTTCGCAAACTGTTCAGCTGATGCGTACACCGTTTCGTCCCTCTCGCCATGCCTTGAGCTTGAGGGCACTTTTACTCAGAAGGTCAGCTGTGTTATCGATAGCACTGGATAACCATACAAGTGATGTAGTAACTGTATATCAAAACATACAGTGAAATGTGTGGTTTGCATCAAATCAAATCAGTGAGGATTGTGCTGGGCAGCCCACAAGAGTCAGCACGATCCTAGTGCCAACCTAGCATGACTGCAATTATTAATCCCAACTGTAAGTCTTTGGAATATGGGCGGAACCTGGAGCAGACAGAGGTAACCCACACGGTCACAGGGAGAATGTATAAACTCCTTATAGGTAGCAGCAGAAATCACTCCCTCATCATAGAACTAGAGCTGTAAAGGAGGAGAAGAGAAGATGGCAGCAGGACTCCGGTGGTGATGTCTGTTATCTGTCAAGTAGGGTGCTGTGCACAATCCTGATTTGATGGAGGCAGACGTGAGAGCACGGAGGAACATCTGGTGAAACTTCTGAAATGCCTGTTTCGCTGCCGCTGCTACTATGTGATCCAGAATCTCTGGAGGGGAAGGCCCCGAGTCCTCGGCTTTGCTTGTTGCTTGGCTGCCGGGGCAGGGTCAAAGCGCTCGGCAGAGATGGTGCTCGGTGCTCGGTGTCGGAGGCTCAAAGTTTTCGGAAGGACTCAGAGTCGGCTGCGGTCGGGTGCTTCATCGGCACGTTTGCGGCGCTGGAGGTTCATGGCAGGGAGAGTTTCTCCCTTCTACCGTCTGCGGGAGATGATGGGGCTATTGGGATTTTGAGACTTTTTTTTACCGTGCCCATGGTCTGCTCTTTATCAAATTACAGTAATGCTTTGCACTGTTGTAACTATATGTTATAATTATGTGGTTTTTGTCAGTTTTTCAGTCTTGATCTGTCTTATGTTTCTGTAATATCATACTGGAGGAACATTGTATCATTTTTTAATGCATGCATTTCTAAATGACAATAAACGAGGACTGAGTGTCCTCATAATCTAAATGAAAGTGATTCTGCTACTATACGCTACTGTGTTGTCCCAAGAGAGACATAAAAGACTGCAGATCCCAGAACCTGGAGCACAGGCAAACTGTTGATGGAACTCCGGGGGGGAGGGGGGGTTGAAGGACCTTTTCTTTCCTCCCACAGATGCTGCTTGACCCATCGAGCTCCCCCAGCAGGCACGATAGCGTAGTGGTTAGCCTAACACCTTACAGCACCGGGGTCCAGGCTCAATTCCACTGCTGTCTTTAAGGAGTTTGTACATTTTCTCCAAGATCACATGGGTTTCCTCCACGTGATCTGGCTTCCTCCCACAGTCCAAAGATGTATGGGTTAGAGTAAGTAACTTATGGGCACGCTATGTTGGCACCGGAAGCATGGCGACACTTGTGGGCTGCCCCCAGCACATCCTCGGACCGTGTTGGTCCTTGATGCAAACGACGCATTTCATAGTATGTTTCGATGTACCATGTGACAAATAAAGCTAATCTTTCTGATGAGATGATCTGTTGATGTGGTGATATGTGCCTTTTTTTGAGAATCTGCTCCCTTCAACTCAATAGAGTTGGATTCCGGACATGAAATTCAAAACTAATGTGTCACGTTTTAAGTGAACACATGCAACATGACACCAGTCTCCCCACCCCCCGAACCAAATGTGCAACGGTTCATCATCCCGGCAAGTGATCATGCACTTGAACACTGTGCTCTGACCCAGATGGTGACTGTGAATCTTACACATTTTGTATTCAGACAGCAACAAATCCTAAGAGGGCTCAGGGCAAAGTAGATGCATCTCTACTTGAAAAAAATTCTGTAGTCTATTCTTGCTATTTAAATTTGATATGATATGTGATATATAGTAAAAAGGCAAATTGGAACAGATAGTGTAGTGTAAGATTATACAAAGTTGGTCCATTATCATTCCTACCAGGCCCCTGCATAATGAATAATTTTTAACACAAATCCCTATCTGCTGCTTTGAAAATTATCTTATTTATTTTATATGAAGAATATTGTGAGCTACCATTGGTATAAGTTTCTAAACAGTCACCAGTTCCATCGAACCACAAAATCCAGCAACGCAGAAGATCATCAGCTAATTGAATCAGTTCAGGCTGTTGGAGAGAACACCCCAATTATTTCCACTGCCTCTTCCCCATAGATCTGGTATATACATTCAGTGGTCACTCTGTTAGGTATGCTCGTCAATCTGCATGTTAATACAAATGTCTTATCAGCCAATCATGTAACAGCAACTCAATGCATAAAAGCATGCAGACATGGTCAAGAGGTCCAGTTGTTGTTCAGACCAAACATCAGAATGGGGAAAAGTGTGATCTACTATAAGTGACTGACTGTGGACTGACTGTTGGTGCCAAATGGAGTGGTTTGAGTTTCTCAGAAACTGCTAATCTCCTAGGATTTTCACTCACTACCATCTCTAGAGAGTATAGAGAATGGTACAAAAAGACAAAAGAAAAATCAAATGAACAGCTATTCTGTGGGTGAAAATGTCTTGTTAATGAGAGAGGTCAGAGGAGAATGGGAAGATTGGTTCAAGCTGACGAGAAGGTGGCAGTAAATCAAATGAACACACATTACAACAGTGGTGTGCAGAAGAGCATCTCTGAATGCACAACACATCAAACCTTGAAGCGGATGGGCTACAGCAGCAGAAGGCCACAAACTTACACTCAGTGGCCATTTTATTAGGTTAGAGGAGGTTTCCAATAAAATAGCCACTGATTGTATATCTTTTGAAAGTTGTGACTGAATTTACTTCCATAATCCATCAGACAATCCGTTCCATATGCTAGAAGTACTCTGCATAACAGCTTCACTTCCCTATTTCTCTGCCAATTATCTTAAATTTGTGTCTTCTAATTACCATCCCAGCAGAAATAGTTCCTTTTTATTTATGCTATCCAAATCTCTTGCTACCTTGGTGATTTCTAACAAACCTCTCTGTCAGTCTCTCTCCCCTAATTGTTGACAATTGGCAACAATCGGCAGTTGGTAAAATCCCATCTTCGCCAGAACATGCTGGTGCAATTCGTCAGAGAGAGCATCCTCACACCAGCCATTACTGTGTGGCTTGGCCCCACATCCCTTCACAACATACAAAAGCTACAGTGAACCGTCAGGTCAGCTGAAAAGGTCTGTGGCTGTAGTCTACCATCACTATAAGACTTGTGTGTGTCCAGGACAAAGAAGCGGGAAGGAAAAATCATTGAGGACTCTCTATCATTGAGGAGATAGAGAGCTTTGTGACATAGTGTCATGGCAACAAGATTTCCCTCAATGTCAATGATACAACAGAGCTGGTCATTGACTCCAGAAAGGGGGCTGTGGATATGCTCCCGTCTGTATCAACAGTGTTGCGGTTGAGGTGGTTGCGAGCTTCAAGTTCCTGAAACAATCGCTTTGATATCAGGCCGTAGAAAGCTCACCAACAACTCTACTTCCCTCAGGGGACTAAAGTAACTTGGCATGTCCCCATCAACACTTACCAGTTTTATCAATGTGCTGTAGAAAGCATTCTGCATGGGTTGGTGTGGCAACTGCTTTCCACGTGGCCGCTAGAAACTGCAGTGTTGTGGACACAGCTCAGCTCATCACAGGAACTAGCCTCCCCTGTGGCAGGGGTTCCCAACCTTTTTCACGCCATGAACCCCTACCATTAACCGAGGGGTCCATGGACCCCAGATTGGAGCCCCTGCCCAATGGACTCTGTCTATACTTCGCACTGTCAGTATAATCAAAGACCTCGACCACCCCAGGTATTCTCTTTTCTCCCCTCGTCCATCAGGCAGATGATACAAGTATTTGAAAGCAAGTACCACCAGGCTTAAGGACAGCTTCTATCCCGTGATTTTCGGGATAGACTCTTGAACGGATCTCTTGTACGATAAGATGGAGTCTTGACATTACAATCTACCTCGTTACGATCTTGCACTTTATTGTTTACCTGAACTGCATGTTCTCTGTAGCTTTTATACTTCATTCTGCATTGTTATTCTTTTATCTGTTTTTAAATTTACCTATTGAGATGTAGTGCGGACTAAGCCCTTCTCCGCTGCCCAGCAATCCCCCAATTTAATGCTATAGCGTAATCACGGGACAATTTACAATGACCAATTAACCTACTGACCGGTACTTCATTGGACTGTGTGAGGAATCCGGAGCACCCGAGGAAACCCATGTGGCCACAGGGAGAGCATACACACTCCTTACAGGCAGCCGCTGGTATTGATCCCGGATTGCCTGTACTGCAAAGTGCTGTACTAACCACGACACCACTGTGCCACCCCTATTGTACGACCAGTAGGCAAGTCAAGATTTTCACTGCATCTTGGTACAAGTGAATATAATAAACCAGTCTGAGTCTGCGGGGTCTGATTATGGGTGGCAGCTTCCCCGTGCAAGAGTGCCATCTGTCACTCAGTGACGAGAGTGAAGGAAATTACTGACAGTAGCGGGCTGGCAAGCTGCAGAGGAAGTATGTGTAAAACGAAATCCAATAATGCAAGACAAGTGGCACAGTTTCATTAACACAATCCTGAGGTAATGATAGGTAATGGCACATCCTTCTCATGTTCAAAGTGCAAAACAATTATTATGTTCTCCTTTACACTTGTGAGCTGGAAATGACATTAAACAATCCTGAACCTTGATCAAAACCTTATAAGGCCTCAGCATTACATTCTTGCTTTTACATTCTAGTCCTCTCAAAATTAATGCTAGCATTGCATTTTTCTTCCTTACCACTGAAGCAACCTGTAAGTTAACCTTTAGAGAATCCTGCACAAGGACTCCTAAGTCCCATTGTACCTCTGATTTTTTAACTTTCTCCTCATATAGAAAATAGTCATGGTCTATATTGCTTCTACCAAAGTGCATGACCATACATTTCTCCACACTATATCCCAACTGCTACTTGGCCCATTCTCCTAATCTAAGTTCTTCTGCAGACTCCCTGCTTCCTCAACACTACCTGTCCCTCCACCCATCTTTATATCATCTGCCAACCTGGCCACAAATCCATCATCCATGAGGTTTGATTAGAAACAATTCTGGGAATAAAAGGTTGGGAATGGGGATGTACTACATCATATTCCCAAACAATCGGCAAACTTTGCCCACCTCATCACCAGTCCTCTCTCCAAGTTGGTGACATAATTCAACACACACCTTCTCCCCAAATTCTTATTCTGGCTTCTGCCTCCTTCCTTTCCAGTCCCAATGAAGGGTCTCAGCCCAAAACATTGACTGATTATTCCTTTACCAGAATACCACCTGACCTGCTGAGTTGCTCCAGCATTTTCCTGTTTATGTTGCTGAAGATTTCCAGGATCTGCAGAATCTCTTGTGTCACTCAGTGAGAATGCTCCCTGGCACAGAATTACACAGGTGGGGCTGTTTCTCAAGCAAAGGGCATCCACAGCACGGACAGGTTAAATAACAGAACCTAGGCTAAAGGTCTTAGGGACTTGTGAGTTGGGGAATTCAGGAGATTGCAGGGACAGATTATATTGGACTCAACCCATGCTTGGAATCACACTTGTTCTTGGCGGATATGTGGCTCACATTGTTATGGAACATAGAACATGGAACACCACTGCAAATCACAGAGATGCTGCCTGGCCTGCTGCGTTCACCAGCAACTTTGATGTGTGTGGCTTGAATTTCCAGCATCTGCAGATTTCCTCACGTTTGCAACTTACAGTCTCTTCGGCCCACAACGTTGTACTGATCTTTTAACCTACTTGAAGATCAATCTACCCCTTCCCTCCTACAGAGCCCTCCATTGTTCTATCGTTGATGTGCCTGTCTCAGAGTTTCTTAAATGTCCCTTGGAAGGGTGTTCCACACACCCACTACTCTCCGTGTAAAGAATATACCACTGACAGCTCCCCCCCCCACCATACTTTCCTCCAATCACCTTAAAATTATGACCCTAGTATTAGCCATTTCCACCCTGAGAAAAAGTTTTGACTTTGTCACTTATCATCTTGCACACTTCTATCAAGTTGCATTACATCCTCCTTCACTCCAATGAGAAAAGCCCTGGCTCGTGCACCCTATCCTTATAAGACATGTTGTCTAATCCAAGCAGCTTCCTGCTAAGCCTGTTCTGCACCCTCTCTAAAGCTTCCACATCCTTCCTATAATGAGGCAACCGGAAAGATGGGGTGAATGCACACTGTCTCTGTGTAAAAAAACCTGCCTCTAACAATCCCCCCTATACTTTCCTCCAGTGACCTTAAAATTATGTCCCCTGGTATTAGCCATTTCTCTGCCTATCCACTCAATCTATACCTCTTATCACCTTATACACCTCTGTCAAGTCACCTCTCATCCTACTTCTCTCCAAGAGAAAATTGCAAGTTCACTCAACTGGCCTTGACTTCACCAGCTTCTTGGACACTTCAAGTACAGTAGGCATTCGAATATTGTGCTCGAAGAATGTGGCTGGGAAATTTACCCAATAGAGAGGTAGACAGAACAGAAAGCAATGGGCAGAACTCCATTTGATGTTCTTTCTGATGTTCTCCCTGTGGAGTAATCTGTTAGTTTTTTGTCTGATGGTGAGGAGGAGGTAAGGGGTTTGGGGCTTTGTGTTCCAGCTGCCATTTTTTACGTAGCGCAGTCTGTTTGATTTTTTTGTACAAGAGAGGGGGTTGGGAGTTTGGGGTTTGATGGTCTAGTTGCCATTTTCCATTTGGATCAATCTGTTAGTTTTTTGTGTGAGGAAGACATTTAGAGTTTACAAGATGTGGGTTTTTTGTGCAGGAAGTTGATGTTTTCCTTTGAATAACCCATGGTTTTCTTTATTTTGTTACTATCTGGAGAAGATGAGTCTCAGAATTGTATACTGCATAGATAATTTGATAATAAATGAACCTTTGAAGCTTTGGGATTATAGAGGGCTGTGGTCCAGGTGTGGGTCAATGGAACTAGGCAGAATAATATTTCGGCATGCACTAGAGGGGTTGAAGAGCCTGTTTTTATGCTATAGTACTCTATGACTTGATGACTCTAACCTGCTGACATTGTTTGTTGCTTACTTAGGAATGGTTGAGTGTTCCAACAATAGACACAGTTGTCACAGTCACTGAGGTTGAAATGGAAAAGTCACACCAACACAGGACATACAGATTGGTTTGTCCAGCACATCATTGTTACATAACAGCAGGTCAATACAATAGATGAAGCTCCTGATGTAATGATGCTAGTGCTAGAGGTTACCAAAGTTTAATGAGTATTTGAAAAATGTCCACTCCAATAACTTGGGACGTGGTTCTACACTCTAGAGCCCACTTTATTAGGTACACCTACATAACTGCTGGTTAATGCAAATATCTATTTGGCTAATCATGTGGCAGCAACTCAATGCATAAAAGCATGCAGACATGGTCAAGAGGTTCAGTTCAAATATCAGGATGGGGAAGAAATGTGATCTAAGTGATATTGATTGTGGATTAATTGCTGGTGCCAGACGGGGTGGTTTGAGCATCTCACAAACTGTTGATCTTCTGGGATTTTGACACATAACACTCTGTAAAGTTTACAGAGATTGATGTGCAAAATAGAAACCAAAAAAAAAACATCCAGTTAGTGGCAGTTATGTGGGTGACAATGCCTTGTTAATCGAAGAGGTCAGAGGAGAATGGCTGGGTTGGTTCAAGCTGAGAGGAAGATGACAGTAACTCAAGTAACCACTTTTTATAACAGTGGTGTGCAGAAGAGCATCTCTGAATGCACAACACATTGAATATTGAAGTAGATATGCTGCATCAGCAGATGACCATATACATATACTCAGTGGCCATCTTGATAGGTTAGGAGATACCAAGTAAAGTGGCCACTGAATGTCAATTTAAAAAAAAACAATGAACTTCATTATCTTTTTCCTTCAAATTTGGTGGTGCATGTTTCCAAAAGTCAGGTGCTCTTTTAAAATGATATTCTCTCCTAAAAGTTAATAACCCGAATCAACAACGAAAGCTCCGTGACTTCAGCAGAGAGAAAGGGCAAGAGGAAAGGAATCTGTCTGGGGAACCAAGAACAACAGATTGTAATTAAAATCCATTGAAAGCTTTTTTTTCCCAGAAAGTAGGGGAAATTAAATTTCAGTCACAATACCATTACTGCTGTCATGGAGACTGCTAGGTCTTTGTAAAGATCTGCTTTTGTGAGCATCTTTCTCACTTGCAAGGAATAATTTCAAACACCAGAATGGTCAAAAATTCTGTCAATTTTCAAGATAAAAATCGAAATGCAACGGCTGTGATATACCTGAAGTAAAATTAATAAACGCTGGAGTTTCTGGTTCCTTCTTCCATGAATGTTGCCTACCTGTGACAGTAGTTAGTCATAGAGTCATAGAGAAACACAGCACAGATACAGGCCCCCCTGATCCACACCCTAACCCTAATACACACCAAGAAAAGTACCCCCTCTAAGCCAGTCCCAGCTGCTGACGTAAGGCCCATATCCCTCTGAACTTCGGATTCCCAACCTGGTGTCACGGATCCCTTTTTTAATAGTGTGGGTCCTTGGGGCAGCACAGTAGTGTAGTGGTTATAACAATGCTTTACAATACCAAAGGTTCATTTTATTATCAAACTATATAGGTAGAATATAACTCTGAGATTCCCCTTCTCCAGATAGCCAAGAAATACAGAAAAACCATGGACATCAACGCCCCCACAAGAAAAAAAACCAGCAAAACTCACAAACCCTAAACATCCCCACCCTCTCCTTGCACAAAAACTAACAGATCGCCCACCCAGACTCAGCAGCTAAGACATCAAACCCCTAACCCCCAAGCCCCTCCCATGCAAAAAAATACAGTGACAATAACATCAACTCTCAATTCCTCCCTCACCCAAAAAAAGGAACATATCGCCCACCCATCAATCGGCAACAAGAAAGAAAACACAGAGAAACTGAAGGAGATCGATAAAAAATACAGTCTGCACCAATAATCCTCCATCAGCATCGGGGAGACCAACAGTGACCAGGGTTCCATTCCTGCCACCGTCTGCAAGGAGTTTGTACATTCTCCCAGTGACTGCGTAGTTTTCCTCCAGAAGCTCCTGTTTCCTCCCACAGTCTAAATCTGTACCGGTTAGTATGTTAATCAGCATTGTAAATTGTCCTGTGATTAGACTAGGGTTAAATAGGAGTGTTGCTGGATGGCACAGCTACAAGGGATGGATGGCACGGCTAGAAGGGCAGGAAGGGCCTTTTCCATGCTGTACCTCAATAAATAAAAAGACCAAAGCCTGCTCAAAACCTTTCCTATTCATGTAACCATCCCACTATCCTTTAAATGTTCTACTTGTGGCATGGTACTGTGGTGGTTAGCACGTTGCTTTACAGCAGTCACGAATCTGGTTCAATTCCTGTCACTATCTGTAAGGAGATTATACGTTCTCCTCGTGACTACATTGATTTCCTCTGGGTCTCTGATTTCCTCCCACATTCCAAAGATGTGCAGGTTAGTTCGTAAATCGCTGATCCTCCATGCCGGTGCTGGAAGCTAAGCAACCCTCGCAGATCGCACCCAGCACTGTATAGGACATTGACGCAAACGACACATTTCACTGTATGTTTCAAAGACCATGTGACAAATAAAGCTCACCTTTAATATTTAAAATTAGGGCAAGGACAGGCAAGAAGTTATCTTTCAGGCAGAGGGTAATAGATGACTGGGTCTCTCCCAGGCTGAAGGTCAAATGGGAATCTCAAAAGTAAGAAAGGCAAGTTGCAGATAGATAACAGAATTTAGGGATTATAGATCCGTAGCATGTAGATGAAGTTAAACTTGAGTGAGTGAAAGGTCAGCCTGACATACGAGTGACAGACATGTTCCTTAATATTAAACTGATCCTTCATGGGGCTTGTTAGACCAGTGAACATATTGCAGTGTGGAGGGGAGAGCAGCCTCAGGGGACGTTCAAGTCGGCTGCTGAGGTGAATGTGGTATTTCCTTCCTGACACTAACATCAGTAATAGCTATTTTTCTACAGCCACCAGGTTTTTGAACCAACCTGCACAAACCTACTCCTACCTCCGCATTGCAACATTACAGCTCACCTTTGCCCTAGCATGGAGTTGTCACTGATTGTTCCTTTTGTTTTGAACTAATGTATTGCTTAGCATAGACAATTCTCTCTCCCCCTCTCCAAAGTTCAAAGTAAATTTATAATCAAACTACATATACAATGCCTATAACAGTATTCACCCCATCTGGAAGTTTTCGTGTTTTATCATTTTACAACATTCAATCATTAGTGGATTTTATCTGGCTTTCTTTGACACTGATCAACAGAAGAAGCTCTTTCATGTTAAAGTAAAAACAGATCTCCACAAAGTGATTTAAATTAATTACAAATATAAAACACAAAATAATTGATTGAATTGTGGACATACTATGCCAGTCAGGTCAATCGTCTGAATGCTACTGGTACCATGTAACCCAGTACTACCTGTCACATGGTCGGGAGGTCGGTGACTAAACCAGCTCCCCCACCAGGCTTGCCTGGTGAGGAGGGTGGCTGGACACCCTGCAGGATGAAAAACAAGACCTGTCAAAGGGCGGATGAACCCTCTCGTAGGGTCAACGGCCATCTAGCAAACACGTACCGTGAAGCGCGGAAAGGGCATCCCTTGCATCTGAAGCATTCACTGCAACAGAACTTCCACCAGCCGTCTTGGACCCCACCATGCCGCTGGATCCGGGAGGGGATGTCGAGAGGGCGGGTCTGGACCTGTGCAACCCCCTACTCACCTAAAATCCACTCATGCACACCCTGTTCCTTTCTGAGCAGTGGGGTACCACCCCACTAACTGACTGAAAGGAATCATCGGAGGGAGGAGAAGATGGCGGCGCAATGCTGCGCATGCGGCCGTTCCGAATGAATATCGATTATGTGTAACTAGGGGCCGTGCACAATCCAGATTTGATGGAGACAGCCGTGAGAAGCGCAGAGGAGCATCTGGAGTAATTTCTGAAATGCCCACTTTGCTGCCGCTGCTACTGTGCAATCGAGAATCTCCGGAGACGAAGGCCCCAAATCCTCGGCTTTGCGTATCGCCTGTTGCCGGGGCCGGGGTCGAAACACTCGGCAGAGATGGTGCTCGGTGCTCGGAGTCGGAGAGGTGGTCGGAGGCTTCCAAGAGGCTGCATCGGCAAGTTGGCGGCGCTGGAGGTTCACCGTCTGCGTGAGATGATGGGACTTTCGAGAGACTTTGAGACTTTTACTGTGCTATGGTCTGCTCTTATCAAATTACGGTATTGCTTTGCACTGTTGTAACTATATGTTATAATTATGTGGTTTTTGTTAGTTTTTAAGTTGGTTTGTCATGTGTTTTTCCTGATATCATTCTGGAAAAACATTTTATCATTTCTTAATGCATGCATTACTAAATGACAATAAAAGGGGACTGCGTGTCCTCATAATTATCATCCAATGGGATGGATAGCCAGAGAGAGAGAGAGAGAGAGAGAGATGCTGAAAGCTAAGTGCCCTTTGTGGACTGCACTCAAGACTGCGTTGGTCATTAATGTAAATGACACATTTCACTGTATGTTTCAATATTTCGATGTACACACCAAACACATCTGTTTAATATGACATACCAAATCATCACTGGTGCAGCCAATTGGTTTTAGAAGTCACATAATTAGTTAAATGGAGATCTGATTTTGGAGACCTGTGTGCAGTCAAGATGCTTCAGTTGATTGTAGTAAAAATAAAACTATCGCTGGAAGGTCCAGCTGCTGGTGAGTCAGTATCCTGGCAAAAACTACACCATGAAGATAAAAGAACACTCCAAGCAACTCCGTGAAAATGTTATTGAAAAGCACAAGTCAGGAGATGGATACAAGAAAATGTCCAAGTCACTGAATATTCCTTGGAGCATAGTTAAGTCAATCACTAAGAAATGAAAAGAATATGACACAACTGTAAATCAGCCTAGAGGAGGCCGCTCTCAAAAACTGAGTGACCATGCAAGAAGGGGACTAGTGAGGGAGGCCACCAAGAGACTTATGACAACTGTGGAGGAGTTATAAGCTTCAGTGGCTGAGATGGGAGAGACTGCGCATACAACAACTGTTGCCTGGGTGCTTCACCAGTCACAGCTTTATAGGAGAGTGGCAAAGAGAAAGCTACTGTTGAAAAAAACTCACATGAAATCTCAGCTAGGGTTTGCCAGAAGGCATGTGGGAGACTCTGAAGTCAGCTGGAATAAGGTTCTATGATCTCATGAAACCAAAATTGAGATTTTTGGCCATCAGATTAAACGCTATATTTGGCATAAGCCAAACACTGAACATTATGAAAATCACACCATCCCTACTGTGAAGCATGGTGGTGGCTACGTCATGCTATGGGAATGTTTCACTGCAGCAGGACTTAGAAAGCTTGTGAAGATAGAGTGTAAAATAGGTGCAGCAAAATACAGGGAAATCCTGGAGGAAAATTTAATGCGGCTGCAAAAGAACTATGACTTGGGAGAAGACTTGTTTTCCAGCAAGACAATGAATCCAAGCATAAAGCCAAGGCTAAACAGTTAATATCCTGGAGTGTCCAAGTCAGAGTCCAGATCTCAATCCAATTGAGAACTTGTGGCAGGACTTAAAAAGGGCTGTACACTCACGATCCCTGTGCAATCTGACAGAGCTTGAGCAGTTTTGTAAAGAAGAATGGGGGAAAATTGTACTGTCCAGATGTGTAAAGCTGAATGAGACCTATCCACATAGACTGCACAAGACCATAAGACAAAGGAGCAGAATGAGGCCATTCAGCCCATCGAGTCTGCTCTGCCATTTCATCATAACTGATCCCGAATCCCACTCAGCCCCATACACCTGCCTTCTCACCATATACTTTGATGCCCTGACCGATCAGGAAATGATCAACGACTGCCTTAAATATATGCACAGACATGGCCTCCACCACAGTCTGTGGCAGAGCGTTCCACAGATCTACTACTCTCTGGCTAATCTAATTCTTCCTTACCTCTGTTCTAAAGGGTCACCACTCATTATAGAAGCTCTGTCCTCAAGTTCTGGATACCCCCACCATAGGAAACATCCTGTTCACATTCACCCTGTCAGTCCTTTCAACATTCGGTGGGTTTCAATGAGACCTCCCTACATTCTTCTAAATCCCAGTGAGTACAGGCCCAAAGCTACCAAATGCTCCTCATATGTGAACCCCTTTGTTCCTGAAATCATCCTCTTGAACCTCCTCTAGACTCTCTCCAATGACAATACATCCTTTCTGAGATACGGTGCCCAAAGCTATTGACAATACTCCAAATACAGCCTGACTAGTGTCTTATAAAGGTTCAGCAATATCTCCTTGCATTTATATTCTATTCCTCTTAAAATAAATGCCAACATTGCATTTGCCTTCTTTACCACAGACTCAGCAAGTAAATTAACATCCTGGGAGCCTTGTACGAGGACCGTAAAGACTCTCTGTACCTCTGATGTTTGAAACTTCTCCCCAGTTAAATAATAGTCAGCACTGTTGTTCCTTTTACCAAAATGCATTATCATACATTTCCCAACACTGTATTCCATCTGCCACTTTTTTTCCCATTCTTTCAATATGTCCAAGTCCTGCTGCAATCACATTGCTTCCTCAGCACTACCTACCCGTCCACCCATCTTCATATCATCTGCAAACTTTGCCACAAAGCTATCAATTCCATTACCTAAGTCATTGACAAACAATGTGAAAAGTAGCGGTCACAATGCCGACCCGAGGAACACCATTGGTCATTGGCAGCCAATCAGAAGAGGCCCCTTTTATTCCCACTTGCTGACTCCTGCCTGTCAGCCATTCCTCTATCCATGCCAGTATATTTCTTGTAATACCACAGCATTTTATCTTATTATGTAGCCTGGTATGGCACCTTATCAAATGCCTTCTGAAAATCCAAGGAAGTGACAACCACTGCCTCTCCTTCATCGACACAGCTTGTTATTTCCTCGAGGAACACTAACAAGTTTGTCAGGCAAGATTTCTTTTGACTGAAAGCATGCTGACTTTGACTTACTTAATCATTAGTTTCCATGTACCCCAAAACTTCATCCTTAATAATAGACACCAACATTTTCCTGACCACTGAGGTTAGGCTAACTGGCCTATAATTTCCTTTCTTTTGCCTTCCTCCCTTCTCCTTTCTTAGAGAATGGAGTGACATTTGCAATCTTCTAGTCCTCTGAGACCATGCCAGAATCAAGTGATCCTTGAAAGATCATGACCAATGCATCTTTTATCTCTTCAGCAGCCTCTCTCAGAACTCTGGCACGTAGTCCATCTGGTCCAAGTGACTTATCCACCTTAAGACCTTTGAGTTTGCCTAGCACATTTTCCTTTGTAACAGCAATAGCTCTCATTCCTGCTCCCTGACACTCACGTACCACTGGCACACTGCTAATGTCTTCCACAGTGAAGACAGATGCAAAGTACCCATTAAGTTCATCTGCCATTTCTTTTTTCCCCATTACTACCTCACCAGTATCATTTTCTAGTGGTCCAATATCAACTCTCACCTCTCTTTTACTCTTTATATAACTGAAAAAACTTTCGGTATCCTGCTTTATATTATTGGCTCGTCTGCCCTCATATTTCATCTTCTCCCTTCTTATAGCTTTATTAGTTGCCTTCTGTTAGAATTTAAACGCTTCCATTCATCCAACTTCCCACTCACTTTGGCTACCTTATATGTCCTTTCCTTGACTTTAACGCAGTCCTTAACTTCCTTTGTCACCCACAGTTGCCTACTCCTGCCCTTTGAGAATTTATTCCTCTGTGAGACATATCTATCCTGCACCTTGTGAACTACTCCCATAAATTTCAGTTATCTCTGCTCGGCCATCATCCCCGTCAGTATCCTCTTCCAATCCACCTTGTCAAGCTCCTCTCTCAGGCCTCTGTAATTCCCTTTAT
The DNA here is from genome assembly GCF_963921235.1 of Mobula hypostoma. NCBI lineage: Eukaryota > Metazoa > Chordata > Chondrichthyes > Myliobatiformes > Myliobatidae > Mobula > Mobula hypostoma. The sequence goes on from NC_086107.1 coordinate 11,244,688, forward strand.
TCCATTGCAATACTGATACGTGAGGTATGCTTCTCCTTCTCAAATTGCAGTATGAATTCAATCATATTATGCTCATTGCCTCCTAAGGGTTCCTTTACATTAAGCTCCCAAATAAGATCTGGGTTATTACACAACACCCAATCTAAGATCGCCTTCCCCCAAGTAGGCTTAAGCACAAGCTGCTCTAAAAAGCCATTCCGTAGGTACTCATCAAATTCCTTCTCTTGCAGTCCTACACTAACCTGATTTTCCCAGTCCCTTTGCATATTGAAGTCCCCCATTACAATTGTGGCATTACCCTTTATTACACGCCTTTTCCAGTTCCCTTTGCAATCTCAACCCAACATTTTGACTGCTGTTTGGAGGTTGATATATGACTCTCATAATAGCTTTTTTACCCTTGCAATTTCTTTAGCCATCCACAAAGATTCAATATCTCTGATCCTATGTCACTTCTTTTTAAAGATGTAATTCTGCCCCTTACCAACAGAGCCACACCACTGCCTATGCCTTCCTGCCTGTCCTCTTGTTACAAAGTATATTCTTGTAATGTCGGGAGGAGAAGATGGCGGCGCGACGCAGCTCGCAGCGGCCACTCCGGTGGTGATGTCTGTTATTTGTCAAGTAGGGTGCCGTGCACAATCCTGATTTGATGGAGCCGGACATAAGAGCACGGAGGAACATCTGGAGAAATTTCTGAAATGCCTGCTTCATTGCTGCTGCTACTGGGTGGTCCGGGATCTCTGGAGGGGAAGGCCCCGAATCCTCGGCTTTGCCTGTTGCTCGGCAGCCGGGGCGGGGTCGAAGCGCTCGGAAGAGGATGGTGCTCGGAGAGGCTGTATCGGAGGGGCTGGTCAAAGGCTCGAAGTTTTCGGATGGACTCAGAGTCCGCTGCGGTCGGGTGCTTCCAATGGTGCTGCATCGGCAAGTTGTCAGCGCTTGGAGGTTCATGGCAGGGAGAGTTTCTCCCTTCTGCCACTAGCGTTAGATGATGAGTCGATCAAGACTTTGAGACTTTTTTTTACCGTGCCCATGGTCTGCTCTTTTTTCAAATTACAGTATTGCTTTGCATTGTTGTAACTATATGTTATAATTACGTGGTTTTGTCAGTTTTAGTCTTGGTTTGTCCTGTTTTTTTGAGACATCATTCTGGAGGAAAAAGTATCATTTTTAATGCATGCATTTTAAATGACAATAAACGAGGACTGAGTGTCCTCATAATCTAATCTAATGTCATCGACTCAAGGCTCAAAGATGCATCTACTAAATATTGACTTGAAGGGGGTGAATACTTATGCAATCAATTATTTTGTGCTTTATATTTGTAATTATAGGCAGCTTGGAGTTAATGAGATGCTCAAGGAGTATAAAGAATGTAAAAAGAATCTTAAGAAAGAAATTAGAAAAGCTAAAAGAAGATGTGAGGCAGCTTTAGCAAGTAAGATAAAAATAAATCCAAAGGGTTTCTACAGTTATATAAATAGCAAAAGGATAGCGAGGGATAAAATTGGTCCCTTAGGGAATCAGAGTGGACAGCTATGTGCAGAGCCAAAAGAGATGGGGGAGATTCTGAACAATTTCTTTTCTTCGGTATTCTCTAAGGAGAAGGATATTGAATTGTGTAAAGTAAAGGAAACCAGAAGGGTAGTTATGGAAAGTATGACGATTAAAGAAGAGGAAGTACCGGCGCTTTTAAGGAATATAAAAGTGGATAAGTCTCTGGGTCCGGACAAGATATTCCCTAGGACCTTGAGGGAAGTTAGTGTGGAAATAGCAGGGCCTCTGACAGAAATATTTCAAATGTCATTAGAAACGGGGATGGTGCCGGAGGATTGGCGTATTGCTCATGTGGTTCCCTTGTTTAAAAAGGGTTCTAAGAGTAAACCTAGCAATTATCGGCCTGTGAGTTTGACGTCAGTGGTGGATAAATTGATGGAAAGTATTCTTAGAGATGGTACAGGGTCTGATTAAGAACAGTCAACATGGATTTGTGCGTGGAAGGTCATGTTTGACAAATCTTATTGAATTTTATGATGAGGTTACTAGAAAAGTTGACAAGGGTAAAGCGGTGGATGTTATCTATATGGACTTCAGTAAGGCCTTTGACAAGGTTCCACACAGAAGGTTAGTTAGGAAGGTTCAATCGTTAGGCATTAATATCAAAGTAGTAAAATGGATTCAGCAGTGGCTGGATGGGAGACGCCAGAGAGTAGTGGTGGATAACTGTGTGTCAGATTGGAGGACGGTGTATAGCGGTGTGCCTCAGGGATCTGTACTGGGTCCAATGTTGTTTGTCATATATATTAACGATCTGGATGATGGGGTGGTAAATTGGATTAGTAAATATGCAGATGATACTAAGATAGGTGGTGGTGTGGATAATGAAGTAGGTTTTCAAAGCTTGCAGAGAGATTTAGGCCAGTTAGAAGAGTGGGCTGAAAGATGGCAGATGGAGTTTAATGCTGAAAAATGTGAGGCGCTACATTTTGGTAGGACTAATCAAAATAGGACATACATGGTAAATGGTAGGGCACTGAAGAATGCTGTAGAACAGAGGGATCTAGGAACAATGGTGCATAGTTCCCTGAAGGTGGAATCTCATCTGGATAGGGTGGTGAAGAAAGCTTTTGGTATGCTGGCCTTTATAAATCAGAGCATTGAGTATAGGAGTTGGGTTGTAATGTTGAAATTGTATAAGGCATTAGTAAGACCTAATTTGGAGTATTGTGTACAGTTCTGGTCACCGAATTATAGGAAAGATGTCAATAAAATTGAGAGAATACAGAGGAGGTTTACTAAAATGTTGCCTGGGTTTCATCTCCTAAGTTACAGAGAAAGGTTGAACAAGTTAGGTCTTTATTCTTTGGAGCATAGAAGGTTGAGTGGGGACTTGATAGAGGTGTTTAAAATTATGAAGGGGATAGATAGAGTTGACGTGGATAGGCTTTTTCCATTGAGAGTGGAGGAGATTCAAACAAGAGGACATGAGTTGAGAGTTGAAGGGCAAAAGTTTATGGGTAACATGAGGGGGAACTTCTTTACTCAGAGAGTGGTGGCTGTGTGGAACGAGCTTCCAGCAGAAGTGGTTGAGGCAAGTTCGATGTTGTCACTTAAAGTTAAATTGGATAGATATATGGACAGGAAGGGAATGGAGGGTTATGGACCAAGTGCAGGTCGGTGGGACTAGGTGAGAGTAGGAGTTCGGCACGGACTAGAAGGGCCGAGATGGCCTGTTTCCGTGCTGTAATTGTTATATGGTTATATGGTTATATTAATTTAGATCACTTTGTAGAGATCTGTTTTCATTTTGACACGAAAGAGTCTTTTTCTGATGATCAGTGTCAAAAAAGTCAAATTAAATCCACTGTTACTGAATTCTGTAAAACAATAAAATATGAAAACTTCTAATGGGGGTGAATATTTTTAATAGGCATGGCAGGTCACCATATACAACACTGAGATTCATTTTCTGCAGGGCATATTCAATAATTCTTCAATAAGTCTTCACTGTATTGTACAATTTTTATTCTCCATGATATCGGTATCTACGAGCCTGTGATGCTGCAAGGAAGTGTTTCATCATACCTGTACCCCACTACTTGGACATTGGACAATTAACTCGACTTAATGTGTTTCCCTCTTGGTTTTGGTCCAGGACAGTTCCAGACAGATGTGGTCAGTGTGACAATGTACGGTGTTGGGTATAAATACACAGAAAGTCAGGGCTGAGTTGCCATTCCACTGAGGTGGCTGTCTTGACCTAAAGCCCACTATATGAGGATATGGGCTCTTCCTTTACTTTTGCTCACTTTCAGTTTGACCACATGGAACATATGTTGGAATGATCAGGTAGGGGTGGTGCTTATGCCATATGGTAGAGGAGCATAATTTGGCTATTCAGCCCATTGATTCTACTCTGTCATTCATTCCTGGCATTTTTTAAAACTCCATTCTTCTACTTTCCCCCTTAAAGCTTAACCCCCTAACCAATCGAGAACCTGTCAATTTTGACTTGGTCTCCACAGCCACTCGTGGCAACGGATTCCACAGATTCGCTGCCCTCTGACTGAAGAAATTAGTCCTCATCTCAGTTTTACATGGACATCTCTTTATCCTGAGTGTGTGTCCTTGGATCCTAGAATCTGCTACCAATGGAAACATCTTCTTCACATCTACTCTATCCAATCCTTCCACTGTCTGGTACGTTTCAATGACATTCTCCCCCCCCCCACCCCCCCGCACCCTGCTCCCCGAGGTGATTTAGACATAGATCATAGAAGAGTACAGCACAACATAGGCCCTCAGATCCATGATTTTTAACCTAATCCAAGGTCAATCTAACACTTCATTCCCACATAGCCTATCATCCATGTGCCTATCTTAGAGCCTCTTAGATGATGTATCTGCTCTACCACCACCCCTGGCTGTACATTCCATGCACCTGCCACTCTCTGTGCAAAAACCTAACTCTGACAACTCTGTACTCTCTTTCGATCACCTTAAAATTCTGCCTCCTTGTATTAGACATTTGAGCTCCAGGAGAAAGGCACTGGTCATCCATTCAATCTATGCCATTTTTGGGGATTCTCGGCAGAAATATCAGAAAGGCAAGCAAACCCATTAATAAAGGAACTACCCCACTTCCGTCTAGGTCGGTGAAAGGAAGGGGTGCTGTTTAAAGGTCTTGAGGAGACCATTCCCCAGTTACAGTGCTCACTGTGCCCGGGTCCTTCAATGCATCAGCATCATCGTCATCGTCATTGTGATGTGCCATGTCGTATGACGTGGGTGATTATGTTCTCACCATGACCATGATTGAGCTTTAGGAGCTCCATGATTGTTCTTGGCAAATTTTTTTACGGACGGGTGGCCCCAGCCATGATCGACACTGTTCAGGGATTAGTTGCCTGCTGTCTGTGGTCACATGACCAGGACTTGTGATCTGCACCAGCTGCTCATACGACCATCCACCACCTGCTCCCAGGACGTCACGTGACCCTGATACGAGGGTGGGGCGGGGGGGGCTAAGCAGGTGCTACACCTTGTCCAATGGTGACCTGCAGGCCTCTGGAGTGAAGGTGGGCCTTACATCTCCTTTGGTAGAGACGTATCTCCACCCTGCCAACCACTTCAGTGCATACCCCCATAACTTCTTCCCTTATTGATCAACAGCCAATCATGGAGAGGCTGTATCAATCCCTTAGAAAAACACCATTACCGAATGGGGTGGGGGAAGTGATTGCATGGGGAGATGGTCTTGAAGACAAGGATGAGAACCTTAAGATCTAGGTCTTGCTTATCTGTAAACCTTCATCATCTGATTAACTCCCCAGGTCCTCCTCTAAGTTGCATACCATCTTGGCCTTAGGAATATATTCCAATTCCTTCTTCTACTGACTTTAAGTCCTGGAACGTTACACCAAACAACACGTTGGGGAGCAGCTTATTCCAGAAAGGTCACAGCAGTTCAGGAACGTGGCTCACTGTCATCGTCACCTTCCCAGCTGAAGTTGGATTGCTTTATTATTCTTACAGGTACTGAGATAAGCTTGTTTGAGTGCCCTCCAGTTAGATCATGCCAGACATGGTTACAGTGAGCTGGTGAAAAGAAAACAGAGGGCAGAATATATAATGATCCAGCTACAGAGGAAGTGCAGAGCAGATAGGCAAGTGCGAGGGCATGGAAAGGTAGACTGGGAGAGACAGAGTTGCAGACTTCATCGTTTAGTACAGAAGAATTCTGTTCAAAAGTCTGATGACAGCAGGATAGAAATGTCCCTGTGCTCTCAGGTATTTTCTACCCAATAGGAGGAAGGAGAAGGCAGAACGCCCAGGGTGAGAGTTGTCTTGATTACTAATTTAATTTAGAGATACAGCACGGTACTGTTTCTTCTAGCTCAAAGAGCCTGCGCCTCTCAATTACACCCATGTGACAATTAACCTATTAACCTGTACGCATTTGGAATGTAGAAGGAAACTGGAGAACCTGGAGGAAATCCATATAATTGCAGGGAGAATGTACAAACTCCTTACAGAGAGTAGCAGAAACCCAGGAACCCAGGAATCCAGGTCACTGGCACTGTAATAGTGTTACACTAACCACTATGCTACTGTGCCACCCACGCTGCTGCTCTTCCCTGAGGCACAGGAAGTGTAGACAGAGTTACCAGAGGGGGAGCTGATAATTTGATGGACTGGGCTGTGTTCACAGCAATTTCTTGTGGTAATGGGCAGAGCAGTTTCCATACAAAGCCGTGACACATGCAGATAGGATGATTTCTACGGTTCATCTGTAAACGTTGGTGAGTCATCAGAAATATGCTGAATTTCGAGGTTCAAGATGCAAGGTACAGTTATTATCAAAGTACGTATGCAGCAAACAACTCCAAGATTCATCTTCTCCTGCCAGCCACGAACCAAAGAAAACCATGGAAACCGTTCAAAGAAAAATATCAACCCCACATGCAAAAGAAAAATCATGCAAACAACAAAAACATCAAACACCTCACGCACAAAAAAAACAAATTGTGCAAACAACAAGAATATCAAATTCCCCGGAACAAAAAAAAACAAATTGCGCAAATGGCAACAAGAACATCAAACTCCCCCTCAAATAAAAAAAACATATTGCACAAACGGCAACTAGAATATCAAACTCCCCACCTCCTCAGCAAAAAAGAAACAAATTGCACAAACAGCAATAAGAACGTCAAATTCCAAACCCCAAACCAGCCCTTTGTGCAAAAAAAACAAACAAAATCGCACAAAGAACAACAAGAAAGAAAGGATGAAAACCGAATATAAAAACATAAAACTGAAAGAGTCCAAGTGAGCCACAGTCCGATGCATAATTTGCAGACCCAGAACTTCAGTATCCTCAGCATTTTGAGGAAGGAGAGGCACTGGGGTGCTTTGGCCACAGAGTCCACGGAGCTGGACCAGGACAAATTGTCAGTGATATTTATACGTCAGAACTTGAAACTTTCAACCATCTCCACCTCAGCCCCATTGATGCCGACAGTTGCACTGAGGGATGGGTAATAAATGCTGGTGAAGCCCAGTTTCTGAAAAGTGAATATATAGAAATCACCATGGCGATAAACACAAGGGACAATGGGTCAGGCAGCATGCAGAGTGCTGAGCTCCAGTGACCTCTTGTCTACCGAGGATGGAAACAAGGCAGAAAGGCCAGGAATGTGATGGAGTCATCAGGTCTCCAGGCAGGTGAAGCAAGAAGGAGCTGTGGACAAGGCAATGCTGAGCAAAAATCAGACTGCTGGAGGAACACGGCGAGCTAGGCAGCATCTGTAGAGGGAAATGGACAGTCAACATTCCTGGTTAAGATCTTTCATCTCAATTGATTCACACGGGAATACTGGAGGAACTCAGCAGGTCAGGCTGTATATATGGAGGGGAATAAATAGTCCACAACTCTGACAGAGACATTTGCCGGGACTGGAAAGGAAGGGGGAGGAAGCCCGTATAAGAAAGCTATGGAAGGGAAGGACTACAAGCTGACGAGGGGAAGGAGTACAAGCTGGCAGGTGACACACACCTCCTTATTCTGGCTTCTTACCCTTTCCTCTCCAGTCCTGATGAAGAGTCTCAGTTAAAAATGCTGACTGTTGATTCCCCTCTATAGATGCTGCCAGACCTGCTGAGTTCTTCCAGAACTTCGTATATGTGTTCCTCAGGGTTTGTAGCATCTGCACAATCTCTCATATTTGTGTCCTTAGATGGAAATGTACAGTGGATGTTTCTAGTGGAGACCCTTCACCTGGATGCTTCTGCAGGCAAATACCTGGGTTGTTTCTCTGAGTAACCATGTTCCTTGGTAAGTGTTCCCTGCCATGCGAACTCTGGTGTAAATCCCCAGGCAGCCGGAGAATGATACAGAGCTTGATTCCCTGGCAGGTTCTGTGGAACTTGGAACCCAGCCACCATTGCCTCCTTAGTTCTGTGACTAATGCAGCCCAATTAATCCTATAGCTGGAAGGCTGGAAGTCTCACTTAGTAAATATTGTCTGTTTCAGTGTATGGTGTAGTGACCGCTGCTCTATGTGTGTATGTATATATTATATATATACATATATATATACACACACACACACACATATATATATATACACATACATATATATACACATACATATATATATATACACATATATATACATACATACATATATATACATATATATACACACACACACACATATATATATATATGTATGTATGTGTGTGTGTGTCCTCTTCACTCTACCTCAGTTGTCATATACTTAGAACAGAACAGGCCCTTCAGCCTATGATGTTGTGCCTGCCTTTTATTCCAAGATCAATCTAACCCTTCCCTCCTACATAGCCCCCCATTTTTTCAATCATCCACATGCCGATCTAAGTGTTTCTTAAATGTCCCTAATGTGACTAGCGCTACAACCAGCCCTGCAGGGAACTGCATGCACCCACCACTCTCTGAGTAAAATACTTACCTCTGACATCCCCCATCCATAGGGGATCAAGAAATAGAGGGCACAGGTTTAAAGTGAGAGGAAAAGACTTAAAGGGGACTGGAGTGGCCACTCAGTCACCCAGAGGGTGGTCCATAGATGGAATGAGCTGCCAGAGGAAGTAGATGAGGCAGATTCAATAACATTTCAAAGTACATATATGTCACCATATACTACCCTGAGATTAATTTTCTTGCAGACATTCACAATAGATACAAAGAAACACAAAAGGATCAATGAAAAACCACACACAAAGACAGACAAACAACCAATGTGCAAAAGAAGACGCTGTGTAGATTCAAATAGATAATGATAATGAATAAATAAGTCATGAATAATATAGAGAACATAGGTTGCAGAGTCCTTGAAAGTGAGTCATGGGTGGTGGAATCAGTTCTGTGTTGAGGTGAATGAAGTTCATATTTAAAAAGCACAGGGACATTTACTTGAAAGGAAAGGATTTGAGGGATATGGGCCAAGCGTGGGCAAACGGGACTAGTTTGGATGGGACATCATGGTCAGCATGGACCATTTAGGCCAAAGGGCCAGTTACCATTTTGCATTTCTTTATATTTTATTCAGAGATTTAGCATGGTAACGAGTCCACACCACCCAGTGACACTCATGTGACCAATGCTTACTAACCTGTATGTCTTTGTAATGTGGGAGGAAACACACACAGTCAACAAACAAGCTATTTAGAGATGGCAGCGGGAATTGAACCTACGTCGCTGGCTCTATAATAACGTTAAGCTACTGTGTCACCCATATAGTCACTGTATGAGTCTGTGACTCTTTTAACCAAGACACAGAAAACTATAGAAAAAATGCTGGTAAATATGATTAATATCAATAAATAATTGATGACTATGGTCACTCAAATTCAAGTTCAACTTCAAGTTTGCCATTTCAGCTCTGTACATGTATACTGACAAATGAAACATTGTTCCTCCAGACCAAAGTGCACAACACTGTACATATAACTCTCACGCATAACAAAGTAACATTACCACAAATAAATTAACTAATAATAAGGTGCATTTACAACACAAGTTAAAGATGAGATGAAGTAGTTGTTTTTGCACTGTACAAATCAAGGATCCTATCCTTCCTGGAACTTAACGAGAAAGTTTATTTCAGGATTTCAAAAGTAGGGGAAAAAAACTTGATGCATAATATTACTGTGCAAAGGTTTTAGACACATCCAATCCAGAGACACCAGGCAAGGTCATATGACTCCAAACAAATTATGGAATTTCTCTCTGGTGCTTTCCACTCCCTCCTACCATTCGTTCCCCTTTTTCCAACCATGATTCCCACTCTCAGTCCACAATAGAGGCTCAAATCAGAATCAGGTTTATCATTGCTCACATGTGTCATGAAATTAGTTTTTTTTGTGGTAACAGTACAATGCAATACATAAAATTATTACAGTAATATGCGAGTCTTAGGCACCCTAGCTGTATATGCGTATGTGCCAAAGACTTTTGCACAGTATATTTTGCACATCCCCGCAGTCACTGCAAATTTTGGAATCAACCAGATCAAAAAGCTGTCTTATTTTATCAACTTCAATTGTGTGAGATTTACTGAAAGGTTTGTTTGAAATCCCTAGAACTGCCAATTACTGAGGGATTGGTGGGATTGTGTTGAAGGGCTTACATACAGAACAAGGCTATCTAAATTATAGCTACACTATCAGACACCTCATGTACTTCACACAAGTTGGTAGGTACAAGCATTGGTTGACTGTGCGAACAGGGAGCACAGGAGCCAGCGACCCCTAGGTACAGGAATTGGTGAGACTGGAGTTCAAAGCCTGGAGTTCAAAGTCTGGAGTTCAAATAGCGTGATCAGCTGGTATTGGGATCGTTTACTGAAGATTGGAGTCCAAAGGTCAATTGGAAGTCTGGAGATCGAGGCCTGATGGCCAAAGTCCTGGTTCTACTTGTCTGAAGTCCACTGGGAAAGCTGGAAGTCCATTGTCCACGAGTCTGCCGTGGGCCCAGAGGCCTGCCCTGGGGCTGGAGAACTGTCTACGTGGGTGTGTGGATGGGAGGGAAGAAAGGGGCTTGTTTTGCTGCGGTTGTTTTGTATTTGTTGTGTTCTGCGTTGTTCTGCCAGGCATTGCAGGCATACTATGTTGGCACCGGAATGTGTGGCAATATTTGCAGCTGTTCCCACACCACCTCAGGTTGTGCTGGTTGTTAATACAAGTTTCAAGGTACGTGTGACAAGTAAGTGAGTCTGAATCTGAATGTATTTCCTAAGTACCCTGCTAGACTATGGCTTTCAAAGCCTTAATTCCCACACCACCAATTTATAGAACAGCTATTAAACTCGGGGTTCTGCAGATGCTGGAAACACAGAGTAAACAACCAAAAATCCTCCAAGCGGACCACAACCTTGTCGAGGTTTAGAGGCATGCATGCCTGAATGACCCGGAGAGCTGTGTTGTCTGGACTCAGGGCTTCGTGCTTTGGCTCTTGGTAGGGTCACCAATGCCAAACAGGTCAAAGGGTAGAGGCCAGACTAAGAGTGGTCCACCGGTCCTCCGGATTCGGGGATTCAGGTCAGGGCTAACAATCTTGACAGGTCAATAAGAAATCTTTACGGATACAACAATGAAGATTCCTTCGATGTGGCCAAAGGCAGACAGAGATGGAGGGCCTTTGTTGATGCCCTAAATGCCAGCAGTATAACAGGCAATTAATTATAAAATATACACAAAATACTGGAGTGACTCAGCAGATCAGGCAGTGCCTACGGAGGGGAATAAAGCATCGACATTTTGGGAACAACTATTACCCTACAACCATCAGGCTTCTGAACCAGCATGGATAACTTCACACATCACAACGCTGAATTGTTCTACAACCTATAGACCCACTTTCAAGGACTCCTTACAAATCATATTCTCAGGATATATTTTTTTTAATTTCCACAATTTGTCTTATTTTGCACATTGGTTATTTGTCAGTCTAAGTTTCTGCATACATTTCATAAATTCTTCTGTATTTCTTTATTTTCCTGTAAATGTTTGCAAGAAAATGAATTTCAAGATAGTATATGATAACATTTACTTATATATATATAAATTTTATCTTGACTATTGACTTTGATCCAAATTCTCTAGGTCCACTTATTCCGTATTATAGTGCAGGTCCCTGAAAACCAAGCTCTCATTTCTTACTGTTTTCTTAGGAAATGATCTACTTTTGTTTGACTCCAACTTCTGCTTCTTTTTGGGGTAGGGGCAGGGCAGAAGCAAAAGTATTGAGTAACTGCTAAAGACCAAATAAACAGAAACATGTTCAGAATGTTTAATCCCAGTCAAAAATTAGCCGGCTGAATTTTAAACTAAAGTTTAGCTGAGAACTTGAGTTATTAAATTTGTTTTAATTTCAATTTGCTTGATTCCAATTTCTCTGGGGCTTTAGGTAGTCATCTATAACAGGAAGCACTGTACCTACACATGGGACCTCACGTTGTTGTACAGACACTATTTTAGATTTCGTTTTTTTTCATGTTGGTAGATGCTGCAGCCGAGAACATTTCAACTTCAGGCATGTAGGGCTTCTCATGGGATTATATTGTTAACATCTGCATCTTTTGATATGCAAAGTAGATACTCATTATAATCCTACTCTCCATCCTCTGTACACTCTCGAAGTTTTTAATTAGTGATGGAGTGAAATAACACAATTCCCTCTCCACCCTTTGCAGAAGTAAACCAGTCTTGTCACTTCTCCTAGCTTCTGTCAAGCAGGAAACCTACAGGATGTTGCTGGGTTTGAAGACAAAGTTCTGTGTCCAATATCAAATTGCACAGGGTTGAAACGCATTAACTATAATTTTTGAATATTTAGTAACTCCAGTAATTTGATGCATTTGAATTTATTTTTCATCATTTGTTTTCAATAGTTCATTGATTTTCACATAATCTACAATAAGGAAGTTGCAGTTCATCCAGGGTTAACACCCAATCCTCAATGAATATAAAATAAAGATAGGAGGAGGAGGAGGTCATGTTGAGGAAGCAGGGAGACTGCAGAAGGACTTAGACAAGGGTTCGGTTTCCAACCTTCTTTATGCCATGGATCAACACCATTAAACAAGGGGTGTATGGACCCCAGGCTGGGAACCCCTGACTTAGACGGATTAGGAGAATATAACCATATAACAATTACAGCATGGAAACAGGCCATCTCGGCCCTTCTGGTCCATGCCAAACTCTTACTCTCACCTAGTCCCACTGACCTGCACTCAGCCCATAACCCTCCATTCCTTTCCTGTCCATATATCTATCCAATTCAACTTTAAACGACAACATCGAACCTGCCTCAACCACTTCTGCTGGAAGCTCGTTCCACACAGCCACCACTCTCTGAGTAAAGAAGTTCCCCCTCATGTTACCCCTAAACTTTTGCCCTTTATCTCTCAACTCATGTCCTCTTGTTTGAATCTCTCCCACTCTCAATGGAAAAAACCTATCCACGTCAACTCTATCTATCCTGCTCATAATTTTAAGTACCTCTATCAAGTCCCCCTCTGTACTCTCTCAATTTTATTGACATCTTTCCTATAATTTGGTGACCGGAACTGTACACAATACTCCAAATTTGGCCTCACCAATGCCTTATACAATTTCAACATTACATCCCAACTCCTATATTCAATGCTCTGATTTATGAAGGCCAGCATACCAAAAGCTTTCTTCACCACCCTATCCACATGAGATTCCACTTTCAGGGAACTATGCACCATTATTCCTAGATCCCTCTGTTCTACAAAGAAGTGGCAGATGGAATACGGTGTCAGGACATCTATGGTCATGCACTTTGGTAGAAGGAACAAAAGCATTGACTATTTTCTAAACAGGCAGAAAGTTCAGAAGTCTGAGGTGCAAAGAGGCTTGGAAGTCCTTGTGTAGGATTCTCTAAAGGTTAATTTGCAGGCTGAGTTGGTGCTGAGGAAGGCAAATATAATATTAGCATTCATTTTGAGAGAACCAGAATATAAAAGCAAGGATGTAATGCTAAGGCTTTATAAAGCATTGGTGAGGCCTCACTTGGAGTATTGTGAGCAGTTTTGGGTCCCTTATCTATGAAAGAATGCATTGACATTGGAGAGGGTTCAGAGGAGGTTCACAGGAATGACTCCAGGAATGAAAGGCTTATCATATAAGGAACATTTGATGACTCTGGGCCTGTGTTCATTGGAATTTGGAAGAATAATGGGGGATCTCTTTGAAACCTATCAATTATTGAAAGACCTTGATAGAGTGGATGTGGATAGGATACTTCCTATGGTGGAAGAGCCTAGGACCAGAGGGCACAGCCTCAGAATAGAGGGGTGTCCATTTAGAATGGAGATGACGAGGAATTTCTTTAGCCAGAAGGTAGTGAATCTGTGGAATTCCTTGCCGCAGGCAGCTGTGGAGGCCAAGTCACTGTGTATATTTAAGGCAGAGATTGATAGATTCTTGATTAGTCAGGGCATGAAGGGTTACAAGGAGAGGACAGGAGATTGGAGCTGAGGGAGAAATGGATCAGAGATGATGAAATGGGAGAGCAGACTCAATGGGCCAAATGGCCTAATTCTGCTGCTATATCTTATGGTCTTATTGAGGTGCAGAGAATCAGAAGGGAGTTTATTGATTGGATAACATTTTCATCCTTTTCTTCAAATGACTTAGCCAATCCCTAGTGTTGTCATATCCTCTGTCCCTACAACTATCGGTGTATAGTGCGTATTAGTTCCTTAAGACCATCTCCCCCACTGGGGCATAGACCACCGACAACATCCCTGCCCTGGGCCAGTCTTTCCTCTCCCAGGGATAAGGTCTCTGGGGCTTCTCTTGGTGTTTCTGTAAGTCTGGTGTTTTACAGGATGGAGTAGCTAGTCCCATGCCCAACTCTCCTCCGTTCGCAGTCAGACATGGGACTGTCCATGGAGGAGTTATAGTATGTATGGGCCATTGATTTTATCATGCTGGAATGTTGGTAAGATTTGAAGAATAAATCAGCCATGATCAAATGGCGAAGACTCGATGGGCTGAATGGCCTACTGTGGCTCCTATGTCTTATGGATTTATCCAGGACACGAATACTTCAAAAGAAGGGTCTGTGCTCTTGCTGCAGCCTAACTCAAGGCACACCCGCACATAGTGTTAAAGTCATATTCTACTTTACATGACGGACTTGTATAGCATACCTAAACATACCACCTGGCAGTCCATGTGTAAAGTAAGTATAGGCATCCCTGGGTTATAAATGCCCAAGATATGGACACCCTTAGTATTATGGAGTTCTCATAATATTGTTAAATTTAAAGGTCTGGTGTACAGTACGTATATACTTTCATTCCTATAAATATCAGAACTAGCTTCCTCTCCCTCTCCACTAGGAGAAAATTGAATCTCAGAACTGGAATCAGGTTTATTATCACTGACATATGTTGTGAAATATGTCATTTTACAGCAATACACCACAACCCAAAAATATTGCTACAAGTTACAACGAGAAATACAAAAAAATAAATAAATAGTGCAGAAAGAGAGGAAAATATTGAGGTTTTATTCTTTCTTATCAGTCGTACCTGCTTTTGATGCCATTCACTGCGGTACTGTGGAGGTAAGGTTGCCATATCGGGTGATCTTTGAGAATTTTTCAACCTGTGGAGATATTCGACTTATGCATGTCTGTAGAAGTGGCGACTCAGGGCCTGTATGGGAGTATTCCACATGCAGCATGTACACCAGACATCCTACCCTGCAAAAACTCATTTCAGGGAGGTAGCACCATCAATTTGCGGGAGACTTCCGGGAGAGGTGGGACGTTTGCAATAGAGTAGCTCCTTAGCAGCTGGCCAGCTAGTTTAAATAACGTTAGCTATGCTAATGAACGAACGACACCTGTTAAACTCACCTCAACATGTCTTTTACAGTCTTAACCCACCATGGGCAATAGAAAAGTCACTGTTGCAAACAGTGCAGCGAGCAACACTGCCATTATTTTGACCCCTATTAGGTAGGGGTACACTTTAGTGTAATCTAGGGTGATGTACATTTTATATTGTTTTTGGAACACTCTGCCATGGCGTGCTCTCGTTCGCTCTCTCTCTCGTGGTCACTCAAGCGCTCTCAAGCGCTCTCTCTTGCTTTCTCTCTCGCTCGCTCTCAAAAAAATTGATTTCCGTGATATTGTATATAATTTGTGGGCATCAGGGAGCCACTATTAATATGCGGGAGACTCCCGCAAGTTCCGGGAGAGGTGGGATGTCTGTGTACACTGTCATTACTGATTCATTCTGTTGACTGGCTTCCTCACTCACACCAGGGGTTCACAGCCAATTTCATGCCAAGGACCAATACCATTAAGCAAAGGGTCTGTAGAGCTCAGGTTGGGAACCCCTGGGTTGGACCATAAGACATAGGAACAGAATTAAGCCATTTTGCCCATTAATCATGGCCAACGTATTTTCCCTCTCAACCCCATTCTCCTGCCTTCCCTCCATAATCATTGACACCCTGACTAATCAAGAACCTATCAATCTCCACATTAAATATACTCTATTGGTTGACTTCCCCAGTTGTCTGTGGCAATGAATTCCACAGATTCGCAACCTCCTGATGAAAAAATCCTCCTCATCTCTGTTTTAAAGGGATGCCCTTTTAGTTCAAAGTAAAAGTTCAAATTTCGAAGTAAATTTGTTATCAAAGCACATATATGTCACCATATACAACCCTGAGGTTCATTTCCTTGCGGGTAATCACAGTAGATAGAAGAAACATAATAGGATCAATAAAAGATTGCACCCAACATGATGCAGAACAGCCAATGTGCAAAACAACAAACTGCAAATACAAAAAGAAAGAGAAAAAAAATAACTATAATAATAAATAAGCAATAAATATCGAGAACATGAGATGAAGAGTCCTGGAAAGTGAGTCCATAGATTGTGTTCAGTTCAGTGATGGGGCGAGTGAAGTTATCCTCTTTGTTCAGGAGCCTGATGGCTGAGTGATAACTGCTCCTGAACCTGGTGGTGTGAGTGCTGAGGTTCCTGTGCCTTTTTCCTGATGGCAGCAATGAGGAGAGAGCATGTCCTGGGGGTGGGGGAGCTCGAAGATGGATGCTGCTTTCCTGCGACAGTGCTGATGTAGATGTGCTCTGTGAAGGGGAGGGCTGTAGCTGTGATGGACTGGGCTGTATCCACTACTTTTTGTAGGATTTTCTGTTCAAGGGCCTTGGTGTTCCAATACCAGGCTGTGATGCGGCCACTCTGAGTGTTCAGAGTGCTTTTGTTTTTCTTTTTGTTTGCTATTTCAGGTACAAGCAGAAGAGAATTTGTTGAGGGGTGGATGGGTGACTAGATTAAATACATTTAATTGCTTTGAATGTGTATAAGCATATTTTAAAAGAAGTAAAATTGTGATACAAGGTAATCAAAGTGGTCAGAGTGTTATACTTTTGCACATTGGTTGCTAGTCCTTTGTGTGTAGTTTTCCATTGATTCTACTGTACCCCTTTGTTCTGCTGTGAATGTGGCCAAGAAGATGAGTCACAGGTAGTATATGATGACATAAGAGCATTTGATGGCTCTGGGCCTGTATTATCTGGAATTCAGAAGAATGAGGGGTGTCCTCATGAAACCTATTGAATGGTGAAAGGCCTTGACAGAGTGGATGTGGAGAGGATGTTTCCTGTGGTGAGAGAGTCTAAGACCAGAGGACACAGCCTCAGAATAGAGGGGCGCCCTTTTAGGATAGAGATGAGGAGGAACTTCTTTAGCCTGAGAGTGGGGAATCTGTGGAATTCTTTGCCACAGGCAGCTGTAGAGGTCAAGTCTTTATGTATACTTAAGGCAGATGTTTACAGATTCTTGATTGATCAGGGCATGAAAGGATATGGGGAGAAGGCAGGAGAGTGGGGATGAGAGGAAAATCAGATCAGCCATGATGAAATGGCCCAATTCTGCTCCTATATCTAATGGTCTTATGGTTTTCTATGCAAACTTTGGTAATAAATTTACTTTGAATGTTGATACTTGGGTAGTGCAGGCTGGTTCAAAAGCTGAATGGTTGAAGGGAAGTAGCTGTTCTTAAACCTGGTGGTGTGGGATATCAGGCTTCTGTATCTCCTGCCAATGCTAGCTGTGGGAAGATGGCATAGCCCAGATGGTGCAGATGTTGACGATGGATGTTGCCTTCTTGAGGCCGCACTTCCCGTAAGTACATCTGATGGTTGGGAAGGATGTGCCTGCGATGTATTGGACTGAGTTCACTACTCTGTGGAGGAACGTGGATTGTGCTGCTGGGGAAACGTATAGGGGAGATGTGATGTCCGAGCTAGGTTTTTTTTAATAAACACTAAGAGTGGTAAGTGCACACGATGCACTTCTGGGAATGGTAGTAGACGCAAGGGGTATTTAAGAGAATCTTAGGCACATGGAAAAAGAAAAATGGAGGGCTTTGTGGGAGGGAAGTGCTAGATTGATTGAGGAGCAGGTTAAAAGGTCAGCACAATGTCATGGGCAGAAAGGGCCTGCATATTCTATGTTGTATGGTCCATGTTCTCTGCAGCTCCTTACAGTCCTGCACATTTGAGTTGCCGTACCCCACCCTATATACCTGAATTACACCTCTCAAAGTTATAGTTTTAGTATTTGTAAGTAAGGGACCGTGCACAATTCTGATTTGATGGAGACAGACGTGAGAAGCAGAGGAACATCTGGAGAAAACTTCTGAAATGCCCGGTTCGCTGCCGCTGCTACTGTGCGATCGAGAATCTCCGGAGGGAAGGCCCCAAACTCCCCGGCTTTGCCTGCTGCTGGCGACCGAGGCTGGGGTCAAAGTGTTCTGCAGAGATGGTGCTTGGTACTCGGTGTTGGAGAGCTGATCGGAGGCTCGAAGTTTTCGGACGACTCAGAGTCGGACTGTGGTCGGGCATGGCAGGGAGAGTTTTCTTCCTTCTCCCGTCTGCGTGAGATGTGGGACTTCCGAGAGACTTTGAACTTTTTTGCTGTGCCAAGGGCCTGTTCTTCATCAAGTTATGGTATTGTTGCACTGTTGTAACTATATGTTACAATTATGTGGTTTTTGTTAGTTTTTCAGTCTTGGTCTGTCCTGTGTTTCTGTGATATCACACCGGAGGAATATTGTATCATTTCTTAATGCATGTATTACTAAATGACAATAAGAGAGGACTGTGTGTCCTCATAATCTAATCTAATAATTATATATCAAGTTCAAGTTTATTGTCATTCAACCGTATACATGTGCACTGCCAAACAAAACAACATTCCTCCAGACCAAGGTGCACAACACAGTACATATAATTCACACACAACACATAAAGTTATATTACCACAAATACATTAATAAATAATAAAATACATTCCAGAAGACTGACATTTAGCATTTTATATACACAGTATATTGACTATATATGCATTTAATATATAATTTTATACATATCTATGGATTCCCTGAGCCTCTGATACGCCAGAAAAACAATCCAAGTTTGCTAACCTCCCTCATAGACAGCATTCTGGTGAACCTCTTCTGCACCCTTGCCAAAGTCTCCACATCCTTTCTATAATGCACCAACTAGAACTGCATACAATACTTGAAATGTGGCCGAACCGAAGTTTCATACAGCTGCAGCAGTCCCAAAGAGTGTGCTCAAGAGCTCAGAAGACAGAAGAGTGTAGACTGAGTACAGACAGCCACTGATCTCAAGGCCAGTGGAAGGTCTGCTCCACGGTAGGTCAACACTGTTCTTCCGAGTGTTCACCATCCGGGTGTTTGTGATGGCAGGAGGAAACCAGATTGGATCAGTGCATCATTTATTTGCCAGGAGGTTCTCAACTTCTAATTCCCAGTTAAGAGGTGAAGTGACAAAAACTCATGGGAAAACTAGCTACAAACCAGGCAGATATTTATCCAAGCCATGTCATGCATTACAATTAAAATTCCCTGAATAATTAATAGAACAGAACGGTCAATGCTTTCTGCTCTTCATTTGCACTATAGACTTTTCTATAAATATCTGTCCATAAATATGTTTTAGCAAAATCAATAAATGTTTAAATAAAGGTATGGTGATAAATAAACACTGTAATAATGTTTGTGACCAGCTCTTAATTTGACCTTGGGCAAGTTCTAAATGTATGGTGATTGACCTGCATTCATATATGGATCTGTCAGTTCATGCTTTATATATTGAGAGCTTTTCAAGTTTAATTGTCATTCAGCCATACATGAATGCCCACGAATACAGCAAAATGAAACAACAATACACTGGTGCTAAGGTGCAGAAACACTGTATCAACAATCATACACAGCACAAGGCACATATAGTACATATAGGATAGCAAGCACATATTAAATATCAAGAAAATACAATAACACAAGTAGTCCAAGATCCCGTGTCCATGAATGTTGTGGCAGTCTGCAGCTGAACACAATACAGCTTGCCTACTGCCGAGTGAACACTGGGGCAGCACCAACTCCAGCTTGGACACCGCACCATGCCACACGGCCCCCAGTGCAGTGTACCAACTCCGACATGTCTCTCCTGGGCTGCTGTAAGCAGGCAACACCACAGCCTGAGGCCTAGTCCTCACTATGACCAAGGCCACGCAGCTCCCCCACCACCTGCCAATAAAACAGGGAATCGGACTTGCAGCCACTCAAACGATGACAGTTTTATTTTGAGTCCAGTCCGGGGATGAGGCTGTCTCGTGCAAAGGAGAACTCTTACTACCCTTGAGAAGACAGTGGTGAGCTACGCTCTTGAATTTCAGCTGTCACACTGCACCACTGTTCAGCAAGTTTGAGAATTTCAACCCTACAATGATGAACAGCCACCTTTTTCCAAGCTGGATGGTGTGTGAGTTGGAGGGGATCTTACCATAAAATCATAAGACATAGGAGCAGAATTAGGCCATTCAGCCCATCAATTCTGCTCTGCCATTCCACCATGGCTGATTTATTATCCCTCTCAACCTCATTCTCCTGCCTTCTCCGACTAACCTTTGACTTCATGATCGATTAGGGGAAAAAAACTCAACCTTCATCTTAAATATACTCAATAAATTGGTCCCTACAGCTGTCTGTGGCAATCAGTTCCACAGATTCACCACCCTCAGTTGCAGTGGCCGCTGACAGGACTTGACCCAGGTGTAGAGGAACAGCAGACTCTGTCACAGTGAGCACTGGCAATGACCCAACACAGGTGCAAAAGATCAGCAGCCTCTGTCACAGTGAGCACTGGCAATGACTCAATCCAGGAGCAGAGGAATGACAGTCTTTCACAGTGAGCACTGGCAACCAACTCAGGAGCAGAGGAACAGCAGCCTCCCCATGAAGAGATGGAAACAAGATTTTTGTACATTGGAATACCAACAGAGAATTGGAAGCATGACCGAGTGACACTGCAAGTCAAATCATTCTCCACAAACACAATGACTCACCTCAAGCATTTCTTCTTCTTCTGACTTTTAACGGCAGTTGGCAGTCCAACTTAAAGGTGCATTACCGCCACCGACTGGACTGGAGTGTGGTGTAGAAAGTTGGGAAATAAAACCCCCAACTGAAAACTAAATTACCCCAAAAAGCCCTATAGACCATAAATAATGAAAGACAATATTGTGAATTAAATTAAAGTCACTTCCATAACTTGATAAAGTTTTTAAATGAAAACTGTCAACCCCCAAAGCTAGTAGTGCAGACTGCATTTGCTTTCTTTCAATCTTAAATCCTTCACATTGTAAAAGAATGTGTCCGACTGTTTCATAATGATGACAAAACCTACACACCCCAGAGTGATTTTTTCCAACAAGGTATAAGGAATAACTAAGCATAGTGTGCCCAACTCAATATCATTCCCTCTTCTTGTTTTACCCTCTTCTCCCATCAACCCAACAGTTCTATGTATTCTGTAAAAGTGTCTCCCTTATACCCATTCTTCCACAGGTCTTGCCATAATCCCCTAATTCTTAGCCCCACCAACCCCTTAGCTTCTGATTTGCTAAGTGGAAGGTCTATATCCACAGATGAACTTTTAACAGCTTTTTTGGCCAAACAATCAACCTGCTCATTTCCCTCAATACCTCTATGTGCAGGAACCTATAAGAAGAGGACATGTAGACCAATACTTTGAATATGAAATTAAGTTTGAAGAGCTTCCAGCAGTAAATCAGACATACTGCTAGTATGGCCTGTTTTAAGATGAGTCAAAACCAAAAAAGAACCTGAATAAATTATAACTTTGCAAGGACAGATTTCCTCTACCCACAGTAAGCCCAAAATGATGTCAACCAGTTTTGCAGTACACACTAATAAATAGCTAGTAAGACATTTCTTTATTGTTACTTGCAATTCAGGCACAAAAACAGTCACATCGACATTTCCCGTTAAATTATCTTTTGCTCCATCAGTAAACATGGTTAACATATCATAATAATTCTCCTTAATGTACTGATGAACCAACAGACTCACCTCAAGCACTAAATGAGAGTCCCCTTTAAATAATCATAGAATGCAGGAGAACTGTCAGCTTGACCAGTTAAGATTAAACATGCCTTAACAACCCTAGTTACAATAACAATTAGTAATTACAAGTGCAAGAAAAACCTAGAACCCAACAAGCCAGAGTCCCATAGGGGTCATGAAATGCTCTGGCTAAAGAAATTTTTTCTCATTTCTGTTCTAAATTGACATCCCCCAATTCTGAGGCTGTTTCTGCTGGTCATAGACTCCCCCACTATCGGTAGCACCCTCTCCACTGCCATTCTATCGAGGCCTTTTAATATTTAATTGGATTCAATGAGATCTTCCCTCATTCTGCTAAACTCAGTGAGTACAGGCCCAGAGCCATCAAATTTATTGTTGCTAGTGTTCATGTGACTCAGATTCAGATTTATTTATTTAATCACACGTATATCAAAACATACAGTGAAATGCATCACTTTAGTTAACGACCAACACAACCTGGGGTCAGCCTGTAAGTGCTAGTCCAAACTAACCTGAGGGGAAAAGCTTCACTTGGAAATATATCACTTCTTGTACATTATCTCTTGGTCGACATCCTGGAACTCGCTGCCCTAAAGCATCATGGGTGTGTCTTTACCAGATGGCCAGGAATGATTCCAGAAGCAGGATCATTCACTATCTCTTCAAGAACAATTGTGGATGGGCCATAACTAAGGGCTTGCCAGCAACCCACACGTGCAGCAACATGAAATAATTAAAACTGTTTTGTTTCATCATTAAATCAGCCTGGCATATTTACACACTAAATAAGTTCACCTGAGCAAATACGTCATAGAGAGAAAAAGAAAATAAAGGCCATCTATTCCCAGCCGATAGCATATCTGGAAACTTGGACATCTCCCCACTGCCTTATAAGCCAAACCAATAAAAATCTTGTCTTATCACATCTGAGAGTGAGATATTAGATTCTGATCTCCTACTGGCCACAGAATATATTTATTCCTGTTGAAAAGTGAGGGCTTGCTTTGAAATTTTATAACTAATTTAGTACTTGATTTTCCCAACAGAACTCAACTACTAAGAAATATTTTATGATCTGATAAATGCAATAAAGTAAATATATTGGTCCTCTTGTTCTAAATATCAATGGACTGTTTCATCGAAAGTCAGTCAAATGAAAATTCTGTTCAGTAATGTTAGGTCCATAACAAGGTGTAAACATTAATCCATCTCTGTCTGCACTGAAACTGAACCAGAACTCTTGTATGCCAAGCGACTGAAGAGATGGCTGGTTAGCAAAGATCAGCACAAGTCGATAAGTTCAGAAGATTGAGCAGAGACTTGGTTTGAACATTTACAACGTTGATGCATAGTCATAAAGTAATAGAGCAATATAGCACAGAAATAGGCCATTTAGCCCATCTAGTCTGTGCTAAACTGATATTCTGCCTTGTTCCACTGACCCACACCTGGACCATAACCCTTCATCTTCCTCACATCATATACTTATTCAGACTTCTCTTAAATGTTGCAATCAGATCCGCATCCACCACTTCAACTGGCAGCTCATTCCACACTTCCCCTTAAATATTTCAACCTGCGACCTCCAGTTCTAGTCTCACCTAACCTCAGTGGAAAAGGCCTGTTTGCACTTACCCTATCTAAACCCTCATAATTTGTATACCTCTATCAAACCTCCCCTCATTCTCTTATGGTCCAGGAAAAAAAACTCCTAACCTATTCAAACTTTCCCTATAACTCAGGCTGTCAAGTCCCGGCAACATCCTTGTATATTTTTTCTGTACTCTTTCAATGTTATTGATAACTTTACTGTAGGTAGGTGACTAAATATATAAGGTAGATACAGGAGAGGATGATATCTCTTGTGCAGTACAACCATGACTTTCCCACTTAAGACAGAGAAGAAGTAAAGTTTTTTTTCTTGGAGAGCTGTGAATCATTGGAACTCTCTTCTTACAAGGGGGAATGAATAAAGTACATGAAAATTTTAATCTGGATGTTAAAGATTACTGTGGACTTAAACTTAAAACCAAAATTTAAAAACAAGTTGCCTCCTGCCGCAGTTCATCAGCTTTCTGAATGGACAATGTTGGCTCTGGAGGCATGGCAACGCATGTGGGCTGTCCCAGCCCATCGTTGGACTGTGCTGGTTGTAGAAGCAATCGATGCCTTTCACTGTAGGTCTCAATGTCCGATGTACTATGACAAATAAAGCTAATGTTTAAGCTTGCTATACCCATTCGGCCAGACTGCCACAGCCAGAATATGCACCATTGCCAACAGAACAGCTTCCAAACTAAATTATGCATATATTTTTACAACTATATAGCTTAACTTCAGGTTTAAGATGTTGCTACTAAAGGTGGGTGACAGCTTACTGGCGGTTTTCAAAGCAAGAAAAACAACTCAATACTTCATCAATAGCACTTTTTGTGTGGAAAACTGTATTAAATCATCATCGCAAACAATGAAGAGGCGAGCAAAGGCAAGGCTGATCTGAGGGTAGAGGTATGTGTCTGCGAGACAGAGATGAAGCGAGATCGAGGCATGTTCAAGGAGAAGTTGGAGTCAGAGTTGGAGATGGAGCGAGCGGAATGGAGAAAAGTTGAAGTGGAGTTGTTTCAGAGCCCGTCCACCTAAACCGGGAGTGAGGTTGGATCCGATTAGTAAAGGCTGAGTAGGGGCTGGAACTGGCCCAGGACGTATCACTGCAGCAGGGCCCAGGTCTGAGTGTTGGAGATGACCCGATGTTTGAACAGTTTAAATACCAGGCCAGGTGGACTGAAAGGCAGAGTGTTAGGACCAGAGATGAGGGTCAAACCAGTACTGCTCCGTGAGATTTTACTCCACTCTCCTCGGCACCGAGTCTGAAGCTGCGTCGTGCTCTGGCAGCTCCTGGCTTAGAGTCAGCGAACTTCACAACAATTTGCCTCGCTGTATGATGAACCGAGACTGAGGCCATAAGCCTCCTCCGCCTGCTCTAGGCTCTGGCTCTAGGCATCTGTTCCGAATGCTGTTGATTGCTTCATTGTCTGCATGATCTGTTTTCTTTCTCTCCTTCTCTGCACTTTGGGTGTTGGTCTTTTTTTTAATTGGGGTTCTTTCGGGTTTCCTGCTTTGTGGCTGCCTGTAAGCAGGCAAATCTCAAGGTTGTATAATTTATACATACTTTAATAATAAATGTACATTGAACTTTAATTTAGTAATACTGTGGTCTGAATCCATTGACACAGTGCTGATCTGACTGACTCGGTGGCTGTGCTACAACCATCAGCTCCTGGACCGCCTTTACTCACCTCGGCTATAGATTCACTTTCGGGGATTCTACGGTTTGATATTTAATGTTTTGTGTGTTATTTGTTTGCTTTTTGCTGTTGGTGTGATTTGTTCTTTCTTTGAATGTCTGATGGTCTTGTTGAATGGTGGTTTTCTTTAAATGATTTCTATGGTGTTTCTTTATTTTGTGGCTGTCTGCAAGAAGATGAATCTCAAGGTTGTATACTATATCCATACTTCCATAATAAATGTACTTTGAACTTTGAAGTTTTTGAACATTGGTTCAGGCTCTCTGCCCAAACAATTGGAGGCAGCTCCTTATTCTTCAGGTCAATTAGCAGCAATGGGCATAAATTTTATCCATGCTGCCCTAGGGCTGCAAAGCCACTCTATCATTAATGGTGCAAACTCCTGCATATGTTGCAGGGTTCCAGATATGAGACAGATGAATCTGATGGCAAGCACTCACTGTTTGGAGAGAAACCCCATTTTGGTACAGATTGATTTCAAGTTTGTGCTGGGAGATAGCTTACACAAGGAACAAAAGTCAAGGTAATTTTCAAAGCCCTGAATCTTAGCACTTGGTCTTGCAGAGTCAAAGTGAGAGAGCAGAAACACTAGCTGATCATCGTAACTCTACACTAGTCCCATTTTCCTGCCCTCGTTCCATAGCTTTCTGGAGCAGTACAGTAACACAGCTCCTGTAACCTAACTTCAATACTAACCTCGGGGGCTGTCTGTGTGGAGTTTTCACATTCTCCCAATGACCACATGGATTCCCCCGGGATCTCCAGTGTCCTCCTGTTGGATTAGGATCTAGACTGATTTTCTCCAAGGAGCGTCACCTTGACATGGAGGAGAAGTTTGTGGTTTCCTGAGATCCCAAGAGTAACGTCGTCTGGAGCTTAGTTCTTGGTTGGGATCGAGGTTGCAGACAAAGAATGATCCAACCAAGACCTCAGCGGAGCTGCTGGCGGAAGCTGATGACATCACTACAGCAATGAAGGTGGAGGAAGACTGCAGGAGTGAAAGGCCCCGAGGTGTCTTGTACTCCAGGCCTCTGGATCTTGACCCAGATCTGTCAAGGACCTTGTGGCGGCTACCCGTCAATCAGACTCCCCACATTAAACAAAGTCACACACAGCCGTTCTCCATTAAGAGAACATCATACTTGACTCAACTGATCGCATTGCTACTAGATTGCTATTTTTCCTGTAGCTTAACCTTCTTTATGCTTGTGTGTATGTTTGTATAGTCACCTGCTTCTCTGGAAATGTTCAGTGAATTTTCAGTGAGTTGTAAAAAAGCTGGTTCTGTACGCCTGTGTCATCTCAGCTAAAATCAAAATTGTCCTTATTGTCTCACAGGCTGTACTTACACCATAAGACAAAGGAGCAGGTCGGCCATTCGGCCCATCAAGTCTGCTCCGCCATTTTATCATGAGCTGATCCATTTTCTCTTATTTAGTCCCATTCCCCCGCCTTCTAACCATAACCTTTGATGCCCTGGCTACTCAGATACCTATCAATCTCTGCCTTAAATACAGCCAATGACTTGGCCTCCACTGCTGCCCATGGCAACAAATTCCATAGATTCACCACCTTCTGACTAAAAAAATTTCTTTGCATTTCTGTTCTGAGTGGGTGCCCTTCAGTCCTTAAGTCATGCCCTCTCGTACTAGACTCCCCCATCATGGGAAACAACTTTGCCACATCCACTCTCTCCATGTCTTTCAACATTGGGCATCTTCTTATCAGAGGATATTCCCTGGTTTGTCCAGCTCGAAACAGTTTCCAGCAGAAAGAAAGACCCCGAGAACTGTTTTTCTGTGAGAGCGAGTTGGTTACAATTGGAGTTAGTTACCTGCTACCGTGTTTCTTGCTCAGGACTGCTTCACTGTTATAAACATCTAACAAAACAACTGGAACCACAAGAAACTCACCTCACTCTTGCCTTCTGAAGAATCTTCTGGACAATATTCTGGGGCACCACGGTAGTGTAGCAGTTGGTAATGCTATTGTGCACGGGGTGTCAGAGTTCAGAGTTCAATTCTGGCGTCCTCTAAAAACAAACTTATACATTCCATCCCATGTGCGCGTGGGTTTCCTCCAAGTGCTCCAGTTTCCTCCCACAGTCCAAAGACATATGGGTTACTAGGTTAACTGGTCATTTGAAATCGTCCTGTGATTAACCTAGGGTTAAATCGGTGGGCGGCTGAGTGGTGTGGCTCGAAGGGCCAGAAGGGCCAATTCCCACTGAATCTTTAAATAAATAAATATAATAAAACATAATATAATATCATCTCCAGATCCAACAATCAGCATCATAGACATTGATGGGATTGATTGGCTACTGAAAATTGCTTCTGGTGCATATGCAGGGGTTAGAATCTGGAGTCTATGGTTGGGATAGCGGGAGAACACGTAACAGGGAAATTAGTAAGGGAATTACTCTGTGCTTAACTTCCACTTAAATAAACCCATTCATCAGCTAAAACCTGCAGTCTCTCTATCGCCAACACTGCAGGGCTTCTCTGCATCCTTACTAGACCTGGTTTCATTGTCAAGGTTTCACAGGTTTCACAAGAAATAGAGCTTGGAAATGTGGTCCCCAAGCCCACACCGATCATCAAGCACCCAAATGCACAAACCCTACATTCATGGTGGTGGGGCAGTTGAGGTTTCTGCCCAAGTTGATTGCCTGCCCCTCCTTCAGGGTTACACCCATGTCTGGGGATTCAAGGAGAAGGAACATCTTTGGGGGATTTCTGGGACAGGTAGGCACCTCAGGGTGTTTCCGACAGTGAAGATCTCATTATAATTTGAAACTGAAAATAGTGCATATTATGGTCTATAATATTGTGTTATGATATTGTCATCATCTGAATAAACTTTCATAAAATAAGCCATTCATCCTGTCAAATGATAGGTAATTAATTAATGAGAACGTCAAAGGTTACAGGGCAGGGTGCGAGGGCCGAATTGAGATGGCAGTGCCCCCAGTCTAAAAGTGTATCAGAGCGCAGGGCTCAGGGTCAGAGGGCATGAACAATCCAAGGTTTGGATGATTTAAGTGCCTTGCCAGTTTGAGAAGGTCAGGGTGTCAGGGCTGGAGGCAAGGGTCAGGTCAATTCAGCTCATTGCTTTGCAAGGTTTACTCTTCTCTGTGCTAAACTGAGGCTGTAGCCTGCAACTACCGGGCTCCTGGACCAACTGCAGCGATGCCTGGCTTCGTGTCTGTGGACCCACTTTCATGAACTTCTGTTTTGAATGTTATTTGCTTACTTTTATTGTTTGCACGATCTGTTCTTTTTTCTGGACATTGGGTGTTTGACAGTCTTTTTTTAATGAATTCTCTTTGTTTTGTAGCTGTCTGTAAGGAAGCAAATCTCAAAGTTGCATAGAGTATACATATTTTGACAATAAATGTACTTTGAACTTTGGAAGACAGGAGAATGGTGTTGAGAGGGATAATAAATTAGCCATGATTGAATAGTTCAGCAAGTTGATGGCCAAATGGCTTAACTCTGCTCCCATGTTGTATTGTCTAATAGTCTCACTCTCAACAAATTCTACCAACAAACTAGAAACAGTTTACCAATTAACAAACCAAACTGTACGCCAGTGTTTGGAATGTGGGAGGAAACCAGAGCACCCAGAGGAAATTCACTCAGTCAACGGGAGAACATGCAAACTCCACGCAGAACAGCACTGGAGGTCAGGTTTGAACCCTGGCCTCTGGCACTGTGAGGTGGTGGTTTAACCAGCTTTGACACTTTTTCTTTGGCAGCTCCTCTCCTTGTTGTGAACTGTGGTTCGCTGGATCTTGGATGGGGAGAGTCTTTGGTTCTTCTGCTGCTGCTTGCGTGGTGGGGGTGGGGAGGGGTTCAGTGCTTCTGCTGGCGTGGATTGGGGTGAGGGGGAGGCGATGCTTTTGCTACTGCTTGTGCAAAGGGTAGGGAGCTTCAGCGCCAATGATTCTGTCGTTCTATGGGGTTTCTTTGTTTCATGGATGTCTGTGAAGTGGACGAATTTCAGGTTGTATACTGTATACTGTCCACACTCTGATATTAAATGTATTTTGAAACTTCCCATATTCCCTAACACCTAGAACAACAGAACCTACATTCCCCGCTCCTGGCCATGTACAATGTCGAGATGGAAACATATCGGTGTTCCTTTATCGCTGCCGCAACTGAATTCCGATCCTTCCTGGCAAGGAACACAGTGGAAGTATGTTCACCTTACGTAGACATTCAAGGCAACAAATGATGGGCTTCCAAGCCTTGGCAGCGCCGGCTGCATCTCAACAAATCAAAAAGCAGAAAGAATGGTGTTTTGTATTCAAAAGCTCAAAGGTTCAAAGCTTCATTTATTATCAAAGAATACAACTTTGAAATTCACCTTCCCAAGATAGCCACAAAACCCAGAAAACAAAGAACACCAGCATGGACATCAACCCCCAAATCCGTCCTCTCTGCACATAAACAAACAAAAATGGAACCAGCACGTTGACCCCCAAATCTCCCTCCCCGCACATTTGATGAAATACAAAGAATATTAAAAACCATAAGGCTGAAATAAAGTCTATAGTCCAAGCCCATATCATATTTAATACTTCAGTAATATTTGAGTAATATTGTTTGATTAAGCATTCTTTGGTGTTTATATAACTCATTGCAGGTTATATGTAAAAGTAAGTAAATGGCATATGTCATTATGCCACTCCATCATCTGTCAGCACCTCACTAAAGTAAAAATGAAGTAGACATGTTATCCCTGTCCCCCGTGTTTTTCTTTTGATTAGATTTTGAAGTTACAAAACATAATAAACAGCTTCATATTTCATCAGGAGGGCAACCTGTGGCAATACTCCACTCCCTCAGCGGAGCACTGAAGTCATTGCATACAATGTACGGCTGAAATCATTGTACTATCAATAGCATTCGGATTACCCATTGCACACTGTCATATATGTGACAGAATAAGGTATAAAAGAATGCACTAGTGGAGAAATAGGGTACTGTGGTTTGCAGAAAATGGGGAAAAATGAAGCTGGAGAATGATTTCCATGAGCTACAGTACTGTGCAAAACTCTGTCAGGCACATAAATATATATAGCTAGGGTGCCTAAGACTTTTGCACACAATACTGTATTCGTCAATGTGGAGCAGAGAGCGAGTTTGTAAATCTGGCGGGAGCAAAGGATGTTGGGAATGGCGAGGGTGGAGTGCTGCGAGAGGGGTGGGAGAGGTTGCAGAGAAGGAGTGCTAGGGGCAAGGGGTTGGTGCGGCTGCGAATACATCCAGCCTGAGTCACCAGGCAACTGGAGTGCCGGAGGGGGCGTGGCATGGCGTCCAGGCTGTCCACTCGGCAGATGACAAGCCATGTTGTATTCAGCTGCAGACTGCTGTAACCTTCATGGATTCAGGGTCTTGGATAATATTTTTTGTGTAACTGTATTTTACTGGTATGTGCTTGTTACCTTATATGTGCTATACGTACTTTGTGCTCTGTGTGACTGTTGGTACCATGTTTTGCACCTTGGTCCTGGAGTAACACCCTTTCTGTATGGCTATATTCATGGGTATTCATGTATGGTTGAATGACAGTTAAACTTGAACTTGAATCAAACGATCGGACCTGCATCCACTATTGTGAGGGAGTCAACAGAATACATAATGAAAATAGCGATCAGCGTGTATGTGGTTCTTAAAAGACTAAAGTCAGAGAAAGCATTGAATCCTCATTACATGTATCAGAAATGATTAAAGGAGGCTTCTCAAGAAATCCATTTGTTGGAAATTGTAAGTTAAGGACTGAAGTTGGAGAGGTGAAAAAAGCTCGTCTTGTTCTCCTGTGACAGAGTCAGTAATAGTGCCTACGGAATATTCTATAGGATATGGGATACGAGCAGCAGAGCAGTGTAGCAGTTAGTTGAACGCTTTACCACACCAGCGATTGGGATTGCTGTCTGTGAGGAGTTTGTACGTTCTTTTTGTGACCGCGTATGTTTCCTCCAGGTGGTCTGGTTTCCTCCCATGTTCCAAAAACTTAAACAGGAGAAAGTCTACAGATGCTGGAAATCCAAAGCAACGCACATGAAATGCTGAGGGAACTCAGCAAGTCAGGCAGCCTCTAATAAAATGCATGAACAGTTGTCGTTTCGGGTGAAGACCCTTCTTCAGGAACTTACAGTATAAGTTAGGGCCAGTAAACTGTGGAACCCATTGGCATTTGGCCACGTGCATTAGTGGAGACGCTTCAGACTTTGAGCTCTACATGGGCACTTGCAGGCTGCCCACTTCAGACTGTACTGGTCGTTGACGCAAATGACTCATTTCACTCCATCATTCCATGTGCATGTCTCAATTAGCTAATCGTTATATATTTATTATTTATTTTTTTGGAGATACAGCACAGTAACAGGAGCTTCCAGCCCAATGAACCCACGCCACCCAATTACACCCATGTGACCAATTAACCTACTAACCCGTACATCTCTGGAATGTTGGAGGAAACAGGAGCACCCAGAGAAAACCCACATGGCCATTTGGAGAACAAATAAACTCCTTACGGGAGCAGTTGGAATTGAACCCAGGTCACTGGCGCTATAAAGCAATGCGCTAATTGCTCTGTCCAATGGTAGTACATTCTATTCGGGTACTGTTCTGGTGACCACTTGCACACTTTCACAAAATCAAAGATGTACTTGTTTCAATTTTGCACAGTTACAAATACTTTACCTTCTTAATTTATTTTGATTTAGAATTTCTTGAGTGTTTTACACCAGAACAGGGGTCCTGATTTAAAGTGAACTGATGGAGGATTGTATACGAGAAGGGTATTAAGCTCTGCTGTGGGATCCGCTGGCATTTGGTCGAGTGCGTTAGTGGAGACGCTTCAAACTTTGAGCTCCACATGGGCACCGCTCCCATTGACCAGTGAAGTGTTTGTCAGGATATCCCCTTTGGTTCGGATCTCACTGACGTATCAGCCCAAATGTGAAGGCGGGGAGCCCATGGATTCTGCAGGGAGCTAGTGGCCGTAAGTCACGTGGCTCTGATTGCTGCATACATTTGTTGTTATTTGGAGCTCTGAGATGAGCTGGTGGTCGATTGCTGGCACATCTGAATGTTCACTCCACCTGTGAAGTGACCACTGACACCAACAGCGGAGCTTTGATACGCTGAGGAGAGGGTCTGAAGGAGGGGTTACATCTGCCGAATGGATCTCATGGAGAGAGAAACTGGAGTTGGGATTGGTTTATTATTGTCACATGTGCCAAGATACAAATTCCTGTCTTGTGTATTGTACATACAGATTAATTTATTGCAAGAGTAGAATGCAGAACACTACAGCTCAGTACTGGCCTATCTATTGTGCCAACAATGTTATGTCAACCAATGAACCTATTCTAATTTCAATTTAATCATTCCCTCCTATATAACCCACCATTTTTCTGTTATCCCTGTGCCTATCTACGAGTTTCTAAAATGTCCCTAGTGCCCATTTGTACTTTTCTCTCTCTGGAATTGGAGGACGTGCTCAGCCCAGACCTGCTCTGCATTTCTCAGCATTATTTATTTACTTATTCTCTCTCTCTCTCTCCTTATTTATTATTATTTGTTTAGTTTTATATTTGCACCGTCTGTCTTCTTTTGCACATTGGCTGTTTCTCAGTCTCTGTATGTAGTTTTTCATTCATTCTGTTGTATTTCTTTGTTCTACTTCGAGTGCTCATAAGAAAATGAATCTCAGGCTAGTATATGGTGACATGTATGAACTTTGAACATAAAATTAATTTGAAATTTGAACTTTGAATTTGCACCTTCTTTTGTCGATGTTCTCACCTTCCGGCTGCTCTCACTCACCGGGTAATCTTACTTCCTGCCCATCCCTATGGGTTTACCCCAGAGGTTCCCGACCTGAGGTCCATAGACCCCTTTGCTTGGTCAATGGCATAGAAAAGGTTGGGATCCCCTGATGCACCCTAACAGAGACATCTGCCATCTCCCACTCTCCTTCCAGCTTTTTCACTCTCTTTCTGATGAAGGGTCTCTACTCTGAAATTTTTCTCTCCCCACAGCTGCAGCTGAACCTGCAGAACCCTTTCTCACTTCTTATTTTCAATTTCCAGCATTGGCAGTATTTTCGAGTTTTGCAGCTCAGAATTATACCAGCACAACAGCTCAGACAGAATCTCATTTCAGTAAGTGACCTTTCAGGAAACATTGGCTCAAGTCTCTACAAGCTGTCTGTGGGAAAAACTTCACAGTATTTTGGACACAATAAACTAACACAACTGCTTCTTCTATTAGAATAACTGCATGGGGAGGCCACTTGTCCCATCATGTCTGTGCTAGCTCACAGGAAAAGCAAGCCAAACAGCCCATTCCCCTGATCTCCCCGCTAAAGTTCTTGAGATTTCTTATCTTTTCAAATATTAGAAACTTCAGCTGAATCTTTTCATTTGTGCAGTACACTCTGAACTACAATTTGGTGACGGCCAGGAATTCTGGAATGTTTTCTGTGTAATACTTTCCTCCTCTTTAAGAAGGGGTTTGATGATTTTAAACATGCACCAAATTGCTGGAGGAACTCAGCAGGTCAGACGGCATCTATGTAAATGGACAAGCAGTTGACAATTCAGGCCGAGACCCTTCATCGGGACTGAGAAGGAAGGGGGAAGCGCCAGAATAAAAAGTGGAGGAAGGGGAAAGAGGCTGGTTGGAAGGTGCTAGATGGATGGGAAGGGTCAAGGGCCGGAGAGGAAGAAATCTGATAGGAGAGGAGAGTGGACCAAAGGAGAAAGGGAAGGAGGAGGGGACCCAGGGTAAAGTGATAGGCAGGGAAGCAGAGATAAAAGATCAGAGTGGGGAATAGAGGAAGAGGGGAGACTGGAGGAAATGATTTTTTACCGAAAGGCAAAATCAATATTCATGTTATCAGTTGGAGGCTACACAGACAGAATATAGGGAGTTTCTCCTCCAACCTGAGAGTGGCCTCACCCAGGCACAAGAGGAGGCCATGGACTGGCATGTCAGAACGGGAAGTGGAATGGGATTAAAATGTTTGGCCACCAGGAAGTTCTGCTTGTGGCAGATAGAGTGGAGGTGCTCAACAAAGTGGTTAACATCATTCTCTCTCTTTCTCTCTCTCTCTCTCTCTCTCTCTCTCTCTCTCTCTCTCTCTCTCTCTTTCTCTCTCCCTCTCTCTCTCCCCCTCTCCCTTTATCCCTCTATCCCTCTTTTCCTCTCTCCCTCTCCCTCTATCCTTCTATTCCTCTCTCCCTCCCTCTATCCTTCTCTTCCTCTCTCCCTCTCTCCCTCTCTCCCTCTCTCCCTCTATCCCTCTCTTCCTCTATCCCTCTATCCCTCTCTTCCTCTCTCCCTCTCTCCCTCTCCCTCTCTTCCTCTCTCCCTCTCTTCCTCTCTCCCTCTCTCCCTCTCTCCCTCTCTCCCTCTCTCCCTCTCTCCCTCTCTCCCTCTCTCCCTCTCTCCCTCTCTCCCTCTCTCCCTCTCTCCCTCTCTTCTGCTCCATCTTTCTCTCTCTCTCTCCCTCTCTCTCTTTCCTCTCTCACTCACTGAAATATTATCAAAATGATGCTTCTATTAATACCCTTTTGTTCAGTTCCATTGCACCGATGTTGCTTTATGAATGCAAGAATATTTGTAGTTGAGATCAAAGAATTTCTCTTCATTCCTTCTTATATTTTTGCCAATTATTTTATATCTGTGCAGTGCAGTTCCAGGGATTTGGGTTTGATCCTGGTTTCAGTACTCTCTCTGTGACTCTACAGATTCCGCTAGATGCTCTGATTTCTTTCCACATGCCAAAAACATGCTGGTAGGCTAATAGACTGTAAGTTCCGCTATCGAAGGCAGTGACCCATTGAGGACCCTCATCATCTGGGACGTGCAACAAGCAGACAGGGGCACAGAAGCCTAAAGACCTATACGACCATAAGATAAAGGAGCAGAAGTAGGCCATTCAGCCCATCGAGTCTACTCTGCCATTCAATCATGGACTGATCCAAGTCTTCCAGTCATCCCCACTCCCCTGCCTTCTCCCCATACCCTATGATGCCCTGGCTAATGAAGAGCCTATCTATCCCTGCTTTAAATGCACCCAATGACTTGGCCTCCACAGCCACTTGTGACAACAAATTCCGTGGATTTACCACCCTCTGACAAAAGTAATTTCTCCACATCTCAGTTCTAAATGGATGTCCTTCAATCTGGAAGTCATGCCCTCTTGTCCTAGACTCCCCTACCATGGGAAATAACTTTGCCATATCTAATCTGTCCAATCCTTTTAACATTTGTAATGTTTCTATGAGATCCCCACCTCCCATTCTCCTGAATTCCGGGGAATACAGCCCAAGAGCCGCCAGAGGTTCCTCATACGGTAACCCTTTCATTCCTGGAATCATTTAACAACTTAAGAACAGATTCTTCCCCTCCGCTAACAAATTTCTGAATGGTCCATTAACCCATAATACAACCTTGTTA
This sequence comes from Mobula hypostoma, assembly GCF_963921235.1. NCBI lineage: Eukaryota > Metazoa > Chordata > Chondrichthyes > Myliobatiformes > Myliobatidae > Mobula > Mobula hypostoma. Next base: position 11,280,506 of record NC_086107.1, read on the forward strand.
TTCCTCCCTTGCGATATTTAGTTACTTATTATTTATTTACTTTTCTGGTGGAGGTCACACACAGGGCAGGGTGAGAGATTTCAAAAAGAGTGTTGGCGGTCTTTCAGCTTTTTCCTGGGAGCCCAATCGAATGAGGATTCATTAACAAGGGCAAATAAAAGTGAAGTAGGGACAAGTAGAACTGCCATTGTGTGAGTGGACCAATGTTAGAGTGGGGAGGCTTTGGCTCAGCAGGTTTGGGCGAGAACAAATTTGGGTGAGGTAACTTTCTAAGGGTTTCTTCTTCATTCTTCATCTGTGCTAGTGCATAGTCAGAGCAGTGAGGATGGAACCAGCGGCTGCGTTGTGTTCTCTCTGTGAGATGCGGGAATTCCAGGAGACCGCCAGCCTCGCAGATAAGCACGCATGCACCAGGTGCACCCATCTGCAGCTCCTCGAGAAACATGCTCAGGAACTGGAGCTTCGGCTCAGTAGCCCTTTGGCCCAGACGGGAAGCTGGAGAGGAGCCACAGGAAGATAGTCACCCGCAAGTTGCAGGAGGCAGATACCTGAGTGACTGTCAGAGAGGGAAGGAAATGGGCAGCCAGTGCAGGGTACCCCTGTGGCTGTCCCGTCAATGACAAGTATACCACTTTGGATACTGTTGATGGGGAGACCTACAGGGGGGGGGCGAAGCAACTGGGTCTCTGTGGCTCATAAAGGAAGGGGGAGAAGAGTACTGCAGTAGTGATAGGGGATTCCATAGTCAGAGGAGTGCACACCAGATTCTGTAGATGTGAAAGAGACATGTTGCCTCCCTTGTGCCAAGGTCAGGGACACCTCAGATCAGGCCCACAGCATTCTAAAAGGGTGGGTGGAGGGTGAGCAGCCAGAAGTCTTGGCACATAGTGGCATCAATGACATAGGTAGGAAAACGGAGGGGTCTGAAGGGAGAATTTAGGGAAAAGCTGAAAAGCAAGACCTCCAGATTGCTGGCTTTGTCACACACCAGTGAGGGTAAGAATAGAATGATTTGGGAGATGAGTGCATGGCTGAGAAACTGGTGCAGGGGCAGGGCCTCGGATTTCTGGATCATTTGGATCTCTTCTGGGTTAAGTATGACCTGTGCAAAAGGGATAGGTTACATCTGAGCACAAGGCGGGGTCAATATCCTTGCGGGCAGATTCACTAGAGCTGTTGGGGAGGGTTCAGACTAATTTGGTAGTATATAAAGATTAAAAGAAAGGGGAGAGTTGATATTGATCTGCTGGAAAATAATGATGGAGAGATAGCATTGAGGTGAGATGCAACACAGAGCGTCATAGGAAGTCATTCCTGCCTGTGGCCATCAAACTTTACAACTCCTCCCTTGGAGGGTCAGACACCCTGAGCCAATAGGCTGGTCCTGGACTTATTTCCTGGCATAATTTACATATTACTATTTAACTATTTATGGATTTATTACTATTTATTATTTATGGTGCAACTGTAACAAAAACCAATTTCCCCCAGGATCAATAAGGTTTGACTATGACTATGACTATGACAAAGAAGTGGTGGACAAAGTAAGTAAATATTTTGCATCTGTTTTCACCGTGGATAGCAGCAGGCTGGCAGTTTGAGAGTGTCAGGGGGCAGAAGTGAGTGCAATTGCTAGTACTAGGGAAAAGGTGCTTGGGAAGCTGAAAGATCTGAAGATAGATAGGTTACCTGGACCAGATGGACCACACACCAGTGTTCTAAAAGGGGTGGCTGAGGAGACGGTGAGGGCATTAGTAATAATCTTTCAAGAACCATTAGATTTTGGCATGGTTTGGGAGGACTGGAAAATTGTAAATGTCACTCCACTCTTCAAAAGGGAAAGAGGCAGAAGAAGGGAAATTATAGCCAGTTAGTTTGACCTCAGTGATGGGAAGATGCTGGAGTCAATTGTTAAGGATGTGGTTTTGGAGTACTTGGAGGCACATGAAGGGAGAAATTAGCCTGACAAATCTGTTGGAATTCTTTGAAGAAATAGCAAGCAGGATAGACAAAGGAGAATTGTTGGATGTTGTGTACTTGGATTTTCAGAAGGCCTTTGGCAAGATGCGCTACATGTGGCTGCTTAACAAAATAAGAGCCCGTGGTATTTTACAGGGAAGACACTAGAATGGATAAAGTTTTGGCTGATTGACAGAAGGCAAAGAGTGGGAATAAAGGGGACCTTTTCGGATTGGCTGCCAGTGACTAGTAGTTTTCCACAAGGGTCAGTATTGGGACCGTTTTGTTTTATGTTGCATGTCAAGATTTGAATGATGGAATTGATGGCTTTGTGTCCAAGTTTGCGGACAACACAAACATAGGTGGAGGGGCAGGTAGTATTGAGGAAACAGGGAGGCTGCAGAAAGATTTAGACAGATTAGGAGAATGGGCAAAGAAGTAGCAGATGAAATACAGTGTTGGGAAGAGAATGGTCATACACTTTGGTATAAAGAACAAAAGCATTGACTACCCTCTAAGGGGGCAGAAAGTTTAAAAATCTGAAGTGCAAAATCCTTGTGTAGGATTCTCTAAAGGTTAACTTCCAGGCTGAGTCAGTGGTGAGGAAGATAAATGCAATGTTAACATTCATTTCGAGGACTAGAATATAAAAGCAAGGTCATGATGCTGGGGCTCCATAACGCACTGGTGAGTCCTCACTTGGAGTATTGTGAGCAGTGTTGGGTATCTTATCTAAGAAAAAATGTGCTGACATTGGAGAGGGTTCAGAGGAGGCTCACGAGAATGATCCCAGGAATGAAAGTCTTACCATGTGAGGAGCATTTGATGGCTCTGGGCCTGTATCGCTGGAGTTTAGAAGAATGGTGGGGCGTGGGGTGGGATCCCATTGAAACCTATTGAATGTTGAAAGGCCTGGATAGAGGGGATGAGGAAAGGATGTTTCCTGTAATGGAGGAGTCTAGAACCACAGGGCACAGCTCAGAATAGAGGGATGTCTATTCAGAATGGAGGTGAAAAGGAATTTCTTTAGCCGGAAGATGGTAAATCTGTGGAATTCGTTGCCACCAGCATAGGTGGAGGCCAGGTCATTGGGTATATTTAAGGCAGAGGTTGATCTGATCTTGATTAGTCAGAGCATGAAAGGTTATGGGGAGAAGGCAGGAGAATGGGGTTGAGAGGGAAAATGGATCAGCCATGATGAAATGGCAGAGCAGACTTGATGAGTTGAATGGCCTAATTCTGCTCCTATCTCTTAAGTGTAATGGTCTTATTTATTTTATGGTACTAGTAATTTATTCCATATTATAATGTTATGCAGGAACAAAGCAACAAACTTCACTACCTGTCAGTGATGAGTCCAGATAAAGTGTCGTGGACCAAAACATTAACTCTTTCTTCCTTTCCATTGATGCTCCCTGACCTGCTGAGTTCTTCAAGCATGTTCTAAGTGTCAGTGATGATAAACCTGATTCTGATTTTGAGTTGCAGGGGTCCGAGACAATATAGGCTTAGTGGCATTTATGCAAACATCTTATCAGCCAATCATGTGGCAGCAATTCAATTTATTGTTTATTCATTTATTGAGATCCAGTGCAGAATACGCCCTTCCGGCCCCTTGAACCGCGTTGTCCGTCAATCCCCCCGATTTAGCCCTAGCCTAATCAACAGACAATTTACAATGACCAATTAACCTACCAACTGGTATGTCTTTGGACTGTGGAAGGAAACTGGAGCACCCGGAGGAAACCTTTGCGGTCACGGGAAGAATGGTCAAACTCCTTACAGGCAGCGGCAGGAATTGAACTCAGGTCGCTGCTACTTTTGACCATTGGGCTAACCACTCGCTGCTGTACATAAAAGCATGCGGGCACGGTCAAGAAGTTCAGTTATTGTTCAGATCAAGCATCCGACTGCTGGGGAAGAAATGTGATCTAAGTGATCTAAGTAAAAGGGAAGAGAAGATGGCGGCGCGACGCAGCGCACGGGGCCGTTCCGAATGAATATCAATATGTGTAACTAGGGGCCGTGCACAATCCGGATTTTATGGAGACAGCCGTGAGAAGCACAGAGGAACATCTGGATTAAGTTCTGAAATGCCCGCTTCGCTGCCACTGCTACTGTGTGATCGAGAACCTCCAGAGACGAAGGCCCCAAATCCTCGGCTTTGCGTATCGCCTGTTGCCAGGGCCGGGGTCGAAACGCTCCGCAGAGATGGTGCTCGGTGCTCGGTGTCGGAGAGGTGGTCGGAGGCTCGAAGTTTTCGGACGGACTCGGAGTCAGACTGTGGTCGGATGCTTCCGGGATGCTGCACTGGCAAGTTGGCGGCACTGGAGGTTTACCGTCTGCGTGAGATGATGGGACTTTCGAGAGACTTCGAGGCTTTTACTGTGCCGTGGTCTGTTCTTATCAAATTACGGTATTGCTTTGCACTGTTGGAACTATATGTTATAATTATGTGGTTTTTGTTAGTTTTTAAGTCGGTTTGTCATGTGTTTTCGTGATATCATTCTGGAAAAACATTTTATCATTTCTTAATGCATGCATTACTAAATGACAATAAAAGAGGACTGTGTGTCCTCATAATAATAATAATAATAATAATAATAATAATAATAATGGACCATGGAATGAATAACTGTTGGTCCCAGATGGGGTACCTTGTGCATCTCAGAAACTACCAATCTGGGATTTTCACACACGACAGTCTCGAGAGGTTATGAAGAATGGCAATAAGCTAAAAAACATTCAGAGAGCAGCACGATTGTGGGCAGAAATGCCTTGTAATGAGAGAGGTCAGAGGAGAATGGTCAGACTGGTTCAAGGAAGTGACAGTGACTCAGACAACCACACATGACAACAGCGCAGAGCAGAAGAGCACCAGCAAATGCACAGCATAGTTGGACCTTGAAGCAGATGGGCTCTAGCAGCAGAAGACCATGAACAAATACTCAGTGGGCACTTTATTAGGGGCAGGAGGTATCCAATAAGGTGGCCAGAGTGTACGCCAGTGATGACAAACCTGATTCTGCTTCTGAGTTGCGGTGGTCTGGGAAAAGATCTGATAGAGGGATGGGCAAAGAATCAATCAGTCGAATGTCTGAGAATAAGATGTTCTTTGTTTTCTTAAATTTTATTTAAATTGGTCAGGCAAAAAAGAGCAAAGTACTAAAGAATTGCGAACGAGCATTTCTTTTGGTTGACAGAGCGTTCTCAGAAACACATTCTAGTGGTATAAATTTCAGCAGTGACCTTGACGGGAGGATTACCAGCAGCTTCACTAACAATACGAAAATCTTTGGAATGATTTTCCGCCTGGGAAAGGTGGAGGTTATCCAAAGGGATTTAGAGAAGCTTAGCACTTGGACAGCTGATGGACAAATAGCGTTTGATACAAATCCCCCCAAATATTAACTCTTACCATATTACACTGCAGCAATCTAAGGACAGGAAGGGTTTGACAGTTGAGGGCTGCTTATTAAAATTGCTCGCTTGATATAGGACATCAATTAACAAAACAAATTTATAATGAGATGCAGAGTATAAAATTGCAGTGGTGATATCCATTGCTTCTAGGAACTGCTGGACAATGCACAATATTGATATGTGGCCAATTCTGGTTACTGAAACCCCTTGAAACAATATTGACTCCATCACAAGGAATACAGAGAAGCCTTGAGACGCTGTGCGTAATGAGGATAAAGTGAAGGAATGTCATCCCTGGTGGGAGGCATGATTGGAGAAACATAATCCAGGTCTTTAAGTATTGACAGGGGTCAAACAGGATGGTACTGGTCAGGTTTTACTATTACACTGTTCTTGCTGATGCAAAATGTAGATTAGGGAAGGTGGCTGTGGAGAGGGAGGGAATGGGGAGGGGCGGTTTCTTTCAGAAACTGTAACTATTGTTACTCCCTATTTTTGCAGTGTTATTAAAACCATAGAGCATAGGAGCAGAATTAGGCAATTCAGCCTATCAAGTCTGCTCCATCAGACACAAAATGCTGGAGGAACTCAGAAGGCAGGCAGCATCTATGGAAAAGAGTACAGTCGACGTTTCGGGCCGAGACCCTTCAGTGTGAGTCCTACTGAAGGGTGTCTGCCAGAAACACCGACTGTACTCTTTTCCATAGATGCTGCCTGGCCTGCTGAGCTCCTCCTGCATTTTGTGTGCGTTGCTGGTATTTCCAGCTTCTGCAGATTTTCTCCTGTCCTGCTCCATCATGGCTGATTTATTGTCCTTCTGAACCCCATTCTCCTGCCTTCTCCCCGTAACCTTTGACACCTTGACTAATGAAGAACCTACCAACATCTACTTTAAATATACCAACGGCGTCGTCCCCACAGCCATCCGTGGCAATGAATACCACAGATTCAACACCCTCTGGCTAAAGAAATCCCTCATCATCGTTGTTCTAAATGGGCATCCCTCTATCCTAAGGCTGCACCCTCTGGTCCTAGACTCCACCCTGAGGGAAACATCCTCTCTACATCCACTAAGTTATCATTTCTGGGAGAAAAAAATTGTGGGGATTGATTAAGTTATTTAAAAACAGAGCAGGCAATGACTGAGAAATAGCAGCTTCAGACCAAACCACAGTATATGATAGATGGGAATAAGGCTGAAGGCTGAGAGAAAGATATTACAATTTCCAATGTTTAAAAAAGGCACGTAGAATCTGGTCTCAAACATGTGGCTGTTTTTGTCTCATATTCTCAATGCCTTTCTGTCATTTTTAATTTTAAAATTAAGTCTTCACTGTAACCCAGTAGCACAGATAGATGATACTTTACCTATTTTCCATCTGAATGAACATAACTGATGTGTTTTGCTTCCAGATGGACAGTTCAGGTTCCGAACCAGTCAAATAGAAAATACATCTTCTCTGATGGTTGCAAGCTTGAGCCTCGACAGAGTTTAATCCAAAAATTGGATGATCTCAAGTTTTTTTTTGGAAATCATCAAGATTTAATTTTGCCTTTAGTACCACAAGACATAGGAGCATATTTAGGCCATTCGGCCCATCAGTCTTTCCTGCCATTCCATCATGGCTGATTTATTATCCCTCTCACACCAATTCTCCTGCCTTCTCCACATTACTTTTGATATCCTGACTAATCAAGAACCCATCAATCTCTGCTTTAAGCATTTGCAAAAGTATTCTCAAACATCCTGAGACACTTCACAAGAGTGACACCAAACAAAATTCTGAGACAATAAGCAGGGTTTGTGGGTTGATGGTGACGGTGGGGTGGGGGAAGTGGGATTAGGGAATAAGTTCCAGAGACTGGGGACTTGACAGCCAAGGGCATTATTGTTAATAGTAGATCAATAGATGCTTGGACTGAAAAAGAGTTTGGAGTTTAAGTTCCAGATTAGGTGTATTTGTACACCGAAACATACAGTATCAAAATATATCAGCAAAGACTAACTGGGTGTTGTCACTCTTCTGGCACAACATAGCATACCCACAACACACCAAACCTAATGTGCATGTCTTCGGAAGGTGGGAGGAAACTAGAGCACCCAGAAGGAACTTTTGAGATTGCAGGGAGAACGTACAAACTCCTTACAAACAATGGTGGGAATTGAACCCAATCGGTATTGCTGGTACCATAATATCGTCACGCTAGCCTCTACTCTACCGTGTTGCCCTATTTAATATGTGATATTAAACGTGTTATCTAATGCTTACACTGTTAAGTGCGATCAACAAATTGAGAAACTTGCAAGAGGTTGCAATGCTTCAGTGAAAGGACCATCAACAGCTGTCCATACTCCTCATCAACACTCATCCGTTTGTGATTCAAAACCCATCCCTGGTTTTGCACCACATCCTCGTCACGCATTTCACATGGAAGTGACGCAGCATGGTGGAGCAGCAGGTAGTGTTGCTGCTCTGTGGCTACTGACGCTGAGGTCAATGTGTGTGGGTAGACAGAAGAATCTACATAGAGTACAGTGCCGTGCAGAACTCTTACGCACATCTATACAGCTAGGTTGCCTAAGGGCTTTGCACCGTACCGTCATAACTTTATGTATTGCACTGTACGGCCGCTGCAAAAAAAAACACATTTCATGACCTATATGAGTGATGATAAACCTGTTGTTGATATTGTGGACTGAAAGTGGGAAGGGAGCAAGGGGAGAGGACCATGGCTGGGAAAAGGAAAAGGGAGGGGAGAGGAGAGGGAGCATCGAGAACGTTCTGTAATGATCAATAAAACAATTGTTTATAATCAAATTACCTTGCCTGGTGTCTCAGGGGCAGGGTCGGTATGTACCTGTAACACTCCGTCCCCACCCCTGACACTCCTTCTCTGCCACCTGCTCCGTACCCTTTCCCACAATGCTCCATTCTCCCCATTCCCACCATCCTCTGCTCCCAACTGATTTATAAACTCGCTCTCCGCTCCACATTGGCAAGTACAGTACAGTGCAAAGGCCTTAGACACCCTAGCTATGTATATGTATCTAAGACTTTTGCACAGCACTATAACTCGAGAAGGCAACATCCGTCATCAAAGATTCCCACCATCCAGGCCATGGAATTTTCTTATAGCCGTTGTTAAATCCAACTCTTTAATTCTTTGATCAGACTTTTTTTTTGCAGTTTAGCAATTGATTATCTGCTTGTATCTTATATAATTATTTATATACAAGTAACTGCTTACCACATTTCCTAGTGGTCACAATATGTATATGCAAGTGTTCAGTGTGTCCCTTAATGGTTTAAATTGGTATAATTCTGGAGAATTCTGGAAACGTCTGTTGGTGCTGCATTATTTGAATAAGGGGTATCTCATTGGTTGACTCTTATCTATGAATTTGAATGGAATTTTCCTTATGTATGTAGTTTAAATAGAGCTGCTCCATGAAGCAGTACCATCTTAGATCTTTTGACTTTCTCTCTTCAACTAGTGGACCTCTATCACTCAAACACGAGGAAATCTGCAGATGCCGGAAATTCAAGCAAAACACATAAAATTTGCTGGTGAACGCAGCAGGCCAGGCAGCATTTCTAGGAAGAGGTACAGTTGACGTTTCAGGCCGAGACCCTTCGTCAGAACTAACTGAAGGAAGAGTTAGTAAGAGATTTGAAAGTGGGAGGGGGAGGGGGAGATCCAAAATGCTAGGAGAAGACAGGAGGGAGAGGGATGGAGCCAAGAGCTGGACAGGTGATTGGCAAAAGGGGATATGAGAGGATCATGGGACAGGAGGCCCAGGGAGAAGGAAAAGGGGGAGGGGGAGAAAAAACCCAGAGGATGGACAAGGGGTATAGTGAGAAGGACAGAGGGAGAAAAAGGAGAGAGAGAAAAAGAATGTGTGTATATAAATAAATAACGGATGATGTACGAGGGGGAGGTGGGGCATTAGCGGAAGTTTGAGTTGTCAATGTTCCAGTCACCCCAACCACAACCAGAAACTGCTCCAGCTGCTACCATCTGGGAAACGGTACTGCAGCATAAAAGCCAGGAACAACAGGCTCCGGGACAGCTTCTTCCACCAGGCCATCAGACTGCTTAATTCATGCTGACACAGCTGTATTTCTGTTATATTGACTATCCTGTTGTACGTAATATTTATTATAAATTACTATAATTGCACATCGCACATTTGAACAGAGAGGTAATATCAAGATTTTTATTTCTCGTGTATATGAAGGATGTAAGTAATAAAGGCAAATCAATTCAATTCAATTCAAAGAATCAGAAGAGGCAGAATAGTCCATTAAACCATAAACACTATCTTGTTATTTATTTTATTTCGTCCTATATATTTATTTTCTAATTCATAGCAATTTTACGTCTTTACGGTCACAAAACAACAAATTTCACATCCTATAAGACAGTGATTTTTCAGTGTCATTAGAATGCAGTTATTTTTTCCCCCTCGGATCTTGTGAGACCAAAGCTAAAGGCCATAGGTTTAGAGTGAAATTTTAAAATGTTCAAGAGGAATCTGAGGGAGAAATTCTTAACTCAGAGGGTGTGGAACAAGCTGCCAGCAGAAGTGTTGGATTTGAGTTTGATTGCAATATTTAAGAGAGGTTTGGATAGATACATTGAAGGGAAGGGTTTGGAGGGTGCAGCTAGACGGGAATAGGCAGAACATCAGGTCAACATGAATTGGATGGACCTACAGTACTCCATGATACTACGATAATAAACTTCATTCTAATGCTGGTGGAATGTCTGCAGAAACGGTTCCGCCAGTCTCAGTAGCTAAGCTACACCTGAAGGCCAGAAACTGCACTTGGTTGTCAGAGGCTACTTGAGGCGCACGCCATCGGGAGCATTTATTAGGTAGTGGGAGCTTGTCTCCATTACCACACCTGGCTAACACTCTGTAAGGACTCTTTTATCTTGTTATTTCATACCAATTTTTTTTTGCTTTTTATTTATATTTGTATTTGCACGGTTAGTTGTCCATTGATCCTGTTTACAGTTGCTGTTCTATAGATTTGCTACGTTTGCCCACAGAAAAAGAACCCCAGGGTTGCCTGTGATGACAAGGATGCACCCCGATAATATATTTAATCCGAACTTTAAGGTCAGGCAGCACCAATGGAGGAAGATAGCTCTTGAATGTCCAGCTTGAAACCCTTTATTTAAACTGAAAGGCAGAGGGTAAGCTGTCTGTCCCACTGAATTCCCCACAAAAATACGCTGGTTGGTTACGCTGAAACTCTAATAATCTGAACCTATATCCACATCTTATTACCAGACAGAATCCCAAATGTTTATAACCAACTGAATGAAGAAATTTATCCACATCTCAATTCTATATGGCAGATCATTTATCTTGAGGTTGTGCACCACACTACCAGATATTTTAACTTTTCTCACCCGCAGCCCTCTCATAGTCATGAATATGTGAGTATCTGTATGAGATTACTTTCCCACCTTCTGAACTCTGGGATTGTGCTAAAATAATTGAATAATATCCTCTTTGGAGAGGAAGCAGGGGAGATTTCCAGGGATATTGCCTGGATTGGAGGTCATGTCCTGTGAGGAAAGGTTGAGCGAGCTATGGTTTTTCTCTTTGGTTGAAGGAGGGACGGGGGTTGACTTGGTAGAGGCGTGTGGGATTGTGGGAAGCATAGATGGAGTGCCTTTTTCCTGGGGTGGTGATGGCCAACATGAGAAGAAATCCATTTGTGGTGAGTGGGGAGAGGGTTGGGGATGTCAGAAGTGGGTTCTTTGCATGGGGTGTGGGGGTATGTGGAGCATGGGGCGTGCGGGGTATGTGGAGCATGGGGTGTGGGGGGTACATAGAGCACAGGGTGTGGGGGGTACGTGGAGCACGAGGTGTGGGGTATGTGGAGCACGGGGTGTGGGGGGTATGTGGAGCATGGGGTGTGGGGGTATGTGGAGCTTGGGGTGTGGGGGGTACGTAGAGCACGGGGTGTGGGGGGTACGTGGAGCACGAGGTGTGGGGTATGTGGAACATGGGGTGTGGGGGTATGTGGAGCATGGGGTGTGGGGGGTACGTGGAGCACGGGGTGTGGGTGGTACGTGGAGCACGGGGTGTGGGGGTACGTGGAGCACGGAGTGTGGGGGGTACGTGGATGACACTGCAGATGTGGTGCTAGATACAAATACAGTGAGAGCATTTGGGAGATGCCTGGATGAGTGTGCGGTTGAAGGAGAAATGGTGGGTCCTGGGCTGTGTGGGGCAGTATTTTCGACTGAAAGTGGGCTAGGCTTTACATGGGTCGGCACAACATCATGGTCAGAGGGGCCTGACCTGTGCTGTACTGTTTGATGTTCTATGTTCCAATGAATATGGGTCCAGTGTACTCAACCTGTCCTCCCACTGCACGAATCAATGGAATGCATCAAGACCAAAGTAAACTCTTCCATGGATGTGAAGATCAAAACTGTAAATAAAACACAACAGAATTGGAACTGAATTGGTTTATCTTTTACATCTGAGATGGAGTGCAAGGCTTTTGTTTCCAAATCATCCAGTCAGAAAATTTCATACATATGTACAACAAGATGGGACAAGAAGTTTTTTAGATCACAAGGAGAGTGGCGTGAGAGCTGAATTCTGAAGAAGGCAGTTTTTTTAAAAACTTCGTTGAGTGCAAGAGGGACGAGATTGTGCAGGCATGTGACGTAGACAAGACAGTGCAGAGAGTTTATAAAGGAGACCACCCTATACAGCGGGCAGCAGTCGGAGTGGGCAGCAGAATGAGTGGTAACAGAGTGTAGGGCTTTGGCTCAATGGGCTTAGGCGGTAACAGGAAGAGGCATGAGCGAGGCACCAACTCTTTTTCTCCCCCTTGGAGAATCGGCCCAGACAAAGGACAGTGGGGCTCACACAGCTAACAGTACGAGCTAACGGTTTTAAAAGTTCGTGTGTTTGGCGAGGTAAGTGGGTGAGTAGACTTCTTTTTCCTTGTTTCATTCCAGTAGAATTAGGTAGCATGCCTGCAGGGTTAGTGCGTTGTTCAGGGTGTCAGATGTGGGAATCCTGGGAGACCTCCAGCCTCCCTGATGGCTGCATCTGCGCCAGGTGCACCGAGTTGCAGCTCCTCAGAGACCGTGTTAGGGATTTGGAGCTGCAGCTTGATGACCTACTGCGTATTAGGGAAAGTGATGAGGTGATAGACAGGAGCTACAGGAAGGTAGTCATCCTCTATTCTACAGGGGTCAGAAAACTGGGTGACTGTCAGGAGAGGGAATGAAAATGCCCGGATAGTGGACAGCACCCCTGTGGCTGCCCCCCTCAGCAACAAGTATCTTGTTTTGGATGCTGTTGAGGGGGGTGACCTGACAGGGGACGCCCACGGTGACCGGGTCTCTGGCACTGAGCCTGGTGCTGTTGTGCAGGAGGGAAGGAGGGAGAAGAGGAATGCGGTAGTCATAGGGGATTCCATAGTCAGGGGAATGGACAGGAGATTCTGCGAGCCTGATAGAGATACCCGCATGGTGTGTTGCCTCCCAAGTGCCAGGGTACGGGATGTCTCGGATCAGGTCCAGAATATTCTGAAGGGAGAGGGCGAGCAGCCAGTTGTCTTGGTACATGTTGGTACCAAGGACATAGATAGGACAAGGGAGGAGGTCCTGAAGAGAGATTTCTGGGAGTTAGGAAGGAAGCTGAGAAGCAGGACTTCCAGGGTAGTAATCTCGGGATTGCTACCTGTGCCATGTGCTAGCGAGGGCAAGAATAGTAGGATCAGGCAGATGAATGTGTGGCTGAGAGACTGGTGCAGGGGGCAGGGCTTCAGATTCTCGGATCATTGGGATCTCTTCTGGGGGAAGTATGACATGTTCAAAATGGACAAGTTACACCTGAACCCGAAGGGGACGAATATCCTGGCGGGAAGGTTTAATAGAGCTGTTAGGGAGGGTTTAAGCTAATTTGGCAGGGGTATGGGAACTGGTGATAGAATGGAGGAAGGGGAAAACAGAAATAAATCTAAGATAGTGAGCAGTAAAGATGTCAGAAAGGACAGGCAGGTACAGCCATTGGGATGAGTTGCAGTGCAATAAAGTTGCAGTGCAATCAAAGCAAAAAGTATCAAATACTGGTCTTAAGGTGTTATACTTAAATGCACGCAGCATAAGGAATAAGGTGGATGATCTTGCTGTACAGCTACAGATTGGCAGGTATGATATTGTGGCCATCACGGAGACGCGGCTAAAGGATACATGTCTCTGGGAGCTGAACGTCCACGATGTACCAGAAGAATAGGCAGGGGGTTAAGCTAAGAAATCGCAGGGGTAAAAGGACCCTGATGGCAGTTATATACAGGCCTCCTAACAGCTGCAGGGATGTGGACTACAAATTACAACAGGAAATAGAAAAGGCTTGTCAGAAGGGCAGTGTTATGATAATCGTGGGGGATTTCAACACGCGAGTGGATTGGGAAAATCAGGTCGGCACTGGATCTCAAGAGAGAGAATTTATAGAATGTTTGCGAGATGGCTTTTTAGAACAACTTGTTGTTGAGCCCACTAGGGGATCGGCTGTACTGGATTGGGTATTGTGTAATGAACCAGAGGTGATTAGAGAGATTGAGGTGAAGGAACCCTTAGGAGGCAGTGATCATAACATGATTGAGTTCACTGTGAAATTTGAGAAAGAGAAGCCGAAATCCAAGGTGTCAGTATTTCAGTGGAGTAAAGGAAATTACAGTGGCATGAGAGAGGAACTGGCCAAAGCTGACTGAAAAGGGACACTAGCGGGAAGGACGGCAGAGCAGTAGTGGCTGGAGTTTATGCGAGATGTGAGGAAGGTGCAAGACAGATATATTATAGCTTTCATAAGTCGAGGGATAGAGTTTAAGAGTCGCGATGTAATGATGCAGCTCTATAAAACTCTGGTTAGACCACACTTGGAGTATTGTGTCCAGTTCTGGTCACCTCACTATAGGAAGGATGTGGAAGTATTGGAAAGGGTACAGAGGAGATTTACCAGGATGCTGCCTGGTTTAGAAAGTATGCATTATGATCAGAGATTAAGGGAGCTGGGGCTTTACTCTTTGGAGAGAAGGAGGATGAGAGGAGACATGATAGAGGTGTACAAGATAATAAGAGGAATAGCTAGAGTGGATAGCCAGCGCCTCTTCCCCAGGGCACCACTGCTCAATACAAGAGGACATGGCTTTAAGGTAAGGGGTGGGAAGTTCAAGGGGGATATTAGAGGAAGGTTTTTTACTCAGAGAGTGGTTCGTGCATGGAATGCACTGTCTGAGTCAGTGGTGGAGGCAGATACACTAGTGAAGTTTAAGAGACTACTAGACAGGTATATGGAGGAATTTAAGGTGGGGGCTTATATGGGAGGCAGGGTTTGAGGGTCGGCACAACATTGTGGGCCGAAGGGCCTGTACTGTGCTGTACTATTCTATGTTCTATGTTCTATGTTCTATATTCCAAAAAAGAAGAAATTTTCGAATGGAAAAAGGATGCAACCATGGCTGACAAGAGAAGTCAAAGCCAAAGTTAAAGCAAAGGAGACGGCATACAAGGAAGCAAAAATTAGTGGGAAGACAGAGGATTGGGAAGTTTTTAAAAGCTTACAAAAGGAAACTGTAAGGTTATTAAGAGGGAAAAGATGAACTATGAAAGGAAGCTAGCAAATAATATCAAAGAGGATACTAAAAGCTTTATCAAGTATATAAAGAGTAAAAGACAGGTGACAGTAGATATAGAGCTGATAGAAAATGATACTGGAGAAATTGTAATGGGAGATAAGGAGATGACGGAGGAACTGAATGAGTATTTTGCATCAGTCTTCACTGAGGAAATCATCAGCAGTATACCGTACACTCAAGGGTGGCAGGGAAGAGAAGTGTGCACAGTCACAATTACGACAGAGAAAGTACTCAGGAAGCTGAGTAGTCTAAGGGTAGATAAATCTCCGGACCAGATGGAATGCACCATCATGTTCTGAAGGAAGTAGCTGTGGAGATTGCGGAGGCATTAGAGATGATCTTTCAAAAGTCGATAGATTCTGGCATGGTTCCGGAGGACTGGAAGATTGCAAATGTCACTCCGCTATTTAAGAAGGGGGAAAGGAAGCAAAAAGGAAATTGTAGACCTGTTAGCTTGACATCGGTGGTTGGGAAGTTGTTGGAGTCGATCGTCAAGGATGAGGTTACAGAGTACCTGGAGGCATATGACAAGATTGGCAGAACTCAGCATGGATTCCTTAAAGGAAAATCCTGCCTGACAAACCTATTGCAATTTTTTGAGGAAATTACAAGTAGGCTAGACAAGGGAGATGCAGTGGATGTTGTATATTTGGATTTTCAGAAGGCCTTTGACAAGGAGCCACACATGAGGCTGCTTAACAAGATAAGAGCCCATGGAATTACAGGAAAGTTACATACGTGGATAGAGCATTGGCTGATTGGCAGGAAACAGAGTGGGAATAAAGGGATCCTATTCTGGTTGGCTGCTGGTTACTAGTGGTGTTCTACAGAGGTCCGTGTTGGGGCCACTTCTTTTTACGTTGTACATCAACAATCTGGATTATGGAATAGATGGTTTTGTGGCTAAGTTTGCTGACGATACGAAGATAGGTGGAGGGGCCGGTAGTGCTGAGGAAAGAGAGTCTGCAGAGAGACTTGGATAGATTGGAAGAATGGGCAAAGAAGTGGCAAATGAAGTATAATGTTGGAAAGTGTATGGTTATGCACTTCGGCAGAAGAAATAAACGGGCAAACTATTATTTAAGTGGGGAGAGAATTCAAATTTCTGAGATACAACGGGACTTGGGAGTCCTCGTGCAGGATACCCTTAAGGTTAACCTCCAGGTAGAGTCGGTGGTGAAGAAGGCGAATGCAATGTTGGCATTCATTTCTAGAGAAATAGAGTGTAGGAGCAGGGATGTGATGTTGAGGCTCTATAATGGAGGAGATAAAGAGGAATATCAAAGGAGGGAAAGTAATGAATGTTCAAAGACTGAAAACAACAAAGGAGGGAGTGAAAAAGGAAAGTGAATCAGTATTGATTGAATTTGAAGAAGAAAGAGTACCAAGGAAGGTGTTCCTGGGTTTCATGAGTTACCCAGTAAGGGTGTATGTGCCAAAGCCACTGAGGTGCTATAATTGTCAAAGGTTTGGACACGTGGCTAAAAACTGTAAAAGGCATAGGAGATGTGCTAGATGTGGGGGTGATCATGAATATGGAAAGTGCGGAACAGGAGTTCAACCAAAATGCTGCAATTGTGGAGGAGCTCATAATGCTGCATATAGTGGGTGTGAGGTTGTCAGACAGGAGACTAAAATTCAAGAAATAAGAGTGAAAAGAAAGATCACTTATGCAGAAGCTGTAAGAATGTCAAGAGAACAGAATAATGCTCCTAATGAACAGGGAGCAATAGGGATATGAGAGATGCAACAAAGAACAAATGACAGGATTTATGTAGACAAAAAGGCTCTAGTAACATTCATTGCAGGAGTGATTAATAATTGAGGTAAAGTCAAAAAGTGACAAAATTCAGCTGGTGGTAAAAGCAGCAGTAAACCATTTAGGGTTAGTAGGACTGACATGGGAGGAAGTGAGGGAGAACCTCAGTAATCAGTCAAGCCAGGAAGTGTCATGTGTTGGTTAATACTAATTATGGTGATTCTTTTACAATGGAATGCAAGGAGCTTACTGGCCAATAGCCAGGAATTCAAGCACTTTATTAAAGAAATGGTTGTAAAACCGGATGTAGTGTGTATTCAGGAAACTTGGTTGAAACCAACTTTAGACTTTGTGGTACATGGGTATACAATGATAAGGAAAGATAGAAATCTAGGGGGAGGAGGGGGTTGTGCTATGTTAGTCAAGCAAGGTATACCATATAGGGTACTGGAAAAAGGAGATGATCAGGAATACATAGTGGTGGAAGTGTGGGAGAGAGGGGAGGGAGTGGTTATAATTAACTACTACAATCCATGTAAAAGGTTGGATTTGGACAGCCTATTAAAGATACAAGGACAAAACAGACATAAAGTAGTGTGGTGTGCAGATTTCAATGCTCATAGCACAATATGGGGGGATCAGATTACAGATCCAAATGGAAAGGTAATTGAAGCTTTGATGGAAGAAAGAGATTTGGTGTGTATGAATGATGGTAGCAGCACAAGGATAGATATAACAACAGGAACTGAGTCAGTGTTAGATATTACGTTAGTGTCTAATACCTTGGTTGGCATTAGTAACTGGGGAGTTTGGACTGCTTCAACAGTAGGCAGTGATCACTACCCAGTTTTGTGTTCAGTGGGTGAAAGAATTGAAGTAAGACCAGGTGGCGGAACCCCAAACTGGGTGTTTGAAAAAGCTGATTGGGGTAAGTTCCAGAAATTGAGTGAAGAAGGGTTGACAAAGATTGATATTTCTGGAAATGTAGATGAATTAAACAGTCTGGTGACTTCAGCAATTATCATGGCAGCAGAAGGATCTATACCTAGGAGTAAAAATAGGATGAATAGAAAACTGGTACCATGGTGGACAGAGGAATGTTGTCAGGCTGTAAAAAACAGAAATAGAGCATTCAGGCTAGTTAAAAGAACCCATAATATGCAGCATTTGGTTCAATATAAGAAAGCACAGGCAGTGGTGAGAAGAACTATACGTCAAGCTAAAAGGGCAAGTTGGAGGAGTTTTTGCGACAAGGTAGGAAGAACAACACCTGTGGGAGAGATATGGGGAATGATTAAGAGGATGGGAGGAGATAGAAGGGAATGGGAATATCCAGTAATGATATCTGAGGAGGAAACTGCAGTTTCCAGTAGGGATAAGGCTGAGGTCATGGCCAAGTCATTTGTACTGATACACAGTTCAGAAAATTTGTCTGAAGAAGGGAGAAGAAGAAGGGAAAGAATAATGAGCCAACACCCAGGTGTGTTAAGCAGGAGGGAAGGAACAGATGATATAATTGATGATCCATTTACATTAGCAGAAATGGTGAGAGCAATAAAGAGATTGAGACCAACCTCCCCAGGGAAAGATCTGATATGCTCTGTGATGCTAAAAAATCTAGGAGAAGGAGCGCTCTTGAAGTTGCTGCATTTTTATAACAGAGTGTGGGAGGAGGGAAGATTACCAAGTGCATGGAAAGAAGCAGTAGTAATTCCAATAAGGAAGCCTGGCAAGGATCTGTCAAAACCCGCTAGCTACAGACCAATTGCATTAACATCAAGTATATGTAAGATAATGGAAAGGATGATAACAGAAAGGTTATCATATGAGCTTGAGAAAAGGGGAATGCTGGCAAGTTATCAGAGTGGTTTTAGAAAGGAAAGGAATTCCATGGACTCAGTGATTATGTTAGAGACTGAAATAAGGAAGGCCCAGGCAAATAGAGAGTCAGTAGTGGCAGTGTTCTTTGACATTGAAAAAGCCTATGATATGATGTGGAAGGAAGGATTATTAATTAAACTGCAGAAGATGGGGGTTGGTGGGAGAGTTTTTAATTGGATTAAAGATTTTTTGTTTGGTAGAAAAATTCAAGTTCGGATTGGATCAGAATTATCAAAACAGTACATAGTGGAAAATGGCACACCTCAAGGTAGTGTGATTAGCCCGTTACTTTTCATCATTATGATCAATGATGGCTTCACAAAGGTACCAGTGGATATAGGTAGGTCACTGTTTGCGGATGATGGGGCCTTGTGGAAAAGAGGCAGGAACATGGACCATATAATCAGGAAACTACAAGAAGCAATTGATGAAGTGGTGGAGTGGGGTTATGATTGGGGATGTAGATTTTCAGTAGATAAAACTCAAACTGTATTTTTTACCAGGAAAAGGGTTGAGGTAGGGAAGAAGTTAAGGATGTATGGGGTTGAATTAGAAAGGGTTGCATCATTTAAATTTCTGGGAGTTATATTTGATTCACGATTAACATGGGCAGACCATATCAGGAAAGTTGAGGAGAAATGTAAAAAAGTAATAAATGTGATGAGATGTTTGACTGGTAGGGAATGGGGAGCAAGTTGTTCAGCTTTGAAGAGAATGTATGTGGTTTTAGTGAGATCTGTGTTGGACTATGGAAATATAGTATATGGATCAGCAGCTAGGTCTCTTATAAGGAAACTGGATGTGATTCAGGCTCAGGCCTTGAGAGTGTGCAGTGGGGCTTTTAAAACGTCACCAGTGTCAGCCCTACAGGTAGAAATGGGAATGCCTTTGGAACTAAGAAGGATGCAACTGATGGCAAACTACTGGGCTAACTTGCAGGGGCACAATGATTCTCACCCTACTAAAGGAGTGTTGCAGGAGTGCTGGGAAAATGGGAGGTTTCAGAGGGATACCTTTAGTCGGGTAGGGAATGATATCGCGAAAGAATGTGGAGTATTTGATCTGAGGATAAGTCCTTCAGTAGTTTATCCGGTTGTAGCTCCATGGAAGCTTGTATGGCCTGACATAGACTGGCATTTGTTAGAGGTAAAAAGGAAAGAAAGATATAAAACAGATTTGGTAAATGCATTTAACTGTCATGTGATGGAAAAGTATAGTGATTATACTCACATTTATACGGATGGTGCGAAGGAACCTGAAACAGGAATGACAGGGTTTGGGGTGGTTATACCAGCAAAAGAAATTGGAATCAGCAGAAGAACATCTAATAAACTAGGGGTGTTTACAGTGGAGATGCTGGCAGCGTTGGTTGCGTTGCAATGGGGGCAGAAAGCCAGACAAGCCAAAGCATTGATATGTTCAGATTCATCCTCAGTTCTAGCAAGTTTAAGGTCTTTTCACACAAACAGTCGGCAAGATGTACTTTATGAAGTCCTTCAGTTAGTTACAAGAATTGCAAATCAGGGAGGTCAGGTAAAATTTCTATGGGTTCCAGCACATGTAGGGGTGAAGGGGAATGAGAGGGTGGATGAGTTGGCAAAGGGGGCGTTAAAGAAAGAAAATGAGGAAATGCACATTAGTATCAGTAAAGCAGAGGTTAAGTGTGTAATCTGGGAAAAAGTCAACCGAATGTGGCAAGAAACATGGGACAGGGAGGGGAAAGGGAGGCATTTATATCAAATACAAAAGAGTGTTGCAGTTACTAGGGTAGGTAATGGAAACAGAAGAGAGGAAATTGTGTGGACTAGGTTAAGGCTGGGGCACTGTGCATTAAACAAAACATTGAAAATGATAGGGAAACACCAGACAGGATTGTGTGAGGAATGTCAGGAAGAGGAGTCAGTAGAACATGTAGTTCTGTGTTGCAGGAAGTATGGGATACAGAGAGAGATGATGAGAAATAAATTAAGGGAGTTGGGGATGCAGGAATTCACATTAAAAGGGTTGCTGGGCATGGGTGAGAGAGCACAGGTCCGGGTATTTTTAGCGTTTTTAAGGGGTACAGGGGTTTTTTATAGAATATGACGAATAAACAGGAATAGGATACTAGGATGGTCAAAGATGGGAGGGTGAAGTGTAGGTTTGTATATATATGTGTGTGTGTGTGTGTGTGTGTGTGTGTGCACGCGTGCGCGTGCGCGATTAGGGGAAGGGATTTAGAATGTATGTCTAGTGCACATTCCGGAGCAGAGGGTGGCGGTAATGCACCGTTAAGCTGGATGCCAACCGCTGTAAAACAAGATACAGACAGACAGATATAAGGCACTGGTAGGACCTCAGTTGGAGTACTGTGGGCAGTTTTGGGCTCCTTATTTAAGAAAGGATGTGCTGACGTTGGAGAGGGTACAAAGAAGATTCACTAGAATGATTCCGGGAATGAGAGGGTTAACATATGAGGAACGTTTGTCCGCTCTTGGACTGTATTCCTTGGAGTTTAGAAGAATGAGGGGGGACCTCATAGAAACATTTTGAATGTTGAAAGGCATGGACAGAGTGGATGTGGCAAAATTGTTCCCCATGGTGGGGGAGTCTGGTACGAGAGGGCATGACTTAAGGATTGAAGGATGCCCATTCAGAACAGAGATGCAAAGAAATTTTTTCAGCCAGAGGGTGGTGAATCTGTGGAATTTGTTGCCACGGGCGGCAGTGAAGGCCAAGTCATTGGGTGTATTTAAGGCAGAGATTGATAGGTATCTGAGTAGCCAGGGCACCAAAGGTTATGGTGAGAAGGTGGGGGAGAGGGACTAAATGGGAGAATGGATCAACTCATGATAAAATGGCAGAGCAGACTCGATGGGCCGAATGGCTGACTTCTGCTCCTTTGTCTTATGGTCTTATGGTCTTAAGATAGCACAAAAAGCTACTTACTTAGGAGTGTTTAGAGGGATCTGGGCCAAACATGGGCAAATCGGAGAGGCTTAGCTGGGAAACTTGGTCAGAATGGACCATTTTGACTGAAGGGACTGTTTACAATCTGAATGCAACAGTCAATGTTTCAGGCCAAGACCCTTCTTCAGGACTGAGGGGGAAGATGCCAAAATGAACAAATTGGGGGAGGATGGGAAAGAAGCTAGCCGGAAGGTGGTAGGTGAAGCAAGGTGGGGCGGGGGGGAAAGTTCAAGGGCAGGAGAAGAGAGAATCTGATAGGAGAGGAGAGTGGACAGTAGGAGAAAGAGAAGGAGGAGGGGACCCAGGGGGAAGTAATCGGCAGGGGAGAAGAAGTAAAAGGTCAGAGTGAGGAATAGAGGAAGTGGGAGGGAAATTTGTTCACTGGAAGAAGAAATCGATAATCATGCCATCCGGCTGGAGGGTACACCTATTGATGGAATATAAAGGGTTACTCCTCCACCCTGAGAGTGACTTCCACCCACCTTTTCATTCTGGCACCTTCCCCCTTCCTTCTCAGTCCTAAAGATGGATCTCAGCCTGAAACGTTGAATGTTTACTCTTTTCCATAGATGCTGCCTGACCTGCTGAGCTCCTTCAATGTGTTGCTTTAGATTTCAAGCATCTGCAGACTTTCTTGTGTGTGGGCCTATGATTCTGGAATACAGAACGAAGTGATTCAATTCCAAAGGAAGTGCAGTGCAGGTAGACAACGAAATTGCAAAGGCCATGGCATAGTAGATTGTGAGATCAGGAGGGCATCTTTGCCATTCAAGAGTCTTATAATGGCAAAGAAGAGCTGTCCTTGAGCCCGGTAGTAGGTGTTGTCGGTCTTTCGTTATAATCTGCCCAACAGGACAGGGGAGAAGAGAAGATGACCAGAGTGAGAGGAGTCTTTGATTGTGTTGGCTGCTTTCCTGAGGCAGTGGAGAGGAGGTTAGTCTGTGTGATGGACTAGGCTCGGCCATTTCCTGCTGTCTTGTCCAGGACAGTTGCCCTACCAAGCTATAATGTGGTCCTACCAAGCACAATTACAACAGGACTTTTAAACTTCTATACTCCAATTTTATGTATTGTCATAGATGTCTTTCCATATTAAGCAATGTTACCATGTACATCAACTTAATGATCAAGCATTTACAAAATGCTGGAGGAACTCAGCAGGTCAAGCAGCACCTATGAAAGGGAATAAACTGTCGATATTTTGGGCCAAGGCACTTCATCAGGACTGGAAATGAAGGGGAAGGAATTCAGAATAAGAAGGTGGAGAGGGTGGAGTACAAGCTGGCAGCTGATAGGTGAAGCCGGGTGAGGGAGAATATGGGTCCGTGGGTGGATGAAGTGAAAATCTGGGAGGTGATTGGTGGAAAAGGTTGAAGAAGAAGGAATCTGATAGGAGAGGAGAGTGGAGCACCGGAGAAAGGGAAGAAGAAGGAGGTGAGGAGAAGAGATGGGTAAGATGGGAGCCAAGTGGAGAAAGGAAAAAGAGCGAAAGGGGAGGGGAAGAAATTGCTGGATGTTGGAGAAACCGATGTTCATATCATTAGGCTGGAGGCTACCCAGATGGAATATGAGGTGTTGCTCCTCCAACCAGAGAGTGGCCTCATCGTGGTGGTAGAGGAGCACATGCACCGAACAGAAACAGCAGCCTGGATTTTAATGCTTCTTTCCAGCACTTCCATGAGAATGAACCTCAGCTTCAGTGTTAGGAGGTTTCATAAGTGCCAAACTCACTGGCCAAATTCCACTGGCTGCTAGCCAGCTGTGCTCTGTTGCTGGCCGTACACTGGGTAAAGCAATCTGCAGTCCTGTGCCAAGTCCAGTATTTACTTCAGTCTGCAATGCAGGCCCCTTGGGAAGGAAGGGAAAAGTAAGCAAAGCAATATGGTCTGTATTTTGATTTTATGATTTGTCAGTGATTAAAAAATATCCAACAAACAATCTGCTGGAGGAGCTCGGCGGGTCGAGCAGTGTCAGGAAACAGCTGATACTTTAGTCAGGTTGAAACCTTAATCTGGGAGCTATCTTCCCTGTACAGATTCGTCTCCCATCTGCAGAAGCTGCTGGACTCACTGAGCTCCTCCGTCACGTGTGCACAGTCTTGTGTCTTCAGTAATAATGTTATTATTTCTACTTATTTCACCGTTAATATTAGCTAAGTGCTTCTGAATGAAAGCAAACATAGGAACTGGACTTTGCATAAATGTTTTCAGAGTAACTTTATGACTGGGTTTGATCAGTCTGCTCCTACCTCTCTGGTCATTGTTTGAAACTTTACCAGTTCAAGTTCAAGTAAAAGACGAATAATTATCCCATTAGATGGAGCCAGAGTGGCCGCTGCTACAGGCCGTGCCACCGTCTTCGACTGATATTACGATTCCATCCCTTGAGACACATCCAGTGGATGTGGTATATTTGGATTTTCAAAAGGCTTTTGACAAGGTCCCACACAGGAGATTAGTGTGCAAACTTAAAGCACACGGTATTGGGGGTAAGGTATTGGTGTGGGTGGAGAATTGGTTAGCAGACAGGAAGCAAAGAGTGGGAATAAACGGGACCTTTTCAGAATGGCAGGCGGTGACTAGTGGGGTACCGCAAGGCTCAGTGCTGGGACCCCAGTTGTTTACAATATATATTAATGACTTGGATGAGGGAATTAAATGCAGCATCTCCAAGTTTGCGGATGACACAAAGCTGGGTGGCAGTGTTAGCAGTGAGGAGGATGCTAAGAGGATGCAGGGTGACTTGGATAGGTTGGGTGAGTGGGCAAACTCATGGCAGATGCAATTTAATGTGGATAAATGTGAAGTTATCCACTTTGGTGGCAAAAATAGGAAAACAGATTATTATCTGAATGGTGGCCGATTAGGAAAAGGGGAGGTGCAACGAGACCTGGGTGTCATTATACACCAGTCATTGAAAGTGGGCATGCAGGTACAGCAGGCGGTAAAAAAGACGAACGGTATGCTGGCATTTATAGCGAGAGGATTCGAGTACAGGAGCAGGGAGGTACTACTGCAGTTGTACAAGGCCTTGGTGAGACCACACCTGGAGTATTGTGTGCAGTTTTGGTCCCCTAATCTGAGGAAAGACATCTTTGCCATAGAGGGAGTACAAAGAAGGTTCACCAGATTGATTCCTGGGATGGCAGGTCTTTCATATGAAGAAAGACTGGATGAACTGGGCTTGTATTCGTTGGAATTTAGAAGATTGAGGGGGGATCTGATTGAAACGTATAAGATCCTAAAGGGATTGGACAGGCTAGATGCGGGAAGATTGTTCCCGATGTTGGGGAGGTCTAGAACGAGGGGTCACAGTTTGAGGATAGAGGGGAAGCCTTTTAGGACCGAGGTTAGGAAAAACTTCTTCACACAGAGAGTGGTGAATCTGTGGAATTCTCTGCCACAGCAAACTGTTGAGGCCAGTTCATCAGCTATGTTTAAAAGGAAGTTAGATATGGCCCTTGTGGCTACAGGGGTCAGGGGGTATGGAGGGAAGGCTGGGTTCTGAGTTGGATGATCAGCCATGATCATAATAAATGGCGGTGCAGGCTCGAAGGGCCGAATGGCCTACTCCTGCACCTATTTTCTATGTTTCTATGTTTCTATGAGACCGTCTTTGCCGGTTCACCTTATTTGGGTGGATTTGATAGATCAGGCATGCGTCAAGTAGACCTCAGAATAGAAAGACGTCCCTTTCGAACAGAGATGAGGACAAATTCCTTTAGCCAGAGGGTGGTGAATCTGTGGAATTCATTACCACAGAGAGCTGTGGAAGGCAAGTCGTTGGGCATATTGAGGTCGGTAGGTTCTTGATTAGTCAGGGTATCAAAGATTATGGAGAGAAGGCAGGAGAATGGGATTGAAAGGGATAATAAAACAGCCATGGCCGAGCAGACTCGATGGGCCGAATGGCTTAATTCTACTCCTATGTTTATTGGTCTCAAAGCCCCATGCCACAGAACAATAATTTTTGTCCCGAAGAAATCCCGAAGCACATCTAGCCTAATCAGAGGCCGATCTCTGCGCTGTATTTGTACAGAGGAAACACTTCTCCACCATCTAACTCTGAATTAACCGCATGACCCCAGCCCACGCAGTAACAGCAATGTCAACAGATCCAAATAGAGGGAGGTGAACACACTGAAGGCCGGTATCCTCTCGTGGTCACTCTCTGCCCCCATCTCACGTCCCTGTCCTGTATAAAATGAGTGGAAGTGGGTGGCAGGGTGGCATACTGGTTAGTGTAATGCTACCACAGTACTAGCGACCGGGGTTCAATGCCCGTCACTGCCTGTAAGGAGTTTGTATGTTCTCCCCGCAACCCTGCTGGTTTCCTTTGGGTGCTCTGTTTTTTCCCCACGTATATTAATTGGTCACATGGGTGTAACTGGGCGGCGTGGGCTCGTTGGGTCAGAAGGACCTGTTACCGTGCTGTATCTCTGACAAAAAAAAGGAAACGCGGGCCAGGAACAGTGACGTGGAAGGAAATCAGGAGTTAATTCATCCCTGCATTAAGTCTTACTGAATTGTGTCCTCATTTAATCACAGATGCAAAGGAAAACCATTAACCCACATACTTTTACTTAATGGAGAGGATACGCCCTTGATGATTCATAGTGTGCTTTTTTTGAGCAGCCCTTATGAATTAGTATATTATTGGGGGCAGCGTATGAATATGTTGCTGGAATTCGTCGCAGTCTGAAACTCTAAACCACAAGACAAAAACAAGATTGGTTGTCCATTAAAGTTATTGGTTTTAAGTTTGTTACATTCAGGACAGGAGAGCACAGTGAGTCAGCATTAATCATAGACCGTCCAATGTTAAAGTAACGAGAGCACATATAAACCGACATAGCCATCTAGTACAACAGCACAGGAAAAAGCCCTTCAGCCCACCCAATCCATGCTGTCCCATCTACTTGCACCAGGAACATAGCTCTCCTGACCGCGTCCCCCCCCATCCATCCACCCGTCCAAGAGTCTCTTAATGTAACAATTGAGCTTGCATCTAGGACTTCTACCGGTAGCTAGTTCCAAACTCGCACCACCCTCTGAGTGAAGAAGTTTCTCCTTAAGATTCCCCTTGAATATTTCAGCTTTCATCCTAAACCCATGACTTCTAGTTTTAGTCTCATTCAACCTCAGTGGAAAAAGCCTGCTTGTATTAACCCTATCTATACACCTTATAATTTTGCATACCTCTATCAAATCTCCTGTCGCTCTCCAACACTCTAGAGCAGGGGTCCCCAACCTTTTTCGCACCGCCGACTGGTTTAATATTGACAATATTCTTGCGGCCGACGGGGGGCGGCGGGGGGTGGGTGTTCAGGTAGGGTTAAACTCACCTTAACATGTCTTTTACAGGTAGGGTTGCCAACTTTCTCACTCCCAAATAAGGGACAAAATTAACAGTCAAAGCCCGGGACACTTGCGTTTATCCCAAGAAAGACTACCATGACAATGAAGCCTTGCGCGTACGTGCCAATTTTTTTCCCCCACATCGGGTCGTCCTGACTACACTGTACAGTACATACATTATTTCTACTTTATATAGGCTGTGTATTTATCATATCGTTCCTGCTTTTACTATATGTTAGTGTTATTTTTGGTTTTATGTGTTATTTGGTATGATTTGGTAGGTTATTCTTTGGGTCTGGGAATGCTCAAGAATTTTTCCCATGTAAATTAATGGTAATTGCTTCTTCGCTTCACGCCATTTCAGCACGAAAGGTTTCATAGGAACACTCTACCTTAGCGGGGGAAAATACAGGACATGGGCAGTCCCGTATGGGACAAACCAACTTAGCCCAATATACAGGATGTCCCGGCAAATACAGGACATTTGGTAACCCTATGTTCAAGTTCAACAGTGCGAGACAGGGACTGAGGAAAGGTGCAGCTGATTCGTATCGTTTCCTCACGGCCCAGTAGCGCATGCTTTGCGGCCCGGTACTGGTCCACGGCCCGGTGGTTGGGGACCCCTGCTCTAGAGAATAAGTTCCTAACCTGTTCAGCCTTCCCCAGAACTCAAGTGCTCAAGTGCTGGGACAGCCTTGTAATTTTTCTCTGAACTCTTTCAAGATTATTATTTCTTTTCTGTAGGTGGGTGAACAACGCTGCACGCAATACTCCAAATTAGGCTTCACCAATGTCTTACGCAACTTCAACATAATGTCCCATGGATAACAACAGATGGATGTGGTGTAAACAGATCAACCTCCTGACAATTTTCAAACAGCAGCTCAATATTAATGGGCAGTTTTGAGGCCACCACCCTGTTTAGTAATTGCCCCTCCAGGCATTAATTTAACACACAAATTATCTGTTTTGCTTCAAGTTAGCTCTACATTTATAATGACAGCACCTGTCAAACTGGACAGACAAGCACTGTACAGCTGATCCATTATGTTTGCCATCAAATCACTAAGACTGGAGCTTCAAAAATAAACTCTAATCATGTCCCACCTCTCCCAACTCGGCACTCCCATGGTTGGAATGTCTAATACCAGAGGTCATGCATTGAAGGTGAGAGGGGGTAGGTTCAAGGGGGATGTGAGGGGTAAGTTTTTTACTCAGAGAGTTGTGGATGCCTGGAATGCACTGCCTGGTATGGCGGTAGAGGCAAATACATGGGAGGCTTTTAAGAGATCTTCGGATAGGTACATGGATATAAGAAGGGTGGAGGGATATGGACATGGTGTAGGCAGGGGGGATCAGTGTTTGGGTGTTTTTGATTTGCTTTTTAGCTGGTTCAGCACAACATTGTGGGCCGAATGGCCTGTTCCTGTGCTGTATTGTTCTAAGTCACTCCCACAGTTCGGTTACCTCTGAGGTGGAGGTGGGGGACACACAGAAAACAGAACAAAGATATTGTGAAAACTTCTCTCCAAACCCTGCCACTGATTTAACTTAGTACAGGAGATCACATGAGCAACAAGTGCGGCCGATGAATCAACTTAGCCTTCCTTTGTTATTGATTTATTGAGATACAGTGTGGAACAGGCTCCTCCGACCCTTTGAGCCAGGCTGCCTAGCAACCCCCAATTTAACCCTGGCCTAATCACCGGGCAACTTACAATGACCAATTCACCTACCAATGGGTACTTCTTTGGACCGTGGGAGGAAACCAGAGCTACCTGGAGGACATGCGCATGGTCACGGGGAGAATGTACAAACTCCTTACAGACAGCAGCGGGAATTGAACCTGGATCACTGGCACTGTAAGGAGTTGTGCTAACCTTTACTTACTGTGCCATCCCTAATCTGCTTTAATGGAACCAACAGGTAAACACAGAAAGTCAGTAGCATTGTGTGTGTTGGATCTACAGGCAATATGGGGAGAATGGGAGATGCGGCTGGATCCTACTAGTTGTGTACAAAAGGTTTGAGGCTACACTCGTTATACCTCAATCATCTCATATGCTCATTATTTCTTTTGAAAAAGAGGGCCATTTGGCCCATCAAGATGATGCTAACACTCAAAGCAATCCCATTTCCCCTCTTTCAAATACAGAGTCCAGAAGTCCAGACGAACAGTCTGATCTGAAACGTTGACCGTCTGTTTTCCTCCATAGATGCTGCTCGACCTGCTGAGCTCCTCTGTGAATTTGTGTGATGTCCCGATTCCAGCATCTGCAGTCTCTCGTGTCTCCAGTTCCATTTCCCCTCTTCTTTTCCTGTTGTCTCATGTCCATCAATTGTCCCTTGATTCAAACCTTCACACTTGCCACTCAGCAGACAATTAACCAACCAGAAAGCACATCTCTGAAATGAGGAAGCAAATGAGTATGCCCGGAGGAAACGCACGCGGCCACAGGGAGAGTGCACAAACTCAGCGCAGACAGCGCCAGAGATGTGGATCAAAGCCACGCGGCTGCAGACCGGTTGTGTAGATTAGATTAGCTTTATTTGCCACCTGTACATCAAAACATCGAAACATACGGTGAAGTGCTTCATTTTGTGTCAATGACCAACATAGCCTGCAAGTGTCACCATACTTCATGCCCACAACTCATTAACCTTAGCCCATACTTCTTTTGTTTTGTGGGAGGAAACTGGAGCACCCAAAAAACATCCATACGTCCATGGGAAGAGCGTACAAACTCCTTACAATGGTGGGAATTGAACGCTGACAGCTGATGCACTAACTGCTATGCTCACATGCTGCTGGTATGTCTAATAAAGAAAATCTTGGGGGCCACAAGGACCAGTTTTCCAGCCTCTATGCGAAGCCCAGCATCCCACTCTGTTAGGTGGACACAAGGTGAAGAGTGAGGTGACAGTGACGTGTGTGCCAGGGGTGTCAGCAATCGTGGAGCATAACTGGATGAGCCCCATTACTCTTGGCAGCATGGCAGTGTAGCAGTTAGTGCAATCACTTTACTTCATCAGTGATCCCTGTTTAGGGTTCGATTCCCGCTGCTGACTATACATGCTCCCCACGACTGCATGGGCTTCCTCCGATGTCCTTCCACGTTCCAAAGATGCATGGTTTAAGGTTGATGAATTGTCGGCGCCAGAACCATGGTAACACTTGCGGGCTTCTCCCAGTTCGTTCCTTGCTGATTTGCTTTGACACAATCGATGCATTTCACTGTATGTTTCAATGTTTTTTATGTACATATGACAAACAAAGCTAATCTTACATTTCTATTGAAGTTGGTGGAGATCTAGATTGAAGAGTTTTGAAGATTTTAAATACAAATGATCTATATGAATGAAACCCTCAACTCTTATGCACTGGGTACTCCCCATCATACCATTGGACACAGTGGGGCAGGTATTGCAACATGAACAAAATCATCACAGAGGCACTGAAGCTAGTGGATACAGAAGCGTTGCATTCAACACAATGAAACACTCTTGGAGAAAGAGGTCTGTTTGACCTAATATTACATGACATCTTATATACTAAAAAAAAAATCAAAGATAGCTGCAGGACAGTTGTATAGTTAAAATGTATCTACAATGCTTCCTTTGAATTACATATAATTTTTACACCTCCTTCTTCTCACCCACACTCCAAACAAAGTTAATGTTAATCAGTATTGCCTGGTTTTCAATTAACTCGCGTCCGCAGCTCCAGGAAACTATTGTCCAGAACTGCATTTAAATTTAATCTACAATCCACATTCAGACCTAAAGATTGGTTGCTGAAGTTGATAGTTGCGATATACCCTAATTCCAAAATACATCCTAACATTGGCAAAATGAACCTTGCCGTCACAAATGCACTTTTCAGATAAGCTGATAAATATTGAACATTATCAATGCACCCAGATCCAAACAACGGCATCTGATCAACTTCATCATCAGTCTCAGATGATACGTTCAAGATCACTGAGGCCCATGCGTGGGGCAGAGTGTTGGACTGACCATCAACTCGTCGGATCTATCCTCAAAATTCACATAGTTCAAAAGTTCAAAGTACAGTTATTATCAAGGTACGTATACTTTATACAACCTTGAGGTTCCTCACCTTATAGGCTGCCACAACACAAAGAAACCCAATAGAACCCTTTAAAACTGTCAAACACCCAGTGTTCAGAGAGAAAAAAAAGCAAATTATGCAAATAATAAAAGTAAGCAAATAGTGTTCAGAACTGAAGTTCATGATTCAGGAGCCCATCAGTTGCAGGCCATAGACTTAGTTCAGTGCAGAGACAAGTGAACCTCGTGGAGCAGTGGTCTGGACCAGCCCACCCCTCCTTTCTGGGCCCAACACCCTGACTCTTTCAATCTGGCTAGAGGATTGAATCATCCAAACCGTGGGTCATTCCTCACTTTCAGACACTGAGAAAAAACAAAAACCCATTAGGCAGTCTGTAGACATCAACAAGTCGAAACACGCTGGCCGCCATGACCAATTTGCAGCTAACCTTGACCACAAGCTGACGTTTCATGGTCCGCAGATGGAAAGTGCAATCCAAAAATGGGATCAGAATAAAATCCTTGTAGTGGAGTCAGCAAAGTCAATTCTCAGTCCCAAACAGAAACACCATCAAGATTGGTTCAATGATAGTGATGAAAGCATTTCCAAGATTCTTGAAGAGAAATGTAAGGTATTTGTTGCATTGTAAAATAACCCAGCATACTAATGCCTGCTTGATTTCATCCTTGGCTGGAAGACCCAAGATCCAATACTCTGCCACAGGCTGCCCACATTCTCTCTGGGGTCTATTCTAAACCTTCTTTACCATCTTGCATCTTGTCTGTTTTGGGTGACCCTCCTGGAGGTCACCGATGCCGATGTGACTCTCAGGTTACCCAAGGCACAGCGTACCTTGCAAATAAGCACAAGAGATTCTGCAGACGCTGGAAATCTTCAGCAACACACACAAAATACTGGAGGCAGCATCTGCGGAAGGGGATGAACAGTCAACATTTCAGGACTGGAAAGCAAGGAGAAAAAAGCCAGAAATCTGAAACGTTGTAGAATCAAACACTTACGGTTCAACGTTCTGTCAAGAAACTGGGAGCAAAGATGAACCATTTTTCACCCCTGGGAACCTCTAATGGAGCTCAATGATTCTCCATTAGAAAGGAAGACTGAACTACGAAGAGCCTTTCAGAACATCTGCACTTTACAAAATTAGAGAACCCAACAGTTAGAATTATTAATAATTAAATTTAGGCTGCACCTGGAGTTCTGGCTTTTCAATGATGTATTTTTAGAAGATTTGATTCAGTGTACAAGAATTGTCTTCCATTTAATCAATTCTGCCTTCCCTTTTGTCCCCTCCTCCCATACCCCGAGTTCCATTCCATCTTAAGACTCAAACTTTTTCCAAATGTTTATTTATTTAGTGATACAGCACAGTAAGAGGACATTCTGGCCCAACAGGCCACCCGGTGACACTCTTGTGACCAATTAACATTCTAATTTGTATGTCTTTGGAAGGTGAGGAGAAACTGGAACACCCAGAGAAAACCCACACAGTTACGGGGATAGCCAGCAGTGGGAAATGAACCCACGTCACCGTTGTTGTAATAGAGTTACACTAACAGCTGTGCTACCATGTTGACTACTAAAACGGCTGAAACCCAGTGTTGAACCAAGAGCCTTTAGATCTCTAGTCTAGAATTCTTCCAACTGAGCTATTCTAAAGAGAGTTCAAGGACTAGAAAGGTTAACCGGGTTTCTTCCTCCACAAAGGTTCCAGATATCTATTCTAGCATTGTCTAGTTTTAGTTCAGATTTCCAGTATTTACAAATTTCAAAGTTCAACGTAAATTCAACAAAGCGCACTTATCGTGCGTCACTATGTACCACCTAAGATCCATTTTCTTGCAGGCATTCACAACAGAACAAAAAGTAGAATCAATGAAAAGCTACACACAAAGACAAAGAACTAATGTGCTAAAGACTTCTAACGTTGCAAGTACAAAATGAAAAGCAAATTATGATAATAAATAAATAGGAAGTAATATTGAGAACATGAGCTGTAGAGTCCTTGAAAGTGAGTCCATAGGTTGTGGAATCAGTTCAGTGAAGTTATCGCCCTGGTTCAGGAGCCTGACAGTTAATTGATACTAACTGCTCCTGAGCTTGGTGGTGTGGGTCCCGAGGCTCCTGTACCTCCTTCCCAATGGCAGCAGTGAGAAGAGAGCATGGCCTGGATAATGGGGATCCCTGATGACGGATACTGCTTTCCTGTGATATCGTTCCCTGTAGATGTGGGGAAGGCTTTACCCATGATGGACTCCATCCGCTACTTTTTTATAGGCTTTTTCGTTCATGGTCATTGGTGCTTCCATACTAGGCCGTGATGCAACCAGTCAGGATACTCCCCACTGTGCATCTATAGAAGCTTATCAAAGTTTTAGATGACATGCCAAGTATACACCAACTTCTAAGAGGCACTGCCGTGCCTTCTTTGTAACAGGATTTACTGCTGGTTCCGGGACAGGTCCTCTGAAATGTTAACACTGAGGAATTTAAGATTGCTGGCCCTCACCTCCTCTGACCCCCCCCCCCCCCCGCCGATGAGGACTGGCTCATGGATCTCCAGTTTCCTCCTCCTGAAGTCAGTAATCAACTCCTCAGTCTTGCTGACATTGAGTGAGAGGTTGCTGTTGTGGCATCACTCAGCCAGATTTTCAATCTCCCACTTACATATTGATTCATCTCCACCTTGGACTTGGCCAACAACAGTGGTGTCATCAGCAACCTTAAATATAGCATTGAAGCCATATTTAGCCTCACAGTCACACAGTCACAAGTATAAAGCAAGTAGAGCAGGGGGCTAAGCACACAGCCTTGTGGTGCACCTGTGTTAATGGTGAGGAGATGCTGTTGCCAATCTGAGCTTTTGCCTTTGTGCTGAAACGCTTGAGAGTTCTTTGAAAGTCCATGCCCCTGATCTCCTGCACAAGTGACTGCTTTGTTAGTCTTGGCAGATTTCCTCTGAAGATATGCAGGAGCTTAATAATAGCTCAAAGGAGACCCAGGCTTTTCAGGGGCTTAGGGAATTATTGAATTCCTGTATGATTAATGAGAGGGAATCTAATCTGTATTTCAGAACTTCTCACATCTACTTTATCAATAGAAACAGAAGAACAGTTATGGTGAGATGGAGAAGAGGGGAAGCAGATCATAATAGTTTGCCCTGGAAATAAGAAATCACAATCGTATCACTGCCTGTTCTCATTGACAAGGATGAAGTTCCCTTGTTTATCAACGCTATCATTCTAACCTGTTTGATCTGCGATACTTTGTCCACTCATCTGAGATCAATGTTTCCTGTTCAGGCTGGAAGCAAGCATTGTTGGGACCAATTCTCCAAGCTTCGGCCAAGAAAGCTCCTTATCTCCATGACAAGCTATGTGATAACTCGCCAACACACTGCTCACCAACACAGGCTTGTTCTTTGAACCTGACATGCTCGTTAAAAGCCAGTTGCTCTACAAGAGGGGATCCATCATATTGTTGTGTGTTGTGTGTTGTGTGGCAAAAATAGGAAAACAGATTATTATCTGAATGGTGGCCGATTAGGAAAAGGGGAGGTGCAACGAGACCTGGGTGTCATTATACACCAGTCATTGAAAGTGGGCATGCAGGTACAGCAGACGGTGAAAAAGGCGAATGGTATGCTGGCATTTATAGCGAGAGGATTCGAGTACAGGAGCAGGGAGGTACTACTGCAGTTGTACAAGGCCTTGGTGAGACCACACCTGGAGTATTGTGTGCAGTTTTGGTCCCCTAATCTGAGGAAAGACATCCTTGCCATAGAGGGAGTACAAAGAAGGTTCACCAGATTGATTCCTGGGATGGCAGGACTTTCATATGAAGAAAGACTGGATGAACTGGGCTTGTACTCGTTGGAATTTAGAAGATTGAGGGGGGATCTGATTGAAACGTATAAAATCCTAAAGGGATTGGACAGGCTAGATGAAGGAAAATTGTTCCCGATGTTGGGGAAGTCCAGAACAAGGGGTCACAGTTTGAGGATAAAGGGGAAGCCTTTTAGGACCGAGATTAGGAAAAACTTCTTCACACAGAGAGTGGTGAATCTGTGGAATTCTCTGCCACAAGAAACAGTTGAGGCCAGTTCATTGGCTATATTTAAGAGGGAGTTAGATATGGCCCTTGTGGCTACGGGGATCAGGGGGTATGGAGGGAAGGCTGGGGCGGGGTTCTGAGTTGGATGATCAGCCATGATCATAATAAATGGCGGTGCAGGCTCGAAGGGCCGAATGGCCTACTCCTGCACCTATTTTCTATGTTTCTATGTTTCTATGAATGTGTTTTTCCCCATGTACAGCTTTGGCTTATGTAACTAACAAGTGGGATTTATATCCCCATTAGGTTTCAAATAAAGCAAAACCAAGCCACCAAAGGATTTATAAGAGAAGTTGCTGAGGTAGTTTTGAAGGAGAGTCATAAAGGAAAGGAGAGCCAGCAAGAAGTGGAGAGGTTGAGGAAAGAATTTTCCAATTTTCCTCAATGAATTATTTAGCCTAAAGACTCCTAGGGCTACAAAATGTGTGACTATCGATCCGGATTCAGACAGAAGATGGAAACATAAGTGACTAGCTTTGTAAATTGTTGCCCTACCCTGAGGGTCATACTAATGCCAGAAACGGCCGAAGAAAGGAGGAGCACAGAGTTCTCCAAGGACTCCGGGGCTGGTGAAGATTCAGGGAAAGGTGAGGGGAGGGAGAGGGAGAGGGAGAGGAAAAAGGGGAAGGGGGGAGAGAGAGACAGAGACAGAGAAGAGGAGACTCGTGTCAGTAGAGTAGAGGAGGCTATGGACTGACATGTCGGAATGGGAGTGGGAAATAGAATTGAAGTGGGTGGCTGCCTACCTCTCTGGTGCTTCTCCCCATTCTCTTTCTTCCACGGGCTTCTACCCTCTCTTATCAGATTCCCCCTTCTCCAGCCCTTTATCTCTTTCACCTGTCAGCTTCCCAGCTCTTTCCTCACCTTTCCTCCTCACCCGGTTTCACCTATCACCTACCACCTTGTACTTCCGCCTCTCTCCCCCCCCCCCCACCTTCTTGCTCTGACCTCATCTTTTTTTCCAGTCCTGATGAAGATTCTCGGCCCGAAACATCGACTGAGCTCTTCTCCAGTGCCGCCACCCGGCCTGCTGAGTCCCCCCAGCATTCTGTGTGTGATGCATCCAGAAAGGATACTTCCTGCAGCGTGTCTGTAAAAACTGGCGAGGGCCATGCTATCCTCCACCTTCTGAAGAAAGTCTTCTGCAGACACCTGTCAGATCAACACACGATATCTGACATTGCCTCATCTCCAGAATGGGGAAGAGCACCTCCACCCTCGCATAGGGAAAACAGCAGGCAGACCATTCCCCTGATGGGCTTATGGCTAATACGAGGGGCTATAATTTTAAGATGATTGGAGAAAAGAATCGGTGGGGGGGGGGGGGGGATGCCAGAGGTACATTTTTTCATACAGAGAGTGTTGGGTGCATGGAACGGCCTTCAGGGAATGGTGATAAGATAAAATAAAGCTTTATTTATCCCAAAGGAAATTATTGTTGCAAGGTTGCTCAGTGAGAAATATATACTTTAAAATACAAAGTGTAGGCATTGAGGTACCAAAAAAAAACACAAAATGTGCATTAAAAAGTAATAGTGCAAAAACAGATGTGCAATGAAACCATCTACTCCTACACTGGCGTAGGGTAGAGCCTCGTAGCCACAGGGGAGAAAGGATCTCCTGTGGTGTTCAGGGGTGCATCTCACAGGTACGGAGGCAGACACAGAGAGAAGGCAGGAGAATGGGGTTGGGAGGAATAATAAATCAGCCATGATGAGAAGGCAGAGCGGACTCAAAGCTTCTGCTCCTGTGTAATGGTCTCAGACATTAGGGGTATTTAAGAGACTCTTAGAAAGATACAAGGATGAAAGGGAGAAAAAGGAGGGCTATGGAGGAGGGAAGGATTAGATTGATCTCAGAATAGGTTAAAAGGTCAGCACAACATCAAGGGGCCAAGGGGCCTGAACTGTGCTATAATGTTCTATGTTCATTGCAATAACACACTTACTACAGGTTGAGGAAAATTAGTAGGCGGCCATACTGGCAGTCTTGTCCCTTTCCTTCCTCGTGCCTGTTTCTAAGAACAGTTGCTCAGTCAAATGCAGGAGAATCCTCAGGGACACCACAATGCAAGTCAAAGAACCCAGAGCAAAATGCAGACATTTTCACCGGTTATGCTCATCACACAGCCCTCGCCTTCACTTCTGCCTTCACTTCCTATGTAATCCATTAATACGAAGAGAATTCATTCATTTAATCAGCTGATTTGAATGTAATACGATTATAAAGCAGACATTCTGCACACCCAGTCACTTCAGAATCAGAGTCAGGTTTATTAACTTCAAGTTCAAGTTTAATTGTTATTCAACCATACACGTATACAGCCAAACGAAACAGAGTTCCTCCAGGCTCAAGGTACAAAACACAGTACATACAGTCACACACAGCACACATAGTTACAACCCAGCACACACAATCACAAAATAATACCATTACTGACATATGTCAGGCAATTTGTTGTTTTGCGGCAACAGTTAAGTGAAAGAAATTAAAATATTCAGAAAATAAGTTTAAATAAGTTACAGTAAGGAATATAAGTAGTGCAAAAAGAAAGTAAAGTCAGTGGGGTAGCATCCGTGGTCTGGTTTACTGTCCATTCAGAAATCTGATTGTGGAGGAGAAGAAGTTGCTCCTAAATCATTGAGTGTGTGTCTTCAAGCTCCCGTCCTTCCTCCCTGATGGTAGAAATGAGAAGAGGGCATGTCCTAGATGATGAAAGTTCTTCATGATGGATGCTGCCTTCTCGAGGCATCACCTTTTGAAGATGTCCTCGAAGGTGGGGAGGCTTCAGCACTGATATTGACCCTTTTCTCATGTAGAGATGGGCATCGATGCTTTAAGGAAGTGTCTTTGGTTGCAGTTAAAGCAGCCAGAGGCACTTCCTTTAAGAATAGATTCTTGCAAGATCAAATAACTTTGGTCTAGTCAATCTCCGCTAATCTTGCACCTTCCTCTGGTGAGGAGAAAAGAAAATAAGGGAGGGGTACGGATGCCAGTGTAGGTGGTGAGGGGGATATAGGTAAGGTAAGTGAATGGCAGATGGAACATGTAAGGTCATCAACACAGGTAGTGAAAATAGAAAGGGTGAGTGTTCGTTAATTAATGGAAAGCTGAATCATATTGGAATCAGACCCGACGCAGATTGGGAGACCACTTTGTCATGCACCTTGACCATCCACCATAAAAGGCAGGATTTCCCAGTGGCCACCTATTTTCATTCCATTTCTCATTCCCATTCTGACATGCCAGTCCAGGGCCTCCTCTACTGCCATGATAAAGCCACCCTCAAGTTTTTCTCCAAGCATCATTATCTTGTCATGGTGGAGACGCTTATTAGTTCCTGAGAGCGATGCCGTCTGGAGCTTAGCTCTTGATAAGGTCACCCATCGCGGTAAGGTCAAAGGTGAGGTTCCAGACAAAAGACGATCCAAACAAGACCTCAACAGTGGAGCTGACAGAAGATGATGGCATAACACAACGACAGTGATGGTGGAGGAGGGCTGCAGCAGTGAAGCGTCCCCTGTCACCTTGGATGCCATGTCACTGGACCCTGACCCCGATCTGTCAAGGACCCTGCGATGGCTGACCATGCATCAGGCTCCCCACATTAAACAAAGTCATGCACAAGCATTCTCCATTAAGGGAATAACCTCTTTGGAGAACATCATATTCAACTTGAGTGATCGCACTCAGGTTGGAGAAGCGACACCTCATATTCCACCTGGGTAGCCTTCAACCTGTCGGCATGAACATTGTTATCTCTGACTTCTAGCAATCCCCCCCCCACCCCTTCCTTTTTCCATTACCCATTCTGGTTCCTTCTTACCCTTTCTCTTCTCTTCAGCTGTCCATCACCTCCCTCTGGTGCCCTACCTCCTTCTCTCTCTACCATGGTCCACTCTCCTCTCCTGTCAGATTCCTACCTCTTCCACCTGTCACCTCCCAGGTTCTCACTTCATCCCCTCACCCACCCACTCACGTTGACCTCACCTGGTTTCACCTATCACCTCCCAGGTTCTCACTTCATCCCCTCACCCACCCACTCACATTGACCTCACCTGGTTTCACCTATCACCTGCCAGCTTCTCACTTCATCCCCCTCATTCACCCACCCACATAGGCCTCACCTGGTTTCACCTATCACCTGCCAGCTTCTCACTTCATCCCCCTCATTCACTCACCCACGTAGACCTCACCTGGCTTCACCTATCACCTCCCAGCTCATACTCCTTCCACCTTCTTATTTTGGATTCGTCCCCTTTCCTTTCCCGTGCTGATGAAGGGTCTCGACCTGGTATGTTGACTCTTTATTCCTCTCCAATATTCTTCCAGCACTATCTGTGTGTTCCTCTGAATCATTCTAGTGCTTTGTAGATCACGGAGTCCCTGTGCACAAATCACTGGATAGTTAATATGCAGGTTCAGCACGAAATTAAGGAGGATAATGATATATTGGCCTTTGTTGCTGAAGGATTTGAGGACAGACACTTTAC
The DNA here is from genome assembly GCF_963921235.1 of Mobula hypostoma. Taxonomy (NCBI): domain Eukaryota; kingdom Metazoa; phylum Chordata; class Chondrichthyes; order Myliobatiformes; family Myliobatidae; genus Mobula; species Mobula hypostoma. The sequence continues at coordinate 11,320,213 of NC_086107.1, forward strand.
TGCAATTATCCATGACCATTGTAACAGCAGACCTCCCTACCCAAGGAAGGATAACACAAAGAATTCTGGAGGATCTCAGCTGGTCAGGCAGCATCTATGAAGGGAATACACATCTGACGTTTCAGGACCAGAAAGGATGGGTGAAGAAACCAGTATGAAAAGATGGGGGGGGGGGCGGCAGGGAGAAGGAGTACAAGCTGGCAGGTGATAGGTGAAACCTGATGGGGGGGCGGGATTGTGGGTGGGTGAGAGAGGGAGAATGAAGTGAAAAACTGGGAAGTGAATAGAGGGAGGACAGTGGGCATTCACTGGAATGGGAGGTGTTTGTCCTGTGAAAAGAGTTTAAGGAGCTGGGCCAATGGAAAAATGCGAGGTGATCTCATTGAAACACTCAGAATTCTCTTGGAATTTAGAATGGGGTAAATGCATGGATAATATTTTCCCAGCAACATTCAATCCACTGGAAAGTTGGGTGTGTCGAGGAGCATCGTTTTCATTAGAAGTTTGAGGAGAATTGGCATGTCACCAAAGACACTCGCAAATTTCTACAGAGCATTCTACAGAGCATTCTGACCGGCTGCATCACTTTCTGGTATGAAGGGACCACTGCACAGGATCAGAAAAAGCTGCTGTAAACTCTGCCAGCTCCATCACGGGTACTTGCCTCCCCAGCATGGAAGGACACCTTCAAAAGATTCCTCACCATCCAGGACAAGCCTTCTTCTCATTCAAGGAGGAGGTACAGGGGCCTGAGGACACACACTCAATGATTGACGAACAGCTTCTTCACCTCTGCCACCAGATTTCTGAATGGACAATGAACCCATGAACACTACCTCATTATTTTTTTCTTCTCTTACTTAATTTTATTTTATGTTTTATATATACATCTTATTGTAATTTATAGTTTCTATTATGTAATGCATTGTACTGCTGCCACAAAAACAACAAATTTCACGACCTATGCCAGAGATATTAAACCCCTGATTCTGATTCTGATAGTGATATTGTCGGGTTTCGTGAATAAAACATGCGAGAATCGTTTTACGTGCTTGACAAAAGCTGCAGCCCTTTACTTCCATTACGAACAAACCAAGCGCAGTCACCTTACACTCACCCCATTACGTGAGACAATGTCTCTTAAAGTGAAGACAACAACTCACTGACAGCGTTAGTGAATATTGTAGATCAGTTTCAATTATGAACAATATGTGTTATCTGTCAGCAATTACATTTCCCTACACAGCACCACCCCCCCCCCCATAGAATTAATCAAAACCAGCACTGTGACTCTAACTAGAGCTCGTACAAGCCGCCGGCTTGGGTCCTTTGTGCCTTAGTTGGAGTAACAGCAGGTTCCTCTGGCTCGTCCAGGGGTGTACAGACGGTCATGTCCTGATGCAGGGGGTATGGGAATGGAACTGCCCAAGTCTTGGTGGGCCAGTGTAAGGCGGTATACAGAATACATCCAGGTTTACCCTTCCTATCTACAATAAAAGTGTTTTCCCCATTACAAGACGCGGAATGGGTCATTGTAAGAGGCTTGAGGGGATATTAAGGTGCATCATAGCAGCCAAAAATGAATGAGGTAGAACGTAGGGCACTGGGACGAAGAGTGCTGTAAGCCGTGATGGAATAGGTGGAAAAGAACTGAGTTTACTGAGGAGGGCGGAACGCTGCTGAGATGTTCACCAGGCAGTCATGGCATCAAGAGTAAAATCACCCGACACCCGTAGCAAATGCCCGTCCACCAACTCAGCGGTTGGAGGACTGCAGACAGTCTTTTGGAGCTGTTCTGAGCCCCAGCAGGACCCACGGGAGACGACTAGCTTGCAGGTTACCCTTGGGCACCTGCTCAGCCCCCAAGATCAGGGTCACATGAAACCATGGGAGCTGGTGGTGGACGGTCGTATGAGTAGCTGGTGCGCATCACAAGTCCTGGTTATGCGACCACTGACGCCAGGCAGACAACCTCTGAAGAGCATTGATAATGGCTGGGTTCACCCGTTTTGTAAAGACACTGCCCAGAACACAACAATGGCAAACCCCTTCTGTAGAAAATTTGCCAAGAACTATCATGGACATGAGACCATGATCGCTCACGTCATACAACACGGCACGTAATGATGATGGTGATGATGACGATGAATAAGTCGCTCATGTTGGCATAAACGCTTGAAAAGTGTGCAGAGATGCGATAAATGTGCGGTTTTGGATGCACTGCTGACAAAATGTTGTCCAGCTGAACAAAAAGAAAATCTAAGTCATTTAACACAGACTCCGTTAGGCAATGGAAAGTCTGTACTCCATTTCTGAGGCCAAACAACATGTATAGAAACTCAAATGGGGTTATAACAGCAGTTTTTGGAACATCCTCAGAGCGCAGAGGCACCTGATAAACTATCAGAAGAAATGATCTTTCCAGCTATATATGCGTAAAAGTGCTGAATATGAGGGAGTGGGTAATGATCGGCGTTAGCGGCCTCGTTACAGCAGTGGTAATCACCGGCTGCACAGCAACAACCGTCGGCCTTCAGGATCATGCGGCGGGGTGAAGCCCAGGGCCTATTCAACCTGTGTACAATGCCGAGCATTTCCATGCTAACAAACTCAGCCTTCGCGCTGGCCAGTAAACACACACGGGCGTGGACCGGTGAACCAGCTGTGGAAGTGTGGTGCTCGACCCCATTGCTTTGTGACTGCATTGGAAAATGGGGGCTTGGTGAGGTCTGGAAAATTCACCCAGCAGGCCAGTGAATTCACATGTGGTGGCTCATGCACTAACCAGAGTCGTCATGGGGAACTTACTGGAGGTACAGGGTAAAGACCCAAAGTCCTTTGTGTCCACAAGCTGGCCGTTCTTAAGATCTGCTAACAGATCCTGGTGCACAGGAGATCTGTGCCGGGCAGCCGAGCAGAGGTCTGGCAACTTTAACTAAAGCCAAGTCCCCATGTGTAGCATTGCCTACTGAAGCAGAGCATCACACATCGTGCTCCATAAGTCTAGATCCTGTACCGCTGGCAGCTTCCAGCAAAGGGCCATTCGCTCTCTGCTTATAATCAATGGCCGATGCCAGCAGCGCACGCACTTGAGTGCCTGCGTCACACAGGAAGAGTCACCCTGAAAGAGCGTCCATAATGAACAACAGACGACTCGAGCCAGCCGGAACCCCTGGTGCTCCCTGACCTCCGATGTTCGGATGCGCTGACGCTGTCGAAGCTGCATGGCGGTCGGCCCTTCTTGCTGTTCGTGCGGCAACGTCACCCAGGCCGGGCAAGGAGAGCAACTGTTGGTGGGCTCAGATTCAGGCTCTTCAGAAGTCTGTAACAGGTGAGTTTTCAGAGGAACATGCAGGCAAGTCTTCAAGTAAAGTCACCTCTCTGGCTGTAGTGGAACGACCTGGCGATGCTACGACATGGTAAAACTTGGTACTGTCTGCAGAGATTTCTCGCAGCGTGATATGGGCTTTGGTCTGTGCAAACCACGTGGTAGCGTGCCGCTCCCAAAACCTCAAAGCATTGGTTAGCATGTCACTGAGTGATCGTTCAAAAGCGGCTCGGTCACCAATGCAGGATTTTGTGAATAAAACACGCGAGAGCTTTTTTCATGTGCATAACAAAAGCCGCAGCCCTTTTCTTCCATTACGAACAAACCAAAAACAGTCCCCTTACGCTGGCGTCATTACGTCAGACACCATCTCTGAAAGTGAAGAAAACATCTCAATGATGGTGTTTGTGAATTACGTAGAACAGTTTCCATTATGAACGATATGTGTCGCCTGTCACCCATGGAGATGAGGAGGAATTTCTTTAGCCGGGAGTAGTGAATCTGGTGGCTCTGGGGGCATATTTAAGGCAGAGGTTCATAGACTCTTGATAAGTCAAGGCATGAAGGGTTACAGGGAGAAGGCAGGAGATAAGGGCTGAGAGGAAAATGGATCAGCCATGATGAAACGGCCTAATTCTGCTCCTACTGTATATCTTATGGTCTTATGGCCTTATTACATACACCCTACAATATTAAACCTGATTCTGATCCTGATCTATGGGGGGGAGTGGAATTGTTAATGCTGGTTCTTGACCCAAAACGTCAACAATTCCTCCCATTTCACAAAGCTCCCCTGGAGTTCCTCCAGCAGATAGTTTGTTGCTCTAGTTTCCAGCATTTTCAGTCTCTTGTGTCTCTAATATTTTTGCCAGTCGCAGTTGCTTAGAACAAAGGTTAACGGTTTTCAAAATAAGGAATCAGATGTACAGGACAGAGATTTTAAAAAACTTGTTCAGCGAGAAGCAGGTGAATAGTTGCCATTCTTTGGAGCCTGAATATACTCGGAGAGGGATCAATACATTTTTGGATATTAAAGATATTTAGGGAATAAAGCAATAAGGGGTTATTGCAGAAAAGCAGAGGCGATGTATCAGATCAAACCTGATCTTACAGAATGGTAAAGTAGGCACGAGGAGGCATATTGCTTGTGTGGTGGGGCTTGCTTGAGGTGAAGCAGATGATTCAAAGAGAGACGGCATAAACCAAGTCTCCAATTTAAACCTTTCACTGCTAGCAATTTTTTGCAAGTGTCACTATCTGTCACAGCCAGATTTATTCCTCATGGTTTAAAGCAATTAGACTGAGAGGATTGGAGACTGGCTTGAAGTTTGAATCTCGATAATTGGCAGCATCAAAAAGCCCTGGTCATAAGGATGAATATCTCCTGAATTCATTGAAAGCGAAGCAAAGAACGAGTCTGAGGATTTGCCCTGGAATGCTTATTGATCATTTTGTTATGGAGGAAGATGTAAAATATTATTCAGAATTTTATAGAAGCAATAAAACAAGACAAAAGTTGAAGGCTTCTCTTTCTTTAACAGCTACAAGCTGTTTACAACAAGGTATCTAAGATTGTAGGAGGCAATGCAGAGTGGACAGGAAACGCATTTTTTCACGGGTCAGCAATAGCTAATATCAGAGAATGTACTCTTCAGGTGAGTGGAGGAAAGTTCAGAGGATATGTTTTTCTTATTACACAGTCATGAATGCACTGCTGGGGGTGGTGGTAGACGCAGAGACAATAGGGACATTTAAAAAACTCTTGGGAACATGAATGAAAGAAAGATGGAGGGTTATGGGCAGTGTAGGAGGGAAGGGTGAGACTGATCGTGAAGAAAGTTAAACACTGTGGGTTGAAAAGCCTGTGCTGTGCTATTTTCTAAGCTGCACACTATCTTGGTAGTATTAATGGCTGAGCTGAGGTGTTTGTATAATGTTCCTTTGTTTGCTAATTCTTCGGAGAATTGGCTCTTGCTTTGAAAAGGGGAACAGGAGAAGCCTTGAAGAATCAATGAAGAACCAGTTCCGAGGCCCAGAAGCTGCCTACACACTGCTGTGTCAGACAGTATGAGTTCAAGCCTTGCCCTATCTCTTCAACATATAATTCAGGCTGATGCACCTGGGTTGTGGATAAATTTGAAATAAGGAACGTGTCTGAGGATCTGTGTCAGTGGAAACAATGTAGTTATAATGCTGGCCCAAAAGGAGATGCCTCAAAAGGTCATAGTCATACTTTATTGATCCCGGGGGAAATTGGTTTTCGTTACAGTTGCACCATAAATAATATATAGTAATAAAACCACAAATAGTTAAATAGTAATATGTAAATTATGCCAGGAAATAAGTCCAGGACCAGCCTATTGGCTCAGGGTGTCTGACCCTCCAAGGGAGGAGTTGTAAAGTTTGATGGCCACAGGCAGGAATGACTTCCTATGACGCTCTGTGTTGCATCTCGGTGGAATGAGTCTCTGGCTGAATGTACTCCTGTGCCCACCCAGTACATTATGTAGTAGATGGGAGACATTGTCTAAGATGGCATGTAACTTGGACAGCATCCATCATTAAAGACTCCAGCTCCCAGGATATGCTCTATTCTTACTACTACCATCAGAGAGGAGGTACAGGAGTGTGGAGACACACACTCAATGTTGTAGGAGCAACTTCCTCTCTGCCACCAGATTCTAAACAGTCCAAACAGATATAAATATAAAAACGCACACAGCATACACAGCATTGTCATGTCCTAAAGAAGGCTGTCAGCCCGAGACATCAACTGTTTACTCTTTTCCACACATGCTGCCTGGCCTGCTGAGTTCTTTCAGCATTTTTGTGTACGTCACTTACATGTCACCATATACAACCCGGAAATTCATTTTCCTGTGGGCACACTCGGCAAATCTATGGCATAGTAACTATAACCGGATCAATGAAAAAGATAAATTAGAGTGCCGAAGACAACAAGCTGTGTCACTGTTGAGAAGAAATTTACATGCTACAGAATGCAGCGAAAGTAACTCAAAAGAAGTATATTTGAGAGGAATTTTGGAACAACTTTCTGCAGCCCACAGAAAGTTGCTCATGATCACCAGTGCCATTTTGTTGTCCCCCCATTACTTTTCCCGTGCACCTTAATGCACTGATGTAATGAGTTGATCTGCATGAATGACATGCAAAATAAACTTTTTCATTGTCCTATGGTACATGTGACAATAATAAACCAATTTGCTTACTATGGATGGAGAAAATAAGCAATACTTATTCATTTACCTTTTAGTTTTTCACTGTACCTCAATCCATGTGTGTCCTGTGGGGGGTGTGGCTTATTCTGATGATCGAAAGTCACTCTGTTGTGATTGGTGAGTTTAGAAACTGCAGCTGTTCTTCCCATTGGTTAGCTGCCTGGTGTCCAGTTCCAAATATCCTGAGTGTTCATTCTCTCTTCCTTTGTTTAAGGCAAGCAGTGTACATCATGACCATTGGGAAGGTATGCTCTGCACTAGCTTTTAGCTGAGTAAGTTTGTTGAATATTCAGCTATGTAGTTTCTGTAACTTGGGGAACATGTTTGCTTAAATTTTTACTGTCTGTAAATAAATGATTAATATACTTATTCACAGTCAGTGTTTTCTGTCTCACTTACCAGGCCTGTGAATCTGATTCAGCGTTAAAACGTGACAATAATAAATCAATTTACCAAGTTCACTTCCATCACAAAAAGACTCTACTGGGGGAGCATCCGGACTGGTTGCATCACCTCTCGATACAGTGGTTCCAATGCACAGGATTGAAAGAGGCCGCAGACAGTTGTACCTTCAGCCAGCTACATTATGGATACAACCCCTCCCCGCCACTGAAGACATCTTCAAAAGGTGGAGCAAGAAGGCATCCTCCATCATTAAGAATCGTCCCCATCCAGGACATGTCATCTTCTCAGTACTGTCAGGGAGGAGGGACCCACACTCAATGTTTCAGGAACAGCTTCTTTCCCTCGATCATCAGATTTCTGAATGGACAGTGAATCTGTGAACGTCACCCCACTGTGCCTCTTTTTACTATTTATTTATTTTTATCGTGGTTATTTTTTATGTCGTGCACTGTACTGCTGCCACAAAACAACAGGTCAGTGATAATAACAACTTACGTCAGTGATAGTAAACCATGCTGATTCAGATTCACTTGTTTACATTCCCATCTTCAGACAGTCAGAATCAGAATAACAATCAGGTTTAATATCACTGGCATATGTCATGAACCTTTTGTATTGCAGCAGCACATTGTAATACATTGCAATACCTCCGGGAGAAGGCTCAGGAGCTTGAAGATTCGTACGGACAGATTTGGGAACAGCTTCTTTCCAGCTGTGATAAGACTGCTGAACGGATCCTGACCCGGATCTGGGCCGTACCCTCCAAATATCCGGACCTGCCTCTCGGTTTTTTTGCACTACCTTACTTCCCATTTTTCTATTTTCTATTTATGATTTATAATTTAATTGTTAATATTTACTAATTTTTACTATTTTTAATATTTAATATTTGTAATCCAGGGAGCAGGAAGCGCAGAATCAAATATCGCTGTGATGATTGTATGTTCTAGTATCAATTGTTTGGTGACAATAACGTATAAAGTATAATAGTAAAAACTGAAAATTACAGTAAGAAGTATATGTATGCATTTGTTCATTCATTATGTACCGTCTCATATGACATGGGCATTCATGGTCTCTCCATGATCATGATTGTTCTTGGCAAATTTTTCTACAGTAGTTTGCCATTCCCTTCTTCTGGGCAGTGTCTTTACAAGACGGATGACCCCAGCCATTATCAATACTCTTCAGAGATTGTCTGCCTGGCGTCAGTGGTCACATAACCAGGACTTGTGATATGCACCGGCTGCTCGTACGACCATCCACCACCTGCTCCCATGGCTTTACTTGAGCCTGATGAGGGTGTGAGGGGGTCGAGGGGGCTAAGCAGGGGCTACACCTTGCCCAAGGGTGACCTGCATGTTAGCAGAGGGAAGGAGTGCCTTACACCTCCATTGGTAGAGATGTAAATACATCTCATCACCTTATATATATACTTTTTTAAAGTTAAATTAAATAACTAGCGCAAAAAGAGAAGGAAAAAAGTAGTGAGGTAGTGTTCTTGGGTTCATTGTCCATTCAGAAATCTGATGGTAGAGGGGAAGAAGCTGTTCCTTCAGGCTCCTGTACCTCCTACCTGGTGGTAGCAACGAAAAGAGGGCATATCCTGGGTGATGGGGGTCTGTAATGATGGACGCCACCTTTTTCAGGCACCACTCCTTGAAGATGTCCTGGATACTACGGAGGCTAGTGCTCGTGATGGAGCTGAATAAGTTTACAACTCTCTGTAGCTTATTTTTGTGAAGTGCCTCCCACCCCCTCCCCCATACCAGACAGCGATGCAGCCAGTTAGAATGCCCTCCACAGTACATCTGTAGAAATTTGCAACTGTCTTTGGTGTTTTCTTTCTCAGGTTTTGCACTATTTTTAATTTATCTATTTAATATACATATATAAATTTATTCTGATTTATTTATTTGTTTGTTTGTTTTTCTTTCTATATTTATCATGTTTTGCATTGTATTGCTGCCACTAAATTCATAAATGTCACGACATTTGCCGGTGATATTTAACCTGATTCTGATTCTGACATGTCAAACCTCCTCAAACTCCAAATGAAATGCAGCTGTTGCCGTGCATCCTTTGTAACTGCTTCGATATATTGGGTTATATTACTGGTCTAATCGCTTCCTGACTACGCCATCGTTGGAAGTCGTGCCTGGAACCCCCTGACTTCATGAGAGCCACTGATCAATGAGCTATGAGCTGCTTAGAGTATTTCACCAGCAGTTGTATAACCTCTTTCATGTCCTGAAGCACTTTACAGACACTTTTTGAAATGGATTCTCTGCTTCAGGATTCTATCCCAGTACCAATGCTACAACGATGAAATAATCAGGAAGTGTTGGACCAGGATTCTACCCCAGTACCAATGCTACAACGATGGCATAGTCAGGAAGTGTTGGACCGGGATTCTACCCCAGTACCAATGCTACAACGATGACATAATCAGGAAGTGTTGGACCAGGATTCTACCCCAGTACCAGTGCTACAACAATGACATAATCGAGAAGTGTTGGACCAGGATTCTACCCCAGTACCAATGCTACAACGATGGCATAGTCAGGAAGTGTTGGACCGGGATTCTACCCCAGTACCAATGCTACAACGATGGCATAGTCAGGAAGTCTTGGACCAGGATTCTACCCGAGTACCAATGCTACAACGATGGCATAGTCAGGAAGTGTTGGACCAGGATTCTACCCCAGTACCAATGCTACAACAACAGCATAGTCAGGAAGTCTTGGACCAGGAGGAGAACTTTGAAGTGACACGTTCTCCAGATGGCTCTATCCTTGCTCTTCCACAGACAGAGCTTAGGGAGAGAAGTGGGATGAGGGAGGGATGTTGATTTTCAGAAAAATCTGGATTTTTCAAAATCCAAAAATGGAAAGGAGGTTAGATCCATGTGAGAAAGTAGTGATTTATCATGAATAATTAAAAACATGCTTGAGATCAGAGAGGGGGAAAGATATCAGCGACAGGAGAACCTGAGATGTAAATAATTTAAACAGATTCAGGCAAGTTTGAGAGAACTAAATTTAAGCTTCTTAGATGGAGAATAGTGAGAACGCTGAAGCAAAAGCACAAAGAACCATAGGGATCTTGTAAGGACTTTTAGCTGAAGTGTCTTCCTGGCCATCATCTGGTGTTCGTCATCGACTGAATGGAAGAGATGAATCAATTAAATATTACAGGCTGAAATAATTCCCCTTGATTGGGAGACTATTAGATTTAGAAGCAGCACCATAACATAGTGGTTAGTGTAATGCTATTACAGTACCAGCAACACAGGTTCAATCCCCACCAAAGGGTTTGTACGGTCTCCCTGTGACCATGTGGGTTTCTACTGGGTTCTCCAGTATCCCTCTACATTCCAAAGGCACACATTATAGGTTTAGTGAGTTGTGGGTATGCTGTTTAGGCGCCAGACCATGCTGACACTGCATGCTGCCCCCAGCTGATTAAGTTGATGCAAATGATGTCTGTGCATATAGAGATAAGTAGTAGACACAACCCAGTCCATCATGGGTAAAGTTCTCCCCGCCAGTGAGCACATCTACGCAGGAAAGCGGCATCCATTATCGAGGACCCCCGCCATTCAAGCCACGCGCTCTTCTCGCTGCTGCCATCAGGAAGAAGGTAGAGGAGCCTCAGGACCCACACCACCAGCTTCAGGAACAGTTATTGTCCCTCAATCATCAAGTTCTTCAACCCTTGGGGATAACTTCACTCAACTTCACTCACCCCATCACTGAATCTTTCCACTACATACGGAGCCCCCCGCAAACTATGGACTCACTCTCCAAGACTTAATCTTGTGATCTCGATATTTATTGCTTATTTACTTTTTTTCTTTTGCTTTTGCACATTGGGCATTTGTCCATTTGTCCGTCCTGTTGGGTGTACTCTTTCATTGATTCTGTTACGTTTCTTGGATTTACTGAGTACGCCCACAAGAAAACAAATCTCTGGGTTGTAACATATATGTACTTAGATAATCCATTTACTTTGAATTTAATTTGAAATGTCTGTGTGTAATCTGCATATACTATACATAGTCATAGTCATAGTCACACTTTATTGATCCCGAGGGAAATTGGTTTTCGGTACAGTTGCACCATAAATAATTAAATAGTAATAAAACCATAAATAATTAAATAGTAATATGTAAATTATGCCAGGAGGTAAGTCCAGGACCAGCCTATTGGCTCAGGGTGTCTGACCCTCCAAGGGAGGAGTTGTAAAGTTTGATGGCCACAGGCAGGAATGACTTCCTATGACGCTCTGTGTTGCATCTCGGTGGAATGAGTCTCTGGCTGAATGTACTCCTGTGCCTAACCAGTACATTATGTAGTGGATGGGAGACATTGTCCAAGATGGCATGCAACTTGGACAGCATCCTCTTTTCAGACACCACCGTCGGAGAGTCCAGTTCCATCCCCACAACATCACTGGCCTTACGAATGAGTTTGTTGATTCTGTTGGTGTCTGCTACCCTCAGCCTGCTGCCCCAGCACACAACAGCAAACATGATAGCATGAAGGGTTTGCATGTGTATATGTCAGTATGTGGTCTGTGTATGAAGGGTGTGCATATATACACGAATGTGTGATCTGTTTCTGTCTAAAATGTGCCTAGGTGCATACAGAGATGAGCGTTGCAGCTCTGTGTATGCGTTTGCATTTATATGCAGGATGTGTAAAGATCAGTGTAAGTGGTCGGTGAGTCTGCATATATTTGGAAGGTGCTTACAAATTTGTGGTCTGTGTATGAAAAGTGCGACTGTGCATACATAGTTAAATGTGTGTGTGTGGTTGTTTGCAAGTACAGTACTATACATGAAGGGTGTGCATAGATAAGTGTGTGGTCTGTGTGCCTGTCTACAGACATACGAGTATGTATACATCATATTAAAGTAAGCGTGTGGTCTGTGAGTGTTCCTGTGTGGCGTTACGTTTGTGTGTGAGTGGGCTGTGTTTATTTGAACGGGCTGTGTATCGGGGGCGGGGGTTGATGTTTGTAAAGCCCACGCTGTCGGCGATTCCACTCCCTCTGTCAAACGCAGAGGGAGCGGGGCTGCGGCTCCGGCTGAGGGATCCGCTCTAGCCGGGCGGACGAGCGGAGGAGCAGCCGCGGGGCTGCGAGGGATGCGGCTGGAGGGAGGCAGCCGAGCGGACCCCTCCGTGTGCGCGGGGACCGGCCAGGTAAGGGCCACGGGGAGCCGTTCTCGGCGGCGGGGCTGGAATGTCAGAGTGGATCCGAGACCGAGGCGGCTCTCGCTGAATTCAGAGGCTGGGAAAGCCAGTGGCGGCCACGGCCCGTCTGGAGCGGCCGCATCGGTCAGCGAGAGCACGGAAAGTTAGTCCCCGGGAGGCTGACTGAGAGAGTGGGAGATAATAGTTGGGAGAGAGAGAAGGGGGTGTGGAAGGAAAGAGGGAGGGTGGAGACGGAGAGGGAGAGAGAGAAAGAGAGGAAAAGAGAGAGAAAGGGAAGGGGGGAGATAGAGAAAGAAGAGGATAGAGAAGAGAGAGAGGTAGAGAGAGGGGATAAAGAGAGAGAGAAAAGGGTAGAGAGAGAGAAAGTGATAGAGACGAGTGAGAGGAATAAATAGAGAAGGGGGATAGATAGAGAGAGAGAGAAATAGAGAGGAACCGATAGAGAGAGATGAGGAAAGAAAATTGAGAAACGGATAGCAAAGAATAGGGAAAGCAAGTGAGAGAAGAGTGCATGAAAAAGAGAGTAACGGAGAGAGGGCAATAAGAAAGAAAAACGGCGAGAAAGATAAAGCAATCGAGATGAGATATAGAGTTGAAAGTTACTGGACAATGTAGAGGCGACAGAGAGAGAGAGAGAGAGAGAGAGAGATGAAATACATGGAGAGAGGTGAATAGACCCTGGAGATGGAGAAATAAATTTAAAGATGATGTGTAATTTAGTGGGACGAATGGACGCTTGTGTGGATAAGTGTGATGGGAGATTTTGGATCAACGAGAGACGGACAGACGGACAGACTACCAGGGCAGGCAGACACCAAGGATGGGATTGTTGGAGGTGGTCTCTTCCATATTAGCATTCCTTTGAATGAAGACTCAATCCCAGTGACTCTGCGACCAGAGAAGCGAATGAGAATCGACAGAACCCAAGGAGTGAAACTAAAATGAGTAACCCCACATTTTATAAACATCGTTAAACTGCTCAGCTGCAGACAGGGAGGTGCATACGGAGTCGTGCCAGGTTAATTGTTGCACAAAGGTAGGGTTTACATTAGTGTGTGTGTGTGTGTGTGGAGACGCTCGGGGGTAAACACGAAACACGCCTGGCGTGTTTTGCACTTGTCACTCGGAGCGCGAGCTCTCAGCTCACCCGAGGGTCGGTCCATATCCCAGTCACATCCAATCCTCAAATTCCTTCAAACCCGGAGCGAATCTTCAGTCGCCGCCGCAGCGTCTGCCAGGGCGCTGGAACGCCTGCTGGAGGTTTCATTGACTTAAATCTCGCTCATCACTCCCGTAATATTCGGAAACACTCCGGGGCTCCGGGGTCACTAGACGGAATACTTCACCGGATAGTCCAAGCAAGCGAGTGCGGCTTTTATGGGAACATTGTGATTTTCATTTAAAAAGTATAGGAAGTCTGTGATCCTTGGTTTAAACTGCATTTAAGCCTCCGAATTCCTGCTCCCGAAGAGTTGTATTAGGGCGAATGATGTTTTAATAGTGGTTATTGAAGCAATTGTGACGAGCCGTCAGTGTCTAGATCTCGTCCTGCTTGCAAAGCGAGACTTCAAAGTGCATTAATTCAGTGAGCGGAAGGTGGCCCTCCGTCGGCGGGGCGGAGGGCTTCCTCTACAGCCCCGGGAACAAGTGGTCACTCCTTGCCCAGCACCCGGATCAATCGTGTCCCCTCCCCCGGTCGCCGCGCCGATTCAGGTCCCACTCAAACATAATCTGGCCTTTAATCATTGCAAGGAATCTTGAGGTCCACTTTGCATTGCTACGAATTGTTGAGTTGCTGTCATGAGCTGCCGCATCGGTACGGAATGACGAATATTCTGTACCGAAACAGAATATTTTGACGGAAACTGCGTTTGGAATTGCACACTGACACAAGCCTGGCTTTACGGGCGTGAGATCCATTCTCGGCAATGCCCCGGGTGACTTCGCAGCCCGATGGGAACGGCTTAGTTTCACTACTGCAGAGGAAGTCTCTCAGACCCCGGCGCTTTAAACCTGGAGCCATTAACGGTGCGCCGTCTATCTGCACTCCCAGCTTCAGGCGTCTGAGGTACAATTTCGTCCACCACCCGTGTGAGAGGTACTGTCTTTTTGTCCAGTGTGAGCTTTGGTCTCCTTATTCCACCAGTGAGGTACAGTCTCACTGACCTGTCCACGTGTGGGGTACAGCTTTACCGGCCCACTGTGAGGTACAGTCTCACTGACATCCACTTGTGGTTACAACCTTATGGTCCCACTGTGAGGTACAGCCTCACTGACATCCACTTGTGGGTACAACCATACTGCCCCAATGTGAGGTACAGTCTCACTGACCTGTCTATGTGTGGGGTACAACATTATTGTTCCCCTGTAAGGTACAGTCTCACTGTCCCATCCACGTGTGGAACACAACCTTACTATCGCACTGTCCTATCGATGTTTGGGGTACAGTCATACTGTCGCACTGTTGTGAGGTGTAGTCTCACTGTCGCGTCCATGTGTGGGGTATAACCTTACTGTCCCACTCTCCTGTCCATGTGTAGAGTACAGCCTTACTGTCCCACTGTGAGCTACAGTCTCACTGACCTGTACAGTACATGCTGCAGTCTCACTGACCCATACAATACATGCTACAGTCTGATCCATACAGTACATGCTATAGTCTGATTAGCCCATACAATGCAAGCTACAATCTGACCCATACAGTACATGCTTCAGTCTCACTGACCCATACAGTACATGCTACGGTCTCACTGACCCAATAAATACATGCTACAGGCTGACCCATAGAATACATGCTACAGTCTCACTGACCCAATAATTACACACTACAGGCTGACCCATACAGTACCTGGTACAGTCTCACTGACCCATACAGTACATGCTACGGTCTCACTGACCCAATAAATACATGCTACAGGCTGACCCATACAGTACCTGGTACAGTCTCACTGACCCAATAATTACACACTACAGGCTGACCCATACAGTACCTGGTACAGTCTCACTGACCCATACAGTACATGCCACAGTCTCACTGACCCATACAGTACATGCTTCAGTCTCACTGACCCATACAGTACATGCCACAGTCTCACTGACCCATACAGTACACACTACAGTACATGCTACAGACTCTGTTCTACACGTGTAGGCTACATTTATAGTCCCAGCAGACTGAGATAGTCTCAAGATGCCACCACTGTCTAATTACCTTCCAATGAGAGGTACCACTGTTCCATTTAGGTGAGCTATAGAATCACCTGTTTCATGTGTAATACAGTCCCAGTAGTCCTGGTATTAACATTTCTGCTTTTTACACTTTGGTCAAAATTTATGATTTATACTTGCTCTTTGTGAGACACAACAGTTTGAGTGGCATCCAATCCTGTCCTAGTTCTAGGGAGATTTAAAGTCATTATCCTATTCATGCCCTTCCCTTTAATATGCTTGTCCACTATCCCCCTGAATGCATCTATGCTGTTCCTTTCAACCGCACCATGTGGGAGTGAATTCCATGTTCTCATCAGTCAAGAAGTTTCTCCTGTGTTCGCCTTCCTTAAGCACCAGTTTTGATCCAGTTCGACTGTGACTTTGTACAGAGTCTTAGTAGTTGCATTTCACTATTCATAAGCATTAAGTGTCTTTCATGGGAATCACAGTCTATTGTTGGTTGACAATGAGTTGAAGTTCCATAGTGTGCTTGACCAAAGCCACACTTCCAACTTGCTTCTAGATCTGCAGTTAGAAAAACTGTGAGGTACAGCCAGAGGGAGACACATAAATTCTTCTCAAGTGAAATTTTGCAGCTTAGTTTTTCATGTGACAAGTCATTCCAGGAGCATAAGATCATAAGGTATGGGAGCAGAATTAGGGCACTTGGCCTATCAAGTCTGCGTCACCGTTCCATCCTGGCCAATCTATTATCCCCCTCAATCCCACTCCTGCTTTCTCCCTGTAACATTTGAGACCCTGACTAACTAAGAACCTATCAACCTCTGCTGTAAGTATACCCCCTCATTTGGCCTCCACAGCCGTCCGTGACAACGAATTCCACAGATTCACTAAAGAAAATCCTCCTCATCTCTGTTCCAAAGGGACATCCTTCAATTTTGAGTGTGTATCCTCTGGTCCTAGACTCTATCACCAGAGGAAACATCCTCTGCACATCAACTCTGTTAGGCCTTTCAATATTCAATAGGTTTTAATGAGATCTCCTCCGCCCCCACGTTCTTCTAAACTCCAGCCAGTACAGGCCCAGAGCCATCAAACACTCATTCCATGTTAACCCTTTCATTCCCAGAATCATTCTTGTGAACCTCCTTTGAGCTCTCTCCAATGCCAGCAGATCTTTTGTTAGACATGCGGCCCAGAACTGCTCACAATACTCCAAACGTGGTCTGAACAATGTCTGATGAGGTCTCAGAATCACATCCTTGCTCCTATATCCTCGTCCTATTGAAATGAATGCTAACATTGCATTTACCTTCCTTATTACCAACTCATCCTACAGGTTAACTTTTAATTATTCCTGCACAAGGACTCCCAAGTCCTTTTGCACCTCTGAGTTTTTAATTTTCTTCCTGTTTAGAAAATAGTCTACACATTTATTCCTTCCAACAAAGTGTATGACTGTACACTTCCCTATACTATATTCCATCTGCCACATCTGTCCAAGATCTTCTGCAGATTCCCTGCTTCCTGAACACTACAGGTCCCTCCAGCTATCTTCGTATCTTCCATAAATTTGATCAAAAAGCCATAAAATCTGTCGTCCAAATTGTTGACATATAACGTGAAAAGAAGTCCCAATACCAGTCCCTGAGGAAAACTACTTGTCACTGGCAGCCAACCAGAATAGATGCTTTGCCTCCTCCCAATTTTCTGTCCATGCTAGTATCTTTCCTGTAATACCATGGACTCTTATCTTCTTAAGAAGCCTCATGTGCCACACCTTGTCAAAGGCCTTCTGCAAATCCAAGTAGATACCATTCACTAACTCCTCTTTGTCTATCTTGTCTGTTATTTCCTTAAAGGAGTTCCAACAGATTTGTCAGGCAAGATTTGTATGACTTTGGCCTACTTTATTATGCAGTTCCAAGTACCCTGAAACATCATTCATAATAATGGACTCCAACATCTTTCCAATTCATGAAGTCAGGCTAACTGTCCCATGATTTCCTTTTTCCTGTCCCCCACCCCGCCCCGTTAAAGAATAAAGAGAGCAATTTGAGCAGTCAACATCATTGACCTGATCAGGGGCAAGTGAAGCTTTCAGTTCCATCTTCCGGACCATAATGGTCTGAGCAATGGACAGTAGCTTGTCTTAGTTGTCATTTCTGTTTGCAAAGGTCCACAGTCAAACTCCCCTGCCATTTCAGAACTGTCCGTTTCCTGAGCGCTCAATAACAATTACTATAACTTGCCTTCTGTGCTACTGAGAATGAAAAAAAAGGTTTGGCGTGCGTTGGTGTCTTTTTCAACCACAAGGCTTCCAACCAAATTACACAGGCAATTAAATGCTGCTGGTGTAATGTTACAGCCAGTTCAGTTAGACAAAATGCCTGCAAACAGTAACATAATGCCAACAGGATCATCTGTTGTATAGGTATCAAACGAGGGATAAATATTGAACAGGCCTTCAGGAAACAGGGCCTGGAGATTTAATATGCCCCCTGAAGATCAGGATCTCAGCTCAAAGTCTTTTTCTGAAAGCCAGCTCTGGTAGAGAGAATATTCCAGGATTTAGACCCAGTGACAGGAAGGAACTGTGATGTATTTCGAAGTCAGAATGATGTGCAAGTTGGAGATAAACCTGTAGGTGGTGGTGTTCCCAAGTGCCTGAAGCTTTGTTCTTCTAAATTTTAAAGACCATGCATTTGGGAGGCACTGCTGGAGTTATACGAGATTACTCAATCCCAAAATATGGAACCTGTGGAACCTAGACCATGGAACACTACAGCACAGTACAGGCACTTTGGTCCACAATGTTGTGTTGACCTTTTAGTTTATTCCAAGATTGAAGTTACTCTTCATGAGTGTGGGATAGTGTGTGTAATATGCAAACCTGTTTCTGTGAGAAACTATCGTACTATTAGTGTCTAGAGATACATTATTGCTTTGTGTCATTGTAGATGCCCCACTGGGCATGTTAAATCCCAGTTACTGTTTCAGCATATGATGCATGCTGCCAGTGTTGTTATAATAGCCTTGTTGTTGACCCAAGCTGCATAAGAAGCCATCACAGGTGCTTTTTCAGCGATGACATATAGTTCTTCTTATTACTCAATACATGATATTAAATCCCAGTTAATGTTCCTCCATAAAATGTACAATCTCAATTAATTTCCCTGAGGTGAGATGTATAATATTGGTTGCTCATCCAGAGTATGATATACATCATCAGTTACAAGCCTTGTCATTGACACATAATCCAAGATAATCCCAGTTCCTCTGCGAAGTATGACATGTAATCCTAGTTAATATCCCAACCCGTGATGTGAAATCTCAATTACTCTGTGTTCTGGAGTAGAATCCCAGTCATTTTCCTACTGTATGATTTACAATCTCAGTCAATGTCTTAGTGGGTGATGTACGACTCTGTCAAATGTCTGAGTGCATCATTTCAATTCTAACCCAATCTGTGATCTGTAATCTCACTTTCAAACCCAGTGCATGACATATAGTCTCAATTACCGTCCTGGTGTGTGAAGGACATTTTTAGGTATAGCCACGGTGTATAATTTATTGTACCAGCTGATGTTTTAATGCCAGTTACTATCCCATCATGTGGTATATCAGTCCAGTTTTTGTTACAGTGTTATACAATTGCACTACGATCCCAGTGTGTGATGTGCAATCCGAATTACTACCCTATTGTATGAAACAGCCCTTGTTGCTGAGATATTTTAGTCTCTTCACTTTGAACTATTCCCAAATTGATCAATTTTCTATTTTTCCATTATGACACAAACAGAATGTGCTGCTGATTGTGAGTTACTTCCTGACAAACAAGTCACATAAAATTGCCTCCCATCTACAAACTCTATAACTGACGAGCGATTCTCCTGAGACGTACCCTGATTTGTGCAAGCTCTTCGAAGTAGCTGAAATGCTGACAGGTTGCTTATTGCAAGAAGGCTTTCTACACAGCCACCTGGGGCAGGACGATGGCGTAGTGGTTAGCGTAACGCGGCTACAGCGCCAACGACCCGGGTTCAAGTCCTGCCGTTGTCCGTAACATTGCACCTTCTCCCCATGACCATGTGGGGTCTTTTTTCCAGGCATTCTGGTTCCCCCCCGCCATATTGCAGATTGGCAGATTAATAGGCTGATTGGTCACGTGGGTGCAATTGGGTCACATGGACTCATTGCTTTAGAAGGGCCTGTTACCATGCTCTCTCTCCAAATATTTTAAAACAAACCTCCTGCCTGCTTCACTCTCTCTGAAATCAATGCAGTGCGTTTGCCAGTATTTTCACACAGTCCATGAGAGCGCAGTGACCTCCCCTGCTGGCTCTGGTTTAAGCTTGGCTCAGTACAGGTAAATCTATAAAGTCATCCACAGAGACTCTTACTATGTAGAATTACAATCTACAGTAAGAAACAGCCCAGTTGTTCTAAATGATGGGCTCCACCGACCTCTCTGTACCCAGCGTACCGTAAGCTTTCTGAAAACATAATTCTGTGGTGTTTAATTGGATGAGATGTGGTTTGCACATGTAGTTTACTCAAACAGACATGTATATAAACACCTGTAAAGGCAAAAGGAAGTATGTGTGTAAGAATTCCATAATTCCATCACACACTCCCCTGCAAAATAAAGAAGGTACTTATTTCATTTTTTTTTAGAAACTTCAAATCACTTTTTCAGTCCATGTGAGACCATCTGACACAGGAGCAGAATTAGGCCACTCATGCCGTTAAGTCTGCTCTCCCATTCTCTCAGGGCTGGTTTCCTCTCCCTCGCAATGCCACTCTCCTGCCTTCCCCCTGTAAGCTTTGACACCCTGACTAATAAAGAACCTGAGCACCTCTGCTTTAAATCTAGACCGTAAGTCGTAGAAGCAGAATCGGGCCACTCAACTTACCGAGTCTGCTCTGCTGTTCTATCATGACTTATCGCGGATTCCTCTCAACCCCATACACCTGTCTTCTCGCCATATCATTCGATGCCTGGCCTATCAGGAAACAATCAGCTTCCGCATTCAATAGACCCATGGACTTGGCCTCCACCACAGTACGTGGCAGAGCATTCCATAGACTTAGTACTCTTTGGCTAAAAAAATTCCTCCTTACGTCTGTTCTAAAAGGTCACCCCTCAGTTTTGAGGCTGTGCCCTCTAGTTCAGGATACCCACCATAGGAAACATCCTCTCCACATCCACCCTATTAAGTCCATTAAACATTCGGTAGGTTCCAATGAGATCCCCCCGCATTCTTCTAAATTCCAGTGAGTATAGGCCCGAAACTGCTAAATGCCCCAGAATCATCTTTGTGAACCTCCTGTGGACCCTCTCCAATGACCACACATACTTTCTGAGATACGGGGCCCAAAACTGTTGACAATACTCCAAGTGCGGCCTGGCCTGTGTCTTTTAAAGGCTCAGCATTATCTCCTTGCTTTTATATTCTATTCCACTTGAAATAAATGTTAACAATGTGTTTGCCTTCTTTACCACAGACTCAACTGTAAATTAACCATCTAGGAGTCTGGCACAAGGACTCCCAAGTCACTCTGCACCTCTGCTGTTTGAGCCTTCTCCGCATTTAGATAATTGTTCCTTTTACCAAAATGCATTATCATACATCTTCCAACACTGTATCCAATCTGCCACTTATTTGCCCATTCTTCCTTTCTTTTCTTTTTAAATCTTTTTATTAATTGTTATTGAAAATCAACAACAGGGAAAAATACATCAAAATGATCAAGGTAACATATCCATACGTAGAGTAAAAGTTAAACTATCAACCAGGCTGAACAGTATATCAATAATAATCAAAAAACAAAGTATTAAAGCTTTTTTTATATGGAAAAAAGGAAAGAAAGAAAAAAAGAACCCCTACTAACTAAAACAGAGAAAACCCCTAATAACTGGAAAAAAGGAAAAAAAAACCCATTTGGAGCACAAACCCGGAGCTATACACCATACAAGCTTCCATAAAAAAGGATATCAAACCACCAACCAAATCCATATAACCAAGCTTCAGAAAAGGACCATCTTAATTAACTCAAGTCAAATGATAATAACGGGCAAAAGAACCCCACCTTTTCTCAAAGTCAAATTTAGGATCAAAAGTTCGACTTCTAATTTTTTCCAAACTAAGACATAACATCACCTGAGAGAACCATTGTATCAAAGTGGGAGCAGAGGCATCTTTCCATTTTGATAAAATAGCCCTTCTAGCCAGTAATGTGACAAATGCAATTACATGTTGGTCAGATATAGAAATACTGTGAATATGTTGAGGAATTATACCAAACAAAACTGTCAATTTGTTAGGTTGTAAATTGATTCTTAAAACTTTAGAGATTATCCATTCTTCCAATTTGTCTATGTCCTGCTGCAATCATATTGCTTCCTCAGCACTACCTATTCCTCTACCTACCATCGTACCATCCATAAACTTTGCCACAAAGCCATCAATCCCATTATCTAAATCACTGACAAACAATGTGAAAAGTTGCAGTCCCAATACTGACTCCTGAGGAACACCACTAGTCTCTGGCAGCCAACTAGAAATGGCCCTTTTCATTCCCACTCATTGCCTCCTGCCTGTCAGCCATTCCACTACCCATGCCAGTATCTTTCCTGTAATGCCATAGAAAGTTATCTTGTTAAGCAACCTCATATGTGGCACCTTATCAAATGCCTTCTGGAAATCCAAGTAAATGATTTCCACTGACTTTGCTCTGTCCACCCTGCTTGTTACTTCCTCGAAGAACTCTGACAGATTTGTCAGGCACGATTTTCCTTGACGGAAGCCATGCTGACTTTGACTTTCTTTATCATTAGTCTCTAAGTACCTCGAAATCCCATCCTAAATAATAGACTCCAACACTTTCCTAACCACTGAGATTAGGCTAACTGGCCTATAATTTCCTCTCTTTTGCCTTCCTCCCTTCTTAAGTGGAGTGACATTTGCAATGGTCCTCTAGGACCACGCCAGAATCAAGTGATTCTTGAACAATCATGACCAATGCATCCACTATCTCTTCAGTAACCTCTCTCAGGACTCTGGGATATAGTCCATCTGGTCCAGGTGACTTATCCACCCTTAGACCTTTGAGTTTGCCTGGCACGTTTTCCTTTGTAATAGCAATAGCACTCACTCCTGCTCCCTGACACTCACGGACTTCTGGCACACTACTAATGCCTTCTACAGTGAAGACAAACGCAAAATACCCATTAAGTTCATTTGCCACCATTACTTCCTCACCAGCATCATTTTCCAGTGATCCAATATCAACTCTCACATTCCTTTTACTCATTATATAACTGAAAAACTTTTGGTATCCTGCTCTATATTATCAGTTAGTCTGCCCGTATTTTTCATCTTTTCCCTTCCTATAGCTTTTTTAGTTTCCTTCTGTTGAATTTTAAAAGCTTCCCGATCATCCAACATCCCACTCACTTTTGTTACCTTATATGCCCCTTCCTTGGGTTTTTATGCAGACTTATCTTCCTTTGACAACCATGGTTGCCTACCCTTGCCATTTGAGAACTTCTTCCTCTGAGAGGCTTACCTATCCTGTGCTTTGTGAACTATCCCCAGAAAATTCAGCCGTCTCTGCTCTGTCATTATCCCTGCCAGTATCCTCCTCCAATCTATCGGGGCAAGCTCCTCACTCAGGCCTCTGTTATTCCCTTTATTCCATTGCAATACTGATACATGTGAGTTAGGCTTCTCCCTCTCAAATTGCAGTATGAATTCAATCATGTTTTGATCACTACCTCCTAAGAGTTCCTTTATGTTAAGCTCCCTAATAAGATTTAGGCTATTACACAACACTCAATCTAAGATTTCCTTTCCCCAAGTAGGCTCAAACACAAGTTGCTCTAAAAAGCCATCTTGTAGGCTTTCAACAAATTCCCTCTCTTGTGATCCGACACCAATCTGATTTTCCCAATCCCCTTGCATATTGAAATCCCTCATTACCTTTATTACATGCGTTTTTCCAGCTCCCTTTGGAATCTCAACCCCACATCTTGGCTACTATTTGGAGACCTATATATGATTCCCAGAATGGATTTTTACCCTTGCAGTTTCCTAACTCCACCAACAAAGATTCAACATTCTCTGACCCTATGTCACCTCTTACTAAAGAATTCCATCTCTTAGCAACAGAGCCACAGCACTGCCTATGCCTTCCAGCCTGTCCCAACGTACCCAAAGGTTTGGCCTCCACAGCTGTCTGTGGCAGTGAATTCCACGGATTCACCACTCCCTGTCTAAAGAAATTCCTCCTCATCTCCATTCGAATGTAATAATGTGACAGAGTCACGAGAGCAGTACAGCACAGCTAGCTACAGGCCCCTTGGCCCAACAAGTCCACACTGACCACGTCCATCTAGCTGACCACATCCCGCATCTGGCCCATACCCCTCCAGGCTGCCACCCTTCCACATGCCCGGCCAAGTCCTCCTTAGATTCTATTGTACCCGCCTCAGCCACTTCCTCTGGCAGCTCATTCCACATACTCACCACTGTCTGCTTGAAAGTTGCCCTTCGGGATCTTTTTAGATCGTTCCCCTCGCACCTTTAATAGCAAAAGCTCTGAAGGACGAGGGGATGTAGCACTCGCTCATGATCAGCCTGAATTTCTGTGCAGAAGCATGATTTGGACCCTCTGGTTTTTAGAGCTAAGAGTGCTACCAGCTGAGTCCCTGCTCACCCAGCCAGAGACAACAACAATCTGGATGTACATTGATGTTCTTTCTTTGTTGTCAGGTCTAAATCAAGCAACTGCTTTGCAGAGTTGACGCAGCTGCTCTGTTGCAAGCTTAAAACACTGTAAGGGCAACGGGAAGCGGTCAATAAACACTAGCCTGTCCCTCAGTGGCAGTATCCTAAGAATTACTTCCCGTAATATAACCTGAAAATGTGAGGGGCAACTTGATCGTCCATTGAGAACAAAGGGGTTAAAGACCAAGTCATCGTGTAAAGAATGAGCCAGAGCTGGGCATGATCAAATGGTTCAACATTTACTGCATCCTCCCAAATTTGCAAAAATTAGCCAGTTGTAACCACCCATCTGAAAGTAGTAGTTTATTCCCAAGATTCATCAGAATTTGTGCATACATTGAACAGCAGTTAACACCCTAAGTCGGCAATCTCCTTTAATTCCATAACACCGAACATCGGTTTCTCCAATTTTCGGTAATTTCTCCCCTCCTCCCTTCTCTGCTTTTCCATTCTCCCTTCTGGCCCTGGTTTTAGCCCTTCTCTTCCCCTCAGCTGAGTATTACCCCCACTCTGGTGCCCCTCCTGCCCTTTCTCCCATGATCCAGTCTCCTCTCCTATCAGATTTCTTCTTCTTCAGCCCTTTACCTTTTCCACCAATCACCTCACGGCTTCTTACTTCATCCCCACTCCCCACCCGCCTATCTTCCCCATCACCTGGCTCTGCCTTTCGTCTTGCAGCTCGTACTCCTTCCCCTCCCCCTTTCTTCTAGAACCGCGGCCCAAAACATCGATGATCTATTTTCTCCATAGATGCTGCCCAAGCTGCGGAGTTCCTCCAGCATTTTGTGTGTGATACTCTGGATTTCCAGCATCAGCAGAATCTCTTGTGTTTATGGCCAATATGTGGAGTAATATTGCCGTGCACTGTGAACTTGCACTGTTATTTCTCCAGCTAGATTTGGCCAGATGTACAGCCCAGATGTTGAAGTCAGCAGCCAGCCAACACTGCTTACCACTGACCTCAGCAGAGATTTCCCACAGCAGTGCTCCCGCCAAGAACGTGTGCAAAAACACTGAAAGAGTTTTCGTGGGAGTGCCTTCAGCTCTGACAAGTTACATTAGCTGGGACAGTCAAAAATAGATTAGCTCATAAAATCATGAAAGCTGACACCTCCTAGAGTTGAGAGGTGACCCATCCTCAGAAACTTCTAAATAGTTCTAGAAAGTTAGAAATTTTAAACAAAAATCTGAATTACATATCACTGTAGATATTTTGAACAAATTCTTGGAAATATTTTTAATCTTTTAAATTTATCAAGTCACCTGTGAGAACATAAAACAGAGAAGAGTACAGCACAGGAGCAGGCCCTTCAGCCCACAACTATCTAAACTGAAAATCAAACAAAAAACAGCAAAAAAAAATAACACATGCAAGGCTCCAAGGCAACCTTGCTTTGTGGATCTAGAATTGGCTTGCCCACAGAAGGCAAAGGGTGGGTGGGGATGGTTCATATTCTGCATGGAGGTCAGTGATCAGTGGCGATCCGCTGGGATCTGTTCTGGGATTTCGCCCCGCCCCCAACTTTGTGAATTTTTATAAATGACCTGGATGAAGAAGGGGGGGTAGCAAGTTTGCTGAAGACACAACGGTTGGGGTTGTTGTGGATAGTCCGGAGGGTTGTCAGGACATCGATAGGATGCAGAACTGGGCTGAGAAATGTCAGATGGAGTTCAACCCAGATAAGTGTGAAGTGGTTCATTTGGGAAGGTTGAATATGAAGGTAGAATATAATATTAATGGTAAGGCTCTTGGCAGTGTGGAGGATCAGAGAGATCTTTAGGGTCCATGTCCATAGGACACTCAAAGCCGTTGTCCAGTTGACAGTGTTGTTAGGAAGGCGTATGGTGTGTTGGCATTCATCAACCGTGGGACTGAGTTCAAGAGCCCTGAGGTGATTTTACAGCTACGTATATAAGACCTTGGTTAGACCCCACTTGGAGTATTGTGTTCAGTTCTGGTCAGCTCACTCCAGGAAGGATGTGGATACTATAGAGAGAGTGCAGAGGAGATGTACAAGGATGTTGCCAGGATTGGAAAGCATGCCTTATGAAAATAGCTTGAGTGAACTTGGCTTTTTCTCCTTGGAGCGACAGAGGATGAGAAGGTGTATAAGATGATGAGAGGCATTGATCATGTGGATAGCAAGGCCTGAAATAGCTAAAACGAGGGGGCATAGTTTTAAGGTGCTTGGAAATAGGTACCAAGGGGATGTCAGGGGTAAGTTTTTCACCCAGAGAGTGGTGGGTTCATGGGATACGCTGCCAGCGACGGTGGCGGAGGCAGATACAATAGGGTCTTTTAAGAGCCTCTTAGATAGGAACATGGAGCTTAGAAAAATAAAGGGCTACGGACTAGGGAAATTCCAGGCAGTTTTTAGAGTAGGTTACATGGTCAGCACAAGATTGTGGTCTGAAGGGCCTGTAATGTGCTGTAGATGTCTGTTCTGTGCTCTATGTTCTAATTCCTCCAACCTACACCATGTCCATACCTCTCCATCATCCTCACATCCATATGCCTATCCAATGTATGAGAGGTTTTAAGAAATCTTTGTAAATAGTCAATCTATTTAAAATCTGCTGCTTGGGTCTCTCACAGCTATTCTTCCACTCAAACTTCGATTATCATGGGGAGACGAGTGCACCTCCTCCTAGTTGGTGTGGTCTTCAATTTTTGTAAGCCATTAGCTCAGTTGTATGTTCTCTTGTTGATCCCCATGTTAATTTCAACACCACTAGAACACTGTCCAGGAGCTCTGGACTGCCGACAGCAACTTGAATAATTCTGTGGTAAACCACACGTGCAAGAAAATTCTAAAGTTGATGTCAGTTTTATGGAGTAATAATTGTGAACACTGATAGTCTCACTATCATTACCACTGCCAAATCCACGTTAACAACTTTGAACGGCTGACTGAAGACTGACAGTTGACTGAAGACCGATCCTCGTTATCAATCCAATACAAGCCGATTTCACTCCACCGGGCAAAATTTGCTGGAAAATCCGACTTCCGAGGAGTAAATTTTTCAGGGTAAACTTGCCCAGTTGGCCAACATACTGCAGTGTTTTACTTTTTCTGTGGATAAATGTTTAAGTCAAACATTTGACAGCCAGGCTAATTATACTAAACAAACTAAGGGAATCAGAGGAATGGAGTAGGGTTGAGGTGCAGGAGCTGTGATCTGATTGGATAGTGTACTTGACCATGCCTTCTCTGTGTTCAACAAAAGAGGGTTAACTTGAAGAGTAACACACAAAACTGCTGGGGGCACCTAGCAGGTCTGGTAGCCACTCTGCAGAGGAATAAACAGACAACATTTCGGGCTGAGAACCTTCATCAATACTCTCAGCTCAAAATGTCAACTCTTTATTCTCTCCATTGATGCTGCCTGATCTGCTGAGTTCCTCCAGCATTTTGTGTGCACTTCTGTAGATATCCAGATTCTGCAGAATCCCTTGTCTTAAAATGAAGACATTGTTTTAATATATTTTATTTTGCCACGTGCTCATGTGAGTCCATAGAGATAGAGATGGCGTTATTGAAATATATAAAGTTATGAGGGTTTCTAGGCAAGGTAGATAGTTTTCCTAGTGGAAAGAGTACAGAGCCAGGGAGAGGGGTCCTTAGATAAAGAATCAGTTCCTCGTGAATGAGCCAAGAAGGGATTTCCTCTCCCAGAGGCGTGTGAAAGTTTGGAACTTTCTGCCCTAGTCAGTTGTGGCACTGAACGCAATGAAGTCAGGGTTGAACAGATTCTTGGACTATGGGGAAGTCAAGGATAGCAAGTCTGTAAAGGGAGGACATATCCTCAAGTGAAAGCAGAACAAATTAAGAGGGCTCGGAGGGGCAATAGTTTCCGGAGGATAGTGGGTATATCCAAATTAGCAGAGGAAGATATAATTATGACTTTTAAAAGAAACTTAAGTGGGAACATGGATAGGAAAGGTTGGGGTGGGCTTGGGTCATACTGGGCAAGATGGGACTGGCTCAAGTAGATAACTTGGTTGCCAGAGACAAATTGGGCCAAGGGATCTGGTTCCATGCTCTATGGCTCTATAACTCAAGGGTTGTATATACCTCTGGAGCTGAGCCTACGATCAGATCAGCCTTGATGTCAAGGAATGGTATTACAAGTTTAAAGGGCTGACTGACCTACTCTTGTTTCTTATGGGTTCAAAGGTTACAGGGAACTGTGGATCTGAAGCCAACATTGGATTAGCCAATCTGATGAAGGAACTCTTTTTTTATAGGCATCCGTTAGTCTCGCGAGACCATGGATTTGCACCTTGGAAGATTCCTAGGGCGCAGGCCTGGGCAAGGTTGTATGGAAGACCAGCAGCGGCCCATGCTGCAAGTCTCCCCTCTACACGCCACCGATGTTGTCCAAGGGAAGGGCACTAGGGCCGATACAGCTTGGCACCGGTGTCGTCACAGAGCAATGTGTGGTTAAGTGCCTTGCTCAAGGACACAACACGCTGCCTCAGCTGAGGCTCCAACTAGCGACCTTCAGATCACTAGATGAATGCCTTAACCACATGGCCACGCGCCAACACTGAAGGAACTCAGCATCTGCACTAATGCAGGGTACTGAAACTGAAATGTCATTACTTCCTTTCCCCTCAAAGATGCTGCTTGACCCATTGAACTCCTCCAGCAGGTTGCTTGCTACTCCATTTTCCAGTGCCTGAATTCTCCTTTCTTCAGATTAGTCAAGGTGCCAATGAAACCTAACCATCCCTTTAGCCACAAATGGTAGGCTAGCCTTAGGGGGCCAAGCCGCCTCTCCCTGCTCCTTTTCCTTATGAGTTTGGGTTAAGTGTGGAGCTGAGGCCAAAATCAGATTAGTTGATGGTAACCGTCGGATAAGCTGTGATGTCCATGAGTGATAGAACAGGCTCAAATTCCTCTCCTTAACCCCACCCTCTGGCAGAGTATAGGACGAGTGTCCTTGGTCCCATGTGGTGACTTGCTCTGGGTTTTATGTCGTTGCAGGGAGCAGCGCTGGACACCGAATGAGCAGAGCCAAACCCGTGGCTATGCAGTGCTCCTGGAAGGCGGTGCTGCTGCTGGTGGCCGCCTCGCTGGCCGTGCAGTACACGGCCATCCGCACCTTCATCGCCAAGCCTTTCGCCATCTGCCGGGTGGCCAAGCAGCGGGGCGGCTGCGAGCCGGGGACGGGCGCCTCCTGCCAGCCGAGGCTGGGGGATGGGGAGGAGGAGGAGGAGGAGGACAGCGGCGGCGCAAGGAGACATCCGGCCAGCCACATCCTGGTGCTGGCCACCACCCGCAGCGGCTCCTCCTTCATCGGACAGCTGCTGAACCAGCACTCAGACATCTTCTACCTGTTCGAGCCGCTCTACCACGTGCAGACGAGCCTGATCAACACCAGCCTGCGGGTGCGGCCGCCCATCGACGGCCGCCGCCTGCTTCTCGGCGCCTACCGCGACCTGCTGCGAGGCCTCTTCAGCTGCCGCCTGCACGACCTGGAGGCCTACATCCGCCCGGCGCCCGAGCAGCACAGCACCCAGCGCCTGTTCCGCCGCGGCGCCAGCAAGGCGCTGTGCTCACCGCCTGTGTGTGCCGCGTGGCCAACGGACGGGCAGCCCGAGGGCGGGGAGCGGGACAAGGCGGCGGCAGCCAGCGAGCGCTGGGAGGAGGGCGAGTGTGTGCGCCACTGTGGTGCCCTCAACCTGACGCTGGCGTCGGGCGTCTGCCGCCGCCGTCACCACATCGCCATCAAGACGGTGCGCGTGCCCGAGGTGGGCGACGTGCGTGCGCTGCTCGAGGACCCGCGCCTCAATATGAAGGTGATCCAGCTGGTGCGCGACCCCCGCGCCATCCTGGCTTCGCGCATCGACACCTTCCCCGACAGCTTCCGCGCCTGGAAGGTGTGGCGGAACAGCGGCCGCAGGCCCTACAACCTGGACGCCTCGCACCTCAGCGCCACGTGCAGCGACCTGCTTCGCTCGGCCGCCACCGGCCTGGCCCGGCCCCACTGGCTGAAGGGCCGCTACATGCTGGTCCGCTACGAGGACCTGGCCAGGCGGCCCGAGGAGAAGGCGCAGGAGATCTACCGCTTCCTCGGCGCCTCGCTCGACGCCAGCGTGAGGAGGTGGATCCTCAACAACACGAGGGGCGCCGGCGCCTCAGGCAACCACAAGTACGCCACAGTGAGAGACTCAGCCGCCACCGCCGAGGGATGGAGGCTCAAGCTCACCTTCGACATGGTGGAGCTGGTGCAGGACATCTGCAACCTGACCCTGGTGCAGCTGGGCTACAGGATGGTCAGCTCGGTGGAAGAGCTCCGAAACGTCTCCGTAAGTCTGGCTGAAGATAGGACCTTTCTGCCCTATTTGTAATCAGGAATAGTTTGTGCCATTTGGTGATATATTTTTGATATCTATTCTATATATAATATATAAATATATATGAAATGTTCTTACATTGTTGGGTAAGGTTCCCCGTACGCACAGGCAGACACACACGAGCAGGGTTGCCACTCAGAGGGTGCAAACTATATGGAATTTGCTGCCAGATGAGCGGGTCCTGGCTGGTACCACAACGACATTTCGATGACGTTTTCCCTGATGTTGGGGAACCAAGGATTAGAAGGCATGGGTTTTAGGGCGAAGGGGGAAAGGTTTTCGAGGAACCCAAGGGGCAATATTTTCACCCAGAAGATGGAACGAGCTGCCAGAGGAGGTGTTTGAGGCAGGTACATGAAGGGCAGTTGAACAGGTGCATGAAGATGAAATGTTTCGTGGGATGTGGGCCATATAGGACCAGCTTAGATAGATATCTTGGATCAGTATGGACCAGGTGGACTCAAGCGATTACTTCCATGCTATTGGAATATTCCATATATAGAATATAGAATATTCCATGATTCTATTTGGAAATGTGTACAGATAGGAAAGGTTAGAGAGATATGGGCCAAATTTGGGCAATTGGGACTAGCTATGGTTGTCACCTTTGCCAGCATGGAGGAGTTGTGCCAAAGGGCATGTTTCCTTTCTCTACCCTAACTTCTGTTGAATGTATCTTTAGGGGCATTGATCACTTCTCACTACTATGGATCACCTCACCAAATGATTCATCTGCATTGTCTGATAATTCTTGACTACAATCATGCAGACTTTCCTTTCCCATTTGCAATATGTGTACTATGACTATCTAGATTCCACTGTCAATATTCATGCCTTCATCACTGCGGGACACGGGTGCAGTGCGGACAACTGACAAAGTGCAGTTATCACGCAGGGCCTTTATTCCATTCGGTATCACTCCATGCCTATTTTCACAGCGTTTCCCAAACCCACAATCTGCAGAGTCCCTGAAGAAGGAGAAAAGATGCACTGGGATACCGGACCACCAACTACATGTTTCCCTCCAGGCTGCCCTCTGTGACGTACGTGATCCTAAACTGGAAATATATCAGTGTTCCTTCATTATCACCGATTCTCAGTCATAAAACTTTCTCTCCTAGAGCACTGCAGGACTGGTGTTCATTCCATCAATTAGGAATTTGCATTGTTTTTATCAGTGATGATAACATTGTGTAAATCAATAAATAAATAGCAATGTTTGCAAAGAATTGGGGACAAGAAATATTTCAGTCTTGCTTTGATTTTCTCCATGACTTGCCTACAGCTACATTCTGAAGATTAATCCATGCAGACGCCAAAATGATCAGTACAGTTGGCAACCCTAACAGGCACACAAACTTTCAAATTATTCCTGCTGATAGAAGTAAGTTGTGGAGTCATGGGAGATTTCCAGAGAGCTTCTTGGACATGGTGAAAGTTCCAACAATTTTACAAAATATCCCGACTTTTTAATGTGGGTGAATGTGTTTATTAAAAATGTGAAATATTTGAATATTTTTAAATGCATTGTATCTTTCTAAACTGTCAGATGATCTTGAAGAAATCAACATTGAACTATTTTTAATACACCAGGAAGTTTCTCAGATTTCTAACCCCCAACCCCTGCAATGCTCTCTAGGTTTTGGTCAATTATTTTGTACATTGTATTAGAGTTTGTGCCAAACAAATAGTTCGAGTAATTGTGCCTGGGGGACTCTGCTGAAGAACCAACCATTCATTTTAAATAATGTTAAGAGAGGGGAAACCACAGATTTGGCCAGTGTTGTCAAGTATGTTAGCACACAACATGCTGGAGGAGATCAGCAGGTCAAGCAACATCTGTGGAGAGGAATAAGCAGTCAATGTTTCATGCCAAGTCTCTTCCTCGGGATGAAATGTCTCAGCCCAAACGTGGACTGTTTATTTCTCCCCATAGATGCTGCCTGACCTGCTGAGTTTCTCCAACATGTGTATGTGTGTGAGTGTGGATTCTGGATTTCTGGCATCTGCAGAATCTTTTTTTTATGTGTCTGTCAAGTATGTTATCCATTTGCCGCATGTGGCTGATTGACCATACAGATAAGTGGAATGTTGTATTAGATTAGTCAATAACAAATGAGCAACTGACACCATCAGTGCATGCCGTCTCAGTGTTCCTTTGCATGGGGTATGCATGCATATTTTGATAATTTTTCTGTGCCTTGTTGGTAAAAAAAAGTAAGATACAAAAACAAAGTGTGCAAGTGTAACTTCATCATTGTGAATGCTTCACATTCGTCACTGACAGGAGCTGGAGATTTGTCAAACATCTGTGAGTTGCATAGACCTCTGTGTGCGTGCGTGCGTGTGTGTGGTGTGTATTTAAATATATGACTCTGAAGACAATTAGTTCCTGTATTGGAGACATAAGTGACTGACTGCGGTTGCTGGAACCAGTCCAGATGAAGGTACTTGACCCAAAAGATCAAGTGTCAATTTGCCTGACCTGCTGAGTTTCTCAAGCACGTTGCTTGTTGCTAGCGTAGGTATTTATCCTTGTGGCCGCCGTCAGTTTCTACTTGACAACACTGGACAAGCGAAGCGCAAGCCGAGGTCTTTGTGATCTCATGTCATAACTGGCAATTGTTCCAGTTGATTCGAGTCTGAAAGTTTTCAAAGCATTGTGTTCAAATTTTGCTGCCTCCCTCCACACACCTCCTGGAGAATTTACCCTGAGCTTCTGAAAAATGGTGCCTAATCCACAAATGAATGAGACAGCATGTGTTTTTAACTGGTGAATAGCCACAGAAATAATGTGCCAATAACGGAACACCTACTGATATTTATACTGAAAATGGATGACTGGAAGGTATGTTTGGATGGCAGAGATGGACTAGAATATCCTGTGGTTTCTGAGTTTGAAAACCTGCGTGTAAAGTATAAAATATTTATTTAAAAGCAGTTGCCTGAAGAAAGCAACCTGTGAACACCAGCTCTGAATAGACTGTGCTCTACTTCCAAAATGTAGTACCTTCACCTTTGTATCAGAAGTTGAGCGTTCACGTTCCAGTCCATAGTGTGAGCAGAAAATTGGGGGCGTACTCAGAGCAGCTCGGACAGACTGTTGTCCTATGTGAGTGCCATCTTCCCAAGGCAAAATTAAACAGAGGATCAATATTTCAAACAGATAAAAAGTTCTTCCCAATAGTTACCCTTCAATTATCAATACAAGTATTATCCAATCATTATCATGGCATTTCAGTGATCTTTCATGGGGCAGGACAGTAGCGTGACACTTTACAGTCCCCAGCAAAACCAGGTTCAATTCCTGCTGCTGTCCAGGAGGAGTTTTTGTATGTTCTACTCATGACTGCATCAGTTTTTTTTTCTGGCTGCTCCAGTTTAGTCTCACATTCCAAAGACGTACCAGATCAGTAGGTTAATTGGTCACTTGGGATTAATTGGGCAGCACAGGCTTGTTGAGCCAGAAGGGCCTGTTACCGTGCTTAATCCCGAAATAAACACAGAAATAAATCACAATGACTACATTTTTGAAGTATTTCATTGGCTGCAATGTATTTTGTGATACAACAGATGCTATATTAATGCAAGTTTCTATAATTCTATGTTTCTTGCGTTAGGAGCTGGAATTTGCTAGCCAGGGTGCTTGGAAGCTCGGCGGTAAAGAAAGTTAGTCCATATTTCCTAATGTTCACCTCCAGAAATATAATTTAGACCTTATTGCATTGCCTATATGCTTTGGAGTATGACAATGTTCCTTGACACTAAAAGGGTTAAAATCTATCCAGCTGAGGAAAGCTGAGAAACTCGTCTTGAATGTATGTCACTTACGTTGCTTTGGATTCCAGAGTAGGTTATTGTGAATGGAAAATCAATTCCAAAATAAAGTCTTGTGTACTCTGTATTTTACACATTCTGTACGTGTACATTTCTCATCCGTGTACTTACATGCTGGAATTTATTCATACAACCAACTGGAACAAATACAAATTCCTCCGTGGAGCTAGTGTGATATTTTGTTCAATGCCAGTGCTTGTCTAGTCACTCTGCATACATACCCTCCTGTGACTTACTGTCTTCCCAAAGCTTACCCTTCCAGCTTGCTCCAGTGTCCAATGCCATCCTGGTTCACGGAGTGGAGAAAATGGTGCTGGAGAATGATTACCTTCCACATTCCAATAGAAAGAGACAAAAATAAAGTTTCACTTGGAATTGCTGATTGCCAGACTCTCAAAATTAATCAAATGCATACAAAGATTTGTTTTGCTTGCTAGAACTTCATAGGCCTAAACCTTTAGCACTAAAACTAACTGTTGTAGGAAGTCAGTGGGTCTAACTGCATCCCTGGAGGCAGATGGACAGCTGATGTTTCAGTTCGAGACCATACATCAGGGCATCACTTGACCCAAATCTTTTAACAGGTTCAGTCTCCACAGATACCACACAGTAGGCTTATTCAGAAAGTTAGAAGGCATGGGATCCAGGGAAGTTTGGCCAGGTGGATTCAGAATTGGCTTGCCTGCAGAAGGCAGAGGGTGGTGGTGGAGGGAGTACATTCAGATTGGAGGATTGTGACAAGTGGTGTCCCACAAAGATCTGTTCTGGGACCTCTACTTTTCGTGATTTTTATTAACGACCTGGATGTGGAGGTAGAAGGGTGGGTTGGCAAGTTTGCAGATGACACAAAGGTTGGTGGTGTTGTAGATAGTGTGGAGGATTGTCAAAGATTGCAGAGAGCATTGAAAGGATGCAGGAGTGGGCTGAGAAGTGGCAGATGGAGTTCAACCTGGAGAAGTGTGAGGTGGTACACCTTGGAAGGACAAACTCCAAGGCAGAGTACAAAGTAAATGGTAGGATACTTGGTAGTGTAGAGGAGCAGAGGGATCTTGGGGTATATGTCCACAGATCCCTGAAAGTTGCCTCACAGGTGGATAGGGTAGTTAAGAAAGCTTATGGGGTGTTAGCTTTCATAAGTTGAGGGATAGAGTTTAAGAGTCACGATGTAATGATGCAGCTCTATAAAACTCTGGTTAGGCCACACTTGGAGTACTGTGTTCAGTTCTGGTCACCTCACTATAGGAAGGATGTGGAAGCATTGGAAAGGGTACAGAGGAGATTTACCAGGATGCTGCCTGATTTAGAAAGTATGCGTTATGATCAGAGATTAAGGGAGCTAGGGCTTTACTCTTTGGAGAGGAGGAGGATGAGAGGAGACATGATAGAGGTATACAAGATAATGAGAGGAATAGATAGAGTGGATAGCCAGCGCCTCTTCCCCAGGGCACCACTGTTCAATACAAGAGGACATGGCTTTAAGGTAAGGGGTGGGAAGTTCAAGGGGGATATTAGAGGAAGGTTTTTTACTCAGAGAGTGGTTGGTACATGGAATGCACTGCCTGAGTCAGTGGTGGAGGCAGATACATTAGTGAAGTTTAAGAGACTACTAGACAGGTATATGGAGGAATTTAAGGTGGGGGCTTATATGGGAGGCAGGGTTTGAGGGTCGGCACAACATTGTGGGCCAAAGGGCCTGTACTGTGCTGTACTATTCTATGTTCTATATACTGCCTGGCCTGCAGTGTACTCTCAGCTTTTTCTGGTTTTATTTCTGATTTTAATCATCTGCTTGATTTTACACATCATGAAAAAAGGGTTATTGAACTGTAGTGAACTGGACTTATGAGTAAAGAAAGGGACAATAAGTTTTGAAGTTCTCCCTAGACTTTGGAAAAAAAATCTAGCCTTTAAGATGAGATTTCACAACTGAAACTTAAATTGTTTTTGTCATGTTTTTCTGTGGAAAATGGATCGTGGTCAATGAATAATGAAACAAATTTACTGATTATAATCTAGGTGGGAGGAATGCACATAAACTTCAAAGAATAAATAGCTCTTGCTTTAGAAATCAGAAGCCAAGTGACAGGAAAAAGTGAAAAGTTATTTTTGTATTTCAATTCACATAAAATCTTTTCACTAAATGACTAGAGGAGTTTGTTTCAAGGTGCTTTAAAACTGTTGAAAATTCAAAAATATACACAGATAGTCCAGAGAGCATTTTGATATTGACAAAGGATCTAGTGCTTTCCTGGCATATATGACAAAAAAAAACCTCTTCTTGGACTTAAAGCTGGGTACAGATATCAATGATTTTATTGATTTTGATCTTGTTTATGTTTTTGGATAGATCATAGGTTTGTAGATCTTAAAGTTATCTCCCTTTTCCTCCACTATTTGCACTGTCTCACTTGTTAGTGGTTTGGGCTTACAGATATGTTCCAAATATAATATTAACACCAGTATTGGCATGGTTCAATATGAAGATATACACTTGGGATTTATTGCTGCTATTGTCTGGTTTCGGTTCAGTTTCATTGCACAAGTCCATGTATATACAGGTGCACTGAAAAACTTACCTGCAGCAGCATCACAGGTACATAGCATCAAATAAGCAACATTTGCCAGAACAATATTCCAATCACAACCCAAAATAAATCTTTATTCAAAGTAGACAGTCTGAAAATACTCAGCAGTTCAGGTAGCATCTGAGGAGGAGGCGGCCCAACTGACATTTCATGTCGATGAACTTTAAGAACTGATTAAAAGGTCAGTAATTTGAAACGTTACCTTCTTTCCTGCCAGAGTCACTGAGCATTTTCCAACACTTTCTGTATGCAGCTCGGCTTTCTGACATCTGGAGTGTTTTATCCTTGTAACAAATCACAAATTCAGTAAAACTTGTGACTTATGAAGCTGCTTTCCTCTGCAGGCTGTATCTACTGTTCCAAATGTAATAAAATGAAAATATGTGAAATAATATGCAAGTGTATAAAAGGAGATGAAAATAAACCAGTGTAGATTTACTGAATAATATGAACACCGAAACCATGGATCATTAAGTACTGTGATTAGTGGGCTATTGGTTAAATGTAAGACTGAAATTAGAGTGTGGTACAAATGAGTATTAAATTGCCCCAATTTAAACAAAGTAAAAGGTTAAAATAAAAAAGGATTGAGAATAAGCTGAAAGGAATCAACAGGCAACTATGATCAGTGAGTGGAACAAATTATCTCCCGCTCAGTAGGTGTAATGAAAACATTATGCATGTGGTGGAAGGTCTACTGAGTGCTTCAACATACTTATATTTATGAGTTGAGAATGCAGTTGTTCCTTAAACTGACCAAATAATCCTCCTGAAATGGCAATTAATTTGACAAGCTTTGAAATATGAAGTATTTTATCTTCCATGTTGTTCACAGACTAGACCCATTACTTAATGAAAGGAACTTAAAGTTTCTTATTGCCGAGAAATTCATAATCTATATTTCTTGCATTTAAAAAAGTGCTTATTAAGTTCTGTTAGTTCATAACTGCCTTGTTTTGTCAATGGATTATTGATACTTATCATTCTAGATGGGAAGATATAATTTGCGTTAACCGGAGGCCAGCAGCAAACTTTGGTGGTTTCTGGTATGTGCCATAGCAAAATATTTTTTAAAATAAACTTGATATCTTTAGGCTGTGGTTTGCTGCTCAGACTGTTATCTACAATATGGATTTGCAGTTGGCATGATTTTGTACTCTTTGGCTGCAAAACCAACTGCAGTGGCAAGATGGAACCCAAGCACATGCAGACTGAGAAATTCTCCTCTTGGCTGGTAAGCATGGAATTTTTTTTATTATTGTAGCATGTGTAGGAACTGTAGATTTCTCAAAACATTTTAATCAATTCTGCACAAGCTTATGAAGTCGAACAGATCTCGAAGCAGATTTTCTCTGGGTATGACAGCGCAGTGCAATTATATTTCTTGCTCTCTCTCAGACTGTGTGATACCGCCTCCAAAGGAGATGTCGTTCACTCCAGACTCCGGTTACACTGTCACTTTTGGCTAAGCTACAAAACTTGCCAAGGAAAACAAAAATTTGCTTTGCAAATTGTACAACACTCCCAACATTCATGGTTTCATTTTGACTCATTATCTAATAAACACCACAGCATTAGCTTGTAATTGCCTCTTCTACAGCTGGAGTGCATTTTCATTTGAGTGGAATGGGATTGAGCCTTTCTCGGGTGGGACGCACTCTGGTGTTAACTTTATAGTGTAGCCATTCTGCCCATGTGTACATCCTTATGAACTCTCACCTCCTAATGTAGAAGGTTCAAGTCCTGATGCATAGACCTGAGTAGCAGCCTACATTGCAGTCCTTTTGGAGGCATTACATATAACACTACTACAGTATGGGCCATTCAGCCCACAATGTTGTGCCAACCTTTTAATCTACTCCGTGATCAATTTAGCCTTTCTCTCCTACATAGCCCTCCATTTTTCTATCATCCATCTGCTTATTTCAAACCTTCCTATCTGTCTCTTACAGGGCGTTCCACTCATTAACCACTCTGTGTAAAACAAAAATCTTGCCTGTGAGAACTCCCCAATACTATCCTCCAGTCACCTTAAAATTATGCCTCCTGATATTAGCCATTTCCATCCTGGGAAAAAGTCTCTGGCTGTCCACTCAATCTATGCCAATCATCTTGTACATCTCTGTCAAGTTGCCTCTCATCCTCCTTTGCTCTAAAGAGAAAGGTCTAGCTCGTTCAATCTATCCCGATAAAACATGCTCTCTAGTCCAGGTACCATCCTGGTAAATCTCCTCTGCACCTTCTCTAAAGCTTCTACATCTTTCCTATAATGAGGCGACAAGAACCGAACGCAAAATTCCATGTGTGTTCTAACCATGGCTTTGTAGAGCTGCGGCATTACCTCCAGAACTGTGAACTCAAGCCCCCTTTCAGTTAGCCAGATCTGATCTTTCACACGCCAGTTGGATATCGAAGGACGCTTCAAAGAAGGGAGCACAACTCATTCCGAGCAAAATAGAGTGGGAATATATGACAGAGAATTGGGTAGCACTTTTTAAACAATTGCTTAGTTTATGACTATTCCTTAACATGACTTACAAGATCAGGCATAGGTTTTGTCTTCTTCAGATAGTGCCGTGAGATTTTATATTTACCCGAGACAACAGA
This sequence comes from Mobula hypostoma, assembly GCF_963921235.1. Taxonomy (NCBI): domain Eukaryota; kingdom Metazoa; phylum Chordata; class Chondrichthyes; order Myliobatiformes; family Myliobatidae; genus Mobula; species Mobula hypostoma. The sequence goes on from NC_086107.1 coordinate 11,359,760, forward strand.
CACACCTCATTCAATGGCTTGTCCATAAGAACTTTAACTCTGAAAGTATTGCTTTGGAGTGGCAGTCTTGGCTTCTATCCTCAAGTTTCTGAACTGGTACGTACCCATTATCTTGTGAATTCAGGGGTAAGTGCACTGAGAGGCAGCAACGTGCAGAATATGGTCAGGATTCCTGATCAACATGCTTCTGCCATCCGAGCAGTCCCACAACTGGTAGTACCTCCCATGTCATTGTTGCCCGATGACGCTCAGTTCTTTAAAATATATCTGTAGACTCTGTTCCATACAGACCAAGCATTTTCTGCAGATGTAGGGATTTTCCTGCTGGATCCAAATTAGCTGACTATAAGCATTCTGATTACCGTTAATCAGTGTGCTTTTTGATTACAACACAAAAAGCCTATATTAATGTTTAAATATACAGTAGAGGGATCATGGCCAATCAAAAATGATCACACAAAATGACAGGCAAAATACAATCAGCCAGCTTCAAAGTAAATTTATTATCAAAGTACGTATATATACTACCCTGAGATACGTCTTCTTGTAGGCATTCACAGTAGAACAAAGAAATACAATGGAATCATTGAAAAACTACACACAAACAAAATCAAATGATCAAAAAAAAACAGGAAATGCTGGAGATAGTCAGTGGGTCAGGTAGCATCTGTGAAGACAGAATCAGTTAATGCTTCAGTGGGAAGCATTTCTTCAGGCCTGCCTCACACAGTGAGTACCACAGAATCATGGCTAATTAGCTATTCGATGTCAGTCACTTGTGCTGTACGATAGGACCACACACTGCACATTGCTTCTGAAGTTCAGTTCCATTAATTTTAATCAAGTCACACTTCAGAAGTAGAGTTCAGCCTGCAAAGTCAAAGTAAAATTTATTATCGAAGTTCCACATAGTACCTTGAGATTCAATTGTTTGGAGGCATTTAAAGGAAAATAAAGAAATACATCAGGATTTATGAAAAAAGCTATCCTTAAATAGTGACAGGCAACAAGTGTGCAAACGAAGACAAATTGTGCAAATAAAAAGACACTGAGAACGTAAGCAGTCTTTGAGGGTGAGTTTGTAGATTATAGAAACAGTTCGGAGTTGAGGTGAGTAAAGTTATCCACTCTGGTTCAAGAGCCTGATGGTTGAGGGGTAAGAACTGTTCCAGAATCTGGTGGTGTGGGACCTAAGGTAGCAGTGAAAAAAGAGCATGACCTGGATGGTTCAAAGTTCAAAGTGCATTTATTATCAAAGTACGTATACATTATACAACCTTGAGATTCACAGGCAGCCATGAAGCAAGAAACTCAAAAGAATCCATTAAAAAAGCCAACAAACACCCTGAGTTCAGAGAGAGAGAAACAAAACAAATCTTGCAAACAATAAAAGTGAACAAGTAGCATTTAGAAGGAAAGTGAGTCCTCAGGCGAAGCCCAGAGCAGACCCATAGCCTCGGCCTCAGTTCAGCACGTAGCAGAGTGAACATCGCAGAGCCCAAGGACTCAGAGTAGCCAAAGCAGGCCCACAGCCCATTCAGCGACAAGTGGAGTAAAACGTCATGAAACAGCGATCAGAACCAGCTCGACCCTCACCGCTGGTCCCAACACCCTGCCTTTTCCAAATGGTGAGGGTCCTCGATGATCATTGCTGCTTCCTTGTGGCAGCGTTCCACGTCAATCTGCTCAGGGGTGGGGAGGGCTTTGCCTGTGATGCACTGGACTGTGTCCACCACTTTCTGTAGACCTTCCTATTCTTGAACATTGGTGTTTGAATACCTGGCTGTGATGCAGCCAGTTAGGCGACTCCCCACTGCACATCTGTAGAAGGTTGTCAATGTGTTTGGTGATTTGCTGAACCAAACGTCTGAATGTCGAGACACTACCATGCCTCCTTTACTTGCTGGTCCCAGGGCAGATCCTCTGATATGACAATGCCAAGGAATTTAAATCCCCTCATGGACATCCAGCTTCCTCCTGTAGATGGTAATCAGCTCTTCGGTTTTGCTGATGTTGAGTAAGTGGTTGTTGTGGCACCATTCAACCAAAGCTCCAGTCTCCCTCTATATGCAGATGTTATGCACAGGTGTTTGGCGCTTGCAAACCAAACTTCTACCTCGACCGTGATCCACTAGGAGAAACAAAACTGCTGAGGCCAAAATCTGAAAAATTAAGGAGAAAACATTCTCTACAAAATTCCTTTCTGATCCAATCAGCTAATTAAAACCAGGACGAGAGGAGCATTTGGCATAGGTATGAGATGTGAAGAACTAGCAATCAGAAAATACAAAGTACACAGCAAAGCTGGCCTGTTCTGTTTGGGTAGCCCCCAACCTGATGCCATGAACATTGATTTCTCAAACTTCCGGTAATGCCCCTCTAACCCCACAACTTTCCCCATCCTCTTTTCTCTTTCTCACCTTATCTCCTTGCCTGCCCATCACCTCCCTCTAGTGCTCCTCCCCCTTTTCTTTCTTTCACAACTTTTTGTCTTCTCCTGGTAGATTCCCCCTTCTCCAGTCCTGTATCTCTTTCACCAATCAACTTTCCAGCTCTTCACTTCACCCCTCTCCCTCCCAGTTTCACCTGTCACCTTCTGTTTCTCCTTCCCCTCCCCCCCATTTTTAAAAATCTATTCCTCATCTTTTTTTCTCCAATCCTGCTGAAGTCTCGGCCCGAAATGTCAACTGTACCCTTTTCCATAGATGCTGCCAGGCCTGCTGGGTTCCTCCAGCAATTTGTGTGTGTTGCTGTTTCTTCTAGGTTATAGCAAATGGAAATAACACGTCATTGATACTGTTCACAGTATGGAAGTTCAAAGGTTCAAAGCTTCATTTATTATTAAAGTATGTATCCACATACAACTCTGAGATTTGTCCTATTCCAGATAGCCACGAGACAGAGAAAGAACCCCCCACATAAAATGGAACAAGAACATCGACCCCCAATCCCCCTTCCTGGCACGAAACACAAGAACAATCCCCAAATCCCCCTCTCCTCACACAAAAAAAACTAACAGAGCGCAACAAAACATTAACCCCAAACGCCCTTCCCTTGCACAACAAAACAGAAAGGAATGGGTGAAAAACACAGAATATAAAAACCATTAAGTCTGAGTAAGTCCACAGTTCATAAGTGCAATAGTCCAATCCAGAATGCAGAACCACAGTGACATCCTCCTTCATCATCGGAGAGAGTGACACCACGTGAACAAAGAGGCCTACCTGCCTGCCACAACAAGCCACACAGGAATAGGCCCCTCACAGATTCCTTCTCCGGCAGCGATCAAAAGTACATGGTTAAAAGCAAGAACACTGTCTTTTCAGTGTGCAATAAATGCTGTAGGTAGTTAAACCAAGAGCTGTGAAAACAGTTTACTCCTTAACTTTTTTTGAGAATTTGCTGTGCGCTGAATTAGTTCAGGATTTGTTTTCATAATACAATCCTTCAAAAGGTACTTTACTGTTAAATACATGAAGCATTGTGAATAAACAGCTCTTTTTTTCTGTATACAGATACATTGTATCCCGCGGTATTCAATGCATTATAAGGCAGAGGATAATGCCCACAGTGAGAGATACTGCTCTTCCAATGTCTCTGTCTTTCTTTATGCCCCAACCTGTGAGAAACAGCAGGCAACTACACTGCTGATCAAAATTGCTCCACTATTCAGTAAGATCATGTCTGTTCTTGAGAAAGTCAATTTTTCTGTGCAGTAGACCTAAAATTGGATTCTCTGAGTGAACAAAAACCCAGAAAACACAGCCTTCAATAAATTCATTTATGAAGCAAACAGAGCCAATTGAGTTAGAGAATTGCAAAGATTTAGTCCTCCCTGAATAAAGGGCTCTCCCCTCATTTCTGTGCTGCTGCCTGGTGATCCACTGGCAGGTTCTGGAAATGGCCTCTTTGCACAATACCCCTCCATGCCCATGAGAACCATAAGTTCAAAGTAAATTTATTATCAATGTATATAGGCTGCCATATGCAACTGCGAGATTTGTTTTCTTTAGAGCATACACAGGAAATCCAAGAAACGTTATAGAATCAATGAAAGACCACACCCAACAGGATTGACAAACAACCAATGTGCGAAAGACAACCAACTGTGCAACTATTAAAGGAAAAAAAGAGAAGTCCATAGATGTTGGAATAGTTCAGTGATGGGGTGAGTGAAGTTATCCCCACTATTTCAAGAGCCTGATGGCTGTTCTTGAATCTGGTGGTGGGTCCAGAGGTTCCTGGTGGGTACCTTCTTTCTGATGGCAGCAGCAAGAGAAGAATATGGCCTGGATGGTGGGTGTTCTTGATGATTGTTGTTGTTTTCCTATGACGGTGTTCCATGTAGATGTGCTCAATGGTGGGGTGGTCTTTACCCGTGATGGACTGGGCTGTATCCCTAACTTTTTGTAGGATTTTCCATACAAGCGTATTGGAGATTCTATATCAGGCTGTGATGCAACCAATCAATATACTCTCCACCACACATCTATAGAAGTTTGCCAGTTTTAGTTGTCATGCTGAATCATCACAAACTTCTAAGGAAGTCGAGGTGCTGGCATGCTTTCTTCATAATTACACTTACACGCTGGGCCAGGACAGATCCTCTGAAACGCGAACACCGAAAAATTTAAAGTTGCTGATCCCTTTCACCTTGATGAGAACCAGCTCATGGTCATCTCAATTCCTCCTTCTGAAGTCAATAATCAGCTCCTTGGTCTTGCTGATGTAGAGTGAGAAGCTGTTGCTGTGGTGATAAGATTGTCTCCCATCCTTCTATACACCAGTGAGTTCAGAGCAAAATCACACCTTCCCTTCCTCGACCATTTGCGAATGTTTCAACACGTTTGTGCTTGTCATTCCATGAAACTATAAGACACGGGAGCAGAATTAGGCCATTTGGCCCATCGAGTCTACTCTGCTATTCTATCCTGGCTGATTTATTGTTCCTCTCAACCTCATTCTCCTGCGTTCTCCCTGTAACCATTTATGCCCTGACTAATCAAGAACTTATGAACCACCACTTTATGTATACACAATGACCACCCTCCACAGCTGTCCGTGGCAATGAATTCCTTTAATTAGATGGTCTGACTTTCAACCCAACCAAAGGATCCAAAATATTTATTTATTTAGAGATACAGCACAGAACAGGCCTTTCCGGCCCAACAAGCCATGCTGCCCAGCAACCCACCTATTTAACCCTAGCCTACTCACAAGACAATTTTCAATGATTGATTAACTCACGAACCGGTATGTCTTTGGATTGTGGGAGGAAACCTATGTGTTCACAGAGAGGACCTACAAACTCCTTACAGAGGATGCTAGGATTGAACTCTGAACTCCGATGCCTGAGGTGTAACAGTGCCATGGAGTTTTGTTTGCTCCCAGCAAAGTTGTCACTAGTGAAGCATAACATTGACTTGTTGGTGAAGCACAGTGTCAGAATCCGAATTAGGTTTATTATCACCGGCATGTGTCGTGAAATTTGTTAACTTAGCAGCAGCGTTTCAATGCAATACATAATATAGAAGAAAAAAATAAAAATAAAATAAAATAATAAGTAAATAAATAAATAAATAAGTCGACTTGCTGGTAGCAAAACAAAACCACTTACCCTATTAATCGTACTTTTTCTGGTAAACGATCACACCAGTTAATAAACTGTCACTTCCCTTTTGGAGTTGAGCTTTAGAACCACCTGTATGATCTGGCGTATTTGTAGTGTGAACTGAAGTCTCGAAGGTGCAGGATGGATGTGGCGTGGCGTGTACAGGTTGAATAAAGACACTGGGGCCTGGCTTGAGCGCGAGGGATGAGCCAATGTACGGTCATTGCTGGAGCCGCCTTGGAGTCCTGGCCTGAGAGCGAGGAACAAGCTGATGTTTGACTGATTTAAACATTGACCAGATTAGAAAGGTTGGGAATGGGCCAAATCAACATGGTGGGGCCTAGGCCCGACCTGAAAGCGTATCGATGCAGCAGGGCCCAGGTCTGAGAGCAAGGAACGACCCACCGTTCGGCCAATTTAAACGCCGTGCCAGATTGAAAAGGTCAGGGTGTCGGGGCTGGAGGCAAAGGAGGGGCCAGAGGTCAGCTTGCTGCTGCGCGAGGTTTACTCATCTCTGCGCTGAACTGAGGCTGTGGCCTGCAACTAACGGGCTCCTGGATCGGCTGTGACTGGCTTCATGGCTGTGAACTACAGTTCCGAATATTTCTTGCACAATTTGTTTTTCTGTTCTGTATATTGGGTGTTTGTCTTCCTTTTTAAATTGGTTCTGTTAGTTTTCTTTGTTTTGTGTCTGCCTATAAGAAGACAACTCTCCAGGTTCTATATAGTATACATGTTATTCCTCTCCGAGCCGTGTGGCGCATCAGGCTGTTTCTTTAGCGTTTTTGTCTGTCATTTTATGAGGCTGAGCTGCCAGCTCGACGCTCAATTCAGCATGGACGCAACGCGTGAAAGGAACTGGCCAAATTCAAACCGGGGACCATTTACTTTGAAGTCTGGTATGGATGCCACTATACCACTGGCCTACAGTAGAGATACTTCATTAATAAATGTACTTTGAACTTTGTACTCTGCTCTGATCAAAGTCTTGAAGGACATTTCCAATGGCTACCTGGGAGCTGTCCTTACTCATCACAATTGACCACTTCATCCTCCAACAACATCTTCCTATTTTGGCCAGTTTTATTTGTCCCGACAGTTCCAATACAATCAGCCAATTTTCTGCAAAGCTATCTTTTTCTATTTCTCCAAAGTCAGTAAGCACCTTAAGCTCCTTCTACCTAATTCTTACTGCTGTGTTTTATCTAACTATTCTGTCTCATATTTTATGACCTCCTCAACAATGCCTGCACAGGATCAATGGATCCATTCAGCTTAATAATTTATGAACCAATCTTACATGTCATGATCACTTTATTTTGAATTAATATAATTAGCTCTCAGGATATGTCTATCCATATAATTAAGTCTTGCGCATGTGTCTAACAACCATAGAGCTCAAGAACGTGCATGGAGGTGACAAATTTGACATAGCACAAAGAACATATTTACCAAATTACCATTGAAAGAACCTGCCCTCAGGCTCAATATCCAGACTGAAACCATCTCCTTATTTTCATTGAAATTTTCCTCCCTTTACACACCCTTTCCTGGGGGGAAATCTGTTAGATCTAACAACTTTAAGGATTTATCTTGGCGCTGCTGCATCTTTTAATTGTAGATAAAGTTAGTGAATTGAGTAAGATTAAAATAGGCAACTCTCCTAAAAGAAATAAAACAGATACTTTTCACAAACACGAGAAAGTCTGCAGGGGCTGGAAATCCAAGCAACACACACAAAACGCTGGAGTAACTCAGCAGGCCAGGCAGCACCTATGGAAAAGAGTAAACAGCTGATGTTCCAGTCCTGAAGAAGGGTCTTGGCCCGAAACTTTGACTGTTAACTCTCTTCCATAGATGGTGCCTGAAATGCTGAGTTTCTCCAGAATTTTGCTTCTGTTGCAACAGATACTTTTAAAAGCCTTGATGAAAACTGACTGGGCCCATGTGGTTGGTATGGACACCAGAGTGAAGGATCTAAATAAAGTATCTGAAAAGCATGGCAAGAAAGGGAGGTTGGAATGATATAAAATGCAGATACTGGGCCACATCCTACAGAGAAACAGTAAGTGGAACCCGAAGCATTTCCTCAATAATTGCCATCAGGCTCTTGCATAAATGTGGAATTCCTCAACCTTTTCTGGGCTGCACTCTGAGTACAAAATTGCTTAAGTAGTTCAGTATTTTCAAACTTATAGTAATTTTTTAATAAAAATCTTTAAATATAAATTGATTTTGATTGCGTAGTTTCACAGACTTTGTGAAATACTCTTTTTTTGACAGCTTAGAACACAGAACGATGGTGTACAAGATCTCTGAGGATTGTCACCTTGTTATGCGGGAGAGCCCCATGAGATGCTGAGATTCTGAGAGAGCGGTGCCATCCGGAGGTTCGTCATCTGGCGCTTAGCTCCTGTAGCGCACTCAATGGCGGTAAGATCCAGACAAAGAGCGATCCAACCGAGACCTCACTGGCAAAGGTGGTGGAAGTGATGACACGTCACAACAGCAGTGAAGGCAGAGGAGTGAAAGGTTCCCAGCTGTCTGGACCCTGACTTTGATCTGTCAAGGACCACGTGGTGGCCGTCCGTGCGTCAGCCTCCCCACGCTAAACAACATCACGCACAGGTGTTCTCCATTAAGAGAATCCACCTGAACATCCAGGTTACGTGGATCCCAGATCAGCCTCTACAGCCATCTGAGGACCCACCAATAGACAACCCTTTTGGGGAGTATCACACTCAACTCAGGTGATTGCACTACTGTGCAAAAACAGATCCTTCATCCCACAATGTCCATGCTAATCATGAGGCCAGTTGAAACTAATGCCACCTGCCTGCACATGTTCCCCAATCCTCCATTCTCTGCCTGTCTAAATACCTCTTCAGCGTAGCTCTTGTTAAACTGACTCTCAAAGAGTTTTTTTCAGCTGAATTGTGGGCAAGACTTGGTCTGACTACTCCAGAGATGTTACTTACATAGGGAAGTCTCATCAGTCATGTAGGGCATCCAGTAAGTGTTGACTTGGTAGTAGATAGTAGCAGATTTTACAGGAAACTGTGCTGGTCCTTTAAGAACACAGAGACCATAAGACAAAGGAGCAGAAGTCGGCCATTCAGCCCATCAAGTGTGCTCTGCCATTTTATCATGAGCTGATCCATTCTCCCATTTAGTCCTACTCCCCCGCCCTCTCACCATAACCTTTGATGCCCTGGCTACTCAGATACCTATCAATCTCTGTCTTAAATACACCCAATGACTTGACCTCCACTGCCGCCTGTAGCAACAAATTCCATAGATTCACCACCCTCTGGCTAAAAAAATTTCTTCGCATCTCTGTTCTGAATGGGCACCCTTCAATCCTTAAGTCATGCCCTCTCATTCTAGACTCCCCCACCATGAGAAACAACTTTGCCACATCCACTCTGTCCATGCCTTTCAACATTCGATATGTTTCTATGAGGTCTTCCCTCATTCTTCTAAACTCCAAGGAGTACAGTCCAAGAGCGGACAAACGTTCCTTGTATGTTAACCCTCTCATTCCCGGAATCATTCTAGTGAATCTTCTCTGAACCCTCTCCAACGTCAGCACATCCTTTCTTAAATAAGGAGTCCAAAACTGCACACAGTACTCCAAGTGAGGTCTTACCAGTGCCTTATAGAGCCTCAACATCACATTCCTGCTCCTATACTCTATTCCTCTAGAAATGAATGCCAACATTGCATTCGCCTTCTTCACCACCGACTCAACCTGGAGCATAGAACATAGAACATAGAATATTACAGCACAACATAGACCCTTCGGCACACAATGTTGTGCCGACCTTTTAACCTACTCTAAGATCAATTTGCCTTCACCAATCTTGTCATGGTTTGGAGACTTGTGTGCCTCAACGACCCAGAAAGCTATGCTGGCTGGAGTAAAATCCTTGCGCCGTGGCTCGTTAGGGTCACCCATGCCAAACAGATCAAAGGGTAGAGACCAGACTAAGTGTGGTCCACCTGTCCTCCAGATTCGGGGGTTCATCTCAGGCTAACAACCTCGACTGGGCAAAGACATTGTTATTGGAAAAGCAATGAAGAATCCTTAAAGGACACTCATTACTGCCTTAAATGCCAGCACCTTAATGGGCAGTAAAGTAGGTAAGTTCAATTTAACCCTTTCCTCCCACATAACCCTCCATTTTTCAATATCCATGTACCTATCTAAGAGTCACTTAAAAGTCCCTAATTTATCTGCCTCTACCACCATCCCTGGCAGCACATTCCTTGGACCCACCACTCTCCGTGTAAAAAAAAATTACTTCTGTTATCCCCCCTATACTTTCCTCAAAGCATCTTAAAATTATGCCCCCTCGTATTAGCCATTTCCAACCCGGGAAAAAATCTTTGGCTGACTACTCGATCTATGTTTCTTATCTCATACATCTCCATTATGCCACCTCTCATCCTCCCTTGCTCCAAAGAAAAAAGCTTTAACATAAGACATGCTCTCTAATCCAGAACACATCCTAGTAAATCTCCTCTGCACCCTCTCTAAAGTTTCCACATCCTTCCTACAATGAGATGACCAGAACTGAACGCAAGGGTGAAGGTAGATACATTTTTACGTGATCAGCTAATTGAGTGCAATGGGGAACTGGCTCAGAAGAAGAGCTGATGTCCAGTGCAGATCTGTCGTGACCATGGTGAAAGGCAGGGTTAAGGGGCCATGGTTCTTCCACCTATTCCTATTTTTTTGTGTTCTTGTGATACTCAGAGGTGGCTCATACCGTATTTATCACAAAAATCAGTGGAGAGCACACAAGCAGCTTACTACTGGCAAGAAATTCTCCCTCAGTGCTCCCTCTCACTTCAAGTAACACCTTGTCAGAACTGCTTTTCTGCTGTGTTTCCAGTAACTCAATACTGTGTGATACTCGATATGCAGAAACAATGAAATTTGATTGGTTTCTCACTCTTTATAGATTGCATTTCTCCATTGAGAGTTCTTTATAGGGAAATTATCGAAAGTAGATACAGCTTGTGCTGGCCAACTTTTTTCAAGTAAATGGAACATATTTTATCTAAGCTGTTCATGCTGCATCAACTTTCTTCCCACCTCTGTGAACATTTTTGTGCCCTGAGGATGTAAAGTAGCCGGCTGATGGTGTAGTGGCATCCACACTGGACTCTGAGGCAAGTGGTCCTGGGTTCGAATCCAGCCAGCTCCTTGCACGCTTTTCATTCGTGCAGGGTTGAGTGTCGAGCTAGCAACTCGGCCTCGTAAAAAACAGACAAATACTAAAGAAATGGCAAGGTTACTACCCGAAACACCACAAGGCGTGGAAAAGAAAAAATGGATGCAAAGCACATGCATGAGATTTGATTATACTGACAGATGTATCCTGAGTGCTAAATGTAAACTTGTAAAAGTAAACTGATCATGTAGGATTAGTTCAGTAACCATTAAACATATTTAATTCATTATTTTGGGACAAACATCATAATTTAAATATGGACATAGATCTGGAAAATGAAGAAAAACTTGTTTCAAAATTACACTGTTAGTACTGTATGAATAGTTGAGAGTTAACTAACTGAATGTTTTCATGAGCTGGTCATTGTCAGTGCAGTGTCTGAAAAGATATCCACACTTTTCCCTCAATAAAAATAATCTGTGTTTATCAAGAAATACAGAAAGTAGTAAACTATTAGTGCTCAATCTGTTTGTTTTACAAATAACAGAGCATTCATATTCATCCTTGAAATACTTTTTGAAAACTGTATTTTCAGTCAGTGGGCTGAATAGGTTAATTCTGCTCCTCTGCCTTGTGTTTTATGGTCTAAAGTTAGTTCTGGCCAGTTCCCAGATATTTCTGTGGGGAAGTTGGGATTAGACAGAGCAGCAGAACTTTTTCCCATCTATTCTTGTCAAACATTTCTCCATGGAAACAGGATGAACAGCATACCATTGAGGAGTTAGGGATTTGGGACTCAACCAAAATGTAGAATTGGCAGTCTAGTTCATTGGAGTAAATTCTACATTCCCTCCTGCTTGTCTTCAGGCTTGCTATTGATTTACATTTTAATCCCTTAGTTCAGTAACTCAAACTCTGGATCTCTATATTACTTAATTCATTTCCAGTAATTTATCTATTTTCAAGCTGTTCAGATACTGTGGTCAAGTTTGGATGTGTGATGAATCGAAAAGACTCCAATGATTGAAATAAGAATTAGAGACAAAGGAAATACAGTAGAATATATTAGAACCTCAAAAAATACTGAATAAAATCTAAATACAAAATTTGTTGGCACAACCAAGGCATTAAAAAAGTAGGGCAACGCCAAGGTTGACAGACAGGAGAATGTGGCAATGAATGGACTTTTTTTTCAGATTGAAGTGATTTAGCATAATGCTTCCAGGGATTGATTTGTGATCTTGCTCATTTTCAATAGGTGTAAGTTATAGTTTTACCCTGAAGAAGGGTTTCGGCCCAAAATATTGACTGTTTACTCTTTTACATCGCTGCTGCTTGATCTGCAGATTGTCTCGTGTTTGTGAATTGTAGTTTTGCATTGATTTGTGGTCTGTGGGTTCCAATCGCTCCATTGAGCCTCTTCTGTTTTTCAATAAGTTCATGACAGATCTGATTATAGGAGGGGTGATTGATAAGTTCATGGCGTAAAGTAGAAGGAGTCAATTTTAGAAAACATAGCACATTTATTTTTCAACATAGTCCCCTCCTACATTTACACACTTAGTCCAGTGGTCGTGGAGCATACGGATCTTGGACCTCCAGAAAGTGTACACAGCAGGGGTGACTGATAAGTTTGTAGCCTAAGGTAAAAGGAGATGAGTTATACGGGAGGATCCTGAAAGACCTGCTGTACGGGGAACTGGCCTCTGGCAAGAGAGCACAAGGGCGGCCCCATCTTCGTTTCAAAGATGTCTGGAAGAGAGACATGAAGTCACTGAACATGAGCGTCGAGAGGTGGGAGGACATCGCATGCGATCGCTTTCGCTGGGGGCTGGAACTACGCAGAGGTCTAAAAAGAGAAGAAAAGTTGAGGCTTGCTGCTGAAGAAAAGCGCACTCACCAGAAAAACAGCACCAAGACAGCACTCGAGGACAACGCCTTCAAGTGCAGTTGCAGCAGCTGACACTGTCACTCCCGTGTGGGCCACTACAACCACAACAGACGCTGCTCTACCAACACAGACTGAAGCAAGACTTTCCAGGTGCAGGTCCATGGTCTCACGAGACTAACGGATGCCACCAATCACCAGTTGGTCATCCAGTTACAGGAAGGATGTGATGAAGTTGGAAAGAGTTCAAAAAAAGTTCACAAGCACATAACTAGGACTGGAGAGTTTGATTATAAGATGAATCTGGGACTTCTTCCCCTGGACTGTAGCAAGTTGAGAGATGATCTTACAGAGATATACTGTATATAAATCTTGAGCAGCGCAGATAAGGTGGATGATCAGTCTTTTTCTCAAGGCAGGTGAATCTAAAAACACTGGAAATAGAGTTAAAAGTGAGAGGGCAAAGATTTAACAGGGATCTCCAAGAAAAAAACATTTTCACATAGTGGATGGTAGGTATACAGTTGCCAGAGAAAGTTTTAGAGGCGGATACAATTACAATATTTAAAAAAGATATTTATACGGTTAAATGGATAGGAATGGCCAAGAGGGACGTGGGCCAGACACAAGTAAATAGGACTAGCTTAGACAAACATTTGGTTGACATGCACAAGTTGGGTCAAAGAACCTCTTTCTGCATTTTATGGCTCCAAGAGTGATTTTTGACACCTTCGAATTTGTTTTTCTCACCACATTTCCATTGCCATCATTGTTTTGTGGGCAGGCAGGTCAACAGAATCCACATTGCGATTCGGGAAGCAGATCCTTAGCCACCGGATGGAAGTAGTCAACAAGGGAGATCACTTAGCAGGTAATAAGAGAGGACTAGGTGGTTCCCAGGTCTACCAGTCATTGGTACTGATTTTGGTATGACTGAGGTGTGCATCCCTTCAGTCTCTCACTTAAATGACATTGTTTAACAAGGGCTATTGCCTGGATTGTGTGTGATGCCATGGGATCTTGTAGTTATTTCTTCTAGTAAAATGGTGCTGGGTCTCATAAGATGCTATTCCAAGCATTTGTCAAGAGCACTCTGGTGGAGCTAGTTTTCCTTACTCCTTCCTTACCAATCAGGTCTTTCTAGAAGATTGTTTCTTTTCCATTAAGGAGGATAGGTCTAGTTCCTTCTGTAATATGGACCAGAGTTTTATCTACGTTGTCATCTATAACTTCCAGGTTGGGACATATTCAGCAGTGATGCTTACAATGTGCTTATTTTGTATTTTTTGACCCAGTGGGTCACATGTCAGTTTTCCTACAGGGATAGTTGCCAAAATATCACATAAACTTCTTTAGAGCAAATACTCCCTACTTCCCCCATTAAAAGACTGCAATCCCTTCCAGTTTGCCCTTACAGAAAATAATGTACCCACTGCCTAGTACTTTGAGTTGGACACCTCCGGCCTGCTTGATTTCACTTGTCAAATTATCTGTAGAAAATTGATAACCAGATCCTTCACTGCACCAGCATTACTGGACAGCTTATCCAATATTAAGTATAAAATAATCTACGACTGACAAATAAAATCTGGAAGAATGAAGCTATTAAGATTAAGCCTTTTTTTTCACTCCCACAATCGAGTTCACATCCTCCTCTATTGTGCAATTTCACTTTCAGAGTTCACCATACTAATTCTCTTTGACCAAGACACCCATTCTGAATGCTTCATTAACCTTCAGTTCTGTTGTCTGTAAGCAAGCCTTTGGTATAACAAAGTGGTATCCTGGTCTCCAATGTAGAATACTCATTTGTGTTTAAACTTTTCATACATTTAACCCTCCATTTCCCAAATCTCTTCCAGCCTCTGAATTTTAATCTTCAAACCTAGGTCTTGTTTCCTTCCAAACCATCACAAGCAGCCTTAACGGTTGAGAAACCAGTGCTGGGTCATAATACAGCTTGTAACTTTAAGAGCAAAATCCATGCCCACATTCTTGCTGCAGATGAAGCTTTGTACAAATGTGTTGCATGTCAAGTTACTGTACAAACATTAAGAATCCACCACACAATGAAGAACTGTCTGATCAGGTTAGGATGGTAGGTTCCCTGAAGAATGTTAGTGAAAAGTCATGTACCTTTTCTGAAAAAAAAAGTATTTTCTGATTCAAGCCCATAAATAACTTTATTTACTGAATTAAACATAACATGATACTGGGATTTGAACTATGACTTCAGTTGCTTGTTCAGCATTGGTGACTAGAGCAATATTATTCCTGGTCTGTATACTGTGTATCATTCCACAGTCACCATCTGCACACATGGTTAGTTTTAAGCTATGGTCTGGAAATTAATTTTATAGCTTGAACGTCTCATTCAATAGACAGCTGGAATTCTGTGGCTTGGCAAGAAGAACATCAGCTTCTCCAAGTCCAATTGTAGCCATTACAGGTGCTGGTTAAATTGATTTCTTGGAGCTAGTCTGTATCACATCCACTCCACATGATATTTATAGATGAAGATAGTCAACAGGCCCAAATTTATTCATGTAGTTAAAAAAAAATGTCGCAGAATATCTATCTCTATTGTCTTAACTACCCTAATTGCATGATGAACTCATCCATTTTTATTAATATTTTAATGTTTATGTCGATGTGATCCACATCCCAGGTTTACTGGTAACAATGTTTCCATCAATGCAAATATGACTTTCCCAGTATTTGAAAATGTACTGATATTTCAAAGAAAATATGAAGTGTGTAAAGCTAAACATTTTCATTCATGTTGTTTTGAGATTTTTTTAAACTTTATTTCCATTAAAATACAGACTTACAGTCTAATCCATAGCTTTCAGGTGTCATATTTGCAAAAATAGTTCTATTATAGACAAAAACTAAATGTTTTGCAATTTGGTCAACAGAAATCACCTGACTGTTCCAGTCTTAATACAGTAACTTGCCACAGAAATATCAGGTGTACAGAAAAATGATGGAAAGTAACCGTGGAGCAAAAAAAAGAGTGAACAGTGCAAACAGCAACACTCTGTGGTAATAACTGCCTGCTACCAATACCATTTATAGCAGGTAACAATAATGAAAAGTGAGAAGTCAGGCTACTCATGGTAAACTGTAACCAAAACTGCAGTGTTGCGGTATCACACTGCTCCCAATTCGAGCCTGGCTAGCCACGTGAAAGTGGAACACAGTGGAGCAGGAATAAAAGATTTGCTGCATTGTAAAATAATGATTCAAAACCAGGTACTTCTATTCCCAACATAACATTTAAAAATTTTCTGCACCAACATGTTTGAAGCAATATATACCCCAATGTGTTCTAATCCAAATAGCTAAAAAGCAAAAAACTGAAACAGAAAATCAGCCCCTTTATAATTGACATGAACAAAACAAGCATACAAAATACTACTAGAACCAATAAATATATACATGTAGGGAGGAGTTCTTTTTGATGTTGATCAGTTGTTATTTTGTTCCTCCAACCACACAAATAAAATATTTTTGTACATTTTAACTGTGGGTGTCATACATCCTTTATAGATCTGGTGCTTTGACCATCCTTATGCTGCCAATCCTTATGCCAGCAGAAGCCCAGAAGCATAATGTTTTACCTTGTCAGTGGACAGTGTAGAATGGGATCAACTGCTCTGTTTTTCATTGACAGCACACAGAGTGAAGAGATATGGCATGAGCACAGGAGAAACTGGGGTGGGGGAGAAGCGTGGAGGCAGCAAAGTTTCATAAAAGCGCATATCTCACTGGTCGCCCATTAAAACATATACCATGGCGGTGTATCCAAACATGTCCAGGTATACTTAAATCATGATGGTTTTTTTCTATAAGGAAAACATACCCTACAAACCATTCACTTAGTCGGATTTGTCCTTTTTTTTGGATGTAAAGGGAACCTTGCTGGCCATAGCTGAGCCTACAGCACCAACACCAACAGACACTGCTGACACACTTCCTTTCACCAGGCCAACACCAGCCGCTGGTACTGTGGTCACAGCTGTTTTGGTCAACTCCAGACTTTTGCTTCCAACCCAAGCCACACCTCCAAGTGTGGCACCCACCGCTCCTTTTGTCATGCTGTAAAGACCTCCGGTCATTCTCCAGATCATTCCTGGCTCTTGAACATCAAGTTCCTTCTTGGGTTCTGTGGGAATAATTTAAAGAAAATCGAAAGTCATAAATAAGACCAGGCAGATTTGAAATAGCAGCCATAATACATTCAAGACCAAGGTCTGCAGTGGAAACATAAAATAAAAAATGACAAGAGTTCTGAGATTTATTTAAGCTTCTTATCACTCAAGTGCACCAGTCATAACTGCTACCATCCTTGTCTTTCCAATGGTTATTTTCCAGTTCTAATAATCCAGCACTATGCATGATTACATTGAGTGGAGAGTACATTTTCTTTCCCATCAATATTACACCTAATTCAGGTACAAGTACATGCAGATTAAAATGGATGACGTGCATGCAACTTCAGTTCACAGCCATACTTATCATACTGAATTCAAAGGTTAAGTAATGCAAACCAGATTTAAAGTGAAATATTGCCATTGACAGTTTTTCTCTTTGCATGAGAAAACATAACTTTTGTGACTCATAGTTAGTTCTTTTGTACCAGAATTGATTAAAGACTACTCACAGTCTTACTGGGTACAAAATAAAGCTGAATCATCTTTCATATTAGAATGAAGAGACATATTGTCTTTGGTTTATTATATTATACTTGTGAATTCAATACTATCAAAGGATTTTGTTTGTTTTGGAATCACATAATTCACTGTTATTTATTTTTGGTCTTTTATTACTCTAAAGAAATAATAACTAAGGCAATATATTTGTAAAGGTGTTAAGTGGAGGACAGAAATATTTGAGATTTTGCAAATGGCACAAACAAACCATATTCCCATTTGGAATTTAAAATGCCACTAAGATAATAAAAGCAATGGAACAAATTTATGAGGTTGTTAGGGAGACAGAGAATAAGACACCCTAATGTAGCTTGGGTGCCTGACTTTCCTTTCCTGTTGGAATTGTCCAGCCATCTCAACCAATGGTGTTATGTGTTTAAGAGACAATTTTAAGCAAAATGATCAATGCTTAATAACAAACATTCAGTACAGACTGAAAAGTATTATCTAAGTTCTTCATGTTGAGATGTACTGGGAACTAATAACTTGTTTTTGTACAAAATATTTGCTGTAATAAAATGCCCCAACTTGTTTCACACATTACACATCAAATGTAACATGATGGAATGAGACAAACATTGAGTGGTACGTTTGAGAACCGTCTTCAAGAAGAAATTGAGGAAGTGAACTTCAGGTGTTTAGGTGTAAAAGGAAGGGATTTTTTTTGTTACTTTTAATGAAGTTGTACAGAGATATCAAATGCCCATGTAGGCTGTTAACAAATACCATGTATTAATGAGGTTAATGCTCAGTGGAGTAATGCAAAATGATGCATGTACTGTACTGTGCAAAAGTCTTAGGCACCCTAGATTCTTTTATATGGCTTTAGATGGTACGGCCTCCACAGAGCCCTGATCTCAACATCATTGAGCTATCTGTGATTACCTGGAGGGACAAAAGCAAGCAAGACAGCCAAAGTCTGCAGAAGAACTATAGCATTTTCTCCAAGATGCTTGGAACAACCTGCCAGCCGATTTTCTAATAAAACTGCATGGCAATGTAACTAAGAAAATTGATGCAATTTAAAGGCAAAGGGCAGTCACACCAAATATTGATTTGATTTAGTTTTTTACATGTGTATCCATGTGTGGAACCAAAACAGATGGGGGAGATCTTAAATAAATTTTTTGCATCTGAATTACACGGACACAGAGTCTATAGAAGGGAGACAAAGTGGCATCAACTTAATGGGATCCGTACAGATTACAGAGGAGCAAATCAGGGTGGGTAAATCGTCAGGCTCTGACAAGGAGTTCCCTCGGATCCTGTGGGAGGCAAGTGCAGAAATGGCCAGGACCTAGAAGAAATATTTAAATCATCTTTAGCAACAGCAGAGGTACCAGAGGATTGGAAGATAGCCAATGTCATTCTGCTGTTTATAGAAGGCTCTAAACATAAACCAGGAAATTACAGACCATTGTGTCTGGCATGTTGTGGGAAGCTATTGGAAGGTATTTTAAGGGACTGGATATATTAGTATTTGAATAGACATGGACTGATTAAGGATAGTCGTGCATGGTTTAGTGCATGGTAGGTCACGTCTAACCAAACTTATAGAGTCTGAGGAAGTCACCAGAAAAGTGGATGAAGGCAAGATAGTGGATGTTCTCTACATGGACTTTAGCAAGGCATTTGACAAGGTCCTGCATGAGAGGTTGATTAAAAGGGTTCAGTCACTTGGCATTCAAGGTGAGGAAGTAAACTGAATTAGACATTGGCTTTGTGGGACAAGTCAGAGAATGGTAGTAGATAGTGGCCTCTCTGATTAGAGGCCTCTGACTAGTTATGTGCCACCAGGATCGGTGTTGGGTCCTTTGTTGTTTGTCATCAATATCAATGACCTAGATGATAAGGTGGTCAACTGGATCAGCAAATTTGCGGATGACACCAAGACTGGCAGTGTAGTGGACAGTGAGGAAGGCTATCATGGCGTGCAGAGGAATTTGCCAGCTGGAAAAATGGACTGAAAAATGGCAGATGGAATTTAATGCAGACACGTGCAAAGTTTGGCACTTTGGTAGAATCCACCTGGGTAGGTCTTACACAATGAACAGTAGGGCACTGAGGAATGTGGTAGAACAAAGGGAT
The DNA here is from genome assembly GCF_963921235.1 of Mobula hypostoma. Lineage (NCBI taxonomy): Eukaryota > Metazoa > Chordata > Chondrichthyes > Myliobatiformes > Myliobatidae > Mobula > Mobula hypostoma. The sequence continues at coordinate 11,379,242 of NC_086107.1, forward strand.
CTGGGAATACAGGTCCATAATTTGTTGAAAGTGGCGTCACAGGTAGACAGGTTCATAAATAATGCTTTTGGCACATTGGCCTTCATAACTCAGTGCAATGAGTACAGAAAATGGGATTTTATGTTGAAGTTGTATAAGACATTGGTGAGACTTAATCTGGAGTAGTTTGTACAGGTTTGGTCACCTACCTACAGGAAAGATGTAAGCAAGGTTGAAAGAGCACAAGCAACTGTCCAAACAACCAGAACTGGAGAAGCAAGGGATACTGAATGAAGGTAGAGCTAGAGGAAGTTACAGAAATTGTTGGGGCCCTAGAAGAAATATTTAAATCATCCTTAACAACAGGAGAGGTACCAGAGGTACTCATTATACTTCCAGCTGGGAGTCTTTCTATGGTGCATAGATAAAAAAAATGGGTAAGAGCAGGCGTTGGATGCCTATTACAGAACGATTTGAACACAGAGATACGAATTTTACCAGAAGCATATCATCTGCTTATTCACACAACTGATATCTTCTCTCCCCATTATAGAGCAAGCAAAAGCTCTCCCAATAATGTGCATTTTTGGTACTGATATTGGTATTGGTCTATTATTGTCACATGCATTAAGATCCAGTGAAAAGCTGTTCGTACAGATCAAACCACCATGTAGCACACTCAGGCAGAACAGAGTAAAAGAATAACAATGCAGAATTAAGTGTAAACACTACAGAAAATATGCAGTGTAGGTGAACAATAACAAAGTACATTGTGATGTTAAGAGTCTATCTTATCATACAAGAGATCCATTCAAGAGTCTAAGAACAGTGAGTTAGAAGCTGTCCTTAAGCCTAGTGGTATGTGTTTTCAGGCTTTTGCATCTTCTGCCCAATGGAATAGGGGAGAAAGGAGAACATCTGGGGTGGGTGGAGTCTTCGATTATGCTGGCTGCTTTACTGAGGCAGTGAGTATAGACAGAGTCTATAGATGGGAGGCTGGTTTCTGTGATACACTGAGCTGCATTCACAATTTGATTCAGTTTCTTGTGGTCATGTGCAGAATAGTTGCCATACCAACCCATTATGCTTCCAGCTGAGATTCTTTCTATGGTGTATAAATTTAGAAAAATGGGTAAGAGTCAGTGTTGGATGCCATTTTTTTTTAACCTCTTGAGGAAGTAGAAGCATTAGTAAGCTTTCTTGGCCAATGGATTAACATAGCTGCAACAGGACAGGCTACTGGTAGAGTTCACTCCCTGGAACTTGATACTATTAATGTTAATACTTTTAATATAGACAGGAGTATGTGCACTGCGCCCCTTCCTTAAGTCAAGGCCAGTTCTTTTGTTGACATTGAGGGAAAGGCAATTGTCATAACAAAACCAATTTTTCAAGCCATTTTTGAATACCTGCTATCTGGATGGATCATGGCTTGGTATGGCAATGGCAACTGCTCCTCATATCACTACACAAAATTGCAGAGAGTTGTGACACAGCTGATCATAATACACATTTCAGTCTGTAAATTTTATATTTGAAGGCCATTTCAACTGCACAATTCAAAGAGAATTGAATATATAGATTCAATTCTTCAGTAAGTGTTATAGTCTTATATCACTCCAAGACTCAAAGATGAGTTTTGCACATTTGACAGAAGTTTCAAGAGTGCATGTTAGTACTCATTTATTTTAAATTATAGTCAATGCAAACACTTGGCAGTATAGATGATAATACCACTAGAATCTTATACATTTCATGTGATAATTTTTTATTCTTCTATACACCAATAAGTATATCCCAACTTGCTTGACCTTTCTTCATACGTCACTGCCTTCATTCTGGATATCAATCTAGTGAACTTTCTCCACACTGACTTCAAATCAAGTGCATCTTTGTATAATTATATAGATCAGAACTGCATGCAGTACTCCAAATGTGATCATGCCAGCACCTGGCAAAGTTCCATAATAAATTCCATTAGATTTTCTAATTACCTGCTCTATCTGCATGTTAACCTTTAGTGTTTCATTTACTGGGATTCCCATATCCTTCGATGCTGAAAATTGCGTCGCCTCGCTCGATTTAAATAATAGCCTGCTTTTTCATTCTTCCATCTGAAGAGAATAACCAAACATTTTTCCACGTACTCCATCTGCCAACTTCTTACACACTCAATCTATCTTTAGCTCACTGTTCCCCCTGACAACTTGTTAACCCTCTTATTTTTATGTCAGCAAACAACACTGACTGAAGTAAACTGGTTCTTTATCTAAGTCATCAATATTGACTGTAAACTGCACCAGGCATTCACTGCCAATCCATTTATCCCAGCTCCTCTTCTGTAAGTAAGCCTTTCCCCTTTCCATGCCAGTATATTACCTCCAAATCCTGTCTTGGTGGTCTTGAACTCCACCTTTTACATTACACCTTGTTGATTCCCTTTGCAAATTACAAATATACTACATCATTGCTTCCCTTTATTCACCATATTATATTCTCAAAGATTTCTAGCACATTTACCATAAACAATTTTGTTTTCATGACACTACATTGATTTGAAATAAGCTACATCACCTTCAGCCAATTAATGCACAGAAAGGTTTCCCAAACTGCAATAGGTTGTGGGTGTATTTGGGACATTGAGTGACGGTTAAATATTAGTCATATAAAAAAAGCACTGCTCTTGAACATTTCTATACATCCATACAAAAAGGTCTTGGTTTGACATTTCTTGAAAGCAAAGCACTTTCTTCAATGGAACAGAAGGGAGGAAGATTGCCTCTGTAAACTGGTAGTGGATTCAAGTAAATGAGAAGTGTCACCGTGGCAACATACAATTTACCAACAGAATTCCTAAATGTCCGTTGCAGAGTAGTAGGAAGTTCTTGCAATTTATGGGGAAATATTCTCAGCACCTTTAATGAACTCAGGATGTCCCAAGGCACTTTATAAATGAAATACTTTGAAATTAAAAAAACAGCTATTTTTATGAGAAATAATGATTTGCATTTAACAAACTCAGCAAATACTGTGATAAGAAAACTAATCTTTCTGAGGATGTTGAACCAGGGATAGATATTGATCAAGGCATTAGGGCAACTGCTCTATTCTTTAAAACATTCACACAGGGCACTTTTATGACACTTGAGAGAGCAGAAAGATCTTTGCTTTATGGATAATCTGAAATATGTTAATACACACAAAAATGCTGGAGGAACTCAGCAGATCAGGTAGCACCTATGGACCTGATGAATTCCACCAAGAATTTGTGTGTTGCTCAAGACTTCCAGCATCTGCAGAATCTTGTGCATGTGAAATATATCATCCACAACACAATCGTACAGGAAAGCATTTTGCTTTGTTTGTTCATTTTCAGGTGTATGGCAAATTCTCAGCCTGAAATGTCGACTAGTTTTTTCCATACATGCTGCCTGACCTGCTGAGTTCCTCTAGCATTTTGTGTGTGTTGCTTTGGATTTCCAGCATCTGCTGAACTTCTCGTATTTATGGCAAATGTTTATTGTCAAGCACCAGTGCCAGTTCAGAGACAACCACACTGCTGTCACATGTAGGGCAGAGATGGAAAGATTCCTCCCAAAAGGATGTTTGGTAAACCAGAAGGGGTTTTATAGCAATCCAGGCATTTCATTAAGACCAGCTGTTTTTAATGTGTCATATTCCAAATTATTATTAAATCCAGTAAAGGATAAGGGTAAGCAATAGATAAAGTATTAACTCCTTATATTCTTCTGGGCAGCCTCCTACCTGATGGCATGAACATCAATTTCTGAAACTTCCGGTCATTGCCCCACCGTCACCATTCCCGTTTCCCTCTCCAACCTTATCTCCTCACCTGTCCATTACTTCACTCTGGTGCTCCTTCCCCTTCCCTTTCTTCCATAGTCTTCTACCCTCTCCTTTCAGATTCCTCCTTCTTCAGACCTTTATCTCTTTCACCAATTAACTTCCCAGCTTTTACTTCATTCCTTCCCCACTCCCTGTTTCACCTATCACCTACCACTTTGTACTTCTTCCTCTCCCCCAACCTTCTTGCTCAGACTTCTCTCGTTTTTTTTTTCAGTCCCCATGAAGGGTCTTGGCCGAAAACATCAACAGTTTACTCTTTTCCATAAATGGTCCCTAGTCTGCTGAGTTCCTCCATCAGTGTGTGTGTGTTGCTTGGACTTCCAGCATCTGCAGATTTTCTCATCTCTGAACTTGTCTCTGGAGTGGTGATCCAGGCTTATGGATTTGATCATTTAACCTCTAAGCTGTCAGCTGAGAAAGCACTCACAGCAGGTCTTGACACAGCCTTCCCAATTCACAGATGACATTGCTGGTCACCAAACCACACCTGATTATGTTAAATAATCTTGGATTATAAATCAAGCAATGTTGCTTATTCCTGGGAAGAGTTAATGGGAATGTAGAGAGAATAAAGCATTATTAATGTAAATGTGTGAACAGCACAGACTCAGTGGGCTGAAGGACACATTTCCATGCTATGCCTCTATGACATGTATTCCTCAATGAGTTTAGGGGAAGTTGATTGGTTCAGTTTTGTGGGTCAGCATGGGGTAGTAGCAAAGAAAATGAAGTTTGCATTGATGCATGTTTACAGCTGCCAACAAATGAATCTTCTCTTGGTGGAGATCTGATAGACAGATACACAGAGGTGGAAAGAATGTTGTTCTCTAGTGTTTCCACTGAAGCTGCAAGCAGACAGCAATTCATTCCAGTGAGAAGGGATTTGAAATACTAAGTCTCCAAGGTGGAGCAAAAGACTGTCACAATTGAAAGCATCTCCTGTTGAATGGGAGTACCTAAAAACATCTTACACAAACTGTTTGAAGTATACTTCTCTTTTAGCAATCAGTCAGTGAACTACTGGACTGCAGGTTATGGAAAAACCCATCAAGTGCTAGCCAATGGCATTCATACAATGTCAGGATTTGCTCTACACCTGTTTATGATATTCATCTCCTACTGTGTCACTATTGCATGGATCGATGAGGCTATTAGTGATCTATATCACTATGAGATAAATTAGTTGAACATGGCAATGACATATAGACAATTAATATTCAAATCAACTGTTGTCAGATATCCACTGCTTCACTGTCAATTCAATCCTGATGCAGGGTACCCCTTTGCCTTGACAGATGATGTCCGTTTGACCTGTTACATTCCTCCAGCAACTTGTTTTCATGCATCCACAGTAAGTGTTTTTAAAGATTAGATTAACTTTATTTCGCATGGCCAAGTGGTTAAGGCGTTTGTCTAGTGATTTGAAGGTCGCTAGTTCAAGCCTTGGCTGAGGCAGCATGTGTGTCCTTGAGCAAGGCACTTAACCACACATTGCTCTGCGACGACACCAGTGCCAAGCTGTATGGGTCCTAATGCCCTTCCCTTGGACAACATCAGTGGCGTGGAGAGGGGAGACTTGGAGAGGGCAACTGCTGGTCTTCCATACAACCTTGCCCCGGAAACCTTCCAAGGCACAAATCCATGGTCTCATGAGACTGACGGATGCCTATAAAATCACATATACATTGAAACATGGAGTATATGGGGTATCCAGGAAGGGGTAGCTCCTCTAGTGAAGGGGTTTGTGTCAATTTTGGGCAGCCCACTCAACCTTTGAGCCCCATTGGACACAGCTCTCACCTGTGGCTCCAAATAGCATTTTGCATGCGACAGCAGCCACATCCTGCTTTGACAGGCGGGCTAAACCAAGTGAGGGTAACAGGGATCTCATACCCTGGTGAGGCAGAGACATGCCTGTCCTAGTATGTGAAAGTCAGCTTCAGTGGACTGGGTGGATGAGTTCCAATAGCCAGGAAGGTGGTTCTGCAATGCTCCGTAGAAAGCGAAGGGCATGACAAGCCACAGTAGTAGTCATGGTCATCTACTACAACCAAGGATGACCCCAGTTTGTGACAACTACTCGTACTACTGGACCTTGACTTCCAAGGTCGAGAGAGTGGAACTGCCCCAGTGTAACTGCTTTTCCACTTTAAAAACTCTTCTGCACAGATCTGCTGTCATTGTTGGATACAAGAGACAAGCGACATCGAAACATACAGTGAAATGCGTCATTCGTGTCAAATCAAATCAGCGAGGATCGTGCTGGACAGCCCGGAAGTGTTGCCACACTTCCAGCACCAGCATGAATTGTCCACAATCATTAATTGTAACCATACAACTTTGGAATGTGGGAGGAAACTGTAATACCCATAGGAAACCCATGTGGTTCAGACAGCAGTGGGAATTGACCCCAATGGGTGGTCGCTGGTGCCGTAAAACAATGCACTGTGTTGCACACTTTGCACAAAGTTGACAAGATAATAACTGCAATAATTTCACTGACATGCACATGATGATTTTTTAAAAACAATAAGCAATAATTATTGCTAACCAAGATCTCAGCTCTGTTTAAAGTAATTTTACAAATGAAGAGGCATATTCCTTCAGAAACAACACTAATTTTTTTCCATCTTAGGACTTGAGATATTTACTGAGTGGATCCATTTCAGGTACAAACTTCTATTTACTATAAACCCACTGACTTTCACAGCTGCTGAGTACAGATATTTAAATAGTTTTAACTATTCTGCCTCCTTTTTTCTTCTTTACAACAATCTGCAATTTCTAATTTTCACTTTTTTTCTGTACCTTATTTAAATCTTATTCATACTTGCCTTTTTTTGTTAATATTTTGCATTGCAATTTGGTCAGTTTATTGATTGAAGAGCCTCACACATAGATTACACTGTTCCCCCATACAGGATGATGTAGAAGAGCGAGCACCACATTAGAGCTACCCTGCCACCTAAAGCTGTGGAAATATTTTGTGAATGACTATCAACAAGACATAAACTGAACCTTGCTCTGCAAAATACAAAATACAAACCACCTAGAAATCCTTGTGAGAAGCCGAGAACCCGGGGTGGAAAGGGGGCAAAGAAGTCTTGTTTGCTTCATTTTACATCTGAACATACAAAATAGGACCAGCAGGCTAGTTGACCCCTCGAGCCTGATACACAATTTAATAAATTCATGGCAAATCTAATTGCAAGCTCAACTCTGTAGTCCTACCTATCCAGAATTTCACCCTTTATCAAGTAACTATCTATCCACTCATCCATTTTTGCCTTAAAAATAATCAACCATTCTGCTTCCACCATTCTGCAAGGGGAGTTCGAAAGGCTCATTACTCTAAGAGAAAAGTTTTACTTCATCCCTATATCTACCTTAATTTTTATTATTTCTGTTTCTGCACTATTTTTAAATTTAACTATTTAATACACACACACACACATAATTATTTTACCATTTTTATCATGTATTGCATTGTACTGCTGCTGCTAAATTAATGAATTTCACAACATATGTTGGGAATATTAAACCTGACCTGATTAATGGGCAACCCCTTATTTTAATGTGTGTGTTACCTAGTTCTCGATTTCCCTCAATAGAAAACATCCTCTCCATATCCACCCTGTGAAGACCCCTTGGCTCTTACAGGTTTCCATCAAATCCTCTTCCGCTCTTCTAAACTCCAGCAGATACAAACCGAGCATGTCCAATTATTCATCAACCCAACCCTTCCAACTTCCCTTCTAATTGCAAATTGCAGTTTAACCCATGTAACAAGCCAAACTAAAAAAGTTGGAACTATAAGAATATTTTCTGCATTGTTTTGACTTGAAATACAAGTCCAATAACAAACAGAAGTAAATACAAGAGGGAAATTGATTGGATATAAAGATTTTCCTTCAAATTTGATGACAACCAAGGCTCTAAGAAAACCACTGGCAAGAAATTGGATGCAGCAGGAAGCAGACCAAATTACAGGATTAAATGTTCAATTACTTTGCTCCAGAAGAATATAATGATTTGCACCCTGGAGATAAGTGAAATTATGTGATGTGATAAAGATAACCGCAGCTCAATTCATCATATTCAGACAACTACAAAAAATTCTGACTCTTTGTTAAATACTTTTATACTTTCTCACAACATGGGAGGAAGCCATTTGGCTCACTTTGTTCAAGCCAGTTCTCAGAGTAATTCCATTCAATGGAGAGCCACCTTATCCATTGACACTTTAATTTCCCTGTACCTATTCTCTCTCATGCCCATCAACTTCCCAATTGTACTCCCCATAAGGGCAACTTATAACATTCAATTACGCACTTGAACAACATGTCCTTCAGATGTGGGGTGAAACCCATGGGGCTGAGAATGGAAACTGAGAAAATGAAAGGACATGAAGAATAAATAAGGATTAGTTTAATTGTAAACTTACCAAGCACCTTAAAGTTTAAGGAGCCGTGGGGCTAGAATCAGTTTCTCTCCACATCAGAAGGACATGTTTGGTAGGTTAATTGGTTGCTGGAATTATAAAGCAACAGGACGAACTGAAGCAAGGAACTGAGAAAATCAAATTGAAATTCAAATTTAATTGTCATTCAACCATACACATGAATACATACAAATGAAACAGCGTTTCTCTGGGGCCAACATACAAAACAACGTACCAACAGTCATACACAGTGTAGCCCCCCGGCCAGCTCCAGGGTCGCTCAGCTTGCTGTCGTCTAGAGAAACAGCCCTCAGCCCTGCCAAACTGGGTAACAGTTTGTGTGGATGCTGTGTGATGTACCCCACCCTGCCCAAATAACAGACAATACACCAGATACGATTAAATGATTTACAGTTTATAGATATTACTGGATCTATATAATTAATAGAGAATAAAATATAAAAGGAAAGTTATAAGGCACCACACTTATCGAAGTTCAATCTCTTCATGCACAAACAGCTGGAGCTCAGGACCCTCCTTCTTCACCCTGCAATTCCTTCGGACCATCTCGACCTGCCGCCTGGGACCAACAATGGTGGTCGATCAGACGCTCCACTCGAGTCCGTCTCCATCTCCTCTCCTCGCCGAACGCCCTCCTCGGGGTCCGACCCCGTTAGTGGATTCACAGCACCTGGTCCATCCTCTGTCTCTCTCTCCCGCCTTCTCCCCAAAAACCCGCGCATCACAATATCTTACAGACACACAGAAAGCATAACAACTATCCCAATTGGTTCATTCGTCCTCTTATCAATAGATAATCCAAAACTAACTGCTAGTGGGAGGACTTTCTCAGCATTTAACGTAACAAGGAAGCCATTTTAATTAGCCTATGCAGTTAACATAAAAGAAGAAACCCCTTACAACAGCAAAAAAATGATAACAGTAAAACACGCAGTCACAAAATAAATAATAATATAGCTCAAGTCCCCAAGTGTCATGGCTTGTAGATCGATGTTGCATGGCATGTTGTCCCGGAGTCACGTTTCTGCACACACAAGCCCAAGTTCCTCATATTGCACCTGTGCAGCTACAGACGAATGCAATCTAGCTCCTCTTCCACCAAGCAAACAATGGAGAGCAGCACTGACCGGGGGTGGAGGGGGGGTTGCTGGACCACTCAACAACCTAGCATCCCCATTGTCGGTCTCGCCAATGAACCAGTGAACTGGACTTGCACTATTTTACACTACCAATCTCCTACAGGGCCTTGTGATCCCAAGAAAAAAGCCCACAAGAAAAAAAGAAACACTTGCACCGTTTGCTGGACCACACACTGCCTCTGATGCCTTCTTCCTTAGGATGCTGTAGCAAGCAGCAGCAACACAGTACACAACAAATCCATCTTTACCACTATTGTGCAACTTGACGTTATTACTTGATGTTCTTAATGTCCAGCAGTGTCTTGCAATCATTAAAAGCATGTAAAGGAGGAACAATTACACCTTTGTTTGGTCCAGAGAGGCTGCTGCGACTGAGCACGCCACCAATTTACTGGAACATAATTAAAGGATATAAAGAATAAATAGAGATTAATTACATTGCAAATTTACCAAGAACTGTCTGAAAAGTTTACGGAGTTTTTGACTACAAGCATTAACTTTGTGGTGATTTTAATCCTTCGTTTTATTCAGTGTCAGTAAGCTTGATGGGTGGATTGATTTTTCAAGCAGTAGTGAAAGAACCTGGCACTTGCTCAGAATTCTCTGTTCCTTCGTTCTGCAGTGCAGAGTGCAAAGAAATCCAGAGCAATGTGATGCTCCTCCACAGCGGATCTGTGCAAATATAGTTTCACCAGAACCAATTACACATAAGAATCCTTTCTGAAGCATGGCGACTAAACAATTCAGTTCCAGTTAGAACATTTAATTCAAACTAAATCATGTATAGAAAGCTAAATAATGAGCAGAAAAATATACACCGAATGATGATATATTAGATTCAAAAAGCAAACAAAAAATGTTTAGAAATTTAAAGTCTCTTAAAATATGTACACATCTGAAGAAACTTCAATGATCATTTTTGATATATTGTGTAGTTTTTAAAAATTTACTCTGCCAGAAGCACTTCATTTTCTGGCTTGTTTCATGGGTAAGATGTTGCAGCTTCATGCCTTCCATGTATTTGAAAACTTTCTGTCATTGAGAATAATACACATAAAATGCCTGAGGAACTCAGCAGGTCAGGCAGAATCTGGGCAGAAGAATAAATAGTCAGTGTTTCAGACTGAGACCTTAATCAGGATTGTCAATGAGAAACTGTGGAACCAAAACTCCTGGAGGACCACAACTCAGACAGCAACTCTAGATTTACACCTTTAACTATGTAGAGGCACTGGAAATTGTCCTCCTACATTCTTTAGTAAGGTTGAGAACTTCACTGTTATTCTTAACTACAAAAAATGAGCTACTGTGGACATTGTAACTACTGCTGAAGAACATAATTTTCTAAGCTAGTAGCTTGGACTTTGCATAGCTATTGATCAGGGTATATTCTTTTGCAAAAAGGCAAGAAATAAACAGATCTGCTTCTTTCATTCAATCATTTCTGTCAGTTCTCCCTTGAAGAAATTAAAGGGGTTAAAGAGTAATTTCTATGTTGCTAACACACCAGTGGATGCAGTGGACTAATTATACTCTGTTTTCTGAACATGCTAGATATTGTTCTCTAAATTGCTAGACCAAGGTTTAAATAAAGAATCGCCTAATGAGACAATGTCCTGAAGCAGGTTCTTAGAAGGAACGGGAACTATCCATGCTAAGCAGGTTCTTAGAACAATGATTTGCTAATGATCAATTACCTTATAAGTACCTTATGTTACTGTTGCTGGGGAAGTAATGAAGACATTGCGCAATTGCTTAACAAGTGTATGCGACTACATGTGTATAAAAGAGCTATGCTTGTACAAGTAATTAGAGACCCCGATGCAGATTCCAAGAGAGTGCTGAAGGAGGGTTCTCTCTAGTAGCAAGCTACTAATAAAAAAGCTGTTGCTTTATCTTCCATAGTGCTGTGTGTTCTGGCATCGGGTAACGGGGAATAATTAGAAGTAAGGTTTAACAATTTGGAGAGCCAGCCAGAGTCCAAGACGAGGCACCCCCGTGAGACGGCGTCAGTGATCAGCTCGGTGGCAATGACCTGAGACGGATGGGCCCACAAGGTAAGATTTACCTTGATCTCTCTCATTAATTGTCCACCTTGACGACCCCTTCGTCTGGTGGGCAATCCTCTGACGGACTCCTGAAGAACCACAGTTAAATTACTCGTGTACTATGGTAAATAAGAAGGTGGGGTTCGAGTCCCCACTGAATATTGAGACGTTCAAGTCCTTGAGTTATAGGGGTTCGAGTCCCTGCCAAAGATTAAGAGGTTCAAGTCCTCATGAAGGTAAGATTGGGGTTTGAGTGGGGTTCGAGTCCTCATTCATAGTCTTAGAGGGTGGGAGAGTACAGAGGCTGCCTCTCTCAGTATCAACACCCATCCTTAGATCGGTTGTTAAGAGGGGAAATCCCCCACGCGAAGGTCAGGACCCTGAAGTGGGTGTGAGGGAGACAGAGAGGTGGCTGAAGTCTCAGTGGACGAACAAAAAGCCATGGGTCAGACCCTGGATAGGTCAGGAAACAATACCCCTTTGCATAAAACGTGCAAAGATGATCCAGAAAAGGAAATTAATTATAGGCGACTATCAGCATGCTTGAACAAAAAATTGGGAAATGACATTCGGCCCTTATGAGGCACTTGGGATGTGGAAAAATGTATCAAAGCAGAGGAGGCAATGTGGAAATGAAATTCAGGGGGAAAATGGAAAATTTTAATGTCAACATGGAGAAAACGGCCGAGGAATTAACCAATAAGTATAGACAAAGTAGTTGGGAACGCAGTGCACGTAGAAGAGGATTAGTATATGTGATAGGGAAGGCAAATCCAAGCCATGGGAAGTGTTCAAGTATCAGTCTGAGGAGCATGATAAAGGAAAGAAAAGGAGGGAGAAAACGGGAGAAGGAACCGGACGGGGACATGAGGGTGCTAATTACAATAGACAATAGACAATAGGTGCAGGAGTAGGCCATTCGGCCCTTCAAGCCAGCACCGCCATTCACTGTGATCATGGCTGATCATCCACAATCAGCATCCAGTTCCTGCCTTATCCCCATAACCTTTGATTCCGCTATCTTTAAGAGCTCTATCCATCTCTTTTTTGAAAGCATCCAGAGAATTGGCCTCCAAAGCCTTCTGGAGTAGAGCATTCCATATATCCACCACTCTCTGGGTGAAAAAGTTCTTCCTCAACTCCATTCTAAATGGCCTACCCCTAATTCTTAAACTGTGGCCTCTAGTTCTGGACTCACCCATCAGCGGGAACATGCTTTCTGCCTCCAGCATGTCCAATCCCTTAATAATCTTATATGTTTCAATAAGATCCCCTCTCAGCCTTCTAAATTCCAGAATATACAAGCCCAGTCGCTCCAATCTTTCGACATATGACAGTCATGCCATCCTGGGAATTAACCTTGTGAACCTATGCTACACTCCCTCAATAGCAAGAATGTCCTTCCTCAAATCTGGAGACCAAAACTGCACACAGCACTCCAAGTGTGGTCTCACCAGGGCCCTGTACAGCTGCAGAAGGACCTCTTTGCTCTTATACTCAATTCCCCTTGTTATGAAGGCCAGCATGCCATTAGCTTTCTTCACTGCCTGCTGTACTTGCATGCTTGCTTTCAGTGACTGATGTACAAGAACACCTAGATCTCGTTGTGCTTCCCTTTTTCCTAAATTGACTCCATTTAGATAATAATCTGCCTTCCGGTTCTTACCACCAAAGTGGATAACCTCACACTTATCCACATTAAACTGCATCTGCCATGCATCTGCCCACTCACCCAGCCTGTCCAAATCACCCTGCATTCTCATAACATCCTCCCCACATTTCACACTGCCACCCAGCTTTGTGTCATCGGCAAATTTGCTGATATTACTTTTAATTCCCTCATCTAAATCATTAATATATATTGTAAACCGCTGCAGTCCCAGCACTGAACCCTGCGGTACCCCACTGGTCACCGCCTGCCATTCTGAAAGGGATCCGTTAATCGCTACTCTTTGTTTTCTGTCAGCCAGCCAATTTTCAATCTATGTCAGTACTCTGCCCCCAATACCATGTGCCCTAATTTTGCCCACTAATCTCCTATGTGAGACTTTATCAAAGGCTTTCTGAAAGTCCAGGTACACTACATCCACCGGCTCTCCCTTGTCCATTTTCATAGTTACATCCTCAAAAAATTCCAGAAGATTAGTCAAGCACGATTTCCCCTTCATAAATCCATGCTGACTCGGACCAATCCTGTTACTACTAACCAGGTGTCTTGTAATTTCATCTTTTATAATTGACTCCAGCATCTTTCCCACCACCGACGTCAGGCTAACTGGTCTATAATTCCCTGTTTTCTCTCTTGCTCCCTTCTTGAAGAGAGGGACAACATTAGCCACCCTCCAATCCACAGGAACTGATCCTGAATCTATAGAATATTGGAAAATGATTACCAATGTGTCCACGATTTCTAAAGCCACCTCCTTAAGTACCCTGGGACGCAGACCATCAGGTCCCGGGGACTTATCAGCCTTCAGACCCAACAGCCTATCCAACATCATTTCCTGCCTAATATAAATTTCCTTCAATTCATCCATTACCCAGGTCCTTTGGCCACTATTACATCTGGGAGATTGTTTGTGTCTTCCCTAGTGAAGACAGATCCAAAGTACCTGTTCAACTCGACTGCCATTTCCTTGTTCCCCATAATGAATTCACCCGCTTCTGTCTTCAAGGGCCCAATTTTGGTCCTAACAATTTTTTTCCTCTTCACATACCTAAACAAGCTTTTACTATCCTCCTTTATATTCTTGGCTAGTTTACCTTCGTACCTCATTTTCTCTCCGCTTATTGCCTTTTTAGTTACCTTCTGTTGCTCTTTAAAAGTTTCCTAATCCTCCAGCTTCCCACTTGTCTTCGCTATGTTATACCTCTTCTCTTCTATTTTTACACTGCCCATTACTTCCCTTGTCAGCCACGGCCTCCCCTTACTCCCCCTAGGATCTTTCTTCCTCTTTGGAATGAACTGATCCTGCACCTTCCGCATTATTCCCAGAAACACTTGCCATTGCTGTTCCACTGTCATCCCTGCTAAGGTATTGTTCCATTGAACTTTGGCCAGCTCCTCCCTCATAGCACCATAGTTCCTTTTGTTCAACTGTAATACTGACACTTCCAAGTTTCCCTTCTCCCTCTCAAATTGTAGATTAAAACTTATCACATTATGGTCACTACCTCCTAATGGCTCCTTTACCTCGAGGTCCCTGATCAAATCCAGTTCATTGCACAACACTAAATCTAGAATTGCGTTCTCTCTGGTAGGATCCAGTACAAGCTGTTCTAAGAATCCATCTCGGAGGGACTCCACAAACTCCCTTTCTTGGGGTCCAGTACCAACCTGATTCCTCCAGTCTACCTGCATGTTGAAGTCCCCCATAACAAGAGTAAAACGGAGGTACCTCCGGACATGTCTGGATTGCCCATGTTGTTCCAAAACGAGACCAATGACACAGACGAAATGGAGGAGGATTGGTTAGTGCGACCCACAGCCCCCTGGTTATCCTCGCCTTCCGCAACCACAGGCATCACAACTGCCACCCCCGTACTCCCCCCAAGGCCAGGAACAGAATCGGGAGATGGGACAATTCACCAACCCCATAGCAGGCAGAACTAGGAGTCAATCTAAACAGCAGTCAAAGGAAAAGCTCTCCCAACTGCCAGTGTCCAAAGGAAGGGGCAGAAGGAGGAATTGTTTGGTAGGAGATGGACCCTTGATAGACCCAGATGAGGAATACGATGATGACGATCCTTTTAGGCTAGGGGCCCCGAGTGCTAGGATTCCCCAACTGTTGCCAACCTGAATTGTCCCTAATCTCCATGGGAATGCTCAGCACCCTACTCTCCAGGTTTATACTCCCTGAAAACCACATGAAATCGTTATGATTATGGGAAAGGCGCCCAAACGAAAAACCAATCCAGATGATTTAAGCTTAAACAGGAGCTGGCTAGTGCCCCCGCCCTAGGGCACGCTCTTTATGATCGTCCTTTCCAGTTATTCGTCAGTATCTTGGAAGGCGGCACTACAGCAGTCCTTACTCAAATTCACGGGGATAGGAAACGGCCAGTAGCGTACTACTCTACGCGTCTAGATCCAGTAGCAAGGGACCTGCCACCATGCCCACAAATACTCCCAGCCATTTATTCCCTGGTAATGGCCGCCTCAAATGTCACTTTGCAGCAGCCGGTGGTCATATATTCTTTGCATACTATTAGTGCACTTTTGACCTCCCATCAGACCCAACACCTCACCCAAGCTAGGTTGAGTAGCTACGAGATAGCACTCCTTAATAACCCACTTCTCACCTTTGCCTACTGTACTACCATCAATCCTGCCACCTTTTTAGGAAGCTCACCTGAAGACCTCACGGACCTGCCCCATGACTGTTTAACGAGAAACCATTTCTTGACCACACCTCACCTGGACCTCTCCGACAAGGCTTTTTCATCTGCGGATTTAACTTTCTACGTTGATGGTACCTCCTCTATCTCTGAACAGGGAACCCGCCTTAGTGGCTATGCCATTGTGAATGACTCGGCTGTGGTCGAGTCAGCATCCTTACAACCTTCTGTCTCAGCACAAAAGATGGAACTATTTGCCTTGACGAAAGTCTGTATATTGGTCAAGGATAAAGTGGCCAATATTTTCACCGACTCCCGTTACGCTTTTGGAGGGGGTCATGACTTCGGGCAATTGTGGGCCCACCGGGGATTCCTCACTTCCGCAGGGACCCCTATCCAGAATGCCTCGTAAGTAAAAAACCTCCTCAGTGCCATCCTCCTCCCAAAACAATTGGCTATCATTAAGTGCTCAGCGCATCTCTCCAACTCCTCTACAGTTACCCAAGGTAATAATCGGGCGGACAGGGAAGCCAAACTAACAGCGCAGACTGCCATTTATATTGTCTCCATGGCTGAGAAATTGGCTTTGGCCTGCAAGCCGACCATAACAACGAAGGGTATTCCTGACATGGACACTGTACAACTACAGGGGACGCCCCTGATTCTGAAAAACGAATCTGGAAGACGCATGGGTGTTCACACTCTGCGTCCGAGAGCCTCTGGCTCACTCCAGTTGGCCAAGTATGTATACCTGATGCTTTGTTACCAATGCTTATTGATTGCCTGCAAGGAGGGAATGAGTAACATTTTATTATGCACCTGGTGGCACCCTAGATTGGAAGAGGCGGCACAAGAGAAAATACGATCATGTATGATATGCCAACAAACAAATGCGGGAAAAGGAATAAAATGTGCCCCAGGAAAAGTCTCCTTGCCAAGTGGTCCTTTAGAATGTATTCAGCTTGATTTTATTGAACTACCGCGTGTACACTGTTAAAAGTATTGTTTAGTGATTGTAGATGTGTTCAGTGGATGGATTGAAGCCTTTCCGACTACCAATAATAAAGCTTCCATGGTGGTAAGGTTATTACTACAGAGATTATGCCAAGATTCAGGGTACCCAGACAGCTAAGTTCGGACAGTGGTCCTCATTTTGTGGAAAAAATAAATGAAGAGTTATGCGAGGCGCTGCACATTAAACCGCAGTTTCATTGTGCCTACCACTCGAAAGCTGCAGGAGTAGTGGAACGGGCTAACGGCACCCTGAAAAATAAGCTGGCTAAGTTAATGTCCGAAACCAGACTGAACTGGCCGAAGGTCCTTCTGTTAGCTTTGTATCATATGAGGAATACTCCCCATTCCACTACTGGAGTATCACCAGCTGAAATTGTTTATGGACGTTCTGGAAGGACCCCATGGGATGCTAACACGCAGCCTCCCACCCAAGTTGACCTTAATGTCATGGGGGATAAATTGCAAAGGTATTTCAAGCAATTAACATCCTCTCTAAAGTTTCTTCATTCTCAGGTGCAGGAGGCATTTAAGCCACAGGAAAAACCAGAGGCGGAGTGGCCAGATCTGAAAATTGGAGATTCGGTATTGATAAGGGATTGGGAGCGCCCCAAGCTTGGATCCCAGTGGAAAGAACCATTCCAGATACTTCTGCAAACATTGACGGCCGTTAAGGTTGAACGGCACAGCCACTGGATCCACCTAAGTGATTGTAAACGATGGGCTCTGCAGGTGGACTAAAGACTACTAATGGACTTTCCAATGTTATAATTGCCTCCATGGTATTAAGCCTCGAGGACAATTTATTTTATAAGACTCATATACATTTGCATGGAAATCGAACTGTATGCTATCCGCTGCCCAGTCAGTAGAAGCATTATTTGTGGCCACTCCTGGGTGGAAGCCACGTCCCCTGTATACTGCAGATACTTCAAGTGCACCTTGTGAGGGAGTAACAGGGAGTTTTAGGAGAGGAACGATGGGAAGGTGCATAGAGCTAATAGATTCCAAGGCCTGGTTCCCGGATTGTGCAGGAATCAGACCCAGAAACGAGAGCCGTAAAGGCAATGGTACAACCCGCTCCGATCAAAGGAGCTACCCCTTCTGCTTTACAGGAAAGGGATGGGGGTGTGTCTATGCAACGGTCCTCACCAATTCCTCCTGCATCCAGAGACAGTGTGCAAGCAGACACTGGCAGCTCCGTGATGGGTGGTTCACGTGCACCTGTAATGAAGAAAGGTGCATGAATGTCACCCGGGGCCGGCACTTCATGTGCGGATACTGTAATGGCACCCATGTTAGTGGCCCTAGCGTGGGAAATCCAGAATGGACATATCCATTGGACCCTCACCAAATGGGGCTCAGTGGTGGGAACATCACCGACCCCCGGAATTGGTACAACAAACAGTACAACACCAGAACTGGTAATGGGACTAAAATAGGTAATGCAACCATACCGGGGAAGATCAAGTGCTACAGAGCGAAGAAAGGATTTGTGTTTCTCCTTAATGGGACCTTCACCACAGCCACCCTGATTCTCCCCGTCCTATTTGCTGTAGGGACAATAGGACCACTTACTATCCCACGTCCACAGAGGGCGCGTGCCCGCTGCAGAATAGTTACCTGAGCCATTAGTAAAGACAGGAAGGACCCAGTAACTCTGGGATCCTCCCTTGGCTGCTGGGTTCCTGGGGGCTCTGTCCCTCGGAGGCTTGGCAGCAGTAATAGCCTCAAAAAACAGTAACTATCTTATCTGAGGTCTAACAATCCTAGGAAACAGTACGGTAGAAGGACTGGAGGCCATTAACAGAGAATTGGCAGAATTAAGGCTCGGCACAACAGAACAGGTATGCAGTGGATTATCAGTTGGCCCAGCACGGGGGTGGGGTGGTGCACTATAGTAGGACATAAGCGTATCACTCATGTTACCGATGAATCATACAATATAACCCATGCCATCCAGTCTATTAAGAAACAATTGGATGACTTCAGGCAGGGTCCTAAGAAAGGAGATGTCTGGCTAGGGTGGTTACTGGGAGGATCCTGGGGATCCTATCTACTGCATGGGCTAGTTATTCATTGTATGCTGTGTATTAATAACTTGCTTAAATACTGGCTGTAAGATTCTTATGGATAAGCTGGCAGCGCCCTTCTCAGCCCCCATTTAGTTAGTTATCATGGAATGATAAAAGGAGGGAATGAAGAAATTAAAGGGGTTAAAGAGTAATTTCGATGTTGCTGACACACCAGAGGATGCAGTGGACTAATTATACACTGTTTTCTGAACATGCTAGACATTGTTCTCTAAGTTGCTAGACCAAGGTTTAAGTAAAGAATCGCTTGATGAGACAATGTCCTGAAGCAGGTTCTTAGAAGTAAACAGGAACTATCCATGCTAAGCAGGTTCTTAGAACAATGATCGCTTATGATGAGTCTGAGTACAGAGAGGAAATTAAGAACCTGCTGGCGTGGTGCGAAGACAATAACCTATCCCTCAACGTCAGCAAGACGAAGGAATTGATTGTTGACTTCAGAAGGAGTAGCGGACCACATGACCCAATTTACACTGGTGGTACGCAAGTGGAACAAGTCAAAAGCTTTAAGTTCCTTGGGGTCAATATCACAAGTGACCTGACTTGGTCCAACCAAGCAGAGTCCACTGCCAAGAAGGCCCACCAGCACCTTTACTTCCTGAGAAAACTAAAGAAATTAGTAAATAAGGTGCTTGAGGAGTATAAGAAGTGCAAGAAAATACTTAAGAAAGAAATCAGGAGGGCTAAAAGAAGACACGAGGTTGCCTTGGCAGTCAAAGTGAAGGATAATCCAAAGAGCTTTTACAGGTATATTAAGAGCAAAAGGATTGTAAGGGATAAAATCGGTTCTCTTGAAGATCAGAGTGGTCGGCTATGTGCGGAACCAAAGGAAATGGGGGAGATCTTAAATAGGTTTTTTGCGTCTGTGTTTACTATGGAAACTGGCATGAAGTCTATGGAATTAAGGGAAACAAGTAGTGAGATCATGGAAACTGTACAGATCGAAAAGGAGGAGGTCCTTGCTGTCTTGAGGAAAATTAAAGTGGATAAATCCCCGGGACCTGACAGGGTGTTCCCTCGGACCTTGAAGGAGACTAGTGTGGAAATTGCAGGGGCCCTGGCTGAAATATTTAAAATGTCGCTGTCTACAGGTGAGGTGCTGGAGGATTGGAGAGCACCTCATGTTGTTCCGTTGTTTGTAAAAGGATCGAAAAGTAATCCGGGAAATTATAGGCCAGTAAGTTTAACGTCGGTAGTAGGTAAGTTATTGGAGGGAACACTAAGAGACAGAATCTACAAGCATTTGGATAGACTGGGACTTATTAGGGAGAGTCAACATGGCTTTGTGCGTGGTAGGTCATGTTTGACCAATCTATTGCAGTTTTTCGAGGAGGTTACCAGGAAAGTGGATGAAGGGAAGACAGTGAATATTGTCTACATGGACTTCAGTAAGGCCTTTGACAAGGTCCCGCATGGGAGGTTAGTTAGGAAAATTCAGTCGCTAGGTATACATGGAGAGGTGGTAAATTGGATTAGACATTGGCTCGATGGAAGAAGCCAGAGAATGGTGGTAGAGAATTGCTTCTCTGAGTGGAGGCCTGTGACTAGTGGTGTGCCACAGGGATCAGTGCTGGGTCCAATGTTATTTGTCATCTATATCAATGATCTGGATGATAATGTGGTAAATTGGATCAGCAAGTTTGCTGATGATATAAAGATTGGAGGTGTAGCAGACAGTGAGGAAGGTTTTCAGAGCCTGCAGAGCGACTTGGACCAGGTGGAAAAATGGGCTAAAAAATGGCAGATGCAGTTTGATACTGACAAGTGTGAGGTATTGCACGTTGGAAGGACAAACCAACGTAGAACATACAGGGTTAATGGTAAGGCACTGAGGAGTGCAGTGGGATCTGGGAATACAGATACAAAGTTCCCTAAAAGTGGCGTCACAGGTAGATAGGGTCGTAAAGAGAGCTTTTGGTACATTGGCCTTTATTAATCAAAGTATTGAGTATAAGAGCTGGAATGTTATGATGAGGTTGTATAAGGCATTGGTGAGGCCGAATCTGGAGTATTGTGTTCAGTTTTGGTCACCAAATTACAGGAAGGATATAAATAAGGTTGAAAGAGTGCAGAGAAGGTTTATAAGGATGTTGCCGGGACTTGAGAAACTCAGTTACAGAGAAAGGTTGAATAGGTTGGGACTTTATTCCCTGGAGCGTAGAAGAATGAGGGGAGATTTGATAGAGGTATATAAAATTATGATGGGTATAGATAGAGTGAATGCAAGCAGGCTTTTTCCACTGAGGCAAGGAGAGAAAAAAACCAGAGGACATGGGTTTAGGATGAGGGGGGAAAAGTTTAAAGGGAACATTAGGGGGGGCTTCTTCACACAGAGAGTGGTGGGAGTATGGAATGAGCTGCCAGACGAGGTGGTAAATGCGGGTTCTTTTTTAACATTTAAGAATAAATTGGACAGATACATGGATGGGAGGTGTATGGAGGGATATGGTCCGTGTGCAGGTCAGTGGGACTAGGCAGAAAATGGTTCGGCACAGCCAAGAAGGGCCAAAAGGCCTGTTTCTGTGCTGTAGTTTCTATGGTTTCTATTTGGCCTGTCCCCTAAAACCCTCACTAATTTTTATAGATGCACCATAGAAAGCATTCTTCTAAGGTGCATCACAACCTGGTATGGAAGTTGTCCCGTCCAAGACCGAAAGAAGCTTCAGAAAATCGTAACACGGCATAGCACATCACACAAACCAATCTCCCGTCCGTGGACTCACTTTACTCTGCACGCTGTCAGAGCAGTACTGCCAGGATAATCAAGGACACGGCCCACCCAGCCAACACACTTTTCATCCCTCTTCCCTCTGGGAGAAGGTTCAGGAGCTTGAAGACTCATACGGCTAGATTTGGGAACAGCTTCTTTCCAACTGTGATAAGACTGCTGAAGGGATCATGACCCAGATCTGGGCCGTACCCTCCAAATATCTGGACCTGCCTCTCGGTTTTTTTTGCACTACCTTACTTCCCATTTTTCTATTTTCTATTTATGACTTATAACTAAATTTATAATATTTACTAATTTTAACTATTTTTAATATCTTTAATATTTAATATTTGTAATCTAGGGAGTGTGAAGTGCAGAATCAAATATCGCTGTGATGATTGTACGTTCTAGTACCAATTGTTTGGCGACAATAAAGTATAAAGTATAATGATCAATTACATTATGAGTATCTTATGTTACCGTTGCTGGGCAAGTAATGAAGAAATTGCGCAATTGCTTAACAAGTATATGCGACTACATGTGTATAAAAGAGCTATGCTTGTACAAGTAATTACAGACCCTGATGCAGAATCCAAGAGAGTGCTGAAGGAAGGTTCTCTCTAGTAGCGAGCTACTAATAAAAAAGCTGTTGCTTTATCTTCTGTAGTACTGTGTGCTCTTGCATCGGGTAACGGGCAATAATTAGAAGTAAGGTTTAACACCCTCAACATTTTTATGATATGCTCTGCACATTGAAATACATGCAAGTATTGAGTTTGCTATTGCTAAAATAATGCCTGTTTTTGGATAGAAGTTGTCAAAAATGATTTTGAAAAAGCTATCAGCAGTATCTATTGACCAATTTTTTTTAGATCTTCCATTACCACCCATTTTTAGTTTGCACCCAAATACATTTGAGAGTTAATCTCAAATGTCTTTCACTTTTTTGGACGTGTGTCATTAAATAAACAACTTTTCTTTTCCTGTTTTGAGATCAACAGGCTAACGGTACATTATTGGAAGTCTGGCTTTTGTTTTCACTCATCATCTTTGGCCAGCACCCAAAACTTAAATCTGCAGTAAATCAGATTCAAAATTTAAGTGTTGAACAATGCAAAGCATGTAACTCTTTTACAACAAACAATCTGGAGGAATTCATCAGACTAATTGCAGGGTTTCATCTCCAAAATTTCAATAATTCTTTTCCCCTCTCAAATGCTGCTTAACCTACTGAGTTCTTCCAAAAGATTGCTGCTCTAGATTCCAGCATCTGCAGTCTCTTCTGCTCCATGTAGCTCTTTTATATTCCCCGTTAGAATAAATCATTGGATCCACATGGAAGATGATAAATTATTTAAAATCTCTTAATATTACATGTCTAAAATGAAACTTTCAGGTTTGCAAAACTAGTTCGCATAAGAAAATGCAAAGTAATTCCTGGAACAGAATAAGGTATACTATCATTTGTAGAACACTTTGTACTACGTTCATAAATAGAATAATTCTCAGCTGTAACCAATCTACTGGCATTTCAATGCTTTATTATGGATAAATTTGATGACAAGTACAGTGGATTTCAGTTAATTGGGCCAACAGTTAATTGGGGCAGCCATTTATTTGCGACACTATGACACTTAACTGGGGCAGTAAACTGTTGCTAGACAGTTTTTAACTAGTATCAGTTGTGTGACTGTCAGACACTATACCGTGCTTACAGGAATCAGTTTTTAAATAGCGTCAGTTGCGTGTGTTTATGTTCAAAAAGCAGTTATTTTTAACACTGATAGTTGGCGAAAAACAAGCAGTAAGACAATCCAGAACTGTTTTGCTCCCTGCAGTTTCAAGCATTCAGACCTGGAGATGCCAGAGATGGCCAGGAGTGAAAATAAAATGATTTCACTACTTCTACAAATTAGGAATTACTAAGAATTTGAAGGCATCTTGAATGTTACAATGAAAATGAAGATTTGCAGGATCCAATAATCTAAAGCATTGTATAAGGCAGTTCATTATTGGGACACATTAGGACCAATTAAGCGGCTGCCCCAATTTGCCACAGTTTCATGGAAATAGTTAAAATGTATAAAAAAGTCAAGATACCATTTAACCGAGTAACAATTTATATAAATAGGTATCTGTACTGATATTGTTCATTAGCAGTCAATCAAAAGAAAACGGCAGATGAATTCCTCCATCAATAACTATTAGGAACTAATACACAGTTTTATAGTACCATAGAGGTATTGGTAGTGTTCTAATTTATTCTGTATTTCATTTAAATACACAAATTGCAACAGGGTCTTGTAATCTCATTACAAATGTCCAAGACAACCATCCAACCGTATACAAGTCCAGCTCCATCAATATCAAGCAACTCGCAGAATGGATAGTCCCGCAGTACTTGATGTTCTTACTATTCAGCAGACTTGTGATCATGAAAAATCTATACAAGATGAACAAATACACCTTTGATTGGACCCAGAATGTCGGGGGCGTCCGAACATGCCGCCATCTTACCCGAAGAAACCTCCATCCTAAAAGCCTACAATGAGATAACTGATTTTCTGATAAATATGTTGAAGTGCAGTCTCATATCTTCCAAGAACTGAAAATCTTATGGGATCTGGACAATATTTAAGCCTAGGCTGATATATGGCAAGTAGTAATTTCACTACATAACTACTGGACAAGTACTAAAGTTAGAAAATACAAACATTTTCTTTTAATCTTTAATGGCACTCTCATTGCTAAGATTCAAAAAACCTCCACAGAGTTTTATGCTGAAATTTAATACCATCATTCCCACAATCCTGACTGAGAAGTTGCAGAACCTGGGCCTCTGTACCTCCCTCTGCAACTGGATCCTCAACTTCCTACCAGAAGACCACAATCTGCGCGGATTGCTGGTAACATATCCTCCGCGCTGACGATCAACACTGGTGCACCCCAGGGGTATGAGCTTAGCCCACCACTCTACTCTCTATATACATATGACTGTGTGGCTAGGCATAGTTCAAACACCATCTATAAATTTGCTGACGATACAACCATTTTTGGTAAAATCTCAGGTGGTAACAAGAGGGCGTACAGGAGTGAGATATGCCAACTAGTGGAGTGGTGCCATAACAACAACCTGGCACTCAACATCAGTAAGATGAAAGAGCTGATTGTGGACTTCAGGAAGGGTAAGACGAAGGAACACATACCAATCCTTATAGAGGGATCAGAAGTAGAGAGAGTAAGCAGTTTCAAATTCCTGGGTATCAAGATCTCTGAGGATCTAACCTGCTCCTAACATATAGATGTAGTTATAAAGAAGGCAAGACAGTGGCTATACTTCATTAGGAGTTTGAAGAGATCTGGCATGTGAACAAATACACTCAAAAACTTCTATAGATGTACCATGCAGAGCATTCTGACAGGCTGTTTCACTGTCTGGTATGGGGGGGTGGGGGGGGGCTATTGCACAGGACCGAAAAAAGCTGCAGAGGTTTGTAAATTCAGTCAGCTCCATCTTGGGTACTAGCCTACAAAGTACCCAGGACATCTTCAAGGAGCAGTGTCTCAGAAAAGCAGCATCCATTATTAAGGACCTCCAGCACCCAGGGCATGCCCTTTTCTCACTGTTAACATCAGGTAGGAGGTACAGAAGCCTGAAGGCATATACTCAGTGATTCAGGAACAGCTTCTTCCCCTTTGCCATCCGATTCCTAAATGGACATTGAACCCTTGGACACTGAACCCTTGGACACTACCTCACTTTTATTTAATATACACTATTTCTGGTTTTTGCATGTTTTTAAATCAATTCAATATATGCATTCTGTAATTGTTTTACTTATATATTTATTTTTATTTAATTTATTTTTTTTTCTCTTCTATATTACATATGCATTGAACTGCTGCTGCTAAGTTAACAAATTTCACGTCACATACCGGTAATAATAAACCTGATTCTGATTTCTAACCCTCTCTACCACTGATCTTACAATAAACACTGGGTCATGGAACTTTGATTTCCTTCTCCTGAAGTCTACAATCAGTTCCTTGGTCTTGCTGACATTGAGTGAGAGGTTGTTGTTATGACAACACTCAGCCCAAGTTTTCAGTCTCCCCCTTATATGCCAATTCATCACCACTTTTGATATGATCCACAACAGTGGTGTCATCAGTAAATTTGAATATGGTGCTGGAGCTGTGCCTAGCATAGGTGTAAAGCGAGTAAGAGCAGGGGGTTGAGTATACAGCCCCATGGTGCACCTGTGCTGATGGAGATTGTGGAGGAGATGTTTTTGCCCATCCGAATTGACTGGGATCTATAAGTGAGGAACTCCAAAATCCAATTGCACAAGGAGGTATTGAGGTCAAGGTCTCAGAGCTTATTGATTAATTTTGAGGGGATCATGGTATTAAATACTGAACTATAATTGATAAAGAACATCCTGATGTATGCACCAATGGTCCAGGGTTGTGTGAAGAGCAATGAGATGGCATCTGCTGTGGATCTGTCGCTCTGGTAGGCAAATTGTTGAAGATCCAAGTCATCTCTCAGGTAGGAGCTTCTATGTTCCATCACCAGCCTCTCGAAACACTTCATCACTGTGGGCAAAAGTCATAGAGGCAGATCACCACCTTCTTCTTGGGCACTGGCATAACTGAAGCCTGCTTGAAGCAGTTGAGTACCACACACTGCTGAAGCAAGAGGTTGAAGATCTCAGTGAGCACACCAGCCAGTTGGTCAGCACTGGTCTTTAGTACATGGCCGGTACCCCACCTGATCTAGATACTTTCCTTGGATTCAGCCTCCTGAAAGTAGTCTGCATGTCCATGTCAGATACTGAGATCAAAGGATCATCAGATGTGGTGGTTTGCGATGGCTCCTCCATGTTCTGATGGTCATAGTCATAGTCATACTTTATTGATCCCGGGGGAAATTGGTTTTCGTTACAGTTGCACCATAGATAATAGATAGTAATAAAACCATAAATAGTTAAATAGTAATATGTAAATTATGCCAGGAAATAAGTCCAGGACCAGCCTATTGGCTCAGGGTGTCTGACCCTCCAAGGGTGGAGTTGTAAAGTTTGATGGCCACAGGCAGGAATGACTTCCTATGACGCTCTGTGTTGCATCTCTGTGGAATGAATCTCTGGCTGAATGTACTCCTGTGCCCACCCAGTACATTATGTAGTGGATGGGAGACACTGTTCAAGATGGCATGCAACTTGGACAGCATCCTCTTTTCAGACACCACCGTCAGAGAGTCCAGTTCCATCCCCACAACATCACTGGCCTTACGAATGAGTTTGTTGGATCTGTTGGTGTCTGCTACCCTCAGCCTGCTGCCCCAGCACACAACAGCAAACATGATCGCACTGGCCACCACAGACTTGTAGAACATCCTCAGCATCGTCCGGCAGATGTTAAAGGACCTCAGTCTCCTCAGGAAATAGAGACGGCTCTGACCCTTCTTGTAGACAGTCTCAGTGTTCTTTGACCAGTCCAGTTTATTGTCAATTCGTATCCCCAGGTATTTGTAATCCTCCACCATGTCCACACTGACCCCCTGGATGGAAACAGGGGTCACCGGTACCTTAGCTCTCCTCAGGTCTACCACCAGCTCCTTAGTCTTTTTCACATTAAGCTGCAGATAATTCTGCTCACACCATGTGTCAAAGTTTCCTACCGTAGCCCTGTACTCAGCCTCATCTCCCTTGCTGTTGCATCCAACTATGGCAGAGTCATCAGAAAACTTCTGAAGATGACAAGACTCTATGCAGTAGTTGAAGTCCGAGGTGTAAATGGTGAAGAGAAAGGGAGACAAGACAGTCCCCTGTGGAGCCCCAGTGCTGCTGATCATTCTGTCGGACACACAGTGTTGCAAGCACACGTACTGTGGTCTGCCAGTCAGGTAATCAAGAATCCATGACACCAGGGAAGCATCCACCTGCATCGCTGTCAGCTTCTCCCCCAGCAGAGCAGGGTGGATAGTGTTGAACGCACTGGAGAAGTCGAAAAACATGACCCTCACAGTGCTCGCTGGCTTGTCCAGGTGGGCATAGACATGGTTCAGCAGGTAGATGATGGCATCCTCAACTCCTAGTCGGGGCTGGTAGGCGAACTGGAGGGGATCTAAGTGTGGCCTGACCATAGGCCGGAGCAGCTCCAGAACAAGTCTCCCCAGGGTCTTCATGATGTGGGAGGTCAATGCCACCGGTCTGTAGTCATTGAGGCCGCTGGGGCACGGCGTCTTCGGCACAGGGACGAGGCAGGACGTCTTCCACAGCACAGGAGCCCTCCGGAGCCTCAGGCTCAGGTTGAATACATGGCGAAGTACTCCACATAGCTGAGGGGCACAGGATTTGAGCTCCCTGGTACTGACACCATTCGGTCCTGCAGCCTTGCTTGGGTTGAGACGTTTCAGCTGTCTTCTCACCTGTTCAGCTGTGAAGCCCAGCGTGGTGGTTTCGTGTGGGGAAGGGGTATAGTCATGAGAGCAGGGTGGGGAACTGTGAGGAGGGGTAGGAGGGGAGAGTGGAATATGTGTTGGTTGGGGGCCGACAACAGATGGCTCATGTGGGGGATGGGCAAGGGCCACAATGTCAAATCTGTTAAAGAACAGGTTAAGTTTGTTGGCCCTGTCCACACTGCCTTCAGCTCCTCATCCCCCTCCAGACCTCCCTCATGTTGTTCTGCTGGAGTTTCCACTCAAGCTTCCTCTTGTACCTGTCTTTAGCCTCCCTGATCCTGGCTTTCAGGTCCCTCTGTATTGCCCTCAGCTGCTCCCTCTTTCCATCTCTAAACACCCTCTTTTTAGCGTCCAGGATGTCCTTAATGTCCTTTGTTACCCATGGCTTGTTATTTGAATAACAAAGGACAGTTCTTGTCAGAACACGGCAGTCCATACAGAAGTTGATATGATCAGTGATGCACTCTGTGAGCCCATCAATATCCTCTCCATGTGGTTCACAGAGTGCCTGCCAGTCTGTCACCTCAAAACAACCCTGGAGCGCCTCATAAGCCTCCTCTGACTATTTTCTCACTGTCCTCGAGGTTGCAGGTTTACTCTTCACCAGAGGCACGTAGCAGGGTTTCAGATGCACCAGGTTGTGACCTGACCTTCCCAGTGGGGGGAGGGGAGAGGAGCTGTATGCATCCTTAACGTTAGCGTACATCAAATCCAGAGTCCTCTCCCCTCTGGTTGTACAGCTCACATACTGCGTGAAGTTGGGAAGTGTTCTAGCCATGGTAACATGGTTGAAGTCACCTGAGATAGTAATGAGGGCACTGGGGTGCTGGGTTTGTCGTCTGGCTATGATGATGTAAATGACGTCACACACCGATGTCGGGTTGGCAGAGGGAGGGATGTACACAACAACCACAATTGCATGCGAGATTTCCCTTGGCAAATAATATGGCCGGAGTCCAACAGCAAAAAGTTCAATATCCGGGCTACAAACACGTTCCTTGATCGTAATATGCCCAGGATTGCACCATCTGTTGTTTGCCAGAACCGCAAGCCCGCCTCCTTAATGCTTACCGCTCTCAGTGCAATTCCGGACAGCTCGCACGGTCTGGAAGCCCTCTATGGAAACGCTTTGATTGGGTATGTCCTTGTGCAGCCACGTTTCAGTAAAACACATGACATTGCTCTCCTGAAATGTTCTCTGACTCCTGACAAGCGCCGTCAATTCGTCCATTTTATTCCCCAGCGATCTCACATTTCCCATGATGAGAGAGGGGAGACACGGCTTATAACTTCTCTTCTCCATAAGCCTCTGTTGTCTCGATCCAGTCCTCTTCCCTCGCCTTTTTGATCCCCCTCTGCATCCTCTGTGTGTTTTCCTCCAGATTTCAGCCGGGATGTCCGCTGCTCTGTTCGCTAAACCGGCCGGCATGAGCTCAATCAGCTGGTCCCTGGACTAAACAATGTGGCCATCCTGCTGCCACGCTAACAAGACGCGTCCGAATGTAACTATTTTCAGTGCTAAAAAAACAAGTAAAACTCTCTCCACCAACATGTTAGAGAGGGTGCAGCTTCAACGTGTTACCGTGAGAAAAAAATACAACAAATAACCTGAGTTGAAAAGTTTAAAAAGTAAGAAACTAAACGGAGCAACTGTTAACAGGCTGCATGCACGACCGGCGCATGCGCACACAAAGTGAGCATAGAAGGAATTGACCTCATCTGGAATCAAAGCCCCACTGTCTCGCATGGCACTTGATTTAATCCTGCCACAACTGTCGAGCATCCCTTGTTGATTCCATTTCATCCATGAGATGGTTTTCTAGAGATCGCACCTGTATGCACCTTTTGTAGCCTTCCTGGTCTCCAGACTTGAGTGCCTCTGATCTGACCCTCAGCAAATTTCATGCTCTCATGGTTCACCCAAGACTTCTGATTGGGGAAGACTCTGAACGATTTAGTGGGGGCGCACTCTCTACAGCTGTTTTAATAAAATCTGTTATAACCTTGGTGTATTCAATCAGATCTCTATATGAGTGTTTGAACACAGTGCAGTTCACTGCCTTAAAGCAATTCTATAATCATTCCTTTGCCTCCTCGAACCACTTCTTAGTTGTCCTAGTCTCTGCCTGTATGCAGGTAGGAAGAAGACAGCCAAGTGATCTAGTTTACCAAAAATGTGGTCTGGGCAAGGAATGGTAGTCATTCCTTATCTTAGTGTAGCAGTGGTCGAGTGTGTTGGAACCTCCAATGCTACAGGTTAGCTGCTGGCAGTAACTGGACAGGTTTTTCTTCAAACAGGCCTTGGTTGAGTCTCCAACTATAACTTGAAATGCTTCAGGATACTGCAAAAGGTCTTCTTGTATTCAAACTTAACCAGATAAAAGTGAGACACTCCCTCAGAGGTGGAGGAATAAGGAGGAAATGCACATTAATAACCCCATAATGGAACAGACTGTGTTTTTAGCAATCAGTTGCAGAGAAGCAAGGGGTCTGAGAATGCTTTGAACTGTGCACCTTGGAGAGGTGCCTATATGGGATTGTATTCCCATGCCTCTGCTAGCCTTGTTTTTCTTGATGATTGAGGCCACTGATTTGGGAGCTGCTATCAAAGTAGTCTAGGTGCGTGGAGTGAAGTTGGCTTGTATGATGGCAGAGACCTCAGGAAGAAATGAGATGGATTTCAGGCTTTATCTTTCTTTGGCACTTGTCAATGAGAATGGGTTCTTGGAGCAAACATCACTTGCCGACCACCACTCACAAAGATCAACATGCACAAAATGTAGGGTGAACACAACAGATCAGGCAGCATCTGCTATTGAAAACAATCCTATAAAGAAATTGCAAGGTCCAACAACTACCATTGCCAGCTTATAACAATAAATAGTTTCTACCTTTTAATGGCCATGCTAAGTTTATATGATTGATTATACTTGCAACATCACTCTTTTTCATATAACTATTAGGATTTATTAGAATGATTTGATTTTTCCCTTAATTTTTCTTAGCATCCATTTGGTGTAGATATGAAATATTTATGAAGAGCACTGAACATTAAGCTCCATGTCACTGTTAATGACTGAATTCAAAATCATCATCAAAGCAATTGGTAATTTTAAATCACATTTTTAAACTATCAGTTGGAAAGTTTAAAGCTACTTTGTACATTCCTAGAAACTATATAAATGAAAAATCTTCAATTATAGTACTATAATAAGAATACAAAATAAACAACAAAATGATTTCTATGAATTATTAGGGCAAGTATATCAAAACTGGTAATAAAAACAAGAAATACTATTAATGCCCTCTTGTCATTACTACCATCAAGGAGGAGGTATAAGTGTCTGAAGGCTCACATGTTTTAGGAACAGCTTCCTCCCTCTGTTTATCAGATTTCTGAATGGTCCATAAACCTGTTAACACTACTTCCCTGTTCCTCTTACCTTTTATTTATTTATTTATTTATCTTGCGGCAATTTGTTTAACACGCACTGTACTGCTGCTACAAAACAATACATTTCATAACTCATGTCAGTAACGATAAACCTGATTTTGATTCTAATGTGTGCCAGGTGAAGCAGAATGTATGCACAGAAAAATAGTTTATGTTTCAGGTCGAAAGCTCATTATTCATAATGCTTTTGCTGTCACATTATCCAGATTCCTGAGAAAACCTATGCATATTATAAGACCATAAGATATAGGAGTAGAATTAAGCCATTTGGCCCATTGAGTCTGCTCCGCCATTAAATCATGGCTGATCCTTTTTTTTCCTCCTCCTCAACCTCATTTCCCAGCTTTCTCTCCGTAACCTTTGATGCCATGTCCAATCAAGAACCTATCAATCTCTGCCTTAAATACACCCAACAACCTAGCCTCCACAGCTGCATAGCGCAATAAATTTCACAAATTCACCACCCTCTAGCTAAAGAAATTTCTCCACAGCTCTGTTTTGAATGGACAACCCTCTATCCTGAGGCTGTGCCCTCCTGTCCTAGACTCTCCCACCATGGGAAACATCCTTTCCACATCTACTCTGTCTAGGCCTTTCAGCATTCAAAAGGTTTCTGTAGTGTTCTCATGCACTGTGTTGAACCTCTGACTAAACACCAAGGTAAACCGGAGTCAATGAAGACAGAGTCGCAGTAAGGTTAACCATTTACTGTGCACTCTTCCACATTAACATTGAATGGTGAAAACTGTTGATTAAAAAAATACAAACATATACTGCACCTGTTTCATTCTGGAGACCACGCGGGCTCTCTTCTTTTAGTGAGTGACTCCAGCCGCCCCGAGTAGCGGGTGAGGGGTCGCGTCAAATCGCCATCGGGCTCGAGCCGACCCCGTATTTGAAATTGAAAAGCCGGCACGTGCGCCGCCCCAATCGCCACTTCCTTAACAGAAACCGCATTAATATTTTTACTTCAAATACAATCTTATGAACTTACGGCATTGCTTCTACAATGTTTCTCTGTGGGTAGAAACGGAGCTCCCCATGATCATGCTGCACGCATGGCACCCACCTTCATACCTTCTCTGAACCGGAGGCTATAAGACGCGGTGAAACCGGAGGTGACATGCCACGATATATCATAGACAATGAACTTACCTTTGTTAAACTGTAACATAATTATCAACCTTTAACTTTAACTGGAAAATAGTTACAAACAAATCATTTAAAACGTAGACCCAACAAAGTCAAATAAATGCCTTAAGGGCAACACAGTTTCAATGAGATCCCTCCTCATCCTTCTGAATTCCAGTGAGTACAGACCCAGAGTCATCAAATGTTCCTCGTAAGATAACCCTTTCATTCCTGGAATCATCCTTGTGAACCTCCTCTGGACCTTCTCCAATGCCAGCACATCCCTTCTAAGCTGAGGAGCCCAAAACTGTTCACAATACTTAAGGTGAGGCCTCTCACCAGTGCCTTATAAAGCCTCAGCATCACATCCTTGCTCTTGTATTCTAGACTTCTTGAAATTAATGCTAACATAACCTTTGCCTTCCTCACCACCGACTCAACCTGCAAGTTAACCTTTAGGGTGTTCTGCAGAAGGACTCCCAAATCCCTTTTCATCTCATATTTTTGGATTTTCTCCGTTTAGAAAATAGTCCGCACATTTATTTCTACTACCAATGTGCATGACCATGCATTTTCCAACATTATATTTCATTTGCCACTTCCTTGCCCATTCTCCTAATCTATCTAAGTCCTTCCACATCCTACCTGTTTCCTCAACACTACCTGCCCCTCCACCAATTTTTGTATCATCTGCAAACTTAGCAACAAAGCCATCTATTTCATCATCAAAACTATTTATATATAGCATAAAAAGAAGTGGTCCCAACACCAACCCCTACAGAACACCACTAGTCACTGGCAGCCAACTAGACAAGGATCCTTTTATTCCCACTCTCTGCCTCCTACCAATCAGCCAGTGCTCTAACCATGTTAGTAACCTTCCTGTAATACCATGGGCTCATAACTTGGTAAGCAACCTCATGTGTGGCATCTTGTCAAAGGCCTTCTGGAAGTCCAAATATACAATATCCACTGAATCCCCTTTATAGTCATAGTCATAGTCCTACTTTATTGACCCCGGGGGAAATCTATCCTACTTGTAATCTTCTCAAAGAATTCCAACAGGTTTGTCAAGCAGGATTTTCCCTGAAGGAAACCATGCTAACTTTGTCCTATCTTGTGTTGTGTCACCAAGTACTCCATCACCTTGTCCTTAACAATTGACTCCAACATCTTCCCAACCACAGAGGTCAAGCTAACTGGTCTATAATTCCCTTTCTGCTGCCTTCCTCCTTTCTCAAAGAGTGGAGTGACATTTGCAATTTTCCAGTCCTCTGGCACCATGCCAGAGTCCAATGATTGTGAATGACCCTTTCATTTCCAACACTGAAAATTGTACCTTAAACAAAATTAGTTCACTGGTATGCTCCATCTTTCATTGCTCTTCTTTCCAAAACTCCTTGAATCTCATAACTCTTTTTTAAACAATAAGAAAGATTGAATCTGCTGATTAAGTGCAAGATATCTGTAATTTAGTTCTCCATTATCTCATGTAAGGGTTGGCAGAAGAAAACAAAAATGGATGAAAATACTGAAAGGGTTGAATGACTGATGCTTCTTCAAAGTTCAAGTGATACACAGAAAAGGAAATGTTTTCAGGTTGTTGGTCATCTTGTCAAAACTATATATATTGCAGGTTCAAAGTCTACAAAACCTGCCTACTCGCATAGCCCACCGATTGAAAACATAAAATGTGCAATCCATCATACCATACACTTATGATCCGAACTGGTCAGCACTAATAGATCAATAAAGCATGACAACAGAATTTCATGGTGATTACAAGGAAATTATTGTTTGTGCACTCATTGATAGCTTGAGCTGGATGTATTCCATATCAGGATAAATTATTTTGCTTTACATAAAAAAACATATATAATGTTGGAAATATTCAGAAGTACAGAATCTGTGGAGGGACCAAATGAGTTTATGATTCAGCTGAAACATTTATTTGGTTGGCTGCTCTCTAATCCATTGAGAATTTCTAGCATATTTCCAGAATTTCCATTCAAAATACTTTGCTATTTTTGTTCAGAAATTGGGTTCTTTAAGTTAATTTTGCTCATTTTATTGTTCCTATGTCATATTTTTTATTTCCAAAAATAAACTTTATTTATAATAAAATATATTAAAGGATAAACAGAGTGCAAAGCTCTCGACATTCTTTGTATCATTGGGTCAATATGCACTCTATGGCCACTTTATCAGGCACCTTCTGTAACTAATAAAGTGGACATTGAATGTATGTTCGTGGTCTTCTGCTGTGCAGCCCATCCACTTCTGCACACCACTGCTGTAATGTGTGGATATTTGAGTTACTGTCGCCTTCCTGTGAGTTCGAACCCGTCTGGCCATTCTTTTCCAACCTCTCTCATTAACAGGACGCTTTCACCTATAGAACTGTCGCTCAATAGATTTTTCTTTTGTTTCTCGCACCATGCTCTGTAAACTCTAAAGAACATTGTGTGTGAAAGTCCCAGGAGATCAGCAATTTCTTAGATACTCATACCACCCTGTTCAGTACACCACCAACAATCATTCCACGTTGAAGTTACTGAGATCACATAGAGCTGGAATCAAAGGTTTTTGTCTGGAAGAACTTTTACACAAAAATCTAGTAATGTGGCAACGTCCAATGTCTGGGATGCACTGCCAAGGGTAAAAGGCCATTTCAGAGACTCGTAGATAAGTACTTGGATAAATGAAAATGGAGAGCTGTAGGTTATGCAGGAGGGAAAGGTTAGATTGATCATGAGGTAGGTTAGAACGTTGGCACAATATCATCGGCCATAAAACAAAGAATGGACAGAGTCTGTTACTACTAGTGTAACACAAATTGTTTTGGTTCATTTTCCAACACAAAGGGCTGACTGACAGTGTCTTAAAGTCCTGCAAATTGTAGTGTCTCTGTCATAACAGTGTCATTTATTGTATCAGACCAAAGGACCTGAGATTCTGAGAAAACAAATCCTTTCTTTCCTAAGAAGCCAACTTCTGAGTATTCCCATATCTCAGAAGTATATAAACTACCATCTATAAAATCTGACGCATTCCATTGATTTAAAACAGCAATGAATCTTGCCCGACAGACCAAGATGTTCAAAATACTTTTATATATTGTTTGGTGCTTGAAAGTTAACCACTTTCATTTATTATTAAACTCTCATTAAAAAAGTAAACCCAGAATACAGCTTTTATGTTCCACTTTGCAGTATATTGTTGCTCTGAGTACCACATGTTGAAGAACATTAGTTCATAGCATCTCCACCTAAAAGGTCCTCATCAGTGATTCATCAGAGTCAGCCAGCTACTCTGAGAGACTGCAACACAGTGCAATAAAACCTCCCCCTTGGCCAATTTGAATATCACTTTTCTAGTTGTTTTCTAAGGAATTCAAAGATTTGATACTGGTTAAAGTAATTATTGTATTTATGGAATGGTTCTCCTCATCTGAGGCAGCACAGAGCTTAGTGGTTAGCACAACGCTTTACAGTACCAGCGACCCGAGTTCCATTTCTGCTGCTGCCTGTAAGGAGTTTGTATGCTCTCTCCGTGACAGCGTGGGTTTCCTCCAAGTGCTCTGGTTTCCTCCCACAGTCCAAAGACATACTGGTTAGTAGGTTAATTGGTTGTAAATTTTCCTGCGATTAGGCTAAGATTAAATTGGGGGATTGCTGGGCAGTATGGCTCGAAGGGCTGAAAGGGCCTATTCTGCACTGTATAGATACAAATAGAACTGACTATCACATATTTTTCACTTAGGTGTCCTGCTCTTTGTGGAACACAACTAAGGTAAAAAAAAACAGCAAGTTCAAGGTAACTGCGAGAATCACTAAGAAAATATTTGTGCAAGTTCTAAATGTAAATCAGACAATGATTTCTGATATCATCAATTTCAAATGGACTTTTGGCAGAGTGCTTCATGCTCAAATCCCTAACAAATGAAAGACGCCTGTCCAAATACACAGTGCTATTCCAACGAACAAAAGATGATGGAGAAATATACAAACAAATCTAATCAATTAATATCAAATGTCTTGCAGGAGTTTTCTCATCAAAAACATACCCAATCTGGAAAAAAAATAATGAAAAGAACAAGCATAGTAATTAGATTCTTCAAAGGCTTTTAACATGCACATTGAAATTTATTCTACATTCCTGTTACATAAACAGGTGTGATTTAAAAATAAAGGACCATTTAATATAATTAGTGCACTTAAACTCGATAGCAAAGAGGGCCAACAAGTTCTATTCTGCCGCACCACCCAGCTGTGCAGAGAATGATGCTGCAGTTAGTTCTCAGAATAGCTGAGTCCAAGTCCCCTGCAGGTGCCAGTGAATATCAGTCAAATCAAGTTAGCACGGAGTAAAGGTGGGTAACAAGTGGGAATAAAAGGAGTCTTCAAGCTACTGAGTCACAAAGACAAAAAGAAACAAGCATGGATCACTCCAAACGACAGCACACAACATCCTTACTTTTATATTTGTCTGACAAGCATCAATTTTCTCAACAGAATATAAAACATAGAACAGTACTGCGCAGGAAAAGGCCATTCAACCCACAACATCTGTGCTGACCATGACACCAATCTAAACTACACTAAATATCGAGAGAAACTGCAGAAGTTGGGTATTATTTGAATGCTGAAATCTTTCCCATTGCAACAAAGATGACAAAAATGATAATCCCCAAAGATCAATGCTGACAACAAAGGAGAAATAATATTATAAAGGAAGAATATATTCTGTTCTGGCTCTTTCTCCACAAATGTTCTTGACAGTTATATAAAATTTACTTCTCGTGTTTTCATGCAGTAAATACGTATCAGTGGGAAACACTGTTTTACAGATTTATTGTTTTAAAGAAACTATAGACTCAAGATGATCTGTAAACATTAACAGCTTAGTCACAACAGAACATAGAAAGTTAGAATCATGCATTGATCTGACTGAGATAAGTCCACTCTAATGTCTGCTTTTCAGACACATTCGCTTATTGTGAGCCCACTCAGTGAATACTGACAATATGACCTAGAGCTAATCAGACTCACAGGGTCACAGTGCCACTGCTCTTGCTGTAGTTTCACCTTTTCAGCTGCCATTGCCAGACAACAGCTCATGTACACGTTGGGCTTTCATTATGATCAAATTGCCTACTTTACATTGTACCCAAAAATACAAAGATATGATTTGGATGACTGAACACAAGAGAGCCATCGACTTCACAGTAGCCCAGGGGTTCCCAACCATTTTTCTGCCATGGACCAATGCCGTTAAGCAGATTGGGAGCCCCTGCTCTAGTCTAACTACAAAAACCAAAAAGCACCCACTATTAACGATCATTTGAAAAGAAAAGTGACAAAAATTTGCATTAAGTTTATATTTTCATCATCGGAAACATAGCATTTGTTATTTGGTGGTACACAAATTCTGATAATTTGTGTGGTAATTTGTGATGCAAACCTCTTACCTTAACTGCTTGCCAGTGTACTCTGCACACGCATCATTACCTGGGCATTGTGTGTACATTATTTCTGCGAAGATGAGCAACAGCTCACAGATTAATACACCAACAGACGAGGCTAGCATGCCTGTATCAGTCCTTTGGACAAGCTCCTGAATTAATCCAACTTCTCTGCTCTGTTCCACAGCTCTGTTTTAGATTTGGTTTATTTATTAGATTAGATTTAGTTATTAATCACATGTACATGGAAACATACAATGAAATGTGTCATTTGCGTTAGCAACCAACGCAATCTGACCATGTGCTGGGGCAACTCCCAAATGTCACCACACATTTCAGCAGCAGCATGGCATGTCCACAATGTTCAACAGAACAAAACACAGACAACAAACATCAAGCAACAACTGCAAAACATACCCCTTTCCCACCTACACACACAGAAGGCCTTGATCCCTAGGACAGACTTCCTCTGGGCCTCCGACCTCCAGAATTGGAAACGTTGGGCCTCTGACCTCTGGAGTTACCAACTTTGGGGGTTTGACCCCAGAACTCGCTGATCATGGACCTCTGACCTTAAGAACTGCCAGCGGACTTCAGGGCTGCAATCCTGAGACTAGTTGACCTACGACCTTCAAGCCTCAGGACTTGCTGACATTAGGATCACTAGGTCTTGTTCTCTGGGCCCACCGAACTTAGACTTCCGTTCTCAGGAATCACAGGCCTCTGACCTTAGAATGCTCTAACCTGAACTCTGCCCTCCAGCTCTTTCCCATAACACTTCATTAACTACCCCAGACCCCCTCACTCCCCCCATCCCTGTCCCATAACTTCCCACACTGTCTCAAAAATACATTCCTATGAGCTAAACACTAAGTCTTGAATTTTAATTTCTATAAGTTACTATTGAATCTGCTTCAACAACTCTTTCAGACAGTGAATTACGAATCGCAATGTTTTGCGGCAGAAAATAGTTGTCAGTTCCCTTGCACCTTTTTTTTTGTCAGTTTTTTAAAATTCTGTATCCTCTGGTTTTCAACCATTGCTCCTGCAGGAACATCATTTGATACTTTTGTGTATATTCATTAAATTCATTGACCTTCCCTGCTATGAGGAGAACAATATTTCAAACCTTTCCAAAAAATGCATGACAATAGCACATGATTCAGACCTTGCTCCCTGTAAGTAAAAATCTGTCTGTGATAAATTTCTGAAACATCAACCACCATGACAGAATATGCTGAAGCAATCAAACTACAGCTGTGCTCCTGTTGATTCAGAATGACTTGATTCCTTGTTCACTGGAGTACATGGTGCCACTTCCATCAGTATTGGATCATATTTGCCCATTTCAATACTGCTAAGTTAAATCCTCCATGAACTTAGAAATATAAACAGCAATCGATTCCTTCACAGAATTACAAATTGCATGAATACAAATATACTTTGGTGCACATAGACCAGTGAAAATGAAGAGAAAAATTGAGTTCACCTTGTTCATTATCTATGAAGCATCTTTAAAAGGTCAAATTCCACCCTACATCTAAATGTCATATTTCCAATGCTTACAGTAATACAATGACATTTAAAGGGTCAAGAAAAAGGTTAAAATATTCTTTAAAAATCTGTATTCTTAAAATTTTTATATCTTGCTAAGTTTCACTGAAATGTCATTCTTCATCAGTTGGCAGGAGGGTCATTCACTGAATCATTCATGTTTCATAAGTGTCAATTATTTAATTTTAAAAATTTCATCTTTTTTTTAAACGTCATTATCCAAAGAGTCTCACATCAAGTCCTAATGATCACCCAGAGCACACTAAAGCTGTCTGTTCAAAGGAAACAGATAATAAAATACAAACATTTCCTCAAAAGCTCCAACTGTTAATGATAAAATTATGTAGACTGTAAATTCCTTTTGAAGTACTATTTTGTGAAATGCTCACAAAAAGGTACCTGAAAAAAGCTTTGTTTTCAATGTAATAATATCACATTTGTTGGATATTACTGTCACACAGATTTAGGCAGATACTTTGTCAAACAGCCTTACCTTTCTCTAAACAATTCATATGAATTTTGACTGACAAGGATAACCTTCTCATCTTTCCACTTAAGTCTGGTACTTTAACATTAACCCAGCAAAGAGATTCAGAATGCCAAGAGCGCATGCTGTTTCTGTAGGAATGACAAAATAAGTCCACACCTGCTACCATTTTGTGATGCTTACATTGTTAAAGCACTGCCAGTTGGCCCATCTCCTTATTTGATAAGGCACCTGAATCATGTATGAGAGAAGCTGTGTTTTAATGAAAATATATATTTCACTGAACAGAGCTATCCCTCCCATGGTAATCATAATGAAAATGAAATGTCTGGACAATAATTTTTTTAACTTCTGTATCGTCATCACTGGGTCAAAATCCTGGAAGTCTCTTCCTTAGAGCATTGCGGATATATCCTGACCTCGAGGACTGCAGTGACTCAAGGCTACAGCTCACCAGCACCTTCTCAAAGAGAACTAGGGGTGGTCAATTAAATGCTTCCTTCATCTGCGAAGTCCACATCCCCTGAATAAAAAAAAAATCTGTTGCAGCACTATTGCTACAACAACTGAAGATATAAAGACTAAAATCAACTTAGTTCACTCTAAACAAGGATCCCATATGTAAACAAAATGAACGAGGAAGGTACAAAGCACAAGCTGACTGTGGTAAATTGGGAAATTACATTAAAGGCTGTTAAAGGGAGCAAGCAATGACTTCATTATTAAGATTCATTTATTATCAAAGAATGTATAATTACCCAGCCTTAAGATGTGCTTGCTCACAGGTAGCCACAAAGTAAGAAACTTGAAAGAACGCAATTAAAGTAAAAAAGAATAAAAATCATGTTAACGATTGCAATCTGAACCAAAATTGAGTCCTCAGATTCAAACCCCAGAACAGCCTGGAGTAGCCCCAAAGCCTCACTATCAGTTCATCATATTAGTGGGCATGAAGCACAGCAGCCAGAGTAGTCTTCATAGCCTCAGCTCCATGGAGATGACCACCGTGGACAATCAGCAAAATAGGCTCTCATCCTGACTGACACCCTGTCTTTTCAGTCTATCTGGGCCGGTGTTTAAATTGACCAAACAATGGAACAGCGAGAGGAATGACGATTGCAGACAATGAATGAAATCAGCTCTCCAATCTGGACCAGTGTCTAAACAGCACATTGGGACCCAGGCTTTGCTGCCTTGAAAAGCCCCAGGCCTAGACCACACTGCCCAGCGACTCACCCAGGGTCCAGATTCCTTCACCCAACCCAAAGCTGATCTCAAGCTCTTCAGATCAGCTTGGCACCCAGAGTGATCCAACCTTGTTCCTGGGCCAGTTGAATGAGCACCGAACGTTCTCTGTCTGGGCTCCGACTTCTCCTATTGACACCCAGAGTGATCCAACCTCCCTCCTGGGCCAATTGCACGGGCATCCGAACTCCATCTGCAATGATTCTGCAACATATCATCTCAGCTCATCCCGCCATTACTCGCTCCTTCATTGCTTACATTGATAATTTAACACAATTTACTTCAGAAAAGGTATTTTTAGTGATATTTTTAGTTGGATTTCTTAACTTTTTGGCAACCAGAAGCTGTCACACATGTTCAGTAGCACCATCTATTTAAGAAATTGATAGTTTGCAACAAATACATGTTAATTAATTAATTTATTTGGAGATACAGCATGCCAATGATCACATGCTGCCCAATTACACCTATGTGACCAATTAACAGGGCAACCCATCTGAAGGTTATTAAATTGT
Organism: Mobula hypostoma; assembly: GCF_963921235.1. Taxonomy (NCBI): domain Eukaryota; kingdom Metazoa; phylum Chordata; class Chondrichthyes; order Myliobatiformes; family Myliobatidae; genus Mobula; species Mobula hypostoma. Next base: position 11,421,208 of record NC_086107.1, read on the forward strand.
AGGTGGAAACTGAAGTTCACTAAGGAAACCCACACAGTAATGGGGAGAACCGATAAACTACTCACAGACCATGACAGAAATTGAACCTGGTCACTGGTGCTTTAAGGAAAAGTGAAACAACTACAGAAAACAGGGTAAGTTAAACAAAGTATTAGTATTGACTATCCAATTGTACATATTACAAATTACTACTGAAACCCTCTGGTTCCATAAGCTGCGTAAGTCTAAGGAAGACAATCTCCGGCCCTGCCAAACGTGTGAAATGTGTGAGATTGAGGTGCAAGTCCACCCCGAAACCGTGTTTGTGTGGATGCTGCGTAATTCGTTACCCTGTTACAAATAAGTACCATGAGAAAACAGACAGTACATTGCATACAATTAAACAATTTAGCTTTATAATTCTTAATTCAACTAAAGGGTTAGTAAAGAAAAAGCAAAAAAAAGGGCTCATTTTAATGAAACATTCTAATGTGCACAAGTTGGAGCTCATGGTTTCCCCTTCACCGATCCTCCTTCGATCTCCCTGGGCTTCGTTGAATCATGGCCCTGTTCCGGGTCACGTCCTACGACCTCTTCTCTTTGGCGTCTTCTCCCTTCATCTCTCGCCGAACAAAAAGACCCTGCTCACACCGGTGTCAGGCACACAACACGAAAACACACTCTCTTCATTGTACGGCACACATTCCAAAACACCCGTTATCTTTAACCATAATCCAAACACTGCTTCTACAGAAAGACAGAAGAATGTTAGCAGTGAAACCTTTCCCAGGGTGTTACACTATAAATTGCACATTGCACATTTAGACGGAGATGTAACGTAAAGATTTTTACTCCTCATTTATGTGAAGGATGTAAGTAATAAAGTCAATTAATTCAATTCATAAACAGAAAAGGACGGGTTACACTTGAATCCGAGGGGGACCGATATCCTGGCAGGGAGATTAGCGAGGGCTACTGAGGTGACTTTAAACTAGAATGGTTGGGGGGTGAGAATCAAATTAAAGAGGCTAGGCGAGAGGAGGTTAGTTCACAACAGGGGGATGGGAACCAGTGCAGAGAGACAGAGGGGTGTAAAATGAGGGTAGAAGCAAAAAGTAGTAAGGTGAAAAGTAAAAGTGGCAGGCCGACAAATCCAGGGCAAGCATCAAAAAGGGCCACTTTTCAACATAATTGTATAAGGGCTAAGAGAGTTGTAAAAGCACGCCTGAAGGCTTTGTGTGTCAATGAAAGGAGCATTCGTAACAAGGTGGATGAATTAAAAGTGCAGATTGTTATTAATGAATATGATATAGTTGGGATCACAGAGACATGGCTCCAGGGAGACCAAGGATGGGAGCTCAACATTCAGGGATATTCAATATTCAGGAGGGATAGACATGAAAGAAAAGGAGGTGGGGTGGCGTTGCTGGTTAGAGAGGAGATTAACGCAATAGAAAGGAAGGACATAAGCCGGGAAGACGTGGAATCGATATGGGTAGAGCTGCGTAACACTAAGGGGCAGAAAACGCTGGTGGGAGTTGTATACAGGCCACCTAACAGTAGTAGTGAGGTCGGAGATGGTATTAAACAGGAAATTAGAAATGTGGCAATAAAGGAACAGCAGTTATAATGGGTGACTTCAATCTACATGTACATTGGGTGAACCAAATTGGTAAAGGTGCTGAGGAAGAGGATTTCTTGGAATGTATGCGGGATGGTTTTTTGAACCAACATGTCGAGGAACCAACTAGAGAGCAGGCTATTCTGGACTGGGTTTTGAGCAATGAGGAAGGGTTAATTAGCAATCTTGTTGTGAGAGGCCCCTTGGGTAAGAGTGACCATAATATGGTGGAATTCTTCATTAAGATGGAGAGTGACATAGTTAATTCAGAAACAAAGGTTCTGAACTTAAAGAAGGGTAACTTTGAAGGTATGAGACGTGAATTAGCTAAGATAGACTGGCAAATGACACTTAAAGGGTTGACGGTGGATATGCAATGGCAAGCATTTAAAGATCGCATGGATGAACTGAAACAATTGTTCATCCCAGTTTGGCAAAAGAATAAATCAAGGAAGGTAGTGCACCCGTGGCTGACAAGGGAAATTAGGGATAGTATCAAATCCAAAGAAGAAGCATACAAATTAGCCAGAAAAAGTGGCTCACCTGAGGACTAGGAGAAATTCAGAGTTCAGCAGAGGAGGACAAAGGGCTTAATTAGGAAGGGGGAAAAAGATTATGAGAAAAAACTGGCAGGGAACATAAAAACTGACTGTAAAAGCTTTTATAGATATGTGAAAAGAAAAAGATTGGTTAAGACAAATGTAGGTCCCCTACAGACAGAAACAGGTGAATTGATTATGGGGAGCAAGGACACGGCAGACCAATTGAATAATTACTTTGGTTCTGTCTTCACTAAGGATGACATAAATAATCTTCTGGAAATAGTAGGGGACAGAGGGGCCAGTGAGATGGAGGAACTCAGGGAAATACATGTTAGTAGGGAAGTGGTATTAGGGAAACTGAAGGGATTAAAGGCAGATAAATCCCCAGGGCCAGATGGTCTGCATCCCAGAGTGCTTAAGGAAGTAGCCCAAGAAATAGTGGATGCATTAGTGATAATTTTTCAAAACTCTTTAGATTCTGGACTAGTTCCTGAGGATTGGAGGGTGGCTAATGTAACCCCACTTTATAAAAAAGGAGGGAGAGAGAAACCAGGGAATTATAGACTGGTTAGCCTGACATCGGTGGTGGGGAAACTGCTAGAGTCAGTTATCAAAGATGTGATAACAGCACATTTGGAAAGCGGTGAAATCATCGGACAAAGTCAGCATGGATTTGTGAAAGGAAAATCATGTCTGACGAATCTCATAGAATTTTTTGAGGATGTAACTAGTAGAGTGGATAGGGGAGAACCAGTGGATGTGGTATATTTGGATTTTCAAAAGGCTTTTGACAAGGTCCCACACAGGAGATTAGTGTGCAAACTTAAAGCACACGGTATTGGGGGTAAGGTATTGATGTGGATAGAGAATTGGTTGGCAGACAGGAAGCAAAGAATGGGAATAAACGGGACCTTTAGAGAATGGCAGGCAGTGACTAGTGGGGTATCGCAAGGCTCAGTGCTGGGACCCCAGTTGTTTACAATATATATTAATGACTTGGATGAGGGAATTAAATGCAGCATCTCCAAGTTTGCGGATGACATGAAGCTGGGCGGCAGTGTTAGCTGTGAGAAGGATGCTAAGAGGATGCAGGGTGACTTGGATAGGTTAGGTGAGTGAGCAAATTCATGGCAGATGCAATTTAATGTGGATAAATGTGAAGTTATCCATTTTGGTGGCAAAAACAGGAAAGCAGATTATTATCTGAATGGTGGCCGATTAGGAAAAGGGGAGGTGCAATGAGACCTGGGTGTCATTATACACCAGTCATTGAAAGTGGGCATACAGGTACAGCAGGCGGTGAAAAAGGCGAATGGTATGTTGGCATTTATAGCAAGAGGATTCGGGTACAGGAGCAGGGAGGTACTACTGCAATTGTACAAGGCCTTGGTGAGACCACACCTGGAGTATTGTGTGCAGTTTTGGTCCCCTAATCTGAGGAAAGACATCCTTGCCATAGAGGGAGTATAAAGAAGGTTCACCAGATTGATTCCCGGGATGGCAGGACTTTCATATGATGAAAGACTGGATGAACTAGGCTTATACTCGCTGGAATTTAGAAGATTGAGGGGGGATCTGATTGAAACGTATAAAATCCTAAAGGGATTGGACAGGCTAGATGCAGGAAGATTGTTCCCGATGTTGGGGAAGTCCAGAACGAGGGGTCACAGTTTGAGGATAAAGCGGAAGCCTTTTAGGACCGAGATTAGGAAAAACTTCTTCACACAGAGAGTGGTGAATCTGTGGAATTCTCTGCCACAGGAAACAGTTGAGGCCAGTTCATTGGCTATATTTAAGAAGGAGTTAGATATGGCCCTTGTGGCTAAAGGGATCAGGGGGTATGGAGGGAAGGCTGGTACAGGGTTCTGAGTTGGATGATCAGCCATGATCATACTGAATGGCGGTGCAGGCTCGAAGGGCCGAATGGCTTACTCCTGCACCTATTTTCTATGTTTCTATATTGCTGATAAGATTTAGGATTGAGAACATTTCAGATTTTCTCAAGGATAAGGAAAAGGAAAATAAGGCACAGGAGCAAATTTGGAAGCAACATGGGGATAAAACAGATTGTGTGGATATGTGAAAAGGAAAAACAACTATAAGTTAATGTGGGTCCCTTAGTGACTGAAGCAAGAGAAATTATATCGGAGAATAAGGAAAGGGCAGAGAAATTCAGCAACTGTTTAACTGTTCAAGGGAAAAAAGCATACAAAGTCTCCTGAAAATAGTGGAGAGTAAAAGTCTACAGTAAATGAAAAACCAAATGTAAATTAAAAATAAATTGAAAATAAGAAGAACAAGAGAAGATAAAAGGACTGCAAGCAGATAAATTCTAAAGGTCCTGATGACCTGCGACCTAAGGTTTTGAAAAAATAGGTACAATAGGTTATGTTGGATTCTGGTGTTTAAATCAAGATTGTTTTAGAAGTCAGGAACAAGGCAGAAAATTTGTTGCTTCACAATCATTTTTATTAAAAACTAATGGAACAAGGGGAAATTGAAACAAACAGGGACAGATGTCCACTACTTGATGAAGAGAAGCTAAAGAAGGATAGTGCCTGGCACAATACAACTACTTTTATACTAGAAATAAGGAAAATTCCATAGATCAGTACAATCCAATTAGAAAATACTTAGTAAAATCAGCCAATGAGAAAATACTCATCCATAACAAAGTGTATAATTGATTGCTAAACTACAAAGGAATAACAATTAAAATTAAACAGTTGCATCCAACAGTGACATCTTCTAAAATTCCATCATTCTATAAAGGTTCCTTAAATGTAACCTCTCTACTGAAGAAGAGATAGAGAAAACAGGGAACTACAGACCATTAATTTGATATAGTAGCAGAGAAAAAAACATCAACAAATAAGGAACTGGTAACAGGCACCAATTATGAATGAATTTTGATTGAGTGGTCAACGTGGATTTATAAGAAATTAATTGTAAGGCTGAGGTAAAGTTCCTTCAGGAGAGCTAGTGTACTTGGGGACTTTTAGATGGTCTTCTACAAAATGTCATAGAGAAGAGTTTAGACAAAGTTAAGATCAAAAGCATTGCCTTGAGAATTGGTAAATGGCCAGAAATCAACGGTAATTAGCAGGTCGGTTTTAGATTGGGAGACTATAACTAGTGGAGTGCCTCAGGGCACTTAGCTGCTCATAATCTACATGAATGACTTTAATCAGGCAATCAAATGTAAAGAACCATTTTTGTGAAAATGCAGATATGGATTGAGGTGAAGATTGTATTGGAGTTTTATGGGAGGCAGTTTTATGATTTGGTTGCATCAGTTCAGAGAAGATGCCTTTTGGGAAGAAATAGGAGAGAGGATGTGTGGTTGGTGAGACTGAAGTTAGGACACATGGGTTTGCACTCTACTTTGGCCCTTGTCAGTAAACATGGGAATGGGGGGTGTGACTTTTGTAAGGTACCAGAGACAATGGAACATGTGATCAAGGTGTGCCACAGATACTCGTTAGAACGTAGGAAGCTGTTCAGGTAGATCTGGGACGCCTCAGCAGCAGGATATCCTGGCATCTGAAGCACAAATGGTTAAACATATAGGGCCCTGGTGAACTGTTTAATTAAAACAAATTTGGGAGGCAGGATCTGATCCCCATCATGGCTCCTGTCATATTCACTACAGTAGGTAACAGCAATGCACCTTCCTGTTAGGTGTGAGTCGCCATTAGCAGAGGACGAAGATGATGATGTAGATTGTGAGGAAGATACAAACAAGCCTTGAGGTAAAATAGAGAGGCCAAGTAGATGACATGGCAAATGGAACATGTGTAAAACAAGTGATTATCTGCATTGGTAGAACAAGTAGAAAGGAGGGAGTGGTGAGAGATTGAAAGACACTGTGCTCAGAGGGACTTGGGTGCCCTTGTCCATGAATCACTAAAAGTAAGCATGCAAATACAGCAAACAATTGGGAAGGCAAAGAATATGTTTGTTTACTAAAGCCATAAGAAACTGCAGATGTAATCTGGAGCATAAAACAACATGTACAGGTCTAGTATCTCTGCTTAAGGAAGGATATACCTGTGAATGAAGGAGCTGAATGACAAAAGAGACACATGGGGTCAAATGGCCAGTTATTGATTCTATTCTTATCTGTGTTCTTATATATTGTGATTAACTGTGGAATGTCAGGATATTCTGAAATACATACATATTTTGATTTCTTTTGAACTGCTGTCTGTAACCTATTGTACATGATTGGGAAAAGCAAACCGTTGCTTAGAATAAAACTGTAAGACTAGGTCAGCAAGAGCCATTTCTGATAAACAGCTGCAAAACTAAGATGACAAAGAATCTGCAGTGAAGTTAATGGTAGATCACGGATGAATGGCCATGTGATCCTGACCTGTGAAGAGCTAAATGGTCAATCAATGCAGAACATAGTCTGCAGTAACAGGCTGACCACCAACAACCAATTAAATCAAATAGATTACATTTAAGGTCATGTAGGGATGTTGATTGAGAACCTTTTATTTAGGGATTAAGGGAAAAAAGCTGAACATATGGAAGAAATATTCATCTAGATTTAAAGACTGCATGGAAGGCTAAAAGAGAACAGACCATGGATAATGTCACCAGTGTCCAAGAGCCTCCAGAAACCAAACACTATGAGCTATTGATGAAAGATTTATCTTCAGGGAAGTACTGAATTTTGCACTTTAACAACCTCTTCATGTTTTATACAAGTAGTATTTGTTACTGTCTCTGAGGCTACGTAAACACTAGACTGGATAATTTTGAAAATACCGGTTTCACGTAAAAACGATATGCGTCCACACCAGGCGTTCTTAAAATATCTCCGTCCACATTAGAACAGATATTTGGGTGAATCTCCTCCTACTGGGCATGTGCAGGACACACAGAAAACAAGCGAAGAGGAAACAGTATACTTGGTGCGCGTTTGTCCAGTTACAGACTAGAAAAACTTAAAAGGAATTGATGTTGGCTCTCGCACAGGAGGACTTAAAACTAAAAAAAACAAATATTGGAGCATATGGAGGCAATCGACAGGGAGTTCACGGACAGTATGACCCGGCTGACGACGAACATTGAAAAACTGACTAACTCTATTGCATTAATAAGGCACCTTGTTAAATATATAAAACATGCCTGCATCAGTGTTATCTTGTATTTCCATACAATGTTACATTAGGCTGTTACACATCTATTGTCAGAGAAGTATTTGCATAAATAGGTAAACCACCTTCATACAAGCAAGGACAGAAAACAGGGCAAAGTGAGTATACTTATTTATTCAGTAAGCTATGGATCAAAGTATTTGGTGAGTACATTTCTAACTTCTGGCTTCGGTCTCGTTGTCGTCTGTTCTGAAATTGTTAGGTTGTGTGGGAGGTTGCGTTCAAGAAAACAATGAAATGCCGCGCTGCCGCCATCTGTTCCGGCACGTCATGACACCCTTTTTAAAAATATCTGTTTACCCCCTTCCACACTGCTCTGGACAATCGGCGTTTTCAAATTTATACACTCTGGACAGCATTTTAGAAAATCTCCGTTTTCAGGGGAGGAAAACGCCATTTCAGTGTGGACAGAGGGTCAAAATGAAGAGAAAAAGCTTCGGTTACGGATTTATCCCATCTAGTGGGGACGTAGTCTGAGAACCAGGTAAGTTTTGAGCTGCCAATCCAGATGGGATAAGACTAAGTGGCCAGTGTTGAATAATCAGATTAAATTTTAAGGTTGGGTACCTGACTGACAACCATGCTTAGAGAGTGTGAACCCTTAATGAGGTCTGTATTGATAGTTTTCTTCAAGGTCAAGCTAAGAAATCGGATGGTAAATAGAAGTATTGTAGCTGTATATAGAGCTAAACAAGTATTATTGTCAGAATGGTTCATGAAAGGAGATGAAGTACCCTTTGAAGAAAGAGTAAATTTTATTCAGGAGCAGGCAGATCAAAAGAAGATTAAAGCATATAACATTATCAAATTGTTAGCATACTTGGCTTTCTACTGATTCAAAAACATGAGTATCACATAAGACAACAGGAAGAAACTGAAAATCATAAGCAAGACTGCTCCCATGAAATGGAGGCATAAGATATTGCAGCTGTAATGCAATAAGTTTGCAGGCTGTTGGCACTTCTCAAGAACTGCAAGCTACAAAATATGTATTGTAACAGCTTAGGTCTGAAAAATCAATCCATAAATAAAAAGTAGAGGATGCAAAGGGGTGCCTAGGGAAGCTACCAAGCAATCTTGGGGAGAAACAGATCCTTTATATGTCTAACCCAAGAACTGTGCAAGAGCTTGGGTAAACAGGAGGCAAAAGTAGGTTATAAAAATGGCCAACTGAGTATAATAAGGATGTAGGCAGTCAAGATATTCTGTGAAGTGGCCAAGTCTTATAACGGTTGATCCAAGAGATGAACCTTCACTGAAGTTCCATTGCCATTACTGGTAAACAGTCATAAAGTTTTCGATGATTATTTTTTCGACAATGATTTTGAAGATTTGAGGTCTTCTCTGCAGCTCTATTATCTATTCAGAGACCTAACAAATTCACAGCTTAGGAGGGGTTAAGCTTGTCAAATAGACCCATGTTACTTTTCTGCTAAATCTGAAAATCGTTAATTCTTCCCTTTATCATTGGAAATGTTCACTTCTATAAATTTCTTCTGTGGTCAGTAACTCAATTTTTGGTTCAAACTACCTTAAATAGTATGAACAATTCCACAAATGACCAAAAATATCCTTTAGAAGTTAGAAAATATTTCAGTTCCCTATTTTTTTATAATGATCATTTATAAGTTGCATGTAAAGAACCTTTTTTTCTTGATTTGTATATCCTGTTTTAATAAATATTTGGGATACAAATAATTAGAATAATAACCACAGACAATGTTTTTTTTTAAAGCAGGAAACTTCTTAATAGCTGTGAAGAATTAAAAGACCTTTAGAGATTAGATGATGCCTTAAAGGCTAAATTCTGAAATGGAAATGGACAATTGTTTGGTATTCTGTGACATTTGTGGGACATTTCTAGTATTCAGATTGATCAAATGAGAATATGCTTGTAATTTTGATCCTGCGGGAATATATGATTAATGATTTAAAAGTATTATGGAAATACTATATTGATTGTATAGGATAGTTCAGTTTTTACAGCTCTCTTGAACAAGATGAAATACTAATTTCATTCATACATTCTCAGTCAAAAAGCAGGTAAGTTAAACCATCAAATTAGATTTTTTTTTCCCAAAGCTAAATATGAACTCTGTTAAATTACCTAGGTATAATTCACGAATGTATATTAGCATGATATTAAATTTGTCAGGAATGGTTGAGAATAGTTAATTAATTACTTCCCTCAGGAAAATGTGTGTCCTTGTCAATTAAAATCTTATGTGAATTGTCTTTGTTAGCCTGACTGGTACATAAGACAGAGAGACTCCAGCTCTCCAGAATCTTCAACACAAGAGTTTCTGCAGATGCTGGAAATCCAGAGTAACAAACAGAAAATGCTGGAGGAACTAAGCAGGTCAGGCAGTATCATTGAGAAGAATAAACAGTTAATGTTTTGGGAGACACACGATTCACTCCGTCCCTCTACATTCAAAATCAATAATGTTGGGGATCTCCATAGTTGAGGACTAAATTGTTCAAATGAAGCAACAAAAGGAAAAGAGCTCACGAAAGGTAGTATTTCAACAACCATAGTCAATGAAATCAAGTAGATTCTGATGAAGATCATCCAAGCACATTGAAATGTGTTTCTGTAAGGATTGAAGGATAGATGTTACAGTATGCACATGGAAATGGGATTTATGGGCCCAGAACAAACTGCTCTGTATCTGAGAGGCACAAGAAACCAAGGGCTACAAGATCCTCCTAACCTATCTAATTTTTAACAAAAGAAAACACTGGTTGTTTCTGTATTATCCAGGAACTGGGCCAATACTTTTGCATCGTAATCACTTCAAAGTTCTTGCAAGATTGTGAGTACTGAATAGTGAGATAAAATGTTCATTATTTGTCACTTCTCATAGGATAAGCTATCGCAGAATATGTTAGGCTGAGTCCCTGATCATAAAGACAAGTCACTTTCTGAAATTAAAGATGCCTGAAGTAGACTAAACAGAATTTTGAAGACAAATTGATACCAAGATAAACTAAGGGGTGAGTTGAAAGGTTAAATAAAGTACAGATCAGATACATTCTAATAACAGTGTAGGTCCACAGGGTTAACTTTTCTCTCTTCTTTGTTTTCAGCTGTTATCTGAAAGGTCAGTGTTGCTATCCTTTGCATTGAATCTTTGCCTTGAATCGGTGGACTGGACTGTATTCAGGGATTCATCGTCAAATCTGAATGAGTACGCTACAGCTGTCACTGACTTCATTAAAACCTGTGTGGATGAGTGTGTGCCTACAAAAGCCATGGGTGAGTGAACCAGGGGATTCTTAGTCTGCTGAGGGCTAGAACTGTGGCATTCAAGTCTGGAGTTTCAGGACTATAAAAGAAAACCAGGAATGACTTATGGATTGCTATCTCAAGAGCAAAGGAACAATTTCGAATGAGGTTGGAGGCGAAATTGGAAACTGGATGCAAGTCAACTCTGGTGGGCTTTCGCTTCCTACAAAGTGAAATCTAACATCACGAATGGCAGTGATGTTTCACTCAGAGATGTGCTCAACACCTTTTACGCATGCTTTGAAAGGGAGAATTAAACTACAGCTATGAGGATCCCTGCAGCCCCTGGTGACCCTGTGATCTCTATCTTGGAGGCTCATGTCAGACTGTCTTTCATGAGGGTGAATCCTTGCCAGGTGACTGGCCCCAATGGAGTAGTGTTCTAAAAACTTCTGCCAAACAAATGGCAGGTGAGTTTAAAGATATTTTCAACATCTCATTGCTACTGTTGGAAGTTCGCAAATGCTTCAAAAGGGTAACAATTATACTAGTGCCCAAGAAGAGCAGGGTGAGCTGCCTTAATGACTATCATCCAGTGGCACTCACATCTACAGCAATGAAGTGCTTTGAAAAGTTTATTATGGCTAGAACCTGGACTCACTGCAATTTGCCTATCATCTCAATGGTGGATACAATCTCTTTGGCTGTTCATATGCCCTTGGATCACTAGACAATACAAATACCTATGCCAGGATGCTCTTTATTGACTACAGCTCAGTGTTTAACACAATCATTCCTACAGTTCTGATCAAAAAGCTCCAAAACCTGGGCTTCTATACCTCCCTCTGCAACTATATCCTTGACTTCCTAACTGGAAGACCACAATCTGTGTCAATCGGAAATAACATCTTCACATCGCTGACAATCAACACTGGCACACCTCAGGGATGTGTGCTTAACCGACTGCTCTATTCTCTGTATACCTGTGACTGTGTGGCCAGGCACAGCTCAAATGCCATCTATAAATTTGCTGACGACACAACTATTGTTGGCAGAAATTCAGATGGTGACAAGAGGCATACAGGAGCGATACGTCAGCTAGTTGAGTGGTGTCGCAGCAACAACCAAAGAACTGATTGTGGACTTCAGGAAGGGTAAACAAGAAAACACACACTGGTCCTCATAGAGGGATCAGAAGTGGAAAGATTGAGCAATTTCAAGTTCCTGGGTATCAATATCTCCAAGGATCTATCCTGGTGACAACATATTGATGCAGCTACAAAGAAGGCATGACACCATCTATATTCCATTAGGAGTTTGAGGAGATTTGGATTGTCACCAAATTTCTATAGGTGTACCATGGAGAGCGTTCTAACTGGCTGCATCATCGTCTGCGGGGTGGGGAGGGCTACTGCACAGGATCGAAATGTGCTGCAGAAACTGTGCACTTAGTCAGCTCAATCATGGGCACCAGCCTCTGTAATATCCAGGCCATCTTAAAGGAGCAATGCCTCAAAAAGGTGGCATCCATCATTAAGGCCGCCATTAGGTACCTGTGCCATGTGCCAGTAAGGGTAAGAATAGGAAGCTCTGGTGGATGAACACGTGGCTGAGGAAATGATGTAGAGGGCAGGATTTCAGATTTCAGGATCATTGGGACCTCTTCTGGGGCAGGTGGGACCTGTACAAGACAGATCAGTTACACCTGAGCTACAAGGGGACCAATATCCTTGCAGGGAGGTTTGTTAGTGCTATTGGGGAGGGTTTAATCTAGATTTGCAGGGGGATGGGAACCAGAGTGCCAGAGCAGATAGTGGAGCTGGGTGAAAATAAATGATGTTAAAAGTTCATGCAAAGTCACAAATAGAAGAGTTATGTGTGGTGGTAATAATCTTCTGAGGTGTGTCTATTTCAATGCAAGGTGTATTGTGGGGAAGGCTGATGAGTTGAGGGCGTGGATTGACACATGGAATTACGACATTGTAGCCATTAGTGAAACTTGGCTGCAGGAGGGGTAGGACTGGCAGCTTAATGTTCCAGGGTTCTGATGTTTCAGACGTGATAGAGGCAGAGGAATGAAGGGTGGGGGGGGGGGTGGCATTGCTAGTCAGGGAAAATGTTACTGCAGTGCTCAGGCAGGACAGATTAGAGGGCTTGTCTACCGAGGCCATATGGATGAAGCTGAGAAACAGGAGAGGTATGACCACATTAATGGGGTTGTATTATAGATCACCCAATAGTCAGAGAGAATTGGAGGAACAAATCTTCAGAGAAATAGCAGACAACTGCAGGAAACATAAATTTGTGATAGTAGGGGATTTTAATTTTCCACATATTGATTGGGACTCCCATACTGTTAAAGGTCCAGATGGGCGAGAGTTTGTAAACTGTGTTCAGGAAAGTTTTCTAAATCAATATATAGAGTGTGACGCCAAACAAAGCTATCGGACGATTGATGCTAATGAGAGAGATAAGAGAGACAATGGAGAAACATTCAAAATGCTAATAAGAGAGAAGAGAGGGATTAACGGAAAAGAAACGCAATTCAGAATATTGACAGACCGGTTACTTTGAACCTGAACTGTTTGAAGTTTGACGGACAGGTGATACCCCAGCAGGGGGATAAAAAGAGCAGGTTCGCTAAGGCATGGGACACACCATGACACCACAAGACAACGATACCCTGGAAAGAGTGGTGTGCCCCCACAAGTGGTGGAGTTTGGAGGTCCAGCTCGCGGGAACCGACCAGAGGCTACAGGGTGTAAAGGTACAATCGGTGGGAACCTGGGGTGTGTGTCCACCCTTGCCTGGGTGCCGGGTTCACCGCGGAAGAACGATCGTATCCGGAACAGGGGGGGTCACAGTCGGTGACCACAGCGAGATAGAAGACATAAAAGGGTCGGCCTGAAACCAACTGCGGAGACATCAAAGGTCTGCCTGATCCAAAATTGCATCCCGCTCTCTCTCTCCAGTGGTACCACAATAGCGATTACTGCGAACTGCACTAAACTAAACCGAACTGAACTCTGCGTCACTTAAGACTGATCATTTTACCCCTAGACTGCAATAGAGCTTGGTTGATTCCTATTACCCTAGTTCTGTGTATATGTGTGTATTATCATTGCTAACCTGTCACATTTATATCCTTACGATTAGAGTACTGTATTACTTAGTTCTTTAATAAAACTTTCTTAGTTCCCAGTCATCCAGACTCCAGCGAGTGTTCCATTTCTGCTGGTTTGGCAACCCAGTTACAGGGTACGTAACAAGGGGTACCAACTAGAGAGGAGACAATATTAGATCTCCTATTAGGAAACGAATTAGGACAGGTGACTGAAGTGTGTGTAGGGGAATACTTTGGTTCCAGTGATCATAACATCATTAGTTTCAACTTGATCATGGATAAAGATAGATCTGGTCCTCGGGTTGAGGTTCTAAACTGGAAAAAGGCCAAATTTGAAGAAATGAGAAAGGATCTAAAAAGTGTGGATTGGGACAGGTTGTTCTCTGGCAAGGATGTGATTGGTAAGTGGGAGGCCTTCAAAGGAGAAATTGTCAGAGTGTAGAGTTTGTATGTTCCTGTCAGGATTAAAGGCAAAGTGAATAAGAATAATAGTGGAACTCTGATAAAGAAGAAAAGAGAGAGATTTTTAGACATGTATAGGAAACAGGGAGCAAATAAGGTGCTTGAGGAGTATAAAGAGTGAAAAAAAAAATTAAGAAAGAAATCAGGAGGGCTAAAAGAAGACATGAGGTTGCTTTGGCAGTCAAGGTGAAGGATAATTCGAAGAGCTTCTACAGGTATATTAAGAGCAAAAGGATACTGTGACGAGAATACACATAAAATTAAGATGTTTTGGCCTGGGTTAGCATCAGTGACATCAGCAAGTGGTCTGCCACCTGTCCTCAGGGGAAGGAGAGATAAGGAACAATGGAGCAGCGTCTGGAGATGTGTAATGAAGGGACGGGAGAGAGAGCTGTCTGGAGCGGCTCCCCCTTTGAACCCTGAACTGGTTGAAGTGATGGACAGGCGATACCCCAGCAGGGGGATAAAAAGGGACAGGTTCGCTAAGGCAAGACACACGACACCCGAGGTAACGAGACCCTGGAAGCGGTGCGCCTCTCACGAGTCGGTGGGAAGTATCGGACAACACACAGGGTGGAAAGGTACGATCAGCGGGAACGCGGTGTGTGTCCACCCTTGCTTTGGTGCCCGGTTCACTGCAGAGGATCGACCGCATCTGGAGGAGGGGTCACAGTCGGTGACCTCAGGTGACATCACCAAGGACCTGCCCAAAAGCTGCTTGTGAGCAATTATCGCCGGTCTGTGAGTGGAAGCCGTTTCTGAATGATCAGTCGTTCCCGTTCTCTCTCTCTCCCTCCCCCCACGTTGTCCATCGCCATGGCAAGGATTACTGCGAACTGAACTAAATTGGACTGAACTTTTGTGTCACTTTGAAATTTGGTCATTTACCCCTAGACAACGATAGAGCTTGATTGATGCTGTTATCTTAATTCTGTGCACATGTGTGTTTATCATTGCTGAACTGTTGCATTTATTATCCTTTCGATTACTGTGTTGGTTGTTTCTTTAATAAAACTTTCTTAGTTCTAGTAATCCAGACTCCAACTGAGTGATCCATTTCTGCTGGTTTGGCAACCCAGTTACGGAGTACGTAACATAAGTGGGGGCTCGTCCGGGATTTTGAACACTAAATTTGGGACGGAGTAAATTGATTGGGTTAAAATTCCCGAATGAAAGAAAAGACAAACAGCAGAAATGGAGGCAGAGGAACTTATAAAGGCGCCGACCTTGGAGGCATTAGAGGATGCCAGGAAATCGGAATTGATAGCTGTGGCCAAACGGTTGAATCTTGCTGAGGTGAAGTCGACAATGAGGAGAGAGGAGATACACAGAGCTATTGTAGAGCACTATGTATCTAAGGGTGTGTTTCCCCAAGGCGAGCTGGGGGTGGTGTCTATTGAAAAACCTGCTGGAGACGCGGTACAGGTGCAGCTGGAAAAACTGAGACTCGAGCACGAGTTCCAGGTACGACAGTTGGAGCGAGAAGAGAAGGAGAGAGAGGTAGAAAGACAAGAGAGAGAAAGACAGTTGGAAAGAGAAGAGAGAGAGAGACAGTTGGAGAGAGAGGAGAAAGAGAGGCAATGGGAGCGAGAAGAGAGAGGGAAACAGAGGGAAAGGGAATTTGAGCTGGAGAAGTTAAAGATAAGGGCCGAGCAGGGGCTCGTGCCGAACCAAGGTGGAGGGTTCCGGGCGACCCAGGAGGTTAGGCTGGTTCCCCCATTTGACGATACCGACGTGGATCGGTACTTTCTCCACTTCGAAAAAGTGGCTATAAGTCAGGAATGGCCGAGGGATAAGTGGGCTGTGTTACTTCAGAGTGTACTGAAAGGGAAAGCCCAAGAAGCTTACTCCGCTTTGTCCGCGGAAGATGCCCAGAGGTATGAGGTGGTAAAAGAGGCCATCCTCAGGATTTATGAGTTGGTCCCGGAGGCATACCGGCAGAGGTTCCGGAATGGGAGGAAGCAGTGGGACCGCACGTATTTGGAGTTTGCCCCTGAGATGCAGACATATTGTGAGCGTTGGTGCGCCTCAAAGGGGGTAGAGGGGGATTATGACAGACTGCTACAACTGATCCTGATTGAGCAGTTTAAAGGGTGTCCCTGAGGGTATGAGACCCTACCTCGATGAGAAAAAGGCAGCCACGTTAGCCGCAACTGCTAAGTTAGCGGATGAGTATACGTTGATGCATAAAATGAAGTTTGCCCCGAGTAAAGGCTACCAAAAGGGTCGTCAGGACGGCGGGGAGAGTCCGCCAGAAAAGTCAGTAAGTAAGCCGGGGACTAGTGAAAAGGATAAGGTAGACCGGGAGCAGTCTGGTAGGAAGTCCCCTGGGGTCGTCTGTTATAATTGTGGGAAAGTCGGACACTTTGCGTCCAGGTGCTTTGCCCCAAAGAAGGAGACGGGAAAAGGAAAAGCGGAACTTTTGAATGGCTGTATCGAGCTGTTAAGCGAACCTCTAGGGAAGGGCAGGTCTGCCAAAGTCCAGGAAGGGCGCGAGAGGTTTATCTCGGCTGGATTGGTGTCAGTGAAGGAGGGGTTAAAACCAGTTCCAGTGCGGATCTGGAGAGACACGGGAGCGTGTCAGTCATTAATACTGAAGAGTGTATTAGAGTTTAGCTCAGAGACCCAGACTGGGGAGGTAGAGGTCAAAGGTGTTGGGGAAGGGACAGAGTCAGTCCCTTTGCACCAGATACACTTACAAAGCAACCTGGTCTCTGGACTAGTCACAATCGGGGTGAGGTCCAAATTACCGATGAAAGGCGTGGAAGTCTTGCTCGGTAATGACATCGCCGGGGGAATCGTGTTCCCAGTCGTGAGATTGACAGGTCAGCCTGCCAGCATTGAGGCCCCGCCCATGGACTTACAGGTTCATCACGGGACCACGGTAGTACATTTAGCTGACACGTTTCTGCCAACCTTGTACGAGAAGAGGGTAGAAAATGGAAAGAAAGAGTGTAGTGAGACAAGAGGCAGTGAGGGAGCTGGGACAGACGTAGCAGTAGCCAGGAAAGAATTTGTGCCGACGCAGGAGCGAGACGAGGGGCTGATGGTTTTGGCAGAGATAGCTCTCTCTGACACAGCTTTAACAAGGGAACTAGTAGGCTATTGTGTGGAGGACGAAGTGCTAAGGAAAAAAGGGAAATCAAGTACAGTACCCGCAGATGAGGAGTGGGGGGTGGTGCAAAAGAGTTATGGGGGTGAGGTTTTTAACATGGCCCACGAGGTACCCCCCGGTGGACATTTTGCGGTGCTGGAGGAAACAGTTGGTGGATTCGTGAAAGAGGTTTACCGGCTGCCCAGGGGGAAGGATGTTATTGATCATGACCGACGCGAACTGAGACGGTCACAGGCTTTTGATATGCTAACAAACCCAGTCGGTGTTAGCGTGGAAATCAATGAAGCTAGGGGTCCCCTGATAAGAGAAAAAAACCATTTTGAAAAGATTAGTATGGGATCGATCAGATGGGAGAAGGCTATTGTTTTGGCCAGGTCTACTGATAAGGTCTCTCCCTTAATCCCCGAACAAAGCGAATCTTTAGAATCTTTAGAAGAAACGACTCGCACCCGTGTGTTTGATTGTCCCAAGGCAATGCAAAGAACTGGGACGTTGGGTGATGTCTATTACAATAGGGTAGCCTAGCAAACAACATCCATATATAATGAGTAAATCAGTGACTAAAGGGCTGATGAACACAGAGGTGTGTATTGGCAATTTAATACGGCTGTCTGAAGCCAGCTTGATAGTGAACCTTGAAAAAAATGAATTCGGCCACACGAGGGTCACTTACCTGGGAATTGTGGTGACACAGGGGCAGCTGGCAGCGATGCAAGCTACAGTGCAGGCTATCGCTGACCTCCCAACCCCGACAGACAAGAGGACCCTCAGAAGGCTCTTGGAGATGGTGGGGTACTGTAGGAAGTTTTGCAATAACCCTGCGGTCAATACCCCTCCCCCTCCTACTAAGCCCTTGCGAGAGAAAACTGAGTCGGAATGGGACGACCCTTGTTATTGTGTTCCGGGACAAAACCAAATGAGAGGTTACATTGATCGAAATTCATCAGTGTTTTTGGCCACTATGAAGTTTGCTGAGTTGGAGCCTGGTCTAAGGGATAATTAATAACGCGTATAAAAGGAACAGAAAATGTGATGACTGTCTGTCAAGGTGTTGACAACTTCAAACTCTCTGTATTAGCCAAATAGCTGATAAAGATGTATATTTGTGTGTGTATCAAATAATGTATTCATGTTTGTAATTTTTACCTCCCGGTAAAAATCCTTAAAGGGGGGAAGTGTGACGAGAATACACATACAATTAAGATGTTTTGGCCTGGGTTAGCATCAGTGACATCAGCAAGTGGTCTGCCACCTGTCCTCAGGGGAAGGAGAGATAAGGAACAATGGAGCAGCGTCTGGAGAGAGAGCTGTCTGGAGCGGCTCCCCCCTTTGAACCCTGAACTGGTTGAAGTGATGGACAGGCGATACCCCAGCAGGGGGATAAAAAGGGACAGGTTCGCTAAGGCAAGACACACGACACCCGAGGTAACGAGACCCTGGAAGCGGTGCGCCTCTCACGAGTCGGTGGGAAGTACCGGACAACGCACAGGGTGGAAAGGTACGATCAGCGGGAACGCGGTGTGTGTCCGCCCTTGCTTGGGTGCCGGGTTCACTGCAGAGGATCGACCGCATCTGGAGGAGGGGTCACAGTCGGTGACCTCAGGTGACATCACCAAGGACCTGCCCAAAAGCTGCTTGTGAGCAATTATCGCCGGTCTGTGAGTGGAAGCCGTTTCTGAATGATCAGTCGTTCCCGTTCTCTCTCTCTCCCTCCCCCCACGTTGTCCATCGCCATGGCAAGGATTACTGCGAACTGAACTAAATTGGACTGAACTTTTGTGTCACTTTGAAATTTGGTCATTTACCCCTAGACAACGATAGAGCTTGATTGATGCTGTTATCTTAATTCTGTGCACATGTGTGTTTATCATTGCTGAACTGTTGCATTTATTATCCTTTCGATTACTGTGTTGCTTGTTTCTTTAATAAAACTTTCTTAGTTCTAGTAATCCAGACTCCAATTGAGTGATCCATTTCTGCTGGTTTGGCAACCCAGTTACGGGGTACGTAACAATAGTAAGGGATAAAATTGGTCCTCTTGAAGATCAGAATAGTCGGCTAAGTATGGAACCAAAAGAAATGGGGAAGATCTTAAATATGTTTTTTGCATCTGTATTTACTAAGGAAACTGGCATGGAGTCAATGGAAATAAGGCAAATGAGTAGTGAGGTCATGGAACCTATACAGATTGAAGAGGAGGAGGTGCTTGCTATCTTGAGGCAAATCAGAGTAGGTAAATCCCCAGGACCTGACAGGGTATTCCCTTGGACCTTGAAGGAGACTAGTGTTGAAATTGCAGGGGCCCTGGCATATATATTTAAAATGTCAGTATCTGCACGTGAGGTGCCGGAGGAGTGGAGGATAGTTCATATTGTTCTGTTGATTAAAAAAGGCTCTAAAAGTAACCCGGGAAATTACAGGCTGGTAAGTTTAATGTCGGTAGTAGGTAAATTATGGAAGGAGTACTAAGAGATAGGATCTACAAGTATTTGGATAGAAAGGGTCTTTTTAGGGAGTGTCAACATGGCTTTGTGCGTGGTAGGTCATGTTTAACAAATCTATTACGAGGTTTTTTGAGGAGGTTACCAGGAAAGTGGATGAAGGGAAGGCAGTGGACGTTGTCTACACGGACTTCCAGTAAGGCCTTTGACAAGGTCCCTCATGGGAGGTTAGTTAGGAAGATTCAGTCGCTAGGTATACATGGAGCGGTAGTAAATTGAATTAGACATTGGCTCAATTGAAGAAGCCAGAGAGTGGTAGTGGAGGATTGTTTCTCTGAGCAGAGGCCTGTGACTAGTGGTTTGCCACAGGGATCAGTGCTGGGTCTATTGTTATTTGTCATCTATATCAATGATCTGGATGATAATGTGGTAAACTGGATCAGCAAATTTGCTGATGATACAAAGATTGGAGGTGCAGTGGACAGTGAGGAAGGTTGCAGAGGGATTTGGACCAGCCGGAAAAATGGGCCGAAAAATGGCAGACGGATTTTAATACAGACAAGTGTGAGGTATTGCACTTTGAAAGGGCAAACCAAGGTAGAACATACAAGGTAAATGGTAGGGCACTGAGGAGTGCAGTAGAACAGAGGAATCTGGGAATACAGATACAAAATTCCCTAAAAGTGGTGTCACAGGTAGACAGGGTCGTAAAGGGAGCTTTTGGTACATTGATCTTTATAAGTCAAAGTATTGAGTATAATAGTTGGAATGTTATGCTAAGACCGAATTTGGAGTATTATGTGCAGTTTTTGGTCACCAAATTACAGGAAGGATATTAATAAAGTTGAAAGAGTGCACAGAAGGTTTACAAGGATGTTGCTGGGACTTGAGAAACTGAGTTACAGAGAAAGGTTGAATAGGTTAGGACTTTATTCCCTGGAGTATAGAAGAATGAGGGGAGATTTGAAAGAGGTATATAAAATTATGATGGGTATAGATAGAGTGAATGCAAGCAGGCTTTTTCCACGAAGGCTAGGGGAGAAAAAAAACACAGGACATGGGTTAATGGTTAAGGGTGAAGGGGGAAAAGTTTAAAGGGAACATTAGCGGGGGGCTTCTTCACACAAAGAGTGATGGGTGTGTGGAATGAGTTGCCAGATGAAGTGGTAAATGCAGGCTCACTTTTATCATTGAAGAAAAACTTGGACAGGTACATGGATGAGAGGTGTATGGAAGGATATGGTCCAGGTGCAGGTCAATGGGACTAGGCAGAAAAATGGTTCAGCACAGCCAAGAAGGCCAAAGGGCCTGTTTCTGTGCTGTACTGCTCTATGATTCTATTACAAGAAGTGCCCTTTTCTCATTGCTACCATCAGGAAGGAGGTACAGGAACCTGAAGGCACACACTCAACGATTCGGGAACAGCTTCTTCCCTTTTGGCATCCAATTTCTGAATGGACATAGAACACATGAACACTACTGCACTACTACTTTATTTTTATGTTGGCACTACCTATTTAATTTAACTATTTAATATATATACTTACTGTAATCCATGTTTTTTTCCTATTATTAAGTATTGAATCGCACTGCTGCTGCAAAAACAACAAATTTTATGAGACACACACAAAAAGTGCTGGTGAATGCAGCCGGCCAGGCAGCATCTATAGGAAGAGGTACAGTCTATTTTTTGGGCGGAGCACCTTCGTCAGGAGGGTCTCGACTGTTGCTTGAATTTCCAGCATCTGCAGATTTCCTTGTGTTTGCATTTTTAAATTTCATGAGATATGCCAGTGATATTAAACCTGATTCTGAAAAGAACCCAATCAAATTAATCAAGTGAAAGTCAAGTTAGAACTTAATGATGATATAACAACTGGTAAATAACTTTTATGAATAAATAAATGATTTATCTTTGATTTGTCCATTTACATGTAGCTATATACTACTGCAATTGATCTATCCTGGGCCCAACACATTGGTGCAATCACAAAGAAGGCATACCAGTGGCCATACCTCATTAGGAGTTTGTGGAGATTTGATATGTCACCAAAGACTCGAGCATATTTCTGCAGATGTACTGTGGAGAGCATACTGCCGGTTATGGAGGCTTCAATGGACAAGATCAAAAGACATATCAACTCAGCCAGCACCATCACAGGCACTGCTCTCCCCACCATCTAGGACATCTTCAAATGGTGGTATTAACCACCATCTGGGATATTCCCTCTTCTTGTGACTACCATCGAGGAGGTACTAGAGTCTGAAGACCCACACTTTAGAAAAGCTTCTGTGCCTTTGCCATCAGATTTCTGAACAGCCCATTAACACTACCTCACTAATACTCTTTCACATTATTTATTGTAACTTATGGCTATTTTTATGCCTTGTACTGTCCTACTGCTGCAAAACAACAAATTTCACGACATATGTCAGTGATAATAAAATTGATTTTAATTCTGATTGTGAAAAGTTGCTACAAGGACCGCCATTACTCATCTTCACTGCAGGTGATTAATCAAAAGAGACAGAAATATCAAAAGAGGAACAGAAGCACTGGTCAGCATGGAGTTGGTGGGTTGACCTGATTTTATGTCTTGAGAGGTAGGCCAGTTCTGCTCTGCCATTCAGTATGATCATGGTTGATATTCCAAATTCAGTACCATTTCATGCTTCTCACTACATCACTGCAATCTTTTAGTCTAAAAATATATTAAAATTCTTGAATATACTGAATGATTTACTTTCAACTTCTTTCTGTGGTAAGAATTCCACAGGCTCACTCTTAAATTGCTCATACCTTTTTGGTCCATGCCATCATTAACATTGTTTTCCTCATTTAATCTGTCCAGTCCAGTTAGAATTTTATAGGTTTCTATGAGATCCCCAGTGAATACAAGCCAATTTCTCTTCATACAGCAATCCTGCCATTCAGGAATCAGCCTGGTGAACTTTCAGTGAAATCCTTCCATAAAAGAACAGACAAGGAGACTTACTGCACCAAGAACCTCCTCTGTGGAAACCATAGCTCTTCTACTCAAAATTGTTCCTGGGTCGGCTTTAGTTTTCTGCATTTATTCAGTGCATATTGAATTTGGAAAAATCTCAGTGAGCGTCCTCATACATATCATTTATATCTTTAATTTTCAAATATGTATCCTAAGTATTCTCTGTCTTTTAAAATAATGACTGTGGCAACAAAGGTTCGAAAAATGAATGGACTGCATCAATGTATTGAGTGTTTCTGTACAGCACTACACGACAAGGATATTAAAAGTGACGAATTAAATGTCCATGTATCAAAAAAACTGCATTCTTAACAAAATCCTACTTGAAAAGACTGCTGAAACCTTGACGATGAACAATGTTGAAACAGAACTAGGAAAGTTTATACTTACCTACATCTTGAGAAAAATGATCATATACATAAAAGCGTGATATTTAAGGTTTTGCATATGCATTGTTCCTAAAGGTTATTCAAGTAAAATCATTTAACTATAGCTTAGCTCTGTTAATGTGAAAGTGCTCTGTGTTTTCACTGTCTAGCACATTTCTACAGATGTATGGTGGAGAGCATTGTGTTTGGTTGCATCACCACCTGGTACGGAAGCCTCAATATGCAGGATCAAAAGAGGCTGTAGATGGTTGTAGACTCAGTAAACTCTATCACAGGAGCAACCCTCGTACCATCGAGAACTCTTCCAAAAGGCGGTGCTTCAAGAAAGACCCTCACCATCCAGGATATGCCCTCTTCTCATTACTACCTTTGGAGAGGAGGTACGGGAGCCCGAAGACCCACATTCAATATTTTAGGAATACTTTATACTTTATTGTCGCCAAACAATTGATAGTAGAACGTACAATCATCACAGCGATATTTGATTCTGCGCTTCCCGCTCCCTGGATTACAAATATTAAATATTAAAAATAGTAAAAATTAGTAAATATAATAATTTAAATTATAAATCATAAATAGAAAATAGAAAAATGAAAAGTAAGGTAATGCAAAAAAATCGAGAGGCAGGTCTGGATATTTGGAGGGTACGGCCCAGATCTGAGTCAGGATCCGTTCAGCAGTCTTATCACAGTTGGAAAGAAGCTGTTAAATCTGGCCGTACGAGTCTTCAAGCTCCTGAGCCTTCTCCCGGAGGGAAGAGGGACGAAAAGTGTGTTGGCTAGGTGGCTCGTGTCCTTGATTATCCTGGCAGCATTGCTCCGACAGCGTGCGGTGTAAAGTGAGTCCAAGAATAGCTTCTTTCCCTCTGCCATCAGATCACCAAATGGTCCATTAACCTATGAACACTATCTCACTATTCCTGATTTGCACTATGTATTTATTATAATTTATAATAATTCTTATGTCTTGTGCTGTACTGCTGCTGCAAAACAAATTTCACGACGTGTCAGTGATAATAAACCTGATTCTGATGCCAAGTGATCTGAAGTATTATAAACTTTACTACTCAACATATACTTTATGATCTTTACTACTTAAACCAGTTTCACCAGATGCCATCAGGAGTACACAATGAATTGATTATGCTTGTTGGCACCATGAACCCTCAATGACCTGCAGTAATTCTGGTTCAAATTTGTTAAGTGTAATTGACAGAGGGAGTCCTCCAATGCAAAGTGCCATGGACGCATTTGATGTACTGGATCACGTGGATGAACCAGTGTGTGAACTATTAGCAGAAATCAAAGACATGCCTCCAGCTTTTTCCCCATCAGTTAAAGTAATGAAACCTTTGGATTGCTTTCAATTGTTCCCAATTCTGACGAGGAATGCATGGATTGGTGAGCTAGCCAGAAAAGAGAGAATAACTGCTTCATTTTCAGATTGGGAGGCTGTAACAAGATAGATGATGCAGGGATGGCACTCAGCCCCAGCTGCTCATTATCTACATCAATGTGGATGAAGAGACCTAGTGTGATATATCCAAGTTAAATTTCTGTGACAATGTTGTTTCTGAGGAGGATACAAAAGGGCTTTGGAGGGCAGTAAGCTAAGCAAATGGGAAAGGTTGTGAGAATGTAATATTACATTGAAAAATACAAGGTGCAAAAATTCAAGGTAGAAAAAATAGGAAAACACTTTTTAAATGGTAAGAGATTGAAAGACAATTTTTTTTGAAGATTTTATAGAGGGGGAACAGCAAAAGACAGATATACCATTGATACGTTGTACATACAATACAGCAGACGAGGAAAGTACAAACTCATAAGGTGATGGAAGAGCAGGACTGTAGAAAGCAAGATAGATATGATTGAGAACTCCATTGGTCTCAATGGAAAGACTTCTTGGCTGAGGTAAAAGACAGATCAGAAGCACTCATGTGACCAGTGAAACATATGTGGCATGTTAAAAATAAAAAAAAATTGGAACTTTTGTTGCTTGAGCTTCACAGATACAGGACCAACCTTGCTGAATTTCAGGTCATAACTGAATTATTGAGGAGTGTCTGGACACATACTGCCGAAACTGAGACTTTTGGAAAAACAAATTTTGATGCCTTGTGCTTAGTTGGTACATAAGGAGCTGGAGTGGAAAAGCAATTACTTTGAAATGTATGGCATCAAGTTGGACTGGGGCTTTCAGAATCAGATTTCCCAAGAGACTGTATGGTATTGGGAAATCTATAAACTCACGCTGCTCACTGAGCACTGAACTCAACACTGGGATTAAAACTGCTGAGAAGGGTACTGTTGCTCGACAAAATGACATCTAACCGGAGAGGCTAAAAAACAGCTAGTTATTTGACCCACACTTCTCAACCACAAACTTACCACAGAATATTAGGCTATAGTTCCCTAGACGGCCAATGATCTTGTATCCTATGGAGATGTTCACTCCACAGTTTCTAAACTCAGAGACCCCAAACCTGCAGAACCTATTTCTATCTCTGTCTCAAGCAGGACTGTCCCAGCAGACAAACAGATTTAGCCTGATTTTGTCCCACAGAAACTATACCTAGCTGGCTTGAATCTGTTCTTTCTAAGCTTAATAACTATATTACATATTAATAATATTCACTGTCCTCCATTCTGCTGTTACCTGAACTGTTGCTAACAAATACACAAAATCTCCATTAGATTTCCAGCAATCTCCTCCTTTGAAGGTTGCTGAGACTCTGATGGAGATTGGAAAACAAAATGCAGATTGGATGACCACTTTGTGCAACACTTGTATTTAGCCTGCAGGAACAATTCTGACTTTTATTTTTGATCCACTCTCATTCTGAGCTGTGGCATCCTGGCCAAACACAAGCTTAAGGCACAACAGATAGCTTTCCATTTGAGCAATCTTCAGTATTCAATATTGAATCCTACAACATATTTCCTGCCAGACATATCCCACAACCCTACTTTTGCAGCTTTTCAAATTGTATCTGCATTCTCATGCTCCAGCTGTCCTTATAACAAAAGTAAATAATTTTTGCTCAAATTTTCCTCTAACTCTTCCCGTTAACCACATAACTTCTACTCCATATAATTCTGGCCTCACACTATTCCCTTTGAACAATCTAACTTCTCTTCAACTTAAAACAAACTTGTTTTCTTTCTTTCTGAGTTTTAGCTAAATATCTTTTATATCAAAATTAACTGTGTTTCATTTTCCAAATATGCTCCCTGACCTGCTCAGTTTTTCAGGCAACTTCTGCTTTTATTTTAGATTTCCATCATCTGCAGTTTTTGTTTTGGCTTTCATTTCCCTTTTTGATTGCTTTGGGCTTAGCACAATAAGGTGTGATAAGGTTGTCTATTATAATAAAAATCCTAAAGAGCAATTTGTATTTCTGCTGTTGCACTGGAGGTCAGTTATTGATGGGGTCATGGCTGCTGAGATTGGAAGAGATCACTTACAAGGCAGCAGACATGCAGTCAGCAACTCATGCCTCCAACTTAAGTAAAACATAAAGGAACTAACTTAAACACAAACTATTCTGCAGATGTTGGGGTTAAAGCAACACGCACAACATGCTGGAGGAACTCAGTAGGTCAGGCAGCATCCGTGGAAACGATGAGTCTACGTTTCGGGCCAGAACCCTTCGTCAGGACTGTAGGGGGAAGGGGCGGAGGCCCTATAAAGAAGGTGGGGGGAGGGTGGGAAGGAGAAGGCTGGTAGGTGCCAGGTGAAAAACCAGTAAGGGGAAAGGTAAAGGGGTGGGGGAGGGGAGGCAGGAAAGATGAAGAAGGAATAGGGGAAAACACAATGGGTAGTAGAAGGAGGCGGAACCATGAGGGAGGTGATTGGCAGCTGGGGGAGGGGGCAGAGTGAAATAGGGATAGAGGAAGAGAGGGGGAGGGAATTACCAGAAGTTGGAGAATTCTATGTTCATACCAAGGGGCTGGAGACTACCTAGATGGTATACGAGGTGTTGCTCCTCCAACCTGAGTTTAGCCTCATCATGGCAGCAGAGGAGGCCATGTATGGACATATCTGAATGGGAGTGGGAAGCAGAGTTGAAGTGGGTGGCTACCGGGAGATCCTGTCTGTTGTGGTGGACGGAGCGAACTCTCAACTGTACAATCAAATGTCAATTTAAGTATAACTGGAATGCATTGCTCAAAAAGCTGGTAAAAATAAGATTTAACAAAAACTTTTAAATATCAATTGGTAATCACATCGAGAAAAAATATGTATGCTTATGGAAAGGGAAAAAGTACTGGAATGAACTGGATCATTCTGAAAAGCAACTCAACAGGACACAATGAGCTGATAGGCCTTATCCTCTATATTAAAGGAAGGCTCATCTGAACATCCGTCAGAATAATATTTAATTCATCATGTAGTTCTTTTCTCACTGGTAGGAGGTACAGAAGCCTGAAGGCACAAACTCAGCGATTCAGGAACAGCTTCTTCCACTCTGCCATCTGATTCCTAAATGGACATTGAACCCTTGAACTACCTCACTTTTTTTTATATATAGTATTTCTGTTTTTTGCACCATTTTTAATCTATTCAATATACATTTACTGTAATTGATTTATTTATTCATTTATTATTACTAATATTTTATTTTGTTTTTTTTCTTCTATAGTATGCATTGCATAGAACTGCTGCTGCTAAGCTAACAAATTTCATGTCACATGCCAGTGATAATAAACCTGATTCTGATTCTGATAGTTCTTTAACTTTAAAAAAATGTCCAATTTAATTGAAAGCCATAATTAAACTAAAAGACAAAATCTGCAATGCAAAATGCTGGTATATGTATACAACTTATTATCGAATATGTCTGAAGTTTATTTAAATTTTAACACCAGATTCTCTCGAAATAAGATAATAATTAGAACAGCAACATTTTTCTTTAACAGAATGTAATGGGTTTACTAGTTTTTCAGCCACATAAATGACAAAGCTGAATTAAAGGCAAGTGACCACTTGAACTTGAGCTTAAATCCTCCACTTGCACCATACAAATAAGATGGGGATTCAAGGTGGGATAATTAAAGACTTAAATTTCCCTAAATCAGTAATAAAGAAAATTGTTTCCCAGAATAGTAGACACAAGATCGGGAGGAACTCAGCAGGTCAAGCAGCACCTATGACAGGGAATAAACAGTCTAGGGCCCAGAACCTTCACCAGGACTGGAAAGAAAAGAGGAAGAATATTTTCAAAGAGCATGAACATGAACACAATTTCACAGCAGTACTTCTGTCATAGTGTACAGAAATGAGCTCATCAGCCCAAAGCAACCATGTCCATGTTTTTAGCTAAATATTTCAATCTCATTATCCTAGTTCCCCCATTAAGAAAGCATCCTTCTGTGCTTTACTAGCAAAGTCTGCTTTTAGCCAGTAACCGACAGATAAGGATTTATTATATTATGATTTCTGTTCCTGATCCAATCGCATTCTCCAGCTGAACCAACACTCCCGGACTGTCAAAGGCACCCAATCTATACACCTAATGTGCTTCCCTGCCCCTTCCCTGTTATTCATCTTCTGGACTGATTCTCAACAACAAATAAGTTTTTAATTGATGACAGTGGGTCTGTCAATTTGACTTAAATGGGTACGGCAGACAGGCATTTCTACAGTGAGGGGCAATGGAAATTAATCATACAGGTTGCAGTAGCTAGTACCGGCAATTAGGCAGTTGCACAATGCATTTCAGAATCTTCAGAAAACAGTCCTTAAAATGAATTATTACCCATTTCATGACAAACAGAATTGAGAGATGAAAGCCAGAGAGAATTCTTTTACAGCTTGATTTTAGCATTAAAAAAACTTCAAATATAATTGGCACGTAAACTGATATTTTTCCTGCCTTGAAGCATTTATGTGGTGTCACAATTTAGTTCTATTCACATTTCAGAGTCAAAAAACTAATAACATACACCTCCTGGCTTCACAAGATACCACGAATATATTAACTGGAGTAACACTTTTCTTATCAACATTTCCCAAGATATTATGGGTAAACTACAGCACACTTACTTTAGTAATCGTGACAAATACCAACAGCAGCTGTGAAGAACGCTACAAATGTTTTGAACTCAGTAAACCTCACTAAGCCTTGATCCAAATGAGAATTCCCATTATGGCAAACCCCTTCAGTCATTGAATTTTGATGATAACCCCATTCCCCTATCATTTAAAAATCAAAAGAATCAACTGTGCAGCAGAATTGGAATCAGGTTTGTCGTCACTATTTTATCAGTTGTGAAGAATTTTATTTTGTGGTAACTGTACAGTAAAAGACATTACAGTACTATGAATTACAAAGTAAATAAATAGAACAAATGAAAATAATAATAAGGTAGCATTCATGGACCATTCAGAAATCTGATGGCAGAGGAAAGCAGCTGTTTCTGAATTATTGTGTGTAGGTCTTCAAACTCCTGTACCTCCTCCCTGATGGTAGAAATGGAAAGGGGGCACGTCCAGGACGATGAAGTCCTTTTTGATAGATGTTGTTTTCTTGAGTATCCGCCTCTTGAAGATGTCCTTGAGAGAGGTGGGGGTGGGGGGGGTGTGCCTATGATGGAACTGGCTGAACCTCAACCCTCTGCAGCCTCTTGTAATCCTGTGCATCGAAGCCTCTGGGCAGCGATGCAACTCATCAGAATGCTCTCCATTGTGCATGTATAGAAATCTGCACGTCTTTATTAACATATCAAAGATCCTCGAACTCCTAACAAAGTAGAGTCACTGTTGTGCTTTCTTCATGACTGCATCAATGTGTTGGGCCCAGGATAGATCCTCCAGCAACTTGAAGCTGTTCACCCTTTTCCCTGCTGACCCCTCAAATGAGGACTAGAGCACATTCTCCTGACTTCCCTTGCCTGAAGTCTATAATCAATTCCTTGGTCTTGCTGACAATGAGTACGAGGTTGTTGTGAAACCACTCAACCAGCCAAGCTATCTCAATCCTGTGCACCAACAACACTGGTGTCAACCACAAAAATGTAGATGGTGTTTGAGCTGTGCTTTGTCACACAGTTATGAAAGTAGATGGAAATGAGGAATGGTCTAAACATACATCTTTGAGGAATGCTTATGCTGACTGTCAGTAGAGAGATGTTATCACCAGTCCAGACTGAGTATGGTCTCCTGATGAGGAAGTTGATGACTCAGTTGCAAAGGCCGAAGTTAAGAAGCTTCTTGATTAATTCTGAAGGGATGGTATTGAACACTGAGCTACTATCGATAAGCAGCAGCCTGATATGTGTTTTGCTGTTGTCTAGGTGCTCCAAAGCAGAGTGGAGAGCCAGTCAGATGGTAGGCAAACTACAATGGGTCAAGGTCCTTCAGTGTATTCAGGCAGAAATTATGGTGGAACTCTGACTCAACTACTCCTTTAACCTTGACACCCAAGTTTCAATTGGAAATGCACTGGACTTTAAAAGGTATACATTATTTTATATTCTCTATCATACTGCATAAAACTATTAAATATGAAAGGAAAAAAATTGGAACAAACTGCAGACCTGGCCCTCTTGGTTTTGTGGACAAATCTTTCTACCGAGTGGAAGAATTCCTCAATATACATTTTCTCTCCCAGTAATTTTGTGTTACCAGTGACATTAGGACTTGTGACAATCTTGCAACAACCTATATCAATGCAATTACAACTCTATTCATTTGCTGTAAGCAGAAGCCACTGTTTTGGAGCTTCTTTTGGTCTGAACTGGAAGGCACCAAGTTGCTACTGCAATTTCTTGTATTGTGTATTTCAATCAATCTCCAACTGTCTTAAGCAATAGGTCTAGTACCGATAAATGAAGCTACTTCAGAACTCAAGCAGACTATCCATAAATATAACTCAGAATGTTTCTAAATATAGAGAGAAGAAATATCACTGTAAAAAGAACCTCTGAATACAAGCATGCTTACTTTTGACTTAAATCTTCTTTCCTTACCAAAGTTGGCTAAAACAACAGGACATAGATTTATGGCAAGGGATAAAATAATTCGAGAGATCTGAGTGAGACTATTTTTCAATCCAAAGAGTGGTACTGTCAGAAGAGAGTGGTTGAAGCAGAGTCTCTGACAGCATTTAAAACGTACCCAAATGAATACTTTCATCGCTGGGCTATTGAAGTCTAGGAACCAAGTGCTGACAGCTGGGTTTAATATGATGGGTGACAACTGATAGTATTGAACTTCCATTAGTACAAGCCTGACTTGTATCGTACATATATTCCAGATGAAAGTGACCCTCATCGTCAGCAATGAAGATTCTATGATGAAATGATAATTAGCTGCTGTAAATAGAAGACTTAGCTTTTAACTTGTTTTTCGACATAAATCAAAAGCATCCATTTGGGTGGCATGGTAGCATTGTGCTAGCATCACGCTTTACAGCGTCAGTTATCAGTGTTCAATTCCCACCGCTGTCTGTAAGGAGGCTGTTTGTTCTCCCAGTGACTGCACGAGTTTATGTATTATTTAAGAGACACAGTGCTGAACAGGCCCTTCTGGCCCATCAAACCACTCTGCCAAGCAAACCACCAATTTAACCCTAGCCTAATCACGGGATAATTTACAATGACCAATTAACCTACTAGCTGGTACTGCTTTGGAATGTGGGAGGAGATCTCACACACACACCCACACACAGCAGGAACGTACAAACTTTCTTACAGAGGATGCTAGAAATGAACTCTGAACTCTAACGAGGTGTAATAGCTTCGCATTAACCACTACACTACCCTGGTACTTCACGTTGCTTCAGTTTCCTCTCACAGTCCAAAGATGTACAGTTTGGAGTTACAAACTTGTGGACATGGTATGTTGCTGCTGGAAGCATGGTGACACTTGTGGGCTGCCCCATGCACATCTCTGCTGGTGTTGGTTGTCGACATAATGCTTTTCACTTTATGTTTCTATGTTTTGAAGTACATGTGACAAATGAAGATAATCTTTAAAAATTCCTTAATTTTGTACTTCAAGCTTAAAGTGCTAACTATATATACCAGTCAATATAAGCCTCTAACATACTGTAAAATGACACCTATTTTGTTTTATGGTGGAAACATTAAGATATGTTGTAATGATACAGATTATTCATACAGATTATCATCATCATCATCATCATCATGTGCCACACTCTGCCAGAGCCTCGGTGACCACTTTCTTCCGCTGCGATCTGTCGGCAGTCAAACCTCTTGCATCTCTGGCGGTGAGGCTGGACAACTTCTTGATGTTGTCGATCCAGGTTGTCCTCTGTCTGCCTCGGGAGCGGCTTCCTCCTGCTCTGCCTTCAAGCACAGTGTGTTCCAGTGTGTCATCAGCTCTTGAGATGTGTCCAAAATAGCGAAGTTTCCTTTGGATAACGGTTTCCAGAAGTATTGGTTTCGTGCCAATCTTTTCTAGGATGAAATTGTTGGATCTCCTTTCAATGTATGATACTCTGAGGATCCGTCTGTATGTCCACATCTCAAATGCTGTCAACTTCTTTTCATCAGCTGCTTTTATGGTCCATGTTTCATAGCCATATAGGGTTACTGGCCAGACGAGACTCTTGAAGAGGCGTATCTTGGCGTCAGTGCTCACAGATCTATCTTTCCAGATGTTCCAGAGTTTGGTAGTGCTTGTGCGTGCCATTGCTAGCCTTCACCTTATTTCCTTGCTGCATTTATTTGTGTCAATTAGTTCTGCACCAAGGTATATAAAGGAGGATACTTGTTCGATCTTGTCGTTTCCGATGCAGATGTCAGTCCTATTTTAATGCCAGTGTTGTCTGGAATTGCCAGTCACATGATCATCTCAGTGCAGATGTTAAAAAGGTATGGAGAAAGGCTGCAGCCTTGGCTCCTTTCCTATTGCAGAATGATTCAGTCTCGCCAGATGTGGTCCGAAGGCTGGAGGATTGCGTAGCATACAGTGTTTCTAGAAGAGCCACGAGGTGTGGTGCCACGTCCAGTTGAATCATTGTCGTCCACAGTTTGGTGTATTGGACACAGTCAAACGCCTTTGAGTAGCCTATGAAGCAGATGTACAGGGGAGTATTGACCTGTCTCTTTACATTGTTTCCTTTGAACTACAAGTTAAAACAGTTTGGTTATCTAACCAGGACTGAAGCTAAACAAAATGAATATGATCCAGGAATGCTCTAGTCACAGATGTTAACAAACTGGATATAGATTTAGGCAACACTCACAACACGCTGGAGGAACTCAGCAGGTCAGGCAGCATCCGTGGAAATGATCAGTCAACGTTTTGGGCTGGAACCCTTCGTCAGGACTGAAGAGCAAAGCGGCAGAGGCCCTATAAAGAGGGTGGGGGCAGGGTGGGAAGGAGAAGGCTGGTAGGTGCCAGGTGAAAAACCAGCAAGGGGAAAGATAAAGGGGTGGGGGAGGGAACCATTGCTGCTAGTCTTTAGTTTGCAAAAGACCATATGGATGTTCTATAACACTCTGTGTGAATGTTCTGTGGGCAGATGAGACAAATGTTGAACTTTTTGGTAGAAATGCATATTGCTATGTTTGGAGGAAAAAAGGGCACTGCACACCAACATCAAAACCTCATCCCAACTGTGAAGCAAGGTGGAAGGAGCATCATGATTTGGGGTTGCTTTGATGCCTCAGGGCCTGGACAGCTTGCAATTGTTGAGGGAACAATGAATTCAAAATTGTATCAAGACATTTTACATGAAAATGTCAGGGTAACAGTCTGACATCTGAAGCTTAATAGAAGTTGGATAATGCAACAAGACAATGATCCGAAGACAAGTGTAAGTCAGCAACAGAATAGTTTAAAAAGGAGAACATTCATGTTTTAGTATGGCTGAGTCAAGTCCTGACCTTAATCCTATAGAAATGTTGTGGAAGGACCTGAAGCAAGCAGTTCGTGCAAGGACATCCCAGAGTTGAAGCAATTTTGTAAGTATGAATTACCAAAAATTCCTCCAAGTTGACGTGCAAGACTAATCAACAGTTACGGGACACTTCACCTGTGAGTCGGCTGGGGTGATATACTGCATCCGGTGCTCTCAATGTGGCCTTCCATATATT
The DNA here is from genome assembly GCF_963921235.1 of Mobula hypostoma. Lineage (NCBI taxonomy): Eukaryota > Metazoa > Chordata > Chondrichthyes > Myliobatiformes > Myliobatidae > Mobula > Mobula hypostoma. The sequence goes on from NC_086107.1 coordinate 11,455,355, forward strand.
GGCGAGCTTCCAAATGAGGCGACACCTCACCTGTGAGTCGACTGAGGTGATATACTGCATCCGGTGCTCCCGATGTGGCCTTCTATATATTGGCGAGACCCGACGCAGACTGGGAGACCGCTTTGCTGAACACCTACGCTCTGTCCGCCAGAGAAAGCAGGATCTCCCAGTGGCCACACATTTTAATTCCACATCCCATTCCCATTCTGACATGTCTATCCACAGCCACCTCTACTGTAAAGATGAAGCCACACTCAGATTGGAGGAACAACACCTTATATTCCGTCTGGGTAGCCTCCAACCTGATGGCATGAACATCGACTTCTCTAACTTCCGCTAATGCCCCACCTCCACCTCGTACCCCATCTGTTATTTATTTTTATACACACATTCTTTCTCTCACTCTCCTTTTTCTCACTCTGTCCTTCTGACTATACCCCTTGCCCACCCTCTGGGTTCCCCCCCCACTTGTCTTTCTCTCCGGACCTCCTGTCCCATGATCCTCTCATATCCCCTTTGCCAATCACCTGTCCAGCTCTTGGCTCCATCCCTCCCCCTCCTGTCTTCTCCTATCATTTTGGATCTCCCCCTCCCCCTCCCACTTTCAAATCTCTTACTAACTCTTCCTTCAGTTAGTCCTGACGAAGGGTCTCAGCCTGAAACGTCGACTGTACCTCTTCCTAGAGATGCTGCCTGGCCTGCTGCGTTCACCAGCAACTTTGATGTGAGTTACGGGAAATGTTTGGTTAAAATTATTGCAGCAGTAACTGAAAGCAAAGGTTCACGTACTTTTTCCAACAAGTATATGTATTACTGGATCATTTTCTCAATAAATAAATTAACAAGTATAATATGTTTGTATTATTTATTTAATTGGGTTCTCTTTATGTAGTTTTAGGACTTAAATGAAGGTCTGATCACATTTTAGGTCATGTTTAGCAGAAATAGAGAAATTTCTAAAAAGTTCACAAAACTTTCTAGCACCACCGTAAGTTCAGTGGAGAGAAAGGAAAAAAGAACAAAAGTTATGAAATGAGAACAGTTAGAGTGAATATACAAATAAAGGAATGTAGAAGTTGCAAGATGTACAATTTAAAGATATACCCAGCAGGTTGGGCTGTGCAAGTGGAAGAACAAAATGAAAACAATATCCTGGATTACTTAAAAAAGTGATGCGTTCTGAATGAACACAGAAAACAAGTTACTTTAACCTGTTGAATTCAATATTGAGTCCACTGTAGCATTCCCAGACAGGTGGGGTACTGTTCCTCAAACTAACATGAAGTCACATCACAGTAGAGTGTATTCAGACAACCTGGAGTAAGAATAGATAGAGAATTAAAGTGGCAGGCAACAGGAAGCCTTAAGTCACCACTGCAGACTGAACAAAGGTGCTTCTCAAAATGTCCACCCAATCTGTTTGTTTTCTCCATTGTAGAGATGACCATACCATGAACACCCATGCACTACACTAGATTGTAAGAAGTGCAAGTGAATTGCTGCTTTCATTGAAAAGACTGTTTGCAAAGAGGTAAAAGGATAGGTGCCACATCTTTCAACTGCGCGTGGAAGTGCTGAAAGAAGAGGCATCTCCTACAACACTTGGAAATACCGTAAGAGTGAGGGGAAGATGTGCCTGGTGGTGGCACCTTGTTGAATTTTATGCAAATTGTGAAGGATGTCAGGCTGAATGCTGGGGACTGATGAATGCATGATAAATAGTGTGAAAAATAAGGACTGCTCTGTGCAGGAGAAAGGATGCAGCAAATATGTGGGAGACAGATTAAAACAAAGAAATATAAAAAACCTACAGCGTAATACAGGCCCTTTGGCCCACAATGCTGTGCTGAACATGTACTTACTTTAGAAATTACCTTGGGTTACCCATAGCCCTCTATTTTTCTAAGCTCCATGTATCTATCCAGGAGTCTCTTAAAAGACCCTATCGTATCCGCCTCCACCACCGTCGCCCGGCAGCCCATTCCACCCACTCACCACTCCGTATAAAAAACATACCCCAACATCTCCTCTGTACCTACTTCTAAGCACCTTAAAACTGTGCCCTCTTGTGCTAGCCATTTCAGCCCTGGGAAAAATCCTCTGAATATTCACATGATCGATGCTTCTCATCATCTTATACACCTCTATCAGGTTTCCTCTCATGCTCCGCTACTGTAAGGAGAAAAGGCTGAGTTCACTCAACCTATTCTCATAAGGCATGCTCCCCAATCCAGGCAACGTTCTTGTAAATCTCCTCTGCACCCTTTCTATAGTTTCCACATCCTTCCTGCAGTGAGGTGACCAGAACTGAGCACAGTACTCCAAGTGGGGTCTGACCAGGGTCCTACATAGCTGTAACATTACCTCTTCATTCTTAAACTCAACCCCACGGTCGATGAAGGCCAATGCACCATATGCCTTCTTAACCACACAGTCAACCTGTGCAGCAGCTTTTGAGTGTCCTATGGACTCAGACCCCAAGATCCCTCCGATTCTCCATACTGCCAAGAGTCCTACTATTAAAACTATATTCTGCCATCATATTTGACCTACCAAAATGAACCACTTCACATTTACCTGGGTTGAACTCTATCTGCCACTTCTCAGCCCAGTTTTGCATTCTATCGATGTCCCGCTGTGACCTCTGACAGCCCTCCACACTATCCACAACACCCCCAACCTTTGTGTCATCAGCAAATTTACTAACCCATCCCTCCACTTCCTCATCCAGGTCATTTATAAAAATCACAAAGAGAAGGGGTCCCAGAACAGATCCCTGAGGCACACCACTGGTCACCAACCTCCAGGCAGAATATGACCCGTCTACAACCACTCTTTGCCTTCTGTGGGCAAGCCAATTCTGGATCCACAAAGCAAGGTCCTCTTGGATCCCTTGCCTTCTTACTTTCTCAATAAGCCTTGCATGGGGTACCTTCTCAAATGCCTTTCTAAAATCCATATACACTACATCTACTGCTCTACCTTCATTAAAATGTTTAGTCACATCCCTAAAACATTTAATCAGGCTTGTAGGGCATGACCTACCTTTGACAAGACCATGCTGACTATTCCTAATCATATTATGCCTCTCCAAGTGTTCATAAATCCTGCCTCGCATGATCTTTTCTATCAACTTACCCACCTCTGGTATCTGAGAGAAAAGCCAGTTAGTACCCATAATACACACAGGGAGCCCAACAGGACTGGACAACCTTTCCTCACATATCGAGCTATTGAACATTCTCTCTGTGTGTGGTCTTCACTTTTGTATTTATTTGGGAAAAAAACATAACATCCTGTTTTCCAGATGACAGCAGTTGCTGTTCAAGCTCAAACCAAAAATCTACATCCTGCTTTTGTTATCATCCAGCACAGAGGAATAATCCTGGAGTCTATCAGGCATCACTTGATGTACATGGGGTGATTGATAAGCTCGTGGCCCAAGGTAGAATGAGTTAATTTTAGAAAACCTAGCACATTCAGTTTTCAACATAGTCCCCTCTTACATTTACACACTTAGTCCAGCGGTCGTGGAGCATACAGATCCTTCCTTTGCAGAAGTAAGCGTCTTGGACCTCCAGGAAGTGGTCCACAGCAGGAGTGATTGATAAGTTTGTGGCCTAAGGTAGACGGAGATGAGTTATTAACTTCAAACTTCCTGCATAATCCCTCAAAGAGTTGAACTGCACGTGCATGTAACCAGAGTTGTATAACTCATCTCCTTCTACCTTAGGCCACAAACTTATCAATCACTCCTGCTGTGGACCACTTCCTGGAGGTCCAAGACGCTTACTTCTGCAAAGGAAGGATCTGTATGCTCCACGACCGCTGGACTAAGTGTGTAAATGCAGGAGGGGACTATGTTGAAAAATAAATGTGCTAGGTTTTCTAAAATTCTACTCCTTCTACTTTAGGCCACGAACTTATCTAATCACCCCTTGTATATCCAAAGCTACTCAGATGTTCATCTATATTTACCAGATTCCTCATTAGAAATTAGCAGCTATCCCCGATGCAGTCAAATGCCTTGGTGAATGTGGTAGAGGGGAAGAAGGAGGAGATGCCAAAGGAACCAGTAGGAAACATTTTGTTAAAAGAGCAAATAAGGCAGAAATGGAAGGAAATGAACAGATGTAACAGTACAATTATGAGAGGCATGGTTAGAAGCAGTAGTCAGACAGCAGTGGAGTCTCTAAGTTTGTAAAATGCATTCATTTGGTGTCACTCCGTCCCGTAAAATAGAGACAGAGGTTCAGAAAGGAAAGAGAAGAGTCAGAAATGGACCACATGAAGTTGAAAGCAGGGTGAATATTGGCAGTAAAAGTAATGATATGTTGAGATGTATGGTCACGGAAGGCAGTGCAGTCATCCATGTACCAGTTGTTAAGGGACAGAGCTTATAAAGGACTGAAACAAAAACTGTTCAACACAGTGTATTCACTTTCTGCTTAACTTTATCTCATAGCTTTTATACATTTCTCTCTTTCTCTCTCTCTAACTATCCCATTACTTCATGACTATATGGCAGTGATTTGAGATATATCCTTTGCCCTATCTAATCTTCCAACACTCTTTCTACAATTTCAAACTAACATTACCTCTCAGTTCTGACAAATGACCTTCAACCTGAAACATCTCTCTTTCTATAGATGCTGCATGATCTTCTGGTGAGTGCATCCAGCATTTTTTGCTTTTACAAAGAGATGGTAAACTTGTACTGAATCTACTGAGATAGATTACACATGGAGCATTGTATGCATTTGTAGCTCCTGCATTATGAGGCACTTAGAGGAAGCGGGCAGCGTGGGAGCAGATGGTTGCAAAATTTATGGTTTTTATCAGAACTGTGGTACTGCAGCAAACAGAAAAGGATGATTGGAATGGGGTCTCTTTTCTCTTCTACAGACAGTGGACTGACCAATTAGAAGCTTTTAAGATGATGAAAGATTCTGTAAGAACAGACATGAAAATGCACTTTAGGAAAGAGTAAATTTGGAAACCAGTAATACAAGATAGTTATCATGAAATTAAATAGAAAAGCAATTTCTTTACCCAAAGAATGGTGCAACTTTGAACCACAGAAAACTTTGAGACAAATTGCACTGTTGCATTTAAGAGATCAGTCTGCCAATCTCTTTCAATTAAGCCTTCGAAGTGAATTGTCCTGGGAAACTACAATGCAGAATAACTGAAATACTTTTTCATATTGGTGCTGAAAGAGACCTTTGAGGAAACATCTGAATCACTGATAACCATTAAGAGTGCATCATTAGGTAACAGAATGACAATAGGTTGGAAACAAGCTATTGGCATGCCAGCTTTTAAAAAGCTAACATAGAGCTAGGGAGTTTGCTTATCTGTGTGATACGTTGCTCATGGTAACAATGTGGCACATGCCTAGCAGGACTGATGAGAGAAAATAACCCAAAACTTGGGCCAAAATTGTATTTTATTTATTTATAATTTAGAGATACAACACAGTAACAAGCCCTTCCACTCCAACAAGCTTTCACCACTCAATTACATTCATGTGACCAATTAATCTACTAATCTGTATACAGTTGGAATATGGGAGGAAACCAGAGCACCTGGAGGAAATTAACGGTCACAGGGAGAACATACAAATACCTTACAGACAGCGGCGGGAATTGAACTGCAGTCACTACTTCCGTAATAGTGTTATGCTAAACATTATGCTACCATGCCACCCCCTAAGCTTCACATACAGACAAAGCCGAAGTTAGTAATCAAACCTGGGTCACCAGATTGCCAACGCAACAACTCTAACCAACACACCACGTTTATTGCTCATTATGACAGGCAGTCATATCCAGTTTAGATACCAACATGGTAGCTTCAGGTTTATTTGTCACTTCCACTATTTATCAGAATCCTATGGAATGGGTCCAAGACTAGAATATCAAATTTAATAGGGGCAGCAATGAGGGCATGAAAGCAGAGCTGGCTGAAGTTAACTGACAAATTAGGTTAAGAGAGCAGTCACTAGAGATGCAGTTAAGAACAACTGAAGTAAAGAGGATATTTCAAAACATGCACAATATATAGATAGAAAAATGTCAAGATCTGGACCCAAGCATTGTCATTAACCAACAAGAAGGTGTTAAACTGAAGTAAAAATCCTGTAATTACACAAAGACAAGTGGCAGGGCTGAATATTTTAAAAAAAGAGCTGAGAGTGAGACAGAGAAAGGAGAGAGAGGGGAGAACTGGGAACAAGAAGCAGTGAAACGTGAAATGGCCTATGTGAAATGGCATCATGCCCAACTTTTGGACAGCTGGTGACTGTCAGCATGGGAACATAGCGAGACAGCTTTACAGCCCTATGAACAGCTTCACAATCCCTAACCACAGGCAAGGATAAGAATGCTTGAACAGACATCTTGGGGCAGTGTGAACCGCGGGCAATCCGGTAGATTATTAAACAAAACCCTGATGACTGCAGAGCAGGTGGCTAAGGTGTTCATGGAACAGAGTCAGCAGAAATTGGAAGAAATAAACATGTACACTGTATATAAGGAAGGAAGTGAATTTATAGCCTTACATTTGTCCTTAAATCAAAACAATGGATGGAAGATAAGCATAGAAACAGATAAAAAGATGACACACAAAATATCCAACAGCAGCAACTCCAGAAAACAAACATCATGGAAGGAACCCTGGATCCAGGACTCAGAAGGGCTCACCAAGTTGAATCCCAGCCAAGCTCGTCAAGAGCGGGTGACATCTAAATAAAAGTGCTGAATTTTGGAAGTTCTGAAACTGAACTGAAGAGTTAATGAACCGTGTTTGAAACCACACCGTGAATCTTTGAGTTGTTTGTAACTAACTATGATTAATATGTTATTAGCAAAAGTTGTCGGAAGTATTTTGTCATGCGCTGAATTTAATTGGCAATATTTTGGCTCAATAAGAGGTGATTTTATATCATTCTAAGCTGAAGCACCTATGTAAATTAGCTAAGTTTTTTTAACTAAAGGCTGGGTGACTTGAGCCACTGCCGCCAGCTCAGTGGTCTCAGTACCAATGAGTCCAGCTGCATTATAGTGAGATGATTGCATTTTCAGTACAAGCATCAGGCGATGGTCTAACTCAAAGGATTGTGGTGGATAGTCCTGTCAGACTATCTAAGTAAAATATGTCCCAAATGAGTAGAAGTTTCAGGTACAGGCGACCCATTGGGGTGATCTCCAGGAGATCTGCTGTGAGAAGCAAGCTCAAGCCAAAGGGCAAAAGGGCCAATGAGTTAAATAAATCACGTGCATTGTACATGCATTACAAGAATTAGAAGTTACTGAGGAGGAAATTAGGAAACTGAAGAAATAGTTAGAAAAAGAGTAGATTAGACTTGAGTATAAATGTTGGGAGCAGGAGAAATGCAAAGGAGAAATGATATATGAATATATATCATTTATATATGAATCAGTTTCAGGCTCAAGCTGAAAATAATGGAGCAGGCTTGAGGAGCTGAATGGGCTAATCCAGTCCCTATGTATGTAGAATCATTACAGCACGGATGGTGGCAATTTGGCTCATCAACTCCATGCCAACTCAATACATAAAAATTTGGCTTTGCCCTTTTCCTGTCACCTTTATTTTCTTGTATTCCATCAACCACCAATCAAATGCCTTTTGGATGTACTACCATCAAAAAAAAATCTAATCAAGTTACTCAAAGTATTCACCATTTGCCTTAAAAAAAACCATGCTGCCCATAAACTTGCCCAAATGACTTAGATTTGCCTTTGATAAACTTTTCTCACAAATTTCCATTTCCCTAAGTTAACTTCCACCCAGCCCTCAAATTCACTTGGTCTATCTCGGACACTTCTCTCCCCTTTCTCGATCTCTCTGTCTCCATCTCTAGAGACAGACTGTCCACTGACATCTTCTACAAGCCCACTGACTCTCATAAATACCTCAACTATACCTCTTCCCACCCCACTACATGCAAAAATGCCATTCCCCATTCCTCCGTCTCCACTGCATCTGCTCCCAGGATGAGGTTTTCCGTTCCAGGACATCGCAAATGTCCTCTTTCTTTAAGGATCGTGGTTTCCCTTCTGCTGTCATCAAAGATGCCCTCACCCACATCTCCTCCATTTCCCACACTTCGGCCCTCACTCCATCCTCCTGCCACCACAACAGGGACAGAGTTCCCCTTGTCCTCACCTACCACCCCATCAGCCTCCGGATCCAGCATATTATCCTCCGCAACTTCCGTCACCTTCAACAGGACCCCACCACTAAGCACATCTTTCTCTCTCCACCCCTCTCTGCTTTCCGCAAGGATCAGTCCCTCTGCGACTCCCTGGTCCACACGTCCCTCCCCACGGATCTCCCACCCGGCACTCATCCCTGTAAGCACAAGTGCTACACCTGTCCCTATACCTCCTCTCTTGCCACCATTCAGGGCCCCAAACAGTCCTTCCAAGTGAGGCAACACTTCACTTGTGAGTCTGTTGGGGTCATCTATTGCATCCAGTGCTCCCGGTGCGGCCTCATCTACATCGGTGAAACCAGACGCAGACTGGGTGACTGCTTCGTCGAGCACCTCCGCTCCGTCCGCCACAACAGACAGGATCTCCCAGTAGCCACCCACTTCAACTCTGCTTCCCACTCCCATTCAGATACGTCCATACATGGCCTCCTCTACTGCCATGATGAGGCTAATCTCAGGTTGGAGGAGCAGCATCTCATATACCGTCTAGGTAGTCTCCAGCCCCTTGGGATGAACATAGAATTCTCCAACTTCTGGTAATTCCCTCCCCCTCCCTTCCTCTATCCCTGTTTCACTCTGCCCCCTCCCCCAGCTGCCTATCACCTCCCTCATGGTTCCGCCTCCTTCTACTACCCATTGTGTTTCCCCCTATTCCTTCTTCACCTTTCCTGTCTATCACCTCCCCGCTTCCCCTCCCCCACCCCTATATCTTTCCCCTTACTGGTTTTTCACCTGGAACCTACCAGCCTTCTCCTTCCCACCCTCCCCCCACCTTCTTTATAGGGCCTCTGCCCCTTCCCTCTAAAGTCCTGACGAAGGGTTCGGGCCTGAAATGTCGACTGATCTTTTCCATGAATGCTGCCCGACCTGCTGAGTTCCTCCAGCGTGTTGTGAGTGTTCCTTCAAATAATTCGTAGTTCCGAACTTAATGAAGTAGTGAAATTGTTTCATTTTCACTTTCGGCTACTTCTGGCATCTCCAAGCCTGAATGCTTGAAACAAACTACAGTCAGCAAAACAGTTCTGAATTGTCTTAATGCTCATTTTTCACTAACTAGCCATAACAAAAATCACCGCTTTTTGAACACAAACACCTGCAACTAATGCTATTTAAATCTATTTGCTCCAAGCATGGTGTGGAGTCTAATGGCCACACAAGTGCATGCGACTGACGCTTGGCCCCTGGGTCCTAGACCTTAGTCAACATTAATAACTTTCCTGGCTCTAGCTGTCAAAACCCTTTAAGAATTTTAGAGATGTTAATAAGATCTTCCCTCAGTGTTCTAAAGTTGGGAGAAAGCAGTCTCTCCTCATATACCATATCTGAAATTCCTGGAACAGTCTAGAGAATCTTCACTCCCTCTAAGGCAAGTATGTCCTTTCTTAGGTAAGTATAGCAAAACTGTAGGCAATACTTCAAGTGCAGTCCCATCAAGAACCTGTATTCAAATTATCGTTACTATCAGGCCATCAAACACATAAATATAGAAAAGTGCCAGAAAAAGACCAGTAATATCATGAAGAATCCCATACATCCTGCTTATGGTCTGTTTGTCCTATTCCCATCAGGGAAAAGACTATAAAGCATCCATGCCAGGAGCACTAATTCAAAAAGAGTTACTTGCACATGATGTTTTACAGGATTGCTTTAATACTTATATTTATTGTGTTTTTTGGTTTCTTAATTGCGTTCTTTATGTTTTTTTATGCTGCATTGGATTTAGGGAAACAATTATTTCATTCTCCCTTATACTCATGTACCTAAGAATGGCAATAAATGAACTTGAATTTTGAATAAGAATGTTTTCCCTAGTGGAGGAATCTGGAATCAGAGGGGGAAAATTTCATGTCTACTTAAGAGCAATGTATGGAGGCATTCATCTCAGAAGTTTGTGGATATTTGCAATTCTCTAGCTAAGAGAGTTATGACATTGAGTCATTACATAATTTCAAGGTTGAGTGATTTTTGAGCAAGGGAATCAAGGCTCATGGAGATCAGGCAGAAAAGTGGAGCTAAGGTTAATAGTTGTTCAGCTAAGACTTTGGTGCATGGAAGTACAGGTCTTCAACATTCAAGATTGCTTAACGTCATTTCCAGTACACAAGTGTAAAGGAAAACAAGTGTAAGTGTTACTCTGGATCTGATGCAGCACTAAAAAAAAACACGAGATAAAGAACACAATAATAATAAAAAAAAGAACAATAAATATAAGTAAGATAACTTATATGCATAGATTGATTTTTGTCCATAAAGTGATATTAGGCACTTGAGTGTCTGTACATAAGGTGACTAAGAGGAAATGATAAAGTAATGGTAGTCCATATAATCTATCCCAGTCCTATTTCTTATTCCTTTTCAAAATAAAGACAAATGCAAAGTACTGATTTATTTTGCCATGCTCTTTGCCTCCATACAGTTTTTCTTTGCTTTTTAATTGACTCCACTCCACTTGGTGCTACCCATTAATTTGCTCACAGAAGGCTATTTGATTCCCTTTGATATTAGCTACCAATCCACTCCAGTCCTCTCCCTTTGGCCATATTTCTTTCTTTAACTTTCCTTCTGATGTCTTGATATCTGGCATGGTGAACGGTAAGCAATAAGGATTGAGGAGTATAATAGCCAATATGACTACTGAATGATCTTTTAACATCTTTGGAGAAGGATGTAAATACTACTGAAGAATCTTCTAACATCTTTGGAGAAGGATGCAAATACTACTGAAGAATCTTCGAATATCTTTGGAGAAGGATGCAAAAAGTAGACTGTGCAAGGCCTAGGAACAGTCTACTTAAACTCCCAAATGCAGGTGATCCATCAAACTCAAAATATTCAGGGCAAATGGACAATAAATTGCCTCTTGATTTTAAACAATAATTTGTCATTACGGGTGTTGAGACATTTGAAAACCTGTTTCAATATGAAATGTTGAAATGTAAAATATGTACGTGATATATTTCAGAAATGGGGGGACCTTCATTGCTGTCCTGAACACCTGTGGCATAATGGGTAGTAACTAACGTGCTATATTTACTACAGTGAAACAACTGAGTAACCTCTTTAAGGTATTGCTAAAAAATGGCTGAAGATTAAAATAGTTAAAAATGGAAAAAGAAAAAAAAATGGGATGAGATTATTAGACACACAGCGACATGGAAAACCTACAGCACAATACAGGCTCTTCGGCCTGCAAAGTTGTGCCATACATGTCCCTACGTTAGAAATTACTAGGCTTACCTATTATTCTAAGCTCCATGTACCTATCCAAAAGTCTCTTGAAAGATCCTATCGTATCCGCCTCCACCACCGTTGCCGGCAGCCCATTCCACGCACTCACCACTCTCTGTGTAAAAAACTTACCCCTGACGTCTCCTCTGTACCTACTCCCCAGCACCTTAAACCTGTGCCCTCTTGTGGCAACTATTTCAGCCCTAGGAAAAAGCCTCTGACTATCCACACGATTAATGCCTCTCATTATCTTATACACCTCCATCAGATCACCTCTCATCCTCCGTCGTTCCAAGGAGAAAAGGCCAAGTTCACAACCTATTCTCATAAGGCATGCTCCCCAATCCAGGCAACACCCTTGTAAATCTCCTCTGCAGCCTTTCTTTTTTTTTTACTAATCTTTTTATTGATTTAGAGAAAACATATATACAGACAAGGGGAGAATTATCTCAAATATATATATCAGCAACAATATAAACAAAAGATGAAATAGATATTATCATTATCATACATAGTAATAAGCAAAAATGTAATATATAATACAAAAAGGACAACTAATTCTCCTCTTATCAATTCATAAAGAGAGGGAAAAAAACTTTAAACTTAAAATGAAAGGAAAAAAAACCCACTGCACTAAAAAAAAGAAAAAAAAGGAGACTGAGCAGTCCATTTGGAGGATACAACCAAGAAAAAGGGAAGACTTTCTGATCAAATCTAAAACTTCGAGAAAAAATTGGAAGAGTAATAAATCAAATCAAATGAAAATATAGAATAAAAGGTCGTCATATTTGCTCAAATTTAAAGGATGTATCAAATATCCGACTTCTTAATTTCTCTAAACTTAAACAGGACATAATGGAGGAATGCCAAAAAGGTGGATAAGCTGGATTAGAATCCTTCCACTTCAATAAAATGGCTCTCCTAGCCAATAAAGTCGAAAAGACTATCATACATTGAGTGGAAACAGGAATATTTCCTGCTTCTGATGGGATAATCCCAAAAATTGCCCGAAGTAAATTAGGTTGTAAATCCAGATCCAAGACTTTTGATAGCATTTTAAAAACATCTCTTCAAAAGTTATCTAGCTTTTACAAGCCCAAAACATATGAGTTAAAGTGGCCACCTGAATATTACATCTGTCACAAATAGGACTAATATTGGAAAAAATACGCGCTAGTTTATCCTTTGACATATGGGCCCGATGCACTACCTTGAACTGTATAAAGGAATGACGGGCACAAATAGATGAGTTATTAACCAAATGAAAAATTTTACTCCATTGATTATCTGAAAATGACTCTTGAAATTCCAATTCCCAAGCACGTTTAATTTTATCATTAGATATCACTTGTGAATTCAATAACTGTTTGTAGATTATAGCTATCAACCCTTTTTGAAATGGTTTAAACTGAAAGAGAGCATCTGTCATATTAGGCGGATAAGCAGAAGGGTAATTTGGCAACAAACCACGTAATAAATTCCTAATCTGTAAATATCTTAAAAAGTGTACATTAGATAAATCGTATCTATCCACTAACTGAGAAAAAGACATTAAACAATCCCCTAAAAACAAATCTGAAAAAGTTACTATTCCCTTGGTTTTCCAAATTAAAAAGGCCTTATCCAAAATTGATGGTTTAAAAAAAAAATTGAGAAGGATATTACTAGAAAGAATAAAATTATTTAACTCAAAAAATCTTTGAAACTGAAACCAAATTCTTAATGTATGTCTAATAATGGGCTTAAAATCTTGTCTACTAATCTTAGAAAACAAAAAGGGAAGAAGAGCTCCCAGTAAAGAGGCCAAAGAGAACCTCTTCATCGAGTTTTTCTCCATCCAACCATGAAGGACATTCATGTATATCTGAATAGTGAATCCAAAAAGTAATATATCGAATATTAATTGCCCAGTAATACATTCTAAAATTTGGCAAAGCCAAACCACCATCCTTTTTTAATTTCTGCAATAAGGGTTTACTCAATCTAGGATTTTTATTGTTCCAAATATAAGATTATAGAATCCATTCTGTCAAAGAACATTTTAGGAACAAAGGAAGGAACTGCCTGAAATATATACAACAATTTCGGTAAAACTATCATTTTAATAGCATTAATTCAACCTATTTATGATAATGTCATAGGCAACCATTTAGAAAGCATTTGTTTGGTGTATTCAATTAATGGAAAAAATTATTTATAGAGGTCCTTAAAATTTTTAGTAATTTTAATACCAAAATAGGTAAAGTAATTTTTAGCAATACTAAAAGGTACTTGATGATTTGAATCCAAGTAATTATTAATAGACAGAGTGGTCAGCAGCACTGGGGCTCCACAGGGTACTGTCTTGTCTCCCTTTCTCTTCACCATCTACACCTCGGACTTCAACTACTGCACAGAGTCTTGCCATCTTCAGAAGTTTTCTGATGACTCTGCCATAGTTGGATGCATCAGCAAGGGAGGTGAGGCTGAGTACAGGGCTACGGTAGGAAACTTTGTTACATGGTGTGAGCAGAATTATCTGCAGCTTAATGTGAAAAAGACTAAGGAGCTGGTGGTGGACCTGAGGAGGGCTAAGGCACCGGTGACCCCTGTTTTCATCCAAGGGGGTCAGTGTGGACATGGTGGAGGATTATGAATACCTGGAGATACGAATTGACAATAAACTGGACTGGTCAAAGAACACTGAGGCTGTCTACAAGAAGGGTCAGAGCCGTCTCTATTTCCTGAGGAGACTGAGGTCCTTTAACATCTGTTGGACGATGCTGAGGATGTTCTACGAGTCTGTGGTGGCCAGTGCTATCATGTTTGCTGTTGTGTGCTGGGGCAGCAGGCTGAGGGTAGCAGACACCAACAGAATCAACAAACTTATTTGTAAGGCCAGTGATGTTGTGGGGATGGAACTGGACTCTCTGACGATGGTGTCTGAAAAGAGGATGCTGTCCAAGTTGCATGCCATCTTGGACAATGTCTCCCATCCACTACATAATGTACTGGTTGGGCACAGGAGTACATTCAGCCAGAGACTCATTCCACTGAGATGCAACACAGAGCGTCATAGGAAGTCATTCCTGCCTGTGGCCATCAAACTTTACAACTCCTCCCTTGGAGGGTCAGACACTCTCAGCCAATAGGGCTGGTCCTGGACTTATTTCCATCTGGCATAATTTACATATTATTATTTAATTATTTATGGTTTTATATTGCTATATTTATACTCTATTCTTGGTTGGTGCAACTGTAACGAAACCCAATTTCCCTCGGGATCAATAAAGTATGTCTATCTATCTATCTATCTATGAAATAACTCACTTTTATGTAAATTTAATTTATACCCAGAAAAACTACTGAATTCAGAAAATATAGATAACATAGAAGGAATAGATTTCCTAGGATCTGAAATATAAACTAACAGGTCATCTGCATATAACGAAACCTTGTGTATTTTGTTCCCTCTCTTAATACCCTGAACAGTATTAGAATCTCTAAGAGCAATAGCAAGGGGTTCTAAAGCCAAGTAAAATAATAAAGGGCTAAGAGGACATCCCTGCTGAGTACCCCTATGTAATTTAAAATAGGGAGAGTTTTGATTATTAGTTATAACCGTAGCCATAGGGGCATGATGGATCAATTTGATCCAGGAAATAAATCTCGGGCCAAAATTAAATCTTTACAAAACCTCAAATAAGTAAGACCACTCCACCCTATCAAAGGCTTTCTCTGCATCAAGAGAAACAACACATTTAGATTCTTTAGATGGAGAAGAGTGAATATTGTTTAATAATCTTCAAATGTTAAAATGTGAATATCTATTTTTAATAAATCCAGTTTGGTCATTGGAAATAACAGTAGGTAAAATACTCTCAAGTCTATTAGCCAAGATCTTCGAAAGAATTTTAAAATCCACATTCAATAGAGAGATTGGGCTATAGGAAGCGCATTCAGATAAATCTTTATCTTTTTTAGGAATTAAAGAGATTGAAGCTTCATAAAAAGTTTTTGGGAGAGTCCCAGAGGATTGAGTGAAAATTTGACATAAATGAGGTGTAAGTGTATCAGTGAAAGTCTTATAAAATTCCACTGTATATCCATCCGGTCCCAGAGCCTTAGCTGATTGGAAAGAGGATTTAGCCCTTGCTATTTTCTCTTGTTTAATAGGTGCATCTAATGTATTCATATCTTGAATAGAAATTTTAAGTATATTCAATTTTTGCAAAAATCTATTCATAAAATTAATATTGTCTGAAAATTCAGATTTATAAAGATTAGAGTAGAAATCCACAAATATCTTATTAATTTCATAAGGAGCTACTTGTTTCAGTTCTATCAGGTCTTCATATTTTCGGGATCTGTCTTCTAGCGATATTTGCTTTTAACTGACCAGCTTATAATTTGCCTGACTTGTCTCCACGTATATAAAATTGGCTTTTGGATTTAAGAAGTTGCTGTTCAATGGGAAAAGTCAAAAGCAAATCATGCTGTGTTTGGAGTTCCACCCTTTCCTTAAAGAGATCTTCACTAGGCATTACTGAATAAACTTTATCTATTTCTTTAATCCTATTAGTAATCAGTAAAAGTTCTGCCTTAGTTTTCCTTCTTAAACCTACTGAGTATGAAATTATCTGTCCCCTAAGAAAAGATTTCATCGAATCCCAAATAACTAAATTTGACATTCCCTCAGTAGTATTCAATTCAAAAAATAGAGAAATTTGCTCTTTAATAAAATTTACAAAGGTTGAATCTTGTAACAATGAAACATTAAGTCTCCACTGAGGTATCTGAATATTATCAGAAAACTTCAAAGTTAGTTTTATAGGTGCGTGATCCGACAATGCAATCACATTGTATGCACACTCAGCAACAGAGGGCACCAATCACGTGTCCAGCAAAAAATAATCAATTCTTGAACGTTTATGGTATACATGTGAAAAAAAAGAAAAACCTTTTTCTTTAGGATATTTAAATCTCCAAATATCCACCAAACAGGATTCTAATAAAAAAGAATTAATACAAGTCGCAGCTTTATTAGGAAGCGACTGATTGGACGATCTGTAGCTGACGGACTGAGACAGCAGTTAAAGTCACCGCCCATAATCAACTTATATTCATTTAAATTCGGCAATACAGAAAATAGCTTCTTAAAATATTCAGGACTATCTATATTAGGTGCATATACACACATCAAAGCCGCCTATTGACCAGATAACAGACCAGTGACAATTAAATATCTTCCAATCAAATCAGTAACAGTATTAAAATGAACAAAAGGGATTTTAGAATTAATAAAAATAGATACCTCTCTTATTTTACTTACTGATAAAAAATGAAATAAGGGTCCCTTCCAAAATTTTAAAAAAACGATTTTCATCCTGCCTGCGGACATGAGTCTCCTGCGCAAAAATAATATCTGCATGAAGTGTTTTTAATTTCTTAAAAATCTTTCTGCGCTTAATAGGTTGGTTCATACCATTTAAATTCCAAGATATTATACTAATTTTATTAAGATCCATATTTAAAGTTTAATTAAAAATTTTTATAAAGTAAACTAATGCACAGGTGCAAACTAAATCTGAAGAAAGGGCAAAGCATGACTCGATCAGAAAGAAAAGCAAGATGATTGACAAAAAAAACCCCTCAGGATTGCCCAGTCAAAAAAACTAATCTAATAGATCCACCACCTCCCCCAGAAACCCAGAAACTGTCCAGTAGGTGAACGGCATGCTATTCTGATAATTTTTAACCCGTCTCCAAATAGCAGCCCTGCTTATAAAGTAATACGTTACCACCACCAAAAAGACATAACAGAGAATACATAAAGAAGTAAACAGATTCCAAATATTTTCATATTATGTCTAACAATAGATAAGGCCGAATTAATGACAGCCATCTTAAATCCATTTAAAATATGCAACTATGTGTTCAAAAAAATCCAACTGACTAATATACTACAACTAGTATTGAAGACTTACAAATCAAAGAAAAAGTAAGTAAATATATACATATATATGTTAAATTCAAAACGACATTAACTATTAAAGCAAACAACAACAGAACTAAATAAGTCAACCAAATCCATGTCTAAGCACTCATAAAACATGGAGTGGACTTTCATCGAAACCGTAACAAACAACTCCCAAGTAAAGATTAACTCAAATTGAAGAAAAAGATAAGTAAATCTATATATCTATCTATATATATATATAAAATCCGAAACTATATTAACTGTTAAAGCAAACAACAACAGATAAAACGTGGAGCGGACTATCATCGAAGCCATTACAAACAACTCTCAGCTAGGGATCAACTTTTCAAATTGCTTACAAAATGGACTTTAAATTTCCGACCGTCTTCTGGAGATTCAATCCGTTTTAGACGAGCATTGGGTGGAGTAACCATATAAGAATTACAGCACAGAAACAGGCCATCTCGGGCCTTCTAGTCCGTGCCGAACTCTTACTCTCACCTAGTCCCAACGACCTGTACTCAGCCCATAACCCTCCATTCCTTTCCTGTCCATATAGCTATCCAATTTAACTTTAAATGACAACATTGAACCTATCTCAACCACTTCTGCTGGAAGCTCATTCCACACAACTACCACTCTCTGAGTAAAGAAGTTCCCCCTCATGTTACCCCTAAACTTCTGCCCTTTAACTCTCAACTCATGTCCTCTTGTTTGAATCTCCCCCACTCTCAATGGAAAAAGCCTATCCACGTCAACTTTATCTATCCCCCTCATAATTTTAAATACCTCTATCAAGTCCCTCCTCAACCTTCTGTGCTCCAAAGAATAAAGACCCAACTTGTTCAACCTTTCTTTGTAACTTGGGAGATGAAACCCAGGTAACATTCTAGACGAGAGTAATCATCAGACGAGCCGGATAACGCAGAGAAGGGCGAAAGTTAATCTTAAAAAGTTCAGCCATAATTTCCCGATATTTAATTCTTTCAGCATAAATCTCTGGGGTAAAATCTTCAACTATACGAATCTTAAATTCGTTATAAATTAGCTTATCGCTTTTCCTTGCATCCCGAAGAATAGCTTCTTTGGTTGTAAAATAATGCAAACGCAGAATTACAGGACGTAGTTTCATTTCGGCTGAAGGCTTAGGACGTCAAACTCGGAGGGCTCTGTCCAATATTGGACAGGCTTCGAGAACGTCACTAAAGGGTGAATATAACATGTTTGAAAAAAAAACACTTTAATGGCTCACCGGTTTCCGTATTTTCAGGGAAACCCAGTATGCGTAAATTCATCCTGCGACTTCTGCTTTCCAGATCAATCATTTTCTTCTTAATTTTGATAATTCCGAAGTAGTCTCATTAATTTTCTTTTCCGTAAAAGACATCTTCAAATCCTGCTCTTTAATAGTTTGACTCATTAACTCCTGTTCTCTTTCAATTCTATAAGTGCTCTGCTTGAGTGTCAGATTTCGATCTTCCAGATTCTTCAAAGATTCTGAACAGTGAGAATGGTTTTTTCAAGCATTTCATTAGCGTTCGTCAATTTATTGATTTTGGTATCCACTGTACCAATCTTCGCATTAATAGCTTCTATTAAAGAACGCATTCTTTCTGAGGTAGAAACTTCCTCTGATTTCTTTGTTTATTGAGCTTCAGGAAGAGTTCTGCCACTTCTTAATTCGGTTCCAGAACGAGTATCAGCCATCGTAATTAAACCGTAAATCCTTCAGCAAAAACAATACATCTTCAAACTTGAAACGAATCTAGCAGTAGAAAGTAAGTTGTGAAAGATGGAGATACGACAAAAACGTCTTACTCCATGAGCTGCCAAGTGGAGACTCCCTCTGCACCCTTTCTGTAGTGAGGCGACCAGAACTGAGCACATGACTCCAAGTGGAGTCAGGTGCTCAGTTCTATATAGCTGCAACATGACCTCTCGGTTCCTAAATTCATTTCCACGATTGATGAAGGCCAACACACCGTACGCCTTAACCACAGAGTCAACCTGCGCAGCTGCTTTGAGTGTCCTATGGACTTGGACCCCAAGATCCCTCTGATCCTCCACACTGCCCAGAGTCTTACCATTAATACTATATTCTGTCATCATATCTGACCTACCAACATGAACCACTTCACACTTATCTGGGTTGAACTCCATCTGCCACTTCTCAGCCCAGTTTTGCATCCTATCAATGTCCCGCTGTAACCTCTGACAGCCCTCCACACTATCCACAACACCTCCAACCTTTGTGTCATCAGCAAACTTACTTACCCATCCCTCCACTTCTTCATCCAGGTCATTTATAAAAATCACGAAGAGTAAGGGTCCAGAACAGATTCCTGAGGCACTCCACTGGTGACCGACCTCCAAGTAGAATATAACCCATCTACAACCACTCTTTTTGTCTTCTGTGGGCAAGCCAGTTCTGGATCCACAAAGCAATGTCCCGTTGCATCCCATGCCTCCTTACTTTCTCAATAAGCCTTGCATGGGGTACCTTATCAAATGCCTCACTGAAATCCATATACACTACCTCTACTGCTCTTCCTTCATCAATGTGTTTAGTCACATCCTCAAAAAAATTAATCGAGGTAAACTTTAACCTTTGAGAAGGATATAATACAATCAGGACTTTAAAAATTTGCTTTGTAGAGGAATCAAGATCCATCTAGCTCTGCCCGAATGTTGTAGGTATAATAGGGAGGATTAATATTGCTATCAGAAGCAGAAGGGTAGCATGCTTCCTTGCAGAGATCATCAAGCTAAAGGCTAGGCTATCACATCATATGCAAACAACAGGAATTCTGCAGATGCTGGAAATTCAAGCAACACACATCAAAGTTGCTGGCGAATGCAGCAGGCCAGGCAGCATCTCTAGGAAGAGGTACAGTCGACGTTTCAGGCCAAGACCCTTCGTCAGAACTAACTGAAGGAAGAGTAAGAGATTTGAAAGTGGGAGGGGGAGGGGGAGATCCAAAATGATAGGAGAAGTCAGGAGGGGGAGGAATGGAGCCAAGAGCTGGACAGGTGATTGGCAAAGGGGATATCAGAGAATCATGGGACAGGAGGTCCGGGGAGAAAGACAAGGGGGGGGAACCCAGAGGATGGGCAAGGGGTATAGTCAGAGGGACAGAGGGAGAAAAAGGAGAGTGAGAGAAAGAATGTGTGTATAAAAATAAATAACGGATGGGGTACGAGGGGGAGGTGGGGCATTAGCGGAAGTTAGAGAAGTCGGGTTCATGCCATCAGGTTGGAGGCTACCCAGACGGATATAAGGTGTTGTTCCTCCAACCTGAGTGTGGCTTCATCTTGACAGTAGAGGAGGCCGTGGATAGACAAGTCAGAATGGGAATCGGATGCGGAATTAAAATGTGTGGCCACTGGGAGATCCTGCTTTCTCCGGCGGACAGAGCGTAGGTATTCAGCAAAGTGGTCTCCCAGTCTGCGTCGAGTCTCGCCAATATATAGAAGGCCACATCGGGAGCACCGGACGCAGTATATCACCCCAGCCGAATCACAGGTGAAGTGTCGCCTCACCTGGAAGGATTGTCTGGGGCCCTGAATGGTGGTAAGGGAGGAAGTGTAAGGGCATGTGTAGCACTTGTTCCGCTTACAAGGATAAGTGCCAGGAGGGAGATTAGTGGGGAGGGATGGGGGGGACGAATGGACAAGGGAGTCGCGTAGGGAGCGATACCTGCGGAAAGCGGGGGGGGGGAGGGAAAGATGTGCTTAGTGGTGGGATCCCGTTGGAGGTGGCGGAATTAACGGAGAATAATATGTTGGACCCAGAGTCTGGTGGGGTGGTAAGTGAGGACCAGGGGAACCCTATTCCTAGTGGGGTGGCGGGAGGATGGAGTGAGAGCAGATGTGCGTGAAATGGGGGAGATGCGTTTGAGAGCAGAGATGATAGTGGAGGAAGGGAAGCCTCTTTCTTTAAAAAAGGAGGACATCTCCCTCGTCCTGGAATGAAAAGCCTCATCCTGAGAGCAGATGCGGCGGAGACGGAGGAATTGCGAGAAGGGGATGGCATTTTTGCAAGAGACAGGGTGAGAAGAGGAATAGTCCAGATAGCTGTGAGAGTCAGTAGGACTAATCAGTTACCCTCTACCACCACTCTGCTCCATCTAGCGGAATTAGTCCTTACTCTTAATAATTTCTGCTTTGGCTACTCCCACTTCCTCCAAACTAAAGGTGTAACTATGGGCACACGTATGGGTCCTAGCTATGCCTGCCTTTTTGCTGGCTTTGTGGAACAACCTATGTTCCGTGCCTATTCTGGTATCTGTCCCCCACTTTTCCTTCGCTACATCGACGACTGCATTGGCTCTGCTTCCTGCACGCATGCTGAGCTCGTTAACTTTATTAACTTTGCCTCCAACTTTCACCCTGCCCTCAAGTTTACCTGGTCCATTTCCAACACCTCCCTCCCCTTTCTAGATCTTTCTGTCTCTGTCTCTGGAGACAGCTTATCCACTGATGTCTACTATAAGCCTACTGACTCTCACAGCTATCTGGACTATTCCTCTTCTCACCCTGTCTCTTGCAAAAATGCCATCCCCTTCTCGCAATTCCTCCGTCTCCGCCACATCCGCTCTCAGGATGAGGCTTTTCATTCCAGGATGAGGGAGATGTCCTCCTTTTTTAAAGAAAGGGCCTTCCCTTTCTCCACTATCAACTCTGCTCTCAAACGCATCTCCCCATTTCATGTACATCTGCTCTCACTCCATCCTCCCGCCACCCCACTAGGAATAGGGTTCCCCTGGTCCTCACTTACCACCCCACCAGACTCCGGGTCCAACATATTATTCTCCGTAACTTCTGCCACCTCCAACGGGATCCCACCACTAAGCACATCTTTCCCTCCGCCCCCCTGCTTTCCGCAGGTATCGCTCCCTACGCAACCCCCTTGTCCATTCGTCCCCCCCCCCATCCCTCCCCACTGATCTCCCTCCTGGCACTTACCCTTGTAAGCGGAACAAGTGCTATACATGCCCTTACACTTCCTCCCTTACCACCATCCAGGGCCCCAGACAATCCTTCCAGGCGAGGCGACACTTCACCTGTGAGTCGGCTGGGGTGATATACTGCGTCCGGTGCTCCCGATGTGGCCTTCTGTATATTGGCGAGACCCGACACAGACTGGGAGACCACTTTGAACACCTACGCTCTGTCTGCCAGAGAAAGCAGGATCTCCCAGTGGCCACACATTTTAATTCCACATCCCATTCCCATTCTGACATGTCTATCCATGGCCTCCTCTAACTGTAAAGATGAAGCCACACTCAGGTTGGAGAAACAACACCTTATATTCCGTCTGGGTAGCCTCCAACCTGATGGCATGAACATCGACTTCTCTAACTTCCGCTAATGCCCCACCTCCCCCTCGTACCCCATCCGTTATTTATTTTTATACACACATTCTTTCTCTCACTCTCCTTTTTCTCCCTCTGTCCCTCTGACTATACCCTTGCCCATCCTCTAGGCTTCCCCCCCCCACCCCCATCTTTCTCCCTGGACCTCCTGTCCCATGATCCTCTCATATCCCCTTTGTCAATCACCTGTCCAGCTCTTGGCTCCATCCCTCCCCCCCTGTCTTCTCCTATCATTTTGGATCTCCCCCTCCCCCTCCCACTTTCAAATCTCTTACTAACTCTTCCTTCAGTTAGTCCTGACGAAGGGTCTCGGCCTGAAACGTCGACTGTACCTCTTCCTAGAGATGCTGCCTGGCCTGCTGCGTTCACCAGCAACTTTGATGTGTGTTACATGATATGCAATGTTGGTTTCTTTGTGTAGTAACAAATGCATCTGGCAACAAACCAACAACTTGGAAAAAATGATGAGGATTATAATGCCAAAGCAACAAGGGGACTGGCCTTTCTACCTTTCTTGTTACAATCAGAGGTCTTTTAATGACTGGTTTAACAGAACGTGAACCTTACATTACGCTGGAGACGCAAGAGGTTCCAACATTGTTGAGCGAAGCATCATCTGTGGTGGCTTTTTGAGGAGGAAATACAGCAAAAATTCAAAACACAGGAATGAAATTTAGAAACCATCCCAGGAAGTCAAACAAAATTAGTTCTATTACATTAATCACCACAATAACTGGCATTAAGTTACTTTCTTCATTTTTGCATATGCACTGCCTCACCAATAGCATGGCAGCACAATGCACAAAGAAACTTCTTAAACAAGTAAAATTCAAAAGCAACAAATTTAACAGCTTTTGCCAAAATAGAGAGATTGAATGAAAAGAAACACACAATTAGTGATAGATGCCAAACAAGAAGTTGCACAAAGGCAATGAAAAGGTTGGAGGTGGTGGACATGAAGTGAAATTGCGGTGATCATTGTGCTTGTGGAAAATACTTTCTTTTTAATTATAGTGCCAGGGGTTAGCTGAAAGGGATCAAAGATAGATTCTTCAAAGACATCCTGAGTTCAGAGCAAATGAGGGAAAAAGTCATTTCAGGTCATCCTTTGAAGCTGTAAGAGGATGGTGAAAACGTGTTGGAGGATGGCAGGACGTCAAACATTTGAAGGGTTATAGGCCAGTCAGTAAATGAGGGCAAGCAGTTCACAGTTCTCACTGTCGCTGAGATTTGCTAAAGCAATGAAGGAGGTGCTGAGATCAAACATATTAAAGAAAGGCTGCAGTTAATAAAAATGAAGACAGGTAGTTCACCTTTCTTTTCGTTGTTTGGAATGGTATTTTGACTTTGGTACCATTCACTTTGGTACCAGAATGGGGTAAACAACCAAACACAATTCTTTCAATAAATGAGTTAATAAGCTTTGCCAATCTCTGCCGCCATTTAAAAACATGTGACTGCTGAATCAGTAAGATGGAGAATATTTACAGTATGTTCATAGCATGTAAATGGTTCACAGCTTTCATTATGCAGAATGCCAAGAAACGTGATTGCATGAAGTACATGACCATCCTGCGACTTCACGATGCCCCATGAACTATAGCAGGAGAAGAAATGATGCTGTCAAAGAAAATTGTGTTAAATTAAAGAGCACAAACTTTTGAAAATGGGTATAATACAGCCATATCACAATATTTGGTCGTTTAAAGATTAGCTTTATTTGCAACATGTGCATGGAAACATACAATGAAATGGATTGTTTTACAGTGAGGATATACTGGTGGCAGGCAGTCTGCTATTGTCACAACATGTCTGGTGCCAACATAGCATACCCATAACTTAGTAACCCTAACTCATACTTCTTTGGCGTGTGGGAGGAAACCCACATGGTCCTGGGGAGAATGTACAAACTCCTTACAGACAGTCGCAGAATTGAATCCTAACCTTACCGCTAGCATTATGCTAACTGCTACTCTATCCTTTTATATTTTTCATTGAGGGAAGAAACAAAACGTTTCTTGGTATTAAAGTATGCCCGCAGGATTCTCATCGTGCAAGCAGTAGCATTTAAGTTGATTGTTCTGAGAAGTTTCGTTTTCGTATTTGATTAAATAATTGAGAAATTGCTGAATAACTATTGAGCTCTGCACCCCTAATTGAACCACCTTCTACCAGAATCCTAACCAGCTAGGTCACTGTCTGGCTTGGGAATTTCAAGGCATCTGACCACAAGACCCTGCAATGAATTGCGAGGGCTGCTGAGAGAACCATCGGGGTCTCTCTCTCTCACCCCACCCAGGGCATACACCAGAAGTGCTGTGTTCATAGAGCCCCCAGCATTGTCAAGGACCCTTCCATTTGTTTCACATTCTCTTTGTCCTCCTACCAACAGGCAGAAGGTACCGCAGTATAAGAACAAGGACTGTTAGGCTGTTGAACAGCTTCTTCCCCCAGGCTGTGAAACTTCTGAACACCCTGTTACCACCCAGTACACATTAATTATGACAGCACCATAGCAGTATACTGTTGTATATTTAACTACATGTCGTATATACACTTTGTCAACTTGCACATTGACAGAATACTTCAAAAATATATTATTTTCTGTGCTGTATGTGATACAGTATATGTACTGTGTTTTGAACCTTGGTCCATGACAATAAACTTAGAGTGCTCTTTAATACAAACCAGCTGAACTAGATACAAAGACAGTCAGCTTTGGATGAAAGCTTATGAGAAATGGCTAGAAGAAGTGTAATCAATAGGACTTAACCATATTGAAAAGGGAACACAAAACATGAACTAGTGGTTAACTGCATATATATTTACACACAAGCTTTGAAGAGTAATATTTTCAGATAAACAGAAACACATTTCTAATTAAATATTAGTTATCCTAACAAATGCATTAAAAAGTTTATCATGGAGTACATTTGTATTTTTAGAGAGAACTGATTGCTGCATTTTCACTTTTTGAAACTCAGTCCTCTGCAAGGATAATATCCTCCTCATTTGCTGCCTGTCACAGCTTTTTGAGAAATAAAAGCTGGGCACAACCAACCCAGTTTCCGGAGGTTAAAACATGTCAGAAACTACACAGCCTGGATCAAAGCTCATCACACCACTGACAGATATGAGGATAGTTGGAACAGAAGTCCATGTGGAGCATCAAATGAAGAAAGACAGGCAGGTAAAAAGAATTGGTCAGGCACATCTTGGGCCATGCACATACTTCACTAACCTGCAGTCATCAGCTCCTTCAATCATTCCCTTTTCTTTTTAGAAGAAACTATACTTTCAAATTAAATTAGTTATTAGAATTTCATCTTTACTTAGCCACTAAATAAATGCAGTAACATCGCTCGGTATACATTGCTGAGCTGTATATTAACTGCAGCCTACAAGACACAGCTCAAATGATCTTTAAAAATTATAGATTGGCTTTGATTGATGATCACTATAAATCTCACTGGAGGAAACTCTAGATCTGACAGCCCGATTCTTTTTTTTAAATTTTTTTTTTTGCTCAGCATAACAAAACTTTCAATTTACAAATACATTTACATTTACATTTCTTCCCCTCACAGATATCAGCTATCAGAATACTTCCATCAAAATACAGACATCACCCCAACATCCTATACAAAAGCCCTTATTAGTATAGCAGACAGGTTTACAGCTACATACTGCAGAAAAGGTTGCCATGTTTTTTGAAAATTATTTGTTTTTGAGTCCAAGGGAATGTATTCTATGATTAATTTACGTCAACCAAAAAGTCCAGGGGCCTTATCGGCTATCCAACAAAGTAAAATGTTCTTCCTCGCACAAAAAGTCAGGAAGTTAAAAAGTTTTTTCTGATGTGCATTAATAATACGACTACTGGGTAAACCTAAGAGAAAAGACACTGGGTCCAGTTCAAGCTCCATCTTCAGAATCTTTTCCATTTCACCCAAAATCTCACTCCAGTATTCCTGACGTTTGGGACAAGTCCAAAAACAGTGGGTGAAAGTTCAAGTATTTACTTTACATTTAGAACACATTGGAGAACCCCTCGTCTTAAATTTCGAGAGATGAACTGCAGTCACAGGGGCTCTATGCAGAATTTTGAGTTGCAGTGCTTCCGTTCTATTACAAACTGAAATTTTCTTTGCATTATCACAGATGTCTTCCCATGTTTCAGCTGTAATTTCTACTCCCAGCTCTTCCTCCCAGACCCTTCCTAGCTACTCAGTCTCTCCACAAGAACCTTCTCTCAGGATGCTGTAAGAAGTACTAATGGAGACTTCACCCTTAGAACAAAACACCCTCTTTTCTATGTCAGAACTACAGAAATCAGTTAACAATCATGTTTTATTCTGTATATAATCTCTTATTTGAAAAAATGAAAAAGGGGGGGACTTCCGGGTCATCGAGGGAATGGCGGCGTAAGGAAAAGGTCTCTCGACAAAAAAGAAGATAAACTGCCCCAAAATCGAATTTAGACAAATACTTAATATTGCATAACTATATTAATAAAAGGGACAAGGATGCTGTCTAAGAACAAGAATAAAAAGTCCGCTTCGAAGGCTGATAAACATAAAGAGATGCAGCAAGGCGACGGGCCTAGCTCCCCCACGGCAAGCCAGGACGGAGATAATGAGGGGGAATCGGTGACTCTGTCTTTGATTCTCGGAGAGATTCGCGAGTTCCGACAAGATAACAGCAAACAGCTGGAAGATATTAAAGGAGAAATAGTAAAAACTAACTCGCGGATAGATGAAGCCAAAGCGAGGATTGTTGGAATTGAAGAGAAGCTACAAAACGCCGAGGAAGTGATAGCAGAAATGCTGAAGCTACAAGACTAGCTCCAGTGGAAACTAATAGATCAAGAAGGCCGCTCGAGAAGGGAAAATGTGAGGATCTACGGAGTTCCCAAAGGAACCGAAGGTAAACCCGGATTGATGATTCCCTTCGTGGAGAAGCTGCTTAGAGAGAACCTTGATATACCGGCCGCAAAAGACCTACAGATAGAAAGGGCTCACCGCGCGTTGGCACCACAGCCTCCGGCAGGCGCCCAGCCCAGATCGATTCTGATCAGATTTCTCAGTTACAGAACGAAGGAAGAGGTGCTTAAAAGAGCATGGCAAAAGAAAGGTTTCATGTGGAACAACTGCAAAATCAGTTTAGACCACGACTACGCACCGGGGATTCTTGCCAGACGGAAGGAATATACGGAAACACGGAGAGTCCTGAAGGAAAACAACATCAGATTCCAGACCCTGTATCCAGCTCGGCTGAGAGTCTTTTACGACGAAGGGACAAAAACTTACGCTACGGTGGAGGAGGCAACGTTGGACCTGGCGGACCGGGGACTACCTATTAAAGTTATCACCCAACCGGAGTCGCTACTGGAGAGGATTCGGCAGAAGTCGTGGCAGTTAGTGGGGCGAGGACGCTCCACTCGAACCAGAGTGTCAAACTACAAGGAAAAGCTGCAAATATTCAGACGCGAATGTACAGAGAATACAGATTAATTAAGAGAAATGACTGAAAAGAGTAAATCGGACTTAAAAGTAAAATGAAAACTGGTAACTGAAAATAAACTAGGCGGAATAACTTGAATGATAG
The DNA here is from genome assembly GCF_963921235.1 of Mobula hypostoma. Classification (NCBI taxonomy): domain Eukaryota; kingdom Metazoa; phylum Chordata; class Chondrichthyes; order Myliobatiformes; family Myliobatidae; genus Mobula; species Mobula hypostoma. The sequence continues at coordinate 11,483,763 of NC_086107.1, forward strand.
CAATATGGTCGAGACATAAATAGGAGAAAATTCTCTATGATTATTCAAACTGCTGAGGGCCCTCTAACACAGGGTGAAGATAGAGGTTATCCCTCTGAACTGAGGCAGGTCGGTGGTCAGGCCTCACTGTGGGAAGTCGGGAAAAATTTTCAAATGTTATACGTTCAGAAATGTCTAGGATGTGGTTATATGTCTTGGTTTACTGTTGAGAAGAGATTGCTTACTGTTTGGTTAGAAAAGGAGAGTGCTTTTTTTCTACTAGAGAAAAATGCAAACTGAATTGGTAAAAATAATTTCCTATAATGTTAATGGGGTTTTGAATCCAATTAAAAGAAGTAAGATTATGTCTAAATTGAAAAAAGAGAGGGCACAAATAGCTTTCCTCCAGGAAACACATATGAGCCAATCTGAACATGGAAAATTAAAAAGAATGGGCTTTAAGCATGTATTTTATTCATCATATAAATTGAGTCACAAAAGAGGGGTAGCTACTTTAATATCAAGTACTCTTAATTATGAACATATTTCAGAGACTGGAGACAAAGAAGGACGGTTTGTAAAAATCACAGGAAGAATAGAAGGTACAGAAATAACATTGCTGAATGTTTATGCTCCTCCAGGTAGTGAATGGTCATTTTATAGACACATTTTTGACCTAATGGTCAGATCTTGAGGGGTAGTAATTTGTGGAGGGGATTTTAATATTAGATTAAATCCTATATTAGATTCTTCAAGGATAGTTACTCAGAATAAACCTCTGACTCGGAAAGTGAATTCATTGATGGAGGAGTTGGGAATTATAGATGTCTGGAGGGAATTACACCCTACTAGTAAAGATAATACATATTACTCTTTCCCTCATTCAGCCTATTCAAGGATAGACTATTTCTTTATCTTTAATACAGATAGACTCAGGATAAAAAACTGTAATATTGCAACAATTGATCTGTCGGATCATAGCCCAGTCTCTATGTCTCTAATCCTGGAAAGGAAAATGAGGAAAACACTATGGAGGCTAAACTCACATATACTCAATAACCCGAAAGTAATGGAGAGATTAAGGGGAGAAATCAAAGAATATCTAGACCTTAATGACACGGGAGAAACATCACCAGTGATTTTATGGGATACATTGAAAGCTGTACTGAGAGGGAAAATTATTTCCATTACTACTCACATGAAAAAAATCAATGCACAAAAATGAGCAGACCTTCAAGGAAAATTAAAACAACTTCAAGTTGGAGATAGCAACAAAAGTAATTCAAATCGAAAACAGGAAATTAGGAAATTGCAAAGTGAAATTGATGATATTTATACGTTGGAAACTCAAAGAAATTTTCTTTACCTGAGACAAAAGAATTATGAAGTAGGAGGTAAATCAGCTAGATTATTAGCATATAAATTACGAAAACAACAAGCAGACAATACAATTCATAAAATAAAGAATCCAAAGACAAAGCTTGTGGAGAGTACAATAGGGAAAATTCAAAAGAGTTTTGAAACATATTATCGAGAGCTGTACTCCCAACCCCGGGCCCCCAATGAGCCCTATATAGACAGTGTATTGAATTTTTTAGATCTACCTAAACTTACAGATTTACAAAATGAAAGTTTATTAGAACCAGTAACTGTCAAAGAACTGAACGTGGCCATCTCTAGGTTAAAGGTTGGAAAGTCCCTGGGTTCTGATGGGTTTACCTCAGAGTGGTACAAGTCCCTGAAGACACAGTTAGCCCCATTACTACTTAACACCTTTAATTGGATCTTGCAGAGAGGAGAAACAACTTCCTGGAGAGAAGCGATTATTTCAGTTATTCTTAAAGAGGGTAAAGATAAACTAGAATGTGGCAATTATCGGCCAATTAGTGTTCTTAATTTAGATTACAAACTATTTACATCTATATTAGCGCGCAGATTGGAAAAGCTTTTACCTGGCCTAATCCATTTAGACCAGACTGGATTTATTCAACAAAGACAAACACAGGACAACATAAGGAGAACTCTGCACATATTAGAACAGGTTAATAAGAACGAGACAGAGACAAATGGTAGTAGGATTGGACGCTGAGAAAGCTTTTGATTTGGTTAGTTGGGCATTCCTATACAGAGTGTTAGGAAGATTCGGCTTTCAAGAAAGGTTTATTAAAGTAATTCAGACTCTATATGACAGCCCTACAGCCCGAATTAAGATAAATGGGGACCTCTCTGACTCCTTCATTTTAGAGAGAGGCACTAGACAGGGATGCCCAATTTCTCCTCTCCTTTTTGCGCTATATATTGAACCACTTGCCCAACTAATAAGACAGAGCGAAATCGTAAAAGGTATCAAGGTGGCAGGGATTGAACAGAAAGTGGCGTTATTCGCAGATGATGTTTTGGTCTATCTGAGTGAACCAGAAAAATCATTTATAGGATTGTTTACACTGTTGGATGACTTTGGGAAAATATCAGGTTATAAAATAAATGTAAAGAAAACGCAGGTTATGTCCCTAAATTATACACCATCCAAAAAATTGCAGGATACATACGATCTTAAGTGGGAAGCTAAATCATTAAAATATTTAGGAATAACCCTGCCGAAGGATCTTTCAACACTGTCACAGGTAAATTATGGGCCATTAATCTCAGAGATAAAAGCAGATATGCATAGATGGAATCTTATCCCCTTTTTAAGTTTAAATTCAAGGATAAATACTATAAAAATGAATATTCTTCCTCAGTTATTATATCTTTTCCGTACTTTACCAGTGGAGGTGGATGATAATCAATTCAGGGAATGGGACAAATGGATTTCCCGCTTCATTTGGCAAGGAAGGAAACCTAGAATTCGATATAACACCTTACAGTTAGGGAAGGAAGGAGGAGGTATGGTTCTTCCTTGCCTGAGAAATTATTTTTATGCCTCACAGATAACCCCTCTGTTATATTGGTGTAATAGGGAATATAAGGCTAGATGGAAGGAAATAGAATTTGGATTAGTTGACAGTTTTCCTCTTCAGGCCTCAATAGCTGACAAAGGATTGATGGCCCAGTTGGAATAATTTAATAATGCTTGGATAAATCTTACATTAAAAGTATGGCAGAAGGTGGTTAATTCATGTGGAATTAATAACATGTTAAAACTCTTTAGATGGTGTGCATATGATACCGAATTCCTTCCCAACAGAGGAGATAAAAGATTTGAGTTATGGATAAAGAAAGGTCTTACAACCTACCTCTCATTTATAGATAAAAGAGTATTAAAAGTTTCCAAATCCTGCAGGACAAACATGGCCTAGAACATAATGATTTTTTTAGGTACCTTCAAATACGAAACTATGTTAACCAGAGTTGTAGATATACAGACCTATCAACAGAAGAATTAGAATTTTTCAAGATTCTGAATTCGGCTTGCAGTTCAATACCTAGTAAATCAGTTTCTCGCCTATATAATGCGCTCTCCCATGCTAAAAATGTAAATACACTGTATATTAAAGAGAAGTGGGAGAAAGAAGCGGGGTTGGTACTTTCAGAGGAGGCTTGGGGGAAAATCTGCAGCTTTCAATGGTCCTCGACTAATTCTTTGACTTGGAGAGAACATTGTTGGAAAAACATTATAAGATACTTCAAGACCCCATATCAGGAAAAATATAAAGATACAAATGTGATGTGTTGGAGAAGGTGCGGCTCCAAGGAGGCAAATCATTTTCATATTTTCTGGGATTGCCCTAAATTAAGTCTATTTTGGGAAGGTATTCATAGAACATTAGTTAAGGTACTTAGATACCTCTGAACTTTGAGACGCTCTATTTGGGGCATGTATTGTTCCTTGAACAGAAGGAAGATATAAAGTTGCTGCAGGCCCTCTTAGCAGCAAGTAAGAAATCAATCACTAGAAAATGGCTAAATCCAATACCACCTACATTAGAAGATTGGTACGAAATTATCTTGGAAATATTTAAAATGGAAAAGTTGACTTACTCCCTGAGAACTCAAAAAGAAACATTTTATCAAATCTGGAATAAATGGATTGAATATATAACCCCAATGTGAGCAGACTTTAGATGACTCTCCTAATGATTTATATTGCTCTTCTCATCAACACAGTAATATTGCTGTAAGCACCCCTAGTCTAAATGTTTTTTTTTGGAAAATAGAGAATTAACACAAGTAAAGGGAAAGATTTGGGAAAGGGATTAAAAAAATGAAAAAATTAAGTAAATAAGTACATAGGGATTGGATAATTATGTCTGCGGGCAGGAACAAGCATGAACAAATTGGGATATAAACACCTACAATGGTTGGTATATAGGCTTGTATGCAACATTTTGGACCAGTGGAAATGGTCCAGAAGGGTTGTATGGAAACTATTATTACCATTTTTCTTAACAACTAATTTCATTACTTAGCCTAATAGGTTAGATTCACCAAAGTACATAATTATCTATTTAAATGTTTATTTTCCTTTTATATCATCTCAATGTGTACTTAAGAATGTATAAATAATTGTAGTTTTATACATATAAAAAAATGGAAAAGGTTATATGTGTGAAAAAAATACATGATAATTGTGAATTCCTTATCCAGATAAAAATAAAATTAAAAAAAAAGAAAAAATGAAAAAGATCCTTGTTGGGTATGTTAAATTTCTGTACTATTTGACTGAGACATCATCGTTCCTTCATCAAACAAATCTCCTAGATGGAAAATACCCTTAGAAATCCAAAGTTTAAATCTAGAATCCATTACACCAGGCTAAAAATCTGGATTGCCGGTTATTGGAGTGAAGAGTGATATTTTTGCTCTGTTGCCCTCAATTTGTCGCACCGCCCGCCAAGCCCTGACTGTATTAATTATTATTGGATTGTGACAATATTCCTTAACTAGTTTCTTCTTATTAAGAAAAAGCAAATTAATAAGAGGGCATTTTGCTTGTGAAGCTTCAATGTCTAGCCAAATTGAGGAGGGGTCCCTGCAAACCCAGTCAACCACATGAGATAAAAAGGAACTTGATTGATATTTTTTGATGTCTGGAAAATCCAGGCCCCCTAGACTACTGGGAAGCTGTAGCTTCGGCATTTTAGTACAGGGTCTTTTTCTGTTCCAGGTGAAAGAAACAAACCAGCCATTTTTTAAAAGTATTTGTTGGGTAAAAATGACTGAAATCATTCGTATTAGGTAGAACAAATGAGGAAGAATGTTCATTTTGAGCAAGGATATTCGGTCAAGCCAAGAAATGGGAAGAATGCTCCATCGCTCAAGATCTTGTTTGATTTTGTCAAATAACTGCAAAGTTAGCTTTGAACAATTGATCAAACGTAGGTGTGATAAATATGCCTAAGTAAACGAAACCTGTCTGTGACCATTTAAAGGGGAAAACATCCTGAGTGTCAGGTATCTGCTGCAGATTCCCCAGAGGCATAGCCTCTGATTTAGTAAAGTTGATTTTATAACCTGAAAAGATTAAATGAATTGATGCATTGTGTAAGGTGGTGCACTGATATAGCAGGGTTTGATAAGGAAATTAGAACATCATCCACGTACAATGTAATTTTATGTGACTTTAGTCCTATGTCTGGAGCAGATATTCTGGGGTCTCGCCAAATAGCCTCAGCCAATGGCTCGATCACTAGTGTGACAAGTAGTGGTGATAAAGGGCAGCCCTGCCGGCTGCCCCTCAGAATACTAAAATTATCCGACCTAATACCATTAGTGAGAATCGCAGGCAAAGAGTCACTATGAAGAACCTTCACCTACATAATAAAACTATTGCCCAAACCAAATCATTCTAAAGTGAAAAAAAGATACAGCCATTCGACACGATCAAAGGCCTTTTCCGCATCTAAGGAAACCACCAAGCCATCCACTGCCTGTTGCTGACATGCCTGAATCACATTAAGTAATCTTCTGATATTGTTAGATGATCTACGGCCTTTTACAAAACCCGTTCAATCCTCTTTTATGATAAAAGGTAGCACAGCTAAGGTTTTAGATAAGATTTTAAAGTCAACATTTAACAATGAAATAGGCCTGTAGGAGGCACAATCTTCAAGGCTCTTTCCTTTCTTAAGAATTACGGAAATATTAGCTTCTCTCAATGATGGTGGGAGGAGACCACAATTAAATGCATGATTCAACATGTTTAGCATAGGCTCTGATAATAACCCTGTGAACTCTTTATAGAATTCACTAGTGAGTCCATCAGGACCAGGGGCCTTCCCACTTTGGACATATCTCACAGCTTCCTGTATCTCATGTATAGATAACGAAGTATTGAGGAGGGACACTTGTTCAGAAGAAATGCCGAGGAGATCTAAATTCCTGAAAAAGGACTCCATCCAAGATTGTCCATCATTACATTGCTCAGATTGATACAATTTAGAATAAAAATTCTTAAACACAACATTAATCATTTTAGAATTACTGGTGAAGGCTCCTGTCCCATTCCTAATTGAAGCAATAGTCTGGGAGGCATTTTTCTTTCTAGCTAAATAAGCTAAATACCTACCTGGATTTTCACCATGTTCAAACAATCGTTGATTAGCAAATGTCAATTTTCTTTTGGTTGCTTGTGTAAGTAAAGAGTTTAGTGTACAGGGTAGGGCTGTGATATTCTGTAACTTGGCTGCAGAAGGCTTATTAATATAATCCTTTTCAGCTGCCGCAAGCCTTGCTTCCACTAGGCGCTGCTGTTCCATAGCTTGTCACTTCTTACTAGCAGAGTAGGAAATAATTAATCCCCTTGCATAGGCCTTAGCGGTTTCCCAGAGCATCGATGGACTACTAGCTGATATGGCATTAATAGATAGGAAAGTTTTGAATTCGGTAGTCTATAAATTTACTATCTTTTAGAATAAAAGGATTCAGCCTCCAATGTCTAGATTGTGCTGAATTATCTTTGGGCTTAATATTTAAATATACTGCTGCATGGTCAGAAACAGTGATATTTCCAATTGTGCAGGATACAACTAAATCTAGGAGTGTTTTGGGGGTTAGAAAAAAGTCTATTCTGGTGTAACACTTGTGTGGATTAGAAAAAAAGGTGAAGTCTTTGTCTGAGGGATGTAACAACCTCCAGACATACACGTCCCAGTTCTCTACATAAGCCCATGATTTGTTTGGACTGTGAGGAGAGCAATGGGGGATCACTAGGCACTCTGTCCATCAATGGGCCCATGAGACAATTAAAATCCCCACCTACAATAATGTTTTGTATTGAAAAGCTTGTAAGTTTGGAAAAAGCATCTATTAGGAATTTGAGAGGATAAGCTGGAGGGCAGTGAACACTGAGAATACCATATTCCTCTCCATATATTGAAGCCTTAACAATCACAAATATCCCATACTTATCCTTAATACAGTCTAATAACTTAAAAGGTAGGTTCTTCCTAATTAAAATGGCCAACCCCCTACTCCTGGTATTAAAAGATGAAAAATAGACTTGACCAAATCTACTCTGTTGCAGTTTTTGACGTTCTTTATCATTTAAATGTGTCTCCTGCAATAAGGCTATGTCCACCCTTTCCTTTTTCAGGTTTAATAGGATTTTCTTTCTCTTGATTGGTGAATGACTCCCCTTAATGTTCCAAGCGCACAATTTTAATATATTACTGGTCATAACCTTCATAACAATCATTTGACTCCGGAGGAGAAGAAACCAGACTTAAGATCAGCTGAGCAGCAGTAAGTGAATAAAGAAAAAAACCCACAAAAAACAAAGCGTCAACAGCGCTGAACAAGAGGACTTACCCCACACTTAAAGGGGATAGCTGAACCTTCTAGCACCCCATATTCGGCTCCACTGCCAATATGGCATTTAACATATTCAAAAATGAAAACAGGACATAATTTATCCATCCACCGATTTGTTACCATCATGTTTAAGTTCCTTCAGGCTGGAGCAGCACCGCTAATTAAACAAATAATGAAGCTATATTAATCAAAACAAATATGTTACTCATCCGCTATCTTGCCATTGAGTAATGAAAAGGTAAAATAAAATGACCATCGAGCATGTTATCGTCCATAACCAGGGATGCACAATATATACATTCTTTAGCCCAACGTGTCTACAAAAGTTTTAGCTTTGTCAGGAGAATCAAATATCTTGGTGGTCCCGTTGTAGGTGATTTTCAGTGCCGGTGGGTACACCATAAAGTACTGGATTCCGGATCCTCTCAGCTGCTTCTTTACCTGGTCGAATTCCTTGCACTTCCGAATAACGGCTGCCGAGAAATCTTGAAAAAACATAAGCCTGGATCTCTCATATATTAAAGCCTGGGCATCAGTCCCGCAGCGTCTCAAAGCCTCCTTCACTCTTTGCTTATCACCAAAATTACGGAACCGCATGAGGACTGGTCGAGAGCATTGGTCTCGGCCCAGTTTTGGAGCAAGCGTATGATGAGCTCTTTCCACTTTAATGTGTCCAGCCTTGGTTTCCAAATCAAGGAAATTAGCAGTCAGCCCTCAAAAAGCTTTGCTGGTTGGCTGCCTTCTGTACCTTCAGGTAGACTGATAATCCATATGTTCTTCCTCCTACTCTATTGTCAAGATCATCGATATGGTCAGACAGGCTTTGAACTTGCTTTTCTAGCGCCCAGATGTGGCTTTGGGCTTGATCAGCTACAGTCTCTACTGTGGAGACTCGGCCCTCGGCCTCGGTCATTCTTGTATCAAGATCTTTAAGTTCCAATGTGTGGTTCTGGAGTGTTAGAGAGAGTGGACCTAGCTTCTCGTCCATCATTTTGGATATGTTCTCCGTAACTTCCTGAATTACTTGATGAAAAGCAGGGTCCAACGTGTTAGCATAGCTAGCAGCAGCTAGCTCCTCAGCCCCGGGCGAGCACTCTGTGCAGTCTATCTTGGCCACCTTTTTAGTACTTTTCAATGGCATGGTGTTGAAGCAGCTCAAAAAAAAGTACTCATCAATGTTCATGTTATTAAATCCCACATTGGGCATTTTTAAAAAAAAGTTGAAACGGATAGGTTTATATGCGAAACTATCAGTGTTGCGGTGCTGAGCTCAGCACAGCAGACCTTTCACTGTGCAGCCATCTTGAAAACCGGCAGCCCGATTCTTAAGTAAATCATTACTGAAATCATAATACACGACCAGGGCAAGTGGTGGAAGCAGATACAACGGCAATGTTTAAGATGTATTTAGATAGAAAAGGCAAGGAATTCAGGAATAAGGCCACATGCAGAGAAAGGTGCACTTTATTTATTTATTGAGCTACAGCCAGAATACGCCCTTCTAGCCATGCCACCCAGCAACCGCTGAATTAACACTACCTCAATCACTGGACAATTTACAATGTACAATTAACCTACCAACTTGTATATCTTTGAACTGTGGGAGGAAATTGGAGCACCAGAGGGAAACCCACATAGTCACAGGAAGAACATACAGACTCCTTATAAACAGCACTGTGAAATGAACCCAGGGTCACTAATGCTGTGAACCATTGTACTAACCATCATTAGCAGCAAAGAGATCGTGGGCCAAAGGACCAGTTCTTGTGGTGTACTGTTCAACATTCTATAAGTCTTGACCACTGAATTGAAATTTGAAAACGAATTTGAATTTCTGATTTGAAAAACTTTATGTCGTTCTCCAGGACAACGAGATTGGTGTGCTACTCCAGTGCAAAATGGCACACTGGCAGTGTTCATTTTCAACGGGAACTCACTTATACTTTTATAAATTTCTTTTCAACTTGAAAAGTAATTTTTACTTAGAAGCACTTCTGCAAATGTTATGAAGTATGTTTAAAAACAAAAGCTGTACTGTTGTCCAAACAAGAAAAAATCTGCAGATGCTGGAAATCAAAGTAATACATACGAAAATGCTGGAGGAACTCAGCAGGCCAGGCAGCATCTATGGAAAAGAGTAAATAGTCGAAGTTTCAGGCTGAGACCCTTTTTCAAGACTGGAAAAAAGAGATGAAAAGAAGATGGGGGGGGAAGGAGAAGTACAAGGTAGTAGATGATAGGTGAAACTGGGAGAGGGGGAGGGGTGAAGTAAGGAGCTGGAGAGTCCATTGCTGGAAGAGGTAAATGGCTGGAGAAGGGTTAATCTGATAGGAGAGAATAGAAGACCATGGAAGAAAGGGAAGGAAGAGGAGCACCAGAGGGAGGTGACGGGCAGGTAAGGAGATAAGGTGAGAAGGAAATGGGAATAGGGAATGGTGAAGGAGAGGGTGGAGGGGGGCAATTACTGAAAGTTCAAGAAAATGATGTTCATGCCATCAGGTTGAAGGCTAACCAGACAGAATATAAGGTATGACACACAAAATGCTGGTAGAACACAGCAGGCCAGGCAGCATCTATAGGAAGAGGTACAGTCAACGTTTTGGGCCGAGACCCTTCTGTCTGCATGGCTGACCTTGGCTGAACAGAGAAGCACTATTAGTCATAGACTAAGTCAACTGTGCTGAACAAATGAAGGCATTCTTACTTTTGGCCATTCGGCTCTATAACCGGAAAAGTGATGACCCTCTCCAGTTAGACTGTTTGAGTTAACTTTTTTATTTGTTCTTATTTCTACTGTGACACTGTAATTTCCTTTGGGATCAATAAAGTACCTATCTATCTATTAGATCCAGAGTAACAATCATTTTGTACTCCTTTACACTCATGTACTAAAGAATAACAATAGAGAATCTTGAAACTTGCATAAGAAATTCTTGCCGAAATCTGTAAGAGCAAAATTACAGGAAAATCACACCTCTCTCTCTACATGTAATTTGAACTCACATTTTCCTCTCCCCTCATCTTCATTCCTACAATTCACCTTCCTCCCTCCATCTCTCACAGACTTGAAGACTGGACAGATACTGTTTTAATGTCTTTTACACATTCAAAGCTGAATAAATTGTATAAACTTGAACTCATCTTAAATGGGTCATCCATATACTAACACATATGACCCGCCCACCTACCATCTCAATGATCACTGACCCAAAAGGGCTTTTGCGCTATTGATTCCTGGACTTTAAAAATATAAGACTGCTTATGCAGGGGAGGAACAGTACAATAAACAGGGAAGTGAGAAGAGGTGTTTTAATGGGGAATAAGAAATTTGCTGAGACAATAAACAGTTTGCATTTCTATAATTCATAACTGAAAAAGTAGTCCTTTAGTGTAGTTTAATAGTAAAATGAATCAAAGAAGGTTTGACAGGTATGTGTAAAAGACAAGGGTCCAGGGAAATAAAGAAAAGGTGATTAAAACTAATTGGATTGCTCCCCTCGTAATGGTCACCAATCTAATATGCCTTATGGTGGCCTTCTTTATCGCTTGATGCTGAGCTGAGAAATGACAGAGTGTATTTTGAAGTGCTACAAGGCAGTCCTGTAAATCTATTAGGCTTACAGGACAGTCACAGCAATGTGAGCATAACTGTAGTTCAATGGATTAAGTGTCAGGATTAAGAGTGAAGGCTCCTGGCTGGCAGTTTCATAAAGAACTTGCAGCAATGCTTGAATAGCACTCCAACCATTAGTTCAACAAATTATTTTTGATTTAAACTCCTTCCTGATTAGCACAGTGTACAAATGCAGTAAGAGCTAAGTTGCTCCCAATAGATTTGAGTTCAAAAGCCGCAAGGTCACGTTGCAGCTCTATGAAACTGGTCAGACCACACTTGGAATATTGTGTACAGTTCTGGATGCCTCATTATAGGAAGGATGTGGAAGCTTTAGAGAGGGTGCAGAGGAGAATTTCCAAGATGCCGCCTGGACTGCAGAGCATGTCTTAGGAGGACAAGTTGCATGAGCTAGAGCTTTTCTCTTTGGAGAGGAGGATGAGAAGTGACTTGACAGAAATGCACAGCATGATAAGAGGCATAGATGGAGTGGAAAGCCAATGACTTTTTCCAAGGACAGAAACTACTAATATGAAGGAGTATAATTTTAAGGCGTTTGGAGAAGATTACGCAGAGTGGTGGGTGTGTGGAACACACTGCTGGGGCAGATACAGTATGAACATTTCAGAGACTCTGAGATAGGCATATGGATGAAAGGAAAATCAAGAGCTATGTAGAAGGAAAACATTAGATTGAACTTTACTAACATTTATTGTGCACAGTTTTGGTCACCGAATTATAGGAAAGATGTCAACAAAATAGAGAGAGTACAAAGAAGATTTACTGGAATGTTACCTGGGTTTCATCACCTAAGTTACAGAGAAAGATTGAACAAGTTGGGTCTTTATTCTTTGGAACGTAGAAGGTTGAGGGGGGAGTTGATAGAGGTATTTAAAATTATGAGGGGGATTGATAGAGTTGACGTGGATAGGCTTTTTCCATTGAGAGTGGGGGAGATTCAAACAAGGGGACATGAGTTGAGAGTTAAAGGGCAAAAGTTTAGGGATAACATGAGGGGGAACTTCTTTACTCAGAGAATGGTAGCTGTATGGAACGAGCTTCTAGCAGAAGTGGTTGAGGAGGTTCGATGTTGTCGTTTAAAGTTAAATTGGACAGCTATATAGACAGGAAAGGAATGGAGGGTTGTGGGCTGAGTGCAGGTAGGTGGGACTAGGTGAGAGTAAGAGTTCGGCATGGACTAGGCCGAGATGGCCTGTTTCCGTGCAGTAATTGTTATATGGTTAACTTGGAGTAGGTTAAAGGGTCAGAGGGGCTGGTGAATTCCCGTTTAATGTAAACCCTGAAATTAACAGCAGCTTTCTAGAGGCATTCACTGAACTGCTTGCTTGCTATCAGCTTACTAAGCTAAAAGTTGTTACTGACAGGAAAGTAAAAGTATCATGATCTAATTTTTTGATAGAAATTGGAAATAGGTGAGGCTTTGGTTCATCGTTATGGCACTGGGTAGTAGGAAATAACCATGTGGCATAGGAGCAGGAATAGGCCATTTAGTCCATCAAGTCTGCTCCATCATCTGATCATGGCTGATTTATTTTCCCTCTCAACCCCATTCTCCTGCCTTCTCCCCATAATCTTTGACACTCTTACTAATTGAGAATGTATCAGCCTCCGCTTTAAATATACCCAGTGACTTGGCCTCCAGGGCTGTTTGTTACAATGAATTCCACAGATTCATCACCTTCGGGCTAAAGAAATTCCTCATCATCTCTGTTCTAAAGACACATCCTTCTATTCTGAGGCCCTGCCCTTTGACTCTAGATTTTCCCACTGATAGAAACATGCTCTTTGCACCCAGTCTATCTCAGCCTTTCAATATTCAGTAGGTTTCAATGAGCAATTTCATTTTTTATCCTTTTGCAATCCTCTATCAATGCTACTATGTGCAATGACTATGAGCCTTTATTATAAGAAACACAATTTGTGGCAGTTTAACAACAACAGCTCAGCTGGTTGCCTCTCATCCACCCTGCTAGTTGCTTTAGATTTGTGCAGCACCATTTCCCTTTCCTGAAACAGTGTTGATAATACCTGGTACAATGATTTTCCAAATGCTTTGTGACCACGTCCTTATTACTGAATTCCAGCATTTCCCTTCAGCTAAATTGATCAATATTTCCCTTCTTTCCCTCTCTATTTAATTGCAACGTTACATTTGGTATCTTTACACCGAGAAAGATAATTAAATTGTACATGGAAATGTTGGTAGATAATGGTACAGTTTCATTTATAGAATAATGAGGTTTGAGGTTATTGACCTAAAACGTTAGCTGTTTCTCTCTTCTCAGATGGTTTCTGACCTGCTGGGTGTTGCCAATGTTTTTTTTAAATGGGACTGAGTTACCAATTGTACAAATTTAACTGGGTCAGACTTGTTTCATCTGCAGTCTATATCCCTAATTTTAAAATTCCTTTCTACTAACGAAGATTTGGATATCCCTTATTTGTGAGGGCAGAGCTTTGGAGGACAATGGCGACTCCCTTGCTTGCATCTTCAGAAATAGCTCTATTTCTATCTTTAATATCTCTATTTTTCCCTTTCAGGGTTCTTTTGAAGACCTGACCTGGAGTTACACGTTGACTTCAGTTCTTTGCGGAAATATAGAAACATAGAAACATAGAAAATAGGTGCAGGAGTAGGCCATTCGGCCCTTCGAGCCTGCACCGCCATTTATTATGATCATGGCTGATCATCCAACTCAGAACCCCGCCCCAGCCTTCCCTCCATACCCCCTGACCCCCGTAGCCACAAGGGCCATATCTAACTCCCTCTTAAATATAGCCAATGAACTGGCCTCAACAGTTTCCTGTGGCAGAGAATTCCACAGATTCACCACTCTCTGTGTGAAGAAGTTTTTCCTAATCTCGGTCCTAAAAGGCTTCCCCTCTATCCTCAAACTGTGGCCCCTCGTTCTGGACTTCCCCAACATCGGGAACAATCTTCCTGCATCTAGCCTGTCCAAACCCTTTAGGATCTTATACGTTTCAATCAGATCCCCCCTCAATCTTCTAAATTCCAACGAATACAAGCCCAGTTCATCCAGTCTTTCTTCATATGAAAGTCCTGCCATCCCAGGAATCAATCTGGTGAACCTTCTTTGTACTCCCTCTATGTCAAAGATTTCTTTCCTCAGATTAGGGGACCAAAACTGCACACAATACTCCAGGTGTGGTCTCACCAAGGCCTTGTACAACTGCAGTAGTACCTCCCTGCTCCTGTACTCGAATCCTCTCGCTATAAATGCCAGCATACCATTCGCCTTTTTCACCGCCTGCTGTACCTGCATGCCCACTTTCAATGACTGGTGTATAATGACACCCAGGTCTCGTTGCAAAATGGGACATGCTCTCGGGGTCTCACAACTGGCTGCTATTTTATATGCCAGAGACACGGCCTAGAAGACTAGTGCACCTTCAGGGTTCCAGGATTTTGTGGCCTCTGGAGGCAGGTGGACTCGAGGTCAGTGCTGCCACAGAAAACTGGTGTGTTGTGGGAGATGGAAGATCGAAAGCAGTGAGCTGCTGGCTGTGTGCCCAGAGACCTCAGTTCTTTGGGCACAGAGCTTGGAAGAAGTGACACAACAGACTTTTAACACCATAAATCAGCGAGTTGTTTTGTTATGTCTTCCCTCTCACTGTGAAACGGGGACACCTCTTTTTCCCCTATTAGGGAGAGAGAGAGAGAGAGCCTGTGGTATGTCGAATACCGGGTGAACAAGTAGTCTTTGGGGTACGGAAGTCTGTGCCTTTATTGATGCTTTGCTACACGCTTGCGTGCTTGGTGGGGGGTACCACTGCTTTTTTTTCTGGTGGGGGGTGTTGTTGCTTTGCTGCTGCTTATGCATAGGTGGGGGGAGCTGGGGGGGGCTTTGGGGTTCTAATATTTAACTGCCATTCATTCCATGGGGCACTCTTCTCTTTTCGTGGATATTTGCGAGGAGAAAGAATTTCAGGTTGTATATTGTACAGGTTGATTTCTTGAGGTTGTTATGTGTGGCTTAGCTACTAAGCCCAGCGGAACGATTTCTACTGATAGAAGACGGGGAAAAGGCAGGCTCTGGTGCTTAAAACCAGTTGCTTCAGGCAGATGGGGTTTGTAATCATGGTGGCAGTTCATCTGGAAGGAATGCACTGATCTCAAACCTCCACTGCCTTAGAACATAAGAAATAGTAGCAGGAGTAGGCTATCTGGTCTGTCGAACTGCTCTGCCATTCAATAAGATCATGGCTGATCTGGCCATGGACTCATCTCCATCTACCTGCTTTTCCCCATAACCCTTTAATTCCCCCACTATGCAATAATCTATCTAACCTTGCCTTAAATATATTTACTGAGGTAGCCTCCACTGCTTCATTGGGCTGTGCTTCCATGCGGCTAATGGGGAAGGCTTTGGGTGTAAACCCAGAGGGAAAAATCTGGGGCTGGAGTCCCTAAGGCAGTCATATGTTGAGTTCAACGCTAACTGGCAACTCCTGCAATACTGCTGTTGTCAAACTGTATCGGACTCCGCTGTTCCTTTAGGTTCATCAGAGGCATCGGGGGCGGGGAGCTTGCTACATGGGCAACAGTTTGCTCTCCATTTTGTACTGTCCTAGCTTGCATACTTACGCAGCTAGGACACAACATCCATCGTCAACCCTGACCGACAAAGGCCTCATCATCTCATCACATAGACAGGTTGAAAAGTTAGCAAAGGAGAGGGCACAGAAAAAATAGTGAATGGGAATAAAGGTGGCAGATGGAGTATAATATGAGGTAATGTGGAGTAAATAATTTTGGTGGAGAGAATGAAGCAATTTTTTTTTCCCGTTGGCGAGAAACTAATAACCTTTAGCCAAAAGGCTGTTTGGTATATGTTTGCATTAAAATGCAGGATGTAATGACAGCGACAACTTTGTACACTGACCTTTATTGCAAGTAGATTGGAGTACATGTATAAGAAATAATTTCCACAATTCTACACATCTTTGAGGAGCCTAAATCATAAATAGCGCATACAGTTTTGGTTTACTTACTTAGCGTGCACATGCCTTTGAGTTAAATGCTGCAAGGATTGAGTGGACCAATTCCTGGAATGAAGAGGAACGCATGCAAAGACTATTTTACTCCATAGATGCTGTCTGACTTGCTGAGTTCCTCAAGCATTTTGTGTGTTGCTCAGGCTTACAAAGAGAGCTTAAAGATAAAGTATATATGTACACTCAGGCAACACACAAAATGCTGGTGGAACGCAGCAGGCCAGGCAGCATCTCTAGAAAGAGGTACAGTTGACGTTTCGGGCCAAGACCCTTCGTCAGGACTAACTGAAAGAAAAGATAGTAAAAGATTTGAAAGTGGGAGGGGGAGGGGGAGATCCGAAATGATAGGAGATCTCACCCTTCCCCTCTCAAATCTCTTAGAGGTAATGCTCTTTTCATTCAACTCAGGTCACATAATGCCAATGCTGATAGTGAGATGTCACCACACAGACTGGATGCTCAAATCAGAACTAATTCAGAGTGTATCCAAATCAGAATTCCAAGAAAATATAAAAAGAAATGTTCGAAATGGCAGTATCTACGGAACCTCATCACACCTTGTTGTTATCTATGATTCAATAGTTTTCGTTTGGATGGAACATGAAACATATTTGAATTTGATGCCTGGAAAAATAGTTTCCACGTTTTCTTAAAAAAGTTATTTTCACTGCTCTGTATCACCCAGGTAAAATAGTTAATTATAACTATCAAAGGGAGTATGTCCACAAAATCAATATTACATATACTAATGACTAATTAAATATTTGAAGTGTGCTACACTAGCTCAGTAAAAGATTATCCAGCATGTCTCTAGTTGCAACAATTATCAAATACAACAAATATTACTTTCATGGTGCCAAACAAAATAAGAATTGATGAAGGGAATAATTTGTTCAATGGTAATTAAACAACATTCTTCACTTACATCACCTTTAATGTAGATAAATGCCCCAAGGCATTTTATAAGAGCAATGTTCAAAAACCTAAGACAAACTGTGCAAGGAAAATATTAGGACAGACGATTAGAAGTTTAATCACACTGGTAAAGAAGTAGCCAGAATAATTTAGGGAGAAAATTTTAGGACATAATTGCTCAGCACCTGAAGCAGTGATTAAATTCAGGAATGATAAAGAGGCCAGGACTAGAGAAAAGTTGAAAAAGGGTGAGAGAGGTCGAGGATATTATCAAGCCAAGGGGAGGGTGCAGGGGGGTGGGGCGGAAGGGTGAGAGAAGGGGGAAAGGGGGAATGAGGAATGAGGGAAGGGGAGGGAGAGGGAGAGGAGAAGGGTGAGGTGGAAGAAGGAGGGAAAGGGGAAGGGGAGGAGGAAGGGGAGGGGAAAGGGAGGAGGATGGGGATAGGTAGGGGGAGGGGGAATGCAGGCTGTGGGGAGGTGGGCCAGGGGTAGGTGGGGGATTCAGTGTGCACTAAATGCCTTAAAGGTTCCATATCTCCCAGCTTCACTATAACAATATTTGTAATTTTGCTTTAGGGAGTGGCTCCTATTATAAATTCAGAAATTAACAATTTGTTAATTGTTTACAAATAACTGTTAATTTTTTTTATGTGTGTCCTGATAATAACTCATATCCATTGGCCTCTAACCCTGGCAGGATGGGAGAGTGAGATTAGGAGCAGGAGGGGTTGTGATATCCAGCTCATTAAGGTCTCTAACCTTAGCGGATTTACAATAAAACATGCAGTGCATGTGGAACTGCAGAACAATGAAGTTCAACAGCTGTAGTCAGACTACATTCAGTCATAGTAAATAACACATTTTTGTGATCTCTCTGCGGAATACAAGGCCTGTGTATTAATGTGAGCTCACTATTAGAACACAGTACAGCAGAGCAACAGGCTCTTCAGCTCACCAGTTCTATGCCAACCATGATGCCACTTCAAACCAATCCCATCTGCCTGCTCATGGTCTGTATATCTTTGTTTTCTGACTGTTCATGTATCTGTTGAAATGCCTCTTAAAAATTGTTATCATTCTGCTTCCACACATGCCCTGGCAGCATATTCAGGCACCTATAAATTTTCTTTAAACTTTCCCTCTTGTCTTGAGCATGTGCTTTCTAGTATTTGACATTGCTAAGCTGCAAAAAAGACTCTGGGGCAAATGGATCTCAGCTGGATAGGTATTTGGTTAGCAGAGACCAAATGGGCTGAAGGGCCTTTTCTATGTATGACACTATTTATCAAAGGTTATGGTGAGAAGGCGGGGGAGTGGGACTGAATGGAAGAATGGATCAGCTCATGATAAACTGGCGGAGCAGACTCGATGGGCCAAATGGCCGACTTCTGCTCCTTTGTCTTATGTCTTATGGTCTTATAAGTTAATGAGAGGTATTGATCGTTTGGATCGTCAGAGGCTTTTTTCCAGGGCTGAAATGGCTGCCACAAGAGGCCCAGATTTAAGGTTCTTGGGAGTAAGTATAGAGGAGATGTCAGGGATGAGTTTTTTACACAGGGAGTGATGAGTGCATGGAATGGGCTGCCGGCAATGGTGGTGGAGGCGGATACGATAGCGTCCTGGATAGGTACATGGAGCTTCGAAAAATAGAGGGCTATGGGTAACCCTAGTAATTTCTAAGGTAGGGACATATTCGGCACAACTTTGTGGGCCGAAGGGCCTGTATTGTGCAGTAAGTTTTCTATGTTCTATGTTCTATGAATCCTGCATATGGACTTCTAAGAACCTTTGCACCTTAAGTTTTTGAATTTTCTCCCTTTTTTGAAAATAGTCCACACCTGTATTCCTTCTACAAATGTGCATGACCATACACTTCACTACACTATATTCTGTGTGCCACTTCTTTGCCCATTCCCAATCTGTCTAAGTCCTTTTGCAGACTCCCTGTTTCCTTAACACGATCCGCCTCTCCACCTGTCTTTGTATTGTCTCCAAAGTTGGTCACAAAGCCATCAATTCCATTATCCAAATCATTGACGTAGAATGTGAAAAGAAGCGGTCCCAACACTGACCCTTGTAAAACACCACTAGTCACGGCAGCCAAACAGAAAAGTCCTCTTTTATTCCCACTCTTTGCCTCCTGCCAATCACCTTGTCAAAGACCTTCTGGAAATCTAAGTAAACAACATCCACTGATTCTTCTTTGTTTATGCTCCCTGTTAATTCCTCAACGAATTCCAACAGATTTGTCAGCCAAGATTTCCCTGAAAGGAAACTATACTGACTTTGCCTTAGTTTATCATGTGCTTAAGTACCCCGAAACCTCATCCTTAATCATGGACTCCAACGTCTTCCCAACCACTAAAGTCAGGCTAACTGACCTGCAATTTCCTTTCATCTGCCTTCCTCCCTTCTTAAAGAGTGGAGTGGCATTTGCAATTTTCTGTTCCCTTTAATCATGTCAAAATCTATTGAATCTTGAAAGATCATTACTCATGTCTCCACAATCTTTTTGCTACCTGTTTCAGAACCCTTGGGTGTGGTCCATCTGGTCCAGGATACTATAGACCTTACAGGTTCCCAAGCTACTTCTCCTTAGTAATAGCAACTACACTCACTTCTACTCCCTGACATTCTTGTACATCCGGCATAGTATCTTCCACAGTGAAGACTGACGCAAAATACTTGTAAATTTTGTCTCCCATTTCTTTGACCCTCATTACTACCTCTGCAGAGTTATTTTCCAGCGGTCTGATAATCACTCTTGCCTCTCTTTTTATATATTTGAAAAACTTCTTGCATCTTCTTTTTTAATGGTGTCTGGCTTACCTTCATATTTCATCTTTTCTCTCCTTGTGGCTTTTTTCGTTGCCTTCTGTTGGTTTGTTAAAGCTTCCCAGTCTTCTAAGTTCCCACTAATTTTTGCTGTATTATATGCTTTCTCCTTTGCTTTTAGGCTGTCTTTGATTTCCCTTGTCAGACATGTTTGCTTCATCCTCCCTTTAGAATACTTCTTCATCTTTGGGATGTATCTAATCTATGCTTTCTGACTTGCTTCCAGAAACTCCAGCCATTCTTGTTCAGCCATAAACCTTGCTATGTCCCCTTCCAATCAACTTTAGCTAGATCCTATCTCATGCCTGTATAGTTCCCTTTATACCACTGTATTACTGATCCATCTGACTTAATCTTCTCCCTCATGAACTGCTGGGTGAGTTCCTGTCAACTCTTTCTAAAGATTTGATTTCATTTTTTGTAAACAGAACCACCCTACCCCTCTGACTACCTGCACGTCCTTTCAATAGAAGGTATATCCTTGGATGTTAAATTCCCAACTATGATCTTCATTCAGCCACAACTCAGTGATGCCCATAACATCATAACTACCATTCTCTAACTCTGCTACAAGATCATCTACTTTATTCTGTATACTGCGTGAATTCAAATATTACACCTTCAGTCCTGTATTCATCACCCTTTTTGATTTTGCCCGCATGTTACACTTCCCACTGACTGCAATTTTACCCTGTCATCTGCCTGTCCTTCCTCACAGTCTTGCTACACACTGTGTCTACTTGTATGCCAACTACCCCATTCTCAGCCCTATCATTCCAGTTGCCATCATCTTGCCAAATTACTTTAAATCCTCTGCAACAGATCCAACAAACCTGCCCACAAGAATATTGCTCCTCCTTTGGTTCCAGTCTAACTCTTCTTTTTTGTACAGGTGTTACCTTCCCCAGAAGAAGTAACAATGATCCAGAAATCCGAAACTCTGCTCCCTGCATCAATTCCAAAATCAGGCACTCAGGCAGCCTCATGTGTGGCACCTTGTCAAAGGCCTTCTGAAAATCCAAATATGCAACATCCACTGCATCTCCCTTGTCTAGCCTACTGGTAATTCCCTCAAAAATTTGTAATAGGTTTGTCAGGCAGGATTTTCCTTTAAGGAATCCATGCTGAGTTCTACCTATCTTGTCATATGCCTCCAGGTACTCTGTAACCTCATCTTTGACAATCGACTCCAACAACTTCCCAACCACCGATGTCAAGCTAACAGGTCTACAATTTCCTTTTTGCTTCCTTGCCCCCTTCTTAAATAGCGGAGTGACATTTGCAATCTTCCAGTCCTCCGGAACCATGCCAGAATCTATCGACTTATGAAAGATCATCTCTAATGCCTCCGCAATCTCCACAGCTACTTCCTTCAGAACACGATGATGCATTCCATCTGGTCCAGAGATTTATCTACCCTTAGACTACTCAGCTTCCTGAGTACTTTCTCTGTTGTAATTGTGACTGTGCACACTTCTCCTCCCTGCCACCCTTGAGTGTACGGTATACTGCTGATGTCTTCCTCAGTGAAGACTGATGCAAAATACTTGTTCAGTTCCTCCGTCATCTCCTTATCTCCCATTACAATTTCTCCAGCATCATTTTCTATCAGCTCTATATCTACTGTCACCTGTCTTTTACTCTTTATATACTTGAAAAAGCTTTTAGTATCCCCTTTGGTATTATTTGCTAGCTTCCTTTCATAGTTAATCTTTTCCCTCTTAATGACCTTCTTATTTACCTTTTGTAAGCTTTTAAAAACTTCCCAATCCTCCGTCTTCCCACTAATTTTTGCTTCCTTGTATGCCGTCTTCTTTGCTTTAACTTTGGCTTTGACTTCTCTTGTCAGCCACGGTTGCATCCTTTTTCCAGTCGAAAATTTCTTCTTTTTTGGAATATACCTGTCTTGCACCTTCCTCACTTCTCGCATAAACTCCAGCCACTGCTGCTCTGCCGTCTTTCCCGCCAGTGTCCCTTTCCAGTCAACTTTGGCCAGTTCCTCTCTCATGCCACTGTAATTTCCTTTACTCCACTGAAATACCGACACATCAGATTTCGGCTTCTCTTTTTCAAATTTCACAGTGAACTCAATCATGTTATGATCACTGCCTCCTAAGGGTTCCTTCACCTCAATCTCTCTAATCACCTCTGGTTCATTACACAATACCCAATCCAGTACAGCCGATCCCCTAGTGGGCTCAACAACAAGCTGTTCTAAAAAGCCATCTCGCAGACACTCTACAAATTCTCTGAGATCCAGTGCCGATCTGATTTTCCCAATCCACTCGCATGTTAAAATCCCCCACAGTTATCATAACACTGCCCTTCTGACAAGCCTTTTCTATTTCCTGTTGTAATTTGTAGTCCACATCACTGCAGCTGTTTGGAGGCCTATAAATAACTGCCATCAGGGTCCTTTTACCCCTGCGATTTCTTAGCTCAACCCATAAAGATTCTGCAACTTCCGATCCTATGTCACCTCTTTCTAATGATTTGGTATCATTCCTTACCAATAAAGTCATGCCATCCCCCCTGCCTATCTTCCTATCCTTCCAATACACCGTGTATCCTTGGACATTCAGCTCCCAGAGACATGCATCCTTTAGCCACATCTCAGTGACGGCCACAATATCATACCTGCCAATCTGTAGCTGTACGACAAGATGCTCACTATCTTAGCTTTATTTCTGTCTTCCCCATCCTTCGCTCTATCATTCCGGTTCCCATCCCCCTGCCAAATTAGTTTAAACCCTCCCTAACAGCTCTCTTAAACAAATCTGCAACTTTCAAATCCTTACTCACTCTTCCTTCAGTTAGTCCTGACGAAGGGTCTCGGCCTGAAACGTCGACTGCACCTCTTCCTAGAGATGCTGCCTGGCCTGCTGCGTTCACCAGCAACTTTGATGTGTGTTGCTTGAATTTCCAGCATCTGCAGAATTCCTGTTGTTCACAGAATCTCCTGTCTGTTCCCCTGACTATGGAATCCCCTATGACTACCGCATTCCTCTTCTCGCTCCTTCCCTCCTGCACAACAGCACCAGGCTCAGTGCCAGAGACCCGGTCACCGTGGGAGTCCCCTGTCAGGTTATCCCCTTCAACAGCATTCAAAACAAGATACTTGTTGCTGAGGGGGACAGCCACAGGGGTGTTCTCCACGATGCGGGCATTTTCCTTCCCTCTCCTGACAGTCATCCAGTTTTCTGACCCCTGTAGCCTAGGGATGACTACCTTCCTGTAGCTCCTGTCTATCACCTCTTCACTTTCCCTAATAAGAAGGAGGTCATCAAGCTGCAGCTCCAGATCCCTAACACGGTCTCTGAGGAGCTGCATCTTGGTGCACCTGGCGCAGATGTGGCCATCAGGGAGGCTGGAGGTCTCCCAGGATTCCCACATCTGACACCCTGAACAAAGCACTAACCCTGCAGGCATGCTATCTAATTTTACAGGAATGAAACAGGAAAAAAAGTCTACTCACCCACTTACCTTGCCAAACAGACGAACTTTTTAAACCATTAGCTCGTACCATTAGCTGTGTGAGCCCCGCTGTTCCTCTGTCTGTCCGGGCCGAATCGCCAAGGGGAAAAAGGAAGAGTTGGTGCCTCACTCTCGCCTTTTCCCATTACCACCGAAGCCCATTGAAGCCAAAGCTCTACACTCTGCTACCACTCACTCCGCTGCCCGCTGTATAGGGTGGTCTCCTTTTTAAACTCTCCGCGCTGTCCTGCCTACGTCACGCGCCTGCGCAGTCTCGTCCTTCTTGCACTTGAAGAAGTTTTTTTAAAAAACTGCCTTCCTTCAGAATTCAGCTCCCACGCCGCTCTTCTTGTCCTGATCCAAAAGACAGCCGTTGGAAGTACCCTTCCTTTTTAAACTCTCCACGCTATACACCTCTATCAAGTCACCTCTTATCCTCTGTCACTCCAAGGAAAAAAGGCTGAGTTCACTCAACCTGTTTTCATAAGGCATGCTCCCCAATCCAGGCAACATCCTTGTAAATCTCCTCTGCACCCTTTCTATGGTTTCCACATCCTTCCTGTAGTGAGGCGACCAGAACTGCATACAGTACTCCAAGTGTGGTCTGACCAGGGTCCTATATAGCTGCAACGTTACCTCTCGGCTCCTAAAGTCAATCCCACGATTGATGAAGGCCAATACAATGTATGCCTTCTTAACCACAGAGTCAACCTGCGCAGCTGCCTTGAGTGCCCTATGGATTCCCTAAAGGTCAACTTGCAGCTTGAGTTGGTGGTAAAGGAGTCAAGTGCAACGTTAACATTTATTTTGAGGGGACTAGAATATAAGAGCAAGGGTGTAAGACTGTGACTTCATAAGGAATTGGTCGATCTGCACTCGGGATTATTGTGAACAGTCTTGGCTCTCTTATCTAAGAAAAGATGTGCTAGCATTGGAGAGGTCCAGAGCTGGTTCACAAGAATGATTCTGGAAACAAAAAGGTTAATGAGAACAGCATTTGATGGCTCGGGCCTGTACTCACTGGAGTTTAGAAGAATTGGGGGGGGGGGTCTCATTGAAATTTATCAAATATTGAAAGGTCTGAATAGAGTTAAATTTGGTGGGTCAGAATCAGAATCAGAATCAGATTTATTATCACCTGCATGTGTCGTGAAATTTGTTAACTTAGTAGCAGCAGTTCAATGCAATACATAATATAGAGGGGAAAAATAATAACAATAAGTAAATCAATTACAGTATATGTATATAGAATAGATTAAAAATCATGCAAAAACAGAAATAATATATATTTAAAAAGTGAGGTAGTGTTCAAAGGTTCAATGTTCATTTAGGAATCAGATGGCAGAGGGAAAGAAGCTGTTCCTGAATCGCTGAGTGTGTGCCTTCAGGCTTCTGTATCTCCCTCCTGATGGTAACAGTAAGAAAAGGGCATGCCCTGGGTGCTGGAGATCCTTAATAATGGACGCTGCCTTTCTGAGGCACCACTCCTTGAAGATGACCTGGGTACTTTGTAGGCTAGTACCCAAGATGGAGCTGAGTAGATTTACAACCTGCTGCAGCCTCTTTCGTTCCTGTGCGGTTGCCCCCCCCCCCACCCCACAATACCAGACAGTGATGCAGCCTGTCAGAATGCTCTCCACAGTACATCTATAGAAGTTTCTGAGTATATTTGTTGACATACCAAATCTCTTCAAACTCCTAATGAAGTATAATCATTGTCCTGCCTTCTTTATAACTGCATCAATATGTTGGGACCAGGTTAAATCCTCAGAGATCTTGACACCCAGAAACTTCAAACTGCTCACTCTCTCCACTTCTGATCCCTCTATGAGGATTGGAATCTGTTCCTTCGTCTTATCCTTTCTGAAGTCCACAATCAGCTCTTTCCTCTTACTGACGTTGAGTGCCAGGTTGTTGCTGCGACACCACTCCACCATCTTGCTCCCGTACACCCTCTCGTCACCATCTGAGATTCTACCAGCAATGGTTGTACTACCAGCAAGTTTATAGATGGTATTTGAGCTATGCCTAGCCACACAAGGCACAGCCTCAGATAGAAGGACAACCATTAAGAACAGAGATTAGGAGGAATTTCTTTAGCAAGAGGGTAGTGAATAGAAACATAGAAAATGGGTGCAGGAGTAGGCCATTCGGCCCTTCAAGCCTGCGCCGCCATTCAGTATGATCATGGCTGATCCCTTTAGCCACAAGGGCCATATCTAACTCCCTCTTAAATATAGCCAATGAACTGGCCCCAACTGTTTCCTGTGGCAGAGAATTCCACAGGTTCACCACTCTCTGTGTGAAGAAGTTTTTCCTAATCTCAGTCCCAAAAGGCTTCCCCTTTATCCTCAAACTGTGACCCCTCGTTCTGGACTTACCCAACATCGGGAACAATCTTCCTGCATCTCGCCTGTCCAATCCCCTTAGGATTTTACACGTTTCAATAAGATCCCCCCTCAATCTTCTAAATTCCAATGAGTATAAGCCTAGTCGATCCAGTCTTTCATCATATGAAAGTCCTGCCATCCCAGGAATCAATCTGGTGAACCTTCTTTGTACTCCCTCTATGGCAAGGATGTCTTTCCTCAGATTAGGGGACCAAAACTGCACACAATACTCCAGGTGTGGTCTCACCAAGGCCTTGTACAACTGCAGTAGTACCTCCCTGCTGCTGTACTCGAATCCTCTTGCTATGAATCTGTGGAATTCACTGCAATAGACAGCTGTGGAGGCCAAAGCAGAGGTTGATAGGATCTTGATTAATCAGGGCATCAAAGGTTATGGAGAGAAGGCAGCAGAATGGGACTGAGGGGGATAATAAATCAGCAATGATGGAATGGTAGAGCAGACTCAATAGGCCAAATGGCCCAATTCTGCTCCTTTGTCTTCTGGTCTTCAGCTATTTTTTTTTTAACACAGACTGGCTGGTGCCAGGGATGATGGTGGAGGCAGATATGATAGTGGTAGTTTAAGAGGCTTTTAGACACATACATGAATATGCAGGGACCAAGAGGTTATATGGAGCTTGTGCAGGCAGCAAATATTTAGTTTAATTTGGCACCAGAGACAGTGCAGATAATCCTGGCCAAAGAGCCTTTTCCTGTGCTGGACTCTTTGATGCAAATTTCACATCTTTGCTCTCATCAATAATAAATCAGGTGACAAACTCACTCCTCTAGCAAGGAGCGCTAGAAATACCACTAGGGATACTCAAGTGAACTGCAAAACTAGTGAAGCAACACCAATTGGGACTATCGGCCACCCTAAACGTCAAAATCCACCTTACATGGTGAAAAGTAATCCAAGGACAAACAATTCAGGTGAATCACTGCAGAACTGCTACATCCAGATAATTCAACTCCATAACCATTTTATTCCTGAGCAGAGTACTCATTCCAAAAACAAAGTTTGGGAAATTACTTAATCAGTCTGGTACTGACAGTATGATTTGTCCTCTTGAGATTTTAGCTATCACAAATACCAGTCTTGGCTGACATGATTTATTGCACATTATTACAGACTGAGAATACATGATACCAAGATATTCCAGACAAAGTTAAGACTTTTGCCTGAAATAGTTGTGCTTTTGACCAAGCTATTCTCGCATTGCAGGAACACTGACAATTACCTGAAAACTGCCCCAGAGAAGGAGCATAGTCTCACAGCATGGAAGCAAGCACCTTGGTCTGATTCATTCATCCTACCATGTTCCTCAACCAAAGTAGTCCCAGCTGTCTGTGTTTAGCCCATAGCCCTCTAAACCTCTCCAATCTTTGTAGTTATCAAGATGTTGCTTAAACAGTGCTAGTGTGCCTGTCTTAACCACTATTCCGATCAGCTCTTTGCAAAAACGCACCACCATGGGGACAGCATGGTAGTGCAATGGTTAACTCAAAGCTTAGTAGTATGCGATCAGGGTTCAATTCCCACCATTGTCAGTACAGACTTGATAAATTCTCCCTCATGACTGCATGGATTTCCTTCAAGTGCTTCTGCTTCCCCCCACATTCTAAAAGATGTACAGGTTAGGGTTTGTAAGTTATGGGCATGCTATGTTGGCGACACTTGAATGCTGCCCCGAGCACACTCTTGGACTGTGTTGGTTGTTGATGCAAATGATGCATTTCACTGTATGTATGGATGTACATAACAAATAAAGATAATCTACTCTAATAAAATCTGATGTCTTTTAAATCTCTCATCTCTGATTAGAAATTTATTTGAACATTTTTAGCACCTCCTCCCTGAGAAAAAGACCATGTGCTTCCACCCCATTTCTACTTCTACCTTAAATATACGCACAGACTTGGCCTCCACTGCAGTCTGCAGCAGGGCATTCCACAGATTTATTACTCTCTGGCTAAAAAAATTCCTCCTTCCATCTGTTCTAAAGGGTCACCCCTCAATTTTGAGGCTGTGCCCTCTAGTTCTGGATAACCCCACCAAAGGAAACATCCTCCTCACATCCACCCTATCTAGTCCTCCTAACATTCGGTAGGTTTCAATAAGATCCCCAGCATTCTTCTAAATTCCAGCATTACCCACAAGAAGATTTAAAAGAGATGAGCTTTATTTGTCACATATATATCAAAACAACGAAACATACAGCGTAATACAGCGGTCCACAACCACCGGGCCACACAGCATGTGCTACCGGGCCGCGAGGAAACGATATGAGTCAGCTGCACCTTTCCTCATTCCCTGTCACGCACTGTTGAACTTGAATATTGGGTTGCCAAATGTCCTGTATTGCTGGGACATCCCGTATATTGAGCTAAATTGGTTTGTCCCATACGGGACCGCCCTTGTCCCCTATTTCCTCCGTTAAGGTAGAGCGTTTCTATGAAACCTTTCGTGCCGAAATGGCGTGAAGCGCAGAAGCAATTGCCATTACTTTACTTTACTTTATACTTTATTGTCGCCAAACAATTGATACTAAAACGTACAATTATCATAGCGATATTTGATTCTACGCTTCCCGCTCCCTGGATTACAAATCGATAGTAAATATTAAAAATTTAAATTATAAATCATAAATAGTAAAATGGAAAGTAAGGTAGTGCAAAAAAACCGAGAGGCAGGTCCAGATATATGGAGGGTATGGCCCAGATCCGGGTCAGGTTCTGTTCAGCTGTCTTATCACAGTTGGAAAGAAGCTGTTCCCAAATCTGGCCGTACGAGTCTTCAAGCTCCTGAGCCTTCTCCCGGAGGGAAGAGGGACGAAAAGTGTGTTGGCTGGGTAGGTCGTGTCCTTGATTATCCTGGCAGCACTGCTCTGATAGCGTGCGGTGTAAAGTGAGTCCAAGAACGGAAGATTGGTTTGTGTGATGTGCTGCGCCGTGTTCACGATCTTCGGCAGCTTCTTCTGGTCTTGGACAGGACAACTTCCATACCAGGTTGTGATGCACCCTAGAAGAATGCTTTCTATGGTGCATCTATAAAAATTAGTGAGCGTTTTAGGGGACAGGCCAAATTTCTTTACTTTTCTCAGGAAGTAAAGGTGCTGGTGGGCCTTCTTGGCAGTGGACTCTGCTTGGTTGGACCAAGTCAGGTCATTTGTGATATTGACCCCGAGGAACTTAAAGCTTTTGACCTGTACAACTTGCGCACCACCAATGTAAATTGGGTCATGCGGTCCGCTACTCCTTCTGAAGTCAACAACCAATTCCTTCGTCTTGCTGACATTGAGGGATAGGTTATTGTCTTCGCACCATGCCAGCAGGTTCTTAATTTCCTCTCTGTACTCAAACTCATCATTACCCGAGATATGGCCTACAATTGTTGTGTCATCAGCAAACTTATATATTAAGTTCGATGGAAACTTGGCTACACAATCATGGGTGTACAGTGAGTACAGCAGGGGGCTGAGTACACAGCCTTGTGGGGCACCGGTGCTCAGAGTAATTGTAGAAGAGAGCTTGTCCCCTATTTTTACAGCCTGGGTCCTGTCTGTGAGGAAGTTGAAGATCCAGTTGCAAATCTGAGTGCTAAGGCCCATGTTCTGGAGCTTAGGAATCAGTTTATTTGGAACGATGGTATTAAAGGCAGAGCTGTAGTCAATGAAAAGGAGCGTTACGTATGCGTCTTTATTCTCCAGGTGTTCTAAGGAGGAATGTAGGGCCAGAGAGATGGCATCTGCCGTTGACCTGTTGCTCCGGTAGGCGAATTGCAAAGCGTCGAGGTTGTCCGGCAGGCTGTGGTTGATGTGTGCCATAAGCAATCGCTCGAAGCACTTCATAGCAATTGATGTCAGAGCCACAGGTCGATAGTCATTCAGGCATGCCACCTTGCTCTTCTTTGGTACTGGGATTATCGTTGCCTTCTTAAAACACCAGGGGATCTTAGACTCAAGCAAGGAGCAGTTGAAGATGTCAGCAAACACTCCAGCTAGCTCGCTTGCACAGGCCCGGAGAACCCGCCCCGGGACACCATCTGGGCCCATTGCCTTCCTTGGATTTATCTTCAGGAAGGCCCTTCTAACGTCCTCCTTGGTGATGATGAATCTCGATGTCAACAGGTCCGGTTCATCTGGAGGGAGCGGGACACTCCTCTTCTGTTCGAATCTTGTGCAGAATACGTTAAGTTCCTCAGGAAGAGAAGCGCCACAGTTATTGATATTCCCAGCCTTTTCTTTCCGCCCAGTGATCTCACTTAAACCCTGCCATAGTCTACTGGCATCCCTCTGGTTAGCCTGGGCTTCCAACTTGGCTCAATATTGCCTCTTGGCGCCCTTAATGGTTTTCCGGAGTTCATGCCTGGATTCTGTGTAGTGACTGGTATCTCTGGACCTAAAAGCTGCAGCTCTAGCCTTCAAAAGGGACTTGACCTCATAATTCATCCAAAGTTTCCAGTTAGGGAGTACCCGGATCATCTTGCGAGACACAAGTCCTCTGTGCATTTCCAAATAAAGTCCGTGACAGCTGAGGCATACTCATCGAGGTTAGCTGCCGAGTCCTTGAATACTAACCAGTCCACCGATTCAAAGCAGTCACGGAGGACCTCATCCGTTTCCTCTGTCCAATGCGACACTACTTTTGACACCGTGACCTCCCGTTTCAGTTTCTGTTTGTAAGCCGGGAGGAGTACAGCCTGATGGTCCGATTTTCCGAAGTGAGGTCATGAGACGGAACGGTAGGCATCCTTGACTGCTGTGTAGCAGTGGTCAAGTATATTTGGGCCTCTAGTGGGGCAGGAGACATGTTGGTATAACTTTGGCAGCGAGGTTGGCCTGGTTAAAGTCCCCGGCTGTAATGAGCAAAGCCTCCGGATACCTGGTCTCAAGTTCACTGATGTTGGCATACAGTATGTTCAAAGCACACTCCACGTCCGCCTGGGGGGTAATGTAGACCACTGTCAGTATGACCGAGGTGAATTCTCGTGGCAGATAGTAGGGACGACACTTCACCGACAGGTGTTCCAGGTCCGGATTGCAGGAGTTTGTCAGTGCCACTGTGTCCGAGCACCACGCAGTGTTGATCAGTAGGCAGACACCACCTCCCCTTGTCTTGCCCGAAGATGCCGTACGGTCCATCCGATGGATCAAAAATCCCTCCGGTTGGAGGGCACAGTTGGGGATGGCAGGGGAGAGCCAGGTCTCGGTGAAACAGAATACACAGCAGTTCTGCATCTCCCTGCAGAACTCCCTTTAAGATCATCCACCTTGCTCTCTATGGCTTGCACATTAGCTAGTAGGATGTTGGGCATAGAGACCCTGAAGCCCTTCAGCTTCAATCTGACCAGCAGCCCAGCTCTTTTCCCACGCTTCCTCAGTAAATAGTGCATCTTTCCAGGTTTCCATCAGTGCAGTGTGTTGTTGTCAGCTCTTTGAGGTTGGTGGATGCGTCCCACGGGGATTAATTTATATGGGAAAAATTTTTGAGCGTTCCCAGACCCAAAAAATAACCTACCAAATCATTCCAAATAACACATCTCAAACCTAAAATAACACTAGCAGACAGTAAAAGCAGGAATGATATGATAAATACACAGCCTATATAAAGTAGAAATTATGTATGTACAGTATAGTCGAGAAGATTAAGTCAAAACCGATTTGTGGAAAAAAATTTGGCGATTTGTGCGCAAATCACGCATCCGCACACTAGTGCCCACGCAAGGCTTCATGGTCATGGTAGTTTTTCTGGGGTAAACACTGTCCCGTATTTGACTTGCTACTTTTGTCCCTTATTTGGGAGTGAGAAAGTTGGCAACCCTAACTGTAAAAGACATGTTGAGGGGAGTTTAACCCTACTTGAACACCCCCTGGTCGGCCGGTCCGCAAGAATATTGTCAATATTAAACCGGTCCACGGTTCAAAAAAGGTTGGGGACCCCTGGTGTAATGTGTCATTTGTGCCAGATGATATCAGCAAGGATTGTGCTGGAGGCAACCCACAAGTGTCGCCCTGCTTCCAGCACCAACACAGCAAGTCCACAACTCACTAACCCTAACCCTTTGGAATGTAGGAGGAAACTGGAGCACCCAGAGGACACCCACACAGATACAGGGAGAATGTACAAACTCCTTACAGATAGTGGCAGGAATCGAACCCCAATCACTTTGTAGCCAGCTCTGTAAAGTGATTGCACTAACTGCTACCCTACCCCCAATCTGGCTGATGATCTCTTTTCTGTGTCGTTTAATAGCATTAAATATGCCCTCTCCTTTAATATTGTATAGATCACAACTGATCAGAAACCTAACTGGACCTGCCATATGAAGAACACAGTTGCAAGAACATGGGACCAGCACAGATTTCCAAATTACTATTCTGATCTGGACGGTTCGGCAGTCAAAATGATAGAAATTCAAACGAGCACTGGTGAAATAAAAACACAAGAAATTCCACAGATGCTGATAGCCCAGAGCAACACACACAAAATGTTGGAGGAACTCAGCAAGTCAATGGTAAGGAAGAAACAGTTGCTCTACCATATGTAATGCAACACTTAAAGTAGTAGCTCACATGAGCTTCTCAAAGTCAATGAGGGATGAGCATTAAATGCTGCTTTTCTCAGCAACATGCAACTGAAGTACAAATAACAAAAAAGATCAAATGTAGAAGTATCAATTTCTCTCCATCACACAATTGCCTTAACTAACAACCTGTTCAGCTTTGAAATTAGAAAGAAATTCCATGAAATTCACAAACTGTCTTTCATCACTCGTTCATTACTTGTCAATTTTTCAGCATGCTTGCTGAACAAGATCATGAAGCATGGGTGGAAAAATAATGAGGTTCATCTATCACGGTTTAAGTAAATGAAAAATGCAAAGGAGATGAATCACACACAAGAAATATTAAATTTCTGACAAAGAGCATGTAAATTTGAGCTTGATCACACTGAAAACATTCAACAAATCAGATTTTAATAATGAAAAGGCAGCAACTTTCAACATTAACTCTATTTCTCTTCCCACAGACGCTGCCTGGTTTGCTGAATATTTCTTCTATTTTCCATGTACACTTCAGTTCTCCAAGATGTGCAGCCTTCTGATGTTCCAAAGTTCATAAACTTGAGAAATTGATAGGACTGAAAGGCAATAAATTAATGGACCCAATATCCTTAAGTATTATAGTCAGGGCTACAGAAGATGCCAACCAGTAAAACAGATAGGAAAGGGGGATAGTGGATGTAGCACATTTAGATTTTCAGAAAGGTTTCCAAAAGGTCCAATGCAGGACGTTGGTCAACAAAATTACAGCATATGGAACTGAGAGGATTATACTGCCACGGATTGAGAGTTGGCTAACATTTAAAAATAGAATTAGAATACATGAGAATTTAAATTTCAATCCCAATCTCAGAATTAGCAAAAGGCCATTTAGAATGGGAAATGAAGAGAACTGTTTTTTCCATTCAGGAGGGTGGTAATCTCTGCATAGGAGGGCTGTAGAAGCTCATTTAGATAAATGTATTTCTGATAGTAAGGGAAGCAAAGGATATGGGGATAGTGCAAGAAAATGGAATATAGCCTTGATGAATGGCAGAGTAGGCTCAAGGGCCTGATTATCAATAGGTGCTCCAAAATTCTTATGTTAAGATGCCTTACTTATATTCATCTTTCTCAGCTCTCCTTGATTTAGTATACACCTTCACTTAACATATAATAAACCAAGACCAAACTTTTTTTTATTATATCTTGTTGCTTACGTCTTACAAAACCTTTCAGATCTAACTTGCCCTAAAACACTCAGAAACTGAACTCAGGTTTTTATCCCAGGTGAACCAAATCCTCGTCAATTTCATACACAATCTGTCTGGAAGAACACTGATTTCCAAAAACCTGTCTCACAGTGTCCCGGAACGAATTCCCAATGCCCCCAATAAACAGAAGCCATCTGTTCACCCATACATTCATTTGCACTTTTTTCCTTTATCTTCAGCAGGCAGTAATTGTAATACAGAGATCAACACAGTTAGTAACATTCAAGGATATGTCTGAAGGAATTTAGCATTATTTCTCTTATTGGTACGAGTATGAACTACAGTTTACGGCCATTGAAGTATTTGCAAGAGTCTTTGGTGACATACAAATTCAACTCAAACTCCTAATGAAGTATAGCTGCTGGAGTGACTTCTTCATGATTACATCAATGTATTGTGCCCAGGATAGATCCTCTGGGACACTGACACCCAGATACTTGAAGCTCCTCACCCCTTCCATGGCTGACCCCTTAATAAGGACTGCAGTGTGTTCATCTGATCTCCCTTTCATTAAGTCAACAATCAATTCCTTGGTCTTAATGACATGAAGTGCAAAGCTGTTGTTGTGACACCACTCAACCAGATCTATCTCTCTCCTGTATGCTTCTTCATTGTAATCTGAGGATCTGCTAACAGTGGTACTCTTAGCAAATTTACAGATGGTGTTTTACCTGTACCTAGCCACACTGTTATGCGTTTGTCCCTCTAACTAATGAATCCCCTACATGTTTCCTACTCCCTCCAGATACAGTGGAGTTGATAGAGATGTCATGGACTTGGCTCTCACTGAGCCATTGTTTTCTTGGCATAGGAACATAGAAACACAGAAAACCTACAGCACAATACAGGCCCTTCGGACCACAATGCTGTGCTGAACATGTACTTACTTTAGAACCTACCTAGGGTTACCCATAGCTCTCTAGTTTTCTAAGCTCCATGTACCTATCCAGGAGTCTCTTAAAAGATCCTATCGTATCTGCCTCCACCACCGTCGCAGGCAGCCCATTCCACGCACTCATCACTCTCTGCATAAAAAAACTTACCCGTGACATCTCATCTGTACTTACTTCTAAACACCTTAAAACTGTGCTCACTTGTGCTAGCCATTTCAGCTCTGGGAAAAAGCCTCTGAACATTCACACGATCAATACCTTATCATCTTATACACCTCTATGAGGTTTCTTCTCATTTTCCGCCGCTCCAAGGAGAAAAGGCCGAATTCACTCAACCTATCCTCATAAGGCATGCTCCCCAATCCAGGCAACATCCTTGTAAATCTCCTCTGCACCCTTTCTATGGCTTCCACACCCTTCCTGTAGTGAGGCGACCAGAACTGAGCACAGTACTCCAAGTGGGGTCTGATCAGGATCCTATTTAGCTGCAACATTACCTCTTGGCACCTAAACTCAATCCCACAATTGATGAAGGCCAATGAACCGTATACTTTTTAACCACAGAGTCAACCCGCACAGCAGCTTTGAATGTCCTGTGGACTCAGATCCCAAGATACCCCTGATCCTCCACACACTGCCAAGAGTCTTACCATTAATACTATATTCTGCTATCATATTTGACCTACCAAAATGAACCACCTCACACTTATCTGGGTTGAACTCCATCTGCCACTTCTCAGTCCAGTTTTGCATCCTATCAATGTCCCGCTGTAACCTCTGACTGCCCTCTACACTATCCACAACACCCCCAACCTTTGTGTCATCAGCATATTTACTAACCCATTCCTCATCCAAGTCATTTATAAAAACCACGAAGAGCAGGGGTCCCAGAACAGATCCTTGAGGCACACCACTGGTGACCGACCTC
Source organism: Mobula hypostoma (assembly GCF_963921235.1). Classification (NCBI taxonomy): domain Eukaryota; kingdom Metazoa; phylum Chordata; class Chondrichthyes; order Myliobatiformes; family Myliobatidae; genus Mobula; species Mobula hypostoma. The sequence goes on from NC_086107.1 coordinate 11,519,397, forward strand.
CGTATCGAATACGACCTGTCTACAACCACTCTTTGCCTTCTGTGGGCAAGCCAATTCTGGATCCACAAAGCAAGGTCCTCTTGGATCCCTTGACTTCTTACTTTCTCAATAAGCTTTGCATGGGGTACCTTGTCAAATGCCTCGCTAAAATCCATATACACTACACCTACTAATCCACCTTCATCAATGTGTTTAGTCACATCCTCAAAAAATTCAATCAGGCTTGTAAGACACAACCTGCCTTTGACAAAGCCATGCTGACTATTCCTAATCATACTATGCCTCTCCAAATGTTCATAAATCCTGCCTCTCAGGATCTTCTCCATCAACTTACCAACCACTGAAGTAAGACTCACTGGTCAACAATTTCCTGGGCTATCTCTACTCCCTTTCTTGAATAATGGAACAACATCCACAACCCTCCAATTCTCTGGAACCTCTCCTGTCCCCATTGATGATGCAAAGATCATCGCCAGAAGCTCAGCAATCTCCTCCCTTGCCTCCCACAGTAGCCTGGGGTACATCTCATCTGGGGTACATCAAAGCTGCTTGAGCACCTTGAGTCCAAGCACCCTGCACTTAATGACAAACCTGTTGAGTTTTTTGAGCAGAAACAACGTGAGCAAGCGGGCCAGAAGCAAGTGCTGAGAGCCACCACCTCCACAAATGCTGCTGCTCTGAGAGCGTCGTACTTCGTGGCTAGCCGTATCGCTAAGGCTAGGAAGCCTTTCACTGTTGGTGAAGAATTGATTCTGCCTGCTGCCAAGGACATGTGCCATGAACTGTTGGGAGAAGCTGCAGCTAACAAGATGGCACAGGATTCACTTTCAGCTACCACATTTTCAAGGAGAATCGATGACATAGTGGAGGACATCGAAGCACAGCTGTTGGAACGCCTTAACAAATTACCATGGTATGCTATCCAGGTCAACAAGTCTACCAATGTCAACAACAAGGCAATACTGCTGGTTTATGTGCCATATATATTTCAAGACGATGTGCACAAGGATATGTCGTGTGCACTGCCGCTGCCAACTAACACAATTGGGGCAGAACTATTCAAGTCTTTGAATGACTACATGTCAGGCAAACTGGACTGGTCATTCTGTGTGGAATATGCACAGATGGGGCTGCAGCTATGACTGGACGGCTGTCTGGTTTCACTACCCGAGTCAGAGGTTGCTCGTGAATGCCAGTCTACACACTGTGTCACACACAGGCGGCTAGCCGAGAAATGTCACCTGATCTTAACAGCATACTGAGTGACGTTGTTGAAGTTATCAATCACATCAAAGCAAAAGCTCTTAACTCACGTCTGTATGAGCAGCTTTGCGAGGAAATGGATGCAGAGCACAAACGCCTTCTCTTACACACTGAAGTCAGGTGGCTATCAAGGGGTAGAACCCTGGCCAGGGTTTTTGAGGTAAGAGAGCAGCTACAGAGATTTCTTTCAGGAAAAAAGTCACCACTGGTAGCACACTTCAGTGACGAGGAGTGGATAGCAAAACTCGCTTATGACATCTTCAACCTGCTCAATGAACTCAATTTGTCACTTCAGGGGAGAATGACAACTGTCTTCAAGTTGGCAGATAAATGGTCGGCTTTCAAAGCCAAACTGGAACTGTGGGGACGGCGAGTGGACAGCTGCATATTTGACATGTTCCCAACATTAGCTGGGATTCTGGGAGAGACTGAGGCTGCACCGTCTTTCTCACAGCTGGTGTGCGATCACTTATCTTTGCTGTCGATAGAATTCGAGTGTTACTTCCTAACTGCAAATGACCCAAGACGTGCAAAGGAATGGGTCCGTGACCCATTTGTGAATGTCCCCAGTGAATCATCCATGTCAGCGCGGGAAGAAGATCAACTCCTCGAGCTTGCAAATGACGATGGGCTGAAAAGTATGTTTGACATAACATCTCTGCTAGCATTCTGGGTCAAAGTCAGGGCTGAATATCCTGAGATAGCCACAAGAGCAATGGAAGCGTTGCTTCCATTTCCAACATCATTTCTCTGCAAAGCTGGGTTTTCTGCAATGAATGCAGTGAAAACTAAATTGCGGAATAGACTGGACATAAGGAACACCCTTCGAGTATCGCTGTCTCCCATCACCCTTCAATGGGACTGTCTTGTTGCAGGGAAACAAGCCCAGGGTTCCCAGTGAATCAGCGATATTGGTGTGTTGCAATGATTTTATATGTTCATTTGTGCGCATGCGCCAGTCATGCATGCAGCCTGGTACAGCCGTTCTGATCAATATTCTTACTTTCTTCTTCTTACTTTTTAACTTATGTTATTTTTTTTTTCACGGTAACACGTCGAAGCTATACCCTCTCTAACATGCTGGTAGAGAGAGTTTTATTCAGGTTTTTAGCACTGGAAATAGTTACATCCCGACACGCGGGACAGAAGCAAGGTCGCATTGTGTATTCCAGGGACCAGCTGTTTGCGCTAATGTCGGCTGGTTTAGCCAGCAGAGCGGCGGACACCCCTGCTGAAATCTGGAGGAAAACACACAGAGGATGCAAAGGGGGATCACAAAGTCGAGGAAAGAGGACCAGGTCGAGACAACAGAGACTTATGGAGAAGAGGAGTTCAGTGGGTAATAAAATGGACGAGTTCACAGCGCTAGCCAGGCGTCAGGGGACATTTTGGGAGTTCAGTGTTATGTGTTTCACTGGGGACATACCCGATCAAAACTTCTCCATGGACAGCTTCCAGACCGTTTTGGCTGATGGGAAGTGCACTGAGAGCAGTAAGCGTGAAGGAGTTGGGTGCTTACTGTTCTTGTTAACAACGGATGGTGCAATCCGGGTCATATTACGATCAAGTAAAGTGTTTGTAGACCGGATATTGAACTTTTTACTGTTGGACTTCGGCCACATTCCACCGAGATACAACACTGGGCGGCATGGGAGGTCGTTCCTGCCTGTGGCCATCGAACTTGCAGCTCCTCTCGTGGAGGGTCAGACACCCCGAGCCAATAGACTGGTCCTGGACTTATTTTCCATCTGGCATAGTTTGCATTTTGTTGTTTGATTGTTTGTGGTTATTGTATCGCTATATTTACGCTCTATTCTTGGTTGGTGCGGCTGTAACGAAACCCAACTTCCCTCGGGATCAATAAAGTATATCTATCTATCTATATATCATACGAGGAAAATATGTGCTCTGTGTTTAATATCCAAACGTTACTTAAAATGTTATGATGCTATTGACTTATAAGTTGACTTATCACTATATTCATGCGAGGAAACTATGCGCTGTGTGTTTAATATTAAATTCGTTAGATTAAACCCTTTTAGAAACAAAATTGAGTGTATTAGCCACTAATAAGTGACTTATAGTTGACTTATCACCTATATTCCGGTCGTGATTAACACACCCTCCACCCCCATCGGCTGGTCCGCAAGAATATTGTCAATATTAAACTGGTCCGCGGTGCATAAAAAGGTTGGGGACCCCTGCCATAGACAATCCCTCCATGTCTTCCTCCTTTTCTGCAGCCGTGACACTATCTCTGATCAACAGTGCCAAGCCCCCACCCCTCTTGTCTCCCTCCCTGTCCTTTCTGAAACACCTAACCCTGGCACTCGAAGTAACCATTCCTGCCCCTGAGCCATCCCAGTCTCTGTAATGGCCACAACATCATAGCTCCAAGTACTGATCCACGGTCTAAGCTCATTCACTTTGTTCAAAATACTCCTTGCATTAAAATAGACTCATCTCAAACCACCGGTCTGAGTGCGTGCGTCCCTTCCCTATTACCTGCCTATCCTCCCTCTCGCACAGTCTCCAAGCTTTCTCTATTTGTGAGCCAACCGCCTCTTCAGTTTGGTTTCAGCCCCCCCCAGAAATCCTAGTTTAAAATCTCCCCAATAGCCCTAGCGAACCTCCCCGCCAGGATATTGGTCCCCCTGGGATTCAAGTGCAACCTGTCCTTTTTGTACAGGTGACTCCTGCCCCAGAAGATGTCCCAATAATCCATATATCTAAATCCCTGCCCCCTGTTCCAATCACTCATTTATCCTCCACCTCACTCTATTCCTATATTCACTGTCATGTGGCACAGGCAGTAATCCTGAGATTACCACCTTTGTGGTCCTGCTTCTCACTTTCTTCCTAACTCCCTGTAGTCTGCTTTCAGGACCTCCTCCCTTTTCCTGCCTATGTCATTGGTACCAATATGTACCACGACCTCTAGCTGTTCTCCTTCCCACTTCAGGATATCGTGGACTCGATCAGAAATATCCCGGACCCTGGCACCTGGGAGGCAAACTACCAATCATGCTTCTTTCCTGCATCCACAGAAATGCCTGTCTGACCCCCTAACTATAGAGTCCCCTATCACTGCTGCCATCCTCTTCCTTTCCCTACCCTTCTGAGCCACAAGGCCAGACCCTGTGCTAGAGGTAAGGCCACTGTTGCTTCCCCCAGGTAGGCTGTCCCCCCAACAGTACTCAAGCAGGAGTACTTATTGTTAAGGGGTACAGCCCCAGGAGTGCTCTCTAGCCTCTGATTCCTGCCCTTCCCACCCCTGACTGTTACCCACTTACCTGTCTCCCCAAGCCCCGGCGCAACTACCTGCCTATAGCTCCTCTCTATCACCTCCTCACTCTCCCTGACCAGACGAAGGTCATCAAGCTGCATCTCCAGTTCCCTAACACGGTCCCTAAGGAGCTGCAGCTCAACGCAACTAGCGCAGATTTGGCCGTCCGGGAGGCTGGGAGTCTTCCAGACTTCCCACATCTGACACCGAGCACAGAACACCGGCCTCACACACATTCTTCCTGTCTGTAATCTACACAGATAACCTACCATTGTCTCGACCCGTTAACGCCTAAGCCCCATTGAGCCAAAGCCTTCCTACTCTATCTCCCTCTACTCCGTCGCCCACTCTATAAGCTGTCTCCTTTTAAACTCTTATCGCTGTTCTAACTGGCTGACGTCCACACGCTTGTGCAGTCGTGCCTCGATCAAACCACTGAAGAAATAACCGTCTCTCTTTAAACTCTTCTCGCTGTTCTCACTGGCTGACGTTCACGCACTTGTGCAGTCGTGCCCTGATCAAACCGCTGAAGAAATAACATTCTTCTACCAGATCTACTTTTGCTCCAAATGAGCAATGCTTGTGTTGTTCCTCTCTTTTTGTTTCCTGATAATCTCTTGCTGTTTTCTTCTTTACAGTTCAGTCTGAATTTGTCCTGTTTCCCCTACATTCTTCCTTTTGAACTGGCTCGAAAATTGATAACTTTTGTGGTCATAACTTAGCAGAATGCTAGTTTCGCTGACGACGTACTACGAATGTATATTTTCAGAGTCATAATTAAACATGTTGGAATAAATCTAGTAAACCAAGAAATGTTAGGACTTTCCCAATACTGTCCTTCTTTGTCACCATCACCCTGTTCTATCGCGTGGATATTCAATGAACACCAGATTATTTACATCACTAGAAATGGCCAAGCATGCCAATCTCTGGAATAAACTGCAGTTACATGCAGTGTTAGTATCACTTTCAAAAGCAGGAAAAGATATGTTCATTTCAGTTTGATCGCTATTAAATACTGTAATGTTAAGTTCGGTTTTAATTTACTTTCACCGTCTTAAAGTAAAAATCTGTGATTAGAAATAACACTGAGAAAATCTTAAATTGCAGAAAACCAACTGATATTTTACTGCATGAACAAGTGGCAAACATACTGATCGACAAGAGGTTGTAAAAACAAATTAACAACTTTTCACCATCCAGAGATTAAAATAAAGAAACATGAATAATCATTTTGCCTTCAAATCAAGAAAATGTGATATGATCCAATGGAACTGTTTAGATCATGTATGCTTGATTCAAGCTAACTGAACCTTTGTCGTAAACAAAAGAAAATCTGCAGATGCTGGAAATCCAACCAACATAGACAAAATGCTGGAGGAACTCAGCAGGCCATGTAGCATCTATGGAAAAGAATAAACAGTCGATGTTTCAGTCTGAGATCGTTTATCAAACCTTTGTCATCATCCTTCAAAGCTAGGCACTTTTGTACAACTGGAAAATCTTTTTGTTCAGTGCTCTTTGCTGGCTTCAAAGAAGTTGAAATGTTGAACAAGTTTCACCAAGCCAAACTACAATGATTTATTAAAAGTGTCTGTTTTAATGACAGCTAATTAAAGCATTTTCTAAATTCAACTAAACTCTTCTTGACAAATCTGCAAGTGATTGCAAGCATTCAACTGAGCAATCAAGCATAGTTTTGAAAAGGCGAGTATGCAGCTGACAGTTTACAAGTCTTGTTCCACAATATTCAACTTCAAACTCATAAAACAAAGCCGAAGACTTTGAATAGTACACTCAAAACAAAAAGGATAACAATAGCAAAATGTCGACAAAAAAGTGAGAGCACTTTACATCCTGAATTCAGTCCTTATCAGGTTGAAATAAAAGGAATACAAGTGCTGGAGGGAGAGTAGAGCCAGAAGCACAATGCATAGTGATAGGGTTCCGACCAGGTGTGCATTTTGCAAACCTGGAAAAAGTCATTCAAAGGGAAGGTATTTAACATACTTAAAGGAGAAGAAAACAATTAGGAATACAGATGTAAATTAAATTTAAAATTAGGCAGTTTGCCTACCACCACACAGGACTACAGCAGACTGAATCTTACTGGCTCTCCAATCTGCTTTGGAGTACATAGACAACAGCTAAACATATATCAGTCTGCTGTTTACCAATTATAGTTCAGCATTCAATACCATCATCATCTCCTTAAGCCCATCACCCCTACTGGGGCATAGGCTGCTGACAGCAGCTCGTCAGAGTCCTCCGCCCTGGGCCAAAGGCTGATCAGCCCTGAGGCTTCGACATGACTTCTTCTAAGAGGAGATTCATCCTCTCCCACGGATGAGGTCTTTGGAGCTTCTTTTGGCATTTCTGTAGCTCTGGGTTTTTACAGGATGAGGTAGCTAGCCCCATGTCAAACCCTCTTCCTTCTACAGCTGGGCTTGGATCTATCCACGTGGAGTTAATACCATCATCACTTCAGTATTAATTACCAAGCTCCTAAACTTGGACCTCAGTTCTTCCCTCTGCAGCTGGATCCTGAACTTCCTCATCAGGGAACCACAATCAGTATGGATCAGTGATACTATCAACCTCCTCACTGACAATCAAAACATCTCAAGGATACATACTTGGCTTACAGCTTTACTCTCTCGACACTCATAATGCGTGGTTAAGCACAGCTCAAACACCATTTACAAATTTGCAAATTTCTCTGCTATTGCTGGTATTATCTTAGGCGGCAACAAGGAGGTGTACATGAGTGAGATAGAGCTGAGTGGTGTTGCACCAGCAACCTCGCATTCAACGTTAGTAGGGCCAGGGAACCAAAATTAGTCTCTGGGAAGGGGAAGTTGGGAGAATACTTGAGGGGTCAACAGTGAGAAAAATGAGAAGCTTTAAGTTTCTGGTTATCAGCATCTCAGAGAGTGTATTCCTGGACCCAATACATTGACAGAATTATGAAGGCGGTCTGCTAGCAGCTCTAATTCATCAGGAATTTGAAGAGGTTTGGTATGTCACCAAAGAATTTGCAAATTTCTATAGTTGTATACTGGAGAGCTTTCTGACTGACCGCATCACAACCTGGTATGGGGGCTCTAAGCAAAGGACTGCAGGAGGCGGCAAAGGTCTGCAAACTCAGCCAGTTCTATCATGGGCACAACCCTCTACTCCACTGAGGACATCTTGTATATGCTATGCCTCAAGAAGGCAGCATCCATTATAAAGGGCCATCAACATTCAAGACATTTTATTACTGCTGTCAAGGGAGGTGGTATAGGAGACTGAAGACCGATACTTAATGATTTAGAAGTAACTTCTTCTCCTTTGCCATCAGATTTCTGAACGGTCCATAAACACCAGCTTGTTATTCCTTTTCTTTTGCACAAGTTATTTTATTTTGTAATTTATAGTAATTTTGTGTCATTGCACTGCACTACCACTGTAAAACAACAAATTTTACGTCATTAAAGATAGTGATACTAAACCTGATTCTTAATATATGAAAGTTAATTTTAAATTCACATCATCAATATGAACATCTGAAAATTCTGTGATTAGTTAACATCTGAATGCTACAATCAGGGAAAAGCTCGTTTTTCTAGATTGTTGAATGCAACCACCCTAAAAGAAGGGTCCAAGAAAAATAATGAACAGAAAGACAGAAGCAGTGACCATAGAACCTAACAGGTCACAGTATCCGGCCCTTTGGCCCTCCACACCTGGATCAACAATGATGCCAATCCAATCTATTCCCAATTACCTGTATTTGGCCTATTTCCCTCCATTTCCTGTTGTTCGTGAACTTGTCTAAATGCTTCTTAAATTCTGCTATTATAAATGCTTCCACCACTTCCTCTGGCAGTACATACCAGGTACCTACCAAGCTCTGTATAAAACACTTGCCTTGCAAGTCTGCTTTAAGCTTTCTTCTTCCCATCTCAAACCCACCCCCTCTAGTTTTTGACATTCAAACTCTGTGATAAACACCCTTGCTATTTATCCTGTCTATGCCTCTATGAATTTGAATACTCATATCAGGTGGCCCCTCAATGCTCCAGAGAAAGCAATCCAAGTTTGCCCAACTTCTCCTGATAACCAATATACTCCAATCCAGGCAACATCCTGGTAAACCTCTTCTTCATCCTCTTCAAGGCTTCCACCTCCTTCCTGTATGTCTGCAACCAGAACAGCCCAGTAGAGCAAAGTGGCCGAAACAAAGTTTTATACAACTACAATAAGATATCCCAACTTCTACACTCAGCACCCCAACTGAATAAGGCAAGAATGCATACCCTCTTTACCACCCTATCCACTTGAGTTGCCACTTTCAGGGAGCTAGGAATGTGCACTCCAAGATCCCTCTGTTGGCCAGAAAGAACTACAGTCCACAAATCAGTGAATTTGAATGAGGTAAGGACAGGTAGTGTAGTGACATCAGCACTGGACTTCAAGGCAGATGGTCCTGAGTTCAAATCCAGTGAGGTCCCAACCTGGGCAACAGCAGTATCTGCACAGAAGAAAGACCTGGCAATCTACTTCCGTATCTTGCCATGAAAACCCTATAGATCCTATGGTCCATGAGGTCACGAAGTGTCGAACTCGACTAAACGACTGAACAACAACAAAAAAGGACAGTGGAAGCAGACAGACCAATTGCCCTTGTTCTTGTCATGAGGGAGGAGATGGAGGCTGCCATTTTATGAAAAGAGTGTTCGTCATTTTGTGAGCTAAAGCTGATCTGTGTTTTAAAGTAGACACAATGATGCTCCAGTTAGTCTGCTGAACTAGGGATCATTTCCAAATTATCAGTTATTTTTGAGGTGTTCTTTGGTTGGATGTAACATGCAGGTTTGTGAATGGTGTGGTCTGTATCTGTTCTGCATGATTCAAGCTGGTTGCTGATTGAGAACAAAGAGCCATAGCTAACAAAAATATGTTAAAGGTCAGACACATGACTAACAGCCAATGACACTGGAATATAACATTTGAATTGTGAAGAATGAATAAAACAGCAGACTCTTCAAGTATGCTGCAATGATGGCGTGACAGGAGGTTCACCATTGTGGACTCGAGCTGCCCCACAGACACGTGGAGATCCGAAACTTGACCACGAGGACCATGTGGCCAGCAGGAGAAACTCCTTTTAAACGGGTATTATATTTTCTGTTCTTTACCTCTTCATGGAAAGTCAGGAAAACTTAGTAGGTGTGTACACGGGTATTTAGTTGTGTAAGTTCACTTGTTCTTCCTTTGAGACAATAAAGGTACTTGTCGGTAATTACAGATTCTCTCTTTGCCTTCCTGATCATTAATACAAGAGGTGATTCTGTACACCAATCCTCCAAGGGGCACTTCCACTTACATTATACTTTCTTCTTAAATCTGACCTGCCTTTCACCTATCTGGATTAGACTACATCTGCCATTTTTTTCTCACACATCTCCAAATGATCCCTACCCTGTTGAATCCTTTGACAACCTTCCTCACCATGTATGTGTGGTAGAGGCAGATTCTGAATTTAGTGCAATTTCTTATTCTCTCTCTGCTGCACAATTATATACAATCGCCTAACTGGAATGTCTCTTTTGGTTAAGGCATTCATCTTAGAAGATCCCAGCTACTTGGCAATTTCATTTCCCTTACATCTTTTTATTTGTTGACTTATTACAAACTATTTCCTGGCCTGTTGCAGAATTGGCCATTTTTGCCTGCCATCCTTTTCACTTGTTTTTCCATTTGTATAATCTGGCCTGCTGAGCTTGTTTTTGGTTGAAGCTCCCACCCTTAACTTGCAGATTCATAATGTCTGTAAATGTAAACTGATCTGAACAGTTACTTGCTTTTACAAATTGTTAGGTATATTAAGTCACCATTTCAAAGCTTCATTTCGCTGAGATTTGCGCAACATTTAACCGATTTTGAGCTGAATGCCTTTTCTCAAACTATTCCTTCTTTCTCTGTCCCCTAATTAACTGAACCATCTTTAAATTATGCCCAAATTAACTAGCAATTAATGCCTTAATCAGGCTTCTTTACAACATGTGAAGTAATTACCACGAAGCAGACTGAAAACAAGGAAGAGGGCAGGCACCTTACAACCTTTCAGATTTACATGGCTCTGTGATACTGTTTTTCTTGATCTTATTTCTCAATACCAGAATGATCCTTGTACGCACTTTCTTCCCCATTGAATGAATTCTGCCATTAATCCTGATCACATCAATCTGCAGGAGTTGTAGCCAACCATTTCATAATTTTTCTTGGTATTTCCAATACACTTATTCATTGCAAAGAGACTGTGGAGTTCGAGGTTTCACCGTCTCTGAAATCACAGAGAAAGCTGAGATGTTTAAAAGAAACTTTAAAAACTGAGGTCAGTGTTTCAACTGGTGCCTGAGTCAGGTTTTAACTGGTAGAGGAGGTATGTCTATTACAATCATCCTTCCTTCAGCAGCAACTTTTCAAACTATGTCTCTTTTTGCCACTTCTTGGTTTTCACAAAGCAACACTCCTACTCTTTATGATTTGTAAGCATACTATCAAAATATCTTTTGTTCTTTTCGTGATTTTTATTAACAACCTGGATGTGGGGGTAGAAGGGTGGGTTGGCAAGTTTGCAGACGACACAAAGGTTTGTGGTGTTGTAGATAGTGTAGAGGATTGTCAAAGATTGCAGAGAGACATTGATAGGATGCAGAAGTGGGCTGAGAAGTGGCAGATGGAGTTCAACCCGGAGAAGTGTGAGGTGGTACACTCTGGAAGGACAAACTCCAAGGCAGAGTACAAAGTAAATGGTAGGATACTTGGTAGTGTGGAGGAGCAGAGGGATCTGGGGATACATGTCCACAGATCCCTGAAAGTTGCCTCACAGATGGATAGGGTAGTTAAGAAAGCTTATGGGGTGTTAGCTTTCGTAAGTCGAGGGATAGAGTTTAAGAGTCGCGATATAATGATGCAGCTCTATAAAACTCTGGTTAGGCCACACTTGGAGTACTCTGTCCAGTTCTGGTCGCCTCACTATAGGAAGGATGTGGAAGCATTGGAAAGGGTACAGAGGAGATTTACCGGGATGCTGCCTGGTTTAGAGAGTATGCATGATGATCAGAGATTAAGGGAGCTAGGACTTTACTCTTTGGAGAGAAGGAGGATGAGGGGAGACATGATAGAGGTGTACAAGATAATAAGAGGAATAGATAGAGTGGATAGCCAGTGCCTCTTCCCCCGGGCACCTCTGCTCAATACAAGAGGACATGGCTTTAATGCAAGGGGTGGGAAGTTCCAGGGGGATATTAGAGGAAGGTTTTTTACTCAGAGAGTGGTTGCTGCATGGAATGCACTGCCTGAGTCAGTGGTGGAGGCAGATACACTAGTGAAGTTTAAGAGACTATTAGACAGGTATATGGAGGAATTTAAGGCGGGGGCTTATATGGGAGGCAGGGTTTGAGCGTCGGCACAACATTGTGGGCCGAAGGGCCTGTACTGTGCTGTACTATTCTATGTTCTATGTTCTTATGCTTTCCTTACGTCATGTAGTTTAAATTCAGAATAGACCACATGAGCAACACAAACAAAATCCTAGAAGAACTTTTCTAGCAGGTCGGGCAGTATCTATGGAGAGGAATAAACAGTCGACGTTTCAGGTTGAGACTCCTTTATCAGGACTGGATCAGCCCAAAACGTTGACTGTTGATTCATTTCCAAAGAAGCCAGCTGACCTGCTGAGTTTCTCAAGTACTTTGCGTTTGTTGCTTTGGATTTCTGGCGTCTGCAGAATCACTTATATTTAGATGACATGAGCTACCCGGTTTCTTATATAAAGAAAGTAATAGATGGATCAGAAAATGAACGACTTGGTCAAAAGATAACCTGAGACTTACTACGTCCGTCAAGTAGCTAACTATGAGTCACACACATAAATGCTGGAGGAACTCAGCAGCCCAGGTAGCATCTATGGAAAAGAGACTTTGTTGACACTTTGCGCCAAGACCCTTCAGCACGACTGGAGAAAAAAAGATGAGGAGTAGGTTCAAAAGGTGGGGAGGGGAGGGAGAAACACAAGGTGATAGGTGAAACTGTAAACGGGGGGTGAAGTAAAGAGCTGGGAAGTTGGTGAAAGAGACACAGGGCTGGAGAAGGGGAATCTAATAGGAGAGGGCAGAAGGCCATGGAAGAAATAAAAGGGGGGTGGAGCACTGGAGAGAGGTGATGGACAGGCAAGGAGAGAGGTGATGGACAGGCAAGGAGAGAGGTGATGGACAGGCAAGGAGATAACACGAGAAAGGGAAAAGGGGATAGGGAATGTTGGTGGGGTGGGTAGCATTAATGCCTAATGCTCCCCCTTCACGATTCCCCATCTCTTTTTCCCTCTTTCACCTCATCTTCTTACCTGCCAATGCCCCCCTTCACCAGTTCACATAAATTCAGCATAAAAGCTTCATTCAAAAGAAGAAACTACGTTTAATTTTTCCGCTTGAATTTATTTTAAAAAATCAAATCTCAAAGCTTATGAATACATTCACTAATAAACCATATCCTTTTCTGGGTATGAACTGATGGCACTGCGATAAATGCATCCTTTCATAACAAAAACCGTCAAATACACTACAGCATGTGGCAACATTTATTTTTAAATATTCCAGCTTTAAAATGTGAAAAGTATTCTAGAAAAGGCAACCACAACACAAGAATTTGTACCAGTTTCCAAAAACACATTTGAGGTCTGAAGACAGAGAAGACCCATGGTGCTTGAAGACAGCGCAGCAGTCTAGTTCATAATAGGACTGATTGCTAGAGGTTACATTCAGTTTATCATATGACAGCTACAGTCCTACAATTAACAGCAGTAAGTCACATCCTCAGGCTTGCCCTGCTGTGTGTATGGTAGTTTTTTTCTTATCAATTGATTGTACTTTAGAGCACATCCCCTCTGGAACCCATGCTGTCCACACAGAAAGTATGGCCAAAACACATTTGGAGACATCATTATTTATCTTCTGTTACTATAATAAACAAAACCCTATTTAAAAAAGGAACTAAGTTACAATGTCCACCAGGTGGAATTATCAGCACAGCTCCCCGCTGTGGAAAAGCTGTATCCCCAGGCTAAGAACAAATCAGCATGACAATCAGGACTGGAGACAGCTAAAACTGCTTACAACCATTTTACTATTTATTCAATAGATTCTTAAAAGAATTCTGTTTCCATTATTATACAGCAAAATGTTAGATTCCTTCAAGCAGTGGTTGAATGTCAAGTATGGCTCAATTGGTTGAGTCCTGCAGGAAACAGAGACATTGCTTTCCAACATACAGATCTAAGGGAGAGCTGTACTGTTGAAGATGGCTGTTTTCAGGTGAAACTAAGGGAAATGGCAAGTGTTGATACCCCAATTATATTAAGGCTCATAGAAACATCAGAGATTGGAAGGGGCAAGGCTGTGGTAAGATAATAAAAACAGGGATAAGAATTTTAAATCTGAGCCAGTACTTACTAGACTGTTCGGTCTGTTCGGACATCTGGACAGACACCAAAATGTTAGTGTACAAAGCAGTGGTAATCCCAACACTCCTGTATGCATCAGAAACCTGGACAACATACCAACGACATCTGAAGGCACTTGAAAAGTTCTATCAACGCTGTCTTTGAAACATCTTAAATATCAGCTGGGAATATAGAAGAACCAACATCAACGTGCTAAATGAAGGAAAATCAACAAGCATTGAAGCCTACGTCATCAAGAACCAACTAAGATGGAGCGGTCATGTTGTTCGGGTGAAAGACAAATGTCTGCCGAAACAAATCTTCTACTCCCAGCTTAAAGAAGGCAAACATAAAAGAGGCGAACAACAGAAGAGATTCAAAGACGTCTTAAAAGCCAACATGAAGAAATGTAACATCGACATCAACAATTGGGAAACCAATGCCAAGGACAGGAAACTCTGGCAAGCCATCATCCGAGAAGGAACAGCAACTTTCGAGCCAACAGATGTGCAGAATTAGAAGAAAAGAGAAGAAAATGGAAAGTGAGGCAGCAACAACCAAAGCCCAATCTGCCATCTGGAACTACCTGTCCTGAATGCGGAAGAACTTTCAAAGCCAAGATTGGACTCATAAGCCACTTGAGAGCCCAGAAGTAGATCAACAGAACGAAGACCATCATCCTCAACCTCGAGGGATAGCCACGACAACAACGACTTACTAGAAGACAATGCAGGTCATCAAACACAGACTTACAAAGTAAACAGGACTTGGTGTACATCAAGATATATGATGTAGTTTTGAACGACCTGAAGTTTATGGAAACTTAGGTAAAGGAAGCCAGCTAAATGTGTTGAAATAGTTAAGCCTGGAGATAAGAACAGCACAGCAAAGGGTTTCAGCAGCAGATGAGTTGAGACTATGCTGGAATTAGCCAATGTTGCATTAGTCTACTAGTTTTTTTTTTATTTAATGGTGCCATGCATATTTGCTTCAAAGCTTACCTCTGGACCAAAGATAACATACACAGTAGGTTCTGAGAAATTTCCTTCATCTTCACGCAGTTACAAGGGATGGAACAGCTGGTTATCCAGCTGTGTCAATATCATAAATGTGGATAGACAGAGTTTTCAACTGTGTCTTTGAGGAACAAAGAGCAAGTCAGAAATCAGAAGGGATTCTGGGTAGGTGCTTTGGGGACACTGGAAGTAAAAATGTGGATGTTGGAGAATAAACAAGAGAAAATCTGCAGATGCTGGAAATCCGAGCAACACACACAAAATGTTGGAAGAACTCAGCAAGCCAGGCAGCATCTATGGAAAAAAGTACAGCTGATGGCATTTTGGATGCTGGAGAAGGCTGTTCTGCAGGTGATTCTCTGGTTATTTCTATTTAGCAATGAATGGAACCACACAAAATTAGCCCACTCAACCGAGGATAACTCCACTCTCTTCCGAAATTGTGCTGTGGATTTTTTCTCATGTTATAGAAAGATGTTACGGGGCTTGAGGAGATCATGGAGATTTAGGAATTCAAAAGCCTAGATAAGAATTTTAAAACTGAGATACTCCTTCAATGAGAACCACAACATGTCAGTAAACATGAGTAGTTACCAAATTAGACCTGATGCAAGTTCGGACACACCGATCAAAAGTACTGGATGACTTCAAGTGCACATTAGATCAAGGCAAGTTGCCTCCAATTCTGGCCATCTGATTACTCATGAACTTAACTAGTCCAACTAAACAGTGGTCTTCAACCACCAAGCCTTCAAAAAGTTCTGAAATTTCCTCTGTAAACTTTTTACTTTTGCCATTAAAAGGTCCTATAAAATTCACCTCTCCATTCAACCTTTCAGTTTCCATGTCATTCAGTGTCAAACTCTGTTTGCCAAAGTATCATAACCACTTTCATAAAAGATAATTCATCTGAAATATTAATTGTGTTTATCTCTCTAAAGATGTTTGCCCACACAAAGAGTACTTCTAACACTGCCAACTTTATTAATAAATCTTGCAAAGGATAGGGTGAAAAAAAATGTTGAAAGAAAAATACTTCCAAAGCAACAGAGAGGTAGAATGTCACTCTAACATTTCAGAGCAATGTCATCAACAGAAAATGCACAACACTACATAGCTTTCTTTCAAATTAGATAAAATAAGTGCAATTCCATAGAAAGTACTCCTTTCAAATAAAACTAGTAAAACATCAAGAAGGAAGAATCATTCAGATACACTCAATTGAGCATGATATATTGTATCTCTGCTTGAGCAATTTTAACTGCAGATGTGACCTACTTTTATAGAATGATCTATCAAACCGTGCAATCTATAAGTCTTAACCATGAATTGTGCTAACCACGTCTGACTATAATGCTCAGAAAAATATGTAGACTTCACATCTTATTTACTGATGTATATATTGAGCCATTCATTCACTTTCACAAGTGTCAGAAAAATGGTGTCAAGGTATCTGTTGGCACTACTGTGCTGGAAAAATAATTAATATAAATAGGAAAGTACATCAAATTGCATACTGAAAAATCTCTGTACTTACTGTAATTACCTTCAATATCTGTTGATTTTAGTGCTGCGTCAATGAGTCATTCGATGTGCAACTTTAGCCTGAACATCAGTCACATTCTTCACCGTAATAAATTACTTAGATGATGTATTATTAAATAAATTAATAGTGCATTGTAAACAACAGGAACATTAATATGTAGATGCTATGTACTGAAGGTGAGACAGAAATGATCAATTATAATTCACATCCTACATGGTAGTACTCCCTGCACTATTAATATAAGTTAAGGCCCTATCATCAAATGAGCACTTTGTCATTTTGGACCAGATGATGACACCAAATCACTACTAGCAGAAGCAAAAAAGTTACATTACGGTCAGTGGTTCAATGACTCAAGAAGAAAAGAAAAAAATGTGCGTGTAAGAGAGCTAGCATGCATGAAAGTGAAGAGAAAGCGTGAGGAAAAGAAAAAGAAATCTTTTCCAATGTGGCATTAACATCACTTCTCCCTTGTCAATTAGTCATAGTCATAGTAGTCATAGTCATACTTTATTGATCCCGGGGGAAATTGGTTTTCGTTACAGTTGCACCATAAATAATTAAATAGTAATATGCAAATTATGCCAGGAAATAAGTCCAGGACCAGCCTATCGGCTCAGGGTGTCTGACCCTCCAAGGGAGGAGTTGTAAAGTTTGATGGCCACAGGCAGGAATGACTTCCTATGACGCTCTGTGTTGCATCTCGGTGGAATGAGTCTCTGGCTGAATGTACTCCTGTGCCCAACCAGTACATTATGTAGTGGATGGGAGACATTGACCAAGATGGCATGCAACTTGGACAGCATCCTCTTTTCAGACACCACCGTCAGAGAGCCCAGTTCCATCCCCACAACATCACTGGCCTTATGAATGAGTTTGTTGATTCTGTTGGTGTCTGCTACCCTCAGCCTGCTGCCCCAGCACACAACAGCAAACATGATCGCACTGGCCACCACAGACTTGTAGAACAATCTTCCTCGTAGAACAATCGTAGAATTATACCTTCCATGCAACTGCAGGAGATGCAATACATAAAAATGAGAAACTCTGCAGATGTTGGGAATCCAAAGAAACATACACAAAATGCTGGAGGATCTCAGAAGGTCAGGCAGCACCCATAGAAATAAACAGTCCACATTCTGGGCTGAGACCCTTCTTCAGGACTAAGAAGGGGAAGACACCAGAATAAAAAGGTAGGGGAAGGGGAAAGAGGCTAGCTGAAAGATGCTAGGTGTAGCCAGGTAGACAGGGAAGGTCAAGGGCTGGAGAAGAAACCTGATAGGAGAGGGGAGTAGACCATAGGAGAAGCGAAAGAAGGAGGGAGCCCCATGGGATGTGATAGGCAGGTGAGAAGTGGTAATAGGTCAAAGCGAGGAATCAGGAAGAGGAGGGGGAGAAATTTTCTTTTACAAGAGAAATCGATATTCATGCTATTAGGTTGGAGGCTACCCAAGTAGAATACAGGGTGTTGCTCCTACACCCTGAGGGTGGTATTATCGTGACAGTAGAGGTGGCTATGGACCGATATTGATTCCTGGGATGGCAGGACTTTTGTATGATGAAAGACTGGATCAACTAGGCTTATACTCGCTGGAATTTAGAAGATTGAGGGGGGATCTTATTGAAACGTATAAAATGCTAAAGGGATTGGACAGGCTAGATGCAGGAAGATTGTTCCCGATGTTGGGGAAGTCCAGAATGAGGGGTCACAGTTTAAAGAAAAAGGGGAAGCCTTTTAGGACTGAGATGAGGAAAAACTTCTTCGCACAGAGAGTGGTGAATCTGTGGAATTCTCTGCCACAGGAAACAGTTGAGGCCAGCTCATTGGCTATATTTCAGAGGGAGTTAGATATGGCTCTTGTGGCTAAAAGGATCAGGGAGTATGGAGAGAAGGCAGGTACAGGATTCTG
This sequence comes from Mobula hypostoma, assembly GCF_963921235.1. NCBI lineage: Eukaryota > Metazoa > Chordata > Chondrichthyes > Myliobatiformes > Myliobatidae > Mobula > Mobula hypostoma. The sequence goes on from NC_086107.1 coordinate 11,537,908, forward strand.
AGTTGTATGATCAACCATGATCATACTGAATGGCAGTGCAGGCTCGAAGGGCCGAATGGCCTACTCCTGCACATATTTTCGATGTTTCTATGATATGTCTGAATGGGAATATGCCTCTCTGTATTTTTGCATCCCAACAATCAGAACCCCAAAAACCTTTACTTACTTCATTCAATTAAATATGCTGTATTAGCTTCTTGTGATATGGTCTCCTCCACAACAGGAAAACCAAATGGAGATCAGGTGAGTACTTTGTGATACAGTCCAAGCATAAAATTCTGTGGCCTGTCCCTTTAATCTTCCCATGGACATTCTCTGACCTCTCGCTTTGACTTAACGTATTGCAACACGATTTCAAATTGTTCAAGGAACAACGCTTAATTATCAATGAGGAACATTATATCCTTCAAACATTTAAGATAATAAGGCTTTTGATCACTTCCTCTTGATCCATCTTTGCTTTCTTTACTTAACCCATTATCACCAATTTTTCCTTGTGCCATTTAAACTCTCTTGTCATCCATGCCATCATAGACCTTCCTTTCTGTTCCTCCCATTCTTTTTTTTCCCTCAGAATTTTTAATATCTCTTATCTCCATATTTTCCCAGTGATGATGCAAGGTCATTGACCTGAAATGTGAATTCCTATCATGTTTCCACATGGTGCCTGAACTTATAATCTTTTCCTGCACACATCTTACTTGGCCTTCCTTTCTACTCCATAATTTGAAGTGCTGTTAATACACTAAGTTATTTTTCATTCTCAGGAGGAGTAAAAATGCCACTAAAGTAACTTTATTAAAACAATGTGCGTGTCTTAAATAATACAGAAAAACTTTCCAATAAGTGACTCAGCACTTTCTAACTCAGTTGCACATACTGTTATAGAAAGATATAGCCAAACAGGGACATCAGATTTACAAAAAAAAAGATGACATTTCAGTGATATCTCCAGGAAAGATTTTCATTTCTAAAACTCATGCTGGTAGAGGAGATTTACAAATGGTTATGAGAGAGAGGGGCAGAGAGTTGGGGGAAGGGAGAGAGGGGGTGAAAGCAGGGAGAGAGAGGGGTGAAGGAGATGGGTGGAAGGGAGTGTGGCAAGAGGTAGGAAGGTGTGAAGGGAGAGAGGGAGAAGGAGGGGGAAGGAAATGGGAGTGAAAGAAGGAGAGGTAGTGTGTAAGGGTGGGGGTGTGAGAAAGGAGACAGAAAGAGAAGGAGAGAGAGTGAGAAGGAAAGAGAGAGGGAGGAAAGGAAAGAGAGAGGGAGGAAAGGAAAGAGAGAGAGAGAGAAGGAGAAAGAGAGAAGGAAGGGGAGAGAGAGAGAGAGAGAGGTCCAGAAAAGATTCACAAGAATGATCCTAGGAATGAAAGGGTTAATATATGAGGAGTGTTTTATGGCTCTAGGATGTAACTTGATGGAATTTAGAAGAATGAGTGGGATCTCACTTAAATCTATCGAGTACTGAAAGACCCACAAGGTGTGGATATTGAGGGAATGTTTCCACTGGTGGACATGTCTCGGGCCAGAGGACTCAGCCTCAGAATACAAGAATGTTAATAACCATTAAGAAGGTAAAGAAGGAATACGAAAGTAAGCTAGCCAATAGTATTAAAGAGGTACCATAAGTTTTTTCAGATACATTAACTGTAAAAAAGAGGAGAGAGTGGATATCAGACCGCTAGAAAATGATGCTACAGAGGTAGTACTGGGGGACAACAAAATGGCAGACAAACTGAATAAGTGTCTTGCATCAGTCTTCACTGTGGAAGATTCTAGGAGTATTTTGCAAGTTCCAGGAGTCAGAGGGCATGAAATGTGTGAAGTTACCAAAACTAGAGAGAAGGTTCCTGGGAAACTGAAAAGTCTGAAGGTAGATAAGTTACCTGGACCAGATGACTTCAGTGGTTGGGAAGATGTTGGAGTCGATTATTCAGGGTGAGGTCTCAGAGAACTCAGAGGCACATGATAAAATAGGCTGTAGTCAGCATGGTTTCCTCAAGGAAAAATCTTGCCTGACAACCCTTCTGGAATTCTTTCAAGAAATAACAAGCAGGATTTGCAAAGGAGAATCGGTTGATGTTTTGTACTTAGATTTTAAGAAGGTCTTTGACAAGGTGCCATACATGAGGCTGTATAACAAGCTACGGGCACACAATATTACAGGAAAGATTCTAGCATGGATAAAGTGTGGCTTCATCTTGACAGGGATCTCCCAGTGGCCAGACATTTTAATTCCATGTCCCATTCCCATTCTGATATGTCCATCCACGGCCTCCTCTACTGTCAAGATGAAGCCACACTCAGGTTGGAGGAACAACACCTTATATTCCGTCTGGGTAGCCTCCAACGTGATGACATGAACACTGACTTCTCTAACTTCTGTTAATGCCCCACCTCCCCCTGGGCTTCCTCCTCCCCCTTTCTTTCACCCTAGGCCTCCCGTCCCATGATCCTCTCATATCCCTTTTGCCAATCACCTGTCCAGCTCTTGGCTCCATCTCTCCCCCTCCTGTCTTCTCCTATCATTTCTGATCTCCCCCTCCCCCTCCCACTTTCAAATCTCTTACTAGCTCTTCTTTCAGTAGTCCTGACGAAGGGTCTCGGCCCAAAACGTCGATTGTACCTCTTCCTAGAGATGCTGCCTGGCCTGCTGCGTTCACCAGCAATTTTTATGTGTGTTGCTTTTAAAATAAAACATTACTTTTAAAGTTATGCATTTTTAAACTGATTCTTAGAAAATAAGATTTCATATCATTTGAATTACAGGGGAAAAAACAGTTCGGCTGTAATTATGATATAGTATGCTATTAAATCTCATGCTTAAAAATGATTAACATTTTTATTGTTATTAATGCAAACGTTGAGTAAAAGACTTTGCATCAATCCATTCATATGCACATTCCTATACATAACCAAAGTTGGTGTCAGTTTTACCAAGTACTGACAGCAAGAATGAATCCTTTTACTCCTTGCAGCTGCAAATTTTAGGAAATTAATGCAACTACAGTGCTAGCTGCAAGATCTAGGTTCAATTCCTGCTGCTGTCTGTAAGGAGTTTATACACCCTCCCCATGACTGCATGGGTTTTCCCGGGTGCTCCAGCTTCTGCCCACATTCCAGAGACATATAGTCCGATAGTGGGTTGTGGGCATGCTCTGTTGGCACTGGAATCATGGTAACACTTGTGGGCTGCCCAGCACAATGCTCAGTGATTTGATTTGACACAAACAACACATTTCCCTGTATGTTCTATGTACATGGGATTAAAAAACAAGCTAATCTTTATTCTCTTTTTGTCTTGGTGTACTTACTTTGTCTGATTATCCTTTTTTAAAATGGAGTAGAATATATATCAACTGTTAAATAGTAACGAAAGTCTTCAATGTTGAATCATTCTGAAAATATTGTCTTTGGTATCATTTAAATCTCAACACAAATCCTTTTGAACTGGAAACCAAAATCACAAAAAGCACCCTAAGATACTAGTCACCAATATTATCTAACATAAATGTCGGCACACTACACATCATCTCATTTGGAGATTTGACATGCTCTTTTTGCTATCTACACTGTACCTTCAAGAATTCCCAGGTAATAAAATACACAATCTGGGGTCAAGGTAAATGATATTTAAATAATCTGATCAGGTTTAATATCATAAGACCATAAGATATAGGAGCAGAAGCAGGACATTCGGCCCATCGAGTCAGCTCCACCATTCAGTCATGGACTGATCCAATTCCTCCAGTCATCCCCATTCCCCTGCCTTCTCCCGTACCCTTTGATACCCTGGCTAATCAAGAACCTATCTATCTCAGCCTGAAATGCAACCAATGACTTGGCCACAGCTGCTTGTGGCAACAAATTTCACAGTTTTACCAACCTCTGACTAAAGTAATTTCTCTGCATCTCTGTTCTAAATTGAGGTCCTTCAATCCTGAAGTTGTGCCCTTTTGTCCTGGACTCCCCTACCATGCGAAATAACCTTGTCATATCTAATCTGTTCAGGCCTTTTAATATTCGGAATGTTTCTATGAGATCTCCCCCCTCATTCTCCTGAACTCCAGGGAATACAGCCCAAGAGCTGCTGGACGTTCCTCATACGGTAACCTTTTCATACCTGGAATCATTCTCGTGAATCTTCTCTGAACCCTCTCCAATGTTAGTATATCCTTTCTAAAATAAGGAGCCCAAAACTGCACACAATACTCTTAAGGTGGTGTGGTCTCATGAGTGCCTTATAGAGCCTCAATATCACCAGCATATACTGTGAGCTTTGCTATAGATAATAATAGAGCAAAAAACATGAATAACAGTTTAAATATATATATAAAAAATAAAGGCTCAGGTTCCGGAGCTTTTCAATCAGAACTGGAGGAATGATAGTGGTAAATGCTGAGCTGTAGTAAATAAACAGCATTCTGACATAGGTATTATAGGCATTTGTATTGGACAGTTGATCCAAGGCTGCGTGAAGACCCAATGAGATTACATCTGCGGTAGACCATTTGTGGTGTTAGGCAAACTGCAGTGGGTCCAGGTCCTTGATGAGGCAGGAGTTAAGTCTAGTTGTAACCCTCAGGTTCGGCCGGTGGCATTAGTCTAGGGAGGACGGTCTCTGGCGCCGCCAAACGTGTGACATCTGAGGTACAAAACCGTTTGTTTTTGTGGATGTTGTGTGATCGGTTCCCCCGTTACAAATCAGTACCACGAAATAAGAGACAGTACACCATATGCAATTAAACGATTTAGCTTTATAATTCTTAATTTGATTAGAGGGTTAGCAAAGAAAATCAAAAAGAAAAGGGCCATTTTAATGAAACAGTCTCATTCACACACTGGAGCTCACAGTTTCCCTTCCATTGGTCCTCCATCAATTTCCCTGGGTTCGTCGACTCCCGGGCCCACTCTGCTCTGCTGGCTATGACCTCTCTTTTCTGGCATCTTCTCTTTCCGTCTCTTGCCAAACAAAAACACCCAGATCACCTCGTTCTCAGGCACACAACAAGAAAAAAATACTCCCTTCATTGGATAGCACATATTCCAAAGCCCTCGTTATCTCTAGCCATAACCCAAACTCTGCTGCTACAGAAAAATCATTGCATTAGCAGTGAAACCTTTCCCAGGGTGTTACATAGTCATAACCAACTTCTCAAAGCACTTCATCACTGTAGAAGTAAGTGCTTCTGGACAACTGCCATTAAGGCAGCTCTCCCTGCTCTTCTTAGGTATTGGTATAATTGTTGCCTTTTGGAAGCAGGTGGGAAATTCCGACTGTAGTTTGAACTAAATGATCAGATATACAGTTATATCTGATTTTCAGATAGATCAAAAATATCAAAACAAATGATTATACAACAAGACTGAAATGTAAATACAATTTCCCCATCTATCACATCAGCTGGATGCCTTGTAGGAAAATGATGAGACTAGTGATTTTGCTAATGTGAATGACTCCAAGATGTGGACAAACCAAAATAATGAAAAATATTAACAGAAAGGATAGTTTAAACTAAACATGATGAGAGAATTTGAGTTCAAAATAAAATATTAAATTTTAAACACAAGTGCAATATTCTCCAATCCTCTAATATAAATAGCAATTATTTAGCTGCACTGAACTGAATCCAGTGCATAGCTATGAAAAATGTTGCTTTGTGTTAACTGATGTCAAATCTGAAAGATTTTACCTACAAATGTATATCTTGTTAGCTAATCTATCTACAAACAGAGATAACATCCATTACCACTACAGATGGAAAGCTGCTGCACCATGCATCACTCCTTTTTTAAGCAAAGGATACTCTCTAGGGTCAAATACCTCAGATTTGTTTACAACCTAAAATTTTTGTTTGGCTCCAGTAATAATATGCTTAAAATAGCAGTCATTGAAGATTTCAACTCAACCTTCCAGAAAAGAGCATTTTTACATCTCTCATTCTTTGTCAGTCATAAAAAATGAAAAATGAATCACTTGCCAGCTGTGATATATTCTTGGTGACTTCAAAATACCACTCACTTATATCTCTTCATAGCTGAAAATATGACAATGCAGACAGCCACGCTGTTCTGTTGCTACAATCACGGTGTAAAGCTTCATTCTGGAAGTCAATGTGTTAGAGACTGACACAGTTTTCAGTCGTTTCCGACTGAGCGTTCCACCTGTCCTGTTTGGCTGTAATGCCACAGATAATTCAAACCAGAACCAGCAGGTAGCATAATGCAACCCAAATTAAGCAAGGTGGTGTCACAATAATTTTCAATCCACAATTATGTCTGTAATGAAGAGTGAGAAGCTACATTAAATGTCTGATCTTTGTGGAATATTTTCAGGCAAGCCTTTTATCTTACAAGAATAGGAAGAAGTTCCCTCCAAAGACATCTGCACTTCACAGATTGAAAGGGCATTGCTTTTCTTTTCAACCACTGAGCTTCTGTGCAAAATTATCTATATACTACTAAAACTCTTATGCTCTGTCTGTCTGCTTGTCTGTTTGTGACATTCAATTAGCGCAAACTGTGGATTACAGCGGCACTTTTTTTGGCTGAATCGAATTCAAATGCGCTAACTTACAGAATGCAGGTAAAGTTCAGGGTTATGTATTCGTATAAAATTGCTCATTCGCCAAAAGTCAACAGGCTGCCTTTCACCTGAGACCCGATCGGCCATCATGGAAATCGGGATGCCACAGCCCGCCGCATGCGCGTGGCCAGCCTCAACAGCGACACCTACCAGAGCGAAAGGCAGGGCAGCTCTATTTCTAGGGCACAAAATACTCTGCAGATGCTGGGATCAAAGCAACACTCACAACACGCTGGAGGAACTCAGCAGGTCGGGCAGCATCCGTGTAAATGATCAGTCAACATTTCGGGCCGGAACCCTTCGTCAGGACTGAAGAGGGAGGAGGCAGGAGCCCTATAAAGGAGGTGGGGGGAGGGTGGGAAGGAGAAGGCTGGTAGGTGCCAGGTGAAAAACAAGTAAGGGGAAAGATAAAGGGGTGGGGGAGGGGAAGCAGGGAGGGGATAGGCAGGAAAGGTGAAGAAGGAATAGGGAAAAGCAGAATGGGTAGTAGAAGGAGGCGGAACCACGAGGGAGATGATAGGCAGCTGGGGGAGGGATACTGGGATGGGGGAAGGGAGGGGGAGAGATTTCGAGGGGTCACATTCTCCTAATCACCATCAGCATGTGCAGGATTGGGACAGATCTAACCGCCACCCATCAATAAGAGATCATTAAATCTTATTGTAATGATGTACTTCGAGACACCCATAAAACCCTTGCTGCAGTCAAAGGACAGCGGTGACTATATCACGTCCATTTAGGAGAGCGCCAATCACATAATCAAGAATAATCAGCATCCTTTGGTGTTAGTGCTTCGCATCTTCTATCCAGCATTAGGGTAAAAAAAAATGGTCAGCCTAATTATGCCGCGTGAAAAGGGAAGGGGGACATTATAGTCAAGCGATGACGCCAAACGTCGTCGGGAAGCGGAAAGGAGAGAGAGAGAACAAGAATCAGATTAGGCCAGTGCCTCATGACTCCAGGATCAAAGAGTCAGGACTAAAAAAGATGAGAGAAGAAGAGACAGAGGAGGACAGGCATGCACGTCTCCAGGATCAGAGACAAACAACAAACAGCAGAAGAGCTGAAGAGACAGGGGATGAAAGGGCTGCATGTCTCCAGAATGACAAGAGGCACAAGGGTGGCACATAAACCAGAAATGATGCCATCAAAACTGTTCTTCATTAAATGAGGAGCAGCTATATTTGCTTTTCTAAGGGTTGTTCTTCTTTAATAAACTGAGATTTTCTACTTCAGTTTCCAAAGCAAAGCGATACCAATAGCATTCAGGAAAATTTCATGTTCATTCTGGTCACATCAGACTGCACTACCCTTCTCTGAAAGGCTGCCCCAATGGGTCACCCCGTTGTCTAGTATATATGAAAAGTGGTAGTTCCTTATGTAATGACATAGGATACTTGGCTGATGAAGATTGTCTTACTGCTCAATTTCCCTCCTAATTATACTTAGAGCATAAAAACCAGGATATGGCATTTGTGGTTAAATTTCAGAAAAAGAAAATGGGGCATTTTCAGGATGCCAAATTGTAACTAGTAAAATGCCAAGGATTTAGTGTTTAAGCCTCAGCTACAAACAATCTATGCTACCTTACTTAGATAAAGGGACTACTGCCAAAGTAGCTAATGATAGTAATCACCACCAGCGCCTTTACTTCCTGAGAAAGCTAAAGAAATTTGGCCTATCCCCTAAAACCCTCACTAATTTTTATAGATGCACCGTAGAAAGCATTCTTCTAGGGTGCATCACAACCTGGTATGGAAGATGTCCTGTCCAAGACCGGAAGAAGCTGCAGAAGATCGTGAACACGGCCCAGCACATCACACAAACCAATCTTCCGTCCTTGGACTCACTTTACACCGCACACTGTTGGAGCAGTGCTGCCAGGATAATCAAGGACATGACCCACCCAGCCAACACACATTTCATCCCTCTTCCCTCCAGGAGAAGGCTCAGGAACTTGAAGACCTGTATGGCCAGATTTGGGAACAGCTTCTTTCCAACTGTGATAAGACTGCTGAGCAGATCCTGACCCGGATCTGGGCCGTACCCTCCAAATATCCAGACCTGCCTCTCGGTTTTTTTGAACTACCTTACTTTCCCTTTTCTATTTTCTATTTATGATTTATAATTTAAATTTGTAATATTTACTATCAATTTGTACTCCAGGGAGCGCAAAGCGCAGAATCAAATATCGCTGTGATGATTGTACGCTCTAGTATCAATTGTTTGGCGACAATAAAGTAAAGCAATAAAGTAATAATAATTGTAAGGATGAGACAATGCAAATGTATAAAGATATCAGTGAGTGAGGAAGCATCTGATTGATGAATAATACGTGGGGAAAAGTGAAGTTACCCACACTGGTTAAAAGAATAGAAAAGTTGTTAATGTGCAGATAAAATACAGAATGATGCCTCAGAGGATTCTGGAAGTTCTTGTAAATGAAATATAGAAAGACACTGGGAAATAATAAAGAAAGCAATTAGGATGTTAGCCTCTATTGCAAAGGGGATGCAATGTAAAATTAGTTAAGTCTAGCTATAATTACACAGGACATTGCTAAGACCACACTTGTTGCCCTACTTGCAATGTTGGTCTCCCTACTGAGGAGAAATATGAAGTTGAAGGCACTTTGGAGGAAACTACTGGGGCCTAGGTTAAAAAGTAGACCTATACTCATTAAAGTTTGGAAGGATGAAAATTGTTCTACTGAGATACTTAAGATCCTGAGGAGCCCGACAGTGAAGATATTCTCAAGTGGGGAGTGAGGGAATAAACATTATAACTGGGAGACAAAACTTCAGACTAAAGTTCATTCATTTAAGATAGAGATCATGATGAATCTCTTAACTGAAGATCATGAATCTTTGGGATTTTCTATCACAAAAGCTGCAAAAGCCGAAATTACTGAATATATTCAAGGTCAAGATAGATTTTGGATCTGCAGGGAAGCAGAGGGTTACAAGTATAAAGTGGCAATGAAGCTAAGAGTTAATGTGCCATGATCTTATTGAACAGTCAGGTCATATGCTGCTTCTGCATAAAAGCCTAATGTTCAATGGCAATGGGAAAAAGCTGTTCTGAATCATTGAGTGTGGGTCTTCAGGTTCCTGTACCTTCTCCCTGATGGTAGCAATCAGAAGAGGGCATGTCCCAGATGGTGAAGGTCCTTATGACGGATGCCATTTTCTTGAGGCACTACCTCTTGAAGATGTCCTCGACAGTGGGGAGGGTTGTGCTAGTGATGGAGCTGACTGAGTTTAAAACCGTCTGCAGTCTCTTGCAATCTTGTGTTTTGCAGCCTCCATACCAGGCAGTAATGCAACCAGTCAGAATGCACTACGGTGAGCAAATCTTCAGCTAATGGGTGATGTGAACAGTGAGCTCCCTGAGAATTATTTTCTTATTGCAGACAACAGGGAAACTTCTTTGCAATTAGCACCATCAGACTTGTCTCCTTTCTTGAAGATGTTGACAATTACAGCATCTCTGGCATGCTCCATCCTCCTCGCACATCGTGGATCTGAGACAGAAGCCATTCACTGCTGAATTTTAGAACTTCAATGAGAATACTGTCTGTGCTCAAGGCCTTGTTTTTATTCCCAGTTGATATGTCGTTTTTTCAATTTCTTGTTAATCAGGAATAAAAGCAATGCTGTACTAAATAGACTTCTGAGGATGAAGTCAATGGCATTCAGTCATGGTCGAGCAGGATCGTCTTCACTAGGGAAGACACAAGCAATCTCCCAGATGTATGGATGGGCCAAGGACATAGGGTAACAGAGGAACTGAAACAGATTGACATTAGGAAGGAAACGGTGATGAGTAGACTGATGGGACTGAAGGCTAACAAATCCCCAGGTCCAGATGGTCTGCATCCTAGGGTACTAAAGGAAGTGGCTCTGGAAATTGCGGATGCATTGGTGATCATTTTCCAATGTTCCTTAGATTCAGGATCAGTTCCTGAGAATTGGCGAATGTTATCCCACTTTTTAAGAAAGAAGGGAGGGAGAAAACAGAGAACTATTGCCCTGTTAGCCTAACGTCAGTAGTGGGGAAGATGCTAGAGTCCATCATTAAAGATGAAATAGCGGCATATCTTGATTGCAGTGATAAGATTGGGCCGAGCCAGCATGGATTTACCGAGGGCAAATCATGCTTGACTAATCTATTGGAGTTTTTCGAGGATGTAACCAGGAAGATAGACGCGGGAGATCCAGTGGATGTGGTGTACCTTGACTTTCAGAAGGCATTTGATAAGGTACCACATAGGAGACTGGTGGGTAAAATCAGAGCTCATGGCATTGGGGGGAGGATATTGACATGGATAGAAAACTGGTTGGCAGATAGAAAGCAAAAGGTAGCAGTGAATGGGTGTTTCTCGGAATGGCAGGTGGAGACTAGTGGGGTGCCACAGGGCTTGGTATTGGGACCACAGCTGTTTACGATTTACATCAATGATTTAGAGGAAGGCACTGTGAATAACATCAGCAAGTTTGCTGATGATACTAAGCTGGGTGGCAGTGTGACATGTGATGAGGATGTTAGGAGAATTCAAGGTGACTTAGATAGGCTGGGTGAGTGGGCAGAAACTTGGCAGATGGCGTTTAATGTGAATAAGTGTGAGGTTATTCACTTTGGGAGCAAGAACAGGAAGGCAGATTATTATCTGAACGGTGTGGAGTTAGGTAAGGGAGAAATACAAAGAGATCTAGGAGTACTTGTTCATCAGACTCTGAAGGTGAATGAGCAAGTGCAGCAGGCAGTGAAGAAGGCTAATGGAATGTTGGCCTTTATTACAAAGGGAATTGAGTACAAGAGCAAGGAAATCCTTTTGCATTTGTACAGGGCCCTGGTGAGACCACACCTGGAGTATTGTGTGCAGTTTTGGTCTCCAGGGTTAAGAAAGGACATCCTGGCTGTGGAGGAGGTGCAGCGTAGGTTCACTAGGTTAATTCCTGGGATGTCCGGACTGTCTTACGCAGAGGTGTTAGAGAGACTGAGCTTGTACACGCTGGACTTAAGGAGATTGAGGGGGGATCTGATTGAGACATATAAGATTATTAAGGGATTGGACAAGATAGAGGCAGGAAATATGTTCCAGATGCTGGGAGAGTCTAGTACCAGAGGGCATGGTTTAAGAATAAGGGGTCATTTAGGACAGAGTTGAGGAGGAACTTCTTCTCCCAGAGGGTTGTGGAGGTGTGGAACGCGCTGCCTCAGAAGGCAGTGGAGGCCAATTCTCTGGATGCTTTCAAGAAGGAGCTAGGTAGGTATCTTATGTATAGGGGAATCAAGGGTTATGGGGACAAGGCAGGAACTGGGTATTGACAGTAGATGATCAGCCACGATCTCAGAATGGCAGTGCAGGCTCGAAGGGCCGAATGGTCTACTTCTGCACCTATTGTCTATTGTCCATTGACTTTTAAGTGCTTCTTCCAGCAGACGTTGACTTTCCTTGACAAGTTTACCTCCATTCTTGCTTCTAAGTGAGATGGAACTTTGCTATTTGTGCTGTAGATGGCCCTAACAATGCTGAAAAAATCCATAAATGCCACAGCTTTTAGTGAGGTACTAGGCCTCCTGAACTCTTTCTAAACCATAACCTGTTCTTTAAGTCATGGGTTTTAGACTGCACTTCTGTTTTTAGTTACATGCAAATTGGTTTCTTTTCTCATGAAGAATAGAAGATCATCTAATTAAGGAACACTTCACATCTGCAATAAATTGCTCCTCAAGCTCTTGGTAATTCTCATCAAGTCAATTTTCATTCTTTATGTTACAGAAACCAAGCACTATATTATGGTGGACTTCAGGATAGCCTGTGGACACACTACAGTTCCTATTGGTTGTGAATCAACAATATATCTGTAAGTCACTGTCTGGAAAGGACTATCTTTTACTAGTTCTTGACAGATTTTACTTTGACTTTCTTGCAGCAATGTTTCTATTCATGTTGATATTATAGAGCCAAGTTGATGGAAAAAATTAAGTGGATTAGCAATGATCAACACAGCATGGTGATGCATTCATTAATTGATTCCAATCTGCTAAGCACTGACCAACATCAACACCTTTAAGGGGATACATGTTAAGCAAAGAAGTCTAGAAACACAAAATTATAAACACATTGCAATTCTAGACTCTAGAAACTCAAAATTATAAACAGGGTTCCATGAGGCTGCCAGCAAAGCGTACTGCATGGAGGGCAGGAAGTCAGGAGATGGGGTGTGAGCCCATGATCAACTCCTTCTCTCATGAATCTCACCGATTAAAGTGCCAAGGATGACTGAAATCATCAAGGCAGGGTCAGAGGGTGGGTTGGTGTTCAGTGTCGTCTACCAGCCTCTTGCTCACTGTTGGTAGAAAAAGATGTTTGCGTGTGGCGGTCTCTCTCTCCCTCTCTCGCTCGCTGCTCTCGAGGAATGGTCCTTGCATTCGAGTGATCTCCCTTTCCCTCGATGCTGTTGGAAGGTGGTTCCGGAGCAAGGTTTAATAACCATGCTTTGTGGATTTGGACTCCAATTCCGGTTTATGTTGTGTTCTAGTTCTGGTTGCTCCTTTTTTTTTGTTCTACATTTGGGCGACTTTTGAATCAGGGTGGCCTGAAGATAATGAACCATGAGCTGAACTGAAATATGCCTTTTGATTTTGTATTTTATATTGTATGTTTCCACTCAATTTTTTGGAATGGGTTGGTTCCATAGTTCCTTGTTTCATGCCTGTATGTGGGAAAGTTGAATTTTAGGGTTGAATGCTGCATACATACTTTGATAATAAATGCACTTTGAATCTTAAAACATGGTAGTGGGCATCAACTAAATCAGGAGAGACAAACAGGCCAATTTATCATGCTGGGTTGTGCTACTCACTGGACTTTTCAAATGTTAATATACGGTGTTCTTTCAACATTGCCTTCTTACTCATGGTGGGCTTTAAAGAGTACCCTATCCTCGTTATATGCGTCCTCAGACAATGCGGATTCACAGTTATGCGAAGAACCTATTTCTACCAACTTCCCCTGATATGCATCCAAAACTCAGTTATGCGAGGAGCACTGCTTTCCCGCCTACACAAGTCACGTGCGCATGCCTCAGTCTCACTCCCGCCAGTCTCTCATTGGTTCTGGCAACATGTGGATGTGCGATCTTGCGCTCTTAAACTTTTGTTGTTTTTACCTACGGTGCAGTGATTTTATGCTCGAAATATTTAACTATGCCTCCTAAGCATCTGATGTCAAGTCCTGGGCCATCAGCCAAGCAGCAGAGAACCGCTTTAACACTTGAAAAAAAGTTGGAAATTATAAACAGGGTGGAGTCAGATTAAGGTAACACAGCTCTGGGACGCTACTTCGGCCTGGGTGAGTCCACGATCAGAAACATAAAGAAAATGTTAAGAAAATAAAAAGTGCAGTGATTAATTCATCACAAGTGTCTTCAAAGATTGTTATCAAAGTGCATAACCCGTTTATAACAAAAATGCAGAAAATGTTGAGTTTGTACATTGAGCATGAAATAAAGGAAAAAAACAACACTTAGTTCCGACCATCTTCGTGTGAAAGCTTTGGAAATTTATGGTCGCCTTTGTTCAGAGGCTAGTGAGGAAGTGTCAAGTGATATTGTTAGCTTTCGGAGGGTAGGCCTCAAAATCCCCGGCCTTGCCTGCTTTTGGCGACCAAGAAGGAGGTCGAATCATTCGGACAGAGATGGCGCTCAGTACTCGATGTCAGAAAGCTGATCAGAGCTCGAAGTTTTCAGATGACTCAGAGTCGGATTGTGGTCAGCATGGCAGGGAGAGTTTTTCCTCCTTCTCCCGTCTGTGTGAGATGTGGGACATTTGAGAAACCTTGAACTTTCCTGTGCTCACGGACGTCTTCATCAAGTTATGGTATTGTTACACTGTTTGTAACTATATGTTATAATTATGTGGTTTTGTCAGTTTTTTTCAGTCTTGGTTTGTCCTGTGTTTTGTGATATCACACCGGAGGAAATAAAGACAACAATGCATGCATTACTAAATGACAATAAAAGAGGACTACGTGTCTTCATAATCATAGCTTTAATGCAAGTAAGGGATGGTTTTCTAAGTTTGTTAATTGTCACAGGCTTCACAACTTAGCTGTGCGTGGTGAGCAAGCCAGTGCTGACCACGAAGCTGCTGAACGCTACTCTGTGCAGTTGCGGGCTATGATAGCTGAGTTAGGCATCACACCAAAGCAGGTGTTTAATGCAGACAAGACCGGGCTTTTTTGGAAGTGTATGCCGAAACGCACTTACTTAAGTAAGAATGAAAAAACTGCGTCAGGTTTCAAGGCAGCAAAGGATAGACTGACTTTGCTTATGTGTTCCAATGCCGAAGGAGGCTGTAAAGATGAAGCCTTAGTTTACCATTCACTAAACCCCCAGGGTTTGAGTAAGAATATGCTTCCTGTCCACTGGGCAGCTAACAAGAAAGCATGGGTCACTGGTCAGATCTTTGAAGATTGGTTTGCTAATCATTTTGCTGTTGAGGCTGAACACTACTGCTGGGAACAGAATCTTGCCTTTAAAGTTCTTTTGTTGCTTGACAATGCGCCAGCCCATCCTAAACACTTAGACAGCATTCATCCTAACATAACTGTGCGTTTCCTGCCGCCTAACACAACATCGCTGATTCAACCACTCAACCAAGGTGTGATTTCCACATTCAAGGTGTATTTTTTACGGCGAACTATCTCTCAGATGCTGCAGGCAACAGATGATTTTGAAAATCCCGGGAGTTTACCAACAGTGAGGGAACGGTGGAAGTCCTTCAATATCAGACGTGCCATCAACAACATTGATGAATCCTGGAAAGAGGTCAGGTCTTCCACTCTCAGTGGAGCGTGGAAATCAACTTGGGCAGAGTGTGTGCACACCCTCAAAGGGTTTCCTGCCTTCACTGCAGCTGTCCAGGATTGTGTGGCCCTGAGCCGTAAAATTGGTGGGAAAGATTTCTCACATCTCGAGACTGCTGACGTGGTAGAACTCCTGGATTCTCATGATGAAGAAATAAGTCTGGATGACTTTCTGCATTTAACTCAGACTGAAGGTGATAACGATGAAGAAGAAAGTGTTGAGTTGCAGGTGAAGGATTTTACGGTGAAGCAACTAGCAGAATTTTTTAAGGCTGCGGAACACTTGGCACAAATGGCGATGGACATGGAGCCATGTTTAGAACGGAGTCAGCATTTCAATCGTTCCCTGCAGTCAAGCCTTCTTCCCCACAAGCAAATTTATGCTGAAAAACAAAATGCTGCCAAGCAAACAAACCTCACCACTTTCTTCAAACCAGTGTTATCTCCTGCAGCCGGCAGTACCGCGAGTTCTGTGAGTCTTCCTTCATCCCTTGCTGTCCTTGATGATCCTGACAACACACAACCATCCACCTCATCCATGTAAAGCTGCCCAACACCACAACAACCACTCATCTCCCGGAGCCAACACACCTGCCACTGTTGGTGAGTACTGTACACCCTAGTATGTTAACTTTCTATGATTTATTATGTTAAATATTACCTTAAAGTGATGAAATATAATAGGTTGCCTTGTGGTAATGCTTTTGTGTCGTATTGGTATGAAAATGTGAATAAATTACAGATAAAACCTATTTAGGAAGCCCTCCAGAACACATCCCTATTTTCTCCATTTAAATAATTATTCACATTATGCGTCGACTGTGAGGAACGTATCCCCCGTATATAATGAGGATAGGGTATCAGATATAGAACTAAAATGAAGATCTCTTCATTGACATTGGTCCTACCTTGTCTCTGTCTACATGAGCAAGAGTTCAAGTTATATGCACATGCTCCACATATGCCGTCTCAAGGCTTTGTTCAGGACATGAATTCTCAATAGGAACCATATCTGATTGAATAGCCACTGTCACAATTACAACTTTATTTCCTTTTTCCATTGGTATAGCAAATAGTCATCTCATTCCTTACATAACACCTTTATTGACCATGAAGTCTTCATTACCGAACTAAATGGATTATCTTGCCATATCTGTACCTGGATAATTTATTGCAACTTGGAACACAAGAGGAAATAGCATCAGCTTAGCACAGCCTTCTCTGAGCAATTCGGCATAAGTTCAAATCATACTTTCAAAGTTCAAAGTAAAATTGATTATCAGAGTACATATATGTCACCACATACAACCCTGAGATTCTTTTTCCTGTGAGCATACTCAACAAATCTATAGAATAGTAACTGTAAACAGGATCAATGAATGATTAGGTAGAGCATTGGAGACAACAAACCGTGCAAATGCAAATACAAATAAATAGCAATAAATAACGAGAGCATTAAATAACAAAAGAAAGAGTCCTTGTTGTGGGAACATCTCAATAGATGAGTGCAGTTATTTTGTTCAAGAGCTTCATGATTGCAGGGTAGTAACTGTTCTTGAACTTGGTGGTGTGAGTCCTGAAGCTCTTGTACCTTTCCAGCTGATGGCAGCAGTGAGAAAAGAGCATGGCCTGTCCGGTGAGGAGCTTTGACGATGAATGCTGCTTTCCTACAAAAGGGCTTCATGTAGATGTGTTCAGTGGTTGGGAGGGCTTTACTCGTGATGCACTGGGCCAAATACACTATCTTTTACAGATCTGTCGTAAAGACATTAGGAACTATTTTTACGGATCAATGTTAACTAAAGCTTCATTGACCAGCAGTTGTAATCACTGCAGACAGTTTCAGACATTCCACCTCTCCCAGAAGTTCCAGGAGTCTCCCGCATATTGATAATGGCTCCCTGATGCCCGCAAATTATATACAATATCCCGGAAATAGATTTTTGGAGAGTGAGCGAGAAAGCAAGAGCGAGAGAGAGAGAGAGAGAGAGAGAGAGAGAGAGAGAGCACAAGAGCGAGCGCATGCGTGCGCCATGACAGAGTGTTCCAAAAAAAAGAAAATATAAAATGTACGTCACCCCTGACTACACTAAAGTGTACCCTTGCCTAATAGGGGTCAAAAATAATGACAGTGTTGCTCGCTGCACTGTTTGCAACAGTGACTTTTCTATTGCCCATGGTGGGTTAAGACTGTAAAAGACACATTGAGATCAGTTTAACAGGTGTCATGGATTCACTAGCATAGCTAACGTTATTTAAACTAACTGGCTAGCTACTAAGGAGCTACTCTATTGCAGACATCCCACCTCTCCCGGAAATTCCGGCAGTCTCCCACAAATTGATGGTCCTACCTCCCTGAAATGCAGGATGGGATGTCTGCAGTTCTCCAAGCATCCTGAGTACTCTAAAATCCACTGGTTGTGACTTGTTTCATTATCCAATTAAAATCCCAGATCTAAGGACATTTTACTCGGACAAACAGGATCCAGTTTTTCAGGCATTCCCTAGAATTATATTGTTAAAGGGAGAAGCAACACACATCAAAGTTGCTGGTGAATGCAGCAGGCCAGTCAGCATCTCTAGGAAGAGGTACAGTCGACGTTTCAGGCCGAGATCCTTCGTCAGAACTAACTGAAGGAAGAGTTAGTAAGAGATTTGAAAGTGGGAGGGGGAGGGGGAGATCCAAAATGAGAGGAGAAGACAGGAGGGGGAGGGATGGAGCCAAGAGCTGGACAGGTGATTGGCAAAGGGGATATGAGAGGATCATGGGACAGGAGGCCCAGGGAGAAAGACAAGGGGGAGGGGGAACCAGAGGATGGGCAAGGGGTATAGTCAGAGGGACAGAGGGAGAAAAAGGAGAGTGAGAGAAAGAATGTGTGTATAAAAATAAATAACGGATGGGGTACGAGGGGGAGGTGGGGCATTAGCGGAAGTTACAGAAGTCAATGTTCATGCCATCAAGTTGCAGGCTACCCAGACAGAATATAAGGTGTTGTTCCTCCAACCTGAGTGTGGCTTCATCTTGACAGTAGAGGAGGCTATGGATAGACATGTCAGAATGGGAATGGGATGTGGAATTAAAATGTGTGGCCACTGGCAGATCCTGCTTTCTCTGGCGGACAGAGCATAGGTGTTCAGCAAAGCGGTCTCCCAGTCTGCGTCGGGTCTCGCCAATGTATAGAAGGTCACATCGGGAGTACCGAACGCAGTATATCACCCCAGCCGACTCACAGGTGAAGTGTCGCCTCACCTGGAAGGACTGTCTGGGGCCCTGAATGGTGGTAAGGGAGGAAGTGTAAGGGCATGTGTAGCACTTGTTCCGCTTACAAGGCTAAGTGCCAGAAGGGAGATCAGTGGGGAGGGATGGGGGGACGAATGGACAAAGGAGTCGCGTAGGGAGCGATCCCTGCGGAAAGCAGACAGAGGGGTGGAGGGAAAGATGTGCTTAGTGGTGGGATCCCATTGGAGGTGGCGGAAGTTACGGAGAATAATATGTTGGACCCAGAGGCTGGTGGGGTGGTAGGTGAGGACCAGGGGAACCCTATTCCTAGTGGGGTGGCAGGAGGATTGAGTGAGAGCAGATGTGCGTGAAATGGGGGAGATGCGTTTGAGAGCAGAGTTGATGGTGGAGGAAGGGAAGCCCCTTTCTTTAAAAAAGGACATCTCCCTCGTCCTGGAATGAAAAGCCTCACCCTGAGAGCAGATGCAGCGGAGACGGAGGAATTGCGAGAAGGGGATGGCAATTTGCAAGAGATAGGGTGAAAAGAGGAATAGTCCAGATAGCTGTAAGAGTCAGTAGGCTTATAGTAGACATCAGTGGATAAGCTGTCTCCAGAGATAGAGACAGAAAGATCTAGAAAGGGGAGGGAGGTGTCAGAAATGGACCAGGTAAACTTAAGGGCAGGGTGAAAGTTGGAGACAAAGTTAATAAAGTCAACGAGCTCAGCATGCGTGCAGGAAGCAGCGCCAATGCAGTCGTTGATGTAGCGAAGGAAAAGTGGGGGACAGATACCAGAATTGGTACGGAACATAGAGGAAGTGGGAGGAGCCAAAGGAGAAATTATTAAGAGTAGTAAGGACTAATTCCGCTAGACGAAGCAGAGTGGTGGTAGAGGGGAACTGATTAGGTCTGGAATCCAAAAAGAAGCGGAGAGCTTGGAGACCTTCCTGATGGGGGCTGGAAGTATATAGGGACTGGACATCGATGGTGAAAATAAAGCGGTGGGGGCCAGGGAACTTAAAATCATTGAAAAGTTTAAGAGCGTGATAAGTGTCACGAACATAGGTAGGAAGGGATTGAACAAGGGGGGATAAAACCGTGTCGAGATATGCAGAAACGAGTTCGGTGGGGCAGGAGCAAGCTGAGACAATAGGTCTGCCAGGACGGGCAGGTTTGTGGATCTTGGGTAGGAGGTAGAAACGGGAAGTGCGAGGTGTGGGAACTATAAGGTTGGTAGCAGTGGATGGGAGATCCCCCGAGCGGATAAAGTCGGTGATGGTGTGGGAGACAATGGCCTGGTGCTCCTTAGTGGGGTCACGATCGAGGGGTAAATAAGAGGAGGTATCCACGAGTTGTTGCTGTGCCTCGGCAAGGTAGAAGTCAGTACGCCAGACTACAACAGCACCCCCCTTATCGGCGGGTTTGATAGTAAGGTTAGGATTAGTGCGGAGGGAGTAGAGAGCAGAGCGTTCGGAAGGAGTGAGGTTGGAATGGGAACAAGATGCGGTGAAGTCGAGACGGTTGATGTCCCATCGGCAGTTAGCAATAAAGAGATCCAGCGCAGGAAGAAGACCAGAGCGCGGTGTCCATGAAGAAGAGGAGGGTTGAAGACGGGAGAAGGGGTCATCGGTGGGGCTGGAAGAGTCCTTGCCGAAGAAGTAGGCTCGGAGACGGAGACGGCGGAAGTAGAGTTCCGCATCATGGCGAACACGGAACTCGCTGAGGTGTGGGCGAAGGGGAACAAAGGTGAGGCCCTTACTGAGGACAGAGCGTTCTGCCTCCGACAGTTGAAGGTCGGAGGGGATGGTAAAGACCCGGCACGGATGACAGCTGGGATCAGAGGGGGGAGGGGGGAGGCTGGGGGTGGCAGTGGAGAGGGGAGGGTTGAGGTGAGAGAAAGATGGAGCCTCTGAGTACCCAGGAGCTGACAGTGGGATCTGAAGGAGACGTGATTGCAGAGTATTGGTGGGGGAAGGGGAGACGGGAGTCACAATAGCAGCACATAAAGACGCGGCCTGGTGTTCAAGGCTGGAGTCACAGTTGGTGGTTGCGCAATCGCTTTGAAGGTGTCCATGGTCGTTGCTGGAGTCCGGCGAGATCAATGGCAGAGGCAATCTGAAGTTCATGCCTGCTAGCGTCGGGGCCGGCAGGCTCTGGAGTCCACAGATGTAGGATCTTGCGATCTTTGCCTAACATGACAAAGTCAAAAAAACAGCGACTGTAGGCATGGATCTGACGGAGGATGAAATAACGGGTAGGACCATTACAGACAGCAAAGAAAGTGGCCCGAAGGTGTGGAAGGTCTGGGATAGGAACACCAAATACCTCCTCATGACGGCGAGGATCGCCTTCAGAGCTTGACGAGAGAAGTGACGAGAGGCAGAGTCAATAAAATGTGAGTACCTGGGATCCTCAGAAGGTCCAAAATGAGAGGTTAGGAAACTAATTCCAAGAAAGGATATATGGCTGTGATAGCGAGTCTGAGTCAAAATGTGGTCGAAAAGTTGAACAGCCGAAGAAATTACAGATGGGGAGCAGTGAGAGATGGTTTCACTGAACTCCCGTCGAAGAGAGGATCTAAACTTCTTCGGGGTAGGCATCACCGCAAGAGGCTTCGCAGTAGTGAATTTAAAAACGCAAACAACAGGAATTCTGCAAATGCTGGAAATTCAAGCATTGACTTCTCTAACTTCTGCTAATGCCCCAACTCCCCCTCGGACCCCATTCGTTATTTATTTTTATACACACATTCTTTCTCTCACTCTCCTTTTTCTCCCTCTGACTATACCCCTTGCCCATCCTCTGGTTTTTTCCCCCACCCCTTGTCTTTCTCCTTGGGCCTCCTGTCCCATGATCCTCTCATATCCCCTTTGCCAATCACCTGTCCAGCTCTTGGCTCCATCCCTCCCCCTCCTGTCTTCTCCTCTCATTTTGGATCTCTCCCTTCCCCTCCCACTTTCAAATCTCTTACTAACTCTTCCTTCAGTTAGTCCTGATGAAGGGTCTCGGCCTGAAACGTCGACTGTACCTCTTCCTAGAGATGCTGCCTGGCCTGCTGCGTTCACCAGCAACTTTGATGTGTGTTGCTTGAATTTCCAGCATCTGCAGAATTCCTGTTGTTTGCATTAAAGGGAGAAGTTGTCTTTCAGACCTGGCACAAATTTTGAGACCTCACTAATTTCAATAGGTTTATTGGCTTGAAAGCTAAGAGACTCAAAGGGACAGCAAGTTGCATTTCATTTTGGTAAGCTTAATGTTAATTAGTTCTGCTTCAATATTTTTAAACATGGAAAGAAACAAGGTTATCTTTCATCACTGGCTTCATTTTTAATATTTCAAATTCCTCCAGACTGTCAGTGATATTTAAAAACTCTGGAAATCCATCACAGCTCACCACACAAACCAATCTTCCATCCTTGGACTCACTTTACACCGCACGCTGTCAGAGCAGTGCTGCCAGGATAATCAAGGACACAACCCACCCAGCCAACACACTTTTCATCCCTCTTCCCTCCAGGAGAAGGCTCAGGAGCTTGAAGACTCATACGGCCAGATTTGGGAACAGCTTCTTTGCAACTGTGATAAGACTGCTGAACAGATCCTGACCCGGATCTGGGCCGTACCCTCCAAATATCTGTACCTGCCTCTTGGTTTTTTTGCACTACCTTATTTTCCCTTTTCTATTTTCTATTTATGATTTATAATTTAAATTTTTAATATTTACTATTGATTTGTACTCCAGGGAGCACGAACAGCACAATCAAATATCGCTGTGATGATTGTACGCTCTAGTATCAATTGTTTGGCGACAATAAAGTATAAAGTATAAAAGTATAAAGCTCTGACAGAAGCACTATCCACAGCTTTCTCTCATGTCAAAGCATGTTATAGACTTGCTAAGCTAGAAAAATATTATTTATAAGCAATTATCATCCTTTTCATTGTTTGCTCACTTAATAAACATTTGAATGGCAAGCACTGATAACATTATCCACATTACCAGCTTGGAGTTGCTGAACTTAATATGTGGGGGCACTCAATTAACCTGCTGAGTTGAAGTACCTCTAGGTTAATGCCTTCTGCTCTATCCTTAAATCAAGGTGCAAATATATAAAAAAATTTTATTAAAATATTTTAAGAAGTTATAATGGTAATCTATCTTTAACTGGAGGAGCTTATTGATATTTTGCGGGATGAACCAGTATCATAAATTGATGCTGATAAAAAAAAGAAAAACAAGATATTTTTGAAATATCCACTAACAAGATTATACCTGCTGCACAATTTGACTTAAAAGTGCAACATTTAATTAGAGGGAAAGAAAGCTAAACAAACAGATTTTCTTATGACTTATCTGATTCTTCAGAGGTAACTCATT
This sequence comes from Mobula hypostoma, assembly GCF_963921235.1. NCBI lineage: Eukaryota > Metazoa > Chordata > Chondrichthyes > Myliobatiformes > Myliobatidae > Mobula > Mobula hypostoma. The sequence continues at coordinate 11,560,967 of NC_086107.1, forward strand.
AAAGAAAGTTGAATATACAGCTTTTCAGAAGGTATACAGTTTTTCAACGCAAAAGGAAAGGATTTGTATGTTCCTGTTAGAATAAAAGGCATGACTAATAGGCTTAATGTACTTTGGTTTCAAGAGATATTAAAGCCCTGGTTAAGGAGGAGGAGACGGACATCATATCTAGGCAGTAAGGATCAAGTGAAGCACTTTAGGAGTAGAAGGAATGCAAGAAAGCACTTTAGGAGGAGAAGAAATGCAAGAAAACACTTATGAGAGAAATTAAAACAGCTAAAAGAGGACATGAGTCTGCTTTGACAGAAAAGGTGAAAGAGGATCCCAAGTACTTTAAAAGACATACAGTACTTAGAGTAAAAAGATAACAAGGGACAAAATTGATACTCATGAAGATCAGCACAGTCATCTAAAGAGATCAAGATCTTTAATTAATATTTTGCATCTATATTTACTCAGGAGTCATACAGATGGTTGATAGAATTTAAGTAGTGAGGTTATGGACAGTATGTGGATTACAGAATAGGAGGTGCTTGCTGTCTCAAGGGAATTTAAAGTGGATAAATCCCCAGGCCTGACAAGGTATCCCCTTGGACCTTGCTAGAGGGTAGTGTAAAAATTGCAGGACCTTTGCAGTGATATCTGAAAGGTGATTATGTGGGAAACTGGATCAGCAAATGTGTGGATGACAACAAGACTGGAGGAGGGGGGAGTGGTGAAGTGGACACTGAAGAAGATTATTTAAGCTAGCAGTGTGATCTGGACCAGTTGGAAAAGTGGGCTGAAATTACCAAATGGAATTTATTGCAAACAAGTGTTAGGTATTGCACTTTGGCAGCACAGATCAGGGTAGGGCACTGAGGTGTGTACTAGAACAAAGAGATCTGGGAATACGTATCCATAATTCTTTGAAAGTGGCGTCACAAGTAAATCAGTTCATAAAGAGAATTTCTGGGTCACTGACCTTCACAAATCAAGAGGAATAACTATAGGAGTTGGGATGTTATGCTGAAGTTATATAAGACATGAAGTTACATAAGACTAATTTTGAGTACAGTGTGCAGTTTTGGTTACCTGTCTATAGAATATCAATAAGCTTGAAAGAGTGCAGAGAAAATTTACTATAATGTTGCCAGGACTTGAGAATTTGAATTACAGGGAAAGGCTGAATAGGTTCGGACTTTATTCCCTAGAGTAAAGGAGAATGAGGGGAGAACTTACAGAGGAACACTATACAACATTATGAGTAGGTATAGATATACATGCAAGCTTTTTCCTGAGGTTGGGTGAGACTACAACTGGAGGTCATAGGTTCTGGATGAAAGGTAATTTTTTTCAAGAAACTTGTTCACTCAGAGGTGGTGTGTGTGTGGACTGAGCTGTCAGTGGAAATAGTGGATGCAAGTTCATTTGCAACTTCTAAAAGAAGTCTGGATAGATAAGTACATGAGAAGGATATGGACTGCTATAGTCTAGGTGAATGGGACGAGGCCAGGGGTTTCCAACCTTTATTATGCCATGGACCCCTACCACTGAGGGAACCCCTGGACTAGGCTGAAAAACAGATGGGACAAAGGGTCTGTTTCTGTGCTGTAGATAAGCAAATGTTGCAGGTAGCTCAAAGGTGCTTACCTCATGTCATAATCTATTCATTAAACATCAAGTATGATGATAAATCCTGGCATTTATCAGCATCTCTTACACCCTTTCCAAACCATTGAACTTGCAATAGTTTAATTCTACAGCATCCCATCAGTGTACTAGAGATCAAGTACCTTTCAAGGTCCACAATTCACAAAATTATGTCCGACAAGATTTCAACAACTATTCGTAAACTTCTACTCGCATGATGCCTTGAAGTAGTCACTGAGGAGAGTTCAAGGGAGTTTTTTCAGTATAGGAGGTCAGTAGAAGTAGTAATAATCAGCAAAGATGTAGACAAGTTCAGAGAATAGAATTAGAGCAAACTAGATTGGGTCACCAACAGAAATTAGTATGACAAACAGTTTGATGGAATCTAGCCATGAATGCAAAAGGTTGATCCCATCCTTGAAATCAGGTTGAAGGAAGATGTGAAGTATAATAATGAAAGGATTAAGGAATAAGATGGACATCATATTGAAAAGGGAGGTATATAAACTGCAGATTCAGAACTAGAAAAGGTAAATCAAGGGATAAAGCTCCAACTTGGGAAATATGACATGCTGAAGTTTCTTCCAAGGATGGTTGAGGAGTGACAAATACAGCAGTTTTTGACAGAAGCCTAGACTCATCTTTGCCAATCAAGTTAATCCTGAAATTGTGTGCTATTTTTGCAGAAGAAACCACATGTAAAGGAACAATGTTATCGAGTATAACCTAATAACAGAAGGTTAAGTGAATGACAACTCTCTTAGTCATCTTAAAGAACTTTAATATTGAATTTTAAAGCTTTAGCTAACTTGCTTTCTCTGCCGTGGTCGAAGTTGGCTATTCCTGTTGATAGTAGCTCAGTTTCATCTCAATGAGCACAGCCTGACTTCAGGTCATACCCAACAGCTCTGCATTTAACCACTATTACATTACTTTGTTTGTGTGTTTACACCCTATAAATGCCCTCTTTGCTTTGCTTTTGGTTATTTTTCTTTCTCTCTAACTCCCCCAATTACCATCAACTAGCTGACCTTGACCACTAATCCATGGCCTCACCTTATCAGAGATATTTCCCTTGTCCTAACCACCTACTCCTCCCCACCTCTTAGTCAGTTAAACCAGTCTATCTCCTCTTTCCCCATTCTAACAAGGATCTTTGACCTGAAATGTCGCTGGCCTCTCTTTCCATATTGCAGCCTGACCTGCTAAGAATTTCAGTTTTACTGCTTTAGTTCAAATTTCCACCATTTGCAGACCTTTGACTTTCAGCAACCCAGAAGGCTGACAAATAATCCAGAGATGTCTTCAAATCCAACTACAGCAGATCAATTAAAAATAATCTAGATCTTAAAAGAAAATCAAGCATTGATTCTAAGAATGTGTCTGCAGATGACTATTAGTGTCTTTCCAGCTCTCTGATGTCTCAGAAAGAAGAAAATGTGCTATTCTTACACAGTGTGGTCTCATATGACTCCAGATCCACAGCATTGCCTTAAGTGTCCTCTAAAACACCCAAGCAAGTCACTCAATTATATCACAACTGCTACAATAAATGACTACAGCAGATCACCTCCACGATCTTGAAGGTAGTAACATGCTAATAAATGCCAGCATTCCCACATCCAAGAAAGTAAGTTTAAAAAGTTCTGCAACACACAGAAAAGTTGCTGGTGAACGCAGCAGGCCAGGCAACATCTCTAGGAAGAGGTACACTACCATTCAGGGCCCCAGACAGTCCTTCCAGGTGAGACGACACTTCACCTGAGAGTCGGCTGGGGTGATATACTGTGTCCGGTGCTCCCGATGCGGCCTTCTATATATTGGCGAGACCCGGCGCAGACTGGGAGACCGTTTCGCTGAACACCTACGCTCTTTCCGTCAGAGAAAGCAGTATCTCCCAGTGGCCACACATTTTAATTCCACGTCCCATTCCCATTCTGATATGTCTATCCACGGCCTCCTCTACTGTCAAGATGAAGCCACACTCAGTTTGGAGGAACAACACCTTCTATTCCATCTGGGTAGCCTCCAACCTGATGGCATGAACATTGACTTCTCTAACTTCCGTTAATGCCCCTCCTCCCCCTTGTACCCCATCCGTTATTTATTATATATTCTTTTTCTCTCTCTCCTTTTTCTCCCTCTGTCTCTCTCACTATACTCCTTGCCCATCCTCTGGGCTTCACCCTTCCCCCTTTCTTTCTCCCTAGGCCTCCCGTCCCATGATCCTCTCATATCCCTTTTGCCAATCAACTTTCCAGCTCTTGGCTCCATCCCTCCCCCTCCTGTCTTCTCCTATCGTTTTGGATCTCCGCCTCCCCCTCCCACTTTCAAATCTCTTACCATCTCTTCTTTCAATTAGTCCTGACGAAGGGTCTCGGCCCGAAACATTGACTGTACCTCTTCCTGTAGATGCTGCCGGCCTGCTGCATTCCACCAGCATTTTGTGTGTGTTTCTTTAATGCAAGTTCAATTATCCAGCATTGATTCTTCACATTTAAAAAAGCAAGCTGTAATATCTTGGTCTGTCCGTTTGAGCACTGCATTACTTATATAGCAATATAAAAGATACTGATGATCAGATTACGAATATAATGGGAAATGGAGATAATACAAGAAAATAGATCAGCAGAAAATAATGCGACCTTCTAATCATTCTCAAGGGGATAAACTCAAGTTAATAAGTGGATTACTTATTCTCTCTAATATCTGAACTTCAGAACATTGTGTTTTTTAGAAAATCACAAAACTTCTACCGCCCTTCAGACTTCACCAAATGTCTATCAAAATAAAGCCAGTATTTAGAAGTAAGTTAATCTGGAACCAATCTCTGTCTACATTGATTTGGCTCGGCAGTCTCAATGCAACATTAGCCAAGCAAAGAATTGTGTAGTTAGGTCAAAGGTCAATCAATTGGTTTTCTTCTGCGGCATAATCAACTACAAGTGCGAGATCATTATTCATCCAGCCTGGAACATTAAAACTAATTTTAATAGAGGACATTGTTTTTGCCATTCAAGGTAGTTCATCATCAATCTTTTAGCTTTAGTCTTATATATTATAAAACATTTAATCATTGAAATCAGCTGCAATTCATCAGCTTCCAAACTCTACTGAAAAGGATTTGTCCTCACTTTTCTTAATAAAGAACAAACTCACTGATGTATTTTCTTCAAAGACATCAATTATAAAGTAATAAAAATGAAAACAGAATAGTTATGCTGCTTGAAGTGGATATTGAATTGATTTCTGTGAGCAGCCATCTTTTTTAAAACTCACACAACCACCACCCTCAAGCACAAGTTTTAGGTTTTTTTCTATAAACATTAGGATTTTTTACTCAAAAAATTTAATACTTGTTAGTTCAAGAACATACTGATACCTATCTATAAATTGAAAATAGTGAATGGTCTCTGAGGTGTAAAACGTGCAAGAACTGTATGTGAACTTGTAAATATAATGTCGAGTGACTCTTTGAGAACAATAAAGCAGAATGTCACATTCTTTGATGGACACAAATTGACCCTTGGTAGCTCTCTGGTGCTCTTTTCTGTAAGAAAATGGGACTGTAGCCTTCCTCGAGCTGTCAGTGAAAGAACCACTGTAGACGTAATGCCATGACCTTTATGTAAGTCTGGTCTTTGCACTGGAACATGACATCACTTTTGAAAACATGAGCAGAACTGCATGTGAATCCTGATCAAATAGTGAATCAGAATATCCAGTATACATGTACTGGAAATTTTAACACCTCACTTCCACACTGGCCAAGCATTCATTTTAAGTATCAAATAAATAGGTTTAAGACAGAACATTCTGTCCCTGTTGCTGTGTACCTTAATTGTATGGTATTTATACAGAACAACATAAGAGCTGAATTCAAAAGGAAATTAAAATTGAAACACACACAGCAGGAATTACCCATATGCCCAAATTTAACTTCTATACTGATGCTCCAATCCAAGAATCCGGTCGGTGGATCTCTTTCCAAGACTAAGACAAAAGCGTGCAATTCTTTCTCCAAATGTCTCTCTCCCCAACTCCCAAGCAGAAACATGGTAAACACAATCCATCAGGGAAGTTCTCAATTTACGCCAATATTCTGACAAAAAAACCCACTGTACCGCATGGTACTTCACCTCCTTAACTGATGAATACTGAAGAAAGAGGAAATCATCCTCATCCTTCTGCCCCTTTTTTAAAATCTCTGGTCTCTGTCTTTTGCATACCCTCCGTATCTTACCACTCTTTGTGCTCTGCTCCTGGTTTTTCTACTTTCCATGAAAAATCCCAAAACTTTTCAATTATACTATTGCATTCCACTACATACCCACTTCCTATCTCTTTTCCTCAACACCACCAGTGCTTTAATTCTACTGGTAATTAATTATCACTTTATTACTTTTTATAACTTTATAATTGATGACTTTGAAGAAAATACATCAGTGAGTTTGTTCTTCTTTATTAAGAAAAGTGAGGACAAATCCCTTTCAGTAGAGTTTGAGAAAAGAGTCACCCTTCATTAACTCACCGAGACTCCAGCTTAAAAAAAAACAGAGGATGCCATTTTTCAATGCTTTGAGAACTAAACTACTCCCACTAGTCAAATACCATTACAGCTAGAGACATAGTCATGATCATATTGAATGACACAATAGGCTTGAGGGCTCACAAAGCCTGTGCCTGCTCTTGAATACTTCTGTGATTGGTATCCATAGTCCTCGGCTGAACAAATCTCCAGCCATTCAGCATTTCATAAACCAAAAACTCACTCCCTACCAGAACAAACTGCCTTGACCTTCTTGACACTTCTACTTTACAGTCTACTCTTTTTGTCTTTAAACTTTAACCCTTTATTTTCTTTTCATCCTCATCCTTCTGCCCCTTTTTAAAAAATCTCTGGTCTCTGTCTTTTGCATACCCTCCGTATCTTACCACACTTTGTGCTCTGCTCCTGGTTTTTCTACTTTCCATGAAAAATCCCAAAACTTTTCAATTATACTATTGCATTCCACTGCATACCCACTTCCTATCTCTTTTCCTCAACACCATCAGTGCTTTAATTTTACTGGTAATTAATTATCACTTTGTTGACACCTTTGGAGCCAGTACCGAAAGAGTTTCTCTCCTTAATAGCTGCTATGGATCAAGAACCATATGCCACCTCTGCAGTTGTAAGCAATGGAGATATTTGCCCATGGGGCAGGTGTTGTAGACAGCTGCTTGCAGAAATTTCTTTGCCACAAGGAAATCTGGAAAGCAGGTCATGGCTTTAAAAATATCTTTACGAGATTCTCAATTAAATATTGTTAAAAAGCTGCCATAAAATGAGAAAAACTTGAGGGATGGAAGGGGACTGGTCTGGTCTTCACTCTCTATGCCTTCTCCTGTCTCACTCCTCTACAACCATTGGCAAAGTTTGAGTCCAGATTCTCATGCACAATTGTATTTAGCGTATACAGAGAACATAACTATGCCTGTCCATTCTCGCCCCAATGCACATGCCTCTCCTCCAGAAAACATCATGGTAAAAGTCTTCTGCACCTCCTCCAAAGACTCCATGTCCTTCTTAGAAAGGGCCAACCAGAAATTAATGCAATACTCCAGGATCCAACCTGGAGCTAAATAAAGTTGCTTTTTGAACTCACAGCTTCAACTAATAAAAGCAAACATGCCATATATTGCCTTTATCACCTACCTAGTGATGCTGTACTGCCAGAGTTTCAAGACGATTGAACGTTAGTCCAATTAATGTTCTAGCACATTTGTTCATTCACTTGTTTTTTGTTATGTTACATAGTAATATTTTACTCCAGTGAACCCAGGAAATTTAAAGGAATGTAGGAACCCAGATTTTGATGCACTAACAACAGTACTGAAAATGGGGCCTGAGTGCACTAATGGATGTTAAAGATTATGCTCACCTAAACATACTAATATATAAATTAGGTGCTGGGGTACCTCACATGTATTTTACTTAATTATATTATAGCTAATTTGACCAGCCCAATGAAGGCAACATACATTCTAGGAATTAGTCCAGTAAACCTCCTCTAAATAGTCTCCATCACAGAAGCATCCTTCATTAATTAAGAAACTAATACTGTACATAAAGCACCAGGATGACCCTGTATTACTGGGCTACTTCATTTCCTTCAAGGTATTCTCCTGTAAATCCCGTTTGCCACAAGATGGATTGCATCTGATGTTTTATACTGTCAAAAACAATGAGGTATCACTTGCCAAAAACAGGAATTCTGCAGATGCTGGAAATTCAAGCAACACACATCAAAGTTGCTGGTGAACGCAGCAGGCCAGGCAGCATCTCCAGGACTGTACCTCTTCCTAGAGATGCTGCCTGGCCTGCTGCGTTCACCAGCAACTTTGATGTGTGTTGCAGGTATCACTTGCCAATGTGTAGTTGGAATAAAGATCATAAAATAAAACTTGGCCCCGATTTAAGTCACATAGTTATTCTTAACAAGTATATAAAATGACATTCACTTTGCATGCTATTTCTATATTTGTGACTTCTCAAGTGCTGTAATCATCTGTAATTTTGTAGGTAAGTTAAAGTAACAACCAACAAATTTGATACAGAACTACTGGATCCAAGTCTGGAATGTGGGTATGTCTGTAGCTACATCCAGAGGACACAGATAGCTGTGCTGACAATTCTGGCATTTCCATTGAGAGGAGGAGGAATTTCTTTAACCAGACGGTGATGAATGTGTGAAAATCATTGCCACAGACTAATGTAGAGGGCAAGTCATCAGGTACATTTAGAGCAGAGGTTGATAGTTTCTTGATTAGTAAGGGCGTCAAAGATTATAGGGAGAAGGCAGGAGAATGGGGTAGAGGGGGAATAATAAATCAGCCATGGTGGAATGGTAGAGCAGGCTCAATGGGCTGAATGGCCTGATTCTGTTCTTATGTCACAGGGTCTCATACCTCAATGGTAGTCATTAGCTATCGGCTGCATTGTAGAGGAGCTGTTTTCTATCTAGGAGAGTATATGGTTAGCCAAGCTGAGACATAGACGTGCATAGAGGATGTTTCATGCATTCCAGATGCAACTGTACCAGCACCTGATACAAATGAAGTATAATCTCTCTTTTCTTTTTGCTAGGGGAAATACACACAAATGACATTCTGTAGTTTTAGTAAATGTAGAATCATATTGGCAATCTGAAAATCATGCACAAGGAAACCCAGATCTCCCTGCATCTCAAAGTTCTGCAATTTCTCAGCATTAAGTAATTAGCTCATATTTTTAAATTTTTCCTGCCAAACTCCATTTGCCAAACTTTATACTTTCACAAATCATCAGTATCCTTTTGAAGTTTCCTCATGGCCTTTCTGCTGCTTACTTTCCTATCTTTGTGTCATCAGCAAATGTAGCAACTGTCTCTTCAGTGCTTTCATCTGTCATTCACATAAATTCTAACAAAACCTGACCACAGTAGCAATTCCTGTTGCATTTCACTTATTTCACTTTTTCAATCTGAAAAAGACCTATTTATCGAAAAATATATTCACCCATTATGCTTTTTTCTGGCCAGCCTATCTTCCACCCTCTGCCATATGCTTTTATTTTCCACAGTAACCACTGGTCTGGCATCTTATCAAATGCCTTTTAGAAATCCAGAATAAAAACAAAAATGCTGGAAATACACAGTAAGAACAGAAAATAAATTAATGTTTCAGGTTGAAGCCACCTGATTAGAATTGGGAAGGAGACAAAGAAGCTCATTAAGCTGCAAGGAGGGTAGAGGAGGAGAATGTTTCTGATGCGGTGACCTAGGGGATAAATTGTAAACAAGATTATGTGGTCGATGAATCATAGTCATAGAGAAACTGGCCCTTCAGCCAATCTAGTCCATGCCAACCTTTTGCTCTGCTTCCTCCCATCTACATGCACTCAGACCACAATCCTACATTTCCCTCTTTATCTATGTACCTATTCAAATTTCTCTTAAATGTTGCAATTAAACCTGCATCCACTACTTCTGCTAGCAGCCTTTTCCACACTCACAACACCTCCTGAGTGAAGAATTTCCCCTCAGGTTCCCCTTAAATGTTTCATCTTTCACTCTAAACCCATGATCTTTAGTTCTTGTCTCACCCAACCTTAATGGAAAGAGCTTGCTTAACCCTATCTATACCACGCATAATTTGTGTACCTCTATCAAATCTCCCCTTATTCTCCTATGCGCCAGGGAAAAAAGTCCAAACCTATTCAACTTTTCTAACTCAGGTTCTCAAGGCCTGATACATTCTTGCACATTTTCTCTACACTCTTCCAAGCTAATTGATATCTTTCCTGCATGTATTTATAGGTGACCAGAACTGCATGCAACAGGCAGACTCACCCTCACTAAAGTCTAATACAGCTTCAACATAATATACCAACACCTGTATTCAATGCCATGATTTATGAAGGCCAAAGTGCCAAAATCTCTCTGAAGGACCCGATCTACCTGTGATGCCACTTTCAAGGAACTATGGATTTGTATTCCCAGATCCTTTTTGGTCTATTCCACACCTCATTGCCCAACCATTCACTATGTAAGTCTTACCCTGGTTTGTGCTGCCAAAATTTAACACCTCACACTGAATTCAATAGAGCAATTTGAAAGTGAGCATATAGATAAAAGAATATGGGAATTGCAAAATGCAGAGCAGGAAGACATGTCCAAGCAGGTCAGGTTGTAATTAAGCAGGTTGCACATTGTTGTATTTTCCCACACATTATAGAGGAAGGTATATTTGAAAATCAAGATCTTCTAGGATATCTCTTCAGTTCCTTCATCCAAGTATTTCTGGGACTTGAACTTCCTAAAGCAGACACCTTAACGGACTGGACTGAGATAGAATGGCTGGTTGAGTGGTATTGCAACAACAACATGCACTCAACATCAGCAAGACCAAGGAATTGATTGTGGACTTCAGGAAGGGGACGTCAGAAGAACACACACCAGTCCTTACTGAGGGGTGGGCAATGGAAAGGATGAGCAACTTCTAGCTCCTGGGTGTCAACACATCAGAGGATCTATCCTGGGCCCAGCACATTAATACCCATATTTTAGGAATAACTTCTTCCCCTCTGCCATCAGATTTCAGAATGGTCCATGAGCACTCCCTCACTATTCCTCTTTTGCATTCCTTTGCTATTTTTTATTTGTAACTTAAAGGAATTTTTGCCTTGTGCCATATTGCTGCCACAGAACAACTAATTTCACAACATATGTCAGTGATAATAAACCTGAATCTGAAAATGATAATCATGGTTTCTACAAAATCCTCTAAATTTACTGAAAGAACAAGCAACTCAATATCACTGTCTTCTCCCACGCCAAAATCTTCAGCATTGCGGCCCTACTCACACACAGCTGACTCATGTACTTGACACCAGACTTCCAAAACTGATACTTGTCCTAGTACTATCATGAGAAGGGTTTGCTAGGGAGACCGATGAAAAGGTTCAAGAATATCATAAACTCAGAGCACTGCAGCACAGAACCAGGCCCGTCAGCCCATCTCCACCGTGCCGAATTATTATTCTCCCTAGTTCCATCAACCTTCACCTGGTAGACCATGACTCTCCATACACTTCCAGTCCAAACTTCTCTTAAATGTTGGAATTGAACCCACATCCACCATTTCTGCTGGCAGCGCATTTCACACTCTCACCACCCTCTGAATGAAGATTCCCACTCAGGTTGTTATTACATAGAAACACACAAAATAGGTGGAGTAGGCCATTCGGCCCTTCGAGCTTGCACCACCACTCAATATGATCATGGCTGATCATCCAACTCAGAACCCTGTACCAGCCTTCCCTCCATACCCCCTGATCCCTTTAACCACAAGGGCCATATCTAACTCCCTCTTAAATATAGCCAATGAACTGGCCTCAACTGTTTCCTGTGGCAGAGAATTCCACAGATTCACCACTCTCCACATATTTCACCTTTCAGCCTTAACCCATGACCTCTAGTTCTAGTGTCTCACCCAAACACCTACTTGCACTTGCCCGGTCTATATCACTCATAATTTTATATATCTCTATCAAATCTCCTCTCATTTTCCTACAATCCAAGGTATAAAGTCCAAACCTATAACTTGGGTCCTCAAATCTTGGCCATATCCTTGTAAGTTTGCTCTGCACTGTACTCTTTCAATCGTATTGAAAACTTTCCTGTCGGTAGGTGACCAGAACTGCACACAATACTCCAAATTAGGCCTCACCATCAGTTATACAACTTCAACATAACATCTCAACTCCTATACTTACTACTTTGATTTATGAAGGCTATAAATCAATTGTGTATTATGTACACAAGACCTCCTTGAATACATGCAAATATCAGGAAATGTCTTCTCTATGACAACCCAATAGGGTAATTACCTTGAGGGTATACATCAGGTGCACACCATCACCCATCTGTGGAAAGAGCTCCCATGCTGACCTCACTATCCATGCAATCAGAGTGGAACTAAGTTTTCCACAATACTATGGAAATACCCAAGAAGAAGGTACAAGTTGTTGCACATTCTAAAAGAAGCTTTACTTGTCACATGTACATCGAAACATAGTGAAATACATGATTTTGCATCAACAACCAACACAATGCAAGGACTGAGCTGAGGGCAACCCACACATGTTACCATGCTTCTGGTGCCAACATAGCATGCCCACAACTCACTAATCCTAACCATATGTCTCTAGAATGTGGGAGGCAACCAGAGCACCAAGAGGAAATCCACAGGTTCACAGGGAGAATGTACAAACTCCTTACAGTCAGCGGCGGGAATCAAACACCAATTAGTAATTGCTGGCAATGTAAGGCAATTGTGCTAACTGCTGCACTACCTTGACCCGCAAGGTGAACACATAGCCTTCAGCTAACCTACAGCCGAACTACTCAAAATTAAAGTTCAGAATTGCACATTATATTTATAATTTTTTTTATCAATTAATAGACAAAATTCACTGTCTGTTGCAACCTGAAATGCAAAGTTACCAAAGCTTCTCAATGAAAGATGGTGGATTTTGCTCATACGTTGTTGCAATCATTAGCTCTTGGCATTTATTATTCATCATCACTAAGCTGCAGACGATAATAGACACCAGCAGTCTCATAATGACTACAATGTCCTCTATAATGATGTTATTGCTGCTATATGCTTGCCTTAGAAGCATTTTAGTAAGCAGCTGGAGCTCAAGCAAATGATGACTATTACTGCAATAAGTAAAGCCAACTGTGTTTCAGTTCTCATTTAATTGGTTCATACTGGGCAAATGATTCCAAACCAGGTGCTCACAATTTCTTCAGGCAAGATTTTGAAATTAAAAATAAAACTGGTTAAGTTTTAAAATCTTTTGCTTCAAGCTCCACAGACCTTTGTGTATTAATGCTTGATAAAGGAGCATAATAAATCTTCACACAGGCACAAACACAATTGAAGAACAGCTATAAATTTGGTGCCTATCTCAAACAATGGACTTTGGAAAATATTTTTTAAAACTTCAAAACAAAAAAAGATGGGTATGCATATTAACATATCAAAAGTAACACCCAACTTTGGAAAATAATTTTTTAAACTTCAAAACCAAAAAAGATGTGCATGAATATTAACATATCAAAAATATGTGCAAAATAAATAAATCCCTTCAGACTCCTACACGTTTTTCAAATGACTTCTGATAGAAAGGATGTGTGCAACCCTCAAGTAAAGACAAGATGGGGCTCAGTTGTCTCCAAGGGAAATTTGACATTATTCTTCATCAGGTGAACATATTTCCTGTCTGTATTAACATTGTAGTGACTGCAACACACTCAGATGAGGTGCGGAGGAAATAAAAGTGTTCCACATTTTCCAAATATTTATCTTTTCTTGAGAGTGCAAAATGAAGTATTAAAACTGTAACATATGCAGTATCAACTCATTTTTTTGTGATAAGAATCACCTCAGCAACTTTTTTTGCATTTTTGTCCTGTGAAGATAATATCAGAAGTGCTGCATTTATTAGCTGTCCTTGACAGCCTTCAGAATACAACAAACCACCACCTCAATGAATAACTCCTAACGGTGATAAGACACGAAATTCCAGCAGCCGGAGAACAGATGGTAAAAAACTTGGAGGTGATGTTATTTCCAAGACCTCACTGCTCTTTTGATGAAGATGAATAGAAACACAGCCTGGTACACTTGGGCTAAAACAGTTTTTTTTAAATATATAATCTACATTTTTGCTAGCCTAGCTTGATTAAATGCACTGAGCTGTAATACACAAAACTGGGTCTTTTCAAATGAGCTTGGAATTTCAAAAATATTTATATTTACTGTAGTTGAAAATAGGATGGAACAAATCTTTAAAAAGGAAAACATATAAAATGCCGGAAATTGGAAATCAAAAATCAAAACTGCCACATTCAACTAAAAGAGTGATCACAGGCACAGCTGTGATGGGATGTATAAAGATTTTGTGATCTGGAATTCCAAAATGCTCCAGGAACAAATTTTAATGATAATGAACCCAAACATCAACGTACTTGGGATCCATACATCCACAAGTTACAAAGGGTATTCTTAAACCTCAAATGTGCCCCTTGAACATATGTACTGCACTCAATAAGCCCCTTCAGCAGTGCCCTGTCCTCTCCTGCACCTCATCCATGAGCGGGGTCATTTAGAGACTGATAACTTACTTACAGCTCAGTGTAAAAGAAAAAACAATGAATTTCAGCTCCCAAGTAGCCATTAAATTAGATCTACCTGGCAACTATATTGATAATGAATAAATAGAAAATGAATGTTCAATTTCTACCTCATAAGACCACCGAAAAAGGATGCAAGAACCAATGGAGATTTAAATATTCAAACTGAGGAATGGGTTAAGATAACTAGTATTCCAAAGTTCCAGAAAATGTTGACGAGGGCATTGTTATAAACTGCAGGCACTGACAGATAAAACTACCAGCGTTGACACGTCTTTATGTAAATTAACAAACCTATGCTTGACAGACTGATCAACCGTTGGAGTAATAATTCACAAAACTGTCAAAATTTTCAAATTATCACTCTCAAGAAACCTCAGAGATAAAGGTGACAAATACCAATCCAAATTCATAGAGAGTAGGTGAACTATTAAATTTGTATTAACACAATGCAATCAAACAATATTACTGCAGTGAACCACAATTTAATGGCAATTTAATGAAAAGTTTACAACTTCCTATATAGCATGTAGCTGTGTTTTCTCTAAATCTTATTACTTATTTTCAATTTGTTATGGGGCAAGAACAATTTTACTTTGTAATAATTACATTGCCATAAATAAAGAACATGAATTCAAACCCCACGGTAAACTGAAAATCATAATTTTGTCTGTACAGTACTGCGGTCAGAGGTGCAACTTTGTCAGAAGTATCTTTTTATAGCTGAGATATTACATTAGTGAGGAAGTTGTTGGAAAAAAATCTGAGGGGCATGATTAAAAGGCTGGGAATGACAGAAGCTAGTCATGAGTTGTCAAAGCAGATCTGGTCTAACCAATCTGGGGTGACGATATATACTGATGAGTGCAGTGCAGCAAATGTGGGATACATGGACTTCAGTAAGACTTTCAACAAGATGCAACATTGCAGATTGGTACAAAAGGTTGGATCCATTGGATCCAGATTAAATTAGCAAACTAGATCCATGACTGGCTTGAAAATAGGAGTGAGGGGGTGATTGTACATGACTGTTTTTGTGACTGGATGCCTACAACAAGCAGTGTTCCAAAAAGATTAGTATTTGTAATATGCATGCATAATTTGGTTCTAAAGAGTGTTAAGGAACAAAAGTACCTTAGCATGCAAATGAAAAGATCCTTGAAGGTGAAAGCAGGTATCTATCAAGACATTAAGAATACAGGTCTTCATTAGTCATGGCACTGAATACAAGAGCAGAGAGGATTACAAACAAAAGAAAATCTGCAGATGCTGGAAATCCGAGCAACACACACAAAATACTGGAGGAACTCAGCAGGCCAGGCAGCATCTATGGAATTGAGTACAGTCAAAGTTTCAGGGACAAAACCCTTCAGCAGGACTGGAGAAAAAAAGCTGAGGTGTAAAAGATGGGGGGTGGGGGGGAGAGAGAAACACCAGGTGATAAGTGAAACCTGGAGGGGGAGGGATGAAGTGAAGAGCTGGGAAGTTGATTGGTGGAAGAGACAGAAGGCCATGGAAAAAAGAAGAAGTGGGGAGGAGCACCAGAGGAGGCGATGGGCGGGCAAGGAGACAAGGTGAGAGAGGGAAAAGGAAAGGGAATGGTGAAGGAGGGGGGTGGGGGTCATTACCAGAAGTTTGAGAAATCGATGCTCATGCCATCAGGTCGGAGGCTACCCAAATGGAATATAAAGTGTTGTTCCTCCAACCTAAGTAGGGCCTTATCACAACAGTGGAGGACGCCATGGATGGACACATTGGAATGGGAATGGGAAGCGGAATTAAAATAGGTGGCTACTGGGAGATCCCGCTTAGTCTAGCGAACGGTGCGTAGATGCTTGGCGAAGCAGTCTCCCAATCTACGACGGGTCTCACCGATATACAGGAGGCCACAATGGGAGTGCTGAACACAGTAAATGACCCCAACAGACTCACAGGTGAAGTGCCAACTCACCTGGAAGGACTGTTTAGGCCCCTGAATGGTACTGAAGGAGGAGATGTAGGGGAAAGGTGTAGCACTTGTTCTGCTTGCAAGGATAAGTACCAGGAGGGAGATAGGTGGGGAGGGACGAATGGACAAGGGATGTAGAGGGACTGGGAATTCTCTGTGCAGAACACCCTAAAGGTTAACTTGCAGGTTAAGTCAGTCGTGAGGAAGGCAAATGCAATGTTAGCATTCATTTCAAGAGGTCTAGAATATAAACGCATATATATATATACATACACACACACACACACACACACACACACACACACACACACACACACAGAGGCTTTATAAGGCACTGGTGAAGTTTCACCTTGAGTATTGTGAACAATTTTGGGATCCTCATCAAAGAAAAAATATGCTGGCATTGGAGAAGAATCAAAGGAAGTTCACAAGGATGTTTTCGGGAATAAAAGGGTTATCATACGAGGAACAGTGGATGGCTCCGGTCTGTACTTGCTGAAATTTAGAAGGATGAGGGAGGGATTTCACTGAAACCTTTTGAATGTTGTAAGACTTAGAGTAGATATGGAAAGGATGTTTCCCATGGTGGAGGAGTCTAGGACAAGAGGGTGCAGCCTCAGGATAGGAGGGTATCCATTTAACACAAAGATGTGGAGAAATTTCTTTAGTCAGACGGTGGTGAATTTGTGGAAATCGTTACCAAAGGCAGCTATGGAGGTCAAGTCACTGCGTGTATTTAAGGCAGAGATTAATAGGTTCTTGACTGGCCATGGCATCTAAGGTTACAGGGAAAACTCTGGGGAGTGGGACTGAGGAGGGGAAAAAAGGATCAGATATGAGTGAATGGGAGAGCAGCCTTGATGGGCCAAATGGCATAATTCTGCTCCTATATCTTATGGATACCGTCTGGGACAGAGCAATTCAGCATAAGCAAAGACTGGAGACTGTCTTTTTCTGAAGCAGACTGTGTTAAGAGGAGATATGATTGATGTATGTAAAATTATTAGTGGTATATATAGGGTAGACGGCAAGAAACATAAGGCATCGATGCAGCAGGTTTTGAGCAGCAGCCAGTCAATGATCAAAAGCAGCAAAGACGTAGCTCATTCAGGTTCGCCGACTGAGTACAAATGACATTAATTCACAGTTGTTTGGTGTTTTGAGCAGTTGGCCAATTGACACTCGGAAGCAATATGGGAGGGAGAAGAGGCGAGCTGTAGTGATAGGGAATTTGTTAGTGGATCAGAAAGGAGGTTACATAGGAAACATAGAAAACCTACAGCACAATACAGGCCCTTCAGCCCACAAAGCTGTGCCAAACATGTCCCTACCTTAGAACTACCTAGGCTTTACCCATAGCCCTCTATTTTTCCAAGCTCCATGTAGCCATCCAGGAGTCTCTTAAAAGACCCTATCATTTCTGCCTCCACCGCCGCTGCCGGAAGCCCATTCCACGCACTCACCACCCTCTGCGTAAAAAACTTACCCCTGACTTCTCCTCTGTACCTACTTCCAAGCACCTTAAAACTATGCCCCCTCATGCTAGCCATTTCAGCCCTGGGGAAAAGCCTCTGAACATCCACACGATCAATGCCTCTCATTATCTTGAACACCTCTATCAGGTCACCTCTCATCCTCCGTCGCTCCAAGGAGAAAAGGCCGAGTTTGCTCAACCTATTCTCATAAGAAATGCTCCCCAATCCAGGCAACATCCTTGTAAATCTCCTCTGCACCCCTTCTATAGTTTCCACATCCTTCCCATAGTGAGGCAACCAGAATTCAGCACAGTACTCCAAGTGGGGTCTGACCAGGGTCCTATATAGCTACAACATTACCTCTCAGCTCTTAAACTCAATCCCACAATTGATGAAGGCCGATGCACTGCCTGCCTTCTTTACCACAGAGTTTTGAGTGTCCTATGGACTCAGACCCCAAGATCCCTCTGAGTCTCCACATTGCCAAGAGTCTTATCATTAATGCTATATTCTGCCATCATATTTGACCAACCAAAATGAACCACCTCACTTATCTGGGTTAAACTCCATCTGCCATTTCTCAGCCCAGTTCTACATCCTATCAATGGCTCGTTGTAACCTCTGACAGCCCTCCACACTATCCATAACACCCCCAACCTTTGTGTCATCAGCAAATTTACAAAGCCATCCCTCCATTTCCTCATCCAGGTCATTTATAAAAATCACAAAGAGTAGGGATCCCAGAACAGATCCCTGAGGCACACCACTGGTCACCGGCCTCCATGCAGAATATGACCCGTCTACAACTGCTCTTTGCCTTCTGTGGGCAAGCCAGTTCTGGATCCACAAAGCAATGTCCCCTTGGATCCCATGCCTCCTTACTTTCTCAATAAGCCTTGCATGAGGTACCTTACCAATACCTTGCTAAAATCCATATACACTACATCTACGGCTCTACCTTCATCAACGTGTTTAGTCACATCCTCAAAAAACTCAATCAGGCTTGTAAGGCACGACCTGCCTTTGACAAAGCCATGCTGACTATTCCTAATCAAATTATGCCTCTCCAAATATTCATAAGTCCTGCCTCTCAGGATCTTCTCAGTCAACTTACCAACCACTGAAGTAAGACTCACTGGTCTATAATTATAATTAATATTTTGCTTCAGTATTCACTACAGAAAAGGATCTTGGCCATTGTAGGGATGACTTGCAGTGGACTGAAAAGCTTGAACATTTAGATATTAAGGAAGAAGATGTGCTGGAGCTTTTGGAAAGCATCAAGTTGAATAAGTCACCAGGACCAGACGGGATGTACCCCAGGCTACTGTGGGAAGCGAGGGAGGAGATTGCTGAGCCTCTGGCAATGATCTTTGCATTATCAATGGGGATGGGAGAGGTCCCGGAGGATTGGAGGGTTGCGGATGTTGTTTCCTTATTGAAAAAAGGGAGTAGGGATAGCCCAGGAAATTATAGGTCAGTGGGCTCTCTTGCATGGAAGAAGGAACCTGTACTGAAGAGACAGATGCACCTGAACTGAAGTGGGGACTAATATCCTCGAGGGAAGGCCTGCATGGGGCTGGAGGGGGGTCTTTTAAACTAGAGTTGCAGTGGGATGGGAATCAGAGTGCCAGAACAGATAGTGAAGAGTTTGTGGAGACAATTGTTTAGACCTCAGGAAAAGGTTGAGTATGGTGGGACTAATGTTTTGAGCTGTGGATATTTCAATGCAAGAATATTGTAGGAAAGACAAATGAGCTCAGGGCATGGATCAACACATCGAATTATAATATTGTGGCCTTCAGTTAGACTTGGTCGAAGGAGGGGCAGGACTGGCAACTCAAACTTCTGGGGTTCCGTTGTTTTAGATGCAACAGAGCAGGAGGGGTGGTCTTACTCGTCAGGGAAAATGTTGAGGCAGTGTTCATTCAGGACTCACTGGAGAACTCATCCAGTGGGGCTTTATGGGTGGAACTGAGGAATAAAAAAGGTATGACCACGTTAATGGGGCTATATTATAGACTACCCAACAGTCCATAGGATTTCGAGGAACCAATTTGTAGAGTGATCACAGACTGCTGCAAGAAACACAAGGATGGTATCATGGGTAATTTTAACTTTCCACATATTGACTGGGACTCCCATACTGTAAAAGGACTACATGGGATGGAATTTGTCAAATGTGTTCAGGAAAGTTTCCTTAATCCGTACACAGAAGTCCCAACAAGAGAGTATGCGATACTTGATCTCCTATTAGGGAATGAGACAGGGCAAGTGACAAGTTTGTGAAGGGGAACACTTTGCATCCAGTGAGTATAATGCCATGTTTCAAACTAAACATGGAAAAGGAAGTCTGGCCCACAGGTTGAGATTCTAAGTTGCAAAAAGGCCGCTTCCAGTTTAAGATTGCACTACTGAAGTTGAGCAACAGCTTACTAGTGGCTCATAAGGCAAGAATAATGACTAAATACTTTATTAATAACACTGCTAATGTGGTATATTATGGTAAATTGTCACCGCAGACAATGAAGAGGTGAGCGAAGGTTAGGCTGACTCCAGGGTTGAGATGTGTGAGTGTGATGCAAAGTCAGAGCTTGGCATATTCAAGGAGAAAGTGGTCGAAATGAGGTTAAGGCATGTTTGAGGCAGAGTCAGAGATGGAGTTGGAGTGAGTGAATCAGAGAGGAGTTGGAGTGAAAGAGTTTGGGAGCTTGTCCACCTAAATTGGGAGCGAGGTTGGATTAATCTAAGCAACCAGTCAATTTGGAATTGTCAAGTACAGGCTGAAACACGGCAGCGGCCATAGGCTGGGTGGTGGGATCTAGGCCCAGAGTGTATCGCTGCAGCAGGGCCCAGTTTTTGGACAATTTGAACACTGGCCCAGATAGACAAATAAGACTGGGTGTTTGGACCGGAGGTGAGAGTTGGGCCAATTCTGCTAGCTCATCTGCGACATTTACTCCTCTCTCCACGGTGCTGAGGCTGTGAAACTACTCCAGCTGCTTCCGACTTCATATCTGCGAGCTTCGCGCTGATTTGCCCCGCTGTGTGTGATGAACTGAGACTGACACTATGGCCCATCTCCGGCTACTCCGGGCTCCACGTCATATCTCTATCTATCTCTATCTCCCTCTCCCTCTCCTCCCCCTCCCCCCCCAACACATTGGGTGTTGGTCCTTTCTTTAAAATTTGGTTCTTTTGGGTTTTTTATTTTGTGGCTGCCTGTATGCAGGGGAATCTCAAGGTTGTGTAATAAATAATAAACGTAATATAAATATAAAATGTAATTTTGGTAGTATCAGAAAGGATCTGGCAAATGTTGACTATAACAGGCTATTTACTGGTGTACTTTCTAAGTGGAAAACTCGCAAAAGTGAAATTTTGAGAGTACAGAGCTTGTATGTGCCTGTCAGAATAAAAGGTAAAGTTAAGGACCCTAAGGATTCAAGTATCTTGGTTTCAAGAGATTTTGAGGCCCCGGTTAAGAGAAAAAAAACGGTTATAGTGGGTATAGGCAGTTAGGAACAATTGAGGTACTGATAGAGTATAAGAAATGTAAGAGAGCACTTAAGTGTAATGCCCTGGTTAAGATTTTTCTGCTGTTGTTGTAGGGTAGTTAATTTACGGTTTTCTATAGAAGCAGTGTGTTCTGCTAGTAGAGTTTGGGTTACTGTTAAAGATAAGGGGTTGTGATGTTCAGCTTAGGAATGTCGGGTCAGCCAATCAGGATGGTGGAATTGGAAAAGGTTTCAGAGAAAGCTGGGCAGAGAGGTTTTGTGACTGACACCGGGGTGAGTCGAGATCTTTTTGGCCAGAGATGGAAAGAGAAGAGCGAGAGAACTGGCCATAGGATTCAATCCAACTGGAATGCGTGATTCAATGGAGTCCAAGATGGGAAGTTCTACCAGTGATTGGTAAGTAGGGGATGTCACCGTGAGTAAGAGACACACTTTCGGAAGATATGAACGCCAACATTGTGCACACTTAACTTTAATTATAATTTTTTTCTTTCTTCCCTAATTGTTTGATTAAGTTGGTATTCATAAATACACCTCCTTTATAATTGTACACAGTGTACTATCTGCTATTTCTTGCCAATGGATAATTGCACATGGGCAGTATTTACACAGTATTCATTCAGACTGGGGTTGGGTGACAAAACATCCCAACTTCCTAGTCTGGTGGGACCCAAGTCATACCGACCCTAGACGTATGGAGTTCGAGAAAGGTAGGTTTCTCCCCGCTGAGTCCGGTGGCTGTGTGCAAGGGGTTAATGAGCCGTGTTTCTAGAGACGCCAGATTAAAAAGGGTTTTCATAATAAAGAAATCAGGAAGACTAAAAGAAAGCATAAGGTTGCTCTAACAGACAAGGTGAAGAAGAATCCTAAAGGATTCTACAGATATGTTAAGAGCAAAAGGATTTCAAAATTGGTTCTCTGGAAGATCAGAATGATAATCCATGCATGAAACCAAAAGAAATGGGGGCGATCTTAAATGCATTTTTTTGCATCTGTATTTACTCAGAAAACAGACAGAGTCCATAGAAGTGAGGCAAAGCAACTGAGGTCATGGGCCCTATACAGATTACAAAGGAGGAGGTGTTTGCTGTCTTGAGGCAAATTAGAATGGTTAAATCCCCAGGGCCCGACAAGGTGTTCTCTCAGACCCTGTGGGAGGCAAATGCAGGAGAAATATTTAAATCACCATTAGTGACAGGTGAGCTACTGGAGGATAGCTAATGCTATTCTGCTGTTTTGGAAAGGCTCTAAAAATAAACCAGGAAGTTACAGATCAGGGACATCAGTAGTTATTCAAAGGTTATTTGAAGGTATTCAAAGAGACCAGATGTATGGGTATTTGCATTGACATGGACTGATTAGGGAGAGTCAGCATGGCTTTGTGTGCGGTAGGTCATGTCTAACCAGTCTTATAGGAAAGTTGATGAAAGCAGGGCAGTAGATGTCTACACAGACTTTAGCAATTAATTTGACAAAGTCCCACATGGGAAATTCATCAAGATCATTCAGCTGAAGTAGTTCAACTTGGTAGTAGATTGGCTTAGACATCGACTTTGTGGGAGAAACCAGGGAGTGGTAGTAAATGATTGCCTCTCTGACTAGTAGAATGCCGCAGGGATCAGTGCTGAGTTCATTGTTGTTTGACATCTATATCAATGATTAGGTTGATAATGTGGTTATCTGGATCAGCAAATTTGTGGATGTGTCACAATGGGGGCGCTGGGAACGGACCCAAAGGCAAGACACAAACACATCTTGTGAGGTTAACTTAAATTGAGTTCATTGCTTGTTACAAGGAGAGCAAAGCAGAAGCAGGAATAGCGTACTGGACAAGGACTCAGGCCCTGGACGAGGCTGGGACTAAGGGTCTGGGCTAGGACTCGGAATATGGACCTCCAGGGCCAAGGCTTGATACTTGAAACCCCCGGAGCTAGGAACACTTCTTATTCACAGGACAGACCCAGACACAGGACAAAAAACACCAACATGGTGCAGGACATGGATACGGAGACCACACAACGATGGACAGAACTATAACTGGGCACAAGTATGCTCCAAGCTGTGGCAAGCTCTTGACTCACCCCGGTGGGTTAACTTTGACTGACCCGCTCTGACAAGGGAAGGCGACTTGCTGGCACTTGCTTTGGAAGGAGACTAGGCTTGCTCCAGCCAGATGACATTGGCTCGCAGTACCTTTGGTGGCTTTATTAACGATCTCGTGCCGAACGGCTGAAAGCCGGAGACTTATAAACTGCCAGTTCAGCCGAGAGTAAATTGCCTCTGATCACCAAACCCAAGGGACATAGGAAAACAGGGAACCAAAGGGAAACAGGGAGTCAACGGTCCGGATCGTAACACAAACAAAGTAAATTTAAAGGGAACCCGATCTGGACCATGACAGGATGACACCAAGATTGAGGGTGTAATGAACAGCCAGGAAGACTAACATTGCTTACAGAGGGATCTGGACCATCTGGAAGAATGGGCTGAAAATGGTAGATGGAATTTAATGCAGCAAGTATGAGGTGTTACACTTCAGCAGGACTAACTAGGTCTTACACAGTGATAGGTAGGGCACTGAGTGCGGTAGAGTGAGGGATCTGGGATTACAGACAGGTCCATAATTCATTGCAAGTGGCGGCATGGGTAGATAGGGTTGTAAGCAAAGCTTTTGATAGATAGATATACTTTATTAATCCCGAGGGAAATTTGGTTTCGTTACAGCCGCACCAACCAAAAATAGAGCGTAAATATAGCAATACAAAAAAAAACCCAACAATCAAACACCAAAATGCAAACTATGCCAGATGGAAAATAAGTCCAGGACCAGTCTATTGGCTCAGGGTGTCTGACCCTCCACGGGAGGAGCTGCACGTTCAATGGCCACAGGCAGGAACGACCTCCCATGCCGCCAAGTGTTGTATCACGGTGGAATGTGGCCAAAGTCCAACAGTAAAAAGTTCAATATCCAGTCTGAAAACACGTTCCTCGATCGTAATATGCCCTGGATTGCACTATACGTTGTTAGCCAGAATAGTAAGCACCGAACTCCTTTATGCTTACCGGTCTCAGTGCACTTCCAGTCAGCCAGAACGGTATTACCCACCGAACTCCTCTTCTCCAGAAGTCTCTGTTGTCTCGACCCGGTCCTCTTTCCTCGGCTTTGTGATCCCCCTCTGTGTGTTTTCCTCCGGATTTCAGCAGGGGTGTCCACCGCTCTGTTCTCTAAGCCGGCCGGTGTTTGCTGGTCCGTGGAATACACAATGCGACCTTGCTTCTGTCCCGCGTGTCAGGATGTAACTATTTCCAGCGCTAAAGAAAACCCAAGTAAAACTCTCTCTACCAGCATGTTAGAGAGGGTGCAGCTTCGATGTGTTACCGTGAGAAAAAAAATACAAAAAATAACGTAAATTAAAAAGTAAGAAGAAGAAAGAAAGAATAGATCGGAACGGCTGTACCAGGCTGCATGCACGACCGGCGCATGCACACTGGCCTTATAAATCAAAGTACTGAGTACAGGAGATGGGATGTTTTGTTGTAGGTATATGAGACGTTGGTGAGGTCTAATTTGAGTATCGTGTGTAGTTTTGGTCACCTACCTACTGGAAAGATGTAAATAAGATTGAAAAAGTACAGAGAAGATCTAAAAGGATGCTGGCAATACTGGAGAACCTGAGTTATAAAGAAAGCTTAAATAGGTCAGCACTTTATCCTGCAGTCCACTACATTCCCTATCTTGGTGTCATCCATGGACCAAGGGGAGTTTTGATACAGGTATACAAAATTATAGACAGGGTAAATGCAAGCTGGGTGGGACTACAACTAGAGGTCATGAGTTAAGGGTAAAAGGTGAAAAGTTTAAGGGGAACATGAGGGGAAACTTCTTCACTTAGAGTGCCATGCGAGTGTGGAACTAGCTCCCAGTGCAACTGCGGCATGTGAACTTGATTTCAACGTTTCAGAGAAGCTTGGATAGGTATATGGATAGCAGGGAGGCTATAGTCCTGGCATAGGTGAATGGGACAGGGCAGTTTAAATGGACTAGTTAGTGTGGACTAGGTGGACCAAAAGGCCTGTTTCTGTGCTGTACTTTTCTATGACTCTAAACATTATCCCTGAGCAGAAGTCAAGTAAAGGGTGTAAGATTTACAGGGGATTTAATGGGGAACCTTTTCACCCCAGAGAGCAATAAGTACTTGGAATATACAGCTGGAGGGAGTGGTGGAAGCAGAGTCACTGCAAGAATTATGAACGTGTTTAGATGAGCGCTTCAACAGCCTAGGCATTGGAGGCCAAGTCCTGGAAGATGTTATCACAAAAGTTGATGTCCACTTCTTGGTCTTAATTGCCTGATTATATGCTATACACCTCTTGTCTGTATTTTAAACCAAACAATATAAAGATCCCTTGCATTCACTATATAATAGAGTAGGGGAGCTCATGCTTTCTGGAGGGCTGAAATTACTCTTTACAAAGATCGAATGCTAATTACTCAAGTATCCTTGAAGTAATTGTCATCTTTGCTTCTGACAAGTTCAAGGAAAAGAACAGATTATAACCAGATTTAGAATCATTTTTCCCTTTGAGGCCAACGGAAACGGAATGTTAATTCCCATACAATTGCTCTCCAAGAAGCTGGTGCCTGACTCTTTTCGTGCTCCTTTCTCAGTTAGGAGCCTGATTTTTCATGAATTTTGCTCATGTTTACAAGAGAAACTAAGACTCAGTAATTACAAGGCCAAATTTGAGTACAGTCACCATATGCTTTGTAGTCCCAAATGAAATACATTATTAACACCTCTACATCCAACTCCATTATGGCCCAATATTTCAATCTCCTAAATTAATTCATAGCCGCTTAATCCTTGTATGACACAACAATGAGAAATAAATTAGTCAACAAGGAAATTTGGATAACCATCATTAACAGCTCTATACATTCACCATATTACATCTGTAATTGTAGGATAATGGCAGCCATACAAATGCATTCTAGTATTCCTATCTCTCATTAGAACACTGCTAATTAATTGTCTACAATGTTGTCAGGGCATAATTGCTAATTAGATCATTAGACAGCTAATTTCTCACCATGGATTAGAATTCACCCATCACCTCCTTTATCCCAACCTTACCACAACAATCAAAACAAGTTCCAGAAGGGAGATGCAGAGTTTTACTAAGTAATTGCTAAGTTTTTCTCCCTTGTTATTTAATGCTTTATGAACACGGAAGCAATTCTAAAATGCATAAAGATACAACAAACTCAGTGAAGTAATTTTGAAGCACATGTTGATAGTTTTGCATGAAGGAAAAAGATGAATGTATCCGAATGCCTAAATCCTCAACAGTGCCCGGGTTTTGAGGGACTCAGGATACATTACATAAATTTTTGACATTGTGATGGTGACCAAATGGGATGCTCTCAGACCTGAACAATCACACACTGAGACCCATCACAAAGTCTGCAGAGCATCACAAAGTCCCATCCTGCCAGGATCAGGCAGCAACCAATGAGGTTCTCTGGTACAGGTTCAGCAGTTCTGGGTTTAGCCAGAGGCACTGGTTACTGGGCTCAAAGAATAGGGGTAAGAAGGTAGGAGCAATGCTGGATGGAGGAAACAGAAATGGTCCGGGTAGACTCAACAAATTGTCCCAGATTTGGGACAAAGTGACCAAATCACAGCTGAAGAGTCAGGAAAAACCAGAAAGTGAAAATAGAACCACGGAGGGAAGAAAGCAGTGAGGAAGTGTGTATGGACTAAAGGATATGAGACGTCTGTGTTTTTGTGTGTATCCATGCAGACGTGCAAAGGCAACACAATATTGAAAGAGTTCAAACATATTTATTCACACAAGAGATTTTAAAATGCTGGAAATCAAGAGTAACACACACAAAGTGCTGCAGGAACTTAGCAGATCAGGCAGCATCTATGAAGGGGAATAAACAGTTGCTATTTTGGGCCAAGACCCTTCATCAGGACTTATGATGAAAAATCCTGATGAAGTGTCTCGATTCAAAGGATAGTTATTCTCCACCTTTCAGGACAGAGGTGGAAGATCATGTTCAATATCAAATAAAAATGCCCGAGGATGAGAAGGAGAAGAAAAATGTATTTATCAATGATACAATGACCGATGTCCTAAATTTATACTCCAAATCAATTACTGATTTTATTTTCTATTGCTATAATGCTGTATACTTTGTTCAAACCAATCTGTTTATCTAAACTAATGGTCGCCTACACTGCCTACTTTTTAAATCTGACAAATTTTGTCAGTGCCCTTAATCTCTTGACAAGGGCAGATAGTAATATTAATTATTAATCATACTGCTGTCAATGTTTAAGCAGCTAGTTTATTTTTTTGTGACTCAAGTGTGGAATGGGCTGCCGGCGGCGGTGGTGGAAGGTGCGTGGAATGGGCTGCTGGCGGCGGCGGCGGAAACAATAGGGTCTTTTAAGAGACTCCTGGATGGCTACGTAGAGCTTAGAAAAATAGAGGGCTATGGGTAAGTCTAGGTAGTTCTAAGGTAAGGACATGTTCGGCACAGCTTTGTGGGCCGAAGGGCCTGTATTGTGCTGTAGGGTTTCTATGTTTCTAAGCAATACTCAGCATTGAATGCAGTCACAGAAAGTTACATCAATTTACCTAGATCCAGGTCAGCACATAAATATTAGACATATTCCCGTACATGCATGCATTTTCAATATTCTTCATTGATTATTGGAAGAAGGAAGTCTGGGACCATCTGGTTATCAACCGCTCCTTGTGCCCATTCTTAAATGCCTTGACACTTCATCCTTTTCTTATATCCATGCCCTCAAAAAAATAATCACAACCACGCTAGCCACTACCAAAATTAGTTTAAACTGTATGGACATATTATCCCACTCAAATTTCTAAATTTCCAACTTAACAAACTATTCAGCACTAATTCTCTCGGCATTATCCAGCAGCATCTCAACCCTTTCTCATGAAGCCCTAATCCAAATATTTATCAGCCAAAGGGATGATATTCTGGTACTATTGCAGGGGTCCCCAACCTTTATTGCACCGCGGACCCATTTAATATTGACAATATTCTTGCGGGCGGCCGACGGCGAGGGGGGGTTGTTCAAGTAGGGTTGCCAACTTTCTCACTCCCAAATAAGGGACAAAAGTAGCAGTCAAATACGGGACACTTGGGTTTACCTCGAGAAAGACTACCATGACCATGAAGCCTTGCACATGCGCATGCATGTATGTCCGATTTTTTTTCTACTAATCGGTTTTGGCTTAATCTTCCCTATTCTGTTAAGTGAAACTACACTGTACATACGTTATTTCTACTTTATATAGGCTGTGTATTTATCATTATCATTCCTGCTTTTACTATATGTTAGTGTTATTTTAGGTTTTATGTGTTATTTGGTATGATTTGGTAGGTTATTTCAAGTTCAACTGTGCGTGACAGGGAATGAGGAAAGGTGAAGCTGACTCATATAGTTTCATATCGCCAAGTCATATCGTTTCCTCGCAGCCCAGTAGCACATGCTTTGCGGCCCAGTGGTTGGGGACCACTGTGCTATTGTAGTTAATATCCTGCAGCCTCTGCACTTTCACATGCAAAAATTCAGTAATGTGCATCCAAACCACATCAGATACAGTTCATCCAGAATTCATCTTTGCTGATCTGTACTAGCTCCAGATTTTCCAGTGACATGTTATCGTTAAATCTTGTTCATGAACTTATATCTTTCCATTCCCGTCCCTCTCCCAATCCCAGCATATTTTTATTGTTGTAGCTCTCTTCCTGAATTTCCACTTTTTCTTAAGACTTTACAATTAATTTCCTGAACACAAGAGATTCTGCAGATACTGACAATCCCGAGAAACACAAACAAAATGTTGAAGGAACTAGCCAGGTCATGCAGCATCTATGGACAGGAATAAACAGCCAATGTTTTAGGCCAAATGCTTCCTTCAGGATATGAAGGGTCTCGTTAGGATCAGTTCCATAGATGCCACCTGACTTGCTGAGCTCCTCCAGCATTTTTTTTCTTTCTTACACTTCAAGGAATAGTACCTTCAATTCAAGGGCACTGTAAAAATTGAAACTGGGATAGTGATATATATACTCAGCATCATGCTGCCAGAATCTTGAAAACATCTTGTGAAATCCATTTGGCCAGGTTGACCAAAATAAATTATATCAAATTAATCACAAGTAAACATGGGAGTTTATTTTCCCTGGAAATTTTCCTTGCTTTCTTTCATTTACCTTCTTCAAAAGTACAAAATGCTTTGAAGCAAGCTAGTTAAACAATTCAAAAAGCATTTTCTTCTCTTATTAATCTTCCCTTTTCATGGATTTCCAAGGTCACAAAGTCTGCTCTCAATGAACAGGTTTAAAACTTGTGGCAATCTAGAGAGGGCTGCACTGGACCTCAAATCAACTTGATAAATGTGAAACCTCAGGAGACAATCTTCCAGACTCAACTTCCATGGAGCTTTA
The DNA here is from genome assembly GCF_963921235.1 of Mobula hypostoma. Lineage (NCBI taxonomy): Eukaryota > Metazoa > Chordata > Chondrichthyes > Myliobatiformes > Myliobatidae > Mobula > Mobula hypostoma. The sequence goes on from NC_086107.1 coordinate 11,590,762, forward strand.
CATTTGTATGATGTCCACACAGCATAATTACTGACCCTTATAACAAAGTTAATACAAAATGATCTATCAATCTCCTTAAATGCAGCATGTTAGCCTGGGAACTGAAATTCACATGCACGCAATGTGGTGAAAAAATTAATTCCGGAATTTAAAAATTAAGGTGATAAAGTTCTATTTAATTCATTACCCAATTTCAATAAAGACCTTTAGAAATGTTCTTTCAATATTTATGTCATGTTTTCTCTGTCATTAGTTGATTTTCCCAAAAGAATTCTTTAAAAGTTTTTCTCTAGTTTAGAGTTTTCAGATTATATTTTCAATTAGTTTAGCAATCACATTAGACAATTTGATGTGTGCCCTTGTATAAAATCGGTATACTTTATTAAGCTGGTTAAACACTAGTGGAGTTATCTTAAATGGATATAATATAAAACTAAAATTTTAAAAAAATTAAACAATTTCATGACTGTTTCAATTTAAAGTTTTGCTTCTAAATCAAAGAGTCCAATCTTGTTTAAATTCAATGTAAAATTTACGTGGACTGTAAAATTGCTAGGCAAAAAGGTTCTTACAGCTCTGACAAGTTTTAAATCTGCTGCTGGGCATAAGCACAAATCTGTTTCAAATTTATTATCAAGAAAGACTGGAAAATTAATTGGAGTGGAATCACATACTCAAATACACCCTGAGTTCTTAAGAAAGCTTGAGTCAATACATTCAGTATCAGAAGGTGGAGAGTATTTGATACAACTTTAGCAATATGTCAATAATTACAGAATAATTCATACAAGAGTTAAAACTAAACCTAGTTCTTAGGCAGCCCTTTCAAATTATTTCCTTTATTTAAAAATGCTTTACTAGTTTTATTTGTCACATGTACATCAAAACATTCAGTAAAATGTGTTGTATGTGTCTGGGGGTGTGCTGGGGGCTCCCCCAGATGTGTCACTATGCTTATGGCATCAACATGGCACATCTTCAACTTACTAAGCGTAACCCACACGTCTTTTAAAATGTAGGGGAAACTGAGGCCCAGAGAAAACCCATGCAATCTTTTGCATTAGTCATGTGTTCCTCCCCACCAGTTCTTTACACAAATTGGTAAGCTTATCAAACAATCTGGAGTAGTTAATCTTTCAGAACAGAGCAGCCACTAGTATATTCCCTATATTGTGGAAATAGTTCAGTGGCATTTACAAGACAGTATACAAGAGAAAGCACAAATTAAAATACAAAAATAAAAACAAACCATATTAATTCTATGTGATTATTTCTCAAAATTCTGCGCATATAGGGGTAAGTGGATTTAAAACAATACATTCTGCACAGTCACTTTTTCGTATTCCAGCAATATGGCTCAGATTTAACAAAGACACAATATACTGCAGAAGCTGGAATCAAGAGCAACAATCTGTTACTAGCTCAGCAGGTCAAGCAGCATCTGTGGGAAGAACTGCGTTGTCAATGATTTGGGTCAAAATCCTACATCAGGGCCAAGAGTGGAGAGGCCAGGTAACCATATACAGGGAAGAGAAGTGATGTAATATGTCAGGTGGGGGTGGGGGGGATTGGAAGATTGGTGGGTGAATGACAGATGGAGGTAAAGAGGGGGAAAACAGATACAGCAAGGTGGAAGGGAGGGGTTCATGAGAAGTTTGAAGATAGGAGACACTGCCGGAAGGGCATAAGCAGGAATAGTGTGCTACCAGTGCTGAATTCTGATGATGAGGAGGTGAAAATGGGAGCCATTAAAAGAGAGGCGAACTATAGCAGGAACCAGAATCCTTTCTTACCATTTCCCTTCTGCATTTCATACTGGCTAGTTCGCTTCTCTGCTCTCAGTCCTGATGCAAAGTTTCAACCCAAAACTTTGACAATTTTTTTCCTCCCATCGATGCCGCTTGGCCCACTAAGTCAAGCAGAGTCTGGTATGAAAACACCAGTTCCCATGAACAGAAAAGCTGACAAAAGGTAGCAGTGAATACAGCCCAGTACATCAGAGGTGAAGCCCTCCCCACCATTGAGCATGTCTAAAAGAAGTACTGTTGCAAGTAAGCAGCACCTATCATTAAGGAACCCCACTATCCAGGACATGCTCTTTTCTCGCTGATGTCATTTAGGAGGCATAGGAGCCCTAGGTTCCACACCACCAGTTCAGGAACAGTTATTACCACCCCCCTCCCAACTATAAGGCTCCTGAACCACATCGGATATCATTCAGAATCATTCGGTGCTTGCTTTTACGTGGAAGTGCATGTTATGTTATAAATATTAAACTTCTGCCTGTAACAAATCCTTTCAGGGAAGCATAATGAGAATTTGCTCCAAATACTGTGTTTTCTCTTATGAGTGTAAAACAGGAATGCATCCCAGCAGTGATTTTGCAATGTTACTGGAAACACTGAACCCTAAGATTGAATTGATTCCACAACCTATTAACTCACTTTCAAGGACTCTACAACTCATGTTCTCAATATTAGTTACTACTTATTTATCTATTATCATTTTGCTTTTTATTTTTGTATTTGCACAATTTGTTGCATTTTGCACATTGGTTGTCTAAGTGTAGTTTTTCATTGATTCTATAGTGTGTCTTTGTATTTACAGTGAATGCTCACAAGAAAATAAATTCCAGGGTGGTATATAGTGACATACACTCAGTAGACACTCTATTAGTTACACCTGCTCGTTAATGCAAATATCTAATCAGCCAATCATGTGGTAGCCATTCAACACACAAAAGTGTGCAGACATGCTCAAGAGGTTTAGTTGTTGTTCAGGCCAAACATCAGAATGGGAAAGGAATGTGATCTAAGTGACTTTGACAGTGGAATAACTGTTGGTGCCAGATGTGATGGTTTGAGTAACTCAGAAACAGATGATCTCCTGGGATTTTCATGCACAACAGTCTCTAGGGTTTGTTAAGACAGTGGTGTGCAGATGAGCATCTCTGAACACAAGCTTGTCGAAACTTGAAGTGGATGGGCTACAAAAGCAGAAGATCACGAAAATACTCAGTGACCACTTTATGAGGTATGGCTTCATTCATTAACAAAATTATGGTTTGGACTGATGCTGATTTCTAAATTGACATTGAACCCATGAACACTACATCACTATAATTTTGCACTATTTATTTTAACAAGTATTTAATAAACATATATATACTTACTGTAATTCAGTATTTTTCTATATTTATCATATATTTCATTGTACTGCTCCTGTAAAGTTACCAAATGCTGACAGAATACCGGAGAAAACCCATTTTTGAAGTCAAATATTATATGAACTGCCATAAGCAAACTTCTGGTCAGGATGGTACCTGTGTACATCTCTCCTTTGGGTGACTTCTTTTGGAAAGATCATGGAACCATCTTTTTCACTTTTACTTTTGTTTCTCATCTTAGATATGTTTCTGGAACTGTTGAAGACTGTGTGTTTTGTTGTTTGGAGATCGTTTGTGTACTTCAGTGCTCTGCAATCTCTAAGATTCTGGGAAGCAGAGGCAGTGTGAGCGAACCCCATGGCAAGAAGGCTACAGGATGGTCCACAAGCCAATGTCTGACTCCATTTCACTGATAATAGCTTCCATTGTTCACTGATTAAAGCAACAAGGGTGACTAAAACATTAAGGCAAGGGTGGAAGCTTGAAGGCCAAGGTGTTCCAGCACTCTGCAGTCTTCGAGAAGATTCCAAGAGGCAGGGGTAACGTGAGTGAAACTCATAGTGGGCAGACTGCAGGGCGGGGGCGGGGGCGGGGGCGGGCGCAAACGGATGTTTGGTTGCATTTCACCAATTCAAGTTTTCATTGTTTGCCGACTAAAGCAGGGAGGGTGTTTGAAGCATCAGAGCAAGTGCAGAGGGTGAGCACCAGCTGCCTGTCTTTTGATCGCTCTGCGACGCTACCAGAGGGGGCAGAGCCTACTGCTGCAGAATGTGCTGCCTAGATGAATGTGGGCTATAAAATCAACTATAAAATCTTTTTTTCCAGTCTTATAGTTTCTATATTGTGTTTTTCTGCCAGATCTTCTCTTTTTTTGTGCAGGGAGGGGGATTTGGGGGGGGTCAGTGTGCCTAATCTGTTTTGTTTGGTTTTTTTGTGCAGGAGGAGGGATTTAGCGGTCAATGTACCTGATCCATTTTGTTCGTTTTTTTTGTGCAAAAAGAGGTATTCGGGGGTTGATGATCGTGTTGCCTTTCTTTTCTTTCCTGGTTTCATGGCTACCCAGAGAATTGAAGAATTTCAGTGTTGTATGCTTTGATAATAAAAAGAACCTTTGAAATTACAAAAAGAATGCTATAACTTTAGTTATTAGATGCATACCTCCCCCTTCACAAATCGATTCAGGAAGTACCAGCTGATTCTATACCTTGAAAAGCAGCACCTCGTTTATGCTCTATTAATGACAGTGATATTTTCTCTGAAATTCAAAAATCAGCAGAGTAATCTATATTCTGAAAAGCAGCTCAGCTGATTGCATCGTTTAACTGCATTATATCCTTCATCAGATAAAACTGAGACTCTAACAGAATACATTTGGCACCCCTTAAAAGAAAGAGATGCATAAATGAAAGAGGCAAACCTGTGAAAAATGTGAACAAGCAATGGCACAGAGTAAGTGATTTAGAAAAGATCAGATTCTATAGTAACCAATCTCAAACTTGCACCTGGCAAGATTCAAGTACAGGTTTCCCCCGCCATCCAAAGGTAGAGCATTTCTATGAAACGGTTCGTAAGCCGAAATGTCGTAAAGCGAAGAAGCAATTACCATTTATTTATATGGGAAAATTTTGTGAGCGTTCGCAGACCCAAAAATAACCTACCAAATCATGCCAAATAACACATAAAACCTAAAATAACAGTAACATATAGTAAAAGCAGGAATGATATGATAAATACACAACCTATATAAAGTAGAAATACTTTTCCACAATGATTCCTGAACTGTTCTCCGTAGTGAAAATCTCATGCAAGCGCTGTTGGCAAGAATACTCTCCCCAGTAACCTTTAAGCTATGAAGCTGCCAAATCATAGCAAATAACACATAAAAATACACAGCCTATATAAAGTAGAAATAATGTATGTACAGTGTAGAATCACACCGGAATCAGGACAGCGCCGAGCACACAGATGATGGTGTGTTAGACTGAGTCGTCGCAAGTTGGGTGGTGCAGTGGCCCCTACCTTCCGGGCCACCGAGCGATACATTGTCGCGAAGCATGCAGGTATGCAGCAGTAGCCGGGAGGTACACAGCACATCCTTAAAAAAAAGACGGAATAAACAAGCTAATTAATTAGGTGCCACCCGACACATAATTGTCAGCCCAGATCAGTGCCAATTTCCGATTGCGTCGTCTCTGATCTGGGCTGACAATTACGTGTCCGCAGCACCTAATTAATTAGCATGTTTATTTTGGCTTTTTTCTTAAAGGTGTGCTGTGTGCCTCCCGGCTACTGCTGCATTCTCCATGAATCGGTACAGTGTCTGTCCATGGCCTGGGGGTTGGGGTGGTGGGACACTGGGGTGTCATCTCGTCGTCTGTTTCCATTAGAGCAGGAAGCTCATCTTCTCCTATCTCTGCCCGCCTCGATGGCGAAGGTCGAGGTTCGTTGTCTGCTGTGGTTGATGTGGAAGGCTTGCTTGACTGCAGCATTTTTCTATCACACAGTTCTTTAATAAGGACTCAAACCATCCTGCAAATATCTCCTAAGCCGACGTACCCTTTCAGAATTAAAGTCGTACTTTATCATTACTCATTCGCTTTTGATTGTTATCCTTTTTTCTTCCAATTGCTTCAGCTCTTCATCTGTCAGTTTTTGGTGATGGGGTGCCAAAACCTCTTCAACATCATGTTCCATACATCAAAGTTGCTGGTGAACGCAGCAGGCCAAGCAGCCTATAGATGCTGCTTGGCCTGCTGCGTTCACCAGCAACTTTGATGTATGTTGCTTGAATTTCTAGCATCTGCAGAATTCCTGTTGTCAACATCATGTTCGTCAGCTTCCACAAGCCAAACTCACTTAGTCCTTACTTCATTCACCACGATCAAAACGCTTAATTATGTCTAGTTTTACCGTAAGTGTAACACCCTTACGAACTCTTTCAGGCTTTTCCGATACCATAGAACTCATGTTGCAAACGGCTGCTCACAGGCACGTGTTAAAACAAAGCAGTTCCGAATCCGGGGGAGAGCGGCTGTTCGGGGCGTGCGCTGATTTTTTCGCGCGCCGCATTTTTTTTCGTAATAGTAAAAACACCTTCTGAAAGCGAAAATAGGGTACTAATGTAGGTCTTTCGTAACAGTGAGGTTTCGTAAAGCGAACGTTCGAAAAGCGGGGGACACCTGTACTTCAGTTCTTGCTACAGCTATCCATTCTCTTTGATCTAAAGAAACAGCCATCACAGCAGGTCGAATTCTGTATTAGTAGGCTTTTTAATAACCATTTTAAAACCACACAAACTTACTTGTATCTTCAGATGGATTAGATACTTGGAAAGAAAATCTATCTGATAATGTTCAAGTGATTAAAAGTTCAATTTAAGATGGCTGCTCAGCATCCTAAAATCCATTCATGAAGCTTAGAAACTAAACTTTTGTTTAAACAATCACTTTTCATGAACAATGCCATTATTTTGATCCCTACTAAAATTCATGCTGCAATGTAACGGAACAAAAACTGAGCTAGAAAATTAAATTGTATTATTCTTTTTACATACAACTGAAGGGATAAAAACAAATAGGTGACTGAGAAATTCAAGTTCTAGTACCTGTACCACAATGAGTTTCAGAAATGCACAGTCAAAAGTTACAGATCACTGACCTACTGTGCGATGATGGCATCAACACAAGAACACATACGGGACAAATATACACAAACAGGTTTGCCATCATAGCTGTGTGTGTAGCTCAACAGTGCAAGACTAACCACAACTGGAAAGAGCATACTGAAAGCAATAGTGTATTATTAGTACTGCTGATAATCAAACTTCTGCTACAAACACTGTGAGCTGCCACAATATTGTTAAAAAAAAGCCACTAAATAACAACACTGACCATTCATCTCTCCTTAGGAACTAAAGTAATCTGGATTAGTCCAAATATTGTCATCAGTGAGGCAAGAGAATCAAATAACCATCTGATTTTAATACTTCCAGGGTGAAGCAAGCAGACAGAAAACATTCTTCTGTTCTATTTTTGGTAATGACAAATAGGGTCCTTCACATGTCTAAGTAACTAACATTACAGTAGGAGAAATAACAAGCTGATTCCTTCTCAAAGGAGAAGTAATCCATACAATATGTTAAATGAGGCATTGAAGATTAAACGAGAAACTGAGCAGCTTTTAATCCTTTCACTATTTTATCACATCCCCCATTGTGATAGTTGTTACATAAAGCATTCAATGTTATCTCATTTTCATATAAGCTTGGTGCATTGATGTAAAATGCCAGGAGAAACAATTAAATTACTATCTGAAATACAGAAATGCATTTTAGCATTCTTGTGAGTTATATGAAGTAGTGTATCACTGTTCAATTACTTTACAGACACATATTTTACACCATTCATGATGGAAAAGGAAAGACAAGGTGACAATGAACAGAAATGGTAATTTCACCCTCCTAATCAATGATCAGTAATGGTAGTGGTCATAACAAAATTGACTAACTGGACCACTTCACCTCTGAGAGCAGAGCAACATTTGAAACAAAAAACTGCTGTGTACAAACAGATTACGTGGAGATACATCTCTACCAAAGGAGGTGTAAGGTGATCCTTCCCACTATAAGCCTGCAGGTCACCCTTGGGCAAGGTGTAGCACCTACTTAGCTCCCCAGATCAGGGCAACTTGAAGCCATGGGAGCAGGTGGTGGATGGTCACATGAGCAGCTTGTGCATATCACAAGTCCTGTCTATGCAACTACCGACACCTGGCAGACAATGTCCAAAAGAGTATTGATAGTGGCTGGGGTTACCCATCTTGTAAAGACACTGTCCAGAAGGAGGCAATGGCAAACTACTTCTATAGAATTTGCCAAGGACAATCATAATTTGATAATGATCACTTAATTTCAGAATACCCCTGTGAAAACAAAGAAACTAATCTATTCATGTCTTTGTGAAATAAATAATGGGTTATATATATATAGTTTAAATAAGCATTATCAGTGACACTTCAAACGTTAGCTGTGGCAAGAACTTTGATATTCTGAACAAATTTAAACTGCAGAAACCAACAGTTTAAGAATAAATGCAAGTAAAAGAATTGAGGCTCTAGGTTAGACCATAAGACATAGGAGCATTATTAGGCCATTCAGCCCATCAAGTCTTGGCTGCTATTCCAACATGGCTGATCCCAGATCTCATTCAACCCCGTACACCTGTCTTCTCACCATGTCCCTTGATGGCCTGACCGATAAGGAAACTACCAACTTCGACCTTAAGTATACCCACGGACTTGATCTCCACCACAGATTCACTACTCTCTGTTCTAAAAGGTCACCCTTCAATTTTGAGGCTGTACCCTCTTGCTCTGGATAACCCCACCATGGGAAACATCCTCTCTACATCCACTTCAAGTAGTCCTTTCAACATTCAGCAAGTTTCAATGAGACACCCCACATTCTTCTTAATTTGAGTGAGTATTGGCCCAAAGCTACCAAACACTCCTCATATGTTAACCCCTTTACTCCTAGAATCATCCTCGTGAACTTTCTCTGGACTCTCTCCAAATGACAACACATCCTTTCTGAGATATGAAGGATTTTCATAAACAAGCTGGTCATGGCTTCCTTGATGAGGAAGGCCATCTCCAACTACCAAGAAAGAGATCAAATGCAGACTGCCTGAGGCTTGGAGAGCCTGCCAGCCAGAAGCTGACGCGAACATGCAGCTCCCAGGCATAGGTCTGGCATCACGTCCTGCACCAGTTGCATTTCTGGTCTATTCACTGCTAAAGTCCACAGCCTCACAAGGTAAAGAAAATAAATCCGCCATCATACAATTTCGTCTGCAAACCTGCCTCCAACCCCCCATTCAGCAATGTTTGATTTTATACTTACAACAACGTAGAGGTCATTCAGCCCAAAGGGTCCATGTCAGCTTCTACATTCATGAGTACCATTTCCTCTTCTCTTTATTTTCTCCTTTATTGCAACTTGCCCTCTTTCACACATACCCGAAAACTATCCTTTTGATTCTTTCAGCCATTAATCTACACTAAAGAGTAATCTGACCAAGCCACGTGTCAGAATCAGTAGTCATAGTCATAGTCAGTCATACTTTATTGATCCCGGGGGAAATTGTTTTTTGTTACAGTTGAACAATAAATAATTAAATAGTAATAAAACCATAAATAGTTAAATAGTAATATGTAAATTATGCCAGGAAATAAGTCCAGGACCAGCCTATTGGCTCAGGGTGTCTGACCCTCCAAGGGAGAAGTTGTAAAGTTTGATGGCCACAGGCAGGAATGACTTCCTATGATGCTCTGTGCTGCATCTCAGTGGAACGAGTCTCTGGCTGAATGTACTCCTGTGCCCACCCAGTACATTATGTAGTGGATGGGAGACATTGTCCAAGATGGCATGTAACTTGGACAGTATCCCCTTTTCAGACACCACCCTCAGAGAGTCCAGTTCCATCCCCACAACATCACTGGCCTTGCGAATAAGTTTGTTGATTCTGTTGGTGTCTGCTACCCTCAGCTTGCTGCCCCAGCACACAACAGCAAACATGATCGCACTGGCCACCACAGACTCGTAGATCATCTTCAGCATCGTCTGGCAGATGTTAAAGGACCTCAGTCTCCTCAGGAAATAGAGACAGCTCTGACCCTTCTTGTAGACAGCCTCAGAGTTCTTTGACCAGTCCAGTTTATTATTAATTCGCATCCCCAGGTATTTGTAATCCTCCACCATGTCCACACTGACCCCCTGGATGGAAACAGGGGTCACTGGTACCTTAGCTCTTCTCAGGTCTACCACCAGCTCCTTAGCCTTTTTCACATTAAGCTGCAGATAATTCTGCTCACAGCATGTGACAAAGTTTCCTACCGTAGCCGTGTACTCAGCCTCATCTCCCTTGCTGATGCATCCAACTATGGCAGAGTCATCAGAAAACTTCTGAAGATGACAAGACTCTGTGCAGTAGTTGAAGTGCAAGGTGTAAATGGTGAAGAGAAAGGGAGACAAGACAGTCCCCTGTGGTTCCCCAGTGCTGCTGATCACTATTGTCTAGGGATAAGAATAAAAACTCACCACCTAGTGTACAATAAAAAAGGTTACTATCCAGTACACCCCACATGTCAAGATTTTGTTCCCATAAGCCTCTTATTTAATTTTCCACTTTAATTTTCATTCTGCAAAAACTGCCAAGTTCCCTCTCTACACCCACTATGCTCACTGACATTTTTCTTCATTTCTGCGAATTTACCATTGTAGGATTCGCATCAGTCTCCAAATTTCAAAGCAGCAGGAAGTCTTGAGTGCTCTTTGGGGAACAGTTTTAATTCGGCACAAAGATCTATTATCCTGCCAGCTGTGTGAAATTATGGGACAGTTTCAAGCATTTATTGTAGCTTACCACCACAAGGAATATCAACACTTCAGAACGGAGAATTCAAGGAAAATATTTAAAATACCAATGATAAGTAATTCTCATTCTTAGTTACGTGCCAAAAGACATATTGCAATACTTCAATATTTATAAAAGAACAATAATTGTGTTTTCTAAACCACAAATTTCTCAGCCTTATCAAGGCTGCAATATTTTACATTGACTACTCTTGTAGATTAAAATTGTTCCAAATTTGTTTCTACAAATTATACTGCAGGTGATTTACGTGAATGGAATATCAACAAATACAAATGAGCTGCATTCCTACAGACAACAGCTAACAGAATAAAATAAAACTGACCACCAAGTATTCTACATTCTCTGCCAGGGGTTTTGAAGTAAGTTTAATGGCATTCTCGGTGGCACAATACTGGGTGGCCTCTCTTCCTTTTATCCCAAATGTAAATTACGAAAATTTAATCAGAAGCACCGATGGCATTCTCGGTGGCACAATACTGGGTGGCCTCTCTTCCTTTTATCCCAAATGTAAATTATGAAAATTTAATCAGAAGCACCGATAGGAAGAAAAAAACAAAGACAGAAGAGTGTCACTTCCTTCACAATTGGTTAGAAGGAAGAAAGCAGAAACTAGAAATTAAGGACAGCTTCTCAGAGTGGTTGCAACTGGGTCATGTTATCCCACAGGGTTCAATTCTTGAGGCACTCCTGTTCACTACATACATCAATGATTCAGATACAGGCCTTGGGGGAAATCTGCAGATGTTACCAAAATAGGAGGCATAGTTAATTCTTTACAAGAACAAAGGAAACTGTAAAGTGATATTAATAATATCGGAAGTGGGATGAAAGTGGCAGATTGAATCCAATGTCACCAAGTGAGAAGTGATACATTTTTGGTCAAAATATAGTAATTATCCTCTGAATGGAGGCAAATTTAATGTTTGGGAACAGCAGAGGGATTTGAGGTTGTGGATTTAAAGGACACTGAAGACAGCATTTCAGGTTGAGATGGCAGTGAAAAAAATGTAAGCAATTCCAGGTTTTATTCCAACTTTTTTCCATTGCTTTCAATCCTTCTCAGATGTGAATGCCAAAAGCAAAAGAAGCATTTCTTAGGCATCCTTTATTGACCTTGAAGAGCAGCAGTGAGCTATCCTTTTGAATTTGGTGGGAAGTAGATGAGTTTGTTTCTTGCATCTTTCAAGTGACAGAGGTCTTACGTTAAAATAAATCTTGACAAGTTGCAGAGATGCAGCAATATTATGAAGGTGGCGAAGGGATTAAATGTTTATGGTTGTGATTATGTCGATCTGCCTCTCTACCAGAAGCCTTTAGGTTCAGGCCCAGGGAATAATTGTCAAACACAGTTTACTTACAAGTACATACTGTTTATCAGCAAGGCTGCGTGCTCAGTTGAACTACAGAGCTCCAGTCACAGAGACTGGGAAAATCTGCAACCCAAGTGAGCCTAGAATACTGTTTGGAGCTGATGATATACATTGTTATCACATACATATTCTGATTGTTGCTAGGTATCCTTGGCAGCTTTCCCATGCAACAAACACTTCTTTGGTCATTAGTTATCTTTGCAACATTATTAGCCTAGCTACAAATAAGTTGGTTAGGTTTTAACCCTTTTACAGACATCCCACCCTGCAAAAACTCATTTCAGGGAGGTAGCACCATCAATTTGCGGGAGACTTCCGGGAGGGGTGGGATGTCTGCAATAGAGTAGTTCCTTAGCAGCTGGCCAGCTAGTTTAAATAACGTTGGCTATGCTAATGAACGAATGACACCTGTTAAACTCACCTCAACATGTCCTTTACACTCTTAACCCACCATGGGCAATAGAAAAGTCACTGTTGCAAACAGTGCAGCGAGCAACACTGTCATTATTTTGACCCCTATTAGGCAGGGGTACACTTTAGTGGAGTCTGGGGTGATGTACGTTTTATTTTTTTTTGGAACACTGCCATGGCGTGCTCTCGCTCGCGCTCTCTCTCTCGTGGTCACTCAAGCGCTCAGGCTTGCTTTCTCTCTCACTCTCTCTCCCTCTCTTGCTCGCGCGCTCTGGCTTGCTTTCTCTCTCACTCTCTCTCCCTCTCTTGCTCGCACGCTCTGGCTTGCTTTCTCTCTCACTCTCTCTCACTCTCTTGCTCGCGCGCTCTGGCTTGCTTTCTCTCTCACTCTCTTGCTCGCGCGCTCTGGCTTGCTTTCTCTCTCACTCTCTCTCACTCTCTTGCTCGCGTGCTCTGGCTTGCTTTCTCTCTCACTCGCGCGCTCTGGCTTGCTTTCTCTCTCACTCTCTCTCACTCTCTTGCTCGCGCGCTATGGCTTGCTTTCTCTCTCACTCTCTTGCTCGCGCGCTATGGCTTGCTTTCTCTCTCACTCGCGCGCTCTGGCTTGCTTTCTCTCTCACTCTCTCTCACTCTCTTGCTCGCGTGCTCTGGCTTGCTTTCTCTCTCACTCGCGCGCTCTGGCTTGCTTTCTCTCTCACTCTCTTGCTCGCGCGCTATGGCTTGCTTTCTCTCTCACTCTCTTGCTCGCGCGCTATGGCTTGCTTTCTCTCTCACTCGCGCGCTCTGGCTTGCTTTCTCTCTCACTCGCGCGCTCTGGCTTGCTTTCTTGCGCGCTCTCTCTCGTGGTCGCTTTCGCGCTCTCTCTTGCTTTTCTCTCACTCGCTCTCAAAAAAAAATTGATTTCTGTGATATTGTATATAATTTGTGGGCATCAGGGAGCCACTATTAATATGCGGGAGACTCCCGGAAGTTCCGGGAGAGGTGGGATGTCTGCTTTTAATTCTGCATATAATTCCTCATTCCCTCCTTTTCTCACTCCATGACAACTAGGATTATCAATGTCGGGATTATTGTACATGTTAATTTTCATATTCGTGTAAGGAGGGTGGATAAGTAACACTTGGGATAAGCCGAAGGGCTTTCCGTGTCATCGTAGTCTCCAGCCTCATTATTTTCACTTCGGTCTCTCTGGGGTCCCCTTCCTTCTAGGGGGACTCTTTGTATGAATATCCCTGTGGGTGTAGGGCAAAAGCACCAGCTGACAAGGGGCCATAAACAACAGAAAAGTGCAGTAAGTTTGAGCACTCCTGCGATGAAGATAGCATAATGTAGCAGTATACCGCTCCACCCTGCGAAGACGTCGCTGAAGGGCCACAATCCCCCTCTTGAGCTGAAGTCATGCAGGTCAGCCCCGACTTTCCAAATTTTATTTACCTCCTTTTGAATGTGAACGGAGAGAGAGGTAATGTTCTCTGATTCATCTGGGATGTAGGTGCAGCATACTTGTCTTAAGGGCCATTCGATTTTGTAAAACAGTCTATCGTAGTGCCATCATTTCAGCAGTGATGGCCCTCACCTGATTCTGGATGCCATCCACGGCCTTCGCAGTACTACTGGCCATCTCCTCCAAAACTGCGGCCAGGTTGATGATTTCCCTTGAATTGCAGTCTGCCCTATAGAAGGGGAAAGTTATCATCCAGAAGCTCTCCGGTTGTGAGATTCCTCGCTTTTGCCGTAGGAGGGAAGGGTGCTGGTCCAGGGTTTTCAGCATTTGCATGTGGGACACGGTAAGCCAGGAAGCAGCATCCCATCCAATTTCTGCTCCCTTGTTGGATGTCCCATCGGCTAGCTGTCTCTCCTGGGAGCCACAAGTAGGCCCTTTCCCTGTAAACCCATTGAGTTCCATTCAGTGGGCGCAGTGGTTCGGCCGTTGTATAATTGGCACAAGAGCTATTGCCCCAGAAAGTAAGTCCCCTTACCTTTGAAATTACAGTAGCAGATAGCATTTGCTGGTTGGTCAGATCTGACAACGGTGGAGGGCCATGATGTCTGACCTCCCCATCGGATGGCTTCTTCCAGGGGGGACGAATGTACCAACCATCAAAACAGAGGCACCCACAGTCTCCAATCACATCACAGGTGCAATTTTGAGTTTCACTAGTCTGAGTGTCATTAGAAAATGCCCAGACTGACCGTTGTTCTCTGCTGTTCAGCAGAATGGCTATTAGGGGAGCTCCTATCTTCCCATGGGGAGGAATCGCTGTACACACCCAGCAGGCAGATGAATAGCTTTCCCAGCATAACTATAGCAAAGCGCCAGGAAGGTGTTTGGTTTGGTTACTACAATACAAGTGCTTAAGATTACAAGTATAATAGCTTAGTCATTAATGCACACATTTGACATGTCCTAGATATGTCCATTTCAGAAGTCCATGTAGTTTGACTGCCATCAGAATGGTCAATAACACTTGGTAGGGTCCTTTCCAGTGAGGCTCAAGCTTCTTTCTAAGATGGTTCTTTATGGGCCATCTCTTGGGCGAACTCGATGTTCATTTTCCAGTTCCTTTCCTTCCCGGTAGGCCTCCTTCAACTCCGAATGCAAGACCTACAGAGATATGGTTAGTGCCAGGATATACCCTATAATTTGATTCAATATTTGATTCAGGTTCATCTCAGTTAATTTCGGGGTCGGCAAGGCACCTTCCAGGGGGTTTTTAACGGTCTGCCATATACTATTTCGGCTGGCAATAGACCATGTATGTCTGATAATGAGTTCTCATCGGGACAAGACTATTGGTAGCATCTTGAGCCAATTTTGACCAGTTTCCTGTCCTAATTTAGCTAATTTGTTTTTCAGCATCCCAGAAGCCCTTTCAATCAGGCCGCAGCCTGCTGTCTGTGGGCGCAACAGAGTTTCTGTTTAATACCCAGAGCCTGGCATAATTGGGTATTAATCTCATCCACAAAATGAGGGCTGTTGTCAGATACAACTTGCTCCAGTACCCCACATCTGAGAATGATTTCTTTCAACAAAATATGCCCCACGGTATCGGCTTTGTTATCTGTGGTGGGATATGCTTCAATTCATTTACTAAAAACATCAAGAATTACAAGACAATACTTATAACAGTGCAGATGCGGTAATTTGATAAAATCAAGTTGCAGTTGGTAGAAAGGGTATCTTGGCAACGGGGTATATCCCTTTGGGCATGGGGTACTTTTTCCTAGATTATGTTCTTGGCATAACAGACATCGTCTAGCAACATTCTCTGCCACTTCCTCCAAATCCGGGCATCACCATGATTCCAAACGTTGCCTTATCATTCCCTCCTTGCCAAGGTGAGTATTGGTATGCACAAAATCTACAATATAGCCCAGTATAGCTGCAAGTACACAGACCTGATGGGCAGGAGGAAGCCAGAGGTCCTCGGTCAGTGAGTAAAAACATCCAGCCGATTCCCAGATGGCTTTCTTTTTTTTCAGAGGCATCCCTCTGTAAAACATGCACATTCTCAATTCCAGGGATACCGTTTGATTCAGAAATGGGGGATTCAATTTTGCCCTGGCGATTTGTTATTTGGGAAACAATCAGTGCTCCAGTAAGGGCAGCTTGTTTTGCAGCTGAGTCAACTCCGTGGTCTCCACGGTCAATCTCAGCCATATCTTTGGTGTGTGTGCAGAGCGTTTAATAATGGCCAATTGTGAAGAAAGACAGATGACGGACAAAAGGTTGTCGATGTAAATTTTATTAGTGAGGAGGTGACATAACCCCCAGCTTTCCAAAGTTGGCTGAAGTCATGAGCGACTCCAAAGGCATATCTAGAGTCTATAAAAATATTGGCCGATTTCCCAGTGGCTAGGATGCATGATCTAGTGAGTGCAAATGTTCAGCTTGCTGCACTGAGTGAGGAGAAGGAAAGGAAGCGGACTCCACGGAAACAATAGCATAGCATGCACAGTGCTGGCCTTGGTTGTCTATAAAGGAGTCTGACCAGTTCATATTGTTGACTTTAACCTTGTCAGCCACCTTGCTGGGCAGGGCTTCGAGGAGGAGAACACAGTAGTGTGGAGACTGGTTCCCTGCTGCATACAGTGGACCTCCCAATCGTGCACAATAAATGGCATTAAAGTGTTCTAGGAAATCATCAGGGGTGTCACCTTTCCTGAGTTTACACTCTAAGACCTTAGTTACATCTATGGAGGGGGCCAGAATGTGAGACAAGGCAGCCAATATATTTTCAGTCATCCGTGGTTCGGTTTGCCTGGTCGCGATTAACTAGTCGTAGTTGCCATGTTCAAGCCGAGTGGTGAATTGTGTCTGATCAGTAGGAGTAAGGGTGGCCATAGCCAGAGGGAACAAATCTCGGGAGTTAGCGGAATAAATAGTCAGGATAATTGCAGAACCCGTGAAGTATGACCTTTTTTGTCAGGGGTGGCATTCAGTATACACTGAGTTCGGAAGGGGTCCAGGGCTTATAAATTTGCATAGTAAGTGCTTGACCCGCCACTCCGGCTTCACGGCTAGAGATCAAGAATGCTACAAGAGGTGCAGATATGATATTATGGGCAATTGACACTGAGTCTGTATCGGTCCCGGTAAAACCAATGGCCCTTGTCCAGGGGTCCAGTCCGAGAGAGGTCCAGTCTGACTGCACGTGCCGGCAGAAACAGGTATTGGGCTTCCCAACTGTTCTGGAGGAACTACATTGGTTGGTGGCAATGCAATGACTGTCGAATTGGCAACTGAGGCACCAGGGCGAGGACCATATAGGGGTGGGGAACTTGACCGTGGTAAAACAGGCGCCGATGCAGCTGTGGGTAGTACGGCAGGATTATTAGGTCGCCTTACCCAATCCCAATCATCATCAGTATCGTTTGGGGAATCAATCGGTCAGTATGTCTGGATAGAGGCAGTGTACCCCAGAATTATTTTTATTTTCCGTTTCCCTTTTCCCTTTATTCGTTCTTCCATGGCCAGTATGTCTTGTCTCTGATACAATTTCTTTCCCCGTCTCCCTTGTCTATTTCTGTCCCATTCTTCACAAATCACTCTCAACTCTTGCCAACTCTTAGGATTGCTTCTTTTGTCACGCATGTTTATTCCTCTTTGCTTAGCGTTATCAGTCCAACAATTTAATTTATGTCTGTCTTCTTTTATTTCTGCCTCTTGTCGCCACAGGTCAACCAGGCGACCATACTCTTTCGCTGCCTTCTCTTTCCATATTAAAGTTAAATCAAATGTACCTCCTGCAGGCCAATTGTCTTTTCCCAAATGGGGGTGAGACAATTGAAATGACATTTGTCTCAGTTTCTTTTCATTGTCTGGATATTTGTCTATTACTTTCTATAAAGGACTACTCCTCCCCTCTTTGTCTAAGTGCACACCCATTGTATTCCGGGGTACACGAACTGACCAACTTGATTTACTATTCCAGAGGACTCGAACCGCCCGTCTTAATTTACTATTCCGGGGGACTCAAACCGCCGTCTTGATTACTATTCCAGGGATCTCAAACCACCTGTCTTGACTTACTATTCCCTTTGGGTCCCATCAGTGAATTTTCTCTGCCAAAATGAGGGAACAAATGTAGTCGTCAGAAAGCAGAGAGGAACCAAGGTTAAAGCTTATCTTGTGGGCCCCTTCATCTCTGATTCACCCCACTTGTCTGTCCACTTATTCAATTTTGGGGAGGGGTCTACCACATATTGGGACCCTGCTCGCAGCACCAGGATGTTGACCTGCCTCTCTACCAGAGGCTTTTAGGTTCAGATGCAGGGAATAACTGTCAGACACAGTTTACTTAAAAGTCCATACTGTTAATCAGCAAGCTTCTGTGCTCATTTAAACTACAGAGCTCCAGTCACAGAGCCTGGGAAAATCTGCGACCCAAGTGAGCCCAGAATACTATTTGGAACTGCTGATATACATTGTTATCACATACATATTCTGACTGTTGCTAGGCATCCTTGGCAGCTTTCCCATGCAACAAACACTTTTTTGGTCATTAGTTATCTTTGCAACATTATTAGCCAAGCTGCAAGTAAGTCAGTTAAGTTTCAGCTCTTTGTATTCTGCATATAATTCCTCATTTGTGTGCTGATCAAACAGGTCATTTTGGTCTGCAATATTTGTGGTGATATCATATGTCATGTGACAGAGTTCGGAGTATGCACGGAACGGACAGAATGATCGAGAAGCTTGTACGTTAAACATGGCTGCTGTTCGCTGTTAAATAAAAGTTCTAGTTATGTCCTTCCAGAATATGTGTCTTTATGAGTAACCCACGGTCCGTATAAAGAACACAATATGGTGTCAGAAGTCGGTCTAGAAGAATAATTCGTTTCGCTAACATGGGAGAAGAGAAGATAATCGGAAAAAAAGAGCGCAAACTTTTTTGTTGTTGCCAACAGCTTTAAGAATGGAAGTTTTGCAACCCCCATCGACGCTTCAGCTAACTGGAAAAGTAGCTGAAAACTGGAAAAAATTCAAACAGCGTTTTGAAATTTATTTATCAGCGATCAGAGCAGAAAATAAAACGGAAAAAACGAAAACAGCAATTCTACTCCACATGATTGGGGATGACACAATTGAGGTATATAACCATTTTACTTTTGAGAATGGAGATAATTTAAATCTAAAAGCGATAATCGACAAGTTTGAAGTATTTTGTATACTGAAGCGCAATGTGATATATGAACCGTACAAATTCTTTACATGCAAGCAGAAAGCTGGTCAAACGATTGATCAATTTGTTACAGAATTAAGAAACCACAGTAAAACATGCGAGTTTGCAGAGCTGACGGACTCTCTCGTTAAAGACAGAATCGTTTGCGGCATTCTGGATAATGCTCTAAGAGAAAGACTCTTAAGAGAACCAGACGTAAACTTGGAAAAAGCTTTGATTCTCTGCAAAGCATCAGAAACCGTAAAGTCGCAGGCTAAAGAGCTTTTTATTGAGAACTGCAGCATACACACTGTGAATAACCACAAACATGTTAGAAAAAATAATGAAGTGACTACAAAACCAACAGAGAGCAAGACATCGTTTCAAAGAAAAAGACTTTGTGATCGCTGTGGGCGGCAGCACCGACCTAAAATGTGTCCAGCGTATCTGAAACTGTGCAACAACTGTGGTAAGAGTAATCATTTTTCATGTTGTTGTAGAAGTAGAAAGGAAATAAAACATGTAAATGCAGTGCTACAGTACAGAAACTGCCCAACAACAAACCTTCACGAGGATCTACTGGAGAAGCTACACGACCTCAGCCTGCTTCAGGGACCAAGCCTACAGTCCTCAGTGTCGCCTGATGCCGGTGGCCGGGGGTGGGGGTGGGGATGTTGTAAGCGGTGTGTGAGGAAGCGGAAGCCCTCCAAGCGGGCAGGGGTCCATGCTAGGCTAAAAACAAACCCTAGCTGGCTGGCTCTCCCGTCTATTCTGCTCTCCAGTGTCCGCTCTCTGGACAATAAATTGGACTACATCTGACTCCAGTGGATTACTCGGTGGGAGTACAGTCTGTTGCGCTTTCGTTTTCACGGAAACGTGGCTCAGCGACCGAGTTCCGGACACCGCATTCAGCTAGACAGGCTCATTTTGTTTCGGGCTGACAGAGATGCAACTCTGTGCGGTAAGACTCGCAGTGGGGGCATGTGTATTTACATCAACACGGAATAGTGCAAGAACTCTATGCTGGTCTCTAGTTACTGCTCATCGCTAGCAGAGTTTGTGAGTGTTAGATGCAGACTATTTTATTTACCACGGGAATTCACCACTGTCCTTATAGTTGATGTGTACATTCCCCCCAGCGCTAATGCTAAGGAGGAACTCTGTGAACCGTATGGGGCTATTAGCGAACTGCAGAACACACACCTTGATGAACTGTTTATTGTCACTGGAGATTTTAACCACGCGAACGTCAAGTCAGTGCTCCCCAAATTCCATCAGTATGTGGACTTTGCAACGAGAGAGGAGAACGCGTTGGACATGTGTCCAAGACCATCATGACATGCTCTGACCAGAAGCCATGGATGACCGCGGAGGTGCGTGCGTTGCTGAGGACCCATGACTCCGTGTTCAGAGCAGGCGACAAGGCAGCCCTAACAACAGCGAGGGCCAAACTGTCCTGGGCCATCAGAGAGGCAAAGCGTGCACGCGGCCAGCGAATCCACGGCCACTTCCAGGACAGTGGCAACACGTGGAAGGGCATTCAGGACATCACCAACTACAGGACAACATCACCTGCCTGTGCTAGTGATGGCTCCCTCCCAGATGCGTTGAACAACTTCTTTGCTCGTTTCGAGGCAGAAAATGACGTGGTGGCGAGGAAGACCACTCCTCCTCCCAATGACCAGGTGCTGTGTCTTACCGTGGCCGATGTGAGGAAAACTCTATGCAGGGTCAACCCACGGAACGCTGCTGGACCGGACAATATTCCTGGCAGAGTGCTCAGAGGATGTGCAGACCAGCTGGCAGATGTTCTCACTGACATCTTCAACATTTCCCTAAGGAGCGCCATCGTTCCTACGTGCTTCAAGGCCGCCACCATCGTCCATCGTCCCCATGCCGAAGAAGTCTTCAGTGTCCTGCCTCAACGACTACCATCCCGTTGCACTCACATCCATCATCATGAAGTGTTTCGAGAGGCTCGTCATGAGGCACATAAAGACCCTGCTGCCCCTCACTGGACCCCCTGCAGTTCGCTTATCGTCCCAACCACTCAACAGCCGACACCATCGCCACCACCCTCCACCCAGCCCTCACCCATCGCAAGACCCTGCAGCAGATAGTGAGGTCAGCTTAGAAGATGATCAGGGTCTCTCTTCCCGCTATTACAGACATTTACACCACACACTGCACCCACAAAGCTAACAGTATTGTGAAGGACGCCACGCACCCCTCATACAAACTCTTCTCCCTCCTGCCACCTGGCAAAAGGTACCGAAGCATTCCAGCTCTCACAACCAGACTGTGCAACAGTTTCTTCCCCCAAGCCATCACACTCCTCAATACTCATGAGTCTAGACCGACATCTACATCATTTATTATTATATTGTAATTTGTCCTCGACTGTGCCTATTGTCTTGTTTATTAATTATTGTACCGCCCTGCACTGTTTTGTGCACTTTATGTAGTCCTGTGCAGGTCTGTAGTCTAGTGCAGTTTTTATGTTGTTTTACGTAGTCTAGTGTAGCCTTGTGCTGTCTCACATAGTCCAGTGTGGTTTTGTGTTGTTTCACGTAGCACCAGGATCCTGGAGGAACGTTGTTTCATTTTTACTGTGTACTGTACCAGCAACTTATGGTCGAAATGACAATAAACTTGATTTGATTTGGCTTGAAAATGAACGTGAGGAATTTTATATAGATGTGCTTTGTGGAAACAAACAAAGTAAGAAAGACTGAACTATTTCATTGCAAGAGAACCAAAACAATATTCTGTTTAAACTGAATACTGGAGCACAAGTAAAGGTTCTTGTAGAATCTGAGTTTAATGCATTAAAGCCAAGACCAAAGTTACATCAGACAAATATAAAAGTGACTGGGTATTCAGGTGCAGACATTCCAGTTAAAGGAACATGTGTGGTAAAAATATCACACAAAAATATGGTGCACACGCTTTCATCTGTGGTCGTGCCAAAAAATGTACAGTCAATGCTTGGTTTATCTGCCTGTGAGAGACTGAAGCTGGTGAAAAGAGATTTAGTCCTGGACAGTGACACAGAGTCAGAATACAGTAACTAGATAAAAGAGCAAGAGAGAACAGAATTTGATTCCAATGCGGCAAAAGTAAAAGAAGTCATAAAGAAAGACCCATCTCTTCGTTGCCAGCATCTGACAAAGCATTGCCACCAAAACCAAACTTGCCAGTACAGTACAATACTAATCTGAAGCCAAACAGTGACAAGGATCAGGATCCAACTGAAGAAGTGAAAGCACAAGTGAAGGAATTGAGTTTTATTGAAATGATGAAGTCTCAGCATAAAAGAGATTACACAGTTAATGAATGAGTTAGATGAAGAAAAGAAGATTCATATTTCATTACATGGAAGTGAAAGGAATTAAGAAAGTTACAGTACTTGAAGATCCATACATGGTCCAGATCATACATGGTCCAAACAGAAGAATGAGCACTGTTTCCATCCAGGGGGTCAGTGTGGACATGGTGGAGGATTACAAGTACCTGGGGATACGAATTGACAATAAACCGGACTGGTCAAAGAACACTGAGGCTGTCTACAAGAAGGGTCAGAGCCGACTCTATTTCCTGAGGAGACTGAGGTCCTTTAACATCTGCCGGACAATGCTGAGGATGTTCTACGAGTCTGTGGTGGCCAATGCTATCATGTTTGCTGTTGTGTGCTGAGGCAGCAGGCTGAGGGTAGCAGACACCAACAGAATCAACAATCTCATTCATAAGGTCAGTGATGTTGTGGGGATGGAACTGGACTCTCTCACAGTGGTGTCTGAAAAGAGGATGCTGTCTAAGTTGCATGCCATCTTGGACAATGTCTCCCATCCACTACATAATGTACTGGGTGGGCACAGGAGTACATTCAGCCAGAGACTCATTCCACCGAGATGCAGCACAGAGCATCATAGGAAGTCATTCCTGCCTGTGGCCATCAAACTTTACAACTTCTCCCTTGGAGGGTCAGACACCCTGAGCCGATAGGCTGGTCCTGGACATTTCATAATTTACTGGCATAATTTACATATTACTTTTTAACTATTTATTACTATTTTCTATTACTATTCTATTATTATTTATTATTTCTATGACTATTACTATTTACTATTTCTATTACTATTTATTATTTATGGTGCAACTGTAACGAAAACCAATTTCCCCCGGGATCAATAAAGTATGACTATGACTAAGAAATTGCAAAGACCTCAAGAAAGAGCCAACTTCAGAGTTTCAGTTATCTAATGCAGATGTGTTTTGATTAATGTTGCTAATTGTTTTTCTTTTTAAGAAAAGGCAGATGTGGTGATATCATGTGCCACGTGACAGCGTTTGGAGCATGCGCGGAACTGACAGAATGATCGAGAAACTTGTATGTTAAACATGGTTGCAGCTTGCTGTTAAATAAATGTTCTAGTTATGTTCTTCCAGAATATGTGTCTTTATGAGTAACCTATGGTACGTATAAAGAACACAACAATACTGACTTGTGAATTGTGGGTGATGGATAAAATGCAAAAAGCCAAAAGCCAGAATTGGAAAGGTACAAAACAGATTCACTGAGATACCATCTGATTCTAGGAATTACAAAGCCTGGTTTAACTATCTGTTCCTTTTTCCGAGCAAAGAGTATAGAACTCTAAAAGGATGAAAGGGAAAGTAGACAAGGGATTTTTTATACAAGATTAAATGTCCAAAATTTGAAGAGAAGTGAAATATCTTTACACAGATTTGCAAAGCTCCCAAAGGAGGCTGAATTTGGGGGGGGGGGGTGGCGGGGGAGAGAAATGGAATGACATTAACTAATGTGAAGAAGATCGCTTGTTCTGAAGTTAAAGGCTTTTACATACTTCACTGGTTTGTATGGTACATTTCTGCATTTTAACATCTAAGTATTTCTCTCAATATCAGTATATAAGATGTCATTTAGGGATGTCATCACAGATTAGCTTTGTATTCTATTAAAATGAAGTTTTAGAGGCATGTGCAGAAACAGCCAATTCTCCATCAGCCAAATCATGTTCTTTGTTAAGTTTGATCTATCAAAGACAAAAATTAGACAGAATAATAATAAAAACTTCTAATAAAATGGCATCACTTACAAAAGTTTACATTTTGTACTTTATATCAGTTAATCTTATGAGTTTGACATATCAGTTTTCCACACCAATATCATTTCTGCCTCACATTGGTAATAGTTCTATAAATTGACCAATCAAAATTTTATTTTATTAGTTTCAAAAGTTGCTTTAGTCCCTGTTGTTCACCTCTATGCTTATTTTACATGATAATTAACATAATTCAGTAATCTTAGCATACTGGAAGCCACTAGTGACCCATTTTGTAGGGGGTATTGATACATGAAAGAAGGATGTCTATGCTTTGGGGACAGAAAAGATTGCCAATACATGGAAGTATGAAGGGAGTTTGATAAGGTTGGTAAGTGAAAGGTGGAACCAGATGGGGAGGGGATGATGGGCAGATGGAACCAGAAGCTACCAACTTCAGGTGAACTTAAAAACAATTTGCCAGGCATAAAATCTAACTGTGCAAATATTTAAATTAGAAATATTTTACAAGATGACAGCAAAATACAAGATAATATCCCCTGGATCAGAAGCAATTTGACTCTAATTCACTGAGCTGACAACAGGAGGAGGATGGCAGCATCACAGTACACACTGCTTTATCAGATATACGGCAGTTTTCAAGGGCCAGTGATACTAATTTTAAAGCAGTTATACTGTGAAAGCCACTATTTTCTAGAAGATAATTATATCACAAATAAGAAACTAAGGCATGCAATAAATTCCCTTGTTGATCTGACAAGGTTGGTAGACAAGAGATCATCCACCCCTGCTCAGAAGAATACACATATTGATGCCAAAGTTAAGAAGCATGTAGAAAGAATACTGTTACCTAGCAACTCTTATTATAGCTGCATTAAAATTACTACAGCAAGCATCATGTGCCAAAACTGTAAACTACATCTAATAAGGTCACCACAAATTATTTCACAATCTTAAAAGATTGTGGCAATTATTTATCAGCTGTTGATTACATTAAGCTGTTTTTAAACTATTTCAGCAAAATAAATAGCTACTTGCAAGAACAGTTACACCAGCCTTAAGCACATCTCCAAGTAAATGGATTTTTTGATAATGTTTATAATGAGCAGATTGTAAAGTATCTCAGAGTTTCAAATTGAAAATGTGAGGGAAAATTAGTTTCAGAGAAATCTGATAAGTGCTACAATAGAAAGAAATGCAGAATAAAGACATTCATTTTTGCACTAAACATCATATTAATGAATACCATGCTGTTTAAATTAGATCCCAATTCACTTAACAAAAAAAATCAACCAATTCCACTTATTTTTACTTTTAAAAAAATAAGCAGTTTAGTCATGCCTTGGGTATCAGAAATGAACACGAGGATGGTGATTGCAAAAATAAAGATTTGGAGTTATTGGTTAGAACAGTCGTTAACTCTGAGGTGAAATATTTGTTCAAAATATTTACATATTTCCTGAAAAATATTCCATAGTTGAAATGTACATTAACTTATTGCATCTCCTTCAGCATCATAACAGGTGTACTATATGACCACAACAATAGAAAACCACAGAGGAAAAAAACATTGCTTAGGAGCTACAGGAGTAGGTATATTTTACATCAAAACAAATATTGGCATGGAGGAAAGTCAGCAGATTTTGCTTTTTTAAAAAGTCAAAATTTTTCTGATTTAACTGGTAGATCTGTTAAAAAGACAATTGTCTTTCAATCATCTTTCAATTGTTTCAATTGTCACAATCTGTATCAAAGTCTGGAAAATATAATGCAATCATACTCAAAATCAATCATTTCTTAATTTTCTCCATGTCTTTCTGCAATTTCCTCATTAGCTCATCAAATACAATACACAACCTATCATAGGTGATGAAACCATTTCTACCCTTTCTTTCCCCCATGCATCAAAATGTCTGTGACATTCCAAACATTACTTCATTTTGGACTTTAATCACTCGCCAATTAAGCTCCATTGCAAATCTCCAATTAGTAATTTTGTGGAAGTATGCTTTTGTATTGATCATGCTTACAAAATTCCAACCAAGTGGCACAAAAAATTTACAAGTTTACCAATTCATCGAGATAGGAGAGATGCATTCTGATACCTTTATTCTGAATAATTTTGCTTTGGTTATTGTGATTTATTTTAAATGGCCAAATCTGCAGGAATATACAGCAAATTTTGGGGTTCTTTTGGAATTCAATAAAAAAGCAACAATATTATCTTGCAATTTAATGCCAAACTATGCAAAATTGATCTACTCTGGATTGACATTAGGTTCAAACAGAAGGAAAAAATTGTCTAGAGGTCTTCCCCAACAAATGCTTAACTTATGTACACACAGTGAGCATCTGGGAGACAGGAAGATGGATTTGACAGCTGCAGGGAAACTCTGCTGGGTAGGAACTCAGTTTGAGGGTACAAGTCCAATTTACAAACTGTCCAGATAACGAACACTTCACAAAAACTCTACCATAATCTGGAGAGGACCTGTATACAGTATTCTGAACTTACTGACAATGTTAAAAAGTACAATGTAAAATTAGCACAAAATCAAAAACTGAATTAAGTGAGTGATACCTTGTTAGGATTAAACAATATGAACAATATCTCCTAGTATTTCTAGAACAAATACAAGACCCTATCAAGGCATTTAACAAGAAAAAAATTGGCAGAAACTAAGACACAAAAGTAGTTACAATGGCAAATGAGCTAAACTTTCTTCAGAAGTAGTTTCCTGTTGTTACTTTTTCTATCCCGCTGTTATAAGACTTTTGAATGTTCCTCATAGGATAAAGGTGAACTTTTGATCTACCCACTTTGTAGTAGCTGTTCTACTGTATTTGTTTTCCTTCTTTGTCACACTATATACTTCACAGTGTTTTGTTTTCATTTTATACTACCCCAATGTACTTAAACATGGAATGATCTGTCTAGATATCATGCAAACATGTTTTTCACTGTATTTCAGTACAAGGAACAAGAATAAATTTTAAGTCCACTTAATTGTTATTTAACCATACACAAATACCTATGAATACAGCCAAATGAAACAGTGTTACTGTGGGGCTAAGCTACAAAACACAGTACCAGCAATCATAAACAGCACAAGGCACACAGAGCACGGATAATATGGCAGTAAAATAAAGTCACACAAAAAATATATAGTCCTAGTTCCGGAGTCCATGAATATTGCAGTAGTCTGCAGTCAGACGCAATACAGGTTACCTTCTGCTGGGTGAACTTGGTGGGGGGAGGGGTAGCACCGCTCCACACCGCCTCCGGCGATCCTGTGACATACCCGACTCTGACGTCTCTCCCTTGGCAGCAGCAAACAGGTGACACCACGGCTTGAGGACGAGTCCTCTCTATGACCCAGGCCATGCAGGTCCCCAGCTGTCTGCCCCAACTTTCTCCAATAACCAATAAACAAATTACCAGCCAATTATTAAATCTTACATGAGAACAGAGGTTAAGTTGAAAAGGTTTAAGAAGGTAAAAGCTTAACTACCTATATTTTAAAAAATTAAAAAAATCATTCCACATAAAAAATATCATGTCATATTTCTCTGCATATGAACTATCAAGGCATAAGCACTGGCTGCCTACTCTGCCTGAGGTTTTTTGACCAAATACTATTTCCTTGTACTAACTCTCAATATCCAAAAACATATCAATCTACATCATGAAGATACTCAGTGACTAAACCTCCATAGCCCCCTTCGGTAAGAGAAAAAACAAACATTCACTATCTTCTGAGTGAAGAAATGAATTCTCATCCTAGTCCTGAATATCTACCCCTTGCTTTTAAATTGTTACCCTTGTTTCTATAAATCCTCTCCAAAAAAAACTTTTAATCACTGCAACAATTCTGTCAACCACCATTAAAAATGTATGTCTTTCAATGTTATCATCTCTCATTCTTTTAAGTTCTGAGGAATATTGGACCAACCTGCTTAGTGTCTCCTCAGGTAGCCTTATCTCATAAATGAATTACAAACACACCGTTCTCTCATGAGGAGACCAAACGTACAATATTTCAGGTGTGGTTTCACTGGGGCCCTACAAAAATTTCAGTAAGACATATTTAAATCCTTGAGCAATAAAGGCAACATGCAGTTTGCTACTTAATTGTTTGTTCCACTTAAATGTCGACTTTCAGTGATTTGTGTATGAAGATACCCAGTCCCTCTGGAAACCAACACCTTTTAATCTCCCATCATTTGAGAACTACATTTTCTACTTTTTTCTACCAAAATGGATGACTTCACATTTTTCACACCATATTCCATCCGCCATGACTTTGTCACTTATATCTCCTTGAAGCTCCTCTGTATTCTCCTCACATCTTTTCATAGGCTTAAATATCTCTATTAGATTGCTTTTCAACCTACCTTTCTTAAGAAAATGAAGAGCTTAAGAAATAATTCTTGATCGAAAAGCTATAGAACCTAGGCCACTGTACCTCCTCTGCAACTGGGTCCTGAACTTTCTAACAAGACGACGACAATCTTTGTGGATTGGAAATAACATCTGCACCTTGCTGACAATCAACACTGGTGCACCACAAGGATCTGATTAGTCCACTGCTCTGCTCTACTCCCCACCTATGACTGTGTGGCAAGGCACAGCTCAAATGCCACCCTTAAATTTGGTGATAATACAACCAATGTAGGCAGAATCTCAGATGGTGAGAAAAGGGACTACAGAAGCAAGATACACCAGTTAGTTGTGGTGTCACAACAACCACCTTACACTAAACGTTAGCAAGACCAAAGAGTTAATTGAGGACTTCCAAAAGGGTAAGATGAGGGATATAGTGAGGGATCAGAAGTGCAGACAGTGAGCAATTTCAAGTTCCTGGATGTCAATATCTCTGAGGACCTAACCTGGACGCAACATATCGATGCAGCCATAAAGGCAAAACAGCGGCTATACTTCATTAGGAGTATGAGGAGATTTGGTTTGTAACCAAAACACTCAGGAACATCTACAAATGCACCGCGGAGAACATTCTGACTGGCTGCATCACTGTCTGGTATCAGGTTGGGGGCTACTGCACCAAGATCGAAGTTGCAGAAACTTGTAAAATTAGTCAGCTCCATCATGGGTACTAGCCTCCATAGTATCCAAGACATCGTCAAGGGGTGATGCCTGAGGAATCTCATCGCCCAGCACATGCCCTCTTCTTATTGTTACCATCGGGAAGGAGGTACAGAAGCCTACAGGCACTCACTCAGCTATTCAGGAACAGCTTTTTCCCCTCTGCAATCGAATTTCTAAATGGATATTGAACCCATGAACACTTCTTTTTTTTTGCACTACAGATTTTAACTTAACGGTTTAATGGAATATATATATATATATATATATATATAAAAATACATCACACACAAACTGTAATTCAGATTTTTTTTCTATATTTATCATGTACTTCTGCTGTAAAGTTAACACATTTCACAACATATGCTGGTGATATTAAACTTGATTCTGATCCTTTTCCATTCTTACTGTCAAAATGCATGTTGGAAATAATCTGCCCATTATACATGATTATTAATGTCACCTGGATGCACCATCAGGATTGATCACTGATCCCCACATTTTTACATCATTACCAAACTAAGAAATTGTGATTTTAATTCCAGAGGTAAAAGTCACTAAAATCAATTGTTAACAGTAGTCTTCCCATAAGTTTACACATTACAAATAGCATTTACCCCTGTTCTCTGCCACATCCTGAAATCCAAGAGTAATCCATTCCTCTACATCCCCAACTCTGCTTTCTCCAACCTTAGTCACCAATTGGAAGGTACCTTATCAATAGCTTTTTGAAAATTTGAATAAAATCTATCAGCTGTTTACTCTGTTACCTCATGGTTAAGAAATACATTCTCTTTTAAAATCTATTATACCTCACGTCTCCTCATATTCTCCAAAGGGATTCCATTACTTTCCTTACCACTGAAATAAACCTTTTCCATCTCTAAATCCCTGGACAAGATCCCCAACTTACTTCTATGTACCATACTGACAAATCTCACATCTCTGTCACTGCATATTTTCCAGAAAAATTATTAAATATATGCAGTATCTTTTCCCGAGGTTCTTTTGAAATGTATGAATGAAATCCACCTGGACCAGGAATCGTATCCTTAAAACTTGATTAACATATTCAATATATCCCTTCTTCCTTTTTTTTAAATGTACTCTTTTCATTACCCGTCTCATTATCCTATGGCATGTCCAACTCTTCTTAAAATAATGACTGTATATTCCAACCATTTTCCTACTGCAGGTAGTACTACGCTGCCTATCCTTTAATGTCTCTATTCCTATTCCAACCTCTATTTAAATTAATGTTTCTAAATGATTTTACCTTTATTATATTCCTTGACAATTTTAGTACTTCATTTCTACCTTCCTCCTTCTCTTGTGATGTCTTTTTAATCTGCAATGTATCTCTTTTCTTACACTTAATTGGCCCCATAAATCTTTATTCATCCACAGAGTTGTGTTTAGGTTGTGCCTTCCTAATATTTACTTTTTCCCTCCAAAACTGCTGAACAACTTCAAATGCTTCATAAGAACAGAGACTTGGATGGCTCAGGGACAGGAATGGTTACTTCAAGTGCCGGGTTTTAGATGTTTCAGAAAGGACAAGGAGGGAGGCAAAAGAGGTGGGGGCATGGCACTGTTGAGCAGAGATAGTGTCAGGGCTGCAGAAAAGGTGGATGTCGTGGACGGATTGTCTACGGAGTCTCTGTGAGTGGAGGTTAGGAACAGCAAGGGGTCAATAACTTTACTGGGTATTTTTTGTAGGCCACCCAATAGTAACAGGGATATCGAGGAGCAGATAGGGAAACAGATCCTGGAAAGGTGTAATAATAACAGAGTTGTCGTGGTGGGAGATTTTAATTTCCCAAATACCAATTGGCATCTCTCTGGAGCGAGGGGTTTAGATGGGGTGGAGTTTGTAGGTGTGTTCAGGAAGGTTTCTTGACACAATATGTAGATAAGCCTATAAGAGGAGAGACTGTACTTGATTTGGTATTGGGAAATGAACCTGGTCAGGTGTCAGATCTCTCAGTGAGAAAGCATTTTGGAGATAATGATCGTAATTCTATCTCCTTAACAATATAGCATTGGAGAGAGATAGGAACAGACAAGTAAGAAAGTGTTTAACTGCAGTAAGGGGAATTATGAGGCTATCAGGGCAGGAAATTGGAAGCTTAAACTGGGAACAGATGTCCTCAGGGAAAAGTACGGAAGAAATGTGGCAAATGCTCAGAGGATATTTGGGTGGAGTTCTGCATAGGTACGTTCCAATGAGACAGGGAAGTAATAGTAGGGTACAGGAACTGTGGTGTACAAAGGCTGTATAAATCTAGTCAAGAAGAAAAGAGAAACTTACAAAAGGTTCAGAGAGCTAGGTAATGTTAGAGATCTAGAAGATTATAAAGCCAACAGGAAGGAGCTTAAGAAAGAAATGAGTAGAGCCAGAAGACGCCATGAGAAGGCCTTGGCGGGCAGGATTAAGGAAAACCCCAAGGCGTTCTACAAGTGTGTGAAGAGCAAGAGGATAAGACTTGAAAGAATAGGCCCTATCAAGTGGGAAAGCGTGTATGGAACTGAAGGAAATAGCAGAGGTACTTAATGAATACTTTATTTCAGTATTCACTATGAAGGATCTTGGTGATCGTAGTAATGACTTGCAGCGGACTGAAAAGCTTGAGCATGTAGATATTAAGAAAGAGGATGTGCTGGAGCTTTTGGAAAGCATCAAGTTGGATAAGTCGCCAGGACTGGATGACATGTACCCCAGGCTATGGTGGGAGGCGAGGGAGGAGATTGCTGAGCCTCTGGCGATGATCTTTGCATCATCAGTGGGGACGGGAGAGGTTCCCGAAGATTGGAGGGTTTCAGATGTTGTTCCTTCATTCAAGAAGGGAGTAGAGATAGCCCAGGAAATTATAGACCAGTGAGTCTCACTTCAGTGGTTGGTAAGTTGATGGAGAAGATCCTGAGAGGCAGGATTTATGAACATTTGGAGAAGTATAATATGATTAGGAATAGTCAGCATGGCTTTGTCAAGGGCAGGTCATGCCTTATGAGCCTGACTGAATTTTTTGAGGATGTGACTAAACACATTGATGAAGGAAGAGCAGTAGATGTAGTGTACATGGATTTCAGCAAGCCATTTGATAAGGTACCCCATGCAAGGCTTATTGAGATAGTAAGGAGGCATGGGATCCAAGGGGACATTGCTTTCTGGATCCAGAACTGGCTTGCCCACAGCAGGCAAAGAGTGGTTGTAGATGGGTCATATTCTGCATGGAAGTCAGTGACCAGTGGTGTGCATCAGGCATTTGTTCTGGGACCCCTACTCTTCGTGATTTTTATAAATGACCTGGATGAGGAAGCGGAGGGATAGGTTAGTAAGTTTGCTGATGACACAAGGTTGGAGGTGTTGTGGATAGTGTGGAGGGTTGTAAGCAGTTACAGCGGGACGTTGATAGAATGCAAAACTGGGCTGAGAAGTGGCCGATGGAGTTCAACCCAGTTAAGTGTGAAATGGTTCATTTTGGTAGGTCAAATATGATGGCAGAATATAGTATTAATGGTAAGACTCTTGGCAGTGTGGAGGATCCGAGGGATCTTGGGGTCCGAGTCCATAGGACGCTCAAAGCAGCTGCGCAGGTTGACTCTGTGGTTAAGAAGGCATACGGTGTATTGGCCTTCATTAATCGTGGAATTAAATTTAGGAGCCGAGAGGTAATGTTGCAGCTATATAGGACCCTGGTCAGATCCCACTTGGAGTACTGTGCTCAGTTCTGGTCGCCTCACTACAGGAAGGATGTGGAAGCCATAGAAAGGTTCCAGAGGAGATTTACAAGGATGCTGTCTGGATTGGGGAGCATGCCTTATGAAAACAGGTTGAGTGAACTCAGCCTTTTCTCCTTGGAGCAATAGAGGATGAGGGCTGACCTGAGAGAGGTGCATAAGATGATGAGAGGCATTGATTGTGTGGACAGTCAGAGGCTTTTTCCCAGGGCTGAAATGGTTGCCACAAGAGGACACAGGTTTAAGGTGCTGGAGAGTAGGTACAGGGGAGATGTCAGGGGTAAGTTTCTTACAGAGAGAGGGGTGAGTGCGTGGAATGGGCTGCCGGCAACGTTGGTGGAGGTGGATACGATAGGGTCTTTTAAGAGACTTTTGGATAGGTACCTGGAGCTTAGAAAAATAGAGGGCTATGGGTAAGCCTAGTAATTTCTAAGGTAGGGACATGTTAGGCACAACTTTGTGGGCCGGAGGGCCTGTATTGTGCTGTAGGTTTTCTATGTTTCTAACATAAGAATTAGGAGGAGTCGGCCATCTGACCCATTGAGCCTGCTCTGCCATTCAGTAAGATCATGGCTGATCTGGCCATGGACTCAGATCCACCTACCCAACTTTTCCCCCATAATCCATAATTACTCTGCAAAACAAAAATCTATCGAGCTGTATTTTAAATATAAATAATGAGATAGTCTCCACTGCTTCACTGGGCAGAGCATTTCAGATTTACAACTCTCTTGGAAAAGCAGTTTCTCCTCATCTCTGTCCAAAATCTAACCCCTAAATCTTGTGGCTATGACCCAGAGTTCCAGTCTCACCTACAAGTGGAAATAACCTGCTGACTCTAGCCCATCTCTTTCATGATTTTACACATTTTCATAAGATCTACTCTCATCCTTCTGAATTCCAGCATATAGCAACTCCCTCACTTCATTGCAGTCTCACTTCTTTTGGCATATTACACTGATAATAGATCAAACTATTGCAGTCACCATTTGTTTGAGAGTTCTTTATTCATGTTCTTTATAACTGGTTGCCAATATTACTGTCCATTCTGCCTTCCAAAAGCTATCATTAGTCTCTCAAAATCAGTTTATCTCCATTCTATTAATCTGTTTTTTATCATAACAATGTTGTCCTCTATTAGTTTTAGTATATAATACAGCGGCCATCGTTGCTTATATGTTCCCCCTATTTTAACTTTTTTTAAAATTCACTCTGGTTCATTCCCTATTATTAAATCCACTTGCAAATCCTCACTTTTTAAATTTCAGTGTCTAATATACATTGTAGGAATTCTCATATTCTTTACATGCCTATATCAGGATTGTTAAAAACTTTTGATGATTGATTTTTTAAAAATCTTTTTAAATTCATTTTGCTATTTTTACTAAATATTTCATGTCTCTTACGTTGAGGTGATTGAAAACTATACTGATTAATTGACCACTTAGCAACCTTATCTCTATCTAAGTTGATTCTATTTTGTCTTTCCGTTCAATAAGACCTTTTCCTCTAATCCCTTTATGTTCTTTCTCATAAACACTGCTTCTCCACCTCCCATTTTCCTAAGTACGTTCAACTGGCAATCCTCAATTCCCATCTGATTTTTGTGTGCTTACTGCTAAAATCCACAAAGATACACTTTTCACTTAGATTACCAACATCATTTTACTTCACTTCTTCAACTTTAATAATGAAAAGCTTGTATCAGCAAATATATTTTTGAACTAAAGGCTGCATGCTGTGACTATTAGTATTGGTTTATTATTGACACATACTGACACATAGTGAAAAACTTGTCTTGTATACTGTTTATGCAGATCAGATCATTACACAGTGTATTGAATTATAGAGAACTAGTCACCAAAAACAGCTTTATGCATAGAAATTAAGGGTGGGGAATTAGCTCCAATAATTGGAGAAAAGCAACTACTGAAAAATCATAGAGGGAACACAACTTCAAAATTTTTGCTCTTCTTTTGCACTACAGTCGACCTTCAATAATCCGACTACCCGTAATCCAGTTCCTTTGATAATCCGGCACTGATTATGCTTAATGTGATCCTTCTGTAATTCGGCATTTTCACTAATCTGGCACTCCTCAGGTCCCAATGGTCCCAGATTAGTGAAGGTCGACCTGTATTTAAAATTTTATACATTTCTTATGATAATTCATACTATATTTATATATTGCACAGTACTGCTGTTGTTGCAAAACAACAAATTTATTGACATACGTCAGTGCTATTAAACAATTCTGATATTAATTTCATACAACTTACTTCATTCTCTTAATGCTGTAGGTGGGGCTTGGATATTGTGTAAGTTATGGAAGTGATACAGTTCAAAAGTAATGCACTGTGAAGCACTTTTGCATGCTTTGAGATGCTGAGAGTCCCAAGTGCAGACATAAAGGAAACAAGGATTTAAAGACTAAATTTATATAATGGAATATGGAAAGAAATGGAATAAGCTAAGAAAGCATAAGAATCAAGTTTTTTAAATGCTAAAAAGAACGGAGATTCTGAAACTAATCTCCAATTGTTTTGATGATTCTAGCTTCAAGCTCAATAGTATACAAGACAAGCAGCCCACCATCCGCAATCAATCACTGAACTCCTTCACCAACACACAATAGCAGCAGTTTGTACCATATACATGATGCACTGTAGCAACTCACCTAGGCAACATTTTCCAAAACTGCAATGTCAACCAGCTAAAATGGACAAGGGCAGCAAAAGTTTAGGAACACTGCCATCTGGAACTTGCCCTCCAAGCCACACAGCATTCTCATTTGCAATTATATTGTTATTTCTTCAATTTTGGTCAGAATCTTGGAACACTCTTCTACACAGCATTGTGAGCAGCCCCATAACTCAAGAACTGCAGCAGTCACCACAACCTTTTCAAGAGCAACTAGGGAACAACAATTAAATGGTGACACCCTTGTTCACTCATCCCTCCCACCAATACCTCTTCACCTACCTACTCCTGCAACAACGTTAAGTGTTACACCTGCCCCTAACTCTACACCACCACCCCCTTACCACCGTCCAGGGCCCTAAAGAGTCCTTCCGAAATGCTGTCTGTCCTTTTCTCTCCACAGATACTGACTGATTCACTGTTCCTCTAGCTCTTTTGTTTGTTGCTCAAGGAAAATTAAATGCTGGTATAGTCTGTGAAGCCCAAATCCCTGGAATGAATGTGTATAACTGCATTAATAAAAATCACCCAATAATACACATACAGCATTCACAAAATGCTGAAGGAACTCAGCAGGTCAGGCAGCATCGAGGAAATGAATAATAGTCAATGTTTCAGGTGAAACCCTTGTTTGGGTCCTGAAGAATTTTGTGGGTGTTGCTTTAGATTCCCAGCATCTGCAGGCTTACATGTGTTCATGATTTGGTGCACATACAGGGTTAATTTCTACAAAAGTTCAGTCTTGTCACAGCTGATATTTTGCTCAATGTTGTCTATTAAGTGCTGCCACACTCCACTATCTCCTATGAGACTGGAGTTTATGAATGTTGATTTAACTTTCTGATATGTCAAACACTGAGAATAAAATGAGAATTAATAAACAATATTACTACAACCCAAGTAGCTCTTAATTCCTGATTAGGCAGAACGTTTTCAATGTTGAAGAAACTGAATCTCCTACTCAATGATAGTGAAAAAGAACCACTATATGGACTTCAGCAATTTGAGACAATCTACTCTCTCCTTTGGAGTGCAACTTAAAAGAGCACTAAA
This sequence comes from Mobula hypostoma, assembly GCF_963921235.1. Lineage (NCBI taxonomy): Eukaryota > Metazoa > Chordata > Chondrichthyes > Myliobatiformes > Myliobatidae > Mobula > Mobula hypostoma. The sequence goes on from NC_086107.1 coordinate 11,627,492, forward strand.
TTTGCTCACATCTCTGAACAAACTACCAATGTAATTCATAAACATGAGAAATTCTGCAGCTGCATAAGAGATGGCCACGGACTGACATGTCAGAACTGGAATCGGAATTAAAATGTTTGGCCACTGGGAAGTTCCATTTTTGGTGGATGGACTGGGGGTGCTCAATGAAGTGGTCCCCAATTTAAGACAGGTCTCAGCAATGCAGAAGAGGCGACATCGAAAGAACCAGACACAATAGATGACCCCAGCAGATACACGGGTGAAGTGTTGCCTCACCTGAAGGGATTGTTTGAGGCGTTGAATGCAGCTGATGGAGGAGGTGAATGGGCAGATGTAGCACCTTGGCCTCTTGCAGGGATAAGTGCCAGTAGGAAGATTAGTGGGGAGGGATAAATGGACAAGGAAATCACGGAAATAGCGATCCTTGTGGAAAGCAGAGAGTACATGGACTGTTCTGGGCTTCTTTCTTATTAAAATAATCAACCAGTTTCCCACCACCACCCCCCCCTCCTCCATCTGGCAGAACTGGTCCTCGCCCTCAACAATTTCTCTTTTGACTCCTCCCACTTTTTCCATTCTCAAGAGCACCCACATGGGCCTCAACTGACCCTGCCATTTCACTGACTATGTAGAACAGTCCATGGTCCAAGCCTTCCACGGGAATGCTCCCCAACTCTTTCTTCGCTATACTGATGACTTCATTAGTGCTGCTTCATGCACCCATGCTGAGTATCAACTTTGCCCTTAGATTCACTTGGTCTATTTCTGATACCTCTCTCCCCTTTCTCAAACTGTCTCCATCCCTGGAGATAGAAAGTCAACTGACATCTTTTATAAAGCTACTGATTCCCACAGCTATCTTGACTATACCTCTTCCCACCCTGTCTCCTGTAAAAATGCTATCCCCTTTCCTCTCAGTTCCTTCGTCCCTGCTGCACGTTCCCCAGGATGCGCTTCCCTTTCTAGAACAGCAGAAATGACCTCCGTCTTCAAACGACAGGGTTTTCCTTCCTCCACCTTTGATGCTGCCTTCACCCACATTGCCTTCACTTCCCAGACATCTGCACTCACCCCACCTTCCTGCAGCCTTAACAGTGATAGAGTTCCTCTTGTCCATACAAACCACCCCATGAGCCCCTGCATCCAACATATTATTCTCCACAACTTCCGCCAAGAGGACCCTACCACCAAACATATCTTTACCTCCCCCCTTCTCTACACTTTCCACAGGGATTGCACCCTCCAGGATTGTCTTGTCCATCCATCCCTCCTGGCTCATCCCTACAAGCAGCTAAAGTGTTACATCTACCCATTCATCTCTTCCCTCACCTCCATTCAGGGTCCCAAACAGTCCTTCTAGGTGAGGCAACACTTCGCCTGCAAATCTGCCGGGGGCCGTCTATTGCGTCTGATGCTCCGGATGCGGCCTCCTTGACATAGGTGAGACCCGTTGGGGGACCACTTTGTTGAGCACCTCCACTCCATCCAGAACTTCCAAATGGCCATTCCTGTTGCAATTGTTGGTCCATATGCCATGATGAGGACCCATCAGGATGGACAAGCAACATCTTATATACCTTCTAGATAGCCTTCAATCAGATGGCATGATTTGTCCTTTTGGTAAAAAAAATATTCCCTCCCCCCACCCATTTCTTCTATTGCCCACTCTGGCCTCTTACCTGTCTGTCACCTCCCTCTGGGTAGCCCCCTCCTTCCCCTTCTCCTAGGGTCCACTCTCCCTTCTATTAAATTCCCTCCTCCCCAGCCCATTATCTTTCCCTATCTTTAGCTGTCACCTTCTAGGCATTCCCCCCTTCCCCTCCCTCTTCCTTTTTTTTCCCGGATGTTCCCCCTTCCTTATCAGTCCTGACGAAGGGTCTAGGCCCGAAATATCAACTGTTTATTCATTTCCATATATGCTGCCTGACCTGCTGGTTCTCTCCAGCATTTTATGTTTCTGGGTATTTACTATTCACTCCATACAAAACATAATCAGCTTATAATAAAGAACAGTTATTCTCCACTTGAACCATTTGCAAGTAGGAAGAAAAACTCAATAGTCATACAACATGAAAACAGGTCCTCATCCATGCTAACCATAGTGCACAGCAAACTAGTCCCACCGGCCCATATCCCTCTAAACCCTTTCCATCCATGTAATTATCCAGACATCTTAAGAAAGTTGTACTGTACCTGCCTCAACTACTTCCTCTGTCAGATCATTCCACATATGCACCATTCTATGTGTGATGAAGTTGCCCTTATATTCCTGTTGAATTTTTCCTCTCTCACCTTAAACACGTGCCTTCCGCAAATTTCCTTCCAGTTTCTAGTTTTCCACAAATATGCATTCTACCATCTTTACTCATCTAAATCTATCATAGACCCTCCTGTTTATTTTATTCCCTTTAAGTACATCTGAACTATTTGCTTCAACCACACCCCAAGACAGGGTACTACATTCACACTAATATTTTGTTAAATTTCAATCTGAGTTCCCCACTGGATTTCTTAGTGAGCATTTTACACTTATGTCCTCCAGATACTCTCTTCCGAACCAGCGGAAACATCTCCTCTGCTGCAGCACTCCGCCTTCCTTTCTCATAAGTTAAGAGACCCAAGTCCATTCTTCCTTTCCTGAAATGTATTCTTTAATTTTTCAGCTACCATCCTTGTTAATCTTAACTGCACCTATTCCACAGTTCCTTATGCTTTTTTATAATATGGCAAAAATGATTGGCGACTGTAATCTGCATGGTTCAACCGAGGTTCTCAAGATGGGTTAAACATAAAATATCTTCCTTTCAACTCTGTGGCTCTAAGTTCCAAGCCAATCCCTCACATTAGTACAAAATATCCAGCTGAAATGACAAAACTTCTCTAGTCAGTATTAAGCTGAAATTTATCCACATGAATTTAATTAACCTTGTAAACTAAAATCGCACAAGTTCTTAATTATAATCTAATTCTCTCTCATCCCAAAGCATAAACAGCTTTTAAGCACTGCAGTTTTTTTTAAAGTACAGATACAATTAAATGAACTGTTAACACATTTCAAGGTTGACTACTTAAGAAAAGTATGAACTGTATGAAGCCCAACAATTACTTGCACTCATTAGCATCTTTTGCATGGTACATTTCAAGGGGCTTCACATAAGTAGAAAATAAAATCTGTCAAATGAAATTCAGATTTCATTAGATGAGCCATTACAGTTACATGCAGCATTTTGTTTCCGTCATCTAAGGAAATTACAACTTTCTCATCTATTTATTTTCAGACCTTGAACTATTGTTATAGTAAGAAGTCGAGACTATAACAATGGTTATCATCCAGACTAATTAACAATTGCACTGTGCCCAAAAGTCAAAAGACTGCTGGTGAAAAAGGAATCATGAAAAGTCAACAATAATGAAAGAAAGCAATTATTAAGAGATTTCACCATTTGAACATCAGCTTATATATACACATGCAAAACACTTTGAAGGTATGTAATACTTTCTGTTCTTAGAAAATATTTTCACATTTTCTCCAAGGATTTTTCATTCATAGTACACATCCATCATTCTTAGTCAACACTTGTCAAAATGATTTACACTTAAAGTGTCAAGATGATGGAATATTCAGAATAAAGAACTGATACTTTGAGCAAGGCAAGGGGGCAATTTGAGCAGGAGACAGTGAGTACTTACAGGGGAGAAAAAGCTATTCATTGCTTTTAAACCGCTTGCAGCAGTGCAAGTTTAACAATGCTCTCAAACCAGTTCGTTCAAAATCAGATGTGGAATAATTATACTTAATTGTAGAGATTTTAAGGCAGATATTCTGTCACAGCATTACATGTAAAGAGAGTAAACAAAGACATTTTTCCATCACTGTTGCCTTAATCATCATACTTTGAGTTATTCACTCCATGGTCATTATTCACCTTACCATCACCACCTTTTCCTAGCGTTCTTTGTCTATTTCAAAACTGGCCAGTTATGCTTTAAGTCATCCACCTGTTCTCCTTTCTTCATAGTACCTGCCAGGTATGGAGAGCCAACATAGCAGACAACACAGCAAAATTACTCAATAACTAGTTATTTTATCCGCTTGGCCTGGTCTCATTACATCACAAACATAACCTTTGTCCTGTGCATCCAACTCGTCACTTTCTCTGCAACTTAAAGTTCTCATTTTTTTAGCCTCATTCCAGTTCTGAAAAAAGGTATTCAGCCTTAAATGCAAGTTCCTATTCTCTTTCCACAGATGCTACCTGACCAGTTGAATGCATCCAAAATTATATTTTTATTTCAGATATCCAGATCTGCAGTTGCATTGATTTTTCTCTATGGCCTCAAAAATGGTGGAGCTCAACTCAAGCTTTTTGTTCATCTTGGAGAGGATCGAGTCCTCTCCACAGATACTGCCTGATCTGTTAAGATCCTTCAGCATTTTGTGTGTGTTACTCTGGATTTCCAACATCTACAGATCTTGTTTTCATCTTGGAATTTACTTTCTCCTTAGGCAGTCTCTCTGAATCAACAAGGGCTTAATTCCACTCTGGTTTTGTTGGTTCAGATCTGGTTAATGACACCAATGTGAAAACTGGAATTTAGAGAAGTTAGGGATTGGGAATGTGGATATATGTGCAGTTGGTACCAGAGTAGTAGCATGTTTAGGGGTGTTACTTCAAGGCCGAGTTAGCTTTGGTCTTATTTGTGGTGGAGCAGGCTTAAAGGACCATGTTACGTACTCATGCTTCTACTTTCTATTTTCTTGAGCGACAAAGGCTTCTCCCAACTTTCTGAAGTAGAATTCAATGCCAGAGTTGCCAAATCATTAGGCAGTCTGAAAAAAAATCACTGAGCACAGAGGAATCAGAGTACAAATAAAATTTACTGTCTAAATGCTGATAATCTGCACAAGAAGCCTGAAGGGTGCACAGATAGATAGCACTTTATAAAGCTGAATCACCTTGATGTGGGTTGCTTAAGTATCTGACAAGGATAAAATGGCAAGATGGAATCCCAAGCACTGAGCTTCTTATAAGGACAGACAATCCAACCAACCATTGTTGAAGATGTCACGCACAACATGCTCAAACTATATCATGAAAACGGTTGATAACAACTGCAAAGAGAAGCTAAAGAAAGCACTGACAGGGAGGTTAGATGTAATATTTCAAGGATTTCCTTAACTCATCCTTAAAGTATTTCAACCTTCTTATGGTGTCCTCAGATAACCTTGCTGCTGACCATTCTACCTAGCATAGCCTCATCCATTCTGTAGCTGTAACCTATGACCAGCAGAGAACTACTAAAGGAGATCAGCCCTGATCTTGTAACAGCAGCATGCCAGCCATAAATTACCTAACCCAAACCAGTGGCTCAATGCTACAGGAAGTTCAAATGATTGGTTCGTCTAATTAATCAATCACCTGGACATGGAAACCATGGCAACCAGTGATATAGGGATCATTTTAAAACTTCAAAGACAAATAAACATATTGAAGTTGCTATTGATATACAGGCAGCAGAGCAAAATATGCATGCCCATTCTTCTCATTACTAATTATTACAATATATAGGTAAGCAATGCAGATCATTAAAGTTACAGTATCTGTAAGTTATAATATATACTTGAAATATACACAATTAATTGATAAGAATAGATTATTAGCCACTCATTTGGTTCAAGTACAAGATTTTCAGCTGAAAGTTTCAAGAATAAATTGCCTCCTTGCAAAAATGCAACAGTCCTATTGACAATGGAATTCTTGACCAATTAACATGGTAAAGGAGCATTTTGGTTGAGAATCGAGTCTATGCATTGGGAGAATAAACAGTAGACAAATCACACTACCTCATAACTGTATACCAGTATGTGTGGCACCTCGTGTCCTGTCTGTTGATGAGTCTATGGCTCCTATGTTAGCCTCATCAATCTCAGAACCCACAAAGACAGCAGTGACAAAAGTCAACTGTAATCCTGAGGAAGCACCGAGATGAGCTGTCCATGATGAAACAAGTCAATCATTCAGCTAGAATACTCAGTTAATGTTTTGCAGCCTCTCATGATAAATTTGAACAGGCATCAGCAAAAAAAAAAAGAACCGCAAGAAACAAAGATACACAACAAAAAGAGCATTGAATTGAATTGACTTTATTTCTTACATCCTTCACATACAAGAGGAGTAAAAATCTTTACGTTACGTCTCCATCTAAATGTGCACAGTGCAATCATAGTAATTTATAATAATTTATAATAAATAGAACAGTCAATGTAATATAGAGTACACTCAAATCAGTGTGAGTTCATCAGTCTGATGGCCTGGTGGAAGAAGCTGTCCCGGAGCCTGTTGGTCCTGGCTTTTATGCTGTGGTACCGCTTCTCGGATGGTAGCAGCTGGAGTAGGTTGTGGTTGAGATGACTTGGGTCCCCAATGATCCTACGAGCCCTTTTTACACACCTGTCCTTGTAAATGTCCTGAATCATGGGAAGTTCACAACTACAGATGTGCTGGGCTGTCCGCACCACTCTCTGCAGAGTCCTGCAACGAAGGGAGGTACAGTTACCATACCAGGCAGTGATGCAGCCAGTCAGGATGCTCTCAATTGTGCCCCTGTAGAAAGATTTTGGCATTTGGGGGCACATACCAAGCTTCCTCAACCATCTGAGGTGAAAGAAGCGCTGTTGTGCCTTTTCCACCACACAGCTGGTGAGGTCCTCGGAGATGTGGATGCCGAGGAACTTGAAGCTGTTTACCCTCTCAACTCCAGATCCATTGATGTCAATAGGGGTTAGCCCATCTCCATTCCTCCTGTAATCCACAACCAGCTCCTTTGTTTTTGCGACATTGAGAAAGAGGTTGTTTTCATGACACCACTGTGTCAGAGAGATGACTTCTTCCCTTTAGGCCACCTTGTTATTGTTTGAGAGAAGGTCAATCAATGTAGTGTCATCGGCAAATTTAATCAGCAGAATGGAGCTGTGGGTGGCGACACAGTCACGGGTATACAGGGAGTAAGGGAGGGAACTCAGTATGCAACCCTGAAGGGCTCCTGTATTGAGAGTCAGAGGGTTGGAGGTGAGGGAGCCCACTCTTACAACCTGCGGGTGATCTGACAGGAAGTCCAGGACCCAGCTGCATAAGACAGGGTCAAGGCCGAGGTCTCTAAGCTTCTTGTCGAGCCTGGATGGAACTAGGGTGTTGAACGCTGAACTGTAGTCTAAAAACAGCAAGGGTTGTTGAAGAACCCTTCAACATCACACAGCAAATACTGACAAAAAAGGGTCACGACAGATAATCCCTATGAAGTGAGAAACACTACATACTGATAATGTGACTCACCACAGAAACTCAGAAATAAAAACGCAAACACACAAATACTGGATTGGGTAGTGACAATTGAAGGAAAACAATGTTACGCTCCTTCCCTAAGTAAAACAATTGAAGCCTTCCCTCACGGAATGGGAAGATGCAGTAGATTACTAACCCCTTTTTATAAAGGGGAAAATCAACCTGGCTCCCTTAGTCCATTGCAAAAGAAATTAGCATTGCTAGCAATCAGATATTTTGGTAATTAAAAATAATTAGGAAATATTCTGGATCAACAATAAGAAGTGACAAATAGAATCGCAAAGAAGTACATAAAGGAAGAGTTTGGTGGAAAGTTTTAGGAAAGGATTGAAAGAACTTCAGAGTCAACTCAACTGGAGGTACACTTTACCTTAAGTTGCCAGGGGGTGGGGTGAAATGGGAAGATGCTTAATTATCTCCCAACTTCTCACTTCACCCCACTCCATCCATCAACCTTCCCCCTAACCTGGCTTCACCTACCACCTGCCAGTTTGTACTCCTTCTCCACCCTATGCCTTCTTATTTTAGCTTCTTCCCCCTCCTTTTCAGTCCTGATGTAGGGCCTCAGCCCAAAATGTCAACCGTTTTTTCCTCTCCATAGATGCTGCTGACCTGCTGAATTCCTCCAGTACTGTGTGAGCTGCTTAACTAAACAGAGTTAAAGATTGCAAAGGAAATGTTTTTCTATACTGAAATTGCTGTGGGAAAGTCAGATTTTTTTACAGGATAAAACAAATAAATGGACAAATAACTCCATGACAGGCAAATGTTTTCCCTATAACGGAGGCTACACCCTCAGGATACAGAGAAAGCAATGAGAAGATATTTCTTCACTTAAAGAGCACTGAACTTGGGGAATTCTCTACCACAGAAGCTGACATGCTTCTAAGAGTACTGCACCTATTCTTAAATTATAAGCATACGGTTTAAGAACAGGTTGGAAGTAATACATCAAATTTTGGAGCAAAATTCCAGGACTAGGTCGGTGAAGCCCACCTAATGAAGCCGTTACATTTTCTCCCTCAGTATCAAAATATGGATATTTATTAATATATGTCTGTTTAAACCATTTTCCAATGCTTCCAATACATCTTTTTGTATGTACAGGTCAGAGACAAGTAGTCAATCATCTACAACCTCTGCAGTTTGGTTCTATAATCAGAATCTGGGTTTAGGGATAACCTCAAGTCAGCAGAGGTTGAATAAAAGGACTATCTACACGAATTTAAATCAGCTTTGTTCTAATTAGTAAAATAAGATTTGGGACTTTTCCATACCTAGTTTAGCATCTGATAAACATGAAGATTATACAAATGATAGTGCTTTAGCGACATACCAACAATACTTCCATACCAACAATGTCTAAGTGCTTTCAGAAAATAAATGAATGTGCAGTTAAACACTGTAACTTAATCTACAAATTACACTGGTACAATGAGAACAAAAATAGCAACAAGAAAACCAGTGTCCTTTCTAAAAAAAAATTGCATTGTGTTGAGTCCAGTGAACAGAGAAAATGACACTTGAGATACACTATGACATTGACTAGTCAGATTATCAAGAGTCCCCAGTTAGCAATAAATCTCATCCGCCTTTCTAAGTGGGAGGCTAATGTCACACAGCCAAAATACTAACCAACAGGATGTCTGCTTCTCCAAATTCAGTAAACTATATTCAGCTGCATTCTTTTGCAATGCAAATTGCCAACTAATAATTCTTGATCAGACAAAATAAATCCACTCTATGGAAAGATTTACTTCTGCAAACACACAAGTCTAAACACACAACTTCCTACTTCAAGAATTCTACCAATTCTGCAGTTGCCCTTCACTGCCTCCATGAAGCCTGAGAAAATCTTAGTCCAACAATTAAATGCTGAAATTTGTTACTCAACATTATGGGACTATCTTAATCACAAAAATAACAATTCAACATGATCTTCTTAATGACAATTAAGGGTGAGCAATAAATGTCGGCCTTGCCATCAACACTTAAAACAAAAGTAAAAAAAAAACTGCAGGTGTTTTGTTGGTTAATCAACCCAAATAGTTTCAAATCCCTTGAACTCCTGGAGTCCAGTTTCAAATTTTAGGCTCCAGTGAACCATGTCTGGCACCTTGAAAATAGTATTTCCATGTTTAAAGGCCATTCGGTCGGGTACTTTATGTAGGAAAGACAAAGTAATCTCAGCCTAAACCAGGCAAATAGGATTAGCACGTACAGGTATCACAGTTGGCAGGAACAAGGTGAGCCGACAGGCCGAAGAATTCTAACCCAAGCCTTTATAATCTTACAATACTCCAGACTTCACTGTTCCACAATATACATCCACAAGGGGCAATATGTGTGATCATATTAAAGGAGATCATACAGGTGGTTGGCCTGATCAGAGGGGATGACGAGACGGCCTACAGGGACGAGGTCCAGCACCTGGCCGCATGGTGTGCCGATGACAACCTGGCCCTTAATACCCAGAAGACGAAGGAGATCATTGTGGACTTCAGGAATGCTAGGAGCCACACTCACGTCCCCATCTACATCAATAGAGCTGTAGTGGAGCGTGTATCAAGCTTCAAATTCCTTGGTGTCCACATTTCCGAGGATCTCACCTGGTCTCTGAACTCCTCCATCCTGATCAAAAAGGCGCAAGAGCGCCTTTATTTCCTGCGGAGCATCAAGAAAGCTCACCTCTGTCCCAGGATACTGACACACTTTTACCGCTGTACCATTGAGAGCATACTCACCAACTGCATCTCTGCGGTATGGCAATTGTCCCGTATCGGACCACAAAGCCACAAAGCACTCCAGCATGTGGTGAAAACTGCCCAGTGGATTATCGGTACCCAATTGCCCACCATTGAGAACATCTACTATAAACGCTGCCTGGGCAGGGCGAAAAGCATTATCAAGGATGCATCTCACCCTAACCACGGACTTTTTACTCTTCTCCCATCCAGCAGGCACTACAGGAGTTCCCGCTCCTGCACCAGCAGGCACAGGAAGAGCTTCTTCCCTGAGGCTGTGACCCTGCTGAACCTCACATCACAGCGCTGAGCAGTATTGAACCCATACTGTACTGTCTCAGTACTTTTATATTTGTGTGCTGTAGCACTTACTTTATATTTGCAGTTATTTTGTAAATAACACTATTCTTTGCATTTCTGGTCAGATGCTAACTGCATTTCATTGGCTTTGTATCTGTACTCGGCACAATGACAATAAAGTTGAATCTAATCGAATCTAATATTTTTTATGTAATAACTTCTGATTTTGAACAATTACAGGGCATATTCTTCAATTTGATTCCATCCTCCACAACTGGCCCCAGACCAAAATCAAAGGTTGTATTTTATTTTTTATTTTTGTTCCTTCCATATTCAGCCTTACAGCAGAAGAAAGAAGCACATAGATGCTTTTGTGTTGTTTTTAAATACATTCATTCTTTTGCAAATTTTACATAATCCAACATTGCACTGCATAGCCTGCCACTGTCAGGGAAGTAGGGAAACTGTCTCATTGCCATGATGAACTGGTTTGCCAATACAACTACTTCTTGCAGTGCTATTAATCTGCAAAACTAGATGCGACTTCTGCCATTGTACATATGGAGAATACTTGCATCGCGTGAAAACAGCATGGGTCTAATCTATTCCACACGAGGTTGCACATGCTGGGCCAACTACTGATCTTGCCTGCCATCACTGCAAATTCCATTAGGCTGTATGTGCTGTGGGCAATGAACAAAGCCCTAAAATAGAAAGAGTCAAAACTATGCAAATAAAATCTTCTGGCACTAATTAAAAGTAGGTTTTTATTTGGTTACCATGGTTCTGCAACTGTGGATCATAAGGCAGCTGTGTCAGAACACGAAAGTAAATTTACAATACATAAAATTGCTGCATTATCTAAAGTAAGTGACAAGAAAATGGAGAGGCCAAAATTACTATATCTATGAAGTTGGATTCTGTCACTCATTGGCATTCACTGGCAGTGCGAATACTACATTTCAAAGCCATCCAGCTTGTGAATTTATGTCATTATCATTTCTTAGTCATTTCAAATTGAAAGATAGTATGCTAATTCATTTTATCCAATCAGAACATTAGCAGGACATATGCATTGTATTAAAAGCCTTCAATGCTACTCGCTTCACTTAATGAATGCAGTAATGATTTGAACAGTTCCCAAGCTGAACTTTGTACAAGCCACACGCAGTTTCAAAGGTAAAGCACAGTGAATTAAACCTCAAAAGCCCAATATATTTTGTCCGCCTTCGGATAACCAAAGAAGTGTCAATCAATCAACATACTAAAAGTAAAAATCCATTACAATGTCTCAACTGAACACTCAAACTTGACAACAGAGTAGGTGCATGGTAATTTTGCACACACTGGTGATACATCTTGAAAAGGGACATGACAACATAATTAGTATTTGATGAAGAAGAGCTTAATTATTTGTTGTAACAATCGCTGCTGTGGTAGTTTCTTATTAAATGTATTTATAGCTGCTCTCCGGTCTGCAGGTATCCAAAAGCAAACAAATATTTTGAAATTTCTATAGGAGAATATGAAGTTAATGTCTTTCTAAGTTTTTCTGAAAACCTGCCAATTTGCCAACATTTATCCACATGAATATCAGCAGATTCAGGATTTTGGCACAGATATATTCAAGTACAAGATTCCCAAACTTCTTCATAGTAATTGGACTAATTGTAGAATCTAGCAATGGAATGAGTACATGGCTACAACAAGTACTCAAACAAACTGCATCAGCTGTCTAGATTAGAGGAAACGACTCTGGAGGATTTAATATTGGAAATCTGAAAGAAAAACAGAAAATCCAGGAAGCACTCTGCAAGTCAGACAATATTCATGGAAAGAAAATTGATGTTTCATGTCGAGAACCCTTCATTAGAGCTGGAAAAGTGAGAAAGGGAGGAATGAGGAGAGGAGGGATGGACAGAACAAAGTGAACCTTTCTGATGTGATGAGGTTAAGATTGCCAAGGTGATTCCAATGATTTCCCAGCCTTGACCTATTAATGAAGGTAGAACTAGAGAGCGACAGAGCAAGATCCAGGGGGCAGGGTAGGAGGAAATACTGTGGGGAAGATATCCCACAGTAAGGGAAATCCAGCAAGGGAAGGAAGAATGTGAGATGGATCATGTGAGGGTAAAAAATGAGTGAAAAAGAGCACCAAAAGTAACAATACTTTTGAGTTTTTAAATGAGTGCAGAATCAAAACATGAGACAGCAAGACAGTTACCAAGGTGCCACATAAAGTTGTGAGGGGAGGAGGCTGAGTAAGATTGATAGGATTATTCCACGTATCCCACGAACACATGGGCATGACTTGAACCTATGCTAGCAGCCACAGTTATACATTTGAAGTGGAAATGATGAGTGGAATTGAAGGAGGCTTCAATTCCACTATCAGCTGATAGGCTAAATGTCTTTTTCTCACAGAACGATGTGCCTTGCCAGGGTCAACCCATGTAAAGCTGCGGGACCTGATAACATACTTGGTCGGGTGATGAGGAACTGTGCAGCCCAGTTAACAGAGGTTCCAGTAGACATCTTCAGCATCTCTCTGGAACAGTCCACTGGCCCTACAGGCTTTAATGTAGCCATAATTATCCCAGTGCCCAGGAGGATAACAGTAACATACCTTAATGAATAACGCCCAGTCGCACTAACCCCAACAAGAATTAAGTACTTTGAGTGACTGGTTATGGATCACATTAAATTCTACAACAGTGAACCCTTTCAAGTTTGCTCCTCAGTTAAATCAGTCCATTGATGATGCCATAGCCTCTGCACTCCACTCCATTCTCTCCCACCTGGAAAACGGTGCCTCATTCACCAGGATACTGCTTATAGATTTCATCTCAGTGTTTAATACAATCATCCCTCAGAAGCTGGTGGGTAAACAGTCCTCAATGAGTCTCAACATTTCTCTCTGTAACTGGATCTTGGACTTCTTGATAGAAAGACCATATGCAGTCTATGCTGGCAGCAACATCTGTAACTCCACCATGCTGAGCACCGGCACACCCCTGTCCCCAAGTGTGTTCAGCCCGCTGCTGATGCATGACTGCATTACTAGAATCAGTTCAAACTGGATTAAGTTTGTTCATGACACAACAGTGACTGGAGTCATCAACAACAATGAGGAGATTCCTGCAGAGAGGAGGTAGAGTGACAGGCTAAAGGGTGTGAGCACAACAACTTCAGTCTCAACTTGGATAAGCCCAAAGAGACAATTGTGGACTTTAGGAAGGTGCAGACTGACCACGTCTCACTGCACATAAACAATTCCTCAGCGGAGGATTGGGGCACAGAATTTCTGGGAGTGCATATCACAGACAATCTCACCTCGTCCCTCAATACCACCGTTTTAGTCAAGAATATGTGACAGCATCTCCACTCCCTGAGGAGATTGAGGCGAATGAAGCTGCTCCTCCGCCTACCCCCCCCCGCCATTTTAACCAATTTTTGCAGGAACACCATTGAGTATTCTGATCAGTTCCCTACAAAGGATTGTGAGGACTTCTGAGAGGATCATCAGGGTCTCTCTTCCACCCATCTTGAGATATTTATCAGGAGCGCCGCATATGCAGGGCCCTTAACATTGTCAATGATCCCTCCTATCCATTCAACAATCTCTTTGATCCCCTACTATGAAAGAGGTACCATAGTATTAGGACAAGGACTGTTAGGATGGGAAGCACCTTCGTCCTCCAGGCTGTGAGACTACTGAACTCCCTGCCAGCATCTGGGTCTCATCATGTTTGAAGCGCCAGTAGCATTATACTATTTACTTTTTAAATTGTTGTAAATGCATCTTAGTAGATGTTAATTTATTTGTGGTAATATTTCTTTGTGTCGTGTGTCAGTTATATGCACTGTGATGTGCACTTTGATCTGGAGGAATGGTTCCAATTGGTGGTATAAATGTACAAGGCTGAATAATAAACTTGAACTGAGCTTGGACAATATGAGCACAAATTCAGCCACAATGGTGTGTGGAAATTGGTTGTGCCTCCGTTCATGGACTGTGGGGATTTACTAATTTTCAAAAAAAAAAGAGCTTATCTGAATATTTTAACATATTTTCACATTTTTATTTCAACTCCTTTTAAATAAACAAAATGCAGTAGGAACTCATAAGAATATAAGAAATAGCAGGAGTCGCCCATCTGGCCCATCAAGCCTGCTCCGCCATTCAATAAGATCATGGCTGATCTGGCCATGAACTCATCTCCACTTCACTGCCATTTCCCTATAACCCTTAATTCCCCTACTTTGCAAAAATCTATCCAACTTTGTCTTACATAATCTTATTGCAGTAGCCTCCACTGCTTCATTGCGCAGAAAATTCCACAGATTTACCACTTTCTGGGAAAAGCGGTTCCCCCTCATCTCCGTCCTATATCTACTCCCCCGAATCTTGAGGCTATGTCCCCTAGTTCTAGTCTCACCTACCAGTGGAAACAACTTCCCTGCCTCATCTTAATTTCATAATTTTATATGTTCCTATAAGATCTCCTCCCATCCTTCTGAATTTCAGTGAGTACAGTCCCAGTCAATCAAGCTGGTGAACCTCCTCTGCACCACCTCCAAAGCCAGTATATCCTTCCTTAAGTAAGGAGACCAGAACTACACACAGTACTCCAGGTGTGGCCTCACCAGTACCCTGTACAATTGCAGCATAACCTCCCTGCTCTTAGATTCAATTCCTGTAGCAATGAAGACCAACATTTCCTTTTTGATAGCATGCTACACCTGCAAATCAACCTTTTGTGATTCATGCACAAGTACTCCCAAGTCCCTCTGCACAGTACCATGCTGCAATTTTTTTAAAGCAGGTCGGGCAGCATCTATGAAAATGAATAGATAGTTGACATTTTGGGCTGAGACCCTTCTTCAGGACTGAGAAGCTGCCAGAATAAAAAAGGTGGGGTGGAAGGAAGCTAGATGTAAAGTGGTAGGTCCCACCCACCTGGCTTCACATGTCACCTCCCAGCTAGCCTCCTTCCCCTCCTTTTTGTTCTGACATCTTCCTGCTTCCTTCTCTGTCCTGAAGAAGGATCTCAGCCTGAAACATCGACTGTTTATTCACTTCCATAGATGCTGCCTGACCTGATGAGTTCTTCCAGTATTTTGTGTGTGTTGCTTTGGATTTCCAGCATCTGCAGACTTCCTTGTGTTTATACTTTTTGAATACTTTTTTCAAGTTTTATGCAGGAGCACAGGAAGTAGGAGTAGTGGGTCATATGGTCTTACTAGCTTCTTCCATATATCAAAAAGATTATTGTTGATGTAATCACTGGCATCAACTCTATTTTCTCGCTTGATCTCCCCATTAGATTTCTAAACAATAAATTTCTATAGTCTTTCAGGGTAGTGATTTCTGGAAGATGTGATGGCTCATGACTATATTTATGGATAAAATAGTCTTCTGAAATAGTAAATTGCAAATATGCACAACCCTTAGAAAAGAAATTCTTCCTCGTTTCAGCAGTAAGTGGAAAATAGTGTTTTTAAATTTCAATAATGCAACAGCTCAAATTAGTCCCCATCAGTTTAATGTAATCAGTTTCTTTCATTTTAAGAATGCTTTAAATGTTTCTGAATTTCAAAGGCATTCAATATTTTGACAATTTTGACATCCAGCTAATCTGGAACCACTGGACAACCAGCTGTTAAATGTTTTCAGTAGTTTTGTCAATGTTGGCTTTTGCTGTCTCTGCCTGAGTTTACACTAGGTATATTTGCTATGGAGGGCTGTGTTAAAGAGATTGGGACTACTTCCATCTTGAACAATCTAGGTTAATGGGCAAAAACATGGCAGACGGAACATAATGTGGAAAAATGTGATGTCATTCACTTTAAGAACAACAATGACAATATTTTTCAAATGGTAATAAATTGAAAGGCGTTGGTGTTCAGAACTTGTGTGTTCTTAAAATGTGAATCATGTCAAGTTAATATGCAGATACATCAAACAACTAGGAAGGCTGAAAGTACATTTGCCATTATTGGAAGAGGACCTAAGTATAACAATAGAGACATATTGCTCCAATTACATAGAGCTGTAAGTAAAATTGCACCTCAATTATTCTGGACCATTTTTTCTCTCTATCTGGAGTCACAGAGAACTACAGTACAGAAATGGGCCCTTGAGCAATCTAGTTCATACCAAACTATTTATTATTTTGCCTCGTGCCATCGACATGCACCTGGACAACAGCCCTCCACACTCCTCCCATCCGGGTACTTACTCAAACTTCTCTTAAATGCTAGTCATATTTAAGAAAAAACTTGCAATAAAGGGAGTGTGAAGTTTACTTGTCACATCAGAAGTGATTGGACCCACTAAGGTATACTGGAGCTTATCAAGGTTAATACTGAGTTGATGGTTCTTTAGGCTGTCTAGAACTGAGGTCACTGAAAATAAAATGAGGATGGAGTTGGCAAAAACTTATTCATCCACAGAGAAGAGTAGAGAACCTTTAGATTTTTATAGCTTAAAGGAATCAAATTGTATGGGTGAAGTGGAAGAGTGGTGGGTGAGGTGAGTGGTCAGCTATGATCTTATTATATTGCAGAGCATGTACAAGGGGTTAAAAGCCTTCATCTGCTTCTACTCCTTATAGGAACATGGAAAGGCTACAGCATGGTAGGCTATTCTGCCTATTGTGCTGGCTCTCTACCAGAGCACCCGCCTGCTGCCCTGGCATCTTCACCAAAAATTACACACCACTCCCACCATACGTTTAATCAGTTCCATCTTGAAGGTTACAATGAAACCTGCCTCCACCACATTTGCAGGCAATGCTTTCCAAATTCTAACCACGTGCTGCATAAAAATGTTTCCCTCACACTACTTGCAATTTTCTTCCTGTTTAATTAAACTTGCGAATGCTTGCTTTTGCTCCTTCAATAACCAGAACTCCCTTGCACTCTTGTCCAGTCCCTGCATAATTTCATTCACTTCTGTCAATCTTCACCCAGCAAAGGTTACAGGGAGAAAGCAGGAGAATGGGGTTAAGAGGGATAATAAATCAGCCATGGAGCAAACTCAGTGGGACAAATGACCTTATTATATTCCTATATCTTAAAGTCTCATGGTCCAAAAGCAGTCCCAACTTCTCTATTTAAATTTTGAACTACAGTCTCTCACACTAGGAATCATTCTCATAAATCTGCTATGGTCTCTATCCAATGCCTCTATATCATTCTATAATGATGCATAACTACCCTCCATTTATATTCAATGCCTCTATAAAGGAAGTCCAAATTGAGTATACTTTATTAACCACGTTCCCAATCTGCTCCTGTTGTGCTCCTATGCCCTAGGTCTCTATACTCTCACGTTGCTGCAACCCAGAAAGAGGAACATCCTTTATTCTATTTTACCTCTTCTTATTCCCCTTTATAAATTGTATCATCTCAGATTTCTCTGCAAGTTTCATCAGCTGTACATGCTTCCATTCTACCAATCTGCTTCTGTCCTGCTGTAATTTTTTTTTAAAGATTATGAGAACACTCAGTCCTCTTTTATTGTCATTTAGAAATGCATACATGTATTAAGAAATAATACAATGTTTCTCCGGAGTAATATCACAGAAAACAGGACAAAACAAAAACTAACACTGACAGAACCACATAATTATAACACATAGTTACAGCAGTGCAAAGCAATACCATAACTTGATGAAGAACAAACCATGGGCATGGTAAATAAAGTCTCAAAAGTCCCCAAGTCGATCGACTCCCGAGTCCCCGATAGCGGCAGCAAAAGGGAGAAACTCCCTGCCATAAACCTCCAGGCACTGTCAACTTGCCGATGCCTTGGAAGCAGCTGACCACAGCCGACACTGAGTCCATCCGTCTGAAAACTTCGAGCTTCCGACCAGCCTCTCCGATATAGCCTCCCGAGCGCCATCAACCTCGCCCCGGCTGCTGAAACACGCAAAGCCGAGGATTTCAGGGCATTCTGCTCCGGAGGTTCCGGTTACCACACAATAGCAGTGGCAGCGAAGCGGGCATTTCAGAAGTTTTCCAGATGTTCCTCCATACTCTCATGTCTGTCTCCATCAAATCAGGATTGTGCATGGTTCCCTACTTGACAGATAACAGACATCACCACCGAAGTGGCCGTGCGCGCGTCATCACGCCGCCATCTTCTCCTCCTGCAATTTACTACTATAGTTGCTTGGCAAGTTTGGTGTCACCATAAACTTAGAAATTGTGGCTTGCACCCCTGTTAAACTTATTAATACAGCCCAAATAAGAAATAGCCCTAACACCAGTCCCTAAGAAATGTCACTATTAACCCTCCTGCCATTTAAAAATAACCATTCACAACAGCCTTACAGAATTGATTACTAAGCTAGCTTCACATAAACACTATCAATGTCACTTTTAAAGGTACATGCTTCAACTTTGCAGATAAGCCTGTTAATTAGCATCTTAACAAAACACCATTTTGGCTGCATTATCTTTTTCAGCTCTATCTGTTAGCTCATCAATAATTTCTATTTTTGAAATGGTTAAACATGATTTATCTTCAATAAATCCATACTGACGCCTTAAATTATTCTAATTTCCTCCGGGTGGCCATTAATACTGCCTTAAATCGATGTTTTTAAAAGTTTTCCCACCATTGAGGTTAAACTAAGTTGCCTGCGGTTGCTGGGCCTATTTACTCCCCTTTTTTGAATAAGGGAGTAATATTCACCACTCTGCAGTCCTCTAGCACCACCCTTGTATCCAGATCACAATGGAAAATTAGACGTTGCCCACAAGTTTTCTTCTTACTTCTCTCAGAAAAGTAGGATGCATCCCATTTCCTCCAACTGACTACCTACTTTGGTTCAACCAAATTTACTAAAACCACTTCCATCAATTGTTAATTTATTGTCTCAGTTTTCTCCATTATTCCTTGGTGGAGGCATTTTGAAAATACTCTATTTAGTCCATCATCACTGACCTTAGCATCCACATGCATGCTCCTATTTTTGTCCATAATACATCTCATTTATCCACTATTATTTTGCTACTCATATGCCTTTCAGGTTCTATATTGTATACATTTTCTGATATTAAATGGAACCATTGAAGAACACTTTCGGGTGTCCACTACAGCGAACCTTTTTTGCACTGCGCACCGGTTTAATATTGACAATATCCTTGCGGACCGGCCGACCCGGTTGGGCGGGGGGGTAAGGTTGCCAACGGACAAGAGCAGCAGTCAAATACGTTGTGATTGCCCAAAGACCACAATGACTATGAAGCCTTGAGCGGGCACTAGTGCGCATGTGCGTACCTGCCGCTATTTCTCACTTCTGCAAATCGTTTTTGGCGATTCTGTTCGGGGGTTAATCACGACCGGAATATAGGTGATAAGTGGCTAATACACTCAATTTTGTTTTTAAAAGAGTTTATCTAACGAATTTAAACACACAGCGCATATTTTCCTCGTATGAATATAGTGATAAGTCAATTATCAGGGGAGCTTGAAGTAAGTGTTGAACGAACTTCCAGTAGAAGTGGCAGAAGCAGGTTCAATATTATCATTTAAAGAAAAATTGGATAGGTATATGGACAGGAAAAGAATGGAGGGTTATGGGCTAAGTGCAGGTCGGCGGGACTAGGTGAGAGTACCGTTCGGCACGGACTATAAGGGCCAAGGTGGCCTGTTTCCATGCTGTAATTGTTTTATGGTGATATAAGTAAGTCAATAGCATCATAACGTTTTAAGTAACGTTTGGATATTAACACACAGCATATATTTTCCCCGTATGAACATATAAAATCATTGCAACACACCAATATCGCTGAATCAGTTCGAGCCCTGGGCTTGTTTCCCTGCAACAAGACGGTCCTATTGAGGGGTGATGGGAGACAGCAATACTCGAAGGGGGTTCCTTAAGACCAGTCTATTCCGCAATTTAGTTTTCATTGCAGAAAACTCCGCTTCACAGAAAAAATGCTGGAAATGGAAGCAGTGCTTTCGTGGCTATCTCAGGATATTCAGCCTTGACTTTGATCCGGAATGCTGGCAGAGATGTTACGTCAAGCATACTTTTCAGCCCACCGTCCTTTGCAAGCTGGAGGAGTTGATCTCCTTCCCACGCCGACACAGACGACGCGCGGGTAATGAGCTTGCGTGCGTTCAAGTTCAACAGTGCGTGACAGGGAATGAGGAAAGGAGCAGCTGACTCATATCGCCAAATCATATCATTTCCTCGAGGCCCAGTAGCGCATGCTTTGCGGCCCGGTGGTTGGGGACCACTGCACTACAGTTGGCAGCTAATCTTTTCTTATATGCTGCCTTTGTCTCTCACTTCAGTTTTCATTTGACCTCTTAATTCTTCTGAAATCAGAATCAGGCTACTTATCACTGACATATCTCATGACAGGTATTGTTTACGGCAGCAGTACAATGCAATACGTTAAAAAATACTACAATTTGCAATTTGTGTGAAAAGAGAGCAAAACAGTGAGGTAGTGCCCATGGGTTCATTGTTGACAGAGAGAGGAAGAAGCTGGTTCTAAAACGCTGAGCGTGTATCTTCAGGCTCCTTCTCCTCCTGTATCAGAGGTTGCCACTGCTATTTACAACCAAACATCTGTCACAGGCAACCATCTTTGCTTTATCTTCCGCATGCATCATTTTCAGTATTCAAGCAGTTCGGCATTTGTTCTTTATGGGAATGTTCTTTAATTGTACCTGATCCATCTCTTCCTCAAAGGTAGTCCTTTGTTCCAATTTTAATTGCTTCTCCTCCTTTTAAAATAAAATGGTGCTTGACTGAAAATGTTAAAGGAAATTACTCAATAAAAATGCAAATAAATGGAAGCATATTTTAAATATGGCAAACCTACAAAATGAAGACACCATTAAAAATCAAAGAAACATCAGGGTTTTAACCACATAGCAGGTTTTGGAAAGTAGTCACCCCACTGAGATATTCTGCTTGGAGTAATTTAAATATGTTGCTATGGAATCTTTGTCACAAAATGAAAACAATATTCAGACTAATATTTCCAAAACTACGTTACATAACTATCTTCCTCTTTGTTTCTTTGGTGCATTTAATGACAATCAGTTGGGCATTGCCAATTCAGTTTTGGAGCAGAATATTTTCACATTACCTTTATAGGTCCAGAACTAATTTAATAATGTGCATAATGCACCAGCACAGACCTTGCTCTTCACTACAATTCCCCAACCTAATCATGAAATGCAACCTGACCTGCCAGAGGCTGATCAGTTTAACAGACCATCGCATCAACATACATCGTGCCCAAGATTTAACTGTATAAATGACTTAATACAATTTAATTCTTAATCACTGTAACAGAATGATTGACTGGATCACTGGTCAAGCACTGCCATTATGCTTTCCTCTCTCACTGATGTGTACTGAGAAGAAATAATACGAAGAAAATAGTTTAAACAGATTAAGTACTCTGCTTTGGAGAAGGGATGTGGGACAGCTGGGAGCCAGCACACCACTGGAAATAAAAATCATCTGTTTAAAGGCTGTCTATTTCCTGCCAAGTCATCACTGGAGAACGTAGTCAGCTGCATTCTGTACTCAAATTAGGATTCAAGTCAATTAATGGCAAGGAATCCTTGTATAGCTAGAACTGAAAGACATGTTTAACTTTAATCCTGGTGAAAATTAAACAACAGCAGGACTTTAGTACTCTCTCCAGATACTTGAGATATTTTTCAATACTTAATCCGTTCTTGTGCCAAAAATCTGTTTCACCATTCAGCTGGATCATGATTGATCTCCATTTCCATTTACCTGTCACTGATCTCTCCCTTTCGATGTCTGTTCATCTTCAAAAACTACAGGCCCTTCAGCCCATGATGTTGTGCTGAGTTTTAAATCTACTCCAAGATCAATCCAACCCTTCCCTCTCACATAGCGTTCCATTTTTCTTTCATCCAAATGCCTATCAAAGAGTATTAAATGGCTCTAATGTATCTGCTTCTACTATTATCCCTAGCAGTGTGTTACATGCACTTACCAATTGTGTTTAAAAAAAATACCTACCTCTGACGTCCCCCGTGATTGGAGTAAAGTATGTCCTTTCACATCAGCATAGGCAGAGCTTAGGATGACGGTGCCTTTGCTTGCATCTTCAGAAACAGCTCTACTTCTATCTTTAATATCTCTTTTTGCATGACGCCAGCCTCCTAGGCCTGAGTCGATGTAGTAGTAGTAGCAGTTTGCATGATTCTTTTGCAGACCCTGACCTGGAGTTATGTGCTGACTTTGGTTCTTAGTGGAAATGGGACCTGCTCTCAGGGCCTCACGACCGACCACTTTTTGATAAGCCAACAATGTGGCCTGAAGACTAGCACGCCTTCAGGGTGCCAGATTTTCGTGGCTCTGGAGGCGGGCGGATTCGAGGTCAGTGCCACCGCCTGATGTGTCTTGAGAGTACACAGAAGATCAAAAGCAGCGAGCTGGCTGCTGGCTGTGTGCCCAGAGATCCAAGTTCTTTGGACAGAGAGCTCGGAAGAAGCGATGCAACAGACTTTTACACCATAAATTGACGAGTTGTTTTGGTTATGTCTCCCCTCTCGCTGTGAAACAGGGGCACCTCCTTTTCCCTTATTAGCAGGAGAGGGAGCCTATGGTATGTCAAATTACTGGGTGAACAAGTAGTCTTGGTGGTACTGCAAGCCTGTGTCTTTACTGATGCTTTGCTGCATGCATGAGTGCTCAGTGGAGGGTGCAGATGCATTTTTTTGCTGGTGGGGGAGGGGGTTCATCACTTTGCTGTTACTTATGCGTGGGAGGGGGGAGTTGGGGAGAGGGCTTTGGGGTTCTAGCATTTAACTGTCATTCATTCTTTGGGGCACTCCTCTGTTTCGTGAATGTTTGCGAAGAAGAAGAATTTCAGTAGAGCTACTAGGACTTGATGTTTCAATCCCCATGGTAAGTTGGTACTCTCGATGTTGGCAGTGGGTTTGGAGTGGTGACAAGGAGGGAGGGTAGGTACGTCATCGGGGTCATCAGGTGGGCACCCTCCTTCTTTGATGTTTCGTTGATAAGCCCACAACGTCTCCAGAGGGCTCAACGGTGCTACCTGGCGTCCCAGGCAGGATGTATATTGTATACATTTCTCTGACATTAAATGTACCTATTGAAACCTATTGATAAATCTCCCCTGCACCCTTGCTAAAGTTTCCTAACATTAGAATTGTTTTCTGCCTTCAAGTTCAGTCTTCCTAAGCGTATTTATACTTCTCTGAAATTGCCTCCACCTGCCACTTCACAGCCCCAGCTCTGCATCTTGTCACTGTCCTGTTGTAACCTACAACAACCTTCTAAACTATCCACACCACCACCAACCTTTGTGTCATCTGCAAACTTATTAACCCACGCTTCTACTTCCTTATCCAAGTCATTAATTTTTTTAAAAATCACGAAGAGCAGGGGCCCCAGAACAGCTCACCGTGGAACACCACTAGTCACAGATCCCCAACCAGGAAGTACTCCATCTACTACCTCCCTCATCCTTTTGGGTGGGCACGCCAATTCCGAATCCATGCAGCCAAGTTTCCACAATCCCAATGCGTCCTGACTTTCTGAATGAGCTTACCATGGGGAAACTTGTCAAACGCCTTACTAAAATTTGAATGCCTCACATTCACCGCTCTATCTTCATTAATTTGTTTTGTTACTTCCTCAAAGAATTCAATCAGGCTCTTGAGGCACAACTTGTCCATCAAAAAACCATGCCTCCTATTCCTAATCAGACTATGCTTCCCTAAATGCTTGTAAATCATGTCTCTAAGAATGCTCTCCAATAGTTCTCCTACCCCTGATTTAAGTCTCACTAGTCTATAATTCCCAGGATTTGCTTTCTAAACCTTGAGTGTGCTTCCTTCTTCCTCCAGACTAAATGCTCCACTTCTTTTGTCAACCATGGGTTCCTCACCCTACTATCCTTTCCCTGCCTCAATGGGACTAATCTATTCAGAATCCCAAGCAAATGCTACCTAAACAAACTCCAGATTTCCAATGTACATTTCTCTGAAACATCTGTTCCCAATTTACTCTCCCAAATTCCTGCCTAATAGCATAATTATTAGCCCTCTCCCAATTAAATACTTTCCCCATGGTAAGTTGGCACTATTTGCTCCTATCTTTGCCCAAGGCAATGCTAACGGTCAGGGAGTTGTGGTCACAATCTCCAAAATACTCACTCGTCAAGAATCCTGTCACCTACAGGTTCACTGCCTCATATTGGATCCAGTAAGGCCTCTCCTATAGTCAGCCTTTCCAGATAGTGTCAGCAATCTTTCCTAGACACACCTAACAAATTCTACCTCAGCTCAACCTTACACCAAGGAGGTGCCAATCAATATTAGGAAAACTGAAGTAACACATAACAACCCTGTTATTTTTGCACCTTTCCAAAATCTGCCTTCTCATCTCCTCCTCAATGTCCTTGATGTGGGAAGGAGAGGGCTATAGAATACTCCATCTCCATTCCTGTTTGAGTTTCATGCACACTGACTCAGTAGATGTGACCATAAGACACAGAAGGAGAATTAGGCCATTCAGCCCATCATCTTTTCCGCCATTCTATCCTGGATCTCATTCAATCCCTGCCATCTGACCATATCCTTTGATGCCCTAACCAATCAGGAAACAATCAACTTCCGCCCTAAATATATACACAAACTTGGCCTCCACCGCAGTCTGTGGCAGAGCATTCCATAGATTTACTACTCTCTGGCTAAAACAATTCCTTTTTACCTCTGTTCTGGAGGGTCGCCCCTCAATTTTGAGGCTGCGCCTTCTATTTCTGGATACCCACTATAGGAAACATCCTCTCTACATTCACCTATCTAGTCCTTTCAACATTCAGTAGGTTTCAATGAGATACCCCACATTCTTCTAATTCCAGTGAGTAAAGGCCCAAAGCTGCCAAATGCTCCTCATATGTTAACCCCTTCGTTCCCAGAAACATCCTTATGAACCATCTCTGAACTCTCTTCAATGACATCACATCCCTTCTGAGATATGATAACCAAAACTGTTGACAATTCTCCAAGAGCGACATGACTAGTGTCTTATAAAGGCTAAGCATTATCTCCTTGCTTTTATATTTTATTCCCCTGTGAAATAATTGCCAACATTTCAATAGCCTTCTTTACCATGGACTCAACCTATAAACTAACCTTCTGGGAGTCTTGCATGAGGACTCCTATGTCCCTATGCACTTCTGACGTTTCAACCTTTAGAAAACAGTCTGCACTGTTGTTCCTTTTACCAAAATGCATTTTCATACATTTCCCAACACTGTATTCAATCTGCCACTTTTTTGCCCATCTTCCAATTTGTTGAAGTTCTGCTGCAATTACATTGCTTCCTCAGGACTACTTACCCCTTTGCCACAAAGTCATCAATCCCATTATCTAAATCACTGACAAACAATGTGAAAAGCAGCAGTCCCAATACTGACCCCTGAGGAACACCACTGGTCACTGGCAGCCAACCAGAAAAGGCCCCCTTTAATTCCAAGCCCTGCCTCCTGCCTGTCAGCTATTCTGCTATCCATGCCAGTATCATTCCTGTAACACCACAGAATTTTATCTTGTTAAGTAATGTCATGTGTGGCACCTTATCAAACACCTAAAAATTCAAGTAAGTGATATCCACTGCTTCTCCTTTGTCCACCCTGCTTTTTACTTCCTCAAAGAATTCTTATAGATTTGACAGGCAAGATTTCCCTTGACAGAAACCATGCTGACTTTGACTTATTTTATCATCGGTCGTCAAGTACCCCGAAACCTCATCCTTAATAATAGACTCTAACACTTCCCCCCCTTCCGCCACGGAGGTTAGGCTAAGTGGCCTATAATTTCCTTTCTTTTGCCTACCCCACTTCTTAAACAGTGGAGTGATATTTGCAATCTTCCATTTCTCTGGGATCATGCCAGAATCAAGTATTCTTGAAAGAACATGACCAATGCAACCATCATCTCTTCAGCAACCTCTCTCAGGACTCTTGGATGTAATGAATCTGGTCCAGATGACTTATCCACCTTTAAGACCTTTGAGTTTGCCTAGGACGTTTCCATTGTAATAGTAATGGCACTCACTCCTGGCCCCCCGATACTCACGGACCTCTGGCAAACTGCTAGTGTCTTCCACAGTGAGGAAAGATGCAAAGTATCCATTAGCTAATCTGCCATTTCTTTGTCCCCCATTACTACCTCACCAGCGTCGTTTTCCAGTAGTCCAATATCAACTCTCACCTCCCTTTTACCTTCTATATAACTGGGAAAAAAGGCTTTTTTCCATCATCCCTGTAACATCCTGCTTTATACTGATGGCTAGTCTGCCCTCATATTTCATTTTTTCCCTTCTTATGGCTTTTTTAGTTGCCTTTTATTGGATTATAAAACCTTCTCAATCATCCAATTTCCTACTCACTTTTGGTACATTATATGCCCTTTCCTTGGCTTTTATGCAGTCTTTAACTTCCTTTGTCAGCCACAGTTGCCTACCCCTGCCATTTGAGAACTTCTTCCTCTGTGGGACATATCCATCCTGTACGTTGTGAACTATTCCCATAAACTTCAACCTTCTCTGCTCTGCCATCATCCCTATAGCATCCTCCTCCAATCCACCTTGGCAAAGCTCATCTCTCATGCCTCTATAATACCCTTTATTCCATTGTGATACTGATTCATGTGACTTATGCTTCTCCCTCTCAAACTGCAGTATGAATTCAATCATATTATGATCACTGTCTCCTAAGGGTTCCTTTACATTAAGCTCCCTAATAAGATCTGGGTTATCACACAATACCCAATCTATGATAGACTTTCCCCAAATAGGCTCAAACACATGCTGCTCTAAAAAGCCATCTTGTATGCATTCAACAAATTCCACCTCTTGCGATCTGACACCAACCTGATTTTCCCAATCCCCTTGCATATTGGAGTCCTCCATTGCAATTGTGTCATTACCCTTACTACATGCTTTTTCCAGCTCCCTTTACAATCTCAACTCCACATCTTGGCTACTACTGGGAGGTCTATATACGATTCCCATAATGGTTTTTTACCTTTGCAATTTCTTAACTCCACCCACAAAGATTCAACATTCTCTAACCCTATGTCATCTCTTTCTAAAGGTGTAATTCCATCAAATCAGCAGAACATCCATCCAACAGCCATTCCTACCCTTGTGATAGCCAAGTCTCTGTAATGGCTACAACAATGCAGTTCCATGTACTGACCCATGCTGTAAGCTCATCGCCCTTTATCCTGATACTTCTTGAAAACTGTGAGATTTACTCTAGGAAATTTTATGCATCCCTGAATCCACAGCCTTTCAGAGAAACAGAATTCTAGAAATTCTTGGCTCATTAGTAGGGTCTGCTTCACAGTTTCACTATTAGAAGGACAGACCCACAGTTTAAAATTTCAAGGACAATGAAAATACTTCTAGTGCCAATATAATGTTCCCTGATTCGGAGTGCCTAAGTTCAGCTGTTTGACATTGAAATAATTACCTCAGATAAGATTAACATTAAAACTTGATGTTAATAAATCTCCATTTATCAGGTTAAACAAATATTCTATATAGAATGGATATTTCAGATATTTTCATTAAGTGATCTGTAACTTCAGATACGCCACCCAGTGGTAGATGTGTGCTGCTTTCAAATGTTCAAATGGGGAATGCCAATACATGCATGCAATGGAATTAAGGATTTACATATATAATTACAGATGTGATTAAGGGATCACCATAAATACCCAGTTCCCCTCAGAGATACAGATCAAGGAATTCCACCAGTTAGTGTAATAATTATTGGGCTGCACTGCTACTGCAAAACAACAAATTTGATGTCACATAAAACAGTGAGAATAAACCTGATTCTAATTCAAATGTATCCACTCTAGAGAAATATGAAGTCTCTGTTACTGAATATGTACAAGACACAGACTGGTAAAAATCTAGATATGAAGGGATTTAAGGTATAAGAGGTCAGAGTAGGAACAGGTAATGAGATAAATGATCAGCCATGATCTAAATCAATGCCTGAGCATACACTAGGGGTCAAACAGCCTGTTTCTGGTATTTCTAATGTCCCAGATACCCCGTCAGTGCATAAAATATTTAACACATCAGCTTTATCATGAAAATTTATAACCTCAACTGAAATAATATCATGCAAATCATTTTAAATTGATGTTTAAATAGAATACAAATGAATGAACAAAAACGTATCATCTCCAAATCAATGCATTGATTTATTTCCCAAAATCTACACCAGGACATTTCAAAAGCATGAATTCAAAACAATGTGCTTAATAAATGTGTAAATAGCTCTCTGTGCCGAAACATTTCACGTTATTCTGCTAGTTTTCTTTAAGAAGATCACTATCATTTATAAACTGAAGGTAACTAATAAATAAGTGCACATTTTCCAAATGTTAGTGGCAACTTACATGATCCAAGTGAACCAAAATTGTAAATACAAGGTATTTTGTGAGAGAAAAAATACATTTCTGGCCAGACACAAAAAATCTTGCCTCTGGAGCCATCTGGAGGATGTATGATGCAGTTTCATTCCCAAGGAAGGGAATCTGTGTCTCTCGCTCCCTCATACACACAGACACATAGAACACATTACACCATTTGTGTTATGTATGCATAACATGTTATTATGATACCATTTGTTCCAATTCCCAGTGACTCAAGCTTGAATATATAACACAGGATAGTACAGGTTCTTTGACCCACGATGTTGTGCTGTCCTTGTATCGCTTCCCCCCCCCCCACAAAGCCCTCCACTTTTCAATCATCCACGTGCCTATCTAAGAGTCTCAACCATTTAATTCCTATCCCCATTCCCGTTCTGACACGTCTCCTCTTTTACCACGATGAGGCCGTTCTCAGGTTAGAGGAGCAACAACTCATATTCCGTCTAGGTAGATTCCAACCTGATGGCATGAGTTTCTGGCAGTTTTACCCCTCCCCCTTCCCTCTTGTTCAACTGCCCACTCTGACTTCTTGCCTCTTCTCACCTGCCTCTCATCTCTCCCTGCTTCTCCTCCTCCCTCCCTTTCTTCCATGGATCCACCCTCCTCTGCTATCAGATTCCTTCTTCTCCAGCCCTTTGCCTTTTCCACCTGACACCTCCCAGCTTCTTATTTCATTCTCCCCCCCCCCACCACCACCCCCCACCTGGCTTTACCTATCATCTTCTAGCCTCCCCACTTTCTCATCACTGAATTGACCCCAAAGCCTATGGTCTCACTTTCAAGGATTTTTCATCTCATGTTCTCAATATTTATTGATTATTTCTGTATTAACATTATCTCTTTTTATTGTATTCACACTGTTTGTTGTCTTTTGCAAACGGGTTGTGCTCCCTGTTGATGCAGTCTTTCATTGATTATATCATAATTATTGGATTTGCTGAGCATGCCCACAAGAAAATTAATCTCAGAGTTAAATATTTACTTTGATCTTTGCCTTATGCTAGTTAACAAAGATATACAGGTGTCCCCCGCTGTTCGAACGTTCACTTTACGAAACCTCACTGTTATGAAAGACCTGCATTAGTACCCTGTTTTCGCTTTCAGAAGGTGTTTTCACTGTTACGAAGAGAGGCAGCGCGCGATAGAAGGCAGAGCGTGCCCCGAGCAACCACTCTGCCCCGGATTCGGAATGGCATTGCTTTAACACGTTGCATTGAGCAGCCAATAGCAAGATGAGTTCTAAGTTGTCGGAAAAGCCTGAAAGAGTAAGGGTGTTATACTTAGCGTAAAACTGGACATAATTAACCGTTTCGATCGTGGTGAACGAAGCAAGGACAAAGTGAGTTTGGCTTGTGGAAGTTGACGAAGATGATGTTGAAGAGGTTTGGCATCCCATGACCAAGAACTGATAGATGAAGAGCTGATGCAATTGGAAGAGGAAAGGATAACAATCGAAACCGAATGCAACCGAATGCAGAAAGTGAAGCAACTGCGTGAGATTTTCGCTGCAATGATAAAGTACGACTTTAATTATGAAAGGGTACGTAGGTTTAGGGGATATTTGCAGGATGGTTTGAGTGCTTACAAACTGTATGATAGAAAAATGCACGAGGCTCAGCAGTCAAACAAACCTTCCACATCAGCCACAGCAGACGACAAGGCGCCCACCACCCCAACACCCAGGCCCCGGACAGATACTGTACCGATCTGCGAAGAACGCAGTGGTAGCCGGGAGGCACACAGCACATCTTTAAGAAAAAAGCCGAAATAAACATACTAATTAATTCGGTGCTGCCTGGCACGTAATTGTCGGCCCAGATCAGAGGTGATGCAATCGGCAGTTGCCTCTGATCTGCGCCGACATTTACGTGCCGGGCAGCTCCTAATTAATTAGCATGTTTATTTTGGGTTTTTTCTTAAAGATGTGCTGGGTGCCTCCCGGCTACTGCTGCATTCTTCGCAGCAATGTATTGGGTCGGCAGCCCGGAGCGTGGAGGCCACTGCACCCACCCAGCCTGCAACGACTCAGTCTAACACACCATCATCAGTGTGCTTGGCGCTGTTTTCCCAATTCCGATAAGTGATACTACACTGTACATACATTATTTCTACTCGCAATAGGCTGTGTATTTTTACGTGTTATTTGGTAGATTTGGCAGCTTCATAGTTTAAAGGTTACTGGAGAGTGCGTTTATGCCAACAGCGCCTATGTGAGGTTTTCTGCCGAGAGCGCTTGCGTGAGATTTTCGCTACGGAAATCTGTGCAGGCAATCGTTGTAGTGAAGTATTTCTACTTTATATAGGCTGTGTATTTATCATATCATTCCTGCTTTTACTATATGTTACTGTTATTTTAGGTTTTATGTGTTATTTGGCATGATTTGGTAGGTTATTTTTGGGTCTGTGAACGCTCACAAAATTTTCCCATATAAATAAATGGTAATTGCTTCTTCGCTTTACGACATTTCAGCTTACGAACCGTTTCAAAGGAACGCTCTACCTTCGGATGGCGGGGGAAACCTGTATTTGAAAATGTTAGGCTCCTCTGAAAGGAAAAATAATTTCTGCAGAATAAGTGCTGTTTTAATGTTTTAGTAAGTGTACTAAAATACACCGTTCGTACATGTCATTTCCAGGCAAATAACAGCCATGCGAAGAATCATAACCGGAACTGCCTGAGCCATTTTCCCAAAGGTCAAGGTCAAACAGGAAATTATCATTACTGCAACCCAATGTGCAAAACTACTGTTCTGCATAACTTGCACACAAAATAAATCTGCAAGTGGGTTTTACCATATTTATGTAGGCAACAATTTTAAAGTATACAGTGTCCTCTGCTGTGCATTTAGCGTATGACAGCAAAATTTAAAGCCCTCATGCCTGTTTAAATTTTTACTACAAAACTAAAACAAAATCTGAGAAGTACAAGTACAAATAGTGAAAGAAAACAAAATAGATGCACAAACATTTTAGGCCACAGCCAGTATCAAAAGTGTTGGGTTACTCATAGAGATTTTTTTTTCTCACTGTACATCATTTTCCACTAAGGAAAACTAAAACTAGGTAAAACATGTAAATTATAGAAAGCAACATTTGGATTGGTAAGATTGAATATATGGGCCAAACGCAGGCAAATAACACTAGGTCAGGTTGGCACCAGAGACGAGTCAGGCTGAAGGGTCTATTTTCATGCTATGTAACTATGACTCTCCTCTCTATAACATTGCATGCAGTTACACATCTGCTGCATAGCTGTTGATCTCTTCTATTCAAATAGCAGTTTAGCTTTGGGTCCCTGAGGACACTTATGCCAGCTTGGATTAATCTCTCACCATATGTGAGTTGCAATATTGAATGTTTAATGGTATTCTACATTCATTTTACAGAATGTAAACAGGCAGTAAAATGGTATGCTTTTAAATTGATGCACATCCACAACCACACACAGAATGATGTGTGGCAGGAGTCTCAAAACTCGCAATAGATTGAAGTTAAGTGAGCTTAGTATTGTTTGAAAACAAGGCAACAGTTGAAGCTGTTGTTGCAATGCAGTTTAAATGGAAAGACAAGAAATGGAGAACAAGGTTAGTGACAAGAAAATAATGTGGTTTTGTTACATGGAATGTTTAACTAATACAGCTCAGGCTCACCTCAACTTAATATTAAATAGACTCTCTGTTATTAGCAAAGTTGTGAAAAACAATGGAGAGGCAAGTGATTCCAATATAAAAATCCATTTCTTATTTGCATTAAATGCCACAAGCAATCCCTTATTGGTTTCTATATACCAATTTACATTCACCTTTGGCTGGGCCTGATTTCAAATCTGCAGTGGCAGCCAGGAGCTGCAAGACAGAAGGCACAACAGTAATGGACTTTCAGTTTCACCTTACCCCTAACCTCAATTGCAATCTGTAAACAATATGAGGTGGAAAATTGTTCATTTCAATAAAAAGGGGTGTGAAAGAAATAAAACTTAACAAAATCTAATAATGGGAAAAGTCAATGCAAGAATGCCATTTCTATTCATTCTATGAGCTTGCAGAGTATTTTTTTAGTCCAACAGTGTACTTCATCTTTACCATCCACCAACACTGTCTCCAACCAAATTACTAAAGTCATTAGCTGCCTATAGCAGTGCATGGAGCAAGAATAAATTTGCAGTGAGGCTTCATTGAGGAACAGTGAGTGACAGTGTAAGGTATTAAATTATAAAAGACATGCGGATTTAACTGGACTAGTGGTATCAGTGCTACAATCTGCAGCTAATCCCTGAAATGCCTTTGAGGGACAAGAGCTGAACTCGCAACCATTGAAATCTTAGTAAGTTTCCTCTTCCCTCAACCAAAAGATGGGCTGCTATAGATTGGGGAGGAGGGAGGGATTATAACAGGACGAATAATATCATTCACTCTTCTCTAAAACTTCTCAGATGAATTTGATACCCTTTCAGCACTGATTGTCCAAAAGCTTCACCAATAAAACAAATATTTGCTTTTACATACTGCCTTTCACAGCATTGCATGTCCTTTGGACTAGTTTGCAATGCACAGAAAATGTTCAACAAATGATATTTTGGACAAAAATTGTGAATTTTAAGAGGAGCAAATTGAGATGGTTACATTCTATTTCAGTTCCCAATGCTAAACCAGAGGGAAGTGAGGGCTCAGTGGGTCAAAACAAAGGTCTCAAAGTTCAAAGAAAGTCAAGGTACATACATATACGTCACCATGTACAACCCTGAGATTTAACAGTGCAGGAATCCACAGCAAATACAAAGAAACAGAATAGAATCAATGAAAAGGTCTGGGGAAAGTTGTCCATTACCATTAAGTGATGAATGTTTGTACTCTGATTGTTGAAGTCCAAAAGCCATTTTTCCCCTCGGGAGGAGGAGAAGATAGTGGCGCGACGCAGTGCGCGCGGCCTCTCCGGTGATGAATATCTGTAATTTGTCAAGTAGGAGGCCATGCACAATTCTGATTTGATGGAGGCAGACGTCAGAGCACGGAGGAACATCTGGTGAAACTTCTGAAATGCCTGCTTCACTGCCACTGCTACAGTGTGATCCAAAATCTCTGGAGGGGAAGGCCCCGAATCCTCGGCTTTGCCTGTTGCTTGGCAGCCAGAGCCAGAGTCGAAGTGCTCGGCAGAGATGGTGCTCGGTGTCAGAGGGCTGGTCGTAGGCTCAAAGTTTTCAAACGGACTCAGAGTCGGACTGTGGTCGGGTGCTTCCAGGATGCTGCATCGGCAAGCTTCCGGCGCTGGAAGCTCATGGCAGGGAGAATTTCTTCCTTCTATCGTCTGCGTGAGATGTTGGGGCTATCTGGACTTTGAGACTTTTTTTTACCGTGCCCACGGTCTGCTCTTATCAAATTACGGTATTGCTTTGTACTGTTGTAACTATATGTTATAATTACGTGGTTTTTGTCAGTTTTAGTCTTGGTCTGTCTTGTGTTTCTGTGATAACATATCGGTGGAACATTGTATCATTTTTAATGCATGCATTTCCAAATGACAATAAACGAGGACTGAGTGTCCTCATAATCTAATCTATTGTTTGATTACAGATTGCAATTGAGGTCGGAGTGAGGTATGACTGAAAGGCCACTAGTGCTGTGCCTTCTATCTCACAGTGTCAGCTCCTGGTTGCCACTGCAGATATGGGGAGAGTGAGAGTGACGGGTGACAGAACTTAATGAGGGATAGACGTAGAAGCAGAATTCTGAATTGGCTGGTCTAATACCAATTAAGGGTGCGGGATAAGTACGAAAAACTGTTCAACAGGATGCTGATGGGGGCAAGATATAAATAAGGCTTTCAACATCAGATAAGCTGCAACATGAGTGATGACAGGTACCTAGATATGGAAGAAACAGATATTTGGGATGATAAAATAAATTCAGAATGATAGGAGCAGACCATTAGGGTAGAAGTTTAACTTTGGAAAAGACAACGAAGATCAAAAGCACCTAATTCAATTGGACTGTTATCAAAAGAAGGGGACAATGAAAGAGGTGGATAACAGTGAAGGGGGAAGATAGCAAAATAACATACAGTTTGTATATATGGCTTCAAATTCTGATATTACCTAAAACCTATTTATTTATTTGAATCAGTTTATCCACATGAAAACCTGTGGTAATAATTAATCCCTTCACCAGCAGAATGGGAAATCATGATAATAATTGGAAGCAAAAGAAAAGCCTGGTCGATACCCCTCCATGTAAATGATAGTATGTTTACCTACAACACACCCTAAGCTTTAGTTATTGCCCTTGACTAACTCTGTATCCTGTATAACCAAGATAATTTTGCACCTGCCCAGTGAAAGACTTGTTTCTCTGCTGTATTAGGTAAACAAGCAGGGCTGACACAAGGTCAAAGTTTAGAGCTAAACCATTATGCAAATAAAAATATCTTTGTTAATTTGAGTATTACCATATTTATGTTGTCTAAACGCAGATCATTGACCAAACCTTTCATATAATTGTGCAATATTAAAGATTTGGGTGCAGCAATTAAAGTAACCACGCAAGAACATTTAAACTTGCATAGAATGACATAAACTGCATAGCAGTACAAATATAAACTTCAATGAACCTAATTAAGAATCTAGTAAACTTGTACATGATGCCCATTAAAATAATGAGTGACGTCTGATTAAAAGTCATAAAAACTACTGCAAAGTCACTGACAAAAACTTCATTATACATTCAACAGATTAATGAAATAGGTTGAAAATTAGGTGTGGATAGTCAGACAAGAGGAATTCTGCAGATGCTGGAAATTCAAGCAACACACATCAAAGTTGCTGGTGAACGCAGCAGGCCAGGCAGCATCTCTAGGAAGAGGTACAGTCAACGTTTCAGGCCGAGACCCTTTGTCGGGTCTCGGCCTGAAACGTCGACTGTACCTCTTCCTAGAGATGCTGCCTGGCCTGCTGCGTTCACCAGCAACTTTGATGTGGATAGTCAGAGGCTTTTTCCCAGGGCTGAAATGGCTAACACGAGAGGACACAGTTTTAAGGTGCTCGGAAGTTGGTACAGAGGAGATGTCAGGAATAAGTTTTTTTTATGCAGAGAGTGGTGAGTGCGTGGAATGGGCTGCCTGCAATGGTGATGGAGGCGGATATGACAGGGTCTTTTAAGAGACTTCTGGATAGGTACATGGAGCTTAGAAAGATAAAGGGCTATGGATAACCCTCGGTAATTTCTAAAGCAAAGACACGTTCAGCACAGCTTTGTGGGCCAAAAGGCCTGTATTGTGCTGTAGGCTTTCTATGTTTCTATGAAAATTGAAAGTTAAAGACTGCACTAATTTACAAAAGACCAGGTCTTCCTCTCTCAGTGCCTTTATTCAATTTCATTACCCAGTGGAATCCCATACACACTTCGGATAACACATTCTTAGCTTGTCTAAATGCAGAGGACTTACTCTATTGCTCCCCTTATCTCAAGGTGCAAGAGGTGCTCACAGCAGCAACTATGCAGCAAAGAGCACCAAAACAAATGCATGCTGGAGCTGATATTGTGTACTACAAAGTTGCACACAACTTCACTAGTTTTTAAGTATTCTTGATAGCTACTGTTATTTAAAATGTTTACTTTTAAGTAAATCAATAATTTTTTTATAGTGGCCAGAGATTCACTAAGAATGCCACTTGCTAGAGTTGCTTTCAGATGCAAAGAAGTGTCTAAACATTACTAAGCCTTTTTAAACATAATTTCATTGAAATTGCAAACACGTCAATTTCCAGGAAATGCGTCTACTTACTCTAAAAACAGAAAATGCTGGAAACATTCTGTTGGTCAGACAGCATCTATGAAAAGAGAAAAAAGGTTAACTATTCAGGTCAAATATTTTCTATACATGCTGCTGACCTACTAAACATTTCCAGCATTTTCTGTTTTATTTCAGGTTTCTAGCATCTGCAGTTTTCTGATTTCTGTGCCTAGTTACTCTGCTGAAGCTACTTACATAGAAAGAAAATTTGTTTAAAAACCTTATTTTTATTTGTAAAGACAATTTCTGGAGAAACAAATAAAACAGTCCTATGATTTCAAATGACAATCACTAATAGCTTAATAAGACTAACAAGCAGTGGAGGGACTCAGATCTTCCTATGCATGGAGGCCGCCAAGGAATTCTGTGAAGATCTACTACCAGTTCACATTAGCCACTAGTCTGAACCATCCTCAGAGGCCAGAGGGAATTTACCCATTGGCAAATGCCCAGCCATGCTCAGATCTGCTAATATGAAGGCACTGGGCTGAGAGTAGTCAAAGCAAAGAACGAGAACTGGGTGGAATGTAGAAGTAAGATGAAGCTGAAAGTGGGATTGTGCGAGCTCCACTTCCAATCAGTTTAGAGAAAGAACGTGAAACCAGGTACTTTGAGGATTTTGTAGCCCTTACCCTGCTCCTGAACTCCAGCTATACCAACTTATCTTCCATTTCAGCTGGAGATCCAGAACAGATCTTGTACACAGGGGCATTGTGTACTAACTCCAAAAGAGGGAGTAATTAGTTTGGGGGGGAGGTGGAAATGGCAGAACTGCTGATGGCTACATTTGCCTATGGCTGATATCTAAACACAGATCCTGGGTAAGCAAACACTGAGAGTCACAGTGTACAATGACTCTCGCTGCCAATAGTGTTGCAATAGATGGGTCTATCCATGATATCTCAATCTAGTTGGACTGCACTGTACCAAATGTCTCCTGCAGAAAATCTTCTGCTGAAGAACACCCATGACCACAAATCAAATAGGCAGTGGCCCACACAGAACCTCACAGCCTTGCGGTAAAAGGTAATTAGGCATTTTGCCAAATGGCTTGGACTGTATGTAAAGAAGGTGACTTGTGCATACAGCTTAAGTCATTGCCTCATTACCAGAACTTTCAAATAAGTGCCAAGACCTTGCCTAATTGGTGGAGAGCAAGCTTGCTCCTGCTGACCTTCATGGACATGACAGACTCAATGCCAAAACACACGTCCTCGAGATGTCTGTGGTGGGAATGAGAAAATAATCCACATCCTTCTGGAATTTGCACATTCCAGAAAGACACAGAAAGGCACCAAGTGTTATTCATTTGCTGAGAATCATCCTGCAAAAAAAAACAGGGCTCTGTTTTAAGGACTTTCCCCAAGAAAACCCAATGAAACAAACATTAGAGATGGAAGATTTTTAACTCTAAGAACAATGCTGAAAACTTGCTGTGCTTCCAGTGCAAGAGCTAACCACTAGTGGATGCTACACATTCCAAAATACAGAAGCCACAAAGCTTATATGTGGAAAGGTTTGTGTTTTGGGCCTGCTGCCTTTGCACACTCTTCAACTAGAACCTGCGCAAAATCTTCTGAAAATTATCTCCATGATATGCACATAAGGAAAACAAATTGATACACACTGATATAATTTTAGCCTTGCAAGGAAATTAAATGAGCTGCCTTTACGGTGAATGGCAAGACACAAGCATATACAAATGTCAATTAAGAATCCTTCAGGGAAAATACAGTTTGGAATACTTCCTGTAGAAATTGCTCTGCTCCTGGGATTTGGAATATAAAAGCAAGACAAAAACTCAATTAGAAGGTCATTAATGAGCAAAGCCCTGTGTTCCCAGAAGGAATTATCCAATACCAAGTGTTACTCATCAATCAGCACACTCCAACATCAAGGAGTATACAATGTGGGATACACTCAAGGAAAATGCACCCAATATGAATTATAAAGGAAATTTGGAGGAACATTGTTTTGTTTGGCGGTAAACACGTATATGGTTGAAATGACAATAAACTTAAACTTGAAAGAACTACTATGTTACCTTACCTCTACCAAAGCATCTTAGCACAAATCATGCGCGGTGACAAAGCTTATGTTTTTACTTCATTATAAAAATTAGATTACTCGATGTGTGACTCAATGTATGAATGAACTGATTTCAAAAATGTAAATGCAGGCTTTGCTTGGAAATGTAGGCTTTTCTGTGGAAATTCTGAAACAAACAACTTAAGACAAGTACAGCAAACACATTGGAACATTCAGAAGACATGTTGTACACCATCCTGACTTGGAAATATACTGAAAACCTCTCACCTTCATTGTGTTGAAATTCTAAATTCACTCACAACACCACCAGAGCAACACCTTCAACACTAGACCACCACCATTATATCAAGGGCATTAAGGACAACAGCTAAATCACAAAAGTTCACTTTAAGGAATCAAGAAGAGAGCAAATATAATTTTGTTAAGTAATTCTCTGATGACCCTTTCAATTGTTAATTTTCTTTGACATAAACTATTTAGTTATACAACAATTTTTCTTAAATATTACAAAAAATATGTGCATTGTTTTCCATTTTAGTAGTCAGAATTTTACTGTGTGACAATTTCTCTAATGCATACAAAGACAATTATATGTCTTAATTATTTTAATTATATGTCTTAATTATTGCTATTACAGGTAACATGACACCCAAAGAAGGCCTTGCCACAGAGATTCATCAGCAGGGCCACATACAGTTGAGACTAAATTAAAGTATGTACCAACATTGCTCATTATTTTCTACTCCAGTAAAACAATGTATTATGCATTATTTTTTGAGGGCAACAATTAAGAAGTACCTTCTGGAGGTTCTTCTCTAAGATAAGGTGGAACATCTTCCTGAACAGTTTCTGCCACATCTGTCGTATCTGCCATGCTTTCAGTTATTTGAGCTTGTCTCTCTGGTCCCTGTTTCAAATAAAAATTAATACAGTAAATTATATTATTAATACATGAATGAGTATAAGCATGAACTTAAAATTCCTCAAG
The DNA here is from genome assembly GCF_963921235.1 of Mobula hypostoma. Taxonomy (NCBI): domain Eukaryota; kingdom Metazoa; phylum Chordata; class Chondrichthyes; order Myliobatiformes; family Myliobatidae; genus Mobula; species Mobula hypostoma. The sequence continues at coordinate 11,667,209 of NC_086107.1, forward strand.
TTCTTCTTTCCTCATATGCCATTCAAATTAAGTTTGTTTTGGAAAAATGCCAAAGGATATAAAACAGAAGACTGGAAGAACTCTAAAAGACTTGGGTCTCAGTTATAATATAGGCTTGAGTAAACTGCACTACTAATTATATATAGAAGTCACTCCATCATAATCAACATCATTCAGAAGCAAGACCTTCCAATATTTCCCACTTTAATAAAGATTAGCAGAGTTCACTGGTCTTAATTTTTAAATAGTCAGCACTGCAAAGTTTTACAGAATGAAGGTTGGATTCATGCTTATACATGCAGTGTGACATTCTCAACTCAGAAATTAAGTAGACTTTTGGTTAAAATTTGTCCATGGAAACTTTCTGTACAAGCTAACTGTTTGCAGTCTCCCTCTTACATACCACAGAAAGTGCTAATCATATCATTATACTTTATCGAATTGAAGCTATTTTGTTTTCCTATTGCAGTGAAGGTCAGGTGTCGATCAAATGAAAATTATGTCAAAGCCACGTCACGTAAACTATCTTCTAGATCAGGAAATATCTGGACAAGTTATATGGCGCTCAAAACACCAAGTTACCCTACATTCTAATATGAGACAACCATCACAGGATTTGAAATCACTTGCCAACCTGGCCTAATCAATAGTTGTAAACTACTCACAAGTTACCTAAGAGTTACAAACCAAGTAACTCAAGGAACCAAGTAGTGGAGATGAAACATTTCTACTGACAGGAGAAGGGGCAAAGATAGGTTACTGACACTTTAAAACCAGTCGCCCTGGGCAGATGGGGCTCGGCAGCCGTCACTGACAGCTCACCTAGAAGGAAAATTCTGATCTCAAATCTCTGCCGCTTTGCGGTTATATCCACTCATGGGGAAGGGTTCACCAAGGAAAAATCTGGAGCTAGGGTCACTAATGCAGTCCTACATTGAGTTCAGTGTTGACTGGCAACTCCTGTGATGCTGCTGGTGCCAAACTGTAATTGATCTCTGCTGGTCCTTTGAATTCATCAGCTGCATGGAGAGGGCAAAATTCCAGTATTGTCAACAGCTTGCACCCCAAATTGTACTGCCCTGGCTTGCACAGCGACTGACAGCAACAATGAGAGAGCTAGGACGCAACGTCCATGCTTGACCCCATGGCAGCCTCATCAAAGATCCTTGTGGAATAGTGTTCATGTGAGTTATTTATCTGTTTCTGTGTAGTTTATGGCATTTACAGAAGGTGATAGTTTTCTTGATTATTGCGCACCAAGTGCTTTACTTGCAGTAAAAACCATTCCCGTCTCGTGCTGAGCTTTAGATGATCTTTTGCAGTTTAACAAACTATTTTGTTTGAAGTGCTGTGCAACTGACAAGAGTTAAATACTGTTTACCAATCACTTCAGTGACATCGAACTTATTTTAATTAAATTCACTACAATCATGCATAATTTTTACAAATACTTTTATTAATCAACAGATCATTCGTTAAAACTTGTAAAGTTCAAAGTACGTTTATTATCAAAATATGTATACAGGATACAATCTTGTGATTCATCTTCTTGCAGGCAGCCACAAAACAAAGAAACATCACACAGCCCATTTGAAGAAAACCCCCACACAATGAGACCATCAAACATGAGAAAGAGAACAAATCATGCAAACAACAAAAAGCGAACAACTAACACACAGAACATTAAACATCATACTGCAGAATCTCCAAAAATGAGTCCACAGCCATGAGCCGCCGAAGTGAGTGAAGCCAGTCCAGGAGACGATGGCCGTGGCCACAGCCACCGCCATTGAGTCAGTTAGTCCAGCCACAGATCCAGTTCAATTACCTTTAATTATCTTTTAATATTTTGGAAGGAAAGTGGGTTCACAGACAAAAGGATGCTTTTGCAATACTTGGGAATACATTTTTATATTGCAAACCAAATGCACCAACATGGATAATCAATAATCATTTGATAATCACCACTGCCACCCTACCCCAAATTCTGAGCTGTTTATATTAACCTTCCAACACTTTCTTCAATCTCTTTACCAGTAAAAATGCACAATGTATTGTATTGCTCAAAGCACAATTCTTACAAAAGGAAGGCTTCACATGAAGCAACTCTGTCCAACGGCCCTGGTTTGTACAATATCAGAAAGTTGTGGACACTAATTTAACTCTAAAGATACCTTGCTGTCAAACAAGAGGAGAAAGGTCAACCAGCATCTGGGCTTCAAAGTTTGATGTAAATTTATTATCAAAGTACATATATATCACCATATATAATCCTGAAATTCATTTTCTTGCAGGCATTCACACTATGTACAAGAACTACAACAGAATCAATGTAAGACCACATCCAACAGGCCAGACAGACAAGCAATGTGCAAAAACAATACAAAAAAATTATTTTAATCAGCAAAGAGTATTGAGAACATAAAATAAAGTGTCGTTGAAAGTGCATCCACAGGTTGTAGGCACAATTCAGAGATGGGGCAAGTGAAGTTATCCCTTCTGGTTCAATAGCCTGCAAGTTAAAGGGTAATAACTGTTCCTGAAACTGGTGCTGTGAGTCCTGAGGCTCCTGTACCTTCTTCCTAATCGCAGCAGTGAGAAGAAAGCATGGCCTGGATGGTGGGGGTGCTTGATGATCAATGCTGCTTTCCTGCAACAGCACTCCGTATGGACGCGCTTAATAGCAGGAAGGGCTTTACTTGTGATGGACTGGGCTGTATCTACTACCTTTTGTCAGGTTTTCCATTCAAGGACATTGGTGCTTCCAAGCCAGGTTGCTATGCACCCTGCTAATATACTATCTACCACACATCTATGAAAGCTGATCAGTTCTGGATGACATGCTGAATCTTTGCAAACTTCTAAGAAAGTAGAGGCAATGTCGTGCTTTCCTTGTAACGGCACTTACAAAAGGGGTTGATATGTTTCATCACTGATGTCTCAAAGCACTTCAGCAAAGTGCTACTGGACAATAATCATTGAGACAGGTTACCATGCTCTTCTTAGACACTGGTATAATTGAAGCCTGCTTGAAGTAGGTGGATACCTCAGACTGCTGAAATGAGAGGTTAAAGATCTCAGTGAACACTCCAAGCCTATTGATCGGCACAGACCTTTAGTACTTAGCCATGTACCCACCCAGGCCAAATGCTTGCCATGGATTCACTCTTCTGAAGGATGCTCTCACGTCAGCCTCAGACAGGGACAATGGGAGTTCGTGAAGGGCCCCCCATTTCTGACAATCAAAGCCAGTATAAAAGGTATTAAGCTCATCTGGGAGCAAAGCCTTGTCACCAATGTCACTTAATTTCACTTTGTAAGAGGTGATTGCATTCAAGCCCTGTCACAACAGTTCAGCATCCTTCAGTGATTCAAGTTTGGTCCAGAATTCCCACTTCACACCTGAGACAACTTTCCAAAGTTGGTCACTACACTTGAATGTCACTGATCTGGCCCTCAGCAAATTGCAGATCTTATGGTTCATCCAGGGTTTCTGATTGGGGAATATTTTATGGGACATGCTTATCTACTGTTTTTATAAAATCCCTGACAAATGTGGTATATTCATTCAGATCTTTTGATCAAGGCCCAGTCCAGCGACTCAAAGTAATCCCATAACTGTTCCTCTGCCTCCCACAACCACCACTTTGTTGTCCTCATCTGTGCAGCCTTGCTCTTTATGCAGGTAACAGGACAGCCATGTGATCAGATTCCCTAAAGTGCAGTGCAGGCATTCCAAACTGTAGTACAGCTATAGTCACGTGTGTTGAGATCCCTGGTGATGCAGGTTATATGTTGATGACAAGTTAAATGGAAGTCCCAGGAGGACAGCCTTGAGAACTGAGGTTCAAATAATACATAAACTTCAATGAAGCCAGGTCGAGTTTTCTTTTAAAAAAACACTTGGCACATCATTTTCCACACTGATCTCTAAACAGGCATCAGAATGTTTCATTATATGTCCCCTACAGTTCTAAAGTACACAGAATGTGAGTATTACAGGTATGGCCAACAGTTAACATCCTCCCCTTACTGCTCTTAAAAAGCTGGTGAATAGTTTTCTTGAAAGGCAAAAGTTTCAAGTGAAGCTATTCCCAGAATATCGTATGGCAGGTTGTTCCAGAAACTTGAACCAATGGATATGAAGGAAGAACAATTCGTTTTCAAATCAGGATGGTATCCGACTTGCAGCAGCTGTTGTAGGCAACAGCCAAGGATTCCTCCACAGCTCTGACGCTTTTATTTATTTAGAGATAAGTGTGGAAAAGCCCCTTCTGGTCCAACAAGTGGCCCCACCCAGCAATCCATCTACAGTGGTGCTAGGAAGTTTGTGAACTTTTAGAATTTTCTCTATTTCTGCATAAATATGACCTAAAATGTGATCAGATCTTCACGCAAATCCTAAAATTAGACAAAGAGAACCCAATTAAATAAAGAACACAAAAACATTATATTTGTTCTTTTATTTATTGAGGAAAATGATCCAATACTAGGATTATCAGTTCATTTAAAGGGGAAATTAAGAGTCAGGTGTTTCAATCAACAGGATGACAATCAGGTGTGAGCGTGGGAGACCCTGCCCTATTATATAAATCTGGGTCTTCACTATCAAAATCTGATCTCCACCACACAGGTTTTTGGAAGTGAGCCATGCCTCCATCAAAGGAGATTTCTGAGGACCTCAGGAAAAAAAACTGTTGATGCTCACCAGGCTGGAAAAGGATACAAAACATTCCTAAAGAGTTTGGATTCCACCAATCCAGTCAGACAGATGGTGTACAAATGGAGGAAATTCAATACAGTTGTTACTCTCCCCAGGAGTGGCCAACCAACAAAATTTACTCCAAGAACAAAGCGTATATTTCAGGATGTCACAAGGAACCCCAGGGCAATATCCAAGGAGCTATGGGCCTCTTACATTGGCTAATGTCAGTGTTCATGAGTTTACCATCAGGCAAACACTGAATGATAGTATGCATAGCAGGATTGCAAGAAGAAAGCCACTACTCTTCAAGAACATTGCTACCTAGTTTGCTAAGGACTATGTGGGTAAGCCAGAAGGCTATTGGAAGAATATTCTGTGAACTGGTGAGTCCAAAATAAAACTTTTTGGCTTAAATGAGAAGCGTCCAGTTTGACAAAAAGCAAACACTGCATCTCATCTGTGAAACAAGGTGGTGGCAGTGTCATGGCTTGGAACTGTTTTGCTGCCTCGGGATCAGGGCGGCTTGCTATCATGGATTGATGGAACTATGAATTCTGAATTGTACCAGCAAATTCTACAGGAAAATGTCAGGGTATCTGTCTCTGAACTGAAGCTCAAGAGAAAGTGGATTATGTAGCACGTCAACGACCCTAACCACAGAAGGCAATTTACCAAAGAATGGTTAAAGCAGAAGAAATTTCACATTTTGGAATGGCCAAATAAAAGTCCTGACCTTAATCCTATAGAAATGCTGTGGAAGGACCTGAAGCAAGCAGTTCATTCAAGGAAGCCCACCAACATCTGAGCTGAAGCAGTTTTGTAAGGAGGATTGGACTAAAATTCCTCCAAGCCGATGTGCAGGACTGATCAAGTTACTTTATACTTTATTGTCGCCAAACAATTGATACTAGAACGTACAATCATCACAGCGATATTTGACTCTGCGCTTCACGTTCCCTGGAGTACAAATCGATAGTAAATATTAAAAATTTAAATTATAAATCATAAATAGAAAATAGAAAAGGGAAGGTAAGGTAGTGCAAAAAAAAAAAAGAGGCAGGTCTGGATATTTGGAGGGTACGGCCCAGATCCGAGTCAGGATCCGTTCAGCAGTCTTATCACAGTTGGAAAGAAGCTGTTCCCAAATCTGGCCGTACGAGTCTTCAAGCTCCTGAGCCTTCTCCCAGAGGTAAGAGGGACAAAAAGTATGTTGGCTGGGTGGGTCGTGTCCCTGATTATCCTGGCAGCACTGCTCCGACAGCGTGCGGTGTAAAGTGAGTACAAGGACGGAAGATTGGTTTCTGTGATGTGCTGGGCTGAGTTCATGATCTTCTGCAGCTTCTTCCGGTCTTGGACAGGACAACTTCCATACCAGGTTGTGATGCACCCTAGAAGAATGCTTTCTACGGTGCATCTATAAAAATTAGTGAGGGTTTTAGGGGACAGGCCCAATTTCTTTTGCTTTCTCAGAAAGTAAAGGCGCTGGTGGGTCTTCTTGGCAGTGGACTCTGCTTGGTTGGACCAAGTCAGGTTATTTGTCATATTGACCCCGATGAACTTAAAGCTTTTGACCTGTTCCACTTGCGCACCACCGATGTAAATGGGGTTGTGCGGTCCGCTACTCCTTCTGAAGTCAACAACCAATTCCTTCGTCTTGCTGACAATGAGGGATAGGCCATTGTCCTCGTACCAATGCCACCAGGTTCTTAATTTCCTCTCTGTCCTCAAACTCATCATTACCCGAGAAACGGCCTACAATTGTGGAGTCATCAGCAAATTTATATTTAAGTTCGATGGCAACTTGGCTACACAATCATGGGTGTACAGTGAGTACAGCAGGGGGCTGAGTAGACAGCCTTGTGGGGCACCAGTGCTCAGAGTGATTGTAGAGGAGAGCTTGTCCCCTATTTTTACAGCCTGGGTCCTGTACCAGAAATGTTTGAAGTTACTGCTGTTCAAGGGGGTCACACCAGTTACTGAGGACAAAGATTCACATACTTTTTCCACATGTAATGATCATTGTTCTCAATAAATAAATAAAAGAAAAAAGTATATTTTTGTGTTATTTAATTGAGCTCTTTATCTAGTTTCCAGACTTACAAAAAGATCTGATCACATTTTAGGTCATATTTATGTAGAAATAGAGAAAATTTTAATGGGTTGTCAAACTTTCTAGCGCCACTATATTTAACTCTAGCCTAAACACAATTTACAAAGACCAACTAACCTACTAACCAGTACATCTTTGGAATTGGAGGAGAAACCAGAGCACCCAGAGGAAACCCACGTGTTGCACAGTACTGTACAAGTAAAATGTTCTTCACTATCACTATTCAGCTGTTCTTCGCCCTCTCCAAAGCCTCGTACGCTTACTATAACATCCTGCATAAAACCGGATTAGAGGCCTACTAGCAATGTATAAAACTGAGGGGCATAAACCAGGGTAGCTAGTTTGAATCCTTTCTCCCAGGGTAGAAATCTCAAATACAGATTTAAGGTAAGAGGGAAAGTTTAAGTGAGACATGCGGTGTAAGTTTTTAAATATATGCAGTGGTAAGTGCCCAGAACCACCTGCCAGAGGTAGTGAGGCCCTCCATTAGTCAAGTCCTCCATTAGTCAGATCAACCAGAGATATTGAATCGAAGCTGTCAACATGATATACATGCCAGGGTAGTACAATACAGAGAGCAAGTTGTTGCCCATGCAGAAGGCTTCCCCTCTCCATGAAGCTGATAAATCCAAAGGAAAAGCAGAGACCTATACAATTGGCGTAAGCAGCATCGCAGGAGTTGACAGTCAACATTGAACTTAATGTAGGACTGTACAAGGAACTTGAGCTTCGGATTGTTCCTTGGGGTTTATTCACAAAATCTTCCCCATGACTGGGTATAGCTGCATGACAGCAGAGGTTTGGGATCAGTTTTCCTTCTCCTGGATGAGCTGCCAATCACAGCTGACAAGCCCCATCTACCTAAACCAACTGGTTTTAAGCCACCAGTAACCCACCATTGCCCGTCAGTAGAAACTGCTTCGCTGGGCTTAGTAATCACTAAGCCACACATGAAGGCCAGGAGCAGGACTTAGTGTCAGAGGCTATTTGAGACACATGGCATTGAGAGCATTTAATAGATAGTGCGAGCTTATCCCCACTACTACCCCTGGCTATGACAACCTTAAGGAACAAGTAGTGGTGGAAACAGATACAATAAAGGCATTTAGGAGACTCTCAGAAAGACACATACATAGGCAGACAGATGGAAGGATATGGATAACGTGCAGGCAAAAGGGATTAAGTTTAATTGAACATCACGTTCGGCAGAGAAATCATGGGCTGAACAGCCTGTTCCTATGTTGCACTGGTCTACGTTCTATACCAACCATATAACAATTACAGCACAGAAACAGGCCATCTCGGCCCTTTTAGTCCATGCCAAACTCTTACTCTCACCTAGTCCCACCAACCTGCACTCAGCCTATAACCCTCCATTCCTTTCCTGTCCATATAGCTATACTTTTAATTAAAATATGAGAGCAGCTGGATGGCATTTCACTTTGTAGTCAGATGTTATGTTATGAAATATTGTACGTATTCATGAGCAAGTGAATGGCTGGAAGATGAAATCAGTCAGAATGCTACAGCAAATGAAAATTTAAAAAAACAACTGCAGATTCTGAAAACCTAAAATAAAGGCATTTACATTTATATAACTTTTCAAGAAAGCTTTCAGTTTTGAATCTCAATCCAGGACTTATTGGAATTTCAAGGCTTTCTCCTGCATGCAGGATAAAACAACACATGGACATAATCCTTTCCTACAGGTGAATTATTAATTATCCTGTTATTTTTACATACAAATGGCCTGTTTTCTACAACAGTGGCCTTTTGAAAGTTCTGGCACCATGTCACAGTAATTATAAGCGTTCTTAAACTCTAATTCCAAACAAAGAATAAATTGATTTGACTTAGATTTGGTACACAAAATTCAACTGTTGCTCTTCAAATATTATAACAATTAAGATTAAGACAATTTAAATTATTAATCATTTTAAGATGCAAGCTTATGCAAGTAAAAGCAAAGTCCTTTCATAAATCTCATATTGCATTTCAGTTCTATCATGGTATTTAGTGGTAATAATGAATGCTGCACATTATTCCAACCCAGTTCCTCTATCCAGACAGGCTGACCATCATTGCCTATTTTTGTTTTGTATCTGCATGATTTTACTTGTGTCCAGAAATACTGCACTACTTGCCTCCAGCAAAAGTAGTGCATTTGGATTTGCAGAAGGCACTCAATATGGTGAACATAAAAGGTTAAAAAAAAACAGCATATGGGGATAATGCTGGAGGATTATATATTGTTATGGATAGGGGAGCAGCTAACAGAAAATATTATCTGGAAAAAATAGATCATTTTCAGATTGCCAGTCAATAGCTCATGGGGTATCACAGGGATCAGTGTAAGAGCTCAACTACTTGTACTCTCTACTGTTGATTTAGATAACTTTTCAAGAAAGCTTTCAGTTTTGAATCTCAATCCAAGACTTAATGGAATTTCAAGGCTTTCTACTGCATGCAGGATAAAACAACACATGGACATAATCCTTTCCATGGACCCCTCAGTTAATGGTCAGGCTCCATGGCATTAAAAAGTTTGGGAACACCTAATTTAGATGAAAAAGCCAAATATACTGGAGCTAAATTTGCTGATCATACAATGAGAGGCAAGTTAGCAAGTTGTGAGGAGAACACAGAAAGTCTGCAAGAGAGACACCAATAGGTTAAACGAGTGGCTAATAAATTCACAAATCATGTATTATGTTGGAAAATGCATTATCCACTTCAAAATATTGAAATAGAAAATTATTAAACAGTTGGAACCACATAGTATTACAGCATGAAGGGATTTAAATTACCCAACACAAAACACACAGTTTCTGAGGAGGCTAAAGAGAGTTAGTCTATGCACACCTATACTCAAAACCGTCTGCAGATGCGCACTGGACAGCACCTTATCATGCTGCATCACTGGTATGGAAGCTGCACTGTGGTGGACAGGAGGACTCTACAATGAGTAGCTAAAACAGTGCAACACATCATCGGCACCAATCTACCTGCCATCAAGGAGATATATACAGAAATAAGTCAGAAAAAGGCCAGCACTATCGTGAAGGAACCCGCCAACCCCACTTATGAACCGTTTGTCCCATTCCCATCAGGGAAGAGGATACACAACATCCACACCGGGACCACGAGACTCAAAACTTCACTCTCCCCAAGCTATCAGACTGATCAACACCTCCACTCATTAAGCCACCCCACCATCTCTACATACATAACACTTAGCATATTTATATACATACAGTATGTAAGTACAACAGTTAATTGGACATTTTGTGTTCATACCATTGCTTTTATATTTGTAGTTAATATTTTTTCTTTTGTTCTATATGCTTGTGTTTTGTTAAGCTGCATCTGATCTAGAGTAACAATTACTTTGTTCACTTGTGTACTGAAGAATGACAATAAACAATCTTGAATCTTATGAGTTGGAAGGTTAATGAAACAGATCACAAGTTATGTGGAGTATAAGCATGGCAAGATTTTGACACAACTTTAAAGGTTGTTTGAAAGACTGCACCCTCAGGAGTACTGCACATATTTCTGTTCTTCATGTGTTCTTCATAAGCCAGTGCAGATAAAATTCACTTGATTAATTCTTGGGATGCAAGGGTTGATGTGGGAAGAAAAGTTGAGCTGGTTGATTTGTACCCAGAGTAGATTAAGATATGACCCTATTGAGGCATTTAAGATCCTGATGATGACTGACAGGGTGTATGTTGCAAGGCTGTTGGTCTCTGGAACTTGGAAGCACAGTTTTAAGGGATCACCCATTGGAGACAGAGGTGAGTAAGAATTTCATCTCTTGGTTAAGGATCTTCAGCATCCTTTGCACCTGAGATCAGTGGGGTCAGCTAGTAAATTCATTAATGACTGAGACTGACAAAACATATAAACTACACTCAACATTTCCTCTAATTCTTTTTTTTTTACAGCTGTATAAACCTACTATTGCTTTAAATGTTTTTATAATATGCATACTATTAATATTTAGAATGAAAATTGAAAAATTGCATACCTCTGATTTATTAATTGAAGGGTATAAAATACAGTACAAAAAACTTTTATGGTTTGTGAATAAAATAACCAGTCACGCACACAATTTTATAGAAACAAATTTTTATCTGTTCTAACAATTTAATTACAAAATTTTTACTAAATTATGGATTTTTGAAAGGCTACTTACCAAGAAAATCAGAATATAGATTATATAGATCAAACAAATACAACCCACAACTCACAACACAAGTAAATCATGTTAGGCTGTCAAAACAACTGAGAGGCATAATGGCAAAAACAAAATGTTTTGACAAGATGGTGACGGTGTTCAATGGACCAGCAGTTTATTAACAATGAGCTACCGACTTCCATTGTGTGATATTGTTGCAATTTGTAATAGAGTTGTAACTTGAAACACTTATAATGTAAATACTGTACACTGAAGTTCTGAAATATTTCAAAGTAAAGATTGTGGTACGTTTAGTGTTTACAAAATTTATGGATTATATTCATTAACACAATTACAAATTATATTAGCATAGATTTAAAAATTAACATTATATTAAAAGAAAACTCCAGCCACACAGCAACAAAGGCCATGTGCATGGGAGCATTTCAGTTCCTGTGCAGCCATACACCTGCACAGCTGAGAGAGAATAGTAACTACACTGAAGTCATGACCCAGGAGGAAGAGAGCTGGAAAACTGAACTGATCGAAAACTGAACCTTCTTACAGACTGGAAGCTATTTTACCATTTTTATTTAAACAACATTAGCATGCTACGTTGACACTAGAAGCATGGCAATCCTTGTAGGCTGCTGACTGTGTTAGTCATTTCCACAAACAAGGCATTTTACTGTACATTCTGATGTACAGGACTGTGCAAAAGTCTTAGACAGTGGGGAATCATGGTTGGGAAAAGGGAAAGGGAGAGGGAAGCAACAGAGACATTCTGTAATGATCAATGAACCAATTGTTTAGAATCAAATGACCTTGCCTGTTGTCTCGGGGCTGGGTTTGTCTGCACTCTACTCCACACCCACCATCTCAACACCCTTTGCTCCCGCCAGATACACAAACTCGCTCTCCGCTCCATGTTGACAAATGCAGTACTGTGCAAACGTCTTAGGCACCCTAACTACATATAGGTGCCAAAGGCTCTTGCACAGTACTATTCATGTGACAAATAAAGCTAATCTCCAGGAAGCTCTAAATCCTGGTAAGCACAAAAGACAGGCAGGCTCAAGTAAAAAGCACACTGTTGGAGAAACTCAATGTGTCAAACGACAGTAGGAGAAGGAAATAAATAATTGGTGTTTTGAGTTGAGACCGTTCACTTGTGTTAAAGGGGTAAAAAGCAGACAGTCAATACAAAGAATTGAGAGGGAGGAGTGAGATGAGGGGTACAACCCATTCAAAACTGCTTTTGAGTTCGTTCATTCCAATGCACATGGCCTGAACTAGATGATAAATGAGAAATTCAGTTCCGAGTTAAAGGTTTGCCATTCATAGGAAAGGCTTCGCATTCCCTTTCCGAACAACCTAGAGTCCCGTTGCATGATTTCCACCAAGGTAAACAATTCCTCCCATCCCATAGATGCTACTGGACTGGGTGAGTTCCACCAGCAGATTGTTTCCTAGAGTTCAGCATTAACAGTCTCTTGTGTCTACCATTAAAGTAACTTTAGATTACCGTTCAAACGTAGGAACAGGGAACAACGTGAGCACAGCAAGATGCCACAAATACAACGCGACAATGGTCAGATAACATGTTTTAGTAAATAGTGAGAGATAAATATTAAACTCAAGACACCTAGGGATCGCCCCCTACTCTGGGGAACTGCCCTGGGATTTGAGGGGACGGGCTGGGAGGGCGGCTCTCCTTCAGTACCGCACTGCGGGGTGCAGATCCTAGCTCCAACCGCCTTCAGTCCACTTCCATGGGGAAAATTTAACGGGGGGCAGGAATATGTACAATTTATTGCGATTTAATAAACGCCGCAACGTTGTCAGACGTTGCATCCAAACCCCCGGAGTATTGGAGGGAAGCTTCCAGCAACTTCGCCGGCGGGGTCAGCACCGGATTTTCGTTCCGATGCAAGCATTGCCTCTGCGGATGACCGTCAGGCCTAGGCGCGCAATCCGAGCTCGGACCCCCAGTCCGGGCCCAGGGGTCGCGGAGTGGGGAGGTTCCGGGGTGTGTGTGTGGGTTGGGGTAGTCGGCAAACTCGGAGGCCTCAGGGTTCCCTCCCGCCTGCCCCTCACCTTCATGGTAGTCGTACCAAGCCCCCTCCGCCCGCGGCCCCCGCCCGCTCCACTCCGTCACTACCGCCGCCGCCGCACCGACCGCCGCTAAATGCAACGCGAGCTGCGTCCGCAAGAACTGACGCCGCCGCCTCCAGCGCGCTCCCGGCCCTCCAGCCGCGCGCCGCCCCGGTGTTGGTGCAGTGGCGCCTCCCCTGTCTCGTGACCGCGCTCCGTGATCCGGTCTGGTCGACGGGATCAGGATCCTGCGTACCCACCTCGATACTCCGCCACCTCTGTGCGTGCACGCGCTCTGCCACCTATCGCCAGGCTTGTGCACGAGCCCCGATACGCCCCTCCATCTCGTGCGGATGCGTGCACATACTCTGAACACCCCCCCCCCAACCATCGTGAGTCGCTTGCGCGTTCCCAGATTCCCTCCGATTGCACGTACATACTCTGATTCTCCCCCACCACCATCTCATGCGCGTGCCCAAATCTTCCTCCTGTTACGGGCACATGCACTGGTATGACCCCTCCGCTGCCTTCATCCCCACTCTTGTGCACGCTCTCCATGCATTCCAGTTGCAACTCCTCCAATTGCAATTCCCATTCCTGCTCTTCCCTGCACACTCTGATCTCCACGCCTGCTGTCCCCTATACCCTCCGATCTCCCTCTTGTCCCACGCTTATGCCCCAATCTGCTCTCCCCTCTGGTTGGCATGCTCCAATTCTTCCTCTTGTCCACCCAGGAGTTCCGGTTCCCATAAGCCATGTCCTATCACACTCAACACACTGGTCGTTCCATCCCTCTTTCTTTTCAGCATAATCAAGGACCCTACCATAAAACAATAAGACCATAAGATATGGGGACCACAGTCATTCTGATAAAATATACAAAAGCTTGCCTAAGAATGGCTTCTTTCCTACTGTGTTAAGACTCTTGAATGAACCTCTAATGCAATAAAAATCTCACAACCTACCTTGTAATGACCCCTGCATTTTATTTCTCTACCTGCACTTGACTTTCTTTGTAACTGTAACACTATATTCAGCATGTTGTTTATCTTTCCCTTTTGTATTACCTTGATGGATTTATAAACTTGGGAACTTGGCTTCCCTTGTAAAATCAGAAGAAACAAGCCTGGGTGTTATCCTTGATTCAGATTTGAAGAAAGTGACCACAGCAGCATTTTGATACTTCAGAGATATTGCAAAGATGCATCCCTTTCTGTCATGCAATTATACTGAAAAACATTCATGCAGTTATATCAAATAGATTCCATTACTAAAGCAACTTATTGACAAACTTCATCCCATTCAGAACATCACTGCTAGACTTTTAACTAAAATCAGGATGAGGGAACATATCACTCTTGTCCTAGCTGCTCTGCTTTGGCTTCCTGTATCTTTCAGAATTGACTTTAAAGTTCTTTTACTTGTTTTTAAAGCTCTTAAAGCCTTGGGACTGGAGTACATCACAGAATCATTTTTGTTCTATACTCCTCCTTGAGCTCTCAGCTCTTCTACACTGGTGTCTTAAATTTAAACAATCTCCCTCAAAAGATAATTGTTAAGACAATTAAGGGATGCAGAATCAGTTGACACTTTAAACGCCAACTCAAAACCTTTTTACTTAACCTTACTTATAGCTAGAATCTTTTTGTCTCGTATTTTCATACTTATTTTTATTTTTATCTTTCATTTTATTTTCATGTTTCCACTTTATTCCATTGTAAGACTCTTTGAACTGTTTGAAAAGTGCTCTATAAATAAGTTATTATTAATATTATTTTTATTATGTATGGAGCTATCTGTCTGAATGGAATGCAAACAAAAGCTTTTCACGATATCTTGGTTGGTCTGACAATAATAAACCCAATTACCAATGCTATGTGCAAGCCACCAATTGTCTATCACCAGCTTGAAATGAAAAGCAATGCACTTGCTCTGGCAAAAGATCACTCAGTTATCTGTAATCTGCATGTGAATTAACCACATTCAGTGAGAATGGAGCTGAAATGAACAAGTTTCCACATCGGTCCTGAACTAGCAGGAATGAGTTTGCAATATCGAAAGTAAGTTTGCAATTTTAAAGAAGTTTCTAAACCTATCTAATCCAAACACATTAACCATAACCACAAGTAGCTGTAACCACAAAGCCTCAACCCAGCATCTTTAATTTTCAACCACAGTGCACATTAACAGATTAGTTTTACTTACATAACATTACGATCATAATTGGGGTGACACAGTAGTGTGGCAGTTAGCACACCTTACAGTGCCAGCTATCACTGATCGGACTTCAATTCCAACTGATGTCTATAAGAAATTTGTAAGTACTGCCCATGATTGCATGGGTTTCCTCTGTGTGTTCATGTTTCCTCCCACGTTCCAAAAGACGTATAGGTTAGGGTTAGGGTTAGGGTTGGTGAGTTGTGGGCATACTATTTTGGCGCTGAAAGCATAGATGCAAACAATACATTTCTCTGTATTTTTCAGTATTTTGGTGTAGAAACCTTTTTTATGCCAAGGACCCCTACCATTAATCAAGGGGTCTGTGGACCCTAGGTTGTGAACCCCTGACTTAAACTACTAGTGTTTTCAACACGTCAGCCTTAGCTCAGTTAGCCACACTGTCGTTTCTGAGATTATGCCTTAAAAGGAATCTTGATGTTGACCGGGCCCAAACATATGTTTATTCTTTCAGCAAATTAGGACATGACTCACAAAGTTGGCATTTACTGTCTGTCCTTATTTACTGAGCCATATCGTAAGGCATTTGATGGGTTTGGAGTAGCACTGGGACATACTTGGCAAATATACCCAGTGACACAGCTAAACAGGAGAGATTTTTACAGCAATCCAGTGATATCATTGCAAACATCATTTTCCTTTTATTGTAGATAGATTAATTACTTGAATTACTTTTCAATTCCCCAGCTGTTTGGTGGATTTAAGCTCATATCTCTGCTTTAATGGCCCAGTGTTCTTCATTCCAGTCCAGTAATGTAATCAATATGATAAATAATAAAGCTTTATCTCATACTCAAGTATCACATACTTGGACCACATCACAAACGAGCAGGTCCACAAGATCATCCAGCACCACAATGGCCCCCATGAAGACCTTCTCACAACGGTGAAGAAAAGAAAGCTGAGATGGTACGGCCACGTAACGAGATCCAGTGGCCTTGCAAAGACCGTTCTACAAGGAACTGTGGAGGGGAAAAGAAGGAGAGGTACAGTAGACAGAGCAAAAGATGGACGGACAACATTAAAGAATGGACAGGGAAAACCTTTGCGGTGACCCAGGCTCTGGCACACAACCACGACGGATGGAACAGACCGGTGCAAAGCTTATCATGACGGCACCCGACAACTCCACCAGGAGTTAAGGGCGCAGGGAAGGAAGGAGGGAAAGCTTTATCTGCCACATGTACATCAAACATTGAAACATACAGTGAAATGAATTGTTTTGTATCAACAACCAACCCAGTCCGAGACTGAGACAGCCAGCAAATATCACTACCCTTTCTGTGCCAGGATAGCATACCCACAACATACTACCCCTCACCTGTACGTCACTGAAATGTGGGAGGAAACCTGAGCACCCAGAGGAAACCCATGCAGTTATGGAGAGAACAGCATCGTGAAGTGAACTCCGAACTTACAGATGGCTCTGTAAAGAGGTGCACTAACTTCTACGCTACCACATCACCCTGGCGGGAGTTGTTGACTTTCAGATGAGATACCTTTAGAGCAGTGGAACGGCTATCTTGCCTCTCCATTCTCAGTCTTGTTCAAGTGGTTCAAATTAAATAAGCAGGTGACTTTTACATGTATGCAAAGCTCCACCTCATTTTAACTCTTTCTCTGCAGCATACAAGACTATGGGACTTCTACAAAACACTTGGAAGGCTAAATTTACAGTGCTAACCCCTGCAATTAAGATTCACATTAAAGACCTAGAAATGTGGATCTCCATCCTCCACAAAAGCTGGGATTTCCCAGTGGCTACCGATTTTAATTCTATTTACCGTTCCCATCCCAGCAAGTCAGCCCATGGACTCCTCAATGGTCACGATGAGGCCACTCTCAGGTTGGAGGAGCAACGCCTCACATTCCACTTGGGCAACCTCCAACCTGATGGCATAAACATCGATTTCTCTAACTCCCAGTAATTTCTCCCCCCCCCCCTTTTCCACTTCCTGTTCTGGTTCCTCTCTTATTCCTTCTCTTCTCCTCACTTGCCTATTAACTCCCTCTGGTGCCCCACCCTTTTTTCCTTTCTCCCATGGTTCACTCTCCTCTCCTATCAGATGCCTTCTTCTTCAACGTTTTACTTCTTTCACCAATCACTTCGCAGCTTCTCACTTCATTCCCCCAATCACCTTCCTCCGTCACCTGGTTTCACCTATCACCAACCAGCTTGTAATCCTTCCCGTCCCCCACCTTTTTATCCTGTCTTCTTCCCCCTTCCTTTCCAGTCCTGATGAAGGGTTTCAGTCCAAAACATCAACTGTTTCTTCCTCTCCACAGATACTGCCTAACCTGCTGAGTTTCTCCAACGTTTTGTGTGTGGTGCTCGGGATTTCCAGCATCTGCAGAATCTCTTGTGTGTTAAATTTCTTTAGCTCAGGATCTACGGAACCTTTGATTCTCCATCGGATGCCCAGAGTTATCTGGATCAACTTTCATCTTCAACATCTTAATTGCCTTTTTTTAATTATCTCCGTTGATCGGAGGCTGTGAATTGGTTGGTTTTAACTTTTCTGTGCCCTATTTGGGCAGAAAAGTTTACTTTTGATTTCTTAATATGGCTGCTAAACTTTCTTTTTAACTGCGTGATTTCTTTCTTTTCCCAGGGGATTCTGGGTGGTTACTTCCCTTTTGTCATCTTACGTATTTCCTGTGCGGCCTTAAATTTTGTAGTTTTTTTTAAATTTTATTCTGTTTTGCTTTTTATAATCACTTTATGTTAATAATCCTATTTTTTTTTGTTGCTGTGTCTATTCATGAGTTTGAGGTTTATTGTGGTTTTTTTTAATATATATTTTCCGGCTTTTGTTCTGTTCTGTATGTATCTTAATTGAGTTAACTTTTTTTTACTTATTTTTTTACTGTTTTACAATTAGCTGATCTTTTTCATATTTATACCTTTTTTTTAGGGAGCGTATACCGGAAGTCATGGGGGTAGTTTTAGCGCTTGCTTCTTTCTGGCGGGTCTGCTTTAGATTTTGCCTTGGGGTCTTGGGGTGGTGGGTGGTGGGAGGGGCTTCACGTTTTAGTTTGTTTCTCTTTGGGCTATATACATTATTGAAGTACTGGTTGCGTCCTTTTCCCCGGTATCTTTTGTATGTTCTGTTTCCTCTCCGGGTTTGTGGGTCGCGCCTATTGTCAATCCTCCTTGTTGTGGGTTGACTTTAGGATTTATGGAGTCTATTATTAATTTTGTCTCCTGGAATACTAATGGTCTTAATCATCCTATTAAAAGGAAAAAAGTTTTTAAAGTGTTCCGGAGACTTAAAGCACAAATTTTATTTTTACAAGAGACCCATGTACGGAGGGGGGACAGACTACGTTTTTTCAAATTCTGGAAGGGACAACAATTTCATTCGAACTCTAATGCTAAGATTCGAGGCGTCTCTATTTTTATAGATTCCTCAGTTACTTTTATACAACAGGATATTATCTCTGATCCGAATGGTAGATTTTTATTGGTTAGTGGTTTACTATTTAATAAAAAAGTAGTTTTGGTTAATGTTTATGCTCCTAATATGGATTGTCCGGAATTTTATAAATCATTGTTTGATCAGTTTCCGAATTTGAACGAGTTTTCATTGATTTGGGGCGGAGATCTTAATACCTGTTTATCTCCAGCTTTGGACCGTTCGGCTCCTTTACGGACTTTACCTAATAAATCTGCAAATTTGATTAATTTTTTCCTTTCTGATTCTGGGTCGACGGACATTTGGCGTTTTCTGCATCCTCAGGAAAAAGATTTTTCCTTCTTTTCACATGTTCATCATTCCTATTCAAGAATTGATTATTTTTTCATTGATTCTCGTCTCATTCCTTCAGTGATTAAATGTGATTATGATTCTATAACCATTTCGGATCATGCTCCACTTAAGCTTTCTATTAAAATTATGGCCAATATACCAAACAATAGACAATGGCGTTTTAATTCGCTGTTGCTTCAGGACTCGGACTTTGTTAATTTTATGAATGAACAGATTGAGCTTTTTTTTACAATTAACTATACAGAAGATATTTCGGTTAACACTCTTTGGGACACTTTTAAAGCCTATATTCGGGGTCAGATTATTTCGTATTCCGTTGCTTTGAGGAAGAAACAGAAGCAGGAGGAGATGGCAATTGTGGACAAGATTAAAGAAATTGATAAGAAATATGTTATGGCTCCTTCTGAGGAGCTATACAAACAAAGAACTGAACTTCAAATGGAACACAGTTTACTACTCTCGTCCTCGATTGTAAACCAATTAAAGAAAACAAGAAGTGATTTTTATGTTCACAGTGATAAAATTGGCAAGCTGCTGGCTAATCAATTGAAATCTAATTATGTTAAATCTCAAATCAATCAGATTTATAACCAAAATGATCGATTGATATTGGATCATGTGGGGATTAATCAAACCTTTTGTGATTTTTATTCTTCTTTATATCAATCAGAGTCTCCTCGAGATTCTAAATATATGAATGATTTTTTAGATAAGTTAGACTTCCCTCAGATTTCACGGGATATGCCTTCTTTATTAGATACTTCCATTACAATGGATGAGATTAAGAATGTTATTTTTTCTATGAATCTGGGGAAAGCTCCTGGCCCTGATGGATTTACCGTTGAATTTTATAAATGTTTTGCTTCTTTATTGATTCCTTGGCTCTATAAGGTTTTTGAGGCTTCTTTGAAACTTGGTAAACTTCCGGAATCTTTTAATAGAGCATCAATTTCTTTAATACTAAAGAAGGATAAAGACCCTGCTCAATGTGCATCTTATAGACCAATATCTTTATTAAATGTTGATTCTAAAGTTTTTTCTAAGTTATTAGCAAATAGACTAGAAAAAGTACTTCCTTCTATTATTTCGGAAGACCAAACGGGTTTTATTAAAGGTCGTTACTCTTTTTATAATATTCGTACATTGTTAAATATCGTTTATACTCCCTCACAAAATGTTCCTGAGTGTGTTATTTCTTTAGATGCTGAGAAAGCTTTTGATAGAGTAGAATGGCCTTATTTATTTAAGGTGCTTGAAATGTTTAATTTTAGCTTGAAATTTATATCCTGGATTAAACTGTTATATTACTCCCCTGTAGCCTCGGTTCGTACTAACTCTTTAAACTCACCTTTTTTTCCTCTCTTTCGTGGTACTCGACAAGGCTGTCCTCTTAGTCCCCTAGTATTTGATATTGCATTAGAACCTCTTGCAATTGCTATTCGAGAATCTTCAAATATTACTGGGATAACTCGGGGATTAAAGTCCCATAAATTATCACTCTATGCTGATGATTTACTTTTATATATTTCTAATCCTGAGAGATCCATTCCTGCTGTTTTAGAGTTATTAGCACAATTTGGTCTTTTCTCAGGTTATAATTTAAATCTTAGTAAGAGTGAACTTTTTCTGATTAATAAACATCTTCCCTTATATTATAAATTTCCATTTAAATTGATTAATAATTACTTTTCATATCTTGGGATTAAAATTACTTGTAAACATAAAGATTTATTTAAGACTAACTTTTTACCATTAATAGACCATATTACTCAACTTTCATCTAAATGGTTTCCCTTATATTTAACTTTGATTGGTCGTATTAATGCAGTTAAGATGTTTTTTTTGCCAAAATTTTTATATGTGTTTCAGGCATTACCAATTTTCGTTCCTAAATCTTTTTTTGATAAAGTTGACTCTAAAATTTCTTCATTTATTTGGCAGAATAAGAATCCGAGACTGGGTAAAATACATTTACAGAAAGCTAAGAGAGATGGAGGTTTAGCATTACCTAATTTTAGATTTTATTATTGGGCTATTAATATTCGACATATGAAATTTTGGTTACTTGACCGGGACATACTATCTATTCCTAAATGGGTAGCATTGGAATTACAATCTGTTCAGGGTTATACACTTGGTTCTATTTTAGGTTCCTCTCTTCCTTTTGATTCGAAACGCCTTAAGCAGGTCTCTAACCCGATAGTTAAATATGCTTTGCGTATTTGGTTTCAATTCAGAAAATTTTTTGATCTTAATCAATTCGGGTTAGCGATTCCTATTTTAGGTAACATATTTTTTCCTCCCTCTTTTACGGATCGCGCTTTTCAAACTTGGAAGACTAAGGGTATTTTACGGTTTTTGGATTTATTTTTAGATGGTTCCCTTATGTCTTTTGAACAATTATCTAATAAATATAACTTATCAAGAATACATTTTTTTAGATATTTACAAGTTAGAAATTTCCTAAGTACTATACTTTCTTCCTTTCCAATGCTCCCTCCTATATATATTTTAGATTCGATAATTAACCTTAATCCATGTCAGAAAGGTGCATCGGCTATGATTTATAATATTATTATGAAACTTAGGAAAGCTCCATTTGATAAGATTAGGGTAGATTGGGAACAGGAATTGGGGCTTACCATTTCTGTGGATGATTGGGGGCAGATTTTACAATTAGTTAATACTTCCTCTATTTGTGCTAAACATTCCCTAATTCAATTTAAAGTGGTTCATAGAGCACATATGTCCAAAGATAAGTTAGCGCGTTTTTACTCGCATATTAATCCTTTCTGTGATAGATGTTCGGGGCAGATAGCCTCTTTAACTCATATGTTTTGGTCTTGCCCTACTTTGGAAACTTTTTGGAGAGATATTTTCAATATTATTTCTAAGGTATTAAATATAGATATCTCTCCTCACCCTATTACTGCTATCTTTGGACTACCTAAAATTTCTAGTAATCTTTCCCCTTCAGCACGTAGAATGATTGCATTTCTTACTTTAATGGCGAAAAGATGTATTTTACAACATTGGAAAGAGCTTAATGCCCCAACTACCTTTTTTTAGTTTTCTCAGACGATTTTATGTTTGAATTTGGAGAAAATTAGAAGTAACCTTTATGATTCTTCATTTAAATTTGAACAGATTTGGGGACCTTTTATTCGATATTTTCATTTAATGTAATATTTACCCTTCTTGTTTTTTTTTTCACTGTTTTAATGGAGGTCGGGATTGAGGACGTGATTTTAAATTTAACTCTGTTTGGTTTCAAGTTAGCCCATTGCTTTGCCTTGCTTTTAGTTAGTTGCACGGTGGGTTTTTTTTGGGGGTTTTTTTTTTCTTTTTTTCCATTGATATATATAAAATTTAGTAAACTATTATGTTATCTTGGTTTCTTATGCTTAAATTACATTGTAGTATTTTCTTTTTGGTATTGTTATCTTTTGGAATTTTATTATACTTTAACATTGTATTAATGTTTATATGGCTTACCTTTTTTGTATACTTACTCAATAAAAAGATTTAAAAAGGATCTACGGAACCTTTGGTGAATTAGTGAAAAATATGTTTGCAAAGACCACAACTTCATACCTAATATTCAGTTCATTGCTTACCAAGCAGTGATCCCCACCTTCCTTTACACCTCAGAGAAATAGACAATCTACTGTAGGCAACTCATTGATGAGAAGTACTATCAATATTGTCTCTTCTAAAACTCCAAGTCCACTGACAGGACACTGACATTGTCCCAGGCTAATATCCTCAGATTCAGCGCTTAATTCACATTCAACCTGCTCCTGTGGATGGGCCACATCATTCTTGATGCCCAATAGCAGGCACTTCACTCTGAGCTCTGTCACAGCAAGACACTTCCAGGTGAGGAAAGAACATGCTTCAAGATTTTCTCAAAGTTTCCTTGAAACATGTAAATCTTACTGGATCGTACGGCTCCTTCATCCAAAGTCTAATCAAAGGAGGAGCGTTAGAAAGCTCAACTCATTTGGACTCAAGGTTATTGTCATATGAGTTCCTACGAGTTCCTCGAGCATTTTCAAAGTTCAAAGTATGTATACATTATACAGACTTGAGAGTTGTTTTCTGACAGGCAGCCACAAAACAAAAAAACCCAAAAAAGCCCATATAGAAAAAGAACACTTGATCACTCAATGTGCAGAAAGAAAAAAAACACATCATGACCAAAAAAAACCCATAAAAAATGAACCTATATAAAAAAGAAGACAGTCGAACATCCAATGTGCAGAGAAATAAAAAAATACAAGCCAATAGCATTCATTCTGAACTGAAGTCTGCAAGGGAATCTCATAGTTCAGCATAGTTCAGTGCAGAGCCGAGGAAACCTCGTGGAGCAGCGATCTGAACCAGCCCGTCCCTTGCCCCGGGCCCCAACTCCCTGACCTTTCAATCTGGGCTGGCACCTAAATTAACAGGCAAACATCCGGTTTAATCATCTCGATATGCTCTAGGGCCTGGACCTTATCGCCTCGATTTGACCTGTAACCCAACTTTCCGATTTGGCATGGCACTTAAGTCTTCATCCAAACATCAAGCTCAGTTGAATAAGTATACACTGGTGCCCAGACCTCACTGTTTCAATTTGGCCTTTGGCATGGTGCTTATATCAATCGAACTTTGGGTCCTCCTCTCTCTCAGCGACGGACCCACTGCCTCACCTCGCCTCAATTCTGCCACATTGAATTGCCTTCGGGTCCAAAGGGAAGTTACAGACTTTTACTTGTGTTGAGCACTTGCCAGAAAAAGTGTAGTCAACAAAGTATTTAGTTGCTTTCCTTGTTTTGTAAGCCACCAGCCAGAAGTTGCTGAAATTCACCAGCGCCATCTTTGTGTGTACTGTTGGATGATACTATGTTCATGTGCATATGACAATAGGTGCAATGAATAGTCTTACTCGCACAGCATCACAGAAAGATAGAATCATATAACAATGCACACAAAATGCTCGAGGAATTCAACAGGTCAGGCTTCATCTTGAGTGGAAAATGTTTCCAGCTGAGACACTATGGATGGAAATGAACAGTCAATGTTTTTGGCCAAGACCCTTCATCAAGGCTCTTGGCCTGAAGCGTCCTCCCTTTGTTTGGCTCCATAGATGCTGCCTGAGTTCCTCCAGAGTTTTATGTTGTTGCTTTGGTACTGTGTAGCGATTAGGTCACAAGAAAGAGATGGTTAAATTGGAAAGAGTGCAGAAAAGATTTACAAGAATGTTGGCAGGACTCAAGGGCCTGAGTTATAGGGAGAATTTGGCCGGGCTAGGTCTTTATTCCTAAGAACATAAGAGACTGAGGAGCAACCCTATAGAAGTGTTTAAAATTAGGTATTTATAACATAGGTGAATGGAAAGAGAAATTCTTCCTCCCAGGTTAGGGGAATCCAAAACCAAGGGGCCAGGGTTTAGCGTGAGAGGGGAAAGATTTAAAAGGGTCTGAGGGACAACTTTTTTATGCAGAAGATGGTGCATATATGGAATGGTCTGCCAGAGGAGTGGTTGAGGCAGGTACAAGGATATCATTTAAAAAGTACTTGGATATGTATGTGGAGAGATGGGGTGTAGAAGGAAATTTGGACTGGCTAGGTGGGCACCATGTCTAGCCTGGACTGGTTAGACCCAAGGACCTGTATTCACACTGTATTGCTCTAATAGCCAATGACTCTACGTTATAAATTCCGACATCCACATGGACAGCAGAAAACAGTCTGTGTAATCTCATTCCATAATTAACCCTGCCACTATTGGTGGTGACACAGTTTCTCTAATAAGGGGAAGACATAATTATAGGCTAACAAGTTTACATTAATGGTTTCCATTATAAAAGTGGCTATGGTAATTTATAATGAAGCTTGGCATGAAATGTGAATAAAAGCTTTGATAATATGGTCGGCAAAGAGGAAGTATCTTAAACAATTGTGTCTTTTTAACCATTGTAATTACCAGAAGTTAAATTAGTATTGTGGCCATCATGGAAATGAATGCTTTAGCACTCAAGCGCATTCACTACAGAGATATGGAAGCACTTGTGCTCTGTGACTGGGTTAGCTTCGGGTCCATCAATTCAGAGACATGAAGTAAAATCCCAACGTGGCAGCTGGTGAACTTAAGTTCAAATAATGAAGTAAGTCCATACATTTTCTCTGTAATGGCAAACATGAAACTAAAATTCATCTAAAACTTTAACAAGCTTCTATAGATTCTATTGATCTATTGATACACTTCTATAGTTGAGACTATCCAGACTGGTTGTATCACTGCCTGGTACAGGAAAATCAATGTCCAAGAACAGAAAATCCTCCAAAACATGATGGATACAGTCCAGTCCATCACAGGAAAAATCCTCCACACCATTGAGCACATCTACAAGGAGTGCTGCCAAAGGAAAGCAGCATCTATCATTAAGGACCCCCCGCAGTCCAGGCAATGCTCTCTTCTGCTGCCATCAGGAAAGAGGTACAGAAGCCTTAGGTCCCACACTACCAGGCTGTGTCATGCCCCGGCTGCGAGCTTCGCATTGATCTGCCTCCGTGTGATGGCCTGAGTCTGAGACTATGGGCCCACTCCAGCTGCTCCTGGCTTCAGGCTTATGGACTCAGTTTTGTTCTGAATGCTGATGTTTGCTTTATTGTTTACATGATTTGATTTGATTTGTGTTCTTTCTCTCTCTCTCTCTCTCTGCACCTAGGGTGTTGGTCATTTTTTTAAACAGGGTTCTTTTGGGTTCCTTGTTTTGTGGCTACCTGTAAGCAGACAAATCTCAAGGTTGTGTAATTTATACATACTTTGATAATAAAATGTACTTCGAAGTTTGAAAGAAAAGCATCAAATCCCCAATATGCAAAAAGAACAAATCATGCAAATGGCAAAAAATGAGCAAAAAACACAGAATATAAGACATCGAATTAGAAAGTTATCAAAACATTCCAGGATTATTCAGTTTCAGCTCACACTCTTTAGCTACATTAAAGCCCACAAACCTGTAAAGATAAGTCATTCTCTGAGGGACTCCACAAGAAGATCTCCAGCACAGTTTTATTACAATTCTAAATCCACAGAATATCTTGATCACTTTTTTCATTACTTTAATGTAATTCAGGTTACTTTTGTAATAAAGATTGAAAGTTAAAGATTAGTTTTATTTGTCACATGTACATACAGTGAAACACGCCACTTGAGTCAATAATCAACACAGTCCAAGGATGTACTGAGGGCCTCCCACAAGTGTCACTACAGGTCCAGCATCAATACTGATTGCCCACAATTTGCTATCTCTAACCCATATGGTCTTACGGTCTTTTGAATGTGGGAGAAAACCAAAGCACCTGGAGGAAACCCATGTCATTACAAGGAGAATGTACTCCTGACAGTCAGTGGTGGGAATCGAACCCTGTTTAGTGACCTCCAGTGCTGTAAAGTGATCTGCACTAATCACAGCACTACCATGCGGTCTGTAACCTGATGTGGAGCTACTGTGTGTTTTCTGTAGTGAGGACTGCTGTTGCTTCATGTGAAATGTAATGTTGTTATGTCCAGCATCTAATACAGCATTTCAATAGACAAATATTTAAAACCCTTTCTACAATGGAAAATTATTAAATATTTTACTGAATTGCTTTAATAATCTGCTTACATGGTTTGACCCTTCTGACTCATTCCATGCAGTCAAGTGTCTACTTACGTCTTCAAGGGAAAATGTTCTTTTCTGATTGTATAATGATGTAGTGTATCATGTACTAGACTGAGCAGAGGTGAAAAATAAGTAAGGAGAGGTATTCCAAAGTTCAAAGTGCATTTATCATCGAAGCATATATACGATATTCCACCTTGAGATTTGTCTCCTTACATTTGGACATGCAACAAAGAAACCCAATAGAACCCATTAAAAAAAAGACAGTGAAACATTATATGTGTGGAAGAAATAGTGCAAACAGTAAAAGTAAGTAAATAACATTCAGAACTGAAGTTCATGCAAGTGAGTTCACAGCCGTGAAGCCAGTCATCACTGCAGCCCGTTAGTTGCAGTCCACAGCCTCAGTTCAGAGCAGAGATGAGTAAACCTCATGGAGAAGCGAGCTGAGAAGGGAAACATTATACCTACCAGGTAGAAGTTAGTTAAAACGTAGTTACAGAATTGTTAAAAAGAGCACATCAGATATACACTCAATGGCCACATTATGAGGTACCTCATTTACCTAATGAAGTGGCCACTGAGTGTATGTTCATGGCCTTTTAGGACTGAGATGAGGAAAAACTTCTTCACAGAGAGTGGTGAATCTCCGGAATTCTCTGCCACAGGAAACAATTGAGGCCAGTTCATTGGCTATATTTAAGGGGGAGTTAGATATGGCCCTTGAGGCTAAAGGGATCGGGGGTATGGAGAGAAGGCAGGTACAGGGTTCTGAGTTGGATGATCAGCCATGATCATACTGAATGGCAGTGCAGGCTCGAAGGGCTGAATGGCCTACTCCTGCACCTATTTTCTATGTTTCTATGTCTCCTGTGGTGGTAGCCCATCCACGTCAAGATTCGATGTGTTCTGTGTTCAGAGATGCTCTTCTGCACCCCACTGTTGTAATGTGTGGTTAATTGAGTTACTGTTGCCCTCCTGTCAGCTTGAACCAGTCTGGCCATTCCCCTCTGATCTCTCACATTAACAAAGCATCTTCGCCCACAGAACGGCTGCACACTGGATTTTTTTTTTTCTTTTTGCACCATTCTTTGCAAACTCTAGAGTGAAAATCCCAGAGATCAGTAGCTTCTGAAATACTCGTATCACCCTGTCTGGCACCAACAACCATTCCATGATCAAGGTCACTTAGATCACATTTCTTCCCCACTCTGATATTTAGTCTGAACAACAGCTAAATCTCTTGACCATGTCTGCATGCTTCTCTGCATTGTGTTGCCGCCAGATTATTGGCTGATTAGATATTTGCATTAACGAGCAGGTATAAAGATGCACCTAATAAAGTGGCCACAGAGTGTAAGTAAACTGAAATCAAAAGTTTCAGAAAGTGTTCATTCACACCAGTGGGTCGGGGGTTACATTAGGATAGAGCGGGTAAGACTTTCTTTCCCAAAGGATATGACTGAACAAAAATGCAAGAAATTCTGCAGACGCTGGAAATCTTGATCAACGCATACGGAATGCTGAAAGATCTCAGTTAGTCTGGCAGCACCTGTGGATGGAATACCAGAACAAGATGTTAAACAAAGACTGACAAACAACCAATGTGCAAAAGAAAGCAAACTGTGCAAATACTATGATAAATAAATAAATAGAGACCTTGAAAGTGAGTCCAAAGGTTGTGGAATCGGTTCACAGTTGAGCTGAGTGATGTTATCCACTCTGGCTCAGGAGCCTGATAGTTGAAGGGTAATAACTGCTCCCGAACCCAGTGGTGCGCTGAGGCATACGGAGTAAAATGATGCAAAGCAGAACCGGCTTAACCTTGACACACATCAAAGTTGCTGGTGAACGCAGCAGGCCAGGCAGCATCTCTAGGAAGAGGTACAGTTGACGTTTCAGGCCGAGACCCTTCGTCAGGACTAACTGAAGGAAGAGTTAGTAAGAGATTTGAAAGTGGGAGGGGGAGGGGGAGATCCAAAATGATAGGAGAAGACAGGAGGGGGGCGGATGGAGCCAAGAGCTGGACAGGTGATTGGCAAAGGGGATATGAGAGGATCATGGGACAGGAGGCCCAGGGAGAAAGACAAGGGGGAGGGGGAACCAGAGGATGGGCAAGGGGTATAGTCAGAGGGACAGAGGAAGAAAAAGGAGAGTGAGAGAAAGAATGTGTGTATGAAAATAAATAACGGATGGGATATGAGGGGGAGGTGGGGCATTAGCGGAAGTTAGAGAAGTCGATGTTCATGCTATCAGGTTGGAAACTACCCAGACGGAATATAAGGTGTTGTTCCTCCAACTTGAGTGTGGCTTCATCTTTACAGTAGAGGAGGCCGTGGATAGACATGTCAGAATGGGAATGGGATGTGGAATTAAAATGTGTGGCCACTGGGAGATCCTGCTTTTTCTGGCAGACAGAGCGTAGGTTTTCAGCAAAGCGGTCTCCCAGTCTGCGTCGGGTCTCGCCAATATATATAGAAGGCCACATCGGGAGCACCGGACGCAGTGCCAGGAGGGAGATCAGTGATTTGATGTGTGTTGCTTGAATTTTCAGCATCTGCAGAATTCCTGTTGTTTGCATTTTTAACCCTGACACCTTGGCTTTTCAGTCCATCTGGCCTGGTATTTCCATGGCTTTCTTTGTTTTGTTGCTGTCTGTGGGAAGATGAATCTCAGGGTTGTATACTGCTTTCATACTTTCATAATAAGTGTTCTTTAAGTCTTTGATGATGGTGGTGGTTAACAAACCAGGAGGGTGGCTTGTTTGGGAAAATGTCTGCCACTTCCTTCTGTTTGTAAAGACCTATGATTCTCAGTGCTCTCCTGGATGTTCCTTCTCTCTTTCAGGATCAGAAAATAATGAGGATATCATATCTTTTCAAGAAGGTTTTGAGAACATACATTAGGTCTCTGGATCTAGGTCTACCTTTTTTATGCCGTGGACCCCTACCATTAACTGAGGGTACTGTGGACCCCAGGATAGGAACCCCTATTCTAGACGGTGCAGATTGCTAAATATATCAATAATGTAGATGTTCAGTTCACAGAATAAGAGTAAGAATTTATTCTCAGTTTGCATCTTTTAGGGAGATAGACAGATATATCTGTCTTTAATACACTTTTTGCTTAATGTAAAGAGCACTTAATAATAAATTGATGGTTAGTTGAATGGAAATGGAGACTTCTGTCATTTTTGGCAGATTTGATTGTTAAATAGCCCAAGTTCAAAAGTAAAATTATCATCAAAGTCTGTATATGTCACCATGAGATTTATTTTTTGCAGTAGAACAATGAAACACAAAAGGATCAATAATTGCAATAAAACCGTCCACTTTAAAGATTCTGCATATTTTGAATATGAATAGAGACATATACACATGTAAAAATGATTTTTAAATTATTTTTTGATCTTGCAGCATGCATAATGCCATTACGATTATATTTATTACCTCTCCCTTCAACTGCGTTCCTAGGGAGATCCCACTACTTTTTTGTCAAGTGTTCCCAAACTTTTTTATGCCGTGGACACCTACCATTAACTGAGGAGTTCATGGAAGCTGTGCTTTGTATGAAACCCCAGAAGGTAGTAAGATCTAGGATCTGGCTAAGCGACATCAAAGCAACAGTAGATCCTTCAAATGTGTGAGCAAGTTGGTTAGGATACCAGAAATACTCTCAATATCTTCCCCATCACGAGCAGATTAGTAGTGTATAATATATCTCACGAGTGAGGTGAGTTTTGCAACTACGGTGCCAGACCTCACAATCTATTTTGTGATGATCTTGCACCTTATTGCCGACCTGCACTGCACTTTCCCCATGGTTGTTACATCTCATTCTCCATTCTGTTATTGTTTTACCTTGATCTCCCTCAATGCACTGTGAAATGATTTAATCTGGATGAATTGTAATGCAAGAGGAACTTTTCACTGCATGTGACAATAATAAACCAATTCCAATTTCAGGAGAAGATATCAGACCAATAATCTAGATGGCTGGCCTTCCGATCCAGATATCTTAATTGAATCCCACATCTCTATAGGTCATGGGTTAAAGGGGAAAGGTGAAATGTTTAAGGGGAACATGAGTTCCCATCAATCAGAGGGTCACAAGAGTATGGAACGACCTGCCAGCGCAAATAGTACATGTAAGCTTCATCTCAATGTTTAAGAGAAATTTGGATAGGTAATTGGATAACAGCAGTATGGAGGCTATGGTCCGGATGCAGGTTTATGGGACAAGGCAGTTTAAATGGTTCGTCATGAACTAGATGGGCCAAAGGGTCTGTTTCTGTGTTGTACTTTTCAATGAATCTAAGTTTGTAATTACATTCAACTAGTGATCCAGAGTTCAAACACTATTCATCTGAGATGACCCTTAAGATGAGAAAGTCTGCCATATGTCTCTAGCTGGTCCTTCCAGTTACAACAGACACTGTTGATGTCTATAAAGTGCCATCTGAAATGGTCCAGCAAACCACTCTCTTCGGGGCAATTGGGGATGATTAAATGCTGGTTTTGCCGGTGATGCCACATCCCAAAATATGTATTTTAATAAATGGAGGACAGGCATTAAAGAGTGGCAATGTGTGCTGCCATGTTGCTAATGTGGTTTAACTACTGGTCATGACTTATCCAAAAGCTTTAACATCTGAGGCAGAAAATATATGCTGCTTTTAATCTTTGAAAGATCTGACATTTTAATCCCTGTGAAAGATGATTATTATCTGATATTTTAATATGTGTGCGATCTGTTACTACATTATAATGTCAAAGATAACTTCACAAGTCAATGCCAGGCCAATTATTTTGTCTCTTTAGATTGCTCATAGGTGTTAGCAGTTATTACCCTTCAACCATCAGGCTCTTGAACCAGGATCAAAATCAGAATCAAGTTTATTATCACCGGCATGTGACATGAAATTTGTTAACTTAGCAGCAGCTGTTCAAGGCAATACATGATATAGCAGAGAGAAAAAAAATAAATAAATAGAATAAAACAATAAAAAATAAACAAGTAAATCAATTACGTATATTGAATAGAATTTTTTTTAAATGTGTGTAACCCTCAGGCTTGCCTGGTTTGTGTTAATCTAGGGAAATCAGCCTTCGGTCCCACCAAACTGGGTGATCACGTTTGTGTGGACGCTGTGTAATGTACCCCCAGTTACCAACCCACAATGCAAAATATTAGACAGTACACCATATGTAATTAAATGATAGACTTTATGAATCTTAATCTGAGGATAGGGTTAGTAATGAAAATAAACAAAACAAAAAAAGGGCCCAAATCAAAGTCAAAGTTCCAGTTCGAGCTCACTCAGTAGCCATCCTCTCACCATCGATCTCCTCTGAACGTCGCCGATCTTCGGACCCTCAGATCCCAGTCCGGTCCGTCCAGCGTTCTACCAGCTTTCTCCACTCACGTCTTCCCTCTTCATCTCTCCTTGACAAAAGACCACGAAAACAACATCTTTCCAGATACACAAGACAAAACAACAACCCCCGATTGGCTAACAGTCCTGTTATCTCCAGCAATAACCCAAACATGGCTGCTACAGAGAAGCCATTACCTCTGCAGTGAACATTACAAAGAAGCTGTTACATTAGCATTAGCAGTGAACACTACAAAGAAGCCATTACATTCTCCCCCCACCAAATTTAGTCATGTCCTCATGACGTTGAGGTAATTCACCAACCCTTCCTGCAAAACACAAAGCCCAATCCAAGTACAAAAAGCAGCGATATAGTTCCCCAAAACAGTATAGATCATGCCCTGTTCCCCAGGTGCTACATAGGCCAACCTATCCGGTGGTCTCCTAATTCTCTGAGACCTCTGTACCTCCTCACCTAACTCTTCAGGCTCAGACGCTACTGGGGATACTTCAGGTCTACTTGTCGAATCCTCCCTCGATCTATCACTCATGCCCCCCTGCAACTTGGAGCCCTCTGTCCCGTGTCCAGGCCCTCTCCTCCAGGTTCCTGCTGTAACCCAGGTTGCCCACAGATAGCCCCCCGCCAACTTCACCTGACTCAGAGGGAGAAGGGCCAGGAGTCTCTTCCTCAATCAAGGGGGAGTTAGCGAAAGGCAGCATGTACCACACATCCAGATCATCATCCTCCGAATCAGTATCCCCCTCATGGGCAGGCCCCGGCCCAGCCTCTCCTGCTGTGGGCCCTGCAGTCGCCCCGTGTTTTCACAGAGTCCTCTTACTAGGTTTTGGCTCCAAGTCAGGCTCTGGGTCTTCCTGCACCTCTTGTCCCAGGACAACAGGTGGTTCCGATGCAGAATCTTGACAGGCCCATTCACATCCTCTGGTTTCACCCGGAAAACCGGTAGGTTTGGCATCTGACTCTCCACCACATAGGGCATAGATTCCCAGCGGTCAGCCAACGTGCTTTCCAGGTAGCCCCAAGTTCCTTATGAGGACTCGGTCTCCTGGCAGGAGTTGGGAGAACCTCACCTTCTGATCATACCTCCTCTTATTTCCATGATTCTGCTTGGCGGCCGCCACCCCAGCCAATTCATAAGCCCTTTTCAGCTCTCCCCTCATATCAGACACATACTTCAGATAAGGCTTTGGTGGTAAGTCACCCTTGTCATTCCCAAACCAAAGGTCAATGGGCAAACTCGCCTTGCGCCCAAACATCAGATAATATGGCGAGTACCCAGTAGCTTCATTTTGTGTGCAGTTGTAACAGTGAACCAGATGCCCGATATGATGACTCCACCTGCTCTTCTTGCTGATCTCCGAAGTCCTGAGCATGTCTAGCAAGGTTCGATTAAACCGCTCAGGCTGGGGATCGCCCTGCAGGTGATAGGGTGTAGTTCTCAACTTCTCAACTCCATGCATGCCTAGTAACTCACAGATGAGTCTGCTCTCGAAGTCCCATCCCTGGTCACTATGTAACTGCCTGGGAAGGCCATAGTAAACTAAATACATCTCCCATAACACTTTCGCCACTGTAGTCACCCTCTGGTCCTTGGTAGGAAAAGCCTGAGGATATCTGGTGTAGTGGTCCGCGATGACTAAGACATTCGCCGTGTTACTGGCATTGGGTTCTATGAACAGGAAATCCATACACACCAGGTCCAGGGGCGCTGTACTCTGCAAGTGGGACAAAGGAGCTGCCCGTGTAGGCAGTGTCTTCCGCTGTATGCAGTGAATGCACAACTTGCAGTATTCTTCAACCTCCGACTTCATTCGGGGCCAGTAAAACTGGTCTCTGAGCAATCGATAGGTCTTTTCCACTCCCAAATGTCCAGAATCATCATGAAGTGACTTCAACGCAATCCTCTGATACTTCTCGGGCAGAACCAGCAAGCAATGCCGAGGTCGGTCCGGGGCTGACATGATCCGGTGTAAGATCCGGTTCTTCAACTCCAACCGAGGCCATTCTTTCAGTAATGGAGGCACCGAAGTTTGTTTCGTCTTCTCCGCCTGAGCCATGTCTCCCTTTTCAACTGCTGCCTAAATGATACCAATGCCCGGATCACCTCACTGAGCAGCTGCCACTTCCCCAGAACTCAATTCCGGCAGCTGATTTGTCTTCAGAGCAGTCAGGCTACAGTAAACTGGGAGTTGGGCATCATCAGAAGCCCCCAATTGATCCACTACTCGATCCTGCCTCGCCTTTTCCTCTGCCTTCACGGTGATGGCAAACTGACACAGGGCGTTCACCCCAGGGGCAAGAACGCTCTCCCACTTCTCGTCCCTGTCCAGCCCCCCATGCACCCGTCGGGACAAAGCATCCGCATCAATGTCCTGGCTCCCCGGCCGGTACTTCAGGCTGAAATCATAGGCAGACAACGCTGCCAATCACCAATGGCCTGTGGCATCCAGTTTCACCGAGGTCGGGATATGTTAGGGGGCTGTTGTCCGTCCTCACCTCAAACTTGGCCCTGTAGAGATAGTCACTCAGCTTATCCACCACCGCCCATTTCAAGGCCAGGAATTCCAACTTGCGCGTGGGATAGTTTCTCTCGGAGGGCGACAAACTCCGGCTGACAGACGCCACAGGCCTCAACCCGGTGCCCTGATCCTGATACAGGATGCCCCCTAAACCCTCTTGGCTGGCATCTGTATGCAGTACACACAGAAATAGGGGTCTGCAAAAGCCAGCACCAGAACCTGGGTCAGCATCTCCTTCAGTGACTGAAAAGCTTCCTTACATTTTACATCCCACCTCTGTTCAAAGGGTTCCGACGGGTTTGGATATTCTCCACCTTCCAGTCCTTTTTTTCCCCTCCCTTTCTTCCCCAAGGGAGGGTAACCACACAGAAGCTGATTCAAGGGGTGACTCACTCTGGCATAGCCCTTCACGAATCTCCAATAATAACCACAGAACCCAAGGAACGAGCACAGAGCGCTCACAGTCTGGGGCCTTGGCCAAGTGGTCACCGCTTCTATCTTAGCCAAGTCTGTAGCTACTCCATCTGTGAGATTTTGTGTCCGACATAACTAACAGACGTTTTGCAGTACTGGCACTTGTCCAAGGAAAGTTTTAACCCTTCAGCTTTCAGGTGTCCGAGCACCTTCAGCAGCCTCACTTCATGTTCTTCCAAGGTGGATCCAAATATTGTGAAGTCATCCAAATACACCAACACCTCGAGCAAGTTCATATCCCCCACTGTCTTCTCCATGACCCACTGGAAGGTTGCAGGATATGCCCTAGGGCACCCTTTCGAACTGGAAGAATCCCAGGGGACATATAAATGCCGTCTTCTCTTTGTTGGCCTCACTTATCGGGATCTGATAATATCCACTCCTCAGATCCAGCACACTAAACCACTTAACACCACTCAGACAGGGCAGCGCGTCTACGACCCTCGGGACCGTATACTGGTCAGGGACGGTGCACCTGTTCAGAGTCCTATAGTCCACACACATGCGTACCTTCCTGTTCTTCTTCCGGGCCACTACTATTGGAGAAGCATAGGGACTTCGGGACCCAGTGATGATCCAGCTTCCTTCAACTTACACAAATGCTGCCGCACGTCTTCCACGTCTGCAGGGGCCACTGGCCGCGACCTCTCTCTAAACGGGGTGTCCTTGGTCACCCGGATAGTGTGACAAGTGCTCTTGGAACAACCCACATCAAACTCGCCAAAGGAAAAGACACCTTCCAACTTCAACATCTTCTTCACTAGCCTCCTTTTCCAACCCGGTGGCACCGGGGAGCCCCCAGAGTTGAATGACTCAGCGGTCAACTTTCCCCTCTTTTCCAATAGTTTCTTCCCGGTGTGCCTCACGGGGGCACCAGACATTACTGCCACCAGGAACAAATGCGCCAGGGGCATCCTCCACTTGAAGGTGACCTCCTTCTTCGTAGTGTTCCTGACAATCATCGCCATCCTACTAGCCTGTACAACCAAGAGCTTCTGCAATTCAGGCCTCACCAGTACCCCAGCAGGCAATATTGACTCTCCCTCGTGGTCTTCCGGAGCATCCACTAAGGGGGTTTCGCCCTCAGGCACTCCGGGAAATTTGGGTGACCCCATCACTCTCACTACTTCCCCGGGCCGTATCACCATTGGCTTCGACTGGGTGAACCACACAGTCCCTCGTTTAAATTCGGTATCTGGCCCAATGCTGCCACGCACTTCCTCAAAAGCAGTTCGAAACACCGGGTGCACAGACAATGCCTCCAAAAAGCTCTCACCCGCCTTCTCCTTGCAGGCCCCCATGAGACTCCTCACAAGAGGGGTGTTGGTCCCCACCAGAACTGAAACGCTGCCCGTATCAACAGGGTCCGGACAAACCAGCACTAATGTATCAAGAACCTCAGACACTCCCACATCGGCCTCCGAGAACTCCAGTTTCACTGACAAATAACCGTCTTATGGATAATCACCAGCACTGATTCCCCAAATCTCCAGTGCACTGAATGGTGTCAAGGGTAAATGCTTCAGATACCAGATGTAAAGTGAATGGTACAGTAACTTTTCCTGCGACCCGGTGTCGAGTATGGCTTTAGCATAGATCCCCTCTATCCGTAGCGACACACGGCACCGTGGTCCCACTAAGCCTTCAGGAATAGGGTCTTTTGCTTTTGGGAGTTCCTTGGTACATTGCTGGGAATGTGTTCCCCCAGAGACACCAGGCCGTTTCCTCACTGGGTCTCCTCTAAGTTTCCCGACACCTCTCCCTGCTTAGGTACCCGGTGGCTGGCTCTCCGAGGGTTCCTGCCGCTCACATTCCCGCCAGAAGTGTCCCCCTTCCCCACAGTTATAGCACACGCTACTGGCCGTTCCTCTTCTCACAGAACCCTGGCCATACGCAGCCCTCTGCATAGTCTGCCCCTGGGGTGGGGGGGGCCTCTCTACCTGTCCTATCGTACGGAGGGTCCACACCTGCTGTTAACACCCAGGACATCTCAGTCCCCATTTCTCCCACCATCTCCTTGTCCATTTCCCAGGTTGGGCTGGCCCCGGTCACTTCACCACAAGGGGCTACTATCGAGGACTGTACCCTGCTGATGGAGTCCCCTCGTGGCCCCAACGCGATTTCCTCCTCCCACACCTATCAGATCAGCTGAACAAATGAGGGAGGGGGGCGCGTTTTACAGGACTGTGGGAGACCCCAAGCAATCATGTCCTGGGACTGGGCGCCCTTGGCTATCTGGTCCATCCTTAACTTATCCGCCTCAGCTGCCCGAATGACCCCTGGCGCCGCAAACAATCTAGCTGTCTCTCTAGCCGAAAAAGGTACGCGGACAGCTTCTCCCCCTTCTCCTGACGCATGTTTTGAACCCCGCCCCCGCCCCCCCGGAGCTCCAGTGTGCTCCCGGTCATACCAAAAGCGCTCTCTACTGCTTCAAGACACTCAGCAAAGGGAGCAGAGGGCTGGTTGACCGTCACGCCTCTCACTACATCAGCCACCAACCTCCTCAAACTTTCAACCAATCTCTGTCACTTTTCGTCATCAGAACACTGCCATTCATCTAACAACTGAGAGGTCCTCTCCACCCACGCCTTATACTCCCGCTCCCTCTCGGGGGTGGGCGTTATTCCAGAGAAAATTCTTAGCTTCCGGCAGGGACCCGCTGCCTTATTCGCCAGGGAGGTAAGGGCTGATGCTAGAACCCTCACCCTTCAATGGGGGATGGGGACTAATTAAAATTTCCAAATCCCACCACTGTTTCCCCTCACTCCTCAGAAACGATAGAACCCTGTCTCTGAAATCTCCGCTCCCCCCCACCAACTGCAGGCAACTCAGCTTGTGACCCAGCCTGTTGGGCTCCCTTCTCTTCCTTCCTGACAGTATGGACACACCATGGTCCCGCCTCACCTGGGTCACCGATAGATGCTGGCAGTCCCACCGCCATTACGTCAGCGCTAGTCTGAACTAGAACAAGGTCTGAGCCCGCCATTTAATCAAACCTTCACGCTACAATTTCAACCTTGCCAACAGCTTTAACCATACTCAAACATTCAATTAAAAATTCATCCAGGGTACAAACATCCACCCCACTCAACACGCACGCATTAATTACCGGCAATCCCACAGAGGCACACCACTGCTGTAACCCAGCAGCATCCATACCAGTACAGATTTAAACAGGGCAATCACACAGCATCCAATGGAATCAATCCAGGACGTAGCCCCCACAATTGTAACCCTCAGGCTTGCCAAGCTCGTGTACGTCTAGAAGAATCAGCCTTCGGCCCCGCCAAACTGGATGATCACGTTTGTGTGGACGCTGTCGTACCCCCAGTTACAAACTCACAACACAAAATATCAGACAGTACACCATATGCAATTAAATGATAGACTTTATGAATCTTAACCTGAAGATAGGATTAGCAATGAAAATAAACAAAACAAAAAAGGGCCCAAATCAAAGTCAAAGTTCCAGTTCGAGCTCACTCAGTAGTCATCTTCTCACCATCGATCTCCTCCGAACGTCGCCGATCTTCGGACCCTCAGATCCCAGTCCAGTCCGTCCGGCGTTCTACCAGCTTTCTCCACTCGCATCTTCCCTCTTCATCTCTCCTCGTCAAAAGGCCGCGAAAACAACATCTTTCCAGATACACAAGACAAAACAACAATCCCCGATTGGCTAACAGTCCTGTTATCTCCAGCAATAACCCAAACATGGCTGCTACAGAGAAACCGTTACCTCAGCAGTGAACATTACAAAGAAGCCACTACATGTGCAAAAACAGAAATACTGTGTATTTAAAAAAGTGAGGTAGTGTCCAAAGCTTCAATGTCCATTTTGGAATTGGATGGCAGAGGGGAAGAAGCTGGTCCTGAATTGCTGAGTGTGTGCCTTCAGGCTTCTGTATCTCCTTCCTGATTGGAGCAATGAGGAAAGGGCATGCCCTGGGTGCTGGAGGTCCTTAATAATGGTAATATGGAGGAATTTAAGGTGGGGGATTACATGGCAGGGTTTGAGGGGCAGCACAACAATGTGGGCCGAAGGGCCTGTACTGTGCTGTACTGTTCTACAATGGACGCTGCCTTTCTGAGACACCGCACCCTGAAGATGTCCGGGGTACTTTGTAGGCTAGTGCCCAAGATGGAGCTGACTAGATTTACAACCTTCTGCAGCTTCTTTCGGTCCTGTGCAGTAGCCCCTCAATACCAGACAGTGATGCAGCCAGTCAGAATGTTCCCTAAACTGGATAACTTTACTTGCCCCATCATTGAGATGTTCCCACAACCTATGGACTTGATTCCAGGGACTCTTCATCTCGTGTTCCTGACATTTATTGCTTATTTATTTTTATTATTTCCATCTTTTTCTATTTGCAGTTTGTGGTCTTTTGCACACTGGTTGAATGCCCAAGTCGCTGTGGTCTTCCATTGATTCTATTATGATTATGATTCTATTACGGATTTCTTAAGTATTCCTGCAAGAGAATGAATCTCAGGGTTGAATATGATGACATCTATGTACTTTGATAAGAAATTTACTTTGAACTTTGAACTTTGTTGATTGTCATGTGGAGGAAGTCTTGCATTTTCTAAACTATTGCATTCTGCACATTTCCCAGAATATAAAAATTGTGTTTTTTAGCCAAATTCAATTGCATTGGCTTCATACTTTTTAAATTTTTAATTAATAACAGTTGTTTAAACTACTTGTAAAGTTCATGCTTCTCTTGGGATATTAATTAAGATGTAGTGTGGGATAAGGTAGCAAACTGGTTAAGTTACAATTGACAGCTGGAGTTCTGGATCGCTGACCTCGAAAAGTGCTGAAATCCCAACATGCCATGTGGGATGGACAAAGCGTGCAAAGGTCTGTGCACATGAGCATTGGAGAGCACTGCAAGCCCACCCAATTCCTCCTGATCAACTTCTCTCATCTTGTCTTACCTCTGGCTCTCCACTCATGACCCTCAATTTGCCTGGTCACCTGGCTCCCAGCTGAGTCGGGGACTAACCTGCTGGACCGCCTGCCTGCAACCTCTGTTGATTTCATCCCGTAAATCTGTGGGGACGGAGGAATCTCCCGACCTCACCAAACTCCCGCAGAAGTACCACGACTTAGCTATCATCTTCATTAAGAGGGAAGCCAGAACCCTGCTGCCTCACAGGTCCCACGACTGCGAGAGTGACCTCCTCCTGGTCACTATCCCTCCCGGAGGCTGTTTATTCTCCGTTTCGTGAGAACCAAGCCGTGAATGACTACATTGTCGAAGTCCTGCACAGAAGCATGCTACACCGATGACGTGTTCATCTACCTCGATGACATTCTCATTTTCTCCAAGGACCCTCAAGACCAGGTTGGTCATTCAGCTTCTCCTCGAAAACCAACTGATCTGCAAGTTAGAAAAATTCCAGTTCCACACCCCAGTCATTTCCTTTTTGGGTTACATCCTTTCACCCTATGTCACAATCATGGGCCCAGAGCAACTGCATGCTATCATTGACCACTCGCCCCTAGCCGCACTCCCTCAAGTAGCTACATCACTCCTTAGGTTTCTCCAACTTCTACCACCATTTCATCAGGAACTATAACCAAATCACAGCTCCTCTCACCTACCTCACGGATAACCTGGCCTAATGTCGTGGACCACGCTTACAAGGAGTTCAGGAGACGCTTCACCACCACTCCCATTCTAGATGAACACATCTGATGTGGACGTCGAGATACCAGACCTGGTTGTCCAACATGTTGTTTGCCTCGAGGGTTTCCCTCATGATATTGTACTAGGGCCCACAATTCTTCTCCCACTTCTGGTGAGCCTTCTGCTCTGTCCTCCACACCTCAGTGAATTTGTCCTCTGGCTATCATCTGCCGGCCAACGGTCAGTCGGAAAGAGCCAGTCAACAAGTGGAGAAGCTTCTGCGATCTTTCGCCACCTCTAGCCCTACCACATGGAAGAAGTATCTGAGTTGAGCTGTCTCAGAATCTACACACCTCTTCTGCCACTGGTATGTCACCCTTTGAAGTGATTCATGGCTACCAATCCCTGTTATTCCCTACAGAGGGGCCAACAATGGAGGTCCCGTCCACCAAGGCTCTGGTTCACCTCTGCCAGAATGCTTGGAAGAAGGCATGGAGGGCCATCCTAGCTGACAACTGCTCCTTCTGCAGCCTGGCCAACCTTCATAGGTGCCCAGCCAGACTACTCAGGCCTAGAGATTGTGTCTGGCTGTCCTCCCGACATCTGTCCCTGTAAGCTCCTCCAGGATCTTGAAGCTCTCACCCTGGTTCATTGGACTCTTCAAGATTACACATTGCATCAGTCCAGTCACTTGCCATCTCCAGCTGCCACCATCCCTTAGGATCACAACTACCGTCCACATGTCCTGCCTCAGGCCCACTTTCATTGGGTCACTCAACCCCCCTGAGCCGGCACCACTACGATGGTGGAAGGTGGCACAATAGGTGTGGCTTGCCAGTTGCTGGACTCATGACTCCGTGAGCAGGGTGTGCAGTCCCTGGTCGACTGGGAAGGGTACGGCCCAGAGAGGAGATCTTGAGTGCCATCCAGTTTCATCTTGGATCCATCTTTCTCCAAGGTGCCCACTGGACCCATTTGCATCACCTTGGGCTGTCGGGAGCCAGCTGTGTGGTGGGGAGGGGTGAGGGAGGTCCTGTCAGGCCTGCACAGGCAGGCACCTCCCAGTGTCCACACAGCTGACTGGAGTTACCTGCCTTTCATTTCTAACTCATCACCTGCAACCTATTTAACCCCAGCTCTCATCCACAGTCCTTGTTCACTCATTGAAACAATTCAAAGTTCAAAGTAAATTTATTATTAAAGTACGTGTATGTCACCACATGCAACCCTGAGATTCATTTTCTTATGAGCATTCACAGTAAGTACAACGAAACACAACAGAATCCATGAAAGATCACACCCAATAGGATGGTCAAACAACCAATGTGCAAAAGGCAACAAACTATGCAACTATCAAAAGAAAGAGAAAAATTGATAATAATAATGATAAAGTAATATAGGATAAACAAGCAAGAACAACTTACTTAGAATATATAGCCATTGCAAAAACATATAACTTACAGAAATCAATAAATGAAAAACACCAGAAATATACTGAATTAAAAGAGGAAATTGAAAGACTTTGGAACATGAACAAGGTATACATTGTCCAAATAATAATATCTACAACTGGCCAAAGGCCCTACACAATAGCAGAACTAAGGAGATGTCCTCCTTCTTCAAAGAAAAGGGATTCCCTTCCTCCACCATCAATGCTGCCCTCAACCACATCTCTTCCATTTTGCATACATCTGCCCCATCCTCCCATCATCCCACAAAGGACAGGGTTCCTCTTATCCTCACCTACCATCCCACCAGCCTCTGCGCCTAGCATATAATTCTCTGTAACTTCTGCCATCTCTGACAGGATCCCACCACCAAACACATCTTTCCCTCCCCTGCACTTTCTGCTTTCCACAAGGATTACTCCCAAAGCAAATCCCTTGTCAATTCATCCCTCTCCACTGATTTCCCTCCTGGCACTATCTTTGCAAACAGAACAAGTGCTACACCTCCTCCCTTATTACTGTTCAGGTCCCCAAACAGTCCTTCCAAGTGAGGCGAAACTTCACCTGTGAGTCTGATGGGGTCATCCATTGTATCTGGTGCTCCAGGTGTGGCCTTCTGTACGTATATCAGTGAGACCCAACGTAGATTGGGAGATAACTTTGCTGAGCACCTATGCTCTGTCTGCCAGAAAAAGTGGGATCTCCCAGTGGCCACCTATTTTAATTCCATTTCCCATTCCCATTCCGACATGTCGTGATGAGGCCACACTCAGGCTGGAGGAGCAACACCTTATATTCCGTCTGTGTAGCCTCCAACCTGATGGCATGAACATTGATTTCTCGAACTTCCAGTCATGCTCCCACTTCACCATTCCCCATCTCCTTTTC
Organism: Mobula hypostoma; assembly: GCF_963921235.1. Taxonomy (NCBI): domain Eukaryota; kingdom Metazoa; phylum Chordata; class Chondrichthyes; order Myliobatiformes; family Myliobatidae; genus Mobula; species Mobula hypostoma. The sequence continues at coordinate 11,710,322 of NC_086107.1, forward strand.
CATCTCTCACTTTATCTCCTTGTCTGCTCATCACCTCCCTCTGGTGCTCCTCCCCCTTTTCTTTCTTCCATGGCCATCTGTCCTCTCCAGTCAGACTCCCCCTTCTCCAGTCCTGTATCCCTTTCACCAATCAACTTCCCACTCTTTACTTCACCCCTCCCCCCCCGTTTCACCTATCACCTTGTTTCTCTCTCCCCCCCACCCACACTTTCTTATTCTGATGCAGACATCCCACCCTGTACACAGCGCATATTTTCCTCACATGAATGTAGTGATAAGTCAATTATAACAGTGGTCCCAAACCTCCGGGCCAAGAAGAATGCAGCGGTACAGCGTTAGCCAGAATGCACCCAGCACATCTTTAAGAAAAAAGCCAAAATAAACAAGCTAATTGATTAGGTGCTGCCCGGCACGTAAATGTCGGCCCAGATCAGAGACGACGCAATCGGCAATCGCCTTTCCAGCATCTGCAGATTTTCTCCTGTTTGTGATTGGACACAATAGCATTAAACATTTAGGACTACACAGGAATATCTATGTAAATCTTCAGAAAGCCACAATACTAAACCCATTAGAAAAGTCCAAGAGTTTCTAGCAATTGACAAATGAGCGTGCTTGGCTGTGCCTGCACCTCAGGTTTTACCGGCTTGAGCTGAGAAAAAAAATGTGTTTTTGTAATAATAATAATAACTAAGCAGTGAATATCAAGAACATGAGATGAAGATTCCTTGAAAGTAAGTCCCTAGGTTGTGGAAACAGTTCAGTGATGGGGTTAGTAAAGTTATCCCCACCAGTTCAAGAGCCTGAGAGATTGATGGGTAATAACTTCTCCTGATAGCAACAGTGAGAAGACAGCATGGCTTGGATGTTGGGCTTCCTTGATGATGGATGCTGTTTTCCTGCAACAGTGCTCTTTGTAGATGTGTTTAATGGTGGGGAGGGCTTTACCTGTGATGGGCTGGGCCATATCCGCTACCTTTTGTAGGCCTTTCTGTACAAAGGCATTGGTGTTTCCATACCAGGCTGTGATGCAACCAGTCAATATACGCTTGACCCAGCATCTATAGAAATCTGTCAAAGCTTTGGATGACATGGCGAATATCCACAAACTTAAGTTGAGATGCTTGCTTCAAGCCTTCAGTTAGCATGTTAGTATCTGTTCTCTCTTGTTTAGTGGCCCCTCGTAGCTTGTTATTTTGCAGTCTACTACTAAAGCTATCATCCACCACTGAATCGTCTCCACCGCTCTGCTTTTGGGTCAAGCCTCCTCCACATTTCCTGACAAGGAGTTGCTGGCCTGCTGACTTCTACCAGCAGTTTTTTCTTTGCTTTGCTCTAGAGAGATGTGTTCTCCAACATTTGGAATTATGGCCAGATTAACCAGGAAACTCTAGGTCACAGTCTCCCACCAGTATCCATAGGTAGCTGGTTACAAAATATAAAAATATGACTGCCAAGGTTAACAATGAGAATGGGTTAGACTACATGTAGTTGGAAAAAGAACACAGTAGAATATGGAGGAGAAAGGATATCTGATCTAGAAATGAATTGCCAGTACACTTCCTCCACGAAATATTTTGAACTGTTCAGTGTAATTCCATTAATGGTGCTTAGGATTCTTGCAGTATAGTGTAAACACAACATGATACTGAGAAGGTGTGGCGTGTGGGTGTGGCTCTGCAGAAACTGGGAATTGTTGCTCAGGAAACCTGTTCAAACTGAAAAAGTTCAAAGCCAGAATGCAATTTCACTGGCCCTTCAGGGAAGACAATTTGCAGAGAAATACGGCTGACAGCTTCTAAGTACGATTTTTGTTATTTCCTTGGCACCTTTTGTGGTCAATCGTGGTTAAAGCCGGTGGTTTTGTCAAACGTTCCTCCTCTACCTTGGCATGTGACTTGAAGCTATGCTCAAACCCTGGATATCTCTCTGTTCCCGGTGGCCTTTAAGATTAAAAAAATGAGGCAAACTAAATGAGGACTGTTCAGTCTGAGTAAGATTGCTGCTTTAACAGTAAAGGTGATTACAAAACCAGTTTTAGTCTGAAACCTCGGTTCAATAGCACACAGTGAGCAGCATCTTGTTGTGGGCTAAATGGAAGATGTTGGAAATATCTCAACAGGCCATGCAGCATCTATGGTGAAGGAAACAGGTACAGGACTAAAGCAGACCCTGAATATTTCCAGAATTGTTTTTTTAAATTTCAGATTTCAGTATTTCAACTTAAAAGAAAATTGTCCTCGCTTTGACCCCTGGTTTGTACATGTGAGAAACAAAATGGTGCGTAATCAGAATTCCAGTAGTATTTGAGTAATCTTGTAAATTTGTTGCTGATTAAGCACTCTTTGTTTATGTAATTCACAATACGTTTCGTGCAAAAATTAGTGAATTACACACATCATTACCTTGTGATACGTGCGCACTTCACTTAAAGTAAAAACAAAGTACATGACTTATCTCCCGACTCTCCTGTTTTCCTTTCAATTAGTTTAATATTTTGAAGTTACAAAACAGAACACTAAACACCTCCGTTTACAAGCTACAATCTCTACTTCCTCTCCTATCAGATTTCTTCTTCTTCAAGCTCTTTGCCTTTTCCACCAATCATCTGCTGGCCTCCCACATCATCCCTTTGCCCCCTCTCCCACCCTCCCATTCCAACTTACCCCTCGCCTGGATTCACCTACCTCTGCTGGCCCTTGCTCCTCACCCTCCCCCTACTCTCTTATTCTGGCTTCTTCCCTCTTTTTTTCCAGTCTCGGCCCAAGCGCTGTCCTTACTTTTCCCTCCGTAGATGCTGCCTGTCCTCCTCCAACATTCTATATACAAGGTCTGTCGAAAGAATGTTTGCATTATTTGTGGCAGAACTGAGGTCAGGCAGTGGGACCCGAGCCCGGGCCAAGGGCAAGGAAGAACCCAAGGTTTGATTGATTTAAGCACTGGACCGATGGGAAAAGTCAGGTACAGGCCGAATCAAGGTGCCAGGGCCCAGGTCAAAGAGCGAAGGACTACCTGAGGTTTGGACAATTTAAACACCAGACACATTGGAAAGGGCAGGGTGTCGGGGCCAGAGGTGAGAGATGGGCGTGTGTTCAGCTCACTGCTCCACGAGGTTGACTCGTCCGTGCCCTGGACTGAGGCTGGCGCCTGCAACTAACGGGCTCCTGTACAGCCGCGGCGATGACCGGCTTTGCGTCTGTGGACCCACTTTTGTGAACTTCAGTTTTGAATGTTATTTGCTTACTTCCATTGTTGCACAATTTGTTTTTCTCTGCACAGTCTTCTTTCTTTAATGGGTTCTGTCGGGCTCCGTTGTTTGGTAGCTGCCTGTTAGCAGACGAATCTCAAGGTTGTATAAAGTATACATACTTTGATAATAAATGTACTTTGATCTTTGAAAAAAATACTCACATCCGTTTTGCAGAATTTGCTTTGAAAATGACGTGTTCTAAGTTTCAGATCAGGGCACTTCTGATGTCAAAGACCAGAAGGTTCATTCTGTTGTTTTCGCTCCATGGATGCTGCCCGACCTGCTGTGTATCTCCAATGCTTTATTTCAGATACTTATATCATTCAGTTTTACAAATTACAATGGTTCCCACACACATGATGTGGACTGTTTAGCTTAAAAGACAACCTCAATATTGTTTTGAATTCAGTTTTCGGAATTTAGAAAAATGAATCATTTTGAAGTGATCTTGAATAGGCAACAAAATTAAATTGTGTGGCGCGGTTAGCACAAATGCTTTACAGCCCCAGTGATTATCGATCTGGGTTTGATTTCTGCCACTGTCTGTAAGGAGTTTGTACTTTCTGCCCGTAACTGTGCGGGATTCCTCCGGATGTTCTGCCTTTCTTCCACATTCCAAAGATGCAGAGTTAGGGTTAGTTATGCCATGCTGTCACTGGAAGAGTGGCAGTCTGCCCCCAGCACTATCCTCACACTGTTTTGGTCATTGACGCAAAATGATACATTTCAGCGTATGTTTTGATGTACGGCACTGTGCAGAAGTCTTGGTGCTTTAGATTGTATAGTGAGGGCGCCCAAGACTGTGCACAGTACTGTGTCTGTCAACGTGGAGTGGAGTTTGTAAATCCGGCGGGAGCAAAGGTGCTGGGAATGGTGACAGTGGAGTGCTGCGGGAGAGGTATGGGACGGGTGGCAGAGAAGGAGTGCCAGAGGCACGGGATGGCTTGGGTTTTGGCACACCCAACCCCAAGACACTAGGCAAGGTCATTTGATTTTAAACAATAAGTTCATTGGTCATTGCAGAATGGTTCTCAGCTGCTTCCTGCTCCCTCCCCTCTCCCTTCCCCTTTTCCCAACCCTCTCCCTGACCCTTCCCACTCTCAATCCACAATAGAGACCCAGGGCAGAATCAGGTTTATCATCACTCACATATGTCACGAACTTTGTTTTTCCCCTGTGGCAGCAGTACGGTGCAATACATAAAATTACTACAGTATTGTGTACAAGTCTTAAGCACCCTAGCTATATACATATGCCTCAGACTTTGGCACGGTACTGTATATGTGACCAATAAAAGCTCTTCTTCTTATCAAAAGTCATGTTCTTTAATGCTAGGAAGTAAAATCCTGCAAAACTAAAGGGGAATGCTGATATGTTCCTTACTCAAGTGTGAGTTTGTAATTTTCTTGTCAATGCCAACACGTTCCCAAACAATTGTTACCCAGCATTTCTGACAGAATCCCGTCATGCCGTGTTAAATTGCAGGGACGGTGCACGCCTAACAACTTCTCAAATATCCTGCCGGAGGTTAGAACTGACATATTCATAGTTTTCCAGGAGGAGGACAGGGACGAGGGGCTGAGCTGCTCGTGGCTGCACAGGGGTGCTGCAGGTAGTGCAGGTACCTTGCAGCTCCAGTGACTTCTGACCTCGGCTGTGGTCTGTCCCTGCTGAATCATACCTGATTACTAACTGTAAATCTTCTCAAATGCAGGGGTGTGCTGGGAGCACTGGGAGCACGTTGTTAAGGAGAATGCGCGAGAGAAGAGGTTGTGGGAGAAAGAGATTGCCCTGCGAGCTGGCAGAGGCTTGATGGACCAAGTGTCGTCCTGTGCCACAAGGAAAGTGTTATATACAAGTAGTGAAAAAAATAGTACAGGAATATATATTTCTTGTTGTAATTATAGTCTATTTTATGTATTGCACTGCACTGCTGTCACAAAGCAACAAATTTCACCACCTACTATGTTAGTGATATTAAACCTGATTCTGATGGGTATGTGTGTAAGAAGGGTTAGATGGATCTTGGAGTGGGTTAAAAGTTCAGTAAAGTGCCTGTACTGTGCTACGTTCTGACTTTGGCACCCAGAGAGCGGTGCAAATATGTATTGAACCAGCAGAGAAGGGGCTTGAATCAGGTGCAATAACCTTATTTTAGAAAGATACTTGGTCAGGTACGTGGCTAGGAAAGGTTTAAAATGATATGGGCCAAACACAGGTGAATGGGAATAGCTGAGATAGGATGCCTTGGTTCACATGACAAGTTGGGCTGAATGGCCTTTTTCTGTGCAGTATGACTCCATGGCGATATAAATCTATCATGCTCAAACTCAGTCGCAGAACTTTCTAAAGGCTTTTGAAATATCTTACAGGTCTTCAAACTTCATATTTGCCCGTGATGCTCAGTATCCACAAAATACCAACCCAGCTCCCAAAGTGAGTAGAAGTTTAACATATGTCACCAATGTAATTATCTCCCCTTTCCTTTCCCACACCTGGCTCCATCTTCCAGGATTCACTTGTGTTTCCAACTATCACCTGCCAGCCTCGGTCTCTATCGATCTGCAACCCCACCTAGCTCGCATCTGCCCACCACTCCCTCCCCCATCTGGCTTCACCAATCATCTTCCAACCTGTGCTTCACCCCCCCCCCCACACCTCACCCCACCCCCCTTCAACAACTCTTTATACTGACACTCTCAGTTCTGTTACACTGTAAGATTGAAATGTCAACCATTCCGTTTTTTCTCCACAGATGCTGCTCGGCCTGCTGAGTTCTTCCACCATTTCATTTTTTAGCTCCAGATTCCAGTATCTGCAGTCTCCTGTGTCACCGATATGAAGTTGTTTATTGTGCTCATTTGCTTCCATAGCCTACGTGATAAGACCTGTATGGTCTTTCACAGAGCTAAGGAAACCTGATAACGGACAGTCAACTGACCTGAAATACAAGAGATTCTGCCAATGCTGCAAAAACACACACAAAATTCTAGAGGAACTGAGCAGGTCAGGCAGCATCTATAGAGAGGAATAAACAATCAATGATGTCTCAGTCAGGATGAGACCCTACACCAGGACAAGTGGGTGGATGGCAGAAGCCAGCATAACAAGGTGGGGAAGGAAAGGAGGAGAAGATGGCAGGTGATAGGTGAGAGCAGGTGAGGAGGAAGGTGGTGGGTGGTGGATTGGAGATGCAGTAAGAAGATGGGGGAGCTCCTTCCATTCCCCCCCCACCATCTTATTTTGACTTCTCCCACCCACCCACCCACTTTCCCCTTCACCTGGCTTCACCAATCACCTGCTATCTTCTACTCCTTCTCATCCCCCAATCTTCTTATTCTGCTTTCTGCCGCTTCCTTTCCAGTCCCGGTGAAGGGTCTCATCCAGAAACACCGACTGGTTGTTCCTTTCCATCGACGCTGACTGACCTGCCGAGTTCCTCCAGCATTTAGGCTGTGTCTTTTCCAAAATATACACTGTGCTATATCACATCTTCAGAAATGTGTGATCAAACGCCTTAACCATCGCTTGCCACCAAGTTCAAGAATGACGACATAGTTCATTTTCTGTGCAGAAAACTGGAGCCGCCACACCGCCGGCGAGCGATGAAGTATCCCACTTCCGACGCTGCAGCTGATATTCCGTACACAGTCAATGTAAGTTGGTAGACCAGGCAGCTACTTAACTTTTTCACATTATATAATCTCATTTGTCACAATCAGTTCCTGCATATTTAAAGAGTAAGGTAGATTTAAACATTTTTGCTATCTAATCATGTTTCTTGGGTAAATGAAATGCTTCAAGCAATACAAGTACTTTATGTCTGTACTCTGCTTAATTAATTAGCCACTCCGCTCTGAAGGTTTTTAATGGAGTTCCCCTCAACTTGGAATCTAGAGATGGCAGTAGAGGAATACCGGAAGTAAAACACATCACAAAACACTTCAGTTAGAGTAATTCATCCCAATTTTGTGTGGGTTTTTTAACATGACTAATTGTGACAATGATGTACTGAACCATACCAGATAATAAATAAACATATTTAAGATCTTTAAAATTCATTAATTGCAAAATGTCAAATACATTAAATAGCAGTTTATTTGAAAGCATTTTTGTAATGACAATGTCTCGCGTGCTAATTAATGTGATGTGAAATGCAAAGTATATTTCCAGCCAATTTACCTTGTTGTCTTCCAGATGGCTGGCTGCCTCTGTATAGATTGCATAAATAAAAAATAACTTTGCCTGGCAGACTTAATGATAGGATCAGGAATTGCAGCTCTCTTGGATCAATCTCCAAAAGGCTGCCAGATAGTCATTTTGATTTTTTTGCTTTATTACACTTATGTTTGACCAAAAAATTACCAGGATCAAGGATCAACTTTGTTTGCCATTTACTGTATAGTGGATTCTGGTTAATTGGACAGATTGGGGCCAGTACATTTTGGCCCAATTAAGTGGCTGCCTCAATTAGGTGAAGTTTCATAGAAATAGTTAAAAAGGTATAAAAGAGACAAACTACTGTTTGACTGAGAAACAAATTATGTATTGAAATGAAATACAGAACAAATTAGAACACTATCAATACTATTATAGTACTATAAAACTGTGTATAAGTTTCTAATAGTTATGGGCAAAGGAACTCATGCAGTGTACGCTGCCGTGTTCTTTTGATTGACTGTAAATGAACAAAATCAGCATAGACTCTTGGTCCCGATAATGGACTGCCTTCACACAAAGTTATCGGCAAATGCATCCTCCAAAACTTTATTTCCATTGTAACATTCAAGATGATTGTTGATACCTTCAAATTCTTTGTTTATAGGTAGATAAATACCAGGATGTACACGCAGTGACCACTTTATTAGGTACACCTGAACACCTCGTTCATGGTCAGCCAATCATGCAGCAGCAACTCAATGCATAAAAGCATGTAGACATGGTCAAAAGAGCCAGTTGTGTTCAGAATGGAGAAGATCTAAGTGACTTTAACCGTGGAATGATAGTTGAGGTCAAACGGGGTGGTTTGAGTATCTCAGAAACCGCTGATCTCCAGGGATTTTCACACACTAGTCTCTAGATTTTACAGACAAGAGTGCAAAAAAAAACAGAAAAAAAGGTCCAGTGAGCAGCAGTTCTGTGGGTGAAAATACCTCATTAATGAGAGAGATCAAGGAGAGAGGTGTCAGAGGCAGTGCAATCCTCCAGAGACAGTGTGGCGCGGCTCACAAGCCGGAGTCGGTGCTGCCGCCTAGTGTCCACTCAGCAGAAGACAAGCTGTATTGTGTCCGACTGCAGACACCTGCAACATTCACGGACTTAGGGACTTGGAAGATTTTTTTGTGTGACTACTTTACTGCTGTCTTATAAGTGCTTGCTATGTTAGATGTCTTATACATGCCTTGAGCTGCATGTGACCGTTGGTACTGTGTTTCGCACCTTGGCCCTGGAGTAACACAGTCTCATTTGGCTGTATCCATGGGTGTTCATGTATGGTTGAATAACAATTGAACTTGAACTTGAACTTGAGAGGAGAATGGCCGGACTGGTTCAAGCTGACAGGAAGGCAACAGTAACTGAAATAACCACACATTGCAACAGTGGTGTGCAGAAGAGTATCTCTGAACGGGCAACATGTTTAACCTTGAAGTGGATGGGCTACAGCTGCAGAAGACCATAAGACAAAGGAGCAGAAGTCGGCCATTCGGCCCATCGAGTCTGCTCCGCCATTTTATCATGAGCTGATCCAATCTCCCATTTAGTCCCATTCCCCCGCCTTCTCATCATAACCTTTGATACCCTGGCTACTCAGATACCTATCAATCTCTGCCTTAAATACACCCAATGACTTGGCCTCCACTGCCGCCTGTGGCAACAAATTCCGTAGATTCGCCACCCTCTGACTAAAAAAATTTCTTCGCATTTCTGTTCTGAATGGGCGCCCTTCAATCCTTAAATCATGCCCTCTCGTACTAGACTCCCCCGTCATGGGAAACAACTTTGCCACATCCACTCTGTCCATGCCTTTCAACATTCGAAATGTTTCTATGAGGTCGCCCCTGATTCTTCTAAACTCCAAGGAATACAGTCCAAGAGCAGACAAACGTTGCTCATATGTTAATCCTCTCATTCCCAGAATCATTCTAGTGAATCTTCTCTGTACCCTCTCCAACGTCAGCACATCCTTTCTTAAATAAGGAGACCAAAACTGCCCACAGTACTCCAAGTGAGGTCTCACCAGCACCTTATAGAGCCTCAACATCCTATACTCCTATACTCTATTCCTCTAGAAATGAATGCCAACATTGCATTCACCTTCTTCACCACCGACTCAACCTGAAGGTTAACCTTAAGGGTATCCTGTATGAGGACTCCCAAGTCCTGTTGCATCTCAGAACTTTGAATTCTCTCCTCATTTAAGTTATAGTCTGCCCGTTTATTTCTTCTGCCAAAGTGCATAACCATACACTTTCCAACATTGTATTTCATTTGCCACTTCTTTGCCCATTCTTCCAATCTATCCAAGCTTCTCTGCAAATTCTCTGTTTCTTCAGCTCTACTGGCCCCTCCACCTATCTTCGTATCATCAGCAAACTTAGCCACAAAGCCATCTACTCCATAATCCAAATTGTTGATGTACAATGTAAAAAGAAGCGGTCCCAACACGGACCCCTGTGGAACACCACTGGTAACCGGCAGACCATGAGCATGTACCCAGTGGCCACTTTATTAGGTACCTCCTGTAGTAGTAGTTGAGCTGGAGGCGTGGGAAACAGAATGATTGATCAGATTGATTGGAAGCACAGCTGAATGTCCCTGTATTAAAGTTATCAGCTCTTAATATATATGGATGCTGCAATCAACAATAACCATTCATGCCAGATTCCTGGGGGCACACAAGTAAAGGTCCTGTGAATGAATCGACTGTGGAGATACAAGAGACTGTGGAAGCTGAAGCAAGAAACAATCTGCTGGAGGAATGCACACTGAGGGGTATTGGTGTGAGAAACAATCTGCTGGAGGAATGCACACTGAGGGGTATTGGTGTGAGAAATGCACACTGAGGGGTATTGGTGTGAGAAACAATCTGCTGGAGGAATGCACACTGAGGGGTATTGGTGTGAGAAACAATCTGCTGGAGGAATGCACACTGAGGGGTATTGGTGTGAGAAATGCACACTGAGGGGTATTGGTGTGAGAAACAATCTGCTGGAGGAATGCACACTGAGGGGTATTGGTGTGAGGGAAAAGGCCGAGGAAGAAGACTTCTTCGAAGTTAGCATGCCTTGAAGAGTCTGCAGAAGAGCAGTACTGAGTGCTGGTTCAGACTCAGATTCAGTATCACGTGTACAGTACTTCAGAATCAGGTTTAACATCACTGGCATTTGTCATGAAATTTGTTGTTTTGCAGCAGTATATAATAAAATATGTGAATTACGGTAAGTATATATAGAAAAATAAAATTAGAATTACTTGTGCAAAAAGAGAGAAAAAATATTGAGGTAGTGTCCATGGGTTCATTGTTCATTGTCTATTCAGAAAGCCGATCGTGGAGGGGAAGAAGATATTCCTGAAACATTGAATGTGTGCCTTCGGGCTCCTGTACCTCCTCTCTGATTGTAGCAATGACAAGAGGGCACGTCCTGGGTGATGGGGATCATTAATGATGGATGCCACCTTTTTGAGGTATTGCTCTTTGAAGATGTACTGGATGCTGAGGAGGCTGGTGCCCATGATGGAGGTGGCAGAATTGCAACTTCCTGCTGCTTTTTCTGATCCTGTGCAGTGTCCCCTCCATACCAGAAGGTGATGCAGCCAGTCAGAATGCTCTCCACAGTACATCTGCAGAAATTTGCGAGAGCCTTTGGTGACATACCAATTCCCCTCAAACTCCTGATGAAATATAGCTGCTGTCGTGCCTACTTCGTAATTGCATCGATATGTTGGGCCCAGGATAGATCCTATGTTGACACCCAGGAGCTTGGAACTGCTTACCCTTTCCACTTCTGATCCCTCAACGAGGACTGGTGTGTGTTCCCTCAACTCGCTGCCTAAAGTCCACACTCAGTTCTTTTGTCTTATTGATGTTGAGTGCGAATTTGTTGCTGCAACATCACTCAACTGGCTGATATATCTCACTTGGCGCGTGGCCAAGTGGTTAAGGCGTTCGTCTAGTGATCTGAAGGTTGCTAGTTCGAGCCTTGGCTGAGGCAGCGTGTTGTGTCCTTGAGCAAAGGCACTTAACCATTCTGTCAGCAAATTTATAGATGTTATTTGAGCTGTGCCTAGCCACACAGTCATGAGTGCAGAAAGAGTAAAGCATTGGGCTAAGTATGCATGCTTGAGGTGTGCCAGTGTTCATTGTCAGTTCGGAGGAGATGTTAATTCCGATCCACACAGGCAGCGTTCTCCGGGTGAGGAAGTCAAGAATCCAGTTGCAGAGGGAGGTGCAAAGGCCCAGGTTTTGCTGTCAATATGGTTGTGTTGAATGCTGAGCTGTAATCAATAAACAGAAGTCTGACATAGGTATTGCGTAGGTCCAGATGATCCAAGGCCGAGTGGTAAACCGGTGAGATTCTATCTGCTGTGGCATTAGGCAAATTGCAGCAGGTCCAGGAGTCAATTCTAGCCATGACCAGCCTCTCAAAGCACTTTATCACAGTAGATGGGCATGCCACTGGGCAATTGTCAATCAGGAACAATCCAGTTAGGTTGTACCTGAGGTTCTTGTATACGTCTGGTTACTGGTCTTGCCACAGACCTCTACCTCAGCAGATTATGAATCTCCTGGCTCATCCACAGCATTTGGTTTGAGTATGTCTGGTATGTTCTTGAAGGCACACATTCATTCACGCTGGTCTTGGTGAAGTCATTGTTAACTGTGGCATATTCATTCAGGCTCGAAGATGGATCACTGACATTATTCAGTTCACCGACTCAGAGTAGTCCTGTAAGTGCTCCTTCACCTCCCTTCACCACATCTTCTTGGCCCTCACCACTGGTGCTGCAGTCTCTAGTCTCAGCTTATATGATAGGAGTAGAAGTATAGCCCGATGATTGGTTTTTCCAAGATGTGGGCATGGGATGGCATGGTAAGCATTCTTGATGGTGATATAACAGAAGTCGAGTACGTGGGCATCTCTCGTTCCACAGCTGATGTGTAGGTGGTAGTTGTTCAGACTTCTTCAGTCTGGCCTGGTTTAAATCTCCCACAATGATAGGCAGGGCACCAGGAGCACAATGTTGTGTCTGCTGGTTATGAAGCTCAGCTCCTCCTGTGTCTGTCTGATGTTGCCCTTAATTAGAATGTATACCAGGATGATGGCGGAAAACTCCCTCAGCAGATAAAATAAATGTCATTTGACCGTCAGATGTTCCAGGTCAGGTGAGCAGGACTGCGAGACAACCAGCGTGTTTGTGTACCGTGATGAGTTAATTGTGAAGTATATTCCACCTCCTCTGCCTTTAAAAGACTCAGCTGTCTTGTCTTTGTAGAGAGTCATGAAGCCATCGAGCTGCAGTGCAGCATCTGAAATGGCAGGGGATAGCCACATTTCTGTGAAGCAAAGTACACAGCATTCCCTGATGTCCCTCTGGTACAACAATCTTGCTCTGAGGTCTTCAGTTTTATTTTCCAGAGATTGTAGATTCACCAGAAGGATGGTCAGGAATAGGGACCTAACACCTCTGTGTTTCAATCGTACCTTAAGACTGGTGCACCATGCCTCTTCTGTTTTCTTAAAGGGAAACTGCACCCATGACCTACATCTGCTATCCAAGGTTCATTGATTTTAAGTATCAATAGATTTTTTTTAACATCTTAAAATAATACAGTTTACTGAAGTACCCTTGACTGTGACTGGGACTGTGGATTTCAGCTGTTGTAGTCCTTAACGGGGGTTAGCAAGGTAGAGATACAGCTTCACCAAAGGAGATATAAGGTGCTCCTTCCTTTTGGTATCCTGCAGGTCACCCTGCTTAGCCCCCCGATCAAGATATCGGTGAAGCCATGGGAGCAGGTGGTGGATTGTCATATAAGCAGCTGGTATATATCACAAGTCCTGGTATGCGACCACTGATGCAATCTCTGAAGAGTATTGATAATGGCTAGGATCACCCATCTTGCGAAGACACTGCCCAGAAGGTGGCAATGGCAAACCACTTCTGTAGAAAGATTTGCCAAGAGCAATCATAGTCAGAAGACCATGATCACCCATGTCACATAACATGGCACATAATGATAGTGATGAATGTAATTATGTGTGGCCTGATCTGCCTGGGTGAAATGCAAAATAACAGCTTTTCACTGTATCTCGGTACAGGTGACAATAATAAACCAATATCGGTACTAATACATTATCATGTTTCTAGGCATAATCACAGCTTCCAAGTTGGAGCAAAGCATTTTGGAAACAAATAAAGTACCATTCAGGAGTTGACAAAAGTAACACACCATTCAGCATCTTGGGAATTGAAAGCACTAATTCGTTTGCTGAATTGCTGATTATCTTTCTAGGTTAACGACATGAAAAAATAAATTAACAGAGGATTTAATTACATTAGATTCCCATACAAAATTGAGTAAACCGGCACTTTGAAGTAATTGATTATATTACTGTGCTTATTTTTCATCTGACTTTGGGAGGGATTTCGAGGAAATGCTTACTTTGAGCCATTACGAATAGTAAAATTATCAGCAAGAAACTCAATCGAAAAGCCGTCTAAGATTTCTTCCACAAGGAGCTACCCAGCTGATGAAAGACTCCTGACAAGATGGTGCACAGGAAACCAAACTTCCCTGAAAGATGTATGTATAATGTGAGGCTCATAATAATACAAGGTCATTAATTTCTTAAACTCTGAAGAAATGGTGATGCATTCTGGGATTTAATTAAGGGACATATCAACTTTATTTTGAAATAGACCAGAATATTCATAATCTGTTAATATTTGTTATTCATTTTTAAAATTTATTTTCCCCTTGGATTGTTGATTCTCAAATGGAACCATAAAACACCTTTACTAAGCGTAACTGTGGATACCAACCGTAGATGACATGAAATTTGTTGTTTTGTGGCACAGTGCTAAGACATAAAATTACTATAAATTACAAAAAGAAATAAATAGCGTAAACAAAGGAGAAACAAGGAGTAATCAGGAGGTGTTCGTGGGTACATGGACCATTCATTCAGAGATTGTTGAATGTGCATCTTCAGGCTCCTGTATCACCTCTTTGATGGTGGTAATGAGAAGAGGGAAGTCCGCGATGCTAGACAGAGTGGACATGGAGAGGATGTTTCCCATCGTAAGAGAGTCCCGGACCAGAGGGCACAGCCTGAGAGTGCAAGGTGTCCCTTTCGAACAAGAGATGAGGAGGAATTTCTTTAGCCAGAGGGTAGTGAATCTGTAGGACTCATTGTCACAGACGACTGTGAAGGTCAAGAGTTTGATAGGTTTTTGATTAGTAAGTGCATCACTTAGTGAGGGAAAAGTCAGGAGAATGGGATTGAAAGGGAGATACATCAGCCATGCTGGAGCAGACTCGATGCTTTACATGGCCTAATTCTGCTCCTATGTCTTATGATTAATGGTCTTGTGCACTTACTGACATATTGCAATTTCGACCAGAATTGTTGTCACCTTGTTGTAAGTGTGGATGTGCAAATCTGTTGAGCTGATTACTGTTTCTTAATTATATGGCTAATTAGTTAGAACATAGTCCGTAGAACATAAAACATGGAACATAGAGCGGTACAACACAGTACAGGCCTTTCTGGCACACAACGTTGCCAACCAGAAAAGGCCCCCTTTATTCCCACTCACTGCCTCCTGCCTGTCAGCCATTCCTCTATCCATGCCAGTACCTTTTCTGTAACGCCACAGGATTTTATGTTGTTTAGCAGCCTCATGTGTGGCACTTTATCAAATGCCTTCTGCAAAATCCAAGTAAATGACATCCACTGCTTCTCCTTTGTCCACCCTGCTTGTTACTTCCTCGAAGAACTCTAACAGATTTGTCAGGCAAGATTTCCCTTTACAAGACCAAGCTGACTTTGACTTATTTTATCATCAGTCTCCAAGTACCCTAGTACCTCATCCTTAATAATAGACTCCAACACTTTCCCAACCACTGAGGTTAGGCTAACTGGCCTATAATTTTCTTTCTTTTGCCTTCCTCCTTTCTTAAAGAGTGGAGTGACATTTGCAATTTTCCAGCCCCCTGGGACCATGCCAGAATCAAGTAATTCTTGAAAGAGCATGACCAATGCATTCGTTATCTCTTCAGCAATCTCTCTCCTGCTCCCTGACACACACGGACCTCTGGCACACTGCAAGTGACTTCCACAGTGAAGACTGATGCAAAGTACCCATTAAGTTCATCTGCCACTTCTTTATCCCTCATTTCTACCTCATCAGCATAATTTTCCAATGGTCCAATATCAACTCTCACCTCCCTTTTACTCTTTATATAACTGAAAAACGTTTAATATCCTGCTTTATATTATTGGTTAGTTTGCCCTCATATTTCATCTTTTCTCTTCTTATGGCTTTCTTAGTTGCCTTCTATTGGATTTTAAAAGCTTCCCAAACATCCAATTTCCACTCACTTTTGCTACATTATCTGTCCTTTCCTTGGTTTTTGTGCAGTCCTTAACTTCCCTTGTCAGCCACAGTTGCCTACCCTGCCATTTAAGAACTTCTTCTGTGGGGCATGTCTATCCTGTGCCTTGTGAACTATTCCCAGAAACTTCAGCCATCTCTGCTCTGCCGTCACCCCTGCCAGTATCCTCCTCCAATCCACCTGGGCAAGCTCCTCTTTCATGCCTCTGTAATTCCCTTTATTCCATTGCAATACTGATACATGTGACTTCTGCTACTCCCTCTCAAATTGCAGTATGTATTCAATCATATTATGATCACTGCCTCCTAAGGGCTCCTTTAACTCCACCCACAAAGATTCAACATTCTCTGACCCTACGTTACCTTTTTCTAAAGATGTAATTCCACCTCTTACCAATAGAGCCACACCACTGCCTATGCCTTCCTGCCTGTCCTTTCTTTTCAAATCTTTTTATTATTTTTATCCAAAATAAACATGAGTACATCAAAGTAAACAAAACTTAGTGTCTCAAGAAAAAAAAACATTATATAAAGATTGAAAAAATTTTGTGATGAAAATAAAACCCCTACTAAGCAAGAAAAGTGGGAAAAAAGAAAACCCCCATTAGGTGTTCAACCCCAGAGCCATGGTCATACATAAAGCTTCTAAGGATAAACATCAAACCGCCAGGAAAAAAAAGGTACCAAAAATTCCTGCCTGTCCTTTCAATAAAAAATATATCCTTTGATGTTAAGCTCCCAACTATGGCTGTCTTTCGGCCATGTCTTAGTGATGCCTACAACATCATACCAACCAATCTCTTATTGCACCATGAGTTCATCCACTTTATTCCGAATGCTATGGGCATTTAAACACAGCACCTTCAGTCCTGCATTCTTCATCCTTTTCAATTTTGCCTCTGTGATACAATTTAACTCTTTGGTCTGTCTGCATTTGTTCCCAATCATTGGCTTGTCCTTCCTTCTGTAAACACCAGTGTTAGGTTTGTCTTATCTTAAGTGAGTGGTCGCTGCACTCTTTATGAGAGGATCAAATTACATAGTACCACACTAGGTGCCAGTAGGCCATCAAAAGCTCTAGGTATTGGAATGATGCAGTGAACAGAAAACACACATTTCTGGAGGCAAGTTTTGTTTATAAAAAAACAATATATACAGAATATTTACACGAGTACGAACAATTCAATATTCCAACATTCTGTTTAGGTTCTAAATCTCAGATAGCAAACAAAAACCAAATACATTTTTAGTTAGAATCAGTGAGATTCCTTAGAATAACCTTTATTACTCCAATTTCTCTAGATAATTAGATTGAGTGTCATTTCCTATTCAAAGGTTTAGGACTAATTTATTTATCCTTAGTTAGAAAAGTAATTAAATTCCTTTTTTAAAGTATTATGGTTAACTTCAGTTTCAGTTCCAGTCAGTGTGTCTACAAGTTCAAAAATTTTATAAATATACCCACATACAGCTTAACTCCTTTCATGACAATTCTCCAATATCACCACTTTTAAACAAAGTAAATCTTGTTCAGGAACTTATCAAGTCTTTGCAAGAAATAATCAGTTCTTGCAGAAAATCAAATTCAGATCCTTTGAATGAAAATCAACTTATAGATTCAACCGTATGAAATCCTGTACGTCATTAGCTGTTGTGTTCCTGCGCTGGTTCTTCAGGGTTAGGTAGCTTACCATCTTGTCTCTTGGTTCATTGGATTAAATAGTCGATCATCCATGGCAAGTCAATTCACAGACTTATACAAAATAAAAACCTGACCTGTATATAACATCCCTTAAGTCTCTATACACAATCTATTTTCTATTTCAAAATAACTCAGTCATTTCCAAACATTTCTCCGTTACAACACTACTGAACATATTTCACACACAAATTATACACTCGGAACAGTAAATGTGTTTTAATTCACCAAATCCCTCAGTATGATTTAACAGAACTAATTCCTGTTTACATGGTAGAGATCTTGAACACTTAGCTTTGCCAATATTGTCTTGTTATAGCTGTAGCTTCAACAAACCTTTTATTGATATTGTCTCTCCTCCAGAGTTTCACTCTGATGTTTTCAAGTTAGTAGGGTAAAGATACTCACTACTAATTCCACTTTTAACAGTTTATATCTGTAGTTTCTAACAGTTTGCTACATTTCCCTTGCTTGTCCGTGCCTGTGTCAGCCACGCCTCATTCTCGCACAGCTTTCCCGCCCCCCCCAAGTTCTTTTTTTAATCCGTTAAACCTTGTTTACATCCCTCATGGGTGGAACTTTCTAACGTTACATCTTTGGTTTTAATTAACCTGGGTTACACTTACATTCACGTTACACCCATCATCTACTTGTAAACCTGCTGGCTCATCCTCAGCTCTGTCATACTGCTTCCCATCCCCCTGCCATGTTAGTTTAAACCACCCCCAACAGCTCCAGTAAAACTGCCGGCAAAAATATTGCCCCCCCCCCCCCCAAGATTCAAGTGCAATCTTTCCCTTTTGTACAGGTCACACCTGCCCTAGAAGAGAGCCTAATGAACCAGAAATCTGAATCCCTGCCCACTCCAATTCTTCAACCACGCATTTATCTGCCACCTCATTCTATTCCTATCCTCACTGTCACGTGGCACAACAGCAATCCTGAGATTTCCACCCTTGAGGTCCTCCTTCTCAACTTCCTTCCTAACTCCCTGTTTTCTGTTTTCAGGGCCTCCTCCATTTTTCGACCTAAGTTGTTGGTACCAATATGTACCATGATTTCTCGCTGCTCACCCTCCCTTTTCAGAAAATTGTGGATGTCTTCAGAAATATTGTGGACCCTGGCACCTGGGATAGCCTTAAAAGGCTATCCAGAAGATACTTTAAATATTCAAGTCTATCAATAAAGCAATTGTGATGTACTTCCCCAAGATTAAATTTACCCCTCAAAATGGAGTCGATAAATGTAAGTATATAATTCACGTGTCATGAGAATTGTGAAGTAGAGAAGATTAAAGCAATTTGGATTAATCAATTGATGGGGCTCTGCAATAACTTATGAACTTTCACTGAACATCTCCAAGAGGACCACAAGCTTGTTGTGGTTTGGAAGCTCGCGTGTTTCAATGATCCAGGGAGTTACATAGCTGGAGTCAAGACTTTATGCTTTGGCATTTGGTAGAGTCTCCCCATTCCAAACAGGGCAAAGGGTAGAGGTCAGATGAAGAGTGGTTCACAATTACTCAAGGTTCAGTGGCTCAACTAAGGACTAACAGCCCTGACTGGCCAAACAAAACTGTTATGGAAACAACAATGGAGAATCCCTCTTCATCTGAGTGGCCATGGTCGGACAGATGAAGGACTTTCATTGCTGACCTAATCACCATTCATGTATTGGGCAGTAAGTAAGTCTCATTAAGCCATATTTCCAGTCACTCATCCATGAGTTGATTTCACACGGAGAAATTCAGTAAATGTGTAAATTCCTGGCATGTTCAGAAATTTGTCCTCCATCGGTGCCACCAGACTTGCTGAGTTCCTCCAGCGTTTTGAGTGATTTTTGGGAAAGGGGCCTCTGGTGAACTAACCAGAAGCAAGTGAACCGCAGACCGGGTGAGCTGGAATGGAGTGTGGGGAGCAAAATCCCAGGATGTGGTAGGAAACACGGACACCAGAGCCAGTGTCACAGACACAAGCGATTCTGCAGATGCTGGAAACCTAGAACTACCCACACAAGATTCTGGGGGAGCTTGGCATCTAAGGAGGGGAATAAATGGCCAGCATTTTGGGCCAACACTCTTCAACAGGACTGGAAAGGAAGGGGGTAGAAGCCAGAATGAGAATGTGTGTGGGCAGGAGTACAGGCTGCCAGGTGCGCGATGAGACCAGGTGAGGGGGAAGGTGACTGGAAGGAAATGGAAAAGAACACAGGAACCATGGCCACAGAAAGATGCAGGAGAGTATGGCAACTGTTACTGTCATGACGTGCACCGGCAACATCAGAACCCAAGTGTGGAGGGAAGACAGGCTGCGATGTAGAGACAGCGACGAGAGTTTATTCTAAAAGTACATTGGTGGTTAGGCCGAGCGAAACCGCGATAACTAACATTATCAAAACTAGGATGCCGCAATAAGTGCAAATCAGGCATCCACTTAAATAACTCAAGATTCAAAGTGCATTTATTATTAAAGTATATATGGGGTATACATGCATGAAATTTGTATTTCCTACAGACAGTCATGAGGCAAAGTAGAACCAGGGAATCAAAATGTTCAAAGCAAAATATCAAACATCAAGCCCCCGCACACACACACACAGGAAAAAATTCCATAAGCAGTGCCAAAACAAACAGCTAAAGCACAAAAATAGAGAGCACAAAATCAAAAGGCAAATTTCTGTTCTGTTCAGCCCAGCGTTCATTACTTGCAGGCCTGATACAAAAATCATCCAAATGTCGTAACAAAAAAGAGCAACTAGAAAAAGAACTAGATTTAGAACACATCATAAAAACTGAATTAGAGTCCAAATCAACATGGAATCCCAGAGCTTTTCAACATAGACTTAGCAAGCGTCTTCTTCTTCTTCTTGTGTTGTTTTATGGCGGTTGGCAAACCAGCTTTACGGTGCATTACTGCCACCTGCAAGACTGGAGTGTGGATCATTGGATAAACAGGAGAAGGGAAAAGAATTGCATTCCCTAAATTCTATATAATAAACCTGAGTCTTTCAGATACTTCATGATACAGACCTGTATTTCTCTTGAATTCCCTCTTAAAATGTCTTCCATACTCACATCAGTTTTTTTGATATCTTAAGCACTCCTATCATCTTCACTCTTTCTTTTTGCTACTTCCTACATTTTACCAATACATGTTCACTGTTTCTGGTTGATTACAGTATTCACACAACCCAGATGGATGTTTCCCTATTTTGTGTAATGTGTAGTTAAGACTAGTGTGTCCAATTCTCAAACGACTGATGATCACTTCTGTATTTCTATATCCACTTGACAATCTTTTGTATCTGACTTGCCTCTGTATTTTGTACCATTGTCTCCCTGTTTCACTCTCATCCCAATGCTTCTGCCATGTCTCCTCAATACATGTTTTAATAATGCTCTTGACTTCCGCTTTGCTAAGAGGGTTCTAGACCTTTACTATAGACGATTTGAGTGACTGTTTAGCTGTACTATCCACCTTTTCATTACCCTCCTCTCCACAATGAGTAGGAACCCAAAGAAAGCTTACTTCTACTCCATTTTTGGTCAGTGTATATAACTTGCATAGAATCTCCATTTAACAAGCTTAAACAGAAAGCACCAGGAGACTGCATTACAAAGTGCGAGTCACTTGAGAAAAACATAAGGAACTCTAAATGGTTAATAATTGTCATTAAACAACAATAATCCATTTCAGGTGTTCTCTAAGCCTTGGCATCCAGTACTCTCCAGCGCCCCACACAGGCCTAAAGAGTTCATTACAATTATGCATTGATTCAGACAGCAAACCATCTTGAATATGTGGTTAGCAGATGATCAAAGTTTTACAGAGTCCTGACGAAGGGTCTCAGCCCAAAACATCGACTGTACCTCTTCCTATAGATGCTGCCTGGCCTGCTGCGTTCACCAGCATTTTTTGTGCGTGTTGCTTAAAGTTTTACTGTAGTCAAGTTCTGACCTCCGCGGTGAGTTAATAATCTTTTGTGATAACTAGGATCATTGTGACCGAACACATTTTTATATTCATGATAAAATCATAATTTGCTCAGTCACTGTGTAGCAAAATAGAAGGAATAGTAGAGTGTAATTGCACATAATAATTATGATATTTCTGGTATACATGTGGGAATTGTCATATTCCATGAAATAAATGGTTTTAGTCACAGGCATGAGAGGCATTAACAATGGTTAGCACAGCAGTTTACAGTACCGGCAACCCACCACTTTTAAGGAGTTTGTATGTTCTCCCCATGACCAGGTGGGTTTCTTCCAGGTACTCCCATTTTCTCTCACATTCCAAAAACGTACAGTTATTAGTTTTTGTAATTAGTCATTGTAAATTGTCACATGATTAGGCTGGGATTAAATCAGGGGATTGCTGAGTATTGCAGCTCAAAGAGCCAGAAGGGCCTATTCAACACCGTATCTTAATAAATAAATAAATTAATTAACAAGCCACAGGGCATAAAAACTGCCTCCTGCTCTTCACATGATAAAACAGATATATGAATGTGTTACATCTTTTGGTTCAATGAGTATGAGCAGATACTAAAGACTGTTGATGCATAGTGTAAAATCTTCTTGTGCTTATCTTCTCTTCCTCTACGGACAGAAGTCTCCCGGTTCCAGATCAGTTGGTGCTTCCCCTGGACAACTCGGCAGCCTGAGACAGCTTTCCATTCTGGACAAGTATGCAGTTCTGTCAAAACACAACCAGCATCTCTCTGAGGACCTCACCTGGATCTCTAGTCTGGAGTCACTTGGGAGCCTCAGAACACGTGTCCCCAACAGCAAACCCAAGGAAAGGATCAATTGTCCATTCAGTCGAATCCATAAGGGTGTAGTGTCCAGAACACTGAAGAACTCAAGTGCATTACCTTTAGTAAATGGCTCTAATTACATCACCTGTGGTACCTGTGCCTTGTAAAAAAGGATTGTCTGATACTATTACATCTACCATAATGGAGTTGTTGAGAAATTAATCAATGAGCAACCTCCTCTTGAATATTTTACTTAGGATCAAAGATCAAGGATCAACCTTCTTTGCCATATGCGTTTACATGTGTTAGGAATCTGTGGTGTGTTAGCAAGACATTCAACAAAAGCAGCAACATTAATCAATTATAAAAAAAAAAGAATGATATGAAAATGATGTGAGCATTACAGATATGGAATGAGGCAAAATAGTGTGCATTAATGCCTATTTCAGATCTGAGGAAGGTAATCAAACTGAGGTCTTAAGTTTTTCCCACTCCATCTGCTAAATAGTTTCTGCTTTTAATTCAGATTACCGTAGTGTTCTGCCTATTGATAAATTACATTGCTTTGGGGAAGTGCTGGCATGGTCATGATGGGCTGAATGGCATCCTTCAGTAAATTGCAGCCATTCCGTAATTCCATTATTCAATAATGTTTAACAAAATATCGAATAAATAGGTTTGTAGATGGGAACATTCCCCAAAATTAATATGTAGGTCTTCCTCAGGTTATGATGACCTGACCAATGGACACTCTATTTAAACAAACAAGCATCAGGGACCAATGGGAGAGAAGGAGATGGATTTTTTTGGGGTGCTGAAAGCTACAGGTATATCTTGGCAGGTGGGAAATTGTGTGCCTCTCTTCTCATCCCTCTGCTCCCCAACCTCCAAGCCCCCACCATTGCAAGCTGAGTCAAACCGAGAAGAGCTGGGATCCCAAAGCAGACTCACTCGTTCACTCATTGTCAGTGGTTTTGACCAGCAGCCACTTCCCCCGTACCTGTTCACCCTCTCATCACTGCTGTTTCAGTTCATCTTTGACTGATGAACAGTTCTCAGGATCAGAATCCTGTCACAGTTTGGGGATGTTCTGTAATCTCCTCTCAGTGGCCATTTTATTAGGTACACCTGTATACCTGTTTGTTAATATCTCATCAGCTAATCATGTGGCAGCAACTCGATACATAAATACATACAGACATGGTCAAGAAGTTCAGTTGTTCTTCATCAGAATGGAGGAAGAAATGCAACCTAAGTGACTTTGACCATGGAATGATTGGGTGGTTTGAGTGTCTCAGAAACCACTGATCTACTGGGATTTTCCACACACAAGTCTCTAGAGTTTACAGAAAATGGTGCAAAAAAACACAACGAAAAAAAGCATCGAGTGAGTGGCAGTTCTGTGGCCGAAATTGCCTTGGTAATAAGAGAGGTCGGAGGAGAATAGCCAGACTAATTTCAGGCAACAGGAAGGCAACAGTAACCCAGATAACCATGCATTATTAGCACAGTGGTGTGCTGAAGAACATTTCTGAACGCACAGCACATTGAAGCTGGTGGGCGCCAGCTGCAGAAGATGACTAACACATACACTCAATGGCCACTTTATTAGGTACAGAAGGTACCTAATAAAGTGGCCACTGAGCGTATTTTATAGTTTCTTAGGTTTCAGAGAGAAGGATACGGTCAGTATTCATGCAGTATTTTTATTCAGAGAGTACGGCTGATTTGATTTCATAAAACATTGATTTTGTATCACTCTGTATATGCCGCACATTCCATTAGGTACTTTCAACATTTTCAGTTTTGATACATTAGGGGCTTTTAATAGACATTTATATAGGCACATGAAAGTAAGAGAAATGGTACAATATGGACCTTGTGTCGGCAGAAAGGGTTAGTTTAGAGGGCGATTTGAGCTCGGCACAACACGGAGTCCGTTTTGATAAAAAGGATATAATTAATGAAATATTAATAATTTTCCTTTAAAAAGCGCCTTTCCCTTCCGCTGGGCTTCAAACGCTCAGAGCAGAGTGTGTGGCAAAGTTGGCGTTGGTGGAAATGGGGAAAACAAACATTTCAATCACAGTTTAAATGGAAAGATTGGGTTCGTGTTTCATCATTTTGGTTTACGGAGACAACGAGTCAATTGCGTCCAAGGGCGATGTGAAGTACATAATAACTAAATGCGATTATACTTATTTTAATCCGGGTTGAAAGGCGCGACGCACGACGGAGGGGAGAAATATATTCAATTGCAATCCTTGTCCCTGAGAGCTGGGATTCAGTACCACGGATAGAGGCAGCGCCTCGCCGGAGACCGGCGATGGGACATCGTACAGCTCGCTGCAAACGAAGTACAAAAGAGCAAGCTATGTGTAAAAAGTATCACGGAAAGATATCCGTGCACAAATTTAATGGGAGTTTCAAGGTCACAAAGAACAATGATGTTTTCGCTTTCACTGTGTTCCGGGTATTCGACAACGATTATCGACAGCATTCAGAATCAAATTTGTATCACTGTCTTATATCACGTGAAAATTGGTGTTTTGCTGTTTGCTGCAGCAGTAAGGTGCAACGGCACAACATTGCTATGTATTTATATAGGCATCCGCTAGTCTCATGAGACCAACAGTTGCCCATGCTGCAAGTCTCCCCTCTCCACGCCACCGATGTTGTCCAAGGGAAGGGCATTAGGACCCATACAGCTTGGCACCGGTGTCGTCACAGAGCAATGTCTGGTTGGGTGCCTTGCTCAAGGACACAACACGCTGCCTCAGCCAAGGCTCGAACTAGCGATCTTCAAATCACTAGACGAACGCCTTAACCGCTTGGCCACACAATAATTAAATCGTGCATAGAATGGAATAATGAGGTAGTGCTCATGTGTTCATTGTCCATTCAGAAATGTAACTGAGGGGAAGAAGCTGTTCCTGAATCGCTGAACGTGGGTCTTCGGGCTCCCCTATCAATTCCCTGACGATAGCCGCGAGAAGAGGGCATGTCCCGGATGGAGAGGGTCTTTAATGATAGAGGCTGCCTTTGTAAGACATTGCATCTTGAATAGGTCCTCGATGGTGGGGAGGGTTGTTCCCGTGAGGGAGCTGGATCAGTCTGCAGCCCTCTGTGGCCTCTGCAATCTTCTGCCCTGGATCCGCATACCAGGCTGTGAGGCAACCAGTCCGAATGCTCTCCAACGAACATCTATAGAAGTTTGAAAGAGACTTTGGCGACATATCAAGTCTTCTCAAACTACTAATGAAGGCAGATGCCACAACGGCTGGTTGACCATGATGTTGTGCCATGATGTTACTCCCAGATCAGTGTAAGCCTTCCCTCTCAAACAGCCCTTCTTTCATCCACATGCCGATCTAAGAGTCTCTTAAATCCCCAATACATCTGCCTCAACACCATCCCTGGCAGGGTGTTCCATGCACATGCCGCACACTTTGACATCCCCTCTATACTTTCTTCCAATCACCTTAAAATTATGCCCCCTTGAGGAGGATTGTGAAGGAGTTCAATCTGGAGAAGTGTGAAGTGATGCACTTTGAAAGGTCAAAATTGAAGGCAGAGTACAGGATTAATGGCAGGATTCTTAACGGTGTGGAGGAACAGAGTTATCTTGAGACCCACGTTCATAGTTACTGTACAAGTTGATAGGGTGTTTAAGATGGCATATGGTATGTTGGCCTTCATTAGTTGGGGGATTAATTTCAAGAATCACCATATATTGTCGCAGCCCTATAAAACTTTGAATATTGTGTTTAGTTACAGTTGCCTCATTATAGGAAAGATGTGGAAAGTTAGAGTACATGTAGAGGAGATTTACCAGGATGCTGCCTAGATTGGAGATCATGTCTTATAAGGGGAGGTTGAGTAAGCTAGAGCTTTTCTCTTTGGAATGAAGGAGGATGAGAGACAACTTTATAGAGGTGTACAAGGTGATAAGTGGTACAGATCAAGTGGACAGTCAGAGATTACTTCTCAGAACAGAGATAGCTAGCACGAGGGGACATAATTTTAAGGTGATTGGAGAAAATATAGGGGGATGTCAAAGATAAATCTTATACACAGGGAGTGGCGTGTACATGGAACACCCTACCAGAGATGGTGTTGAGGCAGATATATTAGGAGCATTTAAGAAACTTTTAGATAGGCCATATATGAGGGAAGGTTTAGATTGATCTTGGAGTAAGTTAAAAGGTCAACACAATGTCATGGGCTGATGGACCTGGACTGTGCTGTAATGCTCTCTGTTTTATGAAGACCAGCTCAACACCAGCTCCATGGCCAAGAAAGCACAGCAGCGTCTCTACTTTCTGCGAAGGCTGGGAAAAGTCCATCTCCCACCCCCATCCTCATCACATTCTACAGAGGATGTATTGAGAGCATCCTGAGCAGCCGCACCACTGCCTGGTTTGGGAATTACACCGTTTCGGATCGCAAGACCCTACAGCGGATAGAGAGGTCAGCTGAGAAGATCATCAGAGTCTCTCTTCCCACCATTACAGACATTTACACTACATGCTGCACCCATAAAGCCAAGAGCATTGTGAAGGACCCAACGCACCCCTCTGCCTCCTGCCATCTGGCTAAAGGTACCGGAGCATTCGGGCTCTCATGACCAGGCTGTGCAACAGTTTCTTCCCCCAAGCCATCAGACTCCTTAATACCCAGAGACTAGACTGACATCTACATCATTTATTATTATATTGTAATTTGTCCTCTACTGTGCCTATTGTTTTGTTTATTAATTATTGTACTGCCCTGCACTGTTTTGCGCTCTTTATGTAGGCCTGTGTAGGCCTATAGTCTAGTGTAGTTTTTGTGTTGTCTTACATAGTCTAGCGTAGCCTTGTGTTGTCTCACTTAGTCTAGAGTAGTTTTGTGTTGTTTCATGTAGCACCATGGTCCTGGAGAAACTGTGTACTGTACCAGCAGTTTATGGTCGAAATGACAATAAAAAGCGACTTGACTTGACTTGAAGAAGAGTGGCTAGCATGCCTTTTCATGATTATGTCGATGTTTTGGGCCTGGGATAGAGCTAAGACAGTGAAGATGAATACATCAGGATGCTCTTTGTTGATGACAGCTCTGCATTCAATACTATCATCCCTTCAAAACTAATCAATAAACTCCTAGGCCTTACTACTTTTGTGTGTAACTGGATCCTCAATTTCATTACATATAGACCCCAGTTAATTTGGATTGGCATCAATATCTCCTCCACAATCACCATCAGCACGTGTAGACTATAAGGCTGTGTGCTTAGCCCCCTGCTCTATTCATGTGGCTAAGCACAGCTCTGATGCCATACTTAAGTTTGCTGAGAACACCATTGTCATTGGCCAAATGAAAGGAGGTGACAAGTCAGCGTATATGAGGAAGACTGAAAATCTGGCCGAATGCTGCTTCAACAACAACCTCTCACTCAATGTCAATAAAAGCAAAGAGCTAATTATTGATTACAAGAGGAGGAGACTGGAAGTCCGAGAACCAGTCCATCAGAGGAGCAGAGGTGGAAAGGAGGAGGTGGACTTTAATTCCCTTCGTGTAATCATTTCAGTGAATCTGTCCTTTGCACACCCACCACATAAATGCCATTACAAAGAAGGCACAGCAGTGCTTCTACATTCTTAGAAGTTTACAAAGATATAGAATGTCACCTGAAACTTTGACAAACTTCTATAGATGCATAGTGCAGTGTATACTGACTGGTTGCATCACAGCCTGACATAGAAACAACAATGCCTTTGAATGGAAAAGCTACAAAAAGTAGTGGATACAACCCACAGGTAACACCCTGTCCATCACAGGTAACGCCCTGGCCTCCCCCTCCCCCATCATTGAGCACATCAACACCATGCACTGTCACAGGAAAGCAACATCCATCATCAAGGATCCCCCATCATCCAGATCATGCTCTCTTCTCACTGCTTCCACCAGGAAGGAAGTACAGGAGTCTCAGGACCCACACCACCGGGTTCAGGAACAATTATTACCCCTCAACCATCAGGCTCTTGAACCAAAGGGTAAAACTTTACTCAACTTCACTTGCCCCATCATTGAAATGTTCCCACAACCTATGAACTTATTTTCAAGGAGTCTTCATTTCATGCTCTTGATACTTGTTGCTTATATGTTTAATATTTTTTTTCTCTTTGTATTTGCAGAGTTTATTATCTTTTGCATATTGGTTGTTTGTCTGTCTAGTGTGTAGATTTTCATTGATTCGATTGTGTTACTTTGTATTTACTAGGAACACCCACAAGTAATGGGTATGTCATGGTAGTGTATGGTAACACATATGTATTTTGAACTTTGAATTTGATATTTTGTCACCTAGGAAATTGAAGCTGCTCACCCTTTCCACTGCTGTTCCTTCAGTGAGGACTGGTGTGTGTTCTTCTGACATTTCCTTCTTGAAGTTCACAAATAATTCCTTGGTCTTGCCGACATTAAGTGCAATGTTTTTGTTGCAACACCACTTAACTATCTGATCTACCTCAATCCTGTATGTCCCCTTGCTTTTATTTCACATTTCCTGCATAGCAATTTGTTTTGTTTTTCCTTTCTGTACACAACATTCTTCTGGCAAAGCCTTGGGCGATGGTGAAATTATAATAATTTCTGTTACGATGAACAATGCACTTCCACCATTGACTCCTGTGGAGTTCCAAAGGAGCAAGGCAATTGTGAGACTGATCTACTGTAGGAAGTAATCTTCCCTGGCTCAGGTTGTGGCTTGGCTGAGTTAACCCAATAAATCTAATATGGAATGGGATGTGGTTTACTTTCTATGCCATGGCATTTCAAGTGCTCTTCTAAATACTTCCTACATGAAGTAACAATGCCTGCCTCTATCATCCCCTTGGGCACCGAGTTCCAGGTGTCAAAAACACTTCCAGTGAAATTATTCTTCCTTAAATGCCTCTGTATCTCCCACACTCACCTTAAGTCTTTGTCCCCGGTTTACAGACACCACTACTAATGGTAAATGGTTCTCACTATCTACTTTCTCCATGCCCCTCATTATTTTTATACTTTCATTATTTTTATATTAATATATTTTCATTATTTTTATTTCTTGAGGCAGTCCCATTCAGCCTTCTCTGCTCCAGACAAATTGAGCCCAACCTATCTGGTCTGTCTTAATAGCAATGCTTTCCATCCTCTCCTGTGCAATCATATCTTCCCTATAGTGTGATGACTTTCAGTGCATCCTACCTGTCATTTTCTTTACTCAGTGAGAATGAAGACAAGTTTTTCAATAATCTACTCTGGCATTCACTTACTAACTGATATAAAGTGGCTGAACAGTTTTTTTTCAGAACAGCAACATTTTATTTATTTTTATTCGGAGATGCAGCATGGTAACAAGCACTTCTGTCCCAATGAGATCGCACCACCCAATTATACACATGACCAATTAACCTATCGATGTCCCGCTGTAAACTCTGACAGCCCTCCACACTATCCACAACACCGCCAACCTTTGTTACACTAATTGCGATGCTAGTGCGCTGCCACAAATGCTTTGATGGTTTGCCTGAAGACTTTACAATTCCTATCTGACTGCATCTCACTAACATAATAATTAGTCTACCTTTCAGAGAATTGGTTTATCAGGTTACTCAATTATCTTTGAAATATTAAACCTGGAAAACTAGTTCCTAATTAACACATTTGAGATATCAGTAATGATAATGTGACGGGCTAGGAAAGTTATCGCAGTAGCAGTAACTGAGAACAGCTAGAAAAACTCTTGTCACAATGTAAGTGGGAATGTGAGAAGTATTTTACAAGGAAAAGGACAGCAATAAAAATTTGTTTTCATACATCAGAAGCAAATTGGGAGTGAACTATTCACTTTGGGAATGAAGGCCAAGCTCACATTAATAGGGAGAAATTGCAGAACTATCTTAACACCATGTTAATCAATGAGAAAAGATATACTTAAGCTGTGGATTAAATTTTGATCTACATGTCTTCTAACATCTAACTGGAACTGATTAGATGAACCAATATGCAAATACAAATGTTTGTACATCAATAGCCTGGGACTTGCAAAATTGGCATTTCAGAAATTTGTTACTTGCTTGAAACATTAAAAACAATCAAAATTGCACCATAAATCCTTTACTTCTCTGATCAAGACTTGTTCTTTCCATTGTCAATTCCACAGTTTGGAATGAATGGTGAATGTTGATTTTTTTTAAGATATGTAACATAATTGAACGTTCCTCAAGTCTGTCTTAGATATGTCATAAGGAGGTGGCTGGGAATGGACCCAAGTGCAAGACACAGACACTGAAGTACTAGGAACAGGACTAGGATACAGGGTGAGGGCTAGGACATGGACACGAAAACCGGGAACCCAGAACAGGACTGGACAAGAGACAGCTAGGAGCCCGGGCTTGAACTCCGAGCCAGAGACAGGACAAGGACCCAGTACCTGGGTCTTGTCTCTGGCTCGGACCCCAGAACTAGGCAAGGACGTGACTTGGCTGGCAGGCAGGACGAGGCTGGAGACCAGAGACTTGAGGCGAGGCTGGAGACCAGAGACTTGAGGCTTGGGGTCTTGAAGCTTGGCTAGGGGCGAGGCTTGAGGCTTAGGGCCTTGAAGCTCCTCTTGGGCAGGGCACACATCTCCACCCGACGGAGGCGAGGGACAGAACCGCAGGGTAACGGCAATCTGGCCTGACTTACCCGATGGTGGCAAGGGACAGGACCCACCGCAGGGTAACAGCAATCTGGCCTGGTTTACCCAATGGAGGCAAGGGACAGGAAGGGAGCTAGGTTCAGGGTGGCGCTACAAGACTTCGGGCGAGATGAGGTGAGAGTTACCAGCAAGACAAGGCAAGGCTTCAGGCAATGCAAGGCGAGACAAGAACTTCAGGCGAGGCGAGAGTTACCAGCAAGACAAGGCAAGGCTTCAGGCGAGGAAACAGAAGGCAGGGGAAGGGATACAAGGAGTAAGGACAAGAACAATCCAGCAGCCATGCCCTGGTCTCTGGAGGTATTTATGCAGTCAGCCCCAACGAGCATCAGCTGCCTCAATTAGTGCTCAATAGGAACAGAAACAGGGTAGACAGGAAAACCTGGAGCAAGGGTCGATGGACCGGACCATAAACCGGAATGCGGACTTCACGGACCGGACCATGACAAGATAACACTGAACTTTATGAGGGAAAATGAGAAAAACATGCTGGTTTAGAGAGAGAGAAAGAGATAGAGAAAACACCCTACTGGAATTGGAACTTGTTGTCATTGCCACAGGCAGCAAGATGCAGTGAAAAGCTTGTTTTGTATCCTGTTCATACAGACCAGGTCATTACACAGAACACAGTACAAGGTAAAAACAATAACAATGAAAATAATGTGTTACAGCTCCAGGGAAAGTGCTGTGCAGGTAAGTAATAAGGCAGCGGCTCATAAAATTCAAAGTTCAAAGTACAAGTTATTAGCAGAGTACATACACGTCACCACATAAAACCTTGAGATTCTTTTTCCTGTGGGCATACTTATCAAATCTATAGAACCGCAATTGTAAACAGGATCAATGAACAACAAACTGTGCAAACACAAATATAAATAAATAGCAATAAAAAACAAGAGCATGAAACAACAAGATGACGAGTCCTTAAAGCGAAATCCTTGGTTGTGGGAACGCCAGAAATAGAATGAGTATAGTTTATCCTCTTTTGTTCATGAGCCTGATGGTTGAGGGGTAGTAACTGTTCTTGAACCTGGTGTTGCGAGTCGTGAGGCACGTATACCTTCTTAGTTCAGTGGTTAGAAAGTTGATGGAGAAGATCCTGAAAGGCAGGATTTATGAACATTTGTAGAGGCGTAATATGATGAGGAATAGTCAGCATGGCTTTGTCAAAGGCAGGTCGTGCCTTACGAGCCTGATTGAAATCTTTGAGGATGTAACTAAACAAATTGATGAAGGTAGAGCAGTAGATGTAGTGTATATGGATTGCAGCAAGGCATTTGATAAGGTACTCCATGCAAGGCTTATTGAGAAAGTAAGGAGGCATGGGATCCAAGGGGACATTTGCTTTGTGGATCCAGAACTGGCTTGCCCACAGAAGGCAAAGAGTGGTTGTAGATGGGTCATATTCTGCATGGAGTTTGGTGACCAGTGGTGTGCTTTAGAGATCTGTTCTGGGACCCCTTCTCTTCTTGATTTTTATAAATGATCTGGATGAGGAAGTGGAGAGATGGGTTAGTAAATTTGCTGATGACACAAAGGTTGGGGGTGTTGTGGATAGCATGGAGGGCTGTCAGAAGTTACAGCGGGACGTTGATAGGATGCAAAACTGGGCTGAGAAGTGGCAGATGGAGTTCAACCCAGATAAGTGTGAGGTGGTTCATGTTGGTAGGTCAAATATGATGGCAGAATATAGTATTAAAGGTAAGACTCTTGGCAGTGTGGAGGATCAGAGGGAATTTGGGGTCCGAGTCCATAGGACACCCAAGGCTGCTATGCAGGTTGACTCTGTGGTTAGGAAAGCATACGATGTATTGGCCTTCATCAACCATGGGATTGAGTTCAAGAGCTGAGAGGTAATTTTACAGCTGTATAGAACCCTGGTCAGACCCCACTTGGAGTACATTGCTCAGTTCTGGTCACTTCACTACAGGAAGGGTGTGGAAACTATAGAAAGGGTGCAGAGGAGATTTACAAGGATGTTGCCTGGATTGGAGGGCGTACTTTATGAGAATAGGTTGAGTGAACTCAGCCTTTTTTCCTTGGAGCGACTGAGGATGAGAGGTGACCTGATAGAGGTGTATAAGATGATGAGAGGCATTGATCGTGTGGATAGTCAGAGGCTTTTTCCCAGGGCTGAAATGGCTAACATGAAAGGGCACAGTTTTAAGGTGTTTGGAAGTAGGTACAGAGGGGATGTTGGGAGTAAGTTTTTTTCCGTAGAGAGTGGTGAGTGTGTGGAATGGGCTGCCGGTGACTGTGGTGTAGGTACATACAACAGGGTCTTTTAAGAGGCTCCTGGACAGGTGCATGGAGCTTAGAAAGACAAAGGGCTATGGGTAACCCAAGGTAATTCCTAAAGTAAGTACATGTTCTGCACAGCATTGTGGGCCGAAGGGCCTGTATTGTGCGGTAGGTTTTCTATGTTTCTATGTTTTCTACCTGAGGGCAGCAGCATGAGAAGAGCATGGCCTGGGTGGTGAGTATCTTTGATGATGGATGCTGTTTTTCGACGGCAACCTTTCATGTCGATGTGCTCAATAGTTGAGAGGGCTTTATCTGCAATGTACTGGGCAGAACCTATTATCTTTTGTTGGATTTTACGCTCAAGGGCCGTAATGCAGGCAGTCTTTCCACTTTCCACCACACATCTGTGTAAGTTTGTCAAGGTTTTTGACAGGACATGCCAAATCTCCGCAGACTCCTGAGGAAGTACAGGCGCTGTCATGTTTTCTTGCAATTACATTTATATTACGTGTCCAAGACAGGTCCCCCAAGATAGTGACACCTAGGGATTTAAAGTTACTGACCCTCTCCACCTCTGATCCTCCGATGGGTGCTGGCTCATCAACCTCTGGTTTCCTTCTCCTGAAGTCTACAATCAGTTCGTTGGTCTTGCTGTCATTGAGTGAGAGGTTGTTGTTATGACACCACTCAGCCAAATGTTACGAGGGAGACTGTGAGGTTACGAGTCCATCTGATTATACAAGGGTGTCATTTAATAGTCTTTTATCAACGGGACAGAAGCTGCCCATGGGGTTGGTGGTACGTGCTTTCAGTTTATTTTTCTCTACCGCCCGATGGAAGAAGGGAGAAGAGAGAACGTCTGGGGTGTGCTGATGAAGGGCCTCGGCCCGAAACGCCGACTCTTTTCCACAGATGCTGCCTGGCCTGCTGAGTTCCTCCAGAATTTCAAGTGTGTTGCTTGGATTTCTAGCATCTTCTCGCCAATGTTTGGGGTGTGTGGGCTCTTTGATTATGCTGGCTGCTTTACTGAAGTGGTGAGAAGACTCAATTGAGGGGAAGCTGGTTTCCGTGACGTGAGAGCTGTGTCCACAACTATGCAGTTCCAGTGAGTCAAGCAACATAGACTGAAGCAACCAGATGGTCAATAATTTGGATGGAAACCCTGTATCAGAACCTCGTTATGATACAATAAACAGAGACTCAGCAGGTCCAGCATTTTGTGCGTGTTGTTCTGGATTTCCAGCATCTGCAGGATCTCTTGTGTTCAGCATTTTCCACAGCACTTTCGGGAATATATTCATCCAGGATAAAGTACTTTAGAAAGTCAGGTTGTGAAACGCTCTCGGGTACATGTATCTTCAGGTCGTGAGAAACTCCTCAGCAACGTAGCTCTCCCCGGGTGATGACTGCGTTCGGTTCGATTGCGGGAACACTCTACCGCTGACGTTGAGCACGTTGGCGTCGACGTACAGTACGTACGGTGCGTGGGGCAAACCGAGCGTGTGGCGTCACGGGGTGGCAGCTGCGACAACGCAGTGGCGGCGGCGGCGGCGGCTCGGTCCGAGTGGGCAGCTCGCCCGCGGCCTGTCTGGCGGTAACAGCGCCAGCGGGGTCTGCGTGAAAGGAGGGCAGTGCTTGTAACATGATACCGTAGTCACCACACCGTACTCAGAGCCATTCTCGCCGCCTCAATCAAGTCCGGCTCGGCGCCACTTGCAGCGCTCAGGTAGGGTCAGGCCGCGAAGGTGTTGAAGGGCCTAGTGCGGAGGCGCAGAGTGCATGCGCCGGACTGAACTGTCTGCAGGTGTGGTTATTCTGCGCAGGTGTAGAGTGGAACTACCTGCAGGGCTCGGTCTGGCGGTGTTGAGGTTGTTCAATGCATTCCTTTGTTTATTTCACAATTATGTCAAGTGCAAACTATTAAGCCTGGCATCGATGTTAGGACGTGTCGCAAAACAGAAAGCGTTGGAAATGCTTCAGAAGATCAGGGTACTGTTTGCACTGAAAGATAAACGACAGCTCATCTTTCACGTGAAACAGAACATTTTGGAGTTGCTAATTTGGTCAGGTAGCATTCGTGGAGAGAGGAACAGATCTAAAAACTCAAGAGATTTTCAGCAGAATTGAAAAATGAATGAGAAAAATCTGCTTTTCCCAGTTCTGATGAAATGTTATTGAAAACAAATATAGATCACTTGAAATCAGAAATGGGACATTATAGTTGGGATCAAATAAATGGCAGATATTCGAAACATTTTGGTTCCACCTTCACAAATAATTTCCTAGATGCACAGGAGAACCAAGAGTCTAGAGCAGGGATTAACCACCTTTTTTATGTCTTGGACCAATATCATTAAGCAAGAGTCTGTGGGCCCAAGATTGGGAACCCCCTGGTCCAGGGAGATGAGGAACTGAAGGAAATTGGTGTTAGTAAAGGAATAATCCTGCGAAATTAATGGAGGTAAAGGCTGTCAAATGCTTAAAGTCTGATGATCGACTTGCTGATGACTAAAAGACCTGATAAATAATTGAGTGAAGGAACTAGCTGAAACGTGTCCCAAGTTTTTGCACAACACAAAACCAACAAGGGACTTGCAGAAAGGCTCCGGCAGACAAGTTGGGTGATTAGGTGAATGTGGTTTTCATGTGGATTTATCCCTTTTCATTATGGTTGGTGGGGTGGGAGATACGGCTCTACCAAAGGAGTTGCAAGGCACTCCTTCCCTCCCCTCTGCTCGGTCAGCCTTGTGTGAGGTGTAGCACCTGCTTAGCCCCCTTCCCCCGATCAGTGTCATATGAAGCCCTGGGAGAAAATGGTGGATGGTCATATCATGGCCAGCTGGCACATATCAGAATCAGGCTTATTATCACTGGCATGTGACGTGAAACTTAACTTAGCAGCAGCAGTTCAATGCAAAATGTAATCTAGCAGAGAGAAAATAATAATAATAAATAAACAAGTAAATCAATTACGTATATTGAATAGATTTAAAAGAATGTGAAAAAAACAGAAATACTGTATATTTAAAAAAAGTAAGGTAGTGTCCAGAGCTTCAATGTCCATTTAGCAATCGAATGGTAGAGGGGAAGAAGCTGTTCCTGAATTGCTGAGTGTGTGCCTTCAGGCTTCTGTATCTCCTACCTGATGGTAACAGTGAGAAAAGGGCATGCCCTGGGTGCTGGAGGTCCTTAATAATGGATGCTGCCTTTCTGAGATACCGCTCCCTAAAGATGTCCTGGGTACTTTGTAGGCTAGTGTCGAAGATGGAGCTGACTAGATTTACAACTGTCTGCAGCTTCTTTCGGTCCTGTGCAGTAGCCCCTCCACACCAGACAGTGAAACAGCCTGTCAGAATGCTCTCCACGGAACAACTAAAGAGGTTTTTGAGTGTATTTGTTGACATACCAAATCTCTTCAAATCACAAGTTCTGGTGACCACTGACACCAGGTAGATAATCTTTGAAGAGTATTGATAATGGCTGGGGTCACCCATCTTGTGAATACATTGCCCAGACAAAGGCAATTTATCTGTAGAAAAATTTGCCGAGGACAATCATGATCACTAGACCATGATCACCCATGTCATACAAAGACACAACACATATAGATGACGGTGAATTATGAAATAGAAATACAGTTTGTTGTCTGGTGATTGAGAAAAGAGATGGTGCAATGAGACCTGGATGTTCTTGTATATAAATTGCGGAAAGATGCAGCAAGTCTTGGGGAAGCATTGACTCTTATTAGAAGAGGATTTGAGTACAGGAACAAAGATGTCACATACTCCAATGTACCTGGCTGTGGTGAGACTGTATCAGCAGTTCTGGATGCACTTTTGGTCTCCTTATCTGAGGAAAGATGTTCCTGTCATGAGGGTGTGCATCAACGTTTTACTAAGCTGATTCCTGAGAAGACAGGACTGAAGTATGAGGATGATGGGAGCTCATAGCAACTTATAAAATTATATTAGGGCTTAATACAAAGAGGTTGTTTCTGCTGTATGTACAGTGTAGAACTAGAATCACAGTGAAACTGGTGATCCTATGGAGTTCTCTTTCGCACATGCCAGTGGAAACAAAGTACAGGTTTCCCCCGCCATCCGAAGGTAGAGCGTTCCTATGAAACAGTTCATAAGCCGAAATGTTGTAAAGCGAAGAAGCAATTACCATTTATTTATATGGGAAAATTTTGTGAGCGTTCGCAGACCCAAAAATAACCATAAGACCATAAGACAAAGGAGCAGAAGTAGGCCATTCGGCCCATTGAGTCTGCTCCACCATTTTATCATGAGCTGATCCATTTTATCCTATTTAGTCCCACTGCCCCGCCTTCTCACCATAACCTTTGATGCCCTGGCTACTCAGATACCTATCAATCTCTGCCTTAAATACGCCCAATGACTTGGCCTCCACTGTTGCCCGTGGCAACAAATTCCATAGATTCACCACCCTCTGACTAAAAAAATTTCTTTGCATTTCTGTTCTGAAAGGGCGCCCTTCAATCCTGAAGTCATGCCCTCTCGTACTAGACTCCCCCATCATGGGAAACAACTTTGCCACATCCACTCTGTCCATGCCTTTTAACATTCGAAATGTTTCTATGAGGTCTCCCCTCATTCTTCTAAACTCCAAGGAATACAGTCCAAGAGCGGACAAACGTTCCTCATATGTTAACCCCCTCATTCCTGGAATCATTCTTGTGAATCTTCTCTGTACCCTCTCTAACGTCAGCACATCTTTTCTTAAATAAGGAGACCAAAACTGCCCACAGTACTCCAAATGAGGTCTCACCAGCACCTTATAGAGCCTCAACATCACATCCCTGCTCCTATACTCTATTCCTCTAGAAATGAATGCCAACATTGCATTCACCTTCTTCACTACTGACTCAACCTGGAGGTTAACTTTAAGGGAATTCTGTACGAGGACTCCCAAGTCCCGTTGCATCTCAGAACTTTGAATTCTTTCCCCATTTAAATAATAGTCTGCCCATTTATTTTTTCTGCCAAAGTGCATAACCATACACTTTCCAACATTGTACTTCATTTGCCACTTCTCTGCCCATTCTTCCAATCTATCCAAGTCTCTCTGCAGACTCTCCGTTTCCTCAGCACTACCGGCCCCTCCACCTATCTTCGTATTGTCAGCAAACTTAGCCACAAAGCCATCTATTCCATAATCCAGATCGTTGATGTACAATGTAAAAAGAAGTGGCCCCAACACTGCTCCCTGTGGAACACCACTGGTAACCGGCAGCCAACCAGATTAGGATCCCTTTATTCCCGCTCTCTGTTTCCTGCCAATCAGCCAACGCTCTATCCACGTATGTAACTTTCCTGTAATTCCATGGGCTCTTATCTTGTTAAGCAGCCTCATGTGTGGCACCTTGTCAAAGGCCTTCTGAAAATCCAAATATGCAACATCCACTGCATCTCCCTTGTCTAGCCTACTGGTAATTTCCTCAAAAAATTGTAATAGGTTTGTCAGGCAGGATTTTCCTTTAAGGAATCCATGCTGAGTTCTGCCTATCTTGTCATATGTCTCCAGGTACTCTGTAAACTCATCCTTGGCAATCGACTCCCAACAACTTCCCAACCACTGACGTCAAGCTAACAGGTCTATAATTTCCTTTTTGCTTCCTTGCCCCCTTCTGAAATAGCGGAGTGACATTTGCAATCTTCCAGTCTTCCGGAACCATACCAGAATCTATCGACTTTGGAAAGATCATCGCTAATGCCTCCGCAATCTCCACAGCTACTTCCTTCAGAACACGATGGTGCATTCCATCTGGTCCAGGAGATTTATCGACCTTTAGCCTATTCAGCTTCCTGAGTACTTTCTCTGTCGTAATTGGGACTGCGCACACTTCTCTTCCCTGCCACCCTTGAGTGTCCGGTATCCTTCTGTCTTCCTCAGTGAAGACTGATGCAAAATACTTGTTCAGTTCCTCTGTCATCTCCTCATCTCCCATTACAATTTCTCCAGTATCATTTTCTATCGGTCCTATATCTACTCTCACCTGTCTTTTACTCTTTATATACTTGAAAAAGCTTTTAGTATCCTCTTTGATATTATTTGCTAGTTTCCTTTCATGGTTAATCTTTTCTCTCTTAATGACCTTCTTGGTTTCCTTTTGTAAGGTTTTAAAAACTTCCCAATCCTCTGTCTTCCCACTAATTTTTGTTTCCTTGTATGCCCTCTCCTTTGCTTTAACTTTGGCTTTGACTTCTCTTGTCAACCACGGTTGCATCCTTTTTCCTCTCGAAAATTTCTTCTTTTTTGGAATATACCTGTCTTGCACATTCCTCATTTTTCGCATGAACTCCAGCCACTGCTGCTCTGCCGTCTTTCCCGCCAGTCTCTCTTTCCAGTCAACTTTGGCCAGTTCCTCTCTCATGCCACTGTAATTTCCTTTACTCCACTGAAACACCGACACATCAGATTTCGGCTTCTCTTTTTCTAAATTCACAGTGAACTCAGAATCATGTTATGATCACTGCCTCCTAAGGGTTCCTTCACCTCATTCTCTCCAATCACCTCCGGTTCATTACACAATACCCAATCCAGTACAGCCGATCCCCTAGTGGGCTCAACAACAAGCTGTTCTAAAAAGCCATCTCGCAGACATTCTACAAATTCTCTCTCTTGAGATCCAGTGCCGACCTGATTTTTCCAATCTACTCGCATGTTAAAATCCCCCACAATTATCATAACACTGCCCTTCTGACAAGCCTTTTCTATTTCCAGTTGTAATTTGTAGTCCACATCCCTGCAGCTGTTTGGAGGCCTATAAATAACTGCCATCAGGGTCCTTTTACCCCTGCTATTCCTTAGCTCAACCCATAAAGATTCTGCACCTTCCGGCCTATATCACGTCTTTCTAATGATTTAATATCATTTCTTACCAATAAAGCCATGCCTCCCCTTCTGCCTACCTTCCTATCCTTCTGATACACCGTGTATCCTTGGACGTTCAGCTCCCAGAGACATGCATCCTTTAGCCAGGTCTCCGTGATGGCCACAATATCATACCTGCCAATCTGTAGCTGTACAACAAGATCATCCACCTTATTCCTTATGCTGCGTGCATTTAAGTACAACACCTTAAGACCAGTATTTGATACTTTTTGCTTTGATTTCACTGCAACTTTATTCCACTTCAACTCATCCCAATGGCTACACATTTGCCCCATCACCTGCCTGTATTTCCTGACATCTTTACTGCTCACTATCTTAGATTTATTTCTGTTTTCCCCTTCCTCCGCTCTATCATTCCGGTTCCCATCCCCCTGCCAAATTAGTTTAAACCCTGCCTAACAGCTCTATTAAACTATCCCGCCAGGATATTGGTCCCCTTCGGGTTCAGGTGTAACCTGTCCTTTTTGAACAGGTCATACTTTCCCCAGAAGAGATCCCAATTATCCAAGAATCTGAAGCCCTGCCCCCTACACCAGTCTCTCAGCCAGGCATTCATCTGCCTGATCCGACAACTCTTGCCCTCACTAGCACGTGGCACAGGTAGCAATCCCAAGATTACTACCCTGGAGGTCCTGCTTCTCAGCTTCCTTCCTAACTCCTGGAAATCTCTCTTCAGGACCTCCTCCTTTGTCCTATCTATGTCATTGGTACCAACATGTACCAAGACAACTGGCTGCTCGCCCTCTCCCTTTAGAATATTCAGGACCCGATCCAAGACATCCCGTACCCTGGCACCTGGGAGGCAACACACCATGCGGGTATCTCTGTCAGGCTCACAGAATCTCCTGTCTGTTCCCCTGACTATGGAATCCCCCACGACTACCGCATTTCTCTTCTCCCTCCTTCTCTCCTGCACAACAGCGCCAGGCTCAGTGCCAGTGACCCGGTCACCGTGGGCGTCCCCCATCAGGTCATCCCCCTCAACAGCATCCAGAACAAGATATTTGTTGCTGAGGGGGACAGCCACAGGGGTGCTCTCCACTATCCGGGCATTTCCATTCCCTCTCTTGACAGTGACCCAGTGTTCTGACTCCTGTAGCCTCGGGATGACTACTGACTCCTGTAGCCTAGGGATGACTACCTCCCTGTAGCTCCTGTCTATCACCTCTTCACTTTCCCTGATGAGCAGTAGGTCATCAAGCTGCAGCTCCAGATCCCTAACACGGTCTCTGAGGAGCTGCAACTCGGTGCACCTGGTGCAAATGTGGCCATCAGGGAGGCTGGAAGTCTCCCAGGATTCCCACATCTGACACCCTGAACAAAGCACTAACCCTGCAGGCATGCTATCTAATTCTACAGGAATGAAACAGGAAAAATAAGTCTACTCACCCACTAACCTCGCCAAACAGACAAACTTTTTAAACCGTTAGCTGTGAGAGCCCTGCTGTTCCTGTCTGTCCGGGCCGATTCGCGAAAGGGGTGGGGGGGGGAGAGAGAAAAAAGAGTTGGCGCTTCGCTCTAGCCTCTTCCCTACCAAGTCATGCCAAATAACACATAACACATAAAACCTAAAATAACAGTAACATATAGTAAAAGCAGGAATGATATGATAAATACACAGCCTATATAAAGTAGAAATACTTTTCCACAATCATTAATGAACCGTTCTCCGTAGTGAAAATCTCATGCAAGCGCCGTCGGCAGAAAATCTCATGCAAGCGCTGTTGGCAAAAACACGCGCAAGCGCTCTCCAGTAACCTTTAAGCTATGAAGCTACCAAATCATACCAAATAACACGTAAAAATACACAGCCGATGTAAAGTAGAGATAATGTATGTACAGTGTAGTATCACTTACTGGAATAGGGACAGCGCAGAGCACACTGATGATGGTGTGTTAGGCTGAGTCGTTGCAGGTTGGGTGGTGCAGTGGCCCCCACCCTCCGGGCCACCAACTGATACATTAACGCGAGGCATGCAGGGGTCCAGCGGTAGCTGGGAGGCACACAGCACATCTTTTAAAAAAAAGTTGAAATAAACAAGCTAATTAATTACGTGCCGCCCGACACGTAATTGTCGGCCCAGATCAGTGCCGATTGCCGATTGCATCGCCTCTGATCTGGGCCGGCAGTTACATGTGGGGCGGCACCTAATTAATTAGCATGTTTATTTCGGCTTTTTTCTTAAAGATGTGCTGTGTGCCTCCCGGCTACTGCTGCATTCTCTGCGAATCGGTACAGTATCTGTCCGCGGCCTGGGTGTTGGGGTGGTGGGACACTGGGGTGTCATCTCGTCGTCTGTTTCCATTAGAGCAGGCAGCTCATCTTCTCCTATGACTGCCCGCCTCGATGTTGAAGGTCGAGGTTCGTCGCCTGCTGTGGCTGATGTGGAAGGCTTGCTTGACTGCTGAGCCTCGCGCATTTTTCTATCATACAGTTCTTTGTAATGACTCAAAAGAATCTTGCAAATATCCCCTAAACCTACGTAGTCTTTCAAAATTAAAGTCGTACTTTATCATTACTCATTCGGTTTTGATTGTTATCCTTTCCTCTTCTAATTGCATCAGCTCTTCGTCTATCAGTTCTTGGTCATGGGATGCCAAAACCTTTTCAACATCATCTTCGTCAGCTTCCACAAGCCAAACTCACTTTGTCCTTGCTTCGTTCACCACGATCGAAACGCTTAATTATGTCTAGTTTTACGCTAAGTGTAACACCCTTACGAGCTCTTTCAGGCTTTTCCGACACCATAGAACTCAGCTTGCAAACGACTGCTCACAGGCTTGTGTTAAAGTAGTGCCGGCGAGAATGCCGTTCTGAATCCGGGGGAGGAGCGGCTGCTCGGGACACGTGCTGCTTTTTATCGCACGCTGACTTTTTTTGCGCGCTGAATTTTTTCGTAACAGTGAAAACACCTTCTGAAAGCGAAAACGGTACTAATGTAGGTCTTTCGTAACAGTGAGGTTTCGTAAAGCGAACGTTGAAAAAGCGGGGGACACCTGTAATTGGATAGAGTCAGAGGAAGATGGATTTATTTCTTGCAGCCAGAAGGTCAAGGAACTTGAGGAGAAGACTGGAACAGGGCACTGACATAGATGTTCAGCCCTGATATAGAATGATTCAGTAGGCCCAAAGTGCTGAATGGCCGACAACTCACATTTCCAATATTTTTCTGACAGATGCCACTTGACATATTGTGTGTTGTGTTCAGTCCTGGTCTTGACATTCCTTCTTTGTCATCTTTTATTTCATTATCTTAGTGAAGTTTGACTGTGGTAGGTCTGAATTCCTGCACCGCAGCTGCTTCTGCCAGTATGCCATCCGTTCCACTCATGGACAGAGACCGTGACCCCAAGGTTCCTCTGTTCCTTCACAGCAGAGGCAAGATAAAATATGTTTTCCAAGTGACTTTCATCACACAAGCAAAGAAACGGAGGCACTTCTCACACAATTGATGAGAAGCAGCTTTAAGGCATGAGAGCAGAATCCATGCAATTTCAGTGAATTAAGTTATAGTCACCTTGATGACAAGGTAGGACTTTGCATTGAAGTCATTTTATGTAAACGTGTTCCACTGCAGCTGTCATTCCAGTTGAACTTGCTGGATCAACTTGACGGCCCGTATAGCGCTTTTTGAGGAATACAGGAGATTATTCATGCCTCATTTTTATCCACCAACTAACTTTATCAGAATATTTTATCTGGTTATTTATGGCAATGCCCAATGAAACTTTGCCATGTACTGCATTGCAGCAATTCAAATGTTTTGTAATGTGCTAAGAAAGCGGAAAGCGCAAAGTTGTTGCTGCTCCCTGCGTCTGGAATTTAAAATGGAGGAAATACAGATAACACAAGTCCAATGAAAGCAAAGGAAATCTATAAATAACTGGACATTAGTTTTTTGCAGAATTATACAACAGCTGATAGTGCAGGGCTCAGTTTGCAATTGGATATCAAGCCTGCATTCCAATTCTGTGCATTGCAGGACAGCAAACTTTATTCACACCAACGCAGCCAGTTTTAGCAGCAGTTACTTTAGATAAGCTGATCA
Source organism: Mobula hypostoma (assembly GCF_963921235.1). NCBI lineage: Eukaryota > Metazoa > Chordata > Chondrichthyes > Myliobatiformes > Myliobatidae > Mobula > Mobula hypostoma. The sequence continues at coordinate 11,754,583 of NC_086107.1, forward strand.
ACAGTGCCATCTTCACTGATCACTGCAATTATGGGATGTGATGGTAGGATAATATTCAAAGTCCAAAAGTAAATTTATTATCAAAGTATCACCATAGACTACATTGAGATTCAATTTCTTGTGGGCATTGACAGTTGCTACAAGGAAACACGATAGAGTCGATGGAGAAACTGCACACAAAGATAGGTAAACAGCCAGTGTGCAAAAGACGACAAACTGGGCAAATACAGAAAAAACCATAAATAATAAATAATGTTGAGAACTGAGTTGTAGAGTCCTTGAAAGGGAGTCCATAAATTGTGGAATTAGTTCATTTGAACAGATTGTTGATGTTGAGAAACAACTGTTAATATGAGTCTTTGTGGCCTGTACTCCTTTGTGGGGAGTGATGTGATCTGTGTGATCTGGGAGTGAAATTGATATTAGTTTTTAAACTGCAGAGTTGAATGTTCTGTCACTTTTCTTGTTTTTTTGAACCTGATGTAGATACAAATAGAGTTTGTTTGAGCATGCAGTTTTTTTTTACTTCTAAGATTTCTTATAATTGACCCCTTCATGAATCCATTGTTTCCTCAGCTCTAACAGAATTGTAAAGTATTTTCAGTATAGACCGATAAAGACATTGCACACAGCGAACAATTATCATCCTATACTGATAATCACAAGCTAAATTAGCTCCATGTTAATGTCCTTGAACCTTTGACCAAAACAAACTTTTTATTCATTAAAAGTTGTCATTATTAAAAGCTGGGCTCATCATAGTGACATTATGCTCTGCATTGTGACCAAAATTCAGGGAAATAGTAAAATCTACTTACAGAAGCTTCATTGTCCACAGATCTTTTTTTTGTATTGCATTGCATAATTTTCTGTCCATCATTACATACTTTCATTACAAGAATCAGCCGTTAAGAATTTGTATATAAGTTTACTTAACTCTTTGGAATTACCTGAATTGTATAAATCCAACTACTGTCGCTAACTAGAATAGATTATAATTGCCATTTTTGGAACAGATTTACAGAATTATAGGGATCCATTTGGCCCATCATACTTATGATGGCCAACAAAGAGGTGTTCAATCAATCTGTTTCTGTACCCATCACATGGTCTGTGGGTGGTTGGTAATTAACATGGATTTTGCGGCTGAAGGGCTTTGTTCTGTGCTGTATGATACTATGACTGAACCCTTGTGCATTTTTTAAAATATATATACAGTGGTGCTAGAAAGTTTGTGAACCCTTTAGAATTTTCTCTATTTCTGCATAAGTATGATTTAAAATGTGGTCAGAACTTCATATGTCCTAAAGCTAGATAAAGAGAACCCAATTAAATAAATAACATAAAAAGATTATACTTGCTCATTTATTTATTGAGAAAAATGATCCAATATTACATGTATTTGTTGGAAAAAGTATGTGAACCTCTGGGGGGTAATGCCTTCTACAAAAGCTATTTGGGGTCAGGTGTTCCAATCAATGAGATGAAATTGGAGATGTGGGTTATAGAGGTGTCCTGCCCTGTAAAAAAAAGACAAAAAGCCAGGTTACTGACAGGGCCTGCTCTTCTCAAGAAGGATATTTTTATGCGCACCATGCCTTGATCAAAACAACTTTCAGAGGATCTTGTAAAGGGATTCAGGAGTGCCCTATTAACTGTTTGAAGAGAGAGAGTTATTTACCACCGATATGTTGCTTTTGAAAAGAGAGAGAGAGACGAAGATTAATGGTTGGACTGTCATTTTAGGGCATTGGAAGTAACTTTGGAATTTTACTGAGTTTGAAGTTGGGGACAGCACCGAGCAGCTTGAAAGTTGCTATGGTGACCGAAGGCATTGTTGATGTTACTTCCAAGGTCTTGTTGCCTGCTCGCATTCCTTTACAGACAAAGGAGGGAGGGACTCTTTGAATGACAGGTGGTGCTCAGCCTGGTGAGATAAGTGGGAGATCGGATGGTACAGACCTCAGGCACATGATCTGGGCACTGAATGAGTATTGTTGTGCCCCCAGAGAAAGTGGGTTTTGGTGGATCAATCCAAATTGCTATTCCAGTTTGAGGAGAAGGGGTTGACTGGTGGGGAGTTGTCTATGTGTCCACCCTTGCCGGGGTGATAGCTCCACCACAGAAGACCGGTCCCCCGGTTAAAGTCACAGTCAGTGACTTGTAAAGAATTTCGGAGGACGACGAGAAGATCGACGGCATCAGCTCACCTGAAGACTCAACTCTCTCTCTCTGGCCATCACTATTCAACTACATACCACGAACTGAACTTTGCTCAACATCGTAAGACTGTTTTTTTTACCCCTAGATTTAAAGAAGCTTGGTTTTTTCATATACATATATTTCCACACTTACTGATTTACGTGTGTGTGTGATTTATTTACATTTATATTACTGTATTGCGTAGTTACTAATATTAGTAGTTTATAGCAATACTAGACTCCAAACTGGTTTCTATTTCTGCTGGTTTCTTTATCCCCCTCACGGGGTACGTGACAACCTCAGGAGAAAAATTGTAGAGATGCGTGAAGCTGGAAAAGGCTACAAAGGCATTTCCAAAGACCTGAGTGTTCATCAGTCCTCAATAAGAGAAATTGTTTACAAATGGAGGAAGCTCAGTACTGTTGTTTTTCTCCCTAGGAATGGGCACCAAGAGTACAACATGTAATACTGAGAGAGGTGAAAAAGAACCCAAGGGTAACAGCAAAAGATCTGTAGAAACTTATGGCACAATACAGGCCCTTTGGCCCACAAAGCTGTGCTGAACATATCCCTACCTTAGAACTACCTAGGCTTTACCCATAGCGCTCTATTTTTCTAAGCTCCATGTACCTATCCAGGAGTCTCTTAAAAGGCCCTATTGTTTCCACCTCCACCACTGCCGCCGGCAGCTCATTCCACACACTCACAATCTCTGCGTAAAAAAACTTACCCCCGACATCTCCTTTGTACCTACTTCCAAGCACCTTAAAACTATGCCCTCTCGTGCTAGCCATTTCAGCCCTGGGGAAAAGCCTCTGACTACTCATGAGATCAGTGCCTCTCATTATCTTGTACACCTCTATCAAGTCACCTCTCATCCTCTGTCGCTCCAAGGAGAAAAGGCTGAGTTCACTCGACCTATTCTCATAAGGCATGCTCCCCAATCCAGGCAACATCCTTGTAAATCTCCTCTGCACCCTTTCTGTGGTTTCCATGTCTTTCCTATAGTGAGGCGACCAGAATTGAGCACAGTACTCCAAGTGGGGTCTGACCATGGTCCTATATAGCTGCAACATTACCTCTCGGCTCTTAAACTCAAACCCAAGATTGATGAAGGCCGATACACCGTATGCCTTCTTAACCACAGAGTCAACCTGCGTAGCAGCTTTGAATCCTGTGGACTCGGACCCCAAGATCCCTCTGATGCTCCACACTGCCAAGAGTCTTACCATTAATGCTATATTCTGCCATCGTATTTGACCTACCAAAATGATCCACCTCACACTTATCTGGGTTGAACTCCATCTGCCACTTCTCTGCTCAGTTTTGCATTCTATCAATGCCCCATTGAAACCTCTGATAGCCCTCCACACTATCCACAACACCCACAACCTTTGTGTCATCAGCAAATTTACTAACCCATCCCTCCACTTCCTCATCCACATCATTTATAAAAATCGCAAAGAGTAGGGGTCCCAGAACAGATCCCTGAGGCACACCACTGGCCACCGACCTCCATGCAGAATATGATCGATCTACAACCACTCCTTGCCTTCTGTGGGCAAGCCAGTTCTGGATCTACAAAGCAATGTCCCCTTGGATCCCAGGCCTCCTTACTTTCTCAATAAGCCTTGCATGGAGTACCTTATCAATGCCTTGCTGAAATCCATATACAGGTTTCCCCTGCCATCTGAAGGTAGAGCGTTCCTATGAAATGGTTTGTAAGCCGGAATGTCGTAAAGTGAAGAAGCAATTACCATTTATTTGGGAAAAATTTGTGAGCGTTCGCAGATCCAAAAGATAACCTACCAAATCATGCCAAGTAACACATAAAACCTAAAATAACAGTAACATATAGTAAAAGGAATGATATGATAAATACACAGCCTAGATAAAGTAGAAATACTTTTCTACAATCATTGCCGCACTGTCCACCGTAGCGAAAATCTCACGCAAGCGCTCGTGACAGAAACGCTCTCTCCAGTAACCTTTAAGCTATGAAGCTGCCAAATCATACCAAATAACACATGAAAATACACTGCCTGTATAAAGTAGAAATAATGCATGTACATTGTAGTTTCACTTACTGGAATCTGGAAGACAGCGCAGAGCACACTGATGGTGGTGTGTTAAGCTGAGTCGTCGGAGGTTGGGGTGGTGCAGTGGTCTGGGTCCCCAACCTCCAGGCAGCGAACTGATACTGATCCGCGATGCATGCAGAGATACAGCGGTAGCCGAGACATCTTTAAGAAGAAAGCTGAAATAAACAAGCTAATTAATTAGGTGCCGCCTGGTGATTGCCGATTTCGTCGCCTCTGATCTGGGCGGACATTTGTGTGCCGGGCGGCACCTAATTAATTAGCTTGTTTATTTCGGCTCTTTTTCTTAAAGATGTGCTGGGTGCGTCCCAGCCACCGCTGCATTCTTCGCGGATTGGTATCGGTTTGCGGCCTGGAGGTTGGGGTGGTGGGACACTGGGGTGTCATCTCATCATCATCTGTTTCCATCAGGCCAGGCAGGTCATCTTCTTCTATGTCTGCCTGCCTCGATGTCGAAGGTCGAGGTTTGTCGTCTGCTGTGGCTGATGTTGAAGACTTGAAAAACGACAGTATGCTTGACTGCTTAGCCTCGCGCATTTTTCTATTATGTAGTTCTTTGTAAGCATTCAAACCTATGGGGTGGAGGATTACAAATACCTGGGGATACGAATTGACAATGGACTGGTCAAAGAACACTGAGGCTGTCTGCAAGAAGGGTCAGAGCCGTCTCTATTTCCTGAGGAGACTGAGGTCCTTTAACATCTGCCGGATGATGCTGAGGATTTCTACGAGTCTGTGGTGGCCAGTGCGATCATGTTTGCTGTTGTGTGCTGGGACAGCAGGCTGAGGGTAGCAGACACCAACAGAATCAACAAACTCATTCGTAAGGCCAGTGATGTTGTGGGGATGGAACTGGACTCTCTGACGGTGGTGTCTGAAAAGAGGATGCTGTCCAAGTTGTATGCCATCTTGGACAATGCCTCCCATCCACTACATAACGTACTGGTTGGGCACAGGAGTACATTCAGCCAGAGACTCATTCCATCGAGATGCAACACAGAGCGTCATAGGAAGTCATTCCTGCCTGTGGCCATCAAACTTTACAACTCCTCCCTTGGAGGCTCAGACACCCTGAGCCAATAGGCTGGTCCTGGACTTATTTCCTGGCATAATTTACATATCACTATTTAACTATTTATGGTGTTATTACTATTTAATTATTTATGATGCAACTGTAATGAAAACCAGTTTTCCCTGGGATCAATAAAGTATGACTGTGACTATGACTAAAATTAAAGTCGTACTTTTCTGTAATCATTGCAGCGAAAATCTCACGCAGTTGTTTCACGTTCAGTTCCTGGACTTCACTTTCGGTCCGTTCGCTGCTGCATTCGGTTTCGATTGTTAGCCGTTCCTCTTCCAATTGCATCAGCTCTTCATCTATCAGTTCTTGGTCATGGGATGCCAAAACCTCTTCAACATCATCTTCGTCAACTTCCACAAGCCAAACTCACTTTGTCCTTACTTCTTTCACCATGATCAAAACACTTAATTATGTCTAGTTTTACACCACGTGTAACACCCTTACGAGCTCTTTTAGGCTTTTCCAATACTTTAGAACTCATCTTGCCAACGGATGCTCAAAATAAATCGACATAAAGCACAGATGCTCACAGGCATGTGTTTAAGCAATGCCGGCTAGAATGCAGTTCCAGGGGAGGAGCTTGGCTGCCTGGGGCATGCGCTGCCTTTTTTCGTAACAGTGAAAACATCTTCTGTTAGCAAAAACAGTTAACTAATGTAGGTCTTTCGTAACAGCGAAGTTTTGTAAAGTGAACGTTCGAAATACACTACATCTACTGCTCGTCCTTCATCAATGTGTTTTGTCATAGCCTCAGAAAATTCATCAGGCTCGTAAGGCACGACCTGCCTTTGACAAAACCATTTTGACTATTCCTAATCATATTGTACCTCTCCAAATGTTCATAACTCCTGCCTCTCAGGATCTTCTCCGTCAACTTACCAACCACTGAAGTAAAATCTCTAGAACTTGCTAAAGTCTCTGTTTGTGTGTCCACCATAAGAAAAACACTGAACAAGAATGGTGTTCATGGAAGGACACCACGAAGGAGACCACTGCTCTCCAAAAAAACATTGCTGCACATCTCAAGTTTGCAAAAGATGTTCTACAAAGCTTCTGGGACAATGTTTTGTGGACACTTGAGACAAAAGTTGAAATTTTTGGCAGAAATGCACTTTGCTATGTTTGGCGGAAAAAGGACACTGCACTCCAGCACCAAAACCTCATCCCAACTGTGAAGCATGGTGGAAGGAGTGTCATGGTTTGAGCTGCTTTACTGCCTCAGGGCATGGACAGCTTGTAATTGTTGAGGGAACAATGAATTCCAAATTGTATCAAGACATTTTACAGGAGAATGTCAGGGTAGCAGTCTGTCAGCTGAAGCTGAAGAGAAGTTGGTTAATGCAACAAGACAATGATCCAAAAGACGAGTATATCAACATCAGAATGGTTTAAAGAAGAAAATTCGTGTTTTGGAATGGCTGAATCAAAGTTCTGACTTTAATCCTATAGAAATGCTGTGGAAGGATCTGAAGCAAGGAGTTCATGCAAGGAAGTTCACCAATTGCTGGAGTCGAAGCAGTTTTGTAAGGAAGAATGGCCTAAAATTCCTTCAAGCTGATGTGCAGGACAGTTACCGGAATCACTTGGTTGCAGTTACTGCTGTACAAGGGGTCACACCAGTTACTGAAAGCAAAATTTTACAGACTTTTTCTGGTTAATACATGTAATATTGGATCATTTTTCATGTTTGCTTGTGTTATTTATTTAACTGGGTCCTCTTTATCTAATTTTAGGACTTGCATAACGATTTGATCACATTTTAGGTCTTATTTATGTAGAAAAGGAGAACATTGTACAGGGTTCACAAAATTTCTGACACTACTGTATAGATGGAGGGTATCTGCTGCTATCGTGCTTTTGGGTATTGAATTCTTACCACAAACAGGGTTATAGAAACACCTAAATGGTCTTGGCCCAAAATGTTGACTCTTTATTCCTTTCTCTATGCTGCTTGACCTGCTGAGCTCCTCCAGCAATTTGTGTGTGTTGTCCTGGATTTTCAGCATCGGCGTAATCTGTTGTGTTTAAACTCCCTTCTTATTGTTCAGCTATTTATTTGAAGTCTGACTGCCTTATTTATTCAATCTTCCTTCAGCCAAATCTGTACCAGAGAAAACAATCCTAATCTATTGAATAGTTAAAATTCTCTAAACCTGGTGACATGCTCATTAATCTCCTCTGCACCTTCTCCTTAATGAGATGACTTGAATTCACAGTTTATCAGTCCTTTGATATCCTTCTGCAGTATGCAGTTTTCTCCTCACTGTCAGCCGGACATCCATTTTGTTATGTCATCTGCAACTTCTTAATCATTATGTTGACAGGAAGTCTAAATTATTCACATAAACTATAGAAGTTAGCTCTTCCTTAGCTCTGTGAAACCTACACTTGATAATTTTGCTATTCATTGAAATACTGTGTCTTTTGTGTAGCATTTGGTGTCACTTTGAATTGGACCTGGGTGGCATTTGTTACTGTAATTGTTCTGATTCCACTCCGTTCCATTTAGGTTGATTTGCAGCCACTTCAAAGTAGAACCATGTGGAAGTGGTATTCTACAGACGAACCGCCCCCTGCATCGGCAGGAGTAAGTACTTTTGTCATATTCTTAGCTCAATCTGTTATAACAAAAGGAAAATCCATGATATATTTTGAAATGTTAGTTTTTCTTGTGCAGAAAAAATTGTGGACTATAATTATGCCAATGACTTGAACTTTGTAATATATTTACATGAAAATGTTTTTCATTTATTAACTTAATGTGCTATGTTTGGGTATACTATTGATATTTCAATTTAAATTTCTTGTGTTTTGTTTTTAATTGACATTATTATTATTATTTTATAGCTCAGCTAAACTGGAAAGGTTGTGCATGCAAGGGCTTAGAAGTGTTTATTGTGTAATGTGATTGTATATCTACTTACAGATGCATTCTTTAACAAAAACTAGGACCTTATGATATTGATCGCAAAGTCCATAGTTTGCCTTTTATTTTATGCCGTACAAACATTTTGAGCAGGACCTAGCCCTTAGTGCTGGGTACAAGTTACTGCTGACTAGATCCCCATCAGCATAAACCCTTACTCTGTGGGTAGCTTGGCTACCAATTATAAACTCCCCTATTACACCCACCCACAAGCAACAGGACATTTTTGCACTCCCTAATGCCCTGATTGAGCCTTTGATTTCACTCTCCCCACCCCAGGAGTGGAATGTGTGACAGAATAGTGTTGAGGGAGCATCACTCTGAATAATTAGCAAATTGAACCTACGTGTTACTTTCTTTTCCTCTGTAAGCTTCATATTGACAGCACACTTGAGCCCAATTATATTGGATCTTCTGATTGGCCTGAGTTTTGTTGCTGTTGGCTCTTAATAAAGAAAAATGAATTTACTTCCGTGTATTTCATTTTAATGCACTTTCCCTGTCACTGAGCCTTTTCTGATATCTCTAATGCAGGATTCAAATAGTTGTCATTACTCTGCAGGTATTAATAGTGGCCAATTATTCTGCAGGCACTAAACTCCCCTAAGAATGCAGGTGACCATTCTGTGGCAGATTTAATGGAGCAGCTGGCCCAGAATGAACAACTGGTGTTGCAGCTTAAGGACCTAATTCGGGAGAAAGATAACCAGCTTCATATGAAAGATCAACAGCTTAAGGTAATGTTTTGTGAGTTCAAGTTAAATATGTTCAAGTTGAGTATGCCTGCAGGAAAAAGAAATCTCGGGGTTGTATGTGGTGATATGTATGCGATCTGATAAATTGTATTTTCAACTTTGTTTATACAGTGATTGCTGTGCTCTGATATACTTTATGCATAAGCTTTTGCTGTTTAGCTTTCATTTTACAGTCCAAAATTTGTTAATTATACAGTACTGTGCGGAAGTCTTAGGCACCCTAGATTTTTTTAATATTGTTTCAGATGGTATGGTTTCCACCGATCCCTGATCTGGATTACCTGGAGAAACAGAAGCAAGCGAGACAGCCAAAGTCTGCAGAAGAACTGTAGCAAGTTCTCCAAGATGGTTGGAACAACATGCTAGCTAATTTTCTTATAAAACTGCACAACAGTGTACCTAAGCAGTTTTAAGACAAAGGAGTTTCACACCAAATAGTGATCTGATTCAGTTTTTTACAGTTCATTGCACTTTATAGTCATTTTTTTGATATTTAGAAACTTTTCATTTTATTATATTTGAAAGCATCTTTTTACAGAGTTCCTTTACATGCGCCTTAAGATTTTTGCACAGTTTTGTATATGTTTAATTTTAAGTGTTTGTGCATGTTTAGTTTTAAGTGTTCGTATATGTTTAATTTTAAGTGTAACAGTTAATTTTGATTTAGGCCGTTGTCTTTTTCATCAGAGTGTTGATGTGAAACGTAAACATTTTTTTTTCCTCCACTGATGCTGCCTGACCTGCAGAGCATTTCCAACATATGAGATGGGAACAGAATCAGACCATTTGGCCCATCCAGTCTGTTCTGCCATTTCATCATGGCTGATTTATTATCCCTCTTAACCCCATTTTTCTCCCTTTTTCCTGTAACCATAAGACATAGGAGCAGAATTAGGCCATTTGGCTCATCGAGTCTGGTCTGCAACGTCATTCAATCATGTCTGATCCTTCTCTCTCTCTCTCCCCCACCCCCCCACCATCCCCAATCACCGACCTTATTCCTGTAACCTTTGATGCTGTGCTCAATCAAGGATCTATCAAGTTCTGCCTTGAGTACACCCAACCACCAGGTCTCCACAGCTGCCTGTGGTAATAAATTCCCCAAATTCATCACCCTCTGGCTAAAGAAATTTCTCTGCATCTCTGTTTTAAATTGATGCCTCACTATCCTGAGGCTGTGTCCTCACATCATTTCCACATCTTCTCTGTCTAGGTCTTTCAACATTCGGAAGGTTTCAGTGAGATTCCCCTTCATCCTTCTAAATTCCAGCTAGTACAGACCCAGAGCTACCCTTTGCATCTCCCCATTTTTGATTTTCTCCCCATTTAAAAAATAGTCTGCACATTTATTTCAACTACCAAAGTACATGACCATACATTTTCCAACATTGTATTTCATTTGCCAGTCTCTTGCCCATTCTCCTGCCCATTCTCCTAATCTGTCTAAGCCCTTAAGCAGCCTACCTGTTTCCTCAACACTACCTGCCCCTCCACCAATCTTCGTATCACCTGCAAACTTGGCAACAAAGCCATCTGTTCCATCATCTTAATCATTGATATACAGCATAAAAAGAAGTGGTCCCAACACTGACCCCTGCAGAACACCACTAGTCACTAATCTTGTTGAAAGATTGGAGCGACTGGGGTTGTATACACTGGAATTTAGAAGGATGAGAGGGGATCTGATTGAAACATACAAGATTATTAAGGGATTGGACACGCTAGAGGCAGGAAACACGTTCCTGATCTTGGGGGAGTCCAGAATCAGAGGCCACAGTTTAAGAATAAGGGGTAGACAATTTAGAATGGAGTTGAGGAAAAACTTTTTCACACAGAGGATTGTGGTTCTGTGGAATGCTCTGCCTCAGAAGGCAGTGGAGGCCAATTCTCTGGATTCTTTCAAGAAAGAGCTCTTAAAGATAGCGGAGTGAAGGAATATGGGGAGAAGGCAGGAAAAGGGTACTGATTGTGGATGATCAGCCATGATCACAGTGTATGGTGGTGCTGGCTCGAAGGGCTGAATAGCCTACTCCTGCACCGATTGTCTATTGTCACTGGCAGCCAACCAGAAAAGGATCCTTTTATTCCCACTGGCTGTCTCCCACCAATTAGCCAATACTCTAACCATGTTAGTAGCTTTCCTGTAATACTACAGGCTCTTAACTTGGTAAGCGGCCTCATGTGTGGCACCTTGTCAAAGGCCTTCTCAAAGTCCAAACACACAACATCCATTGCATTCCCTTTATCTATCCTACTTCTAGTCTGTTCAAAGAATTCCAACTAGTTTGTCAGGCTAGATTTTCCCTTAAGGAAACCATGTTGACTTTGTCCTATCTTGCCCTGTGTCACCAAGTACTCCATAACCTCATCCCTAACAATTGACATCTTCCTAACCACTGAGGTCAGGCTAAAAATTTCCTTTCTGCTGTCTTTCTCCTTTCTTAGAGTGGAATGACATTTGTACTTTTTCAGTCCTCTGGCACCAAGACACAGTCCAATGATTTTTGAAAGATCATTACTAATGCCTCCACCATCTCTACCGCTACTTCTTTCAGAACTGTAGGGTGCAGTTCATCTGGCCCAGGTGACTTGTGTACCCTTGGGTCTTTCAGTTTTTTGAGCATGTTCTCCCTTGCAATAGTAACTGCATTCACTTCTCTTTCCTCACACCCTTCAAATCTGACACACTGCTAGTGTCATCCACAGTGAAGACTGGTGCAAAATAGTCATTTAGTTAATCTGCCATCTCCTTGTCACCTGTTATTATTTCTCTGGCCTCATTTTTTTAGCGGTCCAATATCAACTCTCATCTCTTTTATTTTTTTATATACTTGAAAAAGATTTTGTAAAAAAAAACTTTGTTTGCTATATTGCTTTCATATTTCATGTTTTCCCTCCTAATGATTCTTTTAGTTGTTCTCTGTAGGTTTTAAAAGCTTCCCAATCCTCTGTCTTCCCACAAATTTTTGCTTTGTTGTATGCCCTTTCTTCTGCTTTTATGTTAGGTTTGACTTCCCTTGTCAGCCATGGCTGCACTATTTTGCCAGTTGAGTATTTCTTTGGTTTGGGAAAACAGCTATCCTACACCTTGCTCATTTTTCCCAGAAGCTCACGTCATTGCTGCTGTGCTGTCATCCCTGCCAGCATACTTTGGCCAACTCCTTTCTCATATCACTGTAATTTCCTTTACTTCACTGAAATAGTTTTACGTCAGACTTTACTTTCTCCCTATCAAATTTCAGGTTGAACTCAATCATATTGTAATCACTGGTTCCTCAGGGTTCTGTAAAGGTTACCTTTAGCACCCTAATCACCTCTGGTTCATTACATGACACCCAATCCAGTATAGCTGATCCCCTAGTACGCTCAATGACAACTGCTTCAAAAAGCCATCACTTAGGCATTCAATAAACTCACTCTCTTGAGATCCATAACCAACCTGATTTTTCCCAATTGACCTGCATGTTGAAATCCCATGACTATCATAACATCATCCTTTTGACATGCCTTTTCTATTTCCCGTTGTGATCTGTGGTCTACATCCCAGCTACTGTTGGGAGGCCTGTATATAACTGCCATCAGGATCCTTTTACCCTTGCACTTTCTTAACTCAACCCCCAAGGATTCAACATCTTCTGATGCTGTGTCACATCTCTTTACTGATTTGATGCCATTCTTTACCAGCAGCAAAAAAGTGGAGCAAAGAGTAATCACAGATGTTGACATGAATCAGTTCATAAGGCACAGTTTAATCAAGGACACTCAGAATGTGTATATACACTTTATTAGATACAGGAATGGAGCCCAATGTGGTTTCTGCTGCTGTAGCCTATCCACTTCAAGGTTTGAAGATTTGTGCACTCAGGGATGCTCTTATGCACACCACTGCTGTAATATGTGGTTATTTGAGTTACTGTCGCACTCCTGTCAACTTTAACCAGTCTGGCCATTCTCCTTTAACCTCTCTCATTAGTAAGGCATTTTTACTCACAGAACTGCAGCTCACTGGATATTTATTTTGTGTTTCTTGCACTATTCTCTGTAAACTAGAAAGACTTATGTGTGACAATCTCAGGAGATCAGCAGATTTTGAGATATTCAAACCATCTGTCTGGCACCAACAATCATTTCACAACCAAAGTCACTTAGCTGATTTCTCCTTTATTCTGATGCTTGGTCTGAACAACAACTGAACCTCTTGAACATGTCAGCATTGCATTGAATGTTGCCACACGATCGGCTGATTAGATATTTGCATTAATGAGCAGGTGTATCTAATAAAGTGGCCACTGAGTGTCAGGGACGATTGCAAGTGATGAATCTGAATGACTTTCTGAAATGGCATCAAGGTTTTGACGTAGTCAGAATAGATTTCAGCATGGCTTTTGATGAGGTTTCATGTGGCAGGCAGATTAATACAAACCTGCAGTTTGAGATTGGGAGAGGGTGCCATATTGGATGAAATTTGGCTGAGCAGCAGAATGCAAAGAGTAAGTGATGTGTGGTTTTGTGGCAAAATGGTTCTTACAGTGAATTACACAGGGCTCAGAACTTGGCCTGTTTTCTCCAAAGTAAAAGAAGGTGAAGCAAAAAATAATCACGTGGCTGTTCAAGAGACAGATGTTAACCTATGAGAGGATGACTCTAGTCCGGTTAGTTGGGCGGAAAAGTTGGTGCGGTCTTTCATTGATTCTATTATGGTTATTCTGTTATGGATTTATTGAGTGTGCCTGCAAGAATGGGTTGTATATGGTAACAGATGTACTTTGATAATAAATTTACATTGAACTTTGAAAAGTGGCATGTAGAATTCAGTTGGGGAGTGCACGTGAAAGCAACAAGTTAAAGGAATACTGAATGAATATGAGGATATTTAGTGATGTGGAGGAACAAAGGGACCGCTTAGTCCGTAGGTCCATAGATCCATTTGGAATGTTTTGCTTGGCTTTGTGTTACTGTGAATGTAAGAGCAGGTACTCTAGGTTAGTTAGATTCTAAGTTGAGTATAGGTTGTTCTGGTTATTATACAGTTGCAAAGATGCAAAAGCATTGGAGAAAATGCAGATGAGGTTCACAAGGATGTTGCCAGGGCTTGAAAATTGTAGCTTTGAGGAGATGCTGGATATACTGAGGCTAATTCCTTTGCATCATGGAATGTTGAGAGGAAACAATTAAGGCATCTAATAGTCAATGAACTCAGCAAGCCAGACAGAATTCCTGCAGCATTTTGTGTATATGATGCTGCCTGGCCTGCTGAGTTCCTCCAGCATTTTGTGCGTATTGCTCAGATTTCTACCATCTGCAGACTTTCTCTTGTTTGTGAAGGAATCTAATATTGAAGTCTCTTGGGAAAAATGAACAGCCTGTTTCTTATACTGTATCAGAGTCTTGAAAAATGAGAGGGCATAGACTTAAACTGATAGAGTTTAAGGGAATGGGGGATTCTCAGATCCCTGTAAACAATGAATTAAGTACTGGCTATGTCTGTGACTGCAGTGTGTTTGAATAATGTGTCGCAGCTGCCGCCTTTGGAGCAAGATGGTTTAAGTTCGCCCAGATCCACATAAGATGTCCCTGGGCTTTTCATACCTTTTGATTTTGACAAAAAGCAGTACCTGATGGAAATTAGACAGAACATTTCTTTGTTAATTAAAGCATAAATTTAACGGATGTTCTTATCTTTGTAATTAAGTTGTGGCTCCAGCAAACCAGGTAGGACATTCTTTTCTTTAATTAAGGTGGCTGGAGTGTCTAACAAATTGATTGTACTTTTGTATTAATAGTCCATTGACTTGACCGGAATGGTTATCAAACTGATTGTTCTCTGTATCAATAGTCCATTGACTTGACTGGAATGGTTATCAAACTGATTGTTCTTTTATATCGGTGGCCTTATAACTTCTGACAATTCTGACATCAGGCAGTGAACTTGTAGAACCGCCGGGGAGATGAGAAGGGGTCTCTCCCTAATGTCGGGTCCAAGTTCACTCGCTGGCTGAGCTCGAAGAAATAAACGGGTGAAAAGATAAGTAACGATCTTTTTCTGCTGTCGTTATTTGATCCAGCAAAGTTACGTTTACAAAACTAATTGGAAATAGGATAAAAGGCAAGGTGAAGCAATTTTTTTCCCACACAACATACAGCCTTGGACTGGAGCTCATGGTCTTAAAGGGTAGTAAAGACGTAATCATTTAATTTCTCACATCTGTTCTGACAATTAATTTATCTAATTGGCATCTTTATTTCATGAACATTTCCTTTCTCAATTTTGTAACTTTCAGTAATCCTGCTTGTCAGACGTTGACCACAGTCCTGAGAAAGATTCAGAATTGTTTCTTAGTAACATTGCACTTGGAAACAAAGGAGAAAGTTTGTGTATTCATATTGCAGTAATTATTTTACTGTAGGAGGACAAAGAAGCTTTTGAAGCAAAGATTTCCAAGATGAAGTTGCAGACTAAGGCAAAGACTACATCACTTTCAGCTCAGCTGGAAGATCTGAAGAAACAGCTTGCTGCTTCAGGTTCAAATGAGCAGACCACTGGGAAACACAAGGTGTGCAATTTTCCAGATGCTACCTGAATCTCATTCCAAGTGAGGAATCTAATGGACAACAGGCATAGTAAAATTCAGCATTAAACATTGTGGGCACGCTTTGTTAACACTGGAATGTGTGGTGACAATTGCAGGCTGCCCCAGTGCATCCTTGGGTTATTTTGCTTGTTAACGCAAGCAGCACACAGTTTGATTTGATGTGCACATGATAAATAAATCTGGGTCTGTATGTTATTATTTGAAAGTTAGCAAATGTGCTTTTATGTTTTGCCAGAACTGCACTGTACAAATAAGTTAAATGTTGACATTTTTGGCATGTGGCCAACATGAATTGTATTCAAGGATATGATAGCCAAGAGGTGGGATGCAAGTTTATTTTCTTATGTGCTGTGTAAAAGGGTGGTATAATTGCACTGAATAAAAACTTGTAATAGAGAAAAGGGATATGTGTGTGAAAAGGAAACAAAATGCCTAATGGTGACCTGGTGTGCTGTAAGAACTGAAGATTCCTTGAAATTCCATTGAGTATTATAATCCTTAAAATTTGGAGGACATGGCTTCATATTTAAAATTATCCATAAACAGCAACTTGATGGAGAAGCACTTTCCATGGCAGCGGGGTTGGTAACAAAAGAACTCGATTAAAATTGGAAACAATACAAGATATTTCTCTTTTAATACAATGCTTCACTAGATTAGGGAATGAACTGAATGAAAAGACACGGATTCAGATACAGCAGAAACTTTCAAATGGAGATTAGATAAATGTTCAAAGAAAGCATATTGGGGGGCCACAGGGGAAGAACATCTGGGTCAGGAGAATGTGACTGATGGCTTGTACACATTAAGTTGTACGAGTGAATCACCTCATGATTTTAGCTGTAATTGTCATGTTTAACATAGATATTGTGCTTTAAACAGTATTTCAGAGAAACCTGTAGGAATAAATATTGCTATTTTTGTGAGAACAGATGACTTGACCATCTTTATTATTTAAATGTAGCAATTCACTGATGGCGAACAGGAACATGCAGCAGCGAATCGAGGTAAAATCTTGATGTTGAGGAAAAAGATTGAGGAGTTGGAGTCGCAGGTTGCCAAAAAAGATACGGAGTTAAAGAACAAGGTAAAATTTTCATTAAAGTTCATATCTTGGTTTGCTTGTGTTGGATTTGTTCAAATCACAAAGTATGATGTTTCAGAAAGCCATTAATCAAGTACCACATAAGAGATTAGCGCAAATAATTGAGAGGCGTATGATTCGGGTCATATACTGACGTTGATTGAAAACTGATCAACAGAGTGGAAATGAATGGATCAATTTCAGGGTAGCAAGAGTAAGAAGGAGGTGTGGGGTATCACAGAAATCAACTATTTGCCATGTATAAGATGGAATCAAGTTATTTTTAGGTTTGCTGACAGCATGAGATTGGGGTAGTGAGCTTTGAGGAGGATGCATGGAGGCTTCAAGGCAATTCATGCAACTTGAGTAAATGGGCAAATACATGGCAAATGCAGTATTGCACGGATAGATATGAACTTAGCCATTTTGGTAGGCAAATTAGAAAAGCACAGTATTTAAATAGTGACGGATTGGGCATTGTTGGTGCACAAAGAGTTCTGATTGTCCTTGTATATCAGTCACTGAAACCAATCATATAGGTGCACAAACAGTTATGTTAGCATGTGGTTTTTTAGCCATCATTGCAAGAGATATCGGTCTGAGGTTGTTTTATTACAATTATACAGGGCTTTCATGGGACCACATCTGGAATATTGTGTGCAGGTCTCATCCCTTTGCCTAAAGAAATATATACAGTGGATTCTGGTTAATTGGGCAATTGTTTAATTGGGCAGCCACTTATTTGGGACAAATCTTAAAGAAGAATAACTAATCAAGAAAATAGTTGAGATTAGCTTCATTTATTTGGGACACCATGCTGCTTAGTTGGGACAGGACACAGTTGTTGAGCAGTTTCTAACTGGTGTTAAGTCATGTGCGCTTGAGTGGCCGTTTGGTACTATAACATGCTTAGAGGGAATAGTTTTGAAATAGCATCAGTCACATGTTTTTGTGTTCAAAAAACAGATTTTTGTCACTGATAATTGGTGAGAAATAAGCATTAAGACAATTCGGAAGTGTTTTGCTTACTGCAGTTTCAGGCATTCAGGCTTAGAGATGCCAAGAATGGGTGGGAATGAAAATGAAACAATTTCACAACTTTAACCAGTTATGAAGTATGAATAATTTGAAGGTATTGACAATCACCTTGAATGTTACAGTGAAAATGAAGATTTGCAGTATACAGTTGTAAAAAGCATTCTATGAGGGTAGTGCATTATCTGCACTGTGTCTGTGGTGACTTTGTTCATTTACTGTCAAAAGAGCACAGCAGCGTCACAGATGAATTCTATGGATAACTATTAGACAATTTTATAGCACTATATTAGTATTAATAGTGTTCTAATTTATTTAGTATTTCATTTAGATGCATTATTTGTAACTTAGTTAAATGGTATTTTGTCCTTTTTATACCTTTTTAATTATTTGCATGAAACTTCAGCTTATTGAAGCAGCCACTTAATTCGGCCAAAATGTTTTGGTCCTGATGTGTCCCAAATAACTGGAATCCACTGTCCTTAGCACAGAGTGAGTGCAAGGAAGTTTGACCAGATTGCTTCCTGAGATGGCTTTGCTGTTGTATGAGGGGAGATTGGATTAAATGGGCTTTAATTAATTCCAGTTTCGAAGAAGCATATAAATTCTGACTGGGCTTTTCAGGTTTGATAGAGGGAGAATGTTTCCCTTGACTGTAAGGAGTAAAATCAGAAGGCACGGGGTAGGACATTTCAAAGTAAGGTGAAAAAAAAAATCACTTGGAGAGTGGGGAACTTGACAAGTTCACACAGAATTGGTAATTGTTCATTGCACCAAGATACATTTAAAAACTTTTGTTTCTATGCTATCCAACAGATCATTCCATACATAAGTACATCAAGGCAGTTCAAAAATGGGGAAGAATGTTGGAATTCTTCTTGCTTTTAGCGAGAAGGTACAGTGCAGATAGACAAATAAAGTGAAACAGCCATGACAATGTTGATTGACCTACAGTCCCTCTATCATACAAGGGGTCCATTGAATGATCTTGCAACACCAGGATGGAATTTGTCCTCGAGTCTGTTGGAATGTATTTTAAGCCCACGATAAATAGGTTTCCATATACAAAAGGCATTAAAAGTTATAGAGAGAGAGAGGATGAATAAGGCTTTAAGGACTGCCATTGAATGGCAAAACAGGCTTAAAGATCTCAATGGATGAATCTTTCTGTATTTTTTCTATATTTATGTCTGTTATTTTTGATGTGTAGCTTGCAGAGCTGGAAGCCCAACTGAAGCGTGGTGCTGAAATGGACATAATGCTTGCTGAGAAGGATGTGAAACTGGCTGAGAAGGAAGCGTACATTGTTGAACTGCAGCTAGCTACTGCTTCTGGTCATGCATCTCAACAAATAATTCAGCCTGGTGAAGAAAATAAGGTGAACCTTAACAGAAATTTGCTATGGCAGTTTATTTAAATATGATGTTATTGAATTTCATTCAAGTGAATTTTACTTTCTGTTTGTAACCAGCTGAGTGACTGCACGTTTTTAACATAGGCTGTGTGGTATTTAGAATTCTGGTTTAATTTTTGTGTACATTTGAGTGAAATTCCGTTTTGTATTTGAAGATAGTCAACATTGAGTCGCACCACATACAACATAACCTTGACAAAATATTCAATCTATATAAGAGGTTTTCAGTATTTTAAAGATTAAAGGAAAGTGTTGTTTGAGTATTGAAGAGAATTTTTAGGTATGATCAAGCCAAAGGCTAAAAAATAATGTGGAACTAATGGAAAATAAATTATGGAATTTATGGAAAATAAGTTATCGAATGAAATTATAAGTAATGGAAAAATAGCACTTTGTGGAATAATGATTAAGAAGTGAAGGAAACAAGCAATGAAAGAAGATGGGTGTATAGAAAACTAAAAGAAATGTCCAAATTCATAGTCTTACAGTGATGACACATTGTTCTTTTGTAGCACCAACCCAAGGGAAACTTACGAAGCATAGTAAAAGATACCAAGCAACTTCTATTGTCAGTTTAGATTGTGAAATGTCTAGTTCTCTACCTGTTGAAATAAACTATATAATTGTGAGGATTACAACTTTTGCATGTCTGCTACTTTGTCTATAATTATCGTAACTGTATATTTGTACAAAGTTGCTTTCAAGTTTGCCTTTACTTTCATTGTGGCTTGAGAAGTCTGGCGTATATCGACATCAATAGTGATGTATTTTAGTCCAAATGTGGTAGTTACTGTAGATAGCAACATCATCACCATATTATGTGCCGTGTCATATGACATAGGCAATTGTGGTCTTATGACCATGATCGTTCTTGGCAAGTTTTTCTACAGATGTAGCCTGCCATTGCCTTCTTCCGGGCAGTGTCTTTACAAGACATGTAATCCCAGCCATTATTAATACTCTTATGAGATTGTCTGCCTGGCGTTAGTGGTTGCATAACCAGGGCTTGTGATATGTTGGAAAGTGTATGGTCTTGCACTTTGGTAGAAGAAATAAACAGGCAGACTATTATATAGATGGGGAGAGAATTCAAAATGCAGAGGTGCAAAGGGACTTGGGAGTCCTTGTGCAGGATACCCCAAAGGTTAACCTCAAGGTTGAGTCAGTGGTGAAGAAGGCGAATGCAATGTTGGCATTCATTTCTAGAGGTATAGAACATAAGAGTAGGATGTGATGTTGAGGCTCCATAAGGCACTCGTGAGACCACACTTGGAGTATTGTGTGCCGTTCTGGGCTCCTTATTTTAGAAAGGATATACTGACATTGGAGAGGGTTCAGAGAAGATTCACGAGAATGATTCCAGGAATGAAAAGGTTGCCATATGAGGAATGTCTGGCAGCTCTTGGGCTGTATTCCCTGGAGCTCAGGAGAATGAGGGGGGATCTCATAGAAACATTCTGAATGTTAAAAGGCCTGAAAAGATTAGATATGGCAAAGTTATTTCCCATGGTAGGGGAGTCTAGGACAAGAGAGCACGGCCAAGATTGAAGGACGTCCATTTAGAACAGATGCGGAGAAATTACTTTAGTCAGAAGGTGGTAAATCTGTGGAATTTGTTGCCACGAGCGGCTGTGGAGCCCAAGTCATTGGGTGTATTTAAGGCAGAGATAGATAGATTCTTGATTAGCCAGGGTATCAAAGGGTGTGGTGAGAAGGCAGGGGAGTGGGGTTAATTGGAAGAATTGGATCAGCCCATGATTGAATGATGTAGCTGACTGGATGGGCTGAATGGCCTACTTCTCCTATCATACTTCTTATGATACACACCAGCTGCTCATACGATCATCAACCACCTGCTCCCGTGGCTTCAGGTAACTGATCGGCAGATCGTCTACCCCTTGCCCCAAGGGTGACTCGCAGGCAAGTGGAGGGAAGGAATGCCTTACACCTCCTTTGGAAGAGACTGATCTCCACTCTGCCACCCATACTGTAGATATAACCAAGTATATTCTACATGATCTATATTGTAAACACTACTTTTTCTCTTTTAGGTGCAACAGGATGCAATGCAAGAAACATCTGTCAGTGACCTGCAGTCAATGGTTCATAGTCTGACCAGAAAGGTAGAAGAGAGCGAGGAAAAGTTCAGCCTTCTCCAAGAACAAGCAACTGTTCTGAAGGACCAGCTGAACAAAGAGAGAATTCAGTATGAAGAGAAAGAAGCAATGTACATGAAAAATGTGAGTGCAAGTATTCACTAATTGAAGTACAATTTTTCATTGATCTTCTGACACTGAAAAGTGTATATCCATCATTTGCTTGTTTTTTTTTTGTTTTTGCAGCTTGAATCATGCATTGAAATCTGCCTCTCTTTTTGAAGGTGTTACTGTTCATCATGTAAATTTAACTTGAGGCTACTTTATGGTTACCCATTTGATGTTACTTTATTATGTTATTGGCAATAACAGATTTTTCTGTAACCCACCCTGACAAATATTGCTGTTTTGAATCCACCTTTATTGGAATTCTGGGTAATTGATTTTAATGATGAAAGTTTAAACTCTTGCAGTAAAAATGCCAAGCATGATATAATAGGATTTTTAAACTATATACAAAATCAAAAGCTCTATTTAGCAATATATCCTTGAAAAATAAGCTAATTTATATGCATAACATAATTCTCACACAAATATTTGAAAATATAACAGGTTTGAAAATTTCAACTTTGGCCTAATTCTTATGTTTTTTTCAGTCTATTGAATATTGAGCAAGGCACTTAACCACACATTGTTCTGTGATGACACTGGTGCCAAGCTGTATTAGCCCTAGTGCCCTTCCCTTGGACAACATCGGTGGCGTGGAGGGGGGAGACTTGCAGCATGGGCAACTGCCGGTCTTCCATACAATCTTGCCCAGGCCTGCGCCCTGGAAACCTTCTAAGGTGCAAATCCATGGTCTCACGAGACTAAGGAATGCCTAGAAGAATTGAATATTCTATCAGATATTTTAAAAGTTAATTTAGTACATATTTTTTCTTGGTTTGTGTATTCCAATTCTTTAGCATGATTGACTGTTCAGCAAGAAAAAAGTAAGAAAATTTGCCCTGGGTTACTTTTTGGTCACAGCTGATCAGATGTCATTTACATTTTGCACATAATTATCAGGATTTGTTTACACTTGGAATTAATAGTGTTAAATATCTGGAGTACGTTTTCTTAGTATCTGGCATGCAACTAATTGATTTAATGGACAGTATTGATAGAAAGAGAAAGATTCTGCTATTGCACAGTTGGTGCTGAGTTGTTCAACACAAGCAGCTTGCTTGACCATGTATACTGGTCATTGTGCTCTGTTATCTTTGGTGTAACTCATTAGCAGAACTTATCCCTTTTATTGTAACCTCATAATGGATTTTTTCTTTCAGATTTGTGTGTTTCAGGAAATGATTCAAGCAAAGGAGAATCAGCTCACTGAACAGATACAGAAGCATGAACAGGAGCTCTTTCTTGTGGCTGCTAAATCAGATGCCAGTGCTGATCTTGACCAGGTAAATATGCTTTCAGAATTAAAATGGAAACAAATAAATGCATTAAATGTTTGATTTAGAATATATAATCTGAGAGATCATGACACGTTGGATGAAGACAAGATGTTACTACTTGTAGAAACCAGGGGTCACTGTTTAAAAATAAGGGTTCAGTCCTGTAAAATGATGAGGCAATACAGTACTTTAATACCTGGTCTCTTCCTTATTTTTTACTTCAATCTATTTCTTTTGCCTTACCATATAGGGGAGATGAATTTTGTTTTAGAGATACATATCTGATCTGTACAAATGATTGTCTTGAAAAGTTGTCAGCTAAACTACATAACTGTTGCAAAGAAAAGTTGCCTAGTATACATAGTGTTTGCTTATCCAATTTTATTTTTGTTATCGTGGAGTTGCTTGAATATTTTCTTTATGCACAGATTGTGTTCTGCACATGGGTATTACTGTGGTGTATGAATTAATTACAGTTTCTCTCAATGAAGACTGGTGAATCTTATGAATTATCCCCTCATCTATAGCATCACTTTTTTTGTCCAGTATACTTTTACACATGAATTTCAACAGTTGCAGTCATATGTTTTTGATTGATAAACATTAAAAGCTTCTTTATACTAGACAATACTGTTGATAAAACAAATAGACAAACTCTTCTCCTTTATTGACATTATAACATAAGCTACTTTATCAAGATAGAGAGCACCTTGATGTAACTTGGTAAGTAGATACTAAGGAATGTAAACTAAAGATTTTACCCCCAACTTAATTAATACATTTTAATTCCTTTAATTCTGAGGTGTGGGAAAAAGGCACAATTTATTAGTGCATTAGAACTACAAGTGTTGTTTGTGTGAAAATTCCCTCTCTGTGTTGGAATTTTTGAAACTTTTGGAGTTACTTATCACTTAATTGATTCTTTTTTTCAGTTGTTGAAAGCCCTCAAGCAAAAGCTGCATGAAAAGGAAGAAGTACTGTTGGGAAGGACTCAAGTTGTAGATGTTCTGCAGAAAGAGCTCGATGCGAGGGACCAGCAGATAAAGGTAAAGGAATCATTACTGCTGTTCTGTGAATCTAATATTAAAGGAAAAGATGTTTGCATTTTGCTAGCTAAGTGATTTTGTTACACCCATTAAGTTTAAAGTAGAGGGACCAACTTCAACAAATCCATAAACAAAAAAAAATGATTGAATTCTTTTCTTTGTATATTACCATACCAAATATTTTCTGTAAATGATGAAAATGTCCATTCAGTCCGATTATAGTATAGAATCTTTGCAGAAGTTCTCAGCACTGTAATGTCTGGTTATAGCAGCTAGCTGGCACTGTGGACCTGTATCACGAAATAATTTCAGTTGTGACCAAGATCAGGAGTGATATGCTATTAGTTGTTAACAACATATAAACTTTAGATTATAGTACAACATATTGATCTAATCATATTGTTCTTCACTTTCCCTACAACTGCTTTAGACATTATCGGTATTTAATATTCATTTTGACAACCAAGGGCTTTTCTTTTAGGAGTGAAGGAGAATGAAAGGTGACTTAGTAAATGTATTTAAAGTAAGGTGCATAGATATAGTGGACAGAGAGAGGGAGACCTTTTTCCTGGGTTGAAATGGGTAATATAAGGGGGTGTAACTTTCCATTTTTGAAGGAAGATACCGGGGGGGGGGTGGGGGGAGGTGGAATCAGAGGTAAGCTTTTCACACAGCTGTAGGTGTGTGGAATTCGCTGCCAGGGGTGGTAGTAGAGACAGGTACATTAGGGACATTTAAGGGACCTGTGGATGAGACAAAAATAGAGGGCTTTGTGGAAGGGAAGGATTAGATTGATTTTAGAGTAGGGTAAAGGGTCAGCGTGACATTTTGGGATTAAAGGCTTATACTGTGCTGTACTGATTCATTTTTTCTTGCTTATCTGACTTATTGATTTCATACAGTTAATGTTACTTTGGAAAGCTGCATTATTTTAAATGTAAGATTCATAAAATTGCTGTTAGTCTAACTTTTCTCTTTTGAATTTTTCAGGAGATGATTGAAAAGATGAAGCTGCTTCAGTTAGAAAAGGACAACCTTGAGGCTAAGCTTAACGCTGAAAAGCATGTTATGAGAGCCCAGGTCAGAGATCTGATGGAGCGACATGAGGCAGAGTTGAAAAATATGAAAGAGAAACACAACGCTGAGTTGCGTGCTATTGGGGTGAAACATGACGAAGAAATATCTCAGAAGGAAGAATATAATTTACAGCTACAGAAACAGTTAAAGGACTCACAGCTTTGTGGTGAGGTTCCTGTGATGTTTGAGGCAACTGGTACAACGGACAGTGCCATTAAACGAAAGATTGAAGAGTTGGAAGGTAATTACTCAAAAATAACATGTTGATTGTTTGGTAGGCCATAGATTTTGCACTCTAATTTTCCTTTACATTACAGTAAGTAGGTTTGCCTCAAAATATTGTAGCATTGGAGCAATGTAGTTGACGTTATGCAGAGCATGTTATTTAATTGTATTTTTGCCGAATGGCCTTGTCACAATCATTTCCTTCGTGGGACATTGCTGTATACGATTTGACCGCTGTTATTCCCATAGTTTATTAGTGGATATACTTGACAAATACTTCATTGGCTGGTGGGTAACTTGGTACACTTGGGTGTCAGGATAAGTCACGTGTAAGTGCAAATCTACTGAAAAGTTGAGAGGATATTGCCAGTATAAAACAGTGGAGGGAAAGGGAAGAGCAAAACCTAGCAGGTGATGGATGGATGCAGATGAGGAGGGATGACGGGCAGATAGAGGATAGGAGAACAGGAATAGAGCAAAAGCTGAGATGTGATAGGTGATGAACAGAGGTGACATAGGGCTGACGATGTTGGAATCTGGTAGAAAAGTAAGGTGGAACCTGGAATAAAGGAAAGGGGAAGCTGTGGAAGGAGTATATGGGTGACAGGTCAATGGAAAGGGGAAAGAGACGTAATGGGGCCCAGGAGATCACCAGGAGAGAGGAAAGGGACAGAAGGGGAGCAACTACCAGAATTATTGGCTTGCCTTATTTAGATTAATCCTTAATGTCAATTTGTTGCTATGAGCAGTCATCAAATCAAATGCCTTCGCTTTTCTCCAATTTTTCTTGTTACTTATCTTCCATTGTGTAATCACAAATTGCCACTTTACCTGTAGTTTTTACACAAAATCATTTTAAATTATTAAGCACATCCAGCATAGAAAAGTGTAACTGACAAATAGCATTCTTAATTCAAAGTTATGTGCTGCCCAGGTTTAACAATTAATTCTTTGTTCTGATGGCATTAATGTGAGTGTTAAAATGCCTTGAAGTTGTGGTTAGTGGTGTAGCCACAGCACGCGCAGTAGTGAGAACTTCCCCTTTTCTGATGCTTGTTGGTAGTTCTGTTTCAAGCAAAAGACACTTGTATTCCCTAGCCATTTGAGTGAGTCAAC
Organism: Mobula hypostoma; assembly: GCF_963921235.1. Lineage (NCBI taxonomy): Eukaryota > Metazoa > Chordata > Chondrichthyes > Myliobatiformes > Myliobatidae > Mobula > Mobula hypostoma. The sequence continues at coordinate 11,780,780 of NC_086107.1, forward strand.
AACTTTAAAATTCTCAGCAAAATTTAAAAAAAACAATTAGTCAAACTTAGTAGAAGTAACTAAAGAATGAAATAATTAAAGTTGGACTGCACATACGACTAAAAGTAAAAGTATCAAATGAAGTGTTTTTTTAAGCATAGTACGGTGCAGGAGGCCTTTTAGCCCAACTTTTCTGTGTTGTCTGCAGTGCCAATCTAAATCTCATTTTCCTGCTCATGGTCCACGTTCCTTGTTTGTTCATTGGTCTAAATGCCTTTGAAACATTGCTATCTGCGTCTAACGCCTTCTTGGTAATCCAGGCACTTAAAACTCTGTGTTTTTAAAAAAAGAAGTCTTGCAAATCTCCTTTAAACTTTCCCCATCTTGCCTTAAACTTGTGCTCTGTATTTGACATTTCCACCTTAGGTAAAAACACTGTACCATATTTATGACTATCATAATATATTATGCTACATGCTTTGTTAAAATGTACTTCTCAAAAAAAGTTTTGAATTATTTTGATAAATCCTTTTGTTGTGAAGATTTTGAAACATGCTTGTGATGAGATTAACCTATTATTTTTTTTCCAGCAGTAGATATTTTGCAAAGAGTAATTATTCTTTAGGTCACCACTTCAAAACTGACTTTGTTTCCTATTTACTGAACTGTAGGAATTACATTGATATTTTATGGCCTGAACTGCAGGTAAATAGTTGAACTCCTGTGATTTTTCATTGATTGTTCTGAACTGCCATTTAGAGATGTGGAGTACTTTATTTGGCCATGGAATTCATATCATTAAATTTATTTTAATTCTTTTCTTAAAGAACAAGTGAAGCTTAAAACAGAAGAGGCTGCGAAGTCCGAGGCCAAATTCTTGAAAATGAAAGCTTGGTCCAAATCAAAAATCAAGCAGGCTGAAGAGGATCTGAAAAATGCACAGGTAACACAAATAAAAAAAACCTAGTACCTGGTGACTGAGATCAATCTGTTTGTAATTTTCCTAGACAAATGAAAAGACTTAATCTTATAATAAGTTATTTTAGTAGTGTTCCATGCGCAGTTGAAACATTGTGGGAAATGCTGTTTTTTCTACTACAAGTTCTGTAACCTGTGGGTACTATTTAGCAGTATGAAGGAATGCTTTCCTAGGATCTAAATTTCTTTCACCGACTCATCACTCTTAATGCTAGGTTGAACAGCACAGCAACAGCCTATATAGACTAAACTGAGGTTTTCATTTGATTATAGTTTCATATTAAGTTCCTTTCACTCCTTTTCATTTAATTCTATGGGCATAGCCTACTATTCCGTTCTCCTTCATTTAAATAACATTTTCTTCAATGTATTGGATATTCCTTTTCTTTGGTCTAACAGAGTGTAGTTATTGCCTGGTGTAGTAACAATGTTTTCCTGATGAGTGAATGACATGGAATTGATGCAAGCATGCAGGAAAAGTGATTTACAAAACGGTTGAGATAGGGTCGGGTTAGCAGTGGTGCAAATATTAAGCATGTAAAGATGATTTGGAAAATATTTAATTTCTTTTGATTTGAATTATGGCTGTCATTGAGTAGAAATTCCTTTGGTTTTAAACAACTATAGTCAAAGCTATATTTATTTCTACCCAGACTGGAGTTTCTTATCAAGAGTATTTGGCCCTCAAAAATAGAGTGGTTGAATTGGAAGAAGAGAAAGGAGAACTACAGCAGGAAGTGAATTGTCTGCAAGCTTTTAAGGCACAAAATGGTATGTTGGCTGGTATGACTTCAATTACATTACGCTTATTCTTTCTCACGTGGTCTGTATATACCAGCTGTGTGGTGAAAAAGGCACAACAGCACTTCTTTTACCTCAGATGGTTGAGGAAGTTTGGTATGGGCCCCCAAATCCTGAGAACTTTCTGTAGGGGCACAGTTGCGAGCATCCTAACTGGCTGCGTCACTGCCTGGTATGGGAACTGTACCTCCATCAATCGCAGGACTCTGCAGAGAGTGATGCGGACAGCCCAACGCAACTGTAGATATGAACTTCACACTATTCAGAACATTTACCGAGACAGGTGTGTAAAAAGGGCCCGAAGGATCATTGGGGACCTGAGTCACCCCAATCACAAACTGTTCCAGCTGCTACCACCTGGGAAATGGTACCGCAGCATAAAAGCCAGGACCAACAGTGTCCAGGACAGCTTCTTCCACCAGGCTATCAGACTGCTTAATTCTATGTTATATTGACTATCCTGTTGTACATAATATTTATTATAAATTACTATAAATTACATTGCACATTTTAGATGGAGATGTAATGTAAAGATTTTTACTACTCATGTATATGAAGGATGTAAGTAATAAAGTCAGTTGAATTCAATATTTACATAGTGGTATGTGTTTTCTTATAGAGGAGCTTCTAGCAAAATTGGAATTATATGAGGAGCAACAACAGAAAATGCAAGCAGATCTGGAACAAGTTGCCAAACGAGCAGCTTCCCAGGTTGGGAGGCTTCTTGGTGTTGCATTTTATTTTCCTGTATTACTGTCCTTTATTCCGAGGGTGCATATGCAGCATGGATTCAATAGCCTCAACCTGTGCTAATAAATTATTTTAAATTTATGTATTTGATTGTTGCTTATTGGTTTTTTTAAACTGGGATATTTAAGTAAGTTTTTCTTTTTTCCTTTTCTGTTACCATTGTCATTTCCTGGCTTGCTGTCTGTATTTATGGGCTGGAGGCTAATTTCCACACGAAATGATTTCTATATGGATAATCACGTACCTTGGATCTTAAATAGTCATATAGTTCATGGGGTTGAGGAAATTGTGGAGGATTCCAAGGCTTAGTGAGTTATTTTGAAGAGTTTTACTATTAATTATTTTAAAAAATAACGATAATATTATGAAGAACTCAGAAGTATATTGACAAGCCTGATTCCTGAGATGAGAACGTTGGCTGTTGTTTGAGTCCCTATTCTCTGGGGTATAGAGAATCATTTCACTGAAAGGTAAGAGTGGGTGAAGGATTAGAATGGGTGTGGTGGGAGGGAAGGAGTGATAGTACTGTATAGAGATTGTGAGGCTGATTCCCTGTACAGAAGAGTCTAAAGCTGGCCTAAGGATAAGGATTGTCCTCAAGGCTGGGGTGAAGAGGAATGTCTGCTGAGGATTGAGAACCTTTCAAATTCTTTACCCTACAGAGATATGGCTGCTGAATCCTCAAGGGTAAAGTTGCTATAATTTTGTAATACAGAAAAGTTATGAGTTATGGGGTTTGGGTAAATATTAAGACCATGATCATATGGAACAACATTTAAGGCTGAAAGGCTTGGGTGCCCTATTCCTACTCCTATAATGTTTTATTAGTTTTCTATTTTTACCCTTTTTGAACTACTTCTTAATTAAATTTTATATATACATATTTAAAAAATATAATTTGGTCTTTTTCGTTAATATGTATTCCACCATATTGCTACTGCAAAACAGCAAATTTGACAACATATGCCAGTAAACATGATTCTGATTCAGGCATTTATTAATTGACTGAGATACAGCGCAGGATAGGCCATTCTGGCCCTTCAGGCCATGCCGTCTAGCAATTCCCCAATTTAATCCTAGCCGAATCATAGGACAATTCACAATTAATCTACAAACTGGTACGTCCTCGGACTGTGGGGGAAAGCCAGAGGACCTGGAGGAAATCCACGCAGTCATGGGGAGAACGTAGAAAGTCCTTACAGGCAGTGGCGGGGATTGAACCCTTGTCACCTGTACTGTAAAGCGTTGTGCTAATCCCTAACTACCCTGGCACTGAAACATTAAGAAGCACAGTTTGCATTGAAGCTTTTGAAAATTTGGATTCAAATCTTGATTTTGATTTCAAGTCCTTTTCTTGATCGCGTCAATTTTAAATGGTAAGGACTCAGTGTTTGCTAATAAGTTTCCTATATATATAAGGCGTCGGTCTAGTGATCTGAAGGTCGCTAGTTCAAGCTTCAGCTGAAGCAGCGTGTTGTGTCCTTGAGCAAGGCACTTAACCACACATTGCTACGCGACGACACCGGTGCCAAGCTGTATCAGCCCTAGTGCCCTTCCCTTGGTGGTGTGGAGAGGGGAGACTTGCAGCATGGGCAACTGCTGGTCTTCCATACAATCTTGCCCAGGCCTGCGCCCTGAAAACCTTCCAAGGTGCAAATCCATGGTCTCATGATATATATAGTCTCCTGTCTGATGGTAAAAAGTCAAAGGGGATGCTGCTGGATGGATGTGTGGGATCCTTAATAGTACCAAAAGTCTTGTGTATACCGTGCTACTGATAAATGTTCCTAGTGGATGGTAGGGAGACCCCTGTGATCCTCTCAGCCATTCTCACAGTCCTTTGTAGGGACTTCTGGTCTGATGCTCGGCTGTACCCATACTAGATGGAGATGCAAGTTGTCAGATTTTTGAATGGGCCATGAACACTACCTCACTATCCCATATTGGCACTATTTATTTATTTATTGTGACGTATAGTAATACTTTATGTCTTGCACTGTACAGCTACAACAAAACAAGACATTTCATAACATTATGTCAGTGGTATATAGAGATGTCTGTGTGTATATTTATGTGTGTGTGTGTTTGTGTCTACATACATACATACATTCTCTCTCACTCTCACTCTCCCTCTCCCACTTATTGTGGCAAAACAGAAGGAAGCAATTAACTAATCACATCACTCAGTGTGTTACTGCATCATTCTAAACTTAGAATTAATTTTCTATAATACTAATGGAATATGTCCGGGGGCAAACATACAGAATCATTACTTTTTTAGCTAATGGCCACTTGCTTGTGTTTCTATCTGCATCAACATGGATCTTATTGCCCAGTTAGATGAGTGGATGATGATGTACTGTGTGTGTTGTCTCTGTAGACAAGTGAATCTGGAAGTGCAGAGGAGCTGCAGAGCCGCCTGATTGAATGGCAAGAAATGGTTTCTGAGTCGGCGCGGAGCCCTGCCAAAGATGAGAGGACTGTCATGGAATTAAGGATGACGCAAATCGAGGAAGAAAGAGAAGGTAGATTATGGAGATCTCTTATTCTTACTTTAAACAAATCACTCAGTTTACTTTCTCTAATTTCAAATATTTTAGCAGGTGAATGACTTGATTAAAAATCTATTTTGTGATGTTTACTCCAGTTGTGAGATCGATTGCTTGATAGCATTTTAAGCCAGAACTTAAAGCTCAACTTTGCACTTTCAGCATTAACATCTATGCTTCAGCTGCTCAGTTTATGAACTGTTCCAAGGCAAGATGTTGAAAATCCTTCACGCCCAATTTGGCTGGCAACAGCATCAGCATTTATTCCCACCCACAGCCAGCCTGTTTCTGCCATTGGTCAATCCTATTGGAGTGATGGCTTTACCACTAATTGGAAAGAAGACAAACTCTTCTTCAGATTGGGGATTCTTATTGATCAGTCAGAGTCATATTTCCTCTTGAATTATAGTCAAGTGCACACAATAAAAAAACAAATTCTTTTATGATAAACTTAAATTCATCTTTATCTGGAACCACCGAGAGCAATCTTAGAATGTTGGCAACTCTGTAACTCTGTTCTAACAATGGATTCTCAGTAGTTGTTAATAAAGCATTGCCATTTTAAAAAAATGGTGTTAACCTTTTTCAAGAAAATCTGTTCTGTCACTGGTTGGTTAACCTTTGAAGGTGCTGGTCAAACTTTTTGAACATAGGGCATTCTTGAAGAGGTGTAGAATTAAGCCTAATTCGTTTCCATACAGGGTATTTCCAGGTTCTGAACACTCAACTTATGGACTCCCTGTGCATATTAATGATCCTGAATAATAATATTAAATTCAAAAGTTCTATTAAGTTCAATAATAGTAAATTGACGTTTCAGTCCCACAAACGGGGGAAAACAGTTCTCCCCTCTCCCCATCTCCCTCCATCATCTTGCTTTAATTATAAAATCGCAATCAAATTGTAAAATTAGTGTCTCACTGTGCAGCGGCCTCCAGTTGTAAATAAGACTACAAGACTCAGGGATCAGAATTAAGCCATTCAACCCATTGAGTCTGCTATGCCACTTGATCTTGGCTGAACTAGCCTACAACCGACAGATACAGGCATCAAGCCAGAAAGTGATGATGTCAAAAAAGGTCTAAGGAAAACTTATATGTCCCATCATTTTCCCTTTCAACTTTGTTATCCTGCCTTTTCCCCATAACCAATGTCTAGCTGTCCGTGGCAATGAATTCAGCAGATTCACGACCCACTGGCTAAAGAAATTCCTCTGTGCCCCCTTGTCCTAGTCTGTCTGTCTGTCTGTCTGTCTGTCTGTCTGTCTGTCTCTCTCTCTCTCTCTCTCTCTCTCTCTCTCTCCTCTCTCTCTCCTCTCTCTCTCCTCTCTCTCTCCTCTCTCTCTCCTCTCTCTCTCCTCTCTCTCTCTCCTCTCCTCTCTCTCTCCTCTCTCTCTCTCTCCTCTCTCTCTCTCTCTCCTCTCTCTGTCTCTCTCTCCTCTCTCTCTCCTCTCTCTCTCCTCTCTCTCTCCTCTCTCTCTGTCTCTCTCTCTCCTCTCTCTCTGTCTCTCTCTCTCCTCTCTCTCTCCTCTCTCTCTCCTCTCTCTCTGTCTCTCTCTCTCCTCTCTCTCTCCTCTCTCTCCTCTCTATCTCTCTCTCTATCTCTATCTCTATCTCTATTAGAAACATCCTCTGCAAGTCCACCATCTAGGCCTTTCAGTATTTTGAAAACAGTATACATGATGAGATTTTAGTTACTTGATTAAGGGTGAGTGAGTTCACAACTGTGAGTTTATCTTAACCCACGAGCCAAATTGGATGCCATGTTTATTAAACTATAAAAAATGTACAGTAAGAACCACCTAGTTCTGTTGTTATACTAATAATTAGAAAGTAAAGTTGGCACTGTATTAAATCTGTGAAGAATGAATGTGCTTGAACTTGAAACAAAGTTAAGACTTGCAATTTCTTTACTGCTTCTGAATGGGGAAAAAAAATTAATGAGACAATTTGCTAGAACATTAGCTTGTTCGCTTTTCTAGTTGCTTTTAATTTCTGATTTTCTTTCCTGTTTGAATTGGATGTGTTATTTCAAATATTGTGACTTTATAGCAGCATTTCTGAAAAAGAAGTGAAAGATATTTTGTTCTACAATGTGGAGATCTGATGCTTAGTTCCCTTTAAGTTGAGCATAACTTTATTAATATTTCTTTTCCTCTACCATATCCTTGATGAGCTCTCAACGATTCCATCCACTTCCCCCTCCACTGCTTTTGCAACTGTGATTTGGCCAGCCATTAGGAGCACAGTTTCCCATCAGTTTTGTGCATGCAGGTTTCTGTCGTCATGTTCTGTGCAGTGTACTGCAGGGTATTTCTGGGCTTTGGAATTTGTACTTGGAAATAATCAGCAGTGCACTTCATTAGCTATATAGTGCTGTGACGTAATTGTTTTTTTCACTGAACACATGTAGATAAGCTTTTCCCTTGGAAGCCGGTTCACCTCTGATCCTTCATTCCTTTGCAAACTTTACCTTCACATGATAATAATTGCATGAGGCCTAAGTTAGATCACCCTCTTTAAGTGTTCTTTGTTGCTTTGCATGTTGAGATAAGTTTGTTTCACCTGAATAGAACATCTTTTGCAGAGCTCACTCCAAATCACAAAACAGATGGGAAAATGCATTTTGCACGAGTCATCTCATCGTTAATATTTGCTAACGAAGTAGTTGGCAAAACATCAGCATATAGTTTGCATTTCCCCTCTCACCATCACTGATACTCAGTTTATTCTTACTCTTAAGTATCCCTATCCATCATGAATTCAAAAATCCTTTTTTTATTGATAAGCTAATATGACTGTGTGTCTTGCCTGTAATGTCTTTATTCCAGTGACATTTATTCTAAGTGGTTTCCCCAAGGAGAAACAATTATGTTGTTCAAATAGAAAACTTATGAAGGTAGTTTGACTCATCAATGTCTCAGATGATTACATGTTTGTAGTTATTATCTTATGAAACAAATAACAACTTAGCTTACGTAGTTTTCTTGAGAAATCACAAAGTTGTTCTGTGTGGGCAGCATAAACTGTGCTGCTTTTTGTCTCATTCTCCACAATTTGGGGAAATGAATTGAGCTGATGAAATTTCTAGTATTTGCAAACTAGATGCATCTGCAGTTGATAATCTGATCGCTCTTTAAAAAATACATAGTTTCTTCCATTAATATTTCAAAATATTATCTACTTTGAAATGAATTAATTTAGAGATGCAGCACGGTAACCAGCCCTTCAGACCTAAAGAGCCTGTGCCACTCAATTACATTCGTGACTAATTAACCAACTAACTTATGTCTTTGTAATGTGGGAGGAAACTGAGCACCAGAGGGAACCTATGTGGTGACAGGGAGAACATATGAACTCCTTACTGACAGCAGTGGAATCAAACCCGGGTTGCTGATGCTGTAATAGCATTATGCTAATCACTCCCCAGCCATGCTGCCCATTTTTGTTAATTTATGTTAAATTAAACAATTCTATATTTCATTGAGCACTTTAATCTTGATTATTACAATCCTTATTTAGTTCTCCTTAAAGTACTTAAACGTTCACTAAAATTTTGCACATTGATGGGTTGTTCTATTATGAACAGCAAATAAGTTGAATCTTTGTGCTTTTGGAGTTTAGAAGAATAAGAGGTGATCTTATTTGAACTTGTAAATATCCTAAGGGATCACGACTGGGTAGATGTTGAGATGTTCCCATATGAGAGGGTCTTGAAAAAGCAACATAGTTACAAGATAAAGCTGCACTGAGGTGTGTAGGAATTACTTGTCTGAGAGTGGTGAATTTCTGGAATTCTGTACCCTTAAAGTTTGTGGAGGTTGAATGGTTGGAGGGATTTAGAAAGAAGATAGATGGATTTTGAAAGCTAAGGGAATTGAGGAATATGGGAATCTGGAACAGGAGAAATTGAGGCCTGGGTAGAATGAGCTGCAAAGCAATTGGGCGGCTTTTAAGAGGGTTCATTCAGGAGTCCAGGGCAACCTGTTCCTCTTAGGATGAAGGGTAGATATAACAAGTTCAGGCAACCCTGGTTGGTTAGAGATATCAAAGCTCTGGAAAGGAAAAAAAGAAGGAAGAGTCCATTGCATTTAGGCAGCTGGGTGTGAACAAATCCCTCAACAAATATTCAAAGTTTAAGACCAGGTGAGGGAAATCAGGAGAGCAAAATGATGGTATGAGATTGATTTGGCAAGTAGGGTTGAAGATGATCCTAAACAATTCTTATGTTACATTAATAGTAATGATCCAGCTGACTGGAGGGTTGCCAATGTTGCTCCATTGTCCAAGAAGGGTAGCAAGGACAGGCCTGGTCACTACAGGCTTGTGAGTCTGACTTGAGTCGTAGGGAAGGTACTGGAGAGAATTCTGAGGGACGTGATCTATCATAACTTGGATAGTCGTGGCCTGATCAGGAATAGCCAGGCATGATTTGGTGCTTGAGAAGTCATGTCTGATGAATCTTCTGGAGTTTTTTGAAGAGATTAATAAGGGGATTGATGAAGGTTAGGCTGTGGATGCTGTCCCACATGGCAGGCTGATCTGAGGCTAGGTTGCATGGGATTCAGGAGGAGCTAGTGAGTGGATTCAGAATTGGTTCAATGATAGGAAGCAGAGAGTAATGGTTGAAGCTTGATTCTCCAACTGGAGTCCTGTGACAAGTGGGTTGTCCCAAAGATCAGTGTTGAGTTCTCTGTCATTCATTATTCATGTAAATGATTTGAATATACATGTTCATGACACGATTAGCAAGTTTGCCATTGATGCTGAATTGGGGGTCATCTTGATAGTGAAGAGGTTACAATGGATTTGAAAGAGATCTTGATCAACTAGAGAGATGGGATGAGGAATGCCCAGTGGATTTCAGTTTAGTTAATTGTGAGGTGATGCGTTTTGAGCAGTCAAACCAGAGTAGGACTTGCACAATGAATGGCAGGGTACTGACAAATGTTGCAGAATAGAGGGACCTGGCATGGGGTGTGAATAAGGCATTTAGCATGCTGGCCTTCATCAGTCAGGGCATTGAGTTTAGAAGTAGGGACAATATTTTGCAGTTATCGAAGTCATTGATGAGATTGCTCTTGGAGTATTGTATGCAGTTTTGGTCACCCTGCTATAGGAAAGACATTGTTAAGATGGAGTGGGTGCAGGCCTGAAGTAGAGGGCCTGAGTTATGGGAAATCTTTATAGCCAGAGCACAAGAGAATGAGGGGTGACCTCACAGAAGTTTATGAAATCATGAAAGATATGGATAAGGTGGGCAGTCATAGTCTTTTTCCCAGGGCTGGGGAGTCCAAATCTAGAGTGTATCGATACAAGTAGAAGGTAACAATTTAAAAGAAATCTTTACACAGAAGTTAGTGAGTACCTGAAATGAGCTGCCAGAGGATATGGTCGAGGTGGATGCAATTGCAACTTTTAAGAGGCATATCAATAGAGATGTGGAGGGTAGCGGCGTGGAGGGTTACGGGAAAAATTGGACAGCTGGGACTAGCAGGGAGGATGCTATGTTCAGCATGGAACAGTTGAGCTGAAAGTTGAGTTGAACAGTTGAATGCTGCATTACTCTAAGTCTGAGAAAGAGATTTACATGGTGATTTCTATAATCTATGTTAAAGGGAATTTGTTTTCATTTCAGCTGAATTTTCTCCTTTTGCCAAGTTTATTCTGAACAAATGGGTGGGATGTGTTAGCTGCTGCAAGCTTTTTTCCAGTCGTGAATCATTTACTCTTTGGTTGAAGGTGCTTTAGCTTCTCAGCCTTTGAGCTCTGCTTTTAATCACTAAAAGTGGACATTAATTTGTTTAAAATTACAGCATGTGGGTCAATCTATTTCGTGTTGTATGGTGGTGTAACTTGAGGCAGAGTTGTACAGCATAGAAACATACCCTTTGGCCCACACATAATGGATATCCTTACCTGTCCGCATTAATCTCATTTATCTGCATTAGGACTGTACCCTTGTGTATTTTGTCTATTTAGTGTTCTATCTAAATGTTCTTAAACATAGTAATTGTATCTTATTTCAACACCTTCTCTGGCAATGTGTTTGAGTTATCAATTATTTTCTGTAAAAAAACAACTTTCTCTCAGATCCCCTATAAAACATTTTCCTCTCACTTTAAGCTTAAGTCTTCTTGTTTTGGATACTCTTAATACTATGGGGGAAGAATTTTAGACCCTATCTTTGCTTCTCAGAATTTTATATACTTACATTAGATCACACTCCTCTACTTCCTTTGCACCTGGGAAAACAAGCCCAGCCTGTCAATTTTTTCCTCATAACTGAAGACAGTATCCTGGAGAATCTTCTCTGTACTGTCTCCAATACAATCACATTCTTCTCATGGTGGGGACGAGATCTGCTTGCGATACTAAGTATACTTTAATCACTGTTGTGTAAAGTTGCAATATAAAATCTCAACTAGATTCCACCTCCATGCGATTGATATCCTGCTGTAGGTTTAGACAAACTTCCTCACCATCCACAGCACCACCAATTTTCTTGTCATCTGCAAAATTTTTAATCATACCTACTGCATTTGCATCCAAATCATGGGTGTATATAGCAAAGGACCAGCACTGATTTCTGTAGTCAGACTTTCAACCAGAAAAGCAGGCATCCATACTACCCACTGTCTCCTATCACCAAAACAATTTTGGATCCACTTAACCAGATTGTCTCTGATCCCATGTGCCTTAACCTTCTGCACCAGACTGCAGTGAAGGACGTTGTTACATGCTCACTAAAGTAATTTGTGGATTCCAATTTCAACTGCTCCTAATTTTAAATTATTTAAAAAGTTATAAATTCAGAATATTCCAAAGATGATATAAATTATATATCTAAAATATGCTTTCATCGAATTCTGTAGTTTTTATTTAACTGAAGCCTTAAATCACTTTTAACATATGGCTCTGCATTAAACATTCAGTTAAGCTTCCAGTTACATATTTTAGTGTTTTTGTAAATTCAGAAGTTTTAGTCAGAAGTTTGGAGATTTAATTAACACAGGCAAGTGAGATTTGTACAGATAGGCATAATGGTTAACAGAGACACAGTGGGCTGAAAGCCCTGTTTTTATTACTGTAAAAGTCCATGACTGTATATATCCTTGATATGTAAACCATTTAAATCCATACACTACATTGCATTGTTACAAGTTAAATGTACCATTTAATTCATCAGAATCTGTTGCAACTTTTCAGTGGGTGGAGGATTTTTTTTACTTTCATTTGCATGAGTAGAACAATAGCTTTTGTTCCTGCTCTCAACCTAATGTAGGTTTTGCAGGTTAAATAATAAACCTGCAAAACCTACCTGTAACATCTAACTCTGCTGCTACAAAATTGAAAATAGTATCAAAACATAAATCAGTTTTAGTATTAGTTGTCACTGAAGTACAATTGATGTAACTTTAGCTTTGATACTACTAAATATGTTTAAAATTAAAATATCAGCTAGCTGTTTTGTACTTTAGCAGCAGCCTGTTAAAAGCAAACACCTTTGGGGAATTCACAAGGTAGTGAAAGCCACTGGGGTCTTTTTGGTCTTTACTGTGTTTGTGTCTGGTCATGCTGTCTTTCTGAATGACGTGTCTTCCTGTGGCACAAAACTGATTGAGGATGACTGGTTCTTTCCTGGCTGCTCTGATCCAGCTTTGGTCTCAGGACAGCAGGAGCTGGAGGAGGAACTGGGGGATCTTCGAAGACTAGGACAGAATCAAGGAAGGAGGAAACGGACTGCAGATGCCCAAAAGCTTGAGGTATTGATGATTTTGACAGAGACTTCTTGTACATCAGTATGAAGTTTTATGTTCGAGTTAGTTTGACATTTTGTGACATTATTAACTTTAGTTTTGCAAAGATTGAATTAAGATATATTTTTGTTATACGTTTGGTAATTTTGAGTAAGTAAATCTAAACTAAGACTTGTGAAAATGAAAAAGTTTTAAGCTAAGTTTTAACTGCCATTAAAGTAAGATGTCTGGCATTGTATCAAACATGTTCAATTCTTAATATAACAGTTAAAATAACATGTAAAAGAAACAAATAAACTTCTAGAAATCATTATCACATCTGCAAAGTCCATCAATGTTTGATTGTCGTAATTGAACCAAATTTGCCCCTTTATATTATAAATATTGAATAATTATCAGAGCCAGTATGCACATGATGGGCCATGTGATGGCCCTCTGGTGCTGCGACAATATAATCAATTCTCACTCTCAATCATCCTGTTTGGTGTGGATAGTCGCTGAATTCCTTTCACTGTGCATCTTATTTGTGTCTGTAAATATTGATAATGTGCAGATAACTTTTTTCAAGAGTAGAAATTAAAAAGCATGAAACAAAATTGGTAGAAATCTTTTGTTTGATACCAAATGACCATATTTGGAAAGTTTGAAGTGCTGACAAGTCAACAAGTTTGTTGCTCTGTGGTAAACAGTTTTTGTAAATTTATCTACACAGAACTAAGTGTGGTTTTTTTATGATGTAGGATGATTATGAATATGAAGAGAAGCAGCACTTCGAAGAGTCCAACATGAATACGGATCAGAATGATGCAAATGAAGGGGAGAATTTGGGAGGTTTGTGGCCAGAGTACAGTTCCCATCATACAGGTGTGATACCTGCTAGGCAGTTATTGAAAGCATGCACATTATGTGAATTTTGTCATGCTTTAAAAATTCTTCCTATTTTAAATAACCCAGTTTGTTTATTGGCACTTTTCTAACCCCTGTCAGCATTGTTTGGATTTTTGCTTCTCCTTCTCTCTAAATTGTCCTGCTGAGCAATTTACAATTATAAGCACGTGCATGCTGGAAGAACTGGCTAGCTATCTTTCCATGGTATCATCTGCACCATTTAAAAAAATTATTTATCCATTTATGGGATGTGGGCATTGCCAGCTAAGCCAGCATTTATTGCCCATTCCTAGTTGCCCTTGAGAAGGTAGTGATGAGATGCCTCTTGAACCGCTGCAGTCCCTGAGGTATGGGTACACCCACAGTTTTGTTAGGGAGGGACCTCCATGATTTTGACCCAGCGACAATGAAGGAGTGGCGATATGTTTCCAACACGATGATGAGTGAATTGCCTTTATATTAGGAACCAAAATGACTTTGAATCCCCAAGGCAGAGGAATTTAGAATGAATTGACAACTGACTGTTGCATTTATGCTCAGTTGGTACAAAACTGAAGGCTGAATGTGGAGCGGACATTTCTTCCCGTGGGAAAATATAGAATGTGGAGTCATTCTAACCCGAACCCCTCCGTGAACCATTGTGGATACTCCACATCAAAACCGTATTCCCAACCCTAACCACAGGACCCATCAACCCAAGGCAAAGTCTCCATTCGGACACACCCACCATAACTTCAACTGACACCAATAATCCCAACTGTACCCCCAAATCTTGACTGCATCCTCTAACCCAAAGCACTCCCATCAACCCTGGGCAAGTCTCCATTAACAATGAGCATTCCCACCAAACAGCTCCTGACCCTTAGCAATACCCCTGACCCCAAAGTTTTCACCCTCAACTCACCCTGTACACACCAACATGTAACAATATCTGGCACCCCCTTCCACTCTTAATGGGATAAATGATTAATACAGATAAATTCCAAGAAAGCCAGGTGGAGTTGGACCAGGTTAATAAAGGTGTGGGCCATTCCAAAGTGGCAGGGTCGACAAACACGAGGGATAATTTTCCCACTGCCTGCATATTAACACCCTCACCTTCCCCTTTAAGAAGCAGGTGAGGTAGATTACTTTCAGCAGGTCTTTTCCTCGAAAGGAATTGGGTGCAGCCTCTGAATATTTTAAAGACTGGTTGGGTGATTCTTGATAAGCATGGGAGTGAGAGACTAATGAGTGTAGGCAAGAATGCTGAGCGGAACTCAAAATTAGATCATCCATGATCTGAATGAATAACTAAGCAGGTATGAGAAATCAAATGGCCTACACTTCCTGTGTACTTGATGTCAAATAATCTGAACTATCTGCTTGGCTATCTTGGGCTCCATCATTGTTTGTTGTCAGTATATCCCAAATAATCCTAGTCTCAGGTACTTAACACTATATTTTCTCCACCATTCTTCAGCCTTTTCAGCTCTTATTGAAAAACTAATCCTACTTTGCCCAATGTTTCCTCAGCTTCCTCATGTCTGTTCATCTTCCCCCTGTTTACTATCAAATGACATCCACTGAGTCAAAAAAAATCTTACTTCAATCCTCTCATGTACAATCCTCCACTTCCTTTCTTATCCAAATCTATGATCTTCGAAGGAGAAATTGTGACAGTTTGTAAGGATCAATGATCTTTTATCGGAACTGAAACTTGCCCAATAAAAGATAATTAACCAGTTGCATTAACTTTTGTTTTAGTCTTTCTCCAAACATGCTACCTGACTGAGTGAATCTCACAGTATTACTGTTTTTACTTTGGAGTGCTGGCATCTAAATTAATTTGAACTTATTTCACGATCTCTTTTCCCCGTCAGTGTTGTCTCCATCACCCTTCAACTGTTAATTTTTTGGTCCAGATTTTTCTTGTTACAGCTATTTTCCTGCAAAGAGATTCTTTACTCATTTCTTTGTTTCACGTCATACCCTTCTTGCTTTCCTTCAGCTTATTCCTCTCCTTCAAGCAGGAAAAAATAAAAGGCTTTGTCTCTAAAATTTGTGAAGTATCTACACCTGGTGCTCAGTGCAGGGTCACTTAGCAGTTTCACACAGGCACTAGGCTTATAAAAGGCATTGCATTAATATTAGCAATTATTTTAGGCTGCTTGTCTGTGATTGAGCCATGTGTGACTAGTTCAGAGTTTTAGATGTGTAACCTGAAATCATTTAGTTTATAGACTTAATGAAGACTGAATTTTTCTTTCAGCATTGATCAATTGCTGCCAGTCATTCATTACACTTAAAATTGCTCTCAAAGTTGCTATGGGATTTGCATTGAAATTTGCTGGAATTTAGAACCAAATATCTGTACGTGCCTTTGGGATCCCATAATTGGCAAACAACCAATTTGAAGAATTCTAAATATTGAGTTTATAAATTGTAAAATATGGTACAAAAATTGAAATTAAGGGAGAAAAGGATTCAGGAAGAAATGAAAGATAAAAGAAAAAGGTTTTTTTAAACCTTACTTCCAATCTCTACCTGAAATGTAAAGGACAGAGATGAACAGTAATTTGGATTTGGTGTCTTTTTTTTGTTCACTGGACTGGACAAATGCCAGTTCTGTCTGTCAAATTTCGATTTTCTCTGTCCTTCATGTATGTACTATAATTTTGCCCCTCTATGCATTTGAATAGAGGGTATCTAGGGAGAGAGTATTGGAGTAGAAGAGCAGCTTGGAAGGCAGCTTCCTGATCTCTGTGTTTAAGTCTGTGGAAGTTATGGTTTAAGTTTATACGTGAATGACAAACAATGCTGATGGTGTGGAACATTGATTCTGCAGCAAAATCCGGAGCAAAGACTTACAATAAATAGAAAAAACTTAACATATTGTAGTTAACAACCTTCAAATGTTTTTACTAAATTGAAGATGGCATTCAATTTAGTTTTCGTTTCAACAGCTTTGCAAAATCACATTTATAATTATTCAGGATTGAGGGCAGTTGTTGCAGAGTTGGAAATGGAGCGGAACAGGCTGCAAGAGCAAATCTTAGTCTTGGAAGAGCGCTGTCAGGACTTGGAGGACAGAGCACAGCTCCGTTCCAGAGTAGAATTCCATCAGGTAAGGGTGATTGTTTAGAGCAGCTTAACATAAGAATTGTTAACAGTTGTGTTAATAGCAACAGTTGTGTTAATAGCAGCCAGAATTGAATAAAATTTTGGAAATAGTTTAATAGCAACTAAACTACTGATATGTTTAGAATAATGGTTCATTGTGTTTGACAGGTAGCAATTTCAGGTTATTCTTTGTAATGAGATCACATGTTTTTATTTAAATTGCAAGCTCTGTCACTTATTTAAATTGCTAACTAGAATTGGTTAAACCTATTTTTGTTCAGTTCTAATTGTGCTATTCTGGAGAAATTTGGTTCCCAGGACTTGGAGGATAGTTGATTAATCTGTGTCATGTATCCATGGTGAAGATGAGGACAGGAGAAAAGGGAGGCCAAACTGCCTCCACCTCTTGGATCATGTCTGATTTTTCCATCTGGATGCTATTTCTGCGCAGTTCTCATGTTGTTTGATTTTCTTAATATCCAAAATTCCACCTTTTTCTGTTTTGAATCATCTTGGTGAATGACCCTTTCCAGTTCTTGAGGTGGAGAATTCCAATGATTCACCACTTTCTCGGAGAAGAAATTCTCTTTATCATAATTACAAATTATAAATGTTATTCTAACACTTCCATTTTATCTGGCCTTCTAAAGCAGGGGTTCCCAAACTTTATTTTATGCCATAGACCCTTACCATTAACTGAGGGGTCTGTGGACCCTAGGTTGGGAACCCCTTTTCTAAAGGTTTTTTCATTCCAGTCCTGATGAAGGGTTTCGACCCAAAACATTGCCTGGCCTGCTGAGTTCCTCCAGCATTTTGTGTGTGTTGCCCTGTTCTAAAAGTTTCTTATTACAATATACAGTAGTTCTCAGATCAAAACTTTTAGGTTAAGCCTCGAGGTTTGAACTTTTGAATTATGTTAAAAACTTTTGAATGCACAATAAAACGAAAATTCAAGGATCTTGAAACAAAGCCTTTTAATACAGGTGGCCTTTGGTGTCAATGAAGAAAGGCAACTACTGAGGGCTCCCCAGGTGTGTGTTTGCCCATAGTCACTTTGGAGGTGAAAAGCAACTGCTACAGTGTGTTGTTAGTTGTGTTTTATTGGGTTTGATTTACGTGTGTGTGTGTGTTTAGATATTTTTAATCCTAAGGTTTGCTTAATTGTAACTGAGTTGTGTTAAGCATTAGGCAAACAAAATAACACTAGGGAATTACAACTTTCGGTGATGGGGATATACAAAAGGTAGTAAAGATTACATAATGCACACCTGAGACTATAAATTTACAGAAGTAATCAGTAAAATTTTCACGACATTGAGTGTAGGCCTACTCAAATCAAAAATGACCTATTTTCAAATACAATTTCTGTTCTTGTGTAGAAAACAAGTCAATGTTAGATAGAGAATTCAGCAGGAAATAAATTGAAATTTTGAATAAGCTTGAGGAAAGGTAGGCTTAAACTGTTCTTAGAAATGTCAAGTTTGGGTTAACATTTCATAATTATTCTTACAAAATCACCTTTTGAGGAAACTTGGCAAAAATTTACTTAATAAAACTGATGAAATTATTTATTGAATGTGTGCGAGATGTGAGACTTTTCAAATGCAGTTTGAGGAGTTAACTTAATGGTGTTGTGCACTACTGTGCAATGCCCCGCCTCTTGGGGTCAGGTGTGCATTATATAGTCCTAACAGAATGTATCTGGGATGGGTCGATTACTTAACAACTTGCAAGTACTATCGTCGTGATACTTTATTGGTTTTCATGGAAATAATTGTTCATTTCTCATCTAGTTGTATGAATATAACATCAGGTAGGTGCTGCTTGTGTTGTACACAGTGTTCCTAAAGTCAAAGTCCTTTCAAAGATCTAGTTGCTCAAAGCTGCTCATTACTGAACCTGTTGCCTCAAAAAGTGCATTTATTGAAAAGGTTAATCAAAATCTTTTTTGGGGGAAGCAGGTGATAACGCTTAAAGCTTTGACAGTTGTCGACATGACCATTGGTTAAGCAGTTCAACTCAAGGTGAACAAAGGACCAAAATTGGTTAAATAGAAATGTCCCTGAGAATTTTGGAGTTGGAGGAGTTTGCAGAGTAGGAAGAGCTGAGAGGTGGAAAGGTTTGAAAACTAGGGCATTATTTAACCAGTAGGTAACATTGATCAACAAGTATAAAGGCTGATGTATCTTTGTTTGGGGCGTGTGATTATTAGTCCAAGTTGAAGGGGAAGGTTATTAGATAGGACTATGCTTTTATATATTTTCAGAGATGCATTCGCTTGAGAATTATATGTTGGGAGCGGGCAGAAAGGGGAACTTAAAAAATGAGTGAGCACGGAAAAGAAGTATTGTAGGCATTCTGGCTGCTTGATAAGAATGAAGCCTAGTGAGTGACATAATATATGACAATGAGGGTGTATCAGAGAGATAAGATTCGTATCAGGTTTCAGAATTACTGGCTTCAAAGATTCGAATTCACTTCAGAAATTAGAATTGCTTTGCCATAATTATAAATGATGCCATTAGAGATGTTGTTGAGAAGAGCTTACTGCTGTTCCTGGGGAAGAATCCTGATTGGAAGCATTCATGCAAGGAAAGGTTGGTTGGAAATAGGTTGGTCATTTGCAAAAACAGGTGGAGGGTGTGGAGTGCATTGGTCTCATCTTTGACCCTTTGTCAAAGAGAGTAATAACACAAAAGGCTAGGAGTCCAGCAATGAATAATACTTCATATTTAATTGTTTCATTAATTATGTGACTTCTGTGCAAGTGGTTTTGAGAAGATTTA
The DNA here is from genome assembly GCF_963921235.1 of Mobula hypostoma. Lineage (NCBI taxonomy): Eukaryota > Metazoa > Chordata > Chondrichthyes > Myliobatiformes > Myliobatidae > Mobula > Mobula hypostoma. The sequence continues at coordinate 11,800,372 of NC_086107.1, forward strand.
ATCTCTTGGTGAGCATGCTACAGAATAAGCACGGTCCATAATTAACCATTAGATGAAGTAAATCATTCATGTGTTTCTGACCAAAGATAAATCCCATGTATAAGATTTGGGGCAAATTAAACTATCCAGATACGACAGCATACTTTTCCTGATTGGGAGTGCCAGTGGAACATCAACTATACCATTCTTTTAAATTGCTACCACTTTTATTTACTTGTTTCCAGCTGTATATCATCATCTTTGTGTGCAGTGCCGTATGACGTGGGCGATCATGGTCCCTTGATCATGATTGTTCTTGGCATATTTTCTAAAGAAGTGGTTTGCCATTGCCACCTTCTGGGCAATATCTTTACCAGATGGGTGATCTCAGCCATTATCAATATTCTTCAGAAATTGTCTGTCTGGCGTAACCAGGATTTGTGATACGCATTAGCTGCTTATACGACCATCCATCGTCTGCTCCCATGGCTTCACGTGACCCTGATCAGAGGCTAAGCAGGTGCTCCACCTTGCCCAAGGGTGACCTGCAGCTAGTGGATGGTAGTAGGGGAAAAAGGGCCTGGTCATCACCAAACCTATTTTTCATAGCAGTAACTTTGTAGCCTGCTGCTGAATGATGATGTTGGTGTAAACTGTACTACTGAAGAGAGCCATTCATATGTTTACCATTCTAGTAATGGTCTTGTTTTGATGATGGACATCAGTATCATTAAACAGGCATTGACCTTCGGTCAGAGAGTGACCCTCTTTGCTATGACATGTTATGCTCATGGAAGTCAAAACCTTTGCTGTATTGAAAATAAATGTGATAAGGTTCCTTAAAATTGGAATCATATTGTATGCTCGATGCTTTGTAAGGAAAAAAACCTTCTTTGTTCACTTATCCTCTGCATGAGCTTGTTGAGGAAATGCCTGTAACAGTTAATATAACGTAGCAGTTAACATGCTTTACAGTGTCTGTGACTGGAAGATCAGGGTTCAGTTGCAATCACTGTAAGGAGTTTGTACATTCTCCCTGTGTCTCCGTGGGTTTCCTCCGGGTGCTCCAGTTTCCTCTCACATTCTATAGATGCAAGAGTTAGGCATGCAATGCTGGCACCGGAAGCATGGTGACACTTGTGGGCTGCATTTCATGTTTTGATGTACATGTGACAGATAAAGCCAATCTTTAACCTTTAGATGAGAGGTCAGACTGCATAGCCAGTATTGCTTGAAAGGAACATATTTAGAATGCAGTGTTTTTAATTAATATTTCTTTGCAACTTTGAAGGAGGCTATTCGGCCCATTCACACTGAACTGGCTCTTAAATGATTAATAGAATTTCTCTGGAACCTATTCTAGTGTTTATCCATCAGCTGCGTCCCAATTTTGCTGCCATCCACCTTGACGAGGGTAGTTTATGTAGCAAACTAACCTAGCAACCTGCAAGTTTTCAGGATGTAGGGGGAAACACGAGCTGTTGGAGAACACCCTTGTGATCACAGGGAGATGGTGCAAAAACTCTGCATTCATAGCACCAGAGTTCAGCAGTGAATCTCAGTCACTGGAACTGTCAGGCAATAGCACTGCTACTGTGCCACCACAGACAGGCATCAATGAATAAAAATAATCAAGGTATTGTGTAGCATTTCCAAAGTTAGGCTGCTTTGTAGTATTGGAATCTTGGGTCATTCTCAAGAATATTGAGGAAGCAGGAGGCTGGTGAGTCAGGTGCCCAAACATTTAGCCTTCATCCTCCGTCAATATACTTATTTTCAGCAAGCTGATGTTCAGAAATACATAGCAAAACGAATAAATATTACCGTATTTATCTAAATTAGGCATGTGATCACCAGAGATAGGAATGGATTTTATGAAAATAGAAGAGAACTGTCTTTGTCATTGTACTTGTGCTTTGGCTTTTGAGATGATACTTATAAATTATTTTTATGTTATTCAAAATAGATGTAGTTTATTCTGCGTAGTGTTGAGTGGTTTCATATGTGCTGATACTCTTCAATTTCATTAAAGGATGGAAGTTCTGACCAATACGATAGATTCAGTCCTATAGCTTTGATATCTTTCCTCACTTTCAGAATAGAACTTAGATGGTAGATTAAATTGTGAGCTTGTCTTTATGCCTCAAGTGTGATATGAAAAAATCTAAATATTTTTTGCAAATCTGCTCTAAATTTTACCTTCCTGATGCAGAATGAAGCTGAAAAGTTGCAGAATCAGCTGTCCCATTTGCGAAGCCAGCAAAGCCGTGATTTTGAACAACACCAACAAATTGTTTCAAGTCTGAATGAACGGTTAAAAGGGTAGGAAAACTTGCCACTGTTTTGTATTGACATGAGAGGAGCAGCAATAAAGCTCAATTTCCATAATTTGAACGTCATTTCTTTTTCTTGGCATTGGAAATCAGTCCCCCATAACATTAGCATTTTGATTGCTCTGTCAGTCAGTTCAAGGGAAACCATACGTCAAGCATTTGTTGAAAAGTGAAGTTCTGAAACTCTTGTATACAGGTACAACAGGATATTTTTGAAATTTTTCCTAATGATATAGGAGACCAGTTAGCTTAGTGAGTTGCCCCTGGCTCATGGAGCAGTTCATAGAGTCATAGAACACTACAGCATAGAAACAGGCCCTTCAGCCTGTCTAGTTCATGTTGAGTTATTACTCTGCTTACTCCTGTCGACCTGAACCCAGACCATTGCCTTCTGTATCTCTCCCATATATTTATCCCTCCAAATTTCTCTTAAGTGGTAAAATCAACTTCGTATCCACCACTTCCACCACATTCCACACTCTCAAGATCATCTGAATAAAGAAATTCCCCCTCATGTTCTCCTTAAATGTTTCACCTTTCACCCCTAACTTATGACTTCTAGTTTCAGTCTCACCCAAACTCTGGATAAATCATGCTTGCATATACCTTATCTTTGCCCCACGTAATTTTGTGTACCTCTATCAAATCTCCCCTCCTTCTCCTTCACTCAACCTTTTTCCTATAACTCAGGTCCTCAAGTCCCAGCAGCATCCTTGTAAATTTTCTCTGCACTCTTTCAATCATATTGATATCCTTCCTGTAAGTACAATGCCTATAAAAAGTATTCACCCCCCCCAGAAGTTTTCATGTTTTATTGTTTTACAATATTGAATCACATTTGACTTTTTTTGACACCGATCAACAGAAAAAGGCTATTTTGTGTCAAAGCGGTTCTGTAAGAAAAAAGGGAGATCTTGCTGGCGTTCTGGTGTGCCAATCCAAAGGTCGTTTTAGTACATGGATGTGAGCGATTTGGAGGTCTGTGGTCCAGGTGTGAGCGATGAGACTGAGCATAATAATAGTTTGGCACAACCTAGAGGGGCCAAAGTGCATGTTTTTGTGTTGCTGTGCCCTATGACTTATTTTATTTTCCTAGGCATGGAGTCATTGTTCATAATATCAGGCTCTCCTCAGCTAAATTTGGCATAAATTGTCTATCATCTTAAAGTATGACATTTGACTGAATCGAAGGTGCTACAGTTTACAACATGTTGAGTTTGAATTATTGCTTTTTATTTGATTCAGTTTTTTTGCTGATAATCATAAAAACATGTTCTCTGGTCACTGATCCACTTATTTTACAGCCTACCCTGATATCAGTACGACTAATCAGGGACTGTGATCCGGTAGGTTGGATTCAAATAACACAGTCCTTGTTTCACGTATTCAAAGGTCATAGTGACATGAGCCATTCTCCATAAAAATTGCAGTGTAATGGTAAAATGAAGAGCTTCTAAGATTACTAGTTTTCCCAGCAGCAGTGATTTCCCATGAATGTTCTTAACAAGGCTAACGTAGTTACAGGGTTTTTTTTAAATACAAATGAGGACGTTTTTCTCCTTCGTCAAATTACTGCAATCATGGAGTTGCACCCCAAAGTTTGGCAGCAATAGCAGTAACTTAGGAAAGAGGGTTGAATATATAAAGTGGGGAATGTGATTAATTTGCTAGATGTGTCAAAGAGCTGGTCGTGGCATGATGGATATGGTATCTGTGCTACTTGATCCTCTTCCATCAAGTAACAAAATAGTTTCTTCTAATTGTTCTGTGCAAATATTTTTTTTATACTTCCATCACGTCTCGCTTAACCATGTCTGTCTTCAGCTTTCCATTTTCCACTCCCCTCAAATGTTGCACATAAACTAATAAAACTTGTACTTGAAAGTGAATGACATTGGTGTTAATTTCTAGACTCAGCGACAGAAAAGACTGTTTGGAAGCTTCACTTGCAGAAAAGGAACGTGTGTTGGCAGAGACTTTAGTAAAGTTGATGCAACTGGATAAATATAAGGAATCCTTGAAAGCCCAAGAGATAACCAGTCAAGACCTTACTGAAAAGCTATTACATGCTGAAGAAGAGGTAAGCATTCCAACATGTTCACGCTGCTTTCCATTCATTTCACTGAAATCAGTTTTCATGAACTGACCATTTTATTTGTCTTTTATAAATCTGTTTTCTTTTTATTTGGGCAAGCTGTTCATATTGCAAATGGAAAAGAAAATCTCATGCATCCTTGAATTTAGCTATGACTTCTAAACTTGCTGTCCTGACTCTGTATCCAACTCACAAAGTCTGCAGGGTCTTGTGTGAGAGATGCTGGTTTGTAAAATTGTGTGCTGCAGTTCCTTCTATTGCATACAAAGCTAGCCCTTCAATAATTTTATGACCTAACAGAACTATTTATTTATTATTGATTAATTGATTGAGATACAGTGCAGAATAGGCCCTTCCAGCCCTTTGAGCCACATCGCCCAGCAATCCCCTGATTTAATCCTAGCCTAATCACGGGACAATTTGCAATGACCACTTAACCCACCAACTGGTATGTCTTTGGAACGTGGCAGAAACTGGAGCACCTGGACACGGGGAGAACCTGCTAACTCCTTACAGACAGAGACGAGAAATGAACCCGTATCGCTGGTACTGTAAAGCGTACATAGTACGCTACCATGCCGCCCCATAATCTTATGTTTGTATTTGCTGTAATTCTTTCAGTATAACGTAAAATTTAACGATAGTTAGGAATCTTTTCTTTTTGTTAGCTGGGTTGTGTAACCAAGAAATGCAGTGCTTTTGAACTGGAGTGTGCTGAACTGAAAAATACAGTCCTGGACCTCATGGAAAAATTATCTTCAAGCAAAGAAAAGGTGAGACATTTTAAAAAAAAAAACAATAGTCATCTATAGTTGTTCTGAATAGAATTATCAGGGTGATGGATGAAGGGAAGGGATCTAAATGGATAGTTCTATCACATAACCAATAGACTGTGGGCATAGAGACATCCTATGAGTTAAGAGTTGTGAAGCTATTCTCTGATTTATCATGGTGGATGATTGCATATTTTTTAATGTGGATATGTTATTTGTAGTCCGTAACGTATACATTACTCTCTCAACTTTGGTGCCAAACTAGCAGATTTTCCAGACTATTGGATGTTATTTTTCAATATTCTAATAGATTTTATTTACTCACTTTTTTTATCTGGGTAGCTTTAAAGGGAGTGTAGCCAGCAGAACCCTGTGGGTAGGAAAGGAATGTGAGAACTGGGGCCCTGACAAACAGAAAAGGAAATAACATAATTTGCTGAGCCCTCAAGATTTCCATATAGTTGGAAAGGGGGATTATTGGATTATTACTGCTTTGAGAAATGATCACAGCAGACAACCCCTCTGTTACGGAAATGGGTTGCCTTCCTAGGAAACCATATTGTGATATTCCTAATGCGAAGCTACATTATCTGCTCAATTGTCAAGGAACACGAGTTGAAATAAAAGGTTTTTATTTAATTGCATATTTTTCCACATGGTATTTTCGCCCACAGAACTGTCGCTCACTGGATATTTCTTTTAATTTTGCACCACTCTCTGTAAACTCTAGAGACTATTGTTGTGCTTGAAAATCCCAGGAGGTTAGAAGTTTTTGAGATACTCAAGCCACCCCCTCTGGCACCAACAATCATTCCACAGTCAAAATCACTTAGATCACATTTCTTCCCTATTCTGATGTTTAGTCTGAGCAACAACTGAACCTCTTGACCGTTTGCATGTTTTATGCATTGAGTTGCTGCCATATGATTGGTTGATTAAATATTTGCATTAACAAGCAGCTGTACAGATGTACCTAATAAAGTGGCTGTTGAATATAGTTTCTATGATATGAAACAATTACAAGTTCATTGTATAGCATTCTTGACTGCACTGAATCCTAATGGGATACGAGGTATTGCTCCTCCAACCTGAGAGTGACATCATAGTGACAGTAGAGGAAGCCATGGACTGACATGTTGAAGACCCATTCTGACATGTCAATCCATGGCTTCCTCCACTCTGGTGATGAGGCCACTCTCAGGTTGGAGGAGCAACACCTTGTATTCCATCAGGGTAGTCTCCAACGTGATAACATGAAAATCGATTTCTGTAACATTCAGTAATCACTATTTTTTTCCCCAATTCCAATCAATTACCCTTTTTAGTTGGATGTAAAAAGCACAGATTCCCAAACCTGTGTGAATTTGCGATATTATAAACCACAACTGAACATAAACATCTTCCTTTGTGATATCCAGGTACAGAAACAGGAAGCTGAGGTAGAAGTTCTATGCCAGGATCTGGAACAGACAAATGATGAGCTGGAACGACTTAATTCAAGTCACTTGGAGGAGAGATCCCGTCTTATTGCTGACCTACAAAGATGTGAAAGAGAGATTGACATTCTTAAGGAAGTCATTGTGGAGAAGGAGCAGGAAAATACTGCTCTTTCTAAGAGAATGATGGAATATTCAGAGGAGAATATTACATTAAAGGAGGAAAATAGATATAAAGAGCAGGAGAATGGAGAACTCCAAGCAGCCTTAGTTAAGGTTGAAAGGGAAATAATGTTGCTGAAGGAGACTCGGTCTGCTGATGAACAGAGCATGAGTAACAACCTTTCTTCATTAGTTGATCAGCTTTCTAGTATGGAGTCTGAATTGCATAAAGCAAAAAGTGAAATTGAGGCCAAGGAGAAAGAGATTGTGGTTTTAATGAAGCAGATTGGAGAAAACGATGATACAATTCATGATTTGCACTCAGAGTTACAGAAACAGGACATGTTAAATCAAGCTCATCTTGCTGAATGTGGACCTCGGATATTGACACTGGAAAACAAGGTTGCTGTGGCCACCAAGGAACTTCAGGAAACGACTGCTGCAAACCAGAAAGAAATTGAAAAACTGAAGGTTCGGTTGGCTGACAGTAGTTCAGCAAAAGAAAAACTTGACAGTTCCCTCCAAGAGAAAGAGGAAAAAGAACAATGCCTAGAGAATGAATTGAAAGCTTTGAAAAACCAGTGTAATAACCTAATAGCTGAGAATATTGGAAAATCAGAGGAGCTTGGCAAACTATCCAAACAACTTGCTGAACACAAAGAAGAAACTGAAGGGAAATTACAGGAAAGGCTGGCTATTGTTGCTGCTTTAGAGCAAAAGCTTCAGGGGGTTGATGAAGCAAATTCTCGATTAATGCTTGAAGTACGGACTAAAGGAAGTGAAAGGGAAGACTTAAAGAGGCAGATGGACGAGATGAGCAAATTGGTTACTGACTTGCAAAACCAAGCAAAAGCACTTGATGTAGCAAATGTACAATTGCAGGCAACAGTGGATGATCAAGTTCGGAACCTTACAGAGCAAGTGAACCTCATAAGAGAGTTAGAAGATAATGCTGTTAATACTTTAAAGATCAACTCCAGTTTGGAGTGTAGTATAAAAGATATGTCTGTTGAAAATGAAAACCTCAAGACCCTCCTAAATGATAAGGAAGATCAACTATCGAAGCAAAAAGATGTTGTGCAGCAGTTAGAGAATAAAATGGCAGCTGAAGCAGAGCTGGTTTTACAACACTCAAGCACAATCTCGCAGTTGCAAGAAGAAAAAGAAGCTTTAACTGCAAAGTTAGAGCTTTTAAAATCTTTGGAGGAAAATAAATCCATGGTGGAAAAGCAGTTGCATGAAAAGATAAATGAATGTTACATTCTAAAAGATAAAATTATAGAGCATGAACAAACCACAGAACAGCTCCAAGGGCAAATGCAGTCTGCAACAGCACAGCTTGAACAACTGCAGCTTTCAAACCGTGAAAAGGAGGTAGCACTGAGCAATAAAAATGCTGAATGTACTTCGCTCCAAAACCAACAGCGCAAGGGGCAAGAGGAGGTGATGGAGTTACAAAATCAAGTTCAAGTACTCGGTACTGAGCTTGGGAACAAGGATGTGGCTTTGAATGAAAAGTTGGCTGAATTGGATGGCTTGCATGAGGTTTTAAGTCAGCACCAGCTTACTACTAAAAGCTTAGAAGGTCAATTGCAACAATTGACAGAAGAAGGTGAAAATCTCAGGCAGCGGTTAATTGATAAAGAATCACTCCTAAGTATTAAGTCTGATGAAAGCGATCAACTGCAGAGACAACTTGACCAGAAAACTGCTGAGGTTGTGTTGCTGCAGAAGCAAATGGATGCACTAAATGTTGACAGCGAACGTCTTCAGAATGAGAATAAAGAACTTCAGACATCTTTAAGTCAGCAGGCTACTGAGCATAGTCTGCTGCAGAGAAAGGTGAATGAACATGAACTAGCAACAAACCTTGTCTGGGACCAGACACAGGCACTCAGCACGGAGAATTGTAGGCTTAAAGTGGAACTTGAAGAGTTGAAGTCTACAGTCCAGAGTAAAGTTGGTGAGGCTGCAAACCTTCAGGATCTGTTGTCACAAAAAGAGGAGATGATCACCTCATTGAACAAAGAAGTCAGTGAGTTAAGTACTGCCTCTGCAAAGCTTGCCTTGGAACTTGAAGAGAAGCAGACATCATTGAACCAGCAAGGAATATTATTGCAGCAGGTCCAAGCCAAAACTTTGCAAAGTGAAGAGCAGTTGGGCCAATATTTGCAGTTAATTTCAGGTTTGCAACATCAGGAGCAAGTTCTGGTGACTGAAGCCAATCAGCTCAAGCTGTCTCTGCAAGAGAAAGAAAAAGCCCTGCAACAGCAGAGAGATGAGCTTGGACAGCTCCAGAAAATAGCTGCTGAACACCATGCACTGGAAATGCAATCCCTGGAAAATATGGAAATCATTTCTAAACTGCAAAGCCAAATCCAGGACTTGACCTATAAATCTCATGAACTGGAGTGTAACATTGAGCAAAGAGACTTGCTGCTGGCCAGTAAAGTTGAAGATTGTGTCAAGCTCAAAACGGTGCATTCCGAAATGGATGATACTGTTTGTCAACTTCGAGAACAACTGGCTGCTGCTAGATCTGAAGCAGATGTACTGAAAAGTGTCATTAAGGAAAAGGAGTTGTCTCTTTCGCAGTTCAAGGAGAGTGCTGCAGCCAGCAAAGAAGAATTAATGTCAAAGATGGAGGTAAAAGAAACTCAAAATGAAGCACTCCATCAAAAGTGCATTCATCTTGAGCATTCATTCTCACAATTAAATAATCAGGTAAATGAGCAGAACTCTGAACTGAATCAACTGAGAGAAACTATTGCACAAAAGGAAGCTTCCATTTTGGAACAGAGCAAACTTGTCAAGAGGCTGGAAGACAAAGTGAGTGAGAGGGATTTGTTGAAATCTCAATTCAATGAAAGCACAGAGCTAGTTTCTGAACTCCAGAGGCAGGTACAGCATGTACTTGCTGATTCAAAGAAACAGGAGCAGTCACTGCTGGAGAAGGAAACTGCTTTTAGCCACCTGCAGGAGAGGTTCGCTGTGCAATCGGAGCAGTTCAAGGACCTTAGCAGGGAGCTCAGCAGGAAGAATGAGGAAATAGCAGGACTTCAAACAATACTTAGTGAAAAGGATGTCATCATTCAAACCTCAGAGTGTAACAGCAATACCTTGGTGGCTGAAATTGAGTCAATAAAAGAGGAACTTCAAAAGAATCGTGCATCATTAAATGATTGTGAGAATATCTTGAAGCACAAAGAGGAAATGATTACTGTCAATCAAAAGAATGTGGACAGCCAGATTGCAGTTCTAAATGCACAAATCCTCCAATATAAGGAAGTTATACAACAACTTGAGGTGGCTAACCAGGATCTGAAGCAAAATGATATTATTGTTCAGAATAAGTATTTGGAGCAGACACAGCACATTGAGAGCCTTGAGTCGCAACTGAAGACTTTGAATGAAAAGTCAATACAAGAGCATCAAGAAAAAGTGATAAAAATTGAAAATCTTCTCCAGCAGTGTGATCAACTCAGGAAAGAAAAGTCAGTGCTGGATCAAGATTTGAAGACAGTGAAAGCAGAGAACGAAGAAATGGATGCCTCCAACCAGAAGCAGTTACAACAAAAATCAGAAGAACTGCAGGTGCTCGAAGAGAAGCTTGTAAGAATGCGCGAGATTAGAGAGGAGCTCGATGTTTCGCAGCATCTGAAGGATGACAATGAACGTCTTCAGAAACAGGTCAGTCTTAAATCAGAGGAAATTTTAAAACTGCAATTTGAAGTTCAAAAATTAGAGCAAAGTCTAATGGAATCAGAAAGAAAGTGCTTGGCAGAATTGAATAAAGAAACTGAGCAAAATAGTCTGCTGACTGAAAAATTAAGCTTTTTGGGAAATCAAATAGAGGCAAAAGACGCTAAAATTGACAGCTTGCAAAAGGCTTTAGATAATTTGCAAGACAAGTTTTCTGAACAGTATATGCGATTACAAACCAGTGAACATCAGCTAACAGAACTGACATCCAACTTCACTCAGGAACTTGCTGAAAGACAGTCCAGAATGGATGAATTATCAGCTTTAGTTTCTAGTCATGAAAATGCCATGAGTGATTTAAAGCTTAATCTATCTGGAAGGGAAAAAGAAATTGAGAATTTGAGAAGTAGTATTACTGCAAGTGAGAATACTATTTTGGAAAGTGCAAAAAGCATGGCTGATAAATTAATGTCTTTTGAAGAAGAGAAGCTTTTGCTTCATAATGAGCTCAGCGAAACAAAATTAAGTCATCAACTGGAGCTGGAAAGTTTACAAAGACAAATAGTTGATCTCCAGGATAAACTTCAGGAATCACAAGGTGAGCTCAGAGAAAGGCAGAATAGTTTAGATGATAGTTTCCAACAAAGTCGTTCAACACAGGAACGATTCAGTGCTCTGGAGCAGGAACTGAAAGAGAAATCTCAGCATCTGGAGGATTCCCTGAAGGAAGGGACCAAGCTTTTTGATACTCTGCAAAAGAAAGAACATGAGATACAAACTCTGACTATCCAAATAACACAGCAGCAAGAACTGTTGGCTGCTCTGAGTCAACAGCTGAGGGAGAAGGATGCTTCCACAATTCAGCTTTCAGAATCCATTTCAAAGGAAGTGGTTCAAGCAGCAAACAGAGAGAAACAGCTGAATGATGAAATGCAGCAGCTTAAGTTGCAAAATGGTGTCTCTGCTGAGAAGATTGCTAGTTTCACATGTGAACTTGAGGAGTTAAAGAAACAATCGGAAAAGCAAGATATTCTTCTGAAAGCAAAGGAAGACCAGTACCAAGGCATTGTGACTGAAAATGAACAGCTTTATTCAAAGACACAAGCACTAACAAAAGAGAGGGACCAACTCAAGAAGAAGTTCCAGGCTGCACTGTTAACCAGAAGGGATCTGATGAAGAAAGTTGATGTATTACAGCGAAGTGCTACAGCGGATGTAGACAAAAGCAGGCAAATAGAAGAATTGCAGGGTAAATGTAGCATGCTTGAAAGCCAAGTGACGAGTAGTCAGAAGGAGTTTCAGGAGCTTGAAATGCACCTTGAGGTTCTCAAACAACAGCTGCTAGAGAAAGATGGTGATATAAATATTCTTAGTGAGACACTTTCCACGAAAGAAACATTCATAGAACAATTACAGAAAAATGCAAGTCAGTCTGAAGCAGAGAAAGATGCCCTGTCTGTGGAATTGTTCAAAATTATTCAAGAGAAAGATACTTCGATTGCACAACTCAAATCTGTTTTAACAGAAAAGGAGAAGGCATTTGATGACGAGCGTTATCAATTTAATTCAAACATCAAAGCTCTAAAAACAGCATTATCTAAAATATCAGAATATTCAGATGCAGAATTACCTAACACAAGTGAAGCTCTTGGCAATGGTAGTGGTGGTGTTTCTGAAGTTGTGAATAGGCTAAAGGCACTCAAACAAGAAAAGGAACATCTACAGAAGAAGCTGCAGGCCGCACTTCTGGCTCGGAAGGAAACTATCAGAAAGGCTCAAGAGAAGGATAGGCATCACAAAGAGCAGCTCTCACAACAAAAGGAGGAGTACAACCACATTTCAGAAAAATATTCCACACAGAGCAAAGAGTTAGAGGATATTAAAGAGGAACTGGCTGCAGCCCAAGATGCACATCAAACAAAGCTTACCGAGCTTGAACATAAAAGAGAATTAATAGTGTCTTTGGAAAAGCAGCTACATTCACTCAATAGTTTGCTTAATGATAAAGAACAGATGGTGGAGCAGCTTAAAGTTCAACTTGATGAAGAGGAGAGCAAGATGCTTACACTTGTAAATCAGAATGAAGAAGTTCAGGCCCTTGAGAATAAATTAGCTAATGTGGTTTCCACACTGTCTTTAAAAGAGGCTGGTATGAAAAGCCTTGAAGATGCTAACAACCAGTTACAGCAAGAAAAAGAAGAGTTAATGTCAGAGTTGGAACACCTACAAGTGAGAATTGTTGAGAAGTCAGAAGAGGCAGAAATGCTGAAGCAGTCCATAATCAGTCTGGAGCGACAGCAACAAGAGGAAGAAGAGAGTCAAGCAGCAGAGATTCACCGGCTTCACAATCAGTGCCAGTCTATCCAAGCGGAAGGCAAGGCCCTCAGAATTGCCCTGGAGGAAGCAATGAAAGACAAAGAGAATTACCGTCACTCTTTAGCAAATGAAGCCGAAGATGTGAATTGTCTCAAATCACGGCTGCTGGATTTAAACAATGAAAAAGAAGGTATCCAGGCACAGCTGGCTGCCTTTCAGGTGGAGAATGCAGAGCTCAAAGCAACATTAAAACAGTCTTGGCAGTCTCAAGAGGCAGAGGAGGACAGGGTGTGTGCAACTCAGTTACTAGCTGTGCAGTCTGAGCTTGAGAAAGTGCACGAGAATTTACTAGAGCGAGAGAGCACCATAAAGGTATTAGAAGGTACATTGTCTGAAAAGGAAAAGCTTGTTGATGAGCTACAGTTGCAAGTACAGAAACAATCTATATTTTATGAAACACAAAGTGAACGAGCAAAGTCTTGTAGCAATGAAGTTCACCAGAGGTCAGCAGATAGTTCTGAGGAAGGCAAGTCGAAAGAGCTGATGCAGAGAAAGCTGCAAGCAGCACTAATATCTCGGAAAGAGGCTCTGAAAGAAAACAAAACTCTAAAGCATGAAATTAATGTTTTAACATCTGAAAAGGAAGAAATTCTTTCTAAGATTCCTACCCTTGAAAGAAGCTTGGCTGAAATGAAGAGACAACTTAAGCCCTTACAGCAGGCAGCATTAGCACACCAGGAAGAGAAGAGGCGACTTATTTCTGAAGTAGATATTGCATTCGCAGAGAAACGGGATCTAAGTGCTGTCTGTGAAAGTCTAAAGCACACTCTGGAAATTCTAACTCAAGAGAAGCAACAATATTCTGTCCAGCTGGATTCATTGAGAAGTTCCCAGACAGTAGAATTATCAGAGTGGAAGACAAAGCACAATGAATTAAAGCGTGAATATGAATCCCTTTTGCAGTCCTACGAAAACATTAGCAATGAAATGGATAAGATGAGGCAGATAGTTGAGACAACAAGAAAAGAGAAACAAGAGGTGTTTTTCAAGCTTCGTGATGCTGAAGCGGAACGGCAAAGCATCAATCGGCAGCTTGAGGAGGCATGTGATGAAAATGAGAGAGTAAAGGAAAAGATGCGGAAGTTAGCAAAATCCAAACAGCAAAAAGTTCAGGAGCTCGAAGAAGAGATCGAGAGAGTCAATAATGAGTTACAAACTATTGCTGCTGCAAAGCAGAGTCACACAAGCGAATTGTCCACACAATACAATCAGCTCCAGGAAGAATACACATTACTGAAGCAGTCTTATGACAATCTTAAAGCAGCGTTTGAGAAAACCCAGAAAGAGAGAGAACATCTTTTGAATGAATTTAATTCATCCATATCTATCATAGAGCATTGGCAGAGTGAAGGTTCATTTTATCAGTCTGGGTTACCATCACAAGTTGACCACAAGTCCCAGGTCAATGAGTCACAGTCTTCGGAATTGCAATCTCTGGAGAACACGCGTACAGTTGAGAAAGGAGAGGTTTACAACCTGGGGCAAGTAAGACACTCACTGCCTGAGAAGCTTCAACAGTTAGAGCTTTGCCTCAGAGTGGAGACTCGTGAAAAAGGTGAAATAATTACACAACTTGAGCAGGAAATAAAAGCTTGCCAGCAAGAGACTATAAACTTGAATGAAAAAGTCAAAATTTTAGAGGATGACAAATCTCTCCTCCAGGAAGAACTTGAAAATGTCCAGGAAATGTCAGACAAAGTCAAGAATGAGAGAGAGTACCTGGAGGCAGAATTACTAAAAAATGTTGACAAGATTGATCAATTAACTGAAGTACTAAAGACACTTCATATGCAGAAAAATTCACTTGTCAATGAATTAGATTGCTTCAGAGAAGAGAAACATCATTTGATCAAAGAAAGAGAAGCCCAGGAAGTAAAACTGGTGAAAGAGTTTGAGGAACGGCTCCGGTCTGCTCGAAGGGGTAAGACCACATCCAAAGGTGAAACTAAGGAATTGCAAGAATTATTAAAAGAGAAGCACCAGGAAATAATTCAGTTGCAGAAGGACTGCATCAAGTACCAAGAGCTCATTTTGGACTTGGAGCGAGGAGTCAAAACGTCAGAATCTTTCTGTGAAGAAATGGGCAGGAAACTAGAATCTATGACTGCAAAAGCTTCTGAATCAGAAAGACAGGTCAAGCTTGTTCAAGAAGAACTTGCGTTTTACAAAGTCATGCTCTGTGACTCAAGAACTGAAGCCGAAAATGCTCGTATGCAATGTTTAGGATTAACAGAAGATCTGCGGAAGACTGAGGAGAAGACAAAAGCTCAAATTACTGAAAAAGAGAAGGAACTTCTTGAGATTTTGGATCAACAGAAAAAAATTCATCACAAAGAAATGTTGAGTTATCAGGACAAACTGGATATGTTGGAGAGGGACAAAGATAGAGTAGTTGCAGAAATTTTGGAACTGCAAGCTGAAATAAATGGGCGGGATCTCATGATAAAAAAGCTGCGGGATGAGTTGAATAACAATCTGGCTAAACTGGCAGCATTTACCAAGTCCATGTCCTCTCTTCAAGATGACAGAGACAGGATTATTGAAGAGACCAGAAAATGGGAAGCTGGATTCCAAGATACTATCCAAAGTATGGAAAATCGAGTGCAAATGAAAGAAGAAATGTTACAAAAGCTTCATGAGGAGATAAAGGTGAAATCATTCAACCTTCAAGAACTCCAATTCAGAACTTCAAAGCTGGAGCAGACAATAAATGAGCTTAATGTGGGTAGTAAGGATGCTCATGTCAGGCATCAAAGTGAAGTAATTAACCTGAAAGACATTATTCGCCAACATTCAGAAAAAATTGGAGAGCTGGAAGGGTTATTAAAAGACAAAGAGGCAGTCTTATCCAAATTGTCACAGGAAAATAATTACTTAAGCACACAGCTATCTGACATGAGTCAGTCTATGACTGAGTTGAAAGAGACAGAGCAAATTCTGATAAAAGACCTTGCAGCAAAACAGTCTGAGAGTCATCAACTTGAGGCTGATAACGAAAAGTTGTGGGGTGATCTTCAGAAGCAGAGTGCTATTTCCCAGCAGCTGAAGTTAATGTTGAGCAGTAAAGATGCGGAGATCTCAAAGCTTGTTTCATCGAAAGACAGTGAAATTTCTGAGTATGTGGTGGAAATCCAGCAGCAACACAGAAGGCAAGTAGATGATTATGAAAAGAAATTGAAGATTCTGCAACAGGATCACCAGAAAGGAGCCAATGACTTGAAAGAGTTGGAGGTCCAACTTGGAAAGATTAGAGAAGAAAGGGACAAAGCTGTTAGCAAAATGGATGCCTTCACAAAGTCGATGGCCTCCCTGCAAGATGACCGAGATCGTATCTTATCAGAATACACGCAACTAGAACAGCGACATCTGGACATGCTTGGGCAGAAAGATTGCATTATTCAGGAGAGTGCAACTGAAAACAACGAACTGAAGCAAGAAATCAGAAACTTGCTGAATGAGATGGATGACCTTAATTCTGAAAATGCAATGCTTAAAGCACAGTTGGTTAAGCACAGGGAGGAGCTTAACCAGGTCCTATCATTGAAGGATAATCAGTTGAAGGAGCTACTACAAAAACAATTACAACAGATTCAACATCTTGAGCATGAAAAATCCAACTTAGAAGAACAGTGGAAAGCTGCACAAAGTTCCCTGGAAAAAAGTAATGAAAGCCTCAAGTCTGTACAAGAAGAGAATGCACAAATTCTGGAACAATTTTCAGAGTTCAAGGCTGTTGGTTTACAAAGAGAAGAGGATAAATCTGAAGTAAATGAGAGAGAGTTAATTCTTGTGCTTCAACAAAAACTTCAAGCTAAAACTCAAGAATGTGAAGAGCTCAAAAAAGAAGCAAATATTGGAGGAACCAGCTTAAAGGAGCTAGAAAACAAACGTTCTGAAGTCGAAAGTCTGGCTAAATTAAAGGCAGAAGTTAAGATGTCGGTAAATGCTGACGGAAAAGTGCAGGAGCAAACTGAAGAAAAATTGGCAGGATTGTCGTATTCAGTGATCGAACAAAGACTTTTGGATGCCATGAATGAGAACAAGGAGCTAGCTTCTCGAACAGAATCTTTTGAGAAAATGTTGATGGCTCTACAGAGCGAGAGAGACAGACTTCTGGAGGATATTGAGCAACTCAAAATCAGGCAGACAGATGAACTCAAGGTAGAAATAATTTTTTTTCCCTCTCTGCTACTTCAAGCATTGTTTTAGAATTGACTTTAAAGAGAGGTTTTTATTAATTAATGGAAACAAGCTCTTGTTTCAGTGAGTAAAGAGAGCAGAGAGTCATCTCAAGATGGTAAATTTGTAACTGTGAATTGTTATTGATAGGACTTGTCTCTTAGGATAGCATGCTAAGTAAAGATAAACACGAGATTCTGCAGGTGTTGACAGCATTTTATTTGTGTTGCTAAGTAAATAACTTAACATTTTAAGAGTTAGAGTGGATATGGGCAGGGTAAGTTGTAACTTTGATTTAAGTGTCTGTTAAAATTGAATGCTATTTTTTCTTTTCAGGTAAAAGGGTCTGTTAAAGACCAGAAATTAAGGAACAATAATGATTCTTCTGAGATAATGTGGTTCAAAACCAAAGTAGAGGAACTGGAGAAGCTTCTTCAGCAAGCAAAGTTGCAAGAACGCACAGAGCAAGATCTTTCTTCCTGCCAGAATGAATTGGCTGAGCTAAGGTTTGGTCATGCTTACAATGGGATTTCAGTTTGAGTTCAATGCATTTATATTGTGCCATATTGGGGGGAGGAGTCATCACAATAGTGCAACGCTGTTACAACCCAGAGCATTCCGTGCTGTAGCTCCAAATTTTTTTTTAAAAACTACCTACCCTTTATATCTTGGGCAGTGAATCATTTTGAAATGTTAGTGCTGTTAGCAAACACAGCAGTCAGTTACATAGCAACAATCAAACTCTCGGAGAAAGAAACATCAACTAGGGTTGATCAGTTCCACTTTGAATAGTGTTTCTGATGAATTATAGGGTCATAGCTACCATGTAAAAGAACTGATTTACCCAGGTGGAGGCTTGTACTGATGCTGTAGGGATGCCTTCTGTGAGAGTCATTGGACTCTTCAGGGACTCCAGTGTGGTGGTACAAACTTCCTCAGATTTTACTTCGCTTGGGCTACAGGTGAATGTAAAGAAGTTAATTTCCATTAAATTTGACTTAATTGATTTAAATGTGTTGTTGATTTCTAGTGTTTAATTAAGATACTTATTTTTATATTTTAAAAATTCTGCCTGCCACAGTTCCTGAGAACACACTGGATTGTGTAGTGGGGGAGAGTGTTCAAAAGAAACGAGTGGGAGCGGTTAGGACATTCGACCTGCCACAGTTCCCAAGGAGACATTGGATTGCGCATAATTGGGCACTTGGCAGGGGCATTAAAAAGAAATTAGGTTTAAGTGGTGTGGCCATTATGTGAGTGGGGCATTGTTAGATTGGGAAGCTCAGGTTTTGACCCATAGAGGCTTTGGTGAGGAGAGGCTAGTGACTAGCAGTGTTCGACAGGGGTTAGCGTTGGGACAGCTTCTTTTCAGGTTATATGTCAATGGTATGATGGAATTGATGGCTTTGTGGCCAGGTTTGTTGATGGAGGGGCAGGTAGTTTTGAGGAAGCAGGGAACCTGCCAAAGGACTTGGACAGATTAGGAGAATGTACAGAGAAGTGCCAGATGGAATATAGTGTAGGTAAGTATATGATCATGCACTTTGGCACAAGGAATAAAGGCATAGACTATTTTCTTCATGGGGAGAAAATTCAAAAATCAGAGGTGCAAAGGGACTTCTGCATCTATATTCAGGATTCCCTAAAGGTAACTTGCTGGTCGAGTCAGTGGTAAGGAAGGCAAATGCAATGTTAGCAATTATTACAAGAGGACTAGAATATAAAAACTAAGGTGTAATGCTGAGGCTTTATAAGACATTGGTCAGATCGCACTTGGAGTATTGTGATCAGTTTTGGGCTCTTTATCTAAGAAAGGATATGCTGGCATTGGAAAGGATCCAGAAGAGGTTCATGAGAACGATTTCAGGAATTAAAGGATTAATGTATGAGAACCATTTGATGACTCTGGGCGTGTAGTTGCTGGAGTTTAGAAGTATAAGAGAGGAATCTCATTGAAATCTATCAAATATTGAAAGGTGTAAATGGAGTGGATGTGGAGAGGGTTTCCTATAGTGGGTGTGTTTAGGACCAGGGCACAGCCTCAGAATAGAGGGACGTCCATTTAGAACAGAGATGAGGAGGAGTTACTTTAGTCAGAGGGTGGTGAATCTGTGGAGGCTAAACCAATGTGTCTATTTAAGTGGAGGTTGATAGATTTGTGATTACTGAGGGCAGCAAAGATTACAGGGAGAAGGTAGGAGAATGGGTTTGGGACAGATAGGAAATCAGCCATGATGAAATGATGGGGCTGAATGGCCTAATCCTGCTTCTATGTTTTATTTAATTTTAAATTGCATTTTTACTTTTTAATAGTTCACTTATAATGAGTTATGAATGTTAAATGTCAAAGACATTCACAAACACTCAATCTGAATGATTACTTTGGCAGTGGGTAAACCTGGGGCATTACAAGGGTGTGGAGTGTGTCGTCTGTGTTTTGACAATCAGCAAGGGGTTCATGTTCCAACAGAAGATCTAGCTTTGGCTTAGTTCGAGAATGAGCTGCAAGGCAAGTGGTAAGGAAGTGGTTCACTGGTCACTCCATCCCATTCCCAAGCAAAATATCTCTCCCTCTATATTGTCCTGAAATCTCAGCCTAAAATCGAGAGCCACTTGCTGCAGAACGGACCATATGTTAAACATGCTTAACATCTGAGCAAAGTGGAATTCATTATATCAGCTGATCAGCTCCTTAATTACTGATCATGATCAAGCAACACACATAAAAGTTGCTGGTGAACGCAGCAGGCCAGGCAGCATCTCTAGGAAGAGGTGCAGTCGACGTTTCAGGCCGAGACCCTTCGTCAGGACTAACTGAAGTTCAGGCCATCCTGGTACAGGAGATTAGAGTTGTCTGCTGCTCAGTGTTTTTCAAGAGGTGATGGCCAACCCTCTAATGCTGCTGCAGTCTGTGTGATGGAAGTACTTCCACAGCTGTTGGATACCATCCACTTTGAAAGAAAATTGCAGGTGGTGAACTGTAGGTGGAGGAGGCTGTGGGTTTTAGAGATCAGAATTAGGATCACTTTATTGCCAGCATGTGAAACATACCTGAACTGTGGTTTGCTGCCACGCATAAAACCACAGGACAATACCATAATGGACAACGCAACAGCAACTAACAGTTTACAAGACAGTACAATGTAATGCAAAAGCCACGAGTAACCAGCAATGATCAGAATGGTCACATGCGCAAATGTCAATAATCAAACACATAACTGAACATATGAACAGACTCAATAATTATCACAGATCAAGGAGAGCAGGTAAAGCCATTTAAAGGATGTTGTGCAGGGACAGTTACGGTATTATACCTGAGTGGGTTTTGTTGAGAAACTGGATAACTACAGGAAAGAAGCTTCAGAGGTGATGGATGTTTAGCCTCTCCCTGATGGAAATTTGGTGAATGCTAGAGTGGGTGGTGTCAGCAGTAATTTTTCCAGCTCTTTACTCTGGCGATGAATAGAACTTTTAACGTTGGTATCTGACGCCCAGTGATCTCCGCTGAGTGGACCACTCACTGCAACCTGGACTTGGAGAGGGAGGAGGCAGCGGAAAACCAAACAGTGATAGAGGTGGTCACAACACTCCCAGTGATAGCTGAGTAAAAATTCGTCAGGGTACACCCTGAGATGTTAAACTTCCTAAGCTGGTATAGAAAGAACAATCTGCTGTGCTTTCCTAATGATGAGCATAACATACTTGTCCCACTTCAAAGTATTAGTATTGCTAATGGTAATCCCCAGGAATTTGAATCGTCATAGTCATACTTTATTGATCCCAGGGGAAATTGGTTTTCGTTACAGTTGCACAATAAATAATTAAATAGTAATAAAACCCTAAATAATTAAATAATAATATGTAAATTATGCCAGGAAATAAGTCCAGGACCAGCCTATTGGCTCAGGGTGTCTGACCCTCCAAGGGAGGAGTTGTAAAGTTTGATGGCCACAGGCAGGAATGACTTCCTATAACGCTCCGTGTTGCACCTCGGTGGAATGAGTCTCTGGCTGAATGTACTCCTGTGCCCAACCAGTACATTATGTAGTGGATGGGAAACATTGTCCAAGATGGCATGCAATTTGGACAGCATCCTCTTTTCAGACACCACCGTCAGAGAGTCCAGTTCCATCCCCACAACATCACTGGCCTTACGAATGAGTTTGTTGATTCTGTTGGTGTCTGCTACCCTCAGCCTGCTGCCCCAGCACACAACAGCAAACATGATCCCACTGGCCACCACAGACTTGCAGAACATCCTCAGCATCGTCTGGCAGATGTTAAAGGACCTCAGTCTCCTCAGGAAATAGAGACGGCTCTGACCCTTCAGCCTCAGTGTTCTTTGACCAGTCCAGTTTATTGTCAATTCGTATCCCCAGGTATTTGTAATCCTCCACCATGTCCCCACTGACCCCTGGATGGAAACAGGGGTCACCGGTACCTTAGCTCTCCTCAGGTCTACCACTAGCTCCTTAGTCTTTTTCACATTAAGCTGCAGATAATTCTGCTCACACCATGTGACAAAGTTTCGTACCGTAGCCCTGTACTCGGCCTCATCTCCCTTGCTGATGCATCCAATGACTCAACTACGAACACAGCGTGACCATTAATTTCCAAGTGAGTGGGGCAGGTAAGGGGTTATTGGCAGAAGTCACTCCTCATTTCCATTGTCTTGAAAGCATTAAGTTCCAAGTTGTTACGAGCACACCATGCTGTGAGACAGTCTACCCCTCTTAGATAGCAGATCACATCATTATTAGAGATGAGGCCAACTTCAGTCATGTCATCTGTGAAATTTAGGATTTTAATAGATTTGTCTGGAGGTCCAGACATATACATAAAGTGAGAATGGTTGGTGTATTAAAGACTTGGAAAAAGGCTCTTAATGTTAAACTTCGTAATCTTTGCACTCCTGTGATGGAGGCACAGCATGCTTAGGTCTGAATCAATTAGGAATCGTGTCAGTTCTTTGAGTTGTACACTTATCAGATCAATGTTTTGTGGGTAGTGGGTCTCTATTTACCCGGCTTTCAATCTGTTCTGGTAGCCACAGAATTTAATAAACAGTCTCAGATACGTTTCTAATTAGTGGTGAACTGTAGAATCTTGAGAGCAGAGGACTTGGCTGTGGTAATGCTTAGCTTTTCTTTAGCTATTTTTGCTTGTGTTAACCAGAAGTATGTCTGCTCATCGATCAATTATTTGGATAATTAATGGCTCAGAGAATGGTAAGAATTTGGAATTCGGTGGGGTCAGATGATAAGTTGGGTAAGTGTTTGGAAAATAATTTGCAGGGCTCTTGGGTAAGGGCAGGGGAGTGGTACAATTGTCTTGCTCTGCAGTGATGAGTAAATTGAGTATTTTGCTAATCATTCTGCGGTTTGATATTAGTTTTATTTGAAAATTTCAGCTGCTAAACTAAAGAAGATACGAGGCAGCTTTAGCAAGTAAGGTAAAAATCAATCCAAAGGGTTTCTACAGTTATATAAATAGCAAAAGGATAATGAGGGATAAAATTGGTCCCTTAGAGAATCAGATGTGCGGAGCCAAAAGAGATGGGGGAGATTTTGAACAATTTCTTTTCTTCGGTATTCACTAAGGAGAAGGATATTGAATTGTGTAAGGTAAAGGAAGCAAGAAGGGTAGTTATGGAAAGTATGACGATTAAAGAAGAGGAAGTACTGGTGCCTTTAAGGAATATAAAAGTGGATAAGTCTCCGGGTCCGGACAAAATATTTCCTAAGACCTTGAGGGAAGTTAGTGTGGAAATAGCAGGGGCTTTGCCAGAAATATTTCAAATGTCATTAGAAACGGGGATGGTGCCGGAGGATTGGCGTATTACTCATGTGGATCCATTGTTTAAAAAGGGTTCTAAGAGTAAACCTAGCAATTAGCGGCCTGTGAGTTTGACGTCAGTGGTGGGTAAATTGATGGAAAGCATTCTTAAAGATGGTATATGTAATTATCTGGATAGACAGGGTCTGATTAGGAGCAGTCAACATGGATTTGTGCGTGAAAGGTCATGTTTGACAAATCTTATTGAATTTTTTGATGAGGTTACTAGGAAAGTTGATGAGGGTAAAGCGGTGGATGTTGTCTATATGGACTTCAGTAAGGCCTTTGACAAGGTTCCACACAGAAGGTTAGTTAGGAAGGTTCAATCGTTAGGCATTAATATCGAAGTAGTAAAATGGATTCAGCAGTGGCTGGATGGGAGACACCAGAGAATAGTGGTGGATAACTGTGTGTCAGATTGGAGGATGGTGTGTAGCGGTGTGCCTCAGGGATCTGTACTGGGTCCAATGTTGTTTGTCATATATATTAATGATCTGGATGATGGGGTGGTAAATTGGATTGGTAAGTATGCAGATGATACTAAGATAGGTGGCGTTGTGGATAATAAAGTAGGTTTTCAAAGCTTGCAGAGAGATTTAGGCCAGTTAGAAGAGTGGGCTGAAAGATGGCAGATGGAGTTTAATGCTGAATAATGTGAGGTGCTACATTTTGGTAGGACTAATCAAAATAGGACATACATGGTAAATGGTAGGGCATTGAAGAATGCTGTAGAACAGAGGGATCTAGGAATAATGGTGCATAGTTCCCTGAAGGTGGAATCTCATGTGGATAGGGTGGTGAAGAAAGCTTTTGGTATGCTGGCCTTTATTAATCAGAGCATTGAGTATAGGAGTTGGGATGTAATGTTGAAATTGTATAAGGCATTGGTAAGGCCAAATTTGGAGTATTGTGTACAGTTCTGGTCACCGAATTATAGGAAAGATGTCAATAAAATTGAGAGAGTACAGAGGAGGTTTACTAAAATGTTGCCTGGGTTTCATCTCCTAAGTTACAGAGAAAGGTTGAACAAGTTAGGGCTTTATTCTTTGGAGGGTAGAAGGTTGAGAGGGGACTTGATAGAGGTGTTTAAAATTATGAGGGGGATTGATAGAGTTGATGTGGATAGGCTTTTTCCATTGAGAATGGGGAGATTCAAACGAGGACATGAGTTGAGAGTTAAAGGGCAAAAGTTTAAGGGTAACATGAGGGGGAACTTTTTTACTCAGAGAGTGGTAGCTGTGTGGAACGAGCTTCCAGCAGAAGTGGTTGAGGCAGGTTCGATGTTGTCGTTTAAAGTTAAATTGGATAGCTATATGGACAGGAAAGGAATGGAGGGTTATGGACCGAGTGCAGGTCAGTGGGACTAGGTGAGAGTAGGAGTTCGGCACGGACTAGAAGGGCCGAGATGGCCTGTTTCTGTGCTGTAATTGTTATATGTTAAATGTTAAACTCATTCAATATCTGCCCTTTTTTTACTATGCGTATTATTCTTAGCTGCCTTCCAAAAATAACTTTTGTGGCTGAGAATTGGTTAACGTTTTGCAGCAACAGCCTGTTGCTGCTCCTACCTCCTCTACATTGGTGACACATGACACAGGCTGGGTTCTGCTTTGTCGAGCACCTTCGCTCCATCTGCAAAAAGCAGGAGTTCCTAGTGCCCAGCCACTTTAATTCCAGTCTCCATTCCCATTCTGACATGCCGGGCCATTGCTACTGTCGCGATGAGGCCACTCAGGTTGGAGGAGAAACACATCTCATTCTGTCTGAGTAGCCTCCAACCTGATGGAATAAACATCGATTTATTTATTTATTTGGAGATACTGCATGGTAACAGGCCCTTCTGCTGCCCAACTACACCCTTGTGACCAGTTAACCTACTAACCTGTATGTCTTTGGGATGTGGGAGGAAACTGGAGGACCTAGAAGAAACCCACACAGTCACAGGGAGAATGTTCAAACTCCTTACAGGCAGGGGAGGGATTGAACTCAGGTTGCTGGCACTGTAAAGCTTTACGCTAACCACTGCACTACTGTGCCATCCCTAATTTATGTAACCTGGTAAATTTTCCCTCTCCTCCTTCCCTCTTCTTCCATTCCCCACTGTAACTCCCCTCTTCCCTCTTCTCCTCACCTATCCATCTCTTCTCCCTGGCACCTTTCCTCCTTCCCTTTCTTCTATGGTCCACTCTCTCCTCCTATCAGATTCCTCCTCCTTCAGCACTTTACTTTTTCCACCTATCACCTTGCAGCTTCTCACTTCATCCCCCCCTCCCCCACCCACCTGGCTTCATCTATCACCTGTCTGCTTGTACTCCTCCCCCCCTACCCACCTTATTCTGACTTCTTTCCCCCTCCTTTCCAGTCCTGATAAAGAGTCTCAGCCCAAAATGTTGATTGTTTATCCTTTCCATAGATGCAGAACTTTATATGTGTTACAGTGGTACTATTGCATTATTCCACTGATACAGTTTTTACCCTTGGAAGAAATTTTGCAAGTATTGACAGAAATGTGAGGGCATGACAATTTCAATGATTAGCTTTTAATTCTGCATCACAGCAGGTGACAACATTTTATCTTTAAGGTCAAGCAACTGATGATGACTAACTATTATCAATTATGGTTCTCTTTATAATCACTACGGATGGGTCTTGAAATAGTCTTTAGTTTATGTTTCTTGTTCTAGTTTTCAAAAAGGTGTTCAGACCAGAATTCAGAACAGTAAAGCCTTGTAATGTCCGCCTGCTTCTTTGTCTCTCACCACTTTGTTAAAACAATAAAGAAGTGAGGGAAAAGGGAGTAAAAAAAATATGAAAGTTAAATGAAAACTCTAACACAAACCTATTCATCAGAATTCTATGCACGGTCACCTGATTTAAATTATTCCTTTTGGTAAGGCTTGGCCCCATGTCCACAATCAGTGGCCAGTTTATTCAGTACACTAATTGTGTGGCAGCAGCTCAGTGCATAAAAGCATGCAGACATGGTCAGGATATTCATTTGTTGTTCAAACCAAACAACAAAATGGGGAAGAAATGTGATTTGAGTATTTCAGAAGCTGCTGATCTCCTGGGATTTTCCACACACAACAATCTGTTGGGTTTACAGAGAATGGTGCAATATCAAAAAAGCATCCAGTGAGCGGCATTTCTGTAGGCAAAAATACCTTGTTAATGAGTGAGGTCAAAGAAAAATGGTCAGACCAGTTCAAGCTGACAGGAAGGCAACAGTAACTCAAATAACCACACGTAACTACAGTGGTGTGCAGAAGAGTTTCTCTGAATGCACTACACGTCAGACCTTGAAGTGGGTGGGCTACAGCAGCAGAGGCCACAAACGTGCGCTCAGTGGGCACTTTATTTGGTACAGGAGATAACGTAATAAAATGGCCACTGAGTGCATAATACTGAATGGAGCAATCCTTCAACACAAGCTGTAATTGGCATTGCTTTAGATTGAATCATGTTTGCTACCTGTAACAGCACACGGGCACAGCAGTTAGTACTTCTGTTGCATAGCTCCAGCAACCTGACCTCAGGTGCTGATCGTATAGAATTTGCACGGCCTCCCTGTGATTGCATTGGTTCCCTTTCCTCCGACATCCCAAAGATAGAATCATTGGCTACGTTATCTCTAAGGTAGGTGAGTGAAAACAGAATTTGTTGATGGGCATGTGAGAAAAAAAAGTAAATATATGAAACATTGGATTGCTGTGAGAGCTGGCACTGACTTGATGGGCTGAATTGTATAATATATCATAAGAAAATGAATACATACATAAACAATTTGCTTGTTTATATTTTCATTTTACCCTGTGAAGGGATGTGGTCATCTCAACAGTGTTAGCATTTGGTGCCCTTGAGAATGTGGTGATAGCAACTGAGTGATGGCTATAACATTTCAGAGGGAGTTCATCAAATTATGTTGTGTGTGGAGTCACAAATAGACCAATCACAGACAAGAGAAAACCTGCAGATGCTTGTAATCCAAACCCCACACACAAAATGCTGGAGGAACTCAGTAGGCCTGGCAGCATCTATGGAAAAGAGTAACAGTCATGTGTTTTTGCAGTGATATTGTGTTGTCTTTATTTTCCTTCAAGGCCATCAATACATGTTCTTAACTAACTTGCGAAATTAGTTGATCATTCCTCAGGTAGGTGTTGTATATGGTTTTGCCACTTGGTTTAAAAGACTAATGACAAAATTGCTTCTGTTGTTTTAGGTCAGAGAAGAATTTGCTGCTTTCAGAGTCTCAGGCCATTAAAGAGCAGTATCTTGCAACGGTGGCAGACAGAGACAGACAGATTGCAGAACTGAGGAAATTGAATCAAGAAATGTGGACTGGTGAATTGGGAAACGTTAGTGGTATGCACCAGATAAAGGTAAACATTTCATAAATCAATTTGCAAATGAGACTCTCAGGAGTGGTATTATCACCTGCATAGTACTGACTTTTTTCTCCCTTCATGGTTTCTAGATTCACTGCTATTGTACCCATTCTCCCAGTAAAAGTTAAATCAAAAGATGACTCAACAGCAATTACAGAATCTCAGTCATTACAGTTATTAATTCAATCCCATTTGTGTTTTAAGTCAAAATATGTATTTGAGTATTATTGAATGCTGGTGTAGGAGTTAAAACAATTCTGAATTTGTTCATGTCTGAGGAGATCTGGCAAAATCTGGTGGATCTCCTATCCATTCCGACATTTAGTATCCGTCACTTCGTATTGAGTATGTGATGTCTGTTCTTATCTCTTTATTTTGTGGGTCATGATGCTGAGGAATATAATTCGCATGAGTGAACATCATCCTCTGCCTTCACCTGTGTTACCAGAGATGGAGGGTGTGATTTCTTTTGTGTCACAGGCCATGATGTTCAGAGGAGTTTCACAAGGGTGATTCCAGGAATGAAAGGGTTATCATGTGAGGAACGTTTGATGGCTCTGGGTCTGTACTCGCTGGAATTCAGAAGGATGAGGGGGTGATCTCATTAAAATCTTTTGAATGTTGAAAGGCGTGGACAGAAGAGACATGGAAAGGATGTTTCCCATGGTGGGAGAGTCTAGGACAAGGGGGCACAGCCTCAGGATAGAGGGGCGCCCCTTCAAAACAGAGATGCGGAGAAATTTCTTTAGCCAGAGGGTGGTGAATTTGTGGAAGTTGTTGCACGTGCAGCTGTGGAGGCCAAGTCTTTGGATGTATTTAAGGCAGAGATTGATGGGTTCTTGATTGAACATGGCATCAAAGGTTACAGGGAGAGGGCCGGGAACTGGGGTTGAGGAGACGGAAAAAAAGGATCAGCCATGATTGAATGGTGGAGCAGGCTCGATGTGTCAGATGGCCTAATTCTGCTCCTATGTCTTATGGTCTTAAAACAGATGCAAAGAAATTCCTTTAGCCAGAGGATAGTCAATTTGTGCAATTTGTTACCTCAGGCAGCTGTGGAGGCCAGGATGTTGGGTGTATTCAGGCAGAGATTGATAGTCTCAATTGGCCATGGCATCACAGGTTATGGGGAGAAGGCTGGGAGGTGGGTCTGAGGAGGGGAAAAGAGGATCAGTTGTGAATGAACGATGGAGCAGGCTCGATGGGCCAAATGGCCTAATTATGCTTCTCTGTCTAATGGTTTTAAAGACATCCAGAACCTGGCAGAAATCTGAGTGGACTTTTGAGCATTCACAATCTGTTTTAAGCTCTGTATAAAATTGGGTTTGCATGCAGCTTGGGCTTCACCATAAAGAATGTTGCAAAATCTTTATCTAAATGTGAAGGGAAGCGTGTTCCACTTGAAAACCATACATCTATCATGCATTGTTCCTCGCTTTTGATCCCCTCTCCCGTGGGGCCTGCACCAGATATGCCACTTTTACATGCACTCTTTCCTTAATTGATTTCCTCCCACCATCACTATCTCTCCCCCCCCTTAGTTTTTCAGTTGTCTTCCTTTCCCTTGAGCCTTCTCCTGTACGTTCCTCCTTGGTTGTTGACTTGCTACCCCATCTTAAGTTCAGGTTTATTGCAATGGTATCACTACCTTGAGTATAAAAGCCACCTCTTGGCTAGAGGATGGTGTACCTATGCAATTTATTGCCACAGATAGTAATGGAGTTAAGTTATTGAGTATATTTAAAGTGGAGCTTGATATGTTCTTGGTTATTGAAAGTATCAAAAGTTTTCGGGAGAAGGTAGGAGAATGTGGTTGAGAAGGATAATAAATCAGCCATGATGGAATGGCAGAACAGATCCCATGGGTTGATTGGCCTAATTCTGATCCAATGTCTTATCCTCTTGTGGTCTAAAATTAGCTTTTTGTAACAGCAGCACAGCACATTACAGACATGGCAACATAAATATTATTAGCTTAAATTAACATAAATTATATATATGAATTACATATGTACCTACCATTAAGTCTGATTCCATTTCACCTCCCGCCCCCTCAGCTCACTGCTGATATCGTCACGGGACAAGTTTCCCTTTACATTGGAAATTAGCATTTAGTTAATGAATTTGTTCTGTATCAAACTGACAAGTGGCAGGTCACGCTTATTTCAACATTACAACTGTTCATCTAAAAGCAGCTTAGTCCAATGAATTTCCAAAAATGCAGAATTACTTGTGTATGATTATAATTATGTCATAATTCCCTTGTGCCATCTTGTCTATGTTTGAATGAAACTTCCAATTGTACGTAACAAACTGCAATGTTATTGCGTTGATGATACTTTACTTATCCGGATCTATTTCAATAAAATTAAGAGTTCTGTTTTTGTGTAAAAAAAATATTGATTTTTTTCCAGGATCTGAGTCAAAGGTGATTATATTTTCCACTTATGTTATTTCTAATTCATAGTTTATGGGAGTACTTGTCTAGGATAGAAAATACTTAACAAAATTAATACAGGTCCTGTTTAGATTTACCAGCACCTGATTTGTGTACACACGATCTAGTGTTTGGGAGACTGCTGGGATGGATTTGCCAGCCGCTGCAGAGATGCAAGCACCTCCTCCCTGTTGGGAATTCAGTTCATAGCCATATGTACCATATAGATGCAGGTACAGATTTATTCGTCATGTGTACATTAGAGTTAACAACCAACACACCACAGAATGTGCCAGGGGCAGTGCGCAAGTGTTACCACACAGTCCAGCACCAACAAAGTTTGCCCACAATGTTCAACCCAACAACAACACAGCACAGAACAACACAAATAACTGTAACAACAGAAGAGCAAAACCTCACCCCAGGACAGGCCACACCCGGTCCTTATTGTTCCATTCTGCGTCTTGTGGTGCATCAGGGGGTAACCTTGCCATTTCTTTGGCATTTTTGTCTGGCTTTTATGAGGCTGAGTTGCAAGCTCGATGCTCAGCCCAGCGCAGATGGAAAGCGTGCAAGGTGCTGGCCGGATTCTAACCTGGGACCACTGGCCTCTAAGTCTGATGTGAGTGCCACCAGCCAAGTACATCCAGTCCTTGGATGTCTCATGCTCGTAGACACGGGTCTCCAGCCTTCAGTCTCTGGCCCGGACTCTCACAATTACTGCATGGAGCCTGAAGCCTCCAGTCTCTAGCTCGGACTTGCCCACTACCTCTGGACTTACCAATTCTCGTGTTTGACCTTTTGGGCATTCTACCTATGCACTTACGAATATTTGACAGGAGTGATACCTTGCTATAACTTGAGGAAGACTTGTGTGTTTTTGAGAACTGCCAGTGTGTATACGCAATCAAGCTTTTTAAATCATTTTGTTTATGTTTTAGCCATTAGAAACCGTATCTTTACTGGGCATTGAAAATGTTGCTGAACAAGTCAAGGCTCTGCTGGTAGAAAATAAACAACTTCAGACTGAAGCTCAGGGTTACCTACAGGAAATTCATCAGAAAGAACTACAGTTTCAGCAGCTGAACAGCAAGGTAATATGGATGTGAAGATCATGCTAGTGTTAATACGATTGTCAATTCCTCACAGGGTTTCCATGAAGTAATTAGCTGTTATATTTCTTTACTCATTGGCTGGCATAGGTTGTGCAATGCATTGAAGATAGATCAGCATTAACAAGCCAGCTGAAAACGGTGTCTCAGACTCTGCGTGACACACAGGTGCGTTATGGAGATCTACAAAATCGCTACTACAGCCTGGAAAGGCAATACCAAGCACTGCGCTCATCTTTCCAGCATGTAGAGCAGGTGAGTTTGGTCAGCTGTCAGGTTACTTTTTCCTTTTATTTTCACCTAATTTTTCTCAAAATACCCAAGGGAAGAAAAGGTATATAAACAAAACTAAAAAAAAAAGGATTTAGTCATAGTGTTATGGAGCATGAAAAAGGCCCTCCAGCCCAACTAGTCCATGCTAACCAAGATGCCTTCCCCAGCTGGTCCCTTTTGCTTGCATTTGGCTTGTATCCCTCTAAATCTTCTTCATTGTAGACCTGCCAAAATAGGTTTTGAACATTGTAATTG
Source organism: Mobula hypostoma (assembly GCF_963921235.1). Classification (NCBI taxonomy): domain Eukaryota; kingdom Metazoa; phylum Chordata; class Chondrichthyes; order Myliobatiformes; family Myliobatidae; genus Mobula; species Mobula hypostoma. The sequence continues at coordinate 11,831,707 of NC_086107.1, forward strand.
TACCCATTTCTATAGTCGTATATAAAATGATAAGAAACATAGCTCGAGCTGACAGCCAAGAGACTTTTTTCCAGGGTGGAAATGGCTAATATAAGGGTGCATAATTTTAAGGTGATTGGAGAAAAGAATAGAGCGATATGTCAGGTACATATTTTTTTTTACACGGATTGGTGGGTGCATGGAACCAGAGGTGGTAGAGGCAGATATATTAGGGTCACTTAAGAAACTCTTAGAAAAGCACATGGATGATAGGAAAATGGAGGGCTATGTAGAAGGGAAAGGTTTTATTAATCTTAGAGTAGGTGAAGATGTTGGCATTACATTGTGGGCTGAAGGGCTTGTACTGTGCTATTATTTTCTATGCTCTACCGCTTACTCTGGCAGCTGGTTCCATAAACTCACCACCATCTGTATGGAAAATGTTGCCCCTTAGTTTACTTTATATCTTTCCCTTCTCACCTTGAATCTATGACCTCTAGTTTTACTTGGGAAAAAGACTGTGACCATCCACCTTATCTGTGCTCCTCTTGGTTTAAAAATCTCCAGGGTCATTGCTCAAGGTATACGGTCCCAAACTAACCAGCCTCTCTTCATAACTCAAGCCCTCAAGCTCTCTTCATAACTCAAGCAACATCCTTGTGACCTTTACTGCACCTTCTGTATCGGGGTAGAGTAACAGCTATGTAACACTTTACAGGGCCAGCTGTAAGATGGAGATTCAATTCCCAATACTGACTGTAAGGAGTTTGTACATTCTTCCCGTGATCATGTAGGCTTCCTCTGAGTGCTCTAGTTTCTTCCTGCATTTCAAAGAAGTAAGCTCAGAAAACTCGGCCTTCAACCTGTCTTGTGCAGCTGGATTCTGGACATTCTGTCAGATGGCTAGCAGGTAGTAAGAGTGGGCTCCTTCACCTCTGCTCCCTGACCCTCAACATAGGTGCCCCTCAGGGCTGTGTCCTAAACTCTCTCCTTTATTCTCTGTATACCCATGACTGTGTTGCCACCCACAGCTCCAATCTACTCGTTAAATTTGCTGACGATACTACAGCGATTGGCCTAATCTCAAATAATAACGAGGCAGCCTACAGAGAAGAAGTCATCATCCTGACACAGTGGTGTCAAGAAAACAACCTCTCCCTCACTGTTGCAAAAACAACACAGCTGGTTGTGGACTACTGGAGAAATGGAGACAGGCTAACCCCTATTGACATTAATGGATCTGAGGTTGAGAGGGTGAACAGCGTACACATCACCGAGGATCTCACGTGGTCTGTACATACCGGCTGTGTGGTGAAAAAAGCACAACAGTGCTTGTTTCACCTCAGGCGGCTGAAGAAGCTTGCTATGGGCCCCCAAATTCTAAGAACTTTCTACAGGGGCATCACTGACTGGCTGCATCACTGCCTGCTGTGGAAACTGTACTTCCTTCAATCGCAGGACGCTGCAGAGAGTGGTACTGACAGCCCAGTGCATCTGTGGATGTGAATTTCCTACTATTTGTGCATAAAAAGAGCCCGAAGTCACCCTAACCACAAACTGTTCCAGCTGCTATCATCCGGGAAATGGTACTGCAGCATAAAAGTCAGGACCAACAGGCTCCGGGACAGCTTCTTCCACCAGGCCATCAGACTGATTAATTCACACTGGTACAATTGTATTTCTATGAGATATTGACTGTCCTGTTGTACATAGTATTTATTGCAAATTACTCTTCATGTATGTGAAGGGTATAAGTAATAGTCAATTCAATTCCTTACTCCTTATCCTTTTTCCAATGACATCCTTTCGTGGATTGAATTTAAATATATTTTCAGATCACTTTTAATTTGCATTGTAGAGTATTCAAGGAAGAAGTCAGAAATGCTGAATTCTGCTTCCCAGCTTTGGGGCTGACTAATGGCAACATTAACTATTTCTAGTCAGCCCAAGTTTGAATGGTGACTGTGACCATACAGATGAAGCAAGGATCAACTGAAGTTTGAGTCTCACCTTTTCTGTGTTGCAGCACGAGACGAGTGAGGAAGTTCCTCCTGGAGCTCCACAGGAGCGTGCCAATATTATAGTGGAAATTGACAATTTGGAGTTGAATGAACTGCGGAGAAGGTGAGTCCAAATTACAGGATGGAATGTCTCAAATGCTAAAGGTTTCATCAATTTGGAAACATGACTGCTTTTAAGTGATTGACTTTAGAGGTGAAATAAACTTGTTTATGGCAAATGTGGATAGAAAAGGCTTGGAGCAAGGGTTTACAATTTTTATTATGCCATGGAACCCTACTGTTAACCAAGGGGCCTGTAGACCCCCAGATTGGAAACCCTTGGTTTACAGGGATACATGCCAAATATGGGTGAATGGGACTTGCTTAGGTGGGCACCCTGTTGGGCATGGATGAGTTTGGCGTGTCTGTTTCTAAGCTATTACTCTATGCTTGTAAGTAACTGCAGAAAAGAACATTTTTAGTGGCTGAAGTGAACAGGTTAAGATGCCAGAGAAACAGCCTTGGGTCATGAACCAGAGAATGAGAGAAGCTTCAAGTACATACATCCAAAAAAAAATTGTTTTCAGTTGAGGGCATGATAGAAAAGGAAACAAGACAAATCTTATGTTGTGCCAAAAACTAACCAGTGACATGGAAATGAACCACAATAGCTGAGACTTGTGATTGTGGTGAGACCAGACACTTAAAATCAGTTCGGCGACCAGTATTTGAAACTGGAGCATTGACAATTCAGGGTCTTGCCAGACCAAGATCAACAGGCAGATTTCTGACTTTGATGAATGGACACACCAAGTAGCTGAGAGTTTGGAAGCTACTAAACCAAAGATCGCAATTTTATGTTGTGTAGCCTCAGATATTATTTGTTCGGTCAAAAAGGAGATCTCTTCCATAGAACACTGGACCTATGGAACAGCCAGCCAGTTCTGACAGAGGGCTCTAACTTGTTCATTTGCTTCAACTGAAAATTGCACAGGATTTTTGACTTGGGAATACATCACCTCATACCAAAATTTGAAATTCACTGCCTGGGTGACCTCCTAGGCTACTTTTTTCATTTCTCAGAGTTTTGAGTCGGTTGGAGAATGCCTTGTGCAGAGTTTTGACCTAAAGCTTCAGCAGTTTCTCTCTCTCCCCCACATAGATGCTTCTTGATCCACTAAATTTCTCCAGTAGATTCCTGTTCTCGTATTCCTGCACCTCCATTAAGCTGAGCTTTTAACCTCTAGGGTGGTCAGATAATTTGAGTGGAGGGTTTTGTGCATTGTGGTGTATCAAGATGTTACATCTATGGTATGTTAGACTGGATGAAATATAGGACCATTGTTCATTTTTAGTAGATGTTATTTAATGAGAGAATTTCAACACTCATCAGGGGAGAAGGATTTGTGTGAATAAACTATTCCAGGTATTTGAAGAAGAGAGAGCAGAAGTAAGTGATATGAGCTTTGATTTACAAAATCAGCCAGTTTTGTTGGGTGTGCTTTGCCTTTGGCAGCTTTGATAATGAGAGTGGGATCTAGATTCCTCAACTTTCACCTTTTTAGATGCCCATCCATGAAATCAGTCCTACAGAGAAAACACCAGCAATTATGAACATAACAGAGTTGACTTTGCAAATTAAAAATCAGAATGCCAAATGGCTTTGTGCAGGAGAAGTCCTGCCTCACTAATATGATTGAGTTCTTTGAGGAAATAGCTAATTAAATTGATGAAGCAATGGTTGTAGGCATCGAGTATGTTGACTTTCATGAGCCATTTGACAAGGGCCCGGAGACTTATAAGGTTAAGGCACATGCCAGACTGGCTTATTGAACCCAAGGCTGGCTAGCTGATGGGAGGCAAAGGAGCGTGGTAGAAGGATGCTTTAACATTGGACATCAGTGACCTGTGGTGTACTGTAGGGATTGGTTCCAGGATCCTTGTTGTTTCTAATACCTATTAACGACATAATAAGTGAATGTAGGTGGTATGGTTTTTATGATGGCGGTATTGTGGATAGCGAAGAAGGTTACAATAGATGGAAAGTTAGGTGGCGTATTGGCAGATGGAATTCAATACCAACATGTGGGAAGTCAGGTAGGAGTGGGACATATACAATAACTGATAGAGGGACCTTGGGGTTTATTGTTCCCAGAAAGTATCAGGTAGATAGGGTGATGATGAAGACATCTGGCAAGCTTCCTTCATGTGATGGGGCATGGACAAAAAAGTTGGGCATTAAGTTATAACTTTACAAAACACTGGGTAGACCACTCTTGGAATATTGTGTGCAGGTCTGGTCAACACACTATAGGAAGGATGTGTTTTACTGGAGAGAGTGTAGAGAAGATTCATCAGGGTATTGCCTGGATTGGAGAACTTTGATTATGAGGAGAGAGTTTATAGGCTGTTTTTTTTCCCCAGGAGTGGAGGAAGCTGGGGATGACCTGTTAAGACTTGAGAAATTTGTTTATTTTCCTAGTGTACAAATATCAACAAGAGGGCACAGGTTTAAGTAAGGTAATGGTTTTAAAGGGAACTTGAAGAGAAAGTTCCTTACACAAAATAGTTGATACCTGGAATTCACTGTTAGGAAGTGATGGAGTTGGGTACTTTCAATGTGTTTAAGATACATCTAGAAGGCACTTGAATAGACCAGGCATTGAGAATACAGAGCTGGTGCAGGCATTTGGGATTTGTGTAGATCAGCGGTCCCCAACCACCGGGCCGCAAAGCAGGAAACGATATGAGTCAGCTGCACTTTTCCTCATTCCCTGTCACACACTGTTGAACTTGAACATAGGGTTGCCAGTGGTCCCCTATTTGCCGGAACATCCCGTATATTGGGCTAAATTGGTTTGTCCCATACGGGACCACTCTTGTCCCGTATTTCCCCGCTAAGGTAGAGCATTTCTATGAAACCTTTTGTGCTGAAATGGCGTAAAGCAAAGAAGCAATTACCATTAATTTATATGGGAAAAATTTTTGGGTGTTCCCAGACCCAAAAAATAACCTACCAACTCATTCCAAATAACACATCAAACCTAAAATAACTCTTAACATATAGTAAAAGCATTAATGATATGATAATTACACAGCCTATATAAAGTAGAAATAATGTCTGTACAGTGTAGTCGGGAAGATTAAGCCAAAACGGATTTGTGTAAAAATAAAATGGGCACGTACGCATATTCGCATGTCACGCATGCGGACACAGGTGCCCGTGCAAGGCTTCATGGTCATGGTAGTCTTTCTCGGGGTAAACACAAGTGTCCTGTCAACACACACAAAAAGTGCTGGTGAAATGCGGCTGGCCAGGCAGCATCTAGGAAGAGGTACAGTCGACATTTTGGGCCGGGACCGTTCATCAGGATTTGATTGCTACTTTTGTCCCTTATTTGTGAGTGAGAAAGTTGGCAACCCTAACTGTAAAAGACATGTTGAGGTGAGCTTAACCCTACTTGAACACCCCTCCACCCCCTGGTCGGCCGGTCCGCAAGAATATTGTCAATATTAAACCGATCCACGGTGCAAAAAAGGTTAGGGTCCCCTGGTGTAGATGAGCAAAAACATCACTCTGGTTCTGGTGGACTGTAGGGTCCACTTATGTGCTGTACCACTCCGAGACTGACTTGATGAGCACCAATATCTATGCCTGTTAACACCATCCTCACAGTTATCAGGCAGCTCCAGTACTTGTCTATATGAACCTTCTCTGTAGTTCCTTGTAACTTAGAACATAGACATCCACAGCATGTTACAGGCCCTTCTGCCCACTATGTTGTGCCAACCATGTGACCTACTCTAGACACTGCCTAGAATTTCCCTACTGCATAGCCTTCTATTTTTCTAAGCTCAATGTACCAATCCAAAAGTCTCTTTTAAAAAAAAAAAGACCCTTTTGTATCTGCCTCTACTGCCGTTGCCGGCTGTGCCACCACTCTGTGGGGGAAAAACTTACTCCTGACATCCCCTCTGTACCTATTTACAAGCAGCTTAAAACTATGCCTCCTTGTGTTAGCCATTTCAGCCCTGGGGAAAATGCCTCTGGCTATCCACACGATCAATGCCTCTCATCATCTTATACACCTCTATCAAGTCACCTCTCATCCTTTGTCACTCCAAGGAGAAAAGGCCAAGTTCACTGACCTATTCTCATAAGGCATGCTCCCCAATCCAGGCAACATTCTTGTCAATCTCCTCTGCACTCTTTCTATAGTATCGACATCCTTCCTGTAGTGAGGTGACCAGAACTGAATCAAGTAGCTCACAATTGGTGCAATATTTTGGACACTGCCTGACATTGTTTGAAAGCTTTGGATTTTCTGCTTTTAGCAGATTTAAAATTTGCCCTGTTGACAATTCAGCATAAATTCCAAGATTGGCAATGACTCTCGGGCACACCGCTCTCTAGTTGAAAAGGTCCAATTCTCAGTTAATTCAATAAATTACTCAGTTTTTAGAGCTTTAATAGCAAATTGCTTTGCACTAACATTCCCTTATGGTTCAACTAAGTCTAAGTCATGAGTATTAACTATATATATTTTTGTTAAATTCTCATTGGCACATAGTATGGTCTGACATGAGTGTACTGAGGGTGTGCTTCACTGTTGGAGCTGCCAACTTTTAAAATAGCATTAAATAAAGCTACATCTGTCTGCTCAGAAGTACATAAAATACCCTTGGATGATAACAGTTCCTTAAAAGATAAGTATTAATTGGTCTCCTGTTTTTTGCCTGCGATATACATGTCTTTCACAAAATACCGATTTGGCTGCAGAGCATGTGAGGATGAGTTGGAGAAGTTCGTTCTTCATTCGCAGTGGGTCATTTGTGTATATTGTTGATGATACAGGCTTGCGGAATCAGAGCAGCGGAATGCGTCTGCCCATCAGGAGCTGACCCAGTTGGCACAAATGCTTGCAGATGAAGAACGGCGGAGACGTGCAGCTGAGGAAGCATTGCTGGCAGCTGAAGAAAGGTTCAAGGGGTGAGTGTTTAAACTGCATTAGACTGGATATCATGCAAGGATATCATTGCCCTTCCATTACGGTATCACCCACATCTGTTTATTTCAAATAGTTTTTCTTTGTCTATTTGACAAACTTGTGCAGCCACTCAATTGAAAAAGGAACAGGATTTTTAAATAATAAAAAATCCATTTACGGTTAAAGAATGGAGGAAACAATAGCATTTCTCCCAGGGTAGTGTCTCAAGGGAATTGCAGTGAGTGGAGGTTGATTACTATGTATAAAATCGATCTCAGTTCCTGAACAGTGAGCTTCATTAAAGGCATATCCACTGTGGCTGGAAATAGTACCACTTTTAGCAACCTTGGAACAATAAAATGTCATTTTTCTGTGGACATGATACATACAATGATTTCCCAAAAGACATGTTAGGTAGCTTGCAAAATCTGAAGAGCCATGTATGTGTGATTGAGATAGAATTATACTGGCTCGAAAAGACCTATCCAGTTGGTGTTCCTCCTTTGTTCTTTCAACACGGGCTTTGAAATTTAAAAAAAATTAAACATGGAATATAGTACAGTATACTACAGGCCCTTTGGGACACAATGTGCCAACTTACTTAAATCTACCTCACGATCAATCCAATTCTTCTCTACCACCTGCCTTGGGAATGCGTTCCAGATATCCACCACTCTGTTTAAAAACAAAGCCAACCTCAGACATCTCCTCTTAACTTTCCTCTGTTTACCTTAAACGGGCATCCTCTGGTATTGGTCATTGCCACCCTTGGAAAAAGGTGTGGGTGTCCACTCTAGCAATGCCTCTCATAATCTTATACACCTCTGTTAAATCGCCTCTCATGCTTCTTTGCTTCAAAGAGAAAAGTCCTAGCTCACTCAACCTTTCCTCATATGACATGAAAGACATTATTGTGTCATTTTCCATCACTATTTCAGGGCACGCTTTCCGGATCATAAATTGCTGAGAATAAAAGCATTTATCTTTATTTTTCCATTGGCTTTTTTGCCAGTTGCTATGAATCTGCATCTTGGTTTAGTGATTCCCTTACCTACTCTGAATCAAACCTCTCGTAGTGAGTGAGTAAGGCCGTCATCATTCAGGATCGACCATGGATGTTGCATCCCAGCTGTCGAGATATGCAAGCCTGGGCAGTATGATATGGAGAGCAAGCTGTTGCCCAAGTGGCAAGCTCCCCCTCTCCATGCTTCTGAGGAACCCAAAGGAACAGCAGAGAGTGATACAGTTTGGCACCAGCAACGTTGCAGAAATTGCCAGTCAGCATTGAACTCCAAGCTGAACTGTCTTAGAGACTCCAGCTCTGGATTTTTCTCTTGGAGTTTACTCCCAAAACCTTCCCCATAAGTGGTTATAGCTGCAAAGCAGTGGAGGTTTGAGGTCAGTTTTCCTTCTCTGTCGGGAGCAACTGATTTTAACTCTGTGGATAGGATTCATTGAGAGACTTGTGTTCTCTCCAGTGGTTCATGTCTGTAAATGTTTTGAAGAATTTACATTTTATAGAAACATAGAAAATAGGTGCAGAAGTAGGCCATTCGGCCCTTCGAGCCTGCACCGCCATTTATTATCATGGCTGATCATCCAACTCAGAACCCCGCCCCAGCTTTCCCTCCATACCCCCTGACCCCCGTAGCCACAAGGGCCATATCTAACTCCCTCTTAAATATAGCCAATGAACTGGCCTCAACTGTTTCCTGTGGCAGAGAATTCCACATGATTAATGCCGTGGTTTCTTTCCAGCCTTGATCCACTTCCAGTCAGACTACCACCCAGAGAGTACACTATTCAACTGGAATCGGATGAAGAACGCGAGGCTTTGATTATAGATTCCAGTGAGCAGGTGGTGGTGCGGAAGGTGTGTATTTATTTCTTTACATTCTACTTTTGATCCAATTTTCTGAAACTTTTATACAGTACCTTCCTTGTTTCTCCCTGCAAACTGAGAGACACTTTGGAAATCCTGTTTTGTTGAACATACTAACTTAAAATACGATGCAGTTCCTTGGTCATTTTACAGTCTCTAGTACAGTACTATGCAAAAGTCTTAGGCACATATACAGTTCCAAGAAAATGTTTGTGAACTTTTGATTTAGGTTTCCAGTATCTGCAGTTGTTTTTCTTTTACTTTTCTGCATTTCTAGTTTTCTGTATTAGTTACACATGAAATGTGGTCTGATCTTCATCTAAGTCTCAATAATAGACAAACACAATCTGCCTAAACTAAGTACACCAACAATTTAAGAGTTTAAGAACCCGAGAGGTACCGTTGCAGCTATATAGGACCCTGGTCAGACCCCACTTGGAGTACTGTGCTCAATTTTGGTCGCCTCACTGCAGGAAGGATGTGGAAAAATAGAAAGGATGCAGAGGAGATTTACAAGGATGTTGCCTGGTTTGGGGAGCATACCTTATGAGAATAGGTTGAGTGAACTTGGCCTTTACTCCTTGGAGTGACGGAGGATGAGAGTGACTTGATAGAGGTGTACAAGATAATGAGAGGCATTGATCATGTGGATAGTCAGAGGCTTTTTCCCAGGGCTGAAACTTGAGAGGGCACAGTTTTAAGGTGCTTGGAAGTAGGTACAAAGGAGATGTCGGGGTAAGTTTTTATGCACAGAGTAGTGAGTGCGTGGAATGGGCTGGTGGTGGAGGCGGAAACAATAGGGTCTTTTAAGAGACTCCTGGATACCTATATGGAGCTTAGACAAATAGAGGGCTATGGGTAAAGCCTAAGTAGTTCTAAGGTAGGGACATGTTCGACACAGCTTTGTGGGCCGAAGGACCTGTATTGTGATGTTTTCTAATTGTACTACTTCTCATCAATACTAGGTACACCATTTAAACAATCACAGTCTAGATTCAAAAACATATGTGAACCTCTGGGATAATGCCTTTTGTGGATAGATGAGACAAAAGTTGAACTTTTTGACAGAAATGCATATTTCTATGTTTGGAGGAAAAAGGGCACTGCACACCAACACCAAACCCTCATCCCAGCTGTGAAGCACGGTGAAGGAGCATCATGGTTTGAGGTAGCAAAGCAGCCTCAGGGCCTGGACAGCTTGCAATTGTTGAGGGAACAATGAATTCAAAATCGTATCAACCTATTTTACAGGAGAATGTCAGGGTAGCATTCCATCACATGAAGCTTAATAGAAGTTGGATGATGCAACAAGACAATGATCCAAAACACAAGAGTAAATCAACAACAGAATGGTTTAAAAAGAAGAAAATTCATTTTTTGGAATAGCTAAGTCGGAGTCCAGACCTTAACCCAATTGAGATGCTGTGGCATGACCTGAACAGGGCTGTTCATACAGGGTATCCCAGAAATATTAATGAACTGAAACAGTGTTGTATGGAGGAATGATCTAAAATTCCTACTCGCCGTTGTGCAAGTCTGACGAGCAGCTACAGGAAACGTTTGGTGGAGGTTATTGCTGCAAAAGGTGGTTCTATCAGTTATTAAGTACAAGAATTCACATACTTTTTCCAGCCTGGACTGTGAATAATTAAACAGTGTGTTCAATAAAGACATGAAAAGTACAATAGTTTGTGTGTTATTAGTTTAGGCAGATTGTCTTTGCCTATTATTGTGATAGATGAAGGTCAGACCACATTTTAAAAGTTATTAATGCAGAAAACCAAGTAATTGCAAAGGGTTCACAAACTTTTTCTTGTAACGGTATATAACTAGAGTGCCTAAGGAGTTTGCTCAGTACTGTATTTGTCGACATGCAGCGGAAGGCGAGTTTGTAAGTGTGGTGGGAGCAAAGAATGTTGGGAATGGTGGGAGTGGACTGCCAAGGGAGGGTTATGGGACACGTTGCAGAGAGCAGTTGCCTTCCTTCCTTGCCCAGCATCAAGGGCACCTGCACATGGCCCTTTCTCTCCCAGGAGGTTTGAAGTATCTGGATCATGTCACATTCATGAAGATTGCCTTTTAATACAGGTCTCCAATAACTTCTGATGCCCTGAAAAAGAAACATGATAGATACAAGGGGCATACTGTACCCAGACAAAGTTGAAAACCGCATTTTAAAATAAGTAGTTTCACCATAAGCAGAAGATCTAAATGGGCAGAAAATCTTTAGGAGAATACAAAGAGCGATGAAAAACTGGTAACAGATGTTCATCTTTCTTCACCACCCTCTACTCCTCTGTAAGGTAACGCAGACTAACCATGGAAGAACTTGGTCATTTTCTGATCATCTGAGGGTATTTGGAACCTACACCTTTCTGTTCAATAGCTCACTAAATTAGGATCACATAGTCCATAAGACATGGAGCAGAATTAGGCTATTTGCCCCATCGAGTCTGCTCGCAGTCTAGAACCGGCATATTTAACAGTTTCCTTCAGAGCTGCTCGCACGAGTCACCGTCGTGATGGTGTCCCGGAAGAGTCTACTCTGCCATTCCATGATGGCTGATTTTATTATCCCTCTCAACCCCATTTTCCTGCCTTCTCCCCATAACCTTTCTGCTCTGACTAATCAAGAACCTACCAGCCTCTGCTTTAAATATACCCAATGACTTGGGCTCCACAGACATCTGTGGCAATGACTTCCACAGATACACCACCCTCTGGCTGAAGTCACTTGAGTAGGAACTGAGATGCTGCTGTGTTATTGGAGTGGTACATCCATTTGGCCCATCACACCTGTGGCAGGCCTTTGAGAGAAAGCCAGGTATCCCTTCCTTCAGGGTCCTGCAGTTTTCCGATTACTGTTTGAAAATTACTACTGTAGTTGTTGCCACCCGTTTATACAGTGCAATCTGGACTTTTGCAATTTAATATGTTTTTAAAATAATCTTCACTTCTCCACCCAGGTAATTTGCTAGTTATTTAAATTCTGAATCAGCTAAGGTAATGTTGGTTGTTGTTGACTCTACTTCTATCTCTGCAGGTAAAGAGAGGGGCGCTTTCCTTCAAGCGCTGGCTACGGGGCCGCAGTATGTACTGCTCAAAGCTAATGAGTGCACGGACCAGATCCCGCTACTTGGTCTTGGCATACTTTGTGACACTACATGTTGTCGTTTTCATGTGCCTGGCGGGACGTTTGTAGATGCACCATCATGACTAGGAGAAGGAGGACCGTACGGGGTTGACGGTTTTTGGGGGAGGAGGTGAATTCCATCCTGATGTGCCATGTTGCGAGACCTCTGTGAAACAATACAACACCGGGTCTCTACTCAGCTTGATTCTATTTTCCATTGGTCAGTGAACCAGTGTTCCACCAAAGGCAGGGTGCATTTGGGAGTCATATTTGTATCTTTGTCAAAGCTGCTAATGATTCCAGCACTGATCACAGTTGTATAAAATTCATCTTGTATTAATGTGTCGAGTGTTTTGTCCAGGTTGTTTATGACTGTTCAGTAAGTTTGTAAACTGGTTTCACAATTGTTTTTTTTTGTCTGCTATTAAATTCCAAAGATACACTGCTTTAAATGGTTATATAAAATCTCTATGTAAAATTATGTATATTTTCTGATGTGTAAAGCAATATTATTTAAATTTATGTCTTATGACGTGGAAAGTTAGGCAAGGGTTGAAAGTTTATTCTGCTTGGAATGCATTTGTAAATTTGAGGTGGTGCTAGAGATAGCAATAAAGCACTGAGAGCATTAGAATATATTTATGCATTACTTTCATCTTGGTTATGACAAAGTATTGTAACCTGGAGGGGTAATTAAGAAATGCACTTTTTGAAAATGATTTCATGTTGGGAAAATAAGTTTTTATTAAAAGTTAAAATGGATCACATGCTTTTTGGCTCTTCCATCACCTGTCATTATGTTGAGGAACAAAAGATGGCTTGAATCTCTGTTCCTTGTTCATAGCCAGAATGTCTCTACCATAATTGCTACCTGAGGGTATTTAACCATAGTTGGCTGCTGTTCTGACCTGTTACCATCAATTCTGCTTCTATTTTACACTTTTTCCTCCTCCTTTCTTTTGCCCTTCATAGAAAATCATAGAAACATTACAGCACAGAAACAGGCCTTTTGGCCCTTCTTGGCTGTGCCGAACCATTTTTCTGCCTAGTCCCACTGACCTGCACCTGGACCATATCCCTCCATACACCTCTCATCCATGTACCTGTCCAAGTTTCTCTTAACTGTTAAAAGTGAGCCCGCATTTACCACTTTATCTGGCAGCTCATTCCACACTCCCACCACTCTCTCTGTGAAGAAGCCCCCCTCCCAATGTTCCCTTTAAACTTTTCCCCCTTCACCCTTAACCCATGTCCTCTTTTTTTCTCCCCTAGCCTCAGTGGAAAAAGCCCGCTTGCATTCACTCTATCTATACCCATCATAATTTTATATACCTCTATCAAATCTCCCCTCATACTTCTACGCTCCAGGGAATAAAGTCCTAACCTATTCAACCTTTCTCTGTAACTCAGTTTCTCAAGTCCCGGCAACATGCTTATAAACCTTCTCTGCACTCTCAACCTAATTAATATCCTTCCTGTAATTAGGTGACCAAAACTGAACACAATACTCCAAGTTTGGCTTCACCAATGTCTTATAAAACCTCACCATAACATTCCAACTCCTATACTCAATACTTTGATTTATAAAGGCCAATATACCAAAAGCTCTCTCTACGACCCTATCTACCTGCGACGCCACTTTTAGGGAATTTTGTATCTGTATTCCCAGATCCCTCTGTTCTACTGCACTCCTCAGTGCCCTAACATTTACCTTGTATGTTCTACCTTGGTTTGTCCTTCCAAAGTGCAATACCTCACACTTGTCTGTATTAAACTCCATCTGCCATTTTTCAGCCCATTTTTCCAGCTGGTCCAAATCCCTCTGCAAGCTTTGAAAACTGTCCTCACTGTCCATACTCCTCAAATCTTTGTATCATCAGCAAATTTGCTGATCCAATTTACCACATTATCATCCAGATCATTGATATAGATGACAAATAACAATAGACCCAGCACTGATCCCTGTGGCACATGCTCTCTCATAGAACCCTCTCTCCAGTTGTCATACCTCCTTCCTCAGTTCCTTTGCCCAACCATATCTGTCCCCTAACTTAATCAGCATTCCACAGTCCTACTGTCCACAATCTCTCTCCCTGGTTCTGCACTAAGTGATTGCTCAGCCTCCTTAAATTCAGCCTTCATCTCAAGCCAGCATTCTCTGCCCTAAAGTGCAGGCTGTCCACTCACAACTTTCACAGCCACTGCCATGCTAACCCATATCCTCAGTTCCCCATACGTCCTTCGTCTCTGTTCCCTGAAGTTCATTAAGAGTAAGCACATATTTCAATGGATATGCTGTACACTCAGTAGCCACTTCACAAAAAATCATTGGCGTGGTCAGAAAGCCCACATCCTATGAACATATAAATAAGGAAATGCAAGAGGAGGTTTGTAACTTTGAAAGTATACACAAAACTCATTTGAGCTTTCAGTCATTGGGAGGAACAGTTCTGTTCCAAAATCAGTCAGTTTTTCCTACACCAAATTGTTATAATGCCTTTGTTTAGTTTACAGAAAAAAATCCAGTGAGTGGCAGTCTGTGGGTGTAAATGCCTTGTTAATGAGTGTGGTCAGAGGAAATGGCCAGACTGGCTTTAGGTGACAGTAACTCAAATAATCACACATTACAATAGTGGGCAGAAGAGCACCTCTGAACACACATTGAACCTTGAAGTGGATGGGCCAAAGCAGCAGAAGACCATGAACATGCACACAGTGGCCACAGGAGGTACCTTTATAAAGTGGCCAGTGAGTGTAGTTGACAACTGTTTGAGTCATTTATTTTTAATTCCTACTTTCAATTGTCAAAATAGCAGACTATTCCAGAGTCCCTGAAGAAAGCTGATCACTCATTTCTTCACTGCAAGCCATCATTCCTCATCTCAATCCTCTGATAAAAAGAGATCAAGGAGATGTGTTGCAAACACTCTGCAGGTTACTAACTAGATTACTAATTTTATTTATTAATTTGGCACAACATCATGGACCTGTTCCTGTGCTGTACTCTTCTGTGCTTCTGAGGATTGTCACCTTGTCATGGTGGAGAGGACTGTGAGTTCCAGACGAAGAGCAATCCAATGAAGACCTCAACAATGGAGCTGGTGGAAGATGAGGACACATCACAACACCAGTGAAGGGCTTCCAGTCATTTTGTATTCCATGCCACCGAACTTGAACCCCAGTCTGGCAAGGACCTTGTGGTGGCTGCCCATGCTTTTTCTCTGGAACTTTCCCCCTTGACCCTACTGGCATGGGTGACCTATCAGGAGCTAAGCACCGGATGGTGAAACTCCAGACGACATTGCTCTTGGAATCTCAGGAACCCACAAGCTTCTCCTCCATGATACTCTCAAAACGCACTGCTCCTGTTAGTTCCGCACTACAAAACTGAGGCCTGTAATTCAAAGGCAAGAAAGCTACAGCTGAGCTGGGTGGATGTTTAATAAAGGTCACTTGTCTAGTAACTGTAGTGAAAGCATGAAGGTCACCTTGGACATGTGAAAGAATAAGGTAACAAATGGCAAGAACTTTGTGATTACAAATTTAAAAAAATAAACTTCACTGTTAAAAGGTTACATTGCATCATTAGGAGATGTGTAGCCATTTTAACTTTTATAGGAAATATCTGATTAATTGTTTAATTGGGACCATGTTTCCGGGGGGGGGGGGTTTAGAATGTATGTCTAGTGCACATTCTGGAGCAGAGGGTGGCGGTAATGCACCATTAAGCTGGATGCCAACCGCTGTAAAACAAGATACAGACAGACAGACAGATGTTTCCAGGGGCTTAATTAAAGGTTAATTGGTTTGATTTGCAGCTGCCAATGGGTACACAGTGAGTTGTAAACTCCTATTATACTCTGTGAAAAGTTTGGCTTTCAGTAGTGTGAAATCTGTGCCTTTCATGATTTTTAAGGTTTCTGCTTTAAGATGAGTGGGATCAGGGACATTCTCCCTGATATCCTGCTGAATACTAGAAGAGATCATCTGGTCTTCCTCCTGCCATTTAAAACCACAAGACATAGGACCAGAATTAGGCCATTTGGCCCTTTGAGTCTGCTCTGGCATTTCATTATGGATGATCCATTTCCCTTCTCTTGCCTTCTCCCCTTAACCCTTCATGCCCTGACTAATCAAGAACCTATTAACCCCTCCCTTAAATATACCCAATGACTTGGCCTCCACAGCACCCTGCGGCAACAAATTCCGCAGATTCAGCACTTCTGGCTCAAGAAATTCCTCCTCATCTCAGTTCTCGATGGACATCCCTCTGTTCTGAGACTGTCCATAGGTGTTTCTGGTTGTGAATGTGGTAATATTTCAAATGGACTTCAGTAGTTGTAAACTAATTCTGTGAAAAGGAAGGTGCATTATCAATGCAAATCTTATTTTAGAAACTCAGACACTTAAGACAATCACTATAGAGATTGTGGAGGCATTAGTAATAATCTTTCAAGGCATGGTTTTGGAGGAATGGAAAATTGCAAATGTCACTCCACTCTTCAAGAAGGGAGAGAGGCAGAAGAAAGGAAATTATAGGCCAGTTAGTCTGACCTCAGTGGTTGAGAAGATGTTGGAGTCAATTGTTAAGGATGTGGTTTTGGGGTACTTGGAGGCACCTGATAAAATAGGCTGTAGTCAAGGGAAAATTTTGCCTGACAAGTCTGTTGGAATTCTTTGAGGAAATAACAAGCAGGATAGACAAACAATCAGTGGATGTTGTGTACTTTGATTTTCAGAAGGCCTTTGACAAGGTGCACATGGGACTGGTTAAAAAGATAAGAGCCCATGGTATTACAGGAAAGATACTAGCATGGATAGAGCATTGGCTGACTGGCAAGAGGCAAAGTTGGAATAAAAAGGTCCTTTTCTGGTTGGCTGTTAGTGACTAGTGGTGTGTCACAGGGGTCAGCGTTGGGGCTGCTTCTCTTCATGCTATCTGTGAGTGACTTGGATAGCAGAATTGATGGCTTTGTGGCCAGGTTTGTGACTGATACAAAGATAGGTGGAGGGGCAGGGAGTGCTGAGGAAGCAGGGTGACTGCAGAAAGACTTAGACAGATCGGGAGAATGGGCAATGAAGTGGCAGGTGGAATATAGTACAGAGAAGTATTCGTTTATGCACTTGGTAGAAGGAATAAAGACATACCTTATTTTCTGAACGGGAGAAAATTCAAAACTCAGAGATGCAAAGGGACTTAGGAGTTCTCACAATACACATAAAAATTGCTGGTGAACGCAGCAGGCCAGACAGCATCTATAGGAAGAGGTACAGTGAACATTTCGGGCCGAGAGCCTTTGTCAGGACTGAAACGTCGACTGTACTTCTTCCTATAGATGCTGCCTGGCCTGCTGCGTTCACCAGCAACTTTTATGTGTGTTGCTTGAAATTCCAGCATCTGCAGATTTCCTCGTGTTTGCATTAGGAGTTCTTGTGCTGGATTTGCTAAAGGTTATTTTGCAGGTTGAGTCAGAGGTAAGGAAAGCAAATGCAATATTAGCATTCACTTTGAGAGGACTAGAATATAAAAGACAATATATAAAGGCTGTGTAAGTTCAAGTTTAATTGTCATTCAACCATACATGAATACTCATGAATACAGCCAAATGAAACAGCATTACTCCAGGGGTCAAGGTGCAAAACACAGCACCAACAGTCATACACAGCACAAGACACATATAGCACATATAACATAGCAAGAGCATATAAGATAGTGGTAAAATACAGTCACACAAAACATGTAGTCTAAGTGCCTGAGTCAATGCATGTTGCATCAGTCAGCAGTCAAACATAATGCAGCTTGTCTTCCGCTGAACGAACGCTGGGGACAGCACTGACTTCGGTACGGATGCCACACCACTCTGGTGGAGCACCTGACTCTGATGCAGCCCACTGGGCAGCTGCAAACAGGTAGCACTGCGGCTTGAGGCCCAGTCTTCACTACGACAGAGGGATTGATCAGACCGCACTTGGAGAATTGTGAGCAGTTCTGGGCCCCTTAGCTAAGAAAAGGGACCAGAGGAGGTTTTATGAAAATGATCCTGAGAATGAAAGAGTCGATATATGAGGAGAATTTGAAGGCTCTGGGCCTGTACTTGCTGGAGTTCAGAAATATGAGGGGGGATCTCATTGAAACCTATTGAACATTGAAAAGTCTGGACAGAGTGGATGTAAGGAGGATGTTTCCTATCATGGGTGAGTCTCAGGCCAGAGGGCATAGCCTCAGACTAGAGGGACATCTATTTAGAACAGAGATGAGGAAGAATTTCTTTAGCTTGAAGGTAGTGAATCTGTTGAATTAATTGCCACAGGTGGCTGTGGAGGCCTAGTTATTGAGTATATTTAAAGCGAAGGTAGACAGGTTCTTGTTTAATTAGGGCCTCAAAGGTTATGGGAAGAAGGCAGGAAGATAGGGTTGAGAGGGATATAACTCATCCATGACGGAGTGGCAGAGCTAACTCAATGGGCTGAGTGGCCTATGTCTTGTGGTCTTCTAAGTTAAAACCACTTGCAGCACAGTGACAGTGGTCATGCTCCAGTGATCTGGTTTCAATCCAGGCATCTGGTGCTGTCTGTGTAGAGTTTGCATGTTCTACTTGTAACTGTGTGGGTTTCCATAAGACATAGGGGCAGTATTCGGCCATTCGGCTCATTGAGTCTACCCCTCTGGGTGCAAACACCCCTGGGTGCTTTGGTTTCCTCCCACATCAAAAAGACCTGTGGGCTGCTCAATGAATGGGAGGGTCTGGAAGAGTTGGTGGGGCTAAAACAAGTAAAAATTGTGTGAACAGGGGTTTATGTGCTTCATTGGTCTATTTCTTTGTTTTATCTCTCTGTGATTCTCTGTCTAGTTTCTACTGGGAACAGCTTGCAGAGAAATGGTTGCTTTATAGGGTGGTACTGTATGCTCTCCAAACCTCATCTTTCAACTGAATCTTAAACATATAGTGACATTTTTAACTTATTAGTTAACAGGAAATGTGAACATGTTCATAGGCAATTCAACTTCAAAAATAAACAAACTTAAATATTTAATTAAGTAGAGACTCCGGTAGTGATGATCGAACCTCTGGTGAAACAGAATTGTACCAATGAAAGTATTTTTGAAAATGAACTAGGTAATTTTTATTTGCTGTTTTGCATTGCTCTAATAATTTATGAAAACATTAATAGCTCCCAAATTTTATCTGCAATCAGTTACATTTGAAAAGTTTAATTAAGGCAGGATCTACATACGTCCTTGTTCACAGATGCAGCATGAGAAGGAGGGTTTTAGTTTACTTAAGAGAGAGACGTTAGTGGTTTTGACCTAGGTAAGGAATTATCTTGATTTGGAAAAACAGACAAGACATTTTTGCAGAGGTCACGATTACAGCTTGTTGAACATTGTTGATAGATTAAGTGAACGGGTGAAACTCCGGATGTGTGGTGAAAGGTATAAACAGATCCTGAGATCCTTTCAACCTCTTCTATACAAATATTGGGAATTGTGGAAACAAAAACAGGAATGTCTTTGATTCAAGATTCAAGATTGTCTAATATCATTTCTTCACCACAAGTGTTAAAGGAGAACAAAATAATTGTTACTCTGGATCCGATGCAGCACGAAAAAACACACAGTAAGATAAAGAACACATTATAATAAAAAAAACAATAAATATAAATACTTACAATAGTTTATATACATTATATGTGTACATAATGTGACACTAGTTGCAGGGCTGTCTGATGACAGGTGACTGATAGGAAATTTATTTTTACTTTGCTTTATTGTCGCCAAACAATTGATACTAGAGTGTACAATCATCACAGCGATATTTGATTCTGCGCTTCGCACTCCCTGGAGTACAAATCGATAGTAAGTATTAAAATTTTAAATTATAAATCATAAATAGAAAATAGAAAAGGGAAAGTAAGGTAGTGCAAAAAAAAAACTGAGAGGCAGGTCCGGATATTTGGAGGGTATGGCCCAGATCCGGGTCAGGATCTGTTCAGCAGTCTTATCACAGTTGGAAAGAAGCTGTTACAAATCTGGCCGTACGAGTCTTCAAACTCCTGAAACTTCTCCCAGAGGGAAGAGGGAGGAAAAGTGTGTTGGCTGGGTGAGTCGTGTCCTTGATTATCCTGGCAGCACTGCTCCGACAGCGTGCGGTGTAAAGTGAGTCCAAGGACGGAAGGTTGGTTTGTGTGATGTGCTGGGCTGTGTTCACGATCTTCTTCCAGTCTTGGACAGGACAACTTCCATACCAGGTTGTGATGCACCCTAGACGAATGCTTTCTACGGTGCATCTATAAAAATTAGTGAGGGTTTTAGGGGACGGCCAAATTTCTTTAGCTTTTCTATTTATATATTGAGATCAAGCATGGAATAAACCCTTCTTGCCCTTTGAACAATCCCCTGATTTAATCTGAGCCTATCACGGGACAATTTATAATGACCAATTAACTAACCAGTTGTTATGTCTTGGACTGTGGGAGGAAACCGGAGCACCTGGAGGAAACCCACACAGCCACGGAAAAAACGTACAAACTCCTTACAGTCAGCAGTGGGACTGATGAATTTGTGGTGGTTGGAGAGTGTGTGTGTGGTGGGGTGGGTGGTTGGTTGATGGATGAAGGCATTCATCAGCCTTACTGCTTGGGGAACGTAACTGTTTTGAGTCTGGTGGTCCTGGCATGGGTGTTACATAGCCTCCTCTCTGAGCAGGGTGGGTGGGATCTTTTATGATATTGCTGTCCGTTTTCGGGCACCTTTCTGTATATACAGTTGTCACATACCCCGTGACGGGTTAAAGAGCCAGCGGAAATGAAAAACACCTTGGAGACTGGTATTGCTACTAACTAATACTATTTATTAGTAACTACGCAATACAGTAATATAAATTCAGATATATCAAACAAGTTAGCAAAGATTATACGTATATAAGTGTGGAAATATAGAAACCAAGCTTCTTCAAGCCGAGGGGTAAATGGATACAGTCTTACGGTGATGAGTAAAGTTCAGTTCAGCTCCTGGCATTCAGTTGAGTAGTGATGGAGAGAGAGAGATTTGTAATCCAGGGTAAATGTTGAAAAGGCAATTACATCGATATTCCACAGATTCCATGACAGCAATACAAAATAACAATATCAGGTTTTAGAAACATAGAAACATAGAAACATAGAAAATAGGTGCAGGAATAGGCCATTCGGCCCTTCGAGCCTGCCCGCCATTTATTATGATCATGGCTGATCATCCAACTCAGAACCCCGCCCCAGCCTTCCCTCCATACCCCCTGACCCCCGTAGCCACAAGGGCCATATCTAACTCCCTCTTAAATATAGCCAATGAACTGGCCTCAACAGTTTCCTGTGGCAGAGAATTCCACAGATTCACCACTCTCTGTGTGAAGAAGTTTTTCCTAATCTAGGTCCTAAAAGGCTTTCCCTCTATCCTCAAACTGTGACCCCTCGTTCTGGACTTCCCCAACATCGGGAACAATCTTCCTGCATCTAGCCTGTCCAATCCCTTTAGGATCTTATACGTTTCAATCAGATCCCCCCTCAATCTTGTAAATTCCAACGAGTACAAGCCCAGTTCATCCAGTCTTTCTTCATATGAAAGTCCTGCCATCCCAGGAATCAATCTGGTGAACCTTCTTTGTACTCCCTCTATGGCAAAGATGTCTTTCCTCAGATTAGGGGACCAAAACTGCACACAATACTCCAGGTGTGGTCTCACCAAGGCCTTGTACAACTGCAGTAGAACCTCCCTGCTCCTGTACTCGAATCCTCTTGCTATAAATGCCAGCATACCATTCACCTTTTTCACCGCCTGCTGTACCTGCATGCCCACTTTCAATGACTGGTGTATAATGACACCCAGGTCTTGTTGCACCTCCCCTTTTCCTAATCGGCCACCATTCAGATAATAATCTGTTTTCCTATTTTTGCCACCAAAGTGGATAACTTCACATTTATCCACATTAAATTGCATCTGCCATGAATTTGCCCACTCACCCAACCTATCCAAGTCACTCTGCATCCTCTTAGCATCCTCCTCACTGCTAACACTGCCACCCAGCTTCGTGTCATCTGCAAACTTGGAGATGCTGCATTTAATTCCCTCATCCAAGTCATTAATATATATTGTAAACAACTGGGGTCCCAGCACTGAGCCTTGCGGTACCCCACTAGTCACTGCCTGCCATTCTGAAAAGGTCCCGTTTATTCCCACTCTTTGCTTCCTGTCTGCTAACCAATTCTCCACCCACACCAATACCTTACCCCAATACCGTGTGCTTTAAGTTTGCACACTAATCTCCTGTGTGGGACCTTGTCAAAAGCCTTTTGAAAATCCAAATATACCACATCCACTGGTTCTCCCCTATCCACTCTACTAGTTACATCCTCAAAAAATTCTATGAGATTCGTCAGACATGATTTTCCTTTCACAAATCCATGCTGACTTTGTCCGATCATTTCACCGCTTTCCAAATGTGCTGTTATCACATCCTTGATAACTGACTCCAGCAGTTTCCCCACCACCGACGTTAGGCTAACCGGTCTATAATTCCCCGGTTTCTCTCTCCCTCCTTTTTTAAAAAGTGGAGTTACATTAGCCACCCTCCAATCCTCAGGAACTAGTCCAGAATCTAACGAGTTTTGAAAAATTATCACTAATGCATCCACTATTTCTTGGGCTACTTCCTTAAGCACTCTTTTATTTCTGAAGTTGTTCCACTCTACACACAAAGTATCACCGACAGTGATCTTCAACGAATATCCTTTCAACACAAGTGGTACCACACCCGAATTCAGCTACGGGTCATTCCAAAGTGGTGGCCACAGGATACTCAAACAGAATCCACATATGGATTATCACCAACAGTAGCTTATCACTAAGGGGACCATCTTCAAGGGAACCAACCCCAAACACACAACGTGATAGCCACTTAAACTGCTGCGTTCACCAGCAACTTTGATGTGTGGTGATAGCCACTTATCCAGTTCCACGACAAACGAAATAACTCCAACAGTGATTTGCCACAAGGGCGCCTTTCTTCAGTGAACTACCACAGCCAAACAAGGGTAACACGCATGTCGTATTCACAAAGGTAAACCCACTCCTGTGGATTAATGATGTGACAGTCACACCTTCGTATTCGAATGGAATTCAAACTCACCCTTACAGGCTACTTAGAGAGAGAGAGTCCAAACGGTGACCTCTCTGTCACTAGGTTTCTTCTGTTTCAAACCTTCCTCGCCCCTCTTTTCTTCCTGCAAACTTGTTCTAGTTGCAGAAAACTTGTGAGAGTCATTTTATCAATACTCAGGATCGATCTCAACTCACCCCTGTTGGGCTACTGAAAGTTTAAACCATGACCTCACTCACTGGGGTCTTTCATTGACCGAATCCATCTTGACTCTGGGCATGTGTTTCTCCGTGTCTGTAACTGTCCTTGTAAAAAGTAAACACGCTGCGGAGAAACCATAACATCGATTGTCCATCAAATAACTCCACCTCTCTCTCTCTTTCCATGGCAACCCAGAAACTGACAGCAGTAGTCAGTGTCCTCGTAAAAGTGTAAACTCCAGCTGAAAGGCAGAATCTGCCTCTCTCTCTCTCTCAGCGGAAATCCGAAAGTTAGTCTCGGTTCTCTCTTGTGCCTTAAAGTGACAGTCCACAGCAAAAAGGAACCCCAGGGGTACATAACACAGTGCTTATAAAAAGTATTCACCTCCCTCCCCCCCCCAGCCCCGTGGAAGTTTTCATGTTTTGTTGTTTTACGACATTGAGTCACAATGGATTTAATTTGGCTTTTTCGACACTGTTCAACAGAAAAAGACTATCGTGTCAAGGTGAAAACAGATCTCTGCAAAGTGATCTAAATTAATTAAAAATATAAAACACAAAATAATTGCTTGCAGAAGTAGTTACTCCCTTCAAGTCAGTATTTAGTAGATGCAACTTAGGCAGCAATTACAGCCTTGAGTCTGCGTGGATAGGTCTCTATCAGCTTTGCACGTCTGGACACTGCAATTTTTCCCCCTTCCTTCTTTACAAAATTGCTCAAGCTCTGTCAGATTACACGGGGGTCTTGAGCGAACAGCCCTTTTCAAATCTAGCTACACGTTCTCGATTGGATTCTGGAGTCTGGACTCTGACTTGGCCACTCCAGGATATTAATTTTGTTGTCTTTAAACAGATCTTCCAAGTCGCAGTTCTCTTGCAGACTGCATCAGGTTTTCCTCCAGGATTTCCCCTGTGTTTTGCTGCATTCATTTTACCCTCTACCTTAAATGGGTTTCCAGGGCCTGCTGCAGAGAAGCATCCCCTCAGCATGATGCAGCCACCACCATGCTTCACGGTAGGATGGTGATAATGTGCAGTGCTTGGCTTACACCAAACAGTGTTCAGTCTGATGGCCAAAAAGCTCAATTTTGGTTTCATCAGACCATAGAACCTTCTTCCAGCTGACTTCTGGCAAACTCTAGTCGAGATTTCATGTGAGTTTTTTCAACAGTGGCTTTCTCTTTGCCACTCTCCCATAAAGCAACTGGTGAAGCAACCGGGCAACAGTTGTTGTGTACGCAGCCTTTCCCATCTCAGCCAATGAGGCTTGTAACTCCTCCAGAATTGTCACAGGTCTTTGTGGCCTCCCTCACTCGTCCCCTTCTCGCATGGTCACTCAGTTTTTGAGGACGGCCTCCTCTAGCAGATTTACAGCTGTGCCGTATTCTTTCCATTTCCTGATGATTGATTTAACTATATTCCAAGGGATATTCAGTGACTTGGAAATTTTCTTATATTCATCTCTTGACGTGTGCTTTTCAACCTTTTCACAGAACATAGAACATAGAATAGTACAGCACAGTACAGGCCCTTCGGCCCACAATGTTGTGCCGACCCTCAAACCCTGCCTCCCATATAACCCCCCACCTTAACTTCCTCCATATACCTGTCTAGTAGTCTCTTAAACTTCACTAATGTATCTGCCTCCACCACTGACTCAGGCAGTGTATTCCACACACCAACCACTCTCTGAGTAAAAAACCTTCCTCTAATATCCCACTTGAACTTCCCACCCCTTACCTTAAAGCCATGTCCTCTTGTATTGAGCAGTGGTGCCCTGGGGAAGCGGCGCTGGCTATCCACTCTATCTATTCCTCTTAATATCTTGTACACCTCTATCATGTCTCCTCTCATCCTCCTTCTCTCCAAAGACTAAAGCCTTAATCTCTGATCATAATGCACACTCTCTAAACCAGGCAACATCCTGATAAATCTCCTCTATATCCTTTCCATAACCTTCCTATAGTGAGGCGACCAGAACTGGACACAGTACTCCATGTGTGGCCTAACCAGAGTTTTATAGAGCTGCATCATTACATCGCGACTCTTAAACTCTATCCCTCGACTTATGAAAGCTAACACCACATAAGCTTTCTTAATTACCCTATCCACCTGTGAGGCAACTTTCAGAGATCTGTGGACATGTACCCCCAGATCCCTCTGCTCCTCTACACTACCAAGTATCATACCATTTACCTTGTACTCTGCCTTGGAGTTTGTCCTTCCAAAGTGTACCACCTCACAGTTCTCTGGGTTGAACTCCATCTGTCACTTCTCAGCCCACTTCTGCATCCTATCAATGTTTCTCTGCAATCTTCGACAAGCCTCTACACTATCTACAACACGATCAACCTTTGTGTCGTCTGCAAACTTGCCAATCCACCCTTCTACCCCCACATCCAGGTCGTGAATAAAAATCATGAAAAGTAGAGGTCCCAGAACAGATCCTTGTGGGACACCACTAGTCACAATCCTCCAATATGAATATACTCCCTCCACTACGACCCTCTGCCTTCTACAGGCAAGCCGATTCTGAATCCACCTGGCCAAACTCCCCTGGATCCCATGCGTTCTGACTTTCTGAATAAGCCTACCATGTGGAACCTTGTCAAATGCCTTACTAAAATCCATATAGATCACATCCACTGCACTACCCTCATCTATATGCCTGCTCACCTCCTCAAAGAATTCTATCAGGCCTGTTAGACACGATCTGCCCTTCACAAAGCCATGCTGACTGACCCTGATCAGACCATGATTCTCTAAATGCCTAGAGATCCTATCTCTAAGAATCTTTTCCAACAGCTTTTCCACCACAGATGTAAGGCTCACTGGTCTATAATTACCTGGACTATCCCTACTACCTTTTTTTGAACAAGGGGACAACATTCGCCTCCCTCCAATCCTCCAGTACCATTCCCGTGGACAACGAGGACATAAAGATCCTAGCCAGAGGCTCAGCAATCTCTTCCCTCGCCTCGTGGAGCAGTCTGGGGAATATTCCGTCAGGCCCCAGGGACTTATCCGTCCTAATGTATTTTAACAACTCCAAAACCTCCCCTCCCTTAATATCAACATGCTCCAGAACATCAATCTCACTCATATTGTCCTCACCATCATCTAGTTCCCTCTCATTGGTGAATACCGAAGAGAAGTATTCATTGAGGACCTCGCTCACTTTCCACAGCCTCCAGGCACATCTTCCCACCTTTATCTCTAATCGGTCCTACCTTAACTCCTATCATCCTTTTTTTCTTCACATAATTGAAGAATGCCTTGGGGTTTTCCTTTACCCTACTCGCCAAGGCCTTCTCATGCCCCCTTCTTGCTCTTCTCAGCCCCTTCTTAAGCGCCTTTCTTGCTTCCCTATATTCCTCAATAGACCCATCTGATCCATGCTTCCTAATCCTCATGTATGCTGCCTTCTTCCACCTGACTAGATTTTCCACCTCACTTGTCACCCATGGTTCCTCCACCCTACCATTCTTTATCTTCCTCACTGGGACAAATTTATCCCTAACATCCTGCAAGAGATCCCTAAACATCGACCACATGTCCATAGTACATTTCCCTGCAAAAACATCATCCCAATTCACACCTGCAAATTCTAGCCTTATAGCCTCATAATTTGCCCTTCCCCAATTAAAAATTTTCCTATCCTCTCTGATTCTATCCTTTTCCATGATAATGCTAAAGGCCAGGGAGCGGTGGTCACTGTTCCCCAGATGCTCACCCACTGAGAGATCTGTGACCTGACCTGGTTCATTACCTGGTACTAGATCTAGTATGGCATTCCCCCTAGTCGGCCTGTCCACATACTGTGACTGGAATCCGTCCTGGACACACTTAACAAACTCTACCCCATCTAAACCCTTGGAACTAATCAGGTGTCAGTCAATATTAGGGAAGTTAAAATCACCCATGATAACAACCCTGCTATTTTTGCACCTTTCCAAAATCTGCCTCCCAATCTGCTCCTCAGTATCTCTGCTGCTACCAGGGGGCCTATAGAATACCCCCCAGAGTAACTGCTCCCTTCCTGTTCCTGACTTCCACCCCTACTGACTCAAAAGAGGATCTTCCTACATTACCCACCCTTTCTGTAGCTGTAATAGTATCCCTGACCAGTAATGCCACCCCTCCTCCCCTTTCCCCCACTCTCTATCCCTTTTAAAGCACTGAAATCCAGGAATATTGAGAATCCATTCCTGCCCTGGTGCCAGCCGAGTCTCTGTAATGGCCACTACATCATAATTCCATGTATGTATCCAAGCTCTCAGTTCATCACCTTTGTTCCTGATGATTCTTGCATTGAGGTACACACATTTCAGCCCTTCCACCTTACTACCTTTACACCGTTTATTCTGCTTCTCTTTCCTCAAAGCCTCTCTATATGTTAGATCTGGCTTTACTCCATGTACTTCTTTCACTGCTCTATCGCTCCGGGTCCCATCCCCCTTGCAAATTAGTTTAAACCCTCCCAAACCATGCTAGCAAACCTACCTGCAAGGATATTGCTCCCCCTCGAGTTCAGGTGCAACCCATCCAATCTGTACAGGTCCCACCTTCCCCAGAAGAGATCCCAATGATCCAAAAATCTACAACCCTGCCCCCTGCACCAACTCAGCCACGCATTCAACTGCCATCTCCTCCAATTCTTACCATCTCTGTCACGTAGCACTGGCAGCAAACCTGAGAACGCCACCCTTGAGGTCCTGTTCTTCAGCCTTCTGCCTAATTCCCGAAACTCACACTTCAGGACTTCATCCCTCTTCCTGCCTATGTCGTTAGTCCCAACATGTATCACGACTTCTGGTTGCTTTCCCTCTCATACCAGGATGTCGTGCACCCAGTCAGAGACATCCCGGACCCTGGCACCTGGGAGGCAGTAACCCATGCGGGTGTCCTTCTCACGTCCACAAAATCACCTGTCTGCTCCCCTGACTATAGAGTCCCCAATGACGACAGCTCTCGTCTTCTCCGTCCCACCCTTCTGCACCACCGGGTCAGACTCAGTGCCGGAGGCCCTGCCACCGTGGCTCACACCTGGTCGGTCGTCCCCGCCAACAGTATCCAGGATGGTAAACTTATTATTCAGGGGAATGGCTACAGGGGTGCTCTGCACTACCTGTCTGCTCACCTTCGCGTTCCCCCCTCTGACTGTCACCCAATGACCTGCTTCCGGCAGCCTAGGTGTGACTACCTCCCTGTAGCTCTCATCTATGACTGCCTCATTCTCCCTTATGAGTCAAAGGTCATCCAGCTGCTGCTCCAGATTCCTTACACGGTCTTCCAGATCGCCCAGCCGTAGGCACTTCTGGCAGATGTGACTCTGCGGGAGAGGAGCGTTCCCCCAAGACTGCCACGGAGTCGCTCGGAGTGTTCTTTTTTCTTCATGGTGTAGTTTTTGTCAGGATACTGACTTGCCAGCAGCTGGACCTTCCAGATACAGGTGTATTTTTACTACTTGACGTACATTGGCGATCTCTATTTAATTAATTATGTGACTTCTAAAACCAATTGGCTGCACCGGTAATGATTTGGTGTGTCATTTTAAAGGGGGGTGAATACTTATGCTACCAATTATTTTATGTTTATATAAAATATAAAATAATTAAGTTAGATCCCTTTGTAGAGTCCGTTCTCACTTTGACACGAAAGAATCTTTTTCTGGTGGTCAGTATCAAAAAGGCCAAATTAGATCCTCTGTGATTCACTGTTGTAGAACAATAAAAAATGAAAACTTCCAAGGGGGGTGAATACTTTTTATAGGGACTGCATGTAGTTGAAGATGGACAGCTTATGCCAGTGATGCTTTGGGCAGTTTTGACACCCATTGTAAAGCATTCCTACCCACCAGAGTGCAGTTTCCATACCCAGCAGTGATGCAGCATGTTAAGATGCTCACTGCTGCACATCTGCAGTAGGTCATGACTATTAATGTGCATAATCTAGCTTTCTTCAGCCTCTCAGAAAGTAGAGGTGTTGATAACAAAAAGCAATAACATTTAACAGATGAATGCAGAGAATAATTCAAAAGGCTAATGAAACACTGTTTTTTTTATCTTAAGGGAACAAGAATTGAGAGAAAATTTACCATTAGTGATGATTGGTTTGCCTTCATTCAGTGTGCAATTCAGTACGTGTACAGCATCTTAGAAATATCTGTATTGCTTTTAGAGAGAGTGTTTCAAATTTACCGGAGTGATTTAAATTTGAACTATTGTCACAGGTTATATGGAAACAGCTTGTATTCCTTCAGAAGTAGGAGGACACCAGTGATAAAATCACAGCCATTGATGAATTGGTATGGTGCAGAGAAAGAAATTCATTTCCTCTGGTTTCCAGATGGCACACTAGGCAGATTGACTAGCTGTCAGAACCCACCCTTCTGTAACTCTCCTTCGCAAGGGTTGTGGCTGGAGTTAATTTAAAGATAAACTAGATTAATTAAGTATTTGCTTTGGAAAGACCTGTTGGAGAATGAAAATGGGTGGACAGAGTTAAGAAACAAAAAGCAGAAAAAAGTCAAGGCTGAATGTCATGAGGTGAGGTTTCCACTTATTCATTATCTTTAAAAATATAGAACAGTACAGCACAATACAGGCCCTTCAGCCCACAATGCTGTGCCAACTTCTTAACTTACTCTAAGATCAATCTAACCCTTCCTTCCGACATCAAAGTTAAAAGTAAAATTCATTATCAGAGTACATACATGTTACCACACACAATCCTGAGATTCTCCTTCTGTGGGCCAAACTTAGCCAATCTATAGAACGGTAACTGTAAACAAACCGTGCAAATGCAGATATAAATAAATAGCTATAAATAACGAGCATGAAATAACAAGATAAAAGAGTCCTTAAATGAGTGTAGTTATCCCCTTTTATTCAAGAGCCTGATGGTTGAGTGGTAGTAACTGTTCTTGAACCTGGTGGTGCGAGTCCTGAGGCTCTTGTACCTTCTACCTGATGGCAGCAGCGAGAAAAGAGCATGGCCTGGGTGGTAAGGATCTCTGATGATGGATGCTGCTTTTCTATGGCAACGTTTAATGTAGATGTGCTCAATGGTTGGAAGGGTTTTACCTGTGATATACTGGGCTGAATCCATCACCTTTTGTAGGATTTTCTGCTCACAGGCTAATGCCAGGCCAGTGGCGTCCCCATACCAGGCCGTAATACAGCCAGCCGGCACACTCTCCACCAAAGTTTTCAGTGACATGGCAAACCTGTGCAGACTCCTAAGGAAATAGAGGTACTGTTATGCTTTCTTCACGATAATCTTTATATGATGGGTCCATAGCCCTCTATTTTTCTATCATCCATGTGCCTACCTAAGAGTTTCTTAAATGCCCGTATTGTATCTACTTCTACCACTCACCATTGCCCATGTTAAAAAAACCCCTGGGGCATACCAAGACCTTTGGGTGAACTGGGGCCTCTGGGTGAATCAGGTCCTTTGGGTGTCAGTGAGGATTTACCTCAAGGCCACAGCTGAGCACAATGTATTTGAATTACCACACTGAAAGTGATCCCCATTAAGAAGGCTGTACATGTATTGAACTGCACTCTGAATGAAGGCAAACCAATCTTCACTAATTGTAAATTTTCTCTCATTCAAGTCCCTGAAGATAAAAGGACAATATTTCATTAGCCTTTTAAATTATTCTTGGCATCTATCCATTAGGTGTTATTGCTTTCTGTCATCAGACACATTCCATTTTTTTTTGTTTCCGCAATTCTCAACATTCAGACTAGCAAAGTTTGAAAGAATCTCAGAGTCTGTTCATACCTTACACTGTACATCTGGAGTTTTACCTGTTCACTTCAACTACCAACAAAGGCTGTGATCATAACCTCTGGAAAAATGCCTGTCTTTCCAGCTCAAGTTCACTAACATTTCTCTTTTAAGGAAACTAAACTGACATCTTTCCCTCTCCTGCTTAATCTGTCAACAAAATCACTCACAGATCCTGCCTTACTTAAATTTTGCCAATGTAACTGACTGCGGTTAAAACATGGCAGCTAAAAAGTTTTTATAAGTTATTATAGCAAATAAAAATTACCCAGCTCATTCTCCAAAATATTTTCATTGGTACAATTCTGTTTCACCAGAGGTTTTATCATTGCTACCTGAATCTTGACATAATTAAATATTTAAGTTTATTTATTTTTGATGTTGTATCACATGATCAACCTATTCGCTGTTAACTGATAAGCTTAAAAATGAGTTAAAGTAACTATTGTCATTGTATTTTAACTCTTTTGAAACTTAGGACTATGGGAGGTGCTATACTTTACTTTTCTTTATACTTTATACTTTATTGTCGCCAAACAATTGATACTGGAACGCACAATCGTCACAACGATATTTGATTCTGCGCTTCACGTTCCCTGGAGTACAAATTGATAGTAAATATTAAAAATTTAAATTATAAATCATAAATAGAAAACGGAAAGTAAGGTAGTGCAAAAAAAACCGAGAGGCAGGTCCGGATATTTGGAGGGTACGGCCCAGATCTGGGTCAGGATCCGTTCAGCAGTCTTATCACAGTTGGAAAGAAGCTGTTCCTAAATCTGGCCGTACGAGTCTTCAAGCTCCTGAGCCTTCTCCCGGAGGGAAGAGGGACGAAAAGTGTGTTGGCTGGGTGGGTCGTGTCCCTGATTATCCTGGCAGCATTGCTCCGACAGCGTGCGGTGTAAAGTGAGTCCAAGGATGGAAGATTGATTTGTGTGATGTGTTGGTCTGTGTTCACGATCTTCTGCAGCTTCTTCCGGTCTTGGACAGGACAACTTCCATACCAGGTTGTGATGCACCCTAGAAGAATGCTTTCTATGGTGCATCTATAAAAATTAGTAAGGGTTTTAGGGGACAGGCCAAATTTCTTTAGCTTTCTCAGGAAGTAAAGGCGCTGGTGGGCCTTCTTGGCAGTGGACTCTGCTTGGTTGGACCAAGTCAGGTCATTTATATTTTACTTGCATATTTTTGTTTCGAGATACAGCACAGTAACAAGCCCTTGCAGCTGAATGATCCCACTCCACCCCATTACAGCCATGTGACAGTTAGCCTACTAACTGTATGCCTTTGGAATGTGGGAGGAAACTGGAGCTCCTGGAGGAAACCCCACAGGGAGACGGTAGCAACTCCTTACAGACAGTGGTGGAATTGAATTCGGGTTGCTGGCACTGGAATAGTGTAAGGCTAACTGCTGTGCTGGTGCGCCACCCTCTTAGAAATGGAAAGTTTTATTTTTAACTATGACCAAACTCATTTAATACAATGGAAGGCATACTGATGCAGCAAATACATCTGCTGGCTCCAGCCTCAGAGCTGGGTTCAATCCTGACCTTGGTTGCTGTATTTGTGAAAGTTGCAAATTGACTATATGGGTTTCTTCTGGTTACTCTGGATTTCAAAGATACGCAAACCAGTAGGTTAATTGGCCACTGTAAAGAGCTCCTAGTGTGTGGTCGAGCATATAGGGGGGAGGTTGAAAATCTGGCTGAGTGGTGCCACAAAACTTCTCTCTCAATGTCAGCAAGACCAAGGAGCTGATTATTGACTGCAGGAGGAGGAAACCAGAGGCCCATGAGCCAGTTCTCTTTGGGGGAATCAAAGGTGGAGAGGATAAGTAACCTTAAATTCCTTGGTGTTATCATTTCAGAGGATCTGTCCTGGGTCCATAAGTACCATTATGAAGAAAGCACGGCAGTGCCTCTACTTTCTTAGAAACTTGCAAAGATTTGGCATGTCATCTGAAACTTTGACAAACTTCTAAAGATGTGCATCGGTGAGTATATTGACTGGCTGCATCACACCTGCTATGGAAACACCAATGCCCTTGACTGGAAAAGCCCACAGAAGGTAGTGGATGTAGCTCAGTCCATCACAGGTAAAACTCTCCCCACATCTACAGGGAGCAAAAAAACAGCATCCATCATCAGAGATTTTCACCATCCAGTCCATGCTCTCTTCTCACTGCAGCCATCAGGGAGGAGGTACAGGAGCCTTAGGACCCACATCACCAGGTTCAGGAACAGTTATTACCCCTCAACCATGAGGCTCTTGAATCAGAGGGGATAACTTCAAAACTTCACTCACCCCATCACTGAACTGCTCCCACAAACTATGGACTCATTTCAATATCAAATATATAAATATATATTTGTTTCTTTGTTTTTGCTGCAAATGCCTGTAAGAAAATGAATCTGAGGGTCATATATAGTGACATATACTGTATGTACTTCAGTAATAAATTTACTTTGAACTTTGAATTTTGAGTGATGTGATGTGGGGTGTGGGAGTTGATGCAAAGAGGAGAAAAAACACAGGATTAATGTAGATGGGTGTTTGATATACAGCATGTACTTGATGGGCTGAAGGGCCCATTCCTGTGCTCTGAGGCCATTCAGTCCAATGAGCTTGTGTTTCCTATCTCTCATTTAATTTCAATTGATTCCTCACTCATGGACCAGCCAGTCACCTGCTAACTAGCCGACTCTCTGAACATTTTCCAGTTGGACAGAGCAGCTTTCAACAGTCATTCCTCTAGAATCAAAAAGTGAAAATTTCTATGTGCTGCAATTCTGAAAGAAGGAAGAAGGAGAACTTACTGGAAATACTTAGCAAGTCAGGCAGCCTCTTTGGAGATAGGAAACTGCTAACATTTTGAGTCAATGGCCTTTTGATGAGCATAGAACAGCACAGATTTAGACCCTTTTAATCTCTGTGCTGACCCCAGTACGATTTAAACTCCCATCTGCCAGCGCATGCTCTAAATTCCTTAGCTTTATGTGCTTGTCTAAATGCGTCTTAAACATTGGTGCCATTATCTGCTCCCAGCACCTCCCAGCAGTGTGTTCCAGGCAGCTTCCACCTTTTGTTTAAAAAAACATAAATCTCCTTTAAACTTTCCCCCCTCACCTTAAATCTATGCCCTCTATTATTTTGACATTTCGGAATCAGAATCAGGTTTATTATCACCACTGACACATGTCCGTAGCAGCAGTGCCATGCAATACAAAAAATATAAAATCGCGATGATTTATAAGCAGCAGCCCCAATTAGTCAAAATTTCATGGAAATAGTTAAAAAGGTATAAAACACACACACACACACACACACAGGATTCCAGTTAATTGGGCCACTGGGTTAATCTGGACAGCTGCTTATTTGGGACAACTCTTAATGAACAAAAAACTAATTTTTGTGCTTTTAATACCTTTTTAACTATTTCCATGAAACTTTGGATAACTGGGGCAGCTGCTTAATTGGGACAAAATGTATTGCTTCCGATGTGTCCCAATTAACTATAATCCACTGTACAGTGTAAAAAGGGAGCAAAAATAGTGAGAATATGTTCATGAGTTTTTTGACAGTTCAGAAACCTGTTGGCAGAGGGGAAGAAGATGCTCCTGGAATTTTGAGTGTGTGTCTTTAGGCTTCTGTATGTCCTCGATACTGGGAAGGCTACTGCCCATGTTGGAGTTGGCCAAACTTACAACTCTCTGCAACTTTTTCCGATTCCGTGCAGTGTCCCCTCCATACCAGACAGTCAGAATGCTCTTCATACTACATTGGTTGAAATTTGTGAGTTTTTGGTGGTATACCAAATCTACTCAAGCTCCTAATGAAATGTAGCTGCTGCTGTGCCTTCTGCGTAAGTGCATCAATACAGTGATGCTAGAAAGTTTGTGAACTCTGTCGGATTTTCTCTATTTCTGCATAAATATGACCTATGAAACCCCCTCTTTCTGGGCATCTATATAGAGGCTGCTCGTTAGCCCCTTGCTAACAGCCACTGGACTCAGTGGTGAGAAAACCACCTTTGTTGGACTCTGTACATCTAGGGTCAATATGACTTAGGTCCCACCACACCTGTGAGGTTGGGATGTCTACCCACCCAAACCCTGATCTGTGTGAGTACTGTGTAACTTACTGCTCCCACGCAATCGCCCGTAGGCAAGAAATAACAAACCGTACACTGCATACAATTATAAAGAAAGTACTTTTATGAATGTTAACTAAACCAAACAGTTATTAAAGGAGAGACAGAAAAAAACAAAAGGGCCGATTATAATTAATGAGTCAAATGTGCACAGGTCAGAGCTCAAGTCTTCCAAAAGCCGTTGTGTCCTTTTAAAGCTTTTTATTGAATTAGTACACAAAGAGTAAAACATATAGCAACCAATACATTGTTAGGATATAAATATACAAGTAATATTAATACAAAAATTTCCCTCGGGATCAATAAAGTATATCTATCTATCTATCTATCTAAAAAAAACAATGCAAACAACGTATGTCGTTGTGTCCAATGTACTCATGGCGCCAACTCATATTCACCGATCCCTGGTAGACCTCCCCCTCTTGGGCTCTATCGGATCCCGCACTTCCACCCGATCAAATCCTACAGCCGGTTCTCCCGAGCTTCTTCTCTCTCCATCTCCTGCTGAAGAAGACCTTGGCCCATCTCAGTGCCTGTCACAAAACTTCTCCCCGTGCATTCTCTGGAACCTTCTCCCAGTCCCATCATCCTGATTGGATGACGTAACATTTCTAAGCATCCCTTATCTTTAACAGTAACTCAAACACCACCAGCAGAACACAGTGCTTCTACAGTAAAACCATTCCATGAAATACCCTAGCCCATTAGCAGTACAATCTCTACCAGGGTGTTACACCTAAAATGTGATCACATCTTCATATAAGTCCTAAAACTAGATAAAGAGAACCCAATTAAATAAATAGCACAAAAATATACTTGTTCATTTATTTATTGAGAAAATTGACCCAATATTATTTGTATTTATTGGAAAAAATATGTTGGAAATAGAGAAAGTTCTACAGGGTTCACAAACTTACTTGCACCACTGTTTATTGGACCTAGGATAGATCTTCAGAGACGTTTTCCCCTGGCAGAAGGACTGTCTACCCTCTCCAAGCCTGTCATAATTTTATATACATCTAGCTGGTTACCCCTCAGCCACCAGCTCCTCAGAGCAAACACCCCAAGATTAGCAGAGTTTTGAAAGCTGGAAATCTGACTCATTTTAAGTTGCCTGGAAGGGAGACGATAGAGAAAAAAAACATTATTTATGAAAGGCTCAAGTCCAGGAGAAAGGGAATAACACAAGTAACAATAAAAGCTGCATAACCCCAGCTGATCTGTCTGGGAGAGATATGAGTCAAGGAAGGCAAGTTAAGAGAAGAAACAAGAAAAATAATTGCTGGAATTGAAAAAGGAAACATAGCAGCTGCTAGAAATTTGAATTTAAAGAGAATGCATGCTCAGCAAGAGGAGTGCATCTGTGGAGAGAGTAAAATGCAATTAAACCCTGCAAGTTGCCCCTTCATCAGATATGTTTCGAACTCAAAGGCTGGTTGTCTGAGAGCTGAAGCTCAGAGCTGTTACAGAGGGACAGAAGATGAAATGCAAGGAGTCTTCCATCCATTTCTTCTGCTTCACAGTGGAACTAAGGTCCCTGGGTAATAACATCAGTTTTGTGAAGGCTACGGTTCTAAGTGATTGCTGCACCTTTGAAGACTGCAGAGGAGAAATATGAATGCATTTCCTACCGCATCAGGTAACTGAGAATACTTCTCTCATCATTACTTAAACTGCCCGGACAGAACATCTTGATTTATATTTGAGGGAATCAGCCGTGGTCCCTTATTGCATGGCATTTTGTACCTGAGTTTTAAGACCACAGTTCTGCAATTTTATACACTTCCCTGTATGGAGTCATAGACATAGAGTCATACAGCACAGAAACAGGCCATTCGGCCCCATATGTTCATGCCAGCCCAGATGCCCATCTAAAATGGTCTCATCTGATCTCATCAACACATCACCTTCTGAACCTTTCATAGCCACGTGCCTGCCCAAATGCCTTTCATGTCCCTGCCTCAGTCACTTCCTCTGGCAGCTCATTCCATATACCGACCACCCTCTGGGTGAAAACCTTGCTTCTCAGGCTCCTGTTAGGTTCTCCACCTTAAATGTATGATCTTTCATTCTTGATTTCACAACCCTGGGAAAAGAGTGCATTCATTCAGAATCAAAGGTTTCAAAGGTACAATTTAATGTCAGAGAAATGTATACAATATACATCCGGAAATGCTTTTTCTTCGCAACCATCCACAAAAACAGAGGAATGCCCCAAAGAATGAATGACAGTTAAATATTAGAACCCCAGAGTCTACCCCATCTTCCCTCCCTCCTGCGCGTAAGCAGCAGCAAGCAATGATCCTTCCTCCCCCCACCCACAAAAGAAAAAGCATTGACATCAGCCACCAGGCACTCAAGCTTGAGCAAAAACAACAGCAAAGGCTCAGACTTGCTCCAAAGACTACGTGTTCACCTGGTATTTGACGTACCACAGGCTCTCTCTCTCCGTAATAAGGGAGAAAGTGATGTCTCCGTTTCACAGTGAGAGGGGAGACATAACAAGCAACTCGCCGCACTTTTTCCAAGCTCTGTGCCCAAAGATTTCAGGTCTCTGGGCACACAGCCAAAGATCTTCCAACTCCCACGACACACCGGCCTGTTGGGACACTGACCTTTGATAAACCCATCTCCAGAGCCCTGAGATCCTAGGCCTCCAAAGACAAGCCAAGCTCCTAGGTCGCACCCTTGGCATGTCGGATAACGGCCAGTCGTGAAACCCCGAGAGCGGGTCCCATTCCCACAAATAACCAAAGGTAGTGTGTAACTCCAGGTCAGGGTCTTCAAAAGAACCCTGAAAGGGAAAAACAGAGATATTAAAGATGGAAATAAAGCTGTTTCCGAAGATGTAAGCAAACATAATATAGAAGAGAAAAAAATAAAAATGATAATAATAATAAATAAATAAGTAAATCAATTACAATATACGTATATTGAATAGATTAAAAAACGTGCAAAAAACAGAAATACTGTATATTAAAAAAAGTGAGGTAGTGTCCAAGGGTTCAATGTCCATTTAGGAACCGGATGGCAGAGGGGAAGAAGCTGTTCCTGGATCGCTGAGTGAGTGCCTTCAGGCTTCTGTACCTCCTACCTGATGGTAACAGTGAGAAAAGGGCATGCCCAGGGTGCTGGAGGTCCTTAATAATGGACGCTGCCTTTCTGAGACAACGCTTCCTGAAGATGTCCTGGGTAATTTGTAGGATAGTACCCAAGATGGAGCCAACTAAACTTACAACCCTCGGCAGCTTCTTTTAGTCCTGTACAGTAGCCCCACCCCCCGGTACCAGACAGTGATGCAGCCTGTCAGAATGCCTCCACAGTATATCTATAGGAGTTTTTGAGTGTATTTGTTGACATGTCAAATCTCTTCAAACTCCTAATGAAGTATAGCCACTGTCTTGCCTTCTTTATAACTACCTTGATACAGTGGGACCAGCTTAGATCCTTAAGAGATCTTGACACCCAGGAACTTGAAACTGCTCACTCTCTCCACTTCTGATCCCTCTATGAGCATTGGTATGTGTTCCTTTGTCTTACCCTTCCTGAAGTCCACAATCAGCTCTTTCGTCTTGCTGACGTTGAGTGCCAGGTTGTTGTTGCTGCTCCGCTCCACTAGTTGGCGTATCTCACTCCTTGTAGGCCCCCTCGTCACCACCTGAGATTCATCCTATCTGTGCCCTTTTTGATTTTTCACTCATCACAGTTCAAAGTAAATTTTTTATCAAAATGCGTATGTGAGAGCATATGCTAGCCTGACATTCGTTTTCTTGCAGCTATTCAGAGTGAACAAAGAAATACAATAGAATCAATGAAAAACTACACACACGGGCTGACAACAATCAATATGCAAAAAAGACAAACTTCAAATACAAATGAGCAAATAATAAATAAACAAACAAACAAGCAAGCGAATAAATAAGTAAATAATACTGGGTTGTAGAGTCCTTGAAAGTGAGTCCATAGGTTGTAAAATCAGTTCAGAATTGCGGTGAGTGCAGTTATCCACACTGGTTCCAGAGCCTGATGTTTGAAGGGTGATTACTGTTTCTGAACCTAAGGCTCCTGTTCCACTTTCCCGATGGCAGCAGCGAGAAGAGAGCATGGCCTGGATAGAGGATGTTGCTCTCTTGAGTCAGAGCTCTCTGTAGATGTGCTCAATGGTGGGGAGGGCTTTTCCTAAGATGGACTGGTCTGCATTCACTGCTTTGTGTAGGCTTTTCCTTTCCTGGACATTGGTGTTTCCATGCCAGGCCATGATGGAACCAGTCTGGATACTCTCCACAGGGCATCTGTGGAAGTTTGTCAAAGTTTTAGATATCATGCCGAATCTGCACAAACTTCTCAGAAAGTAGAGTTGCTGCTGTGCCTTGGTTATAACGGTACTTATGTGTTGGATCCTGCAAATTGATCCTCCAAATTGTTAACACTATGGTATTTAAAGTTACTGACCCTCTCCACCTCCAATCCCCTAATTAGGATTGGCTATTGCACCTCCAGTAGTCAGTAACCAGCTCTTTAAGACCATCTATAAGAAAACACTTATTCTCCAATACTTCAATGAATGAAGTCCCAGCCTCCCCAACTTCTCACTATAACTCAGTCCCTCAAGTCCTGACAATAGAATTGTAAATCCTTTCTGTGCTCTTTACATCTTCCAACATTGAATAGGAAGAAAAAGCATTTATTATCTATTACTTTTTGCAATAAGATCTTTGTGATTAATTCCTCAGTGTAAGAGAGATTTGGCATGTCAACAAACAAATACACTCGAAAAATTTCTATAGTTGTACCATGGAGGGCATTCTGACAGGCTGCATCACTGTCTGGTATGGAGGGGCTACTGCACAGAACCGAAAGAAGCTGCAGAAGGTTGTAAATCTAGTCAGCTCCATCTTGGGCACTAGCCTACAAAGTACCCAGGACATCTTTAGGGAGCGGTGTCTCAAAAAGGCAGCATCCATTACTAAGGACCTCCAGCACCCAGGGCATGCCCTTTTCTCACTGTTCCCATCAGGTAGGAGGTACAGAAGCCTGAAGGCACACACTCAGCGATTCAGGAAGAGCTTCTCCCCCTCGGCCATCAGATTCCTAAATGGACATTGAAGCTTTGGACACTACCTCACTTTTTTTTTAAGATACAGTATTTCTATTTTTGCATGTTTTTAAATAGACACTGCCCAGAAGAAGGGAATGGCAAACTACTTCTGCAGAAAAATTTGCCAAGAACAATCATGGCAATGGGGCCACGATCACCCACATTGTACGACACTGTGCAGAACAAAGGTGATGAGATGGAGTAGATTTTTCCCATTATGAGGGTGTCAAAACCAAGAGGACCTAGGTTTAAGATGATGAGTGGAAAGTTTGGTGGGAACCTTAGGAGGAATGTTTTTCCATACAGAGAGAAATTGGAGTTTGGAACGTGATGCCTGAGGACGTGCAGGATGCAGATCACCCTACAATATTTCAGAAGTACAACGGCAAGTCATAGAATATCACAGGCATAAGTGGGATTATTAGAGACAGGATCAATGATCAGCACGGAGTGGTGGGACAAACAGTATTTCTTTTGTCCTGTAGAACCCTGTGACACTCTTTGTCATTCTGGGTGTCTGCAACTGCAAATGGATGTGTAGCCAACACTGATTTCCTGTGATGAAGTAATGAAGGTACCCTGCACTAACAGAGGTCCAGTAGCTTTATATTAACCAAAGATTCTGCACATGCTAGAAATACAGAGTAACACACACACACAATGCTGGGGGATCTCAGCAGGTCAAGCAGCATCTATGGAGAAGAATAAACAGTTGATGCTCTGGGCCAAGGCCCTTCATCAGGACTGGAAAGGAATGAGGAAGAGGCCAGAATATGAAGGTTGGGCTTTATATTTATGTTTCTAGAGTGGTTAGCCAGAGGCCTACATTAATTATTTGGATACATGAGTTCAATTCCCACTGTGGGCTCTGGGATATCTCAATTCAGTTTATTAAATAATCTGGAATTGGGAAAATTGGTTTTGATAATGGTGATTTTGTGCCTTGATCAAGAGGTTGATAGATTCTTGATTAGTCAAGATATGAAGGGATACAGGGAAAATGCAGGAGATAGGGGCTGAGAGGGAAAATGGATCAGCTGTGATGAAATGGTGGAGCAGACTCGATGGGCCAAATGGCCTAGTTCTACTCCTATGGTCTAATTGTCTTATGATTACTCTCTGCCCTGATCCACCTTGGCCTGTCTTTAACATCAGATCCACAACAATATGATTGGCTATTCTAATAAGCATTTAATAGCTAATGACCCATTGATTTCAGGTGCAATTTGTGGCATGTTTCTGATTTGGCTATGCCAATGATATCTGCTGCATCACAAACTTCTTCTAAATAGAGCTTCTACTCACACTGGGCTAAGTTTTGTGACATGTATTTTATACACCTTTTCTAGCAGGCAGAAGTGATTGAAGTTCTCCTATGATTTTATTTTGAGTGGAGATTTCTTTACATAAGATGAATATTAAATGAAACACATATTCACTATTTATTCTCTCACTGCCTGGGGCTACAGCTGTAATTGAATCTGTTCTTGTTTGGCTCCAAGAGCAGCAGTTCATTGCAAGACAAAACACAAATTAGTTTACAATGATCTGTGCATGGGACTATATTGGTGTGGTTCCGATAACCCTTTCTCTTTCCTCTGTACAATCGACCTTGTATTTAAGAATGAAGAATGATTAAAATTAATGAATTTTTATCAAAGAAATTTCTTGTACATTGTGCCTGAAGATTTCGTCTATTAGATCTTGTCAGACTGCCTAACATTGCAACTGAGATAAAATATTGTTAAAATATTGGAATAATATGCTGATATGACATCCTAATATTCAGAGCTTGTAACAGATGAGCGACGGTCTGCAGGTTGGGAAAACTGCTCTATTTGGTAGCATCCTGACCCAAGTGAAAAGGTTGGTTCAAATCCCATTGCAGAACTTGAAGTGGTACGTAGAGGTGAAGTTCGCATTAATATCCTGGCTCTGGAGATTCCTAACTAAACTGGGTCCGTGAAAATTTGTTTTGAATTGTAGCCATTGTTTAGTTTTCCACACATTAAACCAATCGATTTGTAGGCACACTCTAACATTTATATGATGTTGACCTGTATTACTGTTCACTGAGGAGTAAGTACTACCCAGGATCCAGGAACAAACTGATTTCTCTGGCGTGTTTGTAAGTTGTGGGCACACTATGTTGGCACCAGAAGCAATGTGGCACTTGTGGGCTGCCCTCAGCACACCCTCAGGCTGTGCTGGTCATTGACGCAAACCATGTATTTCACTGTACGTTTGAAATGTCTGTTTAAGAGCCTGGTATCAGTGGAATAAATTAGTCCATTCAGTCCATCGAGTCTGCTTGACTATTCCATTATGGCTGATTTATTATCCCTCTCAACCCAATTCTCCTGCCTTCTCCCCATAATCTTTGACACACCTACTAAATCTGCTTTAAGTATACCCAATATCTCGGCCTCCACAGCCACCCTGTGGCAATGAATTCCACAGATTCACTATCCTCTGGCTAAAGAAGTTCCTCCTCACCTCTGTCCTAAGGGGATATCCTTGTATTCTGAGGTTGTGTTCTCCGGTCCTGGACTTCCCCATGAGAGGAAATATTCTCTCCACATCCACTGCGACTGGGCCATTCAATATTCGATAGATTTCAAAGAAGATTCCCCCCCCCCACCCCGCCACCAATCCTTCCACACTCCAGTGAGTATATGCCCAGAACTATCCAACACGCCTCATGCGTTAACCCTTTCAATTCTGGAATCATACTCATGAAATTCTTCTGGTCCATCTCCAATGCCAACACGCCCTTTCTTAGATAAGGGCCTCAAAACTGCTCACAATATTACAAGCAACACACATCAAAGTTGCTGGTGAATGCAGCAGGCCAGGCAGCATCTGTAGGAAGAGGTACAGTCGACGTTTCAGGCCGAGTCCCTTCATCAGGACTAACTGAAGAAAGAGCTACTCTTTCTTCAGTTAGTCCTGACGAAGAGTCTCG
Source organism: Mobula hypostoma (assembly GCF_963921235.1). Taxonomy (NCBI): domain Eukaryota; kingdom Metazoa; phylum Chordata; class Chondrichthyes; order Myliobatiformes; family Myliobatidae; genus Mobula; species Mobula hypostoma. Next base: position 11,875,034 of record NC_086107.1, read on the forward strand.
GCCTGAAACGTCGACTGTACCTCTTCCTAGTGATGCTGCCTGGCCTGCTGCGTTCACCAGCAACTTTGATGTGTGTCGCTTGAATTTCCAGCATCTGCAGAATTCCCCGTGTTTGTACAATATTACAAGTGTGGTTTGACCAATGCCTTATAAAGTCTCGGCATTAAATCCTTGCTTTCCTCTGCCCAACTGGAAAGGGAGGAGAAAGAATGACTGGGGTGAGAAGGGTCGATGATGATGTTGGCTGTTTCCCTAGGCACTGTGAAGCGTAGGCAGGATCAATAGCAGGAGAGACTGGTTTGTGTGATGGACTGTACAGTGTTTGTCACACGCCATTTCCCTCTTTGTGCCTTTTCTGTTTTCTCATTATGATCAGGGATTCGCAACCTTTTTTATGCCATGGACCACTACTGTTAAACAAGGGGTTCATGGACTTCAGGATGGGAACCCGTGACTTAGAGATACAGTATGAAATAAGCCCTTCAGGGCGAGAAGCACCACAACCCGAAGGGCCTCCATTGTGCTGTGAAGTTCTATGTTCTCTGTAAAACGAGAAAAAAAGATCTAAAAAAGAAAGCATAGCTACCAATTTGCATTATTTTATTAACTGGGGACACTTGCAAAATCTTAATTTCTTTTGCTTGATCTTATTAGTGAGTTGCATTTCATTGCTTTGCCAGCAGATGTCAAATATGTACCAAACTATGAATTTTTTAGCATCCCGCAAAATCCCAGTAACAGCTTTAATATTCGAGATTGCCTGTGCCACCTGGCTGTAGCACAAAACCTATTGCAACTGCCTGCTGTGTCATCAGGGAATAGCTATTACAATGTCTTTAGATTGTTAATTAAAAATTGATTATAGAATAGTTTGCTTTATGCAGTGGAAGAAGTTCAGTGAGTCATCAAAATACATTTCCTGTGAGAATACTTGGTGTGCTGTACATCCAGCAGTAGATATAACAAGGAGGTTCAAGGCCAGTTGTAAGTTCAACACTGAATGAGATTCTCAACGCATTTAACTATTGTACCCGATGCTCACAGAGCGGCGTCCTCTATATCGGCGAGACCTGACGCAGGTTGTGGGATCACTTTGTCGAGCACCTTTGCTCTGACTGCTGCAGCAGCCAAGATTTCCTGGTGGCTAACTTTTTCAATCCAGCTTCCCACTCCCATATCAACATGTTGGTCCATGGCCTCTACTGCCAGAATTAGGCCAGATTCGGGTTGGAGGAGCAACAGCTCATCTAGGCGGCCTCCAGCCTGATGGCATGAGCATTGATTTCCCTAACTTCAGTAATTACACTTCCTGCTCCCTTCACTGTTTTTTCTACTTCCCCATTCTGGTTACCCTCTCACCCCTTCTCTTCTCCCTGCCATCATGACCTGCCCATCACCTCCCTCTGTTCTCCACTTCCTTCCTTCTATTCCATGGCCCACAATACTCTCCTATTAGATTCCATCTCCCTCAGCCCTTTACCTCTTCCATCTATCACCTAATTAGCTTCCATCTAGCTTCTCACAACACCCCCTTTCAATCCCCCCCTCCACCAACCTACCTACCTTCCACCTCACCTGATCTCAACTATCATTTGCCAATGTACTCCTCCTCCTTCCTCCCCCACCCTCATATTCTGGCCTCTGCCCCCTTCCTTTCCAGGCCCGATGAAGGGTCTCAGCCTGTAAACCCACCCGCTGAGTTCCTTGAGAGCACTTTGCGTGTGTTGTTCCGGATTTCCAGTACCTGCAGGATCTTGTGTCTCTCTTTTAACTACAATCTGTTTCTGTGTCCATTCATTCCCACTCAACCAGGTTATCACCCCACAGCTCCAGGTGGATAGTCAGATCATACAGGAGACATGAGGGACTGCAGATCCCGGAATCTGGAGCAACACAAAATGCACTGGAGGAACTCTGAAGGCCAGGCAGCATCTGCAGAGGGAAATAGACAGCGGATGTTGTGGGTTGAATCCCGTCATCTGTTCTGAAAGGTGGAGGGAAACAGCTGATATAATTTGATAGAGGAAAGGGGTGTAGCAAAAGGTGGCAGCTGATAGTGATGGAGGTGAGTGATGGGTAGACGAGAAATGGGAGAGTGGAACAGCAACAGAAACTGGGAAGTGATAGATGGAAGAGGCACAGAGCTAAAGATGATGGAAGTTGGGCCAAGACATTGTCAAGGATCCCTCCCATCTGTCCCACAATCTCTTTGACTTCCTACCGTCAGGCAGAAGGTCCTGCAGTATAAGAATAAGGTCTGTTTGGTTGGGTATCATCTTCTTCCGCCAGGCTGTGCCCGCCAGATTTCTGAACACTCTGTTACCACCCAGTACACATTACTTATGACAGCACTTGTAGCAGCATACCATTGCATATTTAACTGCATGTTGTATATGCACTCCATCTCAGCTGTACAGATTTTTTAAAATTATCTGTTAATATTATTGTGTTAATTTTATTTTACGTGCAGTGTGTGATATATATAGTGTTTTGCGCCGTGGTCCCAGAGGAACGTTGTTTAGTTTAGCTGTATACATTTGTAGGTTGAATGACAATAAACTTCAACTTGGAAAAGGGTGTTGGGGAGGGAAGATGGAAACAGTGGGAATGGGAAACCAGTGCGTAGGTGATGGGCATGTGGGGAGGATGGGAGGGGAGAAAGAAACAGGGTGACGAGTTGTGTAGGAAGAACTGGGTAGGTCAACCCCTCATCTGATGGGAGAGGAAGGTGCAACATGGTATTAAGGGAAGGAGCTGGGAAAGGCAAATGGAAGTTCGGTGATGGGGTGGGAAGATCTCTCAGCCTGAAGGTAGGGGTTGCTGGTCAAGTCGTGTGGCAATCATTCGACTGCGTCCTTCCCCGTCCATGGATCCCACCAAGAGTTCCAGTGGAAGGTTTCCTCCCTGCTGATTAAATGAGATACAACTGAGTGACCTGGATGAGAAAAGAATGAGAATATTCGGTAGATGTACAAGTAGGGATGAAGTGCATATATGACATACAGTTAAATATTCAATGGTATAATGCTACTGGCGCTGTCATAAATAGTGTGGTGGTAGCTGAATGTTCAGAAATCTCACAGCCTGGGGGAAGAAGCTGTTACCCAGCTCAACAGTCCCAGTAACTCCCGAGATGCAATCCTCTCGGCTTGTAAATCCTAGGAACAACTTCTTCCCCTCTACGATCAGATTTCTGAACGGTCCACGAGTACTCCCTCATTATTTTGATCTCTTTTTGCACTGTGTTTTTTACCTTTTCTTGTTGTAACTCTACATAATTTTTTATGCATTTCACAGCATTTGCCTGTGATAATAAACCTGATTCTGATGGGGACATGCCGGCATTAAATGCTCCGTTAGGGACTCTGGAATTTTTACTCCATTTCAATGAAGGAGCAAGAATCTCTCATGGGGAGCATGAGGTGGTGAACTTCCCAAGTGCCTGCTGCTCTTGCCCTCCTTGTCACGATGTGCACTGGCAGGCAATGTTGGAACTCAAGTGTAGAGTAAAGACAGACTCCAATGTAGAGACAGCAACCAGAGTTTATTCATAAGACCAATAGAATATCAATGGCTCGGCTGAGTGACGCCACGAGACGTAACATTCTCAAAACTAGGACCCCGCAATTAGTGCTAATCAGGCATCCCCTTAAATAATACAAGTAACACAGAATCCTCAAGTCTATCAAAGTAAAATCAATAAGTTTAAACAGAATGCACCAGGGGACTGCTCATGAAACTCCTAGACTCTGGCTGATCTGAACCAGGCCTCAGTTCCTCTTCTGTGTCAGTTCCACATTCCCTGACCTTTCAAAACTCTTCCTTTGTAACTACCCCCAATGATCTAGTCTTCACAGTCCTCTGACCTACAGGGTTGAATGTCCACTGTATTCCCTTCACAAGCCCATCCACTCTGCTAGCTAAAATCTCAAAAATCGATTTCCCCCTTCATACAGTTGTTATTAACGGTACTGTGGATTTCTTAGTGAGCCAGTTGATTCGGTCTCTCCTGTACCTAATGAAACGGCCACTGAGTGTACATTTATGGTCCTGAGTTGCTGTAGCTCATCCACCTCACGGTTCGATGTTTTGTCCATTCAGAGATGCTCTTCAACACACTATTGCTGTAATCTGTGATTATATGAATTACTGGCACCTTCCTGTCTGTTGTGTTTTGTAATTCCAAAATATAAAACTAACTGAAGGGGGAAAACAGAGCCAGGAATTCACATCTTGGTTTTGTTTTTATTTTAAGTGAGATGCACACTAATTACGTGGTGGCGTGATGACACATGCCATTCATATACTTTTACATATAACCCATAATGAACTATTTAAATAAATAAAGAATGCTTTATCAAACAATATATTACTGAAATATTAAAAGCACAACATTGTCAGCTTGAACCAGTCTGGTCACTCTCCTCTGATCTCTCTCATTAACAATGTTTTTTACACCCACAGAACTGCTACTCACTTTATGTTTCCTTATTTTTTGCACCATTCTCTGTTAGCTTCAGAGTCTGTTGTGGATGAAAATCCCAGGAGATCAGCAGTTTCTGAGATACTCAAACCACCCCATCTGACACCACCAATCATTCCACATTCAAATTCACTTGTTCCCCATTATAATGTTTGGTCTGAACAACTGAACCTCTTGACCATGTCTGCATGCTTTTATGCATTGAGTTGCTGTCATATGATTGGCTGATTAGATATTTGCATGAACAAGACGGTGTACAGATGTACCTAATAAAATGGCCACCGAGTGTATAAGTGTATCCCCAGCACTAGATTCTATTTTATTTTCCCACTATTGTTGTAACTCTCATTATTTTCTTCTTCCTCTGGAGTGATATTTGCTGTCTTGCGTTGGACGCATGCAATCACAATTCTCAGATATTCTGTAACATCAATACTATTTTATCCAGTTTGTTGATAGTTCTCACTTTTAAAATCCTGAGAAATAGGTCAACAAGTCTTGGGGATTTACCAAGGTTTAATTTCATTAATTTTTTTCAGCATCACTTTACAACTAATAAATTTCTCCTCCTCCATTGAACCTAGGTTTGTCATCATTTTGGGAAGGGTCTTGTACCTCTATCCATGAAGATAGGTGTGTAATGTTTAATGTTTCATACCGTTTTCTTCCCTTTTATCAATGCATTTTGCCTGTTGGATAGCCTACAGGAGCCTGAAGCCACACACTCTGTGTTTTAGGAATAGCTCCTTCTGCCACTATCAGATTTCTGAATGGACAATGAACCAATCCATGAATGCTAACTCACTATTTTTGCACTACCTATTTATTTTTAAAATATATTCCTTATTGTAATTTATAGCTCTTTTAATGTATTGTACTGTACTGCTGCTGCAAAACAACAAGTTTCACAGCATATGTTAGAGATATTAAACCTGATTCTGATTCTAGATTCCTGTTGCTTACATCATCCTTTTTATTGGTTTATTCATGGAATATGGAAATCTGTCTACTGAAAAAAATATAAACACAAGAAATTCTGCAGATGCTGGAAATCCAAAGAAACACCCACAAAATGCTGGAGGAAATCAGCAGGTTAGGCAGCATCTATGGAAATGAACAAACAGCTCTTGTCCGAAAGGTTGACTGTTTATTCATTTCCATGGATGCTACTTGACCTGCTGAGTTTCTCCAGCATTTTGTGTGTGTTGCATGAGAAAAAAAGTATAGTTTGGGTTAACTCTCCTGCCCAAATTTATGCAGTTAAGGTCCCTGAAGAACTTGTCAAGGTCCTCCTGAAATGTTTGATATGCAGGTTATTACTGAGTGCGTTAACTGCTCCGAGGAGTTGCTGAAATAATGCAAGCATTTTCTTGAGGTGAAGATTCAATATTTTTAGCTGTACATTGTGACTTTTAATAATTGTTTGCACCCTTCAGAACCTTTCTGAGAATTTGCTTTTGTGGCTTTTCATTCTCATCCCACTGCCCTCTGGCCGTGACCGAATTTTCTCTTGACTGGGATCAGCTGCCCACTGCATTCCAACTAAAACCAAACCTGCGGCTGCCTTCAGCACAGGTTAGTGTGTCTAAAATGTGACTTAATGTTGTCACATTTTGATTAGTAGTCATAGACTTGATTTCCTTTTAATTTCAGATGCAAGACAAAAATTAAAACTAGGATACTTCCACCCCTAAATGAACAAAACTAGTTGAGATTGCTAGATTCTTATTTCATCCTTGATTACAAAAGCTGTCTTTGCAAATGTTTTTGCTTATTATAGCAGAGGAAAGCAGTTACAGCTCCGCTCAAAGACTGAATGAAGTTTCAGATTTCAACTTGTTAAATGTTGTCCTTTAGCTGTTTTAAACTTTCTGGTAATTTCTCTTCCCCCTCCCCACTTCTCCCTTGTTCCATTCCCTATTCTGGATCCTCTCAGCTGCCCATTGTCTCCCTCTGGTGCCCCTCCTTCCCTTTCTGACATGGTCCACCATCCTCTCCTATCAGATTCCTTTTGCAGCTCTTCCATCTATCCCCTCCCATCTTCTTACTTTTATCACCCTTCCCCCACCTGCACAACTTGCCCCTCACCTGGTCTCATCTGTCACCTGCCAGCTTGTACTCGTTCCCTTTCCCCACCTTCTTATTCTGGCTTCTGCACTCCTTCTTCTCAGTCCTGAAAGAAGGGTCTTGGCCCAAACCATCAGCTGTTGCTGCTTGGCATTCAGAGTTCCTCCAGCATTCTGTGTGTTGCTCAAAATTTCCAGCGGCTACAGGATCTATTGTGTTTGTAAACTACAAAGGTTAACATCTTGTATTTAAACTTTCTGGTCTATGATTGGCAATTGGTGGTTGTCTGTTGTGTCTGAAGATGACAGGAGACTTACGCAGGGGAGTTTTTTAAAGAGGAAAAGCCATTGCACTGGGCAGTCCCACTCTCCCAACCTCAGAATTCCAGGTCTGGTGGTGCAAATAAGCATCACAAACTGGGGTCTTCCTTGGTTGCAGTGGATGACCATGACATCTTCTGTGCCTTGTCATGTCCTTTACTCTCCACAACGCATTGCAGAATCACCTTCATGTATGTTAGATGCTACTGTAGATCTTATCTGCCCAGTCCGCGAGAGCTGATTTCGCACGCTAGCACAGGCATGTCTCTATCTCACCAAGGTCTACCCTCACCTGGTTTAGCCACCTGTTGAAGCAATGTACTGGGCTTTGGCCTCTGTTACATGCATACAGCTATTTGGAACCCCGACTGAGAGCTGTAGAGACCGAAGGTGAGTGAGCTATCCTGGAATGGACACAACAAGCTCTCTCACCAAGGTTCTACCCCTCCCTGGACAGCCTATATACCTCAAACTGCAATTAATTGGCCATTAACCTCCTGGTATTTTGCAAATGAACAAGAGTAGAAGTTCTAGGTAGAATTTAACTCCAATAAATTGTTGGAGCAATGTTTATACCCTTGAGCATATCAACACAGAGCACTGTCACAAGAAAGCAGCATCCATAATCAACGGCCCCCACCATCCATGCTCTCTTCTCGCTGTTGCCATGGGGAAAGAGGTACAGGAGCCACAGGTCCCACACCAGCAGGTTCAGGAACGGTCAGGCTGTTCCTACAACCATCAAGTTCCTGAAACACTGTGAATAACTTCCCTCACCTCAACATTAAACTGATTCCATAACCAATGGACTCACTTTCAAGGACTCTAAACATGTTCTGAATATTATTTATTCACTTATTTATTTATTATTATTATTAGTTTATCATTATTTTAATTATATACTCGGTGGCCACTTTATTAGGTACATCTATACAACTGCTTGTTAATGTAAATATCTAATCAGCCAAACAGCAACTCAATGCATAAAAGCACGTAGACATGGTCCAGAGGTTCAGTTGTTTTCAGACCAAACATCAGAATGTGGAACAAATGTGATCTAAGTGACTATAACTGTGCAATGATAGTTGGTGCCAGATGGGGTGGTTTGAGTATTTCAGAAGCTGCAGATCTCCTGGGATTTTCATGCATAACAGTCTCTTCGTGCCCTATTTTCATTGCTGCCATCAAAGAGGAAGTACAAGAGCATGAAGGCACACACCTAATGTTTCATTAATAGGCTCTTCCCTTCTGTCATCAGATTTTTGCGTAGACAAAGAACCCATGAACACAATATCGGTATCCCCCTCCCCCACTTTGCATTACTTATTTAATTTATTTTTCTTTAATTATGTAATTGTTGTAATCTATAGTTTTTATTATTATGCACTGCACTGTGCTGCTGCCACAAAACAACAACTTTCATGACATGCGCTACTGATACTTAATCTGATTTTGACTCTGGTTCTCTAGAGTTTAGAGATAATGGTGAGAAACAAAAAAAATCCAGTGAGCGACAGTTCAGTGTGTGAAAATGCCTTGTAAATGAGAGGTCAGAGGAGAATGACCAGACTGGTTCAAGCTGACAGGAAGGTGACAGTAACTCAAATGAACACATTACAACAGTGGTGTGCAGAAGAGCATCTCTGAATGCACAACACATCGAAACTTGAGGTGGATGGGCTACATTAACAGAAACGCATGAACATACGCTCAGTGCGAGACTTTATTAGGACCAGGAGGGATGTAATAAAGTGACCACTGAGTGAAGTTGCACAGTTTGTCTTTCCTTTGTTTGCCAGTTTTTGTGTGTAGTTTCTCATTGATTCTAATGTATTTAATTGTTCTACTGTGAATGCCTGCAAGAAAATGAATCTCAGGGTAGTATATGGTGACATTATGTACCTTGATGATAAATTTACATTGAAATTTGAACTTTGATTCACCTCCCCCCAATGTAGCTCTCAAATGTGGAACATGTCCAGTGGAACATATCCCTTACTCACTCTTCCTTCAGTTAGTCCTGACGAAGGGTCTCGGCCTGAAACGTTGACTGCACCTCTTCCTACAGATGCTGCTTGGCCAGCTGCGTTCACCAGCAACTTTGATGTGTGTTGCTTGTCCAGTGGAGCTGTGCACTTTATGATGCCTGCGCACTTTGTTTTCTGTTGGCTGAAGATTTTTGTTGGTCTGAACTAGGAACAGCAAAAATATTGCCCAAGGTGGGGAGATGGGGAAATGGGATGTGCTGAAGGTGGGAGACGGGGACAGTGGAATGTGCTGAGTTTGGGAGATGGGGACAGTGGGATGTGCTGAGGTTGGGAGATGGGGACAGAGGGATGTGCTGAGGTTGGGAGATAGGGAGAGTGGGATGTTCTGAGGTTGGGAGATGGGGACAGTGGGATGTATTGAGGTTGGGAGATGGGGAAAGTGGGATGTGTTGAGGTTGGGAGATGGGGAAATGGGATGTGCTGAGGTTGGGAGATGGGGAAATGGGATGTGCTGAAGTTGGGAGATGGAGACAGAGGGATGTGCTGAGGTTAGGAGATGCTAACAGTGGGATTTGCTGAGGTTGGGAGATGGGGACAGTGGGATATGCTGAGGTTGGGAGATGGGGAAATGGGATGTGTTGAGGTTGAGAGATGGGGACAGTGGGATGTGTTGAGGTTGGGAGGTGGGGAAATGGGATGTGCTGAGGTTGGGAGATGGGGAAATGGGATGTGCTGAGGTTGGGAGAAAGTGGATTTGTTGAGCTTGGGAGATGGGGACAGAGGGATGTGCTGAGGTTGGGAGATGGGCAAATGGGATGTGCTGAGGTTGGGAGATGGGGACAGTTGAATGTCCTGAGGTTGGGAGATGGGGAAAGTGGGATGTGCTGAGGTTGGGAGATGGGGAAAGTGGGATGTATTGAGGTTGGGAGATGGGGACAGTGGGATGTGCTGAGGTTGGGAGATGCGGAAATGGGATGTGCTGAGGTTGGGGAATGGGGACAGTGGGATGTTCTGAGATTGTGAGATGGGGTCAGTGGGATGTGCTGAGGTTGGGAGATGGGGAAATGGGATGTGCTGAGGTTGGAAGATGGGGACAGTGGGATGTGTTGAGGTTGGGAGATGGAGACAGTGGGATGTGTTGATGTTGGGAGATGGGGACAGTGGGATGTGCTGAGGTTGGGAGATGGGGAAATGGGATGTGCTGAGGTTGGGAGATGGGGACAGTGGGATGTGCTGAGGTTGGGAGATTCAGGCAGTGGGATGTGCTGAGGTTGGGAGATTCAGACAGTGGGATGTGCTGAGGTTGGGAGATGGGGACAGTGGGATGTGCTGAGGTTGGGAGATTCAGACAGTGGGATGTGCTGAGGTTGGGAGATGGGGACAGTGGGATGTGCTGAGGTTGGGAGATGGGTAAAATGGGATGTGCTGAGGTTGGGAGATTGGGAAAGTGGGATGTATTGAGGTTGGGAAATGGGGAAATGGGGAAATGGGATGTGCTGAAGTTGGGAGATGGAGACAGTGGATGTGTTGAGGTTGGGAGATGGAGACATCCATCGTTGAAGGATGTGGAGGCTTCAGACAGGATTCAGAAATGATCAGATTTATCAGATGCTGCCTAAACTAGTGCGTATGAGCTACAGGACGAGGTTGACAATCCTGTGTTATTTACTCTGGAGTGTCAGAGGGTGATGGGAGAGCTGATAGCAGCAGGTGAAAATTTCAGATGCAGAGATAAAGTTGTCAGAATCTCTTTTCCGCAGAGTAGAGATGTCAAATACTAGAGGGTGTGCATTGAAGGTGAAAAGTGGGTAAATTTAAAGGAGATGATTGTGGCAAGTTTTTTTACGGAGAGTTGTGGGTAGCTGTAACGGGCTGCTGGGGGTGGTGGAGGAGGGAAATCCATTAGTGGCATTTAAGAAGCTGTTTGATAGACACATGATTACACAGGAAATAGAGGGATATAGATCATGTGCAGGCTGAAGGGATTTAGTTTAATTCATCATCGTTTTCAGCATAGAATACTATGGGCCAAAGGACTTGTTCTTGTGTAGTGCTGCTCTATGTTCTTTCAAAGAGCTGGCATACTCACCAAGGCCCCAATGGCCAAATTACTATTTTGTTGACTAAACATGCTCTAGAGCTATGTTGGCTGGAGCCAGGGCTTTTGCTTTTGCTCTTGGTAGGGTCACCCATGCCAGATAGATCAAAGGGTAGAGGCAAGACTAAGAGTAGTTCACTGGTCCTCCAGGCTTGGGGTTTCAGCTCATGGGTAACAGCCCTGAATGATAAAAACAAAATTGTTATGAAGAAATGAAGAATCCTTCTACATCTGAGTGCGACTTTGTTCTTGAGTTTCCACCCAGGACTTGCAGGACTGACAGTGGCGAAGACCAAGAGGAAGCCCAGAAAACCGCCAAAGATGGATGGCCAGCAGTGTAATGGACACAATCTCTCCAGAGTTTAGGGGTTGGGTGGTTGTGGGAGTGTTTGGGCAGGCGATCTGAAATGCTGATAACTGATAATCTACCTTGTTCACTAAGAGCAGTATTATTCAAATACATTTAAGGTGAACCTGAGGTGAAACTTATTCACATGGAGGGTGTTGAGAGCACCGACCGATCTGCCAGTTGAAGTGGTGGCTACGGGTTTGATGTCACGATTTAAGAGAAATTCAGATAAATACGGTACATGCAGACAAGGGGTATAGAAGACAATGGGACTAGGCAGAATAATAGTCTGGCATAGATGGGCCAAATGGCCTGTTTTATGCTGTAGTACTCTCTGTTTCTAGTAACAGTGATATCCCTACACCGTCTGTCTGACCAAGAGTCTCACAGTAGTGCACAGCCTTTCTAAATCCCCCATCTCAAGTAGGAAATGCAATGGACAGAAATGTTGACCTTATTGGTTCCATGATTTAATTAAAACAAACTTAACTTCTTAATTAGTGATTATAGTTTCCCTCTGTGTGGTATTTCAATATGGTCTCCTGATCAATGTAGAATTTAACATTGACCTTCTCAGTTAAGGGATAATTGGTTTCAAAGTCAAAGCAGCCTAAGCATTTTTTCAAAAATAGCATTTCTTTTTAGGAGGTTGAATCTTGTATAGGTTAAAATTTTAATGACTTCACAGGAATGAATAAACATGTTAATTTCTAGAAAATTATGATGTATGGAATGCTCAGTTTTGTAGTTGAATTTAGGTGTGAAGGAAATACTACTTTCCTGTCTTTTACCTGTGACATCTCTTGCCTTCCCATTCAATCATACTCATTAGTCCCCATCGTCCCAATCCACAGCTCCTTTTTTTTCTTGCTAGATGACATTCAGATCTCCTCAAGGAATCTAATTTTACTCTTTTGCCAAGCCCTTCCATTTATAGCTCAGAATGTTTCACTGGGCATTGCGAGAACATTTTTCTCTTGTTCCAATGCGGCACATTTCAAGGGTACGGGAGCAAGTGAAGCCCTACAGCTGCCGTTGACCCACTTTCCACACTGAATTAAGACAGATGAAGGTGAGAACATCGGGGAGGAGCTGTTTCCATGATTAATTGAAGCATCTTTCCTGTCCCACAACTGAGGAGAAAATGGGGCCAGTGTGCCTTATAAATCTGAACTGTTGCAGGCGGCTAGTACCGCGCACCAGAAAGCAGGATTTGATTAAAAACCACAGTGCTGTCTGGTTGACAGTGCAAATGAACAAGACGCATTGAACAATGGCTGGACCATTGCTTGCTAAGGGCAAGTATTCCTCTAAGGACTTAAGAGAGTTTGCATCTGAATAACTTCAGCTTTTAAAAGTTTGTTATGTTCAAGCTGTATTTTACACTCAGTGGCCACTTTATTAGGTACACCTGTACACCTGCTTGTTATTGCAAATATCTAATCAGCCAATCATGTGGTAGCAACTCAGTGCATTGAAACATGCAGGCATGGTCAAGAGGTTCAGCTGTTGTTCAGAAGAAACATCAGAATGGGGAAAAATGTGATCTAAGTGACTTTGATCAGATGAGGTGAATTGAGTATCTCAGAAACAGCTGATCTTCTGAGATTTTCACGTCCAACAGTCTCTAGGGTTTATAGAGAATGGTGCGGGAAGTGAAGAGCGTCCAGTGAGTAGCAGTTCTGTGGGTCAAGATGGCTTGTTAATGAGAAAGGTCAGAGGAGAATGGCCAGACTGGTTCAAGCTGACAGAATGATGCTAGTAACTCGGATAACCAGACATTACAACAGTGGTGTGCAGAAGAGCATTGCTGAATGCCCAGCATGTCAAACCTTGAAGTGGATGGGCTGCATACAGCAGCAGAAGATCATGGACATAGACTCAGTAGCTACTTTATTGGGTACAGGAGGTATTCCATAAAGTGGCCACTGAGTGTATAGAATTGCCAGTCACTGCACAATAATTAGTAGCTGTCCAGTGATTAGCATTAAGGCGTCGAGCACCACTGCTCCGTCCGCCACAACAGACAGGATCTCCTGGTAGCCACCCGCTTCAACTCTGCTTCCCACTCCCATTCAGATATGTCCATACATGGCCTCCTCTACTGCCATGATGAGGCTAAACTCAGGTTGGAGGAGCAACACCTCATATACAGTCTAGGTAGTCTCCAGCCCTTTGGTATGAACATAGAATTCTCCAATTTCTGGTAATTCCCTCCCCCTCCCTTCCCCTATTTCACTCTGCCCCCTTTCCCAGCTGCCTATCACCTCCCTCATGGTTCCGCCTATTTTCCCCTATTCCCCTGTGTTTTCCCCTATTCCTTCTTCACCTTTCCTGCCTATCACCTCCCTGCTTCCCCTCCCCCACCCCTTTATCTTTCCCCCTACTGGTTTTTCACCTGGAACCTACCAGCCTTCTCCTTCCCACCCTCCCCCCACCTTCTTTATAGGGCCTCTGCCCCTCCCTCTTCAGTCCTGACGAAGGGTTCCGGCCCGAAACGTCGACTTATCTTTTCCACGGATGCTGCCCGACCTGCTGAGTTCCTCCAGTGTGTTGTGAGTGTTGCTTTGATCCCAGCATCTGCAGAGTATTTTCTGTTTAAAAAAAAATCCTCATCTCATTCTTAATTAGTCAACCACTTATCTCGATACTATACCTCTTAATTCTATCTGTCTTCATCAGTGGGAGCATGCTCTCAGTAACAACCCTGTCAACACAGAACACAGAACAGTACAGCACAGTTAGGCCCCTCAGTTGTCTCAACCTTTAAATCTATTCCAAAATCAATCTAACCGTTCCCTTCCACACAATCCTCCACTTTTCATTCATCCACGTGCCTGTTTCTTAAATGTTCCTCATGTATCTGCCTCTACAGTGCGAGGTTTTGCACTTTGGTTGGGCCAACCAGGGTAGATCTTACACAGTGAACAGTAGGGCGTTGGGGAGTGTGTTAGAATAAAGGGATCTGGGATTACAGGTACATAATTCATTGACGGTGGCATCACAGTTAGACAGGGTCGAAAAGAAAGCTTTTGGCACATTGACCTTCATAAATCAATGTACTGAGCTCAGAAGACGAGATGTTATGCTGAGGTTGCCGAAGACATTGGTGAGATCTAATTTGGAGTATTGTATGCAGTTTTCATCACCTACCTACGGGAAGAATGTAAATAAGGTTGAACGAGTGCAGAGAAAATTTGCAAGGATGTTGCCGGATCTGCAGGACCTGAGTTATAAGGAAAGATTGAATAGGTTAGGACTGTATTCTTTAGAGGAGGTTTTACAGGATATACATACAAAATTATGAGGAGTATAGGTAGGGAAATGGTTTTGGCATGTACCAGATGAGCCAAAGGACTGTTTCTCTATGACTCTACTGCCACCCATGGTAGCGCATTCCAAGCACACACCACTCTGTGAAAAACCTACCTGTCACTTTCTTCCAATCACCGTAAAATTATGTCCTCTTGTGTTATCCATTGCTGCCTTGGGAAAAGGACTCTGGCTATTTAGTCTATTAATGCCACTTATCATCCAATACATCTCTATCAAGTCATCCCTCATCCTCCTTTGGTCCTTGCTCATAAACACATAAACTCCTTCATGTCTCATTCTTCTCAACTCTAGCAACTACAGACAAACCTGCTTAATATTCTATTATGAGACACCCCGAGATCTTTCAATTTAGATCCGTTGATCTGCAGTGCCATTACAGTGGCAAATATCACTTCAATTCGATTCTGATTAGTCTGTAGTTATATACACCAAGGTGCAATGGAATTCTTTGCTCGCGTGAAGCTCACAGACTAAATGGTAAATTGGTAAGTTGGTTTGTTATTGTATTATTCAGATACAGTGGAAAACTTTGTTTTCCATGAAAATATTTTTGGAGGAGCTTTTCTTTAATCACAGATACTGTATCATATATAAGATGATACAATGGTAAAGTGTTACATTCATAAAACAAGAAGTTGCCAGGGAAATTATAACATGTCATCTGCATATTCATAGTGAAACTCATGGTGGTAGTTGGTCATATGAGCAGCTGGTGCAAATCACAAGTCCTGGTTAAGCAACTACTGACACCAGGCAGACAATCTCTGAAGAGCATTGATAATCGCTGGGGTCATCTGTCTTGTAAAGACGCTGCCCAGAATAAGGCAATGGCAAACCACTTCTGTAGAAAAATTTGCCAAAAACAATCGTGGTCATTGACATCATAAGACGTGGCACAAAATGAACAAGCGAACAACGATGAAGTTGTAAATGTTATTCCATGAAATTGACCTCATATTCAACATCCACAAGTGCACAATTAGACATAGGGAATCCAGAGACTGAAAGTCTCTTGCTTTACCTTCTTCACCTTTCCTGCCTATCACCTCCCTGCTTCCCCTCCCCCACCACTTTATCTTTCTCCTTACTGGTTTTTTACCTGGAACCTTCTGGCCTTCTCCTTCCCACCCTTTCCCCACCTTCTTTACAGGGCCTCTGCCCCTTCCCTCTTCAGTCCTGACGAAGGGTTCCGGCCCGAAATGTCGACTGATCGTTTCCACGGATGCTGCCTGACCTGCTGAGTTCCTCCAGCGTGTTGTGAGTGTTGCATTAGCATTAAGGAAGTGGTTCATGTGGGCAGGAAGAATGGCCAATGCCACATTAAAACTAAAGAGGAGAGAAGAAGATCTATCAAAAGGTGCCACATACAAAGCTCATACTGTGATTTTGAAGGGATATTTCTGAAGAAACATTTGCTCTGCAGGAAGAGAGTACCTAATGAAGTGGCCACCAAGTGTACATTAGGATAGTGTAAACAGCAGAGATTCTGTACTCACTGGAAGTCCAGACCAACACAGACACAATGCTGGAGGAACTCAGTGAGTCAGACAGCATCTACAGAAAGGGATGGACAGTCAAAGATTCACCAGGACCCTTGGAAATGCCAATGAACCATCATAGACTGAAATATTGACTGTTTATTCCTCTCCATAGATGCTGCCTGACCTGCTGAGTTCCTCCAGTATTTTGCATGTGTTTCTTGGGGTAGCATGGACTTGTCTCTTTCTAGGGCTTACCGCTTTGGTTTAGCTGTATCCTATTTTGTGAAGCTCACAGGATGTGGGTGCTCACTGTCAAAGCCAACACTTCTTGCCCATGATTCCTTTCCCCATCACACAGCTTGTTTGCTACTTCAAAGGGCAGTTAAGATTCACATTGAGGGTCTGGAATCACATAGAGACCAGGCCTGGGAAGAGATTAAAACTTCTTTCCCAAATGAATGTTAATAAAAGAGCCTGGTTTTCACAAAACTCCAATAATTTTCTGGACAAGAATCATTATTTGCCATGTTGTAGATGTGGGTGATCATGATTTTTCTTGGCAAAGTTATCTGCAGAAGTGGTTTGCTATTGTGTTCCTCTGGGCAGTCTCTTTACAAGACGGGTGACTCCAGCATCTTGGCCCAGGCAAGGATAGCGGATATTTTATTTAATTGACTGAATTAAAATCCCCCCATCTGCTTTTGTTGGATCCAACCGTGCATCTCTTAATCGGTGGTCCAAGCTTCTGGTGGTAGTTTGGTAACGTAACCACTATGGCATTGCACGCTCTCTTGTATTACATGCAACCAAAAATATAATTATCAATTTAATGTTAATCAATTGAGCTGCAATTGAAGATCAAATGCTGTGATTGAAGGTCTGGCTTCTGCAATGCAGAACAAGTGTTATGAAACATACAGAAAATACTGGGAAAATTCAGCAACTCAGGCAGCATCTGTGGATGGTAATAGATAGCTGGCATTTCGGCTGAATCCCTTCAGTAAGACAGGGCATTGTGCTATTTTGTGTAGGGAAAGATGCTAAGAAATGCAGTGTCTTCATTTTAATTTAGCCTCTTGTCTGGTGAGGTAGTGCTTTATACAGTACTTTGCAAAAGTATTAGGCACATATATACCATATGTATAGCTAGGGTGCCTAAGACTTTTGCAAACTACTGTAGTAATTTTATGTATTACGCTGTACAGCTGCCACAAAAAAAAAGTCATGACTTAGGTTTATCATCACTCACGTATCAGAATCAACCATGATTCTGATACGGGTCTCTGTTGTGGAAGGGGTCAGGGAGAGGGGAATCATAGATGGGAAAAGGGGGAATGGGGAGGGGAGGGAGCAGAAAGCACCAGACGGACATTCTGTAATGATCAATAAGATGTTTGGAATCAAATGTGCTAGCCTGGTGACTCAGGGCTGGGGGTGTCTGCACCCATACCATCTCCCCACCCCCACCACTGCCCGGCTCACCCTCTCTGCCACCTGTCCCACACCCTTCCCTCAGCACTCCACCCTCACCATTCCCAACATCCTTTGCTCCTGCCAGATTTACAAACTCGCTCTCCATTCCACGTTGACAAATACAATACTGTGCAAAGGTCTTAGGCACCCTAGTTACATATAGGTGCCTTAGATTTTTGCACCGTACTATATCTATGGTGAGGATGTAATCATTATCTGACTATATAAATATTTATGTATTTGGTTACATTTAGAGGGAAATCTAACCATTATGTGATTATACATGATGAGGGGTGTATTCATTTCAATAGGTTACACCCTATTCCTGAAATCTGAAGCTCCTACATTAGCTTTACTGAGGAACTGATGAAGAAACATTAATTTCTTTATATATTTTCATTGATCAATAATTGATCTTGGAATTAGCATTACGTTTGGCCATAAGTTGTGAGGGTTCCTTGATGGCCATCACCCATTCATTATCATGGTAATTTTGATAAAAATGATCCTTCAACTACCCAGCCTGAAGGTCCTGTTTCCACACTAGGACATTCTGGGCTAATGTTGTCCCTTTAGTTCAAAAGGACTGCAAAGAAAAAGCTGGGAAATATAGACCGGTAATCCTAACATCTATGGTAAGTAAGTTACTAGAGGGGGATTTTGAGGGAAAAGCATTTGCAAAGATGCTAATGGATAGCATAGCATTGTGCTGGTATATCATGCCTCATATCCCTGATTTGAGTTTTTTGAAGAAGCAAATAAGCTCAATGAGGGTAGGGAAGTAGATGTCATTGATATTGACTACAGTAAGGCCTTTCATAAGGTTCTGCATGGTAGGCTACTGTGGGCAGTTAGATCACAGGGGATTTAGGGAACATTAGCTAACTAAATATGGAATTGTCCTGATGGTAGGAAATAGAGGGTGATGGTGGAATGTTGGTTTTTGGACTGGATACCTGTGACTGGTGGCAAGTCACAAGCACGAAAATAGAGTTGAGAGGGATAATAAATCAGCTTTGATGGAATGTTGGAGCAGACTCGGTGGGCTGAATGGCCTATTTCTGCTCATATGTCTTATGGTCTTGTGGCTCAGTGCTCGGCCCATTGCTATTTGTCATCTATATTAGAGTTTGGATGGGAGTGTACAAGGCATGGTTAGTAAGTGTGCAGATGACACTGACGTAAGTTGTGCCATTGACAGTGAAGATTGTTATTAGAGTTTACAAAAAAGTCTTGATCAGCTGAAGTAAGTGTGCCAAGGAATGGCAAATGCAGTTTAAATTGGATGTGTTGCATTCCGGGTGAAGGTAAATGAGGACAGGACTTTCACAGTGAAGATTCAAGATAGCTCAATGTCATTTCCAGTACACAAGTGTAAAGGAGAATGAAATAATTGTTACTCTGGATCTGATGCAGCACAAAGAAAATAAAGAAGATAGAGAATACAATAAAAAAAACACCATAAACAGAAATACATAAGATAGCTTATACAAAGAGATAGATTGTGTGTACATAAGGTGACACTAGGTACAGGAGTACCTGTGTCTAAGATAACTCTGATAGAAATTGGTAAAGTAGTGGTGGTTGGGAGTGCAGAGGAGTGGGTTAGTGGGTGGAGATGTTGTTCAGCCTTACATCTGGGGAAAGCATCTATTTTTGAGTCTGGTAGTTCTGAAGTGGATGCTACGTAGCCTCCTCCCTGATGGGAGTGGGACAAACGCTGCATAAGCAGGATGGGTGGGATCCTTCATGATATTATTGGCCTTTTTCTAGATTGGTAGTGACCTGGGGAGTGTTGGAGAATAGAGGGATCCCTGGAAGTGGTAATGCAAGTAGACAAAACAGTGAAGGATTTTGGCATGCTGCTCCTCATCAGCCAGAAGATTGAGATTGGATGTTACATTACAATTCTACTAGACATTGGTGAGGCTGCATTTGGAATATGTTCAGTTTTGGTCACCCTAATATAGGATAATGGGTGGTGGGTTGGAGATACGTCTCTACAAAAGAGGCAAAAGACACTCCTTCCTTCTGCTAGCCAGCAGGTCACCTGGTCAGGGCCATGTGAACCCATGGAAGCAGGTGGTGGATGGTCATATGAGCAGCTATAATCACAAGTCCTAGTTATGTGACCGGTGACACAAGGCAGACAATCTTTGAAGAGCATTGATAATGGCTGGGGTCACCTGTCTTGTAAGACACTGCCCAGAAGGCAGCAATGGCAACCCACTTCTGTAGGAAAGATTGCCAAGAACAAGCATGGTCATGGAGACCATCATATGACACAGCACAATGATGATGAAGACGACTATAGGAAAGATGTCATTAAGTTGGAGATGGTGCAGAGATTCACAAGGATGTTGCTGGGACTTGGGACTCAGATATCAGTTACTGAGCAGTTTATTGGAGTGTGGGAGAATGAGGAGTGATCTTATGGAGGTGTATAAAATCATGAGGGGCATCAATAGGGTGAATGCACACTGTGCTGCCCTTGCTGAGGTGTGGTAACTTCAACTAGACAGTCAGCCAAACTCCATTCAAAAATGACATGAGAGTCAGAATGTAGCATTTGAGCTCCTTGGGTTTATTGCAGACTCAGTGGGATGACATAGTGAAATTGAAAAACAACAAGATACCGTGCAATTACCACATTGTTCCGTTCACAACAGTAAATAAGCACAGGTAACTAAGAACTTAGTTAAGCTTCCTGCAGGTAAATATTATAAGATTCCAACAAGTAAATAAGTTTTAAGGTGCTTGGAAGTAGGTACAGAGGAGATGTCAGGGGTAAGTTTTTTTTTAAAACGCAGAGTGGTGAGTGCGTGGAATGGGCTGCTGGCAACAGTGGTGGAGGCAGATACAACAGGGTCTTTTAAGAGACTCCTGGATTGGTACATGGAGCTCAGAAAAATAGAGGGCTATGGGTAACCCTAGGTAATTTCTAAGGTAAAGACATGTTCGGCACAGCTTTGTGGGCTGAAGGATCTGTATTGTGCTGTAGGTTTTCTATGTTTCTAAATACTACACATAAATGGTATGTGTAAACCATTAGTATCAAGGTTGGTGTCTAATAAATTAAAAAAAATAACATTATATTTCAGCAAAATCTTATTGATACCTTTTGTCAGGACGCTGAAGCAGGGACCCAATTGCAGACCAAGTACTGTACACTCTGTGATATTTACTGAGTAGCAAATCCAGAGGGGCAACAAAGTCATCATCAAGGTTCAAGCAGAGATAAAAACATCCAGAGAAATCCAAAAACCAGAATCAGGAAACAGGCAGAGTCGATATTCAGATGGACAGAGTACAATCCCAAGGTGCAAACAAAGTCAGCATCAAAGTTCAAGCAGAGATCAAAACATCCAGAGAAATTCAAAAACCAGAATTGGAAAACAGACAAAGTACATATACAAATGTTGGAGAGACTCAGGAAAATTCACTGGCACAATCCAGCATCA
Organism: Mobula hypostoma; assembly: GCF_963921235.1. NCBI lineage: Eukaryota > Metazoa > Chordata > Chondrichthyes > Myliobatiformes > Myliobatidae > Mobula > Mobula hypostoma. Next base: position 11,896,090 of record NC_086107.1, read on the forward strand.
AACAGGTGAAGACACAGGACTAAACTACATCGAGCAATAAACAGAGAGACAGATGATAGGTGGAGCATAATGAGACAGAAGTGGCAACAAAACAGGTAATAATGAGAAACAGGTGAGGGATGGAGTGTTCAGTAATACAGGGGCCAGAGTAGAGCAGGAGCGGGGACAGCAGCACATGGGGCATGAAAACAAACAAGAGCACGTGGCAATACAAAACCACAGACTGACGGCTAGGGGGAAACACACAAAAAGACAGTTCAACTGGAGGTACTGACACCTTTAGATTAACTTCAAGCAATGCTTCTGCTGGGGAAACAGCAGGGATGTTTTAGATTGAAGCTTCTTTAGCTCCTGACATAAACCACTGGCCTCCTGCCAGCCAATGTGCTTTCCTACTTCCTATTTCCTGACTGCACAGGAAGTGACCTAATACTAATCTGAAATTGCTCATTTCAAAATAAAGCTGAACATTCTTAATCAAATAGAAAAACCATAATTAAATTGCCTGAAGGGAAGATCATGCCTGGTTATTATTTCCAAGAGGGGAACAAGAGGGCATAGGTTTAAAGTGGGAGGTAAGAGGTTCAATAGGAAGTTGAGGGGATATGTTTTCAGCCTGATGGTGGTGAGTATGTGGAACGAACTACCAGAGGGAGTGGTTGAGGCAAGTACACGGGTAAGAGATGTTCGGGGGGACATGGGCTCATGGGGCTAGCTTAGACGGAAATCTTGGTTGGAATGGAGCAAAGGAACCAAAGGGCCTGTTTCGATGCTGTGTGGCTCCATGGCAGAGTTAAGTGAGATTCACTTGTGTGAATATGAATTATCATTGTTCTTTGCAAAGCGCGCGCGCGCACACACACACGCGCACGCACACACACACACGCGCACGCACACACACACGCGCGCACGCGCACACACACACACACACACACACACACACACAGACACACACACGGACGGACACACACGGACACACACACACACGGACACGGACACGGACACACAGTCCAAGCTATGTTTGAAGACCTTGTTTAATCACCAGAACGATATGTATTGAATAAACAGATTGCAGACACCAAGAGCAGTAATTGCCACTCGCAGTCAGGGCATTTTGCTCTTGGGATGTTTGAAGATATGAGCACTTCTCTTCACGACCTATTTCTAAGTCCCAAAGCTTCCTGGTGTACCACATCTTATCATGAATAATAAATCTAGTGCAATTCTTTCTGTCTTCAGAGCTTTTTTCATCAATATCTGTGATATTTAGTTGATGAGTAGTTTAGGAATTCCTTGACTTAGAGAAATAGATTTCCTTTACCGATGTTAACACTGAAAGCATGAATCTAGGAAAATTGTGAGCGCTACCTCACATAAAAGTGACAGAGACAGATATGGCTTCGATGTCCATTCTTTTACATTGTATTTAAGAAGTGAAGGATTTCAGAGCGATCAATGGGGCATCTTTTATTGAAGGTGGTCAGATTCAGATTCCGATTTTATTATCACGTGTACAGCAACACGTACAGTGGAAGCTCTCTCCTTCTGAAGGTTTTCGGCCCGAAACATCAACTGTACTCTGTTTCTAGATGCTGCCTGGCCTGCTGAGTTCCTCCAGCATTTTGTGTGTGTTGCAGTGAAATCATTGTTTGCGTCAATGACCAACACAATTTAAAGATGACATGGGGCCAGCCCACAAGCGTGGCCACACATTTTGTGATAATTTACTGATGCTAACTGTACACCTTTGGAATGTGGGAAATAACGAGAACATATGAAGGAAATCCATGCACTCGCAAACCACAAACCCCTTTCCTCCCTCCCACCAACCCCCGGTCAGGCCACCGGGCCTTCAGTGGATAGTGGACCTTTGGGGTATTGTGTCCAGTTCTGATTGCCCCATTGCAGGAATTATATGGAGATTTGGAGAGGGTGCAGGAAAGGTTCACTCGGATGCTGCCTGGATTAGATAGAATTAGCTCCAAAGAAAAGTTGGAAAAACTTGGATACATCTCTCTGGAGTGTCAGAGACTGAGGGGAAAACATTTAGAAGTATATTAAGAGAGGCACAGAAGGAGTAGATACTTTTTTTTCCTATGGCAGAAACATCAACTGTTAGAGGTGATTAGCAAAATTAGTTGTTAAGAATAGCCCCATTAATTGGAAATTAGCTGATTTGAACTTGTCTCAATTTCCAATTTACATTGCTTAAAATTCATCCTTTATTAGAAACCTTCATTACTTCAAGTTCAAAGTGCAAAGTGCATTTCCTATAAAAGTATGTATAGTACACCATATATAACCTTGAGATTCGTCTTCTTGCAGACAGCCACAAGGCAAAGAAGCACAATAGAATCCATGAAAACCCCCACACCACAAAGGATGCCAAACATCCGATGTGCAAAAAAAGAACTCTAATTGTGCAAACTATACAAAAGTGAAGAAATAATACACAGACGTGATGGAGACAGACGTAAGAGCACGGATGAACATCTGGAGAAACTTCTGAAATGCCCGCTTCGCTTCCGCTGCTATTGTGTGGTCTGGAATCTCTGGAGCAGAAGGCTCCGAATCATCGGCTTTGCTTGTTTCAGTGGCCGGGGCGAGGTCAAAGGTGCTTGGCAGAGGATGGCGCTCGGGAGGCAGTATCGGAGGGGCTGGTCAGAGGCTCGAAGTTTTTGGATGGACGGACTCAGTGTCGGCTGTTGTCGGGTGCTTCCAATACATCGGCAGTTGTCGGTGCCTGGAGGTTTATGGCAGGGAGTTTCTCCCTTTTGCTGCCTGCTATCAGGGACTCAGGAGTTGATCGGGACTTTGAGACTTTTTTTTTACTGTGCCCATGGTCTGCTCTTCATCAAATTATGGTATTGCTTTGCACTGCTGTAACTATATGTTATAATTATGTGGTCTTGTCAGTGTTAGTCTTTGGTTTGTCCTGTTTTTTTTGTGATATCACTCTGGAGGAACATTGTATCATTTCTTAATGCATGCATGCATTTCTAAATGACAATAAATGAGGACTGAGTGTTCTCATAATCTAAACCTAAACGGCAGAGTCCGTGAAAGTAAGCCCACGGCCACTGGGCTAGCTCGGCTCTGGGATGAGTGCCAATGACTGCAGGCCACAGCTGCAGAGTCAGTTTAGCTCTGAAGCAAGTTAAGCCTCACAGAGAAGTGAGCTGAACGCAGCTTGGTCCTCCACCATCAGCCTTGATGCCTTGATCTTTTTAATTTGGCTCAGTGCTTAAATCGGCTAAGCATTGGTTTGTTTATCACTCTTGGGCCTGGGCTCCACTGCTTCAATCTGGTCCAAAGTCCTCTCCAGAAATGGCTGTTGCGGCCGTATCTGCATTCTCAACAGCCCAGTTCACTGAACCCTTCGGGGTACCATAAACACACCGGGTTGTACAGATGGGAAAGCACAACTCACGAAAGGGAAATTACAGGCTGAAGACTGTAGTGATCAGAGTCCAGAAAAAGTTATTTAGTATGAAACCCCCTTTTACTGGGCATCTCTGGAAATGTGGCCCGTTAGCTGCTTGCTAACAGCCACTGGATTCCGTGGTGAGAATCCACTTTTCTCTGGCTTCATACGTCTAGGTTGTACACGACATTGGTCCAGCCAAATCTGTGGGGTTGGGATGTCTTGCACACCCAGACCCTGATTTGTGTGAACGCTGTGTGATTTATTTCCTCTGCAGTAGCCCGTCAGCATGAAATAATAGATCATACACTGCATACAATTATAAACAAGTATATTTCTGAACGTTAACTGAACCAAAGAGTTAGTAAAGAAAAGAAAGAAACAAACAAAAGGCACCCATTAAAGTTAAACAGTCGCTTGTGCACAGATTGGAGCTCAAATCTTCCAAAGACCATGTTCACCGATCCTTGGTAGACCTCTGTGTCTTGGCTCCATTGACTTGCATTTTCCCACCAGATCGAATCCTACGACCAGTTCCCTCCAGTGTCTTCTCTCTTCATCTCCTGTCGAACAAAAGACCAAGCCCAACCTCAGTGTCCCTCGCGAAACCTCTCCACTCAGCATTCTCTAGAACCTTCTCCCAGTTCCACCATCCTAACTGGCTGACACGCCTTCCTCAGCACCCCTTATCTTCACCGATAACCCAAACTGAAAGCAAAACAGACTGCTCTTACAGAACCGCTAAAATGAAATACCTAGCAGGAAAAAATGTGAACCAGTGTGTTACAAATAGAATAGTTAGAAGTTTTCCTTAACTGCCTGCAAAACATCGCTGTGTCTCACCATCTTGGTTTTCCATCTCCTCATTGACTTGGATTCAATTTCGCCACTGTCTGTAACGAGTCTGTACATTTTCCCCATGACTGCATGGGCTTCCTGTTTTATCAAAGATGTATAGCTGGCGTTTGCAAATTATGAGCATGCTATGACACTTGCACGCTGCCCAGAATAATCCTCGTTGATTAGACTTGACGTAAATATTGGATTTCACTACATGCTTTGATATATGTTTTAACAAATAAAGCTAATTCAATTTTAATCTTAATTTCTTTTGAAGCCAAACATTTTTATTTCCCTATTCACTTGCAATCTTGGAGAATAAGGTTGGCAGTGAACTTTTTGGGCTCCGACTGTCTTCATTTTCATTTATATTACAAAGTTCATCAGCAGGAGTTGAGTTTCTCATGCTGGGTTCTGTTTATCATGATGTACATTATGAATGGTTATTATTTAATGATCGTTGAGTCAGGCATGATCAGAATGTGCACACAAGTGAATCTCTGAGGCACAGTCCAACATTCACTGAGACTACGGATCATGGTAAAAGCACAAAGTTCAGGAGACTTCAGACTTTAGCTCAAATGCACAATACAGGCCTTCTGGCCCACAATGTTGTGCCGACCTTTTAACCTACACTAAGCTCAATCTAACCCTTCCCTTCTACATAGCCCTCCATTTTTCTATCATCCTCGTGCCCGTCTAAGAGTCTATTGAATGTCCGTAATGTATCTGCCTCTACCTGTACCTCTAGTAGGGAGCTGCGCACACACACCACTCTCCATGTTAAAAAAAACTTACATCTGACATCCCCCATGTATTTTCCTCCAGTCACCATCAAATTAAGCCCCTTTGTATAAGCCATTTCTGCCCTGGAAAAAGTCTCTGGTTGTTCACTCTGTCTATGCCTCTTCACATCTTGTGCCTCTCTTTCAGGTAAGCTTGCATCCTCCTTCACTCCATAGGGAAAAGCCCTCGCTCACTCAGCCTATCCTCGTAGGACATTCACTGGTAAATACAAAGTTGGCAAGTTGGTTTACGTATTATTATCACATGTAGCAAGGTAGAGGGAAAGGCTTGACTTGCACACAGTCCATCCAGATCAGCCCGTTACAGGGGCACGTTGACGCAGTACAAGGTGAAGCAATAACAGAGTGTGCAATGAAGGGTCACGGTGCTGAGAAAGTGTAGCGCAGGTAGATAGTAAGCTGCAAGGTCGCAACGTGGTAGATTGCGAGGTCAAGAGTACATCGTATCATACTAGGTGCAAGAGGTTTAGATGGGATAGAATTTGTTTGCTGCAGGAAATTTTCTTAAATCAATATATAAATAGTCCAACAAGATGAAGGGTTGTACTGGACCTGGTGTTGGGTAATAAGCTTGATCTTTCAGTGGGTGAGCGGTTAGGGAGCAGTGACCATAACTCTTTAAGTTGTAAGATAGCTATAGATGAGGATAAGAATGGACTTCAAAGTTCATAGTAAATACATTATCAAAATAGCATATACAAACCTGAGATTCATTTTCTTGGGGCGTACTCAGAAAATCCAAGACCTCACCCAAAAGGACAAACAACAGAAGACAATTTTTTTTTTGTGTGTAAAGGACAACAAACTCTGCAATACAAAAGAAAAAAAGGAAATAATAATAAAAAATTTAATAAGCAATAAATATCGAGAAAATTAGATGAAGAGTCCTATCCTGTGGGACCTTGCGGGAGAGTACTAAACTGGAGCAGGGAAATTTATGAGGGCATTAGGCAGGAACTAGGGAGAGTTAATTGGGAATGGCTGTTTTTGGGCAAGTCCACATCCAGCATGTGGAGAGTGTTTAAAGACCAACTGCACAGAGTACAGGACAGGTACAGTATGTTTCCGTCAGAAGGAAGGACAAGCATGGCAAGGTAAGAGAACCTTGGATGTTGAGAGAGGTGATGAATTTAGTCAAAAAGAAGAAGGAAAAATATATAAACTTAGGAAGTTAGAATCAAATAGAGCCCTTGGGGATTATAACAAAGCCATAAAAGAACTCAGGAACAGAATTAGGAAAGCTAGGAGGGGCCATGAGAAGTCCTTGGCAAGTAGGACTAAAGAGAGTCATTCTCTTTACGAAATGCATTCCATACATACATCAAGAGCAAGGGGAATCCTAGGGAGAGGGGAGGACTACTCAAGGATAAAGGAGGGAACGTTTGCTTGGATGCAGAGGATGTAGGTGAGGATGCTAATGAGTACTTTACATTAGTATTTACCAAGGGGAGGGACATGGGGTTTGATCAATATCTTTGTGTGCTTTAGCCACAGGCAAGGCCTGGTGAGTAGCTAATGTTCCATTATGCAAGCAGGAAACCAGGGGCAATGCAAGTAACTATAGACTGCTGACTCTCACATCAGTGGCAGGGAAGTTACTGGAAGGGATAGGATTTATGAGCATTTCGAAAACCATAGCCTAATTAGAGAGAGCCAGCATAGCTTTTGTTCAGGGTAATTCATGTCTTACTAACTTGATTTGAGTCTTTTTGATGGGGTGACGAGGGTTATTGATGAAAGTAGAGCTGTGGATGTTGTCTACATGGATTTTAGTCAGGCATTTGACAAGGTTTCTCATGGGGGACTCATCCAGAAGATTTAGCTGCATGGGATCCAAGGTGAATTGGCCATTTGGATTCGGATTGACTTGCCCATGAAGACAGAGGGGTAGTAGTTGAAGGGACTTATTCTGGCTAGAGTTCTGTTATTGGAGATGGTATCTGTACTGGGGCTTCTGCTGTTTGTGATGTATATAAATGACCTGGATGAAAATGTAGATGGATGGATTTGTAAGTCTGCAGATGATAAAAAGATTGGTGGTATTGTGGATAGTGTAGAAGACTGACAAAGAATATAATGGGATGTTGATGGGTTGCAGATATGGGTTGAGAAATGGCAGTTTAACTCACCAAACGTTAAATGTTGCACCTTGTAGGTCAAATGTAAGGAGACAGCTCACTGTTAAGGGAAAGATCCTCAACAGTGTCGATGAGCAGAGGGATCTTGGGTCCAAATTCATAGTTCCCTGATTGATGAGGTGCTTAAGAAGGCATAAAGCATGTTTATTAATCTAGGCATTGAGTTCAGAAGTCAGGAAATTATGTTGGAGTTTTATAGAAGTCTTGTTACCAGATTCGTGAACAGTTATTACCCCTCAGCCATCAGGCTCTTGATTCAGAGGGGATAACTTCACTTGCCCCATCACTGAAATGTTCTCACAACCATGGACTCACTTTCAAAGACTCTTTATCTCAAGTTCTTGATATTTATTGCTTATTTATTTATTTATTTATTTATTTATTTGTTTGTTTGTTTATTTATTTATTATTTTTCTTTTGTGTTTGCACAGTTTGTTGTCTCTTGCACATTAGTTGGTTTTCTCTCCTGTTGGTCGTGGTCTTTCTTTGATTTTATTGTGGTTCTTGGATTTATTGAGTATGCCCACAAGAAAATGAATCTCAGGGTTGTATACAGTGACATCTATGCACTTTGATAATAAATGTACTTTGACTTTTGAACTTTGAGTTAGGCCACATCTGGAGCATTGCATAGAGTTCTGGTTGCCCCATTATAGGAAGGATGTTGTGGCTTTGGAGAGGGTTTGAAGAGGTTCACCAGGATGCTGCCTGGATTCGAGAGCATATGCTGTAATGAGAGGCTGGACAAACTTCGGTTATTTTCTCTGGAGCAGCAAAGGCCGAGGGGAAATCTTATAGAGATTGATAGACAATATCTTTTTTCTAAGGATTAAAGTTTCTAATACCAGCGGGTAAGTATTTAAGGTGAGAGAGAGTAATTTCAAAGGGGATGTGAGGGGCAATTTTCTTTACACAGAGAGTGGTGGGAGCCTGGAATGTGTTGCCTTGGGGTAGTGGGAGAGGCAGAAATATTAGAGACTTTTAAGAGACATTGAGATACGCACATGAATGTGAGGGAAATGGAAAAATATGGACATTATGTAGTTAGAAATTAGTTTAGTTGGCGTTTTCATTTATCAATTTAATTGGTTCAACGTAACATTGTGGGCCAAAGAGCCTGTTCCTGTGTTGTACTAATGTTCTATGTTCTAACTTAAAAAAATCAATTAAATCTCAGCTGCAATGCACAGAGGTTGCAGGTGGGCAACATCTTGGAACAATCTGCAAACCTGGAGTCGAAGTATCAGCAAGAGTGGGAGAGTGTTGGCTGATGAGAAGAGGAATTGATATTGTGTGGGGAAATTGCGGTATCTGTGAGGACCCAGCTAATGAAGTGGAACTATTAACAACAGCAGAGGAAGCCCATTTCCAGATACAACAAGGTGAATAGGAACATTGTGACTGAAAAGTCACGGCAGGAACTATGCTTAATTCAGAAGATGAACACGGATATCTAAGCAAGGTTCTGGCATTGGACGTCAACCCCATGACAAACATTCAAAACCTTGTTCACTTAGAAAATGTTTCAGTGCAGAAACAAACTCTCTGACCTGTTAACTCAAGCTGAGGTGTCACTCTGCAAGACAGCCTGGTGTGGATCTCAAACCACCTGTTGGCTCCCAACATTCCTCATTTAAAACCAATTTATTCCTGAATAAAAGGATCTTTGGCTTCTGAAAAGGTGGAATTTCACCTTGGGTAAGGTTGAACCAGCTGCCACTTGACTGGCCAGTGTTTGCTCCCTTCCGTGGAGTTGATCCTACTGGCCATTGTCTAAATCAGTAATTCTGTCCACTGAGATTTTACCCAGTAAAAATGATTGCAAACAGCAATTCAAAGGACTTCTCGCAGTTTACAAAATATGGCAACGTTTTCAGATGTAATGACTTGCTCTCCCTTTGTTTATTTTACTTTGTGAGGTTTGCCAGCATTAAGAAGTTATTGATGTCATTACTCTCAACTTAAAAAAAATCTTTGTACAGAGACAGGAAGTCCACAGAATTACTTTAAACTGACTTGGAAATTGAGGAATTTTACCCAATCTGCAGCTACCTCTGGCACATAGTCCTCTGAGCATCTGAAATCTGAATTATCACAGTGATCCATCAAGCCACAACGAAGATATGCAATGCCAGAATACATCACCTCAAGGGCCCCAGACTGATGGCTTATTGTCACAACTCCGCTTCATGAAGATCTCTGCTGAGTAACCATGGGAACAGGAGCAAGAAGGAAAATGGCATGTTGCTCCTGATTTGATGAGCTTATAACAGTGATAAAGAACAATGTTAACTCTGTACCACTGAAGTACAAGCTCTGGACAACATTACTACAGGGATATAATCTCTAAAGTCAGATGAACAGTACTGTGCCAAACTCTTGGACACGTATATACAGCTCGGGTGCTGAAGACTTGTGCACATTACTGTATTTGTCAACGCGGCATGGAGAGCGAATTTGTAAATCTAGCGGAAGCACAAGATGTTGGGGATGGAGAGGGTGGAGCGCTGTGGGAGGGGTGTGGGACAGGTGGCAGAGAAGGAGGGCCGGATGTAGTGGGGGGGGGCGGTGCCCAGGTGCAGCACACTCAGCCCTGAGGCAACAGGCAAGGTAATTTGATTCTAAACAATTGCTTTATCATTATAGAATGCCTTTAGGGCGCTTCCCTCTCCTTCCCCTTTTCCCAACCATCATTCCCCTCTCCCTGCCCCCTTCCCACTCTCAGTCCACAATAGAGACCCGTATCAGAATCAGGTTTACCATCACTCACATCGGTCATGGTTTTTTTGTCGCAGCGGTACAGTGCAATACATAAAATTACGACAGTCCTGTGCAGAAGTTTTAGGCACCCTAGCTATATATATATGTATGTGCCTCAGATTTTTGCACAGTGCTGTAAATTCAAAGATTCAGGACAGATTATTGGATCATTGATCAGATGTGTGAGTGGATCAAGTGGACTTTTTTGTACTATTATAACTTACCTGTCCATAACTAGTTAGCGTGGCACAATGAAGAATAAACAACAAAGTGTTATTCATAGCATCTGTTTTAAGATGCAATATGTTATTTACTAGGATATGTATCATATAATAAATAATACAACAAAGAAGATGTGATGCTGGATATCCAAAGCAACACACACAAAATGCTAGAAGAATTCAGCAGGTCTGGAACCATCTATGAAGGGGAATCAATAGTCGTCGTTTCAGGCCAGAACCTTTCAGTAGGGCTGGAATGGAAGGTGGAAGAAGCCAGGACAAAACGTAGGAGGAGGGGAAGGAGTATAGGCTGGCAGGTGATAGGTGAAACCAGCTGAAAGGGGACATAGGAAGGATAAAACGAAAAGCTGGAAGGCAATAATATCTCTTGCAGGATGTTAGGGATAAATTTGTTCCAGTGAGGAAAATAAAGAATGGTAGGGTTTAGATTAGATTAGATTATGAGAACACTTAGTCCTCTTTTAATGCATACATGCATTAAGAAATGATACAATGTTTCTCCGGAGTGATATCATAGAAAACAGGACAAACCAAAGACTAACACTGACAGAACCACATAATTATAACATATAGTTACAGCAGTGCAAAGCAATACCATAATTTGATGAAGAACAAACCATGGGCACGGTAAAAAAAAGTCTCAAAGTCCCCGAGTCGATCGACTCCCGAGTCCCCGATAGCAGGCGGCAAAAGGGAGAAACTCCCTGCCATAAACCTCCAGGCACCGTCAACTTGCCAATGCCTTGGAAGCAGCCGACCACAGCCGACACTGAGTCCGTCCGTCCGAAAACTTCGAACCTCCAACCAGCTTCCCAAGCGCCATCCTCTGCCGAGCGCTTTCGACCTAGCTCTGGCTGCTGAAATAAGTAAAGCCGAGGATTCGGGGCCTTCTGCTCCGGAGATTCCGGTTACCACACAGTAGCAGCAGCAGCGAAGTTTTCCAGATGTTCCTCCGTATTCTCACGTCCATCTCCATTAAATCAGAATTGTGCACGGTCCCCTACTTGACAGATTACAGATATCATTCACCGGAGAGGCCACACGCGCTGCCGTTGCGCCGCCATCTTCTTCTCTGCCATGGAGAAGGAACCATGGGTGACAAGTGAGGTGGAAAATCTAGTCAGGTGGAAGAAGGCAGCATACATGAGGTTTAGGAAGCAAGGATCGGATGGGTCTATTGAGGAATATAGGGTAGCAAGAAAGGAGCTTAAGAAGGGGCTGAGGAAAGCAAGAAGGGGGCATGAGAAGGCCTTGGCGAGTAGAGTAAAGGAAAACCCCAAGGCATTCTTCAATTATGTGAAGAAAAAAAGGATGACAAGTGAAGGTAGGACCGATTAGAGATGAAGGTGGGCAGATGTGCCTGGAGGCTGTGGAAGTGAGCGAGGTCCTCAATGAATACTTCTCTTCTGTATTCACCAATGAGAGGGAACGATGATGGTGAGGACAATATGAGTGAGGTTGTTGTTCTGGAGAATGTTGATATTAAGGGAGAGGAGGTGTTGGAGTTGTTGAAATACATTGGGACGGATAAGTCCCCGGGGTCTGACAGAATATTCCCCAGGCTGCTCCATGAGGCGAGGGAAGAGATTGCTGAACCTCTGGCTAGGATCTTTATGTCCTCATTGTCCACAGGAATGGTACCGGAGGATTGGAGGGAGGCGAATGTTGTCCCCTTGTTCAAAAAAAGTAGTAGGGATAGTCCGGGTAATTATAGATAAGTGAGCCTTATGTCTGTGGTGGGAAAGCTATTGGAAAAGATTCTTAGAAATAGGATCTATGGGCATTTAGAGAATCATGGTCTGATCAGGGACAGTCAGCATGGCTTTGTGAAGGGCAGATCATGTCTAACAAGCCTGATAGAGTTCTTTGAGGAGGTAACCAGGCATATAGATGAGGGTAGTGCAGTGGATGTGATCTACATGGATTTTAGTAAGGCATTGACAAGGTTCCACACAGCAGGCTTATTCAGAAAGTCAGAAGGCATGGGATCCAGGGAAGTTTGGCCAGGTGGATTCAGAATTGGCTTTCCTGCAGAAGGCAGAGTGTCGTGGTGGAGGGAGTACATTCAGATTGGAGGGTTGTGACTAGTGGTGTCCCACAAGGATCTGTTCTGGGACCTCTACTTTTCGTGATTTTTATCAATGACCTGAATGTGGAGGTAGAAGCGGGGGTTGGTAAGTTTGCAGATGACACAAAGTTTGGTGGTTTTGTGGATAGTGTAGAGGATTGTCGAAGATTGCAGAGAGACATTGATAAGATGTAGAAGTGGGCTGAGAAGTGGCAGATGGCGTTCAACCCAGAGAAGTGTGAGGTGGTACACTTTGGAAGGACAAACTCCAAGGCAGAGTAATAAGTAAATGGCAGGATATTTGGTAGTGTGGAGGAGCAGAAGGATCTGGGGGTACATGTCTACAGATCCCTGAAAATTGCCTTACAGGTATATAGGGTAGGTAAGAAAGCTTATGGGGTGTTAGCTTTCATAAGTTGAGGGATAGAGTTTAAGAGTCGCGATGTAATGATGCAGCTCTATAAAACTCTGGTTAGGCCACACTTGGTTCTGGTCACCTCACTATAGGAAGAATGTGGAAGCATTGGAAAGGGTACAGAGGAGATTTACCAAGATGCTGCCTGGTTTAGAGAGTATGCTTTATGATCAGAGATTAAGGGAGCTAGAGCTTTACTCTTTGGAGAGAAGGATGAGAGGAGACATGATAAAGGTATACAAGATATTAAGCGGAATAGATAGAGTGGACTGCCAGCGCTTTTTCCCCAGGGCACCACTGCTCAATACAAGGGGACATGGCTTTAAGGTAAGGGGTGGGAAGTTCAAGGGGGATATTAGAGGAAGGTTTTTTACTCAGAGAGTGGTTGGTGCGTGGAGTGCACTGCCTGAGTCAGTGGTGGAGGCAGATACACTAGTGAAATTTAAGGGACTACTAGACAGGTATATGGAGGAATTTAAGGTGGGTGGTTATATGGGAGGCAGGGTTTAAGGGTTGGCACAACATTGTGGGCCAAAGGTCCTGCACTGTACTATGTTCTATGTTCTATGATTTGTGGAAAAGATAAAGAGCTGAAGAAGAAGGATTCTAGTCAGAGAGAACAGTCGGGGGTGCTGGAGGGAGGTGAGCAGTAGAGAGGGGATAAGAGGGGAGCCACAATAGGGGATGGAAAAAAAGAGAAATGGGAGTGAGGGAAAACTACCAGAAGTTAGAGAAATTGATGGTCATGCCATCAGATTGGAGGCTACCCAGGCGGAATATGAGGTGTTGCTCCTGCAACCTGAGAGTGACCTTTTCATGGCAGTAGAGGAGGCCTCGGTCTGACATACAGAATGGGAATGGAAAGTAGAATTAAAATGGGTGCACTGGGAAAGCCTGCCTTTTGTGGCCAATGAAGTGAAGTGAAATGTGGCTCGATGAAGCCGTTTCCCAATCTATGTTGGTCTCATCATTGTAGAGGAGGCAACATAGGGAGCCGATGGTGCAGTAGATGACCTTGATAGACTTGCAGACGAAGCGTTGCCTCACCTGTACGGACTGTCTGCGGCCCTGAATGGTGGTGAGGGAGTACGTATAGGGACAGGTGTAGTATAGTACTGGTCCTACTTGCAGGGGTATGTGCCAGGATGCAGATAGGTGGGGAGGGAAGAGTGGACAAGGGAGTCACTTCGAGAGTGATCTCTGCAGAAAGCAGAGAGTTTGGGGAGGGGGAGGAGTTGATCACCTCAGCGACTTAGTTGATGTGGACAAGTTGGGTGAAAAAGCCTGCTTCATGCTGTACAGCTGTACGATACTAGGTATATAAAATCACGGCAGTGACACTCCTCCCTTTGGTAGAGCAGTCGAGAACCAAACACCAAATGAAGGGGAATGGAACACAAACAATAATCATAAAAGGAAAGTGGTGAATGGTTAAGGTCTGGAATGTACTGACAGGAGGAACGTTATGAATGTTCAAAGACAAGCTGGCTAAGTGCTGTGAAGGAAAGAATTTGCAGGACTATGGGACGAAAGTAATGGAGTACAGCTAGTTGGATTGTTCCTACAGAATGAGAATCAGGTTTAATATCACTGGCATATGTGTCGTGAAATTTTGTTATCTGCAGCAGCGGTACACTGCAATACATAATAATAAAATTTGTAAATTACAGAAAGGTGTGTATATATATATATATTTAAAAAGTTAAATTAAATAAGGTAGTATGTGTTGTTTTGGATTTCCAGCATCTGCAGACTTTCTTCTGTTAGTGAGGTAGAATGCTGAAAATATCATATAGAGATAGGGTGACTAATGAGACAGTACTCCAATGTGCCAAACAAAAAGATCTTTAACGAGAACATTAAATGAGAGGAATCTTAAGTTCCTGGGCCATGTCATCAGAAAGGGAGAAATAGAATGCCTTACGTTACAAGGCTGTAGGACTGGGAAACGCGGAAGAGGAAGGCAAAGAAGGAAATATATGGACACTGTGAAAGAACTAACAGATCAAAGTGTGCGAGATGTCATTGATGCTGGATGGGATCGTTTGATGTAACGCGCAAGGCACATGAAGAAGAAGTTCATGGCCCATTCAGAAATCTGATGGCAGAGGGGAAGAAGCTGTTCCTGAATCATTACGTGTGCCTTCACACTTCTGTACCTCCTTTCCTGATGGTAGCAATGAGAAGAGGGCATGTCCTGGGCAATGGGGGTCCTTTATGAGGGATGCCACCTTTCTGAGACATCGCTCTTTGAAGATGTCCTGGATGCTGGGGAGGCTAGTGCTGATTGAGTGTACAACTCTCTGCAGTTTATTTCGATCCTGTGCAGTGGTTGACCCCATACCAGATGGTGATGCAACCAGTTAGAATGCTCTCTACATGAAGCGAGCAAAGGGTTGGATGGACTGAGTGGCACTGTAATACTGAAATCAATCTATGCATACACCATGCTCTCAAAATAGTACAACAAGAATCATAGATTTATACAGCATGAAAGCAGGCTATTCGGCCCAACTCATCACTGCCAACCGATGGGTACCTTTCTATATTAACCCCATCAATATCAAGAGCATGTGCAGGTCAATACACAGTATTAAGGGTGGATCTCATGATGTTTCCAAGAACCAGTAAATAGCCTGAGCATTGTTCTGCCTTCTCAGCCGTGTTTGATCTCTCATAACTATTTAACAATGGTATTTGATGCACAGAAGCTGATCATTTAGCTTACTGGTGTTTATCAAAGTTATTATCAAAATTATTATTTATTATCAAAATATTAGCAATTTATATAACTTATTATCAAAATATAACTACTATATACAACCTTGAGATTCGACTTCTTGTAGGCAGCCACAGAACAAAGGAACACAACAGACCCACTCAAATAAACACTCAATATGCAAAAAATAAATAAATTGAGCCACCAATAAAAAATAAACAATTAACATACAGAACATGAACCACAGTGTCCCTGAGAATGAGGCCACAGCCATGGAAACAGTTCAGTGCTGCAGCTGGTCCAGGGGGTTGCTGCCTGCAGGCCACGGCCACGGAAACGGTTCAGCACTGAGTAGAATCAAGCCTCTCAGAGTAGTGAGCTGAACGCCGGTTCATCCTTTGCCCTTGGCATTGATGCCTTGATCTTTTTAATCTGGCTGAGAGCGTAAATCAGCTAAACATCGGTTCATTTTTCACTTTCGGGCTTGGGCTCCACCACTTCAATCTCGCTCAAAGTTTCAATCCGGCCTGAAGCAGCAGAAGGCGTTCCTAAATTTTCGAGAGTCCAGTTCGCCGAATCCTTCAGGATACCGCAGAAACACCAGGTCGTACAGACGGTTCAAAAGCACAGCTTCTAAAAGGAAATTGCAATCTGTGGATTGACGTGATTGTAGTCCAGAAAAAAGTATAATTAATAGAATAGTTAGTAGTTTTGTTTGCTATCCACAAAATGTCGCCATATCTTGCCAGCATCATCTTGCCACAATTGTTTTACGCAATTCTCCTTTGATGTTATGTCTTCTCAACCCCTTCAATATATTCCTTTGACTACCAAGAATGGATGCAATTCGAAGCTTGCAACAGACTTTTAAGGGGATTGGAGAGAAGTGTAGGGGGGATGTCAGAGTTCAGTTTTTTACACAGAGAGTGGTGGGTGTGTGGAATGTGCTGCTAGCATTGGCCATAGAGGAAGATACAGTACATTAGGTGCTCTGTGGCTGTGGACTCACAACCAGGGATTCTGTGGTTCATGTTCTGTTTGTTATTTGTTTACTTTTTTAGTGTTTCCATGACCTGTTTTCTTTTTTTTTCGCATATTGGGTGTTTGGTGGTCTTTGTTGTGTGGGGCTTCTTCAGTGTAGGAGTTCCCGACCTGGGGTTCCCTGACCCTTTGCTTAATGGTATTGGTCCATGGCACGAAGAAAGGTTGGGAACTCCTGCATTGAAGAAACTCTTAGACAGGCACATGAACGATAGAAAAGTAGAAGGTTTTGTAGGAGGGAAGGGTTGGACTGATCTTCGAGTAGGTTAAAAAGCCAGCACAACATTGTGGGCTGAAAGGCCTGTATGTGCTGTAATGTTCTATGTTCTATGTTTTAAAACTGTCAACCTAATTCATTCATTCTAGAAAATGCTGAAAGCACTCAGCAAGTCAGGCAGTATCTGTGAAGAGTGAAACACGTGGATGTTTAATGTGAGATCATGATTATTTGTCAGACAGAAGTGTTGAAGTTTGAAGCTGGAAATATCCTTCAAGTATAGTGTTACACCTAAGAACCAATATTTTTAAAGCTTTAATAAGAAGATGTAAAAATGTCAAACATCAGAGGATATCACGGTTCAAAGTTCAGATTATCAGTGTACGCACACGTCACCACATTCAGATTGTCTTATCTCGAAGGCATGCTAGCCAGCCTATAGAACTGTAATCGTAAGCAGGATCGATGGAAGATCAGGAGCATAGAAGACAAAAGACAAATGTGCAAATACAAATGTAAGGGAATGGCAATAAATAACAGGAGCATGAATTAACAAGGTAACGAGTACTTAAAGTGGGTCCAGGGAATATTTCAACAGGTGAGCATAGCTATCCCCTTTTGTTCAAGAGCCTGATGGTCGAGGGGTAGTATCTGTTCTTGAACCTGGTGGTGTGAATCCTGAAGCGTCTGTACCTTCTACCTGATGGCAGCAGCGAGAAAAGAGCATGGCCTGGGTGGCGGGAAGCTCTGATGGTGGATTCTGCTTTCCTACGGCAGCATTTCATATAGATGTGCTCAATGGTTGGGAGGGCTTTACTTTTTGTAGGATTTTTCTGCTGAAAGGTTAATGCGGTTCTGGTTAGAGGGGGAAGTTTAAAGGCGACATGAGGGGAAATGTTTTTACTCAGATGGTGGTCACTGTCTGGAGCAGGTTACCGGTAGCAGGAGTGGAAGAGATTGATGGAGTTCAGTGTCAGAATCAGGTTTATTATCACTGACATAAGTTGTGAAATTTGATTCCTGTGGTGGAGGTGTGCGGGGCCAGCAGGGACAGCCTCACAATAGATGGACATCCTTTTAGAGTGGACACGCGGAGGAATTTCTTTGGACACAGAGTGGTGAATCTGTGGTTATTTGAGTTACTGTCGCCTTCCTATCAGCTTGAACCAGTCTGGCCATTCTCCTCTGACCTCTCTCATTAACAAGATGATTTTGCCCACAGAACTGCTGCTCACCGGATGCTTTTGGTTCTTTGCACAATTTTCTGTAAATCCTAGTGACTCTTGTGCCTGCCCCAGGAGATCAGCAGTTTCTGAGATACTCAAACCAAGCATTTCAGGATCAAAGTCATTTAAGTTACATTTCTTCCCCATTCTGATGTTTGGTCAGAACAACAACTGAACTTCTTGACCATGTCTGAATGCTTTATGCATTGAATTGCTGCTACATGATTGGCTAATTAGATATATGCATTAACGTGCAGGTGTACCTAATAAAGTGGTCACTGAGTTTAATTCTGAATCAGGAAAATGGGTAATTTGAAGCCTGGTGTTGTCACATATTAACTTCTAACCAATGGATGCAAAGATTTACAAGGGTGTTTTCACAAGAGATTGGGACCGTTTTCCCCAAAGTGAGGGGTGATCTTATAGAAGTTTATAAAATCATGAGGAGCATGGATAAGATGAATGGTCCCAAGTCTAAATCTGGAAGGTAAAGTTTGAAGAGAAGAGAAAGATTTGAAGAGCATCTAAAGGGTAGGGTTTGCCACACAGAGGGTGGTGGAAATAATGGAAAAAGCTGCCAGAGGAGTTGGTCAAGGAGGGGACAATTGCAACACTTAAGGCATATTTGGAGAGCCTCATGGGGCTGGGTGGGTGAAGAGGATTGGGAAAAGTTTAGAAGGATATGGGTCAAATGTAGGCTTAGATGGGCACATGGGCCAGCATGCATGAGCGGGGCTGAAAGGACTGCTTCCATGCTGTATAATTCTATGAATCTACTCAATGGTCAGACTGTGGACAGATATCCCAGGTAGTGACGTTGGTGAATTTAAGTCCAGTCAACGTCTGAGAAGTTAAGTCCACTATCCCCTACTGGTGGTCTTCCGGGAACCCTTTTTACAAAAATGTCTGATAAGGCAACGTCTGTTCTCCGATTTTGTCGTCAGTTTCCTAGTGACCTAATTGCTAATTGTTCCACAAGTGCTGATCCTTCTGGAGTTTCTGGAGGATTAGTGCCAATTTTTCTTTTGCAGGAAATTGTCTTGTGCTCTCACTTAAGTGTGTCGGTTTTTTTCCCCCAGAAATAATTGACTTGCTCCCTTGTGTATTTCCCAAGCTTTAAAGATTCAGGATTGTTTATTGTCATACTTCAGTACATAAGTGTAAAGGAGAATGAAATGATTGTTACTCTATATTTGATGCAGCATAAAAATATACAAGCATAAAATCACAATAAAAAAGAAAAAACATTAAAAAATGTAAAAGCAATCCTATAAAATACAATGTAGAGTAACTGTTTGAATGTGGTTGCGTATACTTAAAGCTAGCTTTAAAGCCTGCCAGCCTACGAAAACACATTATCTGGCCATCTCAGTCACCCAGTGTGCTGAAGATTTTAAGCTAGACATACATCATTTCAAAATCAGAATCAGAATTGGGTTTAACATCACCGACGTATGCTGTAAAACTTGTTGTCTTTGTGGCAGCAGTGTAATGCAATACATAATAATATTTTAAAAAGTGAGTTACAGTAAGTATATATATATATATATATATAGTTACATTAAACAAGTAGTGCAAAAATAGAAATAAAAAGTGGTGAGGTAGTGTTCATGGGTTCAATGTCCATTCAGAAATCAGATGGCAAAGGGAAGAAGCTGTTCCTGAATAGCTGAGTGTGTGCCTTCAGGCTCCTGTACCTTCTTCCAGATGGTAGCAATGAGAAGAGGGCACGACCTGGGTGATGGGGGTCCTTAATGATGGATGCCACCTTTTCGAGGCATCACTTCTTGAAGATGTTCCTGATACTACGGAGGCTAGTGCCCATGATGGAGCTGACTAGGTTTACAACTCTCTGCAGCTTAGTTTGACCCTGCACAGTAGCACCATTCACACCACCATACCGGACAGTGATGTAGCCAGTTAGAATGCTCTCTACGGTACATCTGTAGAAATTTGCGAGTGTCTTTGATGACATACCAAATCTCCTCGAACTGAAATATATAAAATATAGCTGCTGTTGTTTCTTCTTTGTAGCTGCATCAATATGTTGGGACCAGGTTAGATCCTCAGAGATGCTGACACCCAGAAACTTGAAATTGCTCACTCTCTCCACTTCTGATCCCTCTGTGAGCACAGGCCAGGTTGCAGACAATATAGTGCTCTCTTTTTACACCCCTTATTTCTTATTATATCTTCTAGTAATTTTTAATATACTGCACTGCACGGCTGTCACAAAACAACAGGTCAGCAATAATAAACCTGATTCTGATTCTTTACTTGCAGAAGAGTTAATCCAGCAACTAATCAACTGACCACACTCCCTCCCACCTGTCCACCAACACTTCCCCACGCCCATCCGACTGCTAGAGACTGGAATACAATGTCGGTTAAACTCTTCTGTGACTTGCTGCAAGAATCATTTAAGTTTCTGCATAGAGACCGTTGTATAACATCCAAGTGAGGCTGGAGTGTTTACAAAGTCAAGTGAACAATCACTGGGGAGTATGTTCATTTAACAGCAGTATACTCATGACCTCTACCTCACATGATGTTGCCAAGCATGCAGTGGTACTCGAGAGTTTCCAGGAATT
Source organism: Mobula hypostoma (assembly GCF_963921235.1). Lineage (NCBI taxonomy): Eukaryota > Metazoa > Chordata > Chondrichthyes > Myliobatiformes > Myliobatidae > Mobula > Mobula hypostoma. The sequence continues at coordinate 11,916,577 of NC_086107.1, forward strand.
GAAGATTAATCTCCCAGATATTTCAGCTGTGCCCGAGGCATTAGAAGCAGTGAAAAGAGTGGTATGAATTGATTGGATTTTGAGAGCATGAGGCAGAAGGGAGATGGACATGCCTGATGACTGGTAGGAACGTGAAAGGAAACCCTTCAGTTGTCTCCATGTAGCTGCCAGCCAGCTCCTCTCAGAGTCAATCTGGATTCCGGTTCTTAATGCGCATGTGGACTTAGAGATGGAAGAGTGCAGCGCTGTACAGTCCATTCGGCCCACAAAATTGTGCTAACCTGCACAAGCCTACTCCTTCATCAACATCCCAAATAGCCCTCCATTTTTCTTTTATCCATGTGGCTATATAAAAGTCTTTTAAATGTTCCTAATTTATCTGCCTCTACCACCATCCCCTGGCAATGCATTCCACTCACCTAATACTCACTGTGTAAAAAAAAAATTAACTTACCCTTAAATTTTTCCCCAATCACCTTAAAGGGATGTCCTCTGGTTTTGTCCGTTACTCCACCAGGAGGACCACAACCTTGTCGTGGTTTGGAGGCTTGCGTGCCTCAATGATCTGGAGAGCTATGATGACTGGAGTCATGCCTTTATGCTTTGGCTCTTGGTGAGGTCACCCATGCCAAACAGGTCAAAGTGTAGAGGCCAGACCAAGAGTGGTCCACCTGTCCTCCAGGTTTGGGAGTTCAGCTCAGGGCTAACAACCCTGACTGGTAAAACAAAGTTGTTATGGAAACAGCAATGAAGAATCCTTCTACATCTGAGTGTGACAGTATTCCTGAGCCTCCAGCTGAAACTTGCATGACTGACAGTAGTGAAAAACGAGACGAAGCTACTAAACACTGCCAGGGAATGAGGACCTTTTGCTGCCCTAAATGTGTAACGTAAGTAGTAATAGAGAGAGATTGTCTATTACTGCCCTGGGAAAAGGGTACTGTCTGTTTACTCCCTCTCTCTTCCTCTCATAATCTTTTACACCTCTAGCAAGTGGCCTCTCATCCTCCTTCACTCCAAAGTGAGAACCCTGAGCATGCTCAAACTTTCCACATAAGACATGCTCTTCGTAAAGTGACAGGTCTGACAAAAATACAGGGAGTAGCGCCAATCTCTACTCACTGTCTTCCCCAACTTTGCAAAATTTAGTCGTTGGTTTATTAACACGAGAGATTCTGCAGATGCTGGAAATCCAGAGTAGCACACACAAAACGCTGGGAGAACTTATCAGGTCAGGCAGCATCTATGGAGGGGAATAAAGAGCCAAATGTTTCAGGCTGAGACCATTTATCAGTTGGTTTAATAATGTTTTGTGGACTGAGATACAGAGAAAAGCTCTGTTTTGCATGCTATCCAAACAGACCATTTCAAGACATCTTCCTAGAGATGCTGCCTGGCCTGCTGCATTCACCAGCAACTTTGATGTGTGTTGCTTGAATTTCCAGCATCTGCAGAATTCCTCGTGTTTACGATTTCAAAACATCAGTTCCTTGGGATAGTATACAGGGAAAAATGATAACAGAATGTAGAATATAGTATTACAGTTACAGAGACAGTGCTTTGCAGATGGACAATTTACAAAGCTTTTGGCTCCATTAAGAAGGATCATGGGAATGTTAACCAACAATGTCAAAATTCAAAGTTGAATGTATTGTCATATGACTGAGAATCAAAACCAGCTTTATTATCTCTGACATATGTCATGAAATGTGTTGTTTTATGGCAGCAGCACAGTGCAAGACATAAAAACTATTATCATTTACAAAATAAATAAATGGTGCAAAAGACAAATAATGTTCATGAGTTCAGAAATCAGATGTCAGAAGGGAAGAAAATGTTCATAACACACTGTGTTTGGGTCTTCAGGAACAACATATTTCATGATATAAGCCAATGATACTAAACCTGATTGTGATTCTGTTTTCCCTCCCTGATGGTAGTAATGTGAAGAGGACATGACCTGGATGGTGAGGATCTTTAATGATGGCTGCCTCTTTCTTGAAGACGTCCTTGATGGTGGAATTCTTGTGTCCATGATGAAGCTGGCTGAGACTACAGCCCTCTGCAGCTTCTTGTGATCCTGTATATTGGAGCTACCATAGCCCAGACCGTTTTGCAGCCAGTCAGAATGCTCTCCGCTGTACATCTGAAGAAATTTCCAAGAACCTTTGGTGACATACCAAACCTCCTCAAAGTCTTAATGAATTAGAGCCCTTCTTTGTGTACAAGTATACACAGTCTGTGTGGCGTGTGGCCAAGTGGTTAGGGTGTTGGGCTCACGATCTGAAGGTGTGGGTTTGAGTCTCGGCCAGGGCAGCGTGTTGTGTCTTTGAGCAAGGCACTTAAGACCACCCAGCTGAAAATGGGTACCGGCAAATGCTGGGGGTTAACCTCGCGATAGACTAGTGTCCTCTCCGGGGGGTGGGGGAGGGGGGTAAGTCTCGTACTCTCAGTCGCTTCACGCCACAGAAACCGGCATAAGATGGGCCACAAGGCTCGGCACGGACTTTAACTTTAAATATACAGTGCCTGTGAAAGATATTCACCCCTCCTTGAAGTGTTCATGTTTTATTATTTTACAGCATTGAATCACTATAGATTTAATTTGGCTTTTTTTTTTGACACTGATCAACAGAAAAATACAAAGCGTCAAAATGAAAACAGATCTCTATAAAGCGATCTAACTTAATTTCAAATATAAAACAGAAAATAATTGATTGCATAAGTATTCACCCCCTTTAATGTGACACATCAAATCATCACTGGTGAAGCCAATTCGTTTTAGAAGTTGCATAATTAGTTAAATTGAGATGTTTCAATTAACTGTAGGAAAGTACTCAACTGCTGGTGAGTCAGTATCTTGACAGAAACCACACCCTGAAGACAAAAGAACACTCCAAGAAACTCCATGAAAAGATTACTGAAAAGTACAAGTCTGTAGGTAAATACAAGAAAATCTTCAAGTCACTGAATATCCCTTAGAGTACAGTTAAGTCAATCATCAGGAAATGGAAAGAAGATGGCACAGCTGTAAATCTGCCTAGAGAGGCCATCCTCAAAAACGGAGTGACTGAGTAAGAAGGAAACTAGTGAGAGACACCACCAGGAGACCTATGACAACTCTGGAGGAGTTACAAGCTTCAGTGGGTGAGATGGGAGAGACGGCACAAACAACAACTGTTGCCCGACTGCTTCACTGATCACAGCTTTATAGGAGAGTGACAAAGAGAAAGCCACTGTTGAAAAAAACTCACATGAGATCTCGGCTAGAGTTTGCCAGAATGCACATGGAAGACTCTGAATTCAGCTGGAATAAGGTTCTACGGTCTGATGAAACCAAAATTGAGCTTTTAGGCCATCAGACTAAACGCTATGCTTGGTGTTAGTCAAACACTGCATATCATCAAAAACACACCATCCCTACTGTGACGCATGGTGGTGGCTACAGAGGATGGAGCAAAATACAAAAAAAAATCCAGTGTGTGACAGTTTTGCAGATGAGAATGCCTTGTTAATGAGAGAGTCAGAAGAGATTGGCCCAGCTTGTTCAAGCTGACAGGAAGGCAACAATAACCCAAATAACCACCCTTTACAATGGTGGTGTGCTGAAGACACATGTCGAACCTTGAAATGGATGGGCTAGAGCAGCAAAAGACCACGATCATATACTCAGTGGCCATTTTACTAGATACAGGAGATACTGCGTTTACTTTATGAATTAAATATAACAAAGAAACAAAGCTCCTTTATTTTTTCCCCAACTTTGCATTCCTGGCAACAGGCTCACAAATCTTCACTGCACCCTCTCAAATTGTTCCTGTGGGTGGGGAGGGAAATGCACACAATTCAGATCATCTTCCACGATGAGGTAAATCTGGTGATGCACGTGCTTCCGGGGTTAATGTAGGAGCTCACAATATATAGGGTTATAACCATAATATGATTATTCACCGTAGAGACTCAGACAAGTGACGGGCCGAAGGTCAAGTGTTAACGGTCTAATGTGGGAAGGAATTAGGGGACCCTGCACTGGATTTAGCAACTGAGTAAAACATCAAGACAGAATGCCGTTCACCGCAGAACAGATCCATAAAAGGTAATGGTATTAAAGAGATGCCCTTTTTATTAGGCAGGAGAAAGACAGAGTACTTTTGCTACCTTGGAAACCTGATGCACACAACAACTCATTAAACCCACGACTGAGTCCTGGGAGGGGGTGGGAACAATGACCACAATCCTGTATGGCAATTTAGGACATTGAAGCTTATCGTTCTGTCTGTCATGAATTAAGTGATTTGTCAAACAAACCATTGCCTCCAGAGTGCTGAAAATAAACTGTCATTGTGACGCCACAGACGTGAACATTTTGTGTGATTTACACTGCCTAGGGAATGATATCAGCAACAACAGAATCAGAATTAGAATCAGGTTCAATATCACTGACGTACACGCGATGGTGGCTTCATTAACGACTTCCTGTATCTCACGGTCGTCTGCTTTTGCAGCCCATCCACTTCGCGGCTGGACGTGTTGTACGTTCAGAGACCACCCAATCTTTCATGTTCATTCTATCCTCATATTCACTCCGCGGCCACTTTATTAGGTACAGGAGTGGAACCCACTTCAAGGATTGACGTGTTGTGCGTTCAGAGATGCTCTTCTGCGCACCGCTGTGGCAACATGTGTATTTTCTGAGCTCCTGTTGTCTTCCTGTCAGCCCGACCACTCTCCTCCGACATTTCTCATTAACAAGGTCGCACACAAAATGCTGGAGGAGCTCAGCAGGCCAGACAGCATCTGTGGAAAAGAGTGAACAGTCGATGTATCGGGCCGAGACCCTTCAGCAGCGCTGGATAAAAGAGTTGAAAGGTCAGAGTAAGAGGGTGGGGAGAGGGGAGGAAGAAGTATAGGGTAGCAGGTGATAGGTGAAACGGAGAGAGGGGGAGGGCTGAAGTAAAGAACTGGGAAGTCGATTGGTGGAAGAGATAAAGACTGGAGAAGGGGATTCTGACAGGAGAGGACATAAGGCCATAGAAGGAAGGAGGTAAGGTAAGAGAGGGAAATGGGAATGGGGGAATGGGGTGAGAGGTGGGAAATAATCAGAAGTTCAAGAAATTGATGTTCATGCCATTAGGTTGGTGGCTATCCAGATTGAACATAAGGTGTGGCTCTCCAGCCTGAGTGTGGCCTTAATCCGGCAGTAGAGGAGGCCATGGGAAGTAGTATTAAAATGAGTGGCCACCGGGAGATCCCACTTTTTCTGACGGACTGAGCGTAGGTGCTTGGCTAAGTGGTCCCCAATCTATGGTGGGTCTCACTGATACATAGGGGACCGCACTGGGAGCACCAGATACGTTGGATGACCCCAGCAGACTCACAGGTGAAGAGTCACCTCACCTGGAAGGACTTGTTGGGGCCCTGAATGGTAGTGAGAGAGGAGGTGCAGGAGCAGGTGTGGCACTTGTTCCGCTTTCAAGGATAAGTGTTGGGAGGGAGATCAGTGGGGAGGAACAAATGGACAAGGGAGTTGCGCAGGGAGCCAGCCCTGCGGAGCATGGGAAATAGAAAATTGGGGGCGGGGGGGGCGGATGTGAAGATGTGCTTGCTAATGGGATCCCTTTGGAGATGGTGGAAGTTATGAAGAATGATTTGCTGGACACGGAGGTTGGTGGGGTGGTAAGTGAGGACAAGAGGAACCCTATCCCTGCTGGGGTGGCTGGGGTGAGGGCAGTTGTGCACAAAATGGAAGAAGTGTAGATGAAGGCATTGGTGGTGGAGGAATGGAAGCCTCTTTCTTTGAAGGAGGAGGACATCTCCTTAGTTCTGGTCCCTTTCTTCCATGGCCTTCTGTCCTCTCTTATCTAGTACCCCTTTCTCCAGCCCTCTATCTCTTTCACTAATTGACTTCCTAGCTCTTTACTTCATCCTCCCCCCTCTCCAGGTTTCACCTATTACCTACCACCTTGACCTTCTTCCTCCCCTCCCTCCACCTTTCTGTTTTTGGCACCATTCTCTGAAAACTGTAGAGACTGTTGTGCGTGAAAATCCCAGGAGATCAACAGTTTCCAAGACACTCAAACCATCCTGTCCAGCACCAATTATCATTCCACATTCAAAGTCACTTAGATCACATTTCTTCTCCGATCTGATGTTTGATCTGTAAAACCACTGAGTCTCTTGACCATGTCTGCATGCTTTTATACATTGAGTTGCTATCACGATTGGCTGATTAGTTATTTGTATTAACGAGTAGGTGTTCAGGTGTATCGAATAAAGTGACCTTGAAGTGTGTTGTTTTGCAGCAGCAGTGCAGAATAATAATTACTCTAAGTTACAATACGAAATATAAATGTAAATAAACAAGTAGTGGAAAAGAGAACAAAATAGTTTAGCAATAATAAACTAAGCAAGCCTTTCCTTGGCAACCCCGTGACACTAACACTGCTTCCAATTAGTGTAAGGACAATAGAACCCTTGGCCGCTCACAGCTCAAATTAAGAGTTGCTTAAAGTCTGTTTCCAGTATACAAATCTTCATTATGGTGAAGTGATTTATACACCACATTTCTGAATATCAGGCAGTGAATCAGCTAATGGTATTGTGCAGGTAATGGTCTACATTCTAAAGTGAGTTTGATGGAATAATCTTGGTATTTTAGTTGTGGGGTATTTGGCATTCTCTCAGCCTGGACAAGCGTGCCTGTGACTGTGTTTTGGAAGGGCTATGGAGGCAGGCAAGAGCAGTGTGGAATCAGCCACGGCTGAGGCAGGAGCTGCCTGACGTGGTAGGCTCTGCATTCCTTCCCCTGTGTTTCACACGGATTCCACGTGTTCCGGTTAAGATTTCCAGACATTCTTCCATTCTCAGCAGTCACAAGATGAGCAAGATCCCACAAACAGAAAAAATCAACTCAGCCAGCGCCATCTTGGGCACTAACCACCCCACCACCAAGGACATCTTCAAAAAGAGCTTGAAGATCTTACAGAAGGCAGCACCCATCCTGAAGGACCCTCACCATCTGACTTCTTCTCTTCTGCACACTCAACATGTTAGGGACAACTTCTCCCCCTCCGCCATCAGAGTTCTGAATGGTCTATGAACCCATGAACACTACCTCAGTATTTTGCTCTCTTTCAGCACTATTTTTTAAAAATAATTTCTTATGGTAACTTATAGTAACTGACTAATGTATTGCACTGTACTGCTGCAGCAAAGCAACAAATTCATGACATTCTCTATGTCAGTGACAACAAATATGACATCATCGAGGACATGTCTACAGAAAGATTCCAGAAAAGGGCCAGTGACATCATGAAGGATCACACCCACACTGCTCATGGACTGCTTGTCCCACTCTCATCTGGGAGGAGGCTATGTAGCATCCTTGCCAGGAACACCAGAACGAAAAGCAGTTACTTTCCTCGAGCAGTTAGGCTGATCAACAACTCCACAACCTTAACCACCGCTACTTTATAATTTGCTGTTAGTCATCTTATATACAGATACTCCTTTGCCTAGCCGCACTTGATTGCCATTCAATCAATCTATGTATATAAGCTACCTAATGTATTATTATTATTCTGCTCGTTATCTTACTGTGGTTTTATCTGCTGCATTGGATCCAGAGTAACAATTATTTCATCCTCCTTTACACTTGTGTACAAGAAATAGCGTTAAACACTCTTGAATCTAGAATCTAATCCCTCATACCCACCTCATACTGATTTGGAAAATATATATATATATAAACACAAGAGATTCTTGAGTAAACTTGAGTAAAACACACAAAATACTAGAGGAACTCTGCAGATCAGGCAGCACCCATGGAGGGGAATAAACAGTCAAGGTCTCGGGCTAAGACTTCATCAGGGCTGGAAAGGAAGGGGGCAGACGCCAGAGTAAGGAGATGGAGAAGGCAGAGGAGTACAAGCTAGCATGTGATAGGTGAAACCAGGTGAGGGGCAAGTTGGTGGGTGGGGGAGGGGGATGACATATGAAGCTAGGAGGTGATTGGTGGAAAAGGTAAAGGGCTGAAGAAGAAGGAATCTGATAGGAGAGGAGAGTGGACCATGAGAGAAAGGGAAGGAGGAGTGACACAAGAGGGAGGTAATGAGCAGGTGAGGAGAAGAGAAGGGGTAAGAGGGGAGCCAGACTGGGGAATGGAAAAACCAAGAATGTGGAGGGTGGAGAACTTACTGGAAGTTAAGGATATCGATGTCCATGCCATCAAGTTGGAGGCTACCCCAATGGAATATAAGTTTCAAGGTTCAAGTTAACTTTTATTGTCAAAATATGTATGCAGTATACAATCATGAGATATCTTCTCCAGATATCCATGAAACAAATAAGACCATGGAAACATTCAAATAAAAACACCAAACCACCCCCCCATGTGCAAAAAAATACAAATAGTGCAAATGGCAGAAAGAACATCAACCCCCACCCCATGCACAAAAAAAAACAAATCGTGCAGATGGCAAAAAAAATGAAACCCCAAACACCCCTTCATGACAAACACAGATTGTGCAAATGGAAGCAAGAACACCAAGCCCCAAATCCCCAAACACCCTCTGTGCAAAACAAACAAACAAATCCCTTGCATGCAAAAAAGCAAACAAATTGTGTAAACAAGAATAAGAATGTCAAACCACAATCCCCTGCACTCAAAAAAACAAACAAATCACACAAACAGCAACAAGAAAGAATGGGTGAAAACACAGAACATAAAACACAAAACTGAAAATGTCCAAGAGAACACAGTCCAATCCATAAATCGCAGATCCAGAACTTCAGTATCATCCTCTGACAGCAGTGAGGGAGAGTGAGACCTCCCGGAAACAGGGGCCTTCCCTCAGGAGCAGTGAGCGAGAGACTGTCACACGTAGACACCTTTCCCGGCAGCAGAGAGCAAGAGGCTGGCGGATGTCATCAAACACTTGCTCACCTTCTGCACTCTCCTTAATGTCTCAATCTTCCTTGAAGATTTAATCGGCAAGAAATGGAGTCAATTATGGGCTTGCGCTTTGCCTTGAAACTTTCAGGCCCGTGGCTGCTCGTCTTCTGAAATCTTCTCAGAGTGCCAGATCGCTCAATCAAACTGTGGATCACAGGTTCTACCAGTATTAGAATCACATTTAAAATAAAAAGAAGAGGTAGACGAAGTGAAAGAAAGCGTTTTGTGGTCCATCTGAAAGATGTCGCCCCAAGGTAGCATTGTTTGCTGGTGCCATCTTGAATGGTGTTGCAGCTCCAACCTGAGTGTGGCCTCATCATGGCAGTAGAGGAGGCCGTGGACTGATGTGTTGGAATGGGAATGTATCACCGTTCTTTCACCCTCGCTGGATAAAAATCCTGGAACTCCTTCCAAGGATTGTAGCAGATCAAGAAGGCAGCTCATCACCACCTTCTCAAGGGCAACCAGGGATGGGCAACTAACTGCTTGCTCAGCCTGCGGAGCCCCCGTCCCTTGGCACGAATAGAAAAAGGAGTGGTGTGTGTTTCAAATTCCATTTCAGTTTCAGTTCTGCCAACAGTACAGCACTTCCTCAGTATAGACTTCGTGCTCAGGTAACTGCAGTAGAACTTGGGGCCACAAGTTTCCGATAGAGGCACAGTTCGCCACATTCCACATCTCAGCAAAGATATCAGTGCTCACACAATACATATTTTATTGATAGGGCACTTTTTCTTTACGTAAAGTATTAAAAGTGGATGAAGATTCTTAATGGGTAGAACTGTATTTTATTTGAAGGATACCTTGTCGTCAAAGTGATCAAGGGGAATGTGACTTTTCATTGATTATAATGATCATCAGCTCTTTGGTATCCATGGTGACTGAAAACATTCTAACAAGTCTGTAACCATGGAAACTAGTCCAAGAATTTTAACCCCCAATACACAGGTGGGATTGGGTTGAGTAGGATGTTAAAAATCTATTAGCCAAACTCAACCTCTTCACACTTGAATTACCAAATTAAATGATGTAAAAAGGGTGAGTGACTTCAACTTCACACCATGCTTCTTAGAGTCCATGACACCAATTCAAACATGTCGCCATGAGACTAGAACTAGAGGTCATGGGTTAAGGTTGAAAGATGAAATGCTTAAGGGGAACCCGAGGCGGGACTTCTTCACTCAGAGGGAGGTGAGAGTGCAACGAGCTGCCAGTAGAAGTGGTAGATATGGGTTCGATTTCAATATGTAAGAGAGATTTGGAATGGTACATGGATGGGGTGGGTATGAGGGATGGAGGGCTATTTTCTAAGTGCAGGTTGATGTGACTAGGTAGATTAATAGTTTAGCATAGGCAAGATGGGCCAAAGGGCCTGTTTCTAAGCTGTAACTATGTCTCTATAACTATGATTCTAGCTTTCTTCCTTCACCAAGCTCCAGTCTTTGCTCTTCATCCTTTCACTTGTTCTTGCCTCTGCTAGCTTTAGATTCTTCTCTGTCTCCTTCCTCAAAACCCTCGGCAGCCTGTCTGTTCTGTAAAGCCACCAGTCCAGCCATGGCTGAGATGGGAAATGGATGCTCTCAGATGATGCAGGTTGACACGACTGGGCAGGATAACAGTCCAACATGGACTGTAAGTGCCGAAGAGACTGTTTCCGAGCTGTACACTCTATGACTCTTTGACATTCAGCAGGATTCGAGAGAACACCCATTCTTCTGGAATAAAATCCAGAATGCCATGGGTGTCTTTGACCAGAAGTATTAATTCAATTTCTCTTTCCACAGATGCTGCCTGACGTGCCTGGAATTTCTGTTTTAATTTCATATTTCCAGCAACGGCAGTGTCTTGATTTCCACATGTTCTTCTAGCTTTCCAAATGTCAGATAAATCCCTCTTACTCCCTGTTGCCTTTGTGTTAATATCCAACCCAGTACTTCTGAGGAAAGAGTGTCTGTATACCATAGAAACATCTCCTTCATGGAATCTGTCCACACTTCACGCTGCCTCAGTAAAACATTATGAGAGACTCCTTCCACATTGGCCATTTTCTCTTTCCCCCCTCCCATTGGGTGGAAGATACAAAACACTGAATTTACATACCATCAAACTCAGGAACAGCTTCTACCCCGCGGTTATAAAGCTATTGAACAGCCTCCTAATAATTATTTCTATTCATAGAGTCATAGAAAAGTACAGCACAGAAGCAGGTCCTCTGGCTCATCTAGTCCATGTGACAGCATTTAAACTGCCTAGTCCCATCGACCTACACCAGGACCATAGCCCTCCATACCCCTACTATTCATGTACCTATCCAAACTTCTCTTAAACGTTGAAACTGAGCTCGCTTGGACCGCTTGCACTGGCTGCTCATTCCACACTGTCACCACCCTCTGAGTGAAGAAGTTTCCCCTCTTGTTCCCCTTAAAATGTTCACCTTTCATTCTTAACCCATGACATCTACTTCTAGTCTCACCGATCCTCGGTGAAAAAAGCCTGCTTGCATTTACCCCCTCATGATTTTGTATACCTCTAGCAAATTTCCTCTCAATCTTCTATATTCTAAGACGTAAAGTCCTAACCTATTCAATCTTTCCTAATAACTCAGGTTCTCCAGACCCGACAACATCCTTGTAAATTTGCTCTGAATTCTTTCAAACTTATTTACATCTTTCCTCTAGATGGGTGACCAAAACAGCACACAATACTCCAAATTAAGCCTCACCAATGTCTTATACAACTCCCACATAACATCCAATCTCCTGTACTCAATGCGCTGATTTATGAAGTCCGGTGTGCCAAAAGATTTCTTTACAACCCTATCTACTTGTGATGCAACTTCCACAAAGTATGGACCTGTATTCCCAGATCCATTTGTTCTACCACACTCCTCAGTTCCTAACGTACCTCAGCACTTCACTGTGCAAAACCTGCCCTGGTAGGTCCTACTGAAGTGCAACAGCTTGCACTTGTCAACACTAAATTGCATTTGCTATTTTTCAGCCCATTTTCCCAGCTGATGCAGATCCTTCTGCAGGCCATGATAGTCTTCCTCACTGTCCACTACACCCCCAATCTTTCATGTTCAAACTTGCTGATCCAGTTAACCACGTTATCATCCAGATCATTGATATAGATGGTAAACAACAAGGACCCAGCGTCGATCCCTGTAGCACACCACTAGTCACAAGCCTCCAGTCAGAGAGGCAGCCATCTAATACCACTCTCTGGCTTCTCCCGTGAAGCCAAGGTCTAATCCAATTTACTAATTCATCTTGAATGCTGAGCGACTGAACCTTCTTGACCAACCTCCTATGCGGGACCTTGTCAAGTGCCTTGCTAAAATCCATGTAGAGATCATTCACAGCCTTGCCCTCGTCCACTTTCCTGTTACTTCCTTGAAAAACTCTGTAAGATTGCTCTTAACCTATCAGTAGAAGCCTTTAGGATCCTCCTTCATCTTGTCTGCTGGAGCAACTTCATGTCTTCTTTTAGCCCTCCTGATTTCTTTATTAAGTGTTCTCTTGCATTTCTTATACTCCATAAGTACCTCACTTGCTCCTACCTGCCTACCTACTGTGACCAGGGCCTCAATATCTCTTGAAAACCAAGGCCTCCTACACTTGCTATCTTTACCTTTTATTCTAACAGGCACATACAAGCTTTGTACTCTCAAAATGTCACTTTTGAAGGCCTCCCACTTACCAAGTACACCAAATCACAGGACAGTTTACAATGAAAAATTAACCTACCAACTGGTACTTCCTTGCACTGTGGGAGGAAACCGAACTACCTTGAGAAAATTCACAGAGTCACAAAGAGGACATACAGACAGCAGTGGGAATTGAAGTGGTAGTGGTAAATGTAAATCACTGGTAGTGTAAATCATTGATCTAACCACTATGCTACTGTGCTGTCCCACTGTAGCTTTATAACTTTGTGGATGGTATTCAAAACAAGATTTTCACTGTACTCTAGCAGATGGACCATAGTAAACCAAGTTAGCAATTTACCTTGGCTGTGTATGAAACAACCCTGTTGATTCTGGCCTGCTTTTTCCCTGCTGCATGTGACCTAACTGTTCTAATCCATCCTTTACAACAGAAAATACCTACTGGAGAAAGGAATTGTTAATTTGCTTGACCTTCAATTAAGTTTATTGTCAAGGATTCCCACCATCTAGGCGCTTTCTTCTCACTGCTGCCATCAGGAAGATGGTGCAGGAGCCTCAGGACCCACACCACCAAGTTCAGGAACAGTTATTACACCTCATCCATTAGGTTCTTGAACCAACGGGGATAACTTCACTCAATTTCACTTGCACCATCATTGAAATATTCCCATAACCTATGGAACACACATAAAAATTGCTGGTGAACGCAGCAGGCCATCTCTAGGAAGAGGTACAGTCGACGTTTCCGGCCGAGACCCTTCGTCAGGACTAACTGAAAGGAGAGATAGTAAGAGATTTGAAAGTGGGAGGGGGAGGGGGAGATCTGAAATGATAGGAGAAGACAGGAGGGGGAGGGATGGAGCCAAGAGCTGGACAGGTGATTGGCAAAAGGGATATGAGAGGATCATGGGACAGGAGGCCTCGGGAGAAAGAAAAGGGGGAGGGGGGGACCCAGAGGATGGGCAAGGAGTATAGTCAGAGGGACAGAGGGAGAAAAAGGAGAGAGAGAAAAAGAATGTGTGCATGTAAATAAATAGCGGATGGGGTACGAGGGGGAGACTCACTTTGAAGGACTCTTCATCTCATGTTCTTGATATTTATTGCTTATTTATTTATTGTTTTTTTCGTATTTGCATGTTGATTGTTTGTCCATCCTGTTAGGTATGGTCTTTCATTAATTTACCATGAATGCCTGCCAGAAAATGCATCTCAGTGTGATATATGGTGATATATACGTACTTCGATTAAAAAACTTACTTTGAACTTTAGGTACACTTGCCTTGAACATTTGGGCCTTTGCCTTATTTTCCTACCACCTCTTATATTTTGCCTTACTTTTCATTGAGTTAGGTAATTCCTTATATTTTTAATTAATACTTTGTGTAAAATTGGGAAATATATCTTGTCAGTAAACTAAGTGAAATAAAGAGAAAATTTAGAAAGGAATCAAGGCAATTGGATAAACCATTTTGATGGGAGCAGCGGACAACCAACAGCAGAGATTTCAGACTGAGGACTTCACCTAGTAGCCTCTGCTGGATGTCGACATCCCTATTGGAAACATCAGTGCTCAGCATTTCTAGTTAGTGATGCCTCCCACTCAGTTGGATGTGCAGAAGAGGCTACTTCACAAAGAGCTAATGGATGGAATATTTTGGCTGAAGCACTCTGTCAGTGAGGTAATTGCCATACATCAGAATGCTATTTGGCCCCATATTTGTTTGGTTTCGCTTTATTGAACATCGAACAGTATAATACACAAAAAGGCCCTTCAACCCACATTGTCTGTGTTGGAAATAATACTCTGCAAAACTAAATATCTTCTGACATCCCTGCATTTAGATATTTCAAAGCTTCTTGAATTCCCACTTTTGAGTGAGGAAAGGTGAATGCAGAAGCAGAGGAAACATGGAAGCCATTTCAGTTAACAGAGCAGGCCTGTTCATCCGTGGGGCACAAAGCAGTTTGCAGGACTCTGCAAAGAACAAGCCATAACTGCACAGAGCAGTTTTGGGCCCCTTATCTTAGAAAGGAGGTGCTGAAACTGGAGAGGGTTCAAAGCAGAAACAAGGGAAAATGTGCAGATGCTGGAAATCTGAGCAACACACACACACAGTGCTGGAGGAACTCAGCAGGCCAGGCAGCATCTATGGAAAAAGCACAGTCCAGAGCCACTCCTCAATACTTCTCAGCCCTTTTTCTCCAGTCCTGCTGAAGAATTTTGGCCCAAAACGTCGACTGTAGCTGCTGCCTGGCCTACTGAATTCCTCCAGGGTTCAAAGGAGGTTCATGAAAATGATTCCAGGTTGAATGGTTTACCATATAAAGAGTGTTTGATGGCTCTGGGCCTGTATTCACTAGAATTCAGAAGAATGAGGGGTGACCTCATTGAATCTTACCGAATGGGGAAAGGGCTTGATAGAGTGGATGTGGAAGTGATGTTTCCTATGGTGGGAGATTCTAAGATCAGAGGTCACAGCCTCAGAATAGAGGGGTGTCCTTTTAGAACGGAGATGAAGAGGAATTTCTTTAGCCAGGGAGTGGTGATTTGTGGAATTTGTTGCCTCAGGTGGCTGTGGAGGCTGTCTTTATGAATATGTAAGGCAAAGGTTGATAGATTTGTGATTGGTCAGGGCATGATGGGATGCAGGGAGAATGCAGGGGATAGGAGCTGAGAGGAAAAATGGATCAGCCATGATGAAATGGTGGAGCAGACTCGATGGGCCAAATGGCCTAATTCTGCTCCTATATCTTATGGTATTATGGTCATAAATAAAAGAGATTATGGAAATCCAGAGCAACACACGCAACATGCTGGAAGTCAGCTGGTCAGGCAGCATCTATGGAGGGGAACAAACAGTTGACATTTTGGGCCGAGACCTTTCATAAGGACTAGAAAGGAAGTGGGAGGAAGTCAGAAGGGGGAGGAGAAGGAGTACGAACTGGCAGGTGATAGGTGAACCCAGGTGAGGGAAATGGTGGGAGGGTGGGACAAGTCATACCTTATTTCTGTTTGGTGTTTTTATTCACTGTATAGAATTGCCATGCCGCAGGAGACCAGGTTTGCATCTACACAAATTGAATGTTACAAGAAGCAAAAGCTCTCAGTTTGCACAGCCACCTCTGTATTTTCTGCATTATCTGCATATTAAACGTCTGTCCAAGGTGTAATGTAATTATTTTCCATCAACCTAGTCTGTCAGTCAGACACTGCTTAATCCCGATAATCTATCCAAACGCATCTACTTATTTTGAAAATTCTGTCAACATGTGACTGAGAAACTTTATTAGCCGGAAGTATATGAAACCGTTGCTCCATAGAACCAGACATTTTGTAATATTTTTGTACCCTGGAGAATGGGAGCTGATTGTATCTTTTGTGCGGAGTCCTCAAAGCAGGCCAAGTCTCTGCTCTGCAGCCACGTGACACCATAAGAGCATAAGACATAGGAACAGAATTACACCACTCAGCCCATTGAGACTGCTCCTCCATTCCATCATATCCAACCCAAACCCATTCTACTCGGCCAGTAGTGTAGTGACTCCGAGGAGAGTGACCCCGGGTTCAAATCTGTCCAGCCATGGCAATAAATTCCGTAGATTCACCATCCAATGGCTGAAGGAATTCTTCTTCATCTCTGTTCTAAAGGGACATCCCTTAAATAAATACATTGGTAAATTGGTTTATTATTGTCACATGCGCTGAGACACAGTGAAAAACCTGCATGCCACTCATTTCATTACAACAGTGCACTGAGATAGTACAAGGGTTACAAGTGCAGAAGAAAGCATTATAACTATAGAAAAAATACAGTGCGGGCAGACAATAATCTGCAAGGCCATAATGAAACAGAGTACAAGTTCAAGTTCATGTTTATTGTTATTCTACTGTATGCATGTATACCATCAAATGAAACATTTCCCTGGACCAAGGTGCACAGCACAGTATATACAACTCACACACAACACATAAGGTCATGTCACTGAAAATAAATGAACAAGCAATGAAATATATTCCAGACGATTGACATTTAGCAAAAGATGCATGCAGGAACACTGCGGTGCATCATAGGTGATGAGAACTGGGTGGTAGCGAGGAGTTCAGTAGTCTCGCAGCCTGGGGGAAGAAGCTGTTTCTCATTCTAGTGGTTTTGTCCTATTGCTATGGTACCTCTTGCCTGATGGAGTGGGGGGGGGGCGGGTCAAAGAGATTGTGAGGGATCCTTGACAATGCTAAAAGCCCTGCGTACAACACAGAACATAGAAATAGAGCACTAGATGAATAGTGAATAGTTTTACAACAGAGGCATAGAAACTGCCCTTGAACCTGGTGTTAAGTGCTTTCGCACATGTGTATCTTCTGCCCAATGGGAGGTAAGAGAAGGGAGAATGTTCAGAGAGGGTGATGTTGGCTGCTTTACGAAGATAGCGGGTCTATTGAGGGGAGGTTGGTTTCTATGATATGCTGAGCTGTGGTCTACAACTCTCTGTAATTTCTTGCCGTTAGCAGTACAGCAATTGCCATACCAAACTGTGATGCACCTGGACGGAATGTTTTTTATGGTCCATCGATAAAAAATTAGTGACAGTCTAAGAGGATATGGCAAACTTCTATTGCCCGACCAAACATGCAGGGTTCGGAATCCAAAAATCTCTGCACTTGCTACTTAAGAGTTTATTTGCTACTTAAGGTTACTTTTTCTTTGGAATGCTATTGTGAGATTTTGTCCCATGTGATGGAAATGCCAGTTTGTTCAAAGTTCAAAGTAAATTTATTATAAAAATATATACATGTCACCATACACAACCCTGAGAAACATTTTCTTGCAGACCTTCACAGTAGAACAGAGAAATACAACAGAATCAATGAAAAACTACAGGCAAACACAGACTGACAAACAACCAATGTGCTAAGGAAGACAAAGTGTGTAAATACAAAAATTAAACAAATAACCAAATAAATAGATAGATAAATAAATAAGCAAATAAGTGATATGGAGAACAAGAGTTGTAGAGTCCTTGAAAGCGAGTTCATGAGTTAAGGAGTCAGTGCAGAGTTGAAGTGAGTGAAGTTATTCACTCTGGTTCAGGAACCTGATGGTTGAAGGGTAATAAGAGATCCTGAACCCAGTGATATGGGCCCTAAGACTCCTGTATCTCCTTACTGATGGCAGCAGTGAAACACAGAGTTGAGACTGGAACCCTCACCCTAATCCTGCCTAGTCAGCCTAATTCTGCCTTTCTCAAACCATAATTAGTGATCAATAAGTTCCATCCTGTTGTCTTTTGCTGAGACAATATCTAGCCCTTTGTCCGCAGCCTTCCACCAAGTCTACTGTGAACTTCTGTAATAAAATGAATCTCAGTGTAGTAAATGATGACATACACAAACTTTTATAATAAATTTACTTTGAAATTTGCAGCAACGCCCACGCCAGCTTCACCTCCACTTGATCAAGTACAAAGGAAAGGACTTTCCTTTCTGTATCATCTTTCTCTGCCTTGTGAAATCCCACATCCAATGAAATACTCCGTAATGTTGTAATGTATGTAATGTGACTGCCTATTTACTAATACCGGAATCTCATAAACATCATTGTGATAATCAGAGCAGGTACTGCGATCACTCGAGTATGATGTTCTCCTAAATGTTGTCTATTGGTGGGTCTTCAGGTGGCTGTAGAAGCTGACCTGGGATCCTCCTAGGTTGCTTCATGGTGACTTTGTTTTATGTGGGGAAGCTGATGCATGGGTCCTTAACAGTTTGTGGTTAGGGCCCCATGGCAAGACATCTGGGGACCCTTCACTGCTACAGCCTTCCTCTAATTTCACCACCACTGTGATGTGTCATGATCTTCCACCAGCTCTACTTGGTTGGATCGCTCTTTGTCTGGAAGTGCCCCCTTAACCTTACCACCATAAAGGAACTAAGCAGCAGATGGTGAAACTCCAGACGGCATCATTCTCGGGATCTCAGGAACTCACAAGCCTCTCCAACCGTGACCAGGTGGTGGTCCATGAAGAGGGAATTCCTATATATTGGGTGGGTAATAAATATGTTCAAGTAACCCAATTCTTAAAATAATACGGTGAGATCTTCTCTCACCAATTTGGAGGAGAGATGAGGCTCTGTTTTTCCTCTTTTTGTGCAAGAAGACATCTCTAACAGTATGGTTCAACGTCAGCCTTAATTTAAGTTCAAAGTCTCTAAAGTAGGAGCTCGAAGCCACAACCTTCTGGCTCAGAGACCAGACTGGATTCAACTGGCTGAAGTCAAGGACCCCATGACATTCCTTATAGAAATTTCCTTGGTGTTTTGACCAACATGCCACCCTTCGACTCATCCCACCAGCAACTCACCACATGTGCCACCACAAAACAACAGAGATTTCAAAACCATTCCATTACCAGCAAAAAAAAAGTTTGGATTGTTCTAAAGAGGCTGAGTATAATCTAGATGCTTTCTTTCCCCAAGCACTTCGATCAGTTGAAATTAAAATAATTTTATTAATTACTCCCAGATGACAATCTAGAGGCACTAATCAATCATACTTGAACTCCATTCACCAGCATTTGAGATCGTTTTGAATGTCCCTCTAGGGGAAGATAACAGAGCAGCAGTGTATAAATACCTTAAATAATTTAACTGTGTGCAGGTTGTGTTTGAAGTATCGGATTAGCATTTAACTAGGACTGAAGTCATCGAGTCACCTGCCTTTGTACCTCCTCACGTAGTTATGTTTTTCTCCGGACACATCTCAGAATCAGAAACGGGTTTATTATCACTGACAAACATACCTGCATGTACGTCGTGAAATCTGTTGTTTTGCAGCAGCAGTGCTGTCCATACGTAAACTATACCACATTAAAAATATGCAATATATATAATAAATAACACTGCAAAGAGAGAGCAAAATATTGAGTGGTGTTCATGGGTTCATGGACTATTTAGAAATCTGATGGTGGAGGGGAAGAAGCCTTTCCTAATACATTCATTTCTTCATTTCTTATTTAATTTATTTAAATGAAAGTTCCTAAAATTGAATCAGTATCAGATCAGGTTTTATATCACTGACATATATATATATAAATAAGAAGTGCAAAAAGAGCAAAAATATTGAGGTAGTGTTCATGGGCTTATGGACCATTCAGACATCTGATAGCAAAGGGGCAGAAGATGTTCCTAAACAGTGGATTAGATTATGAGAACACTCAGTCCTCTTTTATTGTCATTTAGAAATGCATTAAGGAATGAGACAATGTTTCTCCAGAGTGATATCACAGAAAACAGGACAGACCAAAGACTAACACTGATAGAACCACATAATTATAACATATAGTTACGGCAGTGCAAAGCAATAACATAACTTGATAAAGAACAGACCATGGGCACAGTAAAAAGAAAGTCTCAAAGTCCCCGAGTCGATTGACTCCCGAGTCCCCGATAGTGGCGGCAAAAGGGAGAAACTCCCTGCCATAAACCTCCAGGCACCGTCAACTTGCCGATACCTTGGAAGCAGCCGACTCCAGCCGACACTGAGTCCATCCGTCCGAAAACTCCGAGCTTCCGACCAGCCCCTCCGATACAGCCTCCCGAGTGCCATCCTCTGCCGAGCACCTTCGACCTCTCCCCGGCCGCTGAAACACACAAAGCCGAGGATTTCGGGGCCTTCAGCTCCGGAGATTCCGGTTACCACACAGTAGCAGCGGCAGCGAAGCGGGCATTTCAGAAGTTTTCCAGGTGTTCCTCAGTGCTCTCACATCTGTCTCCATCAAATCAGAATTGTGCACGGTCCCCTACTTGACAGATAACAGATATTCATCACATTGAGTGTGTGCCTTCAGGCTCCTGTCTCTCCACTCTGATGGTAGCAATGAGAAGAGGGCATTTCCTGGGTGGTGGGGATCCTTAATAAGGGATGTCACCTTTTTGGCGCGTCGCCTTTTGAAGATGTCCTCGATGCAGGGGAGGCTGGTGCCCATGGTGGATGCAAAGAGTCTTGCAACATTTATCCATGTCAAAAATGAGTTGCTTCAGTAGTTGGAAAGAAAAGTCTTGTTCACATTTGCGACAGGGGAAGTGACTCCGGAATTGAAGTATTGGCCCAGAATTGAATGTCCTCATTCACCCCTCAGTCTGGAGGGTGCAGCAGTGGGTCCTATTGCCTCACAGCTTCACGGACCTGAGTTTGATCCTGGGTCATGGAGTGTTTGCACGGAACAGAGTTGCATGGGTTTTCCCCTGCTGCTGCAGTTTCCTCCCATGTACCACAGATACACTGGCAGACTAACTGGCCACTGCACCTCACTCCTCAAAGGACTCAAGGAATGATAGAGACGCAAGAGATTCTGCAGATGCTGGAAATCTGGAGCAACACACACAAAATGCTGGAGGAACTCAGCAAGACAGGCACCATCTATGAAGAGGAATAAACAGTCGATGTTTCGGGCCGAAATCCTTCATCAGATCTCAAAAGGAATTAAAGGGTGATGGAAAATTGTACGCAGGGAAATAAGAAGAAGGGAATGGGAATGCTTCACTGTGGGCTAGGATGCACTGAAGCGGCCAAATGGCCCCCAATGATGTTATAAGGATTTGATAAGCTCAACTTATTTAACCCTGTGCAAATTGTTGAAAATATGAGTTGGCAAAGGATTCTCTCAGCAATCATTCCAACAACGGGAATAGATTATCCACTTATACCAATCTAGTGCTTTTAACACATATGTTCATTTCATAAGACCATAAGATATAGGAGCAGAATTAGGCCATTTGACCCATCAAGTCTGCTCCACCATTTCATCAGGGCTGATCCATTTCCCTCTCAACCACAAACTCCCGCCTTCTCTACATATCCCTCCATTCCCTGACAGATCAAGAATCCATCAACCTTAAATATACCTAATGACTTGGCCTCCACAGCCTCCTGTGGCAATGAATTCCACAGATTCACCACTCTCTGGCTGAAGAAATTCCTCCTCATTTCCATTCTAAATAGACATTCTTCTATTCAGAGGCTGTGCCGTCTGGTCTTAGAGTAAACATCCTCTCCAAGTCTACTCTTTTGAGGCCTTTCGCCGTTTGATCGGTTTCAATGAGATCTCCCCTCATTCTCTTGAATTCCAATGTGTACAGGCCCAGAGTCATCGAACACTCTTCATATGACAAGCCTTTCAATTCCAGAATTATCTATGTGCTATGTTCTATGTTTTCATTGATCCTGAGGTATAACCTTGTTCTACTGTGAATGTCCACAAGGAAATAAAGCACAGGTGATATATTACGCACTTTCAACTTACTATGAACTTTGAACTTGACATTGTAGACACTCCACATCCAGGAAATATAGTTCATGCGCATCCATTTCAGATTAAAGTCAAGGTTAAGATTAGATTTATTTGTCACATGAACCATCGAAGCATACGATGAAATGTGTTTCTTGTGTCAAGGATGTGCAGGGACAGACTACAAGTGTCCACATGCCTCTTGCACCAACGTAGCACGCCCACAATTTACTAATATGAACTCTGAACGTTTCTGGAATATGGGAGGAAATGGGAACACCTGAAGGAAACCTGTGCTGTCATGGGGAGAACACACAAACTCTGCTCAATGTCAGCAAGACCAAGAAGCTAATTATTGAGTTCAGGAGAAGGAAACCTAGAGGTCCACGAGCCGTTCCTCACCAGAGTATCAGAGGTGGAGAGGGTCAGCAACTTTAAATCCCTCAGTGTTATTATTTCGGAGGACCTGTCCTGGGCCTAGAACGTAAGTGCAATTACAAAGAAGGCACAGCAGTGTCTCTATGTCAGAGTTTGTGAAGATTCAGCATGCCATCCAAAACTTTGACCAACTTCTATCGATGTGTAGTGGAGAGTATATTGACTGGTTACATCACAGACTGGTATGGAATCACCATTGCTATTGAACGGAAAATGGTACAAAAAGTAGTGGATACGGCCCAGTCCATCACGGGTAAAGCCCTCCCCACCATTGAGCACATCTGCATAAAGTGTTATCACAAGAAAGCAGCATCTATCATCAGGACCCCACCTCCCTGCACGTGCTGTTTTCTCGCTGCTGCTGCCATCAGGAAGAAGGCACCGAATCCTCAAGACTCACACCACCAGGTTCGGGAACAGTTATTATCTCTCAACCATCAGACTTTTAAACCAAAGGGGATAACTTCACTCGACTTTACTTCAAAGATTTCAAAGGTACAATTTAATGTCAGAGAAATGTATACAATATACATCCTGAAATGCTTTTTCTTCGCAACCATCCACCAAAACAGAGGAGTGCCCCAAAGAATGAATGACAGTCAAATGTTGGAACCTCAAAGCTCCCCCCTCCTGTGCATAAGCGGCAGCAACAACCCCCTCTCCCCCCATCAGTACCCACCACCGAGCACTCAAGCGTGAGCAAAGCAACAGTAAAGAGGCAGACTTGCAATTAACTCAAAGACTACATTGTTCAGCCGGCAATCGACATACCACAGGCTCGCTCTCTCCCTCGTAGGGGAGAAAGAGGTGTCTCCGTAGACTTGCCCCATCACTGAAATGTTCCCGTAAACTATAGACTCACTTTCAAGAATTCTTTATCTCATGTTCTCGATATTTAATGCTCATTTATTTATTGTTATTATTTATTTTTTATCTTTGCACAGTTTGTTGTCTTTTGCACACTAGTTATGCACCCAGGTTGGTGTGGTCCTTCATTGTGGTTATAATTCTCTAGATATATTAAGTATGCCTACAAGAAAATGAATCTCAGGGTTGTAGATGGTGACATATATGTACTTAGATAATAAATTTTACTTTGAACTTTGAACTCCTGACAGACAGCAGCAGAGCGGGAGAGTCATAGATCGTAGCTGACCTTGTCCTGCAGTGGGCTGGAGTGTCTCTTTCTGTCACGGTAGTGTTCATGTGCAGTGTGTTGAAACTCTGACTACACACCAAGTTAAACCGGAGCCAATGAAGACAGAGTCGTAGTAAGGTTAACCATTTACTGTTCACTCTTCCACATTAACATCGAATGGCGAAAACTGTTGATAAAAAAATACAAACATATACAGCGTCTGTTTCATTCTGGAGACCAGGTGTGCTCTCTTCTTTTAGCGAGTGTCTCCAGCCGCCCCGAGTAGGGAGCGAGGGGAGTCCCGTCAAACCGCCGCTGGGTCCGAGCTCACCCCGCGTTTGAAATTGAAAAGCCTCACACGCGCACCACCCAAACCGCCACTTCCTTAACAGAAACCGCCTTAATATTTTTACTTCAAATACTTTCATAGGAACTTACGGCGTTGCTTCTATATTGTTTCTTTGTGGGTAGACACGGAGCTCTTCACGACCATGCACGGCACCCACCTTCACACCTTCCCGAACCGGAGGTTACACATAAGACGCGGCGAAACCGGAGGTGACGTCATCACATGCCGCGATAAACCATAGGCAATGAATTCACCTTTGTTAGACTGTAATATAATTATCAACCTTTAACTTTAACTGGAAAATAGTTACGAACAAATCATTTAAAACGTAGACCCAACGAAGTCAAATAAATGCCTTAAGGGCAACACAGTTACCATACAGGAAAAGAGAAAGCATAAAGGGGAAAGAGATTGAAAGTTATATCAATTAAACAGTGAAGCAGAATTAAAATCATTTTATTTACTTTATTTCATGTTATTTAAAGACACAGCATGCAACAGGTCCTTCCGGCCCAACACAAAATCCCAATTTAATACTAACCCAATCACAGAACCATTTACAATTTTTTTCCACGCTCCAAGTACGTACCAGTTAGTGGGTTAATTGGTCATTGTAAATTGTCCCGTGATTAGGCTAGGGTTAAATAAGTGGATTGTTGGGCCTGATTGTGCAGTATGCCTAAGTAAATAAAAATTTTAAAAATGGGGTCAAAGATTTCAAAGGGAGGGACCTGAGGGGAAATTTCTTCATGCAGAGTGTGGTGCATATATTGAACAAGCTGACAGAGAACGTTGTTTCTCTACTGTTGTTACGCTGCTGGTGTTTAGGGCAAGATTGAAGGTCCTCCATCTCTGGTGGTGTTCAAGGCTTCTGTCAGTAGCTTTCTAGTTCTGGGTGAAGACTCAGGAATACCGTTGGACTCAGATGTAGAAGGATTCTTTATTACTGTTTCCATAACTATTTTGTTTTACCAGTCAGCGTTGTTAGCCACGAGCTGAACCTCCAAACCTGGAGGACCGGTGGACCACTCTTAGTCTGGCTCTGCCCTTTGACCTGTTTGGCATGGATGACCCTACCAAGAGCCAAAGCATTAAGCTCTGACTCTAGGCAACATATCTCTCTGGATCTTTGAGGCGTGCGAGTCTCCAAACCATGACAAGATTGTGGAGAAAGTAGTTTAAGCTGGCAACATTTAAAAGACATTTGAATAGATACATAGAGAGAAAAGATTTGGAGAGAAATGGGCCAAATGCAAGCAAGTGGGATTAGTTTATGTGGCCATCTTGGTTGGCGTGGATAAAGGGCCTGTTTCAATGTTGTAATACCCTCTGACATCAGTCAGCTGTCTAAAGGAGTTGAAGGCAATTTGCTTTGCTCGTTCATTGCACAGATGCAATTTGGACAATGTAAGTGTTAATTATACAGCTTCACCTTATTCTGATCTGATCAATATCCTATTACTGTTACCAGCATCCTGCATATTCTCCGCTACTCTCTATTATGATGTTTTGGAGTATTTGCCGCGTCACCTCCAGCCTTCCCTCCTTCCACTTCTATTTTTATTTCATTTTCTCTCTTCTGCTCATACGTGTATTCTCTCTATTTAACCACCTATATCAAACACATTTCAATTAAGCATCCTCTGAACAGAGACTCAACACGAGATTCTGCACATGCTAGAAATCCAAGGCAGCACACACAAATGCTGGAGGGGCTCAGCAGGTCATTAGGAAAGGATCTCGGCCTGAAACATTGATTGTTTATTCCTTTCCATAGATGCAGCCTGTCCTGCTGAGTTCCTCCAGCATTTTGTATGTGTTACTCTGAGGAGAGCATTGCGATTTTTTTCCAGCTTTTCTTTCAATAGTTTTTAAGATCCATTCAGCAAATGATCTACAGAGTAATTTTCTGGTAGTACAAATGCCTGAACCTTGTTTGGTGGACCCAATGAATGAGGCACACCACAGCTGCTTATTTTGCAATAATGAAGCACACACATTTGGGTTTACAAGTTAACATTAAACACCAAGAATGTTGATGGTAGGGGACTTGAGGATGATTGAATTAAAAGGCAAGCTTAGATAGTTAGGTTCTCTCTAATTAGAGATAGTCTTTGACTGGACCATTGGCAGTGTGAGTTGCTGGCCAGAAAGAACTACAGTTTACAAATCAGTGAATTCGAATGAATCAAGGACAGGGGAAGTAGACAAATCAAATATCTTTGTTCTTGCCATGTGCTTGAAAGAGATGGAGGCTGCCATTTTGTGAAGCTGCTCTGTAACCTCCAGCTTGTGAACTGTTTGAGAACTGATTCTTGCTCTGGGCTAATCTAATCGGAGCAATTGAACATGGACACAAGGGTCTCGGCCTGAAACGTCGACTGTACCTCTTCCTAGAGATGCTGCTTGACCTGCTGTGTTCACCAGCAACTTTGATGTGTGTTGCTTGAATTTCCAGCATCTGCAGAATTCCTCATGTTTATTGTGCATAATGCAGGTTTGCAGAAGTAATCTTGTTATCTTGGTCCATTGTCTGAGTGACCTGGTTTAAATTAGTTTGAACCAGAGTCAAAGAGAACAAAAGATGTCACCTAAGGCATGAAGATGTGCAGCCTTTGGACTACATCCGTTGGGAAGGTGTTACAGGTCAATCAGATGACCCAAAGCCAATGACAATGAAATGCAAAATTTGAACTGGTAAGGAATGAATATAAAAACAGAGGCTTTGAATGCAAAGCAGCGACAACTCTCCAGAGGTCAACCATCGTGGATGTGGAGTACCTCACTGACGCATGGAGATTAGATCAAACCCTAAGAAACATGTGGCCAGCAGAGGCTCCTTTCCTGGCTGTTACATCTTCTATTCCTGGAGGGTCTTGTTCATGGAGGGTCAGGAAAAACTTGTAGCTGTGCACACAGGTATTTGGTTGTGTAAATTCATAAGCTCTTCCACTGAGGATGTAAAGGTACTTGTTAGTAATTACAGATTCTCTCTGTGCCTCTCTAAACATTAATACTAAGCGGTAAGTCCTTCTAACAGAGTGTTACATAGTACAGATCAGTCTGTCTCTGACTGGACCATCGACGATGTGAGTGTCACGCTGCACTGATCGGTCTGTCTCTGACTGGACCATCGACGGTGTGAGTGTCACGCTGTACTGATCAGTCTGTCTCTGACTGGACCATCGACGGTGTGAGTGTCACGCTGTACTGATCAATAGGTGCCTTAACATTTTGTATGTTTTGTTGCATGCAGAGAGGGACTGTACATAATGAAAGGATTATACTACTTTGAAGCTATTTTGAAAATAATGCTTTTAAAATATATTCAGCAAAGGATCCCGAGAGTGATATTCCATTAGTACAGATGACTCAACCTTGTTGATGAATCTATGAAACGAGGCACATTGCATACGCTCAGACTATAGAACCTAAGCACATTATGTGGTATTGACAGCCACGTTTTTGCAGAGCCTGGAACTTCAAAAAAAAACTTCAGTTACACTACTGTGCAAATGTTTTAGGCAGAAATATATAGCAAGGGTGCCTAAAACTTTTGCATAGTACTGTCAGCTGTTTTTATATCATTTCCTGCTTGGGTTAATTTGGATTTGATTTGAAGCACATGGTGGAAAGACATCCACCTCTACCCTCTCTTTATTTACCTTGAAACAGCGATATCTGTGAGTCTTAAGTTTAACATTTAGTAGATACAGTACTATGCAAAAGTCTTAGGCACCCCAGCTCTATTTATGTGCCTAAGACTTTTGCACAGTATTGTATATGAAAATAACTTAAAGGATATTTTTGAAAATCTTTTGTAAATCATAAAATGTTTGATTTAAAGCCTTATTTTGAACACTAAAAAATAATTTTGCATACAATTCACAGCACAAAAATTAGTCATTGTCTCCCGGCTGGTACTTAAACTCCACTTGGCTCTCCTTCACCCAGCTGGTACAACTTTTTATCCTCTCTCTCACTCTCTGTCTCATATTTTTATTTTGTTTTCCCCTAAAAGTGTCACTCTATTTGCCAAAGCGACTCCCAGTGATAGCAAGCTCCGCATTATCCAGTGTTTGATTACAGCATTTCCTACTGGTAATTATATTGTGTTCATTCCATTAGCTCTAGAGTCCCTGTAGTTTGGAACACATTCACAACATCATATCATATTGAAGCTTTTCATAATTTTAACAAGGTTAAAAAGAATTTCACCGAATACATTGGAAATCCTGATTCAGAAAGATAATTGGCCAAACTTTGGGCATAATCTTTCTTTGCATAATATTGGTTTTCACATAAATGTAGACACAGGAATTTATCATGGGGTGGCATGGTGGCATAGTGATTTGCATAATGCTTTAAGGTGCCTGCGACCGGGGTTCACTTCCTGCTTCTGTATGTAAGAAATTTGTACGTTCTCCCAGTGACCGTATGGGTTTCCTCCGGTTCCCTTCCACATCCCAAAGGATTACAGATTAGTAGCTTAATTGGACGTTTGGGTAAATTGGGTGCCACAGGCTTAGTGGCTGGAAGAACCTGTTATCGTGCTGTGTCTCTAAATAAATAAATAACTAAATAAAAATAAATTTAAGTGACACAGAGAGGACCAAGGGAATGGGTGTAGTGAAATTGCAATGGTTCAACTTTTTATTTAATAAAGGGGTTCTAAATCCCCGAGAGGTTGGTAAAGACCAAAGATAAGGATTAGTTTCTTTTGTCATATGTACATCGAAACATTAAAACATGCAGTGAAACGCCTGGGTGGTGTGCGGGGGGGTGGGGGGGAGTCAACATAAAACTCCTTACAGACAGTGGCGGCTAGTGAATCCTGATCTCACAGTTGGCACGCTACGCGACACGGCGGCCGCCCTTTTAAGGAGAAGGAAGAAGTGAAATTTAGCAAGTAGCAATATTGAATTCTTGCTCAGTATCACAGAGCTCCTGAATCACTTGACATTCAAATATATTTGCAGTCACAAGAGGCATCGGCAGGCTAATAGAGCTGTCTGCAAGGATGCTGTATTGATTTGTTGGTAGTTGTTAAGCTGAGATAAATGTTCATGATTGTCACACTGACCTACCACAAAACCAAGACGCACAGGAAAAGGCCTAGTTACTATGGAGCACATCTGCAAGGATCACTTGTCAGAAGAGGCAGCATCCATCATCAAGGTCCCTACCATCAATACCATGCTCTCTTCTCACTGCTGCTGTTGGAAAGAAGGCACAGGAGCCTTGGGTCCCACACCACCAGGTTCAGGAACAGTTATTCCCCTTCAGCCATTAGGCTCCTGAACCTGTGGCCATAAGTTCACTTACCTCAAAATCAGATCTGATTCCACAACCTATAAACTCACTTTCAAGGACCTGTGCCTCATGCTCTCTTTCTTTCTCTCATACATGTATGTATGCATTTGCACAGTGTCTCCTTTTGCACATTGATTGTTTGTCCGTCTGTCATTTTTCATTTATTTCATTGTATTCCTTTGCGTTCTGTTTTGTCATTTCAAAACAACAAACTAATTCAAAGGAAAACACAGGAGTCTGAAATGCGGTCTAACTTTGTGTTTACCTTAAGCGAGGCGTGCACATATCATGCTGTAGTGTGAGAACACTTATTTATATATATTACTCGTAATGAATTATTGAAACAAATAAGAATGCTTAATCAAACAATATATTTATAAGATTACTCAAATATTACTGAAATATTAAATACACAACACTTTGTAGCTACTATATGGTGGCATATACGTAGTTTGATAATGAAGTTACTTTGAATTATACCTTGAATTTTAAGAGGTTCTGAAGTAGGCATTTTGAATTCTAGTCACTTCTTGTCTGTGCTTGTCAATTCCAAAAGGAAGAAACCACACTGCTTTGTAAATTTCCTCATTCTCATTTCATTTGCTGGGCTTTCTTTCCTGCAGTTTAGTACTAATTATTTTTTTTTTGGTTTCACTTCCATCTTGATTTTCTTATTATGATTCTAGTTTTGCACGTGTCTCTCACTTTTCTTCTTGTATCCTCCGTCTCAGGAAGGTAGTTGTATAAGACATTGGTGAGGCCTGCTTTGGAGTATTGCGAGCAGATCTGGTCACCCACCTGCAGGAAAAATATCAATAAGATTGAAAGAGTGCAGGGAAACTTTACGAGGATGTTGCCAGGATCTGAGGACTTGAGTTAGAGGGAAAGGTTGAATAAGATAGGACTTTATTTAAAGTTCAGAGTACTTTTATTATCAAATTATGTATGCAGTATACAACCCTGAAATTTGTCTTCCCCACAGACAGTCATGAAACAAAGAAAAACCGTGGAACCAACCTATTCAAAGAAAAAGAAACATCAAACACCCCCCCCCATTAAAAAGAAGTTAAAGGAATTGCTTCGTGACCCGTCTTGAGGATGTTGCCTTGGGTAGTGTTGTTCACTTCTTCTCTGAAGTGTAGATAATGAGGGGAGATTTGATAGAGGTATACAAAATTATGAGGGGTATATAGATAGGGTAAATGCAAGCAGGCTTTTCCACTGAAGTTGGGTGAGACTAAATCAGAGGTTAAGTGTGAAAGGTGAAATGATTAAGGGAAGCATAAGGGTGAACTTCTTCACTCAGGGATTGGTGAGAGTGTGGAACAGGCTGCCAGTGGAAGTAGTAGATGTGAGTTTGATTTCAACATTTCAAAGGTTCAAAGGTTCAATTTAATGTCAGAGAAATGTATATAATATACATCCTGGAATGGTTTTTCTTCATAACCATCCATGGAATGAATGACAGTTAAATGTTAGAACCCCAAAGTTCCCCCCCAGTTCACCCCACCATGCGTAAGTGGCAGCAAGCAACAATCCCTCTCCCCCTTCCCCCCCACCGGCAAAAGAACAAGCATTGGAACCGCCACCGAGCACTCCACTGTGAGCAAAGCAACAGCAGAGACACAGACTTGCAGTTACCCCAAAGACTTCGCGTTTCACCCGGTATTCAACATATCGCAGGTTCTCTCTCTCGCTAATAAGGGAGAAAGAGGTGTCTCCATTTTCCCAGCGAGTGGAGAGACATAACAAACAACTCGCTGATTTAAGATGTTAAAAGTCCGTTACGTCGCTTTTCTCGAGCTCTGTGCCTGAAGATTGTAAATATCTCGGGTCTCCACGCACACAGCAGACATCCTGACTCCCCCAACAATGCATGGGCCTCCTGTTGTGACACCGCCCGTCTCCAGAGCCCCGAGAACCCAGGGCTCCGAATTTGAGCCGGACTCTTAGGCCGAGCCTTTGGCGTGCCAAACAACGGCCGTTTATGGAACCCCATGAGTGGGTCTCATACCTGCAAAGGACCGTAGTCAGCATGTAACTCCAGGTCAGGGTCTTCAAAAGAACCCTGAAAGGGAAAACTAGAGATATTAAGGATGGAAATAGAGCTGTTTCCGGAGATGCAAGCAGAGGAGTTGCCGTTTAGCGCCATTAACCCTCCTAAGCTCTGCCCTCCATTGAAGAGAAATTTGGATAGGTAGATGGATGGAAGGGGTATGGAGGGCTATGATCCAGGTCCAGGTGGAAGGGACTAGTATGGACTGGATGGGCTGAATGTGCTGTAGTGTTCTATGATCAGCTGTTTGAGGAAGTGGAGTAATCAGGTTCTTGGCATTTCGCATTGACATTATGGTTAGGTTGTTTGTATAACCATTCAAAGCCCAAGCTTACTAACTTACTGACTCACACTCAAATCCACAGCAGCTGGAGATTTTAAATTGAGTTGACTAAATAACTTGGAATTAAAAGTTAATACTCACTTTTAACATTGAAGAAAAACTTGGACAGGTACATGGATGAGAGGTGTATGGAAGGATATGGTCCAGGTGGAGGTCAGTGGGACTAGGCAGAAAAATGGTTCAGCACAGCCAAGAAGGGCCAAAAGGCCTGTTTCTGTGCTGTAATGTTCTATGGTTCTATGGTTCCACCGATAATGATGAAAATGAAGCTGGATACACAAGGAACTCCAGATGCTGGAATTTGGAGCAGAAGGATGTTGCCAGTTCTTGAGGACCTGAGTAATAAGGAAAGGTTGATTAGCTTAGAACTTAATTCTCTTGAGCACAGGAGAATGAGGGGAGATTTAATACAAGTATACAAAACAAAAATTGTGGGTGGCAGGGTGGAGATTCGTCTCCAGCAAAGAAGGTGTAAGGTGCTCCTTGCCTCTGCTAGCTGGCAGGTCACCCTTGGGCAAGATGTAGCACCCCCCTAACCCCCCAATCAGGGTCATGTGAAGCCATAGGAGCCGGTGGTTGATGGTTGTATGAGCGGCTGGTTATCACAAGTCCTGATTAAGTGACCACTGACGTCAGGCAGACTATGTCTGAAAAGCATTGATAACGGCTGGAACCACACATCTTATAAAGACACTGCCTAGAAGAAGACAATGGCAAACCATATCTGTAGAAAAATTTGCCTAGAACAATCAAGGTCAAAGACCATGATCAGCCATGTCATACGACATGGCACATATGCGTGAGTGAATAAATACAACATTATGAGGGGTATGGATAGGGTAAGAGCAAGCAGGCTTTATCCAGTGAGGTTGGGTGAGGCTGGAAGTAGAGATCATGAGTTAAGGGTGAAAGGTGAAAGGAGAAGATGAGGGGGAACTTCTTCACTCAGAGGGTAGTGAGTGTAAGAAATGAGCTGCAGTGGAAATGGTGGATGTGGGTTTGATTTCAACATCTAAGCGAAATTTGAATAGATACATGGACGGGAGGGGTATGGTTCAGGTGCAGGTTGATGGGACTAAGCAGAATAATAATTCAGAATGAACCAGATGGTCCGAAGAGCCTGTTTCTGTGCTGTAGTGTTCTATGACTCTGATTCTAAAAGCTGCTGGAGGAACTCCGTGGGTCAGGCCACATTTCTGGAGGGAAATAGACAGTCGATGTTTCCTGATTAGAATTCGGAATGATTGTGGATTATTGCTAATGGTGGAGATGGCTGAGTCTGCAGTCTCCTGTGATCCTGTGCATTCTGATGTGATTATCTAGAATGTTCTCCATGGTACAGCTGTAGAAATTCATAAGCATTCATCGTTAATGTAAAAGAGGTCTGTTCAGGAGCCTGAAATCTGCAGGACAGAGAAGGTATTCGAGTCTTGACACAATAACCATTACCAAGAAAGGCAAGGGAATTTGGCATCCCATTGACAGGCTCTCCTCTGAGGTGCTTTTGAAAATATCTCAAACTCCTGCAGTTCCCCTTCCAATGGCACAGTGGCAGCATTTCACCAGGAGAATGGTGAGTCAAGATGGCCCATCATTATCTTCACAGATGGTGAATTCCCTTCCACAGATGCTACCTGACCTGCCAAGTTCCTTCAGCATTTTGTGTGTGTGTTGTTCAATATTTCCAGCATTTTCAGTATCTCTTGTGTTTGCCTTCTTCACAGG
The DNA here is from genome assembly GCF_963921235.1 of Mobula hypostoma. NCBI lineage: Eukaryota > Metazoa > Chordata > Chondrichthyes > Myliobatiformes > Myliobatidae > Mobula > Mobula hypostoma. The sequence continues at coordinate 11,949,847 of NC_086107.1, forward strand.
GACTGTTAGGGATGGGCAATAAAAGCTGGTTTTGCCCGCAATGCTCAGGTCCTGAAAAACAATGGTAAGCAATAAATAAATTAATATAATTGACTAATTCTTGTATTATTGACACAAAACAGACACTGGAAATAGCGGCAATTTTATTGAATCTGGCTAAAGTTGCCTCTAGTGCTCATACCCATCCTTTTTGAAACATAATATATTAGGTTTAGTTGCAAGGGTCCCAAATTGAAATCTTACAGAATATTTGAAAATAACAGGCAAATGAACTTTTGTCTGCACCATGAGGAGTTCTGCTCAAATTCAAGTTCAAGTTTAACCATACACATGTATACAGCTAAATGAAACAATGTTGCTCTGGGGCCAAGGTGCAAGAATCAGAGCACATCGCACATATAGATGTGATAGCACATATAGTCACAAAAAATAATATTAGCACAAGTCCCTGCGTGCCATGGCCTGAAGATTGATAGTGCACGGGATATTGGCCTAGAACCATGTTACTGGAAGAACAAGCACGCAGCAGTTCCTCATCTCACGCGGGGAACTGCCACGGACAAAGGCAAATCAACTTGTCTCGTGCTGGGTCAGTCACAGGCAATTCAGCTTGGTTTCCGGGGAGTGAACACTGGAGAGCAGCACCAACGGGAGGGGGCAGCCCTCGACCCAGCATGGATTTTCACCTGTTCTTTTCTCAGCTGGAATTTCCAGCATCCTGTATGTCAACCTGCCAAAACTAATGTTTTACTAACTGCGGCCCAGCCTGAGACATTGTTAGAGAACTGCAGCTGAACGTTCAGGACCTTTTGCAATATCTCAAAAAGGCAACATCCATCTTCAAAGATCTCCACCATCTGGGCCATGAGATCCTTCCACAACTCCCATCAGGCAGGAGGTACAGCAGCTCAAGTCCCGTACCACCAGGTTCAATAAAAGCTCCTTCCCTTCAATGATTTGGTTCTTGAATCAAGTGGCACAACTTTAATCACTACAGTTTAGCGACATTGTGACCACTTTGACCACCTTGCACTAACATTGACTCTTTTAGATTATGAGGACACGCAGTCCTCTTTTACTGTCATTTAGTAATGCATGCATTAAGAAATGATACAATGTTCCTCCAGAATGATATCACAGAAAGACAAGACAAACCAAGACTGAAAAACTGACAAAAACCACATAATTATAACATATAGTTACAACAGTGCAAAGCAATACCGTAAATTGATAAAGAACAGACCATGGACACGGTAAAAAAAAGTCTCAAAGTCTCTTGAAAGTCCTATCATCTCACACAGATGGAGAAGGAAGAAAAACTCTCCCTGCCATGAGCTTCCAGCGCCGCAAACTTGCTGATTTTTTGTTCTAATTGTATTTTCCCGCAAAAGTTGTGTATAATTTATGACTAATTTATGCTTTAGAGCATGGAACCTTACAGCATAGTACAGGCCCTTTGGCTCATGATGTTGTGCCAATCTTTTAACCTAACTTAAAATCAATCTAACCTCTTTTCCTACATAGTCCTTAATTTTCCTGTCATCCATGTGCCCATCAAAGATTTTCTTAAATGTCCCTAATGTCATAGAATCATAGAGAAGTACAGTACAGCACAGCAAAAAGCCCTTCAGCCCATCTAATCCATACTGAAATGATTTAAATTATCTACTCACATTGACCTGCACCAGGACCATAGCCCTCCACACCCCTACAATCCATGTACCTATTCAAGCCTCTTCTCTTAAACATTGAAATCGAGCTCACATGCACCACTTGTGCTGGCAGCTCATTCCACACTTTCACAGCCCTCTGAGTGTAGAAGTTTCCCCTCATGTTCCCCTTAAATTTTTCATCTTTCACCCTTAACCCATGACTTCTTGTTGTAGTCCCACCGAATCTCAGTTGAAAAAGCCTGCTTGCATTTACCTTATCTATACCCCTCATAATTTTGTATACCTCTATCAAATCTCTTCTCAATCTTCCACATTCTAAAGAATACAGTCCTGACCTATTCAATTTTTCCTTATAAATGAGGGTCTCCAGACCTGATAACATTCTTGTAAATTTTCTCTGTACTCTTTCAACCTTGTTTACATCTTTCCTGTAGGTAGGTGACCAAAACTGCACACAATACTCCAAATTAGGCCCCGCCAACATCTTCAACACAACATTCCATCTTCTGTACTCAATACAAAGCCAATGTGCCAGAAGCTTTCTAACACTTATATGTTTTATATGCTTATGTGATTATACAGAACATGCCTGTGATGTTACTGCAAGTAGGTTTTTACATTGCACGTGCATCTGCATATACTTGTGCATATGACTATAAACTTGACTTTGACTTTGGTCTTTGAGTCAGTTGGTGCTACAGCCTGCAGTCAATCTCAACTGAGTATAGCAGAGACACAGGTTCACAAATGCAGTTCATTAGACCATAAGACAGGAGCAGAATTAGGCCATTCACTCCATCAAATCCGCTCCGCCATTTCATCATGGTTGATCCATTTCCCTCTCAACCCCATTCTTCTGCATTCTCCCTGTAATCTTTCATGTCCTGGCTAATCAAGAACCTATCAACCTCTGCCTTAAATACACCTAGTGATGTGGCCTCCACAGCCAACTGTGACAGTGAATTCCACAGATACACTGCCCTCTGACTAAAGAAATTCCTACACATCTCCGTCCTCAATGGATGTTCTTGTATCCTGAGTCTGTGTCCTCTGGTCCTAGACTCCCCCACTGTGCAAAACATCCTCTTCATGTTGACTACAACTGGGCCTTTCAACATTCAATATATTTCAATGAGATCCTCCTCAGTCTTCTAAATTCCAGCGAGTACAGGCCCAGAGCCTGTAAACCTTTCATACCTGGTATCATTCTTGTGAACTTCCTCTGAACCCTCTCCAATGTCAGCACATCCTTTCTTAAATAAGGGACCCAAAACTGCTCACAATACTCCAAGTGCTGCCTCACCAGTACCTTATACAGCCTCAACATTACATCCTTGCTTTTATATTCTAATCCTCTCAAAATTAATGCTAACATTGCATTTGCTTTCCTCACCACCAACTCAACCTGTAAATTAATCTTTAGGGAATCCTTCATGAGGACTCGCAAGTCCCTTGGTACCTTGAATTTTTGAATATTCTCCCCTTTAGAAAAGAGTCTATGCATTTATTCCCTCTACCAAAGTGCATGACCATACACTTCCTAACACTTTATTCCATTTGCCACTTCATTGTCCATTCTCCTAAACTGCCCAAGTCCTTTTGTAGCCTCTCTGCTTCCTCAACACTACCTGTTCCTTCCAGCTATCTTTGTATCGTCTGCATACTTGCCCACAAAGCTATTAATTCGGGCATCCAAATCATTGACAAATGGTGTAAAAAGAAGCACTCCCAAAACAGACCCCTGTGGATACCACTGTAACTGGCAGCCATCAGAAAAGACCTCCTTTATTCCCACTCTTTGCCTCCTGCAAATCAGCCACTGCTTTATCCATGCTGGAATCTTTCCTGTAATACATGAAATCTCACTTGTTAAGTAGTCTCTTGTATGGCAACTTGTCAAAGGCCTTCTGAAAATGCAAGTACACAACATCCACTGTTTCTCCTTTGTCTAGCTTTCTTGTTATTTCCTCAAAGGATTCCAAGGTTTGTCAGGTAAGATTTCCCTCAAGGAAACCCCAATGACTTTGGCCAATTTTATCATGTGTCTCCAGGTACCCCGAAACCACATCCCTAACAATCGTCTCCAATGTCTTCCCAGCCACTGAGGCCGGGGTAACTGGCCTATAATTTCCTTTCTTCTGCCTCCTGCCCTTCTTGAAAGCATGTGAAGGCAGCTCATGTGAACTTTGGCTGTCATCTGTTCCTCAGAGGGGTGGCTTGGTTTATTGGTTTAGTATTGTCACAGGTACTGAGACAGAGTGAAAAGCTTGCCTTGCATACTGTTCATGCAGATCAAATCATTACACAGTGCATTGAGGCAGGGTAAGAAGTAAGAGCTACTGAGAAAGTGGAGTGGCTTAAGTTATTGTTGGGGAGTATGCAGCTGTTTGAGCTAAATGAGGCTGTTATTTGTATATTGGTACAAATTGCCATGCTGGTTTGGGCAGGATTTATATCACTGTGAGATAATGCAGAGCAGCCGCATAAAATTGCACAGTGGCAACGTATCCCCAGTGTTCCATTTCATTACAAGCTTAAGTACTGCTCTGAGTAGACTGTGTGCACTGGAATGATGCAAATAATGGATTAAGCCTGTAAATAGAGAAGTTAAATTATTAAGTTAGTGCTCACTGTTACAACATTTTTATAATGGACTTGTTAGATCAAGAAATGTTCGCGTGGTAACTGGGGAATCCAAGTAGGTCATACTATATAACTAACTTGACTGAACTGGTTCACAGATATAACGTGAGTTCTTCGTGCTGCAGCAGTGTAACAGAGTAAAGAGGTAAACCCACTGTGAATTGGCCAGCTGTTAAAAAAAAATGATTTTTAAAATTAACTTTATTTGTCACAAGTACATCTAAACATACAGTTAAATGAGTCGTATTTTTTGCGCCAAGGGACAACGTGGTCTGAGGATTGTGCTGGGTGCACCTTGCAAGTGTCGCCACACTTCTGGTGCCAACACAGGATGCCCGCAACTCAGTAACCCTCCCTCGAACCGTATGTCTTTTGGAATTTGGGAGGAAACCAAAGCACCTGGAGGAAATCCACAAGCTCACGGAGAGAACGTACAAACTCCTTAAAAACAGTGTCGGGAATTGAACCCCACCCCGTGACCACTAGCGCTGTAAGATCTGCTTCCGGTATTCCAGTGAAAACAACAGTTTGCATTATAAACGGAAAGAGAAATTAAAATACATTAAACTCGGGCAACGTATGGATAATCTCTGGCAGATATTAATGGAGCTTTTAAATTAGAAAGCAAATTAATATGCAAGAAAACAGAATTTTTGGAAGTGAGAAAATAAAACTCATTTTGTTCAAAGCATTCACCATGCTCAAAATAACTTGACAGAAAACATCTGTATCACTGGTTGTAATTCAAGAGATACAGAATCATCTGGTGTCAAATTATATGTTTCCTTTATTCTGTGCATTGTTCAATGTTGTGATTTAGCCAAGAGATCAGATACAGTTATAAAGTACAAGAATAATGAGCTTATGATATTAATGAGTCACTCGATTAAAACCTATTCACCCTGCTACTTTGATGATAATATAAATGACAGCCTTGGGTAAATTAAGTGGTGCAAATGACAGTGATGAACAGCATTGCATGGGCTTCATGTCAATAGTGAGTGCTCTGTGATGGCATCCCCTGTACTGTGCCTCGGGGTTTCCCATTTCAGTTTGGCTAAGCTATCAGTCATTGCCATCTTCTCTGAGGATCGAAACCTTGTCATGGTGGAGACCTCCTGGGATCCTGAGGGCGACGCCGTCTGGCGCTTAGCTCCTAGTAGGTCACCCATGGCGATAAGGTCAAGGGGGATGTTCTGTACAAAGAACGATCCAACCAAGACCTCAACAGTGGAGTTGGCAGAAGGTGACGACCACATCACAATCGCAGTGAAGCGGAGGAGGGGCGAAGCAGTGAAGGACCTCCAGTCATCTTGCATTCAATGTTCCTGCACAATTGAGCCTAATCTGTCAAGGACCATGTGATGGCCGCCTGCGCATCACACACAGGCGTTCTCCATTAGGAGAATCCACCTGAACATCTCAGATTATGTGGATCCTGGGTTCACAGGCCAGGCGGCATCTATGGAAAAGAGTACAGTCAACATTTTGGGCCGAAACCCTTCGGCAGGACTGAAGAAAGAAAGTTGAGGAGTAGATTTGAAAGGTGGCGGGAGGGGAGAAAGAAACACAAGGTGACAAGTGAAACCTGAAGAGGGAGGGATGAAGTAAAGAGCTGGGAAGTAAACTTGCAAAAGAGACAGAAGGCAATGGAAGAAAGTAAAGGGGGATCCACTGGGATCGCTCCCTACGCAACTTCCTTGTCCATTCGTCCTTCCCCACTGATCTCCCTCCTGGCACTTATCCTTTCAAGCAGAACAAACAGGAGCTACAGGGAGGTAGTCATCCCTAGGCTACAGGAGTCAATAGTCATCCCTAGGCTACAGGAGTCAGAACACTGGGTCACTGTCAAGAGAGGGAAGGGAAATGCCCGGATAGTGGAGAGCACCCCTGTGGCTGTCCCCCTCAGCAACAAATATCTTGTTCTGGATGCCGTTGAGGGGGATGACCTGACGGGGGATGCCCACGGTGACCGGGTCTCTGGCACTGAGCCTGGCGCTGTTGTGCAGGAGAGGAGGAGGGTGAAGAGAAATGCGGTAGTCGTGGGGGATTCCATAGTCAGGGGAACAGACAGGAGGTTCTGCAAGCCCGATAGAGATATCCGCATGGTGTGTTGCCTCCCAGGTGCCAGGGTACGGGATGTCTCGGATCGAGTCCTGAATATTCTAAAGGGGGAGGGTTAGCAGCCAGTTGTCTTGGTACATGTTGGTACCAATGACATAGATAGGGCAAAGGAGGAGGTCCTGAAGAGAGATTTCCAGGAGTTAGGAAGGAAGCTGAGAAGCAGGACCTCCAGGGTAGTAATCTCGGGATTGCTACCTGTGCCACGTGCTAGCGAGGGCAAGAGTAGTCGGATCAGGCAGATGAATGCCTGGCTGAGAGACTGGTGTAGGGGGCAGGGCTTCAGATTCTTGGATAATTGGGATCTCTTCTGGGGGAAGTATGACCTGTTCAAAAAGGACAGGTTACACCTGAACCCGAAGGGGACCAATATCCTGGCGGGAAAGTTTAATAGAGCTGTTAGGGAGGGTTTAAACTAATTTGGCAGGGGGATGGGAACCGGAATGATAGAGCGGAGGAAGGGGAAAACAGAAATAAATCTAAGATAGTGAGCAGTAAAGATGTCAGGAAAGACAGGCAGGTGATGGGACAAATGTGTAGCCATTGGGATGAGTAGCAGTGCAATAAAGTTGCAGTGAAATCAAAGCAAAAAGTATCAAATACTGGTCTTAAGGTGTTGTACTTAAATGCACGCAGCATAAGAAATAAGGTGGATGATCTTGTTGTACAGCTACAGATTGGCAGGTATGATATTGTGGCCATCACTGAGACCTGGCTAAAGGATGCATGTCTCTGGGAGCTGAACGTCCAAGGATACACGGTGTATCAGAAAGATAGGAAGGTAGGCAGAGGGGGAGGCGTGGCTTTATTGGTAAGAAATGATATTAAATCATTAGAAAGACGTGATATAGGATCGGAAGGTGCAGAATCTTTATGGGTTGAGCTAAGGAATAGCAGGGGTAAAAGGACCCTGATGGCAGTTATTTATAGGCCTCCAAACAGCTGCAGGGATGTGGACTACAAATTACAACTGGAAATAGAAAAGGCTTGTCAGAAGGGCAGTGTTATGATAATTGTGGGGGATTTTAACATGCGAGTAGATTGGAAAAATCAGGTCGGCACTGGATCTCAAGAGAGAGAATTTGTAGAATGTCTGCGAGATGGCTTTTTAGAACAGCTTGTTGTTGAGCCCACTAGGGGATCGGCTATACTGGATTGGGTATTGTGTAATGAACCGGAGGTGATTGGAGAGATTGAGGTGCAAGAACCCTTAGGAGGCAGTGATCATAACATGATTGAGTTCACTGTGAAATTAGAAAAAGAGAAGCCGAAATCTGATGCGTCGGTGTTTCAGTGGAGTAAAGGAAATTACAGTGGCATGAGAGAGGAACTGGCCAAAGTTGACTGGAAAGAGACACTGGCGGGAAAGACAGCAGAGCAGCAGTGGCTGGAGTTTATGTGAGAAATGAGGAATGTGCAAGACAGGTATATTCCAAAAAAGAAGAAATTTTCGAGTGGAAAAAGGATGCAACCGTGGTTGACAAGAGAAGTCAAAGCCAAAGTTAAAGCTAAGGAGAGGGCATACAAGGAAACAAAAATTAGTGGGAAGACAGAGGATTGGGAAGTCTTTAAAACCTTACAAAAGGAAACCAAGAAGATCATTAAGAGAGAAAAGATTAACTATGAAAGGAAACTAGCAAATAATATTAAAGAGGATACTAAAAGCTTTTTCAAGTATATAAAGAGTAAAAGACAGGTGAGAGTAGATATAGGACCGATAGAAAATGATACTGGAGAAATTGTATTGGGAGATGAGGAGATGGCAGAGGAACTGAACAAGTATTTTGCATCAGTCTTCACTGAGGAAGACAGCAGGATACCGGACACTCAAGGGTGGCAGGGAAGAGAAGTGTGCGCAGTCCCGATTACGACAGAGAAAGTACTCAGGAAGCTGAATAGGCTAAAGGTCGATAAATCTCCCAGACCAGATGGAATGCACCCTCGTGTTCTGAAGGAAGTAGCTGTGGAGATTGCGGAGGCATTAGCGATGATCTTTCAAAAGTCGATAGATTCTGGCATGGTTCCGGAGGACTGGAAGATTGCAAATGTCACTCCGCTATTTAAGGAGGGGCAAGGAAGCAAAAAGGAAATTATAGACCTGTTAGCTTGACGTCGGTGGTTGGGAAGTTGTTGGAGTCGATTGTCAAGGATGAGGTTACAGAGTACCTGGAGGCATATGACAAGATAGGCAGAACTCAGCATAGATTCCTTAAAGGAAAATCCTGCCTGACAAACCTATTACAATTTTTTGAGGGAATTACCAGTAGGCTAGACAAGGGAGATGCAGTGGATGTTGTATATTTGGATTTTCAGAAGGGCTTTGACAAGGTGCCACACATGAGGCTGCTAAACAAGATAAGAGCCCATGGAATTACAGGAAAGTTACATACGTGGATAGAGCGTTGGCTGATTGGCAGGAAACAGAGAGTGGGAATAAAGGGATCCTATTCTGGTTGGCTGCCGGTTACCAGTGGTGTTCCACAGGGAGCAGTGTTGGGGCCGCTTCTTTTTACATTGTACATCAACGATCTGGATTATGGAATAGATGGCTTTGTGGCTAAGTTTGCTGATGTTACGAAGATAGGTGGAGGGGCCGGTAGTGCTGAGGAAATGGAGAGTCTGCAGAGAGACTTGGATAGATTGGAAGAATGGGCAGAGAAGTGGCAAATGAAGTACAATGTTGGAAAGTGTATGGTTATGCACTTTGGCAGAAAAAATAAACGGGCAGACTATTATTTAAATGGGGAGAGAATTCAAAGTTCTGAGATGCAACGGGACTTGGGAGTCCTCGTACAGGATTCCCTTAAAGTTAACCTCCAGGTTGAGTCAGTAGTGAAGAAGGAGAATGCAATGTTGGCATTCATTTCTAGAGGAATAGAGTATAGGAGCAGGGATGTGATGTTGAGGCTCTATAAGGCGCTGGTGAGAGCTCACTTGGAGTACTGTGGGCAGTTTTGGTCTCCTTATTTAAGAAAGGATGTGCTGACGTTGGAGAGGGTACAGAGAAGATTCACGAGAATGATTCCGGGAATGAGAGGATTAACATATGAGGAACGTTTGTCCGCTCTTGGACTGTATTCCTTGGAGTTTAGAAGAATGAGGGGAGACCTCATAGAAACATTTCGAATGTTAAAAGGCATGGACAGAGTGGATGTGGCAAAGTTGTTTCCCATGATGGGGGAGTCTAGCACGAGAGGGCATGACTTCAGGATTGAAGGGCGCCCTTTCAGAACAGAAATGCGAAAAATTTTTTTAGTCAGAGGTGGTGAATCTATGGAATTTGTTGCCACGGGCAGCAGTGGAGGCCAAGTCATTGGGTGTCTTTAAGGCAGAGATTGATAGGTATCTGAGTAGCCAGGGCATCAAAGGTTATGGTGAGAAGGCGGGGCAGTGGGACTAAATAGGATAAAATGGATCAGCTCTTGATAAAATGGCGGAGCAGACTCGATGGGCCGAATGGCCTACTTCTGCTCCTTTGCCTTATGGTCTTATGGTCTAAATGCTACACCAGCCCCTACACCTCTTCCCTCACTATCATTTGGGGCTCTAAACAGTCCTTCCAGGTGAGGTGACACTTCACCTGTGAGTCTGCTGGGGTCATTTACGGTGTTCAGTACTCCCAGCATGGCCTCCTGTACATTGGTGAGACCCGACATAGACTGGGAGACCACTTCACTGAGCACCTACAGTCCATCCGCAGAAAAAGCAGGATCTCCCAGTGGCCACTCATTTTAGTTCCACTTCCCATTCCTATACTGATATGTCTATCCCTGGCCTCCTCCACTGTCGTGATGAGGCCACACTCAGGTTGGAGGAACAACATCTTATATTCTGTTTGGGTAGCCTCCAACCTGATGGCATGAACATTGGTTTCCCGAGCTTCCAGTGGTGCCCCCCACCCACCTTTCCTCTCTCACTTTATCTCCTTTTCCACCCATCATCTCCCTCCGGTGCTCCTCTCCCCTTTTCTTTCTTCCATGGTCGTCTGTCACTTTCACCGATTTACTTCCCAGCTCTTTACTTCATCCTTCCCCCTTCAGGTTTCACCTATCACCTGCTGATTCTCTTTCCCCTTCCCCCACCTTTTAATCTACCCCTCAGCTTTCTTTCTCCAGTCCTGCCAAAGGGTTTCGGCCCAGAATGTTGACTGCATTCTTTTCCTAGATGCTGCCTGGCCTGCTGAGTTCCTCCAGCATTTTGTGTATGTTGAGAAAATTAAGTTCCTTTGATGAGAAGTTCAAGTTCAATTGTCATTCAACCATACATATGACTACAGCCAAACAAAACAATGTTCCGCCAGGGCCAGGGTGCAAAACGCAGTACCAACAGTCACATAGGTCACACAGTACTGGTCCCTGAGTGTCAGGGCATGACGATTGGTAGTGCATGCGACGTTGTCCTGGAGCCATGTTTCTGCAAAAACAAGCACGCAGCAGTTCCTCATCATGCACTGGCAAACTCTGGAGAGCAGCACCAATAGGAGGGGTCAGCCCAGCCCCCAACCCAGTGCAGACCTTGCACCTCTGCTCGCTCCGACAGTGCCTCCAGTGTCTCCTCTCCTGGGCGGCTGCAACAGGGGATGCTGCGCCTTGAGGGTTTTTGTCCATCACCAAGGTCATGGAGCTCCTACGCCATTGGTCTCACCAATGAACCAAATTTTTGCAGTGTTCACATTACCAGTGTCCACAGGGTCTTGTGGTCACACGAAAACCATCTGAGACAATACTTGCATTGTTTGTTGGAATACGTTTTGCCTCCGTGCACCATCTTAGATGCCTTCTTCCCTGGATGCCTGTAGCCAGCGATGACATGGTACACAATAAGCTCATGCTGAGCTCCACCACTACCCAGCAACTCACCTGCAGTACTTGGTGTTAGTTGATATTAGCTGTTCTTGATATTGCAGCAGTGCCTTGCGATCATAAGAAAGACGCAAAGGACAGACAATTACACCATTAATTGGTTCCAGAGAGACCGTTCTGACCAAGAACACCACCATATTACTGGAAGTAACTTGGAGTATAGAGCAGACAACTTGTGCACAGTAACCTGATAATGAACAAGTTCATCACTTTATGGTAGAGTATGTTTGGAATTATTATTGGCCCAAGACTTGGGATAAGTTTTTTAAAAAGTTTGTGATCATTTAACTCAGTCTGAAAGGCCAACATGTGAGGAAAGATGACTTTCAAATGGTTTCTTGAGGTTAAAACCAAGACTGAGGGGTGGGGGGGGGGGTCTAGAGATGGTAATTTTTGTAAAGAAATCAGAACAAACAAAAAAACGGCAGAAGTTTTTTGCTATAGTAGTGTGATCATTTGAGTTGAGTATGATGTTCTCCAAAGGGGTTGTCTATTGATGGGTCCTCAGGTGGTTGTAGAGGCTGATTGGGGTTTCAAATATTCATTCCCTTAATGGAGAATGCCTGTGCATGTTTTTTTTTAAATGTGGGGAGGCTGATGCACGGGCAGACACCACATGGTCCTTGACAGATCGAGGTCAGGGTCCAGTGGTGTGGAATGCAGGATGACTGGAGACCCTTCACTGCTGCAGCCTCCCTCCACCATCACTATCATTGTGATTTGTCATCTTCTTCCTCCACCTTCACTGCCATTGTGATGTGTCATCATCTTCCTTCCTCCACCTTCACTGCCATTGTGATGTGTCATCATCTTCCTTCCTCCACCTTCACTGCCATTGTGATGTGTCATCATCTTCCTCCACCTTCACTGCCATTGTGATGTGTCATCATCTTCCTCCACCTTCACTGCCATTGTGATGTGTCATCATCTTCCTCCACCTTCACTGCCATTGTGATGTGTCATCATCTTCCTTCCTCCACCTTCACTGCCATTGTGATGTGTCATCATCTTCCTCCACCTTCACTGCCATTGTGATGTGTCATCATCTTCCTCCACCTTCACTGCCATTGTGATGTGTCATCATCTTCCTCCACCTTCACTGCCATTGTGATGTGTCATCATCTTCCTCCACCTTCACTGCCATTGTGATGTGTCATCATCTTCCTCCACCTTCACTGCCATTGTGATGTGTCATCATCTTCCTCCACCTTCACTGCCATTGTGATGTGTCATCATCTTCCTCCACCTTCACTGTCATTGTGATGTGTCATTCCTGAGATGACAACCTTGGAGGTTCTGTCCTTTAACTTAGCACCAGACTCCCTGAACTCACTTTGCAGGACCCCTCCTACCCATGTTATTGGTACCGACATAGACCATGACCCCTGGCTGCTCACCCTCCCACTTAAGAATGGTGTGGACTCGATCGGAGATGCCCCTGACCCTGACACCCAAGAGGCAGCCTGCCATCGGGGAATCCCATTTTTGTCCACAGAACCGCCTTTCTGTTCCCCGAACCAACTAATACCCTACCCACTACAGCTTGCATCTTCTTCCCCTTCCCTGTGCCACAGAGCCAGACTCGGTGCCAGAAACCTGCACCTTGGGTTGTAACTACCTCCCTGTATGTCCTGTCTTTCACTGGTGCTTAGGAAGAACATGGTAAACTGCCTCAATGATTAATGTCCTTTAGTACTGTTACGAGAATACACATAAAATTAAGATGTTTGCTGGCCTGGGCTAGCATCAGTGGCATCAGCAGTTGGTCTGCCACCTGCCCTCAGGGGAAGGAGAGATAAGGAACAATGGAGCAGCGTCTGGAGATGTGTAATGAAGGGATGTGGGAGAGAGAGCTGTCTGGAGCGGCTCCCCCCTTTGAACCCTGAACTGTTTGAAGTGATGGACAGGCGATACCCCAGCAGGGGGATAAAAAGGGACAGGTTCGCTAAGACAGACACACACGCCACCCGAGGTAACGAGACCCTGGAAGCGGTGCGCCTCTCACGAGTGGGTGAGAAGTGCCAGACAACGACAAGGGTGGAAAGGTACGATCAGCGGGAACCCGGTGTGTGTCCGCCCTTGCCTGGGTGCCGGGTTCACTGCAGAGGATCGACCGCATCTGGAGGAGGGGTCACAGTCGGTGACCTCAGGTGACATCACCAAGGACCCGCCCAAATGCTGTTTGTGAGCCATCTCGCTGGTCTGTGAGTGAAGCCGTTCTGAATGATCAGTTGTTCCTATTCTATGTCTCTCTTCCCCCACGTTGTCCACCGCCATGGCAACGATTACTGCGAACTGAACTACTAACTGGACTGAACTTTGAGTCATTTTGAAATTGGTCATTTACCCCTAGACAACGATAGAGCTTGATTGATGCTGTTATCTTAATGCTGTGCACATGTGTGTTTATCATCACTGAACTGTTGCATTTATTATCCTTTCGATTACTGTGTTGCTTGTTTCTTTAATAAAACTTTCTTAGTTCTAGTACTCCAGACTCCAACTGAGTGATCCATTTCTGCTGGTTTGGCAACCCAGTTACGGGGTACGTAACAGTACTTAGATCCATGGTGATGAAGTGCTTGGAGAGGTTGGTGATGAAAGATCACCGTAGCCCTCAGTTTTTCTTTCATCCAGTGCCTATCTAATGCTTTGTTAAATGCCTCTAATGTATCAGCCACTTGTGAATATAGCTTATATGACACTACGTGTTTGCGATGCCACTGCAAGTAAGTTTTCGTTCTACCTGTGTAAACACATACTTGTACAGAAAACAATAAACTTGACTTTGACTTTGGTCTTTCAGTCAGAAACTCAGATTCACAAATGCAGTGCATTAAGTCGTTAACAGCTCGTGTAAACTAATTGTAATGCCTAGTTCATATTTTTACCGTTATGCTGTACGTATTTCATTTTGGCAGTTCTGTAAGAGCAGTCTGTTCTGTTTTCAGCTTGTTTGGGTTACTGTTGAAGATAAGAGAGAGGAGAAATGTGTGCCATGCAATTAGGATGGTTGAATTAAGGGGAGATTTCTCAGGTGAGGGACACAAAGGTTGGGCTTGGGGCTTTTGTTCGAGAGGAGATGGAGAGAGAAGACACTGGGGAGAACTGGTCGTAGCATGCGATCTGGTGGGAGACCCGTTTGTTCGAGATGGATTGCGAGCGATGTTCGGAAGGTGGTGTGTGCGTTCACACTGACCGAGGGACCAGTGCATGAGTGATAGAGAAGTTCAAGATGAGCGTCAACTTGTGCACAGTTAACTGTTTAATAATAATGGGCCCTTTTCTTTTTGTTTTTCTTTACTAACCCTTTAGTTAATATTCATAAATATAATTCCTTTAATCGTATGCAGTGCACTGTCTGTTATTGCGTGGCATTAATTTGTAACAGGGCAGCAAATGACACAGTATCCACACAAACCGGAGTTTGGGGTGGGACCAAGCGCGCCTCAATGTCACAAGTTTGGCAGGGCTGGAGGTTGTCTTCCCTAGGCCTGCGCAGCCAAGGAAACCGGGGTGTTTCATAATATTTAGGCTTGGTTGTCACTTGTTCTTCACAGTGTGGCTGGCTTATTGGTTTATTGAATTATTACTGCCACATGTACTGTGATACAATGAAAAGCTTGTCTTACAAACTGTTTATACAATTCCCTCCTTAAACTTCTCTATATCTATTTTATAGAGCCATAAGAACAGAAACAAGCCTTTCAAGTTCACCTGTGTATGGCAACTATCAGGTACCTATCTATACCTGGGGTCTATGAACCCCTTGCTTAATGGTATTGGTCCTTGGCATAAAGAGAGTTGGGAACCACTGTTTTTATACTGATCTCATTTACCAGAACTTGCTTCATATCCTTCTATGATCCATGTGCTCTTCTTAAATATTGTGAGAGTCTCTGCCTCTAATTAGGCAGAATGGTCCTAACTCCAACCACCATGACTATTGGTATTGGGTTATCATTGTCACATGTATCAAGAACTGCTTGTCTTGCAACCATTTCAGTAGACCAGATCATCACACAGCGCATTGAGGTAGAATAAGGCAAAGCAATAGCAATGCAGAATCGAGTGTAACAGCTAACGGAGAAATGCAGTGCGGGTAAATGTTAAACAGAAAGATCATAATGAGTTAGATTGTGAGTCCTATATCTAAGAATGGATGTGTTGGCATTGGAGAAGGTCCAGAGGAGGCTCATGAGAATGATTCTGGCGATGAACGGATTAACGTATGAGGAGCGTTTGATGGCTTGGAGCCTGTACTCACTGGAGTTTAGAAGAATGAGGGGGTATCTCAATGAAACCTATTGAATATTGGAAGACCTAGATAGGATGGATGTTTCCTACAGCGGGAGAGTCTAGGACTAGAGGGCATAGAAAGATGTCCCTTTAGAACAGAGGTGAGGAAATATTTCTTTAGCCAGAGTGTGGTGAATCTATGGAATTTATTGCCATGGATGCCTGTAGAGGCCAAATCATTGGGTATATTTAAAGCGGAGGTTGATAGGTTCTTGATTAGAAAGGGTATCAAAGGTTCAGGAGAGAAAACAGGAGAATGAGGTTGAGAGGGATAATAAATCAGCCATGATGAAATAGCAGAGTAGAGTCGATGTGCTGAATGGCCCAGTTCTGTTCCTATGCCTTACGGCCATTTGGGTGAAATAAAATTCATTTTTTAATCTCCTTTCAACCTTTTCCTCTCTATCTTAAACCAATGTCCCCCGGTTATAGCCACCTCTCCTATGGGGAGAAGTTCCTTACTCTGCTCCTGATCATTTTATATATCTCTCTCAGATGTCCTATCCAGTCTCTGCACATAACTAAGACACAGCACCTCAGGAAACATCCTGGTGAGTTTCCTCAGCACCCTTGCCTTATTTAATAATTATGTAAGGATGTGCAATCACATCATTAATAAATACCCCTTAATGAAGCTTTGAGGCATTATCTTCTTTTATAGTTTAGTGTCATATTTTCCTTGATGAGTTCCAGCATTTGGATTCTTATGAGAACATAAAGCTCTAATTAAATGGAGATTACTTCGGCAAAATGGAGAGGCAAGAGACTGCAGATGCTGGAAAATGGTAGTGAGTGATTACTGTACTGCTATAAATCTGATCTTTACTTAACAACCAGCCAATGGCACGGTGGGAGGAAACTAGCCGAATCTGTCACTTGCTGATGAACAGCGTTGTTAGTATCTGTTGCTTTTGAAATGGGAACTTGGTTGGTTTATTGGGGTATGTCTTTGATCAATCAGGATGAACTGCAGGACACTGCAAAGACTTGTGGACACAGCTCAGCACATCATAGAAACATTATATCAATATGCCTTGCTGCCTCAGTAAAGTAGCCAACATTATCAAGGACCCCAACCATCCAGGATATTCTCTCTTCTCCTCGTCCATTGGGCAGAAGATATAAAAGCTTGAAAGCAAGTTCCACCAGGCTCTAGGCCATCTTCTACCCTGTTATAACAAGACTATTAAACGGTTCCCTGTTATAATGAAATGGTTTATTGATCTTATCATCTACCTCATTATAATCTTGCACTTTGTTTACCTGCACTTCTGTGCTTTTACACTTTATTCTGAATTGTTTTTGTTTCACTTTGTTCTAGCTCAATGATTCAGAGTCAGAATCAGGTTTATTATCACATAGCCCAGAAGAAGGCAATGGCAAACCACTTCTGTAGAAAAATTTGCTAAGAACAATCATGGTTAGCAATAGACCTTGATAGCCTACATCATTCAACATGGCACGTACTGGCGATGTGATATAACCTGGAACACAGAACACTATGGCACAATACAGGCCCTTTAGGTTATGCCGACCTTTTAACCTACTGTAAGATCAATCTAATCCTTCCCTCCACCATAGCACTCCATTTTTCTGTCATCATTGTGCCTATCTATGCCTCTAATCTGTCTACCTCTACCACCACCCCCGGCAGCATGTTCCACTCACTCACCAGTCTGTATAAAAAACTTACCTCTGACATATTCCCCTACACTTCCCTCCAATCACTGTAAAATTATTCCCCATTGTATCAGCCATTCATGCCCTTGGAAAAAGACTGGCTATCCACTTGATCTTTGCCGCTTATAATCTTGCACATCTCTCATCTTCCTTTGCTCCAGAGAGAAAAGCCCCAGGTTGCTCAGCCTGTCTTCCTCAGACATACTCTCTAATCCAGGCAATAACCTGGTAAGTCCCTGTATATACATTGTGAAGTTTGTTGACTTGCAGTTACAGAGTTACAGTAAATTACAATAATAAATATATGAAAAATAAATAAACAGTGCAAAGCGAGAGTGAAACAGTGAGGTAGTATTCATGGGTTCATGGGCCTGTGAACCATACCTCAACCCTACGTATGTTTCCTCAAAAAAAAAGTCAAATTACTGAGGCAGCATTTCTCCCATTCAAAGCCATGCAGTCTATCCCTAATTAATCCTTATCTCCCCAAATGTGCATAAATGCTCTCCCTTGGGGTTTTCTCCAATAGTTTCCTTACCACTGATGTAAGGCCTCTGGTTACCTGCTAAATTTCTTAAGAAAAGGAATATTAGCTGTCCTCCAGTATGTGGGCACATAGCCAAGTGGTTAAGGCATTGGACTAGCTATCTGAAGGTTGTGAGTTTGAGCCCCAGCCAAGGCAACGTGTTGTGTCCTTGAGCAAGGCACTTAATCACACATTGCTCTGTGACAATACTGGTGCCAAGCTGTATGGGTCCTAATGCCCTTCCCTTGGACAACATTGGTGTCGTGGAGAGGGGAGACTTGCAGCATGGGCAACTACTGGTCTTCCATACAAACTTGCCCAGGCCTGCACCCTGGAGAGTGAAAACTTTCCGGGTGCAGATCTATGGTCTTGCAAGACTAATGGATGCCTTAGATTGCTGCAAGATACAAGAGTATCTGTCCATGATGTGACCGACTGGAAATGATAAAGTCATGGTGGAGGGGTGGGTTAGCGAGTGGAGGTGTTGATCAGCCTGAGAGTTTGGGGGAAGTAACTGTTCTTCATTCTGGTGTACCTGGCATGGATGCTACATACCTTCCTCCCCGATGAGATCGGGATGAACAGGGTGGGTGGGATCCTTCATGGTACTGCTGGCCCTTTTCCCGGCACCTTTCTGTACACGTCCTTGATGGTGGTTAGGCTGGTGCCAGTGATGCTTTGGGCAATTTTAGCAAAACCCGCCTCTCTGCCACAGTGCAGCATCCGTACCACACGGTGATACAGCACGTTATACTGCCCGTCTGCCGAAGGTCGTTGAGTGTCGATGTGTGCAGTCCAGTTCTCTTCAGCTTCAGCCTCCTCAGAAAGTAAAAGCGTTGGTGAGCTTTCTTGACTGTGGGGAATGAGTTCTGGGACCATGAGTTCAATCCCAGGCCAGGAGCTGGTCAAAGCAGATGATTAATTCCAGTAATGCATTGCCAAATACTTTCCTAGTGTGGTGGGAGGGAAGCACTGCCTAGAGAGTCTCATTATCCTCCTTCAGATAAAATTCCTATTATACAAAACACAGCTGCTATATTAAAAAAGCACATGGCACTAACACAATTCAAAAGCTTAATGTATTCTTATTTTCTGGTGTATGCGTTTCCCATTCCCAATACTCACAGACATTCAGATAGGAAATAAACCAGCAATTACTGTCTGCCCTGTTGCACTCATTTATATAAACTCATCTATCAGACTGGCCGAGTGTCCATTCATCAGTTAGGTGGGGCGATCGTGTGAACCGCATAACCTGGAAGTAATGCACTTGAAATGTGTCACACGTACAAACTGCCCATCACGCTTCTAGTCAATTACCTCAAAATAACCATGCTGGACATGTTTAATCATTTGATGATATACCAGCACAGACCTTTAATGCTCCACTGGTCCCAAGATCATCTTTTTCCTCTGATTCTGCTCCGCCATCACAAGCACCTCTATAGTTGGTCTTCACCTTGCTTGATCTTATGACCCCCATTTCTGCTCTTCTCCCCGCCTGGATTCCTCTCTGCCTATGACCACAAGAAGTTGCAAAGAGCTGTGGACTCACCTCAACACACTACAGGAACCAGCATCTCCCCCGGGGACTCTCCCTACATTTCTTACCATCTCGGTAAAGCATAATCCAAGACCCCAGACTCTCAGTACATTCGCTCTTCTCCCCCCTCCCATCAAGAAACAAAAACACACACAAACAAAATGCTGGAGGAGCTCGGCAGGTCAGGCAGCATCTACGGAGAGGAATAAACAGTCGGTGTTTCAGGCCGAAACATTACATCAGGTCTAGAGAGAAGTGGGGAAGAAGCCAGAGTAAAACAGTAGGGGGTGGGGGAAGGAGTGCAAGCTGGCAGGTGATAGGTGAAGCAAGGTGAGGGGGAAAGATGAGTGGATGGGAGATGGGGAATGGAGTGAGCTGGGAGGTGATAGGAAGAAAAGGCAAAGGGCTGAAGAAGAAAGGGAAAAAAAAGCCTCAAAGAATATAGCACAGGCTCAAGAACAGTGTCTGCCTTAATGTTATATAACTATTAAATGGTACCCTAGTATGTTAAAATGTACTCACAACCTCTCAATCTACCTCACAGCTTATTATCTACCTACACTTCACTCTTTCTATAACTGTGTTGCTTTAGTTTACACTCTGCTATTGTTGTACCTTGAACTTCGCAAACACACTGTGTAATGTTTTGATCTGTACGATCAGTATGCAAAGCAAGTTTTTCACTCTACCTCGGTGTATGCGACAATACTAAACCTACTGAGCACCTTTGTAAATTTGCAAGTATTTGCCTTCCCATTGGCATTCTTTCGATTAGTCCCCACCCAGCCCTACCACCAGGCAATAAACTGAGCCTTTTGCTTGAACACGCAATTTCCCAAGGAACTAGGGCAGGAAGGAACTGCAGGATTATCTTGCTGTCTTGGGCCAATCTCTAACCTCAGTCAGTATACACTCAGCCTCTACTGAAGTGGCCACTGAGTGCATTTCTCTGTTCTTCTGCTGCTCTGGCCCAACCAGTTCAAGGTTCAACATGTTGTGCATTCAATAATGCTCTTCTGCACACCACTGTTGTAACACGTGGTTATTTGAGTTCCAGGCACGTCAATCCGTGGCTTCCTCTACTATCGCGATAAGGCCATGCTCAGATTGGAGGAGCAACACCTTATACTCCATCTGGGTAGCCTCCAACCTTATGACACGATTTCTCAAACTTTTAGTAATGCCCCTCCTTCACCATTCTCCATTCTGTTTTCCCTCTCTCACCTTATCTCCTTACCTGCCCATCACCTCCCTCTAGTGCTCCTCCCCCTTCCCTTTCTTCCATGGACTTCTGTCCTCTCCTACCAGATTCCCCCTTCTCCAGCCCTGTAACTCTTTCACCAATCAACTTCTCAGCTCTTTACTTCACCACTCCCCTGCCACCCCACCCCCAGGTTTCACCTAGTGTTCCTTCCTCTCCTCCCCCCACCTTCTAACTCTAACTTCTCATCTTTTTTCCTCCAGTCCTGATGAAAAGTCTCAGCCCAAAACATTGATTATACTCTTGCTGCCTGGCCTGCTGAATTCCTCCAGCATTTTGTGTGTGTTGCTTGGATTTCTAGCATCTACAAATTTTCTTAGTGTTTACCTCTAGTGTAGGTTACATGGTCGGCACAACATTGTGGACCAAAGGGCCTATAATGTGTTGTAAATATTATTGTTCTATGTTTTACCATTGCCTTTCTGTCAGCTTGAACCAGTCTGGCCATTCTCCTCTAATCTTTCTCATTAACAATGCATTTTCACCCACAGAATTGTCTCTCACTGGATTTTTTTTTTGTTTTTCACAGCATCCTCTGTAAGCCCTAGAGATTGTTTTGTGTGAAAATCCCACAAAATCAACAGTTTCTATGATACTTAAACCACCCCATCTGGCACCAACAATCATTCCACTGACAAAGTCACTTAAATCACATTTCTTTCCCATTCTGATGTTTAGTCTGGACAACAACTGAACCTCATGCTTTTATGTATTGAGTGGCTGCTGCATGGTTGGTTAATTAGATATTTGCATTTTCAAGCAGGTGAACAGGTGTATGTAATAAAGTGGCCACTGAGTATGTTATCTAATCAATATTACATAGCTATGGTGGGATAATGCTTTGCATACACTCATTTCATTTGAACTCCAGCAGCTCCAGTTTGCTTTGGATATCCCATGGTTGCCTCAGTCTGAGCCCAAGTTCCTTTCAATGAAAGCAGTGTCGTAAATATACTGAGATGCCTCAAAGAACATAGAACACTATAGCACAAGGCAGGTCTTTCAGTCCATGATGTTGAGCCACCCTTTTAACCTACTCCAAATCAAACAAACCATTCACTCTGACATAACCCTCCGCTTCTACCATCCATGTGCTTATCTAGGAGCATTTTAAATGCCCTTAATATATCTGCCTCTACCACTGCCCCTGGCATGGCATTCTACACACCCACCACTCTCTGTGTAAAGAACCTACCTCTGACATCCTCTAATCACCTTAAAATGATACCCCCTTGTATTAACCATTTCCACCCTGGAAGGAAGTCTCTGGCTGTACCACCAATCCTTGCCTCCTATCATCTTGTACACCTCTGTCTTGCTTTACTCTCAAGAGAAAAGCTCTATCTCATTCAACCTATCCTCATAAAACATGCCCTCTAATCCAGACAGCATCCTAGTAAATCTCTTCTGCACATTCTCTAAAGCTTGCACATCCTTCCTATAACGAGGTGCCAGAACACAGCACAATAATCCAAGTGCATCTTGTTTGTATCTTGTTGTATTTAAGGCACTGATCTGTGTGAGAGAGCAAAACATAAAGTGTCACATTTATGAAGTACTTTCTCAGATTGTCCTGATTAGTGTAAAGCAACCACTTAGAAACAGCAGGGTGAAGTTGACTAGAAAAAAGCCTAAAAATTAATCATGTAATTTCCCCAGTTGCTATTGGATGGTGGACTGCACCAGAGGGCTATCAAAAATGTGCCAGAGGGGTATGACAAAGCATTTTCCTCTTGCACTATTCAAGTATATTCCATTCTTGTCTTACGATACAATTAAAACCACAATTAGCTCACAATTATTTTTATAATCACACTATTAATCACAATAATGTTTTAATCATTTGACAGTCCTAATTATGCTGATAATGCTACTTAATGTGCTGCAATATTCTCATGTTACAGTGAGTACAGCAAATAATAAATATATATATATTTTTGCAAACTTTGTTTAATAAACTGCCAGAAGTTCGGATTTTTCCCTATAATTTTGTGTTGAAATTGTACTTCGAAGTTTGCTTTCTGATTAGGGTTCAGATTTATTTCTCACATGTACATCAACGCATACAAAGAAGTACATTGTTTGCATTAACAACCACACATTCCAGTGCTAACACAGTAAGCCCGCCATGTGTATTAGAACAACACAAAACACAACAAAACAGAATTTACCAAGTGACAAAACAACAACAGCCAAACAAGGCCCGTTCCTCCCATCCACCCGCACACATATAACATCCTCTAACACCAGGACAGGCCATCTTCAGTCTCTGTTTTCCAGCGCGCTTGTGGATTTGCAGACATTGTGCTGTCGACTTGCTCAATGGACTCACAGAGATCACTGAACACTGCGATCGGGGCTCCCGTCATTGGGCCTCAACTTCCAGGCTCCTGACCAATCTTCAGGCTTTGTTCTGGAATGCTGATCAACCTCTGGGCTTTGATGTGGACCTCTCAAACCTGAAATTGTTAGGGGTTAAGTGCTCTGGTGTACAAGCCGGGTTTGGAAAGGGCAGATGGTTACGTTTCTGCAGCATCGTCTGTAGTTTCATCTTCAAATGAAAAGTACCCATTTTGTTTTTTTACTTTGTACCTAACCTACATCCACAGGTGAATCTCCTCTCCTGTTCCCTGTGCGCAAGATTAAAACACAGCTTCAGTGAGCAGTTGGGAAGCCTTGTTTAATATTGAACTGTATTGCAAAGGAGATGGAGAGTTGCTGTAACTGCATCAGAGAGCACACATAGAGAGCACTGTCTGCAGTTTTTGTCTCTGTATCTGAGTACGGACTTGACTTACAGGTCAGATAATATAGGTAAGTTCCTGAAACGTTGGGCAGATCTTTACTTACCACTCGACAGCAGACGTTGAGGTGTTAAAGAACAAGAGGAGATCTCATTGATACATACAAAGTTCTGAGAGGGCTGCCAGTACAGTCACTGAGAGGCTGAAGAGTCTAGAACTAGTGGGCAGTCTATCAGGACGAGGGATCGGCCATTTAGGACTGAGGTGAGGAGAAATTTCTTCATTCAGAGATATGTAATCACTTGGAATTTCTTGTCTCAAGGGCCAAGGATGCTCATTTATTGACTATAAGGAAGGGTGAGCTTGACTGATTTGATGGATTGATAGGTATATTTTGGTTGGTCAAATATGATGACAGAATATAGTATTAATGGTAAGACTTGGCAGTGTGGAGGATCAGAGGGATCTTGGGGTCCGAGTCCATAGGACACTCAAGGCTGCTGCGCAGGTTGACTCTGTGGTTAAGGAAGCATCCTGTGCATTGGCCTTCATCAATCGTGGGACTGAGTTTAGGAGCCGAGAGGTAATGTTGCAGCTATATAGGACTTTGGTCAGACCCCACTTGGAGTACTGTGCTCAATTCTGGTCGCCTCACTATAGGAAGGATGTGGAAACCGTAGAAAGGGTGCAGAGGAGAATTACAAAGATTCTGCCTGGATTGGGGAGCATGCTTTATGAGAATAGGTTGCATGAACTCGGCCTTTTCTCCTTGGAGTGATGGAGGATGAGAGGTGACCTAATAGAGGTGTACAAGATGATGAGAGGCATTGATCGTGTGGATAGTCAGAGGCTTTTTCCCAGGGTTGCATTGACTAGCACAAGAGGGCATAGTTTTAAGGTGCTTGGAAGTAGGAATGGAGGAGATGTCAGGAGTAAGTTTTTTATGCAGAGAGTCCGTGCAATGGGCTGCCAGTGACGGTGGTGGAGGTGGATACAATAGGATCTTTTAAGAGACTCCTGGACAGGTATATGGAGCTCAGAAAAATAGAGGGCTATGGGTAACCCTAGGTAATTTCTCAGGTAAGGACATGTTCAGCACAGCTTTGTGGGCCGAAGGGCCTGTATTGTGCTGTAGGTTTTCTATGTTTCTATGTATAGTGTCATAGAATTATTCAGCATGAAAGCAGGGCCATTGGCTGACTAAGTTGTCTACCTGAACTAGTCTCATTTGCCTTCATTTGGTGATATTCCTCTCAACCTTTGCTATCCATGTACCTGTCCAAATATCCTTTAACTGCTGTAATTACACCTGTCTCTACACTTCCTCTGGCAACTCATGCATTATACCTACTAAACTCTGTGTGGAAAAAGTTGCCCCTCAAGTCCTTTTTAAATCTCTTGCTTCTCACTTTAAACTATGCCCTCTAGTTTTTCACTCCCAAAGATTGAAAGATTCAAAGTGCATTTACTATCAAAGTATATATGCAGTACACAAGCCTGATATTCATCTTTCCACAACGGCCATGAAACAAGGAAACAGCATGGACCCTGTTCAAAGAAAACAGCAAACACCCAATATGCAAAAAAAGAAAACAAATTGTGCAAATAGCAAAAACGAGTGAAAAACACACAGAATATAAAACATCAAACCACAGAGTCCTTGAAACAGTCTAGGAATGTTCAGTCTAGTTCAGGTCAGTTCAATATAGCGCAGTGTCATTTGTTGTCTGCAGGCCACAAAGCCAGTCCACTGCAATCAAAATTACACAAAATAGCAACAAAAAAGGAGCAACTAGATATGAGAAATACATTAACACGAACTGCAGAGTCCAATCTACAAACTGTGTCAATTAAACGTTGCCCAAGCCCCAAGACTCCAGCAGAAGTGATCTAGAGGGAGAGAAAGCCCAGTTAAATGCAGTAACCTTCTTATGACAGCAGTGAGTGAGAGGGAGTGAGAAGGAGCGAGAGAGAGAGAGAGAGAGAGAGAGAGATAGGTCAAACAAGGTCAGAGGGCATTGAACACCTGATGGCCTTCCGCTCTCATCTTTGTTGATTTCAATCGGTGAGAAATGGAGTAGATCATGGGCTCGCACCCATCTCTAGGCTGCACAATCCACTCCAAACCTCACCGAACTCCCTCAGAGACAGCAAAACACCAGATAGCTTATAGCCAGGGAAAGAGACTGTGGCAACCTAATTTACAACATGTCCTTCATGTGCTCACTCCTCACCCTCCTGTGCTCCAGAGAAATAAAGTCCCAGCCTGTCTAGCATCTCCTGATAACTCAAACCCTTAAGTCCCAGTTACATCCTGATGAACCTTTCCTGATTCCGATTCAGATTCAGATTCAGATTTATTTATCAGATGTACATTGAAACAAAGTGAAATGAGTCATAAAGTCATAGAAAAGTGCAGCACTGAAGCAGGGTCTATATCCCCTCTAGTTCATGCTGAAACCATTTAAATTGCCTACTCCATTGACCTGCACAGGGAACATAGCCCTCCATACCCCTACCATCCATGTGCCTATCCAAACTTCACTTAAACATTGAAATCAAGCTCACATGCACCACTTGTGCTGGCAGCTCATTCCACACTCACACAACCCTCTGAGTGAAGTTTCTCCTCATGTTCCCCTTAAACTTTTCACCTTTCATCTTTAACCCATGACCTCTGGTTGTAGTCCCACCCAACCTCAGTGGAGAAAGCCTGCTTGCGTTTAGCCTATCTATACCCCTCATAATTTTGTATACCTCTATCAAATCTCCTCTCAATATTCATGTTCTAAGGAATAAATTCCTGATCTATTCAATCTTTCCTTATAACTTAGGTCCACCAAACCTGGCAACAACCTTGTAAATTTTCTCTACACTCTTTCAACCTTGTTTATATCTTTACTGTAGATAGGTGACCAAATCTGCACATAATACTCCAAATTATGCCTCACCAACTTCAACATAACATCCCATCTCCTGTACTCAATACTTTGATTTATGAAGGCCAATGTGGCAAAAGTTTTCTTTGTGTCCCTATCTACCTGTGATGCCACTTCCAATGAATTATGGATCTGTATTCCCAGATCCTTTTGTTCTACTGCACTTCTCAGTACCCTGCTGTTCAATGTGTAGGACCTACCCTGGTTGGTCCTACTGAAGTGCAACACCTTGCACTTGTCTGCATTAAATTCCATCTGCCATTTTCAGCCCATTTTCCCAGCTGATCCCGATCCCTCTGCAACCCATGATAGCCTTCCTTACTGCCTACTACATCCCAATTTTGGTGTCCAGTTAACCACATTGTTATCCAGATCTTTGATCCAGATGACAAACAACAAAGGACCCAGCACTGATCCCTGTGGCACACCAGTAGTCACAGACCTCCAGTCATTGACTACCACTCTCTGGCTTCTCCCACAAAGTCAATTTACTACCTCCTCTTGAATGTTGAGTGACTGAACCTTCTTGACCAACTTCCCATGTGGGATCTTTTCAAATGCCTTACTGAAGTCCATGTAGACAACATCCACTGCCTTGCCTTCATGCATTTTCCTGGTAACTTCCTCAAAAAGCTCTAGAAGTTTGGTTAGACATGGCCTACCATGCACGAAACTATGCTGACTACCCTTAATCCATCCATGCCTATCCAAATATTTATATATCCGGTCCTTAGAATACCTACCAATAACTTCCCCACAACTGACGTCAGGCTCACCAGCCTACAATCTCCTGGTTTATGTTCAGCCCCTTTCTTAAACAGCGGAACAAAATTGACTAACCTCCAATCCTCTGACAGCTCTCCTGTTGTTAAGGATGGTTTAAAGATCTCTTCTAGGATCCCGGCCATTTCTGCACTTCCCTTCCGTAGGTCTGAGGGAACACCTTGTCAGGCCCGTTTGCTTCAACAACCAAGGGGCAGGCTGCAAGTGTTGCCACACATTCTGGTGCCAACATAGCGTGCCCACAGTGCTCAGCAGAACAACACAGAACACGAGCGACAAAACAACAGAAAATCAAGTACTTTTGCCTCCCTCAAACAGTCCTCAAACTCCATGAAAGGTCGTCAGGCCTCCAGTCTCCAGGCTTCAGCCATTTAGCCTTGACTTGCAGACAACCAATCCCATTCCACCTTAATGACAGCTTTCCTACAGCGTAGTGACCAGAACTGCATGCAAAATACTTCAGGTGTGGTCCCACCTACTCTATAGGGGTCAGAGGGGTTGGGCAGCAGTATAAATAGAAGACCTGGTAGGTGCTAAAGAAAGACACAACAGGATAAAGGATCCCTACGGTGTATGGACAATCCTTTCTCTTATCAAGATTGAAAACTGAAGTTAGGTTTATTGTCATATGCACATGTATGCCTCAGTGCAATAAAAACTTATCGCAGCAGCATCACCGACACTTAGCATTATAAAAGCAAGGTTCATATGAAAATAAAACTTCTACACAATTTTTACAAGAAAACACAATTGGATCAAAAAAAGAGTCAATTTTAGTGCAGTGTCTCCATTAAAAATTCACTAACCAGAACAAAAGAGATTGAGGTTAGACCTCACTTGGAGTACAGTATAGTGTTCAGTTCTGGGTCACCTCATTATAGGAAGGATGTGGAAGCACTGGAGAGGGTCCAGAAGAGAATTACTGTACCAGGATGCTGCTGGATTGGAGAGCATGACTTCAAAAGTGAAGTTGAGTGAGTTGGAGCTCTGCTCTAGAGAGAAGGAAGATGAGAGAATTGATAGAGGTGTCCAAGATGATGAGAGGCATAGATCCTGTGGATAGCCTAATTCTTTTTCCTGGGGTGGAAATGCCTAACATGAGGGGACAGAACTTTAAGGAAATTGGAAGAAAGTGTAGGGTGGAGGTCACAGGCAAATTTTTACACAGAGAGTAATGAATGTGTGGAATGCCTTGCCAGGAGAGGTGGTAGAGCTGGATACATTAGCGACATTTAAGAAACTCTTAAATGGCACATGGATTCTAAAAAAAAAATTGGGGTTAATATAGGAGAGAAGGATTAGATTGACCTCAGAGTAGGTTAAAAGGTCGGCACAACACTGTGGACTCAAGAGTCGCTATTGTGCTGTAAAACACTATATAGCGTCATACCATACTGTATAGTTCTATATTCTTATAGAGGGCTGTATGATAATGATCGGCCTACATAGAATTCACACAGGGAAAGGGAACCAAAGACTAGCGGGTATAGATTCAAGCTGAGAGGAGGAAGATTTTAAAACGAACCCGAAGGGCAACTTCATCATACGGAAGGCGGATGTGCACAAGCAACAAGCTGCAAGAGAACGTAGCTGAGTCCGGTATAATATCGACACTTAAAAAGGCATTTGGATAAGTCTATGGATAGGAAAGTTCTAGAACTGGGGTTCCCAACCTTGCTTAATGGTATTGGTCCATGGCATAAAAGGGTTGGGAATCCGTGGATATGACCGAAGGATATGGGCCAAACGCTGGAAAATGAGACCAGTTTAGGTGGGTACCTTGGCCGGCATGGACGAGTTGGGCCGAAGGGCCTGTTTCCGTGCTGTTTAATCCATGGCTGTGTTAGGCATAACAACACCAAGAGCGCGGTTCCCGACCTCATCTACTCCCAACCTCCGCCAACTACAGGTTCATATTCCGACAGGCTACAAGAATCGCTAGATGTTAGACTGCAGAGTCCGCCGTTTCCTGCGTGCTTATGCTCGCAGAGCACCTTCAGTTGCACAGTACCATGTGGGTGGGGGTGGGAGGGGAGAGGGGGACGATTTTCTGTTTCAGTCGGGATAATATGCAGTTATACAGTCGGTGGGAATCTCGCCCACTGACACACCGTAGGAAATCGGTACTTCACCATCGCCAGTGTGCAGGGCGGCTCAGGACTTCGCGCCCTTGCGAACAAGAACTGAGGCGCCCCTGCGTATTGACTCCCGTTATTAATGCCAGGACTGCCTATTTTATATGCTATAAGAGTGACAGAACATTTCATTGACACACATCCACCCGTCTTGCCGCTTACACTCAAAGCAGTGACCTTTAAAATTGCGTTATTCTAAAATGTGAAGAATTTAGCGCAATTCCCTGCAATTTTTGTTATAAAGAGGTCACACACCCCACTTTAAAGCTGCCACCTCGCCACAGAGAGCAGGCGCCTGAGCCCTATAGGATCCTCCAGGGAACTGCACCATACCCCAGGTGTGAAGTTCGCCGCTAGTTCAGCAAAGAGTTAAAAACGTTGGGATTGGATTACAGTTAAGGACCATGATAGGATTACCGTGAGCATTGGACAAACCGTTTCACGCAAGAATGGCGAATACTGAAGCTACACTCATCAGTCCGCACTCGCCACCCTGAGTGTTGGGCTGGGGAACGTTTTCCGTGCATACAAATTGTCACAGCCGGGGAGATTGGCTCCCCGTCCCGACCCAGGCTCGTCCCCTGCCTCCTGGGGAGAATTGTCTCCGCAGGGAGGCCAGAATCCCCCGCTTCCTCATTCACTCTGAGGAAGGTTGATTGATTCAGTCGACCCTGGGCAGGTTGGGGAACTTCGAGGTGGATTTAAGGGGAGTTCGTAGCGACCGTGCCACCCGAGACGTCAGCGTTTAACTTGTCTGCAAAGTGCTTGCACAGCCGGCGAGCTTTGTAAGGTGGTGGTTTGCACTGAGGGTAAGTCAGGCTTTGGTTAATCGGGAATAGGGCGAACAATTCGCTTGCTGAATGTCTGCTTTACGCGAAGTTATTTTATGCAAAGAATTTTCTATTTGTCTTTCAATATGGAAATCGGTGATATTGGTTCCCGGTGAACGGGTCGCGCCGATAGAAAGGAAGTTATAGTCGGGTCCAACGCTGTGTGTACTGGTGATTGGTGTAAAATGCGAGTCACCGGCGTACTGCTAATGTAACCCAACCTGCCCGAGGCTAGTGCCAAGCCAAAGCTACCGCTGTACAGTTACAGACCCACACTGATATCACATGCACCCACTGGCAGTTCCAGCTCTCAACATTTCAAGTGCTGGAGCGATGTTCCTGGACGGGGCTGTCTGAGTGTTGTGTCCCGCCGAACACCTCGGTTTCAATGTTTGTTCTGCACTTCGGTGTGGCTGATAGCACCCTCCCCGGCTCTGTGAAGAGCGATCATTAGTCATCAGCCTTTAACTCTGGAGAATTTTAATATCAATGTATTAAAATGCACTCTTCCCACTGTGGAGGTTAGGGCAATTTGGTGTGTTGCGCGATCTCGGGCTTTTCTCTTTGCAGTGAAGGAGGATAAGTGGTGACTTGGTAGACGTGTACAAGAGGTTTAGATCGAGTGGAGAGCCGGAGACTTTTTTCCCAGGACGGAAATGGCTAATACGAGGGAGCAGTTTTAAGGCGGTTGAAGGGAAGTATAGCGAGGATGTCAGAGGTAAGTTTTTTTCCCCCCACACAGATTGGTGGGTGCGTGGAACGCCCTGCCGGGGGCAGAAACATTGGGGGCATTTAAGAACTCTTAGATAAGTACATGGATGATAGAAAAATGGAGAGCTACGTAGGAGGGAAGGGTTAGATTGACCTTAGAGTAGGTTGAAGGGTCGGCATAACATCGCTGGGCCGAAAGGCCAGCCCTGTGCTGTATTGTTCTATCCTCTATGTTCAATTGAATTTGGCGTTTGCCCGGAAGGCTCGGAAGTTTAGTTTTAATACAAATCGCCACTAGAAGGCTCTCAAAAGAAAAATAATTTTTAGAATTTTCGGTCCCACCAGCGAAGACTATTGCAATAGCATGTACACAATGAATATAAAGAGTTGTACACAACAGCCACAGGGCTCTTAATGTCGACGACTGAATTTGGTTTTAGAATATTATGTACTGCCTCTTCACCAGTAATTCACTGAATTAGATTCCAGCTGTTTCAACGTGGCGGGGCACTATGACCGCGAGTCCGTTGTTTCACTGTAATCTCAGTTCTATTGCGTTGTCATGTATGTGTTGTATATTGTCTGTAGGGTTGATATGTTAGCATCCTGATTTTAAAATTCCCATCCATATTTCCCAATATCTCCGAACCCATAGCCCGTGTGATCTCATTCAGCCTCGCACCTGCTGATCCCCGTAGCACTACACCTGATCTCCAGCGTACTCCTCCTAATCTCTGTAGTCCTCCTCCAGCTCTCTGTAGTCCCTTTCCGGATTTCTGTAGTCTTCTCCAGATCCCCGCGGTCCGCCCTCTGGATCCTTGAGTTACTCTCTGGATCCCTGTAGTCCTCTATGGGTCTCTGTCACCGCTTCCATTTCTCTGTTGTCGTCCCCCCCCCCCCCATGCCTGTAGCAACCTCCAGATCTCTGTAGTTCCATCCAGATCCGTGCTGACCAAGTTATCCATCCCAGCAAGTCTCATGGACCTGCATTTGGCCCATATCCCTGCATCTGTCCCTTTTCTAGCACAGAAGCGATGGGCCAAATGGTTTCCTCTGTGCCATACTCTTCTATGATTCCATTTCTTAACTCTTATTTTCTATAATCATAGTAATATTCTATTCAAATTCCTTTTGGCAGCTCAAGGGGAATTTGAAAGTAATGCCTTTAGGTAACCAAAGATTGTTCAAGTAATAACTATTTGTAATAATATTGTGTATAGATGTTCCCTTGAAGGAACACATTTATAGTAAAAAAAAAGTGGTTTATTTAATAACATTTTATGATCATACAGGTAAATGGCAACATCAGATTACTTTCTTACCATTTTTCTGATTTACCTCATGGCCGACAAGGAGGAACTGCAAGACAATCTGTAAAGTCTTCAAGCTGGTTTCTCTAAGAATGAACCAATCACCTGCTCTGTGTTTGGGTGTTACCGCCCTGTGACTTCAGTCAGGCCTCCTGGGTGGAAGTGCAAAAGGATCATTCAGGATCACTTTTTGAATCCACATCTGTGGAATTCGTTGCCACAGATGACTGTGGAGGCCAAGTCATTGGGTATATTTAAAGTGGAGGTTGATAGGTTCTTGGTTAGCAAAGGCATCAAAGGTTATCGAGAGAAGGCAGGAGAACAGGGTTGAGAGGATAGTAAATCAGCCATGATGGAACAGTGGAACAGACTCAGTGGGCTGAATGGCCTAATTCTGGTCCTATGTCTTATGGTGAGACTGAATGGGACGAAACCTGGTGCAGGAGTTGTAAGCAGAATACCAAAATCATCGGTGGAGAGGGTCAGCATTTAAATTTCTCGGTGTTAATATTTCAGAGGATCTGTGCTGGGCCCAGCAGGGAAGTGCAATTACGAATAAAGCACGGCCAGCACCTCTACTTCCTGAGAAGTTCGTGAAGATTTGGACTGACTTCTAAAACTTTGATGAACTTCTTTTGGTGTGCAGTGAAGAGTATATTGACTGGTTGCATCACAGCCTGGTATGGAAACACCAATAACCTTGAAGGGAAAATCCTACAAAAAGTAGAGGATATGGCCCAGTCCATCGTGGGTAAAGTCGTCCCCACCATTGAGCACATCTATACAGATCACCATTGCAGGAAAGCAGCATCCATTATCCAGGACACTCACCACCCATGTCATGTTCCCTTTCCACTGCTGGCATCAGAAAAGTGGTACAGGAGCCTCAGGACCCAACACCACCAGGTTCGGAAACAGTCATTACCCCCTTAACCATCAGGCTCTGAAACCAGTGGGGATAACTTCACTCGCCTCATCACTGAACTGTTCCCACAACCTATGGACTCATTTCCAAGGACTCATCATCTCACTTTCTTGATATTTATTGCTTAGTTATTCATTATTATTATTTGCACAGTGTGCGCACATTGGTTATTTGTGTGTCCTGTTGGGTGTGGTCTTTCATTGATTCTGTTTTGGTTCATATATGGTGACATATATGTACTTGGAGAATAAATTTACCTTGGACTTTGAAAAGGAGGTCTGTGGCATGTAAATATTGAGGGGAATGAGTCACACTGATCACCATGCTGGTGTGGGTGGAGCCCAAACAGGAAACTTCGTCTGAACATAAGCTCAGGTCTGGATGGGGGTATAGTGGAATCAGTTCTTTCAGTGCGAACAGAATGCGAGTTTGATTTACAATCAACAGTGCTATTTTGCTGTTCAACTCCCTTAAACTCTCCAGTGCAGCAACAGCTAGAACCCACCAAGCAGGTCCACATGTCCAAATCCAAATTAACACCCAATGTTGGGCATCTCTGTGTCTCTCGTATTCTGAGACTGATGTCTACTTCTGAACCATAGTTTGGAGTATGGATGATTGGTGAAGAAGTCTTGTGGTGAGCAAAAAACATCTGCTACAGTATTCTAGAGACATACAACTTGGAGCAACTTTCAAAGCTACCAACAGCTCTGGGAATCATTGCAGCTATCAAAGGATAACAACTAGTAGCTACAAGGTGAATAGGATCAAAGATGAATGATCAACTTTAGAACATAGAATATAGAACACTACAGCACAGTACAGGCCCCTTGGCCCACAACGTTGTCCCAACTTTTTAATCTATTCTAAGATCAATCTAATCCTTTCCTCCTCCATTTTTCTATATCGTTGCTTCAGTTTGTTTGCCATATACTGTTCCATATACAGTGGATTCCGTTTAATTGGGACACATCATGATCAGTACCTTTTGGCCCAATTAAGCGGCTGTCCCAATTAGCCAAAGTTTCATGCAACTAGTTAAAAAGATATAAAGAAGACAAATTACCATTTAATTGAATAACAAATTATGCTCTTAAAAGCTATTACAGTTCCATAAAACTGTATTATTTCCTAATAGTAATCGACAGAGGAATTCATCCAGTGTATTCTGCCGATTAACTACAAGCGAACAAAATCAGCATACACTTCGTTCATACAACCCTTTTGATGAATGCATCCCCCAAATCATCTTCTCCATTGTAACATTCAAGATGATTGTCTATACCTTCAAATTCTTCATAGTGTCTGACTTATTGAACTAAAAGTGACCTGAATTGTCTTATTGTTTATTACTCGCCAACTATGAGTGACAAAAATTGCTGCTTTTGAACACAAACACACAAATGACGCTTTTTAAAATTTATTTGCTCTAAGCTCTGGTGTAACAACCTCAGGACGTACACTCGACTGATGCTAGATAGAAAACGCTTGGCAACAGTCTGCTGATCCACTTAAGTGGCAGAGTGTCCCAAATAAATGAAGGAAACTCTGACTATTTCCTCGATTTATTTTTGTTCTTTAAGAGTTGTCCCAAATAAGCAGTGCCCCGATTAACTGATAGCCTAATTAACTGTATTAAGAATTTGCTGTGGTGTGTTGGTCAGAGGATGATATGCAACAAAAAAAAGAACAACATTCAACAATTACAAAGAATAAAAAAAATATATAAAGTTAGTGGTTAAAGAATGGATATGGAATATGGGACTCCTCTGTTTTCATGGATGTTTGCGAAGAAAAAGAATTTCAGGATGTATATTGTATACAATTCTCGGATATTAAATGTACCTATTGAAACCTTTTGAAATCGTGCATAATTACAAAACTACCAGAATGTATTTACAATGTAAACAGCATTATAAGAAGTATTTTAAAGTGTTTTCAGTGCAGTACAGTGATGGAGATAATGGACAGAGGGGGGTGGTTGGTGGCGCTAACTGGAATGGTTGAATTCCACCCCCCCTCATCTATTACCGCCATGCTTAGTGGGTGCTCGCTGTTGCTGCTCAGTGAGTTTATGAGGACTGAACGCCAATTGGTTGTATTAATAATAAGTCAACTTTTCATGCAATTTGGACAGAGGGGATTGATCCCACACCCCACCTCCATCCCCCCCAACTTGATTTTATGTTCAGCCTGAGTTCACGTACAGGCTAATTCCCATACCAGCGTGGACTTCGGTGGGACAACCCCGGCACACCCCCCCCCACAATGTGTACATGCCACAAAAATCTCATTTTGGCAGTTCTCGGTACCACTGCAGCACCAGGTATCGCCCCCATTCGATCTCACCTTTTGGGTTCAGCAACTGTGATCCGGATCCCCTTCTCCACCCAGCAGGCCAGGCCGAAGGTCACAAGGTGGTGACATCCGCACACGGAGCAGCTAATTGGTTCACTCTGAGAGAAACCAGCTTGATGCTCTTGCATTACTCCTGGCCTGCCTGGCTTCCTGTCAGAAAAATGATGAAAAATATTATCTGATGCTCTCATTTACTGGTATGATAATAAAACATTATTAAACAAATCACTTCTTTAAAGTGTGTTCCTTAGAGGGAACATCATGAATGATATTATTGCCAATCGCTATTATTTGAATCATCTTTTGATTCTAAGAGTTTCTTCCAAATTCCCCTAGAGGTACCAAAAGCAATTTTATTTGAATATTATTATGGGTGTAAATCATTCTAGTACGACACAAAAAGAAAATGTTTGGTCCATTGAGTCAGTGTTAACTCCTATGAAGAGCAACTTGCTTCTCAGGTCTTATATCATGAATTAGAACACAGATCATAGAACACCACAGCAAAGTTTAGTCCCTTCGGCCCATGATGTTGTGCTGACTCGTTAACCTAGTTTAAGATCAATCTAACCCTTCCCTCCCACAGGATTGTACTCCTGTAAATCCAGCTTCTTTTGAACACAACCATCAAATCTCTCCCATAAGACTATCCATTTCAAATCCTAATTACTTAATAGGAGAATATATTCCTGGTTCTTTGGACAATCACCTTTTAATCTCTGCTCTCTCATTATCAGCCTTTCAATCGCTGGAAGCAGCTTCCGTTGAAACAGCTCATGTTTAGAAACACCTTTATTAAATCTCCTCTCTTGGCTCCCTTTCTCTAAAGAGGATCTACAAAATTAAAGATTTTTGAAATTGGTAAATTGGTTTGTTATTGTGACATGTACAGTGAAAAACTTGTTTTGCATGCCATCCATGCAGATCAATTCCTTCTTACAGCAGTGTATTTTAGTAGTACAAAGAACAGAACATAGAATGAAGTATCACAGAGAAAATGCAGTGTTGGCAGACAATATGGTGCAAGGCCATAATGAGGTAGATTGTGGGGTAAAGAGTTCATTTTCACCCCAGTGCCATTCAATGAAATCTTTTCTCTATATCCTCCAAAACAGTAATATCCTTCCCAATGTGTGGGTGCAGGAATGAGCACAATGCTCCAGCTGAGGTCAGATTTGTGTTTTATATAGGCATAGCATAGATGCCCCTTTCTGTTCATTTACTATAAGCTTTATTTGTTGCTTCTTGTATCATTTTCAGAACATGCACGAAACATCCCAAGACTTCTCCATTTTTGCACCCATTTAAAAAATGCAGTACATGGATATACATGAAGGAGATTCGGAATTTCAGGCAAAGTGAGGATTATGGAATAAACTTGTGGAGGTTAGTTCCAGTAACTGGGATTACAATGCATGGAAACAGGCCCTTATGCCCAACTTTCCCATTCAGACCTAGGTGTCCACATTTGCTCCCCTATTTGTCTGTGTTTGGCCCAGATCCCCCTAAATCTTTCTTATCCATATACTTATCAAAATATCTTTTAAATAGCAATGTTGTATACACTCCTACACTTTGCATACCTCCTGGACCTAAATAAAGTCAACTACTGAGGAAACTACTTTGCTGAGGTACGTGTATGGACTTCTCCTGCTTTAGGCCATCCACTTCAAGGTACAATGTGTTGTGTGTTCAGAGATGCTCTTCTGCACACCACTGTTATAACATGTGGTTATTTGAGTTACTGTTGAATTCCTGTCAGCTTGAACCAGTCTGGCCGTTCTCCTCTGGCCTCTCCCATCAACAAGTTGTTTTTGCCCACAGAACTGCCACTCACTGAATGTTTTTAGTTTTTCGCATCATTCTTTGCAAACTCTAGAGACTGCTGTGCATGAAAGTCCCAGGAGATCAGCAGTTTCTGAGATACTCAAACCATCCCATCTGCCATCAACAATCATTCTATCGTCAGTCACTTAGATCACATTTCTTCCCCATTCTGATGTTGGTTCTGAACAACTGAACCCCTTAACCATATCTGCATGCTTTTATGCATTGAGTTGCTGCCCCGTGATTGGTTGATTAGATATTTGCATGAACAGATATGGTGGCCATTGAACGTACTTTGGCAATATCAATTTTCCCCTCCTCCTCCACTCAGTATTTGGAGCTCAATGGAATACTCATGACTAATTCTCACAATTCTTCTTAAATATTTTCATTGGTTTGGACCACAAGGCAATAATAAACCGATCCCAATGGAAGTGAAGTTTTTCAGATAAGTTGACCATCTAACTAATGGTGACCATAAACCGTTAAAAACCCATACATTTTGGCAATGTTCTTCAGGGAAGGAAACCTTTCATCCACAACCAGTCTGGCCTATATGTCACTCCAGTTCCACTGATGTAGGTGATTCTGAGCTGCCTCTTATCTGAGGGTTTGACAACTGTTCACTTTGCCTGTGATGTTCACATCCTGTGAAGGGAGAAAATCTCTCCTCCTTCCCTTTCGTCCATGGTTCAGTCTCTTTTCCTATCAGATTTCTCATCCTCTGTCCTTAATGTTTCTACCTATCATCTCCCAGCTTTTCACCTCGTTCCCCATCCCCTACCCACCTACAGCCCCCCCTCACCTGCTTTCATCTATTATTTGCAGCTTGTACTCCTTCCCTTCCCCCCACCTTCTAATTCTGGCGTCTTCCCCCTTCCTTTCCAGTCCTGATGAAGGGTCTCGTCCTGAAACATCGCTGCTCATTCATCTCCACAGATGCTGCCTAACCCGCTGAATTCATCCAGCATTTTGTGTGTGTTGCTCAGGACAGATTAAAGTTTAGGGAGACACAGAAGACTGCAGGTGCTGGGGTTCTGAGCAAAAAAATACTACTGTAGGAACTCAGCAGGTAGAGACAAAGAGATAGTTGACATTTTGGGTGGTTCCTAGAATGACAGGGTGGAGATAAGTCCCTACCAAAGGAGGTGTAAGGCACTCCTTTCCTCTGCTAGCTTGCAGATCCCCCTCAGGCAAGGTGTAGCACCTACTTATTCGCCCAATCAGTCACATGAAGCCATCGGAGCAGGTGGTGGATGGTCGTACGAGCAGCTGGTGCATATCACAAGTCCTGGTTACGTGACCACTGAGGCCAGGCAGACAATCTCTGAAAGCATTGATAACAGCTGGGGTCAACTGTCTTGTAAAGACACTGTCCAGAAGATGGCAATGGGAAACCACTTCTGAAGAAATATTTGCCAAGCACAGTCATGGTCATGGGAAGACCATGATCGCCCACGTCATACGACATGGCACAAAATGAATGAATGATAAAGTTCCGCATGGATACAGGAGATTGGTGTCAGAGGAGGTTGGAAACAAAGACTACCGTACCTAGGCAATGAAAAGGCAGGTGTAGCAAGGGTCCATGGGAGTGCCCATGGCTGCACCTTTGATATGTAGTAAATAGAAGGAACCAAGGGTTTAGGATTCAAGTTTGCTTGTCACACTTACATGGAAATGTACGGTGAATTGGATCGTTTGTGTGAACAACAACACACCTAAGGATGTGATGAGGGCAACCCGCAACTGTCGCCCCATGTTGCAGTGCCAACATAGCCTGCTCACAGCAACACACGCAAAATGCTGGAGGAACTCAGCAGGCCAGGCTGCATCTATGGAGAAGAGTACACAGTCGACGTTTCGGGCCCAGACCCTTCATCAGGATCATGGGCTCATAATGCTCAGCAGAACCACACAGAACACAAGATCAACAAACCATCAACAGCAAAATAAGCCCAGTGCCGCCCTCCCACCTGCACACATACAGTACAGGCAGCCCACCTTCCGCCTTCCACCTCCAGTGGACTCGGCATCAGGTACTGGGCTTCAGTCTCCCCACTGGACTTGCAGAGACTTTCAGTCTCAGGGCTTTGGACATTCGGCTTTGACATCTGTACTTCTGATCAACCTCCCCCCGCCCCCCAGGCCTCAATCCTCGGCATCGAGTCTAGGACACACGGATAACCGAGCACAAGGCCCCAGATTCTGGACCCTGAACACTGGGCCTCAAACTCCAGTCTCACCGATTTATGAATCCAGGGAATATAGGAACAAGGAGTGGTTCAGGATGGGAACAAGTTTGGCCAGATGGAGGAGAGTGTTAACAGAAGGAAGCTGGTTGGGTTAAGGCTTAGGAGAGATTTGAGATACAACTATTCCATTGCTTTCGGCATCAACTGATGTTAAAACGTCAGTGTGAATTTGGAGTCACCATGACTTGCAGAATGAGACTTCCATTTCCTAAAAACCATAAGACATAGGAGCAGAATTATGCTATTTGGCCCATCAAGTCTGCTCCACCATTTCATCATGGCTGATTTAATAATCCTTTCAAATTTCTTTACTGCTAACCACCCCGCTCTGGTCTTCTGCCTGCTCTGGATCTCTTTATTGCTAACTGCCAACGGGACATCAACCGTCTCGATTTCACCACACCTTGTTCCCATTCCAACCTCACTCCTTCCGAATGCTCTGCTCTCCACTCCCTCCACACTAATCCTAACCTTACTATGAAACCGGCTGATAAGGGGGGTGCTGTTGTAGTCTGGCGTACTGACCTCTACCTTGCCGAGGCACAGCGTCAACTCGCAGATACCTCCTCTTATTTACCCCTCGATCATGACACCACTAAAGAGCACCAGGCCATTGTCTCCCACACCATCACCAACTTTATCAGCTCAGGGGATCTCCCATCCACTGCTACCAACCTTATAGTTCCCACACCTCGCACTTCCCGTTTCTACCTCCTACCCAAGATCCACAAACCTGCTTGCCCAGGTAGACTGATTGTCTCAGCTTGCTCCTGCCCCACCGAGCTTATTTCTACATACCTCGACACTGTTTTATCCCCCCTTGTTCAATCCCTTCCCACCTATGTTCTTGACATTTCTCATGCTCTGAATCTTTTCAAAGATTTTAAGTTCCCTGGCTTCCACCGCTTTATTTTCACCGTGGATGTTCAGTCCCTATATACCTCCATACCCCACCAGGAAGGTCTCAAAGCTCTCCACTTCTTTTTGGATTCCGGACCTAATCAGTTCCTCTCTACCACCACTCTGCTCCGTCTAGCGGAGTTAGTCCTCACTCTTAACAATTTCTCCTTTGGCTCCTCCTACTTCCTCCAAACTAAAGGTGTAGCTATGGGCACCCCTATGGGTCCCACCCATGCCTGCCTTTTTGTTGGCTTTGTGGAACAATCCATGTTCCAAGCCTATACTGGTATCTGTCCCCCTCTTTTCCTTCGCTACATCGACGACTGCATTGGCGCTGTTTCCTGCATGCATGCTGAGCTCGTTGACTTCATTAACTTTGCCTCCAACTTTCACCCTGCCCTCAAGTTTACCTGGTCCATTTCTGACACCTCCCTCCCCTTTCTAGATCTCTCTGTCTCTATCTCTGGAGACAGCTTATCTACTGATGTCTACTATAAGCCTACGGACTCTCACAGCTGCGTGGACTATTCCTCTTCCCACCCTGTCTCTTACAAAAATGCCATCCCCTTCTCGTAATTCCTCTGTCTCCGCCACATCTGCTCTCAGGATGTGGCTTTTCATTCCAGGACGAGGGAGATGTCTTCCTTTTTTAAAGAAAGGGGCTTCCCTTCCTGCACCATCAACTCTGCTCTCAAACGGATCTCTCCCATTTCAAGCACATCTGCTCTCACCCCATCCTCCTGCCACCCCACCAGGGATAGGGTTCCCCTTGTCCTTACCTACCACCCCCCCCAGACTCCAGGTTCAACATATAATTCTCCGTAACTTCCGCCACCTCCAACGGGATCCCACCACCAAGCACATCTTTCTCTCCCCTTCCCCTTCTGCTTTCTGCAGGGATCACTCCCTATGCGACTCCCTCGTCCATTCGTCCTCCCCCATCCCTTACCACCGATCTCCCTCCTGGCACTTATCCTTGTAAGCGGAACAAGTGCTACACATGCCCTTACACTTCCTTCCTCACCACCATTCAGGGCCCCAGACAGTCCCTCCAGGTGAGGCGACACTTCACCTGTGAGTCGGCTGGGGTGATGTACTGCGTCCGGTGCTCCCAATGTGGCCTTTTATATATTGGCGAGACCCGACGCAGGCTGGGAGACCACTTTGCTGAACATCTACGCTCTGTCCGCCAGAGAAAGCAAGATCTCCCAGTGGCCACACATTTTAGTTCCATGTCCCATTCTC
The DNA here is from genome assembly GCF_963921235.1 of Mobula hypostoma. Lineage (NCBI taxonomy): Eukaryota > Metazoa > Chordata > Chondrichthyes > Myliobatiformes > Myliobatidae > Mobula > Mobula hypostoma. The sequence continues at coordinate 11,991,417 of NC_086107.1, forward strand.
ATTCTGATATGTCTATCCACGGTCTCCTCTACTGGCAAGATGAAGCCACACTCAGATTGGAGGAACAACACCTTATATTCCGTCTGGGTAGCCTCCAACCTGATGGCATGAACATCGACTTCTAACTTCCGCTAATGCCCCTCGTCCCCTTCACACCACATCCCTTATTTAATATATATATTTTTTTGCCCCCTTTGTTTTCTCTCTCCTTTTTCTCCTCTGTCCCTCTCACTATAACTCCTTGTCTGCTCTCCACCCTCTGGGCTCCCCTCCCCCCTTCTCTCTCTCCCCAGGCTTCCCGTTCCATTCCTCTCCCTTCTCCAGTCTGGTATCCCTTTTGCCAATCAATTTTCCAGCTCTTAGATCTACCCCTCCCCCTCCTGTCTTCTCCTATCATTTCGGATCACCCCCCCCCCCCCCACACTTTCAAATCTCTTACCATCTCTTCTTTCAGTTAGTCCTGACGAAGGGTCCCGGCTTGAAACGTTGACTGTACCTCTTCCTATAGATGCTGCCTGGCCTGCTGCATTCACCAGCACTTTTTGTGTGTGTTGCTTGAATTTCCAGCATCTGCAGATTTCCTCGTGTCTGCGCTTTCAAATCATTCTCCTGCTTTCTCCCTGTGACCTTTGATGCCCTTACTAATCAAGAACCTCCCCATCTGCTTTAAATATACCCAATGCTTTGTTCACCACAGGTGTCTGTGGCAATGAATTCCACAGATTCACCACTGCCTAGCTGAAAAAAATTCCTCTTCATCTCTGTTCTAAAGGGATATCCTTTTATTCTGATGCTGTGCACTCTAGTCCTCGTCTCCCCCACTATAGGAAACATCCTCTCGACGTCCACTCAATCTATGTCTTTTAATATCCCACAGGTATCAATGAAGCAAACAAATTACTTTCACTTTCCTCTGGGATTAACTACATTGCCACCCCACTCCCCCACTCCCCCACTCCCCCATCCCTGGATTATATGGTAATCGTATTTGTTGAACAGAGTGAAAATGCTTTGCACCTCCAATGTAAATGCACTCTTGATCTGCTGAAAAGCTCAAAGTAAGCCTTTAGATTGTGAAACTGAGCTTCTTTTTTTAAATTGGCGTGAAGAGGATTAAAGGCAGACATGTGCCAGGATTTGCGATGAAGAGCAGGCTAGATAATGTACATTTAAGCATATTATTAGCTTGAACAGAGAGTGCAGGCAGGAGTGCCATAATTAGTAGGCCCCAGGCAAGACTGGAGATTGGATTCAGGTTATTTCTGTCATTTGCTGATTGATTAATTGACTCCCAATGAGGCTGATCAATGCGGTGGCATTTGGTATTGTTTAAAATGAAACTCGATAAATGTCAGATAAGGAGAGGATTGGAGATAATTAACTCTTGGAAGAAAGCAGAACTAACAGAAGAGTGTCACATTAAGCTGCTGACTCAGGGTAACTGGTGGAAGAAGTTGTTTAGACTGGCATTGGAGAGGGTCCAGAGGGGGTTCATGAGAATGATTGCAGGAATGAAGGAGTAGCATTTGATGGCCTTTGACCTCTACTCACTGGAGTTTAGAAGAATGAGGGAGGATCTCACTGAATCCTATTAAATATTGAAGGGCTTTGATAGAATGGATGTTGAGATGATGTTTCCTATAGTGAGGGAGTCTAGGACCAGTGGGCACAGCCTCAGAATATGAGGACATCCCTTTAGAATGGATGAGGAGGAATTTCTTTAGCCTGAGTGTTGAATCTATGGAATTCATTGCCACAGACAGCTGTGGAGGCCAAGTCATTTGGTACATTTAAAGTAAAGGTTGATATGTTCTTGATTAGTAAGGGCATCAAAGGTTACAGGCAGTATGAAGGTGAGTGGGTGAGATGATAAACCCCCATAGTGGAATGGTGTAGAAGACTCGAAGGCCAAATGGCCTAATTCTACTCCTATGTCTTGCAGTGTTATGGTCTTATGGACTGAGTGTCTTTGCCTGAAATTTCTTCTGGGGTGAAAAATTTTACAGTGAATATAACAGGATGGAGATTGCAATGGAGTGAATGGATTTAATTGTTTTGTTCTGGGCTTCTCTAGCCTGTATTTTGCTTGTCTACACATACATGACCTCCTAATGAAATAGTCCTGTACGCTAGAACGCAAGAAGTAGGAGCAGGAGTTGGCCATCTGGTCCATTGAGCCTGCTCTGTCATTCTATAAGATCATGACTAATCTGGCTGTGAACTCAGCTCCACCCACCTGCCTTTTCCCCAAAACCTTTAATTCCATTGCTATACAAAAAATCTAACTAACTCAGCCTTAAATATATTCAATGAGGTAGTCCCTACTGTGTCCCTGGTCAGAATATTCCACTGATTCACCGAAGTTCAAAGTAAATTTGTTATCGAGGTATGTATATGTCACTATATATTACCTTGAGATTTGTTTTCCCCTTATCCTCATCCTAAATCAATTCCCCTGAACCTTGAGGCTACGTCCCCCAGTTCTAGTCTCACTTACCAATGGAAACAACTTTCCTGCCTCTGTCTGATCTGTTTTATAATTTAAATGTTTCTATCTGACCCCTCTCATTCTTTCTAATTCCAGTGAGTATAAGTGAGTATAGTCAGAGGTGACTCAATATCTCCCTACAGGTAAACTCCTCATCTCTGGAATCAATTTGGTGAACTTCCTCTACACCACTTCCAAAGGCAGGATATCTTCAAATGTCAGTGTGTTAAATTCTTGAGGAATAAATTCATAATAGCTGGACTGATGGAAGGTGACAGTAACTCAAATAACCACATGTTACAACTGTGATGCGCAGAAGAGCATCTCTGAACACACATCAAGTTGAACCTTGAAGCTGATGGGCTACAGCAGCAGAAGACAACAAGCATACACTTAGTGGCCACTTTATTAGGTACCTCCTCTATCTAATAAAGTGGCCACTGAGTGTATATTATACGGCACAAGAGCCTGCAATGCCATTCATTGGCTGAGTGATTGAGGGGCTCAACCACTTCTCTGCTCAATTCCCTGTCTATCTGGAGGACAAGAGGATAGATGTTACACCAGCTATAACAAATCCTGGTTAGATTATACTAGGAGAACAGGAAGCATTTCAGGGAGAGGATATACCGGCTTTAGAAAGATAACTGCAAGATCTAACAGAATGATATCTTCATTGTAAGGATTATGAGGGGGGGATTACACAGATTTGTGCTATCTATCTTGGAATGCAGAAAGTTGAACATAGAACAGTACAGCACAGGAATGGGTCTTTCAGCCCACAATAACTGTGCTGAACATGATACCAAATTGTATTAAACCTCTTCTGCCTGATCATGTCTATCCTCTGTCCTTCCGTTCCCTGTGCCTGTCTACAAATCTCTTAAATGTCACCATCACATCTGCTTTCACCACTACCTCTGACAATCCTGTTCTGGCAGCTTCTTCTCTCCTTTTTTTAAAAAAAAAACTTGCAGCACACATCTCCTTTAACATTTCCAGCTCTCACTTTAACTGCTTGTTCTGTAGTATTTGACATTTCTGCCCTTTCTATGTCTCTCATGATTTTATAAACTCCTATCACATTTCCCCTCCGAATCTGATGCTCAATAGAAAACAACCCAACTTGTCTGATGGAAGTTGTTACCCTCTTCATTATGAACCACTTCTGTATCTTTTCCAAAGCTTCCACATCCTTCTGGTAATGGGGTGACCAGAATTATATACAGTATTCCAACTGCAGCCTAACCAAAGTTTTATAGAACTACAACATGACTTAACATGATCCCTTTTTTAGATTAGATTATGAGGACACTCAGTCCTCGTTTATTGTCATTTAGAAATGCAAGCATTAAGAAATAATACAATGTTCCTCCAGTATGATATCACAAGGAACACAGGACATGCCAAGACTAAAACTGACAAAACCACATAATTATAACGTATAGTTACAACAGTGCAAAGTAATACTGTAATTTGATAAAGAGCAGACCATGGGCATGGTAAAAAAAAGTCTCAAAGTCCCGATAGCCTCATCATCTCACGCGGACGGTAGAAGGGAGAAACTCTCCCTGCCATGAACATCCAAGCGCCGCAAACTTGCCGATGCAGCACCATTGGAAGCACCCGACCGCAGCGAACTCTGAGTCCATCCGAAAACTTCAAGCCTTCGACTCCAAGCACCGAGCACCATCTCTGCCGAGTGCTTCGACCCCGCCCCGGCCGCCGAGCAACAAGCAAGGCCGATGACTTGGGGCCTTCCCCCTCGGAGATTCTGGATCACACAGTAGCAGTGGCAGCGAATCAGGCATTTCAGAAGTTTCACCAGATGTTCCTCCGTGCTCTCACGTCCATGTCCATCAAATCAGGATTGTGCACGGCACCCTACTTGACAAATAACAGACATCACCACCGGAGTGGCCGCTGTGAGCTGCGTCGCGCCGCCATCTTCTCCTCCCGCCTCTTTTATACTCATTTATACTTAATCCCTGAGCAACGAAGGCCATACATACTGGGTTCTGATGAAGCGTCTCAGCTTGAACGGTCGACTCTTCATTCCTCTCCATAAATGTTGGGAGGTGGGGTGGAGATACGTCTCTATCAAAGGAGGTGTAATGTGCACCTTCCCTCCACTAGCCTGCAGGTCACCCTTGGGCAAGGTGTAGCACCTGCTTAGACCCCTGATCAGGGTCACAGGAAGCCATGGGAGCAGGTGGTGGACGGTCGTATGAGCAGCCAGTGCATATCACAGGTCCTGGTTATGCGACCACTGACAACAGGCAGACAATCTTTGGAGAGTATTGATAATGGCTGGGATCACCCATCTTGTAAAGACACTGCCCAGAAGAAGGTAGTGCCAAACCACATCTGTAGAAAAATTTGCCAAGATCAATTAGGGTCAGAGACCATGATCACCCATGTCATACAACATGGCACATGGTGATGATGAAGACATTTTGCCTGGCCCAATGAGTTCCTCCAGCACTTTGTGTGCGTTTCTCAAGTATGCTGTATGAGAACTTTGAAAGACCAGGCAGCATGAGTGGCAAGAGAAAGATGTAACGTTTAAAAGTGGAGAAAGTGAAAGAAAAGGTGTTACAAACAAACAAGAGCAACACACACAAAATGCTGTAGTAACTCAGCAGGCCAGGCAGCATCTATGATGTTTTGGGCCAAAACCCTTTGGCAGGACTGGAGAAAAAAAGCTGAGGAGTAGTTTTGAAAGGAGGAGGGAAGGGAGAGAGAAACACACCAGGTAATAGGTGAAACCTGGAGGGGGAGATTGAAGTAAACAGCTGCAAAGTAAATTGGTGAAAGAGACAGAAAGGGGGAAGAAAGAAAGGGGGAAGGAGAAACAATAGAGGGAGGCAATGGGTGGGCAAGGAGACAAGGTGGGGGAGGAAAAGGGGATGGGAAATAATGAAGGGATGGAGGACATTAACGGAAGTTCAAGAAATTGATGTTTCATGTTGCTAAGAAAATGGCAGAGAGGGTGGAAGGGGAAAAATAGGAAGGGAGGGGACAGGATAGAACAAAATGAAAGGTCTCTGAGGACAGGAGAAATCAAATAATGAAAACAATGTTGGTACAAGACATCTTGACCATTATTTAGAATATTATTAAGATATATAGTAATATTATTTTCCTTTAGTAGGCATCTTTTCCCTTGATTTAGAAACTATTATTAAAATCCATAGTAATATAGTTTCCCTTTTTGAATAAGAAGTGCTTTATCAAAAGGTTTTAAAATATAAATGATGTTCTCTAGGTGGAATTTATAGCACAACATATTTGCTGACTCAGAAGTGAAGAATGAGCTTGTAGCAGTGAGTGCTCTGTTAGCAATATTTATATCACTGGCTGGAGGGAGCGTGTCTGAAGTGCACTACCATCATTCTGGCCTAACTCCCCACACGACCACACGACGAGTGATACGATAGAGAAGATACAGTCGAGAGTTGCAGGAACAATTCCTAGCTTCAGGAACCACAGACACATGCCGCCATGTGAACTCAGACTGGTGTGAATTGGGAGGTTCCCCATTCGTCGTCGGTGGCAAGTCCTGGGATCAGTCCTGAAGATGGAAGCCTGAAGTTCAATTGGAAGTCTGGAAGAGAGCCCTGAGTCTGTGAGACCACTGAGGAAAGTCGAAGCCCAATGTCTGTGAGTCCGTTAGAGGCGGGAGGTGACCTGTCTTGGGGTTGGAGGACTGTGAGTGTGAGGGGGTGTGCGGGAGGGAGGAATGGGATGTGCTTTGCTGTTGTTGATTTCTTGCTTGCATTCTGCGTTGTTCTGCTGAGCATCGTGGGCAGGCTACGCTGGCGCCGGAACGTGCGGCAATACTTGTGGGCTGCCCCCAGCACATCCCTCGGTTGTGTTAGTCGTTAACACAAACAACGCATTTTTCAGTAATTCAGAACAAAGTAATTTTATTATCCACACTGATTCAGGAGCCTGATGGTTGTGGGTAATAGCTGTTCCTGAACCTAGCGGTGTGGGACCTGAGGCTCCTCCTTCCCAATGGCAGAAGTGAGAAGAGAACTTGGCCTGGGTGGTGCTTCATGATGGATGCTGCTTTCTTGTGGCAGTGCTCCTCGTAGACATGCTCAATGCTGGTGAGTGCTTTCCTGGGCTGGGCTGGGCTGGGCTGGGTCCATCAATTTTTTTTGTAGGCTGTTCCAATCTTGGGCATCGGTATTTCAATGTAAATATGATAAATTTTAAAAAAGTATCTTTTAATGGGATGGGGTGAGCTCGTGGATGTTGTTTATTATTCTACCCATCTGTTGGTGTGTTGGTACAAGGCGCTGAAAAATATTTGTTATCCTCTTCTAGGACCTGGTAGCTGACGTGTAGGGCTTTTCCTTGGCCTTGTCTGCTTGGACAGGATACTAGCTGGCTTCTCACTAACAAACTTCTTCCACACACACACAACTGTGTGCGAAGTTAGTTTATTATCTGCAGCTTGTGGCGGGCACGATGGATAGAGGTGGCACAGTGACGCTGCTGGCTGAGATACTGCTCCCTCACAGTCCCAGAGACCTGGCTTCAACCCCACTGCCTGCATGGAGTTTGCATGTTCTCGCTCGCGTGGGCTTCGTTTGGGCGGCAGAGTTTATCCCCACATCCTAAAGCAGTACTGGTCAGTAGGTTAATTATATAGTAATCGAAAATCAATTGTCAGTTGCAAATTTCCCTTCATGTGTAGGTCCGGTGTAGAATCTTAGAGGAGTTGATAAGATTATAGGGAGAGTAAAGAAAGTGGGAATAATGTAGAACTTGGAACAGTACAGCTCAGTACAGGCCCTTTGGCCCACAATGTTGTGCTGACCCTTTAACAAACTCTAAGATAATTCTAATGCTAGTCTCCCACAAAGTCTTCCCTTTTTATTTCATCCATGTGCCTTTTTAAGAGTCTATTAAATGCCCATAATGTAGCTGCTTCTATTACCAACCCGTCAGTGTGTTCGACGCACCCACCGCTCTCTGTGTATGAAAATCACCTCTGACTTCCCCCATGTACTTCCCTCCAACCACCTTAAAATTATGCATTCCTGTCTTAGCCATTTCCACCCTGGGGACAAAGGTGCTGGCTGTGTGCTTTATCTAATTTCTATCAAATCACCTCTCATTCTCCTTTGTTCCAAAGAAAAAAGTCCTTGCTCACTCAGCTTTTCCTCATTAAGACATGCTATCGAATCCAGGCAGTATCCAGTGAAGCTTCTTATCACCCACTGTAAAACTTCCACAGGCCCACTGCCCAGTGTTAGGGCAGCTCACCAAAATGGGATGGCTGTTAAAATGCTGCTTATGGCAGTGGGCACCTAACTTCAGAGAGATCTACTGGGATAGTCCCAGAGAACGGAAGGAATACCGGAGCAGACCGATGGGCCAAATGCCTAATTCTGCTCCGATGTTTTACGGTCTATAGATGGGAATATAGAGCTGAGATTACAATCAGATCATCCATAAATTATTTAGTGGCTTACACCTGCTGCATAATTCATATGTTCCCTTCCGATCACCCATCACCTATTCCACCCTGAACCTTGCCCTGGTATAGTTGGACATGTGCCTTTGCTTTCCTGTCTTTGCCTACAGGTGTCAGTCATACATCGGTGACAACTGCTCTATATTCAACAGAGAGCAGAATTATGAAACCACAAGACCATTAGATACAGGAACAGAATTAGGCATTCAACCCATCAAGTCTGTTCTGCCATTCAATCTGCTGATTTTAATATTTTAACCATCTTCTCTCTGCAGCCCTTAACTCCCTCACCAATTAAGAACCTATCAATCTCTAGCTTAAATCCACCCAATGACTTGGTCCCCATTGCCTTCTGTAACAACAGATTCCACAGATTCACCACCCTCTGGCTGCAGAAATTCATCCTCATCACAGATTTAAAGGGAATCCTCTTTATTCTGAGGCTGTGCCTTTGGATTATAGACTCTCCTACTAATGGAAACTTCCTCTGCATATCCACCCATTCCAGGCCTTCCAGTATCCAGTAGGGTTCAATGAAAACCAACCCCCCCCCACCCGTCTCATCCCACTGAACTCCAGTGAATGCAGGCGAAGAGACATCAGATGCTCTTGTATGTTAAGCACAGAGAAATCTTCCTAATGTCCTCAAATTCCAAGTCTGCCCATCTCCAGAACCACACACAGACATCTCAATGGGCTGAATGACCTAGTTCTGTTCCTATATCTTATGGTTTTTATATCTTATGGTTTTACGCCCACCCCATCTAGAAAATCAAGAACAAAGGAATAAGGTGATGAGATGTGTGCTTGTCAGGAACAGCCAATTGCGTCAGAGATCCCCAGTTACTGCCAAACAAACACAGCAATTGCTACAGAGGATAGGTACAATGTCAAACTTTAACATGCACAAAAAAAACTCCAGCGATACAAGATCTGGGTTAAATTCCCACTGCAGTCTGCGAGGAGTTTGTGTGTTCTCCCTGTGACTGTGAGTTTCCTCTGGATAATCTGGTTCCCACACATAGTGCTGAAAGATGCACAGGTTAGGGTTAGTAAACTGTGGGCAGACTATGTTGGTGCCAGAAGCACTTACGGCTGCCCCCAGCACATTGCATACAATGATAATGACACTAAGGACACATTTCATTGTATGTTTTCAATGTACATGTGACAAAATAAAGCTAATCTTTCTTTAAAATATAAAATTTCCCTTCAAACTAGCCAAGCACTAATATGAAAATTGCAATCTCTGCTGGTCTTACCAATAAAAGTGGGCGAACTTACCCTTTGCTTATTTAGTAGGCATGCCACATGGACCTAAAAGGATGCAAAACCATCTTCACAGCAATGTGCTAATTGGAAATTATATGCTAACCTACACCATTCATTATAGACTAGCATGTGGTCCAATTTAATGTGAGTAACACCACCAGGATCTGCATGTAATCTTATATTTTGTCAAGAGAAATCTCTGCTCATCTACATTGCTCACTCGGTCTGGTTGCTCCGGTTAGCATGTCAAAATTATTACTCAGAGGTGCAGGAGAGCTGCGTTTTTTTTTGGCATCAAACTTCTCGCCCACAACGTAGTTAAATGTTGTCTCCTTGATTCGGGTATTTCCATGACGTTACTGTCGCTGACAGGACACCTCTCAAATTTCCAGCTCTTCAGCCCTCAGGCAATACCGTCTTTTATCCGATACCCCAGACAGGGAGATACAAAGTCATAGAGAGATCACAGCACAGGAAGGGGCCCTTCACTCCACTGAGTCGACATTGACCATCACTCAATAAGAGCATAAGACATAGCAGTAGAATTAGGCCATTCACCCTTTTGAGTCTCCTCCACTATTTGATCGCGGCTGATTTATTTTTCCTCTCAACCCCATTCCCTTGCCTTTTCTCAGTAACCTTCGATGCCCTTGGTAACAAAGAACCTATCAACCAACTCTTTAAATATACCCAATGGCTTGGCCTCCATAGCCATCTCTGGCAATGAATTCCACAGATTCCCCACGCTCTGGCTGAAGAAATTCCTCCTCATCTTTATCCTAAAGCAGAGGTTTCCAACCTGGGGCTCACGGATCCCTTGCTTGGTGGTATTGGTCCATAGCATAAAAAGGAGTGGAAACTCCTGTTCTAAAGGGATGTCCATATTCTGAGGATGTGCCCTTTGAACCTAGACTCCTGCACTATAGGAAGCTTTCTTTCTATGTCTGCTCTGTCTAGGCATTTCAATATTCAATAGATTTCAATGAGATCCCTTTTCATTCTTCTAAGCTCCAGTGAGTACTGGTTCCGAGCTCCTCATGCATCAACCTTTTCATTCTACCTACAATAATCAATCATCTTTCACACTTGCTTAGCAAGAATCCATCTATCTCTGCATTAAACTCTGCTTTCACTATCCTTTGAAGGGGAGACTACCAAAGGATCAAGAAAACCTGAAAGAGATTACTCTTGCTTCACCTGCTTAACTGGGCAAATCGTTATTTTTAATCAGTGCCTCCTAGGTCTAAACTCCCCAAAATGCCCTACTTACATTCACCCCGTCAGGAACTTTGGAATCCTCCCTAAGTTCAAACAAATCCCTTCTCAGTTGTCCAAACTGCAGTTTAACAAAGTAGATGTGAAGTGGGAGGGTGGTTAGAGTTTTGTGTGTAAAATTGGTTCAAAGTCTCTTGGGAACTCTACAAAACTGGCAATTTATTTGTGAATGAATACTGCTTCACTTCTCTTGCTTCTACCCACATGACACTATTTTCTCCCTCATTTTCTGTTATTCTCCCTTCTCCATCCCTTCCTCCCTACCTTGCCCTTTCCTTGTTGAAGGAGCACCAGGTGGTATCAAGCTTAAGGTCATTATATCGAAAGCCCCAATTATTCTCGTACAATGTCAATGTGGATGCAATGGCAACCATTCTGAAATTCTGTGAGTAAGAGTGTTAAATACAGGTATGGTAAGATCATGTGTTACTGGATTAACAACTCAAGGATCAAGACTAAGGATCCAGCAACAGAAATTCAAATCCCACATGACCACACAGGGGAACATGAGTACAGTTATTCGATAAATCTGGGTTTCTACTTGAAACATGCAGGAGTCAGTTATAATCACTCCTAACTTGCTGTAAAAACTCGTGTCTAACTAATACAAGATAATCTGTAGATGCTGGAAGTCTTGAACAGCACACATAGAATTCTGGAGATCTATGGAAAGGAGTAAACAGTCGATGTTTCAGGCTGAGACCATTCATCATGACTGGAAAGGAAGGGGGCAGAACCTAGCATAAGAAAATAGTGGGAGGGGAAGGAGCTCCCCTCCCAGCTTCTTATTTCATCCCCTCCCACCCTAGTCTATGATAATGTGCAGTACACGTGCTTAGATAATTTTACTTTGACTTTTGACTTTCAATTTTAGTGGGAGCAGGTTATCTGAAGTTGGAGAACTCGATACTCATGCCATTGGGTTGTAGACTATCCAGGTGGCATATGAGGTGCTCTTCCTCCAGACTGCATTTGGCCTCATTCTGGCAGCAGAGGAGGCCTAGAACAGATACATCAGCGTGGGAATGAGGAGGGGAATTAAAATGGTTTGAAATCATTTTCTGTTTTGTTTTATTTGAGAGAAGATGCATCTTGGGCTATTAAAACAAAAACTTCACAACATCTTAAGTTTTTTTCCCCCCGGGGCATTTAATCTGATCAATCATTACAGTTAGCCCCCTACCCCCTATCTATTACCCTCAGTACTGCACTGTAAACACTTTAAACCAGGGCTTCCACACCTTTTTTATGCTATAGACCAATATTATGATTATGAGGACACGCAGTCCCCTTCTATTGTCTTTTGTCTCTCGAAAGTCCCATCATCTCACGCAGATGGTAAACCTCCAGCGCCGCCAACTTGCCGATGCAGCATCCTGGAAGCATCCGAACACAGTCCGACTCCGAGTCCATCTGAAAACTCCGAGCCTCCGACCACCTCTTTGACACCGAGCACCATCCCTGCCGAGCGCTTCGACCCCAGCCCCGGCAACAGGCGATACGCAAAGCCGAGGATTTGGGGCCTTCCCCTCCGGAGATTCTTGATCGCACAGTAGCAGCGGCAGCGAAGCAGGCATTTCAGAAGTTCCTCTGCGCTCCTCACGGCTGTCTCTATCAAGTCTGGATTGTGCACAGCCCCCTAGTTACACATAATCGATATTCATTCGGAATGGCCATGCGTTGCGTCGCGCCACTATCTTCTCCTCTAACCGTTAAACAAGAAATTTGTGGACCCCACGTTGGGAAACCCCTGTTTGAAACCACTTTTTATAATATTGTTTATGTTGTAAATACATGCATTATTTATTTATTTTGCACATTTTATTCCAAATCCATACTTCTAATTTTATTTCATATAATGCTTTACAATTGTAGAATGTTGTTTTTGATGCATATCATGCTAACACACACAAGTTCCTAATCCATGTAAATATATATGGTGAATAATGTTGATCTTTGAAAATGTCAAAGGCTTCCTGACATGAAATGTTAATACTTATAGTCATAGTCAGACTTTATTGATCCCGGGGGAAATTGGTTGATTACTTCTGCTTTCCATTGGTGCTGTCTGACCTGCTGAATGTTTTAAAGCCCAAAGTAAATTTAATATCAAAGTACATATAGGTCACCAATTGAAAAAAAACCCTGAGATTCATTTTCTTGCAGGCATACACAGTAAATTCAAGAAACGTTAATCAAATCAATGAAAGACCACACCCAACAGGACAGACAACAACCAATGTACAAAAGACAACAAACTGTGCAAATACAAATGAAAAAAAGCAAAATAATATTGAGAACATAAGACGAAGAGTCCTTGAATGTGAGTCCATAGGTTGTGGGAACAGTTTAGTGATGGGATGAATGAAGTTGAGTGAAGTTATCCCCTCTGATTCAAGAGCCTGATGGTTGAGGGGTAATAACTGTTCCTGAACCTGGTGTGGTGAGTCCTGAGGCTCTTGTACCCTCTTCCTGATGGCAGCAGTGAGAAGAGAGCATGGGCTGGATGATGGAAGTCCTTGATGATGGATGCTGCTGTTCTGTGACAGTGCTCTGTGCAGATGTGCTCAATAGCGGGGAGAGCTTTACCCGTGATGGACTGAGCTGTATTCACTACTTTTTGTAGGATTTTCTATTCAAGGAGGTTGGTGCTTCCATACCAGACAATGATGCAACCAGTCAATATACTCTCCACCACACATCTATAGAAGTTTGTCAGAGTTTTAGCTGTCATGCTAAATCTACTATCCATTCCATCCTTTGGCCTTAACATTCATATACTTACAGATACTGATTGCAACATTTCAACAGTAAAACTGATAGTTGGAATGGCTATGGGCTCTCCTCTATCTCCTGTATAATGCAATTTATTTGTAAACAGCCTTGAAACAAAAGCCTTGGCGACAACAGTTAAAAAGCCAGACTCATGGCTGTGCTATGTGGTTGACAGTTTTATCCTGTGGAAACATGGTCAGGAAGTATTAGGGACATTTTTAACACATTTAAACAATCAGAACTAGACCATACAGTTTACCATGGAGGCAGAAAGTAAGGGTACTCTGCCATTTTTAGATGTTATGGTAAAATGGATGGTAGACAAGCTGGAGTTGAGTGTTTACAGGAAGAAGACTCACACAGACCAGTTCCTGAATCTCCAGTCAAATCATTCAAAGAAGACAATGCTTGGCATTGTTCAAAGCATGGCACTAAGAGCAAATACCTTATGCACAACTAGAGCTTCAAAGGAAGAAGAATGCAAGAAGATCTGAGAAGCTTTCAGGAAAAATGGCTACCCTAGGCGCAAAATTGAGAAAGAAATGGAGTGCAACACACCAGAGCAAAGACAGCCTCCAGATAGAAAGGTTATTGTGCCAGACAGTGGCAGCTTAACTGAAAAGCTAAGATGAATTTGCCAAAAATTTGGTGTCCAGTTAATAGCAAAGCGAGGACACAATTTGGAAAAAGCTAAGCAAAGTGGCACCTAGAAGACCTAAAGAATTGTGTCAGGCAGTTGTGTACTCCCTATCTCTAACACCATGCCAAAAGTATGTATTGGTGAGACCGGAAGGTCATTCAAGACCAGGATAGCAGAACATAAGAGGCTTAAAAAACTTGAGAGCAGAACAAAGTGGGATTGCTGAACACAGTCTATCATGCTCATGTAGGCCAAAGTCTGATGAGGACAACATTGTTGGCAAGAAAGACAATGCCTGCAAGAGAAAGATTAGGGAATCACTAGAGAGCATGTGAGGGACCTAAATGTAGGTGCTAAGAGTGTAGAGATACCTGTAGTCTGGGACCACATTACTAAAGAAGGTTTGGCCTAAAAAACCGACCAATCAGAACAGGGGCAATTCAAACTAACAATCAGGAATAGGCAATGTAGATCCAGCCAATCAGGATCGAGCCATGCTCACTTGAGAGGGTATATAAGGAGGTGTCTCTAGGGGGGCTAACTTGTGCCTGAGGAAAATGGTTGTATACTGTTGAAATGTTGCAATCAACATCAGCAAGTATGTGACTGTTAAGTCCAAAGGATAGTATGACTCGATTTGATAACCAGTCACAAAGCTTCAGTACTTATGCTGGGTCTTCACTTGCTTTTAAGGAAGTAGAGGTGCAATCGTGCTTTCTTTGTAATGGCACTTGTGTGCTGGACCCAGGGCAGATCCTCTGAAATGACAACTTCGAGGAATTTTAAATTGCTGACCCTCTCCACCTCTGACCTCCTGAGGAGGACGGGCTCATGGACCTCTGGTTTCCTCCTCCTGAGCCCAGTGGTCAGTTCCTCGGTCTTGCTGACATTGAGTGAGAGGTTGTTGTGGCACTGCTGAGCCAGGTTTTCAGTCTCCCTCCTATAAACTGACTTGTCACCACCCTTGATGGCGCCAATGGCAGTGATGTCATCGGCACACTTACATATGGCACTGGAGCTGTGCTTAGCCTCACTGTCATAAGTGTAAGGCGACTAAAGCAGGGTTTCCAGCATTCTCTGTTTTTAAAGAGTTGACCACATCTTCCTCTTGAAACCAAGGAGATGATCGTTGATTTCAGAGAGTATCAGCCTGAGCACACATCCCTCAGCATCAGTGGCTTCACAGTGGAGAGAGTGGAAAACATCAAGTTCCTTGGGGTGCAGATCTCGGACAGTCTCACCTGGTCCAGGAACACCACTGGGATTGTGAAACGGGCCCAGCAAAGATTACACTTTCTGAGGAAGCTTAAACAAGCATCACTCCCCACTAACATCTTAACTACATTCTACGGAGGCATGGTTGAGAGTGTGCTGACCTTTTGCATCACAACCTGGTACTCCAGCTGCACTGCTGTTGAGAAAAAAGCCTTGCAGAGGGTGGTTAGAGGAGCAGAGAAGGTTATTGGGGTCTCCCTACCTTCTGTCCAAGACCTCTTTCAGAGTCGATGCCTCCAGAAGACACGGTACATCATTAAAGACCCCTCACACCCTCTCCATGAACTGTTTGTTCTTCTGCCATCAGGCAAACGTCACAGGAGCATCAAAACTAAAACCACAAGGCTACTAAACAGCTTCCTCCCACAGGCAGTCAGACTGCTAAATAGCTGCTCTACCTGACTCTGCTTTGGACACTTTTAACTTGCACTGGACACTTATAACTTGATTTTAATTGACATGTGGCTGTTGTGTTTTACTATTTACCGTTAGGTTTATTATTTAGTGTTGTGTTTGTTATGTTATGATTGCACTGCTCCTGGGAAACGCTGTCTCATTCTGCCCTGCAGGGCTGATGTACGGTTAGAATGACAATAAAGTTTTTTGAATTTTGAATCTTTCCCCCACTCTCCCTGCAGTTTATCAAACACTTTTGTGCCTCCTTATTATTCCTGATGAGGAGACTGCAAACTGAACCATTAACTATTTCTTTCTTGACACTGAAGTGGCAGGTGAGAATTGTGTACTCAAGTCTGGGGGTGGGCTGAGTGAGATTGCTGCCCACTCCCATGACATATTGACCTTGTTCCTTCAAGTATGTCGGAATATTGCGCTTGGGTCACCCTCTAGAAGATGCGATTACATAATCATTTGCTTTTGTCTGACCTGAAATAGAGTTCACTTATGCTCGGTAGTTTTGTGAGGGTCATCTTGGTCTGAGTGTTAACTATTTACTTTACAAAGTGGTCGGATGTTCAGATCTTGTCTTCCTTAGTCACTTCCAGTCAAGTGAGGGACCGCTGATTAAAGAGCTGGGGGGGGGGGGGTGACCTGCAGAACAGGGACCGTTTGAATCTGCAAGATTACTTTCAGCACCAAGAGGTCTGACGGGGAAGGCGACTGAGTTCTTCATCCTCACCAGATGCAAGTCACCTGTGGCAACAAAGCACCGTCAAGTTCTAGTATCGAGCCGCTTTCAGTTTGCACAAACCTCTTTGTAGTTCCCGCTCCCACGCTCACCTTGATCTTGCAGAAGGCGGGAAGTATATTTATCCTTTCATTATTACACGACTTCAATCTCGTGAGTTAATTCTGAAGGGAACTCTCTACATCGCCCGAGTTTTCAAAGGCTTGTCGAGGATCACAGGAATCGATCGGGCGGTCCTTTGTCAGCCGGTCTGGACGGGTCGCCCGCCCGACTTTTGACTCGTGTCGCGGTTCAAGTCCCAAAGTCCAGCGCTAGCGCGGGCATCTGCTTCTCTCCCCGCCGCCTGTTGGGCGTTCGGTCCCGAGCTCCACACCGCACCCCCTCACCAACTTCGCCCGCACCACTGCCGTCAGTGAAGAAAGGCAAGTAGACTTCTTTATATTTGTGTTAGATAATTGCCTTTCAGTATGAGAAAGTTTTCTTTTAATGCTGATGACGGTCCCGGGCAGAAGAGATTGTCGATGCTGGAATCTGGTCTAATAAACAAGAACAAAGGCAAAAAAAAAACAACTTCCGGAGAAACTCAGCTGGTCGAGCAGCATCTGTGTGAGGAAATGGACAGTCGACGTTACGGCTCGAAACCTGTCTCAGTCCAGACAAGGGTCTCCACCCAAAGCTTAGACTGTCTGGCCCAACAGGTGCCGTCTTTGACCTGCTGAATTCCTCCAGCCGTTAGGTTTGGGCACCAGATTCCAGCGTCTTGTGTCTCCAAGAAACTCATCAGGTCAGGCAGCATCTGTGGAGGGAGATGGACAGTTGCTCCATCAACGTCCAAGTTTTTCACCATACCTCGGAGCACATGACAATAATGAACCAATTCCTCCTCTAGGAGGATTTCCACACATAATGTCAGCTGTGCATTTCCCCTTACAGATACTTCCTGACCCAGTGAGTTCCTCCAGCAGTTTGTTCACTCCTGGGTGTTTTTGAGTAATTTCCCAAGACAGCTGGTAAACTTCCGGTGACTTCCGGTAGGATGGTAGCCCGCTCAGACGCATCGGTCACTCAGAGTCAAACGAAAGGTGCATTTATTCATTTTGTATGT
Organism: Mobula hypostoma; assembly: GCF_963921235.1. Lineage (NCBI taxonomy): Eukaryota > Metazoa > Chordata > Chondrichthyes > Myliobatiformes > Myliobatidae > Mobula > Mobula hypostoma. The sequence continues at coordinate 12,008,885 of NC_086107.1, forward strand.
CTCTTGTTCATGATCACAAGTCTCTGCTGGATAATAAGAGCATCAAGTACTGCTGAACTATCCCAACAGCGAGTTGCCCAATAGCGATGGAGCTGGACTTATTGTGTACCGTTGTTATGTTGTCACCTGGGTTTGTTGCCTAATGTTGTGCTGAGACGGTGCATGACAATGTTCCTAAGGTGTCCATGCACAACATCTTTCGCTACTAGCGCACAAAGGAATTTAAACTGCGCACGAAAGGTCGTCACCCTCCACCTCATTGGCATGTTAAGTATATTTCATGACTGTACATGGTCACATTTCCTTTTTAGAACCGCCGTAGTGTTTTTCTTGAAGAAATTATTGATTCACTATGTCAAATTCGAAGAAGCAAAGCACACGAACCGCAGAAGAATTGCCAGTTCATTGAAAGTAGAATGACTAAAAGGAACAGTAGAAACTGCTGTACCGAAAGCCGGACTTGGTAGGTTTTTATCCTTAGAATAGCTTCAGGTTTACTTCCACTTGAAATTTCAGTGCACACATTGTTGTCACTGGGCAAAAAATTGCACAGCACAAGATTTTTGTGTGCACTAATCATTACGAATTAGAGGGAGGATTGGTGCACAATCCAACAAATGGAATGAGTGATTACCTTGGATGTTTTCATTCAGATCCCAAAGCCCTGTTGGACATTGGTATGGTACAATATTGCAAGTTTGTTCATTGGCAAGACCGACAGCGGGGGAGCTACATTGCGTTGATCGTGGCAAAGACTGGGCCTCAGCCGCAGGGTTACCTTGATGTACCTGCCTGGGGGGAGGGCAAGGCTTCTGCTGGGCAGGCTGAAATCATGTCGGGTTGGGGGCTGACGCCTCCTGTAGGTGCTGCCCTCCAGTGTTCATTCAGTGAAGACCAAGCTGGACCAGGACAATCTACAGTCATGCCACTCAAGGACTTGAGCTAGATACTTTCTTGTGACTGTTTTTCTGAAATTGTAACCATGTGTGCTGTTGGTAATAGTTTTGCACCATGGCCCCAGAGGAATGCTGTTTTGTTTGGGTATATTTGTGCATGGTTGAATGATGATTAAACTTGAACATGACACATGGGCCAGGAGCACAGCACGCAGTGTCAGTCTTCCTTTCAGTGCTCCAGGCTAGTCCCTGGGCCCATGCACGTTGGGCTGAGATGGTGACTAGAGTTGGACTGGTCTCATGCTGGAGGATTGCAAGTGGAAGCCATTTTGGAAGGCAGAGTATGGTCCATGGAGAGACAGTCATCACCCTCCGTAGAAGTTCTGCTCCCATTTTTTTAATGGCTTTACCTGAGGTAGTGTCCAATAAATTGCAAGTGCTCAGTTATCCTGATTTACACCCTCAAACTTCTAAACTGCTTTAAATGCTTCTTTTGCTTGGTAACAGTTTCTCAAAGTGCTATATAAATTGTGTGCACTCATTGAATTCTCAGCCTCTGATAATATCAATGGGGAGTGTGTAGACTGATACACAAGTAATCAAATTCAAGCTTCATGCTATGAAATTATTGTGCAATCGAGGCACATTACACGCGTCACATAAATGAACGTAAATTAACATAAATCATACATACACTTGCACAGAAACAACAGACTAAACATAACGGCACTAATGAAAGTCGAGAGACCTGTTGTCAGTAGCTTGATAAGAGAAGGTCGTAGTCTCTCTCTGAAAGCTAATGAAAAATGTTGCTGTGCGATTTTGTGAACTTACAAAATACTTGCGGGACTTGATAGCCTTGAATGCAGGGAGGATGTTTCCAGTAGCTGAGGGACCTAGAGCAAGGGTCAGCCTCAGAGTAAACAGATGGCCATTCACTATCCAGACCGTGATCTCTTCTTGCTATTATCATTGGGCAGGAGGTAGAGGAGACTTAGGTCCCACCAGAATAGGGAACAGTTATTCTGTTATTACCCTACAACATCAGGCTGCTGAACCAGTGTGGGTAACTTCACCCACCTCAACACTGAACTGATTCCACGACCTATGGACCTACTATTAAAGATTTTACAGCTCGTGTTCTCGGTATTTATTTGCACAATTTGTCAGCTTTTTCACATTGGTTGTTTGCCAGTCTTTGTTTTTGTACAGTTTTTCATTAATTCTGTTGTATTTTACTTTCCTGTAAATGCCTGCAAGAAAATGAATCTTAAAGTGACATGTACCTCTCCCCAGTACTTACCCCAACAAGTGGCCAAAGTGCTCGACCTGGCCATACACCACCTCCTTCACCTCCATTCAGGACCACAAACAGTCCTTACAGGTGAGGCAACTCTTCACCTGCAAATCTGCTGGGGTCGTCTATTGTGTCTGGGGCTCCCGATGAGGCCTCCACTACGTTGGTGAGAACCGTTGTAAATTGGGGGCCGCTTCATTGGGCACCTCGGCTCCATCTGCCAAAACCGGAACTTCCCGGTGGCCAAATATTTTAATTCCGATTCAGCAGGTCAGGCAGCATTTATGGAAATGAATACAGTCGACGTTTCAGGCTGAGACCCTACTTCTGGACTGACAAGAGTGGATAAAGATGCCAGAATTCAAAGGTTGTGGAAGGGGAAAGAGGCAAACTGGAAGGTGATAGATGAAGCCAGGTGGGTGGGAAAGGTCAAGGGCTGGAGTAGAAAGAATCTGATCGGAGTGGAGAGTGGAACATAGGAAAAAGGGAACAAGGAGGGGATACAGGGGGAAGTAATAGTCAAATGAGAAGTGAAAGGTAAGAGAGAGTAGTAGAGGAAGGGGGGGGGATGGAATTTGTTTACAGGCAGGGAAAGTCGATATCGATGTCATCAGGTTGGAGGGTACCCAGACGTATGCAAGGGCTGGTTGGGAAAGAAGGGGCTGTTACTGTGGTGTGTTACTAAATAACAAACCACAGCACAATACAGGCCATTCAGCCCACAATGAGGACCTCCTCCACCACGTCCAACTCCAGGTACAAGTTTCCTCTTCTATCCCTGATCAGTCGTACCCTCACTCCAGTCATTCTCCTGTTCTTCATATATACATAGAGGGCCTTGGAGTTTTCCTTAATCCTAATTGTGAAGGCCTTCTCATGCCCCCTTCTAGCTTGTCTTCAGGGAGGCACGGTAGCGTAGTGGTTAGCATCATGTTTTACAGTCCAGGCACCCTGGCTTCAATTCCTGCTGCTGCTGGTAAGGTGTTTGTGCGTTCTCCCCATGTCTATGTGGGTTTCCTCTGCGTGGTCCGGTTTCCTTCTGCAGTCAAGCTGTACTGGTCGGGAGATTGATTGGTCCCTTGATTGGGCGAGTGTTAAATTGGAGAGTTGGTGGGTGGAACAGCTCACAGGGCTGGAAGGGCCTATTCTGTGCTGTATCTCATTAAATAATAACTAAATCTTTACAGGGACTTAATGTTTCACTTGAACTTGGGCACCCAGCATTTCTCCTATTGCAGCACAAACTCTCTCGTGGTTTTAGCTTTAGTTGCCGGAGAGGAATTTGAAGTAGGATCTTCTGAATAAAAATAAATGCGGATGCTGGAGCCCTCGAGACTGAGATTCAGATTTATTTATCACATGTACCTAGAGATGTTCAGTGAAATTTATCATTTGCGGTAACAGCCTAAGGATGTGCTGGAGGCAGCCCTCAAGTGTTGCCACACGTCCTGGTGCCAACATAACATGCTCACCATGTTTGGCAGAGCAGTACAGAGCACAACAAGCCGCTTACTTCCTCCTGCCCACATACATATGTGACAAAACAAACCGCTTACTCCCTCCTGCCTCCTGCCTGCCCACGTATGTGCACGAACCAAGCCGCTTACTCCCACCGACCCACCCACACGCATGGCCAGACCTCCAACCCCAGGGCAGGCATATCTCACTTCAATTTCTGGACTTCTGCTTGACCTTCAGGCTCTGATCCTTGGTATCGGCTAGCCGATGACAGGACACCAAACTCCAGGTTTTGCTGACTGACTGGCCCTCATGCCTCCTGCTCGCACAGGCATCAGACAGCGGCTGGCTTTCGTGCGCGGAGCGGAGGCCTCGATGCCGGGTGTCCTTCATCATCTGTCCTTGTCACTGGACCTTGAATGTGAAGTGGAGGCCTGACCTCTAACTCCTCACCATCCCTGTCCCTAAACCCTAATCAGACGTCTTAATTCCCACACATCCCTGTCCCTAAACCCTAATCAGACATCTTAACTCCCACACATCCCTGTCCCTAAACCCTAATCAGACATCTTAACTCCCACACATCCCTGTCCCTAAACCCTAATCAGACATCTTAACTCCCACACATCCCTGTCCCTAAACCCTAATCAGACATCTTAACTCCCACACATCCCTGTCCCTAAACCCTAATCAGACATCTTAACTCCCACACATCCCTGTCCCTAAACCCTAATCAGACATCTTAACTCCCACACATCCCTGTCCCTAAACCCTAATCAGACATCTTAACTCCCACACATCCCTGTCCCTAAACCCTAATCAGACATCTTAACTCCCACACATCCCTGTCCCTAAACCCTAATCAGACATCTTAACTCCCACACATCCCTGTCCCTAAACCCTAATCAGACATCTTAACTCCCACACATCCCTGTCCCTAAACCCTAATCAGACATCTTAACTCCCACACATCCCTGTCCCTAAACCCTAATCAGACGTCTTGACTCCCATACATCCCTGTCCCTAAACCCTAACCAGACATCTTAACTCCCACACAACACTGTTTCTGAACTTATATTTCAACTCTGTCCCCAAAACTATCCCCTATAAACTTATGACACAACTAAGTCTGAACCATGACCTCAATGGAGTCAAATAAAAAAAAACACACACATAGAAAATGGTGGAAGTATTCAGTAGGTCGGTGGTAGGGAAACAGACCTGCAGTGCTAACTCAAAGTGCAAAGTTCAAAGTAAATTTGTTACTAAGTACGTGTATGTCATCATATAGAGCTCTGAGATTCATTCTTCTGTGACCATTCATGGTAAATAGAAGAAACACAATAGAATCAAAGGCCGCATCCAACTGGAAGGACAATGTGCAAAAAATAGCAACAAACTGCAAATACAAAAAGAGAGAAAAAATGAATAATAATAATAATAATAATAATAAAAAATAAGCAATAAATATCAAGAACATGAGATGAAGAGTCCTTGAAAGTGAGTCCATTGGTTGTGGATGCAGTTCAGTCCTACTTCTGGTTCTCTTCCCACAATTATTGTCTGATCTTATTCATTTGAGGCAAGCGTCAAGCTGACTAAGCTGTAGGGTGGGATGAAGGTTAGAGAGTCACAGATGCTGGACTTTTTGACTCAACTGGTCCATGCTGCCCAACTTTGTTGGCTATGGCTTTCTCTACTGCCACAGAGAGACCACACTCAGGTTGGAGGACCAATATCTCCTGTTCCATCTGGGTAGCCTCCAACCTGATAGCATGAACATCGATTTCTCCAAATTACAGCAATTACTCTCCCCTCCTTCCTTCTCTTTTTCCATTCCCAATTCTGGTTCCACTCTCAGCCCTTTCTCTCTCCTCACCGGCCCATCTCTTCCATCTGGTGCCCCCCTCCTTCCCTGTCTTCCACTGTCCACTACCCTCTCCTATCATATTCCTTTTACTTCAGCCCTTCACCTCTTCCACCTATTATCTTCCAGCTTCTTGGTTCACCTCTACTCTCCCGCCCATCTTTCCTTTCATCTGGTATCATCTATCACCTGCTAGCTTGTATTCCAGCTTCTTATTCTGGTCTCTTCCACTTTCCTTTCAATAAGGTTCCATAGGTTTCAATTGGCACATTTAATGTCTGAGAAATGTATACAATATACATCCTGAAATTCTTTTTAAAAACATAGAAACATAGAAAACATACAACACAATATAGGCCCTTCGGCCCACAAAGCTGTGCCGAACATATCCCTACCTTAGAACTACCTCGGCTTTACCCATAGCCCTCTATTTTCCTAAGCGCCATGTAGCCATCCAGGAGTCTCTCAAAGGACCCTATTGTTTCTGCCTCCACCACCGCTGCTGGCAGCCCATTCCACGCACCCACCACTCTCTGCGTAAAAAAACATACCCTGACATCTCCTCTGTACCTACTTCCAAGCTCCTTAAAATTATGCCCTCTCGTGCTAGCCATTTCAGCCCTGGAGAAAAGCCTCTGACTCTCCACATGATCAATGCCTCTCATCATCTTATACACCTCTATCAGGTCACCACTCATCCTCTGTCGCTCCAAGGAGAAAAGGCCGAGTTCCCTCAACCTATTCTCATAAGGCATGCTCCCCAATCCAGGCAACGTCCTTGTAAATCTTCTCTGCACCCTTTCTATGTTTCCACATCCTTCTTATAGTGAGGCGACCAGAATTGAGCACAGTACCAAGTGGGGTCTGACCAGGGTCCTATATAGCTGCAACATTACCTCTCGGCTCTTAAACTCAATCCCACGATTGATGAAGGCCAATACACCGTATGCCTTCTTACCCACAGAGTCAACCTGCACAGCAGCTTTGAGAGTCCTATGGACTCGGACCCCTAAGATCCCTCTAATCCTCCACACTGCCAAGAGTCTTACCATTAATGCTATATTCTGCCATCATATTTGACCTACCAAAATGAACCACCTCACACATAACTGGGTTGAACCTTTTCTTCGCAAACTTCCACAATAACAGAGGATTGTCCCGTAGAATGAATGACAGTTAACTGTTAGAACCCCTAAGCCCCCCCAGCTCCCCCTCCCACACACAAGCAGCAGCAAGTCAATGACCCCCCTCCCCATCAGCAAAAAAAGCATCGATGCCCCCCCCCACTGAGCACGCAAGTGTGCAGCAAAGCATCAGTAAAGATACAGACTTGCAGTACCCCAAGGACTACTCATTCACATACCACAGGCTCTCTCTCTCTCTCTCTCTCTCTCTCTCTCTCTCTCTCTCCTTAATAAGGGAAAAAGGGGGTCCCTGTTTAACAGCAAGAGAGGAGACATAACAAATAACTGTAAAATCCTAATGAAATATTTCCTGTTTAGTTCTCTTCGTGGACACTGTCTGACTGGCTGAGTTCCTCAGGCACTTTGTGTGTTTTGCTCTTACTTCAATCCCCCCTCCCATTCATCACTTGCCCTCCTCACCCACACCTGCCAACTTGTACTCCCCCCTCCCACCTCCGCATTCTTATTCTGACTTCCTCCCCCTTCCTTTCCAGTCCAAATGAAGGATCTCAGCCCGAAAAGTTGTCTCTTTATCCCTCTCCATAGGTGCTGAGTTCCTCCAGCATCTTGGTGTGTTGCCCGTCCAAACCAGTTCCATTTGCCTGTGTTTGGCCTATACACTTCATAGGAGACAAAAAGAAAAGATACCATGGACTTCCTGAGCAGAGGACATTAGGCGTTCACATGGTCCTCTTATTAGTGCCCTTTCCAGATTTTGACCTGCTGACAAGGGTTATATAAAAGGGGGAGGAGGCGACTGCAGATGGCGTCATAGATGAGATGGGTGCAATACTCTGTTTAATGTGCTGTAAGTTCTGTTACTGTGTGTACTCCTTGGTTATCGTTATTTCTAATTCATTCTAACAAATAAAATGCATATTTTGTTTAGTAACCATGGTTTTCTTTAATGTAGCTGACAATTGCTTTTGGGAAATTGAAAATATTTCAGAGAGCTTCCATGTTAATACTTGCAGACCTCCCACACTGTAAAAGCTGAAAAATCCCTAAAATTAGGCGAAGAATGAATGTCAACAGGTGATTTATTATTAACTATTCTGGTGCTGTGGACAAGGTCACTGGGACCATTGCCAATGTGCGCTCTTTCTTGTTCTGATGTAACAATCTCACATAACTGGCTTGGAATTTGAAATGAGTAATGATGAGATTGTCAGTGCTCTCTGTTACAATGGTGGAATACTGCCAGCTTCTCTGGAATATGCAATGGGTGCAGTTGAATGCGGTACTTCGAAAACTGAATTGGAATCAGGTTTAATATCATAAGCTCAAGAGGTTCTGCAGATGCTGGAAAATCCAGAGCAACAGACACAAAATGCTCAGGCAGCTTCAATGGGAAGGAATGAAGAGTTGTCGTTATCGGCCGAGAGCCTTCATCAGGACTGGGAAGGAAGGGGGAAGAAGCCAAAAACAAAGAGGTGGGAGGGGAAGGAGGTTGAGCTAGAAGGTGATAGGTGAAGCCAGGTGAGGCGGATGAAGTAAGAAGCTGTGAGGTGATAGGCGGACATGGTAAGGGGCTGAAGAGGAAGGAATCTGATGGTTGAGGAGAGTGGACCATGGAAGAACGGGAAGGAGGAGGGGCAGCAGAGGGAGGTGAGGAAAAGATAAGAGGTAATAGGGGAGGTTTAGTATCACTGACATACGTCGTTAAATTTGTTGTTTTGTGGCAGCAGTACAATGCAATACATAAAAATACTATAAATTACAATAAAAATATTAATAAAAAATAATTAAATAAGTACTACAAAAATGTGGTAGTATTCATGGGTTGGTTCATTGTCTGTTTAGAAATCTGATAGTAGAGGGGAAAAACTGTTTTTAAAACGTTAATTGCATGCCTTCAGGCACCTCCTCTCTGATAATAGTAATAAGAGAGAATGTCCTGGGCAATGGGGTCACCCGAATATGGCCTCAATGTAGGGAAAGCTAGTACCCAGGGTATATTTGGCTGAGTTTGTAACCTTCTATAGCTATTTTCCAATCCTCTGCAGTGGCCCTTCCATGCCAGATGGTGATGTAACCAGTCAGAATGCTCTCCTTGGTACATCTGTAGAAATTTGCTATAGTCTTGTCTCTAAGCAATTCCTTGCAGCCACCAGGGAGTTTTCTCCAGTATAATCTGCAGGAACTGCTGAACTAACAACAATTCTGGGTATTTGGAGGAAAGGTCTTGATGAAGGAGCATGTTGCAGCATTCAAAGCATTGATCCACAGAGGGAGCTTGGAGTCCATGTCTACTTCTCCCTGAAATAGGCCCAAGTCTATTTCAACCATTGGGCTCCTAAACTAACGTATGTAACCTTATAACCATATAACAATTACAGCACAGAAACAGGCCATCTCAGCCCTTCTAGTCCGTGCCGAACTCTTACCCTATCCTAGTCCTTATTTACTTAATCCTTATTTACTATATCCTTATATCCTTATTTACCCTACTATTGAACTCATTCCACAACCCACGGACTCACTCTACAATTCATATTCTCAATCTATATTCTTTGAACTTTGACAGTGGTGACACAAGTAGATACTGTAAAAAATGGTGTAGGGTATGGCAGCCTTTATTATTAGGATTATTGAGTATCGTTTGTTTGTGATAAACCATGGTGTATGACATGAGCGATCATGGTCTTTCCATGACCATGATTGTTTTTGGCAAATTTTTCTGCAGAAGTAGTTTGCCATTTCCTTCTTCTGGAGAGGTGACTTTACCAAACGGGTGACCCCAGCCGTTAATCGATACTCTTCGGAAACTGTCTGCCTGGCATCAATGGTCGCATAACCAGGAACTGTGAAATGCACCAGCTGCTCGTACGACCATCCACCACCTGCTCCCATGGTTTCACATGACCCCGATCGATGGTGTGTCACAAAAAACTGTGGGTCAATTGTTTAAGAAAAATAACCTGATGGCTTGAGTCACAAAAATAGATTGAGGTGCTTTTATTTACCTCAAAACCTGAGGCTTATAACTGCTAAGCTAATTAACACAATTATCCAATTAAAGATGGTATCCTCCACCATCAGCGCACCTGTGCAGGTTGCTGCTGCCTCTACATGAGACAGCTCCATGCAGCAGCTCTGTTTCAGACCCAGTCACTATTACTGCTGGGGATGAGTGTTTTACTGAGTGTGCTGTGTGCCGTCCGTAGTCAGTGACGGGCCTTTGTCACAAGGTGCTACACCTTGCCCGGGGGTGAGCTGCAGGCTGCGGAGGGAAGCAGCGCCTTTACCTCCCGTGGTAGAGACTTATCACCACCCCGCCGCCCTGGTAGCCCTTCCATCATGTATAAGAGTCAAAAATTCATGATGCAGTTATATTAAACTTAAGTGAGGCTGCATTTGGAGTATTGAATGCAGTTCTGTTCTCCCCATTACAGGAAAGATGATAGTTAACTTTCTTGGCCACAGATCAATACTCCACATTTACAACTATATAAAACTTTGGTTTGGTTGCACTTGCCGTCTTGCCTGCAATTCTGGCCTCCAGTTGTAGGAAGCATATGGGAGCACTAGAGAGGGTGGAAAAGAAGTTCACCACAATGCTGCCAGTATTGGAGGGCAATAACCTTACGGATTATTTTCTCTGGAGCATCGGAAGCTGAGGGAAAGCTGGATGGACAGGTATAAAATTGCATGATGCATGGACGGGGAAGAGTGCCAGAATCTTGCATACTAAAGGGAAAGCTTTAAGATGAGAGGGCAAACATGAGGAAATCTGCAGAAGCTGGAATTTCAAGCAACACACATCAAAGTTGCTGGTGAATGCAGCAGGCCAGGCAGCATCTGTTGGAAGAGGTACAGTCGACGTTTTGGGCTGAGACCCTTCGTCAGGACTAACTGAAAGAAGAGCTAGTAAGGGATTTGGGAGGGGGAGGGGGAGATCCAAAATGATAGGAGAAGCCAGGAGGGGGAGGGATGGAGCCAAGAGCTGGACAGTTGCTTGGCAAAAGGGATATGAGAGGATCATGGGACAGGAGGCCCAGGGAGAAAAAAAAGGGGGAGGGGGGGAAAACCCAGAGGATGGGCAAGGGGTATAGTGAGAGGGACAGAGGGAGAAGAAGGAGAGAGAGAAAAAAAGAATGTGTGTATATAAATAAATAACGGATGGGGTACAAGGGAGAGGTGGGGCATTAATGGAAGTTTGAGAAGTCAATGTTCATGCCATCAAGTTGGAGGCTACCCAGACGGAATATAAGGTGTCTTTTTTTACACAGAGAGTGACCTACTATTGTTGGTGGAAGCAGATACAATATTGGTGTTTAACAGGCCACGTGAATGTGCAGGGAATGAAGGGATACCAGATAATGTTCTACCTGCCCTATAATGGACTTTGTTTACTCTGTTCTAATTGTGTTTCATCTTGTGTAATTTTTGTATAATTTATGTTTTTCTTGTGAAAGTTGCGTATTTGATGCTATGTGCCTGTAATGCTGCTGCGAGTAAGGTTTTCATTGCACCTGTGTGCATGAGGGTAAAGTTGAATTTGACCTTTATCTGGATCATGTGCAGGAGGAAGGGATTAGCTTAATTTAGAATCACGCTCAGCAGGATGAAGGGTGATGCAGAGTTCTGGTCTGAAACATCGACTGTTTATTCCCCTCCATAGATGCTGCCCGAGTTGCTGAGTTCTTCCAGCATTTTGTGTGGGTTGCATGGATTTCCAGCATCTGCAGAATCTCCTGTTTTTACTTTTGCTATAATGTCTCATTTCAAGATTGTTTAACGTCATTTCCAGTACACAGGTGTAAAGGAGGCGAAGTAATTGTTACTCTGGATCTGAAGCAGCACAAAAAAAACACACAAGAAGATAGCATACTAAAAAAAATGCAGTAAATATAAATACTTAAGATAGCTTGTACACTGCATATAGATTGATTGTATGCCCATAAAATGACGCCAGGCTCAGGGGTGTTTGTACATAAGGTGACAATGACAGGAAATGACAAAGTAGTGGTGGTGGGGTGGGATAGTGGGTGGAGGTGTTGATCAGCCTTACTGCTTGGGGAACGTAACTATTTTTTTGAGTCTGGTTGTCATGGCATTGGTGCTACATAGACACCTTCCTGATGGGAGTAGGACAAAGAATTCATGAGTAGGGTGGGTGGGATCCTTCATGATGTTCCTGGTCTTTTTCTGACACCTTTCTGAAGTATGAATGAGATTTCATAATGTACCAAGTCATTGATACTGATTAACAAGCCTTTCAGACTTTAACAATCAGTACATATAAAATTAGTTTTACCCTCATCGATAAATAAAACGATCAAAATCCATGACATTTATATGTTCCAATCTTAACGTACTTTTAGTTAAATGCTTTAAAACTACTGTTCACTCTTTTGCTATTTGAGAATTGCTTAGTGTTTGTTTACATCACAGTTATAAGATGGCAGAAGTCCTGTTGAGTGGACAACATTAGTAGTGAGAAAGAGGAAACCTAGATTCCAAAGATCATTTGGGGCTGGTGATGATCATCTTTGACTATAAAATGCAGACTATAAAACTTCACTCAAAAATCTGTGCATATATGAACGTTTCCAAGTGAAGAAATTAGCAATGAATGTCTAAATTTGGAGCATGAAAAGACTTTCTGATCCTGTTCTACAGCTTAGTAAGATCACTGACAGTCTGAGTGTAAACAGTAAATGTTTACTCCTCAATTGATAAGAATCTATCAACCCCCCCATCATAAAAATATTCGAACTGGCCTTCAAAGTTCAAAGTAAATTTAAAGCGAATTTATTATCAAAGTGCATATACGTCACCATATATGACCCTGTGATTTATTTACTTGCGGACAATCACAGTGAATACAAAGAAGCACAATAGAAACAATGGAAAACTGTACACAACAGAGATGGACAAACAATTTACAATAGACAGCAAACTGTGCAAGTACAAAACTAATAATAGTAATTAATAAATAAGCACCAAATATCAAGAACGCAAGTTGTTGAATCCTTGAAAGTGAGTCCATAGGACGTGGATTCAGTTCAGTGTTGGGGTGAGTGAAGTTATCCATGCTGGTTCAAGATCCTGATAGTTGAGGGGTAGTAACTGTTCCTGAACCTGGTGGTGTGTGTCCTGAGGCTCCTGTAACTCCTTCCTGATGGCAACAGCAAAAAGAGGGCATGGCCTGGGTGGTGGGGGTCCTTGATGATGGGTGCTGCTTTCCTATGACAGCACTTTGTGTAGATGTGCTCACTGGTGAGGAGGGCTTTGCCTGTGATGGACTGGGCTGTATCCGAAACCTTTTGTAGTTTTTTTCCATTCTAGGGCATTGGTATTTTCATACTAGGCCCATACAGCCAGGCAATATATTCTCCATCACATATCTGTAAGAAATCTGTCATTGTTTTAGATGCCATGTTGAATCTGCACGGTAGAGGCACTGCCCTGCTTTCTTTGTCGTGGCACTTAAGTGTTGGACTCAAGACTGATCCTCTGAAATGATGACGCTGTGGCATATAATGTTGCTGACCCTCATCATCTTTGATCCTCTGATGAGGACTAGCTCTTGAACCTTGGTTTCCTCCTCCTGAAGTCAATAATCAGCTCTTTGGGTTTGCTATCATTGAGTCAGAGGTTGTTATTGTGGGACCACTCAGCCAGATTTTCAATCTCCCTCCTACATGCTGATTCTTCACCATCTTTGATTCGGCCCACAACAGTAGCGTCATCAGCAAATCTAGATATAGCTTTGGAGCTGTGCTTAGCCTCACAGTCATAAATACAAAGCAAGTCGAGCAGGGGGCTAAGCACACAGCCTTGTGGTGCACCTGTGCTGATGGAGATTGTGGAGGAGATGTTGCCAATCCAAATTGACTGGGGTCTGCAAGGGAGGGAATCGAGAATACAATTGCACAATGAGATGTTGAAGCCTAGGTCTTGGAGCTTATTGATTAATTTTGAAGAATGATGGTGTTGAATGTAGAGCTCTAGTCAATAAAGAGTTTCCTGAAATATGCACCTTCACAATCTGGATATTAGATTAGATTAGATTATGAGGACACGCAGTCCCCTTTTATTGTCATTTAGTAATGCATGCATTAAGAAATGATACAATGTTTTTCCAGAATGATATCACAGAAACACATGACAAACCGACTTAAAAACTAACAAAAACCACATAATTATAACATATAGTTACAACAGTTGAAAGCAATACCGTAATTTGATAAGAACAGACCATGGCACAGTAAAAGTCTCAAAGTCTCTCTAAAGTCCCATCATCTCACACAGACGGTAAACCTCCAGCGCCGCCAACTTGCCGATGCAGCATCCCAGAAGCACCCGACCACACTCCGACTCCGAGTCCGTCCGAAAACTCCGAGACTCCGACTAGCTCTCACGACACCGAGCACCGAGCGCCACCTCTGCCAAGGGCTTCGACCCTGGCCCCGGCAATAGGCAAAGCCGAGGATTTGAGGCCTTCCTCTCCGGAGATTCTCGATCGCACAGTAGCAACGGCAGCAAAGCAGGCATTTTCAGAAGTTACTCCAGATGTTCCTCCGTGCTTCTCACGGCTGTCTCCATCAAATCTGGATTGTGCATGGCCCCCCTAATTGACACATACGATATTCATTTGGAACGGCCGAGCGTGCTGCGTCACGCCGCCATCTTCTCCTCCCTCCATCAGGATATTCCAGGGTTGAGTGGATTCTGCTGTTGACCTGTTGTGATGGTAGACAAATTGGAGCAGATACAAGTTGCTTTTCAGGTGATGTGCTTCACTTCTAACCTATCAAAGCACTTCATCACAGTACATGTAAGTGCTGCTGGACAGGTCGTTGAGGCAGGTTACTATGCTCTTCTTAGGTACCAAAACCGACTTTTTATTCCTTACCATAGATTCTGCCTGACCTGCTGCGTTCCATCAGCATTTTGTGTGTGTGAAGCCCTTTGTTGTGAGGTTATGCGTCTTGTTTTTAGACTCCCCTGTCAGGATATCTTCCTCCCTACACCCAGCTTTGTCAAGCTCTATAAAAACTTTCTCTGTAAGAAGATCTCTGATGAGATCTCGTCTCATTTGTCTCTTTTGGGAACATATAATCCCAATTTTCCATCTCTCTCCCCTGACATAGTAAGTGCACAAATCCTGGAACCAGTCTAGCAATTCTTTTATGCCCTCCCTCCATGACAGGTATGTTATTCTTTGGTAAGGAAACCAGAAATTGTGCACAGTACTCCAGGCACAGTCTCACTGAGTCTCTCACTCTCGTTTGTACTCTCCTTCCTTTTCAAAGATGACTTCATAAAAACTTTATCACCAAGGCAACCGTGACCTCACCAGCTCAGAGACAGTAACTTTGTCCTAAGCAATCCTGCCCATCTTTCCTCAAAGTTTGATGTAAATTTATTGTCCAAGTCTGTATATGTCACCATTTACTACCCTGAGATTCATTTTCTTACAGGCATTCATGATAGAATGAAGAAATGCAATAGGATCACTGAAAAACTATACACAAAGACTGACAAACAGCCAATGAGCAAAAGAAGACAAAACAGCAAATACTAACTAAATAAATGAATAAATAAATAACATAAAATAAAATAAATAATACTCAGAAACACCAGACAGGACTTGTTGTTCACTTGCCAAACATAGGTTGCCCCCCAAGATTTTTCTTCTAGGTTTTGTCATGAGGAGAGATTACCAGTCGAACAGAGGAAAAAATTGAAGGACGTACTTAAAGGAAAGCAACATCCTCACTGTCTCCTGAGAATCTCTGTTGCACGATGGTTCAGAGTGGAAACAGAAGCATTCAGGATGACATGGAAAACAGTGCCGGGTTCACAGAGGCACTGTAACGAGTCACTTCCCACTCCTCCTCCGGCCTCATCTGATGGAAGAGTCTGTTGTTCCCACATCGTCAATGTCTATTGTCCCCACCTCACCAAAATTCAAAGTCAATTTATTATCAAAGAACCTATGTGTCACCACATGCTACTCTGAGATTTGTTTTCTTACAGGCATTACTAAATGACAATAAAAGAGGACTGCCTGTCCTCATAATCTAATAATCTAATCTAATCTAATTCATAGCAGAACAAAGGAATACAATAGAATCAATAGAAAACTACAAACAACACAGTACAAACTGTGCAAATACAATAATAAATAAATAAATAAATCTACTTAATATAAACTTGTTTTCTCTCTTTCCCAATTCTGATGAAGGATCTTGCTGTTGCCTGTGAGGAGTTTGTACGTTCTCCCCTTGACCGTGGGGGTTTCCTCCCACAGTCCAAAGACATACCAGTTGGTAGGTTACTTGGTCATTGTGAATTATACCATGATTAGGCTCAGATTACGTTGGGGGATTGCTGGATGCCGAGGCTCGAGGGAGGGCCTTTCCTGTGCTGCATCTTAATCAATCAATCATTCTTCAACCTGAAACGCTAACTTTGGTTTTCTCACCACTGAGCCACTGAATGTTTCCACCTTTTTTAAAAAAATTTCAGATGTCCAGGATCAATGATTTTAGATTTTCCTTGCTCCTGTATTCAAATTGTGTTCTAATAAACTCCAACAAGTTCTCACCATTCAGATAATGGATTGCGTTTTCATTTCCCTGCCAAAATGGACAATTTCACACCTTCCCACATTATTCTCTATTTGCCCCAGCTTTGCCAACACGTTTAACCTATCCCTACCCTCCTCTAATCTCTTTGGGTCCTCTTCACAGCTTATTTTCCAATGGCTATTTCTGCCATCACAAATTAGCAACCATATCTTGGCACTTCATCCAAGTCATTTGTATCATTTGTAAAAACTTGAGGCTTCACACTGACCCATGTGTTATGCCACTTGTTTCATCTTGCCAAATAAAGACCCTTTTCTGCCTTCTTTTTGCCAGCCAGTCTTCCAACGGTTCCAATATGCTTCCCTCCTACACTGTGAGCCTCTATTTTTAACAAGAGCCTTTGATGTGGCATCTTATCAAGTTACGAATTCCTGTAACAGACTGAACTGAGCTGGCTGTGACCAACTGTTCAGGAGGGAACCACAATTTTGAGTTTATTGTCATGGACAGGGTTACATACACAGGGTATAAAGGCCATGAACACAAGCCTTTGCAGTAGCAGAGTGCATTCCAAACATGTTAACATGAACTTAAACTAAATTGTCCATAATAACACTGGTGCAGCTTGAGAGAAAAAGCACTGGAGTGCAAGTTAGCATTATGGGTTTTTCAGGTCATAGTCTCAGAGAGGAGTACAGCACAGAAACTGGCCCTTCAGCCCATCTAGTCCATGCCAAACCATTTAGATTGCCTAATCCCATCGACCTGCATTGAGACCATAGCCCTCCATACCCCTACCGTCCATGTACTTTTCCAAGCTTCTCTTATACATTGAAATCGAGCTCGCATGCATCACTTGTGCTGGCAGCTCATTCCACACTCTCATGATTCTGTGAAGAAATTTCCCCTCATGTTCCTCTTAAACATTTCACTTTTCATTCTTAACTCTTGACCTCTAGTTGTAGACCCGTCCAACCTCAGTGGAAAAACACCTGCTTGCTTATACCCTATCTGTACCCCTCATAATTCTGTACACCTCTAGCAGGTCTGGTTGTGAAACTGTAGAAGTGAGGAAGAAACTGTTCTTGAACCCTGAGATTAATTTTGGTAAGCGTTTTTATGAGGGATAAAGATGGGGGGAATGCTTGCAGGCTCTTTCCCCTCAGGTTGGGTGAGACTAGAATCAGAGGTCATAGGTTAAAGTTGAAAGGTGAAATACTTAAGGGGAACGTGAGGGGGAACCTCTTCACTCAGAGGGTGATGTGAGTGTGGGATGAGCTGCCAGTGAAAGTGGTAGATGTGGGTTCAATTATAACATGTAAAGAAGTTTGAATGAGAGGAGTATGGAGGGCTATGGAAGATGAGCCTACACAGCAAACCAGTGATTCTGTGCTGTAATATTCTATGACTCTATGACTGTAACATATAATCCACAGACTGTAATTTTCCTCTGGAAGATGTGGTATTGAACCTTTTGAACAACCTAGTATTTTTGCATCCTCCCGAAGGATTTGGTGAACTTGACTCTCGAAAATGCAGATACAGCCGCGGCGGCCGTTGTTGGAGCAGACTTAGGGCTGGATTTAAGCAGCGGGGCCTGGGCCTGAGAGCAACAACAAATGGCCGATGTTTAGCTGATTTAACCTCCGAGCCAGATTAAGAGATCGAGGACGAGGGTATAGGACAAACCAGTGCTCAACTCAATATTCTGTGAGGCTTCCGCACTGAGCTGACTCTTTTCTGGGGATCCTACGATTCATGTTCTGTGTATTAATTGTTTACATTTTTTAGTGTTTGCACATTTGTTCTTTTTTCACACATTGAATGTTTACAGTCAAAGTTTAATGTAAATTTATAATGAAAGTACATACACATCACCATATACAAACCTGAGATTTGTTTTCTTGCAGGCATACTCAATAAATCCAATAACCATAATAGAATCAGTGAAAGACCACACCCACAGGGCAACAAAAAGACAACAAACTGTGCAAAGCAAATGAAAGAAAAAAGTAATAATAATAATTATTATTATAGACAATAGACAATAGGTGCAGGAGTTGGCTATTCAGCCCTTCGACCCAGCACCACCATTCACTGTGATCATGGCGGATCATCCACAATCAGTACCCTTTTCCTGCCTTCTCCCCATATCCCTTCACTCCGCTATCTTTAAGAGCTCTATCTAACCCTTTCTTGAAAGAATCCAGAGAATTGGCCTCCACTGCCTTCTGAGGCAGAGCATTCCACAGAACCACAACCTTCTGTGTGAAAAAGTTTTTCCTTAACTCCGTTATAAATTGTCTACCCCTTATTCGTAAACTGTGGCCTCTGGTTCTGGACTCCCACAACTTCAGGAACATGTTTCCTGCCTCTAGTGTGTCCAATCCCTTATATGTTTCAATCAGATCCCCTCTCATCCTTCTAAATTCCAGTGTATACAACCCCAGTCGCTCCAATCTTTCAACATATGACAGTCCTGCCATCCCGGGAATTAACCTCGTGAACCTACGCTGCACTCCCTCAATAGCTAAACAATAGCAGGTTGAGTAAGTTACTGGAAGGCATTCTAAGACTAGATATATAAATATATGTATAGACAGGGACTGATTAGAGATAGTGAATGTAGCTTTGTGCATGGCAGGTTGTGTCAAACCAACCCTATAGGGTTTTCTTGAGTATGTTACTAGGAAAGTTGATGAAGGCAAGGTAGTAAATATTGCTTACATGGACTGTAGTGAGGCCCTTGACAAGGTCCGTCATGGGAGATTGGTTAAGAAGGTTCAGATGCTTGGCATTCAAGATGCGGTAAATTGGATTAGACATTGACTTTACGGGAAAAGCTAAAGAATGGTAGTGGATGGTTGCCTCCCTGACTGGAGCTCTGTGACGAGTGGAGTGCCACAGGAATTGGTGACATTGTAAATGGTCATCTCTATCAACGATCTGGATGATAATGTGGTTAAACGGATTTGCAAATTTGCTGATGACACCAAGATTTGGGATGTAGTGGACACAAGGAAGGCTATCAAAGTTCGCAAAGGGATCTGGGCCAGCTGGAAAAATGAGCTGAAAAATTGCAGATGGAACGTAAAGCAGACAAGTGTGAGGTGTTGCACTTTAGGAGGACAAACCTGGGTAGGACATAAAACAGTGAGCATTAGGGCAGAACAGAAGATCTGGGAGTACGTGTCCTTAATTCCTTGAAAGTGGCATCACAGGTAGATCAGGTCATAAAGAACGTTTTTGGCACATTGGCCTTCATAAATCAATGTATTGAGTACAGGAGTTCTGGGCAGTTTCTAGAGTAGGTTACATGGTCAGCACAACATTGTGGGCTGAAGGGCCTGTAATATGCTGTGGATTTCTATGTTCTATGTTATGTTAAGAACAGAAACTTGGTTGGGATCAACAATGGAGAGAGACAAGAAAATACTATTCGTAAGAAGATCCGTCAATGAAGAGTTAATTTCTGGGACCTTGGTTGGACTTGACAAAAGCTAACTGAAAATCCCTCTGGCAAAGGAAACAGTAAGGGAATGTTAGAAGATATTTGGACAAGGTGAAGATCAGGAAGTTATAACTGTCTTGATGTCAAACCAATGAACATTACAATGTGACACCAAAGGCAGATTTATGATAAATGTTAGGAGTGAGATTTGGTGAACATCTCAGAAAATTTAATGGGAACATACAAGTCAAGAGTAGGAGTAGACTGTACTGACATTCAGTAAGATAGATGGAGTGATGTAGTGGTTAGATTAATACTGTTACAGTGCCAGGGACCCAGGTTTAATATGGTCATTTTCTGTACGTTCTCCCTGTACAAACTCTGGGTGTTTTGGTTTCCTCCTCTATTCCAAAAAAGTACGGATTAGTTGGTTAATTGGTCACATGGGTGTAATTGGGTGGCGCGGACTCGCTGAGCCAGAAGAGCCAGTTACCGTGCAGTATAAGAAAGTTAATAGCAACACTGATTGTAAACTCTACTCAGCATTCCAGACTACATAAGGTGACCTCTCACCTTTGTATATCGAAAATCTATTGACCTCTGCCCTAAAATATTCCAAGATACCCCTTCCATTCATATTTGAGGAAGAAAATCTCGAAGATCCATAACCCTCGGAGAAATAAATTCCTCTTCACCTCTGTCTGAAGTGTGTGAAGTATTTAGCTTTAAATATTGACCTCTGTTCTAGATCCTTCCAGAACAGGAAAGATTCCTGTTCTGGTTCACCTGTCAATGCTTCTCAAGGGCTTGGTTTCAATTGAATGTGTTTATACTGAAGGATAAAAAAGACTGTATGAAAATACTGAGTCAATATTAGATTGAAGCATGAGCATTATATGAACATGTAATTTGGTTAGGAAAGTATTTGTTACAGATCCACAGGGAAATCTTTACAGTTTAGATATTGAGTGAGTGCCTTGAAACCGAATTCAGCAGCCGATGAGAAAGTTAATCAAAAAATGAGTGGTAGTTGAGAATAAATAGAGTTATATACTAAGTCAGTTTAATGCGTCACAAAACAATTCTTCGGTGTTCAGAGCTACTGTATTATGCAGTCGCTTGTGATTGAGTTTGATGTGCTTCCAGTGTGGTCTTGTGGGTTCTGAAGTGACTGAAGTTATCCACTCTGGTTCAGGAGCCTGATTGAAGGGTAACACCAGATTCAGGAACAGTTATTACCATTCAAACTCCTGAACCAGCGTGGATAACTTCACACACCTCATCAATAAACTGATTCCACAACATATGGACTCACTTTCAAGGACTCTACAACTCATGTTCTCGATATTTATTTACTTATTTATTATTAGTTTTTTTTGCATTTGCACGATCTGTCTTCTTTTGCATGTTGGTTGTTTGTCAGTCTTTGTGTGTAGTTTTCCAATGATTCAATTGTGTATTTCTTTGTTTTACTGTGAATGCCTGCAAGAAATTTTATTTATTTATTGAGATACAGTATAGAATAGGCCCTTCTGGCACTTTGAGCCTCACCACCCAGCAATTCCCTGATTTAATCTTAGTCTAACCACAGGACAAATTTACAATGATCAATTAACCCATCAACTGGTATGTTTTTGACTGTGGGAGGAAACCAGAGCACCCAGAGGAAATCCTCATGGTCACAGGGAGAACATACAGTCTCCTTACAGGCAGTGACAGGAATTGAACCCCGGTCACCTGGACTGTAAAGCGTTGTTTTGGCCATTACACTACCGTGCCACTCTGAGAAATTGAATTTCAGAATGTTATATAGTGACAGAGATGAACTTTGATAATACAGGAAACACTCCGGTTCCATCAGCCGCGTAAGTCTAGGGAAGACAATCTCCAGCCCCGCCAAACGTGTGAGATTGAGGTGCGAGCCCACCCTGAAGCCTCCTGTTTACGTGGATGCTGTGTGATTCGTTACCCTGTTACAAATAATTACCACGAAATAACAGACACTGCACCGCTTACAACTAAACAATTTCACTTTATAATTCTTAATTTGACTAAAGGATTAGTAAAGAAAAAGCAAAAAAAAAAGAAAAGGGCCCATTTTATTGAAACAATCTAATGTGCACAAGTTGGTGCTCACGGAATCCCCTTCGCCGATCCTCCTTCGATCTCCCCGGGCTTCGTCGAATCATGGCCCCACTCTGGGTCGAGTCCTACGACCTCTTCTCTCTGGCGCTTCTCCCTTCATCTCCTGCCAAACCAAAAACCCAGCACACCCCCGGTGTTACACACACAATACAAAAACACACTCCCGTCATTGGATGGCTCACATTCCAAAGCACCCGTTACCTCTAACCATAACCTAAACATTGCTTCTACAGAAAGACCATCACATTAACAGTGAAACCTTTCCCAGGGTGTTACATATATTTACTTTGATCTTTGCAGTCAGTGTTGAAATGATAGAGTCTTCTACAGGTGAGGCAGGAGGAGAAGGGGTGGGTGAATGGGTAATTACAGTGCCACTTTGTGCAGCCGGCCCCATTCTCCATTTTATCCTGAATGCTTCCATTTCCTCTTTGAATCACAATGTGGACCAGAGATTCCAGGAGACTGTGGGAATGTCGCATGTCTTCAATGGCTTTGAGCACGTCTTTGAATCTTTTCCTCTATGCAATTAGTAATCTCTTTCCATGGCAGAACTCAGAAGAGAAAGCTTGTTTTGAGAGTTTGATGTTGGGTATGAAAGCAACATGTTCTGTCCAGAGGAGCTGTGCAACTGTAACGAAAGCCTCAAGCTTGTTGATATTGTATTAGGAGAGAACACTGATTTTGGTTTGTTTATCCTTCCAGTGAATTTGGAGGATTTTGTGGAGACGAAGTAAAAGATTAAATATAAGGATTAACTTAATATGTCATGTGTGCATCGAAACATTGACGTACAAGGTGAAATGCATCACTTGTGTCTACACCCAACGCAGTCCAAGGATTGTGCTGGATGGCAGCCCACAAGTGCCACCGTACTTCCAGTGCTGACGTTTACTAACCCTAACCTCTGCATCTTTGGAATGTGTGAGGAAACCAGAGCACCTGGAGGAAACCCCTGCAGCCACGGGGAAAACAGTCAAGCTCCTTACACACAGCGATGGGAATCCAGACCCACTTGGAGAGTGCTGGCACTATAAAGTGATGGCACTACTGTGCCACCCTGTTGTTGGGGGCACCTGTCTAATTCCTTGAGATGCCTGGTGTAGGTGGCCCTGATCTCAGAAGCACATGCAGGGCAGAGGTTATGTTGAAAGAAGGCTAAGGTGGACGTGTTAGTCACAAACTTTAGTTGGATAGAGGACCCCTGAGAGCCAGATGTCCTATTATTCTATCGACAAAGGGGAAGTGGAGAGAACAAGGTTTGTAATCCACAAGCCACTCAGTTTAAACTTTGTGCAATGGAAGTATTGTAATTTATTATGGACTCTTGACCTCATAATCTACCTCATCATGACCTTGGACCTTATTGCTTGCTGCACTGTATTTTCTGCCACTGTAACACCATATTCTGCACTCTGTAATTGGTGTGTACCACCTCGATGTACAGATGTAGTGAAATGATCTGTATGGATGGCATGCAGAACAAAGTTTTTTCATTGTGCCTTGGTACATATAACAGTAGAATCATTCATTCTCTTGTATTTCTTTGTTCTACTGTGAATGCCCATAAGAAAATGAATTTTAGCATTGTATATGGCGACATACATGTGCTTTGATAATAAGTTTACTTTGAATAATAAAACAATTACAAAATAACCAATCATAAACAAGAGAAAATCTGCAGATGCTGGAAATACGAGCTACACACACAAAATGCTGGAGGAACTCAGCAGGCCAGGCAGCACCTCGGAAAAGAGTCTGCCGAAGGGTTTCAGCCCGAAACGTCAACTCTATGCTTTTCCTAGATGCTGCCTGGCCTGCTGAGTTCCTCCAGCATTTTGTGTGCTACAAAGTAACCAGTATAACAAATACAAAATGCTGGAGAAACTCAGCAATAATCTCCATCATGGGCACTAGCATCCAAGACATATTCAAGGAGTGATGCCCCAAAAGGGCGACATCCATCATTAAATACCCCACCCCCATCACCCATTCTGATTCTGGTCAGGCAGCACCTATCCCTGACCTGCCGAGTTCCTCCAGCATTTTCTGTGTGTTGTTCTGGATTTCCAGCATCTGTGGAATCTTATCTTTGGCAATGAACCACTTACCAGTTTAAACTAAGCATTTATTTGAGAGGGCATTGATTATTCAAAGGGAATGTATGAGTTTGTCAAAGAGAAATCTCATCCGAGGAACTTGACTTGAATTTGAGTATGTGACTGGCAGGATAAGTTGACCAAGGTACTGTAGTGGGGGAGGTGGGGTTGTATACACGACTCTTTAGAAGTAATTTGACAAAATGTGCAAACTAATAAGAGGCCTATGGAGTGTGAACCAGCACACCTGTTTTCCTTGGCAACCAGGTCAATAACCTAGGGGCATACACTCAGTGGCCACCGTATTTGGTACGCCCGTTTGTTAATGCAAATATCTAATCAGCCAATCATGAGGCAGCAACTCAATTCCTAAAAGCATGCAGACATGGTCAAGAGGTTCAGTTGTCAGAGGAGAATGGCTAGTCTGGTCCAAGCTGATAGGAAGGCGACAGTAACTCAAGTAACCGTGCATTACACCAGTGGTGTGCAGTAGAGCACAACACAACAGACCTTGAAGTGGATGGGCTACAGCAGCAGAAGACCATGAACATGCACTCAGTGGCCACTTTATTCAGTACAGGAGGTAGTTCATAAAATTTATTATTATACTTTAATAATAAATTTTACTTTGACTTTAAATTGGAGCTGTGGGAGGATGACATTTGTCCCAACCTTTATGTGAAACCATCAAGCATCAGCCATCGTTTGCCTGAACCAATATGAATAACTTCACCCACCTCAACTCTGAACCGATTCCACAACCTAAGGGCTCACTTTCAAGAACTCTACAACTCATCTTCTCAGTATTATTTATTTGTTTATTTTTGTATTTATGCAGTTTGTCTTCTTTTGCATCTTTTTCATTGATTCTATTGTACTTTTTTGGTCTACTGTGAATGCCTGCTAGAAACTGAAACTCAGTGTTGATAATTACCTTGAACTTTGCAAATAAGGTTACATAAAGCTTTGTTTAGGCTGAACTTTGGGTATTGGGTGCAGTTCTGGTCAATCCAATCCAGGAAGGATAAAGAGGCTTTGGAAATGGTGTGGAAGAGGTTTTCCTGGATTAAATGTTGTCTGGATTAGGTAGTGTGATAGATAGTTTCAGGAGAGGTTGGATAAGCTTACTTCTTTTCTGTGGAATCTTGGAGATGGTGGAGGGACTTGACAGAAATTTATAAAATTGTAAGAGTAGACAGTCAGAATCTTTCCCCCAGGGTTCAGGTGTCAAGTATTAGAGGATATGTATTTAAGATGTAAAGGAAGCAAGTTTTTTTTTACACACAGAGGATGGGCTGCCAGGGTTAGTGATGGAAGCAGAATAGACAGTGGCATTTAAGAGGCTGTTAGACAGATATGAATGTGCAGGGAATATGGATCACATCAGGCAGAATAGATTTTGTTTAATTTGGCATTGTGTACAGCACAGGCACTGTGGGCTGAAGGGCCTGCTCTCATGCTATACTGTTTGATGTTCTGAAATCCCATTTTGCAACTACAGAAATTTCTGACACCAAGGCTCACCTATTTAAATTGTATTATTTTTGACTCATAAGTTCACTTCAAAATTCCTTGGAACATAGAAGATTGATGGATTAGTGGACTCATCTAGGGAGGCTATTTGAATTGAGGAATAGGAAAGGTGTTGTGAAGCTTGTCGGGGTGTATTATAGACTACCTAATGGGGACCGAGAACTGGAGGAGCAAATTTGTAAGGAGAAAGCAGATATTTGTAGTAAGCACAAGGTTGTGATTGTGGGAGATTTTAATTTTCCACACATAGACTGGGAAGCCCATTCTGTAAAAGGGCTGGATGGTTTGGAGTTTGCAAGTTGTGTGCAGGATAGTTTTTTGCAGCAATACATAGAGGTACCAACTAGAGAAGGGGCAGTGTTGGATCTCCTGTTAGGGAATGAGATAGGGCAGGTGACGGAGGTATGTGTTGGGGAGCACTTCGGGTCCAGTGATCACAATGCTATTAGTTTCAATATAATTATGGAGAAGGATAGGACTGGACCCAGGGTTGGGGTTTTTGATTGGAGAAAGGCTAACTTTGAGGAGATGCGAAAGGATTTAGAAAGAGTGGGTTGAGACAATTTGTTTTATGGGAAGGATGTAATAGAGAAATGGAGGTCATTTAATGGTGAAATTTTGAGGGTGCAGGATCTTTATGTTCCTGTTAGGTTGAAAGGAAAGGTTAAAAGTTTGAGAGAGCCATGGTTTTCAAGGGATATAGGAAACTCGGTTCGGAAAAAGAGAGGGATTTACAATAAATGTAGGCAGCTTGGAGTTAATGAGGTGCTCGAGGAATATAAAGAATATAAAAAGAATCTTCAGAAAGAAATTAGAAAAGCTAAAAGAAGATACGAGGCAGCTTTAGCAAGTAAGGTGAAAATAAATCTAAAGGGTTTCTACAGTTATATAAATAGCAAAAGGATAGTGAGGGATAAAATTGGTCCCTTAGAGAATCAGAGTGGACGGCTATGTGCGGAGCCAAAAGAGATGGGGGAGACTCTGAACAATTTCTTTTCTTCGGTATTCACTAAGGAGAAGGATATTGAATTGTGTAAGGTAAAGGAAGCAAGAAGGGTAGTTATGGAAAGTATGACGATTAAAGAAGAGGAAGTACTGGTGCTTTTAAGGAATATAAAAGTGGATAAGTCTCCAGGTCCAGACAAGATATTCCCTAGGACCTTGAGGGAAGTTAGTGTGGAAATAGCAGGGGCTCTGACAGAAATAATTCAAATGTCATTAGAAACGGGGATGGTGCCGGAGGATTGACGTATTGCTCATGTGGTTCCATTGTTTAAAAAGGGTTCTAAGAGTAAACCTAGCAATTATCGGCCTGTGATTTTGATGTCAGTGGTGGGTAAATTGATGGAAAGTATTCTTAGAGATGGTATACATAATTATCTGGATAGACAGGGTCTGATTAGGAACAGTCAACATGGATTTGTGCATGGAAGGTCATGTTTGACAAATCTTATTGAACTTTTTGATGAGGTTACTAGGAAATTTGACAAGGGTAAAGCGGTGGATGTTGTCTATATGGACTTCAGTAAGGCCTTTGACAAGGTTCCACGTGGAAGTAGGTTTTCAAAGCTTGCAGAGACATTTAGGGCAGTTAGAAGAGTGGGCTGAAAGATGGCAGGTGGAGTTTAATGCTGAAAAATGTGAGGTGCTACATTTTGGTAGGACTAATCAAAATAGGACATACATGGTAAAAAGCAGGGCATTGAAGAATGCTGTAGAAAAGAGGGATCTAGGAATAATGGTGCATAGTTCCCTGGAGGTGGAATCTCATGTGGGTAGGGTGGTGAAGAAAGCTTTTGGTATGCTGGCCTTTATAAATTAGAGCACTGAGTATAGGAGTTGGGATGTAATGTTGAAATTGTATAAGGCATTGGTAAGGCCAAATTTGGAGTATTGTGTACAGTTCTGGTCACCGAATTATAGGAAAGATGTCAATAAAATTGAGAGAGTACGGAGGAGGTTTACTAAAATGTTGCCTGGGTTTCATCTCCTAAGTTACGGAGAAAGGTTGAACAAGTTAGGTCTTTATTCTTTGGAGCATAGAAGGCTGAGAGGGGACTTGATAGAGGTGACTAAAATTATGAGGGGGATTGATAGAGTTGATGTGGATAGGCTTTTTCCATTGAGAGTGGGGGAGATTCAAACAAGAGGACATGAGTTGAGAGTTAAAGGGCAAAAGTTTATGGGTAACATGAGGGGGAACTTCTTTACTCAGAGAGTGGTGGCTGTGTGGAACGAGCTTCCAGCAGAAGTGGTTGATGCAGGTTCGATGTTGTCATTTAAAGTTAAATTGGATAGCTATATGGACAGGAAGGGAATGGAGGATTATGGACTGAGTGCAGGTCGGTGGCACTAGGTGAGAGTAGGAGTTCGGCACAGACCAGAAGGGCCGAGATGGCCTGTTTCCGTGCTGTAATTGTTAACATGGTTATGTGGTTATAGGATTGAGAGGAGATTTGATAGTGACATATAAAATTATGAGGGGTATAGATAGGGTAAATGCAAGCAGGCTTTTTCCACAGAGATTGGATGGGGCTACAACCAGAGACCATGGGTTAAGGGTGAAAGGTGAGAAGTTTAAGGGGAACATGAGGGGAAACTTCTTCACTCGGAGGGATGTGAGGGAGTGGAATGAGCTGCCAGTACAAGTGATGCATGCAAACTCAATTTCAACGTTTAAGCCAAGTTTGGATTGGTACTTGGATGGTAGGGGTATGGAGGGCTACAATCCTGGTGCAGGTCGATGGGAGTATGCAGTTTAAATAGTGTTTGATGTAGACTAGATGGGCTGAATAGCCTGCTTCTGTGTTGTACTTCTCTATGGCTCCTTTAGAAGCTTCTCTCATCCTTTCATTCTTTTGAATTCAGATTCAGATTACCTTCTCAGGGTTTCAGCTCACAACGAAAATCTTTTCCCACATCTCTCTCATCTCACTTGGCTATGAATTCACTCACCAGGATCCATCTCCATCTGCTCTCTCTCCCCCATCATCTTGAACATCTCTATTCAGTGACCTCTTCAAAGTTCAAAGTAAATTTATTATCAAAGTACTTATATGTCACTGTATACTCCCTTGAGATTCATTTTCTTGTGAGCATTTGCAATCGATACAACAAAACACAATAGAATCAATAAAAATCTATACACACGGACAAATAATCAATGTGCAAAATAAGACAAACTGCAAATACAATAAAATAATATTGGGAACTTAACACTGTGCTAAAAAAAAACCAAACTCTCCCCTTTACTTAAGCCCATAATTAGTGGAAATATCCCAGTAACTCAAAGTCAAACTCAAAGTACATTTATTATCAAAGAATGTATACTTTATACAACCTTGAGATTTGTTATCTTACAGGCAGGCATACAATAAAGAAACCCAATAAAACCCATTAAAACAAGAAGACCGTCAAACACCCAATGTGCAGTGAAAAAACAGGGAAAAAATATGCAAACAATAAAATAAGCAAATAGCATTCGAACTGAAGTTCACGAAAGTGAGTACACACTGTGATAGTTGCAGGTCATGGCCGCAGTTCGGTGCAGAGATGAGGAAACCCTGTGGAGTAACGAGTTGAAGTTCAGCGCAGAGACGTGTAATATCTATCCTATATCTCTATCAATCCCTGCTATATCTATGATACGCAATATTCTACTAAATTTACAAAGATGTTGTCAGGTCTCAAGGACCTATTAAATAGAAAGTCTGAATAGGTTCGGACTTTATTCCCTGGAGTGTAGGAGAATGAGGGGAAATTTGATAGAGGTATACAAAATTATGAGGGGGATAGCTAGGGTAAATGCAAGCAGGCTTTTTTCACCAAGGTTGGGTGAGAAGACAACTAGGATCATAGGTTAAGGGTGAAAGGTGAAATGTTTAAGGGTAACCTGAGGGGAAACTTCTTCACTCAGCCTGTGGAATGAGCTGCCAGTGGAAGTGGTAGAAATTTGGATAAGTACATGATGGAAGGGATATTGTGGCTATGGTTCATTTGCAGGTCAATGGGTTAGGCAGAATGACAGTGTTTTTGAGCTGTAGTGCTCTATAACTCTAAGCAAAAGATCATCACTTTTAAATTTATCGGTAAATATCTTATACTTCTTTACAATAAACCTCACTTGTGACACTGCCCTTTAGGGTCTACACAATGTTGCTCTACATAGCTATAGTATATTTTCCTAAATTGCGTCCATTCTGGTTTCCACTATAGTCCTCCCAAGCACAACACCTCACATTTCTCTGCTTCGAGCTCCATCTGCTCTGTATCTCACCATTTTCTCTCTATCTCTCTGAAGATCCTCATCTACTGCCAAGATTTGCATCATTCACAAACTTCATAATGTAGTCGTACACCCAAGTCTAGGTTATTTATAATAATCAAAGAGCGAACAGATCCAAAACATCCCTTTTGGGAACATCAGTAAAATCCAAGCTTTAGCACTGAAATTCTGCTGAGCAAAATCACTATACATACCTTCCCGGCAGGAGATGGCAGTCTGGCCCACTGTGACCATGCGAATCAGAATTGAAGCCCTAAGACCATAAGACATAGGAGAAGAATTAGGCCATTCAGGCCATCAAGTCTGTTCTAAAATCATGTCTTGGCTGACTTAGTATTCCGCTCAATCCCATTCTCCAGCCTTCTCATAAATTTGATGCTCCGACCAGTCAAGAACCTATTAATCTCTGCTTTAAATATATCCAATGACTTGGCCTCCACAGCCGTCTGTGGCAATGAATTCCACAGATTTACTATTCTCGGGCTGACCGGAAGTGCACTGAGAGCAGTAAGCGTAAAGGAGTCGGGGGCTTGCTGTTCTGGTTAACAATGGATGACGCAATCCTGGTCATATTACGATCGAGGAACGTGTTTGTAGCCCGGATATTGAACTTTTTGCGGTTGGACTCCAGCCATATTCCACAGAGATACAACACTGGGCGTCATGGGAGGTTGTTCCTGCCTGTGGCCATCGGACTTTGCAGCTCTTCCCGTGGAGGGTCGGACACCCTGAGCCAATAGGCTGGTCCTGGACTTATTTCCATCTGGCATAGTTTGCATATCGTTGTTTGATTGTTTGTGGTTTTTGTATTGCTTTACTTATGCTCTATTCTTGGTTGGTGCAGCTGTAATGAAACTCAATTTCCCTCGGGATCAATAAAGTACGTCTATGTCTATGTCTATGTCTGAAGAAATTCCTTCTCATCTCTGTTCTAAGTGGACGCCCCTCTACTCCATGGGTCCCTAACCTGGTGTCTATAGACCCCTCACAATGCTAAGGGTCAAGGACATAAAACAAGTTGGGAACCCCTGCTCTATTCTGAATCTGTGCCTCTGGTTCTAGAGCATCCACTGTGATAAAAATCCAACTATGAAGCAATGGAAGTTAGTCCAGTTACCACAAGTCCTTCTGTAGCTGTGTAAGTTACAGCTCTTGCTTGGTAAGCGCTCATCCTGGGATGCTTTTTATCCCCACCAGTCTTTCAGGTAGCAGGCCATAAGCCCCTATCTCTTAATGAAATTAGGATTTCCTTTAAACTTTCACCAATCAAATTGAAATCTACCCTCCTCAGTAACCATTTTATTGAGTACAGGAGTGGAACCCTGTGTGGTCTTCTGCTCCTGTAGCCCATCCACTGCAAGACTTGACGTGCTGTGCATTCAGAGATGCTCTTCTGCACACCACTGTTATAACATGGTTATTTGAGCTTCTGTCCCCTTCCCATCAGCATGAACCAGTCTGGCCATTCTCCTCTGACCTCTCTCATTAACAAGGTGTCTTCACCCTCAGAACTGCTGCTCGCTGGATGTTTTTTTTTGTTTCTCGCACCGTTCTATGTGAAATCTAAAGACTGTTGTGTATGAAAATCCCAGAAGATTTTCAGTTTCTGAGATACTCAAACCACCCAGACTGGCACCAACAATCATTCCACAGTCAAAGTTTCTTAGATCACACTTCTTTCCCTTTCTGAAATTTGGTCTGAAGAACCACTGAACCTCTTGACCATGCCTGTATGCTTTTATGAATTGAGGTGCTGCCACATGATTGGCTGATTACGTATTTGCATTAACGAGCAGGTGTGTCTAAGAACGTGGCCACTGAGTGAATGTTACCATACACGACTGAGATTCATTTTCTTGCAGGTTTTTAACGGGAAAGTTAGAGCAAAACAATAAAATTTACAAAAAGCGATACCTATGCAACGACTGACAAAGAACCAATGTGTAATGTGCTGGGTGTTTTCCACTGGTCATTTGAATTAATTTGTTAGATTGTTGTGCAATCATTCATGTCTAATGCTGAGTTTGGCCAGAGTCCAGACTGCCACCTGTTTGCTGTGGATTGTTCCACAGCAGAAAGGACAAAATTGTTGTCAGCATCTAATGAAGAAAACACTTCTGCAAAGGTCATTAACTCCATTCAGTGTTTATAATCAGACAATGGGGGATGGTAAATGATTGTGTACATACTCACTCCACCTTTACTAAGGTTTCAGTCAATAAGAGGGTTGGCTCTGCAGGAACTTGGGAATTCTACACCAAGCTGTTGACTGATACAGAGCTATGGGGGTTCAGGGAGTATTATTTTCTAGATGAGATAGTCATAGAGGACTACAGCACAGAAACAGGCCCTTTGGCCCATCTAGTCCATGCCAAGCTGTATTTCCCATTGACCTGCACCTGGAGCATAGCCCTTCCTTCCTTGGACTTATCCAAACTTCTCTTAAATGTTGAAATCAAACCCACATCCACCACTTTCACACTGTGGCAGCTCGTTCCACCCTTTGAGTGAAGCAGTTCCCCCTCAGGTTTCCCTTAAACACGTTTAGGAGAGGTTTAGCTGGCCTCATCTGCTGTTCCTCTTTAGGTCTGGACACATCTCTCTGAAGGCCTGCTCATTGTAATTTATTTTTAATCTTCAAAATGCGATGGCTCAAGAAGATGGCATCCATCATTAAGAACCCCGCCCCCCCATCTCCCAGTAGATGTCCTCTTTGAGTCATAGAGGTGTAGAGCCCTTCAGCACGGAAACAGGCCATTTGGCCCATCTAGTCTGTGCTGGACTGATATTACACATAGACCATAGCCTTCCATGGCCCTTTTCTCATTACTACCATCAGGAAGAAGGTACAGCAGCCTGAAGACCCACACTCAATGTTTTAGGAATGGCTTCTTCCCCACCACCACCATTTCTTAATGGTCCATGGACACTACCTCGATATTTTGCTTTGTTTTTGTACTTTTTTGTATTTCTTATCGTAACCTATAGTTTTTTTCTGTACTGAATTACGCTGATGTTTGAGTTATAAGGAAAAATTGAATAGCTTAGGACCTTATTCCTTGGAATGCAGAAGATTGAGAGGAGATATGATACAGGTGTACAAAATAATGAGGAGTATCAATAAAACCATAAGGCATAGAAGCAGTATTAGGCCATTCAGCCCATTGAGACCCATCCACCATTTCACCATGGCTGATCCCGGATCCCTTGAACCCCATACACCTGCCCCCTCACCATATCCCTTGATGCCCCAATCAATCAGGAATATATCAACTTCCGCTTTGAATATACCCTTGGACTTGACCTCCACTGGAGTCTGTGGCACAGCATTCCACAGATACACCACTCTTTGGCTAAAAATATTCCTCCTTACCTCTGTTCTAAAGGGTCACCCCTCAATTTCGAGACTGTGCCCTCTAGTTCTGGATATCCCCACCAGAGGAAACATCCTCTTCACACCCACCTTATCTAGTCCTTTCTACATTTGGTAGGTTTCAATGAGATCCCCCCACATTCTTCTAAATTCCAGTGAGTACAGGCCCAAAGGTGCCAAATGCCCCTCATATGTTAACCTGTTCATTCCCGGAATCATCCTCGTGAACCTCCTCTGGACTTTTTCCAATAACAGTTTCTGAGATAAGGGGCCCAAAACTGTTGACAAAACTCCAAGTACGGCCTGACTAGTGACTTATAAAGCTTCAGCATCATCTCCTTGCTTCTTTATTCTATTCCCCTTGAAATAAATGCCAACATTGCATTCGCCTTCTTTATCACAGACTCAGCCTGTGAATTAACCTTCTGTGAGTCTTGCATGAGGAGTC
This sequence comes from Mobula hypostoma, assembly GCF_963921235.1. Taxonomy (NCBI): domain Eukaryota; kingdom Metazoa; phylum Chordata; class Chondrichthyes; order Myliobatiformes; family Myliobatidae; genus Mobula; species Mobula hypostoma. The sequence continues at coordinate 12,042,466 of NC_086107.1, forward strand.
CATAGACTCCTTCTTCAGCTCTTCACATTTTCCACATATCACCTTGTGGTTTCCTACCTCATCTGCACTCCCTCACCCACCCTCTCACCTATCGCCAGTCATTCTCCTCCTCCCACCTTGTTCTGGCTTCTTCCCTTTTTCCTTTCCAGTCCTGATGAAGGGCCTCAGCCGGAAATATTGATTCTTTATCCCTCGCCATAGATTCTGCCTGACCTTCTGAATTCCTCCACCTTTCTTTGTATGTTACTCTGGATTTACAGCACCTGCAGAATCTCTTTGTTTCAGAGCTGATGTTTCAGGTCTGAGGCACTTTGACAAATTGTTCTGTCCAACATTTTCTATTTCAGATTTGCAACATCTCTGATTTTTTTTCATCAAACTACCGCTTATGAGAACTCGCTGACTGTAAACTGTCCTGTGTTTTCTGGGTTACAGCAATGATATTATAGCCATTGCAACACTGACACATAGGACTCTGGGAAATTGAGTTTTTTTAAGGTCCTAGGTACGCTAAGTGGCCACTTTATTAGGTAGCTCCTGTACCTAAAAAGGTTTGACGACTTGTACACTCAGTTCGACGAGTATTAAAATCAGAGATGCTCTTCTACATGCCACTGTTGTATAGCAAGGGTATTTGAGTTACCATCACTTTCCTGTCAGCTTGACCCAGTTTGGCCATTCTCCTCTGACCTCTCTCATTAACAAGGCATTTTTGCTCACAGAGCTGCCCCTCGCTGGATGTTTCTTGTTCTCTGTAAACGCCGGAGTCTCTTGTGCTGAAAATCCCGGGAGATCAGCAGTTTGTGAGATACTCAAACCACGCCGCCTGGCACCAATAATCATTCCGCGGTCAAAGTTGTTGATCACATTCCTTTTCCATTTTGACATTTGGTCTGAACAACAACTGAACTACTTGACCTTCTGCATTGAGTTTCTGCCATGTGATTGGCTGATCAGATATTTGCATTAACGAGGAGGTGTACAGGTGTACCTAATAAAGTGGCTGCTGAGTGTAAATGTGCAAATCTTTCTTTCTTACAAGTTAACATTAGTGCTGGCCAGAATAGAAACAGGCCTTTCAGCCCATAATGTTCATCCCTGCCTACACTAATCTCATTTGTCCTCATTGGAATTCAGATTCAGAATCAGATTTAATTATCACACGTACATTGAAACATACAGTAAAATCTATGTGGCCTTCTATATATTGGCGAGACCCGACGCAGACTGGGAGACCGCTTTGCTGAACACCTACGCTCTGTCAGCCAGAGAAAGCAGGACCTCCCAGTGGCCACACATTTTAATTCCACATCCCATTCCCATTCTGACATGTCTATCCACAGCCTCCTCTACTGTAAAGATGAAGCCACACTCAGGTTGGAGGAACAACACCTTATATTCCGTCTGGGTAGCCTCCAACCTGATGGCATGAACATCGACTTCTCTAACTTCCGCTAATGGCCCACCTCCCCCTCGTACCCCATCTGTTACTTATTTTTATACACACATTCTTTCTCTCACTCTCCTTTTTCTTCCTCTGTCCCTCTGACTATACCCCTTGCCCATCCTCTGGTTACCCCCCCCCCCCCGTCTTTCTGCCTGGACCTCCTGTCCCATGATCCTCTCATATCTCTTTTGCCTACCACCCGTCCAGCTCTTGGCTCCATCCCTCCCCCTCCTGTCTTCGCCTATCATTTTGGATCTCCCCCTCCTCCTCCCACTTTCAAATCTCTTACTATCTCTTCTTTCAGTTAGTCCTGACGAAGGGTCTCGGCCTGAAACGTTGACTGTACCTCTTCCTAGAGATGCTGCCTGGCCTGCTGCATTCACCAGCAACTTTGATGTGTGATACAGTAAAATCTGTTGTTTGTGTTAGCAACCAACAATCCCAAGGATGTGCTGGGTGCAACCCGTAAGTGTCTCCACACAATCCAGCACCAACGTAGCACTCATTCCTTATGTGCTGTGTCATATGACGTGGGCAATTGTGGTCTTGACCATGATTGTTGTTGGCAAATTTTTCTACCAAAGTGGTTTGCCATTGTCTTTATCTGGGCAGTGTCCTTACAAGACAGGTGACCCCTGCCATTACCGATACTCTTCCGAGATTATCTGCCTGGCGTCAATGGTTGCATAACCAGGGTTTGTGATATGCACCGTCAACATAGCATGCTCGTCATTAGGACTGTATTCGTCTATGCCTTGCTATGTATCTATCTGTCAAAGTTCCGCTTATACATTTCAATTGTATCTGATTCCTGCATCTTCATTGTCAGTATGTTCCAGATACAAACCTCTTGGTGAAACAAAATTACCCTTCAAATCCCCTTTAAAACTCCTTCCTCTCACCTTAAACCTATCTCCTCTTATTTTTATTACCCCTATTCTGGAAGAAAATATTCTGGCTGTCTACCCTATTCACACCATTTGTAATCTTACTTAGTCCTCTCTTGTCAGCTTTCTTCAGCTCAGGAAAAACAAGCCCAGCCTCTTCAACCTCTCCCCATAACGCAAGTCCTTTAACCCAGGCAATATCCCAGTAAATCTCCGCTTCCTTCGGACTGTCATGAGTCTTTCAAACTCTTCCTTAAGGGATCATTTAATATTTATAAAACCAATGTTTAACGTTCAAAGCAAATTTTTATTTTATTTTTATTTTATTGAGATAAAGCGGGGAATAGGCTTATCCGGCCTGTGGAGCTGCATCACCTGGCAGCCCTTCATTTAACCCTAGTCTAACCGTGGGACAGTTTACAATGACAAATTAACCTACTAACCAGTAGGTTTTTGGACTGTGGGAGGAAACCGGAGCACCCGGAGAAAACCCATGTAATCCATGGGGGGGACGTACAGACTCCTTACAGATGACATCAGAGTTGAACTCTGAACTCCAATAACCCGAGCTATAACAGTGTCACACTAGCTGTTACGCTGCTGTGACACCTAAGTTATTATCAGAGTACACATACATTACCATATACTACCTTGAGATTCGTTTTCCTACAGGCATTTATAAGAAAATAGAGTTGTACGATAGAATTTATGATAAACTATACATAATCAAAGACTGATGATCAACCAATGAGTGAAAGAAGACAATCTGTGAAAATAAATATAAATAATACTGAGAACATGAGTTGTTGGGTCCTTGAAAGTGAGTCTGTGGGTTGTGGAATTAGTTCAGAGAGTTGAGATGAGTGAAGTTATCCATGCTGGTTTAGAAGCCTGATGGTTGTCAGATCATGACTCTCTATTCTTGATCCTGGTGGTGTGTGACTTAAGGATCCCGTACCTACTGCCTGATTGTAGTAGTGAGAAGAGGGCATGGCCTGGATGAGGGGGGACTTTGATTATAGATGCTACTTTCTTGGGACAGCACTCCTTGTAAGTGTGCTCAATGGTGGATTGGGCTTTGCCTGTGGTTAGATTCTTGATGAGGAATGGTGAGAACGGACTCTGGAGATTAAGATTGCTGTCAGATCTGTTATGACCTTTGCGAATGCTGGAGAAAGTTGAGGAGCTGAATGGCCATTCATGGTACTGATTTGTATGTTTGTTTGGAAACATTGTTTTTCCTCACCTAGATATAACCTGGGTCTCACTTCTGGAATTGATGAAAACAAAATCTAACGATAGCTTTGAAAATAAACTAGATAGGCAAAGGAGTCAATATATTGCAGGTTTGTGGGAAGAGAACAGATGAATGCTTCTGACAGAATTGTTGCACATGTTGCCAGCACTGACTTGATGGGCCAAATGGCATGAAAATCTATGATTCTGTCATTCCATAAATGCCTCTTTTATTTACTGCTTTGAAAGTTTGTGTCAAAAAGTGGCTTACTTTGAAAGCTGATACATTTTCTGTTCCCTAAAAAAAATAACGTGAAATAAACTTTAGTTGGAGTGCAAAGATCCTGCCTCTACACACAACTTTCATTTTGAGCACCACTAAGGGGATCTTCAGAGTCTCCCTTTCACCCATCTGATATATTTATCAAGAGCAGTACATATGCTGGGCCCTTAATGTTGTTAAAATATCCCTCCCATCTATCCCACAACCTTTTCGATCCCCTACCATCAGGCTGTGAGACTACTGAATCCCGCCCGCCACCCAAGTCTCCTCACTTACGAAGTTCCGTTAGCATTATACTGTTTACTTTTTAACTTGTGGCATAATGCACCTTATGCTAAATGGCAATCATCTGGAATATATTTTATTTATTAATGTATTTGTAGTATATTACTTTGTGTTGTGTGTGAATTATTTGCACTGTATTGTGCCCTTCAACCAGAGGAACATTGGTGGTAGACAGGAAGACTGTTGAATGGCAATAAACTTGAACTTGAAGTTTGTGGGACTTTGGCATATTTTGAAGATCAGCTGCAATAATTTCAACTACAACTGCAGAAATCAGAGGTGCAAAGGGACTAAACCTAAAGTTTCACTTGCAGGTTGAGTCAGTGGTAAGGAAGGCAAATGCAATGTTAGCATTTATTTCGCGAGGACTAGAATATAAAAGCAAGGGTGTAACGTTGAGTCTCTGTGAGGCATTGGTCGGACCGCGTTTGGAGTATTGTGAGCAGTTTTGGGCCCCTTATCTGAGAAAGGAAGTGCTGGCGTTGGAAAAGGTCCAGAGGAGTTCAAAAGAATGATTCTAGAAATGAAAGGGTTAATGTATGAGGAGCGTTTGATGGCTCTGGGTCTGAACTTGCTCGAGTTCAGAAGAATTGAACGTTGAAAGTTCAAAGTACATTTATTATCTGAGCACATATATGTCACCATATACAACCCTGAGATTTGTTTACTTGCAGGCATACTCAGTAAATTCAGGAACCACAATAAAATCAATGAAAGTCTCTACCCAAACGGGATGGACACACAATGAGTGTTCAAATATAAAATAAAAAAAGAAATAATAATAAATATCTAAAACATGAGATGAAGAGCCCTTGAAAGTGACGCTATAGGTTGTGGTTCACACACACACGCAAAATGCTGGAGGATCGCAGCAGACCAGGCAGCATCTATGGAGAAAGATGCTACCTGGCCTGTTGAGTTCCTCCAGCATTTTGTGTGTGTTGCTCGGATTTCCAGCAATTGCAGGTTTTCTCTTGTCTATAGGTTGTGGTAGCAGCTCAGTGCTGGGGTAAGTGAAATGGAGTGAAGTTATCCCCACTGGTTCAAGATGGTTGGGGGGTAATAACTGTTTCTGAAACTGCTGGTGAAAGTCCTGAGGCTCCTATACCCCTTTCCTGATGGCAGCAACAAGAAGAGAGCATCGTCTGGATGGTAGAGGTCCTTGATGATGGATGTGCTTTCCTGTGACAGTGCGCCATGTAGATGTAGTGAATGGTGGGGAGGCCCTAACCTGTGATGGAACTGGGCCTAGATAGGGTGAACATGCAAAGGATGTTTTCAATTGTGGAAGAATCTAGAACCTGAGGTCACAGACTCAGAGTGCAAGGATGTCCCTTTAGAACAGAGAACAGCAGAAATTTCTTTAGCCTGAAGTTGGTGGAATTAATTTGGTATATTTAATGCGAAGGTTGATAAGTTCTTGATTATTAAAGGGTGTCAGAAGTTACAGGGAGTAGGCAGAAGAATAGGGTTGAGAGGGCTATTGAATCAGCCAGGATAGAATGGCCTAATTCTGCTGCCATGCCTTATGGTTTACACCTAAAACCATTAAGAAGGAAAATAATAGACTATGACTGATGCACTTGTTTGGAAAATTGAGAGTATCGTTCTGTCCCAGTTGTCTCCATCTTAACTAGTGTGATGTACTATTGTTTATTCACAAGGTTCAAGATACATGATTGCTTATTGTCAATCTTCAGTACATGAGTGTAAAGGAGAATGAAATGATTGTTACTCTGATCCAATGTGTTAATCTGGTCCTTTTTACCTACCATGGGAATTCTCCGGGGTCAGTTTGGTAGCAGTATACATTCCAACTCAGGCCAATGTCAATCAGGCTTTAGATGATCTGAGCAATGGGATCAACATGCATGAAATAGCGCATCATCGTTTTGGGAGATTTTAACCAGGCCAGTCTGAAAAAAAATCACTAAGCAATTGCCATCAACAGATCACTTGCAATACCAGAGGAAACAACACACTGGACCATTGTTACACCATCATCAAGAATGCCTACCTTGCTAATCCACACCCTCACTTCGGGAAGTCTGATCACATGGCTGTACTTCTACTCCCTGAGTATAGGTAGAGATGAAGACTGCAGCACCAATAGTGAGGACCAAGTAGGTATGGACAAGGGAATCACAGGAGCGCTTACAGGACTGCTTTGAATTGGTGGACTGGACTGAATTCAGGGAGTCATCTTCGAACCTGGATGAGTATGCTGCAGTTATTACTGACTTCATTAAAATCTGTGTGGATGAGTGTGTGCCTACAAAGAGTTACTGTACATTCCCAAACCAAAAGTCATGGATAAACCAGGAAGTACATTGCCTGCCGAAGGCTAGATCTGTGGCATTCAAGGCTGGCAACCCAGGTCTGCACCAGAAAACCAGGTATGATTTGCGGAGGGCTATTTCAAGGTTGAAGAGACAATTTCGAATGAGGTTGGAGGCAACATCGGATGCATGGCAACTCTGGCAGGGTTTGCAAGACATTACTTCCTACAAACCGAAACCCAATAGCATGAATGGCAGTGGTGATGTTTCACTACCAGATGAACTCAACGCCTTCTATGCCCGCTTTGAAAGGGAGAGCACAACTACAGCTGTGAAGATCCCTGCTGCACCTGATAACCCTGTGATCTCTGTCTCAGAGGCCGATGTTAGGCTGCCTTTAAAGAGAGTGAACCCTCGCAAGGCAGAAGGTCCCGATGGAGTATCTGGTAAGGCTCTGAAAACCTGTGCCAACCAATTAGCGGGAGTATTCAAGGACATTTTCAACCTCTCACTGCTACGGGTGGAAGTTCCCACTTACTTAAAAAAGGCAACAATTATACCAGTGCCTAAGAAGAATAATGTGAGCTGCCTTAATGACTATCGACCAGTAGCACTCACATCGGCAGTGATGAAATGCTTTGAGAGGTTGGTCATGAGGTTGGTTAGACTGAACTCCTGCCACAGCAAGGACCTGGCCTTATTGCAATTTGCCTGTTGTCACAATAGGTCAATGACAGATGCAATCTCAATGGCTCTCCACATGGCTCTAGACCACCTGGACAACACAAACACCTATGTCATGATGCTGTTCATTGACTATAGCTCAGCATTTAACACCATCATTCCCACAATCCTGATATAGAAGTTGTAGAACCTGGGCCTCTGTACCTCCATCTGCAATTGTATCCTCGACTTCCTAACCAGAAGACCACAATCTGTGCGGATTGGTGATAACATATCCTCCTCGCTGACGATCAACACTGGCGCACCTCAGGGGTGTGTGCTTAGCCCACTGCTCTACTCTCTATATACACATGACTGTGTGGCTAGGCATAGCTCAAATACCATCTATAAACTTGCTGACGATACAACCATTGTTAGTAGAATCTCAAGTGAGCGTACAGGAGTGAGATATGCAAACTAGTGGAGTGGTGCTGCAGCAACAACCTGGCACTCAATGTCAGTAAGATGAAAGAGCTGATTGTGGACTTCAGGAAGGGTAAGACGAAGGAAAACATACCAATCCTCATACAGGGATCAGAAGCAGAGAGAGTGAGCAGTTTCAAGTTCCTGGGTGTCAAGATTTCTGAGGGTCTAACCTGGTCCCTACATATCGAAGTAGTTATAAAGAAGGCAAGACAGCGACTATACTTCATTAGGAGTCTGAAGAGATTTGGTGTGTCAACAAATACACTCAGAAACTTCTATAGATTCTGACAGGCTGCATCACTGTCTGGTATGGGAGGGTGGGGGGGCTATTGCACAGGACAGGAAGAAGCTGCATAGGGTTGTAAATTTAGATGACTCCATCTTGGGTACTAGCCTAAAAAGTACCCAGGACATCTTCAAGGAGTGGTGTCTCAGAAAGGCAGTGTCCATTATTAAGGACCTCCAGCACCCAGGGCATGCCCTTTTCTCACTATTGCCATCAGATAGGAGGTACAGAGAAGCCTGAAGGCACACACTCAGCAATTCAGGAACAGCTTCTTCCCCTCTACCATCTGATTACTAAATGGGCATTGAATCCTTGGACACTACCTCACTTTTTTGGTATACAGTATTTCAGTTTTTTGCATGTTTTTAATCTGCTCAGTATACGCATACTGTAATTGATTGATCGATTGATTTATTATTTTTATTTCATTTATCATTTTTTTCTATATTATGTATTGCGTTGAACTTCTGCTGCTAACAAATTTCACGTCACATGCCAGTGATAATAAACCTGATTCTGATTCTGATTCTGAAATACAAAAAATACACAATAAGCATCAAGAACACAATAATGAAATCATAAGAGCCACAATAAATATAAATACAGGACTGTAAAATACAATGCACAAGTAAACTTATATACACAGACTAACGGTATGTACATAAAGTGATGCTGGGTGATGTGCATGTAGTGATTGTGGGAGGTGATGGGGGGATTAATGGGTGGAGGTGTTGATCAGTCTGACAGCTTGGAGGAAGTAACTGTTTATGAGTCTAGTGGTCCCATCGTGGATGCTGTGTAGCCTCCTCCCTGATGAGTGTGGAACAGTGCATGAGCTGGATGGGTGGGATCCTTCACGATATTGCTGGACTTGTGAGTTAGAACCTTGCCTTTGGGACTTTGAGCACAAAAGGGCAGCCAACCCCTCCAGTGCAGCTCTGAAGGAGAATTGCTTTTTCACACAGCATTAAACAGAGTCCCTGTCAGCTCTCTGAGATAGTTTTAAAAAACCCAAGTTTAGTTCACGTTGCTGCCTGTAAGGTGTTTGCATGTTCTCCCTTAACTGTGTTGGTTTTCTCCGGGTGCTCTGGTTTCTTCCCACTTTACAGGTTAGGGTCAGTGTTCGTAAGTTGTAGGCATGCTGCGTTAGTGCCGGAAGCATGGTGATTCTTGAGGGATGCCCCATCACATCCTTGACCTGTTTTGTTCTTGCATTTCCGAAGACATAGGGGTTAGTCAGTGGAATTGGACAGCATGGGCTTATTGAACTACAAAAGACTGTTATCCTGCTGTACCTCTAAATGAATAAAAATAATAAATAATTCCAGGGCAGTTCTTGGAAAAGAAGCAGTGGATTTATCCATGGTGATTGAAGCCCTCCATTAGTCTGGGTAGACCATATATGTTGCGTCCCAGCATACACAAGCCGGGACAGTCCTATATGTTGCCCATGCAGCAGGCTCCCTGCTCCATGCAGGTGATGAATCTAAAGAAATGGCAAAGACTAAAGAACAGAAAGGCACACCTGAAGGTCAGGAACTGGACTTAGGTGACAAAGGCTATTTGAGACTCATAGGGAGCACTTACCGGGTAGTAGGAGCTTCTCCCCTATTACCAACCCCAGCCAGAACAACTTTAAGGAACTGACTGATGATTATCTCATCCTATATGAGTTAAACAGAATAAAACTAATTATCACATTGCAAGTTTTTGGAACCTGCTGTAAGCCAACTGGCAGCTTGCACTTCCGATATTATAACAATGACTGCACTTCAAATGTATTTTATTGGCAAACAGTGCTTGCCGACATTGAGTTATAAAAGGTGCAATCAGAAATATAAGTTTTATTTTATTTTTCTCTATTTTGTCAGCCCTTGCTATAAAACTATTTTTAACTGTTGTTTGAGCTTTCATCCCTATTTATATAAAGATGAGCAAGGGTTAGCTTTATTTGGCTCATGTATATCGAAACATATAGTGAAGTATGTTACTTTTGCATCATTGAACAACACGGTCCGACGATTGTGCTGGGGAAGCCCGCGAGTGTTGCCATACTTCTGGCGCCATCATAGCATGTGTCTACTCTAACCCTAACCGTAGGTCTTAGGAATGTGGGCGGAAACTGGAGCACCAGGAGGAAACCCACCCAGTCACGGGTAAAACGAATAAACATCTTGGAAATAGTGGCGGGTTTCAAGCCCGATCAGCACTGTAAAGTGCTACCATACGGTGTAAAGTAATTTTCTTATTTTAATTTGACATCTCTCTTCAATTCTTCTATCATATCTTTTGCTTATAATAGTGCGGTAATTGTTTTGTTCTCAGCAAGTCTTCGGGGCCATAAATATAGAGGCTTGAGTATGAAGCTATGGGATTTTGCTCAAGAATCTGGTCCTTCAGTATAGGCAAACTGCCGTTGTTAGCTGACCTGGCCTGCATCCTTGTGTCTGACTTTTAATGTCTCATCCATTAAAGAAAATTTAGAAGCTAGAACATTACAACACAGTACAGGCCCTTTGGCTTATGATGCTGTGCCGACATTTTAATCTACTTTGAGATCAATCTGATCCTTCCCTCCGAAGCAGCCCTTCATTTTTCTGTCATCTAAGCTTCTCTTTAATGCCCCTAATTTATCTGCCTCTACTATCACCCCTGGCAGCACATTCCATGCACCAACCTCACTCTGTGTAGAAAAAAATCTTAACTCTGACATCCCTCCTATACTTTTCTCCAATCCCCCTTGTATTAGTCATTTCCACCTAGGGTAAAGTCTCTGCCTGTCCACTTGATCTATGTCTTTTACCATCTTGTACACTTCTGTCAAGTCTCATCCTCACCTCCTCCTTTACTCCAAAGAGAAAAGCCCTAGCTCATTGAACCTATCTTCATAAGATATGCTCTCTGATTCAGGCAGCATCCTGGTAAATCTCCTCCACACTCTCTCTAAAGCATCCACATCCTTCCTATAATAAGCTGACCAGAACTGAACACAATATCCCAAATATTACCAACAACATTAAGTGTTAGTATTAAGACTTAAGGGTGGATTAATTAACAATTTCTGTCATCTATTTCCATTTTACTCATTTTCTACTTTATTTCAGATTTCCAGCATCTGCGGTTTTTCTTTAAATCTTCATGCTCTCATTGTCAGCATGCTGTGAAGATTGTTGAGGAACAAATGTCTAATAGCATTGAAGAATGTAAATAGTTAAATTCAGTAATACTAGAGAAATTAAGTGGTCCTTATTCTAAAAGAGGTGACTGGGAGTTAGTGAATGCTTTTGATAGTTTTCCAAATTTTCTTGGATTCTGAAGGTGGCAAATATAATAGTTTTGTTCAGGAAAGGAGGGAAAGTGAAAATAAGGTAGGATAGACTGGTTAACTTGATATTAATTGTTAGCAAAATGTTGGTATCCATTATGGTGATAGAATACTCAGGATAATTGGACCAATGTAATTGTAGCCCAGTATTCGTTGCCTTGACTGTGACCATGCTGCTTTTCTATGCTGTGGTCCACTGGGCAGTTCTCTATTTAAAAAAAAGGAGAAAATGATTTACTTATTAATATTGTTGGTAATGAAATGACTGAATTGATGAATAACAACTTCTTTTCTTAATGGTCTTCAGGAGGTAATCTGCTTCCCTGGAAGAGTCTAGCTTATATGTGACTCCAGACTCACCAATATGGTTAACTCTTATTTGTACTCTGAAAAGCCTAGGAAGCCACTCAGTTCTACCGTACCTGATGGACCCCCACCATGCAGGCCACGCCCGCTTCTTGATACTACCATTGGGGTGGAGGTACTGCACCACTAGTTTCAGAAACTAGCTATTCCCTTGCAACATCAGGGTCTTATAACCTCAGTGACCACAACTCCAAGCTGATTTTACATTCTGCAGTTGTATAAAACGTTGGTGAGGCGTAATTTGGAGTATTGTGTGCAGTTTTGGTCACCTATCTACAGGAAAGATGCAAATAAGATTTAAAGAGCACAGAGAAAATTTGCAAGGATGTTGTCGGGATTGGAGGTACTGAGTCATAGAGAAAGATTGAATAGGTTAGAACTTTATTTCCTAGAATGTAGAAGATTGAAGAGAGATTGGATGGAGGTATACAAAGTTATAGGGGGAATAGATGGGGTATAGTTAAGGTAAATTCAAACTGGCTTTTTTCACTGAGGTGGGGTGAGACTACAACTGAAGGTCATGGGTGAGGGGTGAAAGGTAAAAAGTTTAATGGGCACATGAGGGGAAACTTCTTCACTCAGAGGGTGGTGAGAGAGTGGAATGACCTGCCAATTCTACTGGTGGAAGCAATTTTGATTTAAGCATTTAAGAGAAGTTTTGATAGGTACATGGAAGGAAGTGGTATAGAGGGCTATGGTCTGGGTGTAGGTCGATGGGGCTAAACTGTTTAAACAGTCTGGACAGAGTAGATGGGCTGAAGGGCCTGTTTCTGTGCTGCAGTGTTCTATGACTCTATGACTCCATCCTGCAGACTCACTTCCAAGAACTCTATACAACCATTATTTTCAGTATTTTTAAAACTTGTACTTTTTGTCTTTTGAACATTGGTTGCTTGTCAGCCTTTATGTATGGTTTTTTGTAAATTATATTGTATTTTTTCCCTGTAAATGTCTATAAGAAAATGAATCTCAAGATAGTATGTGGCAATATACTGTATACATTTTGATAATGAACTTGCTTTGAACTCTGACTAGTTGAATTATTTTAATAAAAAGAAGGAACTGCCTATCAAATAGCACTTTTCTCAATCCCAGCCAATGTGCCTTCAAAGTGCAGCATTTGCTCGTAGTGTAGGAGCTATTTAAGATAAACGTTGGCCCATTTATCTCAAAAGATTTCCATTACCACAACTGGAAGGGGAATTTGATATCTCTGTATTAAATGATAGTATCAGAGCTGATTAAATACCCGCTTTAGAACTCATTAGGAGGTTGAGAGAATAAGGCTAGATGTAGATAACGAATAAGCCAGAAGACATTGGAGCAGAATTAGGCCATTCAGCTCAGAAGCTGCTCTGCTATTCGATCATGGCATCTTTCTCAACCTCTTTCTCCTGCCTTCTCCCCATAATCTTTTATGACCTGACTAATCAAGAACCTATCAACTTCTGCTTTAAATAAACCCAGTGACTTGGCCTCCTCAGCCATCTGTGGCAATGGATTCCACAGACTCGCCACCCTCTTGCTTAAGAAAATTTTCCTCATATCTGTTCTAAAGGGATATCCTTACATTTTGAGGCTGCGCCCTGGTCCTAGACTCCCTGCATGCAGCGTAGCCAGTTGGGTTTGGAGAACAGGGTGTAATCTTTGGACAGGAATCTTCAGGTTTTTTGCCTGGAGATTGACTTGACATTTTGCAAAACTCTGTCAGCAACTACACTGCCAAACCATAAAATATGGAAGCAAGACGGAGTTGGTTGGGGTAATGGGTTATAACTCTGAGAATACAGAACCGTAGTTCCTTGAAAGTGATGCCACAATCAGATAGGGTCACAAAGAGAACCCTTGGCAAATTGGCCTTCATAAATCAGAGTTTTGGGTACAGGAGTTGGGACGTTATGTTGAAGTTGTTTAAGATGTGGGTGAGGCTTAACTTGGAGTGTTGTGCGTAGTTCTGATCACCTACCTGCAGGAAAGATGTCAATAAGGTTGAAAGAGTACAGAGAAAATGTACAACGATGTTGCCAGAACATGAGGGACTGAATTATTGGGAAATGTTGAATACTTTAGGACTTTATTCCCTGAAACATCGGAGAATGAGGGGAGATTTGATGGAGGTGTACAGTACAAAACTATGGAAGTGCAGACATCCCACCCTGCAAAAACTCATTTCAGGGAGGAAGCACCACCATTTCAGGGAGGTAGCACCCCCGCCCTCCTCAACCCCATATCCTCCCCCCCCCACCCCCGTTGACCTCCAAGGGTGTATGTAATACTTTGTTTAGTGATTTTGTCTAATCTGTAAACCAAGTTGGGTATATGCAGTGTGACGACAAACCAAGTTATCAGAAGATTGATGCTGATGAGAGAGATAATTGAGACAATGGAGAAACATTCAAAATGCTAATAAGAGAGAAGAGAGAGTTAACGAGAAAGAAACACATTTCAGATATTGACGGACCGATTGCTTTGAACCTGAACTGTTTGAAGTTTGATGGACAGGCGATACCCCAGCAGGGGGATAAAAAGAACAGGTTGCTAAGGCATGACACACACTACGAGATCACAAGATAACAAGACCCTGGAAGAGCGGTGTGCCCACACAAGTTGGTAAGTGTTTGGAGGTCTGGTCGCGGGAACTGACCATAGACGCACAGGGTGAAAAGGTATGATCGGCGGGAGCCTGGTGTGTGTGTCCGCCCTTGCCTGGGTGCCGGGTTCACCGTGGAAGAACGGTCGTATCCGGAATGGAGGGGTCACAATCGGTGACCACAGAAGACATAAAAAAGGGTCTGCCCGAAAGCTAACTGCAAAGAACATCAAAGGTCTGTCTGAATCAAAATTTGCATTCTCTCTCTCTCTCCAACGGCACAACAGCGATTACTGCGAACTGCACTAAGCTGAACTGAACTCTGCGTCACTTGAGACTGATCATTTTACCCCTAGACTGCGATAGAGCTTGGTTGATCCCTATTACCCTAGTTCTGTGTACATGTGTGTTTTATCATTGCTAACCTGTTGCATTTATATTCTTACGATTAGAGTACTGTGTTACTTATTTCTTTAATAAAACTTTATTAATTTCTGCTAAACCAGACTCCAACTAAGTGGTCCATTTCTGCTGTTTTGGCAACCCAGTTATGGGGTACGTAACAGCAGAAAATGTGACATTAAAATATATACTTATATTATATTATCATGTTTATTCTATTACAACTTTAAGCAAGTCTACAGGGAGTTTGGCCTCATCACATAGGACATCAATAGCGTAGCTCCTTAGCAGCTAGCCAGCTAGTTTAAATAATGTTAGCTATGCTAATGAATGAATGACACCTGTTAAACTCACCTCAACATGTCTTTTACATTTTAACCCGCCATGGGCAATAGAAAAGTCACTGTTGCAAACAGTGCAGCGAGCAACACTGTCATTATTTTTGAGGTCGACTGTAAAGCCTGCCCATAGAGAAAACTGATAGGTCTACTTAGCAGGGGTCCCCAACCTTTTCTGCACCACGGACCAGTTTAATATTGACAATATTCTTGCGGACCGGTGGACAGGGGCGTGGGGTGTTAATCATGACTGGAATATAGGTGATAAGTCAACTATAAATCAGTTATAAGTGGCTAATACACTCAATTTTGTTTCTAAAAGCGTTTATCTAATGAATTTAATATTAAACACACAGCACATATTTTCCTCACATGAATATAGTGATAAGTCATTTATAAGTCAACAGCATCATAATATTTCAGTAATGTTTGGATATTAAACACACAGCACATATTTTCCTCGTATGAACATATTAGATCATTGCAACACACCAATATCACTGCATCAGTGGGAGCCCTGAGCTTGTTTTCCTGCAACAAGATGGTCCCATCGAGGGGTGATGGGAGACAGTGATACTCGAAGGGGGTTCCTTGTGTCCAGTCTATCCGCAATTTAGTTTTCATTGCATTCATTGCAGAAAACTCTGCTTCGCAGAGATATGTTGGAAATGGAAGCAATGTTTTCAGTGCTTTTGTGGCTGTCTCAGGATATTCAGCCTTGGCTTTGATCCAGAATGCTGGCAGAGATGTTATGTCAAATATACTTTTCAGCCCGCCGTCATTTGCAAGCTCGAGGAGTTGGTCTTCTTCCCGCGCTGACATGGATGACGCCTAGGTAATGACCTCGTGTGCGTACAAGTTCAACAGTGGGCATGACAGGGAATGAAAAAAGGTGCAGCTGACTCATATCGTTTCATATCGCCAAATCATATCGTTTCCTCGCGGCCCGGTAGTTGGGGACCACTCTTAGCATGAAGAGAGACCAATCAGGATGCTCCCTCTCCCTCTCCCTCTTCCTCTCAAAAAAGTTGATTTCCAGGATATTGTATATAATTTCCGGACATTAGGGAGCCATTATCAATATGCGGGAGACTCCTGGAACTTCCGGGAGAGGTGGGATGTCTGGGAGTGGATAGATAGAGTAAATTTATTTATTTATTGTGATACAGTGCAGAATTGGCCCTTCTGGCCCTTTGAGCCACACCGTCCAGCAATCCCCCGATTTAACCCTCGCCTAATCACTGGACAATTTGCAATAACCAATTAACCTAATAACCTGTACGTCTTTAAACTGTGGGAAGAAACCGAAGCACCGGGAGGAAACCTGCATGGTCACAGGGAGAACGTACAAACTCCTTACAGGCAGCAGTGGAAAATGAAAGCAGGCTTTTCCCACTGAGGCTGGGTGGGACTACGACTAGAGGTCATGGGTTAATGGTGAAAGGTGAAATGTTTACGGGGGACATGAAGGGAGTCTTCTTCACTCAGAGGGTGGTGAGAGTGTGATACATGCTGCCTGTAGAAGTGGTGCATGCGAGCTCGATTTCAATGTTCAAGCAAAGTTTGGATAAGTACATGAATGGGAGAGGTAGGGAAGGCTATGGTCCAGCTGTAGGTTGAAGGGACTAGATAAAGGAAAATAGTTTGGCACAGACTGGATAGGCCAAAGGGCCTGTATCTGTGCTATATAACTAGTACCAGAATGTGATCAAATTGGATGATTATAATTAGATTAGATTAGGAGGACATGCAGTCCTCTTTTATTGTCATTTAGTAATGCATGCATTAAGAAATGATACAATTTGTTCCTCCAGAATGATATCACAGAAACACAAGACAAACTAAGACTACAAAAAACTGACAAAAACCACATAATTATAACATACAGTTACAACAGTGCAAAGCAATACCATAATTTGATGAAGGACAGACCACGGGCATGGTAAAAAAAAAAGTTTCAAAGTCTCTCGAAAGTCCCATCATGTCACACAGGCAGTTGAAGGGAGAAACTCTCCCTGCCATGAGCTTTCAGCGCCGCAAACTTGCCGATGCAGCGCCCTGGAAGTACCTGACCGCAGTCCGACTCTGAGTCCGTCCGAAAACTTCAAGCCTCCGACCAGCCCTCCGACACCGAGCACCGAGCACCATCTCTGCCGAGTGCTTCGAACACAGCCCCGGCAACAGGCAATAGGCAAAGCCGAGGATTTGGGGCCTTCGTCTCCGGAGATTCTCGATCGCACAGTAGCAGCGGCAGCGAAGCAGGCATTTCAGAAATTTCTCCAGATGTTCTTCCGTGCTTCTTCACGTCTGTCTCCATCAAATCAGGATTGTGCATTGCCCCTATTTAACAAATACGATAACATTTCGGAGCAGCCGCGTGCGCTGTGTTGCGCCGCCATCTTTTCCTCCCTCTTAATTTGAAAGACCTCTGAAGTGCAGGGGCTAATTTCTCAGCTACAAATCTGCCAGGTACAGTGGGGTGGGCAGAGACAGAGGTATAACAGGGAGTGCGGCCTCCTTAGACCTCTGGCAACCTGGGTGTGAGCCACCATTCTTTCTTCACGGACATCACATGCAATGTTCCCTCTAAGGTGTGCACGTGTGTGCGGGCACGCACATCTTTTGCTGCGAGCGCATAAAGGAACTTAAACTGCGCACAACCTTGTTGGCATGTTAAGTATAGTTCACGATCATACACAATCACATTTCTTTTTCCAGTTTCTGATGCAGGCAGTATTGACAACGTGGAGTTTGTGATAATTTGTCTTTAGATTTTGGAACGTTTTTATTGAAGAAATTATTGATTCACTATGTCGAATTGCGAAGAAGGAATGGATGTGAAAACAACTGTGAGTTCATTTAAAGTGGAATGGCTTAATGAAACAGAAACTGCTACACTGAAAGCTTATGAGGTCAAGACATGCAGCTATGAGAAATATTTATGTACAATACAGAAACTGGTGTTATCTGTGTGTATTATCCCGATGCAAAAGTTGTTGGAGAATTTGCATGTGGGAAGCAGTGGAGTGATATTTGGAAACTTGATCTTCTAAAGCATCATTTAGCAAACAAATCACATATGGACGGTATGCAAAACTCCAGTGAGAAAATCCTTCATTACCCGCTAGAGGCCTGCTATGTATGTTTTATGAGAGTGTAGATGAACAAGAGCGATAATGATCAAACCTAGAGGAGATCAAAGTTCTTATTGACAGTGGTTTGCTAGCTGTTAAAATGAATACCTCACTACATAAAATTCAGTGCATACATGTGGTTGTCACTGGGCAAACAATTGCACAGCACAAGATTTTTGCATACACTGGTCATTACAGATTAGAGGGAACATTGCTTGCATGTTTATCATCACAGCATGAATTACTAAGACAAGTGTTTCTGTAGATCATGGGATTCTAGAGCAACACACACACACATAAAGCTGGAGGAACTCACCATCTCAGGCAGCATCTCTGGTGGGGACTAAACAGCCTATCATCTCCCTCTTGTGACCCTCCTCCTTCCCCCATGGCCCACTCATCTCTCCTATCTCTCCTATCAGATTCCTTCTTCTTCAGCACCTCACCTTTTCCACCTATCATATTGCAGCTTCTTATTTCATTCCCCCTCCCTCACCAGCCCACCTTCCCATCCTCACCTGGTCTCACCAATGTCAGCTTGTACTCTTTCTCTTCCCCCACCTTCTTATGCTGGCTTCTTGCTCTTCCTTTCAAGTCTTGATGAAGGGTCTCAGTCTAAAACGTTGACGGTTTATTCCCTTCCGTAGATGCTGCCTGACCTGCTGAGTTCCTCCAGCATTTTGTGTGTGTGTGTGTGTGTGGCAGCATGAATTACTTCTAAGTTCTCCAGTTTCCTCCTTGTCCCAATGACCTGCCACTGTAATTTAGTGGGTTAATTGGCCCCTGGGAAGTTGCCCTCCATATGTAGGTCAGAGGTAGGAACTGGAGGAAGTTGGATCATAAAAATAGTAGGACCAGAATTAGGCCACTTGGCCTATCGAATCTGCTCTTGCACTCCATCCTGGCTGATCTACCACCCTCTCAACCCCACTTTCTCGACATAACCTTTGATGCCCTTACTGATCAAGAACCTATCAATCTCCACTTTAAACATACCTAATGATTTAGGATCCAAAAGTGTCAGTGGCAATAAATTCCACAGATTCACCACCCTCTGGATAAAGAAACTCCTCCTCATCTCTGTTCTAAATGGACGTCCCTCCATCCTGGGGCTTTGCCCGTGTGTCCTACAATGGGGGAATCTGAGACCAATCCTCTCCGCGTCCATGGTTGTTGATAATGTGGAGAGGGTGCATTGTGGTTAGTGTGACGGTATTACAGCTCGGGGGGGTCGGAGTTCAGAGTTCAACTCCGGCATCATCTTCAAGTAGTCTGTACATCCTTCCCTTAGAATGCGTAGGTTGTCTCTGGGTCATCCAGTTTCCTCCCACGGTCCAAAAGACATACCGGTTACTAGGTTAATTGGTCATTGTAAATTGTCCGGTGATTAGGTTAGGGGATAAATTTGGGGTTGCAGTGTGGTGCGGCTGGAAGGACCTATTGCATGCCGAATCTCTAAATAATATTAAATAATAAATATTAAAATGGGATTTGTGTGGAGTTATTGGAAATGGGTCACCTGGTTTGATGGCTGGCGTGGACTATGGAACGTAAGACTGGTTTCCACGCTGCACGTTCTGGTGTCACTTCCAGCTTAGCTGCAGGAAGAGCAGTGATGTCCAAACTCAGTTGTATCAAGTGACTGAGACGAGAGGCAGCATTTCACTTGCGTGTCAGGCCTGCCTATTTTGGGTTGGGATTGTGCCCTGCCCTGCACTATTGAGCTCTGATCTCTGCCTGCGTGGTTTTAGTTCCTAGACATTTTCTGAAGCATTTGCACATTGTGACTGCCCTTCTACATTACAGAGGAAATGACACAACAAATAAGGTGAGCTTGGTATCTCAGATTCAGACTTACTTTTCACTTGTACGTGGAAGCACAGTGAAATGCGTCTTTAGCATTAACATCCAACACACCCAAGGATATGCTGGAGGCAGCCTGCAAGTGCTGCCGTACATCTTGGCACCAGCATTCCATGCCCACAATACTCAGCAAAACAACATAGGACACATCAAGTAACAAAACATCGGCGGCAACACTAGCCCCTTTCTTCCCCCCCCCCCCACCCACTGCGCATATGGATAGTCCTCCAACTCCAACACGGACCTCCAGCTTCCAGGCTTCAGCCACTGGGCTTTGCATCCTGGGCTTCCATCTTCCACATCGATCCCTATACTAGTGGGTCATGGGACCCTGGAATTTGGGTTCAAACTCCAGGCTCGCCATCTGACTGGCCCTCGTGCCTCCTTGTGACTTCCGCTTGCATGGACGTCCAATCCCGGGATCCATTGACCTGGGACAGACCGACCTCCATGGATGTCCCTTGTCACCCGTCCGTGTTGTTGGCCTTCAAGAATGGAGTGGAGGAGGCCTGGACTCCAAATGCTCTTTATCCTCATGTTCACGGCGCTGGACTTCGAGCATAGAGTGGAGGTCTGACCTCTAACTCCTCCACATCTCTGTCACTAAACTCTAACTTGACCCCTAACTTCCCTCTCTCCCAAAAACTGTCCCCATGAACTTAAAAAAAAAAAGTCCCTGCTTAGTCAGAGCCACAATTTCATTGGAGACTGGAAGTTGGTGCCATTTTAGCTGGAAGAGGACGTGGACATGCTCAGTCACCACATTCAAAGGGGAGTTTTCATTTTCTGGAAAGCCAGCATGGGTGAGACCACAAAGAGGATGTGAACAAAAACTGCAGATTTTTTAATTTAGAGTGCTACCAAATTCAGTGACGGGGGAGTGCTGCTTTGAGTGTTGGTGCAGTTGATATGGAGTTGATGGTGGTGTATGTCATTCCCCTCACCATGCTGGAAGGGGCAGCAAGGCATGCAGTGTTCTGGTATGCCGGATACATGCAGAGTGGACAGATTGGAATGCTGTTGCGTGTGCCAAATCGAAGCCAGTTCCAGTTAGTGTCGTGAAACAACCAGGATTCGCATTAAAGAAAACTCCATCACCCCATCACACTCTTCATAAAATGCAACATATGTTTGCACCCTCTCTTAAGTTTTGTCGTAGCTCATCTAAGTTTCTAAATACCATCCGGCAGATTTTAAAACCATAGTATCGTAGCAACTAGCACTACAAAGCTAAATTCTTCAATGGGCCGATATCACCACTCAGGATAACGTGACTTAGGAACTGGAAGCAGAAATATACTATATACAGTATATATAGAAATGCATTCTATATTGAGTTGGAGTTTATAGCTAGGCAGGGAGGAATGTTGTGCATTTAATACTTCAATAATAACTGAGTCTGTTGGGGGCATATAACATGTTTGGTGCTCCCGGTGTATCCTCCTGTATATCGGTGAGACCCGACGTAGATTGGGAGACCATTTCACCGAGCCTCTGTGCTCTGTCCGCCAGAAGAAGAGGGATCTCCCACTGGCCACAGATTTTAATTCTACTTCCCATTCTCATTCCAATATGTCAATCCATGGCCTCCTCTACTGTAGCGATGAGGCCACACTCAGGTTGGAGGAGCAACACCTTACATTCTGTCTGGGTAGCCTCCAAACTGATAGCATGAACGTTGATTCTTGAACTTCTGGTAATGCCCCCTCACCCCCTCACCCCCTCACCATTCCCCATTCCCTTTTCCCTCTCTCACCTTATTTCCTTGCCTGCCCATCACCCCCCTCTGGTGCTCCTCCCTCTTTTCTTTCTTCCATGGCCATCTGTCCTCTTCAGTCAGACTCCCCCTTCTCCAGTCCTGTATCCCTTTGACCAATCAACTTCCCAGCCCCTTACTTCACCCTTCCCCCTCCCAATTTCACCTACCACCTTGTGTTTCTCCTTCCCCTCCACTCCACTCACCTTTTAATTCTACTCTTCATCTTTTTTTCTCCAGTCCTGCTGAAGGGCCTCGGCCCGAAATGTTGACTGTACTCTTTTCCATAGATGTTGCCTGGCCTGCTGAGTTCCCCCAGTATCTTGTGTGTATTACAAGAGATTCAGATGCTGTTCAGACCAAACATCAGAATGGGGAAGAAATGTGATCTAAGTGACTGACCACGAAATGATTGTTGCCACCAGACAGGATGGTATGAGTATCTTGGAAATCCTGGGATTTTCATGCTCGGCAGTCTCTAGATTTTACAGAGAATAGCATGAAAGACAAAAAAAGTCCAGAGAGCGACAGTTCTGTGGGCAAAAACACTTCGTTAACGAGAGAGGCCAGAGGAGAATGTGACAGTAACTCAAATAACCACGTATTACAACAGTGGTGTGCAGAAGAGCATCTTTGAACGCACAACACATTGAACCTTGAAGTGGATGGACTACAGCAGCAGAAGACCATAAATATGCCTCAGTAGCTACTTTATTTAGGTCCAGGAGGTAGGAAAATTGTAGGAGTGTATACAAAATTGACAGTTAAAGGATATTTTGATAAGTATATGGATAGGAAAGATTTAGAGGGATGTGAGCCAAACACAGGCAAATGGGACTAACAAATGTGGGCGCCTTGGTAGGAATGGGAAAATTGGGCAGAAAGGCCTGTTTTCATGGAGTATTATCCCAGTTCCTGGAAGTAACCTCCACAAACTTATTTCATAATTCTCATATTGCCTGAAATTCCTAATCTCCCTCAAGCACTTGAGATTTCTACATTTACTTATCTGCTTTAAATCTTGGATTCCAGCACATTCAAATACTTCTTGCAAAAGTGAATTTCTTAATGAAAGTAATTTGGATCTGAACTTTCATTTTCAGGAATACACTTGCCCTAACCCTTGTTTTTGAATATAAAATGTGGAATGAGTATGAAATCTTTCAACAGCGTTTTAAAAAATATTTTCAGGTACTTTCTTGAAGCCTCAGTAACATTAATGACTAATATAGCCTCGGAATCAAAGTCTAAATTTCTGTCTCCTGACACCGTTATAATTTACATTTAACCCAATTACATACTAACCCAATTATCCATACTTTCAATCCATTTGTTTCCAATATTGCTGATACACAGATCAATTTGCTCATTCCAGTATTTTTCAATTTTGCTAGTTTCTATAAAATCCAAATGCCTGTTATTAAACTGCCATTTCTCCAAATAGTTAAACAAGAAACAATTCTCTAGTTTGCATTTTGCATTTTATGAAGTGTGTGGTTTAAGATGTGTACTTAATTTCCCCATCATCAGAATGAAAACCAGACCCTTTGCTGTCTAACGAAAAGTGTCCAGCACATAGTTAAATAACGCACACAAAATCCTGGAGGAACTCAGCAGGTCAAGCAACATCTATAGACAGTTGATGTTTCAGCCTGAAACCCTTCATCTGGATTGGCAACAAGATCTTAGCTGGAAATGTCTACTCTTAATTCTGCTCCATAGATAGGGCCTGACGGCAGTTTGTAGACCATAATGTATAGGATCAAGTTAGGCAATTTGACCCATTGAGTCTGGCTGATTAATCATGGCTGGTTTATTATACCTCTCAGCCCCCTTTCCTGCCTTCTTCATGTAACCTTTGGTGACCTAACTAATCAAGAGCCTATCAACTTCTACTTTAAACAGCGCCTCTTCCCCAGGGCACCACTGCTCAATACAAGAGGACATGGCTTTAAGGTAAGGGGTGGCAAGTTCAAGGGGGATATTAGAGGAAGGTTTTTTACTCAGAGAGTGGTTGGTGCGTGGAATGCACTGTCTGAGTCAGTGGTGGAGGCAGATACACTAGTGAAATTTAAGAGACTACTAGACAGGCATATGGAGGAATTTAAGGTGGGGGGTTATATGGGAGGCAGGGTTTGAGGGTCGACACAACATTGTGGGCCGAAGGACCTGTACTGTGCTGTACTATTCTATGTTCTATGATCTATATCCAATGACTTGGTGTTCTGAGCTGTCTGTGGCAATAAATTCCACAGATTCACCACCCTCTGGTTGAAGGAATTCCTCCCCATCTTTTTTCTAAAAGGATATCTCTCTATTCTGAGGCTGATGCTCCCTCATCCGATACACCCCTGCTATTGAAAACATCCTCCTCACATTCACTCTATTTGGCCTTTCAATATTTGATAGGTTTCAATGAGATCCCCCTCATTCTTCTAAACTCCAGCGAGTACAAGCCCAGACTCAAACACTCCTCGTGCATCAGGCCTTTCATTGCCAGAATCATTCTCGTGAACCTCCTCAGGAGTATCACCAATGTGTGCGTTGCTCTAGATTTTCAGCATCTGCAATCTCTCTTCTGTTTACAGGGTTAAGTAAAATTGTCAATAATGGGTCACCCTGTTTTACATTGGAGCTGATGGAAATTGTTGGCTTCTGGTGTAGAGTTTGAATGCCAGAGTAGAACATAAACCATTGAACAATACAACACAGGAACAGGCCTTTTGGCCCACAATATCTGTGCTGACCATAATGCCAAGGTAACTAATTCTATTTGCATGCACATGGTCTATATCTCTCCAGTTGTGAGTTTTCGACTTGTTTATGAACTGCCAACCAGAATCAAGCTGACAAAGACAAAAGCCAAATTTGTTCTTTTGTTTTTCTGTTCCTGACGTAATGGTTAAGGAAAGACATCCTTGCCATAGAGGGAGTACAAAGAAGGTTCACCAGATTGATTCCTGGGATGGCAGGACTTTCATATGAAGAAAGACTGGATGAACGGGGCTTGTATTCGTTGGAATTTGGAAGGTTTAGAGGGGGGATCTGATTGAAACGTATAAAATCCTAAAGGGATTGGACAGGCTAGATGCAGGAAGATTGTTCCCAATGTTGGGGAAGTCCAGAACGAGGGGCCACAGTTTGAGGATAGAGGGGAAGCCTTTTAGGACCGAGATTAGGAAAAACTTCTTCACACAGAGAGTGGTGAATCAGTGGAATTCTCTGCCACAGGAAACAGTTGAGGCCAGTTCATTGGCTATATTTAAGAGGGAGTTAGATATGGCCCTTGTGGCTAAAGGGATCAGGGGGTTTGGAGGGAAGGCTGGGGTGGGGTTCTGAGTTGGATGATCAGCCATGATCATAATAAATGGCGGTGCAGGCTCGAAGGGCCGAATGGCCTACTCCTGCACCTATTTTCTATGTTTCTATGTTTCTATTAATATGCTCATTACAACCTAACACAGAGAGCAGTAGAGCACCGAGGAGTATGGTTGAACAAAAGAATCTGGGAACACAGGTCCATAATTTATTGAAAGTCGCTTCAGTGGTAGATAAGGGCATAAAGCTTTTGGCACATTGGCCTTCATAAATCAAAGTATTGTGTACAGGAGATGGGATGTTAAGTTGAAATTGTATAAGACAGTAGTTTCAAAGGTACATTTAATGTCGAAGAAATGTATACAATATGCATCCTGAAATGCTTTTTCTTCACAACCATCCACAAAAACAGAGAAGTGCCCCCAAAGAATGAATGACAGTTAAATGTTAGAACCCGAAATTCCTCCCCTAGCTCCCCTCCCTCCCGCACGTAAGCGGCAGCAAGCAACGATCCCCCCTCCCCCAACCAGCAAAAAAAAGCATCGGTACCCACCACTTAAGTGCGCAGAAAAGCAACAGCAAAGACACAGACTTGCAGTACCCCAAAGACTACTTGTTAACCCGGTATTTGACATACCATAGGCTCTCTCTCTCCCTAATAAGGGAGAAAGAGGTGCCTCCACTTCACAGCGAGAGGGGAGGCATAACAAACAACTCGCTGGATTACGGTTAAAAGTCCATTGTATTGTTTTTCCTGAGCTCTGTGCCCAAAGATCTCAGGTCTCTGGGCACACAGCCATCGATCTTCTGACTTCCATGACACACTGATCTCCTGCTGGGACACCGACCTTCTATCTGCCTGTCTCCAGAGCCATGAGATCTCGGCCCTCCAAAGGTGAGCTGAGCTGTTAGGCCGCGCCCTTGCCAAGTTGAATAACGTCCAGTTGTGAAACCCCGAGAGCGGGTCCCATTCCCGCAAAGAACTGAAATCAGCATATAGCTCCAGGTCAGGGTCTTCAAAAGAACCCTGAAAGGGAAAAATAGAGATAATAAAGATGGAAATAGAGCTGTTTCCGAAAATGCAAGCAAAGGAGTTGCTGTTAGGCGCCATTGTCTCCTTCTCAGCTCCTCCCCATTGGTGAGGCTTAATTTGGAGTATTGTGTGCAGTTTTGGTCACCTACCTGCAGGACAGATGTCAATAGGTTGAAAGAGTACAGAGAAAACTTACAATGATGTTGATGGTCCTGAGTTATAAGGGAAGATTGAATAGGTTAGGAATTTATTCCTTGGAATGAACAGGACTGTGGGAAAATTTATTAGAGGTATACAAAATTATGAGGGTTATAGACAGGGTAAATGCAAGCAGGGCTTTTCCACTGAGGTTGGGTGGGACTGCAACTAGAAGTCATGGGTTAAGGGGGAATGGTGAAAAGTTTAAGGGGAACATGAGGGGAAACTTCTTCACTCAGAGGGGTGTGAGAGTGTGGAATGAGCTGCCATGAGATTTCAACATTTAAGAGAACTTTGGATCGGAAAGTCTATAGAAGGGGGTATGGAGGACGATGGTCCAAGTGCAGGTTGATGGGAGTAGGCAGTTTAAGTGGTTCAGCATAGACTTGATGGGTTGAAGGGCCTGTTTCTGTGCTGTACTTGTCTATAACTTTATGACCTTCATTGGAGCTGCAAAATGTATTCTGACATGGTTTTAACATTGGATAATCTTTTATCTAAATTTTAGTGAAGGTCCATGATAACATTGATTGCATTCTACCTTCAATTATCAATATATATACAAAACAAAACAACTAATTTCATGACACGTTAGTGCTAATAAACCTAATTCTGATTCTGGTACATTAATCTACAGTTGAATGTTGACAGCATCCCTAATGTGTCTTACACAGGAAAAAATTAACCAAAATAGTTTATTAATGTTCTCAATCCTTCCAATTTTAATTTATCTGGGCCAGCTACTGCATCTTTCTGAAAAATGTCATCCACTTCACTAAGTTGCCCGACTTGTTTAAGTTATTCTCCATTAATAGAAACATGGAAACATTGGCTATATTTGCCACCATTATCAGCCTTGTTGTAGCTGAAAAGATTCCTCAAGCTTGGAGATCAATAATGGGCAGGCTGTACTGACAGATACACTCATCACCTCTCTACTTTGTGCTTTTCTATTGTCATTGTGCACATTATGTCAACGTGAAATGGCCTCAAACACAAGAAATTCTGCACCCTTGCTGAGCTCAGCAATTTCATCAACTTCCACCCTGCCCTTAAATTCACCCTGACATCTCCCCTCCCTTTCTTGATCTTTCTTTCTCCATTTCTGGAGACAAACTGCCCACTGACAGCTTTTATAAACCTACCAATTCCCAAGGCTATCTTGACTACAACTCTTCCCAACTCCTGTAAAAATGCCTTTTCTCAATTTCTTTGTTTCCGCCACGTCTTTTCCCAGGATGAGGCTTTCCTTTCCAGGACATCAGAGATGTCCTCCTTCTTCAAAGTATGGGGTTTCCCTTCCTCTAGCATTGATACTGCCCTCACCCACATCTCCTCCATTCCCCAGAGATCTGTGCTTTCCCCATTTTCCTGCCACCTAAACAGTGTTAAGAGTTCTTCTTGTCCTTACCTACCACCCCATGAGCCTTTGTGCCCAACACATCAATCTCTGCAACTTCCACCATCTCCAAAGTGATCCTATCACCAAACCTACCTTTACCTCCTCCTCCCCCCACTCTTTGCTTTCCGCAAGGATCACTCCCTCTGCGATTCTCTTGTCCATTTGGCCCTCCTCATTAATCTCCCTCCTGGAATTTATTCCTGCAAGCAGTTAAAGTGCTGCACCTGCCCATACATCTCCTTTCAGGACTGCAAACAGTTCTTCCAGGTGAGACAACACTTCACCTGCAAATCTATTGTGTCTGGTGCTCCTGATGCAGCTTCCTCTGTATTGGTGAGACCTGTCATAAATTGGGGGACCACTTCGACGAGCACCTCCACTCCATCCTCCAAAAGTGGAATTTCCCAATGGCCCCAAATTTTAATTCCGATTCCCATTCCCATTCTGACATGTCAGTACACGGTCTCCTCTTGTGCCGTAATGAGGCCACCCTCAGGGTGGAAGAGGAACACTTTGTATTCTGATTGGGTAGTCTCCAACCCCTTCCCTCTTCTTCTATTCCCAACTCTGGCCTCTTCTCACCCGCCTATCACCTCCCGCTGGTGCCCCTCCTCCTTTCCTTTCTCCTGTGATCCACTCTCCTCTCCTTTCAGATTCCTTCCTCTCCAGACCTTTAACATTCTCACCCACCTGGCTTCATCTATTGCCTTCCAGCTGGTCTTCTTCCCCTACCCCACCTTTCTATTCTTGTGTTTTTCTCTCCTTCTTTCCAGTCCTGAAGAAGGATCTAAGCCTGAAACGTCAGCTGTTTATTCATTTCCACAGATGCTGCTGGACCTGCTGAATTGCCCTGGCATTTTGTTATAAAATGGTCCTTCTTTCTAATATTCATTCTCATTATGCCTCCTTTGCTGTCTTGTCTTTTCTAGCTGGTAGTGTGTGTGAGTTTGGAAGGAATTGTCTAAAGAGTTGCTGCAGGTCATCCTGTAGGCTGTACAAAGTGCAGACATCCCACCTCTCCCGGAAGTTTCGGGAGTCTCCCGCATATTAATAGTGGCTCCCTGATGCCTGCAAATTATATACAATATCCCGGAAATCAATTTTTTTGAGAGAGAGCAAGAGAGAGCGAGAAAGAGAGAGAGAGAGAGTGGGTGAGAGAGCGAGCGCCATGGCAGAGTGTTCCAAAAAAGGAAAATATAAAATGTACATCACCCCAGACTACCCTAAAGTGTACCCCTGCCTAATAGAGGTCAAAAATAATGACAGTGTTGCTCGCTGCACTATTTGCAACAGTGACTTTTCTGTTGCCCATGGTGGGTTAAGACTGTAAAAGACATGTTGAGGTGAGTTTAACAGGTGTCATTCGTTCATTAGCATAGCTAACGTTATTTAAACTAGCTGGCTCGCTGCTAAGGAGCTACTCTATTGCAGACATCCCACCTCTCCCGGAGGTTCCGGGAGTCTCCTGCAGATTGATAGTGCTACCTCCCTGAAACGTGTTTTTGCAGGGCAAGATGTCTGAGACTGCTGTGCGTCGGTGGTGGAATAATGTTGTGAATGAGGCACTTTTCAAGCAGGCTGCTGTGTCAAAGTCAGAAGCAGGTTTATTATCACTGACATGTAGTGGAAGGTTTAATGTATGAGGAGTTTTTGATGGCGCTGGGGCTGTACTCACTGGAATTTAGAAGTATGAAGGTGGGATCTTATTGAATCTTATTAAATATTGAAAGGCCTAAATAGAGTGGAGATGGAGAGTAAGTTTCCTACAGTTGGGGAGTCTGAAACCAGAGGGCACAGCCTCAGAATAGAAAGACAGCCCTTCAGAACAGAGATATGGAGGAAGTTCTTTAACCAGATATTGGTGAACCTATGGAAATCATGCCACAGATGACTGTGACCACCAAGTCATTGGGTTTATTTAAAGCAGAGGTTGATAGGTTCTTGATTAGTAAGGGTGTCAAAGGTTATGAGAAGAAGGCAGGAGAATGGGATTTAGAGCGGTGGTAAATCAGCTGTGATGGAATGATGAAGCAGGCTTGATGGGCCAAATGGCCTTTTTCTACTCCTGCGTCTTATGGTCTTTGTGGAAATAGCAGTTTCCATTTTTAAGGTTCAGGAATTGGACAGTAATGAAACTCTGTGACGGAGAGTTTCTTTAATAATGAGACACAGGCGAGGTCTGAGCTTGCACCTTCCACAAGGTGTACAAAAATGAGTTTGGGTATTTGTGCTCAATCTGAACAAGAGTACTGAATAAAATTACCACAACATTATAATTCAGAATTGACATTTCCTGTTCCCACACAAATTCCTGTTGACTTAATTACTTATCCATTATTCAGATCTGGAAGTTCTGATTGAGTGTTCCTGCAATGTTTAATGAAAGCAGCCTTCTGTTTGATGCCTGCTGCAAGGTACTTCCATTATTGTCTGCTAAGAAGCTCAAAGATTTCATCCTTCTTTAATAACACTGACTCTAACTTAGTTCAAAATTCAAAGTAAATTTATTATCGAAGTGCGCATATACCACCATATACAATCTTGAGATTCATTTCCTTGTGGTCATTCACAATACAGCAAAGAAATACAATAGAATCAACGAAAAACTACACACAAAGACTGAGAGACAACCAAGGTGCAAAAAAGCAATTTATGTAATTACAAGATTAAAACAAATAATAAACAAATAAATAAATAGTACTGAACTGGGTTATGTGGGACCTAGGGTTGCTCTACCTCCTTCCTGATGGCAGCAGTGAGAAGAGAACATGACTTGGATCATGAGAGTCCTTGATGATGGATCTTGTGGTAGCGCTCCTTGTAGATGTGCTTAATGGTGGGGAGGGCTTTTCCTGTGATGGACTGGGCTGTATCCAACACTTTTTGGAGGCTTTTTCATTCTTGGGCATCGGTGTTTCCGTACCAGGCTGTGATGCTCTCCACTGTACATCTATAGAAGTTTGTCAAAGTTTTAGATGACCTGCCAAATCTGCACAAACTTCTAGGAAAGCAAAGGCACTGTTGTGCCTTCTTTGTAATAGCATCCAGGTGCTGGTCCCAGGATAGATCCTGCGAAATGATAAATTTAAAATTACTGATCCTCTCTACCTCTGATCTCCTTGCTCATTGACCTCTGGTTTCTTCCTCTTGAAGTCAATAATCAGTTCTTTGGTTTTGCTGACATTGAGTGAGAGGTTGTTGTTGTGGCACCACTCGGCCAGATTTCCAATCTCCTTCCTATATGCTGATTTCTCACCACCTTTGACTTGACCAACAAGAGTGGTGTGATTAGTAAAGTTAAGTATGATATTGTTGCTGGGCTTGGCCTCACAGTCCTAGAGCAGAGGATGAAGCACACATTTAGTTATTGCATGGGCTTAATTTTGTTTTTGTTAAGTTAATGCAACTGAATTTTGTAAACTGAATACAATACACAGCTACAACTGCAGTGCACTTGTAGCTCAGCGGCAGAGGACTGATTTCTAGTGGGATTAATCTTTGGTTCAAGTTCAAGTTTAATTGTCATTCAACCATTCATGAATACAGTTAAATGAAAGAATGTTACTCTGAGGCCACACTGCAAAACACAGTACCAATAGTCACACACAGCACAAGACACATATAGCACATATAATCCATTCAGCACATATATCAGTAAAATATAGTCACACAAAAAAGAATATATAGTCAGTCCTCCTTATCCGCGGGGGATTGGTTCCAGGACTCCCTGTGGATACCAAAAAACTGTGGATGCTCAAGTCCATTATATTTGCATGTAACCTGCACACATCCTCCCGTATACTTTAAATCATCTCTAGATTACTTATAATACCTAATACAATGTAAATGCTATGTAAATAGTTGTTACACTGTATTGTTTAGGGAATAATGACAAGAAAAAATGCTCAAACAATTGAGTGCTGGAGAGAGAACTTCCAGGTTTTCCTGATCCACGGTTGGTTGAATCCGCGCATGCGGAACTTGCAGATAAGGAGTTCATGAATGTTGCAGCAGAGTACGGATGAGCACCAACAGCCAACCAGTAAAGGCTCCCTGTATTCCCACTCTTTGCCTCCTGCCGATCAGCCACAGCTTTATCCATGCTAGAACCCTCCTGTAATACCATGGTCTCGTAGCCTGTTAAGCAGCCTCACGTGGCACCTTGTCAAAGGCCTTCTGAAATCCAAGTATACAACATCATCTGATTTTCCTTTATCTATTCTGCTTGTTATTCCTTAAAAGAGTTCCCACAGATTTGTCGGGGCAAGATTTTCCCTTGAGGAAATTGACTATGACCCATTTTATCATGTTCCTCCAAGTATCCTGAGACCTCATCCTTAATAATCAACTCCAACATCTTCCCAACTACTGAGGACAGACTAATTGGTCTATAGTTTCCCTTCTTCTGCCTCTCTCCTTTCTTGAACAGTGGAGTGCCATTTGCAATTTTCCCATCTTCTGGAACCATTCTAGAATCTAGTGATTCATAGTGATTCACCTGGTCCAGGTGACTTATCTACTTTTAGATCTTTCAGTTTCCCAAGAACCTTCTCTTTAGTTATGGTAACTTCACACACGTCTTGACCCCAGCACCTGGAACTTCCATGATACTGTTAGTGCCTTCTGCAATGAAGACTGATACAAAATACTTATTCAGTTCTTCCTGCATTTCGTTGTCCCCCATCGTTTTCCAGTGGTCCGATATCCACTCTTGCCTCCCTCTTACACTTTATGTAACTGAAGAAACTTTTGGTATCCTCTTTAATATTATTGACTAGCTTACTTTCGTTTTCCATCTTTACCTTCTTTATGGTCTTTTTAGTTGCCTTCTGTTGGTATTTGAAAGCTTCCCAATCCTTTAACTTCCCACTAATTTTTGTTCTATTATATGCCCTCTCTTGTACGTTTGAACACTATGCAAGACAAGCTTTTCATTGTATCTCAGTACATGTGATAATAGTAAATCAAAACCAAGATCTAAACCTGTAGGAGGAAACAAGAGCATGTTGTGAGAACCTATGTGGCCACAGGGAGAACATTCAAGCTTCACATGGACAGAGCTGAAGATCAGGACTGAACTGAGTTTTGCTGTGAGGCTGTGACTCTATTGGCTGCATTACTGTTCCACTCTGACACAAGAATCCCACACTTTCCTCTCTTCCACTCCTTGCCACAAGGTAAGCCCACTGTCATACTCACATTCTGATAGTCAATTTGCTAATGAGAAATGACACCAGGGAAAGCTGCTTCTCTCTACCTCAGAAATCTCCCGCAGTCGTCTCATGGAGAGTGACTCATTCCCTTGTCCTGACTGCAGTATCATTGTGGCTGTGAGGTACTAATTTTAAAATAATATCCCACTTCAACAACAGAAGTAGCAGTGTTACCCTGATCTGTACTGTTTCCATGGCTAATAATTGTTAAGTTTATTTTTCTTCTTTCTCTCCCTCAGCTGTGGTTACAGTTTTAGCACTATAGTGTTATACAATACTGTGTAAAAGTCTTAGGCATTTATATATATATAGTTAGGGTGCCTCAGAACTTCACACAGTTCTGTATATTAATTACAATAGTAAGGTGCCAATTGGACCGGCATGCGAGTTAATCTTTCACGTTATAGGTACAGTACTGTGCAATAGTCTTAGGCATATATATATCGAGCTAGGGTGCCTAAGACCTGCACAGTTCTGTAGTAAATTTATGTATTGCACCGTACTGCTGCTACAAAAAAAAACAAATTTCATGACATATGTGAGTGACGATAAACCTGGTCCTAATATGGGTCTCTATTGTGGACTGAGAGTGGGAAGGGGGCAGGGAGAGGGGAATCATGGTTGGGAAAAGAGGAAGGGAGAGGGGAGGGAGTGGGAAGCACCAGAGAGATATTCTGTAATGATCAATAAACCAATTTTTTGGAATCAAATGATCTTGCCTGGTGTCTCAGGGTTGGGTGTGTCTGTACCCACGTCACTCCCCCACTCCACCCCTGGCACACCTTCTCTGCCACCTGTCCCACAACCTTCCTTCAGCGCTCCACCTTCACCATTCCCAACATCCTATGCCCCCACCAGATTTACCAACTCGCTCTCCACTCCACGTTGATAAGTACAATACTGTGTTAAGGTCTTAGGCACCCGAGCTATATATATGTGCCGGGGAGTTTGCACGGTATTGTATGTCAGAGGTAAGTTCTTTACACAGAGAGTAGGTGCGTGGAACGCTCTGCAAGTGGTGGTTAATCTAGATGCATTAGGATTAAAAGGCCAGCACAACATGATGGGCTGAATGGCCTGGATTGTGCTCTGATGTTTTATGTTCCATTTTGAAGTCATTGCTATTTTTTCCAATATTGCTCCCATTCACATGCTTAATTATTCTAATCTTACCAGCACCTGGTGTCTGTTCACTGTTCTGAGGAACAGATCAAAGATCACTGCAGCGTTGAAAGCACATTTGTTATCAAAGTATGCATACTGTTTACAACCTTGAGATTCGTCTTCTTACAGACAGTCACAAAACAAAGAAACACAATAGAATCCATTAAAAAACCCCACAACAAAGATCGTCAAACACTCAATGTGTGAAATAAAGAAAAAATTGTGCAAATGATAAAACTGTAAACAAGTAATACACAGAAAATGCAGAGCCCTGAAAGTGAGTCCACAGCCACAGAGCTGGTTCAGCGCTGGGGTGAGTGAAGCCCATCTAGGTGTCCGTCGACTGCAGGCCACAGCCACAAAGCCAGTTCAGCGCTGGGGTGAATGAAGCCAGTCCCGGAGTCCCACGACTGCAGGCCACAGCTACAAAGACAGTTCAGCGCTGGGGTGAGTGAAGCCCGTCTAGGTGTCCGTCGACTGCAGGCCACAGCCACAAAGCCAGTTCAGCGCTGGGGTGAATGAAGCCCGTCTAGGTGTCCGACGACTGTAGGCCACAGCTGCAGAGTCAGTTCAGCGATGAAGTGAGTAAACCTCATGGAGGAGTGAGCTGAATACTGCTTCATCCTTTGCCCTTGGCCTTGACGCATTGATCAAATTATGCAAGTAGTAAAAAAAAGTAAACAAAAACACATGCAACACGAACTGCAGAGCTCACAGCTGTGGAGCCTGTTCAGTGCTGAGGTGAATGAAGCCCATGCAGGAGCCCAATGGCTGCAGGGCAACAACTGCTTCTGAACCTGGCAACATGGAACCCAAGACTTCTGCACCTCCTGCCTAACAGTAGTAGCAAGAAGACAGGGAGACGGGCCATATGCAGGCAGATGGTGCTGAACATTTCCTGCTCTCCTCGATTTTAATCTTACTTGACACTTTAGTTGGCGCTGAGTAATGGAGCCAGCCATAGGTTCGTCTTCCGCTATTGGGCTTCGACGCGGAGTCCGCTCCTGGTGATGGCTGCTCTGGCGAAATCTCCATTCTCAAGAGTCTAATTTGCAGAATCCCCCAGAAAGTCGCAAAAGCACAAGGTCATTCAGTTGGTTCAAAGGAACATCCTTGAAAGGGAAATTATAGGCTGCAGACGGCAGCGGTCACAGTTCAGAAGTACAGCATGTCTTCTTTCTCTCTTTCAGTATTGCCAGTGGTTCCACCTTTTCAAAGAGATTGCAAAGCTAAAGCCCTCTGCACTTTGTCAGGTGGATGTAAAAGAGGTTTTGTCACTATTTTGAAAAGGATATTTAACCCTGGCATCCTTTCAATATGAAATTATTGAATACAGGGATGTAATGTTGAAGTTGTATAAGATGTGGGTGAGGCCTAATTTGGAATATTGTTTGCCATCCTCATCATTGACCTGTAGGAAAGATGTCAAGAAGCTTGAAAGAATGAAGAGAAAATTTAGGAGGATGTCATCAGTGTTGGGTAATGCAATGATTGACAGATGACATATTGTTCAGAATTGAAACTGTTCTGCATAATTTACTAACATTGTCACTGAGTGTTGTGTTCACTTTAAGAGACAATGTTTCACTAATGGGGTCAGTGTAAGGGACTGGTTTTGGTTGTGACTTAATGGAAGTAAAAGGCTGTGGCATTTGCTAAGCACATAAAACAACTCTCACATGTTTTATTCATAAAATCCTACACCAGAACTTGAGAACCTGAGTTAGAGCGAAACGTTGAACAGGTTCGGACTTTATTCCCTGGAGCGTAGGAGAATGAGGGGAGATTTGATAGAGGTATACTATGATTATTACGAAAATCAAGAACGGCGTTAGTCAAGGGTGTGTTTTCTCCCTTGATTTCTTTAAGGTGTACAGTGAAACAGTATTACAAAAAATAAGAGACATCTTGGGAATCAAAGTTGGCGGTGAAAACATCAATAATTTCAGATATGCAGATGACACTGTGTTAATTGTAAATACGGAGGAAGAACTACAAAACTTAATTGATATATTTGTTGAAGAAAGTGCATAAATGGGTCTATCAATTGCAAAAAGACAGAATGTATGGTGATATCCAGAAAGAGGGAGAATCCTATCTGCGGGCTGAAAATAAACAGGGAAGACATAAAACAAGTACAGAACTTTTTCTACTTAGGAAGCTGGGTGACATCAGATGGCAGGTGCGACATGGACATCAAAAGAAGAATAGGGATGGCAAAAGACACCTTTACGAGAATGAAGAGTATACTGACCAACACTAAACTAGGCATGACAACCCGCCTCAGATTACTGAAATGTTACGTTTATCCAGTTATGTTATATAGCTTAGGATGTTGGACAATATCTAGTAACATGAGGAAACGAATTGAAGCAGCAGAGATGTGGTTTTTGAGGAGGATGCAAAGAATATCATGGATGAAACAAATATCTAACGCGGATGTCATGAACAGAGCAAACACAAAAAGAGAAATAATGTATGAGATCATGAAAAGGCAATGTGACTTCATTGAACATGTGATTAGGAAAGAGGAATTAGAGTGCATGGTAATTATGGGAAAGACTGAAGGGAAGAAAGCAAGAGGAAGGCAAATGATGATGGAGACAGCAGCCAGAGAACTGGAAATGAATATCGATGATGATGATACTAAATTATGTGGGGTATAGATAAGGTAGATGAAAGCAGGCTTTTTCCACTGAAGTTGCTGGGACTAGTACTGGAGGTCATCGGTTAAGGGTGAAAGGTGAAATGTTTAAGTGGCATCTGAGGGGGATTTTCCTCAGAGGGTGGTGACAGTGTGGAGCAAGCTGCCTGAAGAAGTGGTGGATGTGGGTTTGATTTTGTCACCTAAGAGAAGATTGGTTAGGTACATAGATGGGAGGGGTATGGAGGGCTATGGTCCGGATGCAGGTAATGGGAATAGGAAGATTAGGCTTGTTTCTGTGCTATTGTGATCTGTCACTCTATGACTCTATCTATCCATCAGTAGGCAGCCGTCGATCCCAGGGGACCATGGGTTTGCGCCTCTGGTGGACTGTATCCTCACCAGGGCGCAGGCCTAGGCAGGAAGATTTGAAGAACTGGCTGTTGCCCATGCAGTGGGTCCCCCTCTCCACGTCACTGATGTAGTCCAAGGGAAGGGCAAACGCTGATACAGCTTGGCACCAGTGTCAATGTAGAGGTTGCCAGAGTGCCAGAGTGAAGTTGTAAACAACATCAAACCACATTAGGGACCCCAGCTCCAGATTTCTTCCTTGGGGTTTACTCCCAAAGTCTTTCCCTTGGATGGGTATGGTCACAAGGCAGCGGAGGTTTAAAATCAGAGTTTTCCTTCTCCTTGGCGGACTGCCGTCCAAGGCTGACTAGCCCCACCTGCCCGAAGCAAATGGTTTTGAGCTGCCAATGGTCCACCTTTGTCCCCTCTCTTGTCAGTAGGAACAGTTCTGCCGGGCCTAGTAGCTAAGCCACACGTGAAGGCCAAGAGTTGGACTTGGTCGTCAGAGGATGTTAGAGGGGCACGCCATTTGGAGCACTTTATAAATAGTGGGAGCTTATCCCCACTACCAGCCTGGCTATGACAACCTCAGGAACCATCTGTCCATCAGTTATCTATCCATACTGTTATCACGTTGCTGTTCGTGTAAGTTCACCGAGCAAATTGTTTGCACTGTTCCCAAGAATAAACACACTTCAAATGCCTCATGGAAATGAATTTGTGGAATAGGGTTGAGAGAGAAAATAAATTGGCCATGATCGAATGGTAGAGCAGAGTCAATGGGCCAAATGACCTAATTCTGCTCTATTGACCTAATGTTTCAGGGTTCTTATGGCTGTTGAACTCAATAACCCAACTAATAAAGGCCAACACATCATATGCCTTCTTAGGCACCATATCAACTTGCATGGCAACTTCCAGGGTACATTTTAGATCTGTAAAACAACTGATGACTAAGATCAATATGAACATGACTGGTGACACTGGAATGAATTCTTTGTTAACATTAATAGATTAAAATGGGAAATGGACACCTAAATTTTGCTCTTTGTACGGTGTGTCAAGTTGGCACGCATTAAGTATAATTTCTTCAGAGAAAAATGAAGTGTATAGTCAAGGCTATTAGGAAGCTTGTAATTGGAAGAGAACTTGCTGATAATCTCACACACATATCTTTTAAATAAAGGTATAGTTGAAGATGGTTTTGCTGGAATAGTGGATGCTAATGCTCTAACAGTACAGATCATTCCTGACTGTTAGATCATTAGCATCCACTGTTCCAGCATTATCAGCCATTCCTGGAGTTTCTGAGGTCCACTCACAGATAAATATATTAACTTGACTCTCTATCAAAATTAATTCCTAATTATCCTAAACATAATTACACACCTGGTTTCATTATTGTGCTAGCAACACACACAGAATGCTGGAGGAACTCAGCAGGCCAGGCAGCATCTGTGGTAAGGGTAGTCGACGTTTCGGGCCGAGACCCTGTGGTGGTTCTGATGAAGAGTCTCAGCCCGAAATATCAACTGTATTATTTTGCATAGATGCTGCCTGGCCTGCTGAATTCCTTCACCCACTTTGTGTGTGTTACGTGGATTTTCAGCATCTGCAGATTTTTTCTTCTTTGTGACACATACCTGCTATCTATTCCATCAGACATGGGTGCAGAATTAGGCCGTTCGGCCCACTGAGTCTGCTCTGCCATTCTATCATGGCTCAGGTACAGATTTCACAGTTCCAGAGGATGGAAGATTCCTGAGACAGTCGTTCCACAGGGTTGCTGCTTCGGGGAGACGCCAGGCTGGTTAAACGGTAGGGTCAGAGTTTACATCAGTGGGCTCGGTCATTTTTGTGGAGGGTCAAACTCGGATTTCTCAGAGGGCTCTGGCATGGACACAGAACCCCATCTCCCTGAGAGGTCTCCCCACAGTCGCTCGGACCACTGTACGGTCCTGTATCATCATGGAGTCCGGTGGAGGAGTGCCAGCTTCCTAGAGTTGGGTTACAGAACTGATCTGTCCACTAACCCCATTCTGGATACAACCCGGAGGAGTTTTAACAACCCCAGACTCATTTCAGTGGTGGGACCATCTCCAGGGAGTTGGGGGAGTCTGCAGACATCATCGTTCACCAATTAGTGGAATAAACTAATGGTTGCCATGGTAACGTAGCAGTTAGTGCATCGCTATTTATTGTTTCCTCTTAACTCCATTCTGCTGCCTTCTCCCTGTAACCTTTGACACCGTTACGAATCAAGAACCTATCAACCTTCGCTTTAAATACCCAATGACTTGGTGTCCACAGCCATCTGTAGTGATGGATTCCACAGATGCACCACTCTCTGACTCATGAATTCCGTCAAACTGTTGACGGGATTGCTATCAGCCTAAACTGTGTTACCTCTTTGAATGGTGTATCATTCTGTGCACCAAGCTTCAGCTCATTTGGAAAGTCGATTGCCAGAAATAAAGAAACATAAACTGCATTCCTCTCAACACTGAACAGCTACAACCTATGCATTCACTTTCAAGGACTCTACAACTCATATCTTCAGCTTTCTCTCTTTCTTTCTTTATTTATTTGCTTTAATAAAACATTTGTTCTTTGGTTGTTTGTCAGTCTTTGTAGTTTTCCACAGATTCTATTGTATTTTTTTGTTCTACTTTCTGCAAGAAAATAAATCTCAGGATAGTATATGGTGACATATAGATACTTTGATGATAAATTTACTTCACACTTTGAACACTGACTTTACTCTGAGGTAGTTGTTATGTGACACTCCTTCAGGCAAGTTCAAGAGGCATTCAGGTCTGGTCAGAATGTGGAAGCTTTAGAGAGGGTGCAAAGGAGATTTAGCAGGATGCTGCCTGGAGTTGAGGGCATGTTCCGCAAAGGAAGGTAGATCATGCTATGGAATAGAGGTAAGTTTTTTACACAGAAGGTGGTTATTGCATGGAACGCACTGCCTTGTGAATTGAATTGGTTTGACTTTATTACTTACATCCTTCATATACATGAGGAGTAAAAATCTTTACGTTACGTCTCTGTCTAAATGTGCAATGTGCAATTTATAGTAATTTATAATAGATAGTATGTACAACAGGACAGTCAATATAACAGAAATACAGTTGTGTCAGCATGAATTAAGTAGTCTGATGGCCTGGTGGAAGAAACTGTCCCGGAGCCTGTTGCTCCTGGCTTTTATGCTGTGGTACTATTTCCCGGATGGGTAGCAGCTGGAGCAGTTTGTGGTTGGGGTGACTTGGGTCCCCAGTGATCCTTTGGGCCCTTTTTATACATCTGACTCTGTAAATGTCCTGAATAGTGGGAAGTTCACATCTACAGATGCGCTGGGCTGTCTGCACCACTCTCTGCAGAGTCCTGCAATTGAGGGAAGTACAGTTCCCATATTAGGCAGTGATGCAGCCAGTCAGGATGCTCTCAATTGTGCTCCTATAGAAAGTTCTTAGGATTTGGGGGCACACACCAAACTTCTTCAACCGCCTGACGTAAAAGAGGTGCTGTTGTGCCTTTTTTTACCACACAGCCAGTATGTACAGACCACATGAGATCCTCGCTGATGTTTATGCTGAGGAACTTAAAGCTGTTCACCCTCTCAGCCCCAGATCCATTGATGTCAATAGGGGTTAGCCTGTCTCCGTTCCTCCTGTAGGCCACAACCAGCTCCTTTGTTTTTGCAACATTGAGGGAGAGGTTGCTTACTTGACACCACTATGTCAGGGTGACGACTTCTTCTCTATATGCTGCCTCATTATTACTTGAGATTAGGCCAATCAGCGTAGTGTCGTCAGCAAATTTAATTAGCAAATTGGAGCTGTGCGTGGCGACACAGTCATGATTATACAGAGAGTAAAGGAGGGGGCTTAGTACACAGCTCTGAGGGGCACCGGTGTTGAGGGTCAAAGGAACAGAGGTGAGGGAGCCCACTCTTACCACCTGCCGGTGATCTGACAGGAAGTCCAGGATCCAGCTACATAAGGCAGGGTGAAGGCTGAGGTCTCTGTGCTTCTTGCCGAGCCTGTAGGGAATTATGGTGTTGAACGCTGAACTGTAGTCCAAGAACAGCATTCTCACATAAGCATACACATAAGGTATGTAGAGCTGTGGCTATTGTGTCATCTGTCGATCGCTTGTGTCGGTAGGTGTGGTGGTAGAGGCAGGTACATTAGTGATATTTAAAGGATGCTTAGACATGGATGAAAGAAAAATGGAGGGCTATGATGATCTTAGAAGAAGTTAAAGTTTGGTGCACCATTGTGGGCCAAGTGGGCTGTACTGTATATTTTCTTCGTAAGAGCCCAAACTGTTGAGTTTGACAGGCGAAGCCATAAATAAATAGAAGGGTAAATCACTGAATACTGAAGTAAGAAATAAAACACATGAGGGAGACTGAAAGCAGAAACAACATAAAATGGGGTAATAGGGAACAGGGTAAATTTGACATAACCCTTAAATGATTAGATATATTCTTTAAAACAAAAATCTTTATGTGATATAACATTAATGGAATAGATATCCTGTAAAATAATTCCAAAGCGCTTCACAGGAGAATATTTAAAGAATATTTTATGAAAAGTAAAAGTAAATTTTATGGGAGTGACACAGCACCTATTGTAATCCTTTAAAGTGCCAACTGTAAAATCGATCCCGGTTCGATTCTCGGCTCTGTCTGTAAGGATTTTTATATTATCCCTACGACTGTGTGGATTTCCTCTGGATGCTCTGCTTTCCTGCCACGTTCCATAGACATATGGGTGAGGGTTAATGGACTGAGGGCATGACTTGTGGGCTGCCCAACACATTCCTCGGTGATTTGATTTGATGCAAACTTTGCATTTCACTGTATGTTTCATTGTACATGTGAAAAATAAATTAATCTTTTGAAATTTGAAACCGAGAAATAACAGGATGGATGACCAAGTGGATGTTCAGAAAAGCAGGTTCCAAGCTTTGTCTTATTACAGAAGCTTTAGGGAAAGAATTGGAGAGATTAGAGATTTGGCTATTGAGTAGGGTGGAATAAGAGAGTTTAGATGAATCGCGCTTCAACAATAAATTCCAGAGGTGGCAAAAATGTGGATAATAGTTTCATCAGCTGAGGCAGGAGAAGAGCTGGTTAATTTATAACGGTTAAAATGGGAAGTCTTCATGGAGGTATGGATGTAGCAATGGAATCTCAATGCATTTAACTATTAAGTACTGATTGCAGATTGGAAATGTTTAAAGCAGTTGCTTGGGAGAAATTTGATGGATTAAGGAAAAGATAATTTACTTTAACATTGGATAAGTACGAGAGAACACAAGCGATAAAAAAAAAATTGGATATTGATTTCCTTCCATATAAGCATGTTCATTCTGGGCATCTGTTACAATTGGGATAATTCAAATGAGGCAGACAGCTGAAGTAAGTTTGCAATTTGCCATGAAGCTCTTGGGTGCAACTAATTAAACCAGTTAGCATCATAATACAGTCATGGGACCATTCAAACTAATGGAAATGGCATATCATGAAATTAAAAGCTCTGATGATAAAGCAGCATGAAATATTGCCAGAAATTAAAAATATATGATTTCACATTCAATTATGTCGTACCCATCTTTGCTGGGTATGCTGAGCAACACACAGTTAAGATGGTGGAGGAACCCAGGAAGTCAGGCAGCAGCTATAGAGTAAACGGTTGATGTTCTTGTTAAGTTTTGTAACTCATGAAACTAATTGAAAGAAAAACAAAGGAGCCCTGGAGAATGTGTCTACTTAGTTTTTCCTCTAGTGAGGGGCACACATGTGACGCTGTGATATAATGATGTATGCCATTCATGAACTTTTACATATAACCTGTGATAAATTTTTCAAACAAGCAGATAATGCTTAATCAAATAATATATTTACAATGTTACTCAAATAGTACTGAAATATTAAATACATTACACTCCTTCCTGCCTAGCTGTAAACTCCAACTCAATAAAGAATACTTCTCAACTCAAACAGGTAATGTATTGCTCTCTTGTCAACACCACTACTATATAGACATCCTCAGCATGGTAAATTTTAAATTGTCCCATTCAGGCCTAAAGATTTAATCACTGTAGATGATTTCTTACTCTTGTGAGTTAACACATTTCCTAACAAGAGGGGTCACTCTGCTTGGCAGGTGAGAAGTGTGGTAGTGAAACTGACTCAGGTTCCGGGACCTCTTCCAGAAGGTCGTATGGGTGACTCTGGGACTGCAGGGAGTTCTTCTGGCAGCTCTGGACTCATTTCTTCTTCAACAATTGACTCTGCCCTCCTCAACCGATTGAAGTGTCATCCCAGGTGACATCAGAAACAATCTTCTCTGTGAAGGAGAATGGGCCCGTTCTGTCCCCAATCTTTCAAAGGACCCACTTTTGAACACCTCTGTCATCTCTCGCCAGGGCTGCTTGTCCAGGAGTGAAACATCAAACTTCCTTGTTTGAGGAACCCTCGATTTGTCTCAATCTTTCTCAGATTGGGTTTGAGGAGATCTAAGTGTGAGCACAAGGGATGAACCAGGAACAGCGTAGCTGGTGAGTTGTTGGTTTTTGAAGTGTGCTGCATTGTGATATGCAAGGAAAAAGTTGGCAAGCCTCTGATTCAGTGTTAGTGTAGTATGTTCTGCTGACATTACTCACTTTGCACCCAGTGATCACAATCCAATTAGTTTTAAAGTAAATATACAATAGATAGGTCTGATCCACAGGCTGAGATTCTAAATTGGACAAAGGACTATTTTGATGGTATCAGAAAGGATCCGGCAAGTGTGGATTGAAA
This sequence comes from Mobula hypostoma, assembly GCF_963921235.1. Classification (NCBI taxonomy): domain Eukaryota; kingdom Metazoa; phylum Chordata; class Chondrichthyes; order Myliobatiformes; family Myliobatidae; genus Mobula; species Mobula hypostoma. Next base: position 12,086,232 of record NC_086107.1, read on the forward strand.
TAGGCTGTTTTCTGGCAAAAGTGTGGTTGGTAAGTGGGAGGTCTTTAAAAGTAAAATTTTGAGAGTACAAAGCTTGTATGTGCTGTGACGAGAATACACATAAAATTAAGATGTTTGCTGGCCTGGGTTAGCATCAGTGACATCAGCAAGTGGTCTGCCACCTGCCCTCAGGGGAAGGAGAGATAAGGAACAATGGAGCAGCGTCTGGAGATGTGTAATGAAGGAACGGGGGAAAGAGAGCTGTCTGGAGCGGCTCCCCCCTTTGAACCTTGAACTGTTTGAAGTGATCGACAGGCGATGCCCCAGCAGGGGGATAAAAAGGGACAGGTTCGCTAAGGCAGGACACACATGCCACCCGAGGTAACGAGACCCTGGAAGCAGTGCGCCTCTCATGAGTGGGTGAGAAGTATCAGACAACGGCCAGGGTGGAAAGGTACGATCAGCGGGAACCCGGTGTGTGTCCGCCCTTGCCTGGGTGCCGGGTTCACTGCAGAGGATCGACCGCATCTGGAGGAGGGGTCACAGTCGGTGACCTCAGGTGACATCACCAAGGACCCGCCCAAAAGCTGCTTGTGAGCCATCTCGCCGGTCTGTGAGTGAAGCAGTGTCTGAATGATCAGTTGTTCCTGTTCTATCTCTCTCTTCCCCCACGTTGTCCATCGCCATGGCAACGATTACTGCGAACTGAACTACTAAACTGGACTGAACTTTGAGTCACTTTGAAATTTGGTCATTTACCCCTAGACAACGATAGAGCTTGATTGATGCTGTTATCTTAATTCTGTGCACATGTGTGGTTATCATTGCTGAACTGTTGCATTTATTATCCTTTCGATTACTGTGTTGCTTATTTCTTTAATAAAACTTTCTTAGTTCTAGTACTCCAGACTCCAACTGAGTGATCCATTTCTGCTGGTTTGGCAACCCAGTTACGGGGTACGTAACAGTGCCTGTCAGTATGAATTGTAATGATAACAGGTGCAGGGAACCTTGGTTTTCAAGAGATATTGAGATGCTGGTTAAGAAAAAAAGGGTGTATAGCAGGTAGAACAAATGGGGTGCTTATCGAGTATAAGAAATGCAAGAAAGTGGAAGACAAAAAGAAGGCATAAGGTTGCCCTTGCAGACAAGGTGAAGGAGAATCCTAAGAGATTTTACAGATATGCTCAGAGCAAAAGGATTGCAAGGGACAAAATTGGTCCTCTGGAAGATCATGTGTAGAACCAAAACAGATGGGGGAGATCTTAAATGAATTTTTTTTACTTCTGTATTTACTCAGGAAACAGACACAGAGTCTATAGAAGTGACACAAAGTGGCATTGATTTCATGGACTCCCTGCAGTTTATAGAGGAGGTGGTGATTGATGTCCAGAGGCAGTTCCTGCAAAAAATGAGGGAAGTGCAAGACAGATACTGTATATTCCAAATAAGAAGAAATTTTCGAAGGGAAGAAGGGCCCTACTGTGGCTGACAAATGAAGTCAGAGCCAAAGTAAAAGCAAAAGAGAGGGCATACAAGGAAGCCAGAGCTAGTGGGAAGATGGAGGATTGGGGAGCTTTTAAAAACTTGCAGAAGGAAACTAAGAAGGTCATTCAGAAGGAAAAGATGAATTATGAGAGGAAGCTGGCGACTAATATCAAAGAAGATACTAAAAGTTTTGTTAAGTATAGAAAGGGTAAAAGAGAGTCGAGAGTGGATATAGTACCAATAGAAACTGACACTGGAGATATTGTAATGACAGACGCAGAGATGGCAAAGGAACTGAATGCGTATCTTGCATCATTCTTCACAGTGAAAGACATCTGCAGTTTACCAGACATTCAAGAGTGTCAGGGAAGTGAAGTATGTGCAGTGAAAATTAGTCCTGAGAAGATGATCAGGAAGCTTAATGGTCTGAGGGTGGATAAATCTCCTGGACCTGATGGAATGCACCCTCGGGTTCTGAAGGAAGTAGCTGGAGAGATTGCGGAGGCATTAACAATGATCTTTCATGAATCAATAGATTCTGGCATTGTACCAGATGACAGGAAAATTGCAAATGTTACTCCGCTATTTGGGAAGGCTGGGAGGCAGCAGAAACGAAACTATAGACCTGTTAGTCTGACATCAGTGGTTGGGAAGTTGTTGGACTCGATTGTTAGGGATGAGATTACAAAGTACCCGGAGGCACATGACAAGGTAGGCCAAAGCTAGAATGGTTTCCTGAAAGGAAAATCCTGCCTGGCAAACCTACTGCAATTCTTTGAGGAAATCACAAGCAGGGTAGACAAAGGAGATGCAGTAAAAGTGATGTACTTGGATTTTCAGAAGGCCTTTGACAAGCTGCCACACTTGAGGCTGCTGAGCAAGATAAGAGCCCATAGAATTACTGGAAAGTCACTAGCATGGGTGGAGCATTGGCTGGTCGGCAGAAAACAGAGTGGGAAGAAAGGGATCCTATTCTGGCTGGCTGCCGGTTACCAGTGGAGTTCCACAGGGGTCGGTGTTGGGATCGCTGCTTTTTACAATGTATGTCAATGGTTTGGACTAAGGGATTAATGGAATTGTGGCTACATTTGCTGATGGTAAAAAGATAGGTGGAGGAGTGGGTAGTGTTGAGGAAATAGAGAGACTTAGATAGTTTAGGGGAATGGGCAAAGAAGAGGGAAATGAAATGCAATGTTTGAAAGTGCCTGGTCATGCACTTTGGTGTTAGGAATAAATGGGCAGACTATTATTTAGATGGGTAGAGAATGCAAAATTCAGAGATGCAAAGGGACTTGGGAGTCCTTGTGCAGGGTACCCTAAAGGTTAAGCTCTAGGTTGAGTCGGTTGTGAAGAAGGCGACTACAATATTAGCATTCATTTCTAGAGGTATAGAATATAAGAGCAGGGATGCGATGTTGAGGCTCTATAAGGCACTCGTGAGACCACACTTGGAGTACTATGTGCAGTTTGGGCTCCTTATTTTAGAAAGGATATACTGACATTGGTGAGGGTTCAGAAAAGATTCACGAGAATGATTCCAGGAATGAAAGGGTTACCATATGAGGAACGCCTGGCAGCTCTTGGGCTGTATTCTCTGGAGTTCAGGAGAATGAGGGGGGATCTCATAGAAACATTCTGAATGTTAAAAGGCCTGAACAGATTAGATACGGCAAAGTTATTTCCCATGGTAGAGGATTCTAGGACAAGAGGGCACGACTTCAGGATTGAAGGACGTCCTTTTAGAACTGAGATGCGGAGAAATTACTTCAGTCAGAGAGTGGTAAATCTGTGGAATTTGTTGCCACGAGCGTCTGTGGAGGCCGAGTCAATGGGTGTATTTAAGGCAGAGATAGATAGGTTCTTGGTTAGCCAGGGCATCAAAGGGTATTGGGTGAAAGCAGGGGAGTGGGGATGACTGGAAGAATTAGATCAGCTCATGATTGAATGGCAGAGCAGACTCGATGGGCCAAATGGCCTGATTCTGCTCCTATATCTCATGGTCTTATGGCAAATCTGGGTGGATAAATCCCCAGCACCTGACTAGGTATTTCCTTGGACCCTACAGGGGGCAAGTACAGAAATTGCTGTGGTACTGGCAGAGATATTTAAAACATTCTCAGCGACAGGAGAGACACTGGGGGATTGGAGGATAGCCAATGTTATTCCACTGTTTTTTTTTAAAAAGGGCTCTAAACAAAATCCATGAAATTATAGGCTGGTGAGTCTGACATCAGTTGTGAGAAAGTTATTGGAAGGTATTCTAAGGGACTGGATATATATGTATTTGAATGGACTTTGACTGATTAAGAAGAGCCAGCATGGCTTCATGCATGGTAGATCAAGTCTAACCAATCTTATAGAGTTTTTCAAGCAAGTTACCAGGAAAGTAATGAGGGCAAGGCAGTGGATGTTGTCTGCATGGACTTGAGTAAGGCATTTGACAAGTTCCTGCATGGGAAGCTAGTCAAGACGCTTCAGTTACTCAACATTCAGGATGAGGTAATAAATTGGATTAGATATTGGCTTTGTGGTAGAATCCAGAGAGTGGTAGTAAAGCGTTGCCTCTCTGACTGGAGGGCTGTGACTAGTGGTGTGAGTTAATGGCGTGACCACAGTAAGTGATACTTGGTTTAAAGAATTCACACTTGTTGTATTGTGCTCTGAGCCATCATCTTTTATCTTTTTAAAACTATATTGAGATTTTGGAGATGTTTCTTTTCATCCTCACCAGGAACAATGATGTCATCCAGGTAACACTGAGGGCCTGGGCAGCCTTGCAGCACCTCGTCCATAGCCTTCTGCCAGAATGGAGGTGCAGATGCTACCCCCAAAATAAGCCTATTATACCGATAAAGCCCTTTGTGAGCATTTATAGTGAGAAACACTGTAGATTCTTCTTCCATCTCCATCTGTAGGTAGGCCTCAGCTAGGTGAAGTGCTCACTCCAGAAAGTTATCCTCTATACTGGGCAGAAAGTATTGATCTACTTTCAGTACTGGGTTGATGGCGACCTTAAAATCACCACAGATCCCGACAGACCCATCCTCCTTGGCTGCTGGAACAACTGGCATTGCCCATGGGCTCCACTCAACCTTTGAAATAATTCTTTCAGACTCCATGTGATCTAGCTTACTGGCTACTTTGTCACAGATGATACGAGAAAGTGTTCTGCAATCAACATTGTTTTTGTTTCTAAATGTTCCTGCATTGTGTTCAGTTACCGCAAAGCTAATTTCAGCTGGTTTGGTTGGAGCAATTAAACTTCTAACCAATCTGTATGCTTTTCCACCTATTGCAGTCAGTAATACTGGTGCATACTTTTCATTGGCTATTTCATTTGCTTCACAATACTGGCTAATTTGATCAGTATATGTCATCCAGTTACCTCTTGTGCAATCAAATGCATCTATCTTTCCTATGTAGCCAGCCATTTCTGCTTACTTTAAAATCTCACTGAAAACCATCCAATGGTGAAAGGCCTTGATAGAGTGGATGTGAAGAGGATGTTTCCTATGGTGGGAGAGTCTAAGACCGGGGGACACAGCCTCAGAATAGAGGGGTGTCCTTTTAAAGCAGAGGTGAGGAGGAAATTCTTTAGCCGGAGAGTGGTTAATCTGTGGAATTCTTTACCACGGCAGATGTGGAAGCCAAGTCTTTATGTATATTTAAGGCAGAGGTTAATAGATTCATGATTGTTCAGGGCATGAAGGGCTCGATGACTCAATGGGCTAAATGGCCTAATTTTGCACCTACATCTTAAGGTCTTATGATGGCCTGGTACTCACGGTTTATGAACCCATGAATTTCATCCTTTTACTGCCTTTTTTTAAACTCAATGTCTCTCTTCCCACTTGCTAAGAAAAATGTGCTGTACATTCTTAAAACTTAAATGTCTCATCTTGGGCTTATTTTAAAACTTTCAAAATGTCACTGTTATATTTTGTAACTCCAGAAGCTAATCAAAAGAAAAACACAAGGGCACGGGATAATTTGTCTACTTATTTATTTTTTAGTGAGGTGCGCTCACGTGATGTGGTGGCGTAATGATGTATGCCATTTATGTAGTTTTACATACCAGCTGTAATGAACTATGTAAACAAAGAATGCTTAATCAAACAGTATATTTACAATATTACTCAAATATTACTGAACTATTAAATACACTAGTTTTGGCTCGAGACTCTTTATCAGGTGTTGACCCGAAATGTTGACTCTTTATTCCTCTCCATCGATGCTGCCTGGCCTGCTGAGTTCCTCCAGCATTTTGTGTGTGTTGCTCACAATTTCCAACATCTGCAGAATCTCTTGTGTTAATGGGTATATTCAATCCCCTTTTGTCACACTTTAGTGCACTGCAAGTATTAATAAAAAGAGACAGAGAGCCAGCTGTTTCCTGCTGCTTATTTCCAATGTACTCAAGACCAGCTGATAGAGATCTATGGAAATATTCCTTAACAGTGCTGCTGTATCTCAAGACCCATTCTGTACACTTCACTCATGGAGAGCGTTGAGATTAGGAGCAGATCCTAGATAAGCATAGCACCATCTTTGAGCTGATCTTAATTCCTTAATACTGACCTTATCTCACCACAAAATTCCACGATACATTTACGCAATAAAAACAAGAATTGTTTTGCAGTCCATTACGCTTCTATTTCTGCTCAGTATCCATGCAGAATGAAACGGAGTTGACACTTCAGGCCATGTGCTTTTCTCGGATTGCCACTCACAGTCAGACTTGGAATATGGAACCATACAGCGGCAGAGGAGGCCACTCGGCCTGTAATAACTGTTTCAAAAATGATGCCAAATTAATCTCTTTCTCTTCTGCTTGTAGACCATCCATATCCCTCCATTCTCTGCTCATTCATACAGTTATCTAAAGCACCACTGTCGTATCTGTTTCCACTACTGCACTTGGCAAAGTAATCCAGGCATCTAACAACCTCACCGCAAAAGTAGCTTGCCCTGCGCATCTTTAAACTTTCCCCCTCTCACCTTTAAATGTACGCGTTCCAATTTATGACATTTGTACCCTGGGTAAAAATTCTGGCTACCTCTCTAAATTTTATAAGTCTCTCCTTCTAATGTTTCAGAGGAAGCAATCTTGAATTTGTCTAACAGTTCCTTGTAGCTCTTACCCTCTCACCCAGACAGCATCCTTCTAAACCTTTTCTGCACCACCTCCAAAACCTTCATATCTTTCCTGTAATGCAACACCCAGAACGGCTCGCAATACTCCAAACTTTTATAAAAACTTTGCCATGACACTTTTCTCTTTTCATAAAGAAGGTCACAAACTCTGAGTTTCATTATACAAATAAAACTAATGGAGTAAATGGTGTTTATTGATTGTAGATGTTGCTCTGTGTGGATACTGGCAAAGATTTTCAGGTTTGTTTTAATTAAGGGGCAACATATATACTCAGTGGCCATTTTACTAGGCACACCCGTACACCTACTGGTTAATGCAAATATCTAATCAGCCAATCATGTGGCTAAAACTCAAATGCATAAAAGCATGCGGATGTGGTCAAGAGGTTCAGTTGTTGTTCAGAATGAATGGGAAGAAATGTGATCTATGTGACTTTGACCATGGAATGATTGTTGGTGCCAGATGGGGTGGTTTGAGAATCTCAAACTGCTGACCTCCTGGGATTTTCACGCAGAACAACCTCTAGAGCGAAAAGTGTGGAAAGCAATAACATTTAATGAATGGCAGTTCTGTGAGCAAAGGCGACTTGTTAATGAGAGAGGTCAGAGGAGAATAGCCAGACTGGTTCAAGCTGACAGGAAGGCGACAGTAACAAAGATAACCATATGTTACAACAGTGGTGTGCAGAAAAACATCTCTGAGTGCACAACATGACAAACCTTGGAGTGGATGGGCTACCCAGCAGAAGACCACGAACATACTGAAATTGATTTTCTGACCACTTCATTAGGTGTCTGCTGTAACCCGCTGAAGGGGTCCCGGAGTGTAAGAATTTCAGGTGAAATGTACATGAATATGCAGATTTACTGTATCCATGCAGAAAGGTGCTGGAAAGCTGCCATTCCTCCAGTCTGGCATCTCACTGAGCTGAGACAACTGCATGCTCTGTCTGTTGAGATTAATTTATTGCCTTTTTTTATGAACTGGAATTAGTGACAGGGGATGTTTGTTTGCAGAATTGTGGCAATTTTTACATCTGTAGTTTGGCAGCCAATTATTATAATTAAATTCTGGAGCAGGGCTTGCAGTGACCTCCTGTGCAAAGCCTGTCAGTGCACAGCTTAGACTGAGCTTTCTAGAGAGTCCAGATGGTGGATGTGGATTGAGCCATTAGGACATCATTCCACACTTGATTTACTCCTTACTGGTGCACAGTGGAGCAGAGGTGGCATCAGTAATGTTGATGTTTACTGCACTTTGCTCTTTGGCTAAAGCGATGGAAGTTAGAATGGAAGGAGAGTGTTTAATATTTGGAATGAGCAGGTGAGGGAACTGATTGGGTTTGGTAATCACAATGGGGTAAGAGAATGAAAGAAAAAAATTGAGAGATATAACTATCCTTTTTGTCTCTTGCCTGCATCGAACTCCCAGCCTGGTGCATTCCAGGATTGGAGTTCCATACGAGCAAGAGGCATGAACAATGGTGACCCCCTGGTTACATAAATTGGCGAGACTGGAGTTCGAGGCCTAGTGTTCTGTGTCCCATTATCGGTGCCTCCAGAGCTCAGTGTCCCTATCTAGGGTTCCCCTTTGGTCGTCATCAGTGAGTCCTGGGGTTGATGCTGACTTACCACATGATTGAATCATTCCAATGAAGTCCCATTCACCAAACTAATCAGCATTGGAATGTATTAGGACCAAGTGTGTATTAGGACCATGTGGAGCTGTAAATAAAGTGGACTGCTGGACCATCCTATATGTTGAGCCTCTCAACTGTATCAATTGACATTCCGGCTTTGAAAAAGTTGAAAGCGATGGAGATCAGGGGTGTCAGGGGCAAGTTTTTCACACAGAGAGTGGTGGGTGCATGGAATGCGTTGCTGGCGACGGTGATAGAAACATAGAAACATAGAAAACCTACAGCACAATATAGGCCCTTCGGCCCACAAAGTTGTGCCGAACATGTCCCTACCCTTAGAAATTACTACGCTTACCTATAGCCCTCTATTTTTCTAAGCTCCATGTACCTATCCAAAAGTCTCTTAAAAGACCTTAATCTTAAAAGATAGAGGCAGATAAAATAGGGTCTTTTAAGAGACTCTTAGATAGGTACATGGAGCTGAGAAAAATAGAGGGCAATGCGGTAGGGAAATTCTAGTCAGTTTCTAAAGGAGGTTACATGGTCGGCACAACATTGTGGGCCGAAGGGCCTGTAATGTGCTGTAAATTTCTATGTTCTACATTAACATATGTTGGTGATAATAAACCTGATTTGGTTCAAGTTGTTGTGCTTTGTGACTCCAGAAACTAATCGAAAGAATAACATGTGAGCCAGGAAAACATGCCAACTTAGTTTCCTTTCTTTAGCAAGGCACTCAAATATAACATGATGGCATAACTGTCTGCATGCCATTCACATACTTCTTACATATATCCATAATGTATTATGTAAATGATGCTTAATCAAACAATCTATTTACAATATTTCACATATATTACTGAAATATTAAATACACTATACAAGTGCCCTTTGAAATTGTAAAATATCAGAGATTCATTTTCCACAGTATCACAGAGACAACTTGAGTTGGAAAATCTTCGCTGTATGAATGATTGACTTATTTTGATAAGTAAACGAGCTTTCCCTGCCTTAGAACTTTCATTGAGACACTTCATTGGAGAACTAGGGTTCAGTGCAGAAGCAGAAAACAGTGATTTAATTTGGAGAAGAAGATGTTGATGTAGAGGATTTTTTTGATGGTTGGAACTTTGCAGTAGCAGCAATAACTGTTATGCCTCTGTGCCGTTTATTGTTAGTGACAGCTTGGCTCTGAGTTCTATTACATGCTAATGGTGAGAGGAGGGGTTGCGTAATCGTTGGGTGCACTCAATATAGATTTATTAATGAATTACTTTCAATCCCATCACAATTGTTATGAACAAGAGAAAGTCTGCAGATGCTAGAAATCCAAAGCCGCACGCACAAAATGCTGGAGGAAATCTCACAGGGATTTCAGAAGAATGAGGGGTGACCTTATTGAAACCTATCGGATGTTGAAAGGCTTCAATAGAGTGGATGTGAAGAAGATGTTTCCTGTAGTGGGGAGTTCTAAGACCAAAGGACACCACCTCAGAATAGAGGGGGATGTCCTCTTAAGACAGAGATGAGGAAGAATTTCTTTAGCTAGAGAGTGGTGAATCTGTGGAATTCGTTGCCACAGGTGGCTGTGGAGGCCAAGTCACTGGGTGTATTTAAGGCAGAGGTTGATAGATTTTTGATCGGTCAGGGCACAAAGGGATTTGGGGAGAAGGCAGGAGATTGGTGAGGAGAAGGAAAATGGATCATGATGAAATGGTGGTGCAGCTCAATGGACTAAGCAGCCTAATTCTGCTCCTATATCTTGTGGTCTTTTGGGATTTAACAGTTCAGGCAGCACCTATGGATATGAATAAACAGTCAATGTTTCAGGCCGAGACCCTTCTTCAAGACTGAAAAGGAAGGGGGAAGACACCAGAATTGTTATTACAAGTGTAATCCCACCAGTGTCTAATTTACCTATCAGTCAAAGATGTCAGCTCTGTGCCATTCAGCTGTGGATTTATAAGTTGTGCTTTATACTCTTATGCATCCAAATGGTGTTAGTGCAGATGGGAATTTTGGAAGGAGGTGGAGGAGGTGGTGATCCCACACCACCGTTTCAGGAACAGTTATTACCCTTCAACCGTCACTCTCCTGAATTAGCTTGGATAACTTCACTCTGCTCAACACTGGACTGATTCCACAGCCTGTAGACCCACTTTCAACTCCTGTCCTCAATTTTATTTATTATTTTCTATGTACTATTATTATTGTTTTGTTGTATTTACACAGTTTGTCTTCTTTTGCACACTGGTTGTTTGTCCATCTTTGTGTGTAGTTTTTCATCAGTTCTATTGTATTTCTTTGCATCAACTGTGATTGCCCACAAGAAAATTAATCTCAGGTTAGTACAGTACTGCGCAAATATAGCTAGGGTGCTTAAGACTTTTGCACAGTACTGTAGTAATTTTATGTATTGTACTGTACTGCTACCAAAAAAAACCAAATTTCATGACATATGTGAGTGATGATAAACCTGATTCTAATGGAGAGTGGGAAGGAGGCAGGGAGAGGGGTATCATGGTTGGGGGAGGGGTGGGGGTTGGAAGTACCAGAGAGATATTCTGTAATGATCAATCAACCATTTGTTGGAATCAAATGACCTTGCCTGGTGTCTTATGGCTTGGTGTGGCCGCACCCTTGCCACCCACCATCCCTGGCATTCCTTCTCTGCCACCTGTCCCACGCCCCTCCTGTGGCACTCCTCCCTTGCCATTCCCAGCATCCTTTGCTCCTGGCAGATTTACAAACTCGCTTTCCGTTCCACATTGATAAATACAAACCTGTGCAAAAGGCTTTCGCTCTCCAGCTATATATATGTGCTTAAGACTTTTTCACAGCACTGCATGTCATGAAACCTTTTGTCTTGCAGCAGCAGTACTGTGCAATACACAAAATTACTATGGTACTGTGCAAAGGTCTTAGGCACCGTAGCTATATACAGTGTGTATGTATGTATATATTTATATACTTTTGCACAGTACTATATATGGTGACATATACATACTTTGATAAAATAAATTTCCTTTGAACTTTGAACTAGTTGGCCAAAGGATCCATTTCTGTCTGCATGACTCTATCCTCTCAGTGCCATAACGTTTAAAATGGTTTTAGCTGGGCACAATGCTTCCCTGAGGATTTATGCCGAACAGCTGGTTTAAGATGGTGCTACTGAACAACTGAACTGAACTGACTGAAGTTGAGTGACAGCTTACTCATGATTCATAAAGCAAGAAATATGAGAAAAGACTTTATTAATAACACTTCGTCTGTGGTAAGTTGTGGCAAACTATCAGCACAGACAATGAAGAGGGGAGCGAAAGTAAGGCTGACTCGAGGGTCGAAGAATGCGGATGTGATGCAAATTCAGATCATGGCATGTTCGAGGAAAAGTGTTCGGAGTGAGGTTGTGGCATGTTCGAGGTGGAGCCGAAGCTGGAGTAAACTAATCATAGAGGAGTCGGAGTGGAGGAGTTTCAGTCTGTCCTGGATGGTGAAGGTCCTTGATGATGTATATAGCCTTCTTGACGCACCGACTCTTAAAACTGTCAGCGATGGGGCTGGCAAAGTCTACAACTCTCTGTAGCCTCTTGTCACTCTGTGTATCAGACCTTTTATACCAGACTGCGATACAACCAGTCAAGAGGATCTCCACTGTAAATCTATAGACATTTGGAGGAGTAGTTGACCTGCAACTTGAAACTTTTTGTGCTTTAGAGTGGTGTGTTTCAAACCTGTGTCCATGACAAATTTCGTGGCAATTTGTCAATCCTGTAAGGAGATCAAAACATCTCTCATGTTCCTAAGTTGCCTATAGTAGTTCAAATTATACAAGGTGGATGAATGCTCATTTATTGACTTGTAGAATGATGAAACTCCTGGGCCAAAACAGTTGAGAATCTCAAAGGGTAGGTCAAAGGCTATGTGTCCTGTAGCAAGTGGTGAATAACTTTCCTGACTTTCCAAAAGCTTACTGTTATACACACTCAGTGGAAATCTGTACCTCATGAAGGAGGTCACTGATTGTATGTTCATGGTCTTCTGCTGCTGTTGCCCATTCACTTCATGATTTGACATGGTATGCATTCAAAGATGCTCTTCTGCACACCACTGTTGTAATGTGTGGTTATTTACGTTACTATCGTCTTCCGGTCAGTTTGAACCAGTCTGGCCATACTCCTCTGACCTTACTCATTAACGAACTGTTTTCACCCACTGCTCACTGGAAGTTTTTTTTTGTTTATCGCACCATTCTCTGTAAATTCTAGAAACGGTTTTGCACGAAAATCCCAGGAGAGCAGCAGTTTCTGAGATACTCAAACCACCCTGCCTGGCACCAACAATCATTCCATGGTCAAAGTCACTTACATCACATTTCTTCACCATTCTTATGTTTAATCTGAACAAACTGAACCTCTTGACCTTGTTTTTATGCATTACATTGCGGCCACAAGATTGGCTGATCAGATATTTGTATTTAGAAGCAGGTGTACTAATAAATTGGCCACTGAGTGCAATATGCCCAAGTCAGGAGTGTGACAGAACACTCTCTGCTGACCTGGACATGTGTAACATTCAAGAAGCCCAACATCATTCAAGGGAAAATAAACTGTTTGATTGGCACAACATTCGCTGCACTAAACATTTCACTTCCTGCGCCATCAGCACAAGCAGGATTATTATGAATGTTCTAGAATTGCATTCAATGAAGCAGAAGTCACCTTTCTGTAGCATCAGCATTAAGACAATTTATATGTTATAAATGGGTTATAGCTGATGGTCTCTGAGGCGTCTGTTTAAAGAGAGCAAACCTTTGTCCTATTTAGCTGTGCACTTGTTCCAATTTTAGTGGTGACGTTTTAACAAAAAGCAAGTAGTTTTATTTGGCAATTGAGATAGACTTTGTACCCTTTCAGTCATGGGATAACCATTTACAAAAGAGAAGCAAAATTTTAATCCTCCAATTAGTTTGATGTTGAAAGGACTATCTTTGAACTATGCATCACAATGTCTTTTATCAATGAAGTTTACTTGATGTATTTAGAAAGAAACTCATTTTAGAATTCAGTGAAACTTACATTCAGTGGCCACTTTATCAGGTACAGGCGATGGTGAATTGAGTTGCTGCCACATGATTGGCTGATTAGATATTTGCATTATCAAGCAGGTGTACGGGTGTATCTACAAACGGTAATAAAGTGGCCACCAAATGAATAATCTTTACAAAAATCATGGCCTCTCCTATTCCCTGCCTGATGTCTCTGTATGAGAAATCATGGCCCCTCCTATCATCTATCTGTATGTCTCTGTCCGAAGAGCTTTTTATAATGCGTGGCTCCCAAGATGTTGATATGAAATGTATTCTTTCCAATTTTACAGGCAACCAGGAATGATGAAAGTAGCAAATGGAGGGATTTCTTTACATTTCTATCAAAAATAAACTGTTTAAGATATAATTATTTGTAGATATTCACTTTGATATTGACAGAACAGCTTTTGGTAGGATTGTGAAGGACAGTTTTATAAATACTTAACATGGATTGTGGCATCAAATCTGCTTTCAGCTCATTGTGCACTTTAATAAATAAACTAGTAAGGGAAAACAGAAGGAATGTGATTAAAATGAAGTGCCTCTCCTTTGGGTTCACAAGGTCCTGTAATCATGTATAATCATAAATTGAAGAGTTTCGGTACATGCTGGAAATACGGAGATACACGCATTGCAACACACCTGCCTCGTCACCATCCCCTTGATGCCCTTCCTCTTTCCCTTTCTCCCATGGTTCCTTCCCTTCTCCTATCTGATTGCTTCTTCTTCAGCCCTTTACCTCTTCCATCTATCACCCCCCCCCCAGCTTCTCACTTCATCTTCCCATGCCTCACCTTCTCCCTTATCTTCTCCCTCACCTGGTCTGATCTACCACCTTCTACCTTGTACTCCTTCTCCTTCCCCCACCTTATTCTGGCTTCCTCCCCACTCCTTTCCAGTGTTGACGAAGGGCCTCGACCCAAAACATTGACTGTATTTTCCCTTCCATAAATGCTGCCTGACCTGCTGAGTTCCTCCATCATTTCATGGATATATTCTTTGTTCCTCTGGTATGCCCACTCTTAACAAATAACTACAGTATTTTCTCCCTCCAAGAGCTTGAAGGTCTTTGGGCCATTGTTCAACTCGCTTGTTCTATAATTGGATTACTAATTCAGCACCAAATTTGTCATTATGATAATTTTTCAAAGATAGTTTTTTTCAGACATTTCTTCATCTCTTTATTTGTTGAGCTGTTGTTGATTAATTGGGCTAGTTCTTCTTGGGTTCCCCAGTTCCTCACTTATGAAGCTACAGAACACGGAACAAAAGGATATCCAATTAGGTCCCAGCCTCCTGCAGTTTCTTCATATCTCTGCTTCCTATAGGATGACGTAGCATCTTAATTTTTTAATTCCAGTAATTTTCTGGAACCCCTAGAATTTTTTTCTGAAGAATCACAAACTTACAGTGTCAGAGGTAGTTTTGTACATAAGTAAAAACCATTGTACTGGAACAGTCAACAGGATAGCCAACATCTGTGGGGAAAGAAAGAGAGACAATTTGGAACAAAAGGTATTGTTAAGTACATTTTTACAAGTCATTGAAGATTAATAACAGAGGGAGGAGAAGTTGGCAGCGCAATGCAGCGCGCGCAGCCATTCCGAATTGATATCATATCTATGAAGTAGGATGCCGTGCACAATCCTGATTTGATAGAGACAGATGTGAAGAAGCACGGAGGAACATCTGGAGTAAATTCTGAAATGCCTGCTTTGCTGCCACTGCTACTGTGTGATCGAGAATCTCCAGAGGGAAGGCCCCAAATCCTCAGCCTTGCCTATTGCCTGTTGCCGGGGCCGAGGTCGAAACGCTCGGCAGAGATGGTGCTCAGTGCATCGGTGTCGGGGAGCTGGTCGGAGGCTCGGAGTCGGACTGTGGTCAGATGCTTCCGGGATGCTGCCTCGGCAAGTTTGCGGTGTTGGAGGTTTACCGTCTGCGTGAGATGATGGGACTTTCGAGAGACTCTGTGACTTTACCGTGCCATGGTCTGTTCTTATCAAATTACGGTATTGCTTTGCACTGTTGTAACTATATGTTATAATTATGTGGTTTTTGTTAGTTTTTCAGTCTTGGTTTGTAATGTGTCTCTGTGATATCATTTTGGAAAAACATTGTATCATTTCTTAATGCATACATTACTAAATGACAATAAAAGAGGACTGCGTGCCCTCATAATCTAATCTAATATAAAGATTAGAGACATGCTCTGCAATCCAGGCAGCATCCTGATAAATCTCCTCTGTACCTTCTCTGACATGTATTAAATATATATGAATCTGGAACTGATTCCGTGTTACCATAATAGTTGAATTGTTTCTACTTCATCTCAGATATTTTGATGTTGTTGAGTGTTAACACTGAGGCATGTTGGCTGGGTTTACACTGGTGGCTTTTGGTGCAGGATCTAATACTGTCGCAGACGTACCCTGGCATTTCTTTGTCAATGCAGAAATGGAACTAATGAAGTCATTGGGGAGATTGTGTGAGTGTCTGACAGGAGCTAGATTCAAAAGTTGAGTTGCAAGCTTGACACTCTTGAAGGGGAAGACAACTGGTGCTACAATGTACATCCTTTCTTATTAGCACAGACACTTTTGTCACTGCCTCATTCATAATTGCTCTCTGATTGTGAAAACAGGGGAATAAATACGATTATCAATGAGTGTCTTTACTGACAGACTTACTGTTTCTGATTAGTTAGAAAGGGAAGCTGGGTATCTGGGTCACTCAATTGGGTTTGCTTCTCACACTCGTTTGAAGGTTTCCATATCAATGACCAATTCAGTTTGCCTGTGGTTCAGATCTTTTCTCTCCCAGCCCCATTAAGAATGCCTGGTGGCACAGGATAAAGGTAGAAGATACATGCAAACTTTGAATTTCTGCTGACTGTGAAACTGCCCACGTGGATTGGAAATGAAGCCAGTGCCATTGCCACCTACTTTGTTAGGAGTTAGAGGAGAGACGCTCTCTAATCCAGCAATGCATGCTTGGGTCCCCAAAAGATCAGCAAATTTCTACAGATGTACCATGGGGAGGATTGCCTCACTGCCTGGTATGGACGCTCCAAAGCACAGGATCACAAGAGGCTACAGAGGGTAGTAGACTCACCCTCACGGCAAAGCCCTCCTCACCAGTGAGGACATCCTCAAGAGGCAATTCCTCAAGAAGCCGGCATCCATCTTTTAAGCTCTCACCATCTGGGACATGCCCTCTTCTCATAACTATCATCAGGAAGTGATGTTGTGGGGATGGAACTGGACTCTCTCACGGTGGTGTCTGAAAAGAGGATGCTGTCCAAGTTGCATGTCATCTTGGTCAATGTCTCCCATCCACTACATAATGTACTGGTTGGGCACAGGAGTACATTCAGCCAGAGACTCATTCCACCGAGATGCAACACAGAGCATCATAGGAAGTCATTCCTGCCTGTGGCCATCAAACTTTACAACTCCTCCCTTGGAGGGTCAGACACCCTGAGCCGATAGGCTGGTCCTGGACTTATTTCCTGGCATAATTTACATATTACTATTTAACTATTTATGGTTTTATTACTATTTAATTATTTATTGTGCAACTGTAACGAAAACCAATTTCCCCCGGGATCAATAAAGTAAGACTATGACTATGACTATAGGAAGGAGGTACAGGAACATGAATACAGACACTTAATATTTTAATAACAGCTTCCTGGTCTCCACATCAGATTTTTGAATGATCTGTGAACCCATGAACACTACCTCACTATTCCTCTTTGATACATTTTTTTCGTACTGGACTGCTGCCACCAGATAACATATTTCACGACATATGTTAGTGATAATAAACCTGATTCTCGATGCTTTGCAAACCTGCACTGATCACAGTAAATATATCATGTAATTCTCTGATTTACTCTAGTATTCTTAAGCAATGAGTAGTACATATTCTGTTCTTTCCATTGCAGATGTTTCCTGGATGCCTCCGGAGGTTGTTCACCAACTGAGTTAGCAATTGTGAAATTAATCCAAAACTGACACGCTGTCAACGGGAAGCGAGTTCTACAGTTCTGAAGCAGCTTAATTGCGGTAAGGTATGGGAGCTTAATATAGTAGTTATATATCGTCCATAAAGGACAATGCCAGAACCAAGGAACTTTATACTGACTGGTTCAGTGCATCAGTTGCTTGCATATGGACATCGATGGGATGCAGAGCTGGGCTGAGAAGTGGTAGATATACTTTAATCCTGAAAAGTGTGAAGTAATTCAGTTTGGAAGGTCAAACCTGAAGGCAGAGTGCATGTCTAGTGGTAGGATTCTTAGCAGTGTGGAGGAGCAGAGGGATTTTGGGATCATGACTACAGATCCCTCAAAGTTGTCATGCAATTTGATTGGGTGATAAAGTAAGTATATGGCATGTTGTCCTTTATTAGTTGGTGAAATTTTCTCAAGAGCTGTGAGGTAATGTTGCAGCTCTATAAAACCCTAGTTCGACCACACTTGGAGTATTGCATTCTGTTCTGGTCTCCTCATTAAGGAAGGATGTGGAAGTTTTAGAGAGAGTGCAAAGGAGATTTACCAAGAATCTGCCTGTACTGGAGAACATGTCTAATGAGGATTGGTTGAGTGAGCTGGACTTTTCTCTTTGGAGTGAAGTTGGATGAGAGGTGATTTAATAAAGGTGTATAGAGGTGGTTAAGTTGTTAAGGCGTTCGTCTAGTGACCTGAAGGTCGCTAGTTCGAGCCTTGGCTGAGGCAGCATGTTGTGTCCTTGAGCAAGGCATTTAACCACACATTGCTCTACGACGACACTGGTGCTAATGCCCTTCCCTTGGACAACATTGGTGGCATGGAGAGGGGAGACTTGCAGCATGGGCAACTGCCAGTTTTCCATACAACCTTGCCCAGGCATGCGCCCTGGAAACCTTCCAAGGCGCAAATCCATGGTCTCACGAGACTAACAGATGCCTATGAAAAAATGATAAGAGGCATAGATTGAGTGGACAGCCAGAGACTTTTTCCCAGGGCAGAAATGGCTAACATGAGGCAATTAATTTTAAGATGATTAGAGGAAAGTATTGGGGGATGTCAGAGACAGGGTTTATACACAGAGAGGTGGTGGGTGCATGAAATGCATTGCTAGCATTGGTGGTAGAGGCAGATACATTAGGGATATTTAAGAAACTCTTAGATAGCAGATGGATAAAAGAAAAATGGAGGACTACGTGGGAGGGAAAGTTTAGATTCATCTTAGTGTTGGTAAAAGGTCTGCAAAACATTGAAGGTTGAATGATTTGTACTGTGCTATAGTGTAATTAAGTGCTTGAGGTACTGCATGATGCCATCACCAAAAAAAGAAACAGTCCACCCCAACATATTTCATATCATAGTTGGGATTTCGATCAGGTTTTTTTGAAGAAATTCCTGCTCAGTTACCATCAGCATATAACCTGTATCGCCAGAGGTCCCAACACACTAGCCCATTGCTATATTAAGATAAGGAATGCCTACCATTCCATGCCCAGACCGTATTTCAGGAAATCTAATCACTTGGCTGTCTCTCTCCTACCGGCATACAGGCAGAGGCAAAAGAGCAAGGCTCCAGAGGGATTAGGATAACAAGAGATTGTCGGGTGAGGCAGAGGAGTGGCTATGCGATTGTGTTGAGTCAGTGGACTGGCCTGTGTTCAAGGACTCATCTATGGATCTGAATGAATACACCATGGTTGTCAAAGAATTTATAAAGCCATCTGCAGATGAGTGTGTTCTCACAAAATCATTCAGTGTCTTCCCCCACCAGAAGCCCTGAATGAACCATGAGATCCACAATCTTCTAACGGGTAGATCAGAGGCATTCAAGTTTGACAACCAAGAAAGCTTTAAGGGGTTCAGGTACGATCTCCAGAAAATCATCTCACAGGTGAAGTGGCTATTCCAGTATAAACTTGATTCAATAAAGGATGTTCGACAGCTGTGGCAGGGCTTGACTCCTACAAAGTGAAATCAAGAGATGGAGGTGACAACAGAGCTTCTCATCCAGATCAGCTCAATGCCTTCTATGCTAACTTTGACCATCAAAACATGAAGAAACCCTCATGAGCTCCCACAGCCTCAGCTGACCCTGTGATTTTAGTCTCTGAAGCTGACCTGAGAGCATCGTACAGGAGGCTGAAGCCACAGCAAGCATCTGGCCCAGATCGTGTATCAAGCAGAGTACTAAAGAGCTGTGCTGATCAACTGACTGGAGTGTCCACTGAGATTTTCTACCTCTTGCTTCAGCAGTCTGAGAAACCCACCTGCTTCAGTTATATCAGTACCTAAAAGGAATGTGGTAACCTTCCTAAGAGGTCCAGTAGCACTTTCATCCACAGTGATGAATTGTTTTGAGGGGTTGATGATGAAACATGTCAACCCCCACCTGAGAAGCAGATTGGATCTGCTCCAATTTGTCTACCAGCACATCAGGTCCACAACAAGTGCCATTTCATTCAACCCTGGAACATCTGGACAGCAAAGATGCATGCAGCAGGTTGTTCTTTATTGACTACACCTTGGCATTCAGTACCGTTACCCCCTTAATCAATAAGCTTCAAGACCTTGGTCTCAGTAGCTCCTTGTGCAATTGTATCCTCAATTTCCTCACTGCAAAACTCAGTTAGTTCAGATTGGTAACATCTTCTGCACAATCTCTGTCAGCGTAGGTGGAGCACAAGGCTGTGTTCGTAACCCACTGCTCTACTCGCTTTACACTTGCTCCAATGCTATATTTAAGTTTGCTGATGACATCACTGTCGTTGGCTGAATCAAGGGTGGTGATGGATCAGCGTGTTTGAGGGAGATTGAAAACCTGGCTGAGTGGTGCCACAACAATAGCTTCTTACTCAATGTCAGCAAGAACAAGGAGTCAATTATTGTCTTCAGGAGGAGGAAATCGGAGGTCCACGAGCCAGTCCTCATCGGTTGGCGAGGGAGGAGGGAATTCAGC
The DNA here is from genome assembly GCF_963921235.1 of Mobula hypostoma. NCBI lineage: Eukaryota > Metazoa > Chordata > Chondrichthyes > Myliobatiformes > Myliobatidae > Mobula > Mobula hypostoma. Next base: position 12,106,547 of record NC_086107.1, read on the forward strand.
AGTGGTGAGGGTCAGCAGCTTTAAATTTCTCAGAGATATCATTTCAGAGGACCTGTCCTGGGGCTCAGCGATTATAGTCCAATGAAAGTGCGGCAGCACCTCTACTTCCTTAGAAGTTTGTGAAGAATTCGCATGACATCTGATACCTTGACAAACTTCTATAGATGTGTGGTGGAGAGTATACCTTGATGCAGCTAATATGTTGACCAGCTGCATCACAGCCTGATATGGAAACACCAGTGCCCTTGAATGGAAGATCCTTAGTGATGGATATGGCCCAGTCCATCATGAGTAAAGCCCTCCCAACCATTGAGCACATCCACATGAAACGTTGCTGCAGGAAAGCAGCAGCCATCCATCAACAGGAATCCCCACCACCCAGGGCATACTCTCTTCTCACTGCGGCCCATCAGGAAGAAGGTACAGGAACCTCAGGACCCACACCACCGGGATCAGGAGCAGTTATTACCCCTCAACCGTCAGGCTCTTAAAGCAGCAGGAATAGCTTCAGTTCCCACAACCTATAGCCTCACCTTCAAGCTCTCTTCACCTAATGTTCTTGATGTTTTTTGCTTGTTTATTATTATTATTATTTTCTTTTTGTATTTGCACAGTCTGTTGTCTTTTGAATACTGGTTGTCCACCCTGTCAGTCGGGTCTTTCAGTGATTCTATATGGTTATCGGATTTGAGTATGCTTGCAGTAAAATGAACCTCATGGTTGTATATGGTGACATATATGGACTTTAATAATAAATTTACTTGAACTTTGATTTATGTTGTATATGTTACCAGTGGTTTTACCATTGTTTGTGCTGATTTCCCACAATGGTTTTCCTAGTTGTCGGGATAGAGAGGGAGTCCTCACTGATCCCTAACAAAGAATTTTGGAGCCAAGCACATATCCTGCTCACATTTTTGGATTCTTTGACTTGGTTAATTGTTGAAATTAGTTATTGTTTATCTGAATCTTCAGAGATTGCCTATGGTTTTGCACTGGAGAATGAATCTAGTTCAGATCAGAGAGAGCAGTAGGAACTGTGAAGATTCTCTCACAGTTCCTGAAGACTGTGCATCTGCCAAGAGGCCTGTTATCAGTGATGTCTCTCATTGACTGGTGTTTTGGTTGTTGGTAATAACTATTTTCATGAATAACTCAGATGGAGTTCTTTGGAAATCCATGTATTAAATAGCATTTTTATGGACTTTTGCATTTTGGAACCAGTTAATGGCTTAGAAGGCAGGACTAATGAATTATTGACAAGAAAATCTGCAGATGCTGGAAATCTAAGCAACACAACAAAATGCTGGAGGAACTCAGCAGGCCAGGCAACATCTTTGGAAAAGAGTAAACAGTCCATGTTTCAGGCTGGGACCCTTCATCCGGACTGGAAAAAAAGATAAGAAGTTAGAGCAAGAAGGAGGGCGTAGAGGAGAAAGAAGTACAAGGTGGTAGGTGATAGGTGAAACTGGGAAAGGGAAAGGGATGAAGTAAGGAGCTGGGAAGTTGATTGGTAAGAGAGATAAAGGGTTGGAGAAGGGGGATTCTGATAGGAGAAGTCAAAAGACCATGGAAAGGGGAGGAGCACCAGAGGGAGGTGATGGGCAGGTAAGGAGAGAAGATGAGAGAGGGAAAGGGGAATAAGAATGGTGAAATCAGGGAGGGAGCATTTACTGGAAGTTTGAGAAATCGATGTTCATGCCATCAGGTTAGAGGCTACCCAGCCGGACCATAAGGTGTTGCTCTTCCAACCTGACAGTGGCCTTATTGCAGCAGTAGAGGAGGCCATGGATTGACATGTTGGAATATGAATGGGAAGTAGAATTAAAGTGGGTGACCATTGGGAGATCCACTTTATCTGGCAGACAGAACGTAGGTGCTTGGTGAAGCAGTCTCCCAATCTACGTCGGGTCTCCCCAATATACAAGGGGCCACACTAGGAGCACCAGATACAATAGATGACTTGCAGATGAAGTATCGCCTCACCTGCAAAGTCTGTTTGGGGCCCTGAATGGTAGTAAGGGAGGAGGTGTCGGGGCAGGTGTAGCTCTTGTTCTGCTTGCAAGGATAAGTACCAAGCGAGAGATCTGTGGGGTGGTGGGGGGGGGGTGAAGAATGGACAAGGGAGTTGCATAGGGAGTGATCCCTGGGGAAACTGGAAAGTGGGGGGAAGGGAAAGATACACTTGTCGGTGGGATCCTGTTGGTAGGTGAGGACAAGAGGAACCCTATCCCTGGTGGGGTGGCAGGAAGGTGAGTTGAGGGCAGACATACATCTTTCCCTCCCCCTCACTTTCTGCTTTCCTCAGGGATCACTCCCTATGTGACTTCCTTGTCCAATCATCCCTCCCCACTGATCTCCTTCCTGGTACTTATCCTTGCAAGCAGAGCAAGTGTTACACCTGCCCTTACACCTCCTCGCTCAATACCATTCAGGGCCCTAAACAGTCCTTCCAGGTGAGGCGACACTTCTCCTGTGAGTCTTTTGGGGTCATATACTGTATCTGGTGCTCTCAATGTGACCTCCTGTATATTGGTGAGACCCGACGTAAATTGGGAGACCAGTTCACCAAGCACCTACACTTTGTCTGCCAAAAAAGTGGGATCTCCTGGTGGCCACCCACTTCAATTCTACTTCCCGTTCCCAGGCCGACATGTCAGTCCATGGCCTTCTCTACTGCCATGATGAGGCCACACTCAGGTTGGAAGAGCAATAACTTGTATTCCATCTGGGTAGCCTCCAACCTGATGGCATGAACATCGATTTCTCGAACTTCTGGTCATTTCCTCCCCTTCAACATTCCCATTCCTGTCTCCCTGTCTCACGTCATCTCCTTACCTGCTCATCACCTCCATCTGCTGGTCCTCCTGCTTTCCATTCTTCCATGGTCTTCTGTCCTCTCCTATCAGATTCCCCCTTCTCCAGCCCTTTTATCTCTTTCACCTGTCAGCTTCCCAGCTCTTTACTTCACCCCTCCCACTCTCCCAGTTTCCCCTATTACCTGCCACCTTGTACTTTTTCATCCCCTCCCCCCACCTTCTTGGTCTAACTTCTTATCTTTTTTTCCAATCCTGATGAAGGGTCTCGGCCTGAAATGTCGACTGTTCATTCTTTTCCATAGATGCTGACTGGCCTGATGAGTTCCTCCAGCATTTATTGCGTGTTACAAATGAATTATTGCTTCTGCCCTACGCCTGGCTTAGATAACTAGCTCAAACTCTGAAATTTGCCCTAAATCGTTTTCTGGCTCGAGATACAAGAATACTTGTCCTTGTCACCCTATGCTATGTGCGAGGGTAGGTGAGATCAACTATCTGTACCCAAGGACATGAAGTCTGGGTGGGTTTGTAGGGTCCATAAGTGGTGGTCTTGTCCATTGTTTTCAGAGGAATTAAATATTCAGAGATCAGCACAGCTCCCCTCCTAGTCACAAACCATCCCTAATTGAAAGAGTTCCTTTGTCAGTCCCACAACTGCCGTCGATAATCTTCACAACACAGGGTGCAACCTTAACCTTCTCTAGGGCATTGAAGTTCAAGAGTAGGTTTCTTCTTATTGTAGGCATACATAATCGGGTATAAATGACATGAAACTTAGCTTTATGCAGCAAGGACAAGAAATTCTGGCCCTCCTAGACTATAGATTTGCTTTACTTTCACATGTACATCAAAACACAGTGGAATGTGTTATTTTGCAGCAGATTCCTAACCATGCCCTTGTCCTGTCAATGAACCAGAGGAAACAGTAATAAATCTTCTGACTGAACCTCCCCTACAGTGAATGAGTGTCACCTTATCGTAATCTCCAGAGACATCCTGAATCTCGTCACACACATTGGATTATATTCAACTCGATTAACACCTGTCAAGGTTAAAATAACAACTGGTATGGTCTTAGACTTGAAACCGCTTTTGGGATGAGCCCAGCTCTCACCTGAAGCCTTCTGCCGCTGACAGTGCTCCCTCAGTGCAACGCGTTTGGACCAGGGTGGTGAATCTTTTTGAGAGCGTATGCCTAAATGGGCGAGAATCTTTTAAAAAATTCTCTTGGTTGATATGTTAATTTTGAGCAGAGATTATCAATGATTAGTAAGAATAATCACGGACTTTTTAAATGAAATTTATTTATTTGTTGACATACAGGCCAGAGTAGACCCTTGTGGCCCTTCAAGCTGCACCACCCAGCAATCACCCAATTTAATCCTAGCCTAATCACGGGACAGTTTACAATGACCAATTAGCCAACCAACTGATATGTCTTTGGACTGTGGGAGGAAACTACAGCACCTAGAGGAAGCCTACGCGGTCATGGGGAGAACACGCAAACTCCTTACAGGCAGTAGCGGGAATTGAACCATGATCAATGGTACCGTAAAGCATTGTGTTAACAACTATGCTACCATGCCATCTGTTGCTTCTTTACGTGTATTCATTGTTTTGCTATTAATACAAGTAACAGACATTGGATTAAATGAAGCATTTTAGAAAACCTTTAAATATTATTAATATTAATCTTTAAAAACACAATTGAAAAATTACATCATAACTAAATTGTATTGTTATTTTACCCAGTTACTGTTCAAATACTGATGTGTACACCAGGTCTGTGAGGATTTCAAAATGTATCATCCAGTGTCACATGTTCTCACAACCATCCAACTGGCGCCAAGCCAGCGTGAGTTGTTTCCTGTGAAGACATCGCACCGCTCTTGGGCTGTAAAAGGAAAATTTGCTGCTTCATTTGGCAATAAAGATAATTATTGTCTATCTTTTTATTATTGTTGTTCTTTTCAGCGCCTTGAGGTGCATCGGGCAGCAACCTTGCCTTTACTTTACCATTTGCGCCTGTCTTTAATTAGGCGGAGTTGCTAGCTTGACGCTCAACCCGGCATGGATGGAAAGTGTGCAAGGTACCTTCCAGATTCAAACCCGGGACCTCTGGCCTCGAGTCTGGTGCAGATGTCACTACACCACCGGCCGGCCTCTCTTTATTATGGGGGGGATTTAAGGAACCAAGGGGTGACACTGCATCCTGCGTGCCAATACAACATTTGCGCATGCCATCTTGGCACACATGCCAAAGGTTCGCCACCCCTAGTGTAGATCAGGTGGCAAGAAAAGATTGTAAGGAGATTTTATGAAACATTGTGGGTACAAGGAAATTCGCATTTTAATTCCTCCAGAAACAATCAAATGTTGCTTCGTAAGGTATACATCAGTACTTGGATCTATCCTGCTCTAACACAATTTGAGAAGAAAATCAACGGATGTACTGTACAACAAAGGTAAATTAGCATAGTGAGTCACTGAGTCTGCCATGAATTATGCCACTTCTGCAGTATTTGAATTTCATTAAAGAAATGGAAAACAATTAAGGATCCAGTAGACTCTTGGGCTAACCATTCAGAGATTTAGGGTCAAGCATGAGAAATGCTTTTGGGTTAATGATGTGATAAACCATTGAGTTTACCATCTGCTTGACCCTTAAGTTAAGATAAAGAACAGTGAAGTTCTCCCTTGAGTCTGGGGACAATAATTACCTCTCAATGAATATCATTAAAACAGATTATTTAGCTATTACCACATTCCGATTTGTAGGAATTTGCTGTGTGTAGACTGCATTGCCAAGTGAATATAGTTCAAATGTGCTTCATTGTCCTTAAAGCTTTGAAAGAGTTGTGAAAGGCTTGATAGAAATGCATGAATCCCTTTCTTTTATTACTCTGTTCCATGTGTTACCGTGAATGTGGAGGCAGATTCTATTAACAACTCCTACTTGAATTATATAAAGCACCTCTATTACAGAAACATAGCCTAAGGCACTTCACAATGTAGGTCAGCTAGTAAAGGTATGATGGATTTTTGGAACTGAATATGAATAGGAAAGATGTGGTTGAGCTGTAGTTTATGAAATATGGGAAGCTGTTCAGGAGATGATTAGAATGGTGGAGGCTGAGGTGACTGAAGCGTGTGTGGGCTTTACCAGCAAGTGGACTGACATAGAATTGGACATGTTTTTTATTTGGAGATACAGCATGGTAACGAGCCCTTCCGGCCCAACGGGCCTGCACCACCCAATTGCACCCATGTGACTAATTAACCGATGAACCCGTATGTTTTCGGAATGTGGGAGAAAACCGGAGCATCTCCAGGAAATCCACACTGTCACAGGGAGGACATACAAATTCCTCACAGGCAGTGGCACGAATTGAACCCAAGTTGCTAACATTGTTGTCGTTCCTCTTTACGCCTTGTGGTGAATCCGACGGCAACCTTGCTGTTTATTAAGCATTTGTCCATTTTTTATGAGGCCAAGTTGCTCGCTCAATGCTCAACCCAGCACTGATGGAAAGCGTGCAAAGAGCCAGGTGGATTTGAACCTGGGACCTCTCGCCTCGAAGGCCAGCGTGGAAGTCACTACACCACTGGCCAGGTTAGTACTGCAATAGCACTATGCTAACCACCACACTATCATACCACCAATATTTCATATGATGTGAAATATGTTATTCTGCAGCAGCAGAACAATGCAAAGGCATAAAATTTGCAATAAATGACAGAATTAAATACAGCAAAGAAAAGGAATGAAATAATTTTCATTGGTTCCTTATCCTTTTGGAAATCTGATGGCAGAGGGGAAGAAGCTATTTATAAGTCATTGAATATGGACCTTCAGGCTTCTGTACCTCCTTCCTGGTGGTAGTAATGAGAAGAGGGCCTGTCCTGGATGGTCAAGGTCCTGAAAGACAGATGACAACTTCTCGAAGAACTGCCTCTTCAAGACGTCCTTGATGGTGGGAAGGGTTATGCCAGTGATAGAGCTGACCATAAGATATAGGAGCAGAATTAGGCCATTTGGTCCTTTGAGTCTGTTCTGCCATTCCATCATGGCTGATTTATTATCTCTCTCACCCCTGTTCTCCTGTCTTCTCCCTGTGTATTTTGACACCCGTACTAATCAGGAACCTATCAACCTACATTTTAAATTTACCCAATGACCTGACCTCCACAGCCATCTGTGGCAATGAATTCCATAGATTCACTACCCTTTGGTTAAAGAAATTCCTTTTCACTTCTGTTCTAATGAGACATCTTTGCGTTCTGAGGCTATACCCTTTGGTCCTTGACTCATACTCCAGAGGAAACATCCTCTCAACTCCCCTCTGTCCGGGCCTTTCAATATTTGGTCAGTTTCAGTGAGATCCCCCTTCATTTTTGTAAACTTCAGTGAGTACAGGCCCAGAGCCATCAAACGTTCCTCATACATTAACCTTTCATTCCCAGGATCATTCTCATGGACCTCCTTCCAACCCTCTCCGACGCTAACACACCCAATCTCAGATAGATTGCTCATGATACCCCAAGTGTGGTCTGACCATTGCCTCTTAAAGTCTCAGCTAGATGAGTCTATATCCCTCTGCAGTCTCTTGTGATGTTGTGCACTGGAGCCTAAATACCAGGCTGTGATTCACCCAGCTGGCTGTCCATCCTACAATCTTTAGGAATTTGTAAGAGACTTTGAGGACATATCAAATCTCCTCAAACTCCAATGAAGCGGAGCTGCTGGTGTGCCTACCTTGCGATTGCATCAATAGGTTGGGCTGAGGATGGATCCTCCGAGATGTTGATGCCCTTTTCACCACTGACACCTCAATAAGGATCGGTGCGAGTTCTCCCAGTTTCCCCTTTCTGATGTCCGTTATCACTTCCTTGGTTTTGCTGACGTTGAGCATGAGGTTGTTGTAACGACTCCTCTCAACCAGCCGATTCATCGCACTCCTATATATTGCCTCATTGCTATCTGAGATCCAGTGGGTGTCATCAATGCATTTTGAGATGGCGTCTGAGCCATGCATAGCCACACAGTCATGAGTGTAGAGAGAAAAGAGCAGCGGGCGCTAAGCACACATCCCTGAGGTGTGAATTTGTTGATAGTAAGTAAAAGATGTGATTAACTTCCACAGTGACAGTGGTCTTCCGATAAGGAAAATGAAGATGCAATTACAGAGGGAGGAACCAAGGCCCAAGCTTTGAAGCTTATGAATTAGTATTAAGGGGATGATGGTATTGAATCCTGAGCTGCATTTGATAAACAGCGGACTGATGTATGTCTTGGGGTTGTCTAGATGCTCCAAAGCAGAGTGGAATGCGAGTGAGACTGCATCGACAGTCTGAGCAGAGATGGCCACTTTCAAGGACTCCACTACAATTTATTTATTAATTATTATTATTTTTTGTATTGCACAGTTTGTTGTCTTTTGCACATTGATTGTTCATCTTTGTGTGTTGTTGGCCATTGATTCCATTGTATCTACGGTGAATGCCGACAGGAAAGTGAATCTCAGGACAGTATGTGGTGACATATGATATATTTACTTTGAACTTTGACCCCTATCACACAAGTTGAAGCAGAGTTTCTTTGTCAGTACATAGTTTTACATCATGTCGGCTGCTGAAGTTTGCTCTGGTGGCGGATGGAAAAGGTGCAGACTTTGAGGTAGAGTCTAAAGACTTTGGATTCCCCCCATCATTGCAGAGTTAGTGAAAGCTTGGTGCAGGATGCCATTAATTTTCATGAGATTGTAGGACATGGATCAGGAGGCAAAAGGCAAGATAAGCTCTTGAATTATTGCTGCTTGGTTCAATGATTTTAATAATTTAAAATTCTAGTTGTTTTCAGTTGCATTTCATAATTTATATTCTTCATTTTTTTTTAAATGTCGCTGAGTGTCAGACAATTAAAAGCTATTAAAATCCCTCTTGGCTTTTACTGGTGGCTGAGCTGGGAACGGGGGTGACCCACGGTGGGAATGATTCTTTGGGCATCCCCATACGCTAATTTGGTGGGTGGGGCGATTCAACGGTTCTTAGACTCCCCCTCAGTGCCTCCCCCTTCCCTGGAGCCTGAGGTGCTGGGAGCAAGTGAGATGAGACTTCTGGATCCTGATGTGATTAATATGGGTGTGGATGTGATTCCATGTTAGCAAGGTGAGACTCAATTAGAAACCAATGTGATCATAACAGGACAAGGAATGATAGGATGATAGGTTGCTAGAGAAGGATATATGGGAAGGTATTGATTGTTAAATAGAGGAGAATTGTTTAATTCAAAGCATCATTGTATTGTACTACATGGCATGAGACTACCCCTTTGGAGTTCTTAACTAGTGACCGAGATACATCCAGCGCGACAACTGTATTTCCTCCAGCTGGGAAGGGAGGACATCCAGGGTGCCCTTGGAGATCCCACAGTTGTGCACATCTTCAAGAAAGGAGGCAGTCTGATAGTGGTAACTATAGAGCAGTCAGCCATAGGAACATCATCACCACAGTCCTCGTCGGTCACCCCCCCCCCACCCCATGGGGACAAAAAGCTCTTCTGACAATTACAGAAACAGAACTGGGTTTATTGTCACTGACATAAGTTGTGAAATTTGTCTCGTGACGACAGCCGTAGCAAATTATGAAAAATATAAATAAATAATAAAGGAATAATGAGGTAGTATTCATAAGTTCATGGACCATTCAGAAATCTGACGGCAAAGGAGTAGAAGCTGTTTCCTGAAATATTGACTGTGGATCTCCAGGCTTATGTACCTCGTCCCTGAGGGTAGTAATGAGAAGAGGGTATGTCCTGGATGGTGACATACAGATGGATTCTGTTAATTTAGATATTTGTGATCTCTCACAATGTGCGAATTCCAGAGAGCCGTGCCAGCATTATCTGCAGCCTTCGCTGACCTTACAAAGATTTTGACTCTGAATCAAAATGTACTGCGGTGAATCATTCTTCGTTGTGACTTTGCTGAGAAGTCACGTTGGTTGTCATGTGATGGCACGAAAGCTGTGATTCTGATCCAGTCCCCGTACAGGATATGACTGAGCAAGACTGTGTGGTGCTGTAATATTTTCTCAATCATTCTCGACACTGTATTACTTGTTCTCGCCTCCTCACCTCTAATTAACTACTAGTTGGACTGGACCCTTCATCCCATGTTCCCACCACTAGAGAGTCAAGGACAGTATCAGATTCAAGTTTATCATCACTGACATACAGAATGTCATGAGATTTGTTATTTGCAGCAGCAGAATAGTTCAAGACATAAAATTTAATATCATCATTATCATGTGCTGTGTCATGTGACGTGGTGATTATGGTCTTGACCGCGATTGTTCTCGGCAAATTTTTCTACAGAAGTGGTTTGCCATTGCCTTCTTCTGGGCAGTGTCTTTACAAGACGAGTAACCCAAGCCATTATCAATACTCTTCAGAGATTGTCTGGCATCAGTGGTCGCATAAACCAGGACTTGTGATATGCACCAGCTGCTCATACAACCATCCTCCGCCTGCTCCCATGGTTCATGTGAGCCTTATGGGGGTTCTAAGCAGGTGATACACCTTGCCCAAGGGTGGCCTGCAGGCTAGTGGAGGGAAGGAGCACCTTACACCTCCTTTGGCAGAGACATATCTCCACCCCACCACCCAAAAAGCTTACTATAAGTTACAATAAAGAAATAGTGTAAACAAGAAATAGTGAGCTAGTGCTTGTGCACCATTGAGAAATCTGATGGCAGTGGGGAAGAAGCTGTTCGGCCACAATGGGAGAAGGAGCATACTGATTCTCTATTACCCACTCCCCTCCCCTGCCCTGACAAGTCCCTCCTCGCCTCATCGAATATTCACACACTGTCTCAGAGGGAAGGCAAGGTGTGAAGCTCCTGTCATTGTGGTTCCTGATCATTTCTATCATCTGATTTTCATAACGACATCGTCGTCTCAATACAGTGCACAATAATCGGCAAATATTAATCAAAGCCATCCACATGGAATTCATCATCTTTGCTCAGGTCAGTAATGATTTCTAGATTTGGATGGAGTGGATGCACTTTGAGATTGAATCCATTATTGTACAATGTTGTGGGTATTAGATGCCAGTTGATTTGTTACACTGAGAATTTATGGAAAATTATATGCTGCATCGAACATAACTTTTTGTCCCAATGATTACAGCTGCTCCAGCCTTCACAGTCCATTAAAGTGAGTTACTAATTCAACTTAGTTGTTCCAAAAATTGTTAGAAGTAAAAATATAATTATTGGTTTCATTTAAAAATTATTATCATTCTAAAAGCCTCTCTTCCACAACTCAGTCGTGGAAAATCCTTCCAGCTGGGAGGATACAAATTCCATAGAAACTCAAAAAGAGGAATGGGATAGTCATTGAAACAGAATAGGCCCTTTGGCACGTCTTGTCTGTACTGAGCTATTATTCTGCCTAGTCCAATTGATCGGCACCTGGACCATAGTCCTCCATACCCCACCCATCCATGTACTTATCCAAACTTCTCTTAAATGTTGAAATTGAACCACTTCCACTGGCAGCTCTTTCCACTTTCTCACTACCCTCTGAGTGGAGAAGTTACCTCTCAGGTTCCCCTTTAAAAAAAACTTTCACTCTTAACGTAACATCTCCAGCTCCAGTCTCACCCCAGCTCAGTGGGAAAAATCCGGCTTGCATTTACCCTATCTATACCCTTCATAACCTTGTATACCTCTACCAAATCCCCCCTCACTCTCCTACACTCTAGGGAATAAAGTCTTAACCTATTCAAGCTTTCCTTATAACTCAGGTCCTCAAGTCCCAGCAAAGTCCTTTTAAGTTCTCAAAGAAGCAGAAGTCTCATTTTTATGGGAAATAGCCATGCTGGAATGCTGTTCAAAAGCACTAGTATAGAATTGATGGGCCCACTGGCCCTCCATACACTAAGATCTAGTTTGTTGGAAAGAGGCATTTGCTTCCAAAGCGAATGGCAAATTGAAACCATATTCTTTTAAGTGCTACATATACTCAGTTCTATTTTATTAGGTACACCAGTATGTTAATCAGAATTAGGTTTAGTATCACTGGCATATGTAATGAAATTGTTGTTATACAGCAGCAATACATTGCCATAAATAATAAATGTTGTAAATTACAGTAAAAAATATCTAAAATAAGTGGTGCAAAAAGAGAAAAAAAGGTAGTGATGTAGTGTTCTTGGGTTCAATGTCCATTCAGAAATCTGATGGCAAACCTAATATGAATCTGATGCAAATATCTAATTAGCCAACCACGTGGCAACAACTCGATGCATAAAAGCTTGCAGACGTGGTCAAGAGATTCATTTGTTGTTCAGAACAAACATTAGAATGGGGAAGATATGTGATCAAAGTGACTTTAACCGTTGGTGCCAGATAGAGTAGTTTATCTCAGAAATTGCTGATCTCCTGAAATCTTCATGCACAATAGACCCTCGAGTTTACAGAGAATGGTGCAAATATTTCCAATGAGCAGCAGTTCTATGGGCAGAAATGCCTTGTTAATGAACGAGGTCGGAGGAGAACGGCCAGACTGGTTCAAGCTGACAGGAATTTGACAGCAACTCAAATAACCATGCGTTCTAACAGTGATGTGCAGAAGACCGTCTCTGGATGCACAACATGTTGAACTTTGAACTGGGTGGGCTACAGCAGAAGCTTATGTACCTTATAAAGTGGCCACTCAGCTTTTTTTTCCCACAACCTCTCAAATGTAGAGACATTGAAATAGTAAAACCTGTGAAGTGTTACGGATCAGCTAAGGAAGAAAAGAGATAGATGGCCAAACAGCTGAGCCTCGAGCATGGTTTCTTTATTCCTCTCCTGCAAGGTATGAAAAATGCAGAAGTTCAGAAGGAATTTCAGAGTTTAGGGAACCTTTGCGGCTGTGCACACAGATACCAGTGGCGGAGCTGGTAAAATTGGGGATAACAAGGAGGCAGTAATTATCAATGGATAGATATTTTGGAAAACAGTAGAGTTTGAGAGGATTACAGAGATAGGAAGGAGTAAAATCAAGGCTGGTTTGAAAACAGTGATGGGCTTTCTAAAGCCAATGTAGCTAGAAGCAGATAAGTTGATGCAGGGATAGAACTGAACTATGTTAAGGAAATAAAACGGTGATATGGGCCACCTTTTGTACAGATATTTCAGTGTATAGCATCACTTTATGGACGTTGAATCAAACTATGTTTTTAAACTATCTTACGTATTTATATTTATTGTTTTTTTTTGTGCTGCATTTGATCCAAAGTAACAAGTATTTTGTTCTCCTTTACACTTGTGTATTGGAAATGACATTAAACAATCTTGAATCTCTAAATCACTGAAAGGTACCTGTCGGTGGGTTAGTGACTGCAGCAGAAACAAGATCATATCGTTCTGCCACTCCCCCACCCACCTTTCTTCCCCCTCACCTGGTCTCGCCTATCGCTCGGCAGCTTGTACTCTGTCCCTTCCCCCACTTTCTTATCCTGGCTTCTTCCCCCTTCCTTTCCAGCCCTGAAGAAGCATCTTGGCCCAAACTGTTGACTACTTATTCCTCTCCATAGATGATGCCTGGGCTGCTGAGTTCCTCCACCATTTTGTGTGCATTACTCACCAGTTTACAATGATTAGATTGAATGGCTAGTTGAAGGGTGGCACTGGTCACAAAAAAGTATGGTCACAATTATTTTACACTGCCCATATTGTCTGAGTGGTTTATTTCAGAGTTGCAACTTTGACGCATTACTGCAATTATTTCAGAAGATCACATTTCCACTTGGGGATCAACCAAGGCTGGAGTCATCTTCAGAGAAGTGCCCGGCCAATGAGAAGTAAATTTGGCTTTTGGATCAGAGTAGATTAAGCTGATGCAACCAGAGATATTCAAACAGCAACTGGCTTTGTCAGCAATATTCATGCTCACAGTGACTAATTAGGGCGAAGAGTAGCCGTCCTCCCATGCTGACTAAATCATTGGACAATTCATTAGATGCAAATTCAGAACCTGAGTGGGAGATTAAAGTTGCAATGGTACAAACACGAAGGCTGACAAGGCTAAAATCAAATCTGAATTTCAATAAACCAAGGCTTAGGAAGGTAAGCCTTATTTTGACCATTTGTAGTATAATGTAGTCTGTGTATATATTGATTTATTTCACACTGGAACTGTTTAATTTTGTTTTAGCTATCTCTGTGATGGCAATACCGTGTGTCCAAAGGCAGTTTGTTCTCAATGGAGTCATAAAGCACTATAGCATCGAAACAGGCCCATCCAGTCTGTGCTGAACTATTAATCCACCCAGTGCCATCGACCTGCACCTAGACCATAGCCCTCCATATTCCTCCCATCAAACCTTATCCAAACTTCTCTTAAATGTTGAAATCAGACCTGCACCCACCACTTCTGCTGGCAGCTTGTTCCACACTTGCACTTCCCGCTGAGTGAAGAAGTTTTCCCTCAGGTTCCCCTTAAATATTTCACCCTCAACACATGACCTCTAGTTTAATAAATAGAATGGATTCATTTTTAAGAAAGTGGCCATCTCTGGCAATGCCAGCATTTACTGCCCATGCTTAATTGCCCTTGGAAGAGGTGCCAGTGAATTGCCATCCTAAGCTGCTGCAGTCCATAGCACAACTGACCAGCTTCCTGGGTCATTAAAATATCCATAAAACCATAAGGTATAGCAGCAGAATTAAGCCACTTGGCCCATTCAAGTCTGCTCCACCGTTTCATCATGACTGAACCATTTTCCCATTGGCCCCAATCTCCTGCCTTCTCCCTCTATCCCCTCATGTACTGATCAATCAAGAATCCATCAACCTCTGCTTTAAAAATACCCAATGACTTGGCCTCCACAGCAACCAATTTCACAGATTCACCACTCTCTGGCTAAAGAAATTCGGCCTCATCTCCGTTCTAAAAGGATGTCCCTCTATTTTGAGGCTGTGTCCTCTAGTCCTAGACTACTCCACCGTAGGAAACATCCTTTTCACATCCACTATATCGAGGCCTTTCAACATTCGATGGGTTTCAATGAGGTTACCCCTTATTCTTCTGAATTCCAGTGAACATATGCCCAGAGCCATCAAACAGTCCTTGTATGGCAAGCCTTTCAATCCCAGAATCATTTTTGTAAACCTTCTTTGAACCTTCTCCAAAGTATCAACTTCATTGGTGCAGGTCCAGAGTCAAATTAAGGCTAGTCTGGGTAAGGTCAACAGATTTCTGTCTCTGAATGATATGTGTGAGCCAGAAAGGCATTTTATGACACCCATTTATTTCATGTTCACCATTACAAAGACCATTTAAATAAATGCAGATTATTTTTTCCTGAATTTTAATTCTACAGTTGCCATCTGAGAGTTGGAATCACATCTCTGGCTGGTTAACCCAAGCTTCCAAGTTCTCTACCAGAAACGTGCACTGTCCATATCATAAGTCTTGGTTGTGTGACTGCTGACATCAGGCAAGACAGACTCTGTAGAGTATTGATAATGGCTGGGGTCATCCACACTGCCCAGAATCTGAATCAGAATCGTGTTTAATATCACTGGCATATGTTGTGAAATTTGTTAACTTTGCAGCAGAAATACATGATAATGGAGAAAAATAATGTGAGTCACAGTAAGTATGTATGTGTGTATGTACTTTCATCTCAAGCACTCCAGTCTCAAGGAGAACTTTCCTGGCCAATACAGCCTCTCCTTTCATCTCAAGCACTCCTGTCTCAGGGAGAACAGTCCTGGCCAATATAGCCTCTCCTTTCATCTCAAGCCTTCCGGTCTTGGTAATATCCCTGGGAACCCTCTCTAATCCTTATGTGGCCTAGCATCAGGTTTTTACAGAAAGCACTCTGCTTATGTTTCTCATGGTACCATCATCTTAGGAGAATCATCAGGCTGATCAACAACTTCACCCATTAACCCAACCCACCGTGCATGCCCCAGCCCCATAACCACTACCTCCACATCAGCCACCTTATGCTTTCCTATCAGCCACCAGTCAGCCACTCCTGTACCTAGTGTCCCTTTATCAGTCTATGTATGTAAACTAATCATATGTATATGTAGTAATGATCAATAGTCACTTGTACATTGTGTTTTACAGGGTTGCTTTTATATGTATGTGTATTGTGTTTTTTATGATTAATGTGTTGTTCTGTGCTGCACTGGATCTAGAGTAACAATAAGTTCCTTCTCATTTACACTTGGTATTGAAGAATGAAAATAAAAACAACCTTCAATTGACAATCTTGCTCTTAAATCTCGTAGCTTCTGGTGGTGTTTTGTAATGTTGCGATATTAATGCACATTGCTGAGAAAAGTTACTTTTATGCTTTTGGGTTGAAAGTATAGCAGCATGAACAAACACAAATTCACAGCTTGCTGAAGGAATACCCAATACCACTGATTCAGCTCTATTTCCACTGAATGAGCTCCATGGCCTATCTGAAATACTTCTCCTGAAAAATTCATGCTGGTGGTCTCTTGTCCTGAGATAACTGTTTGGAATAACCTTTGCAGTCAATTATAACTGGCGTCACAGAGCCAGGTCCCAACTCAGCACAGAGCTCATGGGCTGAAGGGTCTGTTCCTGTGCTGTTCGATGTTGGCATTTTCTGAACAGGAATAATGTGGGTAATAGCAGCTTCTTCCCCTTCAATCAATCAAATATTACCCCTCAACCATCTGACTCCTAAACAAGTGTGGATAGCTTCATGCACCACAGCTCTGAACTGATTCCACGACCCCTCCCCCCCATGGGACTCACTTTCAAGGACCCTGCAACTCATGTTCTCAGTATTTACGTACAGTACTGTGCAAAAGTCACACACATTCGCAGACACAGACACACACACGTATTGCTAGGGTGCCTCAGACGTTTGCACAGTATTGTATTTATAAATGTGGAGCAGAGAGCAAGTTTGTAAATCTGGCGGGGACAAAGGATGTTGGGAATGGTGAGGATGGAGCGCCGTAGGAGGGGTGTGGGACATGTGGCAGAGAAGGAATGCCAGGGGCGGGGATGGCAGGGGTAAAGACACATCCATCCCTGAGACACCAGGCAAGGTCATTGGATTCCAAACAATTGTCCTTGTGGTACTTCTCACTCCCTCCCCTCTCCTTTCCCTTTTTCCAAACCATGATTCCCCTCTCCCTGCTTCCTTCCCACTCCCAGTCCAAATAGAGACCCATATCAGAATCAGGTTTATCATCTCTCACATATGTCATGAACTTTGTAAAATTACTAGGGCACTGTGTAAAAGTCTTAGGCACTCTAGTTATATATATATGTGCTTAAAACTTGAACAATAATGTATTTATTATTATTATTTGCACAGTTTGTCTTTCTTTGCTGTTTGTCAGTCTGTGCTTGTGTGTAGTTTCTCATTGATACTATTGTATTTCTTTGTTCTACTGTGAATACCTGCAGGAAAATGGACCTCAGTGTAGTATATGGTGACATATCAGTACTCAGACAATAAATTTACTTTGAACTTTGTGCTTAGATATTGATGGAAACTTTAATTTCTTTATTAAGTTTAGCACTCACGTCACTCATTGCATTATGCAGATTTAGATCTGATTAATTATTGTAAGTCTGTCATGGAAACTTTGCTTAGTATATACTCTACCTAGTCTTAGACCTTCTTCTTTGTGTGTTGTTGGCAATCAAAGGGTCTCCTTTGATGGTGCGAAGATATAGGGAACAGAGAACCTGAGATATAGAGAAAGGTTGAACAGGTTAGGACATTATCCCTGGAGCCCAGGAGACAGAGGGGAGATTTGATAGAGGTACACAAAATTACGACAGGTATAGACATGGCAAATGTGAGCAGACTTTCTCAATTGAGTTTGGGTGACATTAGAACTACAGGTCATGGGTTAAGGGTGAAAGGTTAAAAGTTTAAGGGGAACCTGAGGGGGGGGGAACTTCTTCACTCAGAGGGTTGTGCTAGTGTGGGATGAGCTGCCAGTGGAAGTAGTGGATTCATGTTCAATTTCAACATTTAAGGGAAGTTTGGATAGGTGTATGGATGGCAGAGGTATGCAGGGCTATGGTCTGGGTGCAAGTAGATGGGACTAGGGAGAATAACAGTTTGCTATGGACTAGATGGGCCAATGGGCCTGTTTCTATGGCTCTTTGATATATAATGGTATTGACTTTGGTTAGATATATGTATTTTATATTTTTATTTTTTAATTTTTGTTGAATGTTACAGCTTGTTACAAAAATTGCTAGTTAATAATAGTGCATCAAAAAGAAACTGGAATTTGAGACCTGTGTGAAGTGGAAAATTCAGCATATGCAGTTTCAACCAAACAGAGTGAAGGATTGAGAAATAAACATTATCTTCAGCCACTCAGCTTACATTCCTTACGCCAGAGGTTCTACAGATAGTGGAGATCCTGAACAATACACACGTAATGCTAGAGGAACTTGGCAAGTCAGGCAGCACTATTGGAAGGGAATAAACAGTTGGCATTTTGGGCCGAACCCCTTCCTTGGGATTGTCCTGTGTGTTACGTTTATTTATGATGGTTTTCAGATATAGTAAGAAGAGAAAGAATAATGGACTGGATTAAGGGAGAGAAAAGTGGAACAAAGAATGCAACCAAAAAAAGTTTAACTTAAAATTTGAATTGAACAAATTCTCAATAATCGAAACAAAACCCTACTCTTATATTAGTAATTTTTCATTGCCAGAGAGATGGTCGGACAGTGACCACAATTTGAATTTGAATTTATTTAAATCGTACATCCATCCCAGAAAGTGAGGGAGTAAAAGTCTTTGTGTTATGACTCGTTGCGATGTACAGACATGTGAATTTGTAAGTCTAATGGCTTGGAGAAAGTAGCTGTACCGTAGCCTGTTGGTCCTGGCTTTAATGCTATGGTACTGTTTGCCAGACAGAAACAGCTGAAACAGTTTATTGTTGGGGTGACTGGTGCCTCCGATGATCTTCCAGGCCTTCTTTCTGCAGAAGCTGCTGAAATTTCCTCAATGGAGGTAAGTTCATGCCCACAGATGCGCTGGGCTGTCCATACCTCTCACTACAGTGCCCAATGATCAAGGTTGGTGTAGTTCCTGTACCAGGCGGTGATACAACCAGTGAGGATGCTAACAATTGTGCCCCTATAGAAAGTCTTGAGGATTTGGGGGCTCATGCTGAACTTTTTCTGATGCCTGAGGTGGAAAAGATGCTGTTTTCTGTTTTTGCCACACAGTGGCAGTCCTGGTGAGATCTTCGGTGATGTTTATACTGAGGAACTTGAAACTACTCATCCTCATCTGCAGACCCTTTGATGTTGATTGGGGTGAGCCTGTCTGCTTTCCTCCTGTAATCAATGATCAGCTCTTTTGTTTTTTTGGACATTAAGGGAGAGGTTGTTATCCTGGCACCACTGTGTCAGGCTGTTAACCTCTCCTCTGTAGGCTGCCTCGTCACCGCCAGATATAAGGCAATTCAATGTCTTGTCATCTGCGAGTTTGATCAGCAGATTGGAGCTGTGTATGGCAGCACAGTCGTGGGTGTAAAGGGAGTAGAGAAGGGGACTCAGGACACAACCCTGGGGGGCACCTGTGTTGAGGGTCAGAGGGGCTACCACCTCTTGGCAATCCAATAGGAAGTCTAGGATCCAGCTGCACAAGGTGGGGTGCGGGCTAAGGTCTCTGAGCTTCCTGTCAAGTCTGGAGGGAATTATGGTGTTGAATGCTGAAATGTAGTTGAAGGAAAGCATTCTAATTTATGCATCCCTCTTCTCCACGGAGGGAAAACATAATATTTTGTAATAAATCAGAGTCAGGTTTATTATCACTGACATATGTTATGAACTTTGTTGTTTTGCAGCAGCAGTACAGTAAAAATAGACTATAAATTATACTAAACATACAGTATGTATAGAAGAATTAAATAAGTAGTGCAAAAATAGTGAGGTGGTGCTCATGGGTTCATTGTCCATCTGATGGTGGAGGGGAAGAAGCTGTTGAGGGTGTGCCTTCAGTCTCCTGTGTCTCCTGTGCCTCCTCCCTGGTGGTAGCAAAGAGAAGAGGGCATATCCTGGGTGATGGGGTCCCTAATGATGGATGCTGCCTCTTTGAGGTATGTCTTTTGAAGGTGTCCTTGATGCTGGGGAGGCTGGAGCTGGCTGAGTTTACAACTTTCTGCTGGCTTTTCTGATCCTGTGCCGTGACCAGATGGTGATGCATCCACTGTACGTTAGTATAAATTTGCATGAGTCTTTGGTGACATACAAAATTTCCCTAAACTCGTAATGAAATATAGCTGGCAGTGTGTCCTCTTCGTAATTGCATCAATATGTTGGGCCCAGAACAGGAAAGGTAGGCTGGGACTTGGACTTGAATTTAGCATTCTGGAGCCAGCCAGGTTTGTATCTACCGCACAGGCAAATCCATGCCACCCCATTCAATGAACAGCTATCAGAAGACTTTCTTGTAAAGTTGATGGAGTAGCAGTTTTATATACTAGTCCTTTTGTTCCTGCAACACCTTTTAAACATAAACAGCAGCAAACATGATCAGTGTTAACAGATGCCTTGGCAAAGCATTTGCAGCAATTGTGTCATGCTCAAAATGTGATCATTAAAATGAATTGTCGTAATGTGCTAATTTATGTGGAGTTACCATGCCTCTCTTTGACACCGTTACAACAATAGTGCGCACTATAACACGTGCAAGGAAACTTGTAGAAACACAATTTTGCCACTCTGTTGCTGACAACAGAATCTCCAGAGACTAAAGATATATACCTGTGGTGGTTATATAATGTGGGAGAGGCCCTGCTTTATAAATACCAACCACTATAGAGGGAGAGGATTCAACATTCCCAGAACTCATAGCCTCACAATCTACCTCGTAATGATCTTGCACTGTATCGTTTTCCTGCATTGCACTTTTTCCGTAGCCTGTTTTCTTTATTTTCTATTTTTATTGTTATTACATTTTCCTATCTCAATGCGCTGTGTAATGATTTGATCGGTATAAGCAGGATGCTGGTTAGGTTTCTCACTGATTCTTGGTACATATGGCAATAATGAACCAGTTCCATTAGCAGTTTCATTGGAATATTGACTAATACAATATTGTGCTCAGTTCTGGTCACCTCATTATAGGAAGGATGTGGAAGCTTTAGAGAGGCCGCAGAGGAGATTTACCAGAGTGCTGCCTGGAGGAGAGGGCATGTCTTGTGAAGGATGAGTAAGCAGGGCTTATCGCTTTGGAGTGAAGGAGGATGAGATGTGACTTGATAAAGATAATCAAGATGATAGGCTTCGATAAAGTGGATAAGCAGAGACTTCTCCCAGGGTGGAAATAGCTAATGCAAGGGGGCATAATTTTAAGTTGATTGGAGGAGACTGTAAGGGGGTGTCAGAGTTAGTTGTTTTTATACAGAATGGCGAGTGTACAGCAGGAGAATGAGTGGTAGGGTCAGGTATATTGCTCTTAGATAGGCACGCGGATGATAGAAAAATGGAGAGCTGTATATGAGGGAAGGTTAGGTAGATCTTAGAGTATGCTAAATGGTTGGCACTCATCATGGACCAAAGGTCCTGTACTCTGCCGGAATGTTCTATGTTGTCTGATCATTCATGAGGATAGGACTATAAGGATTTATTACTGGCTTGCTCAGTCTTTGCAGAGAGCAGTTGGGAGGTACTGAATTTCTATGGTTCTGGAATCACAGGTGGCCTGAACTTTGTTTTAGCATGTGCTGCAGGTTTCAGTAAATAGAAGGAAATTGATTGTTAAAATGAACAGGTTGGGGTAGAGGTGGGGTCTGGCTCGTGAAAAGAAGTTTAATAGAACTACTTGTAGTCACTTGTGTTCAGAAGACTGAGGGAAGATTCTGTGGTGAACTCCAGGGTACTCTGTCTGGATAGACTCTTGTACTGTGAATAGTAGGGCACAAAGGGATCTGGGAATTCAGATCTATAATTCCTTGGAAGTAGCTTCACAGATAAATAGGGTCCTCAACGGAGCTTTTGGCACATTGACCATCATAAATCAAAGTACTGAGTGCAGGAGTTGGGATGTTATGTTGAAGTTATACAAGAAATCGGTGAGGCTGATGTTGGAGTATTAGGTGCAGTTTTGATTACGTACCTACAGGAAAGATATAAATTAACTTGAAAGAGTGCAGAGAAAACTTACAAGGATGTTGTTGGGCCTTAAGGACCTGAGTTATGGGAAAAGTTGAATAGATTAGGGCTTTATACCTAACTGTAGGGGAGATCTTATAGAGGTGTACAGAATTATAAGGGGTATTGATAGGGAAAATATATACGGCTTGTTCCCCTGAGGTTGGATGAGACTGAAATTGGAGAGGTCATCAGTTTAGGGTGAAAGGTGAAATATTTAAGGGGAATCTGAGGAGAAAGCCTTTCACTGAGAGAGCAGTGTCTGGAATGAGGTGCCAAAATGGAAGTCGTGGATGTAGGTTAAAGTTCAACACTTAAGTTTGAATGGGTAATGGATGAGAAGGTTTGTTATGATCTTGTACTTTACTGTTTACCTGCATTGCAATTTCTTGGTAGCTTTTACACTTTAATCTGTACTAGACAATGGGGTGACCGAAGGGTAGTGCAGTCTGATGTGACCAGAATGAACATTAAATTTTCCTGAATGCTATTGCTATCTCTTTGATTTGGAAATTAAAGAAGAAAAACTCAGCTTATTAAAGAAGAAAGATGCACAGCAAGACAAATATGTGACCAGAATGAAGACTGAGTATCCATGAAGTAAATTTGAAGGAATTGGGCTTGCTGGGTCGGGTCAGTATGCAAGACAAGCTTTTCGCTGTCTCTTGATACGTGTGACAATGCTGACCCAATTCCAATAGCAGTTTCACTGAAATTTTGACTATTGGAATATTAGGTTCAGTTCTGGTTGGCTCATTATAGGAAGGATGCAAAGCCTGAGAGAGGAGATTTACCCAGATGCTGCCTGGACTGGATCCAAGCATATGAAACTAGACAGAAAAACAGGTTGTCATATACTGGATGTACCGTAATGCCTGTATCCATGCTGCAGTACCCTATGACTCTATGACTTTCTTTAAGAATGAGAGAGATAGGATTATGGAGCTAGCGATTTATGAATGAGGGGAAGAGAAATCTGTTTAAATCATAATTAGCCTTAATCCCCGAAGGTAATCCTTGCCAAGTCATTGAGTAGGTGAGAGATTTACTGATAAATTTTTGGACCTCAGGGAATTAGGGTATTTGGAGATCAGGGAAGAAAGTGAATGAGAGGTAGAGGAATAGCGTTGACCTCACTCAATGCTAGATCAGGTATGAAGGTCTCTGCGACTTTTTCTGATATCTAATGTTCTTATTCCCGCCTTACATAAAACTAATGGTGTAATTAGCTAGACTCATTTGCTCCGATATACATGCATGACAAGGTTTCAGAAATGTGTATAAGTGAGGCAGAGGTGATTAATTCAATTCCTGAGATGATATCTATAGTTATCTTCCTGATGCAGGGTTTCCACCCAGAACATTTGACGGTTTCTTTCCTCCCACAGATACCGCTCGAGCTGCTGAGTTCCTCCAAAAGATAGTTACTCCTGATATCTGAAGTTACTTATCTGACTGTAGTTATCAGGATGGCATGGCAGTGTAGTGGTTAACATATCACTGCACAGCACCAGCTTTAAGATCAGGTTTTGATTCCTGCCGCTGTTTGTAAGGAGTTTGTATGTTTTCCCCATGACCGCGTGGCTTTCCTCCGACTGTTGTGATATCCTCCCACATTTCAGATATGTATGGGTTAGGGTCAGTGAGTTGTGGACATGCTATGGAAGTGCAGTGATGCTTGTGGACTGCCCAGCACCATCTTTGTTGATTTGATTTGATGCAAATGATGCACTTCGATATTTTCATGTACCTGTGATAAACAAAGCTAATCTTTAATCTTTAGCACATAGTGTGATGGACGTTGAGTGAAAAACAATTGCTAGTACGTTGGCTTGCATATCTATATGTTTTGCCTCCATATCTATGGAAATAGAATTGAGGCATTATATTGTCAAACTTCAGAACAATGAACTAATGGTAAGTTCACATATGTTCTTCAAAAACTTATTTTGATGATCTTATTATCTGTATCACTAAGGTTGAGGTTTCAGTGTACTTGGAGGCACATGATAAAGTAGATCAAAGTCAGCATGGTTTCCATCAGGGGAAATCTTGCCTGACAAATCTTTTGGAATTCTTTGAGGAACTTACAGGCAGGATAGACAAAGGAGAGTCAGTGGATGTTGTTCACTTGGATTTTTAGAAGGCCATTGACAAGAGGCTGCTTAGTAAGATAAGAGCCCATGGTATTACAGTAAAGAAACTAACATGGATAGAGCATTGGGTGATTAGCAGGAGACAAAGAGTGGGAATAAAGGGGGCCTATTCTGATTAGCTGCGGGGGACAGATGGTGTTCCACAGGAGTCAGCGTTGGACTGCTTCTTTTTACGTTATATGTCAATGATTTGAAGGACGGAATTGATGGCTTTGAGGCCATGCCTGCAGACAATACAAAGATAGGTGGAGGGACAGGTAGTGTTAAGGAAGCAGCAAGTCTGCAGAAGGACTTGGACAGATTGGGAGAATGGGAAAAGAGGTGGTAGATGTAATATATTGTAGAGAAGTGCTTTGTCAGGTACTTTGGTAGAAGGAATAAAGGTACAGACTATTTTCTAAACCGGGAGAAAATTTTAAAATTTGAGGTGCAGGATTCCCTAAATGTTAACTTGCAGGTTGTGTTGAAGGCAAATGCAATGTTAACATTCATTTAGAGAGGACTAGAATGTAAAAGCAAGGATGTAATGCTGAGGCTTTATAAGGCAGATCATACTAGGAGTATTATGAGTAGATTTGTACCCAGTATCTAGGAAAGATGTGCGGGCATTGAATAGAGTCTAGAATGATTCTAGGAATGAAAGGGTTAAAGTATGAGGAGCATTTGATGGTTCTAGGCTTGTACTCGGTAGAATTTAGAAGAATTAGTCATGGGTGGGCATCTCATTGAAACCTATCGAATGTTGAAAGACCTAGATAGAGTGGATGAGGAGTGGATTGCCAGAGTGAGTAAGTCTAGGACCAGAGGGCACAGCCTCAGAATAGAGGGATGTTCATTTAGGACAGAGATAAGAAAGAATTCTTTAGCCAGAGGGTAGTGAGTCCGTGGAAGTCTTTGCCACTGACGGCTGTGCAGCCCAAGTCATTGAATATATTTAATGCAGAGGTTAATAGGTTCTTTGTCAGTAAGAGCATCCAAGGTTACAGAGAAGGCAGGAGATTGGGGTTGAGAGAGATAATAAATTAGCCATGGTGGCGTGGTGGAGCAGACTCGATGGGCCGAGTGGCCTAATTCTGTTCCTGTGTGTTATGGTCTTATGGTCTATCGTATATGTGTTTTGTTGCATAAAAGAATTTCTAATGTTTAAAAATAGTATTCTGAAGATTATTCCTTACAATTTAAACAATTTGTTTTCTTCATTTTTAATATTTGTGTTTCTGATCACTGGAAAAATTGTCATTGAACTGAAATTCTGCTTGACTGCTGAGTACTTGCCACCCGAAGGGGCAAAAGCAATAGGTTGCAGATATTGGAGGCTCAGGTTCATAAACGATTGCATTGATGGAAGTCAAGATTAATCATCTGAAGCCAGACAACTTGCCAGCGATGAGCTTTGGTCATTGTTGTGCAGTCAGCACGACTCTATCTGATTGTACAGTATACTGGAAGGTATTCTTTGTTCAATTAGACCATTGTGATAGATTGTATTAACATGCTGGGATGACTGTTCTGTAATAATTGGGCTCTGAGGCAGACCACAATCATTTAAATGTGGTGAGCACACAAAATTTGATGGAAAATAAAGCATAATTCATACTTTCTTGTTCAGTGCAGGTCAGCATAGACTTGATTGACTGAGGGACCTATTTCTGTGCTGTAGTACGTCATGATTCCAGCCCTTTCTGCCCTTTTCGATCTGCTTCCTGGAGAAATGATGATATAAGTACCAGATACTGGCCTATGGACATGGCCATAGAAAGTACAGTTGCTTCCAGTTTTCCTTTTTTAGGTGTACTCTCCCTTACCATAAGCAGTGGACTGTTAAGTTTTGTAATTCCAAAACATAAAACTAATTGAAAGTAAAAGATGGGCACCTGAAGATAATGTGTTCAGTTTAGTTTTTACTTTCAGCAAGGTGCGTGCATGTGATCTGTGTCATTCACTTACTTTTACATATAATGACTTATGTAATCAAAGTATATTTACAAAATTACTCAAATATTACAGAAATGCTAAATACACAACACTCCTCCCTGCTTGGCTATAAACTCCAACTCAATGTAGAATGCATCTCAACTATATACACAGTATACTATGAAATACAACCACTATTAAGACATCCACAGCATAATGAATCTTAAATTGTCCCATTCAGATCTAAAGATTTAATTGATGTAGAGATTTTTTTTCTTGTTGGATGACCTTTCCCAACAAGGGAGATCACTCTGCTTGGCAGGTGAGACTTGTGGCTGTAAAACAACCTCAGTTTCTGGTCCCTCGCAGTGGTAGGAGTTGATTATGGGACTGCAGGAAGTGACACCTTTCTGCTCCTTTCTTTTTTCTTCTCCAAGATGCTCTTGGCATCTTCTGGACATGTTGGCATCCCGAACAGTGCATGGCAGGCTGCTTGATCTTCTGATCTATCTCAGGCCACCGAACAAGGCTTTGAGCCAATGCTTTCATTTTGATCATGCCTAAATGAATGGCATGTAGCTCCTCCAATACTTTATCTCTCAGCTTGGATGATACAACAAATCTCAAACCTCACGAAAGGCAATCTCTTTCAAGGGCAAATTCATCCTGGCTCTGGTAAAAATAGGGGAACTAGGATTCCTGTTGCACATTCCAACCAATTCCAAGGGCTTTTCTGGTTTCCCTTTGGATCATCTCTGCTGTAATGGGGAGACTTTTGATTTGCATGAGAGAGAATACGTCAAAAGGAGTGTCCTCTTCTGTAAATTTTTCAGATATTTCCTTTTCCAAGGGTAAACAGGAGAATCCATCATGATTTCAATGATTAATTGTCCTCTTCAAATCAATTTTGTAATAGTGTCCTCAAGAAACAGAGCCCATCTCTGCATTCATACTGCTGCTGTTAGTGGAACACCCTTCTTTATACTTTTATACTTTATTCTCGCCAAACAATTGATACTAGAACGTACAATCATCACAGCGATATTTGATTCTGCGCTTTGTGCTCCCTGGAGTACAAATCGATAGTAAATATTAAAAAATTTAAATTATAAATCATAAATAGAAAATAGAAAAGGGAAACTAAGGAAGTGCAAAAAAACTGAGAGGCAGGTCCAGATATTTGGAGGGTATGGCCCAGATCTGGGTCAGGATCCGTTCAGCAGTCTTATCACAGTTGGAAAGAAGCTGTTCCCAAATTTGGCCTTACGAGTCTTCAAGCTCCTGAGCCTCCTCCTGGAGGGGAGAGGGACGAAAAGTGTGTTGGCTGGGTGGGTCGTGTCCTTGATTCTCCTGGCAGCACTGCTCCGACAGCGTGTGGATTCAATCCTTCTGTGGATTGAAATTGGGCATTAGTGGTTGATTATCAGTAACGAGTGTAAACTCTCTCCACTACAAGTACTGGTTGAAACGTTTTACGGTCCAAACCAGACTTAGGGCCTCTCTGTCAATCTATGTGTAATTTTGCTCTGCAGCACTAACGGAACATGATGCAAAGGCTATGGCGCGTTCACTTCCATCACTCATAATGTGACATTACTGCATCTATACGATAAGGTGAGGCATCACAGGAAAGGTTCACTGGACAATGTGGATCATAATGTGTGAGTACAGTGTCACCATTTCCTCTGTTTTTTGAAAATTATCTCCTACTGCTTCGTCCATCGTCATTTCTTCCCGATCTGTAGTAATGAGTTCAAGAGGTAGAGCACAGTAGCCAGGTTTGGCAGGAACCTGTTATTGTAATTGACAAATCCTAAAACGGACTGCAATTGTGACATGTCCTTTGGCCTTGTGGCATCCACCACTGCTTGAATTTCCTCAGCACACTTGTGAAATGCTTGTGCAGCAATGGTGTGATCACAGGGAGTAAGTGATGCTTCATTTAAAGAACTCATACTTATCATGTCATGTTCTGAGCCCATAATCTTCTAATCTTTTCAACACTGTTGTGAGATTTTGGAGATGTTCCTTGTCATCCTTACTGGTAACAATAACGTCATCCAGGTAACACTGAGTTCCTGTGCAGCCTTGCAGTACCTGGTCCATGGCTTTCTGCCGGAGTGTCAGGTGCAGATGCTACCCCCAAAATAATCCTATAATAGCAATAAAGCCCTTTGAGTGTTGATGGTGAGAAACACTTTGGACTCTTCTTCTATCTCCATTGTAGGTAGACCTGTTAGGGAAGTTAATTTGCTAAGGAAATTCAATTGAAGTTGACCACTAATAAATTGGATATAGACTTCAAAGTGACTGGAGAATACATTTATTGATGAGTAAAGCAAGAATGACTAGCTAATGGTGCAATCGTTAAGTCTCCCAAAGAACAATAGTCATAGCCTTTTTTATACATGCGCACAGAAAGTCAGTTACATCTGTTAAAGTTTCAAAGAAAGTCAATCCTGTGTGTCTTATTAATTCCCAAGAAAATTCCAGAGATAGTCTCTTTTCTGCCCACAACACACAGAGATATGTTATCAAACATCCTTGAAACTATGGTAAATTATTGCAAGCATGCTGAGAACCCAGGCCGAGTGGTGAATCGTTATTCATGATACATAGAAGGTTTGTTAAATCCTTAGATCCAGTAAATCATTAAAGTACAAAAGTATAATTTGTTTTATATGTTCATACCTGACATGTGAAAGAAATCCAGGCACACTTTTTAATCGTCAGAAATTTGACAGCCCACAGGGTCCTCCCTACAATTTATGACCTTCACTGTCTTCATCTTGTTTACGCTGCTACGTTACACAAATTAAAGGAAGGTTCAGAATATTAACAACTCAGATATTTTAACCCTTTATTCAGAATTTTTCTTCCACAAGGCTCCACCTTGCTGAAGTATTTTCCTCCAGAAAGGTTTGCAAAGATAACCTCTGTCCTCTTCAGGAGATATTGCTCTACTTTCTGTACTGGGTTGATGTTGGCCTTAAAATCACCACAGATCCTGATAGACCTATTTTTCTTGGCTACTGGGACTGCTGGTATTGCCCATGGACTCTGCTCAACCTTTGAAAGAATTCCCTCAACTTCCATGCGATCTAGCTAACTGATAAAATGCTATTTCCTTTCCTTACTTTTTTGTGTTGGCCACACACGTCTGTTCCCAGGCTGAGGTTTTCCTTTCCAAAACATCAGAGATGTCCTTCTCCTTTGAAGAATGGGTTTTTCCTTCCTCTACCATTGCTGCTGCCTTCATCTACATCTACCCCATTTTCCAGATATCCACGCCTACCCCATATTTGTTTGGCCAGGCCAGCTTCTGCTTTGCAATTTTGTTCACATTTGCTTTCATTACTGACTGCTCACTTGTGTCTCTGTCTGCTGCTTCCATTGATACAGCTATTTCAACTGTGCTTTTAAATGTAAGCTGTGTTTCAGTTAGGAGCTATTTTTGAATGCTTTCTTGTAAGATTCCGCAATATAAATGATCTCTCAGTGTGTTATTAAGCCCATCACTGAACTGACAATGTTCAGACAACTTCTTCAATTCAGCCACATAAGTTTAAATGCATTCCTCTTCCTTTTGATTACAGTTATGAAACCTAAAGTGTTCATGAAGCAACAATGGTTTCAGTTCTAAATGTTCCGGCATTAATTTCATGATATCAGCAAGACTCATTTTGGCTGGTTTGGTTGGAACAATTAAACTTCTAAGCAAACTGTATGCCTTTAAATCCAGTGCACTCAGCAAAACTTGTATTCATTTGTCATTGGCTATTTTGTTAGTTTCATAACACTACTCAATTCTCTCAGTATACAATATTCCATTATCTCTTGTGCAATCAAACATGCCCATCTAGTCCACGCCAAACTGTTTAAACTGTCTACTCCCATTGACCTGCACTGTGATCACAGCCCTCCATATCCCTACCATCCATGTACCGATCCAAACTCTTCTTAAACATTGAAATCGAGCTTGCATGGACCATTTCTGCTGGCAGCTCATTCCACACTCTCACTACCCTCTGAGTGAAGAACTTTCCCCTTACGTTCTCCTTAAACTTCTCACCTTTCACCCATAACCCATGATCTCTGGTTGTCGTCCCACCCAACCTCGGTGAAAAAGGTCTGCTTGCATTTACTCAATCTATTCTTCTCATTATTTTGTATACCTATATCATATCGCCTCTCAATCTTCTACGTTCCAAGGAATAAAGTTCTAACCTATTCAATCTTTCCTTATAACTCAGGTGGTCGAAGCCCAGCAACATACTTGTAAGTTTTCTCTGTACTTTTTTCATCCTTCCAGCAGGTAGGTGACCAAAACTGCGCACAATACTCCAAATTAGGCCTCACCAATATCTTATGCAGCTTCAACATAACATCCTATCTCCTGTACTCAGTACCTTAATTTGAGAAGACCGTTTATGAATAAATTATGTTGGCATTTTCAGGACCACTACTCTTCAACATTATTCCAGATATTGTTACAGCCAGGATACCCAGTACTCCGTCGTCACTTATACCTGATTCCTCAATGAACATTTTATACATAACTCATTCAGGTTTGGTTTAGAGAACTTTATTAGAATGAGGCGTTTGTGCATTTCACAGGGTATCCCTTCTGCTGGCTATTCACGGCCAAGGGAAGTCCCAACACAGAACAATGCTTCCAATTTTGTGAACTTAATTTAATGTCTGATGCTGGAGCACTGAATAAAATAAGAAAGTAACCTACTTTATTTGAATACAAACAATACAGCTTAGAAGTAAGTTATACAGTTTATCGTATTGGGGCTTTGTTACTTGGAACTGCCTCCAGGGATCATGCACAAATCAATGAATCTACAGCATTATTTCACTCAATTAAATTCCATCGATTGTATGGAGTTAACTAGCAAGATCCCTGTTGACCATTAACTATAGGAACAGAATGAGGCCACTGGGCCCATCAAGTCTGCTCCACCATTTGATCATGACTTATTTCCCTCTCAATCCCATTCTCGTGCCTTCTTTCCATAACCTTGGGTGCCCTTACTAATCAAGAACCTATCAACCTCCACTTTAAATGAACCCAGTGATCTGATCTACATAGCAACCTGTGGCAATGAATCCCACAGATCTGCTTAAGAAATTCCTCCTCATCTCTCTTCTAAATAGATGTTCCTCTAGTCTGAGGCTGTGCCCTCTGGTTCTTCATTCCACTATTGAAATAATCCTCTGCATGTCCCCTCTATCTAGGCCTTTCAAAATGCCGTAGTTTTCAATAAGATCCCCCCTTATTTTTCTAAACACCAGCGAGTACATGCCCAGAGGCATCTCACGCTCCTCATATGTTAATCCTTTCATTCCCGGGATCCTTTTCATAAACCTCATCCAGACCTCTCCAATGTCAGCAAATTTGTTCTTGGATAAGGGGCCCAAAACTGCACACAATACTCCCAATGTAGTCTGACCAGCACCTTGTAATGTCTCAGTAATACATCCTTGCATTTATAGTCTAATCCTCTCGAAATAATTGCGAACATTGTATTTGCTTTCTTTATCGATTACTTACTCTACAGTTAACCTTCAGGGAATCCTGCACCAGGGCTACAAAGTCCCTTTGCAGCTCCAATTTTTGAATTTTCTCCCTCTTTAGAAAATAGTTTATCCCTTCAACCAAATTACATGGCCATACACTTCGCTATACTGCATTTCATCTATCAATTCTTTGTTCATTTCCTAATTCGTCTAGGTGCTGTCTTTTAGTATTGTTGTCTCTTGGTTGGTTGCTGACATTGATCTATCATTATCTTGTACTGCACACCTAGGGGTGGACATTGCTTCGAGCTGCACAGGCAATTAGTACATTTGGCTGATACTTCTCCAATTTATATTTTTAGCAGAGGCGATTAACCTCATTTAAAATAAAATTGTCAATTCCTGTCTTGGGATAATCGACAGAGGAATGGCACGCTTAAAATTTTGACACTCATGCAAGGAACACTTAGCTATATTAATTTTATACTGGAAGTTTAATTGTTTGTCACTTTCCAAATTTACTTGCTCCAGTGGTTTGCCAACGGTAAGTGATTTTAAAATGTTTAGAGAACTGTGGGCAAAGTTGAAAGTAGCAAAAGAAATGACCTTATTGTCTTAATTGTAACATTACAGAGCAGTTACACTAGTAAGCTTCAGCAGCACTATGAGAGGTGAATGAGTACAAAAGGTTGCTGGCACTGAAAGCATAGCTTCTGATTTATCCCGTCAACCTGCACCCGCACCATAGCCCTCCCTACCCCTCCTGTCCATGTCCTGTCCATATCCCTCCATACTCCTCCTGTCCATGTACTGTCCATACCCCTGCATACTCCTCCTGTCCATGTACTGTCCATATCCCTCCTGTCCATGTCCTGTCCATATCCCTCCATACTCCTCCTGTCCATGTACTGTCCATACTCCCTCCTGTCCATGTACTGTCCATAGCCCTCCATACCCCTCCTGTCCATGTACTCTCCATATCCCTCCATACCACCCTGCATCCATGTACTGTCCATACCCCTCCATACTCCTCCTGTCCATGTACTGTCCATACTCCCTCCTGTCCATGTCCTGTCCATACCCCTCCATACCCCTCCTGTCCATGTACTCTCCATATCCCTCCATACCACCCTGCATCCATGTCCTGTCCATACCCCTCCCATCCATATACTTACCCAGATTTTGCAAATGAACTTGCAAACTCCACTT
Organism: Mobula hypostoma; assembly: GCF_963921235.1. Lineage (NCBI taxonomy): Eukaryota > Metazoa > Chordata > Chondrichthyes > Myliobatiformes > Myliobatidae > Mobula > Mobula hypostoma. Next base: position 12,139,360 of record NC_086107.1, read on the forward strand.
CCAAATACCTGCAAATTTCTACAGATGTACCGAGGAGAGCACGAGGAGAGCATTCTAACTGGCTGCATTACTGTTTGGTATGGGGGTGGGGGGCACTACTCAAGATCGAAATAAGCTGCAGGGGGTTGAAAACCCAGTCAGCTTCATCATGGGCACCAGCCTCACCAGCATCCAGGACTTCTTCAAGGAGCGATGCCTCAAAAACGCGGCATCCATCATTAAGGATCCCCATCACCCAGGACAAAACCTATCTCACTGCTACCATCTGGGACGAGGTACAGGATCCTGAAGGCTCATTCAATGATTCAGGAAAAGCTTCTACCCCTCTGCCATCAGATTTCTGAATGGACATTGAACCCTTGAACACTACCACACTACTTCCCTTTTCTCTTTTTTACATTACTTACTTAATTTAACTCTCTTAATATATATATCTTACTGTAATTAACAGTTTTAATTATATGTACTGCTGCCACATAACAATAAATTTGGTGACATATGCCAGTGATGTTAAACCTGGTCCTGATTCTGCTGGATGCTCATTCCACACCTACACCATCCTGTGAGTGAACCTGTAACTGTTTCTGGCTCTGATTTAAATAGATGCATTTTCATCAACATGTCCAGGAGCACTTTGTAAAAATAGAAGCAGATTTGAGGTGTGGTCATTGTTGCAGTAGAGAACTCGAGGATGTAGGAAAACAGCAGCAGGATTGGCCACTCAGTCCCTCACCATTCAGGGGGTAGGTCTGCTCAGGGTTCAGCTGCTGAACGTTGTTGGCACTGAAATATGTGGTGACACTGTGAGCTGCCCCAGCACATCCTTGGCTGTATTTGTAGTTTACACAAATGATGAATTTCACTATATGTTTCGATGTACAATACATGTGATAAGTAAGCCTGAATCTGAATCATCTTCTCTTCTGTGACAGTTCCTCAGAGGCCTCACTTGCCTGCTCTTTCAAAAATTTATCAACTCTTTAAATTCTCACAATTGTCTAATCTCCAGAAATGTCTGTGGTTTTCTTCTGAAGTTGGGAATCAAGAACTAGAGGGCACATGATTAAGGTGAGAGGAGAGTGATTTAATAGGATTTAATATGATGAAATTTTTCTTCAGAAAGGTAGTCCGTATATGGAATGAGCTGCCAGAAGATTGTGGTTGAGACAGGTATTTAAAAGGTACTTGGACAGGTGCATCAATAGAAAAGGTTTCAGAGGTTCCCAACCTGGGGATTACGGACCCCTCGGTTAATGCTAGGGGTCCCTGGTTTAGATGGATATAGGCCAAAAGTGAGGAAATAGAATTATCTCAGGTTGACATCTTGGTTGGCATTGACTAGTTGGGCTTAACGACTCTGACTCCAGAGAACTCCAAGAGATTCACCACTCCCAGAAGACTACTTGTTTACAGAAATCTCACATAAATAAGTAGAGTAATAATGCACCAATAATGGACCAAAAGACAGGGGCAGAATTAAGCCATTCAGGCCAAGTTTGCGCTACCATTTGATCATGGCTGATTTGTTATCCCTCATTTGGCAAAAATAACAGCCTAGACCCCATGTCAATACCAATAATCTTTAAGTTGGTTCAATGGGATTTTATTTACATTGTAAACCGAGGGTTAACAACTCAACCAAAGGGTAACAGCAGCTAGATGGTCTCTATGAGTGGAACTTGACAGCAAGAATGGCACCAACAGAGCCTCAATTAACTGTGTGCAAAGGCACTGAAGACACAGTATGGGGGATTTCAACTTCCCTAAGGTGTCTTAGTGCAAGAGGTTTAGCTGAGGCAGAATTTGTTAGGTGCACCCAGGAGGTTTGCTTAAATCAATATGTAGCTAGTCCAACAAGAGGAGGGGCTGTACTGGACCTGGTGATGGGTTATGAGCCTGGCCAGGTGACTGACCTTGCAGTGGGTGAAGCAGTTGGGAAACAGTAACCACAACTCCTGAAGTTTTATGATAAAGTTTTAAGGATTACCTATAGCGCATGGCCAAGTGGTTAAGGCATCGGTCTAGTTCTCTGAAGGTCGCTAGTTCGAGCCTCAGCTGAGACAGTGTGTTGTGTCCTTGAACAAGGCACTTAACCCCACATTGCTCTGCGACGACACTGGTGCCAAGCTGTATGGGTCCTAATGCCCTTCCCTTGGACAACATCGGTGGCGTGGAGAGGGGAGACTTGCAGCATGGGCAACTGCCGGTCTTCCGTACAACCTTGCCCAGGCCTGCACCCTGGAAACCTTCCAAGGCACAAACCCATGGTCTCATGAGACTAACGGATGCCTATTAAAAAATTAGGTAAGGATTAGCATAGACCTTGCAGGACAGTATTAAATTGAAGCAGGGCAATTTATGAAAGCATTAGGCAGGAACTAGGGAGAGTTAGTTGTGAACAGCTGTTTTTGGGAAAGTCCATATCTGACATGTGGAGGGTGTTTAAAGACCAACTGCACAGAGTACAGGACAGGTGTGTTCCCGTCAGAGGGAAGGACAAGGATGGCAAGGTAAGAGAACCTTGAATGTGTAGAGAGGTGATGAATTTATTCAAGGGGAAAAGTATGTCAAGCTTAGGAAACTAGAATCGACCAGAGCCCTTGAAGGTTATAAAGAAAAGAACTCAGGAAGGGAATTGAGAAAGCCAGGAGAGGGCATGAAAAGTCTTTGGCAGAGAATCCCAAGATACATACGGTGCCTGTAAAAAGTATTTTACCCACCACCCTTGGAAGTTTTCATGTTTTATTGTTTTATATCATTGAATCACAGTGGATTTAATTTGCGTTATTTTGATTCTGATCAACAGAAAAAGACTCTTTCATGTCAGAGTGAAAACAGATCTCTACAAAGTGATCGAAATTAACTACAGATATAAAACACAAAATAATTGATTGCATAAGTATTCACCCCCCTCCCCTTTTGATATGACACCACAAATCATCACTGGTGCAGTCAATTGCTTCACATAATTAGTTAAATGAAGATCTGTTTTTGGAGAGCTGTGTACAGTTGAGGTGTTTCAGTTGATTGTAGTAAAAGGTCCAACTGCTGGTGAGTCAGTATCCCTGCAGAAACTACACCATGAAGATAAAAGAACACACTGAGCAACTGTGAAAAGGTTATTGAAATAACGCAAGTCAGGAGATGGATACATGAAAATGTCCAAGTCACTGAATATCCCTTGGAGTACAGTTAAGTCAGTCAAGAAATGGGAAGAATAAGACACAGCTGTAAATCTGCATAGAGGAGGCTATCCGCAAAAACTGAGTGACTGTGCAAGAAGGGGACTAGTGAGGGAGGCCATCAAGAGACCTATGACAACTCTGGAGGAGTTACAAGCCTCAGTGGCTGAGATGGGAGAGACTGCTCATACAACAACTGTTGCCTGGGTGCTTCACCAGTCACAGCTTTATGGGAGAGTTGCAAAGAGAAAGCTACTGTTGAAAAAACCTAACATGAAATCTCGGCTAGAGTTTGCCAGAAGGCATGTGGGAGACTCTGAAGTCATCTGGAAGAAGGTTCTATGGTCTGATGAAACCAAATTTGAGCTTTTTGGCCATCAGACTAAACACTATGTTTGACATGAGCCAAACACCACACATCAACAAAAAAACACCATCACTACCATGAAACATGGTGGTGGCTGCATCATGCTGTGGGGATGCTTCACTGCAGCAGGTCCTGGAGGCCTGTGAAGGTAGTGGGTAAACTGAATGCACTAAAATACAGGGAAATCCTGGTGGAAAACCTGATGCAGTCTGCAAGAGAACTGCGACTTGAATGATGATTTGTTTTCTAGCAAGACAATGACCTCAAGCATAAAGCCAAAGCTACACAGGAATGGCTTAAAAACAAACAAGTTTATGTCCTGGAGTGGCCAAGTCAGAGTCCAGACCTCAATCCAATAGAGAATTTGTGGCTGGACTTGAGAAGGGTTGTTCACTCATGACCTCCATGCAATCTGACAGAGCTTGAGCAGTTTTTTTAAAGAAGGAAGGGGAAAAAATTGCTGTGTCCAGATGTGCAAAGCTGATAGAAACCTTTACATGCAGACTTCAACTACTGCACAGAGTCTTGTCATCTTCAGAAGTTTTCTGATGACTTTGCCATAGTTGGATGCATCAGCTAGGGAGATAAGGCTGAGTACAGGGCTACGGTCGGAAACTTTGTCACATGGTGTGAGCAGAATTATCTGCAGCTTAATGTGAAAAAGACTATGGAGCTGGTGGTAGACCTGAGGAGAGCTAAGGCACTGGTGACCCCTGTTTCCATCCAGGGGGTCAGTGTGGACATGGTAGAGGATTACAAATACCTGGGGATACGAATTGACAATAAACTGGACTGGTCAAAGAACTCTGAGGCTGTCTACAAGAAGGGTCAGAGTCGTCTCTATTTCCTCAGGAGACTGAGGTCCTTTAACATCTGCCGGACGATGCTGAGGATGTTCTACGAGTCTGTGGTGGCCAGTGCAATCATGTTTGCTGTTGTGTGCTGGGGCAGCAGGCTGAGGGTAGCAGACACCAACAGAATCAACAAATTCATTCATAAGGCCAGTGATGTTGTGGGGATGGAACTGGACTCTCTCACGGTGGTGTCTGAAAAGAGGATGCTGTCTAAGTTGCATGCCATCTTGGTCAATGTCTCCCATCCACTACATAATGTACTGGGTGGGCACAGGAGTACATTCAGCCAGAGACTCATTCCACCGAGATGCAACACAGAGTGTCATAGGAAGTCATTCCTGCCTGTGGCCATTAAACTTTACAACTCTTCCCTTGGAGGGTCAGACGCCCTCCAATAGGCTGGTCCTGGATTTATTTCCTGGCATAATTTACATATTACTATTTAATTATTTATGGTTTTATTACTATTTAATTATTTATGGTGCAACTAATGAAAACCAGTTTCCCCTGGGATCAATGAAGTATGACTATGACTATGACCAGACTCAAGGCTGTAATTGCTGCCAAAGTTGCATCTACTAAATACTGACTTGAAGGGGGTGAATACTTATGCAATCAGTTAGTTGTGCTTTATATTTGTAATTAATTTTGACCACTTTGTAGAGATCTGTTTTCACTTTGACACTAAGGAGCCTTCTTCTGTTGATCAGTGTCAAAAAAGCCAAATTAAATCCACTGTGATTCAATATCGTAAAACAACGAGACATGAAAACTTTCGGGGGTGGGGGGGGTGAATACTTTTTATAGGCACTGTGTATCAAGAGCTAGAGGATAGGACCACTCAAGGATAATGGGGGGAATATTTTTTTGGATGAGGAGGATGTTGGTGAGGTCCTCAATGAGTGCTCTACATCAGGAGAAGGATGTGGAGGATAAGGGGGATCAGTGCTGAGTGTATTGATACGCTCAGGCATTTCAAGGTAAAGGAGGAGGTAGTATTAGGTTTCTTAAAGGCATTCAGGTGGATAGGTTCCCAGGGACTTATCGGATGCACCCTAGGCAAGAGGAGAGACTGCTACTGCCTTGACCAACATCTTTGTTTCCTCTCCAGCCACAGGCAAGGTCCCGGAGGACTGGCAAGTAGCTAATGTTGTTCCATTATTTAAGAAGAAAACCAGAGATAATCCTGGAAACTATAGACTGTTGAGTGTCATGTCAGTGGCAGGGAAGTTACTGGAGAGAATTTTTCGGGATAGGTTTTATGAGAATTTGCAAACCCTTGGCCTAAATGGGGAGAGCTGGCAAGGAGTTGTGCAGGGCAAAGAATACAGCAAGATATAAATCGGTTGCATATGGGGGGGGGGGGGAAGAAATAGTAGATGGAGTTTGACCTGGTGAAATGTTACACCTTGGTAGGTGAAATGTAAAAATTCAGTACACTGTTACATGCAAGACCCTTAAAAGTGTTGTTGAGCAGAGGGATCTCGGGGTCCAAGTTCATAGCTCCCTGAAAGTGGCTTGAGAGGGTAGTGAAGAAGGTATATGGCATGTTGGCCTTTATTAATCAAGGCACTGAGTTCAAAAATCAGGATGTTATGTTGCAGCTTTATATCACTCTAGTTATGTCTGCATCCAGGGTATGGTATATAGTTCTGGTCACCCATCATAGAAAGGATGTTGTGGCTTTGGAGAGAGTGCAGAAGAGGTTTACCAGGATGCTGCCCGGATGAGAGGGCACGTGCTATAATGGGAGTTTGGACAAACCTGGGTTGTTTTCTATGGAGCAGCAGAAGCTGAGTGGAGATGTGAAAGAGGTTTATAAGATTATGAGAAGCATAGATAGAGTTGACAGTATCCTTTTCCAAGGGTTGAAATGTTTCATACCACTGGGCATCCTTTTAAGGTGAGGGGGTGTAATTTCAAAGGAGATGTGCAGGGCAAGTTTTATACACAGAGAATGGTTGGGTGCCTGGAGTACACTGCCTGGGGTGGTGGGAGAGGCAGGTACACTAGGGGCTTTTATGAGGCATTTAGATAGGTACCTGACTGAGAGAAATAGAAAGGTATGGGACATTGTGTAGGCGGGAGGGATTAGTTTAGTTGGCCATTTGATTACTGATTTAATTGGTTTGGTACAACATCATAGGCTGAATGGCTCGTTCCTGTGCTGTACTGTTCTATGTTCATTGCATGTAGACGATGAACAAGGAGTCTGCTGTCGAGCATTTCAAAGGGGCTGAAAGTGGTGAGGAAGAATGGCATCATGCGATAAATTGAAATGATATTCCCATGCTATGCACTGTTTAGACTCAAGTGATGGGAAAAATAGTTGGGGACTCTTCGTAAGATGTTAAATCAATTTTATGAATCATCATCATCATCAGCCTATTACACTGCTAGTATTTGGGGCAGCAGTGAAGGTTCTCCATCTCTGTCTGTCCTTGGCCATCTTCTCAATGGTGCCCCAGGTACGGATCTTCCGGACGCTTTTGGTCTTGGTGGTGTTCAAAGCTTCCTTCATCATGCCAGTAGCTTCCTCTTGGTTTTCACTACCGTGGAGACTCTGGAATACTGTCGCACTCAGATATGGAAGAACCCTTCAATGCAGTTTCCCTAACAATTTTTGCTTGTCCACTTAGGGTTGTTGGCTCAGTGCTAATTTTTATGAAAAGGTGGTGTTCATTATCTATTGCATAATCCAAAGAAAATGGAATCATAAAGCACTACAGCATTGAAACAGGTCCTTCAGCCTATTTATGCAAGATAGTTATTCTGTCTGTTCCCTTCTACTTTCACCCAGACCATGGACCTCCATGCCCCTCCCATCCACATCCAGTACTTATCCAATTTCTTGTAAATGCTGAAGTCGAACTCACATCCACCACTTCCGGATGATAATTGGAATAATGATTGGATCTATTCCCAGTGAAGTGCACCTTTGTATGTTTTCATATACAAATGGAATGTTTCCTGCAGCTGTCAAAGGGAGAAAATCCATCAAGAAGACATATTCACAGCTTTTAATCAATTAATCAGTATTTGATGTCTGTCACCGCAGCAGAGATGAGCGCAAGGAATAAACCTTTGCATAACAGGTCTGGATTCCATTTTTACTTTGTAACTTAAACAAGTTCTGCTGAAACCAGCAGGAAGTAAGTACCAGCAAATTTTGCAATTACTCCGCTGTTGCACATTCTCCCAGGTTCTTGATATTAAAGAAAATTCTTTTTTTATACAGAAGGGAACGATGGATCCAAACAATTGAATTTATAAAGTCATAGGGAAGTTCAGCACAGAAACAGGCCCTTTGGTCCATCTAGTCCATACCAATTTGTATTTCTGTCTACTCCCATTGACCTGCACCAGGACCATAGCCCTACATATACCTATGGTCCATGCACCTATCCAAAATGGAGTCAGAGAAATTGAGTCATTCAATAGAGTCATAGAATGAAACAGAACAATTAAAGGTCTCCATTTGTTTGTTGTCTCTTGGTCTAAAGTACTTTACTCGTCCATACGTTATGTTTTAAATCGTGCTGATAAATTCAGCAATTCAAGAACCTAAAAAACTTGGGTATAAAAAGTTATCTTCCTTTATTTAAAGTCACTAATTACTTTCATTTTGTAATATCTCTAGACCTCCTTAAATCCTCCCACTCTTTGAGAAATTATATGTTCCTCCAGTGTTGTTTGTCATTTGCCAATCTTTGTTTGTGTATAGTTTTTATAAAATTTGATTATATTTGGATCCTGATGTGTACTAATTCTCTTCCATTACAACATGCAATACTCACTTTCAAGACTCTTCAACTCATGTTCTCAGTATTATTTATATATAGTGGCAGGAAGCAAGGTCAAGCAAATTTTGCAATATATGTATTTTACATATTTTAAAAAATCATTTGCACACTTTTATACACTGTCAGTCTTTATGTATAGTTTTTCACAAATTCTAATGCATTTCTTTATGTTCTTGTAAATGCCTGCAAGGAAATGTATCTCAAGATAGTATATGGGAACATACGCAGGAGCTATAAAATGTATTCACCCCTTGGAAGGTTTCATGTTTAATTGTCTTAAAACATTGAATCACAATGGATTTGATTTGGCTTGTTTTGACGCTGAAGACCCTTTCGTGTCAAAGTGAAAATAAATCTCTACAAAGTGATCTAAATTAATTACAAATATAAAACACAAAATAACCAGTTGCATAAGTATTCACCCCCTCAAGTCAGTATTTAGTAGATGCACCTTTGGCAGCAATTACAGCCTTGAGTCTGTGTGGATAGATCTCTATCAGCTTTGCGCATCTGGACACTGCAATTTTTCCCTATTCTTCTTTACAAAACTGCTCAAACTCTGTCAGATTGCATGGGGATTGTGAGTGAACCGCCCTTCTCAAGTCCACCCACAAATTCTCAATTGGATTGAGGTTTGGACTCTGACTTGGTCACTCCAGGACATTAACCTTGTTGTTTATAAGCCATTCCTGTGTAGCTTTGGCATTATGCTAGAGGTCATTGTCTTCACCAATCTAATCTCATGTCTCTGAAATTGCTCTTCCCTATCTTTTCCTTTGCTAAAACTTACCTTTTTTTATCAAGTTATTGTTTGAATAGTTTCATTGTTAACTTGTAATACACCCAGAATGGTGGAGGAACACAGCAGGTCAGGCAGCATCTGTAGAAAGAAAAAGACAGTCAATGTTTTGGGCTGAAACACTTCTTCAGGACTACTTGTTATTATTTGTCATAACCACTTGTTATTTTGTTTACCTGTTATTATTTTTTTAAACCATCCTCTTATTTAGAGATACAGCATAGTAACAGACAATTCTAGCTCAATGAGCTCACACTGGTCAATTACACCATGTGACCAATTAACTTGCTACCCTGTACATCTTTGGAATGTGGGGGGAAACCAGAGGCCCATGCGATCATGGGGAGAGTGTTTAAACTTCTTCCAGACAGCAGCAGAATTGAAGCAACACACACAAAAATTGCTGGTGAACGCAGCAGGCCAAGCAGCAACTATAGGAAGAGGTACAGTCGACGTTTCGGGCCGGAACCCTTCGTCAGGACTAACTGAAAGAAGAGATAGTAAGAGATTTGAAAGTGGGAGGGGGAGGGGGAGGTCCAAAATGATAGAAGAAGTCAGGAGGGGAAGAGATGGAGCCAAGAGCTGGACAGTTGATTGGCAAAAGGGATACCAGACTGGAGAAGGGACAGGATCATGGGACGGGAAGCCTGGGGAGAGAGAGAAAGGGGGGGGGGAGCCTGGAGGGTGGAGAGCAGAGCAGTTATAGTGAGAGGGACAGAGGGAGAAAAAAGAGAGAGAACAAAAAAGAAGGAAAAGGAAAAAATAAATAAATAAATAAGGGATGGGGTGTTCAGGGGAGGAGGGGCATTAACAGAAGCTGGAGAAGTGAATATTTATGCCACCGGGTTGGAGGCTACCCAGACGGAATATAAGGTGTTGTTCCTCCAACCTGAGTGTGGTTTCATCTTGACTAGAAGAGGCCGTGGATAGACATATCAGAACGGGAATGGGAACCTCTTCCTATAGATGCTGCCTGGCCTGCTGCGTTCCACCAGCATTTTTTGTGTGTGTTGCTTGAATTTCCAGCATCTGCATATTTCCTTGTGTCAGCGGCAGAACTGAACTTGTTTCGCTGGAGCTGAAATAGCATTACACTATTTGGTTCCGATGTAGGATTTTGACCCAAAATGTTGACAATACCGTTCACCACAGAGATGCTGCTTGACCCACTAAATTCTGCCAGTGTATCGTTTGTGGCTCCAGGTTCCAACACCTGCAGTACATTATCTGCAATAGTTTCAATGTTGCTGATAGGAAAATTCAGCATTTATGTCAAAGATCGGCAAATTGGAAGCAAAGATTTGATGAAGTTCGCGGTCAATATATTGGATGTCAGTGCATGCTATCTTAAAGGGAAAATTAAAGCAATCACCCAGACTTTGAAACCAAGTTCAATCTGAGATTTTTCTTAGGTGCTGCTGTCACAGTCAGACTTGCTCATGAGTACATACACTTAATGGCTCAATACCTCCTGTATCTAATAAAGTGACCACTGGGTGCATATTCATAGTCTTCTGCTCAGCAGTTTCTCAGATACTCAAGCCATCCCATATGGCACCAATAATCATGCCATGGTCAAGGTTACTTAGATCACATTTCTTCTCTGTTAGGATGTTTGAACTGATCCTCTTGTCCATGTCCACATGCTTTTATATATTGAGTTGCTGCCACATGATTGGCTGATTAGATGTTTGCAATAATGAGCAGGTGTACAGGTATACTGAATAAACTGGTCACTGAGTGTTGAACATAGAACAGTAGAGCACATAAACAGGCCCTTTGGCCCACAATATCTGTGCTGATCCAGCTGCTATAGTAATTTAAATCTATCTGCCCACACATGACCCATATCCCCCCATCCCCCCACCATTCTCCATTTGCTTATGTACTTGTCTAAAAGCCCCATAAGTATTATCACATGCTGCTTGGGACAGTTGTGGAAACAGATGTTTCAGGAACCTACCCCTCAGCGGGCAGAACGGAAGCATAGCAGGGTGTGATCGGGATTCAATTCCTGCCATTAAATATAAGAAGTTAGTACATTTTCCCCATGACTGTGTGGGTAGGGTTAGTAAATTGTGGGCATGTAATGTTGGTGCTGGAAGCATGATGACATTAGTGGGCTGCCCAGTACAATTCCCACTGATTTAATTTGATGTAAATAATGCATTTCACTGCATGTTTTGATGTACATGTGACAAATAATTTTAAAAAACCTAGCCCTATGCATCATCTTTAAACTTCCCCCCTCTCACCTTATAGCTATACACTTATAATTAAGTTGGTCCATGTAATTAAGGGCATCAATGGTACCATACTGGGTTGGCGCAGTGCTTTACAGTGCCAGCTGTAAGATCTGAGTTCGATTCCTAATGCTTTCTCTAAGCAGTTTGTATGTTCTCCCTGTGATTATGTGAGTTTTCTCTGGATGCTCTGCTTTCCTCACACGTTCCAAGGATTAGATTAGATTAGATTATGAGGACACGCAGTCCTCCTTTATTGTCATTTAGTAATGCATGCATTAAGAAATGATACAATATTTTTCCAGAATGATATCACAGAAACACATGACAAACCAAGACTGAAAAACTGACAAAAACCACATAATTATAACATATAGTTACAACAGTGCAAAGCAATACCGTAATTTGATAAGTATAGACCATGGGCAACGGTAGTCTCAAAGTCTCTCGATCTCATGCAGATGGTAAACTTGCAGCGCTGCAAACTTGCCGATGCAGCATCCCGGAAGCATCCGACCACAGTTCGACTCCGAGTCCTTCTGAAAACTCTGAACCTCCGACCAGCTCCCTGACACTGATGCACCGAGCAGCATCTTTGCCGAGTGCTTCGACCCCGGCCCCGGCAACAGGCAACAGGCAAGGCCGAGGAGGTGGGGCCTTCCCTCTGGAGATTCTCGATCACACAGTAGCAGTGGCAGCAAAGCAGGCATTTCAGAAGTTTCTCCAGATGTTCCTCCGTGCTTCTTCACATCCGTCTCTATCAAATCAGGATTGTGCACGACCCCTACTTCACAGATACGATATCAATTCGGAATGGCTGCACGCACCGCCATCTTCTCCTCCCTCCAGTGAGAGGATGTAAGAGTTAGTAAGCTGTGAGCATGTTCCTTCAGTGGCGGATGTGTGGTGACACTTCCAGGCTGTCCCAACACATTTGCGACACAAGCAATGAACATGCTTCATCACTGCGCGGATCGGAAGTTGCAATGCAGCAGATGGGAGGGCTCTACACCATGTAGTTAAAACTGCCCAATCCATCACCGGCACCAACCTACCTTCCATCAAGGACTTGCAGTATATCCAGCAATATCATGGAAGGTCTCACCTTATGGACTGTTTGTCCCACTCCCATCAGGGAGCAGGCTACACAGCATCCACGCCAGGACCACCAGCCTCAACATCAGTTACTTACTCCAAGCAGTAAAGCTGATGGAAACTTCCACCCATTAACTCAGCCCACCACATCCCTAACCACCACTACTTTATCATTTCCTGTCAAAGTTACCTTACAGACAAATATTCCTGTACCTAGTGTCACTTTGTGTACATATTATCTGTCCATGTATAATCAGTGGACACTTTATTCGGTACAAAAGACATCTTTTAATACAGGTGGTGTCTCCTGTACCTAATGAAGTGGCCACTGACTGTATGTTCATGATCTCCTGCACACCACTGTTGTAACTAGTGGTTATTTGAGTTACAGTCACCTTTCTGTCAGCTCGAACCAGTCTGACCATTCTCCTGCAATCTCTTTCATTAACCAGACATTTTTTGCTCACTGGATTTTTCTTTTTGTTTTTCACACCATTCACACCAGAGACTTGTGTGTGAAAATCCCAGGAGATCAGCAGTTTCTGAGATACTCAAACTACCCTATCTGGCACCAATAATCATTCCACAGTAAAGGTCACCTAGATCACATTTCTTCCCTGTTCTGATGTTTGGTCTGGACCACAACTGAACCTCTTGACCATGTCTGCATGTTTTTATGTGTTGAGTTGCCACCACATGATTGGCTGATTACAGAGAAATTTACAAGGACAAGAGGGCCTGAGTTATGAGGAAAAGTTGAAAAGGTTAGGACTTTATTCCTTGGGACCTAGAAGATTGAGAGGAGGTTTTATAGAGATATATAAAATTATGGGAGGTGTAGATAGGGTAAATGCAAGCAGATGTTTTCCACTGAGGTTGGATGGGACTATAACTAGAGGTCATAGGTTAAGGGTGAAAGGTGAAAAGTTTAAGGGGAAACCTCTTCACTCAGAAGGTTGTGAGAGTGTGGAATGAGCTGCCAGCACAAGTAGTGCATGCGAGCTTGATTTCAATGTTTATGAAAAGCTGGGATAGGTACATGGATGGTAGGAATGCGGATGGGCTTTGGTCCCGGTGCAGGTCAATGGGAGTAGGCAGTTTAAATGGTTCAGCACGGGCTAGATGGGCTGCAGGACCTGTTTCTGTGCTGTACTTTTCTATGACTTGTGATTAGATATTTGCATTAATGAGCAGATGTACAGGGTGTATCACCAAGTGGCACTGAATGGCACTATTACAAGTAATATTTTTGGGGAAAAGGATATTTGTTAATATTAGATGTGCAGGTCAGTAAGGAATTGGACATCACACAGAAAATCAAAGGATTCTCAGTAGATTAACTTACCAATAAAATGCACTTATTCCGATTATCATTAGTACTCTGCTGCAGTTCACAGATGGATTTGAAGAATTACACCTTGAATATTGTACTGCTCCTTCCATGTAATCAGGAGTTCCAAGGCATATTAAAAAGTCTTGGAAATGTAGTCACCACTTTAATGTGGAAAAACACTGCAGCCACAATTGATTTAACAGGATCCCCAAAGCAGAAATCTGATAGACGACCAGATAATACGCATCTCAGGGTTGCCTTTTGCAACCATACACAGATACTTTCATAGTATAAATTCATAGCTGGTGGCATAAAGCTAAAGGTCTCCCACTCATATTACAGGATGCACCGGTGGGGAAGAGATTAATCTTTGGCTATTTGTGCTTAACATGCACATAAGTGAATGTGGACCAAATTATGCAGATTATTTGTCATGTAGCAAATTATATCAAGTGCAGTGTTGTTCTGCTTTAATGTCCTGTGCAGATTTTTCCAGCAAGTGGAGTCTGTGCAACTTTTAACTTAGTTATTTATTGAGATACATTTGTGGAATAGGACTTCCCAGCCCTTCAAGCTACGCCGCCCAGCAATCACCAGATTTATCCCTAACCTAATCACTTTTTCAATGTACAATGGCCAATTAGCGTACCAATCGGTATGCCTTTGGATTGTGGGAGGAAACTGGAGCATCCTGAGGAAGCTCATGCGGTCAGGGGGAGAAAGTACAAACTCCTTATAGGCAGCAGTGGGAATGGAACTTGGTCACCTGTACTGTAAAGCATTGTGCTAACCACTACTTTTGGTCCATCTGAAAGGAAGTTCAGGGGAGACGTCACAAGTAGTTTTTTTTACACAGAGTGGTGTGTGCTTGGAACATACTGCCAGGTGTGGTAGTAGAGACTGTTACTTAGGGACATTTAAAGGACATTTAGATAGGTACATGCATAAAAAAAGGGAGGGTTGTGGGCTGTGTAAGAGGGAAGGGTTAGATTGGTTGTACATGTGATAATAAATCTGAAATTGATCATGGAGTAGATTAATAGGACATCCTTCTATCCTGAGGCTGTGTCCTCTGGTGCTGGATTCTCCCAGTAATAGAAATAACCCCTTTATATCCATTCTATCTGGGCCTTTCAATATTCAGTTGGTTTCAATGAGACCATGCCCCCCCGCCCCCCCCATTCTTTTAACATCCATCAAACACTCCTCGTATGTTTACCTTTTCATTCCCAGGATCCTTAATTGCCCTTGAAGAGGTGGCAGTGAATTGCCTTCCTAAACTGCTGCGGTCCACTAATGCAGTGGTCATAACACAACTGACCAGCTTCCTGCATCACTTGTATCCATAAGACCATAGGCTACAGGAGCAGAATTAGGCCTTTGGCCCATCAGGTCTGCTCCGCCAGTTCATCATGGCTGATCCATTTTCCCTCTTAGTTCCAATGTCCTGCCTTCTTCCTGTATCCTTTCATATCTTGACTAATCAAGAACTTATCAAACTCTACCTTAAATATACCCAATGAGTCGGTCTCCACAGCTGCCTGTGGCAACAAATTTTGCAGATTCACCACTCTCTGGCTATAGAAATTCCTCCTCATCTCTGTTCTAAATGGACATCCTTCTATTCTGAGGCTGTGCTCTTCTCCTACATTCCCCCACTATAGGGAATATCCTCTCCACGTCTACTCTATCTCAGCTTTCAATATTCAATAATTTTCAATGGGATTCTCCCCTCCCCTCCATTCTTCTAAACTCCAAAGCCATCAAATGGTCCTTATACGTTAACTCTTTCATTCCCAGAATCATTCTCGTGAACCCCCTCTAGGACCTCTCTAATGTCAATATAAAATACAAAATATTATGGCCTGCACAGTCTATCTGCTTCCTGAATTCATTTCTACTGATTGCAAAGGAATGAATCTGAAGCTGAGTATAAACACACTGACTCTACCAGACAGTGAAAATACCAGAGTTAATTCTCTGGGGAATTTCAGTGTGATAATAATGTTCAATCCTGTTGCCAATATCACCGAAAGTGACAAAGATTTTCCTCTCAGATTTCTAAGAGTGGCAAAGGAAATAATCCAACCTCCGATACAAGATCACAGTTTGAACTGTAAGCAAAGAACGCCAATGCTTCTGAATAAGGAGTGTGATAAGTGAAATACTACCTTATATAGAGTATGCAAGTGAAGGATTAAATGACACATGTTGAAGCTACTGCAAGAGTTCAGTGAGAACCTCTCTCACTTCTGTCCCTCTGTGACATCCGCTGCTCTCTGACTCTTTCCCAGCTTGTACTCCTTCCGTTCACCCCACCTGAGATAGAGTGAGATAGATCAGCTGATTGAGTGGTGTTGCAGCAGCAACCTTGCTCGTAATGTCACTTAGACCAAGCAATTGATCGTGAACTTCAGGAAGAGGAAGCCAAGGAACATAAATCAGTCCTCGTTGAGTGATCAGAAGTAGAAAGGGTGAACAGTTTCACATTCCTGGGTGTCAACGTATCTGAGGGTCTATCCTGGGACAACATATTGATGCAATTACAAAGAAGGCACAGCAATGGCTATATTTTCATTAGGAGTTTGAGGAGATTTGGTATGTCACCAAAGACACTCACAAATTTCTACAGATGTACTATGGAGAGCATTCTAAGTGGTTGCAGACATCCCACCCTGCAAAAACTCATTTCAGGGAGGTAGCACCATCAATTTGCGGGAGACTTCTGGGAGAGGTGGGATGTCTGCAATAGAGTAGTTCCCTAGCAACCAGCCAGCTAGTTTAAATAACATTAGCTATGCTAATGAACAAATGGCACCTGTTAATCTCACCTCAACATGTCTTTTACAGTCTTAACCCACCATGGGCAATAGAAAAGTCACTGTAGCAAACAGTGCAGCGAGCAACACTGTCATTATTTTTGACCCCTATTAGGCAGGAGTACACTTTAGTGTAGTCTGGGTGACGTATGTTTTATATTTTCTTTTTTTTCTGTAACACTCTGCCACAGCACGCTCTCGCTCTCTCTCCTGGTCGCTCTCGCTTGCTTGCTCTCGCGCGCTCTCTCTCTCTCGCTCGCGCGCTCTCTCGCTCGCGTGCTTTCTCGCTCTCGCTTGCTTTCTCTCGCTCGCTCGCAAAAAAATTGATTTCCGTGATATTGTATATAATTTGTGGGCATCAGGGAGCCACTATTCATATGCGGGAGACTCCCGGAACTTCCGGGAGCGGTGGGATGTCTGTGGTTGCATTACCACCTGGTATGGAGGGGCCTCTGCACAGGATTGGAGAAAGTTCTAAACTCAGCCGGTTCCATCGTGGGCACTAGCCTCCCCACCATCTGGGATGTCTTCAAAAGGCAATGCCGCAAAAAGTCAGCATCCATCATTGAGGACCCCCATCATCCAGGACATGCCCTCTTCTCACTGCTACCATCAGGGAGGACATAGAGGAGCCTGAAGACACATGCTCAATATTTCAGGAACAGCTTCTCCCCCTCTGCCATCCGATTTCTGAGTGGATAATGAGCCCATGAACACTACCTCGGCATTATTTCATTTCACTTTGTACTACTTATTTAATTTAATTTTCTTTCTTATATACAATTCTTATTGTAACTTATAGTTTTATTGCAATAAATTGCTGTCACAAAAGTACAAATTTCATGACATATGCCAGTGATACTAAACCTGATTCTGATTCTAATGCCAAGGCAAAGTATTTCGAAACACTCTGTGTTGAATGTCTTTACCTCTTGTACAAACAACAAGATTTCTGTACCATGTATCCAAAAATACAAAGTCAAATCCCATGATGCCAGCTGTCAGATTTAAACTCCATAATTAAATAAATCTGGAATTAATCCAGTGTTGATACCACAGGGCTTCCAGGTCATTACAAAAACCTGCCAGTTTCATTAGTATTCCTGAGGGACGATAATTTGCTGTTCTTAGTCTGACTTTTATGTGATTCTGGATCTACAACTGTGATTATGGAATAACATAAGATGAATACATGACCTTCTGACCTAGTGTCCACCAAGCTTGTCCCACTTTGCAAAATCTTTCCAAACCCCACCTATCCACATACAGAACTTACCCAAAGGTCCTTTAAATGTTGGTATTATGCCTGTGTCCACCACTTTTTCTGGTAGCTCTATCAACCTCTGTGTGAAGAAGTTGACCATCAAGTCCCTATTAAATCTTTCACCTTTTATTTAAACCAGTATTTCCCAACCCTTTTTAGCCCAACACCCCTCCAAAGCACTTTCATACTTGCCAACGCCCCCTTTAAGCACCTTCACACTTGTCAGTGCCCCTCTTAGGCAAAATGTACTTTCCAGCGCCCCAATAGTGTGAAAACATGTCTACCATGTGCTAACATGAGAAAAATGATTCTGCTTTAAATTTTATTTGTCTTTAACCCTACAGTGCCTATAAAAAGTAGTCATCCTCTTGGAGGTTTTCACGTTTTATTGTTTTATAACATTGAATCACAGTGGATTTAATTTCGCTTTTTTTGTCACTGATCAAAAGAAAAAGAATCTTTCATGGCAAAGTGAAAACAAACCTGTACAAAGTGATCTAAATTAATTAAAAATATAAAACACAAAATAATGGCTGCATAAGTATTCATCCCCTTAATATGACACACTAAATCATCACTGGTGCAGCCAATTGGTTTTGGAAGTCTCATAATTAATTAAATGGAGATCCTTGTGCAGTCAAGGTGTTTCAATTGATTGTAGTAAAAATACACCTGTATCTGGAAGGTCCAACTGCTGGTGAGTCAGTGTCTGGGCAAAAATTACACCATCAAGACAAAAGAACACTCCTGGTCACTCTGCAAAACGGTTACAGTATTGAAAAGCAGAAGTCAAATATCGCTGTGATAATAAAGTATAAAGACAAGACAATCTCAGCAAGAGTTTGCCAGAAAGCATGTGGAGCCTCTAAAGTTAGCTGGAAGAAGGTTCTATGGTCTGATGAAACCAAATTTGAGCTTTTTGGCCATCAGACTAAATGTTATGTATGGCATAAGCCAAACACTGCACATCATCATAAAAACACCATCCCTACTGTGAAGCATGGTGGTGGCTGCATCATGCTGTGAGGATGCTTCACTGCAGTAGGTCCTGGAAGGCTTGTGAAGGTAGAGGGTAAAATGAATGCAGCAAAATACAGGGAAATCCTGGAGGAAAACCTGATGCAGTTTGCAAGAGAACTGCGACTTGGAGGAAGATCTGTTTTCCAGCGAGACAATGACCCCAAGCGTAAAGCCAAAGCTACACAGGAATAGCTTAAAAACAACAAAGTTAATGTCCTGGCGTGGCTAAGTTAAGAGTCCAGACTTCAATCCAATTGAGAATTTGTCGCTGGACTTGAGAAGGGCTGTTCACTCATGACCCCATACAATCCGACAGAGCTTGAGCAGTTTTGTAAAAAATGGGGGAACATTTACAGAGTCGAGATTTGCTAAACTGATAGAGACCTATCCACACAGACTCAAGGCTGTAACTGCTGCCAAAGGTGACTTGAAGGGGGTGAATACTTATGCGATCAGTTATTTTCTGTATTGTATTTGTAATTAATTTTGATCACGTTACAGAGATTTGTATTCACTTTGACACAAAAGAGTCTGTTTCTGTTGATCATTGTCACAAAAAAGCCAAATTAAATCCACTGTGATTTAACATTATAAGACAATAAAACAATAGGGGTGAGTGCTTTTTATAGGCACTGTAGCTTACACAGTACCTGTGTGCTGTACAACAGCTTTGATATCAATGTGATCCTTGAGCTTGATGGTTTTTAGCAAGAGTTAAAATATCTGGTTCAAGTTGTGAAAGTAAACGCCTTGAGTCCCCACATGTAATAATGTCCAAGCGGTTTCTGTTTTTTGTAGTCTGTGGTTCACTGCACTGGTGCCTCTTTCAAGGAGGTTGAAGGATGGAAATGCAATGAAGAGCAGTTTGGCTCTTCTCCAAAGGTCAGTAAACTTCATAAGACAGTGTAGAATATACCCCAAAAGCTGACATTTTTGAAAAGCATCTTTGCTTGCTCATTTATCAAGAGTGCTACATACACAGGCCCTTTAATATTATTATGGATCCTGCCCATCCATCCAGCATCCTCTTTGACTTTCTACTATCAGCCAGGAGACTACAGTGCATAAAGAACTGTCAGGATGGGAAACAATTTCTTCCCCCGGCCACTGGGTTTCTGAATTCCCAGCCACAATGTGTTTGAAGTGTCACTGGCTAATCTGTTCTGTAACTTACAATATTAAATATTAATACTTCAGTTTGTTATTCATCTGTAGATTTTATCCTTGCCTTTATAAGTTAACATGTGTTATGTGCTTTACACCATGATTCGAAGAAAAGTTGTCTCATTTCTATATACCTTATATACATGTACAGGTTTCCCCCGCCATCCTAAGGTAGAGCGATCCTATGAAACTGTTCGTAAGCCAGAATGTCATAAAGCGAAGAAGCAATTACCATTTATTTATATGGGAAAATTTTGTGAACGTTCGCAGACCCAAAAATAACTTACCAAATCATGCCAAATAACACATAAAACCTAAAATAACAGTAACATATAGTAAAAGCAGGAATGATATGATAAATACATAGCTTATATGAAGTAGAAATACTTTTCCACAATCATTGCCTGAACTGTTCTCCGTAGCGAAAATCTCACGCAAGCGCCGTCGGCAAAAACACGGCGCAAGTGCTCTCCAGTAATCTTTAAGCTATGAAGCTGCCAAATCATACCAAATAACATGTAAAAATACACAGCCTATATAAAGTAGAAATATTGTATGTACAGTGTAGAATCACTTACCGGTATTGAGAAGTCGGTGCCGAGCACACGGATGATGGTGTGTTAGACTGAGTCTTCAGAGTTTGGGTGGTGCAGTGGCCCCCACCCGCCGGGCAGTGACTGATACCGATCCGCGAAGCATGCAGGGGTGCAGCGGTGGCCGGGAGGCACACAGCACATCTTTAAGAAAAAAGCCGAAATAAACATGCTAATTAATTAGGTGCCGCTCGGCACATAATTGTCGGCCCAGATCAGTGCCGATTGCCGATTGCATCGCCTCTGATCTGGGCCGACAATTACATGTCAGGCGGCGCCTAATTAATTAGCTTGTTTATTTCAGCGTTTTTCTTAAAGATGTGCTGTGTGTCTCCCGGCTACTGCAGCATTCTCCGCGAATCGGTATCTGTCCATAGCCTGGGTGTTGGGGTGGTGGGACACTGGGGTGTCATCTTGTTGTCTGTTTCCAATAGAGCAGGTAGCTCATCTTCTCCTATGACTGCCCACCTCAATGTCGAAGGTCGAGGTTCGTCGTCTGCTGTGGCTGATGTGGAAGGCTTGTTTGACTGCTGAGCCTTGCACATTTTTCTATCATACAGTTCTTTGTAAGCACTCAAACCATCCTGCAAATATCCCCTAAACCGATGTACCCTTTCAAAATTAAAGTCATATTTTATCGTTACTCATTCGGTTTCGATTGTTATCCTTTCCTCTTCCAATTGCATCAGCTTTTCATCTATCAGTTCTTAGTCATGGGATGCCAAAACCTCTTCAGCGTCATCTTCATCAGCTTCCACAAGCCAAACTCACTTAGTTCTTACTTCGTTCACCACAATCAAAACGCTTAATTATGTCTAGTTTTACGCTAAGTGTAACACCCTTATGAGCTCTTTTAGGCTTTTCCGATACCTTAGAACTCATCTTGCAAATGGCTGCTCACAGGCAAATACTTAAACAATGTCGGCGAGAATGCCGTTCCGAATCTGGGGGAGAGCGGCTGCTCGGGGCACGTTCTGAATTTTTTTAATCGCGTGCTGCTTTTTTCGTAACAGTGAGAACACCTTCTGTTAGTGAAAACAGGGTACTAATGTAGGTCTTTCGTAACAGTGAGGTTTCATAAAGCGAACATTTGAAAAGCGGGGGACACCTGTATGTAGTTAAAATGACAATAAACTTCACTTGACTGGAAGTGACTTGACTTCATCACTCTGAATTTCAATAACTTCTTCTTGTAAGCTTTCTTCATGTCCTTCCACTTTGCAAAGAAATGTGTAAATTACCCAGTCCAGAATTTTCAGATCATTCAAATCCTTGACTCTCTTCTGAAAATTCTTCTTCAGTGACCGCAGGTGTAAGCAGTACTCTTGCAAATCACCGTCTGTGAAAGAGTGCCATACTTTCCATGTAGGGAAATTGTGGAAACCTTCTTTTCCCATGTTTTGTTTTTATATTTCCAATTATCCAATAAAAGTAGATACTGTACATTTTATCTGGATTAAATTTGAAATTCTCTCCCTGCAGTTTCTATTTAGGATGTTCATTTTGTCATACAAATTGGTGAGGTATGCTACATCTCCATGTAGAAGTTCAATCTTGTTTCCTAAGCTCTTGTTGACTTTGAGCAAAAATTCAACCACACTGTCAAAAAGATGTGTGAAGAAGTAAGTGTTCAAACTCTTCATCATTATCTTGGCATAACTGGTGAAATATTCTGCTATTTAATGGATGAACTTTAATTTTGTTGATAGCAGATATTACAAGAATCATGCTTGAAGAAAGTCATTGGCTGAGGTTTTTGGCTGTGAGATGTTGACGATGAATTACATAATGGTTTGCAACAGACCTGGAACTGCTTTTTTCTCATAAATGCCACTAAACCAACATGGTGACCTGTTATATATGGTGCTCCATCTGTTGCACAAGAAATCTTGTGCCTAATCGGAATACTTTTATGCTCAATATACATTTTAAGCTCATCGTAGATTGATTCTCCATTGATATTTACAAAAGAGAATCTCTTAATAAACTTTTC
Source organism: Mobula hypostoma (assembly GCF_963921235.1). Taxonomy (NCBI): domain Eukaryota; kingdom Metazoa; phylum Chordata; class Chondrichthyes; order Myliobatiformes; family Myliobatidae; genus Mobula; species Mobula hypostoma. Next base: position 12,161,889 of record NC_086107.1, read on the forward strand.
CATTTTTCGTAAACCGTACATATGCCATTATCAATGCTTCATTGTCTCACACAACTCATCCAGTTGTATCCTAAATTCTGTGTTTGTAGCAGGCATTATTAATATTTCAACAGTTGTATATTCTGCACACTTGCTATCATTTTGGAAATAAGAAGCAATGAGACCACTATCAAGGTCATTTTAAGCTTTCTTGGCAAATTACTTGAGTGTGCAATGCTTTTCAAATGCTTCTTTCATCTTCTGGAATTGAGTAATCCCCAAAGATAGTTGTAGACTGCATATATGAAGCTGAGGTCACTACGAACACCTCAAGGCTCTATTTCACTGTTTGGTTCCGGCCAGCACTCTATGGTTGCTCGGCCTGCTTTCTGTAGATCTGTTGACAAAGTTGAAAGGGTGTACTTGACTTATCAACTGTTAAGTTGCATGAACTCGTCCTGTGCCATGAGTCAATAGAGGTGTTGAGCACCCTGATTGCTAATTTATACATCCCCCAATAATGTCTCTTTGGTTGGTAAGGTCAGATTACCTAGTTTCAGACATGTTGTGATGATGTGTGCTTACCACCTGCAGAGCAATGGTTCTTCCTGTGTTCCAAAGCCTCATCCCTTTTATTCTTATGGAAGTGCCTGCTCTACTAATGGTTAGTCAGGTCTCACGCCCCAAGTTAATGCCAGTACCGACCACCCTCCCCCAAGAGTCTTGAACACTCCCCGATGACTTCTAGATGTTGGAGGATTCTTCTTTGCTCTTTCCATAACAACAGTTTTGCTTTACCAGTCAGGATAGTTAGCCCTAAGCTGAACCCTGAACCTGGAAGACCGGTGGACCACTCTTAGTCTGGCCTCTACCCTTTGACCTGGTTGGCATGGGTGACCCTACTAACAGACAATGCATAAAGCCCTAACTCTAGCCAACTTTGCTCTCCAGGTTATTGAGGCATGCAAGCCTCCAACCATGACAAGATTCAAAGTTCAAAGTAAATTTTATTATCAAAGTACACATATGTTACCATATATAGCCCTGAGATTCATTTTCTTGTGAATATATCCTGTAAATCTGTAGAATAGTAGCTATAACAAGATCGATCAGAGTGCATAAGACAACAAACTATGCAACTGCAAATATAAATAAAGTGCAATAAATAACGAGAACATGAAATAACGAGATAAAGAATCCTTAAAGAGTCCTTCCCTCCGGGAGAAGGTTCAGGAGCTTGAAGACTCATACGGCCAGATTTGGGAACAGCTTCTTTCCAACTGTGATTAGACTGCTGAACGGATCGTGACCCGGATCTGGGCCGTACCCTCCAAATATCTGGACCTGCCTCTTGGTTTTTTTGCACTACCTTACTTTCCATTTTCTATTTTCTATTTATGATTTATAATTTAAATTTTTAATATTTACTATTGATTTGTACTCCAGGGAGCGGGAAGCGCAGAATCAAATATCGCTGTGATGATTGTACGTTCTAGTATCAATTGTTTGGCGACAATCAAGTATAAAGTATAAAGTGCAATCATTGTTTGAGGAGCATCTTAATGATGGGGCAAGTGAGGATGTGGTCCTCTTGGAGCGACGGAGGATGAGAGGTGACCTGATAGAGGGGTATAAGATGATGAGAGGAATTGATTGTGTGGATAGTCAGAGGCTTTTTCCCAGGGCTGAAATGGTTGCCACAAGAGGACACAGGTTTAAGGTGCTGGGGAGTAGGTACAGAGGAGATGTCAGGGGTAAGTTTTTTACTCAATGAGTGGCGAGTGCGTGGACTGGGCTGCCGGCAACGGTGGTGGAGGCAGATACAATGGGGTATTTTAAGAGACTTTTAGATAGGTACATGGAGCTTAGTAAAATAGAGGGCTATAGGTAAGCCTAGTAATTTCTAAGGTAGGGAGGGACATGTTCGGCACAACTCTGTGGGCTGAAGGGCCTGTATTGTGCTGTATGTTTTCTATGTTTCTATGAATCTTATATCTCTTATGATTTTATACATCTTGAGAAGTGTAACCTTATTACCTAATCTATGCCCCTAGTGATTTTATGGATCACTCCTCAATTTCCTACACTTCAAGAAATCTAGCCTACCCATCTCTCTATAACTGTTGAGTCCCTTGAGACCTGGTAGTAACCTCGTAAATGTTCTCTTCACTCTTTCCAGTAGAATGGTGTCTTTCTGATAACAGTGCAACCAAAACTGTACACAGTACTCTTAAGTAATATCTCACCAACTTCTGACTCAACTGATCAAGGGTTTTCAGAAGACCATAGGACATAGGAGCAGTATTAGGCCATTTGGCTCATGGAGTCTTCTCCACCATTCAATCATGGCTGACTAATTATCCCCCTCAACCCTATTTTCCTGCCTTGTCCCCATAAACTTTGATACCCTTACTCATTAAGAACCCAACAACCTCTGCTTTAGATGTATCCAATGATCTGGCCTCCAGAACCATCTGTGGCAATAAATTCCACAGATTCACCACCCTCTGGCTAAAGAAATTCCTCCTCATCTCTGTTCTGAAGGGTTGTCCTTCTGCCACCTGGCTCCTAAATGGACATTGAACCCACGAACACTACCTCACTTTTATTATTTCTGTTTTTGTATTATTTTTAATTTAGCTATTTAATATACATAGATATACTTACTGTAATTGACTTTTTTCCCTATATTATCATGTATTTCATTGTACTGCTGCCACTAAGTTAATAAATTCCATGACATACGCTGGTGATATTAAACCTGATTCTGATTCTATTCTATGTCAGCGGTCTCTAGTCCTAGACTCCTCCACAATAGGAAACATCCTCTCCACGTCCACTCTATGTAGGCCTTTCAACATTCAGTAGGTTTCAATGTGAATCCCTTCCCCAACCCCACCCCTCCCACTACCGATTCTTCTAAACTTGCTAAAGTACAGGCCCAGAGAAATCAAACCCCACCCCTCCCACTACCGATTCTTCTAAACTTGCTAAAGTACAGGCCCAGAGAAATCAAACACTCCTCATACGTTAACTTTTTCTTTCATTTCCAAAACCATTTAGACCTGGAACGTCAACAGTTCCGTCCTTCTCATAAATGCTGCTTAACCTGCTGATTTCCTCCAGCACAGGGTTCCCAACTGTTTATATGCCATTAAGCAAGGCTTCCGTGGACCCCAGGTTGGAAACCCCTGCTCCATCAGATAGTTCGTTGTCTGATTCAGCTCCTTGCTCAGTTCAGGAAAAATTAGGTGCAGGTGTTAAATGCCAGTATCAACCATGAATAAAGAATTAAAAACCTGTGCTAGGCCTTTGCTACACACGGAGAGGCTCTGCTTTACTACCTGAGGAACTGTTATTTGCGCTATAACCCTGGGTAGATGTAAACTCTGACTTTATAATGGAGTGAAGGTCAGTAGTGAGGCATTATTATTTCTGGTGACTGGCATGACTGCAAGAATGAAGGAAAATCCAGATATAAAAATGTATTTTTCAAGCAAGTGATTCGAATGTGTAATTCCTTTCCACGAACTATTGTTAAGTAAAGCCCATAAATTCTTTAGTAGACAGAGCACAGATGGCAGTCTTTGGAAAATGATCCAATTAGTATCATCCTGCTGCTCTTTCACCTTAGTCTTCAGTTTTCTCTTTGAAGCACTTATCTAAATCCCCTTTGAAAGTTATTGCTCAATCTGCCTCTGTCACCCGTTCAGGTAGAGGGCTTTATTTCACATTAACTCAGGCATAAATTAAATGTTCCTCATCTCCCCTATGGTTCTTTTGCCAGTGATCTGAAATCTGACCCCTGTGGTCAATATTCCATCTTTAAAAATGTAGAAGTTTTCTCCTCGTTCGCCCAGTTGGAAATCTTAACAATTCCGAAAGCAGCTGTTAAATTCTCCCTCACAGCAGTCCAGTTTCAGCAGCCCTCCAGATAACGGGCCTTTGCGTCTGATGCTCTTATCGTTGGGGTGGCATGTTAAGTGTAGTGGTTAGCACAACACTTACAGTATCAGAGACCCGGGTTCATTGCCAGCTGCAACAGGTAAGGAGTTTATACGTTCTCCCCGTGACCGCGTGGGTTTCCTCTGGGTGCTCTGGTTTCCTCCTGCAGTCCAAAGATGTACCAGTTGGTAGGTTAGTTGGTCATTGTAAATCGTGCCGTAATTAGGCTAGGGTTAAATCAGGGTTGTTGGACTGTGTGGCTCAAAGGGCCAGAAGGGTCTGTTCCATGCTGTATCTCAGTAAATAAATATATTTGCAAAGTGCCTCTGCATCCTTTCTGTACTCCTGATGGCCTTCCTAAGTGTAGGCACAATATTCCAACTAATGCCTATCAAATCATTAACAAAGGAGGCACAAGGGACAACAAATGCTGGATTCTGGAGCAAAATGCCGGATGAGCTCAACGGGTCATGCATCTGTAGAGGCAGAGGGACAGTGTATGTTTCAGGTCAAGACCCTGCATTCTGATTGCTTCAGGGTCTTGAAATGTCCACTACCTCTCTGCCTCTACAGTTGCTAACTGACCTGTTAACACCCTAAGATATAGGACCAGAATTAGGCTATTTGGCCCATTAAATCCACTCCGCCATTTCATCAAAGCTGATCCATTTTTCCTCTTAGCACCAATCTCTTGCCTTCTCCCCATATCCTTTCATGCCCTGACTAATCAAGGATCTATTAACTTCTGCTTTAGGTATAGCCAAAGACTTGGCTTCCACAGCTTCCTGTGGCAATGAATTCCACAGCTTCACCACTCTTTGGCTGAAGAAATCTCTCCTCATCTCTGTTCTAAAAGGGCACCCCTCTATTCTGAGGCTGTGTCCTCTGATCTTAGACTCCCCTACACTAGAAAACCTCCTCTCCTGTGGCAGTTTTGGATTTCTTTCATAAGAAGGAGACACAACTGCGATAATCTGTCACACACCCACAGTACTTTGACTGGCAGATTTTTCCAGACTGTTGCACGTTATTCCCTTTCAATATCCCCAATACACTTTTAATTAGTTAGTACACACAAAATGCTGGAGGAACTCAGAAAGTCAGCCGGCAACTATGGAGGGGAATAAGCAGTCGACCTTTCAGGCTGCTGAGCTCCCGAGCATTTTGTGTGTGTTCCTTAAGATATCCAGCAACTGCAGAATCTCTTGTGTTTGCACACTTACCTGGTCTTTTTTTTAGATGTAGCACAGTACTGTGATGAATCTTCCAGTGAAATCTGACAAGGACCAAGAGTGTATGGAGAGTGTCAAGTGTGCGTGGAAACTGAGGTTGCAATGATCCTAGGGATGTGCAGCAACTGGGGCTCTGGTGCATTTCAAGGGGATCTGGGTCAGTTTCAAGGGAGCACAAGGAAGTTCAGGGGAATACGGGAAATATCACCTGGTGATCTGGGTAGAAGAATATTAGGATTTCTGAATAGTTGGATAGCAGACTATCAGAATTTACTCAAACCAACAGATAAATCACAGAACAACATTTAATGAAAAGAATATAATTGTCTGGACTTCAGAAGGTTAAGGGGTGATCAAATCTTATTGTTTATTTATTTTTATTGAGATATAGTGCAGAGTGGGTCCTTCTGGACCTTCAAGCCACACTGCTCAGCAACCCCTGATTTAACCTGCGGTTTAATCACAGGACAATTTACAATGACCAATTAACCTACCAACCGGTATGTCTTTGGACTGTGGGAGGAAACTCAAACACCTGGAGGAAGCCCACACACACTCACAAAGTACAAACTCATTACAGGCAGTGGCAGGAATGAATGTTCTCGAGGTACACAAGAAGAACGGAAAGAGTTGTTACAGAGGAACGATTTCCACCACTTGTGGAACATAAATTGAGGGACTCCTGCTGGGGAATTGGAGGGCAACCTCTCCAGAATGAAGTAACCAAACAAATTTGACAAACAGCAGGCAATGACAGCTTTTAGCTCTTCCGCAAATGGAAATTGATCCAAGATCAATCACACAGTTTCAATCATTGATCTTCTAGCTATTTGATTTTCGAGATATTTTTCTAAATATCAACAGATGTAGGGAAGGAAGGGGATATAAATTTCAGTTATAAATCAGTGGGGATCTCTTTGAAAGTTTAATCAGTCTCAAAGGGTTGAAGAGTTTTTTTTTCCTATTCTGATGTTCCTTTGTTTCAAAAGTGCTTGAATCTTGTGGTTCCCAGGTGGAAATGTTCAGGTGAAGGTCATGCTGTCATGGAGAGACATTTGTCTTTAGACCTTGGAGCGATTTGGACTTTATGGTTCCCAGGGGGAAATAGTCAGATGAAGGCAGTACTGTAATAGGGAGACATTTGTCTTTGGACCTTGAAACTATACTCTTTATGAGCAATGATTGGCAGCTGTGTTTATTTCACACATTTTCCCATATTGACTGAGTGGGAACAAATGTGTGGAGGTGAATAGGTTCAGACCTTGGCTAATACTTTTGCACACGTTTGCCTTGAATGACCACAGGAAAATATCTGCCCCCCTAGTTCTGAAGCGTAAAGCCTCACTTTATGTACATAAAATCAGTCTATGTGTATAAGCTAATCTTATGTATTTATATTTATTGTTTTATTTTTGTGTTCCTTATGCTTATTGTGATTTTTTTTTATGCTGCGTCGGATCCAGAGTAACAACCATATCATTCTCCTTTACACGTGTGTACTGAAGAATGGCAAGAAACAATCCTGACTCTTGTACCCTGTATATCAACTTACGTTCATTAGTGTCTCAATACTCCAGCCTTCTGCCTGAGTAAAATGGGCCTAGCCAATACTACCAACTGGTTCATATTAAAATACAATTAAACTAAAACTAAATTGTTCTTCACGTTTAAGTTAAGCTCATGTTTGAAAGTGGATTCTTTTTCCAATGCCCACGTAAACTGAATTGTGAATTACTGGATGGGTATGTCAAGACATATTTTCAAGTGAATGATTAATGTCCTGTCTACCCCAGACATTTTCTCTTCTGTTCTCCCCTCCCCCCATCAGGCCGAAGATACAAAGGTCTGAAAGAGTGTGCCATCAGTATCCAGGGCATTGTCTATCCCACAGCTCTAAGGCAATTGTATGGTCCCCTTGTACAATAAGATGAACTCCTGACTTTGCAATCTACCTCATTAAAGCTTTGTAATTTATTGTCTGTCTGCACTGCACTTTCTCTGTAATTGTAACACTTGATTCTACAATCTGTTATGCTTCTGCCTTGTACTACCTCAATTAACTGTTGTAATGAAATGATCTGTATGGATCAAAGTTGTACACTCTATTTTGGTGGTGGGGAAGGCGATTGCAATGTTAGCATTTACTTCAAGAGGACAAAGAATACAAAAGCAAGGATGTAATGCTGAAGCTGTATAAAGCATTGGTGAAGCCTGTCTTGGAGTACTGTGAGCAGTTTTGGACCCCTCATTTAAGAAAGGATGTGCTGACATTGGACAGGGTTCAGAGGAGACTCATGAGAATGATCCCAGGAATGAAAGGGTTAACATATGAGCAGTGATTGATGGTTCTGGGGCCTGTACTCACTGGAATTTAGAATAATGAGAGAGGGCTCTTATTGAAACCAATCGAATGTTGAAAGGCCCACAAAGAGTGGATATTGAAAGGATGCTTCCTTTGGTGGGGGTGTCTAGGACCAGAGGGCACAGCCCCAAAATAGAGGGATGTGTACAGTATTTAAAAGAGAGATCAGGAGGAAAATCTTTAGCCAGAGGGTGGTGAATCTGTGGAATTCTTTGCCACAGGCAGCTGTAGAGGCCAAGTCACTGGGTGCATTTAAGGCAGAGTTTCACAGGTTCTTGATTAGTCAGGGTGTGAAAGGTTATGGGGAGAAGGCAGGAGAATGGAGTTCAGAGGAAAATAGATCAGCCATGATGAAATGGCAGAGCAGACTCGATGGGCTCCCATGTCTTATGGTCTTATATTTTCATTGTAACTTTCAGTAAATTTTAAATGTCTTGCACTGTACTGCTACCACAAAACAATACATTTCACGACACATGTCAGTGATACTAAATCTGATTCTGATTCTTTTCTGTCAGAGAGGACAACAGGACAAAAAAAAATGTTTTACATGATAACTTCAACTACACTGAGCCTCCAGTGTCCAATGTCATTCTGTATTTGGAGGAGCCCAAACAAAGGCTTTAATCTGTTTATGAGTGCCGTGTGTAATCAAGTTCTACATGATGAATTGCACTCACTTCCCTTCATGTCACCTCCCGCAGTGAAAGTACAAAGATGAGAATTGACAAATTCAATCTTTTTGCCTGCTCATCAATAATAAAAACAGAAGATGCAGGAGGTACTCTGCAGGACAAGCCATGTCTGTAGGGAGAGAAATCGAGTAAAATGTGCTTTCAGTTTCAGCAGTTGGGAGGAGTGGAAAAATCAATGTCTTTGGTAAGGTGGAGAACGAAACGGTGAATGTGGTACAGTTTGTTCTGGTGCCATCTCGGAGAGGGAGATTAATAGAGGAACACTTACAGACAAGTTAGCACACATGAGATAGCCCATGGTATTACAAGAAAGATACTAGCATGGATAGATGATTGACTGATTGGCTGCTAGTAGCTAGTGGTGTTCTGCAGGGGTTGGTGTTGGGACCATTTCTTTCACATTATATGTCGATGATTTGTATGATGGAATTCGTGGCTAAGTTTGAAGATGAAATGAAGGTAGGTGGAGGGACAGGTACTGTTGAGGAAGCAGGGAGTCTGCAGAAGGACTTACACAGATTGGGAAAATAAGCAAAGAAGTGGTAGATGGATATAATGAGGGTAGTGTATGGTCATACACTTTGGTATAATGAATAAGGACAAAGATTATTTTCTAAATGAAGAGAAAATTCAAAAATCAGATGTTCAAAGGGACTTAGGAGTCCTTGTGCAGGATTTCCTAACTAGCAGGTTGAGTCAATGGTATGGAAGGTAAATGCAATGTTGGCATTAATTTTGAGAGGATTAGAATACAAGAGCAAGGATGCAATGTTGAGGCTTTCTAAGGCATTGGTTAGACTGCACTTGGAGTTTTGGGCCCCATATCTGGGAAAAGATGTGTTGCCATTGGAGAGGGTCCAGAAGAGTTTCACAAGAATTATTACATTCTAGTTCCAGAGGGCACAGCGTCAGAATAGCAGGGCATCCATTTAGAACAGGAATGAGGAGGGATTCCTCTAGCTAGTGTGTTGTTAATCTATGGAATGTTGTTGTCATGGGTGACTGTGGAGGCCAGGTCATTGAGTATATTTTGGGCAGCAAAGGTTATGGGGAGAAGGCAGGAAAATGAGGTTAAGAGGAACAATAAATTAGCCATGATGGGATGGCGGAAATTACTCGATAGGCTGAATGGCCTAATTCTACTCCTCTGTCTTTTGGTCTTATGATCTTGTGGAAATACTCAACTTAATTTGCCTTACACTGACCTGTTTCCACCAACCAATGGACGTACTTTCATGGACCCTTCATCTCATGATCTCGATATTTATTGCTTATTTATTTATTATTATTAGTTCTTTCTCTTTGTATTTGCACAGTTTGTTGTCTTTTGCACTGTGGTTGAATGCCAAAGTTGGGTGGCCTTCCACTGATTCTGTTTTTGTTATTTTTCCATAGATTTATTGAGTATACCCACAGGAAAATGAATCTCAGGGTTGTATATGGTAACATATATGTACTCTGATAATATATTTACTTTGAACTTTGATTCCAGTATAGATGGTTGACAAACTAATTATCAATATTTTTTATTTCTATTTCTGGATGAGATTCCAACCATGTTGTAAAATAAACTTAAACAGAGCTGGGCCAATCCTGCAACTGAAGCAACATCTAATGTGTCTTGTGCGTTATTTTCCATCTCCTGAGACGCAGAATCAGAGTTCTTCGAAGTTATCTTCACATGTTGCCATTTTGTAGTGGTTGGAAACTACAAATACTTTTGAAGAAAGGCTTGATTTATGTAACACCTTCGTTGGCACCTTCTCACAACAGACCCGGACCCTGTTGCTGAGGACTGGTGCGAGAGGTAGGAAGTAGGAGGAGCCCCTTGACGGACCTTGGGCCCTGGGAATTGCAGGGGTAGCAACATGAGAGCCAAAAGAGCAAAGCAACGCAGATGTTGAAGTGCTGGCAGGTCAGACAGCCTCCATGAAGATGACAGGAACATGAAGAAACACAATAGAATTCACGAAAAACTGTAGATTAACTAAGAACAGCAAATAACCAATGTGCAAAAGAAGACAAATTCTACAAATAAAAAAATACTGAGAAGATGAGTTGTTGAGTCTGCAGTATTAGTGTTCTATGGTGCCACTTGCTTTGATCTTTTGATTTCTTCTGTATTGATCTATTGCATGTGGGTTGACTTTGTTTATGTATAGTTTTTCACAACTTCCATCTCCCAGCCCCCATTCTCACCACATTCTACAGAGGTTGTATTGAGAGCATCCTGAGCAGCTGCATCACTGCCTGGTTCGGGAATTGCACCATCTCGGATTGCAAGACCCTGCAGCAGATACATAGTGAGGTCAGCTGAGAAGATCATCGGGGTCTCTCTTCACGCCATTACAGACATTTACACCACACGCTGCATCCGTAAAGCAAACAGCATTATGAAGGACCCCACGCACCCCTCATACAAACTCTTCTCCCTCCTGCCATCTGGCAAAAGGCACCGAAGCATTTGGGTTCTCACGACCACACTATGTAACAGTTTCTTCCCCCAAGCCATCAGACTCCTCAACACCCAGAGCCTGGACTGGCACCAACCTACTGCCCTCTACTGTGCCTATTGTCTTGTTTATTATTTATTGTAATGCCTGCACTGTTTTGTGCACTTTATGCAGTCCTGGGTAGGTCTGTAGTCTAGTGTAGTTTTTGTGTTGATTTACGTAGTTCAGTGTAGTTTTTGTATTGTTTCATGTAGCACCATAGTCCTGAAAAATGTTGTCTCATTTTTACTGTGTACTGTACCAGCAGTTATGGTCAAAATGACAATAAAAAGTGACTTGACTTGACTTGTATTTCTATATTTTTCCTGTAAATGCCTGCAAGAAAATGAATCTCAAAGTAGTATATATTTATTTATTTAGTAAGGAACAATGCAGAGTAGCCTCTTCCAAACCTCCGAGACACGTCTTCCAGCAATCCCCCGATTTAATCCTAGCCTAATCACAAGACAATAGACAATGACTAAATAACTTACTAACCACAGAGCACCTGGAGGAAACCCGTGCAGTCACTGGGAGAACGTATAAACTCTTCACAGGCAGCGGTGGGAATTGAACCCGGGTCGCCGGTACTGTAAAGCATTGTGCTGACCACTACGCTACGTGCCATGGTGACCTAAACTTTGATAATAAACTTACCATGACTTTGACTGTTCTGTTTGCTAAATCCAACTGATCGTTATCTGGCATCCTGAGGGTCTAAGTGAGGCTCAAAGGACTTCTTTGTATGGTAGCTTTAAATTGGTAGCCAAAGCTTTTTATACAACAATTGAAGTGAAATTCTCATCTTTCAAATTGTCTCCCTTATGTTAACTCATTAGGAGGGATTTGAGGATGTTGACAATCAATAGGTGTTTGAGCGAAGCAGTCACTGATTAACTGCCTTTTCTTATTAATCCTGCCCCACTTAACTATATCTGGGACACTCCAGCACATAGACAATAGCTTCGAACGAACTACTTGGTTAGTGAATGCTGTGAAACTTCTAGCTTGCTGTTTGTCACCTTAATAAATTCCAGCATCTCAGTGGTCTCAACAATTTATCCTGTTCCACTGCTGAATTGGGGACAGTTTATTTAACTGTTCAGCAGGTTGGTGTTTGGTGTTACTGTTGCACCTTGACTATGGTTGCGAGCTGACATCTACATATGAAAGTGGAGCTGAAGAGAACTGGGAGTCGGCTGAGCTTCAGAATCAGAATTACTTAGCTGTCAGGCTCAGACTCCTTTAGGTTTCACATGGACATCGAAACGTCCAGTGAAATGTGTTAATGCCCAACACAACTGAAAGATGTGCTGAGGGCAGCCCATAAGTGCCACTATACATTCTGGTGCCAACATACGATATTTGGCAGGACAGGCCACATCCAGGCTTCCAATCTCCAATCTGTAGGCCAGACTTGCAGACGTGAAGACAATTAGGTCTCCGACTTCTCGTCTTGCAGATTACAGTCTGCGATCTTTGGTCTTGATTCCGGGACTCGCTGATCAACGGGACTTTGAACTCCAGGCCTCAAACTCTGGACTTGCACGGGCCTCTGATCCCAGGACTCATCGACCTGCAGGGGTGTGGTCATCCTTGGCCTGGACTCTCAGATTTGCAGACAATAGGCCTTTGACGTTTGGAAATGCCAATCTAGGGGCTTCAATCAACCTTTAGTCTTGTCTCCAGGCCTTGCTGATCACAGGGCTTTGAACTCTGGACTAGTGTGGATCTCCAACCACAAGATTTGCCAACCTGGGTGGAGGGGTGGGGGGTTAGCGGTATTTACTGCTCCTTGAACCTACTATCTGGAAGGATGTTGGATCCTGGAGCTCACTGACCTGGGGTGGGGGGGTGGGGGGGGTCACCAGCCATCATCCACAGGATTCACTGACCTTAGTCATTAACCACAGGGATCACCGGCCTTTGTTTCAGCACCCGTCAACTGACTCTAGCTCCCATCCCTGACTCTTCCCTCTCTGCCCTTGATCTCGATGCCCCCCTCATCCCTGTCCCCCTAACTCCCCAAGCTGCCCCCAAAACCATCCCTAAAAACCTAAAAAACCAACTGAGCCATGAGCTCGACAGACGTCGCTGGGCACCATCTTGTCCGTAAGACATACAGTACGCACCAGCGTGCATGGGAATTCCTTACATGACTGAATTTTACAGACAATACAGACTAGCAGAATGATGCAAAGCTGGTAGTGTGAAGTCAAAAACTGACCCACATGGCCCATCTCTGCTATAAATTCTGCACAAGGGAAGATTTAAACTCATTTAGTCCTTTCATATTCTTTCCATAGGAGTTTGCAGTCATTGAAGTACTAGAAACGTTTAATACAGGGGCTAATTGAGTGTGGCAAACTGCCAGTAAGATTTCATCACCCATTGAGCTTTCTCTTTCACAATGGTTGAATGAGCACTAATATTGTTGAAAAGACAGGACTGGATGAAATACGTGTGAGTTGTGTTGCCATCACATGTGGCCAAAAACCCTTCAGAAGCCTGACGCCATTCAGGACAGGACAGTACATCCACAAGGGACACTGTACTAAATACTTACTCCCTCCATCAATAGCGCAACCTAGTGGTGGGGGGGGGGTGTCTAAGTACAACCTCAGAATACAAAGATGTTGTTGTGACTGTGAATGAAGTCACCAGAGACACACTGACGCTGGTGGATGTAGAAATCTTTATTCAGCAAAACAGGCAGGCATCCTACTGGAGACACTTTTGGAAGAAGAGGCTCACAAACTCAAAGTACAACACATTTTTGTACCCTGAAGATCAATGATAACTCAAAACAGGTTCAATAGTTACAATGACATTGTTTCCTTTGCGTCGACAATGCTTCCTTTGAGTTACGTATAATTTTCAAACATCTAGATCTTCACGCCAACACTCTAGACACCCTAGATTGAATGTTAATCACCATTGTCTCTTAGCTGCATTCATGCAAATGCAGATATCTCCGGTCAGTGGGTGTTTTCCTTCTTTGTAATCAACCCCAGTCCGCAATTCCAAGAAGACCAATATTCTGAGCTGCATTTTAAATTCAATCTACAATCCATATTCAAATCTGAAGACCGGTTGCTGTTGAAATTAATATTTGCTATGTACCCTAACTCCAGAATATGCTCTAACAAATGTCCCATTGGAACAAAGATGAGGAGGAATTTATTTCACCAGATGGTGGTGAATCTGTGGAAATCATTGCTACAGACGGCTTTGGATGTCAACTCGTGTATTTTTAAAGCGGAGATTGATGGATTCTTGATGATTAAGTGTATCAAAGGTTATGGGGAGAAGACAAAAGAACGGGGTTGAGAGGGAAAATAAATCAGCCATGATGGAATGGTAAATCAGACTTGATGGGCCAGATTCTGCTCTTACATCTTATGATCTACAACAGGATGCAATTACTTGCCTAGGTAATTTTAGCAGCACCTCTTAAACCCACAGGCTGTAGTGCCGAGAAGAACAAGTGTATAGGAACAACGTCGCCCGTTGATTTCCAATCCAAGTCAAAGTGCAAAGTAAATTTATTATCAAAGTACATATATGTTACCGTATACAGTACTGTGCAAAAGTCTTAGGCACCCCATCTACATATACTTTTACACAGTACTGTATTTGACAACGTGGAGTGGAAGGTGAGTTTGTTAATCTGGCGGGAGCAAAGGATGTTGGGAATGGCGAGGGTGGGGTGCCAAGGGAGGCCTCTGAGACAGGAGGCAGAGAAGGAGTACTGGGGTGGGGGGGGGAAGCAGGTGACATGGGTGCAAAGCAAGGCCATTTGATTCCAAACAATTGGTTTATTGATCATTACAGAATGTCATTCTGGTGCTTCCCACTCCCTCCCCTCCCCCAATCCTTCTCTGTGCTCCCTTCCCACTCTCAGTACAAAATAGAAACCGGTATCGGAATCAGGGTTATCGTCACTCACATAGATCATGAAATTCTTTTTATTTTGTTATAGCAGTACAGTACCATACACAAGATTACTACAGTACTGTGCAAATGTTTTAGGCACCCTAGCTATGTCTGTCAGTCAGTCAGTGGGTGCCGTCCTGAATCCGGGGTTGACGGCTATTCACCTCCATCTTCTTCGATCTTGCGACAGCACTGAGTACAGCCTGTCCTCCAGTTGGTTCTCGCTGGCTGCCTTGGTGCTGCCCGCTGCTGCTGCCCCTGCCAAACTCAAGCCCAAGGCTGTGTTGGCCTCCAGCCGTGGCCGCTTCTTCGAGCTCGGCCTTTCCTCAGGCGGAGGCCTTGGGCAGGTCCAGGCACACGGTGCAGCGCCCAAGTTCATCATGTCTCTTCTAACTCGGTGCATAGCATACGACTCGTAGATACGTGGTGAGGCTTTAATCTCCTCCACGGACGATGGCCGTTGGCTCACAAGGAGCTCATTTGCCCTTTGTCAGGTCTTGTTTTTTTTTAGTCCTGCTGGGTGTCCTCACACCCTCCTCACCAGACTAAGTCTAGTGGGGGAGCCGGCCCTAGTCGCCGACCACTCAACCACGACCCCTGGCCGAGCTATGTGTATACGCCTAAAACTTTTGTACAGTACTGAGCTAACTTGAGATTCATTTGTAAAGATGTGGAAAAGGAAAAGAGTAACAGAAGTTAATTTGGGATAGAAAAGGTTCTAAAGTTGCTGGAAGTCCTGAGCAACACACACAAAATCCTGGGGGAACTCAGCAAGCCGGTCAGGCAGCATCTCAGATGAACAGTTGATGTTTTGGGCTGAAACCCTTCATCAGAACGGGAAAGGGAATGGGGAGAAGTGGGTGGTGGGTGAGGAGTACAAGCTGGTAGGTGATAGGTGAGACCAGGTGAGGGGGAAAGTGGGTGTGTGGGGGAAGGGGGATGATATTAGAAGCTGGGAGCTGATCAGTTAGATAATCATAAAGTTAATTTGGGTTCTTTAAAGGCTAAGATTGGGGAATAGGAAATGGCAAAAAAAAAACAAAGATGTTGTTTGACAGAAGGAAGAGTCATGATTAGTGGATGACATCCTCTTTGGCATGCCTGATAGTTGTGGGGTGGAATTCCCAGCCAAACACACGGAGAACAAGCAAACTCTAGACTGATAGCACCAGAGATCAATGTTGAACCTTTTAATTGCTGGGGCTTTAAGACATATCAATTCAGGCAGATAGAGATGAGGGTTAACCATGAGCTGGAACTGTGGTGAAGTTCCCCAAGTCCTCTTTAATAATTCCATGGAATCTTCTGCATCTATCTCAGAGCGGAAGGCTAGGGTTTGACTTCTTGCTTTCAAGATGGAACCTGTGATATTACGCTAGTTCCTCACTATGCATCGATATTATGTGTGTAAAATTAATTACTGCAGTTACAAGCAACCTGCTAGAGAAGCGCAGTGGGTCAAGCAGCATCTATGAGAAGAAAGGAATTGAAGACGTTTCCGGTTAAAAGCTTGAGTCAGGAGTCTTGGTCCCGATTCAGGGTTTCAGCCTGAAATGTCGACAATTTCTTTCCTCCCATAGATGCCGTTCAGCTCATTGAGTTCCTGCAACAGATTGGTTGTTTCTGCAAATTTCAGTATCTACAGTCTCTTGTGTCTTCATTGTTTGAAGTTTTATGTTAATGTTATCTTGTATTTACATGACATATAAATAAAATCATAATGAAAGTGAGGCTACCTGCAACTACCAGAGAACTGTGGTCAAATCTTGAGCAGCAGTTGGAATTTGAGGTGAGTGTTTGAAGATTTATACTGTTACATAGAGTACCTGTCTTTTAGACAAATTGATCCAGTCTGTGGTGGCTGTCCATCATGTCTGACGATGACAGGGAATCTGTGCAGGAGAGTTTTTAAAGTAGAAAAGCCATTGCACTGGGTCAGTTTCACTCTCTCGACCTCAGAAGTCTGGGTCCAGAGGTACGAACAAGCGTCACAAAGTAGGGTCTTTCTTAGTGCAGTGGATGATCATGATGTCTTCTGTGCCTTGTCAATCTCTTCACTCTCCATGGAGCATTGCAGTACCATCTTCCTGGCCATTGGGTCTCACTGTAGATCTGACCTACCCAGTCTGCCGGAGATGACTTTGCATGCTGGGACAGACATGTCCCTACTGCCATCTTGGCTTTTGGATCACACTGTAGATCTCATCCTCCCAGTCTGCTGAAGCTGACTTTGCATGCCAGAACAGGCATGTCCCCATCTCACAAGGGAATGAGGAATCTACCCTTGCCTGGTTTAGCCCACCTATCGAAGCGGTGCATCGGGGTGTAGCCGCCGTCGCATGTAAACAGATACTTGGAACCACAGGTGAGAGCTGAGTGTCAGGAGGAAACTAAAGGTGAGTATGCTGCCCTGTGATGGACACAAAGAGCCCCTTCACCAGAGGTACTACCCCTCCCTGGACACCCCACACACCCCAGTACATCCAGTCTAAAGATAATATCACATCCACCCACTAACCCAGCTCACCACCAGTACATAACATCTACACATACATGACATCTACTATCACCCTACATACATACAGTCAGTCTATGTAGGTAACAGTTACTGGTACAATTGTGTTGTATAGAATTGCTTTTATATTTCTATGTATTGTGTTTTTTGATCTTCTTAATGCTTATTATGTTTTTAATGCTGCAACAGATCTGGAGTAACAATTATTTCATTCTCCTTTACATTTGTGTACTGAAGAATGACAATAAATGACCTTGAATGATATAGACAACATATTCTGCCGATGCTAGAAATCCAGAGCACTCAGACAAAATGCCAGAGAGGATCTATGAAGAGGAATAGATGGTCAACGTTTCAAGCCATGACCCTTCATCAGTCTCTTGTGCTTTAATTGTTTAGAAATTATGTGTTAATGTGATCTTACATTTACACGCTCAATCAGGCTGATTGAGCGATTTGGCACTTAGCTGTCTCTGAGGGAGTTCAGTGAGCTGTCGAGCAGAGTGTGCAGCCTGGGTGCAAGAAGCCTGGAGACAAGCTGTGGGCCCATGATTGACTCCATTTCTCAGTGATGTTGCTAGTAAAAGCATCGAGCATGATTGAAATCATTGAGGACGAGGGCAGAAGGCGAGTGGATGTTCAGCACCACCTGCCTGCTTTTGACTGTTCTCTCGCTTTTTCTCACACACCGCTGCCAGAGGAAGATGCCTACATTTGACCGCTCCCTTTCTCTTGCTCTTGCTCGCTGCTCCCGCAGCAAGGTGCTTGTGTTTGTCCGGTTTCTCTCTCCCTCTTGCTCAATGCTGCTGGAGTCTTGTGTTCTGGGCAAGGTTTAATTGACACAGTTTGTGGATTGGACTCTAGTTCACGTTATGCTGTGTTTCTGGTTTCTTGATACCCCTTTTTACAATTGGTATTCTGTGCAATTTTAATCAAGGTGATCTTGCTGTGTGGCCTGTAGTCAATGAATGTCATAGCGCTAAATTGAACTGATCTGAACTGAACTGACCATTCCCAGACTGTTTCAAGGACTGTGTGATTTGATGCTTTATATTCTCTGTTTTTGCTCATTTGTGTGATTTGTTTTTTTTTGTGCTTTGGGTGTTTGATGTTTTCTTTGAACGGTTTCCATGGGTCTCGGCCTGAAACGTCGACTGCACCTCTTCCTACAGATGCTGCCTGGCCTGCTGCGTTCACCAGCAACTTTGATGTGTGTTGCTTGAATTTCCAGCATCTGCAGAATTCCTGTAGTTTCCATGGTGTTTCTTTGTTTTGTGGCTGTCTGTAGGAAGGTGTACCTCAGGGTTGTATACTGCACACACACTTTGATAATAAATGTATTTTGAATCTTTGAATTTCCGGAGAATTGTGACCAAACCTCGAACAGCAGTTGGTGTTTGAGGGAAATTTTGGAAGAATGATTTGCGCTGTTGTACACTAACAGTCTTTTTCTTAATATTTGACAAGTTGATCCAGCTATTGAAGATGAGATACACAAATGATTTTGCATATGCTGGAAATCCAGAGCAACACAGTCAAAATGCTGGAGGAACTCAGCAAATCAGGCCGCATCTATAGAAAGGAATGGACAGTCAGCACATCAGGCCGATACCCTTCATCAGTCTGTTGTGTCTTAAGTATTTGTAATTTTGTGTTAATGTTATCTTATATTTACATGATATATAAATAAATTATAATGAAGGTGCCTGTAATTACTTCAATAGCTATTGGAATTTGAGGCGTGTGTTGGAAGAATGATATACACTGTTTTACAGTACCTGTCTTAAGGTCTGACAAATTGATCCAATCTAATGAAGATGATAAATCTTGATTCTTGGAACAAAAGAAGCAGAGGGAATTTCTTTTCTTTTCTCCCTGCCTGGCAATTATGCCAAGATTTGAGCCCATATATCAAAGTGCTGAAAAGTGACCTATCACTGCAGAAGTAATGCTCTTCCCATGACTGGAGGGAGTTTAATTATCATGGCGATGCTTTGCTTTATTCATGTTGTGGTATTGCATTTTTGAGCTCCTGCTTGGACGTTCAGGAAGAAGCTACAGGAGACTCAGGACTCCCTCCAATACACTCAGGAATTACCCCTTAGTTATTACCCCTCAACCATCAGGCTCTTGAACCAGAAGGAATAACTTCACTCAACTTTACTCGCCTCATCACTGAACTGTTCCCATAATCTAAAGATTTACTTTCAAGGACTCTTCATCTCATGTTCCCGATATTTACTGTTTACTTAAGTATTATCACTATTATTGTAATTGCACAGTCTTTTGCACACTGGTTGAACACCCATTTCATGTAGTATTTCATTGATTCTATTATGGCTATTATTCTATTATGGATTTATTGAGTATGCCCGCAAGAAAAAGAATCTCAGGATTATATATGGTGTCATATGTGTACTTTAATAATAAATTCACTTTGAATTTTGACCTGTTCCACTCCCATTCTCATCAGGGAATAGGCCACATAGTATCCACACCAGGACCACCAGACTCAAGATAGTTTCTTCCCCCATTGCATTAAGCCGATCAACACCTTCACCGTAAACCCACTCCACCAACCCCTACCACCACATCATCCACAGCCCCTCCGCATCTTTCGTTCCCCATGCACTGCCACTTTATGCCGACAGCGCTCACCTCATACCTACAGTGAAACAGTCACTGTGCTGATGTGTTTTCATACACCCCGCTGCTACCTAGATAGGTCCTTCTTGCCGAGAGACACTTTGTCAATTTATCATTTCCTGTCAGAGTCACCTTATGTACAGATACTCCTGCACCTAGCGTTACTTTATGTACATACAATTAGTCTATGTATAAAAGCTAATTTTATGTATATATGGCCACATTCAAATTGATATTTGTACATTGGGTCTTATAGGATTGTTTTTTAATACTTATATTCATCGTTTTTTGTTAGTTTTTATTGTGTTCTTTATGTTTATCGTGTTCTCTATGCTGCATTGGATCCAGAGTAACAATCATTTGTTTTCCTATATACTTGTGAACTGAAGAATGACAATAATCAATCTTGAATCTTGAAGACCAAACACCAAATCAGGGCTTGTGCTGCACTGGAGTCCAGAGAGAGTGCTGGATGGTTGGAAATATATGGCCAAAGTTCTGTTGAGTTTGATTGATGGACCTAAAGAGGTTCAATAGTTTAATTTAATGTCAGCGAATGTAGAGTATAGAACCTGAAATTCTTGTTCCTCACAGACCTCCATGAAACAGAAAAAAAACCCCAAAGAATGAATGACAGAAATGTTAGAACCCCAAAGCCCCTCTTCTCTCTTCAATGCACAAGCAGCAGTAAAAGCATCAGCCCTCCCCCTTCTCCTCTCCCCACCTGCCTCAGCAAAAGCATCAGCCCCCACCACTTGCCTTGCAAGCAATAGCAAAACCCCCAAAGAGACAGTGATTTAGAGGTAATAGAAAACTACTGCCCACCCCAGACCATCGACATCATACAGGCTCTCTCTCTCTCTCATTAACAAGGGAGAGAGATGTATTGCTCCTACCACAGTGAGAGGAGAGGCTAACAGCTCGCTGTTTTGACGTTACAATTTGCAATGTGGCTTATTGTGACCGCAGTGTACGCTGCTGTCTCGAGGTTCCAATCTCCCGTCATGCTTCATATGGCAAGGAATCAGGTCATCCACAGAGCCTCACGGCTGAGCCCCGAAGGGAATTGGATCTCCTGGCTCCAGAGGGAAGCAGCAACATGCTTCCAACACTGGTTATGGTCCCAAAGGTATCTTGCAGGTGTTGTACATCTTGATAGACCCAGCCAACAAAAATAATAACCCATTGGATGTCATGACAATGCCCCCTCTCACCATTGCCATTCCTTGCCCTGCATACTAAATTGTGAGGGGTTAATGCAAGCAGGCTTTTTCCACTGAGGTTGGGTGAAATGAAAACCAGACGCCATAGGATGAGGGTGAAAGGTGAAATATATAAGGGGAACCTGAGGGGGGGGGACTTCACTCGAAGATGGTGTGAGTGTCGAATCAGCTGCCAGAGGTGGGTGCAGTTTCGAATGCAACATTTAAGAGAATTTTGGCTAAGTACATGGATGGGGATTGGTATTAAGGAATATGGGAATAGGCAGAATATCAGTTTGGCATGGACTAGATGGGCCAAAGGACATCTTTCTGTGCTGTAGTGTTCTATGACTCTGTCCCATTCCTCTTATATGTAATTTGTCTCTCCCAGCTGGGAGTTGTGGGGAAGAGATGTTTAGCATGATAATGATGGCCGAATGGCCTGCTTCTGTGCTGTAGTGCTCTATGATTCTATGACGATATGTGCCAATTTTGACTGGTCTGAGCCCAGGACTCTTCAAAGACTGGTGTTGTGCCCCATTATTCACATGGATCTTCAATGCAATATCCCTCCGCTGATACATCAAAGTAATACCAAAGATAGTGCAAAATGAAAGCAGCATTCTGTAAATCATTCAGAAGATGTTTAGCTGGAGTGGTCGATCAACACACATAAAAGTTTCTGGTGAACGCAGCAGGCCAGGCAGCATCTCTAGGAAGAGGTGCAGTCGATGTTTCAGGCCGAGACCCTTCGTCAGGACTAACTGAAGTGGTTGATGTTTGGCTTGAGCTGTTCTCCGATCCTGTCAACGTTTCGTCACCATACAAAGGGACATCACCAGTGTACTGTTAATCGTGGTGTCCTCCGAATGCTTGGTCTTTATATGCTTATCAACCAGCTGATTGGATGTGAGGAGGAAATCTTGTCGCTGATTGGCTGGGTGGCGAACTTCGTGCAACGTGGTCTGGAATTTTGCCCTCATTGGCTCATAAATAGGATTGGGGTCTATATATCTGTTTACAGAATTGTTTGCTGTAAACCATGGTTCTAGGAATTCTCTTACATGACATGTGTTTGCTTGCACCGTGACCTTCACTGATGCCCAGTCAAAATTGTGCCCCTCTTGAGCTTCATGGGTAGAGGCTGGAGAGAGTTGGTCACGCCACTTAACAGCCAGTTGATGTTCATGGATCCTTGTGGATATTTTTCTCCCAGTTTGGCTGACATAATATTTGCTGCAGTCCCTGCCTGGATTTTGTAGACCGCGTTAGCCTTGTCCAATACCAGGCAAAATAAAGTCACTGGGTTCACCAGCTTCACTAATAACCTCAAAGGATGTTAATCTGCTCTCTTTACCTAGATTGGCTTCTTTGTGACCTGCCACACTATGGATGAGAGAATGTTATTGTGAGAAGACTAAGCTCATTGGAGATTAGTAAAATGAGAGGTCAGTTCATCAAAAGATGATTCTGAGAGGCTATGTCTTTTGGTTGGTGAGTTGTAAATCAGGGCCAAGGATTGACCATTGAAAAGGCTTCAAAATCTTTGGAATCGTTATCACAGAGGTCTAAAGTTGCTTAGTCATGATTGAATTCAGAGTCAGAATCAGTTTATTGTCATTGTCTTATATGACGTGAAATTTGTTGTATTGCAGCAGTAGTGCAATGCAAGACATAAAATTACTATGTCATTCGTTATGTGCCATGTCATATGACATGTGCAATCATTGTCCTTCTACGACCATGATTGTTCTTCACAAGTTTTTCTACAGACGTGGTTTGCCATTGCCTCCTTCTGGGCAGAGTCTTTACAAGACGGGTGATCCCAGACATTAACAAGGTTCTTCAGAGATTGTCTGCCTGGCATCAGTGGTCACATAACCAGGACTTGTGATATGCACCATCTGCTGATACAACCATCCACCATCTTCTCCCATGGCTTTGCATGACCCTGATTGGGGAGGGGGGGAGTGGGGGGTTGTGGATAAGCAGGTTCTACACCTTGCCCAAGGGTGACCTGCAGGCTAGAGGAGGGAAGGAGCGCCTTACACCTCCTTTGGTAGAGACATGTCTTCACCCCGCCACCCCAAAGTTGCTGAATAAATAAATTGTGCATATAAAAGGAATAATGAGCATGAGTGATTCTGAGTAACACCCATAAAATGCTGGAGGAACTCAATCGGCCAGACAACATCTAAGGAGAGGAATAATTAGTTGATATTTTGGGTCAAGACCCTTCATTGTGAATAAGTGTGTAATGTTCATGGGCTTCTGGAAATCTGATGGTGGAGGAAAAGAAGTTGTTGTTCAGGATCCTGTACCTCCTCTCTGATAGTAGTAATGAGAACAGTGCATGTCCGGGATGTAAGGATGCTGGCCTCTTGTGGCATTGCAACTTGAAGGTGTCCTTGTTGGTAGGGAGGTTGTGAATGTGATAGATGATAGAACAGTGCAGGAACAGGCCCCCTGGCCCACAATGCTGTGACGAATCAATCAAATGAGTAACCAAAAGGCCAACTAAATTAATCTCTTCTGCCTATACAATATCTATACCTTTCCATTTCCTCACATTCATGTGCCTACCTAAACGACTTGCAAATGGTGGAACTGGCTGGGTCTACAACTTTCAAGTCTAGGTCTCAAGCCGTGGGGTTACCTGTTGCAGCAGTCCAGGAAGGGAAATTCTGGCAGCGCTGTGGCATGACATCTAAGCTGAGTTGGGGACTGGCCTCTTCCATTGGTCCTGCCCTCTTAGTATTTGCTCGGTGAAAGACAAGCTGGATTCCATCTGTGCGTACGTTCACCTGCCAGCTGCTAAGAACTGCTTGTTCTTGCCGACAGCAGCCATGCACCATCAATTTACAGGACATGTCACACAGGGACTTGGGCTATATATTTATTTTTTTGTGTGACTGTGTCTTTACTGCTATCTTATATGTGCTTTGCGCTGTGCATAACTGTTGGTACAGTGTTTTGCACCTTGGACCTCGAGCAATGCTTTTCCATTTCGCAGTTTTCATGTATGGTTGAAAGATAATTAAACTTTACACAGGGAATGGCATATGCCTGGAATGCACTGTCAGAGGTGGTGGTAGAGGCAGATACATTAGGGACTGTTAAGGGACTCTTAGGTGCATGGATGAAAGGTAAATGGAAGGCTCTGGGCTGTGTAGGAGGGAAGGGTTAGATTGATTGTGGAGTTGTTTTTTTATGGGTTAGCACAACACTGCGGGCAGAAAGGTCTGTGCTGTCCTGTTCTATGTTCTTCTATGTTTTTATGAAATATGAAACCTTCTTGAATAGTAGAGCAGGATGCCGCAGGCAAATGTGAACAAATGTAAATAAGATGTTTACTCGAGAGTTACATTTCATCTCTGGAGGCACGAGGGGAACTCCTGTAGGAAGGGCAAAACTCTCAGTTATGAAACTGATCTTCTGAACTAAACTGTGCTAGTGGAGGAGTCATTTGACCTGTAACGTTGGCTGAGTGATGTAATGACAAAACCTCACACTCAATGTCAATAAAACCAAGGATCAGTTTCTCGACTTCAGGAGAGAGGAACCAAAGGTCTCTGAGCCAGTAATCATTGGTGGATCAGAGGTGGAGAGGGTCAGTAACTTGAAATTTCTGGGTGTCAGTATCTCAGAGGACCAGTCCAGGACCCATCATAATAAATATTATTGCGAAGAAAGCACAACAGTGCCTCTACTTCCTCAGGCATCTGCAGATGTTTGGCATGTCATTGAAACCTTGGCAAACGTCTATAGCTGTGTGGTGGAAAGTGCATTACAGCCTGGTATGGGAACATCAATGCCTTTGAGCAGAAAATCCTACAAAAGGTAGTGAATTCGGCCCAGTACATCACGAGTAAAACCCTCCCAAATATCTACATGAAATGTTGCCGTAGAAAAGCAGCATCCATCATCAAAGATCCTCACCACCCAGACCACCCTCTTTTCTTGCTGCTGCCATCGGGTAGAAGGTACAGGAGCTTCAGGACTCACACTACCAGGTTCAGGAACAGTTATTACCCCTCAACCTTCAGGCTCATGAATAAAAGGCGATAGCTACACTCATTTAAAGACTCTTTTATCTTGTTATTTCATGCTCATTATGTATTGCTAGTTACTTTAGATCTGCATTTGCATAGTTTGTTTATAGTTAACATTTCCTGATGTTTACAGTTTACAGTTACTCTTCTATAGGTTTGCTGAGTATGCCTGCAGAAAAAGAATCTCAGGGTTGAATGCAGTGACATGCAAGTACTGCACTCTGATAATAAATTTTACTTTGGACTTGGAACATCTCTTAGTTTATGTACTTTATGTCACACGGTTGAGGTTTTAAAAAGTTATGTTGAAATGGATCAGGAAGCAAGTCAGCTCAAGGAAGTTACTGATGGGCAATAAATGCTGGTCTGGTCGACAGCTCCTGCATTCTGTGAAAAAAAATGTACATGTATTAACAGAATGTCACATTTATGGTCTTGCAAATCAGTTCTATGACTGTGGGTTGTCTCTGCAGAATCTGAAGTCAAAGTCAAGTTTGTTGTCATATGCACAAGTAGAGGTGCACAGATACAATAAAAATCTTAAATGCTGCAGCATCAGATAACCAGGAAAACATAAACTGAGCACCATTCTTATAGGAATGTACGCTGTTAGAACAGAATATAAGTGAAATCCATTTTTCAGTGGCCATGGTGTTGCTAAACACTTGTAATTAAGTGTTGGGTGGTTCAAGAATTGAATTGGCTGAAGCGAAGTACCTGTTCTTGAATGTTGTGCTGAGGGGCTTCAGGCTTCTGTACTTCCTGTCTGATGGTTTCTCCGTTCATTTTGTGCCGTGTCTTATGACGTGGGTGATCATGGTCTATCCATGGCCATATTTGCTCTTGGCAAATTTTTCTACAGAAGTGGTTTGCCATTTCCTTCCTCTGGGCAGTGTCTTTACAAGGTGGGTGACCCCAGCCACTATCAATACTCTTCAGAGATTGTCTGCATGGTGCAGTGGTCTCACAACCAGGCTTGTGATAAGCAACAGCATCTACCCCCTGCTCCTGTGGCTACACCTTGCCCAAGGGTGACCTGCAGGCTAGCAGAGGGAAGGTGTGTCTTACACTTTCTTTGGTGGCAACGTATCTCCACCCCGCCACCCACTGTCTGATGGTAGCTTGGAGAAGATGGCATAGTAGGGAGGGGGTCTTTGATCATGGTTGTTGCCTTTTAATACTACTACCTATAAATTTATAGTGCTATCATGTTTGCTGTTGTGTGCTGGGGCAGCAGGCTGAGGGTAGCAGACACCATCAGGATCAACAAACTCATTTGTAAGGCCGGTGATGTTGTGGGGATGGAACTGGACTCTCTGATGGTGGTGTCTGAGAAGAGGACGCTGTCCAAGTTGCATGCCATCTTGGACAATGTCTCCCATCCACTACATAATGTACTGGGTGGGCACAGGAGTACATTCAGCCAGAGACTCATTCCACCGAGATGCAACACAGAGCATCATAGGAAGTCATTCCTGCCTGTGGCCACCAAACTTTACAACTCCTCCCTTGGAGGGTCAGACACCCTGAAACGATAGGCTGGTCCTGGACTTATTTCCTGGTGTAATTTACATATTACTATTTAATTATTTATGGTTTTATTACTATTTAATTATTTATGGTGCAACTGTAACGAAAACCAATTTCCCCCAGGATCAATAAAGTATCACTATGACTATGACTATGACTAAATATTACTGATGTATCCATGTTGTATCGGGCTAAGTCAATTACTCCCTGCAGCTTCTTAGGTTAGTATAGCTATTGGATTATTACTGTCACAGGTACCAAGATACAGTGCTTGTCTTGCATTCTGTCTGTATACAGATCAAATCATTACACAGTGCATTGAGCTAGAATAAGGTAAAACAATAACAATACAGAATAAAGTGTAAAAGCTAACAAAAAATTCAGTGCAGGTAAATGATAAAGTGCGAGATAATATTGACATAGATTGTGAGGTGGAGAGCCCAGCTTATTGTACGAGAGATCCATTCAGGAATCTGACAACACTAGGATAGAAGCTGTCTTTCAGTCCAATGGTATGGGCTTTTAAATCTTCTGCTTGAGGTGAGAAGAGAAAAGAGACAGGAGATTGGTTTCTGTGATGCACTGAGCTGTGTCCACCACTCTTGCCATCACCTGTGGGGTAGCAGCCATACCAAGCTGTTATGCATCTATACAGAATGCTCCCTACAGTGCATTGATAGAATTGGTAAAAGTTGATGGGGACAGGCCGAATTTCTTTAGCTTCCTGAGGAAGTAGAGGAGTTGGTGAGCATTCTTGGCTATGACCTCAACGTAGCTGGACTGGAACCGGCTATTGGTGATGGTCACTTGTGGAAACTTGAAGCTCGCAACCAACATTGCTGCACATACGAATTGTCATACAAGACCATGATTGCAACTGGTCAGGACACTTTCAACAGGACTTCAGTGGAAATTTGTCATTGACAACCGAAACCTCCTGAGAAGGTAAAGACACTGGCACACCTTTCTTGTGATTGCATCTATTTGCCGGGCCCAGGACGGCTCATCTGGTAGGTTAACTCCCAGAAATTTGGAGCTGTTAACTTTCTCCACTGTTGACCCTGCCCCTTCCAAGTAGATTGATCCATGTTCACATGTTTGCACCACTTCCCCTTCAGAAGTCAACAATCAGCTCTTTAGTTTGACCGACATTGAGTGCGAGGTTGTTGTTGTGGCACCACGGTATCAAATATCCTATCACGGTCCTGTACTCTGACTGTTCTCCACTTGTGATTCGTTCAGCAACAGTGAAGCCAGGAGGGAATTTATATACACATTTAAATATAATATGAATCTGTGTGTACGCAGATATTACACATACACACATAAATTCATATACTGTATATATAATTTGTTAATTAATTTTCTAGTAGCTGCAGAATTAAAATATACTTATTTAGAGATACAGTACAGTGCAAGAATCGTAGACATATGTAAAACGAAGATGCTTTCAAAAATAAGGAAATGAAACATTTCTAAATATCCAAAAAATTACTATAAAGTGCAGTAAACAGTAAAAACCTGAATCAAGTCAATATTTCGTGTGCTCACCCTTTGCCTTTAAAACTGCATCAATTCCCTTAGTTACACCATGCAGTTTTATAAGAAAATTGGTTGGTAGGTTGTTCCAAGCATCCATACACAGTTTCTGTACGGTTCTGTATTCTTTGGCTGTCTTGCTTGCTTCTTTCTTTCCAGCTAATGCCAGACAGCCTCGATGACATTGAGATCAGAGCTCTGTGGAAGCCATTTAAAAAATCGAGTGTCCCTAAGACTTTAGAACAGTACTGAATAGCATGGTAATAGGATCTTCTGGCCCAATGAACCAGCACCACCCAATTACACACATGTGACCAATTAACCTACTAATCCATAGGTCTTTGGAACATGGGAGGAAACTACATGGTGTTGGGGAGAATGTACAAACACATTGCAGACAACGGCTGGATTTGAACCTGGGTCGCTGGCATATGCAGTCAACATCTTGAATAAATGTAACTGGGTGACTGTTGAAACTTATTCAGTATTGTTAAAAGTGTACTTAGGCATCCATCCAGGTAATGCTAGAATAGTTGTCTGTGCCTTTAAGTGGGAACGGTGATGTCATTATGCACATGTGGGATAGTTGGGAGACCATTTTGTTTTCTGCTGAAGACGCTGGTGGGGCGTTGGAATCGAGTTCCTCCCAGAGACACGGGGCATGGTGAGGAAAGATTTTCAGTAGTGAAAATCATCGACGCTGGATCGCGTGGCTTGTGCAAAGTTCCTTACCAGCCAAGTAGGATTGCCACTACCGTATTAGTTCTGTATCAGTTTGGTGTGATTTGATTTATGTATTTTTATACAACATACGCAATCTGCCACTACGCAAGGGTGTGGATTGAAAGTTAAACTGAGATTGTAACGGCAAGAACTGGTTGTAAATTCGTTCATTTTGTCTTGCAACCCTCTTCTGGCACTTAAGCATCTAAAACAGGGAACTGCGGGCTGTGAAACCATCGCGTTTGCAGCAACCCCTTCTGCAGGCTTGTGAAAACTTTAAAGACTTGAGCTTTCACTATGTCACGCTCAGAGGACACACCAGTTGAACTTGACTCGAATGAACAAATTAGGGAATTGCGTAGTAGGTATGATGAAGCCATAGCAACCATAGATAAATTAAGCAAAAAGTCCTGTGTATATGTCCCAAGGGAAAGACACATTGTTCCAATTACGGGGGATGTTGAGAAAAATGGGAGGCCTGTTAATGACTTTATTGAAAAAGTACAATGTGCACTTCATAGTAGAGATCAGTCTGACCAGGATCAGTATGACGTTGTTATGTCCCTGCTCAGGGGTTGCAGCCTTAGAGGAAGCACGTATGTGCAGTGATGCTGAGGAAGACCGGGCTGATGACTTTTTCACCTATCTCAGGGAAGCTTTTAGAGACAAGCGTAGTGTACCCCTGTTGTGGCATAGCTTCTACAGTCGCAAACAGTGTGAGGGTGAAGATGTAAGAGAGTTTTCACATGCCCTAGTCCAAACTCTTAACTTGATACTGAAGCACTCCCCTGATGCCGTGACCAATGAGAGGGTGGTGCTAAGAGATCAACTTATAGAGGGGATCAGGGATCCTTCCCTCAGAAGGGAGCTCCACAGATTCGTGCGGGTCCACCCTGAGTCCTCAGTGATAGAAGTGAGAGAGGAGGCTCGACTGTGGCTTGTAGAAGAGCCCCTGGGAAATACAAGCTCTGGAAAGTCAAAGTGTAGCAATAGGCAGGCACAGTGCTCGATTCTTAAAGCTCGGGAATCTGAGTCTGTCACACTAGGTGACATCCTTAAAGTGGTCGCAGAGCAGGGCAAAGCCCTCTGTGAATTGACTCCAGCAGTGAAAGATCTCACTGTACAGAGGGATTTTACATGTGCTACTAGCGGCAGACGTAATTTACAGCCTAGGTTCACAGAAGATGGGCAATCAATATGTTTCAAGTGTAAGGTGGGAGGGCATTTGGCCAAGAATTGCCCACAGAAGCAGGGTGCAAGGGAAGTGGAGCCTGCATCCTCCAGCCCTAAAGAGGATGGGAATCGGGCAGTTTGGCGGATAATGTACAGCTATCCCGTGACCAGTTGCTGCAACGTGCCATAGGAACATGTCCAGTTGTTGAGCTTGAAATATCAAGTGTCACTGTCCATTGTCTGTTGGACACCAGAAGTCAAGTAAGCACCCTGACCGATCAGTTCTTTTGAGATCACTTGAATGGGGAGGATGAGGATATGTTGTCCACTGTTGGCTGGCTTAGGCTAACAGCTGCAAATGGTCTTGATATTCCTCACCTTGGGTATCTAGAGCTAGAGGTTCAAGCAATGGGCATGAAGATACCAAACTGTGGCTTTCTCGTAGTCAGGGATCCTGTTAGCACCGAACCACTTATCCCATGTAGGC
Organism: Mobula hypostoma; assembly: GCF_963921235.1. Lineage (NCBI taxonomy): Eukaryota > Metazoa > Chordata > Chondrichthyes > Myliobatiformes > Myliobatidae > Mobula > Mobula hypostoma. The sequence continues at coordinate 12,192,397 of NC_086107.1, forward strand.
ATGAACATTATCTGCCAGTGTAGGCAACTTGTCTACGCAGAGTTTGATACCGCCCTAGAAAGGAAGCTGGATTCTGCTCGGAGAGATGTTTTCCAGAAAGTGCAGATGCACTCTACCGAAAAGAAAGCAGTAGTCCGAGAATTGGGAAACGTTACTGAGCACATACCTGCTGGATCTGTAGTCACCATTTCGGCTAGGAAGGCCACTGGCGATGCTGGTAGTGAGCATAAAATGTTACTCGAGCCACTTAACACCCCTTTACCAGGAGGTATTGTAGTCATTCCGATGCTCATTAACTCTGGTGATCGTATAGTGCCAGTACAGATTTTAAACCTCTCTCGAGAGGATGTTAAGGCTCACACCTAGGACCCGGCTGGGTATCCTGTCAAAGGTGGAGTGCATGGATGGTGATCAACAATGTGCAGTAAGATTTCAGCGGATCTCAGCTGGCATTGATCACGTGACGGTGGGTGTAAAGGAGGAGTGTAGTCATCCCAAGTTAAAGTCAATTCTAGACAAGCTGGACACTGGGGGTAGTGAAGGACAACAAGCTCATCTAAGATCTTTACTGATTAAGTACCTGGATATCTTTGCAGTTGAAGAGGAAGACCTTGGGTACACTGACAAGGTCAAGCACGAAATTCAGTTAATTGATGACGAGCCTGTTTCACAGCCATACCGTTGTGTTCTGCCGAATCAGTACAATGAAGTGAAAGAACACATCTCAAAGTTGTTGAAGAAAGGTGTGATTCAGGAGAGCAATAGTGCGTATGCCTCACCTGTGGTGTTGGTCCGGAAGGCAGATAGTAGCATAAGACTGTGTGTAGATTATCGGAGACTGAATCTCAAGACCAGAAAGGACGCGTTCCTGCTCCCACGTATTGATGAGAGTTTTGATGCCCTGCAGGGAGTGTAGTTTTCCCCAAAAATAGACCTTGCGAGTGGTTACCACCAAGTGGCGGTAGAGGAGCGTGATAGGCATAAGACTGCTTTTTCGACCCCATTTGGTCTGTATGAATACCTTCGCATGCCTTTTGGGGTCTGCAATGGGCTGGTGACTTTTCAAGAGCTCATGCAGGCAACCATGAACAACTTAGCCTTCCAAATCATGCTTGTGTACTTGGATGATATTCTGGTGTATTCACAGACTTTCCAGGAACACCTGGAGAGGCTCGACACTGCGCTTAAGTGCCTCCAGGAGACTGGTCTGAAGGTAAAATTGGAGAAGTGTCATTTTCTGCAGTCAGAGATCAAGTTCGTAGGACACCAGATATCAGCCAAGGGGATAGGCACCGATCCTGAGAAGTTCTCAGCTGTTCAGCAGTGGCCAGTACCCTCGACAGTTAAGGACTTAAGATCGTTTCTTGGCTTTTGCAGTTATTATTGACGATTCATTCAGGGGTTCTCAAAGGTTGCAGGTCCACTGCATGATGTAGTGAATTTGTGTACTAATGGAGGGAGTCCCAGCAGAACAAACCGGCTGTTACAACAGTCTTGGACAGAAGACTGTCAAACTGCCTTTGACTTGCTCAAAGAGAAACTGACCAGTTCCCCCATCCTTGGCTTTGCCGATTTCTCCCATCCCTCTATAGTGGAGACTGATGCCAGCAATCATGGGCTAGGAGCTGTGTTATACCAACAGCAGGGAGGGGGAAAGAGCGTTATTGTATATGCAAGCCGGCGATTAAGGAATGCCAAAAAGAATGATAGGAATTATAGCAGCATGAAATTGGAGCTGCTTGCACTTAAGTGGGCTGTAGTAGAGAAGTTTCGTGGATACTTGTTGGGTTCCAAATTCACTGTAATCACTGACAATAACTCCCTATCCCACTTGAAAACTGCCAAGTTGGGAGCAGTGGAGCAAAGATGGATCTCACAGCTGTCAGTGTTTGACTTTGATGTCCAGTATCGTCCGGGTCGGAGCAATACCATGGCTGATGCGCTCTCTAGGCAGCCATTTGCGGGGGAGCCTGAGCCTGTCTCAGAGGATGTGGAGTTTGATGGGTCTGTGGTGATCTGTAGTTTGATCAATCGTGGCACTGCCCTTGACCCGGCACTGGTTACCGCTGGTTTTAACAGCTGTAGGGTTAAGCAGATCCGAGCCTGGGAAGCTGGTACTAGTGATGTAAATGGTCCGATAGAAGGGAACACTCCAGCCCTCCCAGTTTATTCTAATGGGGACTTGTGTACTTTTCAGCAGCAAGACCCTGTGTTGAGTGTCCAAAGGGACTTATGGGGTCAGAAAAGAAAGCTGAGTGGCCAGGAGTGTAAAACTCTGCCTAAACCTGTTTTGTCTCTGTTAAGGCACTGGGACAGTATCAGGGAGCGTAACGGGTTACTGTATAGGGTAGTTGAGGATGAGAAGCTTGGGGAGTGTTACCAGCTTCTGGTACCTAACAGCTTGAGGAGCAAAGTGTTAGAGTATGTACGTGACTCTATGGGCCATCAAGGCATAGAACGTACTCTGCAATTGTTGAGAAGCCGATGTTTTTGGGTGGGCATACATGAGGATGTGGCACGGTGGATCAAAAATTGTCCACGTTGTGTGCTAACTAAGATGGCGCAGCCTAGGATCCGTCCCCCCCATGAAATCATTTCTGGCTTCTAGGCCACTTGAAGTTGTAGTGGTAGATTTCATCGTTTTGGAGCTGGCAACTGATGGGTGTGAGAGTGTCTTAGTGGTCACGGACGTTTTCACTAAGTTCACCCAAGCATTTCCGACTCCGGATCAAAAGGTGGATACCACAGCAAGGGTGCTCTTGAGGGAATGGTTCATGAAGTACGGTGTCCCTGAGAGATTGCATTCTGACCAGGGCCGTAACTTCGAAAGTGAGGTCACAGCGGAGCTCTGCAAACTATACCGGGTAAAGAAAAGCCGTACCACACCTCATCATCCTACTGGAAACGCGCAGTGCGAGCGTTTCAACAGGACGATGCGTGATTTGTTGCGTACGTTGCCTCCAGAAAAGAAGCGCAGATGGCCGGAACATCTACCTGAGTTGGTGTATGTACATAATGCGACACCTCACGCAACCACCGGGTAATCACCTTACTGTCTGTTATTTGGGGTAGATCCCCACTTGCCCGTGGATGCTGTGCTGGGGCAAGAACAGACAGTGGACCAGAAACATGACTGGCTAGCTGTACACCAGAGCCGACTGAGGGATGCGCATGCCAGAGCAAAAGAATACTCTGAACAGAAGACGGCAGAACGCATTGCCTGGCAGGGGGACAAAGTGTACTGTCCCAAAGTTGATGTGGATGCGCTGGTTTACTTGAGGAACAGACCATTAGGCCGTAATAAGATCCAGGATGCTTGGAACTCAACTGTCTACAGGGTGGTAGAAGTACTGGGCAACACATACACTGTGGAAGCTTGGGAGGGTGGGCCTAGCAAGAGGGTGAACAGGGTAGACATCAGGCCCTGTGAGAACCATCCCACTCCAGCTACCCGAAGGAGACTGCAAACTCCAGTAACTCAGGCCAGCTCACCCCTGGGGCATGAATCAGATTCTGAGGATTCAGAAAATGGTGTGATAGTGGTAGAAGACATGTCAGAACAGGGGGTACAGAGTCTTGACCCTAGCCTACATAGCATATCTTCCGAAAATATGACACCTTCTGGAACTGGGACGGGGGAGCCGGCGACTGCTAATGCAGGGGCAGAGGTCGGTAGCCCTCTTGTAGCAGCACCCCACAGGAGTAAACAAGTAAATGCTGGACAGCATCCTAACCCACATCGCGAACCAAGGCCAGTCCTTGATGAGGTCTCCGTAAGTCCGGCAGCAGTGTCTGAGATACTGGCTAGTCTCAGTTCAGTTCTCTTTAGAGAAGCAGTTAAGGAGGTTAAAAGTACGCTTGTAGTGAGTGAGTAATCGAGGATGATTACTTGAATGCAGGGGAGAATGTAACCGGGTGACTGTCAAATCTTATTCAGTATTGTTAAAAGTGTACTTGGGCATCCATCTGGCTAATGCTAGAATAGTTGTCTGTGCCTTTAAGTGGGGACGGTGATGTCATTACGCACGCGTGGGATAGTGGGGAGACCATTTTGTTCTCTGCTGAAGACGCTGGTGGGGCATTGGAATCGAGTTCCTCCCAGAGACACGGGGCATGGTGAGGAAAGATTTTCAGGAGTGAAAATCATCGACGCTGGATCGCGTGGCTTGTACAAAGTTCCTTACCAGCCAAGTAGGATTGCAACTGCCATATGAGTTCTGTATTAGTCTGGTGCGGTTTGCTTTATGTATTTTTATACTGCATACGCAATCTGCCATTACACAAGGGTGTGGATCGAAAGTTAAACTGAGATTGCATCGGCAAGAACTGGTTGTAAGTTCGTTCGTCTTGTTTTGTGACCCTCCTCTGGCACTTAAACATCTAAAACAGATAAAGGAATTAAAACCCGAAAAAGTCTTTGTTGTCCTGAGCGTGTACTTTTCTCCAGGCTACATAAATAACCTAGTTTATGTTAGTTCTCTTTGGCGTTTAGTTACTTGGTTTGTTTGCAGAGATGTATTTTATCCAGTGCAGAAAATGCATTTTTGTATTTAGTCTCATTTCCTTTGAATTTAATTCCATTCTGAACGTTGTTTTCTTGTTCGCAAACACGAGGAATTCTGCAGATGCTGGAAATTCAAGCAACACACATCAAAGTTGCTTGTGAACTCAGCAGGCCAGGCAGCATCTCTAGGAAGGGGTACAGTCGACGCTTCAGGCCGAGAAGGGGCAAAGGCAGGTTGCTGGTTCATGAAAACCAGTCGCTTCCTGCAGATGGGTCTCATCAGCTATGGTTTGAGAAGGACAATTCCTATCTCAAACCTTCACTGCCTTGCAGCCCTACTCACTCATGAGGAAGGCTTCGGGAGTAAACCCTGAGGAAAAATCTGGAGCTGGATCCCTAAGGCACTTTTACTTTGAGTTCAACACTGACTGGATATCCTGCAGCACCGCTGGTGCCAAATTGTATCAGTCTCTGGCATTCCCTTTGATGCATCAGCTGGGTGGAGAGGGAGAGTCTGCTACATGGGCAACAGATTGCTCTCCAGGTTGTACTACCCTGGCTTGTGTATCACGTGGACATCGGGAATGCAACGTCCATGGTCGACCCCCCCACCAACAGAAGGCCTCCTCCTTCTCGGAATCCTCCTTTATCTCCACAATAAGAAGATAATCATTTCTATAGGCCTGGAGTTTTTGTGAGGCAACACTTCACCTGCGAATCTACTGGAGTTACCTGTTGTGTCCGGTGCTCCTGATGAGGCCTCCTCTACATTGGTGAAACCTGATGTAAATTGCGGGACCGCTTTGTCGAGCACTTCTGCTCCCTCCACCAACAGCGAAACCCTTCAGCGGCCCAACATTTTAATTCCCATTCCCATTCCCATTCCCGTTCCAGCATTTCTGTCCATGGCCGCCTCCTGTGCCATGATGAGGCCACCCTCAGGGTGGAGGAGCAACACCTTATATTCTGCCTGGGTATATTCCAATCTGATAGCATGAATGTCGATTTCTCCTTCCGGTAAATAATGTTTTCCCTCTTCCTCCCCTCTTCTTCCATTCCCCATTGTGGCCTGTTACATCTTCTCAACTGCCTATCACTTTCCCCTGGGTCCCCTCCATCTTCCATTTCTCATATGGTCCACTCTCCTCTCCTATCAGATTCCTTCTTATCCAGCCCTTTACCTTTCCCACCCACCTGGCTTCACCGTTCAGTTTCTAGCTATCCTCCTTCCCCTCACCAACTTTTTATTCTGGTGACTTCCCCCTTCTTTGTATCTAATAAAGGTGGTCACTGAATGTATATTTATGGTCTTCTGCTGCTGTAGCCCATCCACTTCAAGATTCAACATGTGAGTCCAGAGATGCTCTTCTCTATAATGCATGGTTATTTGGGTTACTGTCACCTTCCTGGCAGCTGAACCAGTCTGGCCATTCTCTTCTGACCTCTTTCATTAACAAGGCATTTTGCCCACAGGACAGCCACTCACTGAATCTTTATTTGTTATTTTTTTTGCACCATTCTCTGTAAACTCTAGAGACTGGTATGTGTGAAAATCCCAGAAGATCAGCAGTTTCTGAGATACTCAAGCCACCTCATCTGGCACCAACAATCATTCCACGGTCAAAGGCACTGGGATCATATTTCTTCCCCCATTTTGATGCTTGCTCTGAACAACAACTGAACCTTTGCCACATGATTGGCTGATTAGATGTTTGCATTAATGAGCAGGTATATGAATGTACCCAATAAAGTGGCCACTGAGTGTATTAAGTTACAAAATAAATAAATAGTGCGAAAGATGAATAACAAAGCAGCGTTCAGGAGTTCCTGGTCTTTTCAGAACTCTGATGGCAGAAAGGAATGAACTGTTCCTAAAACACTGAGGTTCCTGTACTTCCTCCCCAAGTGTAATAATGTGGAGAACATGTCCCAGGTGGTGAGGGCCTGTATTGACGGATCCCACCTTCTTGAGGCACTGCTTCTTGAAGATGCCTTTGATTCCAAAGAGGGCTGTGCCCATGAAAGAGCTGCTGAATCTAAAACCCTCTCAGTGCTTTGTGATTCTGAACATCTGAGTCTGCATATCAGACTCCATATGCAACCAGTCAGAATTCTCTCCACTTTGTATCTATAGAAATTTGCAAGAATTGTTGGTGACATGCTGAATTTCCTCAGATTCCTCAAGAAGTAGAGTAACTAATGTGCATTCTTTCTGAATGCATCAATGTGTTGGGCCTGGGGGTCTTCTGTGATGTTGATGTCAAGGGACTCGAAGCTGCTCGCTCTTTCCACTGCTGGTCCCTCGATGAGGACTGGCTTGTGTTTTCCCAGTTTCCTTTTCCTGATGGTGTGTTCCCATTCACCATCACCCTGCTTGAGGGGTAATGTTATCTGGTTAGTTGTAGAACTTTGGCATTGTGTCTCAGAAGTACGGAGTATTAACTTTTCTGTTTTAACCAATCAAAACTGAAAACATCTCCAAAAGCTTTCATGAAAATAATTCTTTTTTTATTGCCCCTTTCATCTGGGAATAAAAGGCCAACTGTGCAGAATTTACATTTCATTTTCCTTCAGAATGTTTCTACAGACATACCAACATTTTTCCATGTGTTGGACATGCTGGTCAGTAGTGTGTACTGTCAAAGAGTGAGGGGGGATGTCAGTTGTAGAAACAAAGATATTCATGGTAGCACGAAAAGAAAGTGAAGGTTTTGCATGGGCTTTCAGTCTGAGGGATTGTTCTCCCATGATTCTGTCGCGCCAGACACTTTGTAAATGGTTTCCAATGTCTAATAGCCATCAGCCTTGGTGAAGAGAAATCAGTGAGGCACTGTGACTGACAGGTTCTGTTTTATCAGTGAGACCATGCTGCTCGCAAACAAACACATACACACAACTGTGGCTGTTTACTTCGACAGATTTAACCGGGCAACTACTGTCTGGATGACGGGTGATTTGATGGAGATGTACAAGCTGATAAGAGGCGTAAACTGAGTGGCCATTGCAATAGGCACCTCCCGTATGTTCCTGATCTTCTGCTGCTGTCACCCATTCAGTGTGTTGTCAGTTCAGAGGACCTCTATTTAATTATTTATTTATTGAGATACAAGCGGAATAGGTCTTTCCAGCTGTTCAAGCTGCGCTGCCCAGCAAATCCCAACTTAATCTTAACCTAATCACGGGACAATTTACAATGACCAATTAACCTACAGCCAGTACTTCTTTCGACTGTGGCAGGAAACTGGAGCACCTAGAGGAAACCTATTTGGTCACAGGGAGAATGTACAAACTCCTTACAGGCAGTGGTGGGAATTGAATGCAGGTCGCTGGAACTGTAAAGCGCTGTGCTAACCGCTATGCTACCGTGCCACGTGATCATTGGAGTTACTGTCACTTTCCTATCAGCTTGAAAAGTCTGGCCATTCCCCTCTGACCTCTGTCATTAACAAGGCGTTTTTGCCCACAGAGCTAACAGAACTGCTGTTCACTAGACTTTTCTTTGTTTTTCACACCATTCTCTGTAAACTCGAGAGACCGTTGTGCATGAAAATCTCAAGAGATCAGCAGTTTCTCAGATACTGAGATCACCCTGTCTGGCACAAACAGACATTCTACGGCCAAAGTCACTTAGATCGCATCTCTTCTCTATTCTGGTGTTTGGTCTGAACAACCTCCAGACCATGTCTACATACTTTTATACATTGAGTTTCTGCCATATGATTGCCTGATTGGATATTTGCATCAACGAGCATATGTACCTAATAAGTGGCCACTGAGTGGATAGCCAAAGACTTGTACCCAGGGAGGAAATAGCTAATACCAGAGGTGTAATTTTAAGGTGATTAGAAGAAAATATAAGACATCAGAGGTAAGTTTTTTACATAGAGGGTAGCGGGTGCATGGAACGCCTTGCAAGGGGTGGTGGTAGAGTAGGCTAAAGGGTTAGCAAAAATCATGGACTGAAGGGCCTGTGCTATGCTGTATTGTTCTATGTTCTATATTCTATATTGGCTATTGTCAAGAAGGAATCTGTGCCACTCACAAAATAGTTCTTGCTTCTGTACTATTTTGGTTCTCCTTGCTATTAACTCTCGATATCATATGGTATTCGGGTGAGAGATACCTGACTGATATCTTGATCAACTTTCTCATCTCTCTGTTTTCAGAGTATGGGTTAAGCCATTTTTCCCCTGACACATTGACACAGTCAGTCGAAGATTATTTCATACCTCTGAAGGTCTGGGTGACCTGGAGTATGGCTGGTGTGTGACAGACTCTGGATATACGTGAGCTCTGCAGTTAACCCAACCCTCCCTCAGATAGGTCAGCTAGGATAGGAAGCAATATCATGGGAAATTGACCAATGCGTGTATCTGAGACATAAATGTTAAATTGTTTTATTCAGCCATCTGATTCAAAAATTGCTGTGTAAGGGACAAATGATAACTGAACCCAAGAGACTCAAAATGTAATTTGAGCGTAGCAAATTTAATGTGATGTTTTCAGTGCTTGGTTATGATGAAGTACATGTCCAAACCTATCCTCGGCAGACAGAAGTGCAAGATTGTTTGTCTGACTCATATTTGCAGCTGTGTGATAGATGTGCGGGCCTGTTCCCAGGGACAAACCCAGAGACTGTCATCAATTGCTACCGGGGGACCGTCAGCTCGGTGAAAGACATCCTTCAGTCTGCTGGAAACGTGTCGGTCTGCCAGCACATTGAGATGTCCGCGGAGGAGTCCTCGATTATTGTAGTAGTGTACCACCCCAAAGGGCCACATGAGTGGCGGCAGTGCTATTAGTTTTAGGAAATGTAATAGAATGCTACTTGGTGCATTGCCTATGAATATAGCAATAAGGCATTGCATGGTTTATTCTAGTAAATAATTTTTAACAATATGAATAAAGTTTATTTTAGTTAAATAAAAGACCCATCTTCCTATACCCGGATTTAAAATTTACTGGTGTCAGTTACAATCTGCAGAAATGCCTTCATTGACAGAACAGTGACATTTGTCTGTAGCACCTAGTTTAATAGTATAGCCTAACAGTTCTGCCTTATGACCGAACAAACCGGAAGATCAGGTTTACTTGTGCCTTTACTGCTAATTTACATGGGGAAAGTAATCTGATATTGACTCGCATTTTTAATTTGGTTGGATATTGGAAACCACTTACAAATTCTCTGAGCTACAATTTGCATTTATTCAGCTCCTCTCCTGCGGGAAAGTATTCCAGGGCATATCAGGGAAATGGTAAGTGTTTCAAACACTTGCTGATTTTATTTCAGATTTTTCAGCATCTGCAGAGTTTTGCTTCTTGACTCAAGTGAGGGCGGGTACCCTTAAAGCTGGACTTGAAGTAGAACTTCAGCTGGAAAGACTACTTTTAATTTGAGGGGAAAGCATGGAGTGTTCTTTTTTGGAACTGGTTTAATATAGTGGTCCAAACTCTGAACAGAATTCACTGGAGTAAATAAAGAGAGTCTGAGCTGTCTGTTAAATGAGAGTGTGAAGCATTGAATAAACTTATAAAGAGTAGGTGGTTAAATTCTCTATTACTGGAGATGGTAATTTGTCTCCTTTATGGTCTGTATGTTACTTGCCCTTACCAGATATTCAGAACATGCTCTCTTCTCTTTACTACCATCAGGAGTCTGAAGACACATACTCAATGTTTTAGGAACAGCTTCTTCATCTCCACTATCAGATTTACAACACCATTTCATGATGCTCAAATTCTCTCTTTGCACTGCCTATTTATTTTTTATATTTCTTATTGTAACTTATAGCATTTTTTCCACAATAATTTACTTATACTATATATTTACTTACAGCACAGTGCAATATACCTCTGCTGCAAAACAACATATTTCATGACCTAATGTATCAGGTTAATGAAATAAATCTGCTTCTGATTCTGAATGGTTAGGTCTGCTGTGTGCAGACTGGGCAGATTCATTTGCTGAGGAGATGAGAAAGGCACTGACAGTCATCAGTGAAACACACACAATCCGAATTTATGGAATGTTATTGATGAAACAAGTGATGAAAATTGGCTAGAGCATAGTGCCTTGAGAACCCCCCCCCCCCCACCAGTGTTGTCTGGGACTGTACTGGCAGATCTTCTCCGGCTCTAAGGCGGGGCCATTGTGGACTGTCTCTGGATTTGTTGGAGGCAGAGCAATGAGCTGGAGGGAGGTGTCGGAAGGCAGTGCTGTGATTTGAGTTGTTAATGGCTATAGAGTGCATGAACTAGACGAGCAGGGAGAACAGCACCAGTCACGGTCACGTTCAGCTTAGATTATTGGGTTGAAGTGTCTAATAGCAGAGGTGAGTGGGGGTAATGTGGAGAGCAGTTTAACTGGCTGCATAGAAGTAAGCTTCAGAGAGTTACAAAATCAGCCAGCTTCATCAAAGGCACTGGCCTCCACAGTATCCAGGACATCTCCAAGAACTGATGCCTCAAAAAGGTAGCATTCATTATTAAGGTCCCCATCACCCAACTCATGCCCCCTTCTCATTGCTACCGTCAAGAAAGAGGTAGAGGAGCCTGCAGGCACACACTCAGTTATTCAGGAGCAGCTTCTTCCCCTCTGCCATCAGATTTCTGAATGGAGACTGAACCCATGAAAACCACCTCATTACTTTTCTATTTCTATTTTTGCACTACTTATTTAACAATTATTTAACAGTAATTCACTTCTTTCTCTATTGTTATGTATTGCAATGTACTGCTGCCGCAAAGACAACGAATGGTAACATTTGCCAGTGATATTAAACCTGATTCTGATTAATTTCAAAGGAGATGTGACGACTGGTGTTTTACACAGAGAGTGGTGGGTGCCTGCAATGTGCTGCCTGGGGTGTGGTAGAGGCAGAAACATTAGGGACTTGTAATTGATGTTGGAACGTGATGGAAATGGGGAGATATGAAGATTGTGTAGGCAAAAGAGATCAGATTAACTTGACATTTTACTACTAATTTCATTGGTATGGCAACACAGTGTGGCTGGAGGGCTTGCTCCCGTGCTCTGTTGGTCTAAGTTCCATTTCCAGCCTCATGCTGTGCTGGAGGAGGATGATCAGAGAGGTTAAGGGAAGTTGGACGTGGAACTGGTAGGTGATAATTTGGTTATGGAATGGCCCAACAAGGAAGCGGGTCCCTTAGTGTTTTGTCACCATGCTGATCATCACACTCCCATTTACAGGCACATGGTCTACAACCTTCTTTCCCTTGCTCACCTCAGACAGAAACTTCCTAAATGTTGTGAAATTCCCTGCCTCTGCTATGCTCAGAGACAATGGCTTCCAAAGGCTCTGCCACCCCATCAAGGTAGTGTGTTCCAGTGTTAATACCACACCCTCTGACAGTTCCAATGCCTCTGTCACCCACTTAGACAGTGTGTTCCAGTGTCTCCACTCCACAGATAATGTGTCAGTGTCCCCACTCCTTCAGACAATGTTTCAGTGTTGCTAACCCATCAGACAGTGTGTTCCAGTGTCCCTACCCCATCAGACAGTGTGTTCCAGTGTCTCCACCCCATCAGTGTGTTCCAGTGTCCCCACCCCATCAGAGAGTGTGTACCAGTGTCTCCACCCCATCAGACAGTGTTCCAGTGTCTCCACCCCATCAGAGAGTGTGTTCCAGAGTCCCCACCCATCAGACAGTGTATTCCAGTGTCCCTACCCCATCAGAGAGTGTGTACCAGTGTCTTCACCCCATCAGACAGTTCCAGTGTCTCCACCCCATCAGAGAGTGTGTACCAGTGTCTCCACCCCATCAGACAGTGTTCCAGTGTCTCCACCCCGTCAGAGAGTGTGTTCCAGAGTCCCCACCCATCAGACAGTGTATTCCAGTGCCCCCACCCATCAGACAGTGTATTCCAGTGTCTCCACCCCATCAGAGAGAGTGTTCCAGTGTCTCTATCCCATCAGACAGTGTATTCCAGTGTCTACATGCCATTGGTGTGTTCCAGTGTCCCCACCCCATAAGACAGTGTGTCCCAGTGTCCCCACCCCATCAGACAGTGTGTTCCAGTGTCTCCACCCCATCGGACAGTGTGTTCCTGTGTCTCCACCCCATCGGACAGTGTGTTCCAGTGTCCCCACCCCATCGGACAGTGTGTTCCAGTGTCCCCACCCCATCAGAGAGTGTTCCAGTGTCCCCACCCATCAGACAGTGTATTCCAGTGTCTCCACCCCATCAGAGAGAGTGTTCCAGTGTCTCTATCCCATCAGACAGTGTGTTCCAGTGTCTACATGCCATTGGTGTGTTCCAGTGTCCCCACCCCTTCAGGCACAATGTTCCAGTATCATCACCCCTTCAGATAGTTTACCAGTGTCTCCAACCCCCAGGCATGCTTTTCCATGGTCTTTATCACCCCCCCAGCCAGTGTGCTCTGGAATAAGCTGAAATGCTTGTAGAGGAATGGAACTTGGAGATGTGGCAGATGCTGGTGATTTGAGCAGTTGAGCAGAGGGTTATTGAAGGTATTTGGACCCACTTCTAGGGAGAGAGAGAGTAGATATAGTGCAGGAGTGATCTGTAGAAGATTTACGAGGGATATCCAACAAGGAGCCATCGAGGGTGGTTAATCTGAAGATCAGTAGAGGTCAGTTCTAGATTCAAGGTTGTTTATTCAGCACTGGAGCGTAAAGGAGAATGCAGTGATTCTCGCTCTGGACCTGATGCAGCATAAAAAAACATAATAAGCATAAAGAATACAATAAAAGAGAACAAAAAATAGTCTCTATAAATAACATGATTGAAGTCTCCTCCAATTGCTTGTTTTGTAGATAGTGTTGATGCTGTAAAGCTCTCCCAGTGCCCTCTGGGATGGCTGGGGGTGGGGGGGTGATATGGACAGCACTGATGAACACATCAGTAAACTCCCTAAGTAGACAATGTGGCCTTTGGTTAAAACTGGGTCATCAGTCAATCAACAGAGATCAAAAGAATAGGGTAGGGAAATCAATTAAAGCACAGTCAAATCCCACTGTCAAATCCAGGAGATTAGGACTACAGGGAGAGCAGGATAGAGGAGCACAGAGGAAGGACGAGCATTAGGACCCTGCAGAGTCTGCATGGCCGTGTATTTTGAACTCAGCCACAATTGATTGGATGGGCATGACTGAATGAAGGTGGAACCAAAAGTAACTCATCCTGCTAATTTCTCTTTTCGTCAACAGATTAATTCATAATGATTTGAACTTCACAGCTAATTAATGGACTCTGCAATTTCTGTGATGTTTTACTGTGTCTGTACAGATGCTTAGTTGTTTAAAATGAATAGAATAATCAATTATGAAAATTAGTTGCCAGAGCTTTAATTTACATAATGCAAATCGTAACAAGTCAGGGTGCTTCACTGCAGAAGCTTAATTGGATGCAGCTTGTCTCTGCTTTTAGTGCTGAAGGAATAAAGTAAGGGAAATTGAACAATCATCCACTATAAAATAACAAATGTGCTTCAAAGATAAGTCTCTCAGAAGGATGCTTATTTACTGAGCCAGGTAAAACCCATGAACATTGCAGGTTGCCAGTTTACTGGCTGACCTTTTGAATCAGGCTTAATATTACTGGCATATATTGTATTATATATTACATAGATGTGAATCTGATGGCAGAGGGGAAGACGCTGTTCCTAAAGTGTTGAGTGTGTGTGTCTTCAGGCTCCTGTACCTCTTCCCTGATGGTAGCAACATTAAGAGGGCAGGTCCTGAGTAATGGGGGTCCTTAATGATGGGTGCTGCCTTTATTTCGATGCATCCCCTTTTTTGAAGATGTCCTCAATGGAGGGGAGACTAGTGCCTATGATGGCGCTGGCTGAGTTTGCAACCCTCTGCAGTTTTTCTCGATCCTGTGCAGTGCATTCCGTATCAGCAACTTGAACATGCTCAAGGTTTCCACTGCCGATCTTTTAATGAGGACTGGTGTGTGTGTGTGTGTGTGTGTTGCATGTGGTCATTTGTGCTCAATAACGCTTTTGTTAATACTGCCTCTCGTGGGCATGTGGCCAAGTGGTTAAGACATTGGACTAGCGACCTGAAGGTCGTGAGTTCGAGCCCTGGCCGAAGCAACGTATTGTGTCCTTAACCACACATTGCTCTGGTGCCGAGCTGTATGGGTCCTAATGCCCTTCTCTTGGACAACATTGGTGTCGTGAAGAGGGGAGACTTGCAGCATGGGCAACTGCTGGTCTTCCATACAACCTTGCCCAGGCCTGTGCCCTGGAAACCTTCTGGCAAATCCATGGTCTCGCAAGACTAACAGATGGCTTTTTAAATATTGTCTCTCAATTCCGGGCAGGTCAGGTAGCATCTGTGGAAAGAGAAACGGAGTTAACATTTCAATAAACCATCTGTAAGAACTCAGCAGTTCAAGCAGCATCTCCAGGAATAAAGGAATTGTTGATGTTCTGGGATGCAGCCACGCATCAGGACTCAAAATGCCGACAATTCCTTTTCCTTCCACGGATGTGGCTTGGCCAGCAGATTGTTGCACTAGATTCCAGCATCTGCAGTCTCTAGAGTCTCCTGTCAAGGCCAGGCCCCATTAGGGGTTTGGGGGTGGTGAGGGTCAGTAACTTTAAATTCCATGGCATTAGCATTATCAGAGGATCTGCCCTGGGACAAGCACATGAGCAGCATCATAAAGAAGGCATAACTGTGCCTCAACTTTCTTAAAAGTTTGCACAGATTCGCATGTCACCTAAAACATGGACAAGCTTCTATAGCTGCATAGTGGAGAGTATCCTGACTGGTTGCACCATGGCCTGGTATGGAAGCACCAATGACCAGGAATGGAAAAGTCTACAGAAAGTGGTGGAAGCGGCCCAGTCCATCACTGGCAAAGCCCACCCCACCATTGAGCACTGCACATGTACAAGGAGCGCTGCCACAAGAAGGCAGCATCCATCATTGGAGATCCTCGCCATCCAGACCATCCTCTCTCCTCGCTACTATCATCGGGCAGGAGGTACGGGAGCCTTGGGGCCTACACTACCAACTACAGAAATAGTTATCCTTAAACCATTAGGCTTCCAAACCAGCGTGGATAATGTCACCTCAACACTGAACTGAGTTCACAACCTACTTATGCATTTTCAGGAACTCTTCAACTCATGTTCTCAGTAGTATTTATTTACTTTTTTATTATTTGCACGATTAATCTTCCTTTGCACATTGGCTATCAGTTTTTGTCATTTACAATTATTCATAAGTCCTATTGTGTTTCTTTATTTTCCTGTAAATGCCAGCAAGAAAATAACTTTCAGAGACATACATACTTTGACCTCATTATTTCAGTTGAGGATCTTTCATTTGAACAAAACTTGTAGAAATTATTGGAGAAAATCTCATTGTGAATGAAAAACTATTATCTACAGAACACATTTCGTATCCCACTGGGATTGACAGCCCCAGGTGCTCCTTTCATTGCCTGGTAATGTGGCAGCCAACTTGTGCACGGTATGCCTAGAAAGTGAACAGAAGTTTTGTCAGTGATGTTACTCGAAGTGGTGACCAGTAAACCATGGAGAAATTCCCTGCTCTTTTGGGAGGCACCGGTAATGATCATTCATAAACCACTTGATGTCACTCCGCTCTTTAAGAAGGGACAGAAAAAAAGAAATTATAGGCCAGTTAACCTGACTCCAGTAGCTGGGAAGATGTTGGAGTCTATTACTAAGGATGAGGATTCAGGGCACACGATAAAATAGGCCAAAGTCACCATGGTTTCCTTGCCTGACAAATCTGTTGGAATTCTTTGAGGAAATAATAGGCAACACAGTCAAAGGAGAGTGATTGGATGTTGTTTACTTGGATTTTCAGAAGGCCCTTGACAAGGTGCTGCGCATGAGGCTGCTAAACAAAATAAGAGCCCATGGTATTACAGGAAAGACGCTAGCCTGGGTAGAAGATTGGCTGATTGGCAGGATGTAAAGAGTGGGCGTAAAGAGTAAAAAACATCTTTAGGGAGCAGTATCTCAGAAAGGCAACAACCATTATTAAGGACCTCCAGCACCCAGGACGTACCGTTTTCTCACTTTCACCAACACCTGAATTTCATTCTTAAGCTCCTTTCTGCTAGCCTTATGATCTTCTAGATCTCTATCGTTACCTAGTTTTTTGAATCTTCCGTAAGCTTTTCTTTTCTTCTTGACTAGATTTTCAACAGCTTTTGTATATCATGGTTCCTGTACCCTACCATCCTTTCCCCACCTCATTGGAACGTACCTATGCAGAACGCCATGCAAATATCCCCTGAACATTTGCCACATTTCTGCCATACATTTCCCTGAGAACATCTGTTCCCAATTTATGTTTCCAAGTTCCTGCCTGATAGCCTCATATTACCCCCTACTCCAATTAAACACTTCCCTAACTTGTCTGTTGCTCTCCAATGCTATGGTAAAGGAGATAGAATTGTGGTCACTATCTCCAAAATGCTCCCCCACTGAGAGATCTGACACCTTACCAGGTTCATTTCCCAATACTAGATCAAATACAGCCTTTCCTCTTGTAGGCTTATCTACATCCGTTAGTCTTGCGAGACCATGGATCTGCGCCTGGAAAGTCTTCACTCTCCAGGGTGCAGGCCTGGGCAAGGTTGTATGGAAGACAAGCAGCTGCCCATGTTGCAAGTCTCCCCTCTCCACGACACCAATGTTGTCCAAGGGAAGGGCATTAGGACCCATACAGCTTGGCACCAGTGTCGTCGCAGAGCAATATGTGATTAAGTGCCTTGCTCAAGGACACAACACATTCCTTCGGCTGGGGCTCGAACTCACGACCTTCAGGTAGCTAGTCCAATGCCTTAACCACTTGGCCACGTGCTCACGCTTATCTACATATTGTGTCAGGAAACCAACCTGAAGACAGCTAACAAACTCCACTCCATCTAAACCCCTTGCCTTAGGGAGATGCCAATCAATATTTGGGAAATTGAAATCTCCCACCACGACAACCCCGTTATTATTACACCTTTCCAGAATCTGTCTCCCTATCTGCTCCTCGATGTCCCTGTTACTGTTGGGTGGTCTATAAAAAACACCCATAGAGCTATTGACCCCTTCCTGTTCCTAACTTCCACCCACAGATACTCAGTCGATCATGCCTCTATGACTTCCTCCTTTTCTGCAGACGTTACGCTATCTCTGATCAGCAGTGCCATGCTCCCACCTATTTTGCCTCCCTCCCTGTCCTTTCTGAAACATCTAAAGCCTGGCACTTGACATAAGCATTCCTGCCCTTGAGCCATCCAAGTCTCTGTAAAGGCCACAACATTGGCTTCAAGTACTGATCCACGCTCGAAGCTCATCTGCTTTGTTCATGATACTCCTTGCATTAAAATAGACACATCTCAAACCATCGGTCTGAGTGCATCCCTTCCCTGTCACCTGCCTATCTTCTCTCTTGCACTCTCCCCGAGCTTTCTCTATTTGTGAGCCAACCGCCCCTTCCTCCATCTCTACAGTTCTGTTCCCACCTCCCAGAAATTCTAGTTTAAACTCTCCCCAATAGCCTTAGCAAACCTCCCCACCAGGATACTGGTCCCCCTCAGATTCGAGTGCAACCCCTCCTTTTTGTACAGGTCACGCCTGCCCCAAAAGAGGTCCCAATGATCCAGAAATCTGAATCCTTGCCCCCTGCTCCAATGCCTCAGCCACGCATTAGCATGTACAAGTATTCATAAGTCGGGCATTCACGACACACGGATGGCCTATAATCTAATATCTAAACCAGGTAGGTCAGTAGATACTGGGTGACTGACTGACACAAGATACAGTGATATTGTAATCTAAGAAAATAACACGGTTGGAGCAAGGCAGTGGGTAAACTATTAACCCCAGAGGTATTGTCATGATGCAGGGGGTCTCAACCTGAAATATTGACTGCATCTGTGTTTCCACAGATACTGGACAAGTGATCAGCTCACCTGGGTAAATCATCAACCTGAAAAAAGGGGTATATCATCATTGGGGATGGAGGGTTCTAAGCTAATGGGTAAACTGATCAAAGCTGGAGAGGCAGAAAGGGAGCTTTCATACAGTACTGCTGGTTTCATGTGCCAATTACAATACAACAAGGATCTTCCCCCTGGGTCCCCTCCGCCTTCCCTTTTTCCTATGGTTCACTCTCCTCTTCTAACAGGTTCTTTCTTCTCCAGCTGACCTTTCCCACCCACCTGGCTTCACCTATCACCTTCCAGCTAGTCTCTTTCTTCTCCCCCCGACCTTTCTCTTCTGACATTTTCCTCCTTCCTTCTCAGTCCAGAAGAAGTGTTTTGGCTCAAAATGTTGACTGTTCATTCTTTTATGTAGATGCTGCCTGACCTGCTGAGTTCCTCCACCATTTTATGTGTGTTGCTTTGGATTTCCAGCATCTGCAGGCTTTCCAGGGTTAGGATTTTCCTTTAGTTTAGATTTCTAGCATCTGTAGTTGTTTTTTGTTGAATTTTCATTTACTATAACTTCCTGACTGATTTGGATACCCAGAATTTGTATTTGAATTCCTGAGTTAAAAAGAAGTTCTTACCTTAAATAGAAACAAAGAGTGGATGTGGAGAAGGTATTTCCTATAGTGGGTGGGGAGGGTGTGGTCTAGGACCAGAGGCCATAGCTTCAGAATAGATATATGCCCCTTTAGTACAGAGATGAGGAGGAATTTCTTTAGGCAGTACGTAGTAAATTGATAGAATTCATTGCCACAGATAGCTGTGGAGGCCATATCTTTAGGTAGATCTAAAGCAGATGTTGATTAGTTTTTGAATAGTCAGGGTATAAAAGATTATGGGGAGAAGGCAGGTGAATGAGGTTGAGAGGGATAATAAATCAGCCATGATGGAATGGCAGAGCAGACTCAATGGTCTAATTCTGCTTTTGATGCCATTCAATTCAAAACTGTAAAGGTACTGTTACCATATTAAATGATTTTTGTGTATTTTCCAACTTCTGGACAAAATCGACTTATGGAACATTTGCAAATAAAAATAAACCTCTTTGTTATGCAGGGACGACCTGCATTTGAGTTCTTTAGGAGGGCCAGCTTCTTCTGGTCTTCTGCAACTTGAGAACAGACTTCGTCTCTACGATGCTGGATATCTGCCATCCCACCCAAAGAATGTATGGATTACCACCATTCTTCCCTGCTCTTCACCACCCTTGTCTCTCTTGTTTCATGAAACAGCATTAAAAAAGATGAAATATACAATATCAATACCCTAGGAATTCTGTTCTGAGTTTATTTATTTATTTATTTATTTAGAAATGCTATGCGTGACAGGATTTTTCGGCCCAATGAGCCACATTACTCAGCAACCCACTCACTTAACCGTAGCTTCATAGAGTACCCATAGAAAAGTACAACACACAAAGAGGCCTGTTGGCCCTTCTAGTCCGTGCTGAACCATTTAAGCTGCCTAATCCCATTGACCTGCACCCAGACTACAGCCTCCATGCTCCTACCAACTATGTTCCTATCCAAACTTTGCTTAGACATTGAAATTGAGCTCGCATCTACCACTTGCGTTGGCAGTTTGTCCCACACTCTCACTACCCTCTGAGTGAAGAAGTTTCCCCTCATGTTCCCCTTAAACTTTTCACCTTTCACCCTTGACCCATGACTCTGGTTGTAGTCCCACCCAACCTGAGTGGAAAAAACCTGCTTGCATTTACCCAATCTATACCCTTCATAATTTTGAATACCTCTATCAAATCTCCCCTCAACCTTCTAAGTTCCAAGGAATAAATCACAGAATCACAGAGCACTTTACAACGACCAATTAACCTATTAACTGGAACGTCTTTGAACTGTGAGAGGAAATTGGAGACCCGCGTGCTCACGGGAAGCGCGTACAAACTTCTTACAGAGGATGCTGGAATATGAACTGAACTTTGAGCTGCTATAGCATCGTGCTAACCACTACACTACTATGACACCCTGAATTGCCAAGGTGATAGAAACCAGCCAGAAGGTGGGAAGATAGCTGATAGGACAGGCTGGTCATTTTGAGATGATTTGGAAATTTTGTTTATCTGGTGTTGATACTGTCGTATTATGAAATAAAAACCAGAAATTGTTAAATAAAGAAGTTCAGCTGTTCAAACGACATCTATGGAAAGAAATTCAGTGAATGTTCCAGGACTGAGACCTCTCACTAGAAATGGTAAAGAGGAAACAAGTTAGTCTTAGCAGTAGAGAAGGCAGAGGAGAGTAATGGCCGGATTCATCTTCACTACTTCCTTCAATATCAGCAGCAAAATATCTAAGATACACATAACTATACAGAGGGACAGTGCTTTGTGCAGATATAATTCAGGAATTCCCATTGCATTAATTTTAGAGAAGTGGAAATATCTACAGTGCAAAATTACTGTTAGTAGAAATGCAAATTAAAGCCATGAAAACTGCATCTGAAGCCTTTGAAAACCTCAGGATGTTCCAAATCACTTTGTAGCCAAATCTGTTTTTTTTGTAAATGAGTGTTGTAATGTGGGAGGCTTGGCTGTTATTTTGTACACAGCAAGATGCAAAATAACTGCAGTTAGATCATCACTCAATCTTTTAGGAACAGTTCCGCCATCAGATTTCTGAACAGATCATGAACACTACCTCACTATTCCTCTTTTGCTCTACCTACCTACCTATTCATCCATTGATTTATTTGTTTGTCTGTTTATTAATTTGTAACAGTAATTTTTCATGTCTTGCACTGTACCTTGTGGGGCAGAATGGTAGTGTATTGCTTTACAGCAACAGTGATCAGGATTCAGTTCCTGCCACTGTTTGTCTGTTCTCCCTGTGACTGTGGGGGTTTCCTCCGGGTGTTCTGGTTTCCTCCCACATTCCAAAAGATGCCTGGTTAGGGTTAGTAAGTTGTGGGCATGCTACACCACGTTGGCACCAGAAACGTGGCAACACTTATGGTCTGCATTGGTCATTGGCGCAAACGATGCATTTCACTGTATGCTTTGATTGTTTTGATGTACGTGTCAAATAAAACAATTCTTTAGTCTTTAATCTCTATTGCTGCCACAAAGCAATAAATTTCATGACGTGTGTCAGCGAAGATAAACCGGATTCTGATTCTGCTAACGACTGTGAGTAAATACTCACTAGTTCTGGAGATATGTTCCTAGTCTTTGTGTGGATGATATTGTGGAGTCTCTTATGTTCAGCTGAGATGACCTCCATTTAACCTGTCATAAGGCAATGACAGATATCAATAAGGTTGAAAGAGTGCAGAGAAAATTTACAAAGATGTTGCCAGGTCTTGAGGACATGAGTTATAGGGAAAGGTTGAATAGATAAGGACTTTATTCCTTACAGCGTAGGAGAATGAGGGGAGATTTGATAGAGGTATACAAAATTATGAGGGGTATAGATAGGATAAACAGAACCACTGAGGTTGACTGAAAGTAGAACTAGAGGTCATGGGTTAAGGGTGAAGGTGAAATGTTTAAGGGGAACATGAGGGAGAACTTTACTCAGAGGTTGGTGAGAGTATAGAACGAGCTGCCAGTGGAAGTAGTGGATGCAGGTTCAATTTGAACACAAGAGAAATTTAGATATATACGTGGATGAGAGGGGCTTAGAGTACTATGGCCCAGATGCAGGTCGATGGGACTAGGCAGAATAATAGTTCAACATGGACCAGATGGGCCAAAGGGGCTGTTTCTGTGTTGTAGTGTTCTATGACTTTTTGAATCTAAGTGAAAATATGTTAAACACAGGTGAAAAATTTTATGCTCCATTGGGAGACTTGTAACCACCTCCCTTTTGTGTCATGTGTGACAGCACTATCACAGAACTTTGATGACACATTAATTGTTGATTCTTCAATGAAGAAACGTGGCAATGATCCATATAAACTGCATATTGAATTTCAATGTAGCATCCTGGCTGTAAATTCACACAGGCTATGAAACCATCACTGAACCTCTTTGATTTCACAGAGTGATAGAATTGCTTTGACTGGTATAAATGGTTCTGTCATTTAAAATTGCTGTTGATACCGCATGAGCAAAAAATGCCATTCATTCCCGACACTTATGCATATTGTGACATAAATCTCTCCATTGACTCTCACAGTCAGGGTACTAAGACTCATTGTGACTTTGGGAACCATACATAATGTAGTCTCACTGAGAAATTGCTTTTTTATTAACTGGAGTGATTTTAAATAAAGAAATGACAGAATACAGACTGAGAGGCAACACTTCATGCTATACTAACCATCAGTGAGGTTGTGATGGGAAGGTAGCCTATAGTCGTGTAGTGTGATAGGTGAGTTGAGTATGATGTTCTTCTAAGGGGTTGTCTGTTCATAGGTCTTCACGTGGCTGTAGACACCAATCCACAATATTCTGGTGAGGGGCTTCCATACCTTACAACCCTGCCCCCTTCGCCTTTTGCTGATCAATACGGAACTTAATCTGGGATGTTAGTATGGAAAACGCCTGTGCATGTCTTTGTTTAATGTGGGATGTCTGATGCACAGGCAGCCACCACACCGTCCTTGACAGATCAGTGTCAGAGTCCGGTGGCGTGGAATGCAGAACGACAGGGGATCTTTCACCGCTGCTTCCTTCCTCCACCATCATCTTCCACCAGCACTACCGTTTGGGTCTTGATTGATCTGGATTGCTCTTTGCCCTTGACCTTACCACCATGGGTGACTCTATCAGGAGCTAAACTCCAAATGCTATTGCTCCAGTGGCAAACAATCAAGTGGAAAGCATCATTCACCAAAATCTTGCTTTAAAATACAAAATTATATCTTACTATAAGTACAAGCTTGATCAGTTTTGGAGTCAGAATACCACAAATTATCTTATGACTGATCAGCTGTTACAGATAGGACAATCCACAATAACCGTCCGGATATAGCAGTACAGGATGAACAAGCAAGAACAGCTTACTTAATAGATATAGCCATTCCAAACGCACAAAACTTACAGAAATCAATAACTGAAAAATACCAGGAATATGCTGAATTGAAATTGAAAGACTATGGAACACGAACAGGGTATACTTTGTCCCAATAGTAATATCTACAACTGGTGTCATCCCAAAGGCACTACACAATAACATTACACAATTAGGGCTACACAGCGATATCTATATAAATCTTCAGAAAGCCACTATACTATACACTACAAGAATAGTCCGAAAGTTCCTAGCAATTCAGAATGAGCATGCTTGCCTATGCCTGTACCTGAGGTTATACCAGTTCCAGCTGAGAAAAAAGTGTTTTTATAATAATAATAATAAATAAATAAGCAATAAATCTTGAGAACATGAGATGAAGACTCCTCAAAAGTGAGTCTGTAGGTTATGGGAACATTTCAATGATGGGGCAATTGAAGTTGAGTGGAATTATTTCCTTTGGTTCAAGAGCCTGATGGTTGAGGAGTAATAACTATTCCTGAATCTGGAGTTGTAAGTCTTGAGGCTCCTGTGCCTTCTTCCCAATGATAGCAGCAAGAAGAAAGCATGACCTATGTGGAAGGGGTCCCTGGTAATGGATATTGCTTTCCTGAAACAAAGTTTTATGTAGCTGTGCTCAATGGTGTGGAGGACTTCACCTCTGATGGACTGGGCCGTGTCCACTACTTTTTGTAGGATTTTCCATTCAAGGGCATTGGTGTTTCCATACCAGACTGTGATGCAGCCAGTCAACATACTCTCCACCACACATCCATAGAAGTTTGTCAACGTTTTAGATGTCATGCTGAATCTTCGCTAGCTTCTACGGAAGTAGAGGTGCTGCCGTACTTTCTTCACAATTGCACTTATGTGCTGGCCCAGAACAGGTCCTCTAAGATGATAACACCGAGGAATTTAAGGTTGCTGATTCTCTCCACCTCTGATCCCTTGGTGAAGAATGGCTTATGAACCTCTGTTTTCCTCCTCCTGAAGCCAATAATCAGCTCCTTGTGTTTGCTCTCATTGAGTAAGCGGTTGTTGTTGTGGCATCACTCAACCAGATTTTCAATCTCCCTCCTATACACTGTATGCTGAGTCATCACCTCCTTTGATTCGACCTGTGACAGTAGTATCAAAAGCAAACTTAAATATGGCATTGGAGCGGTACTTAGCCACAGTCATGAGTGTAAAGCAGGTAGAGCAGGGGACTAAGTGTACAGTCTTGTGGTGCACCTGTACTGATGGAGATTGTGTAGGAGATGCTGTTGCCAATCCAAACTGACTGGCGTCTGCAAGAGAGGAAATTGAGGATCCAATTGCACAAGGAGTTATTGAGGTCAGGTCTTGAAACTTATTGATTAGTTTTTTTTTTCTCTAGTACACTTCTGCATCCCTAATACTCCTCCAGAGATTCACTTTATCCCAGCTGACCCCTGCTTCCTCCAACTGCCCTGATCTGAGCATTGTCTACAGGTTTGCTTCTAAATCTCCCTCAAAATGGAGTTTTTGGTATACTGTTAGGCACATGTCTCTGTTTTTTTCTTAAGGTTTAGCCCTTAATGCCTGATGTAGTGATCCTTCTGATATTTCAAGTCAAATCAAAGTGAAAGTAAATTTATTATAAAAGTATGTATATGTCACCATATACTATCCTGAGATTCATTTTCTTGCAGGCATTTTCAGGAAAATAAAGAAATATAATAGAATTTATGAAAAACTACACATAACCAAGGACTGACAACCAATGTGCAATTTGTAAAAAATAAATTACTAATACTGAGACATAAGCTATAGAGTCCATGAAGGTAAGTCCGTTGGTTGCGAAATCAATTCAGAGTTGCAGTAAGTGAAATTATCAATGCCAGTTCAGGAGCATAATGGTTGAAGGGTAATAACTGTTCCTGAAGCTGGTGGTGTGAGACCCAAGTCTCCTATAGTTCTTGCCTGATGGTAGTAGCGAGAAGAAAGAATGGCTGGATGGTGGTGGTCCATGATGATGGATGCTTCTTTCTCATGGTAGGACTCCTTGTAAATGTGCCCGATGGCGGGAAGGTCTTTGACTGTGATGGACTAGGTTGGGTCCACCACTTTCTGTAGACTTTTCTATTCCTGGGCATTCGTCCATTTTCTCACAGTGTGGTTGTCTCTGAGAAAGTAGCATGCCACTTTCTTCTTTAGTCTCCTTGGAAACCCTGTAATTGGAGACAGTATACTGCCTTGTTTTCCCCTCTTTAAAAGCCATGTTTCGGTAATTATGATGGAGTTCACACTACCTTCAAAGAGAGTTTCATTGGTGAACGGGGATTAAAACTGGGGTAGCTCTCAATGGAGAAATGGTAGATTCTTAAGTAAATAAAAACAGTAGTCAAATTGAGGTGAATTTATTTTCATCATAATAGATGACCTGGTCATTATTATTCAGTGGGATCTTGTTATTTGCAAATCAGGTGTTACAGTTCTTGGATCACAGTGGTGAACATACTTCTTGGGGACAAACTCAGATGTCTAGAATATTTTGGGCCAAGCTTTTATATATAGGTAAGATTGTATTATTCAATGCTTCTATCTACAATTGGGAAGAACACTAGGATAAAAACACAACCTGTAAGGCTGCTGCCTCATAGCTCCAGCGACCCGGGTTCAGTTCTGATCTCAGGTATTGTCTGTGCAGACTTTGCACGTTCTCCCTGTGGCCACATGGGTCCTCTTTACTTTCTTCCTGCATCACAAAGGCATGAACTGTGAACGGCCCTTGGCCTGTAAACTGAGAGATCTGGAGAGAATTGATGGGAATGTGGGGAGAATAAAATGAAATTGGTGTGAATGGGTGTTTGATAGTTGGTGTTCACTTGATGAGCTAAAGGGCCTGTTTCCATGGCAGCAAGACTCTATGACATGTTTCTATGCTGTGACATTCAACTGTTCTAACGCTATTATTTTATCAAACTTTCACTGTTTCCATTCTACTTTGATAATAAATGTGTTTTGAACTCTAATTTGACTGCCTAGCAGACAAAGATATGTCTACTGATATAATATTGTAAGTCGTTTTACTGAAGCAATAATGATCACTCTAAAAAGCATAGTTTGCCTCTTAAACACTGGATTAACGAACTCTGACAGGCTTGACAGCTAAATTGACTTCCTTTCTGTACTGTTTAACCACGGTTTCTGCAGAATTCCACTGTTCAAATTGTAACTCACAGCTTCATTTTGCACTGGCATATCTCAAAGAAAAATTCGATGGCTGAGAGGCAAGGATCAATTCTTGGGAAATACTGCACAGGTTGCAGCTCATTTCTATAGAAAGGGGAAAGTGAGGGATGATCAAATAGAGGTTCTTAGAATTAGAGCCTCTGAAGAGATTTACTAGGGTGGATGGTAGCAAGGTGTTTCAACTATGTTGTTTAAATAGTTCAATAGTTCAATTTAATATCAGGGAATGTATACAGTATACAACCTGAAATCCTTACTCTTCATAGACATCCACGAAATATAGGAAAATTATTAACAAAAGCAGTGAGGAAATCAAGGGTAAAACTATTGCTCCAAATATGATTAGTATGTGGGTGTTAATCTCACTGTCGCAGGGAGTATTTGGATTTTTAGCTTTTAAGGGGAGATACAAAGTACATGAGGGAGGAAAGATTAGAAAAACACAAAATGCTGGAGGAACTCAACAGGTCAGGCAGTGTTTGTGGAGGGGAATAAACAGTTGACCTTCCAGGTTGAAGGCGCTTCAACATGATCTTCAGCGTCCTGATGAAGGGACTTGGCCCAAACAGTCAACTAGTTATTCTCCGTCCGAGATTGCTGTCTGATCTGCTCACTTCCACCAGCATTTGGTCTGTTGTTCTGGATTTCTAAAACCTGCAGAATCTCTTGTGGAAGATAAAAAGGATAGAGTGGGAGGAGTCCAACAGCAAGAGTTTGCCTGAATGAAGTCCATACCTTAACATCTACAGCTACACATTGGTAGCTGTACGGTAGCATAGTGGTTAGCACAAAGCTTTACAGTACCAATGGCCCAGGGTTCAATTCCTGCCTGTAAGGACTATGTACATTCAACCCGTGACTGTGTGCATTTCCTCCAGGTTCTCTGGTTTCCTCCCACAGTCCAAAGATAAACCAGTTAGTAGGTTAATTGTCCTGTGATTGTGTTAGGATTAAATCAGGGGATTGCTGGGCAGCGTGGCTTGAAGGGCCAGAAGGTCCCATTCCATGCAGCGTCTTAATAAATTTTTAAAAAATTGATTGTATTACAGCATCCACAGTTATATACTTGACATGGAGAAGAGTTAATGGAGAAGTTGTCCAAAATGAGACCAAATTCAGTCAGGCATACAGCGGTGTTGGTGGAGGGGGATTGCTGGAGGAAGAGAGCCCTCAGACCATCCTGGTGTGAGATGGAGAAGTAGATGTATGTCCATGGTAATGATGGGCTGGTTGGTATCAGGAAATTGAAATCTATGAAAGTTGGGGAAGGATCAGACATAGAATTGGGATGGAACTGAACCAGGGGAGAAAAAGTTGATGTCGAAGTTGGAAGGAACACATGCATTCCTCCTTCCTCTACTTTATGTCTTGGACCTTACCGGTACTTTTTCCAGTCCTCGCTTCTTGGCAACATCGTCCATCTTCTTAGTGTGAAGAGTTGATGAATTGGCATGGCTGCAGCCGGCACCATTCAACATGCCTCAGGCTGTGTTGTGGTAGAACCTACAGTGATAACACTATCCCATGATCACACTTCAGGGAAGTACAGAACGGTTACAACACAGCAGGAGGTAACGGTGACCTGCCAAGTCCATTGTCACTCTACATACGGTTACCCTGCTCCCACCAGTCAGAACCAGAATCTCAGTCAGGTTTAATGTCACTGACATATGTCATAACATTTGTTGTTTGGCAGCAGCTGTACAGTGCAATACATAAAAATGCTGTAAATTGCAGAAGAAATGTAGATTAAGTTAAATAAGAAGTGGAAAACGAGAACAAAAATAGTGAAGTACTGTTCACTGTCTGTTCATAAACCTGATGGTGGAGGGGAAGAAGATGTTCCTAAAATGTTGAGTGTGTTTCGTCAGTCTCCTGTACCTCCTCTCTGGTGGTAGTAATGAGAAGAGGGTATGTCCAGAGTTGTGGGGATCCTTTTTGAGGCATCGTCTTTTGAAGATATCCTCAATGCTGGGGAAGCTAGAGCCCATGATGGAGCTGGCTGAGCTTACAAATTCCTGCAGCTTTTTCCGATCCTGTGCAGTGGCCCCTCCAGATACAACCAGATAGAACTCTCTCCACAGTACACCTGCAGAAATTTGCTAAGTCTTTAGTGACACACCAGATCTCCTCAAACTCCCACAATTTCAAAGGTCAAAGTAAGATTTATTATCGGAGTACATACATGACACCACATACAACTCTGAGATTCTTTTTCTTGCGGGCATACTTAGCAAATCTATAGAACAGTAACTGTAAACAGGGTCAATGATCCACAAACTCTGCAAATGCAAATATAAATAAATAACAATAAATAAAAGAGCATGAAATAGCAAGATAAGATGTTGGTGAGGCCTAATTTGGAGAATTGTGTGCAGTTTTGGTCACCTTCCTATAGGTAAGCTACAAATGAGGTTGAAAGAGTGCAAAGTAAATTTTTAAAGGTGTTGTCAGGTCTGGAGGACCTGAGTCATAAGGAAAGATTGAATAGGTTAGGACCTCGTTGCTTAGAATGAAGGTTGAAAAGAGATTTGATAGAGGTATTCAAATTTATGAGGGGTATAGATAGGGTAATTGCAAGCAGGCTTTTCCCACTGAGATTGGGTGGGACTACAACCAGAGGTCATGGGTTAAGGGTGAAAAGTGAGAAGTTTAAGGGGAACATGAGGAGAAACTTCTTCACCTAGAGGGCTGTGAGAGTGTGGAATGAGCTGCCAGCACAAATGGCGCATGCAAGCTCGATTTCAATGTTTAAGAGAAGTTTGGCTAGGTATGTGGATAGTTGGGATATGGAGGGCTGTGGTCCCTGTGCAGATCAATGGGAGTAGGTAGTTTAAATGGTTTCAGCATGGACCAAATGGGCCAAAAGGCCTGTTTCTGTGCTGTCCTTCTCTATGACTCTATGACTTGCACCTTCTACCTGATGCAGCAGTGAGAAAAGAGTATGGCCAGGGTGGTGAGGGTCTTTGATGAAGAATGCTGCTTTTCTACAAACGTTTGTATGTCAGTGTTTCATGTAGATCTGCTCAGTGGTTGGGAGGGTTTTCCCTCTGATGTACTGGGCCAAATCCACTATCTTTTGTAGAATTTTCCACTCAGTGGCACTGGTATTCCCAATTTCTTCCACCCTGGCTCAGCTCCCTTTTGAACTAACCTGTCTGTGTAATCCCAACACTAACCACTAGCTGGGTGAAAAGTCCTTTACCTTGACGAGGGGATGAGTTCACTTTTTTATCATGGGTTGTTTTTTTGGGTTTGGTTTCCTTAGCAACAGTGTCAACAAACTCCTTCTCCAACCATAATATACATGCTGTTTTTTTTTCAATGATCTTACACCCCCTCATGTTGTTACCTGCTTACGTGACATTATGGGCAGGTACTTACTTGTGAAACAATGTTCCAAGAACTTAGAAAACACCTGAAAACAGGTACAAAACCTCAAGAGAAGAAGCTTCTCCTTGCTGTTTGGAATTTTGATATTTCTTGGCTTAGGGTAAGTGAGATGTCACAGTGTTCATTCCAGAGAATGACAGATATTTTTTCCATTTTGCTTTAGAAATGTATCGAGCCTGTTCCTGTTGGTTGATTTCACTTGACTGTAAACTGAGAAGGGGTTAATTCCTGTAAGCATTGATTTGTCACCGTGAACACTGATTCCTCTCGTTAACGTTTTGGTACACTCAGAGTCAGAATTCAGGATCCCATTGAAGTTGGAAGAGGTTGAAAGCCAGAATTTGAAGAAAAACAGGCTGGTAGCTGGTCAACAGTAACCTGGAGGCACAGCATTAGAGGGGAGATGAGAGGGATTTTTTTTCTCTCACACTGTGCTGGCAGTCAACAGCTCAGTACTTGAAAGGAAGCAGAAACGTTCAGTGCATTTTGGATGAGCACTTGAGAAGTTGTAACCCGCAGAGCGTTGAACATTGAAAATAACCTGATGTTTATTCTTGAGAACAGAGGATCTTCCATGTAAGAGCATAGGGCATAGAAGCGTACAGCACAGGAAAAGGCTCTTCAGACCATGATGTGGCTCATAAATGCAAATAACCGAATTAGCCAAATGTGGCGGCAGCTCAATGCATAAAAACACATGAAAACAAGAGGTTCAGTTTGTTCAGACCAAACATCAGAATTGGGAAGAAATGTGACCTAGGTGACTTTGACCGTGGAATGATTGTTGGTGCCAAACAGTGCGCTTTGCGTATCTCAGAAACTGCTGATTTCCTGGGGTTTTCATACACAGCAGTCTCTAGAGTTTAAGAGAAAGGTGCAAAGAACAAAAAAAGATTCAGTGAGTGGCTGTTTTGTGGGTGAGAATGCCTTGTTAAGGAGAGGGGTCAGAGGAGAATGGCCAGAATGCTTCAAACTGACAGGAAGGCGACAGTAACTCAAATAACAACACATTATAACCGTGATGTGCAGAAGAGCATCTCTGAATGCACAACATGTCAAAGCTTGAAACGGATGGGCCACAGTAGCAGAAGACCACTCTGGCTTCCACACCCTGTACCTAATAAAGTGGCCACTGAGTGTAAATCTTTTTTAAACTGTCCCCCTTTCATCTTAAAACTATGCCTTCCTGTATTTGGTATTTCTATTTCTGCCCTGAGGAAAAGGACTCCAACTATCTAATCCTCAAATAATTATATATGCATCCATCAAGTTACTCCCAAATCCCAGCCATCCTCCTCCACCCCGCCCCTGCTGTCAGCCTGTGATGCGCCAAAGAAAACAATTCAAGTGTGTCCAGCCTCTCAGTTAGACAACGCTTTCTAATCCACACAACATCCTTGTAAACTTCTTCAAAGCCTCCACATCCTTCATTAATATGGTGACCAAGACTCCATATAATATGGCCTAACCAAAGTGTTATACAGCTGCAACATAACATTCTTACTTCTATATTATCACTCCAACTGATGAAGGCAAACACACTGTAACCCTTCTTTATCACTTGTACTTACCACTTTCTGGGAATTATGCAAGATCCCTCTGTAGGCCAATGTTTGTAAGGGTCCTGCTATTTACAGTATACTTTCCTCTTACATTTCAAGGTTGAAAGAGTATGGAGAAAATGTACAGGGTCTGGTTATAAGGAAAGATAGAATAGGTTAGGTCTTCATTCCCTAGAATGTAGACGATTGAGAGGAGATTTAATGGAGGTATACAAAATTATGTGGAGTATAGATAGGGTAAATGCAAGCAGGTTTTTGCACTGAGATTGGGTGGGACTACAACTGGAGCTCATGGGTTAACCGTGAAAGGTGAAGAGTTTAAGGGGAACATGAGGAGAAACTTCTTCACTCAGAGGGTCATGAGAGTGTGGAATGAGCTTCATTTCACTTCCTGAAGTGCAAGAGCCCACACATGTTTGGATTAAACTTCATCGGCCTTTTCCCTGCCCACATCTCCACCTGATCTATGTTCTGCAGAATCACTTAGCAACCTTCCCCATTATTCACAACTCCAGAGGGGAAACGTAAATTCATTTCTCTCAGTGTTGTGAGTGGTGGAACTTCCTTCCTCTAAAGTTGGTCAAGTATTCACCTTTGAATAATGTAAGACTGAGGTAATCGGATTCTTGATGAACAGTGGAGTGAAAAGTTAAACAAGGTTTAGACTGGAATGTGGGGATTACAATAGATTGGCCATGAGTTCATTAAGTGGTGGCATGAGCTTGAGGGGCTGACTGGCCTACAACTGCTCCTAATACATTTGTTTGTATGTCCATTGAACTATTGTTGAAGTGGACGGCACAGTTGTGTGGCGGTTACATAATGCTATCACACCGCCAGCGACCCTGGTTCAGTTCTGCTACTGCCTGTGCTGAGGTGGTACATTCTCCCCAGGACCCATGGGCTTCCTCCGGGTGCTGCAGTGTTCTCCCACAGTCCAAGGATATTTGAGTCAGTAGGGTGATTGGACAGCGAGGGCTCATTGGGCCGGAAGGGCCTGTTATCGTTCTGTATCATGAAATAAATAAATAAATCTGGAATAACCAGCATAGGAACGGGCCCGTTCACCAAACTGGTCCCTGTGTGCATCTGTGCTCCATTTGGGCATCCTGCTCTCCTTTCTCCTCTAATACAATGGGCATAGCCCTTGCTTTTCATACCTTTGGCTCCCCCTTAATTGTCATCACAAAGAAGGCCTGCCAGTGCCTCTACTTTCTTGAAAGGTCAGGGAGGTTTGACAAACGCAGCCAGCTTCATCACGGGCACTAGACTCCCCAACGAGCAGGATAATTTCAATAAGGCGGCATCCATCATTAAGGATATCTAGGAAATGCCCTCTTCTCATTGCTATCATCAAGGTACAGAACCCTGAAGACACACACTTAATATTTTAGGAACAGCTTCAGATTTCAGAACAGACCACGGAATCCATGAACACTGCCTTAATTTTTATTTTCTTTTTGCTCTACTTATTCTTTTTATACATTTTTATCGTAACTTTTTAATGTACTGCTGCTGCAAAACAACAAATTTCACAACATATGTCAGTGATAATAAGGTTGATTCTGATTCTGATTTATGTCACCAAACACTCTCACAAACCTTGACAGATGTACTGTTGGAAGTATCCTGATGAGTTGAGTCAGTACTTCAAATGCAGAAAGTAGATAGCAAAGCCGGGAACATCACTGGCAAATCCACCCCCACCGTCTTGGCCATGCCATCATCTCACAGCTACCTTCGGGCAGAAGTCCCACACCACCAGTTTCAAGCAACACGCACAAAATGCTGGAGGAACCCAGCAGGCCAGACACCAGTTTCAGGAACAGCTACTTCCCTTCAACCATTTCACTCTTAAACCAACCTGCACACCCTAATCACTACGTCATTATAGTAACACTATGACCACTTCGTTCAAATTCAGGTTTAATTATTATTCAATCATACATGAATACAGTCAAACGAAACAGTGTTACTCCAGGGCCAAGGTGCAAAGCACAGTATGATCAGTCATAAATAGTCCAGCTCTATTTATGGACTATGGAGGGGAGGAGAAGATGGCGGCGCGATGCAACGCGCGCGGCCACTCCGAAATATCATATTTGTTAAATAGGGGCTGTACACAATCCTAATTTGATGGAGACAGATGTGAGAAGCACGGAGGATCATCTGGAGAAACTTCTGAAATGCCTGCTTCACTGCTGCTGCTACTGTGCGATCGAGAATCTTTAGAGGGGAAGGCCCCAAATCCTCGGCTTTGCCTATTGCCTGTTGCTGGGGCTGGGGTTGAAGCGCTTGGCAGAGATGGTGCTCGGTGCTCGGTGTCGGAGGGCTGGTCGGAGGCTCGAAGTTTTCAGACGGACTCAAGAGTCGGCTGTGGTCGGGTGTTTCCAGGGCGCTGCATCGGCAAGTTTGCGGCGCTGGAGGTTCATGGCAGGGAGAGGTTTTTTTCTTCCTTCTACCGTCTGCGTGAGACGATGGGACTTTCGAGAGACTTTGAGACTTTTTTTTACTGTGCCCATGGTCTGTACTTTATCAAATTACGGTATTGCTTTGCACTGTTGTAACTACATGTTATAATTATGTGGATTTTGTCAGTTTTTCAGTCTTGATTTGTCTTGTGTTTCTGTGATATCATTCTGGAGGAACATTGTATCATTTTTTAATGCATGCATTACTAAATGACAATAAAAGAGGACTGAGTGTCCTCATAACCTAATCTAATCTAATCTAATCTAATCTATCATGGGCACTATAGCTTGTCTTCTGTTGAGTGAAAACTAGGGGGCAGCACAGATTCCAGCATAGATGCCACGCCATACCACCTGATGCACTCTGGTAGAGCACCTGACTCCAATGCCGCCCCTGGGTGGCTACAAACAGACAACACCGCGGCTTGAGGCCTAATCCTTGCTATGACCAAGGGCATGCAGCTCCCCCATCGTTTGCCAATAAACCAATGTATTGGACTTGCAGCATTCCATACCACCAATGTCCAATGGGGTTTTGCAATCACAAGAAAAGTGACCAAGGTGATCACTCGTTGTCGAACTGCACATCTTCTTTGCTCACCAATGCCCCTCTGTCGCAGGCAGCACCACCATCCGCACCAAGTCTGGGCTCCTTCAGTTTCCCCGCCAACATACAACTCACTCATGGGGTAGATCTGTAATACTTCAAGTTCTTAATGTCCAGCACGGTCTTGTGATCATAAAAAAAAATTTTAAAAAGACACTATCACCTTTGGTTGGCTCCATAAACATTCCAAAGACATATGAGATAGGGTTAATGAGTTGTGGGCATGCTATGTTGGTGCCAGAAGCGTGGTGACACGTAGTTTGCCCAGCACAATCCTCGCCAATGTGATTTGATGCTACAACGGATTTCACTATCTATTTCAATCTACGTGTGACAAGTAAAGCTAATCTTAAATCTTTGAATAATTTATGATTTTTCTTTTCAATGTTGTGCCTCTAATGTTTTGCACCTATAATGGTGCTGTAAGTACAGTTTTCATGACACCTCTGTGGACACATATTGTGTACGTGACAGTAAACTTCACTGCTTTCACTTGGACTAGAGCAGCGTAGTATAATCTACACCATGAAGCTCTTAAGGTTTAACAGACTTCAGAAACTCACTGTTCAGGCTCGGAAGTAAGATTGCTGAGCATATTTAACACATCAGTAGGGATTGGTTGAAGGAAATTGAGTTAGGGCTTCAGGGTCTGTCAGAGATGTGAGAAACAATGACTGGATAGAATACAAAGGGTTCAGTCCATTATGATATTGTGCAGTAGTAGTTGTATTTCTGGATGAGTTAGTATCTAGAGCCTTCTGCATTAATGGCCTTCAGTCAGACGCAATGAACACACCATTTGGTCTTCGGAAACCCACTTGGTTCAGCCTTACTTTGTCATGTCTATATTTGACTCTGGGCCACCAGCGTGGTTGATTCTTAATGGTGTTCTGCAGGAGTCGGTGTTGGGAGCACTTCTTTTTATGCTGTATATCGATGATTTAGATGATGGAATGGATGGCTTTGTTGCCAAGTTTGCAGATGATATGAAGATTGGTGGAGGCGCAGGTAGTGTTGAGGAAACAAGTAGGATGCAGAAGGACTTACACAGATTAGGAGAATGGGCAAGAGAGTGGCAAATGAAATATAATGTTGGAAAATGCATGGTCATGCACTTTGGTAGTAGAAATAAACGTGCAGACTATTTTCTCAACGGGGAGAAAATCCAAGAATCTGAGATGCAAAGGGACTTGGGAGTCCTTGTGCAGAACACCCTAAAGGTTAACTTGCAGGTTGAGTCAGTGGTGAGGAAGGCAAATACAATGTTAGCATTCATTTCAAGAGGTCTAGAATACAAGAGCAGGGATGTGACGCTGAGGCTTTATAAGACACTGATGAGGCCTCAGCTTGAATATTGTGAACAGTTTTGGGCTCCTCATCTTAGAAGAGATGTGCTGGCATTGGACAGGTTCCAGAGGACGTTCACAAAGGATGATTCCAGGAGTGAAAGGGTTATCACACAAGGAATGTTTGATGGCTCTGGGTCTGTACTCACTGGAACTTAGAAGGATGGGGGGGATATTATTGAAACCTATCGAATATTGAAAGACCTAGACAGAGTAGATGTGGAAAGGATGTTTCCCATGGTGGGAAAGTCTAGTACAAGAGGGCACAGCTACAGCATAGAGGGGCGTCCATTAAAAACAGAGATGTGGAGAAACTTCCTTTAGCCAGAAGGTGGTGAATTTATGGAATTTGTTGCCATGTGCAGTTGTGGAGGCCAGGTCGTTGGATATATTTAAGGCAGAGATTGATAGGTTCTTAATTGGACATGGCATCAAAGGTTAAGGGGAGAAGGCTAGGAACTGTGGTTGAGGAGGAGAAAAAAAGGAATCAGCCATAATTGAATGGCAGAGCAGACTTGATGGGCCAAATGGCCTAATTCTGCTCCTATGTCTTATGGTCTTAATGAAATGGTCATTCAGCTCACAGACAGCTCGTCTCATAAGGAGCAATTGAGGAGTATTGAGGGAACTCTGTATTGTGGGAGGGGCAGTAGTGAGGGAGCTCTGCATTGTGGGGGGGGCAGTAGTGATGGAGCACTGCATTGTGGGAGGGATATGGGTATAGGTATGGGTATTTGAACCTCCACAATATTCCATGTGGGAATTTAAACTGGAGGTGGCAGTGTTTTTTTTATGAGGTCGAGTTGCGAGCTCGACAGCAACCTGGCACAGATGGAGAGCGCGCTCGGGAGCAGCCTGTCACTGGATCAAACTTGGGAACCTCCGTTCTTGAGCCCGGCGCTGATCTCACTGCGCCACCAGCTGACCTGGGGCAGTAGTGAGGGAGCACTGCATTGTGGGAGGGGCAGTAGTGAGGGGTGCTCTGAATTATGGGAGGGGATAGTAGTGAGGGAGCTCTGCATTGTGGGAGGGGCAGTAGTGAGGGTGCTCTGAATTATGGGAGGGGATAGTAGTGAGGGAGCTCTGCATTGTGGGAGGGGCAGTAGCGAGGGTGCTCTGCATTGTGGGAGGGGCAGTAACGAGGGAGCTCTGCGTTGTGGGAGGGGCAGTAGTGAGGGTGTTCTGCATGTGGGAGGGGAGGTGCTGAGGGAGCTCTGCAATTTATCTATCTATCAATCCATTTACCTAATAATCCATTTATTTATTTGCTGGCTTCTTTATTTATTGTTACTTACAGTATTTTTTTGCTGCAAAATAATGAATTTTACAACATATGTTGTGATAATTAGCTTGATTCTATTCTGATTCTGAGTTTATAGTAAAAACACAAGGAGCAGTGAGCTAAGTACAAAGAGCTTTAAGTATTTAAGCCCGGAATTAAAAAGAAATCAGCCTTAAAGGAAAAATCAAGCAAAGTTGGTATGATCCCCAAGTTATCCCTGATCATTTGTATTGTTATTTCTGGTATGCGAGAAGTTGAGTATAAACAATGCAATACTTTGTTTCTGGCACAACTGTGCTGTCTGTGACTGAATGTTGAAATTTAGGAGCCCTTGGATATATCACCTTTGTGTTATTGATTAACCTTTTTCATAGGGTAATTCAGGCAAAGTAAGATTACAAGCATTGTTTAACATGAACTCATGGTGCTTGCTATGATTTATCAACATTCCGGCCATGAAAGGAAACATTTATCGCGGCAAGCAATTAATCTTTAATTACAAAATAAAAGCTGTGACTGCTGTGAATTTTATTTAAAACGTTTCTAGAATCATAGAGGGAAATACTAGAGAAACAGGCCTTTCAACCCACTTCATCAACCATCTATCATCCATTTACAGTAACTGTACCGTATCACCTCTTAACAGACCCTGAAACCTGACCAACCAAACCCAGCTGATATGTTAAATGTGCCCAGTGATTGTCGAGACAGAATTTACAGAATCAGAATATCGCTGGCAATATGTTGTGATATTTGTTGTTTTGGGACAGCAGTGCAATGCAATGCAGTAATAATAAAAAAGTTTATACTAGGAAAAGAAAATATGTCTAAAATTAAATAAAATATGTAGTGCAAAAAGAGAACAAACAAAGAAAAAAGCAAAGTATTTGGAATATTTGGAGAGGTAGAAAATATTCTGATTAAGCAGTTAACATGGCTTTGTGTAACATGGCTTTGTGTAACATGGCTTTGTGAGGTGAAGGTCATGCCTCATGAGTCTGATTAACACCCTTGAGGAAGAGGCAAAAGAAAGTGAAGGTAGAGCAACACGCACAAAATGCTGGAGGAACTCAGCAGGCTGGGCAGCATCTATGGAAAAGAGTACAGTCTACAAGTACAGACAACATCTATGGAAAAGAGTACAGTCTACAAGTACAGACAACATCTATGGAAAAGAGAACAGTCTACAAGTACAGACAACATCTATGGAAAAGAGAACAGTCTACGAGTACCAACAGCATCTATGGAAAACAGTACAGTTGACAAATACAGACAGTATCTATGGAAAGGAGTACAGACCCCCTTTAGTGGGTCTCGGTTTAAACCGTTGACTGTACTCTTTTCCGGAGGTGCTGTCTGTACTCATGAACTGTAGTCTTTTCTGTAGATGCTGCCTGGCCTGCTGAGTTCTTACAGCATTTTGTGTGTGTTGCTTTGATTTCCAGCATTTTCAGATTCTCTTGCTTATGATGAAGGTAGAGCAGTGGATGGATTTTAGTAAGGTATTTGACAAGGTTCCCCAGCGTAGCCTCATTCAGAAAGTCAGGAGACATGGGATCCAGGGAAACATGGCAGCATGGATTCACAACTGGTTTGTCCACAGCAGAAAGAGGTTGCTAGTAGATGAAGCAGTTTCTGCCTGGAGATTGGTGTTCTGCAGGGATCTGTTCTGGAACCTTGATCTTTTTTATAAATGATTTTCAATTTTCTGATTTTTATAATTGGCTTGGAAGGATAGAGATGACACAAAGGAAGTTAGTGTTGTGGATAGCATAGAAGGTTGTTGTAGGTTACAACTGGACATTGATAGGATTCAGAGCTGGACTGAGAAGTGGCAGATGGAGTTCAATTCAGAAAAGTGTGAAGTAATTCACTTTGGAAGGTCAAGCATAAAGGCAGAGGACAAGGAATATGCCAAAATTCCTAATAGCATGGAGGAACCAAGGGATCTTGGGGTCCACGGCCATAGATCCCTCTCAGTTGCCGTGCATGTTGATAGGGTGGTTAAGAAGGTGTATGGTGTGTTGCTCTTCATTAGTTATGGTGTTTAGTTCAAGAGCCACAAGGTAACATTGCAGTTGTGCATTTAATATTTCAGTAAAACTTGAAGAATATTGTTAAGTATATTGTTTGATACAGCATTCTTTGTTATTTACGTAATTCATTATGGTTATATGTATGAAGTATGTAAATGGCATACGCCGTTACCCCACTGCGTCACTAAAGTAAAACTAAGAGAACATGATTTCCTGGGCTCCCGAGCTCCTGTGTTTTTCTTTTGATTAGTTTTCAGAGTTACAAAACATACATTGGTGATGAGGTAATTTCAAAATGAACCCAAGACAATTACCTACCTGTTGAAGCACAGCCTGTTTTTTGAAAGTGGAGAGAGATGTTTGTGTTTTAAAAAAGGTCAGAATATTGACAAAATCCACAGGTTCATAAACAGTGAGCGCCAGTTTGATAATACAAATAAATAAAGGAGGCAGAAATGGCTGGCTACATTGCGATGATAGAAGTGTTTAATTGCACAGCTGATAACTAGGTGAGGTATACTGAATGAATTGAGCAGTATTTTGAAGCAAATGAAGAGGCCAACGAAAAATGAGTGCCAGCACTGCTGAATGTAATAGGTGGAAAAACATGCAGTTTGCTTAGAAATGTGACTGCTCCAAACAAACCAGCTGAAATGAGCTTTGCTGATGTCATGAAAATAATGCAGGAACATTTAGAACCGAAACCATTGTTGATTACAGAATAATTTAGGATTCAAAACTGGAATAAAAAAAGAAATTGACAGTACTTCAACTGATGTGGCTGAACTGAAGAAATTGTCTGAGCATTGTCAGTTCAGTGTGGGCTTAATGGTACACTGAGAGATCATTTAGTTTCTTGAATCTTACAAGAAAACATTCAAAAATGGCTCCTAACTGAAGCACACTCACATTTAGAAGAGTAGTTGAAATCGCTGTATCAATGGAAACAGCTGCGAGAGATGCAGTTGAGTTTCAGTCAGCAATGAAAGTGAAGATGAATATAATTGCAACTTCTAAACAGAAACCTGCCTGAACAATTTGTGTTACCGTTGTGGTAGGGGCTCTCATACACCAGACCAATGTCGGGTTAAAGGCGGAACTTGCAGAAAATGCAACAAAGTAAGACACATACAAAGAGCATGGCAGGCAGCCAAAAATAAATGGACTGTACAGGGAAGAGAAAAAGATAAAAAGTCAAGTTGCAGTTTCAAAAAGAGCACTAATCTACATGCTGTTGATGAAAAATGTGATAATGCTGAGAGTGACATTGCACTGAGTAGCCTTGGGATTCACTATGTGAAAACTAACAGGAAATAAGCAATGTGGTTTACATTAGAAGTGAATGGCAAATTAATTAAAATGGAATTGGACACTGGCTTAGGTGTTTAAGTCAGTCCACAAAATGAGTTTGAACGGCATTTCAATGATACTGAATTGAAGCCCGTGGATATCCACCTTAAGATTTATACTAGAGAAAAGATAATTCCTTTAAGATCATAAGACCATATGACTTAGAGCAGAATTAGGCCATTCAGTCCATCGAGTCTGCTCCGCCATTTCATCATGGCTGATCCATTTCCCTCTCAACCCCATTCTACTGCCTTCTCCCTGTAATTTCACACCCTGACTAATCAGGAACCTATCAACCTCCACCAGAACTACACCCAATAACCGGGTCTCCACAGATGGTTGTGGCAATGAAATCCACAGATTCACGGCTTCCTCGGGTAAAGAAATTCCACAGTCTCTCCATTCTGTAAGGACGTCTCTCTATTCTAAGGCTGTGCCCTGTTGCCCTAGACATCCACTCCACATCCGCTCTATCCAGACCTTTCAATGTTTATTGGGGATCCCCCCATTCTTCTGAATTCCAACGAGTAGAGCCTCCTCATACAATAACCCTTTCATTACTGGAATCATTCCTGTGAACCTCCTCTGAACCCTCTCCAAAGTCAGCATGTATCCTTTCTTAAATAAGGGGCCCAAAACTACTCACAGTACTCCATGTGAGGCCTCACCAATGCTTTAAAAAAACTCAGAATTTCATCCTTGTTTTTATATTCTAGTCCTGTTAAACTAAATGCTAACATTACATTTGCTTTTTTTTAACCACCGACTCAACCTGTAAGTTAAACTCTTGCACCTCGGATTTTTGAATTTTCTCCCCGTTTATAAAATAGTCTATGCATTTTTCCTTCTATCAAAGTGTGTTGCTGTACAGTTCCTAACAGTTTTCCATCAGCCACTTCTTTGCCCATTCTCCCATTCTCCTAGTCTGACCTCTTCTTCTTCAATACTACCTGCTCCTCCACATATCTTCGTTTCGTCTGCAAACTTGGTCACAAACCCATCAATTCCATAATCCAAATAATTGACATATAGCGTGAAAAGAAGCAGTCCCAACACTGACCCTTGCAGAGCACCACATATTACTGGCAGGCAACCAGAAAAGGCTCCCTTTATTCCCACTCCTTGCCTCCTGCCAATCAGCCAATCGGTCACCCGTGCTGCTGTCTTTCCTGTAAAACTATGGGCTTTTATCTTGTTAAGGAGCCTCGTATGCAACGTCTTGTCAAAGGCCTTCTTAAAATCCAAGTATGCAACATCCACCAATTCTCCTTTGTCCATCCTGCTTATTATTTCCTCAATGAATTCAAAAGACTTGTCAGGTAAAATTTTCCCAGTTCCCATCCCACAGAGAAATCAGTTTAAATCCTCTCCAAGAGCTCCAGCAAACATTCCCTTTGGGTTCAGTGTAACCCATCCCTTTCATATAGGTCATACCTTCCCAGAAGAGATCTCAATGATCCAGAAATCTGAAGCTCTGCCCCCTGCATCAGATCCAGTGTGAATGACATTCATAACAGTGAACTCCAACAACCAACAAGACACACTTGGCTTGTATGTGATAAAATCAGGAAGGCCAGCATTGTGGGGTGATGATTGGCTGAGACAACCATAATTTGATAGGCAATCCATCCATCAATTTCATGCTACATCCCCTGCAACAGAGTCAACTGAAAGCAAGTTAAGAAAGGTACTGGAAGATGCCACTGCAGTGTTTAAGGATGGCATTAGAAAACTCAAACATATCAACGGTAAAATAATGTTAAATTAAAATGTCACACCCATGTTTTACAAATCCCACCAGGTTTCTTTTACCATCCGCGATAATGTAGACAATGAGCTAGAGTGCATAGAGGCTGAAAGAATTCTTTTCAAGGTAGAGTGGAGCCCATCGGTAATGCCAGTGGTCCCAGTAGCCAAGAGGGATGTGTCTGTCAGGATCTGTGGTGACTTTAAGGTCACTAACAACCCTGTACTGAAAGTTCAATACCCTCTGCCCAGGATATCTGAGTGTTTCTGGAGAGAAATACTTCAGCAAAGTGGACTTGGTGAGGCCTAGCTACAGATGGAGTTGTAAGAAGAATCCAAAGTATTTCTCACCATAAACATGCACAAAGGGCTTTATCACTATAATAGGTTTATTTTTGGACTAGCTTTGGCACCTCCACACTGGCAGAAAGCTATGGACCATGTGCTGCAAAGTTGCCCAGGCTCTCAGTGTTTCCTGGCTGAATCATTGTTACTGGTGAGAATGGCAAGTAACATCTCCCAAATCTCAAGAGAATCTTAAAAAGATTAGAAGATT
This sequence comes from Mobula hypostoma, assembly GCF_963921235.1. NCBI lineage: Eukaryota > Metazoa > Chordata > Chondrichthyes > Myliobatiformes > Myliobatidae > Mobula > Mobula hypostoma. The sequence goes on from NC_086107.1 coordinate 12,235,398, forward strand.
CTGAGCTCAGTGCACAATGCAACCAGTGTGAATACTTTAACCAAGCATCATTTGCTGTGGTCAAAACCAGAGATGCACAGGAATTGCACAACGGTGTTGAGAAAATTCAAGCAGTGGCAGATGCCCCAAGGCCAAAAGATGTGTCAGAGTTACGGTACTTTCTAGAGTTTGTCAATAACTACAATAGGTTCCTACCAGACTTGGATGTTGTGATCCACCCCTTGAACTTATTACTACAGATCAAGAAGAATTCAGATTGTATAAAGAGGTGTGAGGTGGCTTTCAAACAGGTAAAAGAAATGGTGACAGCAGACACTGTACTCACATACTATGATCCACATCATCCAGAGAAACTTGCCAGTCACACCTCCTCTTATGGTATCGGTGCAGTCATGTCACATATGAGTGATGGAAGTGGACTCTCCATTGCCTTGGCATCCTGTTCCCTTACTGTTGCAAAGATAAATAATGCACAGATTGACAGAGAGGCCTTGAGTCTGGTTTGGGGTGTAAAATGTTTCAACCAGCACTTAAATGGGAGAGAGTTTACCCTCATTACCGATTCTCAACCACTAGTGTCTATTTTCAATCCCCAGAAGGGATTGACTGGTATGACTGCAGAGATGGGCTCTGTTTCTTGGACGACACAATTAAAAGATAGAATTCAAAAGGATGACAAATCATGGAAGTGCTCTTGGACTGTCCCGTTTACCCTAGGAAAAGGAAATACCTGATAAATTTACAATAGAAGACACTCTCCTTGACATATTCTCCCTGTTGCAGCAGAGATGATCCAAAGAGATCCAGTCTCAGGTCTACATGGTCACCCAAAATAGCTGGAATGTGCAGCAGAATTTCCAGATCCCCCACTTTTACCAGAGCCGGGATGTACTTGCCCTTGATGGGGGTTGCCTTGGGGATTGAGAGTTGTTGTACTATCCAAGCAGAGATCTAATGTGTTGGAGGAGCTGGTCATCTAGTCATGATAAAAATGACAGCACTGGCTCACGGGTTTGTCCGGTGGCCTCGGACAGATCAGAAGAATGGGCAGCTTGCCACGCACTGTTCAGGATGCCAACGCGAAAAGAAGGTGCAAGTGCAGTACCATTGCATTGCCCTGGCAGAGGATTCATGTGGGTTTTGTTGGACCATTCATGAGCACAACTTTCTTATTAGTAGTGGATTCAGCCGCAAAGAGGCCGGAGGCGTTCCCAATATCCTTTGCTACAGCCTTGCACACTACTGATGTGTTGAGAAGACTCTTCTCATGGACTGGTGTTCCAGACACTGAGTCAGTGACAATGGACCACAGTTTGAGGCGGAACAGTTTCAGTCATTCCTGAAAAAGAATGGATAAGACATATTACATCTGCATCACACCACCCAGCTACAAGTGGCTTCTTGGAAAGGTTCAGAGTCTAAAGGATGCACTGTGGGCAGTGCCAGCAGGAAATCCTATCCCTGACACTGAGTCAGAAACTCACCACCTATGCTCTTCCTGGGTCATCCTTTGCGTTCACACCTGAAAACTCAATTCCAGAGGGACTATGCAGGGCAAACAGCTGAGACAAATTGAGGGCTCCTCAAATAATGAGGTTCAAGTTTCACTCCTGGGAAAGCCATCCTGACGAGGGACTGCCGAGGTCATCAAAAGTGGGCACCTGGAATGATTAAGGACAGAACTAGACCACTCTCCTACGCAGTGGAGATTGTGTCTGACGTCATCTGCAGATGACACATCGATCAGCTGAGGAGAGCAGAGTCAACTGTTCGAGAAGAAAGGTGTCCAGGGCTGTCAGGACCACTTTCTGCAGTCCCAAAGTCAACTCCTGGAAATACACAGGGGGCCCCAGTACCTCAGACCAGCTGCATTTGAGAGTGCATTTGCCTCTGGCAGAGAAGGAAAAGCCTTCCCCACTACTGAGACATCTGCAAGGAGCCCTGCCAGAAGTAATAGTCATAGTCATAATTTATTGATCCTGGGGGAAATTGGTTTTCGTTACAGTTGAAGCATAAATAATTAAATAGTAATAAAACCATAAATAGTTAAATAGTAATATGTAAATTATGCCAGGAAATAAGTCCAGGACCAGCCTATTGGCTCAGGGTGTCTGACCCTCCGAGGCAGGAGTTGTAAAGTTTGATGGCCACAGGCAGCAATGACTTCCTATGATGCTCTGTGTTGCATCTCGGTGGAATGAGTCTCTGGCTGAATGTACTCCTGTGCCCAACCAGTACATTATGTAGTGAATGGGAGACATTGTCCAAGATGGCATGCAACTTAGACACCATCCTCTTTTCAGACACCACCGTCAGAGAGTCCAGTTCCATCCCCACAACATCACTGGCCTTACGAATGGGTTTGTTGATTCTGTTGGTGTCTGCTACCCTCAGCCTGCTGCCCCAGCACACAACAGCAAACATGATAGCACTGGCCACCACAGACTCGCAGAACATCCTCAGCATCGTCCGGCAGATGTTAAAGGACCTCAGTCTCCTCAGGAAATAGAGACGGCTCTGACCCTTCTTGTAGACAGCCTCAGTGTTCTTTGACCAGTCCAGTTTATTGTCAATTCGTATCCCCAGGTGTTTGTAATCCTCCACCATGTCCAGACTGACCCCCTGGATGGAAACAGGGGTCACCGGTGCCTTAGCCCTCCTCAGCTCTACCACCAGCTCCTTAGTCTTTTTCACATTAAGCTGCAGATAATTCTGCTCACACCATGTGACAAAGTTTCCTACCTTAGCCCTGTACTCAGCCTCATCTCCCTTACCGATGCATCCAACTATGGCAGAGTCATCTGAAAGCAGTATCTATCATTAGTGACCCCCACAATCCAGGCCGTGCTCTCTTCTCGCTGCTGCCAGCACAGCAGCCTCAGGTCCCATACTACTAAATTTGGTTTGGATCCCGCAACCCATCTATGGGTTGTAGGGGTGGTTTCACATGTCTTGGGCCAGGCTGAGGAACAGTTATTACGCTTCAGCCATCAGGCTTGTGAACCAGCATGGATAATTTCACTCACCTCAATGCTGAACCTATAAACTCAGTTTTAAGGATTCTACAACTTATGTTCTCAGTGTTATTTATTTATCCATCTATCTATTAACTTTTTTTGTATTTGCACAGTTTCTCTTTTTTGCATATTCATTGTTTGACAGTCTTTATGTACAGTTTTTCATTCATTCTATTGTATTTCTTTGTTCTATGATGAATGCCTGCAAGAAAATTAATTGTATCTGGTGACATATGCGTACTTTGATAATAGATTTACTTAGAACTTGGAAGGTTGTGGATTGAAATCCCACTGCAGGGTTTCAACACAATTTTCATGGCTGGAGCTCCTGCTGCAGAAAGCTGCATGTTAGGCATGCCAATTTGCAGTGAATCTTTTACTCATATCACTGTCTGCTCTTACAAGTGGCTGGAAAAGGTTCCCTGCCAACATTTAGAAGATGAGCAGGAGTTATCTTGCAAATGTTTTATCCCACAGTCGGTGGGATCATTCAATGTGGAAAATTAACTGTAGACTTTCCTACTTCAATGCATTTCAAAAAGGTTCAATGCAAAAAATTATTTTACAGTTTGTAAACATTCTGAAGCAATGTGAGTCTTCTTTCACAGAGGCAAAAGCTGAGTTTTTTGAGGGATGATAGTCTTAGTACAATCCCTTCTTTGGATCTGAGCTAAACCATTTACAATTGCTCATTAACCACAAGCAAGTTATTTTGGATTTAGAAATCCAGACTTACAACACAGTCGCAGGCTCTACTGGCCCAATGTGCCCTACTGCCCAATTACACCCATGTGACCAATTAACCTACTGACCCGTAAATCTTTGGATTGTTGGAGGAAACCAGAGCTCCCGGAGGAAACCCATGCGCTTACAGGAAGAACATACAAAACTCCTTATAGACACGGCGGAATTGAACCCACGGCTTTGTAATAGTGTTACACTAATCACTATACCACTCTGCCACCCCCATCCATTATATGCAAATGCTACCAGTTGAGGACTTTGTCCTTTGTCCAGTAACCCACCTGTTGTTTTCGAAACATCGTTCATAGCCAGCAGCAGCTGCACAGGACGTTAGGTCATTGTACTTGCAGCTGGAGTGGGAGCATTGATTCAGGGACAAAACTTTCAGGTCTTGTGGTGGCAATTGAATAATTAAAATTGAAACAATTAAATAAATAAATAAATAACAAGAGGCTAGAGTCAGTAACAGTAAGTGCAAATCTATCTGATTACTGAAAAAAAAAACCCAGAAGTTGGGAGTGTTGAGAGCTTCAGGTTCCGGGGTGGGAGCATATCCTAGATCAATCACATTCACGTCAAGGCCAAGGAAGCTCACCAATGCCTATAAATCCTCAGGAGGATAAAGAAATTTGGGGAGTTCATGTCAAACCTTGGCAATTTTTGTCAAAGCATCATGCTGCCTCTGCGCATGCTAGGCTGTGTTTTTTCACTCGCTGCGCTTCAACAGGTCGATAGCCATCTTGGGTTTGTTTTAAAAATACCTTGTCGCCAATCTTCTGCTTTGTTGACACAGCTCAGCACATTATGGGAACCAGCCTCCCCTCCAAGAGCACTGTCTGTACTTTTTGCTGCCTCAGTAAAACAGCCAACATAATCAAAGACCCCTCCCTCTCTGAACATTCTCTCCTCTCCCCTCTCCCATGAGGCAGAAGATGCAAAGGCCTGAAAACACGTACCACCAAGTTCAAGGGAAGCTTCTATCCCACTGTTATCAGGATCTTGAACATGGACTCCCTTCCTCATTTTGATTTTGCAATTTCTTGTTTATCAGCACTCATTCTTGTTCTGTAGCTTTTATACTTTATTCTGAATTGTTATTGTTTTATCTAGTTCTGCCTCAATGCACTGTGTAATGATTTGATCTGTATGAACAGTATGCAAGGCAAGCTTTTGTTTGTATCTTAGTACACATGACAATAATCAACTAATAAATTAATAAGCCAGCTACGCTGTGAGGAACAAGTATCAACTAAACTTCCCAGAGGAAGGTAGGTCCCCGCTTTTGAGTGGTCTCTCTCTTCCTCTTGCTTGATTGCCAGAGGATTGTGCTGGAGTCCTGGGTCTTGGGCAAGGTTTAATCGATGTGGTTTGTGGAATAAACCCTGTAGTTCACCATGTGATGTGTTACTGGTTCCTGGTATCTCCTTTTTCTGGTGCAATTCTAGGTGATTTTGATTTGGGAGGCCTGCAGATAACAAATGACATAGTGCCAGAGTCTGTTGAACTGAGGACGCCTGGAATCTTTCGATTTTGTGTTTCATATTCTGTGCTTTTCACTGAATCTTTTGATGTTTGTGTGATTTGTTTTTTTTTGTGCATTGGGGGATTTGATGTTTTTTTTTTGAATGGGGTTCCATGGTTTTTCTTTGTTTCGTGGCTTTCTGTGGGAAGACAAATCTCAGGGTTGTATACTGCAAACATACTTTGATAATAAATGTACTTTGAATCTTTTGAATCTTTACATGAGCTGTTAACACCTCAATGAACTGCATTAGTGAATGAGAGTTTCTTCCTTACTCAGCTGAGATTGACTGCGGGCTGTAACACCAACTGACTAAAAGACCAAAGTCAAAGTCCAGTTTATTGTCACATACACAAGTGCAATGAAAAACTTATTTGCAGCAAGATCACAGGCGCGTAGCATCATACTTGAAACTTGAATCTTGAATTATCAATACCAATACCAAACTCACCCTCCAGTAAGATGGTGGCTCATTGGATGCAGTGGCCTCTTGTGGGCCAACCAAAGGTGATTTTGTCTTTTTTAAATGTCATGTCAACGATCACAGGACATCAGGAACTCCAGGTACTTCAGGTCAACCCAATCAGTGAGCTGCTCATTGTGGATGAGCTGGGGGAGCTGGACTTGGTGTAGACTGTGCTACCGAAAGACATTGGAATCAATGCCCAAAGGCAGTGTGTAGTCTAACTGTGAGTGATTGTCCTGGACGTTTCTCTTGCGATTGGAAGACCCTTTTGGGCACTGATAGTGTAAAATGCTGCAAGTCTGTTTCCCTTGTTTAATGGTGAGACAAACGGCAGGAGGAGCTGCGTGGCCTCGGTTGCAGTGAGGACTAGGCCTCAAGCCGCAGGCTTGCTTGTTGCCGCAGTCCAGGAGAAGAAATTGCCAGGGGCAGTGTAGCATGGCATCCATGCTGGGTTGGGGACTGGCCCCGTCTGTAGGCTGTGCCCTCCAGTGTTCGATTGTGTGCGTGTGTACGTTTGTCTGTGTCCTGCTGAGAACTGCACATTCTTGCTGATAACACCCACGCACCATCAACTTACTGGACATGTCACTCAGGTACTTGGGGTATAATATACTCTTTGATGTATGTTTACTGCTATCTTATATGTGCCTTGTGCTGTGTATGACTGTTGGTACCCTGTTTTGCACCTTGGCCCTGGAAAGACGCTGCTTCTTTTAGCTGTATTTATGGGTATTCATGCATGGTTGAATGACAGTTAAACTTGAACTTGAATAATGTCCAGAAGAGAAGTCTGCTCTTATTGTGAGTTTGCACAGTGAGGTAGGAGGCTTGAAACTGCTCACTTCAGGATCAATAGTAAATATTGGCTTCTAGTGTTCAGATAAACACTACAGTTTGAATGTAATCATTGAATGATCTGAATTCCTGTACTCATTGCACAGGGTATTCTGTCTCCTTCACATCCTATTTCTGTTTAAATCTTCTTATTAATTATTATTGAAAATCAACAACTGAAAAAAATACATCAAAATAATCAAGACAACATATCCATATGTAGAATAAGAGTTAAACTATCAACCAGGCTGAACAGCATATCAATAATAATCAAAAAACAAAGTGTTAAAGCTTTTTTTTTGGAAAAAAGAAAGAAAGAAAAAAAGAACCCCCACTAACTAAAACAGAGAAAACCCTTTTAACTAAAAAAACAGGGAAAAAACCCCCACCCATTTGGAGCACAAACCCGGAGCTATACGCCATACAAGCTTCCATAAAAAAAAGACATCAAACCGCCAACCAAATCCATATACCCAAGCATCAGAAAAGGACCATCTGTATTAACTCAAGTCAAATGATAATAACGGGCAAAAGAACCCCACATTTTCTCGAAGTCAAATCTAGGATCAAAAGTTCGACTTCTGATTTTTTCCAAACTAAGACATAACATCACCTGAGAGAACCATTGTATCAAAGTGGGAGCAGAGGCATCTTTCTATTTTAATAAAATAGCCCTTCTAGCCAATAATCTGACAAATGCAATTACGTATTGGTCAGATATAGAAATACCGTGAATATGTTGAGGAATTATACCAAACAAAACTGTCAATTTATTAGGTTGTAAATTGATTTTTAAAGCTTTAGAAATAGTCGAAAAAATAGATTTCCAAAATTGTTTCAATACAGAACACGACCAGCTTCACATCCTTCTTTATCCCTTCTGACAGAGGAGGCCTTTTGTCCTGTCCTGTCTATGCCAGCTCTCAGTTTCCCCCACTTACTTCCCGGAATCTATACTCATGTAGCTATAAACTCTACTCTGATCACTCGAGCCTGATCTACACAAAGGGTAACTTACAGTAGGTCATTATCCTACCCACCCACATATCATTAAGGAGAACCTGAGAGGAACTTCTTCACTCAGAGGGTGGTGAGAGTGTGGAACTATAGGCCAGCTGGAGTGGTGGATGCAGGCTTGATTGCAACATTTAAGAAAAGTTTAGATAAGTACGTAGATGGGAGGGGTACGGTCCAGGTGCGGATCGATGGTTTCGGCATGGACTAGATGCATGGAAGGGCATGGGTTTCTGTGTGGTGTGTTCCTCTTTACATAGGCGCTGCCCGCCTGGCTGAGATTTTTCAGCACTTTCTATTTTTGTCTAAAATATCAGTACTTTCACCACCAATTTCTACCCTACTCAGTTTGGGATAAACCAACTCCCCTTACTTTTGTTTTTAGATGACAGAGGTCATTGTCCATGCCAGCTCTGAGGAATCTCACCCCAGTTCGTAGATATGATAATTTGTGTATTTTGCACCAATGTCAACAGTTCTATACACTTGGCTATGAGGTTCACACTTGACTGGTGGCTCTGCCGATGTCAATTCAAGGATGACATGTGCTGAAGGGCACAATGTGATAGGTGCAGCAGAACAGATTTGAGTTACAGATCAAATCGCATATTACTGAATGGCAAGAAAGCCTCGACTGCTTAATAACCCACTCATTTTCCTACATTACTATGGAAACTTGTTAGGGCAGGCTGCAGTCTATACTCCATTGTAAAAAGTATAGCTTAATCAGTATGTAAGCTCCATGTCAAAAAAAAAAATTCCAATAATTGCAGCCCTCAGTATGTATAGCACAGAAACACTGAAGAATTTATCACTTGACATTTTAGAGCTGTGATCATCCTGTGGGTTTCCATAATTTGTTTTTTGTGGGTCGACATTTGAAAAGCAGCAAACCAAACTTGACATTTCCAAATGATCCCAATCGTTTTCATAGCAGATGTTTTTTTTCTGAGTTACCATTTGCAATCCATTGACAGCTACCACCTGCTAGAAGAAGAAGAGAAAAAGAAACAAAAATATTCACCAATCATAGATGCATAACAACGATAGATCTCCAGAGATAGGCAGAAAGTGTAAGGAGCTCCATCCTAATCTGGACTATCTCTGTGTGAAATAACAATTGCTTTTCATCAATCAAAAAATGTTATAATCACTTCTCCATTTCCTCACTACAAGCAGATCAGTTAGACCATAAGAGATAGGAGCTGATTTAAGCCATTCGTCCCATTAAGTCTGTTCCGCCATTCAACCATGGCTGATTTATAATCCTTCTCATCCTCATTCTTCTGCTTTCTTCACATATCCTTTGACTCTTACTAATCAAGAACCTTTCAACCTTTGCTTTGAATATACCCAATGGCTTGGCCTCCACAGTCATCTGTGGCAATGAATTCCAGATTCACCACCCTCTGGCTAAAGAAATTATTGTTTTGGTTGAGGTTCTCCTGAGTTTTAATATTGCAAAATTCAAACCCTGACAGATTTAAGTTATTTGCATGTATACATTGGGTTACAAAAGAATATATAGGAATATATAGGAAGATGGTACAGGAGTCTCAGGACTCAGAACACCAGGGTCAGGAACAGTTATTACCCCTCAGTCATCAGGCTCGTGAGCCAATTGGGGTAACTTCACTCAACTTCACTTGACCCCGTCATTGAAATGTTCCCACAATCTATGGTCAGACTCAGTTTCAAGGACTCTTCATCTCATGTTCTTGATATTTCTTGCTTATTTATGATTAATAGTTCCTTCTTTTTGTACTTGCAGTTTGTTGTCTTTTGCACACTGCTTGAATGTCCAAGTTGGAGCGATCTTTCATTGATTCTATAATGGATTTATTAAATATGCCTACAAGAAAATAGGTTGTACATGTATTTTGATAATAAATTTACTTTGAACTCTATGACTCTCAAGTCTAGTCTGCCACTCAGAAAGATGACAGATGATCTGATCTTTGGTCTCAGCTTTACTTTCCTGTAAGATTTCTATCGCTCTTAGTCTCCTCTGATTCACAACTCTATCTACCTGAGCCTTGAATGTATTTAATAATCCAACCTGGAGACTGAGTGAAGAAATTCCTGCTTGTCTCTTTTGAAGAGGTGACCCCTCATTGTTTATTCTCACTATGAGGGTTAATATTTTCTCAGCATCATCCCTGTGAAGTTCTTTCAGAATCTACTTACATTGTGTTCTCATGGTTCTTCCTGTGCTAATGTTTTTCCATTGGGTGTGCAGTTTATTGATAACTCCATAAACCGAATAACTAAGCTAATTTAGCTATGGTTAATGGTGTCTGATATTACCCCAGTAGCACCCGTAGATATGGTGGTCAACATAAGCAGCAAAGATAAAGGTTAGATTTATTTGTCACATGTACATTGAAACATACAGTGGAGTGTGTCAAATCAAATCAGTGGGAGTGTGCTGGGGGCAGCCAACAAGTGTCGCCACCCGTACAGTGCCAAGAAAGCATGCCCACAACTCACTAACTCTAACCCTTATGTCTTTGGAATGTGGGAAGAAATTGAAGCATCCAGAAGAAACCTGCACAGTCACAGGGAGAATGTACAAACTCCTTTTGGACAGCGGTCGGAATCAAACCCCGATCGGTGATAGCCGGCCCTGTAAAGTGATTGCACTAACAGCTCCCCTCCTGCGCCACTCTCGTAGGGGAGTGAAGTTCAAAACTTTCGCTTATAATTGATGGAAGAGTATTTCAAAAGCACATTGAAATTAAGTGTTCATTTTTGACTTTGTACAAGGTTAAGAGGGATTCGTTGATGTGGAATAATTTAAGTTCTAAAGCACATTTTGTAAGATGCTGCATTAAGGATTATTGCTCAGGGCACATTGGAATAACATGGATGTGTCATGATCGCAACCGAACAGTGGCAGGTATCCAAGTTTCAGTGCCCTAATTCCCCAGAGTATGGTTAGCTGCTGCTGTCCTTTAAGACTCAGACTGCCAATTATTGCCTGTCACATTCCTTCATGGAAAGTCCATACTTAAATGCCTCGTCCTGAGCACTCAGTGCTCAAAACCTCAGTGCTTAGGAGTTCAATTTCTTGTGTTACTGTTCGTGAGTTTGCCTTTGGATTTTGTTTGTGCTATCATGTTCATTTTGAGTCTGAGTCTGAGTTAATTCCAGTCCTTACTCTACATTTGGGTTCACAACCATCCTTAGCTCTCTCATTACAGGATGGAAGATTCATAGACTCACAGAAGGCAGAGAGCTGGGGTAAATGTACCACTTTCAGACCGGCACACGGCACCTGATGGGTTGCTGGAAGGATTAGTGCTGAGGCTTTTAAGACTTACACTCTACGTTCATGACGAGTGAAGGGCCAAGTGTTTGTTGAAAGATTGTCTGACGAAACAAAGATAAGTGGGAGAGCAAGTTCTGAAGAGGACCAGCTCCGGCAGCGTGGGACTCCCATACCATCACCTTTCACTTAATGATTGAAATAATTCCAGGCGCACTGATAGTACAATGAGGGAAGACAGCTTAAAGAACTTTGTGACAGCCGTGTGCCTGCTAACCAGCATCATAAAGAAAGGTTTCTGTAGCAGATGTACAGGGATGTGTGTGGGTTCTGGTAGTGAATCAGAATTGGGTTTATTATCACTGACATATGTTGTGAAATTTGTTGTTTTGTGGCAGCAGGAGAGTGCAAGACATAAAATATACTATAAATTACAATAAGGAGTATATAGAATATAAAAAATAAATTAGTGCAAAATGAGGGCAAAAATAGTGAGATTTTCATTGTCCATTTAGATATCTTGTGTCAGAAACGAAGAAACCATTCACTATTGCAAATATCTAATCAGCCAATCACACAACTGCAATTTAATGCATCAAAGCATGTAGACGTGGTCAAGAGGTTCAGTTGTTGTTCAGACTAAACAACAGAATGGGGAAGAAATGTGATCAAAGTGACTTTGACCGTAAAATGATTGTAAAATGAATATCTCAGAAACTGCCAATTCCCTGGGATTCTCACGCACAATAGTCACTAGAGTTTACAGAGAATTATGGGAAAAACAACAAAAGCATCCAGTGTGTGGCAGTTCTGTGGATGGAAATGTCCTATTAATGAGAGAGGCCAGAGGAGAATGGCCAGACTGGTAAAAGCTGATGGAAGGTGACGGTAAGTTAAATAACCGCGGCGATGGAGGCGGGGGGGCAGGTGTTGGCGAGGCATGGTCGTGGCAAGCGGAGACAAGCGGTGGTGGAAGGAGAGGGAAGGTCTGGTCATGAGCAGTGGAGTCGCTGTTGAAGCAGAGTCCAGACAGAGCCATGGCGTCCCCGAGAACGGGGAAAGCTGTGATGTCTGATCGACTCAAGTGCCGGGCTGAGCTGGAAAAGTCTGGGACGGACCGAATCCTGGTGATGCGGTCCAGGCCCCAGAATTGTCTGAGAGCGATCAATGACCCGATGTCCGGATGATTTAAGCGCAGGGTCAGATTGTAAAAGCCAGAGGTGAAGTGAGGGCCGATTCTGCTCACTGACCAGTGACATTTACTCAGCTCTGTGCTGAATTACAGTAATGCCTGACTTTGCGTCTGTGGTCTCGCAATGTTTACTTGGCCTTGTGATGAACTGTGGCTGTTGCTGCAGTGATACCTGGTTTCTTCATGTCTTTTGTAAAGCTCCAGTTCTGAAGCTATTCGCTTACTTTTATTGTTTGCACGTTTTACTTTTTCCTCTTTCTCTCTCTTCACATTTGGTATTTGATGGCCTTCTTTAACATTCCCTCAAAGGTGTGCTCATAAGGGAATTTAAACATGCACAAAAGGTTGCCACCCTCTACCTCATTGGCATGTTAAGTATATTTCACAGTTGTACACAATCATATTTCCTTTTCCAGTTTCTGATGCGGACAGTGTTGACAATGTGGAGTTTGATGATTTGTCTGCAGATTTTAGAACTGGTTTATTTATACTGTTTCTATTGAAGAGATTATTGATTCACTATGTTGAATTCCAAAGAAGCAAAGGGCGTAAAGTTCAAGAAGAACTGCTAGTTCATTTAAAGCAGAATGGCTTAATGAAACAGTAGAAACTGCTACACTGAAAACTCATGAAGTCAGGAACGTGCAGCTATGACAAATATTTATGTACAATACAGAAATCGGTGTTACCTGTGTGTATTGTTATGATGCAAAAGTTGCTGGAGAATTTGCAAGTGGGAAGAAGTAGAGTGATATTTGGAAACTTGACTTTTCAAAGTGTTATTTAGCAAGCAAATCTCATATGGATGGTGTGCAAAAACTCCAGTGAGAGAAATCCTTCATTACCCGCTACAGGGCTGCTATGTGTATTCTGTGATGGTGTTGTGACGAAAAACCAAGTTATCAGAAGATTGATCCTGATGAGAGAGATAAGGGAGACAATGGAGAAGCGTTCAAAATGTTAATGAGAAAGGAGAGAGGTAACGGAAAAGAAACACGATTAAGAGTATTGACAGACCAGTTGCTTTGAACCTGAACTGTTTGAAGTTTGATGGACAGGCGATACCCCAGCAGGGGGATAAAAGGAACAGGTTCGCTAAGGCACAACACACCACGAGATCACGAGATAACGAGACCCTGGAAGTGCGGTGTGCCCCCACAAGTTGGTGAGAGTTTGGAGGTCTGGTCGCGGGACCGACCATAGATGCACTGGGTGAAAAGGTATGATCGGCGGGAACCTGGTGTGTGTGTCTGCCCTTGCCTGGGTGCCGGGTTCACTGCGGAAGAACGGTCGTATCCGGAATGGAGGGGTCACAGTCGCTGACCACAGAAGACATAAAAGGGTTCGCCCGAAAGCTAACTGCGAAGAACAAAGGTCTGTGTGAATCAGGATTTGCATATCTCCCTCTCTCTCTCTCCAACGGCACAACAGCAATTACTGCGAACTGTCCTACGCTGAACTGAACTCTGTGTCACTTGAGACTGATCATTTTACCCCTAGACTGCAATAGAGCTTGTTTGATTCCTATTACCCTAGTTCTGTGTACATGTGTGTTTTATCATTGCTAATCTGTTGCATTCATATCCTTACGATTAGAGTACTGTGTTACTTATTTCTTTAATAAAACTTTCTTAGTTCCAGTAATCCAGACTCCAACTAAGTGGTCCATTTCTGCTGGTTTGGCAACCCAGTTACGGGGTACGTAACAGTGTAGATGAGCGAAAGTGAAAATGATCAACCCAGAGATCAAAATTCTTACTGACAGTAAAAATCAGTGCATATATATTGTTGTCAATGGGCAAACAATTGCACAGCACAAGAATTTTGCGCACACTGGTCATACAGATAGGGGGAACATTGACACTCAACATTTCAGGAACAGCTCCTCCCCTCTGCCATCAGATTTCTGAATGGACAATGAACCCATGTACACCACTTCAGTATTTTTACCCACTCTTTTTACACTACCTTACACTGCTTATCTCATTAAATTTTATCTGTACTTATTATTGTAATTTATTGTTTTTATTATTTTATGCTGCATTGAACTGCTGCCTCAAAACAATAAATTTGCATGACATATGCTAGTGATACTAAACCTGATTCTGATTCAGATTCAGCTAGTAATGATTCTTCAGCTCTCATTCAACACTGGATCATTTTGTTTGGTGTTGGGAAGAACATTTCTGCACTGGGCGAGTACCGGAATAGCACAGGGTGGTTGATAGACTGATTCCTCATTCTTGTTATTGTGTTGGAACAGGTGCATCCCAGCTCCAACAGTCCTGGAACTCCCCTGTCATCGCCTTTCACAGAATGATTAAAATGATTCAAAGCTTACCGATACTACAATGAGGAAAGCTGGCCAAAAAAGACTTTGGAACCACCATGAGTCCAATAACCAACAACATAAAGGAGGACTTCAGTAGCAGATGAGCTGGGATGAGTGTGATGTTTGGTAATGAATCAGAATCAGGTTTATTATCACAGACGTTTGTCATGAAGTTTGTTGTTTTGCAGCAGTAGTACAGACTCCGCTTGCCATGACCATGCCTCGCCAACACCTGCCCTTCCGCGTCCATCGCCACGGTTATTTAATTTACTATCACCTTCCATCAGCTTTTCCCAGTCTGGCCATTCTCCTCTGACCTCTCTCATTAACAGGACATTTCCATCCACAGAACTGCCACTCACTGGATGCTTTTGTTGTTTTTCCCATAATTCTCTGTAAACTCTAGTGACTATTACGTGTGAAAATCCCAGGGAATCGGCAGTGGGCCTGAAGATAGAGAAGCCCCCTTGTCCTGAAAGAATATCAGGGTACTGAAATAAATGACAGAAGTTATAGTACAGGCTTGGGTGGTGATTTACCAAAATTCTCTGGACTTTGGGCAGGTCTTGGCGGATTGGAAGATGGTGAATGTCACAGCACTGTTCAAAAAAGGATGTGGGCAAAAGGCAGGTGACTATAGGCCAGTTAGTTTAACATCTGTAGTTGAGAAAATGCTTAAAGAAGAAATACCGAGGCATCTGGAAAGAAATGGTTCCATCAGACAGATGCAGCATGGATTCATCAAAAGCATGTCCTGTTTGACAAACTTAATGGAGTTCAAACTTAATTATAGGCATCCATTAGTCTCATGAGACCATGGATTTGTGCCTTGGAAGGTTTCCAGGGTGTAGGCCTGGGCAAGGTTGTATGGAAGACCAGCAGTTGCCCATGCTGCAAGTCTCCCCTCTCCTCGCCACCGATGTTGTCTAAGGGAAGGGCATTAGGACCCATACAGCTTGGCACTGGTGTCGTCGCAGAGCAATGTGTGGTTAAGTTCCTTGCTGAAGGACACACATGCTGCCTCAGCCAAGGCTCGAACTAGCAACCTTCAAATCACTAGACAACGCCTTAACCACTTGGCCACGTGCCAACACCAAAACTTAACAAATTTAGTTAGCACAGTGGATAGAGGGGAACAGATGGACGTTATTTACTTGGATCTCCAGAAGGCATTTGATAAGGTGCCGCATAAAAGACTTATCCATAAGTTGGGGGTGATGTGTATTAGTATGGATAGAGGATTGGTTAACTAATAGAAAGTAGAGAGTTGGGATACATGGGTGTTACTCTGGTTGGCAATCAGTGGTGAGTGGTGTGCTGTAGGGGTCGGTGTTGAGCACACAACTGTTCACAATATACATTAACGATCTGGAAGAGGGGATCGAGTGTAGTGTCTCTAAGTTTGCTGATGATACTAAATTGAGTCAAAAAGTAAATTGTGTCGAAGATATGGAGCATCTGCAAAGAGTTATAGATAGATTAAGTGAGTGGGCAAGAGTTGGGCAGATGGAATTCAATGTTAGTAAATGTGAGGTCATCCACTTTGGGAGGAAAAATGGAAGAGCAGATTATTATTTAAAAGGTAATAAATTGCAGCACGCTGCTGTGCAGAGGGACTTGGGAGTGCTTGTGCATGAATCACAAATGGTTGGTTTGCAGGTGTAGCATGCTATCAAGAAGGCAAATGGGACGTAGGCCTTCATTGCTAGAGGGATTGAATTTAAGAGCAGGGAGGTTATGCTACGTTGTACAGTGCACTGGTGAGGCCGCACTTGGAGTACTGTGTGCAGTTCTGATCTCCATACTTGAGGAAGGATATACTGACTTTGGAGGTGGTGCAGAGGAGGTTCACCAGGTTGACTCCAAAGATGAGGGGGTTAGACTATGAGAAGAGATTAAGTTGCCTGAGACTGTACCCGCTGGAATTCAGAAGAATGAGAGGAGATCTTATAGAAACATATAAAATTATGAAAGGGATAGATAAGATAGAAGCAGGAAAGTTGTTTTCACTGATAAGAGAGATGATTAGAGCTAGGGGACATAGCCTCAAGGTTCAGGGGAGTAGATTTAGGGCGGAAATGAGGTGGAATCAGCTTTTCCCAGAGAGTGGTGAATCTGTGGAATTCTCTGCCCAATGAAGTAGTGGAGGCTACCTCAGTAAATGTATTTAAGATAAGGTTGGATAGATATTTGCATAGCAGGGGAATTAAGGGTTATGGGGAAAAGGCAGGTAGGTGGAGATGAGTCCATGCTCAGACCATCCATGATCTTATTGAATGGTGGAGCAGGCTCGATGGGCCAGATGGCCTACTCCTGCTCCTAATTCTTAAGTTCTTATAAGAAATATATATAAAAAATTAGGTAGGTAGTGCAAAAAGAGAGCAAAAATAGTGTGGTGGTATTCATGGGTTCATTGTCTTCGTAAATCTGATGGCAGAGGGGAAGGAGCTGCTCCTAAGCATTGAGTGTGTAACTTCAGGCTCTTGTGCCTCCACTCTGTTTGTCATAATCAGAAGAGGGCATGTCCTGGGTGGTGGGGGTGCTTAATAATGGAGGCCGACTTTGAGGCATTGCCTTTTGAAGATGGCCTCAGTGGTGAGGAGACTCATGCCCATGGTGGAGCTGACTGAGTTTATGACTCTCTGCAGCTTTTTTCGATCCCGTGCAGTGCCCCCTTCATATCAGATGGTGATGCAACCAGTTAGAATGCTCTTCATGCTGCATGTGTGGAAATTTGCTGGAATCTTTGGTGACATATGAAATCTCCTCAAAACCTCAAAGAAGTGTAGCCACTGCCATACCTTCGACATAATTGCACTGATATATTGGTCCCAGGATAGATTTTCAGAGTTGTTGGCACCCAGGAACCGCTAACTCTTGTTGTGTGTTCCCTCGACTTCCCCTTCCTGAAGTCCACAATCAATTCCTTGGTCTTACTGATGTTGAGTGCAAGGATGTTGTTGCGACAGCACTGAACCAGCTGATCTATCTCACTCCTGTATGTCCCCTTGTCACCATCTGAGACTGTACTGACAACAGATGTGTCATTGGCACATTTATAGATGGCATTTGTGCTGTTCCTAGCCACACAGTCTTTGGTGTTGAGAAAGTAGAGCAGTGGGCTAAGCACACATCATTAATGTGCAGAAACAGAGTTCAAAGACTCACACAAAGGATATATATACAGGAAGAGTCAATGCAGCAACAAAATAAACAGTGTAATCCTTCCCTTCTACACCTCTACCATCAGATTTCTGAATGGACAGTGAACCAACCCATGAACACTACTTCACTATTTTTGCTCCCTTTTAGCACTACCTGATTAAATTAAATTTTCAATATATATTACTTATTATAATTTATTGTATTTTTATGTATTCCCTTGCAATACTGCTGCAAAAATCAAATTTCATGATATATACTCAGTGTCTACTTTATTAGATGATGCAAAAATCTTATTATTAGGAACAGGAGGTACAGTAGTTCATGTTCAACGTATAGTCATTATCGAAGTATGTATACTATATACAACCTTGAGATTCATTTCCGTATAGGCAATGAAATAAAGAAACCCAATTGAACCTATTAAAAGTAAAAACCATCAATCACCCAATGTGCAGAAAAAAAACAAATCATGCAAACAACAAATGTAAGCAAATAACATTCAGAACTGAAGTTCGTGTAAGTGAGTCCACAGCCGCAAAACCAGTCACAGAGCTTGTTAGTACAGAGAGGAGTAAACTTCACAAGCAGCATGCTAAACACTAGCCCTATCTCTCACCTCTGACCTTGACACCCTGACCTTTTCAATCTAGCCTGTCGTGTAAGTTGGCCAAACAGCAGGTTGTTCCTTGCTCTCAGACCTGGGCCTCGCTGCTTCAATACACTCTCGGATTCAGAACCTGCCAACTCGATTCAGCCTATACTTGACCTTTTCAACCTGGCTTGGCACTTAAATTTGTCTGACATCGGCTTGTTCCTCGCTTTTTGGTTCAGGCCCTGCCACCTCAACTCTACCTCGCCTGATCTCAGCTCTGCTGCTTCAAATCCTCACCAAGTCCACTCCAGCAGTGACAAAACATTGGTTCGTTCCCCGCTCTTGTCCTGGGCCCTGCTGCCTAAATTCAGCCTGTACATGCCCCGCCACAACCATCCTGCACTTTTGAGACTTCAGTTCACACCGCAAAATTGCCAGATTGTTCAAGAGCTCAACTCCGAAAAGGAAGTTACAGGCTATTGATTGCAGTGATCATTTCCAAGAAGAAGTGTGATAATAAAATAGTAGTTTTGTTTGCAGCCAGCAAGTCATTGGTGTGGTTCACCAGCGTCATCTTAAACCAGAACCACAGTGGCCATTGAGTGAATGTCAGTGATATGGGACCTGATTCTGATTCTGGAATCCGTTTTGCTTTTGAATCTCAGCTGGCAGGGAAGTGAATGTCAGGCACAGAAAGCTACCACTTAGCAACAGATGTCATCGCTGAGAAATCGAGAGAGGGAGCGAGAGAGAAGGAGAAGCTATAAAAAGCTGATGATTCATTTTCAAGGTGGCCCGGTTATCAGTTTAGGGACTTATAAGAGATCAGGTGTGGAAGGAGAGAAGCATATTGTAGAGAAGGAGTCAGGAGGAAAGGCTGCATGGTTAATGATTAATAATAACATTGAAATCAAGGCAGGCTCAGTAAAGAGGGGGGCACCTTGTCAAGCTGTGGTAAAACTGGGGTAGGATTGGGAAGGTTCTGCAGGAATAGTTAGACAGAATCCTGGTCACAAGTTGGCATCAGCAAGTTAAAAGTTGAGCCATGAGCCATGTCAATTTGAAGAAGGTGTACATAGAAAATGTCTTTGGTTCAATTAAGCTGCTCCCTGCTGAAATGTTAGTCTCATTAGACAAGGATTAATGAGCTGGCATTGATAGTGCCTTTACCTTTCTTGAATGTCATGTTCCTGAAAGGCCAGGTGAGGATTTTGAGATACCGAAGCTTTCGTTTCAGGCACGCAGAGTAAGCAGACAGTTTCATCTCCGCTATCGCTTTGATAAGCACGTGGATGATGGAACAATGGAGAGCTATACAGGAGGAGGGAAAGGCTAGGTTAAGAGGACAGCACGACATAGTGGGCTGAAGGGCCTGAACTGTGCCATAGTGTTCCATGTTCCATGTTCTACAGAGTTGGTGTAACAGTGTGGGCACTGGAGTTTCACTGGACATTAAAATTAAAATCCAGTTCTCACAAAAAGCAGGAAATAAAGATTTCATAAAGTGATTGGAATGATTTATTTAAAGAAAACCCAACCAGTTTCCCAGTTCTTGGGAAAGAAACACAACTTGCCTGCAAATGGGTCCAATCTTTGTTGAAAAAGTCTCTTAATCAGTGTTGGTTTATTATTTATGTTATGTTTCGTAACTTCAAAATATTAAAATAATTCAAAGGAAGACAGAGGAGTCTGAAATATGAGTCTAACTTCTTATTCACTTTAAGCAAGGTGCGCACGTATCACACAATAGTGTGATAATGTATTTTTACATATAATCTGTAACAAATTATTTAAACAAACAATAATACTTAATCAACCAATATATTAATGCAAGATTATTTAAATATTAATGAAATATTAAATACACAACACTCATCTCTGCTTAGCCACAAACTCCAACTCAATAGAGAGTGCATCTCATCCATGTACAAAGTATACTATATAATACAATTACGACATACGGATATCCACAGCGTAGTAAACTTTAATTTGTCCAATCAGGCCTGAAGATTTCATCACTGCGGAGGGTTTCTTGCTCTTGTGGCTGTGTAAACAATCTCAGGTTCTGGGCCCCCCTCTGTGGTGGATGTAGAAATTGACTGAGACTGCAGGGGGTGGTTCTGACAGCTCTGGACACCTTTCTGCTCCTTCCTTTACCTTCTAGTTTGTGCATCTTGATCTTGGGAAGGTGCATTTAGTTCACTGGAGTACTCTCTTATTAATCCTTCTACTGCTCCCTTTATGATCTGATCTCTCCTCTTGGTTTCCTCATCCACGGCATCTGATGGATTCTCTCTTTTATATCTCATACAGCTGGGCTTTGCTCTTTGCATTTACTTTTCCAAGAAGTCAGCTGGAAGAAGGTTCTATGGTCTGGTGAAACCAAGACTGAGCTTTTTGGCTATCAGACTAAATCCTATGACATAAGCCAAACACTGCACATCATCAAAAACACACCATCTCTACCATGAAGCATGGTGGCTGCATCGTGCTAAGGGGATGCTTCACTGCAGCAAGTCCTAGAAGGCTTATGAAGGTAGAGGGTAAAATGAATGCAGCAAAATACAGGGAAATCCTGGAGGAAAACCTGATGCAGTCAGCAAGAGAATTGCGACTTGGGAGAAGATTTGTTTTCCAGCAAGTATAAAGCTACACAGGAATAGCTTAAAAACAACAAAGTTAATGTCCTGGATTGGCGAAGTCAGAGTCCAAATCTCAATCCAATTGAGAATCTATGGCTGGACTTGAAAAGGGCGGTTCACTCACAATCCCCATGTAATTTGACAGAGCTTGAGCAGCTTTGTAAAGAAAAATGGGGAAAATTTGCCAGATGATAGACACCTATCCACACAGATTCAAGGCTGTAATTGCTGTCAAAGGTGCATCTACAAAATACCGACTTGAAAGGGGTGAGTAATTATGCAATCAATTATTTTGTGTTTAATAATTATAATAAATTTCAACCAATTTGTAGAAATTTGTTTTCATTTTGACACGAAAGAGTCTTTTCTGATGATCAGTGTCAAAAAGCTAAATTAAATCCACTGTGATTCAATGTTGTAAAGTAATAAAATATGAAAACTTCCAAGGGGGATGAATTCTTTTCATAGGCACTGTACCTATAAAAACTGTGGTATCTGGACCACTGCTTTTGGCACTTCCATGATTTCTCTGATCAGCATGATTCTTCATTGGTCTGATATGCTTTCCAACCAGAGGCACTGACGCTGGCACTAACACCTCTGCTGGGCAATGGAGACAGTTGTGATATCATCCGGTACCTTTTTAAATTCACTTTCAGATGGCTTCATTGCAGGGGATGTGACATAAAAATTGTGGTGGGATCTCCAATTAAGTTATGGTTGTCTCAGTTAATCACATCCTCACACTGCTGGTCCTCCTGTCTTTATCACATACAAGCCCAATATGACTAGTTGGTTGTTATATTTCATTGTTCCGAATGTATCTCCCATAGAAGTTATCTTTTCTCCATACTAAGTTCCTAGCCGGATATCTGTAGGCTTTAGTTTAGCATCTTTGAATTGCATCTCAAACTTATATTGTGGAATGGCTGAAACAGCTGATCTAGTGTCTAATTACATTTTAATGAATTTGCCATTCACTTCAGGTGTAAGCCATATGACTTGTCTATTGTTAGTTTTCACTTTGTAAATCGCAAGGCTGCACATTCCTGTGTCACTCTCATCACTATTAGATTTTTCATCAACAGCATGCAGATTCATGCTCTTTTTGAAACTGCAACTTGACTTTTTATCTTTTTCTCTTCTGTGTGCAGTCTATTTAATTTTGGCTGCCTGACATGTTCGTTGTATGTGTTCTACTTTGTTGTATTTTCTGCAAGTTTCACCTTTAAATCTGCACTGATCTGGTGAATATGAACCCCTGCCACAACTGTAACTCAAATTTATTCAACCAGGTAGGTTTCTGTTTAGACATTGCAAGTTTCTTCATGCTCACTTTCATTCCTGACTGCAATTCAATTGCACCTCAGTCTGTGTTTTCTATTGACACAGTGATCTCACCTGTTTATTTAAATGTAAGTTGTGCTGTGCTTAGGAGCCATTTAGTAATGCTTTCTTGTAAGATTCTACAAATTAAACAATCTCTCAGTGTATCATTACACCCATTTCTGAACTGACAATGCTCAATCAATTTCTTCAATTCAATCACATACACTGAAATGGACTTCCTTTCTTATTGATTCTGCTTATGAAACCTAAAACATTCTGCAACAACAATGGCTTTAGTTCTAAATCTTCCTGCAGTACTTTAACAATATCAACAAATCTCATTTCTGCTCGTTTGGTTGGAGTAAACTGTATGCCTTTAAACACAATGTGCTCAGCAAAATTGGTACTTGTTTCTCATTGGCATTTGCTTCAAGATACTGTTCAATTTGCTCAGTATATAAAATCCAGTCATCTGTTGTGTAAGCAAACCTGTCTATCTTTCCAATGTAGCCATCCATTTCCGTCCCTGTTTAAATGATTATTATCACCTGGTACTCACTCTTTATGAACCCATGAATTCTTTTTTAAAAACTCGACAGTGTCTGGACGTTTTCCACTGTTTTTTTGCTGTACATTTCTTTGCACTCGAATGTCTTGCTGCACTTCAACAAGTCAGTAGTGTATCTTGGGTTTATTTTAAAATACCTCGTCACCATTGTTATGTTTTGTAACTTCAAAACATTAAACTAATTGAAAGGAAGACGTGGGATTCCAAAATGTGAGTGTAACTTCAAGTGAGGTGTGTCCTTATCACATTTACTCAGATGCAGTGAAACATTTTTGTTTCCATACCATCCAGAGAGATCATTCCATACGTAAGTGGATCAAGGTAGTGAAAAGAAAAGTGAATGGAGAATACATAGTAGTGTCACACTTGTCGAGGAAATGCAGGGAGACAAATGAAATGTGAGGACCACAAGGACACTGATTTGAAGATCAAGGTTTAATTTTTTTGCGTATGAGAGTTCCACTCAAGCAACTGATGACAGAAGGATAAAAGCTGTCCTTGAGTCTGGTGGTACATTCTCTCAGCCTGTTGTATCTTCTCCCTGATGTGAGAGGGCAGAAGAGAGAATGACCAGAGTGTGCTGGTGTCCTTGATTATGTTGGCTGCTTTGATGCACAGGAAACTATGCATGCCAGGATCTCCCGGGGCCAGATATTCACACAAATGTACTCATCAGCATGTGAACATGGAGCAGGAGTTGGTCATTCAGGTCCTCAAGTTTGCTCCAGCCTTCAGTGAGGTCATGGCTGATCTGACCTTTCACCTCAATTGTTGTCTATCTTCAGCAACTTTTCATCACATGTCAAGTATCTGACTACCTTACCTATCAAATGTTAACCATTTTAAACATTGATTTTAGCAGAATGGGACAGCAAACTAACAAACAGTTTTAATTAAGAAAGAAACATCAAGAAGAATATAAATAAATGCATACTAAATGAGGTTCGCATGAATATGAAAAAAACATCTTCTAGTAATGCAATGCACAGTGAGTCATAGCATTGTACAGCATGGAAACAGATCCTTTAGCTTACCAAGCATCCAACACCCTGTTACACTCATTTCTTTTCTCATTCTCCCCTTGGAATGCTCTCCAAATTCCATCCTCCCTTGCACACCAGGGGCAACTTACAGGAATAACTAACTAACCAATCCATATGTTGGATCCTAAGATGGGGGTGGTGAAGGAGCCTCGCTCGCCTCAGTCTCCTCAGGAAATGGAGACGCTGCTGTACCTTCTTGTTCGGGGAGGTGATGTTAAGGGACCAGGTGAGGTCATCCGTGACGGTGAACTCCCAGGAGTGCTTAACTCTCTCTACGGAGGAGCCATGTATTTTCAGAGAATCAATAATCTCAAAGAATCAAGTCTGCTTAATGACTGGATGAATCACCTCAAAATAAGTTCAAGCCCCACCACAGCAGCTTCTGGTGTGTTGGTTGTTAATGCAACTGAACTGATTCTGCCTGTGGCCATCAGCACTGGCCTCAGTGCTCACTGGCTCTGTGGCTGTGGCCAGCAGCCATTGGGCTCCTGGACCGGCTGTGGTGCCACACTGACTCCATGGCTGTGTACTCACTTTTGGGGGATTCTGTGGTTCATGTTCAGTGTATTACTTACTACATTTTTTTTATTGTTTGCCTGATTTGTTCTCTTCACGCACATCGGATACTTGATGGTCTTTGTTGTGTGGGGATTTTCTCATGGATTCTACGGTGTGTCTTTGTTTTGTGGTTGCCTGCAATGAGATGACTCTCAAGGTTGTATGTGGTGTTCACACTTTGGTAATAAATGTACTTCAAACTTTGAACTTTGCATTTCAGTTTGTTTCCATGTGACATATAAAGTTGAATCTTGAAGTTTAACTTTTTCCGACATGTTCCGACATCAGAGGAAGTGGTTGTGGCAGGTGCATTAAAAAAATTGGAAAGGCATTTGGACAGGTACATGGATAAGAAAAGTTTGGAAGAATATGAGCCAAATGGGATTGGTTTAGATGGGACCCCTAGCTGGTGTTGACCAGTTGGACTGAAGGAACTATATCCATGCTATAGAACTTTCATGCTCTGTAACTCAATGTCCATGTTTCCTATAATACAACACTTGGGAAAACTCCCAGTTTCTTACTTTGACTTTTCTCCTTTCTTTCCAGTCCTGATGAAGGGCCTCGGCCTGAAACATCGACTGTTTACTGTTTTCCATGTCTGCTGTCTGACCAGCACTTTGTGTGTGTTGCTTTGGATTTCCAGCATCTGCTGATTTTCTTGTGTTTGTGATATACTTGGAGCATTATATATAATTTTGGTCACCCTGTTGTAAGAAAGGTATCATTAAACCTGGAAGAGTGCAGAAAAGATTTACGAAGATGTTGCCAAGACTTGAGGGACTGAGTTATGGAGAGAGATGCTGAGAGGTTGGGACTATTTTCATTGGAGCTTGGGAGAATGAGGGTTAATCTTGTCGAGGTGTAATCATGTGGGCATAAAGAGGGTCAATGTACACTGTCTTTTTCCCACGGTTGGGGAACCAAGAATTAGAGGGCATGAGTTTTAGGTGAAAGATTTAATAGGAACCTGAGGGGAAACGTTTTCATCCAGAGGATGGAATGAGCAACCATTAGATGTATGTGGTGAATGAGATTAGTTTAGATGGGCATGTTGTTTAGCATAGATGAGATGGGTGAAAAGGCATGTTCCTGTACTGGAAAAATTAAATACATAAAGAGACAGTTACTATAATGATGTGGGTACTGAATGCAGCCATGTTGTTCACAATGCACTGTGGTGATGCATAATAGATACTGGACAAACATCCAGAGGCCTGATACATTGAGTTTTAATCCTACTATGGTAGCTAGAGGAATTTAAACTTGATTAATTTGTAATGATGAATTCGCACTGCCAGACTGCCACTTAAAAGCCCATTTACTTCAATGAGGGAAGGAAAACTGCTTGGGTGGCTTTGCAAAGAAGCTTGGATTGGCACATGAGGGAACATAATCTGCAGGATGATGGGTCTCTTTTGTCTTGTATCATAAAGAGTCTCAGGCAAATGTCCAGTCTGTCAATCTAGTGCCCTGAGATGTCAACCGGAGAGTTGTGGTGCCTCTTCCAACAGATCATAATGGGCCAGGTGATGTAATGAGACTGTTCAAAGTTCAGAGAAAATGTATTATCAAGGTACACGTATGTCACCATATAAAACCCCGAGATTTGTTTTCTTGTGAGCAAACACAGTGATTCCGAGAAACACAATAGAATCAGTGAAATACTGCACCCAACAGAACGGACAAATGACCAATATACAATAGGTAACAAGCTATGCAATTACAAGAAAATAGGAAGAAGGTGCAGGAGCCTCAGGACTCATGCCACCAAGTGTAGGAATATTTATTACCCCTCAACCATCAGACTGTTAAATCAAAGCGGATAACTTCATTCAACTTCACTTCATAATTGAACTGTTCCCACAACCTGTGGATTCATTTTCAAGGTCTCTTCATCTCAAGTTCTTGATATTCATTTATTTATTTATTAGTATTTTCTTTTCCTATTTGCACAGTTTATTGTCTTTTGCACTGGTTGAACCCAAATAGGCATGGATTTTCGTTGATTCTATTATGGATTTATTGAGTATGCCTGCAAGAAAATGAATCTCAGGGTTGTATATGGTGACATGTATATACTTTGACAATTTGCTTTGAACTTTGAGTAGACAGAAGTAGAAGGATTCTTGAACCACGAGACAGTGAAAGGTCATCACCAGTAGACAACAATGTGGAGTTGATGTTATAACCAGATCAGCCATTGTATTATGTGGCAGAGAAAGTTCAAACGGTTGTATGGCCTACTGCACTTGTCTCAAGTATTCTGATGGAATCATGAGCTTCCCAAGGGATTTAGGTAACCATTAAATCATTAACTGCTCAAGGTTTTCTTTAAAACCAGGTGATGCAAGAAACACTCAGTGCTAAAAAGAAACCTGTAGTTTGAAGACTCTTTACTTCTGACGATTTGAAGACTCTTTACTTCTGATGAAGATCCTTGACATAAAACATAAACTCTATTACCCTTTTACATATGCTGCCTGACATTTAGGGAGAGGAGCAGAGTTAGTTTCAGATCATTAACTCCTCCTCAGAAGCTGTTTTCTGAAATTTGTGAATGGAACTAGATATTGCTGAAAATTCTCAGCTCTGATGCAGCATTAACTCTATCTCTATCTTCTCACTGATGGCTCCTGACCAGCTGGGTTTTGCGAGTATTTCAGAATTCTTGTCTGTATTTCAGATTTCCAACATCTGTATTTTTTTGATAGTCAATCAAGATTTGCATTCATAGACCAGCCTAGACTAATGATCTGATCTCCACACATTCAAACTTAACTTGGAAGTGCTAAATGCTAGAAAGGAATCCATGCCACTTACCCTGCTGGTGACTTAAACAGAAATGAATTTCAAAGCAAGTAGCTTCTTAAGATGACAACTGGAGAAATTAGGTGCATAAATGAGCTGCTGGAAGAGCTCGGATAGAACCTATTGAAGAAAATGGACAACCTATGTTTCAGGCCCTTCATCGGGACTGGAAGAATCTCCTGCAAAAGAGATGGAGAGCAGGTTGATATGAGATGCATAAATTGCTAGAGGAACCCAGCAAGTCAGGCAGCATCTATGGAGAGGAATAAACAGTTGTCGTTTCAAGCCGAGGAAGGGGGCAGAAACCAACATAGGCCAGTGGGGTAAGGGGAAGGAGCACAAGCTGGGAGGTGATCACCTGGTCAGAGAGCAGCAGAGATTGGAGAGGGAGCAGTAAGAGAAAAGCCAAGGATATGTCGAGATGGTAGACCTTGAGTGCATTATAAAGTGGCCACTGAGTGTACGTTTATGGTCTTCTGCTGCTGAGCCCACCCACTTCAAGGTTTGATGTGTTGCACATATAGCGATCTCTTCTGCACACCACTGTTGTAAAGTGTGGTTATTTGACTTACTGTCCTTTACCAGTCAGCTTGAATAGATAGCCATTCTCCTCTGACCTCTCATTAACAAGCTACAGAAATGTCAGTCGCTGGATTTTTTTTTTTGCTTTTCACCCCCTTCTCTGTAAACTCAAGACACTGTTGTGTGTGAAAATCCCAAGGAATCAGCAGTTTCTGAGATACTCAAACCACCCCATCTACCTCCAAAAAACATATGACAGTCAAAGTCACTTGGATCGCATTTCTTCCCCATTCTGATGTTTGGACTGGGCAACAACTGAACCTCTTGACTATGTCTACCTGCTTTTTTGCACTGAGTTGCTACCACATAATCAACTGATTAGATATTTGCATTAACGAGCAGGTGTACAGGTGTTCCTAATAAAGTGGCCACTGTGTGTACATATTAGACTCACTAACAGACTATTTTCATCAGGAGGCCATGAGACAAACCAAATGACCATCTCCTCCCTTCAACTGTTGCTAGAAACATACTACACCAATTGTCAGCCAGTGCACTCATAAATTCTCTCACAACATGCAGACAATGCTGGATGAACTCTGTCAGATAGGCAGAGCCTATGAAAGGAAAAAAAGCAGTCAGTGATAAAGGGTCTTGGCCCCGAATATTCACTGTTTTTTCTCCTCTATAGATGTTCCCTGACTTGCAGAGTTCCTCCAGCATTGTGTGTGTGTGTGTTGCTGAAGATTTCCAGCATCTGCAGAATCTCTTTAGTTTATGATTATGAGATACTCTGAGGTTTAGAGGTCATGGCTGCTGTTGTGCTTTGGGTCACGTGGCATCTTCACGAGTGGAGCAGATGGTCACATCATCCGTTCTCTGTAAAGATATGTTGTCAGCTATCTTTAAGAGAAGTTGAAGCCACAGAATTTCTCTCGGGTCTGCGGTTTCTTCCCTCTGGATCGTAGGTCTGAGGAAGCAAACAGACACTGGCTGCAGAGACAGCCCTGACTTTAAATGCTCTTGTAATGGTTTGCCAAGTCTATCCGAATGGGGATGTTGGGTGTGAGAGGTGGGGTCTGGGTGGCTGGTGCTTCTCCTGCTGATTTCATCTGGAAGTTAAGGACCGTTTCAGAGGTGGTCAGCTGGAAAGCACCAGAGTTATGACAGCCATCTGAATCACTGACAGGAGATCTTCCCACATGACCATTCTGAACTGCATGTGGCTTTGAGGCAGACAGCAGTACATTATCACACTTTTAGAACAACTGCTCCAAGAATAGAAACCTCAGTAAATCATTGGTTCAGCACAGCAGGTGTGCAGTTTAAATTTAACTAATTAAGTGTGCACGCTTCTCTTTATTTTGACAAGACAAGCCTCACAGTTTGATGTCCAATCTATCAGTCCAGTCAATAGCTACTGTAAATTCCAAGTAGAGAAAAGAGGTGTAAAAACTGGAGGGACTAACTGGGTCAGGCAGCATTTGTGGAGGGAAGCAGACAGATGATGTTTTAGTTCGAGGCCCTGCATTGGGATACAACCCTCCTCCTGCAAAAGAGCTTTAAGAGCAGGAGAAATCGGGGCAGCATGGTTGCATAGTGGTTCATGTGTCACTTTACAGCACCAAGTGCTCATCGATCAGGGTTCGATTCCCGCCACTGCCTGTAAGGAGCTTGTACTGTACATTGTCCCCATGACCATGTGGGTTTCCTCCAATGATCCAAAGACATGTGGTTAGGGTTGGTGAATTATCGGCAAGCTGTGTTGCTGCCAGAAGTGTGGCAAGACTTGTGGACTACCCAGTACAATCCTCACTGATATGATTTAACACAAACAACACATTTCACTGTACGCTTCAATGTGCATGTGACAAATAAAGCTAAGCTAATTTTAAATGAGGTACTTCTTGCCAAACAGCTATACTTTGAATACTCCCCAGGCCACTCAGTCAAAGGGCTAGTTAGAGTGGAAAACATCAGCTCTGAAGGAAGGCTTGGCACAATCCTAGCACTCTATCTGTATTCCCAGATTCCTCTATATTAGGGTCTTTACACACCCTGTCAGAGGTATTTAAAATATCCTTAGCCACTCGTGAGGTGTTGGACGATTGGAGGATTGCTAATGTTGTTGTCTTGCTTAAGAAAGGCTCTAAGAATAAACTAAGAGATTATATGCCAGTGAGCGTAACATTAGACGTGGGAAAGTTATTGGAAAGTATTCTAAGGGACTGGATATATAAGTATTTGGGTAGACAGGGACTGATTAGGATTAGTCAACATGGCTTTGTGCATTGTGGTAATGTCTAACCAATTACATCAAGTTTCTCGAGGAAGATACCAGGAAAGTGGACATTGTCTGCATGGAGTTTAGCACGGCCTTTGACAAGGTCCCGCAATGGAGGTTGGTGAAGATGGTTCAGTTGCTTGGCATTCGAGATGAGATAGTACATTGAATTAGACATTGGCTTTGTGGGAGAAGCCAGAGAGTGGTAGTAGGTGGTTGCCTCTCTGACTGGGGGCCTGTGACGAGTGGAGTGCTGCGGGGATTGTTGTTGGATCTGTTGTTATTTGTCATCTATATCAATGATCTGGATGATAATGTGGATCTGCAAATTTGCAGATGACATCAAGATTAGGGTTGTAGTGGACAGCGAGGAAGACTATCAAAGCTTGCAGCAGGATCTGGACCAGCTGAAAAAATGGGCTGAAAAATAACCTATTTCCAGTTTCCGGCTTTTTCCCCATATCCCTTGATACCCTGACTAATTAGATACCTATCAATCTCCTCCTTAAACACCCTCAATGATCGGGCCTCCACAGCTGTATGTGGCAATGAATTCCATAGATCCACGACTCTCTAGCTAAAAAAATTTCTCCTCATCTCTGTTGTAAATGGGTACCCTCTAATTCTAAGACTGTGGCCTCTTGTCCTGGACTCAACCACCAAGGGAAACAGCTTTTCCACATCTACTCTGTCCAACCCTTTCAACATTCGAAATGTTTCTATGAGATCCCCTCTCATTCTTCTATACTCTAATGAGTACAATCCAAGAGTTGACAAACGCTCCTCAAATGTTAGCCCCTGCATTCCAGGAATCATCCTTGTAAATCTTCTCTGAACTCTCTCCAACATCAGTACATCCCTTCTAAGATAGGGGGCCCAAAACTGCACACCGTCTTCCAAATGAGGTCTCACCAGTGCCCCATAGAGCCTCATCAACACCTCCTTACTCTTATACACTATTCCTCTTGAAATGAATGCCAATATAGCATTTGCTTTCCTTACTGCCGATCCAACCTGGAGGTTAACCTTTAGGGTATCCTGCATGAGGACCCCCAAGCCCCTTTGCACTTCCAATTTTTGAATTTGCTCCCCATCTAAATAATAATCTACCCAATTATTTCTTCTTCCAAGATGTACAAGCGTACATTTCTCAACATTGTATGTCATCTGCCATTTTTTTGCCCACTCTCCTAAACTGACCAAGTCTCTCTGCAACCTTTCCATTTCTTCAACACCTCCTGCTCCTCCACCTATCTTGGTGTCATCCACAAACTTAGCCACAAAACCATTTTATCCATAATCTAAGTCATCGATATACATTGTAAAAAGAAGCGGCCCCAACACCGACCCTTGCGGAACACCACTAGTAACCGGCAACCAATCAGAATAGGATCTCTTTATTCTCACCCTTTGCTTTCTGCCTATCAGCCAATGCTCCACCCATCCCAATATCTTTCCTGTAATTCCATGGGCTCTCATCTTATTAAGTAGCTTCTTATGCGGCACCTTGTCAAAGGCCTTTTGAAAATCCGAATACACCACATCCACAGCCTCTCCCTTGTCAATCTTATTTGAGATTACCTCAAAAAATTCCAATAGATTGGTGAGGCAGGATCTTCCCTTCACAAAACCATGCTGGCTTGGGCTTATCTTGTCATGCACCTCGAGGTATTTCATAACCTTGTCCTTGAGGATCGACTCCAATAACTTTCCAAACTACCGAAGTCAGACTAATAGGTCTGTAACTTTCTTTTTGCTGCCTCCCTCCTTTCTTAAACAGCGGAACTACATTTGCGACTTTCCAGTCCTCTGGAACCATGCCAAAGTCTATTGATTCCTGGAAGATCATTTCCAATACCTCCACAATCTCCAAAGCCACCTCCTTCAGAACCCATGGGTGCACCTCATCCGGTCTGGGAGACTTATCTACTCTTAGTTCATTTAGCTTCCCAAGCACTTTCTCTCTAGTAATCTTGACTGTACCTAATTCTATTCCCTGAGACCTCTAGCTATCAGGTATGTGGCTAATGTCTTCCACTGTGAATACTGATGCAAAATACTCATTTAGTTCCTCTGCCATCTCTTTGTTACCCATTATAATTTCTCCAGGATCGTTTCCAGTTGGTCCTATATCTACCCGTGTCACTCTTTTACTCTTCATATATTTAAAAAAAACTTAGTGTCCTTTTTTATGTTAATTGCCAACTTCCCTTCATAATTCGTCTTTTCTTTCCGAATGACTTTCTTAGTTTCCTTCTGTAAGTTTTAAAAAGTTGTCCAGTCCTCAGTTTTCCCACTAATTTTTGCTTCCTTGTACACCATCTCTTTTGCTTTTATTTTAGCCGTAACCTCTCTCGTTAGCCACATATGTGCCATTTTTCCACTCATGATTTTCTCTTTTCTTGGAATATATTTTTCCTGCACTTTCCTTATTTCTTGTAGGAATTTCATCCAATTCCGCTCTACTGTCCCTCCATCTAGCTTACTTTTCCAATCGACTTGGGCCAGTTCCTCTCTCATACCACTGTAATTTCCTTTGTTGCACTGAAATATCGATATACCAGATACCAGCTTCTCCTTTTCAAATTTGAAACTGAACTCAATCATATTATGATCACTACTTCCAAGGGGTTCCATTACCTCCAGCTCCTTAATTGCCCCAGGTTCATTACACAGCACCCAATCCAAAACAGCCGATCCCCTGGTGGGCTTCTGGACAAGCTGCTCCAAAAACCCATCCCGTAGGCATTCTACAAACTCCCTCTCCTGAGATCCAGTACCTTCCTGACTTTCCCAATCCACTTTCATATTAAAATCCCCCATAATTATCTTGACATTTTCCTTCTGACATGCTTTTTCTATTTCCAGCTGTAACTTGTAGTCCACATCCTGGCTGCTGTCTGGAGGCCTGTATATAACTGCTATTAGTGTCTTTTTACCCTTGCCATTTCTTAACTCGACCCATAAGGATTCTACCTCTTCTGATCCTATGTCCCTTCTATCTAGTGATTTGATATTGTTGCTTACCATCAGGGCCACGCCACCCTCTTTACCTACCTTCCTATCTTTCCTATACACTGTGTATCCTTGGACGTTCAGCTCCCAATCACATCCATCATTTAGCCATGACTCGGTGATGGCCACAATGTCATATCTTTTAACCTGTAGCTGTACAACAAGGTCATCCACTTTATTTCTAGTGCTGCGTGCATTTAGGTCAGTTTCTGTTACTGATTTTGCTATATTTCTATCGCACAGCAAATTATCCTGTCTATTCACCTGCCTGTCCTTCTTGCCATCTTTGCTGCACAGTATCTTTGACTTATTTCTATCTTCCTCTTCCTCGCCCCTAACACCCTGGTTTCCTTCCCCCTGCCAACTTAGTTTAAACCCTCCCTAACAGCTATATTAAACAATCCCGCCAGGATATTAGTACCCTTTGAGTTCAGGTGTAACCCATCATTTTTGTATAAGTCATACCTCCCCCAAAATAGACCCCAATGATCCAAGAATTTGAAGCCCTGCCCCCAATGGGCTGAATGCCCTCTCACTGTTCTGTTTGGTTCCTTGACCAGCTCATGGTGCAGTGAAAGTGGCAGAACTGTCGACATAATTATTCAAGGCATTTTACAAGTTCCCAGAAACTGGTCACCCGCTCTCTGACAGTTGCACTGAAACACATACGAGGTATTAATAACTGCAGCTTTACTGGGAGTTTCTGTAAGCCAAAAGTGGAAGGCAACATAAGGGAAAGAGGCACCCCAAGGAACAGAGACTCATAAAGGAATCCTCAGGGAATAAATCAAGACAAGCAAGAGCAACAGGGAAGCACAGAAAACAGTTCTGAAGAGCTAAAGCAGAGTTACTGCTGGAATGTCGTCTGGGTTGCCCAGAGAGAAATATTTTTATTGCACAGTGAAGTAAACGAAAGCAACATAGCAACCGGGCTAGGAACATTCAGTGCAGAATCCTTCGAGAACTTGCATATATTATATTACAACTGCCAATGATCATGAATAATTAGAAGGATAATGGCTTCTGTCATATGCTAGGGGGACGGATGCTTCTTCCCTCGCTCTATGGTAAACTCCTCTTGGGCAGGGCGGGGGGGGGGGGCTTGTGACCTGGGTAAGAGAACCACTCCAACTTACTGCCAATAGAGTGAGTACACTGGTAAGATGGTCTTGTCCTGCCTGTCTAGATCCGTCTCCTTATTTCTTTTGTGAGTGATGGCCACATGCATCCAAACACTGCAGTGGCTTGTCATAAATGATCACTGTTTGTCAAAGCAATACTTCGGCTAGACTGTCCAGAGCTGATAGGAGGCACTGACTTCTAATTAACTCCTTATTTTTGTTGGAGTATTTTTAGAACAGATGTGTGTTCTGTTTTCCTCTTGAAGTCTACCTCAAGTTCAAGATTATTGCCACTGGACTGTACATATTTACAGTACAACCAATTGAAACAATGTTCCACTGGACCCACAAAACATGTATCATACACACACAACACATTAAACAAAGTATTACCATAAGTTAATAGAATATAGTTCAAATTGCATGTAGTATGCAACACAGATAAACAGTAAACAGCTTGCTGTCCTAGTGATGAGATCTCAGTGGTGGCAGGGTATTCATTAGTCTCACAGCCTGAGGGAAGAAGCTGTTACCCAGTCTGACAGTCCTAGTCCTGATGCTCCTGTACCTTCTCCCTGATGGTAGTGGGTCAAAGAGATTGTGGGATGGGTGGTAGGAATCCTCAACAGTGCTTTGTGCCCTTCATCTACAACACTCCCAGTAAATGTCACAAATAGGGGGCAGGAATACCCCGGTGATCATTTGCAATATCCTCTGCAGCATCTTGCGGTCCGATGCCTTACGGTTTGAACTCAAGCTATTCAAATGTCCATTTTTTCCCTCCCTATTTGACTCTAAAACCAGTTGAAAGGGTTAATTAATGTGAGGGTGATGCCATGCTAAATTTGGGAAGTTTAAAGTTAAACTTGGAAATACCTGGAATTTCCAGAGCAATACCCTTTGGAGTTTAGTGCAGGGTCACCCATGGCAGGTCAAGGGGGAGGTTCCATGCAAAGGGCCATCCAACCAAGACCACAACAGTGGAGCTGGCGGGAGATACTGACACATCACAACGGCTGTGATGGCGGAGGAAGACTGTAGCAGTGAAGGATCCCCGGTCGTCTTGTATCCCATGCCACTGGACCCCGGCCCTGATCTGCCAAGGACGGTATGGTGGCTGCCCGTGCATCAGCCACCCTACATTAAACAAAATCACACACACCAAGGGCAGGTTCTCCATTAAGGGAATTCGCCCTAATATCTCGATGACAGCCCCATAGAAGAAGTTCATACTCGACTCAAGTGTTCACACCACCATTACTAAATTTGGGACAACTCCCAAGACAGATAGACTGGGCCTCAATATTAAAATTTATACAAATCTCCAGAGCAACAGCTAGGAGATTAGTACAGTGGAGGCACAATGATAAGTCATTGGAGTAATTCAGAGTCCTGGACTAGCCTGTAAGGAACTTGCATGTTTTCCCCCCTGACTGCGTGGGTTTCCTTCCACAGTCCAAAGCTGTACCGGTTGGTAGGTTAACTGGTCGTTGTAAATTGTCCCGTGATTAGGCTAGGATTAAATCAGGGGATTGCGGGGAGGTGCGGCTCCATGCTGTATCTCAATAAATACGTAAAATGGTGAATTGTTTATTGTTGTCACATGTAACATTGTTTTGCACGCTGTTCAGGCAGGTCATTTCATTGCATCAGTACGTTGAGCTGGTGCTCAGAATGCAGAATATAGTGTTGCAGTTACAGAGAAAGTACCAGAGATCTGAATTCAAATCCCACAATGGCAGATGTGGAATATAAGTTCACTTAATAATCTGGAAGTTTGAATAAAAGCTATTAATTTTTATGAAAACAAAAAGAGGAGAAGGCCCTCTGCCAATGAGGAAGACTTCACTGTTTATGACATCATGCTTGAGCTGGTGACAATCTTATCTCCATGTGAGTTTGTGTGGTCAGACTTTATGTGGTTGGGTGCAGGTGAAGGCTGACAGTAAAAGATGGGGAGTGAAGTATTATGGGAAAATGTGTGTTACATTGAAAATGATGGAGTGTCTGCGCCAATGCATGGTGTTCAGAGGAAGAGGATACCTCCCTCCACTATCTTCAGTCAAGTTGAGTTTCTTTTAACCATCATCAAGGACCCCCACCATCCAGGTCATGCTCCCTTCATGCTGCTGCCTTCGTGAAGAAGGTACAGGAGTCTTAGGTCCCACACTGCCAGGTTCAGGAACAGTTATTACCTTTCAACCATCAGGCTCCTGAACCAGCTTGGATAACTTCACTCACCTCAACATTTCACAGCCTACGGACTCACTTTCAAGGACTCTTCAACTCATGTTCTCAGTATTATTTATGTATTTTTTGTTTATTATTCTTTGTCCTTGCAGTTTGTCATCCTTTGCACATCGGTTGCTTGTCAGTCTTTGTGTGTCGTTTGTCACTGATTCTATCGTACTTCTTTGTTCTACTGCGAATGCCTGCAAGGAAATGAATCCCAGGGTAGTATATGGTGACATGTGGGTACAGTACTTTAATAATAAACTTACTTTGAATGTCATATGCACAAGTACATGTATGCATAGGAGCAACAGGAAACTTGCGTGCAGTGGCCTCACAGGCACATAGCATCATATAAGCAGCACTCACAAGTACAAGTGTAAATTAAACGTGACTTTTACAAGAATCAACACAATTAGAACAGAAAATGACAAATTCCATTTTAGTGTAAGGTGTTCAGAGTGGTGGGGGGGGGTGGTGGTGGAGACAAGACTCTACCAAAGGAGGTGTAAGGCGCTCTTCTCTCCGCTCACTTGCAGGTCACCCTTGGGCAAGGTGTAGCACCTGCATAGCCCCCCGGATCAGGGTCACGCGAAGCAGATGGTGGATGATCGTATGAGCAGCTGGTTGCCAGGCAGAGAATCTCCGAAGAGTATTGATAATGGCTGAGGTCACCCGTTTATATAGTGACCCTGCCCAGAGGAAGGCAGTGGCAAACCACTTCTGTAATAACATTTGCCAAGAACAATCATGGTCATTGAAAGGCCACGATCGCCCATGTCATACAACATGGCACATAACGAATGAATGATCAGAGTGGCCATAGTTTTGCAATGTAGTGGTGATTAGGGTTTTGCCAGGTTGTTCAAGAACTGAATGGTCGAAAGGAAGGAGCTATTTGCTACTGATAGAAATTGTTATCTCTCCACTACCTTGACACTTCACAGATGAACATGTGGATTAGGAGCAAGAATAGGCCATTCGGTCCCTTTAGCCTATTCTATCACTTAAAGAGATCACGACTGATCTACTCCTTCATTTGTGATCTCACCAATGAGCAATAGATTTAAAGCATCACTTGCCTATTTTTCTGTTCAGTTTTCTCGGCAGTAGGCAATAACATTCTGATGCCTTTCCTCATCACCTGCTGGACCTGATGATGGGCCTTCTGTGAAATGTGCACAAAAACACCCTGTTAGTTAATACATCTTTTTTATTTCACCTGCCCGTCTTCATTAAATCAATGAGGTTTTTAGGGGAAGTCAGCTGGGTGTTGAAACTGATTTGCAATGATAACGAGGAGATTAGGTATCATTTCATCAGTTCATAGTGCTTCTTTTCACTGCATGTTCCTCTACTGTGAATCTTTCACAATATCTCATTATTATTCTCTCTTTTTGCACAACTAGTAATGGGGATAAGGAAATGGCAGACGAGCTGAATAAGTATTTTGTAGCAGTCTTCACTGTGGAATACACTAACAGTATGGTGGATGTTTGAGAGTGTCGGGGGACAGATAGCTGTGAAATTGCATTACTAGGGAGAAGGTTCTTTGGAAACTGAAAGGTCAGAAGGTAGATAGGTCACCTGGTATACTCCGCAGGGTGCTAAAAGAGGTGGCTGAAGAGATTTTGGAGGTATTAGTAATGATCTTTCAAGAATCAATTGATTCTGGCATGATTCCAGAGGAATGGAAAATTGCAAATGCCACTCCAGTCTTCAAGAAGGGAGAGAGGCAGAAAAATGGAAATTATGGCCCTGTTACTCTGACCTCAATAGTTGGGAAGAATTTGGAGTCGATTGTTAAGGATGTGGTTCTGGGGTGTTTGGAGGAACATGATAAAGTGGGCCGCAGTCAGCATAATTTCCTTGAGTGAAAATCTTGTCTGGCAAATCTGTTGGAATTCTTTGAAGAAATAACAAGCAGGATAGACAAAGAAGAATTTGTGGATGTTGTGTACTTGGATTTTCAGATGCCACATATGAGGCTGTTTAATAAGTTAAGAACCAATGGTATTACAGGAAAGATTCTACCATGGATAAAGCAGAGGCTGATTGGTAGGAGGCAGAGAGTGGGAACAAATGGAACCTTGGGGATAAAGTGAGCCTTTCCTGGTTGGCTGCCAGTAACTAGTAGTGTTCCACAGGGACCTGTGTTGAGACTGATGCTTTTTATGTAACATGACAATGACTTGGATGATGGCATTGATGGCTTTGTGGCAAAGTTTGGGGATGATATAAAGATAGGTGGAGGGCCAGACAGTTTTGAGGAAGTAGAGGCAACAGAAAGATTTAAACAGATTAGGAGAATGGGCAAAGAATTGTCAGATGGAATACAGTGTCAGGAAATGTATGGGGATCATGCACTTTGGTAGAAGAAATAAAAGGGCAGACGTTTTTCTTATTGGAGAGAAAATGCAAAAATCTGAGTTGCAAAGGGACTTGGCATCCTTGTGCAGGATTCCCTAAAGGTTAATTTGCAGTTTGAGTCAGTGGTGAGGAAGGCAAATAGGAAATTCACTTTCATTTTGGGAGAACTAGAATATAAAAGCAAGGATGTAATGTTAAGGCTTTATGAGCACTGGTCAAGCCTCACTTGAAGTATTGTAAGCAGTTTTGGGTCCCATATCTAAGAAAGGATGTGCTGACATTGGAGAGGGTTCAAAAGAAGTTCACAAAAATTATTCTGGGATTAAAAGGCTTGTCATATGAAGAGCGTTTGGTGGCCCTGGTTCTCTACTCACTGGAATTCAGAAATATGAGGGATGACCTCATTGAAACCTATTGAACAGTGAAAGGCCTTGATAGAATGGATATGGAGAAGATGTTTCTATGGTGGGGAGTCTACAACCAGGGGACACAGACTCAGAATAGAGGGGCGACCTTTAAGAATGGAGATGAGGAGCTATTTCTTTAGCAAGAGGGTGGCAAATCTGTGGAATTCATTGCCACAGGCAGATGTGCAGGCCAAGTCATTGGGTATATTTAAAGCAGAGGTTGATAGATTCTCGATTAGTCAGGACATGAATGGATATGGGGAGAAGGTAAGAGACTGGGGCTGAGAGGGGAAACAGATCAGCCATGATGAAATGCCAGAGCAGACTCGATGGTCCAAATGGCCTATTCTGATCCTATACCTTATGGTCTATGTACTCTATCAATGCCTCTGATGATCTTATAAACTTCTATCAGGTCTTCCCTCAGTCTCTGCCACTCCAGAGAAAACAACAAAAGTTTGTCTAAGCTCTCCTTATAGCACATGCCCTCTAATCTAAGCAGCACTCTGGTAAACCTCTTCTGCATCCTCGCCATGGTCTTCACACCCTTCCCATAATGGAGCGACCAGAAGTGAACGTAATACTCCAGATGCAGTCTAACCAAAAGACAGTAAGACATTGGAGCAGAATTAGGCCATCTAGCCCATCACGTCTGCTTCACCATTCTATCATAGCTGATTTATTATCTCCCTCAACCCCATTCTCCTGCCTTCTCCCTGTAACCTTTGACACTCTGATGAATCATGAACCTATCAACCTCTGCTTTAAATATACTCAATGACTAGGCTTCCACTATCAAATGAGGCAATGAATTCCACAGATTCACCACAATCTGGCTAAACAAATTCCTCATCTCTGTTCTATAGGAACGTCCTTCCATTTCATGGCTGTGCTTCTAGTCCTGGACTCCCCCACTATTGGAAACATACTCTCCACATCCTTTCTATCCAGGTCTTTCAATATTCAATGTTTAAATTAGATTCCCCCCACCCCCACTTTAATCTTCTAAACTTCAGCGAGTACAGACCCAGAGCCATCAAACACTTCTCAACACTCACTCTTCTTTCATTCTTGGGACCATTCTTGTTAACCTCCTCTAGATCGTCTCCAATGCCAACATAATCTTTCTTAGATAAGGGCTCCAGATCTGCTCACCATACTCCAAGTGCCGTCTGACCAATGCCTTATAAAGCCTTAGTATTAAACCAGAGTTTTATGAAGCTGTAACATAAATTGCTGACTCTTGAATGGAACATTTTAACTTAAGGTGACATTATCATGAGTTTTCCCTAGAAGCCTGCCCATTATTTATGCTGTACCCTGATTTCACAAAAGAAGAAGATCATATTGCTTTTCCCAGGACCATGCTGTGTTATTTTCCATCACCACAGCAGGAATTAAATCACGAAAGAGCACTCTATAGTTTTCTGGGACTTGCAGTGAAAGCTCTATAATGCAAATCTTCTTCATACCTCAGCACAACTATTAATTTTACTGTTTCATTCTCATTTTAAAATGCTCTCTCCCCGAGAATATCATTGCCTTGCCGGGGAGGAATGCTGTGGGCAATCTAGATGGTGTGCTTTCCAACAAGAGTATAATAGAATTCACAGTGCGAGCTGGACGGTGGGAAGCACACTGAAGGGTGGGAATCTCAGTTGTCATGAGTGAACAACATCTGTCCTAGATAACAGCATCTCAGAAGATGTATTCCTGGGCCCAACATATTGATGCAATCACGAAGAGGGCACAGTGGGAGCTTCAATCTCACTGGGAGATTGAGGAGGCTTAGTATGCCACCAAGGACGGTGGCAAGTTTTACGGACGTGCTGTGGAGAGCATTCCGACTGGTTGCATCTGGAGTGAAGGAGCATCTGAACGGGATGGGAAAAAGCTGCAGAGGGTTATAAACGCAGCCAGCACTGTCGCGAGTACTCGCCGCCCCACCATTGACGAGATCTTCCAAAGGCGCTGCCTTGAAAAGGTGGCATCCATCATAAGCTGCCCCACCACACACCACACGCCCAATTCTCATTATTACCTTTAAGGAGGAGGGTTCGGAGCTGGGAGGCACACACTCAACATTTTAGGAACAGCTTTTTATCTCCTCCATCGGATTTCCAAACAGACACTACCTGAACACTACCTTGCTATTTTTCCTCTCTCTCTTTGCACTACTTAATTAAGTTTTAATATATTTATTATTATATTTTGTATATTTTACCACACTGCCGCCGCAAAACAACAAATTTCACAACATATGCCAGTGATATTAAATCTGATTCTGACTACTGTTCTGAGGATATGGGGAAGTTCTCCTGTAATATTGGCAAGCATCAGTTCCTTCCTGACTATTACTGCATCATTTGATGATACAAGCCAGATTTATTTATCACATGTACATCAAAACATGCAGTTCAAGTTCACGTTTACTCTCATTTAAGCAAACACACGTATACAGCTAAACAAATGATTGTTCCTCTTGGGCCAAGGTGCAAAACGCAGTACATACAAATAGTTACAATCCAGTGCATACAGTCACAGATAATATTAGCAGAAGTCCCTGAGTGTCATGGCCTGAAGATCACTGCTAGCATAAATTGTGAGGTTCATGTTTATGACTGTAAGATACAGGAGCAGAATTTGGCCATTTGGTCCATCGAGTCTGCTCCCCCGTTTCATCATGGCTGATCCATTTCACTCTCAGCTCCAATCTCCTGCATTCTCCTTGTAACCGTTCTTGCCCTGACTAATCAAGAATCTAAAGCAACACACATAAAAATTGCTGGTGAACGCAGCAGGCCAGGCAGGATCTATAGGAAGAGGTACAGTCAACGTTTCGGGCCGAGACCCTTTGTCAGGACT
Source organism: Mobula hypostoma (assembly GCF_963921235.1). Taxonomy (NCBI): domain Eukaryota; kingdom Metazoa; phylum Chordata; class Chondrichthyes; order Myliobatiformes; family Myliobatidae; genus Mobula; species Mobula hypostoma. Next base: position 12,277,311 of record NC_086107.1, read on the forward strand.
TCCTATAGATGCTGCCTGGCCTGCTGCATTCACCAGCAATTTTTATGTGTGTTGCTTGAAATTCCAGCATCCGCAGATTTCCTCGTGTTTGTGTAATCAAGAATCTATAACTTTTGTCTTAAATATACTCAATGACTTGTGGCAATGAATTCCGTAGATTCACCACTCACAGTTTATGTAAAACAGTATGTTTCTGGCAATATTATAACTGTTATAATAAAGCAAACAGTCATGTAAATATGTGAAACAGCAGCAATAAAAGATGAAAAGTGACAAATGTAGGATCTGTGTATCTGTAAATTGGGGGGAGGGAAAGCAGGGCATTCAAAGAGGGTATAAATACATTGTTTGTGTTAACAACCACCACACCCAAAGGATGTGCTGGCGGCAGCCTGCAAGTGTTGTCACACATTCCAGCACCAACATAACATGCCCACAGTCCTCAGCAGATCTGCACAAGCAGCAATAACAACCGAACAAAACAAGACAACAATGGAACATCTCCCTTACCCACCCCTCACTCAGGTAGACAGGCCTCCAACTCCCGGGCAGGCCATCTCTTATCAGTATATGTAGAATCTTGTCATGTATGTGAACTGCTATATTTCCTCACATTACAGGTTACCACAATGGACCAGGATGTTACCACAAATTACCAGGATATTACCGAGGTTCTGCGTTTATGGTTTCGGACTACGACTTATCCCGTCTTATGGTTCTTGTATTCTGTGTTGTCATCCTTTGTTTCTTGTTTTTTTTTTCTGTCGGGATGGGGTTTTACGGCTCGATATCCTTGTTGTGTTTTGTGCGGAGAAGGGAGGGTTTTGGGCATTGATTATCATGTTGCCGTTCTTATTTTGTGCAGAGAGAGGGTGGGTTTGCTGTTTCACTTTGAACTGAATTTCATGGTTTTTCTTTGTTTCGTGGCTATATGGAAAAGAAGAATCATAGAGTTGTATATTGCATGCCTACTTTGATAATAAATAAACCTTTGAATCTTTGAATTCAAAAATCTTCCTGAGCACTGAAATGACTACGGATTCCCTGAGGTAGAGAAAGACGTATTAAGAATACTTGTTCCTTAATATCTTGAGGTCATGCTTGCTATGCACTGTAAAACATATCCTGCTTAACAGAAAATAATAATATGCTTGTTGTATGCTCTTGATTGGTATGTCACTTAGAAGGATTCAGGAGCAATTTGAATGGGGTATCCCAGGTAAATCTACATTCTGTGTTCAACCATTGCTTCTGATGTTTGTGCAATGGAGTGTCCTCAGCATTAATTCCCGGTAAAGCCTTGTAAAGCCTTTCAAAGCAATACAAGATCAGCATAATCCCCCTCACAACATATATACGTAGTTGGTACTAACCTGAACTGAAATTTTAATCCTTGTTAAACAGTTGTATGGATTTTTTCTGAATCCTTCTATGCTACAAATGCATCCTAGGTGATTTTCCCAAAATGAAGCATGGCTGCCACTTGAGTTTATCATGTGGCGTGCTATGTTGGGTCCAGAAGCGTGTTGACACTTGCGGACTGCCCACATAACATCCCCGCTGATTTGATTTGAAGCAAAGATGCATTTTGCTGCAAGTTTTTATGTACATGTGAGAAATAAAGCTAAACTATAAACCTCTTTAATGTCGCCATCATCATCATCATCATCAGCATGTACTGTGTCATATGACGTGGGCGATCATGGTCTTAACTACGACCATGATTGTTCTTGATAAATTTTTTTTACAGAAGTGGTTGCCATCTCTTTAATGTAAGGTAAATAATCTCAGGTAAAAATAGTGGGAGGTGCAGAGTGCAGTGTGGGCATATTTAAAGCAGAGGTTAATTGGTTCCTGATTAGTAAAGGCATGAAAGGTTATGGAGAGAAGGCAGGAGAACGCTCTGCCACAGATTGTGGTGGAGGCCAGGTCCATGGGTATATTTAAGGAGGAAGTTGATGGTTTCCTGATTGGTCAGAGCATCAAAGGATATGCCAATCCAGGATCAATCAGCCATGATGGAATGGCAGAGCAGACTTGATGAACTGAATGTTGCTATGTTTTATGGTCTAACAGGGTTGAGAGGGATAATAAGTCAGCCAAAGTGGAATGGTGGAGCAGACATGATGAGCCGAATGGCTTGATTCTGCTCCTATTTATTATGGTCTTATTGGTGCGCACAAGCACGGACTGGGTGATCACTTGGTGAAGCATCTGGGCTGCCATTGCACCGGTGATGTTTTGATTGTACTCAGGAACGCCACCACTGTGCAAAGTGTGACATGCATGCTTCAAAGGTGGGAGACAAAGATGGAGAGGTATGTAATGTCGAACTTGTTTCTGTGAAATTAGAGAGAGCTGTATTTCATATCTAGCCCATTCTTTTGTGGAGTGCTTGATGTCATAATAAGTAAGGAATTATTTTATCTCCTGGGAGAGATTATATTGAATAAAAACCCAACTTCATTCCCCTCCATACATTTCTGTCCTCCTTTAATAATCTCCATTTTCCTCTCTTGCCATGTGAACCTTCTCTGTAATATTTTAGCAATACGATAATCTCTGTTTTTATTCTGTCCTGGTAGCTCCACAATATAAGATAAGCTCAGCATGCCGCGAAGTCCAACATCAAGTGAAGATGAGATGGCACAGAGTATTTCTGATTATTCTGTTGAATCTGAATCCGACAGCTCTAAAGAAGAGACAATCTATGACACCATCAGGGCAACGGCAGAGAAACCCATCACCAAGATGGAAGACATGCAGAGCAACACGCTGGTCATCAGAGTCCTCATCCCTGACTTGCAGCAAACGGTAGGAATCTCATCCTTCACCTTTCATTTCCAATTAGTTTCAGAACACAGCACCTAAAGGAAACCCTGGAGGAAATGTTCGGTATTGTGCTTCAAATTTACAAGTGCAACAGCTTCATATATTTAGAGCACTTGAGAGTATTGAATGTAGTTCTGGTCGCTGCACTACAAGATGGAAATGGCTACACCATAGAACCATAGAAAACCATAGAAACTACAGCACAGAAACAGGCCTTTTGGCCCTTCTTTGCCATGCCGAACCATTTTCTGCCTAGTTCCACTGACCTGCACACGGACCATATCCCTCCATACACCTCCCATCCATGTATCTGTCCAATTTATTCTTAAATGTTAAAAAAAGAACCCGCATTTACCACCTCGTCTGGCAGCTCATTCCATACTCCCACCACTCTGTGTGAAGAAGCCCCCCTATAATGTTCCCTTTAAACTTTTTCCCCCTCACCCTTAACCCATGTCCTCTGGTTTTTTCTCCCCTTGCCTCAGTGGAAAAAGCCTGCTTGCATTCACTCTACCTATACCCATCATAATTTTATATACCTCTATCAAATCTCCCCTCATTCTTCTACGCTCCAGGGAATAAAGTCCTAACCTATTCAACCTTTCTCTGTAACTGAGTTTCTCAAGTCCCGGCAACATCCTTGTAAATCTTCTCTGCACTCTTTCAACCTTATTTATATCCTTCCTGTAATTTGGTGACCAAAACTGAACACAATACTCCAGATTCAGCCTCACCAATGCCTTATACAGCCTCATCATAACATTCCAGCTCTTATACTCAATACTTTGATTAATAAAGGCCAATGTACCAAAAGCTCTCTTTACGACCCTATCTACCTGTGACGCCACTTTTAGGGAATTTTGTATCTGTATTCCCAGATCCCTCTGTTCCACTGCACTCCTCAGTGCCTTACCATTAACCCTGTATGTTCTACCTTGGTTTGTCCTTCCAACGTGCAATACCTCACACTTGTCTGTATTAAACTCCATCTGCCATCTTTCAGCCCATTTTTCCAGCTGGTCCAAGTCCCTCTGCAGGCTCTGAAAACCTTCCTCACTGTCTACTACACCTCCAATCTTTGTATCATCAGCAAATTTGCTGATCCAATTTACCACATTATCATCCAGATCATTGATATAGATGACAAATAATAATGGACCCAGCACTGATCCCTGTGGCACACCACTAGTCACAGGCCTCCACTTGGAGAAGCAATTCTCTACTACCACTCTTTGGCTTCTTCCATTGAGCCAATGTCTAATCCAATTTACCACCTCTCCATGTATACCTAGCAACTGAATTTTCCTAACTAACCTCCCATGCAGGACCTTGTCAAAGGCCTTACTGAAGTCCATGTAGACAATATCCACTGCCTTCCCTTCATCCACTTTCCTGGTAACCTCCTCGAAAAACTCCAATAGATTGGTCAAACGTGACCTACCACGCACAAAGCCATGTTGACTCTCCCTGATAAGTCCCTGTCTATCCAAATGCTTGTAGATTCTGTCTCTTAGTACTCCCTCCAATAACTTACCTACTACCGACGTTAAACTTACTAGCCTATAATTTCCCGGATTACTTTTCGATCCTTTTTTAAACTGGAGAGAGTTCAGAAGAGATTCGCCAAGGTGTTGCCTGGATTGGAGCTTATGGGAAGAGATTGGATAGGCTGAGGTTGTTTTCTCTGGAGGGAGGGGTAACCTGATCAAAGTATACAAGGTAAAGTGAGGCATAGATTGGGTAGATAGTTAACACAAGAGATTCTGCAGATGCTGGGGAATCCAGAGTAACACACACAAAGTGCTGGAGGAACTCAGCAGGTCAGGCAGCATTTATAGTAAGGAATAAATAGTTGACATTTTGGGACTGACCTTTCATCAGGACAAATGGTATCTTTTACTCAACGTAGTGGGATCAAAAAGAAGAGGACAAAGGTTGAAGGTGAGAGGAAGGACCCTTAAAGTGGATTTATACAGCAACATCTAGAAAATGTTGCCAGTGTAGGTGGTGAAGTCAGATGCAATATTGTGTTTAAGGGTACTTTAATATAGAATGGTCCAGTAGCATAGCAATTAGCATAACGCTTAACAGCGCCAGTTGTAAGATTGGGGTTCAAATCAAAGCTCACCAACGTCTTTATAAGAAGTTTGTACGTTCTCCCCATGGGTTTCCTCCAGATGCTCTGGTTTCCTCCCACATTCCAAAGATGTATGGTGAGGATAGTAAGTTGTGGGCATGCTGTGTTGATGTTAGGAGTGTGGTGACACTTACCCCAGCACATCTTCAGAATGGTGGTCGTTAATGCAAAAGATGCATTTTGGGGTGCATGTGACAAATAAAGCTGACCTGATTTTCTAGAAAATATCAGCAAGGCATGGAGGGGTATCACTCTTCCTTCAGTTAGTCCTGATGAAGGGTCTCGGTCTGAAACGTCGACTGCACCTCTTCCTAGAGATGCTGCCTGGCCTGCTGCGTTCACCAGCAACTTTTATGTGTGTTGCATGGAGGGGTATGTTCCTCATGCAGGCAAATGGGATTTGTGTGGATAGGCAAAAAGGCCAGTTTGGAGATGATGGGCCAGTCAGCCTGTTTCTAAATCTTTGAGAGAATGGGTGTCCTAAATAAACCACAGCCTTTGCCATCCAGCTCTCTATGGCAGCTGGGGAATTCCAGTCCAAATGAATTCGGAATTAAATGTTATTCTAAGTGATGATTGCACCTGGGGGAAACCCAGGCAGTCAGGCGGAGAAATGTTCAAACTCCTTACAGACAGCGGCAGAATTGAACCCAGGTCACCAGCACTGTTAATAGCTGTATGTTAATGGTTACACTACAGTGCCACATTCAGACCAGCTCACTAACCACAATGCTTTCACCACTTTGAGACCTCATCATAGGACCATAAGACATTGAAGCAGAATTAGGCTGTTTGGCCCATCGAGTCTGCTCTGCCATTTCATTAAGGTTGATTTATTATCCCCTTAACCCCATTCTCCTGCCTTCTCCCATAACCTTTGATACTTTACTCATCCAGAACCTATTAACCTCTGCTTTAAATATATCCAATGACTTGGCCTCCACAGCCGTCTGTGGCAATGAATTCTACAGACTCACCACCTTCTGGATAAAGAAATGCCTCTTCAGCTTTGTTCTAAAGGAATGCCCTTGTATTCAGAGGCTGTGCCCTCTGGTCCTAGACTCCCACACTATAGGAAACATCCCCTACATGTCCACACTATCTAAGTCTTTCAATGCTCTGTAACTCTGAACAAAGCTTCACCGTTCTGGAGATCCACCCAACTATCTCCTCACTGAACCTTTTGCCCCTCTACCTGAGCAGGACTTCAGTCATACAGGGCCTTGGTGAAACTACATCTGAAGTACTGTGAGCAGTTTTAGTCTCCCTTCTTACCAAGGATGCACCTCTTTGGAGCGAGGACAATGAAGATCAGCTGACAGATTCCGGGATGGACAGACTGCTGAGCAATAAGTGATGAAGTTGACTTGGTTTGTATTCCGCAGAGGAAGGAAGTTGCTATCCTTGTCAGCCCTATCCCTCATGTGACACCTAACCCAGCTAGCAAAGCAGCAAGTTCAAAAACATATCCTGTCGATGCTGGAGGAAAACAGTGCTTAAGGAAGGTAGGGAATAAGAGCAAGTGTAGACCATATGGATTACCCTTCAGTTACCCTTGTGGCTAATCCTCAACAATAATGCCTGCATAGTGGCTCTATTCTTTAATTCCCCAGAAATGATTTCTGTATCAAGGGATTACAAAGCTTATGTTTAATTGGACATTTAGTTCCGTTCACTGAAACTCTGTGGACCACAAAGGCAGGAAATCAATAGAGAAGTTCAATTACAAACATATCAATGTGTTTCTTCCCTTACACATCCCTTCTAATGCTGTACTGGGAATACTATGGTGCCAAATGCCAGATACTGGAAGGCATAAATTTAAGACGAGTGGGGAAATTTTAAGGGAGTGGGGGGCATTTTTATAGACAGAGAATGGTAGTTTACAGTATTGTGCAAAAATCTTAGGTGCATATATTTACTTAGGGTGCCTAAGACTTTTGCACAGTACTGTATTTGTCGACGTGGAGCAGAGGGCAAGTTTGTGAGGGTGGAGTGCTGCGGAAAGGGTGTGGGACAGGTGACAGAGAAGGAGTGCCAGGGGTGGGAGGGGGGTGGGGGGTGCAGGCACACCCAACCCTCGGACACCAGGCAAGGTCACTTGATTCTAAACAATTGGTTTATTGATCATTACAGAATATCTTTCTGGTGCTTCCCACTCTCTCCCCTCTCCCTGCCCCCTTCCCAACCATTATTCCTCTCTCCCTGCTCCCCTCCCACTCTCAGTCCATAACAGAGACCCATATCAGAATCAGGTTTATCATCACTCACTTATGTCATGAAATTTGTTTTGTTTTCTCCTGTGTCAATAGTACTGTGCAGTACACAGAATTACTACAGTCCATGCAAATGTCTTTGGCACCCTAGCTACATATTCACGTGCTTTAATGGTCAAAAATAAAATAAACAGTTAAATACATGTAGCTATCAGATCACAGCCTAAACTATCAAATCTACTGAAGAGCTGAGATATGCAAATTCAAAAAATCAAATACATTTGCTGTTAAATGGTGACATGAAATAATAGATTGTCATCAATGTCCTTCAGAAAAAGAAATTGCCATCCCTATCTGGTCTAGGCCAAACTCAATCAATGATTCACTCTTAACTTGCATGGCAAAAGGGCAAAGTTACAATACTCAATATGCAGTAGGTTGGGAAAATCAGGTCAGTGGTGGATTACAGGCGGGGGAATTTCTGGAGTGCCTACAAGATGGTTTTTTAGAGCAGTTCGTGGCTGGGCCCACAATCAGCTACTCAAGACTGTGTTGTGTGATACACCAGAATTGATTAGAGAGCTTAAGGTTAAAGAACCCTTCTGGAAATTGATCATAATATGATTGAATTCACCCTGAAATTTGAGAAGGAGAAGCTAAAGTCCTATATATCAGTATTACAGTGGAGTAAAGAGAATTACAGAGACGTGACAGAAGAGTTGGCCAGAATTGATTGGAAAAAAAAACACAGGCAAGAATGACGGCAGAGTAGCAACGGCTGGAATTTTTGGAAGCAATTCGGAAGACACAGAATATATACATCCCAAAGAGGAAGAAATATTCTAAAGGAAAGATGACAAGAGAAGTCAAAGCCAACATGAAAGGCAAAGAGAGGGCATATAATAGAGCAAAAATTAGTGGAAAATTAGAGGATTGGGACACTTTTAAAAACCAACAGAAGGCAACTAAAAAAGCTATTAGAAGGTAAAAATGGAATATGAAAGTAAGCTAGCCACTAATATTAAAGAGGCTACCAAAAGTTCCTTCAGATACATTAGTGTAAAAGACAGGTGAAAGTGGACATCGGGTCACTGGAAAATGTTGCAAGAGAGTTAGTAATGGGGGACAAGGAAATGGTGGATGAACTGAGGAAGTATTTTCCATCAGTGTTCATTGTGGAAGACACGAGTAGTATAGTGGAAGTTCCAGGTGTCAGGAGTCATGAAGTGTGTGAAGTTACCATAAATAGAGAGAAGGATCTTGGGGAAACTGAAAGGTCTGAAGGTAGAAAAGTCACCTGGACCGGATGGTCTACACCCCAGAGTTCTGAAAGAGGTGGCTGAAGAGATTGTGGATGCAGTAGTAATGATCTTTCCAGAATCACTAGATTCTAGAATGGTTCTGGAAGACTGGAAAATTGCAAATGTCACTCCAAGAAGGGAGAGAGGGAACTATAAGCAAGTAACTCCTCTTTCCTAATCACATGTCCAATGAAATTACGTTGCCTTTTAATGATCTCATACATTATTTCTCTTTTTGTGTTTGCTCTGTTCATAACATCCTTGTTAGATATTGATTTCGTCCATGATATTCTTTGCATCCTCCTCAAAAACCACATCTCTGCTGCTACAATTTTCCTCCATACCCTGCCAATTCTTGTGCCTATCTGAAAGCCTGTTAAACACCACAACCCTCCCCCTCCCGCCACACAGTATTCATCGCCTGCACACCACCACCCCCATGCACACTGCTCACCCCGCACTTACCACAGACCCTCCGCACCTCACAACTCACACACACACTGACACCCCGTGCTTACAGCATGCACCACATGCACCAGAACCCTCCATTTCTCATAAATCTGTGTTCCTATCTGAACAGAGAACAGTACCGCACAGGAACAGTACAGCCCTTCAACCCACAATCTTGTGCCAAACCAATTAAATCAGTAATCAAACAGTCAACTAGGTTAATTTCTTCTGCCTACACAATGTCCATATCCTTCCATTTTCTTCATGTTCATGTGCCTATCTAAACGGCTCTTTAAAATCCCTAATCTATCTGCCTCTACCACCACTCCAGCCAGCACTTTCCAGGCACCTACTACTCCCTGCGTAAAAAAACTTGCCCCTCACATCTCTTGAAATTACCCCCTCTCACTCTAAATGCATGCCCCCTGATATTAGACATTTCAACCCTGGAAAAAAGATACTGTCTGTCTTTCTATCTAGGCCTCTCATAATCTTATAAACCTCCATCAGATCTCCCCTCAGCCCGCGTCACTTCAGAGAAAACAACCCAAGTTTGTCCAAACTCTTGTTATAGCACATGCCCTCTAATCCAATCTGAACCCTCTCCAACTTCTGACTTTTGAATTCAGTGCTTTGACTTGTCAAGGCAAGTATGCCATTGTCCAGTGAAACATACAGTACAGTACAAACAACAGGAATTCTGCAGATGCTGGAAATTCAAGCAACATACATCAAAGTTGCTGGTGAACGCAGCAGGCCAGACAGCATCTTTAGGAAGAGGTACAGTCGACGTTTCAGGCCGAGACCCTTCGTCAGAACTAACTGAAGGAAGAGCTAGGAAGAGATTTGAAAGTGGGAGGGGGAGGGGGAAATCCAAAATGATAGGAGAAGACAGGAGGGGGGCGGATGGAGCCAAGAGCTGGACAGGTGATTGGCAAAGGGGATATGAGAGGATCATGGGACAGGAGGGCCGGGAAGAAAGACAAGGGGGGGGGAACCCAGAGGATGGGCAAAGGGTATAGTCAGAGGGACAGAGGGAAAAAAAGGAGAGTGAGAGAAAGAAAGAATGTGTGTATAAAAATAAATAACAGATGGGGTATGAGGGGGAGGTGGGGCATTAGCGGAAGTTAGAGAAGTCGATGTTCATGCCATCAGGTTGGAGGCTACCCAGACGGAATATAAGGTGTTGTTCCTCCAACCTGAGTGTGGCTTCATCTTTACAGTAGAGGAGGCTGTGGATAGACATGTCAGAATGGGAATGGGATGTGGAATTAAAATGTGTGGCCACTGGGAGATCCTGCTTTCTCTGGCGGACAGAGCGTAGGTGTTCAGCAAAGCGGTCTCCCAGTCTGCGTCGGGTCTCGCCAATATATAGAAGGCCACATTGGGAGCACCGGACGCAGTATATCACCCCAGCGACTCACAGATGAAGTGTCGCCTCACCTGGAAGGATTGTCTGGGGCCCTGAATGGTGGTAAGGGAGGAAGTGTAAGGGCATGTGTAGCACTTGTTCCACTTACAAGGATAAGTGCCAGGAGAGAGATCAGTGGGGAGGGATGCGGTGGGGGGGGGGGATGAATGGACAAGGGAGTTGCCAGGGAGCGATCCTATGCGGTACCGTACAAAAGTGTTTGGCACATATGCAGAGCTTGATGCCCAAGAATTTTGCAGAGTACTGTAGTAATTTTATGTATTGCACTGTACTGTTGCCACAAAAAAAAACAATCCATGCACGTGAGTGAAGATAAACCAGATTCTGATCTGGGTCTCTATTGTGGACTGAGAGAGGGAAGTGGGCAGGGAGAGGGGAATCATGGTTGGGAAATGGGGAACACAGAGGAGAGGGAGCAGGAAGCACCCAAAAGGCATTCTGTAATGATGAATAAGATCAATAAACCTGTTTGGAATCAAATGACCTTGCCTGGTGTCTCAGGGGTGGGTGTGTGTACACCCATGCCACCCCTGCCCATGGCTCTCCTTCTCTGCCACCTGTCCCACACCCTTCCCACGGCACCTCACCCTCACCATTCCCAACATTCTTTGCTCCTTCCAGATTTACAAACTCACTCTCCACTCTATTTTGACAAATACAGTACTGTGCAAAAGTCTGAAGCACTCTATCTATATCAATGTGCCTAAGACTTTTGCAGACCACTGTAAGTTTGAAGCACAACATTGGAGATTTTTTTTTTACAATCATTGAAAACAAAATTAATATGCAATGTTGATGTATATATTTTTCTCAATATGAGTATCATGCTTGAAAGAATCTTTCAATGGCATCAACTGTATTTATGAATTGGAGACAACAAAGTTGTTGCAAAACTACAAGGGTGGAAACGGCCAGTACAAGTCTGGACAGACTCTCGTCATTACCATGAGAACATCCTTGTGTGTTTGTCTGTGCTCTGTATCCTGCTAGCTCATCCATCCTGTTGCGAGGTGTCAGAATTTTAAACATTGTACTCTATCATTTGAATTTGCAAGACATCATTTCAATTGAATCATCATTTACACTTCACAAGTGATCGTCTCAATTGAATGGTATTTCACAAGTTCATAATTTCATGGACTACTACTCTTTGTTTATATCCAAAGAATCTTTGAACACTTGGTTTCAGTAAAACAGTTAAACTTTTCCCTGGATTGGAGATTTTATATGATGGAACATTCTGATGTGATAGCTGAGATATTATGCTGAGCCTTGAGTGCATTTCCACTGAGTTTTAGCACTGGATATGTGTCGAGGAACTGTTGCAAAGACAACATTAATTTTTAGTTTGAGGCTGAGGAAGGAACCTTGTGTATACTGAGTCTGGCCACAGGTTAGCCATGATATCAGTGAATGATGGAACAGTCTCAGGTGGCCTCTGAGTTTCTCTGAAACTTGTGCCAAATACCTGCCATCAAAAACACTGAATGAAGAAGGAGTAGCACACACAAAATGATGGAGGAACTCAGCAGGTCAGGCAACATAAATAAAGACGAAAAAAGGGCCAACGTTTCAGGCTAAAATCCTTCATCGGTAATGTGAAGGAAGAAGGGAAGGGCCAGAATAAAAAGGTGGGGAGAAGGGAAGGAATACAACTTGGTGAGAGGGAAGGTAGGTCGGGGTGGGGGGAGCAGGGGGATGAAGTAAAAAGCATGAAGGTGATAGGAGGAAGGGGTAAAGGGCTGAAGAAGTAAGAATTTGATGGGAGAGGAGAGTAGACCATGGGAGGAAAGATAGAACTTCAGTAGACTGAGTTCATAATCTTACTGTGGCATGTATTAATATTTGGTGCCATTAGGGAATTCTAATCCATTGTATTTCAAAGTTAGAAGAGTGGAAGTAGAGTTTATTGTTGTATGCATAAGCACATGTATGCACAGATGCAATGAAAAGTCCTCCCAGTTATCGTTCCTGCTGTCTCCACCAATATCTCTCACTCCTCCATCTCTCTTTCTCCTAAACTCTCCCTAAACTTCCTGCCATCTCTCTGCCCTCCTCATTCCTTCTCCCTTTCCCTATCCCTCTCCCCTTACCACCTCTCTTCAGTCTCTTTCCCTTCTTGACCTTCTCCAACCTTTCTCATTTCTCTTCCCATCTCATCCCTCTCCCAATCCCAATCCTTCTTTTGCTCTTTCTTGCTCTTTCCCTCCCTGCCTCCCATCTCCTGCTCTCTCTATGCTGACCATGCTTCCCCCTCTGTTTTACTGTTCGATTCTTTCATTCTTTCTCAGTTGGCTCCTCTGTCAACTATCTGCCTGTTACTCAGCCCTCCTAAGTCTGTTGTCTGTCACTCAGTCTTTGGGTGTCCGTCTCTCTTGCACATCTTCCATCCCCCTCCCTCAATCACTGCCATCGGCCCTTGGTATGTGATCATCGGTATTACCACACGGTAATGAGCAACTGAGATATAAAAAACAATTGGGGCCTGTATTTAGGAGTGGCCAGGTATATCCTGTTAATCTTTGATACTATCTTTGGTTCATTAGACCTATGTAAGCCTTAGTAATTTTTGAAAATTGAAGTGAATTCCAGTGCCTACTTTCCTTCCCAATTAGTGGAAATTCCAAAGGGGCATCAATGGAAATTGTGAAATTAACCCAATTAATGCAGCTCATCAGGGAGCTGCCTGTCCTCTATTGAAGGAAATTAGATTCAATTCCAGAACAAAAGACAGAGCACTGAGGGAGAACAAAATGTGGATTTTCAGAACTCATTATAAAGTCTGAAAAATTGCATTCCTGAGGCGTAAGCTCCCTGCAAATATTTAACAGATATCAGAGAGATTTTTGATGGGGAAATGAGGCTGTCTCATCCATCATGTCCATGCCAAATGAAAACAGCCTTGGGTTAATTCCAGTACAGCACAGGAGCTGGCCGTTCAGCCCGCAATGACTGTGCTGAGCACAATGCCAAGCCAAACTAAATCTCTTCTGCCTGCACACGAAGCACATCCCTTGCCTGTGTTACCAAGTGCTGTAACAACTATGCCTTTTCTCCAAAAGTAAGGCTGCCAGTGGGGTATTTTGCTAATTACAGTGATGTTATGGAGGTGATAAAGCACAGAAACTGGCTCTTTGGCCCACTGCGTCCCCGTTGACTATTAGTGTTAAATCAGAATCGGGTTTAGTATCACTGGCATATGTCGTGAAATTTGTTGTTATGCAGCAGCAGTGCAATGCAAAATGTATCAATAAAAACTGTAGTCACACATTTGCATCATGTTTTTGTCATGTAAACCTACTGAGGCAAATCTTGTCCTGTGCTTCCCATCGGAACAACAAGCTCCCTATGCCACTGATCTGATTTGATTTATATGAGTAGTATGCAAGACAAGCTTTTCACTGTATCTTCATACATGCGACAGTAATAAACCAATATCAATGCTGAATCCTGGGATTTTGCTTTTGAACATGAAAATCCAAGATGTCCTGATTGAGAAGTGATATCCGCTGTTAGCTTGCTCATCACCAGACTCCCATCAGCAGACCCAGGCTTGTTGTGATTGCCCTGCATCAGGCCTCTCCAATATAGGGCTACGAAGTCCTGAGGTTAGGTCAGAGACCCTATTCAAAACTCAAAGTAAATTTATTATCAAAATACATATAAGTCGCCATATACAACCCTGAGATTAATTTTCTTGTAGGCATACTCAATAAATCTATAGAATAATAACCCTAACACAATCAGTGAAAGACTTGGGTGTTCAACCAGTTTCCAAAAGACAACAAACCGGGCAACTACACAATGAAAGGAATAATAGTAATAATAATAATAATAATAATAAATAAGCAATAAGTATCAAGAACATAAGATGAAGAATCCTAGAAATTTAGTTCATAGGTTGTGGGAACATTTCAATGATGGGGCAAGTGAAGTTGAGTGAAGTTATCCCTTTTGGTTCAACAGCCTGATGTCTGAGGGGTAGTAACTTTTCCTGAACCTGCTGGTGTGTGTCCTGAGGCTCCTGTACCACCTTCCTCGTGGCAGCAGTGAGAAGAGAGCATGGCCTCGGTGTGGGGGTCCCTGTTAATGCTTCCTCAGTAGAATTCAACATGAATTTTTGTACGGCAGATTAGGAGACAAAAGGGAAGTTGTGTTTTGCTTTTCAATTTACTTTACATTTATATTATTATTTATATTTTTATGTACAGTATTTTAATTAGCATTAACATCATGAGGAAAGGCTGAGCAAGCTAAGGGTTTTCTCTTTGGAGTGCTGGTGGACGAGAGGGAACACGATAGAGGTGTGTGAGACTGTGAGAGGCAGAGATGGAGTGCACGGTCATCATCATTATCCCAGGGTCTGTGGGGAAGGACCGTAGTCTAGGCTTCTTCCACTACTGCGCGTGGAGGGGCAGAATTGGATGAGGGAGCCCCTCAAATAACCAAAGGAAGCCATGATGGCAATGATGCTATCTGCTTCTAGGATGAGGCCAAATGTAGGTTGGAGGAGCAACACCTCATATTCTGTCTGGGTAGTTTCCAACCTGATGTTTTCCCCCTCCCTCCCCCCAGCTCTTTTCCCCCCTTTCTGGAACTCCATCCACCCCTTCTCCTCTTTCACCCTCATGACCTGTCATCTACCTTCCTCCAGTTCCTCTCCTCCTTCCCTTGATTGCATGGTCCTCTCTCCTATCCAATCAGATTTCTCTTTCTTCAGCCCTTGACCTCTTCCTCCTATCATGTCCCTGCTTCTTACATCATTCGCCCTCCTCACCCACCTACCCAAATTTCCCAACATCTCCCTCACCTTGTCTCACCTATCACTTGCCTATTTGTGCTCCTTCTCCTCCCGCCACCTTCTTAGTCTGGCATTTTCCCGCTTCATTTCCAGTCCTGATGAAGGGTCTCAGCCCAAAATATCAACTCTTTATTCCCCTCCGTAGATGCTGTCTGACCTGCTGACTTCCTCTGCTATTTTGTGTGTGTTGCTGTGTTTCATTGTGCATTTTTCTATTGGAAGTTTACAATACAAAATGTGTATATATACACAGTACTGTGCATAAATCTTAGGCTCATTTTTGTAGCTAGGGTGTGTAAGACTTTTGCTCAGTACTGTGTTTGTCGATGTAGAGCAGAGTGAGTTTGTACATCTGGAAGGAGCAAAGGATGTTGGGAATGGCGAGGGTGCAGCACCGTGAGAGGTGTGTCTGACGGGTGGCAGAAGGGCGGTGGTTGACGCGGGTGCAGGCGGACCCAGCCTGCGACACATGGCAAGTTCATTCAGCAGGGAGACAGCAGGGAGAAGGAAGTTTAAAGAGGGCTGCTGGAACGCACAGTCCTTGAGAAGTGATGGGCATCACAAAGGAGGACAGGCGGGGATAAAGGCGATGATGCAAATCGGATTAAGTGGCAACTGGATGGCACGATGTGAAATCAAATTAGGAATGGTTGTTGCTTGAAGAGAGCACCTGTGCTCCTCACAGTCATGAGTGGCTGAGGGGTCACCCAAAAGAAGTATATAAGATTATGAGAGGCGTAGATAAGCCCATAAGACATCAGAGCAGAATTAGGCCGTCAGACCCATTGAATTTGCTCTGCCTTTCGATCATGGCTGATTTATTTTCTCTCTCATCCCCGTTCTCCTGCCTTCTCTCCATAATCTTTGCCTGTTTTACTAATCAAGAACCTATCAACCTCAACTTTAAATATACCCAATAACTGGGCTGCCACAGACGAACGTGGCAATGAATTCCATTGATTCATGATCCTCTGGCTCAAGAAATTCCTCCTCATCGCTATTCTAAAGGGACATCCCCTTATTCTGAGGCTGTGCTCTTTGGTCCTAGACTCCCTCATTATAACAAACATCCTCTCTATCTCCACCCTGTCTAGGCCTTTAAATATTCAGTAGGTTTCAACGAGATCCCGACTCATTCTTCTAAATTCCAGTGAGTACAGGCCCACAGCCATCAAACACTCCAACGGGATAGATAGGGGAAATAGTATGTAAGAATATGAGAACGCAGAAAGTAATCAGTATATAAGATTATGAGAGGTATAAATAGCATAGATTGACAAAACCCTTTTACCTGTGGTAGGCATATCAAGAACAAGAAAGCATAGATTTAAGGTGAGAGAAAGGCTTTGGGATGTGCACTGGCAATATTGGAATCTAAGTGTAGAGGAAACACAGACTCTATTGTAGAGATGGTGACAAGAGTTTATTCATACTAATTCCAAAAGAACGTCGGTGACTCAGTTGAGCAACACTGTGAGAAGTAACATTTGCAAAACTAGGACCCCACAATTACTGTTAATCGGGCATCCACTTAAATAATACAAGTAACACAGAATCCCAGAGCCTATCAAAATCAACTTGACAAACTTAAACAGAAAGCACCAGGAGACCACATTAGAAAGAGTGAATCGCTAGAAAAAAACACAACAAAATCTAAACGATTATTGACAATCATTAAACAACAATTAACCAATTCAGGTGCTCTAAAAACCTCGGAGCCTAACACTCTCCAGTACAGGCCTGAAGAGCTCATTACAAAAGGAATTTTAAAGAGGATCTGAGAACATAACTTCTTTAAGCAGAGAATAGTTGATACCTGGAACGAGCTGCCCGAGGAGCTGGTGGAATCTGATGCAATTACAATGTTTATGAGGTAGTTAGAGACACACTAAAATAGGCAAGGTGTAGAAAGATATGGACCTAATGTGGGAAAATGGGATTAGTGTAGGTGGACTTGGATTAAATGTGTCAAAGGACTGACTTCTCCACAGTACAACTCTGTTTCCATGAGCAATGCGTAACTTCTAGTGTCCATTAGAGAGCTGTTCAAGCACACCATCTCTGCTTCTTGGTGGAAGTGGCTGTTTCTGAGGCAAGTTTTTAACCCGTTGAAAGTTTTTTGATGGAGGTACAGGAGTTGATTGCATCTCTGAAAACGATTGTTTTACCACTCTGTAACTTTTGTGGTTGTTCCTAACAAGCAATTAACATTGAAGTTGTCAACCAAATACCTGATTTCAGAACGATTAAGAAGATACCCAAGGAAATGAGGTAGAAACTTAAATTATATTCTTCATCTGTGTCAGAAAATAGTCTGTCGCTGAGATGGTAAGATGGGGGTAAGCTTGGCAGTGGGAGTGAGGCCGGCAGTGGATGACGTTTGGTTTGGGGTGGTTGCCATAGGAAAAATAGTCTTCCAATAGGATCTGAGGGGGGCTTTCCTCAGCATCAAGTGGGCAAGTTTTCCTGGCTCAGGCTGTTTAGATTGTGTTGGGCTATTGGACTGGACAACAGAATTGAAATAGGTTTATTATTGTCAGGTATACCAAGATATATTGAAAAACTTGTCTTGCATACTATTCGGACAGATCAGATCATACACAGTGCACTGATGTAGAACAAAGTAAAACAATAGCAGGATGGCATGATAGTGGTTAGTGTAATGCTATTTCTGCAATCACTGATCTGGGTTCAATTCCCTCTGTTGTCTGTAAAAAGTTTGTGCGTTCTCCGTGTAACCATGAATTCCTTTGGATTCTCCAGTTTCCTCCAGCATTCCAAAGACGTATGGGTTAGTAGGTTAATTGGTCGCATAGGTGCCGTTAGGCAGTGTGAATGCATTGGACTGGGAGAGCATGTTGCTGTGCTCTATTTCTAGATGAGGTACAAGAATGTGGCATAGAGTATAACATCACAGAGGAAGTGCTGTACAAGCAAACAGTGAGGTGCAAGATCATAACAAGGTAGATTGTGAGGTCAAGAGTCCACCTTACCATACTAGGAAGCTAGTTAATAGTCATCACAAGGTTTCAGAGAGTCTGGAGACTGGAGTGAGGAAATGAAGGAGAGCGCAGACCTGAGTGAGGGAGTGTGTGTTAATGTTCGAGGGGGCGTAAATCAAAGTAACAGCAAAAACGAAGATCTGTGGCAGTGGCAGAAGGTTGGCGGGTAGGGAATGAAGAGGAGAAGTAAAGTATTTGTGGGGAGCTGTGAGGGAAAATAGATTATAGGCAAAAGGTGAAATGGATGGATGGAAATTCTCTGAACATTGGCAAAGATTCAAAGGCAGAAAGAAAACATGGCTCCCTTGCACCGTCAGGCCGTGCCATTCAAGGACTTGCGCTAATATTACTTTTGTGACTATATGTGCTACCACAACTGGATGTGCTGTTTGTGACGGTACGTGCTGAGTTTTGCACCTTGTTCCCAGAGCAACGCTGTTGTTCAGCTGTATACATGTGTATTGTGAATGACAATTAAACTTAAATTTGAACTTGGCAGAATTACCTTCTTTATCATGGGAAAATAAATGTGAATAGAAGATAAGTTGGGCAGATGTTCTTCAGGTGTTTTGAAGACTCGAGTGCGACAGTGATCATAATTGTGTATAAAAGATCAAAATCCTGTGCACTGAATTCATGAAGCAGGTTGGCTGGAGGCTGCTTGGTGCCATTTCACCTTGTTTTTGCTTTGCAGAAATGTATGCGATTTGACCCTGATGCTACAGTCTGGGTGGCCAAGCAACGCATCCTATGCACCCTCAACCACAGCCTGAAGGACGTGCTGAATTATGGCCTGTTCCAACCAGCCAGCAATGGAAGAGATGGCAAATTTTTGGACGAGGAGCGTCTACTCAAAGAATACCCCCAGCCCATCAACAAAGGAGTTCCCTCCCTGGAGGTAACAAATTACAAAAGAGTCAAGAAGATTCTGGGTTGTACCCACTAAGTCTTGATCACTTTAATCTTGGCTATGGCTAAGTGTATTAATTGGGAAACTGATATGCTTTATAGATTGTCTTTGGAAATCTCTTTACATTTTACAGTCTTTGAAACTTTCCCAAAATGTGGCAATTCTCGTCATATTGTAAACCAGTTTCCCACAAATAATAAGCAGGTTAATGCTTGGGTGATCTACTTTAATTATACTTTTCAGGAAATAACTATGAAATTAGGGGGATGTTCCTCCCAGAGATCATGTATCTCTGAAAGCAGATGAAAGCTTTATCTGAAAATTGGCACCTTAGAATAGTACAGAGCAATGCTCCCTTAGAACTCTGCTGAAGCACCAACCTCAGTCAGACCTCTGGATTTCTAGCTTGTGCAGGCCAGTTCTCATTTTGAACTGCACTCAAATTTAAACAACCTCCTGGTTGTCAGTTATACTCTTGTCTGGAACATCCTGAAAGCATTCTATCAAAACCTTTTCATAATCTGAAAAAGCTTAGAGTGGCTTGATAGAACTTCACCTTCTGAAAGAAAAGGAGGCACAATTATTCTGTGCTCAAAGGAAAACAATGATATTCAAAGTTTAAAGTACGTTAATGATAGAAGTACATACACTGTATACCACCTTGAGATGCGTCTCCTTACAGACAGCCACAAAACAAAGAAATCCAACAGAACCCATCACATAAAAAAAGACCATTAAACGCCCAATGTGCAGGAAAAAAACGAATTGTGTAAACAACAAAAGCCAGCAAATAGCATTCGGAGCTGAAATTCACTAAAGTAAGTCCACAGACGTGAAGTCAGACATCACTGCAGTCAATCCAGGATCCCATTAGTTGCAAACTTAGTTCAGTGCAGAGACGAGTAAACCTGGTGGAGCAGTGAGCAGAACACTGGCCTGTCTCTTGCCTCTGGCCCTGATGCAATAACCCCTTCAATCTGCCCGGCACTTAAATCGACCAAACAGCAAGTTGATCCTTGCTCTTAGACCTGGGCCCTGCTGCTTCAGTCCGCTCTCGGGCCTGGGACTTGCGGCCTTGATTCAGCCCACAACTGACATTTCCAATTCAGCCCGCGCTTAAGTCGGTGAAACCTCTGCTTGTTCCTCGCTCTTGGGTACAGGTCTGTTGCCATACCTTGGGTTCTGCCATTTCGAATTGCCTCCAAGTCTGCTCCAGCAGCCAAACATTGGCTTGATCTCCGCTCTCGGGCCTGAGCCCCATCAACTCTATTCACCCTGTACACACCACACCTCAATCATCCCACACCTTTGAGATTTCAGTTCACACTGCAAAAATACCAGATGGTACTTTCGAACTATGCACAGGCCACGTACTCAACAAGTCTGTTGTAGGATGAGAGAAGTATTGTTTAAGATGTATCATGAAATAACTTACATTAAAATCAGGTGGGTGACCTTACAGATGTGCTCTCTGACCTGACCAATTTGCAGTGCACTCATGAAATTCATTTGACTTGGCTTTAGGTCTTAGTCCTGTCTCACAAATGCTCTATCCCATCAAAGCTCTTATACCCACTTCATCAGGCATCACCTCTCCAATTTTAGTTAGCGCTCCACTACAGAGTGAGTCCGTGGCTTCCAGGAGTGGGGTTTGAACCCAGCATGTTGACTCTTGCTTTACTGATGCTGCCCATTTGAAACTCCCATTGATTTCATTGATCTCAAGAGATCCGGAGTAACATACACAAAATTGCCAGAGGAACTCAGCAGGTAAGACAGCATCTATGGAAAGGAATAAAGAGTTGACATGTCAAGCTAAGGCATCTTCATCAGGACTGGAAAGGAAGGGAGACAAAATTACTTCCCCTTTCCTTTACAGTCCTGATGAACATCTCTGTTTGAAACATCGACTCTTTATACATTTCATTGAACTGGTGTCAAATCAGCAAACTAGGAGTGATTTTTTGAAAAACATCTTAATTGAAATTAAATGATCTAAATTAATTGAGGAAAATAATTATATTTTACAGTTTTGTTACAAGAAAAGGGTATACAAGCAAGCACATATCGATGAGAAGCAAATTTCAAAGCTTCATACGAAGGTGAGTGTGTTTGCTGACACCAACACCTTCACAATCGTAAATGAGCACCATGTTGCCATTCCTCCTTCACATTATTTGCTTATTTATTGTAATGTAGTAATTTTTATGTCTTCAACTGTACTGCTGCCACAAAACAACACATTTCATGACATACTGTTTACCAATGAGGGTAAACTTGTCTCTGATTCTGAGATGGGCCAGTCATGCTCTTTCACCAATTTGGTTTCCTGCTACATAATTTAAAAAAAAAAGCAGGGAAATTATTGTATTCTCTCTTTTCCACTTTGGCATGCATCACATTCCTCATGCACTCTTTTCCATTGCCTTCCAACTGATTACCAGTTCGTCTATCCCTGCTTTTCGTGTTAATTTTACCTCCTCACTCCTAGGCTGAACTCCTGACCGCACTTTGTTGGTCTCTGTCCTCCTCTATATTCTTGCACTTCCTTCTCTGCCTCCACTGACCTGGCTTTTGTCTCCCATTCATGCTCTAATTTCTCCCACTCCCACTTCCTCCACTTCTGTAAGTGATTAGTTGCCAACGAGGAAACTGAGACCAGAAGAATTAAACGTTGAACTTTCAGGTTTCCCTGGCATTAGGACCCCCTCAGTCCATAAGACCATAAAACATAGGAGCAGAATTATTAGGCCATTCATCCTATCGAGTCTGCTCTGCTATTCCACCTTGGCTAATCCCAGATTCCACTCAACTACATATACTCGCCTTATCCTTTGATGCCCTGACCAATCAGGAAACGATCAATTTCCTCCTTAAATATACCCACAGACTTGGCCTCCACCACAGTCTGTGACAGAGCATTCCTCAGATTCACTACTCTCTGGCTAAAAAAAGTTCTTCCTTACCTCTATTCTAAAGGGTCACCCTTCAATTCTGAAGCTGTGCCCTCTAGTTCTGGATACCATCACCATAGGAAACATCCTCTCTACGTCCACCCTATCAAGTCCTTTCAACAGACAGTAGACTTCATTGAGATCCTCTGCATTCTTCTAGATTCCAGCAAGTACAGGCCCAAAGCTGCCAAACACTCCTCATATATTAACTCCTTCATTCCTGGAATTATCCTCTTTAACTCCCTCTGGACTCCCCAATGACAACGCATCTTTTTTGAGATATGGGCCCAAAACTGTTTACAATACTCCAAGTGCGGCCTGACTAGTGTTTTATAAAGGTTTAGCATTATTTCCCTGTTTTTATATTCTATTCCCTTTGAAATAAATGTCACATTGGATTTGCTGTCTTTACCACAGGCTCAACCTGTAAATTAATCTTCTGGGAGACTGACATGAGGATTCCCAAGTTCCCCTGCACCTCTGATGTCTGAACCTTCTCCCCATTTAGATAATAGTCCGCACTATTGTTCCTTTTACCGAAATGCATTATCATACATTTCCCAACACTGTATTCCATCTGCCACTTTTCTGCCCATTCTTCTAATTTGCCTGTCCTGCTGCAATCGTATTGCTTCCTCAGCACTACCTACCCCTCCACCTATCTTCGTATCATCTGCAAACTTTGCCACAAAGCCATTAATTCCATTATCTAAATCAATGACAGACCATGTGAAAAGTAGCGGTCCCAGTACCAATCCCTGAGAAACACCACTAGTCACTGGCAGCCAACCAGAAAAGATCCTCTTTATTCCCCCTCACTGCTGCCTGCCTGTCAGCCATTCCTCTATCCGTGCCAGCATTTTTCCCGTAATGCCTTAGGATTTTATCATGTTAAGCAGCCTCATGTGTGCCACATTGTCAAATGCGTTCAGAAAATCCAAGTGAATGACATCCACTGCCTCTACTTCGTCCACCCTGCTTGTTACTCCCTCGAAGTACTCCAACAGATCTGTCAGGCAAGATTTCCCTTTACAGAGACCATGCTGACTTTGACTTATTTTATCATTAGTCTTTAAGTAACTCGAAACCTCATCCTTAATAATAGACTTCAATATCTTCCCAACCACTGAGGTTAGGCTATCTGACCTATAATTTCCTTTCTTTTACCTTCAAAGGTTCTAAGGTCAAGTTTAATGTCAGAGAAATGTATGCAATCTACATCCTGAAATGCTTTTTCTTCGCAAAACATACACGAAAACAGAGAAGTGCCCCAAAGAATGAACGACAGTTAAACACGAGAACCTCAAAGTCCCCCCCCAGCTCCCCCCTTCCCGTGCATAAGTGGTAGCGAGCAATGATCCGCCCCTCCCCCACCAGCAAAATTAAACACACATCAGTACAATCACCAAGCCCAAGTGTGTGCTAAGCGATAGCAAAGACACAGACCTTACAGTTACCCCAAAGGCTTCGTACTTCATCCGAAGAACCAAAGCCTGTGTGTAACTCCAGGTCAGGATCTTCAAAAGAACCCTGAAAGGAAAAAAATAAAGATATTAAGGATAGAAATGGAGCTGTATCCGAAGATGTAAGCAAAGGAGTCGCCGTGAGGTGCCATCATTCCTCCTAAGCTCCACCCACTCCCTTCTTAAAGAGTGGAGTGACATTTGCAATCTTGCAGTCCTCTGGGACCAAGCCAGCATCAAGTGACTCTTGAAAGATCATGACCAATGCATCCACTATCTCTTCAGCAACCTCTCTCAGGACTCTGGGATGTAGTCCATCTGGTCCAGGTGACTTATCCACCTTAAGACCTTTGCATTTACCTAGCAACTTTTCCTTTGTATTAGGAATGGCACTCACTCCTGCTCCCTGACACTCACGGACCTCTAGCACACTGCTAGTGTTTTCTGCAGTGAAGAACATGCAAAGTACCCATTAAGTTCATCTGCCATTTCTTTGGTTCCCTGTTACTGCCTCACCAGCATCATTTTCCAGTGGTCCAATATCAACTGTCACGTCCCTTTTAATCTTTATATAACTGAGAAAAACTTTTGGTATCCTGCTTTATATTATTGGCTAGTTTGCCCTCATATTTCATCTTTTCCCTTTTTATAGCTTTCTAAATTGCCTTTTGTTGGGTTTTAAAAACTTCCCAATCATTCAACTTCCCACTCACTTTCCCACTCACAGTCCTCGCCTCCTATAAATATAGTTGAATCTTAATCTGATGATGCATTTCAAATTAGGTGTGTCTGGTGTTTTCAGGCCATTATAAATGAGAGTGCATCTGACAGCAGTTCCAGCCCTCGCGTATCTGGAGGGCTAAGCAATAGCAGAAATATGTCAGAAATTTGCAGTCCTAGCAAGAAGCAGACTTTTGAAGTCTGCAGTTAAGGCACCAGACAGAAATGGGTAGTTAGTCAGAGATGTGCAATGGAGTGATTGTGTGGAGAGAGGGAGAGGTCTAACAACATTAAACATGTGGTAAAGAAAATCAGCAAAATAGATTGTTATAATGTATTTACTTTGTTCTATTGTGCTCCATCATAGCCTTTGGTCCAATTAATTTCTGATACATTTATGATATTTTCTGGTGGCCCAATTGAATCAGGAATGAGAGAGGAGGTAACTGACCCATGGGTCTATGAGCGAGATTTAAAAAGGAATGTTCATTGGTATTCAGTGTCTTCCAGTGACCCAATCAAATCATGATTTGTTAGCAAGGGCAAATATATTTAAGGCAGGGGCAAATGGAGAGGCCATTGTTGGAGTGGACCAGTATTAGAGTGGGGAGGCTTTGGTTCATCGGGTTTCGGTGAGAATAGGCTTGGGTGAGGTACATATCTGGTAAGTCTCTTCTTCATTCTTCATCTGTCAGTACATAGTTAGAGCAGTGAGAATGACTCCAGAGGGTGTGTTGTGTTTATTATGTGAGTTGCAGGAATTCTGGGAGAACTCCAGCTTCCTGGATAACCACATCTGCACCAGGTGCACTGCGATGCAGCTTCTCAAAGAACGTGTTGAGAAACTGGAGTTGTAGCTTGATGACCTTTGACTCATATGGTAAACTGAGGAAGTGATAGATAGGAGCTACAGAGAGATAGTGACCCCTAAGTTGCGGAAGGCAGGAACCTGGCTGATTGTCAGGAGAGGGAAAGGAAATGGGCAGCCAATACAGCGTACTCCTTTAGCCATTCCCACTCAATGATAAGTATACCATTTTGGATACTGCTGGGGAAGTTACAGTGATCGGGTCTCTGGCACCGAGTCTGATGCCATGACTCAGAAAGAGAGGAAGGAGAAGAGGACTGCAGTAGTGACTGTGGATTCCATAATTAGAGGAGTAGGTATGAGATTGTTTGGATGTGATAGAGACCCCTGGATGGTATGTTGCCTCCCAGGTGCCAGGGTCAGGGACGTGTCGAATCGGGTCCACGGCATTCGAGAGGGGAAGGGTGAGCAGCCAGAAATCTTGGTTCATATTGGCACCAGTGACATAGGTAGAAAATGGGAGGAGGTTCTGAAGAGAGAATGTGGGGAGCTAGATAGAAAGCTGAAAACAGGACTTCCAGGGTAGTAATCTTTGGATTGCTTCCTGTGCCACGCACTAGTGAGGGTAAGAATAGGATGATTTGGCAAATGAACGCATGGCTGGGGAACTGCTGCAGGGGGCAGGACTTTTGATTTCTGCATCACTGAAGTCTCTTCTGGGGATGGTATTACCTTCACAACAAGGATAGGTTACATCTGAACCCGAGGGTGGTCGATACCCTGGCGGCAAGTTTGGGAGGGTTTAAATTAACTTGGCAGGGGAACGGGAAACACAGTGTTAGGGCTCAGGATGGGGCATTTGGTATACTAGCAGAAGCAGTGCATAGACAGACTGAGGAAGGACAGGCAGATTAGCAGGCAAAGTTGTCGTCAGTGAGATGAGTTGCAGTGTAACGGGGACAAAACGGAAAAGGATGACTAATGCGGGACTAAAGGTATTTGAATGCACACAGTATACAGAATAATGTAGATAATCTGTAGTGCATTTGGAGTTTGGCATCACTGAGTCATGGCTGAAAGAAGATGATAGTTGGGAGTTAAATGTCCAGGGATAATGAAAGAACAGGCAGGTGAGCAGAGGCGGTGGCATGGCTCTGTTGGTAAAAAAAAATTAAAACAAATCCTTAGAAAAAGGTACAATTTAAAGTGGTCCATAGGGCTAATATGACCAAGGATAAGTTGTCTCGTCTTTATTTAGATATATCTCCGTATTGTGATAAATGTAATAATGGGGAAGGTTCACTCATTCGTATGTTTTGGACATGTCAGAGTCTTGGAAAATATTGGAAAGAAGAATTTCAAACTTTCTCGATACTTTGCAAAGTAAACTTTAAGCCTAATCCTTTGGCCGCTTTATTTGGTATTGTTGGAGGAAAGGATATTATTTTGGAGTCATCTGACTTGCACATTTTGGCTATTATTTCTCTTATGGCCAGAAGGACGCTCTTGCTTAAATGGAAAGATGCGACCCCTCCTATTCACGCTCAATGGTTACGTGATGTGATATCATGTTTAAATTTAGAGAAGATTCGATGTTCGATCTCTGAATCTAGCCAAGACTTTCAAACATTGTGGGGACCTTTTTGAATTATTTTCAAAACCTTTGATTTGCTGTTAAAGCACAGATGATGACTAATAATTTTTCCCTTTTTTTCTTTACTAACCAGCTTTGGTCTTGGTAGTGGGTCAGATTTTTTTAATAATAAAATTACTATATTTCAATGTTACAAATTAATTAATTTGTATGAATATAGGGTAAGGAGTCTTTATATACAATTTAGTATAACATATTGATATATATTTTTTCTCTTGTGCTCTGTATTCTTATACGTAAAATTAAGAAATAAAAATATTGGAAGGAGAAAGAGGTGACATAGGATTGGAAGATGTAGAATCGTTGCGGGTAGAGTTATAGAACTGCAAGGGTAAAAATACCCCCAAGGGAGTAATATAGAGGCCTCTGAACATTTGTCAGGATGTGGGCTACAAATTACAATGGGAGTTAGAAAATGCATCTTAAAAGGGCAATGCTACGATGGTCATGGGGATTTCAATATGAAGATGGATTGGAAAAATCAGGTTGGGCTAAATCCTAAGGGAGGGGATTTGTAGAATGCCTATGAGTTGGCTTTTTAGAGCAGCTTGTGGCTGAGCCCACTTGGGGAAATTGTATTCTGGTATGGGTGTTGTGTAATGAACTAGATTTGATTTGGGAGCTTAAAGTAAAGGAACCTTTCATAAATAGTGATCATAATATGATAGAATTCACCCTGCAACTTGAGAGGGAGAGAAGCTAAAGTCAAATGTATCAGTAATACAGTGGAGTAAAGGAACTACAGAGGCATGAGAGAGGAGTTGGCCAAAGTTGATTGGAAGGGGACACTAGCAGGGATGATGGCAGAGCAGCAATGACTAGAGTTTCTGTATGCAACTTGGTAGACGCCCGATAGATAGATATTCTAAAGGCACAATGACACAACCGTGGCTGACAAGGGAAGTCAAAGCCAAAAGGAGGACATATAATAGAGCAAAAATTAGTGAGAAGTTAGAGGATTGGGAAGCTTTTAAAAACCAACAGAAGGCAACTAAAAAGCCCTAAGGAGGGAAAGGATGTAATATAAAGGTAAGCTAGCCAATAATATCAAAGAGGATACCAATTTTTTTTCAGATATATAAAGAGAATATACCAGGTCTCTGGCATTAAGTCTTGCACTGTGGCTCATAAGGGGAGGGACCAGAGGTGGAATGCAATGGTGATAGGAGATTCCATAGTTAGAGTAGTAGATAGGAGAGTCTATGGACACAACAGAGAGACCCAGGTGGTATTTTGCCTCCGAGGTGGCAGAGTCAGGGAAATCTCTGATTATGTCCATGACATTATAAAGGGGGAGGTTGAGTAGCCAGATGTCTTTGTATATATTTGTACCAAAGACATAGGAAGGATAAGAAAGGAGGTCCTAAAGAGTAAATTTAACAGAATGAGGATGATCTCATTGAATCGCATTGAATGTGGAACTGCCTAGATAGAATGGCTGTAAGGAAGATATTCCCTTTGGTCAGAGAGTCTAGGACCAGAGGGCACAGCTTCAAAATAGAAGGACATATATTAACAACAGAGATGAGGAGGAATTTCTTTAGCTAGAGGGTGGTGAATCTGTGGAATTCATTGCCACAGGTGGCTGTGGAGGCTAGGTCACTGGGTGCATTTAAGGTGGAGATTGATAGGTTCTTGAGTAGTCTGGGTGTGAAATGTTATGGGGAGAATGGGGTTGAGAGGGAAATGGATCAGCCATGATGAAATGGTGGAGCAGACTTGATGGGCCGAATGTCCTAATTATGCTCCTATTTCTTATGGTCTTATGGAGTAAAAGAGGGGTGATTGTAGGTATCTGACTGCTGGAAAATGATGCTGGAGAGGTAGTAATGAGGGACAAGGAAATAGCTGACAAACTGAACAAGTTTTTTGCATCAGTCTGTGGAGGACACCAGCAGTATGCTGGAAGTTTGAGAATGTCAGGGGCAGAAGTGAGTACAGTTGCTATTACTCGGGAGATGGTGTTTGGGAAGATGAAAGGTTGGAAGGAAGATAAGTCATCTGGAACAGATGTACTACACCTGAAGGTTCTGAAAGAGGTGGCTGAAGAGATTGTGCAGGCATTAGCATCGATCTTTCAAGAATCAATTGATTCTGGCATGGTTTGGAGGAATGGAAGATTGCAAATGTCAATTACTCTTCAAGAAGGGAGAGAGGGAGAAGAAAGGAAATTAAGGCCAATTAGCCTGACCTCAGTGGTTGGAAAGATGTTGGAGTCGATTGTTAAGATTGAGGTTTTGGGTACTTGGAAGCACATGATAAAATAGGCCAAAATCAGCATGGTTTTCTAAAGGGGAAATCTTGCCTGACAAATCTTATCTGAGGAAATAACAGGCAGGATAAATAAAAACAAAAATTAGTGGATGTTGTGTACTTGGAGTTTCAGAAGACCTTTGACAAGATGCTGCACATGAGGCTGCTTAGCAAGAAAAGAGCCCATTGTATTAAAGGACAGATACTAGCATGGACAGAACATTGGCTGATTGGCAGGAATAAAGAGAGTCTATTCTGATTGGCTGCCAGTGACAAGTGGTGATCTGCAGGGGCCGGTATTGGGACAGCTTCTTATGTTATATGTCAACCATTTGGATGATGGAATTGATAGCCTTATGGCTGAGTTTGCAGATGATGTGACGACAGATGGAGGAGAAGGAAGTGTTGAGGAAGCAGGGAGGCTGCAGAAGGACTTAGACAGATTAGGACAATGGGCAAAGAAGTGGCAGATGGATTGCAATGTTGGGAGGTATATGTATGGTCATGCATATGGAAGAAGGAATGAAAGCATAGACTGTTTTCTAAAAGGGGAGAAAATACAAAAATCCAAGGTGCAAAGGGACTTGAGAGTCCTTGTCCAAGAGGTTAAATTGCAATTCGAGTTGGCGGTGAGAAAGGCAAATGCAATATTGGCATTCATTTCAAGAGGACTAGAATATAAAAAACAAGGCTGTAACGTTGAGGCTTTATAAAGCATTGGTAAGGGCTCACTTGGAGTATTGTGAGCAGTTTTGGGCCCTTTATTTAAGAAAGGATGTGCTGACATTGAGAGGGTTCAAAGGAGGTTTATGAAAATGATCCTGGGATTGAAAGGCTTGTCATATGAGGAAGATTTGATGGCTCTGGGCCTTAATCGCTGGAATTTAGAAGAATGAGGAGGGATCTCATTAAAACCCATTGAAGGTTGAAAGGCCCAGATAGGCTAGGTGTGGAGAGATGTTTTTCTTAGTGGGTGAGTCTAGGGCCAGAGGGCACAACCTCAGAATAGAGAGCCTTCTATTTGAAGCGAAGATGAGGATGAACTTCTGCAGCTAGAGGGTGGTGAATGAGTGTTATTTGTTGCCACAGAAGGCTGTGGATGATAGGTTATTGGGTGTATTTAAGGCAGAGGCTGATTGGTTCTTGATTAGCCAGGGTGTGAAATGATACAGGGACAAGGCAGAGGAATGGGGTTGAGAGGGAAATGGATCAGCCATGATGGAATGTCAGTGTAGGTTCATTGCTCCAAATTACCTAATTCTGCTCCTATGTCTTATTGTCTCACGAGGTAATAAATTATTTATGTCTTGTTTTTTAAATTTTAAATTTAATAATATCATCTTGTTACAATTGGAAGAAAATTTAATTAACTGGGTAACAATAATATTCCCGTGAAATGCCCATCTTTGCGATGAACTTCCATGGTAAGAGACTGAACGGTGTATCAGACACCGTGCTTGAGCCGAGGTGATGTGTGGCCACATGACTGCAGTGCGTTTCTCAAAAGCCTCAAATTCCTTTGCAGACAGGAACGATCTCTGAAGCATAGTAACTGTTGTCAAGTTGACAAAGTCGTACAGAACATTCCTGAATGCCCATAGCTGTGTGTGCTGTTGTTGTGGGGTATTTAATCCCGTCATCTCCTTGACCTGTCAGATTTCATACCACGGTAACTGTGTTTCAGTTCCACACTGTTTTAAATTTTGGTTTGTGGCTGGCGGTTGTGGCTGGGTGGAGAAACGACACTGAATGGTTTCATCCTGGAATGGTAGGCAGGGGAGAACAGAAAATAAACAAGTTGTATGCTGGGCTGAGTCACCTGTGTTTCAGAACTTTGTTTTTAAGTTGGTGCATGTTGTCAGCACTCTTGTCTATAACCAGTGGAACACTGGGGCACCATGAGGAATTTTCCCTCATTTACAGTCACTAAATACACAGAAATGAAATGAAATATCTGCTTTTGTCATTCAGCTCCATGGTACAGTATCTTGGAAATGTTTTGTATGAATGTTTTGTTCAATTCACTCAGGAGGTAGAAGACAAATTTCTATTCCCCCCCACCATATGCCCACATTCCATCAAAGTTCAAGGATCAACTTTATTCAGTGCATACTTTTACAAGTGTTAGGGATTTGCTGTCACAAACACAAAAATACTTGCAGATGCTGGAAATCCAAGGCAACGCACACAAAATGCTGGAGGAACTCAAATGAAGTTATTCTACAGTATTCTTAGAGCAATCTACAGAAATGTCTTAGACAGAGGGTGATGAAACTGTGTTACTCTGCCATGGACAGCTGTGGAGGCCAAGTCACTGGATATATTTAAAGCAGAGGTGGGTTGGATCTTGATAGGGTGTCAAAGGTTATGAGGAGAAGGCAGGAGAGTGGGGTTGATAGGGGTAAAAAATCAGCTCTGATGGAATTGTGGAGCAGATTCTAAGGGCCAAATAGCCTAACTCTACTCCCATCTCTCATGCTCTTATTGCAATGGTGTGTAACTGGCAGGTCTATTAGAGAATCATATGTGTGCATTTTTTGTCCTAATGCTTAATTCAGGAACCATAACAAATTCGAATTGAGATATTTTCACTTCAAGAAGTTACAAACCTGGTCTTTCCTCCCTTTGTAATCGTGTTCACTGAGGGAAGCTCACAGCTGCTGTCTTATTCACATATAGAAGGTCAGTGCTGCAAAAGTGACCTCACTGTATGACCATATTAGCTGCCATAGATACGAGGAAACCAGATGTTAGAGATGGGGGGGGGGGTACACATAGCTTGCTGGGAAGAAGGTCAGTGCTGTGAAAGTGACCTTTCTGTAATGACCATATAAGTTGCCATGGACACGAGTGAACCAGGTGTTAGATATTGGGGCAGGAGGAAGGTTTGTGTGGCACATTTCCTGGGACCTGCTCACACAGGAATGGCCTGGACTCTGTGATCTTCAGGGTTCCACCAGATCACCTGACTTGCTTTGGGATAAAGATGAAAAGGGTTAGCTTAATCTGATTCATGTACATCAAAACATACAGTGAAATGCAATGTTTTGTATTGATGGCCAGCCCAGTCCTAGGATTGTGCTGGCTGCAGCCCACAATTGGCGCCTTGTCTCTGGTGCCAACATAGCATGCTCACAACTCCCTAACCCTCACACTAATCGCATGTCTTTGGAATGTGGACGGAAACCCGAGCACCCTGTGGAAACCCACGCGGTCATGGGGACAGCAAACACTTTACAGGTAGCAGTGGGAACTGAACCCAATCGTTGATTGCTAGTGCTGCAAAATGATGGACTAACCATTAATGTGTGCTGGATGCACTGCTGGGGATGGTGTGGGGGTTGATCCAATAGGATATTTAACAGGCTTTTAGATAGGTACATTGGGATGGGACTGGAGGACCTGAGTTATAAGGAAAGATTGAAAAGGTTAGAACTTTATTCCTTGGAGTGTGGAAGAATGAGAGTAGATTTGATAGAGGTACACAAAATTAAGAGGGTATACATAGTGCAAGCAGGATTTTTCCACTGTGGTTGTGTGAGACAACAACTGGAGGCCATGGGTTAAGGGTGAAAGGTGAAATGTTTAAGGGGAACATGAGGGGGAAAAGTTTTTCACTCAGAGATTGGTGAGAGTGTGGAATGAGCTGCCAGTGCAAGTGGTGTACGCGAGAGCTCTATTTCAATGTTTAAGAGAAGTTTGGGTAGGTAGGTGGATTGCAGGGGTGTGGAGGGCAATGGTCTGGATGTAGGTCAATGGGACAGGACAGTTTAAATGATTCGGCATGGACTAAATGGGTCAAAGGGCCTGTTTACATCCTGTATTCTTCTATATGGATTAAAGAACACGGGGAGTTATGGGCCGCGTAGGAGGGAGGATTTAGATTGATCATAAAGTGGGTTCATATAGGTTGACACAGCACTGTAGGCTGAAGGACCTATACTATGCTGTAGCTGTTCTATATTCTATGCTTTATGTTCTATGCTCTACGTATTCCTTTTGCTACCGTGAGTGAATGTTGGAGGAAGCAGCTGATGACCTTTTAAGATCCAGTTTCCGCAGAAAATCAGAAATTTGCACAGCTCATATTAATGACATCATCGCGTGTCTGAAATAGAATGGGAAAATGACTTGAGGACAAGGGTGAACCATGACCGGATGGGCCACATAGAAACATAGAAAATAGGTGCAGGAGTAGACCATTCGGCCCTTCGAGCCTGCACCGCCATTCAGTATGATCATGGCTGATCATCCAACTCAGAACCCTGTACCTGCCTTCTCTCCATACCCCCCCGATCCCTTTAGCCACAAGGGCCTTATCTAACTTCCTCTTAAATATAGCCAATGAACTGGCCTCAACTGTTTCCTATGGCAGAGAATTCCACAAATTCACCACTCTCTGTGTGAAGAAGTTTTTCCTAATCTCGGTCCTAAAAGGGTTCCCCTTTATCCTCAAACTGTGACCCCTCGTTCTGGACTTCCCAACATCGGGAACAATCTTCCTGCATCTAGCCTATCCAATCCCTTTAGGATTTTATACGTTTCAATAAGATCCCCTCTCAATCTTCTAAATTCCAACGAGTATAAGCCTAGGAGATCCAGTCTTTCATCATATGAAAGTCCTGCCATCCCAGGAATCAATCTGGTGAACCTTCTTTGTACTCCCTCTATGGCAAAAATGTCTTTCCTCTGATTAGGGGACCAAAACTGCACACAATACTCCAGGTGTGCATCCAATTAGAACAAAGAACTGGCCCTTTGGCCCACGATGTTGTGCTGAACCACATAAATTAGTAATCAAATGGCCAGCTCAACTAGTCCCTTATGCCTATACAATACCCATATCCTTCCATTTGCCCCACGTTCATGTGTCTATTTAAGTGTCTCTGAAATATTCCTTATGTATCTGCCTCTACCACCACTCCAGGCACATACCACTTTTAGTGTAAATAAATACTTCAAAGCTCAAAGTAAATTTGTTATCCAAGTAATGTATGTCAGCAAAAACAACCATGAGATTTGTCTTCTTCACAGTAAATGCAAGAAACAAAAGAGAATCAGTAAAAAAACTGCACACAAGCCAGACAAACAATCAGTGTGTAAAAGCCAACAAGCTGCGCCAATTCAAAAAGAATAAATAAATAAATTTTGAGAACATGAGATTAAAAGCCCTTGGAAGTCAGTCCACAGGTCGTGGGAACAGTTCGGGGCAAGTGAAGTTGAGTGACGTTATCCCTTTGGTTCAAGAGCCTGAGGGTTGAGGGGTAAAACATGTCCCTCACATCCCCTTAGAAATTATGCCCTCTCGCCGTAATTGTTTGATGTGTAGGGTCCTTCGATAAGTATGACGAGCACTTCAAAACAATTGACACATAAAATAAATATCTTCATTCAAATCTGATTATCAAGCTAATATAAAAGCTGTCAGTAAAAGAGTGTCAGTGTGAACAGCTTTACTAATACTATGTCGACTCAGGCCTAGGGGGCCGGCATCGGGCACGATGACAGACTCTCCACTTCTCCCTCTCCCTAATCAGTGTGTTCAG
This sequence comes from Mobula hypostoma, assembly GCF_963921235.1. Taxonomy (NCBI): domain Eukaryota; kingdom Metazoa; phylum Chordata; class Chondrichthyes; order Myliobatiformes; family Myliobatidae; genus Mobula; species Mobula hypostoma. The sequence continues at coordinate 12,311,790 of NC_086107.1, forward strand.
TTCAGCTACAGTAGCCGCGCCGCTGTCTTCTAGGAGCATGTTGAACATAGTCTTGGGAGGCGCCCAGGGTTCATCCTCCCGTGCTTGGGCTTCCATATGATGACTAGGCTGGCGGGTAGCTCGGGGAGTCATAGACAGTGCCCCGCTAGTTGCGGTCTTCTCGCCTCGATTTTAGTGGAGAGTATCGGTAGGTCGTTATAGAGCTCGACGTTCATCATGTGCTGTTGCCAACTCACATCAAGAGCCATCCGGAGCATTCGTGTATAGCAACCATCTAGAGACTTGTTTTAGTGAACAGCTGTAGTAACTCTTATTTATGGTCAGATTCAAACCAATTTATTAACACAAGGGTAACTTACCATTTAAACCATTCAACTGATATTCTGCACATTGATCCATTCATGTTCTCGATATTCATTGTTTATTTATTTTTATTATTATTTCTTTCTTTCTTTTGTATTTGCACAGTTTGTTGTATTTTGCACATCAGATGAACGCCCAAGTCGGTGAGGTCTTTCATTGATTAAATTATGGTTATTATTCTATTATGTACTTACTGATTATGCCCACATGAGAGTGAATTGCAGGGTTGTAGATGGTGGCATATATGTAGTTGGATAATAAACTTACTTGAAACTTTGAACCTTGAGAGTATAGTGTCACAGAGTCATACAGCATGAATGTAGACTCTTTGGCCTAACTGGTCCCTGCCAATCAGGATTCCCATTTGCCCACATTTGGCCCATACCTCTCTAAAATTTTTCTATCCATGTGTTTGCCCAAGTACCTTCTACATGTTGTTAATGTTCTTCGCTCAACTGCTTCTGCTAACAGCGCATTCCATATACAGACCACTGTCTGGTGAAAAAGTGCCTATTAGATTTCTCACCTTTCGCTTAAACATATGCCCTCTAGCTCATAATTCTCCAACCCTGGGGAAAAAAGCAGTGTGCATTATACAAAATCAATTCTTATTCTCCTAGTCTCTGATGAAAACAGCCCCAAATTCTCAACCTCTTTCTGCATAACTCAGTCCTTCAATCCCTGTCAATTCTTTTCTGCACCCTTTCCTGCTTGATGATGTCTTTCTCACAACAGGACCAGTATTGTACACAATACTCCAAGAGTGGTTTCCCAAGTGTTGTGTCACAGAAAACATGATCACTGAGTTGCAGAGTATGAGAGTTCCTGAGCATGGGAATGGGAATGGGAATGGCCCCCTCGGCTCCAATGTTCAATGCCAACCAGATTCCCATTTAAACCAATTTCATCTGCCTGCATTTGGCTTGTATCTTTCCGAACCTTTCTTATCCATGTACCCGTCCAACTGCCTTTTCAATATTATTAATGTACCTGCCCCAACCACTTCCTCTGATAGTTCATTCCATTTAGGAAAAGTCAAACTTCCAGTTCTTCATTCCCCAACCCTGGGCAAAACACTGGGCACATTGACCATATCTAAGCTCCCTCATAATTTTATACCGTATATCTCAATAAGATCACCCCTCATTCTCCTAGGCTGCAATGAAAACAGTCTTAACCTACTCAACCTCTCTCTAAATAGAGTCCCTTGAGTCCTGGCAACATCCTCGTAAATGTCCTCTGTACTAACATCTTTCCTATAGCATGATGACCAGAACTAAGCACAATATTTCTAATTCTGCCTCACCAATATCTTATACAACTGCAGCAGATCCCAGATTCTGATTGATGAAGGCCAACATGCCAAAACCTTTCTTCACTGCCCTGCCTACCTGTGATGCCAGGAGTGCTGGAGATTGGAATCAGATCTGAGCAATGCTTTAAGTTACCCTTTGAACTAAAACAGAACTTGTCAGAATTCAGCAATAAAATAGGTCAAAGCATTAAAATGCCCCAAGCATTCCAAAGTAGCTTTCAGGATCCATTGTCCCCCGGGCACTGTTGAGCACTGAAAATGTCCAGCAGTGCAGACTCCCTCAGTCAGGTGAGTACTGGGTAAGTGCCTGCTGTCAGCATAAAGTCAAATGCAGTGAGGTGCTTTGAAAGTGAAGTGTCAAGGAAATGTCCAATCAAAAGGTTAACATATGAGATTGTTTAATGGCTCTGGGCCTGTACTCACTGGAATTTGGAAGATTCTGGAAAGCGGGGGTGCGGGGGGGGGGGGAATGGATCTCATTGAAATCACCGAATATTGATAGGCAAAGATAAAGTGGACATGGAGAAGGTGCTTCCAATAGTGGGGGAGTCTAGGACCAATGGGCAAAGCCTCAGAATACAAAGATATCCCTTCAGAACAGAGATGAGGAGGAATTTCTTTACCAAGAGGGAGATGAATCTGTGAAATTCATTGCCACGGACAGTTGTGGAGGCAAGTCATTGGGTATATTTAAAGCAGAGGGTGAAAGTTTCTCGATTAGTCAGGGGGTGAAACGTTACAGGGAGAGGTCAGAAGAATGCGGTTGAGAGGGATAATAAATCAGTCATGATGGAATGGCGGAGCAGACTCAATGGGCTGAATGGTCTGATTCTGCTCCTATGTGTTATAGTCTTATGGTCAAGGAAATGTCCTGTCAACTTCTGCCTTGGGCACCATTGCATCCCAAACAGGTAGAAACCAGTTTTTCTCCATTTGTGCTAAAGAGCAGATGGCACACGGCCCAATTTAGAATACAGAACGTAGAACACTACAGCATAGTACAGGCTCGATGTTGAGCCAATCATTTAATTTACTCTTAGGATCAATCTACTCCTTTCCTCCCACTGTATGTAGCCTTCCAGTTTTTGATCATCCATCTGCCGATCTAAGCACTTTCTAAACATCCCTAATGTATCTGCCTTTACCACCACTGCTGGCAGGGTGTTCCACACACTCACCATTCTCCGTATATATAAAAAACATTATATTTGACATCCTTTCTCTACTCTCATCGAATCACCTTAAAAGAATGCCCTCTGGTATTAGTTATTTCCACCCTGGGAGAAAGTCTCTGACTATCCACTCGATCTGTGCCTCTTATCACCTTGTAAACCTCTATCAAGTCACCTCTCATCCTCCTCTCCAAAGAGAAGGGCCCTAGGTCACTCAAAAGGCATTCTCTTCAATCCAGGCAACAACCTGGTAAATATCCTCAGCATCTTCTCTAAAGCATCTATTGTAGGCATCCATTAGTCTTGTGAGACCATGGATCTGCACCTGGAAAGTCTTCACTCTCCAGGGCTTAGGCCTGGGCAAGGTTGTATGGAAGACCAGCAGTTGCCCATGCTGCAAGTCTCCCCTTTCGACGACACCGATGTTGTCCAAGGGAAGGGCATTAGGACCCATACAGCTTGGCATCAGTGTCGTTGCAGAGGACTGTGTGATCAAGTGCCTTGCTCAAGGACATAACATGTTGCCTCGGCTGGGGCTTGAACTCACGACCTTCAGGTCGCCAGTCCAATGCCTTAACCACTTGGCCACATGCCCATATATAGCATCTATATCCTCCCTATAATGAGGTGACCAGAACTGAACAGAATACTCCTAGTGTGGTCTAACCAGAATTTTACAGAGCTGCAATGTCACCCCGTGGCTCTTGAACTCAGTACCCCGACTAATGAAGGCGAACACACCCATCAACAACCCTATCAACTGGATTGGTGTAAATTTCCTCCCTATTTCCATGGATTGGGAATGTGCTTTGGAGTAGCAAGATGTTACAGCTAATTTATTTATTGAGATACAGTGTTAAATAGGCCCTTCTGTCCCTTTGTGTTGCACTGCCCAGCAATCCCTTGATTCAATCCTAGCCTAATCATGGGGCAATTTACAATGACCAATTAATCTACTATCCTGAGGAAATCGAGGAAACCCATGCGAGTTTTCCATGCGGTCACGGGGAGAATGTACAAACTCCCTATGGAGAGCGTTAGGAATTGACCCCAGGTGACTGGTTCTGTAAAGCGTTGTGCTAACCACTACGCTACTACGTTGCCCCTGTAGCCCTGGCTCAGGAGCTTTACTGTGAGAGCAACTATTTATTTGCGATCAAGAGCCAACACTTGTTCGGCTGCATTTCTTTCAAATCGAAACTCAAATCCAGATCTTACATTCATGCTTCACTGCAGATCAGCACATCTTCTGTTCCAAACTAGTGTACGAAACCAGAAAAAAGTCCCTACAGCAAACCATGCATAGCTTCTTTTGATCCTTTTCTTCTTTGCACAGAGCAAGTAGCACTGGGAATTACCCCTCTTATTATACATGCTAATTGCTCTACATCGGGAGCAGGCATTCTTTCGTAGCTGTGGTAATAACAATTATGGGGGTGGAATGTACCTGCCCAAGTGGCAATGGTGCCTCGGGCACTTTTCAAACAGTTATGTTCTGTTTTCTTCAGGCCAACCTGAGAAAATTTATGGACCACGTTCAACATCGTGCTGTTGAGAAGATTGCGAAGATGCTGGATCGAGGACTGGATCCCAACTATTATGACTCAGAGAGTGGAGGTATGTCAAGGAGTAGGGAGAGAGTGTTTCGTACCTGAGAATGCATGGGACGACAAGTGGAGGAGTATTAGAGCCACACAGTAGAGAAACAGGACCGCCAGCCCATCCTCTGTGCCAGCCATCAAGTACCACTGTATACTCATCCAATGTTAGAACATTGAACATACACCTTAGTAAGGTAACTCCTGTGCTTAATAATGTGGCCACTGATTGCATGTTCCTGGTCTTTTGCTGCTGCAGCCCATAAAAGTTTGACATGTTGTGCATTCAGAGTTGCTCTTCTGTAGACCACTGTTGTAATTCTTGGTTCTTTGAGTTACTGTCGCCTTCCTGTCAGCTTGAACCAGTCTGAATATTTTCCTCTGACCTCTCTCAATGACAAAGTATTTTCACGCACAGTACTGCCACTCACTGGATGGTTTTTCTGTGTTTTTCACATCATTCTCTGTAAACTCTAGACATTGTTATGGATGGAAATTCCAGGAAAATAGCATTTTCTGAGATACTCAAATCATCCCGTCTGGCACCAACAATCATTTCAGTTCCCTGTACAGTAGGTCTCCATATACAACCCTGAGATTCATTGTCTTGCGGTCACACTCAATAAATCCATAGGATAATAACCATGGATTTATGGGGATTAAATACTGTTTATTGATATTCTTCAGTACACGAGTGTAGAGGAGAACAAAATGATTGTTACTCTGCAACACACACACACAATGCTGGAGGCAGTACTTTTTCCCACAGGAAACATCGACTGTACTATTTTCCATAGGAGCTGCCTGGCCTGCTGAGTTCCTCCAGCATTTTGTGTGCTGTTGTTTGGATTTCCAGCAACTGCAGATTTTTTCTTGTTTGTCATTTGATTGTTACTCTGGACTTGATGCAGCAGAAAAATAAACATTAAGCATAAAAAGCACAATCAAAAACACAATAAATATAATTACATAAGATTAGCTTATATACATGGACTCAATGCATGTACATAAAGTGACACAAGGTACAGGAGTGCCGGCACATAGGTGATTCTGATCACCATCATCATCATCAGGTGCTGTGCCCAGTTTGAGCTTTGACTGCCATGGCCCACACACTCCTGTTTCGGGTCAAATGGATCAATTCATTGGTATTCATTTCCAGTACTCTGGCTGCTGTCTTCATCATCATTTGTCTTTGCCTTCCTTTTGCTTTCTTCCCTTCAATCTTTCCCATAATTACCGTGCATTCTAGCTCCTCTTTCCTAATCACATGCCCAATGAAGTTACGTTGCCTTTTCATGATCTCATACATTATTTCTCTTTTTGTGTTTGCTCTGTTCATGACATCCTTGTTAGATATTTGTTTCTTCCATGATATTCTTTGCATCCTCCTCAAAAACCACATCTCTGCTGCTTCAATTTGTTTCCTCATGTTACTAGATATTGTCCAACATTCTGTTCCATATAACATAACTGGATAAACGTAACATTTCAGTGCTCTGAGGCAGGTTGTCATGCCTAGTTTAGTGTTGGTCAGTATACTCTTCATTCTTGTAATGGTGTCTTTTGCCATCCCTATTCTTCTTTTGATGTCCATGTCGCACCTGCCATCTGATGTCACCCAGCTTCCTAAGTAGAAAAAGTTCTGTACTTGTTTTATGTCTTTCCCGTTTATTTTCAGCCCACAGATAGGATTCTCCTTCTTTTTGGATATCACCATACATTGTCTTTTTGCAATTGATAGATAGACCCATTTTTGCACTTTCTTCAACAACTATATCAATTAAGTTTTGTACTTCTTCCTTCGTACTTACAATTAACACAGTGTCATCTGCATATCTGAAATTATTGATGTTTTCACTGCCAACTTTGATTCCCCAGATGTCTCTTATTTCTTGTAATATTGTTTCACTGTACACATTAAACAAATCAGGGGAGAAAACACACCCTTGTCTAATGCCTCTCTTGATTTTCGTAAACTGACTCACTTCTCCATCTATTCTTACAGCGGCAGTTTGTTCCCAGGACAGATTTCTGATTAGGTGGAGGTCTTTCGAATCTAGATTTAGAGTTTCCTGTAATATTTCAAATAACTTATTGTGCTTCACTTTATCAAATGCTTTTGTGTAGTCAATAAAACAAACAAACAAATCTTTTTGCACTTGAATAGCTCATTCTGATAGTATCCTTAATATCAATATTGTGTTTCTTGTACCTTCGTCTTTCACAAAACCACATTGTTCTTTACCTATTTCAGCTTGTATCTTACTTTTAGATCTTGTCATCAAAATTCTGAGAAGTATCTTAGTGATATGACTCATTAAATTTACAGTCTTAAGTAATTCACATTCTATTGCTCCAGGTTTCTTAGGAAGAGTGATAAATACTGATTTTTTCATCTCTTTTGGTATTATTCCAGTATCATAAATGTCATTGATTAAATCAGTAAGTTCTTCAATTCCATAATCTTCCAGGGTGATAATTTGTTTTATTACTAATTCATCAGGACCTGCTGCCTTTCCTTTCTTCATCTTATTTATTGCATTACGAACTTCAGATTTTAAAATACTTGGACCTTCAATGTTCTTCTTAATTTCTGGTTTTTCGCCTCGATCGTCTTCAAACAATTCCTGAATATACTCAGTCCATCTGTTCATAATCTCATCTTTTCTCTTCCCAAATGTTTATCTGCCTATACTATAGCCGTTGTCATTTGAGGTCATAGGTCATCTGCCTTCTCCGTCATAAGTTCAGTTACTGAACCTGCCGGATCTGCCGTTGGCCTTCACTCGTATCCTGAGCAGGAACCCTTGCAGGTGCTACCGTTCCGGGTCAGAGCAGCCCTGGGAGCAATGAATGACTAAGGGGTAGCTACACTTTCCCCAAAGCTCTGAAAGTCCCCAATCAGAGCCTCATCACCAGTTGCAGTTTAGAGTCATACCCAGGACTAGTGATTCTGATAGGAAAGGGTAAAGTGGAGAGGGTTAAAGATTTGGTGGGGGGGGGGAAGTTCAAAGATTCAAAGGTTCATTCGTTATCAAAGTATACAACTCTGAAATGCTTCAATTCTCCGTATGGCCAAAAAAACAAAAAAAGACAGGCAGCACAACCATCGGCCCCCAAATCCCCTCTCCCCGTGAAAAAAAAAACAAACAAAAAGGAACAGGCATTTCAACCCCCAAATCCCTCCTCCTGCACAAAACAAATCAGGCACATGGACCCCCAAATCTCTCCTCCTGCACAAAAAAACTGAACAAAATGGATCAGGCACATCAACCCCCGAATCTCTCCTCCTGCACAAAACAAAACAGATCTGGTACATGGACCCCCAAATCTTTCCTCCTCACAAAAAAAACTGAACAAAACTGGATGAGGCACCTCGATTCCCAAATCCCTCCTCCTTGCATAAAAATAACAGAATGGATCAGGTTAGAAGTTAAAGTACAGATATGGAATAAAATATGCATAAATACATAAATATCATGTACTTACAATGTAAACGACATTATGAAAAGTGGTTTAAAGTGTTTACAGTGCAGTGCAGTGATTGAGGTAATAGAGAGGGATGGGGAGGGGCTAACTAAAATGATTGATCAGATTAACTGCCTGGGAAAAAACTTACATTAATAATTATTAATAATTTATATTAATAATGACACATTATAGGTTATTTAAAAGTAACACCATGATTTAGTCTGGGGATTGATGGCTTTATTTCACTTCTCTTACATTTTCTCTTTTCCATTGGTTAACTGATCAAGGAATCTAAATTCAATGCAGCAGGCGATAAGGAAGTGTGTGAATAAGTTGCACCATCTTGTGGCCAGCTTCAGTACTGCAATGGTAACTAAGAAAGTGCCAGTTTGCTGTATCCAATTGCGATCTCAGAATTCTCCACAGCCAAATGAAGTACTTTTTGCCAAATGAAATACTTTTTGAAACGCAGTCATCATTACAGGAAATGCAGCAGCCAAGTCCCACGCAGCTGTATCCCACAAACAGCAGCGTTGATTCATGGCCAGATCATCACTCTAGTGATGTTGTCTGAGAGATTAATATACCCTAGTCTGTCAGGGAGATCACCACAGGTTATCTTTCAATAGTGCCATGTAACCAGTTATGCTCATCTATCATCTTCCAGCTCTTTCCCCTCTTTCCCCTCCCCTCATCTTTTTATTCTGGCATTACCCCCCACACTTCTTTCTCATTCTTGAAGAAGGGTCTTGGCCTGAAACATCGACTGTTTACTCATTTCCATAGAGGTTGCCCAACGTGCTGAGTTCCTCCAGCATTTTGTGCGTGTGGGTGTGTTGCTTTGGATTTTCCAGCATCCGCAGACTTCCTTGTGTTTAAGCCTGTTTGAGATGGCAAATGGAGTCACTAGAGTGGGACTCCAATCTGAAATCCCAGCCACAGTTAAAGATGAGTGAAGATCAAAGATGCAGCATCTACCCGATATACCCAAAGTTCAAGAATCTGATATGGCATCCATTAACTCCACGAGTCCACTGGAGGCCAAAGACAGCCTGTCCTGGAGTTAGAGGACAGTGGATATGCGTGTGTGGGTGGGTGGAAGGAAGGAAGGGAGAAATGAGGCTTCTTTCACCATTGTTGCTTTTTTGCTTGGCATGTTCTGCTTTGTTGTGCTCTGTGTTGTTCTGCTGAACATTGTGGGCACGCTATGTTGGCACTGAAATATTTGGTGACACCTGCGGGCTGTCCCCAGCACATCCTTAGATTGTGTGGATTGTTAATACAAATGATGCATTTCACTGCACATGTGATAAATAAATCAGCATTCCTTCCCCTCTCTCCCCCACCCTACCCTTCCCCTCTCCCCCCCACCCTACCCTTCCGTCCCCTCCCCTCCCCACCCCACCGTTCGCTCCCCTACCCCCACTCCCTTTGTTCACAATCGCTAGCAGCAGGTGATTGATGCAGCTGTTCCATTGTGATACAGGACTTGTCACCTGTATCTATAAATGTGTCATTATTTTTAAAGTACAATATAGTGTACCATGCTATGGTAGCATTTGTGTGTTCATCCATCGTTGTCAATGAGGACCTCGACACTGTGGTGATGGTGTTGAAACTAGCGCATGACTTGGATTTAAGTGAGGGAGAGTTGCGCAGTGTCAGCCTCACTCTCTCTTCCCAATTCCCATCTGGATCCAGTGGCAAGACAGAGTCGAGACGGCTGGAGATGGGACTAGGTGCAGTGGATGACCAGGACGTCTTCTGTGTCTTGTCCTGCTCTACACGTTCCACGACGCTGGCAGAGACCACCTTCTTGACCGTTGGACCTTCCATTGGTCTCGTCCGCTCAATCCGCCGGAGTCTGTCTTCACATGCTGTGATAGACAACTCCCTATCTCACCTAGGGTTTGAGACCCGTCGGCTACCCTCACCTGGTTTAGCCGGCTTGTCAAAGCCGTTGCCCGGGGTGTGGCTGCTGTCGCATGCAAACAGCTACGGAGAGCCACAGGTGAGAGCTGAGTGCCAGGTGGGGACCAAAGGTGGACTAACTGCTTTGAAAAGGATGTGACATGTTCCCTCACCAGAGGTGCTACCCCTCCCTGACACCCCCATACCCATACGCTATGGTAGCATAGTGTTTCGTGTAATGCCTTACAGTGCCAGCGATTGGAAGTTCAGGGTTCAATTCCCACTTCTTTCTGTGAGGAGTTTGTACATTTTCCACATGACCGTATGGATTTCCTCTGGGAGCACTGGTTTCCTCCCATATTTCAAAAAAAGATTTACAGCTAAATGTTGTGGCAATACTATGTTGGCATTGGAATCGTGGTGACACTTCATGGCTGCATCCTGAAACAACATTGGTCATTGACGCAAACAACGGATTTCACTATGTCTTGATGTGCATGTGCAAAATGAGAGCTAATATTTAATCTTTAAATCTTTCTGATAGAAGTTTAAACATTATAAAAGGTCATTCATTTCTCCTTACTTTTGTGATGTATCACAACTATTAATTAGGTTGGTTGAACTTCTTAATGGAGGAGAGCAATAAATACTGCGAGATTCCTGGACCATGGACACTCAATCAGAGTTGTTAAAGTAGCCCCCTCTTGACTCAAGAGCTATTACAGTGAATCGGAGTACATGCATACATACCTTTATGAATGAGAGTGCGATTGCAACGTGTGATTTTCCTGCTAAGCGGCGGCACATCCAGTTGCAGTGGCCACTGGTTCCAAACTAAAGGTGTAAATGTTCATTCTTTACGTCTTTCTTTTACGCAAGACACTGCTGGATATTACTAACACCAAGTTCCGCAAGTCTACCTCGGTAGCGAGTTGTTGGGTAGCAGAAGAGCTCTGCGGCATGGGCTTATTGTGTAGTGTGTTGTCACCACCCGGGGAGATGCCGTTGGAAGCAATGTGCAAGGAAACTGAAGTTCTGGTAGCCGTGCGAATCTAAAAGCGAAATCCTGCAGGCCAGCTCTGCTGTCAATTTTGCTTTCAAACATTGGATCGCTAGAAAATTAACTAGATTACCTGCTTCTGAGATGGAGTCGGTGTGAGTTGAAAGACTGCTGCGTCCTCATCCTGACGGAAACGTGGCTCCAGGATTCCAGCCCTGAAGCAGCCATTCAGCTGGAGGGTTTCATTTCTATTCAAGCTGACAGAATTCCCATAATCTCTGGCAAGACCCACGGTGGAGGTCTATGTATCTACATTAGTAAGAACTAGTGTGTGAAAGCTTCAGTATTAACGACTCCCTATTTGCCTATGGCAGAGTTCTTCATGGTGAAGTGCAGGCCTTTCTATTCACTGCTATTGTCACTGTGGTTGTATATATCCCTGCCACTCCTCCCCTCCCCATGCTAATGCTGGGGAAGAGCTGTGTAATCTCTACAGCGCCATCAGTGACTTGCAAACCACGCGCCCTGACGGTTTCTTTCTGTTGCTGCCGACTTCAACCATGCGAACTTAAAGACAGTCCTGCCGAAAATCTTTCAACATGTCGACTTCGCCACAAGAGATGAGAACACATTAGTCATGGTTTATACTAACATCCCAGGTGCATACAAAGCTGCTCCCTAGCTTCACCTTAAGTTCTCTGATGACATACCTAGGCAAGGATGGTTGGGACCCAAGTGCTGGAGTCCCCGAGACTAGAATCAAGACTAAGACAAGGTCAGGTTTCTAAACTAGACGCGAGACGAGAGTCCAAGGTAGAACTGACGATTGAGCTCCAAACTTCAGTTCAGGTGCACTTTAAGCATTAAAATCCTGATGCCAAAACTTGCTTTACATGGGTTGACTCTGGTTAGGTTCTTCATCACATCAGCTGTGGACAGAGTGCTTGCTCCTCTGGAGAGTGAAGGGGCCAATTAGCAAGCCAGGCCTGAGTCTTCAAAGGGGCTGCCTGCGTAAGCTATCCCTGTTCCAGAGAGTCGGAGCATCTAAACCCTGGAAGCTGGCACAGTTAGGTGCATAATCGTAACAACTTATCTGTTATGCTAAGTCCTGCATATCGACCACGGATTAAGTGAGTCAAACCAGTTCAAAGGGAGTTAAAGATCTGGCCAGAAGGAGCAACCTCAGCATTGTGGGACTGTTTAAAAACATGGAGTGGACCACGTTCAGGGAGATTATCACATTAACATCAATAAATATGCGCGATTTGTAACTAGTTACGTGGAGAAGTGCGTTGAGGACGCCGCTGTTATTGAACACACCTATGTGAGGGCAAATCAGAAGCCATGGGTGACAGCAGAGGTCTGGCTAAGGCCGAGAGATGGGGAAGCTGCATTCAGATTAGGGGATAAGACAGCTTTCAGGTCAACAGGAGTTGCTTTTTCCTGCGCCATCAAGAAGGCAAAAGAGGATTATTCACAGGGAATATACAGCCTTGTCTGTGACACCAGAGACACGGTGTGCATGTGACAGGGCATTCAGACCATAACGGATTAGGTGTTCACCCTGTCAGTCAATAACAGCGAGGCTTCTCTTCCTGATAGGCTGAATGTCTTTTATGTCAGTTTGGTGCACAGAACGATGTGCTGGCGAGGAAGGTCCACCCCCGCCCCCCCGAGGAGCACGTACTGTGTCTGGCTGCAGCTGAGAACCTAGCCAGGATCAACCCATGTAAAGCTGTGGGGCCTGATAATGTACTTGGTCAGGGGCTGAGGCACTCAGCCCAGTTAACAGAGATTGTAACAGACACCTTTAACATTGTTCACCGTCCCCTCAGACAACATCCCAGTCCCCAAGAGGATGACGATGACCTGTTTCAACAAGCACTCTCCAGAGACACTGAACCCAACAATAATGAAATGCTTTGAGCAGCTGCTTATGGATCACAATGATCCCATTAAATCCTATCTTCCTGCTACATTGGACCTTCTCCAGTTTACTTATTGTTCAAAATCAGCCCACTGATGATGCCATAGCCTCTGCACTCCGCTCCATTCTATCCTACCTGGAAAATGGTGCCTCATTTGCCAGAAAGCTGTTTGTTGACTTCAGCTCAACTTCAGCCCGGTGGTGAAGATGCTCATCCTTCAGAAGCTGGTGCATAAGCTGTCCTCATTGGGTCTCAGCACTTCTCTTTGGAACTGGATTTTGAACTTCTAGACAGAAAGGTCACAGTCAGTCCGCGTTGCAAGAAACATCTATAGCTCCATCATGCTGGGTCGACCGGTACTCCTTGTGGCTGTGTGATCAGCCCACTGCTCCTCACACCGCTGATGCGTGACTGCACTGCGAGATCCAGTTCAAACCAAATCAACAGCTTCACTGATAACACAACAGTGGTTGTCCTCATCAACAACGACAGCAAGACGGCGAGCAGAGAGGGGGTAGAGGGGCTGGTAGAATGGTGCGAGCACAACAACTTGAGTCTCAACGTGGACAAGACCAAGGAGATGCTTGTGGACTGACCATGCCTCACTGCACATACACGGCTCCTCCGTGGAGAGAGTTGGGTTTCTGAAAGTGCGCCTAATGGACAGTCTCGCCTGGTCCTTCATTACTGTCTCTTTAGTCAAGAAAGCACAGTAGTGTTTCTACTTCCTGAGGAGATGAGTCAGGTGAGGCTCCCCCCCGTCACCACTTTAACTGATTTTTACAGGAGGACCTTTGAGAGCCTCCTGACCAGCTGCATCAACACCTGGTATGGGAATTGCAAGGCCTCTGATCTCAGGTCCCTGCAAAGGATTACGAGGATCGCTGAGAGGATCATTGGGGTGGCTCTTACAACCATCCGAGATATTGATCAGGGGTGCTGCGTACGTAGCTTTGCCAGTGATCCCTCCCATCCATCCAGCAATCTCTTTGACCCCTTCCATCAGACAGGAGGTACCACAGCATCAGGTCAAGAACTGTTATGAAGGGAAGCAGCTTCTTCCCCCAGGCCTTGAGATGACTGATCACCCAGCCACGTCTCACCATGTATGAAACACCAGTACTTTGTGCTGTTTACTTTTTAACTTGAGTCCTAAGCGCCGTTTATAATTTGCTCATTTACAAATGGTAATATTACTTTGTGTTATATGTGAGAGTTATATGTACTGTGTTATGCACCTTGGTATGGAGGAACGTTGTTTCATTTAGCAGGATACATGTGCACGGTTGACTGTCAATAAACTGAACTTGAACTTGACTGGGACTAATTGTATGGTGGTTTCACCCTTGCAGAAACTCCGCTGACATTAGCCGCCCAGCTCGAGGTCCCGGTGGAGGTTATCAAGGCCTTACGGAATGGTGGCGCACACCTGGATTTCCGCGCCAAGGACGGCGTGACTGCTCTGCACAAAGCCGCGAGAGCCAAGAACCACAAGGCGCTCATGGTAGGCCAGAGGATGAGCTCATTCAGTTCATGGTTGAGCCATATCCGAAATCTATTCATCCCAGGTGCTCACACACCTCTTACTGATCTCAGGTTTTAAATGGTTAGCTACGCTCCAACACACTAAATTATGTGGAGGAACGCACAAAACTTTGGAGTAACTCAGCAGGTCAGGAAACATCTACAGAGGGGAATAGACAGTTGATGTTTTGGACCAAGATGCTTCATCAGTACTGATCAGAGGTCTCGGACCGAAACGGCTGTTTATTTATTTCTGTTGATGCTACCTCACCTGCTGAGTTCACCCAGCATTTTGTGTGCTTTGCAATTGACTTCTAGCATCTGCAGAATCTCTTGTGTTTATATATGTTGAGGAGGACTGTTTCTGCATCTCTGGCCTCTTTGAACAACTATCTGTTTCCCAATTTCCCTCTGGATCAGCCTAAATTTTTATTATTGGCATCATCTACTTATCTCTCTTAACCCATGGAAAAGGTTTCCCCTGGAGACAAAGTGGAAACGCAGACTAACATATTTCAACCCCCTTTGAATGCGGCTGAAGGATTACGAAGTTGTAAATGTTACAGTTCTACTGAAGACAGTCCCATTGGTAAGGGCTAATATTATGGCCAAAGTTCCTTCTTTCTTGATGAAGCAGAGATAGTTAATGGGCAGCCCATATGGCATAGGTAAAGGCAAATGGCACTGACTGTTTGTGTACTTTTGTCAAGTTTCAGAGAGGGTTGGTCAGGGTGGTGCAACTGGTGTTGTCTACTTGGACTTTTGAAGGACATTACCTGGACCATAGCCTTCCATATCACTCCCATCCATGTACCTATCCAAACTTAGTTTTAAATATTGCAATCAAGCCTGCATGCTCCACTTCCACTGGCAGCTCATTCCACACTCTCACCACCCCCTGAGTGAAGAAGTTTCCCCTCAAGTTCCCCCTTAAACATTTCACCTTTTACCCTTAACCCATGACCTCTAGTTCTAGTCTCACCCAACGTCCGTGGAAAAAGCTTGGTTACATTCAGCTTGCCTGCACCCTCTATCAATCTCCCCTCATTCTCCTATACTCCCGGGAATAAAATTCTAACCTATTCGGCCTTTCCCAATAACTTGGTTAAGAAGAATGTAGGATTAAGGCGACAGATTGAAGATTAAAAAAATGTTAAAAATTAGCTTTATTTGTCACATGTACTGTATATCAAAACTTGCAATGAAGTGTGTCGTTTTGTGCCAAATCAATCAGCAAGGAATGCTGCTGGAGACAGCAGGCAAATTTTGCCATACTTCTGGCACCAATATAGCATGCCCACAACTCACTCACCCTAATCCGTACAGTTTTGGAATATGATAGGACACTGGAACACCTGGAGAAAACCCAAGGCGTCACATGGGGAGAACATACAAACCCCTTATGGATAGTGGCAGGAATTGAATCCTCTTTCACTGCTGGTGCTGTAAAAGTGTTATGTTAACTGTCACACTACTGTGCAGCCCTGGCTGGGGGAATGGGACAGAAAATAATGATGGATAGATATTTTTCTATCTAGTTAGAAGAGTGCCCTAATTGTCTTCGAGACCTTTCCTTTGTCCTGGAATTTGACATTCTGCTTAAAATGTGCAGGTGACTTTTGTCAACAATGCAAATTGCAATAGATTTCAGGAGGAGTTTGGTAAATTAATAGGAACTGGATGGAAAGACAAAGGACGATGAGCGATGACTTGAGAGATGTGTTCAAGGTGATGATAAGAGGCATAGATTGAGTAGACAGCCAGAGACTTTCCCCAGGATGGAAATGGCTTATACAAGGGGCGATCATTTTGAGGTGATTGGGGGAAAGCATGGGGGGGTTGTCAGAGGTAAGTTTTTTTACACAGAGTAGTAGGTCATGGAAAGTGCTGCCAGGAATGGTGGTAGAGGCAGATACATTAGGAATATTTAAGAAACTCTTAGATATTCGTCAGATCAGAAGTCCCTACAAAGGACTGTGAGAACGGCTAAGAAGGTCATAGGGGCCTCCCCACTATCCATCAGGGTCATTTATCAGGGTTGCTGCATAGGCAGGGCCCTTAGTGTAATCAAGGATCCCACCCATCCATCCAGTATCCTCTTTGACATTCTATCATCAGGCATGAGACTTTGGTGCATAAAGACAAAAACGGTTAGGATGAGAAAACAACTTCTTCCCTCAGGCCATTGGCTTCTGAGCTCGCTGTCACATTCCAAGTGTCACCCGATAATTTGTACTTGCCCTACAATATTTAATTTACAACACTTTACTTTGTTTATCTATGCGTAATTAATTTGTAGATTTAATTCTTCCCAGGTTATCTATGTGTGTTATGTCTACTACTGTGCTTTACACTCTGATTTGGAGAAGTACTGTCTCATTTGATGGTGTACATATATATAGTTAAATGACAATAAACTTGACTTGACTTGACACATGGATGAATGTAGCATGTAGGGCAACGTGGAAGGGAAGGGTTAGATTGATCTTGGAGTTAGTAAAAGGTCAGCACAACATTGTGGGCTGAAGGGCCTGTATTTTGCTGCAGTGTTCAAGTTCCATGAACTACTTTTTGGAATGAGCAACATGGCGGAATGGGGATGGGCAGTTAATAGTGGCCACACCAGTGAGTAACAACGAGCAATGGTGAATATTCCCCGAAATACTCCTTCAGGAACACATGCTCCACATTGTTCACGTTACTCCACTGGGACTGACCCAAAGACCGCTGTATTGGTGCTTTCTTAATATTGGAAAATTACAGAGAAGACTCGCATGGCCTCTGCACAAGGGTAGCATGCAAATTCACGAAGCAATAGGGGAGCACAGTAGCGTAGGGGATAGGGCAGTTGCTTTACAGGGCCAGTGATCGTTGGTCAGGGTTCGATTTCTGCCACTGTTTGTAAGGAGTTGAGATGTTTTATTTTTATTTTGTTTTGCGATTTGGCGCGGAATAGGCCTTTCCTGCCCAAAAGGCTACGCCCAGCAACCCACCTACTTAACACTAGCCGAATCCCCAGGACAATTTACAATGACAAATTAACCTACTAACCAGCACATCTCTGGACTGTTTTCCCCTTGGGTTTTCTCCGGGTCCTCCGGTTTCCTCCCGCTTTCCAAAGAAGTGCAGTTAGGATTAGGTTTCATGTTAGTGAGTTGTGGGCATGTTATGTTGGAGCCGGAAGTATGGTGTCACTTGTAGGCTGCCCCCAGCAATCCTCAGACTGCGTTGGTTACTGACACAAATGACGCATTTCACTGAATGTTTCAATCTACATGTGACAAATAAAGCTAATGTTTCGTCTCTTTCTTTAGAACGTATACTAATTCAGGAATTCTGTGAACAATTCAAGGGCTCTTCACCATCCCTGACCCTGAAACTAGCTCTGGCCTCATCTCGTCCTCAAAGTAATCATAGTAACAGAACAGTTGTTGAATCTTTTGGTAACTCCCACATTGGAATGATATCACAACGCATACAGTCTAACCTTTACTTGGTTTAGTTTTAGCCCTCAAAGAGGTTGAGATGTGATGAAATTTGTAATAGTTGCTGAAATTACATAGTTCAAACTGTCTGGGAACTTTGCAATCTCACAGTATGTTAACTAGGACTTGTCTAATGTAGAAGATGCAGCAGGGATTGTATAATACTCTGCTCTTCAAGCAGCCTTCAACAGGCTGTCCTGCAGAGGGCGCACTAGAGAAACAATTGAGCTGGTGAGATCTGTATTTTGGGGAAGCGCCTCCAGCCGGCAGCCAAAACAGGCTATTTAACTCAACTGGTTTGTTCTACCCCCATACACACTTTTTTTTTGTCAGTTTACTCCTTTCTCCCACGTCTACTACATTTGCTGCAAAGTATCCAGCCAGATCTGCTTACTTGCTGCAACCATTCCAGGACGTATTGAGTTCTGTGTCCTTGACAGCCTCTGGTTAAGTCAATTATCGTGAATTTCCCTTTGGATTCAGTTGCCTGCCGCTGCCTTCTTTACGTGTCAGGTTGCCCTGTGGATGGCAACACACTCAATTGTGAGGCCAGCGGCTGTGTGTTCAAGTTCCATCACACAATAAGAGGACATGAGAAAGCCGCTGATTCTGGAAATCTGTGAGAGTTACCCAGTGCTGGAAGCATTCAGCAGGTGAGGCAGTGTCTGTGGAGAGAGAAGCAGTTAATGTTTCAGATCTGGGGACCCTTCACCAGAATAGTCCTGCTACGCAGACTTAAAATCTTTAGAGATACAGCACAGTAACAGGCTCTTGCAGCCCAGCGAGCCCACAGCACCCAATTACACCTGTGTGACGGATTAACCTACTAACTTGTGAGTTGTCGGAGTGTGGGTGGAAACCAGAGCATCTGTGTGGTCACAGGGAGAACGTACAAAGTCCTTACAGACAGCAGTGAAATTGAACCTGAACTGCTGGCACTGTGGTAATGTTACGTGAAGTGTGATGCTACCATACTGTCACACTTAAAAGTGTGAAAAAGTGTGAGGTGACACCACTGTGCTGTGCAAAGGAAGTGCTGACCTGCTAGAAGTGCTGTGTTTTGGATCGTTCAATTTAAGTTCCGCCTGCTCTCCCACATTAAAGTTCAAAGTACATGTATTAACAAAGTACATACTCTGAGGGAAGAAATTCAACCCCCCTCATCTCAGTCTTAAATATAATAAGATATAGATAGATAGAGTTGACGTGGATAGGCTTTTTCCATTGAGAGTGGGGGAGATTCAACAAGAGGACATGAGTTGAGAATTAGAGGACAAAAGTTTAGGGGTAACATGAGGGGGAACTTCTTTACTCAGAGAGAGGTAGCTGTGTGGAACGAGCTCCCAGCAGAAGTGGTTGAGATAGGTTCGACGTTGTCGTTTATAGTTAAATTGGATAGATATATGGACAGGAAAGGAATGGCGGGTTATGGGCTGAGTGAGAGTAAGAGTTCGGCACGGACTAGAAGGGCTGAGATGGCCTGTTTCCGTGCTGTAATTGTTATATGGTTATATATGTCACCATATTCAACCCTGAATTTATTTTCTTGTGGGCATTTGACGAATCAAAGTACATTTATTATCGAAGTATATATGCAGTATACAACCTGAGATTTGTCTCACCCCAGACAGCCTTGATACCAAGAAACACCAAACAACAACATTCACAAAGAAACACAATAGAATCAATGAAAAACCGTATGAACAACCAATGTGCAAAAGACAAGAAACTGTGCAAATACAAAAATAAGCAATAGATATTGAGAACGTGAGTTGTAGAGTTCTTAAAAGTGATTCCATAGGCTATGGAATCAGTTCAGTGTTAGGGTGAGTGAAGTTATTCCCTCTGGATCAAGAGCCTGATGTTGATTGCTAGTGATAGTTCCTGAGCCTGGCGATGTGGGACTTGAAGCTCCTGTACCTTCTTCCTGATGGCGGCAGTGAGAAGAGAGTATGGCCTGGGTGGTGGGGGTTCTCAATAATGGACACTGCCTTCCTGCTGCAACGCTCCTTGTAAATGTGCTCGGGGGGTGAGGAGGGCTTTACCTATGATGTAAGTAAACCAATGGTACTGTTCAAAGTAGATTGGGGACATTGTTCCTGATGACCTAACCAGTATTTATCCTCATTGGAATCAATTATCTAGTCATTATGTGGTTGCTCTTTATGAGCTACTTAGCTGAGCTCTCTCTCGCAACAGTGAGCACACTTCAGAAAACATTTCATTATCTATAAAGCCCTGTGCAACGTGGAAAGCATATAAATGGAAATCTTTATCTGATTACTTCCCTGTCTTGGTGTTATCCACATGTGGGAACATCTTCTGTAATCTACTCCATAAGAGCTGTTGCATTACGATACCTTAGTGATCCAAAGGTTCTTCGGAGGTCAAGAATAAGGCATAAAACTTACTGCTTATAGTCGTTTTATAATTACAAGAACAGAAAATAAGAAAAGAAAGAGGAGCTGAGAGAACAAAGAAAAGAAAATAGGAAAAGCAGTTGTGGCCGTCTAATTAGACGAGAAATAACAAAATTATAACAATAACAATTAACCTATAAAATAGACAGATTCAATTGGTGTGACACTTGCTTCTAGAAAAATAAAGAAGCAGCTGAACTGTGATTACTAGAAAACTCACTGAACAATTACACATCTATAGGTAATGATATAAAAATACAAGCAAGCAAGCATAAAAAAATAAAACTACAAGGAAAATAATATCTGCTTCACCCAAAAGGGCGGTATTGGTCTCTGAGAGTCAAGTCAAGTCAAGTCAAATCAAGTCACTTTTTATTGTCATTTCGACCATACCTGCTGGTACAGTACACAGAAAAAACGAGGCCACATTTTTCAGGACCATGGTGCCACATGAAACAATACAAAAACTACACTGAACTACGTAAAACAACACACAAACTATACTAGACTACAGACCTACCCAGGACTGCATAAAGTGCACAAAACAGTGCAGGCATTACAATAAATAATAAACAAGACAATATGCACAGTAGAGGGCAGTAGGTTGGTGTCAGTCCAGGCTCTGGGTATTGAGGAGTCTGATGGCTTGGGGGAAGAAACTGTTACATAGTCTGGTCGTGAGAGCCCGAATGCTTCGGTGCCTTTTGCCAGGTGGCAGGAGGGAGAAGAGTTTGTATGAGGGGTGCTTGGAGTCCTTCATAATGCTGTTTGCTTTGTGGATGCAGCGTGTGATGTAAATGTCTAATGGCGGGAAGAGAGATCTTCTCAGCTGACCTCACTATCCGCTGCAGGGTCTTGTGATCCGAGATGGCAGTGAGGGAGGAGGTTCAAAGTTCCGAGTACATTTATTGTCAATGAATCAGAGTCACAATCGGAATCAAGTTCAATATTATTGGTATATGTTATGAAATTTGTTGTTTTACAGCAACAGTACATGGCAATATATAATAAAAACTGTAAATGACAATAAGATACATAAATAAAATTAAATAAGTCGTGCAAAAAGAGAGCAAAAATACTGAAGTAATACACATGGGTTCATTGTCTGTTCGGAAATCCTATGGCAGAGGGGAACAAGCTGTACCTAACATATTGGGAGTGTGTGACTTCAGGCTCCTGTACGTCCTCCCTGATGAGGGCATGTCCTGGCGAAGGGTGTATTTAAAGATGGATGCTGCCTTTTGAAGATGTATTCAGTGCTGAGGTGGCTCGTGTCCATGATCGAGCTGGCTGAGTTTGCAACTTTCTGTGTTTTTTTTTCTGATCCTGCGCAGTGGTCCCTCCAGACGCTAATGCAACCAGTTAGAATGCTCTTCATGGTACATCTGTAGAAATTTGCAAGTCTTTGGTGCTGTACCATGTCTCCTCAAACTTCTGCTGTCGTACCTTCATTGTAATTGCATCAATATGTTGGGCCCAGGATAGATCTTCAAAGATGTTGGCACCCACCCAGGAAATTGAAACTGCTCACCCTTTCCACTACCTTCCACGGTGCAACCAATTCCCAGATGAATCCTTTTTTTTAATTCCTTGGGGTTTATAGATGTTGGGTGAAGAGATATTGTTGTGACACTGCTCAACCAGCTGGTCTATCTCAATCCTTATTACTTTCGGCAAAGTACGTGTTTCTCACCATATACTTCCCTGAGATTCATTTTCTTCCAGGGATTAACAAAAGAACGAAAAATACAATAGGATCAATAAAAAAAGGTGAAGGGATAAGTGTTGCTCCTATGACAGCAGAGGAAAGTGGCCGGGATGAGGAAGGATGGATGGGAAGGGATGGTTATATCAGATAATCTTAGAGAGAATAGTCCTAAGGGGAATATCGAATGGACGCAGGTGGTGGTGAGGGGAAGATGCAACTTGTGGGATTCTGAATTCTGGTGAAATGGTGAAGAGTGATGTGCTGGATGCAAAGGCTAAAGGGGTGAAAGGTGAACACCAAGGAAGGCAACTACAATGTTAGCATTCATTTCAAAAGGTATATAAAAGCAAGAGTGTAATGCTGAGGCTTGATGCAGCATTGGTCAGACTGCACTTGGAGAATTGTGTGCAGTTTTTGACCCCATATCTAAGAAAGGATATTGAAGAAGGAGCAGAGGAGGTTCATGAGAATAATCTTTGGGAATAAAAGGGTGTGTATATACAATGAGGAGCATTTGGTGGCTCTGGGCCTGTCTTCACCAGAGTCTAGAAATATGAGAGGATTTTCATTGAAACCTATCGAATAGTGAAAGGCCTAGGTAGAGTGGATGTAGAAAGGATGTTTTTAATAGTGAGAGGGTCTAGATCCAGATCGTTGTGCCTCAGAATAACAGGATGTCCCTTTAGAACAGAGATGAGAAGGAATTTCTTTAGCCAGAAGGTGGTGAATCTGTGGAATTTATTGCCACAGATGGCTGTAGAGACTAAGCCATTGGGTTAATAAGAGGTTGTTAGGTTTTTTTATTAGTAGGGGTGTCAAAAGTTACAGGGAGAAGACAGGAGAATGGGGTTCAGAGGGATAATAAATTGGCCATGATGGAATAGCAGAGCAGACTTGATGGGCTGAATGGCCTAACTCAGCTTCTTTGTCTTTATGGTCCTATAGTCTATAACTCTATAACTCTGTTCTGTTGGTGCAGTGAGGCGGGGGTGTGGTGAGGGTGGTAGTGGATAGAGAAATGCAGGAAATAGAGAAACTTCATGTGGATTCCATCAACTGTGGCAGATGGGAAGCAAGATTTACAGAAAGAAGGAAGTCATCTCACAAGGCCTGGAGCAGAATGCTTCACCTTGTCAACAGAGACAGAGAAATTGAGGGAAAAAGGATTGTATCCTTACAGGAGACAGTATAGGAGGAAGAGTTGCTTTAGTAACTGTGAGAGTCAGCGGATTTATCTTGGACATTAGAGGCTAATTTGTCCCCTGTGATGAAGGCAAGAGATTCTGATGTGGAATAGAGGTGACAGGCCAAAGATCAAAGTAAATTCATTATTAAAGTGTGTTTGCCATACATACTGTGTGTATGTTTCAATGCAAAAAATATCGCAGGAAAGGCGGATGAGCTTGGGGCATGGATCAACACCCGGATTGTGACATTGTAGCCATTAGTCAGACTTGGTTGCAGGAGGGGCAGGACTGGCAGCTCAATATTCGCATTAGGGTTCAGTTGTTTTAGAGATGACAAAGTGGGAGGCATTAAAGGAGGAAGGATGGCGTTATTACTCAGGGACAATGTCACAGCAGTGCTCAGTCAGGACAGACTGGAAAACTTTCTAGTAAGGCATTATAGGTGGAACTGAGAAATAAGGAAGGTATGACTACTTTAATATGGCTATATTACAGACCTTCTAACAGTCCGAGAGATTTATAGGAACACATTTGTAAAGAGATCTCAGACTGTTGTAAGAAACATAAGGTTGTTCTAGTAGGTGACTTTAACTTTGCACATACTGACAGGGACTCCCATACTGTAAAAGTACTAGATGAGATAAAGCTTGTCAAATATGTACAGGAAAGTTTCCTTAATCGGTATAAAGAAGTCCCAACGAGAGAGCGTAAGATACTCGATCTGCTATTAAGGAATGAGACAGGGCAGGTGACAGAAATTTGTGCCACACACACAAAATACTGGAGAAACTCTGCGTGCCAGGCAGCATCTGTGGGAAAAAGTGCAGTCAACGTTTTGGGTCGAAACCCTTCGGCAGGTCTTCGGATTTCCAGCATCTGCAGATTTTCTCTTGCTCCTGACAGGAATTTGTTCAGTGAACACTCGCATCTAGTGATCACAATGCCATTAGTTTCAAAGTAAATATAGGTCAGTCTGGTCCATGGGTTCTAAATTGAAGACAGGCCAGTTTTGGTGCTGTCACAAAGGATCAGGCAAGTGTGGATTGGGCCAGACTGTTTTTTGGCAAAGTTTTACTTGGTAAGTGGGAGGCCTTCAAAAATGGAAATTAGAGTGCAAAGCTTGTATGTGCCTGTCAAAATAAAAGGCAAACTTTATTGGTGTAGGGAACCTTGGTTTTCAAGAGACATTGAGGAGCTGGTGAGGATAAAAAAAAGAGTGCATAGTAGGATAGGCAGGTAGGAACAAACGAGGTGCTTCTGGAGTATAAGAAATGAAAGGGAACATAGGAGAGCAATCAGGAGGGCTAAAAGAAGGCATAAGGTTGTCCTAGCAGACAAAGTGAAAGAGAATCTTAAGGGATTCTACAGAAATGTTAAGAGCAAAAGGATTGCAGGAACAAAATTAGTCCTCTGGAAGAGCAGAATTGTTATCCATGTGTGGGGCCAAAAGAGATGAAGGAGACCTGAAATGAAATTTTTTGCATCTGTATTTATTCAGGAGATGCACACAGAGTTGAAAGAAATGAGGTAAAGTGGCATTAACTTCATGGGCCCTATGCCGATTGCAGAGGAAGAGGAGTTTACTGTTCTGAGGCAAATTAGGGTGGATAAATCCTCAGGGCCCGACAAGATGTTCCCTTCAACCCTGCAGGAGGCAAGTGCAGAAATTGCTAGAGACTTAGCAGAGATATTTAAATCATCCTTTGCGATTGGTGAGGTACTGGAGTATTGGAAGAGAGCCAGTGTAGTTCTGCTGTCTAAGAAAGGCTCTAGCAATAATCCAGGGAATTATAGTTTGGTAAACCTAACATCAGCGTTGGGAAAATTATTGAGAGGTTTTCTAAGGGACTGAGTATATAAGTATTTGGATAGACGTGGACTGATTAAGGATAGTCAGCATGGCTTCGTGCATGGTAGGTCATGTCTAACCAATCTTATGGAGTTTTTTGAGGAGGGTACCAGGAAAGTAGATGAAGGCAAGACAGTGAGTATTATCTACATGGACTTTAGCGGGTCTGGTCAAGAAGGTTCAGTTGCTCAGTATTCAAGATGAGGTAGTGAATTGCATTAGACATTAGCTTTGTGAGAAAAGCCAGAGAGCGGTAGTAGATGATTGACCCTGACTGGAGGCCTGTGACTAGTGGAGTGCCAGAGGGATCAGTGCTGGGTCCTTTGTTGTTTGTCGTCCAGATCATTGATATAGATGACAACGTGGTTAACTGGATCAGCAGATTTGCGGATGACACCAAGTTTGGGTGTGTAGTAGACAGAGAGGAAAGCTATTGTGGCTTGCAGTGGGATCTGGAGCAGCTGGAAAATGGGCTGTAAAATGGCAGATGGAATTTAATGTAGACAAGTGCGAGGTTTTGCACTTCAGTAGGACCAACCAGGGTAGGTCTTACATAGGGAGCAGTAAGTCACTGAGGAGTGTGCCCTAAGAGATCTGGGAATACAGGACCATAATTTGTTGAAAGTGGTCGATTGGTAGATAGTGTCATAAAGAAAGTACACTTGCCTTCATAAATCAAAGTATAGAGAGCAGGAGATGGGATGTTATGTTGAAGTTGTGCAAGATATTGTCGAGGCCTAATCTGGAGTATATGAACCCATTTTGGCCACCTACCTACAGGCAAGATGTAAATGAGGTTGAAAGAGTACAAAGAAAGGAAAAGTTTGGATAGGTGAGGGCTTTATTCCTTGTAATGGAGAAGATTGAGAGGAGATTTGATAGAGGTATACAAAATTATGAGGGGTGTAGATAGGGTAAATGCAAGAGGCTTTTTCCACGGAAGTTGGGTGGGACTACAACCAGAGGTCATGGGTTAAGGGTGAAAGGTGAAAAGCTTAAGGGGAACATGAGGGGAAACTTCTTCACTCCGAGGATCATGTGAGTGTGGAATGAGCTGCCAGCAGAGGTGGTGAATGTGAGCTCGATTTCAATGTTTAAGAGAAGTTTGGATAGGTACATGGATAGTAGGAGTATGGAGGGCTATGGTCCTGGTGTAGGTTGATGGGACTAGGTAACTTAAATAGTTTTGGCATGAACTAGATGGGCCAAAGAGCTGTACTTTTCTGTGACTGTATTACAACCTTGAGAATGATTTTTTTACAGGCACCCACAGGAAAAATAAGGAAGTATTTGTTTAATTTTTATTCTGAAATATGGCACAGAACAGACCCTTTTCTGACCACTGTGCCACGCTGTCCAGCAGCCCAGCAGTATAAACAGCCCAATCACAGTACAATTTACAATGATCAATTAACCTACTAACTGGTATGTCTTTGGACTGTGGGAGGAAACCCATGCATACACGGTATAAACTTTCTTACAGAGGATGCTGCTCTCTGAACTCTGATGTCCTGAGCTGTAATAACATCTCACTAACTGCTACGCCATCGTAGTGCCCTCTTTGCTACCGTAGCACCCATGGTTTCTCATGGATTCTATTGTCTAAATACCACACACAACAAAGACCAACCAACACCCAAAAGAGGACAAATTGTGCCAATAATAAAAAAGTAAACAAATAATACTGAGAATTTCAACTACAGAGTCCTCAAAAGTGAGACCTTAGGCTGTGGAGTCATTTCAGTGAAGAGATGAGTGAAGCCATCCACACCAGTCCAGGAGATGATAAAGATGATGATTTCTGTGCAAGTGCACAAATCAGCATCAACACATACTCCCATTGCCACAATCTCAAGATTCATCTTGTTCTTTTTTTGTCCCTTCATAATCTACGACCACCTGCTTTTTGTTATAAACTTTCCTGCTTTCTATCCTATCACAATCCTTGCTGCATCTGCCTCTCAAACTGTCCTGATGAAGGGTCTTGGCTGGAAATGTTAACACTTTAGATGCTGCCTGACTTGCTGAGTTCCTTTGGCGTTTTGTGTGTTGCTCAAGAGATCTCTAGCATCTTCAGAATCTTGTGACCCTCTCTCTGCCTCTTCCCCTCTCTCGCTTTCTCTGCCTCTTCCCCTCTCTCGCTCTCTCTGCTGTCTCCCTCTCTCTCTGCCCCTCTCCCCCTCTCTCTTTCTCTCTGTCCCCCTCCCCATCTCTCTCTCTCTGCCCCTCCCTCTCTCTATCTCTCTCTCTGTGTGCCTGCCTCTCTCTCTCTGCCTCTCTTTCTCTCTCGCTCTGTCTCAACCCTCTCTGTTTCTCTCTTTCTGTCTGTCTCACACACAAACAGATGCCCTCTGTCTCATTCTCTCTTTCTCTCTCTCTGTCTCTCTCTCTCACACACACACCCTCTGTCTCATCCTCTCTTTCTCTCTGTCTCTCTCTGTCTCACCCCCCCCACACACACACATTCTCTCTCTCTCACGCACACATATACTTTCTCACACACACTCTCTCTCTCTCTCTCACACATGCACACACACTACCTCTCTCTCTCTCACACCCTCTCTCACACTTTCTCTCTTTCACACACTCTCTCTCTCTCCCGCAAACACACACCTCTCTCTTGCACACTTACCCACACACCCTCTCTCTCTCTCACTCTCTCTCTCTCTCTCAGTCACTCTCTCTCTCTCTCTCACTCTCTCTGTCACTCTCTTACACCCTCTCTCTCCCTCTCTCCCTCTCACTCTCTCCATCTGGAGAGTCAGTCTCCAGGGCCCAGCTCACAATTCTGCATGTATTCCAATTCACCCCCAGCCTCTGTTCTTTCCCACACTGCCTCCTGCAGCTCGTTTCCTGGGTGGCTGTGACAGATGACGCCATGGCGTAAGGGCCAATCCTTCAGTACATCTGTACCATCCTTGTGTCCTCTCGTTCCTGTGTTTGGGAGTCAGAAAGATAGAAAGATACTTTATTGATCCAAAGGAAATTACAACGTCACAGTAGCATTACAAGTGCACAGGTTTGCAAAGATACAAACATTCAAAGGGGTGTAAGAAAAAATAAAAAATAAGTTATCTCAAGCAGTCTGACGGTGTCATCACTTCCCTGGCTATTGGTTCTCATTACAGAGCATAGTGGCCGAAGCTAAGAATGACCTCATACAGCGCTCTTTGGAGCAGCGCAGTTGTCCTAGTCTATTGCTAAACATGCTCCTCTGTTCAGCCAAGGTGGCATGCAGAGAGTGAGAGACATTGTCCAGAATTGCCAGGATTTTCCATAGGGTCCTTTGTTCTACCACAGCCTCCAGTGTGTCCAATTTGACTTTTATAACAGAGCTAGCCTTTCTTATCAGTTTATTGAGCCTGCTGACATCACCGATGTTGATGTCACTGCCCCGGCACACCACTGTGTAGAAGATGCTAGAATATGTGAAGGAGAGGCCTGCATACTCCAAAGGACCTCAGCTCCTTGGGAAATAGAGGTGACTCTGGCCCTTCTTGTACCAGCCTTGTATTGGTGATCCACTCAAGTCTGTCATCCGGGTGCACCCTCAGGTATTTCTAGGTCCTCACCACATCCATGTCCTCACTATCAATAGTAACAGGGAGCAGTGCAGTCTTGGTCTTCCTAAAGTCCATCACCATCTCCTTTATCTTACTGATGTTGAGCTGCAGATGATCCAGCTTGTACCATTTGACAAAGTCCTCCACTAGGACCCTGTACTTATCCTCCCATCCTCCGTTTATACACCCAACTATTGCTGAGTCATCAGAGAATTTCTGCAGATGACATGATTCAGTGTTGGATCTAAAGTCCGAGGTATACAGAGTAAACAGGAAGGGAGCCAATACAGTCCTCTGTGAGGCCCCAGTGTTACTTATAACCATTCCTGACACACAGCTCTGAAGCCCCACAAACTGTGGTCTGCCAGTTGGGTAGTCCATTATCCAGGATACAATGGAAGTGCCAATTCTCATTGAACAGAGCATTCTAGCCCCCCACCTCCCAACAATGAGGGCTGTATGGTGTTGAAAGCACTTGAGAAATCATAAAACATGATCGTCACAGTTCTCAAAGCACATGATCCTCAAAGCAGGCCACAGATAGAGCAATTTAAACTGGAAGAAACATTTTTTTTTATTTGTGTCATTAACAGCTGAAGAATGTCTGACAATGCAGTGAGATGTCAGTGAGCACTAGACTCCTATCATTGCCAACCAACTTCATTTAGTTGGGTCCAGCAAGAATACTTTTCATAGCAAGCACTTAAGCCAGTCATTTTAAAATTTTGATTGGCAAGGATCATAGAATAATGACGATGTATTGAATTTGATGTTAAAGTGCCTATCAACACTGTACATGGAAACCTTCAGAACTGCATTTTAGCTTCATGTTATTAATAACAGATTTGCTGAGGAACTGAAAGGCAGTAATAATAGACTCATGTTTCTGGGTGTCCATTACAGCGGGAACCCTTCACATTTCGAGAGCTTCCAGTGAATCGCAGGCACTCTTGAAAGGTCCTTCTTCTGCCACTTATGTTAAACTAGAGAGGCGGCTTCCCCCTCTGTTCCAGTGGAGTGCTGCTGTCGGCTGGGGTCACAAAGGTGAATCTGAACCGACAAGCATCGCAGGCATTGGGATTATAAGGAAAAGACGCTTTTTAGCCCATTTGGCTTGTGCATTCAGTCAGTTAGATTATGGTTGATCTGTGCCACAGCTGCCTTTAATCTACAGAAGTTGATGCCTTTCATCAGTCAGTTGGATATCCTCGTAACTTTAATTTAATTTACCCAGTGTCTGCAGTAATCTGCAGCCCTTGATATCTGTTAACACTTCAGTGATAAAATGCTTCTCTCCCTCTGAGTTAAATTTAAATAGCCTTTGACGATACCTTGAGACCTAAGGATATAGGAGCAGAATCAGACAGTTCATCTAATTGAATCTGCTCTGCCAGTCGATCATGGTTGATTTAGACCATAAGACCATAAGATATAGGGGCAGAATTAGGCCATTTGGCCCATTGAGGTCAGACTAACTGACCTATAGTTTCCTTTCTTCTGACACTCTCCCTTCTTGAAGAGTGGTATGACATTTACAAATTTCCAGTCTGCCAGAACCATTCGAGAATCTAGTGATTCTTGGAAGATTATTATTAATCCCTCCACAATCTCTTTAGCCACCATTTTCAGAACTCTGGGGTGTATACCATCTAGTCCAGGAGACTTATCTGCCTTCAGACCTTTCAGTTTCCCAAGATCCTTTACACATTTCATGACCCCTGACATTGGGACCTTCCACCACACTGCTAGTGTCCTCCACAGTGAAAACTGATGGAAAATATTTATTCAGTTCATCACCCATTGCTACCTCTCCAGCATCGTTTTCTAGAGGTCTGATATCCAATCTCACCTCTCTTTCATACTTTATGTATCTGAAGAAACTTTTGGTATCCGCTTTAATATTATTGGCTACCTTACTTTTGTATTCCATCTTTACCTTTTTTAGTGACATTTTTAGTTGCCTTCTGTTTGTTTTTAAAAATTTCCCAATGCTCCAACTTCCACAAAGTTTTGCTCTATTATGTGCCCTGTTTTAAAGAGGCTTCCTTCCATTCTGAGAGTCTTCCCTCAGGCGTTTGTTTCCCCCACTGTTGGGAACATTCTTTCCACATTCACTCTATATTCAATGAGACCCCCCCCCCCCTTTCTGAACTCCAGTGGATACAGGCCGAGACCCATCCAATGTCCTTCATACTTTAATCCTTTCATTCTCCGGATCATTCTTTGAACCTCCTCTGGACTCTCTCCAATTGCAGCTCATCCTTTCTTAGATAAAGGGCCCAAAACTGTTTATAATACTCTAT
Source organism: Mobula hypostoma (assembly GCF_963921235.1). NCBI lineage: Eukaryota > Metazoa > Chordata > Chondrichthyes > Myliobatiformes > Myliobatidae > Mobula > Mobula hypostoma. Next base: position 12,342,590 of record NC_086107.1, read on the forward strand.
ATGTCTGGCCAATCCCTTATAAAGCCTCATCCCTCTCCACTTGTTCTGGACTAGTTGGATACTCCACAAGTTTGAACTTCATTTTAGAAGGTTAAATATGAAGGAAGAATACATAGTTAATGACTTGGGTGAGGAAGATTTGCACAATATCATGGGCCTGAAGGCCTGTAGTGTGCTGTGATGTTCTATGGTCTGAGTAAAAAGAGAGCATCCAATGTCCACATCCAGTGTTCAGAGTTTCATCGGGTATAGGAAATAAAAATTCTTTATAGTGGAATACTAGTTAAAATGAAACTTTTATCAACTATGTTACAATCACCTTCTCAGACCTACATCTCTTTTAAAGATTAATTTTTTTATCAGAATTCTTTTTCTTAAAAGAAAATGGAGACCCCATTTTAACTTGAGTGGAGCAGAGAGAATAGGTGGTGGTGAGAATCTAAATCAGAATCTGGTTTATTATCACTGATATATGTCATGAAACCTGTTGTTTTGCAGCAGTGGTAGAGTGCAATACATTAAACAAAACTATAAATTACTATAAGAAATCTGGTGTGAATAAAAAATTAAACTTAAAAAGTAGTACAAGAAGAGAGAGGTGGTGTTCATGGGTGGGTTCAATGTCCATTCAGAATCTGATGGTGCAGGGGAAGAAGCTGTTCCTAAAATATTGAGTGTGTGTCTTCAGACTCCTGTACCCCCTCCATGATGGTAGCATTGAGAAGAGGGCATGTCCTGGGTGGATGGTATCCTTAATGATTGATGCCACCTTTTTGAGGCATCCCTTTGAAGATGTCCTTGATGGTGGAGAGGCTAGTGCCCATGATAGAGCAGGCTGAATTTGCAGCCCTGTGCAGCTTTTCCTGACCCTCTGCAGTGAGCCCTCTGCACCAGATGGTGATGCAACCAATGGGACTGTTCTCCGTGGTACACCTGCAGAAATTTGCTCGAGTCTTTGGTGACGTTGTGAGGATGGTGGGATTTATTAGTTGCATGGTAGGGGACCAACCACTCACAAAACAATCCTTGGCAGTGAGCTAGAGTGTGCTTAGAAGGTGGTAATGACCGAGAGAGGACGGTGGAAAAGTTGGGAAAGGGAATATTGGGCAGCCAATGTTTCCTTGTGTGTCTTAGACTACTGTTGACAAACAAATAAAAATTGACTACTGTATATAATATTATTAAAAGAGGTCATGTGGTCTGGTATGTCCAAGATTTCCATTTAATTCCAAGATTACCTGCTGGATCCTGGAATTGCTTCAAATCCAAATGATGTCAATGAGGCCTGCTTTAGCGGAACCTTCGGCACCCCAGAAGACCCAGTTATTGAAATGAGCAAGCACTCTTGGTGCAGGGTGAAGTGCTTGATTTTCAGTTAAGTCACCCATTCCTGCTGGGAGCCAATTCCTTCAGTCCACAGGATCAATACTAACTATAAAGGACACTTTTGCGTGAATCTGTCACCAATCCCGTTTGGTTCTCCCCAAGTGATGGATGCCATCTTTTGGAGGCTTTGTTCCTTGAAGATATCCTTGATGATGGGGAGTATTATGCCCATGATGGAGCTGTGTGAGTCCCAAGCATTATGGCAAGAGGAACAGCCTCATTGACTACTATAATGGACTACTTAGTGCTTCTATTGAGCTTCTGAAACTGACAGGGAACAATCCAAATTTCCTGCCCATCTCTCTTGGTTCACATCCACTACACTCCATAAGACCATAAGACATAGGAGCAAAATTAGGTCAATCAGCTTATTGAGTGTGCTCCAACATTCCATTATGGCTGATTTATTATCCATCTTAACCCCGTCCTCCTGCCTTCTTCCCGTAACCCTTGATGTTCTGTCTAAACAAGAACATATGAAACTCCGCTTTAAGTATACCCAATGATTTGGCCTCCACAGCAACCTGTGGCAATGAATTCCACAGATCCACCACCCTCTGGCTAAAAAAATTTCCTCCTCATCGCTGTTCTAAATGGACAGCCCTTCTTCTGAGGCTGTGCCCCCCGGTCCTGGACTCTCCAACTAAGGGAATCATCTTCTCCACATCCACTCTTTCTAAGCCTTTCAATACTTGATAGGTTTCAATGAAATTTCATAGAACATAGAAGGTAGAAATTTACAGCACATGACAGGCCCTTCAGCCATGTACCCTCGAGACTGCCTAGAATTTCCCTAGTGCATAGCCCTCTATTTTTCCAAGTTCCACGTACCTATCTAAGGGGCTCTTAAAAGACCCTATTGTATCTGCTTCCACCACCGTCACCAGCAGTGCATTCCACACACCCACCACTCTGTGTGAAAAACTTACCCCTGACATCCCCTCTGTACCTATTTCCAAGCACCTTAAAACTATGCCCCCTCATGTTAGCCATTTCAGCCCTGGGGATAAAGCTTCTGACTATACACACGATCAATGCCTCTCATCACCTTATACACCTCTATCAAGTCACCTTTCATCCTCAGTCGCTCCACAGAGAAAAGGCCAAGTACACTCAACCTAGTCTCATAAGGTACACCCTCCAATCCAGGCAGCATACTAGTAAATCTCCTCTGCACTCTCTCTATAGTATCCACATCCTTCCTGCAGTGAGGTGTCCAGAACTGAACACAGTACTCCAAGTGGGGTCTGACAAAGGTCTTACATAGCTTATATCTCCCCTCATTCTTCTAAACTCCAGCAAGTACAGGCCCAGAGACATCAATTGTTTCTCATAGTTTTATTTCCTGAATCATTCTCAAGAACCTCCTCTTGTCTCTCTCCAACGCCAGCACATCTTGTCTTAGATAAGGGGCCTAAAACCACTCACAATACTCCAAGTACAGTCTGACCACAGCATTTTAAAGCCTTAGCATCACATCTTTGCTCGCTTTTATATTCTAGTCCTCTCAAAATGAATGCTAATATTGCATTTGCCTTCCTAACCACTGACTTAACCCCGCAAACAACAGGAATTCTGCAGATGCTGGAAATTCAAGCAACACACATCAACGTTGCTGGTGAACGCAGCAGGCCAGGCAGTATCTCTAGGAAGAGGTACAGTCGACGTTTCAGGCTGAGACCCTTCGTCAGGATGAAGGGTCTCGGCCTGAAACATCGATTGTACCTTTTCCTAGAGATGCTGCCTGGCCTGCTGCGTTCACCAGCAACTCTGATGTGTGTTGCACTGACTTAACCTGTAAGTTAACCTTTAGGGAATCCCACACAAGGGCCCCCAGGTCCCTGAGCATCTCTGATTTTTGAATTTTCTCCCCATTTAGAACACAGTCTACACATTTATTCCTTCTATAAAAGTGCATAACCATACACTTCCCTACTCTATGTTCCATCTGCCACTTCTTTACCCGTTTCTATATCACATTTGATGTAAAAAGAAGCAGTCCCATCACCATACCCTACGGAACACCAGTAATCACCAGCAGCCAACTAGAAAAGGCTCCCCTCTATTCCCATTCTTTAACTCAGCTATTCAGCTAATCTTCTATCCATGCTAGTATCTTTCCTGTAATATCATGGACTCTTATCTTGCTAAGCAGCATCACTCGTGGCACCTTGTCAAAGGCCATCCAGAAATCCAAGCTGAACTACATCCACCGACTCTTCTTTTTCTATCCTGCCTATTATTCAAAGATTCAAAGTACATTTATTATCAAAGTATGCATGCACTTTGCAACCCTGAGATTTGTCTTCCCACAGACAACCACAAAACAAAGAAACATCATGGAACCTGTTCAAAGAAAACATCAAACACCCAACATGCAAAGAAAAAGAACTAATTGCGCAAATGGCAAAAAGCAAGCAAAAAAACAGAGAACATAAAACAACAAACCACAGTCATTGAAGCAGTCTAGGAATGTTTAGGTTAGTTCAGTTTAGCGCTGTGTTATTCGTTGGCTGCAGGCTGCAGAGACAGTCCACCCTGATCAAGATTGCACAAAATTCAAAAAGATTTCAGATATGAGTTCCACTGATTGAAACCATGCTGACTTTGGCCTGTTTTATCGTGTGCCTCCAAGTACCCTGAAACCTCATCCCTAATAATGACTCCAACATCTTCCCAACCAGTTTGAAACTGTAGCTACAAAAATGTGAGAGTGAGCCATTTAGTATTCTGAGAATTAACTTGCTCATCCACCCCTTGTGTTTTTTTATCCAGACACTGCTGGAACTTGGAGCTTCTACAGACTACAAGGACAGCCGTGGGCTGACTCCGCTCTATCACACTGCGATGGTCGGAGGAGACCCTTACTGCTGCGAACTGCTGCTATACGAGCACGCCTTCATCGGCTGTAAGGATGAAAATGGGTGGCAGGAGATCCATCAGGTAGGTTCAAGTAGCACCTGGGGTTGAGACTGTCATCCATACCCTTAGGTCCTGGCCAGTGTCAGACCACTGAAAATATGGACCCCACATAGTTAGCCCCCGTGGTCATATTCCTTTTGAGAATGGGAGCTATTCACTTTGCAGATAGTGGGAGATGGAAATTGGAAGTTTCTGAAACATGTCTGTGATCCAGAGTTTCCATAAGTCATAAAGTGCTGTTGGCTGAGAACAAAAGATATGAAATTCTTTAAGACTTGATTGAGAAGCAGACAATGATTTTTTTTTGAATTGTACTTTACTGTCCTCAGTTCTATGTTCTACGATGTCCGGGGTAAGTTTTTTTACTGCATAGAATGCGCTGCCAGTGGTAGCAGTAGGGGCAGATACATTAGGGATGTTTAAGAGGCTCTTTTGGTAGGTACATGGATGATAGAAAAATGGAGGGCTATGTGGGAGGGAGGAGTTTGATTGATTATGGAGTATGTTAAAAGGTTGGCAAACATTGTGGGCTGGAAGGCCTGTGCTGTGCGCTACTGTTCTCTATTCTGCGTTCATATCCAGCTATCACGTCTTTTATACCCCTTCCTCTCAGTGATGCTGCCATGTTCTCAGTCTCTTAATTAGCTACAGTTTAATAAATCAGTCTGGGATTAACTAGTTAGTTAATTGGTACGGATGCAATACATGCTGGACTACTTACGTCAACCTGTACTTCTGTTACAAACTTGGAAATTTCAAAGTTCAAAGTAAACTTATTGACAAAGTAGGTATATGACACTGCATGCTACCCTGAGATTCATTTTCTTGCAGGCATTCACAATAGAATAAAGAAATACCATAGAATGAATGAAACATTACACACCAAGTCTGACAATTAATGTGCGAAAGTAGCCATACTGTGTAAATACAGTATACATATCTATGTCTATATCTATAGATATAGATAGATAATACTGAGAACATGACCTGTAGAGTCCATGAGAGTGAGTTCTGCAACTTGTGGAATCAGTTCAGTGTTGAAATGAGTGAAGTTATCCACTCTGGTTCAGGAGCCTGATGATTGAAGAGAAGTAACTCTTCTGGACCTGGTAGCGTGGGACCGAAGGGTCCTGTACCTTCTTCCCAATACTAGCAGTGAGAAAAGAACATGGCCTGGATGGTGGCATGAGTTCTCAGTTGTAAAACTCCTGCTCAGATCATTGATGCATGAAAATCTTGTCTTAAGAGTTAACTGAGGTAGGGCAGAGAAGTATTTCAATTGCAATTATAATATACCCACTCTAGAATATCACTATAATTTCAAGGAACCTTGTGTAACTTATTCTTTTTGCTCTGAATAGATATAATTTAATCATTTGGTGAAGAGGTTATACTATTGAATGAGTAATGAAGAAACATGAACTAATAATTTGGAAAATGTTAGCTCAAATTCCCACAGGGAGGGTAATTGGGGAATTTGAATATGGTTTAGAAAACGAGAAGCTGTTTCCAGTAAAAATTTCATGAGAATCTCAACCTGGTTTACCAATTCTTTTTGGGGGAATTGGGCTGAGATTCACCCAAACTACAGGTGCTCTGGTTTCCTCCCACAGTCCAAAGATGTACCGGTTAGTAGGTGGATTGGTCATTGCAAAATTGTCCTGCGATTAGGCTAGGGTTCAGTTGGGGGTTGTGGCTCAAAGGATGGGAGGGCCTATTCCACACTGTATCTTAAATCATAAATTAAAATGGGAAGAAATCAAGTTCGAGTTTATTGTCATTCAACCATATACATGTGCAATGCCAAACGAAACAACATTCCCCCAGACCAAGGTGCACAACACAGTACGTATAACTCACACACAACACATAAAGTAATATTTCCACAAATAATGAAATTCAGAAGGGGCTTGGTGGGATAGATTCAGAGAGGATGTCTATCTCTCATGGAGGAATTCTGAACTGGAGTCGTAATTTGAAAATAATGCTTTGTCCATTCAAGATGGAATTAAATTTTAGTGGTTAATTATTCAGATTCATATTAATTTCAGGTTAGTTTATTGTCATATACAGCAAGGTACATGGAAATTCTTTGCACTTTTGAAGTTCAGAATGTATATAGTAAAATAGTAAATACTTCACAACGCACACAAAATGCTGGAGGAACCAAGCAGCTCAGGCAGCTTCTATGGAGAGGAATAAATGGTCAACTTTTCGAGCTGAGACCCTTCATCATCAGAGATATGGGACAATCTAACATGATGAAGGTTGTCAGTGGCAGCAGGTGATATGGGAGTACCTAACCTAACCATTGCAAATGTCACTCCACACTTCAAGAAGAGAGAGAGGCAGAAGAAAGGAAATAATAAACCAGTTAGTCTGACCTCAGTGGTTGGGAAGATGTTGAAGTCGATTGTTAAGGATGTGGTTCTAAGGGTAGTTGGAGGCACATGATAAAATAGGCCATTGTCAGCATGGTTTCCTCAAGGAAAAAGTATTGCCTGACAAAGCTGTTGGATTTATTTGAAGAAATAACAAGCAGGATAGACAAAGGAGAACTGGTTGATGTTGTGTATTTAGATTTTCAGAAGGCCTTTGACAAGGTCCCATACTTGAGGCTGCTTAGCAGCACAGGCCCATGGTATTACAGGAATGATTCTAGCATGGATAAAGCAGTGGCTGGTTGGCAGGCAGGAGGCAAAGAGTGGGAATAAAGGGAACTTTATGTGGCTGGCTGCCAGTGTCTGCTGGTATCCCAAAGAGGGACCCATTCTTTTTACTTATATGTAAATGATTTGGATGATGGAATTGATAGCTTTGTTGTAAAGTTTGCAGATTATATGAAGATAGGTGGAGGGGCAGGTAATTTTGAGGAAGTCAAAAGGTTACAGAAGTATTTAGATAGGTTAGGAGAATGGGCAAAGAAGTGGCAGATGTAATACGGTGTTGGGAAGTGTATGATCATTCACTTCGGTAAAAAAAAAATGAATGGGTTGACTATTTTCTAAGTGGAGAGAAAATATAAAAAACTGAGCCACAAAGGGACTTGGAAGTGCTTGAGTAAGATTCCCTAAATGTTAATTTGCAGGTTGAGTCTGTGGTGAGGGAGGCAAATGTGATGTTAGCATTCATTTCAAAAGGACTAGAATATAAAAGCAAGGATGTAATGCTGAGACTTTATAAAGCACTGGTGAGGCCTCACTTGGAGTATTGTGAGCAGTTCTGGGCCCCTTATCTTAGAAAGGATGTGCTGAAACTGGAGAGGGTTCAAATGAGTTATGTGAAATTGATTCCAGGTTTCAACAGCTTGTCATATGAAAAGCGTTTGATGGTTGTGGGTCTGTATTCACTGGAATTATGAAGAATGAGGGGTTACCTCATTGAATGGTGAAAGGCCTCGATGGAGTGAATGTGGAGAGGAAGTTTCCTATGGTGGGAGACCAGAGAACATAGCCTCAGAATAGAGGGGCATCGTTTTAGAATGGAGATGAGGAGGAATTTCTTTAGCTAGAGAGTGGTGAAACTGTGGAATTCTTTGCAACAAGCAGCTGTGGAGGTCATGTCTTTGTGTTTATTTAAGGAAGAGGTTGATAGATTCCTGATTGGTCAGGGCATGAAGGGATATGAGGAGAAGGCAGGAGACTGGGGCCGAGAGGAAAAATGGATCAGCCATGATGAAATGGTGGAGCAGACTTGATGAGCCAAATGGCCAAATTCAGCTCTTATGTTTTATGCTGAAGCATGTCATTGACAGCAGGTAATATAGGACAACCTAACATAATGGAGATTGTCATCCATAGCAGGTGATATAGGACAACCTAACATGATGGAGATTGTCATAGACAGCAGGTTGGTGGGACAACCTAACATGATGGAGGTTGTCACTGACAGCAGGTAATATAGGACAACCGAACATGATGGAGGTTGTCATCGACAGCAGGTTTGTGGGACAACCTAACATGATGGAGGTTGTCATCGACAGCAGGTGATATGGGACAACCTAACATGATGGAGGTTGTCATCGACAGCAGGTTTGTGGGACAACCTAACATGATGGAGGGTGTCATCGACAGCAGGTGATATGGGACAACCTAACATGATGGAGGTTGTCATCGACAGCAGGTTTGTGGGACAACCTAACATGATGGAGGTCATCATCAACAGCAGGTTTGTGGGACAACCTAACATGATGGAGGTTGTCATCGACAGCAGGTTTGTGGGACAACCTAACATGATGGAGGTTGTCATCGACAGCAGGTTCGTGGGACAACCTAACATGATGGAGGTTGTCATCGACAGCAGGTTTGTGGGACAACCTAACATGATGGAAGTCATCATCAACAGCAGGTTTGTGGGATAACCTAACATGATGGAGGTTGTCATCGACAGCAGGTGATAGGGGACAACCTAACATGATGGAGGTTGTCATCGACAGCAGGTGATAGGGGACAACCTAACATGATGGAGGTTGTCATCGACAGCAGGTGATAGGGGACAACCTAACATGATGGAGGTTGTCATCGACAGCAGGTGATAGGGGACAACCTAACATGATGGAGGTTGTCATCGACAGCAGGTGATAGGGGACAACCTAACATGATGGAAGTTGTCATCGACAGCAGGTTTGTGGGACAACCTAACATGATGGAGGTCATCATCAACAGCAGGTTTGTGGGACAACCTAACATGATGGAGGTTGTCATCGACAGCAGGTGATAGGGGACAACCTAACATGATGGAGGTTGTCATCGACAGCAGGTGATAGGGGACAACCTAACATGATGGAGGTTGTCATCGACAGCAGGTTTGTGGGACAACCTAAGAGAAGCTCTAAAACTAGGGGTTTGGATCTTGCTTTTAGTTGCATTGCAACACTAGTTAATGCATTCTCCATGTGAATATTAAGCAAAGGACTCCTTCCTCAGGTAAATCCACATTGACTAATCATTAAATGAAAGAGTAAAACAAGGGAATGATTATTTAAAATCTCAATGGATTTACAAGAAGTTCTAAAGTAGGGAAAATCCTACTGTTTCATTTCAAGGCCATACCTTGTATTGATTGAGTTGGTAAGAAAGGCAAATACAATGTTTTGAGAAGACTAGAATGGAAAAGCCAGGATTTAATGTTAAGGCTTTATAAGGCATTAATCAAACCACACAGTATATTGTAAGCACTTTTGGGCCACTTATTTAAGAAAGAATGTGCTGGCATCAGAGAGTTTCCGGAGCAGGCAGAGGAAATTTATGAGAATAGTCCTGGTAATAAAATGGCTAACATATGAGGAGCGTTTGATGGCTCTGAAGTTTTGAAGAATGTAACAGAATCTCTTTGAAACCTATCAAATATTGAAAGGCTTAGATAGAATGGATGTGGAGAAAGGATGTTTGCTATTGTGAGGAGTCTTGAACCAGAAGGCACAGCCTCTGAATACAAGAATGTCTCTTTAGAAAAGAAGTCAGGAGGAAATTCTTTGCCAGAGGGTGGTGAATCTATAAAGTTAATTACCAGAGGTGCTGTGGAGGCAAATTCATTGGGTATATTTAAAATGTTGGTTGATAGGTTCTTGATTAGTGAGGGTTTCAAAGGTTACAGGCAGAAAGCAGAATGGGGTTGAGAGGGATAATAAATCAGCCTTGATGGAATTGCGGAGCAGACTGAATGGGCTAAATGGCCTAATTTTGCTCCTACGTCTTATAGCCTTATAGTCTAATTCCCCTCTATACATTATATTCTTTGCTCATAATTTCTTTTTAAAGCAAAAGAAATGGATAGAAGCTTATCTCCAAACGAATAGCTTTCGAACAACTGCAGGTAATGTTACTTCACTTAAAAGAAATGTAATTGCTTCAGGAATGTTTTATATTTATTGAAATACTGAGTAGATACTATCAGAACATTAGTTGCCATTGTTAATCATGTGCAGGAATAATGATAAAACCGAGAACAAAATATGTGGAAAATCCCTATTCATTTCATTTATGAATAGTGAACCTCTGTGCTGCTGGAAAGTCATTCCAGGAGGCAGTCTATAATTGACATCATGCTGGTATTGTCAGCTTGCACTGACATGGTTTATCATAGTCAACTGACTTGTGACATCTGCTTTTTCACATTTAGAAGTAATGTTCCCTTGGGGAAGGAAGTTGACAATCTCCTTAGAACAGAGAAAACAAATTAATGCACAAGGTAATGCAGAAAGTTTGGTGAGAGGGTGTGGACTTTAACTGATGGAACAGAATCATTTTACCGATGGAGATTTAGGGATGAATATTAGGAGGCCAGCAGAAAGAACTTCTCTACTCTTCAAGATAATTTTTTTATGTCTAAAGAGAAGATGAGAAAGTGCTAACTCAATTGTAGAGGAGTTATGGCCTCCTCTACACCAGTGAGACCCGACATAGGTTGGACTCCACTTTGTTGAGCACCTTTGCTTTATTTGCCACAAAAGACAGGATCTTCTGGTGGTCACTCATTTCAATTCAACTTCCCATTCCCTCCTCTGCTGCCGTGATGAGGTCAAAATCAGGTTGGAGGAGCCAGACTACATATTCTGCCTCCAACCTGATGGCATGAGCATTAATTTCTCCAACATCTGGTAATGTCTTCTCCTTTCCTCCTTCTCCCTTTTTCCATTCCTCACCCTTTCTCTTCTCCTCACGTGGCCATCACCTCCCTCTCATGCCCCTCTTCCTTCCCCTTCTTCCATGGTCCACCTGCTGGTTCCTTTCTTCTTTCTTTCTCTTCCATGGTCCACTCTCCTCTCCTCTCAGATTCCTCTTTCTGCTATTTGCATTTTCCACCTGCCACCTCCCAGCTTCTCACTTCATTCCCCTTACCTCACCTACCCACCTTACCCCTCAGCTGGTCTTAGCTATCATCTGCCAGCTTGTACTCCATTCCTTACCCCCACTTCCTTATTCTGCCTTCTGCCCCCTTCCTTTTCAGTCCTGATGAAGGGTCTTGGCCTGGAATGTCATCTGTTTATTCCCTCCTTGGATGATGCCCGAGTTGCTGGGTTCCTCCAGCATTTTGTGTGTGTTCTTCACTTCCAACTGTGCTTTACTCCCTCAGTACAGTGAGGGATCACCTGATTTGTACGCAGTAGTTACAAGAGCAGATAAAGGGCTGCTGTTGACTCACCTGCTGACAGCTCAAAGCCTTCCCACCACGTGTAGGGCACAAGTCAGGAGTGTGATGGGATACGCCACTCGCCTGGATGAGTACGCTCTTACAATGCTCAGAAGTTCTCACGACACTAAGGCAAAGCAGTTCATTTGATAGCCATGTCAACTACCATCAAAATGTTCATTCATACCACACATCATCACTCGAGCACAGTGGCTGCAGTGTAAACCATGTGCAAAATGCGTTGCATTTACTTTGCTGCGTTACACTGACAACAGACGCCCGACCTGTGACCTCTGCCTCTGAAAAGGAACAGAGCAGCAGAACATGGGAACACCACCTCTTGCAGGCTCCCTTCCGTAACGGCCTACTGGTTGATAGGTTAATTGGTCTTTGTAAATTGTCCTGTGATTAGGCTAGGCTTAAATTTAGGGCTGCTGGACAACACGGATCAAAGGGTCGTAAGAAACATAGAAACATAGAAAATAGGTGCAGGAGTAGGCCATTCGGCCCTTCGAGCCTGCACCGCCATTTATTATGATCACGGCTGATCCTCCAACTCAGAACCCCGCCCCAGCCTTTCCTCCATACCCTCTGACCCCCGTAGCCACAAGGGCCATATCTAACTCCCTCTTAAATATAGCCAATGAACTGGCCTCAACTGTTTCCTGTGGCAGAGAATTCCACGGATTCACCACTCTCTGTATGAAGAAGTTTTTCCTAATCTCGGTCCTAAAAGGCTTCCCCTCTATCCTCAAACTGTGGCCCTTCGTTCTGGACTTCCCCAACATTGGGAACAATCTTCCTGCATCTAGCCTGTCCAATCTCTTTAGGATCTTATACATTTCAATCAGATCCCCCCTCAATCTTCTAAATTCCAACGAGTACAAGCCCAGTTCATCCAGTCTTTCTTCACATGAAAGTCCTGCCATCCCAGGAATCAATCTGGTGAACCTTCTTTGTACTCCCTCTATGGCAAGGATGTCTTTCCTCAGATTAGGGGACCAAAACTGCACACAATACTCCAGGTGTGGTCTCACCAAGGCCTTGTACAACTGCAGTAGTACCTCCCTGCTCCTGTACTCGAATCCTCTCGCTATAAATGCCAGCATACCATTCGCCTTTTTAAAGTAAGGGCCTATTCTGCGCTGTATCTCAATAAAAATAAAATGGCAAAAAGCAGGTTTCGAGGATTTGGATCAATGAGGGAGAAGGAACACTTTGAGGTTGCTGCAGGGCTCTTATTCAAAGTATAGTAAGAAATAAGAAAGGTATTTATATAAGATGTAGAAAACCACCACCAGAGCACCATCAAGAGAGTCCTGACCAACTATATCATCGTCTGGCATGGGAATTGCAAGGCATCTGACAACAAGACCCTGCAATGGATTGTGGGAAGTGCTGAGAGAATCATCGGAGTCTCTCTCCTCTCCATGCACAAGATACACCCGAAGCACAGCTTTCTGAGAGTCCTCAGCATTGTCAGTGACCCCCTCCCTTCCGTCCCAGAATATTTTTGTCCTCCTATCAGTAGGCAGAAGGGACCACAGTATATGAATAAGGACTGTTAAGCTGGGTAACAACTTCATCCCCCAGATTTCTGAACACCCTGTTACCACCCAGCACACATTATTTATTACAAGGTCAGTAGCAGTATACTGTTGTAAATTTAACTTTATGCTGTACCGTATATGCACTTCATGTCAATTTGTACATCTATGGAACTTTTTGTTATCTGTTAATATTATTTTATGTGCTGCAGGTGAAATATGTAGTGTGTTTTGCACCGTGGTCCCAGAGAAACATTGTGTGGTTTAGCTGTATATATGTGTATGGTTGAATGACAATAAACTTGAACTTGAAAAGATTAAAACACAGTGGAGAACTTTGGATGAAAGAATGCATCTCACATCCTTCTGCTCACCTGGGACTCCAATTTATGACAATTGATCTGGGGGCTCTCTGAGATTCTTGGCACCAATTGTGGTTCCAGTCCAAGAACTCCAATGAGCTTGTTCACTGCTCAAACTTGAGAAAACTCACACTTCTTTTCTAATGTACGCATCCCAGTCAGCTACAGCTCTAAAACTAATTATTTCTTAATGAAATCTACATGGTCAACTGAACCAGTCACACTCTTCTCCAAGAAAAACACAAGTGGTTTTGTCAGTTCGAATTCCTTACTGGCTCATGTCTACTTGCTTCCAGTCCTCAAGGACCCTATGAATCATGACCTTTTGATTTAATTATCTTCCTAATACACATACCTGCTTTTAATGAACACTGCCCTGATACCTCCATTTTAGTGAAAAGATCTGATTTTAAACCTTTCATTATGTCTGTCGGCAGCTGTCGGCTCTTGGATTGTATTCATTAGAGTATAGAAGAATGAGATGGGATCTCATAGAAACGTTTCGAATGTTGAAAGGGTTGGACAAAGTAGATGTGGAAAGGTTGTTTCCCTTGGTGGGTGAGTCCAGGACAAGAGGCCATAGTCTTAGAATTAGAGGGTACCCAGTTAAAACAGAGATGAGGAGAAATTTTTTTAGCCAGAGGGTCGTGGATTTGTGGAATTCGTTGCCACATATGGCTGTGGATCATTGAGGGTGTTTAAGGAGGAGATTGACAGGTATCTAATTAGTCAGGGTATCAAGGGATATGGGGAAAAAGCCGGAAATTGGAACCAGATGGGTGAATAGTTTAGCTCATGGGGGAGCTGCGGAGCAGACCCGATGGGCTGAATGGCCTACTTCTGCTCCTTCGTCTGGTGATCTTGTGATCTTTGATTACGTATGCCTCCAGTCATACATCATCCCGGTTTAGAAATATATTACTATTCCTTCACCATGGCTCGGTCTAAATCCTGGATCTTCATCCCCGACAATACTGTAGGAGTGCCTTACAGGTTCAGCAAGCCAGCTCACCACTCTGCATATGTTACAGAGACACAAACATGGCAATCCCTGCGATAACCACACATTTAAATTGATTCACTTTACTTATTTAATCGTACCGAGTATTTGATTCTTCAGACGAGATATAACTGGTTATTCAGTATTTTGGTGAAAGAAGATATCTGAAGAAAGGAAATGAAGACAGCAGTCCTCAGTTTACACTTCCACCCTCGTTCCAGCTGTCCTGGTTTCTAACACCACAGATTTTCTCTCTTTAATTATGATTTCATGGCAACGTCGTCTTCAGAGAAGTGCACTGTACTTCGATTATGGCAAATCCTTCCACTCATTATTTTATCTGAATTCTGAGATTTGCTCACCCATTGCTTATGCTGTTTCTCGAATGGATAAGATTTGACAGCATTCGCCTCCTTTTTATCTGATCTTTCAGTGCTGTTGACCCTCCCTGAATCTTTTACCTCCTGCTAAAGGCACTCCGCACTGTAGTGGATCGCCAGTGCTGAATACATGAACACAAATGAATGAGGAGAAGAAGAAGATGTCCTGAATCATTGAATGTCATACTTCATTGATCCCAGGGGAAATTGGTTTTCGTTACAGTTGCACCATAAATAATAAATAGTAATAGAACCATAAATAGTTAAATAGTAATATGTAAATTATGCCAGTAAATTATGAAATAAGTCCAGGACTAGCCTATTGGCTCAGGGTGTCTGACCCTCCAAGGGAGGAGCTGTAAAGTTTGATGGCCACAGGCAGGAATGACTTCCTATGACGCTCCGTGTTGCATCTCGGTGGAATGAGTCTCTGGCTGAATGTACTCCTGTGCCCACCCAGTACATTATGTAGTGGATGGGAGATATTGACCAAGATGGCACGCAATGGAGGTCGCAGCCTCCTGTATCACCACCTTAACAGTGTAATGAGAAGGGAGCATGTCCCAGATGGTGAGGATCCTTGATGATAGATGCTGCCTTCTTGAGGCATCACCTCCGGAAAATGTTGGAGAGAAAGTTGCTAGTGTATTTCCTGAGGTTATTCTCTCTAGTCTCTTTCAATTCATTCCCTGGAACTCACCTCTTTAGTTTTAGATTATCTGCCATAATTTACAGCTCTTTGTTAAGGAAAAACATGGTGCTACAGATGCTGGACTCTAAAGCGCAAAATAAACTGCTGGAAGAACATACTCAGTAAAGGAGAACCTGTAGCGGCAAAGGGTTGGTAAATGTTTTGGGCCAATACCTTGTATCAGAACTCAAAAATCAGTATTAAGTCTTGCTTGATCACACTCTCATGAGGAGTTTGATGATTTTTTATTCCGTTATCTTCTCCGGGGGATCGTGGTGGAGAGGCTTGTGAGTTCCCGAGATCCTGAAAGTGATACGATCTGGAGCTTAGCCATCTAGTACTTCACTCCTGGTGGGGTCATTCATGGTGGTAAGGTCAAGGGGGAGGTTCCAGGCAAAGAGCAATCCAACCAAGACCCCAACGATGGAGCTGGTAGCAGATAACAACACATCACAATGGCAGTGAAGTTTCCCCAGACATCTTGCGTTCCACGCCACTGGATCATGACCTGGATATGTCAAGGACCACATATCAGTTTCTCCACAGTAAATAAAGTCACACGTATGTGTTCTCTATTATGCAAATTCACCTTACATCCCGGAGACAACCCATTAGGAGAACAGCGTACATGACTCATGTGATCGTACTACTACTATTATTTCATTTAAAGTTGTTTATAAAAAGCAGTCCACTGCTTATTCCAGTATGCCAATCTTGGATCCTGATACTTTTGTGATCCAAAGTTTCTTCAGAAATCAAGAATGAGGCATAAAACTTATTGCTTTTGACCATTTTATTAAGGGCTACAAGAGTGGAAAATGAACCATAAAGAGGAGCCGAGAGAACAAAGTAAAGACCAAGGAAAAAGCAGTTGCGGTCATCTCATACTCAGACGAGTGTTAAAAAATTCCAGTGATAACAATTAACCTATAAAATGGTCAGGTGCAAGTGGCATGACACCTGCTACTGAAAACTAAGAAGGTTCTAGAAAAAAAAACAAAAGCATCTATAGTGTAATTGCTGGAAAATTCACTGAACAATTACATGTATATAGGTGAGCATATAAAAATACAAAGAATCATAGGAAATTTAAACTACAAGAAAAATGCAAGGAAAATCACAATTCTACACTCTTGTGCTTCAAACAATTGTCATACTATCTAGTTGAAACCAAAAACTAACTTTGTCAACACCTAGGAACCTTCTAAGCAAGAGGGACCCAATGAAAGGTCTCAGCCCGATTTGTCAACTATTCACTTCCCTCAGAAGATGCTGGCTGACCTGTTGGGTTCCTCCAGCATTTTGTATCTATTGTTCAAAACACAAGGTAGAGCCAGGTTTGCCTCTGGGAGAAATATCTCATCACTGTGTACAAACAAGCCATTACCTCACCACAATAAACATTCATGGACACGAGAACACTGGGAAATGAAAATAGTTAACTGCATTTTAGCAGCGTTCATGGATCACTAGTTAACATGTTGGTCCTGGGGTCCTTTGTCAAAGCTGGAATAGAAAGGCAAATGCAAGTACAGGAGACGAAAGGAAGTTATGTAAAACAAAGGAATTATCTCTGATAAGGTAAGACCAAATAGCTTAATGAGTGTACTTATTAGCACATTAAGCTTCTTTGCTCTTGACCCCATGGATGCTGCTTGACCTACTGAGCTCCTCCAGCAGATTCAGCATCTGCACTTGATTTCTCTAACAACAATTTTTCTCCCCTTCCACTTCTCTCTTTTCCCATTCCTCATTCTGGTTCCCCTCTCACCTCTTCTACTCTCCTTCGCATCATCTTCATCTAGTGACCATACTCCTTTTCTTTCTCCCACGGCCCACTCTCCTCTCCTATCGGATTCCTTCTTCTTTAGCCCTTCACATCTTCCGCCTCCCAGGTTCTTAATTCATCATCCCCACCCCACCCACCCACATGACCCCTCACCTAGTTTCACCTATCACCTGTCAGCTTATACTCCTTCCCCTCCTACTATAATCTTATTCTGGTATTTCCCACCCGCCCCAACTCAGTCGTGATGAAGGGTCTCAGACCAAATCATCAACTATTTATTCCCCCCTATAGATGCTGGCTGACCTGCTGAGGTTCTCCAGCACTCTGTGTGTGTTGCTGAAGATTTCCAACATCTGCAGAATCTCTTGAGTGCATCATCTACTCTCAGGTGCCTCCATGACGTTGCCTTGTCTGTGTAGCGGGTTGGAGATGTTTAGTCTGTGGCAAATGCCCAGCAAGCAAGGTAAAGCAAATAGAATTTAAAATGAGTTGGCCCAACATCATGACAGGCAGAATTGGCTTGTCCTGAAACAGACAAACAGAAATGATGAATGAAGTACAGCCTGGTATGGAAAGACCTTGAATGGAAAATCCTACAAAAGTAGTGGATATGGCCCAGTCCATCACAGGAAAATCCCTCCCCACCATTGAGAACATCTACATGGGGTGCTGTCGCAGGAAAGCTGCATCTATCATCAAGGACCCCCACAACTCAGGCCATGTTCTCTTCTTCCTGCTGCCATCAGCAAGAAGGTACAAGAGCCTTAAGACCCGCCACACAAGGTTCAGGAACAGGTATTCCCCCTCAACCATCAGCTTCTTGAACTAGTGGGGATAACTTTATTCAACTTCAGTCGGCCCATTTCTGAACCCTTCCCACAACATACGGACTCACCTTCAAGAACTCTTCATCTCATGCTCTCAAAATTTATTGCTTATTAATTATTATTATTACTATTAATTCTCTTTTTTCTTTTTGTATTTGCACAGTCTGTTGTCTTTGGCACACTGGTGCGGTCTTTCATTGATCCTATTATGGTTATGATATTTTTTAAATTATGCCCACAAGAAAATGAACATCAGGGTTGTATATGGTGGTATATATGTATTTTGTTAATAAATTTGCTTTGAACTTTGAACATACGAATTCTAGTAGAGTACAGAATGATTAAGTCCAAACATAGCATGAGGCCTCTGAGAGAAAGGTCAGACTTGGAGTAGGTTTGTGAATTAACATGACAGGTAACCAAATATTAAGGGTCACTGCAGTGAACTGATCACAGGTGCTCTGCAAAGATGTCACCAATCTGTGTTTGGTTTCTCCTTTTAGAGGATACCTCCAAGAGAACCGCAGCGTTGTTGGGGTTTGGAGCCTGCATGTTTCAATGACCCAGAGAGCTGTGTTGGGTGGAGTCAGGGCTTTATGATTTGGCTCTTGGTAGGATCACCCATACCAAAAAGGTCAAAGAGTAGAGGCCAGACTGAGAGTGGTCCACTGGTCCTCCAGGATTGGGGTTCAGCTCAGGGCTAACAATCCTGACTGGTAAACGAAATTGTTCTGGAAACAGTAATGAAGAGTCCTTCTACATCTGAGTGCGATGGTATTCCTGCTTCTCTATCAGGAACTTGTACGACTGACCGAGCTACTGACATGGTAAAGGGAGCCCTGAACACTGTCAGCGATGGAGGACCTTCATTGCTGACCAAAAAGCCAGTGGCGTAACGGGTGGTAGAGATGTAGCAGAGACCACCTTGTCAAAGTCATAGTAAAATTTATTATAAGACCATAAGATATGGGAGCAGAAGTAGGCCATTCGGCACATCAAGTTTGCTCCACCATTCAATCATGAGCTAATCTAATTCTTCCAGTCATCCCCACTCCCCTGCCTTCTCCCCATGTCCTTTGCTGTCCTGGCTAATCAAGAACCTATCTATCTCTGCCTTAAATGCACACAATGACTTGGCCTCCACAGCTGCTCGTGGCAACAAATTCCATAGATTTACCACCCTCTGACTACAGTAGTTTCTCTGCATCTCTGTTCTAAATGGACGTCCTTCAATCCTGAAGCCGTGCCCTCTTGTCCTAGAATCCCCTACCATGAGAAATAACTTTGCCATGTCTAATCTGTTCAGGCCTTTTAACATTCGGAATATTTCTATGAAATCCCCCCTCATTCTCCTAAACTCCAGGGAATACAGCCTAAGAGCTGCCAGACATTCCTCATATGGTAACCCTTTCATTCCCGGTATCATTCTCATGAATCTTCTCTGAACCCTCTTCAATGTCAGTATATCCTTTTTAAAATAAGGAACCCAAAACTGCACACAATACTCCAAGTGTGGTCTCACAAGTGCCTTATAGAGCCTCAACATTGTGTCACTGCTCTTATATTCTATACCTCCGGAAATGAATGCCAACGTTGCAATTGCCTTCTTCACCACTGACTCAACTTGGAGGTTAACCTTTAGGGTATCCTGCACAAAGGCTCCCAAGTCCCTTTGTATCTATGCATTTTGAATTCTATCCCCATCTAAATAATAGTCTGCCCATTTATTTCTACCGCCAAAGTGCATGACCATACACTTTCCAACATTGTATTTCATTTGCCACATCTTGGCCCATTCTCCTAAACTATCTAAGTCTCTCTGCAGGCTCTCTGTTTCCTCAACACACCCACTCCTCCACCTATCTTTGTATCATCGGCAAATTTAGCCACAAATCCATTAATCCCATTGTCCAAATCATTGACATACATTGTAAAAAGCTGTGGTCCCAACACCGAGCCCTGTGGAACTCCACTGGTAACTGGCAGTCAGCCAGAATAGGATCCCTTTCTTCCCACTCTCTGTTTTCTGCCGACCAGCCAATGCTCCACCCACGCTAGTAACTCCCCTGTAATTCCATGGGCTCTTACCTTGCAAAGCAGCCTCATGTGCGGCACCTTGTCAAAGGCCTTCTGATAATCCAAGTACACCACATCTACTGCCCTTTGTCTACCCTACTTGTAATTTCCTCAAAAAATTACAGTAGGTTAGTCAGGCAGGATTTTCCTTTCAGGAAAGATGTCTTGTCATGTGCCTCCAGGTACTCAGTAATCTCATCCCTAAAAATCGATTTCCACAACTTCCCAACCACTGATGTCAGACTAACAGGTCTATAGTTTCCTTTCTGCTGCTTCCCACCCTTCTTAAATAGTGGAGTAAGATTTGCAATTTTCCAGTCATCCAGTACAATGCCCGAATCTATCGATTCTTGAAAGATCATCGTTTATGCCTCTGCAATCTCTCCAGCTACTTCCGTTAGAAACTGAGGGTGCATTCCATCAGGTCCAGGAGACTTATCCACCCTCAGACCATTAAGCTTCCTGAGCACCTTCACAGTCGTAATTTTCACTGCACATACTTCACTTCCCTGACACTCTTGAATGTCCAGGTTACTGCAGATGTCTTCCACTGTGAAGACTGATGCAAAATCCACATGCAGTTACTCTGCCGTCTCTGCGTCTCTCATTACCATATCTCCAGCGTCATTTTCTATTGGTCCTATATCTGCACTAAACTCTCTTTTCCCCTTAATATACTTACAAAGCTTTTAGTATCTTCTTTGATATTAGTTGCCAGCTTCCTTTTATAATTCATCTTTTCCTTCCAAATGACATTCTTAGTTTTCATCTGCAAGTTTTTAAAAGCTTCCCAATCCTCTATCTTCCCACTAGCTTTGGCTTCTTGTATGCCCTCTCTTTTGCTTTTACTTTGGCTCTGACTTTACTTGTCAGCTATAGTTGTGTTCTTCTTCCATTCAAAAATTTCTTCTTATTTGAACTATATCTGTCTTGCACTTCCCTCATTTTTCACAGAAACTCCAGCCATTGCTACTCTGCTGTTCTTCCTGCTAGGGTCCCTTTCCAGTCAACTTTGGCCAGTTCCCCTCTCACACCATTGTAATTTCCTTTTTCCACTGAAATACTGACATAATGGAATTTAGTTTCTCCTTTTCAAATTCCAAAGTGAACTTGATCATATTGTGATCACTGTTCCCTAAGGTTCCTTAACCTTAAACTCCCTTATCACCTCCGGATCATTGTACAACAATCAATCCAGCACAGCTGATCCCCTAGTGGGCATACCAACAAGCTTTTCTAAAAAGTCCATCCTTTAGACATTCTACAAATTCTCTCTCTTGAGGTCCTGCACTGGCCTGGTCTTCCCAATCCACTTTCATGTTAAAATTCCCAGCAACTATCATGACGTTGTCCTTCTGACATGCCTTTTCTATCTCCTGCTGTAATTTGTAATCCACATCCCAGCTGCTGTTTGGAGGCCTGTATACAATTGCCATTAGGGTCCTTTTACCCTTGCCATTTTCTAACTCAACACATAGAAACTCTACACCTTCCAATCCTATGTCATTCCTTCCTAATGATTTAATATTATTTCTTATACACAGGGCCACTCCACCCCCCTTTGCCTCCTAACCTATCTTTCCAATACACTGTATAGTCTTGGACATTCAGGTCCCAATGGCAGCCATCCTTTAGCCAAGTTTCAGAGAAGGTCATACTTGCCAATCTGTACCTGAAATTCAAGATCATCCATTTTATTTCTTATGCTGCATGTATTCAAATATAACACTTTCAGTCCAGTATTTATTGCTTTCTGTTTTAACTGCAGCACACCTCTATTACCCTGTAAATCATCCCACTGGCTGTGATTATACCTCATCTCCTGCCTGTCCTTTCTATCTCCTCTGTTGCACACTATCTTTGATTTATTTCTGTGTTCCCGTTCCTCAGCCCTATCACTCCAGTTCCCATCCCACTGCCAAATTAGTTTAAACCCTCCCTAACAGCTCTATTAAACCTGTCTGCTAGGATTTTAGACCCCTTTGGGTTCAGGTGTGACCTATCCTTTTTGTACAGGTCATACCTCCCCCAGAAGAGACTCCAATGATCCAGGAACCCAGAGCCCTGCCCCCTACACCAGTCTCTCAGCCACATATTAATATGCCTGATCATGCTATTTTTGTGGTCGTTAGCATTCTTGGCACAGGCAACAACCCTGAGATTACTACCCCGGAGGTCCTGCTTTTCAGCTTCCTACTCAACTCCCTGAATTCTCTCTTCAAGACCTCCTTCCTTTTTCTACCAATGTCATTGGTACCAACTGGCTGTTCACCCTCTCCCTTCAAAATACTCTGCACCCGATCCGAGACATCCTGTACTGTAGCACGTGGAAGGCAACACACCATGCGGGTATCTCTTTCAGGCTGACAGAACCTCCTGTCCCCCTCACTATGGAATCCCCTATGACTACCGCATTCCTCATCTTCTTCCCTCCCTTCTGCACCATGGAACCAGGCTCAGTGCCAGAGACCTGATTGCTTGGTTGTCCTCCGTCAGGTCATCCCCTTCAACAACATCCAAAACAAAATGGCGATCACTGCAGGGGATGGCCTCAGGGGTGCTTGCTGCTCTCTGAGCTCATCCCTTCCCTTCCCTGACAGTCACCCACTTAACTAACTCCTGCAGCCTCGGGGTGACTAACTCCCTGTAGCTCCTATCTACCTCCTGCTCACTTTCCCTAATAAGTTGTAGATCATCAAGCCGCAGCTCCAGATCCCTAACACAGTCTCTCAGGAGTTGCATCTTGGTGCACCTGGCACGGATGTGGCCATCTGGGAGACTGGAAGATTCCCAGGACTCCCACATCTGACACCCAGAGCAAAGGACTAACCCTACAGACATGCTCTCTATTCCTCAAAAATGTAAGGGAAAAAACAAAGTCCACTTACCTCGCCGAAGCCCACTGAGCCAAAGCCCACTCTGACTCAGCCCACTCCATCGATGATCACTCCGCTAGGCAGGGTTTTCCATTTATGCCTGACCTTCCCTATTCTCCCACACATGATTGGTGCTCCGGTTATAGCTGAGTTCCCGTGAAGCTTTCCCCTTTTAAACCACTCCTGGACCTGTGTGCTGCCTCCTCTCTCGCAGCTCTCCAACTCACAATTGGTGCTCCGGTTATCAAAGTATGTATACTGTATGAAACCATACATTACCTTGAGATTCATTTTCTTACAGGAAAATAAAGAAATACAATAGAATTTATGAAAATCTGTATATAAAGAAGACTGACAAAAAAACTAATGTGCAAAAGAAGTTAATTTGTGCAAAGAGTAAGAAATATTGAGAACATGAGCTGTAGAGTTTTGAAAATAGGTCTACAGGTTGTGAAATCAGCTCAGAGTTGAGGTGAGTGAAGTTATCCACACTGGTTCAGGGCCCTGGTGGTTGTTGAGTAAGAACTGTTTCTGTTCCTGGTGGTGTGCGGCCTAAGGCTTCTGTACCTCCTGCCTGATGGTAGCAGTGACAAGAGAGCTTGGATGGTGAGCATCCTTGATGATGGATGCAGCTTTCCTGTGGTAGGGGAGGGGTTTGCCTGCGATGGACTGGAATGTATCCACCACTTTGTGTAGCTTTTTCCAAAAACAGAAAAGTTTATGTTGTGAACACAGAATACAGTAACATCCATCAAAGTTGCTGGTGAACGCAGCAGGCCAAGCAGCATCTATAGGAAGAGGCGCAGTCGACGTTTCAGGCCGAGATCCTTCGTCAGGACTAACTGAAGGAAGAGTGAGTAAGGGATTTGAAAGCTGGAGGGGGAGGGAGAGATGCAAAATGATAGGAGAAGACAGGAGGGGGAGGGATAGAGCCGAGAGCTGGACAGGTGATAGGCAAAAGGGGATACGAGAGGATCATGGGACAGGAGGTCCGGGAAGAAAGACAAGGGGGGGGGGTGACCCAGAGGATGGACAAGAGGTATATTCAGAGGGACAGAGGGAGAAAAAGGAGAGTGAGAGAAAGAATGTGTGCATAAAAATGAGTAACAGATGGGGTACGAGGGGGAGGTGGGGCCTTAGTGGAAGTTAGAGAAGTCAATGTTCATGCCATCAGGTTGGAGGCTACCCAGACGGAATATAAGGTGTTGTTCCTCCAACCTGAGTGTGGCTTCATCTTTACAGTAGAGGAGGCCGTGTCCAACCTGAGTGTGGCTTCATCTTTACAGTAGAGGAGGCCGTGGATAGACATGTCAGAATGGGAATGGGATGTGGAATTAAAATGTGTGGCCACTGGGAGATCCTGCTTTCTCTGGCGGACAGAGCGTAGATGTTCAGCAAAGCGGTCTCCCAGTCTGCGTCGGGTCTCACCAATATATAAATGGCCACATCGGGAGCACCAGACGCAGTATATCAGAATACAGTACTCCAGATTGGAAGAAGTGTAAATGTTTCACCTGAAAAAAAAACTATATGAGTTGTTTTTTTTTAAAAAAAGTTATAGTTTGATACAACATCAATGGTTTCCATAGCCCAGAGTTAAGCAACTGAACTTATGAGGAAAGTTTCACCTACAATGTTGGAAAACCTCTCGTAGGTCTCCACTGCGTGATCAATCAAATTATTAAAAACCTGATCACCGAGTCATAGAAGTCCACAGCAGTGAACAATATCTTTCGGTCCACTGTGTCTGTACTAGTCTATCCAATTAATCCTTCAGTGTTGTTCGAAAGTGCAACACTCTAGCTTTCTCCCCTTGTTGAAGCCGCAACTGAATTCTTATTTATCAGTTACAAGTGAATCTGCTCCTGTCACCCTTTCATCCAATGTGCTTCTGATCATATCTTGCTATGTAAAAAATTACATTCCCTTTATCTCACCCATGGCTCCTATGCCAATTATCCTATTAATGTGTCCTCAGAAACAATTTCTCCTTGCATACATAAAAGCCTTCATGATTTTTAAATGTCTTCAGATGCTATGGTGATCACCTTCCAGAATTCTTGGAACGTTACCTGTAGATTAGCAGGGAGAAAATATGACCCCACTGTGTGAGAAAGGACAGAGACAGAAAACAGGAGACTACCAACGTGCTTTGACCTAACTTTCAGAAGTAGCGAAAAAGTTAAAATTTACGATGACAAGTATAGCAACGGAACATTTTGAAAAGAATACCAGGATTAAGCAGAGTCAGCATGGATCTACAAAAAGAAAATTGCATTTGACTAATCCACTGGAGTACTTTGAGGAGGTGACAGTGGAAAAGATAAGAAGGAAATTGTGGAATTTCAAAAGGCTTTCGAAAAGTTCTTGCAAGAACGTTAAAGGCTAATATATCAACATGGTATAAAAATTAGTATTCGGAGAGAAAGCAGATTTGTTCTGGAATGTGATGATTCCCCTCTCCAAATTCTCTAATTAAACTGCCCTTCTGCCTTATGAATATAAATGAGAAATGTTTATTTACGTCTTCACCTAAATATCTCCACACACAGATTGCCGCTTTGGTCCCGAACGAGCTCTAGTCCTCCTCTCGTTGTAATCCTGATGCGGCATTTTGACCTAAAACATCAACATCAACATTTTCTTTACCCCAAAATACTGCTTAATCTAACAGGGGTATAATTTTAAGGTAATTGGAGGAAAGTATATGAGGAGATGTCAGGGATACTTTTTAACACAGAGAGTGGTGAGTGCTTGGAATGCCCTGCCAGTGGTGAAGATAGAGGCATATACGTTAGGAGAACTTAAAAATCCTTAGATGATAGAAAAATGGAGTGCTTTGTAGGAAGGAAGGGTTAGGTTGATCTTAGAATAAATTAAAAGGTCACCACAACAACAAAGGCCAAAAGGCCTGAATTGTACTGTAATGTTTTATGTTATTTCCTGGTTAGTCTTTTATGCTTAATTACTTATAGAACAACAGTACTAACACCACTCTATGAGCAATGGTCAGTAAGTATCAAATTCAGGAAGCAGAGAAGAAATTAGTCCCAAAGTCCCCAAGTCCAGCTGGTAAAACATTGGCACCAATCCTTGTTGCTGGTAACCAGACACTGGGATGTGAGGTTTGGAGAACCTCATGCTACGGTGCTCCTAAACAATCCAGAGCTCTTTAACTAATAAGGAAGGAATGCTGAAGGATTCCTTTTGTTTATCAATTCACCTTAATAATGGGGAAATATTGAGACCATGTGTCTAGTGCAAACAAAATTAGATCAGCACATGCAAAAATCAAAGGAGACAGAAGAAACTACTGGCCAATTAGCTTAATAGTTTTCATGGGGAAATAATAGATTCTATTACTAAAGGCACTGAGAAGAAAATTTGAGGATAATCAGATAAAATCCTCGTGGCTTTGTTAAAAGGAGATCAAATTTGACCAATTTACTAGAACTCCTTCAAAAGGTTCAGTTCCCAACTTGGCGTCCACAGACCCCTCAGTTAATGGCAGGGGTCCATGGCATTTCCAGCCAGTGGTGTAATGAATATCAGCACCGGACTTCGAGGCGAGTGGTCCTGGGTTCAAACCTGGCCAGCTCCTTGCATGCTTTCCATCCTTGCTGGGTTCAGCAATGAGCTGGCAACTCGGCCTCGTAAAAAAACAGACAAATGCTAAAGAAACATCGAGGTTGCCACCCAACGTGCCACAAGGCACATAAAAGAACAACAACAACAACCATGGCATTAGAAAGGTTAGGAAAACCTAGACTCAGATCATCAGAGCTCTTACAATATTAGAGATTGTTGAGGGAAGTAGCAGCTCTAAGTGTAGGAAGTAACATATTGGCATGGATGGAAGATTGACTGGATAACAATGAACAGAGGGAAGGCCAAAATGATCATGTTCCAGATGCTGAGATGTAATAAGGAATTGGTGCTTGGCTCCAACAATAAACTTATCAGAGAGCATTCGTTATTCGGAGTCGGTGGTAGGTGGTAAAGAAGGCAAATGCAATGTTAGCATTCATTCCAAGAGGACTAGAATATAGGAGCAAGGATGTAATCTGAAGCTTTAGATGGCATTGGTCAGTCCATACTTGGAGGGTTGTGAACAGTTTTGGGACCATTATCTAAGAAAAAATATGCGGGCATTGGAGAGGGTCCAGAGGATGTTCACGAGAATGATTCCAGAAATGAAAGCATTAATGTATGAGGAGCGATTGATAGCTTTGGATCTGTACTCGCTGCAGTTTAGAAGAATGAAAGGGGATCTCATTGAAATCTACTGAATATTGTAAGGCCTAGAAAAGAGGATATGGGAAGGCTGTTTCCTATAGTGGTGGAGTTTAGGACCAGAGGGCACAACCTCAAAATATAAGGATGGCCCTTCAGAACAGAGATGAGGAGGAATTTCATTAGCCAGAGGGTGGTGAATCTGTGGAATTCACTGCCACAGACAGCTAAAGTCCAGCAAATGGAGTATAATATAGGTAAAGGTGAGACTGGCAGGAGGAAAATAAAAGAAGCATAGTATCTGAATACTGAGAGATTATGGGCTTTGAAATGCATGATAGAGGAGAGACTAATAATCAGGTACAGCAAGTAATAAGGAAAGCTAATAGAATGTGATTGTTTATTAGCAGGGGAATTATATTTAAAAGTAGGAAATTTATGCTTCAGTTATATAAGGTGTTTGTGAGACTTGTTCAGGAGTACTGTGTATTGCAGAGCATTGATCTCTTTAGGGAGATCTTTTAGGATGGGCGTTAATAACTTGGAAACAGATCAAAGAAGGTCAGAGATTATTACTTGGAATGGATGGGTTACCTTATGAGGACAAATTGGATACACTAGGCTTCTACGTGGTGAAGTTTATGAAAGTAAGATAGGACTCGATTAAAACTTATAAAGCTGTTAGAGTCATGATGATAAATGCCATCTATAAATTTGCTAATGATACAACCATTGTTGGCAGATTCTCAGAGGGAGATGAACGAGCATACAGGAGTGAGATATACCAGCTAATTGAGTGGTGTCGCAGCAGCAACCTTGCACTCCGTGTCAGTAAGACCAAAGAGCTAATTGTGGACTTCAGAAAGGGTAGGATGAGGGAACATGAACCTATCCTCATAGACAGATCAGAAGTGGAGAGAGTGAGCAATTTCAAGTTCCTGGGTTTCAAGATCTCTGAGGATCTAACCTGATCCCAACATATCGAGGTAGATATAAAGAAGGCAAGACAGTGGCTATATTTCATTAGAAGCTTGAGGAGATTTGGTTTATCACCTACGACACTTGAAAACTTCTGCAGATGTACCATGGAGAGCATTCTGACAGGCTGCATCACCATCTGATATGGAGGTTGGGGGTGGTGGGGCTACTGCACAGGATCAAAAGAAGATACAGATAGTTGTAACACACATCAAAGTTGCTGGTGAACGCAGCAGGCCAAGCAGCATCCATAGGAAGAGGCGCAGTCGACGTTTCAGGCCGAGACCCTTCGTCAGGACTAACTGAAGGAAGAGTGAGTAAGGGATTTGAAAGCTGGAGGGGGAGGGGGAGATGCAAAATGATAGGAGAAGACAGGAGGGGGAGGGATAGAGCCGAGAGCTGGACAGGTGATAGGCAAAAGGGGATACGAGAGGATCATGGGACAGGAGGCCTAGGGAGAAAGACGGGGGGGGGGTGACCCAGAGGATGGGCAAGAGGTATATTCAGAGGGACAGAGGGAGAAAAAGGAGAGTGAGAGAAAGAATGTGTGCATAAAAAGGAGTAACAGCTGGGGTACGAGGGGGAGGTGGGGCCTAGCGGAAGTTAGAGAAGTCAATGTTCATGCCATCAGGTTGGAGGCTACCCAGACGGAATATAAGGTGTTGTTCCTCCAACCTGAGTGTGGCTTCATCTCTACAGTAGAGGAGGCCGTGGATAGACATGTCAGAATGGGAATGGGATGTGGAATTAAAATGTGTGGCCACTGGGAGATCCTGCTTTCTCTGGCGGACAGAGCGTAGATGTTCAGCAAAGCGGTCTCCCAGTCTGCGTCGGGTCTCACCAATATATAAAAGGCCACATCGGAAGCACCGGACGCAGTATATCACCCCAGTCGACTCACAGGTGAAATGATGCCTCACCTGGAAGGACTGTTTGGGGCCCTGAATGGTGGTAAGGGAGGAAGTGTAAGGGCATGTGTAGCACTTGTAAGCGGAACAAGTGGCCTTTTATATATTGGTGAGACCCGACGCAGACTGGGAGACCGCTTTGCTGAACATCTACGCTCTGTCCGCCAGAGAAAGTCATTTTGCATCTCCCCCTCCCCCTCCAGCTTTCAAATCCCTTACTCACTCTTCCTTCAGTTAGTCCTGACGAAGGGTCTCGGCCTGAAACGTCGACTGCGCCTCTTCCTATGGATGCTGCTTGGCCTGCTGCGTTCACCAGCAACTTTGATGTGTGTTGCTTGAATTTCCAGCATCTGCAGAATTCCTGTTGTTTACAGATAGTTGTAAAATTAGTTAGCTCCATCTTAGGTACTAGCGCCATAGTATCCAAGGCATCTTCAAGGAGCAATGCCTCAGAAAGGTGGCGTCCATCATTAAGGACTCCCAACACCCAAGACATGCCCTCTTCTCATTGCTACCATCAGGAAGGATGTGCCGACGCCTGAAGGCACACACACAGTGATTCAGAAACAGTTTCTTCCCCTCTACCATACGATTCCTAAATGGACATTGAACCCATGAACACACCTCACTTTTATTATTTTGTTTTAGCACTATTTTTAATTTAAGTATTTAATATATATATGTACTTACTGTAATTGATTTACAAATTATTTTCTATGTTATCATGTATTGCATTGTACTGCTGCTGCTGTTAATAAATTTCACAACATATGCCTCTGATATTAAACCTGATTCTGATTCTGATATGGTGCATGTGGAGAGATTGTCTCCTCTTGTGTGAGAACCTAGAACTAAGGTCACTGTTGAAATTTATTTCTACAGAGATTAAGTGACATTCTTTCTCTCAGAACACTGACAGTCTTAGGAGGTCTCTCATTCAAAGGGCAGTGGAAGCAGAATAGTTGAATATTGTTAAGGGAGGAGTAGAGAGATTATGGATAAAGAAAAAGGTTACTGAAGATAGGCAGGAAGGCAGGAATGCAGAATTGGAGTTATGATCATCTCTACTATTTTATTAAATGAAGAAGCAGGCTTTAGAATCAGAATCAAGTTTATTATCAGAGACTATGTTGAGAAATTGGTTGTTTTGCAACAGCAATACAGAGCAATATTTAAAATGTAACATACCATCGATCAAATATATATTGAATGAAATATACTATATATATGTATATATATATATATATATAGATAGATAGATAAATAGATATTTACTGAATATATATTATAAAAACAGAGAAAAAGTAGTAATGATGAAATAGCTCAACTGCTGTTTGAATATTGAATAGTGATCTACTTTTGGTGCTTTATTTTATTAGGCATGTCGTTATGGCCATGTTCAACACGTAGAACATCTGCTTTTCTATGGGGCTGATATGGAAGCACAGAACGCCTCAGGCAATACAGCACTTCACGTCTGCGCCCTTTACAATCAGGTGGGAATCAGACACTTACAGTTCTGTAGGACTCGTAATGGTTTTGAACATTGCAGTTCACGTATTACACGACCAGCGACCCGGGTTCAATTATATCGCTGTCTGTAAGGAGTTTGTATGTCTTCCCCTGACCATGTGGATTTCCTCCAGGTTCTCCGGTTTCCTCCCACAGTTCAAAGATGTATGGGTTAGTAAGTTAATTGGTCAGATGGGTGCAACTGGCCAATGTGGGCTCGTTGGGCTGGAGAAAACTGTACTTCTAAATTATAAATAAATAAATATCAGGAGTGCTAGAAGCAATTGTAAAAAAAAGCACAAGTATGTATTACAGTCTATGATATATGTTAACTGTTTCAAATTGACTGTTGGTGGGTTTCGTGTTTGCACATTTGTTTCTCGGGAGGTTAGATTCTCCCTTAACACCCAGGGGAGTATTAAGTTCATGCTGGTACGACTAGCAGTCATTTGCAAGCTCAGTGTCTGCACCATCAGCTCACCAGTCTAATTCCACTGGAGAACATGCGATGCAGAATTTTAATTGTCCAGAGTCATTTGAAGATTTGGCTTTTCTCTTGTAGTGATGAATGCTTTGATCCAGCACTCTTTGATACTTGCAGATGATTCCCTTTGGTATCTATCCCCACGTCATTCCCTTTCCAGCAAAATTTTTGTTTCATCAAAGTATGATTCATTGATTGTCCATAATTTCCGACGATGTCAGTGAACCCCGTGCGGGAGAGTTTTTTAAAGTAGAAAAGCCATTATACTGGGGCAGTTCCACTCTCCTGACTTCTGAAGTCTGGGTACAGTGATACAAGTAGTTGTCCCAACTGGGGTCCTTCTCAGTTGCAGTGGATGGTCATGACTTATTTTGTACCTTGTCATACCACTTGCTCTCCATGAAGTGTTGCAGAGCTGCCTTCCTGGCTGTTGGATCTTACTGTTGATCCCATCCATCCAGTCCACCAGAGCTGATACAAAGTATATTGCCTTTGTATTTTACTATTAACTGATAAAATGCCAGAGGGGGTTCGATATTTATTTTTGCTCAGCAGTACAACACATTGCAGCTCCATGTTGAACATCCCTTCTGAAACTGGATCATTGAAGGTGAATAGGGCATCTCAGAAACAGTGTACAGTGCATGGTCGCTGTTCAGTATTAGTCAGTTTCACTTTTGAGCAATCTTAGGCAAACAACAGAAGTGATTGTTCACTAAATGGTAGCTGCTGGTCCTGCGGGTGAGCATTGGGAATGGGATGATCGCAAATCATGAGGGGCTTTCAGTAAAATTTCACAGAATTTTAAACACTTGGTTTAATGGCAGAGTTCAAAGTAAATTTATTATCATAGTACGCATATATCACCATATAACTACCCTGAGATTCATTTTCTTACAGCATAGAAATAGCCCTTTGGGCCCATCTAGTCCAATTAAACCACCTACTCCTATTGACCTACACCTGGGCATTCACAGTAGAACAAAGAAAAAAAACAACAGAATCGATGCAAAACTACACACGAAGATTTATAAGCAACCAATGTGCAAAAAAAAAGAGACAATCTGTGCAAATACAATAATAACAAATAAATAAATAGTTAGATAAATAGATAATCTTGGGCTGGCACTCTTCGTCAGGACTGGAAAGAAAGGGAGAAGAAGCCAGATTAAGAAGGTGGGTGGAGGAGGGAATGGAGTATAAACTGGCAGGTAAGGTGTGAAATGAGCTGAGTGGTTGAGGGAGGGGGATGAATGGGAGGTGATAGGTTGAAAAAATAAAGGGCTGAAGAACAAGGAATCTGGTGAGAGAGGAGAGTGGACAATGAGAGAAGGGGAAGGAAGAGAGGCACCAGAGCAGGGAGATGGGCAGGAGGAGGAGGAGGAGGCGGAGAAGCAGTAAAGGGGGGAGTCAGAATGGAGAATGGAAAACAGGAGAAGAGGGAGAGGGGAGAATTTACCAGAAGTTAGAGGAATCAATGCCATGCCATCAGGTTGGGAGGTACTCAGATGGAGTATGAGATGTTGCTCCATCAACCTGAGAATGGCCTTATTGTGGCCATAGAGGAGGCCATGGATTGACATGTTGGAATGAGAATGGGCAGTTGAATTGAAATGGGTGATCACTGGGAAATCCTACTTGCTGCAGACGGAATAATATGTCTCATTGAAGTGGTCCCCCAATTTGCGTTGGGTCTCACTGATGTAGAGGAGGCCACACTAGGAGCACCGAATTCACTAGGATGTTGCTTGACAACATGAAGTACAGAACCAAAGAATGAATTGCATAACCAAGTCAAATGTTTCCTGTGTGGATGAAGTACTGCTGACAGAGGATCATTACCTTGTTGTAGTGAAGAGGCTTGCGAATTAGTAAGATCCTGAGAGGGATGCTGTCTAGACATCCAGCGCTTAGCTCTTGGCAGGGTCACTCATGGCAGTAAGGTCAAATGGAAAGTTCCAGACAATAAGCAACCCAACCAAGTCCTCAATGGTGGAGCTGGCAGAAGATAATGACACATCATAATGGCAGTACCACTGGTTCCTGACCCCGATCTGTCAAGGACTATGTGGTGGCTGCCCATGCATCAGCCTCTCCACATCAAACAAAGTCACACGCAGGCATTCTCCATTAAGGGAATCCGCACTAACATCCCCAATTATGTGAATCCCGGATCAGCCCCTATAGCCTCCCGATGACCCACGAATAGACAACCCCAGAGGAAAACGTCATATTTGACTCAAGTGATTGCACTACTGCAGATGACAGTGATGTGTGAAATCTGTGAATTTATAGGATAGTGTTAGTGAATATTTTTTTCCGGTATTGCTAGAATATCATAACTCTTGTTTGTATCCACATATTCATCGTGTCTGTCTTTGAGGAGATACAAGAAGACCTCGCAATCTTATTTCCTCCACTGTAGAAATGGTTGCATTGCCACAGAACAGCATGAACAGTTATAGGACAGTTTCAGTCAGTTCCCATTAGGGTAAGCTGCTTAGACTATTTAAAGAATTGACTGATGCTACTCTAAACCAAAAAAAAATCTGTCAGAACTGTAGCTGCCTCTAGGAATAAAGATTGGAAATAACATCTCCACCTCGCTGACATTAACACTGGTGCTCCACAAGGATGTGTGCTTAGCCCACTGCTCTACTCTCTCTACACCCATGACTGTGTGGTTAGGAGTAGCTCAAACAGCATCTGTAAGTTTGCTGATGATACTACCATTGTTGACAGAATTTCAGAAGGTAACAAAAGGGCTTACAGGAGAGAGATATACCAGCTAGTTGAGTGGTGTTACAGCAACAACCTTGCATTCAGCATTAGCAAGACCAAAGAGCTGATTGTGGACGTCAGGAAGGGAAAGACGAAGGAACACAAATGAATCCTCATAGTGGAATCAGAAGTGGAGAGAGTGAGCAGGTTCAAGTTCCTGGGTGTCAATATCTCCGAAGATCTAACCTGGGTGCGACATATTGATGCAGCTATAAAGAAGGCAAAGCAGCAGCTATTTTTCTTTAGGAATTTGAGGAGAATTGGGTTGTCAACTAAAACACTTGAAAACTTTGACAAATATACCATGGAGACCATTCTGACTGACTGCATCACCGTCTGGTGTGTTGGGGGTGGGGTTACTGCATAAGATCAAAATAAGTTGCAGAAATTTATCAAATTAGTCAGCTTTGTCATGGGTACCAGCCTCCGTAGTATGCAAGACATCTTCAAGGAGCAGTGCTTTAGGATGGCGGCATCCATCACTAAGGATCCCCACCACCCAGACATGGGCTCTTCACACTATTACCATTGGGAAGGAGGTACAGAGCCTGAAGGCACACACTCGGCGATTCAGGAACAATTTCTTCCCCTCTGCCATCCGATTCCTAAATGGACATTGAACCCATAAACACTGCCTCACTATTTTTTTATTTCTGTCACTTGCGCTACTTAACTTAACTATTTAACAGACAATATATATACTTAATGTTACTCAATTTTTTCTCTATATTTATTTATCATGTATTTCATTCTACTGCTGCTATTAAGTTAATAAATATCATGACATATACCAGTGATATTAGATCTGATTCTGATATTTCCAGTAAATGCTCAGGAACATTGGTGGCTTTGCACTTACAATTTTCCAGACTTTTGGATGTTATACTATAATTCATTTTTAATGTTTTACATAGTATTATAAATACACTTTCCAGTGGATTGAGTGGGTTCAAAGAGAACACAGGGAATGGGACCTTGGTTGGTGAAAAGGAATAAGGGAATTGGTGGGCCTAGTGAGTCAAAAGGGGTCATGGAAATTGAGGCCGGGTGAGTGGAAGGTCATGCTGGAATTGGGGCCCTGGAGAAATACAGGGAGAATGGAAACTATGGCCTGGCATCAGAGCCAGTGTGGGAATCGGGACCAGGGAATGGAAGATAATGCAGGAACTAGGGCCTTGTGGAAAGGCAGGGAGATTCACAACTGTCCTGGCATCAGAGAGTTCGGGAATAAGGGCCCAGGTGAGCGGAGGATAGTGTGGAAAGTGTGGCCTAGCATCACAGAGAGTGTGGGAACTGAGGCCCTGTGATTGAAACAGGGCCCTGGAGAAAGGCAGAGAGAGAGAGTGGCAACTATGGCCTGGCGTCAGTGGGTTTGTGGGAATTGGAGCCCAGGTGCTTGGAATGTAGCCCGGGATCTGTGGCCCAGCGAGGGAACTGGAGCCATGGAGAAAGACAGGGAGTGTGTACCAGGATCTGCAAAGGGAAGGGAGCAAGGGAAAGGGAGAGCAGGATCCTGGTGAGTGGAAAAAGGGACGTCGAACATTACTTGGTGAACCAGATGCTGAATTATTGGAATTTCTGAATGATTGGATAAGACCATAAGACATAGGAACAGAATTAGGCCACTCAACTCATTTAGTCTGCTCTGCTATTTGATCATGGCTTTATTTTCCTCTCAATCCCATTCTTTTACCCTTGATGCCCTTACTAATTAACCATCTATCAACCTCCGCTTAAAATATACCCTATCACTTGTCCTCCACAGCTGTCTGTGGCAATGAATTTCACAGATTCACCACCCTCCGGTAAAATAAATTCCTCCTCATCTTGTTATAAAGGGAGGTCCTTCTATACTGAGGCTATGCCTTCTGGTCCTAGACTCACCCACTATAGGAAACTTCTGGGGTCAACAGAACCCTCAGTTAATGGCATATAAGAGGTTGGGAACCTCTGATCTTTCAATATTTGGTAGATTTCAGTGAGATAGCCCTCATTCTTCTCAACTCCAGTGAGCACAGGCCCAGAGACATCAAACACTCCTCACATGTGACTCCTTTCATTCCCGGGATCATTCTCGTAAACCACCTCTGGATGCTGTCCAATGCCAGAACATCCTTTCTTAGACATGGGGCCCAAAAGTGCTCAAAATACTCCACAACACTCCCGATTATTGGAGTTTTGCCGTAAATAGACTTAAAAGCAGTACATAAAGGAAATGCAAGGCAGGTCAGACTGCAGCTGTGGTGAAAGGGAAATTGAGTTACCATTTCAGGTTGATAGCTTTTCATTTGGTGAAATGTTAACCCTTTCCTTTGTCACTTCAGATGCCTCCTGAGCTGCTGAGCATTTTTAACGTACTCAGCTGTTGTTTGCATTTCAGGCCTCTAGCTTGGAATCAAGCCAGACGTGGCTGGTGGGTGGCCAGCAGGCCAGAGATTTGCTGGCTGTCAGATTCAGCTCTTATCAGATGTCCAATGTGTTCAGCCAGACATGGGTTCAACTTCACACCCCTCTCCTGGACTAGCCATTGAACCCTTTGGCACAGGATCAAGGAGCTGAAGGAAAGAGTTGGATGGTCTCTTGTAATGGCTCCAACCCCACGGGTAGAACATTTTTCAAAGCCTCAAGCAAATTTCTACAGCTGTAACGTGGAGACCAGCCTTACTGGCCTGGCGATGCCAATGCACAAAATAGAAAAAAACTACTGTTGGTTGTAGACTCATCCTGGTCCATCCTGGTCATTGGCCTCCTCACAATCGAGGATTCTTCAATAGACAATGCCTGAAGAAGGAGCCATCCATCATTATGGATCCTCACCATCCAGTTCATGTCCCCTTCTCATTACTACCATCAAGGAGGAGGTCCAGGAGCCTGAAGGCGCACACTTAGCATTTTAGGATTGACTAATCGTCACCATCAGATTTCTAAACACACCATGAATCCACGAGCACGACCTCAGATTTTGATCCCTTCTTGCATTACTTACATAATTTTATATTTCTTGTGTTACGTACCCCGTAACTGGGTTGCCAAACCAGCAGAAATGGATCACTCAGTTGGAGTCTGGAGTACTAGAACTAAGAAAGTTTTATTAAAGAAACAAGCAACACAGTAATCGAAAGGATAATAAATGCAACAGTTCAGCGATGATAAACACACATGTGCACAGAATTAAGATAACAGCATCAATCAAGCTCTATCGTTGTCTAGGGGTAAATGACCAAATTTCAAAATGACTCAAAGTTCAGTCCAGTTCAGTTCGCAGTAATCGTGGCCATGGCGATGGACAACGTGGGGGAAGAGAGACAGAGAGAACAGGAACAACTGATCATTCAGAACACTGCTTCACTCACAGACCTGCGAGATGGCTCACAAGCAGCTTTTGGGCGGGTCCTTGGTGATGTCACCTGAGGTCACCGACTGTGACCCCTCCTCCAGATGCGGTCGATCCTCTGCAGTGAACCCGGCACCCAGGCAAGGGCGGACACACACCGGGTTCCCGCTGATCGTACCTTTCCACCCCGGGCGTTGTCTGGAACTTCTCACCCACTCGTGAGAGGCGCACCGCTTCCAGGGTCTCGTTACCTCGGGTGGCGTGTGTCCAGCCTTAGCGAACCTGTCCCTTTTTATCCCCCTGCTGGGGCATTGCCTGTCCACCACTTCAAACAGTTCAGGGTTCAAAGGGGGAGCCGCTCCAGACAGCTCTCTCTCTCCCACGTCCCTTCATTACACATCTCCAGACGCTGCTCCATTGTTCCTTATCTCTCCTTCCCCTGAGGGCAGGTGGCAGACCAACTGCTGATGCCACTGATGCTAGCCCAGGCCAGCAAACATCTTAATTTTATGTGTATTCTCGTAACACTTGTTTTAACTTACAGTGATTTTATTTTATATATTGCACTGTACTATTGCTACATAACAACCAAATGCACACAATTGCGATAATAAACCTGATTCTGATGTGTTGTTTTAACTATTTCTGAAAAAGTTTAAGTTACCTTCTTAATAAACCTTATTTTGGTTAAAAACTGTTTAAAAGACAGTTAAAATACATTTGATAGTGGTAAACGTTTTGGAGAGAATGTCCATAAGACCATAAGACATTGGAGCATAATTAGGCCATTTGGCCCTTCGAGTCTGCTCTGCCATTTGATCATGGCTGATTCATTTCGCTCTCAACCCTATTCTGTTTTCTTCCTGTAACTTTTTACACACTGACTTATCAAGAATCTATCAACCTCCGCTTTATAACCAGGCTTCTACAGCCAGCTGTGGCAATGAATTCCACAGGTTCACCACCCTCTGGCTAAAAAATTCCTCCTCATCTCTGTTCAAAATGAATGTCCCGCTATTCTGGCACTGTGTCCTCTGGTCCTAGACTCCCTCACAATAGGAAACATCCTCTCCACATCCACTCTATCTAGGCGAGAAGTGTTCAAAGGGAGACAGTTATTTCTTCAGCGGTTTGATCGGGGCACGACTGCGCAAGCGCGTGGATGTCAACCAGTGAGAACAGCGAGAAGATTTTTAAAGGAGACGGTTATTTCTTCAGCAGTTTTATCAAGGCATGACTGTGCAAACGTGTGGACGTCAGCCAGTGAGAACAGTGAGAAGAGTTTAAAAGGAGACAGCCTTATAGAGCGGGAGACAGAGTAGAAAGGCTTTGGCTCA
Organism: Mobula hypostoma; assembly: GCF_963921235.1. NCBI lineage: Eukaryota > Metazoa > Chordata > Chondrichthyes > Myliobatiformes > Myliobatidae > Mobula > Mobula hypostoma. The sequence continues at coordinate 12,381,144 of NC_086107.1, forward strand.
ACAGGGCTTCAACGTTAACGGGTTGAGGCAAGGTAGGTTGCCTGAGTAGAATACAGACAGGAAGATGTACCCCAGGCTACTGTGGTTGGCGAGGGAGGAGATTACTGAGCCTCTGGCAATGATCTTTGCATCATCAATGGGGACGGGAGAGGTTCTGGAGGATTGGAGGGTTGCGGATGTTGTTCCATTATTCAAGAAAGGGATAGATAGCCCAGGAAATTATAGACCAGTGAGTTTTACTTCAGTGGTTGGTAAGTTGTTGGAGAAGACCCTGAGAGGCAAGATTTATGAACATTTGGAGAGGCATGATATGATTAGGAATAGTCAGCATGGTTTTGTGAAAGGCAGGTCATGCCTTATGAGTCTGACTGAATTTTTCGAGGATGTGACTAAACACATTGATGATGGTAGAGTAGTAGGTGTAGTGTATATAGATTTCAGTAAGGCATGCGACAAGGTACCCCATACAAGGCTTATTGAGAAAGTAAGGAGGCATGGGATCCAAGGGGAAGTTGCTTTGTGGATCCAGAACTGGCTTGCCCACAGAAGGCAAAGAGTGGTTGTAGACGGGTCATATTCTGCATGGAGGTCGGTGACCAGTGGTGTGCCTCAGGGATCTGTTCTGGGACCCCTACTCTTCGTGATTTTTATAAATAACCCGGATGAAGAAGTGGAGGGGTGGGTTAGTAAATTTGCTGATGACTCAAAGGTTGGGGGTGTTGTGGATAGTGTGGAGGGCTGTCGGAGGTTACAGCGGGACATTGATAGCATGCAAAAATGAGCTGAGAAGTGGTAGAAGGAGTTCAACCCAGATAAGTGTGAGGTGGTTCATTTTGGTATGTCAAATTTGATGCCAGAATATAGTATTAATGGTAAGGCTGTTGGCAGTGTGGAGGATCAGAGGGATCTTGGGGTACGAGTCTATAGGACACCCAAGGCTGCTGCGCAAGTTGATTTTGTGGTTAAGAAAGCAGAGGCTTTCATCATTTGTGGAATTGAGTTTAGGAGCCGAAAGGTAATGTTGCAGCTATATAGGACCCTAGTCAGACCCCACTTGGAGCACTATGCTCAGTTTTGGTTGTGTCACTATAGGAAGGATGTGGAAACCATAGAAAGGGTGCAGAGGAAATTTTCAAGGACGTTGCCTGGATTGGGGATCATGCCTTATGAGAGCCGGTTGAGTGAATTCGGCCTTTTCTCCTTGGAGTGGTGGAAAAATGAGAGGTGACCTGATAGAGGTGTATAAGATAATGAAAGGCATTGATCGTGTGAATAGTCAGAGGCTTTTTCCCAGAGCAGAAATGGCTAGCACAAGAGGACACATTTTTAATGTGCTTGGAAGTAGGTACAAAGGAAATGTCAGGGGTAAGTTTTTTACGAAGATAGTGGTTAGTGTGTGGAATGGGCTGCCGGCGACTGTGGTGGAGGTGGATACGATAGGGTCTTTTAAGACAGTCCTGGAGCTTAGAAAAATAGAGGGCTATGGGTAACCCTAGGTAATTTCTTACATGTTCAGCACAGCTTTGTGGGCCGAAGGGCCTGTATTGTGCTGTAGGTTTTCTATGTTTCTATGTTTCTAGGCCTTTCAACATTCAATAGGTTTCAATGAGATCCCCCTTTTTTCTTCTGAATTCCAGTGAGTACAGATCCAGAGGCATCAAATGCTGCATGATTTAATGAGCCTTTCATCACCGGAATCATTTTCGTGAACTTCCTTTGTACCCTGTCCAAGCAATGTCAGCACAAGCTTTCTTGTAAGGTTCTCAGCACCATGACATCCAAAGTTTAGCTCCACCTCACTGTGTGCCCCTGAGGAGTACAGGGGTCTTCCTTGCACATCTAGAGCATCGGGAAAAGGTGGCTGTGGCTGGGCTGAAAGCTGTGTAGGGGAGGGGGGATTTAGTACAGCATGATCCAACACATGAAACTTTAAATTGATTTCCTTGCCACAGTCAACAGTGAAACTAGTACATGAGATGCCACAGAGAACTAGCAATGTCACCTATCATATTATATCAGGTCCATAAAGGCAGGATTACAACTAAGCGAGATTTGCCCCTCACCAGTAATTATTGATTCCTAACTTTCTTGTTCAATAATGACAATCTATCATTTTCTTGGCCATCTTCAAGAATAGGCACCAGTCAGTGCAAGGTTACCTTCTACTGCTTTCCTTCATTGGAAATGTAGATTCTCCTCATTGATTCTGTGTTGTGGTTGATGATTCATTCTCTCAGTCTCTTTCCATTCATAGATAGTTGTTCTCTCTCTCTCTCTCTCATTTAGTTCCCGCTCTGTTCTTGCTCATTTTCTCTCTCTTTCTCCTCTATTCTCTCTCTGTCTTCCTTCTCTCCCTCTCTCCCCACTCTCTCTCTTCCCCTCTTTTGTTTCTCTCTCTATCTACCCCCTTCTTTCTTGCATCCCTCTCTCAGCCCCTCTCTTTCTCTCCCCATCACTCACCCTTTCCCTATCTCCCTCTCTCTTGCTTTTTTGCTTTCTCTACCATCTCTCTCTCCCACCCCATCTCTCTCTCATCTTTCTCACCTCCCCCTCTCTCTCTCTCCCATCACTCCCTCTTACCCTTCCTCTCTTTTGCCTTTTTTCTCACCACCCTCTCTCTCTTTCCCCGTCTCTCTCTTACCCTTTCCCTCTCTGTTCCATCGCTCCTCCTCTTCTTTTCTCCCTCTCTCACCTCTCTCTCTGTCCACCCTTCATTTCCCCCCCATCTCTCTCTCACCTCTCTTCCCCCTTCTCTCCCTCTCCTATATCTGATGTTATTATATTTTCTTGTGATATTTTCTTATATTACCTTATGGCTTTCAGAACAGTTACTGTATATCAATCCTATTGCTCCATATAACCTATTTTTTCTCTCTGTGGCCACATGGGTTTCCACCAGATGCTTCAATTTCTTCCTGTCTTCCAAGGATTTGCAAGTTGGAATGTAAATTGCTCACTATTGATTATCCTTAGTGTGTAACTGAGTGTTTGAATCTGAGGGAGTTAATGAGAATGTGGGCAGAAGAAAATGGGATCAGTGTAATGATCCACCAGTAGTTTATTTGTTGAACATGGAAAAGCTTCCAGCCCACATTGACCATCAAGCACCAGTATGCTAGAGCTACATCTAACCTATTTATTCTTGCTAACTTAAGCAGGCTCACTCCCCCCACCCTATATTAGGTGAGACTAAGAGGTCACGGGTTAAAGGTGAAAGGTGAAGTATTTATGGGGGACCTGAGGGGGAACAACTGCACTCAGATGATGGTGCAAATATGGAATGAGCTGCCAGCAGAGGTGGTAAATCTGTGTTCAATTGAAATATTTAAGAGATATTTGGATAGGTACATCAATAGGAGGGATATGGTCCAGGTGTGGGTCAATGGGATGAAGCAGAGGATCAGGGTCAGGATGGATTAGGCAAAAGATCAGGTTGGTGTGGACTAGATGGGCCAAAGGTCTGTATATGACTTTAAGTACCCCCAGACTCTATCATTGACCTATTCACCAGAAGTAATTTACAGTGACCAATTAACCAATCAAATCACCTGACTTTGGAATATGGATGGAACCTGTGACCGGGAGGAAACCCATGCAGTCACAGAGTGACCATGCAAACTCCACACAGATGGCACAGGAGGTCAGGACATTACCTGGGTTACTGGAGCAGCAAGGCATCAGCACCACGAGCTCACTAGTTTCCTCACCCTGTCCAATCTTATTCTTACTTATTAATGATTGGGGTGTAGTTATCTAGGCTAGTACAAATACACAGAGTGTGTTGGATGTATGCTCGTGGTCTTCTGCTGCTGTAGCCCATCTACTTCAAGGTTCAATGCAGAGATGCTCTTCTGCATACCACTGTTGTAACACGAGGTTACTTGAGATACAATCACATTCCTGTCAGTTTGAACCAGTCTGGCCGTTCTCCTCTGACCTCTCTTTTTAACAAGTTGTTTTCGCCCACAGAACTGCTGCTAACTGGATTTTTTTTGTTTGTTTATCACACCATTTTCTGTAAACTCTAGAGTCTGCTACACTGGAAATGCCAGGAGATCAGCAGTTTCTGAGATACTCAAACTGCCCTGTCTAGCACCAACAATCATTCCACAGTCAAAGCCACATAGATCACATTCCAGCAACTTTTATGTGTGTTTCTTCCCCATCCTGATGTTTGGTCTGAACAATAACTGAGCCTCTCGACCATCCATGTCTGCATGCTTTTATACATTGAGTTGGTGGCACATGATTGGCTGATTAAATATTTGCTTTAATGAGCAGGTGTACAGATGTGCCTAATAAAGTGGTCACTGAATGGATATCACTTTACATCACTTTGTAAAAACACCAAGATGCGGCTCTACTATCATAAGCAATGCATTTTACCCCAGTACTCTACTGTGGAAGGATTGATTCAATAGTTAAAATAAATACTGGCCTGAGAGACTGGTTGCTGTTATTCAAAACTCTGTTGTACACTATCGGGACCAGAATCTCTAAGAGCTGTAAATGAAACCTCCCATTGTTAACAATGTGCAGACAGAGCGGAGTTGATTTGAGATGAGGCTGAGTGGTGTGAACATGGAATTCAGAGATTGCACAGAGGAGTGATCTGCCCAGGTACATGTGTAATAGTGAAACATTCAATCCGTACATTGGATGTACTTTGTTTGCTTGTTCACACCATGTTTCATCAGCTTTGTGTGGGCAGAAGTGCTATTTCAGTCTATCTGTGGGTGGCGGGATTTAATTAGGCAGAGCTGCCTGCTTGCATCTTCTTTTGCAAGGTTTAGTGTTCTTGCAGCAGTTAAATACTCTTCCAAATTAACAAAAAAAATGTGCCTTGTCACAATTAAAGTAGCTTTTGTTCCATACACAGTGTGTGTTTGTTTTTATAGTCTTTGAAGAACATGACAAGTATAGCAGCCTGCTAATTTTACCACTCCTCCATTTTCCTCTTAGTTTTGTTGCAAGTGGGAAAATGCAAGGCACAGAGCGAGGCAGGCGATGCCAAACATCCAGTGTCAAGTGTTGCAACTAACAAGCTAAACAGAAATTCAGCATGTCAAAGCCACACGCTAGTTCATTTTGGTGTGCCTCACATCTGCGATGATCATTGTTTGGTTCAGCTAGTGCTTATGAATGAATTTAAAACAGTACAACTTACAACTTTTGTGACTTCCATATCTTTTGTACGAAATTCTGGATTCATGCTCTCTCCATCGCACTCTCTCTCTCTCTCTCTCTCTCTCTCTCTCTCTCTCTCTCTCTCACCCACACAAGCACACGTGCATATAATAATACTAAAAATGCAGTGATTTGAATACACATACATATTAACACTAATACATATTTGCACACTAGCATTGCCATAACACATTAACATTATCACAAGCACTCTAATGTGCACTAACAGTAACACGCACATATACACTAACGTATAAATTATAACTCACACACATACACACACACAAATATGTGCACTCGTGTTCCTCAGAACCAATGTGCACAAAAGCATAAACATATATTACATCATCTGCAACTTATTCATAGTCAATGAATAAGCCTCATTTGATTTGAATCCCTTTTAAGTATTGAGTATTTTTATAATTTTACATATTTATATAATGTGCTTAAAAATAAGAAAGCAACAAAAGCCATGCTGGTTGTCTCCGTTTTGCTGAAAGTGTGTTGCTGAATGATAGTAATGTCGATGTACAGATTTTATTCTGTGATAGAAACAGAACCAGAACATGCAGGGAACACTAACTAGGTCAGGCACTATCTGCAGAAAGAGCAGAGACATCAACCTGAAGCAGTAGCTCTGCTCCTCTTTCTATGGATGCTGCCTTACTTGCCAAGAAATTCCAGCAAATTTTTGTTTTTTAATGTCATTTTTCCTGTATCTACATTTCTTTTGACTTTGCTCTATCGATTTCTACATTGTAATGTTCAATGCAGATTAAAACCTTGAACCATCTGTAAGTGGTATTTAAATAACAAATCCAGCCATTTTATCTGCACTGATTTATTCTGGAAGCAATTTAAACTCAATCCCCATTGCGGATGGTTTATGATCCTTATCTTTCTCTGCTTCTGTTATGTAGATTCTTTTTCTCTTTCTCTCTGATCTCTCCATTGTCTCCGAATCTTGGAAATACATCCCGGACATTCAAAATAGGATGAACAGGAATCTCTTACAAAAAAGAACAAAGCCATTGTCATTGGTTCCCGTAACAAGTCCCATTCCCCACCCACCAACTCCACCTAACTCACTGGCAACTCATTGTAACTAAAAGACACTTGTTGCATGAACACAAGAGATTCTGTAGACACTGGAAATCCAGAGCAACACACATAATTTCCTTTGGATATATCCACACAACTGGCTGGGTCCTTCAGTATTTTCTGTGTGTGACACTGGTTGCTGCCTGTTTGTTGTAGTTGAGCCTGGGATAATGTTTGGAACACATTTGGGCCATCACCAAGTTGGCGATGAGTCGGTGGTGAGGAAGGCAAATGCCATGTTAGCATTCATTTCAAGAGGTCTAGAATACAAGAGCAAGGATGTGATGCTGAGGCTTTATAAGGCACTGGTGAGGCCTCACCTTGAGTATTGTGGACAGTTTTGGGCTACTCTTCAAAGAAAAGATGTGCTGGCATTAGAGAGGGTCCAGAGGAGGTTCACAAGGATGATTCCAGGAATGAAAGGGTTATCATACAAGGAATGTTTGATGGCTCTGGGTCTGTACTCACTGGAATTCAGAAGGATGACGGGGGGGATCTCATTGAAACCTTTCGAATGTTGAAAGGCCTAGAAAGAGTAGATGTGGACAGGATGTTTCCTATGGTGGGAGAGTCTAGGACAAGAGGGTACAGCCTCAGGATAAGGGGCGCCCTTTCAAAACAGAGATGCGGAGAAATTTCTTTCACCAAAGGGTGGTGAATTTATGGAATTTGTTGCCATATGCAGCTGTGGAGGCCAGGTCATTGGGTGTATTTAAAGCAGAGAGTGATAGGTTCTTGATTGGACATGGCATTAAAGGTTACGAGGAGAAGGCTGGGAACTGGGTTGAGGAGGAATAAAAAAAGGATCAGCCATAATTGAATGGCGGAGCAGACTTGATGAACCCAATGGCCTAATTCTACTCCTATGTCTTATGGTCTTATGGTCTTATCCATTTCCATGACATCACCAGCATTTCCTCTACCTGATGTTGAAGCTCCCATCATTTTCCTTCTTTTACACTTGATAATTTCAATTCAATCTTGCTGACCCTGCCTCTGTTCCACTCTGTTTAAATCTCCATGTGCACCTTGTTCCATTCACCTTGCACCTCCATACTTGCACTTACTCTTGGTTAAGCACCACCCTTCAATTCTTACCACCATTTTGAAATCCAATTACATTCATGTCCTCCACCATTTCTAGACTCAAAGTTCAAAGTAAAATCTATTATCAAAGAATGTTATACCTTGAGTTTTATTTTCTTGCAGGCATTTACAGGAAGATAAGGAAATAGAATAAAATTTATGAAAAAGTATACAAAGACTGACAAGCAACCAATGTGTAAAAGAAGATAAATTGTGCAAATAATAAAAAACTAAAACAATACTGAAAGCATGAGTTGTAGCACCCTTGAAAGTGAGACTGTAGGTCATAGGATCAGTCTGGTGTTTTGGTGAACCTTAGAGCAGAATGGCCAGACTAGTTCAAGATGACAGTAACTCAAATAATCATGCATTACAACTGTGGCGTGCAGAAGAGCATCACTGTAAACACAACACATTGAACATTGAAGTGGATGGGCTACAGCAGCAGAGACTATGTTCCAGGAGGTAGCCAATGAAGTGGCCACTGATTGTATTTTTATTGAATCCTCCTTCTTTGTGATTAGATGCTGGAAATCCAGAGCAACATTTACAAAATTCTAGAGGAAATCAGCAGGTCAGGCCTTACCTATGCAGGGGAATAAACAGCTAACGTTTTGGGCCAAAATCCTTCATCAGGACTGGAACTCCAAGGTTCTTTCTTCATCCGCCCCCCCTCCCCACCTGCCCTGAAGACCCACTTCCTTCCTCATCTGGTTTCACCTATCACCTACCAGCTGCTACTTCTTCCCGTCTTCCCACTTTGTTATTCAAGCTTGATGGGCTTGAGGGGCCTGTTACCCTGCTGTATCTTTAAGTAAATAAAAATGAACTCCAGTCCAGCAACTTGCCAATATTTTTCCAGCAGCAATCCCCAGATACCGGACTTCCACCATCCCGATGGAATGGGCAGCAGGTGCATGGGAACACCACCTCCTATGGGTTCTCCTCTAAGTGTCAGCTTCTGCACTATTGTTGAGAAAGTCCTGTGACTAACCACACCACAGAAATACCACCATTTAATGTAATTTTTATTTGGAGACACAGCACGGTAATGAGCCCTTCCAGCCCAATGAGCCCACGCTGTCCAATTACACCCATGTGACCAATTAACCTACTAAACTCCCACCACCCAGGTCATGCTCTCTGCTCACTGCTGCCAGAAGGAAGAAGCTACAGAAGCCTCAGGTCTCATGCCACCAGGTTCAGGAACAGTTATTACCCCTCAACCATCAAGCTCTTGAACCAGTGGGGATACCTTCACTTGCTCCATCACTGAAATGTTCCCACAACCTATGGACTGACTTTCAATTATTTTCTGTTTTCGATACTTATTGCTTATTTATTATTATTACTATATCCTTTCTTTTTCTTTCGTAATTGCACAGGTTGTTAATCCTTTGCACGTTGGTTGTTTGTCCATCCTATTGGGTACAGTACTCCATTGATTTTATTATCTTTCTTGGATTCACTGAGCATGCCTGCAAGAAAATGAACCTCAGGGTAGTAAATAGAGACATATATATATAATTTGATAATAAATTTACTTTGAAACCTGTACATCTTTAGAATATGGGAGGACACTAGACCACCTGTAGGAAACCCAAGCAGTCATAAGGAGAACATATAAACTCCTCACACACAGAGGAGGGAATCGACCTGTGTTTCTGGTGCTGTAATAGAGGTACGCAAAGTACTATGCTACCATGCCTTATTATGTGGACAGACAGCTGTCTGCAACCTCCTCGTGGGCAGTTGTGGATATGTCACAGCACCAGACTTTGGCAGCAGCAACTACATTCCATGAGTGAGTCGTACAAAACACTCATCTAAAATGTTCTCAGTTAAATGGCATCAGTTCAGAACTCATTGTGCCCCATATTATTGTTGTTAGGTGCCTTGATTTAACATAGGGTGCATGGAACATGCTGCCAAGGGTGGTGGTAGAGGCAGGTACATTAGGGACTTTCAAGAGACTTAGATAGACCACAGGATTTAGGAGCAGAATTAGACTATTTGATCCAACGAGTTTGAACTGCCATTTCATCATGGCTGATCCAATTTTCCTATCTCATGTCTGCTCACCATATCCTATTATACCCTGGCCAATCAAGAATCGATTAACATCTGCCTTAAATATACATAAAGACTTGGCCTCCACAGCTGCCTGTGGCAAAGAATTTTAGATTCAGCACTCTGGAAAAGAAATTCTTCTCCATACGGTGTATCAGAAAGACAGGTCAGTAGGCAGATGGGGTGGTGTGGCCCTGTGTATAAGAAATAATATTAAACCATTAGAAAGGGTTGACATAGGATCGTAAGGTGAGGAGTCTCTATGGGTTGAGTTAAGAAATGGCAAGGGTGAAAGGACCCAAATGACAGTAACAGGCCTCCAAACAGCAGCCAGGATGTGGATTACAAATTACAGCAGGAGATAGAAAAGGTGCGTCAGAAGGCCAATGTCATGATAATCGTTGGAGATTTTAACATGAAAGTGGATTGGGAAAACCAGGCCAGTAATGGACCTCAAGAGAGAGAATTTGTAGAATGTCTAAGGGATGGCTTTTCAGAACAATTTGTTGTTGAGCTCACTAGGGGATTGGCTGTGCTGGATTGGGTGTTATGCAGTGATCTGGAGGTGATAAGAGAGTTTAAGGTTAAGGAACCCTTAGGGAACAGTGCTCACGATATGATCGAGTTCACTTTGAAATTTGAGAAGGAGAAACTAAATTCCAATGTGTCGGTATTTCAGTGGAATAAAGGAAATTACAATGGCATGAGAGAGGAAATGGCCAAAATTGACTGGAAAGGAACACTAGCAGGAAGTACAGCAAAGCAGCAATGGCTGGAGTTTCTGCGAAAAATGAGGGAAGTGTAAGACAGATATATTCCAAATAAGAAGATATTTTTGAGTGGAAGAAGGACACTACCATGGCTGACAAGTAAAGTCAGAGCCAAAGTAAAAGTAAAAGCGAGGGCATACAAGGAAGCCAAAGCTAGTGGGAAGATAGAGGATTGGGAAGCTTTTAAAAACTTGCAGAAGGAAATTAAGAATGTGATTAAGAAGGGAAAGATGAATTATGAAAGGAAGCTGGCGACTGAGATCAAAGAAGATACTAAAAGTTTTTTTAAGTATATAAAGGGTAAAAGAGGGTTGAGGGTAGATATAGGATCAATAGAAAATGATGCTGGAGATATTGTAATGAGAGATGCAGAGATGGCAGAGGAACTGATGTATATTTTGCATCAGTCTTCACAGTGGAAGACATCTGCAGTAACCTGGACATTCAAGAGTGTCAGGGAAGTGAAGTATCTGCAGTGAAAATTACAACTGCGAAGGTGCTCAGGAAGCTTAATGGTCTGAGGGTGGATAAATCTCCTGGACCTGATGGAATGTACCCTGGGGTTCTGAAGGAAGTAGCTGCGGAAGCCTTAACAATGATCTTTTAAGAATAGGTAGATTTTGGCATTGTACCAGATGACTGGAAAATTGCAAATGTTACTCTGCTGTTTAAGAAGGGTGGGAGGCAGCAGAAAGGAAACTATAGACCTGTTAGCCCGGCATCAGTGGTTGGGAAGTGGTTGGAATCAATTGTTAGGGATGAGATTAGGGAATATCTGGAGGCACATGACAAGATAGGCCACAGCCAGCATAGTTTCCTGAAAGGAAGATCCTGCCTGACTAGCCTACTACAATTTTTTGAGGAAATTACGAGTAGGGTAGACAAAGGAGATGCAGTAGATGTGGTGTACTTGGATTTTCAGAAGGCCTTTGACAAGGTGCCACTCATGAGGCTGCTTAGAAAGATAAGAGCCCATAGAATTACAGGGGCGTTACTAGCATGTGTGGAGCATTGGCTGGTCGGCAGAAAACAGAGAGTGTGAATAAATGGATCCTATTCGGGCTGGTTGCTGGTTGCCAGTGACATTCCACAGGGGTTGGTGTTGGGACAGCTGCTTTTTACGATGTATGTCAATGATTTGGATTATGGGATTAATGGATTTGTGGCTAAATTTGCCAATGATACAAAGATAGGAAGAGGACTGGGTAGTGTTGAGGAAACAGCCAGTCTGCAGTGAGACTTAGATGGTTCAGGGGAATGCGCCAAGAAGTGGCAAATGAAATACAATGTTGCAAAGTGTATGGTCATGCACTTTGGTTGGAAGAAATAAATGGGCTGACTATTATTTAGCTGGGGAGAGAATTCAAAATGCAGAGATGTAAAGGGACTTGGGAGTCCTTGTGGAAGATACCCTAAAGGTTAACCTCCAGGTTCAGTCGGTGGTGAAGAAGGCAAATGCAATGTTGGCATTCATTTCTAGGGGTATAGAATATAAGAGCAGGACCGTGATGTTGAGGCTCTATAAGGCACTCATGAGACCACACTTGGAGTATTGTGTGCAGTTTTGGGCTCCTTATTTTAAAAAGGATATACTGACATTGGAGAGGGTTCTGAGAAGATTCACGAGAATGATTCCAGGAATGAAAGGGTTACTGTATGAGGAACATCTGGCAGCTCTTGGGCTGTATTCCCTGGAGTTCAGGAGAATGAGGGGGGATTTCATAGAAGTATTCCGAATGATAAAAGGCCTGAACAGATTAGACATGGCAAAGTTATTTTTCATGATAGGGGATACTAGGATAAGAGCGCACGGATTCAGGATTGAAGGACATCTATTTAGAACAGAGATGCAGAGAAATTACTTTAGTCAGAGAGTGGTAAACCTGTGGAATTTGTTGCCATCAGCGGCTGTGGAAGCCAAGTTATTGGGTGCATTCAAGGCAGAGATAGATAGGTTCTTGATTAGCCAGGGCATCAACAAGTATGGGGAGAAGGCAGGGGAGTGGGGATGACTGGAAGAATTAGATCAACCCATGTTTGAATGGTGGAGCAGACTCGATGGGGTGAATGGCCTACTTCTGCTCCTATGTACTTATGGTCTTTTCTGAGGCTGCGTCATCTTGTCCTAGACTCTCCCAACATAGGAAACATCCTCACCACATCAACTCTATTATGGCCTTTCAACGTTTGATAGATTTCAAGAAGGTCATCCCTCATTCTTCTGAATTCCAGTGAATACAGGCCCAGAGCCATCAAATGCTCATCATATAACAAGCCATTCAATCCTGGAATCATTTTCGTAAATCTCTTTTGAACCCTCTTCAATTTCAGCACATCCTTTCTAAGATAAGGGGCCCAAAACTGTTCATAATACTCCAAGTGTGGACTCACCAGTGGTTTATAAAGTCTCAACATTACATCTTTGTTTTTATGTTCTAGTCCTCTTGAAATAAATGCTAACATTGCATATGCCTTCCACACCACACACTCAATCTTGAAATTAACCTTTAGGAAATCCTGCACAAGGACTCCCAACTCACTTTGCATGTCAGACTTCTGTATTTTCTCTCCACTTAGAAAACAGTCAATCCTTTCATTTCTTCTACCAAAGTACATGACCATATACTTCCCGACACTGTACTCCATCTGCTATTTCTTTGCCCATTCTCCTAATCTGTCGAAGTCCTTCTGTAGCCTCTCTACTTCCTCAAAACTACCTGCCCCTCCACCTACCTTCATATTGTCTGCAAACTTTGCAACAAAGTCTTCAATTCCATCATTTAAATCTATTGACATATGACATAAAAAGAATTGGTCCCAACAGAGACCCTATGGAATACCACTAATCACTAGCAGTCAGTCAGAAAAGGCTCTCTTTCTTCCCACTCTTTTAGCCTGCCAATCAGCCACTGCTTTATACTTGCTAGAATCTTTCCTGTAATAACATGGGTTCGTAGCTTGTTAAGCAGCCTCATGTTTGACACCTTGTCAAAGGCCTTTCGAAAATCCAAGTACATAACATCAACTGATTCCTTTTTGTCTACACTGCTTGTTAGCCATGGTTGTTTCATTTTCTTTTAGAGTACTTATTCCTCTTTGCAATGCGTATATCCTGTACCTTCTGAATTGGTTCTAGGAATTCCAGCCATTGCTACTCTTCTGTCATCCCTGCCAGTATTCTTTTCCAATCAATTCTGGTCAATTCCTCTCTCATGCCTCTGTAATTCCCTTTCCTCCACTCTAATACTCTGACTTTAGCTTCTCCTTCTTAAATTTCAGGGTGAATTCAATCATATTATGATCACTTGCTCCTTAGGGTTCTTTTACCTTAAGGTGTCTAATCAATTCTGGTTCACTGCAAAACACCCAATACGAAATAGCTAATCCTCTATTGGGCTCAGCCACGAGCTGCTCTAAAAAGCCATCTCATAGGCACTCTAGAAATTCCCCCTCCTGTATTCCAGCACTAACCTGATATTCCCAATCTACCTGCATATTGAAATCCCCCATGACTATTGTAACATTGCCCTTTTGGCATGTGTTTTCTGTCTCCTGTTGTAATTTGTAGGCCAAAATCTTACTGCTGTTTGGGGGTCTGTATACAACTCCCATCAGGATCTTTGTACCCTTGCAGTTTCTCAGCTCTATCCATAATGATTCAACACCTTCTGGCCCTATGTCACCTCCTTCTAATGATTTGAATTCAACACTGCCCCTTCTGACTTCCTGCCTGTCCTTTTGATACAATGTGTATCCTTGGACATACAGTGTAGCTCCCAGCTATAGTCTTTCAGCCATGATTCAGTGATGCCTACTACATCATACCTGCCAATCTGAAACTGTGCTGCAAGTTCATCTCCCTTAATCGGTATACTGCACGCATTCAAATACAACACCTTCAGTCCTGTGTTCACCCTTTTCAACTTTGTCCACCTTTTATGTTACGGCTCATCCTGTTGACTGTAGTTTTGCCCTATCGACAGTCTCTCCTCACTACACATTGCCTCTGTTTGTAAACCAGCTACCTCATCTTCAGCCCTATTATCCGCCGTTCCTCTGATACTTCTTGCATTGAAATATACACAGCTCAGGACACTGGTCGCACCATGCTCAAGCTTTTGATTCCTAAGTTTGTCTGAGGTCTTACCAATATCTCCTTCCACAACCTTTCCACTAACTGTTATGGCAGTCTGGTTCTCATCTCCTGCAACTCTAGTTTAAACCCCACCATGCAACATTATTAAACCTTCCCGCTAGGATATTTGTCCCTTTCCAGTTCAGATGTAAACTATTTTTTCAGTATTATTGGAAGAGAGCCCAATAATCCAAAAATCTTATGCCGTCCATCCTACATGAACCCCTTAGCCATGTATTAAACTGTATAATCTTCCTAGATCTGAACTCACTAACACGTGACACAGGTAGCAATTCTGAGATCAAACCCTGGAGGTCCTGCCCTTTAACTTAGCACCTAACTCCCAGAACCCCCGATGCAAAACCTTGTCACTTGTCCTACCCATGTCATTGGTACATACACGGACCATGACTTCTGGCTGTTCACCCTCCCCCTTAAAAATGGTGAGGACTTGATCCAGGATGCCCTGGACCCTTGCATCCAGGAGCAGACATACTATCCAGGAATCTCGTTCTCACCCATAGAATCTCCTGTCTATTCCCCTAATTAACGAATCCCCTATCACCACATCGTACATCTTCTCCCCCACTTCCCTTCTGCGTCACAGAGGCAGGCTCATTGCCAGAGAGCTTACCACTGTGACTTTCCTCTGTTAGGTCATCCCCCTAACAGCATCCAAAGTGATATTAAATAATTTCCCACTTGGGACCAATAAAGTAATAATAATTATTATTATCTGTTGTTGAGGGGTATATGGCCACAGGGGTACTCTGCACTGGCTCCTTAACCTTTTCCCCTTCCTGACTGTCACCCAGTTTCCTGTGTTTTGCACCTTGGGTGTAACTACCTCTCTGTATGTCCTATCTATTACCCACACAGCCTCCTGAATGATCGGAGTTCATCCAGTTCCGGCTTCAGCTCCTGAATGCAGTTTGTTAGTAGCTGAAGTTGGATGCATTTGTAGTTGTCGGGGACATGGAGCTTCCCCCTGCCTTTCCAAAACCTGCAAGAGTAGCATTTCACCATCCTCCCTGGCACCCCTGCTGTCCTAACTAAGCAGATATCAAGAAGACAAGGAAAAAAACCTAGAGGTTTTTTTTTCCTTTGCTTTCTCTGACTGAAGGCTTGAAGAGCTAAAGCCTCAGGATCACCACTCTAGGTCCACTCACGGCAGTTGCATAGATGACTGCTATGCTTGTACCCTCCTTTCTTTAATTTGCTCTTACTAATCAATCCCAAATGCTGACTGGTTGCTGGTCAAAGCTCTTATTCACTGCCGTGACCTGCTGCTGCCTTCTGTTCTCAGGAAGTGGACCTGATAGGCACATGGTAGATAGTAAAATGGAGGGCGATATTATTATTATAATATTAGATTGATTTTGGAATAGGATAAAATGTCTGCATAACATTGAGGACTGAAGGGCCTGTACTGTAATGTTCTATGTTAATGCAGAGGTTATCAATCCCAGTGAATAGTCTGAAACTGTATACAGGGTGTATACAACCACTACGTAAAAAAGGACTGCTAAAACCAGAGTCTTTGCACAGTTGAGCTTTTTGGGTGACCCTTTTTTATTTCTTCCAATTTCTAGGAAAGCTGTGCACGAGTTCTGTTGTTTCGTGGAACCAACAAAGAAGTGAAGAATTACAACAGCCAGACTCCATTTCAGGTAAACAACTCTTTCTCATTCCAGCAGGGAGACTTCAGTGCTAGACAGAAAAAACCAGTGTGATTCTTTCCCATCATACAGTGTGGGGGAGGGGAAGTTCAAAATTCATACCGTCTGTCGAATTGCAATAGTTGGGGGATTGGGGAACTGGTCAGCTGACAGGTATTAGTATCAGCATCACGTTGTGGTGCATCCAGATGCTCACCAGTTGGGAGAGGGGTGTATGCCAGATCAAGGCAAGATGCAGAAATTTATATATTTGTATAGTTCTGTAGGACGCATAAATTTTGAAATCTGTACAGACTAACAAGAAATGCAGGATTCTGAATACAATTTGTTCAAAAGTTCAAAGTAAATTTATTATGAAAGTATGTATATATCACCATATACTACTCTGAGATTTATTTTCTTGCAGACATTCACATTTGAACAAAGAAATACAATAGAATCAATGAAAAACTAAACACAAAGATTGGCAACAACAATGTGTAAAAGAAAATAATTGAGCAAATACAAGAAAAACAAATAATAATAATAACAAAGTATTAATACGAAGAAGGTGAATTGTAGGTTCTTTGAAAATAAGCCCATAGGTTGTGGAATAAGTTCAGAGTTGTGGTGAGTGAAGCTATCCATACTGGTCAAGAGCCTGGTGTCTGAAGTGTAATAACTTCCTAAACCTGGTGGTGTGGAAGTTAAGGTTCCTGTACCTCCTTCCCAATGTCAGTAGGGAGAATAGAGGCATGGCTTGTATGGTGCGGGTCCTTAATGATAGATGTTGGTTTGTTTGTCAGAGTCCTAGTGAGGAATTTGAATGGTAATCTTCAGACTGACTCAAAGACTTATTGATTCATACAGCGCGGACAAAGCACATTCAGCCCACTACTTCTGCAGTAACCAGTGGACACCCATCTGTATTAATCCAGGACTTGGCCCCTGACATTCCTTGCCTAGGAAGTGCTCCACTAAATTGTGTCGGGCACTCTGCCTCCACAACTCTCTCAGGCAATGTGTTCCAGGTACCGACGGGAGAAGAGAGAGCAGCGCGCCGCACGTGCGCAGCCCTCCGGTGAAAAATGTTATCGTATCCGTTAAATAGGGGCCATGGACAATTCTGATTTGATGGAGATGGACGTGAAAGCACAGAGGAACATCTGGAAAAATTTCTGAAATGCTCGTTCGCTGCTGTCGTTACTGCACGGTCTGGAATATTTCGGAGGGAAGGCCTCAAAATCCCCGGCTTTGCCTGCTGTTGGCGACCACGATGGAGGTCGAATTGTTCAGATAGAGATGGTGCTCAGTACTTGGTGTCGGAGAGCTGATCAGAGCTCGAAGTTTTCTGATGACTCAGAGTCGGACTGTGGTCGGGTATGGCAGGGAGAGTTTTTCTTCCTTCTCCCGTCTGCGTGAGATGTGGGACATTTGAGAGACTTTGAACTTTTACTGTGCTCATGGACTTCTTCATCAAGTTATGGTATTGTTGCACTGTTGTAACTATATGTTATAATTATGTGGTTTTGTTAGTTTTTTTTAGTCTTGGTCTGTCCTGTGTTTTGTGATATCACACCGGAGGAAATATTGCATCATTTCTTAATGCATGCATTACTAAATGACAATAAAAGGGGACTGCGTGTCTTCATAATCTAAAAGATACTCACAACTCTCTGGGTTATAGAGGATCCCTCAGATTCCACTTTGAATCTTTTACCTTTTATCCTAAATCTACATCCTCTAGTTTTATCTTTCTCTGATATGGGGAAATTTTTCTGCAGTCAATAATCTGAGGAAATATAAACTGATCAAGGTACACAATTGGTTTATTATCGTCATATACTGTATACCGAAATACAATGAGAAAGCTTTACTTGCATACTGTTGTATTTCTTTATTCTACTGAGAATGCCTGCAAGAAAATTAATCTCAAGGTATATATGGTGACATATACATACTTGATAATAAATTTACTTTGAACTTTGTCCATGTACATCAGATCATTACACATTGTATTGAGATAGAACATTATTTATCACCCACAACTGAGGTTGAGTGGGTTAGGTTTTTTCTCTTTGGAGAGAAGGAAGATAAGAAGTGATTTGATAGAGCTGTACAAGATCATAAGACCCATAGTCTGAGTGGACAGACAAGATATTTTTCAGGATGGGAATAGCAAATATGAGATGGCATAATTTTAAGCTAATTGTAGAAAACTATAGGGAGGATGTCAGGGGCAGGTTTTTTACACAAAGAATGGTGGGTGCATGAAACGCCTTGCCAAGGGTGAATTTTAAGAAACTCTTAGATAGATACATGGATGATAGAAAATTGGAGGGCTCTGCAGGAGGAAAGGGTTAGATTGGACTTAAAAGTAGGTGAAAAGGTCGGCACAGCATTGTGGGCCGAAGGGCAGTACTGTGCTGTAATGTTCTATATTCTATGTATATTTGAGAGTGTATAACATTATTCTATCAGTCTGTGAATGTTAACTAGAACAGTGTGAATTAATACTGGTGCGGTAATAGGCCACAGTCAGCATGGTTTCCTCGAGGAAAAGTCTTGCCTGACAAACCTGTTGGAATTCTTTGAAGAAATAACAAGCAGGATAGACAAAGGAAAATCGGTTGATGTTGTATACTTGGATTTCCAGAAGGCCTTTGACAAGGGACCTCACATGATGCTTCTTAACAAGCTACAAGCCCATGGAGTTACAGGAAAGATTCTAGCATGGATAAAGCAGTGACTGATTGGCAGGAGGCAAAGAGGGGGAATAAAGGGAGCCTTTTCTGGTTGCTGCCAGTGACTAGTGATGTTCCAAAGGGGTTGGTGTTGGGACCAATTCTTTTTATGTTACATGTAAATGATTTGGATGATGGAATTGATGGCTTTGTTGCAAAGTTTGCAGGCAATATGAAGATAGATGGAGGGCATGTAGTTTTGAGGAAATAGAGAGGCTACAGAAGGATGAGGAAGATTAGGAGAATGGGGAAAGAAATGGCAGATGGAATACAATATTGGTAAGTGGTATGGTCATGCACTTAGATAGAAGAAATGGGAGACCGCTTCACCGAGCACCTAAGGTCCATCCGCCAGAAAAAACGGGATCTCCCAGTGGCCACCTATTTTAAATCCACTTTCATATCTATCCATGGGCCCGTCCACAGTCATGATAAGGCCACACTCAGGTTGGAGGAGCAACAGCTTACATTCCATATGGGTAGCCTCCAAACTGATGGCATGAACATTGATTTCTCAGTTTTCTGGTAAAGCCTTCCTCCCCTTCACCATTCCCCATCTCCTTTTCTCTCTCTCACTTTATGAATATTGTGAGCAGTTTTGGGCCCCTTAAATCAGAAAGGATGTGCTGAAACTGGAGAGGATTCAAAGAAGGTTTACGAAAATGATTCCAGGATTGAATGGCTTGTCATTTGAAGAGTGTTTGATGGTTCTGAGCCTGTATTCACTATAATTCAGAAGAATGAGGGGTGACCTCATTGAAATGGTAAAAGACTTTGATAGAGTGGATGTAGAGAGGATGCTTCTAATTTTTGGAGAGTATAAGACCTTAAGACCAGAGGACCCAGCCTCAGAATAGACGGGAATCCTTTTAGGAAGGAAGTGAGGACATATTTCTTCCGCCAGAGTGTGGTGAATCTGTGGAATTCTTTACCACAGGCAACTGTGGAGACCAAGTCTTTATGAATATTTAAGGTGGAGGTTGATAGATTCTTGATTGGTTAGGGCTTGAAGGGATATTGGGGAAGGCAGGAGGTTGGAGCTGAGAGGAAAATTGGACCAGCCATGATGAAATGGTGGAGCACTCGATGACCAAGTGGCCTAATTCTGCCCCTATATCTTTATGGTCTTATGGTACTTCAGTGCACACCAGCACTGTTGCAATGCTGGTGAATTTACTGCATTGGTATGAGTAACTATTCCATCTATGGAAATGCATTGTTGTATTACTCTGTGAGTTAGCTTGACTACTGAATGAGTGTGAAAGTTTGCAGATTTTTCTCTCACTCTGAAAAGCTTGGCAAAATCTATGTGTAAATCAAATGGGATTAATGTAGGAACAGTGTAAAACAACAATTGAATTCCACAACCTATGGACTCAGTTTCAAGGACTCTACAATTCATGTTCTCAGTTATGTGTATGTCTGTATGTATCTATTTATTTATTTTATATTTCACCAGATTGCCTTCTTTTGCACATTGGTTGGTTGCTAGTTTGGGAGTACCTTATGGCTAATATTTTAATTCCGATTCCTATTCCTGTTCCGACGTGTCGATCCATGGCCTCCTCTCGTGCCAAGCTGAAGCCACACTCAGGGTGGAGGAGCAACACATTATCTTCCATCTGGGTATCCTCCAAACTGATAGCGTGAATATCGATTCCTGATCTTCTATCTGGGTACTGTCCAAACTGATAGCGTGAATATCAATTCCTTATCTTCCATCTGGGTACCCTCCAACCTGATAGCGTGAATATTGATTCCTTATCATCTATCTGGGTAGCCTCCAACCTGATAGCGTGAATATCGATTCCTTATCTTCCATCTGGGTACCGTCCAAACTGATAGCATGAATATTGATTCCTTATCTTCCATCTGGGTACTGTCCAAACTGCTAGCATGAATATCGATTCCTGATCTTCTATCTGGGTACTGTCCAAACTGATAGCGTGAATATCGATTCCTTATCTTCCATCTGGGTAGCCTCCAACCTGATAGCATGAATATCGATTCCTTATCTTCTATCTGGGTAGCCTCCAACCTGATAGCATGAATATCGATTCCTTATCTTCCATCTGGGTGGCCTCCAAACTGATAGCATGAATATCGATTCCTTATCTTCCATCTGGGTAGCCTCCAACCTGATAGCGTGAATATCGATTCCTTATCTTCCATCTGGGTACTGTCCAAACTGATAGCATGAATATCGATTCCTTATCTTCCATCTGGGTACTGTCCAAACTGCTAGCATGAATATCGATTCCTGATCTTCCATCTGGGTACTGTCCAAACTGATAGCGTGAATATCGATTCCTTATCTTCCATCTGGGTACTGTCCAAACTGATAGCGTGAATATCAATTCCTTATCTTCCATCTGGGTACCCTCCAACCTGATAGCGTGAATATCGATTCCTTATCTTCCATCTGGGTAGCCTCCAACTTGATAGCGTGAATATCGATTCCTTATCTTCCATCTGGGTACCGTCCAAACTGCTAGCATGAATATCGATTCCTGATCTTCTATCTGGGTACTGTCCAAACTGATAGCGTGAATATCGATTCCTTATCTTCCACCTGGGTACTGTCCAAACTGATAGCGTGAATATCAATTCCTTATCTTCCATCTGGGTACCCTCCAACCTGATAGCGTGAATATCGATTCTTTATCTTCCATCTGGGTAGCCTCCAACTTGATAGCATGAGTATCGATTCCTTATCTTCCATATGGGTACCGTCCAAGCTGATAGCATGAATATCGATTCCTTATCTTCCATCTGGGTACCGTCCAAACTGCTAGCATGAATATCGATTCCTGATCTTCTATCTGGGTACTGTCCAAACTGATAGCGTGAATATCGATTCCTTATCTTCCACCTGGGTACTGTCCAAACTGATAGCGTGAATATCAATTCCTTATCTTCCATCTGGGTACCCTCCAACCTGATAGCGTGAATATCGATTCTTTATCTTCCATCTGGGTAGCCTCCAACTTGATAGCATGAGTATCGATTCCTTATCTTCCATATGGGTACCGTCCAAGCTGATAGCATGAATATCGATTCCTTATCTTCCATCTGGGTACTGTCCAAACTGCTAGCATGAATATCGATTCCTTATCTTCTATCTGGGTATCGTCCAAACTGATAGCATGAATATCGATTTCTCCTTCCACCCGCCCCCCCCATTTCCCACTCTGACCTTTTACTTTTTCACATCGGCCTATTACTTCCCCCTGGGTTGCTTCCTTGTTCCCTTTTTCCTATGGTCTACTCTCCTCTCCTATCAGATTCTTTCTACTCCAGCCCTTGACCTTTCTCACCCAGCTGGCTTCATCTATCACCTTCCAGGTAGTCTCTTCCCCTCCTCCCACCTTTTTATTCTGGCATCTTTCCCCTACATTCTCAGTCCTGAAGAAGGGTCTTGGCCTGAAACCTGGACTGTTTACTGTTTTCCACAGATGCTGCCTGACTTGCCGCATTCCTCTAGCATTCTGCGTGTTTTGCTTTGGATTTCCAGAATCAGCAGAATTTCTTGGGTTTCTGTGTAGTTTTTCAGTGATTTTGTTGTATTTCTTTGTTCTACCATGAAGGCCTGTAAGGAAATGAATCTCAGGGTTGTATATGGTGACATATATGTACTTTGATAATAAATTTACTTTGAAATGTAAACTCAGTGGACTGAAGGGCCTTTTTCTGTGAGTTATCACTCCAGGAGCCTTCTCTGTTATACTGTTGATATAACAGTAGAGCAACTGTTATATCCTGCATTTGAATGTTGGTTCTATGTATCTTATTACCGTAGCTATGGTGATTCCTGAATAAACCTTTGAATTCTGAAGAAATTTTCATTCGCTTACGTTCACATAGCAGCCCTCATATCCTCAGGCTGTGGGAAATCCCCTTAAAGTGTAACCATTGGTGCATTATCAGGAAATGCACCAACCAATATACTCAGCATGGACCCACAAAAGTAATGAGACAAAGCTCTGCGGTTTCTGTGGGAAATGAATAGCCCCAAGTACTGACCCATTTAAATTGAACACCATCTCTAATAAGCAGTTGATTCACAATTGAACTCCAGTTATTGTGGCATTATTTTGCAATTCCTCTTCAACAACTCGTGTGCCAAGTGTCAACTCATTGTTGCCTTTCTGGCATTGACTGATTATAGACTTTTTGCACAAGAAGTACAATGAAAGAGCCTACGTGGGATATTGTCGTCAGAAAGCAATTGAAAACTCAAGAGATAATGAGGCATAAAATTACACCCTGGGATACTACCACACAAATGCTCAAAGCAACCATCTCCAGCTCAGTGGCTTCAATCTGTGCGGCACTATTGGCAAACTGAAGTGCCAAGGTGCTTCAGAGGAACACTGCCAATCAAAATATAACTGGCAGACCTCCTTATCATAGCCCCTACAAGTAGGTCTGATCATTAATATATACAGTATAGAAGGCAATTGATCTCTGTGGGGTCCCAAATGACTGAACATCGATCTTTGTGGAACCCAATAGACTGAATATTGATCTCTGTGGAACCTAATATGCTGAATATTGATCTCTGTTAGACCTAAAAGACTGAATATTGATCTCTGTGGAACCCAACAGACTGAATATTGATCTCTGTGAACCCAATAGACTGAATATTGATCTCTGTGAACCCAATAGACTGAATATTGATCTCTGTCAGATCCAAAAGATTGAATATTGATCTCTGTGGGACCCAACAGACTGAATATTGAAATCTGTCAGACCCAATAGATTGATTATTGATCTCTGTGGGATCCAATAGACTGATTTCTAGTCACTGAAATGACTGTTGACCAATTCCTTTTGCTTCTTCCAACTGAGGAACATTTGGTCCATATTTCTCTCTTCCCCACCATCCATTACAAACACAAGCGGTTCTGTAGATGCTGGAAATTCATAGTAATGCAAACTGCTAGTGGTAGTCAGTAGGTCATGTAGTGAATATTCCTCCAGTGTGCACTTTTATTTCACTGTTGATGAATGTTTTACACAGTAGTATAATAAAATTTAAAAATATCCTGGGGGAAAAAGGGCTCCATTGAGTTTAAAGGAGCATGGGATAAAGGGTCCTGTTGTATTTCATGGGAGCATCAACTACATCTTCATAGCGCGCTGCTACAGGAAATCAACAACCATTATCAAAGAACACCACCATCCAGGCCATGCCCTTTTCTCACTACTACCATTGGGCAGGAGGTACAGAAATCTTAGGTCCCACACCAGGAACAATTCTTTCCCTAAACCAAACTAATGTGGATAACTTCAAACACCTCAACACTGAATTGATTCCATGACTTACAGTCCTTACAGTCTCAACTTTAAGGACTTTTTACAAATCTTTCTCATTTTTTTTATCGGTACAGTTTCTCTTCTTTTGATTGTTCATCTGTTTCTATGTGTTTATGTACAATTTTTAATAAATTATTTATTTTATTTAGAGATACAGTGGAGAACAGTCCCTCATGGCCCAATGAGATACATTGCCCAGCAACACACCTATTTAGCACCAGCCTAATCACAGAATAATTTATAATGATCAATTAACCTACTAACTGGTACATTTTTGGGCTGTGGGAGGAAATTGGATCACTTGGAAATAAGTATTGTACAGGAAGGATGCACAAACTTCTTAAGGACAGAATCAGAGTTTAACTCTGAACTCCAACACCATGAGCGGTAATAGTATTGCACTAAGAGCTACACTATTGTATTCGTTTTTTTTCCTGTTAATGCCTTCAAGCAAATGAATCTGAAGGTAGTATATGGTAACATATACAGACTGTTATAATTATTTTTTTGAACTTTGGTATTTTCCGCTATCTCAATGCTGTTTTCATTCGGAGAATATTCCTCCTCTGACAGCAATTCCTGGCAATCCATCCAACCAATGTTTGCTCGACAGCTTTTTTAACAGAAGGCAACATGACAGTCAATAATGGTCATCAGAAAGCATGAATAGAAAGAGATACTGAATTGATGCATCTTTCACTTCAGGGGAAAAAATCCTACACATTTGAATAAAAATCTGAAAACTGAGAGGTGCTAAAAAGCTGAAATAAAAAACAAAATGTTTGTAACACTCAAGAGTACAGGCAGCATATGTGTAAAGAGAAACAGTTAATGTTTCAGATCTGAGACATTTCCCTGGACCTAGGCATGTATTGTTTCTCCATAGCTCCTGTGTGACCAGCTGTACATTCAGATAGATCTTTTCTGATTTTGAGAAGCCCTAAACTGATTTCTAACCAATGACATACCAGTTCAATTGTTGCCTAAGAAACAGAGCATCAAATTTACACACAGCAAGCTTCCTTGAAATAATGAGCAGTTGATGTTTATTTTATGATTTGGGGAATGAAGGAGAAGATGAGGTGTATGCAAATTTGAGGGTCAGAGAGGATCAATGTACTCAGTCTTTTTCTCAGGGGTGGGGAATCAAAAACCTAAAGGGCAAAGGTTTAAGGTGAGAGGAGAAAGATTTAATAGAAACTTGAGAGGGAACTTTTGTATGCAGAAGGTATATGGAATGAACGGCCAAAGTGGTTGAGGCAGTTACCATGACAATTTGAAAAAGGCAGTTGGACTAGTACTGTACATGGGATATGAAAGGTTTAGAATATTATGGGCGAAACTTACTTCCCTGCCTTCTCTGCAGTGAGGCTTTAGCTGTGAAGACGCATTGCTTGAGTTGTGGGACCCCCTCCCTACCAAGTAGGAAATACTTACAGCTAATTCAGTAGTTTAAACAGAGTTTATTTTTGATGATACATATTTAAATTGAGACAATAGTTATTAACACACATTTAACACTAACAGAAGATTTCTAATGTATAAAAGATTTACAAGTTACAAAAGATTTCCAAGCACAGGTATAATTTTTATAACTAGAAGAACATAATGAGTTGCACATGAACGAGTCATCCATTGTAAGAACAGAAGGTTGAGGAATGAAATCTCATTCTTCTTTCTGTAACTTGATCATTCTGCCAGTCTCCTTGTCATTCCAAACAGTCCCCAATGCTCCCAATATTTATACTATTTTTCTACTGGATAACATCTTCTGCATATGATGTTTTCTGGATATCTTTGCTGGGACAAAGTAACTCACACAGATGGTCTTAAAACTTCTGGCAACAGAGATCCCAAACATCCACAATTAATGCTGTGAGGGATGACTCTCTGAGCACAAAAATATCCTAACCTGTATCCATGTTTGATGTGCTAAGTAACAGAACTTGTGTTTGACTAATGCAGACAAGAGTTTTCCTGGTTTCTTCACTTTGCAGATTTATACCTCTAACTTTAAACTGATCGCTGCTTGCAATTTACATAAAGCAACGGGGACTAGTTCTTGCTTACAACTAAAAGCTGAGCAAAGCAAAGTTTAACTTTATCACCAACAACTCTGACCCTTTGATCATGACACTGCGCTAGAAAGCTGAGTTTAGCACTAAGCCTCTCGGGCTCTGGAAAGTGAATATCAATCACAGTGATTATTCTCAATACATTGAGGGTTATTCATAGTCAGCCTCCTTCAAAGCTTATTCCAAATGTGTAAAAGAAATTAGAGGCAGTCAGTGAATATGAAGGTTTATGGATTTTCTGACTAGGTAGGAGAGTTGCTAACCAATATTTATTGTAGAATATATCAAGGCAGTACATCAGTCTGAAACATTACTGGGTTGCAAATGCTCAATAAAAATGTCACATCAGAATTAATTACTCCTAATTGCTTCGTTATGAAAAATGGTGACAGGATTTTATTGATGTTGATTCAGCACAATAATGAATTAAATTGAAACTTTGCTATCTTTCTGTACATTCTATATATCTCATATGTTATTTTTTCTCAATGTATGGTTTAAATTTAAAGTGTAGCGAAGATCTGCTGAGAGTGCATTAGATTCCACAGAATGATATATTGCCACATTTGATACAGAGTAGATGTTTCAGAGTTTCTAATGGAAGCTGTCAGTGATTCTAAAAGGCAATTCATTGTTGAGTTTTCTCCCTGTCTGTCAGTCATGCTGACTTTGCATTTTTTTTTCAGGTGGCGATAATAGCAGGCAATTTTGAATTGGCTGAATTTATCAAGAATCACAAAGAAACTGATATCGGTGAGTTGATCAGTGAGGGCAATTGCACACAGATAATGCCGCCACAATTAAAGCTGTGCCTTTTGCCTTCTCTTTATAATGATTGATGTATTCTGACACTGAAACGTTTGCACCATCTTCCTAGTTATCACTTGCTGTATCTCAGAACATAAAATCGCAGAATTTTGTTAAGACATCCTTCTTTTATTATTGGCATGGAGGTTTACATGGGCTGCAGTCATGAGACATCCCTGGAATGTGCCAGAGTCTTACAGTGATTTGGTTATGGTGAAATTCCCTTAAGTGTTTGCATAAACCAGAATGTAAAATTTCTTTTTAATCAGTGCAGCGGAGCAGTGTAATCAATTACTGTCTGGAGGGGGTCTCAGTGTGACTGAATGAACTTAATCTAAGATTGAAAAAAATGTGTGTGCATGCAATTAGCTGTACAAAATGATTGTAGGACCTGGGTTGGCCAGATGTGAATATTTAAACCAGTATTGCCAGGGGAACTGGTTTGATTTGAGACTTCATATATCTCTGCAATTTCATTTCTCCAGCAATGGGTTACCAAGAACAAGACCCTTCAACAGCACTGTAAAAGAAGGGGAAGAAGCCAGAATTTGGGGGGGGGGTGTGGGGAAAAGGAAGGAGTAAAGCTGGGAGGTGATAGGTGAAACCAGGTGGGTGGGTGAGGAGAGAAGCTGGGAGATAATTGTTAGAAAAGGTAAAAGGTAAAGGGATGAAGACGAGGGAATCTTACAGGAGAAGAGAATGGACCATGGAAGAAAGGGAAGGAGAAAGGGCACTATGGGGGAGGTGAAGGACAGGTGAGAAGAGAAGGGAACCAGAATGAGGGATGGAAAAAGAGAGAAAGAGGAAGAGAGAAGAAATGTCCTGAAGTTAGAGAAATCAATGTTCATGTCATCAAGGCGAAGGCAGAATATGTATGGCTCTCTAACCTGATTTTCACCTCATCACGGCAGTAGTGGAGGCTGTGGACTGATATGACAGATAAGAAGGGAGCTAGAATAGGAAATAGAACAGAGAGAAGGGAGAGAGGGAGAAATTAAAGGAAGTTTGAGAAATTTAAGTTTATGTAGTAAGGTTAGAGGCTATCCAGGCAGACTATGAGGTGTTACTACTCCAAACATTTCATTCTCATTCATAGACGCTGCCTGACCTGCTGAGTTCCATTAGCATTTTGTGTGTCAATCATTTGATTGTTAAATTTAATGATCTGTTGTGTTGCTTCTGTCACATGAGCACAAATTGTTGAGCTATCTGGGCAGAAACTACTGATCCTCTCAAAACAATCTGCTTGTGAGTATTTAGTTATAAATGGAAGGTAAATCTTCTTCAGTTGTTGATTTGTGCAGAGTTTGTTTAATTTTTTGATTCTCTGCCAGGAGCCAAACTAATCAATGTTATTGGAATAGATGTGTTTTTAAATGCGCTCTTACAAAATGTAGAATTTGTGTTTGTGTAAAAGAATAGATGAACTGCTGTAAAAGATCACTAAAGCCTTGATGTTCAAGATTGTTTAATGCCATTTGCAGAACACAAGTGTAAATGAGAGTAAAATCATTGTAACTCTGGAACTAATGCAGCATAGAAAGTATAATAAGATAAAGAAAACAATATTAAAAACACAGTAAATGTAAATGCATAAGATAGCTTATATACAAAGGTTAATTATATGTTCATAAAGTGACAATTGGCACAGGAGTGTCTGTGCAAGCGGCAACTGATAGGAAATGATAAATTAGTGGTGGTTGGGTGTGTGGAGAGGTGGGTTAGTGGGTGGAGGTGTTGATCAGCCTTACTGCTTGTGGAAAGCAATTGTTTTACAATTTGGTGCTCCTGGCAAGGATGCTATGTAGCCTTCTCCCTGATGGGAGGGGGACTAACAGCCCATGAGCAAGGTGGGTGGGATCCTTCATGATGTTACTGGCCCTTTTCTGGCATCTTTGTGCATATATGTTCTTGGGTAGACTGGTGCCGGTGCTGCGTTGGGTGGTTTTGACTACGTGCTGCAGAACCTTCCTATCCATCATAGTGCAGTTTTCACAGCAGCTGATAGGAAAGCACTTCAGAGGGTCGTCTCTAGCACACAGAATATCATCGAGACGCAGCTCCCAGCCCTGGAGGACACCTATAGCTCTTGCTGCCTAAGGAAAGCTACAAGCATCTGTAAGGACAATACACACCCATGCAATCATCTGTTTGAACTTCTTCCATCTGGCAGATGTTATAAGATTTTCTATGCCCGCACTTCCAGACTGAAAAATAGCTTTTTCCCCAGAGCTATAATTACTCTGAACCAATTGATCAAGCATCATCCATAAATTTGTTATATTGCTACTTTTAATTCTGGTTTTATGGCTGTCATGCATCTGAGTTGCGCTTTTGTACTGCTGGACATTGCTTGTACAGGCTGGTTACTTGATTTTATTTATTGTTTATTTGTTGTTTTATAGCATTGAGTATGAGAGTTGCAAACTCATTTTCGCTGTATTGGTGCATGACAAATTGTACTATGCAATGACAATAAAGATATTTCATTTCATTTCATACCATGCCTGGGCCCCGAGAGCAAAGAACAAGCTGAGGTTTGATTGATTTAAGCACAGAGTGAATTGGAAAGTTTGAATACCGGTTGAATAATGGTGGCAGGGTCTGGGCCCAAAAGCATAGAGAAGCGGCAGGGCCTTGATCCGGGAGCGAGGAACAACCCACGGTCTGGACAATCTAATCCAAGGTTGGGCCAGATTAAAGAGGTCAAGGTGTTGAGGAGGTGAGGGAATTCTGCTTTGCAAGATTCACTCACCTGTGTGTTGAACTGAAGCTGTGGCCTGCAACTAATGGGCTCCTGAATTGGCGGCAGTGATGTCTGGCTTCATGGCTGTGGACTCAATTTAGTGAACTTCAGTTGTTTGCTTGCTTTTGTTGTTTGCATGATTCATTTTTTCTGCATATTGGGTGTTTGACGGTCTTCTTAAATGGGTATGATTGTGTTTCTTTGTTTTGTAGCTGCCTGTAAGGAGGTGAATCTCAAGGTTGTATGAAGTATACATACTTTGATAATAAATCTACTTTGACTTTGATGCAGTGATGCAGCATGTTAATATACGTATCAGTAGAATGTCATGAGGCTTTTTCTTTAGCCTCCTCGGAAACTAGAAGCACGGGTGAGCTTTTCCAATTGTTTAATTTGGCATTGGTTACCAGCTCCATTTTTTGGTTGGTCAATTATGTTGATTCAGATGCTTCTGAAGCCAATTTAGTGTAATTCTAGTAAACTCTTTGGGTTAGTAACAAGGTGCAGGAGGCAGTGAAAGAACCTCCTTGTTCCTATGGTAGGTGACAATGCATTTAGATGAAGCTTTATTTGTTTTGTTTGGCAACCAGGCATCAATTGCTTTCTGGAAGATCAAA
The DNA here is from genome assembly GCF_963921235.1 of Mobula hypostoma. Taxonomy (NCBI): domain Eukaryota; kingdom Metazoa; phylum Chordata; class Chondrichthyes; order Myliobatiformes; family Myliobatidae; genus Mobula; species Mobula hypostoma. The sequence continues at coordinate 12,411,459 of NC_086107.1, forward strand.
CAGCTGAATGGAATTGTAGCAACGGTTTCAGTCGAATGTGATTGGCTGTCTTGATGTTCAATGTGGGTTCTGACCACCAGCACTTACCAGTGATCTTTACCATCCGATATCATGCAGAATCTAAGGAGGAGAATTCAACCTCATGCCTCTGGTCCAATTTATTTGCTCTTTGCAGACCTTTCTCTGACTCAGGTCGATAAATGGTGTGTTAGGCAAGGTGTTCATTTTGCTGTTTTCAGGCGATGTCTCTGCTGGTGACACAGGTAGAGGAGAAAGTGGGTCTCTTTCTTAGTCTGAGAGAGGAAGATATTATGTTTGGCAGGACAATGCAAAGTATGTAGAGTCAATATCTTGTTAAAGCCCCTGTTCAATGTTCAGTCTCAGAAGAATAACTTCATCATCTTCACTGACCTCATCACTAAACTGTTCCTACAACTATGGAAACAACAGAAATTCTGCAGATGCTGGAAATTCAAGCAACACACCTCAAAGTTGCTGGTGTTAGTAAGTTAGTTAGTAAGATCTCTTACTAACTCTTCCTTCAGTTAGTCCTGACGAAGGGTCTCGACCTGAAATGTCGACTGTACCTCTTCCTAGAGATGCTGCCTGGCCTGCTGTGTTCACCAGCAACTTTGATGTGTGTTGCCTACAACTATGGACTCATTTTCAAGAACTCGCATTTTATATTTTTCATATTTATTATTTATTATTATTATTTATTTTTTCTATTTATGTTTATATTTGCATTATTGTTGTCTTTTGCACACTCATTTTGCACACTGTTTGTGTGGTCTTTTATAGATTCTATTATGGTTATTAGATTTGAGCAGCCCACAAGAAAATGAACTTTAGGGTTGTATATGGTGACATATATGTGCTTTGAGATTAAACTTACTTTGAACTTTGAACCTTTGTATTATTGTAGTTTCAATTTTTTGGGAACAATGGGGTTTTCACTGTGTACCCAACTGAGTGAAGAGTAGTCACCTACTCATTCAAACTGAAATTTCAAAGTAAATTTATTATGAAAGTATTTATATGTCACCATATAGTACCCAGAGATTCATTTTTGTGGGCATTCACAGTAGATCAAAGGAATATAATAGGATCAGTGACTCCAATGAAACATGCAGAGGTGCCGTCCTTCTCTCTGAGAACTCTTATAGATAACGTACTTGAAAAAATGTTGATACAATATTTGTATACTGCTTGATTGTTTTAATTAAAATTTGCCAAGTCCAGTGTTTAATAATACCCTCAAGACTCTTGGCAGAGTTATCATTTTAAATTTAAATTATACTGGCAAATAAGAGCAACTACTTTATATTGGGCAAAATTGCCAACAAGAAGTGTGAGAATGTCATCTGTTTAACTGCCCACTATGGTTGGGGCTACTAACTAAAGCCGCAGTTCTCCTGCTTTAGTCTGTGGGCAGGCAGCTATTTGCCCAGAGACAGCAGTGCAAGAACTCAATGTTTCTGATCCTGAAGTGAGATCTGTGTCAACTGTAAGGCTCTGCAGGTTTTTCTTGATTTACAAATATTGAGTTTATAACTTTGGGTTTTTGTGTAGTTTGACTTCGATTTACATTTCTCTTTAATTCTCTGTAGCATAGAACATAACCCTCTCTGCCTGCAGGAATACTCTGCACCATTCCTGCTGCTGTCTGTATTTTCTTCCTGTGCCAGCAGGGGTTTCCTCTGTGTGCCTCCAGTTTCCTCTCAAGTACAGGGTTAGTAGGTAAATTGGTTATGTGTGTGTAACTGGGTGGTGCAGGTTCATTGGGCTGGAAGGGCCTGTTACTATGCTGTATCTCTAATTAAAAATAATAAAATAATGCCTACAGTGCAATTCCGCTCGCTTCTTCAATTTACACAATTTTATCTCATGAAGCATATTCCAGTGAACTTTGTAAATAAAAATCAAATAATAAATTAATTCTGAGGATACTGGAAACATTCAGCAAGTCAGGTAGCAGTAATGGGCAGAGAAACAGAGATAACGTCTCAGATTGGAAACCCTGAGCCAACAAGCTATAATATCCATCCTTGTCAAAAACTGGTCTGTCTCACCTACAATACTGGGCATGAGTCTTATCACGTATGTATAGCTAGGGTGCCTAAGACTTTTGCACCGTACTGTATTTGTCCATGTGGAGTGGAGAGCGAACTTGTAAATCTGGCGGGAGTAAAGGGTGTTGGGAATGGTGAGGATGGTGCGCCATGGGAGGGGTGTGGGACAGGTGTCAGTGAAGGAGTGCCAGGCCAGGTTGGTAAAGAGGGTACAGACACACCCAGCCCTGAGAGAATAGACAAGGTAATTTGATTCCAAACAATTAGTTGATTGATCATTACCCAAGGTCTCTGGAGCTTGCCACTCCCTCCACTCATCCCAACCATGATTCCCCTCTCCCTGCCCCCTTCCCACTCTCAGTCCACGACAGAGACCCATATCAGAATCAGCTCTATCATCACTCACACATGTCATGAAATTTGTTTTTTTTTGCGGCAGCGGTACAGTTCAATACATAAAATTATTACAGTACTGTGAAAAAGCCTTAGGCTCCCTAGCTATATATATGTGCTCAAGACTTTTGCACAGTACTGTACATGTGGATTGAGTGGTGTAAGTGGAATCCTCCTCCTCTCAGCCTGCAGAAGACCTTCTGACCAAATTCAAAATGTTATTAAGGACATGATGCGTCCTTGGTAACACCGATATTGCCACATGAGCCTCCTGATGATGACAGACAGTTCCTTCATCACTGGCAGACCCCAGTCAGTACAGATTGGCAACAACTTCTCCTGCACAATGGCCGCCAGCATAGGTGCACCACAGGTCTGTATGCTTAGCCTCTTGCTCAACTCACTTTATACCTGTGAGCATGTGGCCAAGTTCAGCTCCAATGCTGTACAGTGTTTAAGTGTACTATTTTTAACCGTTGTTGGCTGAATTAAAGATGGTGGTGAATCGGCATATTGGATAGAGGTGGAAATACAGACCCACTTCCAAGAATGCTTTACATCTTATGTTCTCTATTTTTTATAATTTGCAGTTGTCTTCTTTTGCACATCGGTTGTTTTTCAGTCTTTGTTTCTGCATAGATTTCTATAAATTATATTGTGTTTCTTTTTTCCCTGTAAATATCTGGAAGGAAGTGAATCTGAAGGTAGCATAGTATATGGTAATGTATATGTACTTGGATAATAAATTTAGACAATAAGACCATTAAGATATAGGAGCAGAATTAGACCATTTGGTCCATTGAGGCTGCTCCACCATTTCATCATGGCTGATCCAATCCCCTCTCAGCCCCAACCCCCTGCCTTCTCCCTGTATCTCTTTATGCCATGATTAATCAAGAATCTATCGACCTCTGCCTTAAATATACCCAATGACTTGTCCTCCACAGCTGCCTGTGGCAATGAATTCCACAGGTTCACCACTCCCTGGCTAAAGAAATTCCTCCTCAACTCTGTTCTAAATAGATGTCCCTCTATTCTGAAGCTGTGTCCTCTGGTCTTACGTTCTCTCACCATAGGAAACATCCTCTGCACATCCACTCTATTGAGACCTTTCAACATTCGATAGGTTTCAGTGAGATCTCCCCTCATTCTTCTGAATTCCAGTGGGTACAGGCCCACAACCATCAAATGTTCCTCAATCCTTTTCAATTCTGGAATCATTTCTGTGAACCTCCTTTGAACCCTCTCCAATGTCAGCACAACCTTTCTAAGATAAGGAGCCCAAAACTGCTCATAATATCTTACTTTGAACTTTTGAACTTTGAATGTTGTTGTATAAAGAAATACGAAAGTACTTTCTTTATACAACACTTCTTTGTCCAATCAAAATGACAATCTTGTCAGCCCAGGTACTGGATAATAGATGATTTGTTGTTTTTATTATGAAAATGTAATTCCTTTCATCTGCTGATAAGAAATGAGGGACCAAAAAAAAATTAAATTGTCTTTGCAACACCAAAACTCCATTCTTGTTTGTCATCTAAGTCCAGGGTAATCCACTGAACTGGCAACATTCATGTTCCACATAAACAATTTCTAATATGTGATTTGATAATTTATTTTTGTTGCTCCTCCCCTCTTGCTCTCTTGCTCTCTCTCTCAAGACATTGTTTATTTCTGGGCATGATTAAGTCACACTGTTGCCTCCTCCTTTTCATGGAAACACTTTAAGAATCTTTGCCATCATGAGAGCCAGTCAGACAGCATTACAGTCAAGTTACTATATCCATTGATCCCAAGTTCTGGTTCAAGTCCCAGTAGTCCATTTGGGAAATGTACTAAATGAAATCATCAAAAATTTAAAAAAAAAATATCTAGAATGAGCAGTTATGGCGTACTGGATTTTCAAAAATATCCACATTGTCCATCTCCTTTCTGGAAGGAAACTTCTTAACCAATGTTTAATTGCAAGCTCAAAGACACACTGAACTGCCCTTGAGGGCGATCAGGTCTGTCAATAAGATCATAAGACACAGGAGCATACTGATACCCTAAGTTTGCTCTGTCATGGCTGATTTATCATCCCTCTCAACCTCATTTCCCTTTCTTCTCCCCATAACCTTTAACGCCCTTACTAATCAAGAAACTATCAATCTCCATTTTAAGTATACCTAATAATTTGACCTCCACGGCTGTCTGCGGCAATAGTTTCAACAGATTCACCACCCACAGGCTAAATAAGTTCCTTCTCATCTCTAGTTATACCCTCAAGATTGAATATGGTATACATACTTCAATAATAAGTGTGATTTGAACTTTGAACTAGACATACTTCTATGTTGAGGCCTAGACTCTCCCACTATTAGAAATATCCTCTTCACATCCACTCTATTTTGACTTTTCAATATTCGATAGGTTTCAATGCGATTCCCCCCATTCTTCTAAACTCCAGCGTGTACAGACCCGGAGCCATTAAATGATCCTTCAACTTGCCCCTATTATTCCTGGGATTATTTTCACAAACCTCCTCTGCACCGTCTGCAATGCTTACACTTTCTTCGATATGGGACTCAAAACTGTTCACAATACTCCAAACGTGGTCTGACCAATGCCTTTTAAAGCCTCAGCATTACATCCTCGCTTTTCTATCTTACAATCTACCCTGAGTGCCATCGCATCTGCGACCAGCAAGTAGAGCACGGAATGAGATTCATAGCTGGGATCTTCCTCATCTACCAGCATTGTTAATTTATCAGGTAAGTGCGGTGTGGAATCATGGACAGGGAAGAATTTCCAAACTGGCATCAACACACTTCCAGAACAGGTTAATCGGAGGGTCATATTAACACACTCTTTTTGGACATTGCATGTTCATCCTAGGGTGATTGCTTTGAGTCTGCCTGCTAGATGGAGCATGAGTTAGTGAAGGATTAAATGCAGTGCCGAAGATAAAGTTAATCCGTGATTGTTTTCCAGCCAGCCCGCAGCTGGCTGTGAGTAAATGAGAGACAGTGGAGGATTATAAAACATTTGCTGCAGGGCAGCTCTTGTGCCCTTCTGTAACGTGGAGGGAGTTGCCGTAGTATTCAGTAGGGCTTTACTGACGTTCCTAATTATGTCGCTGACAAAGTTAAATATATGGAAAGAAAATAGACTTGTAATTATTGCAAGGTTAACCCAGGCCTTCTGGCTTTGATGTGATGTCGCTCCTTTGGATGGGATGAACCTGACGAAGGGATTTAACTCTCATGGGTTGTGCATCTTCTTCCCATGGACCAGGTTTGTTGCCCTCTCATTGCCCTCTCAGTAACTCTAGGTAATGTGCTACAGTATGTCGTTGGTCAATTTTCTTGCTTTGCTTTGGTTATGCTATGATGGTTTTGGCTGTGATAGGAACTTCACCTGCTTTTCCAATTGTGTGCCATTGTAGTGAAACTTATACAGCAGTCTTGCAGGTTTCTCCAGAATATCTCTTCACACTAATACCATTGGGAAGGAAGTACAAAGAGCCTTAGGCCCTACACCTCCAGCTTCAGAAACAGTTATTACCCTACAACTATCAGGTTCCTGAACCAGAGTGCATAACTTCACTCAACTTGACACTGAATGGATTCCTCAAATAATAGACTCAATTCCTTGGTCTTTGCAGTTCATGTTCTCAATATTATTTATTACTGATTCATCTATTATTATTGTTATGTTGCGTAACTCCAGAAACTAATTGAAAGAAAAACCCAGGAGCTGGGAGGACTTGTCTACTTAGTTTTTCTTCAGTGAGATACTCACATGTGATGTGGCAGCATAATGATGTATGCCATTTACATACTTCTTACATATAACCCATTACATATAATCTCAGGTTCTGTGGCCTCCCTCGTGGTGGTTGCAGGAGTTGACTCTGGCACTCCAGTAAGTAGTTCTGACAGTTTTGGATCCCTTTCTTCTCCAACAATTGACTCTGTTCCCCTTAACTGATTGAGGTGTTGTATCCAGATGACATCAGACACAATCTCCATTGTGTAGGAGCATGGTCCAGTTCTGTCCTGAATCTTTCCAAGTATCCACTTTTGATTACCTCTGTAGTTCCGCACCAGGAGTGAAACATCAAACCTCCTTTTTTGAGGAGCCCTCAATTTGTCTCAGCTGTTTGTCCTGCATACTCCTTTTGAGATTGGGTTTAGGAGATCCAAGCGTGAGTGCAAGGAACGACCCAATAACAGCATTGTTGGTGAGTTGTTAGTTGTGCAGTGGGTTGCATTGTGATATGCAAGGAGGAAATTGGTGAGCCTATGATTCAATATAATGTGTTCTTCTGGCATTGCTCACAGTGCATTCTTTAGATGCTGGACAAACCATTCCACCAAGCCATTTATAGCTGGGTGGTACAGGGCAGATGTAATATGTCTTATTCCAATCTTTTTCAAGAGTGACTGAAACTGTTTTACAACAAACTGTGGTGCATTGTTACTGACAAAGTGTTCTGAAACACCAGCCCTTGATAGGAGGCTTCTCAACACATCAACAGTGTTTGAGACAGTAGTGGAACACTTCTGGGCACTTTGTAGCTGCATCCACTACTACCAAGAAATTTACACCAGCAAAATCCATGAATCCTCTGGCAGGGCAATGCAGGCCATTCCCAGGGAAGGAGAAGTACTGCTCTTGGCATCTTATGTAGCTGTTGGCATCCTGAACAATGCACGGCAAGCTGCTCGATCTTCTGATTTATTCCAAAGTTCAAAGTAAAATCTAGTATCAGAGTACATACATGTCACCACACACATCTCTGAGATTCTTTTTCTTGTGGGCATACTTAGTAAATCTATAGAACAGTAACTGTAAACAGGATCAATGAACAACAAACCATGCAAATGCAAATAGAAATAAATAGCAATAGATAACGAGAGCATTATATAACAATAGAAAGAGTCCTTAAAGTGAGACCACCGGTTGCTGGAACACCAGAAGTAGAATGAGTGTATTTATCCCCTTTTGTTCAGGAGCCTGATGGTTGAGGGGTAGTAACTGTTCTTGAAACTGGTGGTGTGAGTCCTGAGGCTCTTGCACTTTCTGCCTGATAGCAACAACGAGAAAAGAACATGAACTGGGTGGTGAGGATCTTTGATGATGGATGCTCCTTTTCGATGCCACGTTTCATGCAGATGTGCACAATGGTTGGGAGGATTTTACCTGTGATGTACTGGGCCGAATCCATTACCTTTTATTGGATTTTCCAATCAAAGGCACTGGTGTTCACATACCAGGCCATAACGTAGCCAGTCAGCACACTTTCCACCACAGATCTATAGAAGTTTGCCAAGATTTTTGATGACATGCTGAATCTGTGCAGACTCCTGAGGAAGTAGAGGCACTGTCGTGCTTTCTTTGCAATTATATTTATGTAATGAGTCCAGGACAGGTCCTCTGTGATAGTGACGCCCAGGAATTGAAAGTTACTGATTCTCTCCACCTCTGATCCTCCAATGATTACTTGCTCATGGACCTCTGGTTTATCGCTCTTTAACTCTCTCGAATCAGTTCCTTGGTCCTATTGACATTGAGTGAGAGGTTAAGGTTGTTGTTAATACACCACGAGCAAATTTTCAATCTCCCTCCTGTATGCTGATTCATCTCCACCTTTGATACAGTGGTGTCATCAGCAAGCTTGTACATGGTGTTGGAGCTGTACTTAGCCACACACTTATAGGTGTAAAGTGAGTAGAGCAGGGGCCTAAGCACACATCCCTGTGGTGCTCTTGTGCTGGTGGAGATTGTGGAGATGCTTTTGCCAATTCAAACTGACTGGGGCTGCAAATACAGAAATCCAGGATCCAATTGTGCAAGGGAGTATTAAGGATCCAATGGGACAATGGAGTTTACTGGTTAGTTTTGAGGGGACGATGGTATAAAATGCTGAGCTGTAATTGATAAAGAGCATCCTGATGTATACAACTTTTCTGTCCAGATTTTCGACAATTGTGTGTAGAGCCAGTGAGATGGCATCTGTGTAGACCTGTTGCTTTTGTAGGCAAATTGGAGGGGATCCAAGTTGCCACTCAGACAGGAGCTAATATGTTTCAACACCAGCCTTTCAAAACACTTCATTATTGTGGATGTAAGTGCCACTAGGCAATAGGTTACCACATTCTTCTTGGGCACTGGCATGATTGAAGCCTGCTTAAAGCAGGTAAGTGCCACGCACTGTCGGAGTAAGAGATTGAATATATCTGTGAACACACCAGCTAGTTGTTCAGCACACATCTTCAGTACTCAGCCAGTTACTCTGTCTGGAACAGATGCTTTCCTTGAATCCACTCTCTTGAAGGCAGCCTGCACGTCATCTTCAGATACTGAGACCAAAGGATCATCAGGAGACATGGGGGTGTGCGATGGTCCCTCCCTGTTCTGGTGTTCCAGGCCACCAGACAAAGCTCCGAGTCAAAACTTTCATTTTGACCACATCTAGATAACCAGCATGTAGCTCCTCCAACACCTTCAATCTCAGCTTGGATTGTACAATAACTCTCAATAAGGCAACCCCTGTGAAGGGCAAGTTCATCCTGGCACAGATCAAAACGGGGGAACTGAAATTTCTGCTGCACGTTCCAGCTATTTTGAGTTGTCATGTAAACCTGAGACAGGGTGGGGACTTTTCTGTTTCTCTTTGGATCATCTCTGCCGTAATAGAGAATCTTTCAATTTGCATTTGGAAGATTACGTCAAGAGGAGTGCCTTCTTTCACACATTTTTCAGGTATTTTCTTTCCAAGGGTAAATGGAACAATCCATTTGTATTTCCATGATTAGTCGTCCTCTTGAATTTAATCTTGTAATTGTGCCTCCAAGAAACAGAGCCCGTTTCTGCATTCGTACTGCTGCTGTTAGTGGAACACCCTTCTGTGGACTGAAAGTAGACGCGAGTGGTTGATAATCAGTAATGAGGGCAAACTCTCTCCCATAAAAGTACTATTTGAAATATTTCACACCCCAAACCAGACTCAAGGCCTCTCTGTCAATCTGTGCATAACTTTTCTCTGCAACTGTAAGGGAGTTTGATAGTGTGATATAAAGTCTATGGAGTGTTCACTTCCATCATTCATAACATGTGACATGACTGCACCTGTACCATAAGGCGAGGCATCACAGATAAGCTTCACTTCACGATGTGGAGCACAATGTGTGAGTACAGCATCTGATGTCACCATTTCTTTTGTCCTTTAGAAAGTCACCTTACACAGCTTTGTGCCATTTCTTCCTAAGGTGTAGTAATGAGTTAGAGGTGGAGCAAAGTTTAAAATACATTTATTATCGAAGTATGCGTACTATATACAACTTTGAGATTCATCTCCTTATAGGCAGGCACAAAACAAAGAAACCCAATAAAGCCCATCAAAAAGAAGACCGTCAAACACCCAATGTGCAGGAAGAGAATCAGATCATGCAAACAATAAAAGTAAACAAATATCATTCAGAACTGAAGTTCACGAAAGTAAGTCCACAGCCACAAAGCCAGTCATCACTGCACTGATTCAGGAGCCCGTTAACTGCAGGCCACAGCCTCAGTCCAGCACAGAGACGAGTAAACCTTGTGGAACAGTGGGCTGAACCAGCCCATCCCTCGCCTCCAGTTCCAACACTCTGACCTTTTCAATCTGGCCCGGCACATATATCGTCCAAACCCTGGGTTGCTCCTTGCTCTCAGACTTGGGCCCTGCCACTTTGATACACCCTTGTGCCAGGCCATGTCACCTCGATCTCAGGCCCGGTTCCTGCCACCTCAACTGTGCATCACCCCTGCTCGTCCTCTTTTGCATCTGCCAGATCGAATCACCTTCACGTCTGCTCCAGCAATGGCCAAACATTGGCCATTCCACTCTTGGGCCCAGACCCTGTCGCCTCAACTTGACCTGTACGCGCTACACCGCAATAGTCCCGTGCCTTCAAGACTTCAGTTCATACCGCAAAAATGCCAGGTCATACAGGCGGTTCAGCAGCTCAACTCTAAAAGGGGAATTACAGGCTATAGATTACAGTGACTGTATCTGAAAAAAAAGTGTGATTAATACAGTAATCTTTTGTTTTGTTTGCGAACAGAAAGATATCGCTGTGTTTCACCAGCATCATCTCAAAGTGGAACCACAGTGGCTAGGTTTGGCAGGAACCTGTTATAGTAATTGATAAACCCTAAAAAGCACCACAACTGTGACACGTGCTTTGGTCTTGGAGCATCCACCACTTCTTGAATTTTCTCAGCACACTTGTGTAATTTTGTGTGTCGGAAGTGTGACCACAGTAAGTGATGCTTGGTTTATAGAATTCACACTTGTTACATTGTGCTCTGAGCCCATAATATTCTAATTTTTTTAATACTATCTTGAGATTTTGGAGATGTTCCTTGTTATCCTCACAGGTAACAATCCAGGTAACACTGAGCATCTAGGCAGCCTTGCAGCAGCTGGTCTATAGTTTTCGGCCAGAGTGAAGATCCAGATGTTACTCCAGAAATAAGCCTATTATAATGATAAAGCTCTTTGTGAGCATTTATGGTGAGAAATAGTTTGGACTCTTCTTCCAAGTCTATCTGTAGGCAGGCCTCAGCTAAGTCCACTTTACTGAAGTGCTCCCCTCTAGAAAGATTTACAAAGGTATCTTTATCCTGTGCAGAGGGTATTGATCTACCTTCAGTACTGGCTTGATGGTGACCTTAAAATCACCACAGACAGATCCATCCTTCTTGGTTACTGGGACCACTTGCATTGCCGATGGGATCCATTCAATCTTGAAAAGAATTCCTTCAGCATCCATGTGATCTAGTTCACTGGCTACTTTATCACAGATGGTGTAAAGAACCAGATGGGCTTTGTAAAACTTGCCTGTGGCATTTTCATTTGACACTGTTTTACCCTTGATATGTTTGAGTTTTCCAATGCCAACCTTGAACACTGTACCTTGATCAAATAGCTTTCTTAATAAGCTTTTAGTTGACTCTGTTGCAGAGGATGTGGAATGCAAATGGTGGAGGGATCTCCAACCAAGCTGTAGTTGTCTCAGCCAATCACGCCTCCACAATGTTTTTACCACATGCAAGCTCAATCTGGCTTGTTGGTTGTTGTATTTCACTGTTACGAATGTCTTTTCCACAGGAATTATCTTTTCTCCAGTGTAAATTCTTAGCTGGATATCTGCAAGCTTCAGTTCAGTATCTTTGAAATGCCATTCAAACTCATTTTGTGTTATGACTGAAACAGTCAAGTCAGTGTCCAATTCCAATTTAATTAATTTGCCGATCACTTCTGCTGTAAGCCATATTGCTTGTCTATGATTTGTTTTCACATGTAAATCTCAAGGATAGCCAGTCTAGTGTCACTCAAGATTCAAAGATTCAAGACTCAAAGTATATTTATTGTCAAAGAATGTATCAATTATACACCTTGAGATTTGTTTGCTTACAGGCAGGCACAAAACAAGGAACCCAAAGAACCCAGTTAAATAAAAACAAAGATCATAACCACTGTGCTGAGAAAGAGGGGAAAAAACACACACATTATGCAAACAATAGGATTAAACAACAGCATTCTGAACCAGATTAAATCCTTAGATCCACTCCCAGAGTAGTCCCAAGTCTTGATCTCAGTTCATCATATTAGCGGGGCAAAAACACTGCGAAACTTTCAGAAACAACACCTGCCAAAGCAGTTAACACCTCAGTGCCACAGAGAGAAGAATGAACATCACAGGAGGGTGAGTGAAATCAGCCCAACCCTCGCTTCCAATCCCGACACTTGGGCTTTCCAGTCTATCTGGACCGGCATTTAAATTGTCCGAGCACCTTGTAGTGCCTTGTTCTAGGATCCAAATCCAATCACAGCAATATGCTTAGGCTGCACAGCCTGAAGCTTTTCTTAGTCTCATCGAATTGGCTCGGTACTTGGAACGATCCAACCTTGCTCCCAATTTTGATGGATGGGCATTGAAACCCTTCTTCAAATCACTCGCTCCAACTTCATCTGCGACCATGTTTTGAACACGTATGTGTGTGTGTGTGTATGTGTCTGTTCCTTTAATGTATTTAATATTTAAGCTGAGGATGGACTGTGCTATGGCTGCTGTTCCCAAACTCCCATTCCTTCACCCCACTTGATAAAATCCCACTGTTCTTTCATCATGGTGCACAAGACGATAAGAGGCATAGATAGAGTGGACAAATGGCGGCATTTTCCTGGGGCAGAAATGGCTAATATGAAGGGGCATAATATTAAGGTGATTGGAGGAAAGTATTGTGGGAATGACAGAGGAAGATATTTTACAGAGAGAGTTGTGGGTGGTGATTCAAGATGGCGCCGGCGATCATCGGCGCCATACTGTAGGCTGCAGGAAATTGTTCCAATAATTCTCTTAAATATACCGCTTTGAAGTTTGATAGAGGCAGATACTTCCAGGCTATTTAAAAGTCTCTTAAATATGCATAAAGATGATAGAAAAAAGGAGGGCTATGTCGAAGAAAGATCTTAGAGCATATTAAAAGGTTGGCACAACATCATGGGGTGAAGGGCCGTAATGTGCTTTAAGGTTTTATGTTGTATTCTGTTTATTGCAGCTTCACCAGCAGTTAAAGAGGGTGACACACCCTCACCATCTCTGGGGCAATAAACACTGGCCTCGCCAGTGATGCCCAGACTCAGTACACAACACACTGAAGGACATTGATCATTACACACAGCAGCGCACAGCTTCTGTTATTTGTGTCTAGTGTGCGTATTCGGTTTAGGAAAGGTGAGATGATTTTAGCTCAGTGCGGATGCGGATGCTGATGTACTCTGCTGCTTGTCATTGCTCTACAATTGCCCTCAACCCGCTGGAGGTTCATTTGTTTTCATGTGTTATTCTTAGCTCCCTGTGGTGTCATCAAGTTCTGTCTGCACTACATTAAAGTGCCTGTTGGCCCAGTTAAAAGTAAAAGAGAAACAAGTCCCATCCCCTTCCCGTGTTAATGGAGTACAAGTCAGACCAGAACCAAATCCTATGTAAGCTTACAATTTAACTCTTCTTATGTCTATTCAAAAGGACACAGATCTGTGCAAAAGTCTTAGGCACACACACACATATATACCTTAAGTACCTAAGACTTTTGCCCAATACTGTAGTAATTTTATGTATTGCACTTTACTGCTATTGCTGAAAAAAACAAATTTCATGACCTATGTGAGTGAAGATTAACATGATTCTGATATGGGTTTCTATTGTGGACTGAGGAGAGTGAGAGAGTGAGAAGGAGCCAGGCTGTGGAGAATCATTGTTTGGAAAAGGGGATGGGGGGTGCAGGAAGCACTGGAGAGACATTCTGTAATGATCAATAAACCAATTGTTTGGAATCAAATGACCTTGCCTGGAGTTTCACAGCTGGGCGTGTATGCACCTGTACCTCACCACCTGCACCCCTGGTACTCCTCTGCCACCTGCCCCACACCCCTCCCGCAGTGCTCCACTCTCACCATTCCCAATGCCCTTTGCCCCTGCAAGATTTACAAACTTGCTCTTGCTGTATCTCTAAATAAAAAATATATATAACCTATCCCAGAACCTTACATTTTTTTAGCTGTTGCCGTACTATGCAATAGTCTTAAGCGTATAGGCTCAACAGGCCAGTGCTGCCCAATTACTCCAATGTGATCTAACTGTACATCTTTGGAATGTGGGATGCAACCAGAGCACCTTGAGGAAATTCACGTGGTCACAGGGAGAACGTAGTAACTCCGTACAGACAACGGAATGAATTGAACCCTGATCATGATTACTATGCTAAAAAGCGTTACGCTAACTGCTATGGTACTGTGTCACCCTTGCAAGAACTGTTCAACATCGTGGCTGACAATAATATTCCTGCCTCTTATCACACAGAGAATGCACAAACTCCCTACAAAGATCGACCGAAATCAAGCCCCATCTTGCTGCTGGCGTTGTAATAGTGTTACGGTAATTGTTACACTGCCATGCCGGAAGTGTAGCACATACAGTTCTTCAGTTTGGCACAGTCATGCAGCAGTTAGCATAACCCTTTACACCTTACAGTTCTTCTGCCACTGCTGAGCATACCCTTCATTTTCAAACCGGCAGATGGACAATACAGCAATTTTGTCTCAGATACAGTTGAATGCAGCCAAACATCCTCTGAAGGAGCATTGAGATGGAGATTATAGTTTACTGCAGTAGTCCGTGGAGAAAAGTTCTGTCAGGATTTAACAGTTAAGCTGCCTTTGCATAACCTCTAGAGAGCTGCTGTGATTTAAGTCTTGATTCTGTGGTATCATAACACAGACATAAAGGGACTGAAAACCTTTGCTAATGCAATCATCTAAAATCCAGGAGCAGATATCTAGGATTGTGAGCAGATCATTCGGCCCATTTAACCTTTTCTGCTGTTCTTGAATGACCCATGTTTTGCTGTCATAATTTTTATTGTTGTTCTTGTTGAGTGCTGTCAAGTGGCTGTCGTCTATATGGTTTTTGTGGCAGGGTACAGAAGTAGATTGCCAGGCATTTCTTCTGCAGTGGTACTGCTGCTGCTCAGATTGGGACCCTGGCCGGGCTCGAACTCAGGACCATCTGCCTCAAAGTCCAGTGCTGATGCCACTTCGCCATCAGATGGCCCATAGGTTTTATTACTCATGCTAAATAAAGGACCCTCCAGTTCAGGATATTTTCATTGCAGTGTTGTCATACAGTGGTTAAATCACTGAAGTTGTATCTCAAGTTCTGGAGTATTCGCTTGATAAGGGCTATTATGAGAACAGCTATGGAAAAGTCTACGAAAAATGGTGGATGCAGCCCGGTCCATCACAGGTAAAATGCTTCCCGTCATTGAGCACATCTACAAGGAAAGCAACATCCGTCATCATAGACCCCATCCTCCAGGCCATCTTTTCCCTATTGCTATCAGTCAGGAGGTAAAAGAGCCTCAGGTCCCACAGCACCAGGTTCAGGAATCCCTCAACCATCAGGCTGCTGAACTGGTGTGGATAACTTCACTCACCTCAACACTGAACTGGGTCCACAAGCTTTGGACTCACCTCCAAGCCTTCAATAACTCACCTTGCCAGTGTTACTTATTTATTTATTTTGTTTCCACAAAATGTTTTCTTGTGCCTATTGGTTGTTTGTCAGTCTTTGTTCATGTATATCTTTGTTAAATATAAATTCTGTTGCGTTTCTTTATTTTCCTGTAAATGCCTGCAAGAAAGTGAATCTTGGGGTGGTATATGTTGACATACATATACTTTGATAATAAATTTACTTTGACTTTGACCTGGAGAGATGTTATTGAATCTCACCACCCAGTTGGAGAATTTAAGATTGTGAGATAAAATTTGAAATTTAAAGAAACACTGTTGTTTGGAATTATGACCAAGAAACTTCTGGATTATCGTAAAACCCATCTGGGTTTGCTGAACTAACCTGTGGTCAGACAAAATGTGGCCAACAAATAACTCGAGAATCCCTTCTGACACAGCCTGATAGGCAGTTCAGGATTAATTATGAACGGCCAATAAATGCTGGAATTACAAGTGATGCCCACATACTGTGAATGAATCAATAATACTTGATCCTGAGCCTCAACTCAATAGCTTTCTTAGAAGGGAGCTCCAGATTCCTTCTCCCCATTATGTGTTCTTGTCTACTTATGTCATATTCAATCAACCTTGTCCTAAATTTAAGATCATGCCTTCTTGTTCTGGTCTGGAGGAAATTGTTTCTTTTCAGAATCATAATTGGAATCAGCTTTGCTATCACCAGCATATGTCATAAAATGTGTTGTTTAGAGGCAGCAGTACATTTCAATGCATAGTAATCAAAACTATAAATTGCAATAAGAAGTATATTTAAAAATGTAATTTAATAAGTAGTGCAAAAAGAGTGTGAAAAATAAATACTGAGCAAGGTTCATGGGTTCATTGTCCATTCTGAAATTTGATAGCAGAGGGGAAGAAGCTGTTTCTGAAATGTTGAGTGTGTGGCTTCAGGCTCCTGTACCTCCTTTTTCTGATATTACCAGTGAGAAGAGGGCATGTCCTGGGTGATGGTGGTCCTTAACGATGGATGTCTCCTTTCTGAGGTATTGCCTAGATGCTGGGGCGGCCAGTGCCCATGGTATAGCTGGCTGAGTTTACAACTTCCTGCAGCTTTTTCCAATTCTGTGCGGTGGCCCTGTCATACCAAATGGTGATTTAAGTGGCTACAATGCTCTCTGTGGTAAATTTGTAGAAATTTGTGAGTGTCTTAGGTGACATAGCAATTCTCCTCAAACTCCAAATGAAATTTAGCTGCTGTCATACCATTTTAATAATCGCATCAATATGTTGGGCCCAGGATAGACCCTCAGAGATGCTGACACCCATGAACTTGAAGCTGTTAACCTTTTCTACTTCTGATCCCTTGATGAGGACTGGTGGTTGGTCCATTGACTTCCCCTTCCTGAAGTCCGCCATCAATTGCTTAGTGATGTTGAGTGACCTTTTGATCTGTACTTCAAAATATATTTGAGTCTAATGAAATTTGGTCTTATTAAACCCATTCCCTGGAACATGGATAAACTTAGCTATATCCTCAAACTTTAGAAAAATAATTGTTTAATTTCTCCAAGGTCCTGATGAAGAATCTCCACCCAAAACGTCGACTCTTTATTCTTTTCCATTGACGCTGCCTGACCTGCCAAGTTCCTCCATTTTATTTTGTGTTTTACTCTTAATACCAGCAAGGGTTGGCTTTCTTGATGACATGAGAGACTTAAGACGCTGGAATCTGGAGGTAAAAAGCAAGATGCTAGAGGAACACAGTGGGTCAGGCATCATCTGTAGAGGCAAATGGACATACAGTGTTTTGTGTTAAGTTCCTTTTTTCTGGAGTTGATGTAGTGCCCATGAAATATTGACTGCCCATTTCCCTCCCCAGTTGCTACCTCACCACCTGTGCTCCTGCAGCAGGTCACTTTTGCTTGGTTTTCTTTCTTATAAGCCGTTTATTTTAAGCAATGGCAATGTATACACAAGGCATAGAATCAGAAGCATAAGAGAGTCGGCAGATGTTGGAAATCTCGAGCAGCACATACAAAATGCTGGAGGAACTGAGCAAATCAGCCAAAATCTACGAAAGGGAATAAACAGTTGATTTTTCGGGCTATGGCCCTTCATCAGGATTGAAAAGGAGGGGAACAGAAGCTAGAATACGAAGGTGGGGAGAGGGGAATGAGTATGAGCTGGTAGATGATAGGGGATACCAAGTGAGGGTGGTTGGAGGAGGGAAAGAAGCATTAAGCTTGGAAGGATAGGTGGAAGAATTAAAGGGCTGAAGAAGAAGGAATCTGATAGGAGAGGACAGTGGACCATGGAAAAAAAGAAAGAGGAGGGGAACCAGAGGGAGGTGATGGGCAGGTGAAAAGACATGAGGTGTGAGGATAACCAGAGCAGGGAATGGAAAAGGAGAGGAGGAGAGAGGCAGGGAAGTTATATTTGATTCTTTCTTCTTCAAATCTCATAACTCAACCAATCAAATCATTTGGTGAGTCCCAGTGACCCGAATGAAACCTAGTATTCTAGAACTGAACACATCACTTTTTGTAGATATTGTGTTCATTGACAGCAAGTTTAAAAACTAGGCCAGAGATTAAAAGATGCCCTAAATAGAATCTGCTGGCTCGAAGCAGCAAATTCCTGATGAATTCTTTTGGCATTACTGTGTCTGAGGCTTTAAGCCAATGTGGAACTGACCCTTGTTGCCAGGCAACTGAACACATTGGTCTTACTGATGAGAGATAGTAGATTCTAATGAAATTGAGCTGTATTGAATGTCTCCCACAGAACATGGATAAACTTAACAAAATTATTCATCAATAGCACAATATATAAAAAAGAGAAATGGTTGCCATAAGACCATAAGACATAGGAGTGGAATTAGGTTATTTTGCCCATTGAGTCTGCTCTGCCATTCCATCATAGCTGATTTATTATCCCTCTCAACTCTATTTCAGCATCCTGGTGAATCTCTTCTGCACTTTTTCTAATGCTAACACAATGTTACAGCCTAGAAGGAAGCTATTTGACCTGTTCTGAGCATGAAGGCACTTTATGAGAGCAACTCACTTGTGACATCCTCTGTCCCCCTCTCCATGTCCTTGCAAGTGTTTCCTCACCTTACGCATGCAGTTTTGGTCAGCTCGTTGTAGGAAAGATATGGAGGATTTAGAGAGGGTTCAGAAAATGTTCACCAGCATGCTGCCCAGAAAAGGTAGTAGAAGGAACATTTCAATGTGTAAAAAGCATTTGGAAAGGTATAGGGTCTCCCTGGGTTTCACATGACCTGATTTATGGAAATCTGACTTTATATGCAAATTTTCACATACATTTTAAAGCACTTTTCAAGTTATTAATAATAATAAAAATATTTATGGTGTTCATTAGTGACTGGGTGCAGATATATTTCATTAGTTTAATCATGAGTAGTGTTCGAGTAATTATTCAATGAATGACAGTTTTTGGGAAATGAATTGAGGGATATATGCCTAATGTAGGTAAACAGGAGAATAGAACCTTGGTCAGCGAGGATGAGGTAAGCCAATGCTGTTTCTATGCCATTAAGTCTACAACTCTATGTACTTCTTCCTGAAAATTTCAAAACGTAGAAGATTTTCTTTGTTGTACTGTATTTCATTATATCCTACAATTTATAAATAAAGTTTAAAGTTCAAAGTAAATTTTATTACCAGAGTACATATACGTCACCACACCATATATAACCCGGAGTTTCTTTTTCATGTGGGTATACTCAGCAAAACTATAGAATAACAGCTGTAAACAGGATCAATGGAAGAGCAAGAGGACAAAGGACAAGGAACAGTGCAAATGCAAATATAAATAAATAACAATAAAAAAATGAGAGCATAAAATAACAAGATAAAGAGTACTTAAAGTAAGATCATTGGTTGTGGGAATATCTCAAGAGATAAGTGAAGTTATAGTTCAAGAGCCTGATAGTTGATGGGTAGTAACTGTTCTTGAACCTAGTGGTGTGAGTCCTGAGGCATTTGTACCTTCTACCCGATGGCAGCAGTGAGAGAAGAGCATGGCCTGGCTGGTGAGGACCTTTGATGATGGATGCTGCTTTCTTATGACAGCGTTTCATATAGATGTACTCAGTGGTTGAAGTAAAATCAAATGTACGTGATTTTTCAGTTTTCATTCTAAATATCGTATGCAATTTACAATAAAAGCATTTAAAATCCATGCAGTTTTTAGGCCGTGTAAAAATATTCTGCTCAGAGCAATGGTTGGTCTGTGCAGTGGTAAAAAAAGAATTAGGGAGAAAGTTGCTCCAGAGGTTCCTGTCCTTAAAAAGGATGGGTCTTTAAGGCTTTGTGGATACTTCAAAGTAACCATTAATCCTGTTCTTAGGGCTGGACAATATGCTCTTCCCCTCATTGATGATCGTTTTGCAGGATTGATCAGAATACAGATATTTAGCAAGATTGGCTTGTGTCAAGTGTACTTGCAGATGCATGTGGAGCCAGTTACAGGAATTCACCAAAAGAATGCTCAGGTAGCAAAAGATTCCATTTGGCATCACTCTGCCTCCACACTTTTTCAGCAAGCAATGTACCAGACTGACAGAGTGCAATGCTATTTCGATGACTTACTCATTACAGGGAAAAATGAGTGTGAGCACCTATAAAACTTGGTTGCTAGACTACAAAGACTTAAGGAATATGAGCTAAGGGTTCAGAACGACAAGTGTGAGTTCTTTCGGCATTTGATTGAATATTTATGCCATGTGATTAACAACTCAGGGCTTCACAAGGCACTGTCAATGGTGAAGGTAATTGTGGAGGCTCCATCACCCCAGAATGTAAGTCAATTAACGTCTTTCTTAGGACTACAAACATACTACACAAAACCTATTACTAATCTAGCCAGTATGCTGAAACCACTTCACGAGCTTTTAAATAAATCAATACACTGGCAGTGGACAGATCACTGTGAAGAGGCTTTTAAAAAGGCCAAAACAGCTTTGTCACAATCTGAAGCACTCAACGTGCTTCATCCCATCATTGCCCATACAGTCTGCCTGCAGCACATCATCCTGTGGTATAGAGTCAGTTATCTAACACATCAAGCCGTTCAGTGAAGAGCATTAAGCTTTTGCATCAAGTATAGTAAGCAAGGCAGAAAGCCCCTATGTCCAGATTGGACAGGAAGCATTTGCAGTTTTCTTTGGAGTTAAGAATTTCCATCACTTCCTCTTTGGTCAATAACTTACATTAGTGGCAGATCGTCACCCCTTGATGCCAATTTTTGGTCCACCTGCAGGCATTCCTTTCCTGGCTGCTAATCGAATTCAGCGTTGGGCTCTGTTACTGTCTGCACATCAATATGATATACAGTACAGGAAGTCTGAGCCCCATTTGAATGCTTAGGGATTATCCGGACTTCCCTTAGCTGTTACAGCTGGAGAACCATCCCCAAAAGAGATCTTTTACTTCAAAGAAGTACCTAAAATACAGCTCTGATAACTATGGAGTAAGCCTGCAATTGTTACATGTACAGACCCTGTTCTATCGAATGTGGTGGACATGGTAACTCATGAACGGAAAAAAAAGCCAACCATAGAATTGAAACTTTACCAGGCTCAACGGAAGGAGCTCACAGTCCAAGCAGGATGTTTAATATGAGGCTACCATGTTGTCATTCCGCCACCATTAAGAAGGCAAGTGTGTGATAAGCTACATTCTGTGGCATAATGCATGTGAAACAAATTGCATGCAGCTACTTCCGGTAGCAAGGACTGGATGTCTCTGTTGAAGAGAAGGCCAAAGCATGCCCATGTTATCAGCAAGTGAGAACTCTTCCTCAGCTTGCTCTTTTGCAGCCATGGGAATAGCCTGAAAAGTCATGGCAGAGAATTCACATAGATTTTGCAGGGCCTGCAGAAGGCCAAATGTTCTTAGTCGTAGCAGACACGCAGACAGCAAATAGCCCGAGGTTGCCATCATGAGGAGCATTACATCCAAAAAATGTATTTAGGAGCTACGTTCCATCTTTAACCATTCTGGGCTTCCTCAACAGCTGGTAAGTGACAATGGTCCACAACTCCTGTCAGAAGAGTTCAAGGCATTTATGGAAGCAAATGCTATTCAGAATATCAAATAAACACTGTATCATCCAGTCACTAATGGCCTTCCTGAAGGATTCATACAAACAATGAAACAAATCCTCAGTACTTCAGTGGGAAAGTAGAGCCTCCATTAAGATCAAATGACACAGCCAGTGCTTCCCCGTCACCTGTGCTTTCTGAGGTGTCCCCTGTGACAATGCAGTATCCAAGCCAAGACCTATTTACACACCACTAAGAGATAAAATGACTTTGGTTTTATCTTCAGGTCATCAGTACCCCAACAGGAACAGGCAACCTCTAGACTAACCCTCAATATATGGAGCAGAATAATCTTCAGGATTATGTTTGGGAATAGAGCCTATTCCCTAGTTTAGAAAAGAAAATGTTTTTTGTTGTTGGTTGAATTCGATAATTATTTCATTGAATACTAATAGTTCAGCAGCTGATCTGTGTATGGGAAGGGGGAGAAACCTTTAAAATAAGGGGGAGGGTGATATGTGTTCATGTAGATTTTGGCCCTGGCGGGTTGCTGTCACACCTCCCCATGTGTTACATACTGAACGTAATGTGCAACGGCATTCTGGGTAGATATCTTACAAGTAAAATAAACAGTTGCACGTTTGTTCCCTATGTCTCCGTCTCTTGTGTGTGTTATTCATGGCCACTCAGCTTCCCAATACCATAAACATAACACTCATGGCTTGTCTGATTCAGCAAGGAGTAGAGAATGTTGTGATTTAGGGCATGTTTGTGGCTGGCCAAAATAAATTTGTTATCAAAGTACACGTACTTCACCCTATATTACCTTGAGTTTCATTTTCTTGCAGGCATTTGCAGGGAAATAAAGAAATACAGTAGAATTTATGAAAATCTATAGCAAAGACAGACAATAACCAATTGTGCAAAAAATGCCAAATAGTGCAAATTTTTAAAAAGTAACACTGAGAATGTAAGTTGTAGAATCATTGAAAGTGAGCCTCTAGGTTATGGAATCAGTTCAGGGTTGTGATAAGTAAATTTATCCACACTGGTTCAGTGGCCTGATGGATGTAGGTAATATCTGTTCCCAGACCTGGTGGCGTGGGGCTTAAGGCTCCTGTATCCTGTAGTGGGAAGAGAGCATGACCTGGAGGTGGGGGTCCTTGACGGTGGATGCAGTTTTCTTGAGATAGTGCTCAACGGTGGAAAGAGCTCTGCTCGTGATGGACTCAGCTTTATCCATTACATACTGTAGACTTTTCCTTTCCTAGTCATTGGTGTTTCCAATGAAGTTCAAAGCTCAAAGTAAATTTATTAACCAAATACATATATGTCAGCATTTACAATCCTGAGGTTAATTTTCTTGTGGGCATACTCAATAAATCCGTAACAGAATCAATGAAAGACCACACTACTTTATGTGTTCAATCAGTGTGTAAAAGACAACAAATACTGAAAGAAAGATTTAAAAAAGGTTTTGAACTTTGTTCCAAGAATAGAATTATATAATATTTGGTTATTGCATGGTTAGAATGTTCTGGATGCCCTGATTTTGGAAGGATATCAAGGCTATGCAGAAGGTGCATGGGGATTTGCTATGTAATCAAGGGTAAGATGTTAGATCTGCATGAAGTGACTGCAGAAAGCAGACTGTTTTTCAGTAGACTGGAGAAGATATGATAAAGTTGTTCCAAATGACTTTTGATAGGGACAGTAGGACAAATATTTCCACTACTATTGACATAAATTTGAACTCTTTAGTTTATTTACCAGTAGCTTTGGGAGAATGAATTCCATAGGGGAAGTAATAAGGGAAACAAAAAGTACTACGTCGACTCAGGCCTAGGGGGCCGGCGTCGGACACGATGACGGACTCTCCACTTCTCCCTCTCCCTCATCAGTGTGTTCAGTTCATCTACATTAGCCACGCTGCTGTCTTCTAGGAGTGTATTGACCATAGTCTTGAGAGGGCGCTCAGGGTTCATCCTCCCATGCTTGTACTCCCATATGATGATTAGGCTGGAAGGTAGCTCGGGGTGGCGTAGACAGTGTCCCACTAGTTGCAGTCTTCTCACCTCGATTTTAGTGGTGAGCATCGGTAGAGCTCGACGTTCATCATGTGCTGTTGCCAACTCACGTCAAGAGCCATCCAGAGCATTCGTGTATAGCAACCATCTAGAGATTTTTGCATAGTCTTGGTGAGTGTCCACGTCTCGCATCCGTATGTGAGAATGGACTCTATGACTGCTATGAAAATCCTCTTTTTAAGCTCTCTGGTCATGTTCGACTTCCAGATTTCCCTCATGTCATTCATAGCCCTCCATGTCAATGCCTTCTGTATCTTTATGTCCTTCTTCAAACTCATCATTCTTGATCCGAGGTACTTGAAGTCAAAGACTTTCTTAACTAAAGTAGCATCAGCTTTAAAAACAAGTATGTTGTGAATAAAAAATCTAAAGTAACAGAAATCCCACTGTTATGATTCAGTTGAAATGGACTAAATAGCCTCCAATATGGTATAAAACATTATCGTTAAAAATACATTTACTATTCTCGGTACTTTAGTGTGGGATTTTCTCAATTACCAAGTAGCCTGACAATGCAGACAGTGGTCGTAAAGTGTCAGGTAAAAATATGGAACCAGGTTTCTCCATGTTCAGGTGTCCATAGAAAGACTGGGAATGACTGTATCACCAGTTTAAGGTGGCATGGTAGTAATGTAACGCTATTGCAGTACCAGTAGCCTGGGTATGACCGGCATGTTCTCAAAAGCACACACTCCTCCACACAACTCTTGGTAATGTTGGAATCCCTGGTAATTGTCCAGTTTACTGACTCAAAGCAGTCCTGTAAACACTCCTCTGCCTCTCTCGACCGTACCTTCCTTGTCCTCATTGCGGGTACTGCTGTCTTTAGAGTCTACTTATATGCCAGGAATGGAAGTTCAGCCAGGTGATTGCACTTTCCAAAGCTGGACAGGGGATTACATGGTAAGTGCTCTTGATGGTGGTATAACAGTGATCAAGTGTGTTGGCTCCTTTGGTTCCACAGGTGATATTCAAGATTCAAGGTTGCCTAATTCATTTCCAGTAAGGAGAACAAAATAATTGCTACTCCAGATCTGATGCAGCAAAGAAAAAAACATAAAAGATAAAGAACACAATAATAATACTAAAAACACAATAAATATGAATACATAAAATGAAATAGATTGATACAATATACATAGATTAATGTTGTGCCTGTAAAGTGACATTAGGCTATACATAAAGTGACTAATGGGAAATAATAAAGTAGAGGTGCAGTTCGTGGGTGGAGGTATTGATTAGTCTTACTTCTTGGGGAAAGTAGGTAATTTTGGGTCTGGTGTCTCTAGTATGGAAGCTACGTAGCTTCCTCCCTGTTGGGAATGGGCCAAACAGTCCATGAGCAGGGTGGATGGGATCCTTCATGGTATTACTGGCTCAGCCAGTTTCCAGCAACTTTCTGTATATATGTCCCTGATTGCCAGTGATGTGTTGGGCAGTTTTGACTACTTGTTGTAGAGTCTTCCTGTTCATTGTGTTGGGCATGTGACCAAATGGTCAAGTTGTTCGTCTAGTTACCTCAAGGTCGCTAGTTCGAGCCTCAGCTGTGGCAGCGTGTTTGTGCCCTTGAGCAAGGCACTTAATCACACATTGCTCTAGTCTGTGCGAGGAGTGGCGCCCCACACAGACTTCCAATCTACGCCTTGTAAATCATGAAAATGCCCGACGCAGGCCTCTCATGGTCTGAGTCGACGTTCCCCCTCCCTTTCCTGTCCACTGCAGTTCAATTTCTGCACCAAGCAGTGATGCAGTTTGCGCATCTGTAGAATGACGTGAGTATGGATGTGCAAAGTCCAGCTCCCTTCAACCTCTTCAGAAAGTAGAGACATTGGTGACTGTGTAGGATGTGTTCAGAGACTATGTGTGGTTGTGTGTAATGTGCACTCCCACAGTTTGAAACTGAATGCAGTTTCCACTGTTGTGCCACCAATGTAAAAGGGGTGTGTGGTAAACCATGTATATAGGTTGTAACTGGGTTACCTGTCTGGACACGCCCCTCTGCTGACTGCTCCTGTGGCTCCTCCCACAGTCCAGGACAGACATACAGCATGGACGTGGATCCATTTTACTGCTTATAAAAGCCTTTCAGTATTTACTCTACTTCAGGTCTTTTGGAGTAATTGATAGTGCATCGGGGTGTGAGTGGTGCAAGTTCTCCTTAAGTCAATAACCATCTGGTTTGTCTTGTTGACATTAAGGACGAGGTTATTTGCCTGGCACCAGACCTTGAGGTGTTTCATCTCCTCTCTGTAGGCTGTCTCATTGTTGTTGGTGATGAATCCCACCACTGTTGTGTCATCAGTGAACTTAACAATCTGAGGATCGTTCGTTTGGATGTCTAAAACCCAGTTGCACTGTGGTGTATTTAGACAAAGGGGTAGGAGTTTGTTCACCAAGGTTTGTGGGACAATAGTGTTGAATGTTGAACTGAAATCCAGAAAGAGCATTCTGACGTAAGTGTCCTTGTTTTCTGGGTGTGTCAGGGCCAGGTAAGTGATGTGCTATGGCATCTGTCGTAGAGCAGTTCTCTCGGTAAGCATAACGGGCAATGTCCAGGCAAATAACCTCTTCCTTGATGTCAACAGGACAAACGAGATGGTTATTGATTTCAGGAGAACTCGCACCACTCACACCTCCCTTTACGTTGGCAGCACAGCAGTGGAAACTGCAAGCAATTTGTAGATGATGATGGTGGCTGATGGTGCCTGATTTGAATCACGTGGGACAGCAGCCTGGATGACTGAAGTGCTGAAGATGTCCATGAAGGCATCAGTGAGCTGGTGTGCATGCTCCTTGAATACTCGTCCTGGGAATTTTATCTGACCCAGCTGTCTTACAGGGGTTAACTCTCTGCAGAGCCCTCCTCTCATTTGTTGTTGTCAGAGACAGTGGCTATTCACCTGGGAGGTGGTACCTTTCATGGCCGGTGTTGTGCTGCATGCATAAAAGTTGTTTAGAGCATCGGAGAGGGAGGCGTCACTGG
Organism: Mobula hypostoma; assembly: GCF_963921235.1. Classification (NCBI taxonomy): domain Eukaryota; kingdom Metazoa; phylum Chordata; class Chondrichthyes; order Myliobatiformes; family Myliobatidae; genus Mobula; species Mobula hypostoma. The sequence goes on from NC_086107.1 coordinate 12,438,130, forward strand.
TACAGTCGATGCTGTTTTTCCTTGTGTAGTCAGTAATGCCCTTGATGCCCAGCCACATCCATATGGATCCTTAACAGGCATATGTTCCAGAAATTTTTTGTGCAGAGGTCATCTTTGCCATCTTGATGCCTAAGATGACTTTTCTCCTGGCTGCTCAGAGAGCTGTTCTGTCACCAGACTAAAGGCAATATCCTGAGCTTCTAGTAGGGAGCGCACCTCTGCGTTCAGCCAGGGCTTCTGGTTGGGCCGAGGAATGACCATTCTTGAGGTACCAATGTCGTTTGTGCACTAACTGACGTAGCCGATGGAAGATGAGGCATATTCCTCAAGGTCTGTGTCTATTCCATTTGTGGCGGCCTCCTTGAACATCTGCCATGCAAAAGCATCCTGAAGCATAGAGATTGTTTCATTAAGCCATAGTGATAATGTTGGTGGTAGTTGGTCAGACACTTCCTCAATCTGGCCAGGTTGAAATGATAGGGAAGCCATCAGGATTCACTGTTTTGTGACTGCTGATTGCTGTGCTCAGCTCCTCCAGTACCTGCCTGACGTTAGCCTGAGGTGGAATGTACACCACTATTAGGATGATGTTGGAAAATTCCCTCAGTAGATAACATGAACGGCACTTCATTGCTAGATGTTCCAGGATGGATGAGAAGGTTTGAGACAGAGCTGCCACATCTGTGCATCATGATGTGCTACTCAGAAAACATGCTCCACCTCCTCCTCAAATATTATAATTCATTTATTATACTGTACTGCTGCCACAAAACAACAAATTTCAAGACATATGTCAGTGATAATAAACCTGATTCTGATTCTGATGAAGACAATGGCGACTAGCAAAAATAAACAACTCATGTTGAAAATATTTTGGAAGTAAAATCTAATTGTAATATTTCTTCGCGTGTAATAGGCCATTAAGAGTAGTATAAAGGGAAATGGGACAAAATGGCCTGCAATATTAACATTTTTAGAGTGGTATTGGTATTGGTTTATTACTGTCAGGTGTGCTGAGATACAGTGAAAAGCTTGTCTTGCCTACTGTTCAAACAGAATGCATTACACAGTGCAGAATGGTAGAACAAGTTAAAACAATGCAGAATAAAGTGTATCGGTTACAGGTAAAGGGTGATGCAAGTAAACAGTAAGGTGGGAGATGATATGTGGTCAAGAGTACCAGAGGGCTGTCTAATAGGATTAGAATGGTAGGAGCTGTCTTTGAGCTTGATGGTATGAACTTCCACGCTTTTGTATCTTCTGCCCGATGAGAGACATGAGAAGAGATGATGTTCTGGGTGGGTCGGGTCATTGATTATGCTGGCTGTTTTACTGAGGCAGTGAGAAGTGTTCACAGAGTCCATGGAGAGGAGGCTGGTTTCCATGATTTGCTGAGCTGTGTCCACAACACTGCAGTTTCTTCTGGTCATGTGTAGAGCAGTTGCCATCCCAAGCCATTAAAGTTCAACGTTCAAGGTAAATTTATTATCTGGGTACATATATGTCACAATACTATACTACACTGTGATTGTTTTTCTTACGGGAAATTCACAGCAAATACAAAGAAACACAATAGAATTAATAAAAAACTGCACACAAGAAGGGCAAACAACCAATGTGCAAAAGGCAACAAACTGTGTATATATTGTACAAGAAGAAAATAATAATAATAATAAATATATAAGCAATGAATATTCAGAAGATGAAATGAAGTGTCCTTGAAAGTGAGTCAATAGGTTATGGAAACAGTTCAGTGTTGGGTGAGTAAAGTTGAGTGAAGTTATCCCCTCTGGTTTAAAAGCCTGATGATTGAGGGGTAATAACTGTTCCTGAACCTGGTGGTGTGAGTCCTGATGGCAATAGCGAGAAGAGAGCATGACCTAGATGGTGGGGATCCTTGATGATAGATGCTGTTTTTCTGCGGTAGTGCTCCTTGTAGATGTGCTCAATGGTGGGGAAGGCTTTAACTGTGATGGACTGGGCTGTATCCACTATGTTTTATCGGTTTTTCAGTACAAGGGCGTTGGTGTTTCCATACTAGGCCATGATGCAACCAGTCAATATACTCTCAACCACACATCTATACAAGTTTGCCTAAGTTTTAGCTGACATGTTGAATCTTCGCAAAATTCTAAGAAAGTAGAGGCACTGTTGTGCTTTCTTTGTAATGGCACTTATGTGCTGGACCCAGCATAAGTCCTCTGAAATAATAATGCCAAGGAATTTGGAGTTGTTGACTCTTTCCAACTCCGGCACCTTGATGAGAGCTGGCTCATGGACTTCTAGATTTCTCCTCCTGTAGTTCATAATTAGCTCTTTGGTATTGAATGAGAGGCACCATTCAGCCTGATTTTCAGTCTCCTTCCTATAAGCCTTACAGTGCATTAATAAAAAATATTAAGTCAGCTAGAATATGCCCACTTTCTTTCGCTTTAGTTATCTGTTGTTTCTGGAGGTATTTTTACTTCTAGGTTATTCCAGACATGCACAGGTATATTTATTATACCAGGCTTGTAAGAAATATGGTGGTGTAATGATAGGGTGTATTGGTAGAGATTCCATCCAGTGATCCAGGGACAGGAGTTTAAATCTTCACAGAGCAAAAGAGGAAGTTCAGTGAATTAGGTAATCCTGATAATGGCCTCTTCCTGAGGAGGTGGAACTCCAGTGTGTCTACACATAACTCCAGACCAGAGCAAAGTAATTGCTTATTTACTGCCCTCTGAAAATAACCCAGCAAATCACTTATTTTCAGGATGATAAATACTGGACAAGATTTACCAGATCATAAGACATAGGAGCAGAATTAGGCACCTCCATTCCATCATGGCTGATTTATTATTCTCTCAGCCCCATTTCCTGCCTTCTCCCCATAACCTTTTACACCCTAGGTAATCAATAACCTATCAACCTCCGCTTTAATACAGCTTAATAACTTACCGTCCACAGCCATCTGTGGCAATTAATTCCACAGATTCACCAGCTTCTGGCTATAGAATTTCATTCTCATTTCTCTACTATAGGAATGTCGTTGTGTTCTGAAGCTGTAGCTCCCGGTCCTAGACTCTCCCACTATTCTCTTCATGTCTACCGTATCTAGTTCTTTCAATATGTGATAGGTTTTAATGAAAGACCCCTCATTAGAAAAATTTTAAAAATCTGTATTGCTTCAGCCAATAATGATTGTTCATTGCTTTGATTCTTAGAAAATAAGTAGAACACTTTAGGGCAGAGAGCAACAGGGCAAAACTCACATCTGATTGGTTGAAAAAATGACTCTAAAGGGGACATTTTTATCCAATCGAGCGCTGAAACTATAACATCTTCTAATACATTTGATAACTTCCACTGCTGTGAGTCATCACTTGGTGTGGGAGTTGCAGAGATTGTGAGCTGCTGGTATTCTTTTCCTGCAGATGAATCTGTTGCTGTGTGTTTTCTAAATTCCTTCTGCACACCCTTTAATGATAAAGGTAAGGTGACTCGGGAAATCTGTACCCTTGTGTCGGGACAACTGCTGACTCGGTAACTTGCTTTTAGCAGGAACAGACGGTGGGAGTTACGTAATGGAATGCACTGACTGCACAGGGCGACAGAAAGCAGTTTCATTACTAATATTCCAAAAGGGAATTGGATAAATACTTAAAAAAAGACAGAAAAAAAAATTGCAAGGCTGCAGCCAGCAACGTTGTAGAGTTACCCCGGGGTAGACAGACTGTGAGATTTCTTTGAGATAAGTGTTGGGAAACAGGAGAGATTCAAAATTGGGCGTCATTGAGAAAGCCATTGATTGGCGATGGTTGGAATCGGCTCTGAACACCAGGATGGCATACTTTAAAACTGAAGCCAAGTTAAGTGAGGATGCGTAGAAATAAAATTTAAAGCCTACTAAATATCAACAGATTTTGAGTAGGCCACGTGACAGAGTTGCTGGGAAGTGAGAAGCGATTAAATTATAGAGCTCGCAGTTCTGCCAAATTGGCCAGAGGTAGAAGATTTGAAGATACCTTTAGATGCAATCTGCAAGTGAAGAGGCAGAGCCCGCCAATGCACAGAGGAATGCAAAAGAGCAGAAGTTTTTTTTGCTGTACTGTGAACATTCATCTCCTTAAGGGCTGAGGCTTAGTGCTGTTAGAGGTAAAGCACAATTATTGTAATCCTGAGGCAGAACTATTGTTTCTTCACTTTTATCAACAAGATGTAAGAAATAAAGTCAATTCAATTCAATTCAAGAGCTCTGCCCTTTCACAAACAAGAGAAGATCTGCATATGCTGGAAATACGAGCAACTCACACAAAATGCTGGAAGAGCTCAGCAGGCCAGGCAGCATCTACGACAAAAAGTATAGGTGAGGTTTCAGGCCGAAACCCGTTCTGTCCATTTCAGTATCCAGCAATTATTCTGGATAGGTTACTGGGAAGCAAGTACTGTCAGTTGTGTGAAGCCAATCAAAATCAGATGAGGAGAAACTTAATCTAGTACAGACAGAGTTTGAACATTAGAACATAAAAAATGGGTGTAGGAGTAGGCCATTTGGCCCATCAATCCTGCTCGACCATTGAAAAAGATCTTGGCTGATTTGGCCATGGATTTAGTTCCACCTACTTGTGTTGCCTAACCCTTAATTCCACAACTATGTAAAAATCTATTTAACTGTGTCTTAAATATTTAATGAAACAGCCTCTACTTCTTCAAGCAGAGAATTCCGCAGATTTACTACCCTCTGGGAAAAGCAGTTTCTCCTTACTTCTGGGGTAAGAAGAGGCAAGGACTGGTTAAATGAGACTTCCAGTCCTGTTCCAGCTGCTCCAAATGGCATCTAATGCCTGGAAACTTCACATCTTAACATGGGGTACATTGTGAACAGCCTTCAATGGAGGTTACATGGTTTAGTTCGGAGAGGTTCAGAAGTTCTATCCAACCAAATTTCCAGAGTGAAGTTTGGTAGAGCTGGTTTCATGATGAGGCTGGAGGAGACACTTGACCTTGGCATATGATTCATTATAATTTGAATGTTGTTGTGAGTAAGCTGCATGTAGATCCCATCCAGCCTTTAGTTGTGGCAGTGAAACACCTCAGGGGACCTCCTTCCTGGTAGAGCTTTTCCTTGGTTGGCCTATGAGATTTATATTCTTATCCTGCATAGCAGACCGGGAGATGATCTCCCTCTTCAGTGACCCCTGCTGTGGGATAGCAGCACTACCTACTCTCCTCACCAGTGCTGAGTATTTCTTGGCAACATCAGTCTCCCCTCCAGAATGCTCCTATCCCCTCTCAAAGCCCAAAGATGTACTGGCTGGGAGGTGAGTAGGCTTCAGTAAACTGCACTCAGCATCAGTTGGTGGTGGTGGAATTGGGGGAGCTGAAGATGCAAACATCAGGGAATAGGTTACGATGGAGCAAAGTTTCCCACTATCTGTCCCCACTCTTCCACAATATTCTTGCTTATCTCTATCAGGTCCCCCCTCAATCATCTCTGCTTCAAGGTACAAAGGGGTTGGTCTGATAACATGAACTTAATTGGCCAGATAGCCTTCCTGTATTGTATATGAAGTAGGAAAACTAATATCCAACTGTAATATTCAGATAGGTTTTAGCACACCAGAATATAAAGCATAGACAAACTGTCTGATGAGTGGGATAAAGGTTCGGACTGTGTTTGAAATGCTAACCTAACCTGAAGTCCTCACTGTATTGATCAAATACCATGCTGCTAGGAGGTGTCACTCCAAGAACTGCCACATAATGTAATTATATAGGAAGAATGTCAAGGCTATGGAGAGATTCCAGAAGAGGTTTACCAGAACGCTGCCTGTATTAGAGGGTGTGTGCTATAATGAGACCTTGTCATGGTTTGCAGGCTTGTGTGCCTCAATAACCTGGAGAGCTATGTTGTCTGGAGTCAGGGCTTTCGGCTTTGGTAAAGTCACCCATGCCAAAAAGGACAAAGGATAGAGAACCGACGAAGAGATGTCCATTGGTCCTCCAGGTTCAGGGGTTCGGTTCAGGGGTTCAGCTCAGGGCTAACAGCTCTGACTGGAAAAACAAAATTGTTACAGAAAAATCAATGAAAAATCCTTCTACACATGAGTGCGATGGTATTCCTGAGTCTCCACATGGGATTTACATGACTGACAGTGGTGAAAACCAAGAGGAAGCTACTGACATGATGAAGGAAGCCCTGAACACCAGAGATGGAGGACCTTCATTGCTGCCCTAAATACCAGCGATGATACAGGCAGTAAGTAAGAGCTATACTGAGTACTTGGACAAACTTGGGTTATATAAGAACATAAGAAATAGGAGCAGGAGTGGGTCATCTGGCTCACCAAGTCTGCTCTGCCATTCTATATGATCATGGCTGATCTGGCCATGGATTCATCTTAACTGACTGCCTTTTCCCCATAACCCTTAATTCCCCTACTATGCAAAAATCTATCCAAGTATATTTACTGAGGTGGCCTCCACTGCTTCATTGGGTAGAGAATTTCACAGATTCACCATTCTCTGAGAAAAAGCAGTTCCTCCTCATCTCTGTCCAAATCTACCCTCCCCTGAATTTTGAGTCTGTGTCCCAAAATGTCCCAAAACAACTGAAGCTGTTTTCTCTGGAGTGCCAAAGGCTGAGGGGAAATCTGGTAGAGGTTTATAGGATTATGAGAGATATAGATAGAGTGGACAGATAATATCTTGTTTTCAAGGTTGAAATGTTTAATACCAGAGGGCATGCCTTTAAGGTGATACGGGGGTTTTCTAAGGAGGTGGGAGTGGCAAGTTTTTCTCAGACAGTGTGGATGCCTGGGGTGGTGATAGAGGCAGATACATTATAAACTTTTAAGAGCTATTTCAAGAGTGTTCAAGGGTGTTCAAGATTATTTAATGTCATTTCCTGTAAACAAGTGTGAGAACAAAATAATTATTACTCCAGATCCAATGCAGCACAGAAAAGATGCAAAAGATAACAAACGCAATAATAATGAAAAAGTCACAAAAATATAAATGTAGAAGATAGCTCATATACATAGATTAATTTTATGTCTATGAAGTGGAGCTGGGCGGTACATAAGGTGACTGACAGGAAATAATAAAGTAGTAGTGGGAGAGGTGTTAATCGGTCTTACTGCTTGGAGAAAATAACTCTTTTTGAGTCTGGTGGTTCTGACGTGGATGCTACATAGCCTCTTACCTGAGTGGGACAAACAGTCCATGAGCAGGTCATGTGGGATCCTTCGTGATGTCATTGGCCCTTTACTAGCACCTTTCTCTATATATGTTTTAACCCGTGATGCATTGGGCAGTTTTGACTACACATTGCGGAGCCTTTCTGTCTACCACAATTCAATTTCCGTACCAAGCAATGATGCTGCTTGTTGGGGTGCTTTCTACTGTAGAATGACGTGAGTATGGATGTGCAAAGTCCAACTCTCTTCAGCTTTCTCAGTAGGTGGAGGTGTTAGTGAGCTTTCTTGACTGTTAGCGTGTGTTCTGGGACCAGGTGAGGTTGTATGTGATGTGCACTCCCAGGAGTTTGAAACTGCTTGCAGTTTCCACTGCTGTGCCACCGATATAAAGGGAGATGTGAGTAGTGCGAAATCTCCTGAAGTCGATAAACATCTTCTTTGTCTTAATAACATTAAGGATGAGGTATTTGCCTGACACCAGTCCTCAAGCTCTTCCACCTCATCTCAAAAGGCTACCTCATCATTGTTGGTGATTTTGTTCAAACCTTTTTGCACAAACCTCTGTTCATCACAGTCTGTGGGACAATAGTGTTTAATGCTGAGATGAAATCCAAAAACAGCATTCTGACATAAATTTCCATTCTCTTCACCATTTACACCTCGGACTTCAACTACTGCACAGAGTCTTGTCATCTTCAGAAGTTTTCAGATGACTCTGCCATAGTTGGATGCATCAGCAAGGGAGATGAGGCTGAATACAGGGCTACGGTAGGAAACTTTGTCACATGGTGTGAGCAGAATTATCTGCAGCTTAATGGGAAAAAGACTAAGGAGCTGGTGGTAGACCTGAGGAGAGGTAAGGTACCGGTGACCCCTGTTTCCATCCAAGGGGTCAGTGTGGACATGGTGGAGGATTACAAATACCTGGGGATACGAATTAACAATAAACTGGACTGGTCAAAGAACACTGAGACTGTCTACAAGAAGGGTCAGAGCCGTCTCTATTTCCCGAGGAGACTGAGGTCCTTTAACATCTGCTGGACGATGCTGAGGATGTTCTACGAGTCTGTGGTGGCCAGTGCTATCATGTTTGCTGTTGTGTGCTGGGGCAGCAGTCTGAGGGTAGCAGACACCAACAGAATCAACAAGCTCATTCGTAAGGCCAGTGATGTTGTGGGGATGAAACTGGACTCTCTGACGGTGGTGTCTGAAAAGAGGATACTGTCTAAGTTGCATGCCATCTTGGACAATGTCTCCCATCCACTACATAATGTACTGGTTGGGCATAGGACTATATTCAGCCAGAGAACCATTCCACCGAGATGCAACACAGAGCGTCATAGGAAGTCATTCCTGCCTGTGGCCATCAAACTTTACAACTCCTCCCTTGGAGGGTCAGACACCCTGAGCCAATAGGCTGTTCCTGGACTTATTTCCTGGCATAATTTACATATTACTATTTAATTATTTATGGTTTTATTACTATATATTATTTATGGTGCAACTGTAGCGAAAACCAATTTCCCCCAGGATCAATAAAGTATGACTATGACTATGACTATTTCCCAGATGTGTCATGGCCAGATGTATGAATGATGATACGACATCTGTCTAAGAGTGGTTGTTGGTTAACATATTAGTGAGTGTCCAATGTGCCAAGAAAGGAGTTTTTGATATATGCCGTTGTCAGCTGTTCAAAGCACTTCATAATGTTGACATCAGTGGCACTGTAGGCAGACATTTAATACTGAAGGTGTCGTCATCGTCGTGGCTATCTGTCGAGGTCGAGGATGATGGTCTTTGTTCTGTTGATGTACTTATGGGCTCACAAGTGGCTTATGAGTCCAATCTTCGCTTTGAAAGCTCTTCCGCATTCAGGACAGGTAGTTCCAGATGGGAGATCGGGCTTTGGTTGTTCCACACAAAATAATCTGCAGATGCTGGGGTCAAAGCAACACTCACAACACGCTGGAAGAACTCAGCAGGTCGGCAGCATCCGTGGAAAAGATCGGTCGACGTTTCGGGCCGGAACCCTCCAGCGCGTTGTGAGTGGGGCTTTGGTTGTTGCTGCCTCTCTTTCCATTATCTTCTCTTTTCTTCTAATTCTGCACATCTGTTGACTTCGAAAGTTGCTGTTCCTTCTCGGATGATGGCTTGCCAGAGTTTCCTGTCCTTGGCATTGGTTTCCCAATTGTTGATGTTGATGTTGCATTTCTTCATGTTGGATTTTAAAACGTCTTTGAATCTCTTCTGTTGTCCGCCTCTTTTACGTTTGGCTTCTTTAAGCTGGGAGTAGAAGATTTGTTTCGGCAGACATTCGTCTTTCATCCGACAACATGACTGCTCCACCTTAGTTGGTTCTTGACGACGTAGGCTTCAATGCTTGTTGCTTTTGCTTCATTTCACACACTGATGTTGGCTCTTCTATCTTCCCAGCTGATATTTAAGATGTTTCAAAGGCAGCGTTGATGGAACTTTTCAAGTGCCTTCAGATGTTGTCGGTACGTTGTCCAGGTTTCTGATGCATACAGGAGCGTTGGGATTACCACTGCTTTGTACTCTAACATTTTGGTGTCTGTTCAGATGTCAGGATCATGAAAGACTTGTTCAGACGACATCCAAAAGCTGTTCCAGCGCATTTAAGACGATGTTGGATCTCGTCATTAAGGTCGACATAGGTGACTTCCAAGATACGGAAAGTGGTCCACGTTTTCCAGGGATTTCCAGGGTCTACCTGAAGGTGTAGAGTTCTTTGGTACAGGGATGATGGTGGCTGAATTGAAGCAGCCTGGATGAGTGAAGTGTTGAAGATGTCTGTGAAGACATCAATGAGTTGGTGTGCATGCTCCTTGAGTAATCAGCCTGTGATGTTTAGATAGGCACGTGAATGTGAGGAAAAAGGATATGGACATTGTGTGGGCTGAGGGGATTAGGTTAGTTGGCCATTTAGAAACCATAGAAACCATAGAAAAACTACAGCACAGAAACAGGCCTTTTGGCCCTTCTTGGCTGTGCCGAACCATTTTCTGCCTAGTCCCACTGACCTGCACACGGACCATATCCCTCCATACACCTCCCATCCATGTATCTGTCCAATTTATTCTTAAATGATAAAAAAGAACCCGCATTTACCACCTCGTCTGGCAGCTCATTCCACACTCCCACCACTCTCTGTGTGAAGAAGTCTCCCCTAATGTTCCCTTTAAACTTTTCCCCCCTCACCCTTAACCCATGTCCTATGGTTTTTTTTCTCCCCTTGACTCAGTAGAAAAAGCCTGCTTGCATTCACTCTATCTATACCATTTGATTACTAAATTAATTGGTTCAGCACAACATTGTGCCAAAGGACCTGTTCTTGTGCTATGTTCTATGTTTTATATGTGATGGCATCTTCAAACATGGAAACAAAGGCAGACAAAATTTTATTTGTTTGATAAAGGGACAGGCATTGGATGTTTTAATCTTTGCTAACAAATAGACGGTGCATGAATTCTACCCATATTTATAATGAGACAGATGGTATTTACCATTCTGTGGCCTGATTATCTAAAGGCTGTTATACTCTTCAGCCTTGACCTCCTCCTGTAGATTAAGGGACGTGTTTTACTGCATCCATTGTGGGGGAGGAAGGAGAAAGTAATGCACCTGCTTTAGTGCTTGATTTTCTTCCACTGATTTTTTATTTTAAAAATATTCACTCACAGGAAGAGGGCATTGATAGAAAAGCTGCAGTTTATTGTCAGTCTGTCTTTCTCCCCGAACTGAGGAGGAAATTAAGAGTGGAGCAAGTTTAGTGGGTTTAGGGTCACAATTTGAAGAGATAATTCAGGTTGGGCAGTATGGTAGTGTAGTGGTTAGTACAACATTCCACAACATCAGATGTAGGATTGGGGTTCGACTCCTGCTGCTGTCTGTAAGGAGTTTGCATGTTCTCCCCGAGACCACCTGGGTTTCCTTCAGATGTTCTGGTTTCTTCCCACATGCCAAAGACGTAGTATTTGGGTTAGTACGTTGTGGGCATGCTATGTTGATGCCAGAAGCGTGGCAATACTTGCCCAGCACAACCCTTTCTGATTTGATTTGATGCAAGTGACGCATTTCACTGTAAGTTTTGATGTACATCTGACAAATAAAGCTGATCTTTATCTTTCTTTATATTTATTCTTTGGAAGACACCAGTGGGCTTGATGCATTGTACACCAATTTAACAGTTCTGTGGATGATAGCACAGATACAGTAGGAAGGATGTGGCAGCCGAGGAGATGATGCAGAAGAGATGCATTAGGATATTACCTTGGATGGAGCATTTCAGTTATGAGGAGTGTCTGGCTGGGTAGGTTCATTTTCAATGGTGCAGAGAGATCTGAAGGGGACCAGGTCACAATATTAGTGTGTTGGCCTTCATGAGTTAGGGAATTTAGTTCACAAGCCATGAGGTAATATTGCAGCTCTATAAAACTCTGGTTGGACCACATTTAGAGTATTGTGTTCAGTTCTGGTCATCTCATTGTAGGAAGGATGTGGAAGCTTTAGAGAAGGTGCAGAGGAGATTGGTCAAGATACTGCTTGAATTAGAGAGCATTTCTTTTGAGGAACGATTGAGTGATCAAGGGTGTTTCTCTTTGGAGCGAAGGAAAATGAGAGGGGACTTGATCTACCTCTCATACGCCAATGTGAGTTGGAATCTGCAATGCATTATCTCAGGGTGGTGGAAGTGGGGACCTCACAACATGACTATTTCAATCATCAAGGCATAGAAGGTTATGGACCAAGAACTCGTAAATAAAATCAGTAGAGATGCATTCTTAATGGCTATCGTAGACATGGTTGGTCAAAGGGCTTGCCTTAGCATGGTAGGATTGACACATTCCAAATTTAATTTGTATATTGCCACTGCTGTGGGTGTTGACCTTATGTGTCTCTTGATCAGTGGTTCAGGCCTCTAGTTACTGAACCATGGAGCTTCTGTACAAATATTACATTGCCCTGGCTGGAGCTTGTTAACTGGCATTGATTTACTTGCCATGAACTGGGATCTGGTGGCATTCTGTTGTCAACAAAGCTGAGACCTCTCACTGTGCAGATCCAAATGTGTGTCATCCCAGGAATATGTTTCAATTAACGCATTTAGCAGAGTGCAATGAAAGAATGAAATTTGTTCCAAGCTTAAGGGGAAACTGAAACACAAATGTGGTAAGGCTGCACAGTTCCTATCAATGAGTTTCCATTTGTCAGCTCTGGACTGAGAGTGGAAAATCCCTTTCCTCCATCAGGCGTGTGCCACGCAGTTTGAATACATTGTCCATCACAATATAAACATGCTCTACCTTTACCATGCCTTCCCATCATCCCGGCCAAAACCTAGGAGAATTAAAATCCACAAAGTAATATGTAGGGTTAATAAAAGTGTAAATTCTTCAAACTACATGAAGAGTATGTTAAAGCTTTAATAAAACTTGAGTTAGGCTGCATCCAGAGTATTGTATTCATATCTGTTTCCCCATAATAGAAAGGACTGGAGCCTTCGGAGAAGTCTCAGAAGAGGTTTTCAGGATGCTGCCTGTATTAGAAGGGATGTTTTATAAGGAGAGGTTGCACAATCTATGTTTATTTTCTCTGGAGTAGAAGAGGCTGGGGGGGGGGGGTGCGACTTGAAAGAAGTTTACAAGATTTATGAGAGGCATAAATAGAATAGACAGCAAGTATCTTTTACATGTGTGGCGTGTGGCCAAGTGGTTAGGGCGTTGGGCTCACGATCTGAAGGTCGTGGGTTCGAGTATCGGCCGAGGCAGCGTGTTGTGTCTGTGAGCAAGGCACTTAACCACACACTACTCCAGTCCACCCAGCTGAAAATGGCAAATGCTGGGGGTTAACCTCGCGACTGGCGTCCTATCGGGGTGGAGGGAGTCTCGTACTCTCAGTCGCTTCATGCCACAGAAACCGGCATTAGCACCGGCCTAATGGGCCACAAGGCCTAGGACAGACTTTAACTTTAACTATCTTTTACATGGGTTTGAAATGTCCAATGTTCGAGGGTAAAGTGAAAGGTGGAAAGTTCAAAGGAGATGTGCAGGGCGAGTTTTCTTACACGTAGAGTGGTGGGTTTACAGGGAGCAAATGCAAGAGAAACATTTAAGAGGCTTTTAGATGGGCACATGAACGGTGTAATGGAAGCAAATGTGATTCATTGAGCTCCTAAACACATAAATGTGCAGAGAATAGAGGGATATGGACATTGTGTAGGCAGAAGGTTTTGTTAGGCATTAAATTACTAGTTTAATTAGTTTGCTATAACTTTGTTGGCAGATGGGTCTGTTCCTGTGCTGTACTGACTTATGTTCCATCACTGATGAATGATATTTAATATTTGCCTTACACATGATGGGCACCAACTTTATTCATTTGTTATGTTCCATGTCGTATGACGTGGGCGATTGTGGTCTTTCTGTGACCATGATTGTTCTCGGCAAATTTTTAAACAGAAGTGATTTGCCATTGCCTTCTTCTAGGCAGTGTCTTTACAAGACAGATGACCCCAGCTGTTATCAATACTCTTCAGAGATTGTCTGCCTGGCGACAGTGGTCGCATAACCAGGATTTGTGATGTGCACTGTCTGCTCCTACAACCATCCACCACCTGCTCCTATGGCTTCATGTGACTCTGATGGGGGGCTAAGCAGGTGCTACACCTTGTCCAAGGGTGACATGCAGGCTAGCAAAGGGAAGCTAGCCCTCCTTTGGTAGAGACATATCTCCACCCCTCATCAGATTATCTATTCCAAATGGAATGAATCCAGCTCTCAAGAAAACAAGAAGACAAGAAAATACTTGGACAACACAGACACACAATGCTAGAGGAACTCAGCAGGTTGGACAGAATCTATGGAGAGGAATAAACAGTCGATGTTTCAAGCCAAGGCCCTTCAATCAGGACTGAATGCCAGAATTCATTAGGAACATCATCTGTTTATTCCTCTTCATAGATGCTGCCTGACCTGCTGAGTTCCTCCAGCATCTTGTATGTGTTACCCTGGATTTCCAGCATCTGCAAAATCTCTTGTGTTTAGAAAATAGCAGGATTAGGCCATCTGGCCACTCAAGCCTGCCCCACATTTCAATATGATCGTGGCTGATTTATCTCAAGCATTAGCGCATTCCCCTGCCAGAATCCTGTAGAATTCAATCTTCCGATCATTCAAAAATTTATCTGCTAGTGCCCACTCAATCAAGATTCTCCCATGAGTAAAAACATTTTAAAGTCTACCCTCTCAATCTCCTTTAGAATCCCATATGCCTCAGTAAGATCTTCATTTTTCTAAACTCTAAAGAATATGGATACAGTCAGTTTAGTTTTTTTTTGATAGAACAGTCTGCTACTCCTAGAAATTAGACTGGCAAATCTCCTTTGGACTGCCTCAAAATTATATCCTTTCCTTGGTAACGGGATCAACATTGTACTCAGAAGGTGTGGCCTTCTTGCTTCTAAACTTCATCTGTTATGCAGTATATTTTCTCACCTGAAGGGATTCAGTGAGTCAAAACATTCATTGCATCAACCTGGCCCAGAGGTCCACTGTTCTACTGCTGAAGTATTTCCTGACCTCCAGTCTTTCACAGCTTTAAATCATTGTCCCTGGATCTCCACATTTAATTTAAAAGAAACTAACTCAACTCAGATACTTTTTGAAACAGATGGATATTTGGATAGAAAAGATAAAGATTAGCTTTATTGTCGCACATACATTAACACTGAAACGTCGACACATACAGTAGAAAGCATCATTTGTGAAAACGACCAACATAGTCTGAGAATGGGCAAGTGTTGCCACGCTTCTCGTGCCAACTCACATGCTCACAACTTACTAACCCTAATCCGAACTTTCGGAATGTGAGAGGAAGCTGGAGCACGCGAAAGAAACCCCTGTGTTCAAGGGGAGAATGTACAAACTCTTTACAGTGCCGGAAATTGAACTCTGATTGCTGACACAGTAGGCACCATATAAATGCAGATCTTTCCGGGCATTTTGCCCAAAGAATGGTTATTCTACAGTATGGTCTGAGAGTCCGGCTTAAACTTAAAGCCACATGATTATCCAGTATTATAAACAAAAAAAAATCTGAAGATGCTGGAAATCCAGAGCAACACACAAAATGCTGGAGGAACTCAGCAGGTCAAGCAGCATCTCTAGAAGAGTTAACATTTCAGGCTGAGTCCTTTCTTCAGAACTGGAACAGAAGGAGAAAGAAGCCAGAGTAAGAAAGTGGAGGGAAGGGAAGAAGTACAAGCTGGCAGGTGATAGGTGAAGCCAGATGAGAGATAAAATGGGTGGGTAGGGATGGGGAGAATGAAGTGAGAAGCTGGGAGGCGACAGGTAGAAAAGATGAAGGATTGAAGAAGAAGAAATTTGGTAGGAAATGAAAATGGGACATGGAAGAAAGGGAAGGAGAAAGGGCACCAGAGGGGGAGGTGATGGACAGGTGCAGAGTATTATTGTATTTATGTATCATTATGACATAATAGAACTTAGAACATTGAATAGTACAGCACAGTACAGGTCCTTCAGCTCACTATGTTGTGCCAACTATTTAACCTGCTCTAAGATCAATCTAGCCCTTCCCTCACACATAATGCTCCATTTTCTATTCATCCGTGTGCCAACAGGGGATGAGAGAACAAACTTACAATATTAGGAAAACACATAAGTATACCATAGGTATGGATAGTGATATCAACTCAAGTCAAATTCATTGAAATCATTGGGTCAGCAGGAGGGCATTCAGTCCTTCAATCTCTGCTAACCCTTTGAGATGACACATTGAATCCAATTTCCCCCGGGATTAATA
Organism: Mobula hypostoma; assembly: GCF_963921235.1. NCBI lineage: Eukaryota > Metazoa > Chordata > Chondrichthyes > Myliobatiformes > Myliobatidae > Mobula > Mobula hypostoma. The sequence goes on from NC_086107.1 coordinate 12,454,155, forward strand.
AAGTATGACTATGACTATGACTATGACTTTGAATCCCATAGGCATGTAATATCTCAAAGGGTCTCAGCCCGAATTGTTAACTACTTTTTTCTCATACTCAGCCTGGCCTGCCGAGTTCCTCCAGTATTTTATGTGTGTTGCTTGGCACGTAATATCTACTCAGCCTTACAAATCTTACCCGGTCAGATGTTTATCCAATTTCTGTTTGGAAGCCCTTTGAAATTGTGTCCAGGAAACACAAGAGCCATACCAAGAGCCATCTGAAAAGTCTCCTATAATGTTAGTTTATCACACACTGAATGGCCACTTTATTAGGCATACATACATATACACCTGCTCGGTAATGCAAGTATCTAATCAGCCAATCATGTGGCAGCAGACTGGTTCAAGCTGACAGGAAGGCAGCAGTAACTCCTGTGTTACAATAGTGGTGAGCAAAAGAGCATCTCTGAATGCACAACATGTCAAACCCTGAAGTGAAGGGGCTACAGCAGCAGATGACCATGAATATACCCATAGTGGCCACTTTACCAGGTACAGGAGGTCCCTAATAAGGTGGCTACTAAGTGTATTTCCAATGAAATCTTTGCCTTCCAACCATAACTCTAGCAGCTGGAGGAAACAGTATTCCCTTATTTGGTCTAGATGAGGATTAAACCAATTGCAACTGCACTACTCTTTCACATAAACAAAATATAATGCAGGCTGGAAATCAAAGCTACGACCTTCCTGATCTGTGCAGCTCAGCACCACCCACACTACTCTTTGACTCATTGTTGAAAGTAAGTAAGATTATTCTGAGACTGCTGCTTGTATCTGAGCCTTTTGATGTTGTGCTCCTTGCAGAGAACCTTGCTAAGAGCAACAGCTGAATAATGCCACATGTTGGCAGAATTGTACTCCTGATGTGAGATGATGGAATTCGGTGAGCAGCAGGAATGGATGGACACAGAGAACACGTACACTTGGCAGTCTGTAAGAGGTTGCAGAGAGAGGCATAGGGCTTCATGTTGGAGGAACTCAGCAGTTCTGGGACCCCTACTCTTCGTGATTTTTATAAATGACCTGGATGAGGAAGTAGAGGGATGGGTTAGTAAATTTGCTGATGACACAAAGGTTGGGGGTGTTGTGGATAGTGTGGAGGGCTGTCAGAGGTCACAACAGGATATTGATAGGATGCAAAACAGGGCTGAGAAGTGGCAGATGGAGTTCAACCCAGATAAGTGTGAGGTGGTTCATCTTCGTAGGTCAAATATGATGGCAGAATATGGCATTAATGGTAAGACTCTTGGCAGTGTGGAGGATCAGAGGGATCTTGGGGCCCGGGTCCATAGGACACTCAAAGCTGCTACACAGGTTGACTCTGTGGTTAAAAAGGCATATGGTGCATTGGCCTTCATCAATCGTGGGATTGAGTTTAAGAGTCGAGAGGTAATGTTGCAGCTATATAGGACCCTGGTCAGACCCCACTTGGAGTACTGTGCCCAATTCTAGTCGCCTCACTACAGGAAGGACGTGGAAATGGGTTCAGAGGAGATTTACAAGGATATTGCCTGGATTGGGGAGCATGCCTTATGAGAATAGGTTGAGTGAACTTGCCCTTTTCTCCTTGGAGCAACGGAGGATGAGAGGTGGCCTGATAGATGTGTACAAGATAATGAGAGGCATTGATCATATGGATAGTCAGAGGCTTTTCCCTAGGGCTGAAATGGCTAACACGAGAGGGCATAGTTTTAAGGTGCTTGGAAGTAGGTACAGTAGAGATGTGAGGGGTAGGTTTTTTACGCAGAGCATGGTGAGTGTGTGGAATGGGCTGCCGGCAGCAGGAGTGGAGGCAGAAATATAGAACATAGAACATAGAATAGTACAGCACAGTGCGGGCCCTTCGGCCCACAATGTTGTGCCGACCCTCAAACCCTGCCTCCCATATAAGCCCCCACCTTAACTTCCTCCATATACCTGTCTAGTAGTCTCTTAAACTTCACGACTGTATCTGCCTCCACCACTGACTCAGGCAGTGTATTCCATGCACCAACCACTCTCTGAGTAAAAAACCTTCCTCTAATATCCCCCTTGAACTTCCCACCCCTTACTTTAAAGCCATGCCCTCTTGTATTGAGCAGTGGTGCCCTGGGGAAGAGGCGCTGGCTATCCACTCTATCTATTCCTCTCAATATCTTGTACACCTCTATCATGTCTCCTCTCATCCTCCTTCTCTCCAAAGAGTAAAGCCCAGGCTCCCTTAACCTCTGATCATAATGCATACTCTCTAAACCAGGCAGCATCCTGGTAACTCTCCTCTGTACCCTTTCCAATGCTTCCACATCCTTCCTATAGTGAGGCGACAAGAACTGGACACAGTGCTCCAAGTGTGGCCTAACCTGAGTTTTATAGAGCTGCATCATTACATTGCAACTCTTAAACTCTATCCCTCGATTTATGAAAGCTAACACCCCATAAGCTTTCTTAACTACCCTATCTACCTGTCAGGCAACTTTGAGGGATCTGTAGACATGTACCCCCAGATCCCTCTGCTCCTCCACACTACCAAGTATCCTGCCATTTACTTTGTACTCTGCCTTGGAGTTTGTCCTTCCAAAGTGTACCACCTCACACTTCTGTGGGTTGAACTCCATCTGCCACTTCTCAGCCCACTTCTGCATCCTATGGATGACTCTCTGCAATCTTCGGAAATCCTCTACACTATCCACAGCACCACCAATCTTCGTGTCGTCTGCAAACTTGCCAACCCACCTCTCTACCCCCACATCCAGGTCGTTAATAAGAATCACGAAAAGTAGAGGTCCCAGAACCGATCCTTGTGGGACACCACTAGTCTCAACCCTCCAATCTGAATGTACTCCCTCCACTACGACCCTCTGCCTTCTGCAGGCAAGCCAATTCTGAATCCACCTGGCCAAACTTCCCTGGATCCCATGCCTTCTGACTTTCTGAATAAGCCTATCATGTGTAACCTTGTCAAATGTCTTACTAAAATCCATGTTGATCATATCCACTGCACTACCCTCATCTATATGCCTAGTCACCTCCTCAAAGAACTCTATCAGGCTTGTTAGACACCATCTCCCGATAGGGTCTTTTAAGAGACTCCTGGATGGCTACATGGAGCTTAGAAAAATAGAGGGCTATAGGTAAAGCCTAGGTAGTTCTAAGGTAAGGACATGTTCAGTACAGCTTTGTGGGCCGAAGGGCCTCTATTGTGCTGTATGTTTTCTATCTTTAGGTCAAGCAGCATCTCTAGAAAAGACCTTTCTTCAGAACTGGAGAAGAAGGAGAAAGAAGCCAGAGTAAGAGAGTAGGGGAAGGGAAGAAGGGTCAGAATTTCAAAGAAGGTCTGTCACCAGATTGAGAGCCAGGATAGGATTGTAGACATGGCCTTGTGCCTTGTACAGGATTACAAAGTAGACATAGCTTCCCTTTCCTCCAACTTTTTATTCTGGCTTCTTCCTCTTCCTTTCCAGTCCTGTTTAAGTGTCTCAGCCTGCAATACTTACTGCCTGTAATGGCGCTGGAATTTATGACGGCAACGAAAATCCTTTATCTCTGTCTGTCCTCGTTCACACACAGATATAGAAGGATTCTTCATTGCTGTTTGCATAACAATTTTTTTTGTCAGTCAGGGTTGTTCGCCTTGAGCTAAACCCCCGAACCTGGAGGACCGGTGGACTACTCTTAGTCTGGCCTCTACCCTTTGATCTGTTTGGCATGGGTGACCATACCAAGAGTCAAAGCACAAAGCCCTGACTCCAGCCAGCATAGCTCTCTGGGTCATTGAGGCACATGGTCTCCAAAGCCTATGACAAGGTTGTGGTCCTCTTGGAGGTCAGCCTGAAATCTCTGCTGTTTATTCCCCTGATTGCCTGGCTTGTTGAGTTCCTCCAGCATTTTCTACATGGTACTTTGGATTTCCAGCATCTGAGGAATCTCTCCTGTTTACAAAGTAAACATTGAGTGTTCCACTTTCCTTCCAAAGACGTTCAGGGTGGTAAGTTTACAAGTCATCGTAAGTTTCCCCTAGGCTGTAAGATAATTGATGAGAATGTGGTGAAAATGAAAGGAGTTAGTGCAGGATTAGTGTAAGTTGGTGCTTGTTGGTTGGTGGGTGCTTGGTGGGCCAAATATGCTGTTTCTCAGCCATATGACTCTGGGACATCAGTGTGTTTACCCTGGTGTTCATTCACAAGAGAGATTGAGAGCAGGCAGTTCTCTGTGCATGGAAAATGTAATAATCCAAACTGAAATGGTTGTAGCCCTGTATTCCAAAAGGAACTGTTGCTACTCATTCACTGTTGAGTATGTCTGGGACATACAGAGCGATAGAGTCCAGCACGCATGCTTCAACATTCCATGATGCTTAATAAAGATAAAGATTAGCTTTATTTGCCACATGAAAATATACCGTGAAATGCATCATTTGTGTCAACGGCCAACACAGCCCAAATATATGCTGGGGTAGCCTGCAAGTGCTGTCACGCTTCTGGAGCCAGCACAGGGTGCCCTAAACTTACAACCCTATCCTGAATGTTTTGGAATGTGGGAGGAAATCGGAACACCCAGAGGAATCCCACATAGCCGCAAACTCCTTATACGCAGTGGTAATTGAAGTCCGATTGCTGATTGCTGGCGCTGGAATAGCATATGCTAATCACGATGCAATGGTGCCAGAATTGTGAAGTGAATCCTCAGCATTATTTTGAGGAGTTCTTCTTTCCATTATTAACGACCTCCAGCTCCCAGGGCATGCTCTTTTCTCATTGTTACCATTGAGAGGAGGCAGACATCCCACCTCTCCTGGGAGTTCCGGGAGTCTCCCACATATTGATAGCGGCTCCCTGATGCTCGCAAATTATATACAATATCCCGGAAATTGATTTTTTAGAGAGGGAGAGGGAAAAAAAAAGAAAGAAAATGAATGAATCCTGCTTGATCTCTCTTTGTGCTAAGTAGACCTATCAGTTTTCTCTGTGGGCGGGCTTTACAGTCGACCTCGCTCTCTCTTCCATATTCCATCAGTTCAGTTACTGCCGTCTGTAATGACGCTGAAATCATCCGAACAACTGTCGGTGATGAAGTACAAAAGCCTAGCGAAGAAATTCCCAAGGCTGGCGGTGACAACCTGACTACGCGAGGCTGTCCTATATGGGCGGGGCACATTGGCGTCTTAAAGGGGATTAGAGCGGAGTTTAAATTGGAGCAAAATTCCAAAATTGTTCACTGAGACATCTTTAAAAACACGCTCGCAGCAAGCAAATTCTTTGGGAGGGTTTTTCCTGAAACACTTCCACTTACAGGTACATCGAAGCCCGCAATGGGCTGGGTTTAAGCACAGCCGTTTTCAGAAGAAAAAACGATTTTAATAACTACCCGGCCCCTCACCGAGGTCTTGTCATTAGGACAGCGAACTGTTTACTTGTGCTGCGCACTTTATATGCATTTTGAATTACACTTTATTAGTAATATATTGTTTTATGCAGTGTGTGTGATATATGTATTGTGGCTACACCGTGGTCCGGACAGAGGTTGTTTCGTTTGTGGACAATCAGCCATACAACAATAAACTTGAACTTGAAGATACAGAACTTCTTAATCACTCATTTAAAATCCCTCATTTCAATGTAAAAAAGTAAGTTCTGATCCTGACTATTGCAGGCAGTGTGTGTGTGTGTGTTTGTGTGAGACTACAGACGTATATGTGATTGGATGTTGTCCGAATGGACGTTAAGCGATGCACACCTGTAATAAGGATACACCTTATGCTTTTATTTCTTTTAGGGACCACAATATATTAGGGAGGCTGAGCGCGGGGAAGTCTGCTCAAGTATTTCACAGTTCCTTTCAGCAGAAAACCAAAGTCTGACAGAGAAGGTCACTAGAGCTGAGGTGTACTTTACATCTTTCATCGTTGAGCATAACCTGCCATTCCAGGTGTGTAAGCACACAGGCAAGCTATTCAGGAAAATGTTTCCTGATTCAGAAATAGCAAAAAACTATGCCTGTTCATCAACCAAGACAGCAGCTATTGTGAACATGGCACATTAAGACAGAATTCAGAAGTCAGCTGTCTCACAGAACACTTGTGAATCTGATGTCTTGCAAAATTAACACATTCATTGACCAGACAGCTATGAAGTTGAGACTTCTGGTTGAGACCTCCCTGAAATGAGGTTGAGACCCCCCTGAAATGAGTTTTTGCAGGGTGGGATGTCTTAGGAGGTACAGCAGCCTGAATACACACTCAGCGATTCAGGAACGGCTTCTTCCCCTCTGCCATCCAATTCCCAAATGGACATTGAATCCTTGGATGCTACCTCATTTTTTTTTTAATATACAGTACTTCTGTTTTCTGCACTTTTTAAAAATCTATTCAATATACATAGACTATAATTGATTTACTTGTTTATTTATTATTGCTATTTTTATTTATTTATTTATTTTTCTCTTCTGTATTACGTATTGCATTGAAGTGCTGCTGCTAAGTTAACAAATTTCATGTCATATGCCAGTGATAATAAACCTGATTCTGATTCTGATCCTACACCAGTGAGGCTTGTGTAGAGCCAGTAATCCCATTGTCTAGAAGTGAACTTCTTTCCTTGTAGATTAGACAATTGAAGGTAAGTAAGGCAAGTTCACTATTTGCACTTTTCCTTATTGTGTTATTTTACTGTTCATTTTTCTTGAATGAGGAGGTGTTATGTGCCCAGGTTAGGTTGTGTCTTACATGCATAACAAGGAACCTTGTGCTCTTCACTGTCTGCACAGCAGAGCCATTGATGTGCAATGGAAAATGGTTGACCTGCACCTTCCTGAAGTCCACAATCATTTCTTTTGCCTTGTTCACGTTGAAACTCAGACTGTTGTTCTCACACCATTTGACAAGCCTTTCTATCTCCTTTCTATATGCCGACTCATCATTGTTGCTAAAGAGGCCAACTACTGTTGTATCACCAGCGAACTTGATGATGCAGTTTGAGCTAGATTTGGCAGTGCAGTCATGAGTCGGCAGTGTGAAGAGCAGTGGCTGATCATACAGCCTTGGGGAGCACCAGTGCTCAGTGTGATGGAGCTTGAGATATTGCTGCCAAGGATAGTTAGCATGGCTTTGTGCATAATGGGCTGTGACTAACCAATGTATAAGAGTTTTTCAAAGAAATTATCAAGGAAGTCAATGAAGTAAAGGCAGTGGATGTTGTCCATGTGGGCTTTAGCAAGGCCTTTGACAAGGTCCCGCATGGGAGGTTGATTGTGAAAGTTCAGTTGCTTGCATTCAGGATGAGGTAGTAAATTGGATTAGACATTGGCTTCGCGGGAGAAGCCAGGGAGTGGTAGTAGGTAGTTGCCTCTCTGACTGGAGGCCTGTGACTAGCGGTGTACCACAGGGAATGTTGCTGGGTCTGTTGTTATTTGTCATCTACATCAACAATCTGGCTGATAATATCGTAAACTGGATCAGTAGATTTGTGGATGACACCGAGATCCGGGGCATAGTGGATAGAAAAGACGACTATCAAAGATCGCACAAGAATCCGGAACAGCTGGAAAAATGGGCTGAAAAATGGCAGCTGGAATTTAATGTAGATAAGTGTGAGGTGTTGCACTCTGGGAGGACTTACATGGTGCACGTTACTGAGGGGTGTGGTAGAACTGAGGGATCTAGGAATGCAGGTCCATAATTCCTTGAAAATAGCAGCACAAGTAGATAGGGTCATAAAGAGAGCTTTTATCACATTGGCCATAAATCAATGTATTGAGTACAGGAGTAGGGATATCATGTTGAAGTTGCATAAGATGTTGGTGAGGTCTAATTTCAAGTATTGCGTGCAGTTCTGGTCACCTACTTACAAGAAAAGTGTAAGTAAGATTGAAAGAATGCAGAGAAAAGTTACAAGGATGTTGCCAGAACTTGAGGACCTGAGTTATAGGGAGAAGGGAGATTTGATAGTGGCATACGAAGTCAGGAGGGGTGTCAATAGTGTAAATATAAGAGAGATTTTTTCCACTGAGGTTGGGTGACTGGAACTAGAGGTCATGGGTTATGGGTGAAAGGTGAAATGTTTAAAGAGAACATGAGGTGGATCTTCTTCACTCAGAGGACAGTGAAGGTAAGGAGCTGCCAGTGTAAGTGGTGGATGGGGGTTCAATTTCAACATTTAAATGAAATTTGGATAGGCACATGGATGGGAGGGGTATTATGGGCCACGATCTGAATGTAGATCAATGGGACCAAGCAGAGTAATAAATTGACATGGACTAGATGGGCTGAAGGGCATGTTTGTGTGCTGCGGTGTTTTATGACTCTATAGGATACTAAGGGCTCATGTCATAGACGATTTATTGATTTGTTTGTTTGTTTGTTTATTTATTGACATACAGTGCACAGTAGGCCCTTGTGTCCCTTCAAGCTACACTGCCTAGCAATCCACAGATTTAATCCTAGACTAATCATGGGACAATTTACAATGATCAATTAACCTACCGACCAGTATGTCTTTGGACTGTGAGAGGAAACTGGAGTACTTGAAGGAAGCCCACGCAGTCACAGGGAGAACATAAAAACTCCTTTGTTTCCAATGACGGGAAAATTGCAAATGAGGGGACATAAGTATAAGATTAGGGGGAATTCACTTAAAGTTGAGGTGCATGGGAACATCTTCTAATAGAGCATGGTGAATCTCTGGAATTCTATACAACACAGGATATATCTTTGGATATCTGAAGCAGAGGTGGTTAAACTTTTGATCCTTCAGAAACCAAGGGCTTGGGGGGAACTGGCACAAATCTGATCCGTGTAGATAGTATGGAGGACAAGCTTTTCACTGTAGCTTGGCACACGTGACAATAATAAATTAATTCCAATTCCAGTTGAGGTGAGGTGAAGCCTTGGCAGATCAGCCAGGATCAAATTAAATTGTAAGGGATGCTTGAGGGCGCAAATAGCTTCCCCATGATGGAAATGGCAAATACAAGGATGCATTATATTGAAGTAATTGGAAGAAAGTATAGGGGGGATTGTCTGAGGTAAGTTTTTTACACAGAGCATAATGGGTGCATGGAATGTCTTGCCAGGGGTGGTGGTAGAGACAGATACATTAAGGACATTTAAGGAACTTTTATAAATGCACATGGATGATAGAAAAATGGAGGTCTGTGAATGGGAAGTGGAATTTCTCCTGATGCCTTTGAACCTCCAGAGTGTGTATTATATATTCAACATGGGTGTATTGAATGATGTTTCTTTTTAACACAGTCTACATAGTGTTGCAGTTCTATCAAAAAATTCATAGAAACTTTGAAAGGAGAAATTGGATTGTGATTTATGGTTTAGACTTTGTTGTGTGCTACCATTTAGATACGCCAATCCTACATAAACCAAACTATTTACATAAGCCATTGTTGAATATTTTCTTCATTTTTGCCTTAAAATATTCTTCAGATAAGCAGATAAATTATAAAATTGGACATAGAAGATAATTGTCATTGTGAGCTAAAATTGATTTTATAAAAGTCACTGACCAATCCCTAGTACTTCCCAGGTTCATTCATGTACCTTGTAATTATTGGAGGGTTTTGCCTCTCTTATTCTTTCAGTGAGCAAACTCCAGACCTCCAGCACCAATTGAGTGAAATAATTTCTTATTTTCCCCTCCAATGCTACTACTACCAATGAACTTGAATCTATGTCTCCTTCTCAGTCACTTTTAAGGGGGAAAAAGGGGAAATTTTGGCTTTTATGGCCTTTAAAAGGCAAGGACATGATTGACATCAATGAGATGATCCTGTCAGCAAAGAAACATTTAAAGTCAACAATGCAGATGATACTATGACGCTGGGGGAGGCCATTCATTCTGTCATGTCAAAGCCATCATTTTGAACAAGCTCTCTAATGAGTCCATTCCTTGCACTTCACCCTGGCCTGAAAAAGTGAAAAATAAGAGCAGAAGTCAACCATTTGGCCCCTTGAGACTAATATGGCATTGGCTGAAAATCCAAATTCTATATCCTGTTACAGGTTACTCCCCATATCACTTGATAGACTTCAGCAATATATATAAATCCATATTGAACGTATTTGATGGTTTGGTTTCATTTGCCTTTTGGGAAAAAGTCTTCTACACATTCATGACGATCTTGAAGAAAAAAAAGTAAATGTTTCTTTCCCTGGAATATCAACAAAAGAAAAGAAAATGCTGAATATTTCATCGGCTTCTTAGATTGCATTGATCTTCCTGCACCACACTCTTGGTCTCATGACATGGAAGTATCATACTGTCTGTCACAGGACAAAGGAGTATCACACTGTTGGACACATGACAAGTGAGTATCACAATGTCGGATACAGGACAAGGGAGTATCACACTGTCAGTCACAGGACCAGGGAGTATCATACTGTCTGTCACAGGACAAGGGACTATCACACTGTCAGACACAGGACAAGGGAGTATCACACTGTCAGACACAGGACAAGAGAGTATCACACTGTCGGACACATGACAAGGGAGTATCACACTGTCTATCAAAGGGCAAAGGCGTATCACACCGTCGGACACACAACAAGGGAGTATCACACTATTGGATACAGGACAAGGGAGTATCACACTATTGAATACAGGACAAGGGAGTATCACACTGTCGGACACATGACAAGGGAGTATCACAATGTCGGATACAGGACAAGGGAGTATCACACCGTCGGACACACAACCAGGGAGTATCACACTATTGGATACAGGACAAGGGAGTATCACACTATTGAATACAGGACAAGGGACTATCACACTATCGGACACATGCCAAGGGAGTATCACAATGTCGGATACAGGACAAGGGAGTATCACACTGTCGTACACATGACAAGGGATATCACACTGTCGGATACAGGACAAGGGAGTATCACACTGTCCGACACAGGACAAGGGGAGTATCACACTGTTGGACACAGGTTAAGGGAGAATCACACTATTGGATACAGGATAAGGGAGTATCACACTGTCGGACACAGGATAAGGGAGTATCACACTGTCAGACACAGGATAAAGGGGTATCACACTGTCGGATACCGGATATGGGAGTATCACACTTCAGACACTGGACAAGGGAGTATCACAGTGTCAGACAGAGGATAAGGGAGTATCACACTGTCTGTCACAGGACAAGGGAGTATCACACTGTCGGTCGCAGGACGAGGGAGTATCACACTATTGGATACAGGACAAGGGAGTATCACACTGTCGGACACATGACAAGGCAGTATCACACTGTCATTCACACATCAAGGGAGTATCACACTGTTGGATACAGGACAAGGGAGTATCACAATGTCGGACACAGAAGAAGGGAGTATCAAACTGTCGGACACAGGACAAGGGAGTATCACACTGTCTGACACAGGACAAGGGGGGTATCACACTGTCGGACACAGAACAAGGGAGTTTCACACTGTCTGTCACAGGACAATGGAGTATCACACTGTCTGTCACAGGACAATGGAGTATCACACTGTCTGTCACAGGACAAGGGGGTATCACACTGTCGGACACAGGTTAAGGGAGTATCACACTGACGGATACAGGATAATGGAGTATCACACTGTTGGATACCGGATAAGGGAGTATCTCACTGTCGGACACAGGACAAGGGAGTATCATACTGTCATTCACACAGCAAGGGAGTATCACACTGTCAGAAACAGGACAAGAGAGTATCACACTGTCGGATACAGGACAAGGGAGTATCACACTGTCGGACACAGGACAAGGGTATCACATTGCCTGATACAGGACAAGGGAGTATCACACTGTCGGACACAGGACAAGGGAGTATCACACTGTCGGACACAGGACAAGGGAGTATCACATTGCCCGATACAGAACAAGGGAATATCACACTGTCGGACACAGGACAAGGGAGTAGCACACTATTGGATACAGGATAAGGTGGCATCACACTGTCAGAACACAGGATGAGGGAGTATCACACTGTCGGATACAGGATAAGGGAGCATCACACCTCAGACACTGGACAAGGGAGTATCACACTGTCAGACAGAGGATAAAGGAGTATCACACTGTCAGACACAGGACAAGGGAGTTTCACACTGTCTGTCACAGGACAATGGAATATCACACTGTCTGTCACAGGACAAGGGAGTATCACACTGTCGGACACACGACAAGGGCGCATCACAATGTCAGATACAGGACAAGGGAGTATCACACTGTCGGACACACGACAAGGGCGCATCACAATGTCAGATACAGGACAAGGGAGTATCACACTGTCCGACGCAGGACAAAGGAGAATCACATTGCCCGATACAGAACAAAGGAGTATCACACTGTCGGACACAGGTTAAGCGAGTATCACACTGTTGGATACAGGATAAGGAAGTATCACACTGTCGGATACAGGACAAGGGAGTATCACACGATTGGATACAGGACAAGGGAGAATCACACTGTCGGATACAGGATAAGGGAGAATCACACTTCAGACACTGGACAAAGGAGTATCACACTGTCAGACAGAGTATAAGGGAGTATCACACTGTCAGACAAAGTATAAGGGAGTATCACACTGTCAGACACAGGACAAGGGAGTATCGCACTGTCGGACACACGACAAGGGTGTATCACAGTGTCGGACACAGGACAATGGAGTATCACACTGTCTGTCACAGGACAAGGGAGTCTCACACTGTCTGTCACAGGACAAGGGAGTATCACATTGTCGGACACAGGACAAGGGAGTATCACACTGTCGGACACAGGAAAAGCGAGTATCACACTGTCGGACACAGGACAAGGGAGTATCACACTGTCGGACACAGGTTAAGGGAGTATCACACTGTCGGATACAGGATAAGGGAATATTACACTGTCAGACACAGGACAAGGGAGGATCACACTGTCGGACCCAGAACAAGGGAGTATCACACTGAGAGATACAGGTCAAGAGGGTATCACACGGTCGGATACAGGACAAGGGAGTATCACACTGTCTGTCACAGCACAAGGGAGTATCACACTGTCGGACACAGGACAAGGGAGTATCACACTGTCCGACACATGACAAGGGAGTATCACACTGTCTGTCACAGGACAAAGGCGTATCACACCGTCGGACACAGGACAACGGAGTCTCACACTGTCTGTGACAGGACAAGGGAGTATCGCACTGTCGGACACAAGACAAGGGAGTATCACAATGTCAGACACAGGACAAGGGAGTATCACACTGTCTGACACAGGACAAGGGAGTATCACACTGTCAGACAGATGATAAGGGAGTATCACGCTGTCTGTCACATGGCAGGAGAGTATCACACTGTCTGTCACAAGACAAGGGAGTATCACACTGTCGGATACAGGACAAGGGAATGTCACACTGTCGGACACAGGACAAGGGAGTATCACACTATTGGATACACGACAAGGGAGTTTCACATTGTCTGTCACAGGACAAGGGAGTTTCACACTGTCTGTCACAGGACAAGGGAGTATCACACTGTCAGACACAAGACAAGGGAGTATCACACTGTTGGACACAGGACAAGGGAGTTTCACACTGTCTGTCACAGGACAAGGGAGTATCACACTGTCAGACATAGGATAAGAGAGTATCACACTGTCCGACACAGGACAAGGGAATATCACACTATTGACAACAGGATAAGGGAGCATCACACTATCGGAACACAGGATGAGGGAGTATCACACTGTTGGATAGCGGATAAGGGAGTATCACACTGTCGGACACAGAACAAGGGAGTCTCCCACTGTCGGTCACAGGACAAGGGAGTATCACACTGTCCGACACATGACAAGGGAGTATCACACTGTCTGTCACAGGACAAAGGCGTATCACACCGTCGGACACAGGACAAGGGAGTATCACACTGTCAGACAGATGATAAGGGAGTATCACGCTGTCTGTCACATGGCAAGAGAGTATCACACTGTCTGTCACAAGACAAGGGAGTATCACACTGTCGGATACAGGACAAGGGAATGTCACACTGTCGGACACAGGACAAGGGAGTATCACACTATTGGATACACGACAAGGGAGTTTCACATTGTCTGTCACAGGACAAGGGAGTTTCACACTGTCTGTCACAGGACAAAGGCGTATCACACCGTCGGACACAGGACAACGGAGTCTCACACTGTCTGTGACAGGACAAGGGAGTATCGCACTGTCGGACACAAGACAAGGGAGTATCACAATGTCAGACACAGGACAAGGGAGTATCACACTGTCTGACACAGGACAAGGGAGTATCACACTGTCAGACAGATGATAAGGGAGTATCACGCTGTCTGTCACATGGCAAGAGAGTATCACACTGTCTGTCACAGGACAAGGGAGTATCACACTGTCTGACACAGGACAAGGGAGTATCACACTGTCAGACAGATGATAAGGGAGTATCACGCTGTCTGTCACATGGCAAGAGAGTATCACACTGTCTGCCACAAGACAAGGGAGTATCACACTGTCGGATACAGGACAAGGGAATGTCACACTGTCGGACACAGGACAAGGGAGTATCACACTATTGGATACACGACAAGGGAGTTTCACATTGTCTGTCACAGGACAAGGGAGTTTCACACTGTCTGCCACAGGACAAGGGAGTATCACACTGTCAGACACAAGACAAGGGAGTATCATACTGTTGGACACAGGACAAGGGAGTTTCACACTGCCTGTCACAGGACAAGGGAGTATCACACTGTCGGACATAGGATAAGAGAGTATCACACTGTCCGACACAGGACAAGGGAATATCACACTATTGACAACAGGATAAGGGAGCATCACACTATCGGAACACAGGATGAGGGAGTATCACACTGTTGGATAGCGGATAAGGGAGTATCACATTGTCGGACACAGAACAAGGGAGTCTCCCACTGTCGGTCACAGGACAAGGGAGTATCACACTGTCGGACACAAGACAAGGGAGTATCACACTGTCAGACACAGGACAAGGGAGCATCACACTATTGATAACAGGATAAGGGAGCATCACACTGTCGGAACACAGGATGAGGGAGTATCACACTGTTGGATAGAGGATAAGGGAGTATCACACTGTCGGACACAGGACAAGGAAGTTTCGCCCTGTCAGACAGAGGATGAGGGAGTATCACACTGTCTGACACAGGACAAGGGGGTTTCACACTGTCTGTCACAGGACAAGGGAGTATCACACTGTCGGACACAGGACAAGTGAGTATCACAATATTGATAACAGGATAAGGGAGCATCACACTGTCTGCACAGGACAAGGAAGTTTCATACTTTCAGACAGAGGATGAGGAAGTATCACACTGTCAGACACAGGACAAGGGAGTATCACACTGTCAGACACAGGACAAGGGAGTTTTACATTGTCAGGCAAAGGAAGAGGGAGTATCACACTGTCAGACACAGGACAAGGGAATATCACAATGTTGGACACAGGACAAGGGAGTATCACACTGTCTGTCACAGGACAAGGGAGTATCATACTGTCGGATACAGGACAAGGGAGTATCATACTGTCGGATACAGGACAAGGGAGTATCACACTGTCGGACACAGGACAAGGGAGTATCACATTGCCCGATACAGAACAAGGGAATATCACACTGTTGGACACAGGACAAGGGAGTATCACACTGTTAGATACAGGATAAGGTGGCATCACACTGTCAGAACACAGGATGAGGGAGTATCACACTGTCGGATACAGGATAAGGGAGCATCACACCTCAGACACTGGACAAGGGAGTATCACACTGTCAGACAGAGGATAAAGGAGTATCACACTTCAGACACTGGACAAGAGAGAATCACACTGTCAGACAGAGGATAAGGGAGTATCACACTGTCAGACAGATGATAAGGTAGTATCACACTGTCAGACATACAACAAGGGAGTATCACAGTGTCTGACACACGGCAAGAGAGTATCACACTGTCTGTCACAGGACAAGGGAGTATCAGTCTGTTGGATACAGGACAAGGGAATGTCACACTGTCGGACACAGGACAAGGGAGTATCACACTGTCAGACAGAGGATGAGGGAGTATCATACTGTCAGACACAGGACAAGGGAGTTTCACACTGTCAGGCAGAGGATGAGGAAGTATCACACTGTCAGACACAGGACAAGGGAGTATCACACTGTCAGACACAGGACAAGGGAGTTTTACATTGTCAGGCAAAGGAAGAGGGAGTATCACACTGTCAGACACAGGACAAGGGAATATCACAATGTTGGACACAGGACAAGGGAGTATCACACTGTCTGTCACAGGACAAGGGAGTATCATACTGTCGGATACAGGACAAGGGAGTATCATACTGTCGGATACAGGACAAGGGAGTATCACACTGTCGGACACAAGACAAGGGAGTATCACATTGCCCGATACAGAACAAGGGAATATCACACTGTTGGACACAGGACAAGGGAGTATCACACTGTTAGATACAGGATAAGGTGGCATCACACTGTCAGAACACAGGATGAGGGAGTATCACACTGTCGGATACAGGATAAGGGAGCATCACACCTCAGACACTGGACAAGGGAGTATCACACTGTCAGACAGAGGATAAAGGAGTATCACACTTCAGACACTGGACAAGAGAGAATCACACTGTCAGACAGAGGATAAGGGAGTATCACACTGTCAGACAGATGATAAGGTAGTATCACACTGTCAGACATACAACAAGGGAGTATCACAGTGTCTGACACACGGCAAGAGAGTATCACACTGTCTGTCACAGGACAAGGGAGTATCAGTCTGTTGGATACAGGACAAGGGAATGTCACACTGTCGGACACAGGACAAGGGAGTATCACACTGTCAGACAGAGGATGAGGGAGTATCATACTGTCAGACACAGGACAAGGGAGTTTCACACTGTCAGGCAGAGGATGAGGGAGTTTCACACTGTCTGTCACAGGACAAGGGAGTATCACACTGTCGGATACAGGACAAGGGAGTATCACACTGTCGGACACAGGATAAGGGAGTATCACACTGTCCGACACAGGACAAGACTGTATCACACTGTCAGACACTGGACAAGGGAGTATCACACTGTCAGACAGATGATAAGGGAGTATCACACTGTCAGACATACAACAAGGGAGTATCACACTGTCTGACACACGACAAGGGAATATCACACTGTCTGTCACAGGACAAGGGAGTATCACACTGTCAGATAGAGGATGAGGGAGTATCACACTGTCAGACACAGGACAAGGGAGTTTCACACTGTCGGACACACGACAAGGGAGTATCACTCTGTCGGACACAGGTCAAGGGGAGTATCACATTGCCCGATACAGAACAAGGGAGTATCACACTCTTGGACACAGGACAAGGGAGTGTCACACTATTGGATACAGGATAAGGGAGCATCACATTGTCGGAACACAGGATGAGGGAGTATCACACTGTCGGATACAGGTTAAGGGTGCATCACACATCAGACACTGGACAAGGGAGTATCACACTGTCAGACAGATGATAAGGGAGTATCACACTGTCGGACATACAACAAGGGATTATCACACTGTCTGACACACGGCAAGAGAGTATCACACTGTCTGTCACAGGACAAGGGAGTATCACACTGTCGGATACAGGACAAGGGAATGTCACACTGTCAGACATACAACAAGGGAGTATCACACTGTCTGACACATGACAAGGGAGTATCACACTGTCTGTCACAGGACAAGGGAGTATCACACTGTCAGATAGAGGATGAGGGAGTATCACACTGTCAGACACAGGACAAGGAAGTTTCACACTGTCAGACAGAGGATGAGGGGGTATCACACTGTCGGACACAGGATGAGGGAGTATCACATTGTCGGACACAGGATGAGGGAGTATCACACTGTCGGATACCGGATAATGGAATATCACACTGTCGGACATAGGACAAGGGAGTATCTCACTGTCGGATACAGGATAAGGGAGTATCACACTTCAGACACTGGACAAGAGAGTATAACACTGTCAGACAAAGGAAAAGGGAGTATCACACTGTGGGACATACAGCAAGGGAGTATCACAGTATCAGACAGAGGATAAGGGAGTATCACACTGTCCGACACAGGTTAAAGGAGTATCACACTGTCGGACACAGGACAAGGGAGTATCACACTGTCGGAGACAGCAGAAGGGAGTATCACACTGTTGGACACAGGATAAGGGAGTATCACACTGTCAGACACAGGACAAGGAAGTTTCACACTGTCAGACAGAGGATGAGGGAGTATCACACTGTCAGACACAGGACAAGGGAGTTTCACACTGTCAGACAGAGGATGAGGGAGTATCACACTGTCAGGCACAGGACAAGGGAGTTTCACACTGTTGGATACAGGATAAGGGAATATCACACTGTGGGACATAGGACAAGGGAGTATCACACTGTTGGATACAGGATAAGGGAGTATCACACTTCAGACACTGTACAAGGGAGTATCACACTGTCAGACAGAGGATAAAGGAGTATCACACTGTGGGTCATACAACAAGGGAGTATCACAATGTCAGACAGAGGATAACGGAGTATCACACTGTCTGACACAGGACAAAGGAGTATCACACTGTCGGACACAGGATAAAGGAGTATCACAGCGTCAGACACGGGACAAGGGACTATCACACTGTCGGACACAGGACAAGGAAGTTTCACACTGTCAGACAGAGGATGAGGGAGTATCACACTGTCAGACACAGGACGAGGGAGTATCACACTGTCAGACACAGGACAAGGGAGTTTCACACTGTCAGGCAGAGGATGAGGGAGTATCACCCTGTCAGACACAGGACAAGGGAGTATCACACTGTCGGAGACAGGACAAGGGAGTATCACACTGTCGGACATAGGATAAGGGAGTATCACACTGTCAGACACAGGACAAGGAAGTTTCACACTGTCAGACAGAGGATGAGGGAGTATCACACTGTCAGACACAGGACGAGGGAGTATCACACTGTCAGACACAGGACAAGGGAGTTTCACACTGTCAGACAGAGGATGAGGGAGTATCACACTGTCAGACACAGGACGAGGGAGTATCACACTGTCAGACACAGGACAAGGGAGTTTCACACTGTCAGGCAGAGGATGAGGGAGTATCATACTGTCAGACACAGGACAAGGGAATGTCACACTGTCAGAGACAGGACAAGGGAGTATCACACTGTCGGACACACGACAAAGGAGTATCACTCTGTCGGACACAGGTCAAGGGGAGTATCACACTGTCGGATACAGTGATTTTTGATTTTTGTTTGGTAAAAGGCTAACTTTGAGGACATGCAAAAGGATTTAGAACGAGTGGATTGGGCAATTTGTTTAATGGGAAGGATGTAATAGAGAAATGGAGGTCATTTAAAGGTGAAATTTTGAGAATATAGAATCTTTATTTTCCTGTTGGGTTGAAAGGAAAGGTTAAAAGTTTGAGGGAGCCATGGTTTTCCAGGGATATTGGAAATTGGTTTGGAAAAAAAGAGACATCTACTATAAATATAGACAGCATGGAGTAAATGAGGTGCTCGAGGAATATAAAGAATGTAAAAAGAATCTTAAGAAAGAAATTAGAAAAGCTAAAAGAAGATATGAGGTTGCTTTGGCAAGTAAGGTGAAAATAAATCCCAAGGGTTTCTACCGTTATATAAATAGCAAAAAGATATTGAGGGTTAAAATTGGTCCCTTAGAGAATCAAAGTGGACGGCTATGTGTGGAGCCAAAAAAGATGAGGGAGATTCTTAACAATTTCTTTTCCTGGGTATTCACCTAGTAGAAGGATATTGAGTTGTGTAAGATAAAGGAAAAAGAAACTATAATGATTAAAGAAGAAGTAGTACTGGAGCTTTTAATGAATATAAAAGTGGATAAGTCTCCGGGTCCTGACAGGATATTCCCTAGGACATTGAGGGAAGTTAGTGTGGAAATAGCAGGGGCTCTGACAGAAATATTTCAAATGTCATTAGAAACAGGGATGGTGCCAAGGGATTGGCGTATTGCTCATGTGGTTCCATTGTTTAAAAAGGGTTCTAAGAGTAAACCTAGCAGTTATCGGCCCGTGAGTTTGATGTCAGTGGTGGATAAATTGATGGAAAGTATTCTTAGAGATGGTATATATAATTATCTGGATAGACAGGGTCTGATTAAGAACAGTCAAAGTGGATTTGTGCATGGAAGGTCATGTTTGACAAATCTTATTGAATTTTTTGATGAGGTTACTAGAAAAGTTGAAGAGGGTAAAGCGGTGGATGTTGTCTATATTGGCTTCAGTAAGGCCTTTGACAAGGTTCCACACAGAAGGTTAGTTAGGAAGGTTCAATCGTTAGGCATTAATATCGAAGTAGTAAAATGGATTCAGCAGTGGCTGGATGGGAGACGCTAGAGAGTAGTGGTGGATAACTCTGTGTCAGATTGGAGAACAGTGCGTAGCGGTGTGCATCAGAGATCTGTACTGGGTCCAATGTTGTTTGTCATATATATTAATGGACTGGATGATGGGGTGGTAAATTGGATTAGTAAATATGCAGATGATACTAAGATAGGTGGCATTGTGGATAATGAAGTAGGTTTTCAAAGCTTGCAGAGAGATTTAGGCCAGTTAGAAGAGTGGGCTGAAAAAAAAAATTACATTAAATGAAAATGTTGAATAAAAGGTCTCCAGGTCTGTTCAAATTTAACTGAAATATCATAAAGATTACTTCTAATTATCTCCAAATTTAAACATAGTATCGTCTGATACTATGAACATAAAAGAACATAGTTGGGTCATTAATCGCCTTCCAATGTTGTAAAATACATCTTTTCACCATTAAAGTAAGAAATGCAATCATTCTACGGGCTGAAGGGGAAAGATTACTGGAAATTTTAGGTAATCCAAAAATAGCGGTAATAGGATGGGGAGAAATATCTATATTCAATACCTTTGAAATATTATTAAACATGTCTTTCCAAAAAGTTTCCAAAGTAGGACAGGACCAAAACATATGAGTTAAGGAGGCTATCTCCCCATGACATCTGTCACAAAGAGGGTTAATATGAGAATAAAAATGAGCTAATTTATCTTTAGACATATGTGCTCTATGAACAACTTTAAATTGAATTAGGGAATGTTTGGAACAGATAGAGGAAGTATTGACTAGTTGTAAAATATGCGCCCAGTCATCCGCCGAAATAATAAAGCCCAATTCCTTTTCCCAATCTGACCTAATCTTATCGAATGGAGCTTTCCTAAGTTTCATGATAGTATTATAAATAATAGCCGTTACACCTTTCTGACATGGGTTAAGGTTAATTATAGTATCAAAAATATATGTAGGAGGTAACGTCGGAAAGGGAGAGAGTATAGTACTTAGGAAATTTCTAACTTGGAGATATCTAAAAATATGTATTCTTGGTATTCTTGATTTTTTTTCTCTTTGGCCATATTTACATTCCGTTCTTGCTTTTTTAACTTTTTAATGGAGGTCAAGTTTGAGGACGTGATTGTTTTAAGTTGTTTAAGTCTACTTGTTGCCTAGTTAGCCCATTGCTTTGCTTTGCTTTTTAGATTAGTTGCACGGTGGGTTTTGTTTGGGGTTTTTTTTGGGGTTTTTTCTTCTATTTACTGAATGTATGGAAAAGTAGTAAACTATTATATTACCTTGTTATTTTATATCTAAACTGCACTGTTTGTATTAACTTTTTTTTGTGTATTAATATCTCTTGCAAATTTATATTGCAACAGTGTATTAGTGTCTACATGGTTTACTTTTTGTGTACTAATTTAATAAAAAGATTTAAAAAGAAAGAAAGAAGAGTGGGCTGAAAGATGGCAGATAGAGTTTAATGCTGATAAATGTGAGGTGTTACACTTTGGTAGGACTAATCAAAATAGGACATACATGGTAAATGGTAGGGCACTGAAGAATGCAGTAGAACAGAGGGATCTACAAACGTTTGTAGGAATAATGGTGCCTAGTTCCCTGAAGGTGGAATCTCATGTGGATAGGGTGGTGAAGAAAGCTTTTGGTATGCTGGCCTTTATAAATCAGAGCATTGAGTACAGGAGTTGGGATGTAATGTTGAAATTGTACAAAGCATTGGTGAGGCCAGATTTGGAGTATTGTGTACAGTTTTGGTCTCCGAATTATAGAAAAGATTTTAACAAAATAGAGAGAGTACAGAAAAGATTTACAAGAATGTTGCCTGGGTTTCATCACCTAAGATATAGAGAAAGGTTGAACAAGTTGGGTCTTTATTCTTTGGAACGTAGAAGGTTGAGGGGGGACTTGATAGAGGTATTTAAAATTATGAGAGGGATGGATAGAGTTGACGTGGATAGGCTTTTTCCATTGAGAGTAGGGGAGATTCAAACAAGAGGACATGAATTGAGAGTTGAAGGGCAAAAGTTTAGGGGTAACATGAGGAGGGAACTTCTTTACTCAGAGAGTGGTGGCTGTGTGGAACGAGCTTCCAGCAGAAGTGGTTGAGGCAGGATTGATGTTGTCATTTAAAGTTAAACTGGACAGCTATATGGACAGGAAAGGAATGGAGGGTTATGGGCTGAGTGCAGATTGGTGGGACTAGGTGAGAATAAGAGTTCAGAACAGACTGGAGGGGCCGAGATGGCCTGTTTCCATGCTATAATACTTATATGGTTATATGATATGGGGAGTATCACACTGTCGGACACATGACAAGGGAGTATCACACTGTCGGACACATGACAAGGGAGTATCACACTGTCCGACACAGGACAAGGGAATATCACACTGTCGTTCACTCAACAAGGGAGTATCACGCTGTCGGATACAGGACAAGGGAGTATCACACTGTCGGACACAGGACAAGGGAGTATCCCACTTCAGACACAAGACAAAGGAGTATTACACTGTCGGACACAGGATAAGGAAGTATCATACTGTCCGTCACAGGACAAGGGAGTATCACACTGTTGGACACCGGACAAGGGAGTAATTCACTGTTGCTCAGAGGAGAAGGGACAAGGGTGTATTCCTCTGTTTGTCACAGAATGAAGGAGTATCGCTCTGTTGGTCACAGGACAAATGTGGATCATACCGTTGGGCACAGGACAAGGCAGTATCACTCTTGGGAGTATCATTCTCCTGCCTTCTCGCTGTAACCTTTGGTATCCTTGCTACTCAAGAACCTATCACTTTCTGCTTTAAATCCACCCAACAACTTGCCCCCCAATAGCTGTTTGTGGTAGTAAATTCCACAGATTCACCACCCTCTGGCTAACGAAATACCTCCTTATCTCTGTTCTAAAAGAAATGTCTTTCTATTGTGAGGCTTTTATCCTAGACTTGCCCATTATAGGAAACATCCTCTCTGTCAAAGCCTTTCTGTATTTAATAGTTTTCAATGAGATCCCCGCCCCCCCATTCTTCTAAACTTTAATGAGTACAGGCTCAAAAGCCATCAAAACTTCTCACATCTTAACCCTTTCATTCCAGGGATCATTCTCATGAACCTCCTCTGGATACTCTTTAATGCCAGCATATCCCTTCTTAGATAAGGGGCCGAAAACTGCTCACAATACTCCAAATGCAGTCTGATCAATGCCTTACAAAGCCTCAGCTTTATATCCTTGCCTTTATATTCTAATCCTCTCAAAATGAAAGCTAACATTGCATTCACCTTCCTTACCTTTGACTCAACCTGCAATATACCTAATTTGGAGTCACTTTCCTTGATTTCTTCCGAGATGTATCTCCTTAAATTGGTAGAAGATGCAAAACTTGGCAATGTGTTGAAGAGTGAGGAGGGTAGAAGTGGACTTCAAGGAGCTATGGCCAGGCTGGTGGAAATTATGGGCAGGTTGCAGATGAAGCCTAAATTTGAGGAAAAAATGAAGTGTTAATAGTTTTAGCAAGAATGTGAATTGTCAATATAAACCAAAGGCCAGAATATTTGCAGAACAGCTGAGACTTGAGAAAAGAGCATAATTTGTAGTAAGTGGGCAACAAAAACATGCAGAATGGATACATAGCATACCAGAACAAGGAAGCCACATTGAATGTTATGAAAAGCTGATTTGACCTTTGGAGCATTGTATCCTGTTTGGGTACCACACATTATGAATGATGTCAAAGCTTTAGTGCAAATGAAATACACTAAAATTACATAGAATATTATAGCACAGTACAAGCCTTTTGGTCCATGATGTT
The DNA here is from genome assembly GCF_963921235.1 of Mobula hypostoma. Classification (NCBI taxonomy): domain Eukaryota; kingdom Metazoa; phylum Chordata; class Chondrichthyes; order Myliobatiformes; family Myliobatidae; genus Mobula; species Mobula hypostoma. The sequence goes on from NC_086107.1 coordinate 12,478,404, forward strand.
GTGCTAAGCTTTTAACCAACTCCTAGATAAATCTAATCCTTCCTGCCTTCATAGCTCCCCATTTTTCTATCACCCATGGGTAGATCCATTGGCAAAGAATAGATTGTGGACTTCAGAAAGGTAAGACAATGGAACACACACCAGTCCTCATCGAGGGATCAGAAGTTGAAAGAGTGAGCATTTTAAATTCCTGAGTGTCTCTGAGGATCTATCCTGGGCCTAACATATCGATGCAGTTACAATGTATATCTCATTAGGAGCTTGAGGAGGTTTGGTAAGAAACCAAAGACACTCTCAAATTTCTACGGATGTACCATGGAGAGCATTCTAACTGGCTGCATCACCGTCTGCAGTGTGGGAGGGAGCACAGCACAGGATCAAAATAAGCTGCAGAAAGTTGTAAATGCAGTCGGCTCCATCATGGGCTCTAACCTCCCTGACAGCCAGGACATCCTCAAGGAGCGATACCTTAAGAAGGCGGCATCCATCATCAAGGACCTCTGTCACCTCGTCTTTCTTCTACATCCAGAAGGAGATACAAAAGCCTAAGGTCACACGCTCAGTGATTCAGGAATAGCTTCTTCCTCTGTGCAATCAGATTTCTGAATGGACATTGAACCCATGAACAATACCTCACTACTTTTTGTTTCTCTTTCTGCACTACTTATTGAAATTATGTATTTCCTACTGTAATTTACAGTCTTAAGAGTACTGCAATGTACTGCTGCCACGTAACAACAAATTTCCTGACATATGCAAGTGATATTAAACCTGCTTCTGATTCCCAGAGTTAGCTGCTGACCTTACTTCTGTCTCCTACCTCAAACTACAGGAGACTCCATAGATAGCATTTGGGGCCACATTTTAGTTGGTTTCATCATGTCCTGATAAGCATGAGATTAATAGATAGGGTTTTTTTTGTCTTTCCTGAGATTAGTAGATAGGGTTTTTTTGTCTTTCCTTTTTTTGTGTCTTGAAGTTTACATCATGAACAACTCCCAATGCAACATGCTTGCTCCACAGTTGCCTGCACTTTCATCGATACTTTTGTTAATCCTCTTTCATGTCACTGTAGCTTTGACTTTTTTTTTCCGTGGTAACTGCTCAGTTTACCAAGGGCCTAGGGGGAAGCAGGTGCTGCTGTGATTTGAAAGCCACATTATTCTGAACTTGGTTTGTTTCCATTACTTCCTTAGATGGATGAAGAAGTTCAAAGTAAATTTATTATCAAAGTATGTACACACAGTGGCTATTTTATTAGGTACATGAGTGGAACCCAGTGTGATCTTCTGCTGCTGTAGCCCATCCACTTCAAAGTTCAACATGTTGTGCTTTCAGAGAAGCTCTTCTGTAGACCATTGTTATAATGCATTATTATTTGAGTTGCTGTTGCTTTCTTGTCAGCTTGAACCAGTCTGGCCATTCTCCTCTGACCTCACATTAACAAGGCATTTTCACCCTCAGAACTGCCTCTCACTGGATGTGTGTGTGTGATTTTTTGTTTTTTGCACCATTCTCTGTAAATTCTAGAGACTGTTGTGTGTAAAGATCCCAGAAGATCAGCAGTTTTTGAGGTACTTAAACTACTCCATCTGGCATCCTTCCACAGTCAAAGTCACTTCGTTCACTTCTGATGTTTGGTCTGAACAACAACTGAACCTCTCGACCATGTCTGCATGCTTTTGTGCATTGAGTTACTGCCACATGATTGGTTGATTAGATATTTGTTTAATGATTAGGTATACTACACTGAGGTTCATTTACTTGCAGGCGTTCACTGTAGAACAAAACAAATACAACAGTATCAATTAAAACTACACACAGATACTGACAAACAACTAATCTGCAAAAGAAGGCAATGTGTGCAATTCAAAAAAATAAATAGCCAATCAATTGATTGATTAATTAATTCTAAGAACCTGAGTTGTAGATTCCTTGAAAGTGGAATATAGCTTGTGGAATCAGTTCAGAGTTGAGGTGAGTGATGGTATCCACACTAGTTCAGGACCCTGATAGTTGAAGGGTAATAACTGTTCCTGAACTAATGTGGCCTTCACAGCAAGACAGGCTGCCATTGTTGGACTCCAATGCAGAACAGTGACAGATGTGCTGACCTTTGTTACACTTCATGCCTCTGACTTGCTGTGGGTTCTAAGTCCTGACCTAAATTCTGTGACAAGAGGGCAGGTCTTTGAAGAAGAAGTTTTGCTTTCACCACATATTTTCATCCAACGTCCTCACCAATGAGTGAAATCTTCTTCATGTGGTGCCAACATATACAAGTGAGCACAGTGGATAACTTGGTTGTAAATAAGGTTAAACTCTAAACACCAAAGCAGAAGGAATAACTCGAAACTTACTCTGGCAACACTCACTGCAGACTACCTCTTCCTGTTACTGTTTCCAGGTAGATTTATCAAATGACACCCCCCCACACCACCTTTCAATTTGTCTGCTTATAGAAATACATTAGAGTATAGATACTGGAGAGAATTTACTGTCATTAAGTCCACGTCAGTTTCTAGTAGAGCAGCCCTGTCACTCTCATAACCCACGCTGCAATAATGAAGGTCCTGATAAAGGGTTACGGCCCAAAGCATCAGCTCTTTATTCATCTTCATAGATGCTGCCTGACCTGCTGAGTTCCTCCAGCATTTTGTGTGTGTTACCCCACTCTGCATTGCATTTTTCACTATATATTACATGACATTGGGCTGAGGCATGATTTATTTTGCCATTTTAAGTGGGATCTTGAACTGACTGCCAATAACATGCCCCATAGATTGACAGAGGCTAGGTGATTGGGCCAAATTCTTCTTTAGATTCCAGGGTTAAAGTGTGAATATTGCCCGCTGATCATACTTGCCTCCTGAACACTTAGTGACTTGAATGTAAAGTTAATGTACAGAGAGGAATGCAATAGCAAGCCCAGATCCTTGCATAAGGCAGCCAGAGCCTAGTGCTTTCTCTTCTAGTTTTTCATTCCTTGTTTGCATTGAGTTTGAGAGATTACATTAAAGATTAGCTCTTTTTGTCATATGTACGTCGAGACATACAGTGAAGTGCATCATTTGCATCAAATCAAATCAACAAGGGTTGCTCTAGGCAGCCCACAAGTGTTGCCACATCTCTGTCACCAACGTAGCATGGTCACAATTTACCAACCCTAACTGCATTGTCTTTGGACTGTGGGAGGAAACCCGAGCACCTGGAGGAAACCCACGCAGTCACGAGGAGAATATACAAATTCCTTACAGACATTGGGAATGTAAATCATTGCAGTAAATAGTATGCTACCGTGCTTGCAGTTCAAGCAAGACTGGAGTGTTCTTGACAAATGGACCCCAACACTTGACGCTTCAAATTAGCAAAGGGACATTGAGTTCCCATTCTAAATCTTGCTGTTTATTTCCAGTTGGAAATGGTGAATGTGTGGACATCGGCTGAGAAGATCAGACTTATCAATAAAGCATTATGTGTTCATAAGTTGTGGACATCTTGTTTTTGCAAAAATACATTAACTATAAATGCAAACTATTACTACACTATTATAAATCACATTACAAATAAAAACCAGATTAATCACGAGTAATACAGACTGAACTAATATGTTTCTATCCTCCATGGTGCCCAGCGGTCTCAAAACACCACTACATTACCCATAGATGTCATAACATCTTGCTCAGCAAGAAGAGTCTGTCACTGGAGGTACCGCACAGTTTCCATCACAGGCAACAGCATCCTGTCATTGGCCTTACGAAAGGATCAGTAAAGACTGGGAAAAGATGTGTCAATTCAGAAAGCAGTATCACTTCTGAAATGGAATATCTCCTTGGAGCAAAGAAGATTAGGAAGAGATTTGATGGAAATATATGTGTAGTTATAAAATAAAGACAAGGATGTACTGCTAAGGCTTTATAAAGTGTTGATCGGACTGCATTTGTAATATTGTCAGCAATTGCAGGCCAATATCTAAGACGTGCTTGCATTGGAGAGGGTCCAGAGGAGCTTCACAGGAATGATCCCAGGAATAATTTGCTTAACTAATAAAGAGCATTTGATGTCTCTAGGCCTGTACTCGCTGGAGTTTAGAAGGATGCATGGAGATCTAATTGAAACATATCGAATACCAAAAGGTATTTAATACCTATTGAACCTCATTGAAGCCTATTGAATACTGTGTAGAGTGGACGTGGAGAGGGTGTTTCCATTAGTAGAAGAGTCTAGGATCCAAGGGTGCATCCTTGGAATAAAGGAACATCCCTTTAGAACTGAGATGAAAAGGAATTTCTTTGCCCAAAGAGAAAAGAGAAGTAAACCTGTGAGAATCATTGCCAAGGCATTGGGTGAATTTAAGGCAGAGATTGATAGGATTTTAGTAGGTAAATGACATAATGGATCTGGGGAGAAGTGAGAGAATGGGTTGAAAAAAATCAGCCTGGTTTAATGGAAAATGGACCAAATGGCCTAATTCTTCTATATCTTATGGTTTTATGATCGACTTAGAATGTGTAAATTGAGGGGAGCTATTTCTTACAGAAATGACTCAAAGACCATTGTTGTAAGAATCAGATTAAATAAAAATATCGAGGAGATATGAGGAAAAGCATTCTGTTTCTGAGACGTGTTCTGACCCAGATTTCAGTGCCTGTTACGATACTGAAATTAGAATCACTTTGAGACTTCAAAAGAGAATGGAAGATATTGCAAAGTAGGGTTTTCCAAGTTGGGGTCCACAGACCCCTTGGCTGTTGGTAGGGGTCAATAGCATAAAAAAGGTTGGGAACGCATGTTTTAGAGGTACAGTAATAGACCGATTAAAGGGGAAAGAGTGTGAAATGGTACTGATGGGGTTACTCTGCTCCACTCATCATCGTCATCATTATGTACCATGTGCTGATCATGGCCCCATGACCATGTTTGTTCGTGACAAATTTTTTACAGAACTGGTTTGCCATTGCTTTCTTCTGGGCACTTTCTTTACAGGACAGGTGACTCCAGGCATTATTAGTAAGCTTCAGAGTTTGCCTGCTTGACTTCGGTGGTTATATAACCAGGATGTGTTATGCACCAGCTGCTCAGACGCTCATCCACCACCTGCTCCCATGGCTTCACATGACCTTGATCAGGAGGCTAAGCAGGTACAACACCTTCCCAAGGGTGACCTACAGGCTAGCCTGACACCTCCTTTGGTGGAGAAGCATTTCCACCCCTGCCACCCACCTACTCTACAAGAAGACAATATAGACTCGATGGACTGAATTGTTTCCTATGTTTGTACTCTAGTGTCTTTCTATAAATAGAAGTACTATATTTTTTTCAAACAAGTGGGTCATTTGAGATACATATCTACTTTGAAATAGTAACTGAAACATATCATTCTAGAGCAAGAGTTGGTGGAATAATGTGGCTGTTATTCCCACTGCTTTGGAAATGGTTTTGGTGTTGAGAGATTAGCCTTCTTATCAACCACTTTTCTTCATTTATATTCATTGTGTCCACTTACATGTGTTAGGAACTCAAGCAGAAGATATTAGAAATTGGTGAGGAGGTCGGATGAAAACATACAGGGAGAGCACAATGTCTTGTTCAAAGACTTACTTTGTTCAGTAGAAGTCCATCACCAGTTTAAGTGGAAAAGTGATGGTTCTGGCATTTTGATCCAGTAGCAGAAGTCCTCATTCTCTTGCGAACGTTTATACTGCATGAAGTAGTGTGAGCTGACAAGCTGTAAGAACATGGCATCAGCAAGGGCAAGCTGTGCTTAATAATTGTGCTTACATAGTGTGTGTACTGGTATTGGCCTGTGCTACATAACGTGTGTACTAGTAGCAGCCAGTGTTACACAGAGCATATACATATGTGCCTACACAGTGTTTGTAGTGGTAATAGTCTGTGCTACACAGGACATGTTCTAGTAGCAGCCAGCCTTACAGGCAGTGTGTACAAATGTGTTTACACAGCGTTTGTACTGGTAATGACCTACGCTACACTGTATGTTCTGGTAGCAGTCAATGTTACACAAAGTATGTACTAGTATGTTTACACAGCATTTGTATTAGTAATGGTCTGTGCTACACAGGATGTGTTCTGGTAGCAGCCAACGTTACAGACAGCAGAGACTAGTGTGTTTACATTGTGTTTATACTTGGTAATGGTCTGTGCTACACGGCATGTTCTGGTAGCATCTAGCATTACAGAGAGTATGTACTGGTTACAATCAGTGCTACACAGACAGCTTTAACATTATATTACTCAGTGTGTACAGGTAAGACAATCAGAGCTACACAGAGTGTATAGTAGACTGCTATACGAAGTACATACAGAAAACATTTTTGGATAACGATCCAAGAACAGTTGGCGGCTTCTACAAATAAAACAAGCGAAAATTCAGAAAACACTGATCAGGTCAGCAAACTTTGTGAAAAGTTCAGGTCTGGAAATCACTTTGTATTATTGAGCAGATTTATCACTTTTCACTAATCTGGGAACAATGCTATTCATTGTACGTTGACATTCAAGAAGGGAAGGAGTTGTCTTCACCGGCAACATCCCTGAAGCTCTGTTGCTCTCCCAGTGCTGTCAGATGTACCAAGATGAAGCTCACAATACTGCAGCATTACCTATAATTGATCGCACAAACGAGAACACCACACTGTGGAATAGGTATTGTTGGGTATACACTGGGTAGCTGCTCATTTCTTTCTTGTTGTAAGCTTCTGAGCTGTCCATAATAATTAAAGGGGTGTGTTCACTGCTGAAATTATGGCCTGGATACCCCTCAGACTAAAACTGCACAGAGACATTTGGATAAATACATGGATAGGAGGGGTTTAGTGAGATGAACCCCTCACTAAAAGGGAGCACCATGGTCACATAGTCAAGTTGGGCCAAAGGGCCTATTTCCATTTTGTAAGACCATAAGACATAGGCACAGAATTAGCTATTTGGCCCATCGAGTCTGCTCCGCCATTGCATCATGGCTGATTTATTATCCCTCTCAACCCCATTCTCCTGACTCCTCACCATAACCTTTGACCCCTTTGCTAGTCAAAAACTCATCAACATCTGCTTTAAATATTCCCAATGACTTGGCCTCCACCTCCATTTGTGGCAATGAATTCCACAAAGTCACTACCCTTCAGCTAAAGAAATCCCTCCTCATCTCTGTTTTAAGGGATGTCCTCTTATTCTGAGGCTGTGCCTTCTGGTCCCAGACTCCACCACAATAAAAAAACATCTTCTCCATGTCCACTCCATCTAGTCTATCACCAATTATATTATTGTATGACTTTATAACAGTCAGTGCTATAGACTTCTTTTACTGGTGTAACTTTCAGAGGTTGTGGGATAGCCACAGTACCTAGCAGTGAAATGGCCTGAAAGGCTTCCAATAATTTTAAGATCACAAGGATCACAATAAATGAAGAAAGGTTCACTGGGTCAAACAGTGCATCCCCTAGGTTACCAGTTCTTGAAATGACAGGAAACCTTCACATGTCTGTGGGAAAACTTGTCACTTTTTCTGCCAATCTATTTTGAAGAAGGCAAGATGGCTACCCTACTCCTTGGTGTCAGAAAGCCGGTAGCTTTGTAAGGTTTGAGCACCCTTTACTTCAACTGTCCCACAATATCTTTGACCCATTCCCAGCAGGCAGGAGGTACTACAGCATTGGACAAGGACTGTTAGGATGGGAAACAGCTTCTTCCCCAAAGCTGTGAGATGACTGAACTTCCTGCCACCATCCAGGTCTCATCATCTAAGAAGCGCCAGTAGCGTTATACTGTTTATTTTTTAACCTGTGCCGTAAGTGCACCTTATGCTAAATGTCAGTCTTCTGGGATATATTTTGTTAATCTAAGAGTGGTAATATTACTTTATGTATTGAGTGCAAGTTATTTTTTACTGTTTTGTGCACCTTTGTCTGGAGGAATGTTGTTTTATTCGGTGGTATACATGTATACAGTTGAATGGCAATAAAATTGAACCTGATCTGATGTTGTTCTGATTGTGAACAAATTCACTGGAGAGACACTGAAATTGGTAGATATAAATATTTTTATTTAGCAAAACGAGCAGGTACTCGAGACACTCTTGGAAGAAGAGGCCTCCCTGACCCAATATTACATGACATTTTTATATGCTACAGATCAAAGGTAACAGCAAGACAATTCTATAGTTACAACGTATCCACAATGCTTCCTTTATAATTTTGAAACACCTCCTTCTTCACACCCACACTCCAGACACCCAACATGAATGTTAATCAGCACTTTCCCTCTCTAACTGCATTCATGCATATGCAGACATCAAGTGAATGGGTGTTTCCTGATTTGCAATCAACCCCAATCTGCAGCTCCAGGAAGACTATTGTTCAGAGTTGCATTTTAAATTCAATCTACAATCCACATTCAAATCTGAAGATTGATTGCTGTTGAAATTAATATTTGCTATATACCCTAACTCCAGAATATCTCCTAACATACGTGAGGATATTTTCTTGGGCTATTGTTGATGAAAGAGCAAAAAAATCTTGGAATAATCAAGAAGATCATTTGGAAGAAGAAAGAAGAAAGTGAACCTTTTAACTGAAGTTGGATCAAAGGTAAACAACAACTCAACCAATTTCCCATCTTCAAAAACCAGTGGATGTGGTCTCTTTTGCCAAGGTACAACAAAGCAAAAGAACATTGCACACTGCACCTTTGGATGTAATTGAAGCCTATGAGTTTAAAGCTTGAAATCAAAAGTATGGTGTGTCCATCAACAATTATATGGTGACACTGAATTTCACTGCAACCTTGCTGAGCTTCTTAACAGAGCTCTGAGAGATAGATTAGTTTGTGGATCACCTGATGAAAGGATGCAATCTAAGTTGCTCAGGGAGCCTGCGATTATTTTTGACAAAGTATATCAAATAATGGCTTTGAAGGGATGACAATGTTAAATGCAGAAGAGATCACTTCATTGCAAATGGTTCCCACTGTATATTTCCACACTTCTATGGTGTCACCCTATTCTCCCAGTAATTTTCCCTTCCAAGTTCAAAGTATAATTTATTATCAATGCCTTACAATATACTACCTTGAGATTCATTTTCTTGTAGGCATTTGCAGGGGAAAATAAATTCAAAATAGGGCTACAGGGAGAAAAAAAAATCTGATGGCAGTGGGAAGAGATTGTTCCTGAATCTTTGAGTGTGTGCCTTCAGGCTCCTGTGCTTCCTCCTAGTTGGTAGCAATGAGAAAAGATGATGGGAGCCCTCAGTGATGGATGCTGCCTTTTTGAGTTATTGTATCTTGAAGATGTTCCGGATGCTGGGGACGCTAGTGCACTTAATATTGCTGGTTGAGTGTGTAACTGTTTGCACCTTATTTTGATCCTGTGCAGTGTCCCCACCCTCATACCAGATGATGATGCAGCCAATTGGAATGCTCTCCGCAGTACATCTGTAGAAATTTACAGGTATCTTTGGTGACATATCAAATCTCCTCAAACTCCTAATGAAATATAACTGCTGTTGAGCCTTCTTTGTATGTGCGTTGGTATTTTGGGACCAGAATAGATCCTCGGAGATGTTAACACCCAGGAACTTGAAATTGTTCACTCTTTCCACTTCTGATCTGTCAGTAAGGACTGGTATTCCCTCATCTTACCCTTTCCGATGTCGACAATCCGTTCTTTGTTCTTATTGACATTGAGTGCAAGGTTTCTGTTGCAACACCACTCAAATAGCTGATATATCTCGCTCCTGTACGCTTTCTCGTCACCATCTGAAATCCTGCCAACAACAGTTGTGTCATCAACAAACTTATAGATGGCTCTTCTTGAGTACTGGTATGATTGTTGCCCTTTTCCAGCAGGTGGGAACTTCTGACAGTAGCAACGAGAGATTAAAAATGGCTTTGAACACCTCCAGCAGTTGGTTGGTTATGCTGACTGAGCTGACATGGACACAATAGGCCAAATGGACACCTTCAGTGTTACTAGATGTATAAGATATTGCAGAAGGTTGCAGATTGCAGTCCTAATTGGAAAAGAAGTCAGATGGTAATCTTAAACCTCACTGAATAGAATGATAAAGGAAGTGGCTTGTATAGTACATGCTAGAAGTAGGGAAAATGAAAACCGGTTGAATCAATATTTTAAAGCACAGGTTTTCATTAATAATAAGCACATCAAGATGGGCATTGACATGACTGCTTATAATCTGTTATACTTATTCAGGATACTTATTTGCAGCATTTCAGCAATACATATCGATGGAAGAGCACAGAGCAAATTATGCGAAGAAAGGTCTCCATGACAGGAGAAATGGAATGCTTAGTGAGATATGTTGCCCATGTGTGAAGCATAGCACAGGAATTTAGTAGCATAATGGTTAAATTATTGGAATGAGAGTTCTGGACGGTTGGTTCACAGATATGAATTCAAATCCATCCAAAGCAACAAGGGAATTTAAATTCAATTAATTAAATAAGGCCATAAGACATAGAAGCAGAATTAGGCCATTCAGCCCATCGAGTCTGCTCCAGCATTCCATCACGACTAATTTATTATCCACCTCAACCTTAATCTCCTGCCTCTCTCTTAACCTTCGAACCCCTTACTAATCAAGAACCTACCAACGTCTGCTTTAATGATACCCAATAACTTGGCCTCCACAGCCAGCTGCATCAATGAATTCCACAGATTTGCCACACTCTGGCTAAAGAAATTCCTCCTCATCTCTGTTCTAAAGGGATGTCTTTGTATTGTGAGGCTCTGATCGTAAACGCTCCCACCACAGGAAACATTCTATCCACCATCCACTCTATCTAAGCCTTTTAAAATTCGGTAGGTTTCAATGAGATTCCCCCTCCCACCTCATTCTTCAAAACTTCAGTGAGTACAGGCTCAGAGCCATGAAATGCTCCTCATTGAATTGAATTGAATTGAATTGGCTTGACTTTAAAACTTACATCCTTTATATACATGAGGAATAAAATTCTTTACATTACATCTCTGTTCAAATGTGCAATTATAGTAATTTATAATAAATATTATGTACAACAGGATGGTCAATATAACATAGAAATGCAGTTGCGTCAGCATGAATTAATCAGTCTGATGGCCTTGTGGAAGAAACTGTCCTGGAGCCTGTTGCTCCTGGCTTTTAAGTTGCGGTACCGTTTCCCGGATGGTTGCAGTTGGAACAATTTGTGGTTGAGGTGACTTGGGTCCCCAGTGACCCTTCAGTCTCTTTTTACACACCTGTCTTTGTAAATGTCCTGAAGAGTGGGAAGTTCACATCTACAGATGAGCTGGGCTGTCTGCAGCATTCTCTGCAGAGTCCTGTGATTGAGGGAAGTACAGTTCCCATACCAGGCAGTGATGCAGCCAGTCAGGATGCTCTCAATTGTGTCCCTATAGAAAGTTCTTAGAATTTTGGGGGCCATACCAAACTTCTTCGACCATCTGAGGTGAAAGAGGCATTGTTGTGCTTTTTCACCACACAGCCGGTGTGTACGGACCACATGAGATCCTCGGTGATGTTTATACCAAGGAACTTAAAGCTGGTCACCTTCTCAACCCTGGATCCATTGATGTCTATAGGGGTTAGCCTGCCTCCATTCCTCCTGTAGTCCACAATCAGCTCCTTTGATTTTGTGATGTTGAGGGAGAAAGGTTGTTTTCTTGACACCATAGTGTCAGGGTGATGACTTCCTCACTGTAGGCTGCCTCATTATTATTTGAGATTAGGCTAATCAGTGTAGTGTCATCAGCAAATTTCTCATACATTAACTCTTTCATCCCTGGATCATTCCCATTAGACCTTCTCCAGTACCAGTACATCCTGTCTTAGATGAGAGATTCTAAACTGCCACAATACTCCACTATGGTCTGGCCTTATAGAGCCTCAGCATACCCTTGTTTATTTATTCTAGTCCTCTCAAAAATTAAAAAAAAGGGAGAAAGGTGTTGGTTCGAAACATTGACTGTTCATTCATTTTCATAGATGCTGCCTGACCTAAGTTCCTCCAGCATTTTGTGTGTGTTGCTTTGGATTTCCAGCATCTGCAGAATTACTCATGTTAAAAAAAAATGTCTCAGTAATAACTGTGAAAGTGGTAAATTGCTATAATAAAAACTATCAGGGTATCTGGTTCCCTAATGAACTTCAGAAAAGAAGATGCAAAAAATGATCAGTGTATTTGGTTCTAAAGACCTTCAAAAACAAAAATATGCTATCATTTCCTGGTCTGCCCTATATGTGACTCCAGACCAGTAATAGCGGTTGTTTTTAATTCAAAGGTTAATTTATTATCAAAACATATATCTATATTCAACTTGAAATTTGTATTCTCCAGATAGTCATGAAAAACAAGAATATAGAAGTCATTCAGAGAGAAATGTTAAACCCACCCCCGCAAATAGAATGGACAGCATCCCAATCATCAATCCCCCAAAACCCCCCTCCGCCCCAAACAAAATGGAACAGGAACATACACCCCCAGAAAACAATCCCTGCCCCGCATGAATAATTAACAGAACACAACAAAGGATCTTCCCCTCACACAACAAACGGAAAAGGAATAGGCGATTTAAAACAACAAACAGAATATAACTCTCCTCAGTTCAGGGTTGTTCAACTGTCAAAGGTGTCTACAACCTAAGAATAAGTAAGTTAAATAAGTACTCATAAAGATGAAAAATAGATTAAATCTTTGAGGGGAAGGACAGCTTTTAGTAACCGGAATTGATCTGAGGAAATATTTTCGTTTGGAGATAGCAAAGCTGTATCTGGATACCCTACCGAGTGAATACAAAGAAACAGCAACACAAAAGTTCTGGAAACACTCAGCAGGTGAAGCACCATTAGTGAGGATGAGAAACCAAGTTGGCATTTTTAATGTCAAGGACCCTTCATTAAAACTGGAAAGTAAAAACGTAAGTGTCTTTTAAGCTGCAGAGAGGGAAAGGTTTAGAGAAGATCGAGGGAAAATCTGTAATCAGATGCAATCCGAAGTTGTCAAGAAGCAATGTTTTTAAAAACCTGGCAGGGAAGAAAAAAACAAAGCAGTTTGGGAAGAAAAATGCATGGAGAGATATTTTGAAATTCATACAGTGGCTAATAATTGACTATATCCACTTTGTACTTTTTCTTTGATTCTGTTATATTTCTTTGTTCTACAATGAATGAAAATGAGTCTCAGAGTAGTATATGGTGATATATATGTACTTTGATAATAAATTTACTTTGAACTTTGAATTTATATAGAGCATATCCATGTTAAGCTTAGAAACATAGAAAATAGGTGCAGGAGTAGGCCATTCGGCCCTTCGAGCCTGCACCGTCATTCAGTATGATCATGGCTGATCATCCAACTCAGAACCCTGTACCAGCCTTCCCTCCATACCCCCTGATCCCTTTAGCCACAAGGGCCATACCTAACTCCCTCTTAAATATAGCCAATGAACTGGAGCATGGTTAGTTTAGTCCAAATTGTGACCTTGCACTCAAATCTGTGAACTTTCCAAGCACTGAAAATCCAGACATAAACCGAGAAGTGACTAAACTGGAGAAGCACGAAACTTTGGTGATGATTGATTACAGTGACTGAACTGTGCTGATCGTGATGGTTGAAGAAGCAAATAAACCAGACTTGTTTTGTGGTGATTGTACTTAAATGACTGGCAGATACGAAACAATATCCATTACCATGACCCCCTGAGTCCCTCCAGCAAATTGTTTATTGCTCTAATTTCCAGCATCTGCAGTCTCTTGTGTCTCCCCCATCGGCATCACAGGGCAGGCTGGAGCAAAAGTACTCAGCAAATTGCATTTGTCTCGCACACCTGTACAATTTAATTTTGCAAAGGAGAATTAACAATGATTAACCATCAAAATGCACTACGGTCTCTATTCTTACATCCATCTCTGTCGAAGTGTTGGGGTGGACAGTGGTTTTTGATGGTCTCTAGATTATGGTCTCTGGGAGCTTTGCTATTGTTTGCATGGTGGATGGTGGAGTTCGATGCTTTTGCTGGAGCGAGTGGGGGGAGGGGGAGGGTTGATGTTTTTGCTACTGCTTGTGCATAGGGGTAGTTTGAGGTTCTCACATTTTTCTGTCACTCATTCTTTGGGGTTTTTCTTCTGTTTCATGGATGTCTGAGAAGAGTAGGAATTTCAGGTTGTATACTGTATACATTCACTGATAATTAATTGAACATTAAACCATTGAATCATACAGTGTTAAGACTTTCAAACCTTTGATTCAAAGAATACTACAGCACAGAAGCAGTCCCTTCATCCCACTGACTGTGATCTATCCAATTCTCATTAAGCCTGGCCCTTCAGTGTGAAACTGGTGTGTAAGGTCACATTTCAGACTACTCTAACTTCATTTAGCTTGGATATGCTCTATATAATCATTATACCGATCGTCAAATATTTCTCAATGCATTTTTTATTCCCAAACTGTTTCCTTTTTTTTCCAATTCTGCCAGTTCTTTTAAAACATTGCCTCATGACAACTCTGTGTTGCACCTGATCATAAAGACTCCCTCAATCCTCGCCAAGTCTGCAGATGTGCTGGCATTGGAGAGGGTCCAGAGGAGGTTCACAAGGATGAATCCAGGAATGAACGGGTTATCATATGAGGAATGTTTGATGGCTCTGGGTCTGTACTCATTGGAATTTAGCAGGATGAGAGGGGATCTCATTGAAACCTTTCGAAAGTTGAAAGGACTAGACAGAGTAGATTTGGAAGGGATGTTTCCAATGGTGGAGAGTTGAGGACAAGAGGGCATAGAGGGGCGCCCTTTCAAAACAGAGATGGAGAGAAATTTCTTTAGCCAGAGGGTGGTGAATTTGTGGAACTTGTTGCCGCATGCAGCTGTGGAGGCCAGGTCGTTGGGTGTATTTGAGACAGAGATTGACAGGTTTTTGATTGAACATGACATCAAAGGTTACAGGGAGAAGGTCAGTTGAATATTGGAGCAGACTCGATGGGCCAAATGGCCTAGTTCCACTCCTATGTCTTATGGTATTAAAAGGCACTTGTTTTTCGTAGTTTTCCAATTCTAATGTAAGGTCCTTGTTGTTAAAAATGCTGTCTCAGTTTCTCTCCCCACTGCTGAGCACTTACTTCACACTAAAACTATCTTAATTTATTTTATTCTCCAAACATTCCCGCCAGCTAACACCAGGTTCTCCCCTTTCTCTCTGTTTTCCCCATCCCATTGGCAGAAGATATAAAAGCTTGAAAGCACATATGACCAGTGTCAAGGACAACTTCTACCCCACTGCCCTTAGACTATTAAATCATCCCCTGATACAATCAGATGGACTCTTGATTTTGTGGTTTTCCTTGTTACGTTCTTGCACCTTAGACTATAAGACCATAAGAAATAGAAGCAGATTTAGGCCATTTGGCCTATCGAGACTGCTTCACCGTTACGTCATGGCCGATTTTTTTTTATCCTTCTCAACCACATTCTCCTGCCTTCTCCCCCATAACCTTCGACATCTTTACTAACCAAGAACCTATCAAGCTCTGCTTTAAATATGCCCACAGATTCACTACACTCTGGCAAAAGAAATTCCCATTCATCTCTGTTCTAAAGAAACATCCTTGCATTCTGAGGCTGTGCCCTCTGGTTCTAGACTCCCCTACTATGGGACACCCTCTCCATGTCCACTCTGTCTAGACCTTTCAGTATTATCTACTTGCACTGCACCTTCTCTATAGTTGTTACACTTTATTCTGCATTCTGTTATTGGTTTACCTAATTCAACCTCAATGCTTGGGTGACGGGGTGGAGATACTGTATGTCTCTAGTAAGGGAGATGTAAGGCACTCCTTCTCTCTATTAGCCTGCAGGTCACCCTTGGGCATGGTGTAGCACTGGTGTAGCCCCCACCACCCCTGATCAGGGTCACATGAAGCCATGGCAGCAGGTGATGGTTGGTCATGGCTGATGCATATCACAATTGCAACCATCGATGCCAGACAGACAGCCTCTGAAGAGTATTGATAATGGCTGGGATCACCCATCTTGTAAAGACACTGTCCAGAGGAAGACAATGGCAAGCCACTTCTGTAGAAAAATTTGCCAAGAACAATCATAGTCGAAGACCATGATCATTCACATCATATGACACAGCACATGATGATGATGACCTCAATGCACTGTGATCTGTACTTTGGTACTTGTAATGATAATATACCAGTTCCAACTCAATCACCTGTGCACTAGGGGCAGATAAACCTATCAGCCTGCATACCTTTAGGACTTGGCAGGAAGCTGGAACACCTGGCCAAAACAGTCATAGGGAGAACGAACAAAATTCACAGAGACAGAACCCAAGGTCAGGATTGAACTGCAGTTACTGGAGCTAAGTGGCATCAGTTGTACTGTCTGCCCGAGGGACACCAGGGACAAAACTCTCCAAGAATAAGTTGCCGCTTTTTAATCAGGATGTCACTCTGTTCACTGCGTGAAATGAAGAACAAAGTTTTTGAATTTTAACTTCAGTACTGAAGTACTTACACAATCGTACTGTGAAATTGAACAAGTTTGCTCCTCTACAGCATGAAGTGATTTGGACCATAAAACCATAGGAGCAGAATTATGCCATTCAGCCCATCAAGCTTTCCCTGCCTTTCCGTCATGGCTGATTTATGATTCCCCTCAACGTCATTCTCTTTTCTTCTCCATGTAACCTTTGATTCCCTTATAATCAAGAACCTCCCAACCTCCGCTTTAAAAATACCTGATAGCTTGACCTTCACAGTGTCCTATGGCAATGAATTCCACAGATTCACTACTCTTTGGCTAACGAAGTTCTTCCTTATCTGTTTGAAATGGACGTCCCTGTGTTCTGAGGCTATGTCCTCTGGTCTTGGCCTACAAGGGAATGCACATAGCTCGAAGCCGGTAAAAGGTACTAATCATTGTAAAGACTCTGAAATCTGAGAACGTATTTGGACTGGGATCATTCTGAGGAATGGCACAATAAGATAAAGATTAAAGAAATTTTCCCATAGCAGAAATTACTAATATGAGGGGGTATCATTGTAAGGTGATTGGAGGAATATATAGGGAGGAATGAGAGTGAGATGTGTCATTTGCATCAAATCAAATGAATGAGGATTATGCAGGTGTTCCCACGCTCCCTGGGCCAACATAACATGCCCATACTTCATTAACCATAACCGTACTGTATACCTTTGGAATCTGGAGCACCCGGAGGAAACACATGTGGTCACGTGAAGAGCATACAAACTCCTTACAGACAGCAGTAGGAATCGAACCCTGAGTGGTGATCGCTGGTGGTGTAAAGGGACTACACTAACCATTATGCTAGCATGTGACCCTATAGATATTAAGTATATTTCGTACCAGGTTTGTAATAGTGCTTATTAGTCTTCATCATTTATCAAAGAAAGATGCCCTTTGGGCCTGAGTTAAAAATCAACAGCATGCTTCTAATACGAAAGTATTTTTCTTGTCCATTGTAACACCAATCATGAAATAATTTGTACCTCACAAACTACCTGGCCACACCCACAGTGTTTGTGGAAAACTTTGGCCTCATTAGTTATCTCAGAACCCACAAAACTAGAGAGGATGTAAGTCTTCCTTCCAGGGGTGATGCACATGACAGAGTCATTGTACAGTCAGATTTAGGTGTTGTATTGGATTGTGTTCCATTATCTGCAAAGGGACAACATGTGAAGGGGACAGTGCCTTCACCAGGATGAGTCCGCTTCCATGTGATCCATTTAGACAAGCTCTGGAATGAGACTGTTTTCTCTAAGGACAGAGATGGAGCGGGCTTTAGACCTGCGAGAGAGTCCGTCAGAGTTTGTGAACCTGCCCTGAAACCTTATCAATATCTGCGTTATCATTGTTTGAGTGCTATACAGAAAATAAGTTCATTGGAAACAAAAACAGGTTTTATTTTTTACAGTAATATATTTTCATAAATGGATTTCCTTAAACCATCTGCTTGTGAGAGCGCTTTCCCTTTACTTAGCTGATCTAAACAGCTATGATCTCTTTCAGTGTTAATGATTAGCTTTATTTGTCACATGTGCATCGAAGCATACAGTAAAATACAGTGTATTATTTGATCAAATCAAATCTGTGAGCATTATGCTGAGTAACCCGTAAGTGTTGCCACGCTTCTGGTACCAGCATAGCGTGCCTTCAACTCACTAACCATACACCTTTGGAATGTGAGAGGAAACCAGTTCACCAGGGGGAGACCCACGCCGTCAGAGGGAGAATATGCAAACTCCTTACAGACAGTGTTGGGGAATCTAACCCCCATCTTACTGCTGGTGCTGTAGCTGCATTACGTGAACATGCTGCCCTATAGAGAGAGATCTCTCAACCTCGTATGTTCCAAGACGGTCAACCCCAGGTTTTCCATTCTAACCCTGAGGCTGAGATTTCTCATTCCTGAAAACACTTCCACAAAATTCATGTTTGCATCTATTTCATCCTCCATTCTGCCAGCTTCTCCTTAAATCCTCCTACAGCATTTGCCTCAACTCCTCCCTATGGTAGTGACTTCCACATTTCCCCGCTCATGGGGCAAAAGAGATTGCAACAAATTTCCTTTAGGATTTATTGCTAGGGTGCCATGGTAGTGCGACGCTATCGCAGGTCAGGGCGTCAGAGTTTGGTGTTCAATTCTGGTGACCTCTGTAAGAAAGTTTGTATGTTCTTCCCGCGTGCGCATGGGTTTCCTCCGGGTGCTATGGTTTCCTCCCGCAACACTGGTTAGTAGGTTAATTGGTCATTGTAGGTTGTCCAGTGACTAGACTAGGGTTGAATAGGTGGGTTGCTGGGCGATGTAGCTTGGTGGGTCGGAAGGGCCTTTTCCATGCTGTAACTCCAAAGTAAAAATAAAATAATAAATTATCACTGTCACTGTCAGTTACCGAAATTGGAGCAGCCACAGGCATTTAAGTAAGGGGTAATGTTTTTCTCTTCTACCTGTTCTATTTAAAGAGGTCTTCAGAATTGTTCAGCTGGAAGTGAAGCAAAGCAGATATAATTTCTAAGTACGGCCTCATTAAAGAGTCACGTGTTTTCCTTCTTTTACATGATGAGGTGCCCATGATAAATCATGATGACAATGACCTAATTCCTACATTAATAGATCACAGTAGGACAGGTGTGACTTTGAGACGCCTTCAAGCAGAACAAATGCACGAACAAAAATTGATGCTTACTCTTCTGTGACCTTTAGTGAGTGCATATTTATCTGGACTTTACCAGCAGTTCCCGAATTAAGGCAATGCTGTTTCTCCTTTCTGTACACGGATTACAAAGACATATTTTCCACTCTCTGGCCCCCTCCCCCAAAGAAAATTCAGTAAAATAGCAATAAATTAGAGAGGAAAAATTTGTGTGTCATTTTACCATTGGATGTAGTTGAATTAGATTCTGCCACTTCTTACAAATTGTTGAATTCAGTGACTGTGCTCCCCCCCCACCCCCACACCAGCTGAGCTGGGTAACTAGCAGGCAAATCAGATACTGGTGCATCAACCTAAATCAAAATCAGGTTTATTATCACTGACATATGTCATGAAATTTGTTGTTTTGTGGCAGCGGCACAGTTGCTACTGTATAAAAATTCCTATAAATTACAGTAAAGATTAAAATAATTCAACTGTGCAAAAGAGGAATAGCCAGGTAGTGTTGAGATACCTGATGGTTGAGGGAAGAAGCTGTTACTAAAATGTTGAACGTGAAGTGCACCTTTCCCTCCTCTACATCCTCCATCCTTGAGGCCATTCATTCCATCAAGTTGCTGGTGATTCCACCCAGATTCCCCTTCTTCTTGCAAACTGTTCTCTCTCTAAAGCAATGAATACAGAAAAGAAATGAAAAACACAAGAGATTCTGCAGATGCTGGAAATCCAAAACATCACACAAAATGCTGGTGGAACCTCCCAGGAAGGAGGTGATAGGCAGGTGAGCAGAGGTAAGAAGCCAGAGTAGGGAATAGAAGAAGAGGAGTGGCGGGATTTTTTTTTAACTGGAAGGAGAAATCAATATTCATGCTTTGAGGTTGGAAGCTGCCCAGATGGAATATAAGGTGCTGCTTTTCAGCTCTGATGGTGGCCTCATCATGACAGAAGAGGCCATGGACCAACTAGAAATAGTTCTTCTCATTCCAGTCAGAGGTGTGATCAAAATAGTTGCAAATCCAGGACTTTGACTGCAATGGGCTGCCCTGTCCAGTTCAGCTCCGAACAACAAATTTGTGATGACTGATGAAGACCAGAATAGTAACTGCACCAGGCTCAAGGACAGCTTCTATTCCACATTAAATGACTATTGAATGATCCACTGATACAATACTGGTTGGAGTTGGGCCTGTACTTGTTTGAATTTAGAAGAATGAGGAGGGGATCCTATTGAAGCCTACCGAATATTGAAAGGCCTAGATAGAGTGGACATGGTGAGGATGTTTCCTATAGTGGGTAAGTCTAGGACTAGAGGACAATAAACCAATTGTTTCGCATTAAATTACTTTTCCTGATGTCTCAGGGCTGGGTATGTCTGCACCCGTGCCAACCCCCACTGCTGGCACTCCTTCTCTGCCACCTGTCCCACATCCCTCCCACAGCGCTCCACCCTCACCATTCCCAACAACCATTGCTTTCACCAGATTTACAAGCAAGTTCTCTGCTACATGTGACAGAATACAGTACCCTGCAAAAGCCTTTGGCACCCTAGCTATATGTGTACCTAAGACTTTTGCACAGTACTGCACCTCATTATAACATTGCACCTTATTGTCTGCCTGCACTGTACTTTATCTGTAACTGTAAAAATTTTTCTGCATTCTGGTATGGCTTTTCTCTTGTACCCTAGAGATACACTGATGTTTTGAAATATTCTGTCTGGATGGTTTGCAAAGCAAAAGTTTTAGCTGTACCTCGATGTACGTGACAATAATATAACAATTTACACTCCTTGTTGTTCTGAGTATATTGCTAAGTATAAATTAATCTGATGCTGCTGGTTCACAGTATGAAAGAATAAGATAAGATTAGTTTTATGCTTCATATCTACATGGAAACATACAATGAAATGTATCATTTGCATCAACGACCAACACAGTGCGAGGATGTGCTGGGGGTAACCCGCAACTGTCACGTGCTTCTGACACCATACTGTAGCGTGGCCACCACTTACTAACCTTTGCATCTTTGGAATATAGGAGGAAACCAGAGCATCTGGAGAAAACCCACATGGCCAAAGGGAGAAAATACAAACTCCTTGCAGATAGTGATGGTAATTGAATTCTGATCACTGCCACTGTAAAGTAAGGGTTCCCAATCTTTTTTAATGCCATGGACCAGTACCACTAAGCAAAGGATCTGTGGACCACTGCTGTAAAAAGTTACGTTATCTGCTGCACTACTGCACCGCTTATGCCATAATAGGACATTTATTAGCCATCCATTTGATGTAAACTCACCGTGAAATACAATCTTAATTCAGGATCCACTGCAGTTGGGTGGTTGCTTTTCACAGTTGGCACTAACAAATGGGTCAAGTTTGAAAGAAGTGAGAAACTTGTAGCCTTGAAGCAACACACATCAAAGTTGCTGGTGAACGCAGCAGGCCAGGCAGCATCTATAGGAAGAGGTGCAGTCGACATTTCAGGCCGAGACCCTTCGTCAGGACTGCTGCGTTCACCAGCAACTTTGATGTGTGTTGTTTGAATTTCCAGCATCTGCAGAATTCCTGTTGTTTAAGCCTTGAAGCAGCTGTATGTAAGTAACAGCAAGCCAGTTTTCAAAAGTGTATGTAATGTGTTGAAGAATGGAGCCCAGTATACCTCTCTTCCACTTGCATGGTCTTCAAAACAAAGAAATACAAATAGCTCCTCAAGGTAATTAATGTGCTTCAGAAAAGACAAAGGGCCAAGACTTTGTTGTGGTGTCTATTAGCATTACACTAGGAAACAGTCAGCATTTTCCAGAGGAGATGTGTTGGTATGTAAACACAAAATAATCTGCAGATGCTGGGGTCAAAGAAACGCTCACAACACGCTGGAGGAACTCAGCAAGTCGGGCAGCATCCGTGGAAAAGAACGGTCGTTGTTTCGGGCTGGAACCCTTCGTCAGGACTGCAGAGGGAAGGGGCAGAGGCCCTATAAAGAAGGTGGGGGGAGGATGGGAAGGAGAAGGCTGGTAGGTTCCAGGTGAAAAACCAGTAAGGGGAAAGATAAGGGGGTGGGGGAGGGGAAGCAGGGAGGTGATAGGCAGGAAAGGTGAAGAAGGAATAGGGGAAAACACAATGGGTAGTAGAAGGAGGCAGAACCATGAGGGAGGTAATAGGCAGCTGGGGGAGGGGACAGAGTGAAATAGGGATAGAAGAAGGGAGGGGGAGGAATTACCGGAAGTTGGAGAATTCTATGTTCATACCAAGGGATACCAAGGGAATTACCGGAAGCTGGAGAATTTTATGTTCACACCAAGGGATACCAAGGGAATTCTCCAACTTCCGGTAATTCCCTCCCCCTCACTTCCACTACCCCTATGTTACTCTGCCCCCTCCCCCAGCTGCCTATCACTTCCCTCATGGTTCTGCCTCCTTCTACTACCCATTGTGTTTTCCCCTATTCCTTCTTCACCTTTCCTGCCTATCCCCTCCCTGCTTCCCCTCTCCCACCCCTTTATCTTTCCCCTTACCGGTTTTTCACCTAGAACCTACCAGCCTTCTCCTTCCCACCCTCCCCCCACCTTCTTTATAGGGCCTCTGCTCCTTCCCTCTACAGTCCTGACGAAGGGTTCCGGCCCGAAACGACAACCGTTCTTTTCCACGGATGCTGCCCGACCTGCTGAGTTCCTCCAGCGTGTTGTGAGTGTTGTGTTGGTATGTATGTACAAATGTGTGTATGTATGTATGTATTTATAAATAGATACCTATCTATCTATTTATTTATTGATTGAGTTATTGAGTTATAGCATGGAATAGGCATTTTTGATCCTTTGATCCATGCCACGCAGATTTAATCCTAGTCTAATCATGGGACCTACTAACCTACCAACCTGTATGTCTTTGGAATGTGCGAGGAATCTGGAGCACCTGGAAGAAACCCACACAGTCACAGGGAGAAAGTACAAACTTCTTACAAGCAGTGGTGGGAATTGAGCCCAGATTGCCTGTACTGTGAAGAGTTGTGCTAACTGCTACGCTGCCATACCACCCAAAATGGAAATCCAGCTGTTGATCTTAGCGATTTCTTGCTCCTCCAGAGAGTATGTTGTCTTGGATCTTTCTCTAATGTAATCTCCAGATATCAATCAACCAACAAGAATTCACATACTCTCCTTGTGAAGCCTGACTGTATATGCTTTGAGCTATGAGATATGTCTCAACTCCAGATAACTACCCAAGAGCTTCCTGGCCTCACAATGATTTTACACATGTGGATGATTAATCCTTCACTCCTTCATGCCAAGTTTGACTCCAACTAGTAGAAAACTTTCTTGGTAGTTTTATTTAGTCCCTGTTAAGTTAGCTGAAGGTTTTGCAGTTTCATCCATTTTAGTTGCTAATAGACTGTTTTCTGTGATGTTGAAGATGATGAGAGGAGGCCATGTTGGATCTTCCATTCTACATTCTACTCTTCTGGTCAATGTTATGATTTAGCCCTTTTCTTTGACCTTGCATGCTGGGCTCCAACAACAGCGTAGAGATGTCCAAGAAGAGTTCAGATCCCATGATGGCAGCTGTAGAATAACAATTCAGTTAATCTGGAAATACAGCTCATCATAAGGAGAGACAACACAAAATCTACCACATTGGGGTGAAAATACATCAGGTTCACTGATGATCTTCAGGGTGGGCAACCTGCCATTCCTACCCAATCTGATCTCTGTGTGACACTAGACCCATTCTGTATCATTGACTATTACAATGCCCTCCAACTGGGCATTCAGAAACTTAGAATTTAATAATTTAAGATAAGCAGCATTACCAGTTTGTGGTAGGTCTGACCAGTTCTGATGAAAAGTCATCAACTCTCTTCACAGATGCTCCCAGACCTGCTGGTTATTTCCTGTGTTCTCTTTATACCCTACTATTTGAGGGCTATTTTACTTTCTCTCCTCTGTCTTCATTTATCTCCCTCTATTTATACCTCCTCCTTGTGAAATCATGATTACCAAGCCCAACCATTCTCTCTCAGTCAGCACCACAACCACTGGTGCCACTCATCTTTCTTGGTTGCCACCCAATCACAAACCCTCTCTTTGTTCTTTCTACCACAACCACCACCCCTTCTCTGTAACTTTTCCCATTACTAATCTTAGCCATTCTGCTAAAAAGCCATCAATCTGAAACATTCTGTTCTCCCTGTTCTTCCAGCATTTTCTAATCCTTTTACACTCAGTGGCCACTGAGTGTTTGTCTGTAGTGTTCTGCTGCAGTCGCCCATCCACTTCAAGGTTTGATGTGTTGTGTGTTCAGAGATGTTCTTCTGTACACCACTGTTGTAATGGGTGGCTACTTGAGTTACCGTTGCCTTCTTGTCAGCTCAAACCAGTCTGCCTATTCTCCTCTGAACTCATTTGTTAACAATACATTTTGCTGACAGAACTGCTGCTCACTGGATGTTTTTTGTTTTTTGCACTGTTCTCCGTAAACTGTTGAGACTGTTGTCTGTGATAATCCGAGGAGATCAGCAGCTTCTGAGATACTCTGATTACCCGATATATGATTACAAAGGATCATTATCCTACTCTTTGTCTACAGAGTGCTCTGAGCACCCAACTAAGAGAATGGACATCCTTAGCGTCTCATCGAATCGATCAGCTCAGCACTTCCTCAGGGAAAGAACTTGAATCGACAATCTTATGACTCATTTAAGAATTCTACCGATATAGCAGCATGGCAGATAAAAGGAAAAATACTTCATTTGGTTTGAAAGTCCAGGATGTAAACAAAGACAATATTAGTAGCACACACAAAATACTAGAGAAACTCAGCAAGTCAGGCAGCATCTGTGAAGGGATAAATGAAGGGTCTCTGCCCAATGTGATAACTGTTTATGCCCCTCTATTGACGCTGCTTGGCCTGCTGAGTTCCTTCAGCAATTTGTGTGTGTTGTTCAAGATTTCCAACATCTGCAGAATCTCCTGAGTTGTAGATAGTGTCAAGAAGCACTCTTTTATACAAAGTGGAATAAAATAGTGGGTTTATGATAGGCAAGGATCTTAAAACTATGGAACAGGATAGCATTTGAGGTTTGCATACAACTGAATAATCTAACACTTAGTTGTTTCACTAACCACTGGACCATGAAACTGATCAAGTGGCCACAGTATTAGATACATCTGTGCACCTGTACACTAATGCAAATATCTAATCAACCAGTCATGTAGTAGGAATGCAATCAATAAAAGCAGGCAGACGTGGTCAAGAGGTTTGGTTGTTGTTCAGATCAAACATCAGAATAAGGAAGAAATGGGATCTAAGTGACTTTGACTGTGGAATGGTTGTTGGTGCCAGACAGGGTAGTTTGAGTATCTCAGAAACTGCTGATCCCTGGGATTTTCATGCACAACTACTCTAGAGTTTACAGAGAATAGTGTTGAAAACAAAACAACATATCCAGTGAGCAGCAGTTCTGCAGGCAAAAACGCCTTTTTAATGAGAGAGATTAGAGGAGAATGGCCAGACTGATGCAAGCTGACAGAAGTGGAGGTACCTAATGAAGTGGCCATTGTGTTTATGTACTACAGAAAAGGTGAAAGAGCACAAACAGATTAAACGGAGATGTGTATAAACTCAATGAAATGATGACAATTTGGAACACTGTCCTTCATGATTCACTTGTATGGTGCAACTGTGACCTTCCACTTCTTGGACCAAGCATAAGCATTGTTTAGTTCCTGCCACTCATGTGAAGTGGACTACTTCATTATCTGAAGAAATGGGAAAAAAGAACTTCACATGCTGTAATCATTACCTATTGCTGACGATTACTCACACTTCTGACTCTTTGGTGGAAGCACAGTTATCGATGAAGGTGAATAAGATGACTGGACACAGACACTGTCTTGAGGAACTCTTGCACCATAATGGTTGGACAGAAACGCTTGTCCTCCAACAAGTTTAACTAACTTCCTATGTATGAGGCATCACCTCGGTGAGTGGAGCTCTTTCCCTTTGATACCCAGTGACTTCAGCTGAAACCTGGCTCTTTAATTTCATGTTTGGTCATGAATTGCTTTGATACTAAATTTTCTGTTACTTCCACTAATTGAGTTGAAAGAGGAGCTGGGTGGGTATAAGGTTTTATCCACATCATTCTCCTTGTAATTACAGAGGAGGTGTTAAAAAAGCAAAAACTGGAGATGCTGAAAACCTGAAAAAGAGAGGAAATTCTGGAAATCCTTGACAGGTCAGTCAGCCTCTGTGGACAGAGAAACAGAGTTTATATTTCAGTGTATCAGTATTCTTTAATTAAAGCAGGAAAAGTTAGATAAACTACAATGTGTAAAAGGAAAGAGCAGGGGTAATTGACCAAGAGCTCTGTCTGTGATAGATTGGAGACTAAGGGACTACATGATGCAGAAGGTAGCAGTGCTGACTGAGAGAAGGTGATGAAGGGTTGAACTGATCTGTCTGAAAAGTCAAAGACAAAATAAATTTATTTTCACAGTACATATATGTGACCATATACACCCTTGAGATTTAGTTGTTGCAGGCATTTACAGGAAAGTAAAGAAATACAATAGCATTTATAAAAAAAATTATACCTACAACCAATGTGCAAAAGAAGATAAATTGTACATATACTGAGAACATGAGTTTCAAGTCCTTGAAAGTGAGCCCATAGGTTGTAGAATCAGAAGAATTAGAATTACAATAGAATTGACTTTATTTTTTACATCTTTCAGCTATATGAGGAGTAAAAATGTTTACGTTACATCTCCCTCTAAATGTGCAATGTGCAATCATAGTAATTTATAATAATTTATAATAACTAGAACAGTCAATGTATTATAGAGTACACTCAAGTCAGCGTGAGTTCATCAGTCTGAGGGCCTGGTGGAAGAAGCTGTCCCGGAGCCTGTTGGTCCTGGCTTTTATGCTGTGGTACCGCTTCCTGGATGGTAGCAGCTGGACTAGATTGTGGTTGGGATGGTTTAGATCCCCAATGATCCTATGGACCCTTTTTACACACCTGTCCTTGTAAATGTCCTGAATCACAGGAAGTTCACAACTACAGATGTGCTGGGCTGTCTGCACCACTCTCTGCAGAGTCCTGTAATTCAGGGAGGTACAGCTCCCATACCAGGCAGTGATACAGCCGGTCAAGATGCTCTCAATTGTGCCCCTGTAGAACGTTCTTAGGACTTGGGAGTCCATACCAATCTTCCTCAACCGTCTGAGATGTAAGAGGCACTGTTGTGTCTTTTTCACCACACAGCTGGTGTGTACAGACCACTTTATGTCCTCAGTGATGTGGATGCTGAGGAACTTAAAGCCATTTACCCTCTCAACCGTAGATCCATTGATGTCAAAAGGGGTTAGCCTATCTCCATACCTCCTGTAATCCAGAACCAGCTCCTTTGTTTTTGCGACATTGAGGGAGAGGCTGTTTTCTTGACACCACTGTATCAGAAAGATGACTTCTTCCCTGTAGGCTACCTTGTTATTGTTTGAAATAACATAGAACACAGAATAGTACAGCACAGTACAGGCCCTTCGGCCCACAATGTTGTCCCGACCCTTAAACCCTGCCTCCCATATAACCCCCCACTTTAAATCCCTCCATATACCTGTCTAGTAGTCTCTTAAATTTCACTAGTGTATCTGCCTCCACTTCTGACTCAGGCAGTGCATTCCACGCACCAACCACTCTCTGAGTGAAAAACCTTCCTCTAATGTCCCCCTTGAACTTCCCACCCCTTACCTTAAAGCCATGTCCTCTTGTATTGAGCAGTGGTGCCCTGGGGAAGAGGCGCTGGCTATCCACTCTATCTATTCCTCTTAATATCTTGTATACCTCTATCATGTCTCCTCTCATCCTCCTTCTCTCCAAACAGTAAAGTCCTAGCTCCCTTAATCTCTGATGATAATGCATACTCTCTAAACCAGGCAGCATCCTGGTAAATCTCTGCTGTATCTTTTCCAATGCTTCCACATCCTTCCTATAGTGAGGCGACAAGAACTAGACACAGTACTCCAAGTGTGGCCTAACCAGAGTTTTATAGAGCTGCATCAGTACCTCGCGACTCTTAAACTCTATCCCTCGATTTATGAAAGCTAACACCCCATAAGCTTTCTTAACTACCCTATCTACCAGTGAGGCAACTTTCAGGGATCTGAGGACATGCACCCCCAGATCCCTCTGCTCCTCCACACTACCAAATATCCTGCCAATTACTTTGTACTCTGCCTTGGAGTTTGTCCTTCCAAAGTGTACCACCTCACGCTTCTCCAGGTTGAACTCCATCTGCCACTTCTTAGCCCACTTCTGTATCCTATCAATGTCCCTCTACAATCTTCGACAATCCTCTACACTATCCACAACACCACCAATCTTTGAGTCGTCTGCAAACTTACACCCTTCTACCCCCACATCCAGGTCGTTAATAAAAATCACGAAAAGTAGAGGTCCCAGAACCGATCCTTGTGGGACACCACTAGTCACAACCCTCCAATCTGAATGTATTCCCTCCACCACGACCCTCTGCTTTCTGCAGGCAAGCCAATTCTGAATCCACCTGGCCAAACTTCCCTGTGTCCCATGCCTTCTGGCTTTCTGAATAAGCCTACCGTGTGGAACCCTGTCAAATGCCTGTCAATGTAGTGTCATCAGCAAATTTAATTAGCAGATTGGAGCCGTGGGTAGTGATACAGTCATGGTTATACAGGGAGTAAAGGAGGGGACAGTACGCAGCCCTGAGGGGCTCCTGTATTGAGAGTCAGAGGGTTGGAGGTGAGGGAGCCCACTCTTACAACCTGCTGGTGATCTGATAGGAAGTCCAGGATCCAGGTGCAAAAGGCAGGGTCAAAGCTGAAGTCTCTGAGCTTCTTGTCGAGCCTGGATGGAACTATGGTGTTGAATGCTGAACTGTAGTCCAAGAACTGCATTCTCACATAAGCATCCCTCTTCTCCAGATGTGTAAGGACAGTCTGTAGAGCAGTGGCTATTGCGTCATCTGTCGATCGATTGTGTCGGTAAGTGAATTGTAGGCGTCCAGTTTGAGTGGTAGAAAGCTGCAGATGTAATCCTTGACCTACCTCTCAAAACATTTGTTTATTATTGAGGTGAGTACGACAGGACGCCAGTCGTTCAGACATGTTATCTTGGTCATTTTTTGGTACAGGAACAATGGTGGATAATTTGAACCATAGAACCATAGAAGCCATAGAAACTACAGCACAGAAACAGGCCTTTTGGCCCTTCTTGGCTGTGCCAAACCATTTTCTGCTTAGTCCCATTGACCTGCACACGGACCATATCCCTCCATACGCCTCCCATCCATGCATCTGTCCAATTTATTCTTAAATGTTAAAAAAGAACCCGCATTTACCACCTCGTCTGGCAGCTCATTCCATACTCCCACCACTCTCTGTGTGAAGAAGCCCCCCTTTAAACTTTCCCCCCTTCACCCTTATCCCATGTCCTCTTTTTTTTTCCTCCCCTTGCCTCAGTGGAAAAAGCCTGCTTGCATTCACTCTATCTATACCCATCATAATTTTATATACCTCAATCAAATCTCCCCTCATTCTTCTACGCTCCAGGGAATAAATTCCTAACCTCTTCAACCTCTCTCTGTAACTGAGTTTCTCAAGTCCGGGCAACATCCTTGTAAACCTTCTCTGCACTCTTTCAACCTTATTTATATCCTTCCTGTAATTGAAACAGGAGGATACTCTACATGGTTCCTGAACCTGGTGGTGTGGGACCTGAGGCTCCTGCACCTCCTGCCCGATGGTAGCTGTGAGAGGAGGGCATGGCCTGGATGGTGAGGATCCTTGTTGTTGGATTCTGCTTTCTTGTGACAGCTCCCCTTGTAAATGTGCTCAATGATAGGGGTGCTTTGCCTGTGATGGACTGGGCTGTGGCCACACTTTCTGTAGACTTTTCCTTCAGGAGAAGAAAATAGAAAGAGATGAATAGGCAGGAAAGGAAACAAGAATTGTTGGAACGTTGGGGTACAGAACAAAGCATCTGTTGTAAATCTGAAATAAAAGCAAAACATTTTCAAGCTGCTTCCAACAGGCAGGAGATACAGGAGCCTCAGGACTTACACCACTAGGTTCAGGAACAGTTATTACCCCTCAACCATCAGGCTCCTGAACCAGAGGGATAACTTTGCTCAACCTCACTTGCCCAATTACTAAACTGTTCCTACAACCTATGGATCCATTTTCAAGGATTCCTCATCTCATATTCTTGACAGTTATTGGTTATTTATTTCTTCTTATTATTTTTGAATTTGCAGTTTGTTATGTTATGCACACTGGTTGTTCACCCTTTTAGTGCGGTCTTGCATTGATTTATTATGATTATTGGATTAAGACCCATAAGACCATAAGACAAAGGAGCAGAAGTCGGCCATTCGGCCCATCGAGTCTGCTCCACCATTTTATCATGAGCTGATCCATTCTCCCATTTAGTCCCACTCCACCGCCTTCTCACCATAACCTTTGATGCCCTAGCTACTCAGATACCTATCAATCTCTGCCTTAAATACACCCAATGACTTGGCCTCCACTGCTGCCCATGGCAACAAATTCCATAGATCCACCACCCTCTGACTAAAAAAATTTCTTCGCATTTCTGTTCTGAATGGGCGCCCTTCAATCCTTAAGTCATGCCCTCTCATACTAGACTCCCCCATCATGGGAAACAACTTTGCCACATCCACTCTGTCCATGCCTTTCAAAATTTGAAATGTTTCTATGAGGTCTCCCCTCATTCTTCTAAACTCCAAGGAATACAGTCCAAGAGCGGACAAACGTTCCTCATATGTTAACCCTCTCATTCCCGGAATCATTCTGGTGAATCTTCTCTGCACCCTCTCCAATGTCAGCACATCCTTTCTTAAATAAGGAGACCAAAACTGCCCACAGTATTCCAAGTGAGGTCTCACCAGCACCTTATAAAGCTTCAACATCACATCCCTGCTCCTATACTCTATTCCTCTAGAAATGAATGCCAACATTGCATTCGCCTTCTTCACCACCGACTCAACCTGGAGGTTAACCTTAAGGGTATCCTGTATGAGGACTCCCAAGTCCTGTTGCATCTCAGAACTATGAATTCTTTCCCCACTTAAATAATAGTCTGCCCATTTATTTCTTCTGCCAAAGTGCATAACCATACACTTTTCAACATTGTATTTCATTTGCCACTTCTTTGCCCATTCTGCCAATCTATCCAAGTCTCTCTGCAGACTCTCTGTTTCCCCAGCACTACCGGCCCCTCCACCTATCTTCATATTGTCAGCAAACTTAGCCACAAAGCCATCTATTCCATAACCAAATCGTTGATGTACAATGTAAAAAGAAGCGGCCCCAACACGGACCCCTGTGGAACACCACTGGTAACCGGCAGCCAACCAGAATAGGATCCCTTTATTCCCACTCTCTGTTTCCTACCAATCAGCCAATACTCTATCCACGTATGTAACTTTCCCGTAATTCCATGGGCTCTTATCTTGTTAAGTAGCCTCATGTGTGGCACCTTGTCAAAGGCCTTCCGAAAATCCAAATATACAACATCCACTGCATCTCCCTTGTCTAGCCTACTTGTAAATTCCTCAAAAAATTGTGATAGGTTTGTCAGGCAGGATTTTCCTTTAAGGAATCCATGCTGAGTTCTGCCTATCTTGTCATATGCCTCCAGGTACTCTGTAACCTCATCCTTGACGATCGACTCCAACAACTTCCCAACCACCAATGTCAAGCTAACAGGTCTATAATTTCCTTTTTGCTTCCTTGCCCCCTTCTTAAATAGCGGAGTGACATTTGCAATCTTCCAGTCCTCCGGAACCATGCCAGAATCTATCAACTTTTGAAGGATCATCGCTAATGCCTTCTCAATCTCCACAGCTACTTCCTTCAGAACACGAGGGTGCATTCCATCTGGTCTGGGAGATTTATCTACCTTTAGACTATTCAGCTTCCTGAGTACTTTCTCTGTCATAATTGTGACTGCGCACACTTCTCTTCCCTGCCATCCTTGAGTGTCCGGTATACTGCTGATAACTTCCTCAGTGAAGACAATAATGTCTTAACCTGTCCATCCTTTCATTGTAATTCAAGTTTAGGTTTATTCAGGTTTAATTCTTGTTCAATCATACATGAATACCCATGAATAAAGCCAAACTAAACAGTGTAATTCTGGGGCAAGGTGCAAAACACAGTACCAACTGTCATACTCAGCACAAGATACATATAGCACATATAAGGTAGCAAACAAATACAACTTGCAGTAAAATAGAATCACACAAAAAAATTATAGTCCAAGTCCAAATCCTTAAGTGCATGAATGTTGCAGTAGTCTGCAGGTGAACACAATATGGCTTAACTTCTGCTGAGCGAGCACTGGGGATCAGCAACACACATCAAAGTTGTTGGTGAACGAAGCAGGCCAGGCAGCATCTGTAGGAAGAGGTGCAGTCGACGTTTCAGGCTGAGACCCTTTGTCAGGACTAACTGAAGGAAGAGTGAGTAAGGGATTTGAAAGTTGGAGGGGGAGGAGAGATCCAAAATGATAGGAGAAGACAGGAGGGGGAGGAATAGAGCCAAGAGCTGGACAGGTGATAGGCAAAAGGGGATACGAGAGGATCATGGGACAGGAGGTCCGGGAAGAAAGACAAGGGGGGGACCCAGAGGATGGGCAAGAGGTATATTCAGAGGGACAGAGGGAGAAAAAGGAGAGTGAGGGAAAGAATGTGTACATAAAAATAAGTAACAGATGGGGTACGAGGGGGAGGTGGGGCCTTAGCGGAAGTTAGAGAAGTCGATATTCATGCCATCAGGTTGGAGGCTACCCAGACGGAATATAAGGTGTTGTTCCTCCAACCTGAGTGTGGCTTCATCTTTACAGTAGAGGAGGCCGTGGATAGACATGTCAGAATGGGAATGGGATGTGGAATTAAAATGTGTGGCCACTAGGAGATCCTGCTTTCTCTGGCGGACAGAGCGTAGATATTCAGCAAAGCGGTCTCCCAGTCTGCGTCGGGTCTCGCCAATATATAAAAGGCCACATCGGGAGCACCGGACGCAGTATATCACCCCAGTCGACTCAGGTGAAGTGTTGCCTCACCTGGAAGGACTGTTTGGGGCCCTGAATGGTGGTAAGGGAGGAAGTGTAAGGGCATGTGTAGCACTTGTTCCGCTTACACGGATAAGTGCCAGGAGAGAGATCAGTGGGGAGGGATGGAGGGGACGAATGGACAAGAGAGTTGCGTAGGGAGCGATCCCTGCGGAATGCAGAGAGAGGGAGGGAGGGAAAGATGTGCTTAGTGGTGGGATTCCGTTGGAGGTGGCGGAAGTTACAGAGAATAATATGTTGGACCCGGAGGCTGGTGGGGTGGTAGGTGAGGACCAGGGGAACCCTATTCCTAGTGGGGTGGCGGGAGGATGGAGTGAGAGCAGATGTACGTGAAATGGGGGAGATGCGTTTAAGAGCAGTGTTGATAGTGGAGGAAGGGAAGCCCCTTACTTTAAAAAAGGAAGACATCTCCCTTGCCCTAGAATGAAAAGCCTCATCCTGAGAGCAGATGCGGCGGAGACGGAGGAATTGCGAGAAGGGGATGGCGTTTTTGCAAGAGACAGGGTGAGAAGAGGAATAGCCCAGATAGCTGTGAGAGTCAGTAGGCTTATAGTAGACATCAGTGGATAAGCTGTCTCCAGAGACAGAGACAGAAAGATCTAGAAAGGGGAGGGAGGTGTCGGAAATGGACCAGGTAAACTTGAGGGCAGGGTGAAAGTTGGAGGCAAAGTTAATAAGGTCAACAAGTTCTGCATGCGTGCAGGAAGCAGCGCCAATGCAGTCGTCGATGTAGCGAAGGGAAAGTGGGGGACAGATACCAGAATAGGCACGGAACATGGATTGTTCCACAAAGCCAACAAAAAGGCAGGCATAGCTAGGACCCATACGGGTGCCCATAGCTACACCTTTAGTTTGGAGGAAGTGGGAGGAGCCAAAGGAGAAATTATTAAGAGTAAGGACTAATTCCGCTAGACGGAGCAGAGTGGTGGTAGAGGGGAACTGATTAGGTCTGGAATCCAAAAAGAAGCGTAGAGCTTTGAGACCATCAGACTGGGGATCAGCACTAACTTCAGCATGGATTCAACATGCGACCTCTGGTGCTTTGATGGAGTGCACCGACTTCGATGCCTCCAGCTCTCCTGGGTGGCTGTAAGCAGTCAATACTGTGGCTTGAAGCCTATTCCTCACTACGACTGAGGCCACGCAGCTTCCCCTGCTGCCTGCCAATAAACCAGTGAATCACACTTGCAGTATTCCACATTAACAGTGTCCAACAGGGTCTTGCAAGCACAAGAGGAGCGACTAAGATGACTACTTGCTGTTAGATCCTCAAGTCCCGGTGCAAAAGTCCTAATTCACAAAAAACAAGTCCAAGTCCCTGAGTCCATGAATGCTGCAACAGTCTGCTGTCCAACACCATACTATGGGGCCAGCAGTAACTCTAACGTGGACGCTGCACTATACCACCCCGGGCAGTCTGGTGGAACGCACTAACTCTACCGCCTCTGGCTCTCCGGGGTGGCTGTAAGCTTCTAAACTTTTTACGTCTTTCCTGTAGGTTGGTGACCAGGGCTGCACACAGTATTTCAAATTTGGACTCACCTATGT
Source organism: Mobula hypostoma (assembly GCF_963921235.1). Taxonomy (NCBI): domain Eukaryota; kingdom Metazoa; phylum Chordata; class Chondrichthyes; order Myliobatiformes; family Myliobatidae; genus Mobula; species Mobula hypostoma. The sequence goes on from NC_086107.1 coordinate 12,513,287, forward strand.
CCTATACAACTTCAAAATAATATCCCAACTCCTCAATGCCCGGATATCTGTATTCCTAGGTCCCTTCGTTCTACCACACACCTCAATGCCCTACCATTCACTGTGTAATTCCTGACTGGTTTAGAATTACGTGGAGAAGGTGGGAGAATGGAGTTGAAAAAAACTTAAGTATTTTTTGAATGGTGGAGATGACCTGATATATCAAATGGAATTATAGTGCTCCTATACGTATCTTATGGTCTTAAGTGTGGGAGATGTGGCTGAAAGCCCTGTCAATAATGACAGTGAGAAAATTATCCTTGGGGAAAGGATAATGAAGACTCATCATTGGAGCTGTTATAGTTAAAGACACTGACCAGGTGGAGTAGAATTCTGAAAGGAAGCAGGATGAGCGATAGGTGCAGCCAAGATAACCGTATGCTCCTTGGGCTTGTAATGGACATTGGTCATTAACATGAAATATCTTTTATGGCATTACCATTGTTTGTCAGATGTTTATCGAACCATCAAGACATATAGCGAAATGCTTCATTTTGCGTCAACACCCTACACAGTCTGAGGAGCAGACTGCAAGCGTCATCACACTTCTGACACCAACATACCACCGCTCACTGGCCCTAACTGTATAGCCTTGGAATGTGGGAGGAAACCAGAGGTCAAGTGGAGAGCATACAACCTTCTTACAGACAGTGTGGGGAATCAAACCCCAATCAGTGATCACTGGTGCTGTAAAGTGATTGTGCTAATCACTATGCTGTGGTGCCACCCTATTGATATTGATAAAGCAGCCAAGAGAGGGAAAGGAAGAGTGCAGAATGTAGTTTGTGGAAATCAGAGCTAAGTAGAAAACCGGCAGAAAGTTCTGCACAAAAGCATGAAGCAACACCTATACTATTATAATAGTACTGGGGAAATAAAGGGCTGAGGAAGCAGTCCTGATTTTTTTTTGTGTGAGACTGTATTTTGCTGTTATCTTTTATGTGCTTGCTATCTTATATATGCCTTGTGCTCTGTATGACTGTTGGTACAGTGTTTTATACTTTAGCCCAGGACTAATGCTGTTTTGTTTGGCTTTACTCATTGCTATTCATGTGTGGTTGAATGACAATAGAATTGGAATCGATCAAGGCTGAAAGAAGGAAAGAAGGAATATTCCATGAACCTTACAAAGACATAGGCATAGCTACACTTTAGAATTGCAGAATGGGAGAGTGAGATTAAGTTCAGCCAGATGAATAAAGGTGGTAAAGTGTGGCTGATTAAGGAGGAAGGGAAAGGTCCTGATGTCTTCCCAATGTGGGAAATATTTGACATGAGGTCGGATATCCATGGTGGAGACGGGCAGGTAGGAAACAGGAAAATGGAAATCATCAAAGTGATGGAGATCACCAGAGGTATCAGAAATATAAGTAGGAAGAGAGTACACAAAAGGAGAAAGAATAGACTCCAGGTAGAAAGAAATAACAGAAAGAAAACTCTGCCTAAATGGCATGTTCATAAAAGGAGGCTGAAAGATTATAAGACCATTAGACCATAAGACCTGGGAGCAGAATTAGGCCATTCAGCTGGTGTCTGCTCCACTATTCCATCATGGGAATTTATTACCCCTCTCAACCCCATTCTCCTGCCTTCTTCCCATAACCTTTGATGCCCTGACTAATCAGGAACCTATTAACCTTTGCTTTAAATATACCCACTGACTTAGCCTCCTCAGCTGCCTGTGTGAAAAAAATTCCACCCTGTGGCTAAAGAAATTGCTCCTCATCTCTGTTCTAAAGAGATGCCCTTCTATTCTGAGGCTGTGCCTTCTGGTCCTAGACACCTCTACTATAGGAAACATGCCCTACACATCTACTCAATTTCCATTGGTTCAAATAAAAGTGAAAATTCCTTTTCAACACCTAGGAGAAGTGTGCCATTTTATCTGGACTCTTTGTTGCAACAAGAAGATAAATTTAATAAGACACATTTTGGCAAGTGCTTAACTTCCCCCTCTGCATATTCAATTAGTACTAGGTGTCTCCTAGCAACTCCATCCATGGAGAAATGCAAATAGTGTAAGGATTCATACGGGGTGGGTGGAATATTTATTGACAGCTTCAGGTATTGCTGGGTTCCAGGTATAACTGTTGCTGTGCTGAAGTGTTTTGGAGTTCTAACCCTGTAAGGTGCCACCCTCAAAAGGACAAAAGCCTTCAAGCAACCAGTATTAATGATCAAATAATAAGTATTCTTTTTTTTAAAATTCCCTTTAGATGTTTCAGATAGTAAAGTGAAGTGATGTCAGCAGAGATGTGTGGTCCACTGTTGATAGGGTGTTGTAGGGTATAGTATGTTTATGGAAATAAGTTTGCTGTTTGTTCTTTGTATATTGCAGTTTCTGAACCTTTGGGCAATGTTTTTTTTTGGAACGATTTAACACATAAACCCCACAGCTCCTGGGGAGCTGTACGGTAAACTTCATTACATATGTATTTCCATGCAAGTATTGATCCGCAGGTTTCGCCCGAGAAAAACTGAGCCACATGGAAGGTTATAGGAATGTGTTTATGCAAACGGTGGTTATTGTTGCATGTCGCCTTCCTGAAATGGAGTTGAAATTTGTGCTCCATGGTGGGCTTGTTATTTGTGCCTTGACATCAAAGTGCTTGGAGTAGCCCCATTACATGGCTCAACTCAAGTATGATTAAATTTCAATTATTCTGAAACCCTTTCAGCACATTTTTCTTCTAGTTAGTTCAGGAGGCTCTTAATTAAGATGGATGGCCTAAAAGTCACCTTTTGAATGCCTGGGTAGCTGTAACACTGTTTCTTGTGTTGGATTTAGCAGCTCTGAGGGTGAAGAAGAAAATTGGTAGGTGAAGATCAAAGTGCAAAGTGGGAAAAATAAATCACCATTTGTTGTTTATGATGTACTTGAAACCTATAATTTCAATAGCTATTGTTTGAAATTCATTATTTTTTCTCTTGTGGTGCCAAAATTTCTTCCTATTAAAGAAACCATCTGGTTTTAGCAGGAAAAAACCAAAAGAAATGGTACTGATTCAGACAAGGGTCTTTCAAACCTTATTTGCTGCAAAATCACCAACAATCCTGAAGTGGGGGGAGGAGTTGCAATGTAAATAATATTGTGCCGTTGCTCCTGACACAGCAACCATCCCTTTCAGTGATTGGCGTCTTGAGCTCATTTCCTGCAGCAAATCTAAATTAAGCTAGGTTGTCGGTACCTCCTGCATCTGTTTTGGTGCTGAGCTGCACATGTTGTTTTGTAGATAGTCACACTGGTGGGGCTGCTACCTCCCACCACCAGCTGTTCAGCTTCAGTCCTGACCTCTAGTGCTGAAGTTCAAAGTTCAAAGTAAATTTATTATCAAGGTACATATAGGTCACCATATACTACTTTGAGATTCATTTTCTTGTGGGCATTCACAGGAGAACAAAAAAATACAATAGAATCAATGAAAAACTACTCACGGATAAAGAATGATAAAAGGCCAATGTACAAAAGAAGAGAAACTGTGCAAATACAAAATAAAATAGTGAATAAATATTACAGAGAACATGAGCTCTCAGGTATACACAAGCAGAGGTTGATCGACTTTTGATCAGTCAGGGCATGAAGGGATAATGTGAGAAGGCAGGAGACTGAGGCTGGGAGGGAAATAAATCAGCCTGGACGAAATTGCGGAGCAGAATCAATGGGCCAAGTAGCCTAATGCTGCTCCTATACCCCCTGGACTTACCTGATGAGTTGTAGAGTCCTTGAAAGTGAGCCTATAGGTTGCGGAATCAGTAAAGTGTTGAGATGAGTGAAGTTGTCCACACTGGTTCAGGAGCCTGATGGTTGAAGGATAATAATTGCTCCTGGACCTGGTGGTGTGGGACCTAAAGCTCCAGTACTGTCTTCTCAACAGCAGCAGTGAGAAGAGAGCATGGCCTAGATGCTGGGGTAACTGGAACGTGCTTTGTGACCACACTAATTTCTCCAATGTGCTCTGGTCACTCTCCACATCCCAACACTTTGCTGGTTCTGAGGTTGTTTGTCTTCTGCAGATTAAGTAGAGATAGGGGTGGGGGAGGGGGTGGTTAAGGCATGGGAGCATAGTAGGTAGTGTAACACCATTACAGTACCGACAATACGGGCTTAATTCCACTGACGTCGGTAGGGATATAAATACTCACTTGGGGCCCTTAACTCCTTAGTGGAGCATAGACCGGTCTCTATGATCCTCTGAAGCTGGCAGTATGATTGGATTTCATCGATGTTTCTGCAATCCATTGCATCCACTGTTCCACCGTACAGGGGATTGGCCTAGCCAGCTTCAGCAGAGCCCCTTTGGACAGCCGTGCCCACTTGTACCTCTCATGACGGGGACATAGGATTCGACCTTGAGAGGTTGTCAGAAGTTTGTATGCTATCGCCATGACTGCGTGGGTTTCCTCCCAAATTCCAAAGATGTAGGTATGACAGAAGGTTTATTGGTTACATGGCTGTAATTGGCAGTGCAGGCTTGTTGAACTGGAAAGGCACGTTATCATGCTGTATCTCTAAATTTAAAAATAATTTAAATAATTTAGAAAAATAATATTTGTGTGATATGAACACTGAGGGCAGTTAACGGGCATGTGAGATAAATCGTGGGCATGCTATGTTGGCAACAGAATGTGTGACAACACTTGCAGCCTGCTCCAGCACGTCCTCAGGTTATGTTAGTTGATAATGGCAATGGCACATCTCCCTGTATGTTTCAAGTAAATGTGATAAATGAAGGAGTAAGAGGAATAAGGGGATGAATAAGGGGAAATAAGTGGGGGAATGTGCCTGGTGGGATTATTTGTAGATACAACAGACTAGATGGGCTGAATGGCCTCCAGTGTTGTAAGGAAATGCAATGTGGATGCCACTGGCAAGGAGTATGTACTCTTTGATTGTCCTTGAGGATGTAACAGCAACCACACCATGATACACTACTTTGACAGGCAGCTGAGCGTAGCTGGCGGCCTCATACTCCGGTCCTAGCCTACGAAGTCAGCTCCAGTGGACTGGGTAGATGAGATCTACACTGAGATCTAACAGCCAAGAAGGTGGTACTGCAATGCTCCATGGAGACTGCAAGGCATGACAAGGCACAGAAGACATCATGGTCATCCTCTGCAACCAAGGAAGACCCCAATTTGTGACGTTTGTTTGCACCACTGGACCTGGAATTCCAAGGTTCAGAGTGTGGAACTGCCCCAGTGCAATGGCTTTTTCACTTTAAAAACACTTTATTATCAAAGTACCCATGTGTCACCATATACTATTCTTGTGGGCATTCACAGTAAATACAAAAAATCATAATATGATCAATACAAAACCACACATAAGATGGACAAACAACCAATGTGCAAAAGATCACAATTTATGCAAATACCAAAAAAAACAAACATAACAATAATAACAAATAAGCAATAAATATGGAGAACATGGGATGAAGAGTCCTTGAAAGTGAGTCTATGGGCTGTTTTTTAAATGTTCCCAATGTAACCTCCGAAAAGGAAACACTACACAAATGGAAAATCAGCTTATTTATGACAAGGAGTCCTTGTGGAGTTTGCTCAGGTGCTTTGGTTTCCTCCCACATCCCATAGGTGTGCTGGTTATTAGGTTAACTAGCTACAAGAAATTGCTCTATTGTAGGTGGGTGGCAGAAAAATGAGGAAAAATTGGGATTGGTGTAAGTGGGTTTTTGTGACTCAGTGGTAGTCAAGCCTGTTTCTGCACTTTATGACTTCATGACGCGACATATTTTAGCCTGCTCCGAACAATCACGTTGCTTCCTATGCCATGTTACAATGGTTTCATTAGTCTACCTAAACCTGAATTAACATTCAGGCTTGCTTGATGCCTAATAAATATTTTGAGTGCATCTGTACAGAACTGTGTCTCAAGGAACGGACCCCATCACCTTGACGGCAAGGTCTTGGTTATATCCGTTCATGGGTGTGGACAACGCTGTCAAAACATTCTTGTATTGTCTATTCCTAACTGGCTGCTTGAACTGAATGGGTTGCTAGACCTTTTCCATTCCCATTTAAGTGTTAACTACATTGTTAAGTCTGGAATCACATATGGCACAGACTGGATGGAGATAGCAGATTCCCTTCCCTGAAGGACGTGTGAACCATCTGGATTTAGAACCCAACGATCTCATGAATCTCATTATTGATATCAGCTTTTAATTTAAAAATCACAAGGGCTCGCATTTCCCAGCTGCCATGATTGGACTTAGACTTGCATTTCAGCATCAATAGTCTAGGCCTCTGGTTGCCGGTCTGGTAACAACCATGGTATTATCAAAAGCTGCGAATGGCAGAAGCCTGAAATCAAAATGGAGAAAGTGTGTAGCATCTGTGGGGAGGGAAGTGGGGAATGTTCAAGGTCTAGTGACCTCACAGTGAAACTGCAAGGTTGGCTTTTTAAAACCAAAGTTGGGGATTTAAATGGAAAGAAGAGCCGAGTACCATAGAGAAGGTCTGCAATAGAGTGGAAGGCAGAAGAGCTGGAATGGTGAAAGGAATGACCGTTCAAGGTGAATGTAGGACTGAAATATGATTCAAGTACTGAGCAGAGATCATAATCACAAGAGATTCTGCAGATACTGGAAAATCTCGAGCAACACACACAAAATGCTGGAGGAAATCAGTCTGCATCTTTAGAGGGGAATAAACAGTTGAGATTTCAGGCCAATTGTGATGTGCGTCTAGGGACTTAAAATTGGTATCAGTGTTGGAATTAGTTTATCATTGTCATATATACCAAGATGCAGTGAAAGGCTTGTCTTGCATACTGTTCATACAATAACAATCAAAATAAAGTGTTACAGTTACAGAGAAAGTTCAGTGCAGGTAAACAAAAATATGCAAGATCATAACAAAGTTGGTTGCAAGGCCAAAAGTCCATCTCATTGTACAAGAGGCCTGATCAAGAGACATGCAAGAACCATGCAAACCAAACCCAGCACTTATAGTTAAGTCCTGTCCAGTTTGGTTCTAGCTTGGTTGGAGGTGTAAGGATGGTAGCTGAATTAAGGGTATAAATTACTTTTATTGGTCACATGGAAACTTGCAGTGAAATGCACCATCTTGCGTCAAATCAGATCAGTAAGGATTGTGCTCGGGTCAACCGGCAAGTGTCATCACACTTCCAACACCAACAAAGCATGCCCACAACTCACTCACCTAACTGTACGTTTCTGGACTGTGGGAGGAAACTGGAGCACTCAAATGAAACCCACACAGTCACGTGGGGAATATACAAACTCCTTACTGACAGCGGCAGGAATCGAACCCCGATTTCACAGCTGACGGCTGTAAAACTTTGCGCTAAATGCTGCACAACTATGCCACCCAACTCTGCTACCACACTGCCATTCTTTTTACCAGTATCCTTTGCAAAAATCAATGATAATAACCTGTGGATGTTGGATTCAGAACTTAGAAGAGTGACACAGCTGTTGAGTTGCTGGCCCTCAGAGTGTGAAAGATCCATGTTCAATCCTGACATCGGGTACTGTCCGTGTAGAGTTTTCACACTCTCCCTGTAACCACGTGGATTTTCTCCTAGTCCTCTGGTTTCCTCCTATATCCCACAGATGTACAGGTAGGTAGAATAGTTAGCCACTGTATATCACCCCTGCTGTGTAGAGGAGTGGGTGGAATCTAATGAGAATGAACAGGCAATACCAATGGGATTAACGTAGGATTAGTGTAAATGGGTTAAGAACATAAGACATAGCAGCAGACTTAGGCCATTCAGCCCATCAGGTCTGCTCTGACATTCCATCTTGGCTGATTCATTATCCCTCTCAACCCATTATCCTTCCCTCTCCCTGTAATCTTACCAATCAAGAACCTATCTGTCTCTGCTGTAGATATACCCAATGATTTGGCCTCCACAGTCTTCTGAGGCATTGAATTCCACAAATTCACCACCCTCTGGCTAAAGGAATTCCTACTGATCTCTGTCCTAAAAGGACATCCCCCTATTCTGAGGTTGTACCCTTTAGTTTTAGACTCCCCCACTAAAGGATGCATCCATCTCCAAAGCCACTCTGTCTTGGCCTTTCAATACTTAGTTAGTTCCAGTGAAACCCCTCCTTATTCTTCTGAATTCCGACAAAGTTGTTGATTGCCATCACAGATTTGATGAGCTGAAGGTCCTGATTCTGTGGTGTACCTGGTTGTTACTTTAACTCAGTCTGATATGGCAGAATTGCACTTTGCCTACCTGAGGCTCCATGTTGCCTAGCCCCTTCCAGTGATTCCTTCACTCATTCTGAATGAATGAAACGAGGAACGTGCACTCAGTGGCCACTTCCTTAGGCACCCCCTGTACCTAATCAAGTGGTCACTGAGTGTGTTTCCCTGGTACCACGTCCACTCCAAGGATCAACTTGTTGCCCATTCAAAGATGCTCTTCTGCTCACCACTGTTGTATCGCATGATTATTTGAGTTACTGTCGCCTTCCTGTCAGCTTGAACCAGTGTGGCCATTCTCCTCTGACCTCTCTCATTAACAATATGTTTTTGCCCACAAGATTTTTCTGATTTTTACACCATTTTATGTAAACTCTAGAGATTGTTGTGCATGAAAATCCCAGATCAGCAGTTTCTGAGATATTCAAAACACCCTGCCTGGCACCAACAATCATTCCACAGTCAAAGTCACTTAGCTCACTTTTCTCCCCATTCCAACATTTAGTGCGAACAACAACTGAACCTTTTGACCATGTCTGCAAGCTTTTATGAATTGGATTGCTGCCTTATGATTGGCTGATTAGATATTTGCAATAACGAGCAGGTATGCAGGTGTACATAGTGACCACTGAATGTAGACATCTCCTGCTATCTTTGCAGCTTAAGACTGCTGGGATAACAACAGTATCTCTTTAATAAGTTATCAGATGCATAAAATGCAACTGCATTTAGATGACGCACATCCCACTGCAGAAGCCATGACATCTTGGTGATGAGGGGAATGCAATTCTCTTTCCATTGATAGTGAGCAACTCTGAATTGCAACAGATGCTTTGCAAAGGTTTCTATCAGAACTCAGCAAATACTTGGAATACATGCAACAGTGTTCTATTTAATTTGTAGCTGTTTTTGAGATGGGCATTGTAAAAATATATCTTGCAACTCTGTTTAGGTAGCATAAGTTTAAGGAAAACTACCCGCAAGTCTTGAAAATGCGCCTATTATACCTTGCTGTCAAAATTTCAGAGCTTCGGGGAGAATTTTATAATTTTATTTGTGAAACTTCCCTGTGACGCTGGTATCGACAATGGTGCTTTGTATTCACCCTCTATACTGTTGAATATTAATCATGTGAATTTAAACACACACAATAGAAGTTTAAAACGTTTGAGATACCCATTTAAGGGGGTGCTGGAGAAGAGAAAAAAATCCTCAGATGCTCAGAAAGAAATGGTTTAATTGCCTGGTTTAATTATTTGAACACTAATGATCATATGTTGTGAATTGGTCAACCAGTCCAGCAGGGAAATTATAGAAATAATTTCTTTATCAACAGATGAATTTCTTTAAAATTTTTTTTAAATCTAAAAGATTATGCGAACTACTGGATTAATTGGTGAGCTTATTAGAGCTTCCCTTAGTTCCTGTGATTTTTAAAAAATAATTTTTCATTAATAAGGATATACACACAAAAAGGGTGAGCTATTCTATAGATTGCTGTTTTGACCTATTTGTTTGTGCTTGTTCACCAATTCAGTGCTTAATGCAATACAGCGTATAAAGAGAGCGCTGTCTTTCACATGACTAATACTCTGAAACCCAGCAAGGCTCCGAACAGCTCCAGTCTACGCACAGGCGGTTCTCAGCTGACAGACAGAATGTGGGGTGGGCTTTGTCACCAGACTTCTTTTGGATATTGCATGCCCAGATATATTTGCAATCACTCAGTGCCCAGGAAGCTGCTGCTATTTTTAGGGTTCTGGCAACTGAAACACATTGGAACTGGCTAGTGGAGAGCTATAAGTGGGGAAATATGAAGTCTTTATTGAATGCCTTGAAAATTGAAGGTAAGAAAATGATGCCAAAAGGAATATTCTGGTGAAAATAAAGGAATTAGAATTGTGATGGTGTGCAGCTCAGATTTTAACTGAAGTTGAATTCCGACATAACTTCTTAATGCTCCATTTTATAACTATCTCAATATTTGATCAATGTTCAGTTCAGTCGGATCATGTCCACTGAGTTAATTGAGCACAGCGTACTTGTACTCTGTCACAAAACTCTCTACATTGCTGAATTTGCTTCCGAGTATCTCATTGATAATAAAGAGATGAAGTGGCTTGGGGGGGTTTGTGGTGGGGGGAGAGGCTACTTCTTGAACTGTCACTTATTGTGATCGATAACATGCAACTGTGCAAACTGCGACTATCTGGGCAGATTAAATGACACTGTAACTACGACAATTAGCTGGGAACAATATGGTTTATTATTTGTGCACCTGCTGGGCAACAACAGTTACTAACCAGTGAAACAGGGATGTTATATGCTTGAATACAGCCATGTAATGTTTTTGGCAAGTCTGTACTCAGTTCATTCATTGTAATTCATTAGAATGGTTAAATTTAGCCTTCTCAATCTGTATCTGATGTTAGTAGTAAAATATGACTGTTTAACAAGATGCTGAAGTGTTTGCCTTAAAATATGTGGCATTCTAAATTTAGACAAAATATTAATAATTACAAGTTGATTTGGGGTGTAATTGATGAAGGTAATGGATTGGAGAATTTAGGGAGGGATGCTAAAGGGATGTTATGTGCAAATCTGGATCTGAGTGTGCTGATTCCAATATTTAACAAAAAGCAAGGGTTGATCAATAATGCAGAATGTTGATCCCGGAAGATTATTACTGGCAAAACTCCTCTTGTCACTGAACATGTGGATTAATGGAAGTAAAAGAAGGCGCAACACCCACATACTTGATTCCCACGCATTACAGAGACAGGAAGACGGAAGTCAGTGTGAGGCGTGGAAAGAGCTCTTCGATAACAAACCGGAAAATTGAGCCTTATCACCAGGGCAAGCACGGAAAATGAACAACTGTGGATTTTGAATGAGATCTGTCATAACTGGTTCTATATGGATTACATCCCAATTGCCAATTTAATTACCTGTAAGTTCAGTGAAGAATCAATTGACCTGGTCTTTTCTGATCCAAATCTGCGATGAGCAAGGCCTTCACTGGTCCTCCTTGAAGAGATTTAAGGAATCGGTCATTTTCTGGAAGGCTCCCGGAGTAGGATTGACTTCAGGGGCAGTGGAACTTAGGTTTGTGTGGACAGACCAGATAGTGATTTAGAATGACATCTCACTGAATCCATTGTTGAAATTTTAAGTTCAAAGTAAAATTATGATCAAAGTACATAAATATCACCATATACTACTCTGAGATTCATTTACTTGCAGTCATTCACAGTATGACCAAGAAGTACAATAGAATCAATGAAAAACTACACACAATGACTGAGGTTCAGGCCACTGGGCAATTTCATGGCAGTGCCCACTCTTTTATTTTGATAAGTACCTTTTTTTATTAGAAAGAAAATTCAAATACTAAGCTTCATGTTTTGCATATTTTAAAGAATGATTCAACAAGTTCAGGCAGAAATGCATCAAATGTGTTAAATGCTGTGGAATGCATCAAGTTCAATTGAAAAGCCCATTCTAGTATTTTGGTTGATCTCAATTATCAAAAATTCATGAGTGCTTCTCATCAGAGGTTAATCCATTTCCGGTCTGGATTTTAACGCTGCCTTTAGTGAGTTGACAGCCGGCTTTAGGAAATGAAATTTGTTACTACATATGGCATTCTATGTAGTTATAGTGGAACAAAAAGATATTGGTTTCCCAACAAATCCTTTCAAAAACAGTGCTCTCCTTCATTATGAAGAGAGAGGTGGCTCTCTCTCTATTTTCGGATTTGATTCTATCATTGCAGGATACCTTTCGTTGTTCACACAAGAACCTGCAACAATTATAATGCACGTTTATATCGCACCTTTTTGTAGTATAAATTGAATACATTGATGGGAGATGCATCAATCAAAATCAAAAATATTAAAATAATAGAAAAAATGCTTGGTCATGAGAACAGTTTTAAGGACTGTCTTCAGGGATGAAAGAGGGGCCTCAATTCTTCTTGGGTATAGTGAAGCTTCTCAGCTGGTTACACTGTTTCTTCTTGCAACTTATCACGGAGGATGACTCAATTCTTTCTCTCTCCTGCTCACTTACTCATTCACTCACACACTCACTGGCCCAAAGTGGATCAGAGCCAGGCAAACCCATTTGCTCCAGTTTCTCGCTACTCTCTTCTAAGTAGTACTTCATCCAAAAGCTATTCTTATTGGCCGAGCTTAGCAGGAAGGGGAACCAAGCTGGTTAGTAATGATCTCACAATCAGTTCCCATGGGCAGGGCAAAGCAAGCAGGGAACCATAGCTGGAACTGGAGATATTCAGAGATCTGAAGTTCATTGAATTGGAAGAGGTTACAGAGATAAGGCAAGTCCACAAAGGGATTTGAAGATAATGAGAAGGTTTAAATTATATCGTTTGAAGCTATTAAGGCAAGGCAGTTTCCATTGGGCCTCTCAGAAGTATTGCATAACAGTGCGATTCAAAGTGCAATTAACTCACAATTAGGAATTTTAATAACTAAGCAGCCTTTACATCAACTGGGAACTGGCTTGTCTTCACCTGGATGTAGGCAGGTTCAGTAAGAAGGGTACTAGCTTACTCAACAGGTGCATGGTACGAAGCTCACCCCATAAGAATAGCTTTTGGATGAACTGCTGCAAGATGAGAGAAGTGACAAACTAGAGCAAATGAGTGTTTCCAGATCTGATTTTGGCCAGTTAAGTACATGTTACAGAAGGTGCACCCTAGTCCTTAAATGTTTGTCAGGGTTCTATGATTTGGTTCCTTATTCCATTCTTGACCATTTGATTCTTGGAGTTTGACACTAGATTATTTTTGTTTTTTTCTTTCTTGCGTAGGTTGGTAATGATGCAAAATGCAATACCCTTTGCTGGTGTCTATCCAGCATCATCTCACAGCAGATCAGGATACACATTTTGACCTTCTTACTTGGCCTAGATCCATAGTAGGCCACATCTTAATGCTGTACAGTAGGTCAAAATTGGACAAATCTATTACAAGATGTAACACAACGAAGGGAATTAAAATTGAGAAAATCTAAAGCTTGCAGAAGCTACAGATCTGAAACTGCTGGTAACACTTTGCATTTTATAAGACCAGAAGACATAGGAGCAGAATTTAGCCCATCAAATCTGCTTAACCATTCAATTCTGGCTGATTTATTTTCCTCCTGAATTCCATTCTCCTGCCTTCTTCCTGTAACCTTTGATGCCCTGACTAATCAAGACCATATCAACATCCAATTATTTGACTCAGGTGGCATCTGAGAACCTGGAATCATCTTTGATAGATTAAGCACTTGTTTTATACATGATTTTTATAGTAGTTGACTTAACCTCATTTTTTTCTCTGTTCCTGATCACCTTTTCTTTTGCTAATGTAAAGAGACACTTGACGTTGTATGACATTGGCAAGGTTATTCCGAGGAAGAGTTTTCTATCTACAGTATTATTGTTGGTAGATCATGGTACTGCAATCCAGGTTTGATGCTGACCTTCTACGTTATCTGTAATGAGGTTTCACGTTTCCTCCACAACTGTGTGGTCTCTCCAGGTGCTCTAGTTTCCTCCAACATCCAATAGGTTTTTGTTGACCACTGAAAATTGCCTCTTAGTTTGGGGTTAATATCAAAAATAATTAAAGTGAGTTGGTGAGTTTGTGAGAGAACATATGTTGCCAAGGCACAGGGAAATTAGAAGGGAGATGGAACTAATAGAATTGCTTCCTTAGGAGCCATCGTCCAGCCAACCGGCCAGATGAATGAATGAATTGAATGAATTGACTTTATTTCTTACATCCTTCACACACGAGGAGTAAGAATCTTTATGTTACCTTTCCATCTGAATGTGCAATGTGCAAATTATAGTAATTTGTAATAAATAGTATGTATAGTAAGATATACAACAGAACAGCCAATATGGCTTGGCAATACAATTGCGTCAGTGTGAATTAATCAGTCCGATGGTCTGTGGAAAAAGCTGTCCCACAGCCTTTTGGTCCTGGCTTTTATGCTGCGGTACCGTTTTGTGGAATGTAACAGTTAGAACAGTCTGTGGTTGGGGTGACTCGGGTCCCTAAAGATCCTTCTGGCTCTTTTTACGCAGCTGTTGCTGTAAATGTCCCGAGTAACGGGAACTTCACATCCATAGATGCACGGGGCTGTCCGCACCACTTTCTGCTGAGCCCTGTGACTGAGGGAGGTGCAGTACCAGGCAGTGATACAGTCAGTCAGGATGCTCTCAAATGTGCTCCTGTAGAAAGTCCTTAAGATTTGGGGACTCATGCCAAACTTCTTCAACTGTCTGAGGTGAAAGAGGCACTGTTGTGCTTTTTTCACCACACAGCCAGTATGTACAGACCAAGTGAGATCCTCGGTGACGTGTATACTGAGGAACTTGAAGCTGTCCACCATCTCAACCCCAGATCCATTAATGTCAATAGGGGTGAGCCTGTATACATTCCTCCTGTGGTCCACAACCAGCTCTTTTGTTTTTGTGACATTGAAGGAGAGGTTGTTTCCTTGAAACCACTGTGTCAGGGTGATGGCTTCTTCTCTGTGGGCTGCCTCGTTATTATTTGAGATTATGCCAATCAATGTAGTGTCGTCAGCAAATTTAATTAGCAGATTGGAGCTGTGAGTGACGACACAGTCATGGTTATACAGAGAGTAAAGGAGGGGGCTTAGTATACAGCCCTGAGGGGCACCTGTGTTGAGAGTCAGAGGGTCAGAGGGGCAGAGGTGAGGCAGCCCACTCTTACCACATGCCAGTGATCTGACCGGAAGTCCAGGACCCAGCTGCACAAGGCAGGGTGAAGACCGAGGTTTCTGAGCTTCTTGTCAAGCCTGGAGGGAATTATGGTGTTGAATGCTGAACTGCAGTCCTAGAACAGCATTTTCACATGAGCATCCCTCTTCTTCAGCTGTGTAAGGACGGTGTGTAGAGCTGTGGCTATTGCATCATCTGTCAATCAGTTGTGTCAATAGCAAATCATAGGGGGTCAAGTGTGGATGAATAGCATGCAGCAGATGTAGTTCTTGACCGGCCTCTTAAAGCATTTGCTTATTATTGAAGCGAGCGCAACAAGACGCCAATCGTTCAGACACGTTACCTTGGTCTTTTTAGGTACAGGGACAATGATGGAAGTTTTGAAGCATTTCTCTATTGGTTATTATAAAGGTGACCAGAGCTCTTGATAGCAATACATGACACCACAATGAGAACAGCACTTCCTTTACAGGTGTACTTGCATTAGCCCCATTTGTTGGATGAAGTGTGGCTGTAATCTTTTGTCACAAGTATATGTGCACCGGTTCAATGAAAAGCTCACTTGCAGCAGTATCACAGGCAGCAGATACACAACATTCACAGAGAAAACATAATTTAAACATACAGAACTATGAAAGAACAAAACTAGAACAAAAGAAGTCCTTTGCAGTTTAAAGTAAATTTATTATCCAAGTACATATTTGTCACTATATACAACTTTAATGTTCATTTTCTTGCAGACATACATAGTAATTCCAGAGAATAATAACCATAACAGAATCAATGAAAGGCAGCACCAAATTGGATGTTCAACTGGTATATAAAAGGCAATAAACTGCACAAATATATAAAGAAGGAAATAATAATAATAAATACCCTGTATAGCTTGGACTTTAATACAACATTGAGTCATGTCATCTGAAGAAATTTTCTGATGACTCAGCAATAGTTGGGTGTATAAAGGGAGGACAGGAGGATGAATGCAGAACCCTGGTAAAGGAGTTTGTCAGATGGTGCAAGCTGAGTCACCTGCAGCTCAACATCAGTAAGACAAAGGAGATGGTGATGGACTTTCGGAAGACTAAGCCTGCACTGCTCCTTGTTACTATTGATGGTGAGGATGTGGATGTGGTGAGGACTTACAATTACCTTCCAGTGCCCCTGGATTACAGACTTGAGTGGAGCACCAACACAGACGCTGTGTACAAGAAGGGCCAGAGTCGCCTCTACTTCCTGAGGAGACTGAGGTCCTTTGGAGTATGCAGTTCTCTTCTTCACATGTTCTACCAGTCTGTTGTCACCAGTACAGTCTTCTATGTGGTGGTGTGCTGGGGCAATGGCATCAACATGGGTGATGCCAACAGGTTCAATAAACTGATTAGACAGGTTATAGGAGTCAAATTGGACACGCTGGAGGCTGTGGTAGAACAAAGGGCTCTATGGAAAATCCTGGTAATTCTGGAAAATATTTCTTTCCCTCTGCATGCACCTCGGCTGAACAGAGGAGCACTTTTAATAATAGACAGAGACAACTGGGCTGCTCCAAAGAGCACTATATGAAGTCATTCTTATCCTCGGCCATTAGGCTCTGTAACAAGTCAACTGAGGTAATGATGACCCCCCCTCACCTACTGTTAGACTGTTGGTGGGTAACTTGTTCTTTATTTTTTCTTACTTCTCTTCTGATATTTGTATATTTATATATCTGTACACTTGTAATGCTACTGTGGCACTGTAAATTCCTTTGGGATCAATAAAGTATCTATCTATCTAAACAATAAATATCGAGAATTTGAGATGAAGGATCCTTGAAAGTGAGTCCATAGGTTTTGGGAATATTTCACTGATGGGGCAAGTGAAGTTGAGTGAAGTAATCCCCCTTTGGTTTAACCGCCTGATGGTTGAGTGGTAATAACTGTTCTTGAACCTGGTGGTGTGAGTCCTGAGGCTCCTGTACCTTCTTCCAGATGGCAGCAGCAAGAAGAAAGCATGTTCTGGGTGGTAGGGGCCCATGATGATGGATGCTGCTTTCCTGCAACAATGTTTCATGTAGATATGCTCAATGGTAGGGAGAGCTTTACCCATGATGGACGAGACCATAGCCATTACTTTATGTAGGTTTTTCCATTCAAGGGCTTTGGTGTCTTCATATCAGGCAGTGATGCAGCCACTTTTCACTACACACCAACAGAAGATTGTCAAAGTTTAGTTGCCATGGCAAATCATAATGTTACTATAATGAAGTAATGATTAGGGTTGCACAGGATGGTTCAAGAACCAAAGAAGGAAAATAGCTGTGTTTGAACCTAGTAGGGTGGGAATTCACACTTCTGCATGAACTGCCTGATGGTATCTGTGAGAAGATGGCATGGCCATTTTTCCAGAACAGTCAGGAAACGTGGAGGAGGCTTGACCTAAAAGCAGAGCAGCTGAGACAATTCAGCAGTAACTGATAACTTTAATACTAGACTGCAAAATAACAAGCCAAGAGGGGCCACAAACCAAGAGAGAATAGAAACTAAAAACAACAGTCAACTAGTAGAGGCCAGCTTGTTTGATGAGTGAAGAAGGACTGTGAATGAGAACTGGGGTTAAATAGATTGTAAGTGATGTGTGGCAGGTGAATCTTATTAGCTAGGTGGAGATTGAGAGGTACCTGCAAGAGCAAGCCTGACAAGGACGGAATCATCCTCAACAACTCATATATGGGATCGTTAAAGAGGCAATTCTCTTGACTAATTTCTCATGCACAATACGTCACCCAGTTTGTAGATTGCAAATGCACATTTCAATCTCCCACAATTGTTGTCCATTTCCAGCCAGAGGACATTGGAACTAAGTCTGATGTACTGGGAGGAGCCGGTGGGAGACATTAATATTAGCCAACCAAAGCATTAGTGTCTGTTCAGGCTTAGGCAATGTCTAGGACTTGTGTAAAGAGAGGAAAATCATAGAGAGGGGGAAAGAAAGAGAAAATGCATGAAACCCCACAGTGACTGGATAGTGCTTGGGTATATGTACACAATACTATGGACAATTTGTCAATGTGCATCAGAGCATAAGGAGCTGCATAGATTGGCACACTCAGCTATGTCCATACCATGATTTTCTTAAAGGAATAGACCAAGAAAGCCAAGGGTTTGGCCTCTTTGAAGATGACAATGACCTGAAACATGTTTCATCTGCACACCATCTGGCTGCAGACTCCCAACCTGAGAATTGCAGGCTTCAGATTGGATATGGGTTGGTTTTTCCTGATCTGAGGTCATATATTCCAACTCCCTTTGAAATCCCTGAAGCCTTAGTAATTTTCATAAATTACTGAAGTCACCCTGGGCTCAATCCAGGAAGGTCATAGGTCTTATACAAGAGACTCTGCAGAGGCTAGATTTTCAAAGCAACACACACAAAATGCTGGAGGAACTCAGGAGATCAGCAGAATCTATGGAGAGGAATAAACAGTTGGATGTTTCAGGCTGAAACCTTTCATTTGGATTGGGAAGGAAGGAGGAAGAAGCTGGAATAACATGGTGGGGTTAGGAGGAAGGAGTGCAAGCTGGCAGGTGATAGGTTAAACCTTATGAAGAGTAAAGTGAGTGGGTTGGGGAGAGGGGATGAAGTAAGAAGTTGGGAGGTAATAGATCAAAGAAGAAGGAATTTCAGCCCGAAACATCAACTGTTTATACCTTTCCATAGATGCTACCTGACCTGCTGAGTTCCTCCAGCATTTTGTGAGTGGTGCTCTGGATTTTCAGCAGCGCTTATGTCTTCCTTCAGCTTTTAATTCTGCTTTGGACTTTCAGCATTTATGTTACAGTTTATCTCAAATTTGGGAGATTACTTACCAGGTTGACAAGCTGTCATAGTCAAAATTTAGGTGGAGTCTCAGGAGACTGCAGATATTGGAATCTGGAGCAACAAACAGTCTGCTGGAGGAACTCATTGGTCAAGCAGTACCGGGGAAAGGAAAGGGAATGACGATATTTTGGTCCAAATCATTGACAGTTCCCTTCCCACTACAGATGCTGCTTGACCTGCTGAATTCTCCCAGCAGATTGCGTTTTGCTGCAAAGTTCTGGTGATTTTTTGCACCCTGGGTGTGGGGTGTACAACAGGCTTTATCAGGGTAAAGCAATTAGTTGGACTTTTAACCCTATCATAATTTCTGTTGTTTCTCCATACAGTGCCGTTTCGAGAGGCACCAACGTACTCGAACCGGCGAAGAGGACCTCAGAGTACGCTCTCCGCACCGCGGGTCCTGCTGCGCTCTAACAGTGACAACAACCTGAACGTCAACGACATCCCAGAGTGGACCGGCAACCAATCCGCCACACCGCACCGAAGCCTTTCCCCACAACTACTGCAACAGATGCAGAACAATCCCAATGGCACTGTGAAAAGCGGGAGTGGAACGCATGGCTCGCGCAGTCGCTCGCCGTCCCTGAACAGGATTGGAGAGGAGGTTCAGAGGCCGCAGCACAGGCAGATCAGGTTTGTGTTCTTCTATGTACTAAAGGGCACCTTTTGATTGTCCCATCACACTGTAGAGGCTCTTGTGAAGGGACACATGGAAACAGAGAGTGTGGCAGGGCAACACACAAAACACTAGAGGATCTCAGCATAAACAAAAGAAATTCTGCAGATTAACACAGATAAAGTACTGGAGGAACTCAGCAGGTCAGGCAGCATGTATGGAGATGAATAAACAGTCAACGTTTCAGGCTGAGACCCTTCACCAGGACTGGAAAGAAAGAGGGAAAAAACCAGAATAAGAAGATTCTGTAGGTGCCATAAATCCAGGGAAACCCATACAAAGTGCTGTTGGAAGTCAGCAGGTCAGACAGAATCTATGGAGGGAAGAAAAGAGTCAACAACTTATTCCATTCCATAGATGCTGCCTGACCTGCTGAATTCCTCCAGCATTTTATGTGTGTTGATTCAGAAATCCAAATTCAGCTGTCTCATGTGTCTCTAGAGTGGAATGAGAATCATATTTGTAGTAACAAGTTGTTTACACACTGTACGTTCTGATAGGTTTATTTATACATATATATAATATGTATGTATGATGTAGAAAATGGTCTGTCATGTAATCATAGAGTCATACAGCAAGGAGCTAGACCCTTTGGCCCAACTCATCCATACCGACCAAGGTGCCTACCTAAGCTTGTCCCATTGGACCCTATTTGGCCCATATCCCTCAAACGTTTTCCTCGCCACATATTCATCAAAATGTCAAAGAATCATAAAGTAACACAGCACAGAAACAGGCCTTTCAGCCCATCTAGTCCATGCCCAGCCCCATCTACCTGTACTCGGATAATTACACTCTAAGCCCCTCCCATCCATGTACCTATCCAGGCTTCCCTTCAGAAACTTAGGGCTGGAACAGAAGCATGGATAAGGACTGATTGGATAGTTCCTTCAAAGTGATGACCTGGGAAAAAGGGACTGAAAGGCATCCTGCAGCATAAGGATCTATGACATGTATTCATCCTAGTTTACATTGGGTTGCTGCTATGTACATAACTTTCTACATCTGATCTCCCGTTAAAAGCAAAAGGAAGAATGTGTTAGAGCCATTAATTACTTCATGAGTCCTCTGTCAGAGATTCCTCAGTAATTCCTTAGCAGCTGACCTGGTTCTCAAATTAGTTAGGTCTTAACCAGGAATCTTGGTATTGGTATTGGTGTTACATATGCCAAAATACTGTTAAAAGCTTGACTTGTATATTACTTGTACAGATCAAATGATTATACAGTGCATTGAGCAAGGATAAAGTAAAGCAATAACAATGCAGATAAAGTGTAAAAGCTATCGAAAAGCTACATGCAAGACTATAATGAGGTTGATTGTGAGGTCAAGAGTCCATCTTTTCATACAAGTCCATTCAAGAGGTTAATAACAGTGGGATAGAAGCTGTCCTTGGGCCTGGTGGTGTGAGTTTTCAGGGTTTTGTATCTTCTGCATGATGGGAGAGAGGAGAAGCGAGAATGTCTGGGGTAGGTGGGGTTTTCGATTATGCTGGCTGCTGTACTGAGGCGGTGAGAAGATTCCATAGAAGGGAGGCTGCTTCCTGCGATGTGCTGAGCTGTGCCCACAATTCTCTGCAATTTCTTGAGGTCGCATGAAGAACAGTTGCCATACCAAGGCGTTAGGCATCTACACAGAATGCTTTCTATGGTGCATCGATCCTGCTTTTATACTTTAGTCCTTGTATGCACATTACATTCTCTCGGGAGAATCTTCTGTGGATCCCTTTTGTTATCCGGTCAGTTTAATTTGCAAACCCACCTCTCCCTCTGCTTTTCTCAGTTTAAATGCTCTCTCTTCTACCCACTGTTATGTATGCATGGAGCAAAAACGACAGCGGTCCAGTAGGATTAAATGTTTTTACTGAGTCATGTTGGCTACTGTTTTAATTAATTTAGTAGGTATCTGTTAGTCTTGTGAGACCATGGATTTGTGCCTTGGAAGGTTTCCAAGACCAACGCCTTAACCACTTGGCCACATGCCAACATATGTTGGCTACTGTACATGCCGGGTAACCTACAGTGTGGCAGGCCCATTCAAATTACCACGCATTGATTGGCCGCATGGATACTCGTCAAACTATTGCAATTGATGCAATACAGTTCACCCACAACACACACAAAACGCTGAAGGAACTCAGCAAGTCAGGCAGCATTGACAGAGAGGAATAAACAGTCGATGTTTCCGGCTGTTGGATTCTGATGTTTCTGATGCAAGGTTCCTTTGGAAGCTGGAAAAAGACACAAAACTCATTGCTTCACGATTATTTTGTATTTAAGAGTTAACCAATTAGATACTCTCTACTGAAGTAATGCAATACCAAGGGAAGTTTCCAGAACTTTCTAGAAAGTTACAGAGAAACACAGGGAAACACACAGAACAATTGCATATGCAAACTGTGACCACTAAGAACACTTTGAACAGTTACACGTATGTAAGTAGTTATATAAAATACAAACAGGTAATTAGATTGGTAAGCTGCAAAGAAAATAACACTTAGGGCTGAGACTCTTAATCAGGACCTTTCTCTTCTACCCATCCCCAATGCCTTGAGCTCAATAATTCCCTTTAAGAAGAATCAGAATCAAATTTCCCTGCATCAGCTGAAAGCTTGTGAAGTCCATGTTCATGTCTCAATACATTAAGCTTGGGAGTCTTTCTCATTGCTCTTATCTGGACCCAGACCATCCTTGGTGAGGCATGGGTGTAGTTGTGCAAGTTAATTTCAAAGCTGCCCCTGCCAAACTCTCAATGGTGGGCTGAACAGGTAATCTAGCCTCAGTCACAATTTGCTCTGTCAAGCATTATTTCTGACATTTTACCAACCATTTTTGGGAGAAGCCTTTGCAAATTTCCCTGTAATCTTACTCTATAGCAAAATGTTATATGATCCAAAAAGTTAATGTGTGTCTGTTTCCTTGCATGGGAGTAGTAGTATAATCATTTAAGTCGAGTATGATGTTCTCCAAAGGGGTTGTCTATTGGTAGGTCCTCAGGTGGCTGCAGAAGCCGATCCAGGATCCACATATTCTGGTGCAGTGCGGGCAAGAATCCTGGACATTTGATAGGATAACACCCTTCTTCAACCTCAGCCATTTCAAGGGGTCAGTGATTATCTCCAGGCTTGTAGGTTGAGTCCAGTGGGACTTTCATGCCATCCTTCAATATCTTGTTGTCTAGAGTTTTTTAAAGTTGTTGCTGTCCACAGAAAATAATGTAGAAAAACTATGAGGGATGTTACAGACTCCGGTAGTCTGTGGCTCACTTGGGTTTGAGCATAACATATAGAACATCAAATATAGAATGCAAAACTGAGAGGTTTTTGAGTTAATGGTGAGGAATGGGCTGTGAGGAGGGGGGAGATGGGCTGTCATGTTAATTCAGGGCTTTCAGGTAATAACCTCCTTACTGGATCTCTACGAGAAGAATGTGCAAGTCTGTAGCTTAGTAAGGACGACTGTACTGAAATGTGTACACCTGGTCCGGCCGCAATTACTGTCTTGCAACTAGAACAGCAAAGACCGTCAAGGTCCCATATCATGAATATTTATGCTTTGGCCTACATCTCGAATTGAAGAAGAACTATTTACACTGTCCTGCCGTTGGCACCTTCTGCAATGTAATCCAGATGAAAGAGAATATGTTACATTTTTTACCGGTCAGAGACCAGTAGGCAGAGACGACATAAGGCTTTGTGATGAGTGATGGATTTCCCATGCTGGAGGGTGCCACTGACGACACACATGGCACCGTATGGGTGCCACAGACAGTGACTGTTTAGTCACACACAGTACATTATCTATGGTTAGTGGAGAGGGGGGTCCCAGCAAAGCTTCTGATGCTCCCGTTCTATTACAGTGTACTGTGCCGTATGCATCTAAGCCACCAAGGCAAAACAAAGCTTGTGTGGTTACCAAATGACAAAGAATATCTACTGATCTTTAGGCTCTTGACATAGGTGTATAAGACAGATTTTCAATGTTCGGTAGGTCTGCCTGTGTACCAACTGTGCATATACAGTACATCTGTATCTTCCCTCGACTGCCCCCAGTTCAATGCCTTCAGGAAGTTGCCACCTGTGCTACCTCACTTTTGCTCCTAAGTCCTGTCTTGGTTACAGGTACTTAATGCTTGGTGACTCAGCACGTGTCTCTCAGTTAGGTCCAAATTATGCATTGTTTCAGTCACTGAACTGACAGCCTCAAGTAGCAATTCGAATGACAGCTTCTTCTCAGCGACACGTGTTCCTTCATCGCTGATCATCAACTGACCTGGTTTGTGAGTTTGGAATTTCGGGTGGAGAGGGGTTAGAATGAAAGGAGTGGAGAGGAACTGAAATGTTGGCAGAATCAAGTACTAAGAACTATGGATCATTTTTATTCACCAGATGCATTTACATGTATTACAAATTTGCTGTACTGTGTGTTAGTCAGAGAGCATCATGCAACAAAAAACAAATTTCAATAATTATAAAGAACAAAGAATTACACAGTGTATAAAAAAGAAAAATATGTTAATAAAATTAGAGGTTAAAGGAGAGATATGGAAGAAATTGTACCTAAATAAATAAATCCTAGCATGCATTTCCAATGTAAGCAGAGGTTTGAAGTGTCTCAGTACAGTGACAAGGGATAATAGATAGAATGGAGTCAGGGTGGGCTGACAAGAATGGTTGACCAGATTCACTGCCTTGGGGAAGAAGCTTTTAAGATGGCATGAAGTTTTTGTTTTAATAGCCCTATAGTGATTTCCACAGGGGAGCTTTTGCAAAAGGCAGTTTGCTGGCTGGGTAATGTCCACAATGGCTTTTCCTGCCCATTTCCTTGTCCTGGACACATACGAGACCTGCAGTAATGGTAGACTGCAGCCAATGACCTTTTCTGCTCACTTGAAAGTTCGCTGTAGTTTTCGTACGTAGTGAGAAGATGGGACACCAAACCAGACAGTAATGGCTGATGTGAGGATTTGCTCCAGTATGTACACTCTCTATGATAGAAATGCACCGGTACAGTAGTTCCGGGGAAGATTGAATTTTTAAACCATCCAAGATACTGAGGTCAATTTGTGGGATGAGGCCATGAGGTACCTTCATCTTGAGTGTTTTTAGTGCTGCCATTAGCCAAAGATGACCTCACTCACCTCTGTTTCAGCTAAACTGTGCACTGTCTCATCCATGGTGAGAGAGGTTGGTCAGATGGGGTGAATGCTTTCTGATGGATGGGATAAACCTTTTCTGGCTTTACTGACAGCCCTTGCAGTGGTCAATGATAGAAGACCTTGATCTTGACCTGGACCATCATTATTCTCTTCTCCCATTTCATTTGCAGTGCAGGGTTCCAGGTTGCCTTATTTCTGCAGAAATAGGATATCCTGTCTCCTCTGCACCAAAGCCTTCAGTACAACTCTGGGAAACAAACCTGGGGCCTGCTCTCACCATTAAGTGGGGCAGACCTGTTTTAGTAGGGCTTGCTAGCTTTAAGTAGGGCAAGCAGATCTGAAGTGGGGCAGGCCAATGATATGTAGGGCAGGGTAGCTTTAAGTAATGTGGGCTAGCTTTAAGTGGAGCAGGCTATGGTTGAGTGGTTACTCAGTTCCCCTCAAAACTGGACGCCGGCTGAGCCAGTGGACACAGTGGGTTTGGTGCTGCCTATGAGCAGAAGTCATGTTAGTCATGTGTTTCTGAGAATTGGTCTGCTGCAAGTGTTAGTGATAATGAACATGCTTTCATTCCACATGGGGATTCTTATCCCTGTCTGCCAGGTCTGTCTAATGTAACCCATGAAAACGCCTCTAGTTCCTTTCCTGAAGGTAACCCTGACATCACCCAAGAGCAAATAACCAAAGGAAGCAATAATTTAGTAGGGCTACTAGGACTTGATGTTTCAATCCCTGTGGTAAGTCAGCACTCTCGATGTTGGCAGTGGGCTTGGAGTGGTGACAAGGAGGGAGGGTAGGTACGTCATCGGGGTCATCAGGTGGGCATCCTCCTTCTTTGATGTTTTGTTGATAAGCCCACGACGTCTCCAGAGGGCTCAATGGTGCTACCTGGCATCCCAGATACACCCCCCTCCTGTCTTCATCTTGCAGCCCAGTTGTTGTCCTTCCTTTTAATCCAAATCCAATTGCTGATTTCTTCTGCTGCATTTGACAAGGACTTGATTGCTTGTTGGAGGGAGTGACCCCCCCACCCCCATCTTCTTCAATAGACTGGTCGTAGATGTAGCAACGAATCCCCTGCATCCCACTTCTACAGGGAAAATCTTGGTCTTCCAGTTTGACAAAAGAATAAATCAGGGAAGGTAGTGTACCCGTGGCTGACAAGGGAAATTAGGGATAGTATCAATTCCAAAGAAGAAGCATACAAATTAGCCAGAAAAAGTGGCTCACCTGAGGACTGGGAGAAATTCAGAGTCCAGCAGAGGAGGACAAAGGGCTTAATTAGGAAAGGGAAAAAAGATTATGAGAGAAAACTGGCAGGGAACATAAAAACTGACTGTAAAAGCTTTTATAGGTATGTGAAAAGAAAAAGATTGGTTAAGACAAATGTAGGTCCCCTACAGACAGAAACAGGTGAATTGATTATGGGGAACAAGGACATGGCAGACCAATTGAATAACTACTTTGGTTCTGTCTTCACTAAGGAGGACATAAATAATCTTCCGGAAATAGTAGGGGACAAAGAGTCTAGTGAGATGGAGGAACTGAGGGAAATACATGTTAGTAGGGAAGTGGTGTTAGGTAAATTGAAGGGATTAAAGGCAGATAAATCCCCAGGGCCAGATGGTTTGCATCCCAGAGTGCTTAAGGAAGTAGCCCAAGAAATAGTGGATGCATTAGTGATAATTTTTCAAAACTCTTTAGATTCTGGACTAGTTCCTGAGGATTGGAGGGTGGCTAATGTAAACCCGTTTTTTAAAAAAGGAGGGAGAGAGAAACCGGAGAATTATAGACCGGTTAGCCTAACATCGGTGGTGGGGAAAATGCTAGGGTCAGTTATCAAAGATGTGACAACAGCACATTTGGAAAGCTGTGAAATCATCCGACAAAGTCAGCATGGATTTGTGAAAGGAAAATCATGTCTGACGAATCTCATAGAATTTTTTGAGGATGTAACTAGTAGAGTGGATAGGGGAGAACCAGTGGATGTGGTATATTTGGATTTTCAAAAGGCTTTTGACAAGGTCCCACACAGGAGATTAGTGTGCAAACTTAAAGCACACAGTATTGGGGGTAAGGTATTGATGTGGATAGAGAATTGGTTGGCAGACAGGAAGCAAAGAGTGGGAATAAACGGGACCTTTTCAGAATGGCAGGCAGTGACTAGTGGGGCACCGCAAGGCTCAGTGCTGGGACCCCAGTTGTTTACAATATATATTAATGACTTAGATGAGGGAATTAAATGCAGCATCTCCAAGTTTGCGGATGTCATGAAGCTAGGCGGCAGTGTTAGCTGTGAGGAGGATGCTAAGAGGACGCAGGGTGACTTGGATAGGTTGGGTGAGTGGGCAAATTCATGGCAGATGCAATTTAATGTGGATAAATGTGAGGTTATCCACTTTGGTGGCAAAAACAGGAAAACAGATTATTATCTGAATGGTGGCCAATTAGGAAAAGGGGAGGTGCAACGAGACCTGGGTGTCATCATACACCAGTCATTGAAAGCAGGCATGCAGGTACAGCAGGCAGTGAAAAAGGCGAATGGTATGCTGGCATTCATAGCAAGAGGATTCGAGTACAGGAGCAGGGAGGTGCTACTGCAGTTGTACAAGGCCTTGGTGAGACCACACCTGGAGTATTGTGTGCAGTTTTGGTCCCCTAATCTGAGGAAAGACATTCTTGCCATAGAGGGAGTACAAAGAAGGTTCACCAGATTGATTCCTGAGATGGCTGGACTTTCATATGATGAAAGACTGGATCGACTAGGCTTATACTCGTTGGAATTTAGAAGATTGAGGGGGGATCTTATTGAAACGTATAAAATCCTAAAGGGATTGGACAGGCTAGATGCAGGAAAATTGTTCCCGATGTTGGGGAAGTCCAGAACAAGGGGTCACAGTTTGAGGATAAAGGGGAAGCCTTTTAGAATCGAGATTAGGAAAAACTTCTTCACACAGAGAGTGGTGAATCTGTGGAATTCTCTGCCACAGGAAACAGTTGAGGCCAGTTCATTGGCTATATTTAAGAGGGAGCTGGATATGGCCCTTGTGGCTAAAGGGATCAGGGGGTATGGAGGGAAGGCTGGTACAAGGTTCTGAGTTGGATGATCAGCCATGATCATACTGAATGGCGGTGCAGGTTCGAAGGGCTGAATGGCCTACTCCTGCACCTATTTTCTATGTTTCTATTCTGGGCAGCTTCAGTTGCCAGTTCAGAGTACTTGGTCTTTTTCCTCTCATAAGCTTCTTCGACACCATCTTCCCATGGGACTGTCAATTACTGTGCAAAAGTCTCAGGCACATGTATTGTATATGGCTAGGATGGCTAGGACTTTTGCACAGTACTGTATTTGTCAATGAGGGTGGAGAACGAGTCTGTAAATCTGGTGGGGGAAAAGGATGTTGGAAATGGTGAGATTGGAGCACTGTGGGTGTGGGTCAAATAGCAGAGAAGGAATGCTAGAGGTGGTGGATGTGGCAGATGCAGATACATCCAGCCCTGAGACACCAGGCAAGGTCATTGGATTCCAAATAATTGGTTTATTGATCATTTCAAAATGTGTCTCTGGTGCTTCTAGCTCCCTCCCCTCTCCCTTCCCCATTCCTCAACCATGATTCCCCTCTCCCTGCCCTCTCCCATTCTGAATCCACAATGAGACCCATATCAGAATCAGGTTTATCATCACTCATATATGTCATGAAGTATATTTTTTTTGTGGCAGCAGTACAGTACAACACATAAAATGACCACAGTACTATGCAAAAATCTTAGGTATATTAGCTATGTACTGTATATGTGCCTAAGTCTTTTGTACAGTACTGTAAAACAGTACAAAAGCCTGAAAGCACACACTCAGCAATCTGCCATCCGATTTCTAAGTGGATATTGAACCCATATACACAACCTCACTTTTTTATTATTTCTCTTTTTGCACTACTATTTTTAATTTAACTGTTTCATATACACATATACTGTATACTTACTGTAATGCATTTACATTTTTTCTATATTATCATGTATTGCATTGAACAGCTGCTGCAAAGTTAACAAATTTCAGACCATATGCCAGTGATATTAAACTTGATTCTGATTCTGATTTTGATTTTAATTCTGATTTTGAAAAGATACTTGGACAGTAAATATGTGGAGCTATCTGGGTCAAACGCAAGGCAAACATCCTGGACTAACATCTTGGTCAGCATGAACAAATTGGGCCAAATGACCTGTTTCCAGCTGTTTTGCTCTTTGACTCTATGTAGTTTGAAATCCATTTTCATTTTATTGTTTTATCCGACAATCCCTACCATTCCCCAATCTTGGCAGCTTTGCACCAGTCTGGAATTTATCATCAGCATTGTTGGAAACACCTATCACCCCCTTTTTGCATCAGGTTTGAACCTGATTGAAAGAAATGGAACAATGTCTGTTAAAGTAGTAGAAGAAGGATGCAGGTGGTCACATGAATGCATCAGTGCCAACTGCATGTCCACAAAGAGCAATCCAAAGAAAGGCATTTCTATAGCAAGTCCCAGAACACTGTATAATTAATGAACTATGTCTAATGTGTAGTCACGGTTGTAGTGAGGGGAAAATTACATCCAATTTGTGCACAGAAAGCTTCCGCAAATGGCATTAGGACTGTGACCAAACAATCTGATGCTGTGATTTAAATTGATAAATTGATTTATTCTTGACACATGCAGAAGACATTGTTTTGCATGCCATCAGCACAGATGATTTCATTTCAACAGTGCGTTGAGGTAGTACAAGGGAAAACAATTACAAAATGAGAATAAAGTGTTAAAGTTACAGGGAAAATTTGGTGCAGGCAGACAATAAGATATGAGGTAGATTATGAAGGCAAAAATCCATTTTATTGTTCTTGGGTGCCTTTCGGTCATGGGTTACAAGTTGTTCTTGAGTAGGTTGGTGTTAATTAAGAGATAATTATTGGTGAGGATGTAATCAATAATGTGCACCTTCCTCTGAAAGATGTTGCTATGGGATATTCCTTTTCTGATAGAGAGAGAGTAGATAAACTGGATTGAATTCTTCACCCAAAAGGCAGTGAATCTGACAGTGCGGCAGACCCTCAGTACCGCAGTACATCAGTGGCCTAAACTGCTGTGCACATTGGAGCAGCTATGGCCTATCCTAGCATCTTGGATTCAATCCGATACTCTGGTGATGTCTGCACATTCTTGCTATGGTTGCATAGGCTTCATCTGGGGCCTCTCCTCCATCCCTTTCACCCGTAGTTCACTGTCCTCTCCTTCTTTTTCTGCCCCTTGCTTTTTCCAGTTATGCCCTCACAACTTTGCACTTCATTCACCCACCCACCCACCTTCACTCTCATCTGGTTTCACTAATCAAATGCTATCTTATACTCCTTCTCCTCCAGCACACCCCTCCTCCACCAACACTTTTTTATTCTGACTTCTATCCCCTGATTTTCGGCCTGAAGCATCAACTGTTTATCCCCTCCACAGATGCTCCCTGACCTGCTGAGCTCCTCCAACATTTTGTGTGTGTGTTTCTCCTGGTGCTTCAGTTTCCCTCCACTTCCCAATGATGGGCTGCTTGCTTGGTTAATTTGCTACTGTAAATTATTCCTCCTATAGGAAGCTGATTTGAGGATATTTGTGAGTTGATTGGCAGGTGAAGGAGAAGAATTTACAAAGAAATAACAGAGGTTTGGGATTAATAGGAATGCTTTGAGATCCAGCGTAAATTTGTTCGGCTGAAAGGCTTACCAAGAAATAAAGGTATGAAAATCTTAAAACCTTTTGACCCAGAGGCTTCTGAGTAAACCACATTTAAAACTTAATAACCTCTAGTGTTTCTGTCCAGGTGAAGGCCTGCAACATCGACTGTCCATTTTCCTCCACGGATGCTTCCTGATCTGCTGTGTTCCTCAAGCAGCTCGCTTTCTTGACCTGGAAGCAATTCCCATTTTTTTCTAAAAGGTAGATGTCCATTTAGCCAGAGAGTGGTCAATCTGTGGAATTTGTTGCCACAGGCAACAATGGAGGCCAAGTCCTTATTATATTTAAGTCAGATGTTGACAGATTTTTGATTGGTCAGGGCATGAAGGGATAGAGGAAAAAGGAAGGAGATTGGAGCTCAGAGGAAAAATGGATCAGCCATGATGAAATGGCAGAGTGGACTCAATGGGCCAAATGGCCTAATTCTTCTCCTATGTCTTTTGGTGTTATGATCAGAAGCATCAAAGAGACCTATGCCATCCTTGAAGATGAAGTGACTATACCTAAACATAAATCTATACTCACGCCCTTCTACAGGTATGCAGTAGAGAGCACCCTAACAAGCTGTATCACTGCATGGTATGGAAAATGCCCTGTGCCAGTCAGGGAGGCTGTACAATGGGAAGTCAAGATTCCCCAGTGCATCACCAACACCAGCCTATCTGCCCTCGAGGACATATATACAGAAAGGTGCTGGAAAAAGACCATCAGTATCATGAAGGATCTCACACGCGCTGCTTATGGACTGTCTGTTCCACTGCCATCAGGAAGGACCACCAGGACCACCAGACACAAAAGCATTTACTTCCCCCAAGCAGCATGGATAATCAACACCTCTTCCCACTAACCCACCCCTTCATACCCCCAATCACCACGACTTCATCATTTCCTGTCAGAGTCATCTTATGTGCAGACACCCCTGTGCCTAGCATCACTTTATAGATATACAATCAATATACAGTACTTATATGAGATATCTTATGTATTTATATTTATTGTTCCATTTATTTTTTGTATTTTTTGTGCTATATCAGGTCCTGAGAAACAATTATTTCATTCTCTTTTACATTTGTATTCTGGAAATGACATTAAACAATCTTGAATCTAGCTTACCCACTAACCCACCTCTCCACACCACCACCACCACTACTCTATCATTTCCTGTCAGCCACCTTATGCATGAATACTGCTGTACCTAGTATCGCTATATGGACATACGATCAATCAATATATATATATAAGCTATCCTATTATTGTGTAATTTATCTATTGTGGGTTTTTTTGTGCTGCATCAGATCCAAAGTATCAATTATTTTGCTTTCCTTTACTCTTGTGTAATAGAAATAACATTAAACAATCTTGAAATTTGAATCAAGGAAAAAGGCAAGATGACATTGTTGAGATCCAACCTAATTCTTTACTCCATCTCTACAACTAATTGGCACATTTCTTTGTATTACCTAGTCATTAAACATACAAACAAAACCATTCCAAACACAGCAGTCAACTTGAAACCATCAGATCTCGTGCAGATAAAAGCTTCACAAAGGTATTAATAAGTATAATTTAGGTAAAAAATGATGACTGTTCATGCATAAAATACTTCATTTCTATTGTTCTATTCCCTGTCTTAGGATGTCCCAAAGCATTGAACATTTTTGAAGGGAGTCGCTGTGATAATGTGGGAAGTGACAATGTAATGAAAATCTGTTCTTTAAGCAACAGCTTACATTTATCTGGTAGATTTTACATGATAAAATGCTCTAGATATTTGATAAAAACTGTGAGAGAAATAGGACAGCAAAGGAGAAGCCATCTACTGTATCTGGTGCTCCCTGTGCAGCCTCCTCTACATTGGTGAGACCCAGCATAGGTTGGGGGACCACTTTGTCAAGCACCTTCACTCTACCCACAAGCAGGATTTCCCAGTAGCAAATCATTTTAATTCTAATCCCTATTCCCATTCCAACATGTTGGTCCATGGCCTCTGTTGCAACGATGAGGCCACTCTCAGGTAGGAGGAACATAATCTGCCAGGGTAGCCTCCAACCTGATGGCATGAACATCAATTTCTCTAACTTCCAGTAATTTCACCCCCCTTCTTCTCTCTTCTTCCATTCCACTTTAATACTCCCTTCTTACCTCTTCCCCTCCTCCTTCCTTTTCTCCCATGGTCCACTCTTCTCTCCTGGCAGATTCCTTTTTCTTCAACCCTTTACCTTTTCCACCAATCACCTTCCAGTTTCTCACCTCATCCCCACCCTTTCCCACCCACCTACCTTCCCGCTAACTTGGTTTCACCTCTTGCCTTCTAGATTGTACTCCTTCCCCTACTCCACTTTCTTGTTCTGGCTTCTTCCCCCTCCCTTTGCATTCCTGATGAAGGATCTTGGTCCAAAACCTCAAGCTGGTTATTCCTCTCCATAGATGCTGCCTGACCTACTGAGTTCCTCCAGCATTGTGAGTGTGTTGCTCTGGATTTCCAGCATCTACAGAATCTCTTGTGATTGAGGGACAATGTTTGATACCAAACCACATCAAGACAAATTAGAAATAAAACTGGAACATTCTGGAAATGTTCAGTGGGTCAGGCAGCGTCTCTAGAGAGAGAACCAAAAGTTAAAGCTTTAAATTCATTGGACTGATTGTCAAAACCTTGCTCAAAGCCTATATGGATGGCTAATAAGCAAGAGAGACACAACGAAGATTTTAAAGGCGTTAGTTCCAGATGGTTAAAGCCTCCCACCATGATAGGACAGAGAGGATTAGTCCAATTGGAAGAATGCTGACTTAAATGGATTATAGCTTTCTGTCAGGTTGTACATTGGATAGCAGAAATACCTAGGGCACTTACCCTGGCAGGGAAGCAACAGACATAGCTGGTCAACAGTTGGAATGGAGTCTTCTCCCACAGTCACACCTGATATGCTCTAAGAGTCAATTTCTCAGAGTCTTTCTCCCAGGGTTGATATGTTTCAAGCAGGGATTCCCAACATTTTATATGCCATGGACTCCTACCATTAACCAAGGGGTCCGTGGACCCAAGGTTGGGAATTACAGGTCTAAAGTAATACTAGAGGACATGTATTAAAGGTCAGAGGGGATAAATTCACAGGAGATGTGTGAGGCAAGTTTTCTTACACAGAGTGGTAGGTGCCTGGAATGCACTGCCAGGGGTATTGGTGGAGGCAAGTACGATAGAGGTGTTCCAGAGGTTCTTAGATAGGCGTATGAATGTGCAAAATTTGGACATTATGTAGGCAGAAGGGATTAGTTTAGTTAGGTACTTAATTTCTAGTTTAATTAGGTTAGCACAACATTATGGACTGAAGGGGCCATTCCTGTGCTGTAATGTTCTGTGTTTCTAAACTCAGTGCCCCCC
Source organism: Mobula hypostoma (assembly GCF_963921235.1). Taxonomy (NCBI): domain Eukaryota; kingdom Metazoa; phylum Chordata; class Chondrichthyes; order Myliobatiformes; family Myliobatidae; genus Mobula; species Mobula hypostoma. The sequence goes on from NC_086107.1 coordinate 12,547,125, forward strand.
TTTACACTTTATTTAAACAGGCTTTTTTATAGATGCAATATGTGTGGCTGTGCACCTGTTCTGTACTTCGAATCTGAGCATTGGTGTAAGAATACAGGGCAGGTGCAGCTGGTTTATTCAACTCTATCCACATCACACATTTGCATTATATGTGTAAGTCATATATTTACCTACACAGTGGTGGAAGTGTTCAGTGCAGAGCTCTGAGGAGCCTGAAACATCAGTCTCTGAGACACACTCAACTAGAGAGGAAAGATGTCTCAGCATGCTGTCACACTGTGCACAGATTAATCAGGCTCACTTCAGAATTAGTATAGTTTGAATGTCAGCTGCAGCTTGGTGGGTGGCTCTCCTGCTCTTCAATCACACGGTCATGAGTTCAATTCTCACTCCAGAATCTTCAGCTTAGAAGTCTATTCTGAAGCTCCGGTTCAAGTACCAAGGGGGTGCTACGCTGTCAGAGAGACAATCTTTTGTGTGAAACATTAAGCCTAAGGTCTCCTGGCCTTCACTACAAGAGCACCAACTGTAAGAAGGACAGGGCTGTTCTGGACAATTTTTGTCATTGTCTGATGACAAACACATTGAACTTAGAAAATTAATTTTTTAACTGAAAATCTTAGTATGTGAATTAGCTATGGATGAAAAACAGATGGATTTCGACACAAAAGATTTAACAGATGCTGAAAATCCTAATGAATGGTTTTGATGCAAAACGTCTATTATTTATTACCCTCCAAAGATGCTGCCTGATTCACTGAGTTCCTCCAGCATTTTGAGCAAATTTTTGACACTGAGTCTCTGAAAGAATTATCAGGGCTAGGGATTTGTCACAGGGAATTTGGATCTAACTCACTGATCAGCCATGATATATGGTTGCTCAAAAAAAAATGATTGAAGAAGAATGAAGTCATGTGATCATGTGTGCATTACATGATTGTAAAGACCCAACATAAATATGCAAGAAATGGAGGGGCAATGTTTAGGCTGATGGGATTAGTTTTGTTGGCATTTGATTACCAATTTAATTAGTTTGGCACAACATCATGTGCTTAAGGGCCTGTTCTGTACTGGTCTATGCTTTGCAAGACCATAAGACAATGGAGCAGAATTAGTCCATCTAGCCCACTGAGTCTGCTCTACATGGCTGATTTATTTTCCCTCTCAATCTCATTCTCCTGCCTTCTCCCCGTAGCCTTTAATGCCCTTACTAGTCAAGAACCTGTCAAACTCCACTTTAAATGTACCCAACAACTTGGCCTCCATAGCTGCCTGTGGCAATGAATTCCATGGAGTCACTGATTATGAAGGGGACAGTTATAATTTGTGCATCCATTTCACCCAATAACCTGTAGCCCCATTATCAAGCCTTACTCATAGGAACAGAAACTCAAGAATTGGGCCTGGTGTATCATCTTCTTAACCCCAACAATTATTTGTGGTGTCAACCTCAAAGGCTGATATGGCCCCCAAAACATACAGTTGTTGGACTAATTCATAACACAAAACAAACACAGTTTACCTGATTGTCGGTGAGATAATCAACAATTCCATAACCTCTGGGATTAAATCCACAGCATTAAAGAGTTACTCAGAGAAGTATGATTTAAAAACCATCACAAGGAGTGATTTCAAAGTTTAACAAAAAAGCAACTGAAAGTAGTGTTACTATGGCTGCAGTGATTAAGGTTAGAAGTGCACAAGGTGCCTGAATTGAATTGGTACAGAATGATGCTCAATTATTTTAAATCCTTGTGACAGAATTGGCTAATGAGGCAATAGAGGGAATATTTCTGACATTAACATGCCTTCTCTTCTATCCCAGCCCTGAAAGGGGATTGGTGATTATCAGAGAGAGAGTAGAAGCAGATCGAAGAGCGCACTAAAAGCAGGGAGCCTAGTGTTCAAACTTAATCTTTCTCAGGAGTCTGTTTTGGAACTTGAAGTGGCTGATATATTCCTCTATCTGTGGAACTAGTACAACATGTTATGATGTGTCATCACTTTCCTTATGTGAAGAAATTACAAGAAATCCCTAACTTTCAAGTACAGGAACCTGAAGACACACAATCAACATTTTAACAAGTTTTCTCCCCCTTTCTCATCAGATTTCTGAATGGAACATGAACACTACTTCACTATTTTGTTCTTTTTTTGCACTATTTATTTATTTTGTAATTCTTATTGTGGCCTACGGTATTTTTTTTTTGCATTGTACAATAGTGCTGTCACAAAACCACAAATTTCATAACATATAGTTGGTGATAATAAAACTGATTTGGATTTTGAAGAACCAGGACACAATAAAAACCGAAAATGCTGGGAATACTCAGCAAGCTAAGCAGCATCTATGGAGAGAGAAGCAGAATTAAATTGTTTCCATTCATGAGTAAGGGTAAGATGAGGGAACGCACGCCAGTTCTCGTAGAGGGATCAGAAGAGGAAAGAGTGAGCACTTCCTAGTTCCTGAGTGTGAACATTTCTGAGGATCTATCCTAAGCAAACATATTGATGCAGCACTAACCTCCCTACCATCCAGGACATCTTCAAGGAGTGATGCCTCAAAAAGGCAGAGTCCATCATTGAGGACCTCCATCACCCAAGACGTGCCCTCTTCTCATTGCTACCATCAGGGAGGAGGTACAGGAGCCTGAAAACACACACTCAGTGATTCAGAAACAGCTTCTTCCCCTCTGCCATCAGATTTCTAAATGGACATTGAACCCAAGAACACGACCTCACTATTTTCGCATTACTGAATTTAATTATTTTTTATATATTCACAGTTGGTTATTATTATATATTGTATTGTACTACTGCCGCAAAAACAACGAATTTCAAGACAAATGCCAGTAGTATTAAACCTAATTCTGATTCTGACCTTTCGTCAGAAATGGGACCAGGGAACAAGTAGAAGTTAAACCCAGACATACAAGAGTTTTCATTTTGTCTGTTTTGTTCCTTTCTCGGTCCTGATCTATACTGATTCTCCAATGGACCACTTCCCATCCACCTCCCCACCCAGCACCCAAGCAGACTTTCTCTTTCTCCCCTCTCCATATGCTTTATCTGCCCATTATCCCAGACTCGTCACATGTGTCCCTTCCCGTTACTGTTGCTATCTGCCCACCATCCCTCCCTTATGTAGTTCCTCTCTTCACCTTCCTTCCTTATCAGTTTCTGTAATCTGCAGCATTTAGTTATCTCTAGGTATCACCTCCCGGAGGCAGGGGTTCCTATTTCCACCCCTCCCCTCCCCCATCTCATTCAATCTGCCGAACAGCCCCTTCCTCAACTAGATTCACTTATTGCTTGGCAGACCATAAGACATAGGAGCAGAATTAGGCCACTCAGCCCATCGAATCTGCTTCGCCATTCCATGATGGGAGATCTTTGATCCCACTCAACTCTTACCATATCCTTTGATGCCCTGACCAGTCAGGAAATTATCAACTTCCACTTTAAATATACCCACGGACTTGGCCTCCACTGCAGACTGTGGCAGAGTGTTCGACAGATTCACCACCCTCAGGCTAAAAAAAAAATGTTTTGTCTCTCTTGTCCTCTCTACATTGGCTATCTCCTTGACACTTCCAATTCAGGTGAAGAGTCTCAACCCAAATCGTCAACAGTCCATTTCCCTCTACCAGTGTTACCTGACCTGACCAAAGTCAAAGTCAAAAATCAAAGCTGCTGAGTTCATCCAGCAGGTCATCTTTTTCTTTTGCTAGAAATTGACTAGATTTTCCATCGTAGAGGGACAGAGAGAATGTCTGAAATAAGGTGTCTGATGATGGTGAGAATAACTGAATGTGTTGGCAGTACTGGACTATAAAAGGCTGAAGAAGAATTTTTGATCACAGATGTGAACGTTTGGATGTAAGCAAAAAGAGGAGAGAAAAATGGATTTAGAAATAAGTCTGGAACTGCATGATAGGAAACAATATGGATGCATAATCTGGCTCCATGGCTGAGGACTCACTTTCAAGGACTCCGTGGTTTATGTTCTGTGTGTTATTTGTTTAGTTTTTTTATCGTTTACATGATCTTTGTTTTGCACATTGGATATTTGACAATCTTTATTGTGTAGGTTTATTTTCATGGATTCTATTGTGTTTCTTGGTTTTGTGGGTGCCTGAAAGAAAATGAATCTCAAGGTTGTATATGATACACATACTTTGATAATGAATGAACTTTGAAGCAAACAAGGAGGCTGGAAATCTAAACCAAAAGCATATATTGTTGGAAATGTTCTGCAAGTCAGACATCATCTATGGGGGAGAAAAAAAAATCAGAAGTGATATTTCATATTGATGAACCTGGGGCAACACAGTAACATAGTGGTTAGCACAACACTTTACAGTACAGGCGACTCTGGTTCAATCCCACTGCTGCCTGTAAGGAGTTCTCCCCACAACCGTGCAGGTTTCCTCTGGGTGCTCCAGTTTCCTCCCACAGTCCAAAGGTGTACCAGTTGGTAGATTCACAGGTCATTGTAAATTGTCCCATGATTAAACTCAGATTAAATCAGGGGATTGCTGGCCAGTTTGACTTAAAGGGCCAGAAGAGCCTATTCTGTGCTGTATCTCAATAAACTTTAAAAAATAAACAACATTATTAGAATGCCAGTGACCTGGGTTTGATTCCACTACTCTCTGTAAGAGGTTTGTATGTTCTCCCTGTGACCATGTGAATTTCTCCAGGGTGCTCTGATTTCCTCCCATCTTCCAAAGATGTACATGATAGTAGGATTAATAGTCACATGGATGTAATGGCTTGTTGGGCAGGAAGGGCCTGTTACTGTCCTGTATTTCTAAGAATACTAATATTTTTTATCAACACTGAACAGTTCTAATGCAACTGGAAAGGTTTGTTAACTGAAGTTCTTGAATTCACTGTTAGGCCTCAAAGGCATGTTCTAACATTTACTACCATCCATTGACCTGATAGTGCCTTTATTGGAACAGTGCAAGAGGCCAAAGCCAGTAAGGGTTTGAAAGTGGAAGAATTAAAGTGACAGGCAACTAGAAGCTCAGGGTTACCCTTGTGGCATGAGCAGAGGTATTCTGCAGAACATTTTCCCAATTTGAGTTTTGTTCCTTCAATGTAGAGTAATGGTCAAAGTGAATTTAGTATCAAAATACATATACTGTATGTAACCATATACAACCCTGAGATTCATTTTCTTGCAGGCAGTAGAACAAAGAAATACAATAGAGTCAATGAAAAACTAGCTGCAAGCAAATAGTTACAAACAACCAATATGCAAACAAAGACAAACTGTGCAAATTAAAAACAATAACAAATAAATAAGAAAATAAATAAATTATACTGAGTTGTAGAGTCCTTAAAAGTGAGTCCATCGGGTGTGGAATCAGTTCAGTGTTGAGGTGAGTGAAGTTATCTGTGCTGGTTCAGGAGCCTGATGGCTGAAGATTTGTATAGTACTGTAAATGTTCCTGAACCTGGTGGCGTGGGACCCTAATGCTCATGTACCTCATGTCTGATGGTAGTGGTGAGATTATATTGTATCTTCAAATGCTTTTCAGTAAACTGGAATGGGTACAGGTGAATCAGTAGTTCATCTGCAAAGTACAAGCAGTGATTCACTTGCTTCTTTTCCACTTTGAGTCCGTGGATGGCTGGAAGGGAAGAGGTAAAAGGGCAGGTATTACATCTCCTGTGGTTTCACAGCAAGGTGCTGTAAGAAGAGTATCGTTTGGTGGAGGTGGAAAAGTGACCCAGAACATCGAGAGGGGACAGTCCTTTCATAATGATGAAAGGAAAAGGTGCATTCTTCTGACGATGGTGCATGTTCAGAGGATGAGCGACTGATGGTGGAAGGTGAGGAAAACACACCTTATTCGAGCTAACAGAGTATGCAGTGAGTAGTAGTAGTACTCAAATCAAGTATGATGTTCTCTGAAGGGGTTCTCAGGCCAATCTGGGGTGTTAGGGTAGATTCCCTGCATGGAGAACACCTGTGCGTGACTTTGTTTAGTGTGGAGAGGCTGATGCATGGGCAGCCACCACAAGATCCTTGACAGATCAGGGTCAGATCTAGTGGCATGGTGTGCAAGGTGAATGGGGACCCTTCGCTGCTGTTGTAATGTATCATCAGCCTCCACCAGCTCCACCACTGAGATCTTGGTTGGATCGATCTTTGTTTGGAGCCTCCCTCTTGACCTTACTGCAATGGGTGACCCTACCAGGAGCTAAGCACCAGATGGCTAAATTCCAGACGGCTTCACTCGCAGGATCTCAGGAGCTCACAAGCCTCTCCACCATGACCAGGTGACGATCCCTGGATGGGATACAGTGAGAGCAGAGGAATGCGAATTGGAACACACATTTTTAAAGTTCTGGCAATTCATGATGGAGGAGGGAGCTCAGCTGAGGGGAAAGGGGCATCTCAAAAGCATGCCTTTCTGGACAGTATTGCCACTACTTAAACCTCTGTTTAGCACTCAGCTTTTAATCAAGTGAATGAACGAGCAAAAGACAACTCCTAACATGCAGTGTATGTGAATAGAAGTACCACTTATTCCTGTGAAGCCTCTTGGGATGTTTTACAGTGTTAACGCTGCAGAATCTCTGCAAGTTATTGTTACTGCTATTGCTCACATACCAGCGATCTCTTCAGGAGATTGAGAACATATCACCATTAACTCCTGGGGGAGGTGAAGTGAAAAATTGGGTGTATTTTGTTTTCTCAGCTGATTCCATTTGCTCAAATAATTGTAAAGCAGAAACAATAACTGAGCAACACACATAAAAGAGCAAGCTAGGGCTTTTCTCTTTGGAGCAAAGGAGGATGAGAAGCAACTTGATAGAGGTGTACAAGATGATAGGCTTAGATTGAGTGGATAACCAGAGACGTTTCCCTAGCATGGAAATGACTAGTACCAGGGGACATAAGTTTAAGGTGATTGGAGGAAAGTGTAGAGGTTTTTTACACAGAGATTGGTGTGTACATGGAACGCCCTTGGCAGGGTTAGTGGAAGAGACAGATAGAACTTTATTGTCATTGCTCAAGACAAGGAGATTGCAGTGCTGTCAGTCCATGCAAAGCAGTTATTTACAATGCATGTGGTATGACTTAATTGTTTTAAAAATCCCATATTTACATGCAACAAGTGACTTGCATAGTCCATGACACTCAAAGACCACTGATAAGCCGGGGTATAGCATTATTCAGCTGCACAATAGGGAAGAATCTGTTTTTCAATCTTATTGTCTTGGCTAAGATGTTTCTGTATTTCCTACCAAATGGCAGGAGATTGAACAGACACCGTCCAGGATGGGTTGGGTCCTTAATAACGTTACGAGTGCATTGTAGGCATCGAGAATTATAGATCATCTCCAGGTCAGGTAGTCGAGTCACAAAGATGTGCTGAGCTGACCTGGTCACCCACTGGAGTGCTATGTGACCTGTCTTGCTACAGCTAGAGTACCGCACTGTCATTCCGTATGTCAGTATGCTCCCTATCACACAACAATAAAGTTCACCAATAATCTTTGGGACAGATTTGCTCTCCTTAAGCACCTCAGGTAGTATAGCTGCTGTTGTACCTTCACTACTATCAAGGTAGATATAGATATTCCTCAGATATATAGCAGAAATATAGAACTACTGGGGTCAATATATTAAAGAGGTGAAGCAGATACTATCAGCTGAATGGCTTCCTTCTGACTCAATGAACATGAAAACTCCCATCTGATGCAGAACCTATCAAATCATAGAGTACTACAGCCGGAAAAAGACCATTCAGCCTGATACACCAATCCTAACCAGGATGCCCATCTCAGCTTTCCTGCTGTCCTGCATCTGGCCCATTCCTTTCCTATCCATGTAACTATCCACCTGCTTTCAACACTGTGGTTGTACCTGCATCTACCACCTGCTCTAACAGCTTGCTCTATTAACCACCACACTTTGTGTAAAAACAGGTCTCGTCTCTATATTTCTCCTCTCACCTTAAACCTAGGCCCTCACTTACCCTTGGGATTAGACAATAACCATCCACCCTATCTTTACACTCTTAATTTTGTAAACCTCTGTAAGGTCAACCCTTGATGCCCTGCGCTCCTGTGAAAATAATCCCACCCTATCCAATCTCTCCAAAAAGCTGAAGCCCTGAATTCCAGGCAATATTCGAGTGAATCTCCTGTGCAAGCAAGCTACATACCTTCTTAACTGCACTGTCCACCGGTGTTGCCATTCTCAGTAAGCAATGGACTTGATTCCAAGGTTCCTTTGTACGTCTAAGCTCACTACCTTTCACTGTATATGTCCATCTTGGATTAGACAGCGCAAAAGACATTACCTCAAAACTGTCTAGTTTAAATTACACCCAACAGTGTTCAGCACAACTTTCCAGCTGATCTATTTCCCTCTGGGTCCTTAAGCAACCATCCTTGCAATCTACAACTCCACCAGTCTTCATGTTGTCAATAAACTTGCTCATCGGACCAAAGGCATTCTGATCCAAGTATCCGGGAGATAGATAGCTATATATGTATGAGTTTAAAGAAAATCACAGTAGTCATTAGAAGCAGCCAAAATTATTGTATTATAGCTTAATTATTAGAATCAAAATCAGATTTATTATCACTGAAATATGTTGTAAATTTGTTCTTTTGTGGCTGCAGTAATAGGTAATACATAAAAAAACTATAAGTTACAATATGAAATATATAAAAAACTAAATAAGTAGTTCAAAAAGAGGGCAAAATAGTGAGGTAGTGCTCATGGACCATTCAAAAATCTGATGGTGAAGGGGAAGGAGCCATTCCTAAAATGTTCGTTGTGTGTTTCTCAGGCTCCAGTGCTTCTTCCCTGATGGTAGTAATGAGAAAAGGGCATGTCCTAGATGGTAATGATCCTTAATGATGGATGCTACCTTCTTGAGGTTCTGCATTTTGAAGATGTCCTCAAAGGTGGGGAGGTTGGTGCCCATGATGGAGAGGGCTGAGTCTACAACCCTTTGCAGAATTTTTGGATCCTCGGTATTGGAGCCTCCACACCAGGCATTGATGCAACTAGTCAGAACGCTTTCAATGGTACATCTGTAGAAATGATCTAGAATCTTCGGTGACATACCAAATCTCTTCAAACTCCGAATGGAGTATTAACCACTGGTGTGCCTTCTTTGGGATTGCCTCAATATGTTGGGCCAAAGATAGATTCTCTGAGATGTTGACACCCAGGAAGCTGCTCACCATTTCCATTATTGCTGTCCCCTCGATGAGGATTCGTGCATTTTCCTGACTCCCTCTTCCTGAAGTCCACAATCAATTCTGCAGATGCTGGAAACCCAGGGTAATGCACACCAAATGCTGGAGGGAGTCAGCAAGCCAGGCAGCATCTATGGAAAGGAATAAAGAGCCAATGTTTTGGGCAAAAAGCTGAAGTTTTGGGCCATGATCCTTCATCAGGAATGGAAAGGAAGAGGGAAGAAGCCAAAATAGGAAGGTGGGGGTGAGAGGGAAGGAGTGTAAGCTAGAAGAAGATAGGTGTAGACAGGAGGATGGTCAATGGGGGATGAAGTAAGAAGCTGGGAAGTTATAGATGGAAAAGGTAAAGGACTGGAGAAGTAGGAATTTGATATGATACAAGAGTGGACCATGGGAGAAAGGGAAGGAGGAGCACCAGGAGGAGATCATAGACAAGTGAGGAGAAGAGAAGAGGTAAAGGGAGGGCAGATTGGGGAATTGAAGACAAATGAAGTGACAAAGGGAAAATTAAAACAATCAAGTGTGTATGATTCCAATTAAATTGGACATGAAAAACATGCATTTATTTATCTATTGCGATTCAGTGTCGAATAGACCCTTCCAGCCCTCTGAACCGTGCCGCCCAGCAATCCCCAATTTTAGCCTAACCTAATCATTATACAATTCATAATGACTAACCTACAAACCAGTTGGTCTTTGGATTGTGGGAGGAAATTGGATCATCCAGAGCAAACCCACGCATTCCATGGGACGGAAGTAAATACTCCTTACAGAGGTCGTTGGAATTGTACACTAAACTCTGATGCCCCGAGCTGTACTAACGTCATGTTAACTGCTACCCTATCATAGCACGCACAGTACATCTGTCCTAATACAGCCATGGTCACGCTAACTGCTACCCTACCATGGCTGCCTCAGGATGGATATATTAGAAAAAATACATCAGTCTTGAGGCAGCACTATGACCTGAGAAGTTAGCAGTTCCTCTCCCCCCACAGATTCTGCTAATCCTGCTGAGTTCCTCCAGCAGAATGTTTGTTGCTGCAGATTCCAGTGTCTGCAGTCTCTTGTGCCTGAATACATCTTGATATGGATTTCTTTTAAACTTTGTCTGTTCCCATGAATTACGGCCATACAAAGAAGAGTTCATTTTATGAATTTTTCAAGTGGACAGAACAGATGAGTGCAGACACGACAGAGTGAGAGACCAATACCTACCTTCTGGTGATTGCTAGCAGCCAATGACAACAGAAGCTCGGCAATAAATACATGAAGCAGGAGAATTTTTCTTTGTAAAATATGATGTCCAATGACTGGTGTAAACAGTAACAACATTGGTAAAGCTTGTCAGATGATATTGGCCAGTGTTCAGGGGATAATTGCGTGGCATTCTGCACAGGTACGTTCCAATGAGACAGGGAGAGGATGGTAGGGTACAGGAACTGTGTTGTACAAAGGCAGTTAAAAATCTAGTCGAGAAGAAAAGAAAGGTTCAAAAAACTAGGTAATGATAGAGATCTAGAAAATTATAAGGCTAGCAGGAAGGAACTTAAAAATGAAATTAGGAGAGCCAGAAGGGGCCATGAGAAGGCCTTGGTGAGCAGGATTAAGGAAAACCCCAAGGAATTCTACAAGTATGTGAAGAGCAAGAGGATAAGACGTGAGAGAATAGGATCAATGAAGTGTGACAGTGGAAAAGTGTGTATGGAACCGGAGGAGATAGCGGAGGTACTAGATGAATACTTTGCTTCAGTATTCACTACAGAAAAGGACCTTAGCGATTATAGGGATGACTTACAGCAGATTGAAAAGCTTGAGCATATAGACATTAAGAAAGAGGATGTGCTGGAGCTTTTGGAAAGCATCAAGTTGGATAAGTCACTGGGACCGGACGAAATTTACCCCAGGCTACTGTGGGAAGCGAGGGAGGAGATTGCTGAGCCTCTGGCAATGATCTTTGCATCATCAATGGGGACAGGAGAGGCTCTAGAGGAATGGAGGGTTGCATATGTTCTTCCCTTATTCAAGAAAGGGAGTAGAGATAGCCCAGGAAGTTATAGAACAGTGAGTCTTACTTCAGTAGTTGGTAAGTTGAAGGAGAAGATCCTGAGAGGCAGGATTTATGAACATTTGGAGAGACATAATATGATTAGGAGTAGTCAATATGGCTTTGTCAAAGGCAGGTCATGCCTTACGAGCCTGATTGAATTTTTTGAGGATGTGACTAAACACATTGATGAAGGTAGAGCAGTAGATGTAGAGTATATGGATTTCAGCAAGGCATTTGATAAGGTACCCCATGCAAGGCTTATTGAGAAAGTAAGGAGGCATGGGATCCAAGGGGACCTTGCTTTGTGGATGCAGAATTGGTTTGCACATACAATTCAAAGAGTGCTTGTAGACAGGTCATACTCTGCATGGAGGTCAGTGACCAGTGGTGTGCCTCGGGGATCTGTTCTGGGACCCTTTCCCTTCGTGATTTTTATAAATGATCTGGATGAGGAAGTGGAGGGATGGGTTAGTAAATTTGCTGATGACACAAAGGTTGGGGGTGTTGTGGATAGTGTGGAGGGCAGTCAGAGGTTACAGCAGGACATTGATAGGATACAAAACTGGGCTGAGAAGTGGCAGATGGAGTTTAGCCCAGATAAGTGTGAGGTGGTTAATTTTGGTAGGTCAAATATGATGGCAGAATATAGTATTAATGGTAAGACTCTTGGCAGTGCGGAGGATCAGAGGGACCTTGGGGTTCGAGTCCATAGGACACTCAAAGTTGCCGCGCAGGTTGACTGTGTGGTTAAGAAGGCATACAGTGTATTGGCCTTCATCAACCGTAGGATGTGGAAACTATAGAAAAGGTGCAGAGGAGATTTACAAGGATGTTGCCTGGATTGGCAAGCATGCCTTATGAGAAAAAGTTGAGTGAACTTGGCCTTTTCTCCTTGGAGTGACGGAGGATAAGAGGTGACCTGATGGAGGTGTATAAGATGATGAGAGGCATTGATCGTGTGGATAGTCAGAGGATTTTTCCCAGGGCTGAAATGGCTAACACAAGAGAACACAGGTTTAAAGTCGCAAACACGAGGAATTCTGCAGATGCTGGAAATTCAAGCAACACAGATCAAAGTTGCTGGTGAACGTAGCAGGCCAGGCAGCATCTCTAGGAAGAAGTACAGTCGACGTTTCAGGCCGAGACCCTTCGTCAGGTTTAAGATGCTTGGAAGTAGGTACAGAGGAGATGTCAGGGGTAAGTTTTTTACACAGTGCGTGGAATGGGCTGCCGGCGACGGTGGTAGAGGTCGATACAATTGGGTCTTTTAAGAGCCTCCTGGATAGATATATGGAGCTTAGAAAAATAGAGGGCTATGGGTAATCCTAGGTAATTTGTAAAGTAAATACAAGTTTGGCACAGCATTGTGGGCTGAAGGGCCTGTATTGTGCTGTAGGTTTTCTATGTTTCCATGATATTAATATCATGATGATTAAAGTACTGAATTAGTATCCAAAGACGAGAAGCCAGAGGATTGAGTTCAAAGTAGGTTAATTGGTCACATGGGTGTAATCGGGTGATGCAGACTCATTGGGCTGGAAGGGCCTGTAACTGTGCTGAATCGCTCAAAAAATCTCATCATGGCAGCTGGAGAATAAACAATAAGAATCTTGAACAATACCACTCATAATTTTATATACCTCTATCAAATCTCCCCTTGTTCTCCTACACTATTGTGAATAAAATTGCAACCTAGTCCCTATAACTCATGGCCTCAAGTCCCAGAAACATCCTTGTAAGTTTTCTCTGCACTCCTTCAATCTTATTGATGTCTTTCTTGTAGGTGGGTGACCAGAACTGCACACAGTATTCCAAAGTAGGCTTCATCAATGTCTTAAACAACTTCAATATAAACATCTCAACACCTGTACTCAGTACTTTGATTTATGAAATCCAATGAGCCATAAGCATTTTTTACCACCTTATCTACCCTGTGATGCTATTTTCAAGGAATTATGGATCTATACTCCAAGTTCCCTCTGGTCTACCACATTCTTCAATGCCCTATTCTTCACTGTCCCATCTCCAGCCATCTCGACTCTGTCTTGCCGCTGGATCCAGATGGGAATTGGGAAGAGAGAGTGAGGCTGACACTGCGCAACTCTCCCTCACTTAAATCCAAATCAAGCACTAGTCTCGACACCATCAAATGGTGTCGAGGTCCTCATCAACGTTGACAATGGACAAACACTCTTCACTGTGTAAGTCCTACCCTGGTTTGGCCTCTCAAAATGCAACACTTCCCAATTATCTGCATTGAATTCCATCTGCCATTTTTCAGCCCATTTTTCCGGCCTTGATTTGACTTTTGTGACATTGCTCTATGTTAACCGTGATACAACTCTGACATATCTTGAACCTGCTGGGAAGCATATCAGACTCTCCGCCATACCCAGCACAGGAAAGAGAAGCTCATTAGTACGATGTAAAAAGAGCAATTAACAGAGGTGAGAGGCCATGCATTGGCACCCCATGAGGTAGTGGCTGGCTGCTGGGATTTACCTGTACTTTTACCAGGGTGCCAGTGATGCAGCTCAGTCTCTCATTCAAATACTGTTTATATTTTGTTGCACTGCAGGGTTCTGTAGAAACAAACATTATTATTTATTTATACTGCAGCCGCTATATCTTGCTTCCAAACAGTTTCATTCTCCTTTGTGAAGATTCATTTATCCTTTACCTCCGCTGCTGAAACCGACTGTATCGAGGGTCTGTCAGCGGTCACTTAAATACGAAGTTGTTTTTAAAATTATTTGCTCATGTTTCAAGATCAGAGCCATCGTTTTTTGTCTAGTGGCCCATTATCTGAGAGGCTTGCCACATTGGGGATCTGGAGTCATATATAGACCCGGCTGAATAGGGAGGGAGGATCATCTCCCACGGCAATGAATCAGATGGGATTTGATGACAATCCAGGCATTTAGTGGCCATCATTAGCTCATAAGTCATTGGAGCAGAATTAGGCCATTCAGCCCATCGAGTCTGCTCCACTATTCTATCATGACTGATATACTATCCCTCTCAAACCTATTCTTCTGCCTTCTCCCCATTTCTCATGACTGGGGGTTTTTAATGCCAGATTATTAAATGCTGTCATTAGCATTAGAACAGGTTTACTATTACTGACTTAATACGTTGTGAAATTTGTTTTGCAGCAGCAGTACCATGTGAAGACATAACATTTGCAATAAATTACAAATTAAATAAATACTTTATACTTTATACTTTATTGTCGACACTTCACCGACAGGTGTTCCAGGTCCGGGCTGCAGGAGCTTGTCAGTGCCACTGTGTCTGAGCAGCACCCAAATCGTGCAAAGAAAATGAATAACACAGTATTGTTCATGGGTTCATGGACTTTTCAGAAATCTAAAAGCAGAGGAGAAAGAAGCTGTTTCTGAATCGCTGAGTGTGGATGCTCAGGTTAACATATGGTGGGATTTGAACTCAAGTCTCTGGATTGTCATTCCAGTCCCCTGGATTCCTGGTACAGCAATTTAATCACAATTCCTCCAACATGTTCATTTGTAATCCTAGAGTCATATGTAAATGAATTAAGAAATACAAACTCACTTTCAAGCACTGTTTACGCCTCATGCACTCAATGTTACTTTAATTTTCACAATTTGCCTTTTGCACATTGGTTGTTGGTCTCTGTCATTTTATGTCTATTATATTTCATTTTTTCTATAAATGCCTGCAAGAAAATTAATCTGAAGATAACATCTACGTACTTTGATAATAAATTTACTCTGATCTTTAAATAGGCCTTTTAGCTCACATTGGAATCAGAATCAGGTTTTATATCACCGACATAGGTTGTGAAATTTATTGTCTTTGTGGCTGCAGTACAATGCAATATAATAATGGAAAAATTGTGAATTACAATGAGTATATATATTAAATAGTTAGATTAAATAAGTAGTGCAAAAATAGAAATTAAAAAAGTAGTCAGGTAGTGTTCATGGTTTCAATGTCCGTTCAGTTATTGGATGATGGAGGGGAAGAAGCTGTTTGAGAGTCATTGAGTGTGTGTCTTCATGCTTTTGTACCTCCTTCCTGTTGGTGGCAATGAGATCAATGCATGACCTGGGTGATGCGAGTCTTTTATAATGAATGCCATCTTTTTGAGGCACTGCTCCTCGATGTTCTGGATACCATGGAGGTTAGTGCCCATGATGGAACTGACTGAGTTTACAACTCTCTGCAGCTTATTTCAGTCTGTTGCAGGAGTACCCCACCAGGCCAGAGGGTGATGCAACCAGTTTGAATGCTCTCCATTGTACAGCTGTACAAGATTTGTGAGTGTCTTTGGTGACTCAAACTCCTAATGAAATATAACCTAATGAAAGTAATTATCTCTGAGACAGTTAGCCCAAGGTTTATCCAGACATTTGCTAATACCATTCAGCATAATCAGGTTTATCATCAATGACATATGTCATGTTATTTGTGGTTTTCTAGTAGCAGGTATATTGCAAAACTTGAAAAATAACTATAAGTTTAATAAAAAAACTAGATAGAGCAAAACAGGAAGAGTGAAGTAGTGTTCGTAGGTTAATAAGTATTCAGTGGTCTATTCTCAGATGACCCCGCTGCATTAAAGGGGCTGAACAGAAAGGCAGATTGTTGGGATTGCTTCAGCTTTATAGCAGTCACAGGGAATCAGTGAGGACGAGCATTCTTCAGAGTCAGGCAAGAAAATGGGCCAATGCCATACTTTAATTAAAGTGTGTCTCTGGCCCACTTTCTTGCCTGAGTCTGACGATTGTTAGTCCACACTGATAATTCTCAATCGTGCACTTCACACACTTTTTGAAATTGTACTGCAACTTTGTAATGGCTGAAACAAAATGGCTCAGAGCAGCCTCTCCCACACAAGCTCTGATTCATGTCTAGTAACACACACACACAATGCTGGAGAAACACAGCAGGCCAGGCAGCATCTGTGGAGAGGAATAAATAGTCAATGTTTTGGGCTGAGCCTCTTCATCAGCACCGGAAAGGAAGTGGCCAGAAGCCAGAACAAAAGCTGGCAGGTGAAAGGTGGGACAAGGTGAGGGGATAAGTGGATGGGTGGGGAAGGGTGGATGAAGTATGAAACTGGTAGGGGATAGGTGGATGAAGTAAAGGCTGAATAAGAAGGAATCTCAGCCCAAAACATCAACGGTTTATTCCTCTACATGGATACTGTCTGACCCGCTGAGGTCCTCCTGCATTTTGTGTGATTTGCTCTGGATTTCCAGCACCAGCAGAATCTCTTGTGCCCTGATCCATCTTTGATTGTATTGGCAAGTGCTGTAATTGCAGCACTATAACTTCAACCACATCATCTCGAGAGGCAGTTAACAGTTCATGGTGCCCCATGGTAGGGCCTGAAATAATCAATATCACATTAACTGCTTATTTTAAAACACAAACTGTTTTGTTCTCCATGGAACTCTAGTCAATTGACTAGTACCACGTACTGCATTCTCCATTACTAGAATAATAAAAATGGCAAGGCAATGCCTCTGGTCACAGGATGTTCAAATTAATACCTTGTACTTTATTGTCGCCAAACAATTGGTACTAGAATGTACAATCATCAGAGTGATATTTGATTCTGCACTTCACACTCCCTGGATTACAAATATTAAATATTATAAATATTAAAAATAGTTAAAATTATTAAATATTAAAAATTTAAATTATAAATCATAAATAAGAATAGAAAAATGGAAAGTAAGGTAGTGCAAAAAAACCCAGAGGCAGATCTGGATATTTGGAGGGCACAGCCCAGATCCGGGTCAGGATCCGTTCAGCAGTCTTATCACAGTTGGAAAGAAGCTGTTCCCAAATCTGGCCATACGAGTCTTCAAGCTCCTGAGCCTTCTCCCGGAGGGAAGAGGGACGAAAAGTGTGTTGGCTGGGTGGGTCGTGTCCTTGATTATCCTGGTAGCACTGCTCCGACAGCGTGCGGTGTAAAGTCAGTCCACGGACGGAAGATTGGTTTGTGTGATGTGCTGCGCCATGTTCACGATCTTCTGCAGCTTCTTCCGGTCTTGGACAGGACAACTTCCATACCAGGTTGTGATGCACCCTAGAAGAATGCTTTCTACGGTGCATCTATAAAAATTAGTGAGGGTTTTAGGGGACACGGCAAATTTCCTTAGTTTTCACTCTTAGGAGCATGGTTTATGTATTTGTAAAGTACTTATCACCCATCTAAGAAGTATATCAGTGGCTAGGTACACCTTTACACCTGCTGATTAATGCAAATATCTAATTGGCCAATCATGTGGCAGCAACTCAATGCATAAAAGCTTTCAGACATGGTGAAGAAGTTCATTTGTTGTTCAGACCAAACATCAAGAGTATGTAAGAAATGTGATCTAAGTGATTTTGACCGTGGAATGATTGTTGGTGCTTGATGGGGTGGTTTGCATATCTCCCGAAACTGCTGATCTCCTGGGATTTTCATGCCCAACCATCTCTAGAGTTTACAGAGAATAGTGCAAAAAACAAAAGCATCCAGTGAGTTGCTGTTCTGTAGGTGTAAACACCTTGTTAATGGGAGAGGTCTGAGGAGAATGGATAGAGTGGTTCAAGCTGGCAGGAAGACATTAGTAACTCAAATAACCACACGTTATGACAGTGGTGTACTGAAGAACATCTCTAAATGCACAACACATAGAACGCTGAAGAGGATTGGCTGCAGTTGCAGAAGGCCACCAACATACGCTCAGTGTCCACTTTATTAGGTACAGGATATGTCTAATAAAGTGGCCAGTGAATGTATTTCAACCAATAATTTCATTTTTATGCTACAACTATCTCAGGGAGATGGGCCTTACAGCTGTTTTGAAGATGGCTTATGGGATGGGAGGGTCCCGGGAGGAACGTTACTTTCCTTGAAAGTGAGCCCCCTCACATTCAGGTTCATGTACAGCTCTTTATTCTACATCAGCATTAACAAAAGTAGTGTCACCACTCTCTGCACCACAATGTAAGATTATGCAAGGTATGGCCCCAATCTTCCCATTCATGCCTTGGGGCCAGCAGCAACATGGGGTGGAGACTGTCAGCTCCACTGCCTGTGTGACACCATGAGGAGATTCCGCTCCGCCTCGATCTCCCCCACCATCTTCCCTCAACTCGGATGCAGTCTTCCCATTCCTGAAGTGCAGCTGGGAGATTTAACTTAACTGTCCTGAGACCATTCACAGTGGGCAGTGCATGAGTGACGTGTCATCCATAGGCATCCATAAGCTACTCACTTCCTCCAGCATTACATGTGTGTTGCTCAGCAAATACACTTCAATCTATCTATCTAAATATCTAATAGACAGTATTGTAGTATTATAGTTCATATTTATCTTTCTAAATAGCTGAACATTGTGGGCATTGGAATGTGTGGCGACTGGGCCAGCTGGTGGTGCAACGACATCAGTGCCGCACCCGGGAGCGGAGGTTCCCTGGTTCGAAACTAGTTGCATCCGCCCCTGAGTACGCTTTCCATCCGTGCTGGGTTGAGTGGCGAGATCGCAACTCGACCTCATAAAACAAAGGGAAAATACTGTGAAAATGTCTGTGTGAAGAGTGGTGTGTCACACAGTCTCTCTCTCGCTCCACGCCTTGAAAAAAAGCTATGAAAAATCCATCGTCACAGACGCACGCACGGACACACAGATGTGCGCGCGCGCGCACACACACACACACACACACACTCGCAGGCACGCAGACACACACCAAAAAAAAGGAATGTGTGGCGACACTTGCAGGCTGCCCCCAGAAGATCCTTGGGTTGTGTTGGTTGTTAATGCAAATGCTGCACTTCGTTGTATGTTTTGTTGTGTATGTGATAAATAAATCTGAATCTGAAATAGGCACCACAATAGAAGGTCCATAAAGCAAGGAGGCCCTAGTTTTACCAATTTCTTTGTGCCACTGAATTTGAGGCAGAGCATCTTTAGTACAACAAATTGGGGGAATTAAAAGTCCTATTTCTAAGTGGTTGTTTCTCTCCAGTCAAGTGATTGACTAGAACCCAAATTCCTGCTGTACTTTTCACATTTCCTGAGAGTTGAGATGATGGCAAGAACCTCTGCAGTGATGGATGAGGTATACTCGTCTTAAAAAGGTTATTGCTTGCATTAAAATAGTTCATGCTAGCACATAAATTGGTGAGCTAAAATTAGCATGAGGAAAGGCAAAGAGACGGTGCTTAGTAGAGGACTCCCTCTACTCCAATGTCTTATTGCCTCACAAGGAGAAGGCACACTGATATTGGCCTATTTTCCTCTGAAATCTAGGTTGGTGCAACTTTCAACATCTGTGGCCCTGCTGAATCTTGGGATGGTGTGCTGGTTTTGAACACAGACTCTGTTACGGTTGCCCTCACCTCAGAAAAATGTGTGAGTTTAAAGAAGAAACTGAAAGACGAAAAAAGTAAAATGGCACATCCAAATATCTGAACTAAAATCAGAAAAACCTAGAAACCCTGATCATCTGTAAAGAGAGAAACAGAGTTAACATTTTAAGTTGCAGAACGTCATCGAAACAAGTTGGTAAAATGAGGGTGATCTAACAGCAAAACACACAGAATGCTGAAGAGATGTAACAGGTCAGGCAGCATCTATGGAGAAGAATAAACAGTTGACATTTTGGGCTGAGACCCTTCATCAAGACTGAAAATTAAGAAGAGAAAGACAGAATAAGAAGGTGGGGAGAGGGGAAGGGGTACAAGCTTGGCAGGTGATAGGTGAAACGGGGTGAGGGGGAAGGTGGGTGTGTGTGGAGAGCATTCTGTCAGGTTGCATCACCGTCTGGCATGGGGGCAGCTACTGCTCAGGACTGAAAGAAGCTGCAGAGGGTCGTAAATTTAGTCGGCTCCATCTTGCGTACTAGCCTACAAAGAACCCAGGACATCCTCAAGGAGCGGTGTCTCAGAAAGGCAGCGTCCATTATTAAGGACCTCCAGCACTCAGGGCATGCCCTTTTCTCACTGTTATCATCAGGTAGGAGGTACAGAAGCCTAAAGGCACACATTCAGCGATTCAGGAACAGCTTCTTTCCCTCTGCCATCCATTTCCTAAATGGACATTGAACCCGTGAACACTACCTCACTTTTTTAATATACAATTATTTCTGGTTTTTGCACGGTTTTAATCTATTCAATATACATACTGTATACTGTAAATTGATTATTTATTTATTTGATTTTTCTCTTCTTTCTTCTTCCTTCTTTCTTCTTCTTCTTCTTCATTATGTATCGCATTGAACTGCTGCTGTGAAGTTAACCAATTTCATGACCCAAGCCAGTGATAATAAACCTGATTCTGATTCTAAAGAAGCTGGGAGGTGATGAGTGGAAGAGAGAAAGTAATGTAGAAGAAATCTCAGCCCAAAACATAAAAACTGTCCATTTCTCTCCATAGACACTGCCTGACCTGCTGGGTTCCTCCAGCATCTTGTGTGTGTTACTGTGGATTTCCTGCATCTCTGATGTTTGCGTGGATGATTTGAGTTAACGTTTCAAGTCATCCTCATTTACTCTGATGAAGGTTTCCAACTTAAAATGTTACCTCTCTTTTTCTTTCCTCAGATGCTGCCTGACCTGTTGAGTGTTTTCTTGGCCATTGAAGTTTCATCATAATATGTTTTTTTTTACCATTATGTATCCTTAGAGCCTGAAGGATATTTGTGGCCTGCAGAATTATTAATGCTGTTGCCATTGTTTGTGTTTTTTTATAGTCCTGCCATTATTAAAGAAGCTGCCTCAGGATTGGAAAGCCAGGGATCCAAGCGTAAGCTTTATAGCGCAGTGCCTGGAAGGCAGTTTATCGTGTTGAGGTCCTATCAGCCTCAAGGCGATGGGGAGATTCCTCTCAACAAGGGAGACAGGGTGAAAGGTTGGTACTCGTTTTCTTCTTAAAGAATGAGCTCAGAACATATCAGACTGGCAGAAATGCACAATGCAATAATTTACAAGTTTAAAGCCAATGACTTAAGTTAGTCCATAAATATCTATCATTCAGGGACACAAACAAGTAATATGATGGCTGGTGTTACTGTTTGATTATTTTAACATGAATGTAACCTTCTAGGTGGGACAGTAGCATAGCGGCTAGCTGCATCACCATCTGGTATGGGGGTGGGGGGCGCTATTGCACAGGATTGAAGTAAGCTGCAGCGAGTTGTAAAATTAGTCAGCTCAATCATGGGTACTCATCTACATTGTACCCAGGACATCTTCAAGGAGCAGTGTCTTAAAAAGGCAGTGTTCATCATTAAGGACCCCCACCATCCAGGACATGGTTTCTTCTCACTGTTACAATCAGTAAGGAGGTACAGAAACCTAAAGGCACACACTCAGCAATTCAGGAACAGTTTCTTCCCCTCTACCAAACAGTCTCTGAATGGACATTGAACCCATGAACTTTACCTACTGTAATTCACATTTCCCCATATTATTATGTATGGCATTGTACTGCTGCCACGAAGTTAATAAATTTCACAACATATACTGGTGATATTAAACCTGATTCTGATTCTGATCACGAACAATGTTTGATTTCTGCTGCTGCCTGTAAGGAGTTTGTACATTCTCCCTGTCACCGTGAAGTTTTCCTCCACGTGCTCTGCTTTCCTCCCACATTCAAGAGAAAGAGAGGCAACATTGTAAGTTGGAGACCTTCACTGGAGTAGGTCCTTAAATTGAGGATGTATGGGTAGGGTAGGGTTGGTGAGTTTTGGGCATGCTATGTAGGTGCCAGAAGTGGGACACCCTTGTAGGCTGACCCCAGAAAAATCCTCTATGTTAGCCTTTTACACAAAATGACGCATTTCACGTATGTTTTAATGTTTCGATGTGCGCGTGACAACTAAAAATAATCTTTCATCTTTAATGGCCTGGATGGTGGGAATGTTTGATGATGGATGGTGCTTTCCTGAGGCTGTTCCTCCTGTAGATACTGCCGCTGTTGGGAAGGGATGTGTCCATGATGGATTGGGCTGAATGTCGAGTCAAGTTTATTGATGAATGCACAAGTATGCTGAGTGTAGGTACGGTGAAGAACTTGCAGCATTGACATAGGCATGTAGGTTCAGACCACACACACAACATAAATTATACAAGTGAGGGAGAAGGCCAACGATAGAGTTGGGAATGGGTAACCAGAATCTTAGGGTCATGTGTGCAGACTGAATATTAGTGTTTTACAAATTGTACACAGTATTCTGCAATTGTATAGAACCTAAGTCATGATGATGATGAGGCCTCTGTCATTCAATGTCGACCATGAATGTTGCATCCTTGCTGTCGAGATATGAAAAGCCAAGGCAGTACGACATGGAGAGCAAGCTGGGCCCATGTAGCAAGCTTCCTCTCTTCAAGCATCTGATGAACCCAAAGGAACGGTAGAGACCGATACAGTTTTTAAAATTTATTCATTTACAGGATGTGGGCATCACCAGCTAAACCAGTATTTATTGCCCAACCCTAGTTGCTCTTGAGAAGGTGGTGATGAGCTGCCTTCTTGAACTGCTGCAGTCCCTGAGGTGTAGGTAAACAAACCAATCTTCCGTCCTTGGACTCACTTTACACTGCACGCTGTCGGAGCAGTGCTGCCAGGATAATCAAGGACACGACCCACCCAGCCAACACACTTTTCATCTCTCTTCCCTCCGGGAGAAGGCTCAGGAGCTTGAAGACTCGTACAGCCAGATTTGGGAACAGCTTCTTTCCAAATGTGATAAGATGGCTGAACGGATCCTGACCCGGATCTGGGCCAAATATCTGGACCTGCCTCTCGGTTTTTTTTGCACTATCTTACTTTCCATTTTTCTATTTTCTATTTATGATTTATAATTTAAATTTTTATATTTACTAATTTTTACTATTTTTAATATTTAATATTTGTAATCCAGGGAGCGGAAAGCGCAGAATCAAATATCGCTGTGATGGTTGTACGTTCTAGTATCAATTGTTTGGTGACAATAAAGAATAAAGTATAAGTATAAGGTATACCCACAGTGTTGTTAGGGAGGGAATTCTGTGATTTTGACCCAGTGGCAATGAAGGAACAGCGATAAGTTTCCAAATCAGAATCAAGAGTGACTTGGGGGGGGATTTCCAAGTGGCGGTGTTCCCAGGTATCTGCTATTCTCATCCTTCTAGATGGTAGTGGTTGTGGGTCTGGAACTTTTGTGTGTTGCTGCAGTGCATCTTGTAGATAGCACCCACTGCTGCAACTGTTCATAATCATAGTCATAGTCATAGTCATAGTCATACTGTATTGATCCCAGGGGAAATTGGCTTTCGGCATCAGCAGCGTCATAGGAGTTGCCAATCAGCATTGAACACAACATAAGACTGCCTTAGGGAAATCAGCTCCAGATTTTTCCCTCTGAGCTTACTCCCAAAGCCTTCCCCATGAGTGGGTTTAGCAGCAAGGCAAAGGAGGTTTGAGATCAGAGTTTTCCTTCTTTTTGATGAGCTGCCAACCGTGGCTGACGAGCCTCATCTGCCCAAAGCGAGTGGTTTTAAGGCAACAGTAACCTGCCTTTGCCACTTCTCCTGTCAGTAGAAATGGCTCCGCCGGGTTTAGTACCTAAGCCACATGTGAAGGCTAGGAGCCTTATTTGTCAGAGGCTATTTGAGGTGCATGCCATTGGGAGCATTTAATAGGTATTGGGAGCTTATCCCCACTACCACCACTGGTTATATCAACCTTAAAGAACCAAACCAAACCAACCTTAAGGAATTAAAATCAGAATAAGGTTTATTGTCACTGTCTTAGATTACATGAAATGTGTTGTTTTATGACAGCAGTACAGTGAAGAGATATATAATCACTGTAATAATAATAACAATAAATAAGTAAATAGCACAAAAAGAGAATAGTGAGATAGCAATTATGGATTTGTGGACCATTCAGAAATATGATGGTGGAGTGTAGAAGCTGTTTGTACATCATTCCAAATCAGATTTAATAACACTGGCATATATCGTGAAATCTGTCGTCTTTACAGCAGCAGTACAATGCAATACATAATAATATAGGAAAAATATCTGTGGATTACAGTAAATATATATTTATATTAAATAGTTAAATTATATAAGTAGTACAAAATAATTTTTTTTTAATGAAGTCATGAGATAGTGTTCATGGGTTCAACTTCAATTCAGAAATTGGATGGCAAACAGGAAGAAGTTGTTCCTGAATTGGTGAGTGTTTTTCTCCAAACTCCTTAGACCCGTTCTGATTGTAGTAATGAGAAGAGGGCATGTCCTGTGTGATGGGTGTCCTTAATGAAGGACACCACCTTTTTGAGGCATTGCTCTTTGAAGATGTCCTGGATGCTACAGAGGCTAGTGCCCATGATGGAGCTGACGAAGTTTACAACTCTCTGTAGCTTACTTTGATCCTGAGCAGTAGCCCCCCCCCCCCACCACAACCCCCCTGTATACCAGACAGTGTGCATCTTCAGGCTCTTGTACCTCCTCCCCAATGGTAGTAACAACCAGTCCCAATACCAGGACCAGTGAAGGGTCTCGGCCCAAAACATTGTCTGTTTATTCTTCTCTATGGATGCAGCCTGACTTGCTGAGTTCCTCCAACGTATTGTGTGTGTTACCCAACCAACTAACTCTCAGACTTGAAGGACTGAAGGCCCACCTTTTCCCACATCCCTTTCAGCATGTTGCAACTGTGCTTGTTCCCCATGCACCACAACTATATGGGTAAGCACAACTTCAATACCATTTATAACTGGTTGGTTGAATCACAGGTGGTGCTTGATTTGCCTTAGCATGACTTCAGAAAAGAGTAACTGAAACTGCTGAAGAAGATAATACCTTCTGATTACGCCTATATGACACATCTTTTCTGCACAGAACCATAGGATGAACTTGATCCTCGAATAGGTTCCTAACTCTAGTCGGAGTCATTGAGCACTACAGCACAGAAAAAGGCCCTCCGGCCATCGAATCAGTACCAAAATATTATTCTGCCTAGTTCTATCGACCTGCACTTGGACTATAGCCCTCCAACTCCTCCTAACCATGTACCTATCCATATTTCTCTTAAGTGTTGAAATTGAACCTACATCCACCACTTCCACTGGCAGCTCGTTCCATACTTACACCACCATTTAAGTGAAGAAGTTCACTCTCAGGTTCCTTTTAAATATTTCACCTTTCACCCTTAACCCACGACCTTAAGTTCCAGTCCCATCCAACCTCAGTGGAAAGAGCCTGCTTGTATTTACCCATTAAACTCCGCCTAAAGTCCCAACAAGCCCCCTTCACTTTTTAAATCTCGCACTTACTCACCAGAAGCAACGGCTCACGTAATCACAAGCTTGGTGATCTCAAGCTAAGAGAAAGTCACTTGGAGTACCAGCTACATCATGAATTTGCCCTCCCCATCAAACATTCACTTCGAACATGCTCCCCAAAGGCATGTTTAAATGCTGTGTTGACCTTGAAAAATCCAACTACAAAAGTCTGCTCTTTTTTAAGGGAATACAACCTGTAAACATCAATAGTTTAAAAAAGGAGTGAACTGCCTTTTACGACATCTCTGATTTTCTGTTCCTTTCATTACAAAGTTCCTTCTTTCCTTCTATATGTGATTCAGTCACCTCAGCTGTTAATTTAGTTGAGAGTGGCAGAACAATCCTCTGGAGGGACTCTATAATGAACTAGTATAAACCCTGAGCAGCACCTACAGATAATTGTAGCTCCCTATATGTAACTAACCTCAAAAATGTCACTGTTTATATTGCTGCGCTTTATAATGTGGTCTTTATTAATATCCCACTGCCGATTTAAAGGGCCCCAGTCTCATTATGTGAGTCATATGTTGAATGTTATTTCAGGCATGATGTCATAATATTGCAGCATTATTCTTCTGAGCCACTGCTCCCAAAGTAACACTTCATTTCCAGAACACAGGATGTACCAGAAATAAACCATCCCTGTGGTTCTAGGCTG
This sequence comes from Mobula hypostoma, assembly GCF_963921235.1. Taxonomy (NCBI): domain Eukaryota; kingdom Metazoa; phylum Chordata; class Chondrichthyes; order Myliobatiformes; family Myliobatidae; genus Mobula; species Mobula hypostoma. The sequence goes on from NC_086107.1 coordinate 12,573,392, forward strand.
TTGCTCCAATGCAGTGCAGAGGAGTGCAGCATTGCTGCTTTTAATTGTAATTTTAATCTGAAGCTGCAACTTTCTCTCAGGTAGATGGAAATGAGCCACGGTATTATTTTAGAAATACCGGGAGGTTCTCCAATAGTTAATTCTCACCTAACATTGTTTAAAACAGTTAAACCTGCCCATTATTACAGCAATAAGATGGTAACCAATTGTTAGGATTTTTGAAATATATTTCAGCTATTAAATTTTATAAATATTCGAAAATATATACCAATGAAGAAATAGTGTAAATATTTCACATTCGCAGTCATCACATTCAGTAAAACAAGAGATTCAGCAGATGCTGGACTTTGCACAGTACTGTATATAATGTCTTTCCAGTTACCAAATAACATTTAATCCAATGAGCTAATACAAAACAAAGTACTCTTACCTATGTTTCCCAACCACCTTCCTATTTTAACCAATATATAATGCAGTGCAAAGGTCTTAGGCACGCTCGCTATATATATGTGCCTAAGATTTTTTGCACAGTATTGTAAATGCTAGAGGAACTCAGCAAGAGTGGCAGTATCTATGGAGGGGAATAAACAGTTGCCATTTCAGGCCAAGACCCTTCATCCGTACTGAATGGAAGGGGGAAGAATCCAGAATAAGAAGAGGGGAGGGGAAAGAATACAAGCTGGCAGGTGATGTGATACTAGGTGAGAGGAAAGATGGATGGGGGAGACGGGATGAAGTGAAAAGCTGGGAGGTGATAGGTAGACAGCTTTGGACCAAAACGTCTTCATTCACCCCTTTTCACCTGACTATCGCCTTCCTTTGGTTCCCCTCCTTCTTCCCTTTCTTCCATGGTACACTGTCCTCTCCTATTAGATTCCTTCTTCTTAGTCCTTTATTGCTTCCATCTATCCCCTCCTAGCTTCTCACTTCACCCACGTCCCCCACCCACCCGCCTTCCCCCTCACCTGGCTTCAGCTATAACTTGCCAGCTGGTACTCCTCCCCCTCTTCCCACCTTCTAATTCTGGCTTCTTCCCCTTTCCTTTCCAGCCCATATGAAGGGTCTTACCCAAAATGTTCACTGTTTTACCCCACTTTAGATTCCGCCTGACCTATGGAAGGCAGATTACTATCTGAATGGTGTCAAGTTAGCAAAAGGGGAAGTACAACAAGATCTAGATGTCCTTGTTCATCAGTCACTGAAAGTAAGCATGCAGGTACAGCAGGCAGTGAAGAAAGCTAATGACATGTTGGCCTTCATAACAAGGGGAGTTGAGTATAGGAGGAAAGAGGTTCTTCTGCAGTTGTACAGGGCCCTGGTGAGACCACACCTGGAGTATTGTGTACAGTTTTGGTCTCCAAATTTGAGGAAGGACGTTCTAGCTATTGAGGGAGTGCAGTGTAGGCTCATGAGGTTAATTCCCGGGATGGCGGGCTGTCATATGTTGAAAGATTGGAGCGACTGGGCGTGTATACACTAGAATTTAGAAGGATGAGAGGGGATCTGATTGAAACATATAAGATTATTAAGGAATTGGACACGCTAGAGGCAGGAAACATGTTCCTGAAGTTGTGGGAGTCCAGAACCAGAGGCCACAGTTTAAGAATAAGGGGTAGACCATTTAGAACGGAGTTGAGGAAAAACTCTTTCACACAGAGGGTTGTGGTTCTGTGGAATGCTCGCCTCAGAAGGCAGTGGAGGCCAATTCTCTGGATTCTTTCAAGAAAGAGTTAGATTGAGCTCTTAAAGATAGCGGAGTGAAGGGATATGGCAAGAAGGCAGGAAAAGGGTACTGATTGTGGATGATCAACCATGATCACAGTGAATGGCGGTACTGACTTGAAGGGCTGAATGGTCTATTCCTGCACCTATTGTCTATTGACTATTGACCTGCTGAGTTCTCCCAGTGTTTTGTGTGATACACTACCTTCACCAGTGTTAATTTATTGTTTTAAACCATAGCACCATTGCCATTTACGAGGAGATATGCCCTTTATCTCTGAGGAGATATCACTGATGAGGTACACCCTTTCATTGTTTTAGGGGCCTCATGAGGATTTTGTATCTGCCTCACTGGGTTCTGATTTCTTTAACCCACTGGGACTCCAGTTTTTCTGCTTCCTTTACACATATCACAGCTTCAGGAAAATTTATTATTTTACTGCATATCATTCAAAAAATGTGAAGTTAAAGTGTGTTGGGATATTCATAGGCAGTAACATCAGATAACTACAATTTAACTACAATTATCTATGAGATGTGCTAAGTGTCTAATCAAAGATGGAAAAAAAAGAAAGATTAGCTTTATTTGCCACATGTAAATCAGAATATACAGTGAAATGCATCATTTCAAATCAAATCAAATCAAGTTTAATTATCATTCAAACCATACAAAGGTACAGCTGAATGAGACAGTGTTCTTCTGGGGCAAGGTGCAAAAACATTCAAAATAGCAAGAAAACTACAAAATAGTAACATTCAAAAATAGCCAGCAAAGAAGCATATTCACTTGAAAAAAACATATATATATAGTCCTAGACCCTGAGCGACAATGTCCAGTAATCGATGTTACAGTGCCCTGGCAGTGTGCAGACGCAGGCAATCCAGCCTGTCATTGCACCACTCAAACACCAGAGGGCAGCACTGATGGGGGAAGGCCAGGCCTCAGCCGAGCTCAGCCACATTGTAGCACTCCTGTGTCTCTCACCTGGTCTGCAGTAACAGGCAAGCCTGAGGCTTGAGGCCTAGATCTCAATAGTTGCATCAAATTGAATCAGTGAGGAATATACTGGCTAGCATCACCATGCTTCTGGTGTCAGTATAGCATGCCCACAACTCACTAACCCAAACCATACATTTTGAAATGTCGGAGGAATCCTATGCAGTCACAGAGAGAATATACAAATTCCTTACAGACAGTGGTGGGAATTGAACCCTGATCTTAGATCTGGCACAATAAAGTGTTCTGCTAACTGTGCTGCCCCGATGGAATCTAATCATGATCTAATCAAAGCAGATTACTCTTGTCAAAACATCAGGGTACAATGAAGTTCCTTGCTTGAACAAAGCTCACAGAGTGCAAACTCCTTACAGACAGTGGAGGGAATTGAACTAGGTTCTCGAGTGCTAACTGCACTGACCAAACCTTATCCACCTGTGGTGCTGTCTTCAGGGATCCTTGGACAGGTAAAAGATTAAAGAATTGAAAGATTAATAATGACTAGCTTTATTTGTCACACTGTGCAAAAGCCTTGAGCACATTAATATAACTCGGATGCATAAATCTTTTGCACAGTACTGTATTTGTCATTATGGAACGGAAAGCAAGTTTGTGAATAGGCGTGAGCAAATGATGTTGGGAATGGTGAGGGTTGAGCGCCACAGGTGTGGCGTGGGACAGGCGGTGGAGAAGGGGTGCCAGTGGTGGGGTCGGAGGTGGCACAGGTACAGGCACATCCAGCCCTGAGACACCAGGCAAGGTCATTTGATTCCAAGTAATTGGTTTACTGATCAACACAGAATGTCTCTCTAGTGCTTCCCACTCCCTCCCCTCTCCCTTTCCCTTTTCCAAAACATGATTCCCCTCTCCCTGCCCCCTCCCAGCTCGCATATCAGAATCAGGTTTATCATCACTCACATATGTCATGAAATTAGTTTTTTTATGTGGCAGCAGTATAGTGCAAGACATAAAATTGCTATGGTACTGTGCAAAAGTCTTAGGCATCCTAGCAAGACATGTGTTCAAGACTTTTGCTCAGTAGGGTTATTCGAAGTATACAGGGTTGTAAAAACTAGACTCCACCCTCACCCTCTGTCGCCAGTCACCAATTTGCCAAATTGCCCTCCGTAACTAATTCCAGAAAAGATTCCAGTACAATTTCTGCCTAGGTTGAAGGTCAGTCAGAGATATGGCAACTCCTTTGTACTGGGAGCAGGTAAAGGGAATTACAGAGGCACCAGAGAGGAGCTTGCCCAGGTGGACCGGAGAAGGCTACCGGCGGGCATGTCGGCAGAGCAGAGATGGTGAGAATGATTCCAGGAATGAAGTGATTAACATTTAAGGAGTATTTGGCAGATTTGGGCCTGTACTCACTGGAATTTAGAAGGATGTGGGGGGATCTCATTGAAACCTGCCGAATGTTGAAAGAACTAGATGGGGTGAATGTGGAGAGGATATATCGTATAGTGAGGGTATCCAGAGCTAGAGGGCACAGCCTCAAAATTGAGGGGCAACCTTTTAGAGCACAGGTAAGGAGGATTTTTTTTACCCAGAGAGAAGTAAATCTGTGGAATGCTCTGCCACAATCTGCGGTGGAGGCCAAGTTCCTGGGTATATTTAAGGCAGAAGTTGATAATTTCCTGATCAGTCAGGGCATCAAAGGATATGGCGAGAAGGCAGGTGTTTGGGGTTGAGTGGGAACTGGGATCAGCCATGATGGAATGGCAGAGCAGACTCGATGGGCTGAATGGCCTAATTCTGCTCCTATGTCTTATGGATCCATTAACACGTTGGGCATTTGGCCAGAGTATCCATCAGAATCAGGTTTATTATCAATGAAACATGTCCTGAAATTGGTTGCTTTCTGGCGGCAATACGGTGCAATACACAAAAAATGCTATAGGTTGCAACAGAGGCCTCCATTGGTTGGGGTCGACCATGGATGTGGTGTCCCAACTGTCTCCATTCAAAATGCAAGACAGTATGCAAGCTAGTGCAGTACAACATGGAGAGCAAGCTGTTGCCCATGTGGCAGGCTCCGTCCTCGCCTCACAGCTGATGAATCCGAAGGAACAGCAGAGACCGACGCAGTTTGGCACCAACGGCATCGCAGGAGTTGCCCGTCAGCGTTGAACTCAAAGTAGGACCGCCTCAGGGACTCCAAGTTACAATAAGAAATATTTTTAAAATATTAGTGCAAAAATAGTGCAAATAGTGTGGCAGTGTTCATCATCCTATCCCCGAACCCTTGATCTGGCCAATGACTTCCTCATAGTCAATCTGCTATTGAAAAAGAGGTTCTAAAAATATTTAAAGAGATGTGAGAAGTGGTTTTATATTGGCCACTTATTATCCTGAAGTAGATGTTATGTGCATCAGCTACAAGTGCCAGCTATGAATGGAGAGACTGAGCAATCAAAAGACCCAGCTCACTCCGCACCAGGATATGTGGATCCTGGTTTAGACTTTATAGCAACATGAAGACCCACCAACAGACAACCTCTTAGGAGAACATCATACTCGGCTCAAGTGATCACACTACTTGGCCTGCAGAGGCACACAAGGCCCTGATTTAAGGAAGGAATACCTTACTCACCTTACTCATTCATCTTGCAACCCCTGGAATTCACTGACAGGGCCAGATTGAATGGCAGGAATATAGTACTTGGGGTATAGCTTTGCTGTGACTAACCTACCCCCACCAGTTTCCCTTTCTTATAATATCTTCACAACACTTACTGCTGTTAGTCAAGAACCACCCCTCCACTGCCCCCCCCCCACACCCTACAATTCACAAAGGCACAAAGGGATGGTTGATAAATGCTAGCATTGCCATCAGTGCTCAGGTTACACAGAAGAATGAAAATTGTAGAGAATTCATGCAATTCAAGCTGGCCCTGGCAGTGCTGTCCAGGGGCTGCCAGACGAATGAGTACAAACATAATTAAACCTCCTGTTCCTGCACATAATGTGTCCCTTTTTCCTCCACTAATCTTCCTGTCTCCTTGACGAACTTTGTAAAATGATGGGACCCAGAAGTGACAGAGATTAATCACAACTTTAGAAAAGATCTAGTCATAGTCATAGTCATACTTTATTGATCCCGGGGAAATTGGTTTTCGTTACAGTTGCACCATAAATAATAAATAGTAATAGAACCATAAATATTTAAATCGCCAGAGGAAGCATGGAAGTGTAGTGGTTAGCACAACAGTTTACAGTACCAGCTACCCAGATTCAATTCCCGCCACTGCCTGTAAGAAGTTTATGCATTCTCCTTGTGACCATGTGGGTTTCCTCTGGGTGCTCTGGTTTCCTCCCACAGTCCAAAGACTACTCCACCTTGCTATGCCTAAAGACTATTAAGCACTCAAATACAATTGTGCAGGACAGAGGGACTGCTGACGTTAGCTGCAACACGTACAATATTTTGTGTTGCACCATGATGGCATAGTGGCTCGTGCAATGCAATTACAGTTCTGGGCATCAGATTCTGCTGCTGTTCGTAAGGAGTCTGTATGTTCTCCCCGTGACTACGTGGGTTTCCTCTGGGTGCTCCAATTTCCTCCCACATTCCAAATATATTTGGGTTGGTAAGGTTATTGGTCTCATGGGTGTAATTGGGTGACGCAGGCTCATTGAGCCAGAAGGGCCTATTACCATGCTGTATTTCTAAATAAAAAGAAATTTTAAAAAATAAGTAACCTGATTGTTAGCTATGATATGGCTAATACAAAGATGATTGGTGGAAAGTATAGGGAGGATATCAGAGGTAGGTTCTTTGTACAGGGAGTGGTGAGTGTGTGGAATGCCTTGTCAGTGGTGGTGGTAGGGGCAGATCAATTAGGGACATTTAATAAACTCTACAGCAGGGGTTCCCAACCTTTTTTATGCCATAGACAATACCATTAAGTAAGTGGTCCTTGGAGCACAGGTTGAGAACCCCTGCTCTAGAGCCACATGGCTGAAAGAAAAATGGAGGGCTATGTAGAAACAAAGGGTTAGATAGATCTTAGAGTAGGTTAAGAATTGGGCACAACACCAAGGGCCAAAGATTCTGTACTGTGCTGTAATGTTTTATGGTTTACGATTGGCAAAGAATAAATCAGCATTTTTCCTTTTGAATGTGATGACTGAAAAACAATTAATATTTTGGATAAATATATAAAAGAAGAGAAAAAAGTCAAGGAGCTAGTCCAGCATGGTAGGCTGACCTCTTTGTGCACATCACAATTCAGGATATAAAATCCTCAGGGGTAAATTCAGCTTGAAGAACTTGGCCTTCCTTCTTAGGACATAAATATGATGTCTTATTTTCTGATGGTTCCATGATGTAATGTGAATTCCACTGCCCTTGGAGATGTTGTTCTATCAAGCTGTGATCACAGCTGACAGTGTAAATGTTGGCTGCATCACAAAGTCCTATCAAACTCCACTCTTCCAGGGTTCTTTGATTTAAATAGATTAATGGATCTTCTAAAATAGAGATTGTCCAAACACAGTTAGCATGTCTCCATCTTAATAGCATCATTTTGAGGTGCATGTGCTCAGTGCCCCTAATCTTTAAAATGATAATAACAGAACATCTGACATATCGGACTTGCACTACTGGAAGTGTGAATGAATCTGCTTCACAATTCACTTTGATCAGGTCATTGAAATCAAGAATGTGCCTCTCATTAAATGTTCAAAGTTTATAATTTTTTTTATTTGATTATGCGCCAGGCCGCAATCTTCTTCATCATCTGCCGATTTCTCGTCACAGCACAATCAGTTCCCTTTGTACTTCATTCTGTGCAATCATTCATGAGCCTGCATTAACTTAAAAGCATATTAACCGAAGAGAATGTAGTTATAGGTGCCCATTAATTGATATATTTCTTCCAAGAATTCTGTAAGGATCTGTGACAGGGATTGATCTCACAACACAGAAATCTGTAGCAACACACACAAAATGCAGGATGAAGGGTCTTGGACCAAAATACCGACTGTTTACTCTTTTCCATAGATGCTGCCTGACCTGCTGATTTCAGAATCAGAATCAGAATCAGGTTTATTATCACCAGCATGTGACGTGAAATTTTTTAACTTAGCAGCAGCACTTCAATGCAATACATAATCCAGAAGAGAAAAAAAAATAAACAAATCAATTACAGTATATGTATATTGAATAGATTAAAAAACATGCAAAAAACAAAAATACTGTATATTAAAAAAACTGTGATAGAGTCCAAGGGTTCAATGTTCATTTAGGAATCAGATGGCAGAGGGGAAGAAGCTGTTCCTGAATCACTGAGTGTGTGCCTTCAGGCTTCTGTACCTCCTACCTGATGGTAACAGTGAGAAAAGGACCTGCCCTGGGTGCTGGAGGTCCTTAATAATGGACGCTGCCTTCCTGAGACACAGCTCCCTGAAGATGTCTTGAGTACTTTGTAGGCTAGTAACCAAGATGGAGCTGACTAGATTTACAACCCCTGCAGTTTTTTTCGGTCCTGTGCAGTAGCCGCACCCCACCCCCCCCCCCATACCAGACAGTGATGCAGCCTGTCAGAATGCTCTCCACGGTATATCTATAGAAGTTTTTGAGTGTATTTGTTGACATGCCAAATCTCTTCAAACTCCTAATGGAAGTATAGCCACTGTCTTGCCTTCTTTATAACTATATCGATATGTTGGGACCAGGTTAGGTCCTCAGAGATCTTGACACCCAGGAACTTGAAACTGCTCACTCTCTCCACTTCTGATCCCTCTATGAGGATTGGTATGTGTTCCTTCATCTTACCCTTCCTGAAGTCCACAATCAGCTCTTTCGTCTTACTGACGTTGAGTGCCGGGTTGTTGCTGCATTTTGTGTGTGTTGCTTTGGATTTCCAGCTTCTGCAGATTTTCTCGTGTTACAGAAATCTATGTCTTTATTGATGGAGTTTTAGAAACATACAGTGTGGAAATTATAGATGTTTCCTATGGAGGGGGAGTCTAGGACCAGCAGGCCCAGTCTCAGAATAGGAGGACGTCCTTTTAGAACAGAGATGAGGAGAAATTTCTTTAGCCAGACGGTAGCAAAATGGTGAAATTCTTTGCAACAGATGACTGTGGGAATGCCAAGTCATCGGTTATATTTAAGGTGGAGTTTGATAGGTTCTTGATTAGTAAGGGTGTCAAAGGTAGGAAAATGTGGTTGAGAGGAGTACAGTAATAAATCAGCCATGATAGAATGGCGGAGCAGACTCGATCAGCTAAATAGCCTAATTTTATTACGGTCTTAACAGGCCCTTTAGCCAAGATGTCTGTACTAGACACCAAACACCCATTTACACCAATGATTGAGTCAAATTCCTTGAGGTTACTGAAGGTGGGGAGAACCAGTATGAAGTACAATCTTGCCCATAGGCAATGAAATATTGTGTCCACCTTCTCGAGGGTTTGCCCACTTTAATGTTTCCTTCCATTCTTCAGCCAACAAGCAGGAAGGGAAGAAAAATGTCAGAATCCATGTTTATGGCAGCCAGCTTTGTTGTGGATATATACCTGCATTCCTGTCTAGTGGGTGGCCATTAGCTTCAAAAGTAATTTTTTTTAATGTAAGGTGTACCAGAATATGGCATTAATTAATTTTTAGATGATGAACATTGGTGTGTCCAATAAATATTCATAACACACAAAGACTGACAGGTATTAATTTGCAAAAGAAGACAAACCACATGAATACAATATGTTAATCATTAAAAATAAATAAATAATAAATAACATTGAGAACAAGTGGTGGATTTATGAATACAATAATGTTAATCATTAAAAATAAATAATAAATAATATTGAGAACAAGTGGTGGATGTGGAGTTGATTTATTCATTTAAGAGAAATTTGGATGGGTACATGGATGGGAGGGTATGAAGAGTTATGGACTGGATATAGGTTGACAGGACTTGATGGATTAATGGTTCAACATGAACTAGATGGGCTGAAGTGCCTGTTTCTGAGGTGTAATGCTCAAGGAGTCTTTGACTCTAATGTGTGTTGTAAAGTCCTTGAAAGTGAGTCCATAGATTGTAGAATCAATTCAGATTTGACATGAATGAAGTTATCCATACTGGTGCTGGAGCCTGATGGTTGAAGGGTAATAAGTGTTCCTGAACCTGGTAGTGTGGGATATGAGGCTCATTCTAAATAAATCAGCCATTAGTGAAAGGTGGAGCAGACCCTATGGGCTAAATTCTGCTCCTATGCCTTTTGGTCTTATGATCTTGCTTATATCCCTATCCGCCTGCCATTCTAAACCCTCCTCAACAACTTTCTGCCAGGTAGGCTGTGCAGTGGCTTTGGAGCATTTCAGTGATCCTCTTGAACAAAGAACAGCTTCTGTGAGAGCAGGTACCTGCTCTCGGGATCATTAGAGTAACCATGGTAAAGCAAGCATCTCTCTCCAGCAGCTGTTTTGAAGATTGTGACTTTGAGGGCCAGCCTGATGAGCTTTTATAGAACATAGAGCAGTACAGCACAGTACAGGCTCTTCGTCCTATGATGATGTGCCAACCTTGTAACGTACTCCAAGATCAATCTAGCTCTTCCCTCTCACGTAGCCTCTCCTTTTTCTTTCATCAATGTGCCTGTCTATGATTTTCTTCAATGTCGCTGGTGTACCTGCCTCCACCATGGCAGTGCATTCCATGCTCCTACTGATGGTGGTTGTCCATCAAGTCCGAGGATGACAGGAAACCTGTGCAGGAGCATTTTTAAAGTGGAAAATCCGTTGCACTCTCTCGACCTCAGAAATCCAGGTCCGGTGGTATGCACCCAGTACTTTCTGTGTAAAAAAAACCTCTCTGACATCCCCTCTATGCTTTCCTCCTATCACCTAAAATTCTGTCCCCCTGTTTAGCCATTTTCACCCTGAGGAAAAAGTCTCTGGCTATCACTCCATCTATGCCTCTTATCACCTTATACCTCTATCAAGTCACTTCTCATCCTCCTTCACTCCAAAGAGAAAAGCTCTAGCTGGCTCAACCAAACTTCATAAACAATGCTTTGCAATCTGGGCAGTATACTCGTCAATTTCTTCTGCACCCTCTCTAAAGCTTTCACATCCTTCCTACAATGAATGGACCAGAACTGAATATTGCAAGTGTGGTCTATCCAGCGTTATATAGAGCAGCAACCTTACTTTGTGGATCTTAAACACAAACTAATGAAGGCCAACACACCATATGCTTTCTTAACCACCCCAGCTGTATGCTAGTGCTGGGATCTGCACAAAATTTGGCCAATGCCTTCCAGGACCTGTTGGAAGGAGAACAGCATTAAGTGAGGGAGCCCAATTGCATCATCTTTCAAATTGCAGTTTTGCAATGTTTTTGGAGCCTTTAAAACAGCTTTATTAAGACACACCATGCTGAGAAAATGATGCAGATACTTTCCAATGCTGTAACTTTGCACCGGAATTAATAAAACTTTGATTTTTATTAATTTCTCTTGCACACTCGCAGGAACTTACAGTTGATGTGATATCTCTGGTAACATAATTTGTTAAACCTTGCACATTCTGATTAGTACTTATTTAGATTTTTCTCATCTGTTTTTCTAGTCAACTCTGTGTTTATAATTTTGCCTCACAGCTTCACCACACACCAATTTTTTTTACTATTACTTTCAGTCCTCCATTTCTACCTCCACCTTAATGCCATTAAAATCTCAAGCCTTTCATCTCCTAAAGTAGGTTGCTATATTGATGTTTTCAAACACAACATACAAAACAATATAGTGTAGGAACAGCTTACCAGGTCAGTACTGACTATGATGCCAATCCCACTACGGATAATGGAGTCCTCAAACATATCTCCCCCATTTACTTCATTTCAGCTCGAACCCCACTTCTGTCCAAAGAGAACAGGATCTCCTCATCTTTACCTTTCACCTTACGAGCCTGACATTCCATTCTTTAAAATATCCGTCAGCTACAACGGGATCCCACCACCAGCAACATCTTCTTCTCCCCACCATTTTTTTTTTGCTTTCTGTAAGGCCCTCTCCCTCCATGACTCTCTGGTTCTTTCATCCCTCTCCATCCATTCCTTCCCATTGCCAGGCACTTTCCTCTGCAACTCTAGGGGATGTAACACCTGTCCCTTCACCTTCTCCCTCTCAACCATCCAGGTCCCTAAGAAGCCATTCCACATGTGGCATCTCCTCCAGCCTTGCTGACTGGTGCTCTCCATGTGGCCTTCCTCTACATCAGTGAGTCTAAGCAACCACTTTGTTGAGCCCTGTGCTCTGTCCCCCATGACTCTCTGGTCATTTTAATTCCCCATTGGCCTCTCTGGCCTTGGGCTCAGTCACTGCCAGGGTGAAGCTAAGCTCAAAGTAGAGCAACAAATCCTCATATTCCACCTAGTTAGTCTTTAGCCCAATTACATGAACACTTATTTCTCCTTTTCCAGGTATACTGCTCCCTCTCTGTCCCGTTTCTCTCTCCTTCAGTTCCTATCCAGTTCCTTCTACACCTCTCTAGCCACCAATCACCTTGACTCTTTCCCCTTTCCTGTTCTCCACCAACTTCATCTGTCCATCACCCCCACACTCCTTCCACTGGATCTCCTCCCCTCCACTTCAGATCAGATTCAGATTTATTTATCACACGTGCCTGTTTCTATTCTGTATAACTCTATATATAAGACGATAAGGCATAGGAGCAGAATTAGGCCATTTGGCCCATCGAGTCTGCTCCACCATTTTGTCTTGGCTGATCTATTTTCCCTCTCAGCCCCAATTTCCTGCCTTCTCCCTACATCCCTTCATGCCCTGACCAATCAAGAACCTATCAACCTCTGCTTTAAATATACCCCGAAGACTTAGCTGCCACAGCCACCAGTGGTAATGAATTCCACAGATTCACCACTCTCTAGCTAAAGGAATTCCTCCTCATCTCTGTTCTAAGACGATACCCCTCGATTCTGAGGCTGTGTCCTCTGGTCTTAGACTCTCCCATCAAAGGAAACATCTTCTCTACATCCACTCTATTGTAGCCTTTCAACATTCGGTAAGGTCACCCCTCAGTCTTATTCTCCTTTTGGAGGAGTAGAAACACACCCTTAGCAGGCGGTGCTTTAGTAAGAGTAGGGTCAAGGGAGCAAAAATTGGGGCATGGGAGTAGATGGGTGGAAAACGAGAAAAGGGAAAAAGTTGTGTGATAGGACAAAAGAAAGCCTTCAGGGAAAGTTCATGATGGTACAACTTAGAATTATATAGGATATATTGGATAGAATGAGGACATCTGCTCCATCCAATCTATGGTAGTGTTTATACTCTACTTGAGTCTCCCCTGGCCTTTCAACATTTAAATCCATCAGTGTGAACCTTTGTCTCTTTCTTTCTCATATCCTTTAACAGAAACACTACGTGCTAGAAGCACTGAGCAGGTCAGACCACATCTCTGTTTCTGTGCCATACATTCTAAGCAATACTTTCTCACACAGCAGCACACAATTAAAGCAATCTTGAATGAAATTGCTACACTTTTGATAAAATTGCTGGAAATGTCTGCTAAAATTGCTATGGAAATTACCAATCTGATTGACCGTGTATTCTGCATTTACCGAAAGCTGTTTCTTCACCTGGTCATTGTTTGGTAGGAAATTTCCATTCTTATATCTAATATTGTCAAACTCAGTATAATGTGTCAACTATTCATAGAGCTCAGCACTGGAGGTTTGATAATGAGGAAAAAAGATTCCATGTTGTACAAAGCGTACAATACTAATACTAATTATACCTCTGGCAAGAACTACAAATCTGCTGTGGCATGTGTGGAAGAAAGATGTGTATTTATTAATTTCATCAGTAACTGCAAAAAAAATGGAAATTTTTCAGGAGAGAAAAATACATAAACATGGAAATAATTCAAAGTTGTAAGTTTAAAGTAAATTTATTATCAAAGCATGTACTGTATCTGTCACCATATGCTACCCTGAGGTTCATTTTTTGCAGGCATTCACAGTAGAACAATTAGTGGGGATCTCGTTAAAACAGTTCGAACGTTGAAAGGGCTAGACAGACTAGATGTAGAAAGGATGTTTCTCATGGTGGGAGAGACGAGAAGACAAAGCCTCAGGATAGAGGGGCGTCCATTTAAAACTGAGATGCAGAGAAATTTCTTTTGCCAGAGGGTGGTGAACTTGTAGAATTTGTTACCACAGGCAGCTGTGGAGGCCAGGTCATTGGGTGTATTTAAGGCTGAGATTGATAGATTCTTGATTGGCCATGATATCAAAGGTTACAAGGAGAAGGCTGGGGAATGTGGTTGAGGAGGGGAAAAAGGATCAGCCATGATTGAATGGCTAAGCTGACTCAATGGGCTAAATGTCCGAATTCTGCTCCTATGTATCATGGTCATACAGAGAAATACAATAGGATCAATGTGGTAAACCATATATATGTTGTAACTGAGTTACCTGCCTGGACACACCCCTCTGCTGACAGCCCCTGTGGCTCCTCCCACAGACCCCTGAATAAAGGTGATTCTGCCTTGCCCCTCCCCCTCAGTCCGGGGGCAGACACTCACCATGGAGGTCGTATTGTACAGCGAATAAAAGCCTTTCAGTATTTTACCCAACTTCAGTCTTTTGGAGTTATTGAAGGTGCTTCAATCAATAAAACACTACACACACACAAAGACTGACAAACAACCAATGTGTAAAAGAAGACAAACTGTGCAAATAAAAAACAAATAATAATTTCTTTTAAATGATAAATAATATTGGGAATATGAGTTGTAGAGCCCTTGAAAGTGAGTTCATAGGTTATGTTCAACGGTCAGTTCAGCGTTGCGGTGAGTGAAGTTATCCATGCCATTTCAGGAGCCTGATAGTTGAAGGGTATTAACCGTTCCTGAACCAGGTGGTGTGGGACCTGAGGCTCCAATACCTCCTCCCAAATGGCAGCAGTGGGAAGAGATCATGGGCTGGATTGTGGGGGTCCTTGATGATGCACGCTGTTTTCTTATGGCACTCCTTGTAGATGTGCATAATGGTGAGTGGACTTTTCCTATGGTGGAATTAGGTCATAAGCTAAAAGCATGAATGCACCACAGGAATTGAAGTCCAGAAATTCTAAAGTAGATAAATGAAGCAAAAGGCAAAGGAAAGGAATTATGGTTTGCAAACTTGCAGGTAAGATGTATCAATCTTTACATTCTATGATTTAGTGACACAAGTCATTCCAAATCACCATCCCTCGGTATATGTATCTTGTTACTTGGTTTCTATGGATTCAAGAGGTGCCTCAGAAAGGTGGCATCCATTATTAAGGACCCCCATCACCCAGGACATGAGGTACAGGAGCTTGAAGGGACCCACTCAGCGATTCAGGGACAGCTTCTTCCCCTCTGCCATCTGATTTCTGATGGACATCGACCCCATGAACACTACCCGAATATTATTTCTGTTTCTGCACTATTTTTAGTTTTACTATTTAATATATATATTAAATAGTAATATATTGATATATATAATATATAATTATATATATACACACTAATTGATTTACTTATTTTTGTCTATATTATCATGTATTGCATTGTACAACTGCTGCTAAATTAACAGATTTCACGACTTATACCAGTGACATTAAACCTAATTCTGATTAAGTAGTTTTCCACATCAGTTGTTTTACTCAAATCTACAAAGTCAATGTCAACCTCATGTAGTCTACAGTGATGGTGGGTTAATTATCAGAGCATGACACACCAAGCCCAGCAATTCCAGTGGTATTTATGACATCTGTTTTTTTTACTGCAGATCTCCCTGTGTTCTGATTTCTTTTCTGAGTATCCATAATGAACTGAAAGGTTAGCTTAAGAAATGTAATAAAAAGCAAACACTGAGTCCAAAATGTCTGGATAAATTATTCAGTAATTGTGTTCTTCAATTTTCAGTGACATTTAAAACTTCACTTTCAATAGATTATGAAATAAAATTGCAAATTCTACCTACTCACAGCTAACCATGGTGTCATTCTGAGCTAGTTGCTGTAACATCTGACTCTGTGTCAGAACTACAGATTTACATTGCAGCTTGAACGTGGGGCGTCACAGTAGTGTAATAGTTAGTGCAACACTATTACAGCTCAGGGCACCAGAGTTTGGAATTCAATTTAGGTGTCCTCTGTCAGGAAGTTTCTTCCAGATGCTCCGGCCCTTCCTCGCATGGTCTAAAGATATAGGTTAATTGGTCATTGCAAATTGTCCTGTGATTAGGCTTAGGATAACTAGGTGGGTTTATTGATCCCGAGGGAAATTGGGTTTCGTTACAGTTGCACCAACCAATAATAGAGTATAGATCTAGCAATATAAAACCATAAACAATTAAATAATAGTATGTAAATTATGCCAGGAAATAAGTCCAGGACCGCCTATTGGCTCAGGGTGTCTGACCCTCCAAGGGAGGAGTTGTAAAGTTTGATGGCCACAGGCAGGAATGACCTCCTATGACTCTCAGTGTTGCATCTCAGTGGAATGAGTCTCTGGCTGAATGTACCCCTGTGCCCAACCAGTACATTATGTAGTGGATGGGAGACATTGACCAAGATGGCATGCAACTTGGATAGCATCCTCTTTTCAGACACCACCATCAGAGAGTCCAGTTCCATCCCCACAACATCACTGGCCTTACGGATGAGTTTGTTGATTCTGTTGGTGGTCTGCTATCCTCAGCCTGCCGCCCCAGCTCACAACAGCAAACATGATCGCACTGGCCACCACAGACTCGTAGAACGTCCTCAGCATCGTCTGGCAGATGTTAAAGGACCTCAGTCTTCTCAGGAAATAGAGATGGCTCTGACCCTTCTTGCAGACAGCCTCAGTATTCTTTGACCAGTCCAGTTTATTGTCAATTCGTATCCCCAGGCGAGGCTTAGATGGGTCTGATTTGATCTGCATCTCTAAATAAAATAAAATAAATAAATACACTTCACAGAACATCCCATGGCTGATTATAGCACTGTTAGTAAACAGTATAACCTACTGCACTAGGCTGGATTCAGGATTCAAGTTTATTTATCACATGTACATCGAAACATACAATGAAATTTGTCAGCTGCGTTTACAAAAAGAACACTCGAGGATGTTCTGGGGATAGCCCACAAGTGTTGCCACATATTCAGGTGCCAAAATAGCATGTCCTCATGCTCAGCAGAGCAACACAGAACACAAGCAACCAGAACAGCAGCACAACAAGCCCAGTTCTCCATCCCACCCATGCACATACAGAGTTCACTAACCCCAAGGCAGGCCGTTGTTTTTGGCTCCAGCAGACTTGGACACATGTACATTGGGCCTTTGGCTACCACAGTAGAGTCGCAAAGATTCACAGACCTAGTAGCTAATGGTCCTCAAATTCCAGACTTCCAGTTCAATACTCAGGCATTCGATCCTCGACAGATTCTACCGATTACCAAACACCAAACCTCAAACTCCAGAGTTGCTGATGGCAGGACGCTGAACAATAGGCCTCAGATTCTAGTCTTACCAATGTCTCTCATGCCAACACCAACTGGAATTGGAATTGATTTAATATTGTCACATGTACTGAGATACAGTGTCTTGTGTACTGTTCCTACAGATCAGATTATTATTCCAAGTAAACTTATCATCAGAGTATAATAAATGCCGTAGACAGCCCTGAGATTCATCTTCTCCGCAGACAGCCACAAAACAATGAAAGCCATCAAAAAACAATATTAACACCCGTGCAAAAAAAACCAATTCACACAAATGGCGACAAGAACACCAACTCCTGCAAGTGCAAATCATGCAAACAGCAACAAGAAAGAATGAGTGAAAACACAGAAAATAAAAACATGAAATCAAAATTCCTATATTCAGTTCAGCTCAGTCCAATCCACAAACAACAGAGCCAGGAATTCAGTACCATCCTCCAATAGCATTGAGAGAAAATGAGAGAGAGAGAGAGAATGAGAATGAGAATTTAAATGCAGGGCCTTCCTTTGGGAGTGGTAAGTGAGAGGGGGAGAGAGAGACTGTCACATCCAGACACTTTCCTCCAGCAGCAGTGAGCTAGATGGTGCTGAACACTAGCTCGCCTTCTACACTCGACTCAATGTTTCAATCTCACTCCAAGTTTTAATCATTGAGATCAGTGAGATTATGGTCTCTAAGTTTCTGGGCCTCGAGGCCGCTTATCTCCCGGAACTTTCTCGGAGACACCAAAGTGCCAGATTCCTCAATCAGTCCAATAACACACCATTAAACTATAGATCACAGTCTCCAACAGAACCAGAACCACATTTGAAAAAGAAGATATAAAAGAAGTGAAAGAAACTGTTTTGTGGACCATCTGGAGAGTGTCACCCGTAATAGTGTTGTTTGCTGGCGCCATTTTCCTTCAGATCTCGGAATGTTACACAGTGCATTGAGGTAGAACAAGGCTAAACAACAACAGAATGCAGAATAAATTGTAACAGCTACAGAGAAGGTGCATTGCAGGTAGACAATAAGGTGTAAATTTATAACCATAAGACCAAAAGACATAGGAGCAAAATTAGGCAATTCAGCTCACTGAGTCTGCTCTTCCAATCTGTCATGGCTGATTTATTATCCTTTTCAGCCCATCCTCCAGCCTTCTCCACGTAACCTTTGATGCCCTTACTAATCAAGAACCTATCAATTTCCATTTATGATAATGTATGGTGATATCCAAGAAGAAGGAGAACCCTATCTGCAGGCTGAGAATAAACAGGGAAGACATAAAACAAGTACAGAACTTTTGCTACTTAGGAAGCTGGGTGACATCAGATGGCAGGTACAACATGGACATCGAAAGAAGATTAGGGGTGGCAAAAGACAGCTTTACGAGAATGAAGAGTATACTAACCAATACTAAACTAAGCATGACAACCCGCCTCAGAGTACTGAAATATTATGTTTATCCAGTTATGCTATATGGCTCAGAATGCTGGACAATATCTAGTAACATGAGGAAACGAATTGAAGCAGCAGAGATGTGGTTTTTGAGGAGGATGCAAAGAATATCATGGACAAAACAAATATCTAACGAGGATGTCATGAACAGAGCAAACACAAAGAGAGAAATAATGTATGAGATCATGAAAAGGCAACGTGACTTCATTGGATATGTGATAGGAAAGAGGAGTTAGATTGCACGGTAATTATGGGAAAGATTGAAGGGAAGAAAGCAAGAGGAAGACAAAGACAAATGATGATGGAGACAGCAGCCAGAGAACTGGAAATGAATATCAATGAATTGATTCTCTTGACCCGAAACAGGAGTGTGTGGGCCATGGCAGTCAAAGCTCAAACTGGGCACGGCACCTGATGATTATGATGATGATGATGATCAATTTCTGCTTTAAATATACCCAAGGCTTGGCCTCCACAGCTGTCTGTGGGAATGAATTCCATAGATTCACCACTTTCTGGCTAAAATTATTCCTTCTCATTTCTGTTCTAAAGAGACATCTTTCTATTCTCAGGCTGTGCCCTCTGGTCCTCATTGGAATTCCTCACTATAGGAAACATCCTTTCCACATTCACTCTATCTAGGCCTTTCGCTATAATGAGGTAGATTGTGAGATCACAAATCCATCTTATTATACTTAGGGAAGGGTTCAATAGTCCTATTTCAGTGTTGTTGTATTGTTGTAAGAATAAACAATGTTAATAATGCCGAGTTGCGTGGCATAGTGCTGGCAGCCTGTTTTCTTTCAATCAACCTATGGCTTATCATTAGCATGATCCAGCCCTAAATTCTGGGTCAACAGATTACAGGTGCTTTGTTGAGGACATGTTAGGATTCCCCTGGTATGCTGATATGCACCACTCACCATACTTGCATCAGTGTGCTAAACATACCTGCATTTTATTTTGTTATAGCCCTGGGAAAATGTGGATAGTGCTGGGAAAACCGGGATGAATTTAAAGTTCCAAAGGTATTTGATTGAAAGCATTTGGTATATTTACCTCTTAGGTCAAGGCATTAAGTTTGGGAGTTGGACCATCATGTTGCAGCTGGAGTATTGTTAGCAGTTTTGGACCCCTTATTTAAGAAAAGATGTGCTAGCATTGGAAAACGTCCAAACAGGGTTCATGAGAACGATCCCAAAAATGAACGAGTTAAAGTATGAGGAGCATTTGATGGCTTTGGACCTGTATTTGCTGAAGTCTAGAAAATGAGTGGGGTATCCGATAGAAACCCATCAAATATTTATAGGTCTAGACAGAGTGGATGTGGAGAATAGAAGGACATCTTTTCAGAACAGAGATGAGGAGGAATTTCTTTAGACAGGTGGCTGGAATTCTGTGGAATTCATTGTCACAGATGGCCATGGAGGCCAAGTCACTGAGTGTATTTAATGTGGGGGTTGATAGGTTCTTGATTAGTAAGGCCCTCATAGGTTATGGGGAAAATGGGTTTGAGAAGGATAATAAATCAGCCATGATGGAATGGCAGAGCAGACTCAATGGGCTGGATGGTTTAATTCTGCTCCCATGTGTTATGACCTTATAAGAGTTGGTTAGACCATGCTTGGTGTATTGAGTACATTTCTGCTCAACACATTCCAGGAAAGATGTGGTAGCAATGAGTTAGAATGGAAGAGTTTCCCCAGAATGCTTCCCAGGATGAAGTGTTATAGTTACCAGGAGAGATTGGGTAGGCTGAGTTTAGTTTCACTGGAATGTAGCCCAAGTGATGACCTTAAAGAGAGGTTTATTAAAACTATGAGGAACATTGGGTAGGTAGATAGAGTCTTGTTCCCAGGGAAGCGGAGTCCAGGACTAGAGATCACTGATTTAAGGTGAGAGGGAAGAAATTTAAAAGAGGTCTGAGGGAGGAGTTTTCACACAGAGGGTGGTGATAATCTGAAAACTGTAGCTAGGAGAGATGGTCGAGGTAGAAGCACCTACAATGTCTATAGGATATTTGGGCAGGTACTTGGATATGGGACTATGACAGGCATTTGAGATTAATGTAGATTGGCATGAGGTGAAAGGGCCTGTTCGCATTCTGAATGATTCCATGACCTTATTGAGTGGGGAGTAGAGATAGACCCCTGCTTCTTATTTATGCTCTCCTGTTCATACACAATTCTTATTTAAGGTGTGCATTTGTCTAAATGGATTAATTAACTATGTTCCTTTCCTTTTCTTGGCCATCTAGTTCTGAGTATCGGGGAAGGTGGATTCTGGGAAGGCAGCTGTCGAGGAAGGGTTGGATGGTTTCCCGCTGAATGTGTGGAGGAAATTCCGGCAAATGAAGCCAAGCCAGGTAAGGATCCAAATGGAAAAAACTTACAATGTGATAATTGAAAGTTGGTGGAGACCTAGTGGTGCTACCTGTCAATTTGTGACATTTTCTGGGGACTCTGGACATTGGCTTTGCTTAGTACTGATGACAAAACATATAATATTGAGTCCTTCAAAGTTAAATATGACTGATTTGTGAATCAAGAAAAAACGCTGCTGATTCAATAGCCAAAAGGAGTCAGTGGGAGAAACACAGTGAACGAACTGAGCTCTTGAGAGAATATGTCTGTATCCAAGGACATCACTGATTTCATTTCTAGTTGTATAGAATTGCAAGGGCAATTGGAGATTCAGTTGTGCAAGTCACAGGAATAGAAAAACATATAAAAAATTATTTTTTCACTTTGAATCTGCTCCACCATTCAATATGATATTGGTATCCTTTGATCTCTCCTGCCAAGGGAACAGTGTCTAACTCTAACTCTAACATATTTAATGTTTTGAACATAGGACATTGAACCATACAGTCCCTTTGGCCCATAACATTGTGCCGGCTTTTTAGCTTAATATAAGTCAATCCAACCGTTCCCTGTCAGAGACCCCCCATTTTTCTATCATCTATGTGTCTATCCAAGAATCTCTTAAATGCCTCTATTATAGCTGCCTTTACCACTATCCCTAGCTGGGTGTCACATGCAACCACTATTTTCAGTGTTTAAAAAAATTCTCTGACATCCTCCCGAAACTTGACTCCAATCACCTTAAAACTATGACCCGCGTATTAGCCATTTCCATCCTGGGAAAATGTCTCTGGCTGTCCCTTTCAGTCTATGTTCCTACCATCTTGTACACCTCTATCAAGTCAACCCTGATTCTCCTTCACTCCAAAGAGCCCTAGCTTGCTCAGCCGTGAATAGTGCCACAGATTTGATTTCAACTGCATTGTTTGGCAGAGAATTCCATGGCTTTGCCACACTCTGGTGAGAAAAAAAATTACCTCATCTCCGCACTAAATGGCTCATTCCTTCTCCTTGTCTGGATTTCCCAGCCATCAAGGACATCCTTCCTTTATCTGATGTCCAATCTTGTCAGGATTTTGTGGGGTTCTATGAATTCTTTTCACATTCTTATAAGCTCACAGCCTAACTGACCAAATGTCTTTTCATACATCAGTCCTGCCATTCCCAGGAAACAGTTCGGTGTCCTGCACTTCAGAATCAGAATCACTTTGTTGCCAAAATGTGAAACATACCAGAATTGATTGTGGTTTGGTGCCAAGCATAAAACACAGGTCTATACATAACAGACAACATAACAGTGATGAACAATTAACAGGGCAATAATGCAAACAGCCATGAGCAATCAACAATTGGCAGAGCAGTCACAAGCGCAAATGTCAATAACCAAACTTAAATAAATGTTAACATATGAACAAGCTCAATAATTATCAATGGAATAACAAGAGCAGAAAGGACCATTCAACTGATATTATGCAGGGACAGTTGGGATATTACACCTGAGTGAGTTTTGTTGAGAAGGTTTGCTAGCTACAGGAAAGATGTTTTGGAGGTGATATGTGGTTCTGGTGGTGGTGAACTTGTGGTATCTCCCTAAAGGCAAGGGGAAGCATTGTCATGTCAGAAGAAGAAGGCTGTTTTCAGGTCCCTCTCTGGACAGTTAAGCAGGAACAGCTGGATGGATGTCCCAGTAATGGAGTAGAACTACACTTCCTGAGGGGTGATCTGTCAGTTGGGCCACTGATCTAGGGCTATCTTTTATAAATGAGTTTAAAAAAAGTTTCACAAGACATTGATGAAGTAATGGTAGCAGGTGGCTTGGCCGAGGAAATGGTGAAGGAGGTGGAGGGATTGTGGAGGCATTACTGGAAGTTTGAAAAATCACTGTTCATGCCACCAGGTTGGAGGCTGCCCAAACAGAATATAAGGTGTTATTCCTCCAACCTAAGTGTGGCCTTATCCTGACAGTGGAGGAGGCCATGGATGGACATATTGGAATGGGAAGTGGAATTAAAATGGGTGGCCACTGGGAGATCTCGCTTGTTCTGGCAGACGAAGCTTAGATGCTTGGCGAAGCTGTCTCCCAATCTACGTCGGGTCTCATCGATATACAAGAGGCCACACAGGGAGCACGGAGCCCCAACAGACTCACAGGTGAAGTATCGCAAATTTCACCTATTGCCTGGCGTTTCTCTCTCCCCTCCCCACCCCCACCTTTCAAATCTACTCCTCAGATTTTTTGCCTCCAGTCCTGCTGAAGGGTTTTGGCCCAAAATGTCAACGGTACGTTTTTCCATAAAAGCAGCCTGGCCTGCTGCGTTCCTCCAGCATTTTGTGTGTGTTGCTCGGATTTGGGCTCGGATTTCCAGCACCTGCTGATTTTCTCGTTTCTCATTATTTTCTTCTCTTTTTGCATTGCTTGTTTATAGTTTTTTTTTATGTATTACACTATACTCCTGCCTCAAAAAAAAACAAATTTCACCACGTACGTCAGTGAAAATAAACTTGACTCTGATTCTGAGAAGGTCTGAAAAGGGGTGCCCTGTTATTTAATTCCTTCCGTGATTAATTGTTTTTTTCAGGAGTGACTGGGATATTACCATCACCTCTCCTGAGCTCTTATCTGATTGGTTGCATAACATGCCCTTAGCCAATCAGAACTTCCTTCCAGTTAAGTGCTGGGATGATCAACGCCCTTGTCTTCAAGTCCTGCTCCCGGCATGCAACTCTGGCAAGATGGGTTAGCCTGCTTGCTACCTCATGTAGGAACTGGACCCAAACTGAGCTTCCCATCACAGGTGTTCAATTCCCCCTCTGTTCGTCCATAATAACGTATCTATGTATTGTTTTTCCTCTATGGTCAGCTCCTCTCCTGGGCAAATTAGTTTATTAAAACATAGAACACAGAGCACTGCAGCATAGTACATACCCTTCCGCTCCCAACGACCGGCCAAACTTTTAACCTACTCCAAGATCAATCTAACCCTTCCCTTCTGTATAACCTTCCATTTTCCTGTCATCTGTCCCTAATCTATCTGCCTCTCCCTCCATCTCTGGTGAGATCCACCCACCCACCACTCTGTTTAAAATAAATCTACCTCTGGCATGGTGGAGAAGGGCTCTGTGTGAACAGCAGTAGAACATGGGTTGGCCGGTCCTAAGAGATGGGCGAAAACCTTTCCTCAGATGATGGCCCCCATTGCCCTGAGCCTATTGAAAGGGAGTCAGGTTCAGATCCCTGAATCTGGAGTGGCAGAGACTGGCACCTCGTGGTGTCTAGTACAGCAACACAGACAATCCTGGAGAAGCCAGATGGGGCCCCAGGCAGAGTTTTCTGTTGGTTTTTTTGTTGTCACATGTACTGAGGTACAGTGGAAAACTTGGTTTTGCATGTCATCCATGCACATCATTACATTGGGATAGTACAAGGAAAGGCAATGCAGAATATCATATTATAGAAAGTGCAGTGCAGGCAGATGCAAGGGCCACAATGAGGTAGATTGTGAGGTCGAGGGATCTGTTCAGTAGTTTTGTAACAGTGAGATATAAGCCCTTCTTGAACCTGGTGGTACATGCTTTTTGACATTTGTACCTTCTGCCTGATGGGAGGGAGGAGGAGAGAGAATGTCCAGGGTGGGAAGTGTCTTGGATTCTGTTGACTGCTTTACCGTGGCAGTGGGAAGTACAGAGTCAATAGAGGGGAGGCTGGTTTCTGTGATGTACTGAGCTGTGTCTACAGCTATCTGCAGTTTCTTGCAGTCTCACACAGAGCAGTTCCATACCAACCATGATGTATACGATAGGCAGGTTTCCATGGTACATCTGCAAAAATACCATCCTCCGTTAATCAGGTCAAGAAACCATCCACAGCCCCTGAGGGGCTATTCCCCCATCACTCTGTGGTTGTTTTCTGCACTAACCTAGAGCTTAAAATACCTGCCTAATACTTCCCCTGGGTGCCCTCCTCCTTCCCTTTCTCCTATAGTCCACTCTCCACTCCTATCAGATTCCTCCTTCTCTAGCTCTTGATCTCTCCCAGCCACCTGGCTTCACCTGCTACCTTCCAGCTAGACTCCTTCCCTTCTCTCCACCTTTTTATTCTGACATCTTTCCCCTTCCTTTGCCGTCCAGAAGAAGGGTCTCATCCCGAAACGTCAACTGTTTATTCATTTCCATAGATGCTGCCTGACCCTCTGAGTTCCTCCAGTATTTTGTGTGTGCTGCTTTAGAAATTTCATTGTTGTCTTGACCTCTTCATAAAGCCTTGTCCTTCTCCATTCAAGTGACCTGAAACCTTCCTAAGGTCATGGAAGTGCAGTCGGATTATAGAAAACAAAAGAGGGGAAGGTCTCCCATCCCTCTGCCAGTAAGATCCTTTACCATAGCTCTACCTCCTTGCACTCTCTCCAAGTCCTCTGATCTCCACAGGGTGCAAGGTTCTATCATTTTTTGTCCTGAATTCTCAATGGCTGACTGTATGGAGAGTCATTGGGTCAAACAGCGGGGAAATAGGTTCTTCAACTCAATTCATCCATTCCAAACATGATTTCCATTTAAACTAGTCCCTTTTGCCTGTCTTTGGCTCATATCCCTTTAACCATTCCATAACCATGTACCTGTCCAAGTACCCTTTAAACATTGTAAATATACCTGCCTTGACCACACCTTTGACAGTTCATTCCATATACTAACCACTTGTAAGATCAGACAAAAGGTATTTATAACTGTTGTCCAGTATGTACCAAGGGTATAAATAGATCATTTGGAGTGAGGAAATCTTAAACAAAGCAATAAGCTGAAATTAATCTGCATGTTTTTTTTTGTGTGTAGATAGCTACTGTTGTCATGGCTACCTGAGAAATTCCTCAGAGAGGAGAAAGAAACAGTTCTATCAATGGCATAATTAATAATTGCCTTATAAGAGGATGTAATAATAGATTATGTTAGAGTGACAGGTTCAAATGTCCATCAGCATGAGAGAACATTACCTTCATAGAAACAAAATCAGTCTATATTAGCTGAACAGGCTGGTAACAAAAGTGGGGATGCCGTTACAGTGAGAGTGACTGGAGGAGAGATGCCTTCAATCAGAATGGTGTAAGTCTTTGGAAATCACCATCGCAGAGACCTGGGAAGCTTGGTCATTGAGGGTATCATCTAGGCCATGCTCTCTTCTCACTGCTGCCAGCAAGAAGGAAGAGCAGGAGCCTCAGGACCCACACCACCAAGTTCAGAAATAGTTATTATCCCCTCAACCATCAGGCTCTTGACCCGAGGGGGTAATTTTGCTCAACTTCACTCGCCCCAACACTGAACTGTTCCTACAACCTATGGACTCACGTTCAAGGACTCTTCATCTCATGTTCTCAATATTTATTCCTTATTTATTTATTATTAATATTATGATTCTTTTTCTTTTGCATTTGTACTGTCTGTTGTCTTTCGCACATTGGCTGTTTGCCCATCTTGTTGAGTGTGGTTTTTCACTGATACAATTGTGTTTCTTTCTATTTACTGTGAATACGAGTAAGGAAATGATTTTCAGGGTAGTATGTGGTGAGATATATGTTCTTTGGCAGTAAATTTACTTTGAACTTTGATGGACCTTTTGAGCACCAAAGACTCAGGAGAGAGTAAACCTAAGGTAGAACATTTGATGGTACAGGGGGTGGGCTCGAGAGACCATGTGACCTTCTCTTTCTTCCGTTCCATATGTGCTAACTACTCATCAAACGGCGAAGCTGGTAAATGTGAAAGGCACTTCCCATCTTGCAGACTCTGTTGCTGACACTTGGCAAGATCACCATCTGACGTGACATTTCAGTTTTATCAGAACAGATTGGAACAGCAATGATAGCTGTTGGAACAAAATAAAACAGTTGATTTTAATCCTGCTATCCTGTGATATCCTCATTGACTCTCCGTCCCTTGTTCGACAATCATCTCATCTCCTCTTTGTCAGTTCATTCATCGGATGTAGACATCATAGGCCCTGCCAGCATTTAACGTCTATCCCAGATTGCTCTTGAACAGTGTAGTTTTCAAGGCCATTTCAGTGGGCAAACAAGTGTTTGCTGTCACACAGGGTGCAGCCCTGGAAAAGGCTGCAGCTTTCCCTCTTTGAGGGTCACTAATGAAGATAGAACATGGGACAGAACAGTAGCATAGAGATTAACATAATGCTAAGACACCTCAGTGACAAGGGTTCAAATCTGTCGCTGTCCATACGGAATTAGTACATTGACGCCTGAGTTTCCTCCAGGAGCTCAAGTTTCCTCCCACATTCCAAAGATCTGTGGGTTAGTAGGTTTATTAGTTACATGGGTGTAATTGGACAGCGCAGGCTCCTGGGCCAAAATAGCCAGTTATTGTGTTGTATCGCTAAATTAAACAAAATAAAAACATAGAAGGTAGAACTTGGAACATTACAGCACAGGAATTGTCATAAGGGGACATTGGGAGCAGACCCAAAAGCAAGACACAGACACTGAAGTACAAGGAACAGGACCAGGATTATCGAGATAGCAGGGTGAGTCAGGAAGAAACGATGCTGGACATTGACACAGGCCCTGGACGAGACTATGATTCAGGGCCTGGGCTAGAAGCACGGGACACGGACATGGAACTAGGAACAAGGAGACTGGACTAGGCACTCGGAACTCCGGAACCAGAGTCTGGACCTGGGTCTTGGTTGGGACTCGGAACCTGCGTTTTGACTCGGAACCAGAACCCGGGTCTAGGCTAGGACTCGGGTCTAGGATCTTGGCAAGGACTCGAGACTAGGATCTTGGCAAGGACTCGGGACTAGGATCTTGGCAAGGACAGGACGAGGAACCTCCAGCACAGGATGAGCAACCTCCAGGGCAGGATGTGGCTCTTGGACTAGGTTTGGCTTGGCTCTTGAACTCGGCTTGGTTAGGCTCTTGGGTACGGAGCTGGGACTCCTCCTTGGAGCGCAGGGCTGGGACCCTTTCTAGGACACGGCCAGGATGACTGCCGAGGTAAACTGCCAAGGATTCGGATAGGGACGATCCAGCACAGGACGAGGAATCTCCAGCACAGGATGAGGAATCTCCAGCACTGGGCTGGGCGAGGACATGAAGCTCAGACTTAGACAGGGCTGGAAAACGGTGCCTGAACTTGGTCTTGGAACACAGGAACACAGAGACTTGGACTTGAGCACAGGAACACAGAACACAGAGCCAGGACCCCTCCTTGGGGAGCACAGGACATAGGGCCGGGACTCATACACAGAACACGGACACTAAATGTGGGGACACAAAGAGACAGTTCCAAACTCAACGATAGATAGTTCCTTCTCTTGGCATGGCAAGGCTCCGGTCTCACTCCAGCGGTTGAACTTGATGGGATACAGACGAGGTTGCAGGTGGAGGTTCAGAAGGAAGCAGAAGGGAAGGGAACAGTCCAGCAGGGAATCCCCGGCCCGAGATGTATCCATGCACCTGCCCAAAACGAGAGCCAGGCGCCTCAGCCAAGGCACCCAATGGAACAAGGGAAAACAGGAAAACCCAGAACAAGTGTAAGGGGGTTTCGACTTTTATGTTACTGCGGAGGCTAATTAAAATGGCGTCTTTGTTATGTTAATGTGGGGAATGTGGCTTTGTTGTGTTAAGCGCTGAGAAAGTTTGCGCCAGTAGCTTGTTTTGGTTTAGAGGGTGATAAGAGAGTGCTATTAACCAATTGGGATAGTTGTTATGGTTTTGGTGTATTTGAAGATACTGTATGCGCAGGGTTTTGGGGCAGAAGGCGGGAGAGCGAGACAGAGGATGGTCCAGGTGCTGTGATGTCCGCTAACGGGGTCAGCCCGAGAGGGGCATTCAGCGAGGAGAGGAGACGGAGACGGACTCGTGTGGAGCGTCTGGACGACCACCGTTGTTGGTCCCAGGAGGCCAGTCGAGGTGGTCTGAGGGGTCGCAGGGTGAAGAAAAAGGTCCTTGAGCTCCAACTGTTTGTGCACAAAGAGATTGAACTTTGATAAGTGTGGCGCCTTTTATTTTCCTTTTATATTTTATTCTCTCTTAATTATATAGTTCCAGTAATATCTATAAACTGTAAATCATTTAATTGCATCTAGTGTATTGTCTGTTATTTGGGCGGGGTGGGGTATATCACACAGCATCCACACAAACGAATTATCCAGTTTGGCGGGGCCGAGGCTGTTTCCCAAGACGACAGCGAGCCGAGCGACCCTGAGGGTGGCTGGCGGGGGGGGGGGCGGGGCTACACAAGGAATCGACGGACTGGACCACGAACTGGAACGCGGACCTCACAGACTGGACCGTGACAGGTTAAAGGCATTTCAGCTGAATTAAACTAAATCTCTTCTGCCTGTACATGATCTATATCCTTCCTTTCTCGGCATATTCGTGTATCCATCCAACAGCCTCTGAAGCACCACTATGTATATATCTGCTTCCACCTTGGCAACCTGTTCCAGGCACCTACCATTCTCTGTCTAATAATAAAAAAAAACTTGCCCCATCATTGCCTTTAAAATTGGTGAGTCTTATTGACAAACTGGTGTCTATAAGTGAAATGAGCTTTCCAAAAATTTAAATCTATATATTTTATTAACTAAATTCTGTGGTGAGATCTGACAACCCTGCCTAACTTGAATTTACCTTGGTGCGTAGTACTAAATACATTCTAAACCTTTGCGCTGCCTGTGAAATCAAACTCGCATATTTTGATTTCATATTGTATTCTCATGTTTATTTTGATGTGGAAGGCAGCCATTCAGCCCATCTAGTCTATGCTGACTCTCAGAACATTCCAATCCTGTAACACTCCCACCTGCACAATGTGCTGTTGCGTTCCTGCAGAATGCCATCAGGAATCCTTAGAGTGCCTTAAAATACCGAATGCCATTAGTTCACTTAGTGCGCAGTGTTCTTTATTTCTCATTTTAAGAAGGTTTATAATTATTGTACAGGTAATTATTCATCCTGTAGTACTGTGGCTCCTTGTAATTATCACGTTCTGTTCATTAGCTCAAATAATGAAAATATTCAAGTTTCTGAAGGGGTTCACTCTAACGTGACACAAAGACTGCCTTTGAACTTATAAGTGGCCCTTTACTAATTCAATTGTCTGCCTCCTTTTATCTATTCAGTGGTGGTTTTAGGCTGGTTTAATAAAGGCTTGTTTTAAATTACAGACAGAGGAATGTGGTTGCATGCCAATATCTTCAGGCCAACTAGGTTTCATCGAATCAGAGAATGCCTCAGAGAATGCAAGTACTAGATGCATGAAAAGGCTGTTCAGTGTAAACTGAGGATCCAAATGCTGTTGGAAAATATCCTCATTCTCTCCTGATGAAGGGTCTTGCCCAAAATGTCAACCTTTTATTCCTCTCCATAGATGCTGCCTGACCTGCTGAGTTTGTCCAACATTTTGTGTGCATTATTTCAGATTCCTGGAATCTGCAGACTCTCTAGTTCTCATTCTGTCATGTTGCCAAATGATTTTTTTGATGGGATCTGATTGCACCACCATGCTTTCTTGTCCACAACAACTCTCTGCGAGTCATACAAAAAAAATCTCTGGATTTTCCCTGTGTTTCTTTTATCAGGCACTCAAGCCCTGTGGGATCTAGTACTTAACCTCCATTTTCCCATGACCAGGGCAGCACGCTGGCATAGCAGATTGCACAACGCTTTACATTGGCGGCGATCACTAATCAGGTTCAATTCACACTACTATCTGCAAGGAGTTTATATGC
This sequence comes from Mobula hypostoma, assembly GCF_963921235.1. Classification (NCBI taxonomy): domain Eukaryota; kingdom Metazoa; phylum Chordata; class Chondrichthyes; order Myliobatiformes; family Myliobatidae; genus Mobula; species Mobula hypostoma. The sequence goes on from NC_086107.1 coordinate 12,604,141, forward strand.
TCTCCCACTGACCATGTGAGTTTCCTGCAGGTGCTCCAGTTTCCTCTCACATTCCACAGACAGTTAGGGTTAGTGAATTGTGGGCATGCTATATTGATGTTGGAATTGTAGCAACACTTGCAGGCTGTCCACAGCACAATCCTTGGACTGTGTTGATTGTTGATGCAAATGAAGGCATTTCCCAATATGTTTCAAAGCACATGTGACAATTAAAATTTATCTAATCCAATATAATATAATCTAATCCAAAACTCCTCATAACATGATTTGGAGGACTGAAGATTTCTTGCATGTGGACTTGTAAATGTGTCACTGGCCCTTCATCATTGCTGGATCTAAACCCTGGGACTCTGTGCCCAACCTCATTGTGAGAGTACATGCTCTGCAAGGATTAAAGCAGTTCAAGTACAATAGATGGTTCTGTCCTACCTTTAGTTCAGAGATGAGGAGGAATTTCTTTAGCCAGAGGGTGGTGAATCTTTAGAATTTGTTGCCACAGATGGCGGTAGAGGCCAAGTCATTGGGTATTTGAGCACATCTACATGAAACTCTGTTGTAGAAAAGCAGCATCCATCATCAAAGATTCTTACCACCCAGGCCATGCTTTTTTCTCACTGCTGCCATCAGGAAGAAGGTACAAGAGCCTCAGCACTCACACCATTAGGTTCAAGAACAGTTACTACCCCTCAATCATCAGGCTTTTGAACAAAAGGGGATAACTACACTCATTTGCCCATCCATTGCTATGATCTCACTACCAATGACCTCACTTTAAGGATGCTTTCTCTTGTTATTTCATGTTCTCATTATTTATTGCTATTTATTTATATTTGCATTTTCACAGTTTATTGTTTTCTGCACTCTGGTTGATCTTTCATTGATCATGCTATCGTTACTACTCTGTAGATTTGCTGAGTATGCCCACAGAAAAGTGAATCCCAGGGTTGTATGTGGTGACATATATGTACTCTAATAATAAAGTTTACTTTGAACTTTGAACTTAATATAGGTTCTTAATTAGTAAGGGCATCAAAGGTCATGGGGAGAACGGGGTTGAGAGGTTAAATAAATCTACCTGGATGGAAAGGTGGAGCAGATTCTATGGTGTGAATGGTCTAATTCTGCTCCTGGGTCGACTGGTCTTATCAAAGACGATAGATGATGACAGCCTTATCAGATCTAAATAAAAAATTAAAACAAAAAATTATACCCCTTAAACTTCACATAATCTACTTGACTCTGAGGAAAACAATCTCCGTCTCTCCAATTATTCCAACACATGGAGGCGCTCACCCTATGCCTGCAGGGATGTATAAGATTATACATATTGTTTATGGACTTTCTACTGAGCATACTAACTTAGGAAGACTCAGCACTGGTCCTGTCCTGCCAACACAGAGCCGAGACATCTTTCTGCCTGAATGTGTGCATCACTTCACACGAGAGTAATGGGAAACAAAGCCCCCATAGCTTCCCCACAATTAAATGCATCTGCCCAGTATTTGTCCATTTCACTGATCTGCCTGTAATACTGTTTACCATTCACTAGAATGCCAAGTTTTGTATCCAATAAATTATTTTAAATGTACCCTCCATGCATTTGTCCACATCATTTATGCAGAACAAGAGAAGCAATAAAGTCGCAAGATGGATATCCCACTGTACTGTAAAATGATCACTGCTCCTCTCTTATTTCCTAACCCTCAGGTAATTATGTACTTTCTTGTATTTCTGTCATTATTCTGAATTGGCCTTTATTAAATGAACAAAGATAATCCCGCATTTCCAACACTGTCCACTTCTCAAGAATGTCAAGGGAAGTTGACGAGGAAGTGGAGTGTTCTTTCTGTGGAAGCCACAGGGCAGTTCTCCAACGGTGTGCATGGCACAATAGGAAGTAATTTCTTCACTGTGATGTGATCAAGACCATTTATGAAGAACTGGTCACAAGAAGGGGTTCATTGCAAGGAAAGTGATCTTGCTGTGCTGTATGATTGGTCTTTATCAGAAACTTTAGAACATAGAACATTACAACTCAGTACAGGCCCTTTAGCTCAAGGTGTAGTGTCAACCTTTTAACTTACTCCAAGGTCATTCTAACACTTCCTCCCCAAATAGTCATCCATTTATTCTTTCATCCATGTGCCTACCTAAGATTTCTTAATATGTTCCTAACACAGGGGTTCCCAACCTGGGGTCTATGGACCCCTCAGTTAACGGTAAGGCTCTATGGCATAAAAGAGGTTGGAAACCCCTGCCTTAATGTCTCTGCCTCTAGCCTCACTCCTAGCAGTGCATTCCACACAACAACCACCACTGTGTAAAACCTACCTCTGAGGTCCCCCCTATACTGGTTTACAAACATTTTACAGACAGTGGCAGGAATTGAACCCAGATCTCTGTCATTGCACTACCACTGCACTGCCATACCATGTCAGAGTTTTGTTTTTTGCCATTGATTTTTTTACTGCTGTGGAGAGAATGTTGCACATTTGCCCTGCCCCTAGTGTGAAGGAGTGTTTGTCCCCCTATACTTTTCTCCAAACACCTTAAAGTTATGTTCGCTATTTCCATCCTGGGAAAAATTCTCTGGCTGTTCATGGTCTCCATGTCTTTTATCATCTTTACACCTCTATCAAGTCACCTCTCATCTTCCTTTGCTCCAAAGAGAAAAGCTCTAGCTTGTTCAAACTTTCCTCATAAGGCATGCTCTCTAATCCAGGCAACATCCCAGTAAATTTCCTCTGCACCCTCTCTAAAGCTTCACACATCCTTCCTACAATGAGACAACCGGAACTGAAGACAATTTACAGAATTTATAATCAATGTACTTGTGTAATGGTCTGAGAAATGGGTGCAGGACTGCAAGGGAGGCAAAAAGGAAGGAGATTTTAGGCCTGGTAGCTTGACTTCAGAGGTTGAAAGATGTTGGAGGCTATTATTAAGGATGAGCCTTTGGGAAACCTGGAGGCACATGATAAAATAGGCCAAAGTTAACATGGGGAAATCCAGCCTGACTATTCTGTTGGAATGTTTTGAGGAAATAACAGGCAGGATGGACAAAGGAGAGTCAGTGGATCTTGTTTATTTGGATTATTTTCAGAGGCCTTTGACAAGTGCCACACATGAGTCTGCTAAACAAAATAAGAGCCCATGGTATTAAGGGAAAGGTATTAGCATGGATAAAAGATTAACTGATTGACAAGAGGCTAAGTGAGTATAAAGGGGGGCTTTTCTGATTGCCTGCCAGTGACTAGTGGTGTGCTGCAGGTGTTGGTGTTGGGTCCACTTCTTCTCATTTTGTAGGTCAGTGATTTACATTAAAGAATTGATGGATTTGTGGCAAAGTTTGTGGACGAAACAAAGATAGATGGAAGGGCAGGTAGTGTTGAGGAAGCAGGGTGTCTGTAGAAGGACTTAGAGAGATTGGGGGAATGGACAAAGAGGTGGTAGATGGAATATAATGTAGGGATGTGTACGGTCATGCACTTTGGCCAAATAAGTAAAGCTATGGACTATATTTTAAATGGGGAGAAAATTCAAAAGCAAGGATGTAATTCTGACACTTTATAAGGCATTGTTCATACAGGACTAGGAGTATTATGAGCAGTTTTGGAAGCCTTATCTAAGAAAAGATGTGCTGACAATGGAGAGAGTCCAGAGGAGCTTCAAAAGAATGATCCCAGGAATGAAAGAGTTAACATATGAGGAGTTTCCAATAGTGGGATAGTCTAGGCCCAAAGGGCATGGCCTCAGAATTCGGAGATATCCACTTAGAACAGAGATGAAGAAAAACGTCTGTAGCCAGAGGGTGGTGAATCTGTGGAATTCATTGGCACAGATATTAGCACAGTCCAAGTCATTGGATATACTTAAGGTGAGGCTTGACAGGTTCTTGATTAATCAGAGTGTCAAAGAAGGAAGGAGAAGGAGAGGTTGAGAGGGATGATAAATTAGCCATGATGGAATGGTGGAGCAGACTCGATAGGCTGAGAGGTCTATTTTCGCTTCTATGTCTTCTGGTTTTATTTGATTAGATTAGATAGATTAAATTATATTAGATTAGCTTTATTTGTCATTTGTAACATTGAAACATACAGGGAAATGCATGCCCTGTGTCAGCGACCAGCACAGTCCAAGGATATGCTGGTGGCAGCCTACAAGAATCATCATGCTTCTGGTGCCAACATAGTATGCTGACAATTTATTAACCCATAAGTTTTTGGAATTTGGGAGGAAAATGGAGCACTGAGAGAAAGGCATGCCGTCTTAGAGTGAACGTACAGACACTTTACAGACAGCAGTAGGAACTGAACCCAGATTGTTGTCATTGTAAAGCGTTATGCTAACGACTGTGCTGCCATACCATGTCAGTGTTTTGTTGATTTTTTTTAACTTCTGTGTTGCATATTTGCCCTGACCTTAGTGTGAAGGAGGGCTTGTTTACGTAAGCAGAGCACCAAAGGGCAGCACTCCCACCTCTGGGTCCACTGCAGAGAGCTGTTCAAAAGGACCGACAATTGCTGTGCAGCAGTGAGGAGGCACTGACCTCTTGGAGATGAAACATTAAATCAAAGTTTATTTATTCTAATGGGTGATTAAAACATCAGAACAAGAGGAGGGGTGTTCTTCCTGTTCCCCTAGACAATATTTATCCCTCAATCAATATGATAAAATAGATTAATCTGCCATTATCACATTATGGCAACATGCTGTGTGCAAGTTCGTTGTTTAAACGGTGACTGCTCTTCAGGAGGATTTAATTAACTAAAGTGCTTTGGAATATCTTAAAAAGGAAGTACACGGCATCATTCAGGTGCCAGACACAAAGTGCTTCAGGAGTTCAGCAGGTCAGGCAGCTTCTATGGCGGGGAATAAACAGTCGATATTAGGGTCCAGCGGGATCCTCCCACTAAGCATGTCTCTGCTTTCCACAGGGATCGCTTTTTACATGACTCCCTCGTCCATTGCCCCTCCCCACTGAGCTCGCCTATGGCATTTATCCCTGCAATTGTGTTAAGTATGATGACACCAGCCCCTATACCCTCCTCCCTCACTTCCATTCGGGACCCAAACAGGTGAGATGACACTTCACCTGCAAGTCTGTTGGGGTTATCCATGGTATCCAGTAATCCCACTGTGATCTCCTCTGCATTAGTGATAGCAGAAGCAGACTGGGGGATCGCTTTGTTGAGTACATTTGCTCTGTTTGCGGCAAAAGGCAGGATCTCCTGTTTACTATGAATTTCAATTTGACTTCAAATTCCCATTCTAACATGTCTGTCCATGGCCTCCTCTCCTGCCACATCGAGGCCAACTTCAAGAAGGAGCAGCAACCCCTCATATTCCTCCTGGGAAGCCTCCAACTTGATGGCTTGAACATCAATTTCTCTAACTTCTGGTAATTTCTTCCCAATCCCTCCTCTGTTTTTCCATTCCTCATTCCGGTTACCTTCTCTCCCCTACTGTTCTCCTCACCTGCCCATCACCTCCCTCTGGCGCTCCTCCTCTTCCCCTTTCTTCCATGGTCCACTGTCCTCTCCTATTAGATTCCTTTGTCATAGTCATAATCATACTTTATTGATCCCAGGGGAAATTGGTTTTCGTTACAGTTGCACCACAAATAATAAATAGTAATAGAAATAGTAACTAATATTACTATTAGTAAATAGTAAATAGTAATAGTCATGGAAATAATAAATAGTAACAGAATAGTAATAGAAAAATAGTTAAATAATAATAATATGTAAATTATGCCAGTAAATTAAGAAATAAGTCCTGGACCAGCCTATCGGCTCAGGGTGTCTGACTCTCCAAGGGAGGAGTTATAAAGTTTGATGGCCACAGGCAGGAATAACTTCCTATGACGCTCTGTGCTGCATCTCGGTGAAATGAGTCTCTGGCTGAATGCACTCCTGTGTCCACCCAGTACATTATGTAGTGGATGGGAGACATTGACCAAGATGGCATGCAACTTAGACAGCATCCTCTTTTCAGACACCACCGTGAGAGAGTCCAGTTCCATCCCCACAACATCACTGGCCTTACGAATGCGTTTGTTGATTCTGTTGGTGTCTGCTACCCTCAGTCTGCTGCCCCAGCACACAACAGCAAACATGATAGCGCTGGCCACCACAGACTTGTAGAACATCCTCAGCATCGTCCAGCAGATGTTAAAGAACCTCAGTCTCCTCAGGAAATAGAGACGGCTCTGACCCTTCTTGTAGACAGCCTCAGTATTCTTTGACCAGTCCAGTTTATTGTCAATTTGTATCCCCAGGTATTTGTCCACACTGACCCCCTGGATGGAATCAGGGGTCACCGGTACCTTAGCTCTCCTCAGGTCTACCACTAGCTCCTTAGTCTTTTCCACATTAAGCTGCAGATAATTCTGCTCACACCGTGTGACAAAGTTTCCTACCGTAGCCCTGTACTCAACCTCATCTCCCTTGCTGATGCATCCAACTATGGCAGAGTCATTCGAAAACTTCTGAAGATGACAAGACTCTGTGCAGTAGTTGAAGTTCGAGGTGTAAATGGTGAAGAGAAAGGGAGACAAGACAGTCTCCCATGGAGCCCCAGTGCTGCTGATCACTCTGTCGGACACACAGTGTTGCAAGCACACGTACTGTGGTCTGCCAGTCAGATAATCAAGAATCCATGATACCAGGGGAGCATCCACCTGCATTGCTGTCAGCTTCCCCCCAGCAGAGCAGGGCGGATGGTGTTGAACACACTGGAGAAGTCAAAAAACGTGACCCTCACAGTGCTCGCTGGCTTGTCCAGGTGGGTGTGGACACGGTTCAGCAGGTAGACGATGGCATCCTCAACTCCTAGTCGGGGCTGGTAGGCGAACTGGTGGGGGATCTAAGTGTGGCCTGACCATAGGCCAGAGCAGCTCCAGAACAAGTCTCTCCAGGGTCTTCATGATGTGGGAGGTCAATGCCACCGGTCTGTAGTCATTGAGGCCGCTGGGGCGCGTGTCTTCAGCACAGGGACGAGGCAGGACATCTTCCACAGTACAGGAACCCTCCGGAACCTCAGGCTCATGTTGTCTTTAGTCCTTCCACCAACCAACTCCCAGATTCTTACTTCATTCCCCTGACCCTGAACCACCCACATTCCCCCAAAGAATCTGAAGCGTCTCAGCCTGAAATGTCAACTGTTTATTCATTTCTATAGATGCTGCCTGATCTGCTGAGTCTCTCCAGCATTTTATATGTGTTGATCCTCTGCTGTACTATGATTCATATTATAACTATTTGTGGGGGGTGATAGTGGACAAATTAATCGTGAGAACTATGCCTCATATACTCAGTGTTATTAACTAGCAACTGCTTTGAAATCTTCAAAGTTCAAAGTAAATTTATTATCTAAGTACATATGTATCTGTCACCATATACAACCCTGAGATTCACTAATTTGCGGGAATCCTCAATATAGCCAATAACCATAATAGAATCAATGAAAGACCACACTAAGTAGGTGTAAAAACAATATGCGAAAGACAACAAACTGCATACACAAAAGAGAAAAAATAATGAATAAATAAGCAATAAATATCAAGAACATGAGATGAAGAGTCCTTAAAAGTGAGTCCATTGGTTGTAGGAACATATCAGTGATGGGGTAAGTGAGGTTGAGTGAAGTTATCCCCTTAGGTTTAAGAGTCTATTGGTTGAGGGGCAGCATCTGTTCCTGAACCTGATGGTGTGAGTCCTGAGGCTCCTGTACCTCTTTCCTGATGGCAGCAGCGAAAAGAGAGCATGACCTGGGTGGTGGTGGTGGTGGAGGAGGGGTGGGGTGTCTCCAATAATGGATGCTTCTTTCCTGCAACCACACTCATGTAGATGTGCTCAATAGTGGGGAACGTGATGGACTTCCCTGTGATGGATTGGACTGTGTCCATTACTTTTTGTAGGAACTTATTGCAAGTCTTACTGCTTTCCCACCCATTATTCACATGAGCCTCATTGATAAGGGTGTGTCATCTGACCAATCACTGCCAAAGTAGGCAAATTGCCCTCTGGATACAGGGGCAAGATTCCAACTTGGATGGCAGGATTGCTGTGAGCAGAAGAGATACAGATGGAACTTGGGGACTCACTGGGCCATTGTCTTGGTACAGAGATTGAACCTGAGATGCTGCAACCTGGGTAGTGCAGTAATTCAGTTAGCATAATCAGAATCAGAATTAGAATCAAGTTTATTATCATTGATATATGTTATAAAATTTGTTGTTTTGTGGCAGTAGTACAATGCAAGACATAAAATATACTAAGAATTAAAATAAAAATAAATAAATAGTGCAAAGAGGATTAGTGAGGACATTTTCATGGGTTCATGTACCATTCAGAAGTCTAATGGCAGACAGGAAAAAGCCATTGAGTGTGTGTACCTCCTCCTTGATGGTAGTAATGAAAAGAGGGCATGCCCAGATTGGTGAGGGTTCTTGATGATCTAGCCGCTTCCTTGAGGCACCGGCTTTTGAAGATGGCCTCAATAGAGGAGACTTTTGTGACTGTGATAAAGCTAGCTGAGATTACAACCCTCTTAAGCCTCTTTTGATCCTGCACGTTGGCGCCCCCAACCAGGTGATATTATACCCAATAAGAATGCTCTCCACCATATAGCTGTAGAAATTTGCTAGTCTTTGGTGATGTACCAGATCTCCTCAAACTTCCAATGAAGTATAGCCGCTGTCATGCCTTCTTCATGATAACAACAATACGGCCCAGGATAGATCCTCTGAGGTGTTGATGCCCAGAAACTTGAAGCTGTTCAGCCTTTCCACTCCTGCCCCCTCATAGAAGACTGGAGTGTGTTCTTCCAACTGATGTATGGATGTTGATTGCAACATCACATAACCTCTGTGACTTCACAGTTTTCACCAGATCATCCTTCCCAGACCAGGTAAGGTTGGTTGATCCTCTTTACTGTGAATCCCAATGTTTTTGAGGCACTTCGGTAGCTTCCTGGTTATCTTTACTAACAGATCTATATTTTGTTTCAAGTTTTTCAATCAACTGGGTTCAAATTCCTCAGTGGGATCCAAAATCCAAATCGTCATCTTCCTCTACTGACAACCAACAGACTAGTTTTCAGGATACTTAGTCCCTAACTTAGCCGAAATAGTCATAGAAGAGCACTATAGCACAGAAACAAGCCCTTTGGCCCATCTAGTCCATGTGAATAGGTCTCCTTTCACCTTATACCTATGACCTCTATTTCAAGGTTCACAACATCTCAGGGGGGAAAAAAAACAGCCTGCATATAATACCCCTTACTATTTCGTACACCTCTAAAAGATCTCTCCTCATTCTCCTACACTTCAGGAAAAAAAGTCCTAACCTGTTCAACTATTTCCTAGAATTTGCCTTAAAACTTTCCTCCTCTCACCCTAAAGTTTTGTGACAATAAATGGAGAATCTTTTTCAGTGAAGTTAGTTGAAGTGTGAATATTAATTGCTCCCCAGTTCTTTAAAGTACTGCCATGGGACCTTTATCTGAGATGTGGCTTGAATTCAGCATCTCAGAAAACAACATTATGTCTATCAGGGCAACCATCCCCCACTCCAACACTAGAGAATCTGTCTGGACTTGGTCTGGAGCGGGACTTGAACTTGCAACTTGACTCAGAAACAAGAGGGCTGCCAACACCTCAAACTGAAGAAACTGCACCACTATCCAGCAAGGAAAATTATGTCTTCATACAATGATAAGAAGCAGTTGAAGAAAATGAGACATTGTTGGTTCTCAGCCATGATTCCAGAGCCTGAATCCAGTCCCGATTATGTTTATTTCACTTTGATTGTGGCAAAACCAAAGGGAGATATTTGTGTTAGATGAATGTTTGCAGCTCAGTCCTACATCACAGCAATCTTTAAAGAATTGCAACTATAATCCCAGAGGGTAATTACAAAGGCTTCATTTACTCAGAGGGGACACGCTAAGAATTATTTTATCCTGGTATATATTAAAGACCATAGCATATTTTCACTCCTATGAAGAGCGCATTTGGAAATTGTTCTCAGATTTTCAGAGGGCAGTGATGTGAATTCAGTTGATAGATGCATTTAGTTGTGAGCAATTCAGAAATGACAGGAAGTAAACTTTGCAATTGGGAAGTCTTACAGTGTTGAGGAAAGGCTGAGTTTAATCATTTCCAACATACTGAGTAAACCTCAGACATCACGGGTTAAATTTTTGTGAATTTGAAATCTGAGAATCTGAAAAACTCAAGAGCAGACTTGATGGGCTGAATGGCCTAATTCTGCTCCTGTATTTTATGGCCTTAATACATGCTGCTATTCACAGTTTGGGAATCAAATTAGTGTAGGTGGCTGCTTGGGAAATTGGGATATACATACCTCTTCTCTGTCAATTTCCTGATGATTTTATATCTCTTCTTTCTATTTTCTGGAGGAAAGTCCTCAGAATAATGGTAGTTCTCAGGAAGAGTTTGTCCAATATCAAAATGAAATTAATACATTCATGACCACAATCTTAAAACACACTGGGAAATAAGGATGGAGTGATTTATTTATTAATTGATATGATTTACACTCTCTCTTCAGAATCAGGTTGATTACCACTGACATATGTTGCGAAATTTGTTGTTTTGTAGCAGCAGTACAGTTTGATGCATAAAATATACTATAAATGTTAATAAGAATTATAAATTATACACATTGGCCACTTTATTAGGTACAGGATTGGAACCCGCTGGGATCTTCTGCTGCTGTATCCCTACCACTCCAAGGTTCAATGGGCCGTGGAAATGCTCTTCTGCACACTAACGCTGTAACACATGGTGATTTAAATTACTGTCGCCTTCCTGTCAACTTGAACCAGTTTGGCCATTATCCTCTGACCTCTCTCATTAACAAAGCATTTTTGCTCTCAGAACTACCACTGGATGTTTTTTTTTTGTTTTTCACATCATTCTCTGTAAACTCTAGAAACTATTGTGCATGAAAATCCCAGGACATCAGTAGTTTCTGAAATACTCAAACCACCCCATCTAGCACCAACAATCATTCCACGATCAAAGTCACTCAAATCACATTTCTTCCCCATTCTGATGTTTGGTCTGAACAACAACTGACCCCTTGACCATGTCTCTATGCTTTTATGCATTGAGTTGCTGCCACGTGATTGGCTGATTAGATATTTGCAAGAATGAGCAGGTGTACAGGTGTAGCTAATAAAGTGACCACTGAATGTATATAAAAATTAAATAAGTAATGCAAAAAGAGAGCAAAATAGTGAAGAAATGTTCATAGGTTCATTGTCTGTTTGGAAGTCTGATGGCAAAGGGAAAGAAACTGTTTCTAAAATGTTGAGTGTGTATCTTCAGGCTCCTGTACCTCCTCTCTGATGGTAGTAATGAGAAGAGGGCATGACCTGGGCAATGGAGGTCCTTATTGTTGAATTTAAGAAGACAGCCACAAGAAAGCGCTTTCGTTGAGCAAACATGAAGCTTTTCTATAAAGTGCTGATATTTCTCTTATTAGTCCACCAGTTTAATTTAAGTTTGGAGTAAAATTAAAAATTAATCCGTTATATTTTGGTAGAGATTACAGATTTCTACAAAAATTTGATATCTTGTGTGGCTGAGGCGAATTAGATGGACCATGAGACATAGGAGCAGAATTACGCCATTCAGACCATCGAGTCTGTTCCGCAATTTCATTATGGCTGATTTATTATCTCTTTCAAACCCATTCTCCTGCCTTCTCCCCGTAACCTTTTGCATCCTTACTAATCAAGAACCTATCAACCTCTGCTTTAAATATATCCAATTACTTGCTATCCACAGCCAGTAGAGGAGTCCATGGATGGACATATCAGAATGGGAACATCAAGATGAAGCCACACGCTGGTTGGAGGAACAGCACCTTATATTCCGTCTGGGTAGCCTCCAACCTGATGGCATGAACAGTGATTTCTCTAACTTCCGTTAATGCCCCTCCTCCCCTTCTTATCCCATCCCTTATTTATTTATTTATTTATTTATTATTTTCTCTTTCCCCCCCCCTTTCTCTCTCTTTTTTCTCCCTCTGTCCCTCTCACTATTTCTTCCTCTGATGCTCCCCTCCCCCTTTCTTTCTCCCTAGGCCTCCCATCCCATGATCCTCTCCCTTCTCCAGCCTCATATCCCTTTTGCCAATCAACTTTCCAGCTCTTACCTCCATCCCTCCCCCTCCTGTCTTCTCCTATCATTTTGGATCTCCCCCTCCTCTCCCACTTTCAAATCTCTTACTATCTCTTCTTTCAGTTAGTCCTGACAAAGGGTCTCGGCCTGAAACATCAACTGTACCTCTTCCTATAGATGCTGCCTGGCCTGCTGCGTTCCACCAGCACTTTGAGTGTGTTGCCTGAATTTCCAGCATCTGCAGATTTCCTCGTGTTTGCTGTAATGCCAATGTTGGTTCTTTGAAAGTGCTGAGAAATTGATTCTATTCCCCTACTCTTTCTCATAGCCCTGCAATTTATTCCGCCATTTCCATATTTACTCAATTCCTTTTGAAATTTGCTATTGTAATTGTTTTTGACACTTTTCAATTCAAATCACATTAAAATAAAAATCTATATGCCCCTGTTTGTCCCTCTCCAGTTACTTCTTGTCATTGAATGTTCTAACTGATATCACAGGAAAAGCCCTTCCCACTGCTGAATACATCTACAAGGAGTGCTGCCATAAGAAAGCGGTATTCATCGTCAAGGACCTCCATGAGGTATAGGGGCCTTAGACCCTACAACACCGGGTTCAGGAACAGTTATTACCCTGCAATCATCAGGCTCTTGAACCAAAGGGGATAACTTTAACTCTGAACTGATGGCATAGGACATCGACAAGAGAAAATCTGCAGATGCTGGAAATCCGAGCAACACACACAAAATGCTGGAGGAACTCGGCAGGCCAGGCAGCATCTATGGAAAAAAGTACAGTCGACGCTTCAGGCCGAAACCCTTCAGCAGGACTGGAGAAATAAAGCTGAGGAGTAGATTTGAAAGGTGGGGGGAGGGAGGGAGAAATGCCAGGTGATAGGTGAAACCTGGAGGGGGTGGGATGAAGCAAAGAGCTAGGAAGTTGATTGGTGAAAGAGACAAAGGGCTCCCTTGTCTATTCCTCCCTCTCCACTGATCTCCATCCTGGCACTTAACCTTGCAAGTAGAACAAGTGCTTCACCTGCCCTACCACCTCCTCCCTCACTACCATCCAGGGCGCCAAACAGTCCTTCCAGATGAGGCGACACTTCACCTATGAGTCTTTTGGGGTCATATACTGTGTTCAGTGCTCCTGTTGTGGCCCTTCGTATATCGGTGAGACCCAACGTAGATTGGGAGACTGCTTTTCCGAGCATTTATGCTCTGTCCACCAGAACAAGCGGGATCTCCCGGTGGCCAGCCATTCCCATTCTGATATGTCCATCTATGGCCTCCGCCACCGTCAGGATAAGGCCACACTTAGGTTGGAGGAATAGCACCTTATATTCCATTTGGGTAGCCTCCAACCTGATAGCATGAACATCGATTTCTCAAACTTCCAGTAATGCCTCAACAACCCCCCCCCCACCACCCCTTTCTATCCTCTTGTCCCTCTGTCATGTTATCTCCTTGCCCGCCCATCACCTCTCTCTGGTGCTCCTCCCCCACGCCTTCTTCTTTCTTCCGTGGCCTTCTGTCTCTTTCACCAATCAACTTCCTAGCTCTTTGCTTCATCCTCTCCCTCCAAGTTTCACCTATCGGCTGGTGTTTCTCTTATCCCTCCCCTCATCTTTCAAATCTACTCCTCAGCTTTTATTCTCCAGTCCTTCTGAAGGGTTTTGACTGTACTTTTTCCCATAGATGCTGCCCGACCTGCTGAGTTCCTTCAGCATTTTGTGTGTGTTGCCATAGCATATGGACCCACTTTCAAGGACTCTATAACTCATGTTCTCAGTATTATTTACTTATTTATTTGTATTGGAATTTATTTTCTTTTACTCGTTGGTTGTTTGCCATTCCTTGTATGTAACTTTTCATTGATTCTGTTGTATTTCTTTGTTCTACTGTGAATGCCTGTAAGAGAATGAATCTCAAGGTAACATTCGGTGACATATACGTACTTTGATAATGAATTTATTTTGAATTTTGAACTGTGATGCAGTGTACTCTTTACCAAATTCTTTGAAATTTCAATAACCTCGCGCTCTCCCGACACCAAGGCAAACATTCTCAGTCTCTGGAGAGTACAGCTGAACTTCTCCCCACCCCATTTGATGAGAATCCTCCTGAGGTCTGAATTTGTGATATGGGGGTAGGGTGAAAAAAGTTAAAATTGGAGAGGCTCGTTGTTATCTCGTCCTCACCATCTGCAGGAGCAATGGAAATGGAATCAGTAAGAGCCTTCAGAGTCAACTGGATAGACACAAGAGACAGTGCCTTGTAGGCTTTCTTATGAAGTACTCAGAGTTTCCTTTCTTGATCCACTGGGGTATTTGAAGTTTGCAGTAAAATTAAAAATGAACCAGTTATATTTTGGTAACAGTTTCCTGATTATTGATTCAGTTTCATGATTCTACATATTCTTTCCAAGAAGTCCATTCATTTCATTGATGCTGAAAAGGTTTTTGACCAAATGTTTTAATAAATAAGAAGGTCAAAGTTCAAAGTAAATTTATTGTCGAAGTACAGTGAATTTGGGTTAATTGTGACACATTGGAACCAGTACATTTTGGCCCAATTCAGTAGCTGCCCCAATTCTCCGAAGTTTCCCAGAAGTAGTTAAAAAGGTATAAAGAAGATGAACTGAGTAACAAACTATGTACAAACGTACTTAAATGAAATTCAGAACAAATTAGAAAACTGACAATACTACTCCTGATTGTCCGTTGTATCTGACGATGACAGTGTGGGGAGTTCTTAAAGTGAAAAAGGCATTGCACTGGGACAATTCCAATCACTTGACCTTAGAAGTTAGGTCCAGTGTGATGAGTAGACATCACAACTGGGGTCTTTCTTGGTGGATGACCATGACTAGTTCTATGCCTCAACATGGCCCTTCACTCTTCCTGTAGTATTGCTGAATCACCTTTCTGGCCTGGCCGTTATCTCACTGGAGATCCCATCCAGCAATTCACTGGAGCTGTCTTGACTGTCATACTCGAACATGCATGTCCCTATCTTACCGGAGTATGGAAGCTGCTGGCTATCCTCACCTGGTTTAGCCTGGCTCTCAAAGTGGTGTACCAGGGTGTGACCGCTGTCATAAGCAAAAGGCTACTTGAGCCACAGGTGAAAGCTGTGTCTGGTGGGGACCAAAGGTAGTAATCAAGATGATTGTTGATACCGTTGAGTTCTTCGTAGTTTCCAACTTGTTGAAGTAGTGAAATTGTTTCATTTTCACTCCTGGCCATTTCTGCCATTTTCATGTCTGAATGTTTGAAACCACAGTGAACAAAATGGTTCTGAATTGTCTTACTACTTGCCAACTGGCATTGACAAAAATTACTACTTTTTTGAGCACAACTGATGCTATTTAAAAGCTGTTCACTCTAAGCCCAGTTTAGAGTCTAATGGCCATACAACATACATGTGACTAACACTAGCTAAAAATTGTTTGGTAACAGTATCCTGTCTTAATTAAGTGGCATAGTTCACAGGTAAAGGAAGGGGATCCTGTCTATTTTCATGATTTGTTTTTGTTCTTTAAGAGTTGCCCCAAATAAGTGTCTGCCTCGGTTAACCAATGGCCAATTAACTGGAATCCACTGTACATATATGTCATCATGTACTACCCTGAGATTCATTTTCCTGTGGACATAAGAGACATAATAGAAAATCTGAAAAAAAAACTGCAGACAAGAAAGACAAACAAACAAACAACCAATGTGCTAAAGACAATGTGCTAAAGACAAATTATGCAAATACAAATAAGATTAAACACAAATAAATAAATAAATTAGAGAACATGAGTTGTGGAATCCCATAGGGTGTGGAATTAATTCTGTGTTGGGGTGAGTGAAGTTATCCACCCTGGTTCAAGAGCCTGATAGTGGGGGTAATAAAGGAGTACAAGCTGGCAGGTGATAGATGAAGCTGGGTGAAAGGGATGGCAAGTATGTCAAAGTGAGAAGATGGGAGCTGATAGGTGGGAAATGGAAAAGGCTGAAGAAGAAAGAATCTGATGGGAGAGGAGAGTGGATCATGGGAGAATGAGAAGAAGGAGAAGTGGTAGATAGGTGAGGAGAAGAGAAAGGAGTAAGAGGGGAGCCAGAATGAGGAATGGAAAAAGGGAGAAGGAGGAAGGTGAGAAATTACCATAAATTGGAGAAATCAATGTGGTTGGAAGCCACCCAGAAAGAATATGAGGTGATGCTCCTCCAGCCTGAGGGTATCCTCATTGTAGCCGTAGAGGAGACTATAAACCTATCTGTCAGATTGAGAATGGATATTGGAATGACAATGGTTGGGCTCTGAGAAATCCTGCTTGTTGCAGACAAAGTGAAGGTGCTCAACAAAGCAGCTCCCCAATCCACCTTCGGTCTCAAGGATATAGAGGATTCTGCACTGGGAGCATGGATACAGTAGGTAACCCCAACAGTCTTGCAGGTGAAGTGTTGATTGACCTAGAGATATTGTTTGGGGCCCAGAATAGTGGTGAAAGAGGAGATGAAAGGGCAGGTGTAGCAAACACTTCACCTGTGATGGACTTTATTGTTTAAGAGTACCCTGAGTCCACTGAGACTGATGTTCATTACAAGCAAGTTCATTACAACTACCTTGTGAGGATGATTCCCCAGGGACAAGTGAGACTCTGCATCTGAAAGTAGTGTAACTACATTTATAATGCTGTTTACATTGTACATAATGGTATTTACACTCAGTGGCCAGTTTATTAGATACACCTGTACACCTTGTTAGTGCAAATATCTAATCAGCCATCATGTGGCAGCAACTCAATGCATTAAAGTATGCAGACATGGTCAAGAGGTTCAGTTATTAATCATGTCAAACATTAGAATGGAGAAAAAATGTGATTGAGGTGACTGTCTGTACTGTGGAATGATTGTTGGTGCCAGATGGGATGGTTGAGTATTTCAGAAACTGCTGATCTCCTGGGATTTTCGTGCACAACTACCTCAACAGTTTACAGAGAAATGGACAAGAAATGAAAAAAAAATCCTCCAGTGAACATTCTGTGGGAAAAAACACCTTGTTAATGAGAATGGCCAGACTGGTTCAAGCTGAAGGAAGGTGACAGTAATTCTAATAACTGCATGTTATAACAATGATGTGCAGAAGAGCAACTCTGCCACACAGCTTATTGGACTTTGAAGTGGATGGGCTTTTACAACAACAAGAGACCAAGAACATATACTAGTGGCCATTTTATTAGGATCAGGAGATATCTCATTCCCACCGCTGCCTGTAAGGAGTTCGTACGTTCTCCCTGTGACCACATGGGTTTCCTCCAGGTGCTCCAGTTTCCTCCCACAGGTCAAAGGCATATAGCTTGTTCGGTTAATTGATCATCATAAATTGTCCCATGATTAGGCTAGGGTTAAATTGGGCAATGCAGCTCCAAGGGTCAAAAGGGTGTATTCCGCACTGTATCTCAATAAATAAAATGAAGTGGCCACAGAGTGTATGTATTTATGCACATTTTATTCCATATCTGTACTTCATTTTCTAGTTTATTGTCATTCAATTCTTTATTCTTTATAATTGTTGCATGTTGTTGTTTTTCTTGCATATTACACCAACACACCACAGCAAATTTGTAATACTTGTATGCATGGTGACTAAAATCAATACTTAACCCTGATGTGAAGCAATATTTGGAAATAATTCAGGTGGTTTTTCTACTGTAACTTTGGTGTTTTGAACAGAAAAGTGAATTAATGTGCACATTCGCATGATAAATAAGTAAATCCCACCCTCAATGACACCTCCTTCTCCCCAAACCCCCGCCGCAAGCATGTCACTGCATCCTAGTTGAATGAGGGGTGTGGTAACCTGCAACCCTACTAACCTCACAACACAACATGTACACAAGAGCAAGACTGCAGTATGATGACAGTCTGAGGGATAGCACCACAGTGTCTGTCATCTCATCATCATTAAAATTTACGTCAAATGGCATAGAATTGCTTCCATTTCCCCCACACCATTTATCTTCTCGACATTGCCTGTGGAAAACTAACATCTCTTTATTCAATTTTTCCTGCTGTTCAGTTCCTGCAGGTAATATTTTTTGTTATTGAATCTTAACTCCTACTTGTTCAGGCAATTACCCTTTACCCTAAGCACCAAGCCTCCAGCTCCGTGGACCCAATTGAAGGACGTACTGCCAGTTATATGGGCCAATTATCATTCAATTTTTGTCAAGATTACAAATGTACAACTTTACGAAGTAAATTGCTTCACCTAAATGAGCCAATATCTGGGAGGGATGTATGGCTGCAATTCGATATCAGAGGGCATGATCACTTGATGAATCACTCAGACTCTTTGCTCATGGTGGACAATGCCATCAATCAGTACAATATTAAAGCCATACGTTTTCTCTGATGGAAAAGCTTTGGAGAGTGAGTGCACTTGCTTTAAAGACAAGAAAAGTTATTGCTCTTTTCTCTACCTGCAGTTCATTCTTGCTCTTATGTGTGCATTTCTCAGGTTCTGTGTGTGTGTGTGGAAAGCAGCATCTATCATCAAGAATGAACGTCGATTTCTCTAACTTCTGGTAAATTTTCCCCTTGCCCTTTCCTTATTCTTTTCATAACTTTAGCTGCCCCTTACCTCTTTTCTTCTCTCATGCCAGTCACTTCCCCCAGTGTCCCTTCTCCTTCACTTTCTCCCATGATCCATTCTCTTCTCCTGTCAGATTGATTCTTCACTATCCCTTTACTTTTTCCATCTATCACCTTCCAGCTTCTTATTATTGCTTTACTTCGAGGTCATTGACAAGCGCAGAACATAACTCTGTACAGGTTGATTGAGAGGGCCCTCAGTCTAGTATGAGGAATAAAGAAGCTTCACCACTATCTCTAAGGACAAAAGTTTATGCTCATGACAGATCACCAGCCCTTTGTGTCCATTTTCAATCCTAGGAAGGGAATTCTAATGATGACTGCTACCCGGTTACAAAATTGGGCGCTGTTCCTAGGAGCCCACCCTTATGGTGCGGAGTTCAGGAGTACCAAAAAACACAGCAACGCTGATTTCTTGTCACGTCTTCCACTACTGGCAACTGAAGAAGAAAATTCTTCATACCGTGAGCCAGCTGAAGTGTTCCACACCTCATTGGTGGACCAGTTGCCGGTAACAAATTCCAAAATACAAAGGGAAACAAGGAATGGCCCGACATTGTCAAAAGTCTATGAAACCACCATGCAAGGATGGCCAACTCATGGTTTCCAGAGTTCTCAGTAAGACGAGACCAACTGTCGGTATGTCAAAGAATGCCGATGTGTGGATCTCATGTTGTGGTTCCCTCTAAACTGTCCACCAGAGTGTTAGAAAATCTGCACGAAGGACACCTGAATATAGTCAAGATGAAGAGTCTCACCCAGAGCTACATGTGGTGGCTGGGAATTGATAAACAGATCGAAAACTTTAGCAAATGCTGTTTGGGATGCCAAGAAGTTCAAAATGTATCCCCACAGGCACTGTTACCACCGGGAGAATGGCTGTCATCACCATGGCAAGGAGTACATATTGACTTTGTTGGGCCATTGATGGACTCCATGTTTCTGATTTCTGTGGATGCTCATTTAAAGCAGCCAGAGGTTATACCATTGAAGTCAACCACCTCTGCAAAGACCGTCTCTCCCGAGGACTATCTACACCAGAAGCACCATACCAAAACAAATTGTAAGTGACAACAGAGCACAATACACATCAGAAGAATTCTGACTGTTCATGAAGAAAAATGGCGTCAGATATTTCAAGTCAGCTCCTCACCACCCAACAACAAATGGGTTAGCTGAAAGGTTTATTCAAACTCTAAGCAATCCAGTAAAGTGATGGACAAGGCAAGGATTTTTCTACAGCAGAAAGTGGACAACTTCCTTTTTGTGTTTCAGAAATCTGTTCATATGATGACAAATCAAACACCTGCAATGCTGTTCATGAGCAGGAAACTGAGATCTCACATTGACCTCCTGAAATCAGATGTATGGAGGGAGTGCAGAATAAACAGGTCAGCCAGTTGCCAAGTGAAGCGGCAAAGGGCTTTGAGACTGGACAGGCAGTCCTAGCGCGTGATTATGGAGAAGACAGGTGAACACCTGGTAGGGTAGCTACAAGCACTGGACACCGATGTACACAGTGGATATTGGAGATCAGACATGGAGATGTCATGTGACTGGATGCTCAACTGAAGAACATACCTGAGTCGATTGCATCCAACAAGTCAGACACTTTACAGTCACCGGACTTGCCTCTCAGTGACAGCAATGTGACACCAGAAACAGAGAAACGTTGTCTTAGACAAGGCACCTATCAAACCTGATACCACTCCACAGGTCCAGAGGCACTATTCTGAAGAAACAGAGTGCCATTCAAAAGACAGAACCTTTAGAACTGAAGTTAGTTGTGTACTGTTATTGTGAAAGCATGTTTATGTAGAAAATGGGTTTATTAAAGGTAAATGGAATGGTTTGTACATATATAGTTTTATGTTGCATTAATCTAAAAGGGGAGGAAGTGTAACATATGGACCTATTTCTTTTAAAACAATGACCTCTCTTAGCACTACTTATTAATGTTGTCTGCTTGTGCGCTGTTGTCTATGCATGCACATTGTTCTCTATCGCTCACTGCAATGTGAATACGCCAGTTAAAGCCATCTCCCGTGTGCACGCTTTTATTTAATTGATATGTAGTTGTGCACAGACTCAACAGCGTCCTTTTAGACTGGAGATGAGGAGGAATTTCTTTAGCCAAAGAGTGGTGAATCTGCAGAATTCTTTGCCACAGGCAGCTGTGGAGGCCAAGTCTTTCTGTATATTTAAGGCAGAGGTTGATGGATTCTTGATTGGTCAGGACATGAAGGTAGGAGATTGGGGTTGAGAGGAAAATTGGATCAGCCATGATGAAATGGCAAAGTAGACTTGATGGGCCAAATGGCCTAATTCTGCTCCTACAGGAGAATTGATAGGCAGAAATGGCTGCTTCTCATGCAGACGGAATCCTGAAGCCTGTAATATTTCCTGAAGCAAAATGAGGTGTTTTTCCTTGAGTTTGTGCTGGGCCTTGTAGCAGTAGAGTAGGCCTCTGACAGAAAGGTTAGGGTGCGAATGGGTTGGTGGATTCAGGAAATGTCTCTTGACTAAAGTGCATTGTCTGGTACAACAACATCTCAAAGTCATACCATGTTCAATACCCATTTCTTAAAGCTACACTTACGTGCTGTACACTGTCAACATTGGTATCTGGAAACTAACACTCGGTCTTTGGCTCAGATTCTCTGCAACATGCTTTTCTGTGGCTAGAATGAAGCCTGTTTCATAGATGAGGTGGTGACTGATAACAGCTGAGAGATAAAGCTAAAGACATTCATAGAGCACTATTGCTCAGAAACAGCCCATCTAGACCATGCCAAACTCTTTTTCTGCTTAGTCCCACTGACCTGAACCATAGTCCTCAATACCCCTCCCATCCATGTACTGTACTTACCCAAACTTCTCAAATATGTAGTGGAATATGCATCCACCATTCCCACTGGCAGCTCACTCCACCCTCTGAGTGGAGAAGTTCTTTTGTCTGGTTCTTTGTGGGCGGTAATTTCTCATTACTCTTGAGCTGTGTGGCTTTCTGGGCCATGTCAGAGGATAATGAAAGAAAGCTGTGAGCCTGGAGTCACACCGTGCAGTCTGCAAGATTGCTTTCGGAATGATATGCCTAATTAAATTAATTAAGAGCACATCTACAAGGGGCACTGCCACAAGAAACCAGCATGCATCGTCAAAGACCCCTACCATCCAAGCCATGCTCCCATTGGGAAGGAGATACAAGAGTCTCGAGACCCACACCACCAGGTTCAGGAACAGTTATTGCCTCTCAATCATTAGGCTCCCGAACCAGCGTGGATAACCTCACTCACCTTAACACTGAACTGATTCTACAAAATATACATTCTCTTGCAAAGATTACAACTCCTTTTCAATACTATTTATTTATTTACTATATTTATTTATTTCGTATTTGCACAGTTTGTACGCTTATGCACATTGATTGTTTGCCAGTCTTTGTGTGTAATTTTTCATTGATTCTGTTGTATTTCTTTGTTCTACTGTGAATGCCTGCAAGGAAATGAATCTCAGAGTAGTAAATGGTGACAAATACAGAATGTACTTTGATAAATTTACTTCAAATTTTGAGCATAAAATTCCTCAGCATTTAAATGGGATTATTCTGAGGGGAGATCTCACTGAAACCTATTGAATGTTGATAGGCCTCAATAGAGTGGGTATAGGGAGAATGATTCCTACAGTGTGGGAGTCTAAAACCAGAGGCTACAGTTTAAGAATAGAGGGATGGCCATTTCTAATGGAGATGAAGAGGAACTTCTTTAGCCAGAGAGTGGTGAATCTGGAATTCGTTGCCACAGGTGGCTGTGGAGGCCAAGTAGTTGGGTATATTTAAGGCAGAGATTGATAGATTCTTGATTAGTCAGGGCATGAAAGATCAGGTGACTGGAGCTGAGAAGAAAATGGATTAGGCATGGCAAAATGGCAAAGCAGACTCAAAGGGCCAAATAACCCAAATCTGCTCCTATATCTTACGGGCTAAACTCCGCTCTCTGGATTATTTGTCCAGTAACATGGTCATTTGCCTCTAAGAACAATATAAAGCCTTTCTACTCATCTTGCGAATGAAGCCAGATTTACCAAACATAGGTTTTTGAGATTCAGTATTCTTCCAGCCTACAACCTTTGCTTCCTGTTATCACTCTATAGTAATACATCACTGTTAATACACTTAATACTAATACATCACAGGGTGCTGGCTGTATATTACTATAATCCACATTTTCCATTCAGTTTTATACTGCTAGCATTTCTGAGCATGGGGAGCTCTACAAGAGGAGTTTCAGAACCTCTCTTACACAGCTCTGTCCCCACCTTATGTTCATACATTCTGAGTATCTGTATTAGCACCTGATGCTTTTATAACATGGCACAATAGAAGTGATAATAGAATTTTGCATTCCTGTGGAAAAAAGAGGAAATTGAGGAGGGACGTTTGTACCCTTTCTAGCTTTCAAAACTTAAAGATTGTGCATTTCAGATAGAGATCATGACACTTTCACTCAGAATTAGAATCAGGTTTATTATCACGGTCTTACACAGTACTGTGCAAAAGTCTTATGCATATATGTATAGCCAGGGTAACATGCACAAAATACTGGAGGAATTCAGTAGGCCAAGCAGTATCTATGGAAAAGAGTAAACAATCAATGTTTCGGGCCAAGGCACTTCTTCAGGACTGGAAAGGAATGGGAGAAGTCAGAGTAGAAGATGAGGAGAGGGGAAGAAGAGTTAAAAGGTGATAGATGAAACTGGGAGAGGGGAGGGGGTGAAGTAAAGAGCTGGGAAGTTGATTGATGAAAGAGATAAAGGGCCAAAGGAGTAGAATCTGATCAGAGAGGATAGAAGACCATGGAAGAAAGGGAAGGGAGTGGAGCACCAGAGGGAGGTGCTGGGGATAAAGTGAGAGAGGAAAACTGGCATGGGGAATAGTGAAGTGCGGGGGGGAGATGCAATTACCGGAAGTTCGAGAAACCATTGTTCATGCCATTAGGTTAGAGGGGACCCAGACAGAATAAAAGGTATTGCCCCTCCAACCTGAGTGTGGCCTCATCACAGCCGTAGAGGAGGCCATGGACTGACACGTCAGAATGGGAATGGGAGGTGGAAGTGAAATGGGTGGCTACAGGGAGATCCCACTTTCTCAGGCGGACTGAGTGTTGGTGCTCGGCGAAGCAGTTTCCCAATCTACGTCGGGTCTCACGGATATACAGAAGGCCACACCAGGAGCACTGGATACCGATATAGCCAGGGTGCTTTAGACTTTTGCACTGTACTGTATTTGTCAATGTGGAGCAGAGAGCGAGTTTATAAATCTGGCAGGAGCAAAAGATAGTGAGAAAGGTGAGGGTAGAGCACTGCAGGTGGGGTGTGGGACAGGTGGCGGAGAAGGAGTGCCAGGGTCAGTGGATGGCGCGGGTGCAGACACACCCGGCACTGAGACACCAGGCAAGGTCATTTGATTCTAAACAATTTGATCATTACAGAATGCCTCTCTGATACTTCCCGCTCCCTAAAGTCCCCCTTCCCCTTTTCCCAACCATGATTCCCCTTTCCCTCCCCTTTCCACTCTCAGTCCACAATGGAGACCCACACCAGAATCAAGTTTATCATCACTCACATATGTCTTGAAATTTGTTTTTTTTAGTGGCACCAGTACAGGGTAATACATCAAATTACCACATTGCTGTACAAGAGTCTTAGGCACACTCACTATATGTATGTCCCTAAGACATTTTCATAGCACTATAGGCTCTACAATTCTTGTGTTCTTGTCTTCAGATGATTATAGTACATTAGATCAATTTAAAGGGTTAAACACTGGGTTGATTGGTAGAAATGTGCACTTCAGTGACTGGGTCCAAGTATATTGGATGGTTCTGGAAATCCTCATTTTGAACTCTGTGAGTTCTAATCATAATTATGGTCTTGAGTGTAGTATGACCTTATCCCCACTCCCCCCGACCCCCAGCTATTAGAACAAGGACATAGAGCATTACAGCATTACAGCAGAGCACAAGCTTTTTAGCCCACAACATTGTGCCAACTTTTTAATCTATCAATCAATCTAAGCCTTCCCTCCCATATAGCCCTCCATTTTTCAATTATCCATGGGCTTATCTCTTAAATGTCCCTAATGTATCTGCCTCTATCACCACCCCTGGCAGCGCGTTCGACACACCCAACACTGTTCTTCCAAAAAGTTACCTCTGACCTTCCGTTCCCATACTTTCCTGCAATTACCCTAAGATGATGTCCCCTCATATTGTCCATTTCCATTTGGTGCCTGACTGTCCACTCGATCAATGCCTCTTATCATCTTGTACACCTCTATCACATAATCCCTCATCCTCCTTCGCTTCAAAGCTTATTCTCATAAGACCTGATCTCCAATCTGAGTAAGTCTCCTCTATTACATAATACAAACTGTAAATAAGTAGCGCAGAAAGAAATGGAATAATCTAGTATTTAATGTGTACATGGACAGTTCAGAAATCAAATGATGGAGGGGAAGATGGACAATGATATAACAGTGGCTGTCTGCTTTTCCTGATACAGTCTGAATTAACTGTTGCCTTGCTGCTAAGTACCACAGTGCCTATGCCTACTTGGCAGAGATGGCACACACCATGCCCCCCTCTCTGTCCACACCGGATGACCATTTCTGTTCAGAGTGACCAGAGGAATCCCATTGGCCAGTTTGATCTCAGACAGAGTCACTGTCCTGTACCTTGTTGCCACAGCTTTTCGTCAAGTACGTCTTGAAGGGGCAAGAGTGGAGATGTCAGGATAGACATTTCTTGTGGGCAAGTTGCCACGGGGACACCTGTCTGTCAAACCTTCTACCAGAAGGAACATTGGACGCAGCTAATCAATGGAGGAAGTTTGAGATAATTTACTTAGTATTTTGTTCTGTTGATGGTACAGTTTAAGAGTAGCATGGCAGTGTAAGGGTGGCACAGTAGTGCAGTGGTTAGCACAATGTTTCACTGCACAACTGTTCAGAAAATTAGGATTCAATTCCCACTGCTGTCTGTAAAGAATCTGCACGTTCTCCCTGTGATCACATGGGTTTCCTCCAGGTGCTCCAGTTTCCTCCCACAATCCAGACACGTGGTTAGGGTTAGTAAATTATGGGCATGCTTCCAGCATTATCTTCGGACTGTGTTGGTCATTGATGCAAAACCATGCATTTCACTGTATGCTTCAATGTGCATATGACAAATAAAGCTAATTTTTATCTTGTTTCCTTTCATTTTAAAAACTTTTGAATATCCTTGGGTGTCTGGCACATTCTCATTCACAGCTGTGCAATCTCCTGGACAGTTTCTGCAGCTGGCACGATAAGGATAGGGAAGGCTTTACTGGCTTTCGAAGGAAGTCCCCGAGCAGTGCTTTATTGGGCTGCACAATACTTGTTGGAGACTCTCAGCACTGATCCTTCTAAACCCTTCCTATCCATTATACTTATCTCAACCTTCTCTGTAAATATGATCTCAAAACAATTATTGGTAATATTAATCCTGAACCATGTAAAGTACCAAACCAGACTAAGACTTCAGTAACATGGCAGGGTGGTCGGATGCAATGGCTTCTACAGAGTCAACCAAAGGTGTTATTATCTTTTTTAAATGCATTTTTTATGATCTCAAGATCCAGCTGGAGACTAAGAATTTAAAGTACTGCAGGCCTACCCCATCGGTGAGTTGCTTGTTGGTGGAGAGACTGAAGGAACTGGACTTAGTGTGGACCATGATGCCATGGCAGAGAGGCTTTGGTGTGTGAAAGACATGTGCAGTCTAACAGCGAGTGATCGTCTTAGTCATTTTTCTTGTGACCGCAAGACCCTGTTGTACATTGGTGGTGTGGAATGCTGCAAGTCCGATTCATTGGTTTATTAATGAACGTCAAGGACAGACAGCAGGGGAATGCATTGCCTCAGCAAGGACTAGGCCTCAAGCCGCAGTGTTTCCTGCTTGCAGCTGGCCAAGAGCAAGGCATCAGAATCGGTGCACTCCACCAGAATGTGAGATGCAGCATACATGCTGGATTACGTGCTTCCCCCAGTGTTCGCTTGGCAGAAGGTAAGTTGTATTGGGTTCAGCTGCAGATTGCTGCAATATCCATGGACTCAGGGACTCGGACATTTTTTTACGTGACTGTATTTTACTGACATCTTGTATGTGCTTGCTATCTTGTGCAGTATATAATTGTTGGTATGGTGTTTTGTACCTTGCCCCTGCAGTAACGCTGTTTCATTTGACTGTATACATGTGTATTCATGTATGGTTGAATGGTACTTGAACTTAAAACCAGGGCCACACTAACCAGCCCAAATAGTTCAACAAAAGGCTTGATAAAGAAAAAATATTTAACTGATTGCTCAATTTTCCAAGTTGTTAAGAAATATTGAAAGATGGTGAGAGGTTATTTGGGATTAGTGTTAATTGGTACAATGGGCTGCAAGGAATAGTGGGCTGAATGGCCTGTTTCATTGCTGAACAGCTCCATGGCTCCAGCACATCTAGCATGTAATGTAACAATAAGATGAAGTTCCTTGTTGAAGCTCATTTTCTAGTTGTCAAAAACCTTCAATATTCTTCAGAAGTTGTTCATTGATGGCTTACGGGCTTTAACTGATTTCATTACATATTGTTTCAGAAATACTTATTACTTCAATCAACCTCTTGTTCTGACATAACTTAGTAAAAGTTTTAAAATAAACACATTACCCCGGAGGTATAATAAGCATTTAAAAATCCCAGTGCTGCTCTGACAGCTAGAAGTTGGGATATTTTATTTATGTATAAAGATTGATAGTTCTCTAACTAAAAGCAATTGGTGCTTTTGTACTTTCATTCCCTTTATAGAGCTGATTTTATATTCTCAGCCAAATATTCAATTGATCTGAATTGTTAAGGTCTAGAATCTTGTTTAGGTAACTGCGATAGTTTTAGGCTACCCCATTCCACAGATATCCTATGAAAATCAATGAGTTAATGTGCATATTAAACCTTAAATCAATATAGCACCCTTCACCACATCAAGAGATCCAAAGCACCCCCTCAGCCACAGTTGCAAACTTCAAAGTTCAAAATAAAGTTTATTATCAAAGTTTGTATATGTCACCATATACTACCCTGAGATTCATTTTCTTGCAGGCATTCAGAGTAGAACAAAGAAATACAATATAAACAATGGAAGTCTACTAGTAGCAGTGAGATCACTCAAGTTGAGTATAATGCTCTCCTAAAGGTTTGTCTATTGATGGGTCCTCATCTGGCTGTAGATGTTGATCCAGGATCCACACATTCTGTGCAGTGTGGGCAAGGGCAAGTGGTGGTTGTGGTCAGTGGTTGAGTCTTTTGGTTGTTCAGTCTCTCCTTTCGCAGCTGCTGATTGTTTTCTACAGCACAGGATCAGAATCAAAACCAGATTTAATATCACTGACGTATGTCATGAAATATGTTGTTTTGCAGCTGCAGTGCAATGCAATACATGACAATAAAATTTATAAATTACAATTAGAAGTATATATAAGAAATAAATTAAATAAATAGTGCAAAAACAGGAGGGGAAATACTGAGGAGGTGTTCGTAGGTTCATCATCTGTTCAGAAATCTGATGGAGGAGGGGAAGAAGCCCTTCCTGAAATACTGAGTGTGTGTCTTCAGGCTCCTGTACCTCCTCTTTGATGGTAGCACTGAGAAGAGGGCGTGTCCTGGCTGGTGGAGGTCCTTAGTGATGGATGCCAGCTTCTTGAGTTATTGCCTTTTGAAGGTAAATTCCCTGGATGCTGAGGGGGCTAGAGCCCATGATGGAGCTGGTTGAGTTTACAACTTTCTGCAGCTTTTTTCCAATCCTATGCAGTGATGGAGCCAGTAGGAATGCTCTCCACGGTACATCTGCAGAAATTTGTGTGTGTCTTTTTATCTATTTTATTTACTTATTGGGATACAGTGCAGAGCAGGCTAATCTGACCCTATGAGCCACACCACTCAGCAATCCCCAATTTAACCCTAGCCTAATCACAGGACAATTTACAATGGCCAATTAAACTACCAACCAGTAGGTCTTTGGAATGTGGGAGAAAACTGGAGCACTTAGAGGAAACCCACGCGATCACGGGGGAAAACGTACAAACTCCTTACAGGTTGTGAATTGAACCCAGATCGCTGCTACTATAAAGCGTTGTGCTAACCACTACGCTATTGTGTTCTTGATGATATAATAATTCTCTTCAAACTCCTAATGAAACATAGCTGCTGTTATGCTTTCTTTGTAATTGCAGTGTTATGTTGGGCCCAGGATAGATCCTCAGAGATGATGACACCCAGGAACTTGAAACTGTTCATCCTTTCCACTTCTGAACCCTTGATGAGGAATGGTGTGTGCTCCCTCGCCTTCCTCTTCCTGAAGTTTACAATCAATTCTTTGGTCTTACAGACCACATTGGAGGTTTTTTTATCTTGCACAACAACAAACAAAGACACTGAATGTGCAAAAGAAGGCAAACTGTGCTAATATAAATAAGATAGAGAGATAATATCACAAACGTGAGTTGTGGAGTCCTTAGGCTGTGGAATCAGTTCAGTGTGAACATCTTGACAACTGTATAAGCTCCCACAACACTACAAGGAATAACAACTGAAATAATAGCAGCAAAGTGTAAAAGCTCAGCTATTCATGCAGCATCCATGGAGATGACAACAAAGGTAATATTTCAGGAAAATGTCCCTTTGTTAAGTGAGAAAACAAGTTGAAGGACAGGAAATCAAAAAGAGAAGAGCTTCTTCAAAGCATCCATTCCTGGAGGAGACGTGAACAGTAACTGAAGATCTGAAAGACTGCAGGCAGCATAAATCTGAAGTAGAGATAAAGAGTCTCTTTATTTATCAGGTGTACATCAAAACATCAAAACATACAGTGAAATGCATTGTTCGTGTCAAAGGCCAACACAGTCCGAGGATGTGCTGGGGGCAGCCCACAAGCGTGGCAATGATTCTGACACCAATATAGCATGCTTGCACTTTACTAACCCTAACTTGTATTTCTTTAGAACATGGGAGGAAACTCCCTTGTACAAACTCTCTTACAGACAGTGCAGGAATCACTAACGCTATAAGGCGTTATACTAACAGCTACACTTTGTTGCGTTACCATGCCAAAGTAAAATAAGAGAGGAAATTCTGGGAATATTCAGCAAGTCAGGCAGCATCTGTGGAGAAAGCAACAGCACTCTGCATCCTGCAAAGGATGCAAACCTTGCAACCGTACTAATTAGTCAAGTTGAGTCACGTTTATTTTCGTAGGCACCAGTACCAGTGAAAAACTTGCTCGCAGCAGCATCACGGGCAATAGCATGAAGACACAACCTGCACAGGAAAAGGGCAAACATAAATTATACGAGAAAGATCGCAGAACAATAATATAATCCATTTTCAAGCATGGTGGTCAAAATGGTCATAGTGCTGCTGTACTGAAGTAGTGATTATGGTTGTACAGGTTGGATCCAGAACAGTGGTTGAAGGGAAGTTGATAGTCCAGAGCCTTGTGATGTGGGACTTCAGGCTTCTGTAGCTCCTTCCCAACGGTCGTTCTGTGAAGATGATAAGACATGTCCACAATGGTGGAGATCTTTGATGATCAATGCTGCCTTCTTGAGGCAGCACCTCACGTAGATAGTCTCAATGGTGGGGAATAGAAACATAGAAACATAGAAAACCTACAGCACAATACAGGCCCTTCGGCCCACAAAGTTGTGCTGAACATGTCTCTCCCTTAGAAATTACTAGAATTGCCCATAGCCCTCTATTTTCCTAAGCTCCATGTACCTATCCAAAAGTCTCTTAAAAGACCCTATCGTATCCGCCTCCACCACCATTGCCGACAGCCCATTCGATGCACTCACTACTCCCTGCTTAAAAAAACTTGCCCCTGACATCTCCTCTGTACCTACTCCCCAGCACCTTGTGGCAACCATTTCAGCCCTGGGAAAACAGCCTCCCACTATCCACACGATCAATGCCTCTCATCATCTTATACACCTCTATCAGGTCACCTCTCATCCTCTATCACTCCAAGGAGAAAAGGCCAAGTTCACTCAACCTGTTTTCATAAGGTATGCTCCCCAGTCCAGGCAACATCCTTGTAAATCTCCTCTGCACCCTAATGAATCTCCTCTGCACCCTGTAAACCTCCTCTGCAATGATGTGCTGTGATGTATTGGGAAGAGTGCATTACTCTCTGTGGCTTCTTCTTCTCCAACATCAGATTTCTGACAGATCCCTGAGCCCATGAACACCACCTCTTTATTTCATTTTTCTGGCACTATTTACTAATCCCTTTTTCTGCTCTGTTTATTTTTGAAATTTATAGTAATTTTATCTCTTTGCACTGCACCGCCTCCGCAAAGCAAAAATTTCCCATTATGTACGTCAATGATAATAAATCTGAATTTAGTTCTGAATTTAGTTCTGATTCCTATATTCCTGTGCAATTGAATTGCTGTACCAGACTACAATGCAGTTGGGAACATCACAATAGCACATCTATAGAAGTTTGTTACTGTGGTGATATCCCAAGCCCCTTTAACGTGTTAATTGGTTTGCTGTACCTCCTTAACCATCTAGTCAAAATCAAAGTCCAAGTAGATTTATTATCCAAGTACGTAACTGTCACTCTATACTACCCGGAAATTCATTTTCTCGCAGGCATTTACAAGAAAATAAGTAAAGTAGAATTAATGAGAAAAAACTATACATAAATCAAGACTGACAAACACTGAATGTGAAAAAGAAGATACAGTATATATAGGCTCCCTTACCACTTTTCCGATGGTAGTAGTGAGAAGAGAGCGTGGCCTGGATAGTAGGGGTCCTTGATGATTTATGCTGTTTTCTCTTTAGAGAGGAGGAGAATGAGAGGTCACTTGATAGAGATGTAGGAGATGATTAAGAGGCATAGATCAAGTGGACAGCCAGAGACTTTTTCCCAGGATAGGTATGGCTAATATAACAGCTATCATCTTAAGTGATTGGAGCAAAGTATAAGGGAAAATGTCAGAGGTGAGATTTTTACCCGGAGGGTTGTAAGTGCATGGAATGCCTTGCCAAGGCTGATGGAAGAGGCAAATAGATTAGGGACATTTATCCTAGATAGGCACATTGGCGACAGAGAAATGGAGGACTATGTGTGAGGGAAGGGTTAGATCGACCTTAGAGTAGGTTAAAAGGTCAGCACAACATTTGTGGACTGAAGGGACTTTACTGTGCTGTAATGTTCCATGTTTTATGCTCAAATGACTTACTTTAAGCAAATCTGAAGCTTATGTTCATGTGCTTATTTGGTTTTGTTTCACTCTCCACAACACCACCAATCTTGATGTCATTTACAAACTTATCTGTCACCATATGCAAACCATTTTCTTGTGGGCATTCACAGCAAGTATAAATAAATAACAACAATAGCAGATAAATGAACAATAACTATTGAGAACTTGAGATGAAGAGTCCTTAGATTTTGGGAACAGTTCAGTGATGGGGCAAGTGAAGTTGAGTGAGATTCAAGAGCCTGATGGTTGAGGGATAATAGCTGTTCCTGAACCTGATGCTGTGAGTCCTGAGGCTCCTGTACCTTCTTCCTGAGGACAGCAGTGAGAAGAGAGCATTCCCTGAATGGTGGGAGTCCTGACAATGCCCAACTATTTATAATAACAGTCCTATTTGCCCTCGTTTGATCCATATTCTCTCACCTTCTGGACCAGCCTACCATACAGAACCTTATCAAAAGCCGTGCTGAATTCCACATACACAATGTCTACCACCATATCATGTCTGAAAATCTCTCAACTAATTTTACAATACTGAAATAAAAAAGAGAAATCTAGTCTCTATTTTGAAGTTGCATTTAATTACAGAGCTTTGCCACAAGGTGGCATCACTGCATGCCTTTAATATTAAGGAAGCGATGACGTTTACTACAAGCCTTTCTGTGTTAGACCTGAATTTAGTAGTAAACTATCGGTTGCTATGCTGCTGCAGTTCTCCTTTTGCCTCTTTCATCTGGTTTAAGGCTCCTTCCAAGGACTCGGAAGGACAAAAACCTAGACCTACTCTTGCTGAGCGAGTGCTTCACTGACAGAGGTTCTTCCCTCCAGATGAGACTTTACCTGGGTGCTTGCTTTAAGGCAGCACAGTGATTTAAAGGTTAGCTTCGTTTGTCGTATGTACACCGAAACATACTGTAAGGTGTGCTGTTTGCATCAATGACCAACACAGTCCGATGATGTGTGGGGCACAGCCCACGAGTGTCGCCATGCTCCAGCACCAACATAGCGTGCACACAACTTACTGACCACTATGCCTTTGGAATGTGGGTGGAAACCCGAGCATCCAGAGGAAACCCACGTGGTCACAGGGTGAACATACACACTCCTTGTAGACAGTGATGAGAATTGAACCCAGGTCACTGGTGCTGTACGCTACGCTACAAATGCAGCTAGTAAAGCCGGGGACCTGGGCTCAATTCTAATCTGTGGAACCATCTATGTGGCGTCAGCACGCTCTCTCTGTGATTCCCATGTCCTAGAGACATGCAGGTCGGAAGGTTAATTGCCGCTGTAAAGATGAGTGGTAGTGTCTGAGAATGCAGGGGGAAGTAAGGAGATCACGGTGGTGTAGCAGTTAGTGTAACATTATTACAGTGCCAGCGACCTGCATTCAATTCCCACCACTGTCTGTAAGGAGATTGTCTACTTTCCCTGTGCGTTTTCCTCCCACATTCCTAACTACAGGTTAGTAGGTTAATTGGGCACAGGATTAATTGTGTGACGCAGACTTGTTGGGCCAGAAGGGACTGTTACCTGTGCTGTATCTCTAAATAAAAAAAGATTACTGGATTGTTGTGTGGCATGGACTTAGTAGACTTAAGGTCCCACATCTGTGCTGTATTTCTCTCTGACTCTATTACTTTAAGCAAGTACCCGGAGCAGAAATCTGTACCTCATAGCAAGGAGCAGAAATTAATTTTATTTATTTATTTATTGACTGAGATACAACGCAGAATAGGCCCCTCTGGCCCTTCATGTCACACCACCCAGCAACCCCCAATTTAACCGATTTTACAGCTTATGAGAGTTCTTGCCCTAACTGAAAGACACACCAAAAACTGTTACGTGTTCCATGTGTATTGTAGGTAGGGGAGTGGTGGGTGGCAGAGGAACATACTTCAACTAACAGCAACATAACTCAGATAAGCGCTGTCACACTAAAGTGATTTCCACCAGTTCCTCAAGCATTGTGTGTGTGTGTGTGTGTGTGTGTGTGTGTAAAACCAGTGCATGTCAATCCTACATAATCCTAAATGCTGGAGGGATTCAGCAGGTTAAGCAGCCTCTATGGAGGAGAATAAATAGTCAACTTTTTGGGCCAAGACCCTTCAACAGGACTGGAAAGGAAGGGGACAGAAACGAGAATAAGAAGATGCAGGAGGAGGAGGTGTACAAGCTGGCAGGTGATATTAACCCTGATCCTGATTCTGAAGGTGTCTGGGGTGGGACGGGTGGAGGGGGGTACTGAGGTAAGAAACTGAGAGATGATAGGTGGAAGAGTTAAAGGGCTGAAGAAGAAGGAATCTGACAGGAGAGGACAGTGGACTATGAAAAAAAAATGAAGGAGGAGGGGCACAACAGGGAGGTAATAGGCATGTGAGAAGCTGTGAGGGTTAACTAGAATGGGGAATGGTAAAAGAGAGAAGGAGAGTGAGTTAGAGAAGTCAATGTTCATGCCATCAGCTTGGAGGCTAGCTTCCCAACCCAATAAAAAAAGTAAGTGGTCTTGGTAAAAGTTAGGATATGAGATTTGTAGGTCACTTCTGGGCAGGTAAAATGAAATTGGAATTGGGGTGGCGATGAGGAGCGGCATATGCATTGAGTTCCTTCCATTTCCACTTATCCTTGGACTTATTGTCCTAAATATTGTCAACCTTCTATGTAAAGGGGTTTCTTCTCTTTCATTCTGAAATTTTATCTTCGAGACTCCTAAACAGAATGTTGGAATAGAAAAATCAAAGTGATCTTAGCAGTTGTAGTAAACAGATTATTTGCAGGTTAACAGGACCATTAAGATGCAAGACTGAAATGCAGTTAGGATCTGTTAACTTTCCATTGACCCTTGATGAGACCTCATTAATGTTCTCTGTAGAGCTCCAATTTAATGGAGAAAGTGCAACAGAGTAGTGCCAGAACTGGAAAATTACAGCAGTTGGGAAAGGGTAAAGAGGCTGGAGTTCATCTCTATAGAAAAGGATGAGGCTGCAGAGAGATGGCACATATAGTTGAGGTTTTCAAATAATTGTAAAAGGCTTGGCAAGGTAGGTGGAGACCTTATGGAATCTATGAACTAGGAGTCATAAGTACAAGGTAGCTGATGAACACACATAAAATGCTAAAGGAACTCAGCACAGACAGGTGCTTTGCCCATTCAGTCCATGCCAACCCAATATTCTGCCTAGTCCCATTGACCTGCACATGGATCATATCCCTCCAAATCCCTTCCATCCATCTACCTATCTAAAATTCTCTTAAATGTTATAATTGAATTTGCATCTCCCACTTCAGCTTGTTTCACAGTTGCACCATCCTCTGAGTGAATACATTACACCTCAGTTTCAGCTTAAATATTTCACCTTTCACCCTAAACCTATGACCTCTAGTTATAGTCTCACCCAACCTGAGGTTAAAAAAGGCCTATCTGTATCCATCATACTTTTTCTTTATAAGAAAACATGCCCTCTCAGGAATAAATAGAACGTAGAACATAGAACATAGAACATAGAATAGTACAGCACATTACAGGCCCTTCAGCCCACAAAGTTGTGCCGACCCTCAAACCCTGCCTCCCATATAACCCCCCACCTTAAATTCCTCCATATACCTGTCTAGTAGTCTCTTAAACTTCACGAGTGTATCTGCCTCCACCACTGACTCAGGCAGTGCATTCCACGCACCAACCACTCTTTGAGTAAAAAACCTTCCTCTAATATCCCCCTTGAGTTTCCCACCCCTTATCTTAAAGCCATGTCCTCTTGTATTGAGCAGTGGTGCCCTGGGGAAGAGGTGCTGGCTATCCACTCTATCTATTCCTCTTATTATCTTGTACACATCTATCATGTCTCCTCTCATCCTCCTTCTCTCCAAAGAGTAAAGCCCTAGCTCCCTTAATCTCTGCATAATGCATACTCTCTAAACCAGGCAGCATCCTGGTAAATCTCCTCTGTACCCTTTCCAATGCTTCCACATCCTCCCTATAGTGAGGCGATCAGAAATGGACACAGTACTCCAAGTGTGGCCTAACCAGAGTTTTATAGAGCTGCATCATTACCTCGCAACTCTTAAACTCTATCCCTCGACTTATGAAACCTAACACCCCATAAGCTTTCTTAACTACCCTATCTACCTGTGAGACAACTTTGAGGGATCTATGGACATGTACCCCCAGATCCCTCTGCTCCTCCACACTACCAAGTATCCTGCCATTTACTTTGTACTCTGCCTTGGAGTTTGTCCTTCCAAAGTGTACCACCTCACACTTCTCCCAGTTGAACTCCATCTGCCACTTCTCAGCCCACTTCTGCATCCTATCAATGTCTCTCTGCAATCTGCGACAATCCTCTACACTATCTACAACACCACCAACCTTTGTGTCATCTGCAAACTTGCCAACCCACCCTTCTACCCCCACATCCAGGTCGTTAATAAAAATGACAAAAAGTAGAGGTCCCAGAACAGATCCTTGTGGGACACCACTAGTCACAATCCTCCAATCTGAATGTGCTCCCTCCACCACAACCCTCTGCCTTCTGCAGGCAAGCCAATTCTGAATCCACCTGGCCAAACATCCTTGGATCCCATGCCTTCTGACTTTCTGAATAAGCCTATCGTGTGGAACGTTGTCAAATTCCTTACTAAAATCCATATAGATCACATCCACTGCACTACCCTCATCTATATGCTTGGTCACCTCCTCAAAGAACTCTATCAGGCTTGTTAGATACAATCTGCCCTTCGCAAAGCCATGCTGACTGTCCCTGATCAGACTATGATTGTCTAAATGCTCATAGATCCTATCTCTAAGAATCTTTTCCAACAGCTTTCTCACCACAGACATAAGGCTGACTGTTCTATAATTATGTGACCTATCCCTACTATCTTTTTTGAATAAGGAGACAACATTCGCCTCCCTCCAGTCCTCCGGTACCATTCCCATGGATAATGAGGACATAAAGATCCTAGCCAGAGGCTCAGCAATCTCTTCCCTCGCCTCATGGAGCAGCCTGGGGAATATTCCGTCAGGCCCCGGGGATTTATCCGTCCTAATGTATTTCAACAACTCCAACACCTCCTCTCCCTTAATATCAACATGCTCCAGAACATCAACCTTTCCTGGAATTCAGGTCCATGGAGGCACATGAACAATCGATATTTTGGGCCGAGACCCTTCATCAGGACTAACGACTTGGGTTACAACTTCAATGGTAAAAGTTTGTGGAAATAAGGACCGGAATAAAAGAGTAATACCATAATACATAGAAGTAGAATTAGGCCTTTCAACCCATTGAGTCTACTCCATCATGGCTGATATATTTTCCCTCTCAACTTCATTCTCCTGCCTTCTCTCCATAACCTTCATCTCCCTAACTGATCAAGAACCTATCAACCTCCACTTTAAATATACCACTCTAAGATCAATTTCACCCTTTCCTCTTACAAGGCAGGGCTCGATGACCTGAGCTATGGGGAAAGATTGAGTAGGTTACGACATTATTCCCTGGAGTGTAGGAGAATGAGGGGAGATTTGATAGAGCTATATAAAATTATGAGTGATAGAGATAGTGTAAATGCAAGCAGTTTGGACATCATTGGTTAGAAGTCATGAGTTAAGGATGAAAGGTGAAATATTTAACGAGAACATGAGGGGGAACTTCTTCACTCACAGGGTAGTGAGAATGTAGAATGAGCTGCCAGCAGAACTGGTGGGTAAGGGTTTGATTTCAACATTTAAGAGAAGTTTTGATAGGGAATGGAAGGGAGGGCTATGGTCCAGGTGCAAGTTGATGGGTCTAGGGAGAATAATAGTTCAGCATGGACTAGATAGACCAAAGGGCCCATTTCTGTGCTATAATGCTCTCTACCCATTATGTGATCTCTGCATACTTCCCAGAGGTAGCTGGCTAATCTCACAGCTACACATATCTCATTTCTGGAAACTCTGCCTTCAAGAGTGTGAGGGTGTTGATGTAAATTTGAAAGTTCAATCATTGGGAAAACTGGAAACCAGGAGCAGAGAGTGAATGAAGAGTGATAACTTACGATGGGCAGGATGACAGCACTGAGCACAGAACAATTTAAAATCTGCATGATGGAGCATGAGAGGTCAGTATTGGATTAACCAATTCTCAACTGAAGAAATTTCTCCTCAACCCAGCTGGAATTGTCTGCTATGTGAAATTTCCCTGGCGGAGAAGATGAGCAAAATACAGTGGACTTGCTATTTCAGGAACTTTATTATTGTCTGCACATGAAATCCCCAGTGAGCTGACGATGCTTTCCTTAAATTTCCTTTGTACGACAATTAATGAATGGAACTTCATTGAAGTGCATTGTAAAGGCTTTGCTCACTGAAACATAGGTGGAACCAAAAACCTAAATACTAACTCTTCCAGAAGAACAAACAGAAAAAAGAATTCCTCGGTGGAGAATGTTAATTCTTTCCTTGATTGTTAACTTTCCTCTTATATAGCCTTTCATTTTTCTATCATCCATGTGCCTATCTAAGAACTTCCACCACCTCCAGTAGTGAGTTCCATGCATCCACCACTCTCTGTGTAAAAAAAACTTACCTCTCCTGTCCACCCTATACTTTTCTTCAATCACATTAACAT
This sequence comes from Mobula hypostoma, assembly GCF_963921235.1. Taxonomy (NCBI): domain Eukaryota; kingdom Metazoa; phylum Chordata; class Chondrichthyes; order Myliobatiformes; family Myliobatidae; genus Mobula; species Mobula hypostoma. Next base: position 12,642,885 of record NC_086107.1, read on the forward strand.
TATGCCCCCTTGTATTTGCCATTTCAATGGAATTCTACAGCACAGAAACAGACCATTCATCCCAACTCAACCCTGCTGACCTACTTAAGCTCATCACATTGTCTTTCTGGTCCAATTCTCTCCAAAGCTTTCTAATTCTTTCTAATATCTTTTAAACTTTGGAATTGTATTTTCCTCTACTTTGTCCTCAACTTGTTCCATAAACCCACCACCAAAAGTATCCCCTCAGATCCCTTTTAAATCTTTCCTTTCTCATCATAAGCATAGATCCTCTCATTTTAGACTCACTTTCCATGAGTAAAAGCCTCATGATTTTATGAACTGCCATAAGTTACCTCTCAAATCTCTACATGGGGGGTGGAGGTGGATTATATAGTTTCAGGACAAAGAATCATTTAAGAATGAAATGCAGAGGAACTTTTTTTCTTAGAACTTTGTGGGTTTTTGGAACACAGTACTGAATAGAGCTGTGGATTTTGAGTAATTATGTATATTCAAGGACAAGATAGGTCTCTGGATTTCAGGAGAGTTGGAGATTATGGAGATAAGGCCAATGATATTACTGAATGATGATGCAGCGTCGGAGTGCCAGCTCCTGCTTCTGTTTCTTAAATGGATGAGAACTACCTTTTCCTTGTTTACTTGGGTGCTGATGGAGCGTTCTTGTGAATACATCCAGTAGTCCTTAGAGTCACAGAGTAATACAGCGCAGAAACATGTCCTTTATCCCAACTCATCCATGTCAAATAAGATGCCCATCTAAACTAGCCATGTTTGCCTGTGTTTGGCCCATTTTGTACAACTGCAACTTCTGTTTTTTTTTGCCTCAACCATTGCAAGTGACCATAAGATTTGAGGCATTTGGCCCATTGACTCTGCTCCAGCATTCAATCACCACCAATTTATTTTTCCTCTCAACCCCATTCTCCTGCCTCCTGCCTTCCTCCCATAACCTTTGATACCCTTACTAATCAAGAACCTGTCAACCTCCACTCTAAATATAGACAACAATTTTGCCTCACCAGCCGTCTGTAGCAATAAACTCCACAAATTCACCACCTTCTTGCAAAGAAAATTCGTCATCATCTCTGTTGTAAAGGAACATCCTTCAATTCTGAGGCTGTGCCCTCTCGTCCTAGACTCTCCCTCGATAGGAAACATCCTCTTCATGGCCATTCTATCTGGGTTGAGAAAATGCTAGTCAGTAATATGCTGACAAAGAAATCTTGAAACAAGTGTATTATGACTTATTATATTATATTGTTGTAATTACATGTAAAGTAAGACATGTGAAACAGCCCGGTTTCCTTGGCTGTGTAAGTCTCGGGAAGACAACCTCAGGCCCCGCCAAACCATGAGACTGAGGCGTGCTTGATCCCACCCCAAACCCCGGTTTGTCTGGATGCTGTGTCATTTGCCACCCTGTTACAAATTAATGCCACGCAATAACAGAGAGTACACTGCATACGATTAAAAGAATTATATTTATGAATAGTAACTGAAGGGTTAGTAAAGAATAACAAAAAGAAAAGGGCCCATTATAATTAAACAGTCAAAGGTGCACAAGTTTGAGCTCATGTTGGACTTCTCTGTCATTCACACGCTGGATCCTTGGTCCATGTGAAAGCACACACCACCTTCCGAATGTCATTCACAGTCCATCTCGAACAAATGGATCTCCCACCGATCGTATGCTGTGACCGGTTCTTCCCAGCATCCTCTCTCTTCCTCGAACAAAAGAAAACCTCAAGCCCAACCTTGTTGTCCTTCAACAAGAAAACCTCCCACTAATTGGATGGCACACATTCCACATCATCTCTTATCTTTAACAAGCTGCTAAGTGAAGTACCTACAGCATAACATTAAAGATGTGAAGCAGGGCATTACACATGCCTTTCATTACATTCTTTAGAATGGCTTGCAGCTCAATGAATTACTTAGTATTTGTACAATTATTTGTATTTAAAATCAAATGCTCTGAATGTTTTGGAAATATAAGAAGAATAAGGGGAGATTTAATAGACGTATATAAAATTATGAGAGGTATAGATAGGGTAAATGCAAGTAGGCTTTTCCCGCTGAGGCTGGGTGAGACGAGAACTAGAAATCATAGGTTAAGGGTGAGATATGCAGGGTATTTCTTTACTCAGAGGGTGGTGCTGGCAGTGGAAGCTGTAATATAGGCTCAATTGCAACATTCAGAGAACTTTGGATAAGCATGTGGATGGGAGGGGTATGAAGTGCTGTGGTCCAGTTGCAGGTAGATGGGACCACATAGAAAAATGGGTTGGCACAAATTAGATGGACCGATGGGCCTCTTTCGGTGCTGTAGCACCCTACGATTCAAAATAGCTTTACTTCTCCTTTCTTAGTTCCCAAGGGACAATATCAATTTGGTACAGATTAAAAGCGATTACTTCCTGCTGCATGTTTGGAAACTAGGATTGCAAAATGCAGTGAATAGCCCATATCAGATACTGAACCCCTCACACAGTGGAGCTTCTTGCATTCTTCAGAACTCATGTTGAAAATGAAGAATGTAATTCTTCAACATGTTTGAGTGACTAAAGACACGCACAGGACATGTAATAAATTTAGAGCAACTAAGAATCTGCTGGAGGAATTCAGCAGATCACATGGCATCCCTAAGAGGAAAGGAATTGTCGACAGGGTGTTGAAACCCTGCATCAGGACTAAGAATATCTCATTCCTCCTACTTTTCACAGAACCAACTTCAAGTTCAAGATCAAGTTTAGTTGTCATTCAACCATACAACCATTCATGACTGAAACATCATGCATCCGTGGACTAAAGTACAAAACACAGTATATACAGTCACACACTGCACACAGTACATACTATAGTTAGGGAAGCACATATAGCCACATAAAATATTAGCATGTCCCCGAGTAGCACGGTCTGTAAATTGGTGGTACATTGGACATTGACTTGTACCCATGTTTCTGCAAGAACAAGTACACAACAGTTCTTCATCTCGTGTTGGGTCAGTCACAGATGTTGATAATCCATTTTAGGATGGTGGTGAACATAGGTAGCTTGGGTTGAGGCGTTTGATGTTGTGAAGTTTGCCAAGCCTGACAATTAGCTTGCAGACATTTCATCACCAGTTGTGCTGACATCAACTGTGCATTGAGGATGTCACCTCGACTGGTGATGAAACGCCTGCAAGCTAATTGCCAAGCTTGGCGAACACTGCAACACCATAATCCATCTTATTTTTATGTACACCTTCAGTCCTTACAGTATTTTCCATCAGCTCTGGCTAACTAATCAGGAAAGGCTGGGGTTGTAAGTTAAGCTGCTTGTTTCCTGAGTCTGCATTTCTCTCTGCCAACATCCTCTCTGAGGACATCAAGGCCTTGCAGATGGTGCAGAGGTGATTTACCAAGTGAGGGAGAGATTGAGAGAAGAAAAATGGATCTCCTTAGAGCGGAGGAGGTTGAGCAGAGATTTAATAGCAGGATACAAAATACTGAAAGGTATAGTTGGAGTATATAAAGTGAAACTGCTTCCACTGAAAAGGCATAACCACAGAACACAGGTTTAAAATATCTGGCTCCTGGCCAGAAGGTGGATGAGGAGAAATTCTCTGTACAGTACACGGAGCTGTTATGATCAGGAGTGGATTCTACAGGGAATTGTATGAGTATTTGAAAAGCAAATATTTGTGGAAATTAATGTGGTGAGAGGGCAAGGAGAATGGGAAAAATGAGACATAATTCTGATTTAGGCAATTAGAACAAGCTAATCCCTTGATGTGCATAAGAAGCTTAGGAAGAGGGAAATCAGGAGGGCAAAAAGTGTGTATGAGATGGATCTAGTAGGCAACATTTAGGAAAATACCCAGAGATTTTACTGGTATATTAAGACCAAAAGAGTGGCTAGGGAGAGAATATGTCCCATTTAAGTGCCTTAGTAAGGGTTAGTTATTTGTGGGGAAACTATGTATGTTGGAACAGGAAGCATGGCAATACAAGTGGGCTGCTCTCTAGCACATTCCTGGACTGTGTTGGTTGTTGATGCAAACAATGGATTTCACCAGATGTTTTGGTGTTTTGATGTCCATGTGATAAATAAAGCAGATCTTTTTCTTTAAATATTAGAATGGTTGTATATGTGTAGAGATTTCTAATGAGTATTTCTAATCAGTTTTCATTGTGGAGAAGATCATGGGAGCTAAGAAACTAGGGCATATGAACAGTGATGTACTGGACCACAAATGAATTGCCAGGGAGAAGCTATTGGCAGCCTTAAGGTGGATAAATCCCCAGGGCCTGACACAGTAAATTTTTGGACCTTGTAGAGAGTTACGGAAGAAATTGCATAGGCCTTTGCAGAGGTATTTTCTTCATCTTTAGCCACAGGTGATGTTTCAAAAGACCAGCTTTAATTACCTTGGTAGCTTTATATCACAAGATGCTAGAAGTAAAGTAGAAATAAAAAGAAGAATTGCCATTGCCAAAACCAACTTCCAAAAAATGAAACCCATTTTTACCAACAGGCACATTTCTATCACAACAAGGCTTAGGCTACTAAAATGTTACAGCTGGTCAATCTTGCTGTATGCTTCCGAAACATGGACTATAACACCAGAACTCCAAAGACACCTAGAAGCAACAGAAATGTGGTTTCTTAAAAGAATGCTGAAAATATCATTTAGAGATAGGGTAACTAATGAGGCAGTACTCCAACGTGCCCATACAAAAAGATCTTTAATGAGAACATTAAATGAGAGGAAACTTAAATTCCTGGGCCATGTCATCAGAAAGGGAGAAATAGAATGCCTTACATTACAAGGCCGTAGGACTGGGAAACGCGGAAGAGGAAGGTAAAGAAGAAAATATATGGACACTGTGAAAGAACTAACTTTCTCCTGTGGGATCATGTCTTTCCAGACAACGTGTGGGGGTGGGGGTAGGGGAAGTCATTCTGCTTCGCAGGTAAAACTTGTGGCTGTGAAACCCCACCTCATTATTATGGCTTCTTACCTCTTTTCCAGTCCAGAGGTTTGGGTAATCTGTTCATTTTTGTATGAGGCAGGTTCGTTTTGTTTGGGATTTGTGAGTTTTTATTTCTTTTTCTTTTTGTTCAGGGGAAATCGATGTCTTTCTTTCAACTACTTATATGGTTTCCTGTATTCTATGGCTGTCTAGAGAAGACAGATTTCAGAGTTGTATTCTGCGTACATACTTTGATAATAAAACCTTTGAACCTTTGAATTTCAATTAAGAGTCTCAGTCTGAAACCTCAGTGCTTTATTCCTCTCCATAGATGCTGCCTGTCCTGCTGAGTTCCTCCAACATTTTGTGTGTGTTGTCCTTGCGTAAGCATGGGGCAGCACCATGCAGATCCCACTTTATCATTTAACCATCCAAATCTTCTTTCCAACTGGATTTTTGTCAGTTTGATCATTTCTTTCACAAGTGATTGGATATTAGTGCTAAACACAACTCCGTTTCGGTATATCAATGAAGGATGATGCAGAGTAAAAATTCCTCACTTCTGTACTTTAATCCCGTTCATTTATGCTGAGTTTTGAGACTGAGTTGCAGCAAGCCATCTGATCAATAGAGGGCACCACAGACAAAGTTTAGCCTGTGGCAGGTCAAAGCTCCAGAACTTCCATTGGGTGGTGTATCAGAATCAGAATCAGGTTTAATATCACTGGCATATGTCGTGAAATTTGTTAACTTGGCAGCAGCAGTACAATGCAATACATGATAATATAGGAAAAAAATAAGTAAATCAATTGCAGTAAGTGTATGTATGTATATTAAATAGTTAAATTAAAAGTAGTGCAAAAACAGAAATCATCAAAGTGAGGTAGTGTCCAAGGGTTCAATGTCCATTTAGGAATTCGATGGCAGAGGGGAAGAAACTGTTCCCGAATCGCTGAGTGTGTGCCTTCAGGCTTCTGTACCTCCTTCCTGATGGCAGCAATGAGAACAAGGCATGACCTAGGTGATAGGGGTTCTTAATGGTGGACGCTACCTTTCTGAGGCACCACTCCTGTAGAATGTATGGTTCAGAAAGCACAGATGTGTGACATTGTGACGTCAGTCAATGTCCAATTCATTGGACAATGGCTTTGCTGCCAACACTACAAAACAAATTGAAGGAATCAGCTGTGTGGCGATTTCCCAAAATTAACCATTGATTCTTTTCTTTCTTCAGCCTGGAATTGACTTCTCACCAGTACTTTTTCCAGAGTTTTCGGAAGTCGACTTTAGGGTGGATTTCTCGAATAAACACTTAGTTACCACTTTATTAGGTACAGGAGGTACCTAATATTTTGTGGTCTTCCATTCCCCCAGCCATTCACTTCATGGTTTGATATGTTCAGAAATGCTCTTCCACACACAACTGTTGTAATGCATGGTTATTTGAGTTACTGTTACCTTCTGTCAGCCTGAACCAGTCTGGCCATTTTCCTCTGACCTCTCTCATTAACAAGGCATTTTCACCCACAGAACTGTTGCTTTTTCCTGGATTTTTCCTGGATTTTTTTTTTGTTTTTCACAGCATTCTCTGTGAACTCTAGAGACTGTTGTGCATGAAAATCCCAGGAGATCAGCAGTTTCTGAAATGCTCAAACCACCCTGCCTGGCACCAACAATTATTCCACAATCAAAGTCATTTAGACCACATTTCCTCCCCATTCTATTAATTGGTCTGAACAACATCCGAACCTCTTGACCATGCCTGAATGCTTTTATGCATTGAGTTGCTGCTACATGATTGGCTTATCGAGCAGGTGTACATATTAAAGTGGCCACTGGGTGTAATATGTAATGGCTTATGTAGAGGGAGGCTGTCTGCTGTAGCTCAGTTAGTGGTGTTCTTTCCTCTGAATCAAAAATTTGCAGGTTCAAGTCACACTCCAGCAAGTCAGATACAAGATTCTTGGCAGTGCTGTGGGAGTGATGCAGTGTTGGAGATGTTGCATTTTAGGTGAGATTTCCACTTGGTGTCTGTCCATCGTCAGGTGGATCTCGCTTGTCTTTGCTGGTAATTATGACATTAGCATTATTTATTGTAAACTGGTAAATGGGTTCATTATTGTCACATGCATCAGTGAAAATCTTTGTTTTGTATGCTACCCTTCCATCATATCATTACTTCCTTCTTGAACAGGGGAAACTCACTAACAGAATGCAGAATAAAGTTTCACAGTTACACAGAAGGTGGAGTTCAGGCAGAAAGGCCATGATGAGGTGGATTGTCAGAGTAAGAGTCTGCCTTACCAGTGTAGGGATAGAAGCTGTCCTTGAGCCTGTTGATAGTCACCTTCAGGTTTACAGCATCAGACTGTATGGTAACAAATCTTTAGACCATTCAAGTCTGAGACCATTCAAGCACCCATTTACACCAACACATCAGGTCAGTTATTAAGCACACATTTACACCAATCCTACACTAATCCCATTTTCCCCATGTTTCTATGAGTTCTTCCCCACTACACACAAGGAAAAATTTCCCATGGCTAGATAGATAGATAGAACATAGAATAGTACAGAACAGGAACAGGCCCTTTGGTCAACAATGTTGTGCTGAACCAGTTAAATTAGTAGTAAAATGGCCAACTAAATAATCTCTACTACCTACACAATGTCCATATTCTTCCATTTCCCTCACATTCTAACATCTCTTATAAGTTCCAAATATATAAGCCTCTACCACCACCCTAGGCAGCGCATTGCAGGCAGACACGACTCTTGGTGTAAAAAGTTGCCCTCACATCTCCATTGATATTCCACCCTCTCACCTTAAATGGACGTCCTCTCGTATTAGATATTTTAGCCCTGGGAAAAATATACTGTCTGTCTTCTCTATCTACGCTTCTCATAATTTTACAAACCTCTCTCAGATCTCCACTCAGCCTTCACTGTTCCAGAGAAAAGGCTGGGGCAGTTGCACTACTTGCTACGCTACCATTCTGCCCTAAATAGATGAGCTTTATTTATCACATCGAAACAGACAGTGAAGTGTGTCATGTGCATTAACAACCAACACAGTCTGAGGATGTGCTGGGAACAGCCCACAGGTGTTGACATGCTTCCTGCACCAACATAGCAAGCCCACAACTTACTAATCCTAACCTGTGCTGTACATCTTTGGAATATGGGAGGAAACTGGATCACCCGGAGGAAACCCACTTGGTAACGGGAAGAAAGTACAAACTCCTTCCAAGCAGCAGCAGGAATTGTACCGGGAACGCTGATCACTGGCAATATAAAACATTGTGCTAACTGTTACATTACCGTGCCACTGTCTATTGGACTTCTAACCCAACTAGGCTAGTAAGACTTCAAACCAAAACACCTACAGGAGATGCACTTGGTCCCAGAAAAAACATGCAAACTCCACAGAGACAGGACCCAAGATCAGGATTGAACCCAGGTCCACAGAGTTCTGAGGCAGTGGCTCTACCAGCTGCACAACTGTCATGTTGCTGTTCTTGTGGTCTTTCAGAACAGAGCCTGATGTTTGCTATATTGCTGTGACTACAATGTCTACATTTCACCAGTATGTTTTAAGATAGAAAGCACTTTGTGACAGATGCTAACACAACCTATAAGAATAGAAGATGCTGGAGATAATCAACAAGTCAGGGAAACATCTGTGAAAAAGAAACAGATAACGTTTCAACCTTTTACCAGATCTCACTTTCCCCACAGATGCTGCCTGGACTGCTGAATATTTCCAGATGATTCTGCTTTTATTTCAGATTTCTATCTTCTACAGTTTTTTGCTTTTCAACTGTGTAAGTGCAGATCAGCCCACAGAGAAAGTCCAGTGCTTATTGTTGACCTACACTGCACTTTCTCTGTAGCTCTTACACTTTATTCTGCATTCTGCTGTTGTTTTATCTTGTTCTACATCAATGCACTCTGTAATGAACACTATGCAAGACAAGTTTTTCACTGTATTTCGGTACATGGGATCAACACTGGCGCACCTCAGGACTGTGTATTTAGCCCATGGCTGTATTCTCTATATACATATGACTGTGAGGTTAGGCATAGCTCAAATACCATCTATAAATTTGCTGACGATACAACCATTGTTGGTAGAATCTCAGGTGGTGACAAGAGGGCGTACAGGAGTGAGATATGCCAACTAGTAGAGTGGTGCCACAGCAACAACTTGGCACTCAACATCAGTAAGACAAAAGAGCTGATCGTGGACTTCAGGATTTGGGAGTGCTTGTTCATGAATTCCAAAAAGTTGGCTTGCAGGTACAACAGGTTATTAAGAAGGCAAACGGAATGTTGACCTTCATTGCTAGAGGGTTTGAATTCAACAGCAGGGAGGTCATACTGCGACTATACAGGGTACTGGTGAGGCTGCACCTGGAGTACTGTGTGCAATTCTGGTCTCCATACTTGAGGAAGGATATACTGGCTTTGGAGGCAGTGCAGAGGAGGTTCACCAGGTTGATTCCAGGGATGAAGGGGTTAACCTATGAGGAGAGATTGAGTCATCTGGGACTATACTCTCTGGAGTTCAGAAGAGTGAGTGGGGATCTTTTAGAAACATACAAAATTTTGAAAGGGATAGATAAGATAGAAGTAGGAAATTTGTTTCCATTGGTAGGTGAGACTAGGACTAGGAGACATTGCCTCAAGATTCAGGGGAGAAGATTTAGGATGGAGATGAGGAGAACCTTTTTCACAGAGAGTGGTGAATCTGTGGTATTCTCTCCCCAGGGAAGCAGTTGAGGCTTCTTCACTAAAAATATAGAAGATACAGTTAGATAGATTTTTACATAGTAGGGGAATTAGGGTTAAGGGGAAAAAGCAGGTAGATGGAGCTGAGTTTACGGACAGATCAGCCATGATCTTATTGAATGGCAGGGCAGACTCGCTGGGCCGATTGGCCTACTCCTGCTCCTATCTCTTATGTTCTTATGTTCTTATATAAACGAAAGAACACATACCAATCCTCATAGAGGGATCAGAAGTGGAGATATGGGTTCTATTTCAACATTTAAGAGAAATTTGAGGGGTCTGGAGAGTGAGAGTTCCTGGGTGTCAAGATCTCTGAGGATTTAACCTGGTCCCAACATATCAGTGTAGTTATAAAGAAGGCAAGACAGCAGCTATACTTTATTAGGAGTTTGAAGAGATTTGGCATGTCAACAAATACACTCAAAAACTTCTATAGTTGTACTGTGGAGAGCATTCTGACAGGCTGCATCACTGTCCGTATGGAGGGGCTACTGCACAAGACCAAAAAAAGCTGCAGAAGGTTGTAAATCTAGTCAGCTTCATCTTGGGTACTAGCCTACAAAGTACCCAGGACATCTCTAAGGAGCAGTGTCTCAGAAAGGCAGTGTCCTTTATTAAGGACCTCCAGCACCCAGGGCATGCTCTTTTCTCACTGTTACCATCAGGTAGGAGATACAGAAGCCTGAAGGCACACACTCAGTGATTCAGGAACAGCTTCTTCCCCTCTGCCATCCAATTCTTAAATGGACATTGAATCTTTGGATATTACCTAACTTTTTTTTAATATACAGTATTTCTGTTTTTGCACGTTTTTTAATCTATTCAATATATGTAATTGATTTACTTGTTTATTTATTATTATTACTTTTTATTTTATTTTTTCTCTCTCTGCTAGATTATGTATTGCATTGAACTGCTGCTGCTAAATTAACGAATTTCACATCATGTGCCGGTGATAATAAACCTGATTCTGATAATAAACCAATTCCAATTCCAACTGGAGTGGCTTTTACCATAACAGTGGGTCAGATGTTCACTTGTAATCTGCTTGGATCCAACAGATCTAAGTCCGTAACCTGAGGCAACCCCTATGCTATACAGCATCAAAATGCTGAGAACCCACCCACCCCCCTCTTGATTTCTGTACCGAGAAACACACTGGGCCAAACAACATGGCCTTGAGCATTGAGTTAGAAATTGAGAAGCCATGGTGTGCTGAGTATTGTGCTAAATTTTAGTCAGCCTTCTATAAGAAAGATGTTATTACTGTAAACCGGAAATAGTGCAGGATAGATTTACAAGAATCTTGCTTGGTCTCTAATGAATGAGTTATTGGGTGAGATTGGACAAGCTAGAACTTTGTTATCCTAGAGCATAGGAGACTGAGTAGTGATCTTATGGAAGTGTATCAAATGATGAGGGCACGTATAGGGTGAACATAATCAGTCTTTTTCACAGGGTTGGGGAATCAAGAACTAGACAACATAGATTTAAGGTGCTAGGGGAAAGATTTAATAAGAAATTGAGGGACACCTTTTTTACACTGAGGGTGGTGTGTGTGTGTGGAATGAGGCTTATTTGTCACATGTAAAATGAAACATGTAGGGAAATGCGTTGTCTAGTGTCAACACAGTCCAAGGATTGTACTGAGCAGCCTACAAGTGTCACTACGCTTTTGGCGCCAATATAGCATGCTCACAACTTTCTTACTCTAACCTGTACATCTTTGGAATGTGGAATGAAACTGATACACATAAACCCATGTGGTCGTGGGGAGAACGTACAAACTCCTTACAGACAGCGACACGAATCAAATCCCTACCCTACCAAGCCTCCGTGAATCAAACGGGCTTCAGCAAAGAATCAGTTAAGGCAGTCCCAGCCAGTGTGCCTGTGTAATTTTAGTGTGTAATTATGGATGACAGCATCAGTACCAATGGAGCTGCAGTAATGATTTGAGATTGCAACCCAATTATCATTTTTACTATTTTAGTAAGCATAGTGAAAGGTCGCTTGTGATGTAACAGTATTGAGGACAGTTGATACAATTTTACCTCCACAGCAACAATAAAGTTAAAAAAATATGAATTTCTCCAAATGATCTTTTAATAAATTGTGGTTAAATTGCGATCAGCACAGGAGCCACAGTGGACTTCCACTAAGGGACATACACATTGAAAATCCTTACAGCATTAACCATTTAAAATCAATGGGTTAAAGTGACAGTAATCCCAATGTTAAATAATTATAGTGCACTACAGCACAGAAACGGGCCCTTCGGCCTATCTAATCCGTGCCAAACTATTCATCTGCCCAGTCCCATCGACCTGCTCTTGTACCCTCCAGACCCCTCAAATTTCTCTTAAATGTTGAAATGGAACCCACATCCACCACTTCTGCTGGCAGTAAAGCTTTCGTTCATTAATTCCATCCCTGCAGTTTCTGGGTCAGTGTAGCATACTGTATGAGGCATTCAGTCCAGCTGCTTCGAGATTAAGTCATTGTAATTTTATTATTTCTGGTTATTAGATACATGGAATCATAGAGTCAAACAGTAAAGAAACAGGCCCTTCAGCCCATTATGCCATTGCCAACCATGAAATTCTTCCCAATAGTAATCCCATTTCCTATCTCTTTGTCTCCAATTACAGGTATAGGTGGATATCTTTGTCTTTAGTCCAGACATTACAATCCAAATCAGTATTAATTCATTCTATCTCTTCAACAAAACAAACACAAACACATTGAAGCCAAAGTAACACATGCAAAGTACTGAGGGGCTCAGCAGGTTGGGCAGCATCTATGGAGGGAATAAGTTGTTGACATATTGGGCCAAGACCCTTCCCAGATACAATGAAAGATCTCAGTCCAAAATGTCAACTGTGTATTCCTTTCCATAAAACATAGGAGTAGAATTAAATCACTCAGCCCATTGGGTTGGCTCTGCCACTTCATCATGGCTGATGCATTTCCCTCTCATCCCCATTCTTCAGCCTTCTCCCTGTAGCCTCTCATGCCCTGACTTATCAAGAATTCCCCTTCAATACATCAAATGTCCTAGCCTCCACAGCCACCTCTGGCGATGAATTCCACAGATTCACCACCCACTGGCGAAGGAAGTTCCTCCTCATCTCCATTCTAAATGGATCTTTCCATAGATGCTGCTTGACCTGCTGAGTTCCACTAACATTTTGCATTGTTACTCCAGATTTCCAGTTCTTGTGTCTGTGACAACAAAACAAAAAGTATTTGGTCCCAGTTACTATCTCGTGATTAAAACTAAGGTACAGTAGGAAATATGGTCAGTCAGGTGATAGAGCATGGTCCAAAAACAATCTCACCAGGATTTCCTACCGTCACTTCAATCATTTGTATAAAATCACTGGTTAATTTTTAATTTGATATGACAAACTTTGATTTACTATATGGTATTAAGATATACAGTATGAGTTAAATTTGGTTAGGACACAAAATAATCTCAGTTCCTGATCAACAGACCAGTCTAACGTCAATGCCTTTTCCACCTGTGGTTCAGTTTATCTGTTAAAATCCTCCAAACTTGCTCATATTCTACCTCTAGACTTACACATGCTGGTTGTTTGTCAGTCTTTGTTTGCAAGTTCTCAGTAGTATTTATTTATATATTTATTATTACTGTTCGTTTTTTTCCCTTACAGTTTGTCTTCCTTTGCACTTGGTTGTTTGTCAGTCTTTGGGTGTTGTGTTCATCGATTCTGTTGTATTTCTTTGTTCTACTGTGAATGCCTGCAGAAAAGTGAATTTCAGCGTAGTATACGGTGACATATACATATTTTGATAAATTTACTTTGAACCCTGAGATTTAGCTGTTCCACATGTCCAGTGTTGAACCCTCTGTCAATTTCAGATCACTCAAAACTACTGTTCCTACTCAATATTCACTGTCAATGTATCTTGTTGAACTGTATGATATCCTATCCAACAATGGCATGATACCTGAAATAACAAACAGCAGCCCCTGTTACTCCTCTTGTATGTTATTAGAACATCCTCCAACCCACCAGTTCCAATATCTTTTCAATTCCTCAGTTCTGGACACAAGGAAACCTCAACTCTCAAAGCTTTGCCTGTAGCTGTGGACATCAATTAGACCATAAGACCATAAGACATAGGAGCTGGATTAGGCCTCTTGGCCAATCGAGTCTGCTCCACCATTCCATCAGTAAAACAAAGGAGATGGTGATGGACTTTAGGAAGACTAAGCCTGCCCTGCTCCCTGTTACTATTGATGGTGAGGATGTGAATGTGGTGAGGATTTATAAGTACCTAGGGCTGCACGTGGATGACAGACTTGAGTGGAATACCAACACAGAAACTGTGTACAAGATGGGCCAGAGTTGCCTCTACTTCCTGAAGAGTCTGAGCTCCTTTGAAGTATGCAGGCCTCTCCTTCACATGTTCTACCAGTCTGATGTCACCAGTACAATGTCCTATACAGTGGTGTGTTGGGGCAATAGTCATAGTCATAGTCATACTTTACTGATCCCGGGGGAAATTGGTTTACAGTTGCACTATAAATAAATAGTAATAAAACCATAAGTAGTTAAATAGTAATATGTAAATTATGCCAGGAAGTAAGTCCAGGACCAGCCTATTGGCTCAGGGTGTCTGACCCTCCAAGGGAGGAGTTGTAAAGTTGTAAAGTTTGTAAAGCAAGCCACCTTGGCTGAACAGAGGAGCACTTTTAGTAATAGACAAAGACAACTGCACTGCTCCAAAGGGCACTATATGAGGTCATTCTTACCCTCGACCATTAGGTCTATAATAAATCAACCCATAGCCGGGAAAGTGATGACCTCCTCCTTTTAGACTGTTTGAGGTAACTTATTTTTTTATTTTATCTTACTTCTCTTCTGCTACTTGTATATTTATATATCTGTGCACTTGTAATGCTACTGTGACACTGCAATTTCCTTTGGGATCAATAAAGTATCTATCTATTTCATGCCTGATTTTATTATCCTTCTGCCCCATTCTCCTGCCTTCTCCCCATAACTTTTGACACCCTTACTAATTAAGGACCTTTCAACTTCCGCTTTAAATATACCCAATTACTCCCCATCTTGGTTCTTTAGGGATATCCTTCTAATCTGAGGCTGTGTCATCTGGTACTAGACTCCCCCACTAAAGGAAACATCCTCTCCACATCCACTCTCTAGGCCTTTCAATATTCGATAAGTTTCAATGAGATCCCCACTCAGTCTTCTAAACAGCAAATATAGGCACGGAGCCATCAAACGCTCCTCATAATTTAACCCTTTCATTTCCGGGTTCATTCTCATGAACCTCATCTGGGCCCTCTCCAATGGCAGCACATCCATTCTCAGATAAAGAGCTCAAAACTTCATAAAACTCCAAGAACGGTCTGACCAATGCCATATAAAGCCTCAATGAGCTCTAAGCTCCCATTATGAATCTCCTCACCACCTGCCCCTTCCTCTCTATTTCCTGAGGAGACTGAGGTCCCTTAACATCTGCCGAATGATGCTGAGGATGTTCTACGAGTCTGTGGTGGCCAGTGCGATCATGTTTGCTGTTGTGTGCTGGGGCAGCAGGCTGAGGGTAGCAGACACCAACAGAATCAACAACCTCATTCGTAAGGCCAGTGATGTTGTGGGGATGGAACTGGACTCTCTGACGGTGGTGTCTGAAAAGAGGATGCTGTCCAAGTTGCATGCCATCTTGGGCAATGTCTCCCATCCACTACATAATGTACTGGTTGGGTACAGGAGTACATTCAGCCAGAGACTCATTCTACCGAGATGCAACACACGAGCGTCATAGGAAGTCATTCCTGCCTGTGGCCATCAAACTTTACAACTCCTCCCTTGGAGGGTCAGACACCCTGAGCCAATAGGCTGGTCCTGGACTTATTTCCTGGAATAATTTACATGTTATTATTTAATTATTTATGGTTTTATTACTATTTAATTATTTATGGTGCAACTGTAGCGAAAACCAATTTCCCCTGGGATGAATAAAGTATGACAATGACTATGACTATAAAACCTCTGTGACCAAGATTTGGCACCAGTGTGGGAGTTCCAAGTGTAATAATTCTACCCTGGGACATTTATACTACCTTTACCTTGCTTTATAGATGTACACTCCTATCCTTTTCCTTGTTATATCCATATCAGGGGCTATACACTAGTTTTTAAATTAGAATCAGAATCAGGTTTATGATCACTGACATACGCTGTGAAATGTGTTGTTTTGTGGCAAATGTACAGTGCAATACTTTTTAAAAAAACTAGAAGTTACAATTATATATATAAAATAAATTAATTAAGTAGTGCAAGAGAGAACAAAGACAGTGAGGTAGTGTTCATGGGTTGGCTCACTGTCTGTTCAGAGATTTGATGGTAGAGGGGAATTAACTGTTCCTAAAACACTGAGTGTGAGTGTGTGTCTTCAGGCTCCTGTACCTCCTCCCTGATGGTGGCAATGAGAAGGGGCCATGTCCCAGGTGATGGGAAGTCTTTAATGATGGATGCTGCCTTTTTGGTGCATCACCTTTTGAAGATTTCCTCATTGATGAGGAGGCTAGTGCCCATGATGGAACTGGCTAAGCTTACAACCCTCTGCAACTTTGTACAATCCTTTGTACAGAAATTTTTTCATTCAAATCAATGGTGTGCAGTTTGGAAATTAAACCACAGAAGAGTCAAGAAGGAAAATTGATTTTGAATGTGAAATGTTGGACTCAATTTTTTTTATGAAAACTTCTGGTTGAAAGTGAGTGACACTACAATGGCTACAGAAACACCATACATTAAATCTTTGAGATACAAGGTCATAGATTTTTATGCCTGTTTAGTAAAGGCTAAGTGCCTTTTTTATTTTCACTCTCTCTGTGATGGCATATATAATTGCTCTGAGTACTCAAGCCTTCCTTCGCAGTCCTCATTCTGATTCATGACTGATCTGTTTCCATGGGAACATTCTATACTAAGTAGGAAGAAACTCCGTTGCTATAGAGTAAGCATTGACAGTATGTAGTCCATGGCTGAGATTATAACACAATGAGAGTCTCTGAGTTGCTGTATACTGTTCTCTCACATAAGATGCCCGTTACCTCCCCTAAGGCGAGTGGTGTTCTGGATGGCTTAACCGAATTCCCCCAATTCTGAAAAGTTTCTATTTGTTAAATTAGCGGTTGCGCTGCTGACAATGGTACATTACTCTAAGAGACGGGAGCTTACCATTTCAAAAAGCTGTGAGTGTTCTTCGAGAGGAAGGTGAAAGGCATCAGATCAATCAAACGAGAAAGTGAGATGTTCACAAACATTGGAGAAGGTGGGACAGATAACTCCAAGTCCAGGAAGAAGGTTCACTTTGGAGGTACTCTAACCTAAAACGGTCGAGTTGTTTTTATTAATATGTTGGATGAGAAACTAACGAACGCAGGATAGGGGGGCCTTCACAGCATGTATGATTGCCAGTCTGAGTGTGTGCAGCGAATCCTACCACCTTCCTGTTGCTAAGCAAATATTACTTTTAGTAAAATATTGAAGTCAGAATCATATTTAATATCACTGAATTATGTCATGAAATTAGTTGTTTTGTGGCAGCAGTACAGTGCAATACATTAAAAAACTGTAAATTCCATTAAGATATACAGTGTCAATTAAATCAAAGAAGTAGTGCAAAAATAGCGAGGTAGTGCTCATTGTCTGTTCGAGATCTGATGACAGAAGGGAAGAAACTGTTCCTAGAATATTGACTGTGTGTCTTCAGGTTCCTGTGCGTTTTTGCTGATGGTAGTAATAAGAAGAGAGTATGTCTTTGGTGATGGGGGTTCTTAATGAATTTAAAGCTATGGCATTTAATCAACTGTTTAGAATACTGTCATGGTAATATCATGCAGTGAGCTGGTTATTTCCAAGTGCAGCTCAAACATATGTAGTTCAATAAGAGCAATTTTTTAATAGACAATAAGAATGCCAAACTTACTAGAAGGCAAGTGGTTCCAGTTTCAAAGTATAAAACTATGATTGGAATGACTTAAAAAAAAGTCTTTCCCTCTTGTTTAGAACTAAGAGTATTCTAAACTGTCAATGTTTGGTCTTGCAATTTGGACAGAGGTTTAGTCTCAATTGTGAGGCAGTGAAATGCAAAATAAAATTTTGTCCAGCTGTCAGCAGAGGTTGCGTAACTGCAGAGCCTTAGAATGGAAAGGATTTTCAAATGATTGATGAGAGAATTCCTATTTTGGTTTGGTCACAGTAGTTTTAACCATCATTAAACGGGATTGCTGTCAAGAGGAAAAGCATAAAATTTCATATCACGTACAACTACTGCTGAATGGATTTCATTTTCCTGGCTGTCGCTAGTTGGATGAAAAATTGTATTTATGGGCAAATTGCCAAATTCATTTGTAAAGTGTGTGTTCTTACCAGTGAAATCATTTTTAAAAATAATTTGATGCTGTTCCTATGAAGTGAATATATAAAATTATAATCCACTTACCTTTTGTTTAACTGAAGGCTGAAATAACATTTCAGGTCCTCAGAAGTGTAATCGTAAGAACAATTACACAAGACGGAAGCTATGCAGTAAAGTCCAGGGGAATCCATTGAAAGACCGTATTGAAATTACAGTCATTTTCAGGCTGCCTTGGAAAATTGA
Organism: Mobula hypostoma; assembly: GCF_963921235.1. Lineage (NCBI taxonomy): Eukaryota > Metazoa > Chordata > Chondrichthyes > Myliobatiformes > Myliobatidae > Mobula > Mobula hypostoma. Next base: position 12,661,307 of record NC_086107.1, read on the forward strand.
CATGTCCACTCACATGTTGGTGTACAACCCCTGGCATTTTTGAAGGATTTCTGAATTTAGGTAGAGCAATGATTCCTTTTCATTAAACCAAAGAGCACCAACTAAACCATCAAGGCCCAAGAGCAGGAAACGAACCAGTGTTCTGCCCCACCTCTCCATGTCAGCCAACTTCCCCCACCTGAGCCCATCCCACCTGCCTGCATTTGATCTGTCTCTCTTCTCTCTTCTCGCTATTACCTTCGGGTGGAAGGTGGAAGTGTATGGGGTCCCATGCCACCAGAATTAAAGCACAGATGTTGCCCTATAACCATTGGGCTTCTGGACTGGCATGGATGGCTTCATTCACCCGGTGCCGAACTGTCTCCACAGCCTGCAGACTCACTTTCAGGGACTCTGTCTTTGTTATCTTTGTTATGACTAAATGGATTCTATTGTATTTTTTCTTTACTTTCTTGTGGGTGTCTGCAAGAAAATCAATTTCAAGGTTGTATATGATATACATAAATTTACTTTGAACTTTTTGAACTTTAAATGTTAAGATACCATGTAAAAAGGCATTTTCAGAATATCACCAATTGTGTGAAATTTCACTCAGAAAGCCCAGCAGGTCAGAGGACATCAGGAGGGAGTGAACAGTGTTAATGTTTCAAGTTGATAATGTTACGTCAAAATCATGGGAAAAGTCAGGGATAAATAGGTTGCAGTCTGCAGAGAAAGGAGAGGTAGAAGGAAGGAGGTAGGATATCTTTTTGACGTCTTACCATCAGGCAGAATGTACCATAGTATAAGAACGAGCCTGTTAGGTAACAACTTCTTCCCCCAGACTGTGAGACTTCTGAACACCCTGCTACCACCCAGTGCACATTATTTACGACACTGTCAGTATACTGTTGTATATTTAAACTTCATGTCACATTGTACATCTACAGAATACTTCTATCTGCTAATATTATCATGTTAATATGATGTTATGTGCTGTATATGATATATGTACTGTGTTTTGCACTGATCCTTGAAGAAGGTTGTTTCGTTTAGCTGTATACATGAGTACCTTTGAATGATAGCAGTCTTGGAAGAACAAAGTGGAGCATTGGAGAAAGTGGGAAGGCAGGAGAGATTCCATAATAGATGAGGTGAGAGTTCACGATGAAAAAAGGTGGTGATGGGACAAGAAACAAAGGATGGGTCTGGAGGAGGTATAAATGGGAAACTTGCTGAATCACTTTTTGAAATTATTGAACTCAGTGTTGAAACCAGAAAGGTGTAAATTACATGGTCAGGCAGTTAGGAGCGTACTTAATAGAGGCTCAGCAATTTGAGTGCTGGGGTAAGAGTTGCTATGCCTGCCCAAGGCAAAACAACAGAAATCAATTCATCTGAAATCTCTAATATAAGCCAGCTCAGTGAATCTATTTTTGAAATTTATAATAGTAAAAAAATAAATCTCAAGTTCTTTACAGATTGAGTTAATATGATATAACATTGATTCATTCTGTTTAACATTGAAAACATACTGTTCAGATTGATTTTGCATCAATTCTTGGCAGCAGGGCTATTCTAGATTCATTTGCTATTTTCTCCAACTGTAATTCCTAAAAATATACAATTTACATTGTTCAAAGAGCAAGGTGGGGAGGGAAATTGCCCATATGATAGTTAACACTTATTCAAGTGTGTAATCAATATAGGAAAAGGTCTGTAATTATCTCCAATTGCTATTGCCAGCTCTAAGTAGCACTGTTAATTTCAATATGCCTCTTTTCTAGTTTTGTTTTGGTAAATGATATGAAGGAATATTGGTTATGAGAGCACTGTAATTGTTTCTTCTATGTTTTCAAAAGATATTTTCAAGTTCAAATTCAAGATCAAGTTTAATTGTCATTCAACCATACATGAATACCCATGAATACAGACGAATAAAACAGCATTACTCTGGGACCAAGGTGTAAAACACAATACCAACGGTCATATACAGCACAAGGTACACATAGCGCGTATAAGGTAGCAGCAAAATACAGTCACACCAGAAAATATATAGTCTAAATCCCTGAGTCCCTGACTGTTACAGCAGTCAGCAGTTGAACACAATACAGCTTGTCTTCTGCTGAGCAAGCACTGGGGGACAGCACCAACTCTAGTACGGATGCCACGCCACACCGCCTTTGGCACTCTGACTCTGATTTTATATTCAGTGTGACAAATAAGCAAAAAAGTCAACATTCTCAATGATAATAACAGTAAAATACCTTTTACCATTCCCCCGCCATGGGACAATTCAGTTCTGCCTTTCCCTTCTCATCCACCTTTGAGTCAGGGAGATGTGCAGTACAGGAATCATTTCTTCCATCCACCATGCCAATGCCAGCTCTTTTGGCCACGGACATTCATCCCATTTGTACCTATGAGGACTGTTTACTTCCATGGCTTGCCTAGCGGTCTATTGCCACCATAAATTTCCATCTCATGGCCAACTAGAAAACTGGGAGGCCTTTCTTCATCCAATGTAATAGTTTATAATTAAGTTGCAACTTTTAGGAAGCAGTCAGATTTATTTACCACATGTACATTGAAACAAACAATGAAATGCATCCTTTGTTTTAACAACCAACATACCCAAGGGTGTGCTGGGGCGGCACTTCGCAAGTCATAGAGCTGTAGAGCATGGAAACAGATCTTCAGCCCACCGTCCATCCCAACCATCGTGCCCATCTATACTTATCGCACCAACCTGCATTATACTGGCGCCAACATAGTATCCCCACAACGTTCAGCAGAACAGCACAAGCAGCAACAACAGCAAAACAAAATCACAGGATGGTCTGCAGAAGCTAGAAATCCAAAGCAACACACACAACATGCTGGAGGAACTCAGCAGGTCAGGCAGCATCTATGGAAGTGAATAAACAGTCAACATTTTGGGCTGAAACCCTTCTCCAGGACTGAAAAGGAAGAAGGAAAATGCCAGAGTAAACCACAACAGCAGTAAAGCAAACTCCTCTACCACCGTCCCACCCTCTAGCTCTCTCTCTCTCTCTCACTCTCACACACACACACACACACACACACACACACACCCTCCAACTTTATGAAAGGCCACCTCCAGGCCTGCATTGCTTATTCCAGATTCTCAGCAACCAGGCCTCCAAGGTCCAGTCCTTGCTTCATGACCACCATTTTATACAATAAATATAAACAGGACCAAAAGTACTACTGGCCCTTTAAGTCTGCTTCACCATTCATTAAGATCTTCCACTAATCACCATTTTCAATTTCAATCCCCACATCCCTGGATTCCCCTGAACTCGATCATAGAAAATTTTAAAGTTGCACAGTGCTATTGCCCTTAGATGATATTTTTCTCCTGAGTCAAAGGGAACTAAAATTTAATTTCTGGTGACTGCTGGAGGGTTGGTAATGCTGGATGCTGTAGCCTGATGATCTATTTCATGATCAAGTGTGCCAAAATTTAAAGTTAATTTTATTATCATTGGACCATAAGACATAGGAACAGAAATAGGCCATTCTGCCCATCGAGTCTGCTCTGGCATTCCATCATGGCTGATCCCGGATCCCACTCAACTCAATACACCTGCCTTCTCTCCATATCCTTTGATGGCCTGACCAATCAGGAAACTATCAACTTCCACCTTAAGTTTACCCATGGACTTAGTCTCTGCCACAGTCCGTGGCAGAGCATTCCACAGATTCACTATTCTCTGGCTAAAAAAAATTCCTCCTTACCTCTGCTCTAAAAGGTCGCCCCTCAATTTTGAAGCTGCACCCTCTAGTTTTAGATACCTCCACCACAGGAAACATCCTCTCCACATCCACCCTATCTAGTCCTTTCAACATTCGGTAGGTTTCAATGAGATTCCCACATATTCTTCTAAATTCCAGTGAGTACAGGCCCAAAGCTGCCAAACACTCCTCATATGTTAACTCCTTCATTCCTGAAATCATCCTCGTGAACCTCCTCTGGACTTTCTCCAATGACAACACATCCTTTCTGAGTTATCGGGCCCAAAACCATTGACAATACTCCAAGTACAGCGTGACTATTGTCTCTTAAAGCCTCAGCATTATCTCCTTGCTTTTATACTCCATTTTTTTTTTACCACAGACTCATCCTGTAAATTAACCTTCTTGGAGTCTTGCACAAGGACTCCTAAGTCCCTCTGCACCTCTGATGTTTGAACCTTTTCCCCATGAGTATAATAGTCTGCACTATTGTTCCTTTTACCAAAATGCGTTATCGTACATTTCCCAACACTGCGTTCTGTCTGTCACTTTCTTGCCCGTTCTTCCAATTCATCTGTCCTGCTGCAATCGTATTGCTTCCTCAGCACTACCTACCCCTCCACCTATCTTTGTATCATCCGCAAACTTTGCCACAAAGCCATCAATTCTATTATCCAAATCATTGACAAACAATGTGAAAAGTAGCAGACCCAGTACTGGCCCATGAGGAATCAGTGTATATAGATGTTATCATATAATACCCTGAGATTCATTTTCTTACAGGCAACACAACAGAATCAATAGAAAAAAACTACACACGAAGGCTGGCAAATTGTGCAAATACAAAAATAATCAAGTAATAATAAATAAACAATCATGACTTTTAACAATTATGAGTCATTGAAAGTGAGCCTATAGGTTGTGTGCAGTGATCAATTCAATATTGTGATGAGTGAAAATGTCCACGTTGCTTCAGGACCTTGAAGTCAAAGCATAATAACTGTCCTGAACCTGGCGGTGTGGGACCTAAGGCCACAATGTTCATAAAACATTTAGGATCTGCTTCCCCTGAATGTACTATGTACTTCTCACTGCCTCTGTAAAGCAGATGGCGTAAATGCCGGGCATTTTTTTTCTTCACTCTTCTCTCAGGTGGAAGATACAAAAGCCTGAAAACACATATCATCAGTCTCAAGTGCAGCTTCTACCCCGTTGTCATAAAACTACTGAATGATTCCATGGTGCAATCCGATGGATGCTTAACCTCACAATCTACATCAACATGATCTTGCACCTTATTGTTTACCTGCACTGCACTTTATCTGCAGCTGTTACATTTTACCTTGCATTCTGTTGTTGCTTTACTTTGTTCTAACACAGTACACTGTGTAATAATCTGATCCATATGGACATGCATGACAAGTTTCTCACTGCATCTGAGTACATTTGTCCCCTTCTTGAGGGCACCATGGTAGCGTCACGATAAGCATAATACTATTACAGAGCAAACAACCCAGGTTGAGTTCCGACTGCTCTCTGTAAGGAGTTTGTACGTTCTCCCCTTGACCATTTGGGTTTCATCCAGCTGGTCCAATTTCCACTGGTTCTCCAGGTTCAGGGGTTCAGCTCAGGGCTTACAACCCTGACCGGTAAAACAACATTCTTATAGAAACAGCAATGAGTAATTTTACATCTGAGTGCAATGAGACTCAGGACTTGCATGACTGACAGTAGAGAAAACCAAGAGGAAGCTACTGACACAATGAAGGAAACCCTGAAAACCACCAGAGATGGAGGATGAAGGGTCTCAGCCTGAAACATCGACTGTACCTCTTCCTAGAGGTGCTGCCTGGCCTGCTGCGTTCACCAGCAACTTTGATGTGTGTTGCAGAGATGGGAGGACATTTATTATTGCCTTAAACCCCAGTGGCATAATGGGCAAAAGAGAAGGAGAGAGAGGGAGAGAGAGAGAAGTCAAGAGTCCTCTGACATTCGAAAAATGTACGGACTCGGAGGTTAATTGATAACATAGATGTAACTGGGCAGCGCAGGCTCATTGGACCAGAGGGGTCTGTTACTGTGCAGTATTTCAAAATAAAAATACAGATTAAAAATTACAAAGATAAACCAATTTCAATTCCAATTCCAGTTCCACTTGTTAAATATGTTGGAGGGAGATTTTTCTTAATTTTCTCACATAAAATGAACAATATTGGCAAAGCAGGCTTCCAGTGCCGACTTCACTGCCCTTGAGTTAGGGTGAGTCATTTACTGGAAATGCAGCTTGTTATTCTGCATCAGGGAATTGATCTGACAGCAGTGGAGGTGACCTCATCTCTAAGGTGACACAAGGCGCTGCAGTTGCTGGAATCCGGTTCAAACGACACAGCACTGGAGGAAGTCAGCAGGTCAGGCAGCATCTATGGTCCAGATGAAAAGTCTGCACCCAGAATGTCGACTGTCCATTTCCCTCCATAGGTCTGATCTTCTGAGTTCCACCTGTGTTTTGTGTGCTGGTCTCTAAGATGAGGAATTCATTTGTCACGTGTTCCCAGATTTGAGGCCTAGCAGGGTGGAGTAGAGTTTACTTCAACCCAAATGCAGGCAATGTCGTAAACACAAGAGATTCTGCAGATGTCAGAAATCCAGTGTAATACACACAAAATGCTGGAGGAACTCAGCAGGTCAGGCAGCCTCTATGGAGGGGAACAAACAGTCAAAATCCCCACCACTCTATGTAAGGAGTTTGTACGTTCTCCTCGTGACCACGTGGGTTTCCTCTGGGTGCTCCAGTTTCATCCACAGTCCAAAGACGTACTGGTTGGTAGGTTAATTGGTCATTGTAAATTGTTCCATGATTAAGCTAGGCCTAAGCCGGGGTATTGTTGGGCAGTATGGCTCAAAGAGCCAGAAGGGCCTATTCTGACCTGTATCTCAATAAATCAATAAACACATCAATAAATAAATAAATGTTTCTTCTGACTAAATATAGAAGGTCTTCCCATGATTTCGATTTCCACCTTTATTTGGCAGGAATGTCCCTCACCAGCTTTTGAACATTGCAAACAGAACCTTTCACTTTAATTTTTTTGTGACTTTGACCTCAGACTTACTTCACAGAGCAGACTATTTGTTAAGGCTCTAGATGGTGCCAGGCACCTGCACAGGATGGCAGTTCTCCACCCACACATCCTGCAGCTTGGCATTGCAGTGACAAGTTTGCAGTATTCACACACAATAGTCAACTGCAAAATCCAATTCTGTTTCAATAATTTTCTTATTTATCATTAAATTTAGATATGGTGCAGACAGTGATCCCTTTTCCAAAAGCTTTGTCTTCCTGAATAATTTTCTATTAGGAGTTTCTGCATTCTCCCCATGACCACAAGGATTTCTTCCAGGTGCTCCAGTTTCCTCCCATATTACAAAGACATACGAGCTGGTAGATAAATCAGACATGGGTGGCAAGGCTTGCTAGGCCAGAAGGGCCTATGTAGTATTTCTAAATAAAATAAAATAAATTTAATGCTAATCGGAATATTTTGATCGAAATATAATCCAGCGCTGAACACTAAATGGTTAATTCCTTTTCACTAAAATGTTAAAACAGGAATAATGATTTCGCACCTTGTATTGTGTTTTTCTTTTGTACCCAATTTCTCATTCCCTCCTTCCTCTTGCCCCCATCCTCCCTCCCTTCCTCTTAGCTCTGCCTCTCACCACCCCCTCCTCCACCCACCATCTCCCTCTCCCACTGGGTCAAAGGGCAGTCTATGTGACCATACAGCTGACAAGGACAGGAAACTGGGATTAGGACAACAGGGATGCAGTCAGCTCTGGGGTGCTCACTAAACTCTGCTACATCCTGACTGAAGACAAAAGTCACAGACCCAGCTAACTTTACAACCATCACTGTGAGAAGACGTTGGGTGGGGGGGGGGAGTGGATTTAAATCAAACTTGCAGAAGCCTTGCTAAACTTCCATTGATTGTCTTTGCCTGTTCTGACCACCAGAACTCTCACCACAATACTGAATTAGAATCAAGTTGATTATCACTGACTTCAGACATATAAAGTCCAAACCGGTAATGCAGTATTATCATGCTGGGTGACACAGCCCAAAGGGCCAGAAGAGCCTACTCCACACAACATTAATAAATAAAACACAAAGATGGACAAACAACCAATGAGCAAAACCAAAAAGAAAAACAAAATAATAAGCATAAATAATATTGGAAACATGAGTTGTAGAGTCCTTGAAAGTGAGGTCCTAGGATGTAGAATCAGTTCAGTGTTGGAGTGAGTGAAGTTACCTACTTGGGTTCAAGAGCCTGATGGTAGAGGGGTAATAGCTGTTCCTGAATCTGGTGCTGTGAATCCTGAGGCTCCTGTGCCTCTTTCCTGATGGCAGCGAGAGATCATGTCCTGGGTGGCGGGGGTCCTTAATGGTGGATGCTGCTTTCCCACAACAGCATTGTATGTAGATGTGCTCAGTGGTGGTGAAGGATTTACCTGTGATGGACCGCGCCATTTCCATAATTTTTTTTTTAGGATTTTCCATTCAAGGGAATTAGTATTTCCATACCAGGTTGTGATGTAACCAGTCAATACACTGTCCACTCCACATCTATTGATGTTTGTCAAAGTTTTAGATGACATGCCAAATTCTCAGAAAGTACAGGTGCCTCCATACTTTCTTTGAAATGGCCCCAGAATAGATCCTTTAAAATGATAACATTGAGGAGTTTGAAGATGCTGACCCTCTTCACCATCAGTATGAAGATACTGATCAATTAAGATTGTCTGCAATAACGCCAATAATCACATTGCCCTCTGCCCCATTAGGATTATGCCCATTAACAAAGACTGAATATTGACCATGGATTATAATGAATTAAAGAGATTCCAAGGGTTTGAAAAACAACTTTACCACACAATTGTATAGAGAATAGATAGTTCATCTCAACCATTTGGTTCCTCAACTAACCTTCACAATCCCAAGCACTATCATAAAATAGCAATGTATTGACCACTTTGCATGACAAATGACCACAATATACCATGATGAGGCCAACCTCAAGGTGGAGGAGCAACACTACCTATTCTGTCTGGGTGGCCTTGAACCTGATGGCGTGAATATTGATTTCTCCTTCTGGTAAAACAAATTCACCCTTTTCCCCTCTTCTATTCCCTACTCTGTCCTCTTACCTCTTCTCACTTGCTTATCACCTTCCCCTTCTGTCCTGCCTCTTCCCTTTCTCCTTTGGTCCACATTCCTCTCCTATCAGATTCAATCCTCTCCAGCCCTCTACCTTTCCTACTCACCTGGCTTCACCTATCACCTTCTAGATATCCCCCTTCTCCAGCCCCCCATCATTTTATTCAGGCATTTTCCCCCTTCCTTTCCAGCCCTGAAGAAGGGTCTTGGTCCGAAACATCAACTGTTTGTTCATTTCAATGGATGCTGCCTGAAGTTGTAGAGTTCCTCCAGCATTTTTTATGTGTTACAAAGGACCCAGTTTTTTTTTTAATTGTGCTCTTTCTTCTTTAAGCTCTATTATAATTTATGTCTCAGTTTTCTTGAAAATGTCTCTGTGATGTTGCTGCAAACAAGTTTTTCATTGCACTGTGCAATCATGTACTTATGCACAGGAATATAAACTTGACTTTGACTTAGATAACTCTTTAAAAACTAAACATAATAAAGCCTTGTAGAAAAGGGTGAACAGGCAGGATTGGAATCCTTTCCTTAGCTAACATTTCTACTTGAGGTTTTTAGTGGATTGTTATCTGTAAGGTTGGACTGGTGGTCAATGTTTAGGGAAAGGTCCAAGGTCTAGCTAAAGGAAGTGTTTCTGCCAAGGTACAGTTCCATAAGCAGCACAGAGCCACCATGACTTTGCACAGATCTCCACCGCATGTGGTAACATCAACCATCTTGAATTAGAGGGGTAATTTCACTTACATTCACTTGCACCATCACTGAACTGTTTTCACAACCTATGGACTTACTTTCAAGGACTCTTCATACACTTATTACGTATTTATTTATTATTATTATTTGTGCTTTTGTTTTGTATTTAACCATATAACCATATAACAATTACAGCATGGAAACAGGCCATCTCAGCCCTTCTAGTCCATGCTGAACTCTTACTCTCACCTAGTCCCACCGACCTGCACTCAGCCCATAACCCTCCATTCCTTTCCTGTCCATATAGCTATCCAATTTAACTTTAAACAACATCGAACCTGCCTCAACCACTTCTACTGGAAGCTCGTTCCACACAGCTACCACTCTCTGAGTAAAGAATTTCCCCCTCATGTTACCCCTAAACTTTTGCCCTTTAACTCTCAACTCATGTCCTCTTGTTTGAATCTCCCCCACTCTCAATGGTAAAAACCTATCCACGTCAACTCTATCTATCCCCCTCATAATTTTAAATACCTCTATCAAGTCCCCACTCAACCTTCTACGCTCCAAAGAATAAAGACCCAACTTGTTCAACCTTTCTCTGTAACTTAGGAGATGAAACCCAGGTAACATTCTAGTAAATCTTCTCTGTACTCTCTCAATTTTGTTGACATCTTTCCTATAATTCGGTGACCAGAACTGCACACAATACTCCAAATTGGCCTTACCAATGCCTCGTACAATTTCAACATTACATCCCAACTCCTATACTCAATGTTCTGATTTATAAAGGCCAGCATACCAAAAGCTTTCTTCACCATCCTATCCACATGAGATTCCACTTTTAGGGAACTATGCACCATTATTCCTAGATCCCTCTGTTCTACAGCATTTTTCAATGCCCTACCTTTTACCATGTATGTCCTATTTTGATTAGTCCTACCAAAATGTGGCACCTCACATTTATCAGCATTTAACTCCATCTGCCATCTTTCAGCCTAGTTTATTATCTATTGCATACTGGTTGCTCGCCTTGTTGGATGTGGTCTTTTATTTATTCTAATATGGTTATTGGATTTACTGAGTATGCTAGCAAGAAAATGAATTTCAAGGTTGTACATGGTGACATATATGTCCTTTGATAATAAATTTTCTTTGAACTTTTAAACTTTAAAAATGTAGGAGTTTTTGATGGTTTTGAATAAGTGACCAAACGAATTTATTCTATATATAGCAGTGTTACTTATAATGAAATGAGTATGGTCTGGCTATAGTATTGTCTTTTTAAAGAGATTAGTTTTATTTGTCACTTGTACATTGAAATATAGAGTGAAATGCAATGCTTGCATCAAACGACATCAGCTGAGGATAGCCCGCAAGTGTCACCACACTACGGGGTCAATGTAGCTTGTCCATAACTTAGTAACCCTAAGGTGGGGGGTGGGTTGTGGCTAAAAAGCTGCTACACCCTGCCACCCAAAATGCAATAGTGAAAGCTATATTAACAAATTTCAAATATAGTGCCAAATGCTTGAACTTTAAAAAAAACTATTCAATACTGAAAAAGATTCAGCATAGGAACGTTATGATTGATAAATTACAGGAAACATCATTTACTAAGAATAACCAGTTGTAACAATTATTTTGGTAGTTTGGGAGGTGGTGGGTGGAAAATAATTGTTGGTGATGATATTGTACAAAGACAGCTCACTCGTCACTCTCCTACTGCACAGGAACTGGTGCTCTGTTTAAGGTTAAGGGAAATCAGTTAGAGAATGGGTTATCTTAACTACTATAACCTTATTATAACTACAACACAGATGCCAGTAATGAGATGGAAAACTGAGTCCAGTTACTAAGTAACTAAGGATTTAGTTTCAATTAATTAAGGTTGAAGACATTTCGTCAGAACTTGAAGGGGCTTTTGTCTGAAATGCAAAATTCTGTTTTTCATACCGCAAATGCTGTTTGACCTGCTGAACACTGTAATTTATTTAATAGATACGGTAACAGGCCTTTCTGGTCCAACAAGACCACACCATCCATTTAAACCTATGTGACAATTTATCTGACTAATTCCTCTTTGAAATGTGGGAGGAAATCAGAGCACACAGAGGAAACACACACAGTCAAGCAGGAGAATGTACAAACTCCTTACAGGCAGCAGCGGGAATTGAACCTGGATTGTTGGCACTGTAATGGTGTTAATATGCTAACCACTACACAATTTCAAGTTCAAGTTTATTTTTCATTCAACCGTACATTAATACCCATGAAGACAGCCAAATGAAACATCGTTACTCTGGGGCCAAGGTGCAAAACACCATACAACAGTCACACGCAGCGTAAGGCACATAAGACCATAAGACATAGGAATAGAATTGGTAACAAATTCCACAAATTCAAACAACAGGAATTCTGCAGATGCTGGAAATTCAAGCAACATACATCAAAGTTGCTGGTGAACGCAGCAGGCCAAGCAGCACCTGTAGGAAGAGGTGCAGTTGACGTTTCAGGCCGAGACCCTTCGTCAGGACTAACTGAAGGAAGACTGAGTAAGGGATTTGAAAGTTGGAGGGGGAGGGGGAGATCCAAAATGATAGGAGAAGACAGGAGGGGGAGGGATAGAGCCAAGAGCTGGACAGGTGATAGGCAAAAGGGGATACGAGAGGATCATGGGACAGGAGGTCCGGGAAGAAAGACAAAGAGGGGGGGTGACCCAGAGGATGGGCAAGAGGTATATTCAGAGGGACAGAGGGAGAAAAAGGAGAGTGTGAGAAAGAATGTGTGCATAAAAATGAGTAACGGATGGGGTACGAGGGGGAGGTGGGGCCTTAGCGGAAGTTAGAGAAGTCGATGTTCATGCCATCAGGTTGGAGGCTACCCAGACGGAATATAAGGTGTTGTTCCTCCAACCTGAGTGTGGCTTCATCTTTACAGTAGAGGAGGCCGTGTCCAACCTGAGTGTGGCTTCATCTTTACAGTAGAGGAGGCCGTGGATAGACATGTCAGAATGGGAATGGGATGTGGAATTAAAATGTGTGGCCACTGGGAGATCCTGCTTTCTCTGGCGGACAGAGCGTAGATGTTCAGCAAAGCGGTCTCCCAGTCTGCATCGGGTCTCGCCAATATATAAAAGGCCACATCGGGAGCACCGGACGCAGTATATCACCCCAGTTGACTCACAGGTGAAGTGATGCCTCACCTGGAAGGACTGTTTGGGGCCCTGAATGGTGGTAAGGGAGGAAGTGTAAGGGCATGTGTAGCACTTGTTCCGCTTACATGGATAAGTGCCAGGAGGGAGATCAGTGGGGAGGGATGGGGGGGACGAATGGATCAGTGGGGAGGGATGGGGGGGGACGAATGGGATCAGTGGGGAGGGATGGGGTGGGACGAATGGGATCAGTGGGGAGGGATGGGGGGGACGAATGGTCCCCCCCCAACCCACCCCACTGATCTCCCTCCTGGCACTTATCCGTGTAAGCGGAACAAGTGCTACACATGCCCTTACACTTCCTCCCTTACCACCATTCAGGGCCCCAAACAGTCCTTCCAGGTGAGGCATCACTTCACCTGTGAGTCGACTGGGGTGATATACTGCGTCCGGTGCTCCCAATGTGGCCTTTTATATATTGGCGAGACCCGACACAGACTGGGAGACCGCTTTGCTGAACATCTACGCTCTGTCCGCCAGAGAAAGCAGGATCTCCCAGTGGCCACACATTTTAATTCCACATCCCATTCCCATTCTGACATGTCTATCCACGGCCTCCTCTACTGTAAAGATGAAGCCACACTCAGGTTGGAGGAACAACACCTTATATTCCGTCTGGGTAGCCTCCAACCTGAAGGCATGAACATCGACTTCTCTAACTTCCGCTAAGGCCCCACCTCCCCCTCGTACCCCATCCGTTACTCATTTTTATGCACACATTCTTTCTCTCACTCTCCTTTTTCTCCCTCTGTCCCTCTGAATATACCTCTTGCCCATCCTCTGGGTCACCCCCCCCTCCTTGTCTTTCTTCCCAGACCTCCTGTCCCATGATCCTCTCGTATCCCCTTTTGCCTATCACCTGTCCAGCTCTCGGCTCTATCCCTCCCCCTCCTCCTATCATTTTGGATCTCCCCCTCCCCCTCCAACTTTCAAATCCCTTACTCACTCTTCCTTCAGTTAGTCCTGACGAAGGGTCTCGGCCTGAAATGTTGACTGCACCTCTTCCTACAGATGCTGCTTGGCCTGCTGCGTTCACCAGCAACTTTGATGTATGTTCCACAATTTCATCACCCTCTAGCTAAAGAAATTTCTCTGCAACACTGTTTTTATCCTGAGGCTGTTCCCCCTTGTCCTAGACTCCCCCACTATGGGAAATATCCTTTCCACATCTGCTCTATCTAGGCCTTTCAGCATTCGAAAGGTTTCAATGAGATCCCTACCCCCTCATCCTTCCAAATTCTAGTGAGTACAGACCCAGAGCCATCAAACATTCCTCGTATGATAACCCTTTCATTCCCGGAAACATCCTTGTGAACCTCCTTTGAACATTCTCCAATGCCAGCATATCGTTTCTTAGGTGAGGAGCCCAAAACTGTTCACAATACTAAAGGTGAGGCCTCACCAGTGCCTTATAAAGCCTCAGCATCACTTCCCTGCCCCTATATTCTAGTCATCTTGAAATGAATGCTAACATTGCATATCCCTTCCTTACCACCGACTCAACCTGCAAGTTAACCTTTTGGGTGTTCTGAACAATGACTCCCAAGTCCCTTCTCATCTCAGATTCTTGGATTTTCTCCTTGTTTAGAAAATAGTTTACCCTTCTTGTTTTTTTTTCACTGTTTTTAATGGAGGTCGGGATTGAGGACGTGATTTTAAGTTTAACTCTGTTTGGTTTCAAGTTAGCCCATTGCTTTGCCTTGCTTTTAGTTAGCTGCACGGTGGGTTTTTTTGGGGGGTTTTTTTTTTCTTTTTTTTTCCATTGATATATATAAAATTTAGTATACTATTATGTTATCTTGGTTTCTTATGTTTAAATTACATTGTTTGTAGTATTTTTTTTGGTATTGATATCTTTTGGAATTTTATTATACTTTAACATTGTATTAATGTTTATATGGCTTACCTTTTTTGTATACTTACTTAATAAAAAGATTTAAAAAGAAAGAAAGAAAGAAAATAGTTTGAACATTTATTTCTACTACCAAAGTGCATGACCATGTTGCCTGGATTGAAGATCATGCCTTATGAGAATAGGTTGAGTGAACTTGGCCTTTTCTCCTTGGAGCGATAGAGGATGAGGGGCGACCTGATATAGGTGTATAAGATGATGAGAAGCATTGTTCATGAGGATAACCAGAGGCTTTTTCCCAGGGCTGAAATGGCTAATACGAGGGGGCATAGTTTTAATGTGCTTGGAAGTAGGTACGGGGGGGGGGGGATGTCAGGGTTAAGTTTTTCACTCAGAGAGTAGTGGGTTTGTGGAATGCACTGCCGGGAGCAGTGGTGGAAGTAGATACAATAGGGTCTTTTAAGAGATTCTTAGATAGGTACATGAGCTTAGAAAAATAGAGGGCTATATGCTAGGGAAATTCTAGGCAGTTTCTAGAGTAGGTTACATGGTCGGCACAACATTGTGGGCCGAAGGGCCTGTAGTGTGCTGTAGATTTCTATGTTCTATATAACAGTTTCAGTACTGTATTTGCTACCTTAATGCAATTTTGTTGAATTATTTGTCTGCACTTCCTGACAGTCTGACACATATAAGATTACAAGTACATACAAGGTATCAGTAAAGTACATTCACAATGAGGCATAGTTACAAGATTAGAGGGCAGGTATTTAAAAATGAGATGTGAAGGAACAAATTCTCACAGGAGTGGTGAAACTCTGGATATCTATCCCAGACAGCTGTGGAATTTGGGTTATTGGACTATTTAAAGAGGAGGTAGATACTTTTTTAACAATCTGGGAATTAAGGGCAATGGGAAACTGATACACAAGAGGAGATGAGGTCTGCAACAAATGCACAATATCTTATTATCAGAATCAGAATCATGTTTAATATCACTGGCATATGTCATGAAATTTGTTATTATGTGGCTACAGGGACATTACAATATAAGACCATAAGATATAGGAGCAGAAGTAGGCTATTTGGCCCATCGAATCTGCTCCACTATCCAATCATGGGGTGATCCAATTCTTCCCGTCATCCCCACTCCTCTGCTTTCTCCCCATACCCTTTAATGCCCTGGCCAATCAAGAACCTATCTACCTCTGCCTTAAATGCACCCAATGACTTGGCCTCCACAACTGCTCGTGGCAACAAATTCCAGATTTACCACCCTCTGACTAAAGTAATTTCTCCACATCTCTGTTCTAAATCGATGTCCTTCAACCCTGAAGTCATGCCCTCTTGTCCTAGACTCCCCTACCATGGGAAATAACTTTGCCATATCTAATGAAAACTATAAATTACAGTAAGTATATATATATATATATAAAATAAAATTTAATTAAATAAGTAGTGCAAAAAGAGAGGGAAAATACTGAGGTAGTGTTCATGGTTCATTGTCTATTCAAAAACCTGATGGCAGAGGGAAGAAGCTGTTCCGGAAATGTTGAATTTGTGTATTCAGGTTCCTGTACCTCCTCCTAGATAGTAACAACGAGAAGAGGGCATGTCCTGGATGATGAGGGTCCTTCATGGTGGGTGGATGCTGCTTTTTTTGAGGTATCACCTTTTGAACATGTCCTTGATGTTGGGGAGGCTTGTGCCCATGATGGGGCTGGTTGAGCTAACAATTTTCTGCAGCTTTTTCCGAACTTGTGCAGTGGCTCCTCCATACCAGACAGTGATACAGACAGTTAGAATGCTCTCCATGATATATCTGTAGAAATTTTAGAGTGGCTTTGGTGACATACAAATTCTCCTTAAACTCCTTATGAAATATAGCTGCTGTCATGCCTTCTTTGAAGCTGCATCAATATGTTGGCCCCAGGATAGATTTTCAAAGATGTTGACTCCCAGGAACATCAAATGGCAGGGCAGGATTAAAGAACCATTTGGTCTACTATCTTCTTATGTGCTTATGCTCTTCTATACCAGTGAGTTTAATATTACACATTGTCACAAGTGTGTACATAACCCAGCAATTTGGTGTATGTCATTAGGCTGTGAAATGCAAATTGCTCCACATCCTTGCAAAAACCAAGGCTGGTAGCCAACGAGTAAATTTCAACCACTTGCTGTATTTGTGCATTAATTACCAATTGATCTCCTTGCTGAAAGTAACGGCTGACATTAAATAATGCGATTTGTGTACCACAATGCACAGAAACAGAACAATTAAACAATGGAAGCCCATTCGTACAGTTTATAAATCAATACTGGAATTTTTACAGGGCCATTTTATTGTTCTTATATTTCTTTCTTTTTATTCAGTCTTTCTTCCTACTTTTTGTTTTCCTTTCCATTTCTAATTTGACTATAAATTGCTTTGATTAAAGAAGCAGACTGTTGCTCCTTTTCTCATATCCGTTCTTGCTCCTACTGCAGGCAGGAGAATAAGGTTGAGAGTGCTAATAAATCAGCCACGATGGAATGGAGAAACAGACAAATGTCCTAATTATGCTCCTATGTCTTATGGTCTTTGTCCAACTCACAGACTCCTTGATCTTGCTGGTTTAGGATAATATTAAAGGACTGTGCAGTACAACAGCAGCTCTTCAAAGGCCTTTGACGTAAGCTGTGGCGTCAAGCAAGGCTGTATTCACACCCCAATGCTCTTCAGGATCTTCTTTACCTTTCTTCTGAGGCACTCATTTGGCACTGCAATAGAGGGGCCTACCTTCACACTAGGTCAGAAGGCAGGCTTTTTAACCTTGCCTGCCTAAGAACCAAAACCAAAGTGGATGTGGTTATGATCAGCGACGTGCTGTTTGCTGATGATGCAGCAGTCAGAACCCATACTCTGCAACAACTCCAGAGGATGAAGGTCTCAGCCCGAAACGTCAACTGTACCTCTTCCTAGAGATGCTGCCTGGCCTGCTGCGTTCACCAGCAACTTTGATGTGTGTTCCAGAGGATGATGGATGCTCCTCCCAGGCCTGCAAGGAATTTGGTCTGACTGTCAGCCTGAAAAAGACAGATGTCTTGGGACAAGATGTGGAGACACCACCAGTCATTACCATTGATAACTACAAAATAGATGATGTTCATCAGTTCACACACCTGGGGTCCATCATCAGTGGCAACCTCTCCTTTAATGCAGAAACCAACAAGCACATTGGGAAGGCTGCAACATCTCTTTCCCGCCTCACCACTCGAGTCTGGGAGAATTCCAGACGCTCAACTAAAACAAAGATGGCAGTGTACAATGCTTGTGTTGCTGGCACACTACTGTATGGCAGCGAGACATGGACAACACACACTAACTAGGAGTAAAGGCTCAACACCTTCAATTTTTGTGCTGGCCTCCCCTGAATGTAAAACCTGCTCAGGCAGCATAGGCTGGGCCATGTCTGCCACATTGCTGAACATCGATGACTCCTCCATTAAGAGCACCAAATTTCTTGGTGTTCATCTGGGGGAGAATCTCACCTGGTCCCTCAACACCAGCTCCATAGCAAAGAAAGCCCAGCAGCGTCTCTACTTTCCGCGAAGGCTGAGAAAAGTCCATCTCCCAGCCCCCATCCTCACCACATTCTGCAGAGGTTGTATTGAGAGCACCTTGAGCTGCTGCATCCCAGCCTGGTTCGGGAATTGCACCATCTCGGATCGCAAGACCCTGCAGTGGATAGTGAGGTCAGCTGAGAAGATCACTGGGGTCTCTCTTCCCACCATTACAGACAATTACACCACACGCTGCATCCTCAAAGCAAACAGCATTATGAAGGATCCACGCACCCCTCATACAAGTTCTTCTCCCTCCTGCCATCTGGCTAAAGGCACCGAAGCATTCGGGTTCTCACAACCAGACTATGTAACAGTTTCTTCCCCCAAGCCATCAGACTCCTCAATACCCAGAGCCTGGACTGACACCAATCTACTATAACCTGTACTGTCTTGTTTATTATTTATTGTAATGCCTGCTCTGTTTTGTGCACTTTATGCAGTCCTGGGCAGGTCTGTAGTCTAGTGTAGTTTTTGTGTTGTTTTACGTAGTTCAGTGTAGTTTTTATATTGTTTTATGTAGCACCATGAACCTGAAAAACATTGTCTCAGTTTTACTGTGTACTGTACAAGCAGTTATGATCGAAATGACTTGACTTGATTTGACCTGATGTAGGATGGCCACATCCCAAAAGACATCCTCTACGGTGAGCTGCCTTCAGGCAATGGAACTGTTGGCCACCTGCAACTGCACTACAAGGATGTCTCTAAGCGGGACATGAAGGCACTGGACATCAACATCGAGTCCTGGGGGGAGCAAGTAGCTAACTGCACCAGGTGGAGAAGCACCCTAAAACAATACCTTGAGTCAGGTGAGGAAAAACTCCTGAAAGTGGCAAGAGACCAACAGTCCCATAGCAAGGAATGCTGCAGCCCCAGCAGAGCTGGGACCACTTATAGATGCAAACTTTGCAGCAGAGACTACCACTGTCGTATTGGAAAACAACAGGAATTCTGCAGATGCTGGAAATTCAAGCAACACACATCAAAGTTGCTGGTGAATGCAGCAGGCCAGGCAGCATCGTCGCATTGGTCTCGTCAACCACAGATGACACAGCACCAATAACGTAGGAAGCTAGGATGCAACATCCATGGTTGACCTTGACCAAAAGAGGGCCACAAGAAAAGGATCATATTTCTTTATTTATTTACTTATTGAGATACAGCACGGAACAGCCGCACTGGGCAGCAACCCCCAGTTTAACCCTACCCTAATCACGGGTCAATTTACAATGACCAATTAACCTACCAACAGATACATCTTTGGACTGTGGAGGGAAACCGGAGTATCCAGAGGAAACCCATGTAGTCATGGGAAGAACGTACAAACGGCGGCAGGAATGTTAGGAATATGTAGGGCAAGAATGGCCATGGAGAGATACGATCAAACGACATGTTAGTAACGATACATATAGATCAACTCACAGTGTGGGAGCAATGAGCTGGGCTCGCAAGATGAAAAACATGCTCAGTTGAAAGCCCATGCAAGAAGAGAGGGGCTTTCCATGTTTAGAAGGCCCAGATGATTCACTGCGCGATCAATTGGCTTCATGCATACTTGCCACATCCTCACAATCAATCTAATATGGCACATTTACTCAGTCAGAATTGTGAGAAATTCCGTACAAACATTGAACTTAGCAGATGCATCTCTTTACCAGGTTGTGCTCACGTCCCTATTCAATGACCTGAGCGTAAAACTCAAACTGATACTATGAGAGACAACAGCACTCTCTGTAATACCATCTCACAGTTTAGATGTTCAACAAAAGCCTTGTTTGTCCTCAAGCAATTAGAAATGACTCTATGCTACAATTTTGAAGAAGGCAGGAGAGTTTTTATACTATAATATCAACTTGCATTTCTTAATTAATGTCCAAAAGTTCAAAGTAAATTTATTATTAAAGTAAATATATTTTATCATACACAACCCTGAGATTCATTTTCTTGTGGGCATGTTAATGTCATTAAAATATCTGGATGTTTATACTCTTCCTTTTAATGGAAGGTAATTTTCTTGAAATATTAACTCTTTCTCTCTCCATAGATGCTATCTAACCTGCTGTCTCTATCATTCTCTGTTTCAGTTTCAGATTTCAAAGCATCTGCAGTATTTTGATTGGTTTGGGTTGTGAAGTGCTTTTGGACATGCCGTGAGCATAAAAGAGTTATATAAATGCAGATTTCTTTTTTCTGCATTGCAAATATTTCTGACGCCTTTCCAAAACGATTTAAAATGCTGTAACTTGAGGAACATTTTTCTCTGTGGTTTAAAAATTTCACTTTAACATTTCCCCTTAACTTTTCATAGGGGAAAAAATAGCTTAAACTTAATAGTGAGCCTAATTTTAGTACACCTTTTCTAATCACTCATACTTCCTTGACAGTGATACAATAGCACTAAGTATGATATAAACATCAAAGTCAATGTCAATGTAAATTTATTATCAAGGTACATATATATTACCGTATATTACACAGAGATTTTCTTGCCAGCATTTACAGGAAAATAAAGAAATACAATAGAATATATGAAGAATTATAAGTAACAAAGGATAACCAAGAACTAATGTGCAAAAGAAGATGATTCATGCAAAAATAATAAGTAAATAAATAATATTACGACCATGATTTTCAGACTCTTTGAAAATGTGTCTATAGGTTGTGGAGTCAGTTCAAGGTTGACGTGTGCAAAGTTATCCACTGTGTTCAGGGTAATAACTGTTCCTGAACCTGGTGGTTGTTAAAAGCAAAACAGAGCATGGCTTGGTTGGTGGGGGCCCTTGATGATGAATGCTGATGTCTTGTGACAGCACTCTTTCCAAATGTGCCTGTGATGGACTGGGTTGTATCCACCACTTTTTGTGGACTTTTCTGGTCCTGGCCATTAATGTTTTCATACTAGGCCAAGATATAACCACAATATACCACTGGGTGCATTGGATACCAGCCTTCACATGAGGAAAAGTGAAAAAGAAACTGCAGATGCTGGAAAACTGAGACAAAAATTAGAAAATGCAGGTCAAGCAGCATTTGTGAAAAGAGAGGAAGAGGATAAGATGTGAGAGAATAGGACCAATCAAGTGTGACAGTGGAAAAGTATGTATGAAACAGGAGGAAATAGCAGAGATGCTTAATGAAAACTTTACTTAGTTTTCACTGCAGAAAAGGATCTTGGCGATTGTAGAGATGCCTTGCAGCGGATTGAAAACTTGAGCATATAGACATTAAGAAAGAAGATGTGCTAGAGCTTTTGGAAAGCATGAAGTTGGATATGTCGCCGGGACCGGATGAGATGTACCCCAGGCTACTGTGGGAGGTGAGGGAGGAGATTGCTGAGCCTCTGGCAATGATCTTTGCATCATCAATGGGAACGGGAGAGGTTCTGGAGGATTGGAAGGTTGCAAATATTGTTCCCTTATTCAAGAAAGGAAGTAGAGATAGCCAAAGAAATTACAGATCAGTGAGTCTTACTTCAGTGGTTGGTAAGTTGATGGAAAAGATCCTGAGAGGCAGGATTTATGAACATTTGGAGAGGCATAATATGATTAGAAATAGTCAACATGGCTTTGTCAAAGGCAGGTCGTGCCTTATGAGCCTAATTGAATTTTTTGAGGATGTGACTAAACACATTGATAAAGGTAGAGCAGTAGATGTAGTGTATATGGATTTCAGCAAGGCATTTAACAAAGTACCCCATGCAAGGCTTATTGAGAAGGTAAGGAGGCATGGGATCCAAGGGGAAATTGCTTTGTGGATCCAGAACTGGCTTGCCCACAGAAGACAAAGAGTGGTTGTAGACGGGTCATATTCTGCATGGAGGTCGGTGATCAGTGGTGTGCCTCAGGGATCTGTTCTGGGACCCCTTCTCTTCATGATTTTTAAACATGACCTAGATGAGAAAGTGGAGGGATGGATTAGTAAATTTGCTGGTGACACAAAGGTTGGGGGTGTTGTGGATAGTGTGGAGGGCTGTCAGAGGTTACAGCGGGACATTGATAGGATGAAAAACTGGGCTGAGAAGTGGCAGATGGAGTTTAACACAAGTAAGTGTGAGATGGTTCGTTTTGGTAGGTCAAATATGATGGCAGAATATAGTATTAATGCTAAGACTCTTGGCGGTGTGGAGGATCAGAGGGATCTTGGGGTCCGAGTCCATAGGACACTCAAAGCTGCTGTGCAGATTGACTCTGTGGTTAAGAAGGCATACGGTGCATTGGCCTTCATCGACCGTGGGGTTGAGTTTAAGAGCCGAAAGGTAATGTTACAGCTATAGGAGCCTGGTCCGACCCGACATGGAATACTGTGCTCAGTTCTGGTCACCTCACTGCAGGAAGGATGTGGAAACTATAGAAAGGGTGCAGAGGAGATTTACAAGGATGTTGCCTGGATTGGGGACCATGCCTTATCAGAATAGGTTGAGAGAACTCAGCCTTTTCTCCTTGGAGTGCCCGAGGATGAGAAGTGACCTGATAGAGGTGTATGAGATGATGAGAGGCCTTGATCATGTGGATAGCCAGAGACTTTTTCCCAGGGCTGAAATGGCTAAGGTACGGAGGAGATGTCAGGGGTAAGTTTTTTATGCAGAGAGTGGTGAGTACGTGGAATGGGCTGCTGGCGACGGTGGTGGAGGTGGATACGATAGGGTCTTTTAAGAGACTCATGGATAGGTACATGGAGCTTAAAATATAGAGGGTTATGGGTAACCTTAGTAATTTCTAAGTAAGTATATGTTTGACACAGCATTGTGGGCCGAAGGTCCTGTATTGTATTGTAGGTTTTCTATGTTTTTATACTTCTAAAAGGCTAACCTTTCAAAGCTCTGCATTTTCTTTCTCAATCTCAGTCTCACTTGTAAGATGTGTAGAGCAGCAAAGGATGTCACTTTGTTTTACTTTAAATGATTTATTGAGAAAGTGACCATCTCACCTACAACAGTGCCAAAGGTTTTTGTAAACCCGTGAAATATAATTGTAAATGTAATGATGGTTGTGAATGGAGTTATGTTTCATCCACAGGTATTCAAAGTTCAAATTAAATTCATTATCAAAGTTCATATACATCACCATTAACCACAAACATGTATCTCGAGATTCAGTTGTCTTGCAGTCATTCAAGATGGAACAGAGAAATACAATAAAATCAATGAAAAACTATAAATATAATTATATAAATAATTATATCCCATAGTAAAATCAGATAGCAGGTCTATGAATAACTTAAACATGAGAAATTCTGTGGATAGCAGAAATCCAAAGCAACAGACACAAAATGCGGGAGGAAATTCAGCAAGTTAGGCAGTATTTATGGAAATGAATAAACAGTTGACGTTTGAGGCCGAGAGGGGTCTCATAGATGCTGTTTGAACTGCTGAGTTCCTCCAGCATTTTATGTGTGTTTTGGTGAACATCTGTCCTTTGCTCCACCAGAAATGAAAACTCACACTGATTGCTTCAGCTAGTCAGCAAAGTCAGAAGTAATAAAATATTTACATTTATGGAGTACTTTTCACAAAAAAAAATGGAGGGCTTGCATTTACATGGAGTCTCACACATCCCTTCAGCCAACAAAGTTTTTCTGAAATGTACTCATTGTAATGTAAGAAACATGGGAGTGATCATTTTCACAACAACTCCTGCAAGCGAACGTGATGACAGAATAGTACTATTGGATGTGAGAGAGACCTCTATCTGTTAAATAGCTGGGATAACAAATCTCTTTATCTCATTTTTAAAAAAAATTTCACTTAAAAAGCAGATGTGGAAAACACTCCTGGGATTACCTGGACATATTGTTTGGAAGCAGATTTCCTGATGGCCACCCATTTCATTTTGACTTTCTATTCCCTTTCCAATGTCAGTCCATGGCAGCCTATGTTGCCACAATGAGGCCATGCTCAAGTAAAAGGAGCAACAGCTCATAAATTGTCTGAGTAGCCGCCAATCTGTTGGCATGAACATCGATTTCTCTAACTCTGTTAATTTCTCTGCCCTCCCTTTCTCTTTTTTCCATTCACCATTTCAGCTCCACTCCTATCTCTTCTCTTCTCTTCACCTGCTCATCACCTCCTATCACCTTTCCGACTTATCACCTCCCAGCTTCATATTTCATCCCTTTCACCTGGTTTCACCTATCACCTACCTTCTTGTATTCCCTCCCCTCCTCTCTCCCTCCTCATTTTGGCTTCTTCCCTCTTTCTTTCCAGTCCTGATAAAGGGTCTTGGCCCAAAACACAACTGTTTTTTTCATCGCTGTAGTTGCTGTTTGAGCTGCTGAGTTCCTCCAGCATGTGTGTGTTATTCTAGATTTCTAGTATTGCCAGAAACTCGTGTGCTTAAGATTCCTGAAGATGTTACCAAGCTGGAAAAGTCCAGTAATTGGGAGAGTTTGTCTGGGCCAGTGGTGGCAAACCTATGCCACGTATGCCCAAGATAGTATGCACAGAATTTTCATTAGCATGCGGAATGCAGTGCCACCCCTCGATTCTTTAAACTGCACCCATAATAGAAGATACCTAATAATTACCTTTACTGTCAAATGAAGCTGCAAATGATTTTTTACAACGCAGGAGGGGCAAAATGTTTTCACAGGAAACATCTCACTCCTGTTTGCTACCAGCTAGATGGTTGCAAGAACACATGACATTGGATCATACGTTTTGAAGTACTCACACCAGTATTTGGATAGTAAGCAGTTGGGTCTGTTGGCTTTGGCTTCGCTCTGCAGATATTTTTGCTTCTGTCAGTTGTGAGTGAACACTGGATATTCAGTGATAATATTGGTAAACACTGTATGTAGTTTAGCACCTTCATGAATTAGTGTTTTCAGTGATGAACCTGGTCAAGTCTAATCATAAGAGCAGACTTACTGATGAGACTAGTTCTACATACTCTACGTAGCTCTCAAATCAACCCAATATTTCCTGGGTACAAAATATTTGTCATCATTAGTACGATGACAAAGTGAAACTGAGAGTAAGTTGCATTTCCTTTCCGTGATCTTGTACGAATATGTGGTGGTTGTCCATCATGTCCGACAATGAAAGGGAACCTGTGCAGGAGAGTCTTTAAAGTGGAAAAGTTGTTGCACTGGGGCAGTACCATTCTCTTGACCTCGGAAGTCTGAGTCCAGTGGTAGGAACAAGCATCACAAACTGGGTTCTTCCTTGGTTGCATTGGATGGCCATGACATCTTCTGTGCCTTGTCACGTCCTTTGCTCTCCATGGAGCCTTGCAATGCCACCTACCTAAGCACTGGATCTCACTGCAGATCTCATCCATCCAGTCTGCCAGAGCTGACTTCGCATGCTAGGACAGGGATGTCCCATCTCACCGGGGTAGGAGATCTGCCGGATACCCTTACCTAGCTTAGCCTGCCCGTCGAAGTGGTGTACTGGGGTGTGGCCGCTACTGCATGTGAACAGCTACTTGGATCCAAAGGTGAGAACTGACCCAGGTTCAATTCCCACCTTACTGTAAGGTGTTTGTATGCTCTTCCTGTGATTGTGTAGGTTACCTTTGGGTGCTCTGAATTCCTCCCACCTTCCAAAAACATAAGGGTCAGAGTTAGTGAGAGGGAGCATGCTATGTTGGCACTGGAAGCATGACGACACTTGCTGGCTGCCCCCTGTACATACTTGAACTGTACTAGTCGGTGAGCAAACAATGCATTTCAATGATGGCTTCAATGTACGTGTGAAAAATAAAGCTAATCTTTATCTTCAACTCACAGTTTTACTGTCTTAGAATTTCTCCCGCTCCCAGGCAAATTTGATGACCTTTTAGCCTGAGACTACAGCCCCGAGTATGGAGCTCAGCTTCCTGAGAGATCACCCCAGCATCAACCTTCAAAGTTAAAACCTAGGTTTATTGTCGTATGCACAAGTACGCATATGCACAGGTGCAACAAAAACTTATTCCAGTAGCATCACTGGTAAATATCATCATCTAGCAGCATTCACAAGTAATATTCAAGCCACATAAGTGCCAGGCAATGACCATCTCCAACAAGAGAGGTTCTAACTATTGTCCAAGGTTACCAGAGCAGGTCAAAGGCTAGAAATCCTGTGGCATGTAACTCACTTCCTGACTCCCAAAGCCTGTCCATCATCTACAAGGCTCAGGTCAGGAGTGTAGTAGGGTACTCGCCTGGATGAGTTGATACTCTGTCAACATTCAAGAAGCTTGACACCATCCAGTACAAAGAAGCCAACTTGATTGGTGCCCCTTCCACAAGCATCCAATCCCTCCACCATCAATGAACAGTTGCAGCAGTGTGTACTATCTACAAGATGCTCTGCAACAACACACCAAAGTTCCTAAGGCAGCACCTTCCAGACCCACAACCACTACCATCTAGAAGGACGAGAAGAGCGGATACTGGGAACACCACCACTTGGAAATCCCCCTCCAAGTCACTCACCATCCTGACTTGGAAACATATATCCATTTCTTCATTGTTGCTGGGTCAAATCATGGAATTCTCTCTCTAACGGCACTGTGGGTGTACCTACACCTCAGGGACTGCAGCAGTTCAAGAAGGCAGTTCGTCACCACCTTCTCAGGGGCAAATAAGGATGGGCAATAAATGCCGGCTTAGCTGGCGACACCCACATTGTGTAACTGAATAAATTTTTTTAAATCTATAAAACAAAAATTATACACAATTTTTACAAGAAAGAACACATTTAGAACAAAAAGTTCAATTGAATGCAAAGTGATCAAAGTTGTCAAAGCATTGCTAAACTGAGACAATGACTAAGGTTTTACTGTTCTTGAACTTGGTGGGGCAGTACTTTATGCTTCTGTAGCTCCTGGCCGATGGTTACTGTGAGAAGATGACATGGCCTGGATGGTGGGGATCTTCGATGATGCATGTTGTTTTTCTGAGGCCGCGCCTCGGTAGATACTACTGATGGTAGGGAGACATATGTCTGTAACCTATTGGGCAGAGTGCCCCACTCTCTGCATTTTCTTATGTTGCTGCGCATTCAAGTTGCCAACCAGACCATGATGTAACCCCTCAGGATACATCCAATTCTTCTATAATAGAGTTCCCAACCTTTTTCATGCAATGGACCCCTACCATTAACCAAGGGGTCCACAGACCCAGGTTGGGAACCCCTGTTGGTATGATGTCCCTTCGGTGGAATTTATTGCCACAGATGGCTGTAGATGCCAATTCTTTAGGTATATTTAAAGCGGAGGTTGATAAGTTCTTGATTAGTCAGGGTGTCAAAGATTATGGGGAGAAGGCAGGAGAATGGGGTTAAGAGGGATAATAAAGCAGTCATGATGTAATAGCAGAGCAGACTCAATGGGCCAAATAGCTTAATTGTGCTCCTATGTCTTACGGTTGTTTATTACCCTTGGCTTATATTCAGCACAGTGCTTTTAGTTGCATGACTATTATTTAATTGCTTATTGATAGATTTTTATCAGTTTATTTCACTTAGAACGATTGTCCACAGAGACTCTCCGCTGGAGTCTCCTGCCGCTCGCTGCTGACTGAGGGGAAAACAAGTGTGACTAAATATAGAAAGTGACGGAAATACACCGCAGGTTGACAAGCCTTTGGAAAATGGCAGAGATGAGTTAATCCTCTAGGAGTAGAGGCATTGTCACAGCAGGCCTTTCCGACACACTCAGGCCTGCTGTGCATTACCAACATGTTCTGTTTCCACTTCAGCCTTCACACATCTAAGGTAGAATTATATTTGTTAGTTAATTCAGCAATAGAATAATGTAGAAACCAATGGGGCTTGTGAGTGTCTCCACACCTGAAGCGTGAAATCAGCAGACTTTTCCTTTTTTCAGGAGGGCTCTTTAGCAGAGGGTATGTCCCACTCCTTTTGACAGTGAAAGCCCTTTTGGAACAATGGATTGTATAGAAGTCTTTCAGCCTCCCTGCGCATTTTGGGATAACTCAACCTCCATTTCAACTTGTGTGCACACAATTGACGCTAGTTAAGAACTGTTTGGCAAAGGTCTCCTGTCCCAATTAAGCAGCGTAGTGTTTCAAATAAACGAAGGGAATCCTGGCTATTTTCTCAAATTGTTTTTGTTCTTTAAGAGTTGTCCAAAATAAGTGACTGCCTCGACTAACAACATACATCAGTGATATTAAGCCTGATTCTGAGTCTATGATATGACATTTCAGTATGTGTTTTTCCTATATTCAAATATGATGGCAGAATATAGTATTAATGGTAAGACTCTTGGCAGTGTGGAAGATCAGAGGGATCTTGGGGTCCGAGTCCATAGGACGCTCAAAGCAGCTGCGCAGGTTGACTCTGTGGTTAAGAAGGCATACAGTGTATTGGCCTTCATCAATAGTGGAATTGAATTTAGAAGCCGAGAGGAAATGTTGCAGCTATATAGGACCCTGGTCAGACCCCACTTGGAGTACTGAGCTCAGCTCTGGTCGTCTCACTACAGGAAGGATGTGGAAACCATAGAAAGGGTGCAGAGGAGATTTACGAAGATGTTGCCTGGATTGGGGAGCATGCCTTATGAAAACAGGTTGAGTGAACTCAGCCTTTTCTCCTTGGAGCGACGGAGGATGAGAGGTGACCTGACAGAGGTGTATAAGATGATGAGAAGCATTGATCGTGTGGATAGTCAGAGGCTTTTTCCCAGGGCTGAAATGGTTGTCACAAGTGGGCACTGGTTTAAGGTGCTTGGGAGTAGATACAGAGGAGATGTCAGGGGTAAGTTTTTTACGTAGAGTGTGGTGAGTGCTGGAATGGGCTGCCGGCAATGGTGGTGGAGGTGGGTATGATAGGGTTTTTTAAGAGACTTTTGGATAGGTACATGGAGCTTAGAAAAATAGAGGGTTATAGGTCACCCTAGTAGATTCTAAAGTAGGGACATGTTCGGCACAAATTTGTGGGACGAAGGGCCTGTATTATGCTGTAGGTTTTCTATGTCTCTATGTTTTTAAAGTCAGTGAAAGAAAATAATTTGATCTGGATCACAGTCCAAATTAGGTTGTGCAACCATGGACAAAAGAGTGCTAAAGTGTGTGGTGACACTTGCAGGCTGCCCCAGAATATCCTTAGGTTATGTTGGCTACTAACTCAAACAATGCATTTCACTGCATGTTTGGATGTACAAGTGATAAATAAATAAATCTGAACCTGACGAGCTGGTCTCCAGAGATCAGATGAGAAAGACTACTCTTGACAACAGATTGCATTGCCAGTTCATTGTGGTGGTGGTTCAGGTAACAAAAGAAGGAAAAGCCAGAGCTTGCAACGTGAAGTAAAAAGACCATAAAACATAGGAGCATAATTAGGCCATTCAACCCATTGAGTCTGCTCTGCCATTCGATCTTGGCTGATTTTTATCCCTCTCAAACATATTTCCTGCCTTCTCCCTATAATCTTTGATGCCTGGACTAATCAAGAACCTACCAACCTCTGTTTTAAATATACTAAATAACTTCACAGTCACCTGTGGCAATGAATTTCATAGATTCACCACCATTTGGCGAAAGTAATTCCTCCTCTTCTCTGTTCTAAATGAGCATCCCTCTAAATTAAGGCTGTGCTCTCTGATCCAAGACTTCCCCACTAGAGAAAATATCCTCCTCACGCCCGCTCAATCCAGACCTTTCAATATTTAATAGGTTTCAATGAGATCCATATTCGTTGTTCTAAACTCCAGCGAGTACAGGCCCAAAACCTGAAATGCTCCTCATATGTTAACCCTTTCATTCATGGAATCATTTTGGTGAAACTCCTCTGGACCCTCTCCAATACCAGCACATCTTTCCTTAGATAATAGAAAATAAAATGAAGCAGCATTAGGAGCAGGTGGCATATAACAGTGGTCTGTAGCTATTGTTTGAGAAGCAGGCTGAAATAGAAGTCTAAGAGGGATGGTGAAGTTTCTTGGTCCAAAAACATCAACTGTTTATTGCTTTCCTTAGATGCTTCTTGGCTTGTTGAGTCCCTCGAGCATTTTGCATGTGTTAGTCTAAGAGGGAAATGGGAAAGGAAAGGGATAATATAACAGAAAATGAACCTCAGAAGTTGAAGCATGGAAGTCCAGACAGTCTCCTGAACTTGCTTTGCCATTCAATAATTTCATGGTTAGTCTGACGGTTACCCTCAGCACCGTTTATAAAAATCATTCCCTTACATAAACAGTCCCTTGCATTGAGGACACACAATCTCTACTAGCTCTGCTGTGTCCTGATTATATCAACTCCTTGTTTTCTTTTTAACACATCTTTAATTTATTATATAAATAAGGTACATATTAAATGCAGATGGGCAACAAACCTATAATGTCTAATTGTGATGATGGACACAAAATATTTTTCGGTGCTTCTCATTAAACTTGAATCTTTCTGGTGGACAGTTAGTGTGACGTATTTGCTCTTCTTGCCCTTCAACTATCACCGTCTGAAACCACTGTACTTACTTACTCCAATTATGATTTGTCTCAGCGATTCTCAGGCGCTTTATCTCTAAATTAATTGTTTCAAGATCGGCTTCTCTGTGAACCATTTAGCAATGGTGATTTATTCAGTTCTTTATCTCTCTCACCTGAATGATAATAACCATTTCATGATACACTTGAGTCATGGTCCATATGATTCTCCCCCCTCCCTCCCCATCAGCATCACCGGAGACTTGTTCTTCAAAACAACTTTTCCATGCTTTTCTGTGTATTGACTTACTGCCAATCACAGCAGTGTTTGTTGTGATGTGACTATAACCATCCTTGCAAGCTATCCTTTGGCTTCCAGTATCTGACTTGTCTCTCCCAGGTAGCTTTAAGTTCCAAAATACAGTTCTCTTGAAATATTCATAGTCTTGGAGAAGACTATTAGCTTCTCCAAGAGAAAGTACAGAGTCTCTGGTTTAAACCTAATATCAGACTGACATTTCTTAGTAATTTACATAATTCAAAAGCAATTCAAAAACTCACATTTAACTGTGTAATTCTTCTGTTCATGGCTGAGAATATATAATTGGAGTTGCTATTTTTTCTTTTTCCAAAGCTCTCGATAAACTTTACTATCTGATACAGTGCTTTTATAATGCCTTTAAAATATTAATTTACTGGGATAGTCTTCTTTATTTATTTAAATCCCAGGAAGGTTCAAAAATATCCTGCTATATTGTGCCTTGGTCCATTTTCTTTGTAGCTAAACATAATTTTGTTATATCAGTGACAGGTTTTATCGAATTTCAGTTTTACTTGCCCAATTAAAACTTTATTCTTTGATATGGAACCACAGCCAAACTTCCTCTTATCTTTGTTTTTAGTTGAAATCAAGATTTCATACTTCAGTTAAGTTTCTCGATGTGTAGGTGATGCTGGAAGATAATAACCGATCCTGAATTCCAAGCCTTCTGACAGGCAAAATCCAAATAGTCACTGTGAAGTTTGTAGACAAGTTCCAGATCCTTCAAACCACTGGACCTTCTGCCGTACATCCCGTGGTTCAGATACCTTTTTGAAGCTGATTATTCAGCTCCATCTTGGGTACTAGCCTCCACTGTATTTAGGACATCTTCAAGGAACGGTGGCTCAGAAATTAATTAAGGTCCATCATTAAGAACCCCCACCACCACCAGGTATGCCCTGTTCTCATTGTAACCATCAGGAAGGAGGTACAGAAGCCTGAAGGCAAACCCTCAATGATTCTAGAACAGCTTCTTCCCCTCTGCCATCGGATTTTTAAATAGACATTGAACCCATGAACACCACCTCACAACTTTTTACTATTTCTGTTTTCGCACTACTTATTTTAATTTAATTATTTAATAAACACACATATGTACTTAGTGTAATTCAGTTTTTATTTCTATATTCATTATGTATTGCATTGTAAAGCTGTCGCACAGTTAACATATTTCGCAACGTATGCCAGTGATATTAAACCGATTCTGATTGTGATTCTGACATGTTTAAAAGAAGAGAACAAAATCCATTATAGCTCTCCTGAGACCCTTGGGTTTCATTTATTGTCTGAAAAACTAACTACTTGAACAAACCAGCTTCAGTGAAAAGGGTTTACTTCAGTGCAGACTGATCAATGTTGGAAGCACTTCATCCAATGGATTGTGAGAGTGATTACAATAAATTCATTCATCAAGGTGCTGATCACCTACATTTCATTTTCAGTAACTTGATGAAATCTAAAGGCGCTGGACAAAGAAGTAGCAACGTAATTTAGTCAGTCTTTCTAACCTGTATTTCTGGCCTCTTTGCATTTATATTTCTTTCCTATCTTGTGCTTTACACCGCTTAATGATTTTTAACACTGAAATAATGCAGACACATCTGTATTTGCACACACATTTACACTCAAAAAACGCAAACACATCTTTCAAAATCTATAAGTCCATAAGATGTAGAATTAGGCCACTTGGCACATTCCACCTTCCTATTTTAACCAATGCACAATACAGTGCAAAAGTTATAGGCACCCGAGCTATATATATGTGAGTTTTGCACAATATTTTAAGATAGTTTATATACTACAAAGATTGATCATATGTCCATAAAATGATGCTAGGCACAGGAGTGATGCTAGGTACATAACGTACATGCCAGGAAATGATAAAGTAGTGGTGGGTTAGTGGGTTAATGCCATTTGATCATGGCTGGCTTATTTTCCCTCACAACCCCATTCTCCTGCCTTCTCCCTGTCAAAATCAAATCCATGGTAATTAATATCAGTATTAACCTAAGGAAACAAAATAATGCCATGAATGAAGATAATGTTTGGAATTACATTTGGAGTTGCTCTTAAGCTAATTCTCAGAAGATTTCAAAATCATAATTGTAAATTTTTAGTAACTGGGAAAGTCATATCTACAATTTGAGACTTCAGTATAACACGTAATATTTGATCAGAAATCCACATGACTATTGTGGAATTAAGTTCCTTATTCCTTTCAGTATTAATTTCAGTTTGTATCTGCATCTGAAAACACAGGGCAAGTAAGAAAGCTGAATACAAGAAGGCATAAAACAGTACACGTGAACTAACCTAGTGACTTATATCATGTTGTCATTCTTTCTTCGAGCTGCTTGGCTTTTCTCTTCAGGCAACTAAAATAAAATAAAATAAAAATGAAGGAAATTGAGTGTTAATTAGCAAAACCCTTCAAAATTCTTATTTCAAGATGATTTTAAAAAGAGTGAAGTTGCACTAAGACTAGCTTTATTTTTCACATGTAAATTGAAACATCAAAACATACAGAGAGATGTGTAATTTGTGTCATTGACCAACTCAGTCGAGGATGTGGTGGGGTCAGCCCCCAAGTATCACCTCGCTTCTGGTGCCAACATAGCGTGCCCACGAGTCACTAACCCTTACTAGCCCATATGTTCTTGGAATGTGGAAGGAAACTGAAGCACCCAGAGAAAACCCAGGCAGTCACAGGGAGAACGTACGAGCTCCTTAAAAACGGTGGTGGGAATTGAACGCTGTAAAGTGTTACACTAGCTGCTCCACTACCATGCCACCTTTTAAAGTTGTGGACTCCTTTGAAAGCGCTTAAATATCTTTTAAAGATATTTTCCTTAAAATGTTATTTGACATAACTTTGGAAAGGAAGAGAATTATATTCTCATCTTGTTCAATTTTAGTCTGTTACATTGATTTAAAATTCCTCTGAATCAAGATTATAGATCCACCTTTCAAAATCTCTCGGAGGAGTCAATCCAAAACAATAAATTTCAAGGTTGCAGAAATTAAATTAAACTCTGATGTAATGCATGTCTGAATGAATATAAAATGCGATACATTTTGATTTACAAATTTCTGTTGATTTAAAAACCACAGTGGAATAAAAGCAGTAACAGGTAACATACACAAAAGGATGAAGGAACTCAGCAGGTCAGGCAGCATCTATGGAGAGGATTAGAGAGTCAACGCTTTGAACTGAGACCCTTCCTCAGTAACAGGAAGCAGTTTTCAGTCAATCAAGCAGCATCTGAGCAGAGGAATGGAGTTTACGCTTCTGTTCAATGCCCTTGCATCAGTTGTGAATGTTGTAAGTGCAAAGGGTATGTGTAGCAAGAACATCTAACATGAGCTAGTGCTAAAGTTAGACAGGGTGACACAGGTGGTGCTGGCCTGGGCTGAGAGAGGATGGTGAAGGCTTGTTAATGACAGCTGATCTTTCGGGTGGACATATAAACAGATGGAAGTGAATGAGATGAAGAGAGATAAAAATATTCATCCAGTCCCAGCAATTCACCCCTCCCTATCCACATTTTTCTCTGCAATTAAACTTCAGCCAGAGTTCCTTCCATTGCTGGGTGTCCAAATTTAGGGAAAGAAAACTAGGAAACATTGATCCTACATGATAGTTAAAAGCTAAAAACGTTACCAATTTTTGAGGAACACATGAGTCATGAGTCATAAGCCCATGAAGCAGTCATGACTTTTAATCAGTTAAAGGCCTAAAGCATGACACAAGGATTTATAAAGCGGATATGGGCACATGCAACAATAATGACTACAAAGAATCGGTGCCTTTCATTCTGAACAGAATTGTGAATGAATTTGCACAAGTGCAGCAGACACCTTTTAAAGATCTGCGCACACACTTCCTTTCTTTCATTGCTTCCTTTCATAGAAACTAACTCCATTTAGTCACACGCTATTGAAGTTATATTTTCTTTGCATTGGTAGATTCAATCAGGATGATTAAACCATTCCTCAAGGAGGCCCTGTAGTTAGTCAATGGTTCAAGGCAACATCCTGTTAATCTGTTTCTCACTGTTATTTCCTCCTGTGCTCACTCATACATACTCCTGAGGGATGAGCTATTTCCATGTTTCTGGTGAATTTTATTCAGCCAATTCTGTGAATGGATGCCAAAATCAGTCATAATCCTCACAAGACACAATCCTTTAAACCCTCAAGATGATAATCTGATTTTTAATTCTTTGTCTAAATGTCTGAGTTCTGAGAGTACAGGCTTTAGACACTCTTTAGGTACCTCTTGTCCTGTCAGCTTGAACCAGTCTAGCCATTCCCCTCTGAACTCTCTGATTAACCAGGCATTTTTGGCCATAGAACTGCCACTCATTGAATTTTATTTTGTTTTTCCCTGTAAACTCTAGAGACAGTTGTGTGTAAAAATTCTAGGAAGTCAGCAGTTTTTGAGATAGTCAAACCAACAATCATTCCACAGTC
The DNA here is from genome assembly GCF_963921235.1 of Mobula hypostoma. Taxonomy (NCBI): domain Eukaryota; kingdom Metazoa; phylum Chordata; class Chondrichthyes; order Myliobatiformes; family Myliobatidae; genus Mobula; species Mobula hypostoma. The sequence continues at coordinate 12,696,803 of NC_086107.1, forward strand.
AAAGTCACTTAGATCACATTTTTTCCCATTTCTAATGTTTAGTCTGAAAAATAACTGAACCTCTTAACCATGTATGCATGCTTTTATACATTGTTATGGTCACATGATGATTGATTTAGATATTTGCAATAATCATAAGACCGTAAGATATAAGAGCAAAATTGGCCATTTGGCCAATCAAGTCTGCTCCGCCATTTCATAGCTTATCCAATTTTCCTCTCAGCCCCAATCTCCTGCCTTCTCCCTGTATCCCTTCATGCCCTGATCAATTAAGAATCTATCAACCTCTGCCTTAAATATATATAAGACTTGGCCTCCACAGCTGCCTGTGGCAAAGAATTCCACAGATTCAGCACTCTCTGACTAAAGAAATTCATCTTTATCTCCATTCTAAAAGGATGCTCCTCTATTCTGAAGCTATGTCCTCTGGTCTTAGACTCTCCCACCATAGGAAACACCCTTTCCACATCCACTCTATCAAGCCCTTTCACCTTTTGAGAGGTTTCGATTAGGTCACTCCTCATTCTTGTGAATTCTAGTGAATACAGGCCCAAAGCCATCAAACATTCTTCATATGACAAGCCATTCAATCCTGGAATCATTTTCGTGAACCTCCTTTGAACCCTCTCCAATATTCACACATCCTTTCTAAGGGGCCAAGCCCAAAACTGCTCACAATACTCCAAGTGAGGCCTCACCAGTGCTTTATAAGGCCTCAACATTACATCTTGGCTTTTATATTGTACTTGAAATGAATGCAAATATTGCATTTATCTTTCTCACCACAGACTCAACCTGCAAATTAACCTTTAGGGTATCCTGCACATGGACTCCCAAGTCCCTTTGCACCTCAGTCTTTTGTATTTTAACTGCATTTAGAAAATAGTCAACCCTTTCATTTCTTCTACCAAAGTGCATGACCATACACTTCCCAACATGATATTCCATTTCTTTGCCCATTCTCCCAATCTGTCTAAGTCCTTCTGTAGCCTCTATACTTTCTTAGAACTACCTGCCCTTCACCTACCTTCAATCCATCTGCAAACCTTGTAACAAAACTATGAATTCCATCATCCCAATCATTTAACCTATAAAATAAAAAGAACTGGTCCCAACACTGACCCCTGTGGAACACCACATGTCAATGGCATCCAACCAAAATTGGCTCCCTTTATTCCCTCTCTTTGCCTCCTGCCAATCAGCCACTACTTTATCCACACTAGAATCTTTCCTGTAATACCATGAGCTTGTAGCTTGTTAAGCAGCCTCATGTGAGGCACCTTGTCAAAGGCCTTCTGAAAATCCCAGTGCACAACATCAACCAGTTCCCCTTTGTCTATCCTACTTATTATTTCTTCAAAGAATTCCAACATATTTGTCAGACAAGAATTTCCCTTGAAGAACCTGTACTATAGACTGACTACGGCCTATTTTATCACGAGCCTCCAAGCACTCTGAGCTCTCAAGGTTAATAATTGAATTCAACATCTTCCCAACCATTGAGGTCAGACTAACTGGCCTATAATTTCCTTTCTTCTGCTTCTCTCCCTTCTTGAAGAGTGGAATGACATTTGCAATTTTCCAGTCTTTCAGAACCATTCCAGAACCTTGTGATTCTTGAAAGATCATTTCTAATGCTTCCACAATTCCTTCAGCCACCTCTTTCACAACCCTGGGGTATACACCATCTGGTTCAGATGACTCATCTACTTTCAGAACTTTCAGTTTACCTTCTCTTTAATAATATAACTTCATATACTTCATGACCCCTGTCACATGGAATTTCCACCAAAATTCTAGTGTCTACTACTGTGAAGACTGAAGCAAAATACTTATTCAGTTCATCCTCCATTTTCTTGCTCCTTAATACTATCTTTCTGTTATTTTTTTCCAGCGGTCCAATATCCACTCTCGCCTCTCTTTTACATTTTGCGTATCTGAAGAAACTTTTTGACAAAGTAAACAGGTGTACATAATAAAGTGGCCACTGAGTATGTGGTATTTAGATCATTGGACAAAATCCATTTTCTGTGATGATATAAGCACTGTATACCCAGCTCTACAGCATTTTCTGCTTCAGTTTTACATTTCTCACACTCTCCAGGATTTTCTTGGTTCTTTGAATAACTTAAAGGAATATTGAATCTGATGAGAGATCTCTTGGTCACTCTCTGAAATATAATAGAACTTGGGTGATTTGAAGAAATATTAGTCAAAGTCAAAACAATTTAATATTAAAGTAAATATATTTCACCATGTGCTACCTTGAGATTCATTTTCTTGCAGACATTTAGATAATAAATAAGTACAATAGAATTTATGAAAAACTATATATAAAGATTGAAAAGCAACCGATGTGCAAAAGAAGACAAATTGTACGAATATAAAAATAATACTGAGAACATGAATTGTAAAGCCCTTGAAAGTAAGTCAGTAGCTTGTGGAATGAGCGTAGAGTTGTGATGAGTGAAGTTACTGATCCCGGTTCTGGACCTTGATGGTTGTACTGTAATAAGTATTCTTGAATTTGGTGGTAAGGGAGTTAAGGCTCCAGCAACTCCTTCCCGATGGCAGCAGTGAGAAGAGAGCATGGCCTCAATGGTGGGGGTACTTGATGATAGATGCCGCTTTCTTGTGGCTACCCTTGTAAACATGCTTTGCCTGTGACGGAACGGGTTGTGTCCATCAGATGTCTTCTGAACTGAGTGCTTTACTTCCTTTGCTTTTCAAATGAGGTGTCCATGTGGTTAACGCTATCTTTCTTTGTCTCCCTACAGAAACACGTACGGACAAAGCAAAGAAACTATTCAGGCATTATACAGTTGGATCTTATGACAGTTTTGATGCTGCCAGGTAGGACTGATGTATTATTTCTTGACACTGGTCTCGTTGAGAATGTTCTGAATGACAAAGGCCAATTTCCCACCATGATTATGTGAATCCTTTCTTTACGTGCTCAGAGACTGGTCAGAGGAGGCTCAAAGGACTGCCCACAAAGTGGTTTTGAAATTGTCAAATGACTCAGGATACCATTCTGACAATAAAACTTTGGGATTTGATCAGATGAACCTTTGGCGACATCGTGACAAATTTGTACAAACAACAATGAATCACTCTTTTAGCAGACAATAGTAAAGGGGTGATGCGAGGCCAATCCTTCATTGCGAACAGTCAGTATGATATTGTAACATATTGTCCACCTATTAGTTTGTCAGTTGCATTGACCTCAGGACAAAAACTGCCTTCAGATGTTGCTGGTTCAGTAAACTTCACCCAAGACAAATTTCCACTGCAAGTAAACTGGACAAATAACAGTGTTGTTGGTACAGCAGTCAACGAACTATTACAGAATCATTGTGGCAAGTTTAACATATTTATTTTTATAGCATTCTTTTGTTCAATTATTTTAAGACAAATGTTAATCTATTTGGTTTAATTGGGTTTTTGTCTCTGTTGAGATAGCTTGTTGCACTAACTCTTAATTTCTAGCCCTTAATGTATTCAACACATTGGCAGCAATGTACCCTCTACTAGAAAACTTAAGAAATGCATTATTTTCTGTTGAAAGCTAATTTTGGAAATAACAGTGAGTATTACAATGAGGGATAGAACTCATCACATGGTAGTACCTGGAAAACTTGCCCAAGATTGCAGCATACACTCAGTAGCCCCTTCATTAGGTGCATCCTGTACTTAATAAAGTGTCCATTGAATGTATGTTCATGGTTTTCTGCTGCTGTAGTCCATCCACTTAAAGGTTTGAAATGTTGTGCGTTCAGAGATGCTCTTCTGCACACATTTTTGTAATGTGTGTTTATCTGAGTTACATTCGCCTTTCAGTCAGCTTGAACCAGTCTGTCCATTCTACTCTCTCCTCCCTCATTTACAAGACATCTTTGCCCACAGAACTGTCACTTACTGGATTTTTTGAACCATTTTCTGTAAACTCTAAAGACTGTGATGCATGAAAATTCCAGGAGATCAGCTGTTCAGAGGTACTCAAACCACCCCATCTGACACCAACAATCTTTCCATGATCAAAGTCACTTGGATCACATTTATTCCTTATTCTGATGTTTGGTCTGAACCACATGTGAACCTCTTGACCATGTCTGCATTCTTTTCTGCACTGAGTTACAAGATATAATTAATTTTAGAGTCCTTGAAAGTAAGTCTGTGAATTTTGGAATCAGTTCAGAGTTGTGGTGAGTGAAGTTATCCTCACTGGTTCAGAAACCTGATGGCTGTAGGGTAATAACGTTTCTTGAATTTTGTGGTGTGTAATCTAAGGCTCCTGTACCATATATCTGATGGTAGTAGCAAGAAGACAGCATGGCCTGGATAGTGGGAGTCCTTGGTATGGGTGCTAGCTCCAGTGGCAGCTGTCCTTCTAAATAGTCTCAATGGTGGGGAGGGCTTTGCCTGTGATGGACTGGACTGTGTGCACCACTTTCTGTAGACTTTTCCATTCTTGAGCATTGGAGTTCCCATACCAGGCTGTGCTACAACCAGTCAGGAAACACTCCACCGTGCAAAGATCAGTTATTGGTGATATTCAACTGCTAGGAATTTGTAGTTTTCAATGCTCTTGACCTCACTGTCATTGATGTAAACAACAGTGTGTCCACCACCTCCTTTCCATCTGTTTGATATTGCTAACATTGAGAGAAAGATCGTTGTCAAGTGGTCATCAATAAATGTGTTTAAATTTTCCATTTGTATAAAGCTCATTTGCTGTTGAGAACTCCGCAAAAAAGGAGGGGCAGATAGTGCTGAGGTGCGGAGGAATTCCTCGTCAGGGTTCCCTAAAGATTAATTAGCAGGGTGGGTCAGTGGTGAGGAAGGCAAATGCAATGTTAGCATTCATTTCAAGAGGGCTAGAATAAAGCAAGAATCTAATAGTGAGGGCTGACTGGAACTGGAGTATTGTGAGCAGCTTTGGGCCTGTATTCACTGGAATTCGGAAGAATGAGGTGGGATCTCTTTGAAACCTTTTGAATGTTGAAAGGTCTCAACAGAGTGGATGTGGAGAGGATGTTTTCTATGGGAGTTTAACACCACAGGACACTGCCTCAGAATAGAGGGGTGTCAGAGATAGAGATGAGATTGAATTTCTTTTGGCAGGGAGTGGTGTATCCGTGGAATTCATTTCCACAGGCAGCTCTGGAGCCCAAGTGATTGGATATATTTAAAGCAGGGGTTGATAGATTCTTGATTAGTCAGGGTCTGAAGAAATACGGGAAGAAGGCAGGAGATTAGGGCTGAGAGGGAAAATGGATCAGCCATGATGAAATGATGGAGCAGACTTGATGGGCCAAATGGCCGAATTCTTCTTCTATATCTTATGGTCTTTAAAAGAGAGCAGGAATTGAGCCATTGATCTGCCTGCTTGTATATTTTAAAGCTTAGTAATCCTAGAATCAAAAGAAAACCTGCTTTTATAGAGTATATTTCACGTCGGATTGGGAAAAGCTGCAAGGGGTTGTAAACTTAGCCGCTCCATGATGCGCACTGGTCTCCTCCACATCGAGGACACTTTCAAAATGCAACTCCTCAAAAAGGCAGCGTCCATTGATCACATCAGCCAGGACATGCTCTCTCCTTATTTTCACCTTCAGGGAACAAATACAGGAACATGAAGGCACATTTTAGTAACAACTTCTTCCTTCCTCCATCAGATTTCCGAACAGACAATGAACCCACCCATGAACACTACCTCCCTATGACATTGATATTAAACCTGATTCTGATTTGGAATTAATTAATTTATTAATTAATTTAGTGATACACCACAGAGTAGGCCTTCCAACCCTTCGAGCTACACCACTACAGCAATCCCTGACAAACCCGATGAATCCTAACCTAATCACAGAACAATTTAATTTAACTATTTAATATTTTTATATACTTACTATAATTCACTGTTTTTTCTATATTATCATGTATTGCATTGTACTACTGCTGCAAAGTTAACAAGTTTCGCAACAGATGCCAGTGATATGAAATCTGATTCTGATTCTGATTTACAATGACCAATTAATCTACCCGGTACATCTTTGGACCATGGGAGGAAATTGAAGGACCCGGAGAAAACCCAAGCATTCCGCTGTGAGGATGTACAGAGACTCCTTACAGAACAGCACTGGAATTGAACTTTGAACTCCATAACGCCTCAGGCTGTAATAGCATTGCGCTAACTGCTACACTACCACGACTCTGAGTCTGATGTCATTGGATTGAGTCGGAGTGCTTTACAACCAGAGCCGATCCTTATATAATCGGTGTTGTAATTTTGGAAATACAGCAGTCAGTTTGTTCTCTGCTCCAGTCTCAATGGCTTACAGGTCAGTGCAGTTACTGCTGCTGAAAATTCTATGATATCTTGTGGGCTATGGGCTCTTCTCAAGCCCAAGCACAATTACCATTCTCTGCATTTTGCTCCAGCGGCTTTCAGGACATCCAAAGCTCTTTTTAGTTAAGTGACAATTACAAAGTGTACTTTATTTATGTAAGTATCAGGACAAACTTCAGTTACAGCCTGTGATGAACAAATATTCAGAAGCTGCTGAACTTGTTAATCACTTTAATATTAGCGCAGGGACAAGCTGCACACAGCAAGATCCCGCAAGTAGCAGTGTGACAATGATGATTTGCTTTCATAGAACATGGAACATTACAGGCCCTTCGGCCCACAATATTGCACCGACTTTTTATCCTACTCTAAATTCAATTTAATCCTTCCCTCCCACATAGTCCTCCAATTTTCTTTCATCCTTATATCTTAAGTTTTTATTAAATAGCCCTGATGTATCTGCCTCCACCATCAGCCCTGGCAAGGCATTCCATGGACCTCCTTTCGTGAAGTTAGATTTTGAGTCATCATGAGATATGGTATCAAAACAGGCCATTGTCAGTCCATGAAGAGTGGACTGACAATCACGCACCCATGTTTGCATTAGCCCTGTCCTAAATCACTTTATTCTATTCAGGTTCCCATCAATGCCCTCCACACCACCTCCCCCTCACCCAGATTTTATCGTTCACCTATACATTGAACATTTTACAGGAACCAATTAACCTAATATCCTAACATCCTCCATGTCTTTTGAATGTGGGAGGAAACTAGAGGACATGAAGAAAACCCATGCCACCACAGGAAGATTATACAAACTCCACACAGTCAGCACTGAAGGTTGACCTTGAACCTTGCTACCCCACAGTGCAGGACATCCTCGCTCTTCTTCCCAGCAGCCCTCATGGGAACTTCAGCCTGCTCGAGGGTGCAGATATTGTTCAGTTTAATATCTTAGTTGAAGGTCAGCACTCCATTCTTCCCACTGTTTAAGTTTCAGTTTTATTGTCATTCAACCATATATGACTATCACTGGAAAGGGTTTTTAACATTAAACATTCAGTATAAAATTTGAACTCATTACCTTTTGTCCCGAAGACAACTGGTTAGGCTGAAGAGCCAGTATCTATGTTGTATTGCTCTAACCCCGTGGCTACCACCAGCTTGGCTCCCAGACCGCATCCCTAGCAACTCCTCTCCCTTTCTGGCTATTACATAAAAACTATAAATAATTTTGATTTCCAATGCACAGTGAAAGAAAAAAAGGAACTGCAAATTCAAAGTGGTGACAAATAATAGCAAAATTTATTAAAGTCTATTTAAAGCTACAAATAAAATTATTTATTTAATTACTGTAAAAGCAATTTTCATCAACAATTTTACGGTGTACATTAGTTCAAGCATTCACTACTTCATTGGTGTCTCACCATTCAATGAGATGGATGGGCTTGGTGCAGCAGTGATATTAGCTTCTCAACATCAGGCTGAATGTCACTCAGAACCCCATGTTCAGTAATTTGATCTGTTTTGTTAGTTGAAAGAAGTTGGACGACTGCACTGAAAACGTGCTGCACTAAATATTATGCTGGAAGGGTAATAAAGAACATCTTGACCTTTTTTCCATGGTGCTGAAGAGTGTTCAGAGATTTCTTTCTGCAATCAGAGATCTTGATAAGATTTTTTGAACCTTGGCTTCAGCTCAAAGTCATTTTGTAGTGAGATCAGTTCTTCCTCCATCCTGCCTGTTAATTCCTCGTTACAAGTGTACAGGAATGGATTTATGACCCAATTTGGAATTTGGATCGAGAGAAGATTCTGAAATCTCTCTGGTGTGTCCTCATGCAGATCACCCAGGTGGGCACATTATACCTGAAGATCTTCACTTGGTATTCTTTCTTTCTTTCTCTTCCAACTCAGAGAGGCTCAGAAATGGGAAAAGGTCGTGACAACCAGTGTTGAACTTAATAGGGTTAAATAAGACAGAAGTGTGGAGATGATTGATAAGATTTTGATAAGATTTACATCATTTCCTCGCAATTGAAGATTTTTTCATTGCACTTGTTGAATAATTCTGACTAATAAGTAATGTCATGCCAAATATTCTTGAGTTGATTACTGAATGAAGCATTTGCGTCTTCAAAGAATTTTATCACAGTTTCAAGAAGTGCATTAAGGCATCTCGGGCAGCTCCACTTTAAGAGCCATCTGACTTCCGTGTGCCACAGCAAGTGTTCAAATTGTTCATCATTCTCAATACAAAGCTTTCAAAATAGTTGAGAATTGAGTTATTGGCACATGATTTTATTTATCGCTGTGATAACAATATTTAATGGTTTCTGCAGCTGATCATTTAGGTTTTTTGGTGACTAGAGGTTGTGTGTGAATTAAACAGTGAATGGTAAAGGTTTTTTCAAGAAAATAATAACCCTGCGGGGGTGTCCTGTCATTTATGGTGCCCCAGCTGTTGTACAAGCAAGAATGTTGGTGAGTAAAATGTCCTTCTCTTTGAAAAATTGCTCAACTACCTGAAATATTGACTCCCCCTTCATATCTGTTTCTTTTCCACTTACAAATAACAAATCATGAACCATTCTTTCATCTTTTATGAAGTGAACATAGTCAAGAAGCAAAAATTTGTTGCCTGGCTAAATTGACTAATCCAACTGTAGAGCAAATTCCATTGTCCTAAGTATGTTGCACAGTGTGTCTTCCACATTCTCAGACATTACAAATATCCCTCTTTGACTTCAGTTATTGCTGAGTGGAATTGCTTTAATTATTTGGTCTGGTGACTTATACAAAACTGTACTCAGAACCTTCTTGATTGCTGGCAGAATTAGTTCTGAATTAGTATGAGACTTTCCAGGTTTAGTAATGAGCAATGAAATGTTATATGAAGCATGCAAACCATCACTGTTTTGCTGCAAAGTGGGAGCAAGCATGTTTTGAAGTGTTTTCCATTTGTGAAAGTGACTGAAAATAAGCCAACGTCTTATTTGCTTTATCAGAGTGTATTCTTTTCAAATGTTCTTGCAACCTCATTTGCAAAAAAAAAACTTTTTCACATGTTGGCTGCTATTGCTTGTTTGCTGCTGGTATAAACCCATATTTCAGATACTCCAGACTATACTGTCTATACATCTTTTTCATTTAATTTGCTTCTACCATTTTCATTATGGATTAGAACCCATAGTCAATCCCCTGTTGTTTCAATCTAACCTCAAGTGCTGCAATCAATAAAAGGGAAAGTTATTACATATTCATAGATCAGGCAAAACCTGACTCTTTGCCTGAAGGTACATAAAGTGGGGCAGTGATATCTTGGTTGCACCTTGAGCTAGCGAAAAGAGGTCAAGACCTTTTGAAAGGCCAGATTCTGAACTTTACTCCATCGAATGCCATACTCTAATTCTAAGGAATTGTGTCACTCGTGATTAGAGTATGAGAATTGTACTAACACTGTACTACAGTAGTGAATGTACTGTACTACAGTACACATTATTGTGTAGGCCGGGCTGGAAATAACATAATTCCTTCAGTCCATATTTCTGATAATATGCCAAATGCAGAAGTGTCACATTGCTTTTCAACAACTAATACACGCTTTAAGCAAAGTCTCAGAGAACAGTGAGTTAGCAAAAGATGAGGTGATTACATGATCATTGTAATCAGTTATGTGGTACAGAGGATCAAATGCTTATAATAATTAATTTATTTCTTAAATTAAGTCTGTAATCCCCCAGCTGCCCCACTAGCTACCGAGTGTCACTACTTTTACTGCCCCCTTTGAAACTCCCACTGCCCTGTGGGTTGGGGGCAGGAGGGGGCAATACCTCCCACTTTGGGAACCACTGCTCTAATTGATACCTGATAATATTATTTTCCAAGCAATTAAAGTTTAAAGATCTTCAAAGGTTAAAGATTAGCTTTATTTGTCACTTGTACGTCGAAACATACAGTGAAATGTGCTCTTTGTGTCAACGACCAACACAGTTTGAGGATGTGCTGGGCACAGTCTGCAATTGTTGTCATGCTTCTGGTGCCAGTGTAGCAGACCCACAACTCATTAATCTTAACCTGTCCATCTTTGGAATGTGGGAGGAAGCCAGAGCAGCTGGAGGAGACCCACATGGTCACAGGGAGAAGGTACAAACTCCTTACAGATGAATTGACCTCTGATCACTAACATTTTAAAGCACTACGCTGACTGCCAGGCTACTGTGAACTAAAATGGCTTTACTTTTTTTTTAGGACCTGTTAGAATCAATTGGCTGTTCCACTAACTGGAAAGAATTAAAAGAGTTTCTGTTGGTATTAAATATTAAAGTGATTAACAGGCTCAGAAGCTTGTGAACGTTTGTTCATTACAGGCTGTAACTGTAGTTTGTTCTGATACTTACATAAATAAAGTACACTCCTAATCATCACTTAACTGATAGGCAACAGTTGCATTAATACTTTTATAATATTATTAACAGTTAAGTGGTTTTCAGCGTTGCATCAATCGAACCACTTAATGCTGAAGTGTTCAGAAAATGGATTTCTCCTGTCTTTGTTTAGAAAGGACACAGAGAGAAGACAGGGCAGAACTGGCAGAATATCAAACTGTTCTCTGGGAAACAAGTTTGCAGTCAGCACAGACTGATGGCTTGAGGAGTTCCTTCCTCTTGGGATGTGCTGTTAATAGACACAGTGGGCATTTTATTAGATATTTCCTATATTTATGCATTTGGTGGTCTTCTGCTGCTGTAGCCCATCCACTTCAAGATTCAACATGTTGTGTATTCAGAGATGCTCTTCTGCACACCACTGTTGTAACGCATGTTTATCTCAGTTACTGTCACTTTCCTGTCAGCTTGAACCAGTCTGGCCATTCTCCACTGACCTCTCATTAACAAGGCATTTTTACCTCACAGAGCCGCTGCTCACTGAATTTTTTTTTTGTTTGTTTTTTGCACCACTCTCTATAAACTCCAGAAATCGTTGTGCATGAAAATCCCAGGAGCTCCGCAATTTCTGAGATGCTCAAACCACCCCATCTGGCATCAACAATCATTCCATGGTCAAAGTCATTTAGATCACATTTCTTCCCCATTCTGATGTTTGGTCTGAACAACAACTGAACCTCTTGACCATGTCTGCATGGTTTCCTGCATTGGGTTGCTGCTACATGATTGGCTGATTAGGTATTCACATTAATGAGCAGGTGTATAGGTGTACCTAATAAAGTGGTCACTGTGCGTATACCGGGATGGTTGCAGCCCACTTTCGGCTGGGTATGTTGAAGGTCACAGTTGTGATCATTGGCATTCCCACCACAAGACCACAAAGGTCATTGCTTTGGAAGGATAAGCTTCTTCATAAAACAGCAGGTACCAAGTCTCTGAGAACTTATTCTCTTTGAGGTGCTTCACTTCTGTACAAAAAAGAAATACTACCATAAAACCCAATAAGCATTGGAAAAGAATATGAAAGATGGATTCTGTCTAGAGTGATCTAAGTTGAACAAGGTAGCAGATATGCACAAACCAATTTAGATTAATTAATTCAGATATTCTAAGCTGTTTAAAATGAGTCTCAGTTGCAAATAGGTCATTATTGTAGTGTATGCAGATTTAAATTAAATCAATGTGAAATTGGAGCAATATTTCAATGAAAGTAGCAATTCAGGTTGTACAAAAGGATAAAATTAATTGATCTCTAATTGAAACTCCGCTCTACTATCCCTATAGTGTGATGAAGGCTTATGTGAAGTTGAATTCACACCTATGCTCAAGCTTTGTATTTTAAATTTGTTGTTTAATCACGATAGCCATTTCACGGAGGGTCAGGAGCTTACAACCTCCTAAAACTTTTCCTCATCTGCACTGATCAGTTTACTTTATGTTTAAATTTTACATACGTACCGTGGCAGAGATAGTCAGAAATACACTCAGTGACCACTGGGTTTATGGTCATGGTCTTCTGCTGCCGTAGCCCATTCATGTCAAGTTTCGACGTGTTGTACCCTCAGAGATGTTCTGCACACCACCGTTGTATTGCGTGGTTACTTGAGTTACTGTCGCCTTCCTGTCAGCTGGAACCAGTCCAGCCGTTCTCTGACCACTCTCATTAACAAAGCATTTTCATCCACAGAACTGCTGCTCGCTGTACTTTGTTTGTTTTTCGCTCCATTCTCTGTAAACTCTAGAGATTGTTTCATGTGTAAATCCCAGGGTATCAGCAGTTTCTGAGATACTCAAAGCACCCCATCTGGCACCAACAATCATTCCACCGTCAAGGTCACTTATATCAAATTTCTTCCTCATTCTCTTGTTTTGTCTGAACAACAATTGAACCTCTTGACCACGTCTGCCTGCTTTGAATTGCTGCCACAGCACTGGCTGATTCGATGTTCGGATTAACGGGCAGGTGTACAGACATAACTCATAAAGTGACCATTGACTGTATGTTGTTGAGACTAAATTTTGTTTAAGGAATACTGGGAATGCTTTGTCATCTCATTCCAGCAAGTGCGGGTAAAATTCTGATATCCAATTAAGATGAAAAGTTCTCAAACTTGACTTTGGTGCAATGTGCCCTCTACTCCAGTCTCAGCGGCCTCCTATAAGGGGACTTAAAAATTCAAAGTAAATTTATTATCAAAGTACATGTATATCACCATATACAACTCTGAGGTTCAATTTCTTGTGGGCCTACTTAATAAATCTATAGACTAATAATCATAGCAGAATCAATGAAAGACTGCCCAACTTAGCCGTACAACTGGAGTGCAGAAGGCAACAAATAGTGCAAACACAAAAGGAAGAAATAATAATAATAATAATAAATAAATAAACACTAAATATCAAGAACGTGAGATGAAGAGTCCTTGAAAATGAGTCCATTGGTTGTGGAAACATTTCAGTGGCGGGGCAAGTGAACTTAAAACAGTAGCTCCCTCCTGGGGGACCTTGCATTCGTTGTGAGTATTGCATCCAGGCTAAGTACAAAGAGAGTCACCATTTAAAATTAGTAGAAGGCTCTGAAGGTGCACGATACCATTATACAGTATCGAAACAGGCCCCCTCTTCTCATGCAAACATGAGGAAATCTGCAGATGCTGGAATATCAAGTAACACACATAAAAGTTGCTGGTGAATGCAGCAGGCCAGGCATGCTACCTGGCCTGCTGCGTTCACCAGAAACTTTTATGTATGTTGCCCCTCTTCTCACTGCTGCCATTGTGAAGGAGGTACCGGAGCCTTAGTCCCACAACGCCAGGTTCAGAGATTATGCCCCTGGTCCAGCATGGATAACTTCAGTCACCTCAACTCTAAAAGGACTCCAGAACCTATGGACTCACTTTCAAGGACTTTACAACTCATGTTCTCAGCAGCCATTTACTTTTTAAAATTTGTAGTTTGTCTTTTACACACTGGGGTTTTTGTCACTCTGTTTGTGTGTCATTGTTCAGTGATTCTATTGAATTTCTCTGTCCTACTGTGAATACCCATAAGAAAGTGAATTTCAGGGTAGTATATGGTGACATATATGTACTTTGATAATAAACTTTGAACTATTTTACTTCAGTCCATGAAATCTGTGCCGACCCCCTAACGCCCATTTTCACTAATCCCATTTTATTATCCCTGCATTTCTATAACCGCCCAGATTCCACCACTCGCCTACACCAGGAGCAATTTACAGCGGTCAGTTAGTCAGTTAACCGGTCAGGATGCAGATCTTTGTGGTGCGGAAGGAAACCGGAGAACCCAGAGGAAAGCCACGTGGTCACAGCAGAACATGCAGACTCAACTCAGACAAAGCAGAGATCAAGATGGAACCCAGGGTGACCGTGCTACGAGGCAACCTCCCTGCTAGCTGTACCATTATGCTTCAGGAATCAGATACATGTGATCATGCTAACAAGTACACCGCAGCTGGTTAGCGTTTAACTGTGATCCCCTGGCTGACCACCAGCATGAATTAGTCTCGTTGCTGAGGTACGACAACGTTTTGGCTTTGGGGAGTCATAGTTTCTGGAGAATAGTCAGGAGGGGCAAAGGTTAGATCAGCCTTGATCTTACTGAGAAACAGAGTAATTACTAGGGGCCAAATGAATGACTTCTGTTCCAGTTTATGTTCCTACTATCAAAGGTTCAGTCAAAGGAGTAGTTTGTCAAAAGCAAAATAAGGGAAAGGAAAGCAGCAGAGATGCTTTGGAAAGGAATTTGCAGCCAGAGGCAGTACTGTCTAAACCAACACACATAAAAGTTGCTGGTGAACGCAGCAGGCCAGGCAGCATCTCAGTTGTGTTCACCAGCAACTTTTATGTGTGTTGCTTGAATTTCCAGCATCTGCAGAATTCCTGTTGTTTACGGTCTAAACCAGCTTCCTTAGATGGGAAGCTTAGTGGCATGGACTAGTTTGGCCAAAGAACTTATTTCTGCACTGTCTGATTCTCTAACTCTTTCACTCACCCTTGAGACAGAATGGTATGCAAGTGCCCCTCATGAGAGTTGAACATAAAAGCCCCAGCAGACTGATCCAATACAGTTCTGAGGGATGGTTGTTGGAGTAGGGAACATGTACCCTTGCTGAAGCAAATTACAGGTTTTACCCTCATCAACCATCCTTGTTACACTTGCTCTTGACCATCATATATGACACTTCTTCAATAGATCCGCGCTGTTTGTTCTTGATTAACCTGTGCCTCACAAAGTGCTGATCCTTTTTATGCCCACCTTGGCCTTTTTCTGAAAAGTTTTACCTCTACCAATGCCAGGCTGTTTGGCCTATCATTCCTTGCTCTAACCCTGTCTCCATTTCTTTTTAAATGTGGCGTTATCTGATTAGGAATGACATTGAACATAATTAACCCACAAGTACAATCCTTTCAATTTGTAAGAGACCTGCCTTCCATTACCCATCCATAATATTTGCTTAAGATTACTTGTCATTCTGTCATCAGTATTGGTTGCAACGTGCTGCTATTGTAGCTCAGAATAATTCTCTGGAGAGTTGTTCATCTGTTCTCAGCTGTGTGCAGCAGGAGCATTCTATATTAGTCATGGCTAAAGCTACCTTGAAGCTTAATATATATTGTTCCTTCTCATCAAGCCCTAGGTTGGGAATATGTGTTGTCAGTATCTTAAGGGTCACTTCACAAATTTAACTTTTGGCTAGAGGGTTCCTTTTAGAACCATAGAGATACAGCACAGAATCAGGTCCTTTGACAGAGTTCATTCATGCTTACCATGGTGCCCACTAAGATAGTTCCATTTGCTCACGTCTGGCCCATATTCCTCTCAAACCCTTCCGTGGTGAAGGATCTCAGGACAAAATATCAACAATTCATTTCCCTCCATAGATGCTGCCTAACTTGCTAAGTTCCTCCGGCATTTTATGCGTATTGCTCCAGATCAGGGGGTTCCCAACCCCTTTTTATGATATGGACCCGTACCATTAACTGTGGAGTCCGTGGATCTCAAGTTGGGAACCCCTGCTCCAGATTTTCAGCATCTGCAGGTTATCTTGTGCCTCTGTATACTTACGCAAATGTCTGTAAAATTTTGTTATTGTACCTGCATCAACCACTTTCTCTGCATGAAGAAATTGTCTCTTGGTCCCCTTTTAAATCCTCTCACCTTAAACCTATGCCCTCTAGCTTTTTTTTTGTTTCTCTTCTCTGAGAAAAAAGCTATATGTATTCCATTTATTCATACCCCTCATGATTTTATATACCTGCATAAAGGTGACCCCTAAGGAATGAAGTCTATCCATCCTAACCTCTCCCTGGAACTCAAACCCTTGTGTCAGGCAGCATCTTCAATTCTTCTCCACGCTCTTTCCAATTTACTTTTGCCTTTACTATAACGGTGTTGTACACAATACTCCAAGTGCGGTCTCACCAACACTGGCAAACTCAAGTGCAGGAATCACAGAGGTGTTGCCAATTCAGACAAAACTACAGATTTATTCCAGAAAATTAACCAGAAAAACTAGCAAGACCTCTGGTAAACTATAATCTCAATGATCAGAAATCATTTTTGATACACAGAAGAACTCAGTCTGAGTTTTACTCAACAAGGAACCACGACAGCCCAACAGAAATACACCCAGGAGCACGTAGAAATTCCAGATGTTGAAAATAACGTGCTAATTACATTAACCAAAATTAAAGAAAGTGATAAATACAAAGAGTTTAACAACCCCATGATCCCAAATGAGACACCTGCAAAACAAAATGGAAAAAATCTGAGCTGATGCAAAAACATTTAAACATAAAAGGTGAACAATCCGCGGACAAAGCAATGTACAAGGTTACACCAAGAAAAAGCTGACAAAAAACTCTTTTTAAAAGAGACCCCTGGTTGTGTCACGTAACAACCCAACTCCCATACTCATGCATAACTAATGAAAGTCACCATGCCAAAAGCCTTCTCTACCATCTACTTCTGAGGCTTCAGCTTGAGTTGTAGACTCATACAGTACAGAAACAGGGCTTCCAGCCTAAAAGGTCCATGCTGCCAAGTAAATACTTACCTATACTAATCCAATTGATCAGCAAACAACAGGAATTCTGCAGATGTTGGAAATTCAAGCAACACACATAAAAGTTGCTGGTGAACGCAGCAGACCAGGCAGCATCTCTAGGAAGAGGTGCCAATTGATCAGCACTAAGTTTGTGACTTTTCAAGTGTTTATCAAGATATTTCACAAATATAGTGTTACGTACCCCGTAACTGGGTTGCCAAACCAGCAGAAATGGACCATTCAGTTGGAGTCTGGATTACTGGAACTAAGAAAGTTTTATTAAAGAAATAAGCAACACAGTACTCTAATAGTAAGGATATAAATGCAACAGGTTAGCAATGAATAAACACACATGTACACAGAACTAGGATAATAGGATCAATCAAGCTCTATCGTCGTCTAGGGGTAAATGACCAGTTTCAAAGTGACAGAGTTCAGTTTAGTTCAGTTTGCAGTAATCGCCGTCGCAGTGGGAGAGAGAGAGAGAGAGCGAATGAATATTCAAATCGGATTCCAAACAGACCTTCAATATTCCTCACAGTCAGCTTTCGGGCGAGCCCTTTGTAATGTCTTCTGAGGTCACCGACAGTGACCCCTCCGTTTCAGATACGATCGTTCCTCTGCAGTGAACCTGGCACCCAGGCAAGGGCGGACACACACCAGGTTCCCGTCGATCGTACCTTTCCACCCTGTGCGTCTATGGCTTGGTCCCTCAACCAGCCCTCCAAAAACTCCCACCGACTTGTAGGAGGCGCACTGCTTCCAGGGTCTCATTACCTCGTGGTGTCGTGTGTGTCTCGCCTTAGCGAACCTGTCCCTTTTTATCCCCCTGCTGGGGTATCGCCTGTCCATCACACTTCAAACAGTTCAGGGTTCAAAAAGGAGCCGATCTTGATAGTTCTCAGACCGGTGTCTCCTTCCGTTAAACTCTCGTCTCTTCATTAACATTTCCAAATGCTGCTCCATTGTCTTTCTTATCTCTCCTTCTCTGAAGACAGGTGGCAGATCAACTGTTGATCCCACTGGTGCCAGCACAGGACAGTTAACATCTTAATCTATGTGTACTTTTTGTAACCCTCTTTCGTCACACCCCTCACCTTTAAGGATTTTTACCGGGGTAAAAATTACAAACATGAATACATTATTAGATACACACAAATATACATCTTCATCAGCTATTTGGCTAACACAGAGAATTTTAAATTGTCAACACCTTGACAGACAGTCAGCAATCACATATTCCGTTCCTTTTATATGTGTAATTTTTAATAATCCCCTAAACCAGGCTCCAACTTAGCAACTTCATAGTGGCCGAAAACACTGATGAATTGCGATCAGTGTAACCTCTCATTGGGTTTCGTCCTGGACCACGATAACAAGGGTCGTCCCATCCCGACTTAGTTTTCTCTCGCAAGGGCTTAGTAGGAGGGGGAGGGGTAGTAACCGCAGAGTTATTGCAAAACTTCCTACAGTACCCCACCATCTCCAAGAGCCTTCTGAGGGCCGTCTTGTCTGTTGGGGTTGGGATGTCAGAGATAGCCCGCACCTTAGCTTGCATCGCTGCCAGCTGCCCCTGTGTCACCACAATTCCCAGATAAGTGACCTTCGTGTGGCCGAACTCATTTTTTTCAAGGTTCACTATCAAGCTGGCTTCAGACAGCCGTATTACATCGCCAATATACACTTCTGTGTTCGTTAGCCCTTTTGTCACTGAATTACTCATTCTATAGGAATGTTGGTCACTAGGCTGACCTAGCGTGACAAACACCACCCAACGTCCCAGTTCTTTGCATCGCCTCGGGACAATCAAACACACGTGTGCGAGCCGTTTAATTAATTCTCCTAAAGAGTCGCTTTGTTCGGGGATTAAGAGAGAGATCTTATCAGCAGAGCTGGCCAAAACAATAGCCTTCTCCCATCTGGTCAATACCATACTCATCTTTTCAAAATGTTTTTTCTTTCTTATCGGGGGACCCTAGCTTCATTGATTTCCGCGCTAACACCGACTAGGTTTGTTAGCATATCAAAAGCCTGTGACCGTCTCAGTTCGCGTTTGCCATAATCAATAACATCCTTCCTTCTGTGCAGCCAGTAAACCTCTTTCATGATTCCACCGACCGTTTCCTTCAGCACCTCAAAATGTCCACCGAGGGGTACCTTGTGGGCCAGGTTAAAAATCTCATCCCCAGAGATTTTTGGCACCATCCCCCCATTCCTCATCTGCAGTACTTGGTCTCCCTTCCTTCCTTAGCACCTCCCCCTTCACACCATAGCCTACTGGCTCTCTCCCTAACTCTGTTTCACAGTGAGCTGTTTCCTCGTCTCGGTCTTGTGCCTGTATAAAGTCCTTCTTTCCTAATGATAAATCTCCCTTAATTTCCCCACTTTCTCCTGTTTCATTACGCTCCTTCTTTTCACTTTCTACCCCCTCCTCGTACAAGGCTGGCAGAAACGTCTCAGCTAACTTTATATCAGCCTCTGCAGCCTTCCTCGACATCCGCCGAGTTACCGCGCAAACGGGATAAACCTGCGAGTCCATGGGCAGGGCCTCAATGCTGGCAGGCTGACTTATCCATCTCACGGCTGGGAACACAATTCCCCCCGCGAGGTCATTACCGAGTAAGACTTCTATGCCTTTCATCGGTAATTCGGGCCTCACCCCGATCGTGACTAGTCCAGAGACCAAGTTGCTTTGTAGGTGTATCTGGTGCAAAGGGACTGCCTCTGTCCCTTCCCCAATATGTTTGACCTTGACCTCCCCAGTCTGGGTCTCTGAACTAAACTCTAATACACTCTTCAATATCAATGACTGACACGCTCCCGTGTCTCTCCAGATCCGCACTGGAACTGGGTTTAACCCCTCCTTCACCGACACCAATCCGGCTGAGATAAACCTCTCGCGCCCTTCCTGAACTTTGGCAGACCTTTCCTCTCCTAGCGGTTCGTTTACCAGCTCGATACAGCCGGTCGAAATCGCCATTTTTCCTTTCCCCGTCTCCTTCTTTGGGGCAAAGCACCTGGATGCAAAGTGTCCGACTTTCCCACAATTATAACAGACGACCCCAGGAGACTTCCTACCAGACTGCTTCCGGTCTACCTTATCCTTCTCACTAGTCCCCGGCTTATTTTCTGACTTTTCTGGCGGACTGTCCCCGCCGTCCTGACTACCCTTCTGGTGGCCTTTACTCAGGACAAACTTTATTCTATGCGACAACGCGTACTCATCCGCTAACTTAGCAGTTGTGGCTAACGTGGCTGCCTCTTTCTCATTGAGGTAGGGTCTCATACCCTCAGGGACACAACCTTTAAACTGCTCAATCAGGATCAGCTGTAGCAGTCTGTCATAATCCCCATCCACCCCCTTCGAGGCACACCAACGCTCACAATATGTCTGCATCTCACGGGCAAACTCTAAATACGTGCGGTCCCACTGCTTCCTCGCATTCTGGAACCTCTGCCGGTATGCCTCCGGGACCAACTCATAAATCCTGAGGATGGCCTCTTTCACCACCTCATACCTCTGGGCATCTTCCGCGGACAAAGCCAAGTAAGCTTGTTGGGCTTTTCCTTTAAGTACACTCCGAAGCAAAACAGCCCACTTATCCCTTGGCCAGTCCTGACTTGTAGCAACTGTTTCGAAATGGAGAAAGTACCGATCCACATCGGTATTGTCAAATGGGGGAACCAGCCTAACCTCCTGGGTCATCCTGAACCCTCCACCTTGGTTCGGCATGGGCCCCTGTTCTGCCATCATCTTTAACTTCTCCAGCTCAAATTCCCTTTCCCTCTACCTCTCTTCTCGCTCCAACTGCCTCCCTTTCTCTTTCTCCTGCCATTCTAACTGTTTCTCTTTCTCCTGCCTTTCTAACTGCCTCTCTCTCTCCTGCCTTTCTAACTGCCTCTCTCTCTCCTGCCTTTCTAACTGCTTCTCTTCATGTTCTACATGCCGTACCTGGAACTCGTGCTCGAGTCTCAGTTTTTCAATCTGCACCTGTACTGCATCTCCACCAGGTTTTTCAATAGACACCACCTCCAGCTCCCCTTTGGGAAATACACCTTTAGATACATAGTGCTCTACGATAGCTCTGTGCATCTCCTCTCTCCTCATTGTCGACTTCCCCTTAACAAGATTCAGCCGTTTGGCCACAGCTGCCAATTCCACTTTCCTGGCATCCTCTAATGCCTCCAAGGTCGGCGCCTTTAGAAATTCCTCAATCTCCATTTCTGCTGTTTGCTTTTTCTTTCTTTCGGGAATTTTAACCCAATCAATTTACTCCGTCCCAAATTTAGCGTTCAAAATCCCGGACGAGCCCCCACTTATGTTACGTACCCCGTAACTGGGTTGCCAAACCAGCAGAAATGGACCACTCAGTTGAAGTCTGGATTACTGGAACTAAGAAAGTTTTATTAAAGAAATAAGCAACACAGTACTCTAATAGTAAGGATATAAATGCAACAGGTTAGCAATGAATAAACACACATGTACACAGAACTAGGATAATAGGATCAATCAAGCTCTATCGTCGTCTAGGGGTAAATGACCAGTTTCAAAGTGACAGAGTTCAGTTTAGTTCAGTTTGCAGTAATTGCCATCGCCATGGGAGAGAGAGAGAGAGAGAGCGAATGAATATTCAAATCGGATTCCAAACAGACCTTCAATATTCCTCACAGTCAGCTTTCGGGCGAGCCCTTTGTAATGTCTTCTGAGGTCACCGACAGTGACCCCTCCGTTTCAGATACGATCGTTCCTCTGCAGTGAACCTGGCACCCAAGCAAGGGCGGACGCACACCAGGTTCCCGCCGATCGTACCTTTCCACCCTGTGCGTCTATGGCTTGGTCCCGCAACCAACCCTCCAAAAACTCCCACCGACTTGTGGGAAGCGCACCGCTTCCAGGGTCTCGTTACCTCATGGTGTCGTGTGTGTCTCGCCTTAGTGAACCTGTCCCTTTTTAGCCCCCTGCTGGGGTATCGCCTGTCCATCACACTTCAAACAGTTCAGGGTTCAAAAAGGAGCCGATCTTGACAGTTCTCAGACCGGTGTCTCCTTCCGTTAAACTCTCTCGTCCCTTCATTAACATTTCCAAATGCTGCTCCATTGTCTTCCTTATCTCTCTCTTTCTCCTGAAGACAGGTGGCAGATCAACTGTTAATCCCACTGGTGCCAGCACAGGACAGTTAATATCTTAATCTATGTGTACTTTTTGTAACCCTCTTTGGTCACAATAGCAAGAATCCCTCCTTCCACCAGGCAGTGTGTTCCAGATTCCAACTTCAGTCTATATGACAAAAAATCTTTGTCAGATCCCAAAATTCCAAGTAAATATATTATCAAAGTACATATATGTCACCATGTACAACTCTGAGATTCATTTTCCTGTGGGTATTCAAAGAAACACATTAGAATTATTTATTCTATTAATGATCCTGTATCAAAGACCACATCCAACGAGACAAACACCTACAGTGAACACAAAATAATCTGCAGATGCTGGGGTCAAAGCAACACTCACAACACACTGGAGGAACTCAGCAGGTCAGGCAGCATCCGTGGAAAAGACCGGTCGACGTTTCAGGCTGGAGCCCTTTGTCCGAACGGGGACGGGGACGAAGGGTTCCAGCCTGAAACATCGACCGATCTTTTCCATGGACGCTGCCCAAACATCTACAGTACGTGCAAAAGACAACAAACTGTGCAAATACAAAAAGAGAAAAAGTAATAATAATAAATAAATAAGCAGTAAATATCGAGAACATGAGATGAAAATCCTTGAAAGAGAATTCTTAAGTTGTAGGAACAGCTCATTGATAGGGTGAGTGAAGTTATCGCTCTGGTTCAAGGGCCTGATGGCTGAGGGGTAATAACTATTCCTGAACCTGGTGGTGTGGGTCTTGAAGCTTCTGTACCTTCTTCCTGATGGCAGCAGTGAGAAGAGAGCATAGCCTGGGTGGTGGGGGCAAAGCTCCTATCACTTATCTTCACTCTGTGCCATCTAGTTTAAGACACCTCTGCTCTGTGTTAGTAAGAGGAGATGTCTGAGAGTTCCTGCTTGACCTCAGCTAATTAGACATCAGTCAGCCACTCTTCAACAGCATACGCTTTGTCTGTGGGTTTGATGGTAAGGTTGGGAGTGGTGTGGAGAGAGTGGAGGGCAGTGCGTTTGAGGAGGAGAGTGGAGTGCTGAAGTTGAGCAGGTTGATATTGTCAACTAGAAATGAAAAGATCCAGAGCAGACAAATAACCAGAGCAGGATGTCCAAGAAGAGGAGGAGGCTTGGAGATGGGAGAAGGGGCCCTGGGTATAGGGTGGGAAATCCTTGCCAAAGAGGTCATTTTATAATGTTATTTACATTATAAATACATACCGGTATTTATGTGCACTTTATTCCACAAGTGTATTTTAACCTCTAAATTTATTTTTTATATAATTCTTTCATTCTTTATAATTATTGAATGTTGTTGTTTTGTGTTGCATGTCGCACCCTGACCAACACACTACAGCAAATTCCTAATACGTATAAATGTATAATATATTCCGAATAAAGTTGATCCATTGTCAGTCACTGTGCAGGGTTTCGACCTGAAACCTCGACAATTTCTTTCCTTCCGCAGATCCACGGATCTCCACCTGCAGATCACAGGTACAGAATGCAATCACAGTCTGCTCAACCTCTCCTCTTATCACACGTATCATCCCCGGGATCGGTGTGGTGAATCTTTGCTGCACTCCCTTTATGTAAGGGGGCCAAACTATCAGTAACAGTAGCATGCATGTAGGGGCATGCTTACCATGGCATTCATAATTCCAAAGATGTGCTGGTTAATTGGTCATTGTAAATTGTCCCGTGATTAGATAAGGGTTAAATCAGGGGTTGTTGTGGGGGGGTGGGTGATAAGCAGTGTGGCTCAAAGGGTCGGAGAGCCTATTTTATGCTGTATCTCAAAATAAAAATAAATCTAAAAATAAGTAATTGCAGTAGGCCATCTTTACTCTTGTACTCAAAGCCTCTCACAATGGTACTTTGCAACAGCTCAGTAGTTTTATGGACACTGTTTCTGCAAGTAACAGTGGAGCGCCTTGGTCCTGGTGCAGATCGATGGGAGTAAGCAGTTTAAATGGTTCGTCACAGACTAGATGGGCCAAATAGCCTGTTTCTGTGCTGTAATTTTCTTTGATTCTATCACTCAAGTAAGCTTTCATTTGCGGTTTATTTAATTAACTGAATCTAAATTCCTCAGCTGCGATAGTGTGATTTGAACTCATGTCTAAGACACATCACCATGCTACTGCACTCTGTTTTTCCGCTTTTTATTCTTTTTTTTGTCCAGTCTCTACTGTTGTAATAAGAGGCATCTTGAGGAAAATTATGGAATGACAGAATTAGACGTGAGGCTATTCAGTTCTTTATATCCATGCTGGAAAAACATGGGCACAGCCTCAGAACAGAGGGACATCCCTTTAGAACAGAGATGAGGAAGAATTTCTTTATCCAAAGAGTGGTGAATCTGTGGAATTTATTGCCACTGATGGCTATGGAGGCAAAATGATTGGTGTACTTAAAGCAGAGGTTGATAGGTTCCTGATTGGGCAGGAGATTGGCATTGGTCAACATAATAAATCAGCCACGATCAAATAGTGGAGAACTCTCAACGGGCTGAATGGCCCAATGTCTTATGATCTTATGGACAGTTTTGATGAATCCAGCTTCCCACGCTGTGACTCTTCAAGTGCTCATCCGGATATTTTTTTCATGGATATATACAAGAGATTCTGCAAATGCTGGAAATCCAGAACAACGCATGTAAAATGTTGGAGAAATTCAGCAGGTCAGGCAGCATCTGTGGAAATGAATGAACAGTCCATGTTTTGGGCCAAGGCCCTTCATCAGCACTGAATGTGTGTATTCTTTAAACGTAATCATGGCTTTTACCCTCCACTACTCTTTGAAATATTGAGTTCCAGAGCTGAACATGTAATGAGTGCACAAGATTTTCCTTAACTTGCTAGTTATTGCCTTCCCTGCCAAAGAAAATGGGTTTGTTTTCATCACTGTGTCTAAGCCTCTCAGTATTTTAAATCGACTATTTAAATTTCCTCTCATTCTACATTGTTCCAAGTAAAACAACTCTTGCTAGGTCAGCCTCTTCACCTAATTAGAATTCTCCAGCCCTGGAACTACCCTCATAAATCTCCATTGCACTCCATTCTATTAGTGCTGTCTCAGCCATTCCCTTTTGGGACCTTAACTTTAGGTGCGTCAGGAAGGAGACCTGCAGATGTGTGGCATTATCCTCCTCTAGCAGTAACGCAGAGATCGGACAAATGACCCCGAGGCATGACTTCTAATCGCAGAACAGCAGGCAAAGAATAAAGTAAAAATCAGCTAAAGAATGTAGAGCAGTACAGGCCATTCGGCCCACAATTTTGTGTTGATCCATGAACCCACTCAACAATTAATCTAATCCTTGCTTCCTACACAGCCTTTCATTTTTGTATCATCCATTTGTCTATCTAAGATCTCCTATATGTCTCTAATGTATTTGCCTTCACTACCACCCCTGGCAGCGTGTTCCACACACCTACACTTTCTGTGGTAATAAAAAATCTCCTTCCAACATCTGCTCTAAACTTTCCTCCAAACATCTAAGAAGTAATTTGTTTGGCATTAGTCGTTGCCACCCTGGGAAAAGGAGCTGGCTCCCCACTCTGTCTATGCTCCTTATCACCTTATACAACACTATCAAATCGCCTCTCATTTTCCTTCACACTAAAGAGAAAAGCCATAGCTCACTCATCCTTTTCTAATAGGACATGCTCTCTAATCAAGGTAGCATCTTTGTAGATCTCTTCTGCATCCTCTCTAATGCTTCCACATCCATCCTATACTAAAGTGACCAGATCTGAACACCGGAAAAAGAAGATGGAATAAAGTGCCAATGCCACTAATGTTGACCAATGTTGTAAAAATGCATTGGTCGTCAGCTGTTCTTTGAGGAAGGAAATTTGCCTCTCTTACCTTACATACGATTCAAAATACACGACTTTGCACTCAAACCTTAAAAGCTTCTAATATAAAGCAACAAACACAAACAATTCTTCATTTCAGGACAAAACCCTTCTTCTTGTCCCAAAACATCGACTGTTTATTCACTTCCATAAGAGATGGGAGTAGAATTAGGCCATTCAGCCTATTGTGCTTCGCCATTCCATCATGGCTGATCCTGGATCTCACTGAACCCCTTCTCACCATGTCCTTTGATGCCCTGACTGATAGGAAGCTATCAGTTTTTGCTTTAAATAAACTCACAGTCTTGGCCTCCACAGCTGCCTGTGGCAGAGCGTTCCATAGATTTACTGTGGATAAAAAAATTCCTCCTTACCTCTGTTCTGAAGTATTGTTCCTCAAATTTGAGGCTATGCCCTCAAGTTCTGGACACCCCCACCATAGGAAGCATCCTCTCCACATCCACCTTATCTAGTCCTTTCAACGTTCAGTATGTTTCAATGAGACCCCCCCCCCGCCGCATTCTTCTAAATTCCAGCAAGTACAGGCACAAAGCTGCCAAACGCTCCTCATGTATTAACCCCATCATTCGTGGAATCATCCTCGTGAACCAGCTCTGGACCCTCTCCAATGACAACACGTTCTTTCTGAGATGTGAAGCCCTAAACTGTTGACAATACTCTAAGTGACGCTTGACTAGTGTCTCATAAAGCCTCAGCATTATGTCCTTGTTTTTATATTCTATTCCCCGTGAAATGAATGCCAACATTGCAGTTGCCCTCTTTACCACAGACTCAACCTATAAATTAACCTTCTGGGAGTCTTGCACAAGGACTCCTAAGTCCCCTTGTATCTCTGATATTCGAATTTTCTCCCCATTTAGATAATAGTCTGCACTTTCATTCCTTTTACCAATGCATTATCATACATTTCTCAATACTGTATTCCATCTGCCACTTCTTTGCCCATTCTTCCAATTTGTCTAAGTCCTGCTGCAATCGCATTGCTTCCTCAGCACGACCTCCGTACATAGATGTTGCCTGACCTGCTGTTTCTCCAGCAGTTTGAATATGTTGCTTTGGATTTCCAGCATCTGCAGAATTTCTCATGTTTATGATAGGCCTTTAATATAGCCTAATACGCTGCTTAATTCAGGAGCAATTTGGATTAGGCAATATATTCTGAACCATGAAGGAATTTTATAAAATGTAACTTTGATGCCTCACTCAGGTGTTAAGCTCAGTGAAGCCTCACTTTTGTCAACCTCGTGGATGGGACTCAGCCTCCTGTCCCTCAGCAAAGGGAGGATAGTGAGGGACACTCTTTTCCCTTCAGGCTGGTGTCCAGTGGAATAATCGTTTCTCATCGTAGTCTTTCCCAACTTGGACTGTTTCTCATGAGGCATAGATACCACAGTCAGTCATCCAGGGGATAACAAGGCACACATTCAGAGTAAGAGAAAGAAGATAAAGATTGAAGATGACCTTTATTTGTCACATATACATCAAAACATTGAAACATACAGTGAAATGGGTCATTTGTGTCAAATTAAATCAGAAGGGACTTTGCCAGTGTCACCACACTTCCAGCAGCAACATAACATGCACACGACTCACTTTGCATCTTTGGGATGTGGAAACCCACCTGGTCACGGGGAGAACATACAAACTCCTCACAGACAGTTTCTGGAATTAATGAACCCTGATCTTACACTGGTGCTGTAAAGTGCTACGTTACCATGCCGCTACATGGTTGACCCGCTGAAATTATCCAAACTTTCCCAGGAACATAATTTCTATCAAACCATGTTTTAAAGCAGAGTTAATACACATTGACAAGCTTCCAAACAATGTGTGATTGGATTGCTGGTTACCAGTTAAGGTCAAGTTCAAAGCAGGAGTCTTTGAATTTGAGACTGGTTTTACAAAGTCCAAAGGTAAAATCACTTTCATAAAGATACTTTATCTAAAGGTACTTCACTTAAAAAAAGATACACAGACACATGATGAGGTCTTTGGCTTCTTGAATCGACACGTAAAATCCCAATTCTACCTTGGAATATATTTCCCTCAATTTACACTAACACTGGCTGGTATGGTTTTTTTTTTAAACTCATGTAAGTTTTGTATAATTTATGTTAATTTGTTCATGTAATTAATTTATATTTGCCTTGTTTGTAATGTACTGTGGTACTTATACCCTGGGTGTGTATGCCCACAATAATAAACTTGATGCAAGGGTAGGTGAGAATTGGCTTTAAAAAACGTCTTATAGCAACAGAATTAGACTGAGAGGTTGAGATATTCTTTATTCATTTTTCATGATGCAGGCATGACTGAGTAATTCAGCGGAACAATTTCAGAGCTTAAAATTTAAGGAGACTAGAGTGATTTTTCCCCACTCCAAATCATTTTGTGAATGAGCCATCGTTGGCATTTATCATCCTGACAAATTACCCTTACAAAAGTGACGGTGAGTTCCAATGGAATCACAGAATTTCCAGACACATGTGCTTAAGGGATTTCAAGATCCATCAGATAAATTCTGATGGATTTCAAGAACCATCAGCTCTCTTTGAAGTCATTAACTGTGACCAAATGCACACTTTTTATCCTCAACTAATGTCCTCGAAAGCAGCATGGAATCTACCTTCCTCATGCAGGGCTTTGACCTGAAATGCCACCAAAGATGCAGCCTGACCAGTTGAGTTCTTCCAGTGGTTTCTTTTCAACTCACATTCCACAGAATCTACCTTAAGGCAGGATCTACATTAAAACATTGCATGCTGCATTAGCAGCGTTTCCATGAGACACCGAACCATTGCTCTGTTTTCTATTCAGGACAATGTCAAAGATTCAGGGCAATATTCAAAGAGTAAGAAATTATACAGCCCTCAAGTTAGGAGAAGTATATTTACAGGTTGATATTTGTTTTGCTTGGGAATTTGCTCAACTAGCTTCACAGGTACGAGCTTCCCCACTACTGAGAACCTTCAAAAGGAGGTCCCTCAAGCAGGTGGCATCCATCATCACTATGGACTCTCGCCATTAGAGGCATGCCCTCTTCTCATTATTACCACCAGGGAGGAGGTATGGGAGCCTGAGGACCTGCACTGAACATTTTAGGAACAGCACTTTCCCC
This sequence comes from Mobula hypostoma, assembly GCF_963921235.1. Lineage (NCBI taxonomy): Eukaryota > Metazoa > Chordata > Chondrichthyes > Myliobatiformes > Myliobatidae > Mobula > Mobula hypostoma. The sequence goes on from NC_086107.1 coordinate 12,725,818, forward strand.
TCTGCCGTCAGATTTCTGAACAGTCTGTAAATCCAACCTCACTATTCAGACAAAGGGTCCAAAGCACTGTTGAGGATCCCTATCATCCATCCCACAATCTCTTTGATCCACCACCATCCAGAAGGAAGTAAGGAAGCTTCAGGACTAGGACTGCTAGAATAAGTAAACAGCTTCTTCCCTCAGGCTGTGAGACTAATGAATATCCTGTCACCACCAAGGTCTCATCACTAGGACAGCGAACTGTTTACTGTTTACTACACACTACATGAATTTTGCATTATTTTTTATTTTCTTATTTATGGTAATATTTCAGTTTATGTGCTGTGTGTGATATATATTTTATGCGTGCACCATTGTCCAGAGGAATGTTCTTTCATTTGGTTGAAACAGACAGTCAGATGACAATAAACTTGAATTGAACTTATACGATTCATCTTTTGCACTATGAATTTAATTATTTTTATAGTATTTTTAATGCCTTGTACTTTACTGCTGTCCCAAAACAACAAATTTCACAACATATGTCAGAGATAATAAACCTGATTCTGATTCTGTTTCTGCTGTTTTCAGTCTATTTTCTCGTGTATATTTCTCTTAAATTTCAACATGTAATCAAGTTGTGGTAATTAGCTGCATCTGCATCTGCCAGCTTTCAGAGATCATGAATATGAGGGAAGTGCAGCTGGTTTCCTTTCTTCATATTCCTATTCCAGAGCCTCACTCCTCAATCTCAAAATGCAAAAAAAATGTCAGAATCTTTCCCCCAGTGTAGAAATATCAGATATTATAGGACACACATTTAAGATGAGTGGGGGAAAAGTTTAAAGGAGTTGTGCAGATTAAGAGCATGGTGAGTGCCTGGAATGGACTGCCGGGGTGGTGGTGGACGCAGATGCAATACTGATGTTTGAGAGGCTTTTCGATAGACCTGCATTGAGTAGAAGGACATGGATCATCTGCAGGCAGAAGAGATTTAGTTTAACATGGTATTGAGTTCAGCACAAACATCACTGGCTGGTCTGCAAAACAGGTGTGCATGCACCTAAGTGTAGCAGCTTGTTGAATGAGTTGACCACACTTGCCCCGTTCACATCGTCAGTCTAAACTCGTACTTTGTGACTTCCAGCCGAATCTTTATGGCTGACAAGAGCTCTTTTCCCATTGCAGACACTGGTTCTTTAAACCTTTAATGTATTTTTGCTTGCCTGCTTTACCCATAAGTTATCACTGCAGTGTGTGTGTGTATGTCTGTGGAGAAATAAAGTCAAATTGTTGACTGCATGTTACTGGATTTTTCACTCTGAGCTGCAGATGTTATTGTGGCAACATGCACAAATCTCTGTCACCCTGCTTTTCAATGTGCCTGGGCTTGTCCATTCAATGCACTCCTTCCCTCTTTCTGTTCTCCTGAAACATGAGATTGTACATGGAACAGCAGACTGTAGACACAAGAAGAGATTGGATACATTGTGTTTATTCTCATTGGAGTGTTGGGGACAGAGGAGTGATAGAACATGGATCTTTACCACATAGTACAGGCACTTCGGCCCACGATGTTGTGCCGACCTGTGTTGTGCAATTCTATGATTCAGTGTAAGCTCTTCTGGTCGTGTCCAAAATCAGATCCAACTATCCAATCTTCACCAGGTTTCACAGACCCATAGCTGCTCCAATATCCAATTTTCGTTAATTCATTATGTGCCATGTTTTATGATGCAGGCGATCGTCTTTCCATGACTAGGATTGTTCTTGGCAAATTTTTCTACAGAAGTGGTTTGCCATTGCCTTCTTTTGAGCAGTGTCTTTACAAAGGGGGTGACCCCAGCCGTTATCAATACCCATCAGAGATTATCTGCCTGGCGACAGTGGCCACATAACCAGGACTTGTGATATGTACCAGCTGCTCATACAACCATCCACCACCTGCTCCCATGGCTTCACGTGGCCCTGATCAGAGGGGCTAAGCAGATGCTGCACTTTGCCCAAGGGTGACCTGCAGACTAGCAGAAGGAAGGAGTGCCTTATAACTCTTTTAGTAGAGACGAAGCACCGCCAGCCACCCAATAACCAATGTGTTGGTTATAAAATCCGCAGTATAATCTCCTCCGGCCCTGTAATCCTGTGGGGGATTTGCCACCACCACTCCAGCCATGGCATGTGACCCATGTCCATTTATAGCTGCTCCAGATGAAACGCAGGCAGCTGCTCTAAACTTCACTGTTGATCATGTCCACCTCTCTCTCTCTGACCTTCAGTAAAACTACTTCATTTATCCATGTTTACAGCCACCTTTTAATCTCAGCACCATTTTGTTTCAATCGATAATTCGTTAATTTCTCCAAATTCCCATGTGATACAAGGAGACCGAAATTATATTTGTCTTCAGCTTCAAGTGGTCCATCATAACCACAAAGGGAGTTCTAAGGAAGCAAAACTTTTGCTGTCCAGTGTAATGCTCTGTAAAATGTCCTGAGGTACTTTCACTCCATAACTGAAGGTTCTTCTTGACCTCCACCTTGAGAAACCCAGAAAGCTACTTGCCTATCTAGGTGACAAGTCATAGAGACATGGAGTTATACAGCACTGAACAAGGCCCTTCAGTCCAAATTGTTCATGTCGAGACAGGAGACATGGACATGTTTCAAAAGTGGGAAAGTCTAGGACCAGATGGCCCTGCCTCAGAAGAGAATGATGTCCCTTTAGCATCAATTTGAGGGGAGATTTATTTTTAGCCAGGTGGTGGTAAATCTGTGTAGTTCATTGCCACAGATAGCTGTGGAAACCAAATCATTTGGTACATTTAATGTAGAGATTGATTGATTCTTGATTAGAAAGGGTGTCAAAGGCAACAGAATGGGGTTAAGAGGGATAATAAATCAGCCTTGGCGAAATGGTGGAGATGACTGAATGGGCCAAGTGGCCTAATTCTGTTCCAATGTTTTATGCTAACCAAGATATTCACCTGCAAACAAGAGAAAGTCTGCAGATGCTGGAAATCAAAGGAACACAAAATCCTGATGAAGGGTGTGATGCTGCCTGACCTGCTGGGTTTCTCCAGCATCTTCTGTGTGTTGCAAGGTGTTTACCTGAGCTAGTTTCATGTGGCTGCATATCAAGCTGAAGTTTAATTGTCATTCAAGCATACATGCCCACGCATACAGCCAAGCAAAACAGCATTATTCCTGGGCCAAAGTGTAAAACACAGTACCAACAGCCATTCACAGCACAAGGCACACATAACACATATAAGACAACAGTAAAATATAGTCACACAAAAAAATATAGTCCAGGTCCCTGAGCCCATGAATGTTGCAGCAGCCTACAGTCGAACACAATACAACTTGTCTTCTGCTGAGTGAACACAAGACGACAGAACTGACTCCAGTTTGTATGCCGTGCCACACCACCACCTGCACCGACACTGACACCTCGCTCATGGGTGGCTGCAAGCAGAAGACATTATGGCTTGAGGCTACACAGCTCACCTGCCATCTGCCTCCCACTGTTAACAAAAAAACAATAAATCCAATTGCAGCACTCCACATTAACAATGTCCAACAGGACATTAGCAATGTCTTGTGTGATCACAAGAAAAGAGACTGAGATGATTACTTACTGTCAGACTGCACAGCAACTTTGCATACCCACTCTGACAGCTCTCTGATGTAGACAGCAACACAATCCACACTAAGTCCAGATCCCTGAGTTTCTCTGCCAGCAACAAACTCACTGATGGGATAGATCTGCAGTACTTTAAGTTCGTAATGTCCAGCAGGGTCTGGTGATCATAAAAAACACATTTTAAAAAAGACAATAACACCTTTGGTTGGCCTCATAGAAGATGATACAAATGAGCTTTTCACCATCTTACTGGAAACAAATGACAGAATTTGGTCCATATCCCTCGCAATCTTTCCTATCCATATGCCTGTATAAATGCATTTGAAGTGCTGCAGTTGTACCCACCACTACCACTTCCTCGGGTATCTCCTACACAATGGTGTGCAGTGTTTTTCTAGGTGTGATTAGTGAAAACTGTGTACTGCATTAATGGTGAGAGAACAAAAAGGCACTGAAATTCTTCAATGATGGAAATCCATTATACTCCCCAGTCTGTGTACATGTGACTCCAGATACACCAATGTCAATGTCAAAGTAAATTTATTATCAAAGTACATACTACATACAGTATGTCACCATATACCACCTTGAGGGCCATTTTCTTGCAGGTATTTAAAACATAGAAACATAGAAACTCTACAGCACAATTCAGGCCTTTCAGCCCACAAAGCCATCCTTACCTTGGAACTACCTAGGCTTATCCATAGCCCTCTATTTTTCTAAGCTCCACGTATCCATCCAGGAGTCTCTTAGAAGACCCTCTCATTTCCACCTCCACCACTGCAGCTGGCAGCCCATTCCATGCACTCACCACTCTCTGTGTAAAAAACTTACCCCTGACATCTCCTCTGTACCTACCTCCAAGCACCTTAAAACTATGCCCTCTCGTGCTAGCCATTTCAGCCCTGGGAAAAAGCCTCTGACTATCCGCACGATCAATGCCTCTCGTTATCTTGTACACCTCTATCAGGTCACCTCTCATCTGCATGGGCAACTGCCAGTCTTCCATACAACCTTGCCCAGGCCTGCGCCCTGGAGAGTGAAGACTTTCCAGGCGCAGATCCATGGTTTCGCAAGACTAACGGATGCCTTAAATATATATATGTAATAGATTGGTTTTTATATATATATATATATATGTGTGTGTGTATATATATATATAGCATTAAGGACATGAGTTATAGAGTCATTGAAAGTGAGTCTGTAAATTGTGGATTCAGTTTAGAATTGTGCTGAATAAAGTTATCCATGCCAATGTAGGAGCATGATGGCTGTAGACTAACAACTGTCGCTGAACCTAAGGCTTCTTTATCTCCTTCCCAGTGGCAGCAGCAAGAAGAGAGCATGACCTGGAGTTTGGGAGACCTTTTTGATGACTTTGTGGTAGCGCTCCTTGTAAATGCACTCAGTAATGGGGCGGGCTTTGACTCTGATAATTCTTAATTGCCTCCTCACTTTCATTGGCAACTATAGTATTGTCTGTAACCTTCACATCTCATGGATGAACAAATAAAAAGGACTATCCAAAATGATTATGGTTAGGTATTCAGTCATCTTGATGGTGCTGTTGAGGGATTGCATAGGCTCCCTATGAGAAGAAGCAGATGTACTAAGGTGCTAAAGTGTTGTACATTCATCCCTTCCTGCAGAAGCCATGTATTAGATAATGGATTAGGCCACATGTCTATTACCGTGGCAGAATACCACCATGATCTAATTTGTATCCCTCAATCACCTCTTTAAAAGGGCTTGTTAGGGAAGATTTTATCAAAAACTTGAGGACATTTATCTAAATTTGACGCCAGTCTGTGTGTGTGAGTGAGTGGGTGGGTGGATGGGGATTAGTTTTGTGTTGTTGTTTTGTTTTGTTGCTGTTGTTGTTATTTTTCCTTGTATTGTTCTGCTGAACATTGTAGGCATGCGATGTTAGCATTGGAATGTGTGACAACAATTGCAGACTGCCCCCAGCACACTTTTGAGTGTATTGGTTGTTACCACAAATGGGACCTTTCACTCCATGTTCAATGTACACGTGATAAATAAATATGAAGCTGGATCTATTACATTCACAAGAGCATTTTAGTAACAGTTCATTGTCTACTCAGTGTCTAGAAATTGAAACTCAGCACCAAAGATAGTATATTTGTTCAAGACCAAATGATTGGCACCTGAGAGGAAAATGTATAATGGGATAAGGTGGTGTCTAGAGGCTGGTGTTAATCTTGAATGGCCCATGGACCTATGTGCAGAATGTTCTCTTTCTATGCTGTACGTACTTCATAATCTTTGTGGTTTCTGCTGAGACTTTCCATTGCTGTTGGTGTTGCTTCAAGGTACAAAAACTACAGGGGCTACCAGCATAAAGCAAAGGATAAAGATTTTGAAGCAAGTCATTATGAAACATAACAGAAACAAAGTGTTGTGGAAGTTGGGAATTTCAAATAAATCAGGAAATCCTGGAAATACTCAACAGGTCAGATGGCATCTGTAGAGAGAGAAACAGAACAAATGCTACAGGCGATGTTTTCATGGAAGCTCTTCAATCTTACACAGACATTTCCATCAAAAAATCAGTTACCCCCTCTATAGGCCTACTGAATATTTCCAACGTTTTCTGCTTGTGTTTCTTTTGGGAAATAATTTCATCCTCTCCCGGTTTGCATATTTGGATTCAAGGCTGACCCTGGGGACTGTAGTCTGATGCACCACCACCCACCTCCAGTGCATTCTGAATATTCGAGCTGAATGCCTGCATGCACCTGTAGCCATCGGTGCCAATTGTCTCCCTCTCCCTTGCCCCCAGTGGCAGAGCTTCACTGAAGGACACATTGAAAGTGCTATACCTTGTTGATGAGTTGTGTGAGAAACTGGCCCAGTAACAAGGGAAGACCGCCAAGTAGGACAGGCCGGAGGCTTCTGTGCACAAAGTGACTGGGACGGTGTTCTGGACCCGTAAGGCTCCCCAACATATTGACTCAGCAGTGAACAACTGAATCATGTCTGTGTCAATCAGTTCTGTTTCAGTCAATGCTAACTTCTGGCAAGGCAGTGCTCTTCAATAAATCCGAGACAGTCCTAAGGTTAGCATGGAACCCAGAACATACACCAGTACAGCACAAGAACAGGCCTATTTGCACTTGATGTCCGAAATGTCTGTGATGCCAAATTAATTCCTTATGGTCCGTATCCCTCCATTCGTTGCTTGTTCATGTGTCCCGTTGAATGCCTTTTAAACATTACTACCATTCTGAAAAATATGCAGCCTTGCTTTGTTGGCACTGGTAGGTGTGGTGACACTTGCAGGCTACCCCCAGCACATACTTAGGTATGTTGGTTGTTAATGCAAATGATACATTTCACTGTATGTTTTGATGTACACTTGACAAATTAAAAGACAAGGATAGACTTAGAGGCATCCGTTAGTCTTGTGAGACCATGGATCTGTGCCTGGAAAGTCTTCACTCTCCAGGGCGCAAGCCTGGGCAAGGTTGTACGGAAGACCAGCAGTTGCCCATGCTGCAAGTCTCCCCTCTCCACGACACCAATGTTGTCCCAGGGAAGGGCATTAGGACCCATACAGCTTGGCACCAGTGTTGTCGCAGAGCTCTGTGTGATTAAGTGCCTTGCTCAAGGACACGACACATTGCCTCAGCTGGGGCTCGAACTCACGACCTTCAGATCGCTAGTCGAACGCCTTAACCATTTGGCCACATGCCCACACAAAAACAAGGATAACAGGGTTAGGAAAGGTTGGTTTTCGAAAGATATTAAGGGATTGGTTAAGAGAAAAAAAGAAGTGCATAGCAGGTATAGGCAGGTAGGAACAAATGAGGAACTTCAGGAATAGAAGAAGTGTAAGAGAACACTTAATGAAAGAAGTCAGGAGGGCTATAAGAAGGTATGAGGTTGCTCCTGCAGACAAGGTGAAGGGGAATCCTAAGGGCTTTTATAGATTTGTTAACAGCAAAAAGGGTGCAAGGGACAAATTTAGTTCTACCGGCTAGAGACCTAACCAGACTAGCAACACAAGTTCCTTGGCTGGAGCAGTGCAGTGTTACTTATTTCTGAGTCTAAAAAACCTTTCTACCAGCTTCAGGATGCAGGTTATTCAAAACGGAGGTTGGAAGGTACTTGATTAGCAAAGGTGTCAGATGTCCTGGAGAGAAGACAGGAAAATGGGGTTGAGAGGGATAATAGATCAGCCGTGACCGAATGGTGGAGCAGACTCAGTGGGTCAAATGGCCTAATTCTGTTCCATTGTCTTATGGTTAGAAATGTGATGGAGCACTCTGTAATCCTTACTGTTTGCCCTGATGAATTCAGCTGCATTAACAATCTTCCGGGAGAAAGCAGCCCACTTAATTGGCAGCCCATCTTCCAATCCACCACCCTGTACGTTGGTTTCCCTCCACCACCAATGCACTATGCCAGCTATGTGTACCATCTCCAAGGTGCACTGCAGCAACAGCCAAGGCTTTCTAACAGCATCTCCCAAATTTACTGCCTGTAATAGCAACGCTCTTAGTAAGTCTCCCTCCACGTGACAGTCCACCCTGAGCTGGAAATCCTTCACTGTTGTTAGATCTAAACACTTCCAACAACACTGTGAGAGTACTGTTCATCAGGAAGACTGAATTGGTCAATAAAACATAACCTGAAGGATAATTAAGGAAGTGCAATATATGTCGGCCTTGCCAGAGCAACACAAGCAAAATGCTGGAGGAGCTCATCAAGTCAGGCAGCAGCTATGGAAAAGAGTAAACAGTCGACGTTTTGGGCTGAGACCCTTCTTCAGGATTGAGAAGGAAAGGAGAAGATGCCAGAATAAGAAGGTGGGAGGAGGGGAAGGCGGCTAGCTGGAAGGTGATAGGTGAAACCAAGTGGGTGGGAAAGGTCAAGGGCCAAAGAAGAAAGAATCTGATAGGAGCAGAAAGTGGACAATAGGAGAAAAGGAAGGAGAAGGGGAACCGGGGGAAATAAGTGGTAGGTGAGAAGAAGTGAAATGTCAGATTGGGGAGTAGAGGAAGGTTGGGTGGGGAGCTCAGTTCATCAGAAGGAGAAATCAATATTCATGCCGTCAGGTTGGAGGCTACCCAGATGGAATACAAGTTATTGCTCCTCCACCCAGAGGAGGCCATGGATCGATGCATCGGAACAGGAATGGAAGTAGGAATTAAAATGTGATGGATGGTGCGGAGGTGCTTGCCAGAGATTTCAGCGTCCTGGGAATGAATGGAAATGAATGCTCTAGATCCAGAACTCCACAGCTGGAATTCCTCCCCACCATGTGGAAATCTCATCACAGTGAAGATTGAGGCTCAAGGGTCCACACCACACCAGCTACATACAAAACTAACCTGCATGAATTTCTCAGGAACTTCACTTGGAACATTCTCGGTGTGCAGCAAAAATTCAGCTGAGCGTGAGTCCCTGGTCAAAGACTTTTTCTAGACTAACTCTGCAGGAGTATTCTTATCTTCAACAGTGAGCAGCCGAACTTGAGCCAGTATTCTTGCAGTCTCCCGCGAGCGCTGCTGGTGGGGTAGCGCTGACTCATCTTCACAACTGCTTGAATTTAACTGGCATTTTCAAGATGATTTCTGCAGAACCTGAGAGTGCAGGAAATGGAGTGCATGAAACCCCAATTAATCACTATGACAATAAAGGAAAAAAATCATCTTCTTCAGTGAGCCAAAGAAGTTTGATCAATCAGGAGATTTGGAAAGACCTTTTCTATTGACGCCTCTGAGATGCAAGAGAATTTGCAGATGCTGGAAATCTTCATCAACACATACAAAGTACTGGAGGAACAACCCTGCCAAATAGGTTGCTACCTCCTTCCCTTTATTCCATGGTCCACTGTCCACTCCAATCAGATTCCTTCTTCAAACCCTTCCACCTATCATCTCCCAGCTTCTCACATCATCCTTCCTCCACCCACCTATCTATCCCCTCACTTGACTTCTCTCCCCCACGCCGCCATCTTATTCTGGCTTCTTCTCCCTTCATTTTCAGTCCCGATGAAGGATCTCGACCAAAAAACATCAGCAGTTTATTCACTTCCATTGATATTGCCTGACCTGTTGAGTTCCTCCAGCGTTTTGTGTCTGTCCTTTCATTGACACTTGACTGATGAAAATTAGCAAGGTCTCCAGAACATTACACTCTAGGTCTGTGTTTGTGCAAATGTTCCTCTCACCCATACATGTGAGTTCTACCCCAGGACAAAGTATGTGATAATTCTGCATTGGGCATGTATAGGCTATTTCTGCCCCATGTGTGTTATTAACCTATCTTGGGCCAGTGCGAGTGAAACCTACCCATATCCTACCCTAGGAGTATGATCATCCTACCTCAGGTTTACGCACATAACTGTGTCAAAAAACAAACATGAAATTGTTCTTTTCTTACACAGATGCCCATGGGTCTGTAGATGGAAACCTTTCCTGGGGTTTTTGTGTTTAAATACACTGTTTTTGTGATGTTCTACCCCTTTCCCGAACAGAACATTAATTGGCTACTAAAACAACAGGAATTCTGCAGATGCTGGAAATTCAAGCAACATACATCAAAGTTGCTGGTGAACGCAGCAGGCCAGGCAGCATCTATAGGAAGAGGCGCAGTCGACGTTTCAGGCCGAGACCCTTCGCTCAACATTAACTTCAGCGACTTTATGTGATTTACTTATTCCATTCAGATAGAACAGGACAGTTCTTCTGTGAGGAGACCTGAGAGTCTCTGAGGTAGGGTGATCACAACCATAAAATAAGGTGCACATGAACAGAGTCCTGGAAACATCAACAATGTGGTGTCCTAGTAAGGCTGGCCAACATAAAATCCTCGCCCAGCCTTGTCTTTATGTGACTCCTGAGTGCCCCTTGTAGTGCCTAGCTCAAGGGTAGAACAAATGCTGGACAGGTCTACCAGGCCACAACACTCCAAGAATGCAGAAAAATAAAATAACTGGTAAAGCATTATCAAAGACTCCAAAAGCCTTAAAACATGTGCCACTAGACTCTTGGACAGCTCCCATCCCACTGTTAACTCTTGAACAGACCTCTTGTATGATATGATGTACTCCTGGCTTCACAATCGACCTTGTTATGATCTTGCACTTTATCGTTTACCTTCTCTGTAATTTTCAGTAGCTTTTACACTTTGTTCTGTATTATTATTGTTTTACACACTGCAATGATTTGATCTGTACAAATTGTAGACTAGACAAGATTTTCACTGTATCTTGGTACATGTGACTAATATTTAGTACGTGTGAACCAATACCTCTGTGCCATGACCCATACTTTTTACAAACATGCAAAATGGCAGTTCAGTTCCTTGAACCTACTCCATCATCTTATTGTGCTTGGGCACTGTTACGTAGTCTTATAACAGCGGGATGAAAGCTAATCTTGAGCCTGGTACTATATGCTTATTTGTATGTAATTTGTCACTGATTCTACTGTATTTCTTCGTATCTACCGCGAATGCCCCCAAGAAAATGAATTTAATGGTTGTATATGATGACATATACATAGCTTGACAATAAATTTACTTTGTAAAATGAATGTGCACAGGGAAACTTTAATGGAGCAAAATTCCCCAATTCACACTTCATAGTCCAAGGGTTAAAGTTCCTTAACTGGTGGTTTCTTCCCTTTATTGATGTCAGTGCCTGAAGTGACTCTCCTCCCAGCAGCTCTGACTTCGCCTGGTTTGTACTTGCTAAGTTCACCTGAAACTGACGACTATGTAATAGGATATCAGGACAGTGTGGCTAAAAAGCACTTTGTGTAAAAATTTTGTCTCTAGAATTATAAGCTGAGGATTGTGAAATCAGACACAGGGAAGGAAGCCTTTTAATCCAGTGTGCTTGTGCCATTTCTTTGCAGGGATGATCCAATTAGTTTCAGATCCTGTCCTAGTACAAGGTAATTTCATCCACTGAACTGCTGTCCTCTCTGGGTGTTTTTCTTTATTGATTGTCCATCCAATTCCCTTGCAAAAGTGTTGTTGGATCTATTGCCACTGTCCTTTCAGCCAAAGTCAAAGTCAGTCAGTGGCCATTTTATTAAGGTACACAATAGTCTAAGTAAATTTATTATCGAAGTATAGATATGTCACCATATACTACCAGAGATTTATTTTTTTGAAGGCATTTACAGAAAAATGAAGAAGTACAAAAGAATTTATGAAAACTATACATAAACAGACCAGCAAAAAACTAATGAGCAAAAGAAGCCAAATAAATAAATAAGATTGAGAACAAGGGTTGTATATACCTACGCAAACACGAGGAAACCTGCAGATGCTGGAAATTCAAGCAACACACACAAAATGCTGGTGGAACGCAACAGGCCAGGCAACATCTATAAGAAGAAGTACAGTGAACGTTTCGGGCCAAGACCCTTCATCAGGACTAACTGAAAGAAGAGATAGTAAGAGATTTACAAGACTTAATAACGTAGTCACTGAGTGCATGATCATAGTCTTCAGCTGCTGTAGCCTATCCACTTCAAGGTTTAACACTGTGCACTCGGAGATGCTCTACTGCACACTATTGTTGTAATGTGTGGTTATTTGAGTAACTGTCGCCTTCTTGTGAGCTCAAACCAATCCAGCCATTCTCATCTGACATCTCTTATTAACAAAGCATTTTCACTTACAGAACTCCCGATCACTGGATGTTTTGTTTTTGGTTTTTGTACCATTTTCTATATATAGAGACTGTTGTGTGTGAAAACCCCATGGGATCAACAGTTTCTGAGATACTCAAACCACACCATCTGGCACCAACAATCATTCCATGGTCAAAGTCATTTAGATCATATTTCTTCCCCATTCTGATGTTTGGTCTGAAAAACAACTAAACCTCTTAACCATGTTTGCATGCTTTTATGCATTGAGTTGCTGCCACATGATTAACTGATTAGATATTTGCATTAATGAGCAGGTGTACAGGTGACCCTAATAAAGTGGCACTGAGTATATGTCAGCATATACCATCTTGAGATGCATATTCATTGCAGCATTTACAGGAATAATATATGAAAGTTACACATAAATAAAGACTGACAACCAAAGTGCAGAAGAAAGCAATTTGTGCATAAATAAATAAATAATACTGAGAATATGAGTTGTAAATGAGTTATAGTTGAGGAACGGTTACAGGATTGCTTTGAGACAGTGGATTGAGTCATGTTCTAGAACTGATCTGAGGACTTGAATGACGATAACAGGGTCGTTACACACTTTATTAAAACAGCTGTGGATGCGTGTGTCCCTACAAAATCATTCTGGGGTTTCCCCAGTCAGAAGCCCTAGATGAATAATGAAATCCAGAAGCTGCTGAGAGCCAGATCAGAGGCATTCAAGTCTGGAGATCAAGAATGCTACAAGAGTTGCAGGTATGATCTCCAGAAACCAATTTCTCAGGGGAAGTGGAGATTCTGGACTAAACTGGAATCAATGAGGAAAGCCTGACAGATTGTGCAGGGTTTGAATACCATAACCTCCTACAAAGTTACATCTTGCAACATAGGGGACAGCAGAGCTTCACTCCCAGAGGACCTCAATGACTTCTATGTTCACTTTGACCACCAGAACAGGGAGGAACCGTCATGCACCTCTGTGTCTCCTGATGATCCTTTGGTCTCATTATCTGAAGATGACGTGTGGGCTGCCTTCAAGAGAGTGAATCCAAGGAAACTATCTGGTCTGGAGGAAGTACCTGGCTGACTACTGAAGACTTCTGCCGACCAACTGATTGGTGTATTCATGGATATCTTCATCCACTCATTCTGGCAGTGTGTGGTACCCAATTGCTTCAAGAGATCTGTGGAGGAAAGTTCATTGACTGGTTGCATTACGGCCTGGTATGGGAACACCAATTCCTTTGAGTGGAAAATCCGACAGAAGGTAGTGGATTTGGCCCAGTACATCACAGGTAAAGCCCTCCCACCCTTTGAGCATATCTACATGAGACATTGCTGTAGAAAAACAGCATTCATCTTCGAAGATCCTCACCACCCAGGCAATGCTCTTTTCTCACAGCTGCCATCGGGTAGAAGGTACAAGTGCCTCGGGACTCACACCACCAGGTTCAAGAACAGTTATTACCCCTCAACTATCAGGCTCATGAACCAATAGGGCTACTACACTCATTTAAGGACTCTGTATATTGTTATTTCATGTTCATTATTTATTGCTTTTTATTTACAAATGCATCTGCACAGTTTGTTTAAAGCTTGTAGTTCCTGATGTTTACAGTTTACAGTTACTATTCTATAGATTTGCTACTGCAATTGATTTACCTACTTATTTATTTTTTTTTCTTCTATATTATGTATTGTATTGAACTGCTGCTGCTAAGTTAACAAATTTCACTACGCATACCGGCGATAATAAATCTGATTCTGATTCTGATTTAAGTATGCCTGCAGAGAATGAATCTCAGGGTTGAATGTGGTGACATGGATGTATTCCAACAATAAATTTTACTTTGAACTTTGAGTTTCAATTTATTTAAAGCAAGGCCTGTTAAGTCTAAAACAATTTGGAAAGAGGCAAGTTCTTGCGATAAGAAGGTGGGGGGAGGGTTCAAGAATGTGGGATGCAGGACTGGATGAGCATTCACCAAAATGCGAAGTTCTTATGTGTTGATTAACTCTTAGATGATGGACTTACCATCAAATGAACCTGGAGATGTTAATCAGCCCAACAGGTCCACACTGCTTTATTACACCCATGTGACAACCTTGACAAATTTAACCTGGTAACATATATGTCTTTGGAAGGTGGAAGGAAATCACCACACCTAGAGATAACCCATACCATCAAAGGGAGAATGTACAAACCCCTTACAGGCAGTGGTGGAATTGAAGCTGTGTCACTGGCTCTGTAATAGTATCATGCTAATCATTATACTGCCATGCTGTCCCTGAATACTTGACAGTATTTACTATTATCTTTGTACAGCTGTATATTTGTGCCAGATCATTAGCATGATAGTACCCAACAAGTCAGGCAGCATCTGTGGAGAGAGACACAGATGGTTAATGTTTCAGGTTGATTGGGACCTGTAGTCACTGATCTAGAGAGATTACATGTAACATCTTCACATTGTACTTTGCTTCTCAAATCTATTCCATCAACTTCAAATTTGGAATTGATCACAGAGAAATAAGTGAAAGAATAGAATTAATGGGATTATTCAGGGGCTGACATAGATTTAATGGGCTGAATGACAGCCTTCATTTTAGTGGAACTCAACATTTTAGGAACAGGGTCTTTCCCTCCACCATCAGATTCCTGAATGGTCCAAAGTTCAAAGCTCAAAGAAAATATGTTATCAAGGTACATACATGTCACTATATACAATGCTGAGGTTCATTTTCTTGTGGACATTCAGAGTTAATACAAAAAACTCGATAGAATCAATGGAAGACCACACCCAACAGAGTGGACAAAATAGTGAAGTATCATCCATGAATGATACCTCACTATTTTGCTATAATTTTGCACAATTTATTTATTTATATATTCTTATTGTTTCTTATAGCATTTTTATGTATTGCAATGTACTGTTGCCAGAAAAAGAAATCAAATTTCACAACATATGACAGTGATATTAAGCCTGATTCAGATTCTGACGCTTGGTACACAAGAGTGGGAATAAACTAAGTGCTTCAAAAAATAAAATGCCAATGGATTTTCTTCTTCCTCCATACAGATAGTCCAGTTGATGTACAATTGATTGAGATACATATCTGTCTTGGAGAGCTTCATGTAGTGAGTTCCCTCTGTGGTATAATAAAGGACTGTTCTGATCAGTGCAATCAAAGGGTCCATCACTAACCATTTTTTAAATGACTAATCTCAGCAAGAAAGGTCATGTGATCATATTGTACATTGCTTATCTGTTTTGAGAAGACGCCAGCTGCTTTACAGCCAATGCAATCCTTTGAAGAGTAGTCACTGTTGTAAAAGTACTCAGGGTAGTATAGTTCAATGGTTCCATTTAATATCAGGGAATGTTTACAATATACGACCTGAAAT
Source organism: Mobula hypostoma (assembly GCF_963921235.1). NCBI lineage: Eukaryota > Metazoa > Chordata > Chondrichthyes > Myliobatiformes > Myliobatidae > Mobula > Mobula hypostoma. Next base: position 12,741,493 of record NC_086107.1, read on the forward strand.
TCTTACTCTCCACAGACATCCTGAAAATAGAAGGAAACCCCCAAAGAATGAATGACAGAAAAAAACATAAGAAGCCCAAAGCCCCTTGTCCCCCCACCTTGCACAAGCAGCAGCAAAAGCATCAGTCCTCCCTCCACTTATCCTAGCATAAAGCATCCACAGTCCTGTCACCCACCATGCAAGCAACAGCAAGGTTACTAAGGAGATGCCACAGTTATAATACGTCAAAAACTAATTGTTCAGTCCAACATTTCTACATTCCACAGGCGCTCTCTCTCTCTCTCTCTCTCTCTCGCACTAACAAGGGAGAGACAGATATTGCTCCTTCCACAGCGAGGGGAAACAAACAGAGAGAGAGAGAGAGAGAGAGAGAGAGAGAGAGAGAGAGAGAGAGACAGAGTGGGGGAGGGGGCAGAATCTTAAGTGCAGAGCCCTTTGACTGCCACTCTCACTGTCTTCAATATTCCGGCTCCCACTATGCTTCAGTTTGCAATACTAGAAGAATTTGTGTCCACAGGGACCGTGCAAGGCCCCGAAGGTGCCCAACTTCAGGCATGTGCCTGGGCATATTGAAACGTGGCCAATCGGCGAGCTCAAAGAACGGGAACACATCGCCGTACAGAACTGCAATATTTGAGTGTCGCTGTAGGTCAAAGATCCCAATAGGACCCCAGCCACGCTGAAAAGAATAATAGAAACATTAGAACAGGGAGATATATAACAAACATGTTGATATATTAACATTTATGGATTAATATGCCATGATGTTCAGCAAGAAATAAATATTGACTATGAATTCAAGGATAAATTTCCTGTAACACATACAGATTGCTGGAGGAACTCAGCAGGCCAAGCAGCAGTTATGTAAAAGAGTAACCAGTCGACGTTTCAGGCTGAAACCCTTCATCAAGACTGGCCTGCTGAGTTCCTCCAGCAATTTGTGTGCATTATTTTGATTTCCACCATCTGCAAATTTTCTCTTGTTTGTGATAAAATTCTTGTGCAGTTCTTCAGAACATTGCCATGGGATCTCTTTCGGAACAGACAGGCCTTGGTGGAATAACTCATTTCAGGAGATAGTATAGCAATGCTCTGGGTCATCCTTGAGATGTCACCTGAAATTTTAATGCTCAAGCATCTTGAATGAGCCTTGAACTTTCTGCCTTTTGACTCTGACGCAAGAATCCAGCCACTGAGCCATGGCTACCAGAGTAGAACCTTCGTGAAATGGATCGCAGTGGGTGGCATCAGTCAGGCCTTCTTTCATTGCAAGGAAATGCCAGTATCTGTGTTTTCTGCAGTGTACTGATCAAAAGCTATGTCAGGAATTACTCTGTTTCTTTGATTAAACATAAAGGAAGATAAAGTTTTATTTGTCACAAGTTACACCAAAACATTAAAACATACAGTGAAATGTGTTGTTTTTACATCAGCCACCAACACAATCTGAATACATGTTGGGGCAGCTGCAAGTGTCGCCATGCTTCCGGCGCATGGCCACAACACACTAAACCTAACCCGTACGTCTTTGAAATGTGGGAGGAAACTAGAGCACCAGGAGGAAACCCATGCAGTCATGGGGAGAACGTACAAACTTCTTACAGACAATGGTAGGAATTGAATCCTGAATACTGATTGCTGGCACTGTACCACTGTGCTACCTTGCTGCCCTATGTATAGTGTTGTAGGTTAAGAATTACGCCTAAAAGCACCTACCACCAGGCTCAAGGACAGCTTCTATCCTGCTGTTATGCAACTATGATAAGGCGGACTTTTGAACCCTTACCTAGCTCACTATGGACTTATTGTCCACCAACAATGAATTTTCTCAGCTGCTGTAACACTTCATTCTGCATTATGCTATTGCTTTACCTTGAACTACCTCAATGCACTGTGTAGTGAATTGGTCTGTAAGATAATTTTTTTGCTGAAACTCAGTACTTGTGACAATATTAAACCAATTTACCAGTTTACAGAAGTCATTGGCATGAAGAAGAGGTAGTATAATGAATAATTCAATTGGTCAGAATGAATTTTAAAAAGTGTACTTCAAGAGGATTTTGCCCACTTCTGCTGGATAACCATAACACAAACTAAAGATGGAGTTTTGCAAGGCCAATGTGTTGAGCTTCAACAGCACTCTAAGAGAGAATAGAATGAGCCCTTTGTCAAGGTTAAGGTCACAGCAGAAAAATGTACTCAAATATTATCTTTATAAAAGCATCAGAACAGAAGCTAAATAGAAAGGAAGGGTTGTTGGAGTGCCTGGAAAAACACTCCAGTGGAGCTCTATATGAATACAGATTGTGCATGTCCAATACTGCATTTCTCCTCAACTGAAGATATTCTAATCATGAACTGAGTGCTGATTTATGAACAGAGATTTAGCAAAGTCATCATCATCATTATATGCCATCTCAAATGATGTCCTGACGAAGGGTCTCGGCCTGAAACGTCGACTGCGCCTCTTCCTATAGATGCTGCTTGGCCTGCTGCGTTCACCAGCAACTTTGATGTGTGTTGCTTGAATTTCCAGCATCTGCAGAATTCCTGTTGTTTGATGTGGGCAACCATGGCCTTCCATCTGTCCTTAATAGCTGTTTTCTCTTTTCTCTATCTATGACCATGATTGTTCTTGGCAAATTTTTCTGCAGAAGTGGTTTGCCATTGCCTTCTTCTGGGCAGTGTCTTCACAAGACAGGTGACTCCAGCCATTATCAATACTCTTCAGAGATTATCTGCCTGGCATCAGTGGTTGCATAGCCAGGACCTGTGATAAGCACTAGCTGCTCATAAGATCATCCATCTCCTGCTCCCAAGGCTTCACGTGACCTTGACTGAGGGCGGCAGGGCAGGGGTTGGGGGGCCTAAGCAGGCGCTACACCTTGCCCAAGGGTGACTAGCAGGCTAGCGGAGGGAAGGAGCGCCTTACACCTCCTTTGTTAGAGATGTACCTTCACCCGCCACCTGCAAGGCAAACTAGTAAGGAAGATAGGCCGAGAAATTTAGAAAAATGAGGCCAGTTTTCATTGATTCATGGACAAATCCATGAAAATTTGTTAGGGTAGATAGCAAAAAGCTTCTTCTTCTGGTTGGGGGATTGTAGAAATTGGGAGCATTGTCTCAGCATGGCACCTGAGTCATTATGGTAGTGTAGTGATTAGCACATCGCTTTACAGTGCCAGTAAGATCAGGGTTCAAATCCTATCGAGTCTGTAAGGACTTTGTACATTCTCCCTATACTGTGTACATTTCCTCTGGGTGCTCAGTTTTCCTCCTACATTCCAATTACCTACAGTTAAAGACAGTGAGTTGTGGGCAGGCTATGATGATGCCAGAAGCTTGGCAACACTCACACAATCTTTGATGATTTAATTTGGCATAAATCATTCTATTGCATTTTATGTATTTACTGCATATATGTTCCAATGTACATGTGACAAAGTTAACCTTTAAAATTAATCTTGTAACATGATGATATAGTCATTTGAAACTGAGATAGAGGGAGCTTTCTCAACTGAAAGATATGTAAAACATTTGAATACTGTACCCCAGAGAGCTTCCTATCATTGAGTATATCAAGGTGAAGTCTGGAAGACTTTGGGGTGGGAAGGGAATCAAAAAATGTGAGAATCAGAAATTTGGTTTTGAGGCATTGGATCTTTATAACTACTTTATAACTACCATGATCTTTACAACTACTTGAGCAGGGTCAGGATGGACATGGGCCTATCTCTGCTTCTATTTCTTATGAAGTTCACATAAAGTTGTTTTACCATGCTTCATTCACATGTCTGATGTCTTAAATGACCTATAATTAGAATGAATGTGCTAGGACGTGTTAGGAGTTCACAGAGTAAGTGTAATATTTTGATTGAGAAATGTGCTTTTAATATTTCAGTTTCTCAAAGTTCAACAAGGTGAGAAAAGGATGATGTGTTTTCCTGTATGTGATAAAACTTATCGAAAGAGTGCCTACACTTTCAATGTGAAGGGGAGAGTACTGGTTTTTTGAGAACTGATATGTTATTTGAGGAGATTCAGTGGATATTGTTTACTTAGATTTTCAGAAGACTTTTGACAAGGTGCCACGCATGAGGCTACTAAACCAGATAAGAGCCCTTGGCATTCCAGGAAAGAGACTAGCATGGACAGAAAGTTGGCTGACTGCCAGGAGGCAGAGTGGGAATAAAGGAGCCCATTTTTGGTTGGATGCCATTAACTAGTAGTATTTCCACATGGGTTGGGGTTGAGTCCATTACTTTTTATGTTACATATTAATGATCTAAATGACAGAAATGATGGCTATGAGGTCATGTTTGTGGACTTTACAAAGATAGGTGGAATGGCAGGTAATGTTGAGGAAGCAGGTGGTCTGCAGAAGGACTTGGACAGATTAGGAGAATGAACAAAGAATTGACAGATGGAATACAGTGTAGGGAAGTGTATAGTCATTCACTTTGGTAGAAGGAACAAAGGCATAGACTATTTTCCAGATTAGATTAGATTATGAGGACACTCAGTCCTCGTTTATTGTCATTTAGAAATGCATGCATGCATTAAGAAATGATACAATGTTCCTCCAGAGTGATATCACAAAAAACAAGACAAACCAAAGACTAACACTGACAAGACCACATAATTATAACATAGTTACAGCAGTGCAAAGCAATACCATAATTTGATAAAGAGCAGACCATGGGAATGGTAAAAAAAAAGGCTCAAAGTTCCGATCTACTTCCGATAGTCCCGATAGCAGACGGCAGAAGGGAGAAACTCGCTCTGCCATAAACCTCCAGGCACCGACAACTGTCGATGCTTTGGAAGCACTGGACCACAGCTGACTCTGAGTCTGTCCAAAAACTTCGAGACTCCGACCAGCCCTTCCACACTGAGCACCGAGCACCACCTCTGCCGAGTGCTTTGACCCCGTCCCGGCCGCCCAGCAAGCAAAGCCGAGGATTCGGGGCCTTCTCCGGAGATTCTGGATCGCACAGTAACGGCGGCAGCGAAAAAGTTGCATTTCAGAAGTTTCTCCAGATGTTCCTCCATTCTCTCACATCTGCCCCTATCAAATCAGGATTGTGCACAGCACCCTACTTGACAGATTACAGATATCATTCACCGGAGTGGCCGCGCAAGCTACGTCGTGCCATCATCTTCTCCTCCTCCTGGGAATGGGAAGGAAATTCAGAAATCCCTTGCAAAGGGACTTTGGAGTCCTATTGCAGGATTCCCTAAAGGTATTGTAATTTGCAGGGGGAGTTGGTAGCAAAAAAAGCAAACATAATGTAATCGTTGAGTGAACCCTCGCAAGGCGGAAGGTCCCGATGGAGTACCTGGTAAGGCTTGAAAACCTTTGCCAACCAGTTGGTGGGAGTACTCAAGGACATTTTCAATCTCTCACTGCTACAGGTGGAAGTTCCCACTTGCTTCAAAAAGGCAACAATTATACCAGTGCCTAAGAACAATAATGTGACTTGCCTTAATGACAATCACCCGGTAGCACTCACATCTACAGTGATGAAATGCTTTGAAAGGTTGGTCGTGACTAGACTGAACTCCTGCCTCAGCAAGGACCTGGACCCATTGAAATTTGCCTATCGCCACAATAGGACAACGGCAGATGTAATCTCAATGGCTCTCCACGCGGCTTTAGACCACCTGGACAACACAAACACCTAGGTCAGGATGCAGTTCATCGACTATACTCAGCATTTAATACCATCATTCCCACAATCCTGATTGAGAAGTTGCAGAATCTTGGCCTCTGTACCTCCCTCTGCAATTAGATCCTCGACTTCCTAATTGGAAAGACCATTATCTGTGCGGATTGCTGATAACATCCTCGCTGAACATCAACACTGGTGCACCTCAGGGGTGTGTGCTTAGCCCACTGCTTTTCTCTCTGTATACCCATGACTGTGTGGCTAGGCATAGCTCAAATGCCATCTACAAATCTGCTGACGATACAACCATTGTTGGTAGAATCTCCGGTAGTGATGAGAGGGTGTACAGGAGTGAGATATGCCAACTAGTGGAGTAGTGCTGCAGCAACAACCTGGCACTCAACGTCAGTAAGACAAAAGAGCTGATTGTGGACTTCAGGAAGGGTAAGACGGAGGAACACATATCAATCCTCATAGAGGGATCAGAAGTGGAGAGAGTGAGCAGCTTCAAGTTCCTGGGTGTCAAGGTCTCCGAGGATCTAATCTGGTTCCAACATATTGATGCAGTTATAAAGAAGGCAAGGCAGCAGCTATACTTCATTAGGCTCAAAAACTTCTATAGTTGTACCATGGAGAGCATTCTGACAGGCTGCATCACTGTCTGGTATGGGAGGCGGGGGCTACTGCACAGGACTGAAAGAAGCAGAGGTTTGTAAATCTAGTCAGCTCCATCTTGGGCACTAGCCTACAAAGTACCCAGGACATCTTCAAGGAGTGGTGTCTCAGAAAGGCAGCGTCCATTATTAAGGACCTCCAGCACCCTGGGCATGCCCTTTTCTTACTGTTACCATCAGGTAGGAGGTACAGGAGCCTGAAGGCACACACTCAGTGATTCAAGAACAGCTTCTTCCCCTCTGCCATCTGATTCCTAAATGGGCATTGAACCCTTGGACACTACCTCACTTTTTTTAAATGTATAGTATTTCTGTTTTTTGCATGATTTTAGTCTATTCAATATACATATGCTGTATAAAGTATACTGAATAAGATTTAATTATTTTTTTTTTCTTCTATATTATGTATTGCATTGAACTGCTGCTGCTAAGTTAACAATTTTCACGTCACCTGCCGGTGATAATAAACCTGATTCTGATTCCGATTCTGATTCATTTCAAGATAACTAGAATATAAAAGCAACAATGTATGCCCAGGCTTTATAAGGCAATTGTCAGGGTACATTGGAGTATTTTGATCTGACTTAAGCCCCATATCTAAGAAAAGATGTGCTGGCATCAGAGAGATTCGAGAGGATGTTCACAAGAATTATTCTGGGAATGAAAAGGTTAATGTTTAAGGACTATTTAATGGCTCTGGGCCTGTATTCACTATAATTTAGAAGAATGATGAGAGACTCATTGCAACCTATCGCATATTAAAAAGCCTGGATAGGGTAGATGTGCACAGAATGTTTGCTACAGTGGGAGTCTAGGGCCAGAGGGCCCAGCCTCAGAATAGAAGGACATTCCTTTAGAACAGAGACCAGGAGGAATTTCTTTATTCAGAGCATGATGAATCTGTGGAATTCATTGCCACAGACTGTTGTGGAGACCAAGTCATTTGGTATATTTAAAGCAGAGGTTGACAGGTTCTTGATTTGGAAAGATTATCAGAAAAGGCAAGAGAATGTGAAAAAAAGGGATTATAAATCAGCCATGATCGAATGATTTTATGGCAGAGCAGACTCGATGGGACAAGTGGCCTAATTCTGCTCCTATGTCTTAATGGCTTATGTTCTTACTTGATCTCTATTCTGTAGGAAGCACAAGAGAATGAGGGTTGACGCCACAGAAGTTTATAAAATCCATGAGGGGTATCGATAAGCCTTTTCTTCCCTCAACTTTAATATCCTATGATCCAACCTATGCAATCTAATTCTTCACAATCCTACCCACTGTACCTGTGTTGCTACTTTCAACTTCCCTCTGTTCACCAGCATTCCTTTGTGCCCTATTATTTGATGTACACTCAGTGGCCATTTTATTTGTTATCTCCTGTACCTACAGTAATGAAGTGCTCACTGAGTGTATGTTTGTGGTCTTCTGCTTGTAGCCTATCCACTTCAAGATTGGATATGTTGTGCATTCAGAGATGCTCTTCTGCACACACACCACTACAGTAAGGCATGGCCAGTTACTATCAGCTTGAACCAGTCTGGACATTTTCCTCTGACCACTTTCATTAACAAGGCATTTTTGCGTGCAGAACTGACACTGACTAGATGTTTTTTTGTTTTTTGCACCATTCTCTGCAAACTTTAGAGGCTCTAAAACTGTTCCAAGATTTTGTTGATTGGTATTTAATTCCTTTATCTATTCTTATCTGTTCCTTCGCTGCTGAAGACCTTTCAAAACTTTCCTATCTCTAGATTTCACTATTTCAGCACCTTTCTCCTCATCTACTACCCTCTGTCACTTCCACATCATCTGAAACTCTGTCTCTTAAATCATCCCAACTTGTGTTCACTCCTCTATTTCCTGAATTACGTTGGCTCCCACTTTGACAAAATATTTAGTATGGTTCCTGTTGTTTCAAATTCAGAATCAGAATCAGAATCAGGTTTATTATCACTGGCATGTGATGTGAAATTCATTAACTTAGCAGCAGCAGTTCAATGCAATACATAATCTAGCAGAGAAAAAATAAATAAATAAAATTTAAAAAAATAATAATAGTAATAAACAAGTAAGTCAATTACATATATTGAATGGATTTTAAAAAGTGCAAAAACAGAAATACTGTATATTGAAAAAAAGCCGGGTAGTGTTCAAAGATTCAAAGTCCATTTAGGAATCGGATGGTGGAGGGAAAGAAGCTGTTCCTGAATTGCTGAGTGTGTGCCTTCAGGCTTCTGTATCTCCTACCTGATGGTGACAGTGAGAAAAGGGCATGCCCTGGGTGCTGGAGGTCCTTAATAATGGATGCTGCCTTTCTGAGACACCGTTCCCTAAAGATGTCCTGGGTAATTTGTAGGCTGGTGCCCAAGATGGAGCTGACTAGATTTACAAACCTCTGCTTCTTTCGGTCCTGTGCAGTGGCCCCTCCATGCCAGACAGTGATGCAGCCTGTCAGAATGCTCTCCACGATACAACTATAGAAGTTTTTAAGTGTATTTGTTGACATGCCAAATCTCTTCAATCTCTTCAAACTCCTAATAAAGTATAGCCGGTGTCTGGCCTTCTTTATAACTACATCAATATGTTGGGTTCAGGTTAGATCCTCAGAGACCTTGACACCCAGGAACTTGAGGCTGCTCACTCTCTCCATTTTTGATCCTTCTATGAGGATTGGTATGTGTTCTCGAATTTCTCGAAAGTTCAAGGTAAATTTGTTATCAAAGTACATATATGTCACCATATACAACCCTGAGATACATTTTCTTGCGGGCAATCACAGTAAGGACAAGAAACACAATATAATCAATGAAAGATTGCACCCAACAGATGGACAACAACCAATGAGCAAAAAAAAAACAAATCTGTGCAAATATAGAAAGAAACAGAAAGGATAATAATAATAAAAAAATTAGCAATAAATATGGAGAACATGGGATGAAGGATAATTGAAAGTGAATCCATAGGTTGTGGGAATAATGGGATGAGTGGAGTTGAATGAAGTTATCCTTTCTGGTTTAAGAGCCTGATGGTTGAGGAGTAATAACTGTTCCTGAACGTGGTGGTGCGAGTCCTGGGGCTCCTGTACCTTTTTCCTGATCATGGAGGTCCTTGATGATGAATACTGCAACAGCGCTCTACGTAGATCTGCTCAATGGTGGGGAGGGCTTTACCTATGTAGGACTGGGCTGTATCCACTACTTTTTGTAGGATTTTCCATACAAGGGCATTGGTGTTTCCATACCAGACCACGATGCAACCAGTCAATTTACTCCCCACCTCACATCCATAGAAGTTTGTCAAAGTTGTCGACGACATCCCAAATATTGGAAAACGTCTAAGAAAGGAGAGGCGCTGCCATGCTTTCTACATCATGGCACCTAAGTGCTGGGCCCAGGACAGGTCCCCTGAGGTGATAACACTGAGGAATTTAAAGTTGCTGATCCTGTCCACCTCTGATTCTGTCCAATAGGGACTGGCTCATGGACCTCTGGTTTCCTCCTCCTAAAGTCAATAATCTCTCCTTGGTCTTGCTGACATTGAGTGAGAGTTTGCTGTTGTTGTTGTTATTGTTATTGCACCATTCAACCAGGTTTCCAAACTCCCTCCTATATGTTGATTCGTCACCACCTTTGATTCGGCCAACGAAAGCGGTGTGGTCAACAAACTTAAATATGGCATTGCAGCTGTGCTTAGCCTCACAGCTTTATCTTTGGGCTTTTCTCCTCTCTGAAATAGTTGTGTTGCTCTACTATTGCTATCAGCTGCCAAGACCTATTGCAGACACCACCCAGCCAGCAAACTGCCTTTTCCAAAAACTCCCTCTGGAAAGCACTATAGGGCTATTAAAACAAAGCCTTCACACCATCTTAAAAACTACTTTCCCCCAGTTCATCTGGTCAACCATCTGAGTTAGTACCCCACCTCTACCCCCTCTATCTATTACCTCAGTCACTGCATTACCTTGTAGACACTTTAAACCACTTTGATAATGCTGTTTACATTGTAAATACATGCTGACATTTGTGTCTTTATGTACATTTTATTCTACAGCTATACTTCTAACTTTATTTTTATATTATTCTTTATTCTTTATAATTGTTGAATGTCATTGTTCTTCTGTTGCATTTCACACCAGCAGATTACAGCAAATTCCTAATACAAGTACTGCGAATATATATGGTGAATAAAGTTGAACTTTAATCCTCGATTCTTGACCCTAACTTTTCCATTTTTTTCCCTCTCCATTAGGACGTTCTCACTATGACCTCTTTGACAGAGCTGTTTCATATCTACCTTAAGATCCTTCACATGACTCAAAATCCATTTTTATGTGATAATTTTTCAAAGCAGCTTTTTAGGCATATTGCCACATTCAATATGCTACTTAAATAAAAGTTGACAGAGATAGCTTTTATGAAAATAATATATTGAATGATGAGGCATTCTGCATTTAGAAGAGGTGAATGTGGCATTTTAAAGACCATGAGATTTAGAAGCAGAATTGGGCCATTTGGCCCATCAAACTTGCTCCATCATTCCACAATAGTTGATTTATTATTCTGCTCTACCCCATTCTCCTGCCTTCTCTCTGTAACATTTGAACATTTTGAATCTCAAAGCATATTAACACTATATTAATTAATTGAGCAACTGCTATAGTAAAATAACAATTCCAATAGTCATGTTTCATGTGACCACTATAATGGTAGAAACAAGAAATAGAAAGTCAAGCACTTCCACAATGGATAGAGAGTCCAGATTTAAACCAAGTGTTCAGGGAAAGGCTGGTAATAGATTCCCAAGTCAGGATGGTGCGTGGTTTGGAGGGGAACCTGCAGGTAGATAGTTCTGCCCTTGTTATCCTCATTGTTGAAGGTCAGAGCTTATGAGAAACTGTCACTTAGCTAAGTAACTATAACAGACACGACAATAAGGCATAGGAGCAGAATTTTTCATTCAGCCCATTGAGTCTGCAGTTCAATAGCAGAGAAGGAAAATAAATCATTGCTGATTTATTATCCCTTTCGACCTCTATCCTGCCTTCTCCCCATACCCTTTACTAATCAAATACCTATGAACCTCTGCTTTAAACATACCCAATAACATGGGCTCCACAATTTCTGTGGCAATGCACAGAAATTCGCAGCCCTCTTGCTGAACAGATTCATAGAACATAGAACAGGAACAGGTCCTTGGGCCCGCAGTTTTGTGCTGAACCAGCTAAAAAGTAAATCAAAAACACCCAAAAACCAATCCCTCCTATCTACACAGCATCCATGTCCCTCCATCTTCCTCATATTCATGTGCCTTTCTAAATGTCTCTTAAAAGCCTCTATTACCACACCAGGCAGCACATTCCAGATACCTACATTCGATAGGTTTCAGTGATATCCCCCCTCATTCTTCTACACACCAGTGAGTACAGGCCATCAAGTGCTCCACATATGTTAAACCTTTCACTCCTGGGATCATTCTTGTGTACCTCCTCTGAATCCTCTCCAATGGCAGTACGTTTTTTCTTAGATAAGGGGCAAAAATTGCTCATTACTCTAAGCGCAGTTTGACTGATGCCTCATAAAGCCTTAGCATTACCTCCTTGCTTTTATATTCTAGTGCTCTCAAAACGAATTCTAACATTACATTTGCCTTCCTTACCATCGACTCAACCTACAAGTTAACCTTTATAGAATCCTGCACTAGAGCTCCCTAGTCATTTTGTACCTCCGATTTCTGAACTCGCTCCCTGTTTAGTTACACTGTGCCAGTGATGGAGGAAATGAAAGTTTAGGATGATGAATGAAGTACCAATCAACTGGGCAACTTTGACATAGATGATGATTCAGTTTCTTAAGTGTTGTTGGAATTATACAGGCAAGTGAAGTGTATTCTGTTACATTCCTGAATCGTCCTTGTAGGTGTCAGGAAGTGAGTCAGTTCTTACCTTACAAAGCTGGGGCTTTATAAACATAAAACAGTACAGCACGAGAACAGACCCTTCAGCCCACAATGTTCTGCTGAACCAATTAAATTAGTAATCAAGTAGCTGCTTAATCTAATCCCTTCTGCCAGCACAATGTCCATATCCCTTCATTTTCCTCACATTCTTGTGCCTATCTAGATGTTTCTTAGAAGTTCCTGATGTTTTTGCCTCTACCACCACCCCAAGCAGCACATTCCAGGCACCTACCACTCTCCAGGTAAAAACTTGTCCCTCTTATCTCTTTGAAATTATTCCCTCTCACCTTAAATGGATGCACCATTGTATGAGATATTTCCACCCTGGAAAAAAAGATACCAACTGTCTACTTTATCTATGCCCTTCCATAATCTTATAAACCACTATCAGATCTCCACTCAGAGAATACATCCCCGGTTTGTCCAACCTCTCAATATAGCAAATGCCATTTAATCCAAGCAACATTCTGGTAAATCTCTTCTGCACCTCTTCCAAAGTTTGACATCCTTCATATAATGGGACAAGCAGAACAGCATGCAATGCTCCAGATGTGGCTTTACTAGAGTTTTATAAAGCTGCAACATAACTTCCTGACTTTTGATCTCAATAGCTTGTCTAACAGAGGCAAGCAAGCCATATGCCTTCTTCACCACCCAGCTAATTTCAGGGTGTTGTGAATTTGGACTCCAAGGTCCCTCTGCAGCTCATCAACACTGTTGAAAGTCTTGCCCTTAACAGTGTACTGTCTCATTACATTTGACATATCAGGGTGCAGCACTTCTCATATGGTCGGGTTAAACTCCATCTGCCATTTCTCTGCCCAAATCTGAAATTGATCTATATCCCTTGTACTCTTTGCCAGTCCTCTAAGGCATTGGTTAGAATATACTTGGAGTATTATAAGAAGTTTTGGACCTCTTACTTAAGAAAGGTTGTGCTGGCTGTGGAGAGGGTCCAGAGGAGGTTCATGAGAATAATCCCTAGGAGTGAAAGGGTTAATGCATGAGGAGTGTTTGATGATCCTGGGCCTGTACTGGCTTCAGTTTAGAAGAATGGGTAGGAAAGGGAATTTCATTGAAACCTATTGAATATTGAAGGGCCTAGACAGAGTGGACATAGAGAAGATTTTTCTTATAGTAGGCATGTATAAGACCAGAGGGCATGTCCTCAGAATACAAACATATTCCTTTAGAACAGAGATGAGGAGGAATTTCCTTAGCCAGATCATGGTGAATCTATGGAATTCATTGACACAGACAGCTGTGGAGTCCAAGTCACTGAGACATGGAGGGAGGAGAAGATGCCAGCGCGACGCAGCGTGCGCAGCCGTTCCAAATGAATATCAAGATGTGTAACTAGGGGTGCCGTGCATAATCCGGATTTGATGGGGACAGCCGTGAGAAAGCACAGAGGAACATCTGGATTAACTTCTGAAATGCCTGCTTCGCTGCTGCTGCTACTCTGTAATCGAGAATCTCCGGAGATGAAGGCCCCAAATCCGGGGCCAGGGTCGAAACGCTCGGCAGAGATGGTGCTCGGTGCTCGGTGTCGAATAGGTGGTCAGAGGCTCGGAGTTTTTCGGACAGACTCGGAGTCAGACTGTGGTCGGAGGCTTCCGGGATGCTGCATCGGCAAGTCGGCAGCGCTGGAGGTTCACCGTCTGTGTGAGATGATGGGACTTTTGAGAGACTCTGAGACTTTTACTGTGCCATGGTCTGTTCTTATCAAATTATGGTATTGCTTTGCACTGCTGTAACTATATGTTATAATTATGTGGTTTTTGTTAGATTTTAAGTTGATTTGTCATGTGTTTTCGTGATATCTTTCTGAAAAAACATTTTTATCATTTCTTAATGCATGCATTACTAAATGACAATAAAAGGGGACTGCGTGTCATAATCATAATAATAATACATTTAAAGTGGAAGTAGATAGCTCTTGATTAGTAATGGCATCAAAGGTTAGAGGAAGAAGACAGGAAAATGGGGTTGAGAGGGATAATAAATCAGCCATGATGGAGTGCAGTGCAGACTGGATGGAGCAAATGACCTAATTCTGCACCCATGTCTTATGGTCTTTGACTTTCTTTTGTAGCCAAATGTGTGTGTCGGGTCCAACTGAGCTACTTCGTAAGTGATAACCCTTAGGATATTGATGTTGCGAGTCAGGGTGGTGCTCAATATCATGTTAAATCTCGGTGGATGGACTATCTCTGTTGTTGAAGGTGATCATTTCCAAGTATTTCTGTGTCATGAATCTTATTTGACTGTGTATTGTCTAGGTTTGTCTGCATTCAGGCTTGGGCTAAGGAAATGTGGATGGAATTGTACATCATGCAATCATCAGCAGATATTCCCACTTCTGACCTGCCCATTGAATTCCAAAGATTTAAAGATTAGCTTCATTTGCATTGAGATTCAATATAACCAACACAAGCCCAGGATGTGTTAGAGGTAGCCCGCACATCTTCCCACGTCTCCAACACTAACATAGCATGCCTACAACTCACTAACCTTAACCATATGTCTTTGGAATGTGGGAAGAAACCAGGGCACCCGGTGGAAGCTCTGTATATACTTGGACTGATCAATCTTCCCTCATCAGACAGTTTCTGCAACCCCTGAATCAGTCTGGAAGCTGTCCACTGAACTGAGGAAGGGTTTTGGTCTGAAACATTTGTTGTTTATTCCCTTTGATAGCTGCTGCCTGAACTGTAGAGCGTGTTACCTATAGTCGGGGAGTCTGACCAGAGGGTACAGCCTCAGAATAGAGGGATGTCCCTTTGAGATAGAGGAGAGAAGGAAGTTCTTTGGCTAAAGGCAGGCAGAGATGAGAAAGAATTTCATTTTCCAAAGGGTAGTGAATCTGTGGAATTAATTGCCTCAGATGGCTGTGGAGGTCAAGGCATAGGATAAATTTAAAGCAGAGTTTGATAGGTTCTTGGTTATTAAGGGTATCAAAGATTATGGAGAGAAGGCAGGAGAACTCGTTGAGGAGGATAATAAATCAGCCATGATAGAACAGCAGAACAAACTCAGAAGGCCAAATGGCCTCATTCTGTTCTTGACTTATGGTCTTATAGTCTTGTGTGTGCTTCTCTGAACGGTGCCTATTGCACAAGTAGTACTTAAATCAAGTGGAATATTATCTTACTCTATCCCTCAGCTTCCCTATTCCTGGTCTGAGAACGTCACACTTCCTTATTACAAGTGCCAGCGATGGGAAATGTTCCAAGAATAGATGGTGGGCTAAACAAAGTCCTCTACTGGGAAAGGCAGAATGATAAATCACTTGCCAGGTGGTGAAAAGATATGATATGCCAGTTGGCCCATGGGGGAACAGCACTAATGACTGCTTGACAAACAGCGAAGTCCTTTCACTTTTATGCAGATTCATTCCATCAAATGAATGGCTGGCGTTTCAGAGTGAAGCCAAGTTTTATTTTGAATGAAACAGGTCTCCAGTCAAAATGATGAAGACGTCATTGTTTAATCAGGACATTGTAATCATGGAAAAAATCTATTAGGTCTTAATGTTTCAACAAGGCAGTGAATGATTCTCATCGATTCACAAGCTTGGATAAATAGAAGGTGCTCAGAACTGGCCAGAGCGTAGCAATTAATGAGAAAAGGCTTCATAACCACAATAGTGTGAGGAAGCTGACTCCCTACAAAGTCACAGGACAATGCCATTATTATCAGGTCCAATGACATTTTAGTGTGAATGCTCTGAATCAGAGGATCAATTCGGGAATACCTATTCGGTCGGATGCAGGGCAATGAAGCAGGAATAGGAGCTGGAGTAAAAACACAAATTATTGCAGCTTCTTAGTATTTCTAGCATTTTCTTTTCTTTTTATTTACCTTCAGTTTAGGGTTTAGGGTCAGGGAGAATTAGAGAACAGGCTGGAGTCTAAGCCTCTGTTCCACATTT
Organism: Mobula hypostoma; assembly: GCF_963921235.1. Classification (NCBI taxonomy): domain Eukaryota; kingdom Metazoa; phylum Chordata; class Chondrichthyes; order Myliobatiformes; family Myliobatidae; genus Mobula; species Mobula hypostoma. The sequence goes on from NC_086107.1 coordinate 12,757,725, forward strand.
GAAGGTCAGCGAGATGTGCCAGGATGGATAGTTGGGTGGAAAGGAGGAATGGGGTTTGATTTGCTCCCGCTGCTCTGTCGCTTGGTATGTTCTATTGTGTTCTGTTCTCTGTCGTTCTGCCCAGCATGGTGGGCATGCTACATTGGCACCAGAATGTCTGGTGACACTGGTGGGCTCCCCCCGACACCCAGCACATCCATGGGTGAGTTGTTTGTTAACACAATTCATTTCACTGTATTTTCGATGTACATGCGATAACTAAATCCGAATCTGAATCTGAATTCTCCAACATCTGTGGAATTTTGTGTTGATGAGGAGAACTGAGCAGGGAACGACTGAGGAAAATGAGTGAAGATCAGGGAGGGGGGGTAGGATTCAGGAGACTGCTGGAGATCTCGATTCCCAGAATGGAGTTAGGCCAAAAAAGGGAAAAAATAAGCAAAAGATGGACTGAAAAGAGTAAACAGGAAAAGGAGAATCACTAACACAAGAAAATGCAGATGCTGGAAATATCAACGCACACAAGATGCTGGAGGAACTCAGCAGGTCAAGTAGCATCTATGGAAAAGAGTAAACAGTCAATGTTTTGTGCTGAGACCTTTCTTCAGAGCTGGAAAGGAAGGGGAAAGACACACAGCATGTAAGAGAATTCCTAGAAGCATGGTTTTCTGCAAACAATTCTGTAACCAGACATATAGACCTTGATCCTATTTATGAGCCAATGAGGGCAAAATTCCAGACCACAACGCACAGAGTTCACCACGCAACCAATCAGTGTTGTGACCCCCTTCCCACATCACAGTTGTTTCGGTATTGATGACCAATCAGGTAATTGGTAAGTATATAAAGGCCAAGCATTCTGAGGACTCACCACAAATGAACAGCACACTGATGATACCTCCTTGTATGGTGACAAAATGTTTGCAAATGGATTGCCAAGATTGGAGAACAACACAACCCAACCATCAACCCATCGAGCTATGCATTTTTGAGTTATCTCCAAGGTGGAAGATGCCAAAATTTAAATATGGGGGGTGGGGAAGGGGAAGGGGAAGGGGAAGGATGATAACTAAAATTGTTCAGCTTATTGCAAAAGAAATCTGGAGGAACTCAGTTGGTCGAGCAACATCTGAGGGAGGAATGGAATTGTCAGCATTTTGAGTCAAAACACTACATCAGGAGAAGTTAGTCATAAACTCAAGAGATCCTGCAGATGCTGGAAATCCAAAGTAACACACACAAAATGTTTGGGGATCTCAGCAGGTCGGGCAGCAACTATGGAGAGGAATAAACAGTCCTGATGAAGGGTCGCAGCATGAAACATTGATGGCTTATCCCTCTCCATAGATGCTACCTGACCTGTTGAGTTCCTCTGGCGTGCTGTGTGTGTGGTAAGGGAAGAGGAGGTAAATGCACAAGTACTGCAACTCCTGAAGTTGTACAGGAGTATGCTGAAGGAAGGCAATGATTGAGAACTAAGCCAGGGTAATGATACCTTCAAAATACTGAAGGGAGAGATAGAATCACATTCAGGTGCATACCAAGGCTGTTGATGTAAAAAGTAAAGAACAGAAAAGGTACACTGAGGTTCTGAAAGGCAAGGGATAGGGAGATTGACTATGATTTACAGCCAGTCAATATACTCTCCACCACACATCTACAGAAGTTGGTCAAAGTTTTAGATATCATGCCGGATCTTCACAAACTTCTAAGAAAGTAGAGGCATTATTGTGTTTTCTTCATAATTGCACTTATGCGCTCAGCCAGATCCTCTGAAATTATAACACTGAAGAATTTAAATTTGTTGATCCTCTCCACCTCTGATCCCCAGGTGAGGACTGGCTCATGGAGCTCCAGTTTCCTCCTCCTGAAGTCAATAGTCAGCTCCTTGTTCTTGCTGACCTTGAGTAAGAGAATCCTTGAAAAGATGGCATTGAGACTCTTCCTTGTACTGGCATAGTCCTATGGTGAAGGTATTAGTTGAGTTGCAAACTCAAATACTATTTAGCCCCATGAAAGAACGCAATCAATTTTCATAATGTAACTTGAAGAGGGATTGGTAGGTGATGGTGACCCAATGTGTCTTCTCTCTCCATGGCAAAGATTGCTTATTTGGATCTGCTGTGAAAAGAGCCTTGAAAAATTGATGCAGTACTTCTCATTGATGGTACGGATGCCAGCTACAGTGCACTGTGATGCATGGACTGAATACTTAAAGTGGTTTTGAGGATTTCAGTTAGATAATGTGGAACTTCTTATGTGTGGTTGAAGGTACACTTGTCTAAGCAATGAGTACATGCTGTTAGAAGCCCCAAATCTTTTTTGCTATGTTCGAATTTTTAACTCAAGATTTAGGGTTTCAAGAGATGAGATTATTGCATTTTTGGAGACAATTCATATGAGTTCTCTGGGAAAGTTCTAAAGACCAAATATCTGTGAGCCTGTGTCCACTGGAGGCCGAAGGTGGCCTGTCCTGGGGTTGGACGACTGTTTGTGTGGGTGGGAGGGAGGAACTGAATTTATTTTTCTGTTGTTGCTTTGTCACTTGATGGGTTCTGTGTTGTTCTGCTGAGTGCTGTGAGCATGCTATGTTGGCGCCAGAATGTGTGGCAACACTTGTGGATTGCCCCAGCACACTGTCGGGTATGTTGACTGTTAATGCAAACAACACATTTCTCTCTATGCTTCAATGTACACATGATAAATAACTTTGAATCTTTAATCTTGTTGCATCGTGTCAACCTCTAAGTTGCTCTTGTAGCTCCATATTAATGGAGGTGGTACAGTTAAGCTTCTAGATAGTAGTCACCCCTTGCATGTTAACAGCTGGGCTTTATGAAAACCATGGGGATGTGGTTAAACATTCCCTTGCAGGAGGTAATTATTACCTGTTACTTGTGTGGCACACACCTTTTTAATAAATTAATTTTACATTTGATGCAGTAATTTGTTTCAAGTAAATTTTGAATATACAAATATAAAGTTGCATTCAAATTTAAAATTGTGTGCAAATATATATTAACCTTTAATTCACAGGAACAAACTTGCTAATTTATTTATTTTAAATGCATTGTTGATTATATATGATTTATATTTCAGACGGCTTTATCTTGGTAATTAGAACAGTAATGTTTTAAATGAATATATCTGAATTATCTCCCAGTGGCCACACATTTTAATTCTATGTCCCATTCCCATTCTGATATGTCTGTCCACGGCCTCCTCTACTGTAAAGATGAAGCCACACTCAGGTTGGAGGAACAACACCTTATATTCCGTCTGGGTAGCCTCCAACCTGATGGCATGAATATTGACTTCTCAAACTTCCGCTAATGCCCCACCTCCCCCTCTTACCCCATTAGTTATTTATTTATATACACACATTCTTTTTCTCTCTCTTCTTTTTCTCCCTCTGTCCCTCTCACTATACCCCTTGCCCATCCTCTTGGCTTTTCCTCCCCTCCCCCTTTCTTTCTCCCAAGGCCTCCTGTCCCATGATCCTCTCGTATCCCTTTTGCCAATCACCTGTCCAGCTCTTGGCTCTATCCCTCCCCCCTCTGTCTTCTCCTATCATTTCGGATCTCCCCCTCCCCCTACCACTTTCAAATCTCTTACTAGCTCTTCTTTCAGTTAGTCCTGACGAAGGGTCTCGGCCCGAAACGTCGACTGTACCTCTGTCTAGAGATGCTGCCTGGCCTGCTGCATTCACCAGCAACTTTTATGTGTGTTGCTTGAAATTCCAGCATCTGCAGATTTCCTCGTGTTTGCATATCTGAACAGTATTAGTTAGCCAACTCTGCAACAGATCGCCTCCTAATCCTATTCAAATCACCAGGGGAAAAAGTCAGAGGCCTATTTATAAACCTGTGGCACACTGTATGCAGGGGATTGGAATGAAAACTTGTAATTCATGAACTTACTCCATTTCCAGCCACACTCCTTATTGATTCCCTCTGTGCACTTTTAAAACATATTAATAAGCAAAATTATTACAATCCATTTATTGTTGTTGTTCCTTTGTGCACATTGTGGCACATTGGGTGGCAACTTTGCCATTTCCTTAGCTTTTTTTTGTTTTTTTTTAACGAGGCTGTGTTACTAGCTCAATGCTCACCCAGCACAGATGGAAAGCATGCATGGAGCCAGCCAGACTCGAACCCAGGACCACTCACTTCAAAGTTCAGTATGGTTGCCACTACACCACCGACCAGCACAATCCGTTTAATGTTTGTAAATTAAGTTCATTAGAACCGGAGAACCATAGAGCACTACAGCACAGGAAACAGTCCATTCAGCCCTTCTAGTCTGTGCCGAAATATTATTCCGCTAGTCCCATTGACCTGCATCCAGTCCATAACCCTCCAAACCTCTCCCATCCATGTACCTATCCAATCTATTCTTAAAACTTAAGAGTGTGCCTGCATTTACCACATCAGATGGCAGCTTGTTCCACACTCCCACCACTCTCTGAGTGAAGAAGCTGCCCCTAATGTTCCCCCTAAACCTTTCCCCTTTCACCCTAAAGCCATGTCCTCTCGTATTTATCTCGCCTAATCTAAGCGGAAACAGCCTATTCACATTTACTCTGTCTATACCCCTCACTGACCAGGAACTCAATGGAAAATAGTTTGATTGCACCAAAGAAAACCCTCTATGAAAAACCTCAAAACTACATAATATGTAGTAAATAAAAATTGGTGTGAATGTTAAAATTGGCTTATTATTGTCACTTGTACTGAGGTACAACAGAAAAACTTGTTTTGCATGCAAACTGCTTAGGTCATTTCAGAATTAGGTCTAATATCACTGGCATATGTTGTGAAATTTGTTGTTTTGTAGCAGTAGTACATTGCAATACCTAATAATAATAAATATATATACATTTCAATAAGATATATATACTGTGTGTGTGTGTGTGTGTGTGTGTGTGTGTGTGTGTGTGTGTGTGTGTGTGGATGTGTGTGTGTATGTATGTATATTGTTCATTGTCTGTTCAGAAATCTGATGGTGGAGGAAAAGAAGCTGTACCTAAATCATTCAGCATGTGTTTTCAGGGTCCTGTACCTCTTCTTTGATAGTAGCAATAAGAAGAGGGTGTGCCTTGGATGATAGGAATCCTTAATGATGATGCTGCCTTTTTGAGACACTGCCTTTTGAAGGTGTCCTTGATGCTGGAGAGGCTGGTACCCATGATGGACTGGCTGAGATTGCAACTTTCTGCAGCTTTTTCCAATCCTGTGGCAGTGGCTCCTCCATACCAAACAGAGATGCAACTTGTTATAATGCAAGGGAAAAGAATAACAGAATGGAAAATAAAGTATTACAGTTACAGAGAAACTGTTGTGCAGGCAGACACTAAGGTTCAAGGCAATGACAATTGCATTGTGAAGCCAAGAGTGCATCTTATTACACTAGGCCAGGGGACTGTTCAATGGCCTTGTAACAGTGGGTAGAAGCTTGCTTTAAGATGCTTTCAACTTTTGTATCTTTTGCTGATTGGGAGAGAGGAGAAGAGAAGATGACCAGGGTGGGTAAGGTCTTTGATTATGTTGACTATTCTACCGAGGCAGTGGGAAGTGTAGGCAAAGTCTCTAGAGTTAAGGTTTGTGGTGGTTTGTCCTATTATTCCATGGCTTGTTATTGGTTTTTTTCTTGTTGATTACTTTTGTTCAAGCGTTTTGCTACATTAAACCTGCCATGTAAATGCACATTGTTCTAGTTGTGGTAATGGAAGAGATCATTTCAAAGTGTTAGAAATATTGGTGATTGGCGAAATATTCAGTCGTGTGACATTTGAAATAGTTCCCATTGAAGTTAGTTTCAAGTATGGCCAAGATGATTGTAAGATTATTTCAAGACTACACATTATGGAAATAGGCAGTGTAAATGAGTGACTTACCTTTTCAAACCTGTGGTCACTAACATATATTGTGAAAAGTGTTCTTTTGTGGCACAGAACAGTACAAGACAAAAAAGTAAATAAATAGTGTATAAAAAGATAGAGTACGGTAATTTTATGGGTTCATGGACCATTCAAAAATATGGTGGAAGGGAAGTTGTTCCTAAAGCATTGAGTGTGGGTTTTCAGGTTCCTGTACCTTCTCCCAGATGGTAGCAATGAAGAGATGCCATATTCTGAATGGTGAGGGTCATTTATGATGGACACCAACTTCTTGAGGTACCACCTTTTGAAGGTGTCCTCGATTTGTAGGGAGGTTTGTGACACTGATGGAGCTGGCTGACTCGACAATCCTCTGCAGCCTCTTTTGATCCGATGCATTGGAGTCTCCATTCCAACCTATGATGCAACCAGTCAAGATGCTCTTTACAGTACATCTCTGGAAATTTGCTGGAGTATTTGGTGGCATACCAAATCTCCTCAAACTCCGAATGACTTACATCTGCTGGTATGCCTTTTTCTTAATTGCATCAATATGCTTGGCCCAGGATGGATGTTGATGTCCAGGAACTTGAAGCTGCTAACCCTTTCCACCACTGGTCTATGTTCTCCCAAATTCCCCTTCCTGAAGTCTACATTTAGTTCCTTGTTCTTGCTGACCTTCATTGATGCATAGCTTGGAATAGAAGGAGCTATTCTAAAAGTGGGAATGCAGTACAATACAAAAGTTGCTATTACTGCCTGGTCTAGGAACAAGAAGGCAACTGAGTGAAAGATACAGAATTCAATCATGAGTTCTGGACTGAGCAAATTCAGTAGCCGTGGCTGTTCATTGGAAAGAATAGAATGGAATAGAACTTCATTGTCATTGCTCAAGACAATGAGATTGTGGTGCTACTCCAGTCTGTGCAAAACAGATATTTACAATACATGTGCTATGGCTTAAAAGTCCCACATTTACATGCAACAAGTGACTTTGATAGTCCATTGATAGTTCCCTTGGAGGGTCAGGCACCCTGAGCCAATAGGCTGGTCCTGGACTTATTTCATAATTTACTGGCATAATTTACATATTACTATTTAACTATTTATGGTTCTATTACTATTTATTATTATGGTGCAACTATAACAAAAACCAATTTCCCCCTGGGATCAATAAAGTATGACTATGACTATGACTATAACACCCAAGACCATTGGCAAGCCAGGATGTAGAATTATTCTGCTGCACAACAGCCCTCGGGAAGAAGTTGTTATTCCATCTTACTGTCTTGGCTGAGATGTTTCAGTATCTCCTACCAGATGACAGGAGATTAAACAGACAGTGTCTGGGATGGGATGGGTCTTTAATGATGTTATGAGTGTGCCGTAGGCATTGAGAGTTGTAGATTGTCTCCATGTCTGGTAGTTGAGTCCCAATGATGTGCTGAGCTGTCCTAGTCACCTACTGGAGTGCTTCTTGATTGTCTCGCTGCATCTAGAGTACCTCACCGCCATTCTACATGTCAGTATGCTTTCCATCGCACATCAATAAAAATTGGCCAATGATTTTTGGGGCAGATTAGCTCTCCTTAAGCACCTCAGGTAGTATAGTTGCTGTCGTGATGCTGGCAAACCGTCGGTTTGGATAGTACCTCTATGCTTCCCAGTGAAATATACTGACACCTCTCTGGAGGAAGAGGTCAATTGTCCATATATTTTAGACGTTTTTGTCACCCTGAGGAAATGATTGAGGGTAACACCACCACACATTCCAACACATTCCATCAGTAAGGAGGAAGCAATCGATGGTCAACCACTGCACATTCTAGGACTTTCTGTCACCTTGGACGAAGTGCTTGAAGGGCAAATAAAACAAAAACTTAATGCAATCTTAGAAGTTCCGTCCCTCAGGCAGTTAATCTGATCAACCATTTTAGTTAGCCCCACCCCCACCACTCCTTTCTGTCTAATACCTCAGTCACAGTACTCCCCTGTAAACACTTTAAACCACTTTTTATAATGCTGTTTACATTGCAAATACATGCTGGTACTTATGTATTTATGTATAGTCCATATCTGTATTTTAACCTCTAACATTGTTTTTATATCATTCTTCATTCTTTATAAATGTTGAATGCTGTAATTGTGTGTTGCACCAACACACCACAGCAAATTTCTAATAGGTGAGTATATGGTGAATAAAGTTGATCTTTGCTCCTTGATGAAGTGATGGAAGGACTCTTGCTGAATATTCTGGAACTTTCGATCACCCTGAAGTGGAACATGGGCATATCACACCTTCTAGCTTTCAATAAGTGCTATCATCCAGTAGCACTTACATCCACAGTAATGAAGTGTTTTGAGAGGCTGGTGATGAAACATATCATCTCCTGGCTGAGAAGCGACTTGGATCTGCTCCAATTTGCCTACTAGCACAACAAGTCCACAGCAGATGCCATTTCATTGGCTCTTCACTCAACCCTGGAACATCTGGACAGTGAAGATGCATTCATCAGGAAGCTCTTTATTGACTACAACTCGGTATTCAGTACTAACATCCCCTCAAAGGCGAATCAATAAGCTTCCAGAGATTTATAACTATGTGGCCAAATCAAAACTGGTGATGAATCAGCATATAGGAGGGAGATTGAAAATCTGGCTGTGTGGTGCCCTAACAACACTCAATGCCAACGGTGACAGGACACTGTGTCCCAGTCAAATGCGTCCCAGTCATTGGCGTTCCTGGACATTTGCATCCGTTTTTTTTGCGTCCTGGACATTTGAGTCCCAATATATGTATATTTCATAAAAGATATAATTTTACATATTCATGTAATTTTTTTTATCAAAAACAGTTTTATTAATTTAAAAAGGGATTATAGCATGCATTTTATTGATTAAAAAATTTAATTTATAAGTCCAAACTTAAAAAGTATTCATGTTGTAGGCAACCCCTTGTAAAAAACTTAATTTGTCCTCAGGATTGTAACGTGCAATTAATGATTGAAGGTGCTTATTGATATTCTTATTTCTTGGTTGGACAATAATCCCTCTTTGGTAACACACATAAAAGTTGCTGGTGAACGCAGCAGGCCAGGCAGCATCTCTAGGAAGAGGTGCAGTCAACATTTCAGGCCAAGACTCTTCGTCAGGACTAACTGAAGGAAGAGTGAGTAAGGGATTTGAAAGTTGGAGGGGGAGGGGGAGATCCAAAATGATAGGAGAAGACAGGAGGGGGAGGGATGGAGCCAAGAGCTGGACAGGTGATAGGCAAAAGGGATACGAGAGGATCATGGGACAGGAGGTCCGGGAAGAAAGTCAGGGGGGGGGAGACCCAGAGGATGGGCAAGGGGTATATTCAGAGGGACAGAGGGAGAAAAAGGAGAGTGAGAGAAAGAATGTGTGTATGAAAATAAGTAACAGATGGGGTACGAGGGGGAGGTGGGACATTAGCGGAAGTTAGAAAAGTCCATGTTCATGCCATCAGGTTGGAGGCTACCCAGATGGAATATAAGGTGTTGTTCCTCCAACCTGAGTGTGGCTTCATCTTTACAGTAGAGGAGGCCATGGATAGACATGTCAGAATGGGAATGGGATGTGGAATTCCTCTACTGTAAAGATGAAGCCACACTCAGGTTGGAGAAGCAACACCTTATATTCCGTCTGGGTAGCCTCCAACCTGATGGCATGAACATCGACTTCTCTAACTTCCGCTAATGCCCCACCTCCCCCTCGTACCCCATCTGTTACTTATTTTTATACACACATTCTTTCTCTCACTCTCCTTTTTCTCCCTCTGTCCCTCTGAATATACCCCTTGCCCATCCTCTGGGTCCCCCCCCCCCGTCTTTCTTCCCGGACCTCCTGTCCCATGATCCTCTCGTATCCCTTTTGCCTATCACCTGTCCAGCTCTTGGCTCCATCCCTCCCCCTCCTGTCTTCTCCTATCATTTTGGATCTCCCCCTCCCCGTCCAACTTTCAAATCCCTTACTCACTCTTCCTTCAATTAGTCCTGACGAAGGGTCTCAGCCTGAAACGTCGACTGCACCTCTTCCTAGAGATGCTATCTGGCCTGCTGCGTTCACCAGCAACTTTTATGTGTGTTGCTTGAATTTCCAGCATCTGCAGAATTCCTGTTGTATCCCTCTTTGGTAGTCAATCTTCTTCTTTGTGGCCATAGCCTCCTCTTTCTTCAATGCATCAATTAATTTCCAAACAGAGGGGTGTTGACAAGTAATTGAATTTTGGATAACAGTATGCCACCCCTCCAAACTATTGCTAGATCTAGGCAAGTCGTTCGTTGTTCGATCATGAACATTCCAAGATGCAATGGAAAAGGTTGCTGCAATTTTTGCCCACCTCTACCTCTTGCTTGGCCAATGTATGTAACTTCAAAGTATGTGATGAATTCGGGTGGTAAGTCGTGTTCTTCACTCAGATCCAAAAAGCCTGCTACCACATCATTTACTGGAAAGAAAGCTAATGCAGAGAAACATCTAATTTTAAAATTAAATTCTTGATCTTCGTTATACCATTGTCTTACACCGAGGTCGCATATTTTCTTAAAGATGGATGATAGTGATAGATATAATTTCCGTCATCAACAAGTATGTTTCCATCTTTGCTTGATTTCAAGAACTGTGACATAGCTTAGTTTCTGAAAAAAAAAGTAAATTTAAAGCCAAATTGTAATAGGAAACATGTGGGGGTTTGTTTATAAGTAGCTCAGTCGCAAACGAGGCACCCCTCATTTGCCTACAATTACCCTAATTGATTAGACGGTTGCTTTTTGAGCTGAGATAAGAGGCTTAGCACATATAACACGGGGTTTGTTACCCAGAAATAGTTACATATAGTGGGACGCAAATGACTGGAATGCAAAAAAAAATGGACGCAATTGTCCAGGGACGCTAATGACAGGGACACAATCGTCCAGGATGCAAATGCCCTAGTACCAATGCCAACAGGATGAAGGAGCTGATTATTGACTACAAGAGGAGGAAACCAGAGGTCATGAGCCAATTCTCATTGGGGAATTGGAGAGGGTCAGCAACTTCAAATTTATTGGTGTTATCATTTCAGAGGGCCTGTCCAACTGCCAAAGAAGAGGCTGGAGAGCAAAGTGTTGGCCCATGGAGGTCGGGTGTCGCGGCTTTGCAGGCCAGTTGCTCTGCAAAGTATACACTGCACTTGGAATCACGGGAGAGAGAAGAAGGAGAGCCATTTCTACCACCATAGATGCAGCAGAGAAAGCATCAAGATGGCTCTGGATAAAGAGGGCAGATCCATGGGTTGCTGCTAGGGCACAGGCCGGGGTCTGAACAACCCCGGTCGGGTCGCCTGGGTGAGGGTGTATGATGTTGAAAGACAGGAAACACCTGACAACCCCAGGTAACATCACTGATGATGTGCCCTAGCTTAGCATCATGCAGATGTTTCTGTAAGAAGAGGGTCTGTCCTGAGCTCAGCACTTAAGTGCAATTATAACGAAAGCACGGCACCAACTCTACTTCCTTAGAAGTTTGTGAAGATTCAGCATGGTATCTAATACTTAACAAACTTCTATAGATGTATGGTGGAGAGTATATGGACTGGTTGCATCACAACCTGGTATAGAAGCAGCAATGCTGTTGTACGGAAAATCCTACAAAAAGTAGTGGATACAATCCAGTCTACCTCGGGTAAAGCCCTCCCTTCTATTGAGCACATCTACATGGAGCTTTGTCGTAGGAAAGTAGCATCCATCATTAGGAACCCCCACCACCCAGGACATGCTCTGTTCTCACTGCTGCCATCAGGAAGAAGGCACAAGAGCCTCAAGGCTCACACTACCAGGTTCAGGAGCAGTTATTACTCTTCAATGATTGGGCTCTTGACCAAATGGGATAACTTCACTCTACATCACTTCCACCATCCCAGCAACAAACTACGGACTCAATTTCAAGGATTCTTCATATCATGTTCTCGATATTTATTGCTTATTTATTTATTACCTTTATTATCATTTCTGTTTTGTATTTACACAGTTTGTTGTCCTTCGCACTTAGGCCGTTTGTCCACTTTGCTAAGTGTGGTCGTTCATTGATTCTATTATGATTCCTGAATTTACTGAGTAGGCCTGCAAGAAAATGAATCTCAGGGTTGTACAGTATATGGTGACATTTATGTACTTTGATATTAAATTTACTTTGAACTTTGAAGTTTTGAACTTTCTGTTGCATTGGAGGCAATCAATCTCTTTACAATGCCTGTAATCACTGATCGAGTTTCAATTCTCTCTGCTGTTTGTAAGGAGTTTGTACATTCTCCCCATGACCACATGGGTTTCTTCTGGGTGCTCCTACATTCCAAGGATATACAGGTTTGAGTTAGTGAGTTATGGGTGTGCTATGATGGCGCCAGAAGCATGGTGACACTTTCAGGCTGCCCCCAGTACAAACCTCACGGTTCCATTTGACGCAAAGGATGCACTTCATTGTATATTTTGGCGTAGATATGACAAATAAAGCTCATCTTTACCTTGAAATTATAATGTCCAAATTGGACTGGAACATATGCTTTCTAATGAAACTGTCTGAGGCTCATCCTAAGTTTCAGGCAAAAAAAAAAGACAAGAAATATCATCTCCTACCATGACAGGACAAGAGCTGGACCTGCTGAGTCTTGTACGATTTTAACTAATGGTATTTGTCCATCTTATGTGGCCAAAGCCCCACACAACAGATCCTCACAGGTACAATAGTATAAAGCAGGACTGTTATTTGCCAAGAATACCGCACAATATTTGTGGTCTGACCACAAAAAAAATAACCTTGACATTGTGGCATCAACCTCGATAGTAGTTCCTATACCACTGAGAAAATCTTATGCCTTAATCCTTTTGAACTATGTTTAGCTCTGCCTTTGGTATAATCACACACTCTCAACATTGCCATGGTTATGTTCTGAAGAAGATTGGGTAGAATATGTTCATTACTTGAACGGTACCTTGAGTTCACTGTGTTCACAGTGAATGCTAAAATTAAACCTTTCAGAGGCACTAGGGTTTCAAAACTTGGAATCAATTTAATTACATTCCTGCAACAGTCATGAAATTTTAACATCCTTCTTCTTGTCCTCTCCTAAATTCTGGCACTCACTTCACTCACCACTCTCCCCAGTCAAACACCTGGGTGCTTCAAGAGAAGTTTCTCTGAAGAGCTTGCTAGCGATCATAGCTTGAACTCACCAATGTCTCTGAACTCAGGTCCCTTCAGAAAGTCACAGTCTTGGTTCCATACATTGAATTAGACTCCAAATATTGAAACAGATTATTTTTCCCAAAGTATCTGGGTTTGTAATCCATGTGATTCTCTGTCTCTTCATCAACAGGTTGAACATTGATATCTCTAACATCTGGCAGTTCCTCCTCTGTCCCCTTCTTTCACTTTCATTTCCCTATTCTGATTCCCCTCTTCCCCTTTCCCTTCTTTTCACCTCCCTCTGGTACCACTCCTCCTACCCTTTCTCTCATGGTCTACCCTCCTCACCAGCCTTCACATCTTCCACCTATCAATTTCCAACTTCTCACTTCATTCACCCTCCCTAACCCACCTAACTTTTCCCTCATCTGGCTTAACCTATCACCTGCCAGTTTGTACTCCTTCAACTCCCCCCACTTTCTTATTCTGCCTTCTTCCACCTTCCTTTCCAGTCCTGATGAAGGGTCTCAGCCCAAAACATTGACTGTTCCTCTTCATAGGTGCTGCCTGACCTGCTGTGTTCCTCCAGCATTTTGTGTGTGGCTCTTGAGATATGACGGCCAGCATATTTAAAGCTTATTTTCTGAACATTTCCATAACCATTTAATGATCAAGGTACATACGTGCATAAATGTCCTTTAAATCTCTACTGCTATCAGCTTTCCAGAAAGGTACATGGCTCTCTCCCTTTCTTTCTCTCTGGCAGAAACTAGATATTCTCCAGACAGGACACTGAGAGATTTCGGCCTCTGCCCAATGGTTTGGGTTATGTTAGGCTGCGAAAACTGAAGATTCACATTCATATCGCAACACTATTGATGTCAGCATTTGTGGGAAACAGCAAGATCACATAAAAGTCAGCGATCATGATGAGGTCATCTGTTTCGTGATGCTGTCGGAGGGGTAGATAGCACTCACTGAATACAAGCAGAGCTTTCAAGTAACTCCATTAGTTTCTCGACATCAACACAAAAGATGCCAATATATCCTGCAGACAACAGGAATTCTGCAGATGCTGGAAATTCAAGCAACACACATAAAAGTTTCTTTCAACTCCCTTACTCACTCTTCCTTCAGTTAGTCCTGACGAAGGGTCTCGGCCTGAAACGTTGACTGCACCTCTTCCTAGAGATGCTGCCTGGCCTGCTGCGTTCACCAGCAACTTTTATATCCTGGCAGATATTGTTTGACTATACAAGCATATGAAGAAAGAATTTCTTTTATATGTTCAGTGGCTACTTTATTAGGTACATCCTATATCCAATAAGGTGACCACTGAGTGTATGTTTATAGTCTTCTCCTGCTGTCGCCCTTCCGCTCTAAGGTTCAACATGTTGGACGCTCAGAGATGCCCTTCTGCACACCAGTGATGTTATGCATGTTTATCTGAGTTCCTCTGCCTTACTTTCAGCTTGAACCTTTCTGGCCATTTCCTCTAACCCCTCTCATTAACAAGGCATTTTCCTCCACAGAACTGTGGCTCACTGGATGTTTTTTTGTTTCTCACTCAATTCTCGGTAAACTCTAGAGACTGTTGTGTGCCAGTTTCTGAAATACCTAAACTACCCCATGTGGTACCAACAATCATTCCACAGTCAAAGTCACTTTAGATCACATTTCTTCTCCATTCCGATGTCTGGTCTGAACAACAACTGAACCTCTTGACCAAGTCTGCATGCTTTTATGGATTTAGTTGCTGCCACATGAATTACTGATTAGATGTTTGCATTAATGAGCAGGTGTACAGGTGTACCTAATAAAGTGGCTACTGAGTGTAACAAGCATTATTCTTCTTCCTGGTTAGAACGAGCAAAAGTGCCTTATAGCTAATAAAATACTTTTGAACCATTTCTACTGAAACACCACTCTTCTTTCTTGTACAACGTAATTTAAGTTTTGGCCTAATTCCATGGATTAATGATATCTCAACTCAATTAATGAGGAAATCAAGATGGCTTGTCAGCTGTGAATATGGTAAAAATCCTTTACTTAAGTTCAACTAAGTTTCTGGCCCTTATTCAAATTGAGCATTCAGTATAAATGAGAGATTTATGTAAAGCTGTAAAAAGAAAATAATGGTCTTATGATTACAGTACAGAAATACTGTTGTAATTTTTAATGAGTCAGTCTTTCTAAAACCATGCATCCTTGCCAAAGTATTTGAGAGATATTGAAGGCATATCTTAGGCCTAAAGTTATCTTATATCTTAGGCCTTAGGAAGGTTACAGGTTTAATTTTTCTTTGTCTAACTGATTGGTACATTCTCCTTCAAAGCATTCTCACTGGTGGGCCAAAATTTTAAATTCCCTTTTTTTGTCTGTAGTTTATCCCTGTAAAGGTGATGTATTTTCACCTCTTTTTTGTAGAAAATAATATGTCAAAAATATATGGCCCTTATTATCTGAGAAGACATGTGGTGGCATTGAAGAGGTTCCAGAGGAGTTTTACAAGATGATCTCAGGACTGAAAGGGTTAAAGCATAAGGAGTGTTTGATGGCTCTGGGACTGTACTCACTGGAAGTTATAGAATTGTGGTGGAGTGTATCTTATTGAAACCTAGCAAATATTGAATGACTTAGAAAGATTGGACATGGAGGGAATATTTCCAACAGTAGAAGAGTCTACTACCAGAGGGTGCACCCTTAAAATAGAAGGATGTCCCTTTGGAATAGAGATGAGGAGGAATTTATTTAGTCAGAGAGTGGTGGATCTGTGGAGCTCATTGCTGCAGACGGATCTGGAGGCCAAGTGATTGAGTATATGTAAGGTGGATATTGATCAGTTCTTTGTTAGTAAGGGCATCAAAGGTTATGGGGAGAATGCAGGAGAATAGAGTTGAAAGGGAAAATAAATCATCCATGATCAAATGGCAAAGCAGACATGATAGGCTGAATGGCCTAATTCTGTTCCAATCTCTTATGCTCCTATTATTGTGATTTACCAAGCAAGGATTTCTGTTGCACCTTTCCCATCGCTTTCTGGATGTCCCAACTGGTTCTCAGCAGTGAAGTATTTTTGAAATGTACACATTATTGATCTAAGATCAATATATTGTTAAAAGATTGCACATCTAGTTTTTAGATCCCTCCATATTTCATACCCTCCCCTTACCTGTGCAAACTTTTTCGATCCTTAAGCCCTCTGAGATAGTGCATTTTGGCTTCTCTTGCCTAATTTTTCTTGCCTTAATCATCAACTAAAGCTGCCTGCCTTTCCATCTCCTTTTCCTTTCAAGACTCTCTTCATAATCAACCTCTTTATGTCCGAGCATCCTTCTGTGACTTTAAGAAATGGTGCTTTTGAAGCATAGTTTTGCTCTGTTGCTGATGGTACATTAAGTACAGATTATCTCGGTTGGAGTGTTCCAGCCAACATTATCTAGGAGCTTTTGTTTTCAGATCTGAAAGGCGGTACCCGTTTGTAGAGAATTCTATTTCTCTGTGCTTTATTTCTATTCTGGGTAAAGGGTTGGGAATTTAGTGATCAGAGGCATCTTGGCTTACAACTATGTACAGCTAGAATTGCCGAGCGGATTATCCTTTTTGGTCTTCATCTAAGATCTTCACCTGTACCCAAGTCAGCCTTCAGCCAATTCTATTCACTCTGCAAATCAGGTCTAATCCTCGTCAGCTAATTGATCAATGACCTTGATTGATCAGGTGACACAGTAGTATAGCAGTTAGCAGAACACTTCACATCACCAGCTGTAAGATCGGGGTTCATTTTCTGCCACTGTCGATAAGGAACTTGTATGTTCTCCATGGAACCATATGGGTTTCCACTGAGTGCTCCAGTTTTCTTCCAAGTTCCAAAATGCATATGGTTAGGTTCAGTGAGTTGTGGGCATGCTATGTGGGCAACAGAAGCATGGCAATGCTTGGGGTCTGTAGTACATTCCTTGTTGATTAGACTTGAAGCAAATGATGCATTTCACTATATGTTTCGATGTACATGTGACAAATAAAACAAATCTTTCTCTTTATCTTTACCTGCTTTCCATGATTAATTAAGATGCTAAGACATTTGCTGATGATTGCGCAAAAATGAATTGCATGTGCAATTCCTCAGGAAATGAAGCACTCATACCTTCATGTAATTAAAGAAGAAGAGAAGAGAAATTGCCTTTAAACTCATGAGAGAGCATAGGCCATCAACTTTTTGCTGTTGGTGTTTCTATAGCAGGCAATTTCTTTTTTACGAGGTTGAGTTGCTAGCTCAACGCTCAATCCAGCACGGATGGAAAGCATGCACGGGAACCGGCTGGATTCAAACTTCCGCCCCCAAAGTCCAGCATTGATGCCACTACGCCACCAGCTGGCTCATGTAATTAAAGCCTAAACAATAATCTGGCCCAGAGTGAGAAGTGGTAGGTAGGAATCATGCCACAAGTGCCAGACTATAAACCTTTCCAACATAAGAGACCTCTTGTTGAGATCGTCTCTGAAGATCTATCCTGAGCCCAACACATTGAGATAATTACAAAGAAAGCAAGTCAGCAGCTATATTTCATTAGGGGTTTGAGGAGAATTGGTGTCTTCAAAGCAGCTTGCAAGTTTCTACATATAAACCATGGAGAGTATTCTGATTGGTTGCATTCTGACCAGTCTGGAATGGAGGCACCAATGCACAGGATCAGAAAAAGCCGCAGAGGGTTGTAAACTCAGCCTGCTTCATCACGGGCCATCCCAATATCATGGACATCTTAAAAGACAGTGACTCATGAAAGTGACATCCATCATTAAAGACCCTCACCCCCCATCCACGACATGCCTCTTCGCAGTACTACCATTAGGAAGGAGGTACAAGAACTTGAAGATATACACTCAATGTTTTAAGAACAGCTTCTTCCCCTCTGCAATCAGATTTCTGAGCAGTCCATGAACATTACCTCATTATTTTGCTCTATTTTCACTATTTATTTATTTATGAAGTATTTCTTATTATAACTAATAGTAATTGTTTTTATATCTTGCACTGTATTGCTGCCACCAAACAACAAATTTCATGACATATGTCAAAGATAATAAGCCTGATTCTGATGAGTCAGTGTGAGTTGTATTAATTAATAAATAAATCACCCCATCCTTATTTCCCAGTGTGTTTTAAGATTGTGGTAGTGAACGTGCTAATTTCATTTTGATATTGGACAACTGCTTCCTGTGAACTGTCACCATTATGAGGACTTTTCTCCAGAAAACTGAATGAGTAAGAAATATAAAATAATAAGGAAATTGATAGAGAAGAGGCATATATATACACCCCAGTTTCCAAAGCAGCCATCTACACTAGGTGTAATTAACACTACCACACAGGGGCTATATATTTTTTCTGAAGTAATAAAAACTAGGCTATATATATCCTATACTGGATAACTAGCCATCCTAAGGTGAGGTTAATGTGAATAGTGTAAATGTTTTTAGTGAGAACCTGGATTAAATCATGAGAGGGAATAATAGATAATTTGCTGATTGTCACCCAGAGAGATGATTGGATCAGAATCAAGTTCATTATCACTGACATATATCAAGAAATTTGTTGTGTTGCGGCAGCAGAACAGTGCAATACATAAGATATACTTTAAAGTATAAGAAATATATATATATATATATATATAAAATTTCATACGAAGTGCATAAAGAGAGCAAATATAGTGATGTAATTCAGCGGTTCATTGTCTGTTCAGAAGTCTGATGGTGAAGGGGAAGAGCTGTGTGAAACTTAACCACTATTGTAGAGCAGTTAGACTAAATGCTCTGTGTTTGTACTGTTAACTCCATGTAAATGGGTTCAGTGCCAAACCCTGAATTGTTGGTCATCTATTTACTGCCATTCTGAACCTCCCACATTCAGGATTGTCAATACACTCCTGGCTAACTGTCAAGGTGGAATCAATTACTTAAAATCATAGACCTTTGCCTTGGCACAGCCACTCTACTGTCTCCAGAATGATTAATGAGTTAGTCGTAAATTTGACCTGCTGCCAAAAGCTACTGGCCAGAGAGCTCTCATTCAAAAGAAAGCTATACTCGCTCAGATCGTAGGCTCAGGCATAGCACCCATGCTGGATAAAACTGCCACTCAAAACTGTGACTCCAGCATGAATGGGAATCAAGGACTGTCTAGTTTCAAGGTTCACAGAGAATGGATTTCCATCCAACTGTACAGTAATAAGAATCAGAATTGGAATCAGGTTTATTACCAGTGTTACATGTCATGAAATTTGTTGTTATGTGGCAACAGTGTGGCAAATACATAAAATATACGATAAATTACACTAAGAAATATATATTAAAGCATTACAGTTGTAGTGCAGAAAGGGAGTTGATGAGTTTGTTGTCTATTCAGAAATCTGATGGTGGAGAAGAATTGTAAATAATGGGAGCAAACTAATTGAAGACTGCCAGAAATAGATTAGAATACAAATCTGCCTTCTCATAAGTATCATGGTGGCACAGGAGCATAGTATTAGCGCAAAGCTTTACAGTGCCAGCAATCGCCAGCTAGAGTTCAATTCCCACCACAGTCTGTAAGGAGTTTGTCCATTCTCCTTGTGACCGCATGGGTTTCCTCTGGGTGCTCTAGTTTCCCCACACATTCCAAAGACTTACAGGTTGATGAAATTGTGGGATGCTATTTTCTCACTGGAAGCATGGTGACACTTGCGGGCTGTCCCCAGCAGATCCTCGGCCTGTGTTGGTCATTCCCGCAAATGATGCATTTCACTGCATGTTTCAATGGTTCGATGTACATCTGACAAATAAAGGTAATCTTTAATCTTTGATCTCATTCAGCAGAACCTGATCTGATGTCCTGATGAAGGGTCTCTGCCCAAAATATCAACCGTTTATTTCCCTCCGTAGATGCTGCCTGACCTGCTGAGCTCCTCAGGCATTTTGTGTGTGTTGCTTGGGATTTGCAGCATCTGCGGAATCTCTTTTGCTCATGTTGTCCTTCTCCCCCCTTGCCCCTGGATCAGGACCTTGCTCAGTGAAGCCCATGTGAGAGCTATGGTACAACACCTATCCCATGTCAAAGAAGCCTCACATAAATAACTTAATTGACTGGTTTAGAAGTCCTTCTCAATCTAGGGTGACTACCTAACAAGAAGGAAAGAACATTCAATCAAAAGAACAAAATTGTCTTCAGAATATCACATAGTGCTTCAAAGCACAGTGGTGTTGGCCATGGTGCAGTTATCTCAGGGTTTGATTCTGACCTCTGTTGTTGCACACACTTTCACTTGTTGATAGCATTTGGCTCTGCTAAGGTTTCCTCTCAGTTCCCAAAGATGTGCTGGGTGGTAGGGTTAATCATGCCTCATGTAGATGGCTGCATGGGGAATTTGGGGTGTGTTGGTGCGCAGGCTTGAGGGAACAGCTTTCAGTGAAATAACTGGAAGAATGAAGTTGCTCAGAGAACAATAGAGATTTAATGGGCCTTCTCCGTCACAAGGAAATATGAAAGCCCATGCATTCACTGTGATAATTAGCTGGGAAATCCTCAGAACTAATTGCCAGGCAGCAAACTCCCACGCCCAGCAATAAATAAAAAGGTAATATGTCTAGAAATTTGGTGAAAGAGAATTCCTCACCAGGATAACACAGTGGTTCTGCTGGTTGAGATGTTACCAGAAAGCTCCGGCAACCCAGTTTCATTTCTGATCCCTGGTCCTGTTGTGCGGGGTTTGTACGATCTGCTTGTGACTGCATGTGTTTCCTCCGGGAGCTCCAGTTTTTCTCCTTCACCTTGATGGTGTAGAAGTTTGTATCCTCATTGGCAGCAGAAACGTGCCCCTAGGTAAATGATCTTGGGTCTCATGTGCAGGGGAGTAATGGAATCTGGTGGGAAATGATGGGAATGTGAGAAGAATAAAATGGCAAATCAGAATCAGGTTCATTATCACTGACATATGCCATGATAATAAATGGTGACTATTTATTCCCTCCATAGACACTGCCTGACCTGCTGAGTTCCTCCAGCATTTTGTGTGTATTGTCATGAAATTAGTTGTCTTGCAGCCACAGTACAGTGCAAGACATAAAAAATATGGAAAAATACAGAGAAAGTTACAGTGCAATATGTAAAAAATGATTTTAATAAGGTGGGATTAGTATAAAAATGAGTGCCTGATTGTTGGCATTTAATAGTGTATATTTTTAAATACATTATAAAATCTAAGGGCAAATACAGTGGCAATCACAGTATTGTGCAGTAACATGATCAGAACCTGACGACACAGTAAAAGAATGAAAGGCTTGTATTTATAGAGCACTTTTCACGTTTCACATTCTGGTTGTCTCAAGGTATTTTGCAGCCAATAACTAACATTTTCCCTGTTCCCTCTTAGCTGCAAAAGTGTGCGGCCATGCAGTAACTGAAATGCTCCCGTGCACGTAGCCTTTCTTGCTACCCAGCTGGAATTTTCTTTTATATAGTGTTAATATAAAGTGCTGTGCAATTTTTCAGCCTGCGAAAAAATTTCTTGCTCACAGCTATATAAAAAGATTAGAGGGACCATCAGTAGCATATCAGCCACTAATTCGCATAATGTCCGACAGATAGCAAATAGTAATGGCCCAATAATCTACTTTGAGTGACAGAGGAATATAAATCAGGACATTGGAGTTATGGCTCTTAATTCTTGAAATATGTACACTGAATATTGAGTGCTTTATGAGATGACTGATCTGCCCTTGCCTGCACTCTGTCAGCGCTACACTAGGATGTTAAATTAAGATATAGACCATTGATTAAATGAGTCAAACTTGTTTACAAGGAGATCAGAACTTGGCCAGAAGATGCCACCTCAGCACTACAGAATTGCTTTGAAAGCACGTACTGGAACATATTTAGGGAGGAGGTTATCTACGGTCATCACATCACCTTTGATGAATATGCAGGATCTGTGACTAGCTACAGAGGCAAATGCACTGAAGTTGTTACAATGATTAAACACTACACTGCCAGGTGAAACCAGAAACCATGTCTGACTGCAGAGGTTCACGTACTCCTTAAGGATAGGGACACTGCCTTCATAATGGGGGACAGGATGACTCTAAAGTGAGCAAGAGCCACGCTCTCACATGCCATCAGGAAGGCAAAGACTCAAGAAATGAACTGGTTGACGATTTTCTAAATGGAAAGAAGATACAAAAGTCTGAGGCGCAAAAGGATTTGGGAGTCCTTGTGCAGGATTCCCTGAAGGTTAATTTGCAGGTAGAGTCTGTGGTGAAGAAGGCAAATGCAATGTTAGCATTCATTTCAAGAGATCTAGAATATAAAAGTAAGGATGCAAGGTAGAGAATTTATAAAGCACTGGTGAGGCCTCTCTTGGAGTATTGTGAGCAGTCTTGGGCCCGGCCCCTTAGAAAGGATGTGCTGAAACTGGACAGAGTTCAAAGGAGATTCATGAAAATGACTCCAGGATTGAATGGCTTGTCATGTGAAGAGCATTTGATGGCTCTGGGCCCGAATTCACTGAAATTCAGGAGAATGAGGGGTGACCTCATTGAATCCTATCAAATGGTGAAAGGCCTTGATAGAGTGGGTATGGAGAGTATGTTTATTATGGTAGGAGTACCGTATCTTCTGACACATCCTCAGAATAGAGGGGTATCCTTTTAGAATGGAGAAGAGGAGGAATTTCTTTAGATATAGTATGGTGAATCTGTGGAATTTGTTGCCTCGGGTAGCTGCGAAAGCCAGGACTTTATGTATATTTAAGGCAGAGGTTGATAAGTTCTTGATTGGTCAGGGCATGAAGGGGTATGGGGGGTGGGGGGAAGGCAGGAGATTGGGGGTGAGAGGGTAAAAGGATCAGGCATGATGAAATGACGAAGCAGACTCGATGGGCCAAATTGCCTAATTTTGCTCCTATGTCTTATCGTCTTATGGTCTTATAATAGAGAAACAAAAACATGAATTACTGTAAGTATATATTAATAGTTAAATAAGTAGTGCAAATATAGAGTAAAAAGGTCGTGAAGTAGTGTTCATGGGTTCAATGTCCATTGGGAAATCAGATGGCAAAGGGGAAGAATCTGTTCCTGAATCGTTGAGTGTGTGCCTTCACCTTTCTATACCCGCTTCCTGATGGTAGCAATGAGAATAAGGCATGACCTGGGTGATGGGGCTCCTTAATGATGGATGCTACCTTCTTGAGGCATTGTTTCTTGACAATGTCCTGGATACTACAGAGGCTGGTGCTCATGATGGAGCTGAGTGAGTTTACAATTCTTTGCAGCTAACTGTGATTCTGTGCAGTAGCTACCCCCCCCCCCCCCATACCAGATGGAGATGCAGCCAGCTAAAGTGGTCTCCATGGTACATCTGTAGAAATTTGAGTGATTTTGGAGACATACCAAATCTTCTCAAACTTCCAATGAAGTATAGCCACTACCATGCCTTCTTTGTAGCTGCAACAATATGTTCGGACAAGCAACACACATCAAAGTTGCTGGTGAACGCAGCAGGCCAAGCAACACACATCAAATTCCACAAAATGGACAAATAGAGAAAATTATATCCTACAATATCATATTGTACAAGGACATCTCAATAACAATTTACATTCAAAAAGAAAAAAGTTAAGGCTGAAAGGTAACAAGTTACTTTCATACAGAAGAAGAAAGATGAGGTAATTCTGAAAGGTGAAATGCACATCTGGAATTAAATTTCCAGCATCTGCAGAATTCCTCGTGTTTACAATATGTTGGGTCGAGGTTGGATCCTCAGAGATATTGACATCCAGCAAGCTTAACCCTAATTGGACATGATTTAGGATTTATTTTTCCGCACTGGGCCTCTGCACACTTGAAGTGCACAACAAAAGCCAAAACTATCAAATCTTTTCATTTTTGACGAATCTACTTGGCCTCAGTAGAGAAGTTTATCATCTAAATTGTATCCAAGTTGGGACAAAATGAGCCCTGTGTTACAGTCTGGTTCCATATTGAGCTTGATACAGCAGTCACTGGTGCTTAACTGTCCTGTTATATAGGATATCAGATCAAAAGTCAAACTGTTCTTAATATTTCCTGTACACAAAGATATCTCTTGGGACTGTGAAACTGAAGACACCTGCAGGAACTATTACAAAGATCATGTCTGAAGTCTTGAACTTCAAATAGCAGAGTTCCAAACCCTAGCAAACACAGGAATTAATTGCATTATTTATTTTCTCCATGGGATCCATTAAAGTTAATTTGCTTTATTTCACCTTTCAGTATTACCTCATCTTTCTTCTTCTGTATGAAAGTAACTTGTTACCTTTCAGTCTTAACTTTTTTCTTTTTGAATGTAAATTGTTATTGAGATGTCCTTGTACAATATGATATTGTAGGATGTAATTTTCTGTATTTGTCCATTTTGTGGAAATCATAAATATAAGTATGAAGCAGCCATACACTATTTTATGTCTGTTGTTTCAAGGTTGTTGGCTATCTGCACATTAATCACTTGTCAGTTCAGATTTGCAAAAACATCTCCTGCACACTCTCCATCAGCACAGAAGCGCTGTAGGGATGTGTACTTGGCCCCCTGCTCTACTCGCTTTACACCTTTTGACTGTGTGGCCAAGTACAGGTCCTACACCAAATTCAAGTTTGCTAATGACACCACTGCTGTGGGCTGTATCGAAGGGGGTGATGGATCAGCATACAGGAGGGAGATTGAAAACATGGCTGAGTTGTGTAATAACAACAACTTCTCATTCAATGTCAATAAGACCAAGGAACTGACAGTAGACTTCAGGAGAGGGAAACCAGAGGTCCATGAGCCAGTAATCATCGAACGATCAGAGGTGAAGAGGTTCAGTAACTTTAAATTCCTGGTGTCACTATCTCAGTGGACCTATCCTGGCCCCATCATATAAATATTATTGTGAAGAAAGTATGGCAGTGCCTCTACTTCCTCAGGAGTCTGCAGAGATTCAGCATGTCAACAATAACCTTGGCAAACCTCTGTAGAAGTGTATGGAAAGTGTGCTGACTGGCTGCATTGCGGCCTGGTATGGGAACACCAATGCCTTTGAGTGGAAAATCCGACAGAAGGTAGTGGATTCGGCCCAGTATATCACAGGTAAAGCCCTCCCACCCTTTGAGCATATCTACATGAAACATTGCCAGAAAAAAGCAGCATTCATCATCAAAGATCCTCACCACCCAGGCACTGCTCTTTTCTCACTGCTGCCATCAGGTAGAAGGTACAGGTGTCTCAGGACTCGCACCACCAGGTTCAAGAACAGTTACTACCACTCAACCATCAGGCTTTTGAATAAAAGGGGATAACTACACTCATTTAAGGACTCTTTTATTGTGTTATTTCATTTTCCTTATTTATTGTTATGTATTTATTATCTGCATTTGCACTGTTTGTTTACAATTTACAGTCCCTGCTATTCACAGACCCTGTTTATTGTTACTGTTCTATAGATTTGCTAAGGATACCCACAGAAAAAGAATCTCAGGCTTGTACGTGGGATCATATATGTTCTCTGATAAATTTTACTTTGAACCTTGTTCTAATGTTTTCTCCACTCTGGCCCCTTACCTCTTCTCACCAGTCCTGAAGAAGAGTCTCGACCCAAAGCCTCAACTGTTTATTCATGTCCATAGATGCCGCCTGGCCTGCTGAGTTCCTCCAGTATTTTGTTTGTGTGTTGCTCTGGATTTCCACCATCTGCATAATTTCTTCTGTTTATGATTTGTGTGACCCCAAGTGTTACCCCCAAGTGCTCCAGATTCCTTCCTCATCTTAAAGATACATTGTTAAATCAATTAACAAATTTATGTTATGCCTAGTGTAATTAAATAGGCGTTTAAGAGTGATTAGGCGACAGAGAAATAAATGGGGATGTAGACTATTGGGGCTGCCCAGAGAGACAGCACTTTTCTCACACAAATTCCATAATGCCATCAGGTACCTCGCAGTCGGTGTTCTCAACCCAATACAGCTGACTATCTATATAGAGCATGATACCACATAGACAATAATATCATTGGAAGATGATGCTTTTGGGAGTTAATGATGTTAGCTGAGGGAAAGCAGGCCAAATGGTTTCCATGTACACGCAATGGCCGCTTTATTAGGAACCCCCTGTACCTAATAAACTGTCCACAGGATGTACATTCATGGCTTTCTATTGCTGTAGTGATTCACTTCAAGCTTCAATGTGTTGTGTATTCAGAGATGCTCTTCTGCACACCACCATTGCAATGCGTGGTTATTTGAGTTACTCTTGTCTTCTTGTCAGCTTGAACCAGTGTCTCCTCTGACCTCTCATAGTGACAAGGCCAACAGAAATACTACTCACTGTATGTTTTTTTTTTGTTTCTCACACCATTGTCTGAAAACTCTGGAGACTGCTGTGCAGGAAAATCCCAGGGATCAGCAGTTTCTGAGATACTGGCACCAGCAATCATTTCACTGTCAAAGTCTCATTTCTTCCCCATTCTGATGTTTGGTCTGAGCAACAACTGAACCTCTTGACCATATGTGCATGCTTTTATGCATTGAGTTGCTGCCGCATGATTGGCTGGTTAGATATTTGCATCAACGAGCATATGTTCCTAATAAAGTGGCCACTAGGTGTAT
The DNA here is from genome assembly GCF_963921235.1 of Mobula hypostoma. Lineage (NCBI taxonomy): Eukaryota > Metazoa > Chordata > Chondrichthyes > Myliobatiformes > Myliobatidae > Mobula > Mobula hypostoma. The sequence continues at coordinate 12,784,442 of NC_086107.1, forward strand.
ATAATAGAAAAATATGAGAAACACAGGCAGTACGTTTATGGAATAAGCTCTTAGAATGAGTAATAAATGCTATACCTGCTATGAATGCTCACATTTCATGATAGTTGAAAACATTTTCCTTGAAAAGATGAAGGTATATAAAAATTCAGCCCCTTAACTCCTGCAGCAATATCCCTGCCACAAACTCGGTGTAAGTGAGCTTACAGTGTCAATCTCTGACTCTGATGAAGCACAACAGTGATAACGGATCTCCTCAGGCACACGCAGATACCCATGAGTGGATACCTAGACACAGCTCCTTAATCAATCACAGTATGGGCAGACAATCATACTGTAAACAAACCCTGTCTCCCATAACTCTTTTTGTTCCTTCATATTTTTTTCCATTAGCAGATAAAGAAAGGTAGAATTCTCAGACTTCAACAGCAATAATTGAAACACTCAAAAGCATAATTAAGACTAGAAATCTCGGAGTTCAAAATGATGATTCCCAAAACCAACCAATATATTTGGACTCAGTCACTGAACTACACATTACTACCAATCAATCCGGCGTATAACCCTTTAAATTGATCTAATGCATTATAATTATCTGAAGATAAGAGCACAAGAATCATAGAACATACAGTACCATGCAAAAGTCTTAGGGATATACATATAGCTAGGGCCACTCAGACCTTTGCACAGTACTGTACTAATTTTATGTGTTGCACTGTACTGATGCCGCAAAAAGAAAAATAGATTTCAAGACACATGTGAGTGATGATAAACCTGATTCTGGTGTGGGTATCTTTTGTGGAAGAAGGGAGCAGGGAGAGGGGAATCATGGTTGGGAAAAGAGGAAGGGAGAGGGAGGGAGTGGGAAGCACCAGAGGGACATCCTGCAATGATCAATAAACCAATGGTTTGAAATCAAATGACCTTGCCTGATGCTTCAGGGGTGGGTGTGTTTGCACCAATGACAACTCTAAACCCCACCCCCATTCCCCATTCCTGGTACTCCTTCTCTGTCACGTGTCCCACACCCCTCCTGTGGTACTCCACTCTTGCCATTCCCAACATCCTTTGTTCTAGCCAGATTTACAAACTCACTCGCCACACTAAGACTTTTGTGTAGTACCTTCCAACATTCAAAATTCAAGATTCAAAATTCAAAAAACTTTATTGTCGTTCTAACCATACATCAGCTCTGCAGGGCAGAATGAGACAGCGTTTCTCAGGGGCAGTGCAATCATAACATAACAAACGCAACACTAAATAATAAACATAACAATAAATAGTAAAACACAACAGCCACATGTCAGTTAAAATCAGTTATAAGTGTCCAGTGCAAGTTAAAAGTGTCCAAAGCAGAGTCAGGTGGAGCAGCTATTTAGCAGTCTGACTGCCTGTGGGAGGAAGCTGTTTAGTAGCCTTGTGGTTATAGTTTTGAAGCTCCTGTAACGTTTGCCTGATGGCAGAAGAACAAACAGTTCATGGAGAGGGTGTGAGGGGTGTTTAATGATGTACCGTGTCTTCTGGAGGCATCGACTCTGAAAGAGGTCTTGCACAGAAGGTAGGGAGACCCCAATAACCTTCTCTGCTCCCCTAACCACCCTCTGCAAGGCTTTTTTGTCGACAGCACTGCAGCTGAAGTACCAGGTTGTGATGCAAAAGGTCAGCACACTCTCAACCACGTCTCTGTAGAATGTAGTTGAGATGTTAGTGGGGAGTGATGCTTGTTTAAGCTTCCTCAGAAAGTGCAATCTCTGCTGGGCCCGTTTCACAATCCCAGTGGTGTTCCTGGACCAGGTGAGATTGTCCAAGATCTGCACCCCAAGGAACTTGATGTTTTCCACTCTCTCCACTGCGGAGCCGCTGATGCTGAGGGGTGTGTGCTCAGGCTGAGACCGTCTGAAATTAATGATCATCTCCTTGGTTTTGGTGACATTAAGCATCAAGTTGTTATCCCTGCACCAGCTCTCTAGGTGTTTGACCTCCTCCCTGTACATTGTTTCATCATTCTTGCTGATGAGCCCCACCACTGTGGTATCATCTGCAAATTTAATGATCAGGTTCTCCTTGAATCTGGCTGCACAGTCATGTGTTAGCAGTGTAAACAGCAATGGGCTAAACACACAGCCTTGTGGGGATCCAGTGCTCAGCGTGATGGAGTCAGAGATGTTCCTGCCAACACGGACTGACTGTGGTCTCTTTGTCAAGACATCCAGAATCCAGCGACACATGGCAGTGCTAAGGCCAAGCAGCGACAGTTTCTCCACTAGTCTCTGCGGGATGATGGTATTGAATGCTGAACTGAAATCAACGTACAGGATTCTAGCATAAGTGTCTTTGTTGTCCAAGTGAGAGAGAACTGTGTGCAGTGTGGCGGATATTGCATCCTCCGTAGAGCGATTTGGACGATAAGAAAACTGTAGAGGATCCAACGATGAGGGGAGGCTGGCTGTGATATGAGGCTTGACAAGCCGTTCAAAACATTTCATCACTATGGGGGTCAGGGCAATGGGACGGTAATCATTCAGACAGGCTACAACTGATTTCTTTGCTACAGGGATGATTGTGAAGCATCTGGGGATAATAGCTTGACTAAGGGAGATGTTGAAAACGTCTGTCAGGACATCTGCTAATACATCAGCACATTCCTTGAGCACACGTCCAGGGATGTTGTCGAGACCTCCAGCTTTTCATGGGTTGACCCTGGCAAGGGTCCTCCATGTTTGCTCTGGATCAATGATTGGAGCCGGCTGGTCAGATGGTAGAAAGGGACTGGTTCTCCCCCTTGCTGTAGTGTTTGATGCTTCGAAGCGTGCAAAGATATTGTTAAGCCTGTCTGGTAGAGAGGTGTCACTGTCATCAGTTTTCTGCCTGATCTTGTAGTCTGTCAGAGCTTTAATTCCCTGCCACATCCGTCTGGTGTCACCTGTGTCACAGAAGAGTCCATGTATTTTGCCCGCGTAGGCCCTTTTCGCTTTCCTGATCCCTAGTGAAAGTGCAGACCTGGCTGAGCGAAGCGCACTCCTGTCCCCCGATCTGTAGGCTGTGTCACGGCCTTCAGTAGTGAACGCACCTCTGTTGTCATCCATGGCTTTTTATAACCACGTGCGGTGAAGGTTTTCATCACAGTGACATCCTCCGTGCATTTGGCTATGTAGCTGATTACTGCCTCCGCATACTCCTCAATGTCTGTATGGTCGTCATAGGGGGCTGCTGTTTTGAATATGTCCCAGTCTGTGTGCAAAAAACATAGATCATAAAGCATAGGACATACAGAACTTAGAACATACAACATTCCCTACAGTACAGGCCCTTCAGCCGACGATGTTGCACTGACATTTTAATGTATTCTGAGCTCAGTCTAGCCCTTCTCTCCTACATGGCCCCCCATTTTTATATCATGCTTGTGCCTATCTAAGAGTTTCTTAAATACCCGTAATGTATCTGCCTCTACCTCCATTCTCAGCAGGGCATTCCTCACACCCACCATTCTCTGTGTATTGAATTTAGCTCCAATATCCCCACTTTAGTTTCCTGCAATTATTTTAAAATTATGCCCCTCATATTAGTGCTATCTTGCAGATTTTCTCTTGTATGTGAACATATGAGGAGTATTTGATGTCTCTGGAAATTAACTCACTGGAATATAGAAGAAGGAGGGAGATCTCATTGAAACCAATCGAATATGGAGAGGATGTTTCCTATAATGGGGAGACTAGGACCAGAGGGCACAGCCTCAAAATGGAAGAACATCCCTTTGAAAAAGAGACGAGGAGGCAGGTGAATCTGTGGAATTCATTGCCATGGACGGCTGTGGAGGCCAAATCGTTGGGTACATTTAAAGCAGGGGGTTGATATGTAAGGGTGTCGATGGATACGGGGAGAAAGCAGAAGAATGAGGTTAAGCATGGATTGGTCCAGCAGACTTGATGGGCCAAATGGTCTAATTCTGCTCCTGTGTCGTATGGTCCTGTCCACATCACTAAACCAGAAGGTTAGGAAAGAGTTTCAGTTGCTGCTACACTTGCAGAGTTCTTCCACTTTCGCCTGCTGAAGATCCAATCATAACGGTGTGATGAAGGGTCATTAATCTGTCATGCTTTCTCTGTTTCTCCTCTCAGCGCTACTGACTGACACGCTATGTATCCTTAACATTTCTGTTTTATTTCAATTTCCAGCTGGTCAGTTTTTCAGAGTAACATACACAAAATGGTGGAGGGACTCAGCAGGTCAGCAACATCTCTGGAGGGGAATAAACAGTCAGCACTTGGGTTAAAGAGCCTTCATCGGTGAATACTGTTTATTCTTCTCCAGAGATGCCATCTGACCTGCTGAGTTCCTCCAGTAGTTTGTGTTGCTCTGAAATTCCAGCATCGGCAGGACCTCTTGTGTTTATTTTTTTATTTGGAATTTAGATAAGATTAGATTAGATTTATTAATCACATTTACGTTGAAACATACAATAAGTTATGTTAACAGCCAGCACAATCTGAGGATCTGCTGGGGACGGTCTGCAAGAGTCGCTGCACAGACTGGCAGCAACAAAGCATGACCACCATGTTCAACAGACAACATAGAACAAGCAACAACAGAAAAACGAACCCTTTCCCACCGCCCACCCCCTAGCACACACACAGATGGGCCTCCAGCCCCAGCACATGTCCTCTCCAGGCCTCTGATCTCTGGACCGTGACCCCAGACTCTCAGGCATTGGGCCTGCAGCCTCCGGACTCGCTAATTTAGGTCTTCATCCTTTGGGCTTTGATGTCCATACTCGCCAACCTTGGACTTTGACCTTCAGATTCACTGACCTTGGGGCTTTGACCTTTGGTCTCACTGACCTCTGGGCTTTGAACCAGGAGCAGGAGTAACCATTCAGCCTTCCGTGCACACTCCTCCGTTCATCATGTTCTTGGCTGCTTGTCTACTTCAGTATCATTTTTCCTTGATAGTTTCAGATCTCTGGTCTGAATGTACGCTGTAACTGAACCTCAACAGCCCTAGAAAGTAAACAATTTCAAAGGTTCATGCCCTTCCGTGTGAAGACAATTTTTGCTCATCTCAGTTCTAAATAGCCTATCCCCTTCGTCTGAGGCTTTATTCCTCCATGAGGGTAATCATCCTGTCTGCATTTACTCTAGCACTGGTTCTTTTCTTATAGTTTCAATGAGGTCACCCCTCATTCTTCTAAACCCTTGTGAAGATAGGCCTCGCTGACTGAGTCTGTCAGATGGCAAACTAGCCATGGTGGGAATTAGTCTGATCAATATTTATTACCCCTATAGGGCAAGTACCGAAATGGTCATAGAGAGATACAGCACAGAAATCACTGAACATTTTTTTTAATTAAAATAATTTTTTGATCATGTTGGTGTAATTGGGTGGCACAGATCGTTGGCCCAATAGGGCTTGTTATCATGCTGTATCTCTAAATACATTTTTTAAATATATTTTTTAAATTACAGTCACCCTCTATAATTTGGTCTCTTAAAGAGCCAAAAACTGTACATAATACTCCAGATGTAGATTTCTCAAATCCCGACTTAGAACATTATTCAAATTCAAATCCTCTCAGGTACTAAACCTAGGCTGAGTTCAGTGTGGAATCTGGGGGATGGTGTTTTAGATGAAGGTAACTTCTGCCTTTTCAGGTAGATGCAAAAGATCTCATTGTCTACATTTTACTGAAAGTTATTCCCAAGAACTAGAAGGCAAGGGTTTGAGGTAAGAGGGGCGATCTTTAATAGAAACCCGAGCTATAACGTTTTTACTTAAATGGTTGTATCATCTGCCAGAGTAGGTAGTGGAGCTGGGTATAATAACAACTTTTAAAAGAGATTTAGGCAGGTACATGAATTGGAAATGTTTAGAGCAGAGGTTCCCAACCTTTTTTATGCCATGGATCATTAAGCAAGAGCCCATGGACCCCAGATTGGGAACCCTTGGTTTGGAAGGTGATTGGCCAAATTGAATTAGCTTCAATGGGCCTACGTTAGGTAGGCATGGACCAGAAAGGCAGAAACGACCTTTTACTGTGCTGTATGACTGACTCTATGCCTTGTTTCATCGGTTGCTCAGAGCAACCAGGAAATCAGCCTCACATTTCTCAGATTTCCGCTCTGCTCAGTGCGCCAGGAGCTGAAGTAAAACACTAATGTGATTGGGACTCTGATTGAGCTGGAAGAATTCTAATTGCTCCTGACACATTTAGTTAATCCTGCTTCTAGACTGGGCGAGGGCCAGGTTTAAACGGGAAGAGTTCCAGCACTCAGTCATTACTACGTTGCGGGTGTCCAGGAAAGCTTCTGGTTTGTAGCCTCTTCTTGCCAAATGGAAGCGATTCACCTGCCTCTGCCAGGACCCCAACTGGTGGAAAGTTCAACGCACTGTGGCCTATATGCGCCATCTGCTGCTCGCAGGGGTCAGCAGTTAAATAAGGCCCACAGTGTGCCTTGACCAGCAGAGTTCCATGTTTTCATCCGCTGGTTATGTCTGCATCATTTGAATTGATTCCTGAGCAAGCTGGAACCAGAAAAGGGGAGCTCTTGCCAGCTGAAGTTCCTCTGCACTCAAGCAGTGTTCTTCATCCAGCCTTGCGTCTGCAGTGAGATTCTGTCAGCTGCACAAATTGGAAGGAGATACTTTCCGCCTTGCTCAAGATACACTTTTCTCAGTGCTGCTTCGTCTTCTTTTCTGTCACATATGCAGTCTCAGTTCGATCACGTTTCTTCCACAGCGCTGCATTGAAGCACTGGTTAACCCATTGGTGCCACTGAATTTTGTATTGAAACTAGCAAACAGAAGGGTACAATGAGAATCAGAATTTATTATCCTTGACATAAGTCGTGAAATTTGTTGCCTTGAGGCAGCAGTACAATGCAAGACAAAAAATTGCTGTAATTTACAATAAAAGTAGATAGGCAGAGTGACTTACCTACCCATCCACCCATCTTTCCTGAAGTCCCCAATTAATTCTTTGACCTTGCTGACGTTGTGTGCAAGGTTGGTGTTGCAACAGTAGTCAACCAGCAAGAAAAGTAATTTTTATTTTTTGGCCAAAGTCATTGTTTCTTTTTAAACCAAATATATGAATCTGTCTCTACTTCCTGCTGCCTCAGGAAAGTGGCCAACAACATTAAGCTCTCTCTTTTCTCACCACTTCAGTCAAGTAGAAGATACAAAGCTTAAGAACGTGTACCACCAGTCTCGAGGACAGCTTATTGTTATAAGGTTCTTGAATGGACCTCTTATATGATAAAGATGAATTTCCTGCACTTTATTTGTCTACCTGCACTGCATTTTCCCTGTAACAGTAAGACTATATTCTGCATCATGATTCTGTTTTCCCTTTTGTATTACTTTGATGTGCTTATATATGGAATGATCTGTGAACGGCATGCAAACAAAAGCTTTTCATTGTATCCCAGTACATGTATCAATAACAAATTAATTGTCAACTATCAATCATAACAACTGAGGTACTCCGTGTTTCTAAACTTGCACGGAGTTTGTGTTAGGCAAATCCAGTGGGGATTCCTTATGCAGTTTAGATCCATGCTCACAGCACTCACACCACTGTCAGCAGGAATCAGACATACACCTGCCCCTGAAAGGGTTTGGGGCAGCACGATGGTGTAGCAGTTAGCATATCGCTAATATAGCACTAGTGGCCCAGGTTCTGTTGCTGTGCGTAAGAGGTTTGTACATTGTTCCTGTAACCATGTGGGTTTCGTCCAGGTGCTCTAGATCCCCCACATTCCAAAGACATATGGGTTAGTAAGATAATTGGTCATGTAGATGTAAAGCCCTGATTGGGCCAGAAGGGCCTGTTACTATAATGTATCTCTAAATAAACATTGTCACTGAAGGTCCTGTTCCATTGCAGTACAGTTTTATACTCTGTGTTCTTAGTGAATCGGAACTGTCTTCAGAGTCACCTTGTCCTGTAACATACTGGACTTTTCTTTCTGGGGCACAGCTGAAAAAGAATCAAATCAGACCAGCTACAGTGGCTTCTTAAACAGATCATGCCTAGAGACTTTAAATTACTCAGCCACCTCCATGGCATGTGGGGAGGGTTGATGTTGGGGGGGGAATGCTATAATGTGAGGGACTGTTCATACATAGCTGAGGGGATCATAAATTTCTCTACTCAGCAATTCTAGTCCCTGGGTGGCTGTGATTGCTGGTTTCCTGAGCATATTCGAAACTGAGATCAATAAGGTAGGATAGTGGTGTAGCAACTAGGAATTTTGTTAAAATTCATCCTCTAGGTTCAATTATGTCATCATATCTGACATTGAGATTAATTTTCTCGCAGACATGCATACAGAGAAATACAATAGAATCAATGAAAAACTACACACAAACAACAGCCGTGCAAAAGAAGATGTAATAAATATAAAAAAATACATCAGTGAATAAAGAGCAAAAGTTGTAGAGTCCTTGAAAGTGAATCCATAGGTGTGGAATTCATTCAGAGTTGAGGTGAGTGAAGTTATCCATGTGGTTCAGGAGCCTGATGGTTGAAGGGTAACTACTGTTCCTGAACCTGGCGGTGTAGGCCTCAAGACTCCAGCACCTTCCTGATGGCAGCAGTGCCAATCGAGCATGGCCTGGATGATGGGAGTCCTTGACGACGGATGCTGCTTTCTTATGGCAGTGCTCCTTGTAGATGTGCTCAGTGGGCTTTTCCTGTGATGGAGTGGGCTATATGCACCACATTTTCCTGTTAGTGCTGTGCATTCACATCTCTCAGGATCAGGGCTTTATCCTGACCTCGGGTGCTGTGTCGGAATGGGATGGCTTTATTTGGGGACTCCAGTTGCCTCCCAGATCTCAAGGATATGTTAGGTTATCTGACCAGTATAAAATTCATAGAGCATAGATTCCATAGCTTCCCATACCACCAGCTTCAGAAACAGTTATTACCCTAAAACCATCAGACTCCTGAACCAGTGTGGATAACTTCACTCAACACAGCACTGAGCTAACTCCACAGCCTACGGACTCACTTTCAAGGAATCCGCAACACATGTTCTGTATATTATAACTCCACCAGTACTTTATTTATTATTTCCTGTCTGTCACCTTATGTACAGCCTAATATCACGTTATGAACATTTAGTCAGTCTATATATACATCTAATATCTATCTATTTTATCTTATGTATTTATATTTATTGTGATTTTAGTATTATTATTGTGATCTTTATCTTTTGTGTTATTTTTTGTGCTGCATCATATCCGGAGTAACAATTATTTTGTTCTCCGTACACTTGTGTACCAGAAATGACATTAAACAATCTTGAATGGCAGACTTAGCTTGAGAAGCTATTTGGTTTAGTCCATGATATTCTTCCACCAGGAATCTGACTGTTCACTTGCCCAGATGGATGAAGAGGCACGAACAATTAATTGCACAGTAGCATAGCAGTTAGCATAATGCTATTACAATGTTAGCTGTAAGACCGGGGTTCAACTCACGCCAGTAGGAGTTAGTACATTTTCCCCATGGCCACAGGGGTTTCCTCCAGAGGCTCTGGTTTCCTCCCACATTCCAAAGGTGTACTGTTAAATTTAGTGAGTTGTAGGCATGCCATGTTGATGCCGGAAGCATGCCCAGCTCCATGCTCGCCGAATTGGGTTGATGCAAATGGCACATTTCACTGTATGCTTCAATTTCTACATGATAAATAAAGCTAATCTTTATCTTTTAAATATTTAATCTTGAAAATTGAATAACATCTATGTGAAGAAAGTTCACTGGATTAATACTCCGTAATCAGCTGTTCCCTCCTACCCAGCAGATTACATTGATGGCAGGGTCTACCACATACAAGCTGCATTGAAGCAAGTCACCGAGTCTTATTTGGTCACACTTCCAAACCCACAACCTACCCCATGAAAAAAAAGGATGATGTGCATGGAAACACTATTTCTGGGTTTCACTAAGCCAGTCTTTGTCTTGATGAACAGCTGTCACCAGTCCTTTGATGCATTATGTCAAACTCCTAGAACTGCCTATCTCAACAGCATTTTGAACGGGCAACTGGGAAATAAGTGATAATTCATCAAACCATTGTTGGTGCTGATGTTGTTTGATTATTTCCCCCAAAGCCCCAAGTAATCACTGAGCAACATTCCTTCCGGAGATTGATGTAAACTGAGTTAAGGCAAGCAAAATTTTTTTTTAATTTTTAACCATATATCAGCTAAGAATCAGTTTTCTGTTTAATGGTACACATGCTAAAAACTAAGCATCTTCATCTCCCTTTGTTGCTTGCTCTCTTTCTTCCCTTCCCACCATGCCATTTTTACGCATTCCCTTCCATTTTCCCCTGCCTTTAGAGTTGAAGTGGTCCTACCACTCTGGCCATTGCACACCCTACTTCTAGTTCTCCACCAACATTGTAATAATGCTGGAATAAAAGGTACGTAATACCACCACAAGGTTGCTTATAACAGAGCACATAGAACATTACAGCACACTGCAGGCATTTCAACCCATGATGTTGTACCAACCTTTTAACCTACTCTAGGTTCAATCTAAACCTTCTCTCCTATGTATCCCTCCATTTATCTATCATCCATGTGAGTTGATTAAATGTCCCTAATGTATCTGCCTCTACATCACCCCAGCCAGCATGTTCCACACACCCATTACCCTGTCTGTGTTAAAAACTTACCTCTGACATTCCCCCTGACATTCCTCCTATGCTTTCCTCCACTCACCTAAAAATAATGCCTCCTGGTATTAGCCATTTCCCATCTGGGAAATAGTCTCTGGCTATGCACTCAATTTTCACCTCATATCATCTTGTACACATCTATCAAGTCATCTCTCATCCCCCTTCAATCTAAAGAGAAAAGCCTTAGTTTATTCAACCTATCATCATAAGACATGCTCTCTAGTCCAGGTAGCATTCTGGTAAATCTCCTCTTCTTCTTCTTCTTAATCCCATCTTCACTTCTGGGCCATAAGCCACTAAGAGCAGCTCAACAGAGTCCTCTGTCCTAGGCCGAAAGTTGATCAGCCCTGTGGATTCTGTTTTTGCCACACGGCCTCATACACTTTCAAGGCGAAGATACCGCCTCTCCCGAGAATGAGATGTTTGGAGCTTCTGTTGTCATTCTACAGCTCTCAGATTTCATGGGATGGGTTGTTAGCCCTATGACCACCCCTCCTCCTTTCACAACCAGTCTTGGGACAGTCCATGGCGGAAATCTCCTCTGCACCCTCTCGAAAGTTTCCGTATCTTCCAATTAGGACTGCCTGCCGTGAACAGAGATCTTAGCAGATGGCAGCTTTTTGTGTTGACCTCTTTATACTTGGGCATAGGGGAGAGTGGTTAGGTAAGATGGAAAACAAAAACTCAGAATGTTCCCTTTGGCTCTTTGACTTTTATCATCTTTAGATAGATTAAAAGCTTGAGACAATGGCATAATATGAAATGTGAAAATCATGCCTTCAAGTAGAGTTTTGGGGATTTCCTCAGCAAATCATGTAATTTTACGAATACAGTAGCTTCAATTATTTCAATTATTAATCTAACAAACTAAGCTGAGGCACCCATTTTAAGATGTTGCCTTGGGTGAGAGCTGTAAAATAACACTTATGGTAGCTTACTTTCAAATTATGATATAATTATAAGATTGTCAGCACCGTTGCAATTTGAAGCAAATAGCACCAACTCATTTTGGTTGTCAATTCTCAGAACAGCAATGCTTTCTTCTCTCTTACCAGCATTTTCAGTTTTACTCTGGAATTAAAACAGATCTTTTAATCCAATAACTCTGGCAAAATGGTGAAAATTCACAAGGCATTACGTTTGTGTTTGTTAGATAGATTATTCTTTCAGAAAGCTCAATCATTCGTCTAGCAGTTTCTCACAGGCTGCCATTTCACATGTAGCGCAGTGTGCACAATGCGTTACAGCACCAGCGACACAGGTTCATTTCCCGCCACTGTCTGCAGGGAGTTTATATATTCTCCCCGTCATCGCGTGGGTTTCCTCTGGGTGTTCCCTCTGGTTTCTTCCTGCAGTCAGAAGACATACCAGTTTATAGGTTAATTGGTCATTGTAAATTGTCCTGTGATTAGGCGCAGGTTAGATCGGGTTTGCTGGGTGGTGGGGCTCAAAGGGCTCGAGGGCCTACTCCATGCTGTAGCTAAATCAAGAAATAAATATTCCAAGCCCAACAGTTTGACAAACTCTGTAGGATTCGAGTGATGGGAAGCTCTGGAGATAGCTGGGCTACGTTTGAATGGATTGAATTCTGTTCCATCACACACAAAATACTGGAGGAACTCAGTGAATCAGGCAGCATCAGATCCTGATTAAGAGTCTCAACCCGAAATATTGACCGTTTATTCCCCTTCATAGATGCTGCTTGACCAGCTGAGTTCTCTATCATTTTCTGTGTGTTGCTCAAGATTTTCAGCATCTTTCGGCAACATTTGTTCCATGTTGTTTTTGGACATGTGACCTATTTATATCATTAATGCTAGAATGCAGTTTGGGAGAAACTGAGGATAACAATAATTGTTTTTTAAACTGACTTGAGTAACAGAGATGAAAAAAAGTAAACAGAAAATCAAAAAGTCTGTAGATGCTAGAAATATGAGATAAAAATCAATTAGGTGATTAGGCCTAGACAGCAATATTTATATAAATCTCCAGAAAGCCACAATACTAAACACCACTAGAATAATTCAAAACTGCCTAGCAATTGAGAAATGAGTGTACCTAGCTATGCCCATGCCTCAGGTCCTACCGCACTGTCTGGCACGGGAGCATAGTGGTTAGCATTAATCCACTGTAAGATCAGGGTTCAATTCTCGCTGCTTTCCTACAGGAGTTTGTACATTGTTCTCGAGATTGTGTGAACTTCCCCCAGTTTTTTCCCACATGCCAAAGACATACAGTTAGGGTTACTGAATCGTGGGTATGCTATGTTGGTGCCAGAAGCACATTTTCTCTATCTATACCCCTTGTACTTTTGTATATCGCTCTCAGATCTCCCCCTATCTTCTTTGCTCCAGGGAGTGAAGTCCTAAACTATTTAATCTTTCCCTATAAATCAGGTTCTTGAGTCTTTACAACATCAAGGGCCATGAGTTAATGTTGAAGCTCTGTAAAACTCTGGTGAGATCACAATGGAGCATTGTCTTCAATTCTGGGTGCTATATTGTAGAAGCTTTAGAGAGGGTGCAGAGGAGAGATACCACGATGCTGCATGGACTAGAGAGCATGTCTTGTGAAGATAGGTTGACCAAGCTAGGGCTTTTCTTAAACCCTTGTGCTAAATGAAAATCTTCTGGAATATATTTTATTATAGAGTGGATAGCCAGAGACTTTTTCCCAGGGCAGAAATGGCTAATATAAGGGGACATAATGTAAATGTGATTGGATGAAAGTATAGTGGAGACTCAGCGGTAGGTTCTCAGCACAGAAAATGTGGATGCATGGAATGCTCTGCCAGAGCTAATGGCATAGCCAAATACATCAGGGACATTTAAGGAACTCTTCATTAGGCACATGGTTGATAGATGGAGGGGTATGTAGGAGAAAAGGGTTAGGCTGATCTTAGAGTAGGTTAAAAGGTTGGCACAAATTCATGGGCCAAAGGATCTGTACTGTGCTCTAATTTTCTATGTTCTATGTTCTATCCTTGTGAATTTTCTGGATACTCTTTCAATTGTATTGATATATTTGCTGTAGAACTGTACCCAATACTCCAATTTGTCTTCACTGAAGTCTTATGCAGCAACAACATAACATCCCAACTCCAATGAAGTGGGACAATCTCCACCTCATTGTCAGAAAGAGGATTTCAAGTGCACTCTGTTGAAGGGTCTCGGCCCAAAATGGCAGCTATTTATTCATTTCCAGAGATGTTACCTGATCGCCAGCATTTTCTGTGTGTTGCTCTGGATTTCCAGCATCTGCAGAATATTGTCTTTATTACTCTGTCTTTGCCTCTTGTCGCTTTGAACTCCTGAATATTTAGGGGCAATCCTTTTGAAGGAGCTGATTTGGTTTCCTTGAATTATTCTTGGAACAGGCCCCCCACCCCTCCCTCCCAGATCCAAGCCATTCATCAACTATTTATTTACAATCATCCCGGACTCAGTCCATTGTTATCTTCCTCACGTTCCACTCAACTGCTCCACCCACACACACACCAGGGGCAATTCACAGAGACCAATTAACCTACAAGCTTCTTCATTTTTGCTGGGAGGAAACCAGAGCACTTGGAAGAAACCCACAAAGTGGCGGAAGAATGTGCAGACTCCACAAAGATTACACCAGAGGTCAGAGTTCAACTAAGGTCACCAGAACCATGTTGCAGCACTGGGAGCTATAGTTTCTATTTGAGGCCGTAAGCAGGGCTTTGGTTTATTGCTTCATCAAGAAGGCTATTCCACCACTAAAGTGTCAGCACAGAGTGCCCTTGCTCAAATTTCAAAATAAATTTATTATCAAAGTACATATCTGTTACCATAGACTACCTTGAAATTAATTTTCTTGCAGGTATTTATTGGTAAAAATACAATAAAATAAAATAAAATTTTATGAAAAACTATGCAAAAATAAAGATTGACAAACACAGAAGTACAAAAGAAGACAGAATGTGTAAATAAAAATAATACTGACTATATGAGCTATAAAGAGTCTTTGAAAATGAGTCTATAGATCATAGAATCAGATCAGAGTAGTGGTGAATGAAGTTGTCCACCCTGGTTAAGGAGCCTCATGGTTGTAGGGTAATAACTGTTCCTGAACCTGGTGGGTGAGCCCTAAGACTTCTGTACCTCATGGTAGTGGTGAGAAGAGGGCACACCCTGGGTAACGGGTGTCTTTGATGCTTTCCTGTGGCAGTGTTCCATGTAATTATACTGAATGCTCCCATTAAATACAACGCTTCCTTTAAACACAATGTCGCCCTCTTTCTCATGATCTTTTTAAACTCGCTGGATAGAATGGAAATGTTATTATAGTACAGTGAAATCGAAGAAACATTGGAATAATATCCACTAATCCAGAATAGCTCCCATTCTGGCATCACCAAAGTGCTCTGGATGGCAGAATATCTGTTTTACTTACTAACATTTTTCATTAATTTCAACCTTTTTCTTGAATGTATTTATGAGTAACACAATGGGAGAGATATTATTGACAACAATTAATATTTTATAGAGAGTTCGCTGAACTTTATCTGTGGATACCTGTGGGAGTTTAGTGAAAGATTCTCATTAATAATCTCAGCATGTGATCAGTCTAGTTCTTCCTTGCATTCCATCTATTATGTGCAAATGTTCAGTGCCTTCTAACCGAGTAAGGGACCATTCAGCTCATAATGAAAAGGGAGGCATAAAATGAAGGTCAAAGTACTGGAAATTGGAAGGAAAAAGAAAGTAAATACTGGAATCACTCAGCAGTGAACTGTGGAGTCAATGTTTCAGGTCAAAGATTGGGAAGGGAGAAAAAATAAGTGTGTTTTAAGTTGCAGAGAGGCTGGGAGGAGGATAGAGAGGACAAGAGGAAGACCTGATAGGATAATGTGGCTGATGGATTCACAAGGCAGTCAGAGATAGGTAACATGAAAAGCTAAAATCAAGGGTCAACTTTATTCACCATATACATTTACGTGTATTGCGGAATTGATGTGGTCTGCTGGCGCGACATGCAGCAAAAAGCAATGTTCAACAATTATACAGAGTAAAGAATCACATGCAGTGACCACTTCATTAGGTACCACCTCTCCCCCTTGCACCTTATAAAGTGACCACTGAGTAGATAAGCTGTCTCCAGAGACGGAGAGATCGAGAAAGGGGAGGAAGGTGTCAGAAATGGACCAAGTCTAGATCTCTCTGTCTCTGTCTCTGGAGTCAGCTTATTTACTGATGTCTATTATCATCCCATAGACTCTCACAGCTACCTGGACTATACCTCTTCCCACCCTGTTACTTGTAAAAAAAATACCTTCCCCTTCTATCAATTCCTCCGCCTCTGCCGCATCTGCTCTCAGGATGAGGCTTTTCATTCCAGAATGAAGTAGATGTATTCCTGTTTCAAAGAAAGGGGCTTCCCTTCCTCCACCATCAATGCTACCCTCAACTGCATCTCTTCCATTTCACTCAGGTCTGCTCTCACACCATCCTCCCGCCACCCTACCAGGGATAGGGTTCCTCTTGTCCTCACCTACCATCCAACCAGCCTCCGCGTCCAGCACATAACTCTTCAGAAATTCTGCCATCTCCAACGGGATCCCACCACTAAGCACATCTTCACCTACCACCCCCACCCACTTTCTGTTTTCCTCAGGGATCGCTCCCTATGTGACTTCCTTGTCCATTGATCCCTCCCCACTGACCTCCCTCCCGGCACTTATCCTTGCAAATGGAACAAGTGCTACACCTGCCCCTACAGCTCCTCCCTTACTACCATTCAGGGCCCCAAGAAGTCGTTCCAAGTGAGGAGACACTTCACCCTTGAGTCTGCGGGGTCATATACTGTGTCCGGTGATCCTGGTGTGGTCTCCTGTTTATCAGTGAAACCTGACATAGATTTGGAGACCACTTCACTGAGCACAATCACTCCTTCTGTCAGAAGAAGCGATATCTCCCAGTGGCCACCTATTTCACTTCCACAATGGAATTTAGATTTGGAGATTCTGTTTTCTTTCTTCCCTTGCCTTCTGACCTCGCCTATTAGATTCCCTCTTCTCCAGCCCTGTATTTCTTTCACCAATCAACTTCCCAGCTCTTTACTTCATCCCTCCCCCTCCCAGATTCACCTGTTGCCTTGTGTTTCTCCCTCCCTTCCCCTCATCTTTTAAATCTACTCCTCATCTTTTTTTCTCCAGTCCTGCTGAAGGTTCTCGGTCCAAAATGTCGACTGTACTCTTTTCCTTTGATGAGCCTGCCTGCTGAGTTCCTCCAGCATTTTGTGTGTGTTGCTCGGAAAGTTGGGATGTTTCAGTTAACGAAACTTCGATTTGAGTGAATGCTGTGTAAATACTGCCCATACACAAATAGCCAACAGCAAGAAATAACAGATCATACACCACATAAAATTATAAAGAGAATGTAGTTACTAATTTCTGCTTTATGAACCCATTATTAAGAGGAAAAGAAAAATTTTAAAAATATAAGGGTCCATTACAATTAAACCAGTCTAATTGTGCTCATTGCTGGAGCTCGTTTCTTCCAAAAGCTGGTTATGACCATTACTCACAGCACTGAATTCTCATCATCAGTCACTGGTAGAACTTCCCATCTTGGACTCCCATGACTCGCACACTCCTTGCAATCGAATCTTCTCGTTGGTCCAAATCCTAAGGCTTCTCCTCTCTCCATCTCCCGCCAAAAAGACCACAAACCTTAGCAGTGTCCATCACCCAGCTTTTTCTAGAATTCCACCATCCTGATTGGTTGACATAACATTCCTAAGTTGAACATCACGACCCCTTATCTTTAACCAAAACTCAAACACTATCAGCAGGACACACTGCTTCTACAGAAAGCTACTATATGAAAATACCCTACAGCATTACCAGTAAATATTAGTAGAGCTACTAGGACTTGATGTTTCAATCCCTATGATAAGTTGGCACTCTCGATGTTGGCAGTGGGTTTGGAGTGGTGACAAGGAGGGAGGGTTGTAAAAATCTTAACCAAGGCATTTCATATGCATTGAGTTGCTGCCACATGATTGGCTATTTAGATATTTACATTAACAAGCAGGTGTACAGGTGTACCTAGTGAAGTGGCTACTGAGTGTACAATTACATGTATTGGGAAATTACTGTGGTGTGTTGGAGTTACAAGCAACAAACAAAAATCAACATTCAACAATTATACAGAACAAAGAATTATATAAAAAAATAAATTTAGAACTATGATGAGTAGGCTTTTAAAGAGGGAGAAAAATATCGACAAAAGAATGTACAATGACAGTAAAGAGGTGTCGGGTCTGCTTTACGATTTAACACCCTATATTACCCTATCGGAGAAGGTCACTTTGCACTATCCATCCAACCCCCATCCTCATTACAGTTTAGAATTAGCTTGTCTTTTCTTTCCCTGCTCTGATGAAAATTCATCTACCTGAAGTAAAAGAACATAGAACATAGAACATAGAATAATACAGTACAGTACAGGCCCTTCGGCCCACAATGTTGTGCCAACCCTTAAACTCTGCCTCCCATATAACCCCCCACCTTAAATTCCTCCATATACCTGTCTAGTAGTCTCTTGAATTTCACTAGTAATTTCAATAGAAGTTATCTTTGCTTCTCTTCACACAGATGTTGCCTGACATGCCAAGTGTTTCCAGCGTTTTTTGTTTTTATCCATTGCCAGAATTTGAAATCCCTTTTGTCTGATCTCTCACTCCCTCTATTCTGATCTCCAATGAGATTATGAAAGATCTGCATTTTAAATCCAATTTCATTCCTATCCCTTACCTAATAAAATGTTATTGATTTTGGTCATGAGGAGGTTAATTGCCCGCCTGTCCGCAGGCTCGTGGGGACTGAATTGCAGATTGCTTTGACCTTCATGTGTGTCTTCATTTTGAATCTTCGTTCTAATGTCATCCCTGCTTGTTCTCAACTCAACTCCGTACTGGACGGTAACAATTCTGAGCCTGGATCTAGTTGAGTTGATGAATCCCATGACTAAAATCACAGCAGCCTTTTAAACTAAAAGAAATATAATTCAATTTTGTTTCTCATAATTTAATTCTTCAACTTCAGCAGTTTTATTTTGTTGTCTGTTGGATGTTAGTGACCTCGCATTTATTGCCTACTCCTCACTGAGAAGGTGGGGATGAAACACTTCTGTTGAACTGCCACAGTTCATGTGGTGATGGTACTTCCTCAATATAGAACCGTATTAATGCAGTAAAATTACCCACCAATCAAAATGTCTTTTCCAAAAGCTCCCTTCCGGAGAGTGCTATAGAGTTATTAAAAAAAACAAACTTTATGCCACCTTAAAAGTTTCTTCTGCCAGGCAGTTAGTCTCATCAGCAATTCTATTTAGCCTCCCATTCCCCTCTATCTATTACCTCAGTCACTGCATTGCACTGTAAACACTTTAAACCACTTTTTATAATGCTGCTTATGATATTTTTGCACATTTTATTCCCTATCTTTACTTTTAAAGTTATTTTATATAGTTCTTTTTTCTTTATAATTGTTGAATGCTGTTGATTTGTGTGGCATGTCATACCGACACACCACAGCAAATTCTTAATACATATAAATGTATATGGTGAATTAAGTTGATCCTTGATCCTTAAGAGTCAACTAAGCTACTGTGAATCTAGAATTGCAAGCTGCCTGGACTGGGACAAAAATGGAAAAACTTGAGTCCTTAGCCACACTAAAAAATAGATTTTTACATAAACTCTGTCGTTTCTTGATCACCATTAATAGTACTAGATTTTTACTGCCAATTTATGTGGGCTTTGACCGGATTTGAATTTCCCAGCTGTTGTGGTGACTGTTAAACTCACCTTTTGGATTAATAGCCCAATAACATGAGATCATCTTGACTGTGTGCCATGCCCAACAGAATCTCATGTATCTCTCCATCTATCAGTCTGTCTGTCTATCTATCTACCTGTTCATTTATTTTGAGATAGTGCACAGTAACATTCTCTTCTGGCCCAACGAGCCGGCGATGCCCTATTACACACATGTGACCAATTAACCTACTAACCTGTATGTCTTTGGAATGTGGGAGGAAGCTAGATCAGCCAGAGGAAACCCACACACGATCAATGGGAGTACATACATTCCCTTTGCAGAACGCGGCAGAATTGAACCGAGGTCGCTGGCACTGTAGTAGCTTTGCGCGAATCACTATGTTATTCTGCCACCCACACAAGGAATCCATTCAGCCCAGTGTGACCATGTCAGTCAGAAACATACTTTAGATCAGGGGTCCACAGACCCCTTGGTTAATAATGGGGGTCCATCGCATAACAATGGTTGGGAACCCTGCTTTGGATTAAACACAGTTTTTCACCTTATGTAGAAGTACTGCTCCTCCAGTGCTCATTATAGAGTCATAGAGTTATACAGCGCAGAAACAGGCCTCTCAACTCAACTTGTGCATGCCAAACGAGATGTCAATCTGAGATAATCCAATTTGTCTGCACTTGGCTCATATCCCTCTAAACCTTTTCTGTCCATGTAGCTGTCTGAATGTCTTTGAAACAGTGTAATTGTACCCATCTCTACAGTTTCCTCTGGCAGCTCATTACATATACCCAACCACAATCTATGTGAAAAAAAATTCCTCTCTGATTTAAAATCTTTCTCCTCTTGAACTAAATTTAAAACCTCTAGTTTTAGACCACACTACACTGGGAAAAAGTCTCTGAAGAGTCACCTTATGAAGACCATAAGACATAGCAGCAGAATTAGGCCATTTGGCCCATCAAGTCTGCTCCGCCATTCAATAATGGCTGAAAATATAAGTCACTGTTCAGCCGCCTATGCTCCTAGCATAACCATTCTCAAAATCAGAATCAGGTTGTTGGCCTTTGTATCCCCTTTTCCCATGCTCTACTCATTTTCCTCAGTACCCATGTCTCAGTAGGTTCAGTGGGATCAAACATTTTCAGATTTATCGATATGGTGGGACACCAGAGTCCTCAACTATCTATTTGAAGCCTCTGGTCCTAAACAGTTCGATCTAATGCTGTTCGATACACTCCTGGGAACACTGTCCACAAATGGGACGCAAACGCAATAGGATGTTCACCTTTCCTCTGGTAACATTTGGCTAGCGGGTGCCCTCTGTTAACATCTACAACAGTCAATATTTCATTCTTTAATTCCTCATTTGTTTCCCCAGCATGTCGCTGTGTGGACTGCATGTTCGGATGCAAGCACATTACAATCAACTTCCTTTGTTCGGCATCTGGTATTGCTTTCTGATAACTAATTGCTTGGGACAGTTCCCTAGGATCGTCCCCAGGTATATATATTCTGATATCCTTAGCAACCTCCCTCATCTGCTGTACCCTGAGCGGTGTAGTGTATGTTATATTCTGGTTTTAATTTCCTGCCCTGGCTCCTCCCTCTCCGATAGTAACTAGGAAAGTCAATTATGCCGTCAGTAGCCGAGGCTCTTTCTGATTGTAAGTCGGAGGGTGGCTCTCAGATAGAAGCACCTCATCATAACCATATCTGTTGCTTTATCTGCTAAATCATAACAATCCATATCTTCATAATCATCCTCCTCCCCTCGTTGAGATCCAAAAGCACGTATTAATCCTCTCTGTGCAGCAAGCTGATCCTGCAGCTTTTGTATCTGCTTAAAACACATTGTATGATCACTAGTCTTACTTCTTTTTTCAGAAACTGATTTCTGTATCACATTTATAGCTGCTTTTAGATCACCGCACTATTTCTTTAATTCCTCCACATGGCTCTTAGTTAAATTGCCTTCTTCATCCCATTTACTGCTTTCTTTTACTGATTTCTATCATTTCAGCTGCAATTGGTTCATATGCACTAAATTTATACTTTTCTGTCCCTGGAAATCAATAACTTTACCCTTAAGGGTTTCTACATCCTTCTCTAATCTGTCCTGCTCTACCTTTGTTTCTCACTGATATTCTGGCATTTCCTGTTGCAATCTATCTCGCTCGGCTTCAGCTCTTTGCTGGCGTTCCAGGCTTTCCTGTGGTAACCTCTCTCGCTCAGCTTCTGCGTCCTGCCGACAGTCCAGGATTTCCTGTTGTAACCTATCCTTTTTAATCCCTTCTAAATCCTCAATGGGGCAGGCTTCAGTGGCTGCTTAAACTCCGTGTCTGACAATTCCCTTTGGCAAGTTTGAAAAAAAGATTCACCGCCTTCACCGCTGGTGTGTCCACCATACTCCCCATATTGTTGCCATTTTCCCGATACATACTCCTGGAGGAATCCTCTCCAATCAAAACAATCCAAGTCCTCCGGACTTGCAGAATTCCCTGAATTCTTCTTCCTGGGTCTGTACTAACAAACTACCCAACCTCCAGATCTCTCAGTTTTACACCCACATGGTCCAGCTCGAGTCTCCTGCAATCAAAATGGAGATTTAAGCTCGAGCCCACAACAGAGACTCCAATTCTATTATATGAATTTACCCCTTAGTAATAATGATCAGCGAGGCACAGAAAGAATCTGTATTTACTGAGAAGTAACCTTTATTGTCTCAACTAAAAAGCATGTGGGTTCACTACTTGTGTGCTCACCCACTAGAATTCCCTGACCTTCCATGAACAGAGAAAAGATATTACCCAGGAATGGAATCTACGCTGGCCTGGCATTCCTCATGCTCCTGATCTCCACATGTCTGTGGGGTCCCCCTCACCCCCTCAACCGCGATGGTTGTTGTCTGGTTGCCAAAGGGTCATCGCCGTTGTGTATTTGGTGCTCCTGACCCTTATAGGGTTGAAGTGATGAGGAACACTCCACTTCATTGGCTCAAGGTCACCTGACCTACCTGGGTCACTTTCTTAATGACTCTAGTCCAGGGCTGCAACCAACCAACATTGTTCCACAGTTTCTGCTCCCCCCCCCCCCCTCCACCCCCAGCCTCATGCCTTTCAACTCTGACTGGGTCAAACCACTCAAAACTAGGTGACCCAGAAACTGAGTGTAACTAGATTGCATATTGTAAATCTGCCACTTTACATAATAACCAGCTACTCATCTGAGAATGGTCTCAGGTTTAGCAGGACATTAGCTCAAGCTCCTTGTGTCCACATTCAATTGCTCTGATTAGGTTATTCCAGAGCAAGGAGCAGTTCGGAGTCCACAAAGGGTAACAAAGACAATTGTTAACTACAGTGTGTATATATATACACAAAATAGTTAAATTGTATAAGTAGTGCAAACATATAAAATAAATAAAGTAGTGAATTAGTGTTCATGGGTTCAATGTTCATTCAGAAATTGGATGACAGAGAGGAAGAAGCTGTTCCTGAATTATTCAGTGTATGCCTTCAGGTTTCTGTGTCTCTTTCCTGATGGTTGCAATAAGAGCAAGGCATGACCTGGGTGATGGGGGTCCTTAATGATGAACACTGTTTTCCTGAGGCGCCGCTCCTTGAAGATGACCTGGATACTATGGGCCCTAGTGCCCATGTTAGAGCTGGCTAATTTTACAACTCTGTGCAGCTTATTTCAATCCTGTGCAGTAGCACCACCTCCCCATCCCCACCCCCGATACCAGACGGTGATGCAACCAGTTAGAATGCTCTCCATGGTACGTCTCCAGAAACTTGCCTTCTTTATAGCTGCATAGATATGTTGAATCCAGGTTAGGTCCTCAGAAATATTGACACCCAGGAACTTGAAATTGCTCACTCTCTGCACTTCTGATTCCTCTATGAGGATGGATGTGTGTTTGCTCGTCTTATTCTTTCTGAAGTCCACAATCAGTTCTTTGGTCTTACTGATGTTGAGTGCCAGGTTTTTGCTGCGATGGCTATCTGAAGCCCTCCAGTCCAAGTACTGGGACTTGTGAATCTTCTCTGCAGCCTTTCTATGACATCCTATAGCTAGGCAACCAGAACTTCAAGTGTGGTCTCACCAATAACTTATACAATTACAACACAATATCCCAGCACCTGTACACAGTATCCTGACCAATGAAGATGCCTTCTTTACTACCCTATCTGTCTGTGTCACCACTTTCAGGGTACTGTGTATCTGTACCCCTTAGTCTCTCTCTGTTCTACACTCTCCATTTACAGTGTAAGTCCTGCCTGATTTCATTTATCCAAATACAACACCTTACACTTGTCCAAGTTAAATTCCATTTGGCATCCCTTGGCCCACTTCCCCAGTCATCTAAATCCTTTTGTGATCTTAGACAACCACAACACCACTAATATTGGTGTCATCAGCAAACTTACTAACAATAAACACAAGGGCTTCTGCAAATGCTGGAGCTCCAGAGCAATGCACACAAAACGCCAGCGAAACTCAACAAATCGGGCAGCATCTATGGAGGGGAATAAACAATCGATGTCTTGGGCTGAGATTCTTCATCTGGCCACATTGTTAACAATATTATCACCTAAATCGTTAATCATTGTTGAGGTTTCTTCCTCTACCATCCTTCTAGGCAGTGTTCATTTGCCACAACAGTTGAAAGTGGTCATTTTTATTCAATGTCCCTCTAACTGTATAACCAATTAACCCAAACCCATAACACTTATACTTTCCTCACAGCCATGGGAGATGGGCCCATTCTGTACACCCTGTTTGCACTTCTCATTATTTTACATGTCTCTGTTAATTCTTCCCTTATCTCAAAAGAACAGGTGTGGTCTGAAAGGTCTCTTGCCATCTCCCTGTCACTATGGTTTTCCAGCTCTGGCAGCATCCTTGTAATTCTCCTTTGCACTCTCTCTTGAGTTATCATATTCTAAATAATGCCTCCTCTCACAAGGCTGGTATATCCTTCCTGAGCTGTACCTCTCTCTGCCCCAGTAAAGCAGTCATCAGAATCAAAATCACCACCCACACTGGACATTCTCCCTCTTCCGACATTTAGAGATACAGCACAGAATAGGCCTTTCTTGGCCACCAAGCCGCGCCTGTCACGATGTGCACTGGCACTGGCAATGTCGGAAGCCAAGTGCAGAGGAAAGACAGACTCCAATGTAGAGACAGCAGCTATGATCTATTCACAAGAATTCCGACAGAACATAGGTGGTTTGCCGACGGCACGGTGACATGTAACATTCTCAAAACTAGGATACCACGATTAGGGCTAATCAAGCATCTGTTTAAATAATACAAGTAACACAGAAACCCTGAGCATATCAAAATAAACTTAACATGTTTATATAGAAAGCACCAGGAGATCACATTACAAACAGCGAGTTGCTTGAAAAAAGCACAAGGAACTCTAAACAATTAACAGTTCTTATTAAATAACTATTAACCAATTCGTGTGCTCTAAAAACTCCAAACCCAATGCACTCTGACTCCCCGCACAGGCCCAAAGGGCACGTAACAGCCCCACCCAGCAACCTACCAATGAACCCTAGCTTAATCCCAGGACAATTTACAATGATCAATTAACCTACTAGCTGTTATGTTTTTGGACTGTGGAAGGAAACAGGATCACCCAGAAGAAGCTCACCACAGCTGAGAATGAACGTACAAACTTGCTTACAGATGACGTGGGAATTGAACTCCAAACTCTGACGTCCTGAGCTGTAATAGCGTTGCACAACTGCTACACGACGATGGCCTGAAAGTACCTACCATGAAGCTCAAGGTCTGCTTCAACTATTAAGTAGCTCCTTAGTACAATAAATTTGATGTTTTGGGCCAAGACCCTTCATCAGAAAGCATTCTATCTGGATGCATCATGGATTGATATGGCAAAGCTCTGCATGTTAACCCGTAAAGCAGATAGGATAGTCAAAGAGCTTACCCACCCAGGACGTTCTCTCCTCTCCCCTTTTCCATTGGACAGAAGATACAAAAGCATGAAAGCTCGTACCACCAAGCTCAAGGACAGCTTCTACCTCAATGTTGAAAGACTAATGTATGGCTCCCTAGTGCAATCAAATGAACCCTTGATCACATAATCTGGCTGATTATGATCTGCATCTTATTATTTACCTGCATTGCACTTTCTCTGTAGTGGTTACACTTTATTCTGCATTCTGTTATTGTTTCACCTTGTAAGCAGTATCTGTCATTAGAGAACCTCACCACCCAGGCCCTGTTCTTTTCTTGCTGCTGCCATCAGATAGGCACAGGAGCCTCAGGACTCTCAATACCAGGTTCAGGAGCAGTTACTACCCCTCGATCATCAGGCTCTTGAACAAAAGGGAATAACTGCACTCACTTGCCAATCCATTGAAATGATCTCACTTTAAGGACTCTTTAGCTTGTCATTTCACGGTCTTGTTATTTTATGCTATTTTATTTATATTTCAATTTGCACGATTCGATAGCTTCTGGCTGATCTTTCATTGAGCCTGTTATACTTACTGTTCTACAGATTTGCTGAGAATGCCTGCAGAAAAATTAATCTCAGGTTGCATGTGGTGACATACATGTACTCTGATAATAATATTTACTTTGAACTTTGAATTTTGAACATTTTCTACCTCAATGTACTGCGTAATGAGCTGATCTGTATGAACAGTATGCATGGTAAGCTTTTCATTCTATCTCAATACCTGTGACAATAAGAATAAACCAGAACCAATATCATTACAGAATACAGTATTGCAGATAGCATTTGGCCAAGGCACTCTACTCCATAGGGATCACATCTTTACATTGGAACAAAGACCAACAGTCCACTGGGCACAATGATTCATTTTTTACTCCTGCACTGAACTGTTGCAACAGTACATAGACACCAAGATCCTTTTGTTTCTCTTCACAATTACAAATATATTCTTGTCTGATCTCCTGAGATTCCAAATAGAACACAACCATACCAAAAGACATCTATTTTAGGTTTGCCCGGTCCAGAAAATTCCACCATGAGTTTTCTTGGAACTGTAGTATTGAAGAGAGAACTGCAGTCAATAAACAATAGTTTAATGTAATATGTTTTTAATATGTCTTTAATATGCCTTTACTGTCTATATGCTCCAGAGATGAATGTAGGGTCAGGGAGATAGTGTCTGCTGTGAACCTGTTTCAGTGGAAGGATCAAATTTCAGGGGTTTGAGGTTGTTTGGGAGGCTGGAACTAATGCGTCCCATGTCCAATAGGAGTCAACATGCCTTTGGCACGCGGCAGAAAACTGGACCACCAAATGAAGCCCCTAGTGTCACAGGGAGAACACACAAACTGCACAGACAACACCTGAAGTCTGGAACATGAGACAATATTTTTAGTTTAGAAATTAGCATCCAGTAATTTCCCAATCATTGACAGGATCACAATTAATCCAGTTTCTCTCTCCCTCCTCGTGGGTACATTTTTTTTTCAATTATTCAAATGCAAAGGCAGAATTTTTGACTATGAAGAAAGTTAGAACTGGTGACTCATGGATCATACTGTCCTCAACTATTTTGTTTGGTAGCCCAGGGTCAAACTATCAGGTTCTGAAGCTTCGTTTATTTCCACTCCTGTTTTTTTCTTCAATAAATATGCGATACATATTCAATCCACTAAGTTTTACTTTCTTCTGTATTTCCAGAATTTTGTCCAGTTCTTCAACTTTGAAAATATTTACAATGTACTTACTGTAATACATTTCTCATTATCTTATTATGTACGTACCATAGACTCCCTTCCATCTTTTTAATGGAACCAAATTACCTTTTGCCACTAGCTTGAATGCATTTCTTTCATATTACTGTGTCTGTAAGCCTTTTTAGTTATTATGGCTCTCTCAGTTTGTGGAAAATCTATTTACCTTGAATCTATGTCAGTCTTCATTCACTTTAAAGCTTTTGCCTTGCTTATTGATGTTGTGGTACTGTAAATAGGACAAGGGCAGAAGGGACATACTGGAACAACACCACTTAAGATTTTTCTTACTAATCACCCTCTAACTGCAGCGACTTGCATTTATATAGAACCATTAACATTGTTGAAAGGTCCAAAATGTGACATAGGAATCTGAATTAACAACAAAAATGTTGGAAACATTCAAGGACTCTACAACTCATGTTCTCAGTATAATTATTGATTTA
Source organism: Mobula hypostoma (assembly GCF_963921235.1). NCBI lineage: Eukaryota > Metazoa > Chordata > Chondrichthyes > Myliobatiformes > Myliobatidae > Mobula > Mobula hypostoma. The sequence goes on from NC_086107.1 coordinate 12,812,134, forward strand.
TTTGTATTTGCCTTCTTTTCACATTGGTTGTTTGTCAGTCCTTTTGTGTGTAGTTTTCCATTGATTCCATTGTATTTCTTCATTCTACTTTGAATGCCTGCAAGAAATTGAACCTCAGGATAGCATATAGGAACATATGCATATTTTGATAATAAATTCACTTTGAACTTTGAAACATTCAGCAGGTCAGGAAGTATCTGTGGAAGGAGAAACAGAATTAATGTCACAGGTCTGAGACCCTTTGTCAGAGTCTGGAAAGAGAGAAAAGACAAGCCATTTTCAACTGCAGAGAAGATAGGTATAACTCTGAGAGTGTGTGACCAAATTAGCAATTAGAGGCAGTTGATGCATTATTGCTTGGTTCAGTGTTGCAAGGTGAGAGGGGAATGCCTAGTGGGTCAGAGAGAGAAAAACTGAGTCAAAATGGCAGAAGGATGGCTGGGAGAAATGGCTGGTTCTGATACAGATAGAATGAGAGGGTGAGTCACTCAACGCTGGAGAATTCAGTATCAATCCAGAAGGTATTCAGTATAATTCAGTATCCCGAGATGGAAGTTGAAGGAAGTAGCTGGAGAGATTGCAGAGGCATTAATGATGATCTTTCAAGAATTGATAGATTCTGGCATTGTACTGGATGACTGGAAAATTGCAAATTTTACTCCACAATTTAAGAATGGTGGGAGGCAGCAGAAAGGAACCTGTTAGCCTGACATCAGTGGTTGGGAAGTTGTTGCAATCGATTGTTAGAGATGAGATTACGGAGTACCTGGAGGCACATGACAAGATAGGCCAAAGCCAGCATGATTTCTTGAAAGGAAAATCCTGCCTGACAAACCTACTGCAATCCTTTGAGGAAATTACAAGCAGGGTAGACAAAGAAGATACAGTAGACATGGTGTACTTGGATTTTCAGAAGGCCTTTGGCAAGGTGCCGCACATGAGGCTGCTTAGCAAGATAAGAGCCCATGGAATTGCAGGGAACTTGCTAGCATGTGTGGAGCATTGACTGGTCGGCAGAAAACAGAGAGTGTGAATAAAGGGATCCTATTCTGGTTGGCTGCCAGTTACCGGTGGAGTTCCATAGGTGTCGTCAGTGTTGGGACAGCTGCTTTGAACGATGTATGTCAATGATTTGGACTATGGTATTAATGGATTTGTAGCTATATTTGCTAATGATTCAAAGATAGGAGGAGGAGTGGGTAGTGTTGAGGAAACAGAGAGCCTGCAGAGAGACTTAGATAGTTTAGGGGAATGGGCAAAGAAGTGATAAATGAAATACAATGTTTGAAAGTGTATGGTCATGCACTTTGGTGGAAGAAATAAACAGGCAGACTATTATTTAGATGGGGAGAGAATTCAAAATGCAGAGATGCAAAGGGACTTGGGAGTCCTTGGGCAAGAAACCCTAAAGGTTAACCTCCAGGTTGAGTCAGTTGTGAAGAAGGCGAAAACAATATTGGCATTCATTTCTAGAGGTATAGAATATAAGAGCAGGACCGTGATGTTGAGGCTCCATAGCGCACTCGTGAGACTACACTTGGAGTATTGTGTTCAATTTTGGGCTCCTTATTTTAGAAAGGATATACTGACATTGGAGAAGGTTCAGAGAAGATTCACAAGGATGATTCCAGGAATGAAAGGGTTAGCGTATGAGGAACGTCTGGCAGCTTTTTGGCTGTATTCCCTGGAGTTCAGGAGAATGAGGGGGATCTCATAGAAAAATTCCAAATGTTAAAAGGCCTGGACAGATTAGTTATGGCAAAATTATTCCCCATGGTAAGGGAGTCTAGGACAAGAGGGTGCGACTTCAGGATTGAAGGACGTCCTTTTGGGACTGAGATGCACATAAATTACTTTAGTCAGAGGGTGGTAAATCTGTCGAATTTGTTGCCACAAGTGGCTGTGGAGGCCAAATCATTAAGGCACAGATAGATAGGTTCTTGATTAGCCAGGGCATCAAAGGGTGTGGGGTGAAAACAGGGGAGTGGGGATGACTGGAAGATTTTGATCAGCCCATGATTGAATGGCGGAGCAGAATCGATTGGCCGAATGGCCTGGTTCTGCTCCTATATCTTTTGGTCTTATGGTTGTTGTTCCTTCAGCTTGTATTTCCCTTTGTAACAGTGCAGGAGGTCACAGAGAGGTGGGTGAGAGTGGGAGTGGTGTGGTGTGGTGAGTTAAAGTGGTGAGCAGCTGGAAGTTCAGGGTCACTCCTGCGGATGAATACAGGTGCTTTGCAAAGCAATCACCTCATCTGGAAAGGCTGAATAAGTTAGGACCTTATTCCGTGGAGTGCAGTAGAATGAAGGGAGATTTAATAGAGGAATACAAAATTATGAGGGGTATAGATAGGCTAAATTCAAGCAGGCTTTTTCCTCTGAGGCTGGGTGAAACTGGAATTAGAGGTTAAGCATAAAAGGTGAGATATTTAAAGGGAAATTGAAGGGAAAACTTCTTCACTCAGAGGGTAGTGCAATTGTGGAAGGAGATGCCAGTGCAAGTTGTGGATGCGGGTTCAATTGCAACAACTATGCGGTTAGATAGACATGTGGATGGGAGGCTCTGGAAGACTATAATCCATATGCAAGACGATTGGACTAGGCCAAATAACAGTTTTCCATGGACTAGATGAGCCAAAGGGCCTTCTTCTGTGCTTGTAGTGTTCTATAACTCTAGGTGTCCCTGATATAGAGGAGGACACAATGTGTGAACACTGAATGTAGTGCACTAGGCTGGAAAATATACAAGTGAATCACTACCTCAGTTGGAACCTCTGGTTAGGTCCCTGGATGGTGGAGGGGAAGGGTGAAAGTACAGGTGTAGCACCTCTCGTGGTTACATGGATTACTGCCAGGATAGTGTGTATGGAAGAGCAGACTAATGAGTGGTGTATAGTGCAATTCCTTGGAAATGCTGAAATATAAGGAGCAAGGAATATACATGTCTGGTGTTGGAATCTTGTGGGAGCTGGAGGAAATTGCAAAGGATGATCTTTTATTGCAGAAGCTTATGGGATGGACCAGATATATGTTCTGTCCAGGAAGAGAATGGGTGAGAGCAGAGATCGTCAACTATGGTAGAGAGAAGACGTGGTTCAAGAAAATAGAAAACATTTACAATGCATCCAAGTAATAAATATTATCAGTGGGGAAAAAAGAACAACAGAGACAAAAAATCTAATAGATTCCTTACCGGAATTAGGATGGGAGAAACATAATCAAGTTAGTAATGGGAATCTGCGGGCTTGTAATAGATCCACAATGAGACCATAGGAACATAAGGCATAAGAGCAGAATTAGGCCATTTGGCCCATCGCATCTGCTCTGCTACTCCACCATGATTGATTTATTACTCCCCCCAAGCTCGTTCTCCTATCTTCTCCATGTAACCTTTGACACCCTTACTAATCAAGAACCTATCGATCTGTGTTTTAAATAACCCAATGACTTGGCCTCCACAACCATCTGTGACAAGAAATTCCACAGATCCACCAAAAAATCCTTCTTATCCTTCTATTCTGAGGCTGTGCGCTTTGGTCCTAGATTCCCCCACTAAAGAAAACATCCTCTTCACATTGACTCTATCTGAGCCTTTCATTATTCAATAGGTTTCAATGAGGTAATCCCCTCACTCTTCTAAACTCCAGTGAGTGCAAGCCCAGAGCCATCAAACGCTCCTCATACATTAACCCTTTTAGTCCTGGGATCATTCTCGTGAACCTCATCTGGCCACTTTCCAATACCAGCACATCTTTTCTTAATTTCCTTTGGGAATAATAAAGTACCTATCTATCTATAACAGGCCCAAAACTGCTCACAATATTCTTAGTGCAGTCTGACCAATTCCTTATAAAGCTTCAGTCACAGGCTCCATATCATCCACCATGGTCAAGACAAAGTCACAGATCAAAACAAAGGACACTTAAAAAGCATCCAAGCCAAATAGACCATCAGACCATTAGATATAAGAGCAGAATTAAGCCATTAGCTCATTGATTCTGTTTCACCATTCAATTATGGCTGATGATTTTTTTTCAACCCGTTTCTTCTGACTTCTTGTTTTAACTCTTAATCTCCTAACCAATCAAGAAACTATTTATCTCTGCTTTAAATATGCTCAATGACTTGGCATCCACAGCCCTCTGTGGTAATGACTTCTACAGATTCACCAGACTCTGCCTGAAGAAATTCCTCTTCACCTCAGCTTTAAATCCTCAGAATTAGTTACATTGGAATCTTTTCAAATCAAATCCAATGTCTATTAGAGGATGCTGCTCCCTATTAGTGTTATGACAGGTAGGGGCCTGATTGGGAGAGGAAGCCCCTCAGTTATTGTGGTAGTGTATTAGCCCAGGGGGCTACGTGAATGTCAGCAATGCAACTGGTGAGTAGGAATATTGTGTGGATCACGTGGATAGTCAGAGGCTTTTTCCCAGGGCTGAAATGGCTAGCAGAAGACGGTGCAGTTTTAAGGTGCTTGGAAGTAGGTACAGAGGAGATGTCAGGAGAAAGTTTTTTACACAGAGAGTGGTGAGTGCATGGAATGGGCTGCCTGCGATGGTGATGGAAGCAGATACGATAGGGTCTTTTAAGGGACTCCTAGACAAGTACATGGAGCTCAGAAAAATAGAGGGCTATGGGTGGGTCACTTCTCGGTAAGGACATGTTTGGCACAGCTTTGTGGGCCGAAGGGCCTGTATTGTACTGTAGGTTTTCTATGTTTCTACGTTCTGATATAATAGAACAGGACTGAAAGCATTGACTGTGAATATAAGGATGAACAGGCTTTGCATGGTTTATGCTTGTAAATATTTTTTTATTTCAGATAATTTATTTTGATATATAAAAGATGAGTTTTTAAAGGAATATCCTAAGGCAGTGTGTTAGGGAAATTGTGGTGATATTTGCATGAGTGGGAAAGACTGAACTAAGGGGACTTTGTGATAAGATGACGGGCAAGCAATTGAAGCTGAGGTTTGGAGGAATTTCCTCTCGGAGATGGTGGTGAACTACTAGAATTCTATGCCTTGGGAGTTGTAGAGGAAAATTCATTGGAGATATTTAAAGAGCAGGTAGTTAACCTTTTGATAGATAAGGGAATTGAGGGCTATAGGCAACTGCCACAGGGGAGGAATTAAAGCCTCGGACAGATCAGCCTTGTGGCCTACTCCTTTTCTTATTCAGAATCAGAATCAAGTTTACTATCTCTGACCTATATCATGAAATTTGTCGTTTCGTGAATTATAATAAGTAATATATAGTATATATAAAAAAATTAAATTAGCAGTGTAAAAAGAGGAAAAGTAGTGAACAACAGGAATTCTGCAGATGCTGGAAATTCAAGCAACATACATCAAAGTTGCTGGTGAACGCAGCAGGTCAGGCAACATCTATAGGACTCACAGGTGAAGTGATGCCTCACCTGGAAGGACTGTTTGGGGCCCTGAATGGTGGTAAGGGAGGAAGTGTAAGGGCATGTGTAGCACTTGTTCCGCTTACACGGATAAGTGCCAGGAGGGAGATCAGTGGGGAGGGATGGGGGGGACGAATGGACAAGGGAGTTGTGTAGGGAGCGATCCCTGCGGAATGCAGAGAGAGGCGGGGAGGGAAAGATGTGCTTAGTGGTGGGATCCCGTTGGAGGTGGAAAAGTAGTGAAGTAGCATTCGTGGATCCATTGTCCGTTCAGAAATCTGATGGCAGAGGGAAAGAAGCTGTTCCTAAAATAGAAACACACAGAATGCTGGGGAGAAGGGAAGGAGTACAAGTTAGCGGGTGATAGGTTAAACCAGGTGAGGCGGAGGATAGGTGAGTAGAGTAGGGGGTATGAAGCAAGAAGCTGGGAAATGCAAAGGGCTGAAGAAGAAGGAATCTGATAGGAGGGGAAAGTGGACTGTGGGAAGAAGGGAAGGGGGAGGGACACCAGAGGGAGGTGATAGGTAGGTGACTCTTCAGGGTCCTCTACCTCCTCGCTGATGGAAGTAATGAGAAGAGAGCAATGTGCTTTTGTTCGAGGCATCACGTATTCTAAAAAAATTAAGTTCCTTACAGCGAGCTGCTTTGTTTGGAATCGGCAGGCGGTTATACAGGAGTCTGCTGGAACTGTCACACTGCCGTATTGATATTTTACTGTGCATCCAATAGAACAAGCTGTAGTATTTGATAAGCTGCAGGCAATTAAGCCTTGGCTATTGATCTCTTTAGGACTGTTGGCCCATTCATTGCCACTGTACAATAGTATTTCAGGATTATTTTGAAAGCATCACCACTGTTTTATATATTCTACAGTCTGGACTTTCATACATTTTTTTACGTTTTATATTTCCTTATATGTAAGCCATTTGTCCCATTGAACATAGAACAGCACAGTACAGGTCTGTCGGCTCACAATGTGCCGACATTTTAACCCACTCTAAGATCAATCTAACACTTTACTCCTACATTACCCTCCACTTTTCTATGTCCATGTGCCTATCTAAGAGCTTCTTAAATGCCCCTAATGTATCTGCCACAACCATCACCCTGGCAGGACGTTCCATGCACCACTCTCTATGTAAAAAATAGTACCTTTGATATCTCCCCCCGTACTTCCCTCCAATCACCTTAAAATGTTGTATCCTGGTGTTAGCCATTTCCGCACTGGGAGAAGGTTTCTGCCTATCCACTCGATCTCTACCTCTTGTAACCTTTTGTACACCTCTATCAAGGCTCCTCTCATCTTCCTTCATTCGCAAGAGAAAAGCTGTAGTTTGCTCGTCCCTACACTCATAAGACATGCCCTCCAGTCCAGGCAGCATCCTTGTAAATCTCCTCTGCACCCTCTCTAAAGCTCCCACATCTTTCCTATAATAAGGTAACCAGACTTAGACAGGGTATTCCAGGTGTGGCCAACTAGGGTTTTATGGAGCTGCAACATTGAGTCCATTCAAGCTCAGAAAGTAATCCCATTCCCCTCTAATATTCCCTTTAACTTACTCTCCTTCCATTTCCTTCAGCCACCTCCCCCCCGCAGTTTCTGCAGCTCACCTACACATAGGGAGCATTTTAAATGGTCATTTAGCCTACCAACCAGTGTGTTTTTAATATGTGGAAGGAAGCCTGTGGATCTGTGGAAATCCGACGGTCACAGGGTAAATGTTCAAACTCCACATGACACCATTCAAACTGGGTCACAGGTGCTGTAAGGGAGTCACAATGTATTTTTTGTGACCAGTCAGGGTTGTTAGCCCTGAGCTGAACCTCTGAACTGCAGTAAAGGTAGGTCATACTTAGACTGGCCTCTACCCTTTGACCTGTTTGGCATGGGTGACTCCATCAAGAGTCAAAGCCCAAGGCCCTGACTCCAGCCAACATACCTCTCTGGTGAGGCACATAAGCTCCAAACCCTACGACAAGATTGTGGTCCTCTTGGAAGTTGGACTGAGTGTGGAGAGGAAGATTGACTGATATAAAGAGCAGAAGGGGAGTGGTGAGAACAGATTCCAGGTTGATTGGTGGACTGACTTAGTGCAATTGGAGAAGCCAGAACACAGTGAATGAGAACAACAGAGGGTTCTGAGACTTAATATAATAGGTATAAATATCACTTTAGTCAAAGTTTCTCCTCAGCAGCCTATGGCAGTGAACCCCAGATATTCACATCACCTTTGGTGAAAAAACTTTCTATTAATTCCCGCTGATGTTCATACAGTACTGTGCAATAGTCTTGGGCACATATATATAACTAGGGTACCTAAGAGTTTTGCACAGAACTGCAGTAATTTTTGCATTGCATTGTACCACTGCAGCAAAACAAACTAATTTTATTACATGTGGATTGAGAGTGGAAGGGGAGCAGAGAGAGGGGAATCATGGTTGGGATACTGTCCCAACCAAAAGAGGATACTGTCCAAGTTGCATGCTTTCTTAGACAATGTCTCCCATCCACTACATAAAGTACTGGTTGGGCACAGGAGTACATTCAGCCAGAGACTCATTCCACCAAGATGCAACACAGAGCGTCATAGGAAGTCATTCCTGCCTTTACAACTCCTCCCTTGGAGGGTCAGACACCCTGAGCCAATAGGCTGGTCCTGGACTTATTTCCTGGTATAATTTACATATTACTATTTAACTATTTATGGTTTTATTACTATTTAATTATTTATGGTGCAACTGTAATGAAGACCAATTTCCCACGGGATCAATAAAGCATGACTATGGGAAGAGGGGAAGGAACATGTGAGGGAGGGACATTCTGTAATGATTGATAAACCAATTATTCGGCATCTAATGACCTTGCCTGGTGTCTAAGGCTGGGTATGTCTATACCCACACCACCCACCCACCCCTGACACTTCTTCTCTGCTACCTTTGCTCTACCAAATTTTAAAACTCACTCTCCACTCCACGTCAAATACAGTGCTGTGCAGATGTCTTAGGTACCCTAGCTATTCAAGTGCCTATAGAAAGTATTCATCCCCCCCTTGAGGTTTTAATGTTTCATTATTTTACAACATTGAATCACAGTGGATTTAATTTGGCCTTTTATAACACTGATCAACAGAAAAAGACTCTTTTGTGTCAAAGTGAAAACAGATCTCTACAAATTGATCTAAATTAATAATAAATATAAAACACAAAATAATTGATTGCATAAATATTCACTCCCCTTTAATATGACACACTAAATCACCACTGGTAAAGCCAATTGGCTTTAGAAGTCACATAATTAGTTAAATGGAGATCTGTCTTTGGAGACCTGTGTGCAATCGAGATGTTGCAATTGATCATAGTAAAAATACACCTGTATCTGGAAGGTCCAACAGCTGGTGAGTCAGTATCCTGGAAAGCGGCCAGTGAGTGAGTGGACCAGTGAAGGAGTGGAGCTTTGAGGCTTCAACGAGAAGAGACGGAGGACGAGCTTGCTTGCAGTTACTCTACAATGCCTCCTGAGACGGTGATGTGCCTCTCATGTGAGATGTGGCAGTCCTGGGGGAACTCCCCTCTCCCGCAGAGTCACATCTGCCAGAAGTGCATGCGACTGGGCAATCTGGAAGACCATGTAAGGAATCTGGAGCAGCAGCTCATAAGGGAGAATGAGGCAGTCATAGATGAGAGCTACAGGGAGGTAGCCACACCTAGGCTTCCAGAAGCAGGTTGTTGGGTGACAGTCAGAGGGGGGAAAGCGAAGGTGAGTAGACAGGTAGTGCAGCGCACCCCTGTAGCCATTCCCCTGAATAATAAGTTTACCATCCTGGATACTGTTGGCGGGGACGACCGACCAGGTGTGAGCCACGGTGGCAGGGCCTCCAGCACTGAGTCTGACACTGTGGTGCAGAAGGGTGGGACGGAGAAGAGGAGAGCTGTCGTCTTTGGGGACTCTATAGTCAGGGGAGCAGACAGGAGATTTTGTGGACGTCAGAAGGACACTTACATAATTTGTTACCTCTCAGGTACCAGGGTCCGGGATGTCTCTGACTGGGTGCTCAACATCCTGGTATGAGAGGGAAAGCAACCAGAAGTCATGATACAAGTTGGGACCAACAACATAGGCAGGAAGAGGGATGAAGTCCTGAAGTGTGAGTTTTGGGAACTAGGCATAAGGCTGAAGAACAGGACCTCAAGGGTGGCGTTCTCAGGATTGCTGCCAGTGCTATGTAATAGTGATGGTAAGAATTGGAGGAGATGGCAGTTGAATGCGTGACTGAGTTGGTGCAGGGGGCAGGGTTTTAGATTTTTGAATCATTGAGATCTCTTCTGGGGAAGGTGGGACCTGTACAGATTGGATGGGTTGCACCTGAACTCGAGGGGGAGCAATATCCTTGCAGGTAGGTTTGCTAGCATGATTCGGGAGGGTTTAAACTAATTTGCAAGGGGGATGGGATCCAGAGCGATAGAGCAGTGAAAGAAGTGCATGGGGTAAAGCCAGATCTAACATATAGAGAGACTTTGAGGAAAGAGAAGCAGAATAAAAGGTGTAAAGGTAGTAAGGTAGAAGGGCTGAAATGTGTGTACTTCAGTGCAAGAAGCATCAGGAACAAAGGTGATGAACTGAGAGCTTGGATACATACATGGAATTATGATGTAGTGGCCATTACAGAGACTTCTCTGGCATCAGGGCAGGAATGGATTCCCAATATTCCCGGATTTCAGTGCTTTGAAAGGGATAGAGGGGGGGGGAAGGGGAGGAGGGGTGGCATTTCTGGTCAGGGATACTATTACAGCTACAGGAAGGGTGGGTAATGTAGCAGAATCCTCTTTTGAGTCAGTATGGGTGGAAGTCAGGAACAGGAAGGGAGCAGTTACTCTATTGGGGGTATTCTATAGGCCCCCTGGTAGCACAGGGATACCGAGGAACAGATTGGGAGGCAGATTTTGGAAAGGTGCAAAAATAGCAGGGTTGTTATCATGGGTGACTTTAACTTCCCTAATAATATTGATTGGCACCTGATTAGTTCCAAGAGTTTAGACTGGGCAGAGTTTGTTAAGTGTGTCCAGGACGGATTCCTGTCGCAGTATGTTGACAGGCCGACTAGGGGGAATGCCATACTAGATCTAGTATTAGGTAACCAACCGGGTGAAGTCACAGATCTGTCAGTGGGTGAGCAATTGGGAGACCGTGACCACTGCTCCCTGGCCTTTAGCATTATCATGGAAAAGGATGAAATCAGAGAGCACAGGAAAATTTTTAATTGGGGAAGGGCAAATTATGAGGCTGTAAGGCTAGAACTTGCGGGTGTGAATTGGGATAATGTTTTTGCAGGGAAATATACTATGGACATGTGGTCGATGTTCAGGGATCTCTTGCAGGATGTTAGGGATAAATTTGTCCCAGTGAGGAAGATAAAGAATGGTAGGGTGAAGGAGCCATGGGTGACAAGTGAGGTGGAAAATCTAGTCAAGTGGAAGAAAGCAGCATACATGAGATTTAGGAAGCAAGGATCAGATGGGTCTATTGAGGAATATAGGGAAGCAAGAAAGGAGTTTAAGAAGGGGATGAGAAGAGCAAGAAGGGGGCATGAGAAGGCCTTAGTGAGTAGGGTAAAGGAAAACCCCAAAGCATTCTTCAATTATGTGAAGAATAAAAGGATGACAGAAGTGAAGGTAGGACTGATTAGAGATAAAGGTGGGAAGATGTGCCTGGAGGCTGTGGAAGTGAGCAAGGTCCTCAATGAATACTTCTCTTCGGTATTCACCAGTGAGAGGGAACTTGATGATGGTGAGGACAATATGAGTGAGGTTGATGTTCTGGAGCATGTTGATATTAAGGGAGAGGAGGTTTGGAGTTGTTAAAGTACACTAGGACGGGTAAGTCCCCGGGGCCGACGGAATATTCCCCAGGCTGCTCCACGAGGTGAAGGAAGAGATTGCCGAGCCCCTGGCTAGGATCTTTATGTCCTCATTGTCCACGGGAATGGTACCGGAGGATTGGAGAGAGGCGAATGTTGTCCCCTTGTTCAAAAAAGGGAGTAGGGATAGTCCGGGTAATTATAGACCAGTGAGCCTTATGTCTGTGGTGGGAAAGCTGTTGGAAAAGATTCTTAGAGATAGGATCTATGGGCATCTAGAGAATCATGGTCTGATCAGGGACAGTCAGCATGACTTTGTGAAGGGCAGATCATGTCTAACAAGTCTGATAGAGTTCTTTGAGGAGGTGACCAGGCATATAGATGAAGGTAGTGCAGTGGATATGATCTATATGGATTTTAGTAAGGCATTTGACAAGATTCCACACGGTAGGCTTATTCAGAAAGTTAGAAGGCATGGGATCCAGGGAAGTTTGGCCAGGTGGATTCAGAATTGGCTTGCCTGCAGAAGGCAGAGGGTGGTGGTGGAGGGAGTACATTCAGATTGGAGGATTGTGACTAGTGGTGTCCCACAAGGATCTGTTCTGGGACCTCTACTTTTAGTGATTTTTATTAACAACCTGGTTGTTGGGGTGGAAGGGTGGGTTGGCAAGTTTTCAGACGACACAAAGGTTGGTGGTGTTGTGGATAGTGTAGAGGATTGTCAAAGATTGCAGAGAGACATTGATAGGATGCAGAAATGGGCTGAGAAATTGCAGATGGAGTTCAACCCTAAGAAGTGTGAGGTGGTACACTCTGGAAGGACAAACTTCAAGGCAGAGTACAAAGTAAATGGCAGGATACTTGGTAGTGTAGAGGAGCAGAGGGATCTGGGGGTACATGTCCTCAGATCCCTGAAAGTTGCCTCACAGGTAGATAGGGTAGTTAAGAAAGCTTATGGGGTGTTAGCTTTCAGAAGTCAAGGGATAGAGTTTAAGAGTCGCGAGGTAATGATGCAGCTCTATAAAACTCTGGTTAGGCCACACTTGGAGTACTGTGTCCAGTTCCGGTCGCCTCACTATAGGAAGGATGTGGAAGCATTGGAAAGGGTACAGAGGAGATTTACCAGGATGCTGCCTGGTTTAGAGAGTATGGATTATGATCAGAGATTAAGGGTGTAGTGCTTTACTCTTTGGAGAGAAGGAGGATGAGAGGAGACATGATAGAGGTGTACAAGATAATAAGAGGAATAGATAGAGTGGATAGCTAGTGCCTCTTCCCCAGGGCACCACTGCTCAATACAAGGGGACATGGCTTTAAGGTAAGGGGTGGGAAATTCAAAGGGGATATTAAAGAAAGGCTTTTTACTTAGAGAGTGGTTGGTGCATGGAATGCACTGCCTATATCAGTGGTGGAGGCAGATACACTGGTGTAATTTAAGAGACTACAGACAGGTATATGGAGGAATTTAAGGTGGGGGGTTATATGGGAGGCAGGGTTTGAGGGTCGGCACAACATTGTGGGCCAAAGGGCCTGTACTGTGCTGTACTATTCTATGTTCTATGTTCTATGTTCAAAAACTATACCATGAATACAAAAGACCACTCCAAGCAACTCTGTGAAAAGATGGATACAAGAAAATTTCCAGGTCACTGAATATCCCTTGGAATACAGTTAAGTCAATCACCAAGAAATGGAGACAATATAGCACAGCTGTAAATCTGCCTGGAGCGGACTGTCCTCAAAAACTGTATGACCGTGCAAGAAGGGGACTAGTGAGGGAGGCCACCAAGAGACCTATGACAACTCTGTAGGAGTTACAAACTTCAGAAGCTGAGATGGGAGAGACTGCGCATACAACCACTGTTGCGTGGATGCTTCACCAGTCGCAGCTTTATAGGAGAGTGGCAAAGAGAAAGTTACTGTTGGAAAAAAAACTCACATGAAATCTTGGCTAGAGTTTGCCAGAAGGCATATGGGAGACTCTGAAGTCAACTGGAAGAAGGTTCTATGGTCTCCTGATCTTCCCAACATCATAACCTGGGATCACTTACATTCTTTATTTAAAGATTAGATAAAATTGTGGTTTAATGGTGTATTGAAAAAATTAAACTTTGCCAGGTCTTTAAAGGATTTTTCGATTTGCATTGTTGGATTAAATTCAGAAGATATTATTTTTGTTAAATTAAATAATCTCTACACTTGCTTGTAATTTTTATCTTTATATGTGCAATTTTTCAGTGAACTTTCCAGAAATTGCAGAAGAGCTTATTCTGTATTTTACTCATAGCTTCTTAGTTTTTCTGTAGCAGGTGTCTCACCACTTGAATCTGGCATGTTATTGGTTATTGCTCTCACTGGAATCTGCGTAGTCTAAGCTGGTGGTCATGGTAGAATGGACAGTGCCTTGGGAAGACTGGATTGAGGAAGCATTTGAGAGTAAGAAAGCCAAGTACCAGCAGCTGGTAGAACAGAGCCAGAGACAGGGGTGGAGGGTACGATGCGAGCCTATAGAGATGGAATATAAAGGTCTTGCTGGCTGCTCACACTGCAGAACCTGTGCTCTCCTTGGTTTTACGGGAGATGCAAAGAAAAGAGCTATCAGGACCATCACAGAGGCTGCTGAGCGAACCTCCATATAGCTATGGATCAAGAGGTGTGACCCATGGACCAGTGCTGCTGGGGCACAAGTCAGGGCCTGATCAACCCTGGCTGGGTTGCCTAGGTGAGCGTGCCTGATGTTAAAAGATTCGAAACACCCGATGCCCCCAGGTTACATCACTGATGAGGTGTCCCGACGCATCCTAGGATGTATCTCAGCATCAGCTCGTTTTTGGTATAAGATAACCATGACCTTTTTTCTTTGCCTTTTTCTTGTTCATTCTTTGTTCTTTTAAAATCTAGTAAATGGCAATAACCAACAGCTTTTATCCCTCATACTTGACTTCCAAAGAACCTCTGGGTTGCAAAATCACCAGGATCCAACAGTATGCTCAAGTCCTGCGAGAGGGTCTTGAACCTGTTCTTGGGGAAGGACTGCTACAGTTCCTAAAGTCTATAGAACAGTAGATTTTTGAATCGGAGTCAGGGGTAATATCACTGGCACATGTGAAACTTGTTGTCTTTGCGGCAGCAGTACACTGTAATACAAAATAATAGGAAAAAACTATGAACTACAGTAAGTATATATATACACACACACATACAATAGTTAAATCAAATAACTAGTGCAAAAAATAGAAATAAAAAAATAATGAGGTAATGCTTGTGGGTTCACTGTTCATTCAGGAATCGGATGGCAGAGAGGAATAAGCTGTTCCTGAATCACTGAAGGTCTGCCTTCGGGCTTCTGAGCTCCTCTCTGATAGTAGCAATGAGAACAAGGCATGCCTCTATAAATTGCCAGACTCTGGTTAACACTGAGGATGACAGCAGGAAAATATTAATGGACCATAAATATCCATCCTACAGAAGGGCCCCAGCCCAAAACATTGACTGTTTATTCCCCTCCATAGATTCTGCCCAACTTGTTGATTTCCTCCAGCATTTTCTTTGCATTGCTCAAGATTTTCCAGCATCTACAGAATCCCTTGTGTTAGTAGACTTTTGGATGGGTAGGACTGTGGTAGATCGAATTCTTTCTGGGATGTGTGACAGTCTGTATCTGTGGAGAGAAAAAAACACATGGCAAAAGAATGGTCAGAGAGCGGTCTGCGTCTGGGGACACTGAGGCCCCCTGTTGGTCATGGTCAACCATGGATATTGCATCCCAGCTGTCTGGCTGATATGCAAGCCAGTTCACAAGCCAGGGCAGTATAACATGGAGAGCAAGCTGTTGCCCATGTAGCAAGCTCCCTCTCTCCACGCAGCTGATGAATCCAAAGGAACGGCGAAGACTGATACCGTTTGGCACCAGCAGCATTGCAGGAGTTGCCAGTCAGCATCAAACTCAATGTACAACCGCCTTAGCAACTCCAACTCCAGATTTTTCCTCAGGGTTTACTCCGGAAACCTTGCCCATGAGTGAGTATAGCTGCAAAACAGCAGAGGATTGAGATCAGAGTTTTCCTTCTCCTAGATGAGCTGCTCACCATGGCTGACAAGCCTCATCTACCATAAGTAACTTGTTTTAAGGTGCCAGTAACCCACCTTTGCCCCTTCTCCTGTCAGTAGAAACATTTCTGCCGGGTTTAGGAGCTAAGCCACATGCGAAGGCCAGGAGCTGGACATGGTTGTCAGAGGCTACTTGAGATGCATGCCATTGGGAGCATTTAATACCAGCGCCTTTGCTTCCTGAGAAAGCTAAAAAAATTTGGCCTGTCCCCTAAAACCCTCACTAATTTTTATAGATGCATCATAGAAAGCATTCTTCTAGGGTGCATCACAACCTGATATGGAAGTTGTCCTGTCCAAGACCTGAAAAAGCTGCAGAAGATCGCGAACACAGCCCAGCACATCACACAAACCAATCTTCCATCCTTGGACTCACTTTACACCACACGCTGTCGGAGCAGTGCTGCCAGGATAATCAAGGACACAACTCGCCCAGCCAACACACTTTTCATCCCTCTTCCCTCCGGGATAAGGCTCAGGAGCTTGAAGACTCGTACGGCCAGATTTGGGAACAGCTTCTTTTCAACTGTGATAAGACTGCTGAATGGATCCTGACCTGGATCTAGGCCGTACCCTCCAAATATCCGGACCTGCCTCTCAGTTTTTTTGCACTACCTTATTTTCCCTTTTCTATTTATGATTTATAATTTAAATTTTTAATATTTACTATTGATTTGTATTCCAGGGAGCGCAAAGCACAGAATCAAATATTGCTGTGATGATTGTACGCTCTAGTATCAATTGTTTGGCAACAATAAAGTAAAGTAAAATAATAGGTCAAAGGACCTTATCCCCATTACCACCCCTGTCTATAACAATCTTAAGGAAGCAGGAGAGACTAGATTTAAGGGAATGGCAATGAGAATTAGTGGAGAATTCAGGAAAAGCTTTCTTGCCCGAGGTCACGTGAGTGTCTAGGGTTGGCTATCTGAAAGGACTGCCGAGGGAGAAGCTTTCACCATATTTAAAATACCTGAATAAGTCTTGATGTGCTCTACCCTACAAGACTGGAGAAAATTGACTGTGGTGGATTGAAACCTATCAGAATTTTCATTTACAGAACTGGAAACATTTGATGGTGGTTAGGAGCATCCAGATTTTCCACTTCTCTCTCAGGCTGCATTATCCAAGTGATATATTGTGCTGAAGCTTTGGTCGGACCACGCATGGAGTGGTGGGAGCAGCTTTGGAGCTCTTATCTAAGAAAGGATGCGTTGACGTTGGAGAGGGTCCAGAGGAGGTTCATGAGAATGTTCCCGGCTATGAAAGCGCTAATGTATGAAGAACGTTTGATGGATCTGGGCCTGTCCTCACTGGAGTTTAGAAGAATGAAAGGGGATCTCATTGAAACCTATTGAATATTGAAAGGCCTAGATAGAGTGGATGTGGAAAGGATGTTTCCTATAGTGGGTGAGTCTAGGACCGGGGGGGCACAGATTCAGAATAGAGGGACGATCATTTAAAACAAAGATAAGCAGGAATTTCTTAGCTGGAGTGTGGTCAAACTGTGGAACTCATTGCCACAGTCGCCTGTGGAGGCGAAGTCTTTGGGTATACTTAAAGCAGAGGTTGAGAGTTTCTTGATTAGTCAGGCCACCAAAGGTTTTGGTGAGAAGGCAGGAGAATGGGTATGAGAGCAATAAAATATGAGCTATGTTGGAATGGCAGAGCAGATTTGATGGGCCAAATGGCTCAATTCTTCTCTTAGGTCTTATGCTCTTATGTTCCCTGAGTATTTAAAAAAATGGCTGTGTTTCTTCTGAAGTTCTGTGATTCAGTGAAAATGGTTTGGAGTGAACCATTTGACTGCACTTTAAAATATACATTAATCTAATTGTTTTCTCACTGTTGTTTCTGTGAGTTTGCCTCTTGTCATAGCATCAAGTCATATCAAGATATACCACTCAACCCAACAAGTCTTCATTGAATAATATGCTCCCGTATCACACACCATCCAGGCTCCTCTCCATAAACCACCATCCCTACCCCTCCTTTCACACCTCCCACTGCCTCAGTAAAGCAGCTAACATTATTCAAGGCCCCTTCCCACCCCAGTCATTATCTCTTCTTCCCATTCCCAATCAGCAGGAGATACATTTTGAGAGCAAAAGTCCCAATGAAGAATCTTGGCCTGAAACATTGACTGTTTATTGCCCTCCATTGACACTGCCTGACTTCTGAGTTCTTCCAGCATTTTGAGTGTACTGTTCTGGATTCCCAACACCTACAGAATCTTTTGAGTTTAAAGTAAGAGAGTGTGTATTACCAGGATCAAGGATAGCTTCTAACCCGCTGTTATCAGACTCTTGTATGGACCTTTCATACACTAAAAGATATACTCTTGATCTCCCAGCCTACCTCATTGTGGTCCTTGCACTTAATTTGTCGACCTGCACTGCACCTTTGCTGTAACTAACATTCTATTCTACCTTCCGTTCTTCTTTTTACGAGTATCAATGTACTGATGTATGATATTATCTGCCAGGTTCACATGTGAACAGAAATGATTCTCAGTATCTCGGTACCTGTGACAGGAATAAATGATAAACCAATAAACTACGGAATGTGGAAATTGAAGCACCCAAAGGAAACCGATGAAGTGACAATGAATACATGCAAACTGCACACAAACAGCACCACAGCTCAAAATTGATCCTAATTCTCTTGAGCAGGGAGAAGGCAACTCCCTAGCTACACTACTCTGTTGCCTCTATGAGATCAAGAGATTCTGCAGATGCTGGAAATCTTGAGCAACAAACAGAATGCTGGAGGAACTCAGCATGTCAGGCAGTATCTATGGAGACGAATGACATTGAATATTTATTGTGCTTTATAGATGCTGCCTGACATGCTGTGTTCCTCCAGCACTCTATGAGAACAGTGGCTACTTTTCAAAAATACCTGATGATTCTAAAATGCTTTCAGATCATTTATATTTCAGTTCCTTCTTCATAGTCATAGCCATAGTCATAATCATACTTTATTAATCCCGGGGGGAAATTGGTTTTCGTTACAGTTGCTCCATAAATAATAAATAGTAATAGAACCATAAATAGTTAAATAGTAATATGAAAATTATGCCAGTAAATTATGAAATAAGTCCAGGACCAGCCTATTGGCTCAGGGTGTCTGACCCTCCAAGGGAGGAGTTGTAAAGTTTGATGGCCACAGGCAGGAATGACTTCCTATGATGCTCAGTGCTGCATCTCGGTAGAATGAGTCTCTGGCTGAATGTACTCCTGTGCCCACCCAGTACATTATGTAGTGGATGGGAGACATTGACCAAGATGGCATGTAACTTAGACAGCATCCTCTTTTCAGACACCACCGTGAGAGAGTCCAGTTCCATCCCCACAACATCACTGGCCTTACGAATGAGTTTGTTGATTCTGTTGGTGTCTGCCACCCTCAGCCTGCTGCCCCAGTACACAACAGCAAACATGATAGCACTGGCCACCACAGACTCGTAGAACATACTCAGCATCGTCCGGCAGATGTTAAAAGACCTCAGTCTCCTCAGGAAATAGAGACAGCTCTGACCCTTCTTGTAGACAGCCTCAGTGTTCTTAGACCAGTCCGGTTTATTGTCAATTTGTATCCCCAGGTATTTGTAATCCTCCACCATGTCCACACTGACCCTCTGGAGGGAAACAGGGGTCACCGGTACCTTAGCCCTCCTCAGGGCTACCACCAGCTCCTTAGTCTTTTTCACATTAAGCTGCAGATAATTCTGCTCACACCATGTGACAAAGTTTCCTACTGTAGCCCTGTACTCAGCATCACCTCCCTTGCTGATGCATCCAATTCTTCCCTTGTTTCCTCAACAGCTATGTTATTTCAAGGATGAAGCTTCTCTATCTACCCCTCAACCATCAGGCTCTTGAACCAGTAGGGATGTTGACTCAATTTCACTCACCTCATCACTGAACTCGTTCCACAACCTATGGACTCACCTTCAAGGACTCTTTATCTCATGTTCTTGATATTTATTACTTACTTACTTACTTATTATTATTTTTATTTCTTTTGTATTTGCACAGTTTGTCATCTTTTGCACTTTGGCCATTTGCTTATACTGCTGGGTGCAGTCTTTCATTGATCCTATTATGTTTCTTGGATGTATTGAATATGCCCACAAGAAAACAAATCTGAGCGTTGTATATAGTAACCTATATGTACTTTGATCATAATTTTACTTTGAACTTTGATCTCATTTGAAGAATGAATGCAGACCAGGGTTATACTTTGAACTTCGAATTTTCATTCAGCCAGACATAAATAGCCTGAGGTTAGGGTTCAAAGAAAGCTGTTGAGATCTTCTATTCCTATTGATACCTCATCTTTCTTAGTGAACACTAAAAATAGATGAAATGGTCACTTAACTAATTATGTACTTAGATGATGATCCTAGAAGCAAATTGGCAGCTATATTTGCCAATATTCTAATTGTATTAGAATCATGGAATCATAGAGCTGTATGACACGGATACAGGCTCTTCAACCGAATTGTCCATGTTGACCATTGTGCCCACCCAGCTGGTCCCAATTACCTGTGTTCGGTCCATATTCCTCGAGGCCCCTCCCCTCCATACACCTATCCAAATGCTTCTTTAAAGTTCTCTATTGTACCTATCTCAACTATTCCTGGCAGCTTGTTCCATATACTTACCACCCTCTTCATGATAAAGTTGCCTCTCGGGTCCCTTTTAAATCTTTCCCCTCTCACCCCTAGTTTTGGTTTAGGGGTGAGAGGGGAAAGATTTAAAAGGGACCCGAGTGTGACTGTTCAGCTCATCTATCCTTCATGTAATTTTAAACATTTCTATAAGTTTACCTCTCATCCTCCCACATTTGAAGGAATAAAAACCTTGCTTGACCAATCTCCTTTATAAATCAGGCCCTCTAAAACTGTAAGACCATAAGGCCTAGGGGCAGAATTAGGCCATTCCGCTCACCAAGCTTGCTCTGCAATCATGGCTGATTTATTATCTCTCTCAACCCCTTTTCCGGCCCTCTCCCCATAAACCTTACATCCTTACTAATCAAGAACCTATCCTCCTCTGCTTTAAATATACCAATGTCTTGGCCTCCACAACCGAATTACACAGATTCACCACCCTGTGGCTAAATAAATTTCTCCTTATCTCTGTTCTAGAGGGACATCCTTCTATTCTGAGGCTCTGTCCATTGGTCCTAGATTCCCCCACTATAGGAATCATCCTCTCACGTCTACTCTATCTAGGCCTTTCAATATTCAATAGGTTTCAATGAGATACCCCCCCCCACCCATTCCTAAACTCCAGTGAGTACAGGCCCAGAGCCATTGAATATTCCTCATACGTTAACAAATTCATTACGTTAACAAACCTCCTCTGAACTCTCCAATGCCAGCTTTCTTAGATAATGGGTCCAAAACTGCCCTAATTGCTGGCAACATTCAAGTAAATCGTTTTTGCACTCTTTCTAATTTTACTACTTTTTTTTGATAATTGGCAACCAAAAGTGTACATAGTACTCCAATGTGGCCTCACTAATCACTTATGCAACTGCAAAATAACTACAGATTAACCAAGTATTTGACTGCAAATTGCTGAAGATGTGAAGAGTACTGAATCACTGCAAGCTACATGTTCTTTCTGGACAAGATATTCTCTCGATCAAAGAACATAGAACAGTACAGCACAGGGACAGGCCCTTTTAAGATCGTAATCAAATGGGCAAATAAACTAATCACCTCTGCCTACACCATGTTCATATTCTTATACTTTCTTCACATTCATACAAACCTCTCTTAAAAGTCTCTAATGTATCTACTTCTACCACCACCCCAGGCAGCACATTCCTGGCACCCACCACTCTCTGTGTAAAAAAAAACTTGCCCCTCACATCTCCTGTTAAATTACCCCCTCTCACCTTCAGTGCATGCCTTCTGGTATTAGGTATTTCACCCCTGGGAAAAAGGTACTGTTTCTCTATTCTATCTATACCGTTCTCAATATCTTATAAATATTCTCATTATCTTATAAACCGCTATCAGATCTTGTCTCAACCTTCTCTTCTCCAGAGAAAACAACCTAAGTTTGTCCACGCTCTTGTTATAGCACATACCCTGTAATGCAGGCAGCATCCTGGTAAATCACTTCTGCACCCTCTCCAAAGCCTTGACATCCTCCCTATAACGAGATGACATCCACCCCAAAATAAAATCTTTCATCAGTTAAAAAAGTGCACTGAATATCCAAGATCCCCCTTCCTTTTATCTATGTGCTTTGACTTGAAATGTTCTTAAGAAATCGTCTTTTAATGGCCCTGCATCTTAGTTTAAGCATATAATTGTCCTGAAGCCAATATCCTTTGAATACTGCAACAAATATGAATCAGTTGAATTCTCAATGGAAGCAGGGTGATAATCTTAATAGCTATGATTCAGCAAGTACTAACCAGGGTTGCAATCTTGGACTGTTTATATCTTGCGTCTGACTGGTTGTGATATCAAATTTGAAAGCTGACTCTTTCATCAATAATTCATTTAGTAATATAGAACCAATGTGCAAACTAGAATGAACATTGTAAACTACTGGAAACAAACTCAGAGGATCCCATCCTTACATCTAGAGCTCTTATGCAGAGGATGGTGAGGCTCTGAAAATCTTCACTCTTCAGGGATGAGGACACCAGATCAGTGGAGGTGTTCAAAGAGGAAGGAAATAAATATTTAAAAGAGCTGATGAGGCCTGGGGTAGATCAGCCATGATCACGTTGAACGGTGAGCGATTGAATAGTTGGGGTACCTTACTCTTGTCTCTATTTCTTTCTGCTTCAGTGATAATCAGTCTGAACACCCCTCCACAAAACTATCTGTACCAACACTCTATAACATCCTGTATAAAAAATTTCACACTTCCTTACTACAGTAAGACTTGCCGGAACATTTCTAAGGTACTATGATGCTGACCTTGAATACTGCAGTAAGGGACAATCAGGTCCAAAGACTCTTACCATTCAAAGCTCAGATTTGGAAGAAAAGTCTGAGATTTCAACTAGACAGAAAGCTTCACAGAACGGAGAATCCGCAGGGAGAATTAAATATGTAGAAGTCAATGAGAACTGGGATGCAATTTTGGTAAATTAAGCAGAAAGAATAGAGTCATAAAGCACTAAAGCACTGAAGCAGGCCCTTCAGTCTATCTGTCCATGCCAAATTGTTATTCTGCCGAGTCCCATCGACCCACACCTGGACCATAGCCCTCAATACCTCTTCCATCCATGTGCTTGTCCAAACTTCTTTTGACTGTTGCAATCAAACCCACATCCACCTCTTCTGCTGGCAGCTTGTTCCACATTCTCATCATCTCCTGAGGGAAGAAGTTCCACCTCAGTTCCCCTTAAATATTTCACCTTTCATCCTTAATCTATGACTTCTAGTTCTAACCTCACCCAAACTCAGTGGAAAAAGCTTGCTTACATTAACTCTATCTATCCCTCTCATAAATTTGTATACCTCGATCAAATCTCCCCATATTCTCCTGCAGTCCAGGGAAAAAACATAAATATTACTGCTAATCCATAAGGGAGTTCAAGAGAATGAGACAAGTTTTATTGTGTAACTGTGAGGGAATGAGAGACTGGAAAGCTGTAGAATGAGGGCAGTTCATTTCCTCCTGATACTGACAGGTATAGTTCTCTTTCACAAAGGCTTTTTTAGGATCAGAGCAAGAGCCAAATTTTAACAGAAACATATTCTGTAGATACTTTCAAAGGGAAATTGTATACAGGAGTGTGATATCAAATTTGGCATTACCTTTTAGGACTGAACATGGGGAGAAGAAATTAACTGGGATCCTTTATTAAAGTATGAGGTGGTGGTGGTGGAGGGAACTAGTGTCTACTGAGATCGTACCAAGAGTACTTACCGTATGTAGTTTTTGTCTTCCTAAAAAAACAAGGACAATTTGCCTTTTAGGAAATGTTTTAACAGCTAATTATTTGGAATATGTGTGTACCATAAACCATAAGGGTCCAAGAACTTGGTGTCTTCTGATGGGTGACTCACATCCCAACTCCCTAAACCCTGTCTTCCATCTACATGGTGGTGAGTTGGAGTGCAACTCAAACAACATAAATTACGTTGTTCAAAGTTCAAAGTAAATTTATTATCAAAGTGCATATATGTCACCATGTACAAACCAGAGATTCATTTTCTTGTGGGCATACTCAATAAATCCATAATAGAATCAATGGGAGACCGCACCAATTTGGACAATCAACCAGTAAGATCACTGACAAGCGCAGAGCACAACTATGCACAGATCGACCGAGAGGCCCTTAGTCTGGGATGGGCAATAAGGAAGTTCCACCACTATCTCTGCCGACAAAAGTTTATGCTAGTGACAGATCAGCAGCCCCCTGTGTCCATTTTCAATCCCAGGAAAGGAATTCCAGTGATGACTGTTACCCAGTTACAACATTGGGCATTTTTCCTAGGAGCTCACTCTTCTGATGTAGAGTTCAAGGCTACCAAACAACACATCAACGGTGATGGCTTGTCACATCTTCCACTATTGGCAACTGAAGAAAAAAGTTTTCATACTGTATCCCAGCAGAACTGTTCCACACTGCATTGGTGGACCAGTTACCGGTAACAAATTCGGAAATACAAAGGGAAACAAGGATTTACCTAATATTGTCATGTTTTTGAAATCACCATGTCAGGATGGCCAGCTCATGGTAACCCTAATTTTCCAGAGCTCTCAGTGAGACGACACCAACTTTCGGTATGTCAAAGAACATGTGTGGACCTCATATTGTGGTTCCTGCTAAACTGTGCACCAGAGTGTTAGAAAATCTGTATGAAGGACACCTGGGTACAGTCAAGATGAAGATTCTCACCCAGAGCTATATGTAGTAGTTGGAAGTAGATAAACAAATTGAAGACTTGGCCAAAAACTGTTTGGGATGCCAAAAAAGTTCAAAATGCACCCCCACAGGCACTGTTACACCTGTGGGAGTGGTTGTTGTCACCATAGCAAAGAGTACATGTTGACTTTGCTGGGCCATTCATGGACTCCATGTTTCTGATTGCTGTGGATGGTCATTCAAAGTAGCCAGAGTTTATACCAATGAAGTCAACCACCTCAGCAAAAACTACCTCTGTTCTGAGGACTATCTCCACCAGAAATGCCCTACCAAAGAAAATTATGAGTGACAATGAACCACAATACGTGCCAGAAGAACTCTGACTTTTCATGAAGAAAAATGGCATCAGATATTTCAAGTCAGTTCCTCACCACCCAGCAACAGATGGGTTAGCTGAAGTCAATTAAATTGATGGACAAGAGGGCATTTCTCTACAGCACAACATGGACAACTTCCTTTTAGTGTCTCAGAACTCTGTTCATTCAATGACAAATCAAACTCCTGCAATGCTATTCATGAACAAGAATCTGAGATCTCACATAGAACTCCTGAAACAAATCTATGGAGGGAAGTGCAGAATAAACAGTTCAACCTGTTGCCAAGCGAAGCAGCAAAGAGCTTCGAGATTGGACAGGAAGTCCTAGGGCATGATTACTGAGAAGAGAAGAGGATTACTGGTAGGATAACTACAAGAACTGGATCACTAATGTACATAGTGGCTGTTGGAGATCAGAATGGACATGTCATGTGGACCACATACTGGATGTTCAACTGAAGAACAAACCTGAGTCAACCGCATCCAACAAGTCGGACACGTTACAGTCACTGGACTTACCTCTCAGTGACGATGTTACTGACAGCAGTGTGACACCGGAAACCAAGTACGTTGTCTCAGACAAGACACCTACCAAACCTGATGCTACTCCACAGGTCCAGAGGCGTGACAAGAACGCTATCATTGTTAAGATGCCTGCCAAACCTGATGCTACTCCACAGGTCCAGAGGCACGACAAGAACGCTATCATTGATAAGATGCCTGCCAAACCTGATGCTACTCCACAGGTCCAGAGGCGTGACAAGAACACTATCATTGATAAGATGCCTGCCAAACCTGATGCTACTCCACAGGTCCAGAGGCACGACAAGAACACTATCATTGATAAGATGCCTGCCAAACCTGATGCTACTCCACAGGTCCAGAGGCACGACAAGAACGCTATCATTGATAAGATGCCTGTCAAACCTAATACCACTCCACAGGTCTAAAGGCACCATCCTGAAAGAAACAGAGTGCCATCCAAAAGATTGAACCTTTAGAACTGTGAAGTTAGTTATGGACTGTTATCGTGAAAGCATGTTTATTTGGAATATGGGTATATGAAAGGGAAATTGAATGTTTTGTGCATATACAGTTTTATGTTGCATTAATCGAAAGGAGGACGAAGTGTAATGTATGGAGCTATTTCTTTTATATCAACGACCCCCGCCGATCCCCCACTTAGCACTATGTATTGATCTGTTACCTGCGCATGCACTGTTGCCGATGCATGCGCATCGTTCCCTCTCTCGGTGCGATATGATTACACCATTTAAAGCCATCTCCCAAGTGCGTGCTTTTATTTAATTGATAGGTACTCGTGCACAGGAACAACAGTGTTAGTAATAGGAAGGATACTGATGTGGATGCAAGGACAATGACTCTCTTATGGCTTCCACAATTGATTATATAACATATATAATCTTCTTGACATAAGAAGAGAGTTTGAGTCAACCAGGCCTATGTTCCACAGAGGTGGCATGGTAGTATAGTAATTGGCGTAATATTACTACAGTGCCAGTAATCAGTGATCGGGATTCAATACTACCACTATCTGTAAGGAGTTTGTACGTTATACCCATGATGGTATGGGTTTCCTCCCACATCCAGAAACATATGGGTTAGGGTTAGTAAGTTGTGGGCATGCTATGTTGGCGCTGGAAACATAGTGATGCTTGCAGATGCCCCCAGCACACAATCAGTTGGCCATTGCCGCAAACGACACATTTCCTTCTGCTTTGATATCTTAATGTACATGTGGTAAATAAAGCTAATCCCTTCAAGGTTAGAAAAATGAACAGGGATCTCAATGAGAGAAATCAAATCATAAGGATTTGGCTGTTGGACACTGTAAAAAATGTTTGCCTGGCTGGAGAGCTTAGAGCAAAGGTCACAGGCTCAAGATAAACGTGCTAGACATTCAGTACTGAGAAGTTCACCCAGTTGAACGTTGGAGTTCTCTATCCCAGAGAAATGATCAGTCAATGGAAACACTGGGAAGAGAGAAGGGCAATTTTGTGGATAGTAGAGATACAAGATAGTTCAGGAAGATGGAACTGAGGCTTGGATTGAACGGACAGCTGGAGATTTTCCTCCAGGGCAGAAATGACTAATAGGAGAGGGCATAACTTTAAGGTTTTTGGAGGAAAGCACAGGGAATTGCTAGAGTTAAGTTTTTTTTAATACAGAGAGTAGTGTGTGCATGGAATGCACTGGCAGGGGTGATGGTAGAGGTACAGTTGAAGTCAGAAGTTTACATACACCTCAGCCATATACACTTAAACTCAGTTTTTCACAATTCCTGACATTCCCTGTTTTAGGTCAGTTAGGATCACTACTTTATTTTAAGATTGTGAAATGTCAGAATAATGGTAGAGAGGATGATTTATTTCAGCTTTTTTTTCTTTCATCACTTTCCCAGTGGGTCAGAAGTTTACATACACTTTGTTAGTATTTGGTAGCATTGCCTTTAAATTGTTTAACTTGGGTCAAACATTTTGGATAGCTTTCCACAAGATTCCCACAATAAGTTGCTGGAATTTTGTTCCATTCCTCCAGACAGAACTGGTGTAACTGAGTCAGGTTTGTAGGCCTCTTTGCTCGCACACGCTTTTTCAGTTCTGTTCACAAATTTTCTATCGGATTGAGGTCAGGGCTTTATGATGGTCACTCCAAATACCTTGATTTTGTTGTCCTTAAGCAATTTTGCCACAACTTTGGAGGTATGCTTGGGGTTATTGTCCATTTGGAAGTCCCATTTGAGACCAAGTTTTAACTTCCTGGCCAATGTCTTGAGATGTTGCTTCAATATATCCACATAATTTTCCTTCCTCATGATGCCATCTATTTTGTGAAGTGCACCAGTCCCTCCTGCAGCAAAACACCCCACAACATGATGCTGCCACCCCCATGCTTCACGGTTGGGATGGTGTTCTTCAGCTTGCAAGCCTCACCCTTTTTCCTCCAAACATAACGATGGTCATTATGGCCAAACATTTCAATTTTTGTTTCATCAGACCAGAGGACATTTCTCCAAAAAGTAGGATCTTTGTCCCCATGTGCACTTGCAAACTGTAGTCTGGCTTTTTTATGGCAGTTTTGGAGCAGTGGCTTTTTCCTTGCTGAGCAGCCTTTCAGGTTATGTCGATATAGGACTCGATTAACTGTGGATATAGATACTTGTCTACTTGTTTCCTCCAGCATCTTCACAAGGTCCTTTGCTGTTGTTCTGGGTTTGATTTGCACTTTTCGTACCAAAGAACATTCATCTCTAGGAGACAGAATGTGCCTCCTTCCTGAGCAGTATGACGGCTGCGTGGTCCCATGGTGTTTATACTTGAGTACTATTGTTTATACAGATGAATGTGGTACATTCAGGCATTTGGAAATTGCTCCCAAGAATGAACCAGACTTGACATCATTTTCTGACCTCCATCCGATAAAAAATTTGTGGGCAGAACTGAAACAGCATGTGTGAGCAAGGAGGCCTACAGACCTGACTCAGTTACACCAGTTCTGTCTGGAGGAATGGAACAAAATTCCAACAACTTACCGTGAGAATCCTGTGGAAGGCATCCCAAAACGTTTGACCCAAGTTAAACAATTTAAAGGCAATGCTACCAAATACTAACAAGGTGTATGTAAACTTCTGACCCACTGGGAAAGTGATGAAAGAAATAAAAGCTGAAATAAATCATTCTCTCTATGATTATTCTGACATTTCACATTCTTAAAATAAAGTAGTGATCCCAACTGACCTAAGGCAGGGAATGTTTTCTAGGATTAAGTGTCAAAAATTGTGAAAAACTGAGTTTAAATGTATTTGGCTAAAGTGTATGTAAACTTCTGACTTCAACTGTAGATACATCACGGACATTTGAGACTTTTAGATAGGCATATGGATGAAAGGAAAATGGAGAGCTGGGCAGGAAAAATTAGTTTGATCTAAGAGTAAGTTAAAAGGTCCATACAACATTCTGGGCCAAAGGGTTTATACCATGCTGTAATATTCTATGATCTATGTTCTACATTGTGATATTGAAGGGGGGATAACCCTGAGCTACTTTTCTTCCTGTTATTGAGTTCTTATGTTCAGTTAGAACCTATGATGGTAAACAAATTTTGCAAAGGTATTGGTAAGATGTAATATAAATGCATCATAAGTTGGTGATGTATGTCAGAATACCAGTGAGGCTTGTAATGCTCTTTTTACCTTGAGTCAACTGGGTGATCTATTGCTTCAATATAATCCTGAAATGGGTGAAGCTTCACTATTGCATTCTTAGCTGTAGTAAACACCATGTAAGCTTAAGGTTCTAGCCATGTGAACTATACTCTGGGATGTCCTCCTGAGATATGGTGATTTTTTGCATTGAACTTATTGTTCTTGAGTTAAAGTGATTGGCCTGATTTGTTTTTACTGGGGCCTGTTGTTGTTCCTTCTCGTGCCTTTTGGCGCATTGGGTGGCATTTTTGTCATTTCCATAGCATTTGATTTTCTTTCAAATGAGGTCGAGTTGCTTGCTTGATGTTTATTCCAGCACACATGGAAAGTGTGCAAGGATTCGGCTGGATTCGAAGTCAGGATCATTCACCTCAAAGTCCAGTGGTGATGCCACTATACCACCGGCTTTTACTGGGGCAACAATTTCCAATGCACTGACAATAATTACCAACCACAAGCCAACTATTGATAAAACCTAAATGTAAGACCAGGACCCCAAAGGTTCCTCAGATGCTGGCAATCTTGAGCAACATGCACACAAAATTTTGGAGGAACTCAGAAGGTCAGGCAGCATCTATTGAGGAGAATAAACAGTCAATATTTTGGGCCAAGACCCTTTGTCAGCACTAATAAATCAGGACCCTTCCTGATGAAATGTCTCAACCCGAAACGTCAACTATTTATTTCCCTTCATGGATGCTGCCTGACCTGCTGACTTCCTCCAGCATTTTGTGTGGGTTGCTGTAATATAAGGCCCTGAATTCTATTTAATTGACTGTGTTAGTGATGGGAAGGATACCGATGTGGATGCAAGGAATATATAACTGCCACAAGTGATTATCTAACAAATACTTTAACCATGGACATGCAAAAATCTGATGCCTTCTTCAGTTACGCCATCCTTGGTGTCCACTGGAAAATTTCATCTGCAGAATCTGAGTGGCAAATTTGAGGATATAATTGTGTCCCGAAATACAAAAGCACAGTCATTTTGGTAGGAGGTAAAATGCTATGGAGGAATAAGCTGATGGAGAAAGCCCCTCAGTCTGGTATCCATTATATGGAGTGCTTGTTCAATAATGTGTTTACTTTACTTCTGTGGTTTCATACCCCATTGTTTAGTCATTCACTGAATGTGAACATTGCATGCAAGTACAATGTCTATTGCCCATCCTTAATTGCCCTTGTAAAGGTGGTGCAGAGTCTCCTTCTTGAATTGCTTGAATCGTTACTCTCCTCCCAGATTGGTGTTTAGGGGTGAGCTCAACACCTATGACTCAGCAACCATAGTGAATGGTCATATGCTTCTGGATGTATGTAAATTGGAGGAGAGGATAGTAGTGTTCCTATTTACATTAATATAGAATCAATCCCTCGTAGAAAGGTACAGGCATAGAACCAGCTGTAAAGCGGGCCTACAATGGGTAGTTAAAACTGCCCAACACATCACTGGCACCAGCCTACTCACCAACGAGGACATATATACAGCAAAGTATTAGAAAAAGGCCAACAATATCGTAAAGGATCCCACCCACTCTGCACACGGACTGTTTGTCCCACTCCCATCAGGAAGAGACTACACAGCACCCATGCCAGGACCACTAGACTCAAAAACAGTTGTTTCCTCTAAACATCTGACTGAACAACACCTCCACCCATCAACCTGTCCCACCATCACTACATATACATCACCTAGCATCACTGTATGTATCTAATAGTTACTTGTACATTGTGGTTTATAGAATTGCTATTATATTTATATTTATGGTGAGTTTTGTTTTTTATTGTGTTCTTTATGATTATTACATTTTGTTATGCTGCATTGATCCAGGATAACAATAATTTTTTTCTCCTTTACACTCATGCACTGAAGAATGACAATAAATGATCTCGAATCCTGAAGAGTTGGGAATGTCCATTATCTGAGATCTATGATTTAACTCTAGATTTTCCATTATTTCCTTTTCTTATACAAAATCTATCAAGTTCAGATTTTATTTTAAATGGAAGAGAATAACTTTTAACTTTTGTGCATAGATACACTTCACAATTTGATTCTTGAAAGAATTGGCGTGAAATTTTAGACTCTTTGTCTCGGGTCCTGGTGACTCCAATCGCCTCTCTTTATATCCTCGGTCAAGTCATCTTAATGTTATGTAGTCTTGAATATATTGATCTTTATTCTTGTAAACTTTGGGGACGTTTGTGAAAACCTTCCTTAGTCTGACTTTTGGAGACCAGACCACTACACCATCATTTATGTGTTGCACTGCCCTCCTGCTCAAAACAACACATTTCACAATAGACTGTACGTCAGTGGTTATAAACTTGAATCTGATTCACCTTCACTCACCTTTAAGGACATCAAACACAAAATGCTGGAGGGACTTAGCATCTATGGAAACAAAGAAACAGTCAACATTTTGGACCGAGACCCTTCACCAGGACGGGAAAGGAAGGACCAGAATAAGAAAGTGGGAGGGGGAGGAGTACAAGCTGGCAGGTGATAGGTGAACAAGAGAAAAGCAGCCGATGCTGGAAATCCGAGCAACACACACAAAATGCTGGGGGATCTCAGCTGGCCAGGCAGCATCTATGGAAAACAGTACAGTCGACATTTCGGGTTGAAACCCTTTGGAAAACCCATCTTGCCGAAGGGTTTCGGCCCAAAACCTCGTCTGTACTTTTTTCCATAAATGCAGCCTGGCCAGCTGAGTTCCTCCAGCACTTTGAAGAGCTAGATGAAACCAGGTGAAGGGGAAAGTGGGAATGAAGTCAGAACATCATTTAAGGATATCTGTCTTTCTCATAAATTAGGTTAGACTGCAATGTTCAGATACAACATGAGGTATTTGATTTTGATGTGCCTTTATGCTGTATAGATACCTATAAATTACCACCAGGTATAAAAAGCCAGGAAATAAACTGAATCTCTTTATACCCAACACTTTTTCCCACTCTGGCCCTTAGAATCTGATTAACCCTATAATAACCAGAATATCCACTCTGCTTTGAAACAAAGCAACTATGTCTCTAAATCAATAAACAACATTTAACTTCTGTGTCTCTGTGCTAGGCATTTTACAATTAAGTAGCTAATATTCAAAAAGAAATGGGCATTTATCACGAGTCATGCAATCCTGGAATATTGCACAGAATATTCAGTGCATACTGCTTGAGGCAGCCAAAATATATTTTTAAAGGTTTCTTCTCAGTTCTGAATTCTTAATTCCAAACCCTGGCTCTCAAAATGTTCAGCCAGTTCCCGATAAGCGTGGCGAATGTTTTTAAAGATTGAAGATTATTTAATGTCATTTCCAGCACGCAGTGTAAAGGAGAACGAAATAATTGTCTAATCCTTATAATCTAAGCCTTTTGAGGGATTAATGTCATTGATTTGGTTGAAAGTATTTATTGAAAGGCTGAACGTCTGACACAAACTCCGAATAAGCCTATTTTGGTTTTTTTTGTACTAACGACTGTTTTATGACTTTGAATGATTTGTGATTGCCTTCAGAATATGTTGTGATTTGTGCACCGCTCCCCCTTAATGCACATTTCCTGGTGTTAATTCAATTATGTAATGATCATACTTTTGAAAAAAAAAACCTGCTTGATGACGGCAAGAAAGCTACCACATTATTAGAGGTGTGGGCTGCTCGCAGCACGCAGCACTCGCTGGAATAAAAAAATACAGACACAAAAAAAAAATCCACAGAGCTGGTCACCAGTCGCGGCGGGAGAGAAATGCTGCTTCGGTTTCCTTCGGGTTTCTTTCCCCGCGGCTTCCCCAGAAGATGTACCTGGTACTTGCTCAGTGGGAGGACAGCGGAATCCGGATTGCACGCATTTCCCATTGCTCTAGCGAGTCGCGGATGACATGTGATCACTCATTCATTCAGCCCATCATTCACAACGCTCCTCTCCCTTGCTATTGTTTCAGGGCTCCTTTATCTTTTACTGACACGCCGAAGCAATTGGTGATCAAACCTGCCTTTCCCCCCTAAACCCCCCTCTTCACTCCTCCAACCCATCCCGTCTGATCACCGTCCTGGGAAATAGCAATGATGAGCCGGCTGGTGAAAGTAGCGGCGGTGATGGGTTCTAGTAATGGGCGCTATCTTCTGGATTCTCTTTACAGCGACTGCATCATTGAAGAGAAGACAGTTATCCTGCAGAAGAAAGACAATGAGGGCTTTGGATTTGTGCTCCGTGGGGCGAAAGGTGAGGCATCAAATCCCTTCTTTAAATGCAGATTCGACCTTATTTGTGAGGAATGGGGGTGGGCAGCGTTATTGAGCACACGCGGAGCTGCTGTTCAGATTTGGAGCCTTGTCGCGTGTCATGAGGCACATTTTCTAGGCTCCCTCTCACACTAATGCAACACGAATTAAATAATGTTTTTTTCAGGAAGCTCCAATGGCAAAAAAAAATCTAAACTTAGCCGTGGATTTTATTTATTTTTCAAAAGTGAGATGTTGAATATAACCCTTGTGGATACGCTAATGGTTTTTGCCTCTACTCTAGCTGACACACCAATTGAGGAATTTACTCCAACTCCAGCCTTTCCTGCACTCCAGTACTTGGAATCAGTGGATGAAGGTGGCGTGGCTTGGCAGGCGGGACTGAGAACGGGTGACTTCCTAATCGAGGTAGGCTAAAGATGAACTCAGCTCATTCCAGGCCATGTATTGTTGGTTCCTTTGGAAATTCAAGTTGTTTTTCACCAGCAGGAGTTGTCCAGTTGGTACTTGTCTAACTTTCATCTCCTTGAGGAACATTTATGGAATTAGTAGTCAAAATTTTGTTTCCTAGTAGCTGGTGACTTTCTAATATTGCTTTGATCTAAAAATTTGAAGCTGGGTCTCGTTAAACATGCTAATCATACATTATATGGATTGAACATGTGTTGGTGATGTCAATTAGCATGCAAAAAGTTGTGGTTTATTTGGGTTAAGAATATAGTTTTTACTTAATGCTTTAGAAATGTGGTTTGAAGAATGGCAGTGAATAATACTCTGAAATGACTTTATCCCAGAGTTACTCAAATTGTGGCCTTTGCCATTTGGCAGTGGGTAATTTTGGCGAGAATACATTGTGCTGAGATGATAAGCCAACTGCTTGAAAGTCTGAATTACAACTAAGTCTCTTGCTTATCCATTTTGATTCACAAGTGCCTCATAGACTGGAGTTGTATGTGGGCCAGACCTATATGTGACAGGTTTCACATTCCAAAGGACATTAGTGACTAAGTCAATTTCAATATTTAATGAGTAATAATTAGTATCTTTTGCATTTTATTTGTTAAAAAAAAAATTTCTTATCTCTGAGATAGGAGCTGCCATATTTTGGCATACTTTTTCTTTTGGAAATTGAAGTCTCCACACCAAAAGCTTGCAACTCTGTTGACATGCGTGCAAAATAATATATAAAAGTAATTTGTATTTGCCTCAAAGGTGACATAAATACTTAATTTGAACTGAGAATTTCATTAAAAAGATTAATAGGTTAATAAGTAGTTTTTAAGGTTGCAATGTCCGACAGATTTTTTTTTGCCCCTGTCATGTCCATGGGATATGGGCATTGATGCCATTTATTGCTCTTCACTAATGCCCATTAATGACCAGCATGAATCACTCCAATCTATGTGGTGAATGAACAGGGGTTCCAAGATTTAGACCCATAGGTACGGAATGGATGGTGATCTACTTCCACAAAGATGTTGTCTGACTTGGAGGAGAATGCTGAGGTGTTGGTATTCTTATCAGCTCGTTAACTTGGTCCTCAGCTGTTGGTGGTTGCAGGTTTGAGATGTTGATGCCTTGGTGATTTGTAGATGTTACTCACTGTACCTTTGATCATCAGTGACAAAGAGAATGAACTCTGAATGTAATGGATGGAGTCTCTCTCAGCCTGCTTTTCCTTAGATGGTATTGTTGTGTCCTGAGAGCTGTGCTCAAGCTGGCAAAAACTAAAATGTGAGGGGAACTCATATTGCTAGCTCTTCAGGAGGGGGGCAGTTAGAAGAAAGTGATTGAGAATGTCATTGAAGAACTTACACCTTAAATATGTAATGTTGGATGTGATGTTGAAACTTTATAAAGCACTGGTGAGGCCCCACATGGAGTATTAGAAAGAAAGTGCTGAAACTGGAGAGGGTTCAAAGGAAGTTCACAGAAATGCCTCCAACATTGAATGGCTTGTCATATGAAGAGTATTTGATGGTTCTGGGCCTGTATTTACTGGAATTCAGGAGGATGAGGAGTGACCCCATTGAAACCTATTGAATGACGAAAGGCCTTGATAGAGTTTGTAGAGTGGATGTGGAGAGGATGTTTTCTGCAGTGCGAGAGTCTATGACCAGGGGACACAGCCTTAGAATAGAGGGGAGTCCTTTTAGAATGGAGGTGGGGAATTTCTTTGGCCAGAGAGTGGTGAATCTGTGGAATTATTTGGCACAAGCACCTGTGGATGCCAAGTCATTGTGTATATTTAAAGCAGAGGGTGACAGATTCTTGATTGGTTAGGGTATGATGGGATATTGGGAGAAGGCAGGAGATTAGGGCTGAGAGGAAAATTAGATCAGCCATGATTAAATAGTTGAGCAGACACAATGGGCCAAATGGCCTAATTCTGCTCCTATATCTTATGGTCTTAAATATCCACGTAAAGGTAAAGTAAAAATCCCATCCACCAAAGCTGCCTGAAGCAAAACCTGTGGTTCCAGAATATAGGATGTCTGATGGGGCATCAGACAGCAAATAAACCTCAGTCTCTGCATTTCTATATGTCATGAAAGCCTTGCACCTGGAAAAAGTTTGGCTGTCTTGTCAAGAGACACACATTTCATATAAAGATATCCCATGGTTTGTGTTTTGCTTTACTGATTGTAGAGAAATTCACTCTGCCTCATAGAATTACCCAGAGCTTCACTAAAGGCAATTGATGGTTCATGCATAGCACTTGTGTCTTGGATTTAGGTTGGTTTTACTTTTAAAACTGTAAAGTTTGTTTAGCCATTGCTTCGTCATGTGCCTTTTGTTAGGAAATCAATCACCCTTGTAAACTTTTTTCCACTTATAAAGTAGCATGCATTTGATTAATTATATAATTGATTTATGTTGCCATGAAATTAATAAGATGTCCGAAAGCTGTGCCTGCAAGGTTGAGGGAGTCACAGTGTGGTTATTCGTAATCCAGAAGCCTTGACTATTGATCCGGAGACACAAGTTCAAATCCCAGCATGGCGGCTGGGGATTTTAAACATTTGATTAGTTAAATTAAACTAGAATAAAAAAGATAGTATCGGTCACTGAATTATTATAGAAAAAGATTGTATGGCTCATTGATGCCCTTCAGGGGAGTAAGTTTTCTCCTTACTCAGCCTGTGATCTCAGATCTACGACAGTGGTTGGGACGTTCTGAAACGGTCCAGTAGGCTTCTCGGTTACCAGGCAATTAACCTTGCGATGTTCACATCTTGTGAATAAATATGGCAGTAAATACTACAAGGAGTATGTCAGAGGTAAGTTCGACACACGGAATGATGAGTGTGTGGAACACCCTGTCAGATGTGGTGGTGGAGGAAGGTACATTATGGCATTTCGGAAACTTTTAGATAGGCACATTGATGATTTTAAAAAAATATAGGAGGGAAGGTTTAAACTGATCTTAGAGTAGGTTAAAAGATCAGCACAACATTGGGACTGAAGAGCCAGTACTGTGCTGTAATGTTCTGCTCTTAAGACCACCTTGCTTCTTAACTCTTTATTCAGCCCCTCATGTCTAGTTTAGTGATTTGATGTTAATTAATCCTTGGTGAAATGGGACTTTGGCAACTGCTGAGATTTCAGGGTCTTCAGCTGTGATAGAAAAAAGAAAAGCACAGAAACAGGCCCTTTGGCCCATCTATTTTAAAAAGGGTGGTGGATTTGGAGCAGGGGTTCCCAACCTTTTTTTATGCTATGGCCCGGTAGCATTAACCGAGGGGTCTGTGCACCCCTGGTTGGGATCCCCTGTTATAAGTGTTTGAATATTGTTAAGATGGAGATAAATTGGTCCTTAATAAAAAAAAAAGGAGGTGTAATGTTTTTTAGGGGATAACTGGGAATGCAGATCTGAGGTTACAATTGTCCATGCAACTCGGTGGACTAAGAAGTTTGCTTCAGTGCTGTCTGTCTCCATGACTATGACCTTGTTAAATGGGACAGCAGGCTCAAGGGGTGAGCGGCCTACATCTGCTACCAGCTTATTTTGTATGTTTGGTTGATGTGGGAAAGACTTCAATAATAATTGATTCCCCAATAAAGGGTATCTGAATGAAGTGCTATGTGGGAGGGAAGGTTTAGATTGATCTTGCAGTAGGTTTAAAGATCGGTATTGCATCGTAGGGCGAAGGGCCTGTATTGTGCTGTTCTACGATACAGCAAATTCTGACATAATAAATGGGTTTAATGATGTGCTTTGGGGAGTTTGCCACACAGTGAAAACTTAAATAGTTTTTCTCTTTCTTTTTATTCAAAATGATGTGTTTTGTGTGTGGAATTGCCTTGGTACAGTTTTCCTTCCTCCTCTCTCCCACTGCTCTTCTCCTCCATCTCCACACTGCAGATTATTTTCGGATTTCTGCACTGTTGAATTATTTGTTGACATGGTGACGACCAACATTAAAAGCTGCCTCCAGCAAAACGGCGTCGTTCTGTGAAGCATTTCAACTCTTGCTGGCTTGTCATGGCATTAAAATATATATTTTTAAAAATTAAGTGTATTTCCTTAATTTGAGAAAACAAAATGCATTTGTGATCATAAGGTGCTAATTTGAAGAGTTGAGGAGTGGTGTCACGAGCAGCAAAGTTGTCCTATGTAAAACTGGAATAAAATTATTCCAGTGATCAAGCTAGCTGAAGTGTTGATTCAAATTTATAAAAATACGCTAGGCCACATACATACTAGAGACAAGGCATTGCTTTAAGACATAGGAGCAGAATTTGACTATTCAGCCCATCGAGTCTGCTCCACTCTGATCATAGCTGATTTATCATCCACCTCAACCCCATTCTCCTGCCTGTTACCCATAACCTTTGATATCTCTACTAATCAGGAACCTATCAAGCTCCACCTTAAATATACCCTCTCACTTTGCCTCCATAGCTGTCTGCAGCAATGAATTCCACAGATTCACCACCCTGTGGGTAAAGAAATTCCTCCTCATCTCTGTTCGAGGAGATCATCCTTTTATTCTGAGGCTGCGCCCTTTGGTCTTGGACTTTCCCATTACAGGAAACATCCTTTCAACATCTACTCTATCTATAGGCCTTTCAATATTTGATAGGCCTAATGAAATTTCCACCCGCCCACCCCCATCCTTCTAAACCCTAGTGAGTATAAGCCCAGAACCATAATGCACTCCTCATAAATTATTGTATCCCTTTTATTTCTGGGATTATTTTTGTGAACCTTCTTCAAAGTATATTTGTTATCAAAGTGCTTGTATATTACCTTGAAATTCTTACAGGCATTCACAGTAAAACAGAACAATACAATAGAATCAATGAAAACAACGCACAAAGACTGGCAAACAAAAAATGTGCAAAATGAGACAAACTATACAAATAAAATGAATTTAATATGGTAATTGTAGAGTGCTTGAAAGTGAGTCCGTACATTGTGGCATCAGTTCAGTGCTGAGGTGTGTGCAGTTATCCATGCTGGTTCAGAAGCCTGATGCTTGAAAGATAATAACTGTTCCTGGATCTGGTGGTATAGAACTAAGGCTCCTGACCCTCCTTCCTGATGGGAGCATTGAGAAGAGTGCATGGCCCAGATGGCAGGGATCCTTGATGATGGCTGCCACTTCATATGTAGCTGTACTCCACATGGGCATAGATGTGTATAGCATTATATAATAGCACACCACTTCATTGGTGTTCAGGTGGTGTTGAAATAGTTTCCAGGAGATGATTAGCCTTTGTTATTATAACATTAGACTGTAAGATACTCTAAAATAACAGCCAATGGTCTTACTAACTCAGTTCAGTTTTACAATGCTTAATAAGAGGGAAAAGTGAAAATTTCTGTCCTTGACCTAACTGAGGCCAGAGTTCAGAAATTGTAACGATGCATTTTGTCATTAACAGTAATAGCTCTGCCACAAAGCAGACTTGAGATTTATTGTGGTTGATATATAACCATGGTTTCTCGCCTAAGATATAAGATGTCTGTTTCAGATTCAGGGGAGGATGTGGCCTTGGACAGCCCATTAACACCCAGGTTTGCCTGATTGAACCTTTAGGTCCTGTAGCTGAAAAGTAGCCTGTTCTCTTGAAATATGTGTGGGACTTTTTAAACATGCAGACTGTTATAAATATAAAGACTAAAGTTCAAAGTAAATTTACTATCAAAGTATGTATATGTCACCGTATACAACCATGAGATTTATTTTCTTGAGGGCATACTCAATAAATCTATCATAGAATAAATGAAGGACTGCACCAACTTGAGCATACATTCAGTGTGCATAAGACAAACTGTGCAAATACAAAAAGAAAATAATAATAATAAATGAATAAATGATAAATATTGAGAACATGAGATGAAGAGTCCTTGAAAGTGAGTCCTGGGTTGACAGAACAGTTCAATGTGGGCGAAAGTGAAGTTATCCCCTTTGGTCCAAAAGCCTGATAGTTGAGGGGTAGTAACTGTTCCTGAACTTGGTGATGCGAGGCCTGAGGCTCCTGTACCTACTTCCTGATGGCAGCAGCAAGAAGACAGCATGTCCTGCTTGGTGGCGGTGCTTGATGATGGATGCTGCTTCCCTGTGACAACGCTTCATGTGGATGTGCTGAATGGTGGGGAGGGCTTTACCTGTGATGGACTGGATATTTGTCACATTTACATCATTTGCAAGTAAACCATTCATGTCTCCACTTACCTCGTCTCCATTAATGCTTCATTCTGCTCCTCCCATTCCTCAGAGCCAAACATGCCATTTGGCCCACCATCTTCATGCCAACCATTGTACTTTTCTATGTTCATCCCATTTACACACATTTGATCTGTAGCTTCCTGTGCTTTGAGGATTTAAGTGCTTTTCTGGTTACTACTTAAAAGCTCCACCTCCATCTTAGGTGCCATGTTCCAGATGCTGAAAAAGTCTCTGTTTCTACTCTCTTGTTCCCGACCAGGTTAACAAACAATCATTCAGGGAACCTTTGCACTCTTCTTGATGTAGCAATTCCAATGACCTCCAATTTTATTTCCACTGGAGCCTTCAATAAATAAATATCTGCTCCTGCATAGTGTAAGCCACATGCCCCTCCCAAAAAATATTTCATCAATGCAAATGAAAAATCCTCTCTCTCTCGCACTCACATACAATTTCTCTCTCTCACTCTCTTGTCTGATCAGTCAAGTTGGGTATGATGTTATACCAAGGGGTTTTCTATTGTTTGGCCCTCAGGTGACTGTAGAGGCTGATCTGTGATCTGCATAACCAGGATGTTAGGGTAGGTTCCCGTAAAGGAGAGAACGCCTGAGTGTAACTTTATTTATGTGGGAAGGCTGATACATACGTCCTTGACAGATTGAGGTCAAGGTCTAGTGGCGTGCAATGTGAGACAACTGGAGACCTTTCACTGCTGCAGCCTTCCTCCACCTTCACTGCTGTTGTGATGTGTCAGTATCTTCCACTAGCTCAACCGCTGAAGTCTTGGTTGGGTTGCTCTTTCACTGGAACCTCCTCCTTGACTTTAGCACTACGGGTGAACTTACCAGTGGCTAAGCACCAGATGGCTAAGCTCCAGACGGATTATTCTCAGGATTTCAGGAACTCACAAGCCTATCCACGATGACAAGGTAACGATCCTTGGAGAAGTCCCTCTGTGTATCAAAATAACATGCAGCGTACAGGTATCGTGCATGCACTCAGTCTTTTTCCCCAGAGTTGTGGAAGGATGATTCACATATAAAATGAGCTGCCAGAGGATG
This sequence comes from Mobula hypostoma, assembly GCF_963921235.1. NCBI lineage: Eukaryota > Metazoa > Chordata > Chondrichthyes > Myliobatiformes > Myliobatidae > Mobula > Mobula hypostoma. Next base: position 12,852,953 of record NC_086107.1, read on the forward strand.
TGGTTGAGGCAAGCACTTTAAAAAGCACTTGGACAGGTATATAGATAGGAATGGTTTGGACCAGGGGTTCCAATCTGGGTCCATGGGCCCTCAGTTAATTATTAGGCTCCACGGCATAAAAAAAGGTTGGGAACCCCTGGTGTAGAGGGGTAATGGACAAAAGGGACAAGTTGAGATGGGAATCTTGGTTGGTATGGACCATTTTGGGCTGAAGAGCCTGTTTGACTTCACGGTCCTATCCTTTTGGGCACAGCACTGAGCTGGAAAGCAATGGCAAAACCATGTGTTTGGTAATCGCAAGAGATTTTACAGATCAGGGTACTGTAGCATTGTGGACTGGACTGTTGACCCAGAGATTGAATCTGACTGCAGCTGCTGAACAACTTAAGTTAAGATAATTAAATAAGTTTGGAAGTGATGAGCTTGACCAGAATATTACAAAAAGTTTACTTGGTGCACTGAGGACTTTCAGAGACATGAGTGACCTAAATACCCTTCCAAGCACACCAATCTGATTAACTCTTACTGTCTCCTGCACCACGGCCATAGAAGAGATGGCAATAGGTATGACCTTACCAGTGACAGAATCAGAATCAGGTTTCATATCACTGGCATATGTCATGAAATATGTTATTTTGCAGCAGCAGTACACTACAATACATAATAAAAAAACTATAAATTATAATAAAGTTCAAAGTAAATTTTGTAACCAAAGTACGTTTATGTTACCATATAGAACCCTGAGATTCATTTTCTTGTGGGCATACTCAGCAAATCTATAGAATAGTAACTATAACAGGATCAATGAAAGATCAACCACAGTGCAGAAGACAACAAACTGTGCAAATGCAAATATAAATAAATGGCAATAAATAAGGAGAACATGAGATAAAGAGATTGTAGGAACATTTCAATGATGGGGCAAGTGTGTGTAGTTATCCCCTTTTATTCAAGAGCCTGATGGTTAAGGTTTAGTAACTGTTCTGGTGGCGAGAGTCTTGAGGCTCTTGTGCCTTCTACCCGATGGCAGCAGCGAGAAGAGACCTGGGTTGTGGGGATTTCTGATGAAGGAAACTGCCTTCCTATGACAGTGTTTCATGGAGATGTACTCAATGGTTGGAATGGCTTTACTTGTGATATTCTGGAACCACCATCTTTTGTAGGATTTTCTGTTCAAAGACATTGGTGTTTCTTTACCAGGCCATGATGTAGCAGTCATTATACTCTGCCCTATACATCTATAGCAACTTGTAAAAGTTTTAGATGTCATGCCAAATCTCCACAGACTCCTAAGGAAGCAGAGGTGCTACTGTGCTTTCTTTGCAATTAAACTTGCCTGCTGGGTGCAGGACAGGTGCTCTGCAATAGTAACATCCAGGAATTTAAAGTTGCTAACTCTCTGCACCTCTGATCCTCTGATGAGGACTGACTCGCGGACATCTGATTTCCCTTTCCTGAAGTGTCCTGAAATAAAAAATAAAAATAGTGCAAAAAGGAGAGCAAAAAGAGAAGAAAAATCGATGTGTTAGTGTACAACGGTCATTGTCCAGTCAGAAATCAGATAGTGGTGGAGAAGAAGCTGTTTCTAAAATGTTGAGTGTCTGTCTTCAGGCTCCTATACCTCTTTCTTGAAGGGAGAAATGAAAAGAGGGCATATCCGGGGTGATGGGGTTCCTGAATGATGGATGCCATCTATTCATTTTGTGAATGAATAACCGAAATTGAGCAGTTGCTGAGATTCTTTGGTATTGAGTTGCGTTTCATTGTTGAAGTCTCCATTTCCAACCGAGAGAGCCTAACCACCCACTCTTGGCATTAAATGGCATTCTAATTACCAAGTCCCTCTTTTTCAACATCCTGGGGATTAACCACTGACCTGAAACTCAACTGGACAAGCTACATAAATACTGTATCTACAAGAGTGGGTTGATTATGTTATCCTTATTTGTCATATGTACATCAGAACACACAGCAAAATGTGTAATTTGCATCAATGCCTGACACATTCCAAGGATGTGCTGGAGCCATCCCGCAAGTGTTGCCGTGCTTCTGTCACTAACGTAGCATGCCCACAACGTACTAACCGAAACTCGTCTATCTTTGGAATATGGGAAGAAACAGAGACATCCAGAGAAAACCCACGCGGCCACAGGGGGGACTCATACAATTTCCCTACAGACAGTGGCGGGCATTGAACCTGAGTTGCTGGCACTGTAGTGGCATTGCTCTAGCCGCTACAAGCTTGAGATTCATTTTCTTGTGGGCATACTTAATAAATCTAATAACCATAATAGAATCAATGAAAGACCGCACCAACTTGGGCATTCAACTGGTGTTCAAAAGAATACGAACTGTGCAAGTACAAAAAGGGAATAATAATGATAAATAAATAAATAAGTAATAAATATTGAGAACATCACATGAAGAGTCCTTGAAAGTGAGTCTTTTAAGTTGTGGGAACAGTTCAGTGATGGGGCAAGTGAAGTTGAGTGAAGTTATCGCTACTGGTTCAAGAATCTGATAGTTGAGGGGTATTAACTGTTCCTGAACTGGTCTCAAAATGACAGAGACTTGTGTTCAACCCTGAACTCAGATACAGTTTTACTAGAAACAGAAGAAACAGTAAATCTTCTGTTCCCCTAATGCCTGTGTGATCATTAAATAAGATGGCAATCTTCTACCTCCAGACCAATGTTCTCTCGTTTCTCTTGGTGTTGTGGATGTTTCTGTCGCAGAGATCTGTGGATGCCGAGCCTGTGAGAATTTCTAAGGGTGGACTGGGTGGGCTCTGAGACGATTCAACAATTAGTGATTATAGCATTTAGAGTCATACAGCATGGAAATGAGCCCCTCAGCCCAACTGGTCTTGGCCAGCCAAGTGCCCCCATTATTTGTCCCGCTGTATGGTAGACTGAGGCTGTGGGCCTACTCCAGCTGTTCCGTCTCCAGGTCTGTGGACTCACATTCATTATGAACGTTCTTGCTTGCTTTTATTGTTTGCACGATTTGTGTGATTCTTCCCCCCCTCCCCACTTTTCAAAAATTGGGTTCTATATGGTTTCATGTTTTATGGCTGCCTGTAAGGAGATGAATCTCAAGGCTGGATGATTTGTACAGTTCTTTGCTAATAAATATACTTTGAACTTTGATATCCTTCTAAATCTTTCCTCTTCAGGAATGAGTCCAACTTTGTTTTAAAATTTGTGACTGTATTTCCCTAAAAGGTTGGACTGTTTAAGAATGCATGGAGCAAACTAGAAATCAATCTGAGTGGCCACTCTTTGATTTTGATTTATTATTGTCACATGTGTGAAGATGCATTGAAGAGATTGTCTTGTGTACTGATCAGATCATTACATAGTGCATTGAGCTAGAACAAGGTAAAACAGTAACAATGCAGAGTAAAGTATACAGGCTGCCAAAAAAAATGCAGTACAGGTAAACAAGTAAGTGCAAGAACATAATGAAGTAGATTGAAGCCAAGAGTCCATTTTAATGTACAAGATGTCCTCTCAAAAGTCTGATAACAATGGGATAGAATCTGCCCTTGAGCCTGGTCGTGCATGCTTTCAGCCTTTTGTAGCATTTGCCCAAGGGAGAGGGGAGAAGAGAGGTGTCCAGGGTGGGTGTAGTCATTGGTTATGCTGGCTGCTTTACTGAGGTAGCAAGAAATATAAATCAAGTCCATGGAGGGGACGCTGGTTCCTGTGATGTGCTGAGCTGTGTCCACAGCTCTCTGCAGTTTCTTGCAGTCACATATAGAGCAGTTGCTATACCAAGACAGACAGATGTTTTCTGTAATGCATTGTTTAAAAATTGGTAAGAGTCGCCAGGGACATGCTGAATTTCTTTACCCTCCTGGGGTAGTCTGCTGTAAGTAACAGATTAATTTGATGCACATGTTTTATATGTATCTGTTCTCTGTTCACTGAATATGTATCTATTTATTGAGCTACAGTGCAGGAATGGGCCCTTCCTGCTCTTCAAGTTGTACCACCCAGCAATCCTCTGATTTAATCCTAGCCTAATCACAGGATAATTTACAATGACCAATTAACCTACCAGTCTTTGGACTGTGGGAGGAAACCCATGCGGTCACAGGGAGAACATACAAACTCCTTACAGGCAGAGGCAGGAATTGAACCCAGATCACCTGTTGTGCTGCCCCTTTGAAAAAGTTTTCTTGGGAGTCACTGTTTTGTTTTTTCCCCCCTGTTCTTTAAATAGACTGATTGCTGAGTAACTTTAATATGAGTCTTTGCTGATTAACCAATTTCCCCCTGGGATCAATAAAGTATGACTATGACTATGATATGCACTTCAACTTGTTAGCTGAGGCATCGTTTCTAAAAAAATATGCATGTTAACTTATCAGCAGTTTTGAAACTTGTGTCGAACTTCATTGGAGCATTTTGGAGGCTGAAGACAGTCAGAGTGAGAGAATCAAAGAGATGGGAAGCTCAGATCTATGTGCACTGAATGGAGGTGTTAAGTAAAAAGTGAGGTTATCCACTCATCTCCAAATCTTGTATCTGTTAAATTGTCATGTTCACCTCAAGGATCTGTACTGGGAGTTCAGCTGTTTGTGGTGTATATCAATGATCTGAATGAATATGTAGATGGCTGAGTTAGTAAGTTTGCAGATGATACGAAGATTGGCGGTGTTGTGGATAAATGACTGGCAAATAATACAGTGGATTTGTTGTAGCTATGGGTGGAAAAATGGCAAATGGCATTTAATTTAGCCAAGTGTGAGGTGTTGCTTCTTGGTAGGTCAAATGTAAAGAGACAGCACACTGTTAAGGATAAGACCTTAAACAGTTTTGATAAGCGGAGGGATCTTTGGGTCCCCAAGATAAGAGAAGTTCATAGCTCCCTGAAAGTGTCTACACAGGTTGGTAGGGTGGTTAAGAAGGCATATGGCTTGCTTGCCTTTCTTAGCTAAGGCACTGAGTTAGGCCACGTCTGGCGTACTGCATACAGTTCTGGTTGCCCCATGATATGGCTTTGGAGAGGGTGCAGAAGAGGTTTACCAGATGGTGCCTGGGTTCGATGGTATGTGCTATAACGAGAGGCTGGACGAGCTCGGGTTGTTTTCCCTAGAGCGGCTCAAGCTGAGATGAGATCTGATAGAGGTTTATAAGATTATGAGAAGCATAGATAGAGTAAACAGACAATATCATTATCCAAGGGCTGAAGTATCTAATACTAGAGAATGGGTGTTTAAGGTGAGAGGAGTATTATAAAGGAGATGCTTGGGGCAGGTTTTTTTTTACACACTGAGTGGTGGGTGCCTGAAATGTGCTGCCCGGGGTGGTGGGGTGGCAGGATACTGCAAGGGCTTTTCAGAGGTGTTTAGATTGATACTTAAATGTGAGGAAAATGGCCACATAGGCAGCAGAGATTACTTTAGTTGACCATTTGATTGCTAATATAATTGGCTTGGCTCAACATAGTGGATCGTAGGTCCTGTTCCTGTGTTATATTGTTCCTATGATTAAAACATGGAACAAGCTCTTTACACAGAGTGGTGGGTGCATGGAACACTATGCCAGGGGTGGTGGTAGAGGTGATGGCAGGCACCAGTCTACCCAGTATATATACAGAACAGTGGCAGAAAAGGTTAATAATTACGTAAATGATCCCACCAACCCACCTTGCTCATGGACTGTTTGTCCCACTCCTATCAGGGAGGAGGCTATGTAGCATCCACACCAGCACTACCAGACTCAAAAATAAAAAAATCTGCTTTCCCTAAGCAGTAAGGCTGATCAACACCTCTACACGCTGACCCACCTCTCCATATCTCCAACCACCTCTATTGTTTTATTTCAGAGTTACCTTCCATACTGACACTCCTGTGCCTAGCGTCATTTTATGGACATACAGTCAATCCATGCATATAAGCTATTTTGTGTATTTATTTATTGTGTTTTTAATCATTATTGTGTTTTTTTTGTACTATATCGGATCCGGAGTAACAATTACCGGAAATAACATTAGACACCTTGAGATACATTAGCAACATTTAACAAAAGTCTTGAATGCACATGGATGCTAGAAAAGTGGAGGGTTATGTAGGAGGGAAGGGTTAGATTGATCTTGGAGTAGGTTGAAGGGCTAGCTCAACTTTGTGGGCCAAATGGCCTGTACTGTACTGTACTGTTATGTTCTATGTAAATTCCTTTAGGGTTTATTATAAACAAGCGTTGGAACTAATCAGGTTCTGCAAAAAAAAATGTTTTTTCACTTCCAGTGAATAATTACGTGTGTGGGAACTGTAACTGGCATGTGTCTTTGCATTGTACTCTATTGTCCCCTCATATCCCAAATTTTGAAGAATTCAGTCATCCACTTAAATGTGAAACAGTTGTTGTTAAGAGGTGTCCAGATTTTCTGTAGCCAATGGATTGACCCATCACAGTGTACTGGCTAATATTCATTGTTCAATCAGATTATCTGATTATAATCAATGTACAGCAGTGTCTTGTGCAGGGATTGGCAGCTGAATTTCCTGTTTTACAATAGTGATTCACTTCAGAAATATTTCATTGGCTGTGAAGAACTTAGAGTTGGGAACAACATAATGAAATTTCAAGTCACCCCCCACCGATGATGAGTCTTGGCCCAAAATGTTCACTGCTTACTCCTTCCATAGGTGCTGCTGGGCTTGTTGAGTTCCTCCAGCATTTTGTCTGCATTGCTCAAGACATCCCGCATCTGCAGGATCTCTTGGGTTTTCAATTTTGTATAAAAAAAATTGCTTGCAGTAAATAACTTTTCTGATGGGAATGCCAAGAATAAAAGGAACTACTGTTTATTACAGTAGAGTTTTTGCATTGAGCAGTGCATGAAACTTAATATTTGGAGTAGGGCTGAACGTGAATAGCCGCACACAACTCCGGCCATATATATGATATAAACTCAGTGAAGAAGTGACCTTTCATCAGCTTTACCCTATGGCAGGGGTTCCCAACCTGGGGCGCACAGACCCCTTTCTTAATGGTATTGGTCCATGGCATGAAAAGCTGGGGACCTCTGCTCTATGCTCATTCAGCCAGTTGGCTTTTTGTGCCCAAGTACCTCCAATTTTAAGTTTTTCTTATTTAAATTTTTAAAGGACTTTTCTCTTTGGTGTGAAGGAGGATGACAAGTGATTTGATAGAGGTGTACAAGATAATAAGAGGCATAGTTCAAGTGGATAGTCAGAGACTTCTTCCCAGGGTGGAAGTAGCTAATATGAGGGACATAATTTAAAAGTGATTGGAGGAAATTATTGGGGAATTGTCAGAGGAAATTTGTTTTAGATATAAAGAGACTGGTGATAGTGTGGAATGCCCTGCAGGGGTGGTGTTGAGGGAGATACATCAGAGCCATTTAAGAAATTTTTAGATATGCACATGGATGATAAAAAATGGAGGGTTTGATTGAAGGAAAGGTTAGGTTGATCTTAGACGAGGTTTAAGGTTGGCACAAGATTGTGTGCTGAAGATTTTGAATTGTGCTGTAGTGTTCCATGTTCTAAATCTTTTCATGGTCTCATTCTCTCTGAATTTTTAACTTCTTCCATCCATACACTCTACTTCCTTCTTACTTCCTTCTCCTTGGAGTCAGTACCAAACCTTCACACTTCATGCACCTTATGTGCTGGTGTTTCCTGTCCATCTCTTCCTTTTCTGTACCTTTTTTCTATTGTTTTGCACAGTCCTCGTGTCTCCTCATTTGACTGAATGCCAGCAACAGACCAGTAATAATAGTCTACATGTCAGGTGTTGTAATAAATACAAGATGTTGCTTTGGTATTTAATATAAGACAGAGGAGTAGAATTCGGCCATTTGGCCCATCAGGTCTGCCTCGCCATTCTATCATGGTTGATTTATTATCCCTCTCACTCATTCTCCTGCCTTCTTCCCATAAACTTTGATGCCCTTACTAATCAAGAACCTAATCACCTCCACTTTCAGTATACCCAATGACTTGGCATCCACAGTCATCTGTGGCAATGAATTCCACAGGTTCACCTCACCCTGGCTAAAGAAGTTCCTCCTCATCTCTTTTCTAAAGAGATGTCATTCTGTTCTGAAGCTGTGCCCTCTATAGGAAACATCCTCTCCATGTCTACTCTATCAAGTTCTTTCAATATTGTTTGATAGGTTACAATGATCAGGTTGAACATTCTAAACTCCAGTGAGTACAGGCCAGAGCCATCAAACACTCCTTATATGATAACCCTTTCATTCCTGGGATATTTCTCATGAACCTCCTCTGCACCCTCTCCAATGCCAGCACATCCTTTCTCAGATGTGGAGGCCTAAAACTGCTCACAATATCTTTGCTCTTTCCTCAATTTACTTCCAAAATCAGAAAAGGCTGTATCTATCGTGGCAAAGTCTGTGCTTGTGCATACATCACACCTCATTTTATAGCGCAGTAGTTCATTTCTTCAGTGTTTCTGGTTTGGTTATTGATATGAGATTAGTTGCACAAATTGAATCAAGGCCTTAAGGATGGATGCCTCAGCAATGTCCTTTTGATAAGTTGCATGGACACTGCAGTGAGCATGGAAGCCTAGTGCAGGGCCCAGGTGGAGCCGACACAGGTGCAGATCTTGGTGGTAGTAGCAAGTGTTCAAACAAGAACTTTGAAGGCCGAAGTGGAGAAGGGTTCCATGTGAACAGCAGTTGAAAATGGGTCATCCGGTCCGGGGACTACATTTTACTCTGTCCCCATGTCCTTGCTGTACTGTATCTGGGTGATCAATATTGTTCATAATTATTTGAAATTGCACCTTGAGGTTGTGATGCAGAGAATTTTAATCATACGAGCACTTAGCCATAAAGCAAAGAGAGCTATAGAATGAAATAGAAGAATACACTGTGTATGTAATTAACAGTTTTAAATATCCTTATGTAAAGCCCCTAAGAGTCCTATTAAATGGTAACCAAAATGGTGTATAAAAAGACTTTTTTTGTTAGCTGTGCTTATTTAGTAATGCAGTTAGACAGTAACGCAGAGCAACAGTTACTTAGCAACATCTGTTCCATTGTCCTGCTAGCCAAGTAATGCCCGCTCAAAGCAAAATTTGCTTTTGCAGAGTTTCAACCCCATCGTTCAACGACATGGATTTCCAATCAAAATGCATATTGAACAAGAAAATGATCACACATCCAGTGCATTGAAACAAAAGATGAGGAAAATGCATTCACAACCCTATTTGTGGGTCAATTGATGAATGGGGGGGATGGGTTAACCTTTGTGATGAAGGGTGACAGAGTGCAAAACGTATTTGACAACCTCAAGACATAGACTGGTTTCAGAATTCATTTTGTGTCTGCTGCTACACAGTGAAGGTTAGTTGAGAAGCCAGCTGCATTTTTCCCGCAATTTCAGATTTTAATTTTAAACCAGAGTGTCCAGACATTGTACTAGGTTAATATTACTCCTTTGCTATATCTGCCCAGCACTTTAAGGATCTGGAAATGAATGAAGGAGAGAGGAGGAGAGCAGTAAATTTCATGAGGACTTGGACAATCTCGTGGAATGGGCATCTGTGGGTCAGATGATGAGTAATGCAGACAAGTACAGGTTCTATAGGTTTACACTCAGATCGCTGAAGACCAGAAACATCTACAGAGCACTATTACAGTGCCAGCAACCCAGTTATACTTGTCGCCAAACAATTGATACTAGAGCATACAATCATCACAGCGATTTTTGATTCTGCGCTTTGTGCTCCCTGGAGTACAAATCGATAGTAAATATTAAAAATTTAAATTATAAATCATAAATAGAAAAGGGAAGGTAAAGTAGTGCAAAAAAGCAGAGAGGCAGGTCCGGATACTTGGAGGATACGGCCCAGATCCGGGTCAGGATTCGTTCAGCAGTCTTATCACAGTTGGAAAGAAGCTGTTCCCAAATCTGGCCGTATGAGTTTTCAAGCTCCTGAGCCTTCTCCTGGAGGGAAGAGGGACAAAAAGTGTGTTGGCTGGGTGGGTCGTGACCTTGATTAATTCCTTCAATTCCTTCCATCTGTAAGAAGTTTGTACGTTCTCCCTGTAACTGCATGAGTTTCCTCCGGGTGCTCCAACTCCCCCCCCCATATCCCAAACGTGTACGGATTAGTAGGTTAATTCATCATATGGGTGTCATGGGATTGTTGAGCCGAAAAGGCTTGCTACCATGCTGTAAATAAAAATAAAATTGACTTTGAGAAAAGTGAATAAAATAGCAAGGGTGTTGAATTGCATCATTCTATACCATTGAATAAGCATCAGCTAGAATTGTATATCCAGTTCTGGACCCTGCCTTCAAAGGATAGCAGAGAGATGGTGCATAGGAGTTCCTCCTACAAAGATTTGCCAGTGACAAATGATTTCAGTTTTGTGGAGTGGCTCAACAATCGGGAATTATTCCGAACACAGAGAAGATTTAAATGAGAGTTAATAGAAGTGAAGGGTTTGATAAATGGAGCGAGGAGCAGTGTTTTCATTGTTGATGGTGGAGGTTACTAGCTACACATTCAGAATCATTGGGGAAACATACTGGAACAGAGTTGAAAAGGAATTAGCAAAAACTGACGTACAGCCTCCTCAGACTTTTCGGGGATCCCCAAATACATTTGAAGTGATGTCCACCCGTTGTTTGCTAGCTTTTGCTTCATTCCATTCACTCAACTTTTTATAAGTATAATAGGTGATGAGATGTGACTTGATGGAATAACTAATGGTCTGATGGGCGTGGCATTGGGTCGCCCATTAATATCCAGGTCTGTATGACTGAACAGTAGACTGTTAGCCTGAAATATGTGTTAGACTATTTAAGCATGCAAACTATTATAAAAATTAGCTTTATTTTTCACATGTACATCAAAGCATTAAAACATAAAGTGAAAAATGTTGTTTTGTGCAAACCTTTGACCTGATAGAGGTGGACAAGATGATAGGGCTCATAGTGGATAGCCGGAGACCTTTTCCCAGGGTGGAAATAACTAATACGATGGGGCAGAATTTTAAGGTGATTGGAGGAGAGTATAGTGGGGATGCAGAGATGCTTATACAGAGAGTGGCGGGTGCATGAAATGCCCTGTCATGGATGGTAATAGAGGCAGGTACATTAGGGGCATTTAGGCACATGGGCGGTTACGTACGTATGAGGGAAGAGTTAAATTGATCTTAGAGTAGGTTAAAAAGTCGGCACAATATCATGGGCCAAAGGCCATGTACTGTGCTATTATGTTCTGTGTTCTACTTCTTCTGTGTCTTTCAGTCCAGATGCAGGGTCTCAATGCAAACCAATGGCTGTCCATTTCTCTCAATGTATCCTGCTGAGTTCCTCTACTATCTTGTTTGTTGGTCTGAATTTCAGTATCTGGAGTTTCATGTGGCTATCCAGTTAGTGCACAGTAAGGTTAGACTTGCCTGTAAGGTTTACGGGTTAGTTGGTTGTGGGTATGTTACGTTGGCGCCAGAAGCATCACGGTGACACGTGCGGGCTGCCTGCAGCGCATCCTTGGATTGCGTTGGTCAGTGATGCAAACAACGCATTTCATTGTATGTTTCTCCGTACAGGTAACAAATAAAGCTAATCTTTAAAATACTGGTTACTTTTTGGATTGGCACTGTAGTGATTTATAGTGCCGGCGAATGGATTTCAATTCCCACCACTGTCTGTGAGTTTGTACGTTCTCCCCATGAGCACACGTGTTTACCTTGGCTGTTCCCGTTTCCTCCCACACTCCAAAAGATGTACGTGTGAGTAAGGGTTAGTGATTTCTGGGCATGCTGTGTTGGCTGAGCATGGCGACACTTGCGAGCTGCCCCCAGCATATCCAACCACCTATGTTGGTCATTGATGAAAGTATTGCGTTTAACGGTATGTTTCAACGTATATGCGACAAATAAAGCTAATCTTTCAGGTCTTTCAAAACGCCCTTCACTGAGAAATTTCCCAAACGTATGATATTGGAAAGTTACAGCATGGAGAGAGATCTGTCCAGCCTGTCTATATTGGTGCTGTAAAGCCCAATGGTCCCACACTCTTTACTTGCAATTTTTTTTCTTTGAATCACTTACTTATATCCTTACTAACTATCACAGTTTAATCTGCCTACATGACAATCTGATTTCACACACGAACTATTCCACATAAGAAAGCTTCTTTCATGACACTTTGGAATCTTGTGCCAATTCTTTCTTTCTTTTCAATTTTGATTCCAATTTAATTCCATTGCCCATTCCCATTCTGACATGTCTGTCCATGGCCTCCTATACTGCCACAATAAGGCCACTCTCAGGTTGAAAGAGCAATACCTCATATTCCATCTGGTAGCCTCTAACCTGATGGCAGGAAGATCAATTTCTCTAATTGCTGATAAATTCTTCCCCTCCCTTTCCTGTCTTTTTTTTTAACATTCCCCATTCTGGCTCCCCTGTTGCCCTTCTCTTCCCCTCTGTCTATCACCTCCCTCATGCCCCCCTCTTTCCCTTTCTCCCATTGTCCACTTTCCCCTCCTCCTTCAACCCTTTATCTTTTCCACCTTTTACTTCCCAGCTTCTTACTTCATCTCCCCTTCCCTTCATCTGGTTTCACCTATCACCTTCAAACTTGTACTCCTTGCAGTCCCCCATGTTATTCTGGCTTCTTCCCCCACCTCCCATTTCCTTTCCAGTCCCGATGAAGGGGCTGACCCTGAAACTTTGGTTGTTTATTCATCTTCATGGATGCTGCCTGGCCAGCATTTTGTGTGTGTTACTTCTTCCTATGGTTACTCATTCTTAACCTCATTGCTTTTGTGGTCAGCATTGCTTTTCATAATTTTAAATAGATCTCCTCTCGACTTCTTCTAAGAACAATCCCACTTTCTCCAATTTATCTGCATAATTTGCCCTTTCTCAAGAATTGTTCCAGCATACCTCTTCACACTCTCTGAAGGCCTTCAAATGTTTCCTTAAGTGTAGAGAGTCCATTATGTCTGAGCCAGTGTTTTTCTTAAAAGGTTTATCATGACTTCAATTATCTTGTAGAATGCATCACTGTTTATAAGACCACCTGTATCTGATAACGTAGCTACTGAGTGTATGTTTTGTGGTATTCTGCTGCTATAGCCCATTCACTTCAAGGGTTGAAGCGTTGTGCATTCAGAGACGCTCTTCTGCACACCGCTGTTGTAAGGTGTGGTTATTTGAATTACTGTTGCTTTCCAGTCAGTTTGAGTCAGTGTGGCTATTTCCTCTGACCTCACTCGTAAACAAGGCATTTTCATCCACAGAAATGCCACCCTGGATTTTTTGTTTGTTTGTTTTTCACGCCATTCTCTATAAACTCTAGAAACGATTGTGCGTGAAAATCCCAGGAGGTCAGCAGCTTCTGAGATATTCAGATCATCTGCTCTGGCATCAACAATCATACCACGGTCAAAGTCACTTAGATCACATTTCTTCCCTGTTCAGATGTTTGATCTGAACAACAACTAAACCTCTTGACCATGCCTGCATGCTTTTATGCATTGAGATGCTGCGAGATGACTGGCTGATTAGATATTTGCATTAGCAAGCTGGTGTACAGGCATGCCTTATAAAATGGCCACTGAATGTATGAGTCTGTGTGTGAGTGTGTGTGTTTAATCTTTTTCTGCATCAAAGTCTCTTTACACCAGCCCTGGTTACAAGGTGTCCTTATCATGAGGCTTAATGGCAAGAAAATAATATAAAATAACGTTTTACTTTCCTTGATTACACGTGGCTCCTCACTGATAAATCAGTCAAAGTATTTGATCTAAATTGGCCATAAATTAATTCTTCATTACACTGTAGGGAAGGAGAGTGAATATTGGCATATACTGTATGATAATTCCTCTTTGAATCATGAAGCCTTTTAAGTACAGCAGGCTTGAAAGAACCCTTATTTCAAAGAAGACCAGTAGAGTTCTCTGAGGCCCTGGCCAATATTAATCCTTCAACCAGCATCAAATACTGATCATTAACTCATTGTTGTTTATGAGAGCTTCTGACTCTGAAACCACCATCCCGAAATTTTTTGGGCACCACGGTAGCATAGCGGTTAGTGTGACACTATTACATCGCGAGGCGTCAGAGTTCAGTTCCAGCACCACCTGTAAGGAGTTTGTCCATCTTCCCCGTGAACGCATGGGTTTCCTCCGGGTGCTCCGGTTTCCTCCCGCAGTTCAGAGACATGCAGGTTAGTAGGTTAGACCAATTAACCTACATCTGGTACATCTTTGGACTGTGGGTAAGAACCGGAACTCGCGGAGGAGACTCATGCATTCACAGGGAGAACGTGCAAACTCCTTACAGACAGCAGTGAGGATTGAACCCAGGTCACCGTTACTATAAAGTGTGCTATGCTACTGTGCTGCCCTAAACATTTAATCCTTATTGCAAAATCTAAAAAGATTTCTTCTTTAAGGCTCTGGGGATGTGTTTCATTTAACATAGAGTGTGGAATGAGCTGCCAGCGGAAGTGGTGGATGTAGATACAATTTCAACTTTTGGGTGAAGTTTCCATAAGTACATGGATGGCAGAGATATAGAGTGCTATGTTCCAGGTGCAGGTCGATAACACTAGGCAGAAATACTGTTTGCCATGGACTAGATGAGCCAAAGGGCCTGTTTCTATGCTATAGTGCTCAATGACTATGACATAAAGCCTCTTGTTGTTCCATCAAGTTGCACATTCTCAAATTTCTAACAGTTCCTCCATGAAATAGAAATCAATTTTTTTTTGTCTCCTGGGCATATTGAGAATATTAATGATGTGTCAGTGAAAAGCAGTGAATCCTATTAATGCCTTATTTTTCAGAGAACTAATTAAGAATATAAGAACAAGGGAGCAGGAATACATCATTGAACCTGCTCTGCCTTTGCTTAAAATCCTAGCTGACCTTCCTTGGGGCCATTTTCCTACACTCACCCAGTGTCCCTTGACTCCTTCAGTGTACAGAAATCTCTATTTGCAGTGAACACAGTGACTGAGTTTTCACAAGAGTCATGCCTAGTTCTCATTGCTACCATCAGGAAGGAAGTATAGAAGCTGGAGGCGTACACTCAACGATTCAGGAACAGCTTCTTCTCCTGTGCCATCCAATTTCTGAATGGACATTGAACCCATGAGCACTACCTCATTACTTTATTTCTATTTTTGTACTACTTTAACTATTTAACTATTTCAATTCATGGTTTTTTTTTTCTATTGCTATGTACTGCATTGTACTGCTGCCAAAGGACAACAAATTTCATGACATATCCTGGTGATATTAAACCTGATTATGAGTCATACAGACACTTTGGACAAGCCATACTGGGAGTATTATGTACAGTTTTGGTTACCCTGTGGTAGTAATAATGTCATTAAATTGGAAAGAATTTTTACAAGAACATTGCCAGGACTCAAGGGCCCAAGTTATAAGAGTGGTTGGGCGGACTAGGACTTTATTTGGAGTGCAGGAGACTGAACATGCTTCTAAAGTTTTAGAGGGATAGGTGTTATATACAGGCAAATGGGATTAGTTTAGATAGTCATCTTGGTTGGCATGAAGGGATTGAATTGAAAAGTCTTGTTTCTGTGCTGTAGAGAATTCCAAAAGTTTGTCGTCATAGGTGTGAAGAAAATTCTCCTCATCTCAGTTGGTGTTGGTCCTCTACTTTTCACATCATATGTTAATAATCTGGATGACAGAATTGATGGCTTTGTGGAGGCCAAGTCATCGGATATATTTAACGTGGAGGTTGACAGGTTCTTTATAAGTAATGGCATCAAATGTTATGGGGAGAAAACAGTAGAATAGGTTGAGAGGGAAAATAAATCAGCCATATTTGAATGGTGGAGCAAATTCTATGGGATGAATGGCCTAACTCTGCTCCTGTGACTTGTGATCTTAAATGACCTACCCCTTTTCTACTGAACAATGTACCCAGATCCTAGATTCCTCATCCAAAGAGAAACTTCTTCTCTTCATCCGGTCTGCCAGGTGGGTGGGACTAATTTCAAGTAGCAATCTCTTAAACCCTATCTTCTATGCTTTGTGAATAGGCCAGCTCATTACCAGAGAAAAGCCAGAATTCCTAAAGTCCTGGCAACAAACTTTAGCAGAATACTCAAATTCATTTCTGCAGTCAGTATGGCTAATTTCCTGAAACTGAACGTAACTGAACAGTTTTCCCATGGTATTGGATTGCTTGTGGGCTTATGCAGGGGACAGGAATTTGGAAGCATCTGAAAGGTTAACCTGGCCTTTTCATACATGACAACTATTTCAATTTTGCTTCCTCAGATGCTAGAAGACTGTCCAGAAATCTGCTGTATCCAATCTTGTACAATTGACTTCAATTTTATACAAAACCTGTCGTGTAAAAGCACAATCGGTTGTCACAGGACTGTGTTTAAAGTCGTACGTGATTAGGAGTTCATTCCTGCATGCCCATCTACTCAGCGTGTGTGCAGTCACGCAGACAAGCAAACTGCCGTGACAGGTACTAGAAGCATAGTAGTTAAGCTCCCAGAGGACTGGGTACATGTACCTGTGGGATCTGCAAATGTAAGAATGTAAGCTCAAATTCCACCCTGGGAGCTGTCTTTTTAAAATTCGTCTCATTAAATAAATCTGGAATGAAAAGATGGTCTCTAAAGTGGGATTGTATTCCTTTCAGTTTTGGGTGTAATTAGGATGAGCAATAAACGGTGGTCTATCCAGTGACACCCACATTCCATGAATGAATCAAGGATAATCAATGGACAACAGTATATATCCTAGAACAAGGTTGCTGGAGCAGGTCTGAGAAGTATGCTTAAACACAAGTCTCTGCCTTCCGGGAATCGTTAAGCATGTGAATGACAATCGTGTTTCATATCACCAGCATATGTTGTGAAATTTGCTAACTTTGCAGATGCAATACATAATAATAGAAAAAAGAGTCAAAGTGTGCAAAAATAGAAAGAAAAAAGTAGTGAGCTAGTGCTCATGTGCTCACTTTCCATTCAGAAATCGGATGACAGAGGGGAAGAAGCTGTTCCTGAATACCTGAGTTTGTGCCTTCACGTTTCTGTACCTCCTTTCTGATGGTAGCAATGAGAAGAGGGCATGTACTGGGTGGTGGAGGTCCTTAATGATGGACACTGTCTTTTTGAGGCATCGAGCCTGAAAGGGTGAGCAAAAGATGAACAAATCTGGGTCAAGGATTTCTTTGTAGATTCTGGTCAAGATCAACTGAAGTCCTGCAGAGCTGCTGGACTTTATAATGTGGTTTAGTGTTGGCTGTAACCAATTTCTACAATGTTAAGAAAGCCCATTCAAGCCATCGTAACTGATTTAAATCTCTGTGCAATGGAAACCTCACGTTACTTCAGTTGGTCTTGATGAAAGCTCTCGGCCCTTTAACATATTTCATACTGTAGATGCTGCCTGACTTGCTGAGTTCCTCCAGCATTTTGTTTGTCGCTTCAATTGGAGTTAGTTCATTGTTATTGTCACATGTACCGAGATGCAGTGAAAACCTTGTCTTGCATACTGTTCATACAGATCAAATCATTACACAATGCACTGAGGTAGAACAGGGTAAATAATAACAATGCAGAATAAAGACAAAATAAATTTATTATCAAAGTACGTAAATGTCACCATATGGTACTTTGAGATTCATTTCCTTACAAGCATTTACATGAAAATAAAGAAATAAAATAGAGTTTATGAGGACTAAGCATAAAGACTGACAAACAACGAATGCTCAAAAGAAGATAAATTGTGCAAATAAATAAAGTGTAACAAAGCAAAGAAAGTCCAGTGCAGGTAAAGAATAAATTGAAGGACCATAACAAGGTAGATTGTGAGGTTAAGGGTCATTGGGCTGAATGGCCTAATTCTGCTCCTATGTTTTATGATCTTAAAAGACCTAGCACTTCCTTCAAAAACAACAAACCTTGAACTAGGACTTCTCAGCCTGAGGAAGCATCTCCTTATATCTGGCCAGCCAGGTGGGAGGGACTAATTTCAAGTGGTAACCTCCTAAGCCCTATCTTCTGTGCTAGCAGCAGAAGACATGTATATAGGCCAGTAATTTTATGATTCAATTTATAAACTGGGGAACCATATAATAGTCTTATAACAGAGGGATAGAAATTGTCCTTGAGCCTAGCAGTATATGGTTTTGTATCTTCTGTCTGAAAGAGGTGGACTTTCCCTGAAAGTGAACTGCTTTCTTGGGTGACAATTGCAAGTTACATGTGTGTTCTTCACAACACCAAGAATTTCAAGCACACAGGTACCCACAGTGACATTCATCCACTCTGAACCATCACAACTGCAGCAACTAGAGTGCAGCTTAGGTTTACTTCAATACTAATGCTACAATTGCGTTGAATTTAATTTAAATTAGTTCTAAATCAGACAAATGATTTGCTCTTGTTGGTTTATCCAAAGCATTCAGTCAGTCAGGGAGCATCTCTCTGGATTAGGGTTGCCAACTTTCTCACTCCCGAATAAGGGACAAAAGTAGCAGTCAAATACGGGACACTTGTGTTTACCTCGAGAGAGACTACCATGACCATGAAGCCTTGCGCGGGCATCTGTGTGCGCATGCGTGTACGTGCCGATTTTTTTTTTCTCTACAAATCGGTTTTGGCTTAATTTTCCCAATTCTGTTAAGTAAAACTACACTCTACATACATTATTTCTACTTTATATAGGCTGTGTATTTATCTTATCATTCCTGCTTTTTCTATATGTTAGTGTTATTTTAGGTTTTATGTGTTATTTGGTATGATTTGGTAGGTAGGTTATTTTTTGGGTCTGGGAATGCTCAAGATTTTTTTCCATATAAATTAATGGTAATTGCTTCTTCGCTTTACACCATTTCGGCTTATGAACGGTTTCATAGGAACGCTTTACCTTAGCGGGGGAAAATACAGGACAAGGGCGGTCCAGTATGGGACAAACCAGTTTAGCCCAATATACGGGATGTCCCGGATAATACAGGACCGTTGGCAACCCTATCAGCAGGCCAGGCAATGTGGACCATTGGCAACTTGGGCCGAGACTCTTCACCATGTGCATCTTTCTGGATCCCTTGCCTGAAAATGCCAGTCAATCGAACTTCAATCTGTGCTCTAGTCCAGTTCTGGTTGCTGAGTAGAGTGAGTGCCATGATTCAGAGTGGCTCCTGGATGCACACTCAGGGCCTGAAACCTAAGGCCTGGCCTCAAAATACAACTGATAGCATTCAAACTATTTTCTATCAGAGGCATTGTAAAAACTGTTCAAGGAATTTAAGTAATTAAAAATATGAATAGTTAGCTTTATTTGCCACATGTACATGGAAACATATGGTGAAATGAGTTTGTAAGGGGGTTTTGATTTTTATGTTACTGCGGAGGCTAATTAAAATGGCGTCTTTGTTATGTTAATCTGGGGAATGCGGCCTTGTTGTGTTAAACGTTGAGAAAGTTTGCGCTAGCAGCTTGTTGTGGTTTAGAGGGTGATAAGAAATACGTTATTAACCAATTGGGATAGTTGTTTTGCTTTATTTGAAGATACTGAATGCGCGGGGTTTTGGGGCAGAAGGCGGGAGAGCGAGACAGAGGATGGACCAGGTGCTGTGAGTCCGCTAACGGGGTTGGACCCCGAGCGGGACATTTGGCGAGGAGACAGAGACAGACTTGTGTGGAGCGTCTGGTCGACCACCGTTGTTGGTCCCAGGCAGCTGGTCGAGGTGGTCCGAGGGGGTTGCAGGGTGAAGAAGAAGGTCCTTGAGCTCCAACGGTTTTTGTGCACGAAGAGATTGAACTTTGATAAGTGTGGCGCCTTCTATTTTCCTTTTATATTTTATTCTCTTTTAATTATATAGTTCCAGTAATATCTATAAACTGTAAATCATTTAATTGCATCTGGTGTATTGTCTGTTATTTGGGCTGGGTGGGGTACCTCACACAGCATCCACACAAACGAATTACCCAGTTTGCCGAGGCTGAGGCTGTTTCCCTAGACGACAGCGAGCCGAGCGACCCTGAGGTGTGGCCAGGGGTGGGGGGGGGGGGCTACAAGTTTTTTGTCAAATCAAAACAATGAGGATTGTGCTGAGTAACCCACAAGTGTAGTGATGCTTCCCATTCCTACATAGCATGCGCACAACTCAGTAACTCCAACCATGCGTCTTTGGAATGTGGAATGAAACTGGAGGAAATCCACACGATCACAGGGAGAATGCACATACTATTTGCAGACTGCAGCAGGGATTGTGCCCTGATCAGTGATCACCAGTTCTGTAATGGCGTTAATGTTAACTGCAAAGCTACTCTATTGCTCTTTAAAATGATTCATTTTAATATTTAACAGATTAAGACTATAATATAGCATGTAAGCAGGTTCCTTTGGCCCACTGACCACCAACCTTTCAGTTGTATCAGTCCCATTCTTATTCTCATCAGCTCTCCTCAACTCATTGTATATGGAACAAGCTGCCGGAGGAAGTAACTGAGACAGATATATGAACAACATTTAAAAGACATTTGGACGGGTACGTGGAACTTGTATGAGTACGTGGATAGGAAAGGTTTGAAGGAATGTGGGACAAATGCTGGCAAATGGGGAAAATGAGAGGTGAAGCATCAATCGTCCGGTTCCTTCCATTGATGCTGCCTGACCTGCAGTGTTCCTCCAGCTTTTAGTGCTGCTGTGAGCAAAGGGGACTGGCTTAGAGGGGAATCTTGGTCAGCATGGATGAGTTGGGCTGAAGGGCTCCCTGCTGTGCTCTATGACTTGAAGCTGCGAACTCGTGGGGAATCTGCCACTTGTGTACATATCAAGGGCAGTAGGAAGTGGCCATAGCCTACCCACCCTCACATCTTTGGCACGTGGAAGCAAACAGGACCCGAGGTCAGGACTGAATCCGAATCAGGTTTATTATCCCTGACGTATGTTGTGAAATGTGATGCTTTGCAGCAGCAGCAGAGTGAAATACACAAAAAAAAACTAGAAGTTGTGTAAGAAATATAAAAAAATGTAGCTAGTGCAAAAGGAGAATAGGGTTCATAAGTTCAAAGTACCTATATGTCACCATATTCAACACTTGAGATTCATTTTCTTGTGGGAATTCTCAACAAATCTATAGAGTACTAACTATAACAGGATCAGTGAAAGATCAACCAGAGTGCAGTAGACAACAAAATGTTAGATGAAAGATCAACCAGAGTGTAGTAGACAACAAAATGTGCAAATATAAATAAATAGCAATAAATGAGACGGAGTGCTGAAAGTGAGATCATTGTTGTGGGAACATCTCTCTTGTTCAAGAGCCTGATGGTTGTGTGACAGTCACTGTTCTTGAACTTGGTGTGAGTCCTGAGGCTCGTGTACCTTCTACCTGATGGCAGCTGCAAGAAAAAAGCATGACCTGGGTGGAGAGCATCTCTGATAATGGATGCTACTTTCCTATGACACTCTTTCATATAGACATGCTCAGTGGTTGGGAGGGCTTTACCCAAGATGTGCTGGGCCAAATCCACTACTTTGTTGGATTTTCCATTCAAAGGTATTAGTGTTTACATACTAGGCCATGATGCAGCCAGTCAATCCGCTCTCCTCTACACATCTATAGAAGTTTGTCAAGGTTTCAGGTGTCATGCCGAATCTCCGCAGACACCTAAGGAAGTAGAGACACTGCAGTGTTTACTTTGTAATTGCACTTACAGGTACTGTTATTGGACTGTTCAGAAATCTGATGGCAGAGGGGAAGAAGCGGACATAAGATGTTGAGTGTAGGTCTTCAAGCTCCTGTACTCCTTCCTGTTGGTAATAATGAGGAGAGGGCACGTCCTGGATGGTGAGGCTTCTTCATGATGAATGGCGCCTTCTTGTGGTACTGCTTCTTCCAGATGTCCGCAAAGGTGTGGAGGCTAGCGCCCGTGACAGAGCCGGGTCTCTGGCACTGTGAGGCAGTGGTTCTATCAGCTGTGTCATTGTACTGCCCCAGTGAATAAAAATAATTGTAACATGTTAAATAAAATATGTAGAGCATTAAGTACAGGAAATAAATTAAAAATCAAGTAAGCTAGTTATCTACAATTATCATTTCCCTTGCTGACCCCTGACAGGTGAATGGGCCTTCACTTCCTATGCATGTCATCTTGGTATAAAGCTGAGAGCCCGGATGCAATGTCCAACCAGTTTACAACAGCCCATCTATACTCCTCCACTAGACCTGGATCAGCCCTGTCACTTCTAGCTCATCTCCAACATTGATGTTTCAACACCCAGGCATGCACAGCAGAGGCAAAGTGAAAGTGTGTGGTGTCAGGGTATCCCAGCACACCGTCTCTGACTGCCTATCCTATTAGCACCCTTCACCTCCTAACATCTATTCCCACCAGTGGGAACCTCTGGAATCTGAGGCCTGTGAATATTTAGTATCACAAATGCGCAGATTATTTCCTCATGGATAAGCTGTCTCCAGAGACAGAGACAGAAAGATCTAGAAAGGGGAGGGAGGTGTCGGAAATGGACCAGGTAAACTTGAGGGCAGGGTGAAAGTTGGAGGCAAAGTTAATAAAGTCAACGAGTTCTGCATGCATGCAGGAAGCAGCGCCAATGCAGTCGTCCATTTCCGACACCTCCCTCCCCTTTCTAGATCTTTCTGTCTCTGTCTCTGGAGACAGCTTATCCACTGATGTCTACTATAAGCCCACTGACTCTCACAGCTATCTGGACTATTCCTCTTCTCACCCTGTCTCTTGCAAAAACGCCATCCCCTTCTCGCAATTCCGCCGTCTCCGCCGCATCTGCTCTCAGGATGAGACTTTTCATTCTAGGACGAGGGAGATGTCTTCCTTTTTTAAAGAAAGGGGCTTCCCTTCCTCCACTATCAACTCTGCTCTTAAACGCATCTCCCCCATTTCACGTACATCTGCTCTCACTCCATCCTCCCGCCACCCCACTAAGAATAGGGTTCCCCTGGTCCTCACCTACCACCCCACCAGCCTCCGGGTCCAACATATTATTCTCCGTAACTTCCGCCACCTCCAACGGGATCCCACCACTAAGCACATCTTTCCCTCCCCCTCCCTCTCTGCATTCTGCAGGGATCGCTCCCTACACAACTCCCTTGTCCATTCATCCCCCCCATCCCTCCCCACTGATCTCCCTCCTGGCACTTATCCGTGTAAGTGGAACAAGTGCTACACATGCCCTTACACTTCCTCCCTTACCACCATTCAGGGCCCCAAACAGTCCTTCCAGGTGAGGCATCACTTCACCTGTGAGTCGACTGGGGTGATATACTGCGTCCGGTGCTCCCGATGTGGCCTTTTATATATTGGTGAGACCCGACGCAGAATGGGAGACCGCTTTGCTGAACATCTACGCTCTGTCCGCCAGAGAAAGCAGGATCTCCCAGTGGCCACACATTTTAATTCCACATCCCATTCCCATTCTGACATGTCTATCCACAGCCTCCTCTACTGTAAAGATGAAGCCACACTCAGGTTGGAGGAACAACACCTTATATTCCGTCTGGGTAGCCTCCAACCTGATGGCATGAACATCGACTTCTCTAACTTCCGCTAAGGCCCCACCTCCCCCTCGTACCCCATCTGTTACTCATTTTTATGCACACATTCTTTCTCTCACTCTCCTTTTTCTCCCTCTGTCCCTCTGAATATACCTCTTGCCCATCCTCTGGGTCACCCCCCCGCCCCTTGTCTTTCTTCCTGGACCTCCTGTCCCATGATCCTCTCGTATCCCCTTTTGCCTATCACCTGTCCAGCTCTCGGCTCTATCCCTCCCCCTCCTGTCTTCTCCTATCATTTTGGATCTCCCCCTCCCCCTCCTACTTTCAAATCCCTTATTCACTCTTCCTTCAATTAGTCCTGACGAAGGGTCTCGGCCTGAAACGTCGACTGCACCTCTTCCTACAGGTGCTGCTTGGCCTGCTGCGTTCACCAGCAACTTTGATGTATGTTGCTTGAATTTCCAGCATCTGCAGAATTCCTGTTGTTCACAATACTCCAAGTAGGGTCTGACCAGGGTCCGATAGAGCTGCAACATTGCCTCTCGGCTCTTGAACTCAACCACACAGTCAACCTGCGCGGCAGCTTTGATCCCAAGACCCCTCTGATCCTCAACACTGCCAAGAGTCTTACCATTAAGATTACATTTTGCCATCATATTTGACCTACAAAAATGAACCACCTCACACTTATCTGGGTTGACTCCGTCTGCCGCTTCTCAGCCCAGTTTTGTATCCTATTGATGGCCTGCTATAACCTCTAACAGCCCTCCACACTACCCACAACAGCCCCAACCTTTGTGTCATCAGCAAATTTACTACCCCATTTCTCCACTTCCTCATCCAGGTCATTTATGAAAATCACAACAAGAAGGGGTCCCAGAACAGATCCCTGAGGCACACCACTGGTCACTGACCTCTGTGCAAAATATGAGCAGTCTACAACCACTCTTTGCCTACTGTGGGCAAGCCAGTTCTGGATCCACAAAGCAAGGTCCCCTTGGATTCCATGTCTCCTTACTTTCTCAATAAGCCTTGCATGGGGTACCTTATCAAATGCCTTGCTGAAATCCATATACACTACATCTACTGCTCTACCTTCATCAACGTGTTTAGTCACATCCTCAAAAAGTTCAATAGGCTCGTAAGGCACGACCTGCCTTTGACAAAGCCATGCTGACTATTCGTAATCATATTATGTGTCTCCAAATGTTCATAAGTCCTGCCTCTCAGGTTCTTCTCCATCAACTTAGCAACCACTGAAGTAAGACTCACTAGTCTATAATTTCCTGGGCTATCTCTACTCCCTTTCTTGAATGAGGGAACAACATCTGCAACCCTCCAATCCTCCGGAACCTCTCCCATCCCCATTGATAATGCAATTTCCTCCCTCACTTCCCACAATGGCTTAGGGTGCATCTCGTCCAGTCCCGGTGACTTATCCAACTTGATGCTTTTCGAAAGCTCCAGCGCATCCTCTTTCTTAATGTCTATATGCTCAAGCTTTTCAATCCGCTGTGTCATTCCTACAATCGCCAAGATACTTTTCTGTAGTGAATACTGAAGCAAAGTATTCATTAAGTACCTCTGCTATCTCCTCTGATTCCATACACACTTTTCCACTGTCACACTTGATTGGTCCTATTTTCTCACATTTTATCCTCTTGCTCTTCACATACTTGTAGAATGCCTTGGGGTTTTCCTTAATCCTGTCTGCCAAGGCCTTCTCATGGCCCCTTCTTGCTTTCTAATTTCATTCTTAAGCTCCTTCCTGCTAGCCATATAATCTTCCAGATCTCTATCCTAGCGTTTTGAACCTTTCGTAAGCTTTTCTTTTCTTCTTGTCTAGATTTACAACAGCCTTTGTAAACCACAGTTCCTGCATCCTACCATCCTTTCCCTGTCCCATTAGAACATACCTATGCAGAACACCACACAAATATCGCCTGAACATTTGCCACATTTCTGCTGTACATTTCCCTGAGAACATCTGCTCCCAATTTATGCTTCAAAGTTCCTGTCTGATAGTTCCATATTTCCCCTTACTCCAATTAAATGTTTTCCTAACTTGTCTGCTCCTATCCTTCTCCAATGCTATGGTAAAGGAGATAGAATTGTGATCACTATCTCCAAAATGCTCTCCCACTGAGAGACCGGGCATCTGACCAGGTTCATTTCCCAATACCAGATCAAATACAGCCTCTCCTCATGTAGGCTTATCTACATATTGTGTCAGGAAACCTTCCTGAACACACCTAACAAACTCCACCCCATCTAAATCCCTTTCTCTAGGGAGATGCCAATCAAAATTGGGGAATTAAAAATCTCCCATCATGACAACCCTGTTATTATTGCACTGTTCCAGAATCTGCTTCCCTATCTGTTCCTCAATGTCCCTGTTACTATTGGGTGGTCTATAAACAACGCCCAGTAGAGTTATTGACCCCGCCTCTTGGTAAGTTCCACAGAGACTCCGTAGACAATCTCTCCAACACTTCCTCCTTTTCTGCAGCCGTGACACTATCTCTGATCAGCAGTGCCATGTCCCCACCTCTTTTGTCTCCCTCCCTGTCCTTTCTAAAACATCTAAACCCTGGCACTCGAAGTAACCATTCCTGCCCCTGAGCCATCCAAGTCTCTGTAATGGCCACAACACAATAGCTCCAAGTACTGATCCACACTCTAAGCTTGTCTGCTTTGTTCATGATACACCTTGCATTAAAATAGACCACAACTCAAACCATCCGTCTGAGCACGTCCCTTCTCTATCACCTGCCTGTCCTCCCTCTTGCACTGTCTCCGAGCTTTCTCTATTTGTGAGCCAACTGCCCCTTCTTCCATCTCTTCAGTTCGGTTTCCACCCCCCCAGTAACCCTAGGTTAAACTCTCCCCAATAGCCTTAGCAAACCTCCCTGCCAGGATATTGGTCCCCCTCAGATTCAAATGCAACCCTTCTTTATTGTACGGATCACGCCTGCCCCAAAAGAGGCCCCAATGATCCAGAAATCTGATTCCCTGCCCCCTGCTCCAATCCCTCAGCCACACGTTTATCCTCCACCTCACTCTATTCCTATACTCACTATCGTATGGCACAGGCAGTAATTCCGAGATTACTACCTTTCAGGTCCTGCTTCTCAACTTCTTTCCTAACTCCCTGTAGTCTGTTTTCAGGACCTCCTCCCTTTTCCTACCTATATCATTGGTACCAATATGTACCATGACCTCTAGCTATTCACTCTCTCACTTCGGGATATCGTGGACGCGATCAGAAGCATAGTTTCCTGATTGGTCAGGGCATCAAAGATACGGCGAGAAGGCAGGTGTGTGAGGTTGAATGGGATGGAATGGTGGAACAGACTCGGTGGGCTGAATGGCCTAATTCTGCTCCGATGTCTTATGGTCTTTTGCATATTGGCTCTTTGGTAGTCTGTGTGTCATTTTTTATTGATTCTATTGTACTTCTTTGTTCTTCTATGAAGGTCTGAAAGAGAATAAATCTCAGGGTAGTACATAGTGAAATATACATGTACTTTGATAATTAATTTACTTTGAACTTTCAGAACTTTTGAACTTTGGAAATCTATGTAGTAGAAGTGAATGACAGGCTGCTTACAAAGTGAACAGAGAATAGGGTGACATGGTAGTGTAGTGGTTAGTGCAATCACTTTACAGCACCGACTATAAGATCAGGGGACGATTTCCGGCACCGGCATTCTCCCCGTGACTGTGTGGCTTTCCTTCAAGTGCTCTGCTTTCCTCCCACATTCCAAAGACGTAGAGGTTAGGTTAGTGAGTCGTGGGCATGTAGTGTTGACTCCGGAAGAATGACCACACTTGCGAGCTGCCCAGCATAATCCTTGCTGATTTGATTTGAAGCAAAACGACATTATGCATTTCACTGTCTGCTTCGATGTATATGCAGAAAATAATACTAATGTTTGAAAGGGACTTGTTTGGCCTGGATGGCATGCTGAGAGGATCAGCTGTGGGCCATCGTTCACCTGGTTGATTTGAAGGAATTGCAAACTGTTTCAAAAGTGGGCTCTCTTTACCCTAATACGCTACTGGCATTTAGGGCAGCAATGAAGGTCCAACATCTCTGGTGGCATTCACCGCTTCCTTTATTGTGTCAGCAGCTCAGTCATACAAGTCCTTGCTGAAGACTCAGGAATACCATTGCACTAAGATAGAGAAGGATTATTCATTACTGTTTCAGTAACAGTTTTGTTTTTCCAGTCAGGGTTGTTAGCCCTGAGCTGAACCCCCAAACCTGGAGGATCGTTGGACCACTCTTATTCTGGCCTCTACCCTTTGACCTATTTGGTATGGGTGACCCTACCAAGAACCAAAGCATGAAGCCCTGACTCCAGCCAACATAGCTGTCTGGGTCATTGAGGCACACAAGCCTCCAAACCATGACGAGGTTGTGGTCCTCTTGGAGGTCAAAACTGGTGAAGGCATTCAGTTAGTGAGCTAATTATGTGTAAGGGGGTTTCGTCTTTTACTGCTTAGGCCAATTAAAATGGCTTCTTTGTTATGTTCTACTTGGGAATGCTTCTTTGTTATGTTAAACACTGAGAAAGTTTTTGCACTAGCAGCTTGTTTTGGGTTAGGGGGTGATAAGAGGATGTTATGAACCAATTGGGATAGTTGTGATGATTTTGGTGTATCTGGAAGATTTGTATGTGCGGGGTTTTGGAGGCAGAAGGCGGGAGAGAGAGACAGAGGATGGACCAGGTGCTGTGATGTCCGCTAACGAGGTCGGACACCAAGGAGGGCGTTTGGCGAGGAGAGAAGACGGAGACGGACTCGTGTGGAGTGTCTGGTCGACCATCGTTGTTGGTCCTAGGTGGCCGCTCGAGGTGGTCTGAGGGGTCGCAGGGTGAAGAAGAAGGGTCCTGACCTCCAACTGTTTGTGCACGAAGAGGTTGAACTTTGATAAGTGTGGCGCCTTTTATTTTCCTTTTATATTTTATTCTCTATTAATTATATAGTTCCAGTAATATCTATAAACTGTAATTCATTTAATTGTATCTGGTGTATTGTCTGTTATTTGGGTGGGGTGGGGTACATCACACAGCATCCACACAAACTAATTACACAGTTTGCCGGGGCCGAGGGCTGTTTCCCTAGACGACAGTGAGCCGAGCAACACTGAGGCTGGCCAGGGGGGCTACATATGATTTAAGGAGCACTGCAAGACCTGGCAGAAATATATTAGTACAGTGCAGGGCAGTCATAAATTAGGCAGATAGGTGCACGAATTTACATTCTGGTGGGACTGAGACTGGAAGCCTCTTGGAAAATGAGTGCAAGGAGAATCTGAGGTATGAAAAGGGTAGATCACTTAAGATATGATGCAGTTCAATAAGATCACGATAAAAGTAAACATGTTACATTGGTTGACATATAAAGAGAAAGAACAGCAGGATGAGTAGTTATACAGTTCTACTAACCTTTTGAATATTTTCATAGGATCACATGTAAAGAACAGTGGATAACTCTGGTCTCTGTATTAGGAAAAAACTTAAGAGGCATCTGAGAAAGTGCAGAGGTTTGCTGGAATAAATCAGGAAAGGATAAAGTTGGGCCTCATGAAAGCATTAAACAAGCAGTGCTTGTCCTGGTGTGACCTATATAGAACATAGCACAGTACAGGCCCTTTAGCCTATAATGTTGTGCTGACCTTTTAACCTACTGCAAGATCAATCGAACGCTTCCCTCCCACATTGTTCACATGCCTATCTAAGAGTCCCTTAAATGTTCCTAAAGTGTCTGACTTTACCACCACCTCTGCAAATGCTTTCCATGCACCCACCTCTTTCTGTTTAAAACCCAACACTAAAAAGATCTACCTTTGACATTTCCCCTTTACCTTCCTCCAAACAACTTGCCTGTCCAGTGTTCCTTTCATGGGACAATTTAGCCCAAGAAGTTTAGAGGTTAACCATCTTTAGGATGATCATGTTTTAGTCCCATGGTGAAAGATTGGGAGCCCTTTTATCAAGCACATTACTCACTACTTAATTCTTTTACCCACCAGCCACCCCATCCACCAGCCTTCCTGCAACTCATTCCCAGATATCTGCTTTCCAATTTTTCCATAAGCAGCCTCCTCCCCCCACCTGTTCCTCCTATTTTACGTGATTTTCAGAGCCTCATCTGGTGCTCATATCCTGTATGTCCCAAGTAATACTCTGGTGATCCTTTGCCAAAGGTCCAATATCTGTTCCAACTCCTTTCTCTCACATTTGACAACTTCCATGGATAGGAGCCTGCCCAAATAATCCTCAGTCCCAATCCTTGATGAAGACAACTCCTTTGCAAACTCTGGCCACTCTTTACCTTCCTTACCCACATGGCACTAGTCTGTTGATTCCCTAGCCCTTCTTTCTTAGGTGACTTTGTCCTTATTTCATTGTGGGAAGTGGAAAATGTTCTTTAATTAGTTTCTCGGCTATGAACAGAAGATTCTCACCATAGACATGGCTGTTTTCTTACACTAGAATTTAAACAAGATCTGTCATCCCAAAAATGATTCTAGAATAGCGGTTCCCAATTTGGGGGTCTGTGGATCCCTTGCATAAAGGTATTGGTTCATGGCATAAAAACAGTTGGGAACCTCTGGTCCAGAAGTTGATGTTTTATAGGGTGCTGAAGCTAGAAGCCACAAGCCACCACCACGCTGACTAGTGTCTATGTGACGTAGTTTAACCTACAAGTCTACCTACAAAGCTGGCAAACATGAGGAAATCTGCAGATGCTGGAATTTCAAGCAACACACATAAAAATTGCTGGTGAACGCAGCAGGCCAGGCACCTCCTGACGAAGGGTCTCGGCCCGAAATGTTGTCTGAACCTCTTCCTATAGATGCTCCCTGGCCTGCTGCGTTCACCAGCAATTTTTATGTGTGTTGCTAGAAAGCTGGCAGATGTGATTGGTCCAATTAGCCTTTGGACCCATCGTGAACACAACAGGTTGAATGACCTCTGCCATAATGTATAAATAAATCAGTGTATATGTGTATATGTGTGTGTGTGTGTGTGTATGTATGTGTGTGTGTGTGTGTGTGTATATATATATATATATATATAATGTGCATATATGTATGTATATATATCTCATTATGATTTTGCTCTTTATCATTTATCTGTACTGCACTTTCTCTGTAGCTTGTACTGTATTGTTATTTTCTTTAACTTATTCTAGCTCAGTGCACTGTAATGATTTGATCTGTATAAACAATATGAAGGTAAGCTTCTTGCTGTATTTTGATACATTTGTCCATAATATACCAATACCACATTTTTATTTTTTTATTTTTACTTTTGATTTTATTGAGGTACATTGTGGATTAGGCCTTTCTGGCCCTTCGAGCCACACCACCCAGCAATCACCCAATTTAATTGAAACCTAGTCGCGGACTATTTATACTGACAAATTAACCTACCAGCCGGTATGTCTTTGAACTGTAGGAGGAAACCCATGTGGTCACGGGGAGAAAGTACAAACTCCTTACAGGCAGCAGCGGGAATTGAACCCGTGACACCTGTACTGTAGGGCATTGTGCTAACCATTACACTACCATGCCACCCCTTTTTTTGGAAGGTTCTTCAGCGTGAGGATGTAACTAAATCTTTTAGATGGCCTGGCAGAAATCTATGTAAGAACATACAAGCAGAGGAATCTATTCAGCACCTTGAACATCCTCCAGTGTTTAACTAGATCATGATTGATCAGGCCCTCAGCATTCACCTGGTGAATTCTTCAGTTTGTTTTCAGTCTGAGCCATTTATCATCCTAATCAGAACAGGATCATGCCCTCTATGTTCCTCAGCAAAAGAGGACAATGTAGCAGTGACCCTCTCTTGAATGCTGGTGAATTTCCTGCTGATAAATATTGGTTAAAAAGTTCTTCTAAGCCACTGCTATAAATCCAGGCAGCCCAGTGTGTCTGGATCGAAGTTTCAAAGAATTTTGTTTATTCTTGGAAGAGCTACCTAATTGTTTCCCTGTAATGTCAGTCTACATAAAAGCTGTCATTACAAAACCTGAGATGGTATTTTTGAGAATCAGAATCAGGTTTATTAGCACTGACATAAGTGGGGAAATTTGTTCTTTTGTGACAACAATACAGTGCAATACATAAAATGTAATATAAGTTACAATAAGAAATATATACTCAGTGGCCACTTTATTAGGTACACCCATACACTTTATTAATGTAAATATCTAATCAGTCAATCACGTGGCAGCAACTCAATTCATAAAAGCATGCAGACATGGTCAAGAGGTTCAGTTGTTGTTCAGTCCCAGTCCAAACGTCAGAATGGGGAAGAAATGTGATCTAAGTGACTTTGACTGTGGAATGATTGTTGGTGCCGGACATGGTGGTTTGAGTATGTCAGAAACTGCAAATTTTCTGACAGAAATCTATATATGTACATGCAAGCAGAGAAATCTATTCAGCACCTCGAACATCTTCCAGTATTTGATTGGGTCATGACCTATTAGCACCTCAACATCCACCGGGAGAACTTTCCCGTCTGTTTTCAGTCTGAGCAGTTTGTCAACCCAGTCAGAACATGATCTTTGGCCTCTATATTCCACAGTGAAAGAGGAGAATGAAATAGTGATCCTGTCCTGAATGCTGACAAGCTTCCCACTGATAAATATTGATAAAAGGTTCTCCTAGGCCACTGATGTAAATCCAGACAGCTCATTATATCTCTGGATCAAAATTTCAAAGAATCTTGTTTATTCTTAGAACAGTTGTCTAATTGTTTTCCTTATGTCACTCTACAAAAAAAGTTGTCATTGCAACAAATGAGGTTGGATTTTGAGAATTAAGAGTCTGATTTATTATCACTGACATACTGTACATGCAGAATTTGTTATTTTGTAGCAGTAACACAGGGCAATACATAAAATATACAATAAATTACAATAAGAAATGTATATATAGATCCAGTGCAAAGAAAGAGCAAAAATAGTGAGCTAGTTTTCATGAGTTCATTGTCTATTCAGAAGTCTGATAACAGAGGCAAAGAAGTTTTTCCTTAAACTTTGAGGGTGTGTATTCAGGCTCCTGTACCTCCTCTACTGGTAGTTGTGAGAAGTGGGCATGCCCCTGATGGTGGGGGTTTTAATGATAGATTCTACAAAACAGGATTAAACATTATTGATCCATTTAAGATGGATGTATCTTTGATACAGATTAGCCACTGTCTAAATAAACTATTGAAGACTTGAGGGGCAGAATTGCCAGTTCCTGCCTTAATTAGAAGTTGATCAAATTCCCATTGTGGAATCCTTTGGAGATAGCAAATCAGAAATTTCTCTAAACCACCTTTCAAATACTTTCTCTTTATGCCACCTGCACAAGATAATGAAGTCTGCGGTGAAACCATAACCATAACGTATTAATATAAATTAGCACATCAAAACTTTCAAGACAAGATAGTAGAATTTTATATGGATGCTGTGAAGGAAAGCCAAGGATTACAGTCATATAGATTTTTTTTAAAGTAGTTTAATGGATTTAACAACTGTTAAAAGGCAGCTATATGCATAGGAAAGGTTAAGGATATGGGCCACATGTGGGTAAATGGCACTGGCTTAGATGAATATTTGGATGGCATGGACTAGTTGGGCTGAAGGGTTTGCTTCCATAATGTTGGGCTTGGACTCTAGTTGAAGATGTCATGAACTCTGTCAAGGCCACCATCGACAGACCATGAACGTGGATGGATTTTGTTTACACTGCTGATAAACATCATGATGTCTTATTGTTTAAATGAGTGAGGGCACAGAGGTCAGAGTCAGCAACACAGGAAGTAATCCCTTTTCCTGTAACCTACTTTTTCCACCATTGTCAACTCCTTTTTGAGGGGGGCCCAACCTGGGGCCCATGAACTCCTCGGCTATGGCATTAAAAAAAAGGTTAGGAACCCCTGCTTTAGAGGCTCTCATCTGTACGTACACGGTTGTGTTCTTTATACGTACCATGGGTTACTAAGAACAAACCATATTCTGGAAGAATTAAAACTAGAACTTTTATTTACAACAGCAAACAGCAACCGTGTCTTTAACATACAGTTTTAGATCATTCTGTCTTTTCTGCGCATGCTCCTGATTCTGTCCAATCACGTTCCTACATATCACCACATATACCAAGGACAATTTACCATGATCAGTTAACCTACCAACCAGTCTGACTTTGTCATGTGGGAGTGAACTAGAATACCTAGGTGGTCACAGAGAGAATGTGCAACTCTACACACAAACAACACTTAGTATTGGTTTATTGTTGTCAAATGTACCCAGATACAGTGAAAAGTTGGTCTTGCACAGTGCACAGATCAGATTAACACACGGTACATTGAGCTAGATTAAGATAAAATGTAACAGTGCAGAATAAAGTGTAAAAGCTACCAAAAATGTGCACTATATGTAAACGATGAAGTACAAGATCACGATGAGCTGGGTAGTGAGGCGAAGATTCCATCTCATTGTACAAGACAACCACTCAACAGCCTGATAACAATGGGATAGAAGGTGTCCTTCATCCTTATGGTAGATGTTTTCAAGCATTTGTATCTTCTGCCTGATGGGAGAGGGGAGAAGAGGGATTGTCTGGGATGGGTGTGGTCTTTGATTATGCAGGCTGCTTTACTAAGGCAGTAACAGAGTCCGTAGAGAGGAGACTGTTTTCTGTGATGTGCTGGGCTGTGCTGTGGTTTCTTTCGGTCAAGTGCCGAGCAGTTGTCAAGCTGTTATGCATCCAGATGGAATGCTTTCTATAGTGCATCGATAAAAATTGGTCAGAGTTGATGAGGACATGCTGAATTTCTTTAGCTTCCTGTGGAAGTAGAGGCATCGGTGAGCTTTTTTGCCTAAAGCCCAATTTATACTTCTGCGTCAAATGCACACTGTAGGGACTGCGTACCTCCCCAAACAAGTAACTCACGCATCGTAGCGACGCAGACCGCTACAACTGTGATTGGTCCATTTGGTAGCATCGCATTTCCTCCTACGCATTTCCAGTTGCTTTTCTCCACCATGTTTGTACACTGATGCGAAATAAACGGTTGGAGACAGTGAACTAAATCGTCAAATCTACCTGCCAATGTCTGAAGAT
Organism: Mobula hypostoma; assembly: GCF_963921235.1. Classification (NCBI taxonomy): domain Eukaryota; kingdom Metazoa; phylum Chordata; class Chondrichthyes; order Myliobatiformes; family Myliobatidae; genus Mobula; species Mobula hypostoma. The sequence goes on from NC_086107.1 coordinate 12,887,601, forward strand.
ACTTGAAATACATTTCCTCGTCCATGTCTCTCACGAAGAAACTCAACACAGTGGCGTAGAAACCCCACCGCCAACTAACGTTTTAGCTGTGAATTGCAGAGCGACGCAGACACAACTACGCATGCTCGCTATGGCGTAGGGCTATGCAAAAGTATAAATCAGGCCTATGGCGTAGCCCATATGCACAAGTATAAATCAGCCTTAAGACGTCAACATGACTGGAACAGGACAGGCTGTTGGTGATGTTCATAGCTAGGAACTTAAGCTCTCAACCTCAATACTGTTGATTTAGACAGGAGCATGTGTGCCCTTGCCACACACTCTCTGAAGTCAGTAACCAGGTCCTTTTTTTTTGTCAATGAGAGAAAAGTTCTTGTCGTGCACCATGTTACGAAGCTCCTTTCTGTACTCCAACTCTTCATTATTTGAGAACCAGCCCACTGTGGTGGTATAATTCGCAAACTTGTAGATGGAGTTAGAGCAGAATCTGGCCATGCAGTCAGGAGTGATACAGGGAATAGATTTAGGGTGTTGAGGATGCAGCTCACCGGAGGTTAGGATCAAATCCAGGCTGCTGGAGGCAGCTGTCCTAGTGGTGCTGCTGCTCTGTCTTTGCGTATTCATGCTTGTAATGAAGGAAACACAGACTAATTTGCACACAAAACAGGGACAAGCTGGAAATGTGTTAATGATCTGACAATAGTTTCAGCAATGCTAGTTGAAGGAAAAGTGTTGAGTGACTAAACCTGGTCAAAATCCTATGGATCAGGATAGAGATGGACAAAGACGAGTCAGAATCAGGTTTAATATCCAGTATATGCCGTGAGATTTGTTGACTATGTGACAGCAGTACAATGCAATGAGAACAAGGTGTGACCTGTAATGGATGTAAACTATATCAAAGTAAAGATTCAAGCAGGAAAAAGGAAATGGAAGAAGAGGTTTGTTGCAAGTGTTAAGGGAACACTGATGACAAAGAAACCAGTCACAGGTGACTGGAAATAAGAAAGTATTGGCTTTACTAAGTTATCCCAGCAAAGGAGGATGGAATAAATATAAGGAGCAGCAAAGTGGGAGTCAAGGAAATCAATGTAAGCTAAACTACAATATGTGGATGAAGAAATGAGTAAGATGGATAAGTTTCGTGATGATCTCCGTCTTTGAGTAAGTGTTTGGGATTGAAAGGATTAGGTGGGATATTCAGTGACAGTATTCCAGGACTCTGTCATAGAATAGTACAGCACAGTACAGGCCCTTCGGCCCACAATCTTTTGCCGACCCTCAAACCCTGCCCCCCATATAAGCCCCCACCTTAAATTCCTCCATATACCTGTCTAGTAGTCTCTTAAAACTTCACTTTTTATTCAGCTTTTTCTAGGATTGGAAATTTTTCTCCATTTTCTGAATAAGACCAGGTAAATTAGGGAAAGGTGGCAATCACTAAGTTAATCTGTGGGGGAAGTTTGTCAAACCTCTGTTATTGAATGCTGCACCAGTGGAAAAATATGAACTAATTGGAGAGAGTTTGAGTTGTAAATAGTTTGTCATGTTTGAAAAGTTGTCATGTTGGCGCATGGCCAAGTGGTTAAGGCGTCGGTCTAGTGATCTGAAGGTCGCTAGTTTGAGCCTCAGCTGGGGCAGCGTGTTGTGTCCTTGAGCAAGGCACTTAACCTGTGTCGACACTGGTGTCAAGCTGTATTGGCCCTAGTGCCCTTCCCTTGGACAACATCGGTGGTGTGGAGAGGGGAGACTTGCAGCATGAGCAACTGCCGGTCTTCCATACAGCCTTGCCCAGGTCTGCGCCCTGGAAACCTTCCAAGGCAAAAATCCATGGTCTCACGAGACTAACGGATGCCTATTTATTTGAAAAGTCAAGTTTAATTTGTTGATACAAGAGAGTGCACATGCTAGTATCAAAATAATAAAATGTTGGAAGAACTCACTGGATCAAGCAGCATCTTTTGGGGGGGGGGAAAGAACAGCATCTCTTTTTCCACTTGGGTAGCCCACAACTCAAGAGTGTGAAATTAAATTTTCCAGTTTCAAAGATTAGAGATCAGCTTTATTTCTCACCTGTACATCAAAATATACAGTGAAATACGTCTTTTGTGTCAACAAAAAACAGTTTGAGGATATTTCAAATAATCCATCCCCCCTGCAGCGTTACTTTCAAACTCCTACTGGCCCATCTATGTCCCTCTTCACCTCTTGCTTCCCCATCACACCCACCCATTACCTAGCTTCATCAGCCTCATTCACCTAGTTCTACCTGCCTAATTCCCACACATTTATTCATCTGGGTTTCTTCTCCCTTGGCCTGACTTTCCTATTCTCTCTTCTATCTGGTTAGAACCACCCATCATTTCTCCCTTTTCTCAATTCACTTATCACATCATACGCAATCTTTACACCATACACCCGTTCATTCATTATGTGCCATGTTGTATGATGTGGGCAATCACGGTCTTTCTATGTGGTTTGCCATTGCCTTCCTCTGGGCAGTGTTTTTATAAGACGGATGATCCCAGCCATTATCAATACTCTCTAGAGATTGTTTGCCTGGTGTCAGTAGTCACTTAACCAGGACTTGTCATGTACACCAGCTGCTCATATGACCATCCACCACCTGCTCCCATGGCTTCACGTGACTATGATTGGGAGGGGTGGGCAGGGTGGGTGTGGCTAAGCGGGTGGTACATCTTGACCAAGGGTGACCTGCAGGCTAGTGGAGGGAATGAGCTCTCTTTTGGTAGAGATTCATCTCCACCCTGCCACCCACATACACCAATACAATGCTGATAAATGCAAGGTCATTCACTTTGGAAGGAAAAATAAAAGATCTATTTATTATATAAATGGTGAACTATTGCAGCATGCAGTTGTGCAGAGAGACTTGGGGGCACTTCTGCATGAGTCACAAAAGGTTGGTTTGCCGTTGTAGCAGATGTCAAAAAGGCAAATGGAATGTTGGACTTCACTGCTAGAGGGCTCGATTTTAAGAGCAGTGAGGTTATGCTGCAACTGTACAGGGTGAGGGCACACCTGGAGTACTGTATGAATTCAGCTCATTGCATCTTTCCTATAGCAAAGTGACGAAAACTGAACCCAGTATTCTAAATGCAGTCTCACTACCATCTAGTACGACTGCAATATAGCATCTCAGCATGGATACTCAGTGTGCTGAATGACCAATAGCATCCTTCACCTACCTGTTACTGTGTCTGTAACGGCACTTTCATTTTCTCCTATAACTCCCTGTTCAGCATCACTCTTCTAGAACTTAATATTAATCATCAATGCCCTGCCCTCATCTTATCTGCCTTCCCAAAATGCAACACTTCACACTCATTTAAAATTAAGCTCCATTTGCCATTCCTTGGCCCATTTGTCTCACTAAAGAAGATCCCTCTGTAAGTTGCAATAAATATCTTCCCTGTCAATGGCACCACCTGTTTTAGTAGCAATGGCTTGAATTTCTGGAAGCAATTTGGAAGGCACATGATATACACATCTTAAAGAGGAAGAGGTATCCTAAAGGCAAGGTGCCACCCACATGGCTAATAAGAGAAGTCAAAGCCAACATAAAAGCCAAAGGAAAGGCAAATTATAGAGAAAAATTTATTGGGAAGTTAGAAGATTGGGAAGGTTTTGAATATCGACAGAAAACAGCTAAGAAGTCAGTAGAAGGTAAAGACAGAATATGAAAGTAAGCTGACCAATAATATTGAAGAGGTTACCAAATGTTTCTTCATAAAACGTAAGAGAGGTGAGAGTGGATATCGGACCACTAATAATATGGTGGATGTTCCAGGTGTCAAGGGTCATTAAGTATGTTACTAGAGAGAAGGTTCTTGGGAAACTGAAAGGTCTGAAGGTTGATAAGTCACCTGAACCAGATGGTGTACACCCCAGGGTTGTGAAAGGGGTAGCTGAAGTGATTGAAGAGGTATTTGTAAGAATCACCAGACTCTGGAATGGTTCCGGAAGAGTGGTAAATTGCAAATGCCACTCCACTCTCCAAGAAGGGAGAGAGACAGAAGAAAGGAAACTATAAGCCAGTTAGTCTGACCTCAGTGTTTGGGAAGATGTTAGAATTGATTATTAAGGATGAGGTCTCAGGTTTCTTGGAGGCATATGATAAAATAGGCTGTAGTCAACATGGTTTCCTCAAGGAAAAACCTTCCCTGACAAATCTGTTGGAATTCTTTGAAGAAGTAACATGCAGGATGGACAAAGGAGAATTGTTGAATGTTGTGTACTTGGATTTTCAGAAGGCCTTGGACAACGTGCTTCACATGAGGCTGCTTAACAAGTTATAAGCCCATGGATAAAGCAGTGGCTGTTTGGCAAATTTCCAAGTATGGGAATAAAAGGAGCCTTTTCTGGTTGGCTGGCAGTGACTAATAATGTTCCACAGGGATCTGTGGTGCAACCGAGTCTTTTTACATTGTATGCCAATGATTTGGATGATGGAATCGATGGCTTTGTTGCAAAGTTTAGAGACGATATGAAAATAGGTGGAGGGGCAGGTAGTTTTTAGGAAGTAGAGAGGCTACAGAAGGACTTGCATTCGAACAATGGGCAAAGAAATAAATGGCAAGTGGAATATAGTGTCAGGAAGTATATGGTCATGCACTTTGGTAGGAGAAATTAAAGGGTTGACTTTTCTAATTGGAGAGAAAATACAAAAAAAAACTGAGGTGCAAAGGTTTGAGTCTGTGGTGAGGAAGACAAATGTGAAGTTAGCATGACTAAAATATAAAAGCAAGGGTGTAATGTTGAGACTTTATAAACTGCTGGTTAGGCCTTACTTGGAGTATTGTGTGCAGTTTACGGCCCCTTCTCTTAGAAAGGATGTGCTGAAATTGGAGAGGGTTCAAAGGAGGTTCATGAAAGTGTTTCCAGGATTGAATGGCTTGTTATATGAACTGTGTTTGATAGCTGTGAGCCTATATTCATAGAATTCGAGAAGAATGAGGTGTGACCTAATTGAAACCTATCAAGGCCTTTGATAGAGTGGATGTGGAGAAGATGTTTCCTATGATGGGAGAGTTGAAGACCAGAGGGCACAGCCTCGGAATCGAGGGTGTCCTTTTAGAGCAGAGATGAGAGGAATTTCTTTAGCAAGAGAGTGGTGAATCTGTGGAATTTGTTGACGTTGGCAGCTGTGGAGGCCAAGTCATTATGTATATTTAAGGCAGAGGTTGATAGATTCTTGATTGGTCTGGGCATGAAGGGATACGGGGAGAAGGCAGGAGATTGGGACTGAGAGGAAAATTGGATGAGTCATGATGAAATGGTGGGGAAGACTCGATGGGCCAAATGGCCTAATTGTGCTCCTATAGCTTATAAAAGAAATGTTGGGAATCCTTGCTTTACACTTTCCTCATATTGTACCCTCTGAAGTGCTAATCTAATTCCCTTCAGAAATCTCTGAATTCACTATCCCAAAAGGCAGGGAATACTAAGCCATAACTGCACTCCGCGAATAAAAAAAAAAGTTCTTTCTCAAATTTTTGTCTTGTACTGTTTTGTTAACATTTTATAATCATTGTCTCCCATACCTTAAAGTTTCTGCATATGGGAACAGCTTCTCTCCCATATATTGAACCATTCACAAATAGGAACTTGTTCAATCTAAGCAAGCCATACCTGGTGTATCATTTTTCAATTTTCCTCTCGTCTTGCTTTGTTCTGGGGAAAAGATCGGTGTTATCACTGAAGGACCTGCTCCAGGGATACAGCCTTAGCAGATACAGCAGGGATTAGCAACTTGCTTGAACAGCACAAGCTGTGTATCTAAGCGTCTGATGAAAGAGCAGATAAAAGTGGAAGGCTGCAAAGGGAGGCAGTTCAGGCAAATGAGCAAATCTGCGGATGAAGATGTTCATTGTAATTTTCAAAATACCAAGGAATGAGCTGGTCACAGTAAATGAGCAGGAAGATGTGTATGTGCAAGAACTGTATAGAAATCAGTAAAACCTAGTAGACAAGGGGAAAATATAATTAAGAAAACCAGCAAAATATTGGCACTTGAGACATTAAATGCAAAGAGATGGAGCTTCTATTATAGTTACATGGAACTAGTTTAGTTCAGTGTTTAATCCTTGACTATCACTTTGGGAAGAGCATGCTGGTCTTTATCAGTGTGCAGGGGATAGTTAGACTGATACTAAGGTTAAAAGTTGATGTTTGGGAATAGATGGTAGAAGCTAAATTTGTATTACTTAAATTTAAGCTATGTTTAAAGGGAATTAAATGGGGTTGTAAGTTTTCGGTTACTGTTCTGTTCTGTATGTGCTGTTAGTGTTGTGGATGCAATGGATCCCAGTGAACAACAGTGGATTAAGGCGGCTGAGTGTAATAAAACTAGACTCAGTAGCCGCTTTATTAGGTGTATCAGCACATCTGCTCATTAATGCAAATACCTAATCAACCAATCATGTAGCAGCAGCTTAATACATAAAAGCATGCAGACAATATCGAGAGGTTCAGTTTTTGTGCAGACCAAGCATCACACTGAGGAAGAAATGTGATCCAATTGATTTTGACTAAAGAATTGTTGGTGCCAGACAGAGTGGATTGAGTATCTCAGAAACTGCTGATCTCCTGGGATTTTCACACAGAACAGTCTCTAGTAGAGCATGGGTTCCCAAGTTGGGGTGCATGGACCTCTGGCTTAATGATATTGGTCCATGGCATAAAAAATTTGGGAACTCCTACTAACATGAGGAAATCTGCAGATGCTGGAATTTCAAGCAACACACATAAAAGTTGCTGGGAGCTCCTGCTGTAGAGTTTACAGAGAATGGTGCAAAAAAAAGACAAAAAAAAATCCAGTGATAGGAGTTCTGTGGGTGAAAATGCCTTGATAATGAGAGAGGTCAGAGGAGAATAGCGAGACTGGTTCAAGCTGACAGGAAGGTGACAGTAACCATTGGTCCCTCTAATTTGTAATGACCAGTGTGCACAAAAATCTTGTGTTGTGCACTTTTTTGCCCAGTGACAACAACATGTGCACAGTCAATAATTTCTTAAATAAAAAGTGTCAATAAGCCAGTTCTAAAATTTGCAGATAAATCATTGCAAGCTCTATGTTTCAAAAGACCGTATGCATCAGAAACTGGAAAAGGAAATGTGATTGTGTATGATCATGAAATATACTTAACAAGCCAGTGAGGTAGAGAGTGACAACCCTGTGTGCGCAGTTTAAATTCCTTTGTGCACTAGTAGCAAAGGATGTGTGTGCGTGCACACGTGCACACCTTAGAGAGAACATTGACAGTAACTCAAGTAACCACACATTACAACAGTAGTGTCCAGAAAAGCATCTCTGAATGCACAACACAGCGAACCTTGAAGTGGGTGGGCTACAGTGGGCTCCACTCCGGTACCTAAAAGTGACCACTGAGTTTGAGGCTGAGGTAGATGTGTATTAGACTCCAATGGAACGAAAGATTATGTGAAGGAGGCAGGAAAATGAATTGAAAATAGGCATCAGATTAGTCTGATAGTCATTATATCATTATTGAATGGCAGAGGACTTTTAAGGGGCAAATAACCAAAAAGTTCTTGTTTTATCCCTTTCCTTATGTTCATTTGACACAAGTAATAATCAAGATGATTATGAGTGATGTAGAATCCATTCATTCATCTGTCTAAGCTTTCAAGTTTATATTGGAAGGTGGACAAAATACAGTAGATTCTGGGCCTCGTTGGCTGGATATGAAAAATGGATCAGATACATTTGACCAGGGTCTCACAGAGTGTCAACTACTAGGGCCCTATACATAAGCTGGCTACCCATACTTAATTACAAGATATGTAGCGTTTATGCACCCTCAGGCTGAAGAAATTCCCTCCTATCTCAGTCTTCAATGGTTTCTCCCATAGTTCAAAGACATAGAAGGTTAGGAGGTTGCACAGTAGCATCGTGGTTAGTGTAACATTTCACAGCACCAGCTGTAAGCTAGGGGTCCAATTCCCACCGCTCTCTATATGGAGTTTGTACGTTCCCCCTGAGACTGCATGTGTTTCCTCCAGGTGCTCTGACCTCCTCCCAAATTCCAGAGCTGTGTGAGTTCGGGTTAGTAAGCTGTGGCCATGCTATGTGAAGGATGGTGACACTTACAGGCTACACTCCAGCTTATCCTCAAATCATTAAATGATGCATTTCACTATGTGTTTGATACACATGTGACAAATAAAGCTGTTCTCTCTTTTGAAAAGAAATCTCTATCTCTTTTTACCTCTTATTCTGAGATTGGGAACTCTGGTTCTCAGCATGAGAAACATTCTTCTTGGCTGTAGTGTCCAATATGCTCATATCCCTTGACTGCAATGGTAGAGCCAGAAACTAGAGAGCATAGGTTGAAGATGAAAGAGATGAATTATCATTACTCTAAATGAATGCTGTAATTAGGAGCTTTTCCCTCTCAGGCAGAGAAAGCTGAGGAATGATCTTATGATGACATATAAAAGGGCCAATGTTTGAGATCCTGTGAATGCACTGGAAGCTGGAGGCCTGGAGATGACCTGTCCTGGAGTTGAAGGTCAGTGTGTAGGTGGTGAAGAGAAACAGGGCTTGTTTTGCTGTTGCTGTATATTTCACTCCATGTTTCACTCGACATGAAATAAATAAATGAACTTGAATTTATTTAAACCTTACACCATCCCACAATGTGAGGGAGTAAAAATCTTTGTGTTACAACTCCATTGCATCGTACAGACATGTGAATTTCTAAGTCTAATGGCTTGTCAAAAGAAGCTGTCCCTTTTGGTCCTGGCTTTAATGCTGCAGTACCTTTTGCCAGACAGAAGCAGTTGAAACAGCTTATGGTTGGGGTGACTTGTGACCCCAATGATTTTTCAGGCCTTCTTTCTGTACCTACTGCTGTAAGTGCCCTCAATGGAGGGAAGTCCACATCCACACATGTGCTGGCCTGTGCGTACCACTCTCTACAGTGGCCAGCGATCCAGGTTGGCGCAGTTCCTGTGTCGGGCAATGATACAGCCAGTCAAGATTCTCTCAATGGTGCTCCTATAGAGGGTCCTGAGGATTTAGACACTCATGCCAAACTTCTTCAGTCCCCTGAGGTGGATGAGACGCTGTTGTGCTTTTTTTTTGCCACACAGCCGCTCCGGCAAAAATGAATCTGAATCTAAATTAATAGGGAACCTGAAGGACAACCTAGTGGGTGGGATGTGAGCGTCAGGATTCTTATTATGCGATTGTGATCTTGGGTGCTTACTGAGTGTGATTGTCAGTAATGTGCCTTTGCTCCTTGACCCCGTAGTAATGCTGTCTCATTTGGCTGTATTCATGACAGTCATGTATGGTTAAATGACAAACTTGAACTGAATTGAATATATGTTACAACCCTGAGATTCATTTTCTTGGGGGCATACTCAATACATCTGTAGAATAACAACCATTACAGAGTCAATGAAAGACTGCCAAGCTAGTGCGGTCAAGCAGAGTACAGAAGACAACAAACTGTGCAAATACAAAATTAAGGAATAAGAAGAAGAAGAAATAAATAATATCGAGAACATGAGATGAAGAGTCCTTGAAAGTGAATCCATTGTTGTGGGAATGTTTCAATGATGAGGCAAATTAAAAGGCACTTTTTAGAAGACACATAAAAAGATAAAGCTACAAAATGTTTAGTAGAATACAAGCTAAACACAGATAGATTGGCTAGCTCAGGTTGGCAACTAGATCAATGTGGGCATGTTGGTTTCTGTGTTATATGTCTCAATGACTCCTAAGATAGGTCATCTGCCATCCACTGACTTTCAGTGTAGTTGCATCTATCAGATTATGAAGTAAATGGTTAAATTAAAGGCATGATGCTGGTGGAACAGCTCCCCTGTTTGATCATGATCCTAATCAACTTAAAATTGTCCAGGAGGATATCAATAATTTCCATTAAAAATTTGAACTCGATCTGCGCATGGATAATTTGATACTATCACTAATTAACTCACCTATTCTCCATAGCTGGATTTTGTTGCCTAGCTGATTAAAATTTTGAATTCAGCTTCCAATTATCAGATAATCCTCTCGATAGCATGTTGGACATATGTGTACAAAAGAAGGAAAACAAGTCATCAGGGATTAATCGCACAGGATATCTTTTCAGATAAATAGGTTGCTGTGATACAATTATCTGGTTGTCTTACTTTGTGATTCCAATCATTATACAAATAGCACAGTGGTTCTATTACCCGAAATAACTGATCAGCATGAATTCTAAGGCAGCAAATGCTTCTGGAAGCTAAAATGCTTTTAGGAAATTGAGAATGAATTCTAAGCTGCAGTGGTAAAGATAGCAATAGGTATATAGAGTCATAGTGCTATACAGCACAGAACAGACCTTTGGTCTAATTTGTCCACACTGACCAAGGTGCCCACCTCAGCTAGTCCCATTTGCCCCTGTTAGAACCGTATTCTTCTAAACCTTTCCCATCCATGCACGTATCCAAACATCTTTTAATTGTTGTTATTGTATCTACCTTGACCACTTCCTCTGGCAGCTTGCTGCATCTATGTGAAGAAGTTGGCCTTCATGTCCCTTTATAGATCCCTCCTCTTTCATCTTCAACCTATACTCTCTAGTTTTCGGTTCCCTGGGCGAGAAAAGATTGTGTGCATTCACTCCATCTATATCCCTCATGATTTTAAGACCAAAAGGAGCAGAATTCGGCTATTTGGCCTATCAAGTCTGCTCCACAATTTCATTATACATCCGTCATAGGTGATCTATTTAATACACATTCATAAGATCACCACTCAGTCTCCTATGCTGCAAGGAATAAAGTCTTAGACTGTCAATCTTCGTCCTGTAAACCAGTCGCTTGAGTCCTAGTGACATTCTCAAAAAAATTCTTTGCACATTTTCCAATGTAGTGATGTCCTTTCTCCAACAGGGTGACCAAAACTGTACATAATGCTCAAGTATGGTCTCACCAATGTCTTGTACAACTGCAATGTAAAGTCCCAACTTCTAAATTCAGTGCTCTTACTGATCAAGACCAGTGTACCGAGTGCTCTCCTAGGTCCTTCTGTTACGCAAAACATGACACAGGAATGTTGTAATGCTGAGCTATAGTAAAGTACTGCAGATGTTGAAAATCTGAAATAAAATAGTGTTCAATGCTCAACAGGCCAGATGGGAACTGTGGTGTGAGCAACAGTCATTTCACTTTCAGAGGCTTTCATTGGAACTGGGGAACATTAGTGATGCATAGGAAGGGAATATTTAGTACAGGAGTTGGGATGTTATGTTGTAGTTGTATATGGCGATGCCAGATTTGGAGTGTTGTGTACAGTTTTGGTCTCCTATCTACAGGAATGATATCAAAAAGATTGCAAGAGTATAGAGAAAATTTGAAAGGAATTTGCCAGAACTTGAGGACTTGAGTTATAGGGAATGGAGCACAAAGGAAGGAGAGGATATTTGATAGAGATGTACAAAATTATGATGGGTATAGGTGACCGGGCTAAATGGACACACTCTCTCTTACCAGTGTAGGATTATAACAAAACAGAAGCGGAAACTATGGGAAACATCATTGGAACTTTATTCATGGAACCCTAGGATAATAATGGGTGATCTTACAGAGGTGTGTAAAATCATGAAGTGCATAAATAAAGTAAATGCACACAATCTTTTTTCCCAGGATTGTGGGATCAAAAATTAGAGGAAATAAGTTTAAAGTAAGAAGGAAGAGATTTAACAGGAACCTCTGGGGCAGCTTTTACACCCAGAGTATATGGAACAAGATACAAACATTTGTACCAGAGGTAGGTACATTAACACCATTTAAAAGACACTTGAACAGGTATGTAGATAGAACTGGGTTAGAAGGGTATGGGACAACAAGAGGATTAGCTTGGTTAAGCATCTTGTTCAGCATGGACTAGTTAAGCATTAAAAGTTAGTTTGTCACATGTACATCAAAATATGTAGTGAAATTTGTCCTTTATGTTGGAGACAGTCTCCAAGAGTCACCATACTTCCAGAGCCACATAGCAAGCCCACAACTCAGTAACTCTAACTGTATGTCTTTGTAGTGTGGGTGGAAACCAGAGAGCCCAGAGGAAACCCACACGGTCATGGGGAAAACAGAAAGGCAGAGGTGGGATTTGAACCTGGATCGCTGTCACTATAAGGTGTTGGACTACTGTTTTATCCTGAGCTGAAGGGACAGGTTCCATCCTGTAAAACTCTCTGTAGCTGTTTTGAAGAATTTCAGAGTCATCTCCATAGTGCGTATTCAATTGGCTTATTGCAAGCATTTACAAGGATGTTGCTGGAGGACCTGGGTTGTAAGGAAAGAGTGAATAGGTTAGGAATTTTTTCCTTAGAATGTAGAAGATTGAGAGGAGATTTGATGGAGGTATACAAAATTATGAGGGGTGTAGATAGGGTGAATACAACTGAGGTTGGATGTAACTAAAACTAGAGGTCATAGATTATGGGTGAAAGGTGAAAAGTTTAAGGGGAACGTGAGGGGGAGGTTCTTCACTCAGAGGGTCATGAGAATGTGGAATGAGCTGTCAGTGCAAGTGATGCATGCAAGCTTGCTTTCAACGTTTGATACGAGTTTGTATAGGTACATGGACGGTGGGGTTATGGAGGGCTATGATTCAGGTGCTGGTCAATAGGAGTAGGCAGTTTAAATGGTTCGACATGGAACCGATGGGATAAAGGGCCTGTTTTTCTGCAGTATTTTTCTATGACTCAATGACTATTACTCTCTTACCTAGGAGGAGAGTTTGAGGGATAGTGTGGGGAATGAGGGTTCCGATTGACTTTTGAGAGACGTCACTGAAGTTGTAGAGTTAGTGCAGACTGAATGGTACATATCAATGTAGCTGAAAAGTGGTGGAAGATTTCTGCCCATTGTCAGCCCAGGAAGAGGTTTATTTCAATGTGTGACATCTATGGTGACTACATATGAATGTAATACTTGCTGAAAGGGATGTATGTGTTGCAGGCTATTTTGCTTACTTCCTGAGAAATCATGATGAATTGACTCAGAATCCTCTTGAGCAGAGTAACTGAAGTGGGCTCATTCAGAATAATGGGGTTGAAAGTATCCAAGATGAATAGAATTGCATTTAAGCACAACACAAGCAGGGTGTAGTGCAGCCATTAATTTGTTAAGTTAATATTGCATTTAAATTAGATTTCTATACAAATTATTTCTCTTGCCCTGGAGTGAGCTGATGATTTAATATATCTGAAAATGCGGGAAACAGATGGCCTCCGTGGTTAAAAAGTCCTGCAGTTCACTAGCATAAGTGGCAAATCACTTCTCTCTCAATCAGTTGATCACAGAAAGAAGAGCTGAGACTCTTGTGCTGCATAAATCTCTCAACTGGGATTGAGAGAGGTTCCAGTTTAGTTTATTAAGTTGTAGGGGTGTGAGTTTCGCTGGTAATGCTAACCTTATATTACTTGTCCCTTATTGTCTTTGAGAAGGTGGTAGAAAGCCCGGACTTTGAGCTGTGCAGCCCATGTGGTTGGTGCTGTTGAGTAGAGAGTTACAGAACTTTGAACTAGCTGAAAGACAGAGCAAATTCAAGCAAGCTTTTCCCACCGAGGTTGGTGAGACTAAAACTAGAGGTCATAGGTTAAGGATAAAAGGTGAAATATTTATGGAAAACCTGAGGGGGAACCTCTTCACTCGGGTGTGAATGTAGAATTTGCTGCCAGGAGAAGTGGTGGATAAAAGTTTGATTACAACATTCAAGAGAAGTTTGGAGAGGAACATGGATGGGAGGGGTATGGAGGGCTTTGGTCCAGATGTGGGTCAATGTTGAATAATAAGTCTTGCATGGAGAAAATGGGCCAATGGGACTGTTTCCGTGCTGTAGTGCTCTATAGCAGTGATTTGGAGATGGGAGACTGTAGATGCGGGAATCTGGAGCAACAAATGGAAAATCAGAGGAACCTGGGTCAGGGAACATTTGGGGAGAGAGATGAATAGTCAAGATTTTGGGTTGAGAACCTTCATTTGGACAGGATAGTGGGCAATTTAGAGGGAGACCTGAATGAGGAAGTGTACAAACCTTCATACTGGTTATCTCCTCTTTACATTCTCGGTCCTGATGCAGGCATGGTCTTGACCAGAAATGTCAACTATCACCCTGATTCCACAGAAATGTTTCAGTTCTTCCAGCAGTTTGATTATTGCTCCAGATTCCAGCATCTACAGTTTTCTGTGTCTCCTAATGAATATTATGCTCATAAATGGGACAGGTAGCAACACCTACATCACATCATTGGAGCCTCAGCTCCAGCTGTGGAAAGCACTTCATTTCAGATTACTAATTGAACTAACTCAGCATTATTATTGCAAGTGCTTGTTAAAAAAAATTAAGACTCTGAATCTTTATACACTTTCTAGCAGGAAAGGAAAAGTTTTCATTGTCTTTCTGCTGTCATGATGTGAAGACGATGCTTGATTAGTCATCTTAGACCAATAGGAGGGAGGAGAACGGCACGCGGCCGTTCCGAATGAATATCGTATGTGTAACTAGTGGGGCCGTGCACAATCCGGATTTGATGGAGACAGCCGTGAGAGCATGGAGGAACACCTGGAGTAACTTCTGAAATGCCTGCTTCGCTGCCGCTGCTACTGTGCGATTGAGAATCTCCGGAGACGAAGGCCCCAAATCCTCAGCTTTGCTTATTGCTTGTTGCTGGGGCCAGGGTTGAAGCGCTCGGCAGAGATGGTGCTCGGTGTCGGAGAGGTGGTCGGAGGCTCGGAGTTTTCAGACAGACTCGGAGTCGGACTGTGGTCGATGCTTCCGGGATGCTGCATCGGCAAGTTGGCTGCGCTGGAGGTTCACCGTCTGCGTGAGATGATGGGACTTTTGAGAGACTTTGAGATTTTACCGTGCCATGGTCTGTTCTTATCAAATTACGGTATTGCTTTGCACTGTTGTAACTATATGTTATAATTATGTGGTTTTTGTTAGTTTTTAAGTCAGTTTGTCATGTGTTTTCATGATATCATTCTGGAAAAACATTGTATCATTTCTTAATGCATGCATTACTAAATGACAATAAAAGAGGACTGCATGTCCTCATAATCTAATTTTATCTAATCTTGCACTGTCAGCAGTTGCTTTGTAGGTTGTGCAATTAGTTTTAACTTGCTTCTGGTTTCAATTCCCACTCTCTTCTGAACTGATTCCACAATCTCTGGACTACTTTCAAGGGGAATTTCCAGAATGCCTATGAGATGGCTTTCTCGAGCAGCTCGTGGTTAAATCCACTGGGAATCAGCTATTCTGGATTATGTGTTGTGCGATGAACCAGAATTGAAGAGAAAGCTTAAGGTTAAAGAGGCCTTGGGGGAGAAGTGATCATAATACGAACAAATTCACCCCGAAATTCGAGGAGAAGCTAAAGTCAGATGTATCAGTGGAGTAAAGGGAATTACAGAGGCATGAGAGAGGAGTTAGCCAGAATTGAGTGGAAAAGAACATTGGCAAGGATAATGACGCAGCAGCAATGACTGGAATTTCTGGAAGCAATTTGGAAGGCACGGGACATATACAAACATTCCAAAGAGGAAAAAGTGTTCTAAAGGCAAGATGACACAGCCATGGCTAACAAGAGAAGTCAAAGCCAAAATAAAGGCCAAAGAGAGGGTATATAAAAAAACAAGAAATCAGTAGGAAGTTAGAGGATAAAACTTTAAAAAAACTTAAAAGTCATTCAGAACGTAAAGATGGAATATCAAAGCAAGCTAGCCGATACTATTAAAGAGGATACCAAAACTTTCTTCAGATACGTGCAGTGTAAAAGAGAGGTGAGAGTGGATATTGGACTGGTGGTAAACTATGCTGGAGAGGTAGTAATGGTGGACAAGGAAATGGCAGGTGACCTAAATAAGTATTTTTCATCAGTCTTCATTGTGGAAGACACTAGCAGTATAATGGAAGTTTCGGGTGTTGGGTGATGAAATGTGTAAAGTTACCATTACTAGGGAGAAGGTTCCCGGGAAACTGAAAAGTCTGAAAGTAAATAAGTCACCTGGACCAGACAGTATATACCTCAGGGCTGTGAAAAAGGTGGTTGAAGAGATTGTGGAGGCATTAGTAATGATCTTTCAAGAATCACTAGACTCTGGAATGGTTCCGGAAGACTAGAAAATTGCAAATGTCACACCACTCTTCAAGAAGGGAGAGAGGCAGAAGAAATGAAATTGCAGGCCAGTTAGTCTGACCTCATAGTTGGGAAGATGTTGGAGTTGATTATAAAGGATGAGGTTTCAGGGTACCTGGAGGCATATGATAAAATAGGCTGTAGTCAGCATGCTTTCCTCAAGGGGA
Organism: Mobula hypostoma; assembly: GCF_963921235.1. Classification (NCBI taxonomy): domain Eukaryota; kingdom Metazoa; phylum Chordata; class Chondrichthyes; order Myliobatiformes; family Myliobatidae; genus Mobula; species Mobula hypostoma. The sequence continues at coordinate 12,903,958 of NC_086107.1, forward strand.
AATCTTCCCTGACAAATCTGTTGGAATTCTTTGAAGAAATAACAAGCAGAATAGACAAAGGAAAATCGGTTGATGTTATGAACTTGGATTTTCAGAAGGCCTTTGACAGGGTGCCACACATGAGGCTGCTTAACAAGCTATGAGCCCATGGTATTACAGGAAAGATTCTAGCATGGATAAAGCAGTGGCTGATTGGCAGGATGCAAAGAGTGGGAATAAAGGGAGTCATTTCTGACTGGTTGCCAGTGACTAGTGATGTTCCACAGGGGTCCATATTGGGACCGATCTTTTTACATTACTATACATGTCAATTATTTGGATGATAGAATTGATGGCTTTGTTGCAGAGTTTGCAGATAATATGAAGGTAGGTTTTGAGGAAGTAGAGAGGCTACAAAGGGATTTAGACAAATTTGGAAAATGAGCAAAGGAGTGGCAAAGGAATAAGCTAGAAATCCCGATAAGCCTATGAGTGTATTATATCTTTCTAGGGAGGCTTTGCGAATATCCCTGGTGTTTCTTCTCTTCCTGGTAATCTCTTGATTTAAAGGAGCTTAAAGCAAGGTATCTAATCAAGGAGTTCATTGTTGGGTGTGAGAATGATGTGGGCCACTATTCGAATTGGCTGAGTCTCGTTGCTGAGGAAACAAGCAATCTGTTGGAAGAACTCAGCAGGTTGAGCAGCACATATGGGAGGAATAAACAGTTGACGTTTCGGGCTGAGGTGCTTTCTCAGGACCCCTGATGAAAGGACTTGGCCTGAGGCATCAACTTTATATTCCTCGCCATGGATTCTGACTGACCTGCTGAATTCCTCCAGTCTTTTTGTTGATTTCCAGTATTTGTAACAGACGGTGACTGGAAATGAATTTCTGTCAGTTGCCATACTGGAACAGGAGTCTGTGTGGTCTCTCTTTATTGATGAGTTGAAGGCATTTGTTAGGTCAGAAAAGGCCAGCCATAGAAACTTGATCGCTCTTCTCACTTGTTACTCTAGTGCAGTACAAAATGAGTGCTGTGCTTCAAAGCTCTTGTTAATTGGCTGAAGCCTTCAAGCAAATCCAGTTTGTCTTTCAGATGGATGTAAAGGAACTTGTACAGTATTTTGAAGGAGAGCAGATGAATTACTCTAATGTTTTGGCTAATATTTAAACCTCTTTCAGATGAGTATACTTTTAGAACATAAAACAGTATAGATCTTTCGGCCCATGATGTTCCGCCTACCTTTTAACCTACTGTGAGATCAATCTAATCCTTTCCTCCAACATAGTCCTCCATTTTTCAAAGATTCAAAGGATATTTATTGAAGTATGTATACAGTATACAGCCCTGAGAATCGTCTTCCCACAGACAGCCACAAAACAAAGAAACACCATGGAACCCGTTCAAAGAAAACATCAAACCTCCAGCAAGCAGGAAAAAAAAGAACAAACAATGCAAACAGCAAAAAAAGAGTGATTAATGCACAGAATATTAAACATCAAACCACTGAGATCTTGAAACAGTCTAGGAATGTTCAGTTTAGTTCAATTCAGTTCAATTTAGTACTGTGTTGTTCATTGAGCCGATGTGTGGTGCAAATGTAGGCCAAATGTAGGCAAAGAGGATTAGCCTGGAAGTCTGGGGTCTTGTCACAAAGATTTGGCATGTCAACAAATACAATCAAAAACTTCTATAGTTGTACTGTGGAGAGCATTCTGACAGGCTGCATCACTGTCTGGTATGGAGGGGCTACTGCACAGGAACGAAAGAAGCTGCAGAAGGTTGTAAATCTCGTCAGCTCCATCTTGGGTACTAGACTACAAAGTACCCAGAACATCTTTAGGGAGCGGTGTCTCAGAAAGGCAGTGGGTAAGGGCCTCCAGCACCCAGGGCAAGCCCTTTTCTCACTGTTACCATCAGGTAGGAGGTACAGAAGCCTGAAGGCACACACTCAGCGATTCAGGAACAGCTTCTTCCCCTCTGCCATCTGTTTCCTGAATGGGCATTGAATCTTTAGACACTAACTCACATTTTTTAATATACAATATTTCTGTTTTTGTACATTTTTTTAAAACCTTTTCAATAAACGTAATTGATTTACTTGTTTATTATAATTGTTTTAATTAATTTATTTTTTTCACTCTGCTAGATTATGTATCGCATTGAACTGCAGCTGCTAAGTTAACAAATTTCACGTCACATGCTGATGATAATAAATCTGATTCTGATTCTGTCTGGGCATTGATACCAAAGTTTGATCTGAATTCTTGAAGTTGAAGCCCAATGGCTGAAGCCTGGAGACCTGTACAGGAGCTGGACGATTGTGTGAGTGAGAGAGAGGGTGAAAGGAAGGAAAGAGGCTTGTTTTGCTGTTGTTGTTTGTTTTGTTCTGCTGAGTGTTTCTGGTGACACTTGTGGGTAGCCCCCCGCACATCTCTACGTGTATTGTTGCAAATGCAAATGACATGTTTTCACTGTATTATGTACATGTGAATTTAATATTTCTGTAGCATTTGAGTAATATTGTAAATTAATTCTTTGATTAAGCATCCTTGTTTGTTTTCAATAACTCAATATGGGTTATATATTAAAAAAAATAAGTGAATCACATACATCATGACGACACCACGTGATACGTGAGCACTTCACTTAAAGTAAACATCAAGTTAGATTTACAGTTCAGACTCCTGTGTCTTTCTTTTAATTAGTTTACTGTTTTGGAGTTATAAAACACAATACATGATAAATGAATCTGAAGTCGGTTGGATGGGAATCTTGGTCAGTATGGATCAATTGGGCTGTAGGGCCTGTTGCTGTGCTGGTGACTCTACGACTCTGTGGCTGTCACCAATACAGATTATTTAGCCATTATCACATACTTTATACTTTATTGTTGCCAAACAATTGATACTAGAACGTACAATCATCACAGTGATATTTGATTCTGCGCTTCCTGCTCCCTGGATTACAAATCGATAGTAAATATTAAAAATTTAAATTATAAATCATAAATAGAAAATAGAAAAATGGAAAGTAAGGTACTGCAAAAAAACCGAGAGGCAGGTCCGGATATTTGGAGGGTACAGCCCAGATCTGGGTCAGGATCCATTCAGCAGTCTTATCACAGTTGGAAAGAAGCTGTTCCCAAATCTGGCCGTATGAGTCTTCAAGCTCCTGAGCCTTCTCCAGGAGGGAAGAGGGACGAAAAGTGTGTTGGCTGGGTGGGTCGTGTCCTTGATTATCCTGGCAGCACTGCTCCGACAGCGTGCGGTGTAAAGTGAATCCAAGGATGGAAGATTGATTTGTGTGATGTGCTGGGCCATGTTCACGATCTTCTGCAGCTTCTTTCGGTCTTGGACAGGACAACTTCCGTACCAGGTTGTGATGCACCCTAGAAGAATGCTTTCTACGGTGCATCTATAAAAATTAGTGAGGGTTTTAGGGGACAGACCAAATTTCTTTAGCTTTCTCAGGAAGTAAAGGTACTGGTGGGCCTTCTTGGCAGTGGACTCTGCTTGGCTGGACCAAGTCAGGTCATTTGTGATATTGATCCAGAGGAACTTAAAGCTTTTGACCTGTACCACTTGCGTACCACTGATGTAAATTGGGTTGTGCGGTCTGCTACTCCTTCTGAAGTCAACAACCAATTCCTTCGTCTTGCTGACGTTGAGGGATAGATTATTGTCTTCACACCATGCCACCAGGTTCTTAATTTCCTCCCTGTACTCAAACTCATCATTACCCGAGATACAGCTTACAATTGTTGTGTCATCAGCTAACTTATATATTGAGTTCGATGGAAACTTGGCTACACAATCATGGGTAAATACCTAAAGGAGGCAGCACTTTCATTACTACTGCAGTGTGGAAATGTCAGATGTATATACTAGTTGAATTATACCTTGTCCTTGTGGTATGTTGTACGTTAATGTGTCCGTGGGTGAACTGTGTATGAGTGTCTATGCTCCCTGCCTCCTGCGCATGCGCTCACAAAATAACATGCTCACATAAACGCAGTTTTGCATACGCACTCCTTGCATTCATTCGAGTTGGGAGAAATATTCTGGAGCTGATACAGGGACTGAGAGATTCCCTCTGTGTTTCATCACTGTCGTATTATGTTTCAATCTGCAGTGTTGTTCACTGTTGATCCTCAATTATTCTGTCTTCTGAACACAGTGCCTTTCTTAATAATGTTATTTCTACTGTGATTTCGTGGTGCAAATATGCTTTGATATCCAACAGAGAGGACAGTCAAGAATTTACATGGGTACACCACTTAATCAGACAATGCATAGAAATGTTAAGAGCATACTGATATTTTTCATTTGAAATTCTCAATTGCAATGGAAATTCCAACATCACTGTTATTCATTCACAGACAGTGGATTTGAAATCACATTTCCGCACTTAGCTCATTTTAGTTCTTGACTGAACTATGAGCCTGATGAATATCCTGAGCATTTCCATATCTTCAGAGAAATCGGCTTCTTTTGTCATCTCAGGAACTCCAGCCTCCAATATTCTTCCATTCCTAATGTCTTTACCATTTCTGTGAATGCCCAGAGAAGATGGAGGTGGTATTGTGTGATAATCTGTTATTCGCTTCACAAACACATCTGTGAAAATTATTATACAATGTGGAGCTGGAGTTGGGCATTCGAATGGTTCAGTGAAGAAGTTCTGTTGTAACTGTGGCTCACCTCCGGGTCAGATCTTTGTGGCTTGAGTCCCACCTCATCAATGTCAACTGGTCTGATGCAGTGGGGCGGTACTGAGGGGTGGGCACAATAGTGTAGCAGTTAGTGTGACACAATTAATGCATCAGCGATCACTGAGGGTCCAGAGGAAGCTTATGAGAATGATCCTGGGAATGCAGCCGTTAATGTATGAGAAGCATTTGATGGCTCTGGGCCTGTACTCACTGGGGTTCAAAAGAATGAAGGGAAGTCATTGAAATCGTTGAACCTTATTGAATATTGAAGGGCCTAGATTGATTTATAAGGAAGAATATGTTTCCTATAGTAGGAGGGTCCAGGACTAGAGGGCACAGCCTCAGAATACAAGGACATCCCTTTAGAATGGAGATGAGAAGGAACTTCTTTAGCTGGAGAGCAGTGAATCTGTGGAATTCATCATCACAGGCCGTGGAGGCCAAGTCATTGAGTATATTTAAAACAGAGCAGAGGTTGATAGGTTCTGGATTAGTAAGTGTGGCAATGGTTACAGAGAGAAAACAGGAGGATGCAGTTGAAAGGGATAATAAAACAGAGCAGACTCAATGGGCTAAATGGCCAAATTTTGCTCCTATATCTTATGGGATTTGATTCCCGCTGCTGCCTGTCGGGAGTTTGTAAGTTCCTCCCGTGACTTCATCGGTTTCCTCCAGGTGCTCTGGTTTCCTCCCATGTTCCAAAGATGTATGATTAGAGTTAGTAAGTTCTGAGCAGGCTACATTTGGCACCAGAAGCACAACAACACTTGTGGGCTGTCCAGCACAACCCTCGCTGGTTTGATTTTTATGTAAACAACACATTTCACTGTGTTTCCATCTACATGTGACAAATAAAACTAATCTCTTTGAGTAGAAGACCTGGTGGGTTGAGCAGTATCCATAGGGCAGAACAACAGTCGGAAATTGCCACTTCTGAGGACAACGAGGCTGCAGTGCTACTCCTTTCAGCAATTCACTTACTGAAAACATAATTTTAAATAATATCTGCATTTTTTTTAGAGTGACATCAAAGTTACAGTTGCATTTAAAAACAAACAATTCTAAAATGAGGCATTGTTCAGTTGGTTGACAGCCCTGGGGTAAAAAGCTGTTTTTCAGTCTGAATGTCTGTATAGAGATGCTTCAGTATCTCCTGCCGGATGTTAGGAGATTGAACAGGTGATTACTAGCAACTCACACAAAATGCTTCTCACCTTCCTTTCCAGTACAGAAGAAGGGTCTCGGCCCAACACATCGACTGTTCACTCTTTTCCATTTGATGCTGCTTGGCCTGCTGAGACACTCCAGCATTTTGTCTGTGTTGCTTTGGATTTCCAGCATCTGCAGATTTTCTGGTGTAGGGGATTACTGGGGTGGGATGAATTCATCGTGATTTTGCGAGCCCACGATAGGCATCATGAGTTGCATATACTTTCCATATTTGGCCCATTGATGTTCTGTGCAGTCCTGATCACTCATTGGAGTGCTTTTTCATCGATCTTGTTCCAGTTAGTGTACCACACTATCATGCAGTAGGTCAGTATACTCTCAATTACACATCAATAAAGGTTTACCAGCAGCAATGGGGGCTGATATCAGAATCAGGTTTATTATCACTGGCATGTGACGTGAAATTTGTTAACTTAGCAGCAGCAGTTCAATGCAATACATAATCTAGCAGAGAAAAAATAATAATAAATAAACAAGTAAATCAATTATGTATATTGAATAGATTTTAAAAACGTGCATAAATGGAAATACTGTATATTTCTTTTAAAAAAGTGAGGTAGTGTCCAAAGGTTCAATGTCCATTTAGGAATCGGATGGCAGAGGGGAAGAAGCTGTTCCTGAATCGCTGAGTGTGTGCCTTCAGGCTTCTGTATCTCCTACCTGATGGTAATAGTGAGAAAAGGGCATGCCCTAGGTGCTGGAGGTCCTTAATAGTGGACGTTCCCTAAAGGTGTACTGGGTACTTTGTAGGCTAGTACCCAAGATGGAGCTGACTAGATTTACAACCTGTTGAAGCAACTTTTGACCCTGTGCAGTAGCCCTTCCATACCAGACAGTGATGCAGCCTGTCAGAATGCTCTCCACGGAACAACTATAGAAGTTTTTGAGTGTATTTGTTGACAAGCCAAATCACTTCAAGCTCCTAATAGAGTATAGCTGCTGTCTTGCCTTCTTTATAACTATATTGATATGTTGGGACCAGGTTAGATCCTCAGAGATCTTGACACCTAGGAACTTGAAGCTGCTCACTCTCTCCACTTCTGATCTGTCTATGAGGATTGGTATGTGTTCCTTCATCTTACCCTTCCTGAAGTCCACAATCAGCTCTTTCGTCTTACTGACGTTGAAGTGCCAGGTTGTCGCTACGGTACCGCTCCACCAGTTGGCATATATCACTCCTGAACGACCTCTTGTCACCACCTGAGATTCCACCAACAATGGTTGTTTCATCGGCAAATTTATAGATGGTATTTGAGCTATGCATAGCCACACTGTCATGTGTATACAGAGAGTAGAGCAGTGGTGCGCCAGTGTTGATCGTCAATCCGCACAGACTGTGGTCTTCCAGTTAGGAAGTCGAGGATCCAATTGCAGAGGGAGGTACAGAGGCCCAGGTTCTGCAACTTCTCAATCAGGATTTTGGGAATGATGGTATTAAATGCTGAGCTATAGTTGATGAACAGCATCCTAATGTAGTTGCTTCTGTTGTTCAGGTGGTCTAAAGCCACGTGAAGAGCCATTGAGATTGCATCTGCTGTTGACCTATTGTGGCAATAGGTAAATTTCAATGGATCCAGGTCGCTGCTGAGGCAGGAGCTCAGTCTACTCATGACCAACCTCTCAAAGCATTTCATCACTGTCGTTGTGAGTGCTTCCGGGCGATAGTCATTAAGGCGGCTGAACTCTCTATAAACTCCAAAGATTCTTGCTGAGCCTTCCCTACTATCGAAGAGGTGTTGCTAGTCCAAGAGAGCTCCTCTGGGATGTTCAATCACAAGAATTTAAAGCTGGAGACCCTTTCCGCTGCTTATGAGTAGTGGAGCTTGTTTATACCTTTTTGAATTCCTAAAAACAATGGCCATTGCTTTGTTTTTAATTATTCCATTTTATCTTTGAATGCAAACATTAACTCTGTTTCACTTTCTGCCAGAACTGAATTGGTTTTCAGCACAAATACGAGAAAATCTGCAGATGCTGGAAATTCAAGCAACATACACAAAATGCTGGTGGAACGCAGTTGGCCAGGCAGCATCTATAGGCAGATGTGCAGTTTGGGTGGCCTCCAACCTGATGGCATGAACATTGTTTTCTCTAACTTCCATTAATGCCCCTCCTCCCCTTCTTACCCCATCCCTAATTTTTTTTTCTCTCTCTTTTCCTCTCCTGTTCTCCATCTTCCTCTGGTGCTCCCCTCTCCCTTTCTTTCTTCCAAGGCCTTCTGTCCTATGATACTCCCCCTTCTCCAGCCTTGTATCCCTTTTGCCAATCAACTTCCCAGCTCTTAGCTTCATCCCGCCCTCCCCCCCCCATCTTCTCCTATCATTTCGGGTCTCCCCCTCCCCCTCCCACTTTCAAATCTCTTACTATCTCTTTTCCATTATTCCTGATGAAGGGTCTCGATCCAAAACTTCAACTGTACTTCTTCCTATAGATGCTGTCTGGCCTGCTGCGATCCACCAGCATTTTGTGTGTGTTGCTTGGGTTTTCAGCATTTTCTTTATTATTTTGACATCTCTATTGCTGGTGTTGTTTTGCAAATGGGAGAAGCTGAATTTGTACCCCTGTCTAGTCCCACCTAACCATGCCATAGCTCTCCATATCCCTCTCATCCAAGTACTTAGCAAGACTTATTTTAAATGTTGCAATCGAAACTCATTCTTCGAAAGATTTGGCCCCAAAAATTCCTGATTCTCTAGGCCTCTGCTGTTTAGGAGAATTCCCTTTTTCCATTATTATGTACAGGAAAAGATGTTTCCTGCTTTTATTTGAGAATGACTTGACCTTTGCCTCACCAGAGGAGGAAATTTCTCTGAATCAATTCTTACAAATCGCACCCAAGTATTGGGGTCTAGACCTTCCAGACAGCTTCTGTACCACCTGCTTACATTGGGATGAATCAACTGCATATCCCCACTCGTATTAAATTGGCTGTTCTGCAAATTGTGTGGATATGAGTCATGGATAGGCCTGTGTGTGTGGCTCGGAGTAGAGTTGACAGAGCTGTGAATGAAGAAAAACCATTTGGATGAAAGGATTAAAACAAGAACTATTGACACACTGCCTTTTGCAAACTGCAGAGATTCCACAAAACCTCATCCTTGATGCTCCCTTCCTCTCCCAAATTCTTGTGTTGACTTGGGCTTCTTGTCATTAAAGTGGTCGATTTGATCTGACTACACCTTACTGCTATTCCTTCTTTCCATTCACTTTAATCCTTTGTTTCCAGTTCTGCCCTCCAGTAAAGAGGAACTTGCTTCACTATTCTCTTGGCTCATCTGAATCTCCTCCACCACTCAGCCTCGGAGTCACAGAGTACTCCAGCACAGTAACAGGCCCTTCCGCCCATCTGCTGTTTCTGTCTAGTCCAGGGGTTCCCAACTACACAGACCATAGCCTTCCATATCCCTCTTAGCCATGTATCTATCCAGACTTCTTTTAAATGTTACAATTGAACCCGTATCCACCACTTCCGCTGGCAGCTCATTCCTCCACTCCGCACATTGGTTGGTGTCAGTCCTTTTGGGTGCATTCTTTCTTTGATTCCAATGTATTTCTTGTATTTACTGTAAATGCCCTGGTTTCCTTGGCTGCGTAAGTCTAGGGAATACTCACTCTAGTCCACAAAACCCGTGAGATTGAGACGCTCTCCCACCCCGAACCCTGGTTTGTGTTCACTATTCTCTTCGCTCCTACCGATCTCAATTTCACAACCGAGTCGTAGACTAATTCAGCACAGAAACATTTGTCCTATCTTGTCCGTGCCAAACTATTATTCTGCCAAGTCCTTTTGACCTGCACCTAGATCATGGCCCTCCATACCCCTCACCTCCATGTTCCTATTGAGACTTCTCTGAAATGTTGAAATAAAACCACCATCTGCTTCCACCACTTCCACTGGTAGCTTATTCCATACTCTCATCACCCTCAAAGTGAAGAGGATCACCCCCCTCATGTTCCCCTTAAACATTTCACCTTTCACTCTCAACCTGCTACCTGTTGTTCTAGTCTTACTAAACCTCAGTGAAAAAAGCCTGCTTGTATTTAACTTATTTGTATCCCTCAAAAGCCAAAGGGCAGGAGCCAACATCAACTTGATGGAATAGCTGGTTTCCATCAGGTTCAATAGGAATCGCAGGTTCCAAGAGCTATATGAGCAAGTCAGAGTCCAGGTATCCTGTACTGTGTGACACATCTCCTCATGCCCCAAAACTTCTCTGCCATCCACGACTCAAGTCATTTTTTGCGAATAACTGCAGCTTCAGCCTCATTGAATTTTGACACCATCCTGAAAAATGTGCACACCATCTTCAATGTTCAGTCCCTAAACCAGTTACACACCACAGCAATGATGCATTTAATTCATAAAACACAACCAGATGAGGCTTCTTTGATAACATCTTCCAAACCTGTGACCTTTGCCACCTGATTCCCGAAAGGTTAACTTGCAGGTTGAGTCAGTAGTAAGGAAGAAAAATGTAATGTTAGCATTCATTGCAAGAGGACCAGATTATAGAAGCAAGAATATAATGCTGAACTTTTATAAGAAATTGGTCAGACCACATCTGGGGTATTGTGAGCAACTTTGGGCCCTGTGTCTAAGAAATAACGTGCTGGCATTGGAGGAGATTAACAAGAATGATCTCAGTAATGAAGGGGTTAATGCACGAGGAGCATTTGATGGCTCTGTGCCTGTACTCACTGGTATTTAGAAGAACTCAGGGAAGCGGGGGAGGGGGCGAAGGATGGTATTGAAATTTACTAAATATTGCAAGGCCTAGATAGAGTGGACATGGAGACGATGTTTCCAGTAAAGGGAGAGTCTTGGAGCAGAGAGCACAGCATCAGTATGAAAGAACATCCCTTTAGAACAGAGATGAGGAACTTCTTTACACAGAGGGTTGTGAACCTGTGGAATTTCATCGCCACAGACAGCCGTGGAGGCCAAATCGTGGTGTCAACGTTTATGGGAAGAGGGCATGAGAATGGTGGTGAGAGGGATAACAAATCAGATGTGATTGAATAATGGAGCAAACTCAATTGTCTGAATGGTCTAATTCTGATTTTATATTTTATGGTCTTATGGCACCTGAATGCTTAAGATACTTTACTTACCATGTTCCCTGAACCACTATAGTGTAGCAGTAAGCACAACTCTATTACAGCACCTGAGATCTGGGTTCAGTTCCTGCTGCTGTCTATAAGGAATTTGTGTGTTCTGCCTGTGACTCCATGGGCGGCTTCTGGATGCTCTGGTTTCCTCCCACATTGCAAGGACATATGGGTTAGTAGGTTAATTGGTCACAAGTGTGTATGGGCTTGTTGAGCTGGTAGGGCCTGTTGCCATGGTGTATCTCTAAATAAAATAAAACAAATAAACCCAACATTCAACTTGGCCATCCATTTCCCAATGTCCAATGAACTTTTTCCTTCACAGCTCCCTTTGGTCTCAAAAAAATCTCATCTTTGCTTCTTTCCTTTTTGAACTGCTTGGTGTACAGACCTGCCTTTTTTTTTTGTTGGGACTATTTGGTCTTGCCTGTCTGTTACAGCTGTTCTTCATTCCTATTCATTACAGTTATTTCAATCCACTATCTCAGATCTGTCCTCTTGTGCCAAGAAGTCCACTTCATTTTCTCTTTGCCGGATGTTCCAGTAGGCATCCCCTCTGCTTTATAGGCAGCGAACTAAATCATGAATCAGCATCAATGGCGTCTTATCTGCACCGTTACAATTGTATGATTCACGGCCTCTGAAGGTTAACTCGCCTAGTGAGTGATTAACTGTAGGAAATAGCAGGTTTAAATGTTGATCTCTGACCTGCATTTAATCATCCACAACCACGCCTCTTCCCCACTGTAGGTTTAAAGTCAGCAGTATATCAGCAGGGTTGGAGTTTTTCACAGGAAGGAGCTTCGGTCTCAAACTCACATGGGGCGGGGGGGGGTGCAGGTGGGGAAGAAAGATGAACTTCATTTGTCACGTACATCGAAACCTACAATAAAATGCACTATTTCTATCAACGACCAACACAGTCCAAGGGTATACTGGGGGCATCCCCCAAGTGTCCCTATACTTCTGACACCAACATAGAATACACACAACTTACTAACCTTAACCTGTATGTCTTTGGAATGTGGGAGGAAACCGGGGCACTTGGAGGAAATGCACGTGGTCACAGGGAGTATGTACAACTCCTTACAGAGAACAGAGGGAAAGGAATCCCAGTCGCCGGCAATATGATGCATGAGATACATCAATGGTAATTGGTTTATTATAGCTACACGTGTCGAAATACAGTGGAAAGCTTTGTTTGTGTATCATCCAATCAGACCCTTCCAAAGGGTAAAGAATATAAAATGCAGAATATGGAGTGGCAAGGTAGCCTAACGCTTTCCAGTGCTCATGATCTGAGTTCAATTCCCACCACTGACTGTGAAGATTTTATACGTTCTCCCTGGGATCACGTGGGTTTCCCCCAAGTGCTCTGGTTTCCTCTCACATTGCAAGGAGTCAGGCTAGGAGGTTAACACACTTGGGTGTATTTGGACAGCAGGGTCTTGTTGGGCCAGAAGGACTGCCTCTCTAAATAAAAACAAATAGAATATTGGTAATTAGTTTATTGTTGTCACATGCATAGAAATATAGTGGAATGTTTTGCTTGCAATAACATCCAGCTAGATAATTCCATACACACATACAGTATTATAGTGTCAGAGAAAATGCGGTGCAGGTATACAAATGCAAGGGCATGCTGAGCTAGATTGAAATGCCAAGATTTCATTTGTATTATATAAGACAGGTTCCGAGATTTTTTTATGCCACAGATCAATACCATTAAGCGAAGTGTCCATAGTCTGTATTATAAGAGGTCTGTACAAGGTCATTCTATCAGCAGGATTGAAGCAGTTCTTGGGGCTGATGATACGTGTTTTCAGGTTTTTGTTATGTTTTGCTGATGGGCCTTCTGTTTATAGGGAAACAAAACAGAAGGTTGCAGTGATGGAGATCAGTAGCTGGCTGAGAGGACTAAACAGCCACACCATGTCATGTGATAACAAAGCCTCCATGTCCTGCTTTAAAAAAGCCAGCTGAATTGAGGATGAGTGTAATAATACTGTCGGCAATGATTGGCACACGCTTATGAATGAAAGGCCAACTCAGTTTTGAGCAATATAGATTTGATGCTATTGAGGCAGAGCTGAATGAATCTCTGATGTCCCCCTGCACCGTGACAGTTCAAGTGTGGACTAGAACATACACCACCCACAATAGAGAGAACAAACCTTGCTGGTGGGTCTAAACAAATTCCCTGACATGTCAGGAACTGTCAAAGGCTGAATGTTTCAGAGAAGCAAATACAATCAAATACAAAAACAATTGAAGAGTTTTACATTTTGGAAATAATATTTTATAACAAAGTATTTTAATTATCTTTCATATGTTGTAAAGTACTCAGTTGATTGAAGTATGTAAATAGATTAATTCTCTCAAGCTTTTTGCTTTCATTGACATGACTGAAGGCTTCCCTGGTCCTGAAATTTCAGTCTGGATACCCACTACAAGTGGTGTAGAATCTCCACAACTTCCAAACACGTTAAGTTGCAATGAACATAGAGAGAGACGTGTCACAATTGTATTTACTATATATTTCATGAATGAAGTATCTTTAGGAGGGAAATTGAGTTGGCTGTTGGTGTGGTTGTGTTGCAGGTAAGATTACTATCCACCTTATGGCCAGTGTATGTACTCAGAAGGGTTGTAAAGAGATGTGGTAGTCTCGTCATAATTTGTCCAGAGCAGCTCTTATCTTTGCTCCATGGAATCTGCCTAGAGATGCATACTGAGACAAACATGGACTGCTGCCACACCCTCAACTCAGTGGAAGATGGACTTCCAAATCTTATTGGCCTTCCAATGTAAAGAGATGTCAGGCACGTTCCAAGGGGTGCAGGAGTACAGGCTGAGAGATGTACTGAAACTCAGAGCAGCCCGCAGCCGCTCTGCAAGGCATGGAGGAGAACTGCATTGCAGGGTCTTATTGCCTCTGGACTTCGAGGGGCTCTGTACCAGCCTCTCAGATGCTTCATGTGTACATTACTTGATCAGAATCGGGTTCAACATCACCAGCATATATTGTGAAATTTGTTGACTTTGTGGTAGCAGTACTATACAATGCATAATAGAGTTAAAAATATTGTGGATATATATTAAATTAAATAAGTAGTGCAAAAATGAAAATAAAAAAGTAGTGAGGGAGTATTCATGGGTTCGATGTCCATTCAGCAATTGGATGGCAGAGGGGGACAAGCTGTTCCTGAATCACTGAGTGTGTGCCTTCAGTCTCCTGTACCTCCTTCCTGATGGTAGCAATGGGAACGAGGTATGACCTGGGTGATGGGGGTCCTTAATGACAGATATTCTGGTCCACACTCGAGGCATCGCTCCTTGAAGATGTCCCGGATACTATGCAGGCTAGTGCCCATGATGGTGCTGACTATGTTTACAACTCTCTACGACCCTGTGCAGTAACACCTTCCACCACCACCCCTCCCCCAATACCAGACAGTGGTGCAGCCTGTTAGAATGCTCTCCACAGTACATCTGTAGATATTTTTGAGTGTTTTTGGATACATACCAAATCTTCTCAAACTTGTAATGAAATATAGCCACAGTCGTGCCTTCACTGTAGCTGAATCAATATGTTGGGATATGTTGTGAATGAGGAAGTATAAGTGGCATTGATGCATTGTAAGTGAATTGCTGATACTGATGAACATAAAGAATTGGAATCAGGTTTATTATCACTGATATGTTAAGAAACTTACTATTTTGCAGCAACAGTGCCCCATGTGTTTCTGTTTTTTTTGCTACCTGAGCAATTTGATTGAGGGTTTTCGGCACGGAACTGTCTCTGAGGCTATGGTGTGCAGTCATCGACACAGCACTAAACGGATTTGACTCGGTAGCTGTCACTCAAGGACCTTTTTGAGGACTCTGTGGTTTGATGTTTAATATTCTGTGTGTTACTTGCTTACTTTTTGCTGTTTGCCTGATTTGTTCTTTTTTGCGCACTGGGTGTTTGATGTTTTCTTTAAACAAGTTCCATTGTGGAAATAATTCAGATGATGTGTAGCTCAGGTGGTTAATGGTTAAGTTGTGTTCTCGAATCCAGGCAATTTACTTGAAAATGTTTTGTCACCATGTGAGGAGATATTTGTCAGTGAGCTATTGATTATGGTGTGTCCTCTAAATGCTTGGCTTTTATATACTTTTCAATCAGCTGATTAGTCGTCATTTTGGAAACTCAGTTGTGATGTGGGGAGGAAATCCTATTTATGAGCTGATGCAGGCAAAATTCCAGACCACAACGCACAAAGTTCAACATACACCCAATCAGCGACAAGATTCCCACCCCACGTCACCACTGAGTTTCGGAAAGGACATCCAATCAGCTGATTAAAAAGTATTTATAGGCCAAGCATTCGGAGGACACACCACAATCAGCATTGACCTTGCATAGTGGTCAAATGTTTGCCAGATCAGAGGGTTCCATGGTGTTTCTTTGTCTCATGGCTGCTTGAGAGAGACTGAATCTCAGGGTTGTATACCGTATGCATACGTGAATAATAAAAGTACTTTGAAAGTTCACTTTGAAACATTTCTATCGGTTACAATAAGGAATATAAAAATAGTGCAACAAAGAGCAAAATAGTGAGGTAGTTTTCATGGACTCTTCAGAAATCTGATGGCAGAGGGGAAGCAGAACACGTCCCAATATTATTCATAATAAGACCATAAGATATTAGGAGCAGAATTAGGCCATTTGGCCCATTGAGTCTGCTCCAGCATTTCATCAAGGCTGATGCAGTTTCCCTTCTCAGCCCCAATCTCCTTGTTTCTCCCCATATCCTTTAATGCCCCGACCAATCAAGTATCTGTCAACCTCTGCCTTAAATATACATGAAGACTTGGCTTCCACAGCCCCCTGTGGCAACTAATTCCACAGATTCACCATTCTCTCGCTAAAGACATTCCTCCTAATCTCTGTTCTAAAAGGATGCCTCTTTATTCTGAGTCTATGTCCTCTGGTCCTAGAATCTGCCACTATAGGAAACATCCTCTCCAGATCCACTTTATCAAGGCCTTTCAACATTCAGTAGGTTTCAATGAGGCCCCCCCTCATTCTTCTGAATTCTCCAGAGCCATCAAACGTTGTTTAGGTGACAAGCCATTCAATCCCGGAATCTTTTTCATGAACCTCCTTTGAACCCTCTCCATAATATATAATATTCTTTATATATTATGAATGAAGCATATTTTTAGTGAAATAGCACAAGGTGACTGGCAACAAGTTTCATTTATCTGCTTTTGCATGCATATGGTAATCCTATAGCTGCTGACAGGTATGCAAATGTCAGCAGTTAGGCAAGAACTTCCTTGCAACACCTGAGCCAATGGAGATCATTGCTGAAAGCTAATTCAGAAAAAACAAATGGAAGTTCTATGTCAAAGGATTCTGGGGAAAGGGCACTGTTCCCATTGGCATTTTGAAATAGGCTGATAGAATGTAAACGGAAATTAAGGAAAATAAGAAGAGGGAGATCTTAAATGGATTTTTTTGTTGCATCTGTACTTACTTGGGAGATGGACACAGAGTCTATAAAAGTGAGGCAAAGCAGCAATGAGGTAATGTTCACAGAGGAAGAAGTCTTTGCTGTCTTGAAGCAAATTAGGGTGGATAAATCCCCAAGGCTTGACAGGGTGTTTCCTCAGACCATGTGGAAAGCAAGTGCAGAGATATTTAATGTGTTGTCAGCCACGGGTGAGGTGCCAAAGGATTGGAAGATAGCTGATGTTGTTCCATTGTTTAAGAATAAGGCAGGAAATTACAGGCTGTAGTGGGAAAATTATTGACGATATTATCAGGGACTGGATAAGTAAGTATTTGAATAGACAGGGACTGGTTAGGGATAGTCAACATGGCTTTGTACCTGGTAGATCGTGTCCAACCAATCTTATAGAGCTTTTTGAGGAAGTTACCAGGAAAGTTGATGAAGGTAAGGCAGTGAATGTTGTCTGCGTGGACTTTAAGAAGAGCTTTGACAAGGTCCTGCATGGGAGGTTCATCAAGGAAGTTCAATTGCTTGGCATTCGGGATGAGGTAGTATATTGGATTAGACATTGGTTTCATGAAAGAAGCCAGAGAATGGCAGTAGATGATTGCCTCTCTGACTGGAGGGCTATGATGAGTGGTGTGCTGCAGGGACCAGTGATGTGTCTGTTGTTTGTGATCTATATCAACAATCTGGATGATAATGTGATAAACTGGATCAGCAAATTTATGGGTGACACCAAACTGGGAGTGTAGTAGACAGAAAGGAAGACTATCAAAGCTTATAGGGTATCTGGACCAGCTGAAAAAAAAGGGCTGAAAATGGTAGATGGAACTTAATACTGACAACTAGGCAACTGTAAGGTGTTTCATGTCAGGAGGACAAACAAGAGTAGGTCTTGCACTGTGAATGGTGGGGCACTGAGGAATGCCGTAGAACAGAGATATCTGGGAATATAGATACATAATTTCTTGAAAGTGGCACACGTAGATAGGATCATAAAAAAAGCTCTTGGCACATTGATATTCATAAATCAAAGTATTGAGTACATAAGATGGGATATTATGTTGAAGTTGTAAAGATGTTGGTGAGGTTTAATTTGGGGTAATGTGTGCATTTCTGTTCAATAAGATTGAAAGAGTGCAGAGAAAATTTACAGTCAGTGCCTATAAAAAGTAATCACCCCCCTTGGAAGTCTTCATGTTTTATTGTTTTACAACATTGATTAACAGTGATTTAATTTGGCTTTTTTGACATTGATCATCAGAAAAAACTCTTTCCTGTCAAAGTGAAAACGGATCTCTACAAAGTGACCTAAATTAATTATAAATATAATACCCAAAATAATTGATTACATAAGTATTCACGCTCTCCCCCCCCCCCCGCCCTGCCTTAATATGACAAACCTAATCATCTCTAGTGCAGCCAATTGGATTTAGAAATCACATAATTAAATAGAGATCTGTTTTTGGAGACCTGAAGGCAGTCAAGGTGTTTCAATTGATTATGGTAAAAATACACAGGTATCTGGAAGAGCCAACTGCTGGTGAATCAGTATCCTGGCAGAAACTTCACCATGAAGATGAAAAAACACTCCACGCAAATCTGTGAAAAGGTTATTGAAAAGCACAAGCCAGGAGATGGATGCAGAAAATTTCCAAATTACTGAATATCCCTTGGAGTACGGTTAAATCAATCATCAAGAAATGGGAAGAATATGGCACAGCTGTAAATCTTCCTAGAGCAGGCCGTCCTCAAAAACTGAGTGACCGTGCAAGAAGGGGACAGGTGAGGGAGGCCTCCAAGAGACCTGTGACAATTCTCGAGGAGTTGCAAGCTTCAGTGGCTGAAATGGGAGAGAATGCACATAACTGTTGCTCGGGAGTTTCACCAGTAACAGTTTTATGGGAGAGTGGCAAAGAGAAAGCCACTGTTGGATTAAAAAAAACTCAAATGAAATCTCGGCTCGAGTTTGCCAGAAGGCATATGGGAGACTCTGAAGTCAGCTGGAAGAAGGTTCTACAGACTGATGAAACCAAAATTGAGCTTTTTGGCCGTCAGACTAAACATTATGTTTGGTGTAAGCTGAACGCCACACATCCTCAAAAACACACCATCCCTACCATGAAGCATGGTGATGGTTACATAATTCTGTGGGGATGTTTCACTGCAGCAAGCCCTGGAAGGTTAGTGAAGGCAGAGGGTAAAATGAATGCAGGAAAATACAGGGAAATCCTAATGCATTCTGCAAGAGAATTGTGACTTGGGAGAAGACTTGTTTTCCAATGAGACAATGAACCAAAGCTGCAGAGGAACGGCTTAAAAACAACAAAATAAATGTCCTTGAATTGCCAAGTCACAGTCCAGACCGCAATCCAATTGAGAATGTGTGGCTGGACTTCAAATGGGCTGTTTCCTCATGATCCCCATGCAATCTGACAGAGCTTGAGCAGTTTTGTAAAGAAAAATGGGGAAAAATTACAGTGTTCAGATGTTGAAAGCTGATAGAGACACATCGACACAGATTCAAGGCTATAATTGCTAACAAAGGTGCTACAAAATACTGACTTGAAGGGGGTGAATACTTACGCAATCAATTATTTTGTTTTTTTATTTATAATTAATTCAGATCACTTTGTAGAGATCTGTTTTCATTTTGACACGAATTCCTTTTCTGTTGATCAGGGTCAAGAAAGCCAAATTAAATCCACTGTTAATCAATGTTATAAAGATCCTCATGCTTAATCTATGATTGTGTCAAAGAGCAGTGGGAAGTGGACAATCCATACCTTGTACTCCTTACTGTTCCCTGCAGTATTACTAGCCATGTGTATGCCATCTATTATTTCAAGCCTATTTAAAGACTAATACTTGGTTCCAGGAGTTTTTCACTTTAGCTTATTGAATGGCATCAGGTATGGAACGTTGAGCTCTCTCTAGTACCACCAGACATGCAAAGTTCCGTATCGCACAGTAGGAATCTTATAGGAAACAGGAGCCTATTTTCAGACACAATAGTGGTGTTTATGAGTCATCGGGACAGGTACATGGACATGCAGGAATGGAGGGACATGGATAATGTGCAGGTGTATAGTTTATGCAACACACATAAAAGTTGCTAGTGGACACAGCAGGCCAGGCAGCATCTCTAGGAAGAGGTACAGTCGACGTTTCGGGCCGAGACCCTTCGACAGGACTAACTGAAAGAAGAGCTAGTAAGAGATTTGAAAGTGGGAGGGGGAGGGGGAGATCCAAAATGATAGGAGAAGACAGGAGGGGGAGGGATGGAGCCAAGAGCTGGACAGGTGATTGGCAAAAGGGATACAAGAGGATCATGGGACAGAAGGCCCAGGGAGAAGGAAAAGGGGGAGGGGGGAACCAGAGGATGGGCAAGGAGTATAGTGACGGGGACAGAGGGAGAAAAAGGAGAGAGAGAAAAAGAATGTGTGTATATAAATAAATAACAGATGGGGTATGAGGGGGAGGTGGGGCATTAGCGGAAGTTAGAGAAGTCATTGTTCATGCCATCAGGTTGGAGGCTACCCAGACGGAATATAAGGTGTTGTTCCTCCAACCTGAGTGTGGCTTCATCTTTACAGTAGAGGAGGCCGTGGGTAGACAAATCAGAATGGGAATGGGACGTGGAATTAAAATGTGTGGCCACTGGGAGATCCTGCTTTCGACGGACAGAGCGTAGGTGTTCAGCGAAACAATCTTCCAGTTTGCGTCAGGTCTTGCCAATATATAGGCCACATCGGAAGCACCAGACGCAGTATATCACCCCAGCCGACTCACAGGTGAAGTGTCGCCTCACCTGGAAGGACTGTCTGGGGCCCTGAATGGTGGTGAGGGAGGAAGTGTAAGGGCATGTGTAGCACTTGTTCCGCTTACAAGGATAAGTGCCATGAGGAAGATCAGTGGGAAGGGATGAGGGGGGCATTTAATTTGGCATTGTGGTCAGCACACACATCGTGGGCTGAAGGGCCTGTGCCAGTGTGATACTATTCTGTGTTCTATTGGGGAATTACATGCAGTTTTGGGTCCTGCATCTCAGATCGGATGTGCTGGCATTGGAGAAGGCCCAGATGAGGTTCCGAAGAATGATCCTGGGAATGAAGGGGTTAGCGTGTGCAGAGAATTTGCTGGCTCTGCAGTTTAGAAGAATGAGGGTGGGGGAATCTCATTATAACCCATTGAATATTGAAAGGCCTAGGCAGAGTGGATGTTGAGAGAATGTTTCAATTAGTGGGAGAACCCAGGAGCAGAGGGCAGAGAAAGAGAGTAGGGTGTCCCTTTAACATAGAAAATAGGTGCAGGAGTAGGCCATTCGGCCCTTCGAGCCTGGACCGCAAGAACAGAGATGATGAATTTCTTTAGTCTCCCTGTTTCCACTACAGACTTTTTAAATATATCTCAATGTAACTTGCAGCCTTTTATGTCTTGTACTGTTTCTCTATTCTGAAGCTGTGGTTCCCATCTCACCTGGAAGATGACACCTCTGACCCTGCCTCTGATGAAGCCAAATTCCCGTGGCAGGGACAGACAGGATAAGTACCTTCCCTGGAGGTTAGATTGAAGATTCAAGATTGTTTAGTAATTGTTATTGCAGATCCAATACAGCGTAAAGAAAACACAATAATACAAAGAACACAACAATTAAAAAGTGCATTAAGTATATATACATAAACTTGTATACATTACTGCATGTCTATAACACTATGCACGGGAGTATCTATACCTAAGGTAACTGAAAGGAAATAGACGGGGTAAGGTGAACAACTGGAGTGCCACATAGGTGGCCATAAGTATGGATATGTACAGACCATAATGGAAACGTATGTAAAGGATGGAAAGTTATTGAATGGTTTATTGTATATAATTTTATTTTTAAATAAAGTATATTTTGAAATTTAAAAAACCTGAAAGGAAATAGTAGTAGTGGTGGTGGTAGGGGCCTGGAAGGGTGAGTTGGTGGGTAGAGGTGTTGATCAGCCTTACTGCTTGAGGAAAGTAACTATTTTTGAGTCTGGTGGTCCTTGCGTGAATGCTACGTAGCCTCCTCCCTGATGGGCGTGGGATAAACTGTGCATGGGATCCATCATCTCTCTGCATATATGAAAGTTTCTGTGCCACCACCTGGGTGTTGACTAGTATCTGTCATTTGTCTCACTCAACAGAACAGACAGGTATCGCCTCACTCTGTGCATCTCTCTCATGCTGAAAGGTCGGCTTTAATCATTCCTTAGGTTCTCAGAATGGGGCTTGGACTCGTGCCTGACTCATGGTTGAGAAGTGAGTGGCTGAGATACAATTCAAATTGTGTCACCTTTATTCCCTCTTCTTGCTAATGAATACCTACTTAAAGAAACGATACCTGAGCACTGTGTGTTTGTCCTGATGAAGTGGTTTCATCACCTCATTTCTAACATCCTGTCCTGCACAAACACGAGAAAATCTGTGAATGCTGGAAGTCCAAAGTAACACACACAAAATGCTGGAGGAACTCCAGCAGGTCAGGTAACATCTATGGAAATGAGTAAACCGTCAACGTTTCGGCCCGAGATCCTTCATCAGGACTGGAAAGGAAAGGGAAAGAAGTCAGAATAAGAAGATGGAGGAAGGGGATGAAGTAGTACAAGGTGGCAGGTGATAGCTGGAACCGGGAGAGGGGAAGGGGGTGATAGGTGGAAGAGATGAGGGCTGGGGAAGAGGGAATATGATAGGAGAGGACAGAAGACAATGAAAGAAAGGGAAGGGGAAGGGCACCAGAGGGAGCTGATGGGCAAGCAAGGAGATAAGGTGAGAGAGGGAATGGAGAAGTGGGGAGGTAATTACCAGCAGTTTGAGATCAGGTTGGAGGGTACACAGACGGATTATAAGGTTTTGCTCCTCCAACCTGAGTGTGGCCTTTTATCGTGGCAGTAGAGGCGGCCATGGACTGACGTGTCGGAATGGGAATGGGAAGTAGAAAGGAAATGGGTAGCCACCAGGACATCCCACCTTTTTAAGGCAGACTGAGCACAGGTGCTCGATGAAGCACTCTTCCAGTCTTGTGCTGCAGATGGAAAGCACAAAGTAGATGATCACTGACAGAAGTTAAGACTTGGATTTTTTTTTAGCACTTTTCACATCATTTTCAGGAAATTCTAGTGGGTTTTCTGCCAATTGACTGTACTATTGAAGTATTCAGTGAAAATTAGGTAATGTAGCGGATAAAGAATAGCTTTATTTGTCAAACTACATCAAAACATACAGTAAATCAAATTAGTGAGGATTGTGCTGGGGGAAGCTCGCAGGTGTTGGCACGCTTCCTGTGCCAACGTAGCATGTCCACAACTCACTGACCCTAACCATACGCCTTTGGAATGTTCTAAGTTCAAAGTAACTTTATTGTCTAAATATATACAGTACTGTGCAAAAGTCTCGGGTACATATATATAGCTAGAGTGCTGTCTTTTGCACAATACTGTATTTGTCAACAAAGAGTCTAGAGCATGTTTGTAAATCTGGCGGGAGCAAAGGCTGTTGGAAATGGTGAGAGTGGTGTACCACAGGAGGGGTGTGGGACAGTTGGCAGAGAAGGGGTGCCAGGGTAGCATGGTTGCAGACACTACCCAGCCCAGAGACACGAGACAAAGTCATTTAATTCCAAACAATTGGTTTATCGGTCATTACAAATGTCTGTCTGGTGTTTCCCATTCCCTTCCCTCTATGCTTTCCCCTTTTTCCAACTATGATTTCCCTCTCCCTGTTTCCTTCTCACTCTCACTCCGCAATAGAGGTCCATATCAGAATCAGGTTTATTATCAGTCACTGAATTTTTTTTGTCAGCAGCAGTACAATGCATTGTATAAAATTACTACAGTTCTGTGCAAAAGTCTTGGGCACTATATATATATATCTATATATATATATATATACACACACACACACACCCCTAACACTCTTGCACAGTACTGTACATATTGTATTTCATACTTTCCGGGAGGGAAGTAGAGCCTACAGAGGAAACCCATGCAGTCACAAGGACAAACTCCTTACGAGCAGCAACTGGAGTTGAAATGTGATCAGTGATTGTGGGCACTGTAAAGCAATTCACTAACCACTATGCTACCATGCAGTATACAACTCTGAGATTTATCTTCCCACAGACAACCATGAAAACCATGGCATCTATTTAAAGAAAAACATCAAACTCCAACGTGCAAAGAAAAAAGAACAAATCACATAAATGACAAAAAAAACGAAAACCACAATACAAAACACCAAATTACAAAGACACCAAAAAAGTCCAAACATACTCATTTCAGTTCAATCCAGAGCAGCGCTTTGTCCCAATCAAAACAGCAACCAGCGATCTCTAAATAAATTAGAACTAATAATAAATAAGTGTCCCATGCCTTGAATGGACCTCTTACCTCGAGAGTATCCTGAGCAACTGCATTACTGCCTGGTTCGGAAATTGCACCGTCTTGGATCGCAAGACCCTGCAGCAGAGAGGTCAGCTGAAGGGATCATCGGGGTCTCTCTTCCCGCCATTACAGACATTTACACCACACGCTGCATCCGCAAAGCTAACAGCATTGTGAAGGACCCCACGCACCCCTCATACGAACTCTTCTCCCTCCTGCCATCTGGCAAAAGGTACCAAAGCATTCAGGCTCTATGACCAGATGGTGTAACAGTTTCTTTCCCCAAGCCATTAGACTCCTCAATACCCAGAGTCTATTCTGACACACACCCTCACAACCTCACATACTTACTCTCTCTCTCTCTCTCTCCCTCTCCCTCTCCCTCTCCCTCTCCCTCTCCCTCTCCCTCTCCCTCTCCCTCTCCCTCTCCCTCTCCCTCTCCCTCTCCCTCTCCCTCTCCCTCTCCCGCTCCCTCTCCCTCTCCCTCTCCCTCTCCCTCTCCCTCTCCCTCTCCCTCTCCCTCTCCCTCTCCCTCTCCCTCTCCCTCTCCCTCTCCCTCTCCCTCTCCCTCTCCCTCTCCCTCTCCCCTCCCTCCTCCTCTCCCTCCCCCACTCACTCACTCACTCACTCACTCACACCTGAATACCACTCCACTTCCTTTGCAATTTTTGCTCATTTCTTTCTCAATTCCTGCTAAAACATTGTTTACATTTATATCATTTATTATTATATTGAAATTTGTCCTTTACTGTGCCTATTGCTTTGTTTATTAATTATTGTACAGTCTTGCAGTGTTTTGTGCACTTTATGTAGTCCCGTGTAGGTCTGAAGTCTAATGTAGTTTTGTGTTGTTTCATGTAGCACCATGGTCCTGGAGGAAAGTTGTTTTGTTTTTACTGTGTACTGGACCAGCAGTTATGGTTGAAATGTCAATAAAAGTGACGACTAATTGGGCCATCAATAAACATTCTATCTGAAGGACAGTGCTACTGACAGTACAGCCCTCTCTGGGTCTGGTGTGGGACTATCAATGTGAGGCTCACATGCAATTCTCTGCCCTGGGTTTAAAGCCAATGTACTATTAACCAAGTCACAGGTAACATGGCAATGAAGCAGGATTTCCTCCCTGTCCACGTGGAGTTGTCACCCATCCATGGCTGGCTGGCTGACTGACAGAAAGTTTCATTGTCAGACTAACTCTTGGCAGCTGGCTTAAGTTACCAGAGGCAGGGTCTTGGAACTGAGAGGATAAAGCTCAGGAGAGTGAGGTAGAGGGGGGACGATGAGAGACTTAGAAAATCATGAACTAGCCTCAAAAATTATTTCATGTAAAGACGATATTTAGAAGGATAGGCAATTCCAGTAAGATGGAAATTTTTCAATGTAGATACCAATTATTAAAAATTCAAATTCAAAGTAAATTTATTATCAAAGTCCATATATGTTACCATATACTACCTTAAAGAAATACAAACTACCATCGATAAACAAACACTAGATAGGTTATTCACCAGTTAACTAAAATAAGACCTTCAGATGTAGGAGCAGATATAGGCCATTTGGTCCATCGAGTCTGCTCCACAACAGCAGCGGTCCCCAACCACCGGGCCGCGAGGAAACGATATGATTTGGCGATATGAGTCAGCTGCACCTTTCCTCATTCCCTGTCACTCACTGTTGAACTTGAACGCACGCGAGGTCATTACGCACGCGTCATCCGTGTCAGCACGGGAAGGAAATCAACTCCTCGAGCTTGCAAATGACGGCGAGCTGAAAAGTATGTTTGACATAACATCTCTGCTGGCATTCCGGATCAAAGTCAAAGCTTAATATCCTGAGATAGCCACGAAAGCACTGAAACCGTTGCTTCCATTTCCAACATATCTCTGCAATGAATGCAATAAAAACTAAATTGCGGAATAGACTGGACATAAGGAACCCCCTTTGAGTATCGCTGTTTCCCGTCACCCCTCGATGGGACTGTCTTGTTGCAGGGAAAGAAGTCCAGGGCTCCCACTGATTCAGCGATATTGGTGTGTTGCAATGATTTTATATGTTCATACAGGGGAAATATGTGCTGTGTGTTTAATATCCAAACGTTACTTAAAATGTCATGATGCTATTGACTTAGAAGTGACTTACCACTATATTCATGCCAGTAAAATATGCACTGTGTGTTTAATATTAAATTCGTTAGATAAACCCTTTTAGAAACAAAATTGAGTGTATTAGCCACTTATCACCTTTATTCCAGTCATGATTAACACCCCCCCAAACAGAATCGCCAAAAATGATTTGTAGAAAAGAATTGGCACGTACACGCGTGCGCACTGGTGCCCGCGCAAGGCTTCACGGTCATGGTAGTCTTTCTCGGGGTAAGCTCAATGTATTTGACTGCTACTCTTGTCCGTTGGCAACCCTACCCACCCCCCACCCACCTCTGGTTGACTGGTCCGCAAGAATATTGTCCATATTAAACCGGTCCGCAGTGCAAAAAAGGTTGGGGACCCCTGCACAACAGAATAAGAAGGTTTTATTTTTATTTACAGGTACAGCCCGGTAACAGACACTTCTGGTCCAATGGACCCACACCATTCAATTACATCTGTGTGACCTATACATCTTTGAAGTGTTGGGGGAAACTGGAGCAGTCAGAGGAAACCCACGGGGAGTATGTACAAACTCCTTATAGGCAAAAGCAGAATTGAAGCTGGGTTGCTGTGCCACACCAGTTGGTTCCATTCTCTTTTACAACTTTCATGGATGTCGTGCAGGTTCTTTCAAAAATGAAAATTTGCACACTTCCCATATACATACAATGGCCACTTTATTAGGTACACCTGTACATTAATGCAAATATCTAATCAGCCAATCATGAGGCAGCAAGTCAATGCATAAAATCATGCAGATATGGTCAAAGGGTTCAGTTGTTGTTCAGACCAAACATCAGAATGGAGAAGAAACGTGATCTAAGTGACTTTGACCATGGAATGTTTGTTGGTGCCAGACAGGGTGGTTTGAGTATCTCAGAAACTGCTGATCTCCTGGACTTTCCCTGCACAATAGTCTCTAGAGTTTAGAGAGAAGAGTGTGAGAAACAAAAAAGAACATCCAGTGAGTGGCAGTTCTGTGGGCAAAAGCACCTTGTTATTGAGAGAGGTCAGAGGAGAATGGCCAGATTGGTTCAAGCTGACAGGAAGGTGACAGCAATTCAAATAAACACACTTTACAACAGTGGCAGGCAGAAGAGCAAATCTGAATGCAAAGTGCATCAAACCTTGAAGTGGATAGGCTACAGCAGCAGAAGATCACACTGGGTTCTATTCCTCTACCGGTGAGTATATATCAACAATTTAGTACAAACGTTTTTTTTTATTATGAGGTGGAGATAACTTTAAGATTTTATTATTCTGCTAACTCAGTAAGTGTGTGCAGTGGGGCTGAATGAGTCACAAAGTTTCAGAATATTAAGATGCCCAGCCATGCTTACCTTGACAGTACCATTAGAACATTAATATATGTATCTCTTTGTGGGAGCCCAACTTGAGTTGAATATATGCTGTCAAACTTCTTCAACGTTTGGTTTTGTCTTAGAATTTGTGACTCATTCAGTTTGAGTACATTGCTTTGAATAATGCTCCTGGCCGAGAAATTGGTTTCTTATTTGTGACATCCTAATTGCTATTTTTAGACATCTCATTTTAAAGAAAAAGATGATTGTTAATTGAGGAGTTCCCCTTACAGCACTTTTCAGTTTCCCTGTGAAATATCGCTGTGTCATTTTCAGCACACGATACTCTGTCACTCTGTGGCAAGATCTTGCCGCTGCCATCTGTGAGGTCGGCAGCCAGCCCCTAAAGCAGCCACTCTACCAGCTAAGGATGTAATGCTGAGTCTTCGTGAGGCATTGGTCAGAGCACATTTGGAGTACGGTGACAAGTTTTGGGCCCTATATCTAAGAAAGCATGTGCTGGCGTTGGAGAGGTTTATGACAATAATCCAGAGAAGGAACGGGTTAACACACAAAGAGTATTTGATGTCTCTTGGCCTGTACTCATAAATTTAGAGGAATGGGGGATGGGGGGACCTTGTTGAAACCTACTGAATATCAAAAGATCTAGAGAGAGTAGAGTAGAGGGAGTCTAATACCAGAGGGCACAGCCTCAGAATACAAGAACGTCCCTTTAGAACAGAGATGAGAAGCAATTTCCATGACCTAGGCAGTCTGCTGATTTAAAAAAAATTCTTGAATACTTTGATAAAAGCATAATAATTAGTACTTTAAACAAGAAGATAAAAGAAACACTGACAGATGTTTGCCAGAGAGGCCTCTGTGATGCATGCACTCCAGGGAACTTGCTTAACCAGCTTTCTTATTCTCTTTTGAGATGATTGGTTGAAAGTGATTGCTTATGTACGCCAGAATTATTTTTATTTATTGAAATTCGACTGGTCCTATTAAAGGACTCCACCAGTGGATGAATGGAGAAGAAAGTGGCTTTTCTGGCATTTTGCTTTCATCCAATACACTCAGTGGAAACTTTATCAGGTACATCTGTGCACCTGTTGGTTAGTGCATGAAAGCAACCAGGTGATCAAGAGATTCAGTTATTGTTCAGACCAGACTTCAGAATGTGACAGAAATGTGATCTAAGTGGCTTTGTCAGTGGAATGAATATTGGTGCCAGAAAGGCTGGTTTGAGTATCTCAGAAAGTGAGTGTGTGCACATTACTGGATAGTATTCACCTTCTCACGTGCAATGTTGCAATCTTTGAGTTCAACCTCATGGAAATACAGTGGCCTAAATGTATGTCATCAAAGCGTTCTCTATGGTCACTGGTACCTCACAGCAAGCAAAACAAAATGGTTCACTCTCTAAGATCAGGCTTCATGGAGGGGAAAGAGGCTCTGTGATAGACTATAAAAACAAACTTCTGCAGATGCAATAACCACTGAGCAACACACACAAAATGTTGGAGGAACTCAGCAGGCCAAGCAACATCTGTGGTTGAAGTCTATGCACTTCCCATTGGACTGAGATACCAAAAGGTAAGCTGTTAGACTTAGAATACATGCATCAGCAATTGAACCTACAACCATTAGGCTCCTGAACTAGTGTGGATAACTTCACTCATCACAACACTGAACTAACTTCATAATCTTTGAACTCACTTTCAAGGAATCTACAACTCCTGCCCTCGTATAATTTAGCTGTTTGTCAGCCTTGTGTGTCGTTTTTCATTGATTCTATTGTTCTAATGTGAATCCCTGCTAGAAAATGAATCTCAGGGTAGTACATGGTGACATATATATACTTTGATAATTTATTATGAACTTTGAACTCTAGATCAGGGGTTCCCACCCTTTGTTATGCCATGGACCAATACCATTAAGCAAGGGGTCCATAGACCCCAACTTGGGAACCCCTGCTCTAGATGCTGCTGCAGGGAACCATGGGTGTGATATCTGGACACAGACTTGTCTTCTGGTCCCCAAAGCATAAACAACTCTTTTGTTTTAATCATCAGTCTTAAATTGTTTATGAAGGGAAGATAAAGATGACAAATTTAGGAATATGAAGCTCAGTTTATAGTTATATTTTACTTCTGCTTAGTGTCAATGCCCTGCTTCCAAGCAATGTCAGCCAGATAATTGTGTCCAATCTATCTGCTACCTTGTTAACATTCCAGCACCTGTGAAGTTCTAGTGCTTATGCGAGTTTGTCACGGTTCTGTCACACGTTTTTCACAAGAAGTGATGCTGACTAACTCCTGCTTGTGCTACTTGGTATGAGTAATATTCCAAGACCTGCCTTAGTGAGGAGGTACATACATCGTTATATTATCGTTCTCCCTTCTTTCCATCATAATAGGGTGGCAGCTTCCAGGGTAAAGCTGTTCAGTGAAAGTCTTCTGGACACCCTTTCTCCTCCCTCTTCCAGCAGGCAGAAGATGCAAAAGCCTAAGAGCTTTTCTATCTTCTGAGCAAGCTTAAAGGCAGCATCTCCACTGCTGTTATAGTAGAGAAGATTCAGCGCAACATCATGGGCCAAAGGCCTGTGTTGTAATGTTCTATGTTCTCTATTACAACACAGGCCTTTGGCCTATGATGTTGTGCTGACCTTTTAACCCACTCTGAGATCAATGTAAACTTCTTCTCCCATATAGTCCTATATTTTTTAAAATCCAGGTACCTAGCTTCAAGACTGTTAAATATCCTTAATGTATCTACCTCGACCACTGCCCCCAGCAGTGTGTCCCACACACCTACTACTCTGTGTAAAAAAAAATAGTAAAATAAAGCAACACACATAAAAGTTGCTGGTGAACGCAGCAGGCCAGGCAGCATCTCTAGGAAGAGGTACAGTTGCTTACCTCTGACAAGTTAAAAAACTATAAAAAGATCGCTAGTGTGATAAATCCCTAGTAGGGAAGGCAATTCTTTCCTCTGCTAGCCTGCGGGTCACCTTTGGGCAAAGTTTAGCACCTGCTTAGCCCCCGATCAAGGTCTCATGAAGCCATGGGAACAGTTGGTGGATGGTCGTATGAGCTGCTGGTGCAGATCGCAAGTCCTGGTTATGTGACCACTGACGCCAGGCAGATAATCTCTGAAGAATACTGATAATGGCTGAGGTCGCCCATCATGTAAAGATACTGCCCAGAAGAAGACAATGGCAAACCACTTCGATAGAGAAACTTGCAAAGAACAAGATGATGATTGTCTATGTCATATGACACAGCACATAATAATGATGATGAGTACAATAAGTTGGACACTTGACCTCACAACCTACCTTGTTATGATTTTTAACTTTATTGTTTACCTGCACTGTAGTTTCTCTGTAACTTTTACATTTTATTTTACATTCCATAGGATCATAAAGTATAGGAGCAGAATTAGGCCATTTGGCCCATCGAGTCTGCTCCACCATTTTATCATGACTGATCTGCTTTTCCCCTCAGCCCCCATCTCCTGCCCAATTCTGTTATTGGTTTACCTTGTTCTACCTCAATGCACTGTGTAATGATCTGATCTTTATGAATGCTATATGAGAAAATCTTTTCACTATCCTGGTACATGTGACAATAATAAAACAATTGCAATTCCATGTATCCATGTCTTTAAACTTGTGCATTGGATTTTGGCTCAAGAAGCAGAAACGGATGGAGAGAATGACAAAGAATTTGGACTGTGCTGTGCATTGTCTAATACAAGAATTGGCAACTCTTTGTAGGCCAACCATCAGGTACCTGTGGCAGAAAATGCGTTGACCAGCCTTGATGCAGGGAATACATTGTAGAGCATAGAAATAGCCCTTCTACACATCATCTACGGACTTCCTTTCTGCTTATCTACAATAATACCATTAGTTTGCTTAGGACTGCATCCTTTCATGCCTTGCTTATTTAAGCCTGTTTAAGTGCTTCATAAGTGTTGGCGCGTGGCCAAGCGGTTAAGGTGTCGGTCTAGTGATCTGAAGGTCGCTAGTTCGAGCCTCAGCTGAGGCAGCGTGCTGTGTCCTTGAGCAAGGCACTTAACCACATATTGCTCTGCGACGACATCAGTGCCAAGCTGTATCAGCCCTACTGCCCTTCCCTTGGACAACATCGGTGGCGTGAAGAGGG
Organism: Mobula hypostoma; assembly: GCF_963921235.1. Taxonomy (NCBI): domain Eukaryota; kingdom Metazoa; phylum Chordata; class Chondrichthyes; order Myliobatiformes; family Myliobatidae; genus Mobula; species Mobula hypostoma. The sequence continues at coordinate 12,935,534 of NC_086107.1, forward strand.
GAGACTTGCTGCATGGGCAACTGCTGGTCTTCCATACAGCCTTGCAAGGCGCAAATCCATGGTCTCACAAGACTAACGGATGCCTAAAAAAAAATGCTTCATAATAATTCAGATCCCGCTACCTCCTATTCAAGATATCAGGCACTCTCTTCAAAAAAAAACCCTAAAGTAATATTTGAAATCTCCTACTGCTCACCTTAAAAATATGTCCTCTTGTTTATCATACAAAACGCTGGAGGGACTCAGCAGATCAGGCAGCATTACTGGTATGGAATAACAGTCAATGTTTCGGGCCAAGCATCGACTTACTATTCCTTTCCATAGATGCTGAGTTCCTCCAGCATTCTGTGTGTGTTGCTCTGGATAGCCAGCATCTGTGGAATCTTTTGTGTTTATGATTCTCTTGTTTTTCATATCGCCACCATGGGGGAAAAAGAGTGATGCATGGGTAAGGTAGATTTTATCTTCGGGTGAATGTTTTTTTTTCCCGTGGCATGGGTATCAAAAACAAGGGGGCATATGCTTAACATGAGACGAAGGAGTTTTGAAGATGATCTGTGGGATAGGTTTTCTTACGCACAGAGCAGCTGAAGTCTTGACCATGTTGCCAGAGGAGGTGATGGAATCATAGAATACCACAGCATGGAAACAGGCTCCTTGGCCCATCTAGTCCATGCTGACCTAATCTTCTACTTAATCCTGTCTACCTGGATCCAGATTGTATCCCTCCAAATCCCTCCCTTCCATGCACATGATGCACTATCAATTACTTCAAAAGACTGGAAGTAGAGTAAATACTGAAAGGCTTTTATTAACAGTAAAATGGGTCCTTGTCCATGCTGTGTCTGTCCTGGACCGAGGGAGGAGCAGTGGCACAATCACCTTTATTCAAGAGTCTGTGGGAGGAGCCACAGGAGCAGTCAGCAGAGGGGCGTGTCCAGACAGGTAACCCAGTTACAACCTATATACATGGTTTACCACAGCACCTAACTAAACTTCTCTTAAAGTTGCAATTGAGCCTCTATCAGCCATGTCTGCTGGTAGCTCATTCCACACTCGCTCCACCCTCTGAGGGAACGTGCAACTAATACTGTTTGTCGAAGGGCAGGTACACAGATTTGAAAAGGCCAGCCACAGAAGAGTGCATATTTAATATAGGCAAATGAGATTGCTGTAAAGTGGCAAAAAGCTTGCCATGGATGTTGTGGGTTGAAGGTCCTGTCTCTGTGCTGTTGGTTCAATGACTCCATGACGATCTAACACTGATTGCTTCCATGGATAGACATGATGACTGAGTCCACACAGGCCTTGGGGGAGATGGAACACTCACTTGATGAGTTCCTTCTCAATGCTCTCCTACTTTGAGATGGTAACCTCTGGTTCTAAACACCTGCATCAAGAGAAATATCATCTCTGCATTTAGACAGGAGATTCTGCAGAGAAACACAAACAAAATGCTGGAGGACCTCAGCAGGTCAGGTGGCATCAATGGAAAAGAATAAAGAGTTGGTATTTCAAGCTGAGTCCTTTTTATCGGGACTCTACATTTATCCTGTCAGGGCCCTGAAAAATCCTCTTTCTTGATGTGACCCTCAAAGGCACAGAAAACCAGTCAGTCACCACAGAACTCCAGACCTGGGGAACTGAAGAGAAGAAATTGAATTCTGCACTGCCAGACTGCTGAAAGCACATCTGTACTTTATATTGGACAGACCTATACAATGAAAATTCACACGTTCCTGTCATTGGAAGAATATAGTGCACACGGCTTGGTTCCAGTTTGAAATACCCAATGGGAGGTGAAGGTACAATCGTAGACCTGAGACAAATTGTTCATAGTCATAGTCATAGTCATACTTTATTGATCCCAGGGGAAATTGGTTTTCGTTACAGTTGCACCGTAAATAATAAACAGTAATAGAACCATAAATAGTTAAATAGTAATATATAAATTATGCCAGTATATTATGAAATAAGTCCAGGACCAGCCTATTGGCTCAGGGTGTCTGACCCTCCAAGGGAGGAGTCGTAAAGTTTGATGGCCACAGGCAGGAATGACTTCCTATGACGCTCTGTGCTGCATCTCGGTGGAATGAGTCTCTGGCTGAATGTACTCCTGTGCCCACCCAGTACATTATGTAGTGGATGGGAGACATTGACCAAGATGGCGTGTAACTTAGACAGCATCCTCTTTTCAGACACCACCGTGAGACAGTCCAGTTCCATCCCCACAACATCACTGGCCTTACGAATGAGTTTGTTGATTCTGTTGGTGTCTGCTGCCCTCAGCCTGCTGCCCCAGCACACAACAGCAAACATGATAGCACTGGCCACCACAGACTCGTAGAACATCCTCAGCATCGTCCAGCCGATGTTAAAGGACCTCAGTCTCCTCAGGAAATAGAGACGGCTCTGACCCTTCTTGTAGACAGCCTCAGTGTTCTTTGACCAGTCCAGTTTATTGTCAATTTGTATCCCCAGGTATTTGTAATCCTCCACCACGTCCACACTGACCCCCTGGATGGAAACAGGGGTCATTGGTACCTTAGCTCTCCTCAGGTCTACCACCAGCTCCTTAGTCTTTTTCACATTAAGCTGCAGATAATTCTGCTCACACCATGTGACAAAGTTTCCTACCGTAGCCCTGTACTCAGCCTCATCTCCCTTGCTGATCCATTCATGGGGTGCAAGAATCATTGGCAAGACCACCAAACACACCCCATACCAAATAGCCTTTGAAAAGCTAGTTATAGACCAGCATTTTGAAGGCTATAGTCATAGAACCATGAAGCCATGCACAGTTTGCACAGTTGGAGTTGCACTTTTCATGCAGATTATTCTGTCACGCTTCTGATTCGGTGGTGGATACTGCCCAGTCCATTGCATGAAAAGCCCTTCACTGAGCACAGTGACGAGAAGCACTGCCACAAGAAAGCAGTATCCATCATCAAGGACCCCTGCCATCCAGGCCATGCTCTCTTCTTGTTATGATCATTGAGCAGAAGGTACACAAAACTTAGGAACCTCCCACACCGCCAGGTTCAGAAGCTGTTATTACACTGCAACCATCAGGCCTCGAACCAGTGTGAATAACTTCACTCAGCTCAACTCTGAACTGATTTCACAACCTACTGACTCACTTTCAAAGATTCTACAACTCAAATTCTCAGTATTATTTATTTTTATTTGCACAGTTTGTCTGCTTTTGCACACTGGTTTTTGTCAGTTTGTGTATGGTAAGGGTGGTACTGTTACACAGCAGTTTACAGTGACTGGGATTTCAATTCCAACCGCTGTCTGTAAGGGGTCTGTGCCCCTGTGACCACATGGGTTTCCTTGGGTGCCCCAGTTTCCTTCCACAATCCAAGGACATATAGGTTTGGGTTAGTTCTAAATTGTTGGGGTTTGTTAGAGCTGAGGGGAGATCTGGTGGAGGTATACAAAACTGAGAGATGCGGATAAGGTAAACACAAGTAGGCTTTTTCCTCTGAATTTGGGTGACACGAGAAGTAGAAATCATAGGTTAAAGGTGAAGTACTTGAGGAGAAACTGAAGGGGAACAACTTCACTCAGAGGGTAATGTGAGTGTAGAATGAGCTACCAGCGGAAGTGATGGATGTGGCTTCCATTTCAACGTTTAAGAGAAATTTGGGAGCGTGCGAGTTGCTGGGACAAAACAGAGTAACAATTCGGCATGGACTGAATGGGCTGGAGGGCCCGACTCGGTACTATGGTACTCTGTGACTCAATAGCATGCCATGTTGGTGCCAGCAGCGTGGTGACAATTGCAGGCTGCCTCCAGCGCATCCTCAGTCTGTTTTGGTTGTTGACCCAAACAGCACATTTCACCATATGTTTTGATGTGAAAGGTAAACCGAAAAATGAATGTTTAAATACTTTTCAGCCAGTAGGTGGAGAAATGAAATTTAGTCAGCAAAAGCTAGAAGTCCTCAGTTGTACTGTGGAATGATAAACAGAGGTAATGTTTCAGAGCGAAAACTGTTGTCAGAACTCTGTGTGTGTGTGTGTGAACAAGTTAGTTTTAAGTGGCAGAGAAGGTGGGGGAGAAGTAGAGTTGTTATGTTGACAAGCTGTTGATGATGGATAATTAAAGGAAGTTGGATAGAGAATATGGAAGCGAAGATTCGAGGATAGGATAAGTTACATAAGGAATGCCCAGTAGGCCGAGCCCTGCCTGTGGGGAGGGAGAATCTGAGTTAACGTGTGTAGGGAGGGAGTAGGTGGAGGAAATATTCAGAGCCAGCACTGATGGGATAATCTAAGTGACAAAGGTTGGTTGGTCCTGATACAGGGTTTTGACCCAAAATGTCAGCAATTCCACTCCTCCCACAGACAATACTCAACCTGCTGAGTTCCGCCTGCAGGTTGTTTATTGAATCTAAAAGACCTGTTTCCTTGGTTAAACACCATTGCTATTAGCGAAGATATTATGAAGTATGTTGGTGTAGGGCGTAAAATGTTCTGAATGTGTAGACAGTGTTTTTTTTCCCTTTATTTCCAAGACTGCAAGTGGAAATGGTTTATATTCTGAGATATTTACCTCAGATAGATTTTCTATGAAACCACTACACTGCTCAAAAGCTACCAGCCACAGACGCACACAGCAATACACACCATGCTTAAAGCTATAATATAGTAGGTGTTTACACACGGCAGTTTCAATTTCAGTCTTTCTGAGGAAGCAAAGAATAATAAGAAATGAGTTGGAGTAGACCATCTGGCCCATCAAGCCTGCTCATTTGGTAAGTTCATGGCTGATGTATCCGTGGACTCAGCTCCACGTACCTGCCTTTTCCACATAACCCTTCACTCCACTTCTATGCAAACATCTATCTAACTGTATCTTAAATCTACTTACTATGGCAGACCCTGCTGCTTTCCTGGGCAAAGAATTCCATAGACTCGCTAATCTCTGGGAAAAGAAAATCCCTCACTCCGCCCCTGCCGCCCCGCCCTCGCTCTCTCCTCCCCTGCCGCCCCGCCCTCGCTCTCTCCTCCCCTGCCGCCCCGCCCTTGCTCTCTCCTCCCCCGCCCTCACTCTCTTCTCCCTGCCGCCCCTACTCCTCCCCCACTAACCCCTCATACTCTCCTCTGTCTGCCCCACCCACCATTCATCTTCCCTTCCCTCATCCCCCTGAGCACTTGCTTTCCTTATGTTGCTTATTTGGGTAGCCTCCAATCAGATGGTATGAAATTCAATTTCTGGTAATTCACCTCTCCTGTGTCACTTTTCTTCCATTCCCCAATCTGACTCGTGTCTTAACTCTTCTCTAATCCTCACTTCCACTCCTCCTTCCCTCCTATCAGATTCCTCTTTCTTCAGCCCTTTATCTCTTCCTCCTATCCTTCCCTGCTTATTACTTCATCTCCTGTTCCCTATCCAACTATCTTCCCCCTCGCCCAGTTTCACCTATCACCTAGCTTGTCCTCCTTTCCCTTCCCCACCCTCTTCTATTCCGGCTTATTCCCCTTCTCTTTCCAGCCTGAAACACTGAATGTTTATTCCTTTCCATAGATACTGCCTGACCTGCTGAATTTCTCCAGCATTTGGTATGTGTTACTCTGAATACATTGGATCTTGCATTTTCTCACAAGCACTGTTTCCAAACTTTGGATTTTCTACACACTTGCCTTTCAGCCAACCTGCTTAAATCCACCCTCTGCATTTTAGTGTTCCTTCCTTCCACCGCCTCACTCACTTTCACCTCCACGGCATGGAATATCACTGTATTTAATCTATTACCTTGGTAACTGAGGCTGCAATTTCCGTTACCTGCAGTCAGTATTAATACTACAAATGTGAATGTCACACTGTCAGGTGGTTACATTTTGCGCCATTGCTAAGATGCGATGGTACAAATCTGCTGTGACATAGAACAGTACAGAACAGCACAGGCCCTTCAGCCCACAATGTTATGCTAACATTTTAAGCTACTCCAAGATCAACCTAACTCTTCTCTCCCTCAAGCCCTCATTTTTTTCTTTCATCCATGTGCCTAAGAGGCTCTTAAATGCATTTGCCTCTACCACCACCCCTGACAGTGCGTTCCATGCAATTTTAGAATCAGAATCAGGTTTATTATTGCTGTCTTGTGAAATTTCTCTTTTGCGGCAGCAGTACAGTGCAAAACATTTTTAAAAACCATTATCAGTTACAATAAATGTAGAAAAAAAGTTAGTCCAAAAAGAGAACAAGAAATAAGCTGGTGTACAGTACATGGGTTCAAGGTCTGTTCAAAAATATGGCAGAGAGGAAGAAGCTGTTCCTAAAACAATTCTCAATGCAAAAATAAACAATCTTTGACATTCCACTATACTTCCCTCCAATTACCTTAAAATTATGTCCTCTCTTGTCTTAACCATTTCACGCTCAGAAAAAGACAATGGCAGTTCACTCTATCTATGCCTTTTATCGTCTGGTACACCTTTGTCAGGTCACCTATCATTGTTCTTAGCTTGCTCAACTTATCCTCAAAAGACATCATCTCTACTTCAGGCAGCATCCTGGTAAATCTCCTCTGCACCCTCTCTAAAGCATGCTTCCTAAAATGAGGTGACCAGAACTGAACACAATAGTGTGGTCTAACCAGAGTTTTATAGACCTGTCACATTACTTTGTGGATCTTGTACTCAATCCCCCAACTAATGAAGGCCAACAAACCATAGGCTTTCTTAACAACCCTATCAACTTGTACATCAGCTTTGAGGAATTTACAGAAATATTCCCCAAGATCTCTCTGTTCCTCTACAGTGCTAAGAATCCTGCCATTAACCCTGTATTCTGCCTTCAAATTCAATCTTCCAAAATGAACCACTTCACACTGGTCTCTATTGAACTCCATCTGCTCAGCCCAGCTTTGGATCCCGTCAGTGTCCAGTTGTAACCTCCTACCCTATCCACATCTCCTCCAACTTCTGTGTCATCTGTAAACTTACTAACCCACCCTTCCACTTCCTCAGTCAACTCATTTATAAAAATCGCAAGGAGCAGGGATCCCAGAGCAGATCCCCGTGGAACATCGCTGGTCACTAATCTCTAAGTCTCAAGATTGTTTATTGTCATTTCCAGTACACAAGTGTAAAGGAGAACAAAATAATTGATACTTCAGATCTGATGGCCTTTGTCTGTCCCGGGGCTGCCCACAAAGCAATGGGGCTATTTAACCATAGCTGGGGATCTGGTTCATGAGCACCAGGGCATGTCCACAGATCCGTGGGCCTGCGTGCTACGTGTGCAGGGGCCAGACATCCTTCCCATCCTCTGTAGTTCAGCCTGAGTCTAAAAGGAGTTCAGTTCCCATGTGTTGCTAGCGAGGAAGCACTACATGAGGCTTGCTGTCGCTGCTAGCCAGCGGTGTGAGCTGCAATTGAGAGTGATAAGCACTACCCACTATGCTACCTATCACACAAGACACATCACAACAACCAATTTGACAATAAATAGAAGATACCTTGTATCATTTGATTGCATGTCCATAAACTGACGCTAGTCACAGGAGTGTCTGTACATGAGGTGACTCAGAGGAAATAATAAAGTCGTGGTGATGGGGTGTGTTAATGGGTGGATGTGTTGATTACCTGTACTGCGTGGGGAACGTAACTGGTTTTGAGTTGGTGGTCCTAGCATGGATGTCATGTAGCCTCCTCCCAGATGGGAGTGGGACAAAAAGTCCATGAGCAGGTTGGGTAGGATCTGTCATGATGTTGGTGGCCTTTTCCTGGCACCTTTCTGTATATATGTCCTTGATGGTGAGTATATTGCTGCTGGTGATGTGTTGGACAGTTTTGACTACCCGTTGTAGAGCGCTCCTGTCTGCCCCACTGCTGTTTTCATACCATACATGCAGCATGTTAGGATGCTCTCTACTGCACATAGAAAGCTAGAAAACTTACAGCACAATACAGGCCATTTGGCCCACAATGCTGTGCCAAACATCTATAGAAGGATGTGTGTTTTGATGTGCATAGTCCAGCTCTGTTCAGCCTCTTGGATAGTAGATGGATTGGTGAACCATCTTGACTATGTAGCATGTATTCTGGGATCATGAAAGTTGTGTGACATTTGCACTTCCAGGAGTTTGAAATTGCTTGGAGCTTGCACTGCTGTGCTGCCAATATACAAAGGCATGTGAGTGGTGTGAACTTTTTTTGAAATTGATAATATCTCCTTTGTCTTACTGACATTAAGGAGGTGGTTATTTGCCCGGCACTAGGCCTTGAGTCTTTCACCTCTTCTCTGTAGGCCGTCTCTTCATTGTTGGTGATGGGCCCCACCACTGTCGTGTCATCGGCAAACTTGACAACGTGATTATTCAGGCAGAATAGTCTCCCTGTACGACCACCCTCTACCTTTTATGGGCTATCCAATTCTGTATCCACGGATCCAAGTTTTCCTGGATTCCTCTGAATGAGCCTAATCATGGGGAACCTTATCAATATCTTACTAAACTCCATAAACTGTACACCACATGCACTGATCTATCTTCATCAATATACTTTGTCACATTTACAAAGAGTTCATTCAGTCTCATGAGGTATGGTATGTCCCTGACCAAACCATGTTGACGATCCCTAATCAGTCTGTGTTTCTCCAAATGCTCATAAATCTAGTTTCTAATTCTTCTCCCTTCCTTCTCAGTCCTGAAGAATAGCCTCGGCCCAAAACGTCGTATGTTTATTCATTCTATAGATGCGTTCTAACTTGCTGAGTTCCTCCAGCATTTTGTGTGTGTTGCTTTGTCTCTAAGATCCTCTCCAATAATTTGACTACTGCTGTTATGCATTAGGGAGAAAGAAAATGCTTCTAAAGGGATATAATCAATGATAAATAGCTCTCTTCACAAGAACAGAAATCATTGGCTGGCAAGGGATTTATTTTTTCTGCTTAAGTTATGAAATGCAGTCTTTACCTTGCTCCCTCAAATGAAAGATGGGCAGCCCAGCTTCTGAGCAATCTCATTCCCAATATCCTGTCCAGTATCTACCCTGCACTCATCATTATAATTGCATTGGAGACAAAAGAGACGGGAGATGCTGGAATAAAAAAGAAATTTGCCTAAGGAACTCATCAGGTCAGGCAGTATCTGTGGAGGGATCAATTCAAGACCCTACATAAGGACTGAAGAGTCTCCGTCTGAAACGTTGACTGTTTCCCTGAACAGACACTCACTGACTTGCTGAGTTCCTCCAGCATTTTTGAGTGTTGCTCAAGATTTCCAGCACTTGTACAATATTGTGTCTCTGATTTGCTCATGGTGGGATTTGCTGTGTGCAAATTGGTTGCTCTGTTTTTATTCAGTACAACTGTGTTATCACTTGTGGAAAAAATTAGCTGAAGGTGTTTGTGGGAGGGGGGGTTGGGGAAGTATATTGGAATATATGTAACACACATAAAAGTTGCTGGTGAACACAGCAGGCCAGGCAGCATCTCTAGGAAGAGGTGCAGTCGATGTTTCGGGCCGAGACCCTTCGTCAGGACTAATTGAAAGAAGAGCTAGAAAGAGATTTGAAAGTGGGAGGGGGAGGGGGAGATCCAAAATGATAGGAGAAGACAGGAGGGGGAGGGATGGAGCCAAGAGCTGGACAGGTGATTGGCAAAAGGGGATATGAGAGTATCATGGGACAGGAGGCCCAGGGTGAAGGAAAAGGAGAAGGGGGGAAAAAAACCCAGAGGATGGGCAAGGGGTATAGTCAGAGGGACAGAGGGAGAAAAAGGAGAGAGAGAGAAAGAATGTGTGTATGTAAATAAATAACGGATGGGGTACGAGGGGGAGGTGGGGCCTAGATAACTTCACTCACCTCAACTCTGAAATGATTCCACAAGCTACAGACTCACTTTCAAGGACTCTATAACTCAGGTTCTCAGACTGAGAGATCGTTTTGCTGCCACATTTTAACTCCACATCCCATTTCCATTCTGATATGTCTATCCACGGCCTCCTCTACTGTAAAGATGAAGCCACACTCAGGTTGGAGGAACAACACCTTATATTCCGTCTGGGTAGCCTCCAACCTGATGGCATGAACATTGACTTCACTAACTTCTGCTAATGCCCCACCTCCCCCTCGTACCCCATCCGTTATTTATTTACATACACACATTCTTTCTCTCTCTCTCCTTTTTCTCCCTCTGTCCCTCTGACTATACTCCTTGCCCATCCTCTGGGTTTTTTCCCCCCTTCTCCTTTTCCTTCACCCTGGGCCTCCTGTCCCATGATCCTCTCATATCCCTTTTGCCAATCACCAGTCCAGCTCTTGGCTCCATCCCTCCCCCTCCTGTCTTCTCTTATCACTTTGGATCTCCCTCTCCCCCTCCCACTTTAAAATCTCTTACTAGCTCTTCCTTCAGTTAGTCCTGAAGAAGGGTCTCGGCCTGAAACATCGACTGCACCTCTTCCTAGAGATGCTGCCTGGCCTGCTGCGTTCACTAGCAACTTTTATGGGTGTTGCTTGAATTTCCAGCATCTGCAGAATTCCTGTTGTTTGGAATATATGTGTAAGCTTCTGTGTAAAGGTAAAGTCCATAAAATATAGGAGCAGAATTTGGCCATTTGGCCCATCGAGTCTGTTCCACCATTTCATCATGGCTGATCCATTTCCCTCTCAGCCCCAGTCTCCTCCCTTCTCCCTGTATCCCTTCATGCTCTGACTAATCAAGAATTTATCAACCTCTATCTTAAATATAAATACTTAGGTGTATTTTTCACCAGCACTGATCTCCTGATTCCCAGAGCCCTGCAATCTCCTCCCTCTGAAAGCAACTTTTATTTTTTTAAAATTTTATTTAGAGATACAGCTCAGTAACAGGCCCTTCCGGCTCAGTGAGCCTGCGCCACCCAATCGACCTATATGTCTTTAGAACGTGGGGGGAAACCGGAGCACCCAGAGGAATCCCATATGATCATTGGGGGGGTGTTGAAGGGGGACAGACAGTGACAGAACGAATTTAGGTCCCTGACACTGTAGTAGTGTTATGCTAACCATTATGCTTTCCAATTTCCTCAATATTGGGTGCCGGAGGCTAAGAGAGTTTTGAAGTCCAGTCAGAGTAGCAGTGAGGGAGCGGATGGAACTGGATCGCTGTGGAATATTCAGCAACCAAGTGAACCGAAAGCGAGGTGGAATAGGAAGGTAGAAACTGAATTCAAGGGCTGGTGTCTCGCAGCCAGTGCATGGCACATCACACTGCTACAGACAATCCACCCTTCCAGCCTCTTTTGAATAGAATCCAATTTGAAATAATGGTAAAGCGAACCCCCACGCTCAGGGAAAGAATAGGAGGCCCCACTTTGAACAGTAATCGTCTCCGCTTTCAGTCAGAGAACACGTGAGCTGGTTCTCGGATAAAGGAGGCTTGCTGAGCGTGTGAATACTTCCTAAAGGTCTCCGCGTAATCTTCTTTCTGTCTGTGCTGGTAGTGTCTGGAGCAGCTGCCTCCAGGTGCCATTGATGCCTGAGCTGTAGCACAGGGCTATTGTTCATCTAAGGAAGAGCAGAATCAGCAGATTGGAGCGTTAGCTGTTGATGACCGGTGACTGTGGACTTCAGCCAAGCGGAAGTTAGGAGAACACATACCAGTTCTCACTTAGGGGGGCACGGTGGCAGCTGTAGTCCCCGGGTGACAATAACTCAGGGGAGCTATTCTGGGCCCAAAATATTTCTTTGGGATTCATTTTCTTGCAGACATTTACAGGAAAATAATGAAATACAATAGAATTTATGAAAAACCATACATAAAAACCACCATTGTGCAAAAGAATACAAGTGCAAATTATTTTTTTTTAAATAAGTAGATAAATAATGTTGACAACATGAGATTTAGAGTCCTTAAAAGTGATTCTGTGAGTTGAGGTGAGTGAAGTGTTCCACGCTGGTTCAGGAACCTGATAGTTGTAGGTCGTAACTTTATGCTACCAACAGTACTTCTAACCCTTACACAACCTGGGAAGTGTCTGTACTGATAAAGAACAGTTCTCTTGCTCAGAGACTTGTGACCAGGGGACAGTTTTGGTGATCCAGAAACTGATCATTTCAACCTGAACCACCAAGGAAGCTACAGAATTCCATGAAAGAAGGAACAGAAATAGAATTGAATCTGAATCAGATTTATTATAAATGACACATGTCATGAAATTTGTTGTTTTGCAGCCGCAGTACAGTGCAATACATTAAAAATATATGTCACAGTAAGAAATACATTTTAAAGAAACAGCAAACTAGTGAGGTAATCAGTTCATAGTCATAACAAACACAGTGTGGGGCGGTACGATAGTGTAGGAGTTAGCGCAAATCGCTTTACAGCGCCAGCCTGCAAGATTGGGGTTCGGTCTCTGCCGCTGCCTGTAAAGATTTTGTACGTCCTCCCTGTGACTGCATGGATATCCTCTGGATACTCTGGTTTACACCCACATTCCAAAGACATACGATTAGACCTCCTACAGGCACAGATTTTCAGTTATGGGCAATCTGTGTTGATGCCGGAAGCATGGCAACAATTGCTGGCTGCTTGGCAAAACTCTTACTGCTTTGATTTGTTGTACTCCACGTATTTCTCTATGTTTCGATGTACATGTAACGAAAAAAGCTAATCTTTCAATCGGAAGCAGGGAAGGAAGGATAAAATCCCACAGAACTTGGCTGAGATTGGTACAAGTAGCTGCCACAGATGCAATGGAAGCAGTCTATCGCATACACGTCAATTCAAAGCTGCACTGTGCATCAAGTGCCCTGTTTTTCTCCTGGCAGTTATCCTTGCAACTCTGAAGCCAAGGTAATGAACCAAAGTGATTCTAGTTGTGTGTGAATTTTCACAGCAAGAAGGTACAAAAAGAAAACCTGTGTAGAATTGATTAGTCTTACGTAGTATTAATGTCACTAACAGAGGTACTTAAGCTTGAAAGAATGCAGAGAAAATTTAACAAGGATGTTGCTGGGACTTGAGGATCTGAGTTATAGGGAAAGATTGAATAGGTTAGGACTTAATTCCCTGCAGCGCTGGAAATGAGGGGATATCTTGTTGAGATGTACAAAATCATGATCATAAGATATAGGAGCAGATTAGGCCTTTTGACCCATCAAATTTGCTTGACCATTTTATCATGGCTGATCCATTTTCCCTCTCAGCCTGAATCTCCTGCCTTCTCCCCGTATCCCTTCATGCCCTGACCTATCAAGAATTTATCACTGTCTGCCTTAAATATACCCAATGAGGAATAGAGATAGGATGAATCTATGCTGGCTTTTTCTCCTCAGACTGGGTGAGACCAGATCGAGAGGTTATAGGTTTACGGTGGAAGGTGAAATATTTAAGGACAATCTGAGAGGAACCTTCTACACTCAGAGGGTGTTGTTAGTATAAACTGAACTGACAGGGGTGGTAATAGTGGCAGATACATTAGGAATATTTAAGAAATTCCTAGGTAGCTCTCCATTTTTCTACCATTCACGCACCTATGTAGGAGGGAAGGGTTAGCTTCATCTTAGAGTAGATTATAAAGTTTGCACAGCAATGTTGGCCAAAAGGCCTGTACTATGCTGTGGGTTTCTTTGTGGTTTCAATTGTAATATTTGAAATAATTTGTATAGATACATGGATAGGGTTGGGGTTTAGAGGGATATGGTCCATGCGCAGGTAGATGGGACTAGCCAGAAGATCAGGTCAGCATGGAGCAGATGGGCCAAAGGCCTGTTTCATTTCCATAATGCTCTCACACTACTGGGAAGCAAATTAACATCAAAGCAGGAGTATAGCTGAGTAGCAAAAGATTAATCAGTCATGACAAGGATTTGTACCCAAGTCCCTTACCTACAAAATATAGTGAACGGGAAAAGATCAGCAACATAGTGAACAACAGGAATTCTGCAGATGCTGGAAATTCAAGCAACACACATCAAAGTTGCTGGTGAACGCAGCAGGCCAGGCAGCATCTCTAGGAAGAGGTGCAGTCGACGTCTCAGGCCGAGACCCTTTGTCAGACGAAGGGTCTCGGCCTGAAACGTCGACTGCACCTCTTCCTAGAGATGCTGCCTGGCCTGCTGCGTTCACCAGCAACTTTGATGTGTGTAGCAACATAGTGAAGACTTCTTTAAGACGAAATATTTAATTTGACACAGTGATCAGCAAATAGAACTGATTTTCCACCTCTCATAGATAATGATTGGCTTAGAAGATCAAAAGTTAGACCGGAGAGTTTCTCTGCATGTTTTGATTATGTATGTGATAAGTCAATGAATCTGAATCAGAAGATAGGGTTCAGTAAGGATGCATTGTTGGAGGCGCTATTGGCTAAGTCCCCAGAGATGTTTCAGCACTGGTACGTCAGGTTGTAGTGCTCGGATTGGTATCATCAAGAGCAATACCCACCTAGGTATTTGGGACAGCACAGTCTTGTAGTGGTTTGTACAACACTTTACACCACGAGTTAGGAGTTGAATTGGTCATTGTAAGTTGCCCCATGATTAGACTAGGGTTAAATAGGTGAATTGTTGGGCAGTGTGGCTCGTAGGGCTGGATGGGCCTGTTCCATGCTGTTTCTCAATAAATAAATAAATTCCAAAATTATTGCAGACATTCAATGGCAATGCTTAAATCTTTCTGCTCAAAAAGTGGAATATCACATTGTGATGCAACATATTGATGCAGCTATATTTCATTAGGAGTTCGAGGAGATTTGGTTTGTCAAGTAAGACACTCAAAAACTTCTACAATTGTACTGTGGAAGCATGCTGACTGGCTGCATCACTGTCTGGTGTGCAGGGGGGCAGGCTACTGCACAAGATCAAAGTAAACTGCAGAAATTTGAAAAATTAGTCAGCCCCATCATGGGTACCAGCCTCTGTAAAATCCAAGACATTCTCAAGAAGTAGTGTCTCAGAAAGATGGCATCCATTATTAAGGACCCCCACCACCCAGGACTTTGCCCTCTTCTCACTGTTTACATAGGGAAGGAAGTACAGAAGCCTGAAAGCAGACATTCAGCAATACAGGAACAGCTTCTTCCCCTCTGCCATCCACTTTCTAAATGGACATTGAACCCTTGAAGTCAACCTCACTACATTTTTGATTTATGTTTTTTTTGGCACTAGTGTACTTATTTTAACTTAACTATTTAATAGTCATATATAATTACTGTAATTCAGTATTTTTTCTCTGTATTATCCTGTACTACATTGGAGCGCCTGCATAAAGTTAACAAATTTGACAATATATGCCGGTGATATTAGACCTGATTCTGAATTCTGATAATTGTGTACCATGCGTGTGCAAAGGTGAGAAAATTGATCAAAGCACTTGCACATGACTCAGCGGCTCTCCATACGTGCCTCCTCCTGCAATGCTCAACTCGGGTCAGTATTGAGAAATAGAAAGGATAACCACTCACGCTGGGTACACCAGAAGGCATGTGGAAGATGTTAGGAAGGTCATCTTGGAGACAGAAACACTGTTTTAAAAAAAGGCAAAAGATGAAATCACTATGTTTCTTTCATAGATTAATCATTAAAAGTAAAATACTAAAAAAAAGGAGGCTTCAGAGATGGATTGAACTCTTGGCCTTGCAAAGTGGAAATCAGGGCAGGGAGAATAATCTACCCATCCTCCATCCTACATGGAGCTTGTCAGATTTATAATGATCTGATTATATTTAATGCCATACTTTCAATTGCAGGTATCACTGCAGTGAACTCTAGGTTGCCATGGCAACTTTTTTTTTTGGCCTCCAGTGAAATGAAGACTTGTATTTCTGGTTTGGCCCACAAGCCTTTGACAGTCAATCAAGGGGAAAATGGCATAGGCATTGCACGGAGCATTACTTTATTGGCATCACATTCCCAAGATGATAAAGAGATGAATGTCATCTCAGTCTAAGTGGCCTGAATAATTGAGTGTCGCTTGTCCTGGCCTGAGATATACTGAAGTAAATTTTAAGTCTTTTGGAAAAAGAACAAAGAATTTTAGTAAGAGAATTTTCATCAATAAAGGTTATACTTGCCTAAAATATGTCAGGAATTAAACTAAATTTAGCTGCAAAATATCAAGTAACAGTAGACAAAACATTAGTACATTATGGTAAAGGACCTCATTGTTGTCATTGAATATTTTTGTACTTTGAGTCATTTCAAGTTCTGTCTTATTTACCATTTTGTTTTGAAGCTTAATATTTATTTTCCTTGTGCGTATATATAGCCACAAGGGATAATATATGAATACAGTTAAGTGTCCAAATGTTCTAAAATGTATCTCACTGATGGTAGAATATTAGTCACAATTTGACTATAAATGTCAAACAACAGAACTTTTTCCACTTTGGAGTATGATTCTGAGAATTCAGCTCAACAGCAGGTGTTGATTGCAAGCCCTGACAGTGAGTCGCAACATGTACTTGCATCACTTGCATCAATTTTGCCCTGAAATCATGGACCCATTGGATTTGTATACGTGCCCCATGCCCCCAGCACTCATCGCATAGCCACACCCACTACACACAGCTCCCAGTGTCCCAGATGCATCACTATTGTGGCCAATCTCCTAAAGCAGACCAGGCAGCAAATGACAAAGCAGTTTCGAGTTGTCACACCTGGGGGTCCTGGACTAAAATTGCTCTGATAAATTTCAGACAGTTGGTCCTATCAAATGCCATATCCACTTGATCGCTCTGATGAGGTAAGTAGAAGCAGTAAAATCAATTGAAATCTTAACTATTAGGAGAATATTAATCTCTTTATTGAAACCGTAGATTAATTAAAACAATACTATTAAATAAGATAAACCTAGCATATCAAAAATGTAGTTTCCCTTTATTAAGGTGTCCAATCTCACACAACGGAATGGGCCATAATAGATCCACTAAACACAGAACAACATTCACAAAATAGCGAAGGAACTCAGCAAGTCGGGAGGGGAATAAACGTTTTGGAGCACAACTCTTCATCAATACTGGAAAGGAAGGGGGTAGAAGCCTGAAATAAGAAGGTGGGCGAGTGTAAGGGGTACGAGCTGGCAGGTGATAGGTGAAACCATGCAAGGGGGAATGTGGTGGGTGGATGAGGGAGGAGGGAATGAAGTAGGTAGGTAATAGGTGCCCATCACCACCTCCTGTCTCTCCTTCCCTTTCTTCTGTGAAACACTGTCCTCTCCTAGCATGTTCCTCCTTTAGCCTTCCACCTATCATCTCCCAGCATCATACTTCATCCCCCTCCCCCATCCAACCACTTTCCCCATCATCTGCTTCACCTGTTACTTGCCAACTTGTACTCCTTCCCCACCTCACACAACCTTATTCTGGTTTCTTCACCCTCATTTCCAATCTTAATGAAGAGTCTTGACTCAAATCGTTCACTGTTTATTCCTCTCTGCAGAGGAACTCTGTTGATTCCTCCAGCACTTTTTGTGTATTGCTTAAAGAAGATTTGTCAAATTTGTCTGGAGCAGGGTTCAGACTATAATTTTCTGGCACAGCATTTCCACTAATCTTAACTCTCCCTCCTCCTAATTATGGCAGTGGAGCGAAACATTTAAGATCAATGAAGATGTATGTTGGGAGGGGAAAACTTCTACATACTTTATCCCACTTTATGTACATACAATCAGTTTATGTATCGGCAGTTTATGGGCTAGCACAATGCTTTAGAGTGCAGACAACCCAGGTTTGATTCCCACCGCTGCCTGTAAGGAGTATGTACGTTCTCCCTGTGACCGCGTGGGTTTCCTCCCGCAGTCCAAAGACCTTCCAGTTGATAGGTTAATTGGTCATTGTAAATTGTCCTGTGATTTAGGCTAGGGTTAAGACAGAGATTGCTGGGTGGCGGGACTCAGAAGGCCCAGAAGGAATTCCGTGCTGTATCACAATAAATAAATTATTTATTATATTTATTTATAATTTATTAAAAATTATTTATAAATTTTATATACACTCACATTGTTTTTATAGGATTGCTTTTATATTTATTGTGTTTTTTATGCTACATCAGATCCAGAGTAATTGTCAGTTCATGGTTATGTAATAATCTAGTGTTCCCTAAGTAGCCGCCTCTACATTGGTGAGACCCATTGTAAATCAGGGGACCATTTCGTCAAGCATGTCCATTCCATCAGCCAAAAGCAGAACTTCCCAGTGGTCAAACATTTTAATCCTGATTCCTATTCTTGCTCCGACATGTTGATCCGTAGTCTTCTCTTGTGCCACAATGAAGCCACCCTCAGGGTGCAGGAGCAACACTTTGTATTCCGTTTGGGTAGTCTCCAGCCTGATGGCATGAATATTGATTTCTCCTTCTGGTTTAAAAAAAAGTTTCCCTTCCTCCTCTCCTGTTCTTCTGTTCTCCACTCTGGCCTCTTGCCTCTTCTCACCCACCTGTCACCTCCGCCTGGTGCTGCTCCTCCTTCCCTTTCTTCTATGGCCCACTCTCTTTTCCTATCAGATTCTTTCCTCTACCTCTCCCACCCTCCAGGCTTCACCTATCATCTTCTAGCTATCTTTCTTCCCTTCCCACTCACCTTTTTCATTCTGGCATCCTCCCCCTTCCTTTCCAGTCCTGACGAAGGGTATCGGCCCAAAGCATCAACTATTTGTTCATTTCCATTGATGCTGCCTGACCTGCTGAGTTCCTCCAACATTTTGTGCATGATGCTTTGGATTTCCAGCATCTACAGAATTTCTTGTGTTAATAATCATTTCAATCTCCTTTACACTCATGTGCTGAAGAATGACAATAAACAATCTTGAATCAAATGATCTTCTGCTTCCATACTTGGACAAAGAGATGAGTTTCTTATCGGTTGGTAGGACACTAAAACTTGATACACAGCTTTGTCCCTTCCACAACAGGATATAGTCCTTGTATATGATCTGTTGTTCAATTGTAGTTGTGTCAAAATCACTGTGCGGAGCTTGACTCTGTGGCAACATTGTGTCATTAGAAGATGTGAGCTTGGTGAAAGTTATTTTTTGGATTTAACTGTGTGTCTTTGTAATCTCATAAAAGCATCCATTTACTATTGTTTGGCATCCTGGTATCAAGGCTAATCAGATGTATTCTCTGTGCACACAATTAATGATAAAGGTGAGAGGTTACTTCTCCCATTATGATTAATGTATTGGCATCTGAAGTAGAGAGAGCAGTGATGTGTTGAATGAATGAATACCCAATGGTTTTTGGCAGAAAATGGCATCTGGAGAGCCAATTCTGATTGAGCTGAATGAAGCAGAGCAAGAAAGGAAGAAATCTTGTATTTATAACATACTTTATCTTGTTTGGGGCCGTGCCCAAGGGATTTACAGTCAATGAAATACATTTCAATGTGCAATCACCGATGTAATGTAGGTGAACGCAGCGGCCAATTTTATACATCGAAATTCTACAAATGAATGGATGAATGAACTGCCAGATAAGATGTTTGCAGTCAGAAAGGTTACAATACATGTTGGGCAGTACTGTAGAGAACAACTTCTTCTTTCATATTGCTGTGGTATTGTTGATGTTTGCGTAAACTGATGAGGCTCCAACTTAATATCTCAGAATCTTAGACATTGCCTTCAATGTTGCTACTGCTCCCAAGCATAACAATAAGTTCAAATGAAACTTATTGAAAAGGCTATTCAGTCCATCTTGTGTCTGCCAGCTCTTTGAAAGCAATCAATTATTCCCTCCCCCAATACTCTTTAGTCAGATACCTGCAATTAATCTGTTTAAATATCGTTCTGTTGCCTCTCTATTGCCTGTGTTAAGGGAATCTCCTCAGGAATGGAGAGTAACTTGGACAGGCAGGGTAAAGATCCAGGTATCATGGCCCACCTTGACATCATAATTAGGTCTACCAAAGAGGTTATCTGGACAGTTTATGAATGGCTTGATTCAAACTTAGGAAGCAGAACATGGAAGGCAATAATCCCTGAATTACCATATAAAATGATTGCTTAGGGTCAACAAGTAGAAGAACAGAAAGCATGACTCATTATGTGAGAAATGGGTTTCAACAGGGGAAACGAGGAAATCTGCAGATGCTGGAAATCCAAGCAACACACACACACAAAATGCTGGAGGAACTCAGCAGGCCAGGCAGCATCTATGGAAAAAATCCTATTTAACTTTTCAGGCCGAGACCCTTCAGCAGGACAGCCCTACCGAAGAGTCTCGCCCAAAGCGCTATGGATCAATCATACCGTAGTTGATGTATGGAAAAGGCTTCAATTATTGAATAGTTCCCATTCCCGGTCATATAGCTCGCTGGTTTAATATCTTCTGCAGGGAAACTTTGCCCATTTCACATGAAGAACCCAGCACTACTATATCGGCAAGACCAATCTGATATTCAGAGGCTGCACTTTGCTTACGGTGGCTGTTCAGATAGAGGCTCAAACTGAACCCATCAGTTTCAATGTTTACATCAAACTAGAGACCATGCCATCTAGATCAAGTAAAACACGCATAAAATGCTAGAGTAACTCAGCAGGTCAAAATCTGCAATTTCTTGCCTCTCTAAGAGAACTCTTCTCCGTATTAAGGAGCACAGACATCAAATCTGTTAGTCTATCCCAATTCCTCTTTTGTATGCCGTCACAGAAAGCAGCATCCATCATCAGGGACACCCACCACCCAGCTCTCTACTCGCTGCTGCCATCAGGAAGAAGGTTCGAGAGCCTCAGGACTCACACTATCAAGATCAGTATCAGTTATTAGCCCTCAACCATCAGGCGTTCAAACCAGAGGGGATAACTTAACTCAACTTCATGGCCACATCACTGATATGTTCCAACAAACTGTGGACTCACTTTCAAGATTCTTCATTTCATGGTGTCAATATTTATTATTATTATTATTTTCTTTTTGTATTTGCACATTTTTGCACACTGGTTGTACGCTCAGTTGGTGCGTTCTTTCATTGGTTCTAACATGGTTCTTGGATTTACTGAGTATGCCCGCAAGAAAACTACTCCCAGGGTTGTATATGGTGGCGTATATGTACCGTGATAATAAATTTACTTTGAACTTCGTGCTTCTTCTTCATATTTTCTGATAGTTTAAATTTCCCTTTTCATTATTTTTCCTTCATTAAAAAGATTTCTGTTGCAATGGAGAATCTGCAGTCTGTGAAACCAAAGATCTTTCAAGAGAAATTAAGACATGTCATTGACCCAATGTTAACTGACTTCACCTTTTTTTCCCCTCTTTTCCATAGATGCTGCCTGGCTTGCTGCATTCCTCCCAGCATTTTGTGTGTGCTGCCATGTTTTTTTTTAACCTCTATAGATGCTGCTTGACCTGCTGAGTATTTCCAGCATTTTCCATTTCATTATGGGTTAATAACTTGATTCAAGAGATCCTGCAGATGCTGGAAGTCCAGAGCAACACACACAAGATGCTGGAGGAATTCAGCAAGTCAGGCAGCATCAATGGAAAGGAATAAACAGTCAATATTTTCAGCCAAGTACCTTCATTAGGGTTCCTGATAGAATAATAGATTCATAGATGTTAGTTGGTGGTCATTGAAAACTTCACAATGAGATCAGAGAAGGTATTAGGTGACCATTTCCTGTATTAACACATTGGTAATGGTGTATCTCTGCCACTGAATATACAGTTCAGGACAGGTCTGTTTTGTCACTTAACATTTTTCCCAGTTATATTTTCATGAAGCTATCTCACAATACTGCAAAAGGAGGATATATTTTGGGTACCTGCAGCTCTTTCATTCTCCAGTTCCAGTGGCAACTTCCCCTGTTGAAGCAAAATACACAAAACGCTGGAGAAACTCAGCAGGCCAGGCAGCATCTATGGAAGAAAGTACAGTCGAAGCTTTGGGCCGAGACCCTTCGGCAGGACTGTAGAAGTATCTGACAGGTATCTGGCCTGCTGAGTTCCTCCGTGTGTGTCTGTGTGTGTGTGTGTGTGTGTATGTGTGTGTGTGTGTCTGTGTGTGTGTGTGTCTGTGTGTGTGTACGTGTGTCTGTGTGTGTACGTGTCTGTGTGTGTGTGTGTGTGTGTACGTGTCTGTGTGTGTGTACGTGTGTGTGTGTCTGTGTGTGTGTACGTGTGTGTGTGTCTGTGTGTGTACGTGTCTCTGTGTGTGTGTGTATACGTGTGTCTGTGTGTGTACGTGTCTGTGTGTGTGTGTCTGTGTGTGTGTGTGTGTACGTGTGTGTGTGTGTGTGTACGTGTCTGTGTGTGTGTGTGTACGTGTCTGTGTGTGTGTGTACGTGTCTGTGTGTGTGTGTGTGTGTGTACGTGTCTGTGTGTGTGTACGTGTGTGTGTGTCTGTGTGTGTGTGTATGTGTCTCTGTGTGTGTGTGTATACGTGTGTCTGTGTGTGTACGTGTCTGTGTGTGTGTGTGTGTATACGTGTGTCTGTGTGTGTACGTGTCTGTGTGTGTGTGTCTGTGTGTGTGTGTGTAAAATGTTAGTCTCTTACTATTTTGTTTGTATTTCCTCACTAGAGTAAATTCAAAGTAAAATTATTATGAAATGTTACCATATACTCCCTTGAGATACATTTTCTTGGCAAAAATTTACAGCCAAGAAAAAAAACAATAGAATTGACTAAAAATTATACATAAAGGCTGCCAAACTACCAATGTGTAAAATATAAAAAAAAACACTGAGAACATGAGTTGTAAAGAGTTGTAAATGAATTCAAAATTCAAAGTAAATTTATTATCAAAGTACATATATGTCACCATATACAACCATGAATTATGTTTTCTGTGGGCATGCTCAGTAAATCCATGAATCATAATTACATCAATGAAAGACCACTTCTGTTTCTATTCCAGTTAAATCTCTTGGTCATATTAATCCTTTCACCTCGTTGTCTTCTATACTAGAGTGATAACTGGCCAGGTTTGTCAAGTTCAAGTTTAATTGTGATTCAACCATACACATCTATTCAACTAAATGAAACAAGGTACCTCTGGGGTCAAGGTGCAAAATGCAGTACATACAGTCACACACAGCACAAATAGCAATAGCACACACAATCACAAACCTTCCTCATTTCCCTGCTTGACCTGCTGAGTACCTCCCCAAAGACATTGGTGTCACTAGTAGGTAAAGACTGCACCTCCTCCCAAGGGTGGCATGGTAGCACAGTGGTTAATATAACGTTTTACAGTGCTAGCTGTAAGATCTTTTCCGCTAATGCCTGTAAGGAGTTAATACATTCTTCCCATGATTGAATGGGTTCCTCCAGTTTCTTCCCCCATTCCAAAGAAATGCAGGTTAGGTTTAGTATGTTGTGGGCATGTTACGTTGGCACTGGAAGTGCAGTGACACCTGAGGCCTGCTCCCACCCAGTACATCTTGGACTGTGTTGGTCATTGATGCAAAACAATGGATTTCACTGTATGTTTCGATGTTGCATGTTCAATACAAATAAAACTAATCTTTACCCTTTGCGTGAATAAGTATTCCCAATGCCACATATAAATAACCTCTCTTAGTCTCAGATCATTTAGTTTGTATTTCCTCTCCAGAGGAAGTAGATTGTCTCTGGTTCTATTCTTATTGAATTCCTTAATCGTATTAATCTTTATGCCACTCTATCTTCTATACAGAAGTCTGTTGTACTGTCTATACGGGCTTCTATACATAGCTGGGGTTATCTAAACTCTCCTCATTTCCTGCTCAAAGCCGTCAGTGTCACTATGTTGTTCCTACTCCCACATCTCCCTCACCCTTCCCAGAAAGTACACCTCTTTATTCAAACACAAGTAAATGAACTAATTAAAGAAGAAAACAAACAAGTGGGGAACGGAAGTGAGTTCTCAGATTCTCAGATATAAAGCTTCAAGCTTCTTGTTTTCAATTGAACTCTTGTCTTGGGCACTTAAACATTGCACAGTCCCTCTAATTTCATTTGCAAAAGTATGTATAGTTTTCTGATTCTGCATGAGTATGCAGGGTCACTTCCGTATATTAAATAGGTATTCCAAACTTATTTCTCTCTATTAAAGGAGCATTCGATAAACCTGGCCTCAAGAGGACAGTGTTTGGGCCAATGAATAAAAAACTGGCCAGTTAGTGGTCAGTATCTGCAAACCATTAAAGTTAATTCAACAGTTCATCAATATGAAGAGTTCACTCCTGTGTCTGGTCTTGAGGAAATTTCCCTTAACTCCTTGCTTGTGACCTTAGAAGTTTATAAAAAAAGAGGGATATAGTTAGGGTGAATGTATAGGGTTTTTCCCCCAAGGAAAGAGAATAAAAAAAAATTAAAAGGGAGCTCAAAGCAAATTCTTCAAGCTGAGAGGAAGTACTTGAGGTAAGTATTAAAACTCTTGCCTCAATTAAACACTTGGACAAGTACATGGATATCTTGAGGAGAACCAGCTTGAAGAGGCCTCTGAACACCCAGCACCAACATATCACCAGTGGAACCAGAAGAACCAACAGACTTGAACACTGTTATACCTCCATCAAGAATGCTTGCCATGTATCCCCATGCCCAAAAAAAGTCCGATCAACTGACTGTACTTCTATTGCCAGTGTATGTTGTTATGCCCCTCCATGCCTTATGGTGCATAGGGCAGCAATCTTGCCGTTTCTTTGGCATTGTATCTGCTTTTTATGATACTGAGTTGCTAGCTCAACATTCCACCAATCACAGGTGAAGACCATGCAAGGAGCTGGCTAGATTTGAACCTAGGACCACTCACCGTGAAGACAAAGACAGCTAGCTACTGCCAGCGTATAGGCAGAGACTAAAGACCACAGCAACAGTGGTGGGGACCAAGAAGATATGGTCAAGGGAGGTGGAGGGGTGCTTACAAGACTGCCTTCAAGAACATACCGGACATAGCCAAGCCAAACCAAAAGCTGCAGATGAACCAGGAGATTCATAGTCTGCTGAGGGCTAGACCTGTGGCTTTCAAGATGGTCATCCAGAACTATACAAGAAGTCCAGCTACTAACTACAGAAGGCTATTTTTAGAGGAAAAAATATCTGATTGAGGTTGGAGATGGAATCAGATGCCCGTTGGCTCTGGCAGGGTTTTCAGGCCATTACTTCCTACAAAGTGGAGTTTAACATCATCAATGGCTGTGATGCTTTACTGCCTCAATGCCTTTTATGCTCACTTTGAAAGGGAGAATAAAACTATTACTCTGGATGTCCCTGCGGAATATGGCGACTCTGTGATCTCTGTCTCGGAGGCTGACATCAGAACATCTTTCAAGAGGGTGGACCCTTGCAAAGTGTCAGGATCTGATGGTACACCTGTAGGGTTCTGAAAACCTATTCCAACTAACTGGTGGGAGTGTTCAGAGACATTTTCAATCTCTCACCACTGCAGTTAGATGTTCCCACCTGCTTCAAAAAAACGACCATCATACCAGTGCCCAAGAAGAAGAGGGTGACCTGCCTCCACGAATATCACCCAGTGGTGCTCACATCTATTGCGATGAACTGCTTTGAGAGGTTGGTCAGGGCTAGAATTAACTCCTGCCTAAGCAACAACCTGGATCCACCACAATTTGCCTATCACCACAATAGGTCTACAGCAGATGCAACCTCACTGGCATCTCCATCAGCCTTGGATCACCTGGATATCAGTAATACCTATGTCAAGCTGTTGCTTATTAACTACAGCTCAATGTTCAGCACAATTAAACCCTCAGTTCTAATCAATAAGCTTCAAAACATGGGCCTTTGTACCTCCCTCTGTAACTGGATTCTTCACTTCCAGACCAGGAGACCACGGTCTGTGCAGACCAGAAATAACAACTACTTCTCACTGACAATCAACATTGGCATACCTCAAGGATGTATGCTTAGTCCATTTCTCTACTCTCTCTACACTTAAGATTGCGTGGCTAGGCACAGTTTAAACAACATCTATAAATTTGCGACAACACGACTGTTGTTGACTGTTCTGATGTGATGAGGCATACATGAGTGAGATAGATCAGTTGTTTGTGTGGTGTCATAGCAACAACATTGCACTCAACATCAGTAAGACTAGGAAGGGGAAGTCAGGAGAACACACAGCCGGTCTCATAGAGGGATCAGAAATAGAAAAGATGAGCAGTTTCAAGTTCCTGGGTGTAAACATCTCTGAGGATCTATTCTGGGCCCAACATATCGATGCAGTTACAAAGAAAGCACAACAGTGGCTATATTTCATTAGGAGTTTGTGGAGACTTGGTATGACACCAAAGGCAATCACAGACTTCTACAGCTAAACCATGGAGAGCATTCTAATGGGTTGCACCATCGTCTGGTATGGAGGGACCACTGCACAAGATCCGAGAAACCGTCTTGGGCATGCACCTCCACCGCATCCAAGACACCTTCAAAAGGCGGTGCCTCAAAAAGGTGGCATTCATCATTAATGACCTCTATCGCCCAGGCACGTCCTCTTCTCATTGACACTATCAATGAAGGAGGTACAGGGGTCTGAAGATACACACTCAACACTTCACAAACACCTTCTTTCCCCTCCACTATCAGATTTCTGAATGAACAATGAACCCATGGACACTACCTCAGTATTTGCACTTCTTATTTAATTTAATTTATTTATATTTTTATTTATATAGTAATTTGCTTTCATTACAATGTATTGCAATATAATGCTGTCACAAAACAAAATACTTCACAACATATGCCAGTGATATTAAATCTGATTCTAAAAGTTTAGGGGGATCTGGGTCAAACACAGGTAAATGGGACTAGCTCAGATGGACATCTTGAGTGGCATGGGCAATTTCGACCAAAGGTCATACTGTATTACTCTGACTTGACTACTTATGGTATAAGGCCAAAGTTCAAAAGTTCAAAGTAAATTTATTATCAAAGTACATATATGTCACTTTATGCAACCCTGAGATTTACTTTCTTGTGGGCATTCACAGTGAATACAAAGAAAAAAAATCAATAATAATAAATAAATAAGCAATAAATATTGAGAACATGAGATGAAGATTCCTTGAAGTGAGCCATAGGTTGTGGTACTGTTCAGTGTTGGAGTGAGTGAAGTTATCCCCTCTGGTGGTTGAAGGGTGATAACTGTTCTGGAACTTGGTGTGGTTCCTGAGTGTCCTGTAGCAGTGGGAACAGAGCATGGCCTGGG
Source organism: Mobula hypostoma (assembly GCF_963921235.1). Taxonomy (NCBI): domain Eukaryota; kingdom Metazoa; phylum Chordata; class Chondrichthyes; order Myliobatiformes; family Myliobatidae; genus Mobula; species Mobula hypostoma. Next base: position 12,962,617 of record NC_086107.1, read on the forward strand.
TGGTGGGGGTCCTTGATGGATGCTACTGTCCTGCGGCAGCACTCCTTGCTCAATGGTGGGAGGGCTTTACCGTGATGGACTAGGCTGTATCCATTATTTTTGTAGGCCTTTCCATTCAACGGCATTGGTGTTTCCGCACCACCCCATGATGCAACCCAGTCAATATACTCTTCATATTTCCAATGTACTTTCCATGAAATTTAAGCAGGAGTAAGGCTTGTAAGGTTTTCAAGAGAATCTATCTAATCCATTCTCTCAATTCTGTGGGTTGCCCAATTTCCATATGCGTTTCAATGCACATAAAATGCCGGAGGAACTCAGCAGGTCAAGGCCACACGAGGAAAATGAATAAATAGTTGGTGTTTCAGGCCAAGACCCTTCTCCAAATCCTTTTATTAACTTAACATCTCAGTTGATTATACTCAACAACTGAGCCATCCAATCCTTGAGAGATTTCCAGCACCCTGACTGAAGTAGTTTCTCCTCATTTCCTTCCTTTGTTTGAGACTTGTCCTTAAGTTAACAATTCCATGATAAACAGACTGCCAGTGAGGTGTAGTAACCCCGTGATTCCGCCCCCCCCTTGGATTGGACTGCTGCTCAGGGTACAGTAAACCAAGCTGTGGTGAGCACTGGGCACACTGCATCTAAAAGTTCCGGCATTTTATTTCAGATTCAGGTCCATTTATTTATTAGATACATTGAAATGCACCTTTTTTATTAACAACCAACACAACTTAAGGATGCGCTGGAGAAAGCTTGAAAGTGTCACCTCACATTCTAGTGCCAACATAACCGCAATGTTCAGCAGAGCCATAGCAACAAAACAACAACGGCAGCAAAGCAAGCCCCTTCCCTCCCTCCCAGCCACTCACTCACCCACCCACCCACATATGCACACAGTCCTTCAACCCTCAGACTGGCTTCCTCTGGGCCTCCTGCCTCTTTTGCACTTGTGGACTTCCCCAGTGGAATTGCAGGCCCAGGGCTGAAATCCAGACGTGCAATCGGTCTTAGAAGTTCGGTATTAACTCCAGGTCTCAAATTCCGGACTCGCCAGTGATGGCACCCCAAACTTCTGGCCTCGAACTCTGATCTCGCTGACTCTCATATATATATTAAACTTTTATTAAAGCACTGGCTATTCACTCTTTCTATACCTCTTACCATCTTGTACACTTCCATCAAGTTGCTTCTCATCCTCCTTCGCTCTATAATGAGGCAACCAGAGCGCAGTACACCAAGTGTGGTCTAATCAGAGTTTTATGCAGATACAAGATCATTTTTCAGCTTTTGTACTCAATCCCCTGACTAATGAAGGTCAACACATTATACACCTACCTCTCCTATCAATTTGTGTAGCAACTTTGTGAGGATCTATGGACTTGGACCTCAATATCCCTTTGTTCCTCCACACTGTTAAAAATCCAGCTGTTAACCTTGTTCTCTGCCTTCAAGTTCAACGTTCCAAAGAGAATCACTTTACACTTAAACACGAGGAATTCTGCAGATGCTGGAAATTCAAGCAACACACATCAAAGTTGCTGGTGAACGCAGCAGGCCAGGCAGCATCTCTAGGAAGAGGTACAGTCGACGTTTTGGGCCGAGACCCTTCGTCAGGACTAACTGAAAGAAGAGCTAGTAAGAGATTACACTTTATACTTTTCCGGGTTGAACTCCATCTGCTACTTCTCAGACCAGCTCTGCATCCTATTATAACCTACAACAAGCTTTTATACATCCACAACACCACCAAACCTTATCTCATCTGCAAAATTACTAACTCACCCTTCCATTTTTCTCATCTAAGTCATTTAAAAAATTTACAATGAACTGGAGTCCCAGAACAGATCCCTGTGGATCACTACTAAACGCCACCTCAGGCAGAATAATCTCCATCTACAACCACCCTCTGCCTTCTTTGGGCTTGTCATGCCAATTCCAAATTTTCATGAATCCCAAGCCTCATGACTTTCTAGATGAGCCTTCCATAGGAAATTTTGTCAAACACTACTAAAACCATCAACACTGTTCTACCTCTAGCAATCTGTGTTGTCAAACTTCTGATAAACTTATCTGAGGCCATATCTGAGATAGTGGGAGATCAGAATCAGGTTTAATATCACTGATATACAGAGTGTTGTGAAATTGTTCTTTTAAGGCACCAGTACAGTACAACACACGTCTTATTGTCTTGTGAACTTGTAAATAATGTAGTAGTGTTCGTGTGTTGGCTCATTGTCCATTCAGAAATCTGATGGTGGAGGGGAACAAACTGTTCCTAAAACATTGAGTGTCTTCAGGCTCCTCTCTAGTGGTAGTAATAAGAAAAGAGCATGTCCTGGGTGAAGGGGGTCCTTAAAGATGAGATACCATAGGCCATGAGTGCAGTGTTGTATGTTGTTAGAGATAGAACATGGATATAGCTTTAGCTATCCCATAAATTTGTAAAAACTTATAGGAATGTACAAACGTAATTTTGTGCAGGTGGAGGGGATATTTCCTTCAGTTCTGAGCACTCTGATAAAAAGGTTGTTGAAGCTATGAGCTGAGTGGGAATTTGAATTGGTTTATTATCATCACATTACCAAGATGCGGTGAAAAAGCTTGTCTTGCATACTGTTCCTACAGTTCAAATTATTACACAGCGCATTGGGTTCGAACAAGGTAAAGCAATAACTATGTGGTACCAGGAAGAATCAAATAAATGACTACAGTGACTTTTTTTTTGGATGTCTGCTGAAGAGTATTTGACCTGAAACATTAACTGTTCCTCCTTCCACAACAAACACCTGAATGGCTGAGTGTTTCTTGCATTACCTGCTTCTGTAATGTTAAAGCTGTAGCTTTTAAGAAAAGCGTTTGGTATTCGGCCTTTTTTATGATTGGTTGGAGAGTGGGCAGCAAAGTTTAGGATTGCTGAACAGAGTTTTAAAAAAAAATCATCAGACAGAATTTATAATGTTGATAATGAGTGGTTTACTGACCAACCACTATGCCACTGATTGTAAATAAACAGCAAGTCTCAACTATTATCACATGAAGAATTAATGAGGAATTTTATGGTTTTCCATGAAAGATATTCTCAAAACAGGGAATGCACTTCACAGAGGTAATAACTGGTTCAAAAGGATAAAATGATAATTATATGAAATAAAATAAAATTATCTCATGGATGAAGCAGTTAATGTATGCAGTGTTTGATGGTTCTAGGCCTATACTTGCTGAAATTTAGAAGAATTGGGGGGGGGGGGGCGGTCATTGAAACCTATTGAATGACCTAGACAGTGTACATGGGGAGGATGTTCCCTACAGTGGGGAGGTCTAGGACTACAGGGCACAACCTCAGGATACAAGGATATCCCTTTAGAACAGAGATGAGGAGGAATTTCTTCAGCCAGATGGTATCTGTAGAACTGATTGCCACAGACAGCTATGGAGACCAAGTTATTGGGTATATTTAAAATGGAGGTTGATAGGTTCTTGACTAGTAAGGGAATCAAAAGAAATGGGGAGAAGACATGAAAATCAGGTTGACGGGCTAATAAATCAGCCATGAGAGAATGGTGGAGCAGACTTGATGGGTTGAATGGCCTCTTTCTGCTTCTAAGTCCTTTTTTTGGCGTGTGCCTGCATGTGTGCGAGTCTGTGCATGAGCGTCTGCGTGTCCGTGCGTGCATTCGTGATGATGTCTTTTTACAAGGCGCAGAGCGAGAGAGAGACTGTGTGGTGTGCCACTCCCCGCACAGACATTTTTGCAATATTTTCCCTTTAGTTTACGAGGTCGAGTTGCGCTCTCGACACTCAACCCGGTACGGATGGAAAGCGTAGTCGGGAGCGGATCCGACTAGTTTCGAACCCGGGAACTTCCGCTCCCGGGCTCGTCGCCGATGTTGCTGCGCCGCCAGCCGGCCCATTTGCTTCTCAGTCTTATGGTCTTATAGAAAGGGCAATGGAAATAATTAGCCATAGGTAATTTGGGGTTAGCGCCAATACAGTGGGATCAATGGTCCACTTGGGTTGTACTTGCTATCAATCTCTGATAAACTGCTCTTTGAACATTATTTATTTATTTGTTTATTTATTGAGATACAGTGCAGAATAGGCTCTTCCAGCACTTCAATCCACTGTCCAGCAACTCTAGCCTAATCACACGATAATTTTCAATGACCAAATAACCTATCAGCGGGCACGTCTTTGCACGTCTTTGGAAGCTGGAGCAACTGGAAGAAACCCACGTAGTCACAGGGATGATGTGCAAACTCCGTACAGACAGCAACGGGAATTGAACCTGGGCCTCTGGTACTGTACTGTAAAGTGCTGTGCTAACCACTAAGCTACCATGTCTTCTTGAGGTGCCAGGTCTTTGGTGAAACTGAGCTTCCCCTTCCTTTTAATATTTTGTATTTTAAGAAACTTGGGTCACAACTAAAGCTTGAAGCCATCTTCTCCCACAGCCCAAATGTGTCTGAGACTGAGGTATGGTCTCTCTCTACGTCCTAGTCCTGCAATGCTACTAGCTAAAAGAACATAAACAGGTCATTCAGACTCTCATACATTCTTCCATTTACAAGATCATTGTGGAACCTTCAATTTGGACTATTTCCATATGAAATGAGTAATTGGTCAATAGTTTTGAAAGTTCCAGATACTTTAAACCAAATGTTTCCTTTATGATGTGTAGTCAACCAAAATTTTCAAGTTATGTTTTCCAAATACTTGTCAAAACGGTGTTGAAACTTTCCCAGAGGTATCGTCCCAGTGGATATGAATGAAAATAGATGATCTGTTAGCCCAGAGATCTCTCCTATCTTGAATTCACAGTGTTACCACTCCCATCTATTTAACAAGGACAGTAAAGAAATGCTGGAAACCTCCATGTCATATTTCAATTAATATTCAGAATCTAGAGTAACAGCTGAGGGCTGCAAGCACTGCAAAAAAAAAATTGCCATAGAAACCATGTACAAATTATCAAAATAAACCTACATTTTTCTAAAAGTATTGAAGCTCTTTTTTAATCAGTCTGCTTCTAGAACCATTAAAGCATGCTGTATGAACACAACATACATTCTTAACTTTTGTTAATAATAAATAAGCAGAAAAGAAACTATTTTATAAATAATAGAATAGTAGAATATAAGACAATAGACATAAGAGCAGAATCAGGCCATTCAGCCCATTGAGTCTCCACCATTCCATCATGGCTGATTTATTATCCCCCTCAACTCCATTTTCCTGCTGCCTTTCCATAACCTTTGACACCCTTACTAATCAAGAACAGATCAACCTCCACTTTAAATATACCCTATGATTTGGTCTCAACAGCTGTCTGTGGCAATGAATTCCTTAGATTCACCCCACCCACTGGCCAAAGAAATTCCTCTACATCTCTGTTCCAAAGACTCTCCTTTCTGTTCTGAAGCTATACGCTCTGGTCCAGGACTAAAGGAAACATCCTCTCCATGTCCACTCTATCTAAGCCTTTCTATATTTGATAGATTTCAAAGAGATTCACACCCCCCCACCAAAACCCCAGTGAGTACAGGCCCAGAGCTATCAAACACTCCACATCTGTTAACCATTTCATGAAGCATTTGTGTGCTGAACTTAAATGACCTGGTCAGAAACTTACTGCAACACTGCTGAGGCCCAGTTTCTGATCTTGGAGACAGAGACAAACATGGTGAAATCATCAAACCTAATTTGGATTATAGAGTAGTGCATCAGAATATTTCAAACTGGTATGGGTTTGTACAGTACATAGTTAAGACTTAGTGGCATGTGCCAGGGATGTTATTAGCATCTCGTGTATGAGTATGATTCAAGTCTAGGAAGACTGCAAGCAGGTCTTGCTTTCCTGAGCCTTTTAAGGTTTTGTAGTGGAGAGATAAAGGTCACTGTAATCCAATTCCTAGTTGAATCCAGCACACAGCATCATGCAATGCTGTCAAGTCACTATGAGGCATGTCTAAGGAAGTAAAAATTCCTCCATCAATTTCTGTGTGTCGCTCTGGACTTCCAGCATCTGCAGAATCTCGTGTTTATGATCTGCTGAATTCCTTCAGTGTTTTATGCATTTTGCTGAAGATTTCCAGCATGAGCAGAATTTCTTGTGTTTATGACTCTGTAAATTGGGATTGAGGCTCCATCTTCCATGTTTCTGCCAAATTAATTATTTCTTTTTTTTTTGAAAGGATTGAATACAAAGAGAAAAGAGTTTCATGTAAACTAGGGAATATGGAAAGACAAGCTGCCAAAACGTGCAGCATTATTTGATCCACAATCCAGTTTTTGTGGTCTAATCACATCAATTTACAGTTTTATAATCTGCCATGATTCTGCTACCCAGCGCTGCTTGATATAACTGGTTTGGATAAATGCAATATATTAAACTCAAATCACGTCAACTACCTCTAGTGTTGGCGACATGCCAGGATGAGATTATGCTCTGCAAGGTGCACAGATAGCATTACATAAGTTTTGTAATGCTATCAGATACCGATAGCTTTAACTTTGGAGCTACAGGTACTAATGTAAGCCTCTAGAAAGCTGGAGCACTGAAACAATGGATTGGGGCAGGTAGAAGTAGGGAAAGAGACAGAATGTGGAAGCCATGTGACTGCATATATCGGGGTTCACAACCTGTTGTCCACAAACCCCTTGATAAATGGTAGGGGTGTGTGGCATAAAAATTGCTGGGAACCCCTGCTGTATATCTAAAGCAAAGGTTGATAGGTTCTTGACTAGTAAGGGCATCAAAAGTTATGGGTGAAGACAGGAGAATGGGGTTCAGAGGAAAAATAAAACAGCCATGATCAAAAGGCACTGGAGACTCGATGGTCTGAATGGCCGAATTCTGCTCCTATATTTTATAGCCTTTCTCATCTCATGGAATTTGAAATTGCCGCTCAACTGGCTTTTCCCTGTGCATGTGGGCAAATCATTCTTTCCAAATGTTCAGACCAGCAATCGACTCACCAGTTCTTTTCCAGGATTTGTGCTCTGATAATGTTGTCTACACTGCTTAGATCAGCTAGGCAAGAAAGGAAATAATACCAATGACTGGAATTAGCTTAAATTTCAGTCATGGCCCCATTTTAGTATTGGCAAACTCTTGAATATTTGATCACATGGCATTCAAATGTGAAATATGAAATACAAAATTGAGGGCAAGTGCACTAGCATTTGGCCGTTGCTTGCAAATATCAATGAATTTGCTTTCAGTTGGTGCGTCATGTTGACGCAGTGATGCTGAAGGCACACCAGAGGCTATACTTCATTAGGAGTTTAAAAGGATTTGGTCTGTCACCAAAGACTTTAGCAAAGTTCCACAGAAGTTCCTTGGAGAACATTCTGACTGCATTACGGCCTGGTATGGAGACACCAATGTGCAAGGTTCCGAGAGGCTTCAGAGGGTTGTAGACTGAGCCGGCCTCTCCCCCATTCCCGCAACTGAGGACACCTTCAAAAGTCAGTGCCCCGGGAGACAGCATCCATCAATAAGGATGGTCACCATCTAGGACATACCCTCTTCTCAGAGAAAGGTAGAGGAGCCTGAACACCCACACTCAAATGATTTAGGAACAGCTTCTTCCATCTGTCTTCAGACATCTGAATGGTCCGTGAACATTACCCCGCAGTTCTTCTTTCAACAGCAAGGAGTGCATACAAAGAAAACCCCTTCTGGGTGATCTGCTTTCCTCCCACGTCCCAAAGACATACGGGTTAGGAGGTTAATTGGTCACATGGGCGGCATGGGATCACTGGGCCATAAAGGCCTGTTAGCATGCTGTATCCTTATCAGAATAAAAGCTGACCCAAAATGCATTACCATAGGATTACTGTCTGGCAAATCTGTGAATGACTCTTTCTGACATTAAGAAACAATCATAAGTTGTTTAAAAATTGCTGAAAGAATTTTGAAAATCTTAAGCATTTAAAAAATGTAAACTTTTTAAAATGATTTAAAACAATTAAAAACTTTCAAGCAATCTCAGTTAAACAAAATCTTACCTCTTGCCGTTTAAATCGAACTCCTTATTTCTCCAGAAATGTACATACCTTGGCGGTATGTAATTATTTTGTATATATTGTGTAAGAAATACTCGAAGTTGTTGAGTATCTTTCACAATTGTGATCCAGTCTGAGGTAGGGTAGGTCCTTTCATTAGCTGGCGCTCCGGGGGAGGTGATAGGCAGGTGAAGAGAAGGTGCAAGAGGCAAGGTGGGGGGGAGGGGAGGAAAGAAATTTACTGGAAGTCGGAGAAATCAATGTTCATGCCATCAGGTTGGAAGCTACATAAACAGAATATGAAGTGACGAAGGGTCTCAGCCCGAAACGTCGACTGTACCTCTTCCTAGAGATGCTGCCTGGGCTGCTGCATTCACCAGCAACTTTGATGTGTGTTGCATGAAGTGTTGCCTCTCCAGTCTCAGAGCGGCCTCGTCATGGACCAACATGTCGAAACGGGAATGAGGATAGGAATTAACCATTAGCCAGAATGAGAAACTGCCAATGCTAAACATCTGAAATAAAAGCTGGACTTTCTTGTCTTATCAGAATGGGAATGTTCTTTTGAAAGGAAAGCAGTTAATGTTACAGTTCAGTGATCTTTCATTCATGCGTGTTCTGTATCATTCTGACAACATGAGGGGATGCAGACAAACCGTGATAGCCAGCACCCTCAGGGCATTACTGGCAGATTTCCTAGACTGTTGGACATTGTTCTTATTTATATCCTAATGTATTTTTAATTAAATTATTTTAGTGATGTAGTGTAATAAGATTTTCAGTGAACCAGATGAGTCTAAGGAAGGAACAATGAACAGAGCCCAATTAGTTTGAAGGAAGTGTGAGAAAGGGGAGTCGTGTGAAATTAAAAGCAAGCATGGAAAGTTTGAAAAGAACATGCAGGTACAGCCCTGGTGAGTTTTAAGGTGTGTGGGGATGGGACCTGGATGCACTTTAAAGCAGAGTCACAGTAGTTTTAGAGAAACGCGCACACATTCATGGACCCGGGGTCTTGGATGATACTTTTTGGGTGATTTTTATTTTACTGATATATGTGCCTTGTGCTCTGTATGATTGTTGGTACTGCGTTTTGCACCTTGGCCCTGGGGTACTGCTATTTCATTTGATTGTATTCATGGCTATTCATGTATGTTGAATGACAATTAAACTTGAACAAAATACTGGAGGATTTCAGCAGGCCAGACAGCATCTATGGAGAGGAATAAAGACATTTCCGACTGCAACAGGACATCAGTAGTTTAAATGGGAGCCCAAGTGAATGTGAAAGAAGCACAGGAAACAGAATCTGATGAGCCAGGTGCTGAATTGTCAGAACTTCTGTTCAATAGGATAATGGATCATTGGAATGTTGCTGTGTTGAAGCAGTGATTGGAATCTAAATTCTGGTAGATTCAGCTAAATGTTATCAGGGCTGAGAGGCTTCAGTTATAAACTACAGTAAAATTCAAAATTTATTATCAAAATACATAGTACACATGTCACCATATACAGCTTTGAGATCCATTTTCTTGTGGGCATACTCAGCAAATCTATAGAATAGTTACTATAACAAGATCAATGAAAAATCAACAAGAGTGCAGAAGACAACAAACTAAGTAAATAGCAATAAATAACAAGAACGTAAGATAATGAGATAAAGAGTCCATAAAAGTGAGATCATTGTTGTAGGAACATTTCAATGATGGGGCAAGTGAATGTAGTTATCTCCTTTTATACAAGAGTCTGATAGTTGAGGGGTAGTTACTATTCTTGAACATGGTGGTGTGAATCTTGAGGCTCTTGAATCTTCTACGTGATGCCAGCGGCAGGAAGAGAGTGTGACCTGGGTGGTGGGGATCTCTGATGATGGATGTTGTTTTCCTACAACACCATTTCATGTAGATGTGCTCAGTGGTTGGGAGGGCTTTATCCATGATGTACTGGGCTAAATCCACTACCTCCTGCAGGATTTTCCATTCAAAGGCATTGATGTTTCCATACCAGGCCATGATTCAGCCAGTCAATACACTCTCCACTACCCAGCTATAGAAGTTTGTCAAATTTTTAGACATCATGCCGAATCTCCACTAACTTCTAACGAAGTACAGGTGCTTTCTTTGCAATTGCTGGGTCCAGGACAGGTCCTCTGAAATAGTGACACCTATGAATTTAAAGCTGCTAAACTTCTCCACCTCTGATCTTCCGATGAGGGCTGGCTCGTGGACCTCTGATTTCACTCTCCTGAAGTCTAAACTATTCACTGGAAAACATTTGATGTGCATCATTTATAGGAACTGTTAGGCTTTATCAGAAAAGATAAATCTGCCTTGGACAAGGCACATAATCTTAAAATCAAATAAATTTTCTTCCTGCAATGCATGGTCAGAGTGTAAAAGTCTCACCCACAGAAAACAGTGGATGCCAGTCCTATAATATCCTTTAGAACTGCATTGAGTGTCAGTCATTCAGAATGGACTGATTGGACAATTCCTCTGTCAGTCAAGTTTTGTGAATGCATTGTGATTAACAGAATTTAATTCTGTATGCTCTTAATCTATATTGCCATCCTCTACTCGCTGAAGTTTTTTGGAAAAGTTACCCCCATGTATTACAAGTTACCACCATTTCTGTCATGAGCTCTGCTTTCCCCTCTCCTAATGGACTGTTTTCTTTATCCTCAGTCAATGTTGCTGCCTTTTACTTTACAGTCTGTTACACTGCTGATATTCAGGGCAGCAATGAAGGTCCTCCATCTCTCTCTGTCCTTGGTTACGTACAATTATAGAAGGATTTTTCAATGCTGTTCCTGTAGCAACCTTTTTTGACCAGTCAGATTTGTTAGTTCTGAGCTGAACCCCAAATGTGGAGGACCAATGGCAGCTTAATGGCACTTTATTCTACAGCAAGGCCACCAAAACAGAACATGATGTACCACAGGTGGCCTCACTAGCATCTGGTACAACTGTAAATTTACAGCCAAACTTCATCATTCAGGGCACTGTGTGTTGAAGGCCAGTGCACCAAAAACTGCCTCGTCTCCTTGTCTAATTGCAGCGCTACTTTCAGGGAACCATGTCCTTGTACTTTTCGGTCAGTCTGTTCTATGACACTACCCAAATTCGTATTCAGATTTATTTATCAAATGAATGTGACACAGTGAAATGTGTCATTTCTGTTAACGCCAACACACCAAAAGATGTGCTGGGGGCAGATCCACAAGGGTTGTCACATATTCATACCCACAATGCTTTCAGAACAACACAGAGCATAACAAGTAACAAAACAACAGCAGCAAAACAAGGCAACACACACAAAATGCTAGAGGAACTCAGCTGGTCAGTCAGCATCTTGGGAAATGAATAAACAGTTGACGTTTCTGGCCGAGACAATTCTTCAGGACTGAAAAGGAAGGGGGGAAGCCAGCAGAATAAAAAGGTGGGAGAAAGGGAAGGAGGATAGCTGGAAGGTGATGGGTGAAGCCAAGTGTGTAGGAAAGGTTAAAGGTTAAAGGCTAGAGAGGAAGGAATCTGATAGGAGAGGAGAGTGGACCACAGGAGAAAGGGAAGGAGGAGGGGACCCAAGGGGATGTGATAGGCAGGTGAGAAGAGGTAAGAGGCCAGAGTGGGGAATAGGAGTAGAGGAGAGGGGAAAGAGAAATCGATATTCATGCCAGCAGGTTGGAGGCTACCCAGATGGAATATGAAGTGCTGCTCCTCCACTCTCAACTGCAAAACTGTCCCCTTCCCTCTGTTCCCCCCCATAATTCCATGCATCTGCATACACACAGAGTCCTCCAGCTCCAGGGCAGGCCTCTGTGCACTGTAACATTCAGGCCGGGGCCCTGTCATTCACTATGAAAGTCAGTATCTCAGAAACACAGGGGGTGTAAAATCCATGTTTGATGGTTGGCACAGACCCAGTGGACCAAAGGGCCTGTTGCCCTACTGTATGACTCCTTAGCAACGTGCACTGGTTCTTTACCCAATTAGCCAATTACAACCTCAATAACACCTTTATCAATCTGCCAAACATGAGTTGCCTTTCATAAACCTCGATTGACTTTGGCCAGTCATTTCCTTGGTGCCGCTTTTATAATGCACTCCAGTATTTTCATTTGTACTAGTGCACTGACTATTTGCATCACTGCCTGGTATGGAGGTTCTAATGCACCAGATCAATAGAGGTTGCCGAGGCTCGGCTAGCTCCATCACAAGCACAATCCTCCAAAACAAGGAGGACATCTTTAAAAGGTAGTGCGTCAAGAAGGTGGTATCCATCACTAAGGACCCCATCATCCGGGATATGCACACTTCTCATATTGCCATCAGCGAGAAGGTACGTGAGCCCAAAGATCCACATTCAACGTTTCAGGAACAGCTTCTTCCCCTTAACCATCAATTCAAGTCAAGTTTATTGTCATTTAACTATACAGATAGATAGACAAACTTTATTGATCCCGAGGGAAATTGGGTTTTGTTACAGGTGCATCAACCTAGAATAGAGTATAAATATAGCAATATAAAACCATAAATAATTAAATAATAATATGTAAATTATGCCAGATGGAAATAAGTCCAGAACCAGCCTATTGGCTCAGGGTGTCTGACCATCCAAGGGAGGAGTTGTAAAGTTTGATGGCCACAGGCAGGAATGACTTCCTATGATGCTCTGTGTTGCATCTCGGTGGAATGAGTCTCTCGCTGAGTGTACTCCTGTGCCCAACCAGTACATTATGTAGTGGATGGGAGACATTGTCCAAGATGGCATGCAACTTGGACAGCATCCTCTTCTCAGACACCACTGTCAGAGAGTCCAGTTCCATCCCCACAACATCACTGGCCTTACGAATGAGTTTGTTGATTCTGTTGGTGTCTGCTACCCTCAGCCTGCTGCCCCAGCACACAACAGCAAACATGATAGCACTGGCCACCACAGACTCGTAGAACATCCTCAGCATCATCTGACAGATGTTAAAGGACCTCAGTCTTCTCAGGAAATAGAGACAGCTCTGACCCTTCTTGTAGACAGCCTCAGTCTTCTTAGACCAGTCCAGTTTATTGTCAATTCGTATCCCCAGGTATTTGTAATCCTCCACCATGTCCACACTGACCCTCTGGATGGAAATAGGGGTCACCGGTGCCTTAGCCCTCGTCAGGTCTACCACCAGCTCCTTAGTCTTTTTCACATTAAGCTGCAGATAATTCTGCTCACACCATGGGACAAAGTTTCCTACCGTAGCCCTGGACTCAGCCTCATCTCCCTTGCTGATGCATCCAACTATGGCAGAGTATTCCATATTGCATATACTTATACAGTATTCCATACTGTATATGGATGTATACATTCAAATGAGACGATGCTTCTCCAACTAGGGTGTAAGCCACAGTGGTTCACAGAAGACACATACAGCATACAATAATTTGAGAAAGTAAGGTAAAATCTACAGATTAATTATGCATAAATAAACAGTAAAGTGCATAAATTAAGTATCGTCAGGTACAGAACAGATTAACCAGTGAAATTTCGAATGCAATGGGGCAGGGAGTTCAAAAGCCGAATGGCCTGAGGGAAGAAACTGTTTCTCATCCTGACCATTCTTGTTATTATGCATCATAGTCTCCTGTTGGTGCGTGGCCAAGTGGTTAAGGTGCTCGTCTAGTGATTTGAAGGTCGCTTGTTCGAGCCTTGGCTGAGGCAGTGTGTGTGTCCTTGAGCAAGGCACTTAACCACACATTGCTCTGTGACGACACCGGTGCCAAGCTGTATGGGTCCTAATGCCCTTTCCTTGGACAACATCAGTGGCATGGAGAGGGGAGACTCGCAGCATGGGCAACTGCGGGTCTTCCATACAACCTTGCCCAGGCCTGCGCTCTAGAAACCTTCCAAGGCACAAATCCATGGTTTCATGAGACTAACGGATACCTATATATAGTCACCTGTCTGATGGTAGAAAGTCAAAGAGGATGCTGGATGGATGTGTGGGATCCTTAATAATACCAAAAGTCTTGCATACACTGTGCTACTAATAAATGTCCCTAGTGGATGGTAGGGAGACCCTTGTGATCCTCTCAGTCGTTCTCACAGTCCTTGCTGCACCTGTACCAGATGGAGATGCAACTTGTCAGATTTTTGAATGGGCTATGAACACTACTTCACTATCCCATATTGGCATATTTATTTATTTATTGTGACTTATAGTAATACTTTATGTTTTGCACTGTACAGCTGCAACAAAACAAGACATTTCATAACATTATGTCAGTGGTAATAAATCTGATTTTGGTAGTGCAGATGACAAGCTAACTGGATGTCAGGCAAACCATAAAGGCTGTGTAAGAGCATTTCTCTCCCATTCATTCAGTTGATGTTTTGGATACAATCAAACGGCCTGGAACCTTTCTTTGAAATAATTGTGAATGAGTCATTTTTCTTTAGACTGTTGTAAAGTCTTATTGGAGCACTCTATACTGTGGCTGGCATAATGAGGAAAAAAAGGACAAAGATCTGTGTGTAATGCATTAATTTCCAATAAATAAACAAAAATCTGCAAAAGCGCTCGAAGGTCAAAATTTAATTGGAAAAATTCCTACTAGATGAGGATTATTTTGTAAAGCATGAACATGGTGTGTTATTAATGCAGGGAAGAAAACTAACTTGGAGAGGGTCCGGAGGAAGTTCTTGAGAATAATCCTGAAAATGAAAGAGTTGAAGTAGGAGGAGCATTGGATGGCTCTGGCGAGACCTCACTGGAGTCTAGAAGAATGAGTGGGAATGAAACCCATTAAATATTGAAAGACTTAGATAGAGTGACGTGGAGAGGACATTTCAATAGTGGGGTAGTCTAGGACCAGAGGGCACAGCATCGAAATAAAAGGACATCCTTTTAGAATAGAGATAAGGAGGTCTTTAGCCAGACAGTGGTGAATCTGTGGAACTCATTGCCACAGATGCCTGTGGACGCTAAGTAATTGGATATATTTAAAGTGAAGATTGAAAGGTTCTTGATTAGTCAGGGTGTCAAAAGTTATGGGGAGAAGGCAGGAGACCAAGCTTGACAGGGATAATAAATCAATCATGATCAAATTATAGTGTAGACTCAATGGGCTGAATGGCTTATTTCTGCACATACAGTAAGTCTTATGGTCTAAATTCTCCTTGATCAAAGGAATTAAAGGGGAGATGTGGCATTAGTGTTTAAAAAACATAGTGGACAGCTAAAGTAAATAAAGAGCCACGCACAAGATGCTGGATGAATTCAGTGGGCAGCATCCATGTAGAAAAATGAGGCGCTTCATCTGGTCTGACGGAGTATCTCTCTGTTTCAGTCCACATGAAGGGTTTCAACCTAAAACAGCAACTATCCATGGTTCTCCCTAGATGTTCCTTAACCTCTGAGTAGTTGGTTTAAGATACAGCATAGTAACAGGACTCTTGGCTCAACAAGCCTGTGCTGCCCAATTACACCAATGTGACCAATACATCCAACGCACACGTCTTTGGAATATAGAAGAAAACCCACGTTATCATGGGGAGAATGTAGAAACCCCTTACAAACAGCAGTAGAAGTGAACCTGGGTCACTGTTGCTACAATAGCATTATGCTAACTAATGCATTATCATGCTGTGTCCATTCCTCTAGCATCTCTTGTGTTTCTCCAGATTCCAGTTTCTTGTGCGTCCAAAACAAACAAAGAATGCATGGCTAATGATGCAAGCCCACAGACAGAAGTTGATTAGTGAAAGAGAGAGAATTGACAGGAAATAGTTATACACAAGTGATCATGATTTGGAGCATGCTGTGCTTATTTATCCAATTTTTGAAAGCTACTGTTGAATTGGTAGATACCAATTTAATGGTAGCTTCTAAAAATTGGATAAATTTTGAAAAAGCAAAGGCAATTACAGGGATGTGGTTAAAGCCGTAATGGGATGAATTGAATTCATATTGATACTGGTTTATTATTGTCACGTGTACTGAGGTGCAATGAAAAGATTGTCTTGTATGCTGTTCATATAGATCAAATTATTGCACAGTACATTGAGGTCAAACAAGGTCAAATAATAATGCAGAATAAACTGTAACACTTACAGAGAACGTGCAATGCAGGTAAACATCATGATGGATGGTTCCTCCTTGAGGCACTGCATTTTGAAGATGTCCTTAATTGTGGGGAGGTTAGTGCCCATGATGGAGAAAGCCAAATCTGAGTCTTCTCTGCAGCTTTCTGCAATCCTGTGCGTTGAAGCCTCCACACCAGAAGAATAAGGGTTTACCATTGAAACCAATCAGAATTGAAAGTCCTAGGTGGAGTGGAGATGGAGAGGATGTTTCCAATAGAGGTAGAGTTAAGGACCTGAGGGCACAGCCTCAGAGTACAAGTACACCCCTATATAACAGAGATGAGGAGGAATTTCTTTCACAAGTGAGTGGTGAATCAGTGGAATTCATTGTCATGGATAGCTACAGAGGCCAAGTCATTGGATATATTTAAAGCCAAGGTTGATGGTTTCTTGATTAGTAAGGGCATCAAAGGTTATAGGGAGAAGGCAGCAGAATGAGGTTGGGAAAGATTTTAAAGCAGCTGTGATGGAATGGCAGAGCAGACTCAAAGTCTGCTATATTAGAATGGCCTAATTCTGCTCCTGTGGCTTATGGTCTTATACTAGCAGTGATACAACCAGTCAGAATGCTCTCTGCAGTATACCTCTAGAAATTTGCAAGAGTCCTTTGTGACATATCGAATCTCAAAGAGTACTTCCCCAAATCTTCCTAGTCTCACCAAATCTCTTCCTGAAGAAGCACCACTGCTGGTGTGCCATCATTGTGATCACATCAATATCTTGTGTCCATGATAGAATACTCCAAGATCTTAACACCCTGGAACCTCTGGAACTTGAAGTTGCTCACCCTTTCCACCGCTGACAAACTCAGTAAGGACTGGTGTGTGATCTTCCCACTTTCCACTTTGATGAGGAACATGAGGTTGCAAGGGTAGCATGCTTGGAAGGAAGAGATTAGGTTGGCTTCTTGGCTCCTGAACAAAGCCACAGCTGAGTGGGTTTCTCACCTCACGTCAGATTTTGCCCTGGACCAACTGATGGACAATGTGATGATTCTGTGATAGATGGCATTGGATCCTGATGTTTGTGATATCCTAGTTTCTTTGGAAGTCAAGAATGGGGCATAAAACAGTTTTATTAAGTTACAAGAACAGAGGGATTGAGGGGAAAGAAAAGATAGCAAAAGAGAGCCTGTGGGAAGAGTAAAGCAAAGAACATCATATGTTTGTTACGCATCATATCATATGACATAGGGAATCATGGTCTCTCCATCACCATGATTGTTCTTGGCAAAATTTTCTATAGAAGTGGTTTGCCATTGCCCTTTTCTGGGCTGTGTCTTTACAAGACAAGTGACCCCAGCTATTATTGAATTTAATTGACTTTATTACTTATATCCTTGCCTCCCGGGTGCCAGGGTCCAGGATGTCTCTGACCGGGTGCACGACATCCTGGTACAAGAGGGAAAGCAACCAGAAGTTGTGATACATGTTGGTACCGATGACATAGGCAGGAAGAGGGATGAGGTCCTGAAGTATGAGTTTCGGGAACTAGGCAGAAGGCTGAAGAACAGGACCTCAAGGGTGGCGTTCTCAGGATTGCTGCCAGTGCTACGTGATAGTGATGATAAGGATTGGAGGAGATGGCAGTTGAATGCGTGGCTGAGGAGTTGGTGCAGGGAGCAGGGTTTTAGATTTTTAGATCATTGGGATCTCTTCTGGGAAAGGTGGGACCTGTACAGATTGGGTTGCACCTGAACTCAAGGGGGAGCAATATCTTTGCAGGTAGGTTTGCTAGCATGGTTCGGAAGGGTTTAAACTAATTTAAGGGTTTAAACTGACCCAGAGCGATAGAGCAGTGAAAGAAGCGCACAGAGTAAAGCCAGATCTAACTTATAGAGAGGCTTTGAGGAAAGAGAAGCAGAATAAACGGTGTAAAGCTAGTAAGGTAAAAAGGCTGAAGTGTGTGTACCTTAATGCAAGAAGCATCAGGAACACAGGTGATGAACTGAGAGCTTCGATACATACATGGAATTATGATGTAGTGGCCATTACAGAGACTTGGCTGGCACCAGGGCAGGAATGGATTCTCAATATTCCTGGATTTCCTGGATTTCAGTGCTTTAAAAGGGAAGAGAAGGGGGGGAAAAGGGGAGGAGGGGTGGCATTACTGGTCAGGGATACTATTACAGCTACAGAAAGGGTGGGTAATGTAGCAGGGTCCTCTTTTGAGTCAGTATGGGTGGAAGTCAGGAACAGGAAAGGAGCAGTTACTCTATTGGGGGTATTCTACAGGCCCCCTGGTAGCAGCAGAGATACAGAGGAGCAGATTAGGAGGCAGATTTTGGAAAGGTGCAAAAATAACAGGGTTGTTATCATGGGTGACTTTAACTTCCCTAATATTGATTGGCACCTGATTAGTTCCAAGGGTTTAGATTGGGCAGAGTTTGTTAAGTGTGTCCAGGACAGATTCCCGTCACAGTATGTGGACAGACCGACTAGGGGGAATGCCCCTAGATTGGGGAAGGGCAAATTATGAGGCTATAAGGCTAGAACTTGCGGATGTGAATTGGGATGATGTTTTTGCAGGGAAATGTACTATGGACATGTGGTCAATGTTTAGAGATCACTTGCAGGATGTTTGGGATAAATTTGTCCTGGTGAGGAAGATAAAGAATGGTAGGGTGAAGGAACCATGGGTGACAAGTGAGGTGGAAAATCTAGTCAGGTGGAAGAAGGCAGCATACAGGAGGTTTAGGAAGCAAGGATCAGATGCATCTATTGAGGAATATAGGGAAGCAAGAAAGGAGCTTAAGAAGGGGCTGAGAAGAGCAAGAAGGGGGCATGTGAAGGCCTTGGCGAGTAGGGTAAAGGAAAACCCCAAGGCATTCTTCAATTATGTGAAGAACAAAAGGATGACAGGAGTGAAGGTAGGACCGATTAAAGATAAAGGTGGGAAGATATGCCTGGGGCTGTGGAAGTGAGCGAGGTCATCAATGAATACTTCTCTTCGGTATTCACCGGTGAGAGGGAACTTGATGACGGTGAGGACAATATGAGTGAGGTTGATGTTCTGGAGCATGTTGATATTAAGGGAGAGGAGGTGTTGGATTTGTTAAAATACATTAGGACGGATAAATCCCCGGGACCTGACGGAATATTCCCCAGGATGGTCCACGAGGCGAGGGAATAGATTGCTGAGCCTCTGTCTAGGATCTTTATGTCCTCATTGTCCATGGAAATGGTACCGGAGGATTGGAGGGAGGTGAATGTTGTCCCCTTGTTCAAAAATGGTAGTAGGGATAGTCCGGGTAATTATAGACCAGTGAGTCTTAAGTCTGTGGTGGGAAAGCTGTTGGAAAAGATTCTTAGAGATAGGGTCTATGGGCATTTAGAGAATCATGGTCTGATCAATGACAGTCAGCATGGCATTGTGAAGGGCAGATCGTGTCTAACAAGCCTGATAGAGTTCTTTGAGGAGGTGACCAGGCGTATAGATGAGGGTAGTGCAGTGGATGTGATCTATATGGATTTTAGTAAGGAATTTGACAAGGTTCCACATGGTAGGCTTATTCAGAAAGTCAGAAGGCATGGGATCCAGGGAAGTTTGGCCAGGTGGATTCAGAATTGGCTTGCCTGCAGAAGGCAGAGGGTGGTGGTGGAGGGAGTACATTCAGATTGGAGGATTGTGACTAGTGGTGTCCCACAAGGATCTGTTCTGGGTCCTCTACTTATCATGATTTTTATTAATGACCTGGATGTTGGGGTAGAAGGGTGGGTTGGCAAGTTTTCAGATGACACAAAGGTTGGTGGTGCTGTAGATAGTGTTAATGATTGTCGATGATTGCAGAGAGACATTGATAGGATGCAGAAGTGGGCTGAGAGAGTGGCAGATGGAGTTCAACCCGGAGAAGTGTGAGGTGGTACACTTTGGAACGACAAACTCCAAGGCAGAGTACAAAGTAAATGGCAAGGTACTTGGTAGTGTAGAGGAGCAGAAGGATCTGGGGGTACATGTCCACAGATCCCTGAAAGTTGCCTCACAGGTAGATAGGGTAGTTAAGAAAGCTTATGGGGTGTTAGCTTTCATAAGTCGAGGGATAGAGTTTAAGAGTCACGATGTGATGATGCAGCTCTATAAGACTCTGGTTGGAGCACTGTGTCCAGTTCTGGCCGCCCACTATAGGAAGGATGTGGAAGCATTGGAAAGGGTACAGAGGAGATTTACCAGGTTGCTACCTGGTTTATAGAGTATGCATTATGATCAGAGATTAAGGGAGCTAGGGCTTTGCTCTTTGGAGAGAAGGAGGATGAGAGGAGACATGATAGAGGTGTACAAGATAATAAGAGGAATAGATAGAGTGGATAGCCAGCGCCTCTTCCCCAGGGCACCACTGCTCAATACAAGAGGACATGGCTTTAAGGTAAGGGGTGGGAAGTTCAAGGGGGATATTAGAAGAAGGTTTTTTACTCAGAGAGCGGTTGGTGTGTGGAATGCACTACCTGAGTCAGTGGTGGTGGCAGATACACTAATGAAGTTTAAGAGACTACTAGACAGGTATATGGAGGAATTTAAGCTGGGGAGTTATATGGGAGGCAGTGTTTGAGGGTCGGCACAACATTGTGGGCCGAAGGGCCTGTACTGTGCTGTACTATTCTATGTTCTATGTTCTATCCTTCATTTACCTGAGTAAAAATCTTTACATTACGTCTCCATCTAAATGTGCAATGTGCAATTTATGGTAATTTATAATAAATACTATGTACAACAGGACAGTCAATAAAACATTGAAATACAATTGTATCAACATGACTTAATCAGTCTGATGGCCTGGTGGAAGAAGCTGTCCCGGAGCCTGTTGGCCCTGGCTTTTAAGCTGCGGTACCATTTCCCGGATGATAGCAGCTGGAACAGTTTGTTGATGGGATGACTCGGGTCCCCACTGATCCTTTGGGCACTTTTTACACACCCGTCTTTGTGAATACCCTGAATAGTGGGAAGTTCACATTTACTGATGTGCTGGGCTGTCCGCACCACTCTCTGAAGAGTCCTGCGATTGAGGGAAGTACAGTTCCCATACCGGGCAGTGATACAACCAGTCAGGGTACTCTCAGTTGTGCCCCTGTAGAAAGTTCTTGGGATCTGGGGGCCCATAGCAAACTTCTTCAACTGTCTAAGGTAAAAGAGGAGCTGTTATGCCTTTTTCACCACACAGCCAGTACGTGCAGACCACGTGAGATCCTCGGTGATGTGTGTGCCGAGGAACTTAAAGCTGTTCAACCTCCCAACCCCCGATCCATTGATATCAATACTCTTCAGAGATCGTCTGCCTGGCGTCAGTGATCGCATAACCAGAACTTGTAATATACACCAGCTGCTCATGTGACCATCCATGATCTGCTTCTTTTGCTTCATGTGATCCTGATGGGGGTGGTTAAGCAGGTGCTACCTCTTGCCCAAGGGTAACCTACAGGTTTGTGGACTGAAGGAGTACCTGACACATCCTTTAATAGAGATGTATTGTCACCCCACAACACTAGAGCAAAGAACCAAAAGACTGAAAAATCATGGTCTGGTCTACTTATAGCGGACCACTAATTCCATTGAAATTCCATAGATATCCTATCACATTCTAGCTAGCCTCTTTCATCTCCCCCCACCTTTTTATTTGATATCTACCAGTCCTGAAGAAGGGTCTTGACCCGAAATGTCGACTAGCGATTCATTTCCAAAGATGCTGCCTGACTTGCTGAGTTCCTCCTGCATTTTGTGTGTGTTGCTCTGGATTTCCAGCATCTGCAGAATTTCTTGTGTTCATGGTTAGCCATTAAGATAACCCCTATCTTATTTCAGAGGCAACTGCAAACACTAGAAAACTTAATGAACAATTACGTGTGCATAGGAAAATATATATAAAAAAAATACAAACAAGTAAAAGTAAGTTAAACTACAGGGGAAAAAATAACAATTCCGCCTCCCAACCGAACAGTGACAAGCAATTAAAATCTAGTCTGATTGTTATTTTAGATTCTTTCTGGTTCTCTTCCAAATTTGTGGTTGGAAGATTAATGGACCACTTGTGTGATGGTGGAATCTGGAGGGAATTGATGGGAATGCAGGGAGAACAAAATGGGATGACTAAAACTGGGTACTTGATGTTTGGCAGGGAGTAGGTGGACTGAAGAGCCTAATTCCTTGCTGTGTATATGACTCTTATTGTTGCATAAGGCTGTGGAGACTAAGTCATTGGGTGTATCAAAAGTGGAAGTTGATAGGTTCTTCATTAGTAAGGGTGTCAAAGTTTATGGGGAGAAAGCAGGAAAATGGGGTTGAGAGGGATAATGAATCAGCCATGTTAGAATAGCAGAGCAGTCTCAAAAGGCCAAATAGCCTAATCCTGCTCCTTTTTCTTATGGCCTTATATTCACCCAGTTAGTACAAATGGATAATGTATCCAGTGTCCTAGTTGTGGTAGTTAATATAAGATAGGTACAGAGGATGCTGACACACAATTTTCAAGCACGTGTTTGTTTTTTTACACTTCAGGGTGTGCAGGTTTTTGGGATAAATATAGAATTCTGCAGGGGTGCCTGAAAGAAGATGACAATTATATGCTGACACCATCAGTTCATCATCCTTATCCTTTTGCAACATTCATGAACGGTATTTCTTCTGACAATACAGCAAGTAATTAGCAGGTTGGTGATTGCAGGAAAACTGGTCCAGACTCTGCTGCCAAAGTAGCGGTAGGTTTCATGGCAAGCATCCAGAAACCTGTAGTGAAGACAAGACATCTGACGAGTTCCTTGCTCCTGAGGGCTGTGAGGCTCATTCAGCGACTGCATACCAGACTGAAGTCGATGGATTTTTTTTTGTACCCAGACAATATAATGTGCAGGATGACCAGATATGATTCTACTGGTCTAAGGGAACCTTTTGGATTTCTTCAACTTGCATCGCCTGGGTCCCCGTTTAGACCATATGCCAAGACATAGGATCAGAATTAGCTTATTTGGCCCATTTAAGTCTGCTCTACCATTCAATTATAGCTGATTTATTTTCTCTCGATCCCATTCTAATGCCTTCTCCCCATAACCTTTGATACCCTTATTAATCAAGAACCTGTTAACCTCTGCTTTAAATATATCCAATGACTTGGTCTCCATAGCCACCTCTAATAATGACTCACAGATTCAGTACACTCTGATTAAAGAAATTCCTCCTCATTTCTGCTCTAAAGAGACGCTCTTCTATTCGGAGGCAGTGACCTCTGGTTCTAGTCTCTTCCACTATTGAAAACATCCTTTCCACGTATACTATGTAGGCCTTTCAATATTTGGTACATTTTAATGAAATTCCCCTTCACTCTTCAAAACTCCAGCGAGTACAGATCTGGAGCATCAAATGCTCCACATATGTTAACCTTTTCATTCCTGGGAACATTTTCATGCCCCTCCTGTGGATCCAAAACTGCTCATAATATTCCACATGCCTTATAAAGACTAAGCATTTCTTCCTTGCTTTTAGATTCTTGTCTTCACAAAATGAATATTGACATTGCATTTGCCTTCTGTAATACTGTCTCAACCATATTGCCGTATCAAACCTATTCTGACACTAACTTTGCAAATACAGTACTGTGCAAAAGTCTAAGGCACATATATCATAGAAATCTACAATATATTATGGGCCCTTCGGCCCACAATGTTGTGCCAACCGTGTGACCTACTCGAGAAACTGCCTAGAATTACCCTACCTCGTAACCTTCTATTTCTCTAAGCTCCATGTACCTATCTAAAAGGCTCTTAAAAGACCCTATTGTATCCCCCTCTACCACTGTCAATGGCAGTGCATTCCACACACCCACCATTCTCTGTGTAAAACAAAAAAACAGCTTACCTCTGACGTTCCCCTTGAACCTACTTCCAAGCACCCTAAAACTATGCGCCCTTGTGTTAGTCATTTCAGTCCTGGGGAAAATGCCTCTGGCTATCCACATGGTGAATGCCTCTCGTCATCTTATACACCTCTATCAGGTCACCTCTCATCCTCCGATGCTCCAAGAAGGAAAGGCCAAGTTCACTCAACCTATTCTCATAAGGCATGCTCTCCAATCTAGTCAACGTCCTTGTAAATCTCCTCTGCACACTCACTCTATAGTATCCACATCCTTCCTGTAATGAGGTGACCAGAACTGAACACAGTACTCTAAATGGGGTCTAACTAAGGTCTTGTATAGCTGTAACATTATCTCGTGGCTCTTGAGCTCAATCCCATGCTTGACAAAGGCCATCACACCATGCACCTTCTTAGCACTGACAACTTGTGCAGCAGCTTTGACTGTCCTATGGACACGGACCCCAAGATCTCGCTGAACCTCCACACTGCAAAGAGTCTTACTATTAATATTATATTCTGTCTTCAAATTTGACCTCCTGAAATGAACCACTTCACACTTAACTGCCTCTTCTCAGCCCAATGCTGCATCCTATGGATGTCCCGCTGTAATGTCTGACAACCCTTCAAACGATCCACAACACAACACTCATAACTTTTGTGTTGTCAGAAAACTTACTAACCCACCCTTCTACTTCCGAATGCAAGTCATTTATAAAAATCACAAAGAGGAGGGGTCCCAGAACAGATCCCTGCGGAACACCACTGGTCACCAACCTCCATGCAGAATACGAACCATCTATAACCACCCGTTGCCTTCTGTTGGCAAGTCAATTCTGGATCCGCAAAGCAAGTTCTCCTTGGATCCCATGCCATAATACTTTCTGAATGAGCCTTTCCTGGGGAACCTTATCAAATGTCTTACTGAAATCCATTTACGCTACACCTACTGCTCTACTGTCATCAGTGTGTTTTGTTACCTCCTCAAAGAGTTCAATTAGGCCCGTAAGGCACGACCTGCCCTTGACAAAGCCATGCTGACTATCCCTAATCACATTATGTCTCTCCAAATGCTCATAAATTCTGCCTCTCAGGATCTTCTCCAACAACTTGCTCACCACTGAAGTAAGACTCTCTGGTCTATAATTTCCTGGGTTATCTCTACTCCCTTTCTTGAACAAGGGAACAACATTTGCAATCTTGCAATCCTCTGGAACCTCTCCCATCACTATTGATGATGCAAAGATCATCACCAGAGGCTCAGCAATCTCCTCCCTCACTTCCCATTGTACCCTAAGGTACATCTCATCCAGTCCTGGTGATTTCTCTAACTTAATACCTTTCAACAGCTCCAGCACATCCTCTTTCTTAATGTCTGTACACTTAAGTGTTTCAGTCATCCCCGTAATTGCCAAGGTTCTTTTCAATGGTGAATACTGAAGCAAAGTATTCATTAATTACCTTCGCTATCTCCTCTGTCCCCATGCACATGTTTCCACTATCAAACTTAACTGGTCACATGGCAAACCCACACGGCTCATCGTCTTGCTCTTCCCATACTTGTAGAATGCCTTGGGGTTTTCCTTAATCCTGCTGCTTGCCAAGGCTTTCTCATGGCCCCTTCTAGCTCTCCTAATTTCATTCTTGAGCTCCTCCCTGGCCCCCTATATATAGCTCGGGTGCCTAAGACTTTTGCTCAGTCAATGTGATGCGGAGAGCGGAGACAGATTGTGGATCTGTCGGGAGCAAAGGATGTTGGGAATGGCAGGAGGGGCATGGCACAGGTGGCAGAGAAGGAGTGCCAGAGGCAGGGGTGGCCTGGGTGCAGACAGACCCAGCCCTGAGATACCAGACAGGGTCATTTGGTTCCAAACAGTCGGTTTGTTGATCACTGTAGAATGTCCCTCTGGTGCTTCCTTCTCCCTCCCCTCTCCCTTCCCCCCTCCCCCAACCGTGATTCCCCTTTTTCTGCCCCCTTCCCACTCCCAGTCCAGAACAGAGTCCCATATCAGAATCAGGTTTATCATCAATCACGTATGTCATGAAATTAGTTTTTATTCCAGCAGCAGCAGTGCAGTGCAATACATAAAATTACTACAGTATTGTGCAAAAGTCTGGGGCACCCTCACTCTATATATGTCCCTAAGACCTTTGTACAGTCTCTCAAATTTTGAATGTTGCATTGAAGCTTAAATTGCCAAGTAAATGTCTAAAACATAGTCACTCATTAAATACTAGAAGTACCATTTTACTGACAAGATTTCTGTTGCTGCAATCACTCAATCACGTTGGCCCAGATACAGGAGGGAACAATGATAGAGTAGAATTCTATTTCTGGGGGTAAATACTTCTGCAGATTTAAAATTGTTTCTCATGTTTTCTCCCTTGATCCTAGTCTTTCTATTTCTCCTCATTTTGATTTGATTTAAACTCACCCTGTTTGCTTTGCGGTCATATTTTGCTCATTCGTTATGTGCTGTGTCATGTGACTGGGCAATCATGGTCTTTCCATGACCATGATTGTTCTTGGCAAATATTTCTACAGAAGTGGTTTGCCATTGCCTTCTTCTGCACAGTGTCTTTACAAGTCAGGTGACCCTAGCCATTATCAATACTCTTCAGAGATTGTCTACCCGGCATCAGTGGTCACTTAACCATGATATGCACCAGCTACTCATGCAACCATCTGTGGCTTCACAGATCAGGGGGCTAAGCAGATGCTACACTTTACCCAAGGGTGACCTGCAGGCTAGCGGAGGAAAGGAGCACCTTACACCTCCTTTGGTAGAGACATATCTCCACCCCATCAACCCTTCATAACCCAAGTTTAAAAAAAACTTTTCTGAAGGTTTAGTTATATTCTATGTCACTATAAACTTATAGTGGAGATATTAAAGTGTGTGCTTGGCTTTCAGTCTAATTCCATTCCTTTGTGAACATTCCCTGAAAATCATGGATGCCTTGTTTTCACGCTGGTTCTGAGTGTTTTAATTCGGCTAATGTGAGAACCACAGATCATTGCACTGATGCTGTATGGGTGGTTGGGTAATTTGTGGGGTGGTCTAGTCCTGCTCTGCTTTGTTTCCATGTGCTTATGATTCATGGCCACAGAGAGTTCTACATATCATCCTGAATGTTCATCCTCCACTTGGTACAGGCCATGAGTCCATAAAAATAAGGGAGAATTTTTTTTCCCTAAGGAAACTTTCACCACCTTGTGGAATCTCTTCCTTTGTCCACCAGACATCAGGAGCAACACCATCTATTTCGTCTCCATGGCCTCCTCTTGTGCCAAGATGGGGTCACCCTAATATACCATCTGAGTAGCTACCAACCTGATGGCATGAATATCAATTTCTCCTTCCTGTGAAAAAAAATTCCTCCCTCTCCCCTCTTCTAATCCCTACTCTGGTCTCCTATGTTTTCTCACCTGCCTATCACCTCCCCCTGTGCCACTGCCTCCTTCCCTCTCTCCTATGCCCCACTCACCTCTCCTATCAGATTCTTTCTTCTCCAGCCCCTTACCTTTCCCACCCACCCAGCTTCACCCATCACCTTTCAGCTGTCCTCCTTCCCCTGCCCCTACCTTTTTATTCTGGTGTCTTCCCACTTCCTTTCCAGTCCTGAAGAAGGGTCTCAGCGATTGTTTATACAATTCCATGGATGTTGCCTGACCTGTTGAGTTACTCCAGCAACTTGTGTGTGTTGCACTAAGAACTAGCAAGCAGGTTAATTGTTCAGAACAGATGTGGGACAGAGAAAAGTAGGGAACTAAATTAGTCCCTCCTATCTACACACATGTCAACCTTGCAACTCCAGAATTTCTCATGATTATGAATTTCTTCCTATGACATTTTGGAATATAACATCTATTTTGGGAGTCTGGTGGAACTTTTTCTCCTGTTATATGAAGCAGAAATGAGGGCAGCACAATAGTGTAACACTCAATGGGGTCCAATTCCCACCACTGAGAGTTCATTCTCCAGTTGACCACATGGGTTTCCCCCACGTTCTCCAGTTTCCTCCTACTTTCCAAAGATATACAAATTGGGGTTAGTAAATATTAAGCAGGCTATATTACCGCTGGATGCATCACGGTACTTGCAGGCTACCCAGAGCTTTCTCAGTGCAAATGACGCATTTCGCTGTATGTTTCAATATTTGAATGAACATGCGACAAATAAAACTAATCTTAATCTTCAATCTAATTTTTTAGATTTTGTTTTTGTTTTAAAAATGCATCCTTATGTTGTTAAAATTGTCTGGGGTAATCTCAGTGTCTACATGCAAAGATGTTCCAGTCTAAGGAAGAATTATCACGTCTCTGATCTGAACTGTTAACTTTGTTTCTCCTTCCACAGATTCTTTCCCCTTACGTATATTGTATATAAAACTATGAGGGGAATAGGTAAAGTAAATGCTTTTTCCACTGGTAAGACTGGAAAATAGAGGTCATAGGTTAAGGTTGAAAGTTGAAATATTTAAGGGGAGCTTGAGCGAAGACTTGTTCACTCAGAGGGTGGTAAGAGAGTGGATCGAGTTGCCTGCACAAGTGGTGAATGAGGGTTCAATTTCAACATTTAAGAGAAGTTTGGATAAGTATATTGATAGGAGGTGTATGGAGGGCTGTTGTCCCGGTCCAACGCGGAATAATAGTTCAACATGTGATAGATGGTCTGAAGGGTTGTCTCTCTGCGGTCTGACCTGCTGAGATTTTCTAGCATTCTCTGTTTTTTTTTACAAAACTCTACCTTGACTGCATTCTGCTCCCCAAATACCTTTCTACGGTGAATTTCAGTACTTTCAGCAAAGTGGTTGTGCCTCTTAACCTGCCAGAAACATTTTTCAGTTTCCAACAAACTGAGTTAGTGCCTTAGCCACAAATGATAGGATTAGTGTTCCAATAGAGCTGCACACTCCATGTGCTATATTTAATCCGACAGAGCTGTCAGTGTGTTATGACAAGCCTGTCTCTTGGATCAATCAATATCACATCCCATGGATGTCATACTTGTTATCCACCTGTACTTAATTACTTCCCTTTACACATGCTGGCGCTTAGGGCCGCAAAGAAGGTCCTCCTTCTCTGTCTTCATCCTTGACCATCTTCTGTCTTGTACCCCAGGTGTGGTTCAGGGGTAGGCTGTTGCACACAGATGAAAAAGGATTCTTCATTGCTGTTTCCATAACAATTTTGTTTTTCCAGTCAGGATTGCTAGCTCTGGGCTGAACCCCCAAACCTTGAGGTAGTCTGGCCTCTATCCTTTGACCTGTTTGACATGGGTGACCCTACCAAGAGCCAAAGCGTAAAGCCCTAACTCCAGCCAATATACCTCTCCGGGTCATTGAGACACACAAGCCTCCAAACCATCTTGGAGGTTCCACCTGTAACAAATCAAAAATGCATTCAATTTTAACTAAGTTTTATCAGGCTAATGTTTGGTTGACTTATTCTAAGTGCAGGTAATGTGGTTTAACAAGGCAAGGAATCTCATTGGTATATAATATGAAAATCATCTCATTCTGTGACACCTGTTGGTATTGTATTATGTGAAATTCTGCAGGTGACATATCCATCGACTGGTTTAGCTACCAGTCTGGGTGTTTCTCAGTATGAGATTTTTTGGAATACAGGGGGAATCAATGCCCTGGATTTCAAAATGCTAAAATGTTCATAAAAGATTAGAAGTAGCTCTTGGAAATCATTTTTTTCCTCTTCTCACTGCTGAATAATGTTGACCATGCCAATTTTTCTTAAAGTGCATTTTAATATATTAGCATTAATTTTGAGAGGACTACAATATAAAAGCAAGGATGTAATGCTAAGGCATTATAAGGCATTGCTCAGACCCCACTTGGAGTTTGTGAGCTGTTTTGGGTCTCCTCTCTAAGAAAAGATGTGCTCGCATTGGAGAGGAACCAGAGTAGATTCATGAGAATGATTCAGGGGATAAAAGGGTTAATATAGAAGTGTTTGATGGCTCTGGGCCTGTACTTGCTGGAGTTTAGATGTATGAGGGGATCTCAATGAAGCCTATTGAATATTGAAAGGCCTAGATAGTGTCCTCAACATTCACCAGGCTGACAAAGAGAGTCTGGGAGAACAGAAAGCTGATGACGCACACCAAAGTTGCAGTCTACAGGGTCTGCGTCCTCAGCACACTGCTTTACGGCAGCAAGACCTGGAGCTTCTACTCCAGACAAGAGCGGCGTCTCAACGCCCTCCACCTTCGCAGCCTGAGACGCATCCTGGACATCATGTGGACTGACCGAATCGCCAACAGTGAAGTCCTGGCCCGTGCCCAGATACCCAGCCTCTTCACCCTGCTCCAACAACGCATTCTCCGCTGGCTGGGCCATGTACACTGCATGTCAGACGAGAGGATCCCGAAAGACCTGCTGTACAGGGAACTGGCCTCCGGCAAGAGAGCACAAGGGCGGCCCCATCTTCGTTTCAAAAACGTTTGCAGGAGAGACATGAAGTCACTGAAAATGAACGTCGAGAGGTGGGAGGACATCGCAAGCGATCACTCTCACTGGAACACAGTGCCTTCAAGTGCAGTTGCTGCAGCTGAGACTGTCACTCCCGTGTAGGACTCTACAACCACAACAGACGCTGCTAATACAGACTGAAGCAAGACTTTCCAGGCTCAGATCCATGGACTCGCGAGACTAACGGATGCCACCACCAGATAGTGTGGATGTGGAGAGGATGTTTCCACTGGTGAAAGAGTCTAGGACCAGAGGTCACAGCCTCAGAAGAGAGAGACGTCTATTTAAAACAGAAATGAGGTGGAATTTCTTAAGCCAGAGGGTGATGAATCTATAGAATCTATTGCCACAGATGGCTGAAGAGGCCAAGTCATTGGGTTTGTTTAAAGCCAAGGCTAATAGGTTCTTGTTTCGTAAGGGCATCAAAGGAAGGTTATGGGAAGAAGGCAGGAGAATAGGGTTGAAAGAGATAATAAATCAGATATGATAGAATGGCAGAGCAGACTCAATGGGCCAGATGGCCTAATTCTGCTCCTCTGTTTTACAGTCTTACTGTCTTTATACAATTCTATTTTATTCATGAAAAATGCATGAAAACGTTTTGTATTTTTTGTGTGCATAATTCTTTTCCCTGGAACTTGAGGGGCGTTTATCTTCCCAAAATGCAACCCCTCACATTTATCTGAATTAAACTCCATTTACCATTCTTTTGCCCACTTTCTGGCTACTGTCTGTAAGGAGTTTGTACATTCTCCCCATGACCGTGTATGTTTGCTCTGGGTGCACCAGTTTCCTCCCACATTCCAAAGAGGCTAATAACTTGCTATGGTGATGCTGGAATTATGATGACATTTGCAGGCTGCCCCCAGTACCTATTCAGACTGTGTAGGTTGATGCAATGATGCATTTTAATGTGTGTTTTGATATAGCTAATCTTTAATTTTTCATTTTTACCTAGTTGATCAAGGTTCAAAGTTCAAAGTAAATTTATTATCAAAGTACATATGTGTCACCACGTACAACCCTAAGATTCATTTTCTTGCGAGCATACACAATAAATCCATAATAGAATAACAACCATAATAGAATCAATGAAAGACCACACCAACATCAACATTCAACCAGTGTACAAAAAACAAAAAGATTGAAATAATAATAATATTGAGAACATGAGATGAAGAGTCCTTGAAACTGAGTCCACAGGTTGTGGGAGCATTTCAATGATCAGGCAAGTGAAGTTGAATGGATTTATCCCCCTTGGTTCGAGAGCCTGAGAGTTAAGGGATAATGACTATTCCTAAACCTGGTATGAGTGCTGTGGCTCCTGTACCTTCTTCCTGATGGCAGCAGCAAGAAGAGAGCATGTCCTGAGTGGAGGGGTCTTGGATAATGGGTGCTGCTCTCCTCCAAAAGTATTTCATGTAAATGTGCTCAATAGTGGGGAGGGCTTTACTCGTGATGAACTGGGCATATCCACTAATTTTTGGAGGATTTTCCATTCAAGGGCATTGGTGTTTCCATACCAGGCTATGATGCAACTCGTCAGTACACTCTCCACTACAAATCTATAGAAGTTTGTCAAAGTTTTAGATGTCGAGCTGAATCTTCTCAAATTCCTAAGGAAGTGGATCATCAGCATCATTGTGTGCTGTGTTGAAGGAAGTAGAGGTACTTGGTAGTTCCTGATAAACATATTCACTGCCCATGATACCATCTATTTTAGTATCACAGTAAACTTACTAGCGATGCCTTGTACATATAAATCATGCATATAAATTACAAACAACAAAGGTCATGGTGTTGACTCCTGTGGCGCACCACTAGTCTTGGGCATCCACTCCAGAAAAACGAACTTCCACCGTCACCCTCTGCTTTCCTTAAAGTCAATTGTAAATCCAATTAACTCCCTCTCATGTGATATAACTTTCCACAGCAGTCTATCATGGAGAACCCTACAGTTCATATAAGCTACATTTATCAAGCTGAACGTACTGACCTTGGTTATTTAAAAAAAATACTCAATTCAATTCATGAAGCCTGATCTCCCACACACAAAGCCTCTACCTATCCCTGATCCACCCTCCATCTTTCCAAATGCAGAGCTAGTTATAATGCTGTGGGGAGGTGTACAGGATTGTGTCTAAGCAAGCAGCTCTGATAACAGCAAGCTGAATGGCTTCTTTCTAAGGTGCTGTTTTTCTTTACTAGATATAGCTCTTGAGCACCTGAGTTCAGTCAATGCTCAAAGCAAATGCTGACTACACAGTGAAAGTCTAAGTGTTAGGCTTTGAACAGTTATCGCACCTGTGTCCCATCTATATTTAAGGCATGTTACAATGGTGAAACTACCCCAAAGTTGCACCTAGTTAAAATGCTAATAGTTGACTAATCGTTGGGTGGAATTTTTACCTCTCTCACTTGCTGTTAACTTTGTGTATCCCATCCGGTGAATCGACATGGTAAGTAAATACGCAGGTTGACAGCACCTGAATTATTGCTTCAAGAATTATTTCTGCAGGTTTGAAATATTACACCCCAAGTAAGAAGCCAGGGGCAGTTTTGGTTCAATTAGCAGTAAATCCAAAAGGTCTATCATTCTAATCTCACCCCAGTGACTTAGGTCCAGAGCTTTGACATTATTCTCCATATCAGGGAGTGCTGCACTGTGAAGTATTGAACTGCGTGGCCTGTTGCGTTGCCATGTTATTCAGAGAGTGGAGTTTTTGTCCTGTCATGATAAAAGAGTAATAGACCTCAGAGGCAGGCCCTTTGGCCCAACTGGTCCATGGTCACCGCAGCATCCTCCCTGCTAGACCCAGTTGTCCACATTCGGTCCATAACCCTTTCAAGCCCCTCCCCTTCATATACCCATCCAAATGCCTCTTAAGTGTGTGTGTAAGTTTTGTGCTGTAGTGCTCTGTGATTCTAAACATTGGAATTGTGCCCACCTCTCAACCAATGTCATTACCTTTAGTTTTGTGAGATTTTGATTGTTGTGTGACCTGCAATACCATGGTGGCATCACTTCTAAATATCTCCTGTAGCTCATCAACATTTAGCTCGTGGCTTTCTTTCAGAGTTGCTTCTGTATGTGCAGAGGACAGTTATTGACATGGGGATGAGGCAAGCTAAAGGATGATGGCAAAATTTTCAGCCTTGGACAACAACAAAAAATACTGGAAGGGTTCAGCAGGTCGGGCAGCATCAATGCAGAGGAATAACCAGTCAATGTTTTGGACCGAGACCCTTCATCAGGACTGGAAAGGAAAGGAGCAGAACCTCAAATAAGAAGGCGGGGATGGGAAGGCAGGTGGGTGAGGGAGGGAGACAAAGTGAGAAGCTGGAAGTGGATAGGTGGAAGATGTAAAGGGCTGAAGAAGGAATCTGATAGAGGAGAATGGGCCATGGGAGAAAGGGAAGGAGGCAGGGCACCACAGAGAAGTGAAGAGTCATGCTAAGACATGATGGCAAAATTTTCAGTCTTGAGCCAAAACAACAAAATTTAGTAGCTCAGAAGCCCATATTTTCTGTTATTTACCATTGAAGAGTGCATGGAGGAAAGTACTAGGAACATTCAGGACCAGAGTACAGTATGGTGAAGAGAAAAGTGACTGATGCATCAGTAGATGATCAAGGGTTGAGTCAAGGGTTCATAGGAGAGTTGCATACACAAGTATGACCAGTGTTACACTTGTCATCTCTCTCATCACCATTCAGGGCCCCAGATACTTACAGGTGAGGCAATATTTCACCTGCAAATCATGTTGCATTCACCTATTGCGTTTCCAGTGTGGCCTTCTCTACGTCAGAGAGATCCAACACAGACCAGGGATCACTTGGTTGAGCACCTTCACTCTGTTTGCTATAAAAAGGCAAGATCTCCCGGTAGCCATTCACTTCAATTCAACATCCCTTTCCCATTCTAACATGTCTGAATGGCCTTCTCTTTTTCAGTTTGGAGGAGCAACACCTCATATTCCATCTGGGTAGCCTCCTACTTAATGGCATGGTCTTGGATTTCTCTAACATACAGCAATCTCTCTTACTCCCAGCTCTCTTTTTTGATTCCCTAATCTGGTTACTGCTTTTACCCCTTCTCTTCTCCTCACCTGCCCATCACCTCTTTCTGGTACCCCTTCTCCTTCCCTTTCTTCCATGGGACAATGCCCCCTCCTAACAGATTCATTCTCCTTCAGCCCCACCTATCCACTCTCCCACATACCAACCTTCCCTTCATCTGGTCTCACATATCACCTGACAGCTCGTACGCCTTCCACTCCCACCCCCACCCACATCATCTTATTGTGGCTATTGCCCCCCCCGTACTGATGAAGAGCCTCGTCCCAAAAGCATCCACTGTTTATTCCTCTCCATAGATGCTGCATGTGCATGTTGCTCAAGATTTCATTATAAAGATCTTTTTGAGGGGGAGGAGATAGCAATTTTAGGGGTAAGATCAGTGAGTGAGTCTGAGTCTGAAGCAAAGGAGAGAGATGGCTATGGAGGTCAAGTCATTGGGTATATTTAAGGCGATGGTTGATAGATTCTTGATTAGTCAGGGCATGAAAGAATATGGGGGGATGGTGGGGGGAGGCAGGAAATTGAGGCTGAGGAAAAATGGATCAGTCATAATGAAAGTCGAGAGTGACATAGTTAATTCAGAAACAAAGGTTCTGAATTTAGAGGGGTAACTTTGAAGGTATGAGACGTGAATTAGCTAAGATGGACTGGCAAATGACACTTAAAGGATTGACGGTGGATATGCAATGGCAAGCATTTAAAGGTTGCATGGATGAACTACAACAATTGTTCATCCCAGTTTGGCAAAAGAATAAATCAAGGAAGGTAGTGCACTCGTGACTGACAAGAGAAATTAGGGATAGTATCAATTCCAAAGAAGAAGCATACAAATTAGCCAGAGAAAGTGGCTCACCTGAGGACTGGGAGAAATTCAGAGTTCAGCAGAGGAGGACAAAGGGCTTAATTAGGAAGGGGAAAAAAGATTATGAGAGAAAACTGGCAGGGAACATAAAAACGGACTGTAAAAGCTTTTATAGATATGTAAAAAGGAAAAGACTGGTAAAGACAAATGTAGGTCCCCTGCAGACAGAAACAGGTGAATTGATTATGGGGAGCAAGGACATGGCAGAACAATTGAATAGTTACTTTGGTTCTGTCTTCACTAAGGAGGACATAAATAATCTTCCAGAAATAGTAAGGGACAGAGCGTCCAGTGGGATGGAGGAACTGAGCGAAATACATGTTAGTAGGGAAGTGGTGTTAGGTAAATTGAAGGGATTGAAGGCAGATAAATCCCCAGGGCCAGATGGTCTGCATCCTAGAGTGCTTAAAGAAGTAGCCCAAGAAATAGTGGATACATTAGTGATAATTTTTCAAAACTCATTAGATTCTGGACTAGTTCCTGAGGATTGGAGGGTGGCTAATGTAACCCCACTTTTTAAAAAAGGAGGGAGAGAGAAACCGGGGAATTATAGACCGGTTAGCCTAACGTCGGTGGTGGGGAAACTGCTGGAGTCAGTTATCAAGGATGTGATAACAGCACATTTGGAAAGTGGTGAAATGATCGGACAAAGTCAGCATGGATTTGTGAAAGGAAAATCATGTCTGATGAATCTCATAGAATTTTTTGAGGATGTAACTAGTAGAGTGGATAGGGGAGAACCAGTGGATGTGGTATATTTGGATTTTCAAAAGGCTTTTGACAAGGTCCCACACAGGGGATTAGTGTGCAAACTTAAAGCACACGGTATTGGGGGTAAGGTATTGGTGTGGGTGGAGAATTGGTTAGCAGACAGGAAGCAAAGAGTGGGAATAAACGGGACCTTTTCAGAATGGCAGGCGGTGACTAGTGGGGTACCGCAAGGCTCAGTGCTGGGACCCCAGTTGTTTACAATATATATTAATGACTTGGATGAGGGAATTAAATGCAGCATCTCCAAGTTTGCGGATGACACGAAGCTGGGTGGCAGTGTTAGCAGTGAGGAGGATGCAGGGTGACTTGGATAGGTTGGGTGAGTGGGCAAATTCATGGCAGATGCAATTTAATGTGGATAAATGTGAAGTTATCCACTTCGGTGGCAAAAATAGGAAAGCAGATTATTATCTGAATGGTGACCGATTAGGAAAAGGGGAGGTGCAACGAGACCTGGATGTCATTATACACCAGTCATTGAAAGTGGGCATGCAGGTACAGCAGGTGGTGAAAAAGGCGAATGGTATGCTGGCATTTATAGCGAGAGGATTCGAGTACAGGAGCAGGGATGTACTACTGCAGTTGTACAAGGCCTTGGTGAGACCACACCTGGAGTATTGTGTGCAGTTTTGGTCCCCTAATCTGAGGAAAGACATCTTTGCCATAGAGGGAGTACAAAGAAGGTTCACCAGATTGATTCCTGGGATGGCGGGACTTTCATATGAAGAAAGACTGGATGAATTGGGCTTGTACTCGTTGGAATTTAGAAGATTGAGGGGGGATCTGATTGAAACGTATAAGATCCTAAAGGGATTGGACAGGCTAGATGCAGGAAGATTGTTCCCGATGTTGGGGAAGTCCAGAACGAGGGGTCACAGTTTGAGGATAGAGGGGAAGCCTTTTAGGACCAAGATTAGGAAAAACTTCTTCACACAGAGAGTGGTGAATCTGTGGAATTCTCTGCCACAGGAAACTGTTGAGGCCAGTTCATTGGCTATATTTAAGAGGGAGTTAGATATGGCCCTTGTGGTTACGGGGGTCAGGGGGTATGGAGGGAAGGCTGGGGCGGGGTTCTGAGTTGGATGATCAGCCATGATCATAATAAATGGCGGTGCAGGCTCGAAGGGCCGAATGGCCTACTCCTGCACCTATTTTCTATGTTTCTATGAAATGGCGAAGCAGACAAAATAGTCTTAAATCTGCTCCTGTATCATATAGCCTTATAAAATAAAGAAATAAAGGTCAGTATAGAAAATAGAGGAGGTGGGGGGGAGATTTTTTTTACCGAAAGGCAAAATCGATATTCATGGCATCAGGTTGGAGACTTCCCAGATGGAATATAAGGTGTTGCTCCTCCATCATGACACAAGAGGAGGCCATAATCAGAATTAAAATGTTTGGACATTTGCCAGGACTCCAGGGCGTGAGTTATAAGGAGAGGTTGGTCAGGCTAGGCCTTTTTTTCATGGAATGTCGGAGAATGAGAAGTGACCTTAACGAAGTGTTTAAATTATGAATGGCATATATATATATACGTTCAAAGGTTCATGTTATTGTCAAACTATGCATGCAGTATACAACTCTGATATTTGTCTTCTCCAGATAGCCATGAAATACACATGAAAAAGATTAAAAAAAACAAAATTCACAGACCACAGAATCTCTTGGACCTTCCCTACAGAAAAAAACAGCAACGATAGCAACAAATCTTTACCCCTCCCTGCAGAAAAAACAGCGACAATAACAATCCCCCACCCGCAGAAATAGAAGACAGCGACAATAGCAGCACATCCACAACCCTCTCCCCTTAGAAAAACACAGCAACAATAATGATCCCTGGTCCCCTTGCTTGCAAAAAGGAACAGTGACAGTAGCATCAAAAACCCTTTCCGTCCTCCCTCTCACTCACACACAAAGAACTAACAGATCACCCACCCATCAATCGGCCACAAGAAAAAAAATGCCAGAAAACTGGAGACCAATATAAAGTACAGTCCGATCACATAAATCTCAGAGCATCAAGCTGTTGTTCCGTGACTCAGAGCTCACACATGGTCCAAATGGTGGCCTCCATTGGGAGCGATCGCTGACTCTCTGGCCTCCGTAGGGAGTGATCACCAATGGGGTCTGAATGCTACCAGTCCGGTGGCTACCCTCAGGAGCTAGCAGGAGGATGATAACAGTCTTTTTCCCACGGTGGGGGAGTCCAACACTAGGGTGCACAGATTATCCATGAGAGGGGTATGATTTATAAGTGACCTGAGGGGCAAATTATTTTCAAATAGAGTGGATGGAATAAGCTGCTAAAGGAAGTGGTTGGGGCAGGTACACTAGTATAATTTAAGAGGGCACATACTGAATGATTCAGGAACAACTTCTTCCCATCTGCTATCCAATTTCTGAATGGACATTGAACCCTTGAACACTACCACACTATTTGTTTTTATTTTTATTTTTGCATTATTTATTTAATTTAACTATTCTATTTATATATAATTCACAACTTTTTTCTCTATTATTATGTATTGCATTGTACCGCTGCTACAAAGACAACAAATTTCACAACCTATGCCAGTGACATTAAACCTGATTCTGATTCTGATTCTGATTCTGAACTTGGATAGATAGATGCTGTCATAGAAAAGTACAGCACAGAGTAGAAAAGCACAGCACAGCACAGAAACAGGCTTTTCATCCCATTTCACAGGCATCCATTAGTCTCGTGAGACCATGGATTTGCGCTTTGGAAGGTTTCCAGGGCGCAGGCCTGGGCAAGGTTGTATGGAAGACCGGCAGTTGCCCATGCTGCAAGTCTCCCCTCTCCACGACACCAATGTTGTCCAAGGGAAGGGCATTAGGACCCATACAGCTTGGCACCAGTGTCATTGCAGAGCAATGTGTGGTTAAGTGCCTTTCTCAAGGACACAACACGTTGCCTCAGCTGAGGCTCGAACTAGCGACCTTCAGATCACTAGACCAACGCCTTAACCTCTTAGCCAAGTACCAACATATCCCATTTAGTCTGTGCCGAACTATTTATACTGCCCACTGCCATCGACCTGCATCGGGACTATAGTCCTTCATACCCCTACCATTCTTGTACCCATCCAAACTTGTCTTAAACTTTGAAATTGAGCTTGGTACGTGGAGAGATATAGGTTGAATGAAGGAAATTAGGGCTAGGTGGTTGGCACCTGTTGGTATGAACTGGTTGGACCAACCAACCTATATGCATGCATCCATTCATTGGGGACCCTCACCAAACAAGACATGCCTTCTTTTCATTACTGCCATCAAAGAGGTGGTACAAGAGCCTGAAGATGCACCCTCATTTTTTTGGAACAGCTTCTTCCCTTCCACCGTCAGATTTCGGAATAGTCCTTGAATACTACCTCACTATTTTGAACTCTTTTTGTTATTTATTTATAGTTTTTATATATTTCCTGTATATAAAAACTTTTGGACTCTAATGTTTTTCTTTGTCGTTCACTCTTTCTGGTTTTCCTTCCATTTCGTGGTTGTCTTTGAAGAGTAAGAATTTCAGGTTGCATACAGTATACATTCTCTGATATTAAACAGAACCTTGCACCATTGAACATTATTGTATTTTTTTTTATCTTGCACAGTACTGGCGCCACAAAGCAACAAATTTCATGAAGTACTGTTTGTCAGTGATTCGATGCCTCTTTCTCAGTGACTTAATAACAATACTGAGGGATGATGGTCTGATTTGAATTGATGAGGCAGACAATGGACCTGTAATCACTGTGGTCAGTGTGGCACTCAACCATGACTCTGTTGTGAATGGTTTGTTCCCAGTATCGCCTGCTCTTCTTTAGCATGCATCGAAAAGGATGCCATGCTTCAATGCTGATCTGGGTTAATTGTTTTCAGATGCACCAGTCTCTATCAATTGCATAATAGGAATAAGACAAAATTAATTTTATGCTGATCCCACCAAGAAACTTTATTTTGAGAGGTAATTGTATTTTTATAAATAGCGTGATGCTCAAAGTCAATCTGAAGATGTCTTTGTTTAATAAGCTTGGATAAAAGTTTGCTTATCTGTCAAGTGATCGTCTCTCACAACTTGGCCACAGTTCAAGAGCATTCCCGGAAGTGCATTGCAATAATTAATCTGATGTAAGCTTATTCATTCCCCGTGAAGGAAAGTCAAATGAAGCCAAGCTACCTAATGAATGAGTGAATGCATGTATCCTTTTGTATATATTGCACAATATCATTGAGGAAATATTGAGTGGAGCTGGGCTTTTCTTTTTGGAGTGAAGGACGATGAGAGGTAACTTGATAGAGGTGCATAAGATGATAGAGAGTCTAGCACCTTTATCCCAGTGCAGCAATGACTAATACCAGAGGGCATAATTTTAAGGTTATTAGAGGAAAGTATAGGGGGAAAAAATGCCTTGCCAGGGTCGTGATAGAGGCAGATGCATTAGGAACATTTAAGAAACACTTAGGTAGGCAAATAGATGAAAGAAAAATGGAAGGCTATGATGGAGGTCCAGTTCAAGTTCCAAGTTTAAATGTCATTCAACCATACATGAATACAGCCGTGTTCCTCCAAGACCAAGGTGTAAAACACATAACCAACAGCACACAGCACAAAGCGCTTATCACACACATGGTTATGATAGCAGTAAAACATACAGTCATACAGTAACGAACAAATATAGCCGAAATCCCTGAATGTCATGGCCTGCAGACCAATGTTGGCCTGGTCGTTTGTTCTTCCACTGAGCAAACACCAGAGGGCAGCAATGAGCAAACTGAGTGCAGCACTGACAGGATGAGCCCGCCCCCAAAGATGGCCTCTGTTGGTCAGGGCCGACCTTAGATGTTGTGTCCTAGCTGACATACGTTGACGCCATCAGTTGATACATAAGCTAGAGCAGTGTAATATGGAGAGCAAGCTGTTACCAATTACAGCTTCCTACAGCTTTTCCCAATCCTGTGCAATGGCCCCGCCATACCAGACAGTGATGCAACTAGTTTGAATGCGCTCCACAGCACATCTGTAGAAATTTCTGGGAGTCTTTGATGACATACCAATTCTCCTCAAATTCCTCATGAAATAAGGCTGCTGGCATGACTTCTTCCTAATTGCATCAAGAAATGATGAATTATTTACATTAGTGATTTAAATTCTGGAATCAACAAAGAATTTGGAAATTCCAATTGTTAATAAATTGAAGGGGATAGTCAATTGAGAAAAGCAGTCACTATGTTTTATTTCCAGAGAGGTAGAGTGGGAACATAGGATTGGTGATTAGTGATTAGGTGAGCCCAGCAACTGTACAGAAAATAGCAAAGTTATATTGAATATAAGTTTTATTTCCAGAGAGGTAGAGTGGGAACATAGGATTAGTGATTAGGTGAGCCCAACAACTGTACAGAAAATAGCAGTTATATTGAATTGAACCATGCTGACTAAAGATTTTTTTTTACAGTATCTTTCAATTAAAACAAGTCAACTTAGGCTTTCTTTCTGGCAAAACCAAACAACTTTTGGTATACAAAAGAGGAGCCCAAAAGATACAAAAGGTAGAAAAATTAAACATCTCTGGGAATATTCAAGGTGATGAGGCTGAATTTTGTTGGTTGCCAAGTGATGAGACGCCATGTTGTTGGTTGCCAAGCAATGAGATGCCATGTTGCTGGTTGCCAAATGATGAAACACCATTTTGTTAACTTCTAGGTGATGAGATACAGTGTTGTTGGTTGCTTGGTGATGAGAATCAGAATCAGGTTTATTATCACCAGCATGTGTCGTGAAATACATTGCAATATATAATATAGAAGAAAAATAAATAAGTAAATCAATTACAGTATACGTACATGCAAGAACCAGAAATTATATATATATATATATAGTGAGGTAGTGTTCACGGGTTCAATGTTCATTTCGGAATCGGATGGTAGAGGGGAAGAAGCTGTTCCAGAATCGCTGAGTATGTGCCCTGATGAGGTTGCCAGGTGACTCACACCACCTGGTCCAGGAACAGTTACTACCCCTCAGCTATCAGGCTTTTGAACCAAGGAGGATAACTTCACTCAACTTCACTTGCCCTATCGTTGAAATCTTCCTATAATCCATGGGCTGGTTATCAAGGCCTCTTCATCTCATGTTCTTGATGTTTGTTGCTAATTTTTTTGATTATTATTATTTCTTTCTTTGTACAGTTTGCAGTCTTTCATTGATTCTGTTATGGTTATTATCCTTTGGGTAAATAAGTATGCCCTCAAGACAATAAATTGCAAGATTGTATATGATGACATATATGTGCTTTGATAATAAATTTACTTTGAACTTTGTTGGGTGCCTGGTGAAGAGACACCATGTTGTTGGTTGCCGGGTGATGAGACACCACATTGCTAGTTGCCAGGTGATGAGGCCCCATGTTGCTTGGGTGATGAGGTGCTACTATTGTGGGTTGCCAGGTGATGAGGCCCAACGTTGTTAATTATCAGCATGTGGGTTGCTAGGTGATGAGACACCAGGTTATTGGTTGCCAATCTATATGAGAGTTGATGTGACACATTAAAAAAGCAAAAGGCCTGATTTTACAATGTTTAATTGAGCATTCCAGTAAGGTTTTTTTTTGCTGCACTGATAACCTTAAAGCTGTGTTAGATTCTTTGCACTTTCCTATAACCAGTTTATTGAGCAAATTAGCTATTGGAAAATTTATGGCGTCTGTTAGGGCTTTTTAATCTTTATATATCTCTTCCTCTGGTGACGTAGATTACTTGCATGAGGGTAAGACAATACAAGCAAATGAAAAATCGTATTATCGTGCTTATGCAATTACTTTACACTCAGCCACTTTATTTGCTACCTCTTGTACCTAATAAATTGGCTACTGAGTATGTTTGCGGTCTTCTGCTACTGTAGTCCATCTACTTCAAGGTGTGCTCAGAGATGCTGTTCTGTACACCGATGTTGTAAAGCATGACTATTTGAATTACTGTTGCCTTCCTGTCAGCTTGAACTAGTCTGGCCATTCTCCTCTGACCTCTCTCATTAGCACGAACTGCTGCTCACTGGATGTTTTTTTTTGTTTTAGGCACAATTCTCTGTAAAAATTTAGAGACTGTTTGTGAAAATCCCAGGAGATTAGTATTTTCTGAGAGACTCAAACCACTCTTGAGGCCCTGCTTTCCAGCTTTCTACAAAACTCTCCAAGTTCTCTCTTTAGGACCTCCGCCCTCTTCCTACCCTTGTCATTGGTACCAATACGTACCATAACATCCAGCTGCTCACCCTCCCCCTTTAGAAAACTGAGGACCCGACCCGAGACATCCCTGACCCTGGCACCTGTGAGGCAATATACCTCCTGGGTGTCTCCTCAACATCTACAGAAGGGCTTGTCTGTTCCTTTTACTATGAAACCCCCATTGCTTTAGCCGTTCTGAGCCACAGAGCCAGATTCAGTGCCAGAGACCCAGTGGCTTTGGCTTCTCCCGAGTAGCCTCCCCCCAACAGTGGTGTACTTATTTTTGAGGGGAATGGCCAAAGGGGTACTCTGCACTGGCTGCCTATTCCCTTTTCCTTCTCCTGACAGTCACCCAGGTACCTACCTCCCCCCTCCCCCCCTCCCCGTACATAGCTCCTATCTATCACCGACACATTTAAAAAGAAAAGATTATGGTTCAGACTGTATTCAAACATTATTAGTGTTGAATAGTACAGGCTGCTCCTAGCTGATGTATGCTGCCTATTGGGTTCAGGAACTTTGGATCGCCATGGTTATCGGTGCTTTACTGTGATTCCAAAGAGATGGCTTGAATTGTTAATAAGGGCAGGAAAATATGCATTATGTATTTTAACCAATTACACTAAAAATAATAGATTACAAACATAGACTTGGAGTCTATCACTTGAAGAAAATATACAACTTACAAGCCTGATCCTTTATAAATTAAGAACCCTGTATGAAAATTGGGTTGTGCCAATGTCCAGCAGCTGCTTTACTTCATCTTCCAAAGGATACCATACGGGGCTTTTGATAACTGTGTTGATATACTGTTTTTCCATTTGGTGTTTAGAAAAATTAAGGTAGATCTCACTGAAATCTCTCGAATATTGAAAGGCCTAGATGGAATGGACGTGCAGAGGATGTTTCCTGTAGTGGGGGAGTCTACGACCAGAGGGTACAGCCTCAGAATAGAGGAGTGCCCCTTGAGAACAGAGATGAGGAAGAATTTCTTTAGCCAGAGTCTGTAGAATTCATTGCCACAGTTGGCTATAGAGGCTAAGTCGGTGGGTATATATAATGCTTCAATCAAAATGCTGGAGGAACTCATCAGGTTAGATGCATATATGGAGATTTATAAACAGTTCAAGTCAAGACTTCTCATCAGGATTGGA
The DNA here is from genome assembly GCF_963921235.1 of Mobula hypostoma. NCBI lineage: Eukaryota > Metazoa > Chordata > Chondrichthyes > Myliobatiformes > Myliobatidae > Mobula > Mobula hypostoma. The sequence goes on from NC_086107.1 coordinate 13,007,181, forward strand.
AAAGAAGGGGGAAGATGCCAGAATGAAAAGGTGTGGGAAGGGGAATGAGGACAAGCTGGAAGGTGACAGGTGAAGCCCGGTGGTGGGGGAGGAGGATGAAATAAGGAGGTGAGAGGTGGAAAAGTCAAAGGGTTGGAGAAGACGGAATCTGATTGGAGGGGAGAGTGGATTATAGGAGAAAAGGAAGGACGGGGAGCATCAGGGAGAGCTGATAGGCAGGTGAGGAGACACACGCACAGAATGCTGGGGGAACTCAACAGGCCAGGCAGCATCTATGGAAACGAGTTTCTTTCCTGATGAAGGTTCTCAGCCTGAAATGTCAACAATACTCTTTTCCAGCATATGCAGATTTTCTCTGGTTTGTGAGGAGAGTATGAGAGAAGCCAGAGTGGGGAATTGAAGAAGGAAGGGGAGGGAAAAAAAATACTGGAAGGAGAAATTGATGTTCATGCTATTAGGTTGGAGGCTGTCTAGGTGGAATATGAGGTACCGCTCCTCCACCCTGCGAGTGGCCTCGTGGTACAAGAGGAGGCCATGGGCCAGCATGTTGGAATGGAAGTGGTGATGGGAATTAAAATGGTTGGCCACTGGGAAATTCCACTTATAAAACTGAAATTAATAGATTCTTGATTAGTAAGAGCATCAAAGGTTATGGGGAGAAGGTAGGAGAATGGGGTTGAGAGGTGGGGTGGAATGGTGGATCAGACTCAATGGGCTGAACAGTCTAATTCTTCTCCCATGTTTTATGGCCATATGATTATAAGACATAATGTCTGTCCTGATCATGCCTGAGACGTCTGTTTTCCTCAGACTGGATCACTTACACTGGAGACGGTGCGAGCGGGGCCTATCAGGACTCGTCTGCAGAGCAGGTGATTGCTTGGGTTAATAGTAACTAGAATTAATTAGAAGGGGCCTTTAAAAAGAAGTGGGGTTTGAGTAGAGTGGCCGTTGTTGGAACAGCCATTGTGTGAGAGGACAGTGTTAGACTGGTCAGACTTTGACTCAGCAGGTTTGGATGAGATCAGACACAAGCTAGCATCTACAGAGGCAGACGAGCTCAAGAAATTGGAGGTATAAAAAGTGTAGGCGGGATGATAGATCAGGGAGTGGAATCCTCGCACACCTCCTGTGAGATGTGGGAGTGTTCCTCTGCCTAACCTATCATCAGGTTAGGTACCCAGAGCAGGGGACTTAATGGTCTCCCTGATGACCGTATCTGTAGAAAGTGCACCCAACTTCAGCTCAAGCTCAAGGTCAAGAAACTGGGGGCTGGAGCTGGACATACTCAGGGCCATCTGGAAGGCTGAAAACTTCATAGATATGTCTCTTACTGAGGTGGTCAGTAAACAGAGAACAGGCTTTAGCTGGTAGATGGGTGCCCACCAGAGAAGGAAGGGGAGGAAGCAGTCAGTGCAGGGTTCTCCTGTGACCACTGCCCTCAACAACAAGTATACCCCTTTGGATACTGCTAGGGGGGGTGGGAGGAGAAATGACCCATCAGGGTACAGCAACGGCAACCAGCCCAATGGCACTGTGGCCATTTCTGAGGCTCAGCAGAGAAGGTTAAAATCAGGCAGAGCAATAATGATAGGAGAACTTGATAGTTAGGGGGATGGACAGCGAAGGAGAAGCCAGGGTGGTGTGTTGCCTCCCAGGTGCTTGGGTCCAGGATGTCTCAGAGCAACTGCAGAAGATTCTCAAGAGGGAGGGTGAGCAACCAGTTGTGATGCACATTGGCACCAAGAAAATAGGTAGCAAGTGGGAAGAAGTCCTGCACAGTGAGTATTGGGTTTTAGGGAAAAGGCTAAAGAACAGGAGCTCCAAAGAAGTAATCTCCGGATTACTCCCAGTAACACGTGCTTGTCAAGGCAGGAATAGGATGACGCTGAGGAGATGGTGCAGGAGGCACGGGTTGAGACTTTCTGAATCAACTGGATCTCTGCTGGGGAATGTATGACCAGTACATAATAATACAGGTTACACCTGAACCAAGGGTTTCAAAATCGCTGTGGACAGTTTTGCTAGATCTGTTGAGGAGGGTTTAAATTAAGTTGGCAGGGGATGGGAACTGGAGTGATAGGGCTGAGGATGGGGCAGATGATATACAAGTCAATGCAGTGTACAGTGAGACTGAGGATGAAGAGGCAGATGATAGGACAAAATTGCAGTCAGTGGGATGAGGTGAAGTGTAACATGGGGCAAAATTGAAAAGGGTGATGGATACTTGACTGAAGGTGTTATATTTGAATGCATGCAGTTTTTGGAATAAGACAGATGATCTTGTAGTGCAGTTAGAAATTGGCAGGATATGAGATCGTAGGCATAACTGAATCATGGCTAAAAGAAGCTCTTAGTGGGGAGCTTAACATCCAAGGATACACCTAGTATCAAAAAGACAGGCAGGAATGCAGAAAGGATGAGGTGGCTCTGTTAGTAAAAAAAAATGAAAGCAAAACCTTAGAGGTGACATAGGATCAGAAGATCCAGGAATGAAAGGGTTAACATATGAGGAACAATTATGGCTTTGTGCCTGGAATTTAGAAGAATGGGGTGGAGGGAATCTCATTGAAACCTACCGAATATTGAAAGGCTTAGACAGAGTGGATGGGGAGAGGCTGTTTCCTATAGAACAGAAATGGGAAGGAATTTCTTTAGCCACAGAGAGGTAAACCTGTGGAATTCATTGCCAGGATGCTGTGGAGACCCAGTCATTGCATATATATAAAGCAAAGATTGGTAGGTTTTTGGTTAGTCAGGGCATTAAAGGTTTCAGGGAGAAGGCAGGAGAATGGGTTTGAGAGGGATAATAAATCAGCCACGATGGAATGGCAGAGCAGACTCGGTGGGCCAAGGTGCCTAATTCTGCTCCTATGTCTTATGGTCTTATGAAACCAGATAAGCGACAGAAAGAGTCTGGACAACGTACAGGAAGCTGATGTCTGTCCCGGAGACTCAAACATTGTAAACTCATTTTCTCAAACTCTCCACAACCTCTTCACCTTCCACGCTTCTGCTTAAAATTCTTCTTTAAAACTCATCTATGAGACATAGCTTTAAGTCATCATGATCATATTTCCAAAAATAATAAAACTGCAAATGCTTGAAACTTGAAATAAAAAGAAGCAGAGAAAATTCAAAGTAATTGTATTATCAAAGTATATATATGTCACCATACACTACCCTGAGGTTCATTTTCTTGCAGGCATTCACAGTAGAACAAAGAAATTCAACAGAATCAATGAAAAGTTACATAGAAAGATGATAAGCAAATATTATGCAAAAGAAGACAGACCTTGCAAATACAAAAAAAATAGTAAACATTAACTGAGGAAATAAGTTGTTGCTGGAATGCTGGACACTCTCAGTGGGCCATACAGCAATTGTGGAAGGAGAAGCAGAGTTAATATTCCAGGTCAAAGGTCCTTCACCGGAACCAGAATCCAGAACAAACCCCAGTGCTGATGCTTTGTTCATTCTAATTTATTTTTCTGAGTTATATTTGCAGATTAAAGGCCTATATTTTTGTCTATTAACCCGTCTCTAGTTTCTTTAACTAATACTATGCTCTGCATTACAATGATTATTCTGTCTGGATGAATCATGACTTGCTATGGCAACTGCTTTGCACGGGACCAGAAGAAACTGCAGAGAGTTGTAGACGTGGCTCAGGACATCACAGGAATCAGCCTCCTTTCTAGGTATTATGTCTATACTTCTCATGAAGGCCAATTCTCTGGATTCTTTCAAGAAAGAGTTAGATAGAGCTCTTAAAGATAGCAGAATCAAAGGTTATGGGGATAAGGCAGGAACAGGGTACTGATTGTGGATGATCAGCCATGATCACAGTGAATGGTGGTGCTGGCTCGAAGGGCCAAGTGGCCTACTCCTGCACCTATTGTCTATTGTCTATTCTCACTCCCTCAGTAAATCACCCAGCATAATCCAAGGCCTCATCCATCCTGGACATGATGACTGAGGTGTAATAACTGTTCCTGAACCTGGTGGTGTGGGTCCCAAGGCCACTATACATTTTTTTCTGTCTTATCTGCCAAGAGGGACCTTGACATCTTTACCTAATGATTACAGAAGGAAATGATTGCCAATATTCTCTCAAACCCTCCTTACAAGCAACAACTTCAAGAAAACTTTCAATCTGTTATCTCATCTGAATCTGTGTCAATGTATTTTTCTTATGCACCTGCAGAACAGAATGGAAATAGCTAATACAAAGAGGCATGACTTTACAGTCATTAGAGGAAAGGATGGGGGTTATCAGAGGTAGGTTCTTTACACAGCGAGTGCTGGGTGTATGGAATGTTCTGCCAGGGGTAGTGATAGAGGTAAATATATTAGGGGAAGGGTTCCCAACCATTTTTATACCATGGACCCATACCATTAACCAAAGGGTCCATGGACCCCATGTTGGGAACCCCTGAATTAGGGGCGTTTATGAACATGGATGATAGAAAAATGGAAGGCTATGTGGGACGGAAGGGCTAAATTGATCTTAGAGTACATCAAATGGTCGGCACAACACCATGGGCCCAAGAGGCCTGTACTACGTTCAAGAACACTTTGAGACTATTTCCATTATTGAAACACGACAGATGAAACTTGTAGAGTGGCTGTTAATTGCAGAGTGAAAGTTAGTCCTGCGATAATGCTCATAGATAAAAAGAAACAGCTGCAAAATAAGAACTGAATGGGTTAAAAAAGCGAAATAGATCTTGTATGAAGTGCTTTGAGATTTACTTCTGAATATTGGATTGAAATCTGATAAAGCTGTTAAGCCCTGTGTGAAAAGCTTGGTCCAGAATGCTAAGAGATTGGGAGATCAAAATGATTCCATACTGTAGTAGTATTGGAGAATAGAGGAGAAAGATCTATAAGGGGAGTTTACCAGGAGGCTGGTAACTAAGGTGTTTCCATGGAACAGCAAGCATGCCTTCTAAGGATAGGTTGAGCAAGTGAGGGCTTTTCTCTTTGGAGCAAAGGAGGATGAGGTGTGATTTGATAGAAGTGTACAAAATGATAAGAGGCATACTTCAAGTGGATGCCAGAGACTTTTTGCAAGGGCAGAAATGGCTGAAATGAGGCAGCATAATTTTGGTGTGATTGGAGAAAAGTATTGGGGGGGGGATATCAGAATTAAGTTTTTTTACACAGAGTGTGTGGGTGTGGAGAACGCCTTGCCAGGGATGGTAATAGAGGTAGATACATGGGGAACATTTATGAAACTCTTAAATAGGCACATATGTTAGAAAAATGGAGGACTATGTGGGAAGGAAGGGTTAGATTTACCTTGGAGTAGGCTAAAGGTTGGCACAACATCATGAGCTATAGGGCCTGTATTGTTCTGTAACATTCAATGTTCTATGAGAATATCAGAACTGTGCTATTATAGTACTGGGAAAAATAAAATCTGACAAGCTAATGATGTTTTTTTCAAAGGGAATATTTGGCAGTCTAATAGTGTATATGTTGTACATTTTATGAGCCGTGTAATATTACTGTTGTATCAGCCTCTACTGCTACAACTCTTAAGTGTTCATCACATTTAATAAATAATACTTGATCAGGAGGTCTTGTTATTTACCTCAGCAAAACATTTGTAGAGTAGGACCCACAGATGCTACACAAGGCAGTCAGTTGCAGTTGTTCATTATAGTGAGTGGTTTGGACAGGCTGGCTCTCTCAGAGGACGTTCACTGCAAGGATTGAATTGATTCAAGGTGGCTGCTCAGCACCATCCTGTAAAGGGCAATTTTAGATGAGCGATATATGGCAATGACACCCACATTTTCTCTCTGAATATATACTCTGTGGCCACTTTATTAGGTACAGGAGAATAAAGTAGCCACTGACTTTATTTCTATATGTTTGTGGTCTTCTGCCCATCTGCTTCAAAGTTCGATGTGTCGTGCGTTCAGAGATGCTCCTCTGCACACCGCTGTGGTAACATGTGGTCATTTGAGTTACTGTCACTTTCCTGTCAGCTTCAACCAGTTTAGCCATTCTCTTCTGACCTCTCTCATGAACAAGGCACTTTCACCCACAGAACTGCTGCTCACTGGATGTTTTTTGTCTCTCGCATCATTCCCTGTAAACTCTAGAGACTGCTGTGCGTGAACATCCCAGGAGATCAGCAGTTTCTGAGACACTCAAACCATCCCGTCTGGCACCAGCAATCACTTCACAGTCAAAGTCACTTAGTTCCTATTTCAACACTGTTCTGATGTTTGGTCTGAATAACAACTGAACCTCTTGACCATGTCTGCATACCTTTATGAATTGTGTTGCAGACACATGATTAGCTGATTAGATATTTGCATTAATGATCAGTTGTACTGGTGTACCTAATAAAGTAGCCACTGAGTGTATTTTTCACTCTAAGATGTTGGGCAAAATGCCTGATTTTCTCAGTAGCATCAGAGTTGCAATGATGCATCATTATAGCTGTGTCAGGCTGTGCTTCTTGCTAGGAGCAGATATTTGTTCATCCACTGTATGATTATAATGGTTAACTGTCTACAGCGTCACAGCAGATTATCCAAATTATGGCAAGTGTTATTGAGGAATGCCTGAACTCTTGCATGAAACAGCAAGAATGTGAACGTTTCCATAGTCGCTGCATTACCTGGCAATGAAAGAAGAGCTAATCATAGAAATTGATAATGTATCAGTTGATAAATGATCCTATAAATTGTGAATATGTCCCAGATAAGAACTTGCATTTTAGCCCTATCTTTGCTTAACAGTAATATGTCAATCTCAGGTTTAAAATTAATAACTAACTTGCTCCTGGAAGAACTTTTCAATATTCTATCACTCTCCAGGTGTAAAATTGCCTTCTATCTAGCTTTACTTACTTATTTTTCCTTTTAGGCATACAGTGCAGAATAGGGCCCTCCAGCCCTTTCAGCAGTGCCATACCCCCAATTTAACCTTAACCTAACCACAGGACAGTTTACACTGACCAATTAACCTATTGACCTGTACGTCTTTGGATTGTGGGTGGAAACTGGGACACCCGGATTCCACGGGGAGGACATGCAGACTCCTTTCTGAGGATGCCATCACTGAACTCCGAACTCCAAGGCCCCGAGCTGTAATAGGTACACTAATGTGGCGCCACTTTCTACCCTTGGAATATCACCATTCCTTGGCTCCTTAACAAAGAAAATTAAAGTCTTTTAATCATATATTTTAATAATGCCTTCGCCTATCTTAAAAACTTCAATCAAGTAACCCCTTCCAAGGTGTTCATGATGATAAGGGGTCCACTATGTTGGTGTCTGTATGTTTTGATGTACAAAGAGTCATAGAACACTACGTCACAGTATCTGGCCCTTCAGCCCATTTAGTAAATGCCAAACCACAAACCTGGCTAGTCCAACTCTCCGGTACCCAACCCTTCCATGTTTAGTTTAGTTAGCGGTTTGATTTAATTGGTTCGGTATAACATCGTGAGCCACAGAGTCAGTTCCCATGCTGTACTGTTCTATGTTCTATATTGTAAGAGATTCAGTTGTTTAGAGCAAACATCAGAATGGGGAAGAAATGTAATCCAAGTGAGTTGGACCGTGGAATGATTGTTGGTGCTAGACAGGGTGGTTTGAGTATGTCAGAAATTGCTGATCTCCTGGGATCTTTTCACACAACATTCTCTAGAGTTCACAGAGAATGGCGCAAAAAACCCAAAAAACATCCAGTGAGTGGCAGTTCTATGGGAAAATTTGCCTTGTTAATGAGAGAGGTCAGAGGAGAATGGCCAGACGGGTTCAAAGTTAATGTAAATTTCTTATCAAAATACATATTACCATATGCAACCCATAGATTCATTTTCTTGTGGGCATATTCAGTAAATCAGAAAACACACTTGAATCAATGAAAGGCTGCACTCAGCATGGCAGACAAAAAAACCAATGTGTAAAAAACCACAAACCGTACAAATTCAAAATAAAAAATAATAAGCAATAAATATTGAGAACATGAGATGAAGAGTCCTTGAACGTGAGTCCATAGTTTGTGAGAACAGTTCACTGATGGGGCAAGTGAAGTTATCCCCTCTGGTTCAAGAGCCTGATGGTTGAGTGGTAATAATTGTTCCTGAGCCTGGTAGTGTGGGTCCTGAGGCTCCTGTACCATCTTTCTGATGGCAGCAGCAAGAAGACAGCATGACTTGGCTGGTGGGGGTCTTTGAAGATGGATGCTGCTTTCCTGCAAAAGCACTCCTTGTAGATGTGCTCAATGATGGGGAGGGCTTTAACCATGATGGACTGGGCCTTGTCCAATACTTTTTGGAGGATTCTCCATTCAAGGGCTTCGGTGTTTCCATAACAGGCTGTGATGTAACCAGTCAATATGCTGTTCACCACACATCTAAAGATATTTGTCAAACTTTTAGATGTTGTGCTGAAATTTCACAAACTTCTAAGGAGGTGAGGTGGTGCCGTGCTTTCTTCGTAATGTCACTTATGTGCTGGATGCAGGACAGATTCTCTGAAAGGATAACACCAAGGAATTTAAAGTTTCTGATCCCCCGATGAGGACTGGCTCATGGACCTGTGGTTTTCTCCTCCTGAAGTCAGTAATGAGGTCCTCAGTCTTGCTGATATTGAGTGAGAGGAGGTTGTTGTGGCACTGCTCAGCCAGATTTTCAATCTCCCTCCTATAAGCTGAACAATCAAACTGAAACTGAACTATATCAAACTGAAAAGGATTTTAATTGTATTTAGCATATTTATGGTGGACAGAAGCACAGACAATCCTGCAGAGAATAAATGCAGGTACCATACGTACCAATAGACAGGGAAAAGCTTGTTTTGCATACTGTTTTTACAGATCAGATCATTACACAATGCATTGAGCTAGAATAAGGTAAAATAGCAATGCAGAATAAAATGTAAAAGCTACCAAAAAGTGCAGTATGGTTAAACAATAAAGTACAAGACTGTAACAAGGTAGATTTTGAGGCCAAGAGTCCATCTAATTGTACAAGAGGTCCATTCAGTCTGGTAACAGTGGGATAGAAGCTGTCCTTGAACCTGTTGGCAAATACTTTTAGGCTTTTGTATCTTCTGCCCGTGTAAAGAGTTGCAAATTAATTTGAAATCAAACAAACTTACTTCCTGTTACACCGCTGGAGTTTAGGGTAGCAGTGAAGATCCTTTATCTCTTGTCTGACCTTGGCCATCTTTTCTATTGTGCCCCAGGTGTGATTCAGGATTTTCAGTCGCACACAGAGGTAGAAAAATTCTCCATTGCTGTCTCCGCAATGATTTTTTTGACGAGTCAGGGTTGTTAGTCCTGAGCTGAACCCCCAATCCTGAGGAGCAGTGGACCACTCTTAGTTTTGCCTCCACCCTTTGACTTGTTTGGCATGGGTGACCCTACCAAGAGTCAAAGCACAAGGCCCTGACTCCTGCCAACATAGCTCTCTGGGTCATTGAGGCATGCAAGTCTCCAAACCACAAGGTTGTGGTCCTCTTGAAGGGAATCAAACTAAGCTGCTATGAAATAAAATCCATCTTTCAAATCATATTAACAGATAGTACATAAAGAAATACTTAGATGTTAATGTTAACAATTAAATAACCTCTAGCATCTCCATAAAGAGTAAAAATAACAGTGGAAGCTGTGTTAGGGAGAGGCCTGTGAACAGTGAGAATGTTCCTGACTGGCACAGCATCCAGAGAGGTCTTGTTTTTTGAGATGCTCCAGTTTGTAATCCTTTGTCTGGATTACAAGTTAGAGATGGTAGGTGTAGTGAGATAAATTTCTGAAACAAATTCTTGTAGAGCACAGCTACACTGGGAGTTTTAATTTAGATCACTGCTTTAAATGCTTCGCATTGTCTGCTTCATGTTGGTGAAGGCAGAAGCAGACTGGGTGACCACTGCATGGAACAACTACTGCTTTAATTCACCATCAAACTTTCACCCTTTTCTCACTCTCTTTGGCATTCTACACCAGTGTAAAATCAGAATCAGATTTATTATCACTAACATACAGTATGTCATGAAATTTGTTGTTTTATAGCAGCAGTACAGTACAAGGCATAAAAATTAATATTAAGTTATTATAATAAATATATGATGTGCAAGAGGAATAGTGAGTTAGTGTTCATGGACCATTCAGAAATCCAATAACGGAGAGGAAAAAGCTGTTCCTAAAACAGTGAATTTGGGTGTTCAAGCTCCTGTACCTCCTCCCTGAGAAGAGTGCATGTCCTGGATGGTGAATTTCTTAATGATCGATGCTACCTTCTTGAGGTACCTCCTTTTGAAGATGTCCTCAATAGTGGGGAAGGTTGAGTCTTTTATGGAGCTGGCTAGTTCTACAACCCTTCTGCTGTCTCTGGTGATCCCGTTCAGAAGGAGCCTCAAAACTAGATGGTGATGCACCCAGTCAGAATGCTCTCCATGGTGCATCTGTAGAAATTTGCTGGAGTCTTTGGTGGCATACCAAATCTCCTCAAACTCCTGATGAAATATAGCCACTGGCAGGTCTTCTTCATGATTGAGGAACAGACCTTATCTTCTACCTTGACACAATACAGCCTTCCAGACTCAATGCTGGATTCAACAATTTCAGGTGGCCAGCCACTTCAGCATTCACTTAGAGTAGCGGTGAGAGTCCAAGGGGTTGTAGCACAAAAGTAGGTGCAGGAATTTGGCTCATCAGCCTGTTCCAGCATTCTACCCAATCATACCATATTGGTTTTCTCCCCCATTAGCTCCAGATACCTTTTGTGCCTAGATACCTGTAGATGTTGGGCTTTCAGTAGAAGTTTGAGGAATAGCATTTCTGACCTAATAGATCAGTCTTTGGGACTTGGCGCCGAATGCAGCCATTTCAGATTTTGGCACATTCTCACGTCTCTCACATTCAGATTTACCTCGCCCCATTTCAGCTCCTTCATCTCTCATTCAGTTTCTCCTACATAGAGTTTTTACCACAAGAAAGAAGAACTAGGGTTGTGGAGGGCAAAGAGTGGAGGAGGTAAGAGAAGGGGGAAGGGAGATGGGGAGAGGAGGGAGAGACGGGGAGGGTGGAAAAAGGGGGGGAGAAAAAGAGAGCAAGAGGGAGGGATTGCAGTGGGAAGGGAGGAGAGAGGAAGGGGAGAGAAGAAAAAGGAAAGAGAGGAAACGAGGAAAGGGAGGAAGAGAGCGTCTGCCTTTGTGCATGTGAAACGAAGCAGAGAGAAAAAGAGGGGGAGGGGGAGAGAGAGAGCCACATGAATGTTTCCTATGTGATCTGCCGACTTGTCGATTCAAGCTGGCTGCAATCAACCTGTCATCACCTCTTCAGGGCACTACACAGCTTCAAATGGCCACATCTATGGACAAGTGCTCATTTTAAAAATAGAAAATTGGGGACATGCTGCAAAAAAAAAGTTAAATTAGTCTCGATAAAGGTCACACAAAGGCCAAGCAACATTATTACTCTTTATGTCTGCATTCACTGCATTTATCTTAGTGAAACTGGTCAAATCATAAGACATGTACTAATTATGCCCTTGGCAAACCAACTTGCAAGGTTATAACCCGAACAGAAAGTCTTGCAAACAAATTGCAGGGGGAATATTGTATTTCATTGACTAATGTTTGATAGTTCACATTTTTGGTATCAAGTGCTCCATTCCTCACACAGCTTACAAAAAAATTGCAACCTGTGACAATGTAATTGGCCCATTTTAACCCAGCAGCAAGAAAACTGCAGCGTTGGGTTTCATTCATGTAATGCCTTCAAATTAGAAAATAGTCACCATTCAAGAGAATGTTTATCAGGCAAAACTTAAACCCAAGCGTCTCAAAACCCAAGCGTCTCAAACAGTTTATTTCAGATAATAATAAGCTAGTTATCCAAGTGATGTGGTTTTAATGACATCTTATTTCGAATAGAATTCCACAGTTTGGGCCAATAGACAATAGGTGCAGGAGTAGGCCATTCAGCCCTTCGAGCCAGCACCGCCATTCACTGTGATCATGGCTGATCGTCCACAATCAGTACCCTTTTCCTACCTTCTCCCCATATCCCTTGACTCCGCTATCTTTAAGAGCTCTATCTAACTCTTTCTTGAAAGAATCCAGAGAATTGGCCTCCACTGCCTTCTGAGGCAGAGCATTCCACAGAAACACAACCCTCTGTGTGAAAAAGTTTTTCCTCAACTCCGTTCTAAATGGTCTACCCCATATTCTTAAACTGTGGTCTCTGGTTCTGGACTCCCCCAACATCGGGAACATGTTTCCTGCTTCTAGTGTGTCCAATCCCTTAATAATCTTATATGTTTCAATCAGATCCCCTCTCATCCTTCTAAATTCCAGTGTATACATGCCCAGTCGCTCTAATCTTTCAACATATGACAATCCCACCGTCTTGGGAATTAACCTCGTGAACCTACGCTGCACTCCCTCAATAGCTAGGATGTCCTTCCTCAAGTTTGGAGACCAAAACTGTACACAATACTCCAGGTGTGGCCTCACCAGGGCCCTGTACAGCTGCAGGAGGACCTCTTTTTTCCTATATTCAATTCCCCTTGTTATGAAGGCCAACATGCCATTAGCTTTCTTCACTGCCTGCTGTACCTGCATGCTTACTCTGAAAAGCAAGTTAACTTTTGCCAACTTTTAGTCTTCACGTCTAGAGTAACATGGTAGCATAGCAGTTAGCATGATGCTTTACAGTACCAATTGTAAGATCAGGGTACAATTTCTGCCGCTGTCTGTAAGGAGTTTGTACATTCTCCCCGTGATCCCGTAGGTTTCCTCAGGATGCTCTGGTTTCCTCCCACAGTCCAAAGACATATGGGTTCGAGTAAGCAAGTTGCAGGCATGCCACGTTAGAGCCAGAAACATGGCTACTCTTGTGTGGTATCCCCAGCTCATATGCAGACCATGTTGGTCTTTGATGTAAACAACACATTTCATTGTATGTAGAGTCACAGTCATAATAAAGTACAGCACAGAAACAGGCCCTTTGGCCCATCTAGTCTGTGCCAAACCATTTAAACTGCCTACTCCCATCGACCTGCACCTGGCCCATAGCCCTCCATACCCCTACCATGTGTCGATTTACATGTGACAAATAAAGCTAATTTTTAAATTATCCAAGGAATGTCTTGTTAAACACAGCTAAGAAAAAACATTAGAGTAGAATTCCACAGTTAGGGTCACTCTGAAAAGGAAGTTAGCATTTTGCAACTTTAAGTCTTCACAAATCCCTGTATTTTCCAAGCTTCCCAATCCATATCTTGGTATCTTCACTGGGAATGCCACCTATGCATTTTTCTTATTGCTTGGGTTTACAAGATCTTCGTGGGGTTCACATGAGGAGTAGAGGGAAGTTGTTCCAATCAGTAGAGGGTTCAACGAATTGGTGTTTTATCTGGGAGGTTGTTTCAGTCATCAGATGGTGGAAAGGTGTGAGGTATAAGGGCAGCATCTATCATCAAAGACTCACACCATCCAGACCATTCTCTCTTTTCACTAACAAGAGAAAATCTGCTGATGCTGGAAATCCAAGCAACACACAAAATGTTTTGTGTTGCTGTCTTCTCACTGCTGCCTTCAGGAAGGAGGTAAAGAGGCCTGAGATCCCACACTGACAGGTTCAGGAACAGTTATTACCCTTGAACCATCAAACGCCCAAATCAGTGTGGGTAACTTCACTCTGCTCAACTGTGAACTGATTCTACAACCAATGGATGCACTTTCGAGGACTCTACATCTCATGTTTTCAGCTATATTTATTATTACTATTATTATTTGTATTTTTTTGTATTTGCACAGTTTGTCTTCTTTACACATTGATTATTTTTCAGTTTTGTGTGTAGTTTTTCTTTGATTCTATTATATTTCTGTTGTTGATGCCTGCAAGAAAGTGAATCTCAGGTGACATAAATGCACTTTGGTAATAAATTTACTCTGAACTTTGAAGTGTGTGGTGTTGCAGCTTGTGTGGTTGCATGGGAAATGGACTGAGTGTCGTTGCATACTGCAGAATGAAGCAGGAGTCAAAGGTAACCATCTTATTGAATATTGGGAGCTGGAGGGCAGGAAAATGTGTCTGATTCTCAGAGGTGTTGCACTTGATAGAGGATAATGCCCATGGAAAGCAGTGGATGTCAACTACAATTCTGAGTAATCAACAAGCTCACATCTCGGATATTTCTTGACAGCTGACTTTAATAGAATCCAAATTCAAGTTTTTGAACTAAGAACATGCATTTCATTCAGAGTAACTTAAAATTCTCTTCAGTGCCTGTCAGCGAGGGAGAAAAATAGATGTCAAAAAGATTTTTGTAGAAGGTGACACCATCAGTGCAGATGTGATAATGGTGGAGGGACCAGAATCCTTATAGGAAGCAGAGTGGGTTTCTTCTTCGCACTCCTGTTCTCTCCTGGACTTCTGCATCTACTTCAACAAAGTTTGATGTAATCTTGAAGAAACTCATCTTCTGTCTTGGCACATTATACCCTCGAAGATTGAACACTGAGTTCAATATGGCATCAGATTATCATAAATACAAGAGATTCTGCAGATGCTACAAATCTTGAGGAACACTCACAAAGAGCTAGAGGAACTCAGCAGGTTCAGCATCATCTATGGAGGGGAATAAATAGGCGATCTTTCTCGCCGAGGCCTTCATCAGACTGGAAAGGAAGGGGGATGAAGCCAAAACAAGAAGGGTAGGGGATGCGGGGCAGTACAAGCTAACAGGTAATAGCTGAGACCAGGTGATGGGGAAGGTGAATGGGTGGAGGAGTTGGGGAACGAGCTAATAATCTGGGAAGTGATAGGTGAAAAAGGTAAAGAACTGAAGAAGAAATTTGATTGGAGAGGGCAGTGGACCATGGGAGAAAGGAGAAGAGGAGCACAAGAGGGAGGTGATGGGCAGGTGAGGAGATGAGAAGGGGTAAGAGGGGAGCCAGAATGGAAAAAGAGAGAAGTGGGAGGGGTAGAAATTACTGGAAGTCAGAGCAGCTGATGTTCATGCCATCAAGTTGGAGTCCAGTCAGACAGAGTAAAAGGTGTTGCTCCTCCAACATGTCTGTGGTCTCATCAATGACAGTAGAGGAGACAATAGATCAACATGTTGGAATGGGGAGCAGAATTGAAAAAGCTTGGCCACCAGGGAAACTCGCCTTTTGTGGCAGATGGAGCAAAGGTGCGCACCAAAACGGTCCCCCAACCTACATCGAGTCTGACCAATGTAGAGGAGGCCACACTGATTATCAGCCATTCCACCTTACTGCCATTGGTGTCCATGGGCTTAAAGTAAGGAATTAAACTTTGGAGACTACTCTGCTCTTCAATGTGATCGTCCCCATTTGTATTTTGTCCCTGGAGCCTTTGATGTTTTTTGTGTCTTGATGCCAGTCGATAATAGCTGCTGGCCCAGGTTCAGGAATGGAGTTGGAGAAGCAGAGAAAGAACAGGGAAATACCACTAATGCAACAAATCAAAATGACAACATGACAGAAAATGGGCTCTCACAAACAGCCCTGTGGTGATGAATAATTAACAGAGAGTGAAGAGACAGAATGGACATGAAACTGAGTAGAATGCCTCTCATCTCCATCAGAATAACACTGCAGGAATTTCTGCCTTAGCGTAATCTCTCAAGCAAAGGACCTTTCACTGAGCAGCAATGCAGCGGACTGTCAGCCTAAGAGTCTTTAGAACAGGAATTCAGTGTCAATATTGAACTCCGGTTATTCTCTCATTTGAAAAAGCGAGCTGCTGGAGGAACTCAATGGGTCAGGTGGAAACACGAGAAAATCTGCCGGTGCTGGAAATCCAAAGCAACACACACACAAAATGCTGTGGGAGCTCAGCAGGCCTGGCAGCATCGATGGAAAAGCAGCAAGCAGTCAACGTTTTGGCCCGAGACCCTTCATCAGGATGGAAAAGAAGGGGAAAGAAGACAGAATGAGAACGTGGGGGAGAGGAGGAAGAAGTACAAGGTGGCAGGTGATAGGTGAAACTGGGTGGGAGGGGGCGGTTAGAGTGAAGTAAGGAGCTGGGAAGTTGATTGGTGAAAGAGACCAGACCGAGGTGATGGGCAGGTAAGGAGAGAGGGAAATAGGAATGGGAACGGAGAAATGGGGCATCTACAGGAAGTTCGAGAAATCAATGTTCATGCCACAAGTCAGGCAGAATCTGGAGAGGGAAAAGGACAGTCGACATTTTGGGTTGATAGCCTTCATCTGGATTTAGCTGTCCATCTTCCTCTACTGATGCTGCCTGACCCACTGAGTTCTTCCAGCGACTCGTTGTTTGCTTTGCCTCCTTATTCTAGCGTTTCCAGTCTCTTGTGTCTTGTTATATTCAAAAGACATTGGTTTGGCTGTAGGCAAGCATTGCCTCAGGACATCAATGGAACGTGAAAAGTACTGAAACAATTAACCTTTTTTGTCCCTGCTTTCATTTTCTCTGCCTCTTCTCTCTCTCTGTCATTGGCAGCACTATCTCTCACCGTTCCCAGGCTTGGATTTTGGAAAAGGATATTGGCGTCTGTTTGCATGTGGGAGTTTGCAACCCATCTGCCTATCCCATGAGCTGTGAAAGAATACAAACCTCAGAAAAGGATAAGGTTATAAGGAGGAGAGGGCAGAATTTAAAAGGAAAGTTCTGTATTTTCCCATCAAATCTCTTGAAACACCATTTGGCAGAGCTGGTCTGGCGACAGCTCTGCTCACACTAAAAGCATTTAGTAACTCTATTGTATCCTTAGAATGCACAGAAATCTTCAGCCTCCTTGTCTCCAAGCTCTTAGCAACATCCTGTTAATTAACCATGATCAAAGATAAACAGGCAATCTATTGATTTAATGCTTAGACTGGTCCTGATTGGTTGCTTATAGGACTGAGCAGAAGCTCTACTGGTGCTTTATCGCTGAGTTGTAGTGCTGACCAAATGTTTTACGGTGGTCTTTTTGCTCAGTAATTCAGTTCCTCCTCACTTCAGGCGGCAGATCTTTGTAACAGGCCACCAATAAGCAGCCTGTGTACTGGAGGATATAATGGCTGCTTAAGGTAGTGACTTGATTCAGAATCAGAATAAGGTTTAATATCACTGAATTACAGTAGGTCATGAAATTTGTTTTGCGGCAGCAGTACAGTGCAGTACATAAAAACTATAACTTACAATAAGAAATATGTATATGTGTGTGTATGTACTGTGTGTGTACAAAAGCACAAAGTAAATTTATTACCAACACGTCGCCATATACAACCCTGAGATTCATTTTCTTGCAGGCATACTCAGTAAATCTAAGGACAAAATAGAATCAATGAAAGACCACACCCAACAGGACAGACAAGCACCCAATGTGCAAAAGACAACAAACTGTGCAAATACAAATAGAAAAAGTAATAATAAATAAGCAATAAAAGTTGAGAACATGACGAGTCCTTGAAAGTGAGTCCATAATTGTGAGAACACTTTCGTGAAGCTAACCTCTTTGATTCAAGAGCCTGATGGTTGAGGCGTAATAACTGATCCTGAACCTGGTGGTGAGTCCTGGTGAGTCCTGAGGCTCCTGTGCCTGAAATCTGATGCCAGAGTGGAAGAAGTTCTTCTTAAAATATTGAATGTATGTCTTCGGACTCCTGTATCTCCTCTCTAATGGTAGCAAAGTGAAGAGGGCACATCCTTTGTGATGGAGTCCTTAATGATGGATGCCCCCTTTTTTTGAGCATCACCTTTTGAAGACAGCCTTGATGGTGGAGAGGTTCATGCCTATTATGGAACTTCCTGAGTTTGCAAATCTCTGCAACTTTTCCAAATTCTGTGCAGTGGCCCCTCCATACCAGACAGTGGTGCAAGGAGATAGAATGTTTTCCGCCGTACGTCTGTAGAAAGTTACTAGAGTCTTTGGTGACATACCAAATCTCCACAAACTGGTAACAAAATACTGTCACTGATGTGCCTTATTCATAATTGCATCGATATGTTGGGCCTAGGATAGGAGTTCAGAGATGTTGACACCAAAGAACTTGAAACTATCATTTCCACTGCTTATTCCTTGTTTGACATTGAGAACTTACTATTTATCAAAAGCCAGCATGATATACACAGTTTATATATTTTCCTTGCCATTCTAGACAGTTGCATTAAGTCCAGCCATAATACCTTACAGTTATATTGGACCATCAGCAGATAAAACAAATGGAGACATTTTACAGATGGGCTGTCAAACAATATTTAACACAGCCCACATAAGGCAGTGGTTTGGTCTGGTATGGGAAGCAGTTGGGCTAATTCTTTTCTGTGAGCATACACTCTCAGATTCCCCCTCTATTTCAGCATGTGCTTGCCTTGCCACTGACACTCTGACAAGAAAATGAATCTCAAGGTATCCAGTATCGTTTGACGCCTGTGGCCATCAAACTTTACAACTCCTCCCTTGGAGGGTCAGACACCCTGTGCTGATAGGCTGGTCCTGGGCTTATTTCATAATTTACTGGCATAATTTACATATTACTATTTAACTGTTTATGGTTCTATGACTATTTATTATTTATGGTGCAACTGTAACGAAAACCAATTTCCCCCTGGGGTCAATAAAGTATGACTGTGACTATGACGTAAACTCAGTGGCCACTTTATTAGGTGTACTTTTCAATCCGGTGCGATCTTCTGCTGCTGTAGCCCATCCACTTCAAGGGTCGACATGTTGTGCGTTCAGAGGTGCTCTTCTGTACACCACTGTTGTAATATGTGGTTATTTGAGTTACTGTCGTTTTCTTGTCTGCTTGAACCAGTCTGGCTATTCTCCCCTGAACTCTCATTAATGAGGTGTTTTCGCCCACAGAACTGCCGCTCACTGGATGTTTTGTTTTGTATCATTTTTTTGCATCATTCTTTGTAAACTCTAGAGACTGTTATGTGTGAAAATCCCAGGAGATCAGTGGTTTCTGAGATGCTCATTCTGAGATGAGCTATTTACATTAATGACTGGACGTACATGCATACCTCAAAGTTACGACTGATTATACATGTACTTTGATTATAAATTTATTTGGAACTATTTTTGTACTTTGATCTTGCGCACTCTCTCAAAATACAAAAGTTTATGGAGAAGTCCCAAATATTAGGTCCTTGGTAACTGAGGGCAGGACTGCCAACAGGGAGTGATTACAATACAGGATAACCAGAGAGCTAACAGGGAGTGATTACAATACAGGATAACCAGAGAGCCAACAGGAAACGATTACAATACAGGATAACCAGAGAGCCAATAGGGATCGATTACAATACAGGATAACCAGAGAGCCAACAGGGAGTGATTACAATACAGGATAACCGGAGAGCCAACAGGGAGTGATTACAATACAGGATAACCAGAGAGCCAACAGGGAACGATTACAATACAGGATAACCAGAGAGCCAATAGGGAGTGATTACAATACAGGATAACCAGAGAGCCAACAGGGAACGATTACAATACAGGATAACCAGAGAGCCAATAGGGAGTGATTACAATACAGGATAACCAGAGAGCCAACAGGGAGTGACTACAATACAGGATAGCCAGAGAGCCAACAGGGAGTGATTACAATACAGGATAGCCAGAGAGCCAACAGGGAGTGATTACAATATAGGATAACCAGAGAGCCACCAGGGGAGAAGTGCAGTTATCTCAAGAGGTTGCAGTGTGTAAGAGATGAAGAGTCAGAAAGCACAATAGCACAGAATGGACCCTTTGGCCCATCTAATCCATGCCTAACTGTTAGTCTGGCTAGTCCCATCGACCCGTACCTGGACCATAGCCCTCCATGCCCATCCCATCTATGTACTTAGCCAAACTTCTCTTAAATGTTACAATTGAACCCACATCCAAAGTTCAAAGTACATTTATTATCGAAATGTGTTCACTTTATACAGCCCTGAGACTCGTCCCCTTATAGGCAGCCACAAAAAAACAATAGAACCAATCAAAACAAAAGAAGACCGTAAAACACCAAATGTGCAGAGAGAAAAACAAATCACGCACACAATAAAAGTAAGCAAGTAGCATTCAGAACTGAAGTTCACAAAAGTGGGTCACAGACCTGAAGAGTGGGTTAGTTTCCCTTAGGTTCCTCTTAAATATTTTACCTTCCATTCTTAACCTATGACCTCAAGTCCTGATCTCACCCAAGAGAATACAGAGGGATCCATAAGCAAGTAAGTGAATATTAAAACTGAGGATTAGCCTTCCCAATATCTGTACCAATTCGTTCAGCAAGCACGGGGCTGCAGCAGAACTGGGTTTCTTGTGAGTTGGCAAAAAGAATTCAGATATTGTTCCTCCTTGATGTTACAAGCCAAAATCTATACTTACACTAAGCCATGAATCCAAGAAGTAATATATGTAAGAGCAAGTTCACAATTAATGAGAAATAGTACTTGTTACACAGAAGATATGAAATCATGCAAAACTCGCACTTAATGTTTTCAGGTTTATTGAAGATATTGGTTGGCCTTTTGTAAATATTATTTACAGAAGTCACGATAGCTTAGTGGTTAACGTGACGCTATTACAGCTCAGGGCATCAGAGTTCAGGGTTCAGTCCTGGTGTCCTCCTTAAGGACTCTCTGTATGGACTTCCCATGGCTCTTCCCCGGGTGCTTCAGTTTCCTCCCATGGATGTACCAGGTGAATTGGTTGTTGTAAATTGTCCCGTGATTATGTTAGGGTTAAATCGGAGTTGTCAGGGGTTGCTGAGGTGTTGCAGCTTGAAAGGCTGGAAAGGCCTGTTCTGTGCTGTATCTATAAATAAGTAAATATTTCCCAGCCAGATGCAGTTGAGTTGATAGAGCATGAGACTCTTAAACTAAGAGTTGTGGACATGTGCTTCATGTTGGGCTTAGCTGTCTGTAATCTGCTGGGGCAAGAGGAAATTTGTGGGAATAATAGGTCCCTCAGGGGCTTGAGTGTGTTTTGGACAGTGATTACCATGTGACAAGTGGAACTGTAGTGTAAAGGTTAGCACAACACTTTACAGCACCAGTGATTACTGACGGGGTTTTAATTCCTGCCGCTACCTGTAAGGAATATGTATGTTCTCTTCCTAACCACAAGGGTTCCCTCCAAATGCACAAGTGTTGTCCCACATTCTAAAGATGTACAATTAGGGTTAGTGAACTGTGGGAGCAGCCAGTGCCTATCACAAGTCCTGGTTATGTGACCATTAACTCCAGGCAGACAATCTCTGAAGAGTATTGATAATGGCTGGATTCACCTGTCTTGTAAAGCCACTGCCCAAAAGAAGGCAATGGCAAACTACTTCTGTAGAAAAATTTGCAAAGAACATTGATGGTTACGGAGACTGTGATTGCCTATGCCATACGGCGCAGCACATGACGATGATGATTTGTGGGTATGCTATGTCGCCAGAAGCATGACAACACCGGCAGGCTGTCCAATAGCATCCTCACTGATGTGATTTGACGCAAAATGACACATTTCACTCTGTTTCATTGTACATAAGACAAATAAAGCTAATCTTTAATATTCTCTGAAAAGTTCGACCAAGACTAAAATACAACTTTGTTGTAATTCAGCATGGTGGATAGGGGATTTGCAGAATTGGTCAGTGCATAGTAACTCAATCTGCCCATATTAGCTCCACTAATAAGTGAAAAAGGGAAACAACAACATTTTAAAAATATATTAATGGGAGCTTCCCCTCTTACCCCTTCTTCTCACCTACCCATTACCACCCTCTGGTGCCTGTCCTTTTCTTTCTCCCATGGTCCATTCTCCTCCCCTATCAGATTCCTTCTTTTTCAGACCTTTACCTTTTCCAACTATTATCTCGCTGCTTCTTACTACATCCCCCTCCCCCATTACTTATCTTTCCCCTCAACTGGTTTCACCTATCACCTGCCAGCTTGTTCTCTTTCCCCTCCCCCACCTTCCTTATTCTGGCTTCTTCCCCCTTCCTTTCCGGACTTGATGAAAGGTCTCAGCCTAAAATGTCCGTGTGCTTATTCCCCGCTACCTGACCTGCTGAGTTCCTCCAGCATGTTGTGCGTTTTGCTCTGGATTTTCAGCATCTGCAGAATCACTTGTGTTCATGGGAGGAAAGGCGGCCATTTATTACCCATCCCTAACTGCCCTTGAACTGCTGCAGTTTCACTCGTGTGTTTATAGTGTAAAACAGTTATTTAGAGTGATGGAGTCAGGGAGTGCTACAGCACAGAAATGGGCCATTTGGCCCTTCTGGTCTGGTCTGTGCTGAACTATTAGTCTACCTAGTCCCATCGATCTGCACCTGTCCCATACCCCTCCACATCCCTCCCATCCATTGCCTTATCCATATTTCTCTTAAATGTTAAAATCAAACCCACATCCGCCACTTCCCAGGAAGCTTGTTCTACACTCTCACCACTTTCTGAGTGAAGAGATTCCCCCTTATGTCCCCCTATCCCCTAGTTCTTGTCTACCCAACCTCACTAGAAGAAGCCCGCTTGCATCTAGCCTCTCTGTACCCCCATGGGTGTCTAATGAAGTGATACCAAGAAAGAGAAAAGACAAGAAAAAAATGGATGACAGATGAATATTCTGGATCTTATGAAAGGAAGACAGAAACACACACCAAAGAA
The DNA here is from genome assembly GCF_963921235.1 of Mobula hypostoma. Taxonomy (NCBI): domain Eukaryota; kingdom Metazoa; phylum Chordata; class Chondrichthyes; order Myliobatiformes; family Myliobatidae; genus Mobula; species Mobula hypostoma. The sequence continues at coordinate 13,029,786 of NC_086107.1, forward strand.
CAGCAACAAATATAAAACTTTGAACAAAGAATTCAAGCAAAATGTAGGGAAGTGAAAGAACAATGGATAATTGGAGACTGCGAAGAGGTAGAGAACGTGAAAAATTCTGGTGGTATGGGCTAGAAAGTAAGGATGTTCAAGTACAGGGGTTCCCAAACTTTTATTATGCCATAGACCCCTACCATTAACTGAGGGATCTGTGGACCCCAGGTTAGGAACCCCTGATTTTGTGGGTGAAAGATGGACTGATACTCATGGGGAAAAAGCAGATACACTGGCTCGATGGTCTGAATGCGTTGCTGCTTGTTTGAAGAAACAAAAGGAGAGAAGCCAATCATTACTAAGCATGTGGACAGCCCACTGATTGAGAAATCGGAAGTTAAAGCAGCAGCGGGGGAAATGAAAAAGAATAAAGAATTAGATCAGATGGTATTGCTATAGTAATGGAAGATTTGGGGAATGAAATGTTGACAGATTTGCTGAATGAAATATATGATAGCGGGGAAATGCCTGAGGAAATTAGCAAGTCAGTATCTATCGCACTGCTGAAAAAACGTAGACCAATTGAATGCGAGTTACACTGCACAATTAGTTTGATGAGTCATGTTGTGAAAGTCCTGCTACAAATCATCATGACGAGACAAACAAAACATGAAACTGGAGATCACACGAGAGCAGTGTGGGTTCATTGAAGATTGTGGAATGCGAAGTGCAATTTTTATCCTTCGGATGATTTGTGAGCACGCCAGGGAGGTCCAGAAAGATCTATACCTGTATTTCATCGATTATACCAAAACATTTGATAAGATGAGACATGAAGAGCCTATAAAAATACTTCAGCACTTGGGCTTAATGGGAAAAGTATCAGCATCAAGTCAAGTCAAGTTTATTGTCATTTTGACCATAAGCTGCTGGTACAGTACACAGTAAAAAATGAAACAACGTTCCTCCAGGACCATGGTGCTACATGAAACAACACAAAACTACACTAGACTATGTGAGACAGCACAAGGCTACACTAGACTATGTAAAACAACATAAAAACTACACTAGACTACAGACCTGCACAGGGCTACATAAAGTGCACAAAACAGTGCAGGGCAGTACAATAATTAATAAACAAGGCAATAGGCACAGCAGAGGACAAATTACAATATGATATTAAATGATGTAGCTGTCAGTCTAGACTCTGGGTGTTGAGGAGTCTGATGGCTTGGGGGAAGAAACTGTTACACAGTCTGGTCATGAGAGCCCAAATGCTTCGATACCTTTTGCCAGATGGCAGGAGGGAGAAGAGTTTGTGTGAAGGGTGCATGGGGTCCTTCACAATACTGTCAGCTTTGTGGGTGCAGCGTGTGGTCTGTAATAGTGGGAAGAGGGACCCCGATGATCTTCTCAGCTGACCTCACTATCCGCTGCCGGGTCTTGTGATCCGAGATGGTGCAATTTCCAAACCAGACAGTGATGCAGCTGCTCAGGATGCTCTTGATACATCCTCTGTAGAATGTGGTGAGGATGGGAGATGGACTTTCCTTAGCCTTCGCAGAAAGTAGAGACGCTGCTGGGCTTTCTCGGCTATGGAGCTGGTGTTGAGGGACCAGGTGAGATTCACCGCCAGGTGAACACCAAGAAATTTGGTGCTCTTAACAATCTCAACGGAGGAGCCGTCAATGTTCAGTGGAGAATTATCAGAAACTCCCATTGGGAACAAAGAGCTGGAATGAGATTTGAAAATGAGACAAGTCATCTATGTCCAGATTAGGAGGGGAGTCAGACAAGGTTGTGTTCTTTCACCCGTTATACCAAGAAGATTCTAAGAGAAATGATCGGAATTCCAGGCATGATAATTTGTGGATACAATTTGAACAACCTAGATATGCAGATGACACAGTGCTGATAGCAACTTCTAAAGAGAAGCTTCGAGAAATACTGGATGAAGATGTCAAAGTGCAAAGAGAGAATTGACCATCAACTGCATAAAGACTGAATGTATGGTTGTCACAAAGAAAAAAGAAATACAGAAATGCAAACAAAGTAGGCAACAAAACAATTAAACAAACGGAATTTCAATTACTTAGGGAGCACGTTAACATCTGATGGTAGGGCTGATGTTGAAATTAGATGAAGGATTGGGATTAATAAATGCAAATTTGAGCATATGAGCAAGGTACTAAAGAATAACAGAATTTCTTTGGGTATAAAACTCAGAGTGTTGTGGTGCTACTTTCATTCCGCACTAACATATATATTGGACAATATCAAAGGAAAATGAGGGAAGACTATAAGCTGCAGAAATGAGGTTTATCAGAAAAAATTATGAAAATATTGTGGAGGGACAGAGTAACAAAACCGGAATAAGAACTGAAATCATCGGTCAGGAAATGGCTTGGGGAGTTTCTGGGACATGGACTGAGAAAGGAGAAGCTCGAACATCTTTCAGTGACAGAAAAAATTGATGGAAGAAAAAGCGATGATGACGGTCTTGAGTTACATCAAGAGATAGGCAAAAGTTTTGAAGAGCATATTATAATTTCTTAGATTAAAAACAGATGGAAGACCATGATTGCCCTCATCATGTGGCATGGCACATGATGATAATGATGATACCCCTCATAATTTTGTATAACTCTATCAAATCTTCCCTCATTCCCCTGTGCTCTAGGGAATAGTCTTCAGCCTTTCCTTATAACTCAGGTCCTCTAGTACTAGCGATATCCTTATAAATTTTCTCTGCACACTTTCAATCTTATCGATAACTTTCTTGTAATTAAGTGACAAGAAATTGATGATCCAGTTTCTCAGTTTAACTACATTGTGGCTGATTTGAATGTGGATAATAAGCCAGAAAAGATTTAGAACAGCTGAGCCTGGTCTTCAAAGGTCATTGGTGAACCAGATGGGTGATTATAATAATCTGATAGATTCATGTTCCCCATTACTGACACTAATCTTTTCACATAAACAACTGAATTTAAATTGTCTAGCAGCTGACATGGGATTTGAACTCTTGTTGGCAGGTCAACAGCTGAATCTTCAGCATTCCATCACCAGCAACACACACTCAGTGGCCACTTTATTAGGCAAAGCTGTACACCTGCTCTTTCATCAAAATATCTAATCAGCCAATCATGTGGCAGCAACTCAATGCATAAAAGCATGTAGACATGGTCAAGAATTTCAGTTGTTATTCAGACCAAAGATCAGAATGGAGAAGAAATGTGATCTGATTGTTGGTGCCCTATACGGTGGTTTTAGTATTTCATAAACTGCTGATCACCTGAGATTTTCATGCACAACACTCTATAGCGTTTACAGAGAATGATGCAAAGGGCAAAAAAACATCTAATGAGTAGCAGTTCTGTGGGCAAAAATGCCTTGTTAATGAGAGAGGTCAGAGGAGAATGGCCAGAATGGTCAAACTGGCGGAAAGGTGACAGTAACTCAAATAACTACACCTTACAACAGTGGTGTGTAGAAAAGCATCCCTGAAAGCACATCATGTATTCATTGCCATGGACAGCTGTGGACGCCAAGTCATTGGGTATACTTAAAGCGGAGATTGATAGATTCATGATTAGTAAGGGCATTAAAGGTTAGAGGGAGAAGGTAGGAGAATGGAGTCAAGAAGGATGATAAATTAGTCATGATGGTGTGACAGAACACACTCGATGGGCCAAATGCCCTAACCTTTCTTCTATGTCTTATGGTCTTATAACATTCAAAAAGTAATGGCACAGTAGCATTGCCGTTAGCACAAGGCTATTACAGCTCGGGGTGTTGGAGACATTGGAGTTCATTTCCAGCACTGTTTTGTAAGGGGACTCTGTATGCCCTCACCATGGAATGCATGGGTTTTCTCTGTGCCCTCTGGTTTCTTCTCATAGTCCAAAGACATACAGAGTAGGTTCAGAATCAGAATCACAATTAGGTTTAATATCATTGGGGTATGTCGTGAAACTTGTTGTCTTTACAGCAGTGGTACAATGAAATAAATAATAATAGAAAAAACTGTGGATTACAGTAAGTATATATATTAAATGGTGGCGTAGTGGCATCAGTGCCGGACTTCGGAGCGAAGGCTCCCGAGTTCGAATCCAGCCAGTTCCCTTGCACACTTTCCATCCGTGCTGGGTTGAGCATCGAGCTAGCAACTCAGCCTCGTAAAAATAAGAAAGCCTGCTAGACAAAAAAACACTGTCATGATGTCGTCCAATGACTCCACTCGGAGTTAAGAGCTAAAAAGAAAGAAAAGAAGAAGTTAAATTAAAAAATAAAAAAGTAGTGAGATAATGTTCATGGGTTCAATATCCATTCAGAAATTGGATGGCAGAGGGGAACAAGCTGTTCCTGAATCACAGAGTGTGTGCCTTCAGGCTTCTGTACCTCCTCCCTGATGGTAGCAATGAGAACAAGACATGATCTAGGTCGTGGTGGTCCTTAATGATGGATGCTGCCTATATGAGGTATCACTCCTTTAAGATGTCCTGGATACTACAGAGGCTGGCATCCATGATGGAGCTGACTAAGTTCACAACTCTATGCAGCTTATTTCAACTCTGTGCAGTAGCCTCCCCCCCCCCCCACCAACCATTGGTTAATTGGTCAATGTAAATCATCCCGTGCGCGATTAAGTTAGGGTTCATTGGGTTTATTGGGGGGTTGCTGGAGTGGCACAGCTAGAAGGCAGGAAAGGCCTATTCCGCATTGTATTTCTAAATAAATAGTTTGACAGCTTTGGCAGATGTAAAGCTTGGGGTGCGGCTGTCAGATTGATTGATTGATTTATTTATTTATTTAGCAATACAGCGTGAAATGTTCCTTTATCCCACCTCTCTACCTTTACATTGGATAAGTATCTGTCATCTTCACAGGCCCTAACTGAACAGGCCCTGCACGCTTCTGTCTGAGTGATCTCGGTGATGAGTCTGAGCCACTGACACTCTCTACAAGCTGCAAAAAAAATACTTTCCAGGACATGAAAGAAATTTCATTCAAGAACGCCTCGTATTTATAGATCACCTTTCATCAGTTCTGGCCTTCCCAAAGGCTTTGCAGGCATTGAGGTGCATTTTAAGTTGCTCAGAATGAAATGCATGTTCTTAGTTCAAAAACAAACATTTGGATTCTGCTGAAGTCAGCTGTCAAGAAGCATCTGAGCCATGAGTTTAGAGATTACTCACACAATTACATTTGACATCTGCAACTTTCCAAGATTATTAATTACTTTCACAATGCCAGTCAGCTCTAAGTAGTTTAATGCGCAACAGTGGTCCACCAGCAATTAGCCATACTCCTAAGCCAGCGGCATGCTGGGAACACAGCGTTCTGTGAGGGCAGCTGCACAAGTTAATTGGAGATGCGAGATTCTGCACATACTGGAAATCTTAAACAACACACACAAGATGCTAAAGGAGGTCATCATTAATGGAGGTAAATTAAGAGTCTCACCCCCAAAACGAGACAGTGTAGAAGATCTGGGTCAGCCCCCAGAGTAACCATAAGACACAGGAGCAGAATTAGGCCATTTGGTCCATCAAGTTAACTCTTGCCATTAGATCATGGCTGATTGATTTTCCCTCTCAACTCCATTTTCCTGACTTTTCCCTTACTAAGAGATCAGAATCAGGTTTATTATCACCAGTATGTGATGTGAAATTTGTTAACTTAGCAGCAGCAGTTCAACGCAATACAGAATCCAGCAGAGAGAAAAAAATAATAAAATAAAAACAATAATAATAACTAAACAAGTTAATCATATGCATATATTGAATAAATGTTTTTTAAATGCAAAAACAGAAATACTGTATATTTAAAAAAAACAGTGAGGTAGCGTTCAAATATTCAATGTCTATTTAGGAATCCATTTCGATGCTCTAACTAATCAAGAACCTATCACCTCCACTTTAAATATAGCCAATGAGTTAGCCTCCACAGCCAACTGTGGGAATTAATTCCCTTATAAGGTCACAGTATCCTAGAAAAGTATAGCACAGAAACACACTCTTTGGCCCATCTAGTCCATGCCGAACCATTTAAACTACCTGCTCCCATCAACTTGCTCCAGGACCGTAGCCTCCGTACCCTTCCAATCCATGTACCTATCTAAAACTTCTCTTAAACATTGAAATCGAGCTGTGCAATTTCTGTCATTGACGATTCTCATGAAATGAAATTTCATCCATCACTTCCACTGGCATTTTTGTTTCACACTCTCACCACCCTCTAAGTGAGTAAGTTCCCCTTCAAGTTCCCTTAGATATTTCTCCTTTCACCCTCAGCCTATGAACTCTGGTTGTAGTCCCACCCAACCTTAGTGTCAATCTTTCCTTATTACTCAGGTCCTCCAGACCAGGCAAAATCCTGACAAATTTTCTCTGTACACTTCCAACCTTGCTTACATCTTTCCTGTAGGTAGGTGACCAAAACTGCACACAATACTCCAAATTAAGCGTCGCAAATGTCTTATACAATTTCAGCGTAACATCCCATCACCTGTACTCAATACTTTGATTTATGAAGGCCAAATGTTTTCTTTCTGAGCCTGTCTACCCATGACACCACTTTTAATGAATTATGGACCTGTATTCCCAGATCCCTTTGTTCCACAGCACTCCTCAGTGCCCTACTGTTTAGTAGGTTAATTGGTCATTGTAAATTGACCTGTGATTAGGCTCATACCAGATAGGCGGGTTGCTGGGCAGTGTGGCTCACTGGGCTGGAAGGGCCTGTTCTGTGGTGTATCTCTAAACAAATATGTGAAACGCATTCTCTCCAAGTGAAGAGAAGCTCTCCAACTCCACTCAACACCACATTAAAATCACCTTCCATGGTCCATAATTCAATAGTTCCAATTCATATCAGAGAAATTTACGCAGTATACATCCTGAAATTCTTGTTCTTCACAGACATCCACAAAAACAGAAGAGTGCCCCAAAGAATGAGTGACATTTAATGTGGGGGGGGGGCCGAATATTTTAACTGTCATGCATCATTTGGACACTCTTCTGTTTTTGTGGATGTCTACAATGTACAAGTATTTCAGGATGTGTATATAGGGCTTGCTTAATCTCTCAGGTGGTCCTATCCTGCATAGTCGCTTATCAATGGGTGACATCACTGGTGGTATCCATCCATTCACAGTGAGGCAATGGGATTGTCAGCAACAATGTCAGAAGGTGCTATACCAATACTTCTCATTCAGCCTCATTATCAATGACACGACATGCAGTTTGTTGTCTTGCGGCAGCAGTACAATGCAGAACATAAACATAACTATTAGTTGCAGAATAAATTAATAGTACAAAGATGAAAAATTAGCCTGTCGTTGACCCTAACCAGTGATTTGATGTTTTGTAGTAATGTCAAATGAGACCGAAATCTTATTATGCTTCAGGAAAATAAACCACACAAGTGTTGATTTTTTAGATAGCAGCCTCTTTTTGTGGGCTTTGATATTTTAGGATTATATTGAAATCTCTCATCAGGGACCCACACCATGCTGCAGCCATTGGAAAGGAGGTACAGGGAGCATTAATTCCCATAACACCAGGTTCAGGAAGAGTTATTACTCTTCAACCATCAGGCTCCCGAAGCAGTGTTAGATAATTTCACTCACCTCAACACTGAACTGAATCCACAGCCTATGGACTCACTTTCCACTCTCATCAAGTTCTTAAAGCCAGATAGCTCAGGTGCTGGTCTAATTAACCACAACAGCACATTGAAGTTGTGAAAGAGTCCCAAAGATCATCTATGTAAGCTCAAGGTTAGTCAGAACAGTCTTTCAACAGCTAGACTGCAGCTACAGAAGCTCAAAGTTCAAGGAAAATTTATTACTAAAGTAGGTATATATCACCATGTACTACCCAGAGTTTCATTTTCTTGGAGCCATTCACAGTACAACTAAGAACAACAATATGATCAGTGAAAAGCTGTGCACAAAGACTGACAAGCAACCAATGTGCAAAAGAAAACAAACTTGCAAATATAAAATAATATTAATAATGATGATAATAAATGAAAAATAGTAAGAACAATTTGAAATTGAGCAACTGAAGTGCACATAGCCTTTGTTGCCATGCAGCTGGAATTTTCTTTTACTATATATAATGTTAATATAATTTTGAAATTATGAGAATGTAATTGTGAAATACCCTGAATTAATTATGTGTTTATGAATATAATCCATAAATTTTCTAAATAATAAATTACCACAATCTTAACTTTGAAACATTTTAGGGCTTCAACATATTTTCATTGTCCGGATTTCAAGTTTCCACACTGTTACAAATCGTAACAATAAACACAGAAAGGAAGTCAGTAGCTCAATGTTAATAAACCGTCGGCTGGTATCTTTCATCTCGACAGGACACTAATCTGGACAGTGTTTATAGACAATGAATTTGTAAGTAAAACAGATGAGAAAATATTTCCAAAACATGAAAGATTTTCTTTATTGTACTGTATTTCATTATACCCTTCAATAAATAAAATCAAAAGTATATGATTTTTCAATTTTCATTCTAAATATTTATCGCATGCATTTTCCAGAAAAAGAAACATTTAACGTGCCACACAGTTTTCAGACTGTGTAAAAATTTCCTGCTCAGAGCAATGATTGGTCTGCGCAGCTGTAAAAAAAATAGACAGAACTTTGCTCCATACCCTTTGTAACTATATAGCTATCTAAACTTCACTTCAATTCTGAGATTAAACCCATATCCACCACTTCCTCTGACAACTCCGCCATACTTTCACCACCTTCTGAGTGAGGAAGTTCTCCCTCAGGTTCCCCTTAAGTCTTTCACCTTTCACCTTTAACCTATGACCTATTCTAGTATCACCGCCCTCAATAGAAAAATTCTGTTTACATTGACCCTATTTATACCCTTCGTAATTTTGTATACTTTTATCAAATTTCCGCTCATTCTCCTGCACTCTAGGGAATAAAATCCTAACCTATTCAACCTTTTCCTATAACTCAGGTCCTCAAGTCCCGGCAACATCCTTTTAAATTTTCTCTGTGCTCTCTCAATCTTATTGATATCTTTCTTATAGGTAGGTTAATAAACAATACTCCATATTTGTCTCACCAATATTACATCCCAACTCTGATACTCAATACTTTGATCTATGAAGGCCAATTTCCAAAAGTTCTGTGACAACTGAGATAAGGATGAATTTTTTTCAGCCAGAACATAGTGGACATGGTATTCATTGCCATAGATGGCCTTGGGGGCCAAGAAATTGAGTGCATTTAAGGCAGAGATTGATAAATTCTTTACTGGGAGGGGACATGGTTATAGGGAGAAGGTAGGAAACCACAACCACAGTTGAATGGCAGAACAGATTCAATGGGCTGAATGGTCTGATTATGCTCCTACAACTTGTGGTCTTATGGTGTGGAAGGTGATTAAGAAGATATGGGACTTGGACAGATTGGAATCTTATACAATTCAATATCCAGATGTTATGACTCTCCAAGTCAGCTTGAGAGTCTTGAGTGTTTGAATGAATTTACTCAAAGCACTGCAACAAGCAAACGGCTGATGAGCTCAGTGGGTCAGACAGCGTCTGTGGAAGGGTAAATGTTGAAACTGTTGACGATTTGGGTGGAAACTGCATCAAGACTGCACTTACTTCAACCATGAAACTACAGCATGGTAGCATAGCAGTTAGCGTAATGCTTCACAGCACCAGTTGTTCAACTCCTGCTGTTCCCAGTGACTGCATGGGTTTCCTCCAGATGCTCTGGTTTCCTCCCACATTCTCAAGACATACAAGTTAGCATTAGTAGGCTATGGGCATGTTCTGTTGGTGCCAGAAGAATGATGACACTTAAAGGCTACCCTCAGAACATCCTCAATGCAAACAACGTGTTTCACTGTATGTTTGTAATGTACACGTGACAAATAAAGATAATCTTTATTTCCTTCTCTTTCATCACCTGCTTTCCTGATCATTAATTGTCATTGGATCAGTTCTTTCCCAGCATAGAGATACTTCTCAAGATTCAAGATTGTTTAATGTCATTTCCAGTACGAAAGTGTAAAGGAGAACAAAATAATTGTTACTCTGGATCTGATGTAGCACAAAAAAAGACACAATGAGATGAAGAACACGATAATTATATAAAAAAATGCACAATGTGGGCATGCTATGTTGGCACTGGAAGAACAGCGACACTTTAAGGCTGCCGGCAGCACATCCTCAATGCAAACAACGTATTTCACTGCATGTTTCGATGTTTCAATGTACAAGCGACAAATAAAACTAGTCGTTCTTTCCTTCAAGATTCAAGATTGTTTAATGTAATTCCAGTGCACAAGTTTAAAGGAGAATGAAATACTCTGGATCTGATGCAGCACAAAAAACACAATAAAGTAAAGAACATAATACAGTAATAAAAACCCACATGATGAATATAAGTTATTTTAAATTTAGATTAGATTATGAGGACACTCAGTCCTCGTTTATTGTCATTTAGAAATGCATGCATTAAAAATGATACAATGTTCCTCCAGAATGATATCACAAGAAACACAGGACAAACCAAAACTACAACTGACAAAACCACGTAATTATAACATATAGTTACAACAGTGCAAAGCAATACCATAATTTAATAAAGAGCAGACCATGGGCACGGTAAAAAAAAGTCTCAAAGTCCCGATAGCCCCATCATCTCCCGCAGGCGGCAGAAGGGAGAAACTCTCCCTGCCATGAACCTCCAAGCGCCGCCAACTTGCCAATGCAGCACCATTGGAGGCACCCGACCGCAGCAGACTCTGAGTCCGTCCGAAAACTTCAGCCTCTGACCAGCCCCTCCGACACGGCCTCTCCGAGCACCATCCTCTGCCGAGAGCTTCGACCCCACCCCAGCCGCTGAGCAACAAGCAAAGCTGAGGACTCGGGGCCGTCCCCTCCGTAGATTCTGAACCACACAGTAGCAGCAGCAGCAAAGCAGGCATTTCAGAAGTTTCACCAGATGTTCCTCCGTGCTCTCACGTCCATGTCCATCAAATCAGGATTGTGCACGGCACCCTACTTGACAAATAACAGATATCACCACCGGAGTGGCTGCTGCGAGCTGCGTCGCGCCGCCATCTTCTCCTCCCTGTATACATTTAGCTTGTGTACATTGATTGTAAGCAGTCCACCATGCACAGGAGTATCTGTATATAAGGCGTCTAACTGGAAATGATAGAGTAATGGTGGTGGGATAGTGGGTGGAGGTGTTGATCAGCCTTACTGCTTGGGGAAAGTAACTGTTTTTTGAGGCTGGTAGGCTTGGTGTGCATGCTACGTCATCTCCTCCCTGATGGGAATGGGACAAACAGTCCATAAGCAGGCTGGGTAAGATCCTTTATGATGTTTATGATACCTTATGAAATCAGGTTGAGTGAACTCGGCCTTTTCTCCTTGGCGCAAAGAAGGATGAGAGGTGACCTGACAGAGGTGTATAAGATGATGAGAGGCATTGATTGTGTGGATAGTTAGAGGCTTTTTTCCAGGGCTGAAATGGTTGCCACAAGAGGCCACAGGTTTAAGGTGCTGGGGAGTAGGTACAGAGGAGATGTCAGGGGTAAGTTTTTTACTCAGAGTGTGGTGAGTGGGTGGAATGGGCTGCTGGCAACGGTGGTGGAGGCGGATACGACAGGGTCTTTTAAGAGACTTTTAGATAGGTACATGGAGCTTAGTAAAATAGAGGGCTATAGATAAGCCTACTAATTTCTAAGGTAGGGACATGTTCGGCACAACTTTGTGGGCCGAAAGGCTTGTATTGTGCTGTAGGGTTTCTATGTTGCTGACTATTTTCCAATTATGTTCTTGATGGTGGGTAGGCTAATGCCTTCCTGCCTGTTGCCGTGCAGTTTCCAGACCAGACAGTGATGCAGAGTGCTCGGATGCTCCCAACTCCACATCGACAGAAGGTAGTGAGTATTGATGTGCGTAGTCTAGCTTTCCCTGCTCAGAAAGTAGAGGCATTGGTGGGTTGTCAATGTAAAGAGAGTTGTGAGTGGTGTGAGTTCTGCTGAAGTTGGTAATCTTTTCTTGTGTCTTGTTGACATTAATGAAGAGGTTATATGCCTGGCACCAGGCCTCAAGCTCTTCTGAGAAATTAGTCTCCAGGATAACCCCAGGTCTTCAGTGGGGGTCAGTCAGAATTGTTGGAACATGCAGCACTGTCCTCAGAAATGCATTACATCCCTGGCAAGCAGGGTTTGTTATTACTAAGCAAAGGACCAATTAGATAATTCCATCCACCGAATGAGAATTAATTATGTATTTGAATAGTCAAAGAGTGCATCATCTAAGAGTACAGAAACTACTTTGAAGAACAAGCTTTGCATATGGTCACTACATTCAGCAAGATGGCATTCCAATTTTAGATAGCATTCTGTTAATTAGCTGTAATCTTTCAGTGACTGGACAGGGAAAGAAAATGGTCTGCAAGTCACTGATAAAATGCAGGAATATTTATTCAATGTTTAACAAGTAGTTTTGTTGATGAATCCCTGTTCTTTTATTAATGTGTGTTATAACTGTTAATGTGCATGTATTTCTGTTGATAAACCTTGGTGTATAAAGCTACATTTTTCTCCAAATCTTTTCAGTACCTAAGACATCGTAGCAGAATTAAGCCATTCAGCCAATCGAGTCCGCCATTTCGTATTGGCTGATCCATTTCCCTCACAATCCCATTCTCCTGCCTTCTCCCCACTGACACACTGACTAATCAAAAACCTACTAACCTCTGCCTTAAATGCACCCAGTGATCTGGCCTCTACCTCTGGCTAAAGAAATTCCTCCTCATCTCTGTTGTAAATGAACATCCCTCTATTCTGAGGCTGTGGCCTCTGGTACTAACTCCCCGACCAAAGGAAATATTCTTTTCACATCCACTCTACCTAGGCCTTTCAACTTTGAACGGGTTTTAATGAGATCCCCCTCATTCTTCTAAATTCTAAATTTTAGCAAGGCTTCAATTACTGCTCATATGAAAACCCTTTCATTCCCAGAAACATTCTCGTGAACCTTCTCTGAACCCTCTCCAATGTCAGCACATCCTCTTAAATGAGGGGTCCAAAACTGCTCACAACACTCCAAGTGAGGCTTCACCAGTGTTTTATACAGCCTCAGCATTATGTTCTTTCTTTTATATTCTATTCCTCTTGAAATGAATGCTAACATTGCATTTGCCTTCCTCACCACCAATTCAACCTGCAAATTAACCTTTAGGGAATTCTGCACAAGAATTCACAAGTCCCTTTGCACTTCAGATTTTTGAATTCTCTCCCCATTTAGAAAAGAGTCTATGCTTTTATTCCTTTGACCAAAGACTTCCCGACTCTGTATTAAATCTGCCACTTCTTTTTTCACTCTCCTAATCTGTCTGAGTCCTTTGCAGCCTCTCTGCTTCCTCAACACTATCTGCCCCTCCACCTTCTTCGTATTGTCTGCAAACTTGGCCACAAATTCATCTATTTCGTCATCCAAATTGTTGACATGCAATGTAAAAAGAAGCGGTCCCAACACAGATCCCTGTGGAACACCACTAGCTGTTGGCAGCCAATCCGAAAAGGAACCCTTTGTTCCCACTCTCTTCCTTCTGCTAATCAGCCAATGCTCTATCTATGCCAATGTCTTTCCTGGGCTCTTATCTTGTTTAGCAGCCTCATGTGCAGCACCTTGTCAAAGGCCTTCTGAAAATCCAAGGTTCCTCAATTCTCCTTTGTCTATCCTGCTTGTTATTACTTAAAAGGATTCCAGTAGATATGCCAGACAAGATTTTCCCTTAAGGAAATCATGCTGACTTTGGCCTGTTTTGTCATGTGCCTCTAAATATTCTGAAACCACATCCTTGCAATCAACTCCGATTTTCCTAGCCAGTGAGGTCAGTCTAATTGGCCTCCCTACCTTCTTGAAGAGTGGATTGACATTTGCAATTTTCCAGTGCTCTGGAGCCATAAAGGCATCCGTTAGTCTTGCGAGACCATGGATCTGTGCCTGGAAAGTCTTCACTCTCCAGGGCGCAGGCCTGGGCAAGGTTGTATGGAAGACCAGCAGTTGCCCATGCTGCAGGTCTCCCCTCTCCATGACATTGATGTTGTCCAAAGGAAGGGCATTAGGACCCATACAGTTTGGCACCAGTGTCATCACAGAGCACTGTGTGATTAAGTGCCTTGCTGAAAGACACAACACACTGCCTCGGCTGGGGCTCAAACTCACGACCTTCAGATTGCTAGTCGAATGCCTTAACCACTTGGCCACGTGCCCATACTCTGGAGCCATACCAGAATCTATTTATTCTTGAAAAATCATTACCAATGCCTCCACAAACTCTTCAGCTACCTCTTTTTGAATGCTGGGATGTAGTCCATCAGGTCCAGGTGACTTATCTACACTTAGACCTTACAGTTTCATAAGCAGCATCTCCTTAGTAATAGCAACTGCTCTCATTTCTGCCCTGACACTCCTGAAATTCTGGTGTACTACTAGTGTCTTCCATAGTGAGGACTGATGCAAAATATTTATTCAATTTTCCGGTGTTTCCTTTTCCCTTGTTACTGTCTCTCCAGTGTCAGTAGTTGACAGTCACCCATTCATTTATCTGCCTCCTGCAACCTCGGGTAACTATCTCCCTGTAGTTCCTATCTATCATCTCCTCAGTTTTCCTCATGAGCTGAAGGTCATCGAGCTCCAGTTAAGTGCCATCTTTTATTAAGTTCAGTGTGCCTTCACAGAGCTGCCATACTGGGAAGTGTTGTACACTAGAAATAGAACATTTGAATCTCTGCGCAATAATGCTTTAGAGTTTGCCCTTACTTTAATTCAGAATTAATTTTAAAGGTCTGTAAAAGCACTGTATTGTAAGTCAGTGATTGGTTGGGCAAGTTTCAAAAGTGGAAGGAATAGCTCTGGAGAAAATCTCAGTTCAGGACAAAAGAAATACCTTTTAACACACCTCACAGAGCATGTAGCACAAGCACAACTTACAAAAGGGAATTTAGATAGCATGTTTCAAATCCTCAGTGCATCCAAGGTACTCTGCGGAATGAAATTGTATTTGAAACGTTGTTATACTCTGGGAAGTGAAGTAGAATTTATATGGCACCCCTCCCACACATTGGAGTGTGATGAAGATCATGTAATCTGTAAATTGAATTGAATTAAGGTTTAATAGTTGGGCACGGCATGATATGTATCTTCTTCCTCTTCCTTCAACTAATACAGTGGGATCTTTTACAAGAGGACAGAGACCACTTGTCTTTTGGAGAAGATGCTAAAACACTTCAGGAATTTCTGCCCCCTTTCTTTTTCCGTTACCCATTCTGGCTTTCCCCTTATCCCTTTTCTTCTTCTTATCTGACTATCATCTCCTCTGGTGCCCCTCCTCCTTCCTTTTCTCCCATGGTCCACTCTTCTCTTCTATCAGATTGCTTCTTCTTCAACTCTTTACCTCTTCCAGTTATCACCTCCCAGCTTCTCACTTCATCCCCCTCCACCCTCACCCACCAGCCTTCTCCCTCACCTGTCTTTATCTATCACCTTCTAGCTTGTGGTCCTTCCCTCCCCCCTCACCTCCTTGTTCTGGCTTCTTCCCCCTTGCCTTCCAATCCTGATGAAGTGTCTCAGCCTGAAACATCAACTCTTTATTCCTTTCCGTAGATGCTACCTGACCTTCCAAGTTCCTCCAGCGTTTTGTGTGTGCTACAATCAGGTTCAGGAAGAATTATTA
This sequence comes from Mobula hypostoma, assembly GCF_963921235.1. NCBI lineage: Eukaryota > Metazoa > Chordata > Chondrichthyes > Myliobatiformes > Myliobatidae > Mobula > Mobula hypostoma. Next base: position 13,045,528 of record NC_086107.1, read on the forward strand.
CCCTTCAATCAATAGGCTCCTGAACCGAAGTGAATAACTTCACTCACCTCAACTCTGAACTGATTCTACAACCTACAGACTCACTTTCAAGGACTCTACAAAACATTTTCTCAGTATTTTCTTTGCATAGTTTGTCCTCTTTTGCACATTGATTGTCAGTCTTTGTTTACGTATAGATTTTCATAAATTCTATTGTATTTCTTTACTTTTCTCTAAATTCCTGCAAGAAAATGAATCTCAAGTTAGTATATGGTAACATATACGTATTCTGATAGTAAATTTAACTTTGACTTTCCTCAATGCGAGGTTCTGTCTGCACAGGGGTGGATGGTTACACTGGATCTTGTGCTCCAGTCTCTGACTTGGAGGCATCTCTGAGCCTCTGGTTAAAGTTGATAAACCTTGCCTTCTCTGGGTGACCTGAGCTATTTCAACTCTGATTCTGATTATTTTATTAAAGATATTGGCACCACTTACCAATGTCTCTTTCTCCCCATCTACTATCCACACCTGACATTGAACATCTTTCGTCTCAGGATGTAAGTGCCATCCACACTTGAAATTCTGTCTCTTTCACCTGAGGATGTAAATTCCTGAGATCGAACCTTTTCTTCCCCTCAGGATGTGAATTCTGTTGCCTTTCCAGATGGCCACCCTGCAAAAGTGGTGGACCACCAAAATAGCTTTGAACTAGCAGTTCACCCCACACTTCATCACACTCTCCTCACGCACACGCGTCTTTGCGCTCTCCTTATCCGTGTCATTTTCTTTAGCCATCACGCTCTAGGTGCAGTATACTTTGTATTCCCTGCGTGTGTCAATTTCCAGTTTCTCATCAGGACTGTGAGCCAGGCAGGTCAGTAGCAGGATCTAAAAGGTGAAAATGGAGATAAGAATTCTTTTTTAATGTACCTTGTTATACTCTACCATTCACTGCCTGAAAGACTGACAGTAGTAGACTGAATTGTAACTTACAGCAAAGCCAGAGATGTGTACTTGTAAAGCAAATGTACTTGCAAAGAGATTTGCGGTGTATGGACAGAGTATGGGAGCAGGAGTGACTGGTGAACATCTTCAAAGAGGCCTGTTGAGTCATAGGGTTCAGCACAGGTTCGATGGGTCACAGGGTGCGGCGCAGGCCTGATGGGTCACAGGGTCCGGGCGCAGCCTCAATGGGCCACGGGGTCCGGGCGCAGGCCCGATGGGTCACGGGGTCCGGCGCAGAAACAAGCCCTTTGGCCCACACGTCCATAGTGGCCTTTTTGCTCATCTACACCAATTCAGCTTGTCCACTTCAGGAGTATTGGGTATATTTAAAGCAGAGGTTTGATAGGTACTTAATTAGTATAGGTGTGAAAGCTTTTGGGGAGAAGGTTGGTGAACAAAGTTGAGAGGAAAATAATTCAGTCTTGATTGACTAGCAGAGGTAAGTTGATGGGCCAAATGGCCTCATTCTTTTCCTGTGGCTTATGGTCTTACATCCTTCATGATTCCATTATGAAGGACCCTCAGCATCCAGGACATGCCCTGTTTTTATACTACCATCATGGAGAAGGCATTGGAGTCTGAAAATGCACACTCAACGTTTTAGGAACAGCTTCTTCACCAAATGGTCCATGAACACTACCTCACTACTTTCCTGTCTTTTTCCACTATTTATTTACTTTTTACACATTGTTATTGCAATTTATAGTAATGTTTATGTATTGAACTGTACTGCTGCTGCAAAACAACGAAGAAACCCTCAGCTGTCAGCTCTTGTACCAAGGGGATAACTTCACTCAATTTCACTTGCCCCATCATTGAAATGCATCCACAGCCTATGGACTCACTTTCAAGGTCTCTTCATCTCTTCTTCTCGATATTTATTGCTTATTTATTATTATTATTGTTTATATCTTTTTGTACTTGCATCATTTGTCATCTTTTGCACACTGGTTGAATGCCCAAGTTGGTGTGGTATTTTATTGATTCTATTATGGTTATTATTCTATGGATTTATTCAGTATTCTCACAAGAAAAGAGATCAGCCATGATTTAATGGCGGAGCGGACTAAATAGCCTAATTCTGCTCCTCTGTCTTACGGTCTTATGGTCTAAAATGAATCTCAGGGTCGTATATGGTGACTTTGATAATAGACTTACTTTGAGTTTCACAACATATGTCAGTGATAATAAACCTGATTGTGATTTGTGACTTTGCCTATTTAAAAGTCTGTCTAAATGCCTATTTAAATGCAGTAAGTGTAACTGATTCAGTGTAACTGATTCCACCACTTCCTCTGGCAGCACCTTCTAGATATTAACCACTTTTTCTGAAAAATAAACGTACCTCTCAAACGTATCTCCTTTCTCTCACCTTATGCCTGTTATATTTAATACATCAGCCAAGAATCAAATAGCTTCTGTGCTCCTTTTTCCCTTCCACCTCCTCCCTACTCTTGCTGGTGTAGGAAGAAATGAGTGTGAAGAACTTTTTAACAGGACATTGAAAGAGCCAACTGCTTCCCATTAATTCAAGATTAAAGAATTTTTAATGCCATTTCCTGTACACAAGTGTAAAGGATGTACTTCTACCCTTTTCATTGTAAGGTGGACCCAGGCACTTTGCTACAGTACATAATTGCAATATGCTATTACAGATTGCAAGTGTATTCTGTGTAGTATGGGTACAGAATGCTAATGAAACCAACCAGAGATTCTTCACGTAAAAGATTATTCTTTTTTCTGATTAACCTGAAATTCACTGGTTCTCCACTCGTGAGGTCTTGAGGGGATGCAGAGAGTAACTCTTCGATCAGAAGTTCGATGAATATCACAGTATGAGCACCAACTCGGCTCTTAGTGTTTTAACCCTGGCCGATTTTGGAAGGTCAACTTTCTCGACGGTTTGTGAGCTAGATCCAACCAAACACTGGTGAAGCAGCTGCCTGGTGTCAGAAGAAGTGAGTGTGGATAACTTTTAACAGGACATTGGACAAAGTCGAAGGGGCCGACTGCTGCCTGCCTGTTAATTCAGGATTCAAGATTGTTTAATGCCACTTCCTGTACACAAATGGAAAGGAGAACAAAATAGTTGTTACTCTAGATCCAAAGCGGCATAAAAAACTACAAAAGATAAAGAACACAATAAATACAAATACATAAGATAGCGTATATACTGTACATAGATTAATTGTATATACATAAAGTAACACTAGACATAGGCAGCATTCCCTCTTAAGTTTTTTTTACGGCTGCGCGGACCAACCATTGCTCTGAGCAGGAAAGTTTTGCATGCCCTGAAAACTGCGTGGCACTTTAATAAAACATCATATAAAAGAAAATTCGAACTGTACAGTAACAAAGGCTGTGTACATGGGAGTATTTCAATTACTGCACACAGTTTAGAGGGAACAAATGCTGACAGGAAATAATAAAGTAGTGGTGGAGTTAGTGGGTGGAGGTGTTAGATCAGCCTTACTGCTTGGGAAAAGTAACTGTTTTTGAGTCTGGTGGTCCTGGCGTGGATGCTCCGTAGCCTCCTCCATGATGAAGGTGGGACAAGCAGTCCATGAGCAGGGTGGATGGGACCTTCATGATGTTCCTGCCACTTTTCCGGCACTTTTCTGTATATAGGTCCTTGATGCCGGGCTGGAGGGTGCTGGTGATGCGCTGAGGAGTTTTGACTACCAGTTGTAAAGCCTTCCTGTCAGCCGTGGTGTAGTTTCTGCGTTGTGTAATGAGATGTACACAAAGATCAAAATGTTGCAGCCATTAAAAAGACTTTTAATACTAAGCAACACACACAAACTGCTGGAGGAACTCGGGTCTCGGCCTAAAATGTCAACTGTTTACTCTTTTCCATAGATGCTGCCTGACCTACTGAGTTCCTCCAGCATTTTGTGTGTGTTGCTTTGAATATCCAGCATCTGCATCTGCAGACTTCCTTGTGTTTGTGACTTCTAATACTTCTGGTACCTATTTCAGGAACTGCAATATGATTTTGGAAGGGAATGCCAGTGTGAGTGAAGGGGGCTGTGTTTCTGGGCAGCCACTATTGCAAAAGCATTACCCATCAATAGTTGACTTTCCAATAACTTTCCAGTTTCAAAGATCTCCATCCATGAGAAGGGGTGGAGCATCATTGCAACATTCACAAAAGGGCTAGAGAATCAGGAATTAAAGGTATGGCTTTTATCTTTGCAGCCTAGATGAGACATTGGACTAAAGCCTTGACAACCAATTCAGAAGTAGATCCCTAAGCACTGTTTTGAATAAGAGCAGATACATCTTCTCTGGAGTCCAGACCAATATTTATCTCGGACCAAGATCAAAGAATTTAAGTAGAATTATGGTGGGCCAAGCTTCCCCGTGAGCCTGCTCTACCTATCAATGTGTTCATGGCTGTCCGGTGCAATCCATCCCTCCTGATTATCACCGATGAGTCAGCAGACTCAAATGCATTTGCACATTAATCTACATAAACTGAAACAAATCATTGTCTTGCCATGTTTCTGTAAATTGGTGATCTCATTTCTTAGGCGACACCATGGTACCATAGTTGGGCGCCACAGTCAACTTGATGCTATTACGGTTTGGGGCATTCAGAGCTCAATTCCAGTGCACCCTGTTAGGAGATTATACATTCACCCCATGACCGCGTGGATTTCTTCCCACAGTCCAAAGACGTACTGATTAGTAGGTTAATTGGTGATTGTAAATTGTCATGTGATTAGGCTAGTGTTACATGGGAGGTTTGCTGGGCAGTGTGACTTGTTGGACTGGAAGGGCCTGTACTGCACAGTATCTCTAAGTAAGTAAGTTAATGACTATAGTGACTGAGATGATTAAAGACACTACATAATACTTTTCACCTCACCCCCACCCCCAATCAAATACTTTAACTAAAAGAGTGCAGGGCTGACATTTTTTGGGGAAAAATTCCATCTTTAAGTGCACAGTGGAGTTCTGAAAGCATTGTATTCTACAAATCAATATGATTCTCTTTGATTGACAATGCAAACTTTTCCCTGGGAGCTTATGGAATCAAAGGGGTTGCACAGAGGTCCAGGAATTATGTTGCAGCAACGTTTCCTTGTACAACGCTTGATGCCAAAGCGAAGAAACTGACCACATATATATTGCATGCACTTCAGATCTCTTGTGGAGGGGCCACTACACAGGATTAGAGAAAGCTGCAAAGGATTGTAAACTCAGCCAGCTCCATTATGTGCACTAGCCTCCCAGCATTAAGGACATCTTCAAAAACACCTTCCTAACAGCCTGTGGGTGTACCTACAGCTCAGGGACTGCCGCGGTTCAAGAAGACAGCTCATCACCCCCTTGTCAAGGGCTCTAGGGATGGGCAATATATGCTGGCTTAGCTGGCAACACCCACATCCTGTAAATGAATGAATAAATAAAAAAAGGCTACACCGCAAAAAGACAGCATCCATCATTAAGAACCCCCATCACAAAGGACATGTCCTCTTCTTAGTACTACCATCGGAAAGGAGGTACAGGAGCCTGAGGACACACACTCAGCACTTTCAGATCAGCTTCTTCCCTTCTGCTTGCAGATTTGTGAATGGACAATGAACCACCTCATGAATGTCACCTTGTTTTTTGCTCTCTTTTTGCACTAATTTATTTTTCTATATATTTCTTATTGTAGTTTATAGTTTTTTTGTGTATTACTCTGTACAGCTGCCACAGAACAATACATTTCACAACATATGTCAGCAATAATAAATCTGATTCTAATTGTGATTACCGAGCCCTTAAGGTGGTGACTAGTGAACATACGGGAGGAGTGTTTCAGCATCAATATTCTGATGTAAAATGCATCTTCTGGCTCTTGATACTTGGAAAGACTAATTCTTGGCTGCTGGTGGTGAGTGTCTAAAGTGTAAAATTCATTCATTCTGTTTGTTAGCTTCTTCATAAGAGGCTGGATTGTTTGCATTTGTTTTCCTTAGGGCACAGGAAATAGAGGGAGAGAGGCTGGATTATCAGAAACAGTTCAACATAACAGAGGCATCTAAAACCAGTGGGTATTGGTTTAAGGTGAGGAATACAAAGATTAGATAAAATGAGATATCAAGGAATTTTTTTTCAGGGTACAGTAGTTGCAATCTCAAATACACCTTTGAAGAACCTGGTGTTAACATCACCAAGTTTCTGATGCTCCTACATTTGGATCTCCCAATATCAAGAAATATAGATTAATTACATTTCATGTATTGTGCTGCAGAACAAATCAAACAGCAATGAGGTTAGGACTTCCCTGGGAAGGGGGCCCTAGCAACCATGGACTACAGAGTGGCAGCCACAGTAGCATGGCGGTTAGCACAACACTATTACAGCTCAAGGCATTCCTGAGTTGGGAATTCAATTCCAATGCCATTCTGTAAGGAGGCTCCGGAATGTGGGGGTTTTCTCTGGATCCTCCGGTTTCCCCCTCCAGTCCTAAGATGTACCAGATAGGTTAATTGGACATTGTAAATTGGCCTGTGATTAGGATAGGATTAATCGGGTTTGTCAAAGGCTGCTGGGGCAGTGTGGCTTGTTGGGTCAGAAAGCCTACTCAGCACTGTATCTCTAAATAAATCAATAAATCTGGACTCTGATTGAGAAGAGGGCAGAGTCAGGTACTCCCACAAGATATAAGAAGCTGGGGACAACCTGTCCTGGAAATGGAGGGCTGTCTGTTTGTGTGCATGGGTGGTTGGGAGAGAGGAAAGGGGTTTGTTTTGCTGTTGTTATTTAGTTGCTGTTGACATGGTGGGCCGGAGAACCCATTTCAGTGAACTATGATACTGAGCTGACATCTCCATTAGGTTCTGATATTAGACTAACACAGAAACTCCGAGTTCCTGAACATCACTGGGGAAAGAATCAACGCAGCTTATCCCTGCTGATTCTGGGAAGACTTACTTACTGCCCATTACATCACTGGCATTTAGGGCAGCAATTAATGTCCTTCATCTCTGGTGGTGTTCAGGGATTCCTCCATCTTATCAGCAGCTTCCTCTCAGTTTTCACTACTGTCAATCTTACAAGTCCTGGATGGAGACTCAGGAATACCGTCACACTCAGATGTAGAAGGATTCTTCATTACGGTTTCTATAACAATTTTGTTTTACCAGGATGGATTGCTTGCTCTGAGCTGAACCCCTGAACTTGGAGGACTGCTTCGGTTTGGTACTGCGCAAGCACTGCCAGACGGTTGTTATCGCGCACAGTTGGTGTGAACGGCGTGGGAGTTAAAATGTAAAATAAGCTTTTTTTGACTAGATCCCCTAAATCGATTTGATTGAGTCTATCTTTAAAAATATTAATGTCAGAGATACTGCGCAGGTCTGGCAGCAGAAGGTTCTACTCTCTTGTTGACCTTCGGTAGATGTAGACTGGTGGCCCACTTCTAGTCTGGCCTCTACCCTTTGACCTGTTTGGCATGGGTGACCCTACCAAGAGCCAAAGCACAAAGCCCTGACTCCAGCCAACATAGCTCTCCGGGTCATTGTGGCATGCAAGCCCCCAAACTATAACAAGGCTGTGGTCCTCTTGGACAACTCTGGGAAGAAGACCAGAGGTAACCTTCACCTGGGCAACAATACTAAAGGGAGCAGCATGACGCAGGACATTCACATGGGACAAATCAGTAACCGGGAAACAGTGACCAACAGTCAGAATCAGGTTTATTACCAGTGGCATATGTCGTGAAATTTGTTAACTTATCAGCAACAATTCAGTGCAATATATATAGAAAAAAATAAATACATAAATTACAGTAAGTATATGTGTGTGTGTGTGTGTGTGTGTGTGTGTATATATGTATATAGAATAGATTAAAAGTAGTGCAAAAACAGAATTAATATATATTTTTAAAAAGTGAGAGTATTCATTGGTTCACTGTCCAAAGAAACTTAATAATGCAATTTCACCAGCCATTTCAGTAGGATTCAAGACCTGTTGATGGACACCTGTCACAGTTTGAACATCCCAACTCCACCTTAACTGGATTTTCTGCTTGCCTTTAAAGGGTTAAGAAATTACACTGATCAGAAAATCTAAATTAATGACCCAAAAGTTATAGGAGAAGTTGTGGCGAGTCTCCAAAACTAATATGCAAGTTAAATTACAGCTGAACTACTTGTGATCAATGACGAATAAACTCTTCTCGGGCTTCCAGCCGGGAACAAGTATCGATTATAACCGACAATTCAATGACAACCTCTGCCATCTTCATCAGGGATGATGCCTGATCATGTCTAGCACTAGATCCTTTTTTACTTGTGATCAGTTTACAACACAGTCAAAAGTCTCTTTATTATATTTTAAGAGCTTGGGCTGATTTTCACTTTACCTCGAAAGATAATCTGTGGGAAAATTAGTGCTGGTACTTAACAACGTGAGGATCGTTTTAAAATGCCTGCTAATGCAATACAAGCCAGCCTTTCAGAAAGGAATAATTTAAACTATTGAGTCACTGGTTCTCATTTGGGTTTAAAATCCATAAAAATAAATCCTTTTCAGCTTTATTTTTCAGCTGTGGCTTAAAGGATAACATTCTCTATTGTTAATTCATTACCAGTCCAGGGTCCCAAGAACGAAAATCTAGACTGGGGTTCCTAACCTGATGTCCACAGACCCCTCAGTTAATGATAAGGCTCCATGGCGTAAAAAGGATTGGGAGCACCTGATCTAGACTGACTTTACAGATAGAGGGCAACACAATTGATGGTAGCTGCTTTTGATGAGATATTTCAGACTAATGGAGTTATTTATTGTTTGATTTTCTTTAAAGATACAGCACAGAACAGGCCCTTCCAGCCCAATAAGCTGCATCCTGTTACCCATCAATTTAACCCTGCCCTAATCACAGGACAATTTACAACGACCAATTAACCCACTAAGCAGTACATCTTTGAACTGAGAGGAAACCAGAGCACCCGCAGGAAACTCTCCCATTCACAGGAAGAACGTACAAACTTTTTACAGAGGACACTGGAATTGAACTCCAAACTCTGACAGATCAAGCTGTAATAGTGTCACGCTGACTATTGTGCTACCATAGCGCCCCAAGGTTATACAAAATGGAAACCGGCACTTTGGCCCAACTCATTTACACTGACCAAGTTACCTACCTAAGTTAGAGCCTTTGCCTGTGTTTGGCCAAGATCAGTCAAAGCCTTCTAGTTAATTTAGCTCCTACTCATTAAGGAGCAAGGATCAACTTTGTCACCATATATATTTACATGTATTAGGAATCTGCTGCGGTGTTTTGGCCTGACATGCAACAATTGTAAGGAATGAATAATTACAATGCATTCTTGTTAATTAGGCTATTGGTTAATTGGGGCAGTCACTTAATTGGGACACCCTTAAAGAACAAAAACTAATTAAGAGAATTGCTAGAATTCCCTTTGTCTGTTTGGGACACTATACCACAATATCACAAATGACCTGACTTGGTCCAACCAAGCAGAGTCCACTGCCAAGAAGGCCCACCAGCATCTTTACTTCCTGAGAAAGCTAAAGAAATTTGGTCTGTCCCCTAAAACCCTCACTAATTTTTATAGATGCACCATAGAAAGCATTCTTCTAGGGTGCATCACAACCTGGTATGGAAATTGTCCTGTCCAAGACCAGAAGAAGCTGCAGAAGATCATGAACACAGACCAACACATCACACAAACCAATATTCCGTCCTTGGACTCACTTTACACCGCACGCTGTTGGAGCAGTGCTGCCAGGATAATCAAGGACACGACCCACCCAGCCAACACACTTTTCATCCCTCTTCCCTCCGGGAGAAGGCTCAGGAGCTTGAAGACTCATACGGCCAGATTTGGGAACAGCTTCTTTCCAACTGTGATAAGACTGCTGAACGGATCCTGACCCGGATCTGGGCCGTACCCTCCAAGTATCTGGACCTGCCTCTCGGTTTTTTTGCACTACCTTACTTTCCCTTTTCTATTTTCTATTTTCTATTTATGATTAATAATTTAAATTTTTACTATATTTACTATCAATTTGTACTCCAGGGAGCGCGAAGCATGGAATCAAATATCGCTGTGAGGATTGTATGCTCTAGTATCAAATGTTTGGCGACAATAAAGTAAAGTAATACCAATTCATTGAGACAGGAGTCTGTCAGTAAACAATTTTTAACTAGTGCCAGTCACTTGGGCTTGAGTTTAGAGTGAATAGTTTTTAAATAGCATCAGTTGCATGTGTTTGTGATCAAAAATTTGGTGATTTTTGTCGCTGATAGGTGACAAGAACTAAGCAGTAAAACATTTCAAAACTGTTTTGTTCACTGCAGTTTCAAGCATTCAGGCTTGGAAATGACAGAAACGTCTGGGAGTGAATGTTACCTTTGGTCTCCACCAGAATCTCAGCTCTCACCTGTGGCTCCAAATAGCTGTTTGCAGGCACTTCCCAGTACACCGCTTCGACAGGCGGGTTAAATCAGGTGAGGGTAGCCGGTGGGTTTCATACCCCGGTGCGATACGGACAAGCCTGTTCTAGCGTGTGGAGTCGGCTCCGACAGACTGGGCGGATAAGATCTACAGTGAGAAAATCCTCAAGCACCGAAGAAATCATAGTCATCCACTGCAATCTGGGAAGGCTCCATTTGTAACATCTACTCATCCATTGGACTTGGACTTCCGAGGTTGAGAGATTAGAGCTATCCTATTTCAATGACTTTTTCACTTTAAAAACTCTCCAGCAAAAGTTTCCTGTCATTGACAGATCCAACGGACAACTACCAGTTGCATTGGTTGTGTTCTGTATTTCATTTAAATGCATAATTTGTTACTCAGTTAAAGAGTAGTTTGCTTTTTTTATATATACCTTTTTAACTATTTCCAAGAAACTTCATCTAATTAGTGCTGCCACTTAATTGGGCAAAAAGTGTACTTGTCCCATGTGTCCTAAATAACTAGAATCTACTATATATAAAAATAAAGTTAGATGTTAAAACATAGATATTAATCTTGATGCTTCCAATGGTCAGGGTCCACCATAGATGTTGCATCCCAGCTGTCTACATAATATACAAGCCAGGGCAGTACGATATGGAGACCAAGCTGCTGCGCATGTAGTAGGACCCCCCCTCTCCACACAGCTGATGATTCTGAAGGAACAGCAGGGACCGATAGAGTTTGGCATCAGCCGCATCACTGGAGTTGCCAGTCAGCATTGAACTCAATGTAGGACTGCCTTGGAGACTCCAGCTCTGGGCCTTTCCCTCAGGGTTCCCTTTCCCAAAGCCTTCCCAGTGAGTGGGTATAGCCACTGAGATCAGATTTTTCTTTCTCCTAGATGAGCTGTCAATCATGGCTGCCAAGCCCTATCTGCCCGAAGTGACCGGTTTTAAGGTGCAAGTAATCCACCTTTGCCCTTTCTCCTGTCTATAGAAACAGTTTCACTGGGCTTAGTAGCTAAGCCTCATGTTTATATAAATAAAATGTGTATAAATGCAGCATGTCTTTACAATGTAAATAGCATTATAAAAAGTGCAGTGCCTTGACTGACGAAGGGTCTCGGCCTGAAACGTCGACTGCGCCTCTTCCTATAGATGCTGCCTGGCCTGCTGCGTTCACCAGCAACTTTGATGTGTGCCTTGACTGAGGTAGTTTATAGAGCTGAACAGAGATGAATGGAAAAGATCCCAAGTGCACTTGTAGTGGGGTCTTACCCAATGTTGGTTTCTCATCCAATATAACTAATGAAGTCAAAGGAGTAATACAGCCCAAAAACAGGCCCTTCAGCCCACTGAGTTGGTGCTGACCATCAAGCACACATTTACACAAATTCAACATTAATCAACTTGTATTCTTCATATTAGTATTAGTGCTCTAGATTCGACCACTCGTCCAGGAAGAATTTACAGTGGCCAATTAAACTTCCTGTCCACTTGTCGTCGGGATATGGGAGAAAACTGGAGCACCAACAGAAATCCACACACATACCGCTCATTGTGGAAAAAAAAAATTGCATCTCAAGTTACCATTAAATCCCCTTCACCTTGAACCTGGTCCCTCCTGTTCTCAGTTCCCCCACTCTGAGGAGAAAGCCTGAGTGTATTCACACTCTGTCTGCCTCTCATGATTTTACGCATCTCTCAGTCTCCTATACACCAAGGAAAAAATCACTCCTCCTATCTCACTTCTTCATGTCCTGACAATAACCTTGTAAATCTTACCTGCACTCTTTGGAGTTTAACAGTGTCTTTCCTACAGTAGGGTAACCAAAACTAAACATTACTCCAAGTGTGGTCTTAAACAACTGCAACATAACTCACTGCCCTGATTGATGAAGGTTATTGTGCAAAAAACCTTCTTCACCACCATCTACCTGTGACTTTCTTCAAGGAACCTGAACTTCAAGGTCCCTCTGTTCTACAATTTTCCCAGGGCCAATCACTTTCTATACCTGCCTGCTAATTTGCAATTTGTTGGGGAGTCCAGGACCAGAGGGCACAGCTTCAGAATACAAGGATATCTCTTTAGAACAGAGATGAAGAGGAAGTTTTTCAGCTAGAGGATGGTGAATCCATGGAATTCATTGCAACAGACGGCTGTGGAGGCCAAGTCATTGGCTATATTTAAAGCGGAGGTTGATAGGTTTTTGATTAGTAAGGATAACAAAGTTTACGGGGAGAAGGCAGGAAAATGAGGTTGAGAGGGATAATAAATTTGCCATGATGGAATTGTGGAGGAGACTTGATGGACCATATGGCCTAATTCTGCTCTTGTGTTTCAGGGTCAAAGCAATGCTCAGATCCCTCTGTACATCACTTTTTTGCAGCCTCTCTCTGTTGTTTCCTCTTACCGAAGTGCACAAGCTCTCTCTTTCCCACCTTAGAATTTCTGTCTACCATGTTTTTGTTTACTCACTTAACCTACTACTGTATATACAGGTTCATTCATTTGTTATGTGTCATGTGCCAGGTCTTTCCATGACCATGATTGTTCTTGGCAAATTTTTCCACAGAAGTGGTTTGCCATTGCCTTCTTCTGGGAAGTGTCTTAAAAAGACGGGTGACTCCAGCCATTATCAATACTCTTCAGAGATTGTCTGCCTGGCGTCAGTGATTGTATAACCAAGACCTGTGATATGCACCAGTTGCTCATATGACCATTTACCAGCTGCTCCCATGGCTTCACATAGCCCTGATCGGGTGGCTAAGCAGACGCTACACCTTACCTAAGGGTGACCTGCAGGCACTTTACACCTCTTTTGGTGGAGATGTATCTCCACTGCACCAGGCATACTGGTTACAAAGTCTAAATTGCAACAAACCCACACACCTTTTACTGTATCACTGGCAAAGTTGGATACTTTATACCCTACCCACTCTTCCAGATCATCACTATAGTTCATAAATTACTGAGCACCAAGACTGATCCTTGGAGAAACACATAAATACTGGAGGAACTTAGTAGGTCAGGCAGCATCTGTGGTAGGAAAAACAGTCAACATGTTGGGCTTAGACCCTTCACCATTCTGGAAAGGAAGGGAAGGGGGAAGAAGCCAGAACAAGAAGGTTGGGCGAAGGGGAATGAGTACAAGCTAGGTCACAGGGGGAAAGTGAGAGAGGGTCTCACTGAACTCCCATTGAAGAGATTTGTTGGGGTAGGTATACCTCAAAGAGACTTTGAAGTAGAGCAGCAGATCATAAACACAAGACATTCTGTAGATGCTGAAAATCGTAAGCAACACACAAAATATCCTAGAACAACTTAGCAGATCAGGCAGCATCTATGGATGAAAATACTCTAATTAAGTACTTTATCTCAACTTCAGAAAGACCCACTTACTCCAAATCTCTGTTGTCTTTGTGTTAACCAGTCTTCATTGTAAATACCATGACTTTATGAGGGCTATAGATAAGGAGAATGCATGGGTTTCAGGTGAAAGGAGAAATATTGAAGGGGAATCTGAGGAGCAACTACTTCACTCAGAGGGTGGTGATAGTGTGGAACGGGCTCCCAGTGGAAACTGCAGGTACGAGTTCAGTTGTAACATTTAAGAGGAGTTTGGACAGGTACACAGCTGGTCATGCTGCATGTCAATGGGACTAGGCAGAATTACCTGAAATAAAATTTACAAGAATGTTGTTGGGCACTGAGAACTTGTGTTATAGGGAAAGGATGAATTGGTTAGGACTTTTTTTCCTGGAGCACAAAGGAATGACGGGAGAACTTACAGAGGTATACAAAATTACGGTATGAGGGGTATACATGTAGTGGCCACTTTATCAGGTACAGGAGGTCTTCTTGTGAACGTTCTGCCTCTAAAGCTATGTGCCTGAGATGCTGCTGCAAGTAAGATTTTCATTGCATCTGTGCAGACACACGTACTTGTGCTCATGACAATGAATTTGACTTTGAGTCTACTCCGGGTAATGGGGCATTAACTCACTCTATATACACTCTGCAGAAATGAGTACAATTGCATTAAGATACGCAAATCAATTTCACACGCAAAAAAAAGGCATAATTTTTTTTAAGTAATTTTCCGAACCTTCTCTCACCAATGCGCGCCTTGCTGCATAAAAATTAGCTCCTGTATTGCTATCAGCTATGCTTCCCATCGTTTCCTCATTGGCTGAGAAGGTGGTAGCATTATCCTAAGGTCAGTGGTCACTTTCCTAGGCACACCTGCCTGTTAATGCAAATGTCTAATCAGCCAAACACATGGCAGCAACTCAATGCATAAAAGCATGCAGACATGGTCAAGAGGTTCTGTTGCTCCTCAGACCAAACATCAGAATGGGGAAGAAATGGGATCTAAGTGACTTTGACCATGGAATGATTGTTGGTGGTTTGAGTATCTGATCTCCTGGGATTTCCACACGTAACAGTCTCTAAATTTTATAGAGAATGATGCAAAAACAAAAAACATCTGGTGAGCGGCCGTTCTGTGAGTGAAAGTGCATTGTTAATGAGAGAGATCAAAGGAGAATGGCCAAACTCGTTCAAACTGTCGGGAAGGCGACAGTGACTCAAATAATCACACATTACAACAATGGTGTACTGAAGATCATGTCGAAATGTACAGCTCATCAAAGCTTGAAGTGGATGGGCTACAGCAACTGAAAATCATGAACATACACTCAGTGGCCACTTTATTAGTTATAAGAGGTACCTAATAAAATGGTCACTGAATGTATAACTACAGTGTACCACTGCTCCAAGCTTGTGCGGTGTTTCAATATCAGAATTGAATGGAAGTAAGTTTTTATACTGTAGGCAACTGTGGAAGGCATGCTTGGTTTTAGTTGTGATGCGTGCGTGGGTAAGCAGCTCTGCTGACTTGCGTTTCTGAATGTTACTGTGCTGGAACTTTATTCAGCGCAGTACAGAGATAATGAATATTTATCATTTATAAAAAGTCTGGTGACCTTTTGCTGTCTGCGTGTTGGGACGCTGAATTGGAATAGGTGCAGAATTTGCCAGGTAAAATCCATATTCCTCTGTTTCGATTGCTTATCTTTAAGGTGATAAATAATCATCTCCCAGTTGATTGTTCATTACCTAGGACCTCCATTACCCAGGACATGCCCTCTTCTCATTACTACCATCAGAGAGGAGGTACAGGGGGCATGAAGACACACAGTCAACAACTTAGGAACAACTTCTTCCCCTCCACTATCAGATTTCTGAACAGGCGATGAACCAGCCTATGAACAATACCTCACTGTTCTTGCTCTCTTTTTGCACCACTTCTTTATTTTGTTATTTTTTAATATATTTCTTATAGGATGATAGGTTCTTGATTAGCCAGAATGTCAAAGATTACAGGGAGAACACAGGAGAATGGGGCTGAGAGGGATAATAAATCAAATGGCAAGCATACTCAATGGGCTGAATGGCTTAATTCTGCTCCTGGGTCTCATAGTCTTATTGTAATTTATAGCTTTTTTATTGTCCTGTATTGCACTGTATTGCTGCCACAAAACAACAAATTTCATTATATACAGTATGTCAAAGATATTAAACCTAATTCTAATTCTGATCAGAATCAGATTTAATATCATTGGCACATGTCATGAAATTTGTTATCTTTGCAGCAGCAGTACAATGCAATACAGAACAATTAAAAAATATGCATTACAGCAAATATATATAAAATAGTTAAATTAAATAAGCAGTGCAAAAATAGGAATAAAAAAGTAGTGAGGTAGTGTTCATGGGCTCAGTATCCATTCAGAAATCGAATGGCAGAGGGAAAGAAGCTGTTCCTGAATTGCTGAGTGTCTGCCTTCAGGCTTCTTTCTGTACCTTCTTCCAGGATTCAAAGCAAAAATCTCTTTTTGATTGAGATATCTTTCATAGCTGTTATACAGTATTGCTACTCTAGGTAGCATTAAAAAAAAATTCTTTTAAATTCTGGAAGACTGAGGAAACAATCTAAAATCTTGCTTCACCTTGTGGGGATTTTGATATCCGTTGGATTGTGGCCTCTGATGTGACTTCATAAGAACTGCTGCTTCCTATTCTCTAAGTGTCAGGAAGAGTATGGAACTACGCCTCTTTAGATAGCATTGTATTACACCAAACCTAATAACAGAGAAGGAAACCAATTGACCCATCATACCTGATCTGGAAAAGAGGGCAGATTTCCTCCCCTTATGGGGAATTGGTGAATTAGATGGGTTTTTATAAGAATCTGAAAAACTTTACTAGCAGAAACTTTTTCAGTCCAAGATTATATAATTCTTTAAATTTAGTTTATAGCTACTGTGGCAGAATTTAAACTTGTGTTTCCAGATCAGGGGTTCCCAGTCCGGGGTCCCTTGCAAAATGGTATCGTCCTCTGCCACAAAAAATGGTTGGGAACCCCTGTCCTAGGTCCAGGCCTCTCAGTGGGTAACTTAGCTACTACGTTGAAAGGGGTGCAGTGTACATTGACTGGAATGCTGCTTGTACACTTCGGGTTAAGTTAAAAGGATTTACTGGAATTCTGAAGTGATGTGGCTGAGGTTTTCAAGATATTGGAATTAACATACTCTTAAGACAGAAACTCCTACGACTGGTCAGAGTCTTGAGCTGATGGCATGATTGTTAGGGGGTATTCGGGAGTTACGGAATACAGCAAATAATTAATTTCAACAGCAACCAGTCTTCAGATCTGAATGTGGGTTGTAGATTGAACTTAAAATGCAGCTCAGAGCAATGATCTTCTTGGAACTGCAGACTGGGGTTGATTGCAAACCAAGAAGCACTCCGTTGACCTGAGATGTCTGCATATGCATGAATGCAGCTAAGAAACAGTGGTGATTAACATTCATTTTAGGGTGTCATTAGTGTTGGTGTGAATATCTAGGTGTTTGAACCAAAGGAAGCATTTGAATGCATTGTAACTATAGAATTGTCCTGTTGTTACCTTTGATCCTTAGCATATAAAAATGTGATGTAATGTTGGGTCAGGGAGTCAACTGTCTAGAGTGGCTTAAAAGGCTGTCACCTTGTGTGTACTGAATAAAGGCTTCTACACTTACCAGCATCATGGCTTTCATTAACAGCCACAACAATCACCATTCAGAAATGAAATTCAAAAAATCTACTGAATTCAGTAGTAGAAAATTAGTTAGCTTTATCATAGTAGACAATTGATACTGGGACAGTTCAGACATTATTCACCATGATTTTTAGAGCATTGGAGCAAAATCAAATGAGTGTATTTGGTCACCAATTAGCCACATTCTCAATCAATAGTAGAACAGGCTAAGTAGCTAGCTTCTGCTCCTGTTGCTCAGTGGTTCCATCTGAAGCTTTTCTCCCCCGAAGATATTGAGGAAGCTCGCAGATAAGGTAACCAAGTAGTTGATATGTCCTTAGCTGAAATATTGTATTCAATGTAAGAAATATTTTTTTAAAATGAAGAAAATTTATACTAAGCCTTTTACAATCTTGGGAAATCCCAAAGCCCTTGACAGTCGATAATAGACTTTTGAAGTATAGTTTGTGTTATCTATCGAAGTGTGGTTTGTGTTGTATATTGAGACCTCAGTAGTCAGTTTTCAGAAGGCCAACATTGCTCAAGCATCAGTAAGTAGAAGCCGAGCACCATGCCGTTTGAATGCTGCCTTTGACCTTGATTCCGTGGGTGTTTATCGCCCAGGGAGACGATCCCCAGGTTCAATTTGCCAATGATGAAGAGACTATCAGCCTGAGCACACCAGCGTCCAATGGGAGAGGGGAGATGAGAGAATGTCTGGGATAGCAGGGGTCTTTGATTATGCTGGTTGCTTTACTGAGGCAGTGAGGAGTATAGACAGAATCACTAGAGGGCAGGCTGATTCCTCTGGTGTACTGAGCTGTGTCCACATGAGACCACAAGAAACTGCGGACAGTAGACCCCAACGCCTACAGTCAGATCCTCTTGCCCTGGCACCGACAGTCAGACATTCTCAAACTAGCGCTAACGGACATTTTAAGACAGTTTAAGCTAACAGAGCCTGCTGTTGGACAATCACCCCAGCCTCTACAGCTGGACCCCCTTGCCCCTGGACACTTTTTCCATCTGTTGTTGTAGACTGCTTTCATCCTTATCGTATATCTGAAGTTCAACTTTCCTTCAAATATCCCAACCCAATGGGGGGAAAATACCTCAGTAGGTTTTCCCTTAATTTTATTTACTTTCTGGTGGTTCTCAGTACAGCCAGTTACTCCCCCTTGTGCTACTTGCACCTCCTCTCAGTCCTGCCCACAAGCCTCTAAGCTCCCAAGTTCATGACTTGTAAGTCTCAATCACTCTATTCCGAGCCCAGATCTCTGCACACCCTTGCCAATCAAGGACCTGCAGAACCCAGGAATGGAAAGAATGTTTGCTTGTGTTAAGTCAGATTTTCAATACCATAACGCCATTAATTCTGAAGAGTTGTGCAAAGAAATTTCAAGGCCCTGATAACCAAATACAATAGTTTCCCCTCCCAACTTCTCCTGACAAATTGACAATACAGAGCAGTAAAAAGAAGGTTTATGAGGATGCTGTTGGGACTTGAATCATAGGATTAGAGTTGGAAATTACTTTTATAGGGGAGAGGGCAACTGAACAAACTCCACCACAAAATAACCACCGTCAGTTCTGGAGGAAGTCTGCAGTCTCCATACCGGACGTAATCTTTTCAGGGATTGTCGTGAAATTTGTTAATTTAGCGGTAGCAGTACAAAGCAATACATGATAAAATAGGAAAAAATATAAATAAGTCAATCAATTACAGTAAGTATATACAGTACACATATTAAATAGTTAAATTTAAAATAGTGCAAAACTAGAAAAATATTAAAAAATGCAGTAGTTCTCATGGGATCAATATCCATTTAGGAATCGGAAGGCAGAGGGGAAGAAGCTGTAAACACGAGGAATTCTGCAGATGCTGGAAATTCAAGCAACGTACATCAGATTTGCTGGTGAATGCAGCAGACCAGGCAGCATCTCTAGGAAGAGGTACAGTCGACGTTTCAGGCCGAGACTCCAGTCCTGACGAAGGGTCTCGGCCCGAAACGTCGACTGTACCTCTTCCTAGAGATACTGCCTGGCCTGCTGCGTTCACCAGCAACTTTGATGTGTGTTGGGGAAGAAGCTGTTCCTAAATTGCTGAGTGTGTGTCTTCAGGCCTCTGTATCTCCTTCTTTACAATAACAAATAGAAGAGGGTGTATCTTGGGTGAAAGGGACCCGCCTTTCTGAGCCACCACTCCTTGAAGTGTCTTGGATACTACTGATGCTGGCACCCATGATGGAGCTGACTAATCTTGCAACTTGCTGTAACTTCTTTCAATTCTGTGCAGCAGCACAGCTGACAGTGACGCAGCCTGTCAGAATGCTCTCCGCAGTACATCTGCAGAAGTTTTGAAGTTTTAAGAGACAAACCAAATCTCCTCAAAGTCCTAATGAAATATAGCCACTGTCTTGCTGTCTTTATAGCTGCATCGATATGTTGGGACTAGATTAGATCCTCAGAGATATTGACACCCAGGAACTTGAAATTGCTCATCTTCTCTACTTCTGATCCCTCTGTGAGGATTGGTTCATGTTCCCTCGTCTTACCCCTCCTGAAGTCCACAATCAACTCTTTGGTCTTACTGACACTGAGTACAAGGTTGTTGCAGCAACACCACTCAACCAGCAGGTATATCTCGCTCCTATACACCCTTTCCTCTCCATCTGAGACTCTTCCAACAATGGATGTATCATCAGCAAGTTTATAGATGACATTTGAGCTAAACCTAGCCACACAGTCATGGGGATAGAGAGAGCAGCACAGTGGGCTAAGCACACGTTCCTGAGGTGCGCCAGTGCACACATCCCAGAGGCCCAGGTACTGTAGCTTATCGATAAGGACTGTAGGAATGATAATGTTAAATGCTGAGCAATAGTCAATGAACCTGATATAGGTGTTTGTATTATCCAGGTGGTCTAGGGCTGTGTGAAGAGCCATTGAGATTGCGTCTGCCTTAGACCTATTGTGATGATCAGCAAATTGCAATGGGTCCAGGTCCTTGCTGAGGCAGGAGCTGATTCTGGCCATGACCAGCCTCTCAAAGCGTTTAATCACCGTAGCTTTGAGTGCTACTAGAAAACAGTCATTAAAGCAGACCACACTATAGTTGTTGGACACCGGTACAATTCTTTCCGTTTTGAAGCAAGTGGGGACTTCCGACCTTAGCAGAGAGAGGCTGAAAATGTCCTTGAATACTCCCACCAGTTGGTTGGCACAAGTTTTCAGAGCCTTACCAGGTACTTCATCAGCCCTGTCACCTTACAAGGGTTCACCCTCCTGAAAGACAGCCTGACATCAGCCTCCGAGACAGAGATCACAAGGTCACCAGGTCAGCAGGGACGTTCACAGCTCAAGTTATATTTTCCCTTTTAAAGCAGGCATAGAAGTTGTTGAGTTTATCAGTTTGAGTAGCTTCAAGATTGGATAGGACAAATGGAATATCTCTTACAGGATAGACCCAGGGTTGCCTGCATGTCCGTGTCCCTCCCCCTCTTCCCCCCTCCCCCCCTCCCCCCTCTCCTCCTCCCCCTCCCCCTCCTCCTCCCCCTCCTCCCCTCCCCCTCCTCCCCCTCCCCCTCCTCCCCTCCCCCTCCTCCCCCTCCCCCTCCTCCCCCTCCCCCTCCTCTCCCCTCTCCCCCTCTCCCCTCTCCCCCCTCTCCCCTCTCCCCCCCTCCCCTCTCCCCCCTCCCCTCTCCCCCCTCCCCCCCTCTCCCCCTCCCCTCCCCCCTCTCCCCTCCCCTCTCCCCCCTCTCCCCTCCCCTCTCCCCCCTCTCCCCCTCCCCTCTCCCCCCTCTCCCCCCTCTCCCCCTCCCCTTTCCCCTCTCTCCCCTCTCTCCCCCTCCCCTCTCCCCTCTCTCCCCCTCCCCTCTCCCCTCTCTCCCCTCTCTCCCCTCTCTCCCCTCTCCCCTCTCTCCCCTCTCTCCCCCCTCTCTACCCCTCCCCCTCTCTCTCCCCTCCCCCTCTCCCCCTCTCCCCCTCCCTCTCTCCCCTCCCCCTCTCCCCCTCCCTCTCTCCCCCCTCTCCCCCTCTCTCCCCTCCCTCTCCCCTCCCTCTCCCCTCCCTCTCCCCTCCCCCTCTCTCCCCCTCTCTCCCCCTCTCTCCCCTCTCTCCCCCTCTCTCCCCTCCCCCTCTCCCCCTCCCTCTCCCCCCCTCCCTCTCCCCCCTCTCCCCCTCCCCCCTCCCTCTCTCCCCCTCTCTCCCCTCCCCCTCTCCCCCTCCCTCTCCCCCTCCCTCTCCCCCTCCCTCTCCCCCCTCTCCCCCTCCCTCTCCCCCTCCCTCTCCCCCTCCCTCTCCCCCCTCCCTCTCTCCCCTCCCTCTCTCCCCCCTCTCCCCCCTCCCTCTCTCCCCCCTCTCTCTCTCCCCCTCTCTCCCCTCCCCCTCTCCCCTCCCCCTCTCCCCTCCCCCTCTCCCCTCCCCCTCTCCCCTCCCTCTCTCCCCTCCCCCTCTCCCCTCCCTCTCTCCCCTCCCCCTCTCTCCCCTCCCCCTCTCCCCCCCCTCTCTCTCCCCCCTCTCTCCCCTCCCCCTCTCTCCCCCCTCTCTCCCCTCTCCCTCTCTCCCCTCTCCCTCTCTCTCCTCTCCCTCTCTCTCCCTCTCTCTCCCCTCTCCCCCTCTCCCCTCTCTCCCCCTCCCCCTCTCCCCCTCTCCCCCTCCCCCTCTCCCCCCTCCCCCTCTCCCCCCTCCCCCTCCCCCTCTCCCCCCTCCCCCTCCCCCTCTCCCCCCTCCCCCCTCCCCCTCCCCCTCTCCCTCCCTCCCCCTCTCCCCCTCTCCCCTCCCTCCCCCTCTCCCCTCTCCCCCCTCCCCCTCTCCCTCTCCCCCTCCCCCTCTCCCTCTCCCCCCTCCCCCTCTCCCCCCTCCCCCTCTCCCCCCTCCCCCTCTCCCCCCTCCCCCTCTCCCCCCTCCCCCTCTCCCTCTCTCCCCCCTCCCCCTCTCCCTCTCTCCCCCTCCCCCTCTCTCCCCCTCCCCCTCCCCCTCCCCTCTCCCTCCCCCTCCCCTCTCCCTCCCCCTCTCCCTCCCCCTCTCCCTTCCCCCTCCCCTCCCCCTCTCCCTCCCCCTCCCCTCCCCCTCTCCCTCCCCCTCCCCTCCCCCTCCCCTCCCCCTCCCCCTCCCCCTCCCCCTCCCCCTCCCCCTCTCCCTCCCCCTCCCCCTCTCCCTCCCCCTCTCCCTCCCCCTCTCCCTCCCCCTCTCCCTCCCCCTCCCCCTCCCCCTCCGGCTCTCGTTCTCCCTCTCTCTTGTCTCCCTCTTGTTCTCCCTCTCCCTCTCGTTCTCCTTCAGCTCCCTCTCTCTTGTTCTCCCTCTCCCTCTCGTTCTCCTTCAGTCTTGTTCTCTCATTCTAACTGCCCTCTTTAATCTATTAGCCAGAGAGCTCCATTAACATTGGAAATGAACAATATCAGATGAATTGCAAGAAAGTGGCACGTGCACATGGGGACGATTGATCATGCAGGAGGCACTCTGGTTTGGTGTGGGCTTTTGAATGTGCACTATGCACCTTGGCAGGCCTGGCTCGTAGTTTCTGCATTGTAAATTGCCCAACATGTACAATGGCTAATGTGACTCAGTAAAAAATTTAATCCTACTACTCTGTCATCGTTCTTGCTTTGCGCATGGGAAACAGGAATCACCATGGCAACCTTATTAGAGATATTCCCTTTTCCTGTCCACTCCTACTCAGCCATCTCTCCAAGGTCAAACTAATTTGTTTTCTCTCTTTTCCTGTACTGATGAAAGGTCTTCTGAATCTTAAACTTTGTGATTTCTTTACACAGATGCTGCCTCGACTACTTAAGGTTTGCAGCATTGTCTATTTATATTTCTGTGAAAGGAGCTGTACACAGGTTTTGAGTGGGGAATGGTGGGAAAGGATTTGTCAGCAAGATTGAGCTGAGTGTATTGACACCTTGTGCAGAACTGCAGTGGTGGCTTATTAAGTGGGAGTTCCATTAACTTCAGTTGAGCCTTAAACTGCAAGGAGTTATAGAATCAATTAACTCATCAATTAAATTAATTAACTCACTAAAAGGTGGGCAACTATCACTATTAAACCAATCTTGTGGCATTTGGTCTATAGACCTGTGTCTCAGTGACTTAGGATTTCATCTGAATCAGGTTTATTATCACTGACATATGTTGTGAAATGTGTTGTTTTATGCCAGCAGTACAGTGCAAGACGTAAAAATTGCCATATCTATATAGAGCAAAAGAGGAATAGTGAGATGAAGGGGAAGAAGCCGTTCCTAAAATTTTGAGTGTGGATCTTCAGGGTCCTGTACCTCAGAGGTTCCCAACCCGGGGTCCATGGACCCCTTGCTTAATGGTTTTGGGCCATGGCATGAAAAAGGTTGGGAACCCCTGTGTACCTCCTCTCTGATGGCAATGAGAAGAGAGATTGTCCAAGATAGCGAAAGTCCCTACTGAGGGATGCTGCCTTCTTGAGGTACCTCCTTTTGAAGATGTCTTCAACATTGGGGAGGGTTGTGTCCATGATGGAGGTGGCTCATTGATACCATCAATTCAAGTCAAGTTTTGTCAATTAACTATATACAGTTGAAGTCAGAAGTTTACATACACCTCAGCCAAATACATTTAAGCATAGTTCTTCACAATTCCTGACATTTAATCCTAGAAAACATTCCCTGTCTTAGGCCAGTTAGGATTGCTACTTTATTTTAAGAATGTGAAATGTCAGAATAATAGTAGAGAGGATGATTTATTTCAGCTTTTATTTCTTTCATCACTTTCCCAGTGGGTCAGAAGTTTACATACACTTTGTTAGTATTTGGTAGCATTGACTTTAAATTGTTTAACTTGGGTCAAACAGTTTGAACTTGCATGAAACATTTTGGGTAGCCTTCCACAAGCTTCTCACAATAAGTTGCTGGAATTTTGTTCCATTCCTCCGGACAGAACTGGTGTAACGGAGTCAGGTTTGTAGGCCTCCTTGCTCACACACACGTTTTCAGTTCTGCCCACCAATTTTCTATCGGATTGAGGTCAGAGCTTTGTGATGGCCACTCCAATACCTTGACTTTGTTGTCCTTAAGCAATTTTGCCACAACTTTAGGGGTAAGTTTGGGGTCATTGTCCATTTGGAAGATCCGTTTGCGACCAAGCTTTAACTTCCTGGCTGATGTCTTGAGATGTTGCTTCAATATATCCACATCATTTTCCTTCCTCATGATGCCATCTACTTTGTGAAGTGCACCAGTCCCTCCTGCAGCAAAACACCTCACAACATGATCTGCCACCTCCATGCTTCATGGTTGGGATGGTGTTCTTCGGCTTGCAAGCCTCACCCTTTTTCCTCCAAACATAACGATGGTCATTATGGCCAAACAGTTCAATTTTTGTTTCATCAGAGCAGAGGACGTTTCTCCAAAAAGTAAGATCTTTGTCCCCATGTGCACTTGCAAACTGTAGTCTGGCTCTTTTATGGCAGTTTTGGAGCAGTGGCCTCTTCCTTGCTGAGCAGCCTTTCAGGTTATGTCGATATAGGACTCGTTTTACTGTGGATATAGATACTCGTCTACCTGTTTTCTCCAGCATCTTCACAAAGTCCTTTGCTGTTGTTCTGGGATTGATTTTCACTTTTCACGCCAAAGTACGTTCATCTCTAGGAGACAGAATGCGTCTCCTTCCTGAGCGGTATGACAGCTGCGTGGTCCCATGGTGTTTATACTTGCGTACTATTGTTTGTACAGATGAACGTGGTACTTTCAGGTGTTTGGAAATTTCTCCCAAGGATGAACCAGACTTGACATCATTTTCTGACCTCAATCCAATAGAAAATTAGTGGGCAGAAATGAAAAAGCATGTGCGAGCAAGGAGGCCTACAAACCTGACTCAGTTACACCAGTTCTGTCTGGAGGAATGGAACAAAATTCCAGCAACTTACTGTGAGAAGCTTGTGGAAGGCTAACCAAAACGTTTGACCCAAGTTAAATAATTTAAAGGCAATGCTACCAAATACTAACAAAGTGTATGTAAACTTCTGACCCACTGGGAAAGTGTTCAAAGAAATAAAAGCTGAATTAAATCATTCTCTCTACGATTATTCTGACATTTCACATTCTTAAAATAAAGTAGTGATCCTAACTGACCCAAGACAGGGAATGTTTTCTCGGATTAAATGTCAGGAATTGTGAAAAACTAAGTTTAAATGTATTTGGCTAAGGTGTATGTAAACTTCTGACTTCAACTGTACATGTATACCATCAAACGAGACAAGTATTTCTCCGAACCAGGGTGTAAAGCACAGTGGTACACATAACACACATATAACACACAATAGCTTATGAAAGAAAGGATAAAATCAACAGATGAATTGCACATAAATAAACAAAGTAATGTGCATAAATTAACATATTGTCAGGTACTGGTTAACTGGTGACACTTTGAATGCGATGCAGCAGGGAGCTCAGATGAATGACCTGAGGGAAGAAACTGTTTCCCATCTTCCCTTCCTTTCCAGTCTTGAAGAAGGGTCTCCGCCTGAAACGTTGACTCTTTACTCTTTTCCATAGATGCTGCCTAGCCTGCTGAGTTCCTCCAGCATTTTATGTGTGTTGCTCTGGATGTCCAATATCTGCATATTTTCTCCTGTTTGCGTTTTTCATCCTGACCGTTCTTGTTTTTATGCATTAGGATCTCCTACCCTGATGGGAAAAAGTCAAAGAGGATGCTGGATGGATGGGTGGGATCCTTAATAATACTAAGGGCCCTGCGTATGCAGCCCTCCTAATAAATGTCCCCGATGGATGGTAGGGAGACCCCTCTGATCCTCTCAGCCATTCTCACAGTCCTTTGTTGGGACTTCCGACCGAATGCTCAGCTGTTGCCACACCAGATGGAGATGCAGCTTGACAGGATGCTCCTGTAAAATTCTGTTAAGATTGGTGGGTAGGGGGGGCAGGGAATCCTTCTTTTCCTCAAACTTTTTAGGAAGTGGAGGCCCTTGAGTGCCTCTTTTTCCAGGGAGTGATGTTGAGGGACCAACTGAGGTCATCCATGATATGAACTCCCTGGAACCTGGGGCACTTAATTCTCCCTGTGGAGGAGCCATGTATTCGCGGGGGGGGGGGGGTTCATCTGTACCTTCCTGAAGTTCACAATGATCAGAAAAGAGGTACAGATGTTGAAGACCCACACTCAGTGTTTTAGGAACAGCTTCATCTAATGCCCATTGCATATTCGAGCCTCCAGGGTTGTTCTCTGTCGTACATCTGTAGAAATTTGCTTCATCCCTTGGTGACATATAGAACGTGGAATGCTAGAACACATATAGAACATAGGCCCTTTGGCCCACTCAGTTGTGCTATCCTTTTATGCTACTTTAAGATCATTTAACCCTTCCCTCCTACTTAGCCCTCCATTTTCTTGAATTCATCTACAATACTGTGCAAAAGTCTTAGGTACACATAAATAGAGCTAGGGTGCCTGAGACGTTTGCACAGTACTGTAGTAATTTTATGTAGTGCACTGTACCGCTGCTGCAAGAAAAACTAATTTCATGACGTACCTGATTGATGATAAACTTGATTCTGATATGGGTTTCTGTTGTGGACTGAGAGTAGGGAGAAGGGAATCATGGTTGGGAAAATGGGAAGGGAGAGCGGAGGGCACAGGAAGCAGCAAAGTGACATTCTGTAATGGTCAATAAACTAATTGTTTGGAATCAAGTAACGTTGCGTGGGCTGTCAGGGCTGGGCATGTATGCACACCACCCCCTGCCGCTGGCACTCCTCTGCCACCTGTCCCGCACCCCTCCCACATTACTTCACCCTCCCCATTGCTCCTGTCAGATTTACAAACTTACTCTCTGCTCAAAGTTGACAAATACAGTACTGTGCAAAAGTCTGAGGTACTCTAGCTACCTATATGTGCCTAAGACTTTTGCACAGGACTGAGCCTAAGAGTCTCTTAAATATCCCTAATATATCAAGTTCAAGTTTATTGTCATTGTCAAGCTCCGTCTGGCCAAAGCGACTGGTTTTAGGAAACCATTAACCCACCTTTGCCCCTTCTCCTATCAGTAGAAATGGTTCACCTGGTTTAGTAGTTAAGCCAGATGTGAAGGCCAGGAGCTGGACTTAGTTGTCAGAGCCTGTTTGAGGAGCACACCATTTGGGAGCATTTCATAGGTAGTGGAAGCTTGTCCCTATGACCACTCTCGGCTATAACAACCTTAAGGAACATGTATACTGCCAAATGAAACATTGTTCCTCTGGACCAAGGTGCACAACACAGTACAAAAAACTCACACACAACACATAAAGTAATATTACTGCAAATAAATTAACAAATAATAAAATATATTCCAGGAGATTGACATTTAACGTAAGGTGCATTTATGACGCAAGTTAAAAAGTAAACAGCATAACACTGCTGGCTCTTCGTAAGTGATGAGACCTGGGTGGTGACAGTAATCTCCTGGCCTGGGGCGAAAGGTGTTTCCATCTGAACAGTCCTTGTCCTAATGCTACAGTACCTCCTGCCTGATTGTAGGGCAGATGGGAGGATCATTGACAAAGCTAGGGGGCCTGCACATGCAGCACTCCTGATAAATATCTCCGAAGGGTAGAAGGGAGACCCCAATGATCCTCTCAGCATCCTCTGTAGAGACTTGCAATTCCTGTCACAGACAGTGATGCACCTGGTTAGAACGTTCTTGATAGTGCTCCTGTAAAAATTAGTGAGAATGAGCTGGTGGGTGGGGGGAGAGCTTCTATATCCACCACCACACCCAGCAGTGCATTTCACGCATTTAGACTGTATGAAAAAAAACCCTACTTCTGATACCCGCCCCCCACATTCTTTTCTACAATCATCTTAAAATTATGCCCTCTCATATTAGCCACTCATGCTTTGGAGAAAAGGTTCTGGCTATCCACTAGATCTATGTCTGTTATCATCTTACACACTTCTATCAAGTTGCTTCTCATCTATTTCACTCCAAAGAGAAAAGGCCTAGCTCACTCACCCATCTTAGAAGAGACAAAGAATGTGTACTCCTTTTTCCCCCCGCCCCCACACCTTCCTAATCTGGCTCTTCCCCCTTGCTTTCCAGTCCAGATGAAGGGGTCTTGGCTCAAAATGTTGACTATTCATTCCCTATCCATAGATGCTGCCTGATAGGCTGTGTTTTTCCAGCATTTTGAGTGTGTGTTCCTCAAGATTTCCAGCATCTGCAGAATCACTTGTGTTTATAAATT
This sequence comes from Mobula hypostoma, assembly GCF_963921235.1. Taxonomy (NCBI): domain Eukaryota; kingdom Metazoa; phylum Chordata; class Chondrichthyes; order Myliobatiformes; family Myliobatidae; genus Mobula; species Mobula hypostoma. Next base: position 13,074,246 of record NC_086107.1, read on the forward strand.
CAATCAATTCCTGTTTGCATTCCATTGAGGAATGTCCAGGGGGCTTGTGTCAAGGGTCAATCAAATTCAATCCCTCCAAGTAGGTTAAAAATAAACCTAGGGGCTGTAATCCAATTTGAAGAATATTTCATTTCTACTTCGGTGAAGTGTTGAATGACAAAAAACCTGAACCCCAATCTGCCAGTGGAAGATCTGCCCACAACAGTTGAGAAATCAATGCTGCCTTTGATACAAAGGATAATTCCCATATTCTATTTTGAAATAATGCCTCATTTATACCTATCAGCAAGACCCTTGATTTGATATCTCAGCTGAGATGCTGCGCCTCAGAAGCACTACATCAGCTGGTCAGACTAGATTTTTATGTGTTTTAATATACTTAGAGGTACAGCATGGTAACAGGTCTTCCAGCCCAATTACACCCATGAGACCAATTAAACTACTAATGTGTACATCTTTGAAATGTAGGAGGAAACCATAGCACCTGGAGGAAATCCATGTAGTTACAGGGAGAACGTACAAACTCCTTACAGACAGGGGTGGGAATTGAACCTGGGAATAGTGTTATGCTAACCGCCATGCTACTGCACTGCCCGTATGAAGTCTTTGAACAAATACATAGAAACCAGGGAGGAGTAAATTTTCCTCTGTCATATTAGTGAAATCTCCAAAATATTCTAGGCCTGTTTTGCTGACTGGGTCCCTGACAGAAGCTCTGGCTAAATTCACTGCTCCGTGGAGAGCAAACGGTATGAAGATGTTCTGAAGAAGTCATAGTCATCCACTACAACCAGGGAAGACCCCAGATGTGATATCTACTTGTTCCACTGGACCCAGACTTCAAGAGAATGGTCAAGAGAATGGAACTGCCCCAGTGCAACAGCTTTTTTACTTTATAAACTCTCCCGCACAGATTTCCTGTCATCAAGAGATACGATGGACAACCACCAGTTGTATTGGTAGTGTTCTAATTTGTTCAGTATTTCATTTAAATGCATAATTTGTTAAATCAGTTAAACAGTAGATTGTCTCTTTTTATCCATTTTTAACTATTTCCATGAAACTTCGATTAATTGGGTAGCCACTTAATTGGGTGAAAATGTATTAACTGGAGTCTACTGTATATAGAAATAAAGTTAGAGGTCAACGTATGGATATCAATTTTGAGGCCCTCCATTGTTCAGGGTCAACCATGGATGTTGTGTCCCTTCTCCTAGATGAGCTGCCAATCATGGCCTCCCAATGGCTCAATTGGAGGCTTGTGAATGCTTGAAGGTTTAGTACTGATGGTTTTGATCAGCTGGCTTTCTTCTCTGCAGAAATAAAGCCATGTGCCTAGACAGCAAAAATGAATTTAGAATTGCATTTTGGCTTTCAGAGTTTAATGCTTGTGCAATTTACTTGGCTGTGTTAAACAATGGGAAAGTAAATTTTCTGCTGATTGATCAAAGGACATATAGCCTGAGGCCATTTGGAGTGTAGTTCTGATGAATGATAACATTAGCCTTTCTGTAGAACAGGGGTTAGATTAGATTATTAGGTTATGAGGACACGCAGTCCTCTTTTATTGTCATTTAGTAATGCACGCATTAAGAAATGATACAATGTTCCTCCAGAATGATATCACAGAAACACAAGACAAACCAAGACTGAAAAAGTGACAAAAACCACATAATTATAACATCTAGTTACAACAGTGCAAAGCAATACCATAATTTGATAAAGAACAGACCATGGGCATGGTAAAAAAAAGTCTCAAAGTCTCTCAAAAGTCCCATCGTCTCACGCAGACGGTAGAAGGAAGAAAAACTCTCCCTGCCATGAACCTCCAGCGCCGCAAACTTGCCGATGCAGCGCCCTGGAAGCACCCGACCACAGCCGACTCTTGAGTCCGTCCGAAAACTTCGAGCCTCCGACCAGACCTCCGACACTAAGCACCGAGCACCATCTCTGCCGAGCACTCCAACCCCAGCCCCAGCAACAGGCAATAGGCAAAGCCGAGGATTTGGGGCCTTCCCCTCCGGAGATTCTCGATCGCACAGTAGCAGCGGCAGCGAAGCAGGCATTTCAGAAGTTTCTCCAGATGTTCCTCCGTGCTTCTCACGTCTGTCTCCATCAAATCAGGATTGCACACGGTACCTACTTAACAAATACCGATATCATTTCAGAGCGGCCGCGTGCGCTGTGTCGCGCTGCCATCTTCTCCTCCTCTCCTCCTCTCCTCACAGGGTTCCAGAATCCTGTGAGTTTATTAGTGTCTATAGGCTTGTTATGAGCTGAATTCAAAGATCATTTGACTGACTTCCTGCTTTATTTTATTTTCATAAATGTCACTGTTCAGATTTTTAGTGTTCCTCTTTAAATTCTTGACAGCTTCCAACAACAGTTCTGTGAACATTTTATGTTTTAACAGCCATTTTCTCCAACTCTCATAGCACTTAGCCTTGGTTTTTGCATTGCATGCAATATTAATTAAATCTGTTTTATTAAAATATTATTGCAAATTGTGTCAACACACTCAAAGTGCTGGAGGAACTCAGTAGGCCAGGCAGTGTGTATGGAAAAAAAAGTACAACTGACATTTTGAGCTGAGATGTCAATACCTTTTTCCATCGATGCTGCCTGGCCTGCATTTTGTGTGTGCTGCTTGGATTTCCACCATCTGCACATTTTCTCTTGCTAGTGATTGCAAATTGTATTCCTTGATTGGGAAAGAAACATTTAGAAGTGTAACTGCATCTCAAACAATGAACATATTTAACTGAATGGTGAAATCCTGAAGTAACACACACAAAATGCTGAGGGAACTCAGCAGGTCTGACAGTATCTATGGAAAGGAATGTAGAGTCAAGGTTTTGGGCCAAGACCATTTATCAGGACTGGAAAAGAAGGGAGAAGAAGCCAGAATAGAAAGTGAGGTTGGTGGGGGGGGGGGGGGGTGGAGATGGAGTACAAGCTAGAAGGTGATAGGTGAAGCCAATTGAGGGGGAAGGTAGATGGGTGGTGGAGGGGGAATGAAGTGGGAACTGCAAGGTGATGGGTAGAAAAGGTAAAGGGCGGAAGAAGAAGGAATCTGATAGGAGAAGAGGAGGGGCAGCAGAGGGTGGTGATGGGCAGGTGAAGAAAAGAGAAGGGCTAAGAACGGAGCCAGAATGGGGAATCAAAGGGAAGGCTCTTGGCCTGCAATGTCAACTGTTTACTCCCCTCCAAAGATGCTGCCTGGCTTGCTGTTCCTCCAACTTTTTGTGTATGTTGCTCAAGATTTTCAGCATCTATAGAATCTCTTATGTTATTAATTCAATGGTTTCACTTTGTGTTTATGCCAGAAAACTGTGTCAGCTAAGAATAAAAAAGCAAGCAAACTCCAAGACAGGATTGAAATCAGATTTCATTGTCCAGTCAGTAGAAGGCTCCCAAGTCCTATGTGATTCTTGCATTTTAATTTAAAAAAACTTTATCCTCACCTGTCCTTTCCTGTGAAACCTAAGTCTACAATCCTTTAATTCAGTCTTCTGTATTCTTGTTATCCAACAAAGGTGGCTGTACTTTCAGCTAATTTGACCCAAAGTACTGGAGGTCCCTCCCCAGACTTCTCCATCTTTGTTCTCTTTATAGTGCATTTTAAAATCACAACCTTCATCAAAGCATCCAGTCGCCTCCTTTTTTGACTAGGTATCTTGTTTTATAAAGACGACCCAAAGCAAATTTCCTTTCTTTAAAAAAAACAGTAAACAATATGAAATTATGTAAGGTCTGGAGAAAGCAGCAACAGATGATAAAAACCACAGCAGCTTCCAAAATTGAATTTCAAAGTTCAAGGTTAATTTAATATCAAAGTATGTGTACACTCTGTGGCCGCTTTGTTAGGTACACCTGTACACCTGCTTGTTAATGGAAATTTCTAATCAGCCAATCTTGTGGCAGCAATTCAATGCATAAAAGCATGCAGGCAGGGTCAAGAGATTCAGTTGCTGTTCAGACCAATGGGGTAGAAATGTGACCTAAGCAACTTTAACCGTGGAATGATTGGTGCCAGATGGGGTGGTTTGAGTATCTCAGAAACTGCTGATCTCCTGGGATTTTCATGCATAACAATCTCTAGAGTTTACAGAGAATGGTACAAAAAAGAAAAAAACATCCAGTGAGTAATAGTTCTGTGGGCAAAGATGCCTTGTTAATGAGAGAGATCAGAGGAGAATGGCTAGACCGGTTCAGCTGATAAGAAGGCAACAGAAACTCAAATAACCACACAGTACAATAGTAGTTGCTGAAAATGTATCTCCCGTACCTATAGAAGTCGCCAGAGGCTCTGTTTTCTTTCAAGTCCCTTCTGCATGCCATTTCAAATCTCTGAAACCCTTTACCACTGCCCCTTAGCTAAGGGAAATCACTTCTTGACTGGTGATCTATATAGGCTATAGTTTAATGCACTTTAAAGATTAGCTTTATTTGTTGCATGCACATCAAAACATACAGTGAAACGTGTTGTTTGCATCAAATCAAATCAGTAAAGATTGTGCTGGGCAGTCCGCAAGTGTCACCACACTTCTGGTGCCACCGTACCGTGCTCACTAACCCTAATTAAATTTAAATGTTGCCTTAGCCCACTCTTCACTAAAGAAAACATCTCAGCTGGCAAATCAAAGATTATAAAGATAATCTATGGAGATTAGTTTTATTTTAAAATGTACAACAAAGCAGTGAAATGCATTGTCTGCATCAATGACCAACACAATGTGCTGGGGGCAGTCTGCAAGGGTCACAATGCTTCCAACGCCAACGTAGCATGCCACAACTCACAAACCCTAACCCATACATCTTTAGAATATAGGGGGAAACCTGAGCACCATGTGGTATTGGGGGGAACATACAAACTCCTTACGGCCAGCAGCAAGAATTGAGACCGATCTTATGATTGATCATGAGCACAGTAAAGAGTTATGCTGACCACTAGGCTAATCATCATGATAAATGTGCTCTAAATTTTCTCCAATGCTTTTGCGAATAGCATACTGGAGGAGTGGGAAAATTCCCTAGTTGCTCTTCGGATTCTGCCATGGCATCTTTAGAGGAAGTCTCAGTAGGAAAATGGAGCTGATGTAACATCTCATATGAAGAACAGTTCAGTTCTTTTCTCAATTAATACCCCTTTAATACACTGTTGCCACTTTATTAGCTACATCTGTACACCTGCTCATTAATGCAAAGATATAATTAGCCAATCACGTGGCACCAGCTGTATGCATAAAAACATGCAGACATGATCAAGAGGTTCAGTTGTTGTTCTGCCCAAACATCAGAATGATGATGAAATTTGATCTCAGTGGAATGATTGTTGGTGCCAGATGGGGAAGTTTGAGTATCTCAGAAACTGCAGATGCCCTGGGATTTTTCACACACAACAATCTCTAGAGTTTATCAGTTTTTCTTAGTTCCTTCGTCTCCACCTCATCTGTTCCTAGGATGAGGTTTTCCTTTCCAGGACATCAGAGGTATCTTCATTCTTCAAAGAACAGGGTTTCCCTGCCTCCACCATTTATGCTGCCCTCACCCACAGTTCCTCCATTTCTCAGACAATCATGCTCACCCAATCTTCCTCCCGCCTCAACAGTGAGAGTTCCTCTTGCCCTTACCTACCACCCCACAATACTCCGCATGTAACACATTATTCTCCACAGTTTCCACCATCTTCAATGGGACCCTACTGTACCACCAAACACATCTTTACCTCTCCCCCCTCTCCGCTTTCTACAGGGATTGTTCCCTCTGTGATTCCCTTGTCCATTTGTTCCCCCCTACTAACCACCTTCCAGGCATTTATCCCTGCAAGTGGCAGAAGTGCTATACCGGCCCAATCACCTCCATTTAGGGCCGCAAACAGTCCTTCCAGGTGAGGCAACACTTCACCTGCAAGTCTGTTTAAGGTCACCTACTGCATTGGGTGCTCCTAATGCAGCCTCCTCTGCATTGGTGAGACCCAACGTAGATTGGGGAACCGTTTTTGTCAAGCACCTCCACTCAATCCACAAAAAGCAGAATTTCCCAGTGGCCAACCATTTTAATTCCTATGCCTATTCCCATTCTGACATGTCAGTGTATGGTTTCCTCTTCTGCCATAATGAAGCCACTCTCAGATTGGAGGAGCAATGCCTCATATTCCATCTTGGTAGCCAACAGTCTGATGGAATGAAAATTGATTTCTCCAACTTCCAGTAACTACCCTCCGCATTCCCTCTTCTTCAGTTCCACTTCCTAGCCCTCATCTCTGTCTCCTCATCTGCCTATTACCTCCCCCTTTACCCCTCCTCTTTGCTTTTCTCCCATGGTCCTCTCTTCTCTCCTATAAGATTCCTTCTTCTGCAGCCCATTACCTGTTCCACCTATCACCTCCAAGCTTCTTACTTCATACCCCCTGCACCACCCACCTGCTTCATCTATCACCTTCGAGCTTGCCCTCCTTCCCTTTCCCAACCTTCTTATTGTGGCACCTTCCCCCTCATTTTTCCAGTCCTGATGAAGGGTCTCAGCCCGAAACATCAACTGTTTATTCATTTCCATAGACGCTGCCAGATCTGCTGAGTTCCTCCACCATTTTGTGCATGTTGCTATGGATTTTCAACGTCTGTAGAACCTCTTGTATTTATGTTTGGACAGAACTTTGATTCATAGCTTCTGAATCCTAGAATAACTCTTGCCTACTCCAATTTGTTCTGTCCATTGTTCATGATGCAGTAATTACATTGAGATATGAAGTGTTCATGGTGTATGTCCTATGTGTTTCCTATAATACAGTATAGAGAAACAGTTCTGGATTAATAAAATTTAGCTGTATCATTGCTGAGAAAAGTACCTTGCATACAAAGCCAACTTGTGCTGTTTTGAAAACTGTCATTCATTTTGACAGAACAGCAAATTGTATTAAGGAAATTCATTTTCCAGGATCAAGGGTATATAGAGGAGGAAAGAATGAATCTATGCCCAACAACTTCTTCGGATCCGCTGGAGATATGTTGGAAATGAGTAGGATGAAAAGGAACCATTTGGTCCATCTTGCACATGATGGCGAGAGAAGAGAAAGCCTGCATCATTCAGTTTCTTTAGTGTGTACCCCTGCAGGTTACATCTCTACAAATGTTTATCCAGTTACTTTCCACACGCACTGAGGTGTTCTTCCTGTCCTACCTCTCTGACTGGGAATGCCAAATTTCTGCCACCTTCTAGAAAAAGTTTTATCTCTGTAGCTCCGTTCTAAACCTTCTACTAATCATCTTTAATCCATGGCCCCTAATTATTGACCCTTCAATGGAATTGAGTCATTGCATTCAACCTGTTAAAGCTTAGCAAAGTCTTTAGTGACTCATTTTCTGGTCAGTGTTAATCATCAGGATGTCGATGGTGTGTGTCTCAGATAGATAGCACCCTTATAATCTTATGAACCTCAATAAGGTTATCCTTCAGTCCCAATGTTCCAACGAAACAATCTGAAAATTCAGTCCACCATTCCAAACAAGCTCTTGGTGAATCTCTTCTGTTTTATCTCTATTGTTACCACATCCGTCTGCCAGGGTGGCACCAGAACTATATATGGTATTCCAAATGTAGTCTAACTAATGTTTAATAGAGCTGCAGCATGATATCCCAGAATGTTAACATAGAGCATAGAAATTTATAGCACATTACAGACCCCTCAGCCCACAATGTTGTGCCAACCATGTAACCTACTCTAGAAACTGCATAGAATTTCCCTAGCGCATAGCCCTCGATTTTTCTAAGCTCTATTTACCTATCTAACAGGCTTTTAAAAGACTCTGTTGTATCCACTTTCACCACCACTCCGGCAGTGCATTCCACGCACCCATCACTCTCTGTGTGAAAAGCCTACCCCTGACATCCCCTCGGTACCTATTTCCAAGCACATTAAAACTATGTCCCCTCGTGTTAGCCTTTTCAGCCCTGGGGAGAAAGCCTCTGGCTATCCACACGATTAATGCCTCTCATCATCTTACACACCTCTATCAGGTCACACCTCATCCTCCATCGCTCCAAGGAGAAAAGGCCAAATATACTCAACCTGTTCTCATAAGGTACACCCTCCAATCCAGGCAACATCCTTGTAAGTTTCCTCTGCACTCTCTCTATAGTATACACATCCTTCCTATAGAGAGGTGACCAGATCTGAACACAGTACTCCAAGTGGGGTCTGACCAAGGTCTTACAGTATATAGCTGTAACTTTACCTCACGGCACTTGAACTTAGTCCCACGGTTGATGAATGCCAACACATCATCCGCCTTCTTGACAACACCGCCAATTTGCACAGCAGCTTTGAGTGTCCTATGGACATGTACCCCAAAATCTATCAGATCCTCCACACTGCCAAGAGTATTACCATTTATATTATATTCTGTCTTCACTTTGGACCTACCAAAATAAACCACTTCACACTTATCTGGGTTGAAGTCTATTTGCCACTTCTAAGCCCAGTTCTGCATCCCATTGTAACCTCTCCAGACTATCCACAACACCCCCAACCTTTGTGTCATCAGCAAACTTACTAACCCACCGTTCTACATCTTCATCCAGGTCATTTATAAAAATCACAAGGAGGGGTCCTAGAACAGATCTTTGCAGAACACCACTGGTCACTGACCCCCATGCAGAATACAAACCATCTGCAACTATCCTTTGCCCTCTGTGGGCAAGCCAATTCTGGATCCACAAAGCAAGGTCTCCTTGGATCCCATGCCTCCTTACTTTCTGAAGGAACCTTGCATGGGGAACCTTATCATATGCCTTACTGAAATCCATATACGCTACATCCACTGTTCTACCTTCATCAATGTGTTTCGTTACATCCACAAAGAATGCAATCAGGCTCGTAAAGCGTGACCTGCCCTTGACAAAGCCATGCTGACTATCCCCAATCAGATTACGTCTCTCCATATGCTCATAAATCCTGCCTCTCAGGATCTTCTCCAACACCACTGAAGTCAGACTCACTGGTCTATAATTTCCTGGGTTATCTCTCCTTCCTTTCTTGAACAAGGGAACAACATTTGCAACCCTCCAATTCTCCAGTACTTCTCCTGTCCCTATTGATGATGCAAAGATCATCGCAAGAGGCTCAGCAATCTCCTCCCTCACTTCCCACAGTAGCCTGGGGTATATCTCATCCGGTCCCAGTGACGTATCTAACTTAATGCTTTTCAAAAGCTCCAACACATCCTCTTTCTTAATGTTTACATGCTCAAGTGTTTCAGTCCACTCTAAGTCATCTCCACAATTGTCAAGGTCTTTTACCCTGGTGAATTCTGAAGCAAAGTATTCATTAAGTACCTCAGCTACCTCCTCTGACTCCAAGCACATGTGTGCACTATCGCACCTGATTGATCCTATTCTCGTATGGCTCATCCTCTTGCTCTTCACATACTTGTAGAACGCCTTGGGGTTTTCCTTAATCCTGCTCACCAAGGTCTTCTCATGGACCCTTCTGGCTCTCCTAATTCCATTCTTAAGCTCCTTCCTAGCAACCTTGTAATTTTCTAGACCTCTAATAGTACCTAGTTTCTTGAACCCTTTGTAAGCTTTTCTTTTCTTTTTAACTAGATTTTCTACATACTTTCACCATGGCTATTTAACCCTACCATCTTTTCCCTGCCTCAATGGAGCATACCTATGCGGAACTCCATGCAAATGTTCCCTGAACATTTGCCACATTTCTGTCGTGCATTTCCCTGAGAACATCTGCTCCCAAGTTCCTGCCTAATAGCATCATATTTCCCCCTACCCCAATTAAATGTTTTCCCAAATTGTCTGCTTTGACCCCTCTCCAGGGCTATGGTGAAGGAGACAGAGCTCTGGTCACTACCTCCAAAATGCTCTCCCACCAAGAGATCTGACACCTGACCAGGTTCTTTTCACAATACCAGATCAAGTACTGCCTTCCTCTCGTTGGCTTATCTACATATTGCATCAGCAAACCTTCCTGAACACACCTAATAAACTCTACCCCATCTAAACCCTTTGCACTAAGAAGGTACCAATCAATATTAGGAAAGTTAAAATCTCCCATCACAACAACCCTATTATTATTGCATCGTTCCAGAAACTGCCTCCCTATCTGCTCAATATCCCTGTTACTATTCGGAGAGTTATAAAAAACACCCAGTCAAGTAATTGCCCCTTCCCTGTTTCTGACTTCCACCCACACTGACTCAGTAGACCATCCTTCCAGGACTTGCTGCTTTTCTGCAGCCATGACACTATCCCTAATTAACAATGCCATGCCCCACCTCTTTTGCCTACCTCTCTGTTCTTTTTGAAACATCTAAAGCCTGGCACATTGTGCAGCCATTCCTGCTCCTGAGACATCTAAGTCTTTGAGATGGCCACAATGTCACAGTTCCATCTACTGATCCATGCTCTAAGTTCACCTGCCTTGTTTACGATACTCCTTGCATTAAAATAGGCACATCTCTCATTAGGGTGAGTGCATCTTTGCTCTAGCATCTGCCTATCCTTCCTCACAAACTCCCTACAAGCTGTCTTTACTTGTTCTCGAACCTCCCCATCCTCTGCCTCTTCACTTCGGTTCCCACAGATGTTTGTTGTGCAAACAACAGTGGTTGTCTATATTCTTGAGCTCATAATGGATGAACATTCACTGAGTTTCCCCACTGGAGCAACAAGTCCACAGCAGATGCCCTCTCTTTGGCTCTTTACTCAACCCTGGAACATCTGGACACAAGTACAAAATTACGGATGATGGTGGAATTAAACCCACGTTACTTGCATCAAAATAGTGCAGTGCTAGTCGAGGAACAAAAAAAATCCCTACAGCAGTTCTGTTGGTGAAAGTGTCTTGTTAATGAGAAAGGTCAGAGGAGAATGACCAGACTGGTTCAAACTGGCAAGGAAGGCAACAGTAACCACGCATTACAAGAGTGGTGTGGAAAAGAACATCTCTGAATGCACAACACATCAAACCTTGAAGTGAATGGGCTACAACAGCAGACGACCACGAACATACATTTAGTGGACACATTATTAAACACAGAAGGTACCTTATGAAGTGGCCACTGAGTGTAAGTCTGAATCTGCTCTTTGTGTTTTCCATCCTGTAATGGATGATCTATCCAATCTGGAAATATAATTTTATCTAGCAACCTTCTCTCATAGCACCTTATCACATGCTCTTTTAAAAATTGGCAATATTTCCATTGGTTCCCATTATCTACCCTGCTAAATACAGCCTCAATGAACTCCATTCGATTTGTCAGACATCAGTTCCCTTCTTGCTGCTTTGAGTGGGCTTATTCAAATGCTAATTTTGCACATGCCCTAGCATAACATTCTGAACAACAGCTGCCATTGTCTTTCCCCATAACTGGTCTCTGGTTCCTTTTACCTCTCTCCTTCAATATTCAAGATTCAAGATTGTTAAATGTCATTTCCAGTACACAAGTGAAAAGGAGAACATTGGATCCGATGCAGCATAAAAAAAAATAAATAAATAAGCAATAAGTATCAAGAACATGAGATGAAGAGACTTTGAAAGGGGAGCCCATAGACTGTGGGAACCTTTCAAAGATGGTGCAAGTGAAGTTATCCCCTTTGGTTCAAGGGCCTGATGATTGAGGGATAATAACTGTTCCTGAACCTCGTGGTGTGAGTCCTAAAGCTCCTGTACCTCGTTCCTGATGGCAGCAGTAAGAAGACAGGGAGGGCTATATTGTGGGTGTCCTTGAAGATGGATGGTGCTTTCTTATGACAACTATTCTTATTAATGAGCTCAAAAGTCAGGAGCGCTCTGCCCGTGATGGGTTGATCTGTATTTACTACTTTCTGTACACGTTTCTGTTCCTGAGCATCGATGTTTCCATACCAGGGCGGGATGCAACCTAGTATCAGAGTGCCAGAAACAGAAAAGTCGACAGCAAGTCCATTTGGAGGAGATTGCAGTGTTTAATCCAAAGCTAGAACATTGCAGTGCTGGAAACCTTAAATAAAACCGGCAAATTCTGGAAATTCTCAACAGGTCAGGCAGCATCTGTGGAGCAACAAAAGGAGTTAATGTTCCATGAAGGGTCATTGATCTGAAGCATTAATTTTGTTTCTCTTTCCACATGTTCTAGGTTTTATTGCATTAAGCTGCATAAAAAGAATTGTTTTGAGTCTTGTAAAAATGCGACGGCAATTTAATATATTCAACTGAAAACAAAATGGCATTTTGTTCCACATTGCTCCTGGTTGATGGATGTGACATTTAACAAAGAGGTTTCATGAGAGTTTATTTCATTTGTTTTTTGATTGCAAGTTCCTTTGGAAAGAATTGCAGTGTTGATGTTGTTTGAGTCTTTGTCATAAACCAAGGACCAGCACTCAGCAAAAATTCCAAACGATTGCTGCCATCTCATTATTTTATCAGACCTCGGGGTGGTTTAACACTGAGAGTTTCATGCTAAGTCTTGGGACAGATCAATACATATAGATCACTGCGGTGGCAGTGTGTTCTTCTTTTCAATTTTATTTATTTATTTTAAACAATTTCTAGGGGAAAGGTTTTAACCTGATGGTGTCAGACGCACTGATATTTAAAAAAGAAAACTTGCATTTCTATAGGCAAACACGAGGAAATCTGCAGGTGCTGGAATTTCAAGCAACGCACATAAAAGTTGCTGGTGAACGCAGCAGGCCAGGCAGCATCTCTAGGAAGAGACCCTGACGAAGGGTCTCGGCCCGAAACGTGGACTGTACCTCTTCCTAGAGATGCTGCCTGGACTGCTGCGTTCACCAGCAACTTTTATGTGTGTTGCTTGCATTTCTATTATGTCCTCCACAAATTTTAGGATGACCGAAAGCATGTTATAGAAAAGGAGGCCATTCTCAGGATGGTGGAGCAGCACCTCATATTCCATCCGGGTAGCCACCAATCTGACGGCATAAACATCAGTTTCTCCAATTTATGGCAATTCCCTTCCTCCTCCATTCTCTATATTTAAATTCCTCATTCTGGCTCACCTCTTACCTCTTCTCTTCTTGCCTATCACCTCTCTCTGGTGCTCCTCCTTTCCTTTCTCCCATGGTCCACTCTTGTCTCCTATCAGATTCCTCCTTCTTCAGCTCTTTGTCGTTTCCATCTATCACCTCCCCTCACACACACCCACCTACCTTCCCCCTCAGCTGGCTTCACCTATCACTTGCCAGCTAGTATTCCATGTGCCGCCCCCCCCCTCCACCACCACCACCTTCTCATTCTGGCCTCTTCACCCTTCCTTTCTCATCCTGATGACTAATAATGGGTCTTTGCCCGAAACATTGACTCATTATTCTTTTCTATAGATGCTGCCTGACCTGCTGAGTTCCTCCAACACTTTGTGTGTGCTGCTCTGGATTTCCAGTATCTTCAGAATCCCTTGTATTTATTGAAAATGAGCTATCATTGAAATACATTCCGTGCTGCAGTGTAGGAAAACAGGATCTCACGACAAACTAGCAGTCAGTTATTGTGCTTTTGATTGAAGGATAAAGTTTGGCCATGATATTCGGATAATCTCCATGGAAGTAGTATCATTATGTTCATACACTAAACCTGATACATTAGAAGACCATAAGACATTTGGAGCATTTGGCCCATCAAATTTGTTCCACTATTGGATTATGGTTGATCCATTTCCCCCTCATCCACATCTCCTGCCTTCTCCCCATAACTTTTCATGCCCTGACTTACTTCAAATTCCACAGATTCACCACATCTCTGTTCTAGATGGACGTCCCTCTATTCTGAGGTCGTGCCCTCTGGTCTTAGACTTCTCCACTATAGGAAACATCTTTTTCACATCCACTCTATCAAGGCCTTTCAACATTCAGTAGGTTTCAAAGACATCCCTCATCATTCTTTTAAATTCCAGTGAGTACAGGCCCAAAGCCATCAAACACCCTCATATGATAAGCCTTTCAATCCCGAAATCATTTTTGTGAACCTTATTTGAACCCTCTCCAGTGTCAGCACATCCTTTCTTAGATAAGAGGCCCAAAACTGCTCACAATACTGCAAGTATCACCTCACCAGTGCCTTATAAAGCCTCAGCATTACATCCTTGAGCAAGGGAAAGCCTTTCCAAATGAATTGTATTGCAGTCATAAATAAGATAGATGACAGTGACCTTGTATTCAGGCTGTGGAACAACTGCACATGAACATTTGCCTGAATTTCTTCTCTATTTTGGTCGAAGCAATAACCCAATTATAAACAAATGAATCATATCATTGATCCCATTGTCTGGTTTCCGAGTTAAGTCTCGATTTGAGCAACAAACTAAGCTTTTTGTATAATTAAATCAGAATGGAGCAAATGAATAAGAATTGGACCCAGCTAGAGCTGCTGTCAGGATTATTTCTACACGCAAAGATTGGGGTAGCCTGGAACTCCCTGTCCGAAACAGTCATTGAGATTTGAGAATTTGTTCCAAAACACAACTTATTTTTGTTAGGCATGAGTATTGAAATCAAAGTGGGCTCTTAAAGTGAGTGTTAAGATGCAAATGTATTTACCATTCTCCAATTTTTCCCTTTCTTCCTCCCCCTTTTCATCTGTCTCTTGATTTCCCTCTTTAACATAGGACATAAAACACTACAACACAGTAGAGGCCCTTTGGCCCATGATGTTGTACCAACATTTTAACCAACTCTAAGATCAATCTAACCCTTCCTTCCTCCATAGTCCTGCATTTTTCTGTCATCCATGTGCCTTTCCCTTAAACGTCCTGACGTATCTGCCTCTACCACCACCAGAGTGTTCCACACAACCATCACCGTTTATTTTTCTCTGATCACCTTAAAATTCTGCCTCCTGGTAGTAGAGATTTCCACCCTGAGAAAGGGTCTCTGGCTATTCCCTCCAGCTATCTATCTAACCCTTTATTTCTTTCTATCTATCCCTTAACTCTCTCTTCCTTTCTATTTATATCCTTTTCTTTCTGTCCATCTGCCTTCCTATCTTGATAGCTTTGTCTTTTTATGTCTGTCTGTCTCCTTCCTTTTCTGTCTCTCTCTATCACTGTATGGATCACCTGCCTCTGTTAACGCCTCAGTAGATCATAAAAGTGAACAGCATAGAAATGGGGTCTTACAATCCAAAGTTCAAAGTAAATTTATTATCAAAGTACTTTTACATCACCACATACAACCCTGAGATTCATTTTCTTGTGGGCATACTCAGCAAATCTGTAGAACAGTAACTATAACAGGATCAATAAAAGATCAACCAGAAGACAACAAACTGTGCAAATGCAGATATAAATAAATAGTAATTAATAACAAGAACATGAGGTAACAAAATATAGAGTCCATTGGCTGTGGGAACATCTCCATGGATGGGCTAGTGAGTGTAGTTATTCTCTTTTATTCAAAAGCCTGATGGTTGAGGAATAGTAACTCTTCTTGAACCTGGTACTGCAAGTTCTGAGGCTCTTGTACCTTCTACCTGCTGACAGCATTGGGCCCAAATCCCTCTGCATCTTTACCATCCAAGTACCTGTCCAAATAACTTTCAAGCACTGAAATTGTATCCTCTGGAGACGGTAGAAGCAGATATAATTGCAGCATTTAAAATGCATTTGGTCCCTATTAAGCAATTCCACAGGATGCCACACTCACCATTCCAGTGAGATTTAGGAACTGCTCCTTTCCCTTCACCATCAGATTTCTGAGCGCATGAATATTACCTCACTATTTTTGCACTATTTATTTATTTTATATATACACTCAGTCACCACTTTATTGGGTCCCTCCTGTACCTAATAAAGTGAGCACTGAGTGTATGTTCATGATCTTCTGTTTCTGTAGCCCGTCCACATCAAGGTTTGGCGCGTTGTGCATTGAGATGCTTTTCTGCACACTACTGTTGTATTGTATGGTTATTTGAGTTTCTGTCACCTTCCTGCCAGCCTGAACCAGTCTGGCTGGCCATTGACCTCTGGCCTCTCTCATTACAAGGCACTGAACTGCCCCGGATGTTTTTTTTTTGTTTTGGTTTTCGCGCTGTTCTCTGTAAACTCTAGTTTACAGAAAATCCCAGGAGACGTAGTTTCTGAGATACTCAAACCACCCTGTCCAGCACCAACAATCATTCCACGGTCAAAATCACTTAGATCACACTTCCTTCCCCATTATGATGTTTGGTCTTAACAACTGAACTTCTTGACTGTGCCTACATGCTTTTATGAATTGAGTTGCAGTAATATGATTTGCTGATTAGATATTTTCATTAACGAGCATCTGTACAGGTGGCCACTGAGTATATATTTCTTATTGTAATTTATAGTATATTTTACTATAAGTTACAATTTACTGCAATTTACTGCTGTTACAAAACAACAAACATCACAACATACAATATCAGTGATAATAAACTTGATTCTGAGTGAAAGTCAGGCCTGTGGTGTTCATAGAATTTATTTATCTGAAGGTTACAACAACTCAAACCATAGCCTGATTTTCAAGCAGGGGGAACAAAACTCAAATGCATTTTCCACTGTATTATGTGTGAGAAACATCTAAGGAGCATTTGATGACTCTGGACCTGAACTCACTGGAATTTAGAAGAATGCAGGGGGATCTCATTGAAACCTACTGAATATTGAAAGGCCGAGACAGAGTGGATGTGGAGAGGATTTTTCATATTGTGGAGGAGTCTAGAGTGAGAGGGCACGGCCTTGGAATAGAGGGACATTCATTTAGAACAGAGATGAGGAGGAATGTCTTGAGCCAGAGGGCAGTAAATCTTTGGGATTCACTACCACAGACAACCCTAGCTATATTTAAAGTGGAGGTTGATAGGTTTTTGATTAGTATGAGAGTCCAAGTTGTGGAGAGAAGATAGGAGTATGGGTTTGAGAGGGTTAATAAATCAGCAATGATGGAATGGCAGAGAAGACTCGACGGGCGGAATGTCTTAATTCTGCTCCAGCATAGGTCCTTATAAATTCCTAGCAATAAATTGCTGGACATCAAGTAAATTCAGAGGTAACATTTTAAAATAGCCCCGTGAAGGGATTTTTTTGTCATCACAATCCTGAAATTGCATTAGTAATTTGTAATAGTTACCGCAGTAATTTATTAACTGCAGCCCAAGAACCTACTACACAATAGCAGTCACGGGGCTGACCCTTTTGTGTTAGTACATTAGTGATCCTACTTCATAAACAGAGATTAAAATTAGCTTCAATTCTGAGTATCAGGTCAACCAGAGTTTGCCATCAGCTAATCGAATGGCAGAATGGACTTGGGTGGCTGGGTGGATAGTGTCATGCATTTTTATAGCAGAAGAAAGAAAAAATGATGCTGAATGGAAACACCAATGCCCCGGAATGGAGAAGTTAACAGGAACTGGTGGATACGGCCTAGTCCATCACAGGCAGAGCCCTCCCCACCATTGAGCACACTCACACAGAGTACTGCCACAAGAAAGCAGCATCCCATCATCGAGGACCTCTACCTTCCAGACCATGATCTCTTTTCACTACTGCCGTCGGGAAGGAGGTACAGGAGCCTTCGGTCTCATGTCACCAGGTTCAGAAACAGTTATTATCCTACAGCCATTCTGGCTCCTGACCGAGTGTGGACAATTCCACTCACCTGAACTCTGAACTGATTCCACAAATTACAGGCTAACCTTCAAGGACGCCATAACTCATGTTCTCAGTATTTTTTTAATTTCCACAACTTGCCTTCTTTTGTACATTGTTTATTTGTCACTCCATGTTTGTGTATAGTTTTCATAAATTCTAGTGCATTTCTTTATTTTTAGATATATTTCTGCATGAAAATGAATCTTAAAGTACGTAATTCAATAATAAATTTACTTTGACTTTGAATTTAACCTTCAAAGGTTGTGCTAGATGCACCTGTAACCTAGAGAAATTACAGTTGCTGTACATATAGGTAATTACCCTCGTAGTGTAGTAGACTCATTTCTGCCATTGCATTCCATTTGAAAATTATTTAAGATTCTCTGACACAGGAGGCGAGGATTTTTGATCTGCTTTGCAAATATCTCAAGCTCCTAAGTGTAACATGAATAAATGTTAATGGACCAACACTGCGGTAGAATAGATTAGACATTTGTCAGTAGCGAGTAAATATGTATTACACTAGCTCGTTAACGTAATAGATTGACATGAAAAAGTTGTCACTGGCTGAATGATTCTACAAGGCCATGTTTCATAAATGAGTGTGGTAAATACTATAACATTACTGAAAGCAATTCCAGGATTATCAATGACTTTTAAATCCCTGAAGGATTTTTTTTTTGCTATTTTGCCTCTCAAGCTGTTTGTTGCAATTGTTTAACATTTCACTGCTGGGAATTTATACTGTGGGCAACGCTTTTGCAATTTGATCTCCCTGCTTTGAAAACAGCTTGCAGGATGAGCAGTTGTGGCCTTCAGAGAATTGAATTGTGTAAGCTGACAACCTTGTGCTGCGTTTGTTTCAGATGAGGCACGTGGGGAATGTTTTCCCTGCCCTCCCGTGACGCTATTTGAATAGAAGTCAGTTCTCCTATCCATCCTATTTTACAGTCATTAGACACAGATCATTGTTTTCCTACTTTATAAATGCAAGCCAAGTGTGCAGTGAAGCTCTGAAAATTTATTGACTCATATTCCTTGGAAGGAAAGTAGAAATCTTCCAGGTATATACAGAACATAGGTAGAACAGATACGTAGGAGAATGTGGTTGAGAAGGATAATAAATCAGCCATGATGGAGCAGACTCCTTGAGCCAAATGGCCTAATTCCATTCCTATATCATATTTTCTTATGATAACATAGAATCTCACAGTACAGGTCCTTTGACCCATGATATTCTGTTGACCTTTTAACCTACTTTAAGATCAATCTAACCCTTCCTGCTACATGGCCTTCCATTTTTCTATCATTTATGTGTCTACTTAAGAGGCTCTTCAATGGCTCCTAACGAGGCTGGAGAAGGGAGAGGATCATGGGACGGGAGGTCTAGGGAGAAAGAAAGGTGGGGGGAAGCCCAGAGGATGGGTAAGGAGTTATAGTGAGAGGGACAGAGGGAAAAAAGAGAAAAAATAGGGGAAAGAAATAAATAAATAAGGGATGGGGTACGAAAGGGAGGAGGGGCATTAACGGAAGTTAGGGAAGTCAATGTTCATGCCATCAGGTTGGAGAGATTTAATTTTTATCATATTTAAGTCACTCAGTTATTTTTTTCTCTCTCCTGTCTTTGGCATTTACCTATTCTTTGTAAACTCTATCTCAACAACAGAACTTCCATCCCATTGATAGCTTTTGATTCTTATTAACATATCCAATGACATTCACCTAAATGGTTTCTCAGCTTGTTTTTGAGTTGATTCATTAGGCTAAAACCTCGCTCACAGTCCGCACTAGACGCAAGAAAGGTTCCCCCAATGTCCATCAACTGTGCAAGGTCGCAGATCTGTTTGTTTTGAAGTACAAATGCCACCACTTGAGCAAAGTTTGAAATCGGTTTGGATTCAATTTTTTTCTTACAAGGAAAATTTGAAATCATTAAACTGTCTAACTATTACAATATTTTCATCCGGAAAATCATGATATTTTAGACATAAGGCATTAACTTGTTCATCGCCAAATGTGAAGTCACAATCTGCAATTGCGGAGAAATCAAAAGCTGACAATTCTTGTACCTCAACTTTGATCTCCTCTGGGTTTGATCGTTTTCGCTCTTGCTCACCTGGCACTCAACCGTAACATGCGTAGCACTCCTGTAACGGGTAATGATAAGTTCTGTTGCCTGAGCTTTTGTACACCGTCCAATGCAATTTACTTGCCAAATGACGCTTCAAAAAGTCAAGTTTCCAAATATTATCCCACTTCTTTCCACTAGCAAATTCCACAGCAACTTTCGCATTACAACAATACAAACAGGTAACTCCAGTTTCCGAATCATACATAAATATTTCTCATAGCTGAACGCTCATGACCTCAGGAGCTTTCGGTGTAACAGTTTCTACTATTTTGTTAAGCCATTCAACTTCAAACAAATTTACAGTTCTTTTGCGCTTCACGCCCTTCGCTTCTTCTGAATTCGACATAATGAATCAGTATTTTTTCCAATAAAAATTTAGTAAGCTATCTACAGGATTTGAAACAGATCTTTGTAAATTTTACGATATGAACACTGTCTGCCAAACACGGCTGCCGCAGTGATGCAGCTGTACAAACCGGAACAGGATAGGTGAGGTGACGTAAATTAGTGACGTGCATTGTTGTATTTGAAAAGCTGACCAACTATTTAACAGAAACAGTTAGCTAAAAGATTATTTTCAATTAGTATAATTATTAACTACTACATTATTTTAGGTAACTAACATTTTGTGCGCACATTAATTTCCTTTGTGCGCTGGTTGAAAAACGTGTGTGTGCGTGCACACGCACACAGCTTAGAAGGAACTATGCCTGTCACCCCTTTCCACTCCCCCTTCCTTATGACCTGCTGATCACCTACACCTCCTTTCCTGATTTTCCCTTTATTCCATGGTCTATTATCCTCTCCAGTCAGATTTCTTGTTCTTCAGCCCTCTGCTTCTTTGCCCTCCTGGCTTCTCATAGCATTCCCTTCACCTGCCCCCCACCCCAGCCTTCCTACCGCCCTCTCACTTGGATTTCACATATCACCGCCCAGCTCATGCTGTTCCCCCTCACCCTGCTCTTTTATTCTGGTCTCTGTCCTTCTCCTTTCCAGTCCTGATGAAATGCTTTGGCCCGAAACATCCTCTGTCCATTTCCCTCCATAGATACTCCCTGATTTCCTGAATTTCTCCAGCATTTTCCAGTCCACCATTTCAACTGAAGAGGTTTATACAGACAACTTACTTCCACCTTCTCAGGGGCAGTGCAGGGCAGGGGATAAAGTGTTGTTTTTGTCAGCAATACCCACACTGAGTGAAAGAATTAAAAGTCTATTCCTGAGGAGGTGCATTGACTGATATGCACAACCTGACAGAAACTTTCAAGATCAGGATACACTGGGCAGATGGCTTCCTTTACATTCCCAACCCAAGATTCCCAAACCAGACACTGAGTTCTGCCGAAAGAAAAGAGTCCATGCCAGAGAAGATGCATTGCATCCAAAGGACAGTCTGACAGAAACAACTTCTTTCAAGATCAGGGTCATTGGGCAGATGTCTTCACTCACATTCCTGGCCCAAGATTCCCAAAATGGGCACTCTGTCCCTCGCTGTGCCAAGGGAAGAAGTTACCAGACAGACGGAGGAAAAGTTTCAAGGATGTGCTCAAAGCCTCCTTGAAGAATATCCTATATCCTCAGAACATGATCACTCAAAGTGAAGGAACATTTATGATGGTATTGTCCATGCATTAAGAACACACAGCGAAGATAAATGTTAGCTTTATTTGACACAAGTACAGCAAAACATCAAAAAAATACAGTGAAATGCTTAGTTTTGCATCGAAGACTAATACAGTCAGAGGTCTGTGTTGGGGGCAGCCTGGAGATGTTGCCACAACATCACAAACCCACAACTCATTAACCCTAACCTTATGTCTTCGGATTGTTGGAGGAAACCGGAGCACCTGGAGGAAACTCATGGGGAGAAAGTCAAACTGGTGGTGGTGGGAATCGAACCTCAATCAGTGATCACTGGTGCGGTAAAGCAAT
This sequence comes from Mobula hypostoma, assembly GCF_963921235.1. NCBI lineage: Eukaryota > Metazoa > Chordata > Chondrichthyes > Myliobatiformes > Myliobatidae > Mobula > Mobula hypostoma. The sequence continues at coordinate 13,095,939 of NC_086107.1, forward strand.
CCTGTTAACCACTACGCTACACAACGTGGTGTTGTGGAATTGCCAGAAACACTGAATTGCTTACCACATCAGTCACTTCCTCCCACAGCTGTGGAAGACTGTAACCCCCACATTGGCACCTCAGAACCCACAAAAACAGAATGGAGGTCACTGGGTTCTTGATTCGTGAGGGCATCAAAGGTTTTGGGGAGGCAGCAGGAAATGAGATTGAGAGGGAAAATAAATCGCCCACGATCAAATAGCAGGGCATACTCAATTGGCTGAATGGCCTAATTCTGATTCTATGTCTTATGGTCTATAGTTCAGGCTCTTCCAAAATGGTCATTTAAGGTAAGACATCGCAAATGCTGACGGATTACCATGAGAAGTGATTCTACATATGCCCTGAGTTTGGCAGCACTCCTTTCAAAGAGTAGTGTTCATCCTAGTGTAGAGGCTCCTTGTGTCTAGAAGTGAGAGTTAAGTCAGCAGTCCAGTAAGAGTTTATTGTGATCTTTTTGCTGCCGTATTCGGTAGTGTGTGAGCCCCGAGGCATTGTGAGCTATCAGTGGGAGCTTGCAAGTGTAACACTCTGATAGGCCTTTCTACACCCACTGCAGACCCTGAATGTAGACCCATCCTTTGCCTCATGGGGAAGAGAAGCCAAGGATGAGAGGATATGAAAGAGAGTTGATCATACATTATGGAGTTTGGATGGAATCAAGGCATCAAAGTTTAAAGTAAAAATTATTATCAGAATATATACATGTCACCACATATATAACCCTGAGATTCTTTTTCTGCAGGCACACTGAGCAAATCTATAGAACAGTAACTGTAAACAGGATCTGTAAACTGTAAACAAACTGTGCAAATGCAGATGATAATAAATAGCAATAAATAACGAGCATGAACAACAAGATAAAAGTCCTTAAATGAGTGTTGTTATCCCCTTTTGTTCAGGGGTCTGATGGTTGAGAGGCACTGACTGTTCTTGAAGCTGGTGGTGTGAGTCCTGAGGCACTTGTAACTTCTACCTGATGGGAGCCGAGAGAAAAGAGCATGGCCTGGGTGGTGTGGGTCTTTTATGTGGAGTCACAATTAGCCGGCGAGGTGGAAATGGAAATAAGGTTCTGGGACTGTTAAAGTCAGTGGGGATGAAGCCTTTTCTTTTGTTGTATTTCAAAAATAGGCTTTATTCATGATTTTAAAAAACATACAAAGCAGAAACACTTTTGTGTTCATGGTCGTTATATTCAGCTGTCATCATCATTAGGTGTCATGTTGTATAATGTGGGCGAGCATGGTCTTGACCACGAATGTCCTTGGCAAATTCTTCTACAGAAGTAGTGTGCCATCGCTGCCTTCTGGGCAGTGTCTTTACAAAATGAGTGACCCCATTCATTATAAATACTCTTTAGAGATTGTCTGCCTGGCGCCAGTGTTAGCATAACCAGGAATTGTGATATGCATCAGCTGCTCCCTTGGCTTCACCTGACCCTGATCGAGAGGGCTGGCAGGTGCCACACCTTGCCCAAGGATGACCGGCAGGCTAGTGGAGGGAAGGAGCGCCTTGTACCTCCTTAGTATCTCCACCCCGCCACCCAGCATTCAGTAGTATAAACTTAAAAAAGAACAAATGTAGCACCATGCTCTTCACATAACCCCCTGGGGTATTATCCCTTTCTTTATTCAGTGACTTCTCCGCCTGATTCCTAGTGTCAAGGTAATGGAAAGAGTGCATTTAGACTGTGGTCCTTCACCGTGGAGGCTCAGCATTGGCTGCACCGACCTTCGGTGCATTGCTCAGCACGTGTTCCTGCAACCCGGGGTCAGCCGTTTTGCAGGATTCCCTTACAGATCTTCCGCAGTGCTGGAAAACCGACAACCTTTCGGCAGACCAAAGACATCTTTCATCAAGTTGATGACCTTCCAGCAGCACTTGATGTCTGCCTTGATGTGTGCCCCTGGCAGTAGCCCTTAGATCAGAGAGAGACATCCCTGCTGGAGATGACAGGGACACAGATATTTGAATCCATATCCACACCTACCTTGCAAATCAACAGTGGGTGACTTTCTCATCACCACTGCAACTGCAGACATCCCACCTCTCCCGGAACTTCCGGGAGTCTCCCGCAAATTAATAGTGGCTCCCTGATGCCGGCAAATTATACACAATGTCCCGGAAATTGATTTTTTTGAGAGCAAGTGCAAGAGCAAGAAAGCAAGCGCGAGAGAGAGAGAGTGCAAGTGAGAGCGACCGCGAGAGAGAGAGAGCGTGCAAGAGAGAGTGAGAAAGCAAGCGCGAGAGAGTGAGTGAGTGAGAGAGAGAGAGAGCAAGAAAGCGAGCCCGAGTGAGAGAGCGCGCGAGAGCAAGAGCGAGAGTGTTCCAAAAAAATATATAAAATGTACGTCACCCAGACTACACTAAAGTGTAACCCTGCCTAATAGGGGTCAAAAATAATGACAGTGTTGCTCGCTGCACTGTTTGCAACAGTGACTTTTCTATTGCCCATGGTGGGTTAAGACTGTAAAAGACTTGTTGAGGTGAATTTAACAGGTGTCATTTGTTCATTAGCATAGCTAACGTTATTTAAACTGGCTGGCTGGCTGCTCAGGAGCTACTCTATTGCAGACATCCCACCTCTCCCAGGAGTCTCCCGCAAATTGATGGTGCTACTTCCCTGAAATGAGTTTTTGCAGGGTGGGATGTCTGAAACTGTCCCGAGGGCAGAATGCATTGGGAATGATGTCATATGTACTGGAAAGATCTGACTCAATACATGGCCTGACTAGACAGTCCACAGGACAACAATGACAGCAGTCACCACAGTTCAATTCCCACCACAGCCTGTGAGGAGTTTGTATGCTCTCCCTGTGACCGTGTGGGTTTCTTCTGGGTGCACCATTTTCCCCCCGCATTCCAAAGGCATATGGTTAGGGTTAGTGAGTGCGCACATTCTATGTTGGCACTGGAAGCATGGCAGCATTTGTGGGCTGCCCAATACAATCATCACTGATTTGATTTCAATGTACATGTGACAAATAAGGCTATTTTTTAATCTTCATCTAAGGCGGACTGAAGAGGTTTGGAGACGGCCTTTTGAATGATAAGAACTGGGGTTGTATTGCCTTTGAGTGTCAAGTCTAAGTATTTAGATTCTTTCTTCTTGAAAGTAGTCATTGCTCAGAACTTAGGGACATTAGTTGTCTACCTCTGCCTGAATGTTTTCAAGGTCCCTCTGCAAGCAGGCCTGGACTACCTCAATTACTGAGTTGTCAGTGCAATTGAACAACATGCATTCATCTGTGAATATCCCCACTTCTTTCCTGGTGATGGGAGGATGATTATTGATGATGCAGCTGAAGATGATTGGCCTTACCATTTCAAAAGGTTCTGAACTATGGAGTATAAGACCATAAGGCTATAAAATATTAGAGCAGGATTACACCATATGGCTCATCTGCTCTGCCATTCCATCATAGCTGATTTATTTTCCATCTCCATCCTTCTCCCCGTAACCTTTGACACCCTTATTCATCAAGAACCTATCAACCTCTGCTTCAAATATACCCAATGACGTGGCTCCACGATCTGTGGCAATGAATTTGATAGATTCACCACTCCCTGGCTAAAGAAATTCTTCCTCATCTCTGTTCTAAGGGATGTCCATGTATTCTGAGGCTGTGTCCCCTGGTTCTAGGCTCTCCCACTATTGGAAACATCCTCCCCAAGCCCACTCTACCTAGGCCTGTATAGATGTCCATGTTCAATCGTAGGCATCTTGAATGTTTTATCGTTTATCAATTACTTTCTAAAATTTCTGTTCCAATAGCTATGTGGCTGCATGTTGTACAGAGTAAGCTCCTACAACAAGCAGATAATCAGTCTCAGTAATGATGGGTGAGAGATGTGTAATGTAGGACATCAGGGATAACTTGTGGGTTCTAATAATGTGCTGGGACCTTTTAAGTCCATATAGAGGGTCGGGATGTTTTACTTTAACATTTCACAGAAATGATTGAACTCTGTCATGAGAATCTTCTCAGGAGTATCAGCCTAGATTTCCACATTCAAGTCACTGGCCACCAATTTTTATTTATTTATTTATTCATCAATACCACGTAGAGTTGGCCCTTCCAGCCCTTCAAGAAAAGCCAACCCAGCAATCCCACAACCTGATTAACCCTAACCTAATCATGGGACAATTTACAATGACCAATCAACCTACCCAGTACATCTTGGACTGTGTGAGGAAACCAGAGAAAACCCACGCATTCCACGGGGAGGGCATACAGAGACTCCTTGCAGAAAGGTGCCAGAATTTACCTCCAAACTCCAGATCACCCCGAGTTGTAATGAAGTTGAGCTAACCGTTATGTTACCATAGTGCCCAATTTGGTCACAGCTGACTTTGAAATGCTGATGTTGCCAGTTGATGTAGTTTACTTGGATTTTCAGAAGGCCTTTGACACTGTGTTGCGCATGAAGCTGCTAAATGAGATAAGAGCCCATGATATTACAGGAAAGGTACCAGATGGGTAGAAGATTGGCTCTTTAACAGAAGGCAAATAGTACCTTCCAGTCAAGATAGCACCAGTGAACAACGATTCCTCGGGTGACATCTTCCAGATAGCTGATCTCTTCAGTTATTTCACTTTCTCTACATCTTCTGCCTGTTCTGTTTGTCTTGGTTGTGATTTGGAAACTGTTGGATCCTGTGACATGCAGTTTGGAGTTCTATTGAAGGATCTAGTGCTCTGCCGTCCCTGAAGAGGACCAACAGCACATGCTGCTTTGTAGAGAAGACCAAGAGCATGTGTTGCTTCATGGAGAAGACCAGGGATGGGGCACGGGGTCATGAACAACTCCATTTCAAAGCATCGAGGAAGATTGAAGCATTGAGGCAAAGGAGTAAGGTGTCAGGGGTCGCTCTCCATGGAGACCACGGGGTTAACGGCAGTCAGTAGCCAGGTCAGCGGCATTCAGACCTGGATGGCGATCACTCTTCATGAAAGGACTGAGCTCGTGCAGCTGCTGTCCTCATTGCTGACTTAAGGATGCTTTTGAAATTCTGAGATACATGTGATTACTGGACTATAGCTTATATTGGTCTCCTTTAGTTTTGGTATTTTCTTCCTCGTTGCTGATTGGTGGGTGAGTAGTATGTTACTTGTTGTGTGGGGAGGAGTTGGAGATTTGGCGTCTGATGTTCCTGTTGGTGGTTTTCTGTGTGGGTGATCTGTTAGTCTTTTGTGTGTGAGAGAAGGGGTTGGGAGTTTGAAGCTAGAGAGAAGTTTGGGGTTTGTGACCTTGTTTCTTTTTTTTCTTTTTCGTGCGGGGTGGGGAGGGTTGATATATTTTATTTCAACAACTTGCATGTTTTCACTGTATTTCATGGCTATCTGGAGAAGACGAATATCAGTGTTGTATTGTACATGCATACTTTGACAATAAAACAAATCTTTGAATCTATGAGTGAGCATAGAGGAACCTGTCACTAGTCAGCTGATGTAACTAGTGAATTTCCGCAGCGGTCAATGTTGGGTCTGCTACTTTTCACATTATATGGCAGTAGGATGATTGAATTCATCGCTTTGAGGCCAAGTTTACAGATGATACAAAGATACGTCAGAGGCAAGTAGTGCTGAGGAAGCAGGGAGTCTGCAGAAGGAATTGAAGAGATTGGGTGAATTGGCAAAAAAAGTCGCAAATGTAGGGAAGTGTATGGTCATGTGTTTTGGTAATGGAATAAAGGTGTCGACGGCTGTCTAAACAAGGAGCAATTTCAGAAATCAGAGGTGCAAAGGGACCTGGGAGTCCTCATGAAGGATTCTTGCTGACTGAGTCAGTAATAAGGAAGGTACAGTAATTGCAATGTTAGCATTCATTTTGAGAGGAGTTCAATATAAAAGCAAGGATGTAATGCTAAGACTTTATATGATGTTGTTTAGACAACATTCAGAGTATTGTGGGCATTTTTGGGGCCCATATCCAAGAAGTGACATGCTGGCATTGGAGAGGGTTCAGATGACAATGATGCCAGGAATGAAAGGGTTAATGTATGAGAAGCATTTGATGGCTTTGGGCCTGTAATTGCTGGGGTTTAGAAGAATGGGAAGGGAGGATCTCATTGAAACCTATCGAATATTAATAAGCCTGGAGAGAGTGAACGTGAAGAGGATGTTTCGAATAGTGGGAGAGTCTAGGGCCAGAGGGCCTCAAAATAGAAGGACATCCCTTTGGAACGAAGATGAGGTGGAATTTCTTTAGCCAAAGGGTGTTGAATCTGTGGAATTCATTGGCATGGACAGCTGTGAGAACAAGTCATTCAGTATATTTAAAGTGAAGGGTGATGGATTCTTGATTAGTAAGAATGTCAAAGGGTTCAGGGAAAAAGAAGAATAGAATTGAGAGGGAAAATAAATCAGTTATGATTGAATGTTGGAGCAGACTAAATACGCTGAAAGGTCTACTTCTGATCCTATGTCTTACAGTACTATGGCAGGAATGGAGTTAAAGACGCTTTTGGCCATTGGTGAACTTCTACAGGATGACAATAGTGGAAGAATTGTCAACATGTCAGGTCAAAACCAAGTGGTTTTGAAACCCTGCTCGACTCGCTGAGCACCTCCAGCAGATTGTTTGTTGCTCGAGATTCCAGCATCTGCATTCTTCTGAAGTCTCACATTGCTTTACTTACTTGCCACTGCAGACTTGCATGTCCAGTTCACATGACAGATTAGCAGAGGAATTAATGAGTATTAACTATTTCTTAATGCTACCCTTGTCAGTTGTGAATATATCAGAGGGGAAATAAAGCCTGAAGTCAGGCAATTGCTCTGCCCCAAGACTGCAAGAAATTGCAGTGTTCTGGGTACAGCTCAATCCATCACAAAAGCCTGCCTCCCCTCCATGGACTCTGCCTACACTTTTTACTGACTTGGAAAACCAGCCAGCATAATCATAGACCAGGGGTCCCCAACCTTTTTTGCACCGCGGACCGGTTTAATATTGACAATACTCTTGCGGACCGGCCGACCGGGGGGTGGAGGGGTGTTCAAGTAGGGTTAAACTCACCTCAACATGTCTTTTACAGTTAGGGTTGCCAATTTTCTCACTCCCAAATAAGGGACAAAAGTAGCAGTAAATTCCAGGACACTTTACCCCTGGAAAGACCACCATGACCATGAAGCCTTGCACAGGCACCTGTGTGTGCATGTGCGTACGTGCCGAATTTTTCCCCACTAATCGGTTTTGCCTTCATTTTCCCGACTATACTGTACATACATTATTTCTACTTTATATAGGCTGTGTATTTATCATATCATTCCTACCCTTACTATATGTTAGTGTAATTTATTTTTGGTTATATGTGTTATTTGGTATGATTTGTTAGGTTATTTTTTGGGTCTGGGAACGCTCAAAAATTTTTCCCATATAAATTAATGGTAATTACTTCTTTGCTTCACGCCATTTCGGCACGAAAAGTTTCATAGGAACGCTGTACCTTAGCGGGGGAAATACGGGACAAACCAATTTAGCCCAATATACGGGATGTCCTGGCAAATACGAGACAGTTGGCAACCCTATGTTCAAGTTCAACAGTGCGTAGCAGGGAATGAGGAAAGGTGCAGCTGACTCATATCGTTTCCTCACGGCCCGGTAGCACATGCTTTGCAGCCCAGTACCGGTCCGGTTGGTGACCACTGTCATAGACCATTCCCACCTTGGACAGTGTGGGCAGCGCTGTAGCATAGGGGTTAGCACAACACTTTACAGTACAGGCAACCAGGTTCAATTGCCGTCGCTGCCTATAACGTTGTCCCTGTGAAGGAATCTGTATGTTCTCCCCGTGACTGTGTCGCTTTCTTCCACATGCTCCGGTTTCCTCCCACAGTCCAAAGACAGACCAGTTGGTAGGTTAATGGGTCACTGTAAATTGTCCAGTGAGAAGGCTGGGATTAAATCAGGAGAAACGAAACATTGAAAACACTGACCACCAGGCTCAAGAACAGCTTCTATCCCACCGTTATCAGACCACCGAATGGAGCTCTTGTACTTTAAGGATGAACTCTTAACTTCACCATTTACTTCATTATAGCCATTGCACATCATCGTCTACCTGCATTGCACTTTCTATTTGACTGTAACACCATACTCTGCATTCTGTTACTGCTTTTCTCTTGTACCAGCACGAAGCACTTCTGTTTTCAAATGGCATGCAGAACTGATGTTTTTCACTGTATCGCTGTATGTCAGTAATAAACCAATACCAGCAAATGAATTCCTCTATCCTTGCCTTTCTTCACTTCAGGGAATGAATTCTCTGGTTCAGAATGATGTTACAGTTTAATTTCTGGATGGAGTTTCATCAGTTCTACATCCTGCTCTGCTAATTTTTCCATTTAAAAGCTCTTAGAAATGAAGTACTGCCTTTCCTCTGTAGAGCACCTGTAATTTATGCTTACATCTATTTTTTTTGCCTGCGTTGCAGCAGCTAACAGTTCTAGTGCCACTACTGGAGATTAGGCATCCTTACTTCATTACTTACCCCAGTGATCATGGGAACGGTTTTGAGATTGTGTTTCTCTCAAGGTGTAATCCTGTACAGAGCCATTTATTGTCACCTCTTCACCTAACGCCCACCAAGTCCACTTGATGAAATTATGGTCTATTGTCATTCAGTCTAAACACTGGGCTTCATTTACCCTCCCATCCAGACCCTTCATTTTACCTGCTGCCTTGGCTTTCTCCTCTCAGGTTGTCAAGTCGGCCAGCTTCACTTGTTCAAAATAGCAGATCATTATCTAAAATAAAAGGACCCTGTCTCTTCACCACGTGAAAGCTCAAAGTCATCTCTGGTCATTTTGTTTAAATTACCTTGCAAAGTGACTTCTGCTTAATGGTTAGTGCCCCCCCACTTGCTCATTCCTGCTTTCAATATTGAACTGGCCTGTTTCCAGTAGTCACCATAGCAAGATTAGCTTGGCTATTGCAGTCAAAATCACCTGCTGATGACCCGGTCAGAACTTCGTCTGATTGCCTGAAGTGTATTCCATATCATAGTTGGAAACCGCAGTGTCTGCAACTTTTATTATTTGTTCATTGACATCATCCAAGCGTTGTTGACAAGCTGGCATATTGTCTGATTCCCAATGCCACTGTGTAGGAGAGCCACTTTCATCAATCACTGCAGTCTTTCAGGTGAAGGTGCTCCCACAGAGTTGTTGGTGAAGGAGCCCTCAGATTTAGGCCTAGCAACAGTGAAGGTGCAGCGATATACTTGCAGGCCGCAATGTTTTGCAGCTGGGTAGGGAACCTACAGAAGGTGGTAGGTTTTCCTTCATGCCGAGAGAGGTTTGTAAGATGTTGTCCAAGGTGTATCTTGTTGTCTAAGATCTATCTCTTTCATACCTGTTACTCTAAGTAGATGGAGGTTTAAAAGGTGTTGTCTTAGCTCTGTCTTGTGTTTTGTTGCCGCAAATAGTTCAGGATCTACACCAAGTGTTCCCAACCTGCAGTCCATGGACCCCTAGCTTAATGGTATTGGTCAGTGGCATACAAAAGTTTGGGAACCCCTGTTGCATACTATCTTCATGTGGTAGAAATATCTGTAGGATTATCATTAAGGATAAACCATACTGAAGGAGGAATTCAGAAATTGCTATTATCCAAACAATGAGGCAGGTATATGAGGTGAACACACATACAAGGTGCTGGAGGAAATCAGGAGGTCAGGCAGTATAGTCAACGTTTCAGGCTGAGACCCTTCATCACGACTTGAGAGGAAGGGAGAACAACCAAAATAGGAAGGCTGGGGGAGGGGTGGAGAGAAAGGAGTACGTTCTGGCAGGTGATTATGAAGCCAGGTGAGGGAGGGAGGTGGGTAGGTTGGTGGGGGGGGGAGAAGTAAGAAGCTAGGAGGTTTTCCCTTTCCCCTTCCTCTCCAGTCCTGATAAACATCAACGTTTTACTCCTTTCCATACATGTTGCCTAATCTGCTGAATTCCTCCAACACCTTGTGTGCGTTCCTCAAGATTCCCAGCAGCTGTAGAATCTCTTGTGTTTAAGATATATCAAGTGAACTGTTAGCAGAGTGCCTACACAATACCCAGCTCCACACCCAAAAAGACCATTTACAAAATTGCCTCCTTACTATTTATCAGATTTTTAGTTTTTCATTGATTCTATTGTATTTATTGGTTCTACGGTGAATGCCTGCAAGTGTATGTACTTGGATAATAAATTTACTTTGAACTTTGATCAGTATATTTCTTGAGTTATGTGTACTGTTGAGCTCATCACTGCTCATGGGACTCGTGTAGGTGAATAAAATGAACAGTAAAATGCCCAAATTTTCTTTCCGGATAGAATAGTGTGACATTAACATGTACTTTACAAACATGCAAGAAGAGGAATGCTGTAGATCTTTGCTGTAAACCACCGTTGTTTTATTTACATTTTCAATCTCGTGCAGGTCAATAATGAAAATGTGGTAAAGGTCGGCCACAGGCAAGTGGTGAACATGATTCGTCAGGGAGGGAATCACTTGGTGTTAAAAGTCGTCACCGTAAGCAGAAATATGGATCCAGAAGATACAGCTCGAAAGAAAGGTACCGATTTAGTTGTACACTGGATCATACTTGTTGCGCAGCATATCCTTATTGACCTAATTGACTGCTATTTATGCACCATCTGTCCTTCATTCCCTTCTTACACTGTCTGACCATATCAGTGGATTCCTTTTTCCCTCATTTTAAGTTCAATTTCAAATGTATTGCCATTCTATTATATGCCCATATGCCACCAAATGAAACAATGTTCGTCCGTAGCAAGGCGCACCACACAGTGCATATAACTAAAACCACACACATGGGTCTGGACATCAGTACTATGTCCTCTGCTGTCTAGCACTATGGTACACTGCTTGTCTCCTTGTGAGGATGCATACACCCTGTGAGCTTAGCCCCCTGCATGTCAAATTGTGGCAAATGCCAGAGACAACCTGTTAGAATAGCTCACCAAATATGCAGTAAAAGAGGCGGGTTCTAAAAAACGCCTGAGTGGAAGAGAGTCAGAAAGGTTTAGGGAGAGTGGCCCAGAACAGAAGGAGCTGGAAAGTTGAAGACACGGATGCCTTTGATCACAGAGTCACACCGAGTAGAATCAAACCCCACCAACTCCACAATAACCATCAAGCATCTATCTACACTAATCCCATATTCAGAGGCTTCCAGTGGTCAGAATTGACAATGGATGGTGCAACCTAGCTATATAGAAATGCAAGCCAAGATAGTACAATATGGGGAGCAAGCTTCTGCCCATGTAGCAGGCTCCCCCTCTTCACACGTCGGATGAAGCTAAAGCAATGGCAGAGACTGATACAGTTTGGTATCAATGGCATAGCAGGAGCTGCCAGTCAGTGTTGAACTCAATGTAGGATGACCTTAGCGACTCCAGCTCCAGATCTTTCTTCAGGACTTACTCCCAAAGCCTTCCCCATTAGAGGATATAGCCACATGGCAGCAGAGTTTTGAGATCATATTTTTCCTTCTCCTAGATTGGCTGACAAGCCCCATCTGCCCGATTGATTGGTTTTAAGGCACCAGTAAACCACCTTCGTCCCTTCTCCTGTCAGTTCAAAACAGTTGCACTGGGTCTAGTAGCTAAGGCACACATGAAAGCCAGGAGCTGGTCTGTGGTTGTCAGAGGATATTTGAGGTGCACGCCATTTGAGAGCATTTAATAGGTAGGGGAAACTTTCCCCATGACTCTAACACTGGCTATGGCAAGGAACCAACCAGATTTTCCATATATACACTGGGGACAAGTTCCAGTAGCCAGTTAATCTACCAACCTACATCTCTTTAAAACAAGCACATGCTGGAAGCCCACGGGGACACAGGGAGAACGTGCAAACTCCACCCAGACATCACCCAGGGTAGCGGTAACTCCTAGTTTGGTGGAGCTCCACTTGTTGTGCCACTGTGATAACCTGAGTGGACCTCTGAATACCCAAAGGGCCATGCCTTGAGGATTATAGTGATGTAGTTCTAGGAAGGGTTACCAAGATCACAATTGGAAAGAAGCTGAAATCATTAAATACCAGGGGAAAATAACAGTCATAACATGCACATCAATTTCTCTGACTTCCTCTAATTACTCCCTCCCTCCTTTTCCACTCCCCATTCTGGCCCCTTTCTTACATCACTTCCCTCAGGTGCCCCTCCTTCCCTTTCTCCCATGGTTCTTTTCTTTCTTTCTTTTTAAATCTTTTTATTAATTTTTCAAAATTATAAACTCAATAACAAAGTTGGTACAAAGAGATTGGAAAAATGTTCATCAGCATATATAAAATGAATTTTAAGTAACATAGAAATAAAAGCCTTCCAAACTCAAAATGAGATTAAACATTAACAAAGAAATAAAAAGAAAAAAAATACATAAACAAAAAAAACCCCAAAAGAAAAAAAGAAAAAAAAAGGCAAAACAGGGCTAGACCAACAACTTGTATCAGACAAGATCCATAATATCGCTAACTCTACTCCTACATATAATTTTAGAAAAAAGATTCGGAAAGGTCAGATTACATCATATGAAAATGTTGCATAAAATGTTTCCAGGTATCTTCAAATTTAACCGAAGGGTCAAAAATATCACTTCTAATTTTTTCTAAATTTAAACTTAATATGGTTTGAGAAAACTATTGGAATGTAGTTGGAGAGTTAATTTCCTTCCAGTTCAACAAAATAGGTCTTCTCGCCATTAAAGTAACAAAAGCTATCATTCGACAGGCTGAAGAAGACAAAGATCTATGTTCTACCACTGGCAATCCAAAGATTGCCGTAATAGGATGGGGTTTTAAATCAAAGCATAGAACTGTTGAAATAATATCAAAAATGTCTTTCCAATATTTTTCCAAAAGAGGACAGGACCAAAACATATGAGTTAAAGAAACACTTCAGTGTGACATCTATCACAAGTAGGGTTTATATGGGAATGAAACGGGCTAGTTTATCTTTGGACATATGAGCTCTGTGTACTACTTTAAATTGTATTAAAGTACGTTTAGCACATATCGAAGAAGTACTAACTAATTGAAAAATTTTATTCCTCATGGTTCACTGTCCTCTCTAATCAGATTCCTTCTTCAACTCTTTACCTTTTCCACCTATCATCTCCCAGCTTCTCACTTTGTATCCCTGCCCCCCTGCAGCCTCCCCAACTCACCTTACCCCTCACCTATCACCCACCAGCATGAGCTCCTTTACTTCCTTCCTATTCTGGCTTCTTCCCCCTTCCTTTCCAGTCCTGACAAATGGTTTGGGTCCCTTATCTTAGAAAGGATGTGCTGAAAATGGAGGGGTCTAAAGAAGGTTCACGAAAATCATTCCAGCATTGCATGGCTTGTCACATGAAGAGCATTTGATGGCATTGGGCCTGTATTCACTAGAATTCAGAAGAATGAGGGGTGACTTCATTGAAACCTATCGAATGGTGAATGGCCTTGTAGAGTGGATGTGGAGAGGATGTTTCCTATGGTGGGAGAGTGTAGGACCAGAGGATTCAGCCTCAGAATAGAGGGTGTCTTTTTAGAATGGAGATGAGGAATTTCTTCAGCCAGAGAGGGGTGAATCTGTGGAATTCTTTGCCACAGGCAAATGTGAAGGCCAGGTCTTTATGAATATTTAAGGCAGAGGTTAATAGGTTCTTGATTGGTTAGGGCTTGAAGGGATACAGAGAGAAGGCAGGAAATTGGGGCTGAGGGGAAAAATGGATCAGCCATGATGAAATAACTGAGCAGACTCGATGGGCCAGATATTCTAATTCTGCTCCTGTATCTTATGGATTCAACTCTAAACTTTGATACTTTAGTCCTCTCCATAGATGCTGCCTGACCAGCTGAGTTCCTCTAGTATTTAGTGTGTGTTGCTCTGGACTTCCGGGATCTACAGAATCTCTTGTGTTTAAGTGTCATAAAATTGTGCATCCAACTCACTTTACATGTGCAAATGCAAGTGTATAACTGGTAAATAACTTTGCCATTGCTCTGATGCCATGCTCTTTCCGTGTAATTCTTACACACTGCCAGTTGAACACTGATTTAGAATCTCTTAAAATATTTGCATCCCTTTTCTCTATAAAAGGAAATTATCATTGTATAGCTCACAGGTCCGCGTGGGCAGGTTTTCCAAAATAAATCTTAACAGCACACAGCTGCTAAGCAACATCACAGAGAGATTGCCAAAACAGCATGCATTTCTTGGTGGAGAAATTTTTCAAGAAGATTTATAGGGAGTGTGTCAAAATGCCGATGCATTACAATTCTGGCAAGAAAAGGCAATGAAATGTCACAGAAGCAACATCCAGGCTGTTCCTATCTCAGAATGAGCGATGGAATTTGATCATCTTCCAAAGATAAGATTAATATGACAAGTTAATTGAACCATTTCATCTGTAAGCAGCCCAGTTTAAACTTAGGCCGGTACAGATTATTGTTATTTAAACATCCTTATTTTTGTCTTTCCGGTGGACTTTGATCTTTAAAAAATGCTCATGTCTAAACTTCCTTTAATGTTTTAGTCACATTAGTTTTGTGGTTTGAGCATTATTCTAGTCTCTAAATTTAGGATCAAACCATTAATGGTTATAAGAGCAGGTTTTTTACTACACTACAGTGCACAGTACTGTAGTGATTTTATGTAGTGCACTGCATTGCTGCCACAAGGAAAGCACATTTCATAAGATAAGTACTTACTTACTGTCCCTGATGTTTAGGACAGCAATGAAGGTTCTTCATTTTCATCTGTCCTTACAATTGCACACGGATGTACATTCCAAAACAATTTTGTTTTACCTGTCAGGGTTGTAAGCCCTGAGCTGAACCCTGAAAACTGGAGAATTGGTGACCAGTCTTAGTCTGGCCTCTATCCTTTGACCTTTTTGGCATTGGTGACCCTACCACGAGCCAAAGCACAAGGCCCAGACTCCAGCCAACATAGCTCTCTGGGTCATTGAAGCACACAAGCCTCCAGCCCCTCCGACAGGGTTGTGGTCCTCTTGGAGAATGACATATGTGAGTGATGATAAACCTGATTCTGATCTGGGTCTCTATTGTGGATGGAGAGTGGGAAGGGGGCAGAGACAAGGGAATCATGGTTAGGAAAAGGGGAAGGAGGAGGGGAGGGAGTGGGAAGTTCCAGGGAGACATTCTGTAATAATCAATAAACCAATCATTTGAAATTAAATGACTTTGCATGGTGTCTTGGGGCTGGGTGTATCTGCACCTGCACGACCCCCCTCCAGCTCTCCTCTACCACCTGTCTCACACCCCCTCCCATGGCGCTTCACCCTCACACTTCCCAACATGCTTTGCTTGCCACCAGATTAATAAACTTACTCTCTGCTGCACTATGACAAATATAGTACTGTGCAAAAGTCTTAAGCACCCTGCTATACCTACATAGCTAAGACTTATTGCCCAGTACTGTAGCAACACGCACAATAGGACACAGCCTCAGAATAGAGAGGTGTCATTCTAGAACAGAGATGAGGAGGAACTACTTTAACCAGAGAGTGGTGAATCTGTAGAATTTGTTGCCACAGATGGCTGTGGAGACCAAGTCTTTAAGTATATTTAAGGCAGAGGTTGATAGATTCTTGATTGGTCAGAGCAGGAAGGGATACAGGGAGAAGGACTGGGACTGAGAGGATAATTGGATCAGCCACAATGAAATGGCGAGAGGACTTGATGGGCTAAATGGCCTAATTCTGCTCCTCTGTCTCATGATCTTAGGGTCTAAAATGCTGAAGGAACTCAGTAGGTCAGGCAGCATCTATGGAAATAAGTTTACATTTGATGTTTATACAAGATAGACATTTTTCTGTAGCATTAGGACAATGCAGTTAAAGGGCATTATGCATCATGATTGAGACACCTAACATTTTAGGGCAAGTTCTTATTGCCAAACACTACACTTAGTGGGCACTTTATTCGATACCTCCTGTACATAATAATGTAGCCATTGAGTGTAAGTTGAAGCTTATTAATGTTCAACCATACACCTATACGCTGCCAATCAAAACATGTTCCTGGAGGACCAAGGTGAACCACAAGGTACATATAACTCACACGCATCACAGAAAGTAATATTACCGCAAACAAATTAACAAATAATAAGGGGCATTTACGACACAAGTTAAAAAATAAACAAGATAACGCTACTGGCACTTCATATGTCATAAGACCCAAGTGGTGTCAGATTATTCAGTAGTTTCACGGCCTGGGGGAAGAAGCTATTTCCCATCCTAAATGTCCTTGTCCGAATGCTACGGTACCTCTTGCCTGAGATTGTTGGACAAATGGAAGTGATTGTTAGAGCCCTACATGGGCAGTGTGCCTGATAAATATTTCTGATGGGGGGAAGAGAGACTTCAATGATCTTCTCAGCAGTCCTCTGCTGCTGTAGCCCAACCACTTCAAGCTTCAATATGTTGTACATTCAGAGATGCTCTTCTCCACATCAGAAACTCAAATAACACAGCTATTTGAATTACTGTTACCTTCCTGTCAGCTTGAACCAGCCTGGCCATTCTCCTCTGACCTCTCTCATTAACAAGGCATTTTCTGAACAACAAGTGAACCTCTTGACCATGTGGGCATGCTTTTTTTCATTGTGTTGCTCCCGCTTGATTGACTGATTACATATTTGCATTAATGAGCGGGTGTACCTAATAAAATGGCAACTAATTGTAAAACTTTGGGTCCCTTAATTTTTGGTGTCTGTCTGTCATCCATCTGTGATATTGGCTCAGTTGGTTGGACATTTTTCTTTTTATCCTTTTCTTTTCTCCTCTGGGAGAGGAAGACTTCCCTAGTCTGATCATGTCTGCATGTTGTTATGCATTCAGTTGCTGCCACGGGATTAGTTAATCAAATATTTGCATTAATGAGCAGGTGTACAAGATTCGAGTACGTTTATTATCGCAGAATGTATAAGTTATACAACTTTGAGATTTGCTTGCTCACAAGTAGCCACAAAGCATGAAACCTGAAAGAACCCAATTAGAAAAAAAGAATAAAAATAAAAGACCAACACTCGATGCACAAGAGAAAGGAAAAACAAATCATGCAAACAATTAAAACGAACAACAGCATTTCTAACCAAAACTGAGTCCTCAGATCTGAACCCTGGAGTAGGCCCAAAGCCTGGCTTATCAGTTCATCAGGTACATTTCATCATTTCATTAGGTACAGCTGTACCTAATAAAAGTGAACGTCAGCCAGAGAGCTGGAAATGGCAAAGGTGTATGACTCAGCGGCCTGTTACAGAGCAAACACAATTTATTGTATTTAAAGAACAGAGGAAACAAACTACAGCAACCCTCCAAATAAAAGCACGGTAGTTTCTACAGAAAAAAAGTGGTATATAGAGCGTCATAGGAAATCATTCCTGCCTGTGGCCATCAAACTTTACAACTCCTCCCTTGGAGGGTCAGACACCCTGTGCCGATAGGCTGGTCCTGGACTTAGTTCATAATTTACTGGCATAATTTATATATTACTATTTAACTATTTATGGTTCTATTACTATTTATTATTTATGGTGCAACTGTAACGAAAACCAATTTCCCCCGGGATCAATAAAGTATGACTATGACTATATATGGCAAACATTTATCAGCATAAAATTAAGCTCAATCATTTACAAATTTCAGTGTGGCCCGCCTAGGCAGCCTTATCTGAATGGCATGCATATGTGCATGCGCAGTACAACGTAGAACAATACAGCAAATTACAGGTTCTTTGGACCACGATGTTGTGCCCACCCTTTAACCTACTTTAAAATTAATCAAAACCTTCCCTTCTACATGGTTCTCCATTTTTCTTTCAACCCTAATGTCGCTAATGTCCCTAATGTATCCGCCTCTACCACTTCCCCTGGCAGCACATACCACACACCCATCTATCTCCCTGTTTAAAAAAAACCTATCTCAAATATCCCCCCATACTTTCCTCCAAGCATCTTAAAATTATGTCCGTCGTATTTGCCATTTCCATCCTAGGAAAAAGATGCTGGCTCTCCACTCTATCTATGCCTCTTATCATCCTGTACACCTCGATCAAGTCACATCTCATCCTCCTTCACTCCAAAGAGAAAAGCCCTAGCTTGCTCAAACTGTCCTCATAAGATATGCTCTCCAGTTCTGTCAGCATCTCCTCTGCACCCCCCACGTTTGGTCTGACCAGAGCTTTTTTTTAAATTGATTGATTACTATCCAGCACGGAATTGGTCCTTCCAGCCCTTTGAGCTGCGCTGCTCAGCAATCACCCAATTTAATCTGAGCCTAATCACAGGACAATTTACAAATTACTAATTAACCTAGCAACCGGTATGTCTTTGGACTGTGGGAGGAAACCGCAGCATCCAGAGGCATCCCATGCGATCACAGGGAGAACGTATAATCTCTTTACAGGCAGTGGAAGGAATTGAACCCAGGTCACCTGCACTGCAAAGCGTTGTGCTGACCACTACACTACTATTTTTAATTCAGTGAATTAAATAGAACTTGCATGAGGAAATGCAAGACAAATGTTACAAATACTGACAATAATTGTTTTAATATCCGCTGGTGGTAAATTTGTGTCTGTCGGGGAGGAAGTATGCTCAATGTCCCAAGCCTTCTGGTGCTGAGAATGTATGAGGATTATACGTTGATTATTCTCCCTCCTGCAACTGGGTGGGGGAGGGGCTTAATCTTAGATCCTAACCTTAACTTCGCTTTCATCTGGCAACTAAATAATTCAGAGAAAAAGCAGATCATTCTGACTTTCAGGCTGATGCCAACAGCTTTACTAGTCAAAGGACCGAGCTCAAGAGCCACACGGTACTGTTACAGCTCTACAAAACTGTGGTTAGACCACACTTGGAACATGGTGTTCAGTCCTCGTTACCTCATTATAGGGGGGCTTTACCAATGGAGCTGAGAAGATTTACCAGGATGCTGCTTGGATGAGAGAGAATGTCTGATGAGGAAAGGTTGAGTAGACTTGGGCTTTTCTTTTTGGAGTGAAAGAGGACGAGAGGGCTCTTGACAGACGTGTATAAGATCATAGGTAGAGAGGACCTTTTTTTCCTTGGGCAGCAATGGCTAATACCAGAGGACATCCTTTTCTGATGAGTGGAGGAAAGTTTAGCGGAGATGTCAGAGGTAGGTTTTTTTTTACAGAGACTGGTAAGTGTCTGGAGTTCACTGCCAGGAGTATTGGTCAAGGCTGATATGTTAAGAGACTCTTAGACAGGAATATGGATAAAAAAGAAATAGAGGTTTATGGGCTATGTAGGAGGATAGGGTTAGATTGCTCACAAAGTAGGTTAAAAAAAGGCAGCATAAAATTGTGAGCCGAAGAGCCTTTATTGTAATTTTATTTTCTATATTCTACTGTATATTCTCCCCTCTCCTCCCACCTACTGCAATTCACCTTATCAATATAAGCCCCCCTTTCCTCCCGAATTTCTTCACAACAATCTGCATTCCTCTGGTGCTTGATTTTGTTTTTAATATCTTCTCATAGTGTAGTAGGAAGCTGTTCAGCCCATTGATTCTATACCGTCCTTCAGTGTAATCCAGTTCCCCCCCCCCCCCATTATTTCCATGTATCCTATTCTCTCAGGCATGTCTATCAACTCCCTCCAATTATCTCTCCACACTCTAATACCTCAGAGATAACTTGTAGTGACTGGTTCACACACCTACTGTACCTGCACATCTTTAGTCCATGGGAGGGAACCAGAACATCCATGGAAGTTCACCCATTCAACGGAAAATTGTGCAAACTCCACAAGATTGCACCAGACTTGGGTCACTGGAGTAATGAGGCCAAAGTTCTACCTGCTCCCTCACGCCAGCCACTCACCTCCCCATCACCATGTGAAATCACGCATCAATCATCTCCTTCAAGCCCCTTATTAATTTTAAGATCTAATTCAGAACCATTTTTTCTGTTAAAAGACCAATTAATAATTTTTTTTTAAATGTAGCATAAATGTAGGTGAAGTTTATCAGCACGTATCTCTGTTCACCATGGCATAATCTCTGAAAAATAATGTTAAGCTAAGTAAAACAAAGCAAAATTACCTTCATAAAGTGGTTAAACAATCTGAAATTTACTACTTTGTGATTCAGTCTAAAAATATCATCATCCTCATTATCTGCTGTGTCGTATGAATAGGCGACCATGACTGTTCTTGGTAGCTTGCTTTTCTACAGAAGTGGTTTGCCATTGCCGCCTTCTGGGCAGTGTCTTTACAAGACAGGTGACCGCAGCCATTATCAATACTCTTCAGAGATTGTCTGCCTGGTGTCAGTGGTCACATAACTAGGACTTGTGATATGTACCAGCTGCTTATATGACCATAATGGCTTCATGTGACCCTAATTGGGGATGGGCGTGCTTAGCAGATGCTGCACCTTGTCCAAGGGAGACCTGCAGGCTAGCGAAGGGAGGGAGTGCCTTACCCCACCTTTGGAAGAGACGTATATATATACAAACATTGTTTTAACTGTTCTTTCTCCTATTTCACCATCTATCCTTGTCTATCTTTTCTGATGAAGGGTCTTCAAATTGAAAATGTAAATCTAATTCTCTTACATCGGATATTGTCTGGCTTGCTGAGTGTTACCAGCCATTTTCTGTTTTTATTTCAAATTTCCAGCATCTGTAAAATTTTTTTTGATTTTCCTTTTTTAATGACTTCCAGCAAATGCCAAATTCTAATTCTGCCTAAACACATTGCTCAGGGATAACATTCTATTT
Organism: Mobula hypostoma; assembly: GCF_963921235.1. Classification (NCBI taxonomy): domain Eukaryota; kingdom Metazoa; phylum Chordata; class Chondrichthyes; order Myliobatiformes; family Myliobatidae; genus Mobula; species Mobula hypostoma. The sequence continues at coordinate 13,116,740 of NC_086107.1, forward strand.
TTTTTATGTAAGCTTCAAATTCACATGAAGGTTACACTGATGTTAATTAACCGCCAGCTTCTTCAGAAGCATTTACACATTTATTCTAACCTATCCTTGAATGCTAAATAACAGAAGCAGTGTCACAGAGATGGTGACATTCACCCTGTTGACAAAGAAAATAATTTAGGCTAAGGATTTACTAATAGATAAGTGAGGTTCGGTTATGGATTGAGGAAGGTAAAACAGACAGCCTTTTAACTTATAATGAGCATGATTTAATGTTAATCCTCCCAACATTAGTTCTTCTGTTCTTATTTCTGAACTTCATCAACTGCATACATCTATAGATCCCTTTAAGTTATGGTGTTGGTTGATAGGGTCATTCAGAAGGTGTATGGTCCATTTGTCTAATTAGCTGGGGGATTAATTTCAAGAGCCAGAAGATAATGATGCAGCTCTATAAAACGCAAACAACAGGAATTCTGCAGATGCTGGAAATTCAAGCAACACACATCAAAGTTGCTGGTGAACGCAGCAGGCCAAGCAGCATCTATAGGAAGAGGTGCAGTCGACGTTTCAGGCCGAGACCCTTCGTCAGGACTAACTGAAGGAAGAGTGAGTAAGGGATTTCAAAGCTGGAGGGGGAGGGGGAGATGCAAAATGATAGGAGAAGACAGGAGGGGGAGGGATAGAGCCAAGAGCTGGACAGGTGATAGGCAAAAGGGGATACGAGAGGATCATGGGACAGGAGGTCCGGGAAGAAAGACGGGGAGGGGGGGGTGACCCAGAGAATGGGCAAGAGGTATATTCAGAGGGACAGAGGGAGAAAAAGGAGAGTGAGAGAAAGAATGTGTGCATAAAAATGAGTAACAGATGGGGTACGAGGGGGAGGTGGGGCCTAGCGGAAGTTAGAGAAGTCAATGTTCATGCCATCAGGTTGGAGGCTACCCAGACGGAATATAAGGTGTTGTTCCTCCAACCTGAGTGTGGCTTCATCTTTACAGTAGAGGAGGCCGTGGATAGACATGTCAGAATGGGAATGGGATGTGGAATTAAAATGTGTGGCCACTGGGAGATCCTGCTTTCTCTGGCGGACAGAGCGTAGATGTTCAGCAAAGCGGTCTCCCAGTCTGCGTCGGGTCTCACCAATATATAAAAGGCCACATCGGGAGCACCGGACGCAGTCTATCACCCCAGTCGACTCACAGGTGAAGTGATGCCTCACCTGGAAATTCTGTTTGGGGCCCTGAATGGTGGTAAGGGAGGAAGTGTAAGGGCATGTGTAGCACTTGTTCCGCTTACACGGATAAGTGCCAGGAGGGAGATCAGTGGGGAGGGATGGGGGGGACGAATGGACAAGGGAGTTGTGTAGGGAGCGATCCCTGCGGAATGCAGAGAGGGGGGGGAGGGAAAGATGTGCTTAGTGGTGGGATCCCGTTGGAGGTGGCGAAACTTCTGCCATAGAAAGCAGGATCTCCCAGTGGCCACACATTTTAATTCCACATCCCATTCCCATTCTGACATGTCTATCCACGGCCTCCTCTACTGTAAAGATGAAGCCACACTCAGGTTGGAGGAACAACACCTTATATTCCGTCTGGGTAGCCTCCAACCTGATGGCATGAACATTGACTTCTCTAACTTCCGCTAGGCCCCACCTCCCCCTCGTACCCCATCTGTTACTCATTTTTACGCACACATTCTTTCTCTCACTCTCCTTTTTCTCCCTCTGTCCTTCTGAATATACCTCTTGCTTATCCTCTGGGTCACCCCCCCCCCCCTGTCTTTCTTCCCGGACCTCCTGTCCCATGATCCTCTCGTATCCCCTTTTGCCTATCACCTGTCCAGCTCTCGGCTCTATCCCTCCCCCTCCTGTCTTCTCCTATCATTTTGCATCTCCCCCTCCCCCTCCAGCTTTGAAATCCCTTACTCACTCTTCCTTCAGTTAGTCCTGACGAAGGGTCTCGGCCTGAAACGTCGACTGCACCTCTTCCTATAGATGCTGCTTGGCCTGCTGCGTTCACCAGCAACTTTGATGTGTGCAGCTCTATAAAACATGGGTTAGACCATACTTGGAATATTTTGTTCAGTTCTGGTGCCTCATCAGAGGAAGGATGTGGCAGCTTTAGAGAGGATGTAGAGGACATTTTCCAGGATGCTGCCTGGATTAGAGAGCATGTCCTGTGAGGAAAGGTTGAACAAGCCAGGGCTTTTCTCTTTGAAATAAAGGAGGATGAGAAGTGGCTTGATAGAGGTGCACAAGATGATAAAAGGCAAACAGTGAGTGGATAGCCAGTGCCTTTTTCCCAGGCAAAATGGCTAATAGAAGGGTGCATAATTTTAAAGTGATTGGTGGAAAGTATAGGGGATGTCAGAGGCGGGTGTTTACAAAAAGAGTGGTGGGTGCACATAACAGGGCCTTGGATGGTGTTGGAGGAAGATACATTAGAAGACCATAAGATATACAAGCAGAATTGGGCCATTTGTCCTATTGAGTCTGCTCCACCATTTCATATTAGCTATACATTTTTCCTCTCAGCCCCAATCTCCTGCCTTCTCCCCATACCCCTTCATGCCCTGACCAATCAAGAATCTATCAACCTCTGCCTTAAATATATATATAAGATGGCTCCAGAGCTGCCTGTGGCAAAGAATTCCACAGATTCAGCACTCTCTGACTAAAGGAATTCCTCCTCATCTCTATTCTAAAAGGACACTCCTCTATTCTGAGGCTGTGTCCTCTGGTCTTAGACTCTCCCATCATCCTCTGCATGTCCCCTCTATCAAAGCCTTTCACCATTTGATAGATTTCAATGGTGTCACCCCTCATGTTTCTGAATACAGGCCCAGGGCCATCAAACACTTTTCATATGACAAGCCATTCAATCATTCAATCCTGCAATCACTTTAGCAAACTTCCTTTGAACCCTCTCCAGATTCAACACATCCTTTCTAAGATAAGGGGCCAAAACCTGCACACAATACTCCAAGTGAGGCCTCACCATTGCTTTATAAAGTCTCAACATTACATCCTTGCTCTATATTCCAGTCCTCTCGAAATGAATGTTAACGTTGCTTTTGCCTTCCTCACCCACAGACTCAACCTGCAAATTAACCTTTTGAGAATCCTGCACAAGGACTTCCAAGTCCCTTTGCACCTCCGTTTTTTTTTTGTATTTTCTCTCCATTTAGAAAATGGTCAACCCTTTCATTTCTTCTTCCAAAGTGCATACACTTCCTGACACCAAATTCCATCTGCCACTTCTCTGCCCATTCTCCTAATTATGGACATATAAGTGTAAGTCTCAGGTTCAGCCGGCATCATTAGACTAGGAAAGACGGTCTCTGGCCCTGCCAAACGTATGACATCTGAGGTGTAAAACCTTTTGTTTGTGTGGATGCTGCGTGATGTGTTCCCCTGTTACAAGTCAGTACCGTGAAATAACAGACAGTACACCATATGCAATTAAACAATTTAGCTTTATAATTCTTAATTTGACTAGAGAGTTAATAAAGAAAAACATAAAGAAAAGGGCCCATTTTAATGAAACAGTCTAACGTGCACATTGGAGCTCACAGTTTCCCATCCATTAGTCCTCCATCGATATCCGCACCCCCCCCCCCGGCCCCAGGCATCGTCGACTCCTGGCCCCATTCCAAGTTCACTTCGTCCTGCAGTCTACAACCTCTCCATTCTGGCATTTTTGCTCTCCATCTTCCACTGAATAAGAAGACCCAGATCACCTTGGTCTCAGGAACATAAGAAGAAACACTCCCTTTATTGGACAGCGCACCTTCCAAAGCCCCCGTAACCCAACCACTGCTGCTACAGAGCAACCATTATATCAGCAGTGAAACCTGTCCCAGGGCGTTACATAAGGCAGGCAGGTGGGCGAAAGACATTGGAGGATTTAGTGGGAGGGAAGGGTTAAATTGATCTTGAAGTAGGTTAAAAGGTCAGCAAAACATCATGGGTTAAAGAGCCTGTACTGTGCTGTATTCTTATATATTCAAATATAAAATCACTCTACCAACATAGAAATCTGTGGGGGGGAGGTAGATTTTAAGTTGAATTCTGAAGAGTGAGGTAATTTAGAAAAGCCAGAAATGAATATTTAGTACATCTGCATATACTAGCTCCCAAATGAGCAATCCACTTGCTGTTTACAAATTCAGTTCTTCTGTCCTCCAGACACTTCCTGAGATACATGACAGGTCTCACATTCGGATTTTGATTTCATTTTTCCTGTACCAGTTCTGACCTACTTTTCACAGCTTTTACTGTACCTTTGCTTTCTCTCCAACTGGCACCATTAATCAATCAGATTTTGTAAAGAGCATTTCACCATAGCAATATGATGCCTGCATATGCTATACGAGAGGATGGTCAAACTTGGGTATTTTTTTCTCTGGAGTGGCAAAATTTGAGGGGATGCCTGAAAGAAGTTAATAAGATTTTCATAGGCATAGATAGAGTAGGCAGACAGTATCCCTTTTTCCCCAGGGTTGAAATGTCTAATAATTGAGGGCGTCCACTTAAAGTGAGAGGGGGCAAGCTGAAAGAGATCTGCAGGGACGAACACGAGGAATTCTGCAGATGCTGGAAATTCAAGCAACACACATCAAAGTTGCTGGTGAACGCAGCAGGCCAGGCAGCATCTCTAGGAAGAGGTACAGTCAACGTTTCGGGCCGAGACCCTTCATCAGGACTAACTAAAGGAAGAGCTAGTAAGAGATTTGAAAGTGGGAGGGGGAGAGGGAGATCCAAAATGATAGGAGAAGACAGGAGGGGGAGGGATGGAGCCAAGAGCTGGACAGGTGATTGGCAAAGGGGATATGAGAGGATCATGGGACAGGAGGCCCGGGGAGAAGGAAAGGGGGAGGGGGGGAACCCAGAGGATGGGCAAGGGGTATAGTGAGGGGGACAGAGGGAGAAAAAGGTGAGTGAGAGAAAAAATGTGTGTATATAAATAACGGATGGGGTACGAGGGGGAGGTGGGGCATTAGCGGAAGTTAGAGAATGTTCATGCCATCAAGTTGGAGGCTACCCAGACGGAATATAAGGTGTTGCTCCTCCAAGCTGAGTGTGGCTTCTTCTTTACAGTAGAGGAGGCTGTGGATAGACATATCAGAATGAGAATGGGATGTGGAATTAAAATGCGTGGCCACTGGGATCCCTCCCCACTGATCTCCCTCCTGGCACTTATCCTTGTAAGCAGAACAAGTGCTACACATGCCCTTACACTTCCTCCCTTACCACCATTCAGGGCCCCAGACAGTCCTTCCAGGTGAGGCGACACTTCACCTGTGAGTCGACTGGGGTGATATACTGCATCCGGTGCTCCCGATGTGGCCTTCTATATATTGGCGAGACCCGACGCAGACTGGGAGATCGTTTTGCTGAACATCTACGCTCTGTCCGCCAGAGAAAGCAGGATCTCCCAGTGGCCACACATTTTAATTCCACATCCCATTCCCATTCTGGCATGTCTATCCACGGCCTCCTCTACTGTAAAGATGAAGCCACACTCAGGTTGGAGGAACAACACCCTATATTCCGTCTGGGTAGCCTCCAACCTGATGGCATGAACATTGACTTCTCTAACTTCCGCTAATGCCCCACCTCCCCCTCGTACCCCATCCGTTATTTATATACACACATTCTTTCTCTCACTCTCCTTTTTCTCCCTCTGTCCCTCTGACTATACCCCTTGCCCAACCTCTGGGTTCCCCCCCCTCCCCCTTTTCCTTCTCCCTGGGCCTCCTGTCCCATGATCCTCTCATGTCCCTTTTGCCAATCACCTGTCCAGCTCTTGGCTCCATCCCTCCCCCCTCCTGTCTTCTCCTATCATTTTGGATCTCCCCCTCCCCCTCCCCCTCCCACTTTCAAATCTCTTACTAACTCTTCCTTCAGTTAGTCCTGACAAAGGGTCTTGGCCTGAAACGTCGACTGTACCTCCTCCTAGAGATGCTGCCTGGCCTGCTGCGTTCACCAGCAACTTTGATGGGATCTGCAGGGCAAGTTTTTTACCCTGAGAGTGATGGGTGTCTAGAATGTGCTGGCAGGGTGGTGATGGTGACAAATACAAGTGGAGGTGATTAAAAAGCTCTTAGGCACATGAATTTGCAGAAAATGAAAGGATGCAGCAATAAAGAAGGCAAGTCAATGGCTGTATTTTCTTAGAAGTTTGAAGAGATTTGGTTTGTCAACCGAAACACTGGAAAACCTCTATAGATGTACTGTAGAGAGCATTCTGAAAGGCTGCATCACTCTCTGGTACGCAGGTGGGAGGGTGCTGCTGCACAGGACCAAAAGAAGCTACAAAAACTTGTAAAATTAGTTGGCTCTATCTTGGGTACTAGCTTCAAGGAGCGGTGCTTCAGAAAGGCAGCATCAACTACTAAGGACCTCCATCACCCAGAGCATGCCCTCTTTTCATTGTTACCTTCAGGAAGGAGGTACAGAAGCCTGATGGCACACACTCAGCAATTCAGGGACAACTTCTTCCCCTCTGCCATATTATTCATAAATGGACATTGAACCCATGAACACTACCTTGACTTTTACTTCCTGAAAATATTTATTATTTCTGCTTTTGCATCATTTTAATCTATTTAATATATATGTATATGTTTGTATATATTTACTTACGGTAATTGATCTACTTAGATATTTATTATTTTTCTCTCTCTATATTATCCTGTATTGCATTGAACTGCTGCTGCCAAGTTAACAAATTTCACAACACATGCTGGTGACAATAAACCCGATTCTGGTAAGGACATTGCTTAGGCAGAAAGATTTAGTTAACTTAGGGGTTTAAGTAGTTTGGTACAACATTCTGGACCGAAAGGCCTTTCCTATGCTCTACTGTTCTCTCTAACTGTGACCTTACCCTATCACAGATAGTCCCTTTGCCCTAACCTTCCTTGCTCACTCTCTTTGCATCTTAAAACTAACTTCACCCTTTCCCAGTTCTGTCAGAAGATCTTTAACCTGAAACATTAACTCCATTTCTTTTCCCACAGATACCGTCTGACCTACTGAGAGTTTCTAGCAATTTCTGATTTCACTCCCAAATTCTAACATCTGCTGGTTTTTTTTAATGAAGAGATTCCTCTGCCCTTGCCATTTACTTTTTTGATTTTTTGTTTCTTTTCTAAATACATATTCAAAGTCCCTTTAGGCTTTGAAGGTAAATTCTCAGTTTTCTAAAGTTGCAGATGAGGTCTGCCCTTTTTGCATTCGTTATCTTGTCGTGAGGTTAAGGATTTTAAGGGTAATGTAGTGTGGGTGGCCGAGGTTGTTTTGGGTAAGAGCACAGGTTACAGTGGCAATACTGATCACAGTCATAAATGTACTTGCTAGAACAATATAATACAGCATTATTAATTGGTGTACAGACTGTAATAACTGCTGATAATTGACAGGTGAATCAACATCACACTGCTCCCTGTTTCAAACAATTAAATTTTAAAAAGGCTTTCTCTTACCTTCTTACAAAACGAGATAGGCCATGCAGTCCACTGACACTTTTGCAGTCTGTTGAAATCAATTGTTGTTTCTGCTTTTGCACCATTTTTAATCATGATAAAAAGGTCAGAAAAATGGTTGGGAACCCCTGGTTGAGGAGAAGTGGAGAGGGGTCATGTGATGGTGGCAAATCTAAACATCTGTAAGATTTAATTTATTTTAAATATACTTTGTGTTCAGATGGCGGGTCTTTTCTCCTTTATGAACATCATCGGGTATTTTTGATTGTTCAGGCAAAATATCGGCATTCTGCTTCGATAATAAACAGAGATTTCCATCTTTTTAAAATTTGTTTAGGGTCACAGTACAGGAAACAGACCTGTCTAACCCAACAAGCCCCCACCACCCAATTCCACCCATGTGACCAATTAACCTCCTAACTTGTATGTCTTTGAAATGTGGGAGGAAATCCAGATGAAACCCACACACCCACAAACTCTTTACGGACAGCAGTGGAGATCGAACCCGGCTGCTGGGGCTGTAATTGCGTTATGTTAACAGCAACAACACCACGCCGCACCCAAAGGACATCCATTGGCAGTCCGCTGTGTTCTTCCCAATCTGACCCCACCCCAAAACAAAAGTAGAAAATGTCAGTGAGTGAGAGAGATCCCAGGCCCGAGAGGTTATGGACGTGGCATGGCCCTGGTGCAAGAGCAACGAGCAACCCAGTGCCACCCGATTTAAGCGTCAGGCGTGATTGGAAAGTTGGGATACGGGCTGAATGGAGGTGGCGGGACCCAGGCCCAAGAGCGCACTGAAACAGCAGGATCTGGGTCCACTTGCAAGGAACAAGAAAGCAAATCACTGAAGGAACTCAGCTATGGAGACAAAGGGGTGGTCAATATTCCAGTCCAAATACAGGATCTTGACCTGAGTCATCATCTGTCCCTTTGCCTCCCCACTTCCTGCCAACGACATTGGTGACCACAAGGTTTCACTCCCAGATCATATTAATTCTTTTTGTGCTCTTTTTGACCATCAGAACACAGAGGCACCTTCACGAACTCACTCAGCCCCTGATGGCCCTGTGATTTCGGTCTCTGAGGCTGACGTGAGAGTATCCATCAGGGGGTGAATCACGGAAAGCATCCAGCCCAGATGGGGTACCTTGCCGAACACTAAAGACTTGTGCTGATCAACTGACTGGAATTGTATTTCATTGGCTCTTCACTCAACCCTGGGCAGTGAGGATGCATACATCAGGATGCTCTTCATTGACTATATCTCAGCCTTCATTACTATCATTCCATCAAAACCAATCAAGAAGCTTCAAGATCGAGGTCGCAATACCTCCTTGTGCAACTGGATCCTCAATTTCCTCACTTGCAGACCCCAGACAGTCAGATTGGCAGCAACATCACCATCAGCACAAAGGCACCACAAGCTTGTAAGCTTTGCCCCTTGTTCAACTCACTTTTTACTTTGAACTGTGAGGCTAAGCACAGCTCCAATGCCATATTTAGATTTGCTGATGACACTATTGTTGTGGGCCAAATCAAAGATGGTGAAGAATCAGCATGTAGGAGGGAGATTGAAAATCTGGCTGAGTGGTACCACAGCAACAACCTCCCACTCAACGTCAACAAGACCAAGGAGCTAATTATTGACTTCAGGAGGAGGAAACCAGAGGTACATGAGCCATTCCTCATCGGGGGATCGAGGCTCAGGAACAGTTATTATCTCTCAACCATCAGGCTCTTGAACCAGAAGGGATAAATTCACTCAACTTCACTCACCCTAACATTGAACTGTTCCCACAAAACATGGGATCACTTTCAAGGACTCTCCATCATATGTTCTCAATATTTATTGCTTATTTATTGATAATTATTTTTTTCTTTTTGTATTTGCACAGTTGGTTGACTTTTGCATATTGGTTGTTTGTCCATCCTGTTGGGTGTGGTCTTTCATTGATTCTATTGTGTTTCTTGTACTTAATATGAATGCCCACAAGATGAATCTCCGGGTAGTATATGGTGACATGCTCAACCTACTGAGTTACTCGAACAGTTCACTCCAGATGACAACATCCACTGATTTTCTTGTGTCATTTCAGCTTACCATGCACCCCATTTGCTTAGATTAGATTAGATAGTTGGACACTTGATTTCCTATTTAATTATTTGGCACTTGGGTGAGGCCCCGTAGCTCAAGAATTAGAGCACTGGTCTTTTTAAACCACGAGTTCGTGAGTTCAAGTCTGACTTGAGCCTCAACTTAGCAATGGTGGGCACGTGGCCAAGTGGTTATGGTATTGGACTAGCGACCTGACTAGCCGGGGCAATGTGTTGTGTCCTTGAGCAAGGCACTTAATCACACATTGCTCTGCGACGACACTGGTGCCAAGCTGTATGGGTCCTAATGCCCTTCCCTTGGACAACATTGGTGTCATGGAGAGGGGAGACTTGCAGCATAGGCAACTGCTGGTCTTCCATACAACCTTGCCCAGACCTGCGCCCTGGAGAGTGAAGACTTTCTAGACGCAGATCCATGGTCTCACAAGACTAACGGATGCCTTAATTAATAATATATTTGGCACAATATCATTAGCTTGGGAATCCTCATACTGGATTTCTTGAAGGCTAACTTGTAGGTTGAATTGGCAGTAAGGAAGATAAATGCAATGTTTGCATTTATTTTGAAAGGACTAGAATATAAAAGCAAAGATGTGATGCTGCAGCCTTAGAAGTTCAAAGTAAATTTATTATCAAAGTACACATATGTCAACCCTGAGATTTGTTTTCTTGCAGGCATACTTATTAAATCAATAGCCATAATAGAATCAATGAAAGATCACATCCAAAGGGGTGGACACCTAGTGCGCAAAAGACAACAAACAGTGCAAATACAAAATAAATAAATAATAATAAATAAACAAGCAATAAATATCAAGAACATAAAATAAGGAGTTCTTGAAAGTGAGTCCATAGGTTGAGGGAACAGTGATCGGACAAATGAGGTTAAGTTATCTTCTTTGGTTCAAAGTTGAGGAGTAATAACTATTCCTGAACTCGGTGCTATGCTGTCCTGAGGCTCCTGTACCTTCTCCCTGATTGTAGCAGTAAGAAGAAAGCATGACATGGGTGGTGGGGGTCCCTGATGATGGATATTGGTCGGATCATATTTGGTACATTGTGAGCAGTTTTGGGCCCTTTAGTACAGAGATGAGGAAGAATTTCTTTAAACAGAGGGTGGGAATCTGTTGAATTAATTTCTACAGATGGCTGTGGAGGTCAAGTCATTGGGTATATTTAAAGCAGAAGTTGATGGCTTCTTGATTAGTAAGGGTATCAAAGGTTACAGGAGAAGGCGGGAGAATAGGGGTGAGAGGGAAAAGAAATCAACTGTAATGGATAGGCAGAGCAGAATCGATGGCCCTATGGCATAATTCTGCTCCTATGTTTTTGATATTATGGTCTTACCTCAGATATTCTCTTAGTTCTCTACTCCCATCCTACTCAACAACTCAAAATTTATTGTCTTGCTTTTCATTTTGAAAGGTTCTGAACTGAATTGTTAACACTGTGCTTCTTTCCTTGGGTGCTGCCAGACCTTCTGCGTCTTCTCACTGGCTTGTGTACTTTTCCAGAGACACACAGTCAAATGTGATCGGTCAATAATTACTTCACCTGCCAGCACTTTGTCTTCTGACTGGCTTTTACATACTTCTTTTTCCACAGGCACATAGTGAAGGGTGATTGGTCAATAATTATTGACCACATCTGTAACCAACATGTTCCTGGATTGTCTGTGACTGGCTTTGTGACTGTGAACTCACTTTTGTGAACTTTAGTTCTGAATGTTACTTGCTTACTTTAATTGTTTGCATAATTTTTTTGCATATTATTAGATGGTCTTTTTTTAATGGGTTCTGTTGGATTTCTTTGTTGTGTGGCTGTCTGTGAGGAAACAAGCCTCAAGGTTGTATATTGCATGCATACTTTGATAGTAAATGTGCTTTGAACTTTGTATTTCTTAAAGCAGAATTGTGTGGTTGATACACTGTAATTAAGTGCAGCTTCATGCTCACTTTGTGTGGCAGTACCCTGTCTTTTTGCTGGCTTATGTATTTTCTTCCACAGGCATACACTCAAATGTGATTGGTCAACTACATCTGTACTTCGGAAATCACATTCTTAAACCATAATTGCTTGTTTGACATTGTTAAGTGTATTGTTAATGCAGCAATTACCAAATATGAATCAGTTACAAATTAGTGTTCAAAAGAAAGCGAAAAAAAGATCAAGTTTTCTAAGCAAATCTCTAGGAATACTATTAGTTACTGTCAGGTAAAATGGATAAGTTCAAGCTGTTCTATAATATGATTTGGTGGCTGTAAAAGTGTTCAGATGAGTGGGAGTCATACGTAGATTTTGAACAAAAACAAATTTTAAGACACTGTCTCTCTTTTCCTTTAATTCTGCCACAAAGCGCCACCACCTCCAAAGCGGGCTCCAACCACGGCACTGACGCTGCGCTCGAAGTCCATGACCTCAGAACTGGAAGATCTAGGTAAGCAATAGGCTTCAGAAACGCATTCCTTTGAATGTTTGTAGGTTGCCGGAGTGGAAAGAGCTGTATTGTATGCTTATATTCACTGCGAGCTGCAGAGAGAATGACCAAGGCAGTAAGCACGACCCCAGATTGCTGCTTGAATTTGCAGGAGGGGGTTGGGGAAAGGGGTTGGACTTGCACTGTCGAGTTAACAAATACAGAACACATGATGAGAGGACATATGGGTTACCTGACGAGCTCAAACTTAAAGCAATGTTTCCCTTCTCACTCTCTTCCATTTCTTTCTTTCCTGCTTTCTTCCTCTCTTTCTGGCTATCTATACTTTGGATACCCTTACGACAGTGGATAGAGGTAAGCTGATATTGGTGTCTGTGTCTTACAAATAGTTTTTGTTATAAGTTAAGGTTTAAACTCTGTCGGGTGCCTCGGAGGTATGCAGGTTGACTGCACTGGCCTTGTGTATAGGACAACTGAATTCAGAACCCTGAATATGCTATCTGCTAAATTGGACACTGAACTAGGGAGGCTTTAAGCCCCAGGTGGATTTTTAGCTATTTCAAGTTTATTGTCATATGGACAAGTACACAGGTGCAATGATGAGAGATTGAAACATGTCAGTTTTGGAGTCCTTGGATTTATTATGCAGATGCACAAATAATTAAAAAGGAAAACTGTATGTTAGTCTGTATTGCAAGAGTAAAAATTAGAGATGCCCTGCAGCAACATTATAGGCACAGAACCATCATTTTGCAACATTCCCTCTAATTTTTTTTTACAGCTGTGCAGACCAACCATTGCCCTGAGCAGAGAATTTTTACATGGCCTGAAAACTGCACAGCACTGTAAATTTTCTTTTGTAATATGCATACTATGAATATGTAGAATGAAAGCTGAAAAAATAACATACTTTTGATTTTATTTATTAATTGAATTAATGAAATACAGTATAGAGAAAATCTTCCACGTTCTGTAAACTTTTTCTAGCTGTGTCCAATTCCAGCTGCACGGCAACAAAGGCAATGTGTGCGGGAGTATCTCAGTTACTGCACAGCCGCGCACCCACACAGCTTAGAGGGAACAGTGTTCACAAGAAAAACATAATTATACACAGTTATTACAAGAGAATACACAATTGGAACAGAGGGTTCGGGGAATACACATCCATAATTTATTGAAAGTGGCACCACAGGTTGTAAGGAGAGCGTTTGGCACTTTGGTCTTCATAAATCAGGGTATTGAGTACAGGAATTGGGATACGTTATGTTGAAATTGTAAAAGACTGGTGATGCCGAACTTGGAGTATTGTGTGCAGTCCTGGACACCTATCCTTCGGAAGGATATCAACAAGCTTAAAAGATTGCAGAAAAAATGAACAAGGGTGTTGCCAGGACTTGAGGACCTGAGTTATAGGGAAAGGCTGAATAAGTTAGAACTTTATTCCTTGGAGTGTAGGAGAATGAGGGGAGACCTTATAGAGCTGTAAAAAGTCATGCAGAGTATAGATAGCGTATATACATACAGGCTCTTTCTTGGGTGAGACTAGAGCTACAGGTCAAAGGTTTAGGGTGAAAGGTGAAATATTTAAATAGAACCTGAGGGGACACTTCTTCACCATTGTGCCACCACTATAGCCTTAAATTTGCTGACTAAGATGTGAACATGACGGTGACATCAAACTGGAAGGCATCAGCTGTTTTTTTTTAAATCAATGAATGATTTGCTTCTGAAGGTACTAGACTTTTTAAAAATAATATTTTTCCTTTCAAGACAAGTCAAGGCTGTTTGAAAGCAACGGCACCACCATGAGAGTTGCTTCACTGAACTAATGCCATGTAGCACTGGACTGAGGGAGGGCTCAGTGGGTGTCATAGGCAGAAGAGATTCTGCCAATGCAGGAAAGAAATGCTGAGCATCACACACAATGCTCATGAAACTCGGCAGGTCAGGCAGCATCTATGGAGGGGAATAAACAGCAGATGTTTAGGGCCGAGACCCTTCATCCGAATGTCAACTGTTTATTTCCCCCATAGATGCTGCCTGTCCTGCCAAGTTCCTCCAGATTTTTGTGTGCATGTACATATGTCAGTATGCTCAGAATATATGTCGGTTTCTGCTACTTTATCATAAGAACATAATTCAACATATTTGATGGATTTGGTCTTCTGCTGCCAGTTCCTGCTGATCAACAGATCTGAAAGCGAGTGATTGTTGGTCTCTAACTGTAGCTACAATAAAGTCAATGACTATATGGTTCAATCAGTTGTACAAGTCGGGTAGAGGAAGGTCAAGAGAGTATAGTGAAAGGAGATCTTAAAGTGGACCATCTATAGGTGTATCTTGCATTCACAAGACTGCAGATGATAGAATTGCTGTGCATTTATGGGCTGGTGCCTCCATTACCTTATAAAATGGCCACAGAGTGCATGTTCCTGATCTCCTGCTGCTGTAATCCATCCACTTCAAGGTTCAACATGTTGTGAATTCAGAGATGCTCTTCTGCACACCTCCTTTATAATGTGTGGTTATTTGAGTTACTGTCACCTTCCTATCAGTTTAAAACAGTCTGGCCATTCTCCTCTGACCTTTCTCATCTGCAAGGTGTTTTCGCCCACAGAACTGCCACTCACTGGATGGTTATTTTTATTTTTCATGCCATTCTCTGTAAACTCTGGAGACTCTTATGTGTGAAAACCCTAGGAGAACAGCAGTTTCTGAGATACTCAAATCACCCTGTCCTGCACCAGCACTTATACCATAGTCAAAGTCACTTTGTTCCTTTCTTCCTTTGTCTGATGTTGCAGCCACATGATCGGATGATCAGATATTTGCATTAACGAGCAGGTGTACAGGTGTACCTAATAAAGTGGCCACTGAGTTACATCACCTTGCACTTGTGAGCATTTACTTTGAGAGATAGAAACCAAATCACAATTAAAATGTATTTGGCGAAGCATTTAAGATGTCACTGTCTATAACTGCACTGATCTATGCTTGAAAGCTCTTATATGGTACGTAGACGGTACCATATAAGAGCTTTATATATTACCATATTAGCTTTATATATTACATCCATCAGAACATACAGTGAAATGTGGTGTGTGCATCGAGGATGTGCTGGGGGCAGCCCATAAGTGTCGCCATGCCCACAACTCACTAACCCTAACCCTTACCATCTATTGGAATGTGGGAGGAAACCAGAGCACTCGGAGGAAAACAACATGGTCATGGGGAAAGCGTACAAACTTGTTCCAGTCACTGGTGGGGATTGAAGATCTTGTCAACAGGCATGTTACATATTACTTTACATGTTATATAATCAGACCTCAGTAACCTGATGGTTACATTAACCCTACTTCGCGCTATGTTGTTTAACACATCATTTTCCACCTTATCGGTATGTTCAAAGTTCAAAGTAAATTTATTATCAAAGTACATATATATCACCATATACAACCCTGAGATTCATTTTCTTATAGGCATTCACAGTAGATACAAAAAATACAATGGAATCGATGAAAAGTAACACACAAAGACCAACAAACAACCAAATGCAAAAGACAAAGTTTGCAAATACAAATAGATAAATAATATTGGAGTAAGAATAATATGGTTGAAAAAAGCTTAGAATTTAGGGTTGAATAAAGTAAGCTTCGAAGACTTTCTTAAAATCTCTTGGAAATACATAAAGTTGCACAAATAAAATAATCATGCCACATAATTGCTGAAACCATTTGCTCAATTGCAAACACATCTTGCCCTATAACAGCACAAACTGAGCTACTAGTGATGCACAGTGATTTACATAGAAGCTGCATCAGATGTTGCAGGAATATAGGTACAGTAGCTTATTTCTGATCTATTGCATTAGGTTGTCAGTAATTACCCAGGGCCAACAGCCCTTTTAACTCCAAATGCTTAACTGTAACCTGCACCATCTATCCACAAGCTTATGTTCAGAAAGCATCTTGTCAGAACAGGACATAAAAACACCACATTGTCACACTATTTCCAGATTCTGTCATTGAGCTGTTAGCCTTGTAACATTGTGTTGATGGACACATCAAAGTTACCACCCAGTTTCTTTCCTCCCCCATGTTGCACTTTTATCTGTTAAAATTGGTCTTTTACTGTGCAGTTAATTCAGATTCAGATTTGTGTATCACACGTACATCAAACCATACAGTGAAATGTGTTGTTTGCATTAACAAAATCAACGCAACCTAAGGATGTGCTGGGGGCAGCCCGCAAGTGTTGCCTTGCATTCCGGTGCCAACATAGCGTGCCCACCATGTTCAGCAGAATAACACAAACAGAAACAACAATAACATCATAGCAAAACAAGGCAGCAACGTCAAAGCAAGTCCCTTTCCCACTCTCCTGCTCAATCATACACGCAGACAGGCCTTCAATCCCATGACAGGCCACCTCTGGCTCTCCTGTCCTTGGCCACAAACTCTCAGACTTGCAAATATTGGGCCTTCAACCTTCAGTCCTTGGCTTGGACTTGCAGACATTGGGCCTTTGACCTCCAAATAAGCTGACCCAGACACTTCGACCTTCTGGCCTCCAGCTGCGGACGCACCAAGCTCTGGATTTTGACCTTCTGGCTTTGTAATATTGCACATTTAAATCTTGAACATCATAAAAATGCTGAAAATCTGAAATTAAAAACAGAAAAAGCTAGCCAAGCTCAGCAGATTAGGTATATTACTGGAAAGATAAACAGAAGGGCCTGTGACCGGAAGTGTTAACTCTCTTTCTATTTTCCAAGATGCTGCCTGATCCGCTCAGTGTTTCCAACAATTCTATATTTAAAAATAAAACCTTCCTTGTCCCATTGTGGAAGAACATCGAGAACAGAGAAAGCAGAGCATTACCTCTGGTAAGCAACACAAAATGCTGGAGGAACTGAGCAGGTCAGGAGGCATCTATATATAGAAAGAAATAAAGAGTTGGCATTTCGGGCCAAGTTGCTTCATCTGGAATGTAAAGGAAGGGTGGTAAAGCCAGAATAAGAAGTTAGGAAGAGGGGAAAGAGGAAGGATTACAAGCTAGAAGGTGACAGGTGAAGTTAGGTAAGTGGAAAAGGAATGAAGTGAGAAGCTGGGACCTGGTAGATGGTAAAGGAAGAGGCCTGAAGAAGGAGAGAAGAGAGGACAATGGGTAAAAGATCACTAGAGGAAGGTGTTAGGTGGGTGAGGAGAAGAGAAGGGGTAAGAGGGGAGCTAGAATGGAGAATGGAAAAAGAGAAGGGGGAGGGGGAGAAAGTACCCCTTATCCCTCCGCTTTTTCCATTCCCCTTTCAGAAAGGCCTTTACCTTTCATGTATTTAGGTTTCTTTGAAATGGTAAGAATGGTGAAAGCTTGCATGGCCTAAACTGGGTTTTGGGTGGGCCAGCATCTCTATACATCAAATGTTCAGCAATATTTGTATAGGAGAATGCTGGGTGATATTATAGAGGGTTAAAACTCATGAAGATAGATAGGGTAAATGCACATTGTCTTTATCCCCATGGCTGAGGAATCAAGAAGGAGGAGGAACAGATTTAAGGTGAGAGTGGAGAAGCTTAGTAGGAGCCTGGGGGGCAAATTTTTCTACCCAGAGGATAGTCAGTTGATGGAACAAGCTGCCAGAGGAAGTGGTTGAGGCAGGTATATTAATAATATTTTAAAGGCACTTGGACAGGTATTGTCATAGAGTACAACACAGAAACAGGCCCTTTAGCCATT
Organism: Mobula hypostoma; assembly: GCF_963921235.1. NCBI lineage: Eukaryota > Metazoa > Chordata > Chondrichthyes > Myliobatiformes > Myliobatidae > Mobula > Mobula hypostoma. The sequence goes on from NC_086107.1 coordinate 13,134,504, forward strand.
CTAGTCCATGCGAGCTTGGTCTCCTGCTTCATCATATCTGCCTGCACCTGGACTATAGCCCTCAGTACCTCTCCCATCCATGTAACTACCTAAACTTGTGTTAACTGTTACAATTGAATTTGCATCCATCAGTTCTACTGGCAGTTCATTCCACACTCACACCATCGTCTGAGTGAAGAAATTCTCTCTCAGATTCCCTTTAAATATTTCACCATTCACCCTAAACCTATGACCTCCAGCTCTAGTCTCACTGAACCTAAGGGAAAAATGGCCTGCATGCATTCTCCCCTCATTCTCCTGCACTCCAGGTACACGGATAGGAAAGGTTTAGAGCAGGGGTTCCCAATCTGGGTCCATGGATACCATGCTTAGTGGTATTGGTCCATTGCATAAAAAAGATTGGGAATCCCTGGTTTAGAGGGACATGGACCAGCCGTGGGAAAATTGGACTAACTTCAATGGGAATCTTGGTCAGCATGAACAAGTTGGGCTGACGTGTTTGGTTCATGACTCTATGTGCACCAAATCTCACAACATGTGAGGAATCAAGAACTGGGGGTGGGGGGGGGGGAATGTAGCACAGCACCAGAGAAGAGAGCCTCAAAATAGAGGGACGTCCACTTAGAACAGAGATGAGGAATTTCTTTCGCCAGAGGATAGTAAATCTGTGGAATTCATTGCCACAGACAGCTGTCAAGACCAGGTTACTGGGTGCAATTAAGGCAGAAATTGATAGGTTCTTGATAAATAATAACATGAAAGGTTATGTGAAGAAGACAGGAGAATGAGGTTAAGAAGAAAATGGATCAGCCATGATAAAATGGCGAAGCAGACTCAATGGGCCAAATGGATTGGAAATATTTAGAAGGATATGGGTCAAGTAAGGGAAATGGGACTAGCTTAAATGGGAAGCTTGGTCAGTATGGGTCATTTGGGCCAAAAGGCTTGTTTCCATTGCTTTCTAACTCTATATGTACCAAATCTCACAACAGATTTTCAAGTTTTGTGTACACGGTGTACCTGTTCTAAATGAGAATGCCATTTGATATCACTTGCTTAATGCTCGTCTGCATAATTTTGGTCAATAATGTTTGCAAAGTGGGTGAATATTTGGCAACAGATGTATGGCTGCAGAGGAAGTGCCAAGATTTGGGTGCCATGTTAGCACAGTGGTTGGAGCGACGCTATCAGAGCGTGGGGCATTCTGGAGTTCAGAGTTCAATTCTGGCACCGTCTGTAAGGAATCTGTATGTTCTCCCTGTGAATCATGTGAGCTACCTCCTGGTGCTCTGGTGTCCTCCTACAGTCCAAATATGTACTGGTTAGTAGGTTAATTGTCCCATGATTACGCTAGTACAAAACAGATGAGTTGCTGAGCAGTGCAGTTTGTTGGGCTAGATGGGCCGGTTCTATGTTGTGTCTCTAGATAAGTGAAGCAAGTGAGCAAGAAGATTGTTCTTTCATGCACCAAATAGAAGTGATCTTCTGCCTTCTAAAGTGAGATTCACTATGCATAGGATTGTATGTTCATTCCTTCGTTATGTTGCATGTTTCTACTGGAGGGCAAGAAGACAAGGTTCACTAGAATGATAGGCATTCATTTCTGTCTGCATGGGAGTTCTGTCTAGTAATTCAACACTAGGGGAGAATAGGCTGCTGGCAAAGCTAACCTAGATACACCTCGCTGTCTTCGACCCTGATTTGGGAAATGGTCTCAAGAGAGCCAGGGCCTACAGAAGTGATGCAGCCACATAAGCAAATGTCCTCAACACAGCATAAGCTTTCTTCCACTGGCTCCCTTTCTGAATTATGACAGGAGAGGGGCAGCAAATTGAGGAGCTTAAAAAAGAATCATCTCATTGTCATACACAAAATGCTGGAGGAACTCAGCAGGCCAGGCAGCATCTGTGGAAAAGAGTATAGTCGAAATTTCAGGCCAAGACCCTACAGCAAGACTGGAGAAAAAAATGGTGAGGAGTAGATTTAAAAGACTGTTAAAAGGCTTTACAAATTTCCTCGTTGCTCCACATGAAGACTATCAGCAGCACAGTGAGAAATAAAGCTAATCTTTAAATTTCTGAGATCCACCACCTCAGAAGTATCATGCAGGATTTCAACAATATTTCAATGGATGCAGGAAGTTTTTAAATATATTCATGTTTTGGAATTGGGTGACACAGGCTAAGCCAGAACATATTATGCATCAACCAGTTTTAGGATGTGGGAGAAATCAGAGCACCTGCAGGAAATTGACATGGTGACAGAGAGACATACAAGCCCTACACAGGCAGCGTTGGAAATCATGAATGAACCCTGGTCAATGAAGCTGTGATGCAGTTGTTCTATTACATATGCCACAGTATCCTCAGTGGCCACTTTATTAGATACACCTTAGCACGTGCTAGTTAATGCAAATATCTAATCAGCCAATCATGTGGCAGGAACTCAATGCATAAAAGAATGCAGGCATGGTCAAGAGGTTCAGTTATTTTTCAAACCGAACATCAGAATGGGGAAGAAATGCGATCTAAGTAACTTTGACTGTTGGTGCCAGATGGGGTGGTTTGAGTATCTCAGAAACTGCAGATCTCCTGGGATCATGCATAACAGTCTCTAGAGTTTACAGAGAATAGTGTGGAAAAAAAATCATTCAGTGAGCAGCAGTTCTGTGGGCAAAAACAGCTTGTTAATGAAGGCGGTCAGAGGAGAATGGCCAGACTAGTTCAAACTGACAGGAAGGTGACAGTAACTTAAATAACCACATGTTACAACAGTGGTGTGCAGAAGAGCATCTCTGAACACACAGCACTTTGAAACTTGAAGAGGATGGGCTGCAGCAGCAGAAGACCACAAACTTACACTCAGTGGCCATGTTATTAGGTACAGGAGATACCTAATGAAGTAGCCACTGAGTGTATGTTCTTCTGCCTTGCTGTAACTCCACAATGCATTTGCTCGCACTTCTCCGGACTAAATTCTATTTGCTACTTTTCTACCCAATCAAAAAAAAATTGCAAATCTTATTAAGGTCTGAGGCTTTCCTCCTTACTAAGTCTCTGTTAATGATTTATAAATTTCTTTATCATCCCCCCTGCACTTAACTCTAAATTAGTAATACACTATAGAAAAGCAAGAGTCTTACCACTGAGAGCTCTGTGTAATCTCACTGGTGAGAACTTTCAAATCTCAAAAAAAAACACCTGCCAACCACCAAGCTTTGCATCTGTCACCCAGCACACTTTCTCGACTCCCCATCCTAGCATGTGGGACCTTGCCAAAGGTCTTGCTAAAATCCGTGAATCCATCAATCATATTGCATCTTGGCAACATTTTTGTTACCTCCTCAAAAAAATTAAATCAAGTTAATGAGACAGGAACTTGCTCAACATGCAGACTATCCCTGATTTATCTGTGACTTTCCAAATAAAATTCTGTACAGTCTCTCTGGATTGATTCCAATAATATTCTCACAACCATTTTTTTTAAATCAGCTAGTTTGTCCTTTCCACATGCCAGGAGCATTTGATGTCTAATGTCTGCAAGGCTGGAGGCTGGAGGGGGCCTGTCCAGGGGATGGAGTGTGTGAGTGGGTAGGTGGCTGGGTGAAAGGAAGGAAAGGGATGCTTTTTGCTGTTGCTGTTTTGTTGCTGTTCTTCTGTAGCTGCTGTTATAGAGGCATAGAGTCATAAGACATAGGAGCAGAATTAGGCCATTCAGCCCTTTAAGTATGCAATGCCATTCCATCATGGCCGATTTATTATCCCTCTCAACCCTATTTTTCTGCCTTTCCCCATAAACTTTGACCCCCTTACTAATCAAACACTTATCAAGATCTTCTTTAAATACATTCAACGACTTAGGTACCTTTCAATAACCTTTAGACGTAAATACTAAATACTAAAATTATATAATAATCCATTTTCATATTAAGTACATAGCTGAATTTTAAATAGTACACCCCATTCTTTCTGACCATACAAGCCTGCAGACAAAAGCAGGAAACTGATCATAGAACACTTCCAGCAGGCCCATCAGCCCATCTAGTCTGTGCCAAGCCAGTAATCTGCTTAATCACATTGACCTGCACCTACACCATTGCCCTCTTTTCCCCTCCCATCCATATAAAACATAGAAACATAGAAAACCTACAACACAATACAGGCCCTTTGGCCCACAATGCTATGCCGAACACGTACTTACTTTAGAAATTACCTCGGGTTACCCATAGCCCTCTATTTTACTAAGCTCCATGTACCTATCCAGGAGTCTCTTAAAAGACCCTATCATATCCTCCTCCACCACCATCACCAGCAGCCCATTCCATGCACTTACCACTCTCTGCATTAAAAAAATTTACCCCTGACATCTCCTCTGTACCTACTTCCAAGTACCTTAAAACTGTGCCCTCTCGTGATAGCCATTTCAGCCCTGGGAAAAAACCTCTGACTATCCACACGATCAATGCCTCTCATCATTTTATACACTTCTATCAAGTCAGCTCTCATCCTCCATCGCCCCAAGGAGAAAAGGCCAAGTTCACTCAACCTATTCTCATAAGGCATGCTCCCCAATCCAGGCAACATCCTTGTAAATCTCCTCTGCACCCTTTCTATAGTTTCCACATCCTTCCTGTAGTGAGGTGACCAGAACTGAGCACAGTACTCCAAGTGGGGTCTGACCAGGGTCCTATATAGCTGCAACATTACCTCTTGGCTCTTAAACTCAATCCCACGGTTGATAAAAGTCAATGCACCATATGCCTTCTTAACCACAGAGTCAACCTGCAGAGCAGCTCTGAGTGTCCTATGGACTTGGACCCCAAGATCCCTCTGATCCTCCACACTGCCAAGAGATTTACCATCAATACTATATTCTGCCATCATATTTGACCTACTAAGATGAACCACCTCATAATTATCTGGGTTGAACTCCATCTGCCACTTTTCAGCCCAGTTTTGCATCTTATCGATGTCTCAGTGTAACCTCTGACAGCCCTCCACACTGTCCACAACACCCCCAACCTTTGTGTCATTAGCAAATTTACTAATCTATCCCTCCACTTCCTCATCCAGGTCATTTATAAAAATCACTAAGAGAAGGGGTCCCAAAACAGATCCCTGAGGCACATCACTGGTCACTGAACTCCATGCAGTATGTGACTCGTCTACAACCACTGTTTGCCTTCTGTGGGCAAGCCAATTCTGAATCCACAAAGCAAGGTCCCCTTGGATCCCATGCCTCCTTACTTTCTCAATAAGCCTTGCATGGGGTACCTTATCAAATGCCTTGCTGAAATCCATATACACTACATCTACTGCTCTACCTTCATCAATGTGTTTAGTCACATCCTAAAAGGTACCTATCCAAGTTCCTCTAAAATGTTAAAATTGACACTGCATCCACCACTTGTGCTGGCAGCACATACCATACTCTCACCACACTCAGAGTGAAGAAATTCCCCATCATGTTCCCTTTCCAGCTGTTTATCGTCCAGGAGACGGTACTGCAGCCTAAAAGCCAGGACCAAAAGGCTCCAGGACAGCTTCTTCCACCAGGCCATCAGACTGATTAACTCACGCTGATTTGAGTGTATTTCTATGTTACATTGACTGTTCTTTGTATTATAAATTATTATAAATTACTATGATTGCACATTGCACATTTAGATAGAGATGTGACGTAAAGATTTTTACTCCTCATGTATGTGAAGGATGTAAGAAATAAAGTCAATTCAAATTCAAATTAAACATTCCACTTTTCACACTTAACCCATGACTTCTTGTTGTAATCTCACCCAACCTCAGTGGAAAAAGCCTTACATATACCATATCTATACCCCTCGTATTTCTGTATACCTCAATCTCCCCGCATTCTTCTGTACTCTAGCGCAGTGGTCCCCAACCACCGGGCCACAAAGCATGTGCTACTGGGCCGCGAGGAAACGATATGATTTGGCAATATGAGTCAGCTGCACCTTTCCTCATTCCCTGTCACACACTGTTGAGCTTGAACGCACGCGAGCTCATTACCTGTGCGTGATCCATGTCAGTGCGGGAAGAAGATCAACTCCTCGAGCTTGCAAATGATGGCGGGCTGGAAAGTATGTTTGAAATAACATCTCTGCTGGCATTCTGGATCAAAGTCAAGGCTGAATATCCTGAGATAGCCACGAAAGCACTGAAAACATTGCTTCCATTTCCAACACATCTCTGCAATGATTGCAACGAACACTAAATTGCGGAATAGACTGGTCATAAGGAACCCCCTTCGAGTATCGCTGTCTCCCATCTCCCCTCAATGGGACTGTCTTGTTGCAGGGAAACAAGCCCAGGGCTCCCACTGATTCACCGATATTTGTGTGTTGCAATGATTTTATATGTTCATACGGGGAAAATTATTTCCTGTATGTTTAATATCCAAACGTTGCTTAAAATGTTATGATGCTATTGATTTATAAGTGACTTATATAACCATATAACAATTACAGCATGGAAACAGGCCATCTCTGCCCTTCTAGTCCGTGCCGAACACTATTCTCACCTAGTCCCACTGACCTGCACTCAGCCCATAACCCTCCATTCCTTTCCTGTCCATATACCTATCCAATTTTTCTTTAAATGATAATGTCGAACCTGCCACTACCTCTTCTACTGGAAGTTCGTTCAACACTTACTTCAAGCTCCCCTGTCCTCCCCTGATTATTGACTTATCACTATATTCATGCGAGGAAAATATGCGCTGTGTGTTTAATACTAAATTCGTTAGATAAATTCTTTTAGAAACAAAATTGAGTGTATTAGCCACTTATCACCTATATTCCGAACGTGATTAACACCCCCCCGAACAGAATCGCCAAAAACGATTTTTAGAAAAAAATCGGCACGTACACGCATATGCACTGGTGCCCGCACAAGCCTTCATGGTCATTGTAGTCTTTTTTGGGGTAAACACAATGTGTTTGACTGCTACTGTTGTCCGTTGGCAACCCAACCCACCCCCCACCCCCCACCCCCGGGTCAGCCGGTCCGCAAGAATATTGTCAATAATAAACTGGTCTGCATTGCAAAAAAGGTTGGGGATCCCTGCTCTAGCAAATAAAGTCCTAACCCATTTAACTTTTCCCTATAACTCTGGTCATCAGGTCCTGGCAATGTCCTTGTAAATTTTCTCTGCACCCTTTCAATCTTATTTACATCTTTCCTGTAGGTAGGTAACCAAAACTGCACACAATACTCCAAATTAAGCCTTACCAATACTCCCATTTAAGCATTCCAACTCCTGTACACCGTGTTAGACTTACCCTGGTTGGTCCTCTCAAAGTGCAACGTCTCACACTTGTCTGCATTAAGTTCCACCTGTGGTTTTTTTAGCCCATTTTTCCAGTGAGTCTAGATCTTGCTGAAAGCTTTGATTGTCTTCCTTGCTGCCACTACATCCCCAGCTTGGTGTCATCTGCAAATTTGCTGATACCATTTTCCACATTATCATCCAGATCGTTGATACAGATGACAAGCAACAACTAGTCCCAGCACTAATCCCTGCAGCATATCACTAGTCACAGACCTCCAGACAGAGGGGCAATCATCTATGACCACTCTTTCACTTCTTCCATGACAACAGTATTTAAACCAATTTACTACCTCATGTTGAATGCCAAGTGACCGAACCCTCTTGTCTACCTCCCATGCAGGACCTTGCGAAAGTCCATGTCAACAGTATCCACTGCCTTGCCTTCATCAATAACTTCTTCAAAAAGCTTCTTAAGATTGGTTAGTCATGACTTAACACGTACAAAGCCCTGTTGACTATCTATATTAAAGCCCCTGTCTATCTAAATACTCATATTTCCAATCCCTTAGGATACTTTCCAATAACTTTTCCTCTCCTGATGTCAGGCTCATTGGCCTATAATTTCCTGGATTATTCTCAGAGCCTTTCTTAAACAATGGGTCAACATTACCCATCCTGCAATTCGCCGACAGCTCACCCATGGCTAAAGATGTTTGAAATATCTCTGCTAGAGCCCCTGAAATTTCTATACTAGCCTCCCACATATTCTAAGGGAACACTTTGGAGATTTATCCAACTTAATTTGCCACAAAAATAGCAAACATCTCCTCTTCTCTTGCCTGTTTGGGGTCCATGAATTTGCTGCTGTATTGCATCACATCTTTAGACTCTGTATCCATCCCCTGAGTAAATACAGATGCAAAAAATCTATTTAAGTTCTTTCCCCATCTTTTTTGGCTCCATGCATTGATCACCACTCCGATCTTCCAGAAGACCAATTTTATTCCTTGCTATCCTCTTGCTCTTAATATATCTGTGGAATCCCTTAGGATTCTCATTCACCTTGTCTGCTAGAGCAACTTCATGTCTTCTTTTAGCCCTTCTGATTTCCTTCTTTTAGTGTTGTCTTGCATTTCTCAAGTACCTCAGTTGTGCTACCTGCCTATATCTGCTATATCCCTCCTTTTTCTTAACCAGGGCCTCGATATCTCACAAAACCAAGGTCCCCTAAATCTGTTATCCTCGCCTTTTATTCTGACAGGAACATACAATTCTTTACTCTCAACATTTCGCTTTTGAAGCTCTCCCATTTACCAAGTACACCTTTGTCAGAAAACAATCCACACTTGCCAGATCCTTCCTGATACTATCAAAACTGGCCTATCTCCAATTTAGAATCTTAACCCTAGAACCAGACCTGTCCTTTTTCATAATTACTTTGGAACTAATGGCATTATGATCATTAGATACAAAGTGTTCCCCTACACAAATGTCTGTCAACTGCCCTGAATCCTTCCTTGAAAGAAAATGCAGTATCACATGCTCTCTAGTTGGGGCTTCTGTGTACTAGGGCAAGCATTAAAAAGGGCCACTTTTCAACATAATTGTATAAGGGCTAAGAGAGTTGTAAAAGAGCGCCTGAAGGCTTTATGTGTCAATGCAAGGAGCATTCGTAATAAGGTGGATGAATTGAAAGTGCAGATTGTTATTAATAATTATGATATAGTTGGGATCACAGAGACATGGCTCCAGGGTGACCAGGGATGGGAGCTCAACGTTCAGGGATATTCAATATTCAGGAGGGATAGACATGAAGGAAGGGGAGGTGGAGTGGCGTTGCTGGTTAAAGAAGAGATTAACGCAATAGAAAGGAAGGACATAAGCCGGGAAGATGTGGAATCGATATGGGTAGAGCTGCGTAACACTAAGGGGCAGAAGACGCTGGTGGGAGTTGTGAACAGGCCACCTAACAGTAGTAGTGAGGTCGGAGATGGTATTAAACAGGAAATTAGAAATGTGTGCAATAAAGGAACAGCAGTTATAATGGGTGACTTCAATCTACGTGTAGACTGGGTGAACCAAATTGGTAAAGGTGCTGAGGAAGAGGATTTCTTGGAATGTATGCGGGATGGTTTTTTGAACCAACATGTCGAGGAACCAACTAGAGAGCAGGCTATTCTGGACTGGGTTTTGAGCAATGAGGAAGGGTTAATTAGCGATCTTGTCGTGAGAGGCCCCTTGGGTAAGAGTGACCATAATATGGTGGAATTCTTCATTAAGATGGAGAGTGACATAGTTAATTAAGAAACAAAGGTTCTGAACTTAAAGAGGGGTAACTTTGAAGGTATGAGACGTGAATTAGCTAAGATAGACTGGCAAATGACACTTAAAGGATTGACAGTGGATATGCAATGGCAAGCATTTAAAGGTTGCATGGATGAACTACAACAATTGTTCATCCCAGTTTGGCAAAAGAATAAATCAAGGAAGGTAGTGCACCCGTGGCTGACAAGAGAAATTAGGGATAGTATCAATTCCAAAGAAGAAGCATACAAATTAGCCAGAGAAAGTGGCTCACCTGAGGACTGGGAGAAATTCAGAGTTCAGCAGAGGAGGACAAAGGGCTTAATTAGGAAGGGGAAAAAAGATTATGAGAGAAAACTGGCAGGGAACATAAAAACGGACTGTAAAAGCTTTTATAGATATGTAAAAAGGAAAAGACTGGTAAAGACAAATGTAGGTCCCCTGCAGACAGAAACAGGTGAATTGATTATGGGGAGCAAGGACATGGCAGACCAATTGAATAGTTACTTTGGTTCTGTCTTCACTAAGGAGGACATAAATAATCTTCCAGAAATAGTAAGGGACAGAGGGTCCAGTGGGATGGAGGAACTGAGCGAAATACATGTTAGTAGGGAAGTGGTGTTAGGTAAATTGAAGGGATTGAAGGCAGATAAATCCCCAGGGCCAGATGGTCTGCATCCTAGAGTGCTTAAAGAAGTAGCCCAAGAAATAGTGGATGCATTAGTGATAATTTTTCAAAACTCATTAGATTCTGGACTAGTTCCTGAGGATTGGAGGGTGGCTAATGTAACCCCACTTTTTAAAAAAGGAGGGAGAGAGAAACCGGGGAATTATAGACCGGTTAGCCTAACGTCGGTGGTGGGGAAACTGCTGGAGTCAGTTATCAAGGATGTGATAACAGCACATTTGGAAAGCGGTGAAATGATCGGACAAAATCAGCATGGATTTGTGAAAGGAAAATCATGTCTGACGAATCTCATAGAATTTTTTGAGGATGTAACTAGTAGAGTGGATAGAGGAGAACCAGAGGATGTGGTATATTTGGATTTTCAAAAGGCTTTTGACAAGGTCCCACACAGGAGATTAGTGTGCAAACTTAAAGCACACGGTATTGGGGGTAAGGTATTGGTGTGGGTGGAGAATTGGTTAGAAACATAGAAACATAGAAAATAGGTGCAGGAGTAGGCCATTCGACCCTTCGAGCCTGCACCGCCATTTATTATGATCATGGCTGATCATCCAACTCAGAACCCCGCCCCAGCCTTCCCTCCATACCCCCTGACCCCTGTAGCCACAAGGGCCATATCTAACTTCCTTTTAAACATAGCTAATGAACTGGCCTCAACAGTTTGCTGTGGCAGAGAATTCCACAGATTCACCACTCTCTGTGTGAAGAAGTTTTTCCTAACCTCGGTCCTAAAAGGCTTCCCCTCTATCCTCAAACTGTGACCCCTCGTTCTAGACCTCCCCAACATCGGGAACAATCTTCCCGCATCTAGCCTGTCCAATCCCTTTAGGATCTTATACGTTTCAATCAGATCCCCCCTCAATCTTCTAAATTCCAACGAGTACAAGCCCAGTTCATCCAGTCTTTCTTCATATGAAAGACCTGCCATCCCAGGAATCAATCTGGTGAACCTTCTTTGTACTCCCTCTATGGCAAAGATGTCTTTCCTCAGATTAGGGGACCAAAACTGCACACAATACTCCAGGTGTGGTCTCACCAAGGCCTTGTACAACTGCAGTAGTACCTCCCTGCTCCTGTACTCGAATCCTCTCGCTATAAATGCCAGCATACCGTTCGCCTTTTTCACCGCCTGCTGTACCTGCATGCCCACTTTCAATGACTGGTGTATAATGACACCCAGGTCTCGTTGCACCTCCCCTTTTCCTAATCGGCCACCATTCAGATAATAATCTGTTTTCCTATTTTTGCCACCAAAGTGGATAACTTCACATTTATCCACATTAAATTGCATCTGCCATGAGTTTGCCCACTCACCCAACCTATCCAAGTCACCCTGCATCCTCCTCACTGCTAACACTGCCACCCAGCTTCGTGTCATCCGCAAACTTGGAGATGCTGCATTTAATTCCCTCATCCAAGTCATTAATATATATTGTAAACAACTGGGGTCCCAGCACTGAGCCTTGCGGTACCCCACTAGTCACCGCCTGCCATTCTGAAAAGGTCCCGTTTATTCCCACTCTTTGCTTCCTGTCTGCTAACCAATTCTCCACCCACACCAATACCTTACCCCCAATACCGTGTGCTTTAAGTTTGCACACTAATCTCCTGTGTGGGACCTTGTCAAAAGCCTTTTGAAAATCCAAATATACCACATCCACTGGTTCTCCCCTATCCACTCTACTAGTTACATCCTCAAAAAATTCTATGAGATTCGTCAGACATGATTTTCCTTTCACAAATCCATGCTGACTTTGTCCGATCATTTCACCGCTTTCCAAATGTGCTGTTATCACATCCTTGATAACTGACTCCAGCAGTTTCCCCACCACTGACGTTAGGCTAACCGGCCTATAATTCCCTGGTTTCTCTCTCCCTCCTTTTTTAAAAAGTGGGGTTACATTAGCCACCCTCCAATCCTCAGGAACTAGTCCAGAATCTAACGAGTTTTGAAAAATTATCACTAATGCATCCACTATTTCTTGGGCCACTTCCTTAAGCACTCTGGGATGCAGACCATCTGGCCCTGGGGATTTATCTGCCTTCAATCCCTTCAATTTACCTAACACCACTTCCCTACTAACATGTATTTCGCTCAGTTCCTCCATCTCACTGGACCCTCTGTCCCTTACTATTTCTGGAAGATTATTTATGTCCTCCTTAGTGAAGACAGAACCAAAGTAATTATTCAATTGGTCTGCCATGTCCTTGCTCCCCATAATCAATTCACCTGTTTCTGTTTGCAGGGGACCTACATTTGTCTTTATCAGTCTTTTCCTTTTTACATATCTATAAAAGCTTTTACAGTCCGTTTTTATGTTCTCTGCCAGTTTTCTCTCATAATCTTTTTTCCCCTTCCTAATTAAGCCCTTTGTCCTCCTCTGCTGAACTCTGAATTTCTCCCAGTCCTCAGGTGAGCCACTTTCTCTGGCTAATTTGTATGCTACTTCTTTGGAATTGATACTATCCCTAATTTCTCTAGCAGACAGGAAGCAAAGAGTGGGAATAAACGGGACCTTTTCAGAATGGCAGGCGGTGACTAGTGGGGTACCGCAAGGCTCAGTGCTGGGACCCCAGTTGTTTACAATATATATTAATGACTTGGATGAGGGAATTAAATGCAGCATCTCCAAGTTTGCGGATGACACGAAGCTGGGTGGCAGTGTTAGCAGTGAGGAGGATGCTAAGAGGATGCAGGGTGACTTGGACAGGTTGGGTGAGTGGGCAAATTCATGGCAGATGCAATTTAATGTGGATAAATGTGAAGTTATCCACTTCGGTGGCAAAAATAGGAAAACAGATTATTATCTGAATGGTGGCCGATTAGGAAAAGGGGAGGTGCAACGAGACGTGGGTGTCATTATACACCAGTCATTGAAAGTGGGCATGCAGGTACAGCAGGCGGTGAAAAAGGCGAATGGTATGCTGGCATTTATAGCGAGAGGATTCGAGTACAGGAGCAGGGAGGTACTACTGCAGTTGCACAAGGCCTTGGTGAGACCACACCTGGAGTATTGTGTGCAGTTTTGGTCCCCTAATCTGAGGAAAGACATCTTTGCCATAGAAGGGAGTACAAAGAAGGTTCACCAGATTGATTCCTGGGATGGCGGGACTTTCATATGAAGAAAGACTGGATGAATTGGGCTTGTACTCGTTGGAATTTAGAAGATTGAGGGGGGATCTGATTGAAACGTATAAGATCCTAAAGGGATTGGACAGGCTAGATGCAGGAAGATTGTTCCCGATGTTGGGGAAGTCCAGAACGAGGGGTCACAGTTGGAGGATAGAGAGGAAGCCTTTTAGGACCGAGATTAGGAAAAACTTCTTCACACAGAGAGTGGTGAATCTGTGGAATTCTCTGCCACAGGAAACAGTTGAGGCCAGTTCATTGGCTATATTTAAGAGGGAGTTAGATATGGCCCTTGTGGCTACGGGGGTCAGGGGGTATGGAGGGAAGGCTGGGGCGGGGTTCTGAGTTGGATGATCAGCCATGATCATAATAAATGGCGGTGCAGGCTCGAAGGGCCGAATGGCCTACTCCTGCACCTATTTTCTATGTTTCTATGTTTCTACTGATTAAGGAAACTATCCTGAACACATTTGAAAAACTCTTTCCTATCCAGCCCCTTTACCATATGGAAATCCCAGTCAATATGTGTGAAAGTTGACATCACCAACTTACGTTTCTTAATTCCACCCCTCCCTCTTTAATCCTTTCCGATCAATCATGGAAACCTGTAACATTGAGTTTTTAGTCCTGCCCCTCTTGCAACCAAGTCTCACTAATGACTATAATGTCATAATTCCACAACCACCTTTCCTACAATACTCCTTGCATTGAAATATACGCAGCTTGGAACATTAGTCCCACCATGCTCGACCATTCAATTTGTAGCTTTGTATGAAGTCTTAACAACATTTTTCTCCACAACTACTCTGCTATCTGTTCTGGCACTCTGGTTCTCATCCCCCTGCAACTTTAGTTTAAACCCCCATTGTGCAGCACTAACAAACTTTCTGCTAGGCTATTATTCCCAATCCAGTTCAGGTGCAAACTGTCCCTTCTCTACAGGTCCCACATTCCCTGGAAGAGAGCCCAATGATCCAAAAATTTGAAGCCCTCCCTCCTTAGCCATGTGTCAACTTGTGTGATCTTCCTATTTTTGGCTGTACCAACGTGTGGCATGGGCAGCAATTCTGAGATTGCAACCTTGAAGGTCCTGTCCTTTAACTAGGCACCAAACTCCCTGAACACACTTTGCGGGACCTTGTCACCCATCCTAACCTTGTCATTGGTACCGATGTTGGCCACAACCTCTCACTGCTCACCCTCCCACTTAAGAATGCTGTATACTCAAACCCAGATGTCCCTGAACCTGGCATCTGGGGGGCAACATACCGTCTGGGAATCTGGTATTTGTTCACAATGTACAGGGAGGAGGTCAAATACCTAGAGAGCTGATGCAGGGATAACAACTTGATGCTTAATGTCACCAAAACCAAGGAGATGATCGTCGATTTCAGACGGTCTCAGCCTGAGCACACACCCCTCTGCATCAGCGGCTCCACAGTGGAAAGAGTGGAAAACATCAAGTTCCTTGGGGTGCAGATCTCGGACAATCTCACCTAGTCCAGGAACACCCCTGGGATTGTGAAACAGGCCCAGCAGAGATTGCACTTTCTGAGGAAGCTTAAACAAGCATCACTCCCCACTAACATCTTAACTACATTCTACAGAGGCGTGGTTGAGAGTGTGCTGACCTTTTGCATCACAACCTGGTACTCCAGCTGCAGTGCTGTCGACAAAAAAGCCTTGCAGAGGGTGGTTAGGGGAGCAGAGAAGGTTATTGGAGTCTCCCTACCTTCTGTGCAAGACCTCTTTCAGAGTCGATGCCTCCAGAAGACACGGTACATTATCAAAGACCCCTCACACTCTCTCCATGAACTGTTTGTTCTTCTGCCATCAGGCAAACATTACAGGAGCATCAAAACTATAACCACAAGGCTACTAAACAGCTTCCTCCCATAGGCAGTCAGACTGCTAAATAGCTGCTCTACCTGACTCCGCTTTGGACACTTTTAACTTGCACTGGACACTTATAACTTGATTTTAACTGACATGTGGCTGTTGTGTTTTACTATTTATTGTTATGTTTATTATTTAGTGTTGCGTTTGTTATGTTATGATTGCACTGCTCCTGGGAAACGCTGTCTCATTCTGCCCTGCAGAGCTGATGTATGGTTAGAATGACAATAAAGTTATTTGATTTGATTTGATTTGAAAACCTCCTTTCTGGTTCTCTAACCAACAAATCCCTTGTCACTACAGCTCACCTCTTCTCTCACCATCCCATCTGAGCCACAGAGCACTCAGTGCTAAAGACCTGACCGCTGTGACCCTCCTCTGCCAGGTCATCTCCCCCCCCCCCCCCACCCTGGCATACCTGTTATTGAGGGGAATGGCCACAGTGGTACTCTGCACTGGCTGTCTATCCCCTTTCTCCCTCCTGACGGTCACCCAGTCACTTCTGTCCTCCACCTTGGGTGTAGCTACCTCCCCGAGTGTCCTCTCTATCAACCCCTCAGCCTTCCGAAGTCACAGTTCCAACTCCTTAACACGGTGTGTTAGAAGCTGTAGATGGATGCACTTCCTACTGGTGTAGTTGTCATGGACACTGAAGTTTTCCCTACCTTCCCACATCCCACAAGAGAAGTATTCCACTATCCTTTTTGGGATCCAAACATGAGAAAATCTGCAGATGCTGGAAATCCAAGCAACACACACAAAATCCTGGAGCAGCTCAGAAGACCAGGCAGCATCTATGGAAAAGAGTACAGTCGACCAACGGATTTTGGGAATAGAAAGGGTGGAGTGCCGCAGGAGTGCTGTGGGACAGGTGACAGGTGCCAGGGTCAGGGAGTGGTGCAGGTGTTAGACATAGCCTGCCCTGAACACCAGGGAAGATCACTCGATTCCAAACAATTGGTTTATTGATCATTACTGAATGTCTCTGGAGCTTCCCACTCTCTTCCCTCTCCCTTCCCCTTTTCCCAACCATAACTCCCCTCTCCCCGCCCCCTTCCCATTCTCAGTCCACAACAGCGACCCATATTAGAATCAGGATTATCATCACTCACATGAAATTTGTTTTTTTTTTAAGCGGCAGTAGTACAGTGCAATGCATAAAATTACTGTGGAAAAGTCTTAGGCACCCAAGCTATATACAAGGGGACAGCGGCAGGAATTGAACCTGGGGTTTGCTATGTGATCTTATTGTGACATTTACCCAATCACCATTTATAAATCTGTGGTGCAGTGCAGTCTCTATGTAAATGGTGTGGTGGAAGGAATTGGGCACAAGGATTTGGTACTGAGTTGCTATTCTATACTTTGTATTGTTGCTAACCTCGCTGATCTGATTTGATGCAAATGACACATTTCACTGTATGCTTCAATGTACACGCTGTGCACTGCCAGTAGCACTTTACTGTACCCACTTTACTGATGCTGATACCTTTTCAGAAGGATTATTCTCAGTCAGAGGTTTCTTTGAAGTAAAAGCAAAGATGTACCGTGAAGAGCATTCTAATTGGTTGCATCACCATCTGGTCTGGAGGGACCACTGCACAGGATCGGAAAAAGCTGAAGAAAGTTGCAAACTCAGTCAGCTCCATCATAGGCAATAGTCTCCCCAGCAGTGAGGACATCTTCAAAAGCTGATGCCTCAAAAAGGCAGCATCCATCATTTAGGATCCCTGTCATCTAAAATGTACTCTCTTCTCATTGATACCACCAGAGAGGAGGTAGACATGCCTAAAGACACACACTCATTATTTTAGGAACAGCTTCTTCCCCTCTGCCATCATATTTCTAAATGAACCAACCCATAAACATTACCTCCCTATTTTTGCTTTCTTTTTTTACATATTAAAATGTTACTTATTTAATTTAACTTTATATAAATGTATATTTTATATTGTAATTTACAGTTTTATTGTTATGTATTGCACTGTACTGCTACCACAAAACAAATTTCATGACATATATCATTGATTTAAACCCGTTTCTGATTCTGATTTTGAACCAGTGCAACAGCCAAGATAAACATTTTTGTTGTTCATCTGTAGAAATTACTGATGGATTTGAAGAAGTAGTTAACCTTGGTCTTCAGTAAAACTCAGGGGCTAGGGATGTTGGTTTTAAATACTGAAAGCTGTCCATTGCCAGCAGTAAAGATTGCTGAGTGTCAATGCGGAGAGAGAAGCCTGCACATGCATCAACACACAATTTTATCATAATAACCCTCTGGAGAGAAGCACTGTAATCTCTAATATTGTGGATCTCACTCCAAACATCTGCTCACATTTCAAACACACTATCAATCTCAATTGTATCTTTGTCAGAGAAGGCCAGCACCCAGCTGAGGGGAGAGAGAGAGAGAAAGAGAGAAAAGTTTGGGAGAGGTAGAAAATTCAATTTTTTTATTATTGGTATTGATTTATTATTGTCACGTGTACCAAGATACAGTGCAAAGCTTATCTTGCATACTGTTTATAGGATCAAATGATTACACAGTGGATTGATCTGGAATAGGGTAAAATGCAGAATAAATTATGTAAAGGCAATAGAAAAAGTGCATTGCAGGTAAACGATAAAGTGCTAGATCATAATGAGTTAGACTATGAGGTGAAGAGTCCAACTAACTTACTAGGGAACTGTTTAGTAGTCTAAACAGTAGGAAACGGTGGGCTAGAAGCTGTCCTAGAACCTGCTGGTACGTGCTTTCAGGCTTTTGTATCTTCTGCCTGATGGGATACTGAAGAGAGAATGTCGGGGTGAAAAGTCCGGGGGGTTTTCAAGAGAGTGAGGCAGATGGGAAGGCAGATGTGTGGAGGGTAACTGAAGGACTAACGGTAAAGGAGAAAGAAACAGATGTTGAAACAGCAGAGACAGAGGATGCTTCCCACGTTTTGTAGTGAAGCTAGTTAATGGTGCCCGGTGATGATTCAGCTGGGAAAACAAGTTCATTAAGGCCAATTAAAATAAACATCTTTATCCCAGTAGTCATGAATCAGAGCTGTGAGTATCCTTATAAGCCAAGAATACTAAATATGCACCCAGTGGCCACTTTATTAGGTACCCGTGTGCCTGACAAAATGACCACTGAATGTATGTTTTGGTCTACTGCTGCTATTGCTCATCCACGTCAAGGTTCAACATGTGCACTCGAAGATGGTCTTCTGCACACCACTTTTGTAATATGTCAAATCAAATCAGCAAGGATTGTGCTGGGGGCAGCTCATAAATATCACCATGCTTTCCGCGTCAACATAGCACACCCACAACTTACTAACACTAATGGTATGTCTTTGGAATGTGGGAGGAAACTAGAGCTCCTGGAAGAAGTAAAGGGAAGAATGTACAGACTCCTTACAGACAGCGATGGGAAGTGTTGCCTGAAGTGTGGCAAAGCTTGCGCACTGTCCCCAGCAGATATTCAGATTGTGTTTGTCATTGACAAAAATGATGCATTTCACTGTATGTTTCGACATAGATGTGACAAATAAAGCTCGCCTCTATAATCTCTCAATAGTTAGAGAAGATGGATTAGGTGGATTTTTGTTCCAGGGAGCCAGTGTTGACACCATGGAGGAATAGTTTATTTAGTAAGGATGAACTTTATTCGCCATATACATTTACTTGTGTTAGAAACTTGCTGTGGTGCATTAGCACAATATACAATGAAAAAGTGACAATGTTCGACAATTATACAGAATGAAAGATTATATAAAATTAGTTAGCAGTACATATATGGAATGTAATGAGCATAAATACATGAAAAACAGTCTGTACTTACAATGTAAACAGCACTATAAAAATGGTTTAGGTGTTTACAATTCCATGCTGTGACTGAGTTAATATTTAGAGAGGGGTGTGGGAGGAACTAACTAGAGTGGTTGATCAGATTAACTGCTTGGGAGGAGAAACTTTTAAGATGGTGTGAAGTTTTTGTTTTTATGGCCCTGTAGCAGTTTCCCAAAAAGGAGCTTTTGATAAAGGCAGCTTGCACAGTGGGCTCTGTCCACAATGATATTTCCTGCCCACTTCTTTGTCCTGGACTAATTCACGTCCTGCAATGATGAGCCAATGTCACAGGAAATCAGCATGTCAGCAAGCATCTATGGAAAGGAATAAAGAGTTCTCATTTCAGGCCAAGACCGCTCATCAGTACTGAAAAAGATGGGGGAGAAGCTAGAAAAAGAAGTTCAAGGAAGTGGAAGGAGTACAATCTAGGAGATGATAGGTGAGGGCCCCTACCCACCTACCTTCCCCCTCACCTGGCTTCACCTATCACCTTCTACCTTGTATTCCTTCCCCTCCCTCGAACTTCTTAATCTGCGTCTTCCCCCTTCCTTTCCAGTCCTGATGAAGGGTCTCAGTCTAAGATATCGACTCTTTATTGCTTTCCAAAGATGCTGCCTGACATGCTGAGTTCATCCAGCATTTTGTGTGTATGTTGTGTATTATATATTGCTCTCCAAACTTGACTACTATTAGAAAGTGACTTTTAGAGCACCTGGAAGAAACCCACGTGATCGCAGGGAGAACATCCAAACACCTTACAGGCAGCAGCAGAAATTGAGCCCGGGTCATTGACACTGTGAAACATTGTGCTTACCGCTATGTTACCATGCCACCCCATAATATTTTGGTTCACATAAAACTTTCACTTATTAGTGCAAACCGACTGTGCTTTTATTTTAAGGTTGCATTTAAAAGAGAATTAATGATTAGCAAACTGATGCAGTTGTTTAATGATGGAAAATCAGATTAATCACAGAAGCATCTTTAATCAGACGTTTCTGATCACCATTCACCAACAAGTGAGTGGGTTCCTGTTGTGCAACAGCAGCTTTGTCAATCTAACCCGGTTTTAAATCACTGAAAATAATTAGAAAGCTGTGCCAGGTTGATAGCTGCGCTGGAGACACAAGAGACTGCAGATGCTTTCATCTGGAGCAGCAAACAATCTGCTGGCAGAGCTCGGCGAGTTGAAAAGGGGGTAGGGAATTGTCGATGTTTTAGTTTGGGACTCTGCACCAGGACTGAGAGCAGAGGGGGAAGCCCGCCACTATAAAGAGGAGAGGGGGAACAGTGAGACAGAATGATGGGTGGACTGAGGAGGGTTGAAGGAAGAAGGGGCTGATGGAGACAGATGGGGGAGGAGGGAGACAGGAGCAGCTGGATGATAGATGGAGGCAGACTAGAAAATAAGAATCAAAAGTCAAGTCAAGTTCATTGCCAAATGCACAAGTACATGTGTGCACAGGTGTAATGAAAAACTTACTTCCAGCAGCATTGCAGGCACGTAACACCATACACTACTGTCACATAGATTGCACCACTCTGCAGTGACCACGAGGAACCTTTCTCTCTTCTCTCCTCTCCTGTAAGACAGAAGATAGAAAAGCCTGAAAGCATATAGCATCATGCTGAGGGACAGCTTCTAGCCCACCGTTACCAGACTTTTGAATGGACCTCTTATACAATAAGAAAGACTCATGCCCTTACCTCGATATGATCTTGTACTTATTGTTTCCCTGCTCTGCACTTTATTCTGCACAGGAGGTACTGTTATTGGTTTGCCTTATTCTAGCTCAATGCACTGTGTAATGATTTGATCTGTATGCAAAACCACCTTTTACTAGGTATCAGAATCAGGTTTAATATATTTGGCATATGTCATGAAATTTGTTGTATGTGGCAGCAGTACTTGCAATACATAATTTAAAAACTGTAAATTACAGTAAGAGGTGTATATATTAAATGTTAAATGAGTAGTGCAAAAACAGAAAGACAGAGTGGTGAGGTAGTGTTGAGGTACATGGAGCTTAGAAAAATAGAGGGCTATGTAAAATAGAGGCCTAGGTAATTTCTAAGGTAAGAACATGTTCGGCCCAGCTTTGTGGGCCGAAGGGCCTGTATTGTGCTGTAGGTTTTCTGTGCTTCAATGTGTTCATGGGTTCAATGTCCATTCAGAAATCAGATGGCAGAGGGGAAGCTGTCCCTGAATCATTGACTCAGTCATCTGTACCTCCTCCTTGAAGTTTCCCAAGAAAGAACTGAAGACTTCTGCCTTTAAATTTACTTTCTTTGATAGTGGCATTTTAAACATAGTTTATTGGTGTCCTTACACTGAACAAAAGTTCTTAACTTTAGATTTTCTTCAAAGGGAGGTAAATAAATTCATATAACAGAAAATTGACATGTATTAAATGAAGAATGTAGATTTCACTCATTGTTTTCATACCAGCTCTGAGTGCAACCTGTCCACCAAATTCTGGCATCTTTTATGCTGTTTATAAGTCCTGATAAAAAGGATCTCAGTCAAGAATGTCTCCTCTTTATTCATCTCCATGAATGCTGCCTGACCTGCTGAGTTCCACTAGCATTTTGTGCGTGTTACTCTGGATTTCCAGCATTTGCAGAATCTCCTGTGTTTATACTTTGTGCTGGTCTTCCCAATTTCAGGCCATTCATGGTGAAGTTAGAGTGTAGCTGGGGTGAAAGGTTTTGCCCTAACTAGTATGGGATTAACTGTTCTTCATTCCTGAGCGGTTTTATGCAGATGGGTTGAGTGAGTTAGGACTTTCCCCTTTGGAGTGAAGGACAATGAGAGGTGATTTGATAGAGATGTAAAGATAAGAGGCATAGATCGAGTGGACAAACACTCTTTTCCCAGGGTGGGAATGGCTAATCTGAGGGTGCGTCATTTGAAAAGTGATTGGAGGAAAGTATAGGGAGAATGTCAGAGATAAGTTTTTTATGAAAAGAATGGTGGGTGCTTGGGTGTGCTGCCAGGGATGGTGCTTGAGCCTTGCTATATTTTAGATGTTCTTCGGCACACAGCTGATAGAAAAATGGAGGGCTATGTGGTAGAGAAGTGTTAGATTGATTTTAGATTGATGTTAAAGTCTGTCCTGAGCCTTGTGGCCCATCAGGCCAGTGCTTATGCTGGTTTCCGTGGCGTGAAGCGACTGAGAGTACGAGACTCCCCTCCCGGATAGGACGCCAGTCCATCTCGAGGTTAACCTCCAGCATTTGCCATTTTCAGCTGGCTGGACTGGAGCAGTGTATGGTTAAGTGCCTTGCTCAAAGACACAACACGCTGCCTTGGCCGAGACTCGAACCCACAACCTTCAGATCGTGAGCCCAATGTCCTAACCACTTGGCCATGCGCCACACAGATTTATTTTAGAGTTGATTAAAAGTCTGGCACAACACTTTGGGGGAAAAGGGCCTGTATTGTGCTATAGTATTATATGTTCTGTGAGCCTCCCGAGAAAATTTACCACCCTGATGTTTTTATCAGCTTTCAACATACACTCAGTGGCCACGTTATTAGATACCTTCTGAGTGTATGTTCGTGGTCTTCTGCTGCTATAGCCCATCCACTTCAAGGTTTTGCGTGTTATGCGTTCAGAGATGTTATTCTACATACCTCTGTTGTAATAGGTGGTCATCTGAGTTACTGTCGCCTTGAACCAGTATGACCAGTCTCCTCTGACATCTCTCATTAACAAGGTGTCTACGCCTAGAGAAATGCTGAGCACCAGATGTCTTTTTCTGGGGTTTTTTGCACCATCCTCTGTAAGCACAAGAGACAGTTGTGCATGAAAATCCTTGGAGGTCATCAGTTTATGAGTCATGCAAACCACCCCAAATGGCACCAACAATCATTCCATGGTCTAAGTCACTTAGATCCCCATTCTGATGTTTGGTCTGAAAAGCAGCTGAACTCTTGACCATGTCTGCATGTTTTTATGCATTGAGTTATTGCCACATGTTTGGCTGGTTAGGTACAGTATTTGCATTCATGAGCAGGTGTACCTAATAATGTGGCCACTGAGTGTAGAAAATAGTACTTGTGAAATCACTGCATGCACGTCTGCTACGAAATTCCTTCACCCAAAGGAATTCACAGAAACTCTCAGAACAGCAGAGAATGAATCATTTGACAGGCATTCATGCTGAGGGTCCTTCCAATCCTTGATCCTTTCACTGACTAGTCACCTATTGCAGTCAGTGGACTATGTTTAATTTCTTGAAAGAAGCCACATGCTGACTGCTCAGTCCTAGTCCTTAGTAATGGCTCTCAAATTTCAGGGGATGAATTTAGCATGACTGTCCTTGAGATCCCACACTCTTTTCAGCTGAGTTTGGAGCCAAGGATGGAAAGTTTGTGAGAGATGGTTTCTATTTACAGTGGTCAGACCTCACACGAGAAAGATGGCCCAAGACATTGCAGAGTAGCTATGGCAGCCATTGGAGATGAGAAGTTCAAGAGGGAACATAGAGCATTGAACAGTACAGTACAGAACCAACCCTTCGGATCACCATGTTGTGCCAACTTTTTAATTCGCTCTGAGATCTATCTAACCCTTCCCCCCCACATAGCTTTACATTTTTCTTTGATCCATGTGCCTATCTAAGAGTCTCTTAAATGACCCTATTGTATGTGCCTCTACCAACTCCCCTGACAGTGCATACCGTGCACCAACTGCACTCTGTGTTTAAAAAACTACCTTTGACATTCCCCCTCCCCCCAATGCTCTTTTGTATTAGCCATTTTTTCCCCGGGAAAAGGCTCTGGATGTCCACTCTATCAGAATCTGGTTTAATATCATTGACATATGTCACGTGTCGCTTCATGGCAATAGTACTGTGCTGTGCTGTTGTATGTTCTGCGTCCCCTCTTGACCTTCTCATCTCCAAAGGCTGCCATGCCAGCTCTGTATCATCGCATATCTCTAGTTACCCACTAGATCTATACCTCATCACCTTACATACCTCTGTCAATTTACCTCTCATCCTACTTTGCTCCAAAGAAAAAAGCCCTAGCCTACTCCACCTATCTTCATAAAACATGCCCTCTAATCCAGGTAGAATCTTGGTAAATCTCCTCTGCACCTTCTCTAAACCTTCCACATTCTTATAATGAGGTGACAATTACAGAAGAAGGCTTGAGGGGGTGCCCAGGAAGAAGGAAAGTGCTGGAATTGTAAGAAATGGTCATCAGTGGGTACATGTCAGTAAAATGGGCGCGGAGGCAAAGGTAACAGGAGAAGTGATGGGCCCAGAACCCACTGAGGTGAGTTCGCAGGGGTAGTCAATGGCTGTAGTGATTGACGACAATCATGTCAGAACTGGTACTTCACTGCAAGATCTCTTTGAGAGGGTAAACTCGGTCTAGGAGCATTTTCTAAGCAGAAGCAGCAGTAATACAAGTAGCTTTACAAGTCTGCTCTAACATTCAATAGGTAAGTTGTGGGCAAACTATGTTCATGCCAGAAGCTTGGCAACACTTGCGGTCTGCCTTCAGTACAATGCTCGGACCATATTGGTTGATGCAAAATGAATCATTTTACTGTATTTTTCGAGGTGTCGATGTACATGTAACAAATAAAACTAATCTTTACCTTTATCATGCCCAATCCAATCTTAACCCCTGTACCAAATATCCGCATATTCCTTGGTTCCCCTTGTAGATCACATATATAGCAACAGTAAGAGATGAAATTTCCCCGCAGCTGCATGTTAAGTAGGCGACCCTTTATACTGTAACTATGACCACCAGTTCTAGGTATTTCAACAAGGGGAAACTATGGGGCATATCCTCTCAATATGCACCCTGTCAATCCTCCTTCAGATTCTTGTTCAAAAGATCTTTACTTCCATAAGGCCTGTTAACTGGTTATACAGAATTTGGTTTTATATGCGAAGGTTTCTTTGGCCACTCCTCATAAAACTAGAAAACAAGTTTCTTCACAATTGCAAGAAATTCTGCAGAGGCTGGAGATCCAGAGTAATCCACAACACATGTAAAATGCTGGAGGAACTCAGCGGGTCAGATAGCATCTATGGAAAGGAATAAGGAGTTGGTGTGTCCCGAAGAAGGGTCTTGGCCTGAAACGTTGGCTCTTCATTCCTCTGTTTAGACACTGTCTGATCTGCTGAGTTCCTCCAGCAATTTGTACATTCTTCAGATAAACCTGTGTCCTGAACCAACCTTAAAACTGGACACCAACTCAGCTCAGAAGCATATCAACATTCATTCATAGTAGCTGATCAAAGTCTTTCAACATTGCCACCTAACAACGCCATGAAAGCAACTTCACCACATGGATTTAAGAATTTCAAGGACAGAGATCCCCCTTCTCAAAAGTCAACTGGCTGAGAAGTGGGAGCTAGCTACATGGAGAAACTCAGAGGGGCAGTCGGTGCCAGCCGTATTAACAATGAAGTATTTCTTTCTTTTGTTATTTAGAGACACAGCACAGTAACGGGCCCTCCCAAACCAATGAGCCTGCACTGCCCAATTACACATGTGACCAATTAACCTACTAAACCCATATGTCTTTGGAACAGGGGAAGAAACCGGAGCACCTGGAGGAGACCCACAGGGTCATGAGGAGAGTGCAGGGAAATGGTGCTAAGACAAAAGGTCAGCTATGATATCAGTGAGTGGCAGAGCAGGTACCAGGATCTGAGAGGCTTATTCTTTCTAATCACACAAAAGATAGATGGGGCAGCCTAGGAAAGCGACAGATCACAGTGATTCCAGCTGTTCCCTGAGATGTATGTAAGCAATCTGCTCCTCAAGGGCATCGTCTTTGACTGTTTTATTATTCTGTTGTGGTGCAATTGCAGCAAAGTAATACTGAGCTCAGTGAATGTCAAGTCACCTTTAGGCCTTCTCACAGTCTCTTAAATTTATACAATTTCCCTCAAATATAATTAACAGATCAGCTTTTCTGAGCTACACTCCAAAACTGTAGAATTCAATATCTAAATCTATAAGACAGGGGTTCCCAACCCAGGTCTACAGACCCCTTGCTTAATGGTATTGGTACATAACATATACAAAGTTGGAAATCCCTGCTAAACAGTATGTAAACTTAATTGACATACAAATATTAGCTCAAAACCTATTTATTTAACCTTGCTTTTAACTAAGATCTTTTTGTCTTTATTCTCATGTTTATTTTTTTTTATATATTTTATTTTATTTTCATATTTGCATTTTTATCCCATTGTAAAGCACTTCAAACTTCATTGTTTACAAGAAAAGTACTCTATTATCTGCTAATATGAACAAATGAGCAACCAAAACTCACCCAGAGACACTTTGAAGAAGCCCCAAGGTTAAAAAGGATAAAAATACAGAGTATGTATATTGACCATCCCAATGTCACCTCCATTATTATCCATTCTCACAGTCTTCAGAATCTAAATCATGTTTATTATCACCAGCATATGCCATGAAATTTGTAATTTTGTGGTAGCAATACAGCGCAATGCATAATAAAAAAGAAAATTACTTTAAGTTACAATAAGAAATGAAATAAATAGTCAGATAGTGTCAATAAGTTCATGGACCATTTAGAAATCAGGTGGTGGGAATGTGAGGGGAGAAGCCATTCCTTAAATGTTGGGTGTGCATCTTCAAGTTCCTCTACCTCCTCCTGGATGGTAGTAAGAAGAGAGCACGTCTCAGATGATGAGAGTCCTTAATGATGGATGCTGCTTTCTTGAGGTACCGACTTTTGAAGATGTCCTCAGTGATGGGGAGGCTAATGGCTGTGATGGAACTAGCTGAGACCACAACTTGGTGCAGACTCTTTCAATTCTGTGGAATGGAGCCTCCATACCAGAGAGTGATGCAGCCAGTCATGGTACAGCTGTAGAAATTCACTAGAGTATTTGATGACATACCAAGTCTCCTCAAACACCTTCCTAAATCATGATTCCACCTGCTTTCTAGAAGACACATTTCCAGAATTATTTGGTCAGGGAAAGATGTTCTTAACCATTACCGAGTTCAAGATGCTCTCCTGGATCATAATTCATTGTCCTGAAGCAAACTTTGCAAAGTAAATGTCACAGTTGCATGGGACACCTGACTGGAGTATACTGTTCCAGGGTAAACATCACCAGGCATGTCTGATGACTCTAGCAAAGTCTTCCTTATAAACACACAAGATTCTGAGGATGCTGAAAGTCCAGAGGAACAAACACAAACTGCTGGAAGGACTCAGTAGGTCAAGCAGCATCTATGGAAAGGAATATACAGTCAGTGTTTCAGGCCAAGATCTTTCTTCAGGAAAGGGGAAGACACCAGAATAAGAAGGTGGGGAAAGGGAAGGAGCACAAGCTAGAAGGTAATACTTGAAGCCAGGTGGGTGGGAGATTGGAGATGAAGTGAGATGCTGTGAGGTGATAAGTAGAAAAGGTACAGGGCTGACGCAGAAGGAATCTGATAGGAGAGGAGCATGGCCCATGGGAGAGAGAGAGAGGAAGAGGAGGAGGGGCACCGGGGGAGGTGAAAGGCAGGTAAGGAGAAGAGAAGAGGTAAGAGGGGAGCTGGTGTGGAGAATGGAAGAAGAGGGAAGTTTGAGGGCCTCATCGTGGCAGTGGATACAAAGTACATTTATTATCTAAGTATTTATGCAGTATAAGTATAGAGGAGGCCGTAAACTATCATTTTGGAATGGAGATGGAGATTGGAATTAAAATGTTTGGCCATCAGGAAAACCTGCTTGTTGCAGATGGAGCAAAGCTGCTCGACTGTGAAAGTCTTCCTTATTTCCATTCTCTCAAGAGCTACTACTTAAAAGTCGATACCCTGCCAATAGATCTTCTTTGCCATTGAGTGATGAAGGCTGAGAATCATGATAGGGCAGGAGTCATTATGAATCATTTCAAATTCTCACTATGTCTTACCTGAGTGACAATATGTTTCACTGATCATTTCTTTCTTATAACCTACTGGAATGTGATTAATTGCCTTGCATTGCTTGGTGCATTTATACCTTGACCTGTGGCCCTTTGTCCTTGTGTCTGTGCACGATCAACAAAGTACGAGGTGGTGTTGGTGGATAAACCAGAGGATCCAAAGTCCAGGGAGGAATTACAAAGAGACTGAAACAATAATTTCAGTCTGATTGTGTTTGTTAGTTTCCTGACTGCAGCAGCAGAGTTTGTTATCACAAGCTGAAACTGGGTCACTGCAGCTTACTGTAAGCACACTATAATGAGCGATATCCTGGAGGTTATGTTTGAACCCTTGGTCACTGCCAGATGCCTACTTTATAATATCCAGCTTTACTTGGAAAATACCCTGTTCATCTCCTTTCCAGCACAATCCCTTGAGGAATGTTATACAGGATCCTCATGCTTTTGTGATCCAAACATTCTTCAGAAGTTTAGAATGAGGTATAAAACTTGTTGCTTACGATTGTTTTATTCATTACAAGAGCAAAGAACTGAAAGGAAGAAGCATGGTGAGAGACAAAGAAAAAAAGAGAGAGAGAACAAAGTTGGCCTGGTCTTCTTATACCATTATCAGCATCATTATTATGTGCTGTGTTGTATGACATGGGCAATCATGGCCTCATAGTCATAGTCATAGTCATAATCATACTTTATTGATCCCAAGGGAAATTTAGTTTTTTTACAGTTGCACCAACCAAGAACAGAGTATAAATATAGCAATCATGACCATGATTGTTATTAAAGTATTTTTCCACAGAAGTGGTTTGCCATTGCTTTCTTCTGGGAAGTATCTTTACAAGACAGGTGACCCCAGCCATTATCAATAATCTTCAGAGATTGTCCGCTTAGCATCAATGGTCACATAACCAGGACTTGTGATATGCACCGGCTGCTCGTACAACCATCCACCACCTTCTTTCATAGCTTTGTGGAACCCTGAACGGGGGACCAAGCAGGTGGCACACCTTATCCAAGGGTGACCTGCAGGCTAGTAGAGGGAAGAAGAGCCTTACACTTCCTGACATCTCCACCCCGCCACCCAACTTCTTGTACCAGACTACTGATAACAGTAAATTCGATTGATAACATTACTTGAACCTGACTACTTCATTAGCTAATGTGACACCCGCTATTGAAACTAAGAAACTTCCAGAAAAGTTCCTGTAACCACAGAAAAGCTCACTAAACAATCATATGTATATACAGTAGGTGATTATATAAAAATACAAACAAGCTTAAGAAAGTTAAGCTATAAGAAAGAAAACAATTCTGTAGCCCATTCCAACAGATACATACATCCAAGCTCTTCCTAAGGTTTAGCTTCATGCCCAGAAGGGTTTGAAAGCGAATTTGATAGATTGGTTTATTATTGTCTCATGTACCGGGTACAGTGAAGAAATTGCTTGCAAACAGTCCATTTGGATCAATCCATTCCAACAGTGCATTGAGGGAGAACAAGGTAAAATAAGGTACAAGGTAAACGTAGCCAGATCCATCATGGGCACTAGCCTCCCCTCCATTGAGGACATCTTCAGCATACAGTGCCTCAGGAAGGTAGCATCCATAATTAAGGACCCTCGCCAAATAGGACATGCCCTCTTATCGGTACTACCATCAGAGAGGAGATACAGGAGCCTGAAGACACATCCTCCACTGTTCAGTAACAGAGTCTTCCCCTCCACAATCAGATTTTGGAATGGACCACAAACACACTTCTTGCCCTCCTTATTTTTTATATATATTTGTTATTATAACTTATAGTAACTTATGTCTTGCACTGTACTACTGCTGCAAAACGACAAATTTCACAACATATGTCAGTGATAAGAAAGTGCAGAATAAAGTGTTACAGAATAAAGAGGAAGTGGAGAGCAGGTGGACAGTAAAGTGCAAGGTCATAACAAGGTAGATTATACTTCCTTGAGTCCATCTTATCTAAGGAACTATTCAATAGTCTTCTAACAGCAGGGTTGAAACTGTCCTTAAGCCTGGTGATATGTGCTTTCAGGCCTTTGTATCCTCTCCCCAAGGGGAGGGGGTAGAAGAAGTAATGTTCAGGGTGGGTGTGCTTACTGCCCATTATGTCGCTGGTTTTAGGATAGCAATGAAGGTCCTCTGTCTCTGGCAATGTTCAGGGCTTCTTTCGCCATGTCAGTAGCTTCCTCTCGGTTTTCACTTATTGTCAGTCATGCAAGTCCTGGGTGGAGACTCAGGAATACTGGCATATTCAGATGTAGAAGGATTCTTTATTACTGTTTCTATAACAATTAGTTTTACCAGACAGAGTTGTTAGCCCTGAGCGGAACCCCCGATCTGGTGGACCACTCTCATTCTGGCCTTTTCCCTTTGACCTATTTGGCAGGGGTGACCCTACCAAGGGCCAAAGCATAAGGCTGTGACTCCAGTCAACGGAGCTCTCCAGGTCATTGGGGTATGCAAGCCTCAATGGTTGTCTTGGAGGCCAGGGCGGGTGTGGTATTTGATCACTCTGACAGCTTTACTAAGGCAGTGAGAAATGTAGACAGAGTTCATGGAGGGGAGGCTGTGATGTGCTGAGTGTGTTCACAGTCCCCTGCAGTTTCTTATAGTCACGGGTAGAGAAATTGCCATACCGAGCCATTATGCATCCATATAGAAAGCTTTCTATGATCCAGAGATAAAAATCGGTGAGGGTCAAAGAGGGCATGCCAAATTTCTTTAGCTTCCTAAGAAAATAGGGATGTGGTAAACCTTCTTAGCTGTGGTGTCACAGGTTATTGGATAGGTTTACTCCTAAGAGCTAGAAACCCTCAAAAGCACACGGTATTGGGGGTAAGGTATTGGTGTGGGTGGAGAATTGGTTAGCAGACAGGAAGCAAAGAGTGGGAATAAACGGGACCTTTTCAGAATGGCAGGCGGTGACTAGTGGGGTACCGCAAGGCTCAGGGCTGGGACCCCAGTTGTTTACAATATATATTAATGATTTGGATGAGGGAATTAAATGCAGCATCTCCAAGTTTGCGGATGACACGAAGCTGGGTGGCAGTGTTAGCTGTGAGGAGGATGCTAAGAGGATGCAGGGTGACTTGGATAGGTTGGGTGAGTGGGCAAATTCATGGCAGATGCAATTTAATGTGGATAAATGTGAAGTTATCCACTTTGGTGGCAAAAATAGGAAAACAGATTATTATCTGAATGGTGGCCGATTAGGAAAAGGGGAGGTGCAACGAGACCTGGGTGTCATTATACACCAGTCATTGAAAGTGGGCATGCAGGTACAGCAGGCGGTGAAAAAGGCGAATGGTATGCTGGCATTTATAGCGAGAGGATTCGAGTACAGGAGCAGGGAGGTACTACTGCAGTTGTACAAGGCCTTGGTGAGACCACACCTGGAGTATTGTGTGCAGTTTTGGTCCCCTAATCTGAGGAAAGACATCCTTGCATTAGAGGGAGTACAAAGAAGGTTCACCAGATTGATTCCTGGGATGGCAGGACTTTCATATGAAGAAAGACTGGATGAACTGGGCTTGTACTCGTTGGAATTTAGAAGATTGAGGGGGGATCTCATTGAAGCGTATAAGATCCTAAAGGGATTGGACAGGCTAGATGCAGGAAGATTGTTCCCGATGTTGGGGAAGTCCAGAACGAGGGGCCACAGTTTGAGGCCTTTTAGGACCGAGATTAGGAAAAACTTCTTCACACAGAGAGTGGTGAATCTGTGGAATTCTCTGCCACAGGAAACAGTTGAGGCCAGTTCATTGGCTATATTTAAGAGGGAGTTAGATATGGCCCTTGTGGCTACGGGGATCAGGGGGTATGGAGGGAAGGCTGGGGCGGGGTTCTGAGTTGGATGATCAGCCATGATCATAATAAATGGCGGTGCAGGCTCAAAGGGCCGAATGGCCTACTTCTGCACCTATTTTCTATGTTTCTATGTTTAATCTTGATCACAGCACTGTTGATGGAAACAGGAGCTTGTGCACCAACCCCCTTCCTGAAGTCAATAACCAGCTCTTTTGTTTGCTTACATCGAGATTGTTGTCATGACACCATGTTGCTAGGCTATCTACTGTACTCTGACACATTGTTATATGAGAATCGACCCACTACGGTGGTAAGATCTGCAAACTTCTGGGTGGTGTTACAGAGAAGTCCGGCCACACAGTTGCGAGTGCATTGGGAGTGGAGTAGGGGGCTGGGGTGGAAAAAAGGGAGGAATTTTTACAATTATACAGGGTACTAGTGAGGCCACCCCTGGAATACTGGACAAAATATTGGTCCTCTTACTTAAAAAAGGATATACCGACATTAGAGGAAGTTCGAAGAACATTACAGCACAGTCCACACCTGTCAGCCCACAATGTTGTGCTGAACTTTTAACCTACTCTAAGTTTAATCTAACTCTTTCTTCCTGCATAGTCCTCCATTTTTCTATCATCCATGTGCCATTCTAAATGCCCCTCATATATTGGCCTCTACCATTACTCTGGCAGCTTGTGCCATGCACCGACTACTCTCTGTGTAAAGAAATTTACCTCTGACATCCCCCTTATGCTTTCCTCCAATCTCCTTAAAATTATGCCCCTTTGTATTAGCCATTTCGGCCTTGGGGAAAAGTTTCTGCCTATCCACTCTATCTGTTCCTCTTATCATCTTGTACACCTCTATCAAGAGATTCACTTGTCTTATTCTGTGTAAGGGTTGTCCTATCACAAGGAACCAAAAAATTACATCTAAATTCTTTTTAGTGTGGAAGAGCGAATCTAGAGAGCTGGGCAGAAAGCTGAGAAACAGGTCCTCCAGGGTAGTAATTTCTGGATTGCTACCTGTGCCACATGCCAGTGAGGGTAGAAATGGGATGATGTGATAGATAAATGCCACATTGGTGCAAGGGACAAGGCTTCAGGTTCTTGGATCATTGGGATCTCTTCTGGGGAGGTAGGACCTGTGCAAAGGGGCTGGGTTGCACCTGAACTTGATGGGGACAAATATTCTTGTGGGCGGGTTTGCTACTGGGAGGGTTTAAACTAATTTGGCAGAGGGATGGGAACCGGAGTGAAGGGACTCAGGATAGGACAGATGATAAAAAACCAAAGATAGCATGCAGTCAGACTGTCAGGAAGGGCAGGCAGATAATCAGAACAAATTGCAGCCAGCAGGGTGAGTATCAGTGCATGAGGGATGCAGAGTCAAAAAGGGTAGCAAATATTGTTCTCAAAGTGCTATATCTCAATGCACAGAGTATAAGAAATAAGGTGAATAATCTTATTGCACATTTACAGATTGTCAGGTATGATGTTGTGGCCATCACTGAATTATGGCTGAAGGACGGTTGTAGTTGGGGGCTAAATGCCCAAGGTTACACATTATATCGGAGGGATAAGAAGATAGGCAGAGGAGGTGGCGTAGCTCTGCTGGTAAAGAATGACATCAAATCATTAGAAAGATGTGACACTGGATCAAAAGATGTTGAATCCTTGTGGGTCGAGTTAAGAAACTGCAAGGGTAGAAGTACCCTGAAGGCAATTATATACAGACCTCCAAACAGTAGCGGGGATGTGGACTACAGATTACTATTGGAAATAGAAAAGGAGTGTCAAAAGGCAACGTTATGATCGTCATGGGAGATTTTAACATGCAGAATCCGGTTGGTGATGGATTTCAAGAGAGTGACTGTTGAATGTGTAAGAGATGGCTTTTTAGGGCAAATGTCATTGAGCCTACTAGGGGATCAGCTATATTGGATTGGGTGCTACGTAATGAACTGGAAGCGATGAGGGAGCTTAAGGTAAAGGAACCCTTAAAAGACAGTGATCACAATATAATTGAGTTCAGCTTGAAATTTCAGTGGGAGAAGGTAAAGTCTGTCGTAACAGCGATTCAGTGGAGTAAAGGAAATTACAGTGGTATGAGAAAGGAGTGGCCAAAGTAAATTGGAAGGAGATGCTAGCAGGGTTGACTTAGGTTTCTGGGATAAATGATGAATGTGCAGGATAGAGGTATTCAAATGAGAAGGCTTGCACCAAGGTTACAGAAGTTATATGTGAGGCCATGGACATTCACATTCCCAGCAAAATTGTTACTAAGAAGACTGGCGATAAAGTATGGCTTGATGACAAGTGCAGACAAACAGCAAAGAAGAAACGTCGTCTCTTCCACCATCTAAAGAAGTGCAACACCCTGCTGATAAGGAGAAGTTTGCACAGGCTGGGCAGTCGTACAATCGAGCAGAGAGACAGGCCAGAAGAAACCATAACATCAAACTCAAAAATGACTTAACCAGCAGTAACCTTAGCAGCAAGAAGTGGTGGAATGTTATGAACTCCCTCTCTGGAGGAATAGGCCACTCTGACATCCCTGTCATTGAGCACTATGGGTCTGTACATACAACAGCAAAGGATAAGGCCAATGTTTTCTGTCGGGCTTTTGCAAATAAATGTCGACTCACAAATGCTAATAACCAGCCACCACCTCGCTGAACAAAATCATCTTCAAACCTGAAGACATCAGGAAAATTATGCAACAGCTTCAGCTTGATAAAGCATCTGGCCCTGACCAGATTCCAACTAGGGTCTTAAAGGAATGCAGTGCAGAACTTGCAAGTCCTCTCTGCCGCCTCTTCCAGCTATGCTTCTCGAGTGGTGTATTCCCAGAACAATGGAAAATAGCATCAGTAACACCAGTACACAAGAGGGATTCCAGAGCTGATCCTACAAATTACCACCCCATATCCTTACTCAGTGTCATCAGCAAGGTAATGGAAGCAGCAGTCCGCAAACAAGTTCAGAACTACCTACTCCATAACAACTCAATTTCAAGTAGGCAGTATGGATTTAGACCTGATTACAGTACAGCCGATCTCCTCATCACCTTATTTCAAACATGGAACACCTTCTTTAACAAAGGTGGAGAAGTGTGTGTCATAGCCCTGGATATCAAAGGAGCATTTGACAAGGGAGGGGGGAAGAAGATGGCAGTGCGACGACAGTGCGCGCGGCCACCGGTGATGACAGTGATGAATATCTGTTACGTGTCAAGTAGGGGACTATGCACAATCCTGATTTGATGGAGACAGACGCAAGAGCACAGCAGAACATCTGGAAAACTTCTGAAATGACTGCTTTGCTACCGCTGATACTGTGTGGCAACCGGAATCTCCGGAGCTGAAGGTCCCGAAATCCTCGGCTTTGCGTGTTTCAGCGGCCGGGGAGAGGTCAAAGGCGCTCGGCAGAGGATGGCGCTCGGGAGGCTGTATCGGAAGCTTGGAGTTTTCAGACAGATGGACTCAGGGTTGGCTGGGGTCAGCTGCTTCCAAGGTATCAGCAAGTTGACGGTGCCTGGAGGTATATGGCGGGGAGTTTCTCCCTTTTGCCACCTGCTATCGGGGACTTGGGAGTTGATCGACTTGGGACTTTGAGAACTTTTTTTTTCCTGTGCCTATGGTCTGTTCTTTATCAAATTATGGTATTGCTTTGCACTGCTGTAACTATATGTTACAATTATGTGGTTTTGTCAGTGTTAGTCTTTGGTTTGTCCTGTTTTCTGTGATATCACTCCGGAGAAACAATGCATTATTTCTTAATGCATGTATGCATTTCTAAATGACAATAAAAGAGGACTGAGTGTTCTCATAATCTAATGGACTCAGTGTTAAACTGAGATCCAAAGGAATATCTGGAAAGCTGCTTAGATGGCTGCAGAGCTGCCTTCATGGACGGACCATCAAAGTTGTTATCTCTGGTCAGGCTTCTGATTCTTCAACCATCAATGCATCTGTACCACAGAGTTCAATACTTGGGCCACTTCTGTTTTCCATCTTTCTTAACGACTTGGTTGATGCTTGCAGTATAAGCTATACCTGTATGCTAATGACTCCACACTGTTTGCACCAATTAGAGCAAGAGAGAGTAATACAGTGACAGCAGGCCTGAATAGGGATCTTGACAGGATGAAAGTCTGGGCAGACGACTGGAATGTCACCTTTGAGCCTACTAAGTGTAAGGCGATGGCGATGTCTAGGAAGAGGAATCCACCTAACCCCGACCTGTATTTTGGGAACTGCAAGCTGGATTTAAAGAAGGATCTAGTAATCTTTAGTGTTAACATTGACAGCAAGTTGGTATGGGATAAACACCTTTCCACTATTTCAAACAAGGCTGGACAAAGGCTTGGAGCTATGCGGAAAGTAGCATCCAAACTAGACAAAGAGGGCAGAGCCACGGTTTACAAAGCCCAGGTACGAAGTATCATGGAGTATGCCTGCTTATCATGGATGAATGCCTCACAGAGTGTCCTCAGCCAGCTTGATTCCATTCAAAGAAAGGCTCTCAGGATTATAGGTGTAGATGAAGCCACAGCTCGAGAGAAGCTAGCCATCATAGCTTACACCACAGACGACAGGTTGCTGCAGCTACTGTGCTATACAAAATGCACACCAGCCACAGCCCTGCAGACCTTCACACCATGCTGCCTTCACCTTATGAGAGACGGCGCACCACACGATCAAGTTTATCTATGCCTGCTCATGCTGTTTCTATGCCTGATGCGAGAACCTACACACTGGATAGAAGCTTCCTTCACTGTGCTATCAGAATTTGGAATAGCCTTCCAGATGCTGTGGTTGGAAACATCTGCGACGATGGGGTCCAAGCCTTCAAGAGTCCAGTGCACAAACACCTATTATCTCTGGGAGGGAAGTCACATGTTTCTTCATAAGCTATCATGCAGGGGACCGGGATGGCAATGCTTGGTTGTTGGTAGGTAGGGTTAATACCTGACTTTCAAGAGCACTTGTGAGTTATGTTCCGGCTGGACTTAGTCCTTAAACTGCTGGAGAACAGTGTGGAAAGAACAGGTGCTGTTTTCTCCTGGTAGGGATTAGTTTTTAGTTCCAAGTGCTCCTGCCATGTTTTGTCACCCTGCAACCTTATCCTTCAATCTTTGAATTATGGAAGACAGCATGTGGATAAATGTCTCTCTCCAGCAGAATTCATCGTGATCATCATGACTCCAGTATTGATACTATTTTTTAATGTTTCTTAATTGGACATATGATTTTTTTTTGTGTTCTATCGCTGAGCAGCAGTGAACCATCTGATTGGCCTATCAGAGTTCTCTTTGGGAACTAGCTGACTTGATCAGCATTTCTGATCTGGCTATTGTTCACGATTGCACTTTAAAAAATGTCAAAATACTCAAATGTCAAAATAATATAACCGTGGCTGACAAGGGAAGTCAAAGCTAATATAAAAGCAGAAGAGAGGGCACACAACAAAGCAGGAAGATAGAAGATTGGGAAGCTTTTAAAACCCTACAGAAAGCAACTAAAAGAATCATTAGGGAAAAGACAAAGTATGAATGCAAACTTGCAAACTATATCACGGTGGATAGAAACACACACAAAAAATGCTGGTGAACGCAGCAGGCCAGGCAGCATCTATAAGAAGAGGTACGGTCGACGTTTCGGCCGAGACCCTTCGTCAAAAAGCTTTTTCAAGTATATAAAAATAAAAGAAAGATGAGAGTGGATATAGTACTGCTAGAAAATGAGGCTGGAGAAATAATAGCGGGATAAGGAGATGGCAGATGAACTAAGTGAGTATTTTGCATCAGTCGCCACTGTGAAAGACACCAGCAGTGTGCCAAGTATTGAAGGGTATGAGAGAAGAGAAGTGAATGCAGTTACTATTACAAAGGAGAAGGTGCTCAAAAAGCTGAAAGACCTAAAGGTATGTAAGTCACCCAGACCAGATGAACTTCACACTACAGTTCTGAAAGAGGTAGAGAATGTGGAGGCATCAGTAATAACCTTTCAAGAATCATTGGACTCTGGCATGGTTCTGGAGGACTAAAAAACTGTAAATGTCACTCCACTCTTTAAGAAAGGAGG
Source organism: Mobula hypostoma (assembly GCF_963921235.1). NCBI lineage: Eukaryota > Metazoa > Chordata > Chondrichthyes > Myliobatiformes > Myliobatidae > Mobula > Mobula hypostoma. The sequence goes on from NC_086107.1 coordinate 13,172,490, forward strand.
GAGGCAGCAACAAGGGAATTATAGACCAGTTAGCCTGACCTCAGTGGTTGGGAAGATATTGGAGTCATTTGTTAGGGATGAGGTTACAGGGTGACACAGGACAAGATAGGACAAAGTCAGCATAGTTTCCATCAAGGAAAGTTTTGCCTGATGAACCTGTTGGAATTCTTTCAGTAGGATAGATAAAGGGGGTGCAATGGATGTTGTATATTTGCATTTTCAGAAGGCCTTTGGCAAGGTGCCGCACATGAGGCTGCTTACCAAGTTTATAGGCCATGGTATTGCAGCAAAGTTACTAGCATGGTTAGAGCACTGGCTGATTGATAGAAGGCAGTGAGAGGGAATAAAAGGATCCTTTTCTGGTTGGCTACCAGTGACTAGTTCTGCAGGGGTCAGTGTTGGGACTGCTTCTTTTTAAGCTGTATGTCAATGATTCAGATGATGGAATAGATGGTTTTGTTACCAAGTTTGCAGATGATAGGAAGATTAGTGGAGGGGCAGGTAGTGTTGAGGAAACAGGAAGGCTGCAAAAGAATTGACAGATTAGGAAAAAGTGGCAAATTTAATACAATGTTGGAAAATGCATGGTCATGCACTTTGGTAGAAAAAATAAATGTGCAGAGTATTTTCTAAACAGAGAGAAAATCCAAAAATATGAAAAGCAAAGGGACTTGGGAGCCCTTGTGCAGAACGCCCTAAAGGTTAACTTGCAGGTTGAGTCCACGGTGAAGAATGCAAATGCAATATTAGCATTTTTTTCAAAAGGTATAGAATATGAGAACAGAGATGTGATGCTGAGGCTTTATAAGGCACCAATGAGGCCTCATCTTGAGTACCGTGAACAGTTTGGGTTCTTTATCTAAGAAAGGAGGATTCTTAGCGAGAGGATTCGAGTACAGGAGCAGGGAGGTACTACTGCAGTTGTACAAGGCCTTGGTGAGACCACACCTGGAGTATTGTGTGCAGTTTTGGTCCCCTAATCTGAGGAAAGACATCTTTGCCATAGAGGGAGTACAAAGAAGGTTCACCAGATTGATTCCTGGGATGGCAGGTCTTTCATATGAAGAAAGACTGGATGAACTGGGCTTGTACTCGTTGGAATTTAGAAGATTGAGGGGGGATCTGATTGAAACGTATAAGATCCTAAAGGGATTGGACAGGCTAGATGCAGGAAGATTGTTCCCGATGTTGGGGAGGTCTAGAACGAGGGGTCACAGTTTGAGGATAGAGGGGAAGCCTTTTAGGACCGAGGTTAGGAAAAACTTCTTCACACAGAGAGTGGTGAATCTGTGGAATTCTCTGCCACAGCAAACTGTTGAGGCCAGTTCATTAGCTATGTTTAAAAGGAAGTTAGATATGGCCCTTGTGGCTACAGGGGTCAGGGGGTATGGAGGGAAGGCTGGGGCTGGGTTCTGAGTTGGATGATCAGCCATGATCATAATAAATGGCGGTGCAGGCTCGAAGGGCCGAATGGCCTACTCCTGCACCTATTTTCTATGTTTCTATGTTTCTATGAAATAATGTGCAGGCATTGGAGAGGTTTCAGAGGAGGTTCACAAAGATTATTCCGCGAATGAAAGGCTTATCATGTGAGGAATGTGTGATGGCTTTAGGCCTGTACTCACTGGAATTTACAAGGATGAGAGGGGATATCATTGAAACCTTTCAAATGTTGAAAGGTTTAAACAGAGTAGATGTGGAAAGGACGTTTCCCATGGTGGGGAGTCTAGGACAAGAGAGCATAGCCTCAGGATAGAGGGGCGTCCATTTGAAACAGAGATGAGGAGAAATTTCTTTAGCCAGAGGGTGGTAAATTTGTTGAATTTGATAGCACAGGCAGCTATGGAGGCCAGATGGTTAGATATATTCAAGGCAGAGATTGATACGTTCTTGATGGGCCATGGCAGCAAAGGTTATGGGGAAAAGGCCAGGAAGTGGGGATGAGGAGGGGGGAAAAAAGGATCAGCCATGTTTGAATGCCAGTGCAGACTCAATGGGCCAAATGGCCTAATTCTACTCCTATATCTTATGGTCTTATGATTGAGAGGTGATTGTAGTGAAACATGTAAGATCCTTAAGGGTGATGGCAGAGTAGGTATTGAATTGTTTCCATGAAGAGCATCTTGAAATGAGAGCACTCAGTTGGAACTGAGGTGTGTAGGAACTACTTTTCACAGAGGGTGATGAATAACCGCACCCAGAACAGGGAGCTGGCAGGGAAGTGGAGATGAGGTCTAGATAGATCAGCCATCATTATACTGAACGCCAATGCAGACTTGAGGGGTCAAATGGAGTCGTAGAGTTATGCAACATTGAAACAGATTCTTTAGTCCACACTGTCTATGTCAACTATCAAGCCTATCTATATTAATCGCACTTACTTGCATTAATTCCATATTCCCGTATACCTTTGCTCACTCAGGTACCTGACCAGATGCCTCTTACTTGTTGTTGCTGTACCTGCCTCCTACCAGCTCATTCCAGTTACTTGTGTGAAAAATTAACCTTTCAGACCTGTTTTAACTTCCACCCTCTCACGTTAAATCTGTACCTTAGACATAGGAGCAAAATTCAGCTATGCAGCCCATGCAGTCTGCTGTTCCATTCAATCGTGGTGGATTTCTTTTCCCTCTCAATCCCATTTCCCTGCCATTAACACCCTTACTAATCAAGAATCTATCAACCTCCACTTTGACTATACCTCTAATTTAGACGTCCCTCACATAGGGATGGACTCTGGTTATCTACTTTTATATGTCTCTCATTTTTATGCAACTTTTCATTAATCCGGGTCATTTATAACTATTGTACAGCCAGTGGAGTACCTTAAGTAAGAGGTGTGATCATTGCTGTATAATATCGTAAGACCATAAGATATAGGAGCAGAACTAGGCCATTTGGCCCATCAAGTCTACTCCGCCATTTCATCATGGCTGATCCAATTTTCCTCTCATCCCCAATCTCCTGCCTCCTCCAGTATCCCTTCATACACTGACAAATCAAGTCTATCGATTTCTACCTTAAATATACATAAAGACAGTCTCCACAGTTGCCTGTGGCAAAGGATTCCATAGATTCACCACACTCCGGGTAAAGAAATTCTTCCCCATCTCCTTTCCAAAAGGAAGCCCCTTTCTACTGAGGCTGTGTCCTCTGGTCTTAGACTCCCCACCAAGGAAACATCCTCTCCACATTCCCTCTATAAAAGTCTTTCACCATTCAATCAATTTCAATGAGGTCATCCCTCATTCTTCTGAATTCCAGTGAATATAGGCCCAGAGCCATCAAACGTTCTTCATGTGACAAGCTATTCAGTCCTGGGATCACTTCCATGAACCTCCTTTGAACCCTCTCCAGTTTTAGCACATCCTTCCTAAGATGAGGGGCCAAAACCTACTCAAGATGTGAGGCCTCCCCAGTGCTTTGTAAAGTTTCATCATTATATCCTTGCATTTATATTCTAGTCCTCTTGAAATGAATGCTAACATTGCATTTGCCTTCCTTACCACAGGCTCAACCTACAAATTAACCTTTAGGGAACCCTGCACAAGAACTCCTAAGTCCCTTTGTGTCTCAGTTTTCTGTATTTTCTCTCCATTTAGAAAATAGTCAATCTTTTCATTTCTTCTACCAAAGTGCATGACCACACACTTCCCGACACTACCATTTCCTGAGCCTCTACCTTCTTGCCTATCCTTTCAGTGCAATTCTTATCCTAGGACATTGAGCTCCCAGCTATAGTCTTTCAGCCATGATTCCATAATGCCTATAATGTCATACCTGTCAATCTGCAACTGTACTACAAGTTCATCTACCTTATTCTGTATATTGTGCTCATTCAGATACACCTTCAGTCCTGTATTCACCTTCTTAGATTTTGTTGCACCATGCTCAATCCTAACTTTGTCTGAGGTCTTACCAATATCTGCTTTATGGTAAACAGTAGCTAAATTCTGCACGGCATTTCTCTAATGCAAAGGTTCCCTGTTGTAACATGAACAAAGACACTGCAGAGGAACTGAAGCTAGTGGATACAGAAATGTTGTATTCAACACAATGAGACACTCTTGAAGGAAGAGGCTTGTTTGACCCAATATTACATGACATTTTATATATGCTAAAGATCGAAGGTAATGGCAGGTCAATTCTATAGTTACAAACCTCTGAATTGCATAAAATTTTCACACCTCCTTCTTTGCACCCACATTCCTGATGCCTAAAATAAATGTTAATTAGTATTGTCTGTTTTTCAACTAACTGGTGTCCACAGCACCAGGAAACTAATGTCCAGAGCTGCATTTTAAAGTTAATCTACAGTCCACGTTCAGGTTGATAGCTGAAATTAATATTTGCTATATACCCTTACCTCAGAATACATTTGCTACTTTTGTTATGCCATGGAGTCCATGGACCCCAGGTTTGGAATCCCTGCTCTAATGTGATGATGGTCGGAAAATCTATTTTGATGAAGGATAAATATTAACTGGTACACTGGGAATAATACCCCTGCTCTTGTGTGAAATACAGCAAAAATTAGTGCAGAATAGTGCAATGACTTCAATTTAACACATCATCTGAAAGACAAAACCTCTGACAGTGTGGCACTCCCACAATACTGCGGTAAAAGATATTCTAGAAATTTGACCTCCATTCTTTGTGACATTATTTACAAACCTCTGAGTCATAAACAAGAAAAAGTCACTGAGATCAGAGGTGTAAAGGGACATGAGAATGCAGAATCATGCAAGATTCTTTAAAGGTTACCTTGCAGGCTGAGTCAGTGGGAGGGAAGACAACTGCAATGTTAGGGCTGAGCACTCAATCTCAAGGAAGTGTGCATATCCCACTGCTCTACTCTTTCTACACCCACAATGTGTAGCTGAGCACAGTTCAATTTTTTTTCCTCTCTGCGCTTTGTGGCACATTGGGTGGCAACCTTACCTTTTCTTTAGCATTTGTATAGTTTTTTAACGAGGCCAAGTTGCTAGCTCAACACTCAACCCAGCAGGGATGGAAAGTGTGCATGGGTTGACTCGAACCCTGGACCATTTGCCTCAAAGTCCAGTGCTGATGCCAGTACATCACTGCCCAGTTAACAGCTCAATACCATCTATAAATTTGCCAATACATAACTATTATTGGCAAAATTTAAGATGGTGCCGAGAACAACAAGATTCACAACATATGCCAGTGATATCAAATCCGATTCTGATTAATTTCAAGAGAACTAGAATATAAAAACAAGGATGTAATGCTGAGGCTTTATAAGGCAATATTCAGTGGAATATTGTGAGCAGTTTTGGGCCCATTATCTAAGAAAATATGTCCTGCCATTGGAGAAGATCCAGAGGAGGTTCACCAGAATGAAAGGGTTAACATATGAGCGTTTGATGGCTCTGGGCCTGTACTCACTGGAGTTTACAAGAGTAGGATAGATCAGCTGGTTGAGTGGTGTCACAACAACCTTGCACTCAACATCAGTAAGACCAAGAAATTGATTGTGGACTTTCAAGAAGGGGAACACACAGCAGTCCCCATTCAGGGATCAGAAATGGAAAGGGTGAAGAGTTTCAGGTTTCTGGGTGTCAACATCTCTGAGGATCTATTCTGGGCCTAACACATTGACACATTAACATATTAACATTTTTCGCACAGAGAGTGGTGGGTGCATAGAATGCACTGCAAGTGACAGTGGTAGAGGTGGATACAACAGGGTCTTTTAAAAGACTCTTAGATAGATACACAGAGCTTCGAAAAGTACAGGGCTATGCAGTAGTGAAATTCTAGGCAGATTCTGGAGTAGGTTACATGGTCAGCACAACATTGTGGGCCAAAGGGCCTGTAATGTGCTGTGAATTTCTATGTTCTATGTAATTACAAAGTAGGCATGACAGCGGCTATATTTCATTATGAGTTTGAGGAGAATTGGTATGTTGCCAAAAGCACTCGCGAATTTCTACAGATGCATGGAAAGTACACTAACTGGTTGCATCAGTGTCCGGAATGGTGAAGTCACTGCACAGACAAAGCTGCAGAAAGTTGTAAACTCTACCCTCTCCAACATGGGCACTGACCTCTCCAACATCCAAGACACCTTCAATAGGCAGTGCCTCGAAACGGTGGCATATATTAATAAGGACTCTCATCACCTAAGACATGCTCTTTTCTCATTGCTGCCATCAAGAATGTGGTACAGGAGCCTGAGGGGACACATTCAACATTTCAGAAACCGTTCTTTTGCTCTGCCATCAAATTTCTGAATGGACAATGAACCCATGAACACTACCTCAGTACGGTTTTCTCTCTTTTTGCACTACTTGTTGAATTTAATTTTCTTTTTTTATATATACTACTTATTGTACTTTTTTTGTCACTATGTTTTGAAATGTACTGCTGCCACAAAACAAAATTCACAATATATGCCAGTGATATTAAATCTGATTCTGATTAATTTCAAGACGACTAGAATATAAAAACAAGGATGTAATGCTGAGGCTTTATAAGGCAATATTCATTGGAATATTGTGAGCAGTTTTGGACCCATTATCCTGCCATTGGAGAAGATCCAGAGGAGGTTCACCAGAATGAAAAGGTTAACATATGAGCGTTTGATGGCTCTGGGCCTGTACTCACTGGAGCTTAGAAGATTGAGGGGTAGATGTCATCTAAACCTATCGAATATTGAGAGGCCTAGATAGAGTCTACGTGTTCCCTATAGTGGGGGAGTCTAGTTCCAGAGAGCACAGCGTCAGAATACAAGGACATTCCTTTAGAACAGGGATGAAGAGAAGGGTGGTAACTCTGTGGAATTTGTTGCCACAGATAGCTGCAGTGGCCAAGTCACTGGGTATATTTAAGGTGGAGGTTGATAAGTTCTTGATTAATCAGGTCGTCAAAGGAGAAAGCAGGAGAAAGGGATTAAGTGTGATAATAAATTTGCTTTGATGGGATGGCTGAGCAGACTTGATGGGCCAAAAGGCCTAGTTCTCCTATGTCTTATGGTCTTCTACACCATATGTTTATAGTCAATGAAGCCTTGTCATAGAGCTTCATTCAAAACTACTCCTGTCGCTGTGAACTGCTACAGGTTTCAATATATTCACTGGCACGTTGAAATAAGTTGCTTTGTCTTTCATCTTTTGCTATTGCCTGATCAATGCTAAATATGCTGAGTTATATGGTCCTGATGTTGCTACTGGGTACCAGCTCCAGTGCTAGGAGATGGTATGACTCATTCCTGGCTGCTCAGTGAGCTGTGGCCTTTGTGGATACAGTAATATGTAACTAAGCTGGTCTGGTGACTGGTGGCAAATTGGAATCCTGCTCATCTTTATCCCACGGTCTCAGATCCTCCAGCTGCCTTCAATTCTCTCATCTGCAAGTGAAAAAACACTTTCCAAGGAGCAACTGAGCTATTCTTCACAATTTCTTCAGGTTGGACTCAATCAACCTCTCCCCACTGTCTTAATGCCAATTTATAATGGGCATTATTAAGTCAATTTGGAAGACAAGCCTGATGCAGGTTGTTTATTTGTATTGCATTTGTCTTCAATAATCTAAACATCTGTTAATGTGAGTTTGTGCATTAAAGAATATTAAATTGTTTCAGTTCCGGCAGCAATTAATGCCAACACAAGAAGTACATGTCAGAGCATTCTCAGTAGTTACGCTTGGTCTAATAGTGAGGTACCAGAAGCTTTGTTCCTTTTACCCGTTATTGCTCCTTTCCCACTGGCTTTAACCATTTCCATGGCTGTATCCACTGCATCATGTTCAGAAAGGCACACAATTCCAAAATATTTTTTCCCATGTAAGCAATTAAAAGACTGTAAAATGTACCCAGAGGGCTGCTAAATTTAGGAATAAAGTTAATCATTTGTGCATGAGTAATATTGTGCATAATTCATAAAAGGTTAGCATGCAGAGACAGCAAGTAATTAGAAAAGCTAACAATGTCATTGTTTATTGCAAGGGGAGTCAAATACAAAAATAGAGAGGTTGTGCTTTAGATTCTCTAGATCAGTGGTCCCCAACCTTTTTATCACTGTGGACTGGTTTAACATTGACAATATTCTTTGCGGACCGGCCAACGGCGGGGGGGGGGGGGGGATGGTTGCCAACGGACGAGAGTAGCAGTCAAATATGTTGTGTTTACCCTGAGAAAGACTACCATGACCATGAAGCCTTGCGCGGGCACCAGTGCGCATGAATGTACGTCCCGATTTTTTTCTACAAGTCGTTTTTGGCGATTCTGTTCGCTGGGGGGGGGGGCGGTGTTAATCACGACCGGAATATAGGTGATAAGAACTATAAGTCACTTATAAGTTGCTAATACACTCAATTTCGTTTCTAAAAGGGTTTATCTAACAAAATTAATATTAAACACACAGCGCATATTTTCCCCGTATGAACATATAAAATCATTGCAACACACCAATATCGCTGAATCAGTGGGAGCCCTGGGCTTGTTTCCCTGCAACAAGATGGTGCCATCGAGGGGTGATGGGAGACAGCGATACTCAAAGGGAGTTCCTTATGTCCAGTCTATTCCGCAATTTAGTTTTCATTGCATTCATTGCAGAGATATGTTGGAAATAGAAGTAACGTTTTCAGTGCTTTCGTGGCTATCTCAGGATATTTAGCAAACAACAGGAATTCTGCAGATGCTGGAAATTCAAGCAACACACATCAAAGTTGCTGGTGAACGCAGCAGGCCAGGCAGCATCTCTAGGAAGAGGTACAGTCGACGTTTCAGGCCGAGACCCTTCGTCAGGACTAACTTCAGGATATTTAGCCTTGACTTTGATCCAGACTGCCAGCAGAGATGTTATGTCAAACATACTTTTCAGCCCGCCATCATTTACAACCTCGAGGAGTTGATCTTCTTCCCGTGCTGACATGGATGACGCGCGGGTAATAACCTTGCATGCGTAATGACCTCGCGTGCGTTCAAGTTCAACATTGGGCACGACAGGGAATGAGGAAAGGTGCAGCTGACTCATATCGCCAAATCATATCGTTTCCTCGCAGCCCAGTAGCACATGCTTTGTGGCCTGGTACCAGTCCGCGGCCTGGTGGTCGGGGACTGCTGCCTTAGGCAGTCCCTTGGGAAGCAGGATGCAGGATTTTGGGGCAACACATTAGCATAGCGGTTAGCGTAATGCTATTATAACACCAGCAATCTGAGTTCAATTTCGCTGCTCTCTGTAAGGGTTCTGTAGATTCTTCCTGTGACCATATGAGTTTCCTCCAGGTACTCCAGTTTCCTCCCACATTACAAAGACGTGATAATTGATCACGTGGGTATAGCTGGGCTTGTTGGGCCTGAAATCCTGTTCCCATGACGTATCACTAAATAAATAAAATAAAATAAAAATCTTTTGCCTTCCCTCCAGTTTTGAGAGTTCTGAGGCAACTAATGAAACTGCTGAAGGAACCACAGGTTTGTCCACCACCGATGGGATGGGAGGGGGACACTTAGTGTGGTGGTGCACTCTTTACTCTGGGCTTAACCATGTACTTGATGCGTGATCTCAATATCTTCACAATTGCTCCTTCTCCATTTTGAGTTGTCATGCTCCAAGGATATCCAGGCATCAGTGAGTTGTAGCATAAATTTCAGACTCTTTGAGAATATCCTTGAACCTTTGCTCTTGTCCACCTGTGTTCAGTATTGGTCTCCTTACTTAAGGAAAGACAAGCATATATTGAACCATTTCAGAGAAGGTTTATTAGACTGACCCTGTAAAGAGCAGATTGTCTTATAAAGGTTGGACAGGCTAGGCACATATCTGCTCAAGTTCAGCAGAGTAAGAGGCAACTTCTGAACCAGAATCAGGTTTATTATTATTGATGTATGTTGTGGAATTTGTTGCTTTGTGCGTGATGTTAAAAAAAAGTACTGTAACTTACCATAAAGAATAAATAAATAAATAGTGCAAAAGAGAAATAGCGAGATAGTGTTCATGGGTTCATGAACCATTCACAGCATTCATGGGGTTGCAAGGTAGCATAGTGGTTAGCAATACAAGTGACCGGCATTCAATTCCCGCCGCTGCCTACAGGGAGTTTCTACGTTCTCCCCATGACCACGTGGGTTTTCTCCGGGTGCTCCGGTTTCTTCCCACAGTCCAAAGACGTACAGGTTAGTAGGTTAATAGGTCATTGTAATTTGTCCTATGATTAGGATTAAATCGGCGCATTGCTGGACAGCGCTGCTGTATCTCAAATCAATCAATCAAGCAATAAATAAATAAATCTGATGGTAGAGAGGACAAAGCTCTTCATAAATGTGTGTGTGTCTTCATGTTCCTGTACCTCCTCCTTAATGATAGTGATGAGAAAAGGACATGCACCCAGTGGTAAGGGTCCTTCTGTGATTGAAGCACTTAAGATCCTGAAGAACATGTGAAGAAAATGTTTCCATCTTTGGGAGTATCTAGAATTAGAGTTCACTGTCTGAACAAAATACGGCTCACCCACAAGATAGCGATGGCATAATTTGTTTTCTCTCTGAGAGTGTTTCAACTGTTCTTTCTCAAAGGACAGTAGATCCAATGTTTTGGAATATTTTTAAGGAAAACTAGATGGTCACATGATTACTAAAGGGTGAGAGGTTACTGTGGATAGAATTTAGAGTTCAGAATCAGTTTTAATATCACTGGTATATGTCATGAAATGTGTTTTGTGTGTAGCAATAGTACGTTGCAATACATAATTTTTTAAAAGCTATGAATTGCAAGAAGAAATATATATATAAAAATTAAACTAAGTAGTCATGCAAAAAAATGGAGCAAAAATGGAGTAGTGAGGTAGTGTTCTTGGGTTCGTTGTCCTTTCAGAAACCTGATGGTGGAGGGGAAGATGCTGTTCCTGAAATATTGAGCATGTGTCTTCAGGGTCCTATACCTTCTTGATGGTAGCAATGCGAAAAGGGCATGTCCTGGGTGGTGAGGGTCCTTAATGAAGGATCCCACCTTCTTGAGGCATCGGCTTTTGAAGGTGTCTCGATGCTAGGTTAAAATTAGATCAGCCATAATCTTACTGAATAGAGGAGTAGGTCTGAGCGGCTGAATGGCCTACTTCTATTCCCAATTTTTATATTTGCATACTCAAACAGTGCAGTTGAAGAAGGTCATGGTGCTTTTCAGCATTGATACTCCTGTGGCTTGGAAGTTAACCACATTTGTGTAGTTCTTCAAGTGCCAGGAGTTAAGCAAAAACTTCCCACAGTCAGTGGCTAGCTCAGTATAAAACCATCTGACTTCTTTAGGATGGAGTCGGGTCATCAATGAACACAAAATTGAACCAAACAGAAATCAACATCAAGACCTAACATCCGAGGAATGTGTGAATAGGTGTCTTTCTTTCTCAGTTCCTTTTTTTTTTATCCTTGCTGACGTTCTGAGAATTAAAACATTGACGCCACCACTTTCAATAACATAGAACCTGGATTCTGCAGCCATTTAATATATGTGCACAACCCCCTTTCTAGGCAAACTTTCCTGTACCTTCCTCCACAATTCTCTTACAGCTATGAAGCTGTTAGCTTCCAGCAACTAATTGTTGCTCCAGAACGTTCTTTTGCCTCCACAGATGCAACTCGGCCCATTGAATTCTTCCAGCAGTTAATATTTTTTCTGCTCATGAAGCAATGTGTCAGCAAAGAATAATTGCAGGAGCTCTCTCTGCATCAGCAAAACTCTCATCACCGTTTAACTGATCTCTCAAAATTTGCTTTTGCTCCTCAAACACACTTTATTTACTTGTGCACAAGGAGGACTGCAAGGCCCCTCTGACTATTTTTGCTCTCTTTTTCCAGTCGTTACTTAATTTAATTTTTATATATATTTCCTTTTTCAATTTAGAGCTTTTTAAAATATATATTACGTGTTTCTATGTACTGCTGCCACAAAACAACTAAGTTCACGACATAAACCTGATTTTGATTCTGAACTCTTAAGTTCTACCCACAGTAACCTTTCACTCCTTAGTAATCATGCAATTGTCTAGCTTTGCCTTAAAAATATTCCAAGACAACGAGTATACAGTCCTTTGAGAAAGTACAGTCGAAAGACTCTTGACTCTCAGAGAGAAAACAAATTATGCCACCATTATCTTTCCTTTTTAAATCTTTTTATTAATTTTTCAAAATTATGAACTCAATAACAAAGTTGGTACAAAGAGATTGGAAAAATGTTCATCAGCATATATAAAATGAATTTTAAGTAACATAGATATAAAAGACTTCCAAACTCATAAAGAAATTAAACATTAAAAAAAGAAATAAAAAGAAAAAAAATACATAAACAAAAAAAACCCCAAAAGAAAGAGAAAAAACCCAAAAAAAAGCAAAACAGGGCTAGACCAACAGCTTGTATCAGACACATTCAATAATGTTGTTAACTCCACTCCTCTCATCATATAATTTAAATTTAGAAAAAAGATTCGGAACTGTCAGATTTATGCCACCATTATCTTATGGGACATTATAAGGCTGTGGCTTTATTAGGCATTGATCGCATTTGGAGTATAGTGAGCAGCTGTGGGCTGCTTATCTAAGAAAAGATGCGCTTGTGTATGAAAGGTTCCAGAAGAGATTCACAAGAATAATCCCAAGAATGAAAAGGTTACCTTCGGAGTGAGGCTGGAAGAATGGATGGGGGGCGGGGGGGAATATCTCATTAAAACCTATCAAATATTGCAAGGCCTAGATAGAGTGGACGTGGAGACAATGCTTCCTTTAGTGGGGAGAGCTTAGGAACAGAGGGCACAGCATCAGATTACGAGTTTGTCCCTTTAGAACAGAGATAAGGAAGAACTTCTTCAGCCGGAATGTGGTGTGAATCTGCGGGATTCATTGCCACAGATGTCTGTGGGGCCAAGTCATTTGAGTATGTTTAAAGTGGAGGGTTGATGGCTCCCTGATGAGTAATGGTGTCATAGGTTACAGGTAAAAGCAGGAGAATGGAGTTGAGAGGGAAGATAAATCAGCCATGATAGAATGGCAAAACAGGCTCTATAAGCTGAATAGCTTAATTCTGCTCCTATGTCTTATGGTCTGAACAGAGTAATGCCTTTTTTAATAAAGAATTGACTAGCAGTTATCAATTAGTAACCTTTTGCATGTTCAAATTCCTTATTAGGAAGATCTCAATACCAGTGTAAAAACTAGGTAGAAACTACAAGCTGACAACTGTTGATATTTTGAAGTTAGTAAAGTAATTGAAAGCACTCACTCAACGATTCAGGAACAGCTTTTTCCCCTCTGCCATCTGATTTCTGAATGGACATTGAACCCATGAACACTACCTCACTACTTTTATTTCTAATTTTGCATTACTTATTTAATTTAACTATATACACACTTACCGTAATTCACAGCTTTTTTTCTGTTATCATGTATTGCATTGTTGTGCTACTGCAAAGTTAACAAAGTTCACGACATATGCCAGTGATAATAATTCCTGATTCTGAGATAGCTTAGAGATAGGTTGACTGTATGTCCATATGCAAAGCTGGGCTGTACATAAGGTGACTGACAGGAAATAATAAAGTAGTGGTGGAGTTAGTGAGTGGATGTGTTGATCAGCCTTATTGCTTGTGGAAAGTAACTGTTTTTGAGTCTGGTGGTCCTGGTGTCTATGCTACATAGCCTCCTCCCTGATGGGAATGGGATAAACGGCCCATCTGGAGTGTGGTGGGTTCCATCATGATATTGCAATACTGATGAAGGGTCTGGGCCCAAAACATCGACTTATTATTCCTTTCCATGGATGCTGCCTGACCTGCTGAGTTCCTCCAGCATTTTGTGTGTGTTGGTCCAGTTGCTGTTGAGAGTAACAGGTGACTCTTTATCAACAGAATCTCTCATCGTATCCCCACAATATGCAGAGAAATGATATTACAGTTTTTGGTGTTCTTAGTCAGCAGATTTTCAGCAGTAGACACTTAAAACATGCACCAAGTGCTTTTGTTGCCAGATTTATATAAGAAGCATCCACAAGAGAGTCCAGTGGTGGGTGCTTGGGAACATACTGCCAGAGGTGGTAATGAAGGTAAGTACAACAAGGCATTGAAGAGACTATTACAGTAGATAGGCACATGAATATGCCTGTAATGGAGGGCTATGGACTTTATATAGGTAGAAGGGACTAGTTTAGTTCCCTACCTCTCTCTGTTCTGACAATTAACCTATTTGTTGACACTTAATGCAACACACACAAAATAGTGAAGGAACTCAGCAGGTCAGGCAGCATCTATGGAAAGGAAGGAGGAAGATGCCAGAATAAAAAGGTGAGATTAGGGGGAGGAGTTAGAAGGTGATAGGTGAAGCCAGGTGGGTAGGAAGGGTACAGGGCTGGAGAGGAAGGAATCTGATAGGAGAGAAGAGTGGACCTGGATTCTGTGGCCAGTTAACACATCAAAGATCTGCAGATCCCATTCCTATGTAAACTTCCCTGCATCTCCCCCACAATTGTACCATGAAGTTGAACTCACCAATGTCCAGAAATTTAATTTTGCTCTAAAGCATCCCTTTGGCTCCACAGATACTGCTTGACCTGTTGAAAAAACATCCTGGTCACACGGTGTTGTGTAGTACATATATCGTAAGGGAACTCTGGGCCTGAATACTTTCTGTGAGCTTAAGACATCCATAAGTCTGAGTTGTAATAACTGGACCAGGGTCCAATTTACCCAGACTGGTGCCGGTGATCCTTCCTTCCGAGATTTTGTATCAGTGACAGGTCTATTCTACCAAAAACAGGTGGCATGGTTAGCATTGTGTAGCAGTTAGCATAACACTATTACACCAGCTTTTGATAACCACTGCAGTTTGTAAGGAGCTTGTACGTTCTTCCCGTGATCATATGGGTTTCCTCCGGATGCTCCAGTTTCTTTCCACATCCCAAGAGACATGTGAGTTGGGGGTTGTGGCTGTGCTATATTGTGCCCAAAGCTCAGCAAGACTTGTGGGCTGCACAGCAGTATCGTTGCTGAATTGATTTGACGTAAATGACGCATTTCACTGTATGTTTCGATGTAGCTGTGATAAATAAAGCTAATCTTTCATCTTTTCCTTATCTCTAAAACCTATTTTTCAACACTGCCCAGGAATTTGTTTAGAGAGTCTCCATCCACTAAAATCAACCGGTGGAGGTAGATCAGAGCCCTGACTCACTTGTTGATAGAGCTTGCATCACAGGTCAAGCCACCAGAGATGGAGGCGTTCTCATTACACTCCTAAGCCAAACCAATCTGGGGAAGCAAATGCAATGTTAACATTCATTTCAAAAGGAGTAGAATATAAGAACAAGGATGTATTGCTGAGGCTTTATAAAGCATTGGTCAGATTGCACTTGGAGAATTGTGTGCAGTTTTGGGTACCTTATCTAAGAAAAGATGAGCTGGCATTGGAGAAGATCCAGAGGAGGTTAACAAGAATGATCCCAGGAATGAGAGAGTGAACCTGTGGGCAGTATTTGATTGCTCTAGGTCTGTACTCACTGGAGTTTAGAAGAATGGGGGGGTAGGGGAGGGATTTAATTGAAACCTACCAAATGTTAAAAAGCTTAGATAGAGTTTACATGGAGAGGATGTTTCCTTTAGTAGGGGAGGCTGGGACCAGAGGGCACCACCTCAAAATACAAGGAGGTTGATAGGCTCATGATTAGTCAGGTGCCAAAGGTAGCGGAGAGAAGGCAGGAGAACAGGGTAGAGAGGGATAATAAATCAGCCATGATGGAACGGTGGGGAAGACTCGATGGGCCGAATGGTTAAATTCTGCTGCTATGTCTTCTGAATTATGAAAGAGATTTCACTGTCAATCAGCAACAGAATATGCAATCTTTAAAACATATTTACCTCCTTCTCTTTCACTTTCCAAGCAACGCTACGGAAAAAGAGGACCGGTAAGTGACTGAAATCAAAGGCATACTGTGCTGCAACTCTGCAGGATAAAGCGTGTTTAAAGTTCAACATTATTGTCATTTGCCTGTGCTAGAGTTCAACTGGAAATACACTAAGTGAGATCTCACACTGGCTTCCAATCAGTTGTGTGGTGGAGCCTCCCTGCTGAGTAGATTAGGAATTTGTACATGTACTACCCGTGATTCAGGGCAGAATGACACCATCCCATAAATCCTTTGAGGAGCCGAGCACAGTTACCAATGTTATGAATGGTTACTATGCTCACGGCGAATTTCATGCTCTGCTATTTTAATGGAATTACATATTCATGAGATGACATCCCTTTTACTCCTCTTCTTAATTTCATCATTCAGAGCAGTCCAAAAACTATAGATGCAATCACACTCTGATTTCTTGTATTTCAGGATTTCAGAATGCTCTTTTGTAACGAGATCCACGTGCTACAGAGCATTTCTACTTAATTGTAAACCTTTCTAAAATTCCCAGTGGTGCAGCATGTGCTTGCCATGAAAATAGCATCCTATTGAATTATTCATATTCTTCTGGAAATCTGCACAATTGTTTGTCCAATTTGATACTTATTAATCTAATCAAAACACAAAAGCTCCCATTTATATAGGTACAGTTGTCAAGTTCCTTTGATCATCATTCTATATGTTTCATTAGTTGTTGACTTAATAGGGCCATTACAGTTGCTGCAAAATACCAACCAGCAGTTGATCTTTGCTTCCAGGGATCCAGGCAGGAGAAGTTTAAAAGCTACAGACTGCAACTGTCACTTTAGAAAGTTCATGAATCATAGAGCTATAGAAATGTTAACCTCAGAAAAGCCCCTTATAGCTCACCTTATCTATGTCAACCATAATGTCTATCTGTCTAATGCCATTTGTCCACATTATACCCCTACCTCCCTCAAGACAAGACAAACGAAATGCTGAAGGAAGTCGGCAGGCCAGGCAGCATCTAGGGAAAAGAGTAAACAGTCAACGTTTCAGGCTGAAACCCTTCTTGAGTTCCTTCTACTCCTTTCCTATCCAAATATCTGTCCAAGTATGTGTGGGCACGTGGCCAAGTGGTTAAGGCATTGGACTAGTGACCTGAAGGTCATGAGTTCGAGCCCCAGCCGAGGCAACGTGTTGTGTCCTTGAGCAAGGCACTTAATCACACATTGCTCTGCGACAACACCAGTGCCATGGGTCCTAATGCCCTTCCCTTGGACAACATTGGTGTGGTGGAGAGGGGAGACTTGCAGCATGGGCAACTGTCGGTCTGCCATACAATCTTCCATACAAGACTTTCCAGGCGCAGATCCATGGTCTTGCAAGACTAACGGATGCCTTTAAAATTTTTAATCTGTCCAAATGCCTTTTTGAGTTGTATTAGTATCTGCTTCCAGGGCATACCAAATATTAACCATCCTTTGTCCCTCATGTCTCTTTTAAATTTGCTACCTCTCACCTTAAATCTCTGCCCTCTAGCTCTAGGCTCTTTTGCCCTGAGAAAAAGGATAGGTCTTATCGTGAAAAAACAAGAGATTCTGCAGATGATAGAATCTAGAGGAACTCAGCAGGTCAGGCAGCATCCATAGAAAGGAATGAACAGATGACATTTCACTCCTGTACCTAATAAAGTGGCCACTGACTGTATGTTCATGATCTTCAGCTGCAGTAGCTCATCCACTTCAAAGTGCGATGTGTTGTGCATTCAGAAATGCTCTTCTGCACACCACTGCTGCAACAAGTGGTTATTTGAGTTAAGGTCGCCTTCCTGTCAGCTTGAACCAAGCTGGCCATTCTCCTCTGACCTCTCTCATAAATAAGGCAATTTCGTCCACAGAATTACCGCTCACTGGATTTTTTTTTTGCACCATTTCCTGTAAGCTCTAGAGACTTGTGCATGAAAATCCCAGGAGATCAGCAGTTTCTGAGATACTCAAACTACCCCATCTGGCACCAACTAACATTCCATGGTCAAAGTCACTTTGATCACGTTTCTTCCCCAGTCTGATGTTTGGTTTGAACAATTGAATCTCTTGACCATGTCTACATGCTTTTATGCATTGAGTTGCTGCCACATGATTGGCTGATTAGATATTTCCATTAATGAGCTGGTGTACAGATGTACCTAATAAATTGACCACTGAATCTATATTCTTATTTTCATAATTTACATTGCCAAGGGCTATTTGGCCCATTGAATTGAATTGACTTTATTTCTTACATCCTTCACATACATGAAGAGTAAAAATCTTTAAATCTTCATCTAAATGTGCAATGTGTAATCATAGTAATTTATAATAAATAGATCAGTCAATATAACATAGAAATACACTCAAATCAGTGTGAATTAATCAGCCTGATGGCCTGGTGGAAGAAGCTGTCCTGGAGCCTGTTGTTTCTGGCTTTTATGCTGCGGTACCGTTTCCTGGATGGTAGCAGCTGGAATAGATCATGGTTGGGGTGACTTGAGTCCCCAGTGATTCTTTGGGCTCTTTTTTCACACCTATCTTTGTATATGTCCTGAATCATGGGAAGTTCACAACAACAGATGCGCTGGGCTGTCTACACCACTCTCTGCGGAATCCTGCGATTAAGGGAGGTACAGTTCCATACCAGGCAGTGATGCAGCCAGTCAGGATGCTCTCAGTTGTGCCCCTGTAGAAAGTTCTTAGGATTTGGGGGCCCATACCAAACTTGCTCAACCGTCTGAGGTGAAAGAGGCGCTTCAATGATGGTCAAACCAGATATTAGGTTTCCCCATTTCCCATGTCTTGATGCACTACTCTTCTTGTACTCATCCAGGAAGCTTCTAACAATAAAAAGAATTTATTCTATATCCAAATTATCCTTTCAGTCAGTGAATACTAGATCCTGAACTTCTGTTAACATTTTCACAAATTGAATTGTCTCCAAATTATTGTCCTTTCTATCAAGAGAAATTGATCCTTCTCATTCACCATTATAGCCATCTTATAATTTTGTGCATCTCCGTTAAATTTCTCCTCGGATTCTGTGTTTCAAAGGTGGTCATCCAAGTTTACTCAACAAAGCTGAAATTTTTCAGACTTGTCATCATTTTCAGTTTTGAAAATTCCTCTATTTGTTGAAGAGTGGTTACACTCCATCAAATGACTAACTATTCTTCAAGTTTGCAGATGACTCCACAAAGGTTGCAAATGTTCTAAAGTACATGCTATTGAAGTTAAAGTTCAAAATAAATTTATTATCAATTTATTGTTACCATATACAACCCTGAGATTCATTTTCTTGTGGGCATACTCAATAAATCCAACAACCAATAGAATCAATGAAAGACCGCACCAGCAGGGTGGACAACCAGTATGCAAAAGACAACAAACAGTGCAAATACAAAAATAAAGTAATAAATTAATTAATAATTATTATAAATAAATAAGCAATAAATATCTAGAACATGAGATGAAGAGTCCTTGAAAGTGAGTCCATAGGTTATGGGAACAGTTCGGTGATGGGGCAAGTGAAGTTATCCCCTCTGGTTCTTAAAGTAATATCTTTTACTGTTTTGACATTAAATGAAAAGATATTAATGTGTAATATTATGTACCTCTTCCTAAACCTTATCATATCCTTTTTCATCTCCTTATCACCACAGATCTTGATCCATCTCATTTAGAGGGTTTGAAGAGGAGGACTGCTTTTCAAACCACACTAAGTAAAAAGAAAATTGATGCATGCATGAATTAACAATGCATGCTGCTTGTGCAATAGTAATGTGACTTTGCAATTGTGTGGAATTTGCATTTCGATAGTACGCATGAAAATGTATCGGCATATATATGTATCTGATATATCGGTATAATTTGCAGAAGTTGCTCTTCTGCTTTCCCTTGGGAATACCGTAAGTGGTGACTGAACCATTCCCTGCCTTTCACAGACAAGCTCGATGAAATAGTGTCAAATCCCAAACAGTCAAGGGCTGCGGAAAATGCGACGGTCGACTCACGAGTTGCAACAATCAAACAGCGTCCATCCAGCAGGTGCTTTCCTTCAACTGCAGACGCAAATGTAAGTAGATCCTTGCTTTATGGTGCCTAAGAGTTTCCTTCTCATATGAACGGGAGGACTTCTTGGTCCATCAGGTTCAGATTTATTTATTGCACGTACATGGAAACATATAGTGAAATGCATCATTTGCGTTAACAACCAACACACCCAAGGATCTGCTGGGGGGCAGCCCACAGGTGTCGTCACACCTTCCAGTGCCAACATTGTATGCCCACAATGTTCAACACAACAACACAGAATACAGAGCAACACAAGCAGCGACAACAGCAACAGAACAAAACAAGGCAACAAAAGCAAGCCAAGCCCCTTTCACACCCTCCCAGCCCCTCAAACACATGAGCTTCCAACGCCAGGACGGGCCACTTCCTGGCCCCAGACCCTCAATCTTGCAGACATCGGGCCGCCAATCTCCAGTCTCTGGCCTGAACTCGCCCTCAGTCTATCAAGTCTCTACCCGCTCTCAGACCAGTCCCAGTCCCTCATTTTTCCCAATAATCCACTATCCATCAAATTCACCCAAAGAAGGGGTAATTAACAGTAGTCAGAGAACCTACCAATGTGCAGAGACTTGGAATGTGGGAATACACTGGTGTACTCCCGGACAACCCATGCAGTCATGGGGAGAAGGTGCAAACTCCACACAGACAGTATTCTGGTTGCTGAAGCAACACGCAAGCAGCTCTGATATCTAAATTCAAATTTACAGCAAGAATATTTAATTAAATTCTATTGAGGCACCATCGAGGACATCTTCAAAAACAGATGCCTCAAAAAAGCAGCATCCATCATTAAGGACCCCAACCACCCGACACGCCCTCTTCTCGTTACTACCACGAGAGAAGAGGTACAGGAGCCGGAACGTATACTCTCAGCAATCTAGGAACAGCTTCTTCTCCGCTGCCACCAGATTTCTCAACGGACAATGAAACCATGAACACTACCTCACTATTTTTGTTCTCTCTTTGCACTTCTTTTATATATATATATATATATATATATATATATAAAATGATGGTATCCATCTGTCTCGAGGGACAATGGGTGTGTGCTATGGGTCAGTCTGTTGTAGAGCTACTTCTCCAGGGCGCAAGCCTGGTCAGAAGGTGAGGAGATCCTGGGATCCCCAATCGTTGAGATACCCCCTCGGTCTCACCGGTGCAGTCCAGAGGAAAGTGAAGCGCCAACTTGTCTGCAGGAGCTGCTGGAAGGATGTTCAATACGTCTAGCTGCCTTAGGGGCTCCACTCCAGATTTTCTGTTTGGGTTTATTCTCATAGCTTTCACCTCTTCCAAGGCTGCTCATGAGGCAGAGGAGCTACTTACCCATAGCCGGCGATTGGTTCATGAGCACCAGGGCGTGTCGACACGCCAGTGAGCCTGCGTGCTATGTGTGCAGGGGCCAGACCTCCTCCCCATCTTCTGTACCTCAGCATTAGTCCAAAAGGAATTCAGTTTCTGTTTGTCGCCAGCGAGGAGGCACTACACGGGGCTTACTGTTGGAGAGGCTATGTACTGGGAGAGAGAGACTTGTTCATTCAGCTCTCCTTTTTGCATGACTGCTAGCCAGCAGTAGAAGCTGTGAGTGAGATCAACAAGCTCTACCCACTACACTACCACACTAGGTGCATCACAACAACCATTTGTCATACGTACATACATACACAGTATACTGTATTATTGTAATTTATAGTATATACAGTATTTAAGTATTGCATTGTACTGCTGCCACAAAACAACAGATTTATCAACATTTCTGTGATGGTAAATCTAATCCTGATTTAAATATGGCTTAATTCACCAACAAACTCTCTTGCCAAGTTCCATTCTGCAGAGTGTTGCAAGACCACAGAGCATTTGTCCACACAAGGCAATTACTGCACAGGTCGTTGCCAGGTTACAGCAGGGTTCCAATCCTGTGAACGGTTCCTAAGCAGAACGTCAGAAATGCAGCCACAAACTGAGTGCCCAGGTGGTAGAAGATGCGTGCTGCCCTACAGCAGCTAACAAATCCATACCACCAGGGCTCCCATGAAATTGTTCTTATTTATGGATCAAACCTAACTCAGAAGTTCATAAGCTTGAGAGGGCCTCTGATTGTACTGAAACTGATTTTATGTGTGATACATAAAGTCAAATGATTGTTATGACAGCTTCGGTTTCCTCCAGGTGCTCTGTTTTCCGCCCACAGTCCAAAGACGTACCGGTTAGTAGGTTAAGTGGTCATTGCAAATTGTTCTGGCTAGGGCTAAACAGGTGGATTGCTACGCAGTAGGACTCATTGGGCCAAAAGGATTCTGCACTGTGTTTCTAAATAAATAAAATAATAAAAAACAGTATTTCTTTTTTGTTATCTATTGATTCTTTTACAAGCTTACTTTCTTAAATTGAATGAATTTTATGATGAGTTGACCTGCCATTAAAAGGCTAGCGATTATCCTCCTTTAGTTAACAAAAATCAAAAAGTATTAGAATCAGAATCAGGTTTATTATCACCGGCATGTGTTGTGAAAATTTGTTAAGAGCAGCAGTTCAATGCAATACATAATATAGAAGAAAATAATAATAATTAATAAATAAGTAAATCAATTACAGTATATGTATATTGAATAGAATAAAAATCATGCAAAAAAACAGAAATACTGTATATTAAAAAAGTGAGGTCGTGTTCAAGGGTTCAATGTACATTTAGGAATCGGATGGCAGAGGGGAAGAAGCTGTTCTTGAATCACTGAGTGTGTACCTTCAGGCTTCTGTATCTCCTACCTGATGATAACAGTGAGAAAAGGGCATGCCCTGGGTGCTGGAGGTCCTTAATAATGGACGCTGCCTTTCTGAGACACCGCTCCTTGAAGATGTCCTGGGTACTTTGTAGGCTAGTACCCGAGATGGAGCTGACTAAATTTACAACTCTCTGCAGCTTCTTTCGGTCCTGTGCAGTATCCCCCCCCATAACAGACAGTGATGCAGCCTGTCAGAATGCTCTTCATTGTGCATCTATCGAAGTTTTTGAGTGTATTTGTTGACATGCCAAATGTCTTCAAACTCCTAATGAAGTACAGTTGTTGTCTTGCCTTCTTTGTAACTGCATGGATATGTTGGGACCAGGTTAGGTCCTCAGTGATCTTGACACCCAGGAACTTGAAACTGCTCACTCTCTCCATTTCTGATCCCCCTATGAGGATTGGGATGTGTTCCTTCGTCTTACCCTTCCTGAAGTCCACAATCAGCTCTTTCGTCTTGCTGACGTTGAGTGTCAGGTTGTTACTGTGGCACCACTCCACTAGTTGGTATATCTCGCTCCTGCATGCCCTCTCGTCACCATCTGAGATTCTACCAACAATGGTTGTATCATCAGAAAATTTATAGATGGTATTTGAGCTATGCCTAGCCACACAGTCATAGGTATAGAGAGCAGTGGGCTAAGCACACACCCCTATGGTGCCCCAGTGTTGGTTGTCAGCAAGGAGGAGATGCTATCACCAATCCACACAGACTGTGGTCTTCCGGTTAGGAAGTCAAGGATCCAATTGCAGAGGGAGGTACAAAGGCCTCAGGTTCTGTTGCTTCTCAGTCAGGATTATGGGAATGAAGGAATTAAATGCTGAGCAATGATCGATGAACAGCATCCTGACATAGGTGTTTGTGTTGTCTAGGTGTTCTAAAGCCATGCGCAGAGCCATTGAGATTGCACCTGCCATTAACCTATTGGGGAGATAGGCAAATTGCAATGGGTCCAGGTCCTTACTGAGGCAGGAGTTCAGTCTAGTCATGACCAACCTCTCAAAGCATTTCATCACTGTAGATGTGAGTGCTATTGGTCGATAGTCATTAAGGCAGCTCACATTGTTCTTCTTAGGCACTGGTATAATTGTTGCCTTTTTGAAGCAAGTGGAAACTTCTGCTCATAACAGTGAGGGGTTGAAAATGTCCTTGAATACTCCCGCTAGTTGGTTGGCACAGGTTTTCAGAGCCTTACCAGGTACTCCATCGGGACCTTCCGCCTTGCAAGGGCTCACTCTCTTTAAAGACAGCCTAACATTGACCTCTGAGACAGAGATCACAGGGTCATTATGTGCAGCAGGGATCTTCACAGCAGTAGTTGTGTTCTCCCTTTCAAGGCGGGCATAGAAGGCGTTGAGTTCATCTGGTAGTGAAGCATTGCTGCCATTCATGCTTATTGGGTTTCGCTTTGTAGGAAGTAATGTCTTGCAAGTCCTGCCAGAGTTGTTATACATCCAATGTTGCCTCCAACCTCAACCGAAATTGTCTCTTCTCCCCTGAAATAGTCTTCTGCAAATCATACCTGGTTTTTTGGTACAGGCCTGGGTCACCAGACTTGAATGCCATAGATCTAGCCTTCAGCAGATGACATACCTCCTGGTTCATTCATGGCTTTTGGTTTGGGAATGTATAGTAAGTCCTTTTAGGCACTGACTCATCCACACAGGTTTTAATGAAGTCGGTAATAACTGCAGCATACTCATCCAGGTTCGCAGATGAATCTCTGAATACAGTCCAGTCCACCGATTCAAAGCAGTCCTGTAGGCACTCCTGTGCTTCTCTTGTCCATACCTGCTCGGTGCTCACTGCTGGTGCTGCAGTCTTCAGTCTCTGCCTATGCTCAGGGAGTAGAAGTACAGCTAGGTGATCAGACTTCCTAAAGTGAGGGCGTAGAATAGCAAGGTAGGCGTTCTTGATGATGGTGTAACAATGATCCGGGTTGCAAGTGATCTGTTGATGATAATTGCTGAGTGAGTTTCTTCAGACTGGCCTGGTTAAAATGGTGAAGGCGTTAGGGTGCGCTGTCATGCTTGTTGATCTCATTGCTCAGATCATCTAAAGCCTGATTGACATTGACCTGAGGTGGAATGTATACTGCTACCAAAATGATCCTGGAAATCTCCCACAGTAGGTAAAAAGGATGGCACTTAACTGCTAAATATTCCAGGTCTGGCGAGCAGAATTGGGACAGCACTGATATATTTGTGTACCAAGAAGAGTTGATCATGAGGCATACTCCTCCACCTCTGCTTTTGAGAGACTCTATAGATCTATCCTGATGGTGTATAATAAACCCGTAGATCTGAATCGCTGCATCCGGTATGGAAGGAATTAACCAGGATTCCGTCGAACAAAGGACACACACGGTCCTAATGTCCCTCTGATTCAGCACCACAGCTCTGAGATCATCAGTTTTATTCACCAGAGACTGCACATTTGCCTGCAAAATAGTCGGTATTGGGAGTTTAAAACCCTGTTTCCTAAAACGCACTTCTAACCCTGATCTACAGCCACGCTTTCTGCGTGGGATCCTATGAGGACGAATCTGTCCCCAACTGGCATTTTTTCCGTCAGTTTTAAACAGCGATAGTTCATTTAAATACATTAAGACATCTTTGTTGACTGTACTGACTTTGGAAGCAGTTGTGCTTTTTAGCTGTATCAGGCTGAAACGAGAATATTTAATTGTATCCATTGAGAGTTCTGCTCCTACACAAGTCGTCCCTAAGCTAACACCTTATCTACTATAGACAACAGTTCCAAATTTGTAAATTCATTCCTGAAAAGCTGGGCTGTAAATTTTAGGCTATAGTCCATAGATCGACATTTCTTAAAACCACAAGCATATTCTCCAGGTTCCAAGTTCAAGTTGTTGTCACAGAGCATAATCACTAAGAAAATAAGCAGCAGCAGCAAGTGCATTAAAGAAAGTGACAATGGTGTTAACATAATTTAAATTATTATAAATTAATATAAGTTATACATAATGTATGCCACCAAATAAACATTATGACACTAGTACAAGTTGAGAGAGAGAGAAAAGAAATGTAGTCCAAAATAATCTGTGGAATTTATTGCCACAGAAGATTGTGGAGACCACATCATCAGAGTATTTAAGACAAAGATTGATATGTTTTTGATTTGTAAGAGATAGAATGGGGTCAATAAAGGAAAACAAAATCTCAGCCATGATTGAATAATTCAATGGGCCAAATGGAATAATTCTGTGTAATATCCTACAGTCTTATAGAGATGTTAGCGTTTCTCAGGTTGGTTCAAAAACCTGCTAATATTGGGGAGGAATCTTGAGGTGCGAGTCTTCACTCTCCTGAACCTTCACCTGACGACAACATTGAGAACAAGATATAGCCTGGATAGTGGGAGACCATGATGATGCATGTCTCTCCATCTACCCTACCAATTCCTCGTGCTATCTTACAAAATTCAATGTTTTAAAATCCAGAGAGTGCAGCCCTGATTTCTGGTTTTACATATTTAAAGCAGAGGATGAGTTAGTCCTGACGAAGGGTCTCGGCCTGAAACGTCGTCTGCACCTCTTCCTAGAGATGCTGCCTGGCCTGCTGCGTTCACCAGCAACTTTGATGTGTGTTGGATGAGTTAGGTTGTTGATTAGTCAGGACATCAAAGCAGAGAAGGCAGGAGAATGGGGTTGAGAGGGAAAATAAATCGGCTGTGATCAAATGGCCTAATTCTGATCCTATGTCTTACGGTAACCTCTCCTCATAACATAACCTGAATTTATTCTGTGTGAGAGTGGAGGCGGGTAGAGGGGGGCAGACGTAGTTGCCCTAGGCCTGTATTGGGCCGCCTGCCAGAAAGCGGTTCAGTATTAAATCAAACAGCAGTTAATGTTACTAACAGTGGAGTAACCAGCCTTCTTTTTCTATTTCCAGTCAATCTATGATCGCCAGGGTATTGCTGTAGTGCCTCCTACAGTCCCAGGGAGCCACAACAGCCCCTATCTAGAAATTCCACGTGGAACTATGCGAAGGCAGAAATCTATAGGTAATATGGCCAAAGCTGGGCTTGTGTTAACTTCAACAAAATTATCTACGGATTTTTAATGTTGCAATGATTTGTTATATGGAAGACATGCATATGAAGTCTAAAACCAGTTCTTTGTATAATTTACGTTTGAGTTTTTTTTTAAATAATGTCCACACTATTTTGCCGATCCCCTGCCAATCTTTCTTGAGCCAGCTGAGTCACGGACCCTGGAAGGTAGTGTTTCCTGCTCTTCTGCTTTGAGCTGAGATCGGAATTTGGGGAATGTGCCACTCTGCTGTTTGGAAAACCATGCCTGGATTTTTTTTCTGCATAAAACTGGGACTATTGGCCATTAACCAGTAAATAATCCAGCTTCTTTCATTTGCACTTGCAAACGATTCCAGCACGCTAATTAACGAAAGCTTTTGGCTGCCTTGATTTATGTCACACTTTCCCAGACATACAAGGCAAGAAATTACCTTTGACAAGTATTCTTGTGGAAATGCTTAATAGCCTGGAACCAAATCAAGGCTCCAGTATTTTAATGAAATTGGTAACCCATTAAAAGTAAATATCCTATTGCCTCCTTTACAATACTAGGAGAGAGAAAATTGCACCATGCACGTTAATATCTGAGCCATATCATCAATGAGTACTTTTTTTCTCCATAAAAGCAACAACTACAGCAGATGAGTTGGCTGCATCAAGTTCTATGCATGCTAGTTCCTATTGTTTATTCATAGGACGCAGAGCAGAACAACACAGGAAAAGACCCCTCATCCCTTAATCCCATCTACCTGCACATGGTCTGTATTCTTCTGTTCCCTGCCTCTTAAACATTGCTTTCTGGCAGCAAGTTCCCAGCACCTAGCAATCTGTGTGTGAAAACAAAATCTCCTTTCAGACTTCTCCCTTCCCCTTCTAGTATTTGCCATCTCCAGCTAGGGATGGATTCTACCTGCCCTATCTACTGTATACCTCTCAGAGTTTTATACATCCATCGAAATAAATGATGTGCTTTGGACAAGGATCTTGAATGTTGAAAGGAAATCCATCCTGCAGTAGTTTCGGTGTTCACTGTAAGTGTCCTTACACTTTGACATTATCTGTGTTCCCAATGTAAACATGCTTAAACAGAAGCAAAATTCAAGCTGGTGGAGGAACTCAAGAGTCAGGCAGCATCTGTAGAGAGATATACCGTAGACAATTGATGCTTTGGGTCGAGACACTTCAACTGGATTGGTGTGTTGTAACATGAACAATGTCACCAGAGAGAGACAGCTGGTGGATTTAAAGTAGTCTTTTTATTCGATACACACATTTACAAATGAGCTGACAGACCTTTAGAATTGAGATAGGAAGACGCACTGACCTAACATTGCAGCACATTTTTATATATTAAAGAACAAAGATAACAGGACAGTTTCCATAGTTACAATGCCCTCATAATGCTTCTTTTGAGTTACATGTAACAGTTTCAAATGCCAGGATCTCCCCTCCAACACACTCAAAATAAGTGTTCTTTACTGTCGTATTCATGTAATGGGATGTCGATTGGATTCATGCAAATACAATCCTTAAATTCCTGTTTCCTAGTCTGCATATTACTGTTCGGAGATGCACTTTAAATTTTATCTACAATCCATATGCAGATCTGAAGGTTGATTGCTGAAGCCAATGTTCACTGAAGGTCCTAACCCCAAAAATAGGCCCAAACATGGTGATTATATGAACTCTTAATAAGGTAGGACTGGTCAGTTGTCCATTTCCCTCCACAGATTCTGCCTGACCCATTGAGCTTCTCCACTTGTTTGTCTTTTGCTCCTGATTCCCGGTATCTGTAGCCTTCTGTCTCCAAGCATGGTGAAGTAATGGGGTGCATCTTACTGAATCAACTGTGAGGTAACAATCCTAATCTTTGTATCCCAATCCCTAATATGGATTTAGGTTGCTGGGTCAAGCACTAACAGTCTCAAGACCAGGCCACCAAAAGTCTATTCACTGTTGCTGTAAGAAATATTGTTTGCCAAGTATCCACCTACCAAAATGATATTAATGTGAGCTCTTTCTGTGTGTGTGCAGGTATGTTAGAAGAAGAGAAACAATTCTTAGCTCCTCCACTACTGAAATTTACCAGAAGTTTGTCGATGCCAGATACTGCTGAAGATATCCCACCTCCCCCTTCAGTTTCGCCTCCTTCACCACCTTACAACACACCCAAGCCCTCTGGTCCTCGGAGTTATGGTACAATAAAGCCGGGCTTCAATCATAACTCTGGATTAAGAACCCATAATTCCAACAGACCAGAGAGCACAGGAACAATCAGTTCAGAGAGGCAGAAGAAAGCGATGTATTACCGGCAAGATTCCCAACAGTATTCCGTGGATTCTGAGGACCAGTACAAGCCTAACACTAGCTCACACCAGACCATGCGTAACAGGAGGAGCAACATGCCGGAGAACCCATACTCTGACGTCGGGACCACCGGAAATAAGGCAGTGTACGTCCCTGCCAAGCCGGCCAGAAGGAAAGGCCAGCTGGTGAAGCAGTCCAAGGTGGAAGACAGTCCGGAGAAAACGTGTTCAATCCCCATCCCCACCATCATTGTGAAGGAGCCTTCTACCAGCAGCAGCGGCAAAAGCAGCCAGGGGAGTAGCATGGAAATCGACACCCAGGTCTCAGAGCATCAGGGGCACCTCAGGCCCGACGATGGCTTCTGTAACCCGTTTGCAGCGGCGATCGCTGGGGCGGTAAGGGACAGAGAGAAGAGGATAGAAGCCAAGCGCCATTCCCCCGCCTTCCTCTCGACGGACATGGGGGATGAAGATGTGGGGCTGCTGCCCAGCGGGCGGCTGAGGCACTCCAAGTCGATCGACGAGGGGATGTTCGGCAACGAGGAGCGGTACAGTCACCTCATGGTGCCGTCGTCCAAAGCCAGCGGCACAAATTACAGCAGCGCGGAAACCAACACTCAGCGGACGCACAGCAGCTCGAGGATACTGAACATCGCCTCAAAGAAGGAAGACATTGAGTGCAACGATGGAAATGCAGTGAGTGCGTCCAACATCCCCAATGATAGCAGTAATTACGTGCACCCCGTAATGGGAAAAGCACTGGATTCGAACACCCCTTTGGCCATGGCATTGGCGGCAAGAGGGCGGGCAACGAAAGATCAGCCTCTGCAAAATGCCGGAAAAGCCGAACCCGCCAAATCTGAGCTCAGCAAGCCCCTCTATATCGACACGAAGACGGCGGCCTCGGCCTCGAGCTCGGCCAAAGCAAATCCAACCTCAGCCGCTCCGAGGAAGGAAGTCCATCTGAAAGCAGAGATAGACACTGGGAAGGAGGAGGAGGAGAAGAAGAAGGGTGAGGACAAGAAAGCGGCGCCTGGCGATGGCCCCGAGGCCTCGGCTGGGTTGCTGATGGTGCACTCGGAGGCCGGGGCCAAGCCCCGGGAGGAGAGCAGGAGCGCGGAAGGCGAGGCAGGAAACCCGCCGGTGAGCACCACCTGGGAGCGGCAGGGAGCAGCCGCCAAGACCATCATCACTGTCAGTTCCGTCGAAGACCCAGGCGTGCTGCCATTCCGCATCCCGCCACCGCCGCTGGCCTCCATCGACGTGGACGAGGACTTCCTCTTCACCGAGCCGCTGCCTCCCCCACTGGAGTTCGCCAACAGCTTTGAGAGCACTGAGGACCCTCCGATCATCCCGTCCCTCTCTGATCTACTGCGGCAGAACAAAGCGGCCACACTGCCCCCGCCGGTCAGGAAGGAGGGCGGCGGTGCGCCTCCCGAGGCAAAGAAGCCCCTGGGTCTCTCCGACTCATTGCCCCCAAACTTTGCCGCTGCCCCACGGGAGACCACCGAGAGCGTTATTGATTCAGGGATCGAAGAGGTGGATAGTCGCAGCAACAGTGACCACCACTTGGAAACGACAAGCACTGTCTCCACCGTTTCCAGTATCTCCACACTGTCCTCTGAAGCAGGGGAGAACCTAGATACTTGCACAGTCTATGCAGATGGGCAGACATTTCTCATTGACAAGCCTCCAGTCCCTCCAAAGCCAAAAGTCAAGCCCATTATCAATAAAAATAATGCAATTTACAAGGACGCTTTAATAGAGGAAAACTTTGATGGCCTGTTCATGCCACCGCCCGCACCACCTCCACCACCAGGTCCCATCCCACCTGAAACACTTAAATCCCCACAGCAGAGGACCTCAAAGCTATGGGGTGATGGGCCAGATATAAAGGCTCCAGCAGCCACAGACGCGAAGGCAAACGTCATTAGTGAATTGAACTCCATACTACAGCAGATGAACAAGGAAAAGGTGCCCAAACCAGCAGAGGCCTTGGATTCACCTTCGGTGTCCAGAGGAGTTCTTTACAGCACAAGGTAATGGCAAGCCAGTTACTTAGTCTTATCCGTTCACAGAAGGAGCCACATGACTGTCCAGAATGACACTTAATACCTAGTCCTAATTGGCCTTGAGCTGAGTGGTGTCCCAGACTATTTCAGAGGGCAGCTAAGAAATCATCACGTTGATGATCACCATAAGGCTCAGGAATAGAATTAGGCTATTTGGCCCATTGAGTCTGAGACACCATTCCATCATGTCTGATCTTTAATTACTCTGAACCCCATTCTCCCGCATTCTCCCCATAACCTTTAAAGCCCTTAATAATCGAGAACCTATCAACGTCTGCTTTAAATATGCCCAGTGACTTGGCCCCTACAGCCATCTGTGGCAGTGAATTCCACAGACTTGCCAACCTCTGGCTAAAAAAATTCCTCCTCATCTCTGTTCTAAAGGGACACCTTTGTATTCCAAGGCTGTTCCCTCTGATCCTAGACATCCCCCACCCCATTGCTTAATTGGCTCTGAGCTGAGAGGTGGGGCAGACCATTTCAGAGGGTCAGGAGTTGTATGCAAACCAAACAAGGTAAAAATGATCGATTCCCTTCTCTGAAGCACATATGCGAACCATTTAAGTTTGTACAGCAATCTCATAGTTCCATGGTTACCATACCAACAGCAGTTTTTTTTAAATTTTGGATTCATTTAGTCATTTGAATTTAAATTTCTCAGCTGCTGTAATGGGATTTGAATTAGTCCCAGAAACATTAGCCCAGTTACGTAACTACCATGCTATGTTACTATTTAAGCATAAAATATAACATCAATGAAATTAACAACCTTAATTTTGTCACGGTGTTGCATTTTGTTATTTTTCTTAATGTCCAGTGAGTTAACTTTTGAATTAAGTTTTGAGACTTGTACAGCTGTGATTTAGTTTACGAGGCCTTAAAAGAAGATATTTTGTCATTAACCCCAAAGAACTCATGAAGCCTATTTTAAATTAGTTTTGCCTCTTAAAGAAGAGCAGAGGGAGGGAATGCGTTCAAAGCTTGCTAAAGTGGTCATTTTCTCATTTTATTCTGTTGCTAAGGAGCATCACCCCGCCGCCCCACCCAAGACCAGGATGTAACCTGAGTCTGTCTTAAATTCACAGCCCAAGAAGTCTGTGAATTGAGTAAGTGTTTGTTCAATGCAAGCTATAGTTATACATGCAAAACTGGGCCCATCCATTGGTTGAGGTCAACCATGGATGTTGAATGTGAGCTGTCTACGTGATACGCAAGCCAGGGCAGTACAGATATGGAGAGCAAGCTGTTGCCCATGCAGCAGCTGATTCTCCACACAGCTGATGAACCCAAAGGAATGGCAGAAATCAACACAGTTTGACACCAGTAGCGTCACAGGAGTTGCCAGTCAGCATTAAACTCAGTGTAGGACTGCCTTAGGGACTCCAGCTCCAGAGTTTTCCTCAGGGTTTACTTCTGAAGCATTCTCCATGAGTGGGTACAGCCACAAGGCAACAGAGGTTTGAGATCATTTACTCTAATCCTATACATTTCACTCTCCCCACATTCCCCTCAAATCATAGTTATAGAGTCTCCTTCACATGGTCATTCATTTCCCTGATTGTTCTCATCTGCACTCAAGATAAAGCACAACACAGAAAGAGGCCCTTCACTCCAACCCATTCGTTCTATTCAAGATGTCACCTCAGCAAGTCCCTCATTTGGTCATTCCCCTCTAAACCTTTCCTATCCATGAAACTGTCCAAATATCTTTTAAATGTTGATATTATACTGGCCTCAGCCACTTTCTCTGGCAGCTCATTCCACATATGCATCACTTTCTGCATAAAGAAGATATCCATCAGGTCCCTTTGAAATCTATTCCCTCTTATATTCAAGATGTGCCCTCTAAGTTTTTGATTCCCTTTCTCTGGGGAAAAAAAGAGTATGTACAGTAGTCAGCTCCATCACTGGCACTGGACACAGTAGTATCCAGGACATTTTCAAAGAGCAATGCCTCAAAAAGGCGGCGTTAAGGGCCCTCCATCACGCAGGGCATGCCCTCTTCTCATTGCTACCAACAGGAGCCTGAAGGCACACGCTCAATGATTCAGGAACAGCTTCTTCCCCTTTTCCATCCAATTTCTGAATGGCCATTGAACCCATGAACACTAACTCACTACTTTTTTATTTCTATTTTTGCACCACTTATTTAATTTAATTAGTTAATATATATGTTTACTGTAATTCACTGCTTTTTTCTCTATTATTATATATTGCATCGAACTGCTGCTGCAAAGACAACAAATTTCACAAAATATGGCAGTGATATTAAACCTGTTTCTGATTCTGTACAAAAGTCCTAGGCACATATATATAGTTAAGATGCCTAAGACTTTTGCACAGTACTGTACTTGCCAACTTCGAGTGGAGAATGAGATTACAAATCTGGCAGAAGCAAAGGATGTTGGGAACGGGGAGGGTGGAGCGACACAGGAGGAGTGTGGGACAAGTGGCAGAGGATTGCCAGGGATGCGGGTGGGAGGCACATCCAGCCCTGAGACACCAGGCAAGGTCGTTTGATCCCAAACATTTGGTTTACAGAATGTCTCTCTGGTGCTTCCCACTTCCTCCCCACTCCCTTCCTCTTTTCCCAACGATGATTCCCCTCTCCCTGCCTCCTTCCCATTCTCTGATGTGGGTCCACAATAGAGACCCATATCAGAATAAGATTTATCATTATTCACACATGTCATGAAATTTGTTTTTTTGTGGTAGCAGTACAGTGTAATACATTAAATTACTAAAGAACTGTGCACAAGTCTTTGGCACCCTAATTGTTAATAGATATACAGTACAGTGTATATAGATATAGATGTGTAAGAATTTTGCACAGTACAGTACATTCACTCTATCTGTACTCTATATGAATGTGCCCATCTCAATAAGGTCATCTCTTAGTATCCTATGTCCCAGTGAATAAAGCCCCTGCCTACACCTCCTTTCCCTAGAACTCCTCTTTATGTGGTGTTAACTAGTGTTTCTCTTTCTACTCAATATTGACCTCTTGACTAAAAGAAAAGACAAGCTGGTATTTCTGTAGCACATCTCACATCTCTTTGACGATGCCCCAAAGCAATGAAACGTCTTCACTGTTACAGGAAAGTTAGCAGTCAACTTGTGTGCAGCAAGCTCTAATAAACAGTAATATGGTAAGAGACAAATAGTTCTTGCAGTAAGATTTAATAGATGTAATTGTTCAATACAACATAAAGAAACCCACTCCGCTCTTCCGACTGTTACCGTAGGATCCTTTACACTCAGTGGCCACTTTATTAGGTACACCTATACACCTGCTCATTAATGCAACTCTCTAATCAGCCAATCACATGGCAGCAACTCAATGCATAAAAGCATGCAGACATAGTCAAGATTTTGAGTTGGTGTTCAGGCCAAACATCAGAATAGGGAAGAAATGTGATCTAAGTGACTTTGACTGTGGAATAACTGTTGGTGCCAGACAGGGTGGTTTGAGTATTTTGCAAACTAATAGTCTCCTGGGATTTTCACAAACAACTGTCTCTAGAGTTAACAAGGAATGGTACAAAAAAACACAAAAGCAAATAACTAACATCTAGTGAGTGGCAGATCTGTGGATGAAAACATCTTGTTAATGAGAGAGTTCAGGGGAGAATAGCCAGGCTGATTCAATCTGACAATAACTCAAATAACCATGCGTTACAACAGTGGTGCGCAGAGAACCATCTCTGAACACAAACCATATCGAACCTTGAAGTGAATGGGCTACAGCAGCAGAAGACAATGAACATTTGCTCAGTGACTACTTTATTGGATACAGGAGGTGTCTAATAAACTGGCCATTGAGTCTATGTACATGTTAAAGAGTAACCCATTGACTTGATTTACTGTCTAACATTCCTTCAGTCCCACACTGGATTTTCAGTGTATGTTTTAATGTTTCAGTCCCATTACTGGATCCAGACCCGAGCCAGACATGATGATCAGATTCTCAGAAACAACACCACCTCCTGGAAATTAGTGCAGCAAGTTTAAATGCCTGAACATGTGACAAGAGGAAAACTGGCTGTGCTGATAATATTTCCCATGAAAACTCTGGATTGAGATGAACTTGATGCATGTCCTTGCAGGTGGATAGTGGAAGAGAGAACTTTGTTGGATATACGTTAATGTTCTTCTCCCTCGACATATTGACGTACAGTGACTGGTTAACTTTATGATGTGACTAAACTAACCCAACATTTACATCATAGATGTTATATTTTCAAAAATTGTGCAAAAGATATTGGAAAGTGTAACAAGTACACAAAGATGTTACAATTTGCACACTATTCGTGTAAATTAACAAATTTGAGCTGCTGTACATTATAGAGCAAGGATTCTCAACCTTTTTTTATGTCATGGACCAATACCATTAAGCAAAGAGTCCGTGGAACCCAGGTTGGGAATCCCTGGTCTAGACGACTGAACAGTTCAGCTCAGTGCAGACCCTTCGACCCACAATCGTTTAATCTACTCCCTTCCACATAGCCCTCCTCCTTTCTTTCGTCCATGTGCCTATCTAAGACTCTTTCAAATATCCCTAATGTATCTGACTTTGTGTGGGCATGTGGTTAAGGCACTCGACTAGCGACCTGAAGGTCGTGAGTTCAATCCCCAGCTGAGGCAGTGTGTTGTGTCCTTGAGCAAGGCACTTAACCACATAGTGCTCTGTGACAACACTGGTGCCAAGCTGCATCGGCACTTGCCCTTCCCTTGGACAACATCAGTGTCGTGGAGAGGGGAGACTTGCAGCATGGGCAACTGCCGGTCTTCCATACAACCTTGCCCAGGCCTGCGCCCTGGAGAGTGAAGACTTTCCAGGCGCACATCCATGGTCTCGCAAGACTAACGGATGCCTTAAAAAAATCTGCCTTTGTCACCATACCAGGCAGCGTGCTCCTTGTACCTACCACTCCATTCCCCCTGTACTTTCCTCCAAACACTTAAAAGTTTTGCCCTCTCATATTTACAATTGCTACTCTGGGGAAAAAAAGAGTATTGCCTGTCCACTTTATTTATGCCTCTTATCATTTTATACATCTCTTTCAAGTTCTTTCTCATGCTCACTTGCTCCAAAGAGAAAAGCCCTAGCTTACTCAGTCTTTTCTCATAAGGCATACTCTCTAATCCAAACAGCAACCTGGTAAATCACCTCTGCACCTTTTTTAAAGCTTCTAAATCCTTTCTGTAATGAGGTGACAAGAACTGATGCCTAATGTGGTCTAACCAGAGTTTTATAGAACTGCAACTTTACCTCATAGCTCTTGAACCAATGAAGATCAACACACCACATGCCACCTTAACCACCCTATCAATTTGCACTGCAACTTTGAGGGATTTATCGACACATTATATTGGATGAAGTTCTGAAACAGGAGCAGCAGATTTAATGTTGGGAAGATTAACATTAAATGTTCCTGATTATAAATATACTCTCAGCTCTTGAACTCAATCCCGCATCTAACAAAGGCCAACACACCATACACCTTCTTATCATCATGTGCAGCAACTTTAAAGGATCTGTGGACTTGGAACCCCCGATGCCTCTATTCCTCCACACTCTAAGAGTCCTGCCATTAACTTTGTATTCTGCCATCAAGCTCAACCTTCCAAAGTGTATCACTTCACACTTTTCCATCTGCCGCTTCTCAGCTCTGCTCTGCTTCCTGTCAATGCCTTCTTGTAACCTACAACCTTCTACACTATTCAAAATGCCACCAATTTGGTAAATTACAAATGTAATATTCTGTTAATTATGATCTCCTTCCAGTATGGCATTAGCACAAGCACCTTCAGATAATTCTACCATTTCAAGGCCGTGAGAGTGTGGAATGAGCTGCCAGCGCAAGTGGTGCATGTGAGCTTGATTTCAACATTTAAGAGCAATTTGGATAGATACATAGATGGCAGGGGTATGGAGAGGTATGGTCTGGGTGCAGGTCCATGGAACTAGGCAGTTTAAATGTTTCAGCATGGACTAGAGGGTTGAAGGGCCTATTTCTGTGCCGTACTCTATGACGCTCATCAGTACAGGCAGTATACGTAGAACCAGAAACTAAGTTTCAAGTTGAAGGCCTCCCCTTTCAGCAGAATATACCGGGCCCTCCAAGTTGAAGACCCTTGTCAGATGAAAGGTCTTCAACGTGCAACATTAGTTTTGGTATTGGTTTATTGTTGTCACATGTACCAAGATATAGTGAAAAGCTTATCTTGGCTATTGTTCATTCACATCAAATCAATACACTGAGATAAAATAAGATAAACAAATAACAATGAATGAAGTGTACAAGCTACTGAAAAGGTGCAGTGTGGTTAAATCTTTAAAAGGTAAGATTAGAATGAAGTAGATTGTGAGGCCAAGAGTCGATTTAATTGTACAAGAGGTCCATCCAAGAGTCTGGTAACATTGGCATAGAGGCTGTCCTTGAGTGGGATGTGCTTTCAAGCTTTTGTATCTTCTGCCCAGTGGGAAAGGGGAGAAAAAAGAACGTCTGCTGGCTGTTTTACTGAGGCAGTGAGAAGTATAGATAGTGTCCATAGAGGGGAGGCTTCCTCTTCCTCCACACCTCTCACTTATTGTTTATTCCTTTGCCTCTTGTACCTCCATAAGACAATACCTCATCTCTGAAGGTTGACTTCCATTTGCCACTTCACCATCCAGTAGACCAGACACTCTATTACCTTCCACAATCTAAATTTACCCACTGACAGTCAATCAGACCATTGTTCTTGTATCATCTCTAAGTACCTTCATCATATCTCCTAACTTACATTGAAGTTATTAATATACCCCAGGCACTAAATACTGATCCCTATGGAACCTTACTGCTATAGCCTTCAGGTCACAAAATTCCCTGTCAACCATGGCCCTTTGTTTTCTACCACCAAGCCAATATTGGATTCAATTTACCACCCACCCTTGGATCCGTTGTGATTCACTTTTATGATTCACCTATCATGAGGGACCCTGAAGCCAGGGAGGTTTGAAAAGTGTGGGTCTGAACCTCCATATTTCCTTCCTTGCTTCATTTAAACAGCAGAGAAATATTTTTCATGTGGACTGATCATGTGCACTTTTAAAGATGCTCGACCTCTTTAGTTGTATTTATCTTTCTCTGAATATTTCACATTTTTTTTGTTTTACCACAACATTGGCAACATTGTCTGTTTTGTGAAGATGGCAGTATTCTATTGTATCCAGTCATCCATTGTATCAGGTGCTCCCAGTGCTCCTTCCTCTACTTTGGTGAGACCCAACACAGATTTGGGGAACCTCTTTATTGATCACCTTCACTATGAACGCCACAAAAGGCAAGATCTCCTAGTAGCTACCCATGTCAATTCAACTTCTCATTCCCATTCTGACATGTCTGTCCTCGGCCTCCTTCTCTTCCATGATGAGGCCAAACTGAGGTTGAAGGAGCAGTATCTCATATTCCGTCTGGGGAGCCTCTAGGCTGATAGCATGAACATCAATTTCTCCAACTACCAGTAATTACTCTGCTCTCCTCTCTTCTCTCTTGTTCAATTCCCCATTCTGGTTACCTTCTCACCCTTTCTCCTCCCCTGCCCATCATCTCCTTCTGCTTTCCCTCCTCCTTCCCATTCTTCCATGGCACACTGTCCTCCCCTATTAGATTTCTCTTCAGCCATTTACCTCTTCTACCTATCACCTACCAGCTTCTTACATCATCGCCTCCCCTCCCCCACACATCTACCTTCCCCCCTCATCTGGTCTCATCTATCACCTTTGCTCCTTCTCCTCTGCCCATGTTCTCATTTTGGCTTCTGCCCCCTTTCCAGTCCTGATGAAGGGTCTTGGTCTAAAATGCTGACAGGGGATGGGAGGTTAATGGAGGGATATGGTCCGTGTGCAGGTCAGTGGGACTAGGCAGAAAATGGTTCGGCACAGCCAAGAAGGGGCAAAAGGCCTGTTTCTGTGCTGTAGTTTCTATGGTTTCTATGGTTTCTTCCCCTCTGTAGATACTGCCTGACGTGCTGAATTCCTCTAGCATGTTGTGCATGTTGCTCAAGATTTCCAGCATCTGCATAATCTCTTGTGTTTCTGTAAAGTACTTATTTAGCTGGATCACCTACCTTTAGACAGATGCTGATTTTATAGATAGTCAGACACCATACTCACGTACCCAGTTCCCTCAAGTGGCAATGCAGGTGGATTGAGTGGTGAAGGAGGCTTTTGTAATGCTGGTTTTCATGTTCAGGACACTGAGGCTTGAAGTTGGGAGGAAATGTTGCAGTTAGATAAGACATTAGTGAAGCTACATTTGGAATATGGTGTTCAGATTTTGTCACTCTGCTGTAGGAGAGATGCTGTTAAAGGTTCAGAATTACAATCGCCATCAGGTTTATTATCACTGACAAACATGTCATGAAATGTGTGGTTTTGCGGCTCCAGTACAGTGCAACACAATATTACTATAAGTTACAGTAAGGAATACATAACAAAAATAAATAAGTGCAAAATTTTGAGCAAAGTATTGAGCTAGTATTCATGGACAGTTCAGAAATCTGCTGGCAGAGGGGAAGAAGCTGTTACCAAAACGTTAAATGTGTGTCTTCAGGCTCCTTCCTCCTCCTTAATGATAGCAATGAGAAAAGGGCACATCCAGAGTGGTAGGCATTCTTATAATGGATGCTGCCATTTTGAGGCATCAGCTTTTGAAGATTTCCTTAATGCTGGGGAGGCTAGTGCCCCTGATGGACGTGGCTGAGCTACAAACACTTGCAGCTTTTTCTAATCCTGTGCAGTGGCCCCTCCGTACTAAGTGGTGATGCAACCAGTTTGAATGCCATCCGTGGTACATCTGTCAAAATTTGCTGGAGTCTTTGATTACACACTTCCTTACAAGCTTGCAAAGATTTGGCATGACATCTAAAAACCTGACAAACTTCACACTATATTGTGCGAGTATATTGACTGGCTGCATCACAGCCTGGTATGGAAACAACAATGCCCTTGAATGGAAAATATAGCAAAAAGTAGTGGATATGGCCCAGTCCATCATGGGTAAATCCCTCCCCACCTTTGAGCGTTGTCCTAAGAAAGCAGCATCCATCGTCAACAGATCCCCACCACCCAAGCCATGATCTCTTCTCACTGCTGCCACCAGGAAGAAGGTGCAGAAGCCTCAGGACTCGCAGAGTTACTACCCTACACAGTTAGCCTCTCATGCGCTACCGGGTCGTGAGGGAACGATATGAGTCAGCTGCACTTTTCCTCATTCCCTGTCACGCACTGTTGAACTTGAACATAGGGTTGCCATCTGTCCCATATTTGCTGGGACATCCCGTATATTGGGCTAAATTGGTTTGTCCCATATTTCCCCCGCTAAGGTAGAGCGTTCCTATGAAACCTTTCATGCTGAAATGGCGTGAAGTGAAGAAGCAATTACTATTAATTCATATGGGAAAATTTTTTGAGTGCTCCCAGACCCAAAAAATAACCTACTAAATCATTCCAAATAACACATAAAATCTAAAATAACACTAACATATAGTGAAAGTAGGAATAATATGATAAATACACAGCCTATATAAAGTAGAAATAACGTATGTACAGTGTAGTCGGGAAGATTAAGCCAACACCGATTTGTGGAGAAAAAAATCGGCACGTACGTGCATGCGCATGTCACATATGCGTATGTGCACAGAGGTGCCCGCACAAGGCTTCATGGTCACGGTAGTCTTTCTCGGGGTAAACCCAAGTGTCCCGTATTTGACTGCTACTTTTGTCGCTTATTTGGGAGCGAGAAAATTGGCAACCCTAACTGTAAAAGACATGTTGAGGTGAGTTTAACCCTACTTGAACCCCCCCCACCCCCCGGGTCGACCGGTCCGCAGTGCAAAAAAGGTTGGGGACCCCTGGTCTAGAGGGATATGGACCAAATGCAAGCAAATGGGAACCTTGTTAGGTATGGACCAATTGAGTCAAAGGGTCTATTTCTCTGCTGTATGGCTTAGTGATTTCTGTACTTGTAAAGCATTTTTCAATTTTCAATTTTATTTACCAATATCTTTTTTAATTTGCCTTCCAATTTCAAGCCTAAACTGCACTTGGTTTCTGTAGGGTTATCTGACTAATAAGTAAAGGAACTCTTAGTCTACCCATCATGTATCCATTTGTCCAGTGAGCTATGGTTTTGGCTGTCTCACCCCTTTCCTTTGTGTAAATATATTTAAACTTTCTTTATTGATTCCCTTTATTTGAACAGCTTCATCACTGAATTACCTTAGAGCAAGCACTTTCCACTCATTTTCACTAATTCATCAACCTAGTCTAATTAATCCGAGTCAGAAACACTGCTCTGATTTCATCCTTGCACATCTATATCGCTAAATTACTACACTCAGTGGTCAGTTTAATGGGAGCACATGAACACTTGCTTGTAAATGCAAGGATCTATTCAGCCTATCACATGGCAGCAAATCAGTGCATTAAAAACATGCAGACATGACCAAACATCGGAATAGAAAGGAAATATGTTCTAAGTGACTTTGACCATGGAATGATTGTTGGTGCTAGATGGAGTGTTTTGATTACCTTGGAAACTACTGATCTCCTGGGATTTTCACACATGATAGTCTCTAGAGTTTACAGAGAATGGGAAATAAAACAAAAAAAAATCCAGTGGCAGTTCTGTGGGTGAAAATGTCTTATTAATAAGAGAAGCCAGTGGAGAATAACCTGATTGGTTCAATCTGATAGGAAGGTGACAGTCATCAAATAACCAAATGTTACAAGAGTAGTGTGCAGAAGAGCATCTCTGAACACACAGCATGTTGAGCCTTAAAGTGGATGGGCTACAGCAGCAAAAGACCATTAATATACACTCGGTGGCCACTAAATACTATCAGAATGCTAAGTTCTATGAGAATTATCCCATGAAAGGGTTAACATATGAGGAGCATTTGATGGCTCTGGGCCTGTACTCACTGGAGTTTAGAAGAATGGGTCGTGAGGGGATGGGGGTGTGGGGGGGGGGGGAGAGAGATTTCATTGAAATCTATCAAATATTGAAAGGCCTAGATAGAGTGGATGTGGAGAGGATGTTTCCAATATTGGGAGAGCCTCAGACCAGAAAGCACAGTTTCAGAATAGAAGGATGTCCCTTTAGAATAGAGATGAGGAGGAGTTTCCTAACCAGAGGGGAGTGAATCTATGGAATTCATTGCCACTGGCAAATGTGGAGGCCAAGTCATTGGATATATTTTAAGCAGAGATTGATAGGTTCTTGATTGGTAAGGGTGTCAAAGATTTTGGGGCGAAGGCAGGAGAATGGGGTTGAGAGGGAAGATAAATCAGCCATGATTGACTGGCAAAGCAGACTCGATGGGCTGAATGGCCCTACTAATCCTGGGTACATTCACCAATCCAGATGAAGGGTTTTGACCCAAAAATTCAGCTGTCCATTTTCTCTCCTAAGTGCTGTCTGACACAAGTTCCTCGAGCATCTCCTGTGTTGCTCCAGATTCCAGATAACAAGGAAAATATCTACTGTTTCCTGTGTCCACATGTTCTCCATTATTACTAAACTTTGCACAAATAGGATAAAAAATTCCGTTGAATGCATATTTAACCTATTTCACTCACTTTATCCTTCGCTCCACAATGCCGTACAGGACTAATTAAGCTAACAATGCCCAACTACACTATTCTGTTCTGCCTGCACATGATCCACTCTACTTTCTGCATATTCATGTGCCTATCTAAGAGCCTCTTAAATGCCTCTGTCATATCTGTACACAAGAGATTCTGCAGATGCTGGAAATCCAGAGCAACACACACAAAATCGTGAAGGAACTCAACAGGTCAGGCAGCACC
This sequence comes from Mobula hypostoma, assembly GCF_963921235.1. Taxonomy (NCBI): domain Eukaryota; kingdom Metazoa; phylum Chordata; class Chondrichthyes; order Myliobatiformes; family Myliobatidae; genus Mobula; species Mobula hypostoma. Next base: position 13,215,537 of record NC_086107.1, read on the forward strand.
TATGGAAAGGATAAAGAACTGATGTTTTGGACCAAGGCCTGATGTCCTGATGAAGTGTCTCAGTCTTATTCCTCTCCATAGATGTTGCCTACCTGCTGAGTTCCAGCCGCATTTTGTGTGTGTTACTTTGCCATATCTGCCTCCACTGCCATCCATGACAGCACATCCCAGGCACCCACTACTCTCTGTGTAAGATCCTGCCCTGCACATCTCCTTCAACTTTCCCCCTCTCACCTTAAATGCATGCCTGCCAGTATTAGACATTTCTAACCCAGGAAAAAAGTTGCCAGATGTCTATTCAGTTGGTACAATGGACTAGCAGTTAGCGCAACATGTTACAGCAATGGCGATCTTCAGTTCCCGCCACTAAGGGTGAGGAGTTTGTACATTCTCCATATGGCTTTCCTCCTACACTCAGCGATGTACTGGTTATGGTTAGTAAGTTGTGGGCTTGCCATGTTTGCAGCGGAAGTGTGGCGGCAGTATTGGACTGTGTTGCTCATTGATGTAAAACAACCCATTTCATGTTTTGTATTGATGTAGATGTAAGAAATAAAATTAATAGAGTCATAGAGAAGTACAGCACAGAAACAGGCCTTTTGGCCCATCTCAGTCATTCAGGTGCCTTGCCGTTTGGCATGGGTTATCATGGCTCTACATCCATCACGATCCCTGACTCTCTGAATTGTAGTTGTTTCTAACCATGATGTTATTCCATCTATCATTTTCATTCTCTGTCTGCCTCTGCTTCTTTTTCCTTCCAGCTTTCCAGTTGTAACTAAATGTTCTAACGTCTCTCTTCGCATGATGTGGCCAATCTAATGCAACCAAAACCACTTAAACTGCCTACTCCCATAGGCCTCCATAACCCTACCATCCATGTACCTATCCAAACTTCCCTTAAACGTTGAAATTGAGCTCACATGCAACCACTTGCACTGGCAGCTCAATGCACGCTTTCCTGACCTTCTGAGTGAATAAATTTCCTTTCATGTACCCCTTAAACTTTTCACCTTTCACACTTAACCTATGACCTCTAGATGTAGTCCTACCCAACCTCAGTGGAAAAAGCCTGCTTGCATTACCCTATCTATACCCCTCATAATTTTGTATACATCTATCAACTCTCCTCTCAATCATCTACATTCTAAGTTATACAGTCCTGATCTATTCAATCTTTCCCTACAACTCAGATCCTCCAGACCCAGCAACATCCTTGTAAGTTTTCTCTGTACTCTTTCACCCTTTGTAGGTAGATGACCAAACTGCACACGATACTCCAAATTAGGCCTCACCCACATCTTACACAACTTCAACATAACATTCTATCTTCTGTACCCAGTATATTGATTTATGAGGGCCAATATGCCTACAGCTTTTCTCTACACTATCTACAAACTTACCTATGATGCGACTTTCAATGAATTATGGAGCTGTATTCCCAGATCGCTTTGTTCTACCACACTCCTCAGTGCCCTAACATTCACTATGCAAGACCCACCATGGTTGGTCCTAGCGAAGTGCAAATCCTCGCACTTGTCTGTGTTAAATTCCATCTGTCATTTTTTCAGCCCAGTTTCCCAGCTGATGTAGACCCTTCTGCAAGCCCTGCTAACCTTCCTCACTGTCCAGTACACCCCCAATCTTTAATCTTTATTCTGTCTATGCCTACCATAATTTTATAAACTCCCATCTCCCGCTGCATTGTTATAACAAGACCCAATGCAAGTGGCTGTGTGTTTTTATTTCCAGAACTTGTGTTTTTTTTATTCTGGCTTGCAAAAGCTCACATTTCTCTTGGGGCATGAGAAGTATTTTCTCACAGCCCCTTCATGTCTTCTGCCCTAAATAATACATCAATGTCCTCTGGTCCTTGAACCACCCACAACAGGAACAAGTTCCCTTCGCTTGGTTAATCTCACCTGCTTATGATCTTGCATACCTCTGTCCAATCTCCTTTCAGGCTTCGAGAGAGAGAACAAGTGCTCCAGTCTAACTTTGCATCTAAAATCCCTCACCTTTCAAGCTCCTCTGGCAAACATATTAAGAATTAAATTAAACTATATTGATCAGAATAGAAAGTGTAAAGTAATAAAACTGACACACAGCCCAGAGAAAGAACATGGAACAATTGCAAACATGCACTATAGGAATTTATTCAGTTCTGTGGGGAGATGTAGTATTCTGGCTGCTGAATCAGCAGTTGCTTAGCAACTAATGGACTCCGCAACCTTGAATCCTGTGAGTAATGGAGGCCTGATGAATACAGCACAAAATGCGTTGTTATTAAGTGCAGGCAAAGACTCTAAATTCACTTTGTCATAGTTGCCTTCCACCTCATTGTTAAAATAGTATTTGCTTTTGTGATTGATGTTTGCAGGAAGTGTGTCTATAAATCAGCCTCAAAAACATGGGTTATTTTTATAAATGCATTTATTTTGGCAGAAAACACAGCTTTACAAAAATGTGTTAAACACCCCACATCAATTTTGCAGGTAGTTTCACTGCTAATAAGCATCTAATAAAAAGCGATATGTTATTTCCACATGTGGTGCTGTGCTTTGAGTCCATTACATAATGCCAAAAGTTATTATTTTTATTGCTAACCTGTAATGCATAGCATTCAAGGATCTGGAAATGCAGAACACTCGCTTACATTCTACTACAGGCCCCATGTGCATTGGCCACAAGCCTGAGTAACCATGCACAAATATCGAGACAAAAGTGCACACATACGGCCCAGTCCATCACAGGTAAAGCCCTCCCAACCATTGGGCACATCTACACAAAATGCTGTCGCAGGAAAGCAGCATCCATCATCAGGGACCCCCACCTCCCAGGACACGCTGCCATCAAGACGAAGGTGCAAGAGCCTCAGGACTCAAATCATGAGGTTTAATAACAGTTATTACCCCTCAACCATCAGACTCTTGCTCCAAAGGGGTAACATCACTCAACTTTACTTGCCCCATCACTGAAATGTTCCGACAAACAATGGACTCACTTTCATGGACTTTTCATTTTATGTTCTCAATACTTACTGCTTATTTAATCATTATTATTTTTTTCTTTTTGTATTTGAACAGTTTGTTGTCTGCTGCTCTCCGGTTGAACACCCTAGTTGGTCGTTTTTTTTATTGATTCTATTATGGTTGTTCATCTACAGATTTATTGAGTATACCATCAAGAAAATGAATTTCAGGGTAATATATAGTGACATCTACTTTGGTAAAAGCTTTACTTTGAACTTTGATTCATTTGCTCAGTAATTTTAAGGATGATGATATGGCTTCTCTGGATGCAAATACAGTATATTTTGGTGCATATCCACGTCATCTTGTACTCATGATGCCCCCCCCCCGCACTTCAGAACCCCGGATGATTTATTTTCAAAGGCACTTGTCTCATCCTTTCAGGGTAGGGGAGAGGTTTGTGATCAAACTCATTTCTAGGAACCAAGGACACAGGGACCACCAATCACTGTGGACTCCTTAGCAACACACACACAAATTGCTGAGATCTCAACAGATCAGGCAGCATCAATAGAAAAGGAATGAATAGTCGACATTTTGGGCCACAGGACTCCGTAAGACCCTAAGACAAAGGAGCAGAAGTCAGCCATTCAGCCCATCGAGTCTGCTCCGCCATTTTAGAATGAGCTGATCCATTCTCTCATTTAGTCCCACTCCCCCGCCTTCTCACCATATACCTATCAATCTCTTCCTTAAATACACGCAATGACTTGACCTCCACTGCTGCCCGTGGCAACAAATTCCACAGATTCACCACCCTCTGGCTAAGAAAATTTCTTCGCAAATCTGTTCTGAATGTGCGCCCTTCAATCCTTAAGTCATGCCCTCTCGTACTAGACTCCCCCACCATGAGAAACAACTTTGCCGCGTCCACTCTGTCCATGCCTTTCAACATTTGAAATGTTTCTATGAGGTACCCCCTCATTCTTCTAAACTCCAAGGAATACAGACCAGGAGTGGTCAAACATTCCTTATATGTTAACCCTCTCACTCCTGGAATCATTCTAGTGAATCTTCTCTAAACCCTCTCCAACGTCAGCACATCCTTTCTTAAATAAGGAGCCCAAAACTGCACACAGTACTCGAAGTGAGGTCTTACCAGGGCCTTACAGAGCTCCAACATCACACCCCTGCTCCTATACTCTATTCCTCTAGAAATGAATGCCAACATTGCATTCACCTTCTTCACCACTGACTCAACCTGGAGGTTAACCTTAAGGGGATCCTGTACGAGGACTCCCAAGTCCCGTTGCATCTCAGAACATTGAATTCTCTCCCCATTTAAATAATAGTCTGCCCATTTATTTCTTCTACCAACGTGCATAACCATACGTTTTCCAACATTGTATTTCACCCAACTTGTCAGGACTTCATCAGTACTTTACCCCACTTGTCATCCTGAGTTGCAGGGAGTTGTCAAGGTGACAAGATGCTGCAGTATTTAAGTCACTATGGACTCCTTTCTCACCACTCTCCTGATCTCATACTTCCATATTTCCTCTCTACTGTCAGCCCTGAACTAGGGTTTTAACCCAAAACATCAGTAATTCCTTTCCCCCTTACCCTTTCTCTTCTCCTCACCTGCTTATCACTTCACTCTGATGTCCCGCCTCCATCCCTTTCTTCGATGTCCATTCTCCTCTCCTATCAGATTCCTTCTTCATTTCAGCTCCCCCACCCACCCACCTATCCCCTCACCAGGTTTCACATATCATCTACCAACTTGTATTTTTCCCCTCCTCCCACCTTCTTAGCCCTCTCTTTTCCATCTGTACTCCTCTCCACAGATGCTGCCTGACCTGCTGAGTTCCATCAGCATTTTGTATATGTTACTATGGATTTCCAGCATCTGCAGAATCTCTTGTGTTTATGTTGCTGACAAATCCTTCCCACCGCAGATGCTGCTCAACACACTAAGTTGCTCCAGCAGATTGCTTGTTTTGCTCACTTCTAGGGACAAATGATTGTTTTAGACACTTCATAAAACAGAAAATACACTGGCCCAGATTCTACAGTCAACATTAAAGGAATGGTGGTCATCATCCTTCATATCTTCAGATTCCACATTGGCTTTTGGTGGACTTTGTGGCTTTCCTTACCTTAATTGAAGGCCCTTCAGAGGATCTGTGCTTCATTGAGTAGTGGAAACACAGTAGTGATCTTCCAAAATTCCCTAGATAATCTGCATCCAAATGCTTCAATTGAAATGACAGGGAAGAGAGCGGATGTTTTGGTTTTTAACTTCCAAATTCCAAAGGTTCTAGAATTTCTTCCACAGATTCAGATGTAGCGAAGATGCAGGGAATCCTCCAGAGTAACAGGTGGGTGATAGTGCAGTAGTTAAGTTACCAAACAGCAATCCAGAGGCCTATACTAATAATCTAGAGATATTTTCCTGAGAATCATAGATCATGGAAAAGGATTTTCCATGCACCAACTAGTGAACACCCATTTACACTTCTGCCCTTTTATTCATCACATCTTTCCCTCCAGGTTCTCCTGTTGACCTGTGCACTAGGTGTAATCTGTCGTAACCAATCAACTTGCATGCCTTTGGGAGGAGACTGGAGCACCCAGGGGAAAGCTGCGTTGTCACAGGGAGAGCATGTAAATTCCACAGTGACAGCACAACATCAGGAATGAACTTGGGTTGCTGGAGCTCAGATGAATATGTTCTTGAATTGGAGATGGGGTTTATCAATTGCCAAGCTCAACTCAGACCCCCACCCTTCTGGATTTCATCAAAACCTTATGTATATTTGACAGATAGGATTATTAATCTCAGTTTCCAGTTTGCTGGAATCATGGTTAATTATCTCATAACTAGATATGAAAGATTAGACTGTGCTGCCTTGAGTTCAGATTCCACTGTTGTTACTGTGAAAGTTAGATTCAATTAATAACTAGGAATTGAAAAGGAATCCCAGCAAAGAGTAGTGACTATAGCCATTACAGAAAAAGCACAGCATTGCCTCTACTTTCTTAGAACTTTACACAGTATGGGCATGTCATCTTCAACTTTGACAAACATCAATAGATGTACAGTGGCCAATGTCCTGACAGGTTGCATCATGGTCTGGTATGGAAACACCAATGCCCAAAAACAGAAAGGCCTACAAAGAGTAGTGAATAGAGCCCAGTTCATCACAGGAAAAACCCACCACACCACTGAGCACATCTACAAAGATCTCTGCCACAAAAAAAGTGTCATCCATCATCACCATCCAGGCCACACTCACTTCTCACTGCTGCTTTTGGGAAGGAGATAATGGCGCCTCAGGTCCCATTCCACCAGGGTCAGGAACAGTTATTAACCTTCAACTATTGGGCTCCTGAACTAGCATAAATAACTTCACTCACCTCAACACAAAACTGATTTCACAACCTATGGGTTCACTTTCAAGAATTCTACAATTCACGTTCTCAATATTATTTACGTGCTTTATTTTGTTGCAATTTCACGGTTTGCCTTCATTTGCACATTGGCTTTGGCAGTCTTTGTGCTTAGTTTTTCATTGTATTTCTTTGTTCTACTGTGAATACCTGGAGGAAAATGAATCTCAGGTGACATATACATTTGATAATACATTTACTTTGAACTTTTGAACTTTGATCACAGAACCACCAGACTGTGTTGCTGCTCTGCTCCCTTCTCACTGCTGCTATCGGGTAGAAGGTACAGGAGCCTCAGGACACGTACCACCAGGTTCACAAACAATTTTTACTCCTCAGCTATCAGACCCTTGAACCAAAGGGGATAACTTCATTCGCCCCATCATTGAAATTTCCCACAACCTATGGACTCACATTCAAGGACTCTTCATCTCATATTCTTGATATTTATTGCTTATTTATTTATTATTGTTATACCTTCTTTTTGTATTTGCACAGTTTGTGGTCTTCTGAACTCTGGTTGAATGCCCTAGCGAGATGATCTTCCAGTGATTCTGTTATGGTTATTATTCTTTAGATTTTTTGAGTATGTCCACAAGAAAATAAATCTCAGGATTGTATATAGTGATATATACATTGCTAATAAATTTACTTTGAACTTTTTAACAAAACTAACAGATTGTTGTTGTGGGAAACCCAATCTGGTTCACGTGTCCATCAATGGAGAAAATCTGTTGTCCCAAGCATTGTTGCTGGAGTTATTCAATGCAGAGCTACTAAGTAGATTTTTGGATACTACAGGAATTTTGTTTTGTGGGGGAGTGTGGCACCAAGAATCAGAGACAGCTCATTGACTTAAATGGCCTTCAACTTCAGTTTCTTAAATTTCCCACTGTCAAACTAAACGCAAGATGTTAGCCTGCCATCACTTTTTTTTCCCCAGGGTATCCTTTACTGTGAAAGTCTTAATTATCCCATCTGATTACACACAAATGGATCTAAAATAATTTGTTCCCTGGTTAGTTCCACATTGTCTGATTTCAGTCCCTGGGCTTATTCCTCAGGGGTTCCTCCACCAGCTTGATTCATCCAATCTGTATGAAGATTAAAGGCACCCATGGTGATTATTATTTTTTATATTTAGAGATGCAGCACGGTAACATCCCCATCTGACCCCACAAGCCTACACCTCCCATTTACACCTACATAACCCTACTGGTGGGAAGAAACCATGTGGTCACAGGGAGAATGTGGAAACTTCTAACTGACAGCAGGAGAATTGAACCTGGGTTGTTGGCGCTGCAATAGCATTACGATAACCGCTATGCTACCGTGACACTGAATTATTGCAATGTCTTTGTAACAAGCCTCCTGCTTCTTCTATATATTTCTTGGACTTCAAATATTGTTCAAGAGGAGAAAAAATACTCATTAAGAAAGCAATAGGTTCTTACAGGTGAACACAAGGTCAAGGTTAGTGACTTTATAGAATATCTGTTACATAGTGAATGAAGTTTTCTATTTCTCATGCAGATCAAAGTTCAAAGTAAATTTACTATCAAAGTGTGCATATATGTGGTATATTTGGATTTTCAAAAGGCTTTTGACAAGGTCCCACACAGGAGATTAGTGTGCAAACTTAAAGCACACGGTATTGGGGGTAAGGTATTGGTGTGGGTGGAGAATTGGTTAGCAGACAGGAAGCAAAGAGTGGGAATAAACGGGACCTTTTCAGAATGGCAGGCGGTGACTAGTGGGGTACCGCAAGGCTCAGTGCTGGGACCCCAGTTGTTTACAATATATATTAATGACTTGGATGAGGGAATTAAATGCAGCATCTCCAAGTTTGCGGATGACACGAAGCTGGGTGGCAGTGTTAGCAGTGAGGAGGATGCTAAGAGGATGCAGGGTGACTTGGATAGGTTGGGTGAGTGGGCAAATTCATGGCAGATGCAATTTAATGTGGATAAATGTGAAGTTATCCACTTTGGTGGCAAAAATAGGAAAACAGATTATTATCTGAATGGTGGCCGATTAGGAAAAGGGGAGGTGCAACGAGACCTGGGTGTCATTATACACCAGTCATTGAAAGTGGGCATGCAGGTACAGCAGGCGGTGAAAAAGGCGAATGGTATGCTGGCATTTATAGCGAGAGGATTCGAGTACAGGAGCAGGGAGGTACTACTGCAGTTGTACAAGGCCTTGGTGAGACCACACCTGGAGTATTGTGTGCAGTTTTGGTCCCCTAATCTGAGGAAAGACATCTTTGCCATAGAGGGAGTACAAAGAAGGTTCACCAGATTGATTCCTGAGATGGCAGGACTTTCATATGAAGAAAGACTGGATGAACTGGGCTTGTACTCGTTGGAATTTAGAAGATTGAGGGGGGATCTGATTGAAACGTATAAGATCCTAAAGGGATTGGACAGGCTAGATGCAGGAAGATTGTTCCCGATGTTGGGGAAGTCCAGAACGAGGGGTCACAGTTTGAGGATAGAGGGGAAGCCTTTTAGGACCGAGATTAGGAAAAACTTCTTCACACAGAGAGTGGTGAATCTGTGGAATTCTCTGCCACAGGAAACTGTTGAGGCCAGTTCATTGGCTATATTTAAGAGGGAGTTAGATATGGCCCTTGTGGCTATGGGGATCAGGGGGTATGGAGGGAAGGCTGGGGCGGGGTTCTGAGTTGGATGATCAGCCATGATCATAATAAATGGCAGTGCAGGCTCGAAGGGCCAAATGGCCTACTCCTGCACCTATTTTCTATGTTTCTATGTCACCAGATTCAACCCTGGGATTCATTTTTTGCAGGCATTCACAGTAGAATAAATAAAAACAATAGAATTAATGGAAAACTACACACAAAGACTAACAATCAACCAAACTGTGCAAATACAAAATAGTAATTAAGTAAATAATAATAAAAACACGAGTTATAGAATCCTTGAAAGTGAGTCCATAGGATGTGGAATCAATTCAGTGTCAAAGTGAGTGAATTAATCTATGCTGGTTCAGGAGCCTGATGGTTGAAGGCCAATAACTGTTCCTGCACTATAAAAGGGAACTGTGAGGGCCTCTATCCATCAGAGTTGACTATGGATATTTCATCCTAGCTGTCTAGAAATGCAAGCCTGGGCAGTACAATACATAGAGCAAACCCATGCAGCAGGCTCCCCCTCTGTTCCTGAATCTGGTGGCTCCTTTACCTCTTTCCTGATGGCAGTAATGAGAATTGAGCATGGCTTGGATGATGGGGGTCTCTGTTGATGGATGCTGCCTTGTTGCAGTAGATGTGCTCAATGGTGGAAAAAGGCTTGGAGGTAGTCGACTTTGAGATCTGAAGGGTAGGGTTGGGGAAATAGCTTTATGAATCATTGTTCTGGAGGCCTTAAGTGAGCTGGAAAGGCAGAGAGTACAGTATCAGTACTCCATGTGAGCAGGGTTCAAGGATGGATGGTAACTTTTGGACTAATAGTGGGGTCCCTGGTCCACTTGGCACTGACGTGAGGAAATGAGATTGTTCTGGGAGTAACTAACCACAGGAGCTCCTGAGAAATACAAACTATTTTCCAGGGCAACACTCCAAAGAGAGTTTGCACAAGGAATTATATTGTTTTATTGACATCACGTCAGGCACAAAACTATGATTTACACCAGCAGATTGTTGGATTCAAAGCTTTAACAATTTTCAAGGATTCAGATGCACAGTATAGACAAATGGAGACAAAGTCTTTGGAAGTTAGATATTGCTTCTTTTGTGGAACGAGCTGCCAGCGGAAGTGGTGGATGCAAGTCCGATTACAGCACTTAAGGAAAGTTTGGATAAGTACATGGATGGAAGGGGTGTGGAGGGCTATGGTCCTGGTGTGGGTTGATGGAACAAGTCAGAATAATAGTTCAGCATGGACTAGATGGGCCAAAGGGCCTGTTTCTAGTAGCTGGGAGAGGGATGGAGGATTATGGTCCAGTGCATTTTGATGGAACTAGGCACAATAACTGTTTCTGTGCAGCAATGCACTATGACTTAAAATCACATCAAAATTCCAGGTACATGCAGAATTACGTAGAAAACTTACAGCACAATACAAGCCCTTCGGCCCATAATGCTGTGCCGAACATGTACTTACTTTAGAAATTACCTTTGGTTACCCATAGCCCTCTATTTTTTTAAGCTCCATGTACCTATCCAGGAGTCTCTTAAAAGACTCTTCCGCCTCCACCACCACAGCCGGCAGCCCATTCCATGCACTCACCACTCTCTGCGTAAAAAAACTTACCCCTGACATCTCCTCTGTACCTACTTCCAAGCACCTTAAAACTGTGCCCTCTCGTGTTAGCCATTTCTGCCATAGGAAAAAGCATCTATCCACACGATTGACGTCTCTCATTATCTTGTGCACCTCTATCAGGTCACCTCTCATCCTCCGTTGCTCCAAGGAGAAAAGGCCGAGTTCACTCACCCTATTCTCATAAGGCATGCTCCCCAATCCAAGCAGCAGCCTTGTAAATCTTCTCTGCACCCTTTCTATAGTTTCCACATCCTTCCTGTAGTGAGACGACCAGCACTGAGCACAGTACTCCAAGTGGGGTTTGATCAGGGTCCTATATAGCTGTAACATTACCTCTCGGTTCTTGAACTCGATCCCATGGTTGATGAAGGCCAATGCACCGTATGCGCAGCAGCTTTGAGTGTCCTATGGACTCAGACCTCAAGATCCCTCTGGTCCTCCACAGATTATCTACAGATCATCTAAGCCTTTCCCACTTCAATCAGCAAAAGATTACAGGTAAGAATCCAACAACACCGCTCCACACACCCTAATTCTCAAGGCATACACTGAACTGTCCCTTTACTGATGATTTTGTGATCCAGAGGTTCTTTGGAAGTCAAGAATGAGGCATGAAACTTGTTGCGTGCGCCCACTTTATTACCTGTAACAAGAACAAAGAAGTTGTGGTCATTTTACACAAACACTAGCTCGATAAAAAAAGATAACATTCCAGTGATAACAATTAACCTATAAAATAGCCAGATTCAAGTGGTGTGACACTTGCTGAAAAAATACTAATATGCCTCTCGAAAAATACAGAAGCAGCTATATTACAATCACTGGAAAATTCACTGAAAAATTACACATAAATAGGTAATTATCTAAAAATACATAGCATAGGAAAGATTAAACTATCAGAAAAATACAAGAATTACAATTCTAGAATCAATTCCAATAGCGACCATCAGAGTGGTCAATTCAGATGTCTTTAATGAGCAACCAACCAAACCATTTTTTCTCTAAGTTAATTTCCTGATAGTAGTTACACTGCCAGTCAAAGCACCCAAAATTTAGAATTGAAATAAACACTTCTACATGATCTAATTTCTAGGCTCCTACTTGATTCTTGATGTACAGATTATGCAATTAAATTGACTTTACTGTGTTAATTATTCCACAGGATTCCTGATGGAGTGACCAGTAGTTCAGGGGTACAACGAAACGCAACTGTTACCTTCACCATTCGACCGGGAAGCAGCCAGCCCATCACAGTTCAGAACCGGACGTCAGATTTTGACAGCATGACCATTTTGAAACGAGCTCCGAGTCCCGTGGCTTCCCCTACGGACGCTGGCCAAGTTCCCAGACCTTCCTCTCTCCCAACCTCAGCTTTGTCGCCTACTCTTTCTGACGGTTTTGGATTCCAAAGTCCACCGATCCCAGGAGAAGGTCACTTTAGCACCCAGCCAGGACGCAGTAGGTCCCCCTCTCCATCCACTTTGCAACAGCCAGTCTCGAACAAACCTTTTGCATCCAAGGGTGTCCTCCTATGGACTAAACATGACGTGGCTGACTGGCTAGACACGTTGAACCTTGGAGAACACAAAGATGCATTTTTGGATAATGAAATAGACGGGACCCATTTACCATCACTTCAGAAGGAGGACTTAATCGACCTCGGGGTGACAAGAGTCGGACATCGAATGAATATAGAGCGGGCTTTAAAACAGCTACTATCGGATAGATAGACAGTTGTTTGAATGCTTTTCAAAGTAACTAAAAGATCTCTCATTATTTTTGTCAGCAGCCGACATTCACCTTAGCTCTGGCTGGAATATAATGTGCCAGTGGGATATTTTTAAAAAGCTCAGCATGAATGATTTTTCCGATTAAAGCCTCTGGTACGTTTATAAGCACAATAGGCTGTCAGTATCAGTGGCTTGTCACTCTCACGATGCCATGTGCCACTGGTGTGCTGGGATGAGTGCAGGAGTGAAGATCCTTTTGCGGTGTAAATATACTACAGCATAATCTATATTTTGAACAATGACCTTTTAATATTGACCTCACTTGGACAGGTGTCTTAAAGATACTGTAGTTGAACCAGCAGAGCTGTGTTATATACTTTCTATCTTTGCTAGTACAATATTTCTTCACAAGGATCACAGTAATTTAGAAGATGCGCAGCAAAATCTGTTTTACTCCTCTTTTTCCTTTTGGACAAGAAGTGAAGCTGATTATTTTTTTCCTTTCTGCTGAGCAGTCTAATCATTTATCGGTATGGCACGAGGAGGGGAAAAATAAGTATGAGGCTCTTTTAACTTTTCACATTTTGACACACTGCTCTCTTATGATGGGGAATTGTCGTAGCATTTGTCCAGTTCTTTCCTCGAGAGTTAATGCAGGTTTGTTTTTGTTGTTTGAGCGTCTTTTTCCAAAGCTGTTGTCAAGGGCCATTCTTGGGAACAGTGAAAATGGTGTTGAAACTAACCATTTATCGTCTTCCATAGGAGTACTGGTGATTTACCACAATTGTTTACTAGAGCATTTGGAAGGTCTCTGAACGGGCCATATCTATATTCAGTTTCAGAGCCGATCGGTGTGCTTGTTTGAGCTGGGAGGGAAAGCCTATTTTGCTTACTAGAAATGTGTAAAACAAAAAAAAGATTTCTATTTGTCATTTTTAGCTGCTATTTCCCATGGTCATAGGCCAAAGAATTGGATCTTGGCACAACGCGTAAGCTATCTGAAGAATATAGTCGCGCAGTACATTATGGATTGTGCACTGCCAGGTTGAACTTGATCAGACTGTTTTTTTGGAGCAATGGTTGTTAGTGGGTGATTTCAGTCCATCCTTATGGCTGGACGCTGATCGCAGCCGAGGAAATTGACCACAACGGCAGAGCGTCAGGCCCTATGACACATTCTATCTGCCATTTAACATATTCACTTTTAGGTCTGCAGTTTTGTTGCATATTGTAATTAGAACTGGCAATCTTACATGCTTAGTTTGTGTAACGATAGTGTATACAGTACCAAATCTCAAGAGATGTAAATTGTGTATAACATATAGGAGGAAACCCCCATGTACGGGAGATTTGAGTGCACTTCAAACTATTAAACATCAGCATATACAATTATCTGTGACTGTTGGGAACATTTTAATTCACAGGTTTTATATCTTTGCCCAGCTCCTAGTATTTATTTGTGGTATTTATCATTTAGCTACATAGCTGATTCACTGAACTTTTCTGTAATCGCAGCTGCAGAAATTATCCAGTTGATCTGGCAATGATTACATCAATGAGCCTACAATATCATTTTCTTTACAAATAATAGTAATTTAATTTTTACTTTTTCTTTTGCTAGTGCATTAAGATGTATCTCACTATAATTTGTGCAAAAGACTTGTGTTCAGGTTATTAACGTTGCTGTAACTTCTGTGATTTATATATCTTCATCTGGAGTCCATTACAAGGTCCTGTAACTTGCACTTTCCCAACTCCTCAATAACTTGTATGGCAACCAACTCCTCAATAACTTGTATGGCAACCAAATTATTATATGAGAAATAAATATTATAACAGTGATTAAAAGTTGTGTTAATGACTGTAGAGGTGACTCCCATTAACCAAGACTCATCAATTCCTTCACTATTCACCCATGTTGGTTACAGTTCCAGCAACTAGAGATGGAGTTTAGTTTCTATTTTACATTTTTAAAATGCCATTTTTCCCCAACTTCTAAGCTTCTCTCTGTTCAAGGTCCCTCCTTATTAATGCCACATATAGATCAGAAGGGCAAAATTTGCCGGCAGATTCGCTCTCCCTCCATTCACTTTTTCTTTATTTTTCTCTTTTCTTTTCACTGTTCACTTCCTGTCCCCCTCCCAATTTCTCTCCCTTGTTTCACCGCTCCCATTCTGCCCCTCCCTCATCTCTTTTTTGCTTTGTCTCCTTCGCCACCTGAATCTGCCTCCAACTTCTCCTTTCCTCTCAACCCCGTCTTTGTTCACAACCCCCACCCCCGTTCCTCTCAGACATCCTTATCACACTGTCTCCCTCTTTCATTATATCCTTGCCTTTGATTCTTCCCAACGTTTTCTCTCCTTCTCGTTTCCCCCTTACCACCTCCTCCCATTTCAGTCTCACTAATCATATCCACTCACTCCTCACCCTTGTCATTATCCCTCCTCCTCCTCCTCCTCCCCCCACCACTCTCTTCCCTTTCCCAACAGTCCAGTGTTGAATTGACCATTTGCCACACAAGAGTTCAAGGGTCAAGAACTCCCCACTCCCAGTCTCGAGGAGGCTGTATCAGGGTGCCATATAGAAACTCTCAGAAACATGCTTAAATGACGCACTTCTAGCTTCTTCAGAGAGCTGATTAAGAGCAGTGGCTGAGAAAATTGTTCCCAGTGAATTTCCCCAAATGGAAAGTAACTGAATTTTTCTGGGAGATGTCTGGTGCTCTGTTCGTTTTGAGCAACGCACCACACCCAACACTTTGGAAAAGCGGTAACTTGTGGTTTTAAGGAAAGTTGTACAGTACTTTAGAAAATAAATGTATGTAATTTTCTGAATGTAAATAAAATGGAAGAAAGAAAACAAAAGCATTGGCCTGTTATGAGAATGAGCTTGAGTTGGTCAACAGAGGACACAGTTTACTGAATATTACAACAGCTTACCATTCAGTCTGTGAAATCCTTGCTGATAATTGTTTCCTTAAGAGTTAACTCATGTCCTTGAACACATCTCTTTTATAAATAAAGATCTAATTCATTTTTAAATAAGCTACTCAAACAGTTACGATAAAACATAAAAGCACAGTTAGGCTATTCGGCCCATTGAATCTGCTCTGCTATTCCATCATGGCTGGTTTATTATCCCTCTCAACTCCATTCCTACCCTAACCTTTGACACCTTTACTAATCAAGAACCTATCAACCTCAGTTTTAAATATACCCAATGACTTGGCCTCCACAGCCACCCAGAAGCTATAGAAAAACTACAGCACAGAAACAGGCCTTTTGGCCCTTCTTGGCTGTGCCGAACCATTTTCTGCCTAGTCCCACTGACCTGCACACGGACCATATCCCTCCATACACCTCCCATCCATGTATCTGTCCAATTTATTCCTAAATGTTAAAAAAGAACCAGCATTTACCACCTCATCTGGCAGCTCATTCCATACTCCCACCACTCTCTGTGTGAAGAAGCCACCCCTAATGTTCCCTTTAAACTTTTCCCCCCTCACCCTTATCCCATGTCCTCTGGTTTTTTTCTCCCCTTGCCTCAGTGGAAAAAGCCTGCTTGCATTCACTCTATCTATACCCATCATAATTTTATATACCTCCATCAAATCTCCCCTCATTCTTCTACGCTTCAGGGAATAAAGTCCTAACCTATTCAACCTTTCTCTGTAACTGAGTTTCTCAAGTCCCGGCAACATCCTTGTAAACCTTCTCTGCACTCTTTCAACCTTATTTATATCCTTCCTGTAATTTGGTGACCAAAACTGAACACAATACTCCAGATTCGGCCTCGCCAATGCCTTACACAACCTCATCATAACATTCCAGCTATTAATCAAAGTATTGAGTATAAGAAACGCCAATGTACCAAAAGCTCTCTTTACGACCCTATCTACCTGTGACGCCACTTTTAGGGAATTTTGTATCTGTATTCCCAGATCCCTCCGTTCCACTGCACTCCTCAGTGCCTTACCATTAACCCTGTATGTTTTACCTTGGTTTGTCCTTCCAACATGCAATACCTCACACTTGTCTGTATTAAACTCCATCTGCCATTTTTCAGCCCATTTTTCCAGCTGGTCCAAGTCCCTCTGCAGGCTCCGAAAACCTTCCTCACTGTCTACTACACCTCCAATCTTTGTATCATCAGCAAATTTGCTGATCCAATTTACCACATTATCATCCAGATCATTGATATAGATGACAAATAACAATGGACCCAGCACTGATCCCTGTGGCACACCACTAGTCACAGGGCAATAAATTCTACAGATTTATCACCCTCTGGCTGAAGAAATTCCTCCTCAATTCTACAGATTTATCATCCTCTGGCTAAAGAAATTCCTCCTCATCTCTGTTCTAAAGAGATGTCCCTCTATTCCAAGGTTGTACCCTTTAGTCCTAGACTCACCCACTGTTGGAAACATCCTCTCCACATCCACTCTGTCTAGGCCTTTCAATATTCAGCAGGCTTCAATGGGATTCCCCCCATCCCTTCATTTTCCTAAACTCCAGCAAGTACAGGCCCAGAACCCTCAAATATTCCTCATACGTTAACCCTTTCATTACGAGGATTATTCTCATTAACCTCTTTCCATTGACAGCCCATCGTTTCTTAGGTGAGGTCCAAAACTGCTCATAATCCTCCAATTGCAGTCTGACCAATGTCTTATAAACCCTCAGAATTATATTCCTATTTCTAGTCCTCTTGAAATGAATGCTAACATTGTATGTGAAATTTTAAATCACCAACATTCTCTTTAACTCCTATAGCAAGTTGATCCCCTCTTTTTAATGATTCTGCTCACCATTTGAAATGATCTATTGCATTGTAAATGCAACTTACAGCCACCTCCAGACCGATCGGTTGTTAACAGTCGTTGTGGCCAAGTCAAAAAGTTAATTGACAGAAGTTTAGTGTTTTCTTCTCATCCACAGCTTGGTGGGAAGCAATCTTGTCCAAGAGAGAGAAGGATCAATGCCAGAGCTTTAAGTGTAAGATCAGATAATGCTGGAAGGACTCAGCAGGTCAGGCAGCACATGTAGAAGAAAGAAATGAGTCAACCTTCCTTAAGGGATGAACTGCAAACCCTTCCCCTCTGTCCACTCTGTTACTCCCCTGCTCAATCTCCCATTCTCACCACTCCCCCCCTTTACACTACCCGTCTCCCACAACCGTACCCCTAATGTCTAACCTGAAGCAGGAGTTCAACTCAAAATGTTGATGATTCCTTCCCTGCCACAGATGTCTCTTCAGTTCCTCCAGCAGACAGTGGTGCTGTACGTTCCAGCATCTTGGACCTGAAACTGCAACTCCATCTCTCTTCAGAT
The DNA here is from genome assembly GCF_963921235.1 of Mobula hypostoma. Lineage (NCBI taxonomy): Eukaryota > Metazoa > Chordata > Chondrichthyes > Myliobatiformes > Myliobatidae > Mobula > Mobula hypostoma. The sequence continues at coordinate 13,233,317 of NC_086107.1, forward strand.
GCTGCCTGATCTGCTGAGTCTTTCCAGTGGTTTCTATTTTGTTTTCTTTTTGATTTACAGAACCTACAGGGCTTTTTTTTGTTTTTTTTTTAATCTAGAGCACAGAATGCAGTCAGACACTGTGGTACAGAACTGAATGCAGAACTATCAGCGGTGCCTCTTTCAGATGAGACATCAAAGTCCCAGCTACTTCCTTAAACGGAGGCAAACCACCCCACAGAAATCGTCCCATATTGTGCACATCTTGGCATGCTTAACCATCTTAAAGTGCTGTTTAATTGCAGGTTTGTACACCCTGTTAAATCTTGCCATACACACGGCGACTAAACAGGTTTCATCACAGTACAATGGCGCTAACATTTTCAAAAGTACTTCAGTAAAACTACGAATGGAAAAATATCATAATCTAACCTAGGAGGGAGGGAACGTCGACTCAGACCATGCGAGGCCCGTGTCGGGCATTTTCTTGCCTTACAAGGCGCAAATTGGAAGTCTGTGTGGGGCGCCACTCCTCGCACAGACTAGAGCAATGTGTGATTAAGTGCCTTGCTCAAGGACACAAACACGCTGCCACAGCTGAGGCTCGAACTAGTGACCTTCAGATCACTAGACGAACGCCTTAACCTCTTGGCCACGTGCCCAACATAACTCAACCCTGCAAATAATTATATATGCATATTGTTTAAAAAATTCCTTCCTCACAAATCAGTGCTAAGCTTCACTGGTGCCAGATTAGAACATAAAACATAGGAGCAGAATTAGGCTATTCGGCCTACTGAGCCTGCTCCAGCATTCCATCACGGCTGATCTATCACCGTTCTCAACCCCACTCGTCTGCCTTCTCCCTGAAACTTTTCACATTGGTTTTTAATCATTTGTTAGTTCAAATCACTGGTTTGGCATTTATATCAATATAATTTAAAATTAATCCCAAAACACTTAATAACCTACCTTAATTGTGGGATGCAACTTGGAAGAATTGCCGAGATTAACAAAAAATAGTAAAAAAAAATTTACTTTCTATGAACTCAGATAGCAGCTATAAAACGTAGGAGCAGAATTAAGCCATTAGGTCCATCGAGTCTCTCTGCCATTTGATTATGGCTGTTTTATTTTTCCCCTCAACCTCTATCTAGCCTTCTCCCTGTAACCTTTTATGCCTTTACTAATCAAGGTCCTATCTACATCCAGTTGTTCCTTTCCACACCTTGTGGCACATCAGGCAGCAACCTTGCCGTTTCATTAGCATTTGTCTGAACTTTACGAGGTCAAATTACTAACTCAACGCTCAACCCAGCACGGATGTAAAGTGTGCAAGGAGCCAGACAAATTCAAACCCAGGACCACTCACCTTAAAGTCCGCTTTGGATACCACTACACCACCGGCTGACAACCTCCAATTTAAATACAGTTTACCCAATGATTAACCTCCACAGCTGTTGGTGGTAATGAATTCCACAGATCAACTACCCTCACTAAAGAAGTTCCTCTTCAACTCTGTTTCAAAGGGACGTCCTTGTATTCTGTGGCTGTGTCCTCATTGTAAATCACCTACAAATGGAAACATCCTCTCCATGTACACTCTATCCAGCCCTTTTAGTAGTCGATAACTTTCAATGAGATTCTCCCTCATTCTTCTAAACTTCAGTGAGTACAGGCCCAGAGCCATGAAAAGCTCCTCACATGCTAACCCTTTCATTCTGTAAACCTGCTCTGGACCTCTCCAATGCCATCCATTTTTAGACACAGGGCTCAGACCTGCTTACAATTCTCCAAACGTACTCTAGCCAATGCTTTATAAAGTCTCAGCTTTACATCCTTGTTTTTACATTTTATTCCTCTCAAAAGGAATGCTAACATTACATTCACCTTCCTTACAACTGGCTCAACCTGTGTGAGGACTCCAGACCTTTGCAGCTCTGATTTCTGAATTTGCTCCACGTTTAGGAAAAAAATCTATCCCTTTACTCCTTCTACCAAAGTGCATGACCATACACTTCCCTACACTATATTCTATTTGCCACTTCTTTGACCATTCTCCTAATCTGTCCAAGTTCTTCTGCAAACTCCCTGCTTCCTCAAGACTACCTGGCCCTTCACCTGTCTTTGTATTGTCCACAAACTTGGTTACAAAGCCATCAGAGACTACAGATGCTGGAGGTTTCATCTTCCCAGATGAATAATCTCAACCCCAAACATCAACTGCACATTTCTCTCCATAGATGCTGCCTGACCTGCTGTGCTCCCACAGTGTTTTGTGTGTTACTGCACTACAGCAGAAGTCTTATGATGTAGGATCCATAATATCCACAGGTTTGCACTTTAATTAGGCTCTTAACAATCGGTTCATTCACCTTGCTGCCTTCAGCACTTTGCTGTGTGCACTATATTACAATAGTAATGACGACTTCAGAAGTACTTTCTGGCTATTAAGAGCTTTGGGATGTTCTGGGGTTTTGGTACCAATTCAAAACTCAGATCTCTGAATAATTTCAAATGCATTTAGTTCCCTTAAAATAGCCGACTAACCCTATACATAGTGCCCAACATTACTGAAGAGAAACCTCTCTACTTCTATATTCATTTCCCCAGGCAATAAACAAAGACAACCCGTTAGCTGTCTTGCTTCTTTGTTGTACCTACATACTAGACTTTCTGCTGGGACCACATGGTTGCATGACAGTTAGCACAACACTATCACTGTGCCAGTGTCCTGGGTTTAATTTTCACCCCTGTATATGAGGAGTTTGGACGTTTTCCCCATGGCTACGTGAGTTTCCTTTGTGCGCTTTGGTTTCATCCCACGTTCCAAAGACATACAGGTTAGTAAGTTACATGGGTACAACTGGGTAGCACAGGCCACAAGAGCCTCTGCAGTACTGTGCAAAAGTCCTAGGCACATTTATATAGTTAGGATGCCCAAGACCTTTGCACAGTACTGTATTCATCAACATGGAGCATACAGTGAGTCTGTAAATCTGGCAAAAGAGGATGTTGGCAATGGGGAGGGTGGAACCCCACAGGAGGTGTGTGGCACAGGGTCAGACAGACCCACCCCTAAGACCAAACAATTGGTTTAATGATTATTACAGAATGTCTCCCTAGTGCTTCCCACTCCCACCCTCTCACTTCCCCTTTTTCCAATCATGATACCATCCCCCTCCCTGCCCCTTCCCATGGCAGAGTCACAATAGTCCACAATAGAGACCCATATCAGAATCGGGTTTATCATCACTCGCATAAGTCATGAAATTTGTTTTTTTTTTAAATATTTGTTGTGGCAGCAATACAATGCAGTGCAAAAAAATTTATATATCCACTTAAGAATTCTGCACAGCACTGTACCTCTAAATAACTATGAATAAATGAAATACAAATATACTCAGATCCCTCTGCATCTGCACAATGTAATCTCATTCCTTTTAGGTATGATGTTTACATTTTATGACAGTTTTATATTCTTCTACATTATGCTTCATTTACCCAATCTCTGCCCATTCGCTTCATCTCTGTCCCATGTGTAGCCTCCTCATTACCTGTTCTCAACTTAATCTCACATCTATCTTTGTATCATCAACAGACTTAGCAACCATACTTTCCTTACCTATGTCCAAATTCTTCACATAAATTTTAGAATTATACAGCAGAGAAAACAGTTCTTCAACCCAACTCATCCACTCTGGCCAAGATGTCTACCCAAGCCAGTACCATTTTCTTGCATTCGGCCCATACCCTCCTAAGCCTTTCCTATCCATGTACTGGTCTAAATATACTTTAAATATTGTAATTATACCACCTTTACACTTCCATATACATCATACCCTCTGTGTTAAAAAGTTGCCCTTGGAGTCCTTTTAAAAATCTCCCCCTTTCACCCAATCCTATAGCCATTAGCTTTAGGCTCCCTTTCCCTGGAGGAAAGGCTGAACATTCACCTTATCTTTTTCCTCATGGTTTATACACCTCGAGATCAGGGGTTCCCAGCCTGGGGCTCACAGACCCCTCGGTTAATAGTAAGGGTCCATGGCATAAAAAAAGGATGGAAACCCTTACACTAGGTTGCCCCTCAGCTTCTCGTGCTCCGGGAAAGAGAAAAGACCAGGCCTATCCAGACTCTCTATACCTCAAGCATTCAAGTCCCAATAACATCCAAGTAAACCTTTTCTGTATCCTTTACAGCCTAATAACATCTTCCTACAGCTAGTCGACCAGAACTACGCACATTACAGTGGGGAGGGTGGAGCCCCATGGGAGGGGTGTGGGACAGGTGGCAGAGGAGTGCCAGGGGTGGGGATGGGGTGTGGCACAGGTACAGATAGACCCATCCCTGAGACCCATTTGATTCCAAACACAGGAATGACTTGTACCGTTGGAACATGACGTCGCAACTCCTGTACTCTCTGCCCTGGCCAATGAAGGCAAGTGTACAAACACTTCCTTCACTACTCTGCCGCCTAGTTGAGCCTCTACTTTTAGGGAACTCTGTATTGCACCCCTAGGTCCCTACATTCTACAACACTTTTGTACCATTTCTGCATGATTTAACTTACCAAAGTGCAAAACTTCACACTTTTCCAAGTTAAATTTAATCAACCATTCCTTGGTTCTTTTCCCCAGTAAATCTAGATCCCATGTTAATCTTACATAACCCTCTTCACTATCCGCTATAATACCGGTTTCAGAGTCATCCACAAACTTAGTAGTCATGCCAAATTGTTAATATAGATGGCAAACATTAGAGAACCCAGGACTGGAACCTGTGCTACACCACGGCCTCCACTACCACTCTGACTTACCACCAAGTCCATCTTATCCAACTTGCTAGCTCACCCTACATCCCATGTGATCTAATCTTCTGGAGTAGACTACCATCCTGGACTTTGCCAAAGTCCATGCCGTCAATCTTCTTCAAAGAACTCAGTCTCACAAGGCACAATTTCCCATGTACAAAGCTATGCTGACTGTCCCTAATAATTCCTTGCCTTGTGCGAAGTTGAGATCCTACACCAATCCCCTGTTACACCACTTGTGTATCTCCCTGCCCAGAAAAAGGCCACGTATGCCACCTTACTGTCAACCACCCAACTTCCATCCACCTTCTGCATTGTAAACATCATTTTCTTCATTAATCCTTGATGCCTTCCAGATACAGTATCTGGTTACCTTGCATCCTTCAGTTCCCATAAGACATTGTTTTTCCTCTCCTCACCTTTTGGCACATCAGGAGGTAACCCTGCCATTTCTTTAGCATGTTTTTGTCTGTTGTTTACAACACCAAGTTGCTGGCTCAAGCTCAACCCAATACAGATGGAAAGCATGCAAGGAACCAGCTGGATTTGAATCTAGGACCACTCGCCTCAAAGTCCAGTGCTGATGCCACTAAGCCTCTAGCTGTCTAGTCCATAAGAAATAGAAGGAGAAAAAGGCCATTCCATCATGGTTGATTTATTATCCCTCTCAAACCCATTATGCTGCCTTATCCCCATAACCTTTGATGCTCTTACTAATCAAGAACCTATCAACCTCTGCTTTAAATATACACAATGACTTAACCTCCAAAACCATTTCCACAACATGTGGCAAAGAATTCTACAGATTTACTATCCTCTAGCAAAAGAAGTTCTTCCTCATCTCTCTTCTAAAGGGACATCCCTCTATTCTGAGGCTGCACCCTTTGTCCTAGACATCTCCCCACCCCCCCACTACAGGAAACATCCTCTCCTCATCCACTGCATCAAGCCCTTTCAATATTTGATAAGTTTCAATGAATTCCATCACCACCACCCCGCCATACTTCTAAATGCTAGCAAGTATAGGCTAAAAGCCATCGGATGCTCCTAATACATTAATGTTTTCATTCCCGTGAACCTCCTCTTGACCCTCTCATCCTTTCTTGGATAGGGGCCCAAAACTGTTCACAATACTCTAAGTGTAGTCTCACCAATGCCTTATAAAGCCTGAGCAATACATCCTTGCTCTTATATCCTAGTCCTCTCAAAATGATTGCTAATTCTATTTTATCCCCATTAGATGTTAATTCTTCAAGCAAATCTAAAAATTAGTACACAAACATTGCATTATCTTGTATTTTATAACATGGACGCATTCCACCACCCTAAGCTTTCCCTCCTTCCATTGTCAATGTACCAAGCCACCTATAAAGTCTACTGGTTCCTGGCTTGCAATGCCTCACTAGTATAGCCTTTATCAATAAGATTAGTGCACTCTGCACTGGAGGAATATCTCACCTTCATGCAGCCATGCGACTCATATTCCACTCAATAACTGGCTTCTTCGTCGTTACTGGGTCAAACATCTGACATGCATGGTGAGAGAAACCTCATCATAAGTAAAGCAGCATTAAAACAGTGCAGGTCGCTACTATCATCAGAACAAAATTGGCATCCAATCCATCAAGTCCACTCCAAAATAAAGTTGCAGTGGTTCTCGTATAACCCTCCTTCACATTAGACAGTTCCTCGGGGTTGAGGAGAACTTGTTTCCGTAAGGTTTTGTGTGTTGTGAGGTTGATGAGGACAAGGCTGAAACCATAGGCTCTTGCGCAGATGGGGTGGGGGTGGATCTCAACACAGTCCTAAACGTTTTGTCTCCACTTTGAGCAGTAGTGTCCAGAAATTCCAAAGTGTCAGTGGAGTCACTGCATGTCTTCAAAGATTTTAAATCATATCCTGGTGCCTTTCCAGCTGTCCTCCTGGTAATTATCTTTTTAAGACCATCAGACATAGGAACAGAAATAGACCAACTGCCATTTGAGCATGGCTGATTTATTTTTCCTCTCAACCTCAATCCTGCCTTCACCCTGACTGATCAACAACCTATCATCCTTCACTTTAAATATATCCAATGACTTAGCCTGTACAGCTGTCTATGGCAATGACTTCCACAGCTTCACCACTACCTGGCTAGAAAACATTCCTCACCTCTCTTCTAAACTGAAGATATTCAGTCTGGTCTTGCACTCTCCCACCAATGGAAACACCTTCTCTATGTCCACGCTATCTAGGCTTTGCAATATTTCATAGCTTTCAATGAAATCTCTCCCTCATTCTTCTAAACTCCAATGAGTACAAGACCAGAGGCATCAAATACTCTTCATTCCCAGATCATTCTCACAAATGAAAGGGTTAATGTACAGGGTTTATGAGGAACATATGAAATCATCTTGGCAATTTCTCCTCATATGTTTTGCCCTCCTAATTTCTTTCTCAAGTTAGAGCATGGAACACAAAACAGTACAACACAGGAACTGGCCCTTTGACCCATGATGTTGTCCAAAATAATTAAGCTACTGATACCTAATCACATATGCCAGTGCATGTTCATCTCTCTGGCCCACATTCCTCTTTAGAACACCTGGAGAATAAAGACGCATACGTAAGGCTCCTTTTCATTGACTACAGCTCTGCCTTTAATACCATCATTCCAAATAAACCGATTCCTAAGCTCCGGAACCTGGGCCTTAGCACTCAGATCTGCAGCTGGATCTTCAACTTCCACACAGACAGGACCCAGGCTGTAAAAATAGGGGACAAGCTCTCCTCTACAATCACTCTGAGCACAGGTGCCCCACAAGACTGTGTACTCAGCCCCCTGCTGTACTCACTGTACACCCATGATTGCGTAGCCAAGTTTCCATCAAACTCAATATATAAGTTTGCTGATGACACGACAATTGTAGGCTGTATCTCGGGTAATGAGTTTGAGTACAGAGAGGAAATTAAGAACTTGGTGGCATGGTGCGAAGACAATAACCTATCCTTCAACGTCAGCAAGACGAAGGAATTGGTTGTTGACTTCAGAAGGAGTAGCGGACCGCACAACCTAATTTACATTGGTAGTGAGCAAGTGGAACAGGTCAAAAGCTTTAAGTTTTAAGTTCCTCGGGGTCAATATCACAAATGACCTAGGTCCAACCAAGCAGAGTTCACTGCCAAGAAGGCTCACCAGTGCCTTTACTTCCTGAGAAACCTAAAGAAATTTGGCCTAACCCCTAAAATCCTCACTAATTTTTATAGATGCACCGTAGAAAGCATTTCTGTCCAAGACCGAAAGAAGCTGCAGAAAATCGTGAACACGGCACAGCACACCACACAAACCAATCTTCCGTCCTTGGACTCACCTTACACTGCACGCTGTCGGAGCAGTGCTGCCAGGATAATCAAGGACACGACCCACCCAGCCAACACACTTTTTGTCCCTCTTCCCTCTGGGAGAAGGCTCAGGAACTTGAAGACTCATACGGCCAGATTTGGGAACAGCTTCTTTCCAACTGTGATAAGACTGCTGAACGGATCCTTTCCAACTGTGATAAGACTCCTGAACGGATCCTCCAAATATCTGGACCTGCCTCTCCGTTTTTTGCACTACCTTACTTTCCATTTTTCTATTTTCTATTTATGATTTATAATTTAAATTTTTAATATTTACTATTGATTTGTAATCCAGGGAGCTGGAAGCGCAGAATCAAATATTGCGTCATGATTGTATGTTCTAGTACCAATTGTTTAGCAACAATAAAGTATAAAGTATGTTCATATCCTTCCATTCTCTGCATAGTCATGTGCCTATCTTAGAGCCTCTAGTATGCCTCTATCATATCTGCCCCTACCACCAGCATGGCAGTGCATTCCAGGCACTGCTTACTCTTTGTGTAAAAATAACCGTGTCGCAGATCTCCTTTCAAATTACCCCCTTCTCACCTTAAATGCATGCACTCGTGTTAGACCAGGGATTTCTAATTTTTTTCATGCCATTGGCCCCCTTCCATTCCACAGGTTGGGAACCCGTGTTAGACCTTTCAATCTTGGGGAAAAGACAATTGCTACCTTTTCTCCTACATCACCTGTAAACCTCAAAGTACTCATTTGAAATCAGATGCCTATGTCTGACAAATGCATCCTTCTTTCCTTTATATAATGCAATCCTGACTGAAATAACAGCCTTAATCAATACTGGTCCCAATCAATATCAGTTAAAATTCATAATACTGCAATAATGCTTGACAATACCGTTAACAAATGCCAAAACAAATGGGCAAACGTCGATATTGGGCTGCAGACTTGGTCAAAAGCATTAAGTTGACCATCAACTGCAAGAAGACCGAATGTATGATTGTCACCAAGAAGAAATACAAACTGAAAGTGGGCAACGAAACAATTAAACAAACATGGAAGTTCAGTTAGGGAGCACTATAACATCTGATGGTAGGGCTGAGGTTAGGAAGATGATAGGATTGACTTGACTTAACTGTATTACTTACATCCTTCATATACATGAGGAGTAAAAATTGTTACGTTACATCTCCATCTAAATGTGCAATTTATTGAAATTTATAACAAATAATACATACAACAGGATAGTCAATTTAACATAGAAATACAGTTGTGTCAGCATGAGTTAAGCAGTTTGATGGCCTGGTGGAAGAAGCTGTCCTGGAGCCTGTTGGTCCTGGCTTTTATGCTGCGGTACCATTTCCTGGATGGTCGCAGCTGGAACAGTTTGTGGTTGGGGTGATTCAGGTCCCCAATGATCCTTTGGCCCTTTTTACACACCTGCCTTTGTAAGTGTCCTGAATAGTGGGAAGCTCACATCTATGGATGCGCTGGGCTGTCCACACCACTCTCTGCAGAGTCCTGTGATTGAGGGAGGTACAGTTCCCATACAGGCAGTGATGCAGCCAGTCAGGATACTCTCAATCGTGCCCCTGTAGAAAGTTCTTGGGATTTGGGGGCCCCACACCAAACTTCTGCAACTGTCTGAAGTGAAAGAGGCATTGTTGTGCCTTTTCACCACACAGCCGGTATGTACAGATCACATGAGATCCTCGGTGATGTTTATGCCGAGGAACTTAAAGCTGTTCACCCTCTCAACCCCAGATCCATCGATATCAATAGGGGTTAGCCTGTCTCCATTTCTCCTGTAGTCCACAACCAGCTCCTTTTTTGCAATATTGAGGAAAAGGTTGTTTTCTTGACACCACTGTGTCAGGGTAATGACAGGCTAAATGCACATTTGAGCATGTGACCAAGATACTAAAGAAAAACACAGTATCTATGGGTACAAAACTCAGTGTTGAGGTGCTCCGTTCATTCCACACTAACATATCAAATATCAAAGCAAAATGAGGAAAGACTCAAAGCTGCAGAAATGTGGTTTTTGAGAAGAATGATGGTGGAAGGACACTAACAAATGAAGAAGTGTTGCAAAAAGCCTAACTAAGAAGAGAGCTGATATCATCAATCAGGAAATGACAGGTTTGAATTTCTGGGAAATATACTGAGGAAAGAGAAGCTCAAACATCTTGTAGTGATAGGAAAAATTGATGGAAGAAACTGTCGCGGTCAACAGTGCATGACATTCATGAGTTACATCAAGGGATGGACAGGCAAAAGTTTTAAAGAGCTTATTAGAACTTCTCAGATTAAAGACAGATGGAAGACCATGATCACCCATGCTATACGACACGGCACATGATGATGATGATGATGATATTGAAACATACAGTGAAATGCATCATTTTCCAGCAACAACCAATACAGTCCAAAGCAGTGCTGGGGGCAGTCCACAAGTGTCACCGCACTTCCAGCAGCAACTTAGCATGCCTACAATTTACTAACCCAAAACCATATACCTTTGAAATGTGAGAGGAAACCCGAGAACCCAAAGGAAACTCATGTAGTCATGGGGGTGAACATATTAACTCCTTACAGACTGGGGTGGGATTTGAACCCTGGTTGCTGGTGCTGCCAAGTGTTACGCTAGCATGCTGCCCACCTATGAAAGGTTTGATTCTAGCACAAGTTTGTGTAGAAGAGGGATGAAGATTAAATCTCAGTGCATTTACCCTATTAAGTTTGTGTCATTGTATAGTGCAACATGCCCATGTCTGTGTGCTTGTATGTGTGCATATGTACAGTATGTGCTTGTGTTTATGGTTGCTTAGTATATATGTATGATGGTATGTGTAGTTGTATGTGATTAGGGCTGTTGTGGGTGTAAATATGTGTGTTGTATATAACTGTGTCCATGTGTACATATTGGTGTGTGTGTCTATATGTGTTATATGTACAGTGCTGTGCAAAAGTCTTAGGCATCCTAGATTTTTCATATGATTTCAGATAGTATGGCCTCCACAGAGCCCTGATCTCAACATCGTTGAGACTGTCTGGGATTACCAGGAAGAACGGAAGCAAGCGAGACAGCCAAAGTCTGCAGAACTGTGGCAAGCTCTCCAAGATGCTCGGAACAGCCTACCAGCCAATTTCCTTATACAACTGCACGACAGTGTACCTAAGAGATCTGATGCAGTTTTAAAGGCAAAGGATGGTCACACCAAATACTTGAGTTTTTTTTCCGACATGGTGACAAGAGAGATTGATGAGGGTAGGACAGTGGATGTTATCTACATGGATTTTAGTAAGGTGTTTGATAAAGTCACTCATGGATGTCTAATCCAGAAGATTAAGATGCCGGGGATTTGCGGTGAATTGACTGTTTGGATTCATAACTGGCTTGCACAGAGAGCTGGAGGTCTGTAATTAGTGGAGTTCTGCAGGGATCTGTGCTGGGACCTCTGCTGTTTTTAATGTATATAAATGGCCTGAATAAAAATGTAGATGGGTGGGTTAGCAAATTTGTGAATGATACCAAGACTGGTGGAGTGGTGGGTAGTGTAGAAGACTGGAAAAGAATATAGCACAATATAGCTCAGTTGCAGATATGGGCTGGGAAATGGCAGATGGAGTTTAACCCAGGTAAATGTGAGATGTTGCACCTAGGTAGGGCAAATGCAAGGAGAGAGTACACTCTAAAGGACAAGGTCCTTAACAGTGTTGTTGAGCAGAGAGATCTTGGAATCCAAGTTCACAGCTCCTCAAAAGTGGCTACACAGGTTGATAAGGTGGTTAAGACGACTTATGGAATGCTTGCTTTTATTTGTCAAGGCACTGAACTTAAAAGTCAGGAGGTTATATTGCAACTTTATAAAACTTTGGTGAGGCCACATCTGTAGTATTGTGTACAGTTCTCGTCGCTCCACTATAGGAAGGATGTTGAGGCTTTGGAGAGGGTGCAGAAAAGGTTTACCAGGATGCTGCCTTGTTTAGAGGGCATGTGCTATCCTGAGAGGCTGGATAAACTTGGGTTGTTTTCTCTGGAGCGTCAGAGGTTAAGGGGAGATCTGATAGAGGTTTACAAGATTATGAGAGGCAAGGATAGAGTGGACAGACAGTATCTGTTTCCCAGGGTTGAAATGTTAAATACCAGAGGACATGCATTGAAGGTGAGAGGGGGTGGGTTCAGTAGGGATGTGAAGGGTAAATTTTTTCACTCAGAGAGTCATCGATGCCTGGATTGCACTGCCTGGTATGGTGGTAGAGGCAAATACATTAAACGCTTTTAAGAGACATTTAGATAGGTAAATGGGTACAAGGAAGCTGGAGGGATATGGATATGGTGCAGGTAGGAGGGATTAGTGTTTGGGTGTTGTTGATTTGCTTCTTAGCTGGTTCAGCACAACAATGTGGGCCGAATGGTCTGTTCCTGGGCTGTACTCTATGTTCTAATTTAGTTTTCTACTGGTTATTGCTCTTGTGGTTTATTTAGAAACTTTTCATGTCATTATTTTGAAAGCATCTTTGCTTTACAGATTTTTTTTTACATGTGCCTAAGACTTTTGCACAGTACTGAATCTGTGTGTGCATGTGTCTGTGTGCAGGTACTTGTGTACAAGGAAGAGCGTGTAGCTGAGTGTCTGCCCTCCAGTCACAACTGTAAATTAATCTTCTATTCTAGGAATGGGACACTGTTCCAGGGACAAGGCCTGATCTCATGCAGCTTTGTAATCTCTACACATCCATTACACTTCAACACTGGCACAACGGGGAGTCGTCAGTCTCATTCAGGGACCCAGCAGTTTCGACTATTTCTGTGGACTTCCACTTCCAACGTGCTTTGTATGTGTTGCAGTAAGTGTCTTAACTTATCTGCTGATCAAAAGCCGCTCCCCCACAGGAAGCTGGATGGGCCCGTGTAAGGAGCCTTGCAGCCTCTTCCACTAGCTTCCATTTAGCTGATGACGCCATGGCGCCAGTAGGGTTTAAATCTAGGGTTTAAAAGTCTCTTTTCCTCATGGGTCACCATGGACCAGGTAGATGAGGGTGCCAGAGATACGGTAGACAGTGTGGGGGGTGGGGGTGCAGCAGTGTAGAAGGGAAGACAATTTTAATTAGTACTTGCCACTGTATGTTTAGTATCTGATTTGTCCTTCCACTTCAGGCACTCAGTTTAGATAACCAAGTTTAGCTTGAAAGGTTTGCTGAATGTTTCGTGTCGGTCTTGTCTTGTATATAAACAACTAACCTACTTACTGCTCGTGAGTGTCTTCAGTCCCCACTCACTGAACCTGCAAGCATGATTTCCCTCAACAGTACGAGGTGCTGGTCTTAGCTTGACAAAGTGTGATGGATCAGCAGGATCAACATAAACCCTTTAACATGCCTAGCTCACCTCCAAAAGGCACACCATGCCTCTTCAGTACCCCCTTCTTAGTGCATTTAATTTACATGTTACTATTTAACTATTTATGGTCCTATTACTATTTATTACTTATGGTACAACTGTAACAAAAACCAATTTCCCCCAGGATCAACAAAGTATGACTATGACTATGACAATCCATGTGGTTCCTACAACCAGCTTCTTTCCAGCCAGTTTCATTGTCCATTTAGAAATCAGATGGCAGAGGGGAAGAAACTGCCCCTGAATCGCTGAGTATGTACCTTCAGGCTTTTGTACCTCCTTCCCAATGGTAAGCGTGTGAAGAGGGCATGTCCTGGGTGGTGGGGGTCCTTAACGATGGATGCTGCCTTCCTAAGGCTTCACTCATCGAAGATGTCTTGGATACTACAGGGAGTAGTACACATTATGGAGCTGACTAATTTTACAAATTTCTGCAACTTATTTCGATCTTGTACAGAAACCCTACCCCCACACCAGACAGTGATGCAGCCAATCAGAAACCCCAGCCCCATACCAGACAGTGATGCAGCCAATCTCAAATGTTTCAATGGAGTCATATCACACCAAAAAAGGACCTTTGGCCCACCACATCCATGCTAAGTATCAAGTACCTATCTGCACTCATCCAATTTACTGGCAGTTTGTCTGCAGCCTGCAGTGCCTTGGCTATTCAAGTGCTCTTCCAGACATTTATCTCTACAGTCTTCCAGAGAGCAAACCCTCAGAAAACATCTAGTTGAGATGGTGTCCTTAGATGCTGTGTGGATGAGCTGGAGGGGATACTTGCTGACATTTTTAACCTCTCATTGCTTCAATCGGTGGTTTCCAATTGCTTTAGGAAGACCACTACCATCCCAGTATATCCGAGAAAAATACCTCAATGATTATACAGTACAGCCCAGTTGCATGAACATCTACCAACATGAAGTGATTCGAGTGATTGGTCATGATGTGCAAGAACATCAGTTTTCCAGTCAACGTCGAACCAATGCAATTCACCTATCACTAACAGTTCTCTGTAGTAGAGGTAATCAGCTCCTGATAACGGGTATCAGCCCAACATCTCTTCATTTTCCTCCATTGATGTTGCCTGACTTGCTAAGTTTCCCCAGCATTTGGAGTCTGCTGAGGGTAAAATTGGTGCGATCTGGGGGATAAGCTGTGAACGAGGTGAGCAGTGAGTGAATGGGAACAATGGAGAGTGAGAACACGGATGAAACAGAGCATGAACAAAGGACTGTAGGAGCTGTGAAATGTAAAACACAGCAGGTCAGAAGGGGCAAGTCTTCCTCTCCCAGAGGAGAAAAGAAAACTAAAAGGAGGAAAATTGTCCAACTAACCGAGCAAAGTGAGTTCATGGAGTTAGTTGCTAAGTTAAAGAACAGGACCTCTGGAGCTGTGATCTCATAATTGCCACTTGTGCCACATGCTAGTGAGACCAGAAATAGGAAGATCATTAGATTAGATTAGATTCGATTCAACTTTATTGTCATTGTGCCAAGTACAGATATAAAGCCAATGAAATGCATTTAGCATCATACAGTTTAACATGTGGCTAAGGAGTTGGTGCAAGAGAGGAGGGGTTTCAGATTTTTGGATCATTTGACTCTCTTCCAGGGAAGATGGGACCTGTATCGAAGGGACGATTTGCACCTGAAATGGAAGGAGACTAACATCCTAGTGGGAAGGTTTGCTAGTGTTGCATGGGGGTTTACACTTGCAGGGGGGATGGGAACCAAAGAGTCAGAACAGAATGTACTGGTTGTGGAGAAAGATGTTGTCAAGCCTACATACAAAGTCAGGAATGAAAAGGTCCAGCATGGAAGGACCAATGTTCTGACCGGCATAGATTTCAATGCAAGGAGTATTATAGGAAAGGCAGTCGAGCTTAAGGCATTGATCAGCTTGTGGGATTATGATATTGTTGCCATTAGTAAGACTTGGTTACAGGAAGGGCAGGACTGCCAGCTCACTATTCTGAAGTTCCGTTGTTTTAGACACGATAGAGCAAGAGCGATTAAAGGAGGAGGGGTGGCATTATTACTCAAGGAAAATGTCATGGCAGAGCTCAGACGGGACAGACTGGAAAGCTCATATAATGAGGCTTTATGGGAAGAACTGTGGAATAAGAAAGGTTTGACCATGTTAGTAGGATTATATAGGTCATTTAACAATCTGCTGGATTTAGAGGAACAAATTTGTAGAGAGATCACAGACCAGTGCATGAAGCATAAGGTTGTGATAGTAGGCAATTCTAATTTTCCATATATTGACTGGGACTCCCATACTGTAAAAAGTGACAGAAGCTTGTGTAGGGGAACACTTTGCATCTAATGATCATAACGCCATCAGTTTCAAGGTAATTATGAAAAAGGACAGGTTTGGCATAGGCAGACAAGGTGAGGAGGTTCTGAAGAGAGATGGAAAGCCGAGAAACAGGATCTCCAGGGTAGTAATCTCCCTGCCACATACCATTAAGGGTGAGAATGTGATAATTCAGCAGGTCAATGCGTGGCTGAGGAACTGGTGCAGGGTTCAGGAGTAGATCATTGGGATCTCTTCTGAGTAAGGTATGACCTGTACAAAGGGTCAGGTTACACCTCAACTCCAGCATTCCAATATCCTTGCGGGCTGGTGGTCCAGAGTGGGTTTAAATTAATTTGGCAGGGGTGTGCAAACCAGAGTGATAATGCAGAAGATAAAGTAGTTGTTTTACAAACGGGGCAATAGATAGTGAGACTCCTAGTAAGGAGAGGCTGTTAATAGGGAAAGAATGCCATAGGATAAGTTGCAACATAAAAGGTGGAAAATAAAATCGAAAAAGGTGAATACAGGACTAAAGGTGTTATATTTGAATGTGAAAGTATACAGAATAAGTTCGATGAATTTGTAGCACAGTTACAGATTGGCAAATATGTTGTTGTAGGCATCACAGAATCATGGCTGAAAGAAGATTATAGTTGGGAGCTTAATGTCCAAGGCTACACATTGTATCAATAGGATAGGCAGGAAGGCAGAGATGGTGTTGCTCTGCTGGTAAAAAATGAAATGAAACCATTAGACAGTGTCAGAAGGTGTTGAAGCATTGTGGATAGAGCTAAGGAACTGCAAGGGTAAAAAGACTCTGATGGGAGTTATATAGAGACCCCTAAACAGTAGTAAGGATGAGGTCTACAAATTACAAAGGGAGATAGAAAATGCATGCCTAAAGGGCAAAGTTACAATAGTCATGCAGGATTTCAATATGCAGGTAGATTGGAATCCCACACCAACCTGATTTTCCCAACAGGTGGAATTTCTATAGTGCCTATGAGATGCCATTCTAGAGCAGCTCATGGTTGACCCACTAGAGGGTCAGTTATTTTGGTTTGAGCAATGACCCGGTGTTGATTAATGTGCTTAAGGTAAAAGAATCCTGAAGGGAAAGTGAGCATAATATGATTGAATTCACCCTGAAATTTGAGAAGGAGAAGCTAAAGTCAGATGTATCAGTATCACAGTAGAGTAAAGGGAATTACAGAGCCATGAGAGACAAGTTGGCCAGAATTGATTGGAAAAGAACACCGGCAGGGGTGATGGCAGAGCAGCAATGGCTGGAATTTTCTGGAAGCAATTTGGGAGGTACAGGATACATGTACACATCGCACAGAGAAAGAAGTATTCTAAAGGCAAGATGACAGAACCAAGAGAACAAGAGAAGTCAATGCCAACATAAAAGCCAGTGACAGCATATAATACCACAAAAATTAGTGGGAAATAAGAGGACTGGGAGATCTTTAAAAACCAACAGAGGGCAACTAAAAGAGTTATTAAGAAGGTAAAGATGAAAAACAAAAGTGAGCTGGCCAATAATATCAAGCAGGATACCGAAAATTTCTTCAGACACGAAGTATAAAAGCGAGACAGGAATAGATATTGGATTCTGGAAAACAAAGCCGGGGAGGTAGTAATGGGGGATAAGGAAATGGCGGATGTACTGAATAAGTATTTTGCATCAGCCTTCAGTGTGGAAGACACTATTAGTATGGTAGAATTTCCAGGTGTGACGGGGTCCTGAATTAGCGGGGGAGAGGGAGGGGGGGGGGGGGGGAGAGGGAGAGGGGGAGAGGGGGGGGGAGGGGGAGAGGGGGAGAGGGGGAGAGGGGGAGGAGGGGAGAGGGGGAGAGGGGAGAGGGGGAGAGGGGAGAGGGGAGAGGGGGAGAGGGGAGAGGGGGAGAGGGGAGAGGGGGAGAGGGGGAGAGGGGGAGAGGGGGAGAGGGGGAGAGGGGGAGAGGGAAAAACTTTTGGACTGTCACTTTAAGGCACTGGGAGTAACTTTTAGATTTCTGCTGAGTTGGAGAGAGACTGCACCGAGCAGCTTGTAAGTAGCTATGGTGACCGAGGGCAGTGTTATTTGATAGACAATCAATGCTATGATTTTTTGGCAGCGTGTTTATACTTCCCAAGGACATTTGCCTGCTAGTGCATTTCTTACACAGACAAAGGAAGGAGGAGTTATTTGACTGACAGTTGGTACTCAGTACAGTGAGATAAATAGGAGGTCAGATGATATAGTCCTCAGGCACATGTTTTGGGCACTGAATGAGCTTTGTTGTGCCCACAGGAAAACTGGGTTTTTAAGAGGATCAATCAGTCACTCTTGCAGTGAGAAAAGGGATTGACTGGTGGGGAGTTGTTCATGTGTCCACCTTTGCCTGGGTTAATAGCTCCACCACAGAAAACCGGACCCCTTTGTTGAAGTCAGAGTCGGTGACTTTTAAAGGATTTCTGAGGACAACAAGAAGATCGACGACGTCAGCTCACCTGAAGAATCAAATCTCTCCCTCTCCATCACTACTCAACTCAATACCACGAACTGAACTGAACTTTACCCCTAGACTTGAAGAAGCTCGGTTTTTCACATATATTTCCACACTTACTGATTTACTTATATATATCATTGCTAACCTGTTTGATTTATCTACATTTATATTACTGTATTGCGTAGTTACTAATAAATATTATTGGTTAATAGCAATACTGGACTCCAAAGTGTTTTCCATTTCTGCTGGTTCTTTATTCCCGTCACGGGATACATGACACAGGTGTCACGGGTCATGAAGTGTGTGAACTGGAGAGAAGGTTCTTTGGAAACTCAAATATCTGAAGGTAGATAAGTCACCTGGACCAGATGGTGTACACCTCAGGGTTGTGAAAGAGCTGGATGAAGAGATTGTGGAGGCATTAGTAATGATCTTCCAAGAATCACTAGACTCTGAAATGGTTCAAAAAGACAGGAACATTGCAAATGTCCTTTCACTCCAAGGGAGAGTGGCAGAAGAAAGGAAACTATAGACCAATTAGTCTGACCTCAGTGGTTGGAAAGATGTTGAAGTCAATTGGTAAGGATGTAGTTTTGGGGGTACTTGGGGGCAGATGATAAAATAGGCCATAGTCAGCATGGTTTCCTCAAGGGAAAGTCTTGCCTGACAAATCTGTTGGAATTCTTTGAAGAAATAAAAAGCAGGAAAGACAAAGGAGAATCAGTGTACTTGGATTTTCAGAAGGCCTTTGACATGACGAATGTCGAACGTCGACTCAGGCCATGAGAAGCCTGTGTCGGGCATTTTCATGCCTTACAAGGCGCAGATTGGAAGTCTATGTGGGACGCCACTCCTCACACAGACACTAGAGCAATGTGTGGTTAAGTGCCTTGCTCAAGGACACAAACATGCTGCCACAGCTGAGGCTCGAACTAGCGACCCTCAGATCACTAGATAAACGCCTTAACCACTTGGCCACATGCCACACATGAGTTTGCTTAACAATCTATGAGCCCATATGGCCCATGGTATTACAGGAAAGATTCCAGCAGGGAGAAAGCAGTGGATGACTGGCAGGCAATAAGGAGTGGGAAGAAAGGGAGCCTTTTCTGGTTGGCTGCCAATGACTAGTGGTGTCCCACAGGGGTCTGTGTTAGGACCGATTCTTTTTATATCATATGTCAATGATTTAGATGATAGAATTGATGGCTTTGTTGCAAAGTTTGCATACAATACAAAAGTAGGTGAAGTGGCAGGTAGTTTTGAGGAAATAGGGAGGATGCAGAAGGGCTTAAATTAGGAGAATGGGCAAAGAAGTGGCAGATGGAATATGGTGTCGGGAAGTGTATGGTCTTGCAGTTTGGTTGACTATTTTCTAAATGGAGAGAAAATACAAAAATCTGAGTCTCAAAGGGATTTGGGAGTCCTTGTGCAGGATTCCTTGAAGGCTAATTTGCAGGTTGAGTCCATGGTGAGGAAGGCAAATGTAATGTTAGCATTCATTCCAAGAAGACTTGAATAAAAAAAAGTAAAGATGTAATGTTGAGACTTTATAAAGCACTGGTGAGGCCTCACTTGGAGTATTGTGTGAAGTTTTGGGCCATGATCTTAAAAAGGATGTGCTGAAACTGGACAGAATACAAAGGAGATTCATGAGAATAATTCTGGGATTGAATGGCTTGTTATATGAAGAATGTTTGTTGGCTGTGGGCCTGTATTCACTGGAATTCAGGAGAATAAGGAGACAGTGGATACCTAATTGAAACCTATCAAATGGTGAACGACCTCGATAGAGTCGATGTGGAGAGGAGGTTTCCTATGGTGGGAGAGTCTAAGACCAGAGGACACAGCCTCAGAAGAGAGGGGCTTCCTTTGGGAATGGAGATGGGGAGGAATTTCTTTAGCCCGAAAGTGGTGGATCTGTGGAATTCTTTGTCATGGGCAGCTGTAGAGCCCGTCTTTATGAATATTTAAGGCAGATGTTGATAGCTTTTTGATTGGTCAGGGCATGAAGGGATATGGGGGGGGGAAGACAGGAGATTGGTACTGAGGGGGAAAATGAATCAGACATGATGAATGGCAGAGCAGACTCAATGGGCCAAATGGCCTAATTCTGCTTCTATATCTTTATGGACTTATGTTCTGGTCTCCGGGTTGAGATTCTAAATTGGAGAAAAGCCAATTTTGATGATATTAGAAAGGATCTGGCATGTGTGGATAGGGACAGGTTGTTTTCTAGCAATGGTTTACTTGGTATGTGGGAGGCCTTCAAAAGTGAATTTTGAGACTACAAAGCTTGTCTTTCCTGTCAAAATAACAGGCAAGGATAACAGGTTTAGGGAACCTTGGTCTTTGAGAAATAGTGTAACCCAAAAAGGAGGAGGTGCATAGCAGGTACAGGCAGGTAGGAACAAATGAGGAGTATAAGAAATGCAAGGGAACACTTAGAGAAATAAATCAGGAGGGCTAAAAGAAGGCATGAGGTGGCTCTAGAGGTCAAGGAGAAAGAGAATCTGAAGGGCTTATACAGTTATATTAAGAGCAAAAGGATATCAAGGGACAAAATCTGTCCTCTGGAAGATCAGAGTGGAATTTATGCAGAGCTGAAAGAGATGGGGACACCAGAGGACTGGAGGGTAGCTAATGTTGCTTGATTGTTTAAGAAAGGTTCTAAGAATAAGCCAAAAAATTATAGATTGGTGAGCCTGATATCAGTAGTGGGAAATTTATTGGAAGGTATACTGAGGGACTGGATATACAAGTATTTGGATAGACAGGGACTGATTAGGGATAGTCAACATCGGTTTGTGCATGATAGGTCATGTCTAACCAATCTTATAGAGTTTTTCAAGGAAGTTATCAGCAACATTGATGAAGACAAGGCAGTGGATATTGCCTACATCGACTTTAACAAGGCATTTGACAAGGTCCCACACGGGAGGTTGGCCAAGGAGGTTCAGTTGCTCGGCATTCAAGATGAGGTAGTAAAATAGATTAGACATTGGCTTCATGGAAGAAGCTAGAGAGTGGTAACAGATGGTTGCCTGTCTGATTGGAGGCCTATGACTAGTGGTGCAGGTGATTGGTGCTGGATCCATTGTTGCTTGTCATCTATTTCAACGGCCTGGATAATAACGTAGTAAACTAGATCTACAAATCCATAGCTGATACCAAGATTAGAGGTGTAGTAGACAGCAAGGAAAACTATCAAAACCTGTAGCGGGATCTGGAGCAGCTGGAAAAAAAGGGCTGAAAAATGGCATATGGAATTTGATGCAGACAAGTGAAGTGTTGCACTTTGGGAGGACCAGCCAGGGTAGGTCTTACATAGTGAGTTATAGGGTGCTGAGGAAAGCGGTAGAACAGAGGGAACTGGGAATACAGATTCATAATTCATCTGTCACGGGTATAGGATTATAAAAAAGGCATTTGGCACATTGGCCTTCATAAATCAATGCATTAACTACAGATGTTATGTTGAAATTGTATATATACTTTGGTGAGGCCTAATTTGGAGCATTGTGAGAGGTTTTGGTCATCTACCTACAGAAAAGATGTAAATAAGATTGAAAGAGTCCAGAGAAAACTTACAAGGATGTTTATGGGACTTGAGGAACATAGAGAGATTTGATAGATGTATACAAAATTATAATTGGTTTGGGTAGGGTAAATGCAAACAGGCTTTTTCCACTGAGCTTGGGTGAGACTACAATAGAGGTCATGAGTTAAGGATGAAAGGTAGAATGTTGAAGAGGAACATAAGGAGGATCTTCTTCACGCAAAGGGAGGCATGTAGAACATGCTGCCCACCCAAGCACTGGATGTGGGTTTGAGTTCAACATTTATTAGAAATTTGGATAGGGACATGAATGAGAGGGCTATGGTCCCAGGTGGAGGTCGATGGAACTAGGCAGGTTACTGGTTCGGCACTGACTAGATGGGGCAAAAGACTTGTTTCTATGGTTGTATGACTATGGTGTGCAGAAGATCATGACCAAATACACAACACATTGAACCTTGAAGTGGATGCGCTACAAAAGCAGACTACACACTCAGTAGGGCCGAACACCAGTTTGTTTACCACTCTCAGGCTTCTACAGGTGTGCATATATGCAGCCAGAAGGAAATCATCTTGGGCCAGAACGAGATGTAAATGCATCCAGAATCTGTCAAAGCAATTGTGAAGGTGAGAAAGCACAAAAGCACTGAAGACAGCAGATTCAACCCACTGAATACACTTTTACTGAACTGGAAATGGGCATCGAGGCCAACCAGAAAGTGCACCTTGACTACTGTGTGAAAGGGAACAGTAACTTCTTGGCATTCTGGAGAGCCACTGAAAATGTATCTTAGTGCACAGGAATGTAAAAAGGTGCAGAGAGTCAGAGACTCAGTCCAATATATCATGAGCACATCTTCCCCACCACTAAAAGTACTGGAATTGATATTGATTTCTTATTGTCACATGTACCGAGCTACAGTGAAAACACTTGCTGTGCAACCTGTTCTTACAGATTGAGGTGGTTCATTGAGGTAGTACAAGGTAAAACAGTAACAATGTAAAGTGTAACAGCTACAGAGTATACTGAGGTAAACCATAAGGTCCAAGTTCATAGTAAGGTAAATTGTGAAGTCAAGAGTTCATCTTATTGTACCAGGGAACCATTCAACAAGTCCAATAACAATGGAGTAGAAGCTGTCCCTGATCTTGGTGGTATGTGCTTTCAGGCTTTTGTATCTTCTTCGTGATGAAATAAGGGAGAAGAGGAAATATCAGGGGTAGGTGGGATCTTCGATTCTGCTGGCTGCATTACCGAGACACCTCCAAGAGGACCACAACTTTGTCATGCTTGCATGCCTCAATGATGCCAAGAGCGATATTGGCTGGCGTTGGGGCTTTATGGTTTGGCTGTTGGTCGGGTCACCCATGACAAGCAGGCCAAAGGGTTGAGGTCAGTCTGAGAGTGGTCCACCGGTCCTCCAGGTTCGGGGGTTCAGCTCAGGGCTAACAACCCTGACTGGTAAAACAAAATTGACACAGAAACAGCAGTGAAGAATCCTTCTACATCTGTGCGTGACAGTTTCCCTGAGTCTCCAGCCAGGACTTGAATGACTGACGGTAGTGAAAACCGAGACACTGACATGAAGGAAGAAGCCATTAGCACCGCTAGAGATGGAGGACCTTCACTACTGCCTTAAATGCCAGCGGCGTAACGGGGAGTAGAGATTACCAAGACAGCAGGAAATATTGAGGGACCATGAAGAGGAAGTTACACGAGGCACTGTGGCAGAAGGCAATATCTATTAAAGGATCCCTATCATCCCAGCCACGTCGTCAGGCAGAAGGTACAGAAATGTGAGGTCCCACACCAGGTTCTAGAACAGCTACTTCCCTTCAACCACTTGGTTCTTGAACCAACCTGCACAACTTTATTCACCGCCTCAGTCTAGCACCACTATGACCATTTGGCACTACAGCGGACTTACTTTTTGTTTCAATTGAGTTCTTTCTTGTAAAAACTGTGTATAATTTATGTTATCTGTGGTTTTTTTTCAGGTGAATGTTGTGTCACTGATCCAATGTGCCTTTAATGCTGCTGCAGGTAGAGTTTTCACTGAATCTGTGCACACATAGAATATGGAACAGTACAGGCCCTTTGGCCCACAATGTTGTGCCAACCTATTACCCTGTCTAAGATCAATCTTCCCTCCCACATAGCTCTCCATCTTTCTTTCATCCATGTGCCCATTTAAGAGTCTCCAATGTCGATAATGTATATGCCTCTGTGACAAAGCCCTGGCAGCACGTTCCACGCTCCTACCACTCTCTATGTAAAAAAAATACCTTTGATATCCACCCAATAATTTTCACCAGTCACCTTAAAATTATATCCTCTCAAATTAGCCGTTTCCACCCTGGGAAACAGTCCCTGGCTGTCCACTCAATCCATGTCCCTTATTATCTTGTACACCTCCATCATCCTCCTTCACTGCAGAGAAACTCCTAGCTCATTCAACGTATCCTCATAAGACATGCTTTCCAATCCAGGTAGCATCCTGGTATATCTCTTGTGCGCCCTCTGGAATCTTCCACATTCTTCCTATAATGAGGTGACCAGAACCGAACGTGATACTCCAAGCAAGAGAAAATCTGCAGGTACTGGAAATCGAAGCAATACAGACAAAATGCTGGAGGGCCTTAGCAGGCCAGACGGATTCCATGGAAAAGAGTAAACAGTCAACATTTCGGGCCAAGTACCTTCATCAAGACTGGAAAAAAGTTGAGGTCGGAGTAAGAAGGTGGGGGGGGGGGAAAGAAGTACAAGGTGGCAGGTGATAGGTGAAGTAAAGAGCTGGGAAGTCAACTGGTGAAAGAGGTAAAAGGCTGGAGAAGGAGGAATCTGATAGAGGACAGAAGTCTGTGGAAGAAAGGAAAGGGAGAGGGAGCAGAGGGAGGTGATGTGCACATAAGGAGATAAGGTGAGGGAGGGAAATGGGAATGGGGAATGGTGCAGGCAAGGGGGAGGGGAAACTACTTGAAGTTTGAGAAATCAATGTTCATGCTATGAGGTTAGAGGCTACCCAGATGGAATATAACGTGTTGTTCCTCCAACCTGAATGTGGCCTCATTGCAGCAGTAGAGGAGACTGAGAGTAGAATGAGAATGGGAATTAGAGGAGTCTATACTCCAAGTGTGATTTAACCAGTGTTTCATAGATCTGCAATATTACCTCATGGTTCTTGAACTCATTCCCCCAACTACTGAAGGCCAACACAACATATGCCTTCTTAACCATCTTATGACTTTGCACAGCAACTTTGAGGGATCAATGGACATGGACCCCAAAATACCTCTGCTAAGAACCCTGCCATCAATCCTGTACTCTGCCTTCAAGTTCGACCTTCCAAAGTGTATCACTTCATACTTTTCTAGGTTGAACTCCATCTGCCAGTCCACATCCAATTAATGTCCTATTGTAACCCATGACAACCTTCTACACTATCCACAACATCACCAACTTCTGTGTCATCTGCAAGCTTACTAACCCAACCCTCCATTTCCTCATACAAGTCATGTACTTGTGCAAATGACAGTAAACTTGACTTTGACTTACAATGGAAGTTACAGTTGAGTATTTTTCCATGGCATGACTTACCAGTTATGAGGTGTTACAGCACAAAAGTAGGCCCTTCAGCCCATCACATCCATGCCAACCATGCACTTGTCTATACTATACTTAGTTCCATTCACTTGGAAGAAACCACTGTGAAACTTTGATGTATTTCACGCACTTCCCTTTCAAAAGATTTTGTGAAGATCTGAGGGAAAACTGTCAACAAAGAACCGAAGAAAGAAGTTTAACAGGATGTTTGAGTTCAGCTAAGAAATGCCGATTAGCTAGCTTCTTTCTAAACTGCAGAACGTTACCAGTTCCCACAAGGGGTTATACTCCTGCTGAGTTCCTAATACATAAAAGATTCAGGACTTGATTGAGCTTACTTCAGCCAAATCTTGAGAGGAGCAGGGAAATGAAGCATTTGAGATAAAAACAAAATTATGATTCAAGTCACAGTAGGGAGACATTTTATGCAACATGAAAGAGTTTGCATGTTAACACCATATAACAAATCTGACATTCAGAAATGGGTAAGGAAAGTATAGGGTAAAAAAAAAAGAGGCATCTTGCGAAAACAAAACTTGTGAGAGAGATAGAAAGGAACGTTGACGAGTACAGTGTGTGATCACGAGCATATTACAGAGGTTGATCTAGAATACAGTCTGAAGTGAGACTGTTAGTTCTAGAAAAGGATGCAATTCCAGATGTGCTCCATGGAACAGATCAAAGACACCAAGGGATTACATTTGAAAATCTGACTTTTTCTTGTGAAGAAATAAAAACATGAAGAAATGTAATTATCATTAGATTGATAATGTAAAATGCAGCAAGTCCATTTTCCTCGTTTATTCATGAGATGGATGACAGGGGTGTTGTGTGGCCTCGGTTGTAGCAAGGACTAGGCCTCAAGTCGCAGGTTTGCCTGGTGCTGCAGTTGTAATGCAGCATCCATGAAGGTTGAGGGCTGGCAAATTCTGTTGGTTCTGCCCTCCGATGTTTGATTGGTGGAATGACAAGCTGCATTGCGAGCATATGTTAATCTCTAGACTGCTGAAAACTGCTTGCTCTTGCCAATAAAAACCACACAATTAATTTACAGGACATGTTACTCAGGGACTTGGGCTGAATATACTTTTTTTTGTGTGACTGCATATTTGCTTGCTATCTTGTATGTGCCTTGTGCTGTGTGTTGGTGGTACCATGTTTCAGAGGAATGCTGTTTTATTTAGCTGTATTCATGTACGATTCAATGATAATTAAACTTGAACTTGAAATGGGAAAGCATTACAGTGCATTTGAGATGTACATATGTATAGTGTGGCCAAAGAAAGTGGAGAGATAAGATTCTGCGGATGTTGGAAATCTTGATCAACACACACAAAATGCTGAAGGAACTCAACTTTACAGACGTCCGAAATTATGGAGGACCCTGTGCTTGATGCCAATTTGTAGCTAGCTGCTGCAGCCTGTTGACTTCCACCTGAAGCTAAAACTCAAATGGTGATTGCCAGTCTCTGAATATACTGTGCGTACACTGATGCGAAATAAATGGTTGGAGACGATGAACCAAATCGTCAAATTTACCTGCTGACATCCGAAAATATTTGAAATGCATTTCCTCGTCCATGTCTCTCAGTGGCCGGACAAGCACAGAAAATTCACCCGCCTTCAGTTTCAGTCGCCATTGTTTGAAGTTTGAGTTTCTTCGTGTTGAGTTTCAACATGAAGAAACTCAACATAGTGGCATAGAAACCCCACCGCCAACTAATGTTTTGGCGGTGAATTGCAGAGCGATGCAGACACACCAATGCACAAATATAAGTGCTCACAACCGTGGGCTACAGCATAAGCAAGTACGCACAAGTATAAATCAACCTTGCAGACACGAGGAAATCTGCAGATGCTGGAAATTCAAGCAACACACACAAAAAATGCTGGTGAACGCAGCAGGCCAGGCAGCATCTATAGGAAGAGATACAGTCGACGCTTTGGGCTGGGACCCTTCGTCAGGACTAACTGAAAGAAGAGTTGGAGGAACAACACCTTATGTTCCGTCTGGGTAGCCTCCAACCTGATGGCATGAATATTGACTTCTCTAACTTCCATTAATGCCCCTCCTCCCCTTCACACACCATCCCTCATTTAATATATTTTTTTTATTTTCCTCCCCTCTTTTTTCTCCTCTGTCCCTCTCACTATAACTCCTTGCCCATCCTGTGGGCTTCCCCCCTCCCCCTTTCTTTCTCCCTAGGCCTCCCGTCCCATGATCCTCTTCATTCACCAACCTCATATCCCTTTTGCCAATCAACTTTCCAGCTCGTAGATCCACCCCTGCCCTCCATCTTCTCCTATCATTTCGGATCTCCCCCTCCCACTTTCAAAGCTCTTACTATCTCTTCTTTCAGTTAGTCCTGACGAAGGATCCCAGCCTGAAACGTTGACTGTACCTCTTCCTATAGATGCTGCCTGGTCTGCTGTGTTCACCAGCATAAATGTGTGTGTTGCATAAATCAGCCTTGACTCGCTATGAAGGAAAATAAACAGTTGACACTTCAGGCCGAGACCCTTCATCAGGAGTGGAAAGGAAGGGGTCAGAATCCAGAATGAGGTTGGTGGGGGGGGGGGAGGTGGAGGAAATGAGTACAGGCTGATAGGTGAAACCAGGTGAGGGGCGGGGAGGTGGCTGGGTGGGGGGAGATGTGATGAAGTGAGAAGCTGGGAGGGGATAGGTGGAAGAGATAAATGGCTGAAGGAAGAGGAGAAGAGAGTGGACCATGGGAGAAAAGAAAGGAGGAGGGTAACCAGGAGGTGATGGGCAGCTGAAGGAAAGAGAAGGGGTGAGAGCATAAATAGAATGGGAAAGGACAAGAAAGAAGGGGAAGAGGAGAAATTACTAAACTTTAGAGGCAAAGATGGTTATGCCAGCAAGTTGGTTGCTCCTCCAACCTGAGTTTTGCCTCATCATGACAGTAGAGGAGGCCACAAACATGTCATTATGGGAATGGGAAGTCAAATTGAACTGGATGGCTACAAGGAGATCCTAGCCTTTTGTGACAGACAGAGCAAAGGTGCTTGACAAAAATTTCCCCGTTCTGCATCAGGTCGTCAGCTGCTCAACGCGTCATTTTTGTGACTCTGAGCGCCATGACAGCATAGCGGTTAGCGTGCCGCTGTTACAGCTCGGTGCTTTCTCGAGTTCAGAGAGTTCCGGCAACATCTGAAAGGAGTCTGTACATCCTCCCCATGGGATGCACAGTTTCCCAGGTGTTCTGGTTTCCTCCCGCAGTCCAACAATGCACCGGGTAGGTTAATTGGTCATGTCCTGTGATTGGGTTAAGTATTATTGGGTTTCTTGAGAGTTGCTGGCTTGGCTCGTAGCACCAGAATGGCCTGCTCTGCACTGTATCGCTAAGCTAATAAAATAAAATTTATTTTCTTGACTCCACACATAACCGGAACAAGTATATTTTGCAAAGGGCTGAGCCGTCCTCCCAGACTGGGCTCTGTTAGGTTACACCTAGGACAGGAGGGTGGTGACTTCAGGACAGTGGGATGGACAGAAAGGAGATGGTGGGCAAAAGGGCTGTCCCATGTGATCCCCACCTCTGTTTAGTTCCAGATATACTGTAACAGTTAGTCTGAACAAGTCATAGAATCACTGAGTTATATAACACTTTTCAGCCCATCTTGTCCATCCCAATCATGACACTTACCAACACGAATCCTATTTACTCACATCCCTCTCCTCCTTTCCAGTCCAAGCACCTGTCCAAATTGTATCTGCCTCTACTACTGTCACAGCTGACTAGGCAACTTCTTCAATTTTAACTTCTCTCGCACTGAATAGTGGTAAACCCAATGACAGAGAAAAGTCACATAAAACAAGAGGAGAAAAAAATCCATCAAGACTTTACCTGATTCCTTAGCAGGGAAGGTTCAGACAGAGGGTCCAAAAAACTCTCAGGCAAAGTCAAAAAAAGCATTAAAGAGTTTCAGAAACTAGGCAAACAAAGGCAAGACTCCACTGAGCAAAGAAATGAGAGTCAAGGAACTTGTATCAGGCTACAAACAAGGCACAGGTGATGACAATGAACTAATAATTACTCTATTAGGCAACTGAGCAGGAAGGGATTGGCCTCGTCTTCTCTGCCTCTCTCCAGCCAGTTTAAGGTATGACAACAACATCTTTTGGCTGTGCTTTTCATACACCCACACTGAGGGTTGAGAGCTTCATGTTCCCAGGAGGGAATGCCACCAATAGCCTGGCCTGGTCTAACCAGCTTGGCCAAGAAAGCTCACCAACGCCCCTACCTCCTCAGGAGTCTAAAGAAATTTGCCGTGTCCCTGTCAACCCCCTACCAGGTTTTATTGATGAACCACAGAAAGCATCCTATCTTGATGCATCTTGGCTTGGTGAGACAACAGCACAGCGCACGGCCACCAGTAAAGCGGTTGGCACGACGCTATTACAGGTCAGGGCATTCCAGAGTTCAGAGTTCAATTCTGACGTCTGTACGACCTCCACATGCGTGTTTCCGTTTCTTCCTACAGTCCAGAGACATAGCGGGTAGATTAACTGGTGATTGTAAATTGTCCCCTGATTAGAGTAGGGTTAATCGGGTTTGTCGGGGGTTGCTGGGGTGCCATGGCTCAAAGAGCTCGAAGGGCCTACTCCACCAGCTAAAACAAAACAACAAAAATGCTGCAAGGAGATGTGTACATCGCTCAGCACATCTCCCCACTTCCATCAGGTAGAAGATACAAAAGCCTGAAAGCACATACCCCTCGGCTCAAGAACACCTTCAACCCCATAGTTATAAGACTATTAAAAAGATCTCTAGCTATGTGAAATTAAGAGTGCAATCTATCTCGTTAAGATTGTACACCTGCACTGCACTCTCTATACAGCCGTTACACTTTATTAGACATAGAAGATAGAAAATCTGCAGCCCATTACAGGCCCTTTGGCCCACAATGTTGCGCCGACCATGTTAGCTACTCTAGAAGCTGCCTAGAATTTCCCTAGCGTATAGCCCTCTATTTTCCTAAGCTCCATGTATCTATCTAAGAGTCTCTTAAAAGACCCTACTGTATCTGCCTCTACCACCTTCGCTGGCAGTGCATCCCACACACCCACCACACTGTGTGAAAAACTTACCTCTGACATCCCTCTTGTACCTACTTCCAAGCACCTTAAAACTATGCCCCCTCGTGTTAGCCATTTCAGCCCTGGAAAAAAGCCTCTGACTATCCACATGATCAATGCTTTTCGTCATCTTATACACCTCTATCAAGTCACCTCTCATCCTCCATCGTTCCAATGAGAAAAGGCCAAGTTTCCTCAACCTAGTCTCATAAGGCATGCTTTGACTTTGTTCATCAATGGGACTGGTATATGCCTCACAGTGGTCAGAGAGTATCTCATAAGGCATGCTTTGACTTTGTTCATCAATGGGACTGGTATATGCCTCACAGTGGTCAGAGAGTAGGGCATCACTCCAGGCCTCAGTTGGATAAGGTACTCCTCTTTCAGTACCCTAAGCCTGTGAACAACTCCAGGTAAATCTCCTGCCATTGAACATTGTTTAGCGAATCCATCTTTGCAATAAGGTTCAGCTTCTCGATGGCATGACATCCCAATAGTAGTGAGAAGAGATTCTGAGCAGCATAGACATTCTCTTTTAACTCTCATTTTTACGGATAGAAGTAGTAAATATTCCTTTCACACTGATGCTTATATTTCCCTGGTACTATGAGCACGTCCTTTGTTGGGCTTAGCGTAATGCCTGTTTCCTTTGCCAGTTTTGGGGATGGCTGTAACATCTGCCCAAGCGTCCATTTTGAACGTCACTGCCTCGTCTTGCAACTGCACCATAATACACCAGCCTTATCTATTTGAATCTAGAGCCTCAAGGAAAGCTCTCTCTTTATCTGAAACATGGACTTCTCTGACCATTGAAGAACTTTGTCTGAGTGACATTAGCTCTTATAATGGCCACCTCTATTACATTGGTGGCATTTCACTTCTTCTGCTGGACAGAGCTCTCTGACGTGGAATGGAGACTTGCCGCATCCTCCGCAGTTCGGCATTTTACCTGCTCTGTTTGAGTGGAGCTCTCCTAACCCACCTTAGTGACTGCACCGCTTCTCAGATATCCCATTTCGCTTTCTTGTGAAATAGTCTTAGAACTTGTCCTACACCATTTTCTACCCCTTTTTCTGAGCATCTGTCAGTCCTAAACCACCCATGATGTCATCTGCTTTGTTCCCCATGCAGTGTACCAGTGTGCTTACTTGATGCTCTTCTGAAGCCTCAGTGAGATTGCTTGCAACCCTGAACCTGTCAAAGCGTCTGCGCCATCTCTCAAAGTCCTCTGGTTTAGAGAAATCAAATGTTTTTTTTGGGGGGGGGGCTTTTTTTGGGTAAGTAGATGTAGGTAATGCAGGTACATAGAACATAGAATAGTACAGCACAGTACAGGCCCTTCAGCCCACAATGTTGTGCTAACCCTCAAACCCTGCCTCCCATATAAGCCCCCACCTTAAATTCCTCCATATACCTGTCTAGTAGTCTCTTAAACTTCACTAGTGTATCTGCCTCCACCACTGACTCAGGCAGTGCATTCCACACACCAACCACTCTCTGAGTAAAAAACCTTCCTCTAACATCCCCTTGAACTTCCCACCCCTTACCTTAAAGCCATGTCCTCTTGTATTGAGCAGTGGTGCCCTGGGTAAGAGGCGCTGGCTATCCACTCTATCTATTCCTCTTATTATCTTGTAAACCTCTATCGTGTCTCCTCTCATCCTCCTTCTCTCCAAAGAGTAAAGCCCTAGCTCCCTTAATCTCTGATCATAATGCATACTCTCCAAACCAGGCAGCATCCTGGTAAATCTCCTCTGTACCCTTTCCAATGCTTTCACATCCTTCCTATATTGAGGCGACCAGAACTGGACACAGTGCTCCAAGTGTGGCCTAACCAGAGTTTTATAGAGCTGCATCATGACCTCGTGACTCTTAAACTCTATCCCTCGACTTATGAAAGCCAACACCCCATATACTTTCTTAACTACCCTATCCACCTATGAGGCAACTTTCAGGGATCTGTGGCCATGTACCCCCAGATCCCTCTGCTCCTCCACACTACCAAGTATCCTGCCATTTACTTTGTACTCTGCCTTGGAGTTTGTCCTTCCAAAGTGTACCACCTCACACTTCTCTGGGTTGAACTCCATCTGCCACTTCTCAGCCCACTTCTGCATCCTATCAATGTCTCTCTGCGATCTTCGACAATCCTCTACACTATCTACAACACCACCAACCTTTGTGCCATCTGCAAACTTGCCAACCCACCCTTCTACCCCAACATCTGGGTCGTTCATAAAAATCATGAAAAGTAGAGGTCCCAAAACAGATCCTTGTGGGACACCACTAATCACAATATCCTCCAATCTGAATGTACTCCCTCCACCATGGCCCTCTGCCTTCTGCAGGCAAGCCAATTCTGAATCCACCTGGCCAAACTTCCCTGGATCCCATGCCTTCTGACTTTCTGAATAAGCCTACTGTGTGGAACCTTGTCAAATGTCTTACTAAAATCCATATAGATCAAATCCACTGCACTACCCTCATCTATATGCCTGGTCACCTCCTCAAAGAACTCCATAAGGCTTGTTAGACATGATCTGCCCTTCACAAAGCCATGCTGACTGTCCCTGATCAGACCATGATTCTCTAAATGTCCACAGATTCTATCTTTAAGAATCTTTTCCAACAGCTTTTCCACCACAGACGTAAGGCTCACTGGTCTATAATTACCCAGACTATCCCTACTACCTTTTTTAAACAAGTGGACAACATTCGCCTCCCTCCAATCCTCCGGTACCATTCCCGTGGACAACAAGGACATAAAGATCCTAGCCAGAGGCTCAGCAATCTCCTCCCTCACCATGTGGAGCAGCCTGGGGAATATTCCGTCAGGCCCCGGGGACTTATCCGTCCTAATGTATTTTAGATTATGTAGACACGTAGTCCTCTTTTTATTGTCATTTAGTAATGCATGCATTAAGAAATGATACAATATTTGCTCCGGTGTGATATCACAAAACACAGGACAGACCAAGACCGAAAAAAACTAACAAAACCACATAATTATAACATATAGTTACAACAGTGCACCAATACCATAACTTGACGAAGAAGTCCATGAGCACAGTAAAAGTTCAAAGTGTCTCAAATGTCCCACATCTCACACAAACGGGAGAAGGAAGAAAAAACTCTCCCTGCCATACCCGACCACGGTCCGACTCTGAGTCATCCAAAAACTTCGAGCTCTGATCAGCTCTCCAACACCAAGTACTGAGCGCCATCTCTATCTGAACAATTCGACCTGCTTCTCGGTCGCCAACAGCAGGCAAAGCCAGGGATTTTGAGGCTTTCCCTCTGGGAGATTCCTGACCACGCAGTAACGACAGCAGTGAACGAGTGTTTCAGAAATTTTTCCAGATGTTCCTCTGTGCTTTCACGTCCCTCTACATCAAATCAGAATTGTCCACGGCCCCTATTTAACGGATACGATATCATTTTTCACTGGAGGGCTGCGCACGCATGGCATGCTGCCTTTCTCCCCTTCCGCCTTGACAACTCCAACACCTCCTCTCCCTTAATATCAACATGCTCCAGAACATCAACCTCACTCATATTGTCCTCACCAACATCAAGTTCCCTCTCATTGGTGAATACCGAACAGAAGTATTCATTGAGGACCTCGCTCACTTCCACAGCCTCCGGGCACATCTTGCCACCTTTATCTCTAACTGGTCCTACCTTCACTCCTGTCATCCTTTTTTTCTTCACATAATTGAAGAATGCCTTGAAGTTTTCCTTTTCCCTACTCGCCAAGGCCTTCTCATGCCCCCTTCTTGCTCTTCTCAGCCCCTTCTTAAGCTCCTTTCTTGCTTCCCTATATTCCTCAATAGACCCATCTAATCCTTGCTTCCTAAACCTAATGTATGTTGCCGCCTTCCACCTGACTAGATTTTCCACCTCACTTCTCACCCATGGTTCCTTCACCCTACCATTCTTTATCTTCCTCACTGCTATTTGCACCATTTTCTTGTTTGTTCGTTTAGTCTTTTATTTATTTGGGCTACAAAAATCTTTTATTCTCTCTCTCCCTGAGAGTTTGACTGACTTCTCTGCTGTGTCTGTGTCTCTGTGCACTTCCCCGGAGTAGTGGCCCAAAGATTATTACAATATATCCACTTTTGGGTGCAGCTCAAAGGTGTTGCCTACCAACCCTGGCCAAGTCTCAGCTCACAGTTAGCAAACTAACATAGGCAGCTCAGCCAGACAAGTCCCTGCACACCTCCCTCAAATATATGTGAACAAGGTTTACTGCAAATCCTTTCTTTTTCGGGGTGTCCTTTGTTCTGAGCCCAAATTCATCAATGAACAACCACTTCTGACACCATGTTGCACAGAGTGCACTGCTCACACCAGCACAGCAGCAGACAGGCTATTCAACTGAATGTTATTGACAACACTGCTTGTACAATATGTGAGCTCCTCCCATGCAGGAGCGGCTAACTGAGTGGCAGAGGGTTAACCCATTAACTACCACAATAGATCCTGCTCTCAGATCTACACTGATTGAACACTTTATCAGATACTTCCTCTTACTGTCACCTTTCTGTCAGCTTGAACCAGTCTGGCCATTCTCCCCTGACCTCTCTCAGTAACAGGGCTTTTTTGTCCCTAGGACTGCCACACACTGGATATTTTCTTTTTCCTTTTTCACACCATTCTCTGCAAAATCTAAACACTGCTCTCCGTGATAATCCCAAGAGATCAGCAGTTTCTGAGATACTCAAACCACCCTGTCTGGCACCAATAATCATTCCATGGTCAAAGTCACTTTGATCAGAATTCTTCCCATTTCTGATGTTTGGTTAGAACAACTGAACCTCTTCAGGAGTCCTGAAGAAGGGTCTCGGCCCAAACCACAGACTACCTATTCATTTCCATAGATGCTGCCTGGCCTGTTGAGTTCCTCCAGCATGTTGTTTGTGTTGTGACTGAACCTCTTGACCATGTCTACATGTTTTTATGCATTGAGGTGCTGACATATGATTGGCTGACTAGATGTTTGCACTAACGGGCAAACATCTTTCTGCAAGTTGTTTCTGATTGCTTCCCAAATTGTTTGCAGCTCTGATCTGTTTGATTGATATGACATAGCATGCTGTTACATATTTACTTTCGGTTCCATGTGCACTCTCTCAGATGGAGATGAGAAGGTGTACAGGAGCAAGATATACCAACTAACAGAGTGGCTTTTGCAGCAATAACCTTGCACTCAATGTCAGTAAGACGAAAGAGCCGATTGTGGACTTCAGGAAGGCTAAGACGAGAGAATATGAACCAATCCTCATAGAGGGATCAGAAGTGGAGAGAGTGAGCAGCTTCAAGTTCTTGGGTGACAAGATCTCTGAGGTTCTAACCTGGCCCCAACATATTGATGCAGCTATAAAAGGGGCAAGAAAGTGGTTATATTTCATTAGGAGTTTGAAGAGATGTCATTTGTCACCCAAAACACAAGAAAATTTCTTAAATGTACCGTGGAGAGCATTCTGACAGGCTGCATCTCTGCCCGGTATGGGGGAGGGGGGGCTGCACAGGACTGAAAGAAGCTACAGAAAGTTGTAAGATTAGTCAGCTCCACCTTGGGTATTAGCATCAGTAGTACACTTCATTAGGAGTTTGAAGAGATTTGATATGTCAACAAATACACTCAAAAACTTCAATAGTTGTATCGTGGAGAGCATTCTGACAGGCTGCATCACTGTCTGGTATGGAGGAGCTACTGCACAGGACCGAAAGAAGCTGCAGTGGGTTGTAAATCTAGTCAGCTCCGTCTTAGGTACTAGCCTACAAAGTATCCAGGACATCTTTAAGGAGCGGTGTTTCAGAAAGGCAGTGGGTAAGGGCCTCCAGCACCCAGGGCATGCCCTTTTCTCACTGTTACCATCAGGTAGGAGATACAGGAGCCTGAAGGCACACACTCAGCGATTCAGGAACAGCTTCTTCCCTTCTGCCTTCTGATTCGTAAATGGACATTGAACCCTTGAACACTACCTCACTTTTTAGTATCTATTATTTCTGTTTTTTGCACTATTTTTAATCTATTCAATGTATGCTTACTGTAATTGATTACTTATTTATTTATTATTTTTTCTTCTTCTTCTTCTTCTTCTTCTTCTATATTATGTATTGCATTGAAATGCTGCTGCTAAGTTAACAATTTCATGACACATGCCAGTGATAATAAACCTGA
Source organism: Mobula hypostoma (assembly GCF_963921235.1). Taxonomy (NCBI): domain Eukaryota; kingdom Metazoa; phylum Chordata; class Chondrichthyes; order Myliobatiformes; family Myliobatidae; genus Mobula; species Mobula hypostoma. The sequence continues at coordinate 13,270,112 of NC_086107.1, forward strand.
TTCTGATTGACATCTTCGAGGAGCGGTGCCTCAGAAAGGTGGTGTCCATTATTAAGGACTCTCATCACCCAGGGCACGTTCTCTTCCCATTGTTACCATCAGGATGGAGGTACAGAAGCCTAAAGGCACACACTCAGCGATTCAGGAACAGCTTCTTCCCCTCTGCCATCCGATTCTTAAATGTACATTGAAACCTTGAACACTACCTCACTTTTTAATATATTATTATGTTTTGCTCTGTTTTTAAACTAACTATTTAATATACATACATATACTTATTGTAATTGACTTACTTCTTTTCCTTTCTCTATTTTCATGTTCTGCATTGTACTGCTACTGCTTATTCACGACGGTCATAATAAACCTGATTCTGATTCTTTCTTTCGTAGTGACTCATGGCAGCCACCTGGTGGTTCTGGGAGCATATGCGACCGAGACAGAGGAACTGAGGATAGAGAATGGCATTCTTACAAGTGACATGGTGCGAAAGAGGCATAGTCAAGATAGCTGTGAGAGTCAGTTGGCTTATAAATAATATCAGTAGACAGTCTGCCTCCGGAGATAGAAGCAGAGAGATCGAGAAATGGGAGAGAGCTGTCCAGAAATGGACCAAGTGAATTTAAGGGCAGGGTGGAAGTTGGAGGCAAAGCTGATGGAATTTACGATCTCAACATGAGTGCTCAGCTCCTTCGTCTCCGCCACACCTGTTCCTAGGATGAGACCTTCTTTCCAGAACATCAGAGATGTCCTCCTTCTTCAAAGAACAGTGATCCTTCCTCACTTGCATTTCCTTCATTTCCCAGACATCCAACCTAACCCCATCTTCCCGACACTTTAACAAGGGGTAGAGTTCCTCTGGGCCATACCTACCACCCCATGAGCCTCCACATCTAGCACATCTTTCTCCAGAGCTGCAGTCCTTTTCCATGGGACCTTAGTGCCAAACATATCTTTACCTCCCCCACTCTCTGCTTTTGGGAGGGATCACATTTCCCTACTGAATTTCCATCTGGCACTTATCTCTGCAAGTGGACAAAGTGTTACACCTACCCATTCACCTCCTCCTTCACCACTGTTCAGGGCTCAAAACTGTCCTTCCAAGTGAGGCAACACTTCACCTGTGAGTCTGTTGGCATTATCGACTGTATCCAGTGCACAAAATTTCCACTAAGGTGTGTGCACGTGTGTGCACGGACACATCTTTTGCTACTAAACTGCACACAAAAGGTTGTCACCCTCTACTTCATTGGCATATTAAGTATATTTCACGATTGTAAACAACCACATTTCCTTTTCCAGATTCTGATGTGGACGGTGTTGACAACATGGAGTTCAGAATCAGAATCAGGTTCATTATCACCGGTATGTGATGTGAAATTTATTAACTTAGTAGCAGCATTTCAATGCAATACATAATCAAGCATGCATTACAAGGATGTTGCCTGGATTGGGGAGCATGCCTTATGAGAATAGGTTGAGTGAACCCGGCCTTTTCTCCTTGGAGCGATGGAGGATGAGAGGTGACCTGATAGAGGTGCACAAGATAATGAGAGGCATTGATTGTGTGGATAGTCAGAGGCTTTTCCCCAGGGCTGAAGTGGCTAGCATGAGAGGGCATAATTTTAAGGTGCTTGGAAGTAGATACAGAGGAGATGTCAGGGGGAAGGTTTTTTACGCAGAGAGTGGTGAGTTCGTGGAATGATCTGCCGGCAGCAGTGGTGGAGGCGGAAACGATAGGGTCTTTTAAGAGACTCCTGGATAGATACATGCAGCTTAGAAAAATAGAGGGCTGTGAGTAAGCCTAGGTAGTTCTAAGTTAAGGACATGTTTGGCACAGCTTTATGGGCCAAAGGGCCTGTATTGTGCTGTAGGATTTCTACGTTTCTATCCAGCAGAGAATAAATAACAATAATAATAAATAAAATAATAATAATAATAAGTAAACAAGTAAATCAATTCAGTATATTGAAAAGATTTTTAAAAACATGCAAAAACAGAAATACTGTATATTAAAAAAAAGTGAGGTTGTGTCCAAAGTTTCAGTGTCCATTTAAGAATCGGATGGCAGAGGGGAAGAAGCTGTTCCTGAATCACTGAGTGTTTGCCTTCAGGCTTCTGTATCTCCTACCTGATGGTAACAGTGAGAAAAGTACATGCCCTGGGTGCTGGAGGTCCTTAATAATGAACGTTGCCTTTGCGATGATTTGTCTTCAGATTTTAGATTTGGCTTATTTATATTGTTTTTATTGAAGAAATTATTGATTCACTATGTGGAATTCCAAAGAAGCAAAGGGTATGAAGCATTAAAGTGGAATGGCTTAATGGAACAGTCGAAACTGCTACACCGAAAGTTCATGAGGTCAGGATGTGCAGCTATGAGAAATATTTATGTATAATACAGACACTGATGTTATCTCTGTGAATTGTTGTGAAACAAAAGTGGCTGGAAAATTTGCCAAAGGGGAGAAGTGGAGTGATATTTGGAAAGTTGACTTCTTAAAGCGTCATTTAGCAAGAAAATCACATATGGATGGTGTGCAACACACACAAAAGGTCCTGCTGAAGGGTCTCGGCCCGAAACGTTGACTGCACTCTTTTCTATAGATGCTGACTGATCTGCTGAGTTCCTCCACTATTTTGTGTGTGTTGCTTTGGATTTCCAGCATCTTTCGGATTTTCTCTGGACAGTGTGTACAAAAGCTTTGGTGAGAAAATCCTTCATTACCCACTACAGACCTGCTGCGTATATTTTGTGAAAGTGCAGATAAAGGAGAGTGAAAATATCAAACCCGGAGGAGATCGAAGTTCTTATTGATAGTGTCTTGCTAGCTGTTAACCATTTCAACAACTTTAATAACATGTGAAAAGACTGGTATTATTACGTGCTGTCATATAGTATAGTTAAGCCATCCGTTAGTCTTGCGAGACCATGGATCTGTGCCTGGAAAGTCTTCACTCTCCAGGGCGCAGGCCTGGGCAAGGTTGTATGGAAGACCAGCAGTTGCCCATGCTGCAAGTCTCCCCTCTCCACGACACTAATGTTGTCCAAGGGAAGGGCATTAGGACCCATACGGCTTGGCACCAGTGTTGTCGCAGAGCAATGTGTGATTAAATGCCTCGGCTGGGGCTCGAACTCACGACCTTCAGGTCGCTAGTCCAATGCCTTAACCACTTGGTCACATGCCCACTCGTATAGTATATGAAAAGTTCAGGCCACACATGTTGTCACTGGGCAACAAATTGTACAGCACAGAATTTTTTGCGCACACTGGTCATTACCAATTAGAAGGAACGTTGTTCATGCACCCCATAAGATGGCAGTGTGTTCATTTGCAGTGGCTTCGACGGGGTCAATCAAACATGTTAATGTCCTTTTCAAACATATTTTTTACAATCGCAAGACCCTGCTGGATATTTTGGCAGAAAAGCTGAAGGAGCTGGACTTGGTGCAGATTGTGCTGCTGCCTGCATCAGAGAGGTGTCGAAGGAGTCGGAGCACGAAGGCAGTGTGCGGTCTAACAGCAAGTGATTGCCTCAGTCGCTTTTCCTGTGATCGCAACATCTTGTAGGACATTGTTAATGTGGAATGCTGCAAGTCCGATTCACTGGTTTATTGGCGGGCGGCAAGGGGGCTGTGCGGCCTCGGTCGTAGTGAGGTCCAGGCCTCAAGCCACGGTGTCGCCTGTTTACAGCCCCCCAGGAGAGAGGCTTCAGAGACAGTGCGCTCCACTGGAGGCAGAATGGCGTGGTATCCAACCTGGAGTCAGTGCTGCCCCCCAGTGTTTGGTCAGCAGAAAACAAGCTTTATTGTGTCCAGCTGCTGACTGCTGTATTGTTCATGAACTCGGGTCTTATATCGATACTGATATCTTATACGTGCTGTATGTGACTGTTGGTACTGTGTTTTGCACCTTGGCTGTTTCGTTTGGCTGTATTCATGGGTATTCATGTAGAGTTAAATGACAACTAAACTGGAATTTGATGTGGCCTCCTCTACATTGGTGAGTCATGATGTATTGCAGATTGGGAATCGCTTTGTCAAACACCTTTGCTCTGTCTGCAACAAGCAAGATTTCAAAACATCAAAACATACAGTAGAATGTGTCACTTTGCATTAAAGCCCAACACAGTCCAAGGCTGTGCTGGAGGCAGCCCACAATCAGAAGAAATTCCTCCTCATCTATGTTCTAAAGTACTTTCTTTCTAATCAGAGTCTGTGCCCTCTGATCCTAGATTCTCCCACTATCGGAAACATCCTCTCCACATCCATTCTATCTCAGGCTTTCAATATTCAATTTTCAGTGAATTTCTTCTAAAGTCCAGTGAGTACAGGACTAGGATCACTGAACGCTAACCACTATATTACTGTGCTGTCAAATAAAGAATTAACCTAACAGCAATTGTTATTTGTTCTAAATTCTCTCTGTCTGTGGTGTGTGGATATATGCATCCTGCTTAGACGTGTTTTAACTTCTAACCTGCGTCAGTGGGAATGGCACTACTCCAGCTTCCCTTGCTGTCTTATAAACTTCAAACACATCACTTCTTAACTAGTAACTCTCAGGTGACCACACCCCAAGTAATTTAATCCTCAGAACCTTGTAAGTCTATCCTCTGCCCAGATTGGCTAGCGCTGTGGATAATTGATACAATTTGCCACCAGATCTTTCACAATGATCAGAGTTCCATTTTATGAATTTCTCAATGGCATACAGGGTTAATTTTCTACATTATTCTTCCCGATCTAACACTATTCTGAAACAGATATGTAAATTACATTGGAAACAATCTGCTTGGATGGTGTTCAGATTTTCATGGAGATAGTTCTCTCATTCTCGCATTTGTAGTTCTCTGGTACAGACTAATGGTAACAAAATGTACAAATTCTTTCACTCCCCCTTTTACAGTGTGATATACTGTATGTGCGCTATGCCAGAAGAATATGTGACAGTGTAAATGATAATCTGATCCCTGGTTTATTCAGCTGATTGTTCTGAAAGAGTTCCAGCTGTGCTTGTTCCATTGTGTACCATGTCAATAGCCCCAGAACCTCTTTGTGATATAGAAAACGCTCTCCTTCTTTGGCAACACACATCAAAATTACTGGTAAACGCAGCAGGCCAGGCAGCATCTATAGGAAGAGGTACAGTCGACGTTTCGGGCCGAGACCCTACGTCAGGACTAACTGAAAGAAGCGATAGTAAGAGATTTGAAAGTGGGAGGGGGAGGGGGAGATCCGAAATGATAGGAGAAGACGGGAGGGGGAGGGATGGAGCCAAGAGCTGGAATCCACGGCACACATTTTAATTCCACGTCCCATTCCCATTCTGACATGTCTATCCACGGCCTCCTCTACTGTCAAGATGAAGCCACACTCAGGTTGGAGGAACAACGCCTTATATTCCGTCTGGGTAGCCTCCAACCTGATGGCATGAAATTGACTTCTCTAACTTCTGTTAATGTCCCACCTCCCCTTTGTACCCCATCCATTATTAATTTATTTATGATTTTTTTTTCTCTCTCTCTCCCTTTTCTCCCTCTGTCCCTCTCACTATACTCCTTGCCCATCTTCTGGGCTTCCCCCTCCCCTTTCTTTCTCCCTAGGCCTCCCGTCCCATGATCCTCTCATATCCCTTTTTGCCAATCAGCTTTCCAGCTCTTGGGTCCATCCCTCCCCCTCCTGTCTTCTCCTACCATTTCAGATCTCCCCCTCCCCCTCCCACTTTCAAATTTCTTACTATCTCTTCTTTCAGTTAGTCCTGACGAAGGGTCTCGGCCCGAAACATCGACTGTACCTCTTCCTAGAGATGCTGCCTGGCCTGCTGCGTTCACCAGCAATTTTTATGTGTGTTGCTTGAAATTCCAGCATCTGCAGATTTCCTCGTGTTTGCGTCTTCTTTGGAGCAGTTAACTCTTCCCGTGTTCTTGTCTATAGCTGATCTTTACTCAGTGGCTACTTTATTGGGTGTGGTCTTTTGCTACTGTAGCCCACCCACTTGAATGTTCAAAGTATTATGCATTCAGAGATGCTCTTCTGTATACTATTGCTACTTTCTTGGGCCTTTAGCTCCTAGGTGAACCATAGGCCATCAATGAGCTCTCATCTCCATCATCCTCCGAAGTCGATGGTATGGCGGGAATTCATCCGTGCTTCTGAAATCCATTGCATTCACTGTACAGGGGAAAGGCCTACACAACTTCACCAGAGCCCTGTTGACTTGGCCTGACGCATTTCCACCTCTCAAGACGGGGACTAGGGTTGGATTTTGATAGGCCACACCACATTTGTAGCACATGGTTATTTGAATTACTGTCACCTGGCCATTCTCCTCTGACCTCCCTGATAAACAGGATGTTTTCCTCCACAGAACTGCCACCCACTGGATGTTTATTTTCTGTAAAATTTAGAGAGTGTTGTGCATGAAATTCCCAGGAGATCAGCTGTTTCTGAGATACTTAAACCATCCCGTATGCCACTAACAATCATTCCACAGTCAAAGTCACCTAGATCACATTTCTTCCCCATTCTGATGTTTAGTCGGAACAACAGCTAAACCCCTTGACCATGTCTGCATGCTTTTATGCATTGAGTTACTGTCACATGATTGGCTGATTAGCTACCTGCATTAATGAGCAGGAGTACTAATAAAGAGGACACTGAGTGTATATTCATATCTATAGTTCCATCTATAACTGATCACAACTTTACTTCCTCTGACTTGATAGAAATGTATAAGATGATAAAAGGTATATAGAATGGACAGAGAGTTTTTCCCAGGACAGAAATGGCTAACGCGAGGTGCTTTCTTCTCGCTGCTGCCATCAGGAAGGAGGTACAGGATCCACAGGATCCACATCACCAGGTTCAGGAACAGTCGTTATCCCTCAGCCGCCAGACAGGATAACATTGCTCATTCAATCACTGGTTCCATCCATAAACTTTGGACTCACTTCCCGGAACTCCTCACCTCACATCATTATTATTTCTTTTTCTTTTTGTATTTGCACGGTTTGTTATCTTTTGCACACTGGTTGATTATCTGTGCAGTCTTTAATTGATTCTATTATGTTTCTTTGTGCTTACTGTGAGTGCCCACAAGAAAATGAACCTCGGGGCTGTATATGTCGATGGTTATGTACTTTGATAATAAACTTACTTTGAACTTTTAGGTGTTTGGAGGGAAGTATGGGAGGGATAAAAAAGGTAGGTTCTTTAAACAGAGAGTACTAGGGGCATGGGGCACGCTGCCAGGGCTGCTGGTAGAGGCAGATACTTTAGGGGCATTTAAGGGAGTCTTAGATAGGCACATGGATGATAGAAAATTTGAGGGCTATGTGGGAAGGAAGAGTTTGATTGATCTTAGAGTGGGTTGCAAGATCTGCACAAGAGTGTCAGCTGAAGGACCTGTACTTTGCTGTACTGTTCTACATTCCATGTTTTATATCCTCGCTCACATCGACTCCAGTGCACCCACCTGTCCCCCTGCTCAGTCACAGGTACTGGCTCAAGGTTAAATGACGGTGCATGCTAGATAGATAGATAGATTCCACTTTATTGTCATTGTGCCGAGTACAGATACAAAGCCAATGAAATGAATTTAGCATCTGACCAGAAATGCAAAGAATAGTGTTATTTACAAAATAACTGCGATTAAAAAGTAAGTGCTACAGCACACAAATATAAAAGTACTGAGACAGTACAATATGGGTGCAATACTGCTTAGCGCTGTGATGTGAGGTTCAGCAGGGTCACAGCTTCAGGGAAGAAGCTCTTCCTGTGCCTGCTGGTGTGGGAGCGGAGGCTCCTGTAGCCCCTACCGGATGGGAGAAGAGTAAAAAGTCCATGGTTAGGGTGAGATGCATCCTTGATAATGCTTTTCACCCTGCTCAGGCAGCGTTTATGTTATATGTTCTCAATGGTGGGCAATTGGGTGCTGATAATCCGCTGGGCAGTTTTCACCACATGCTGGAGTGCTTTGCGGTCCGATACGGGACAATTGCTGTACCACAGAGATGCAGTTGGTGAGTATGCCCTCAATGGAACGGCGGTATAAGTCGGTCAGTATCCTGGGACAGAGGTGAGCTTTCTTGATGCTCCGCAGGAAATCAAGACGCTGTTGCGCCTTTTTGATCAGGATGGAGGAGTTCCGGGACCAGGTGAGATCCTCGGAAATGTGGACACCAAGGAATTTGAAGCTTGATACACGCTCCACTACAGTTCCGTTGATGTAGATGGCGACGTGAGTGTGACTCCTGGCATGCCTGAAGTCACTGCCATGTTTTCAAACCCTCTCCATGAAGTCAACCTTCTTCATATCTTGTCATGTGGAAGGAGGCTTATTTGACCATTGAGTCTATGCCGATAAAGTGTACAATATTATGAGGGGGTGAAACCCACGTAGTGAGCAGGGAGTAAGTGCAAACTCCACACAGACAGCAGATGCAGACGCTACAGAAGGATTTGACAACACCAGTATAAGTTCCAAGTAACTATCAGAAATAGAGCAGGGGACAGTTCTGGTTGGTAGACAAAGGGTTTACAGGTCTTTGAGAGACATCACACAGTTTACAGACTTGTTACCTTTTTCCCTTCAGTCTTATGTACACTTCTGTAATTGTGCACCGTGAGCAGAGGTGTCCAGTAGTTGTGAAAAGCTCATCAATGCCTCTACTTCCTCAAGGGGGTAAAGAAATTCAGTATGTCACTGTAGGCCCTTACCAATTTTTATCAATGCAGCATAGAAAGAATCCTGTCTGGATGTATCACAGCTTGGTATTGCAAATGCCCTGCACGTGACAGCAAGAAACTGCAGAAAGTGGTGGGCACATATCGCAGGAACCAACCTTCCCTCTATAGTCTCTGTCTACTCTTCTCGCAACCAGAATAATCAAGTACACCACTCACCCCAGGCATTCTCTGTTTTCCCCTCTCCCATCAGGTCGTCGTCATCGTTAGGTCGCATCTGGAATTTCCAGTTGGCGGACGATTTCCCTCCATGCTGCTCTAACATATTGGGAGATCGTATATGTGGCAGGTTACGGCAGTGGTTTGCCTTTGCCTTCTGCCGGGTGAGTTTAAAGAGATCACCACCTCTTGCAGTGGATGACCAGGACGTCTACGTGCCTTGTCTTGCTCTTAGTGCTCTACCAACGCCTGCTGGCCTGCCTTCTTAACCGTCAGACCATTAATTGGTCTCCTCCGCTCAATCCACCATGGCCAGACTTCACACGCTGGGATAGGCAGATCCCCTACCTTACCCAGGGTCGAATACCCGTCGGCTACACTCACCTGGTTTGGCCCATCTGCCGAGACAGTTTAGCGGGGTGTGGCCACTGCGCGTGTTACAGCTACTTGGAGCCACAGGTGAGAGCTGAGCACCAGGTAGGGACCAAAGGTGGACGAACTGCCCTGAGAAAGGACACGACACCAGAGGTGCTACCCCACCCTAAACACCCCATACACCCCCCTCCCATCAGGTAGAAGATACAAAAACATTAAATCATGTACCACTGGGCTCAAGAACAGTTCCTACCCAACTACTATCAGACTCTTAAACAGACTCCTTGAATGATAAGATGGAATCTCCCTCACAATCTACCTCGTTATGATCTTGCACCTTAATGTTTATACGCACTGCACTTTCTCTGTAGCTGTTACACTTCGTTCTGCATTGTAATTGCGTTACCTAGAACGCTGGTGAATGTTGGTAGCTCGGGTTGCGATTTTGATGTTGTGGTGTTCGCTGAGTTTCGCTACTAGCTTGCAGACATTTCATCACCAGTCGTGGTGACATCCTCACTGCGCCGTTGTTGTTGGTGTTTCTCTTTGAGAGTGCTTGTGTTTGTATAGGACCCTGTTCACTTCCCTCAGCCCTGATTAGCTATCCTTTCATTTGGCATTTGAATTCTATTGGCTCGCGTTTCTTTGGTTCTTGGGAGTTAGTAGATGGCATTGTTCGACCTCAATGCACTGCTTAATGATTTGATCTGTATGAACAGAATGCAAGACAAGCTATTCACTGTATCTCAGTGCATGCAGCAATAATAAACCAATAAACATTAAAATGAATCTGTTTCCTTTCAGCTTACATTACAGTGATCATACTTCAAAATCACTCAGCCTTGAATTACGAGAAGCCTGCAAAAATTGCAGGTCAGACATTCCTCTAAGTACCTTTGATAGATGTTCTTCTGCTAACTATCATGTGCGGCAGAGCGATAGGTTGGTGATTTTTGTCCACAGAAGATGAAATCATTCAATCAATTGGATTCACTTATTAGTATCCACTGCAGTCTCACTAATATCATCAGTATAAAGCTCTAACCCACGCCATCTCCTGGCATCCTGCACATGGACTTTCTCAGCTGTGATTAAAGCATCTTGAAATAACAACCTCCTTGTGTTTGCCTAAAGACCATCAGACATAGGAGTAGAACTGGGCCATTCCGACCATCGAGTCTGCTCCAATATTCCGTCACGCCGAATTTATTTTTTCTCTCGAATTCATTTTATTTTATTTAGAGATAGTTAAGGCCCTTCAAGCCCACACTGCCCAATTACACCCATGTGGCCATACGGCCTTAAAATGTGAGAGGAAACCAGAGAACCCGGAGGAAACGCATGCAATCACAAGGAGAACGTACAAATTCCTTACAGAAAATGAACCCAGGTTGCTGGCGCTGAAATTGCATAACACTAACCGCTAAGCTACTATACTGTTCCAATCTCCTGCCTCTCACACCCCAACTAATCAAAAAAAATATTGACCTCCACTTTAAATATACCCAATGACTTGGCCTCAACAGTCATCTGTGGCAATGAATTCCACAGATTCGCCACCCTCTTTCTAAAGAAATTACACCTTATCTCTCTTCTAAAAAGATATCCTTCTTTTCTGAGGCTGTGCCCTCTGGTCCTAGATTCTCCCACTAGTAGAAACATCATCTCCATATCCACTATCTAAACCTTTCAATATTCAATAGGTTTCAATGAGGTTCTCTCTCATTTTTTAAACTCCAGTGAGTATGGGCCCAGAGTCATCAAACGCTCTACATACATTAACAAAATAGTGAGGTAGTGTTCATGGTTCATATGTTTAGAGGGATATGGTCAAGCACAGGCAAATGGAACTAGCTAAGGTGGAATCTTGGTCAGCACATACCAGATTGGCCAAAGGATCTGCTTGCATGTTGTATGAACCCATGACTCTATAATTCTGTGAATCTGTGGAATTCATTGCCCCAGACGACAGTCATTGGGTGTGTATATAAAGTGGAGGTTCTTGATTAGTGAGGCCATCTAAGGTTATGGGATAAGACAGGAGAATGGTTTTGAGAGGGATAATAAATCAGCCATGATGGAATGGGACAAATGACCTAGTTTTACTCCTAGGTCTTATTGAGAAACAGAGATGAAGAAATAATCTCTAACTTCTGACTGTTGCACTTTCCTTGAACCTATAGAAGGAATAAGTTACGTGCAATCTAAGTTGATTCCTCTTAAAATTAAAATTCTATAGACGCATAGTGGAGAGCATCCTAATTGGTTGCACCGTGGCCCGGTATGGAAACACCAAAGCACCAGAATGGAAAAGTCGACAGAAAGTGGTGGATACAGCCCAGTCCATCACAGGCTAAGCCTTCCCCATCATTGAGCACATTTACAAGGAGCACAGGAAAACAGCATTCATCATCAAGAACGCCCATACTCCAGGACATACTCTCTTCAAGCTACCACCAGTAGGAAGTGCCAGGCAATGACCATCTCCAATAAGAGAGGCTCTAACCATCATCTCTTGACATTCAGTGGCATCACTATCACTGAATTCCCGACTATCAACATCCTGGGGGTTACCACTGACAGGAAACTGAACTGGTCTAGCCATATAAACACCGTGGCTACCAGAGCAGGTTAAAGGCTAGGAATCCTGTGGCATGTAACTCAACTCTTGACTCCCCAAAGCCTGTCCACCATCTACAAGGCACAGATCAGGAGCATTATGGAATATTTGCCACTCACCTGGATGAGAGCAGCTCCATCAACACTCAAGAAGCTTAACACCATACAGTACAAGGCAGCCCACTTGATTGGTACCCCTTCCACAAGCATCCAATCCCTCCACCATCGACAAACAGTTGCAGCAGTGTGTACTATCTGCAAGATGCACTGTAACAGCACATCAAAGTTCCTAAGGCAGAACCTTCCAGACCCACAACCACTACCATCTAGAAGGACAAGAACAGCAGATACCTGGGAACACCACCACTTGGAAATCCCCCTCCAAGTCAACCACCATCCTGACTTGGAAACATATCACCGTTCGTTCATCGTCGCTGGGTCAAAATCATGGAATTCCCTCCCTGACAGCACTGTGGGTGTACCTACACCTCAGGGACTGTGTGGTTCAAGAAGGCAGCTCATCACCACCTTCTCAGGGGCAACTAGGGATGGGCAATAAATGCTGGCGTAGCTGGTGACGCCCACATCCCGTAAATGAATTTTTTTTTAAGTAGGTTACAGAAGCCTTAGGTCCCACATCATCAGGTTCAGGAAAAATTATTACCCTACAACTATCAGGCTCCTGAACCAATGTGGATAACTCCACTCACCTTAACTCTGAAATGGTTCCACAACCTACAGACTCACATTCAAGGACTCTACAACTCATGTTCTCAACATATTTTTGACACAGTTTTTCTTCTTTTGTACATTGGTTGTTTGTCAGTCTTTGCTTATGTATAGTTTTTCTTCCATAAATTCGATTGTACTTCTTTATTTTTCTGCAAACTTTGACTTTAAAATATAGAACCAATTTATTATTTGAAGGAACTGCAGCCAAACTTACTCAATGTTGCCATCGTGAGGACTCCGTTGGAACTGTAAGAATAACATAAAATACCTTTGAAAGGGAATTTGAAATTGTGTGTATTCTCTAGTTTTAATTGTTTTTCTCTCTGCTAAGCCATGACTGTCAGATTTTATTGAGTGCCCATGAGACAGAATTACTGGACAGAACAAGTGGATCTTGGATCACTAAACACATTTTACTTATCCTAGGATGATCAATTTAAGTCTTGACCTCACAATCAATCCTAATTTTTAAAGATACATCTTGGGACAGGCCCCTCCCACCCAAAAATCCATACTGCCTATCATCCCACCAATTTAACACCTTCCTAATCACAGGACGATTTACAAGGACCAGTTAACCGATTAGTCTTTGGACTGTGGGAGGAAACCAGAGTACCCAGTGGAAACCCACGCACACACGGGGAGAACGTACCTGCACCTTATCATTTACCTCCATCACACTTTCTCTGTAGCTGTTATGTTTTACTTTGTAGTGCTACTGTTTGACCTTGTTTTACCTCAATGCACTGTGTAATGATTTGATCTGTATGAACAGTATGAAACCTCCAAGAGCACCACAACCTTGTCATGGTTTGGAGGCTTGCAAGCCTCAATGACCTGGAGAGCTATGTTGGCTGGAGTCAGGGCTTTGTGCTTTGACTCTTGGTAGGGTCAACCATGCCAAACAGGTCAAAGGGTAAAGGCCAGACTAAGAGTGGTCCACCAGTCCTCCAGGTTTCAGGGTTCAGCTCAAGGCTAACAACCGTGACTGGTAAAACAAAATTGTTATGGAAATAGCAATGAAGAATCCTTCTACTTCTGAGTGCAATGGTATTCCTGAATCTCCACCCAGAATTTGTGTGACTGACAGTAGGAAAACCGAGAGGAAGCTACTGACATGATGAAGGGCTTCTGGTCAAGATGGCGCCTGCAAACAACGCTCCTTTGGTCGGCATCTTCTGTATAGATCACTGAAACATTTCCTTAACTTCTTTTATGTTCTTCACGTTTGTTTCTCATCTTCGATGTGATTCTCGAGATGTTGGAGACTATGTTTGCAGTTTGGAGATCGTTTGGGTGCTTCAGTGCTCTGAAGTCTCCGAGAGGACTACAGGAGGTCGCAGCAGCATGCACGAACCTCGTAGCGATGAGGGTGATTAAAGCATTGAAGCGAGTGTGGAGGGTGAGCACTGGCTGCCTGTCTTTTGACCGCGCTGCTACGCTACCAGAGAGGGGAGAGCCTGTAGCTGTGGAGAGTGTTGCCCAGGTTTGTGGAACAGTCCATGTTCCAAGCCTGTACTGGTATCCGTCCCCCACTTTTCCTTTGCTACATCGACGACTGCATTGCCACTGCTTCCAGGCACGCATGCTGAGCTCGTTGACTTCATTAACTTTGCCTCCAACTTTCACCCTGCCCTCACCCTTACCTGGTCCATTTCTGACACCTCCCTCCCTTTTCTTGATCTTTCTGTCTCTGTCTCTGGAGACAGCTTATCTACTGATGTCTACTATAAGCCTATGGACTCTCACAGCTACCTGGACTATTCCTCTTCTCACCTTGTCTCTTGCAAAAATGATATCCCCTTCTCGCAATTCCTCCGTCTCCGTTGCATCTGCTCTCAGGATGAGGCTTTTCATTCCAGGACGAAGGAGGTGTCTTCCTTTTTTAAAGAAAGAGGCTTCCCTTCCTCCACCATCAACTCTGCTCTCAAACACATCTGTCCCATTTCGCGCACAACCCCATCCTCCCGCCACGCCACTAGGGATAGGGTTACACCTGTCCTCACCTACCACCCCACCAGCCTCCGGGTCCAACATATAATTCTCCGTAACTTCCGCCACCTCCAACGTGTGGGAAGGGGTATTTGGTAGTGATGATTGTGTTGTCTTTCTTTTCTTTCTTGGTTTCATGGCAACCCAGAGAATTGAAGGATTGAAGAATTTCAGAGTTGTATACTTTGATAATAAAATGAATCTTTGAACCCTTTGGAAGCTCTGAACACCACCAGAGATGGAGAACCTTCACTGCAGCCCTAAACAGCTGTGGTGTAATAGTCAGTAAATAATTCACAGTAGGGCAAAACAAGCTTTTCACTGTACCTCGGTACACGTGACAATATAAACAATTTCAATTCCAGTTATTTGTCATTGAATTGGAATTCATCTTCAAATGTTCAAGTTGTGTATCTTTTCTCTGTTTCATACTTTGGGGTAGCACAGTAACGTAGCAGTTCGCACAATGCTCTACAGCGCCAGCGATCTGCAATCAGGGCTTAATTCTCGCCGCTGTCCATGAGGAATTAGTACGTTCTCCCCATGACCATGTGGGTTTCCTCCAGATATCCCAGTTTCCTCCAACGTTGCAAAGCCGTGCAGGTTAGTAAGTTATTAGCATGTTATTAGCATGTTATTGGCACCAGAAGTGTGGTGACACGTGTGGGCTGCCCCGAGCACATCCTTGGACTGTGTTGGTTGTTGATGCAAACAACGCATTTCACTGTATGCTTAGATACTTCAATGTACATGTGACAAAACTAATATTTAATCTAAAATATATGAGTGTGCATGTTATAAATACTCATGCATCCTATCCCATTCTACTGTAACATGTGTGGACACTTCCCCAAATGAAAAACTCGTAAGGTGCCAAAGAAAGAAGATGTGAAGAATGATGAGGTAGAGAATACGTAGGACATAGGAGCACAATTAGGCCATTCAGCCCATCTAGTATGCTGCATCATTTCATCATGGCTGATTTATTATCCCTCTCAATCCCAATCTCCTGCCTTCTCCCTGTAATCTTTGGCATCCTTACTAATCAAGATCCTATCAAACTCCGCTTTACATTTATATCCCTATGACTTTAAAGGTATATCCCAACCATCAATGGCAATGACTTCCACAGATTCACCACCATCCGGCTAAAGAAATTCCTCCTCATCTCTATTCTAAAGGGATGTCCTTGAATTCTGAGGCTGTGCCCCCAGTCCTAGACTCCCCCACATCAGGAAACATCCTCTCCAGGTCCACTCTATCTAGGCCTTTCAATATTCAATAGGTTTCAATGAGATCCCCCCTCATTCTTCGAAACTCCAGCAAGTACAGGCCCAGAGCTATCAAACGCTCCTCATGCATTAACCCTCTCTTTCCTGGGAAGCCTTTAAGTTCTACATGGACACAGAAAGTGTTGGATGGATTAAAGGTAAGTAATGAGAATTATGATTCATCTCTCTGACTAACCAACCATGAAGCCCTTGGCATAGTTCTACGTGCAGTCTCATATAAATTAATTGATATGAAACAGTGATCTCATGCTGGAGAAGATGTTTGTCCCTATTACCACAGAAGAATACAATTACACAATACTGAAGGGCAATTAATAATTAAAAAGAAGTAAAAGGCAAAATCCACTGGATATCTGAAAGAAAAAAACAGGAAACGAGTAAAAGAATTAGTGCAATTACATTCTGCTGACTTTCTCTTTGGGGGGCTTTCGACATTAGCTCTTATTGCTTTGAATAATTAATAAATGGTTGACTTATGGTTTTCAATAAAAGGGACTTAAAAGGGTTATGTCTTCCTTTACTTCCTGAGAAAACTAAAGAAATTTGGCCTGTCCCCTAAAACCCTCACTAATTTTTATAGATGCACCATAGAAAGCATTCTTCTAGGGTGCATCACAACCTGGTATGGAATTTCTCCAGTCCAAGACCAAAAGAAGCTGCAGAAGATCGTGAACACGGCGCAGCACATCACACAAACCAATCTTCCATCCTTGGACTCACTTTACACCGCATGCTGTCGGAGCAGTGCTGCCAGGATAATCAAGGACACGACCCACCCAGCCAACACACTTTTCGTCCCTCTTCCCTCCAGGAGAAGACTCAGGAGCTTGAAGACTCGTACGGCCAGATTTGGGAACAGCTTCTTTCCAACTGTGATAAGACTGCTGAACGGATCCTGACCCGGATCTGGGCTGTACCCTCCAAATATCTGGACCTGCCTCTCGGTTTTTTTTTGCAGTACCTTCCTTTCCATTTTTCTATTTTATATTTATGATTTATAATTTAAATTTTTAATATTTACTAATTTTTACTATTTTTAATATTTAATATTTGTAATCCAGGGAGCGGGAAGCGTAGAATCAAATATCGCTGTGATGATTGTATGTTCTAGTATCAATTGTTTGGCAACAATAAAGTATAAAGTATTACCTTATAATCGATGAAGACCAACTTTAATTTAAAACTTGTCTGCAGACTCTATCTGAAAGACTACAGCTATCGCCATTTATTGTTGAAGTGAACATTTAATGATGCGTACTTGATACTTCATTGTTTGCATTTCTGGGCACCACACTAAAGGAAGAATGCAGAGACTTTAGAGAGGGTGCAGAAAAGTACTCAAAGTTCAAAGAAAAATTCTATTTACGAAGTACGTATATGTCACCATATACAACCCTGAAATTCATTTTCTTACAATCACAGTAGAACAAAGAAATACAATGGAATGTTGGATGTTTGGATTGAGAATGGGCTTACACATAAAAAAAAGAGGGTAGTAGTCGAAGGGACATCGTCTAGCTGGAGCTCTGTAATTAGTGGTGTTCCGCAGGGATCTGTGCTGGGACCTCTGCTGCTTGTGATGTATATAAATGACCTTGGTGTGTTAGTAAGTTTGCACATGATACCTAGATTGGTGGAGTTGTGGATAGCGTTGCCGTGGCTATCCCTCGAGGTCTGGAATGATGGTCTTCGTTCTGAAGAAGTGGCCCACAGAGTGAAGATGCCTGTGTGTGTATTTGTTTAACGTGTACTTGATGTTGCACTCCAAGAAGCACACGATACTTCACAAATCAACCAACTGATTCCAATGGCATGGAAACCACGACGATTGGAGCTGACGGGTTTGTTGCAGCCTTCATCCGTCTTCACAGCCGTTGAGTTTGAAGTAACTTCGTCTGCCTGTTCCACTGTTGAGGTCTTGGTTGGATTGTTCTTTGTCAGGGGACCTCACCCTCGACCTTACCGCCATGGGTGACCCTACCAGGAGCATAGCTCCAGACGGCATTGCTCTGGGGATCACAGGACCACACAAGCTTCTCCACCACGACAAGGTGACAATCCACGGAGAAGTGTGGATAGCGTAAGAAGGCTGGCAAATGATACAGCATAATATGGGTCAGTTGAAGATATGGGTAAAGAAATGAAAGATGGAGTTTAACTCAGATAAATGTGAGGTTTTGCACCTTGATAGGGAAAACACAAGGAGTCAGTGCAAGACCCTTAACAGTGCTGCTGAGCAGAGAGTTCTTGGGGTTCAAGTTCGTAGCTCCTTGAAAGTGACTACACACGTTAATAGGGTGGCTGTGTTTTGTGGAATACTTACCTTTATTAGTCAAGGCATTGAGTTCAAAAGTCAAGAGGTTATAATGCAACTTTATAGAGCTCTGGTTAGGCCACATCTGGAGTATTGCATACACAGTTCTGGTCATCCCGTCAGGGACAGAACGAGAGCCTTTCGATCAGGAGATGGGGAGGAATTGAAATGTGGCAGAGGGGGCTAAAGGAGAAGATCAAGGTGGCTAAAGAGGAATACAGGAGCGAGCTGGAGATTAAGCTTGGGCAGAGAAGCACACGGAAGATGTCGAGAGGCATGAAGAACAGCACTGGCTTCAATCAGCCTAGCTGCAGGCTGCAGCCGTGAATGGGCTAATGAGTTAAACCAATTCTTCAATAAGTTTCCTGTTCACACAGCCCTAGCACAGCAGTACAGATGCAGAGGCACCCAAAGCTCCTTCAGCACCAATGCCTCCCCTCCTCCCTCCTCCCTCCTCCCTCCTCCAATTCAACAAGTGGATGAACAACACAGGCTACCACTGTCTACATCCTTTCCTTGCCCTGCACCTACCATCCTCACCTCCATATGCCAACTGCTATCATCATGATCTTCACCTCCCCCAGCCCCCACCTTCCACTAACTCCCCAGTCATCACGGACTCACCTTCACTGCTGAGCAGGTGAGAAGGGCTCTTGGGAAATTCAGACACGGCAAAGCATTGGGACCGGATGGTGTGAAGCCCAAGGTCCTGATGGAGTGTGTTGAGCAGTTGTGTGAAGGTCTCCAGCACATTTTCCATCTGAGTCTCAGCCTGGAAAGGGTCCCGACTGTGTGGAAAACATTATGTGTGGTCCCAGTACCCAAGAAGGGCCAACCCAAAGTCTTGAATGACTACCGTCCAGTGACCCTAACCTCACACATCATGAAGACCCTAGAGGGGATGATCCTGGCTCACCACCGACCCTTGGTCAGATTAGCCCTCGATCCCCTGCAGTTTGCCTACCGGGGCACATTGGAGTTGACAATGCTGTCATCTACCTGCTGAACAGAGCCTACTCCCATTTGGATAAGCAAGGCAGCATAGTGAGGATCATGGTTTTTGATTTCTCAAGTGCCTTCAATACATACAGTCCTCGTTGCTGGGGGGAGAAGCTCCATTCAATACAGATTGGCATTTCCACTGTATCCTGGATAACGGACTACCTGACTGGCAGACCGCAGTATGTGCGGCTTCAGAGCGGTGTGTTAGACATGGCTATAAGCAGCACTGGGACTCCGAGGGGACTGTACTGGCTCTCTTCCTGTTTACCCTGTATATCTCAAACTTTAGATGCATCACAGAGTCATGTCATCTGTAGAAATTCTCTGATGACTCAGCAATAGTTGGGTGTGTAAAGGAAGGATGGGAGGATGAATACAGGGCCCTGCTGGAGGACTTTGTTGAATGGTTTAAGCTGAATCATTTGCAGCTCAACATTAGTGAGACAAAGGAAATGGTGATGGACTTTCGGAAGACTAAGCCTGCATTGCCCCCTGTTACTATTGATGGTGAGGATGTAGATGTGCTGAGGGTATGTCTGGATGACAGATATGACTAGAGCAACAACACAGAGGCTGTGTACAAGAAGGGTCACCATTGTGTCTACTTCCTGAAGAGACTGAGGTCCTTTGGAGTATGTAGGCCTCTCCTTCACATGTTTGACCAGTCCGTTGTCGCCAGTACAATCTTCTATGTGGTGGTGTGGCGGGGCAATGGCATCAACACAGGTGATGCCAACAGGCTGAATAAACTGATTAGAAAGGCTGACTCTGTTATAGGAGTCAAACTGGATGCACTGGAGGCTGTGTAGAACAAAGGACCCTACGGAAAATCCTGGGAATCTGGACAATGTTTCTCACCCTCTGCATGCCACCTTGGCTGAACAGAGGAGTACTTTTGGTAATAGATTAAGACAACTGCACTGCTCCAAAGTGTGCTCTATGAGGTCAGTCTCCTCAGGAAATAGAGACGGCTCTGACCCTTCTTGTAGACAGCCTTCGTGTTCTTTGACCAGTCCAGTTTATTGTCAATTCATATCCCCAGGTATTTGTAATCTTCTCACGGAGGTGTCTGAAAAGAGGATGCTGTCTAAGTTGCATGCTGTCTTGGACAATGTCTCCCATCCACTACATAATGTACTGGTTGGGCACAGGAGTACATTCAGCCAGAGACTCATTCCACCGAGATGCAACACAGAGCGTCATAGGAAGTCATTCCTGCCTGTGGCCATCAAACTTCACAACTCCTCCCTTGGAGGGTCAGACACCCTGAGCCAATAGGCTGGTCCTGGACTTATTTCCTGGCATAATTTACATATTACTATTTAACTATTTATGGTTTTATTACTATTTAATTATTTAAGGTGCAACTGTAACGAAAACCAATTTCCCCCAGGATTAATAAAGTATGACTATGACTATGACATACCTTCTGCCATTAGGCTTTATAATGAGTCACCCTATAGCTGGGGAAGTGATGACCCTCTCCTTTTGGAATGGTTGTGGTACCTTATTTTTTATTCTTTCTACTTCTCTTCTAATACTTGTATTGTGCACTTGTAATTTCCTTTGGGATCAATAAAGTATCTTTCTTTCTATCTATCTATCGATGGGAAGGACGCTGAGGCTTTGGAGAGAGTGCAGAAGCAGTTTATCAGGATGCTACCTGGTTTAGAGGGCATGCGCTGTGATGAGAGGGTGGAATAACTTGAGCTGTTTTCTCCGGAGCGACAGAGGCTGGGAGGAGATCTGATAGAGGTTTATAAGATTATGAGAGGCATGGACAGAGTGGACAGACATTCCATGGTAGAAACGTCTAATACCAGAGGTCATAGATTGAAGGTGAGGTGGGGTAGGCCAAAGGGGGAGTGAGTGGTAAGTGTTTTACTCAGAGTGGTGGATGCCTGGAAAGTGCTGCTTGATATGGTGGCAGGGGCAAATACATTAGAGGCTCTTAAGAGACATGAATATGAGGATGATGGAGGGATATGGACATTGTGTATGTAGGAGGGACTAGCTGCTGGGGTTTTTTGATTAACTTTTTAACTGGTTCAGCACAACATAGTGGGCTGAAGGGCCTGTTCCTGTGCTGAACTGTTCTATGTTCTAATCATAATCAACATTATCATCATGAAGCAATGATGTTGCCCAGGATTAAAGAGCATTCACTTAAGGAGAGGTTGAACAAACTAGGAAGTTTTTCTCTGAAGCATCAGGGGCTGCGGGACAGCCTGATAGAAGTATATAAGATTATGAAAGACATGGAGAGGGGAGGTGGTCAGTGTCTTTTCGCAGTTTGGGAATGTCAAATACCGGAGGCCAGTGGTTTAAGGTGAGAGGGGGGAAGTTTGAAGGAGATGTGCAAGGCAGGTGTTTTTTAAAAACCGAGCATTGGGTGGCTGGAACCTGCTGGCAGGGGTGGTGATGGAAGCAGATAAAGGTAACAATGTTTAGAAGACACATAAACAGGCAGGGAATAGAGGGACATGGACAATGTGCAGGAAGGTGGGATTAGTTAGATTGACATGATGATCGATGCTGGCTTGATAGGCCTGCTCCTGTATGGCAATTTTCTATGCCTTATGCTCCATTGAGTACTTAGGGCTAATATTGTAGAACAGCACCGCACAGCGCATCCCCTTCCGCCCACAGTGTTGTGCCGAACTTTTAACCTACTCTAGGATTTTTTTTGATTATTTATTAGAGTAGGCCCCTCTGGCCCTTTGACTTGCACTGCCCAGAAATGTCTGATTTACCCTAGCCTAACCACAGGACCATTTACAATGACCGATTAACCTACTAACTGGTACGTCTTTGGACTGTGGGAGGAAACTGGAGCACCTGGAAGAAACCCACGCTGTCATGGGGAGAATGTACAAACTCCTTCCAGGCAGTGGTGGGATCCATCCCTAGCAGCCCTCTATTTTTCTTTCATCCATTTGCCCATCTAAAATACCCTTAATACATCTGCCTCTCCTACTACCACCCCTGGCAACATGTTCCAAGCACCCCAACCACAAACTGTTTCAGCTGGTACCGTCTGCTAGACGGTACAACAGCATTAAGGCCAGGTCCAACAGGCTCCGGGACAGCTTCTCTCACCAGACCATCAGATTTATCAATACACACTGATCTGATTGCATATCTGACCGTACGTGCATGTATACAAAACAATTATGTATACAGTCTAAGTCTTTGGGCAATATCCTCCCACACTTGCCCCTCATTATTGCTTATACATTGCAACATGAAGATTTTTACTCCCTTGGATTAAGAAATAAAATTTAAAAATAATAAAATGTGAAATATACACAAGTTTATTAAAAAGTACAATCTTATAAAAAGTATTATTTTTAAAAAGCAGTGGTTTTCATCACTTGATTCTAAAAAACAGGCACTTCAGCCTATTCTTGCCAACTATCAAGTTCTAGCTGTACAAATTCCATTTATCGTTGTTAGGTCCATAGCTTCCTACGCCCTCAGCATTGCAAGTGCTCACCTAAATACTTCTTAAATATCTTGAAAATCCCTGCCTCCACCACCTACCACCACCAATCTGTAGCACACTGCAGATTCCAGCCATGCTCTCAGTTTAAATGTTTAAATGTTCTCCCTGTAAACCCAGACAAGTGTTAAGTGATTCACTTTGGAAAGTTGAATTTCAAGGCACGATTCTTAGCAGTGTGGAGGAACAGAGGGATCTTGGGGTCCACGCCCTTATATCCTTCAAAGTTGCTGTGCAAGTTGGTGGTGGCATCCGTTAGTCTCGCGAGACCATGGATCTGTGCTTGGAAGTTTCCAGGGCACAGGCCTGGGCAAGATTATATGGAAGACCGGCAGTTGCCCATGCAGCAAGTCTCCCTCTCCACGACACCGATGTTGTCCAAGGGAACGGCAAGAGCCGATACAGCTTGGCACCAGTGTTGTCACAGGGGTTGCCAGAACGAGGTTGAAGGCAATGTCGGACTGTCTTAGGGACTCCAGCTCCGGATTTGTCCTCAGGGTTTACTCCTGAAGCCTTTCCCATGAGTGGGTATGGACACAAGGCAGCGGAAGTTTGAAATCAGGGTTTTCCCTCTGTTAGATAGACTGCCTTCCCAGGCTAACGAGCTCCATCTACCCAAAGCACTGGTTTTAAGGTGCCAGGACCCGCCTTCGCCCCTTCTCCTGTCAGTAGAAACAGTTCCGCCAGGCTAAGAGGCTAAGCCACACGAGAAGGCCAGGAGTTGGACTTGGTTGTCAGAGGCTATTTGAGGCGCCTGCCGTGAGGAGCACTTTTAGGTAGTGGGAGCTTGTCCCCACTACCACTCCTCGGCTTGACAACCTTGTAACCAAGTTGATTGGGTTGTTAGAAGGCATATGCAGTGTTGGCCTTCACTAGTCAGCGGACTGGGGTCAAGAGCCACAAGGTAATATTGCAGCTCCATAAAACTCCAGTTAGATCACACTTGGAATATTGTGTTCAGTTCTGGTTGCCTCATGATAGGAATGATGTGGAAGCTTTAGAGAGGGTGCAGAAGAGATTTATTAGGATGCTGCCTAGGATTTGAGAACATCTTATGAAGGTAGGTTGAATGAGCTAGGGCTTTTCTCTTTGGAGTGAAGGAAGATCAGAGGCAACTCGATAGAGGCATACAAGATGATGAAGGGATAGATAGAATCAATAGGCAGAGACTTTGTCCCAGGGCTGAAATGGTTAATACCAGGGGGCATCATTTTTAAGTGATTGGAGGAAAGTTTGGGGAAGATGTCAGAGGTAAGTTCCTTACACAAAGAGTGGTAGATGAGTGGAACACAATGCCAGGGTGGTGGTAGAGACAGATACATCAGGGACATTTAAGATAGGCTCATGGATGATAGAAAAATGGAGAGCTATGTGGGAGGGAAGAGTTACATTGACCTTGGAGTAGGTTAAAAGGTCAGCACAACATAGTGGGCTGAGGAGCCTATACTAATCTGTAGTGTTCTATATTCTGTGTAAACCTGTTCACCCTCACAGTTCCAACAACCTAGGTTTGGTCCTGCCCTCCATTGCCGACCATGTGGACCTTGTCACAGTGATCACGTGGGTTTCCCCCAGCTGCTTTAAGCTTCTTCCCTCATTTGGTGAGTTAATGGACCACCATTAATGGCAAAGTGAACCAAAAGGGGAGCTGGTGGGAATGCTGGAGCAGGAGACGGGGAATAGAATATGGGATTATTCCTTTAGGAAACAGCAGAGGATCAATGGGACAAATAGCCTCCAGCTATTATAGGTATGTGGAAAGCAAGCCACATTCCAGTCAGTGGAGGAGTTGTTTTGTTGAATGTGATTAGATGCAAAATTAAGCCTCTCTTTGCCCACTTTGGTCCACTGCTCTGAAGAAAAATTAATGGTCTCCCTCTGTACACTGTCATATTACTCCATAACAGAGTTATTTGTTTTTATTTTTATTTAGGGAGACAGGCTCTTCCAGCCCAATGAGCTGCACCTCTCAGCAAGCCACCTATTTACCCCTGGTCTAATCACAGGACAATTAACAATGACCAATTAAGCTACTAACACGTACATCTTGTGGGAGAAAACCAGATCACCTGGTGAAAACCCATGTGATCACAGAGAGTACAAACCCCAAGCTCTAGGACTTCCCTATAATAGCGGTGAGCAAAACTTTACAATTGAGCAAGCATTAGAGAGTACCAAACAGAAAACAGAGTTACGGATAATCCACACCTGGCTTCACCTATCACCTCCCAGCTTGTACTCCCTTCCCCTTCGTGTCCACCCCCCCCCCCCACCTTACTTATTCTGGCTTCTTCCCCTTCCTTTTCCAGACATGATGAAGGGCCTCAGCCTGAAATGCAACAGCTTATTGTTCTCCATAGATGCTGCCTGACCTGCTGAGTTCCTCCAGCATTTTGTGTGTGTTGCTCTGGATTTCCAGCATCTGCAGAATCTCTTGAGCTAACCAGTGCTTAGAGGGACATTTTCAGACAAACACGTTAATTATTTCCACTTTCACAGTGAAAGGGAAGTCAACTATGAATGATTATTAATAATTACACAGGAAAAGGCTACACATCCTGGGGAAATCCCATTGTACTCACAACAGTAATTAGATTCCAGCCAACAACAGCAATGCTTAGTCACCTTCTAATTCATTCAGGAGTTAACCATCTGTGTGATATTTACTCTCCATCCCCAGTTGCCCCTTTAATAGAGTGGCTCACAGACACAGGAGGCTGAAGATGCTGGAATCGGCGCCAACAGGGGATGCCAGGAGAATGCAGCAGGTCAGGCAGCACTGTGGAGAGAAATGGACAGCCGATGTTTCGGGTTGAAACCCTTCACCTGCACTGATAGCCAATATAAAGAGGTGAGGGAGAGGGGTGGAGGAAAAGCCAGCAAGCAATAAGAATATGTGAGGCAGATGGAGGAGGGAAGAGTGGAAATAGCGATAGAGACCATAAGACCATATGACATATGACATTTGGCCAATTGAGTCTGCTCTGTGATTCCATCATGGCTGATCTGTTATCCCTCACAACTCCATTCTCCTGCCTTCTCTCCTCAACCTCTGACGCCCTGACTAATAAAGAAACTATCGATCTCTGCTTTAAATATATCCAATGACTTGGCCTCCACAGCCATCTCTGCCAATAGATTCCTCTAGCTAAAGAAATTCTGCCTCACCTCTGTACTAAAAGGATGTCCTTCCATTCTGACTCTGTGCCTTCTGGTCTTAGGCTCTCCCACTTTTGGAAACATCCGCTCCATCTAGGCCTTCCAATATTCAATCGGTTTCAATGAGATTCCCTCCCTCATTCTTCCAAACTCCAGTGAGTACAGGCCCAGAGGCATCTAATACTCCTCATGCATTAGTATAAGTTTGGTAGGTGACAGAGGGCGGAAGATGATGGAATCTCAAAGGAGGGGAAGGTGGAGCCTGGAATTCCATGCGAGGTGGGGTGGGCAGTTCATCCCATCTGTTCCCGTGTGTCTCAGTTGACTGATGAAGGGTCTCAAACTAAAACATCAGCTGTCCAATTCCCTCTGTAGATGCTATTTAGCCTGGCATCTTGTTTATTGCTAGTAATAGAGTGATTTGTTGAGTTGTGTCAAAGGGAAAATCCCAGCCAGGAAAGAATCTTGACATTTTTAAAAATTTTTTTGGCTCGGCATAACAAAACTTTCAATTTCCAGATACACTTACATTTATATTTCTTCCCTTCACAGATATCAGATATCAGAACACTTCCATCAAAATATAGACATGACCACAATATCCTATACAAAAGCCCTTATTAGTATAGCAGACAGGTTTACATCTACATACTGCAGAAAAGGTTGCCATGTTTTATGAAAATTATTTGTTTTTGAGTGTACCATACATGTCAAAAAGTCCAAAGGAATGTATTCCATAATTAATTTACTCCAACCAAGAAGTCCAGGGTCCTTATCGGATATCCAACAAAGTAACATGTTCTTCCTCACACAAGAAGTCAGGATGTTAAAAAGTTTTTTTGATGTGCATTAATAATACGACTGCCAGGTAAGCCTAAGAGAAAAGACACTGGGTCCAGTTCAAGCTCCATCTTCAGAATCTTTTCCATTTCACCCAAGATATCACTCCAGTATTCCTGAAGCTTGGGACAAGTCCAAAAACAGTGGGTGAAAGTTCCAGTATTTACTTTACATTTAGAACACATTGGAGAAACCCCCCTCTTAAATTTCAAGAGACGATCTGGAGTCAGATGGGCTCTGTGCAGAATTCTGAGTTGCAGTGCTTTAGTTCTATTACAAACTGAAATTTTCTTTGCATTATCACAGATGTCTTCCCATGTTTCAGCTGTAATTTCTACTCCCAGCTCTTCCTCCCAGACCCTTCCTAGCTACTCAGTCTCTCCACAAGAACATTCCCTCAGGATGCTGTAAAAAGTACTGATGGAGACTTCACCCTTAGAACAAAACACCCTCTTTTCTATGTCAAAACTATAGAAATCAGTTAACAATGATGTTTTTTTCTGTATATAATCTCTTATCTGAAAGAAACAAGAAAGATCCTTGTTGGGTATGTTAAATTTCTGTACTATTTGACTAAAAGACATCATCGTTCCTTCATCAAACAAATCTCCTAGATGGAAAATACCCTTAGAAATCCAAAGTTTAAATTTAGAATCCATTATGTCTTGAATAGCGTCTTGAATTTAAGCTGTCCAATTGGTACTTACTTACTTAAACCTTATCACCTCTACTGGGGCATAGGCTGTCGAGAATCCTCCATCCTGGGCCAGTCTTTCACATTATCCCCAGGTGTAACCTGTCTTCTTGGTGTATCCTTCCTCTCCCCGGAATGAGGTCTTTAGAGCTCCTGTTGGTGCTTCTGTGGCTCTGAGTTTTTACGGGATGGGGTTGCGAGCCCCATGTCCAACCCTTCTCCTTTCACAGCCGGGCTTGGGACCGTCCAAGGCGGAGTTTTCTCCAACTGGTGGTGGATTCAGATTCACATCTTGAAACCAATTGTCCTGGCTTCCAGATGGCAGTCCAGTAATTAAGTGAAACCACAAACCCGAGATATGTGATATGCCATTGCACAGCTTGATCTGCTAACCACTGAGAAGCCACCTAAAAGCTTAATGTACAGATCAACACCAAGTTTAATGGGAATGAGGTGTTTAATTTAAAGAAAGGAGACATGGGGTGCTGGAATGTCCACATTCACCACTTCTCCATCAAGGTAGGTGCACCCTTAAACCCTGGTTCAAATCCCGCCACCCTCTGTATGTTTCACCTGTGACTGTGTGGGTTTCCTCCCACATTCCAACGATGAATGGGTTAAAAGGGTAATGGGTATAATTGGGCAGCACAGACTCGGTGGTCCAAGAGGGCCTGTTACCATACCGTAATTCCAAATAAATAATTAAGATGAATGGTGCCAACAAGATAAACACAGTGTCAGAAGACTGGAGCCCAATAATTGATCAGAAGTTTGGAAGTCGGAGCCCAATGACCAAAGCCTGGAGTCTGGAAGCCTGTCCTGGGGTTGGAGGACAGTTAGTGTGTGTGTGGGTGAATCGGAAGTGTTCTACTGCTGGAGCAGCAACACCTCATATACCGACTAGGTAGTCTCCAGCCCCTTGGTATGAACATAGAATTCTCCAACTTCCGGTAATTCCCTCCCCCTCCCTTCCCCTATCCCTATTTCACTCTGCCCCCTCCCCCAGCTGCCTATCACCTCCCTCATGGTTCCGCCTCCTTCTACTACCCATTGTGTTTTCCCCTATTCCTTCTTCACCTTTCCTGCCTATCACCTCCCTGCTTCCCCTCCCACAGCCCTTTATCTTTCAAATTACTGGTTTTTCACCTGGCACCTACCAGCCTTCTCCTTCCCATCCTCCCCCCACCTTCTTTATAGGGCCCCTGTCCCTTCCCCCTACAGTCCTGACGAAGGGTTCCGGCCCGAAACGTTGACTGTTCGTTTCCACGGATGCTGCCCGACCTGCTGAGTTCCTCCAGCGTGTTGTGAGTGTTTCATTGTTGTTATTTTGTTGCTTGCTGTGTTCTGTTTTGTTGTGTTCTGTGTTGTTATACCGAGAAATGTCAGCATGCCACGTCGGTGCTGGAATATGTAGCGACACTTGCGGGCTGCCACCGCACATCCTCAGGTTGTGTTGGTTGCTAACGCAAACGACACATTTCACTGTATGTTCCCACGTACGTGTGACAAATAAATCTGAGTCCGAATCGATCCTTTTACTTTGGTGCTCCACTTCAGCTCGACACTACCAAGCAACCTGAATCCAGCTCAAATGGGGAAAGTTCAATGTAATGTTCCTTAGCTCAGTAGATCAAGGGTACCATTACAGACCCTGGAATGGAAACCAGGCAGGAAAGAAAATAATGCCCACAGAGACTACAACAGCAGAGTTAAAGAATCGCCTAGCAACAGGATTAATCACAGACTCCACATAGGCCAAAAAAATCTGGACCTATAGTTGGAGATACAGCAAAGCTTGTTTTTTTTCCTGCCTGTTATGTCAATTGGCATTGGGACATTACCAAGAACACTGACTAAGAAAACAATGCTGGAGAAATACCAATATTACATTTAGATTCAGATTCATTTATTTATCACATGTACATCAAATCAGTTGTGTTTACAATCAGCACAACCTGAGTATGTGCTGGGGACAGCCCACAAGTGTCACCACATATTCTAGCCCTAACAGAGCATGCCTCAATGTTCAGCAGAACAACACAAGCAACAACAGTATCAGCAAAACAAGACCATTCCCTCCCTCCCTCCAACCCACCCACCACTCCTACACACATACAGTCCTCCAGCCCAGGACAGTCCATCTCTGGGCTTTCAACCTCCAGTAGACTAGCAGACATTGGGCCAACACAAGCAGGATCCACAAAACACCAACAGCTGCCAAATAAGCTCCTTTCCCACCCTTCCACCCACTCACACATACACACTCAGACCCCCCAAACCTGAGGGCAAGACACTTCCAGATTCCTTGGCCCTGGACTATCTGATTTGCAGACATCAGGGTCTCCAACCTCCTGTCCTTGGCCCCCAATTTTCAGACATCGGACTTCCAGTCTCCAGACCCTGGCCACAGACTCTCAGATATTGGGTCTCCAACTTGCAGCCCTTTGCCCCAGTCTCTCAGAAATCAGGTCTCCAACTTCCAGCCCTTGGCCCCAGACTCTCAAACAGTGGGCCTGTAAATTACGGATATACCAACCCATGGGGTTCGACTTTCAGGCCTCAAACTTCGGACTCACTGACTTCGATCGTCATCCTCTGGTATCAACACCAGGACTCGCCAATCATGCACCACGGGTTATTTGGAGTAACAGAACACAACTTGTCGCACAAAGACCCCAAGCTTTTCAATTTGCAGCCTAAATCTGAAGCACACTTGGGCTACAAGTCATATCCAATTTCTTCTCAATTTAATTTTGAAAGTCAGGCCATTATAGGTATTATTCAAACAGTTCTTTCAACTAGATTTCTCAAGCATTTAGAACAATGCCATCGCCCCTTGAGAGAAAGGGAAGTTAAAATAGAATTTTAGTAAAGGAGCCTAATTGGAAAATAAGATCCTCTCAATTTGAATGCTACACCTTTGAGTAGCAAAAAGTGGTCCCAGTTGCATCATATGAGCAGAACAAGGAAACTATTCAAAATTGTTGTATTCAAAGCTTAAAGATAGGAGATCAACATTTGGTTAAGAGGCAGATGTTAAGGGAACATGTTAAAAAGAGGATTCTGGAGAAGTTTAGCCAGGCAGTATCTGAGCTTGTAACACCACTGAACATGTGGGTTCTCCAAATTGGAGACACAAGAGATTCCATAGTTAGATTCACGGTCCTGGAGCATTACAGCACAGAAACAGGCCCTTTGGCCCATCTAGTCTGTGCTGAACTGTTATACATCCTAATCCCATCAACAAACAACTGGACTACAGCCCTCCATCCATGTATATAGAACAAAGAACATATACATTACAGCACAGGACAAACTGTTTGATCCACGATGTTGTGCCAACCATTTAACCTCCTCTAAGATCAATCTAACCCTTCCCTCCCACATAGCCCTCCATTGTTCTACTATTCATGTGCCTATCTAAGAGTTCCTTAAATGCCCCTAATCCTGAGAAACATGCACACAATGATAAAGTCAGAAGGTCAGGTCATCTATGAAAGAAAATTAACTGTTGACATTTCAACCCTTTATCAGAGCTGGAAAGGAAGAGGACAGAAGTCAGAATAAAAAGGTGGGTGAGGAGAGGAATACAAACTGGCAGGTAATAGGTGAGTTGAGGTGAGAAGGGCAATGGAGATGGAAGGGAGAAAGATGAAAGGGAATGATGTGAGAAGCTAGGAAGTGATAGATGGAAGAGGCAAAGGGCTGAAGATGAAGGAATCTGATAGGAGAGGACAGTAGACTGTGGAATAAATGGAAGGAGGTGGGAGGGGGGCACAGGAGCGGTTACAGGATTGCTTTGTGTCGTTGGACAGGGCCCTGTTCAAGGACTCATTCAGGGATCTGAGTGAATACACCATGGTTGTAACGGACTTCATTAAAATAGTCTCCACAAAATCATTCAGAGTCTTCCCTAATTAGAAGCCCTGAATAAACCAGGAGATCCAAAATCTGATGAGAGTCAGGTCAGAGGTATTCAAGTCTGGTGATCGAGAAAGTTACGAGGGGTCCACGTACAATCTCCAGAAAGCCACCTCATGTGTGAACTGGCAATTCTGGAATCAATGAAGGATGCACAAGAGTTGTGGCAGGGCTTGAATACTATCACCTCTTATAAAGTTACATCAAGCAAAATAGGAGACTGCAGGGCTTCATTTCCAGATGAACTCAATGCCTTCTATGTTCAATTTGGCTGTTAAAACATGGAGGCACCACCACAAACTCCCACATCCTGATGACCCTGTGATTTCAGTCTCTGAGGCTGACGTGTGAGCAGCCCTCAGGAGGGTGAACCCCTGGATGGCATCCGACCCAGACGGGGTACCTGGCCAAGTACTAAAGACCTCTGCTGATCACCTGGCTAGTGTGTTCACTGAGATCTTTAACCTCTCACTCTGGCAGTGAGTGGTGCCCACTTGTTTCAAGCAGGCTTCAATTATACCAGTGCCCAAGAAGACATGGCGATCTGACTCAATGACTACCGTCCAATAGTACTTATATCTGCAGTGGTTTGAGAGGTTGGTAATGAAACCTATCAACTCCTGCCTCAGAAGTGACTTAGACCCACTCCAATTTGCCTACAAGTTCACATCAGATGCCATCTCTTTGGCTCTTCACTCAATCCTGGACATCTGGACAGCAAAGATGCGTACATCAGGATGCTCTTTATCGACCGTAGCTCAGCATACAATACCATTATCCCCTCAAAACTAATCAATAAGCTCCAAGATGTTGGCCTCAATACCTTCTGTGCAACTGGATCCTGGATTTCCCACTTGCTGAGCCCAGTCAGTTCGGATTGGCAATAACTCTCCTCCATGATCCCATCAGCACAGGTGCTTAGTCCTCTGCTCTTCTCACTTTACACTTATGACCACGTGGCTAAGCACAGCTCCAATGCCACATTCAAGTTTGCTGATGACACCATTGTTGTAGGCCTAATCAAAAATGGTGATCCATTTGGGAGGGGGGGAGGGAGAGTGAAAATCTGGCCAAGTGATGCCATAACTACATCCTCTTATTCAATGCCAGCAAGACCAACAAGCTGATTATAGATGTGAGGAGAAGGAAACCAGAGGTTAATTAGCCATTCCTCATTGGAAGATCAAAGGTGGAGAGGGTTAGCAACTTTAAATTCCTAGGTATTAATAATTTGGAGGACCTGTTCTGGGCCCAGCATGTAGGTTCAATTACAAAATAAGCACGACAGCGCCACTACCTCCTCAGATGTTTGCAGCGATTTAGCATGACGTCCAAAACTTTGATCAACTTCTATGAATGTGTGGTGGAATCAATATTATCTGGCTGCATCACAGCCTGGTATGGAAACACCAAAGCCCTTGAATGGAAAATCCTGCAAAAGGTAGTGAATATAGCCCAGTCCATCACATTGAGCACATCTATGTGAAACACTATCACAGGAACGCAGCATCCATCATCGGGGACAGCCCCCCCCCTCCCCCGCCCCCCCACACACACCCAGGACATGCCTCTTTGCCTGCTGCTGCCATCAGGAAGAAGCCAGAAGAGCCTCAGGAATTGCACTACCTGATTCAAGAACAGTTACTATCCCTCAGCCATTAGGCTCCTGAATCAAAGGGGATAGCCAAACTCAACTTCCCTTGCCCCATCACTTCTTAAATGTTTCCACAAGCAATTAACTAAACTTTCAAGGACTCTTCATCTCATGTTCTTGCTTATTTGCTGCTTATTTATTGATTATTACTGTTTCTTCCTTCTGTATTTGGACAGTTTGTTGTCTTCTGCAATCAGGTTGAATGCCCCAGTTGGGCAGTCTTTCATTGATTACATTATAGTTATTTTTCTATTGATTTGTTGAGTATGCACCGAAGAAAGTGAAGCTCAGGGTTGTTTATGGTGACATTTATGTGCTTTGATTATAAATTTACTTTGAACTTTGAACCAAATGGAGGTTATAAGCAGGTTGTGAGGGTGGGGAAAAGAAGGGATGAGTGGCCCCAGAGGAATAGAGGTAAAACAATTGAGGGGAGAGGAAATCAGAGGGGAACGAGGAATTGATGTTGATTCCATCAAGTTGGAGACTACCAAGATGGAAATTGAGGAGTTCCTCCAACAATCTGAGCCTGACCTCATTGTGGTGGGAGAGGGGGCTGGGAAAAGACACATTTAATCAAAGAAATGGGAAGAGGAACTGAGCCAAGAGTAATGCACCTGGCTGTTGCAGCAAACAGATTGAAGGTGCTAGATGAAACAGTTCTTCATTCATTAGCATTTCTTCAAATGTCAGCTGAGAGTTTTGTTTGCCATTTTGTTTCTGTTTTCTGCTTTCTGTCCCATCCAAATGCAAACACGATTGAATAGTGTCTACTAGCTCTGAGATGGCTGCATTTTTCAGACAGTGAGAGTTCAAGGAAAGCTGCCTACACTGCACTAGAAATTCTGACCGAGTTAACGAACCCATCTTCAGTGTAGTTGAATCTTTTCCTGGTGCAGCCTCCTCTACATCGGTGAAACCCGACGCAGATTGGGGGACCGCTTCGTCGAGCATCTCTGCTCTGTCTGCCACAACAGACAGGATCTCCCGGTTGCCACCCACTTCAACTCTGCTTCCCATTCCCATTCGGATAAGTCCATACATGGCCTCCTCTACTATCATAACTGGGCTAAACTCAGGTTGGAGGAACAACACCTCATATACCGTCTAGGTAGTCTCCAGCCCCTTGGTATGAATATTGAATTCTCCAACTTCCGGTAATTCCCTTCCCCTATCCCTATTTCACTCTGCCCCCTCCCCCAGATGCCTATCACCTCCCTCATGGTTCCGCCTCCTTCTACAACCCATTGTGTTTTCCCTTATTCCTTCTTCACCTTTCCTGCCTATCCCCTCCCTGCTTCGCCTCCTCACCCCTTTATCTTTCCCCTTATTGGTTTTCACCTGGAACCTACCAGCCTTCTCCTTCCCATCCTCCCCCGACCTTCTTTATAGGGCCTCTGCCCCTTCCCTCTTCAGTCCTGACGAAGGGTTCCAGCCCAAAACGTTGACTGATCGTTTCCACGGATGCTGCCCAACCTGCTGAGTTCCTCCAGCATGTTGTGAGTGTTGCTTTGACCCCAGCATCTGTAGAGTATTTTGTGTTTCTTTTCTCATACAACCTGCTCTAATCTCACCATTTACCAAAACTACCAGGTATGCAACTGAATTTCAAGACTCTACAGCAAACCCTTCAAATAAGCCGATACTTAAAGATTTTGTACAGGGATATAATGCTATACAACCCGTTTTCTCTGAGTGGACCACAAACTATCATTGGGTTTGGAGGCATGTGTACTTCCATGACCTAGAGAGCTATGTTGGCTGGAGTCAAGGCCGTATGCTTTGATTATTGGTAGGGTCACCATGCCAAACAGGTCAAAGGGTAGAGGCCAGACTGAGTGGTCCACTGGTTCTCCAAGTTCAGGGATTCAGCTCAGAGTTAATAACCCTGAAACGTCAATAAAATTCATTGCGGAAGCAGCAGTGAAGAAAGAAGACTTTCATTGCTGCCCTAAGTGCCAACGGTGTAACGGGCGGTAAGTGCAAGCCTTTCGTACATGCAGTGCCCAGTCTTTTCAGTCCATGCCCAGTTGTATTTTAATGAGAAAAAGGTCAACAGCTGCAACAGTTACATCTTTGTCTTTAGATCTTAATCTTCATAAGATGGAGGTGTCACTGGCAAAGTCAGTCATCCCAATTTGCCCTCAAGAGATAGCCCTCACTTGAACCATTGCCAATCTTTGGAGCTAGGGAATACACCTGCAGTGGTGTTAGATCAAAAGCCCCAAGGTTTTATATGTGGAGGTTGCTTTGACCACTCCTAAAACTAGAAAAACAGATTCTTCTTCAACACAAGAGGCACTGCAGATGCCGGAAATCCAGAGTAGCACACACAAAATGCTCGAAGAACTCATCAGGTCAGGCAGTTCCTATGGAAAGGAATAAAGAGACAATGTTTCAGGCTGAGACGTGCGAAGGATCCAATGATACTACCTGATTTACTACCCTTGCCTGGGTGGCAGAGATCACTGATTAGAGTTCCTGTTAGAGGTTCTCCCAGCAGTTTGCTTTTGGCTTGAGATTTCAACATCTATAGTCCCTTGTGCCTGCAGTGAACTTTTAACCCCCTTATCATGCTGATGGCTTAATTCCAAGAGTACAATCATTGGCCGCTTAATTAGGCACACCTTCCCATAAATGCAAATACTTAATCAACCAATCATGTGGTAGCAACTCAATACATACAATGACATGGTCAAGAGGTTCAATTGTTGTTCAGACCAAACATCAGGAAATGTGATCTAAATGACTTGGATCCTGGAATGATTGTTGGGGTGGTTTGAGTATCTCAGAAACTGCTCTTCTCCTTGGACTTTCATGCACAACAATCTCTAGAGTTTACAGCAAATGATGCAAAAAGCAGAAACATATCCAGTGAGTGCTAGTTCTGTGAGCGAAAACACCCTGTTAACAAGAGAGATCAGAGGAGAATGGCCAGACTGGTTCAGCTGACAGGAAATCGACAGTAACCTCAAACAACCACATGTTACAATAGTGCTGTGCTGGAGAGCATCTCTGAATGCACATGTCAAATTTTGAAGTGGATGTGCTACAGCAGCAGAAGATCATGAACATACAGAATTACTTGCTGTATCTAATAAAGTGGCCACTGAGTGTATGAGCTGATATTTTGGGACCTGGGATCCTAGTGCATTAGATTAAGTGATCTAAGGTGAGGTCAAACTCACACACTGGAGCATGTTCACAATTCATTTACATCGGAAGTGCAAAGGGACTTGATAGTCCCAGGACAGGTTTCCCTTAATGTTAACTTGCAGGGTGAGTCATTAGTAAACACAGACAAAATGTAACACTGACAACACGCTACAGGAACTCAGCAGGTCAGGCAGCATCCGTGGAAACGAACAGTCAATGTTTCGGGCCGGAACCCTTCGTCAGGACTGAAGAGAGAAGGGGCAGAGGCCCATAAAGAAGGTCGGGGGAGGGTGGGAAGGAGAAGGCTGGTAGGTTCCAGGTGAAATACCAGTAAGAGGAAAGATAAAGGGGTGTGGAAGGGGAAGCAGGGAGGGGATAGGCAGGAAAGGTGAAGAAGGAATAGGGGAAAACACAATGGGTAGTAGAAGGAGGTGGAACCATGAGGGAGGTAGTAGGCAGCTGGGGGAGGGGACAGAGTGGAATAGGGATGGGGAAGGGAGGGGGAGGGAATTACCGGAAGTTGGAGAATTCAATGTTCATACCAAGGGGCTGGAGACTACCTAGACAGTATATGAGGTGTTGCTACTCCAACCTGAGTTTAGCCTCATCATGGCAGTAGAGGAGGCCATGTATGGACATATCCAAATGGGAATGTGAAGCAGAGTTGAAGTGGGTGATTTGCTCCTCCGACCTGAGTTTAGCCTCATCATAGCAGTAGAATTTACTACCTCTCTCGTGGTTCCGCCTCCTTCTACTATCCATTGTGTTTTCCCCTATTCCTTCTTCACCTTTCCTGCCTATCACCTCCCTGCTTCCCCTCCCCCACCCCTTTATCTTTCCCCTTACTGGTTTTTCACCTGGAACCTACCAGCCTTCTCCTTCCCACCCTCCCCCCACTTTCTTTATAGGGCCTCTGCCCCTTCCCTCTACAGTCCTGACGAAGGTTTCCGGCCCCAAACGTTGACTGATCGTTTCCACGGATGCTGCCCGACCTGCTGAGTTCCTCCAGCGTGTTGCAAGTGTTGCTTTGACCCCAGCATCTGCAGAGTATTTTGTGTTTACAGACAAAACGTAATGTCAGCATTAATTTCGAGAGAATCAGAATATAAACACAAGGATGTACTGCTGAAGCTTTATAAGGTGTCGATCAGACTACCTATGGAATATTTTGAACAGTTTTGAGCCTCAGATTTCAGGAAGGACATCCCACCATTGGATTAGGCCCCCAGGAGGCTTATGAGAATGACCTCACAGATGAAAGGAGGAGACTTTGATTTGAGGAGACTTTGATACTCTGGGCCTGTACTTGCTGGTGTTTAGAAAAATGCGGTGGAGCAGGATGCCATTGAAATGATTTGAATGTTGAAAAGCCTAGACAGCGTGGATGTAGAGAGGATGTTTCCAGTCGTGGGAGAGTCTAAGAATAGAGGGCAGACTCAGAATATAAGGACGATCCGTTAGAACATATAAGTCTTAGTTTTATCAATAGCACTGGGTTTAGTTAAATCAACCATGGTCTTGGGAATGATCTAGCATTGTGATTTCAAATATATTCATCCAAAATTAAGAAACTTAGCAGAATAAATAAATAAACAAACAAACAAAAATCTACTGAGTGTAGTGCAATAAAACCAGTTTAATTCTTAATGAACAGTATTGAAAAAAGGCAACTTTTATTATAAAACCCAAACCCACTACCAATTCATAGAACATGGTTTAAAAAGCAGAAAACAAGGTTCCAGAGGCAAGGACGTAAAAACTAGAAGGATAATATGAACTGAATGCCTTCACTAATAGCAAGTGAAAAATAACTGTATTTCAAATTAAACAAGCTAAAATTTAGGATGAAACTGGGCAATGATAAACGACATATCCATTTCAGTTAAAAATTTTACTTGGTCAACAAGAAGCATTTGGCCTTAATCTGTCGTAAACACCTACTGAATTTATCAGCTCTTCCACACCAACGGTGCTGATAGGTCCTGCCCTTGATTAGAAAGTGCATTTAACTTTTTTGTAAGCAATAGCTCAGTAACAATCTCATTTTCAAAGGCATGTCACACATTAACCCGAATCTCCTTCCCCGGCGCTTTTAAAGACTGGTTATAATGCAACGCATAATTGCAACTCTCAAGAGAGAAAAAAGAAAAATACTTTATTCCCACTGCTGAACACAGTTCATGCTGCATCGAATTGGAATTGCACTTTCGACGAAAACCAGCGGATCGAGGGTTTCACTGCTTCAGTTCGACGTAGTTTGCAGGGAAGAGACCATATCGACCTCTGCATTCGCCTCTCCACCATCCTTCATCAATCATTTCAATGTTGGTGATCACATCATCCGGGTCAAAGGAAATTTCATCGTCCCCAGCTAGAAAATTGGAGAGCAAATTTGTTATCTTTTTGAATGGAAATACAATGGGCATTCTTTGAAATTGCATGAAATTTATGATGTGGAGACTCAGCTTATCTAGGGTCCATTCCCAGCTTTCTTTCCACCCCTGAAAAGAGGATGCTGTCTAAGTTGCATGCCATCTTGGTCAATGTCTCCCATCCACTACATAATGTACCGGTTGGGCACAGGAGTATATTCAGCCAGAGACTCATTCCATCGAGATGCAGCACAGAGCGTCATAGGAAGTCATTCCTGCCTGTGGCCATCAAACTTTACAACTCCTCCCTTGGAGGGTCAGCACCCTGAGCCAATAGGCTGGTTCTGGATTTATTTCATAATTTACTGGCATAATTTACCTATCACTATTTAACTATTTATGGTTCTATTACTATTTATTATTTATGGAGCAACTGTAACGAAAACCAATTTCCCCCGGGATTAATAAAGTATGACTATGACTATCAGCTACCTTTTCTCATACATTAATCAAAGCTACCTTTGAAATAATCTTTAATTTTTGCTTCATCCACACGTCATGACCACTAGTTCCGCATTTTAACTAGAACGGTCGTTTTCTCTGATCTCTCACTGAATTCCCTTTCCTGAAATTACCAAACGTTGCTTATTTTTGAGTCACCTCACTCGTGGTACAGCAGGGTGACTTGGCCTCTCGCTGCGCTCTTGGGAAAGGAGTTCCCATTTTCCAGTCCTCACTGTGTTGGGAACCAGTTCAAAGGGATCCCTTACATCCAGGAGGCTTTCGGTGATCCAGTGGTTCCATTTAATAACAAGAGAATATATACAGTATACAACCTGCAATTCTCACCCTTCACAGACATCCATGAAACGGAGGAAAACCCCAAAGAATAAATGACAGAAAAACGTTAGAACCCCAAAGCAAAGCAGCTGGAAAGCATCAACTAAACCACTTTGTTCATTCACCTCCTTGGGAAACATACAGGCCTAGCTGTGTTTTGTGGATTACAACAAATAACTCTGCTGTGCTATCATCCTTCCCCAATTTATTTTATTTTTTTAAGAGATACAACACAGGCCGTTCAGTCCAAAGAGCCCACATCACCCAAATACTCTCAAGTGACAAATTAACCTATTACCTCAAACGTCTTTGGAATGTGGAAGGAAACTGGAGCACCCAGAGGAAACCCACACAGTCACGGGGAGAACGTACAAACACCTGACAGACAGCCGCGGAACTTGGATTGCTGGCGCTGTTGCAGAGCTATATTAACCGCTACGGTAACTTGCCACCCACAATCTTTCAAAAGGACCAAAATACAGGTGTTCGTACCACTGCGCCTGGGGTCGAGAGAGTAGAACTGCCCCAGTTCAACAGCTTTTCCACTTTGAAAACCCTCCCACACAGGTGTCCTGTCGTCGCTGGACATGACGGACAACCACCAATACAGATGGTATCAAGTGGACGTACAAAGAATGGAGGGGTATGGACTTGTGTAGACAGAAGGGACTAGTTTAGTTAAGAGTTTAATTATTGGTTTGATTGTTTGGCACAAGATTGTACACCAAAGGCCCTGGTCCTGTGCTGTGTTCTACACCAATGTTGGTCCTTCATACATTGTCAGAAATAATCCAGAACAATAGCTACAAAATACAGACGAAGTGCTACACTGATTGGTCTTCACTCAGGCTGGGACATCAAGTGTTAAACAAGCAGTAACATTACACTGAATTAGCAATCAATGAGTATGGTTTGTTTTAAATTGTGAAATAATTTAAAACCCTTTTGTAAGTTAATTCTCCGTACTATAAGATAGAATACCCAATATTCTAGAAAAGTTTTAGTCAAGTTTTAGAGCAAAACACAGCATGGAGATGGCCCTTACCAAAATTATCAGCAACCTTAGCACTGATAACAGCAAAGTCTTAGTTCGAATTCTTCTACCTACAAGTGCTGCCATCGACACAATTGACCACAGCATTCTCCTAGATCACCTTGAGAAATGGTCTGGCATCTCTGATAGTGCCCTTAATTGGCTTTGTTCATATATAATAGACAGAAATTCTTTTGTCTGTCTTGGAGACCAATTTTCTAAGAGATACAATGTACCTTTTGGTGTTGCACAGGGAAGCTGTCTTGGTCCTTTATACATGCTCTCTTTAGGAGACATCATAAGAGAGCATTGGCAACACACACAAAATGCTGGATCAACTCAGCAGGCCAGGCAACATCAATGGAAAAGAGAGTGAACATCAACGGTACTCTTTTCTATAGGTACTGCCTGACTTGTTGAGTTCCTCCAGCATTTTGTATGTGTTGCTTGGATTTCCAGCATCTGCAGATTTTCTCTTGTTTGTGATATCACTCTCATACCAGCTACTCTGCAGTGGTTTGCTGTATCTTTTAGAACTGGTTTTAAAGCTCTTATACTTGTTTTTAAAAGCCCTTAATGGTCTGGGACCAGAGTACATCACACTCTCAGGTCTTCTTTTGCCAGCCTCTTAAGTTTAAACAATCTCCCTTAAAAGATAATTGGCAGGTCAGCTTTCTTTCAACTATGCTCCTATACTGTGGAAGTCAAAATCTAAAACTATAAGGGATGCAGTCTCAGTTGATACTTTTAAACGCCAGCTCAAACATACTTATTTAACCTGGTTTTTAATTGACATCTTTCTGTCTTTTATTTTCATGTTTATTTTTTATTTTATTTTCATATTTGTACTTTTATCCCATTGTAAACCACTTTGAACCACATAATCTGTATGAAAAGTGCTCTATAAATAAAGTTATTATTATAGTTATTATTATACAAGCTCTGGGCCTGTATTTGCTGGAGTTTAGAAGAATTGAGGAGGCGGATTTTATTGAAACTTATTGAATATTGAAAGGCTTGAAATATCTTTAAATATTCACAAGGGAATTAAAGACACCAAAATGAAATTGTGGTGTTTTTTTTTTAAATGGCCAGGTAGTCTTGATAAGTGGCAGATTTGGCTGACCTGCCGTTCAGCACTCAGACATTAACCATTTGTTACGAACTCAGTTTTTCTCATTGAAAGACACCGACATCACTGATACTAAAATGTGTCCAAATCCCAAGGCTATGGCTAGTTTCCCCAGATCAATGTTGACAACAGTGGAATGACTCCAGTCCCAACATATGCAGACTGCAAACCTCTAAGATCCAGACTTTATTTCTAAAAGTTAAAGATACTAAAATAATTTTTTGACATTCCACAGAGCTTCTCTACTTGTAAAACCTAACACACAGAAATAACGTTCGGAAGTGACCACAAAACACACAATTTACCCATAATCCAAACTCATTCACATCCAAATTTTGCACTGAACATCTGTAGTAATTTTGCTACCATTTTAACACGACATTCACTCTGCACCTACTCTTTGGTCTCTTCATAATATTAAAGCCCCCTCAGATCTTCAGCCATCAAGTGGAAGGAATCTCAAATTGTTTAGTCTATTCGGGTGACTATAACTGAAGTCCTGGTATAAGACTAGCAATTCTTTTTCATTGAGACACAGATTCTGGAACATAC
This sequence comes from Mobula hypostoma, assembly GCF_963921235.1. NCBI lineage: Eukaryota > Metazoa > Chordata > Chondrichthyes > Myliobatiformes > Myliobatidae > Mobula > Mobula hypostoma. The sequence goes on from NC_086107.1 coordinate 13,312,198, forward strand.
AGAAAGGAAATAGGCTGCTGGAAGAACTCAGTGGGTCGAGCTCCAAAAGTAGAGTGAAATGGACAGACAAATTTCTAGTTGAGACCCTCAATCCCCACTATTTCATTTTGGTGGTCCGTCCTCATCCTTAATATTATATATAGACCAGCATAACTCACAGTAAACCAAGTTAGCTTAACAGATTCAATCCTGAAAGAACATCACATTGTATTAAGGAGAGGGAATTATAACACAAGAGATGCTGGAAATCAAAATGCTGGAGGAACTCAGCAGGTCAGTGTGCATCTGTGGAGGGGAATAAACAGTCAACATTTTGGGCCGAGGCCCTTCATAAGGACTGGAAAGGACGGGGGAAGAAGTCAGAATAAGAAGGTGTGTGAGGGGGGAGAAGCTGGCAGGTGATAAGTGGGACCAAGTGAGAGGGAGGAGGGGATGAAATGTCAAGGATGAAGGTGGAAGAGATAAAGGGCTGAAGAAGGAATCTGATAGGAGAGGAGAGTGGGAAGGAGGAGGGGAACCACAGGGAGGTGATGGGCAGCTGAGGAGAACAGATGTGAGGGTAATGAGAATGGAAAAAGAAAGAAGGGAGAGGAAGAAATACCATCAGGTTGGAGACTACCCAGATGACATATGAAGTGTTGCTCCTCCAACTCTCGTCATAGCTGTAGAGAAGGCCATGGACAGACACATTAAAATAGAAATGTGGAGTTGAACTGAATTAGGTAACCACTGGGAGATCCTGCATTTTGTGGTGGACAGAGGGAAGGAATTTGACAATGCAGTCCTTGTACTTACCAGCTTGGTAGTCATACAGAGCCACAGCAGTGATACCATACTCATTTCCATACTCTGCATAAGTGGGCTCATCTAGAAAGACAAACAGGGTGAATGGTTTTCTCCTTAACCGTTCAAAGAAAAAGTTCAAACACTTTTAAAGAGGGTCTTCTTTTCATTTCATTTTTAAATCTTTTTTTATTAATTATTATTGAAAATCAACAAAAAATACATTAAGTCAACATGTCAATATGTACAATAAGAATCAAATTATCAAATAACTGATTAGCAAAGCTAAACAATATATCAACAATAATAAGAAAAAAATAAAATGTTAAAACTTTTTTTTTGGAGAAAAGAAGGAAAAAAGAACCCCTAACTAAAACAAAAAAAACCCTACGAACAAAAAAAAACCCATTGGGAGCACAACCCTGGAGCTATACACAATACAAGCTTCCATAAAAGAAAAACATCAATCCGCCAACTCATATCCATTTAAACAAGAATCAGAAGGGGACCATCTTAATTAACTCAAATCAAATGATAGTAGCGGGCAAAAGAACCCCACCTTTTCTCAAAGTCAAATTGAGGATCAAAAGTTTGGCTTCTGATTTTCTCCAAACTAAGACATAACATCACCTGAGAGAGCCATTATATCAAAGTGGGAGCAGAAGCATCTTTCCATTTCAATAAAATAGCCCTTCTGGCCAATAATGTGACAAATGCAAATACATGTTGGTCTGATATAGAAATACCATGAATATATTGAAGGACTATACCGAACAAAACTGTCAATTTATTAGGTTGTAAATTAATTTTTAAAGCTTTAGAAATTGTAGAGAAAATGAAACTGTTTCAATACAGAACACGACCAAAACATACATATCAGTGTAGCCGTCTCAGTTTTGCATCTATCACACTGACTACCAACATTAGGAAATATTTTAGATCAGTCTCTCCTTTGTCAAATAGTAACGATGTACAATTTTAAATTGAATTAAAGAGTGACTGGCACAAATCGAAGAAGAGTTAACCAGCTTCAAAATTCGCAACCAATCCTCTGTTATCAAGGTCATGTTAAACTCTCTTTCCCAATCTTGCTTAATCTTAAGTAAAGGATAATTGTACTGGTGTAATAGTAAATTATAAATTTTCCCAATAAAACTTTTCACTAAAGGATTCATTTAACAGGTCAGAAGCTTGTATATATGGAAAATTACTTAAATATTCTTGTAAGAAATGTCTGACCTGAAGATATTGTAAGAAATGTGAGTACGAGAGAGAATATTTAGTTACTAATTTCTCAAAAGACATCAATCGGCCTTCTTGGAACAGATCCATGAAGGAATAAACTCCTTCATTCCTCCAAAGAGAAAAGGTAGGATCACTAAGTGAAGGTTTAAATAAACAGTTTCGATAAATTAAACTAAGAAGGTTAAATTTTTTCAGATTAAAAAAATTATGAAACTGGTACCAAATTCGTAATGACTGCTTAATCACAGGATATAAATTTAGATTAGAAATTTTGGCCAGTTGTACAGGTAAAGAAGTTCCTAATAATGAAGTTAAGTAAAATTGTTTCACTGCTTTCAATTCCAAATCAACCCAAGGTGTTCATTCATTTTTATCAGTCCAATATAACCAAGAACACACATAACATATATTAACAGCCCAATAATACATTCTTAAATTAGGCAGAGCAAGACCTCCATTCCTTTTTTAATTTTTGTAAATGGTATTTTCCAATTCTTGGTCTTTTATTATTTCAAACAAAAGATGAAATAATAGAATCAACCTGATCAAAAAACTTCTTAGTTTAAAAAAAAAGGAATATTTTGAAATAGATATAAAAATTTTGGTAAAATCATGATTTTAACTGCATGAATTCGGCCAGCTAATGTAGTGTAAGTGGATTCCATCTACAAAATAATTGCTTCATAAAATCCACTAAGGGAATGAAATTAGCTCTATAAAGGGCTCCATAATTTTTAGTGATGATAATACCTAAATATTGAAAAGAGTCCGTAACTTTAAAAGGAATGTCATCATATATAGAAGCAGAATCATTTAGAGGAAATAATTCACTTTTATAAAGTTTATATCCCAAAAACTTCCAAATTCATTTAATAATTTCAATAAACTAGGAATGGATTCTTCAGGATTCGAAACATAAACTAAGAGATCATAGGCATAAAGGGAGATCTTATGAATAGTCCCATTTGTGGAAATTCCTTGAATATCTTTAGCTTCACGAAGTGCAATAGCCAAAGGTTCCAACACCAAATTAAATAACGGGGACTTAACGGACATCCTTGTCTTGTACCCCGCGAAAGTCGAAAAAAAGATCTGCAATTATTAGTAATAATAGCAGCAATAGGGCTTTTATATATCATTCTAATCCACTTATTAAAATTAGTACCAAAGTTGAATTTCTCTAAAACGTTAAATAAGTATTTCCATTCAACTCTATCAAATGCCTTTTCAGCATCAGGAGAAACAACACATTGGGGAGTTTTAGAAAAGGATGAGTATATAACATTTAACAGTCTCCAAGTGTTAGAGAAGGAATAACGGCCTTTTATAAAACCTGTTTGGTCCTGCGAAATAATTTTAGCTAGAATATTCTCCAGTCGATTAGCCATTATTTTTGAAAGAATTTTAGCATCCACATTTAATAATGAAATAGGTCTATATGAAGCGCAGTCAGTAGGGTTTTTATCTTTCTTAAGAATTAGAGAGTCTCCTTTTAATAAGATTAATTTACCCAGCCTTATCCTTCAGTTATAAATCGGTTACAACCTGCTGGTCACTGGGGAGGCATTTACATGGAAGGCAACCGAGTGAGCTGAACATGAGCCATTACCTTGTTGGTCCAACTGACTTTCCTCAGGCATCTGGTACACTGCATCCTGCTCGTACACCGCTTCCTGGTACTGAGCATCTTCCTGGCCAGCCTGGGGCTCTGCATTGTAGATTCCAGAATACTGCCTCTCCTCATCATTCTTGTCTTCCTGTTTGAATGACTCCTGCAAAAAGTGTTTTGAAACCTCCTTCTAATTTCATTCCATGTCTAATCACTCATATTAACTTCGCTACACATTTGCTTATGGAGGTTAAAGACCAGCAAGTGACAACCAACCAACGAGCCTGCCTGATTTAATTTCTGGGGAATGCAGGAATTAAAGATTCATGCCCAAGACACATCTGTCAAACAATTCAATCGGGGGAAGAAAAAAAAAAATCAAAGTTGTTTTTTTAATTTTTAATTTTAAAATGATTGCCTGGATTATCAGTAGAGAAGCCTCACAATGAGACACTGGCCCTAATTCGGTCTGCTTTGGTCTGGCGCTCGAGTCACAGAGCTACAACCGTTCAAGTCCCACTCCAGACATTCCACCGTTAGAACTAAGAGTTCAAAGTAGATTTATTCTCGAAGTATGTGCACCAAATAAAACCTTGAGATTCATTTTCTTGCAGGCACCCACAGGAAAACAAAGAAATACTATAGAAACCACAAAAAAAAGGGTGGCATGGTAGTGTAGTGGTTAGCACCACACTTTACAGTATCAGCGACCCAGGTTCAAATCCTGCCGCTGTCTGTACGGAGTTTGTGCGTTCTCCCCGTGACCACGTGGGGTTTCGCCTGGTGTGCTTCTTCCCTCCCACAGTCCAAAGATGTACAGTTGGTAGGTTATTTGGTCATTGTAAATTGTCTCGTGGCTAGGCTAGAGTTAAATCCGGGAATTGCTGGGCAGTGCGGCTCGAAGGGCCAGAATGTCCTATTCCGTGCTGTATCTTAATAAATAAAAACAAAGACCGACAAATTTCCAGTGTGCAAAAGACAAATTGTGCAAATAATTTTAAAAATGTAAACAAGTAACACTGAGAACATGAGCTGCAGAGTGTGTTGAATGTTAGAAGAGCTACCTTTTTGATATGAAGCAAAGCCCCGCCTGTGCTCTCAAACAAACACAAGAGATCATGGACACAATTACAAATATCCCCCTGGGAATTATTTCCATTGCCGTAACCAGTACTTATCAGCAACTCCACATCACAGAGACAAGAGAAATATTATGCATTGTATGTGGGAGCCCGCTCCACACTCTTGAATAGACCTCTTGCGTGGAAAGAGGTACCAAAATGAATCTCAGGTTAGTACATGGTGACATATATGTACTTTGATAGAAAATTTACTTTGAACTTTTAAGATGGACTCTTGACCTCACATTCTACCACTGTTCACCTGTACTGCACTTTCTCTGCTGCTGCTACACTTTATTCTGCATTCCGTTATTGTTTTACCTTGATTCATTGTGTAATGATTTGATCTGTATGAACAATACGCAAGACCAGCTTTTCATTGTATCTTGGTACATTTGACAATAAGCTAATACCACATACATTAGTTGTGGCAATTGTTTCATAAAGTATGGCTCTGGTTGTTAAAAATGTTGGTCACACTTACTCCTTGAATTAACAGATAAGTGATGACTGATGATGCCTTCCCTAGACTTCTGAACCAAGTTGTCTCCAAGGGGAGATCCCTACTACAAGAGTATTAGTTATCTCCATGACTTTATAAGAAGTTGAAGTTAATGGCTACTCACGAGCTGATTTAACATCCTCAACAACAGCTGAAATATTGAGGACACCATATTTCAAGAATTTAGGACTGGAATGCACTGACTGGGGTGGTGGTAGAAGCAGATATATTGGGGACTTTTAACAGACGTTTAGATAGGCACATGAATGTGAGGAAAATGGAAGGATATGGACTTTGTGCAGCCATAAGGGATCAGTTTAGTAGGCCATTTGATTAATTTATTTGGTTTGACACAACATTGGTAGGTTGAAGGGCCTGCTCTTGTGCTGTACTCTCCTATGTTCTATGTTTAATGTCATTTCCAGTGCACAATTGTAAAGGAGAACAAAATAATTTTGATTCCGGATTTGATGCAGCACAAAAATAACACAATAAGATTATCATCATCACGTGGTGACCATGATGGTTCTTGGCAGTTTTTCCTGAAGAAGTGCTTTGCCACTGCCTTCTTCTAGGCAGTGTCTTTACAAGATGGGTGACCCCAGCCAGCCTCAATACTCTTCAGAGATTGCCTGCCTGGCATCAGTGGTCACGTAACCAGGAGCTGTGATGTGCACTGGCCATTCATATAACCCTCCACCACTTGCTCCCATGGCTTCACGTGACCCTGATCAGGGGGCTAAGCAGGTGGCACACCTCGCCCAAGGGTGACAGGAGCACCTTACACTTCCTTCAGCAGAGACATCTCCACCCCACCACTCCATGTTTGAGTAACAAGGGGCCATAAATCTCTTAAGATTCAGCAATTAGATTTGCAGAATGGTGCTGGGTCTTGATGACCTGAGTTACAGGGAAAGGTTAAACAAGTTGAGAGTTTATTCCGTGGAGTGCTGGAAAATGAGGGGAGATCCTATAGCCATATACAAGTTTATCAAGGGTATTGATAAGGTGAACGCATGCAGCGCGCCCCCCCCCCACACCGGGATGGGTGAGGCTAGAACCGGAGGTCATAGGTTTAGGGGTGAAAAGCAAGATACCTCAGGGGAATCTGAGGGGGAACTTCGTCACTCACAGGGCAGAGAAGGTGTGGAATAAGCTGCCAGTGAAAATGGTGGACGTGGGTTCAATTTCAACATTTAAGAGAAGTTTGGGTATGTATGTGTTTAGGAGGTGCATGGAGGACTACGGTCCAGGTGAATTTAATGCGAGTTGGCAGAATAACAGTAACATCTCCTTAGATGAGCCAAAGGGCCTGTTTCTGTGCTATATTGCGCTGTGACTTTATGACTCAATGACTCTAGGTTACGACTTTATTCCTTGGAGGGCAGGAGAATGAGGGGAGATCTTATCAAAGTATACAAAATTATGAGGGGCATAGATAGGGTAAATACATGTGGGCTTCTTCCCCTCCTGTTGGGTGAGACTGGAATTACAGGTTATGAGTTTAAAGGTAAAATATTTGAGGGGACAGGGGCAGCCGCTTCACTCAGAGGGTGGCAAATACTGCCAGCAGAAGTGGTAGATACAGGCCCACTTGTAACGTTTAAGTTTGGAGAGGTACATTGATAACAGAGATATGGAGGTCAATGGGCTCGGTGCAGGAAGATGGGACCAGGTAGAAGACTGGGTCAGCATGGATGAGGTGGGCCAAAGGGCCTGTTTCTATGCCGTAGTACTCCACAACTCTATTTAACACAACGTACCTGAAAAACTGGACTGGGCGCCCTTGCTTCCTCAACGGGTTCTGGAGCAGGTGACGGAGTTGCTGCAGGAACGGGTGCCGGAGTAGACACTGGAGATTGCTTTCTTGCCGATTCTTGCTCCTGTTGCCCCCGAAACAAAATATTTGCTTTCGTCACCAAGCTTCAATACATGTAATTCCACAATATGAGATTTTGGAGCTCACGCAATAAAATAAACAAGCAAATCATGTCTCGACCTCTTGACTATTTGGACGCGCAAGGCCTTTGACTAGGCCCCACATGATAACTTTTTGCATAAGATTAGATCCCATGGAATCCCGGAGAGCTAGTTAGTCCTGACGAAGGGTCTCGGCCCGAAACGTCGACTGTACTTCTTCCTATAGGTGCTGCCTGGCCTGCTGTGTTCCACCAGCATTTTGTGTGCGTTGGTGGATTCAAAATTGGTTGGAAGTATGAAGATGGTTTGGAAGCAGGAAGCAGAGGGTGGAGGTTAAAGGTAGTTCCTTGAAATGGAGGATATTGACTCGTGGTGTGTCGCAAGGGTTAGTGTTGGGACCCCTGCTATCTGTTATTTACATCAGTGACTTGAATGTGAATACGCGAGGTTTGCAGATGACACAAAATTAGGCCTTGTTGATAGCAAAGTTGGTTATTGTAGATCACAGGGAGATCTTGACCAGTCTGGGAAGTGTGCTGAGTAGTGGCAAATGGATTTCAACACAGGTGATGCATTTTGGAGACACAGATAAGCTGGATGGCAACAGTCTTTTCCCACAGGGAAGGGGATCCAAAGCAGGGAGGGGAGGGCCATAGTTTTAGATATCAGAATCAGGTTTAATATCAAGTGTCAGAATCAGGATCAAAATTAAAATTAAGTTTCATATCACTGGCATATGTTGTGAAATGTTTTGAATTTGTGGCAGCAGTACAATGCAATACATAATAAAAGAAAAAAACAGTGAATTACAGTAAGCATATATATTAAATAGTAAAATTAAATAAGCAGTGCAAAAATAGAGATAAAAAGGTAGTGAGATAGTGCTCTTGGGTTCAATGTCCATTCAGAAACGGGACGGCAGAGGGGAAGAAGCTGTTCCTGGATCATTGAGTGTGTCTCTTCAGGCTTTGGTACCTCCTCCCTGATGGTAGCAATGAGAACAAGGCAGGACCTGGGTGATGGGGGTACCTAATGATGGACGCTGCCTTTTTGAGGCATTGCTCCTTGAAGAAGTCCTGCATACTACGGAGGTTAGTGCCCATGATGGAGCTGACTAAGTTTACAGCTCTCTGCAGCTTCCTTCGATCCTGTGCAGGAACAATGTCCTTTTGTTCTGCATTATGACTGAATCCACCAACATGAGCAAAAGAGCTCATTTAAAAAGCACGGGCTCTCCTGAGATAACAGGGGACCATCACCACAGGAGACCTCATCCACCAATGACTTTGGGGCATATTAATGGTATCTAGGTCTTGATGTACGGTGGACAGCATACTGACTGGTTGCATCACTAGTTGGTATGAAGCCTCCAGTTTACAGGATTGAAAAAGGCTACAAATGAGTTAATGACTTAACTAGCTCCATCACGGGCACGTCCTACCCCTCCATTGACAGTGGTGCCTCAAAAAAAAAACAGCATCCATTATTCCCTCTCACTCCCTGGGACATCCATTATTCCCTCTCACTCCCTGAGACATCCATTATTCCCTCTCACTCCCTGGGACATCCATTATTCCCTCTCACTCCCTGGGACATAACCACCATCAGGGAAGAGGTACAGCAGCTTGAAGACCCACACTCAATGTTTTAGGCACATCTTCTTCCATCGGATTTCTGAAGGGTCCATGAACTCTGCCTGCCTATTCCAGTTTTGAACTCTTTTGATGTTTGTAGTATTGTAACTTGTCTTTTTTTTAATGTATTGCTGCCATAAAACAACAAACTTCACGACATTTCAGTGATATCAAACCAGAGTCTGATTTTCTCCCCATGTAATCATTTAACGAATGTTGAAGCATCCTTGCTTGGGTTGGTTATTAACGCAAAGACACACTTCACTGTATGTTTAGATGTACATGTGATAAATAATTGAATCTGAAATACTATTGACCATTGAGTTCTCAAAGGAAAACAGTCACAGAGGAAACAAGGGACTTCAAACATATAAACATGAATGCAAAGCAAACTGTTTCTGAGTCATGCGCTCCACAACAGCCCCAGACTCCCGCACCCACCAAACTCTTATGCAAGTTGCAAAATAAACTAACCTCAGGCTCATGGGGGGGGAAGCATCTCTGGGAATTTCACTCACCCAGCTGATCAAAAACAGTCCAGGACTCCAGATGAGACAACTACAGTATGTATAAAAATATTGCCTTCCATGTGACAAGTTTTCTGGGGAAAAACTCCAACCTGATGGCATGAATATCAATTTTCCCTTCTGGTAAATAAACTCTCCCCTCCCCCAACCTTCCTCTATCCACCACTCTGGCCTTTTACCTCTTCTCACCTGCCCATTATCTCCCTTTGCGTCCCCCTCCTCCTTCCCTTTCTCCTATGGTCCACTCTCCTCTCCTGTCAGATTCCTTCTTCTCTAGCCCTTGACCTTTCCTACCCACCTGGCTTCACCTATCACCTTCCAGCTCACCTCCTTCCCCTCCCTCCACCCTTTTATTCTGGCGTCTTCCCTATTCCTTTCCAGTCCTGATAAAGGGTCTCGGCCCAAAACATCGACTGTTTATTCATTTCCATACATGCTGCCTGACCTGCTGAGTTCCTCCAGCAAAGTGTGCTGCTTTGAATTTCCAGCATCTGCAGACTTTCTCAAGTTTGACTTAGTACCCAGATGAAGTGACTGACTTAAGGATAGTGGATATTTTCTCATGCACTACAAGTTCATTCACAGGACGAGCCAGTCAGAGTTTTGACAGACCCCAACTTTACACTTATGGTAAAGAATACTAGAGCGCAGTATAGATCCTTTGGCCTATGATACTGTGCCAGCCTTTTAACCTCCCCAAGATCAATCAAATCATTCCCTCCCACATTCAGAATGGCAGGCGGTGACTAGTGGGGTACCGCAAGGCTCAGTGCTGGGACCCCAGTTGTTTACAATTTATATTAATGACTTGGATGAGGGAATTAAATGCAGCATCTCCAAGTTTGCGGATGACACAAAGCTGGGTGGCAGTGTTAGCTGTGATGAGGATGCTAAGAGGATGCAGAGTGACTTGGATAGGTTGGGTGAGTGGGCAAATTCACGGCAGATGCAATTTAATGTGGATAAATGTGAAGTTATCCACTTTGGTGGCAAAAACAGGAAAACAGATTATTATCTAAATGGTGGCCGATTAGGAAAAGGGGAGGTGCAACGAGACCTGGGTGTCATTATACACCAGTCATTGAAAGTGGGCATGCAGGTACAGCAGGCGGTGAAAAAGGCAAATGGTATGCTGGCATTTATAGCGAGAGGATTCGAGTACAGGAGCAGGGAGGTACTACTGCAGTTGTACAAGGCCTTGGTGAGACCACACATGGAGTATTGTGTGCAGTTTTGGTCCCCTAATCTGAGGAAAGACATCCTTGCCATAGAGGGAGTACAAAGAAGGTTCACCAGATTGATTCCTGGGATGGCAGGGCTTTCATATGAAGAAAGACTGGATGAACTGGGCTTGTACTCATTGGAATTTAGAAGATTGAAGGGGGATCTGATTGAAATGTATAAGATCCTAAAGGGATTGGACAGGCTAGATGCAGGAAGATTGTTCCCGATGTTGGGGAAGTCCAGAACGAGGGGCCACAGTTTGAGGATAGAGGGGAAGCCTTTTAGGACCGAGATTAGGAAAAACTTCTTCACACAGAGAGTGGTGAATCTGTGGAATTCTCTGCCACAGGAAACAGTTGAGGCCAGTTCATTGGCTATATTTAAGAAGGAGTTAGATATGGCCCTTGTGGCTATGGGGATCAGGGGGTATGGAGGGAAGGCTGGGGCGGGGTTCTGAGTTGGAGGATCAGCCATGATCATAATAAATGGCGGTGCAGGCTCGAAGGGCCGAATGGCCTACTCCTGCACCTATTTTCTATGTTTCTATATATCTCCATCTTTCTTTCATCCATGTGTCTATTTAAGAGTTTCTTAAATGTCCATAATATATCTGCCTCGACCACCACCTCAAGCAGAGCATTCCTCACACTTAACACTCTCTGTGTAAAAAGCCTAACTCTGATAATCCCCCTTTACCTTCTTCCAATCACTTTAAAAATTATGCCTCTCATATTAGGCATCATCACACTAGGATAGAGGCACTGGCCTCTTATCATCTTTTACACCCCTATCTTTGGATTGTAGAACGCCAGGAATGCAACACCATTGCGTTCAAAATAACAGGCCTTGCAAGTGTACCTCCGTTCGAGGTCATTGACATATAATGCTAATCAGGGCAGGTTGCCCACTGACCTCCAGTTTCCTCCTGGCTTCTTCCTGCTCCCTCTTCTCACTGGCGAGGCGGCGAACTCGCTCCTCTCCCGCCTTCTTTCTGTCCTCCTCCTCCTTAACTTTGGCGAGGTTCTCAAACTTGGACCGTATGCTGCTTGCACTGGCGCTGGCTGCAAAAGAAGATCGGAAGACCATAAAACGTCAGATAGGTCATTCAGCCCACTGAGTCTGCTCAATCATTCGATAATGGTGGATTTATTTTCCCTTTCATCCCCATTTGCTTGCCTTCTTCCCGTAACTTTTGACACTCTTGATAATCAAGATCCTATCAACCTCTGGATTAAATAATCTTGGCCTCCATGGCCATCTGTAGCAATGAATTCCACAGATTCCCCCCCCCCCCCCCCGGCTCAGGAAATTTGTCTTCATCTCAGTTCCAAAGGGTTATCCTTCTATTCCAGGATTTCACAACTTGGGGTCCACAGATCTCTTACTTAATGGTATTGGTCCATGGCACAAAAAAAGGTCAGGAAGCCTGTTCTATTTTGAAGCTGTGCCCTCTGGTCCTAGATTCCCACTACTGCAAACATCCTCTCCACATCCACTCTATCTAGGCCTTTCAATATTTGGTAGGTTTCAATGAGATTCCTAAAAGATATGTGTCAGCAGCGAAAGGAACTACGTCAATGCAATGTGAAAGGATTTAGAGCACCTTGCAAGGATTAAATGCAATAATGGTTTGCCATATAATAAATAATTAAACCAATAATCAAGTCTACCCCAACATGGTCTGAGTACAGATCCACCCAGATGGGTGGTATAGATGGTATAGATCTCTTCTCCAATTCAGGGGAAATTAAATGAATCACAGAGCACTACAGCACAGGAGCAGGCTCCTTGGCCCAGCTAGTCCATGCCAAACATATTCTGCATGTCCCACTAACCTGCACCTCGACCTCAGCTCTCCAAACCCCTTCCATCCATTTACCTATCCAAACTTGTCTTAAATGTTGCAATCAAATCCTGTCCACCATTTCTGCTGGCAGCTTGTTCCACACTCACGTCACCCTCTGAGTGAAGATCTCCCTAAGGTTGCCCTGAAACATTTCACCTTTCACCCTTAACCTCTTCTAGTTCTATTCTCACTGAATCTCAGTGAAAGAAGCCTGCTTGCATTTACCCTATCTATACCCCTCAAAATTTCTGAATGCCTCTATCAAATCTCCCCTCAATCTCCTGAACTTCAGAGAAAATTGTCCTATAACCTATTCAGCCTTTTTTCTATAACTCAAGTCCTCAAGTCCCAGCAAATTTCTTGTAAATTTTCTGTATTCATTCAACTTTATTCATATCTTTTCTATAGGCAGGTAACCAGAACTTCACAAAGATATCTGTGGTCTTTCAGTAGAATAGACTAGCGCTGGCACTGGTGGTGGTCAAACACCATGAACAAATCAACGTTAACTGGGGCTGGCGAGCTGAGTTAATTAGGCAAAGGTCGACAATTAGGCAAAGGTTGTGCGTGGGGATGGGCGAAAGGTTCGAGATGGCACTGGATTGCGTCCACAGATACAAAGACTCATTTATGTTCACACGTACCAGCTTCCACTGGCTTAGTTTTCTGATAAGCTGGTGACAGCCGTTCAACATCATCAAAGGAAGCAGCACTCTGCAATCAGAACATTTTATAATTAAACGCTGGAAACAATTTCCTTTATGTCTTCGTTCTTTATCTCTCTCTCTCTCTCTCTCTCTCTCTCTCCACCCCCCCACCTCCCCCCCCCACCACACTTTCTTCCCTCCACCATTCCCCCTTCGGCTGGCACTCAGTACTACCTCAGGTTCTCATTCAGTAAATGTATCTCATTCACTGTCAAAAGTGCCCAAAAAAAATAAAGGTACAAATCGTTGCAGGTAGAGAGATGGATCAAAAACATGACAGCATGCAGGCTTGCAGAAGATAATATCAGCACATTGCTCACAAATGTTTCCTGGCCAACGCTGAGTAGATTAAAATAAAATAAAAATATGAAAGCACCTATTAAGATTTATTTAAAAGCAGAGAAAGTATTTTAATAGAAGTTCAAGATTTATTTCAAAGCAGAGTTTCCTTCTGTATAGATAACACCTAGAGTGGCATGCAAAAGTTTGGGCACCCCGGTCAAAATTTCCGTTACTGCGAATAGCTAAGCGAGTAAAAGATGACCTGATTCCCAAAAGGCATAAAGTTAAAGATGACACATTTCTTTAAAACTTTAAGCAAGATTACTTTTTTTTTTATTTCCATCTTTTACAGTTTCAAAATAACAAAAAAGGAAAAGGGCCCGAAGCAAAAGTGTGGGCACCCTGCATGGTCAGTACCTAGTAACACCCCCTTTGGCAAGTATCACAGCTTGTAAATGCTTTCTGTAGCCAGCTAAGAGTCTTTCAATTCTTGTTTGGGGGATTTTCGCCCATTCTTCTTTGCAAAAGGCTTCTAGTTCTGTGAGATTCTTGGGCCGTCTTGCATACACTGCTCTTTTGAGGTCTATTCACAGATTTTCGATGAGGTTTAGGTCAGGGGATTGCGAGGGCCATGGTAAAACCTTCAGCTTGCACTCCTTGAGGTAGTCCATTGTGGATTTTGAGGTGTGTTTTGGATCATTATCCTGCTGTTTTCATCTTCAGCTTTTTTATAGACGGTGTGATGTTTGCTACCAGAATTTGCTGGTATTTAATTGAATTCATTCTTCCCTCTACCAGTGAAATGTTCCCCGTGCCGCTGACTGCAACAAAAGCCCAAAGCATTATCGATCCACCCCCGTGCTTAGCAGTTGGAGAGGGGTTCTTTTCATGAAATTCTGCACCCTTTTTTCTCCAAACCTACCTTTGCTCATTGCAGCCAAGAAGTTCTATTTTAACTTCATCAGTCCATAGGACTTGTTTCCAAAATGCATCAGGCTTGTTTAGATGTTCCTTTGCAAGCTTCTGACACTGAATTTTGTGGTGAGGACGTAGGAAAGGTTTTCTTCTGATGACTCTTCCATGAAGGTCATATTTGTGCAGGTGTCGCTGCACAGTAGAACAGTGCACCACCACTCCAGAGTCTGCAAAATCTTCCTGAAGGTCATTTGCAGTCAAACGGGGGTTTTGATTTGCCTCTCTAGCAATCCTACGAGCAGTTCTCTCAGAAAGTTTTCTTGGTCTTTCAGACCTCAACTTGACCTCCACCGTTCCTGTTAACTGCCATTTCTTAATTACATTACAAACTGAGGAAACGGCTACCTGAAAATGCTTTGCTATCTTCTTATAGCCTTCTCCTGCTTTGTGGGCATCATTTATTTTAATTTTCAGAGTGCTAGGCAGCTGCTTAGAGGAGCCCATGGCTGCTGGTTGTTGGGACTCTGTTTGAGGAGTCAGAGTATTTATAAAACTTTGATATTTGCATGACCTGGCCTTTCCTAACGATGACTGTGAACAAGCCATAGCCCTAACAAGCTAATTAAGGTCTGAGACCTTGGTAAAAGTTATCTGAGAGCTCAAATCTCTTGGAGTCCCCAAGCTTTTGCATGGTTCTCCTTTCCTTTTCTCCACTCTAAAATTGTACAAAACAAAAATAATACACTAACCTTGCTTAAAATGTTTCATCATTAACTTTATGACTTTTGAAGATCAGTTCATCTTTTACTCACTTAAGTATTCACAGTAACAGAAATTTTGACCAGGGGTGCCCAAACTTTTGCATGCCACTGTATTTTAAAATTCTAAGACCTCCTTTTGCAATCGAAGTTCAAAGTATATGTCTTATCAAAGTACGTATACATTATACAACCTTGAGATTTGTCTCCTAACATACGGGCAGCCCAAAGAAGCCCAGAAGAACCCATTAAATAAAAAGGCCATCCAACACCTAATGTACAGAGAGAAAGAAAAAGGATATATTTCTAGGTTCTGCTTACTATCTTCTGAAATATCTTGAGAACTGATCATTGCCCTAACACCTTAACAGTGATCAATGTTCAACTGCACAGCAAATAAAGTACACCTGTATAGGGAGTAGGCTTTATGACGTGTGTTGCTGAATGAGAAGAGCAATCACAAGAGTTTAAGATTGTATTTTGATAAATTTCACCTTGGAAAGTTTCTTTCTATAAATGATAACCAATGACCCAATCAATATAGTAGTTGGGCAGGATTGAATGAAATAACTTGGGCATCGAGGCAGTGCGGCAGTTAGCACAACACTTTTACAGTTTGGGGCATCACGGAGTTGAATTCTGGCGCATTTCTGACAGCAGTCTCTGTACATCCTCCCTATGGAATGTGCGTGCTTTCCCTTAGTGCTCTGGTTTCCTCTCACAGTCCAAAGATGTACCGGACATTAATCGGGGATGTGGGGTTGCTGGGTGTGTGGCTCCAAAGGCCTCCTCTATGCTGTACAGCTAAATAAACTTTGACAAACCCAAACACTAAGAAAGACTGCAGGAGGTCAGAGTGAGGGCAGATACAAGGCAAATATAAATCTACAGATAGATAAAAGAGAGAGGAATTGCATTTCCATTCTCTGTAAAAGAATGCTTGAGCCTTATTTGGTGATTAGCAAAATTCTGTTTACCTTTTTATTTATTTATTAATTAAGATTAAGTGGAGTAGGCTGAGCAACCCCCAATTTAACCCTTGCCTAATCACGGGACAACTTGTAATGACCAATTAACCTACTAACCAGGACAGGCAGCAGTTGATGTTTCGGGCCAAGACCCTTCTCCTGAACAAGGGTCTCAGCCCGAAATGTTAACTGTTCGTTCATTTCTATAGACGCTGCCTGACCTGCTGAGTT
This sequence comes from Mobula hypostoma, assembly GCF_963921235.1. Lineage (NCBI taxonomy): Eukaryota > Metazoa > Chordata > Chondrichthyes > Myliobatiformes > Myliobatidae > Mobula > Mobula hypostoma. The sequence continues at coordinate 13,328,470 of NC_086107.1, forward strand.
CCTCCAACATTTTGTGTGCGCTGATCTGGACTTCCAGCATCTCCAGAATTTCTCATGTTTATAACCTACTAACCGGTGTGTCTTTAGACTGTGAGAGGAAACCGGAGCAGGTGGAGGTATCTCACACATTCATAGGAAGAACGTACAGATTCCTTACAGATGACTTCAGAAATGAGCTTGAAACTCCAACGCCCTGAGCTGTAACAGCATCACGCAAACCACTACACTACCGTAGCACCCAGCGCCTATTATAGAAAGAATATTCTTTTATTTCTGTACTAATTTTACTTCACTACAAAGATACTGGATTAAAGACAAGTGGAAAACTTGATTTGAATGCGCTGGAGTTGATTACTGTTATCACCTGACATACTGATTTGACAAACAAAGCACACACTTAGATTTAATATGAGCAACAAGGGACTAGAGGTAGATAGAATTCATTAGCTTCTGCCATTAGCTTAAAACAGTCAATATTTAATAGCGCTTTACATGCATCATTGCTAATGAAAACTATTAGAAGGGTGTGAAATTAGAATTAACCATGCAGTAGAGAGAAATCAACAACATAATGGGTCTACTAGTATCCTTCTGTGCTGTCAGTTCTAAGGGGTGCTGGAAGAGCAGGGCTGGTTACTTAAAATAAAACAGAAAACGCTGGAATTATTCAGCAGGTCAGGCAGTATCTACAGGGGGAGAGAAACTGATCAATATCATCCACTTAGAATGAGGAGAAGTTGTGATATTGAACGAAGAAGGATGAAATGGCCAAGAATAGAAAGGTCAGAGACAATCTTGGTTTAAACACATAAAAGACCATAGGATATACAGTAGGAGCAGAATTAGGTCATTTGGCCCATCGAGTCTGCTCCACCATTTAATCGTGGCTGATCCATTTTTCCTCTCAGGCCCAATCTCCTGCCTTCGCCCCGTATCCCTTCATGCCCTGACCAATCAAGAATCTATCAACCTTTGCCTTAAATATACATGAAGTCTTGGCCTCCACAGCTGCCGTGGCAAAGAATTCCACAGATCCACCACTCTCTAGCTGAAGAAATTCCTCCTTAGCTCCGTTCTAAATGGACGCCCCTCTATTCTGAAGTTGTGTCTTCTGGTCCTAGACTCTTTTACTCCACTCTATCCAGGCCTTTCAACATTCGATAGGCTTTAATGAGATTCCTCCTCATTCTCCTGAACTCCAGTGAGTACAGGCCCAGAGCCATGAAACGCTCCTCACATAATAAACTTTTTAATCTCGGAATCATTTTTGTGAGCCTCATTTGAACCTTCTCCACATCCTTTCTTCAATAAGGGGCCCAAAACTGCTCACAATACTCCAAGTGAGGCCTTACCAGTGCCTTACAAAGCCTCTGTATTACAATTTTGTTGTTATATTCTAGTCCTCTCAAAAACAGTCCTAACATTGGATTTGACTTCCTCACCACAGACTCAATCTACAAATTAACCTTTAGGAAGTCCTGCACAAGGACTCCCAAGTCCCCTTGCACCTCAAAATTTGAATTTTCTCCCCATTTAGAAAATAGTCTATGCAAGAAGGATGAAATGTATTAGCCAGAAGATGGCCAAGGATAGAAATGTCAGAGGCATTCCTGTTTTAAACAGACAGAGAAGGGGAAGGAATAGAGTAAACAAAGAGAATATCTGTAATAGACAGATGGAGAGAGGGAGCGAGTGCAAAGTGGTCCTGACACCATAGTGAAAATTTGGTGTAGAAAGAAATTGGATCTAATATCTGGCTTCCTCCACTCACATCAAATCATGTAGTTTGTAATGTAGAGACAAATAAATAGAATTTGTGTGTGGTAAGCTGGATGAGGCAGAATCTTTGTTTCCCATCACTTGGTCAAAACCCAATAGGATCATACTGAAAAAGCATACATACTCTACATCTGGTTTTTCGTGGATCCTGTTGTACTTGTTTGTGCTCGTCAGCGAAAAGATGAATCTCAAGGTGTATATTTTGTATATACTTAGATAATAAATATATTTTGTACTTTGGTGAAGGATCTGGGCCCAAAATGTGGACTGTTTATTCCTTTTCACAGATGCTGCCTGAACTGCTGAAATCTCCCACTATTCTGTGTGGATTTCCAGAATTTTGTGTGTGTTACTCCGGATTTCCAATATTTGGTGTGTGTTACTTTGGATTTCCAGCATTTCTGTGTGTTACTCCGGATTTCCAGCGTCTGTAGAACCTTGTGCGTTTACACGTACAAAAGCAGTTCATTCCTTCCACTCACCTTGTCCATCCGGTCCTTCTGCACCCCATACTTGCCACCAAATCCCTTTGAGTAATCTGAATGAAGAGATGGAGAGGGTTATGTTTCAGCTGCCCCACGAGATACTGTACGCAGGACAGAGCAGAATGACCATGCATTACTCAAAGAAGGCAGCCAAACTTAATGTGAGAAGCTCTCATTTTAAATGACAGGCAAGATTTGATCAGGCTCAATTAGATTAGCCATGAGAAAAAGAAATGATACTGTCAGAGAATATTAATCTATCACTTTGCTTTGTGCCATTTGACATTGATAAGCGAAATCTGTGATTCAACAGGAGAGGAAATGAGATGCTGGAGTGAATTACCTTATTACTTAAGACATGCTAAGTCAGGCTTTCAGAGGTGTTGATGGTTTGATTACGATAAGTACACACAAGCAAAATTAGAGTCTACAGATTAGAAAGGACAAAGACAAAAAGAAAATGTACCACATTACAGCACAGACCTTCTGGGCATTTCTTAGTAACGTTACTTTAGTGCCCTGCTCGCCCTTGGACCCCAGAGCTAACTAGACGATCCAAAGCTCTCGTCTTTATCTGCTCCGCACCCCCTAGTTCCCAAGATTGCAGTCACCTGTGGGAAGGTGGGCCCACAGTGGGCCCTGGCAGTTAGCGTGACGCCAATCCAGCTTGTGGCATCAGAGTTCGGAGCTTAATTCCAGCGCAGTCTGTAAGGAGTTTGTACATACTCGCCGTGACCACTTCCGCTGCCTCCAGATGCTCTAGTTTCCTCCCATTTAAGACATACCGGTTAATTGGTCATTGCAAATTGTCCTATGATTAGGCTGGTTGCTGGGCAGCATGGTTCATTGGGACAGAAAGGCCTGTTCCACACCGTATCTATAAAAAATAAGTAAATGGTGTGGAGTGTAGGGCCTGTGACATCATCACTAATCTGCCTGGCCAGGTTTGGGGTCACTTGCCAATGTGCGTTGACCAACTCCTGAAATTTCAATTCAAGCCTCTGGAAATATGGTGAAATAGACAATAAGCTATCGTCAGTGTCTTGATGACTGAACAGACTGCAGATGTTGGTATCCAGAGCAACTGGAGATGTAAGAGTAACTTAGCAGGGCGGGCAGCATCTACAGCAGCAAATACACAGCTGACGTTTCAATTCCACTCCATTGTTGTTTCTTCACTGACATGGATCAATGCAGGACATAAATCTGGATACATGGGAGGATCCCACCATCCAGGCCATGCTGCCTTCGGGAAGGAAGTACAGGAAGGTTAGGTCCCACACCACCAGGTTCAGGAACAGTTATTACCCTTCAACTATCAGGCTCCTGAACCAGCATGGATAACTTCACTCACCACTACTCGGAACTGGTTCCACAACCTATGGACTCACTTTCAAGGAATCTACAACTCTTGTCCTCAATATTATTTATTTACTGTTTATTATTATTATTATTATATTTGCAGAGTTTATCTTCTTTTGCACATTAACTTTGTTAGCCTTTGTGTGTTGTTTTTCATTGATTCTATTGCATTTCTTTATTGTGCATGTCTGAAAGAAAACGAATCTCAGGGTAGTATATGGTGACATATACATTCTTTGATAATAAATTTACTTTGAACTTTGTTCAATTCCCCTCAAATTAATCAAGAGACAATCAAATTAGGAACTTAGTACTTCAAATCTGTTTAAAAATCTTAAGAGTTAAGACTGAGATAAGGTAGAACTTCTCTTAAGAGGTTGTGAATCAGCGGAATGTACTCTGTGGAGAACATGTCCCAAGTATAGTCAACGTTGAGACAGATAAATTTTTTACAGCTGAGGGAATTAAATATCACTGGGAACAAGAGAAAAGTGGAGCTGAGGCCAAAAAGGTTGAATCAATCACTTGTTTAATGAATAGACCATCAGGATCAGGGGATAATTAACTGTTCTTGTGTTATGTAGTAAAATATTTAAACAGTACCACAGGTTTTAGGAACTTCACTACATCAGTATAGACACTGATAGAAGCCAAGTAACATTAAGAGATGGCTACACGAAATCCATAATTCAACATATTCCTTTGGGAATAACATGCTCGGGAACTCAGCAGGTCAGGCAGCATCAATGGAAAGGAATAACGAGTTGATGTTCAGCTGAGACCCTCCATCAGGACGTACTGTTGTAGTCCAGTGGACTGACCTCTGACTTGCTGAGTCTTGATAAAGGGTCTCGGCCCAAAACGTCAACTGCTTATTCCCCTCCATAGATGCAGCCTGACCTGCTGAGTTCCTCCAGCATTTTGTGTGTGTTGCTCTCGATTTCCAGCATCTGCAGAATCTCGTGTTTATATTCATTTTGGAGCCTACACGCTATAAAGTAACACTTCAGTTACAAAAGGACTGTGTATACAGGTTACTAGGTTAATTGGTGATAAAGATGTAATTGAGCTGCATGGTCTCATTGGGTCGGAAGGGCTGGTTACTATGCTCTAATAATAATAATAATAATGATAGATAGCCAATCCAAGCACACATAATATTCAGAAATCAGTAAGTGAAAAACACAAGAAAAATGCTGAATTAAAAGAGGAAATTGAAAGACTGTGGAACATGAACAGGACATACATTGTCCCAATAGTAATACTGACCACCAGTATCATCTGAAAGGCACTACACAATGGCATTAAACAATTAGGCTACACTGCAATATTTACGAAATCTCCAGGAAGCCGCAATAATAAATACCACTAGAATAGCTCAAATTTCCCAGCAACTGGGAAATGAGTGTGCTTGGCTATGCCCGTACCTCAGGTTTTACCATCCTGAGCTGAGAGGAATAATTATAAAAGGATTGGATACTTCCTGAAATCTCAAGAATCACAGGAGCGGAAAAGAGCAAAGTGGTTCTTGGTCACAAGGATAAGTTACTTTTCAGGAGAGAAGGGGTAACGTTTGATAGAAGGGAGGGGAGCAGGGGTCAGATTTGGAAATAAATACACATTTTTTAACACTGCATGACACTAATTCAAAGATTAAGCTGCCGACAGAGTCTGTGCTGAAATGTAATGCAACGTGAAGAAACCCAGGTGTGGCCTGGCATTGAACTGTGCCTTGTTGAGACTCGTGCTTGGACAGCTTTTCCTTGTAATCGAACCCCACCGCAGATTTGTCCTGTTTCTCTGTCTCAACACCATATTTCCCGCCGAAACCTCTCTTATAGTCTGTGAATCCACAGGCAACCAAGATAAAGATAACGACAACAGAGAAAACAAGCCAGGTTAGGTCAAACATCTAACAGGTTAAAAAACAGAACAACAAAGACAGGCACGGTACAAAATTACAAAACAGATTACTTTTTTTAAAACAACTCATTAAAATTGTGCTGCTTTTGAAGATAAGAACAGTTGGTTAAATGGCAGCATCTTAAGACAACAGTTAGTCCCACACAATCAAGTTTAAATCAATGCTCCAACTTTGCCAAGGTCAGTCACCAAAACAAATGCAGTTATGAAGTTAGAGCTGAAATGCACACAAAACATGGTAGCTCCTTCCTCTGAAGTGCAGAAATTTGTTGATATATTTTACAATACCAACAAAGACACAATGTTTGGTGAAATCAATGCTCAATGGATAAAAACCTTTTGAAGACAAATATTAAATAAAAAGAATTTTTTAGATGTTTCAGTGCTCAACAGGACTGACATCAATAGTGAAGACAGAAACAGTTAACATCTCAGATCTGACAAGGAGGTCACGGACCTGAAACATTACCCTCCGCTTCCCCTCCCACATATACTACCCAATCTGTCGAGGTGTTGCAATTGTTCTGACAGTAATTTGAATTTCTAGCTTCTGCAGGGTTTAAATTACGTATAAACAAATATTTCAATTCAAATAAGCAAACTTGATTCTATAATAGAAAAATCATTGAGGATGTGAGCAAGTTGTTGTACTACTAAAAAGCAAACTACGGGAGACTTTTGGGAACAGTTGGCCCTTCAGGGGCTTCAGTGCGTTGTGGACAGTGATAATGCTATTTTAATTTGAAACTGTAAGGAGTGATTTATAAAGTTCTATATATTGTATAACAGTTCATTGCTGTCATATCTTAAGCATTTGAATAAACTTTTGTATGTCTATAATATAAAAATATATATTTATATACAGTGGATTCCAGTTAATTGAGCCATAGGTTAATTGGTTTGTTGTTGTTGTTCCTCTTCGTGCATCATGGTGCAACGGGCAGCATTTTTGCAGTTTCCATAGCATTTGACTGTTCTTTTATGAGGCCAAGTGGCTAGCTCAATGCTCATCCCAGGACAGATGGAAAATATGCAAGGAGCTGGCCATTGTATGCGTTTGTGTTCAAAAAGCAGTGATTTTTGTCACTGATAATTGGTGAGAAATAAGCAGCAAGGTAACTGGGAACAGTTTTGCTCACCGTGGTTTCAAGCATTCAGGTTTAGAGATGCCAGAAATGGCCAGGAGCAAAAATGAAGTGATTTCACTACTTCAACAAGTTAAGAACGATGAATATTTCAAAGGTATCAACAATTACCTCGAATGTTACAATGAAAATTAACATTTGGAAGATGAGTTTGTCAAAAGCATTGTATGAAAGTAGTCCATTATCTGCACAAAGAGTCTACAGTGATTTTGTTAATTTATATTCAATCAAAAGAACAAGGCAGCTTACAAGTACACAGGATGAATTTCTCCAATAACTATTAGAAACTAATATGCTTTTATAGTACTTTAGTAGTACTGTAGTGCTATATAATTTATTTTGTATTTCATTTAAATAGTGTGTTACTTAGTTAAACAGCAGTGTCTATATAGTGCCTATAAAAAGTATTCACCCCACCCCACCCAAAAGTTTTCATGTATTATTGCTTTACAACGTTGACTCACAGTGGATTTAATTTGTCTTTTTTTTTACACTGATCAACGGAAAGAAGCTCTTCCTTGTCAACGTGAAAACAGATCTCTACAAAGTAATCTAAATTAATTACAAATATAAAACACAAAATAATTGATTGCATAGGTATTCACCCCCTTTAATATGACACACCAAATCATCACTGGTGTAGCCAATTGGTGTTCAGATGTCACATAATTAGTTAAATGGAGATCTGTTTTTGGAGACCTGTGTGCAGTCAAGGTGTTTTAAAACCTTGAAGACAAAAGAACACTCCAATCAACTCCGCACAAAGGTTATTGAAAAGCACAAGTCAGGAGATGGATACAAGAAAATTTCCAAGTCACTGAATATCCCTTGGAGTACAGTTAAGTCAACGATAAAGAACTGGAAAGAATATGGCACAGCGGTAAATCTGCCTAGAGCAGGCTGTCCTCAAAAACTGAGTGACCGTACAAGAAGGGTACTAGTGAGAGAGGCCACCAGGAGACCTATGACAACTCTGGAGGAGTTACAAGCCTCAGTGGCTGAGATGGGAGAGACTGTGCATACAACAACTGTTGTCCAAGTGTTTCACCAGTCACAGCTTTATGGGAGAATGGAAAACAGAAAGTCACTGTTGAAAAAAAACTCACATGAAATCTCCTCTAGAACTTGCCAGAAGGCATGTGGGAAACTCTGAAGTCAGTTGGAAGAAGCTTCTTATAGGTCTGATGAAACCAAAATTGGGCGTTTTAGCCATCAGACTAAAGATTACATGTCAACAAAAACACACTATCCCTATCGTGAAGCACCATGCTGTAGGGATGCTTCTCTGCAGCAGGTCCTGGAAGGCTTATGAAGGTAGAGGATAAAATGAATGCAGCAAAATTCAGGGAAATCCTGGAGGAAAACCTAATGCAGTCTGCAATAGAATTGAGACTTGGGAGAAGATTTGTTTTCCAGCAAGAAAATGACCCCAAGCATAAAGCCAAAGCTAGACAGGAATGGGTTAAAAACGACAAAGTTAATGTACTGGAGTGGCCAAGTCAGAGTCCAGACCTCAATCCAATTGAGAATTTGTGGGTGGACTTGCAAAGGGTTGTTCAGTCACTATCCCCATGCAATCTGACAGAGCTTGAGCAGTTTTGTAAAGAAGAATGGGGAAAATTTGCAGTGTCCGGGTGTGCAAAGCAGATAGAAACCTATCCACACAGACTCATGGCTGGAATTGCTGCCAAAGGTGCATCTATTAAAAACTGACTTGAACGGGGTGAATACTTATGCAATCAGTTATTTTATATTTGTAACTAGTTTAGATCACTTTGTAGAGATCTGTTTTCACTTTGACACAAAAGAGTCTTTTGCTGTTGATCAGTGTCAAAAAAGCCAAATTAAATCCACTGTGACTCGATGTTGTAAAACAACAAATCAGGAAAACTTCCACAGGGGTGGGGGGAGGTGAATACTTTTTATAGACACTGTACATAAAATGTGTGACATTTTGGTTTTGCCTTCTTTTAAGATGAGCTTTATTTGTCGCATGCACCTCGAAACATACAGTGAAATGTGTTGTTTGCATCAATTCAGCGAGGATTATGCTGGGCAGCTTGGAAACTTCACTACGCTTCCTGTACCAACATAGCTTACCCACAACTCACTAACCTGACACATACATCTTTTGGAACGTGGGAGGAAACCAGAGCATCTGAAAGAAACCCATATATTCACAGAGAGAACATACAAACTTCTTGGAGACAGCAGCGTGAATTAAACCCTGATTTTATATGTTCCTCTAACTGCTACTCTACCATGCTGGCCCATATCCTGCGACATCCTGGGCTTGTGCTGGTCTCTTCCTACTTTACACACAATCCGTTGCTGCTGAGTTTCCATTTCAGTTCTGCACTTTCCAAGGGCACTGATGAAGCCAAAATAGGACCCACAGCTGCTGCCACAGATGAATAGGCCACCCTAAGTGCCTGGTGCCATCTTGGACTCTCTGCTCGCAGTTTGAGGCGTATGCGAGTCTGGAGTTTGAGACCTGCAGTGCAAGGTCCTGTGACTGGTGAGTCCTGGGGGTCAATACTGAAAAATGTAAGCCCAAAGCTCAAAGACTGACGTCAGCACGTCTGGAAGTCGGAGGCCCAATGCTTTTGCACCCACTGGAGGCTGCAGGTCTGTCCTTGGCTTGGAGCACATCTATGTGTGTGGATGCCCAGGCGGGACAAAAGAGGCTCGTTTTGCTGTCGTCGTCCTGTCTTGTTGCCATTGTTGCTTATGCCGTTCTAATGAACAGTGTGGGCATGCTCTGTTGGCGCCAAGATGCATGGCAACACTTGTGAGCTGCATGTGCTTAGGTTGTGTTAGTTGTTAAGACAAACAACACAGTTTACTGTATGCTTTGATGTACATCTGATAAATAACCTGTATCTGAATCAGCAAACAGGGGCATTCCTTCAAGAAAACTCCGAGCAAAAGCAGTGAGGCAATGCTCATTGGTTAACTGACCATTCAGAAACCTGATGGCGGAGGAGAAGAAGCTATTCCTAAAACATTAAGTGCGCATCTTCAGTCACCCGTACCTCCTCCCTGATGGTGGTAATAGGAAGAGGGTACGTCCAGAATGGTGAGGGTCCTCCATGATGGATACCACCTTTATGAGGCACCACCTTTTGAAGATGTTCTCAATGGTGACCAGACTAGTGCCCATGGTGGAGCTGTCTGAGTACGCAACCCTCTGCAACTTTTTCTGAACCTGTGCATTGGTGTCTCCATATCAGAGAGCGATACAGCCAGCCAGAATGCTGTCCACGGTACATCTGCAGAAATTTGCTCAAGTCTTTGGTGACATAATAAATATCCTCAAACTCCAAGTGAAATACAGCCACTAGCATGCCTTCTTTGTAAAGGCACTAAATATACTTTCCAAAGAAGTGACACGTAACACACAACTCGCACTAGGTTGGTTTAAGTTCAGCAGGAAATTTAATGGGCATTGACCTTTTTTCCCCACTTTCCACATCTGTATCAAATGTTCTGACCTTTTTTCCTGTTCCATATCATTTCCTGCACTCACTGGATTTAAAAGCTTGCCCCTCGGAGCAGTAAATATTCGGGATCAAGATGGTCCATTGTATTTGACCCTACATACGAAGGTGAAAGTTATACGCCGCTGATAAACTCTCAGCTTCTATGCTGCGCAAATGGAAAAAGAATGAGAACAGGTTTCAACAAAATTATGAAAATAATAGAAAAGAGCTGAAAATAAAAGAAATAAAATGGAACAGCAGAGAGTTTGTAGGGCAGCATGATAGTGTAGGCACTAGCATAATGCTTTACAGTGCCAGCTGCAAGATCTGGGCTCAATTCCCACCACTGCCTGTAAGGAGTTTGTACGTTCTCCCCGTTACTGCATGGGTTTCCTCCAGGTGCTCTGCTTTCCTCCCACGTTCCAAAGACGTATGAGATTAGGAAGTGTGGGTATGTCAGAAGCATGACATTTGCAGGCTGCCCCCGGCACATCCTCGATGCAAACGACACATTTCACTGTACGTTTCGATGTATATGTGACAACTAAAGCTAAACTTTCAATGCTGCGGGTACAGCTGTCTCAATGTACGTGATTGAATCAAATCAGAAAGCAACGTGGGATAGGCCATCCCAGTTCGCTTTCCAATGACACCATGTGACTTCAGATGAAACCTTGTCGAGCTGGCTGAATCTGCGGGATGTCGGGGAGGCAATAAATTACATTCCATTTGCCAAGTTCCCTCACCTCAAAAGTTAAAGCAGAGCCAGGTTTATGGTTGATTCCAAAGTGCATTTATCAAAGGTGCTTTTGCAAAAGGAAACTTTATTGTGCAAAAAACCCACTAGAATTTATTTTATTTGGAAAATTCTCTCTGCACAGAAGTGATTTCTAAAGATGTACCATGAAGAGCTTTCTAACTGGTTGCACTACCAGCTGGAATGGAGAGGCCTCTGCACAGGATCAGGAAAAGCTGCAGAACTGCCACCTCTCAGCTGGCTCCATCATGGACACCAACCTCCCCACCAAACAAGGACATCTTCAACAGGCCATGCCTCAAAAAGGCAGCATTCATCAGTGAGGGCTCTCACCACCCGGGACTTACCCTTTTCCCTATAGTACCATCAGGGAGGTGTCGTGGGAGCCCAAAGACGCACGGAACAGCTTTCATCAGATTTCAGTACGGTCAATGAACCTGTGAACACTGCCTCAGTTCTCACACTGCTTATTTAATTAAATATTCTTGATTAGATTTTATCCCAAATAAGCAGCTGCCCCGATTAACTCAAAGCCCAATTAACCGGAGTCCACTATATTGCTATTTTGCAGTGTTTGCTAAGGTGGCTGGGAGCCAGAAATAAGAGTAATTAAGCTTTGTATTAGCTCCATAGTCGCTGCTCCTTTCACATCGGGTGGCATTTTTGCCGTTTCCTTAGTCTGTTTTTGTCTGTTCTTTTACGGGGCCGAGTTGCAAGCTCGGCACTCAACCCGGCACAGATGTAAAGCATGCAAGGAGCCGGCTGGATTCACAGGAACATTTGTCTTGAAGTCTGGTGCTGCTGCCACTACACCACCAGCCAGCATTTGTTCAATAGCATTAACAGTTATTTGGTAACTGAAAAGATATAATATACAGTATTGTGCAAAGCTCTTAGGTAGTCTATATATATATAAAATATATATAGAAAACTTTTGCACAATACTGTATATGTGTGTATATGAAAAACACATGTACACATTTGTAATTTATAGTATACTTTATGTATTGCTCAGTACTATTGCTGCAAAATAGCAAATTCAGCATACGTCAGTGATACTAAACCTGATTCTGATTCTACAAGCTGTATGGCCAGAAAAAAGACTTTGTAAGGGGAAAGGTATAAACCGCAGAGAAAACAATGAGGTAATGGAACTGGAATGTTCTAGAGGACAGGCATAGGTTAGCTGGAAAGGAAGTCATCATCCTGCATTGTCATGGTTCGATGACTCAATGAAGATCAATAAAAAAAAAGCATAGGCACAGACATGAAACCATTCAGCGGGGAGATTGAAAAAAAAATCACACTAATCCTTCTGGGGTGGGTGAAAGGACATTGCCTTTGGTGCAGTTGCAATGAATGACAAGGCAGAAAAGAGTGGGGTTCTACAGTTTTGTGTTCCTGACTAAAACCTTTATTGTCAAATCCCTGCCGACTTGCAGTTTTGCTGCCAGCATCTGATAATCAGCACCAGCTGCTTTGTTGTCAGTTATCCTGATAATCTTCCTCATCACCAACGCGTGATGTCGACAGCCAGCCTCACATGAGGAATCTATTCATGTCAGCACCATGCAGGACATGCAGACTATTCTGCTGAAGGCTAAACTTGCTGACCACCGTAACAGCTAAAACTTCAATAAACAAAGAGACCTCAGTTTTGTTCACATCAATCTCTCTCTTCCTGTTCCAAGCACCAAACCACAAAGAGAGCCATTAGTGAATACCAGATTAATTCTCCTTTATTTATAGAATCACAGAAATTTATGGCAGGGTAGGGGGCTGTTCAGTCAATGCCATTTACACTAGTCGGCACAAAACCTCTGTGGATAACACCACTTTCCAGGCCTAGGCCTCCAGCCATGTCTCACATTGCAGGCACTATGCAAAATGCTTACTCAATACCTTTACATTGGGCAGAACAAACTGTAACCACGTCAGACCCTGGCTTACAACAACTTCATTTCCCACATGAAGCCACGCCAGTGAAATGCAGTTATTATTTTATTTATTTAGAGATACAAAATGGAACAGGTCTTTCCGGCCCAACAGGCCGCACCGTCCAGCAATCCACCTATCTAACACTAACCTAATCACAGGACAATTGACAACGACCAATTAACCAACTAAAACCTTTGGACTGTGGGAGGAAACTCGGGCACCAGGACGAAATCCGCGCAATCACGGGGACAACATACAAAAGGCGCTGGAACCGTGAACCTAAAATAAAGACATTGTAAAATAATTATCCCGGGACTGTGGAAAATACTATTTTGAAAGATTGAGATAAAAAGAAGACATATGTATCAAAGTGGAAAGTGGGAGAAACAGACAGTAGCGGGGATGGGTGGAGGGAAAGGAAAAAGGGATAGGAGATCACATTGATTGGACTGCATGAAAGATAGGAAAAGATTCACGTGGGCCAGGGGTTCCCAACCCTTTTTATGCCATGGACCGTTACCACTAACCGAGGGGACTGTGGACACAAGGATACCCTGATCTAGACCATGAGAGTTTCCATGGTGTAGCTTGTATGCAACTCTGTGTAATTCAGAATCTCAATTCAATCTTTCTCTAGGTAGGTTAATTGACAACTATAAGTTGTGTAGTATAGGGGCAAAAAGTAACATTGAAAATGGAGTGGCTGCAAGAAAATGAGAGGGGGAAATAGATGGGATCCCTCTCCTGATATGGATGTGATAGGCTAAATGGGTTCTAGTGTTGAAACAACTTAATGGCGGCTGTTCTTTGCTTTGAGACATACTAAGAGTGGTTTGTTGCTACTAAAGTTTAGTTTCTTTCTAAAAGCAGCTATTTCTTTGGATCGTGGCCATGAGAAAGTCTGCCGACGCTGAAAATCCAAAGCAAAACACACAAAATGCTGGATGAACTCAGCAGGTCAGGCAGCATCTATGGAAATTAATAAACATTTGATGCTTCAGGCTGAGACGCTTCATCAGCAGCGAAGGGGGAAGATGCCAGAATAAAAAGGTGGGGGGAGGGGAAAGAGGCTCGGTAGCAGGTGATGTTTTAGCCAGGTGAATGGGAAAAATAAAGGGCTGGAGAAGAAGGATGCTGATAGGAGAGAAGAATGGACCATGGGAGAAAGGGAAAGAGGAGGGGACCCTGGGGGAGGTGATAGGCAGGTGAGAAGAGGTAAAAGTACAGAATGAGCAATAGACGAGTGGAGGGCGGGCTGCGTTCCTTCAATACTAGAAATTGATATCCTGAGTATTTTTTAATTGTTGCATATTCTTGAATAGAGTACAACCCTCTGAGGGAAAAAATAAGCACAGGTTAAAAGGCCAACCCTTTGCCTGATTTATATTGGGAAAGGGCACACCATGATATACAGTAGCTTGGCAAGGAGCTGTGTTTGCCAAATCCATTATGCTATCTAGCAAATGCTAGTACAATGGGTTCCAGTTAATTGGCCTGTCGGTTAATCAAGGCAACCAGTTATTTGGGACAACTCTTAAAGGACAAAATCTAATCGAGAAAATTGCTGGAATTCCTTTGTTTATTTGGGACACTATGCCACTTAATTGGGACAGAAGACAGTTGTTGAACAGGTTCTAACTAGCGTCAGTCGCATACACTTGTATGGCCATTAAAAGCTACACCATGCTTAGACAAACAGTACTGCAAATAGCATCAGTTGCATGTGTTTGTGGTCAAAAAGCAGTGATTTTTGTCTGTTTGTTGGGGAGACACAAGCAGTAAGACAACTCAGAACTGTTTTGCTCACTGCAGTTTAAAGCATTCAGGCTTAGAGAGGACAGAAAAGGCCGGGAGAGAAAATGAAACAATTTCACGACTTCAACAAGTTAGAAACTACCAAGGATTCAAAGATACCAACAATCATCTTGAATGTTGCAATGAAAGTGAAGATTTGGAGGATGTAATCATCTATAGCATTGTGTGAAGGCAGCTGTGTGTTGCATAAACTGGATGATTTCTTCAGCCGATAACTATCAGGGACTAATACGGATTTATAGTACTGTAGAACTATTAATAGTGCTCTTTGTTCTGTATTTCATTTAAATACATAATTTGTTACTCAGTTTGTATCTTTTAAACCTTTTTAAACTCTTCCATGAAACTTCGGCTAATCGGGGCAGCCACTTAATTGGGCAAAAATGTACTGGTCCTGATGTGTTACAATTAACCGGAATCCACTATAAATCAGGGCAACTCCAATAACAGAAGTCAATACTTAGAGACTAACTATGCAGCTACAGACCAACTGCCCTGATAAAGGATCTCAACACAAAACATCGACCGTTTATTCCTCTCCATAGATGCTGCCTGACCTGCTGAGCTCCTCCAGCATTTTGTGTTTGTTATTCTGGATTTCTAGCATCTGCAGAATCTCTTGTGTTCGTATATGTGCAAACATGCTTCTCTGCAACAATCCTCACAGCCAAAACATTTACCAGAGGATTCCTTGCTGACAACTTCCAGAGGCATTTTTCTCTTTCCACTTTTGCCCCCTTTCTTTCCACTAAAAAAAAGCAACTCCAGCTTTCACCCAGTGTGAGCATCAGAAATGGGGTAGCACTGGAGAGTGTGCAGAAGAAGATTCTCCAAGCAGCTGCCTAAAATGGAGGGCTGCAGTCACAAGGAGAGATTGGATAGGCTGGGTTTGTACTCCTTGGAACCATACATGGCTGAGGTGTGACCTTAATGGAGATTGATAAAATGAAGGACTAAAACAGGGAAAAACTAGAGGGAGCATGTCCAAGGTGTGAGGGACTGAGAGAGAAAGAAAGAAATTTCAGGAGATCTGACATCTCAATTTGTCCCCCCACATGTGGAGGGCAGTGGTTCTCGGAACAAGAAGAAAGAGAAAATGGAAGAGGCCAAGACATGACAGCATTCAAAAGGCGCGTGGACAGGAATTTCGATAGGAAAGGACGTGGGACTAATGGAGCCACCTATGACGTCTGATCTACATGGCTAAATCCAGATACTGAAACATTTCAGGAACTTTAAAGCACCTGTAAGCAATTTTCCAAGGTCCCCTTTAAGCTTTCCATTCAGACAGTGAATAAATTTATTAATTCCTCTTGTTCTCACCTCACTGCTCTATTTTCCCCTCCTCCCATCGTTCTCATTATTCCCCCCCATCATCTGCTTTTATTTCTTCGCCCATGATTTTGAATTTCAAATACTAGAGAGCCAGCAGGAACTCTAGAATCCAGAATCAAACTGATTATCACTGACGTATGATGAGACATTTGTTGGTGTCTGTGCACAGTGCAGAGACAAGAACCAATAAACTACAGAAATAAATTATTAGTGCAAAAAAGGAATGATGATGTAGTTTTATGGACCGCTCAGAAATTTGATGGCAAAGGGAAAAGCTATTCCTAACTTATTGAGTCCATACTTCTTCATAAGTCTATAAGTCTTCAGGCTCCCAGTCAGTCCCGTCCTTGTACCCTCTATCTTTAGACCAGCATGGAGCTGCCAACCACTCACCTTTCTGAGATTCATGCAACTGTGTGGTTTCCTGGTGGTCCCAACCCAAGGCATTCTTGTCCTGCCGATCCGTCTGGACACCAAACTTGCCTCCGAAGCCTTTGACATAATCTAGTTACATCAAATGGCATTGGTTAGTGTGGAAGTCATTTCTGATAATGTTTCACTGCAGACTCAAAGGATTGAAAGGAGGTTGGAGGCTTTTAAACGAATATTCATTGCACAGAACGAGGGCACCTTGCACTGCTAACTAGGAATAGCGCTGTTAGGATTGTTATTGGTTTATTAATGTCACATGTACCGAGATACAGTGAACAGCTTGCTTTGCATATTGTTTATACAGATAAGATCATTACGCAATGCACTGTGGTATAACAACCTCCAAGTGGACCACAACTTTGTCATAGGATTGGAGGCTTCCATGCCACGGAGAGCTAAGCT
The DNA here is from genome assembly GCF_963921235.1 of Mobula hypostoma. Classification (NCBI taxonomy): domain Eukaryota; kingdom Metazoa; phylum Chordata; class Chondrichthyes; order Myliobatiformes; family Myliobatidae; genus Mobula; species Mobula hypostoma. The sequence goes on from NC_086107.1 coordinate 13,345,325, forward strand.
GGCTGGAGACAGGACTTTGTGATTTGGCCTTTGACCTTTGAACCTATCAACCTCTGTTTTCAGTATACCCAATGACTTAGCCTCTACAACTGATTGGACAATTAATTCCACAGATTCACCACCCTTGGCTAAGGAAATTCCTCCTCATCTCTGTTGTAAAGCAACATCCTTCTGTTCCCTCTGGTCGTAGACTCTCCCACTAATGGAAACATCCTCTCCACATCCACTCTATCCAGGCCTTTCAATATTCGATGCATGAGATTCCCCCACTCACTCTTCTAATCTCCAGCAAGTCTAGGCCCAGAGGCATCAAATGCACCTCATACGTTAACCCTTTCTTTCCTGAGATCTTTCTTGTTATCCTCCTCAGGGCCACCTCTAATGCCAGCACATCCTTTCTTAGATCTGGGGCCCAAAACCGCCCACAATACTTCAAATGGATTCATCAATGCCTTATAAAGCTTCAGCATTACATCCTGGCCTTGGGTGTAATCATGAATGTCCGAGGTGAACAGTCTGTCCGGATTATTTACCATTCAATGATACCTCGTTCAATTCCATGTTACCATCCACTCCCACTTTCCAATTCATTGTCTATCAACCTTCATTCTGAATAAACTCAGTGAGTAGTCAGGGTCCTTTGGGCCAGAGAATTCCCAGAGTTCTGAACTGTACCTTATCTTAGTCCCAAATTCCTTTTCCAAGGATACTATGCCCTCATTCCATGCCTTCCAGCCAGAGAAAAGCCTGCACTATAAGATTTAGGAGCAGAATTAGGCCATTCAGCCCATCAAGTCTGCTCCACCATTCAATCGTTATTTTTTTAAAAAACACAACTCCAGTCTACTGTTTTTGCCTTATAACCTTTAAGTCCCTTACCAATCATGAACTTATGAACCTCTGCCTTATGACTGCCCTCCACAGCTACAGTTCCAGTGATTCACCACCTCTGGCTGAAGAAATTCCTTCTCACCCCAGTTTTAAAAGGGGCACTCCTTTATTCTGTGGCTGTGGTCTTAGATCCTAGACTCTCCCACTAATCGAAACATCCCCTTTTCTGCTCAATGCCTGGTAGGTTTCAGTGAGATTTCCTTCCCCTCTCCATTGTTGTGAACATCATCACATATAGGTCCAGAGCCATTTAACACCAAACAAGCTTCATCTGTTAAGCCTTGCATTCTCATGATTGTTCTTGTGAATCTCCTCTGGATCCTCCCCAGGGCAGGCACATCCTTCCTTAGATAAAAGACCTAGAATTGCACACGATATTCTAAATGTAGCCTGACCAGCACCTTTTAAAGCTTCAGCAATACATCTTTACTTCTATATTCTCAACCTCTCTGGTCCTAGCATCTTTGTATTGATCCTAAACCCAACTGAACTTTGGTCCACAGTAACAATAGGTTAATTGCCCCGTCAATTAAATGTCACATTCAATTGGTCCCTGCCAATCCTAACACTATATAGTCCTGCTAGTTCTCCTGTATCGTAACAACTTGATAAACAGTTGAAAATCCCAATCTCTGAATTTTCTAGCAATCGCAGGGTATAAGTATAATTAGAGCATGTTTAAAGAAGAGTGCCACTACAAATGAAGCACAGCTTTATTCTGCATCTTGTCTTGAGTATACACCAGCTCAGAATAATGGCAACTGTCCAAAATACAAAAATTTTTTTTTACAGCAATCCACTGGTGGGCATAAAAAACAATCTCCATCCCTTACTGAGCCATTTTGGTCACCTACTTAGACCATAAGACCATAAGACAAAGGAGCAGAAGTTGGCCATTCAGCCCATCGAGTCTGCTCCGCCATTTTATCATGAGCTGATCCATTCTCCCATTTAGTCCCACTCCCCCGCCTTCTCACCATAACCTTTGATGCCATGGCTACTCAGATACCTATCAATCTCTGCCTTAAATACACCCAATGACTCGGCCTCCACTGTCGCCCGTGGCAACAAATTCCATAGATTCACCATCCTCTGACTAAAAAAATTTCTTCGTATTTCTGTTCTGAATGGACGCCCTTCAATCCTTAAGTCATGCCCTCTCGTACTAGACTCCCCCATCATGGGAAACGACTTTGCCACATCCACTCTGTCCATACTTACAGGAAATATATCATTAAGATTGAAAGAGTAGAGAGAGTATTGCCAGGACTTGAGGACCTGAATTACAGAGCAAAGTTAGGACTTGTACCCTGGTGTGTAGGAGAATAAAAAGAGATTTGATGGAGGTATATAAATTTATGAGAGTGATAGGTAGTGTAAGTATATGGTTTTTTTTCCCACTGAGGTTGGGCGAGACTAGAACTAGAGGTCATTGATTTAGGGTGAAAGGTAAAATGTTAGTACTCTTTACTCAGTGGGTGGTGCGAGTGTGGAACGAGCTGCCATTGGAAGTGATGGATACAAGCTTGATTTCAACACTTAAGAGACGTTTGGATGGGAGGGTTATGGAGGGCTATGGCCCAGGTGCGGGTCAATGGGATTAGGCGGAATAACAGTTACAGAACTGGATGGGCCTAAGGACCTGTTTCTGAGCCATAGTCCTCTATGACTATGTTCCAGAGCATAATTAAAAATGTCACTGTTAACACCATAACATTTGTATGGGGAAGTGATGCAGCCGTTAGTACTGCTGCCGTATAGCTCCAAGGACCCAGACCCAATCCTGACTTCGGACACGGTCAACACAGAGCTTATGTTCTCTCCATGACCGTTGCAGTTTCCTTTGAGTGCTCCGGTCTCCCACAAGACCCGTCAATTAAAATATCTGTTGTTGTTGAGTACTAAGAAACATTTGAGAGAGAATTAGTTGCAGAATTACAGGGGAATGGGACTGTGGAACTTACCGTGAGTGCAATGAGCTGAATGATGCCATTCTGTGATATCACAAGAATAAGCAGTAGCTTCCAGTCACACACGACTAAACAAGTGCTGAAATTCCTGACTGGCTCTCAATCCCAAACCGAGGAATCACAGCTCAGTAACAGTTAAGCAAACCTCTACCCAAACAAATAAAACAACCAGAACAAAAACTACACTGCTGACCTTTTTGGGATTCATGCTTCTCAGTCTTCCCTTGGTATTCAAAGCCAACAGCACTCTTGTCCACTTTATCCCTTTCCACTCCATACTTGCCACCAAATCCTTTGGAATAATCTGCAGCAAAACACACCATTTTGGTTAAACTAAAGCAGGAGAGAAGAGCTGAACAGACAATACAATGCACAAACCAAAGATGGCGGAGGCTCATTAGACTGCATCAAGGTTGGCAAAGCTGCAGTGTTGGCTTAACTTTGTCTGTGACAGTGTTAACTGTGCACCAGAGGGAGACGATGTTCCCCTATGCTTTGCTCTGAAAAATAACGTCACCTGAACAGCAGATAAGGGCAGTGCATTGTAAGCTAGTTAATGCAAACCATGTTTTCAAGGTCTTCAGCCTTGCTTATCTTGGTAACTGGGCTGATCTTGCAAATACAATTGGTATCAAACAATCTGCTAAAGAGTTCCCAACCTTTTTAATGCCATGGACCACTACCAAGGGGTCAGTGAACCCCAGGTTGGGAACCCCTGATCTACACAACTGTAGTAAAAGGAATAGTACCAGAAATTAAAAATACCAACAATATATGCAAACATGAGGAAATCTGCAGATGCTGGAATTTCAAGCAACACACAAGAAAGTTGCTGGTGAACGCAGCAGGCCAGGCAGCATCTCTAGGAAGAGGTACAGTCGACGTTTCGGGTCAAGACCCTTCGTCCTAACAATATATGCTTCCATTTAAACTGTGACCCTACGACCATGACTTCCATGTGATGAATTTGCTGCAAAAATTACTTTCAATGGGAAATAAAAATCTTAAGCACTCCTGCTGGGAACTATGGTCCAATTAAAGGATTCTTCTGAATCTAAAGACAAGAGATTCTGGAAATCCAGAGCAACACAAAATGGTAGTGGAGCTGAGCGGGTCATGCTTCATCAATGGAGAGGAAGAACAGAATGCTGGACAGAAGTATTACAGTTACAGGGAACGTGAAATGCAAGTAGACAATAAGATGTAAGGTCATAACAAGGTAGACCGTGAGGTCATGAGTCCATCTCTTTGTACCAGGGAACCACTCTCCATAGATGCTGACTGACCTGCTGAGTTCCTTCAGCATTTTGTGTTTGTTCCACTGAACTTAAAGACTGCCAATAATCCAAGCCTGCAAAAAGTTTGGAACACAAGGACATGGAAGTGGTGCTACTGCTGTTACAGGGCTTTGGTTGGATTCATCTCTCCATTTTTATGTCAGCTGTGTGTCTAACTAAGAGTTTCTTAAATGTCCCTAATGTATCTAAGAGGTGTACAATTTTCTTTGAATTTACTTGCTAATGTTCTTTCATGTTCTCTGTTTACTTTCAACTCTACAGCATGCAGGATTCCTGTAACACACACACACTTTCGTTACGCACTTCGTCATGCAGAACTATAGATTTGGCAGGATCAGAGGCAAAGACGAGGGCCTATATCCAAAGTCGAATACCCAATATCCAATGAGGACGTGTACCTGCACACACAGTTAATTATAAACTCGGGTGAGGATCATTGTATCTTGTTAATTATTGGCTCCATGCCTAATATTATCCCATCGCTATCACCCAGGTTCCAGCCATTTCCTTTAGCGAGAGTGGCTTTATCTTGAGGTTATCAAAAAATAAAGATGGTAAGAAAACACTCAGAAAAAATGTCTTTGTTTAAAGAAATGTATGTCTTTACAATTATCCAATCCAGTGACCTACGGATTTTTAGCCTTTCGCTATATAAAAGGGTGAGATCAATATAATTTTGGAGACTTAAGATATTTCAGAATCTATGTTCTATGTTCCTTCGTGGTCACTTGTTCAAATCTTAAAACTCTGTACCCAACAGCAACGTGGGAGGATCTACAACATGTGAACCTCAGCGGTTCAAACCAACTACTCAACACCCCTCTCTTGTGGTTATTAGAATCAGTCTCTGGTTTATTGTCATTCACATACGTCAGAAAATTACCTGTTTTATGGCAGCAGTACAGAACAGGCATAACAAAAGAATACAGGTTGCAAAACAAACGAAACAAAACTGTGCAAAGGAGGAATAGTGAGGTAGTAGTCATGGACAGTTGAGGAACCTGATGGCAGAGGGGAAGAAGCTCCTAAAATGATGAGCGTGTGTCCTGTAACTCCGCCCTGATGGTATATTGAGAAGAAGCCAGGTTCCAACGGTGAGGGTCCTTAATTATGAATGCTGCCTTCTTGAGGGTCTCTAGATGTCCTCAAAAATTGGGAGAGTTATAACGAGAGATGGAACTGGCCAAGTCTACAATCCTCTTCGGCCACTTATGATCCGATGCATTAAAACCAGCCACGGCATTCGTGCTTATGCCTCTATCCCATAGTAATAAAGCTACTAAACAGCTCAAACACTCCAAAACTAACTGCTACTCTTGTAAGACTGATGTACAAATGAAATGGCACGAGGGCCCAGAATGATGGATGCGTCTTCCTGAGGCACGACGTGCTGAAATGTCCTTGATGATGGGAAGGGTTGAGCCCATGGTGGAACTGACTTCAGTCTACAACCCCCTGCAGCCTCTTGCAATCCTGTGCATCGGTGCTTCCACACCAGGCTGCCATGCAACCAATGCATATTAAAACTGGCTTCGGCATTATTACTATGCATCGTGATCCCATAGTAATAAAGCTACTCAACTGGTCAGACACTCCAAAACTGACTGCTGCTCTTGTGAAGCTAATGTGCAGAACTGTGCAGAGGTCTTAGGCACAGATATGTAGCTGGGGTGCCGAAGACTTTTGCAAATGCTGTAGTTATTGCACTGTACTGCTGCCACAAAAAAACCCAAATTACATGACATATATGAGTGATGATAAACCTGATTCTTTTGTGGACTGAGAGTAGGAAGGGGGCAGGGAGAGGGTAATCATGGTTGGGTGAAGGGAGAGGGGAAGCGCCAGAGAGACATTCTGTTTGGAATTGTTTGGAAGTGACCTTGCCTGGTGTCTCAGGGCTGGGTGTGTCCGCAGCGCTCCACCTCTGCCATTCCCAACATCCTTCGCTCCCGACAGCTTTACAAACTTACTCTCCACTCAACATTGGCAAATACAGTACTGTGCACCCTAGCTATATATATGTGCCTAATAACTTTGCACGGTACTGTACAACAGACACATGGATACTGAGCAGTCCAACCATCTCTGACAGGGGAGGTGATAGATTTCAAAACCAGTGCAACAGGATTCATCAGATTCAACTGAACCAGTTGAAGATGGATAAAGCAATTATCAAGACCTGACATCCACAGATATACAGATACCAGCGAGTCTAGCTGTACATTCAGGTCAACTAGGTCACTATCCAGTAAATAATCTACTGTTTTAGATAAGAAGCTTATCAATGGGAACCATCAACAAGGGAGCAATCAGAACGAGGAGCTCTCTTCTTACACAGAAAAGTTATTCCATCTACTATACTGGAGCTGGTATAATGTATAAGCTATTTTGAACATGGTGATTAAATACTTTAACACAAGGAGGAAGATGCATTAATTTTGATCTCATCATCATCATGTGCCATGTCCAATTGGGTGGTGGGCTGGAGATCCGTCTCTACCAAAGGAGGTGTAAGGCACTCCTTCCCTCCGCTAGCCTGCAGGTCACCACTAGGCAAGGTGTAGCACCTGCTTAGCCCCTCGATCAGAGTCATGAAAGTCATGAGAGCAGGTGGTGGATGGTTGTACGAGCAGCTGGTGCCTATCACACGTCCTGGTTATGCGACCACTGAAGCCAGGCAGACAATCTCTGAAGAGTATTGATAATGGCTGGGGTCACCCGTCTTTGTAAAGACACTAGAATGGCAAACTACTTCTATAGAAAAATTTGCTAAGAACAATCATGGTCAAGACCATGATCACCCATGGCAATTTTGAAGTGGGGGGGAACGTCGACTCAGACCATGAGAGGCCTGTGTCAGGCATTTTCATGTCTTACAAGGCGCAGATTGGAAGTCTGTGTGGGGCGCCACTCCTCGTACAGACTAGAGCAATGTGAGATTAAGTGCCTTGCTCAAGGACACAAACACGCTACCACAGCTGAGGCTCAAACTAGCGACCTTCAGATCACTAGATGAACGCCTTAACCACTTGTCCACGTGCCCAACAAATTTTGAAGTAACTTAGTTAAAAACAGTATATTCACCAACGTTATTTATTTGAGAAAGTGATGATGCTGAGCTAACAGAAAAAAATGATAGAACGCAAACAATATAAGGTTCTGCAGACTTTTCTCATTTGCTAATTCTTGAAAGCTGCTTTGGAAAGGATGGGTGATTGTCATTCTCTAAGCTGCACCTGGAGTGTGGAAACCTTGATGGAACCAACAAACAGAGATCAGATATTACCTCATGTCTGGGTTGAGTAAGACATGACAGAAGGGAGATCCACGGCAGGCAAAACTTAATGTGCACAAGTGGAAATGCAAAGGCAAGGAGTTGGTACGTTTCTCCCCATGACCGTGTGGGTTTCCTCTTTGTGCTCCAGTTTCCTCCCGCAGTCCAAAGATGTGCTGGCGAGTAGGCTAATTGGTCATTGTATGTTGTCCCGTGATGAGGCTAGGGTTAAATCGGAGGTTACTCGAAATGCCAGAAAGGCCTATTCCACGGTATATCTCAATCAATCAATACGTCATACACTATTTAGATAGAAGGTTCCCAATCTGGGGTCTATGGACCCCTCAGTTAATGGTAGGAGTCTAAGGCACAAAAAAGGTTGGGAACCCCTGCTTTAGAGGGTAACAGAACAGTCAAGATAATGACTACGGAAGGGGGCCTTAGGAAACACATGAAGGCTCTTGAACTTTTAAGCACAACTGTAAAAAAAAACCACATGATTTTTGATCAATGGTCTATTAAATTCTTTTCCCCAAGTTCAACCCCCAGGTTCATAAAATAATGGAACACTCGCAATTCCCATAAAGGAAAAGGAAAAGGTCTCTTATTTTATATTAATGACTTCAGTGTTGATGTCTTATTGTCAAAGCCTTCAGCCTGAACCTGCTTTGCAAGGGGAAATTTCAGGAAGACCGGTTCTACCGCATTCCAGCCGTGTACCAACGCTGGATTTTTCCTGTAATGCTCCACTCTAGTTTCAGTCGATCTGCTTGAGCACTGACATTTATCGTATTCACGTCCTCTGCAGCCTCGCTCTACAGAATGCTCTGGTATTTACGAGACAACAGTTTCCAACTCAAATGCACACGAAAACCTCCAGAATCTGAGGGGTTACAAACCTTTCAAAAGGAAACGCTGATAATTCCACTTCAACGAGGGAAGACAGTTGGTGGAATTAAAGCAGAAATGCAGAGAGAGTCATAACAGGTCAGTCGCAAATCCAGGAAGAGTGTGCCAAATGACGCCCCCCCCTCCCCCCGAAGCACCAACATCACCAAATGTAAACCATACCCTCCCGCTGCAGCTGAAGAATGAGAAATGATTGGAAGAAGAAAAAGGACACACCTCGCTGTGATTCATGAATCTCAGGTTTGCTCTGGTAATCGAAGCCTAGGGCACTCTTGTCCACTCGATCAGCTTGCACTCCATACTTCCCCCCAAAACCAGTACTGTAGTCTGAATAATTCAACACAGCAAAAGCATCAACAGTGCAGCATGCATAATCATCGACTGCGACAGAAATGCACCAACTCCCCCATGATTAAGCAACAAGAGGCAGCCCAGTTATGAAGCAGTACCAGAGAAAATAACTACCTTTCATTCTAATTTAGGATGCTGCATTGGTAATGGGAAGTTAATATTGCTGGAGTGTTATGTTGCATTGGCTCCAAAAGTACACAAGGCAGTGGCCCAATAGTTGCGAATTTAACTCAAAGAGTTAGCCTGCCATTTCTTTTTGTTAGTTCTGAAAATCTGGGAGGAGGCAATATCAGAAGAAAGGGCAAGATATTGTCCAATTGACAAGAACTGCTCCCAGAGCATTCTGTATTCCAACAAAATACATCCGTTTTACAACCAATAATAAACTATAAACACACATTAGACAGAACAGCTGAATTAAAATTAAGATGCAATTGGCATCAGACTAAAATAAAGAACATCTGGTTAGGTAGTCTGGTAGTGGTTCACTGGAAGATCCCGTAAAACATACGAGAGACAACTCAAGTAGAGGCTCATGCATGAAAAACAAATCACATGTAACAAATTTTGAGAGATCATTATAGAGAATCTTACAGCACAGAGGAAGAGTATTCGATCCATTTCCAGTAAAGCAAAAGTCCTATTCAAAAAAACGTCAGAAATCCTCCGAGGGTATATAACAAGATATCGGCACATGTGTTCCCAGTCTAAATCCCAACCACTGAAAGCACAGTACCTTTCTGCGATGCGTGCTTGGCAGTCTTGCCTTCATATTCAAACCCCACAGCAGACTGAAAGAGAGAAGTAGAAATCCTTCACTTAGACTGCACTGGGAGCATCTTTGCAAAAGTAATCCAACACGTTTGTCATGCAAGAGGTCTGCTCAAGAGTCAAATAAGCAGGCTCCATTCCTGGTTGTGTCCTGCCATCATCTCATTTAAATTTTAGCTTTGCAACCATGTTGTTCCCACCCTCTCCACTGGCACCCCACCCCCGGCCCCCAGAACCCAAAGACTTGGGTTTCCTGGGAGCTCCCAGTGGGATAGAGCTTGTGTGTGGAATAAGTTTTGTAGGCAGAGTAGGAGAACACCCTTGCCTTGATGCAGAGGACTACCACTGTAAACCTTACATCCACCCAAGAGGACAGGTTGGACCCCAAGTCTAACCCAGGGGACAGAAATTCAGATGATGTTTAATGCTACCCCTACCCGCAAGTCTCAGGAATCCGAGCTTCTGATGCGCAATACTGTATTTAACTCCTTCAAAGATATTGATTGACTTGATCACAGGCAAGTCCTTCCGTTAAGTTGGATAACATTGAATGCAAGTTCTGAAGCATGGGGTGGTTCAGACCATCTTGATAACCAGGACACAAATGGGACTGTACATTAACACCCACGTCCAATCGATTACACACAGGTAGCTGTGGTACTTGCCTTATCTACCCTGTCCTTCTGTACACCGAACTTCCCACCGAATCCTTTAACAGAGTCTGTCTGAGAGCAGTGTTTGGAGAGTTTCGCAAAGTACTCATGTCCAACGGCTGACTGCAAAAACAAGAGATTTTCACATTAAAATGGCTGCTTTAATATCACAAAGCACTTCTAGTTGAGGGCTGTTTATTCCCCTCCATAGATATAGTCTGACTTGCTGAGTTCCTCCAGCGTTTACTATATGGTGTTCTGGTAGAGGATTAGCTATTCAGGAGGGGAAGAAAAGTGGTCCAGTTAAAATAGTCACACACGGGAAAAGACTTCATTGATGTAAATAAAAGAAAGAAAGATACATTCGTTTGCTTTATTTCTCTTTACTGAGAGGTTCCAGAGGAGGCTCACAAGAATGATCCCAGGAATAAAAAGGTTAACACATGAAGAGCATTTGATGGCTCTGGGCCTGGACTGGCTGGAGTTTAGAACGATGGGGGCGGGGGGGGGGTGCTGGGATCTCATTGAAACCTATCGAATATTGAAAGGCCTGGATAGAGTGGACATGGAGAGAATGTTTCTACAACACGGGAGTCTCGGACCAGAGGGCTCAGCCTTAGAATACAAGTATGTCCCTTTAGAACAGAGATGAGGAGGAATTTCTTTAGCTAGAGGGTGCTGAATCTGTGGAATTCATTGCCACGTACAACTGTGAAGGCCAAACCATTGGATATATTTAAAGTGGAGGTTGATAGGCGTTTTGATTATTAAACGGCATCAAAGGTTATGGGGAAAAGGCAGGAGAATGGGGTTGAGAGAGATAATAAATCAGCCACAATGGAATGACAGAGCTGATTAATTCTGCTCCTATGTCTTAAGATCTAACAGAGGTTCTCAACCTGGGTCCATGCACCCCTTTCTTAATGGCATTGGTCCATGGCATAAAAAAAGTTCAGAACTTCTGGACTAAAAACTTTAGGGGGAAAGGATTTTAAATAACACAGGATGGTAAAGTTTACTCAAAAAAAGTTTATGATTCCTTCAGAGGTTTTAAGTGATCTGGAAATGCATTGAACAGCTGATAGAGGTAAACACCCTCATTGCACTTAAAACACAAATGGGCAAGGAGCTGGTCTGCTGCAATTTTAAGAGTTACAGACAGAGCAGGGGACTGGGATTGCTCCTTGTAGGATTAAGGTCAGTATGGATGCAAGAGTTGAATGGCCTCTGGTCGTGCTACAAGTTTCTACCTTTCTAAAAAGGAGTTACTATTATCATTCTGGAGACACAGGAAAGATTTCCAATGTTAGAAATCTTGAGGAACACACACATAAAATGGTGCAGGAACTCAGCAGGCCAGGCAGCATCCTTGGAGGGAAATGAACAGCCAACAGTTTCAGGCTGAGACCCTTCGTCAGGACTGGTAAGAAAGGGGGCAGAAATCAGAATAAGAAGGTCGGTGGGGGGGTGGGGGAGGGAGAATAAGTTGACAAGTAATAACCCAGTTGGGAATAGTGGAGTTCAGACTTTCAGAGTCTCAGGTTAAAATGCCAACTATTCACTTCCTTCTCTAGATGCTGCCTGACCTATTGAGTTTCTCCAGCATTTTGTGTGTGTTATTGCAGTCATTCTGTGACTGCAGCTTCCCCTAATATGCAGAAACACACAATCGGGAGCTTAATGAAGCCATGGGAAATGTGAAGCCCTTCAAAAAAAATCAGAAACAGCTTCTTCCCCTCTGCCATATGATTGCTAAATCACTGAACCCATGAACACTACCTCATTTTTTTAATATGTATATTACTTCTGTTCTTGCACTTTTTAAAATCTATTCAACATGCATATGTATACCTACTGTTATTCATTTACTTATTTTTTTCTTTCTATATTATCATGTATTGTATTGTACTGCTGCTGCTAAGTTAACAAATTTCACAACACATGCCAGTGATATTAAACCCTAAACTGATTCTGACTATCTGGATCAGAAATGCAAACAAGTCCACAATGAGAACATTCAATGTCAGAACAGATACAATGGGAAGCATTTTGTGATCCACTGTCATTAACACAAGGAACAACTGTGCACACATTTCAATGTGAATATCTGCTACTTCTGGTTTATGCTTGTGGAGTAGCATCCAAACGCCCATTGATTCTGTGATGGGTATTATTCAATTATGGATTTACTCGTATGCACAAAAGAAAATGAATCACAGAGTCCTATATAGTGACATACATGTACTTCGATAATAAATTTACTTCGAACTTTACAGATTCAAAGCCAACACAGTTAAATTCAGTACATCCCAGCATCAGATCGCTGTTTCCCTCTAAGCTGCGTGAATGCATTGCAGCGCAGTAACTGAGATACTCCCGCGCACATTGCCCTTGTTGCCGCTCAGCTGGAGTTGGACGCAACTAGAAAAACTTTACAGAACATGGAAGATTTTCTTTGTTGTACTGTATTTCATCATACCTTTCAAATATTAAATAAAATCATCTGTGAGCTTCAATATTCATTCTAAATATTCATAGTACGCATATTACAAAAAAAAACATTTAAAGTGCAGCGCAGTTTTCAGGCGGTGTAAAAATTTCCTGCTCAGAACAATGGTTGCAGCTGTCAAAAGAAATTAGAGGCATCAGATTCACTTTACACTGGGTTCACACCTTTGGTCATTCTCAATGAATATCACCCAGTTGCACTCACGTGGATTGTGTGAATTGGAAATAACATCTCATCAACTCTGGCACACCTCAAGGATGTGTGCTTAGCCCGCTGCTCTACTCACTCTACGCCCATGGCTGTGTGCCAAGGCACAGATCAAACACCATCTATAAATTTGCCAATGGTCAGGTCAAGTCAAGTCAAGTGTATTGTCATTTCGACCATAAGCTGCTGGTCCAGTACACAGTAAAAACAAAACAATGTTCCTCCAGGACCCTGGTGTTACATGAAACAACACAAAACTACACTAGACTATGTGAGACAGCACAAGGCTACACTAGACTATGTAAAACAACATAAAAACTGCATTAGACTACAGACCTGCACAGGACTACATAAAGTGCACAAAACAGTGCAGGGCAGTACAATAATTAATAAACAAGACAATAGGCACAGTAGAGGACAAATTACAATATAATAATAATTGATGTAGACGTCAGTCTAGACTCTGAGCATTGAGGAGTCTGATGGCTTGGGGGAAGAAACTGTTGCACAGTCTGGTCATGAGAGCCCGAATACTTCGGTACCTTTTGCCAGATGGCAGGAGGGAGAAGAGTTTGTATGAGGGGTGCATGGGGTCCTTCACAATACTGTTAGTTTTGTGGGTGCAGCGTGTGGTGTAAATGTCTGTGATAGCGGGAAGAGAGACCCCGATGATCTTCTCAGCTGACCTCACTATCCACTGCAGGGTCTTGCGATCCGAGATGGTGCAATTCCCGAACCAGGCAGTGATGCAGCTGCTCAGGATGCTCTCAATACAACCTCTGCAGAATGTGGTGAGGATGGGGGGTGGGAGATGGACTTTTCTCAGCCTTCGCAGAAAGTAGAGACGCTGCTGGGCTTTCTTGGCTATGGAGCTGGTGTTGAGGGACCAGGTGAGATTCTCCACCAGACGAACACCAAGAAATTTGGTGCTCTTAATGACCTCTACGGAGGAGCCGTCAATGTTCAGCAGAGCGTGGTTGCTCCGTGTCCTCCTGAAGTCAACATCTCTTTTGTTTTGTTCACATTCAGAGACAGGTTGTTGGCTCTGCGCCAGTCCGTTAGCCGCTGCACCTCCTCTCTGTATGCTGACTCATCGTTCTTGCTGATGAGACCCACCACGGTCGTGTCATCGGCGAACTTGATGATGTGCTTCGAGCTGTGTGTTGCAGCACAGCCGTGGGTCAGCAGAGTGAACAGCAGTGGACTGAGCACACAGCCCTGGGGGGCCCCCGTGCTCAGTGTGATGGTGTTGGAGATGCTGCTCCCGATCCGGACTGACTGAGGTCTCCCAGTCAGGAAGTCTAGGATCCAGTTGCAGAGGGAGGTGTTCAATGGCACAACTACTGTAGGCAGAATTTCAGATGATGATGAGGAGATGTACAAGAGCAAGAAGATAGATCAGGTAGTTGTGGAGTATCGCAGCAACAACCTTGTATTCAACGTCAGTAAGACCAAAGAACTGATTATGGACTTCAGAAGGACGTTAAAGGAACACACAACAGTCCACAGTGAGGGATCAGCAGGTGAGCAGTTTCGATCTCCTGGGCGTATTCATCTCTGGAGACCTATCCTGGGCCCGGTATATTGATGCAAATTGCAAGGAAGACAAGATGATGGCCATATTTCATTTGGAGTTTGAGAAGACTTGGTATGTCACCAAACACGCTAGCAAATTTCTACAGATGTACCTTGGACAGCATTCGAACAGGTTGCATCACCGTCTGGTGTGGAGGGGCCACTGACCAGGATCAGAAAAGGCTGCAGAAAGTTGCAAACACAGCCAGCTCCAGCACAGGTACTAGCTTCCTCAGCATCAAGAACATCTTTAAAAGGTGACGCCTCAAAAAGGTGGCAAACATCATTAAGGGCCCCCATCAACCAAGACATGCCCTCTTCTCATTGCCACCATCAGGAAGGAGGCACAAACACTTGAAGACAAACACTCAACATTTTAGGAATAGCTTCTTCACCTCCGCCATCAGATTTCTGAACGGACAATGAACCCCTGTAGGCTACCTCACTAGTTTTTTGCACTACTTATTTAATACAGTCACATTTCTTTTTGTAATTTATATATTTTTTAAAATTATGTACTGCACTGTACCGCAGCTGCAAAACAAAAAATTTCAAGACATCTGTCAGTGATATTAAACCCGATTCTGATTCTGATCAATGTCAAACTGTTCTTTGTCAATTGCAGGATAAGAACTGCGTTAATGCTGGCTTCAAAGTTCCCGTTTACTTTGATGAAATGAGACAATGAACTGTTAAAATAGAACACAGAACTGGAACAGGCCCTTTGGCCTACAAAACTAATCGCTTCTGCCTCCAGAATGTCTATATCCTTATATTTCCCTCCCTCCATGTGCTTATCTAAGGATCTTCTAAAAGTCTCTAGTGTATCTGTCTCTACCACCCCACACAGCACGTTCCAGGCCCACACCACCCCGTGTAAAAAAATTGCCCCTCATCTCTCCTTTGAAATTGCCCCCTCTCACCTTAAATGCATGCCCTCTGGTATTAAGACAGTTAAACCCTTGGGAAAAAATATTGTCTGTCCACTCTATCTATGCCTCTTATAATCTTATAAACCTCTACTAGATCACCCCTCAAAAAGAAAACAAAGTACTAAAAGATTAGAAAGTTTGCTGCAACTTTGCAGTCTGGATTAGTAACAGCGAGTATGATACACAAAGTTTCATTTACCTAATGAAACTTAAAATATACATTAAAAGTACACGCAGAATCAGTTTAAAGCTCTTTCACAGATAGGTCATTCTACAGCAGACGCCGTTCCTGTGATCACACATTTAACTGGTCCCAAAAAAGCTGTAGGAGCTCTCCCAGCCTCTCTCTCTTCAGTACGTTTGGACATTGTGGTTCAGAGGGTCTGTTCCTGTGCTGTACTGTTCTATTCTGCAGAGACACCCACACAGATAACGGCCGTTCAGCCCAATGGATCCATGCTAGCACTTATGCTCTTCCTATTCTCTCCATCAAAACCCACCATTGTTTCTCTCCATCTCTTCCTCCTCCAGATTTCTTTAACTTCCCCTCAACTACATCAATGTTTGCCACAATTATTCTTTGAAGTAGAACTATGTTCATAGCGAAGTTTTGTCTAAATTCCTACACAAGATTTATTACAGATACTCTTATTTGTAGCTGCTAATTTTAGATCATTACCTCTACCCCACTCACGTTCAAAATCCCAGCAACCCAGCAAGTCAGTGGGAGTGAGAAGATGCTCCTATGGGAAGTCACCAGGAAGTCCAGAACACCTCTCCACAAAAGCAAGACAGAAAGGTGAGAGATTAGCTGGAAAACATATTTCACATTCACAAGGAGTTACAACTTAATTTAGTTTCTCATACAGCAAATGGCTTAGCCTACATTGCTTCAGAGCTTCACTTCTGTATAACTATTTTGCTGCAGTTTAACATCTTTACTTTTTTTAAACATTGACCTTCCTGTTAAATGTCTTTGACCCAAAATGTTAACTTTGTTGCTGTCTCCACAGAAGTAGCTTTGCCAGAATTTCCTGTTTTCAGTTGCATCACACTTGATATCAGATTTTGAGCTGGGAACAAGAAGTTCATCTAAGTACAACGTAGACACAGATGTTGCCTCAATATGATCCCTAGAGACCTATAACATGGAAACAGGTCCTTTGACCTGACTGGTTCATGATCATCAAATTGCTCATGTAAGCTCGTCCCATTTGCCAGCATTCGGTTCATAACCCTCTAAACCAGGGATTCCTAACCTGGGTCCAGGGGCACCTTGCTTAACGGTATAGCTCACTGGCATTAAAAAGGTTGGGAACCCCTGCACTAAACTGTTCCCTGTACCTGTCCAAGCATCTTTTAAAAGATGCAAGTATAGTATTCAATACAATAGAAGATGCCCTATTTCACCCATTCTCCATCACCCGTTCCCCAGGTGACACCCATTGTCACAGACCCCCTTCAGACCCAAAAAGCAAACTCCCCTGCCTCAAATAAACTCAGTGATTGAAACCACAAAGCCTCCAAAAAGAGAATTCCAAAGAATTACAATCACACTTCAAGATATTTCTCTTCTTAAATGGCTGAACTTAACCCAAGAATATACCTCAAGAAAGCAGAGCAGCAGTTCCACTTTCCGTGGAGACTAATGTGAGGGGGGGCCCCCCCCCACCTCTCAATCTAACCAAATTTTACAGGAGCACCATTGAGTCTTCTGAGCTGCTGCCGGTACAGGAATTGCAAGGCATCTGACTGCAGGACCCTACAAAGGTCTGCTGAGAGAACCACCAGGTCTCTCTTCCACCCAGCTGAGATACTTATCAGGATCACTGTGTACGCTAAGCCTTCAGCATTGTCATGGCCACTCCCATCCGTCCCACAATCTCTTTGATCCATCAGGGACTTCTTGAAGAAGCCATGCCTCAAGAAGGCAGCATCACTGTCAAGGACCCTCACCACCTAGGACATGCCCTCTTCTCACAACTACCATCAGGGAGGAGGTATAGGAGTCTGAAAACTCACTCTCAATGTTCTAGGAACAACTTCTTCTCTGCAGTAAGCTTTCTGAACGGCCCATGAACGTAACCTCATCTCAGACTGAAACATTCGTGTCCATAAAGGCTCCTGACCTGCTGAGTTCCTCCAGCATTTTGTGTGTGTTCCTCGCTATTTTGCTTCCTTTTTGCATTACATTTTTTTTAATATTGCTTATTATAACTACCATCAGGCAAGAGGTACCTTAGCATTAGGACAAGGACTGTAAGGATGGGAAAACAGCTTCTTCTCCCAGGGCATGAAACTACTGAACTCCTGCCACCACCCAACTCTCATCAGATACGAAGCGCCAGCAATTTTAACTTGTGACCTAAATGCATCTTATATTAAATGTCAATCTTCTGGGGTAGACTTTATTATTTGTTAATTTATTTGTGGTAATATTACTTTATGTGCTGTGGTGTGAGTGATATGTACTGTGTTGTACACCTTGGTCCGGAGGAACATTATTTCATTTGGTGGTGTGCACATATATGGTTGAATGACAATAATCTTGAACTTGAACTCAGCTCTTGACATTTCCCCGATTAATGTCCGCCAGCACCACTTCTTCAAGAACCTTGGAGCATCAGATAGTGTAGCACAGGAAGTGGCCCTTCGTGATGGAAATGAGGCAATCAGGGCCAGGGAACTGAAAGTGTTTGAAGAGATTAAGAGTATGTGAAGTGTCACAAATGTGGGTGAGAAAGGACTAAACAAGTGGGATAAAATGGAGTTGAAGCATGTCAGAGTGAAGGGTCTTGGCCCGGAATGTTGACTGTTTATTCCTCTCCACAGATGCTGCTTGACCTTCTGAGTTACTCCAGCATGTTGTGAGCATAAAACTAAAATGTTCTGTGGGATTAATAAATGGATACAGTAGACATTGTGGCCACTTTATTGGATACAAGTGATCATCCGCTGCTGTAGCCCATCCAATTCAAAGTTCAACATGGTGTGCATTCAGAGAAGCTCTTCTACACACCACTGATGTTACACAGGGTTATTTGAGTTACTGTCACGTTGAACCAGTCTGGCCATTCTCCTCTGACTTCTCTCATTAATAAGGTGTTTTCCCCCCACAGAACTACAGCTCAATGGACATTTTTCTTTTTCCCACCATTCTGTAAAGGGGACAGCAGGGGTTCCCAAACTTTTTCATGCCATAGACACGTAGTATTAACTGAGGGGGTCTGTGAACCTCAGGATGGGAACCCTTGTGCATGAAAATTGATCAGCAGTTTCTGAGGTACTGAAACCACCCCATCTGGCACCAACAATCATTCCATGGTCAAAGTCACTTAGATCACATTTCTTTCCCACTCTGATGTTTGGTCTGCATGCTTTTATGCATTGAATTGCTGCCACATGATGGGCTGATTAGATATTTGCATTAAGAAGCAGATGTGCAGGTGTACCTAATAAAGTGGCCATTGAGTGCATGTTCCATTAATGTAATTATGGGTAGGAGGGTGAATGTTTCCATAAGGTTGTTATAGCCAGGGGTGGGGTAGTGGGGATAAGCTCTCACTACCTACTAAATATTCCCAATGGCATGCAGCCCGAATAGTCCCTGACAACCAAGTCCAGCTGTTTACATGTGGCTTAGTTACTAAGCCCAGCGGAATCATTTCTATTGACAGGAGAAAGAGCAAAGGCTGGTTACTGGCACCTTAAAACCAGTTGCTCTGGGCAGACGGGGCTCATCAGCTGTGGTTGGCAGCTCACCGAGAAGGAAAACTCTGATCTCAAATTTCCACAGCCTTGAAGCTATACCCACTCATGGGGAAGGCTTCAGGAATAAACCCCAAGGAAAAATCCAGAGCTGGAGTCCCTAATGCAGTCCTATTTTGAGTTCAACACTGGTGCCAAACTGTATCGACTTCTGCCATTCCTTTGAGTTCAGCAGCGGTGTGGAGCGAGAGGGGCTGTTGCACGGGCAGCAGTTTGCAGTCCATACCCTACTGCCCTGGTTTACGTACTTGCGATCGCCAGGATACAACATCCCTGGTTGACCCAGCTAATGATGGGCCATTATTAGGGTGAATATAAAACATTGAATGGAAACGATTATAAGCAGCTGATGTTGAGCAACGTGAAATGGGGAGGTATAGAAAGTGGCCTTTTCTGATTTATGGGACAACAAAAGTTGGGGATTGCCTGTACTTCCATCACCTTTCTTTTCAGCTTCTGAACACAATCTTAGCCTTTATAACCTTCTGATTGTAGTCCTTCACCCAGTAACTATTCTCATAAATCTTTTCAAGTGCTTTTAAAATACCTTCCCATCTTTCCGACTACAAGAACTGAACACCACTCTGGTTGATATCACTCCAGTGGTTCATAAAGGTTCAGGAAGGACCCCTTGCTTTCAGATTTATTATCAATGACGTCTGTCTGAAATGTGTTGTTTTGCAGCAGTACAGTGCAATACATTAAAGAATTACTATATGTTACAATAAGACACATAAATAACAAACAAGTAGTGCAAAAGACCAAGCAGAAATCCGAAGGCAGAGGGGATGAAGCTATTCCTGAATCGTTCAGTGTGTGCCTTCAGTCTCCTGTACCTGCGCCTTGAGGGTAGCAATGAGAAGAGGGTATTGTCCTGGGTGAGGAGGGCATTTAATCACTCACACTCTTTCAATTAAGGATATAATCACAAAGATTTTCTGCGGATGTTGGAAATATTGCTGAGATGCCAAGACCTGATGAAGCGTCTTGGCCCAAAATTTTGGCTTTTTTTTTCTCTCATCCATAGAGACTGCCTCACCTTCTGACTTCCTCCAGCATTTGTGTGTGTTACTTTTGATCAAGTAAACTTTATGCACGATTTAGATGTATTAGGCATTTGCTGTGCTACATGCAACAAAAATGTTCAACACTTATGCAAAGTTAGAAAGACAAATTTGGAATAAAATGTGAATAAACACATAATTCCAGCATGTATTTAGAATGTAAACATTATAAAAAGT
The DNA here is from genome assembly GCF_963921235.1 of Mobula hypostoma. Taxonomy (NCBI): domain Eukaryota; kingdom Metazoa; phylum Chordata; class Chondrichthyes; order Myliobatiformes; family Myliobatidae; genus Mobula; species Mobula hypostoma. The sequence goes on from NC_086107.1 coordinate 13,365,674, forward strand.
GGTTTAAAGTGTTTACAGTGCAGTGACTGAGTTAATAGAGTGGGGTGGGGTTGGGCTAACTAGAATGGTTGATCAGATTAACTGCCTGGGGGGGGGGAGGGAAGAAATTTAAAGTGGCATGAATTTTTTGCTTTCCAAAACAGAGCAAACTGTTTAAAATTACTTCAGGAAGTTTTGCTGGAGAGAGGCAACTGTAGATACTAAAAAAGAAAGTGAAAACAAGAGTACCTACCCTGCTAAAGAAAAGACAAAGAGTTACTGCTCAACACGTAATCCACTTTCTTTATAACAAGCAGACTTGCTGCTCCCTTTCAGGAAAGAGGTTTGCATTTAATGCTTTCCATATTCCTTTCAGAATGCTACAAAATGCTTTACAACTCAATCCAGGCATTCTAATTATAATTGCGATGTGACAGAAAAGAAACAGCAGAAAATTAGCCAACATCAAGCTCCCACCAACAGAAAGGAAAAAACACCATTTATTTCACAGTAAACATTGGTTGAACAAAAGGAGCATTGACCCCGTGCTTCCTTGAAGAGGCATGAGGCCCAAGACCACTTGGAAGGTTCGGAACCAGGAGGGCAGTGGTCAAATATTTCAGGACCGAAAAGAGATTCTGCGGATGCTGAATATCTTGAGCAATGCACACAAACTACTGGAGGAACTCAGCAGGTCAGGCAGCATCTATGGAGGGGAATAAACAGTTGAAGTTTCAAGCCGATCGATGAACACAAATGTCAGCGCAAAATGTCGATCGCTATTCTCCTCCATAGATGCTGCCTGACCTGCTAAGTGTTTCCAGTACCTTGTGCATGTTGCCTCAGCTTTTTCTGTCTTTATTTCAAACTTTTTTTTTCCTTACAGCCATCTGCTTTTTCCAATTTGTTCAGAAGTCCACACTCCTTACCTTATCCATACGATCGTCTTGGACCCCAAATTTCCCTCCGTATCCATGTGAGGCATTAGGCCCATCCGCTAGCTCTTTCTGTTTGAGCGATTTATGCTCTTGAGAGACATTTTCCCTCAGTTCGTGCAAGCTGAATAGGGTGAGACAGAGAATATTAAAAGTCATGTCCCACTGTACGAAGGACAACCTTCCAGTAACTTCAACTTGAAATTAGTCTGATATCTGGATGCATTTGTATTACCCAAATTAGTCCGAAATCCAGGTGTATTTGCATTTCTTAATCTAACAGAGACCAAGAAAGGGAGGCATCTCTTTGTATATTTCCACAAAGTGACCCAACCTGCATTTCTTTTCTATTCTTTCTTGGTCAAATGATTTTTTTTTGTTTCTTCTTGCAGAATATTCCTTGAAACAATTGAAACAAATATTGATGTCATTACAAAGAGGGAGCGACAATGACTATATTTCATTCGGAGTCTGAGGAGATTCGCTATGTCATCAAAGACTAACAAGTTTCTACAGATGTACAGAGGATGTACATTCTGATTGGCTACATCACTCTCTGGTGTTGAGAGGCCACTGCACAGGATAGGAAATAACTGCAGAGGGTTGTGAACTTATCATGGGCCTCTAGCTTCCCCATTATCAAGGACACCTTCGAAAGGAGATGCTTGAAAAAGACAGCATTCATCATGTAGAAATATAGAAATCTACAGTACATTACCGGCCCTTTGGCCCACAATGTTGTGCCGACCATGTAACCTACTCCAGAAACTGCCTAGAATTTCCCTACCAAATAGCCCTCTACTTTTCTACCACCATGGACAAGGTACAGGAACCTGAAGACACACACTCAATGTTTTAGTAAAAGCTTTTTCCCCTCCACTGTCAGATTTCTGAATGGACAATGAACTCATTGACACTACCTCAGTACTCTTTCCTCTCCCTTTTGCACTACTTACTTAATATTTTAATATAAATTTATTATACTGTATGGTACATTTTATGTATTGCACTCCACTGCTGCTGCAAAAGAACAAGTTTCACAACATTCAGTGGTAATAAATGTGATTCTGATATCCAAGTCTTGAGAGAAATTGATCCAGGGGACGCTGAGAAGCTGTCTCGACAGGCTGAGTGCAGTCTCAGGATGCAGTGATGAAACTCTGCACTAATAGGGTACTGTAGTTGTCTCACACTTCCAGAAACCCAGATTCCAATCCTACTCCCATTTCTGCCTGTCCAGAGCTCACATCATCTCCCTGCTAGCCAGTTTACTCCCCACTCCCGAAGACTGCCTGGTTAATTAGCCTCTGTAAGATACCCCCCCCCCCCCCGGTGTAGGTGGCCGGTGGGAGAACCGGGGAGGTATTGATGGGCACACGTAAGAGAATCTACGAGGGGTGATTGATAAGTTCGTGTCCTATGGTAGGAGTCAATTTTAGAAAACCTAGCACATTTATTTTTCAACATAGTCCCCTCCTACACGTACACACATAGTCCAGTGGTCGTGGAGCATACGGATCCTTCTTTGTAGAAGTGGTCCACAGCAGGGGGTGATTGATAAGTTTCTGGCCCAAGATAGAAGGAGGTGAGTTATACAGCTCTCATTACGTGCACGTGCAGTTCCACTCTGAGTGATTATGCAGAAAGTTTGAAGTTAATAACATCTCCTTCTTCCATCTGTTCGCTCTTGCGACTATCAGAGTATAGCGATTTCAGATCATGCTCCAGTCACCCTGTCCATAAATTTTTCTCGTTCTCCTCAAATGAATAAACATTGGCATTTTAATCCAACCCTGTTGTCGCATAATGACTTTGTAAAATTTACGAAGGGCCAGATAACTTTTTTTCTAAGTACTAACATGTCATCTGAAATCTCATCCCAGGTTGTCTGGGATGCCATGAAAGCATATCTGAGGGGTCAAATAATTTCATACACTGAATTTGAAAAGAAAGACCTGCTTAGGGCGTTCAGATTTGATTGGTTAAATTAAAGCAATAGACCAATTATATGCCCAGACTAAAAATCCTGAATTGTATAAGAAGAGAGTAGAACTTCAAACCAAGTTTGACCTTATCGCCACTCGGCTGGTTGAACGCCAACTTCTTGAAAGTAACAGCCGATTTTATATTCATAGGGATAAGTCCGGTAAGTTTTTGGTTAACCAATTAAAACGCTCTAAAGCCAAACAACAAATTATAGAATTCGAATGGGAAATGGGAACATTACTTCGAATCATTCTGATATCAATGTCAGATTCAAGAGCTACTATTATCGACTTTATACTTCTGAATCTTTAAATGAGAATATCCCAGTTGAACATTTTTTTTAAATAGTTTAAATATTCCTTCGCTTTCCCCTGACTTTAAAGCAAAACTCAATGAACCATTGTCATTAGCGGAAATATCATCTGCCATCTCTGCATTACAGTCGGGTAAATCTCCCAGATCTGATGGCTTTTTAGCAGAATTCTATAAATCATTTTCTTCTCTGCTTTCGTCTCAACTATTTTTAGCTTTATCGCGGTAAATTGCCTGCATCATTCAACGAGGCATATATCATTCTTTTAGCCAAAAAAGGTAAAGATCTAACACAGTATTCTTCATATAGGCCGATTTCTTTATTAAATGTCGATGTTAAAATTTTGGCTAAAGTTTTGGCTCGTAGATTAGAAAACATTATACCCTCTTATTTCTCTTGATGCGGAGAAAGCGTTTGATCATGTCGAGTGGAATTACCTTTTTGTGGTTTTAGAAAAATTTGATTTTGGACAAAGTTTTATTACATGGATTAAATTGCTATATCCATGTCCCACCGCTTCTGTTTTAACCAATTCTCAGCTGTCCCAGTCTTTCAGCCTTAAACATGGCACTCATCAAGGTTGCCCTGTAAGTCCCTTACTCCTCGATTTGGCTATAGAGCCACTTGCCATTGTGTTTCGTAGTTGTGCTGAAGTGATGGGGATTTGGAGGGGAGGTGTTGAGCACAAAGTTTCCCTTTATGCTGATGATCTTTTATTTTTTATATCAAACCCAACCATCTCCTTACCCTCAATGTTTTCACTTCTTAATAAATTTAGTCAACTCTCTGATTATAAGCTTAATTCACATTAAGAGTGAACTCTTTCCAATCAATAGAGAAGCACAATCTTTAGTATTTCAGGACCTCCCTTTTAAAGTAGTTAATAATCAATTCATTTATCTCGGCATTACAGTAACAAGGAACTTTAAGAGTCTTTTTCGAGAAAATTTTACCAATCTCCTAAACTCGACAAAACAGAGTTTGACACAGTGGTCACCCTTGTCTATGTCTCTTGTAGGTCGTATTAATGTTATTAAAATGTATATCCTTCCAAAATTTTTGTATTTATTTCAGTCTCTACCAATTTTTATTTCTAAAGCTTTTTTCGATGGGTTAGATTCTATTATTTCATCTTATCTATGGCAGGGGTAACACCCTTAATAAAGCTCATCTTCAAAAATCTGAAAAGGAAGGTGGTATGGTCTTGCCTAATTTTCATTTATATTACTGGGCAACCAATAATTCATTGTCTTATTTTTTGGTCTTTCTTCCACAATGTCTGACTGCCCAAAATGAGTGGCAACGGAGTTGAATTCTACTAAGGATCTTTCAATTCCTGCACTTCTCAGTTCCGCACTTCCTTGTCATTTACCTAGACTTATTGTTAATTCTCTTATCAGACATACTTAATATGGGCTCAGTTCAGAAAATGTAATGGTCTTCATGGTTTTTCTCTCTCTAGCCCTATTTTACACAATCAGCTTTTCCTACCTTCTATGCGGAATTCAACAATTCACGATTGGCATAGAAAGGTTATTCGGCGCTTTGAGGATCTTTTCATAGATAATCATTTTGCAACTTTTCAACAACTGTCTGTAAAGTTTAATCTACCTAGTATTCATTTCTTTAGAGATCTTCAAATTCGACATTTCATTAACCCTTTGATATCAATCTTTCTTGAGATGCCTGAGAGAAATGTTCTGGACTTGTTTCTTTGTACTAACCCATTGGGTAAAGGTTTAATATCGGCCATTCGGGATAAGTTAGTGATTTTGAGGAGTGCCCCTTTCGATAAAATCAGAACTGCCTGGGAGCAAGATCTAATTATCTCCTTATCCGATGCGGTTTGGGATTTAATTCTTAAATCCGTCAACTCAACCCCTTTATGTGCTCACCACTGCCTTTTGCAGTTTAAGGTTGTTTAAGTTTAAGGCTCATATGCCTAAAACTAAATTATCGCGGTTTCATCCTGACATTAGTCCTGTCTGTGATAAGTGTAAAGGGGCTGAGGCTTCCCTTATTCATATGTATTGGACCTGTCCTAGTCTTGAGAAATTCTGGAGAGAAGTTTTTTTAACCCTATCTCATATTCTTAACTGTCATTTAGAACCTAACCCTCTGGTTGCTCTTTTTGGCACCTTGGGTGAAGTAAATATGCGCTTGAATATGACTAAATGCTGAACATTATCTTTTGCCTCTCTTTTGGCTAGACGGTTGGTTCTTCTTGGGTGGAAAGATGCTGCCCCACCCACTCATGCTTAATGGCTTAATGATATTATGGCCTGTTTAGACCTCGAAAAGATTAATTACTCACTTCTTAATTGGGACATAAAGTTTCAAAAGGTGTGGGGACCTTTTCTTGAATATTTTCATAGTGCTTCTTTACGGTAAGTTTATCCTTTTTTTTAGTACGCTACAATCTCTTAATTTCAGCTTTTTTTCTTGAAAGTTATACTTTCTTTGTTATGAATTATATTATACTTTTGGTAGTCAGCATTATATTATTTTTTTCCTACAGTTCTCTGGGGTTGAATGTTTTGAATGTTCTGATTATGATTTTTTTCTATATGTAAAGTGGTTGGCCTAGGTTTTTCTTTTTTCAGTGGGAGGTTGGGGTGGATATTAATTTTACATAATTCTTTTTTGAGTGCTTTTTTTCTTAGTTATGAATTATATATTAGATTTGTTTGTTTTGCACTGTATAAATCTCCATTTTGTCATTGGGTTCCTCTTTATAGTTTCACTGTAGAGAAAGCAGGATCTCCCAGTGGCAACACATTTTAATTCCACATCCCATTCCCATTCTGATATGTCTATCCACGGCCTCCTCTACTGTCAAGATGAAGCCACACTCAGACTGGAGAAACAACACTTTATATTCCATCTGGGTAGCCTCCAACCTGATAGCATGAACATTGACTTCTCTAACTTCCATCAATGCCCCACCTCCCCTCATACCCCATCCGTTATTTATTTATTTATTATTATTTTCTCTCTCTCTCTCTCTCCTTTTTCTCCCTCTGTCCCTCTCACTATACTCCTTGCCCATCCTTTGGGCTTTCCCCCCACCCCCTTTCCTTTCTCCCTGGGCCTCCTGTCCCATGATCCTCTCATATCCCTTTTGCCAATCAACTTTCCAGCTCTTGGCTCCATCCCTCCCCCCTCCTGTCTTCTCCTATCATTTTGGATCTCCCCCTCCCCCTCCCCCTCCCACTTTCAAATCTCTTACTAGCTCTTCCTTCAGTTAGTCCTGACGAAGGGTCTCGGCCCGAAACGTCGACTGTACCTCTTCCTATAGATGCTGCCTGGCCTGCTGCGTTCACCAGCGTTTTTTGTGTGTGTTGTTCACATAATAAATGCCAGATTTGTGATCCACAGAAAACCTACAGCACAATGCAGGCCCTTCGGCCTACAATGCTGTGCCGAACATGTACTTAATTTAGAAATTAGCTAGGACAACCCATAGCCCTCTATTTTTTTAAGCTCCATGTACCTATCCAGGAGTCTCTTAAAAGACCCTATTGTATCCACCTCCACCACCGTCACCGGCAACCCATTCCATGTACTCACCACTCTCTGCGTAAAAAACTTTCCCCTGACATCTCCTCTGTACCTACTTCCAAGCGCCTTAACACTGTGCCCTCTTGTGATGCCATTTCAGCCCTGGGAAAAAGCCTCTGACTATCCACATAATCAATGCCTCTCATCACCTTATATTCTTGATCCAGAATTTATAGTACCGTTACCACTAGATAATGTTGATTCAAACCACAGCTTTTAAGTGCCCAGACCAACTTCATTGAGTAGCATGGCCATTTATTGTGTTGTGTTAGACCATCAAGACATAGGAGCACAATTAGACCATTCAGCCCATCGAGTCTGTTCCATTATGGCCAACTCATTTTCCCTCTCAACCCAATTCTCCTGCTTTCTGCCCGTAACCTTTGACACCCTTACTAATCAAGAACCTATCAACCTCCGCTTCAAACATATCCAATCACTTGCCCCCATAGCTGATTGGGTGACAAATTCCCCAGATTCCTTCAGCTAAAGAAATTCCTAATTTCTGTTCTAAATGGATGTGCTTCTATTCTGAGGCTGTGCCCACTGGTCCTAGACTCGTCCACTATAGGAAACATCCTCTCCATGTCCACTATCTAGGCTTTTCAATATTCTATTGATATCAATGAGATTCCTTCCTCGTTCTTCTGAACTCCAGTGAGTACAAGCCCAGAACCATCAGATGCTCCTTATACATTAACCCTTTCATTCCTGGGATCATACTCATGAACCCCCTCTGGACGATCTCCTCTGTCGGCACATCCAACCTTCGATAAGCAGCACACAAGTGCACCAGTCCAGATGAAGGGCCTTGAACTGAAGCGTTGACTCTCCATTTCCCTCCACAGATTCCATCTCCACTGAAGGCCCAGTCTCTGCTTCCTGCTCGATACGCAACAATTCATCCAGGAAGCAGCTAATCACTGAATACTTCCTGCCATCGAGCCGCATTGTAAATGAGAGTCCACACATTTGGCACTGGCAGACTGGGTCTGTGACCCGGGGGGGGTGGAAAGGAGGGAGACACAATGTTGGTAGCTGGGTGGAGTGACACAGTACAGAACAGCAGGCCAAACCACTGGGCAAGACAGGTGTGTACGGAAGACAGCAGCATTCAAAGCTTGCCTCTGGCTGCTGATTCTACTGAACCGTCCAGGACTGAAGTTAAGGCCAAAGTCTGTTTACTGACCAACATACTTTGCTCTTCTCCATACTTTCTTTATATATTTATGTTTTTATTTTTAAGTTTATTTTATTGCGATACAGCACGGAATAGGGCCTTCGAGCCACGCCGTCCAGCAATCCCCCAAATTTAATCAAAGCCTAATCACGGGACAATTTACAACCAATCCACTGGTACATTTGGAGCGTAGGAGAAAACTGGAACACCCAAAAGAAACCCATACGGTCGCAGGAAGAACGTACAAACTCCTTGCAGGCAGCAGCAGAATTGAAGCTGGGTCACGGGTACTCTAAAACGTTGTGCTAACCACTATGCTAACTGTGTCTCATTACAATAAAAGCCAGAATCTTCACGAAGACCTGCCCAAGCAGCTTTTCAACACGTTTTGAGTGGTTTATCAGAGAAAATTAAAATACTCAAAGGAATGGTTTTCTACACACAGCTGACTTCAATAATGAAGCAGGTCACACATGCATACAGCAAGACCTAGCCAACATTCAGATATCTGCTGGAAATTCTTTGCAACACACACAAAATGCTGGAGGAACTCAGCAGGTCAGGCGGCATCTATGGAGAGGAATAAACAGTTGATGTTTTGGACCATGATTGTCCTTCAGGACAGGAAAGGAAGGAGGTAGATGCCAGAATATAAAGGTTGGGAGAGGGGAAAGAGCACGGCTAGATGGTGATAGCTGAAGCCAGCTGGGTGGAAAGGTAAAGGACTGGAGAAGAAGGAATCTAATAGGAGAGGAGGGTGGACCATGGGAGAAAGAGAATGAGGAGGGGCACTAGGGGGAGGCGATAGGCAGGCGAGAAGAGATAGAGGTCAGAGTGGGGAATAGAAGAAAAAGGAAGGGGAAGAGAATCTTTTTTTTACTGGAAGGAGAAATCGATATTCATGCCATCAGGTTGGAGACTACCCAGAAGGAATACCAGGTGTTGCTCCTCCATCCCGAGGGTGGCCTCATCGTGGCACAAGAGGAGGCTATGAACTGACATGTTGAAACGAGATTGGGAATTGAAGTGTTTTACCACAGGGAAGCTCTGCATTTGGTGGATGGAGCGACACCAATGTAGACAAAGCCCCATAGGGAGCAACAGACACAATACACGATCCCACAAAATTCGCAGGTGAAGTGTTGCCTCGCCTGGAAGGACTGTTTGGGGCCCTGAATGGAAGTGAGGGAGGAGGTGAATGGGCAAGTGTAGCACTTTAACTGCTTGCAGGGATAAGTGCCAGGAGGGAGATTAGCAGGTAGGGAATGATTAGTCAAGGGACTCACTGAGGGAGTAATCCCTGTGGAAAGCTAAGTGTGAGAACATAGAATAGTACAGCACAGTACAGATCCTTCAGCACACAACATTGTGCCGACCCTTAAACCCTGCCTCCCATATAACCCCTACCTTAAATTCCTCCATTTCCTGTCTAGTAGTCTCTTAAATTTCACTAGTGTATCTGTCTCCACCACTGACTCAGGCAGTGCATTCCACGTACCAACCACTCTGAGTTAAAAACCTTCCTCTAATATCCCCCTTGAACTTCCCACCCCTTACCTTAAAGCCATGTCCCCTTGTATTGAGCAGTGGTGCCCTGGGGAAGAGACGCTGGCTGTCCACTCTATCTATTCCTACTATCTTGTGCACCTCTATCATATCTCCTCTCATCCTCCTTCTCGCCAAAGAGTAAAGCCCTAGCTCCCTTAATCTCTGATCATAATGCATACTCTCTAAACCAGGCAACATCCTGGTAAATCTCCTCTGTACCCTTTCCAATGCTTCCACATCCTTCCTATAGTGAGGCGACCAGAACTGGACACAGTACTCCAAGTGTGGCCTAACCAGAGTTTTATAGAGCTGCATACTGTGAGGGGGAAGCAAAGATAGGTTTGGTGATAGGATCCTTTAATCAAGTAACATTTACAAATAAAAGTTCCCAACAAATGACCATTTCTAACAAGGGAGATGCAAATCTCCCATCACTGATGTTCAATGTCATTGCCAATTAGACCACAAGGAGCAGAATCAAGTCATTTGGCTGATCAAATCTGGTCTGCTATTCAATCATGGTTGATTTATTTTCTCTCTCAACCCTATTCTCCGATCTTCTCATCATAATCTTTAATGTCCTTACTAATGAAGAACCTATCAACATCCACTTTAAATATACCCAATGATTTCCCCTCCACAGTCATCTGTGGTGACGAATTAGTTGCCATAGAAAAGCAGAATCCATCAAAAGATCCTCACCATGCAGGGTCACTGCTGCAATCAGGACTCACACCACCAGGTTCCAGAACAGTTACTACCCCTCAATCATCAGGCTCTTGAACTAAAGGTGCTAGCTACGCTCATTCTATTTCTGGAGTTCTCACAACCGATGGTCTCATTGCAAGGACTCTTTATCTTGTTAGTCCATGCACATCATTTATTGCTATTTATTTATATTTGCACAATTATTGTCCGTTGATCCTGTTTACAGTTACTGTTCTATAGATTTGCTAAGTATGCCTGCAGAAAAAGAACCCCCTCAGGGTTGTATGTGGTGACATGTACAGACTCTGAGAATTAATTTTACTTTGAACTTGGAATTCTACAAACTTATCAGAAGTCCTTGTATTGAGGCTGCGCCCTCTGGTCCCACTCTCCCATTATTGGAAACATCTTCTCCACATCCACTCTTACCTAGGCCTGATGATATCCTTTAGGTTTCAATGAGATTCATCCTTCATTCTTCTAAGCTCCAGCAAGTACAGGCCCAGAGCCAAACGCTCCTCGTACATTAACCATTTCAGTCCCAGAATCATTCTCGTAAACCTCCTCTGTTGATCCCCCCACCAGCTACTACTTGAGGGTCACCATTGAACAGAAAATCAATGGGATGAGCCTCAGAAATACCCGTGAGCAGGTTAGAGACTGGGCATCCTGAGGAAAGTGGCTCACTTCCTGACAGCACAAGGTACTTGCACCACTTGTATTCTGGAACTCCCTGCCTAACAGCACTCTGAGGTTTTCTTTGATAGAAAACGTACAGTGGTTGAAGACGGCACCTCACCACCACCTTTTCAAAAGCGTTAGGAGATGGGCAATCCTTCCAGCAACTGCCCAGATCCCCCAAATTTTTTTTTTTTAAATGCAATGGTTTAAAAGTGAAAACTGACATTTGTATCAATAATTTTACTCATTATAGTATTAGCTAAAACATCAGAAATCTGTCAGCTCTGAAGCATCAAGACAGAGTCCCTGTCGCCATGCCCTCTTCCAAATTTCCACCGATCCTCATCGAAATACTTAGCTGCTACTTTTCAATACCTTATGAGGCCAAAAGTGGTAGATTTGTTGGGGGCACAGCACAGTAGCTTAGTGGTTAGCACAACACTTTACAGTACCAGCATCCAGAGTTCGATTCCCGCCACTGTCTGTAAGGAGTTTGTACGTTCTCCCCGGGACCGTGTGGGTCTCCTCCAAGTGCTCTGGTTTCCTCCCACAGTCCAGCTGGTGGGTTAATTGGTCTTTGCACATTGCCCCTTGATTAGGCTAGGGTTAAATCGGGGGTTGCTGGGTGGTGCAGCTCGAAGGGCTGAAGGAACTATCCTGCACTGTATCTCAATCAATAAAAAAATTGTAGCCTGGAAAGGTTCATTGCAAGGCTGCAGAAGGATTCAATATATTCCCCATTCTCTTTAAATACGGTCTGTTTCATTCACAAAGAGAGGAAGAGGGAAGTGAACAACACACACAAAACGCTAGAGGAACTCAGCAAGTCAGGCATGAAGAAGAATGAACAGTCGACATTTCATACCGAAAATCCTGTTGAGTTCCCTCAGCATTAGGGAAGACTTTTATTTTTATTATTTATTTTTATTTATTACAAACAAAAAAACACCAAAAAAAAATAGCACATCCACAAAAACCACAACCATAACAAAATTAAATTAAATATTGAGCAGCAAAAGGGAGAAAAATATAAAGGCAAAGGTAAATGCACACAGCAGAGGTGCACCGCACCAAAAAATCTCAGTCCTCACCCCATGAGAAAGTCCAATACAGGGCCCCATATCTTTTCAAAGATGTCCCCTCAGTCCTCATTATATAGTCTCAAGTCTCTCCAAATGTAGAGTATTTGCCAGTTCTCTCAGCCACAGATTGTACGTAGGCACAGAGTCCATTTTCCACATTTGCAGGATTAACTTCTTGGCAATCACCGTTCCAAATAATACAGCCACACTGCTTCCCAAAAGCCTCAGAGAAACAGTGAAAAATACTTTTCCAGTATGCATAAAGCTTACAACATGGCCAGAATGAATGTGACAAGTTACTGTTCACAGATTTACATCTATGCAAACTGGTGAAACATCAGGGTAGAAACTGTGCAACTTTTCTTTGGAATAATGGAGTCTATGTATTGTTTTAAACTGTACAAGTCTGTGTCTGACTTTGACCGAATAATCATGTATACTCTTTAAGCACTCATCCCAGACAGACTGTTTAATGGTCTTCACTGCCTATACGATCACTCAAAAGCAATCTGTATGGGGTAGAATTTAGAGAGCAAACTGCTTTCCACTCTAGGAGAAGGTCCACTGTTTGTCCCCTCCATAGATGTATATTCACACGAGTTGAGGAATGAGGGAGGATCTCATTGAAACCCATTGAATATTGAAAGGCCTAGATAGAGTGGACATGGAGAGGATATTTCCTGTAGTGAGGGAGTCCAGAACCAGAGGGCACAGCATATAAGGACGTCCCTTTAGAACAGAGACAAAGAGGAATTTCTTTAGCCAGAGGAGACAAACCTTTGGAACTCATTGTCACAGACGGCTGGGTATATTTACCAATACCCAAGTCATTGGGTATATTTAAAGCAGAGGTTGATAGGTTCTTGATTAGTAAGTGTATAACAGTTTATGGGGAGAAGGCAGGAGAAGGGGGTTGAGAGGGTTAATAAATCAGACATGATGGAATGGCAGAGCAGACTCGATGAGCCAAATGGTCTAACTCTACTCCGATGTCTGATACTGCCGGACCTGCTAGTGTAGCTTTGCTGTGATGCTTCACCTTATGGTACGACTGAAGTCATGTCATAGTTATAAATGATGAATGTGAGTGGCTAAAGCCTTTGCATCACATTCCCTTTCCACTGTAGAGAAAAATTATGCAGATTGGAAGGGGCCTTGAGTCTGGTTAGGGTATAAAACAGTTTCAACCAGTACTTGTATGGAAGAGTTTACCCTCATTACTAACCAACAATCACTGGTGTCCATTTTCAATTCACAAAAAGGTTTTCCATTAACAGCGGCAACATGAATGCAGAGATGCACTCTATACATGGAGAGGTAGTAAATTGGATTAGACATTAGCTCAATGGAAGAAGCCAAAGAGTGGTAGTAGAGGATTGCTTCTGAGTGGAGGCCTGTGACTAGTGGTGTGCCACAGGGATCAGTGCTGGGTCCATTGCTATTTGTCATCTGTATCAATGATCTGGATGATAAATGTGGCAAATTGGATCAGCAAATTTTGCTGATGATACAAAGATTGAGGGTGAAGTGGACAGTGAGGAAGGTTTTCAAAGCTTGCAGAGGGATTTGGACCAGCTGGAAAAATTGGCTGAAAAGTGGCAGATGGAATTTAACACAGACAAGTGTGAGGTATTGCACTTTGGACGGACAAACCAAGGTAGAACATACAAGGTAAATGGTAGGGCACTGAGGAGTGCAGTAGAACAGAGGGATCTGGGAATACAGATACAAAATTCCCTAAAAGTGACGTCACAGGTAGATAGGGTCGTAAAGAGAGCTTTTGGTAAATTGGCCTTTATTAATCAAAGTATTGAGTATAAGAGCTGGAATGTTATGGTGAGGTTGTATAAGGCATTGGTGAGGCCAAATTTGGAGTATTGTGTGCAGTTTTGGTCACCAAATTACAGGAAGGATATTAATAAGGTTGAAAGAGTGCAGAGAAGGTTTACAAGGATGTTGCTGGGACTTGAGAAACTCAGTTACAGAGAAAGGTTGAATAGGTTAGGACTTTATTCCCTGGAGCGTAGAAGAATGAGGGGTGATTTGATAGAAGTATATAAAATTATGATGGGTATAGATAGAGTGAATGCAAGCAGGCTTTTTCCACTGAGGCAAGGGAAGAAAAAAAAGAGGACATGGGTTAAGGGTGAAGGGGGAAAGTTTAAAGGGAACATTGGGGGGGGGCTTCTTCACACAGAGTGGTGGGAGTGTGGAATGAACTGCCAGATGAAGTGGTAAATGCGGGCTCACTTTTAACATTTAAGAAAAACTCGGACAGTTACATGGATGAGAGGTGTATGGAGGGATATGATCCGGGTGCAAGTCAATGGGACTAGGGAGAAAAATGGTTCAGCACAGCCAGGAAGGGCCAAAAGGCCTGTTTCTGTGCTGTAACGTTCTGTGGTTCTGTGCTGAGTTCCTCCAGCATTTTGTGTATGTTGCTCAAGATTTCCAGCATCTGCAGGACGTCATGTGTTAAGAGTGGAGTAAAAACAACCTCATTCAAGCCGAGATGATACTTTCACAACAACTTTAACCCAAAGTCTCAAAAATTGAGGAGAAACTCACCAGAACACAGGATGCGAAGTACCAATTACCAAGTGGTTGCAGGTTGAAGCAAAGAATTCCAAATGCACATAATGTGTTAATGAGTTACCTACAGCAATAAAGAGGCATGCAGCCACCGTCACCTAAAGAAAAGTACTTACTTAATGTGGGCCTGGTGTCCAGATCCCTGGACCGACTTGGCTCCCCATCGCTGCTCCTTCTCAGTCAAGTCATTCTGATTAACAAGATCAGAACATTAAATATGTTAGCCAACTAGATAGAAATCATCGATAAAGGAACCTAGCAAAATAACTGCAGATATAATTCACCTATAGCACCAGATGAGGTGGTCAAGGTGGGTACAGTGCAACATTTAAGAGGCATGTGGATGTGTACATGGAGGGGAGGGTTACTGGCCGAATGCAGGCAACTGGGACTAGCAGGGAGAATGCCATGGCTGGCATGCAACAGCTGGGCCGAAGGGCCTGTCTTCCTGCTGTATTATTCTATGACTCTATGCCAGGCTTGTTCCTCCTCCTCAACTCAAATTGTGATCTGTACTGACAAAGACACAAAGTTTAACATTTCTGATATAAAATACAGAGGGAAAGTCTGGAATCAACTGCCTGTCCATTGGAAGGACCTCCCACCACCCAGAACGTGCCTGCTTCTCATTGTTACCATCTGGAAGGAAGTACAGAAGCCTGAAGCCACACACTCAGCGATTCAGGAACAGCTTCTTCCCCTCTGCCATCCGATTCCCAAATGGACATTGAACCCATGAACAATACCTCATTTCTTTTTATTATTTCTGTTTTTGCACTTAAATTTAACTATTTAATATACACATATCCAGTAATTTATTTATTTTTCTATATTATCATGTATTGCATCGTACTGCTGCCGCTAAGTTAACAAATTTCACGACATATGCCAGTGATAATAAACCTGATTCTGATTCTGTAGGGGTGAACATAGAACATTACAGCACAGTACAGGCCCTTCAGCCCACAATGTTGTGCTGACCTCTTAACCTACTTTAAGATCAATCTGACCCTTCATTTTTACATCTTCCATGTGCCTATCTAACAGATTCTTAAAGGTTGCTAATGTACCTGGCTCTGCTACCACCTTGGCAAAGCGTTCCACGCCCATAACTGTGTAAAAAAAAAATCTCTGACATCCCTCCCCCAATACATACCTGTAGTCACCTTAAGTGTTGCCCCCTATATTGTATCAATAGATCAATGCTAATTTCTTCAGCATTGTTGTGTGCTATTTCTTATGACATGGATGATTTTGTGCCTTGTCATTTGACGTGGGTGATCATGGTCTTCCATCTGTCTACTGAGCGAGGGATTATTGCCTGTGGGGAAGAACCCCCTTCACCCCCTTCACGCTGTTGCTCTGACAATGACCATGAATGTCCTTGGAAAATTTTTCTACTGAAGTGCTTTGCCATTGCCTTCTTCTGGGCAGCATTTTTACAAGCCTGGTGACCACAGCAATTATCAATACCCTTCAGAGATTGTCTGCCTGGCATCAGTGGTCACGTAACCAGTACTTGTGATGTGCACCAGCTGCTCGAACGACTATCCACCACCTGCTCCCATGGCTTCGTGTGACCCTGATCAGGGGGCTGAACCTCACCCAAGGTTGACTAGCAGTCTAGCAGAAGGAAGGAGTGGTTTACACCTCCGTTGTTAGAGATGTATCATCACCCTGCCATCCGAGCCTAATTTATTAGCTAGTGTGAAATAAAAAGGAAAGACTGCAGGATATGCCCAGAAGGAAACAAAATACATATTTAGTGCCAAAGGCTTATCACCAGGATGTTCTTTTTGATAGCAAAAAACAAGTGCTGGAAACACAACCAGTGCCTTCTAAGGGGGAGTGAAGTGTCAGTTGAGGGAGAATAACACACAGGGAAAAATAAAGTATTGAGTACAGGAGCTGGGATGTTGCTTTGAAGTTGTACAAGACATTAGTGAGGCCTAATTTGGAGCACTGTGTGTAATTCTGGTTACCTACGGCCAAGAAAGATGTCAGTAAGATTGAAGGAGGGCAGGGAAACTTTGCAAGGATGTTGTCAAGACCTGAAGATGTGAGTTACAGGGAAAGGTTATTTAGGTTGGGACTTCATTCTCACAAGCACTAGAGAATAAGGGGAGATTTAAGAGAGATATAGGTAGGGTAAATGAAAGCAGACATTTTGCACTGAGGCTGTGTGAGATGAGAACTAGAGGTCATGAATTAAGGGTGCAAGGTAGAGTATTTAAGGAGAACGGCGGGGGGGACTTCTTCACTCAATCACTCAGAGAGTGGTGAGAGTGTGGATTGAGCTTCCATTAAAAGTGATGGATGCGGGAGCGATTTCCAGGTCCGTGGTCCGGGTGCAAGTCAATGGGAATAGGCAGGATAATAGGTCACTCCAAAGGCCTGCTTCTGTGCTGTAGAGTTCAGTAACTCCAAGTGTAAAGGGGTCGTTCCACCAGGAGAGAGAATAGGCTTGAAGAGCCAATTAGCCTCCTCCTACCCCATTACAATTCCATGATTAATCATGGTAGCATAGCACAAGTGTGATATTATTACAGCTCGGGGCATTGAAGTTCAAAGTTCACTTCCAGCGTTACCCGTAAGGCGTCTGTACGCCCTCCCGGTGAAACGCATGGGTATTCCCTGGGCGCTCCAGGTTCTTCCCACAGTCCAAAGACGTAGCGGGTTGGTTAATTGGTCTTTGTAAATTGTGCTGTGATTAGGTTAGTGTTAAATCCGGGTTGCTCAGCAGCATGGCTTGAAGGGCTGGGAGGGCCTATTCTGCAATGTATCACGAAATTTTTTTTTTTTTTTTTAAAAAGTATCTGTCTCAAGACGTGCTTCAGGAGATTGTGGCTCCAGGTTTGCTTCTCACCACCTCGAGGCAGCGCTGCAGTGCAAGAGGTGCAGATGCTCAGATGCCTCACCCATCCCCTCGGCTACAAGGGAAAGGCCTGCCTGCAGCATTTGAAAGGAAGGCGGGGGGGGCGGGGTCTAGTTACTGAGTTCTGAACCACTGATTCAAACGTGAGCTCAAATACAAAGGGGCCAGGGAATTTAGACTCAAATACGACAGAAGCTGGATGACTACAAAACCATCAGGTTTTTGGGAAATCCCAACTCATTAATACCCTCCAAGGAATGAACAATGACCACCTGCACCCAAATCTGCTCTGTTCTCAATGTGGTTCGCCACCTACTGCCATCAACAGGTGGTCTGGTGAGTAATTACAGATAGACAACAAACAAAGATAAACTTTGTTTGTCACATGTCCATCGAAACACACAGTGACATGTGCCATTTGCATCAAATCAACTCAGTGAGGATTGTGTTGTCGCTACGCTTTCTGGCACCAAAATAATGTGCAACTCACTAACCTTAATCCATACATTTTTGAAATGAGAGAGGAAACCCACAAAGACACAGGGAAAACGTACAAATTCCTTGCAGGCAGTGACAGGAGCTGAACCCTGATCCTACAGCCAGTGCTGTGTAGGACATTCTGGAATTATGGTATATAGCAAATATTAATTTCAATAGCAACCAGTCCTCAGACCTGAATGTGGATTGTAGATTGAATTTAAAATGCAGCCCCGAACACTGGTGTTCTTGGAGCTGCAGACTGGGGTGGATTAGAAATAAAGAAACACTCCATTTGACCTGAGATGTCTGCATATGCATGAATGCAGCCTAGAGTCAGTGGGGATTAACAGTCATTTTGGGTGTGTGGAGTGCTGGTGTGAAGATCAAGGTGTTTGAAAATTATATGAAATTCAAAGGAAGCATTGTAGATACATTGTAACTTTAGAATTGTCCTGCTGTTACCTTTGATCTCTAGCATATAAAAATGTTATGTAATATTGGTTCAGGGAGGCCTCATCTTCCAGTATGATTCCTGCTTGCTTGACTGAATGAAAACTTCTATATCAGCTTCAGTGTCTCTGCTGATCTCGTTCACAGTTACACCACGCTGCAAAGCATTGTGCAAACTGTTAAATTATTGTGCCACCTTGTCACCGCGTTTATGTAGCATCGGAAGAGATACTGATAAAATTGACTCCAGTGTCCCAGTCATTAAACAGGCTGTAGATCTGAGGGGTTTGGTTCTATTCCTTTCAGAGGGTGTTTAATATCTGGAACGTGCTGCCAGAGGTATTGGTGCAATCAGGTACAATTCCTACATTTAAGAGGGGTTTAGACACAGAGGGGTTAAATGGGCAAGGTACATAGAAGGATGCAGTCTTCACGAGGGCAAACAATGGACTAAAAGGATGGGATGAGCATGATGGGCTAAAGGGCCAGCTTCTGATTTTGTCCGTGCTACTCCACATTCCCAGCAGCTGCAGAATCTTTTGTGGTTTATGTTTGATTAACTGGTACATTTCCCCACAGCAACAAAACTGCGAGAGCAAATTGTAGGGAAGATGCAACACAGCAGCGTTTAGAGCTAAACGCTGCTTAGCCCCAGTGATCCGGTTCAATCCCGACTTCGGGCACTGTACATACGGAGTCAAAAATCAGAAGCAGGCTCAGCATCGATGTCTTATATGGTGTGAAATTTGTTGCTTTGTGGAATATTCTCCCGGTAATTGCATGGGTTTCCCCTGGCTGCCCTTGTCTCCCCCACCCCCAGATGCTCCAGTCTCCGCCCCTACCCCCAGATACTCCAGTCTCCCCTACTCCCACCCCCCATTGGTGCTTCTTTCTCCTCCTATATTACACAGATGTAGGTTGGCAGATAAAATGGCCACTGTGAATTACACCTAGTGGATTTGGTTTATTATTGTCACATGCAGTGGAAAGCTCACCCTGCGTACTGTTCAGACAAATCATAATCAATACAGAGTGCATGGAGCTAGAATAAGGTAAAACAACATCAATACACAATAAAGTGTAAACACTATCAAGAAAGTACAGTGCAGATAAACAATGAATTGCAAGATCATAACGAGGTAGATCGGGAGGCCGGGAGTCCACCATTTTATCATTCAGGAGGTCCTTCCCTACAATTTGCTCCTCAAGAATGGGGTAGAAACTGCCCTTGTGATATGCGCTTTCAGGCCTTTGTATCTTCTTCCCGATTGGGGGGCGGGGGGGGCGTGAAGAGACAATGTCCATGGTGGGTGGGGTCTTCAATTATGCTGGCTGCTTTACTGAGACAGGGAAAAGTATAGACAGAGTCCACAGAGGGGAGGCCAGACCCTGCGATGTGCTGTTTTGGCAAATGGCAGAATCAGGGAGATGTTGGGAATGTTGAAATTAGTGTAATGGGTGCTTGATGGTGAGTGGAGGGAGGCATTTTCCTGCTGTACAACTCAACAACCCATTGGCTTCATTGGCAGCTCTGGAACGTACCAGGAGTTTGAAAGCCGGTATACAAAAACCAAGTTGTGAGGAGAAACCCAAAAAAATCTTACCACGAAGTCAGGGTCAGTGTCCCAATCATCACCATCATCCGATGCTGTGACGGAAATAGTCCGACCGGCAGCTGCTTTCCACATCTGGAAGAGATATTGACATCAGTGACAACCCAATGCCAACCATGCAGAATAAATATTTGCATTTGTCTAGCAACTGTCACAACACTTCAGTCACCCAAAAGTATTTTATGGCCAATGAAGCCCTTTTTGGAACGCCGGCATGTTAAAAAGGCAGACATTAAACTGCACCCTAGCACAACCTCATCAACATAAATATAAGATTGAAGTGATATCATGTTCTTTACAGATAATGTGCCAAGGATAAAGAGAGTGGTGGTTAACATAGCTCTAGCAACAAGGCTTTAATTCCGCCCCCACCTGAGAGGCATTTCTACATTCACCCCGTGACCACGAGTTTCCTCCGGGGGCTCCAGTTTCCTCCCACGTTCCAAGGACCTACGGATTAGGATTAACAAATTGTGGGCATATTATGTTGGCACTGGAACCATGGCAACACATGCAGGCTGCCCCCAGCACATCCTCGGATTGGCACAAATGTCATACTTCATATGTGACAAACAAAGCTAATCTAACATTGGCTAGAAGATCCAAAATAACTCCCAGTTTACTGCATTAATGAATAAAAGCCTACAAACAAAATGCAGGAGCTTAAATGCAAAATATTTCAAAGTACATTAATTATCAAATCACGTATAATTTGTACAACCTTGAGATTCGTCTCCTTATAGGCAGCACCTAAACAAGAAACCCGAAAGACTCCATTAAAAAGACCAACTCTGTGCACCCAATGTACAGAGAGAGAGAAAAAAAACAAACAATAAAAGCAAGCAATAGCATTCCGAACAAAAGAGAGTCCATAGACACAAAGCCCAGACCAGGCCCACGGCCTCAGCTAATCATATAGAGGAGCAAAAAACGGTGCTCACAGACGCGAAACCCGGAGCAGGCCTATAGCCTCACCACAGTCCATCACACCACAGAGCAAAAACCAGAGCTCGCAGACAGGAAACCAAGAGCAGGCCACAGCATCAGCCCCAGTGCTGCGGAGAGCAGAGTAAACGCCCCGGAAGAACAAGCAGAACCAGCTCAACCCTTGCTTCTGGTCCCGACACCCGACCTTTTCAATCCATCCAGCCCAGCATTGAAACTGTCCAAACACCGGGTCATCCCTTGTACTAGCACCTGGACCCTGTCACTTCAACACACTCTGGGCCTAGATCTGAGGGGGATCTTCTTCACTCAGAGGGCAAAGCAAGTGTGGAACGAGCTGCCAGCAGACGTGGTGAACGTGGGTTCAACTGCAACACTTGAGAAGTTTGGATAAGGTCAATGGATGAGAGAGGTATGGTTCATCAGTTCAGAATGGACGGGCCGAAGGGTCTGTTTCTGTGTTGTAGTGCTCTATGGCTCTGTGCAAGGAAAACCGAAAATGCTGGAAATACCCTGCAGATCAGGCAGCATCCATGGAAAGAGAAACAATCACGTTTCAAAGTCCAAAGTAAACTTGTTATCAAAGTACATATACGTCACCATATATAACCCTGAGATTCATTGTCTTTCAGGTATTCACAGCAAATCCAAAAACCAGAATAGAATCAAAGACCACACTCAATCAACCAACAAACTGCAAATACAAAAGAAATAATAGTAATAAATAAGCAATAAATATCAAGAACACAAAGATGAAGAGTCCTTGAAAGGGAGTCCACAGGTTGTGGGAACAGTTCAGTGATGGGGCAAGTGAAATTGAGTGAAGTTATCGCCACTTATTCAAGAGCCTGATGGCTGAGGGATAATAACTGATCCTGAACGTGGTGATGTGAGTCCCAAGGTGGCTACCATCAGGAAGACGGTACAGAATCGAGAAGAGAGCATGGCCTGGGTGGTGGGGTTTCCTGACGATGGATGTTGATTTCCCTCCCTCCCCCTACACACATGCTGCTTCACTCACTGATTTCTTCCAGCAGATTGTTCATTGCAAGTTTTAATTGAATCAAGTATGCTTAAACTGCCAGTGAGAGCCTCTGATGAGCTTTAGAGCGACTGGGCTGCACTCAAGACAGGACTGGCCACACTGCTTCAGTCCACTGCCTTCCAATCCACAACCCCCTTACTTCTAATCACCACCTTGTGCGCTCAGCTGAATAACAATCACCTACGTTATAAAAGAAGAGGGTGAGGGTTAGGGAAGAAAGTATTAAAACTGAAGCCTGTGAAATTTATTTATTTTATTTAGGGATAGAGTAGGCCTTTGCAGCACGATGAGCACATGCCACCCAAATACCCCCAAGTGACCGATTAACCTACTAACCCGCATGTTTTCAGAATGTGGGAGGAAACTGGAGCACCTGGAGGAAGTAAACAGTCAAGGGGAGAATTTACAACCTCCTTACAGACAGCAGCGGGAATTGAACCAGGGTCACTGGCCAACGTTTCCTCCAATTATTTTTTTTTCAGCTGAGCTGACCCACCATTGCTCTGGGCAGGGAATTTTTACATGGCCTGAAAACAGCAAGCTACTTTAAATGTTTTTTTTGTAATATGCATACTATAATGTTTAGAATGAAAATTTAAAAATCACACTTTTGATTTTAGTTATTAATTGAACGGTCTAACGAAATGCAGTACAAAAGAAAATCTTTCCCGTTCTGTAAACTTTTTTCTAGCTGCGCCCAATTCCAGCCCCACAGCCACACAGGCCATGTGCACACGAGCCTTTCAGTCACTGCAAGGCTGTGCACCCACGCAGATTAGAAGGAAGAGTGTCACTGGCACTGTAAAGCATTATGCTACTGTGCAGGAGATAAAACAAAGGCAGTATTTACAGTAGCAGAGGTCAATAAAAGGCAGTGTTGCAGATTAAGGATTCAGTCGTTGGAGTTGAGGTGCATCGTTTCTATTGAAGGAGAGCACCTTCATTATACTTGATCGTTGTCAGAGCAGCTTACACACCAAGGCCTGTTGGGCCACAGCCAGTGCTGGAAAATGGAATGATTCCAAATCACTTTAGATTGTGGCTAGAACAGGTAGTGAACAGAAGGGCCAACTGCACAAGAAATCCATGCATTTCTAGCTGCACATTCTATCCAAATTCCTGATGCTCTTAGTTAAAGCTCATTGTCATTCAACCATAACTGTATACACCTAAACGAACCAGTGTTCCCCCGGGCTCAATGTACAAAACACAGTACCTATGGTCACATAGTTATGATAACATATACAGTTCCAAAATAATATTAGCACGAGAATATTAGAATCCTCCCCACAGAAACAAAAATTGATCATTTCTTCAGACATGAAAATACTGGAATAGGTGTCCTAAAATTTGCTATATTAAAATCAGAATCAAATTTACTATCACTGTCATAGGTCATGAAATTTGCTGCAAAGCAGCAGCAGAACATGGATAAAATGATGTAAATTACAGTTAGTATATATATTTTTAAAATAAATTAAATAAATATTGCAAAAGAGAGAAAAAAGTGAGGTAGTGTTCATGGTAAATCCGAGTGGGCCTCAAAGCAACGGTGGAGCACTTTTGAAGCCTTATTCACTGAGAAACACAGCAGCCACTTTGCTTATATCAAACTCTCACAAAAATAAACTCTTCAGCTGCTGGTTGAAGTCCACTGGCCAGAAGCCCAGCTGATCTCCTCTGTGATACAAAAGTAGGGCTGCAAAACAGATTATGTCAACCCTGAAGGCAGATGGATCCTTGGCTTAAGAATATAACATTAGGTACAGGAGAAAGAATAAGACACCTGGCCCCTTTAGCCAAGTCACCACACTGTGCCATTTTGATACATCATCTCTATACTAAATGTGGTGGGGTGGAGATACATCTTTATCAAAGGAAGTGCAAGGCTCTCCTTCCCTCTGCTGGACTGCAGGTCACCCTTGGATAAGGTGCAGCACTTGCTCAGCCCCACACCCTGACCGATCTGGGTCACGTGAAGCCATGGGAGCTGTGGTAAATGGTCGTATGAACAGCTGGTGCATATGTCAAGTCCTGGTTATGTGACCACCAACGCCAGGCAGACAATCTCGGAAGAGCATTGATAATGGCTGGGGTCACCCGTCTTGTAAAGACGCTGCCAAGAAGAAGGCAATGGCCAACCACTTCTGTAGAAAAATTTGCCAAGAACAATCATGGTCAAGACCGTGATTGCCTACATCATACGACGTTGCAGATAATGATGATGGTGGTGATCTCCATATCCCTTGATTTTGTATAACATTTAGACAGTGAACATGGTTATCAAAAATTAGAGGGGCATCTTGACCAGGCAGTGGAGCTGAATATTGGAAAATTGCTTACAATTCAGATAAGAGCAAACTGTTACATTTTGGGAAGTCAAACCAAGGTAGGACATACAGACCAAATGATCGGACCCTGGGGGAGTGTTGTGAACAAAGGGATCTAGGAGTACCAATGCACAGTTTTCTGAAGGTGGCACAGGTAGACAGGGCAGAGAAGGCATTTGGCATGTTGGTCTTCATCAGTCAAGGAGTTAGGACATGATGCTTCAGTTGTACGTTGCTGCAATCGCACGTGTGGTATTGTGCACTGCTTTGGTCATCCTTTTATAGGATAGACATAATTAAACTGGAGTGAGGGCAGAGAAGATCTACAACGATCCTGCCAGGACTCAGGGGCATGAGTTATGGGGAGAGGTTGGACAGGCCTTGAAATTTAGGAGACTGAGAGATGAGAAATGTATCATGAGGGGTATAAATAGGGTGAACGCAGAGCCTTTTTTCCAAGGAAAGGGGAGCTAAAAACTAGAAGTTTACCGTGAGAGGTGAAAGATTTAAGAAGGACCTGAGGGGCAACTTCTTCACACAGAAGGTGGTCGGTATACAGAATGAGCTGCTGGAGACAGGCACAATAACAATATTTAAAAGACATTTGAATAAGTACATAGACAGGAATACAAGGGTATATGGAGCAAGCATGGGCAAATGGGACTAGCTTGATGGGCAGTATGGCTGGCATGGACAAATTGAGTCAAAGGGACTGTTCCTTGACTCTAAATCTAGCCATCCGTGACTTGAATGAACTCAATGACTAAATGTCCACAGCCCTCTCAGAGAACATCAACAATCCATGAGCCTCCTAGTGAATACATTTCTCCTTACGAATCTTGAATAACCCATCCTAATCTACTCCTTGTACACTGTGTGGCCAGATACTGCTCTAACTCCATTGACAAGTTTGCAGATGATACCACCATAGTGGACTGTATCTCAGATAATAATGAGTCAGAGTACAGGAAGGAGATAGAGAGCTTAGTGACATTGTGGCATGACAACAACCTTTCCCTCGATGTCAACAAAATGAAAGAGCTGGTCATTGTCTTCAGGAAGGGGAGCAGTGCACATACTCCCATTTATATCAACAGTGTTGACATTAAGAGCTTCAAGATCCTAGAAGAGATCATCATTAGCCTGTCCAGGTCTAACCACGTAGATTCTACAGCCAAGAAAACTTATTACACCTCCACTTCCTCATGTCCCTGCTGAACCTTAAAAATTTTTTAATTGATGCACCTACTTCAATGCATAACAGCTTGGCATAGCAACTGCACTGTATGTGATGCGGGAAACTGCAGAGTTGTGGAAACTGCACATCACTTAAACCAGCCTTCCCTCTTATGGACTCCGCCTAGACCTCTCGCTGCCTCAGTACAATAGCCAGCATAATCAAAGACCCCGACCAACCCAGACATCGTCTCTTCTCCCCTCTCTCATTCAGGCAGAAGATACAAAAGTATTAAGGGATGAACCACAAGGCTCAAGGACAGCATCGACCCCACCGTTAACTGGATCAGCAAACTTGCGAATGACAGCAAGCTTGGAGGTGTAGTGGACAGTGAGGAAAGCTATCATGGCTTGCAGAGGGATCTACATCAGGTGGGAAAATGGGCTGAAAAATGGCAGAAGGAACTTAATGCAGACAAGTGCAAGGTATTGCACTTCAGTAGGACCAACCAGGGTAGGCCCTACACAGTGAATGGTAGGGCACTGGAGAGTGTGATAGAACAAAGCGATCTGGGAATACAGGTCCACAAGTCATTGAAAGTGGCGTCACAGGTAGATAGGGTGGTGGAAAAAGCTTTTGGCACATTGCCCTTCATAAATCAGTGTATTGAGTACAGAAGATGGCATGTTATGTTGAAATTGTACAGGACATTGGTGAAGCCCAATTTGGAATATCATGTGCAACTTTGGTCACCTACCTACAGGAAAAAATGTAAATAAGTTTGAAAGACTACAGAAAATTCACAAAGGTGTTGCTGGCTCTGAAGGACCTGAGTTATAACGGAAAATTGAACAGATTAGGACTTTATTCCTTAAAACATAGAAGATTGAGAGGAGATTTAATACAGGTATACAAAATTAGATAGAGTAAATGCAAGCAGGCTTTTTCCACTGAGGTTGGGTGGGACTACAACCAGAGGTCATGAATTAAGGGTGATAAGTAAAAAGTTTAAGAGGAACATAAAGGGAAACTTCTTCCCTCAGAGTGTGGAATGAGGTACTAGCACAAGTGGTGCATGCAAGCTCGATTTCAATGCTTAAGAGAAGTTTGGAGAGGTACATGGTAGTAGGGGTATGGAGGGGGAGGGTCATGGTCCTGGTCCTGGTACAGGTCGATGGGAGTAGGCAGTTTAAATAGTTTCACACGGACTAGACAGGCCAAAAGGCTGGTTTCTGTGCTATATTTCTCTATGACTCTGTGTCATAAGACTACTAACTAGTCCCCTGGTATGTTAAAATGGACTCCTGCCCTCACAATCAACCTCTTTAAGACCTTGCAATTTTTAATTTTCCACCTACACTTTCTCTGTAGCTTTTACACCTTATTCAAAGTTCAAAGTAAATTTATTATCAAAGTACATACATGTCACCATATACAACCTGGAGATTCATTTTCTTGTGGGCATACTTAATAAATCCATAATAGAATAATAACCATAAACAAAATCAATGAAATACCGCACTAACGTGGGCATTCAACAGGTGTGCAAAAGACAACAAACTGAAAATACAAAAAGAAATAAATGATGATAATAAATAAGCAATAAATATCGAGAACCTGAGATGAACAGTCCTTGATAGTGAGTCTATAGGTTGGGGGAACAGTTCACTGATGGGGCATGTGAAGTTGAGTAAATTTATCCCATTGGTTCAAAAGCCCGACGGTTGTGGGGTAATAATTTTTCCAAAACCTGGTGGCATGGGTCCTGAGGCTTCTGTACCTTCTTCCTGATGGCAGCAGCAAGAAAACAGCATGTCCCGGGTAATTGGGTTCCCTGATGATGGATACTGTTTTCTGTGACAGCGATTTGTGTAAATGTGCTCAATGGTGTTGGGGGGAGGGGGCTTTACCCACAAGACATAGGTGCAGAATTAGGCCATTTGGCCTATTGAGTCTGCTCCACCATTCAATCATGGCTTATCCTTTCTCGCCCTCCTCAGTCCCACTCCGCGACTTCCCTCCCCCATAACTTTGATGCCATGTCCAATCAAGAACCCATCAATCTCTGCCTTAAATACACCCAATGACCTGGCCTCCACAGCAGCCTGTGGTACTAAATTCCACAAATTCACTACCCATGATGGACTGGGCCATATCCAGCACGTTTGGTAGGATTTTCCATTCAAGAGCATTGGTGTCTCCATACCAGGATGAATTGTTACTGCTTTACCTTTTTCTACATCAATGCACAGTGCAATGATCTGAACTGCATGAACAGTATGCAAGACAAGGTTTTCACTGTATCTCAGTGCATAGGACAATAATAAACCCATTCCATCTTCATTCTGCAACTGCTACCACTGGTTCTAGATTCCTCAGGCAGAGGACACACACTCCACTGCACCCACCCTGCACAAAATCCTGCCTCATTATCAGAGCAGAATCACTGACAATACAGTGCTCCCTTACATTTCTGGGCACCGGAACATCAGCCGTTATCTTTGTGCTCAGGCCTCTGGAACAGCGGCTAAACGCACAATCGCTTGACTCAGTGATGAGAAAGCTGACAACTGAGCCATGGTTAACAGAGCAGAAATCCTCATTTTTAAATTAGCAGCTTCGATCCAAGATTGCCCATTTGCCATTTTAATTTATCACCGCCCCTGTGGAGTGGCGTTCATTTTGAAGGAGATATTTCACTTTTCCCAGTAATAGTCATTAATTTGGTAATCACCTTCCATCAGCGGATCTGGTGTTGCACTCCTGGCCAGGTTCCAGGCATATCTTGGAAGATTACATTTCAAATATTGTTTCTTCCCTTCACTGAGTGTGTGTCACAAAAATAATACCCTTGCCAGTGAAGAATTCTCACAATATCCACAATTACGGACATTTTATTTAAACGTAAGTATCAGCACAGTAGCATAACGGTTCACACATCGCTTTACAGCGCCAATAGGAGTTGAATTCTTACCACTGTCTGGAAAAAGCTCGTACGCTCTCCCCATGACCATGTAGGGGTGGGTTCAGAATCAGAATTGTGTTCAATATCACCGGCATATCTCCTGAAATTTGTTACTTTTGCAGCAGCAGTACAATGAAATACATAATAATAAAGGGAAAAACACTGAATTAATGAGTATATTAGTTAAATTAAATAAAGTAATGCAAAAAAAATTTAGAAAGGAGTGAGGTAGAGTATGGGTTCAATATCCGGATGGCAGAGGGAAAGAAGCTTTGTGAGGTTATCCACTTTGGTGGTAAGAAAAGGAAGGCAGATTATTATCTAAACGGTGTCAAGTTAGGAAAAGGGGAAGTACAACGAGATCTAGGTGTTCTTGTACATCAGTCACTGAAAGCAAGCATGCAGGTACAGCAGAAAGCTAATGGCGTGCTGGCCTTCATAACAAGGGAAATTGAGCTTAGGAGCAAAGAGGTCCTTCTGCAGCTGTACAGGGCCCTGGTGAGACCACACCTGGAGTGCTGTGTGCAGGTTTGGTCTCCAAATTTGAGGAAGGACATTCTTGCTATTGAGGGAGTGCAGCATAGGTACACAAAGTTAATTCCACCGATGGCGGGACGGTCATATGTTGAACGATTGGAGCAACTGGGCTTGTACACACTGAAATTTAGAAGGACAAGAGGGGATCTGATTGAGACATGTAAGATTATTAAGGGATTGGACATGCTGGAGGCAGAAAGCATGTTCCCGCTGATGGGTGAGTCCAGAACCTGAGGCCACAGTTTAAGAATAAGGGGTAGGTCATTTAGAACGGAGTTGAGGAAAAACTTTTTCACCCAGAGAGTGGTGGATATATGGAATGCTCTGCCCCAGAAGGCAGTGGAGGCTCCCTGGATGCTTTCAAGAAAGAGATGGCTAGAGCTCTTAAAGATAGCGGAATCAAAGGTTATGGGGATAAGGCAGGAACTGGATACTGATTGTGGATGATCAGCCATGATCACAGTGAATGGCGGTGCTGGCTCGAAGGGCCGAATGGCCTACTCCTGCACCTATTGTCTACTGTCTGGGTGCTCTGGATTCCAAAGACACAAGGGTTAGGGTTATTGAGCTGTGGGCACGCTGCGTTGGCACCAGAAGCATGGCAACACTTGTGGGCTGCCCACAGCACAATCTTCTGATTGATTTAATGCTCACAACACATTTCACTGTCCGTTTCAATGCACGTGACAAATAAAACTAATCTCATCTTCTCTTAGGGCGTGCAGTAGTCAGGTCTGGAGTGGCAGGCCTTGGTGAATAAGTTTGCAGTTAGTCATTCTGGCAAGTCATTGGATCAGGAAGGCAGCACTGAAGTGTGTGGCTGCCTCCCACAGTGAAGAACTCACAGAAAATACTAACAGGCAAATTCTTCGGTGTGGGTGTCATCTGCAGCTTTACTGAATCACAGAACTTAGGCTCACTGCAAGAAGGCTTGGACTCTGTGCAAGATTGGCAAAGAGCTACAGGCTTTAGAAAGTCTTGGAAAGGTTAAAATTACGGATACCGGAAAACTGAATCAAATACAGAGAGTGCTAAAAATGCTTAGCAGATCAGGCAGCATCTATGGAGACAGAAAGAATACTGTATACTGATCAGCTAAATGAACCACTGTTGGGACCAATTTAGAGTCTATATCCACATTAAGGCCTCTAAGAAGACCACAACCTTGTCGTGGCTTGGAGGCTTCAATGATCTGGAGAGCTATGTTGTCTGGAGTCAGGGTTTTATGGTTTGGCTCTTGGTAGAGTCACCACACAGGTCAAAGGGTAGAGGCCAGACTAAGAGTGGTCCACCGATCCTCCGGGTTTGGGGGTTCAGCTCAGGGCAATTGACCCTAACTGGCAAAACAAAATTGTTACGGAAACAGCAATGAAGAATCTCTTTACATCTGATTGACGGTATTCCTCAGGATCCGCCTGAGACCTGCATGACTGACAAAAGTGAAAAGGTACTGATACAATGAAGAAAGCCCTGAACACCACCAGGGATGGAGGAGCTTCATCGCTGCCCTAATTGCCAGCAGCATAATGGAATTGAGGAGCTTGTGGATATAGACCATAGCTTCACCATTAACCACAGCCTGCCAGACTTCTCTGGAATAAGAATGCTCAAAATGCCTCTGACTTTCCTGAGGATTCCATCTCGTCCGTTCCCCGTTTTCAACCAGAATGAGAACAATAAATGTGCGTGAAGCTTCAGAGGGGTGGGGGGGGGGGGAAAGAGGTGAAGACTGCAAAAGGTTGTCCGGTTGTCACACATGCTGTTGGTGCTGTCTGAAAGAGGGCAATCACAGTCTGTAGGGGTTGTAATAGAGCAGTGTTTCCCAACTTTTTAAAAAAAAAACACCACTGACCCCCTCCATTATGCAAGGGGCCCATGGACCCCAGGTTGGGAACCCCTCAATAGAGGAAGGAACAAGAAGAGAAGTAAAAAGCTACTGTATGCTGGAATTGAGAGATACAGAACATAACAGCAACTAAAAATCTGAAATAAAAGACTGCTGGAAATACTCAGGTCTGCACCATCCATAAATTGTGGAAGAGTTCAAGATGGACGGGTTTCCCTTTTAGATATTTGCAACGTCTTACGACAAACCGAAAGCAGTTCAATGCCTAGCTAACATCGACTAGTATCAATGAGAGTGGCTGTTCATTTACTTCACTGTTAGTGGCATTTGCTGTGGGCAAATCGCTTGAAATGGTGACCAGACTTCAGTAGGACCTCACTGCTTGCAGAGTGGTTTGGTGAACATGGAACAGAAGCAGGAACATAACTCTTGAAAACTGTTCAACACCCTGGCTCATCCTGGGCATCCAACTCACCTGCAAGTCCAATTCCCAGAGTGTCCAAAATCCCAGAAACCTCAGAACTGAATGTACTCAAAGGCAGAATTATTTATGTTCAACTCCTAATAAACAGGGGAGGGGAAAGAACCACAGATCTACCTGCAAAACTTGTCTTTTATTTATTCCCACTGACAAAGCTCTGATGGCAAAATACGTCAACTGTATTTTTAAAGTTTTGATCTGTGCTAAGACAGGCAGTGTACATAGACCACCTGACTAAACACATGTCTCAAGATTAAAGATTGTTTATCGCCAATCTTCAGAACATGAATGTAAAGGAGAACGAAATGATTGTTACTCCAGATCTGATGTAGCATCCGACAACTTATGCTACACCTGTCTGTGGGCACAAGAGAAACAGCAGAGAGTAACATGGATGGGATGATGGGAATAAAACTGATAAAAAATAAAGGACAATTTTGCTTATTAATAATAATTTAGTTGCAATTTATTATAGAAAAAAATCAGAGGTATTTGCCTAAAGATTTTATAAATAACCAAAAGTACCTGATTTTATTTATCAACTAAATGAATACACTGAGCAGAACAAAATATACAACTGAGGAATTCAAATACTGAATATAGTCAATCATTGAGCCCCCTATAATCCCTGAGGGAAAGAATTCTAACTTTTTTTTAAAGTGTTCAGTTTTTAATCCCAAGTTTGATACAGTGTTTGACATCTCCAGGCCTGTACTTGCTGGAGTTTAGAAGAATGAGGTGGGATCTCATTGAAACCTAGATCAAGCAGGCAGGGAGAAGATGTTTTCCTACAGTGGGGGAGTCTAAGACCAGAGCCTCAGAATACAAAGACAACCCTTTAGAATGGAGATGAGGAGGAATTTTTTTTTTTAGCCAGAGGGTGGTCAATCTGTGGAATTTATTGCCACAGACAGCTGTGGAGGCCAAGTCCTTTGGCATAGTTAAAGCTGAGGTTGTTAGGTTCTTGATTAGCAAGGGCATCAAAAGTTACAGAGAGAAGACAGGAGATTGGGCTTGACAGGGCTAATAAAATCAGCCATGATGGAATGGCAGAGCAGGCTCCTTTTTCTTAATTCTGCTCCTGGCCAAGTGTGCACCCTCGATCTGGACTCCCCAGCTACAGGTGTAGCTTCATGACAGCAACCCTCTCAAAATTTTGAGATCATCCCAAAACAGTTTCTACAGATAACTATACAGATAGACAACATATGCCTGTGATATTAAACCTGATTCTACATCCTAGTTTTAGCCAAGTTTTCATTAATGCAGCCTACATTTCAAACACAAGAAAATAAGTTTTAAATCTAACATTCAGCATTGTACTTTTCTATTTCCTGGTTACTCTTCTTTGTTTCTCAATCATCTGGTCAGAAAGTAGCCCAAAACGTCCTACTAATAAAAGCTGTAGCTAATGTTTTTCTCCTTAAAGCTCCCAAATGCAGCTATTTATTTCAAAGGACATATAACTCATTATTGGGAATGATCTAATCTCTGCAGTAACAGTGATGCACTCAATACTCTGAAAACCACATTACAACAAAGTATTCTTCCTGCATTGGGATACTATTAACACTCCTATGGATGGTCTCAAGCCTGGTTGTTTGTGAAAGGAGGTGGTTTGAGCATTGGACTAGCAAACCCATCCCACAAAAGCCCAGAGCTATAGAAACACCAACAGAGGCTCCAAAGACCTCATCAGAATCTGGTTTAATATCACATACGTCGTGAAATTTGTTAACTTTATGGCAGCAGAACAATGAAATCCATGATAAATAAATAGAGGAAAAAACTGAATTATAGCAAGTATGTAGTTAATTTAAAACAAGCAGCGCAAAAAAAAAACAGAAATAAGAAAGTAGTGAGGTAGTGTTTGTGGATTCAATGTCCATTTAGAAATGGGATGGCAGAGGGGAAGAAGCTGTTCCTGAATCACTGAATCCTTGGGAGGGGAAGGATCTTCACCTGGAAGATGCATAAAGTTGTCTTGTAAAAGCCGAAGCCAGAGGCAGATCAACTTTCAGTCCAGGACAGAGGACTCCGACCAGCTGCCCGGGTACGGGTGATGGGCTTAGGAAGAATTAGAGGTACTATTGCCCAGATGATATCTTAAGTCAAAGCATCTCTCCCTTGCCCAACCCACTTTCCCAAATGCACTGAAAAGATTCCAAGGAACTAGTCTGAATGGTGGAGGAGTCGCATCCATCACAGCCACAGCAATCTCTTTTTAACATCAAGAAACTCCCACCATCCAAGCTATGCTCTCTTCTGCGACAAGGAAGGAGGTACAGGAGCCACAGGTCCTACACCACCAGGTTCAGAAACAGTTATTACCCTTCAACCATCAGGCTCCTGAACCAACGTGGATAAGTTTACTCACCTCAACACTGAACTGATTCCACAATCTACTTTCAAGGACTCTACAGCACATGTTCTCTGTTTTTTAAATTTATTAGTACAGTTTGTCTTTTTGCACATTGGTTGTTTGTCAGTCTTTGTGTGGAGTTTTACATCGATTCTATTGTATTTCTTCGTTTTACTGAATCCCAACAAGAAAACGAATCTCAGGGTAGTATATGGTGACATCCAAATACCTAGATAATAAATGTACGTTAAAACCTTGACATTCAGGTTATCCACTTATTAGCTCGCTCCCTGTTCCTTGCGTGAAATGACTGTACGCTAACAATCTGTCTCGTTTCCTCAGACCAGACTTCATTAGTTATTGAACACTGAATGAAAGGCGCTCTATAAATAAACTTCTCTCTCCTAAAGGCCACAAAGTATCCATCTGTCTCCGGAGGGGGAAGAACATTCAGTCAAAAACAAATGAACACCTTTCGCAATCCTGTAAAACGCAATTATCCGTCAGTAAAGTAAATCTAAAGTGAACTGGAAAACAAAACCGCCAGGATCCGCGGTGCCTGGCGGACCGTGTTGGGCTCTGTGTTTAAGCGGCCTTCTGCGTCCCCAGCAGGGCTGACCATATTTTAAGAAGTCGCCGTGAGTGCCCCGAAGAGAGGTGCGAGTTCAAAGCGCCCCTTTCCCAGCGTGAAGCGCTGCCCTGGACGTGCGCTCTGCTCCAGCGACAGCCCCACCCCGTCTGCCTCGCAATCCCATCCTGGGCACCAACAGCTTCACAATCCGCTCCCGGAGAGAGAGAGAGAGAGAGAGAGAGGGGGGAGGGTGGGGGAGTCCTGCCCGTGGAGGAGGAGGAGGAGAGGCTGTAGTGGCCGCAGCCATCGCCACTCAGACACGGCGCATGGGGCAGGAATCGCAGCTCAGCCGTGTCAAAGCGCTGCTTACTTGAGACATTCCCCTCCCTGCAGAGGCATTTGATGCAATAATGGTTCAATCGGGATCTGGATCACATACCTCACTCCCCACCGCCAGCTAAAAAAAAATGACCCACAACAGACAGAGCAACTTCCCATCCTGTCTCAAGGTATTCACTGACACTACATGCTGTGCACACAGGACAAAAGGTGCATCAGCCCTGCTCCTGACCTTTCTGTAAACCGAAGGCCTGCAATCACTTACCTTGCAGTCCGAGTTCCGCTGGCTCCTCTCTGGTTTGCCCTCTCTTTCTCTCGCCCTCCCTCTTCCCAATGCCCCCCTCGCTCTCTCTTTTCACTGGATCCTCTGGTCGTAGTTTCCGTCTCTGCTTCACACACTTCCTGCACCGATCACGTGTTCCAATCAGCTGTTCCCATCCCAACCTCTCTTTCTAATATCCCACGGGCTTCCAGAGGAGAGTGGGCAGTTCTCTTTTCTACTCTCCTCCTTGCCTCGCGTTTTTCAAATACTTCTCATTTCCCTGGGAACGAACGCCAATTCCAATTCAGAAACCTTTCTGTATATATATAGAACAATTATTTCTGCAAATAAAGAGTGCCTTTTCAGTACGAAAGTGAAATTCTGGCTCAAAATGTCAAAGATCCTAGTTTTTCCACTAGCCTGCAGGTCACCCTTGGGCAAAAGTGTAGCAACTACTTAGCCCCAAACCCCCATGGGAGCAGGTGGTGGATGGTTTTGTGAGCAACTGGTGCATATCGCAAGTCCTGGTACAGTATATGCAATCACTGACACAAGGCAGACAGTCTCTGAAGAGCATTGAAAAAAGGCTGGGGTCACCTCTCTTGTAAAGACACTGCCCAAAAGAAGGCAAAGAATGCCAAAATCGCCAAGGACAATCATGGTCATGATCACCAATTCCAATTCAGAAATCTTTCTGTAGGTATACTAAGTCTTAGTTCTGCAAATAAAGAGTGCCTTGTTAGTATGAAAGTGAAATTGTGGCTCAAAATGTCAAAGGTCCTGGTGTTTCTACTTAGATCACTCTTGGGCATATGACATGGCACATAATGATGACATTGATTGTGACAGTGGTGTGATCACTCAAGTTGAGTATGATGTTCTCCTAAGGGGGTGTCCATTGGTGGGTTCTCAGGTGGCTGTAGAGTTCAATCTGGGATCGGCATATTCCGATAGGTTGGATTCCCTTAGTGGAGAATGCCTGTGTCCGACTTGGTTAAAGATGGGGAGGCTGATGCACGGGCAGCCACCACATGGTCCTTGACAGATCAGGGTCAGGGTCCAGAGGCGTGAAGTGCAAGACTACCAGGGAGCCTTCACTGCTGCAGCTTCCCTCCACCTTCACTGCTGTTGTGATGTGTATCATCTTCCACCAGTCCCACCGTTGAGGTCTTGGTTGGATCTCTCTTTTTCTAGAAACTCCATCTTGATCCCAGCCAAGAGCTAGTTAGTTAGTTAGAGCTTTATTGCAATCGCTGAGGACAACGAGATTGCAGTGCTACTCCATTAAGCATACTGACAATTCAGTTACTAAAAACACAATTACTACATTTAAAGTAACTTTTGAGTTAGAGTGACATCTAAATTACAAATGAATTAAAAGCAAGCACCTCTAAAATTAAAAGATACAGTGGCTGCTCCATTCAAGTGTTGCACGTGCCCACGTTATAAACTACAATGTTTAAACTTAAATTAGCATCAAGAATTGAAACTGAACTTTAAAAGCAAAGAGCTTTGAACTCCAAGAAAGGTAGCTGCCCCATTCTAACCCAAATATTGCACATACCCGTGTACTTTACTTAGAGATTGTCCATGGTTCCTATGGGCTTTGGTGGTGGGTGGGGGACATTGATCAGTTGCATGGCAGCCCTGGGGAAAGTCTGGACTCCATGCAGAGATGTTCCTGTATCTCTTGCAGGATGGTAGGAGATTGAACAGGTGATTACTGGAGTGGGATGAGTCCATCGTGATTTTGCGAGCACACCGTAGGCAGCACCAATTGTAGATGGTTTTCATGTCTGATAGTTGTACAGTCCTGAAGTGCTTTTGGTCAATCTTGTTGCAGCTAGTGTACCACACTGTTATGCAGTAGGTTAGTATGCTCTCAATTACATATCGATAAAGGTTTACCAGCAGCTTTGGGACAGATTTGCTCTCTTTAAACTGCTAAGATTGTACTGCGCCATCCCCACTATCGAAGAAATGTTTGCAGTGCAAGGGAGCTCCTCTGTGATGTTCTCACCCTAGAGCTTAAAACTGGAGACCCTTTCCACTGCTTCAGCATTTATTCACCATTATAAAGCTTGTTCGTACCTTTTTAAAGATAGTAATAATTTGGCTGGTGTTTCTGGTGTTGAATGAAAGGTTACGGTTATTGCACCATTCAGCCAGCTTCTGCACCTCCGCTCTGGACAGATGCTGTTTTTGTAATTAATCCAATCACTTTGGTGCCATCTGCAAATCTGGTGATGGAGTTGGCGGCATAGGTGGGGCACAGTCTTGTGTGAAAAGATTGTTAAGGAATGGGCTCCGTACACATCCCTGCGGTGCACCGGTGTTCAGAGTCGGGGAGGTAGTGTGCACTTGCCCAGACTGACTGCTGGTTTGGTAAGAAAGTCCAGAATCCAATTGCAAATTGATGTATTGAGTCCCAGATTGTATGGTTTAACAGTCAACTTGTTGGTGAGTATGGTACTGAAGGCAAAACCGTAGTCAACAAAAAAGCATTCTGGCGTAGGTGTCCTTATATTCCAAGTGTTCCAGTACGATGTGGAGAGCAAAGGAGATGGCGTCCTTGGCTGATCTCGTTGCCTTACAAGCAAACTGGTGCAGATTCAGAGTAGCAGGCATGGTGTTCTTAATGTGGGATATAACCAGTATCTCCAGGCACATGGTGGCCGTGGGGGTGAGTGCAACCAATCTGTGGTTACCACTGATTCCTTTGGGATTAGTACGATGGTTGATGTTTTGAAGCACGCAGGGATGGAGAGGGGTTATAGATCTCATTATAAACCTCTGCCAACTGGTCAGCACAGTCCCTGAGGACCGACCCAGGTATGCCATCTGGTCCAGCTACTCTGCACGTGTTGATACTGCAGAGGGACATCTCGCCTCATGTGTAATCAGTGTCAGTGCTGTGTCCTCCTCAGCTATCAAGGCCTTCATTATTGGTGCATTGTCCCTGTCAAACCACTTATGTAGAAAATATTGCCAAGAACAATCATGGTCATGAGACCATGATTGCCTACATCATATGATGCAGCACATAATGATAACAATGATGATCTGATAAAGTGGGAAAGGGTGTATTTATTGTTTATAATACAGTATTGTCTAATGCCATTTAATGAATTAAGTATGAGTTAAGTCCCCCATGCATTGCCAGTATGTTTTCTTTCACTGTAGAACTTGCCAGGATCTGCCCGGCTGTGTGGGAGTGAGCATGCAAAGGAAAATGCTGTTGTTAAAGTACAGAATCAGGTTTAATATCACCGGTATACGTCGTGAAATTTGCTAACTTTGCAGTAGCAGTACAATGCAATACATAATAATAGAGGAAAAAAACTGTGAATTACAGTAAGTATATATATATTAAATAGTTAGATTAGATATGTAGTGCAAAAAAATTGGAAATAAAGTAAGTAGTGAAGTAGTGTTCATGGTTTCAATGTCCGTTCAGAAATCGGATGGAAGAGTGGAAGAAGATATGCCTGAATAATTGAGTGTGTGCCTTCAGGCTTCTGTGCCTCCTTCCTGATGGTAGGAATGAGAAGTGGGCATGTCCTGGGTGGTGGAGGTCCTGTAATGTAAGTTCCTGTTACATCTCCTTGTTGGTTTGATGACCCTGCTATCCTCCAGGATCTTAGCGAGTGGATGAATGAGAAGAAGGTGTTGAGATACAATGCTGGATGTGCTGCTTGATGAAGCCATAAAATTTAGACCGCACACAGCATCTGGACTACTGAATGCTCCACTCAAGTCCTGGCAAATGAGAAACAGAAGATGTGTGATCCAGTTGAGATTTTATGTGGTGGAACAGCTAAAGATGCATGGCCCACTGGAGTCCCCTGCAAGGAATCTGTTTAAAGTATTTTTCCCAGGTTTGGGGAGTCAAGAATTAGACCACATCATTTTGTGGGAGGAGAGATTTAATAGAGACAACTTTTTCACACAGAGTGAACTGTGTTCGAAGTGCAAACTTCAAAGTAAGTTTATTATCAAAATACATATATGTCACCATAACAACCCATAAATTCATTTTCTTGTGGGCATTCTCGATTGATCCAATAACCATGATAGAATCAATGAAAGACCCCACCCACAGGGCAGACAAACAGTGTGCAAAATACAACAAACTGTGCAAATTCAAAAGAAAAAAAAAGAAATGATAATAATAATAATAACTAAATATGCATAAATACCGAGAACATGAAATGAAGAGTCCTTGAAAGTGTCCATAGGTTGTGGAAACAGTTCAGTGATGGGGCAGGTGAAGCTCAGTGAAGTTACCCCCTCTGGTTCAAGAGCTTGATGATTGATGGGGTAATAACTGTTCCTGAACCTGACGGTTCGGATCCTGAGGTTCCAGTACCTTCTCCCTGGTGGAGGCAGTGAGAAGAGAGCACCCCCTGGGTGGTGGGGGTCCCTGATGATGGATGCTGCTTTCCTGTGACAATGCTCCATGTAGATGTGCTCAATGATGGGGAGGACTTTACCTGTGATGGACTGGGCCATATCCACTACTTTAGTAGGATTTTCCATTTAAGGGCATTAGTGTTTCCATACCAGGCTGTGATGCAGCCAGTCAACATACCCTCCACCACACACCTATAGAACTCAGTGTATGAAATGAGCTGCAGAGGAAGCAGTTAAGGGAGGTACATGAAAAATATTTAAAACGTGCTTGGACAGGTTAAGGGGGATACGAGCCAAATGTAGGCAAAGGGTAATAGTTTTGATGGGTATTTTAGTTAGTATGGACCAGTTGGGCTGAATGGCCTGCTTCTGTACTGTATGACTGTACAATTCTAATGGAGTTGATGGGGAGAAGGGTTTTATCCTTATTGTTATGCTAGCTATGACAACTAATGTAATAAAAGTAAATACTTTAATGTATCTCATTATGAATGAGAATTTTATCGTACAATAAAGCTTCAAATCAGATCCTGGAGCATGCATAGCAGGAGAGGAGAAGATGGCGGTGCAACGCAGCGCGCGCAGCCACTCCGGGGAATGATATCTATAATCTGTCAAGTAGGGGACCGTGCACAACTCTGATTTGATGGAGGCAGGCGTGAGAGTGCGGAGGAACATCTGGAGAAACTTCTGAAATGCCCGCTTCGCTGCCGCTGCTACTGTGTGGTCCGGAATCTCCGGAGGAGAAGGCCCCAAATCATCGGCTTTGCTTGTTTCGGTGGCCGGGGCGAGGTCGAAGGCGCTCGGCAGAGGATGATGCTCAGGAGGCTGTATCGGAGGGGCTGGTCGGAGGCTCGAAGTTTTCGGATGGACAGATTCGGTGTCGGCTGTTGTCGGGTCCTTCCGATGCATCGGCAGTTGTCAGTGCCTGGAGGTTTATGGCAGGGAGTTTCTCCCTTTTGCCACCTGCTATCGGGGACTCGGGAGTCGATCGGGGCTTTGAGACTTTCTTTTACCGTGCCCATGGTCTGCTCTTCATCAAATTATGGTATTGCTTTGCACTGCTGTAACTATATGCTATAATTATGTCGTTCTGTCAGTGTTAGTCTTTGGTTTGTCCTGTTTTTCTGTGATATCACTCTGGAGGAACATTGTATCATTTCTTAATGCATGCATGCATTTCTAAATGACAATAAATGAAGATTGAGTGTTCTCATAACCTAAATCTAAATTAATTGCAATCAATCTGGCACTGAAAGAGTTAACCATCACCAGTCCTCTGCATGCAAGTAGGAGCAGGAAGGATCCTTCAATACTTTCTCAATGGAAGGATGATTGTAAGCTGACAAATGCAGCTTTGCAGATCTTTGGGACTCATTGATAAGAGGCTGCATTATTTGTGGAACCTGGGAGTGCAGCTTGTGGGTGCAGTCACTGCAAGGGACATAGTGCAAGGGTATAAAGCTTTCTGAAGCCACTCTCTCAAAATATGGCCAAGTACTGTGGACAGAAAAGGAATGTAAAGGCGTAGACAAAGCGGTTTGGAAAGTCATTTCTACAAAGAATGCACAATGAGGAAAACATCAAAAGTACATGAGTTGGATTAAATGAACTGTGCAGAGAGAGAAACTGGGCCAGATTCACAGTGCCAATTGGAAGCTACAGACCTAATGGAAAATATAGTCAGTTCTGTAGAAGGAACACACATTAGTGGCACTGCAATTTAGCATATAAAACAGTACAGAACCTGTTGCTGTTCTTTTTAATTTGCTCCAAGATCAATCTAACTCTTCCCTCCCATATCACCCTACATTTTTATTTCATCCACATGCCTACCTCAGTGCTTCTTAAACATAGAAACATAGAAACATAGGTGCAGGAGTAGGCCATTCGGCCCTTCGAGCCTGCACCGCCATTTATTATGATCATGGCTGATCATCCAACTCAGAACCTCGCCCCAGCCTTCCCTCCATACCCCCTGATCCCCGTAGCCACAAGGGCCATATCTAACTCCTTCTTAAATATAGCCAATGAACTGGCCTCAACTGTTTCCTGTGGCAGAGAATTCCACAGATTCCCCACTCTCTGTGTGAAGAAGTTTTTCCTAATCTCGGTCCTAAAAGGCTTCCCCTTTATCCTCAAACTGTGGCCCCTTGTTCTGGACTTCCCCAATATCAGGAACAATCTTCTTGCATCTAGCCTGTCCAATCCCTTTAGGATTTTATACGTTTCAATCAGATCTCCCCTCAATCTTCTAAATTTCAACGAGTACAAGCCCAGTTCATCCAGTCTTTCTTCATATGAAAGTCCTGCCATCCCAGGAATCAATCTGGTGAACCTTCTTTGTACTCCCTCTATGGCAAGGATGTCTTTCCTCAGATTAGGGGACCAAAACTGCACACAATACTCCAGGTGTGGTCTCACCAAGGCCTTGTACAACTGCAGTAGTACCTCCCTGCTCCTGTACTCGAATCCTCTCGCTATAAATGCCAGCATACCATTCGCCTTTTTCACCGCCTGCTGTACCTGCATGCCCACTTTCAATGACTGGTGTATAATGACACCCAGGTCTCGTTGCACCTCCCCTTTTCCTAATCGGCCACCATTCAGATAATAATCTGTTTTCCTATTTTTGCCACCAAAGTGGATAACTTCACATTTATCCACATTAAATTGCATCTGCCATGAATTTGCCTACTCACCCAACCTATCCAAGTCACTCTGCATCCTCTTAGCATCCTCCTCACAGCTAACACTGCCACCCAGCTTCGTGTCATCCGCAAACTTGGAGATGCTGCATTTAATTCCCTCATCCAAGTCATTAATATATATTGTAAACAACTGGGGTCCCAGCACTGAGCCTTGCAGTAACCCACTAGTCACCGCCTGCCATTCTGAAAAGGTCCTGTTTATTCCCACTCTTTGCTTCCTGTCTGCTAACCAATTCTCCATCCACGTCAATACCTTACCCCCAATGCCGTGTGCTTTAAGTTTGCACACTAATCTCCTGTGTGGGACCTTGTCAAAAGCCTTTTGAAAATCCAAATATACCACATCCACTGGTTCTCCCCTATCCACTCTACTAGTTACATCCTCAAAAAATTCTATGAGATTCGTCAGACATGATTTTCCTTTCACAAATCCATGCTGACTTTGTCCGATGATTTCACTGCTTTCCAAATGTGCTGTTATCACATCTTTGATAACTGACTCCAGCAGTTTCCCCACCACCGACGTTAGGCTAACCGGTCTATAATTCCCCGGTTTCTCTCTCCCTCCTTTTTTAAAAAGTGGGGTTACATTAGCCACCCTCCAATCCTCAGGAACTAGTCCAGAATCTAAGGAGTTTTGAAAAAATTATCACTAATGCATCCACTATTTCTTGGGCTACTTCCTTAAGCACTCTAGGATGCAGACTGTCTGGCCCTGGGGATTTATCTGCCTTCAATCCCTTCAATTTACCTAACACCACTT
Organism: Mobula hypostoma; assembly: GCF_963921235.1. Lineage (NCBI taxonomy): Eukaryota > Metazoa > Chordata > Chondrichthyes > Myliobatiformes > Myliobatidae > Mobula > Mobula hypostoma. Next base: position 13,408,404 of record NC_086107.1, read on the forward strand.
CCCTACTAACATGTATTTCGCTCAGTTCCTCCATCTCACTGGACCCTCTGTTCCCTACTATTTCTGGAAGATTATTTATGTCCTCCTTAGTGAAGGCAGAACCAAAGTAATTATTCAATTGGTCTGCCATGTCCTTGCTCCCCATAATCAATTCACCTGTTTCTGTCTGTAGGGGACCTACATTTGTCTTTACCAGTCTTTTCCTTTTTACATATCTATAAAAGCTTTTACAGTCAGTTTTTATGTTCCCTGCCAGTTTTCTCTCATAATCTTTTTTCCCCTTCCTAATTAAGCCCTTTGTCCTCCTCTGCTGAACTCTGAATTTCGCCCAGTCCTCAGGTGAGCCATTTTTTCTGGCTAATTTGTATGTTTCTTCTTTGGAATTGATACTATCCCTAATTTCTCTTGTCAGCCACGGGTGCACTACCTTCCTTGATTTATTCTTTTGCCAAACTGGAATGAACAATTGTTGTAGTTCATCCATGCAACCTTTAAATGCTTGCCATTGCATATCCACCGTCAATCCTTTAAGTGTCATTTGCCAGTCTATCTTAGCTAATTCACGTCTCATACCTTCAAAGTTACCCCTCTTTAAGTTCAGAACCTTTGTTTCTGAATTAACTATGTCACTCTCCATCTTAATGAAGAATTCCACCATATTATGGTCACTCTTACCCAAGGGGCCTCTCACGACAAGATTGCTAATTAACCCTTCCTCATTGCTCAAAACCCAGTCCAGAATAGTCTGCTCTCTAGTTGGTTCCTCGACATGTTGGTTCAAAAAACCATCCCGCATACATTCCAAGAAATCCTCTTCCTCAGCACCTTTACCAATTTGGTTCACCCAATCTACATGTAGATTGAAGTCACCCATTATAACTGCTGTTCCTTTATTGCACACATTTCTAATTTCCTGTTTAATACCATCTCCGACCTCACTACTACTGTTAGGTGGCCTGTACACAACTCCCACCAGCGTCTTCTGCCCCTTAGTGTTACGCAGCTCTACCCATATCGATTCCACATCTTCCCGGCTTATGTCCTTCCTTTCTATTGCGTTAATCTCTTCTTTAACCAGCTACGCCACCCCACCTCCCCTTCCTTCATGTCTATCCCTCCTGAATATTGAATATCCCTGAACGTTGAGCTCCCATCCTTGGTCACCCTGGAGCCATGTCTCTGTGATCCCAATTATATCATAATCATTAATAACAATCTGCACTTTCAATTTATCCACCTTATTACGAATGCTCCTTGCATTGACACACAAAGCCTTCAGGCGCTCTTTTACAACTCTCTTAGCCCTTATACAATTATGTTGAAAAGTGGCCCTTTTTAATGCTTGCCCTGGATTTGTCAGCCTGCCACTTTCACTTTTCTCCTTAGTACTTTTTGCTTCTACCCTCACTTTACACCCCTCTGTCTCTCTGCACTGGTTCCCATCCCCCTGTTGTGAACTAACCTCCTCTCGCCTAGCCTCTTTAATTTGATTCCCACCCCGCAACCATTCTAGTTTAAAGTCACCTCAGTAGCCCTCGCTAATCTCCCTGCCAGGATATTGGTCCCCCTAGGATTCAAGTGTAACCCGTTTTGTACAGGTCACGCCTGCGCCAAAAGAGGTCCCAGTGATCGAAAAACTTGAATCCCTGCCCCCTGCTCCAATCCCTCAGCCACGCATTTATCCTCCACCCAACATGTCAGCCTCTATCACCACTCCTGGCAGCACATTCCACAACCCCACCACTCTCAGTGTGAAAAAATGACCAATGACATCCTTTCTTATACTTTCCTCCAATCACCTTCTAGTTTGCCTTCTTGCATTAGCCATTGCCACCATGGGGAAAAGGTGCTGGTTGTCCACTTTATCTGTGCTTCTTGGCATCTTGAACACCTCTATCAACTCAGAAAAGCCTTGACTCACTCAACATTACCTCATAAGATATGCTCTCTAATCTAGGAAGCATCCTGGTGAATCTCCTCCGCACCCTCTCTAAAGCCCCCATATCCTATAATGTGACGACTAGAACTTGACACAGGATCAGAATCAGAATCAGATTTAATATCACTGGCATACGTATGTCATGAAATTTGTTGTTTAACAGCAGCAGTATATTGCAATACACAATGATAAAAACTATAAATCACAATCAGCATATATACGGTGTGTGTGTATAATTAAATACGTAGCGCAAAAAGAGAGGAAGAGAAATACTGAGGTGCTGTTCATGGGTTCATTGTCCATTCAGAAATCTGATAGCGGAGGGGAAGAAGCTGTTTCTTAAACATTGAGTGTGTTCCTTCAGACTCCTGTACCTCACCCTTGATGGTAGCAATGAGAAGAGGGCATGTCCTGGGTGATGGGGGTCCTTAACAATGGATGCCACCTTTTAGAAGCATCAGCTTTTGAAGGTGTCCTGGATACGGGGGAGGCTAATGCCCATGATGAAGCTGGCAGAGTTTACAACTGTCTGCAGTTTCTCCCAATCCTGTGCAATGGCCCATCCATACCAGGTGGTGATGTAACTAGTTAGAATGCTCCCCACAGTACATCTGTAGAAATTTGCAAGTGTCTTTGGTGACAATCCAATTTGCCTCAAACTCCTAATGAAATATAGCCACTGTCATGCCTTCTTTGTAATTGCATCAATATGTTGGGCCCAGGATAGATCTTCAGAGATGTTTACACCCAGGAACTTGAAACCGCTCACTCTATTGCTGATCCCTCGATGAGAACTGAGAACTTCTTCCAGAATTCTACAATCAATTGCTTGGACTACTGAAATGAGTGCATGGTTATGGTTGTGGTTGTGACACCATTCAACCAGCTGATCTATAGTACCTATTAAAAGTATCCCCCCACCCCTGGAAGTTTTCATGTTCTGTTGTTTTACAACATTGATTCACAGTGGGTTTAATTTAGCTTTTCTCAGGACCCTTTTCAACAGAAAAAAAGACTCTTTTATGTCAAAGTGAAAACAGATTTCTACAAAAGTGATCTAAATTAATGACAAATATAAAACAGAAGATAATTGATTGAATAAGTATTCATCTCCTTTAAGATGACACACCAAATCATCATTGGTGCTGCCAATTGGTTTTAGAAGCCACATAATTAGTTCAATGGAGATGTTTTTGGAGACCTGTGTGCAGTCAAGGTGTTTCAATGGATTGTAGTAAAAATATACCTGTATCTGGAGGTTCAACTGCTGGTGCATCAGTATCCTGGTATAAACTGCACCATGAAGGCAAAATAACTCTCCAAGCAACTTTGTAAAAAGGTCATTGAAAAGTACAAGTCAGAAGATGGATACAAGAAAATTTCCAAGTCACTGAATATCCCTTGGATTACAATTAAGCCAATCATCAAGAAATGGAAAGAATAGGGCACAGCAGTAAATCTGCCTAGAGCAGGCTGTCCTCAAAAACTGAGTGACCATGCAAGAAGGGGACTAGTGAGAGAGGCCACCATGAGACCTATGACAACTGTGGAGGAGATACAAGCCTCAGTGGCTGAGATGGGAGAGGCTGCACATACAACAACTGTTGCCTGAGTGCTTCACCAGTTGCAGCTTTATGGGAGAGTGGCAAAGAGAAAGCCACTGTTGAAAAAAGCTCACATGAAATCTTGGCTAGACTTTGCCAGAAAGCATAAGGGAGACTTTGAAGTCAGCTGGAAGAAGGATCTGTGGTCTGATGAAACCAAAATGGGACTTCTTAGTCATCGGATGCTAAGCATTGCACATCATCAAAAACACACCATCCCTACTGTGAAGCATGGTGCTGGCTGCATCATGCTGTGAGGATGCTTCACTGCAGCAGGCCCAGGAAGGTTTGTGAAGGTGGAAGGTAAAATGAATACAGCAAAATACAGGGAAAACCTGATACAGTCTGCAAGAGAACTGTGACTTGGGAGAAGATTTGTTTTCCAGCAGGACAATGATCCCAAGCATAAAGCCAAAGCTACACAGGAATGGGTTAAAAACGACAAAGTTAATGTCCTGAAGTGGCCAAGTCAGAGTCCAGACCTCAATCCAACTGAGAATTTGTGAAAAGGGCTGTTCACTCACGATCACCATGCAAGCTGACAGAGCTTGAGCGGTTCTGTAAAGAAGAATGGGGAAAAATTGCAGTGCCCAAATGTGCAAAGCTGATAGAGACCTATCCACACAGACTCAAGGCTGTAATTGCTGCCAAAGGTGCATCTACTAAATAGTGACTTAAAGGGAGTGAGTAATTATGCAAACAATATCTTATCTTATCTTAGTAATAAATTTAGACCAATTTGTAGAAATTTGTTTTCATTTTGACGCAAAAGTCTTTTCTCTTTGATCAGTGTCAAAAAAGTCAAACTAAAACCACTGAGTTTCAACGCTGTAAAAGCACACACTCATCCACACAGGTCTTGAAGAAGTTAATGGCAACTGTGGCATATTCCTTCAGACACAAAGATGAACCCCTGAATATTGTCCAGTCCACTGACTCAGAACAATCCCGTAAGTGGTCTTCCACCTCCCTTGACCATACCTACCTGGTCCTTTAGAATCGAGCCATCAACCTTAATGCAGTACATTTAGAATCAGTGAGTCAGGTGCCGACAATCTACAAGATGAAACTGTATCAGGAGATCAGGAGATGCAAAGGTCATTGAGCCATGGAAGATGGAAACAGGCCTATCAGCCCACTGAGTCTGAGCCAGCCATCGAGCAACCATCTTCCCTAATCCTATACTAATCTCACTCCATTCTCCCTGTTCAACTTGCATCAGATTCTACCACTCACCTATAGCTAGGGCAATTTCAAAGATCAAAATACTATATGATGATGGCTAGTTCTTCACTTGCGAAGATCAGGAAGGAAAACTCCATCGCTGTAGGACTTTCCTTCCTGTCTGTGCTGCGTAGGATTATAGTGAGGACGAGTGCTATGCATGGCTCAATTCCACTCTTTAGGCCAGGAGACGTTCCACAATGGCATAGTGAGCTGCGTTGACTGTGGTGATCACAAAGCTGTAGGTTGAGTATCGGAATTTCCCTTCTAGACAGACTGCCTGGCCAGGCTAACGAGTCCCATTTACCTGGGTTTGGAACAGGAGTGGTCCTTCTCCAAGGCTGACTGCCAATCAAGACTGATAAGCCCAGCCTACCCGCCATATGCCATAACAACCTTGAGATTTGTCTCCTTACAGGCAGCCGCTAAACAAAGAAACCTGATAGAGCCCATTTTAAAAAAAACTGTCGAACACCCATGTGCAAGAACAAAACAAATGATGCAAACAATAGAAGTAGCAAATAATATTCAGAACTGGAAATTCATGTAAGTGAGTTTACAGCCGTGAAGCCAGTCATCTGCCTCCAGTGTTGAGGTGCAGGGCAGATGGGCTGAGAGCCTTTAGCACACTGTTTTTCAGTGATTCTATTGTAGTTCTTCATTCTACTATAAATCTCTGCAAGAAAATGAATGCCAGGGTAGTATATGGGTGACATATACATAGTTTGTTAATAAGTTTACTTTGGACCTTAAAGGTACACTATGGCAGGTGTATGGAGATTGCTTCAATACAAGCGGTCATTTTGTTTGTGCAGGTAGCAAGTGATCATGAGATGTTCAAGATTCAAGAATGTTTAATGTTATTTCCAGTACACAAGTGGAAAGGGAACAAAATAGTTGTTACTCTGGATCCAAGGCAGCACACACACAAACCCACTAAGATAAAGAACTCAATAGTTTTTTAAAAAAATGCTATAAATATAAATACATAAGAGAGCTTATATACATTATTGATTATACATCCATAAAGTGACACTAGGCACAGGAGTGTCCGTACGGTGACAGACAGGAAATGATAAAGTAGTGGTGGAGGGGTGGGTTAATGGGTGGGGGTGTTGATCAGCCTTACTGCTTGAGGAAGGTAACTGTTTTTGAGTCTGGTGCTCCTGGCGCCAACGTTACATAGCCTGCTCCTTGATGGGAGCAGGACAAAGAGTCCATGAGCAAGGTGGGTGGGTTCCTTCCTGATATTGCTGGCCTTTATCCGGCACCTTTCTGTATATATGTCCTTGATGGCAGGTAGGCGGGCGCCGGTGATGCGTGGGGCAGTTTTGACTACCCTTCGTAAAGCCTTGCCGCCTGCCGCAGTGCAGTTTCGGTACCATGCAGTGATGCAGCATGTTAGGACTCTATAGGAGATTGTGAGTGGCGATGTGTATCGTCCAGCTCTCTTCAGCCTCCTCAGGAAAGACAGGCATTGATGAGTTTTCTTGATTGCGTACCGTGAGAAGATATGTGGGACGGGCACTCCCAGCAGTTTGAAACTACTGCGTTGCTGATCTGAGGAGGGATATGAGTGGTGTGAGCTCAGGCAACACTCGCACCTTTCATGCTACAGGAAAATCAATGAGGTGCAAGAAGACAACGCAAGAAAGTAAGTTTTATTGACTATGAAATATGTACAAAAGAGAACACTGTGCAAAGGTCTTTATGCTCTTGGTGTCATTCAGTCTAATTGGTGTTAATTCTATCCAGAGCATTGCCAGCACATCTCCTTTTATCAAAAGCAATATCACCACTCAAGTGGTCCCTTGGAGTTTAACACCCTTTCCCTGTTTCAGGGCCTTCCCAAGAGACTCAACCTCAATGTCCAGCAGCAGAATGACTGAACTATAGAGCCTCTCCACAGAGCCTTTGCACTGGCTTCACTGAGCTTTAGTGCTCGTACTCCTGCAGCCCCGGGATATGTCAGTGGACAGCATTCCCTTACGGACATTTCGGAAGACCTTCAAGTTTCAGGCAGAGTAAAGAGCCTCTTACATCCATCAGATGACCTTCTGGCAGCACTTAATGTCCATCTCTGCACGTGTCCCTGAAATAGGCCATGCTCTTTTCTCGCTGCTGCCATCAGGAAGGAGGTACCACAGCCACAGGTCCCACACCACCAGGTTCAGGAATGGTTATTACCCCTCAACGTCAGGCTCCTGAATCAGAGTGAAGACCTACACTCACCCCAACACTGAACGAATTTCACAGTCTATGAACTCACTTTCAAGAACTCTACAGCCTAGTCTTCAATATCTATTTACTTATGAATTATTTTGGGGATTTTTTGCATTTGTAAAATTTGTTGTCTTTTGAGCATTCAATGTTTGTCTGACTTTGTCTGTAGATTTTCATTGATTCTATTGCGTTTCTTTGTTCCACTATGAATGTCTGTAAGAAAATGAATTTCAGGGAAGCATATGTACTTTGATGATAAATTTACTTTGAGCTTTGAAACAGCCGATAGATCAGAGACAGAGTCTGGCAAAGGATGTAAGAGTCCTTGTTAAAGTTTGTCTTATGTAGCTACAAGAAGACAAATCCAGAACAAGAGGTGTTGGAGCCCAGCTGTTACAAGGGATTGGAGACACAGAAAGGACACTGACTGAGGCTGAGGCCTCCCTCAGTCGGCGTTGACCATGGAAGTTACATCCTAGCTGTCTAAATATGCAAGCCTGGGCAGTACAATATGGAGAGCAAGCTGTTGCCCATTTAGCAAGCTCCCCCTCTCCTCATATCCGATGAACCCAAAGGAACGGCAGAGACCGATACAGTTTAGCACCAGCCACGTTGCAGGAGTAGCCAGTCAGTGTTGAACTCAGTGTAGTCATAGTCATAGTCATACTTCATTGATCCCGGGGGAAATTGGTTTTTGTTACAGTTGCACCATAAATAATAAATAGTAATAAAACCATAAATAGTTAAATAGTAATATGTAAATTATGCCAGGAAATAAGTCCAGGACCAGCCTATTGGCTCAGGGTGTCTGACCCTCCAAGGGAGGAGTTGTAAAGTTTGATGGCCACAGGCAGGAATGACTTCCTATGATGCTCTGTGTTGCATCTCGGTGGAATGAGTCTCTGGCTGAATGTACTCCTGTGCCCAACCAGTCCATTATGTAGTGGATGGGAGACATTGTCCAAGATGGCATGTAACTTAGACAGCATCCTCTTTTCAGACACCACCGTCAGAGAGTCCAGTTCCATCCACACAACATCACTGGCCTTACGAATGAGTTTGTTGATTCTGTTGGTGTCTGCTACCCTCAGCCTGCTGCCCCAGCACACAACAGCAAACATGATAGCACTGGCCACCACAGACTCGTAGAACATCTTCAGCATCGTCCGGCAGATGTTAAAGGACCTCAGTCTCCTCAGGAAATAGAGACAGCTCTGACCCTTCTTGTAGACAGCCTCAGAGTTCTTTGACCAGTCCAGTTTATTGTCAATTCGCATCCCCAGGTATTTGTAATCCTCCACCATGTCCACACCGACCCCCTGGATGGAAACAGGGGTCACCGGTACCTTAGCTCTCCTCAGGTCTACCACCAGCTCCTTAGTCTTTTTCACATTAAGCTGCAGATAATTCTGCTCACACCATGTGACAAAGTTTCCTACCGTGGCCCTGTACTCAGCCTCATCTCCCTTGCCGATGCATCCAACTATGGTGGATTGTCTTAAGAACGCCAGCTCTGGATTTTCCCTTGGGGTTTACTCCCAAAGCCATCCCCATAAAGGGTATAGCTGCAAGGCAGCAGAGGTTTGAGATCAAAGTTTTCCTGCTCTTCGATGAGGTGCCAACCACAGCTGAAGAGCCCCATCTGCCCGAAGTGACTGGTTTTAAGGCAGCAGAATCAGAATCAGGTTTAATATCACCGGCATGTGTCATGCAATTTGTTAACCTTGCGGCAGCAGTAAAATGAAATACATGATCAGTAAATATAGAGACAAACACTGAGCTATATTAAGTATATATATATAGAATATGTCTATAAAATAGTTAAGTTAAAATAAGTAACGCAAAAGGAAAGCAGGAATAGAAAAGTAGTGAGGTGGTGTTCATGCGTTCAGTGTCCTCACCTTTGCCCCTTCTGTCAGTAGAAACGGTTCTGCCACACAGCAAGACCAGGAGATGGACTTGGCTGTCAGAGATTATTTGAGGCACATTTCTTTGAGAGCTTACCCTCATTATCACCGGGAATACAGAGAGGACAAGGCCCATATTAAGCCATCACAAGAAGGCGATGTTGACTGAACACACACTAAATGTCGTGAGATTGTTAGAGAGAGGGGCATCCCAAATCAGAGAAGATCTTGTCTTGTAGGAACACCCTATCAACCCAAGTATCCAAATTCTTTATGGCAGAGTAAATCACACAGAAGCTGGAGGTTTAAGGAAATTTTTATTTTTGACTGAGAATCACCAGGCTAGTTTTTTTTAAAAATTTGGCCTACTTATAGGTTTACTTAATGCCTGTTGATGTTGATTGCATTTATATAATTTGGTATACTTGATCACATTTTATTCTATATAATGTTTGTCTTTACTTATGATTTTTAATTCTGTCTTATTTTTATGACTACATTGATTTATCTTTACAATCTATGTAAAGCTCTTTGAGCCTACATCTATTTAAATAAAGTGATTATTATTATGATGAAAGGGGCAGTGAACATATAAGACTGATTGTAACAATTTAAGTAGTGTGTAACCAGATGCCTTCTGATACATAGTTTGTATAGAACTGGCGATGTGGCACTGAATGCAAGTAGGAAATGCTGCCTTTGTTTCTCTGAGAGTTTCTTTTACTTACAATGTACAGTGTATGGGGTGTCAGGGAGGGGTAGCACCTCTGGTGGGGGAACATGTCGCAACCTTTTTAGGGCAGTTAGTCCACCTTTGGTCCCCACCTGGCACTCAGCTCTCACTTGTGGCTCCCCGTAGCTGTTTGCATGCGACAGCGTCCACATCCCGGGCAACAGCTTCGACAAGCCGGCTAAACCAGTTGAGAGTAGCCGACGGGTCTCAAACCTTCGGTGAGCTAGGGAGTTGTCTATCCCAGCATGTGAAGACAGACTCTGGCGGATTGAGCGGACGAGACCAATGGAAGGTCCAACGGTCAAGAAGGTGGTCTCTGCAAACGTTGTGGAACGTGTAGAGCAGGACAAGACACAGAAGACGTCCTGGTCATCCACTGCGCCTAGTCCCATCTCCAGCCGTCTAGACTCTGTCTTGCCACTGGATCTAGATGGGAATTGGGAAGAGAGAGTGAGGCTGACGCTGCGCAACTCTCCCTCACTTAAATCCAAATCACATGCTAGTCTCGACACCATCGTAATGCTGTCGAGGTCTTCATCAACGCCAATGATGGACGAACAACAACTTTACTAATTAAATTTCTGGCAAAACTCTGGTAGTTTAGTGAATGAACAAGAGGAAAGTACTGAGGCAGAATGAAGGGTGGCATGGTAGTGTAGTAGTTAACGTAACATTTTACAGTGCCAGCGACCCGGGTTCATTTCCCACTGCTGCTCTAAGGAGTTTGTATGTTTTCCCTGTGACCACATGGGTGTTTCAGTATTGACTGAAGGAGACGTAAGGGTTAGGAAGTTAATTGGTCAGAGTCATAGAAAAGTACAGCACAGAAACAGGCCCATTGGCCCATCTAGTCGGTGCTGAACAATTTAAACTGTCTAGTCCCCATTGACCTGCACTGGACCATAGCCTTCCATACCCTGACTATCCATGGACTTATCCAAACTTCTCTTAAACTTTGAGATCAAGCTTACATGCACCACTTGCACTGGCAGCTCATTCCATTCTCTCACGACCCTCTGAGTAAAGAAGTTTCCCCTCCTGTTACCCTTAACCCATGACTTCTAGTTTTAGTCTCACCCAACCTCAGTGGAAAAAGCCTGCTTGCATTTACCCTATCTACATCCCTCATACAGTGCATTGGCCGTCATCGACCATGGGATTGAGTTTAAGAGCCGAGAGATAATGTTGTAGCTATACAGGACCCTGGTCAGACCCCACTTGGAGTACTGTGCTCAATTCTGGCCGCCTTACTACAGGAAGGACGTGAAAACTATAGAAAGGGTGCAGAGGAGATTTACAAGGACGTTGCCTGGATTGGGGAGCATGACTTATGAGAATAGGTTGAGTGAACTTGGCCTTTTCTCCTTGGAGAGACTGAGGATGAGAGGTGACCTGATAGAGGTGCACAAAATAATGAGAGGCATTGATCATGTGGATAGTCAGAGGCTTTTCCCCAGGGATGAAGTGGCTAGCACGAGAGGGCATAGTTTTAAGGTGCTTGGAAGTAGGTACAGAGGAGATGTCAGGGGTAAGTTTCTTACGCAGAGAGTGGTGAGTGCGTGGAATGGGTTGCTGGCGGCAGAAACGATAGGGGCTTTTAAGAGACCCCTGGATGGCTACGGGGAGCTTAGAAAAATAGAGGGCTATGGGTAAAGACTAGGCAGTTCTAAGGTAGGAACATGTTCGGCACAGCTTTGTGGGCCGAAGGACCTGTATTGTGCTGTATGTTTTCTATGTTTCTATAATTCTGTATCAGATCTCCTCTCAATCTTCCACATTCCAAGGAATAAAGTCCTAACCTATTAAATCTTTTCTTATAACTCAGGTCATCCAGTCCTGGCAATATTTTTGTAAATTTTCTCTGTACTCTTTCAATCTTGCTTACATCTTTCCTGTAGATAGGTGAACGAAACTACACGTAATACTCCAAATTGGGCCTCACCAATGTCTTATACTGCTTCAACATAACACTCCATCTCCTTCAGTCAATACTTTGATACAGTATATAAAGGCCAATGTGCCAAAAGCTTCATTTACGACCCTATCTACCTGTGCCACCACTTTCAATGAATTATGGACCTGTATTCCCAGATCCCTTTGTTCTACCACACTCCTCAGTTCCCTGCTGTTCACTGTGTAAGATCTACCCTGGTTGGTCCTACCCAAGTGCAACATGGATATAATTGGACAACACAGCCAGATTGGGCTGGAAGGGTCTGTGACTGTGTTGTATCTCTAAATAAAATAACAAAATTAAAAATAATGTTTCAGAGACTTGGTAACTTGCAACCAGGGAAGAAACATGGTGCACATTTGATAGGCAGGTTGCTTATTGCCCTGCTTTGGAAACTACAAGCCTACAAGGCACATCAAGAGTGTGATGGAACATCTTCCAGGACCATGCAACCTACACCCCATCCATCACCTGTAGCATGTACATCCTCTGCTGACTTACATTTGCTACAACATGTAATATCCACAGGATGCACTGCAGTTATTTGCCTTGGCTACCCCCAAAACACTTCCCAACGCCACTACGAAAGACAATGGTTTCAAGTACTGTACATGGGAACACCACCACCTTCTGGTTTCACTGCAAGCTGCATGTTATCTTGAATAAGACCATGAAACATAGGGACAGGATTTATTATCCCTCTCAACTGCATCCTCCTGTCTTCTCCTCATAACACTGACTAATCAAGAATCAATCAACCTCCACTTTAAGTATACCCAATGACGTTATCCATAGACATCTGTGGTAAAGAATCCCACAGATTCACCACCCTCTGGCTAAAGAAGTTTCTCATCATCTCTGTTCTAAGGCTGTATTCTGAGGCTGTGACCTTTAGTCCTAGACTTTGAAATATATTGAGAGCAACACACACCAAATGCTGGAGGAACTCAGCGGGCTAGGCAGTGCCCATGGAGAAGAATAAACTGTCAACGTTTTAGGCTGAGACCGTCCATCAGGCCTGGAAAGGAAGGTGGCAGAAGCCAGAATAAGAAGGTAGGTGGAGAGGGGAAGGAGTACAAGCTAGCAGGTGAGGGAGAAGATAGTTGAGTGGGTGATTGGGGATAAGTGGAAGAGGTAAAGGGCTAAAGAAGGAATCTGATAGCAAAGGACAGTGGACCATGGGTTAAAGGGGAAGAGGAACCAAAAGAAGGTGAGAAGAGAGGTGGCAAGCGAGGAACTAGAATGGGGAATGACCAAAAAGAGAGAAGGGGAGGGGGATGAAATTACCAGAGGTTAGATAAATTAATGTTCACGCCGACAGGTCGGAGATTGGAATATAAGGTGTTGCATCTCCAACTTGACAGTAGAGGAAGCCATGGACCGACACGCTGGAATGGGAATGGGAACTAAAATTAAAATGGATGCCCAATGGTAAAGCTCACATTTTGGCAAACAGATTTAAGGTGCCCAACAAAGCAGTCTGACATCCTATGTCGCATCTGAAAGATATCACTGGGTCTTTGTTGTGTGTGGATCGAAATCCTGGAGGTCTCTTATTCAACAGCACTCTGGGAGGACCTTCAGCACTACTTTCTCAAGTGCAATTAGGAATGGGTAATAAATGCTGGCCTTGCTGACAATATATGGATCCTGAAAATGAATAAATTTTAAAAATTGCAAAGCAAACCTGTTATCTTCTCAATATGTTTAAAAAGCGTCTATTTCGAGTGATTTGGAGTATATACAAAATATTGTAGTTACACAAGCCACTACTGAGATTACACCCAGTAGACTGTGAACTATTTTGTTCCTCAGTTTGAGATAAAATAATTTAAAATTCACACTTCTGTTTTCAAATCTCAGCCCTTCACCATCTATATAAGCTCCTCCAGATGTAGAGTCCTCTAAGATATTTGTTCACATCTAATCCTGGTATTTTAATGTTCCCAGAATGTAATTACTTTCTCCTATGCCCCTTCACCTCTCTCTCATCATTTTGGAGGCTCCTTTGCAACATTTTTGAACAAGCTTTAAGTTATGTGTCCCAAGATCTCTTTTCGCTTCAACAGAACCATGCCAGTTCCCAGCACAGAAAGAGACCATTCACCCATCAGAACTGCCCCAGCTTCCAGCATAGCAAGAGCCCATTTGCCTGTCCCAGGTTTCAGCATAACAAGAGGCCATTGTCCTGTCGGAACTGTCCCAGCTCGCAGTAAAGCAAAAGAACATACAACCATAAGATATAGGAGCACAATTAGGCCGTTCAGCCTGTCGAGTCTGTTCTGCAATTTGATCTTGGTTGATCCACTATTCCTCTCAGCCGCATTCTCCTGATAATCTTTGATGTCCTGACTAATCAAGAACATATCAACCTCCGCTCTAAATATACTCAATGACTCGGCCTCCACAGCCACCTGCAGCAATGAATTCCACTCTCTGGCAAAAGAAATTCCTCCCCACCTCTCTACTGAAGGGATATCCTATTCTGAGGCTGTGGCCTCTGGTCCTGGATGTAAGAGGCCATTCATTACAACACAGAGACAGACCATTCACTCCATCAGGACTATGCCAACTCTCAACATGATTATTCCATCTGTCCCACTACTTGTTTCCCTGTTCTCTCTCAAATGCCTTTTTAAAATTCTTTTGCCATTTAACTACTCCAAGGAATTATTTACTGTCATCAATTAACCTACTGGGATGTTGTAGGGAGGGGTAAAGAAACTGTAGGAGCTCTCAGAAACCTAAATGGTCACAGGGAGAACATGCAAACTCCACATAGACAGCACCAGAGGTCAGGATTGAACACAAATCCCAGGGGCTGAGGTAGCAGCACTGACTGCTGCACCAATATGCCAGAAGGCAGGAATGGACACAACTGTATTTGAAATAGTTTGCCTTTTAGACTGTTTTACAAAACACAACCCATACTGTACATTCACCCTATTGGCACTGTACTACAAGATACTGAGGTGTGATTTCTCTTTCTCATCAGAAACAGTAACATGCATGGAAGACCGGGTCTGATAGATGGAGAATGTTGGTGAATACTTGGAAAGAAAGAAAACAGATCAGATTATTTAAGTGGTGAAACATAGCAGCAGGCAGTTGTGCTGAGGGACTTGGAGTGCTTGTGTATGAATTACAAAAGGGCTGGTTTGCAGGGGCAATATTTTATCAAGAAGGCAAATAGAATGCTGGCTTTCATTGTTAGAGGGAGTGAATTTAAGAGCGGGGAGTTTATGCTGCAACTGTATGGGGTACTAGCGAGGTTGCACCTGGTGTACTGTGTGCAGTTCTCAAAGTTCAAAGTTCAAAGTAAATGTATAATCAAAGTAAATACATGTGATGATATCTCGAGATTCATTCTTCCAGGCATTTACAGGGCAAAAAATACAACAGAATTTACGAAAACTGTACATCGACACACAAAGATGACCAAAACACAAACTGTGCAAATACAAAAACTAATATCAAGCACACGAGTTGGAAAAAGTTCTTGCAAATGAGTCTATAGGTCGTAGAATCAGTTCAGAGTAGTGGTGAATGGGAGTTATCCACTCCAGTTCAGGAACCAGATTGGTGTAGGGTAAGAAATGTCTCTACAGGCCAAGTCATTGGGTATATTTAAGGTAGAGGTTGATAGGTTCTTGATTAATCAAGGCATCAAAGGTTACGGGCAGAAGGTAGGAGAATGGGCTTAAGAGGGATAATAAATCAGCCACGATGGAGTAGCAGAGTAGACTCAATGGGATAAATGCCTAATTTTGATTCTACGCCTTCTGAACCCGGTAGTATGGGAACTAAAACTTCTGTACCTCCTGTCCAATGGTGACAACGAGAAGAGGATTCTAGTTTTGTTACCTGAGGAAAGATACACTGACTTTGGAGGCGGTGCAAAGGAGGTTCTGCAGGTTGATTCTGGAGAAGAGGAGAGTTTGAGTCGGCTGGAACTATAGTTGCTGGAATTCAGTATAATGAAAGGGGATCTTATAGAAATATATAAAATAAAAGGGATAAATAAGATAGGGGCAGGAAAGTTGTTACCACTGGTAGGTGAGACTAGACCTTGGGGTCACAGCCTGAAGCTTCAGGGGATTAGGTTTAGGACAGAGATGAAGAGAAATTGCTTTTCCCTGAAAATACTGAATCTGTGGCAATTTTCTGCCCGGGAAAAGCAGTAGAGGCTACCCAAATATATTTATGATACAGTTAGACAGTTCAATAGCAGAGGAATTAAGGGTTATGGACAAAAGGCAGGTAACTGGAACTAGGCCCATGAACTGATGAATCATGATCTTACTAAAAGGCAGGCAGATTCAACAGGTCAGGTGGCCATCTCCTGCTCCTGTTTCTCTTACTCTAATGTAAAACACAAAAAGCATAAATTAACCACATCCTTAGGCTGTGTTGGCTGTTAGCACAAATGACACATTTCACTGTATTAATAAATAGATGATGCATGTCATAAATAAATGAATCTGAGTCTGAATCAATTGTAAATGGCCTCTAACTTCCCTGAACATTATTTCACAATTCAGAATGATTTGATTTCGCTCAAAGTCTGTGGGTTATGAGGTTTGCAAAAGCCACTGTTGATCTTGTGGAAGAGGCAATTCATTGGATAGTCTCGTGGTTAGACTGGGAAGTGGAACACTCCTTCTATTTACATTGGGATTCTGTGTGCTCCTGAAGATGGAATTAAGATACTCAAAGACTCCCGAGTACCCCTTTACTCTAATCTTCATGGGAAAGTCGTTCTCAAAGACCCAGTGGGATGTTACAACTTTGAGTAATCTATTATTCATCTAATCTTCTAGCTTTGGTAATCTCTTGTGACAGAACTCAGAATAAAGAGACTCCTTTGGGCATTAGATCCATATGGCCCGTCCATCAGAGCAATATGATTAGGACTACAATACATGGAATATTGCCTTGGAGAGAATGCTCTCATGTATTCAGTTATCCTGCCAGTGAACTTGGAAGAACTTTGGCCACACTGTTAATGGTATCGCTGTTTTCTGTAGGTAGTCCAAGACTCAGTTGCATACTGGAAGTGAGGGATCGTAGCTGCCTGGTAGACCATGTGTCCTCTGCTGGGCTTGAGGTCTTTATCTTTAGATTCATTTCCGCTCATGGCCAAAAGGATGATGATGATGATTATGAAGACATGTAGTCCTCTTTTATTGTCATTTAGTAATGCATACATTAAGAAATGATACATTATTTCCTCTGGCGTGATATCACAAAACACAGGACAAACCAAGACTGAAAAAACTGACAAAACCACATAATTATAACATATAGTTACAAACAGTGTGACAATACCATAACTTGATGAAGAAGTCTGTGAGCACAGTAAAGTTCAAAGTTTCTCAAATGTCCCACATCTCACGCAGACGGGAGAAGGAAGAAAAACTCTCCCTACGATGTCGACCACAATCCGACTCACACAAGACATGGAAGCAGAATTAGATCATTCACTCCAAGTCTGCCCTGCCATTCCATCATGGTTGATTTATTCCCCTCAATCCCATTCTCCTGTCTTCGCCCTGTAATCCTTTGACATGCTTACCAATCATGAACCTCTGCTTTAAATATATCCAATGACTTGGCCTCCACAGCTGTCTGTGGCAATGAATTCCATATATTCACCACTCTCTGTATAAGGAAATTCCCCCTCATCCCTGATCTAAAGGGATATTCTTGAATTCTGAGCCTGTGACCTCTAGTCCCAGACTCCTCTACTATAGGAAACATCTCCACATCCACTCTATCTAAGCCTTTCAATATTGATGTTTAAATGAGATACCCCTCATTCTTCTAAACTCCAGCAACTAAAGGCCCAAAGCTATCAAACACTCATATGGTAACCCTTTCATTCCCGGGATCATTCTCACAAACTTCCTCTGGACCATCTCCAAGGCCAGTACATCCTTTCTTAAATAAGGGGCCCAGAACTGCTCAGAATACTCCAACAGCAGTCTGACTAATGCCTTATAATGCCTCAGCACTTACATTCTAGTCCTCTCAAAATGAATGCTAACTACCATTTGCCTTCCTTTCCACCAGCTCAACATGCAAGTTCACCCTCAGGGAATTCTGATTCCAAATTTTCTCCCCATTTATAAAATAGTCTATATCTTTTTTCCTTCTACCAAACTGCATGACCATACGTTTCCCAGCACTGTGTTCTATCTGCCACTTCTTTGCCCTTTCTCCTAATCTAAGTTGCACTGAAGATGATGTGTTTTGCTAAAAGATTGCTGCTGAGGTAAGACAATTGATCCACACCTTCCATAAAGCCTTTACAGTTGGACTTTGTTAGAGGACCTTTGTCTTGTGGGTGATGAAATGAAGGCTTGGAGCTTTTCCCTCCAACGTGCATGCACACAAGTGTGGTCTGAGTATTGCACAAAGAAGCCCAGAATAAATAGCAGGTGTGTTCCAATTCCCAGACTAACCACTAGTTTGCTCCACCTAGCACCTCCTCCCCCACCCTCCACTGCACAGCATCTATAGATAGAAAAGGAGTTAACATTTCAATTCTGTAAGTTTAACTCTTGTTCGCCTTCCACTGATGCTGCTTGACCTGCCATGTATTTCCAGCATTTGGGATCAGTATCCCATCTATGCGAGGTTAGTTCCACTCCAGGAAGGATGGTGTTGCAGTAAGGTTGAGCACACTATTGGGGCAATGGAGCAGCTTTGCCTGACAAAAGTGTGCTGAAGTAGGGTTTATTGATAAAGATCACAGCTCTCTTGCCATCACAGTACAGATGTAGGATGGAGATGGATTTTTGCAAGCAAATAATTAAGCATTTTTTTTTTGAGTTTTTGATTGATGGGATAGAAAGTATTCATGAGGTCAGAAAAGGTCACATTTAGAGGTTGATCCAGCTCTGCATTTCTCTTGGAGCAGTTAGTTACAGGACAAGGACTATCTCCATTCTGCATCTGGATCCTCAGAATCTATATTGCAATTTGGACAACAACACTGGCCAAACAACAGGAATTCTGCAGATGCTGGAAATTCAAGCAACACACATAAAAGTTGCTAGTGAACACAGCAGGCCAGGCAGCATCTCTAGGAAGAGGTGCAGTCGACGTTTCAGGCCGAGACCCTTCGTCAGGACTCATCCTTTAACAAACACTGGCCACTGGGAGGAGATAGCTGTGGAGGATCTCGGTGGAGAAATTCCAGTGCCAGATAGCAGGGTGACCCCTCTGCAGGGATCTTCTCTCTTGAAAATGATTAATGATTACAGCATTGCTGCTGCAGCCCGGCACTTCCTTCCTCTTTCCAATTTTGTAAAGGGAAATGACAACCAGGTTAATAGCTGTTGATTAAGGTCAGTTACTTAATGATCATAAATTCAAACCTATTAGTGTGTCAGACATTTTAGCAATATTTCAGCATTAGTTTAAATTTGTTCATCTTTGATATCAATATTGATTTTGAGTTTAATTTTCCAGGCTATTTCTTAAATAACTAATGATCTATCTCCTGGTGTCAGAAAGAACTTCGCTTATAAATTCACCTTCATGATGTACGGATAGTCCAAAGAACATTTTATACGATGAAGTCTGTTTGAAGCATAATCACTGATGTAATGTAGGAAGCATAATCACTGATGTAATGTAGGAAGCATAATGGCCAATTTACATACAAGATTTTACATTCCCATAAGAATCACCCCAACCTATCCAATCTCTAAAACTACAGCCCTCCATTCTAGCCACTTTTCTGGTAGGTCTCTTCTGCTGCCACATCCAAGCTGTAGTGCTGGACCAGAACTGTACACAATACTGCAAGTATAGTCTAACCAGTGTTTTGTACAGCTGCAATACGATGCCTCGCCTCTTATACCCTATGTCTCAAGCCCATGAAGGAAGCACACTAAATACCATCACCTTATTCATCAGTGCTGCCACTCTCAGTACAAACTAAAAACCCAAAGTTCCTCTGTACATTAATGGTTAAGGTTCTCAGCCATTTATACTTGAGGTTGAATTCTATTAGGATTTAAAGTGCATTTCCTTATAACTGTCTGGATTACATCCTATCTGCCACTGTTCTACCCAACCTCCCAGCTGATCTTTGTCCTGCTCTATCCTCAGACAACCTTCTTCACCATCTATAATTCCACCAATTTCAGTATTGTTTGCAGACTTACTAATCATGCTCACTACATTCTTAGTGTGGTCTATCCTAGAAGCAACAAATAGGAAAAATCATGCGGAAAGTTCCTCCTGTTTGGATACAAATAGCATCTCTGATCAGTTGGTTGAATAATTTAATGAGTGTAGTTGTGGGCAAATTGTTAAAGCCAAACACACTGAATAAGCAGTTTACTTTGTTTATTGGCAGTGGAAAATAAAAGTTTAAGAATTTTATTGAAAGAAAGCAATAAATACTGTGATAAAAATAGTTCAACATACTGTATAGACTGTACATAATTTGTTACAAGGCAGCAGAAGAAAATCTCAGACAGCAACTGAATGTTGGACAAATAACAGTACATGATTCAGGCCAACAAACATCAAAAATTGACCAATCCAAGTAGCTTTAGGACAGTTACAATGTGTAGGTACACAATACATAGCTCACCATGATACCAATGAAACTGTAGCTGAGATGTTGATGATATTTTTTTCAAAAATACTGAACAGTCTCATTGATATATCCAAGACAACATTTTCTCGGTCTACCACTGATGGGTCGTCTCTCAAAATAAAATGCACAGTATCTAGATTAGGAAAGGGCTGCAAAAACAGTGAACCATAGTCCATGAAAAATAAATAAGGCTTTCATCTCATTTTTAAAAAGTACCCCTCTTCGTATACAATAAATTGAATAGACCTGCCCTCCCTTTTCAACCCAGTTGATACCAGCAAGAAATATTGGTCCATTGAAAAGTTATACCAGCCTTTTCCTAAGAGCAAAGGGAGGAAATACTGTGACAGGTCTTTGCTTGCATTCAGTTCCACTTAATCCTTAATATTCCTATATATATGGCTTTCTCTCTTATATCCATCTACGCATTATGAACCATACTGCAAAAAAAAGATAAGCATTTACAGTTTTAAAAATTAGAACAGGTGGTTTAAAAAGGATTTAATTACAGACTTTGAACTAACTACAACATCAACAAACCTAGTGCTGTCAGCATGCAGTTTCTCTTTGAAAAACAGCATGAAAATGCCATAACATTTTATTGTCTTCAACTTTATAAAAAAAATCTGCGTATCTGTAGTAATTACATAATGATTTACAAAACCCCCATGGTATTCATAGGGATGAATACGTACAGACATATGGTACATTTCCTTGAAAAATAACACGATTAAGAGTAAAGAAAATTGATGTAAGAAAGAATTATACATTATAAAATGTGCCTTTAGCAGGTGTACACAATTAAAGCTAGATCTACAATAAATCAATATCGAAACAGGTTTACATAAATATAAGAAACAGTTATTCTAAAATTTATATCTAGGATACTCATGACTTGTGGTTCAACTAATTAAAATTTCTGTAGCAAAATATTAAGTCCAAGTTAGAAATATTGCTACATTACTGATATCCTGGGTTTTGCACCAATTGACGTGACGTACACTTCATGTATGAAGGCTTTACTGTGCAGTCATCTGTTGAAATAGTGTAAGTGAGCTGAAAAATAAAGGACTCCAATAAATACTAAATTAAACATTAAATGATATATCAAATTCAACATTTGCCCAAAGTGCATGATCGGCGGTAAGAATGAACAGATGGAAAGGCAAGTACAAGAAAATGTTTTATATACTCTGCTAGCATGTTAGGTCATTTACTTCTAATTTTAGTGTAACAGTGAAACTGAAATACTGTACAAGGAATAAATTTTTGGAAAATAATTTAACCAGTTTTCCCAGACATAATGGGTGGACTTCTAACCATGGTTGGCACCATTTCTCCATGCTGTTGAAAAGCTTGAATGCATAGTAATTTAGTTGCATTTTCCAGATATCTTTCCCTTTGTCAATTTACAATTTGTTATTAAATGATCTGGAATTTACAGTGATGACAATGAAGTTATCAGCTCTTCCTGTTATAACAAGGGAATGGTGATAGTTACTTGTAGAGCATGCATGCACAACAGCGTATAAAAATGGAAATCCTCAAGTTAATTCCAGTGATAAACCATTCCATCACTGGGACAACAGATTACCATTGGAATTAACTTCAAGGTGTGTGCTATACTGGGTGTGTTGCTTTGCAAGTTTGTCCAGTTTAACCTTCAGAAATTAGTGAGCTGATAAAAAGCCTGTTCTTATTACACAACAATTTGTTTAACTTTCCAACCACAAGAAACTAACGCTGTAATGGCTTCATTTTTTCCAATTGTTTCAAAATTCCATCCACTATCTTTTAAAAACAACACTTAGTTATACCAGAGAGAAGGCACTCTAGACAGCAGCCTTACTGAATTTATTTCTCATTTTGAAATTCATTAGTGGGAACGTGTGGTGTTATCCTACAAGCCGGAAACCCATTGAAATTTATTTTGTAACCATCAGTTTTTGACCCCAAAATGATTTATATACACATAGACTAAACAGCATAAATGAATCAGACATTTATTAAACCTCCAGTTATGCTGGTCAGATTTTCACTGCTGAGTTTTACCCTTGTGTAGGACATTGCAACTGAACTAAGCAGAATGTATAGTGGCTGAAAAATATGCAGTGGCTGTTTACTCAGCTTATGATTAGCACACACAGCTAAAGAGAAAGTAACAACATATTGGGATATCTAATATTCAGCTAAGGTCTAAAATACCAATAACAATCTGCAGAAGAACCACACTGCTGCTTCCCTGCAAGTGGGTAATTGTAAATCAAAAATGAAATGTTGGATTGGCAGTTCTGACAGTTGTCCGTATGTACATGCAACAAGTTATTTAACAAAGATACTGAAAGAAGCTATGCTGAGGTTACCTGCCTGCCCAGGTAGCTTGTGAACAGCATGCTGGTTAAAAGTCAGGAGAGCAACAAAATACTAAAAAGATCAAATAACAATGACCAACATTACGTAAATCAGAGGATTTTTCATTACATAAACTTCTTCAAACTTATGGCAGTACACTTGAACACAAGTTAGTGTAGGTATAGCAAGATCTATTTACATGAAATTTTGGTGTACCACTACTGCTTGCAAATTCTAAATTGCATCAGAACTAAATATAGTATATCTAAACATTGTTTCTTTAATGAAAATAAAGGATACTTCCAGTACTCAGCTCCTCCACAAAGCAATTCATTTACCCAGGCTACAGAAGGAATCTCTATCTCAAAACAATATTATGAAGGCATCTAGCTATTTCCTCTGAATTTTTAATTAGTAAAAGGAACTTTCTGCATGATAACATGCAGAGATCATGGCAGAGAGGAGCTACTCTATGAATACTTACCCAAAATTAACATGAATAGGTTCGTACAGTGGCAGAATCCATTCTTTGCTCTCCAGAAACACTGCCTGTGATTTGCATTAAGAAAAATAGCATGCAGAGAACATGCAGTTAGTTACGAAGAAACCACCTTACAAATGAAAAAGCAAAACTGAACCAGTTGATTAGAGCTGAAAACACGGAGTTAAATAGTTTCAATGCAAATCACATGTTAAAGGATGAATGTTACTCTGAAATTATATTTTTTGTAGTTTTCCAAGTTATTATTGTGATGTAACTCCACAGGGTCCATAGAAAGTTCATGAGACCAATCCTAGGAATGTAAGGGTTAACATATGAGGAGCATTTGATGGCTCTGGGCCTGGACTCACTGGAGTTTAGAAGAATGACGAGGATTTCATTCAAATCTGTTGAACACTGAAAGGCCTAGATAGAGAGGATATGTACAGGATGTTTTCTAAGATCAGAGAGCACAGCCTCAGAATCGAAGGACATCCCGTTGGAACAGAGGTGAGGAGGAATTCATTGCCACAGATGGCTGTGGAGGCCAAGATATTGGGTATATTTAAAGCAGAGGTTGACTGGCTCTTAATTAGAAAGGATGTCAAAGATTATAGAAGGCAGAAGAATGGGGTTGAAAGGGATAATAGATCAGCCATGATGGAATGGCAGAGCAGACTCAATGGGCTAAATAGCCTAATTCTGATCCCATGTCTTATGGTCTAAGCAAACTTTAACTATGGTCTAAATAAGCTTTTATAAGGTGGCTCCATTGGAATGTCAATCTGAAATACAAGCTTAAACTTCTGACATAGAACTTGAATTCGAAACATCGGTGCTGCCTATGGAGCCACACCAAGCAGAAACCCAGCCAAGCCAAACCCCATCCCATTACAGAACAGCACTTACGATTAGCAACAGGAACGCGGCCTGATTTTACATTTTCTTTTAATGTGTGGTAAAGCTCCTTCTGCGCAGGCTTGCTCACCACAGACCCAAACAGAAGGTCAAGTTGGAATCTACACCAGTTTACTTAGTTCATCTGTGATGTTTATTTTAAAACTATAATTGACACAGCAGTGTATAATGTCATTTTAGTATAATTCATAAGTTCAGAGGAATGCACTGAACTTAGTTTAAATTAAAAAGAACAAAATACGAAGTTTAGCTTCAAGATTGTGAAAAAGGAAAAGTTTAGAATATTGAAGCAGAAATATCATTTTGCTATTTTTGAGTGCATAACTATTTTGCAAATGTTAAGCCACAATTGAGACAAAATAGGATTTTGAATTGTGATCAAACATTCACTGTTAAGGTATATAGAAAACTGGCTTTTTGTTACTTTGCTTTGCGAGTTATCAAATAAAGCTAAATTGATTTTGACATACTTGTATATTTAAAGTTAATGCAAAGTCTGTAAATATTTTCTGAAGGTATCCAATGGCAAAAAATACTGTACACTCAGTGGCCACTTTATTAGGTACATCTGGGTAAATAATAAATTGGCCACTGAGTGTATGTTCATGACTTTCTGCTGTTCTAGCCCATCCACTTCAAGGCTAGACATGTTGTACACTCAAGAGATTGTCTGTTGTAAAGTGTGGTTACTCCAGTTACTGTCACCTTCCTGTCAGATTGAACCTGGTCATTCTCCTCTGACCTCTCTCACTAACACAGAACTGCCACTCACGGGATTTTTTTTTTGTTTGCTTTTCCACACAATTCTCTGTAAACTCTAAGACAATGTTGTGCATGATAATCCCAGGAAATCAGCAGTTTCTGAAATCCTCAAATCATTGTCTGGCACCAACAAGAAATCCATAGTCAAAGTCACTTAGACCACCTTTCTTTCCCATTCTGATGTTTGGTGTGAATAAATGACCTCCTGACAATAGCTGCATGCTTTTATTGCTGACACATGATTGGCTGATTAGTTATTTGCATTAAGATGTACAACTGTACCTAATTAAGTGGCCACTGAATGCATATTGAACGTGCCAATTAATGTCCTTCAACAGGAAATCAATACACACCATCTGTTTGCATCTTCTTTGGCTGCATGGAGGGTGAAGATATTGTTGAGGTAACTCTAAAATTAGCAGGTAGTGTCTCTGCTGATCCAGGTGTCATACCCCTTACGTCCTTTGGTCGGAACTTCTTTCTCCAGGAAGGAGCTCGCCTGAAACCTTTTTCATCCTCCTTCAAGGAAATAAAATAAGTACACATTAATTCTCTCGCGTTATATATAGTTTCCCCTTCAATATTTAAAATACATGCAGCTTAACTGACTCTAGGCAATAAAAGTTTACCCTGAAGTACAATAAAGTTTATTTGGACAGAATTGAAAACATTTATACATAGAAATCAAATCAATGGGGAAGATTATAAAAATCTCCATAATGAGTTACATTTAAATCTTACATCATCTAGTCTCCGGTCCGTTCCTACAGCCAAGAGGTTGTTAAACTCTCTTTCCAGTGACTGACGGGCCTGTAAACATAAAGTCATAATTATTTTCAATGCAAACCAAAATGCTTTCAAATTTAATCATCCACGACAAATTCTAATACAAGCCACATGTAAAGAAAGCAATTAACTAAAGTGAAACTAGCACCTCCAGACACAGGGTGATGGAAATATTTACTCAAAGTTACAATAAGTCCCAACTGGAATGCAATAATCCTTTCAGTTTTATCTGGAACAGAATTTCCTACCTCAATAACTTCACTTCCTGTACATTGCAACAGGACAGGCATTAAGTTTTATACTAGCAAAACTTGAAAAAGCCAAAAAACCCTATAAATCCTTCTATCACAACTCAATAGAACATATAAAGAAATACACAATACCAAAGGAGTACTGTTAAAATGCTTCCATTTACATTGTAATGGAAACAGAAAAAGGCTGGAAAAGCTCAGCAGATCAAGCAGCATCAGTGGAAAGAGAAACAGCTAACATTTCAGGACAGCAATCCCTTATTTCTATTTTATAAAGCACATTTAATATCCCCTGTAGAACATCACAAGGCACTTTAATGCCCTTGTTTATTGGAATTGAGAGAAGCAATATTAGCAACACGGCAGCCAGCTTGTACCCAGACAGCTCACATTAGAAGTAATGTTATAATGACTAGGCACTTAATTTGTGACTAGAAAATGATAAGTAAAGATTGCTCAGAACTCTGGAGCAAATTCCCTTCCTTCTTTAAGATGGTGACATAGGACCTTTTGCATCCCAATGCAAGGGTGGAAGGATCCTTGGCTTTCCCCGCCACACCCCTCCCCGAGTTCAAGTCTCCAGAGTGGGTCTCAAACGGAATCAATACTGGAGGACAGCGTTCTATCCAATACTTACAATGATTCTTCAGTGAAAGCAAATTTAAACTGAGAAGTATTAATTATCTATCATGTTCGCTATACCATAAAACTACCTGAATTTTTTTTTATTAGATCAATTCTAGGTTGCATCACTTTGAAGCTGAGAAAAGAAAATTTATCAGTTTTCCAATGTTCTTCAGCTTTCAAGCAGGAGGCCTCCATTTTGTGGTTACTCTCCCCTTCCTAGAATTTGCAGAGGCCTAAATGCAAATGCACTGTCAATAATAATGGAAACCAAATCAAAGATAACTACACAAGGAACTGAATTGCTGAGCTACACCATGTGGGGGGAGGTATTAAATAATATTCAGGACAGCACAGAATTACATGCTTGCACAGGTGAATAACCCTCAAGATCCTCCTCTCATTTGCAAATAGACAGATAGATAGACGTACTTTATTGATCCTGAGGGAAATTAGGTTTCATTACAGTTGCACCAACCAAGAATAGAGTATAAATATAGCAATATAAAACCATAAATAATTAAATAATATGTAAGTTATACCAGATGGAAATAAGTCCAGGACCAGCCTATTGGCTCAGGGTGTCTGGCCCTCCAAGGGAGGAGTTGTAAAGTTTGATGGCCACAGGCAGGAATGACTTCCTATGACGCTCTGTGTTGCATCTTGGTGGAATGAGTCTCTGACTGAATGTACTCCTGTGCTCAACCAGTACATTATGTAGTGGATGGGAGACATTGTCCAAGATGGCATGCAACTTGGACAGCATCCTCTTTTCAGACACCACCGTCAGAGAGTCCAGTTCCATCCCCACAACATCACTGGTCTTACGAATGAGTTTGTTGATTCTGTTGGTGTCTGCTACCCTCAGCCTGCTGCCCCAGCACACAACAGCAAACATGATAGCACTGGCCATCACAGACTCGTAGAACATCCTCAGCATTGTATGGCAGATTTTAAAGGACCTCAGTCTCCTCAGGAAATAGAGACGGCTTCTGACCCTTCTTGTAGACAGCCTCTGTGTTCTTTGACCAGTCCAGTTTATTGTCAATTCGTATTCCCAGGTATTTGTAATCCTCCACCATGTCCACACTGACCCCTGGATGGAAACAGGGGTCACCAGTGCCTTAGCCCTTCTCCGGTCCACCACCAGCTCCTTAGTCTTTTTCACATTAAGCTGCAGATAATTCTGCTCACACCATGAGGCAAAGTTTCCCACCGTAGCCCTGTACTCAGCCTCATCTCCCTTGCTGATGCATCCAACTATGGCAGAGTCACCAGAAAACTTCTGAAGATGGCAAGACTCTGTGCAGTAGTTGAAGTCCGAGGTGTAGATGGTGAAGAGAAAGGGAGACAAGACAGTGCCCTGTGGAGCCCCAGTGCTGCTGACCACTCTGTCTGACAGAGTGTTGCAAGCACACGTATTGTGGTCTGCCAGTCAGGTAATCAAGAATCCATGACACCAGAAAAGCATTCACCTGGTGGATGAAAACTGCAACAAACATGGCATTCCCAGTGTACCAACACGTGTGTGAGGAAGAGGGTAGTAAATGGTGGCCAAACTGCATTGCTTTCTCGTCATGGAACTGGCATGAATGTCACAGCCAGCCAGCTCATGGTGCAAGAGGACATGGTTGGCTAACAGGAAACAGACAGAGTATAAATGCTTTCTTCCTGGTTGGCGAGATTTACCTAAGGGTGAGCCATGGGGTTCAAGAGAGGGATTATTACGTTTTTTAAAATAATTTGGATGAATGCACCAAGAGGCAAAGTTACTAAATTTGATGATATCTCAAAGCTAGATAATTAAATAATGATACATTTCCTTAAAATCCAGAGCTGGAGTCCCCAAGGCAGACCTACATTAAGTCAACGCTGGCTGGCGACTCCTGTGACGCTACTGGTACCAAACTGTATCAGCCTCAGCAGTTCCTTTGGGTTCATAGATGTGTGTGGGGGGGGGGGTGGGGAGAAGCTTGCTACATGGGCAACAGCTTGCTCTCCATGTCCTACTGTTCCGGCTTGTGTATCTAGACAGCTAGGACGCAATATCCTTGGTCAACTCTGACCGAAGGAGGCTCTCACAGTTCCCTTTTATAGTGCAGGAACAATTGCCTTCAACCATCAGGCTCCTGAACCAGCATGGAATAATTCACTGACCGCAACTCTAAACTGATGCCAGAATCTATAGACACACTTTCAAAGATTCTATAACTCATGTTCTCAGTATTAATTATTTATTTTTTTTGTATTTGCAGTTTGCTTTCTTTTGCACTTTGGATGTTTGTCTATCTTTGTGTAGTTTGTTAAATTACATCTATTGTATTTCTTTGTTCTTCTGTGAATGCCTGCAAAAAAAATCAGGATAATACATGGTGACAATAAATTTACTTTGAACTTTGTAGCTCCATATGAGAGTGGGAAAAGATCTGCGAAATAAAGCATAATGTGGGAGAAGCAAAGTCATTCAGTTTGGCAGTAAACATTACAAAGAATGCAAATGATAACAGACCGCAGAGCTCTGAGATACAAGGAGATCCCGGTGATTTAGTACATGATTGCAAGAAGAATGCTCATACAACCAAGGGAGCTAACAGAACGTGATCACTGGGGAAATTGAATACAAAGGTTGGGAGGTTCATCTTCACTTACATAGGGCAGTGGTAGACCACATCTAGTGCACAGTCTAGTTATTTAAAGATGGAAACTAATATGTGCTGGAAACAGTTTAGAAAAGATTTACCAGGCTATTGTCCAAGGTCTCCATGCCCCTTAGCAGTTAGCTCCATACATTAATATTAAATAATAAATCCTTAAAAAGTGAATTAAATGTTTGTTGGGATGTTAGTACGTATTGCAACTAAAAACGTGGCCAAAGTGTCAGACTGCCACCCAAATCCCAAGAAGCTGGATTTTCAGTTTTACTCAACTCAAGCCAGTAAACAGCCTCCTTTTCAAAACTATTTGGAGAGGTGGGGAGATAGTTAATAAGGACAGCTATATTATTACAGAAAGTGAATTTACATAAGGAGTTATAAACGTTTGCAGCAAAGGTTTTCCAAATCCTATTTATTAGCTCTTGCAAATATGATAACAAGATATAGAAAGTCAGGGCAAAGCTCAAGGACATTACTTTACAGTTAAATCATGTTAGTTCCTTTTGCATTGGTGTAGTTTAATTAGAAGTACTGGAAATAGAGGTAAACTGACCAACAAAATTGGTAAAGCAATACCATAAAACTGATGAACTGCTACAAGAGATTCCAGGCAGTTTGCTCCTGCCAGTTTCCAAGAGGTGAACAAGCAGCATAAATAATATCCTTGATTAACTGTGCACTAGATGTTGTTTAAACTAGGTGGCAGCTGTCAGTTTGTGTTAGAACTTTTTTCTGAATTACCCCTGCAACACCACCTTCTTGCCAACAGATGGCACTCTTGAGGTGCAGTTCCTAAACCAATTTCACAGTGCAGCACTTAGAGAGGCAAGAAAATGGAAATCATTTTAGGCACAAAGGCAATTGTGGGGGGGGGGTCCCAATTCCTCAGTCAGATTTCATCTTTGCTGACTAAAAGCATGACGTAAACCAGCAGTTAACTATGAGCAATCTTTAAAAAGAATTAACAAAACTATGGCATCTCAATGCTAAACAACAATTTAAGGTTCTGTGTGTAACCTTGACAAAAACAAAGCACTGCTGACTGAAACCTGTATTACATAAAACTGATAAAAGAGGAACCATAAACTTCCAATGGAGACCAGATCAATCTATGCAGAGAGTTCCTCAAGCTCAGCTCATCTACTCCCATTTAAAATTATAAAAATCCAAGTGAGGAAGGGGAATGAAAACCTGCAATAATGGTAAAACAGGCAATCCTGACCACATGGAATATGTTATATCTAATGTCTAATCCACAAGTTGTTTCATGGCGTCATCTGACAGAAAAATTTATTAAGCCACTATAGGAGAAAATCGTAAAGTTGTTAAAAGAGATGAATCAAAGTCAAGTTCTAGGCAGGGTTAAAGGAGATAATACAGGTGGAGTTACTAAAAAAAAATAAATTTGTGAACTTAGGGCCTGAAAGAGATAGTATGTAATGTGGGGAAGTAGGGGAGGGATGTGTGCCCACTGTAACATATCAGTTTTATGATACAAGTACAGGTTTTGCAAGGCAAGAAGTACATTAAAACACAAAATGTTAATGGGATGTCAACCTCTGTGCAGTTCATTCTGGTAAAGTGAAATTAGAAAACTGAAATGCTTCAGTAAGTTTAAAAAATAATTGAGGGCAGAAGTAAGAGGGATAATTAAATGTTTGATCAGAAGGAAGGTACAAAAGGGCTGAATGATTTGATAATTGCTTCCATTAAGAGCAAGGAATTGTTGAGTTATATAAAATGTCATGCTAATAAGGGGAAACCAAACAATGGACAGATAAGGGACTGACTCAGGGAAAAAAAAACTTGGGGAGTTACAAAAACTGGGGAGAAATCCATAAAACTTGATTGACATTAAGTACAAGGTAATGGATAAAAGAAAATGGGAAAGAGATCAAAAAAGACTGGAGGCCAACTTGTCAGAACATTGTCACGTTGAGTATTAAAGGACATTTAGAACAACAGGCTGCCTTCTTTCTCTTGGGCACACAGACCTATTACCATTTCAACAACTCATTGCCACCATTTCCATGGTACTAAATTTAAATTTAATGTTCAGAAACTGAGCAAGAAAATATAGGAGGTGTTTCTTGAATACAGAAAGTGGAAGTGACAAAAAAAAGTGAGGATGACAAAGAGTTAGCACACATAAATGGCAGACAAGACTGGGGGAAAACACTGAAGAATTAAGACTAAAGTATTAAGGGCAAAAGCATAACCAGTGAAAGAGTAGGGTCCTTTTAAGGGCCAAAATGGCAAATGTATATGGAGCCAGAATATACCGGTGAGATCTCAGAATGCATAGAGATGAGAAGGATCATAGCTTAGAATTTGGTTTTGGTTGGGGAGGGGGAGAGAGACTGGCCAATCACTTTCAGTTCACACGCTCTCCATCACTTCAATAACTTACAGTTCTCTGGCCCTGACTGCCTTATTTTCGTTATGGACATCCGGCTGTGTCACCATCTGGTATGGCAACTGCATGTCATCTGACTGCAAGTCCCTACAAAGGATTGCAAGGACCACTGAGAGGATCATCAGGGTCTTTCCTCCACCCATCTGAGATATTTATTACCAGCGCCACGTACACAGGGCCTTTAGAACTGTCAAAGATCTATCTGTCCCACAATCTCTGACTGTCACCAACAAGCACGAGGCCCGTAACATTAGGACAAGGACCGTTAGGATGGGGAACAGCTTCTTCCCACAGGCTGAGACACTACTGAACACCCTGCCACCACCAAGGTCTCATCATTTACGAAGCACCAGTAGCGTTACACTGTTTATTTTTTGACTTGTGTTGTAAGTGCACCTTACGCTAAATGGGAATTTTAAAAAAGCATACACTGACATATGAGGAGTATAGATAGGGTAAATTCAAACAGGTTCCCCCCGAGGTTGGGTGAGACCACAACTAGAGGTCAGGGGTTAAGAATGAAAGAAGAAATCATTAAGGAGAACATGAGGGAAAACTTCACTCAGAGGGTGAGGAGAGTGTGGAATGAGCTGCCAGCACAAGTGGTTGATACAATTTTGATTTCACCACTTGTTTGGGTAGTCAGAAGGATGGAAGTGCTATGGTCTGCGAGCAGGTCATGGGACTAGGCAGCTTAAATGGTTCGGCACAGACTAGGTGGGCCAAAAGGCCTGCTTCAGTGCTGAAGTTTTCTATCACTATGACACGGGGAAGAAAAATCCAAGGGCCTGGAAAGTGATGATCGGACTTCCTGTTGTAAACCTAACAAAAGTAGAAGACATCAACCAGGTCAGGTAGCACCCGAGAAAGAAACAGTTAATGACTCAGGTCAGAGCTCCATTTTCCTCTGCATGGTTACTGTCTTACCTGGTGAATATTTCTACCACTTCTATATCATTTATTTCATACAAAATAAATAGTTGTTTAGAAAACAGTGTACATCAGCTGGTCCCTTTATTACTCTACATATGGGAATATTAGCTCCATTTACCTGTGTATTCTGTGTTGGTATCTGTAACAAAAGAGCCAGTGCATTGTAATCGAAAAGTTCATCGAGTGCAATAAGTCCACCGTGAACTCCAATTTCTAAAAGATTATTTGCATATTCCTTAAGCCCAATCGACTGAACCCAACGTATCACTCGCTCATTAGTCCACACCATAACATCTGTAAAAGTTAACGGGAAATAGTATTAGAGAGGGCACAATCATTCAGGCAATAAAATATTTATCTCATCACGTCCAAGTTTACATGTAGGCAGTCCAGAATCAAATTGCTGGATTTGCTCATGGCATATTATAATTAATTAAAAGATAATGTACACTAGCAGTAAATTAATAAGAGAATTCAGTTGAGTGCACTCTGGGGCTACAATACCATGCAGGAAACTAAGAAGCTTCAGAGGATAAGCAAACAACTGAACAATGGTAATCAACAAGGATTTTAAATTAGGAGATTAAATATTCACTAACGGTAATGACTACAGGTTACATAACACTTCCTTTTAAACACTTCACGTTCTTTCAAAACACCTCCATAACTTCACCTAATGCTTTTCAATTTAACTTTCTCCAACCCTAAAAAAAATCTGAGATATCTAATCTCCACTTCCTATTCTGGCCTCAGTCATTCCCAAACTTCATAGTTCCAACACTAGCAGCTCAAGCCCATAAGATCTGGAATTTTTTCATGCGACACCATTTAATTGTTAGATATTTAATGGCCTTAATTGTAGTCCTCCTTTTGGAGAAGAGTCAATTTATATTTGTGATTATTTTCCCGATTAGAAGTGATTCAAATACAATTTGTCATTGAAAGTGAAGTTCCAGCAATGGAACCCAAGACAAGGAAAGCAAACTACAGTGATAAGGAAATGCACAGAAGATGATTACCAAAACAAAGAAAGAAGCAGCAGTTTCAAGGCGAAGGCAGTTATTTAAACAGGAGGCAAGAAAAGGTGGTTTACGCTAGTCAAGATTTTGTTTTTAAGTTGAGTGCCAATTTAAGCATGACATGCCATGTGTGTTTCAATGGTAGAAAGGACATACTTTCACTCTTCAAGTTCTGATGGAACTTCTTTGACTCGAAACGATAACTATTTCTCTACTTGTAGATGTTGCCTAGCAGCTGAGATATTTTTTCCTAACTTTTTGTTTTATGTAGAAGAGATGGCTAGGGGAGGAATGAAATACTTGTCTGAAGAAGCTAAATATTTGGAATAAGCAGTTCAGCAGCAGATGGTCCGAAAAAGATTTGGAAATCTTGGACTAAAAACTCTGAGATGAAGGATGTTCAGGCTAAGAGGTCTGGCTCACGAAATCAGCGTTGAGGCCAAAATACATTTTTTGGGAAATTTCAAACGAACAGTGTTGTAGTAGAATTTCAGTGCTTGAGCGGGAGAGTAGAGGAGTGCTATTTAATCTTTGCATTAATTCTGCTTTTTAAATTTCACATTTCTATGTTGGATCTCTTTCTTGTAGCTTCTCTTCCAGAAGGGTCTCATGACCCATTTGAGAGAAAGAGGCAAATAAATATTTGCTTATTATTAAAAACCTGGAGCAAAACTTCTGAAAGCTTAGAACAGGAAATTCGTACCAGGAACCTAATAAGCTAGATCGTGGTGCAATTATTGAGATTGTGTTATGGGATGGAATAAATCAAGATTTGAAATTTAACCATACCTTTAATTTCATGTTGTCCTTCTTCGCGTCTTCGTTCCAGCTCCTTGCGGTCATAATTCAGTCTTTTTAAAGCCATTATTCCACAATGTAGACTTTTTCTGTTTAAAGACAAAATATTCATTTGAGTATTAAAAAAAACTTTAAAGACTATGGGTCCTATGCATTCTTAAATATTTTCCATTACGAAAAAGTAGCATACACTTAAATTAGAAATTTCATTCTACCAGTTACGGTTTTCCCCTTCAACCTGTTCTACATTCATTTCAATATTCAGTTTTTTATACAAATCCAATCAAATTTCAGTATTTATCTCAGCTTCTTATTCTGTTTAAGTAGCTGATTAATAATTAACCGTTAGATAACTAACTTAAATAAGCAATGGAGGCATGATAGCATGATCGTTATATTCATCATCATTATGTGCCTTGTTAGTAAGATGTAGTCGATCATGGTGACCATAATTGTTCTTAGCAAATTTTTCTATAGAAGTGGTTTGCCATTGCCTTCTTCTGGGCAGTGTCTTTACAAGATGGGTGATGCCAGCCATTATCGATACTCTTCAGAGATTGTCTGCCTAGTGTTAGAGGTTGCATAACCAGCTGATATGGGCTATGCAGCAGCTGCTCATATGATCATACACCAGCTGCTCCCATGGCTTCACATGACACTGATTGGGGGCTAAACTGGTGTTTCACTTTGCCCAAGGATGACCAGCAGGCTAGCGGAGGGAAGGAGTGCTTTACACCTCCTTTGGTAAAGGTGCATCTCCACCCCACCACCCATTTGTTATATTATTGGATTAGTAATCTAGAGGATTTAGCTACTCATCCAGAGACACTAGTACAATATTTCCTATGAAAACAGAAACATGAGTTCAATAAAACAAAGGAAACCTAGTTTAATGATGACCATCACCATAATGGACATCCTATCAGAAAGGTAATCTGTAGTACTTAACCCATCTGATCCATCTCACTTCAAACCAATAGCAATGTAGTTTGACCTGAAAAATGATCCAAAATGACCTGCCGTGCCACTTAATTCAATGGTAATTGGGAGAAAGAAAAATGAATTCCAGCCCAGCCAATGGCATCCATACTCCAAGAATTAATTAAATCTAGAACAACTGTTCCAAATCTTTTAAATTAATAAGAAATTAAACACTGCCTTAATTCCAGAATATTATCTAAAGGCACAGAAATACTTTGTTCCAATTAAAATGATTTTTTTTCAGTTAAAAGGTTAAGAACTAAATAAAAACAGATGCTGATAATTTCCCAAGTCTCCTTCGTTCATCTAATGTGGGTTTATGTGTTCAATAAGGCTAATGCAAAGTATTAAGTGTTAAATAACTAATTAAAGATTTCCACAAGGCTGACTCCCATGAATATTTCCAAATTAATAAAAGAGGTGCAATACAAATCCCACCCTTATTCCTTCCAAACTCAAAATATTTTTCCTGAACAAGACCCAAATTAATTGCCATATCCTCAGGATAAAACTTTTAAAAATAAACTGTCATTTGTTGTTTATTTCAAGAGTGGAACATTTCATCAAAATACTAATAGATAGTAGGGCGATACAGTGGCACAACACTTTACAGTACAGGGGACCTGGGTTCAATTCCCAATGCTGCCTGTAAGGATATTGTATGTTCTCCCCGTGACTGCATGAGATTAAATCGGGGGATTGCTGGACGGCATGACTTAAAGGGCCCGAAGGGTCTGTTCCGTGCTGCACTGCAATAAGTAAATAAATATCAAATTTCTGAATTAATCTAGCCCCAAAGAATTTACCTGTGAAAGCTATCGACCATTTTAAGCTGCCCCCGGAGATCTTTTTTTGTCAAGTGGTCCAGCATTCGAGCATCAACAAGACATTCCATAAAGTAGCTGCGGTATTGAGGCAGACCTAAACTGGGAAGCCACTCGTTGCCGATCCACTCGTGATTCATGTCCCCATACGCTAAAGTCTGAACTCCCCAAAGGAAAAATGCATAATGTTATCACCAACTCCACTTGAACCATCAAAAGGCACATTTCTGTTGTTTTTTTTAAAAAAGGAAATGCATTAGTAACGAAGATGAGGATTCAACTGGGACTTTCAATTCAAGCAATTACGGACACCCAATATTAACAGTAATAATGAAGCTACTAGGACATCCCAAACCAATCTTGATCATCCCTTCCTTCAGAAGAGATTAGCTATCCTTAATCAATACAACTTATGCAAAACTATGGATCTATTAAAGTGGCCAACTTTAAACTGCCTCCTTACTTCAGGGGAATTTAGGGATAAACAGTCCATATTCCACGAGTGAATAAACAAACTGTGACTATGAAATATTGTGATCAATTACCAACGAATGAAACAGCTTTTAGCCTTTACACCACGAAGGCATATGGAACATAGCCAAGGGTTTAACAGAATGTTCATTATGACCTTAATATAACCCTGTCTTAAAGTAACATCCACTAACTGCAATGGGAAAAATGCATTCTCAGCAAAAGTTTCATGCAAATGACTTGCGTTTTGTGAAACTTTTCAAATCCAAAGCAAGTAAATAAAAGGGGATGGGGAAAATCATGCAGCGTAGTTAGCAAAGAGAAAGATAATATATTGTTAAAACGCCCACCTGGGCCCAGCTGCCCTCTCCATCATCCTGATGTTAAAGCAGTTAGAAAAGCGAGAGGAAAACACGGATCAAAATTAATAATGATATATTGGTTTAGTAAGCTCTCATAATCAGCAAGACAAACCAGCAAAATGTAAATTCCAAGCACTGATTACTTATGTTTAAAAAGTAACACCCATGTTAAGTGTCAAACAAATTGTTAGAAGATGCATTTTGCAAAATCCTTTCTATACAAGCATACATTTTGGACAAATTCCAGATTTCTGAGTTACTTTAAGCATGCACACTTTTAAAAAAAAACACATTTTGAGGGAATATAGTTCTTAACAGAATGCCTGTTTATTCTATGGTTTAGCAAGTTTGATATTTTGAAAAACAAAAAAAAAGTCAAGGTATTTTGCACAATGTATTTGCTATTTAACCACCAGAATATTTTCTGATGCAAAATTGATTTTGAATTTATAAAGGTTGATGTTATTCATAATTGCCTTAAAGACAGAGATTAGACAGCTGACAATTTCAAGAATTTTGATTTGGAAAATAAGCATTGTTGTGACACCTCCAGAAAAAGCCAGAATATAACTCTGATTAGAATGAAACAATTTTACTCAGGTCACGTAGCTTCCTCCACAATTCTTTTTGTATGTTTAATAGAAAGGATGCCTGATTAAAATCATATTCTACACTGCTGTAGAGCATTGCACTATTTGCACAGAAATATCCCCAAGGCTTGACTCCAAAATTGCATTCAGACTTACAAACTGGGTTACTGAAAAAATGCTCTATTTGGGTGTGCATGCATCCAGCTCAAATTTCAACTGACATTTTAAAATTCCTAACTAATTAGCACTAAAAGCATTTACAAGATTGAAAGACACAAGATAGAAGGGGACGGGATGATGGGCAGAAACTAATAAACACATCGACTAACCGTCTGTGGTGTGGCTGCAAGAGTTTCCATTTCTTCATGTGTTAACCACACATTTCCAGTGGACTAATGACATAACCCACAGAGACCCAATCAAATCCAGTGACAGGAAAGCAATAAAGAGAGGTGCCAGATCATTAAGCAATAGTTATGTTTGAGGAGGTTAGCTTACGCTTATGCAACAGTTTGTTAGAAGTATTGCAGAACATTGATGAAGTTATTTATATGCCCACAAAAACTTAGCTTTGAAGCTGAAGGAAGTCATTCTGAGTCAATACGGATGTGGGAAGAAAGCCCTCTTAATAACGCAAACAAGATTTTACTTAACATGGTTTTGATGAAGCATTCAATTTAATCTCGTCTACTTTATTGGCACCCAAAAGAAGCATCATTAACAGATAGAAAATAAGGTAAATACATTTCCAACACAAAACATAGTCCATTGTTAATGCACAATTGGAAGAATTTAATCATACAAAATAAAATCTATTTACATGTTTTCAGTCTGTTCCATAAAAGAATGAGATTGGTTCCTACCGTTCGTGAAGTAGGAGGTGCTGATGGACTGGTTAATGATACCATTTCCTGGATGGCTAGACGCAATTTTAACCTGTGAAGAGGATTACTGATGCCAATCTCTCGCTGTATTTCAGTATCTGATAAGGCCGACATGATAGCACCACTTTTAACATTGGCTCTACATGCTGCAACATACCAAGCAGGCATGCCAACCCAAAGCTGCAGAAACAAAAACAGTGAAGTAAAGATCTGTAAGCAGAAATTACAATTACTCACAATCTGACTAACCACTACTTTTGCCAAACACTATTAAACCAAGTTTATCCCAACATATGAGAAACTCTCTACATCAGGCAGATATCAGTTTTACACTTCAACTAAAGATTAGTTATATTTGTTGTATGTAGATCAAAACATGCAGTGAAATACATCAAACAACAGGAATTCTGCAGATGCTGGAAATTCAAGCAACACACATCAAAGTTGCTGGTGAACGCAGCAGGCCAGGCAGCATCTATAGGAAGAGGCGCAGTCGACGTTTCAGGCCGAGACCCTTCGTTTGCGTCAAATCAAATCAGCAAAGATTGATCTGGCAACCTGTAAGTGACATAACTCTATTGGCGCCAACACAGCATGCGCAAAACTCACTAACCCTAATTATACATCTTTGGACTGTTGGAGGAAA
The DNA here is from genome assembly GCF_963921235.1 of Mobula hypostoma. Lineage (NCBI taxonomy): Eukaryota > Metazoa > Chordata > Chondrichthyes > Myliobatiformes > Myliobatidae > Mobula > Mobula hypostoma. Next base: position 13,447,357 of record NC_086107.1, read on the forward strand.
CCCACACAACCACAAGGAGAAGGTACAAACTCCTTATAGTGGCAGGAATCAAACCATCATTTGTAATTGTGGTGCTGGAATACAACTGTGCTAACCATTATGTTACCTTGCTGCAGAGAGACAAATATTATTTTCTATCAACTTCAACCAGACATTTACATTGAAATACGAAGGCAAATCTCAGTCAGATCCTCGTCAGTTAATTCTACTTCTTCAGGCAATTAATATAGCAAAAATGATTTTTGCTATTTGCATCGGTGCTCTCTTTGATATCCATGCACCGTTCCATTCAACTGCATACTAAGCCATTGATAGAAATTTCTGAAAACACTCAGTAACTCAGGTCATATCTGCAGGTGGAGAAATCTGCAACAATTTGGCAATTTAATGTAAAATGCTCTGCCTGCTGACAGAATATTAATTAGCTACATTTGAGATGTTTTATTTTAAAGTCAGTAAACACACTAGTTAAGATTTTAAATGCTTGCCTAAAAGGGTGGTGGAAATATTTCTAATACAGGTTTCCCCCCCATCCGAAGGTAGAGCGTTCCTATGAAATGGTTCGTAAGCCGGAATGTCGTAAAGCGAAGAAGCAATTACCATTTATTTATATGGGATAATTTTGTGAGCATTCGCAGACCCAAAAATAACCTACCAAATCATGCCAAGTAACACATAAAACCTAAAATAACAGTAACATGTAGTAAAAGCAGGAATGATATGATAAATACACAGCTTATATAAAGTAGAAATATTTTTCCACAATCATTGCCTGAACTGTTCTCCGTAGCGAAAATCTCACGCAAGCCGCCGTTGGCAAAATCATGGTGCAAGCGCTCTCCAGTAACCTCTAAGCTATGAAACTGCCAAATCATACCAAATAACACGTAAAAATACACAGCCTACATGTACAGTGTAGTATCATTTACGGGAATCGGGAAGTCATCTTGCCGAGCACACTGACGGTGGTGTGTTAAGCTGAGTTATCAGAGTTTGGGTGGTGCAGTGACCCCCACCCTCCGGGCAGCGAACAGATACTGATTCGCGGATAATGCAGCGGTAGCCGGGAGGCACACAGCACATCTTTAAGAAAAAAGCCGAAATAAACATGCTAATTAATTAGGTGCTGCCCAGCACGTAATTAATTAGCATGTTTATTTCGGCTTTTTTCTTAAAGATGCGCTGTGTGTCTCCCAGCTACTGCTGCATTCTCCACGAATCGGTATCTATCCGTGGCCTGGGTGTTGGGGTGGTGGGACACTGGGGTGTCATCTCGTCGTCTGTTTCCATTAGAGCAGGCAGCTCATTTTCTCCTATGACTGCCCACCTCGATGTCAGAGGTCAAGGTTCGTCGTCTGCTGTGGCTGATGTGGAAGGCTTGCTTGACTGCTGAGCCTCGCGCATTTTTCTATCATACAGTTCTTTGTGAGGACTCAAACCATCCTGCAAATATTCCCTAAACCGACATACCCTTTCAAAATTAAAGTTGTACCTTATCATTACTCATTCGGTTTCGATTGTTATCCTTTCCTCTTCCAATTGCATCAGCTCTTTATCTATCAGTTCTTGGTCATAGGATGCCAAAACCTCTTCAACATCATGTTCGTCAGCTTCCACAAGCCAAACTCACTTTGTCCTTACTTCGTTCACCATGATCAAAACACTTAATTATATCTAGTCTTACGCTAAGTGTAACACCCTTACGAGCTCTTTCAGGCTTTTTCGATACTATAGAACTCATCTTGCTAACGGCTGCTCACAGGCACATGTTTAAGCAATGCCGGTGAGAATGCCATTCCGAATCCGGGGGAGAAGCGGCTGCTCAGAGCGCGCGCTGCCTTTTTATTGTGCGCTGCCTTTTTATTGTGCGCTGCCTTTTTTTCATAACAGTGAAAACAGGGTACTAATGTAGGTCTTTCGTAACAATGAGGTTTCGTAAAGCGAACGTTCGAAAAGCAGGGGACACCTGTACTTAGCTCCACCTACAAAATGACAGCAATCAATTTGACCCACTGGGTCCACAAGAATTCCTGAAGAACAACTTCACCTGATCTATTCTTATTTCCCCTCAGTACCATATGCAATTAATAGAAAAAAATTAAATATTATAAGAATTAAGCATGGGGTCCAAATTAGCCCTGTACAGTTTTGTGGAAATAGATCCATTATCTGAGGACGATTGCTCGGCCAACTACCTGCGAGTACAATAAACTTCTTAATAACTTACTAAACAATTAAAACCAAACTGCTTTTCTGATAAGATCTGCAATCTCACCTCCAACCATACGACCACAGTGGGACCATCCCATAGTGCAAATGGTAACCCTTGCCTTCGTGCTTCTTCCAATAATTCTGTCCTAAAGTACAAACAGTATATTATCAGACCAGAATAACTCATTAACTACACATAAAATGGCCAGTATTATTCCTTTGACACTCAGAGCTAAGTGTTGCATTATGACTTTTATGTTAAGTTTTAAAATAGTACTTCAAACATGCACATTGGGTTAAATTCACACAAACTTGCAATGTGAAATATTTGTAGGAAAGCATGAGCAATATTTTGTTTTAATAAAGCAAAGTACTGTTAGGAAAGTCAGAAAATCCATTCCTTTAGAGAAGTGTTGTTGGGTTACACAGTGAAGCTCCACGCAGAATATTCACTCACGCATCCATACTCCAAACAGTACTTCCATTCCCAAAGAGTTCCAGTTAATGAGAGCATGATAGTATTAATAGAGCTTTATTCCCAAATGCCCACACGAGTATTTGGTTTTATTTATTAATGGGATATTTATATTTTTTTATTTAGAGATACAGTGTGGAACAGGCCCTTCCAGCCCAATGAGCCTCACTGTCCAGCAACCCATCTATTTAACACGAGACTAATCGCAGGATAATTTACAATGACTAATTTATCAACTAACTGACTAACTAACTCTAGACTGTGGAAGGAAACTGGAGAACCAAGAGGAAACCTATGCAGTTCACTGGGACAACCTACAAGCTTGTTACAGACAGTGCTGGAAATGAACTCCGAAATGCCCTGATCTGTAGTGTTGCACTAACCGCTATGTTACCAGAGTGCCCACAATTACAATGTGGCCTTGTTGACATTTATTACCTTTGTTTATCGTGAACCCAATCGTTAGCTGTATTAATATGGAGGACAATTAAAAACACCACCAGATAAGGATATCAAATTCTCTTTTCTAAAAGTCCATAATAAGACATGGTTACAGAACAATTTGATAGCAACATCTCATGTTAAATGATGCAAAAGCAGAACTTCATGAAGGGAAAAAGGGTTGCAAACTGATGAACAAGTTGAAAGTTACAGATTGTAAAGTGGACGATGGATACTTTTCCGACAAACAAGGGGAAATCCATTGAGTAGCATTTAAAATGACATTCCAGGGGAATGGTACAAACTACTTGTCCAGAGTAACTGGGATATACCGTAGATTTCAAATCAAATAGGACAAAATTACAGATCAACTTGGAAAGAGTTGGCTAATGGAAGCAAACTTGTACAAAAGGTTCCAAGATACTGAAATATATAGTACATTAGGTGGATATTTTTGGTGAGGGACAAGTCTGAACAGAATTAACAATATTTGATAAACTGATTCTCAACACGAAGACAATGTACAACACAATATCAAAATAACATTAAGGATGAAACAAAGAATGTTTTTATCTGGTACGACAACAGCTTTGACAACTGAACAGAAATTGCTTTAAAATCTCAGTTAAGGAATCTCTCCACTCAGTAGAGATAGAATGTGGAACCATGACAAGCAGTTGATTTGAATGGCTTAAAGAAATTTGATTAAGGGGAAAAATAATCTAAATATTTAATGATGGGATTATGTGGGAGCAGGATTATACATTAACACCAGCTTGAATTTGTCAGACAGAACAACCTGGCCCAGTGCTATAAACTGAATATACGTCCATTTTTAATGGTCGCGCCAAAAGTAAAGATGTAATGCTAAGGTTTATTAAGATGTTAGTCACATCACATTGAGAGTATTGTGTCAACTTTGGTCCCTGTATTCAAGAAAAGATGTGCTGGCATTGGAGAGAGTCCAGAGGGAGTTTATGAGAAAGATAGCAGAGCTGAAAAAGTTAGTGTAGGCGGAGCATGTGTTTGATAGTTCTAGGCCTTTACTTACTGGAGCTCAGAAGGATTGGGGGAGGGGATCTCTTAAACCTACCCAATACTGAAAGCCCTGGATAAAATGGATGTGGAAAGGATGCTTTCAGCAGTGAGAGTCTAGGACCAGAAGGCAGAGTCTCAGAATAAAAGGACAGATTTTTTTTTTTAGCTAGTGTTAGGGAATCTGTGGAATTCACTGCCATAGATGGCTGATTTGTTTATACTAATCAAAAACCCATCTGCTTTAAGTAAGGACATCAAAGGATATATGGAGACAGCAAGAAAATGGGGTTGAGAGGGAAAAATAAAACAGCCATGATCAAATGGCAGAGCCAACTCGACGGGCTGAATGGCCTAATTTGCTCCTGAATCATATGAATGTTAAAAGTTAATTGCAATAATTATAAAGGAGAACTCCCTCCACTTGTGTCACTGAAAGCCAACTCATGCACTTCAAGAAAGGTGTTCTGACAAGGCATTACTACTTCAAAAATACTTTATAAATGCAAATTAGTTAATGCTGTAGGTGCAGCCAAGGATGGAGTACTTATTAAAAAAAAAATGTGGACTTCATAGTTCAATGATGAATAATTGCTTAAGACCTGGCAATAAACATCCCAGCCTTCTGCATACCAGTTTTTCTTCTTCTAAAGCAAATACAGATCTTGATCTAAATGTTTTGACCCCTCTTTTTTCAGAATATGGGCCTTAGTCATGTGGCATCATTATTGGTGACATTCTATGGAGTTCTTTGGACTGAGTGGGTGAGGTCCAGTCATGTGAAATCGAATAAATACAACTAATTTACCTATCTAGCTGTGAATTTTAATCACTATGGGAATTAGGTCAGAGACAGATTCTGCTTGCAAGACAAATATTCCATTACAACAACCTTTTAGGGCTATGGTCTTTTTAAACAACATGCAGATCCAAATGAAATAAAAATCTCTACTCTACAAACTGGAACACGATGGAAATGTTTGCATCCAAGTTACATTTCAGCATTCTACACATTCCAGAAGAAAAAGGAACCCTTTACCATGAGACATTGACAAAGAGCAAACCAAAAGCATTCATGAAGGTTACTGATAAATGAACTTACCCTGATTTGTTACTAAGGTCATGGAGTGAATAATAACATAAGAAGGGAAAGAAATGAAAAAAAAATGTAAAACACTAATTTTAAATTAAAAATAAAATAAGGGAAAAGGAAAGGATATGGGAATGGAAGGATGGAGGGAAGATCCAAGCTTCTTGCAACAGTTGACAATTGTTCAAAAGACATAGGTTGATTTTAAACATTGCCACTTGCATAGTGTGTACCATGTAAAATATTACTGTAGCTCTTTCACAAGATTTTTAAAAACACAAATAGTGAAATGGAGTCTAAATAGCCATGCATTTTCATAAGTACTTCACAAAGTACTTTTCCAGAAAAACTTACTTCTTTTTTAATTTCCTATCTTTTTCTGCTTGGCCAAGTTTACTGAGTCCCAAGGTGTCCTGAGGACAGGTTTCCATATCAGGTATGCCACCTATAAAGGTTAAAATTAAATCAAAGTTCAAAGTAAATTTATTAACAAAGTATGCATACATCACAATATTTCTGAGATTCATTTTCTTGCAGGCATTCACAGTAAAGCAAAGAAATACAATAGAATCAATGAAAACTACAAAGACTGACCACCAATGAGCAAAAGATAAACTGTGCAAATACAAAAGAAAAAATAAATCAATAATATGAGAACATGAGCTATTGAGTTCTTGAAAAAGAATCCATAGGTTGTGCAAGTGTCGAGGTGAGTTGAGGGTGTATGGTGTGTTGGCTTTCATCAACTGTGGGATTGAGTTCATGAGTTCAAGAGCTGTAATGTTACAGCTATACAAGACCTTAGTTGGATGCCACTTGGAATACTGAGTTCAGTTCTGGTCACCTCATGACAGTAAGGATGTGGATACTATAGAGAGAGTGCAGAGGAGATTTAAAAGGGTGTTGTCTGGATTGGAAAGTGTGCATTATGGGAACAGGTTGAGTGAACTTGGTCTTTTCTCCGTGGAGCAATGGAGGATGAGAGGTCACCTGATAGAGGTCTATAAGATGATGAGGGGCATTGATCGTGTGGATAGCCAGAAGCTTTTCCCCAGGGCTGAAATGGCTAACATGAGGGGGCATAGTTTTAAGGTGCTTGGAAGCAGGTATGGGGGGGGATGTCAGCAGTAAATTTTTCACACGAAGTGCTGGGTGCATGGAATGCACTGCCAGCGACGGTGGTAGAGGCTGATACAGTTGGGTCTTTTAAGAGACTCTTAAATGGGTACATGGAGCTTAGAAAAATGGAGGGCTATGCAGTAGGGAAATTCTAGGCAGTTTCTGGAGTAGGTTACATAGTTGGCACAATATTGTGGGCCGAAGGGCCTGTACTGTGCTGTAGATTTCTGTGTTTTATGAGTGATGTTATCCATGCTGTTTCAGGAGCCTGATGGCTGAACGGCAATAACTGTTCCTGAACCTGAATGTGTGGGACCCAAGGCTCCTGTACCTCCTTCCCAATGGCAATGGCCCGGATGAATTACAATTTCTTCATGAAAATAATTGATCTAACTAGTTTCATCAAAATACGCAAATGGGATTTTGAATGTTGGTTTATTCCACCTTTAAAAAGCCAAAGTAAAGCAGTTTCAAAGGATATTAGGAAATTCAGATCTCTAGATAGAACCTCCTCACAGATCACAGAGAAGAACGTGGGAACCTCAGAAAAATACAGTACATGAGCATTTAATGGCTGATGGTTGGAAGACTACAGCAAAGCCTGAAAAGATTGATAATTTTTAGCCTTGACTACTACAACCATGACAATGCAGTTTGGTGATTAGAGCAGAATCCACAATTCTAACTATCCATTTCTCTTCCCACTGTTGGTTATAAATGAGTAGAAAAGAAAATAATCTTGTTTATATTTATGATGATGCATACTATTCACAGAACATATCAAAACTTATCTGCAATTTAAATGTACTATGAAAAATCAATAAGACTTGAATAATTAAATATAGCCTATTAAAATTATACACCTGATAGGAGCATTAATTCAGAAGCATTCAAATTTATCATGTTTCCACTAATATCTAACCATCCCTTCAACTATTCTTCATGCAACAATATCAAATATTGAAAATATCATACTCATGTATAAAACTACTCCATATTACATGCAAACTGCCTGTCCTAAATATAAAAATGATGCAAGTAATGATGAAGGCAAAAAAAAAAAGCAACTTTAACATGCAAATACTCTTTTTATTCCCCCTTCGGCACAAGGAGAAATTAAACAAGTCTAGTGTGTTATGCAGTTGCACAAGCCTGGGATCCAACAAGCATCATGCCAATATCATTTTTCAAAAGAATACAGAGTTCAAGTGGCATTGGAGACGGTTCAGAGATTCAAGGGAATTATTCTGGGATTGAAAGGTTTACAGAGGAGCAGTCAATGACCATCTATACTTGCCGATCCTGGTACCAGTCTCATTGAAACCCATCGAATATTCCCAACCTTTTTTATGCCATGGACCCCTACCATTAACAGAGGACCCCAGGTTAGGAACTCTTGGCTAAACAAAGAGTGGATGTGGAGAGGACTTTTCCTGCAGCAGTGGAATAGAAGGATGATGCTTCAGAACAGATACGAGAAAGAATTTCTTTTGCCAGAGGGTGGTTAATCTGTGGAATTCTTTGCTTCAGATGACTGTGGAGGCCAAGTCATTGAAAATATAAAACGGAGGTCGACAGGTTCTTGATTAGTTAAGTGTGTCAAAGGGTACGAAAAGGCAGGAGAATGGGGTTGAGTGATGCAATGGTGAAGCAGATTTGATGGGCCGAATGGCCTAATTCTGATTCCATGTCTTATGGTAACTGCTTACTACTATTTACTACTGCATTATTTAATAAACAAAGTCCTCATTTTGGGTTGGTCAGAAGGAAAGGGAAATTAATAAAACATTAAGATAATGTAAATAAGTTTGAACTCAAACCTATGAAGTGCTTTCTTAACTTTGTTTGCACAAAACTGAAGCTACACAATGTTTTAGGAATAGCTTTTCCCTTTGTCATCAGATTTCTCAACTGCCCATGAACCCATGAATACCACCTCATTTTTGCTCTTTTTTGCACTACTTTGTTTTTTTTTTAATATATACTTATTGTAACTTACTTTAAAAAATTACTACATTGCTGTTGCAAAACAAATTTCACAACATACGCCCGTGATAATAAACCTGATACTGCTTTCTTCCACTGTTTAAACACTGCTGGTCTCACATCTTCAGAGACCCTAGATCACACTTTTCATGCCTTCCAACTTGCCACAACTTCAAATCATTTTGAATAGTACTGCTAGTTCTTACAGAACAACAAGATTGTTCTTCAATATATTGATCCCCATTAAGTACTACTGAAATAGTTTTAGCCACCAAACTTCAGATCTGAATATGGATTGTAGATTAAATTTAAAATTCAGCTCTGAACAATGGGTGACTAAGGCTACATCCACACTAGACCGGATAATTTTGAAAACACTGGTTTCGCGTAAAAACGATAGGCATCCACACCAGGCTCTTTTGAAAATACCTCCGTCCACATCAAAATGGGTACTTGAGCGAATCTCTCCTACTGGGCATGCACAGGACACATCTACAGGAAAAAAAGCGAAGAGGAAACAGTATACTATTTCCGTTTCCGCGGCGGCATTGTGCTATTTCCATTGGTCAAAATCTAGAGTACGTACAATAACAGCGAAAGAAAGTTTTCAACAATGTCTTCGAGGAATACAAAGAAAACCTCCGCTGGAAAAAGCAGCTATTAATGTAGACAATAAAGTAAACAACACACGCATGAAACCATCTGCCATTGTTGTTATGGTGTTGGAGGTTGCATTCAAGAAAATAATGAAATGCCGCGCTGCCGCCACCATCCGTTCTGGCACGTCATGACAGCGTTTCTAAAAAGCTCCAGTTACCCTGTACTCAATACACTGCTCAACCTGTGTTTTCAGATTTACACACTCTGGACAGTGTTTTAGAAAAGCTCCATTTTCGGGGGAGGAAAACGCCATTTCAGAGTGGACGGAGGGTCAAGATGAAGAGAAAAAGCTTCGGTTACAGATTTATCCAGTCGAGTGTGGACTTAGCCTAAGAGCCGTGAACCACAGTTAATTGGAAGACCAGATAATGCTGATTTAATCACAGACAAGAGAAAATCTGCAGATGCTAGAAATCCAAACCACACACACACACACAATGCTGGAGGAACTCAGCAGGCCAGGTAGCATCTATGGAAAAGAGTACAGCTGACATTTCGGGCCGAGGCCCTTCAGCAGGACTGGGGATTTAAATCCATTTGGGTGTCAGCAGTGTGGGTGCAAAGAGGGAGATGTGAAGGTTGTGTAGTTCAAAGGAAACAGTGTGGATGCATTACAAGTATGGAATTGTCCTTTGTGATGATAATGGGGATATCAGATGCCACATCAAACAAAATAAAGAACATCTGTTCCCTACGTGTTGCGATAATCCAGATGTTTCTTTTCCTTGCTTCCTCTAAAAGCAGAGAAAACAAAATGACTTCTAATTAAGGCAATACCTCTTCCATTTAAAAACAAAATATTAGCAACTTTAATGTTCTTAGAAGGAGGAAAGTCAGGAGTTTCAAATGCAACAGAGCGTTTTAAATTTCATAAGTATACACAAATATTACCGCATGGAGCATGGGGATAAAATGGCATTCTTGATGATTTTAATGGAAGTGAAAATTAAACAGTTTATCTCGTTGATGGCTGATTTGCTTTGGCAATTTCGCATCTGGTACAGAGAATTAACTATCTGTCCCGAGTGTTTAATTAGTAATAGCCAATACACATTTTAAATTACGACGTTATTGCAACGCAAGCTTTGCTAGCCACTTCTAATCCCATTTAGAGAATGGCTAATGAAAGCAAAACACTTAAATTACACTTAATTAAGGGATGTATATTCACCTAAACAATTTATTTTGGCAAACTGCATTAAATCTGCAAGTATATTTGTTGGAAATAGCGAATAGTTTTGACCCTTCATTCAGAAAAGTGAAGATTAATGATGGACTTGGAGTCTAGGACCAGATAGCACAACCTCAGAAAGCAAAGACATCAGAGATGAGGGGGTATTTGTTTAGCCAGTGTGGTGAATCTGTGGAATTCATTACCACAGACAGCTGTGGAGGTAAAGTCATTGTGTATGTTTCAAGTGGAGGTTCATAGACTTGTTAGAAAAGGTGTTAATGGTTATGGGGAGAAGGCAGGAGAATGGAGTTGGGAGGGATAATAAATCAGCCATGATGGAATGGTGGTGGCCTAAATCTGTTCTCATGTCATATGGGGTCTTATAAAGATAGATTTGAAAAGGGAATGTTGAGCATGACTAATTTGATAGAATTTTGTAGAGGCATAAAGGAGACTGAATATTTTAATAAGGTTTTTAAACACACATACATATGCAGGCCAAGAAGGAAAGTAATCATCCATGGGATCTAAAGGAGAATGACTTTAACATTGAATCAGTGGATTTAATATTAAGACCACAAGACAGGAGCAGAATTAGGCATTTCCATCATGGCTGATCCCAGATCCCACTCAACCATACACCCGCCTTCTCACCATATCCTTGAATAACCTGACCAGTCAGAAAGCGATCAACTTCCACCTTAAATATACCGATGGACTTGACCTCCACTGCAGTGTGTGGCAGAGTATTCTACAGATTCACCACTCTGGCTAAAAAAATTCCTCCTTACCTCTGTTCTAAAAGGTCGCCTCTCAATTTTGAGGTTGTGCCCTCTAGTTCTGGTTACTCCCACCACAGGAAACATCCTCTCCATATCCACCCTATCTAGTCCTTTCAACATTCGGTTGGTTTCAATGAGATCCGCATTCTTCTAGATTCCAGCAAGTACAGGCCCAAAGCTGCCAAATGCTCATCATATGTTAACCCCTTCTTTCCCAGAATCCTCGTGAACCCCTTCTGGACTCTCTCTAACGACAACACATCCCTTCTGAGATACGGGGCTCAAAACTGTTGACAATACTCCAAGTGCAGCCTTACTAGTTAGTGTCTTATAAAGCCTCGGCATCATCTCTTTGCTTTAATACTCTAATCCCCTTGAAATAAATGTCAACATTGCATTAGTCTTCTTTATCACAGACTGAACCTGCAAATTAATCTACTGGGAGTCTTGCACGAGATCTCCCAAGTCCCACTGCACCTCTGATGTTTGAACCTTCTCCCCACCTGAATAGTTGTCCACACTATTGTTCCTTTTACCAAAATGCATTATCATACATTTCCCAACACCGTATTCCATCTGCCACGTTTTCCCCATTCTTCTGATTTGTAGTTCTGCTGCAATCGCATTGCATCCTCAGCACTACCTACCCCTCCAGCTATCTTCATATCACCTGAAAACTTTGCCACAAAGCCAGAAATTTCATTATCCAAATAATTGACAAACAACTTGAAAAGCAGCACTCCCAATATTGACCCCTGAGGAACACCACTAGTCACTGGCAGCCAATCAGAAAAGGCCCCTTTTACTCCCACTTGCTGCCTCTTGCCTGTCAGCCACCCCTCTGTCCATGCCAGTAGCTTTCCTGTAATGGCATAGGATTTTATTTTGGTAAGCAGCCTATCAGACACTTTCTGAAATATCCAAGTAAATGACATCAACTGCCTCCCCTTTATCCAATCTACTTGTTACTTCCTCGAACAACTCCAACAGATTTGTCAGGCAAGACTTCCCTTTACAGAAACCATGCTGACTCTGACTTAGACTTATTTTATCATTAGTCTCCAAGTACCCCAAAACCTCATCCTTGATCACAGACTCCAACACTTTCCCAACCATTGAGGTTAGGCTAAATGGCCTATAATTTCCTTTCTTTTGCCTTCCTCCCCTCTTAAAGAGTGGAGTGACATTTGCAATCTTCCTGTCCTCTGGGACGATGCCAGAATCAAGTGATTCTTAAAAAATTATGACCAATGCATCCAATATCCCTTCATCAGCCTCTCTGTCTCTGGGATGTAGTCCAGCTGTATAGGTGACTTATCCACCTTAAGACCTTTGAGTTTGCCTAGTACTTTTTTACCTTGTAATAGCAAATGCACTCATCCCTGCTCCCTGACACTCATGGACCTCTGGCACACTGCTAGTGTCCTCCACAGTGAAGACAGATGCAAAGTACCCATTAAGTTCATCTGCCATTTCTTTGTCTCCCATTACTACTTCACCAGCATCATTTTCCAGTGGTCCAGTATCAACTCTCATCTCCCTATTACTCTTTATATAGCTGAAAATACTTCTGGTATCCTGCTTTATATTATCTGCAAGTCTGCCCTCAGTTCATCTTTTCCCTTCTTATAGCTTTTGTCAGTTGTCTTTTGTTGGATTTTAAAAGCTTCCCAATCATCCAACTCCCCACTCACTTTTGCTAACTTGCATGTCCTTTCCATGGCTTTTATGCAGTCTTTAATTTCCCTGGTCAGCCACGGTTGCCTACCTCTGCCATTTGAGAACTTCTTCCCTGGGACACATCCATCCTGCACCTGTGAACTATTCCCAGGAACTTCAGCCATCTCTGCTCTTTTGTCATCCCTGCTAGTATCCTCCAATCCACCTGGGAAACCTCCTCCCTCGTGCCTCTGAAATTCCATTTATTCCATTGCAATACTGATACATGCAACTTAGGCTTCTTCCTCTCAAATTGCAGTACGAATTCAATCATTTAATGATCACTGTCTCCTAAAGGTTCCATTACATTAAGCTCCCAAATAAGATATGGATTATTATACAACACCCGATCTAAAACAGTCTTTTCCCGAGTAGACTCAAGCACAAGCTGCTCTAAAAAGTCATCTCACAGGCATTCAACAAATTCCCTCTCTTGCAATCCGACGCCAACCTGATTTTCCCAAGTCCCCTGCATATTGAAGTCCCCCATTGCAATTATGTCATTACCCTTATTACATGCCTTTTCCAGCTCCCTTTGCAACCTCAACCCCACATCTTGGTTACTACTTGGAGGCCAATATACAATTCCCATAATAGCTTTTTTCACCTTTGCACTTTCTTAACTTCACCCACAAAGATTCAACGTTCTCTGACCCTACATCAACTCTTTCTAAAAAATGCAATTCCATCTCTTATCAACAGAACCACATTACCAACTATGCCTTCCTACCTGTCCTTTCGATACAAAGTATATCCTTTGATGTTAAGCTTCCAACTATGGCCTTCTTTCAGCCACGACTCAGTGACACCCACAATGTCATACCAACCCATCTCTAATTGCACAAGTTCACCCACCTTATTCTGAATGCTATGTGCATTTAAATATAGCACCTTCAGGACTGCATTCTTCTCACTTTTGAATGTTGCCTCTGTGGTACAATTTAACTCTGTGCTCTGTCTGCATTTGTACCCAATCACTGGCTTATCCTTCCTTACATTCATGTTACACCCATCATCTACTTGTAAACCTGCTGGCTCATCCTCAGCTCTATCATACTGGTTCCCATCCCCCACCATATTAGTTTAAACCACCCCCAATGGCTCTGGTAAACTTACCCGCAAGAATATTTCTCCTCCTCGGATTCAAGCGTAACCCATTCCTTTTGTACAGGTCCCAGCTGCCCCAGAAAAGGTCCCAATTATCCCAAAATCTGAATCCCTGCCCCCTGCTCCAATTCTTCAGTCACACATTTATCTGCCACCTCATTCTATTCCTATCTTTACTGTCACGTGGAATAGGCAGCAATTCTGAGATTACCACCCTTGAAGTCCTACTTCTCAACTTCTTTCTTAACTCCCTGTACTCTTTTTTTTTTCTGGCCCTCCTTCCTTTCTCTACCAATATATACCATGACCTCTGGTTGCTCACCCTCCCTTTTCAGGATATTCTGGACACTTTCAGAAACATCGCGGACCCTGGCACCTGGAAGGCAAACTACCATCTGTATTTAATTTTCACATCCACAGAATCGCCCTCTGTCCTCCTGACTATTGAGTCCCCAAATGTGCTGCCATCCTCTTCAGCTCCCTACCCTTCTGAGCTACAGGGCCAGAATCAGTGCCAGAAGCACAGCCGCTGTACTTGTCCCAGATAGGTCACTTCCACCCCCGCCTCACCCCCCAACAGTACTCAAAATGGAGTACTTATTGTTGAGAGGGATGGCCAAAAGGGTGCTCTCCACTATCTGATATTCTTCCTTCCCTCTTCTGGGGGTCATCTATCTCCTGTAGCCTTCGGGCGACGACCTTGCTGTAACTCCTGTCTATCACTTCCTCACTTTCCCTTACAAGTTGAAAGTCATCGAGCTGCAGCTCCAGTTCCCTAACATGGTTTCCAGAGAGCTGCACCTTGATGCATCTGGTGCAGATGTGGCCACTGGGGAGGCCGGAAGTCTCCTGGAAATCCCACAAAACTGATTTTTGGAAGGAAGAGAAAGATAATGTTTGATGAGCATTTTTACAATTGGGAAGTTATTTTAAATGAAGATCCACTGGGATTTATATCCATTGCTTACTTATGTTACATATTTAAATTTTAGTTTCAATGAACAGGCATAATAAAGAAGATTGCTTTGGTATAATAATTGGTCATGTCTCATGCTCCAAGGAGTAGACAGATTGGTCCATTGGGCAGAAGAGTGGCACGTGGAAATTAGGCATTGGTATCCTTTAATTTACCCAAAACATAGATTATAAGAGCAGAGAACTGTGTACAATACTGACTGGGCTGTAGCTTAAGAACCTGGTCATCAAACAATGATTACAATGAGGAAAGTGCAGAGGAGATTTAGGATATTAGCCGGAAAGAAAATTCTAGCTCTGAAAACAGACTGCACTGGTTGCTTTTCTTTTTAAAACAAAAAAGATTAGACTTGTAAGTAACTATTTCAGATATCATAGTCAATAGTGCGTACAAGTTCATCAGGACAAAATTACTAGCCAGGCATAAACCAAAGATAGAGGTATACAACTTAACACTCTGAAAACCATCGTAATTGTCAGAAGCACTCCACATTGTTAAAACTTGAAGGCCAAATACCACAGAGGGTGTATTAGTTATTAACCAACCTGTCCAAATTAATGTGGTATTTTACAAAGAGATTTCAGGCCAAGCCTACAACATGCAGACAAGCACTAAACCAAAGTATAATTCAAAATTCAATCCAATCCACATAACTCAAAAACACCAGAGTGGAGCTGCAGCCTGAGCTTCAGAAGGTAGCAAATAAAGAGGGCCAAGATTGATGGACAGTCATTTGATCGAGAGAAACAAGAAGGCAAATTTTAAATGAAAGTAAGGATAAAAGTCTGACAGGACAAATTATATTTGAAGTTAAAAACTTGTTGAGAAAAAAGTTATTCATTCCAAAGTTTTCTTTTTGACTTCCAAACCAACCTTGCCCTGTGGGATCTTTGCCGGGCTGTCCAAGCCGACCCTTTTCTTTCTTACCAAAGAGTCGCCCAATGGAAGATTTTATACTTTTCTTTTTGGGAGCTTTGTGAAGAGAATCTTGGCTGCTGTTGCTGCTACTGGGGTTGCTTGTTTGACCATCCTGAGATCCAGTTGAACTATTCGAGTTACATTTAAAGAACAGAAGAAAATAGTATTAATTGCACTGTCGCCACAAATAGTAGAAAGTTTGTAAAAACAGTTCAGTTTAAGATACATCAATGCAAAAACACAAGCTTCAAGCCAGATCCAAAAACGGCACACTAATTTATTTTCAATTTGCAAAGATAACAGGGCTACAGTCAGTAGAGCTGCTGCCACACTGCCCCCAGCAACCGGGGTTCAGTCCTCACCTATGGTAACGCCACTTTCTATCTGTAACCACGTGGGTTTCCTCTGGGTATCCTGGTGTCATAGAGCCATACACTTAGTGGCCACTTTATTAAGTACACCTGCTTGTTAATGCAAATATCTAAACAGCCAATCATAAGGCAGCACCTCAATGCATTAGAGCATGCAGACATGTTCAAGAGGTTCAGTTGCTGTTCAGACCAAACATCAAAATGGGCAAGAAATGTGATCTAAGTAACTTTGGCCGTGGAATGATTGATGGTGCCAGAGAAGGTAGTTTGAGTATTTCATAAATTGCTGATCAACTGGGAGTTTCATGCTCAACATTGTCTGAAGTTTACAGAGAATGGTGCAATAAAACATCCAATGAGCGACAGTCTGTGGGTAAAAACATCTTTTTAATGAGCGAGTCAGGGGATAAGGGCCAGACCAGTTCAAGCTGACAGGAAAGTAAAAGCAGCTCAAGTAACCAGTGGTGTGCAGAACAGCATCTCTGAATGCACTACTCATCAAACCTTGAAGTGGATGGGCTACAGCAGAAGACCATGAACATACAGAAAGCGCTACATTTTTTGGTATCTTCTGTACCTACCAAAGTGGCCACTGAATGTAGAGTCATACAGCATAGAGAAGCTATTCAACCAACAACATGCATGCCATCCAGTTTATATCCATCAATACTAATTCCATCTTACAGTGTTAGCCTGTAGCCTTTTATGCCTAGACAACTTAAGTGCTCCAGTTTCTTCCTCCAGTTGAGTGGCCTCTGTAAAGTGCCTCTAATGAGTGAGTGAGTATTAGAATCTGGAGGGAGCTGAAGTGCATGTGGGGAGAATAAAATGGGATAAGTGCAGGATCACTGCATTTGGGCATTTGATTGTCATCACAGGCCAAGTGGGCGCTATGACATTAAATTTCATGAAGAAACTTTAGGTACAGATTAACCATTAGTAAAATCAGTAACTGGCTATCTGGTATGGGGGGGGGGGTTGAGCTCTGCACAGGGTCAAAGTAAGCTGCAAGCTCAGTGAGCTCTATCATAAGCACTAGCCTCCGTAGTATCCAGGATATCTTCAAGGAGCGATGGCTCAAAAAGACAGCGTTCATCATTAAGGACCCCCATCACCCAGGTCATGCTTTGTTCTCATTGCTACCATCAAGGAGTTACAGAAGTGTGAAGGCACACATTCAACAATTCAGGAACAGCTTCTTCCCCTCTGCCATCCAATTTCTGAATGGACATTGAACCCATGAACACTTCCTCACTATCTTTTAATTTTGCACTGCTTATTTAAATTATAATATATATACTTACTGTAATTCAAGTGTTTTCCCCTTTATTATGTATTGCATTGTACCGCTGCCGCAAAGGTAACAAATTTCACGACTTATGCTGGTGATATTAGGTCTGATTCTGATTTTTTTAATGTTGACTCTGTCCAAATAAGTTAAGCCTTCAATAGGGATTGAAGCATGAAAATTCTATAACAGCAAACTTGCTCTTTAAAAATCTTTCAGCAAGGTTTATGCAAGAACATGTAAATGGCTTGAAATAATGAAAGTGACATTCTCCGTACTTTATTTTCAATTAGTGAGCTTTTAAAAATGTTTCCAATTTCCCCAAAGTATTGTTCCTATACTAAAAAGTTTATTCCTAAGTATGAACTGCCAGTTTTATTGCTTCTTTTTGGGTAAAATTGCTAAAGTTATTTTTGATTACTCATTATCTTCTGTTCCAATGAATTTTCTTGACAATTAAGTATTACTCCATCTGTGACATTTTATGTAATCAACTATGACAGAACTTCAGTTAAATGGGTTCCATGCCTTTCTATCAAAATTACGGTGAAACAAGTTTCTAATAAGATGTCGACTAGCTAATCAAACATCAGAAGTACATTATTGCATTGTTCTTGTTAAAATGTCACCAATTCAGTATCTCAATTCTCTGTCCGCCAGAGAAAGCTGGATCTCCCAGTGGCCACACATTTTAATTCCACGTCCCATTCCGATATGTCTATCCACAGCCTCCTCTACTGTAAAGATGAAGCCACAGTCAGGTTGGAGGAACAACACCTTATATTCCGTCTGGGTAGCCTCCAACCTGATGGCATGAACACTGACTTCTCAAACTTCCGCTAATGCCCCACCTCCCCCTCGTAACCCATCTGTCATTTATATACACACATTCTTTTTCTCTCTCTTCTTTTTCTCCCTCTGTCCCTCTCACTATACCCCTTGCCCAACCTCCGGGTTTCCCCCCCTCCCCCTTTTCTTTCTCCCTAGGCCTCCTGTCCCATGATCCTCTCATATCCCTTTGCCAATCAACTGTCCAGCTCTTGGCTCCATCCCTCCCCCTCCTGTGCTCTCCTATCATTTCGGATCTCCCTCTCCCCCTTTCAAATCTCTTACTAGCTCTTCTTTCAGTTAGTCCTGACGAACGGTCTCCGCCCGAAAAGTCGACTGTGCCTCTTCCTAGAGATGCTGCCTGACCTGCTGCATTCACCAGCAACTTTTATGTGTGTTGCTTTCAATATCACTTGATGTTTATATTGCACCACATTCCTACAGGTCAGTTTATTGACTAAGCAAAAAAAATACAAATGCAAGTACAGACATGCCTTGAATTATGAACAGGTTGCATTCTAGGAAAACATCTTAAGTGAAAAATCAATTCTGAATGACATTTCCCAATAGTTTCAATGTCAAACTTTAGTTGCACTTGAGTTCAAAGACCTAGATAAAAACACTAAATACTTAAAAATACATCAGAGGAAATTAAATAAAACTATTGCTCAGAGGACTCAGTCTCCTTCAAGCTTGCTTCCTCAAAGTGCAGTGAAAGCAGAATTTTCTTTGAGGTACATTCATGATAAGCAAGGGGGTAAAGTATTACTGCAAGCAGATGGAAATACAGAACCAAAATGCAATTAGATCAGCATAAATTTATTGAATAATGGAACAAGCTTTAAACAAGTGTGATATACTCCTACTTCTAAATTGGCCTGTCAAGATGTCAATGGAGAGTTTAGAGGCAGAATTGTCACTGAAATTCAGGAGCTGGTGTTGGTGAATCTGAGCTTGAAGGAGCTTGCAACACTGAAGGCAAGGGATTTTCCTGTGACTGATCACGATGCTGAAGGATGAGGCTTAAAAGAGGTCAATGAACAAGTGGACAGCATTCTTCTTCATTTAACATAGAATACAGAACAGTGCAGCACAGTACAGGCCCTTGGGCCCTTGATATCATGCCAACTGAAATAAGACTAATACATGATCAGTCTAACCCTTCCCACCTACACAGCTCATTCGATCTATTGATCTTTCAGCCATCAGCTATTTAAAGAGTCTTTTGAATATCTCTGTTGTACCTCTGATATGCCCTCTAAATATTCCTCTGCTCACCTTAAAATGGACATCCGCTGGTATTGGCCATTGCCATGCTGGGGAAAAAAGGTGTGGGCTCTCAACTTTATCTATGCCTCTCGTAATTTTATACACCTTTGATAAAGTTCCTCACAGCCAAGCATTACATTTCCCATCATGCAGCTACATCTAACACTGTGGTCCATATTTGACTGCCATCTTCAAAAGATAAGAATCACTTTCTCAAAACGGCAGAAAGCTTCCAAAATTTCCCTTTTGGTAAGCCATTCTGATGATGATACTACATTGGCTGCTTTTTGTGACCTTCAATTCATGCCTTTAGGATCTTTTCACTATGCAACATTATCCAAGTTGGCTCCCACAAGACCTGCCTTCATTTACCAGGCTGACAGGGAATTTCTTGAGAGATTTTATAAAGCCCATAAGCCCACAAGTGTTGTTTATACCCCTTGGCTGCAATTTCCTGAATCCATCACTGTGCATAGGTTATGTTTTCTGAAGAGGCAGTGATATAGGCTAAGAATACCTTGATGGTAGATCTCAAACAAGTATTGCTACTCTATTCAAAAAAATGACATGGCCCATTACACACTGCAGGAAATAAGCCTACAAGGTAATGAAGGACCTGGGTCCATAAGTTATAAAAACGAAGTTTCCCTTGGGAACAATAATACCAGCTGATGTTGACAGTCATTATTTCTAAGTTAACTGAACTTTCAGGAGCACTGCACACAAAGATTCTGTGTTGTCGCATAGTATAGTGAAGGCGGTAAGAAATTGTGTGATATAATTCTGAAAGTGCATCTCAGTTTCTAGACATCATTACATTTTTTAAAAAGTATTACCTTCTTATATCCCGTATATCCTCCTGGCTGGCAGTGGCACCTTGGCTAATCCGATCTAATCTGATGGACCTTGGAGTGGAAGGTGGTGATGTTTCACACCTTATTGTTGTTTTATCATCTCGACCATCCTCTTTTGCCATCTGAGATTAAAGTTATTTTAAATGAGTAAATGATTAAAATAAAAAAAAGGGTAACAGCCTTAAAAATACCACCGATTATAAAAAAATGTTGACGCCATCACATCAACTAAAATGAGCATCACAATGAAACCACAAGCACAATGCAGCAAGCAGGGATACTTGGACAGAATTACCATGGCACAGGAAGCTGAGACACTTAACTGTGAGTTCCTCATTTGTGAAGATAAACACTTAGAAAAGACAAGACAATGCAACAGCTCACATCTCAAATCTGTTGTGATGCAGTAAATGATCTTGAAAGGTTATAATAAAAAAGGGCAGCAAAAGTTACATACGAGTAACATAAAAAGAAAATCAAAGCAGTCCAGTGAAACAAGATGCCTTGGGAAAGAAAGATTAAGCACAATCTTTCCTTGCATGATTGTGGTAGGGGGAGGGGTTTCCACAAGAAAAAAGGAGCAAGCCACCCCCAGCCTGCCCCTCATTAAATACGATTATGGCTGATCTACCACAGATCTCAAATCCT
Organism: Mobula hypostoma; assembly: GCF_963921235.1. NCBI lineage: Eukaryota > Metazoa > Chordata > Chondrichthyes > Myliobatiformes > Myliobatidae > Mobula > Mobula hypostoma. The sequence continues at coordinate 13,468,308 of NC_086107.1, forward strand.
CCAGATCTCCCATGCCTTCAATCTTTCAAAAATATATCTACCTTCACTTTAAATATTTAAAATGAATGACCAAAGCAGACAATATATGAAGTGTGAATACAGATTTTGACTTTCAAGAATAAAGTTATGTCAGTTGCAAGTACTTGCAGACATCACCAGTCCTTAAAATTATTTAGTAGAGCAGCCATAGAGGTACATAAACCTGGAAACCCTAACGTATGGAGAAAAACACAGATGACCTCTCAGATACTCCCAGTGTGGCCTCCTGTATATCAGTGAGACCGGAAGTAGATAGAGAACACTTTGTCGAGCACCTAAGCTCCTTCGACCAGAAAAAATTGGAGCTACCAGTGACCATCCATTTTAATTCTACCTCCCATTCCAGGCTGTTAGTCCATGGCCTCCTCTACTGCTGCGATGAGGGCACACTCAGTTCGAAGGTGCACCTTACATTCCATCTGGGTAGCCTCCAACCTGATGGTATGAACGTTGATTTCTTGAACTCCCCTTCAACATTCCCCATTCCCATTTCTCCCTCTCACCTCATCTCCTTACCTGCCCATCACCTCCATATCATGCTCCTCCCTCTTCCCTTTCTCTGTCCTCTCCTATCAGATTTTCCAGCCCTTTATCTCTTTCACCAATTGATTTCCCACCTCTTTACTCCACATATCCCCCTCTCCCAGTTTCACCCATCACCTCCCACTTTGCATTTCTTCCTCCCTCTCCCCCCACCTTTTTACTTTGACTTTTCATTTCTTCCTCTAGTCCTGATGAAGTCTGAAGCATCGACTATACTCTTTTCCATAGGTACTGCCTGGCCTGCTGAGTTCCTCCAGCTTTTTGTGTGTTGTTTGGATTTCCAGCATCTGCAAATTTTCTCGTTTGCAATTGTTCTATCTACTGTGTTTCCATTTTCATAGAACTATCATAGAACCCCAAGATATCTCTGAACATGAAGGTTCCTAAAGTCCTCGCCTCCTCTAAAAATTTGACTTCTCCAAGTTCATTATGTCACATTCATCTTGAATAAATTTTATTTGCCATGACTCGGTTTAATTTTCCAGTTGATTTATGCCTTTGTGCCCTTAGATCTGGGTTTTCAACCTGGGATTCACTTGCTCCTTGGTTAATGGCAGGGGACGTTGGGATAAACTTCAAAACTATCAAGAACTCCAGAAATTTTTACGTCACCTACAAACCCTGAACAGACCACCTACTGTATTATTTTCATCTAAATACATATGCACCACTACCTCTTTCTGTTTACCATGCCAAGCCCAGACAAGCCCACCACTCATGCTTAATTTAGGGTTTTTGTATGAGCCACAGCATTTTACCATTTTCTGTCAAAGTGTTACTCTTTAAGAATAGCAAAATTGTAATAATAGTTTGATTTGCCTTTACAAAACATTCGCTCCTTTACCTGGACAATATTTACACAAATATTCAGAGCTAGGACCAAAAATAGAGGATGAAAGTAAAATCAATCCTATCAAAACCCTTTCAAAACTGCTTAATGAGAGAGGAAAAAGAAGCCACATGAGAAAGATGCTCCTGTTGCACTGATTGAGATGCAGATTATTATAAATGTGTCTGATCAACAATCTGTTGCCAGGTAATCAAAGTTCAATTTCATACAATTACCTTCCTACGATGCTTCCTTAAATCACTAGGCTGACAGACGTGCAAGGAAAAGAGAGAGTCATTTAGGATAACAAAATGATTTAAAAGATTAGACAAGATCTGACTGCATTAGAAATCGCACACATAACAAAAACAAGAGCTATGAAGACTACTTGAACAATGTGAATTTTATTAATTTCAAAATGTTTATGTTTGCCAGTCAAATGTGAAAAATGTCTATTGAATGCCCTGAAATAAGCAAATATTTATCAAAATTATGAACAGCAATTGTACAGTTTCTGAGTCATGTCATCTTAATGAGTTATACTTATGCAAAACTGTTTCTAGTGACCATTCAGTCTTGTTTCAGTAAATGAAAATCAAAGTGTCCCAAGAACAAAAAGAGGCAAATTTCTTATTTTACATTCTCAATTAATACACATTAGCTGGCTTAATTAGTAACATCTTAATAAATGGACAATTGATTTTTTGGCAATAAAAACGGACCAATAATCAGTCAGGCCTGGAGTTTCCACAGTGAGCCATTAATTGTTCACTTGATTAAGTGAAGAGTTAATACATTGCTGCTGCTGTTGTTGATTACTATATTAGAGGTGTGCACATTCCTCCAACTTCTAAAAAGGGACATTTTCTTAAATATAACCAAATAACGTGCCGATTTTAAGGCAAGTATGCAGAAATACAAAGTCTGAAGGTACTCAGGGAGTCAGGCAGCGCCTATGGAAAGAGCAAAAGAATTCTTGCTTCAGGTCAATGACTTTTCATCAGAACAACAAAAATGCCCTAATGAAGGGTCTTGGCCAGTTTATTCCTCTCCATAGGTGCTGCCTGACCAGCATTTTGGGTGTATTGCTCAGGATTTCCAACATCTACAGAATCTTGTATAACAAAAACATGTAAGGTTCTTCCCTGACAATGTGAATTTTATTGATTCTATGATCTTATTCATTAAATTTCCACTGGAAAAAGTCATCAACCTCAAGCATTAATTGGTTTCGGCATCTCTAATATATTATTAGTTTCACATTTTGAGCAGCTGCAACCTGGGATTCATTGTGGAGATACAAAGTCTGTTTCTAAGTAATGCTAAATTTGCAGTCTAACATATAATGTCAATCAAAAACACTTGTCAATGGAATGAGCCAAAATAATCCTTCTGTGTTTACAAATCTCAGCACCAATTTATAATGCTTGCGCTATCAGAGCAACATGATTTGTAGAATTACATGTGTTATGAAATAGGGCAATGGGTTAGGAAAGAATGTTGGGAGAGTGACTGAAAAATTGTCACGGAGGAGAGGAAGGAATGAAGAAAAGGTAAAACACAATGGCACTACTCAAAACAAAAAAAAAAATCATATTTCATCATAAGTCAGATGTGCAACTTGTACTAAACTACAATAGGGGGTTAATAAATATTTTATCCTAGCACCTCAAAATAGCCAGGATCACTTGAAATCAAAGACAGCTCATAGTTATTAGGCAGCATTACCAAGGCAGTTCATGTGGTAATTTTGTCTCAGTAAAATTTTTGAATCATGAGACATAAGACTCAAATTTCACCCAAAGTAAATGTTAAAAGAAAAACAAATGCAAGTGTGCTGGGTGAAATCCCACATACAACATAGGCCAAAAACACTTCCAGCAAGGCACTTTTAATTCCTTAGACTGTCAAAGATCTACACAATTCTTTTTAATTTTGACCTACCCTACTCAATCCTAAGTCCAATATTCACCGCGTGAAAACAATTGACAGAACCAGAATGACCAAAAAAATTGACGTGAATCAAATATATAATTATTCCTTTGTAATAAAATTGTCCCCAAGAGGAATGTGCTATGCTACATCAGCAAAAATGGAATTTTGCTGTTGGGTGTGGCACTCATTACAGGAATCTCTTAACATTTAGTCTCTGCAGCAGAAGAATAATGTTTATATTCAACATGAGCAAATTAACTGGTTTAACTGGAGCCATAAGTTGATGGTTTAGAGACAGGATACACAATGTTTGGTGTTAAACACTATTGTCACTTTCACAAATTTCCCTACTGCTTTCTAAGATTAAATCTTGGGGAAGTTGAGGTAATGCACTAACACAGGAATTCCACTCCCAATTTAAATGAGTTGGAAAATGTTGTACTACATGCTCATGACCTATATCTCATTTTAAATTACTGGAAGCTTCTACAAAGCTTTCAAGTACTAAAATATTATTTGCACTACATCTGTTGCCAATTACCATTAAACACTAAAGAAAAAGTAAATATGCTGTATTTAAAATATATCAGTAAGCTTTTTACTTGAGTTTTTTAGGAATGCTTTCCTTAAGACAGAGCAAACATGGAAATGTTCAACATTTAAAAATAAGTAAATGTTGACTGAATTTATATTACACTAAAATTAATAAGTACCCCAGTCCCAATTACATCACTATTAACATAATTATACATTTTCCTAAAACTTGCTCAACTTGTCTGTAACCATAAATCTGGAAAATTGGTTATCATTTTGTTTATAAAATTTATTAAATATGTTTATTTTTACTAATTTTCTATTCACATTGGAAAATAATCTACATTGGAGTTACCTATAAATTCTTAAGCATTGAGCATAAGATTAGATTTCTTTCCCCAAACTCAATTTTCTCAACAATTTAGCAGATTCATAGTTACCACCCCTGAAATTAGTTTATTTCATTCTAATACCTTACTTTTAAACTCCACACTTGCTTTGACAGTTTATGAACCTGCATTTCTGAAACAATGCTCTAGCCCTCTAATTTAAATTCAATAATCTAGGCACCATGTGCCTTTAAAAATATTTCTAGATCCCTACTCATCTAGTCTTCCCAACTGTTATCAATAACAGTTGATGGTGTTATTGGGGTTCATTGATGATGGATGCTGCTTGCTTGTAGCTCAATGGTGGAGAGGGCTTTGTCTGTGATGGACTCAGCTGTATCCATCACTTTTTGCAGACCCACACTGCCTTCTCTGAGGCAATAAAGGATGGCTAACTAATCAGTGCTGGCTTTGTCAGTGATGCTTAGAACCCAAAGAATGGGGAAAAATGTTAATCACCAACAGCAAATTAGGAAACTGCACATGGCAAGTACAAATATAACTATGTGTTGCACCAAGGATTAAAAGATATTGCTAAGACTACAACTTACCAGGGTCATGACACCGAGCCTATCAAGGTCATGAGCAGCACTTCTAGGGGTTCGTCTTGGTGTGGAGTGCCCACTGCCAGGTGGTGAAGAACTAGCAAGTGATGAACCAGTGAACGAGGCAGGGAGTGTGCCTCCTCTGTATCGGCAAAGATTCAGACCATCAAGGCTACCACTACCCACTCGGCTCTCAATTTCTTCTGCCCTCTGTTGTGTGGACTCTTTTTCCTCTTGGATGAGCCTGAAAAACAATGAACTTGGATGCTGGATCACTTTTTCACTCCCTTTTTAAAAATATTAAATAAGAAATGCAAACAAGTTGAATTTAAGTAGTGCAGCTCCATGTGGTTGCTTCAAGTAAAACCTCTCGCGCATGATTTCGCTGAGATTTTGATCTGAATCAGAATATTAGGCAAATATTCAGTCACTTGTTCAGCCTGGTCATCTCAGCCTATTTACTTGCATCATTTATACATTCTCACTGTTTCTGTTTAACAGTGCCACTACAGCTTGGGGAAGGAGTGGGGGCTGGGTTAGGACTGGGATATAAGCCTTCCTTTGCTGATTTTACATCACATTCTTCTCAGCCAAAATTATTTCAAATGTCCAAAGATTCAGAGTAAAATTCAGTATCTAATTATATAAATGTCACCATATACTATCCTGAGATTCATTTTCTTGCAAGCATTCACAGTAAATACTAACATAATAGAAATACAATCAATGAAAAAGTGCACAGCACAAAGACGGACAACCAACGTGCAGAAGTCAACAAGCCATGCAAATGCAACAAATAAATATGCAATAAATACCAAGAACATGATTTGTAGAGTCGTTGAAAGTGAGCCAACAGGTTGTGAAATCAGTTCAGTGCTAGGGTGAGTGAAGCTGAGTAAAGTTATACCCTCTAATTGAAGAGCCAGGGCTGTATCCACTACTTGTTATAGACTTCTCTGTTCATGGTGTTTCTATATCAGGCCTTATAGGAAAAACTGGTATTTCTATAACTGTACTAATTTCATCCTCGATAAGTTATTTTACTTTTTTCTTTATGACTATTATTCTGAAATGTTAAGTACATTATTAAAGGACAAACCTTATTTCATTATTGATGGCATCCAACTGTTCTTGAAGCATCATAGCCAAAGTCTGGGCATCAGCCTGACCACTGGGTGAGAGTAAATCGACAGAGCTGAATATTGTCTCTCTATCATCTTCTGCATCTGACACTTCAGCATCACTCTCAAAAGCCTGGGCCACATTTGCCAAGACACTGGCTTGTTGTGCCCGCTCCCATTCTTGTTCATTCAGGGTCTGGACCTGTTCATAAAAGTACAGTACATGTTGCTCAGAAAAAAAAGGATACCAAGATATCATACATGAAACAAAGGTAAGAGTGGCAGGAAAGGGACATCAATCCCATGAGCGTCCTTCTACAAATTCAATCTAGACAGCAATTTCATCTAAGTTATAAAAAAAATTGGAAATATAAACAGAAAATAGTGTAAATAGTCATGTCAGGCCACATCCGTGGAAAGGAAAATAATTTTTCAGTTGAAGACCTTTTGTTAGAAAGCTTATTACCAATTCTACAAGCTTATTACCAATTCTACCAACTTATTACCAATTCTTGTTCCCTTGGTGTCATAACCTTGAACATCCCTGCCCAACAAAAAAAATACAATCACTCAGTTCTGTAATTTTCTAATTGTACCCATGTTTCAATATACTTTAGCAAAAAGAATACTCATTATATACAACATTCTGTCAAAAAAAAATCAAATTATTGGGAAAAAGGTAACAATAAAGATCCACTTGATCAATTGTAAACCAACAAACTACTGGTCAATCTTCACAAACTATTGAATTTTGCATCTCTATTTGAAGTATCAATTCATAAGTTTTATTTTGGTATCGATACTCATGGGATATCTGATTTATCTACAACTTGATGTTCTATGTTCTACTCGGAAATGCAAAGGAAAATACAAACCTTATATTAGATTTAAATGTGTGAAATTGGTGCTAACTGGTGAATGGTGGAAATTGCATCGGCCATTTGCTTTCAGTGACTTGCTTCCGATAGAGCTAAACATACACTATTCCTTGCAGTTGGCTCCAGCACTGATCTCTGCTGTTTAGAACTATTTAATAATAGTTTAAAGGGATAATTAAAATCCTTAAAATTAATATTCAAAATTCAATCTGTTTTAATCTAAAAAAGTGAAAAATAAAGAAAAATAAATAAATAACTTGAGCTTATCTTTGTAATGAAGGGTAAAGACCCCATTCAAATGAATGGGATATTGCTTAATGCTACCTTTTGACCAGATACAAAGTGCATCCAGTCCCTCAATCAGCATGATCTGGAACTGGAGTTTTAGGACATGGGTGTTTCCAGCTTTCACACTGTAGTGCACACAAGTTGTAGAAGGTCATAGGGTGAAAGTTCCCTGCAGAAGCACTGGTCACAATGGACTCCAGTGTGGTTCACTGCAGGCTACACTTAAGGAAAGGTTACATTTACCTTTCTTTGGAAATGCCCAAAGCAAGCTATTCTTTTAGATTAAAAAAATACTTCAATCATTACTTGACAAGTAATTGTTAAGTAATGAATACAATTCAGGATTGAAAACTGCGCTTCAGCATGTGAGACATAAACTTACATTCTGCAGAAAAATCCATCAGAAATGCAGCAGGGAAAGAAAATAATAGTAATGCGTCATCAATAGATCACAAAAGTAAATGGTACACAAAAGTTATGGTTCAGTGAAACATTTGAGATTATACTCCAAGGGGAGTTGAATATTCCCTAATGAAAATACATCATGAAAGAAACAAAGCAATTAAAGGGATTGAATATGTAAATGACTATTCAGAAGGATAAGAGCAGAAGACAGTGCACCAGGTATATAGGCACATAACTTGCTGATGCCAATCATTCGAAACAATCCACGAACAAAGAGCTAGCACAGCAATTAATCACCAGTCTTAGGCTTTTCACATTAGATGACATTAGACAGATTCTCAAGCAAGCAGCGCCACCATAGCTGGAAAACAAATTCGCCCATAATGAGCAAAGATTTAGTGGAAACAAGGGATCCGATGTGCATGCACTAATTCCGGAATACACAAATAAATTGAGCTTCTATTTAATATTCTAATAACTGTAACATACGATGTCAAGCACTGAAAGCATTCAGAGACAGTGCAGACAGTGAAAGATTGAGTACAGCTTCATTAGCTGGAGCTTTCTTCCAGGGAGTCAGAGATAAACAGTCTGGTGTGTGGAAAGCTACAATTATCATCCTTGTCCAGGGCACAATAAATACGCTATCATCACGTTAATAAAGGGTGCAGCCAACACCGCCTTTGCCCAAGGATGTTCCTAGTCGCTTTGGTCACCAGGCTCTGGTGTTACATGTGGGACCATCAGGGAGGTGTGACTTACTGTGATGCAGAACCTGGAAAAATACCACAGCTACGATGTAACTTGACTCATATGGTCTTGGTGGCAGGAAAGCCAAGGGGCTACCAGTAGAGTCATACTTACTCCAAGTTTTAGTTCCCCTACAGCTAACTGCATCCAGCAACCACAAAGACGGTTCAACTCAGTGATAAGTTGATACAAACAAATTTATTTTAAATATAATTATGCTGCTGCATCCAACATTACTAAATAGCACTGGCCAAGATTTGTCAGTCAGCAGTCTACTATCACCAGAGAAAACAAGGGATGGAGAAGAGGGAGATGGGAAAGAAGTGAAAAGGTGGATGTCAGAGGTAGGGGTAGGAGTGAGACTCCCACAGAGTTATGTCCAGACAGCAGATTATTCTATCCGAAAGACTCAGTCATACATCCTCAGATTGTGTTTAGTATTAACTTCAGGAGAAGACAGATGCATGAGGGGCATTTAAGAAAATCTTTATAGACATGTGGATGATAAAAAAAAACAGGAAGGTCATTTGAGAGGGAAGGGTTAGATTGCTCAGAGTAGGTTAAAAGCTTAACACAACATCGTGGGCCACAGGCCTGTACTGTGCTGTAATGCTTTATGTTCTGTGTTCCATTTATCCTGAAATGACCTGAAAAACACAACAACTTGTGATCTTTTAGGGATTTATAAGAACGCCTTGGTTGATGTTGATCTCCGACATAAACTGAAACTCCAAATCAATTCATATAATAAATAGTTCTAGGACGAAGGCATCCTTCCAGACAAGACTTCCCATAGAAAAAGTATCTTGACAGCCTTAGACAACAACAAATCAGTATTTTCTTGAAGTATAGAGAGTAACTTCTATAATTTCAGAATAAGAGACAAATCAGACTGTTGTGATCATAGGATATTCCAAAACTTCTTGTAGTTAATCAGTTTCTAACAAACAGTCTTAATGAATGATATTGTTTGAAGGATACATATTGGGCAAGATGCAGGCCAAACCTGTCAACGCTTCAAAACAGCAGTAGATTCTATATCCAGACATCAGGAGATCCCATCCACAAGACAGAACTTCAGTAATGCAGCCTGAATTTTGATCTCAGCAAAAGAACTCAAAAAATTGTGTTTCAACTCAAAAGCAAGTGTGCTACCCACTGGCCAGGGCAGCAGGTTTTGTCCAAATACAAAAATCCAAAATTCTTCTACAAAGAAACTTCAAGCAGTAAAGAACAACTTTTTTTTTAAAAAAGAAAAATATCTAGTTTCTGATGGACAGGCAGTGTTAAAGATAGAGTCCTATTCTTGGAGTACAAATTAAAATAATAGGTCCTCAAAAGATGCAAGAGCAGAGAAATTGCTTCCAATCATATTATGTATAAAGTTGTGATAAAAACATACCAAACAAGATTGTTACCAAAAAAACTTTACCTTTGAAGGCTCATCTCGTAAAGCTGCCAAGCGACCCTTCTGAGTTCTACGCAATACTGAAGTGCTGCTATACGGGTCTGGATGGGAGTCTCCTTCTGATGCTGTTGATAATGGATACCTATAATCCGAGCTGCTTAAATGAGGCCTGCTGGAACAAAATCAACCAACATTTTGGGTAAATTCAGTGATGTGGCCTGCATGCAGCCCCACATATTAGAAACAGAACTACAATGCCAAAGTTGTGCTGTCAACCTACATTCCTAATGAGAATAGCACCCTATATTGAACTAACATGTCTGGAGGTTAAGAGCAGAGATTTCTTTGATAACGATTCATTAACAGGATTCCAGTAATACCCAAAAGATCATTGGCAGCTCCCAACATTAAACACTTGAAATAGAAAAACACTACTTCAGAGAAACGATTAAAGAACTTGTAACATAGCTCTGCATACTTAAGAGCAACTAAATGAATTGGTGTACCAAGAACAATTGCAGCTGACATTTCTTCCATTCTTAAAAACACAGATGGAACAAAGAAGTTGGGAATGGTACCAGGTAGAAGATTGGCCATGACAGTGAATGGTAAAGACTGCCCAAGGAACAAAGGCCTACCCTTACTTTTATTTCCAATATTATGAGACACCATAGTAGCGCAGTGGTTAGCGTGATGTGATTACTGTTAAGGACATTTTGAATTAAATTCTGGTACCGTCTATATGGAGTTTGCACATTCTCTCCGAGACTGTGTGGGTTTCCTCTGGGTACTTCAGTTTCCTCCCACAATCTAACCACAGTGGTTAGGTTAATTGGTCATTGTAAATTGTCCTGCGATTAGTCTGGGGTTAAACGGGTGGGGTTGCTGAGTGGTGCAGCTTGTTGGGCCTGAAGGGCCTGTTCTGCACTGTATTTTTAAATAACAATAAACAAGTTTTCACATTTTCACCCTAAATAATCAATCTTATGGAAATCCTGATTTTAGCAATTTCAGAAATCAGTCTTAGAACAAATTACTTCAGCTCCTGTATCAGGTGCATGGAATGCAAAGAAATTGTTGTTTCAGGAATTAAGAAATTAGGACATGGCTGCATTCCAAATAGGCCTCTATTTGTAGCTTTGAAGACTGGCATATTGTATAGATCTTAGAAATAAATCTGCTGAGGGAAGCAAAGCTTGCTGCAGGTTTAGTTTCTGTGGGAGATCAAAACATCTTGATATTGCTGCCAAATTTGTACGTAGCATATTAGAGTTAGTGTCCATATTCATTCCTGGCTCTCTCCTCTGTATTGTGACAGGCTTAGACTTGCACAACAAACTGGATTTGGATTTCAGCCTTCAGTTACATCAACACTATAGTTTACTGCAACTGTACACTTCTACAGAAGTTACTCATTAAATATCTGCATAATCAGTAAAGTAGATCACATATTGTCAGCTCTTCCTCAAAAGGTCAAAGGTTCAAGACATGAGATACTCTTCAAATTAGAAATATCTCCTTTTCTTTTTTTTTAAAAAATAGACCCGCTTCAACTGATGCCAAATGAAAAGGAGATCGAGCACTTGAAGAACACCAAAGGTCAATAAAGTTCCCAAGGGTTGATGGAATCCATCACAGCTCGTAGACAGAGGAAGGATGTAGAAGATTTGGAGTGGGTGCAAAGATAGATTAAATAGCATTTTCCAAAAGGAGAGGCTTGTAAAACTTGGATGGGCTTCTCTAACACATCGGAGGCTGCAGAAGTGTATAAAAATATGAGAGGTACAGATAAAGTAGGTAGTCAGAGTCTTGCAGAGAGAAGGGTAGGTTCTTGGAATGCGCTGGAAGCAGATATAATAACATTCAAGAGACATTTAGACAGGCACAAACAAAATATCCGAGATATTATACGAACAGAACCGCAGTTCTATAAATTACTCACCAGCCAATCACCCCATCCCCTCACCTGGACCTACCAATCACTTGCCAGCTCTTGCTCCATTCCTTTCCCCTCTCCTATCTTTTTTATATTGGCAATTTCTCCTCTTTCATTACAACCCTAATGAAGGGTTTTAGATCCAAAATGTGGAATTGTTGACTGTCCATTTCCATCCATAGATTTGCCTGACCTGCTGAGTTCTTCTAGCATTTTGTGTTACCACATCAATTACAAAACTATCTCTTGGAATACCTATTAGAATTACAAGTGTCCCCCGCTTTTCAAACGTTCACTTTACGACACTTTGCTGTTACGAAAGACCTACATTAGTTACCTGTTTTCGCTAACAGGTGTTTTCACTGTTACGAAAAAAGGCAGCGTGTGAAAAAAGGCAGCAAGCGCCCCAAGCAGCCAAGCTGCTCCCCTGAAACTGCATTCTAGCCGGCATTGCTTAAACACGTGCCTGTGAGCATATGTGCTTTACATCCATTTATTTTGAGCATCCGTTAGCAAGATGAGTTCCAAGGTATCAGAAAAGCCTAAAAGAGCTCGTAAGGGTGTTACACTTAGTGTAAAGCTAAATATAATTAAGCGTTTTGACCGTGGTGAACGAAGTAAGGACAAAGTGAGTTTGGCTTGTGGAAGTTGACAAAGATGATGTTGAAGAGGTTTTGGCATCCCATGACCAAGAACCGATAGATGAAGAGCTGATGCAATTGGAAGAGGAAAGGATAACAATCGAAACCCAATGTAGTAGCGAACGGACCAAAAGTGAAGTCGTCCAGGATCTGAACGTGAAGCAACTGCGTGAGATTTTCGCTGCAATTGACAACAGTGATTGCAGAAAAGCACGACTTTAATTTTGAAAAGGTATGTAGGTTTAGGGCATATTTGCAGGATGGTTTGAGTGCTTACAAAGAACTATATGATAGAAAAATGCGCGAGGCTAAGCAGTCAAGCATACTGTCGTTTTTCAAGCCTTCTACAACAGCCACAGCGGACGACAAACCTCGACCTTTGACATCGAGGCAGGCAGACATAGAAGAAGATGACCTGCCTGCCCTGATGGAAACAGACGATGATGAGATGACACCCCAGTGTCCTACCACCCCACCCTCCGACAACTCAGCCTAACACACCATCAGTGTGCTCGCTGTCTTCCCAATTCCAGTAAGTGATACTACACTGTATATACATTATTTCTACTTTATATAGGCTGTGTATTTTTGTGTTATTTGGTATGATTTGGCAGCTTCATAGCTTAAAGGTTACTGGAGAGAGTGTTTCTGCCGAGAGCGCTTGTGTGAGATTTTCACTATGGTGGACAGTGATTGCAGAAAAGAATTTCTACTTTATATAGGCTGTGTATTTATCATATCATTCCTGCTTTTACTATATGTTACTGTTATTTTAGGTTTTGCGTGTTATTTGGCATGATTTGGTAGGTTATTTTTTGGGTCTGTGAACGCTCACAAATTTTTCCCATATAAATAAATTCTAATTCCTTCTTCACTTTACGACATTCCAGCTTACGAACCGTTTCATAGGAACGCTCTACCTTTGAATGGTGGGGGAAACCTGTAATTCATATTTTTAATTCTTAGATGTCATTAAATAACCCAGAAACCACATTTTGCTATTCTTCAATTAATATATGGGGCTCAAGACAAAATTGAGAAAATTATGATAGGAATTATAGAAGTGGCAAATACACTGTGACAGGGTCCTGAATTACCCCTATGAACTGTGGTCTATTACCCCTATGGACTGGGGGGAGGGGGAGGGGGAGGGGACCGAGCAGCTCGTAAGTTGCTATGGTGACCGAAGGCGGCGCTATTTGATGGACAATCAATGTTATGATTTTTCGGCAGTGTGTTTATACTTCTCAAGGACATTCGCCTGCTTGTGCATTTCTTACAGAGAGAAAGGAAGGAGGAGTTATTAGAATGACAGTTGGTACCCAGTATGGTAAGCTAAATAGGAGGTCATGATATAGACCTCAGACACGTTTTGGACACTGAATGAGCTTTGTTGTGCCCACAGGAAAAGTGGGTTTTTGGAGGATCGCTCGGGCTGATCAACCAGTGGCTCTTTCAGTGAAAAGAAAAGGCAGTGACCGGTGGAGAGTTGTCCATGCGTCCACCCTTGCCTGGGTGATAGCTCCACCACAGGAAACCGGTCCCATTTGTTGTGGTCACAGTTGGTGACTTTAAGGATTTCGGAGAACAACGAGAAGATCGACGGCGCCAGCTCACCTGAAGGCTCAAATCTCTCCCTTTCTCTCTCCATCACTACTCAACTCAGTACCACGAACTGAACTTTACTCATCATCGTAAGACTATCTTTTTACCCCTAGACTTGAAGCTTGGTTTTTCACTTATATTCCCACACTAACTGATTGATATATATCTATATATATACATAGACACACACACACACACACACACACACACACACACATACACACATATAAAAAATCATTGCTAACTTGTTTGATTTATCAACATTTATATTACTGTATTGTGTAGTTACTAATAAAGATTATTAGTTAATAGCAATACTGGACTCCAAAGTGTTTTCCATTTCTGCTGCTTCTTTATTCCCGTCACGGGATATGTGACAAAATAAACAATTTTGTCAAAATTGGTAGAAATCTTGTTATGTTTGTTTGATACCTGTGATGCAGAGGGTCGGCAAAAGAAGTTGCTTTTACTCTCCATTGATCATTTTCAGCCCGTGAGTTTTCAATTTCAGCCAGCAATTGATTCTGCAAATCAAAATATTAAACTGCTTGAAAATAATAAACTTCAAAATATGTTGCAATGAAAAATTATAAGATGGCGCAAATATCGAAGTGAACACATTATAATGCATTCTTAATAAAAGAGGACTACACATTAAAACAAGACTGGCAAAAGTCAAATACAAACCTTTATATTTAAGTTAAATGATTAAATGGTCCTCTCAAATTATCCTACAGTCTTGGTTTAATAGATAGCAGCAAAGGATACTTCAACTCATTTGCAGAAATTTTACAAATGAAATCAGGTAATACAGTTTTCTGGAAATAACCACCTTATAATGCAATTTTACAGATTAAAAAACTAGCCACACATGAAATGATTACAACCCATGTTCAAAGTAATGATATGAAGGACGTTAGTAGCTAGCCTATCTCCCGAGATAGACAGAGAGAAGGGAAGAATCAAAGATGGACCATGTGAAGGTGACAGCAGATTACAAATTGGCAGTCAGGTAATAAAACTGCTGGGATCTGCTCGAGTGCAGGAAGCAGTACCAATGCAGATTTCCATCAATGGGGAAAAAGTGTTGAGGCAGTGGGATAGGGAAAGACTGAAGCAAATACTGTTCCATATATCCCAGAAAAAGACTAGCACATCTTGGGCACCTTTGATCCGAGGAAAGTGAGGAGTTGAACAAGTTGTTCAATGTCAAGCTGAATGATGAATGAATGTGTTGAATGAGGGGAACTAATTAGGACTCTAGTCTGAGTACCTTCTGTTTTTTCTTTAGACATTCAGATGTGGGATAGAGGAGTAAAGGAATTGTACGTTGATGGTAGAGATGTGCCTGTTGAGACCATAAGACAAGTGAACTGGAAATAGACAAAAAGGTCAGAGCTCCAGAGGTGTTACAGATATACTGTAAGTGGTAAGAGACTACACCAGAGGACAATGGATAGAATTAAAGTAGAAAGTACTAACTTAAATGGGGCAAGTATATAGTTGGCCTGCCAGGAAAATCAAGCTTGTGGATGTTTAGCAGGGGTCAGAAGCACATTGTCAGAATGGGGTAGATTAAAGCACGAGATGGAAATAGAAATGTCAAGACAGTCAGCAATGGATAGATCGAACAAGGGAGAGGTGCAGATGAATCAAGAGCACTGTATACAACTGAAAGAGTCCAGGGTTTTGGGCAGAGGGGTGAGATGGGAAGAGATGGGCAGTGGTTAAAGAGGTGGAAGAAGTGTTCAATGTCACCTTAAACTTGGAATTCATTGAAATGAAGCTACAGAGAACTAATTGTTTAAGGATCAGGTAGTTTAAGGTCAGAAGCGATAGCAACAAAAACTTTCAGAGATAGAGAAACAACTCTATCCCATGGATGCACCTGACTTGCTGAGTATTTTCAGCATTTTCCATTTTACTTCAGATTTCCAGCATCTACAGTTTGTGGATTTTCAATTACTGGTATAAAGAAAAGATTTTAAGATGAAAGATTCAGGTAACACAGAATCATGAACAATGTTAGTAAGACAACTGAAATACTTCAATTAGCAGAATTACTTTTCTAAGCATATAGAATCAAATGCAAATTAATATATGAGAAACATCAGGGCTGCAAAGATTACCTTCTCTTGATGAGTTTCTTCAATCAGTTGCTTGGTATTTTCAAGCTCTCGAATAAGGGAATTCTGAAATAGCATTTTCCAGAATAATAATTTACACCACATACTTAGTATTAATTAGTTTGAATTGAAGTACTAACATTTCTCACTGAAGAATAGATTATATCACCCGGGAGTGGGTGAAGAGAAGAACAGGGATATTTTTCAGTTCTCTACATTGATTTAAGTAAAGCATTTAATTCCCTAAATTGCTTGTGTCTTTATACATCAAAATCATTCCAGAATGGAACATGATCCAGCAACAGACTTTATTGCATTGCTGTTGAATACAGTAAGATGGACTTTCATATTTACTTTTATTGTCCAATATCTAAATTATACGGCAAAAGCATGGAATGCAAAAAAAAGCATGTATCGAATGCAAAGAGTTAAAGTACAATGCAAAGCCTTCGCTCAAATCCACTTGGGAGTTTTCAAAGTAAATGATCAAGAACGTATCTGACACCATATACAACCCTCAGATTCATCTTGCTGTGGGCATATGCAGCAAATCGAAGAAACACAATAGAATCAATAAAAGTCTGCACCCAATAGGATGGAGAAACAACCAAACAACAAATAATAAAAAATGAATAAGCAAGGAATACGAGATGAAAACCCCTTGAAAGTGATTCCATAGGGTTCTGGGAATGTTTAGTGATGGAGCGAGTGAGTTGAGTGAATTTATCCCTTCAGCCTCTTGAACCACTCGCCTCGTCACTGAACTATTTCCACAAGGGACCCATTTTCAAACACCCTTCATCTCATATTCCTTGTTCATTTATTTTCTTTTGTATTTGTAGTTTGTCGTCTTTTGCACTTTCATTGTTGCACCCAACAGGGCTGACAGACTTTCACTGATTCTTGGACTTGTTGTGTACGCAAGCAAGAAAATTAATCCCAGGGTTGTATATGGCAACACATGTTCTTTGATAATAAATTTACTTTGAAGTTTGAGGGGTAATAACTGTTCTATGAACCTGGTGGTGTGGGTCCTGAAATTCCCGTACCTTCTTCCTGATTGCAGCAGTGAGAAGAGGGCATGGCCTGGAAGGTGGGGGCCCTTTCCTGCAACAGCACTCTGTGTAGACGTACTCAACAGCGAGGATGGCTTTAGCTATAATGGACTTGGCCAAATTCACTACTTCTTAAAGAACTTTCTGTTCAAGGACATTGACGTTTCTATACCAGGCTGTATTGCAACCAGTCAGTACACTCTCCACCACACATCTATAGAAGTTTGTCATTATTTTAGATGTCATGACAACTCTATGTAAACCTCTAAGGAAATAGAGGTACTGCTGAGCTTTCTTTGTGATGGTATTTACATGTTGGACACAGCACAAATCCTCTGAAATGATAACACCTAGGAACTTAAAGTTGCTGACTCTCTCTATCTCTGATCCAAGGAAGACTAGGTCATAGACCTCCAGGGAATCATCAGCTCCTTGATCTTGCTGACATTGAGAGGCTGTTGTGGCACCACTGAGCCAGATTTTTATTCTCCCTCCTATATGCTGATTCATCAACACCTTTGGTTCAGCCAATAACAGTAACGTTGCCAGTAAACTTAAGTATGGCATTGAAGCTGTGCTTCGCATTACAGTCGTAAGTATAAAGCGAGTAGAGCAGGGGGCTAAGCACATAGCCTTGTGGTGCACCTGGCTTGATGAAGATTGTGGAAGAGATGTTCTGTCAATCCAAAAGACTGGGGTCTGAATGAGAGGAAATTGCACATCCAATTACACAAGGATGTACAGTTGCAAGAAAAAGTTTGTGAACCCGTTTTCCTACATTACTCATAAAATGTAGTCTGATCTTCATCTAAGTCACAATAATAGACAAACATAATCTGCCTAAACTAATAACACAAACAATTGTACTTCTCATTACTGAGTACACCATTTAAATAGTCCAAGTTCAAAGGAGTATGTGAACCTCTAGGGTAATGCCTTCTACAAAAACTATTTGGAGTCAGGTGTTCCAATCCATGAATTGAGATCAGAGGTGTGGGTTGTAGAGGTGCCCTGCCCCATAAAAATGACACACAAAGTCAGGTTACTGACAGAGCCTGCACTTCTCAAGAAAGATCTCTTTATGTGCACCATGCCCCTCTTTATCTGCCCCTCTGACCCTTAACACAGGTGCCCCCAGTTGTGTCCTGAGTCCCCTCCTCTACTCCGCTTACCCCCACGACTGTGCTGCCATAAACAACTCGAGCCTGCTGATCAATTCACAGATGATACTACTTTGAACAGTCTTATTTCTAGCAGTAATGAGACAGCCTACAGAGGAGAGGTTGACACTCTGACATAGTTGTGCCAAGATAACAACCTCTCCCTCAATATCCAAAAGACAAGAGCTGATTGTGGATTACAGGAGGAGTGGAGACAACATCAACGGGTCTGCAGTTAAGGTGGTGAGTAGTTTCAAATTCCTCGGTATACACATCACCGAAGATCTCACCTGGACTGTACACACCGACTGTGTGGCAAAAAAAAAGCACAGCAGTGTCCCTTCCACCTCAGATGACCGAAGAAATTCGGCATGAGTCCCCAGATCCTGAAGACCTTCTACAGGGGCACCATTGAGAGCATAGTACTTCAGAGTGTGGTACAGACGGCCCAGCACATGGAGGATACTTACAACAGCAGGTGCGTAAAGAGGGCCTAGAAGATCATCGGGGACACCAGTCACCACAACCATAAACTGTTTCAGCTGCTCCCGTTTGGCAAACAGTACTGCAGCATTAAATCCAGGACCAACAGGCTACAGGACAGCTTCTTTCTACAAGCCATTGGACTTATAAATTCGTAAGTCTGTGATTTTTACTTTCTCACTTTGTGGGATGGATGCAAGATTTAAATAAATTCTGAATGGCTTGATCAAAACAACTTTCAGAGGACCTTAGAAGAAGAATTGTAGAGGTGCATGAAACTGGAAAATGCTACAAGAGCATTTCTAAAGACCTGAGTATTCATCAGTCCACAGTAGAAATTGTCTCCAAATGGAGGAAATTCAGTACTGTTTCTACTTTCCCTAAGAGTGGGCATCCTGCAAAAATCACACCAAAAGCACAATGTACAATGTTGAAGGAGGTGAAAAAGAATCCAAGGATAACAGCAAAAGACCTGCAGAAATCTAGAACTTGCTAAAGTCTCTGTTCATGTGTCCACTATGAGAAAAGCACTGAACAAGAATGGTGTTCATGGCATGGAAAGACACCATAGAAGAAACCACTGATCTCTAGAAAAACAAAAATTGCTGCACATTCTCAAGTTTGCAAGTATCAATGGGATGTTTAACAATGCTTCTGGGACAATATTCTGTGGACAGATGAGACAAAAATTGAACTTTTTGGCAGAAATGCAAATTGCTATGTTTGGAGGCAAAAGGGCACTGAACACCAACATGAAAACTTCATCCCAGCTGTGAAGCATGGTGGAAGGAGCATTATGGTTCGGGGCTGCTTTGCTGCATCAGGGCCTGGACAGCATGCAATCATTGACGGAACAATTAATTTAAAATTGTATCAAAACATTTTGCAGGAGAATGTCAGGCTAGTGGTCCATCACCTGAAGCTTAGTAGAAGTTGAATGATGCAACAAGACAATGATCCATAACACAAGACTAAATCAGTAACAGAATGGTTTAGAAATAATAAAATTCATGTTTTGAAATGGCCAAGTCAGAGTCCAGATCTGAACCCAATTGAGATGCTGTGTGGCATGACCTGAAGAGGGCTGTTTATGCAAGGCATCCCAGAAATATTGATGAACTGAAACTGTTTTCTATGGAGGAAATGGTCTAAGATTCCTCCAAGCCGATGTGCAGGACCAATCAACAGTTACCAGAAACTTCAATTAAAGTTATTGTTGTACGAAGGGGTCACACCAGTTACTGAAAGCAAAGGTTCACATACTTTTCTGACAAACACATGTAATTTTTTTTCTCAATAAATAAATGGACATGTATATTTGTGTTTTTTATTTAATTGGGTTCTTTTTATCTAGTGTGAGGACTTGCATGAAGATCTGATCACATTTTAGAATGAAAATTTTTAAAGGGTTCACAAACTTTCTAGCACCACTGTATTGAGGCCATGGTCTTGAAGCTTATTGATTAGCTTTGAGGGGGTGATAGTATTGAATGCTGAGTTGTAGTCAATGAAAAGCATCATGATATATGCATCTTCGCTGCTGAGATGCAGCCCTGCCAAATAATAGGAAAGCTAAACTGGCCTTTGAGACAGTGAAATGTACAGTTATCAGAATGATATCAAGATTCCAAATGATAAACTGTAAAGCAACTAGATAAACAGCTGTATTTCCTCACAGTTAAAATAGACAAGATTGAAGTTTAAGAAATTAAAGGGAACTTATTGAGAAGAAATTCCTCCCACTGAGCTGGGGTGTCTATGGCTATGGAGCATTATCTGACAATTATTAATTGGCTTCTCTGGACTGAAAATAAGCAGTTTCTAGTTTGAGGTTTTTGCCAGTGACAATTGATGCTAGGCTACTCATTAATTTTAAATCTGAGAACAAATTTTGGTCAACATATTTCTGTCAAAGGATATGAGGAAATTGCACGTGCATGGGGTTAGGATACAAATTATTGTTATTGAAAGAAAAAGTTTTGAGTTAAACGTCCTATTCCTTTTCTTATGCTGTTACATAGTATGTAAAACAAAACCCACCAAACCTTACTAAATAAACCAGGTTTGAGGTAAATACCATCTGCGAGGATCTAATAATTTAATATTTTGTTTTTAAAAGGACTACCTTTTCCTCTAATGCAGCCATCCTTTCCTTTAGATGCAGCTGAAGTCTTTCATTGGACTCTGACAGTAGTTTATCTACAGTGTCTGATAAGCGCTTATTGTGTTCTTCGTTCATCTTTTCTCTCTGACGAGCCTTATAGATAAATAATGGGTAGATTAAAAACTATACTGAGAAAACTCATCACCACCAGTTGGTCAATATACACTATACTAAAGATAATTTTAAATACAAAAGCATGGTTAATTTCAAAAGCATGCACTTGTCAATATGAATAAGAACTTTACACTTACAATAAACACATTCATATTTACCTCATACCAGAAGTTTCATAACACAAGATAGATATCTGGCACACAGAAAAGAATCAAGTATAGTGTAAAGCTAGTGATCTTTTTGGCTATGCTGTCTGACCTGCTGAGTATTTACAACACTTTCTGCTTTTATTTCTGGTTTTCAGCATTTGTATTTTTCTTTTAATTTTCAAATATTTTTCTATTTCTAAAATGTTTACAATCCAATGCAAAAGTTTACTGGTTACTTTTAAGATGAAACTTGTTAAATTTGATTAGAACTTGATTATGAAATCATACTAAAGCTTAGAAGTATAAATGTATGGGGAGATATGGTGAGAAATTCTACCCTGACAATTATGCTGAGTAAATGTAGGATGTGAGAAGGGATGATCCCAGCATTCTAATAAAAATGCATTACGTTTTTCCTTAGTTATCCAAACAGCTTAAAAGAAATCACCTTTTTTTAAATTGAACAGCAAAGTAATGCGAGTACTCTGAGACTGAGCAGATAACAAGGTTTTTGTGGTAACCTGCAGCCTCCAAGTTGAATCCAAACAAAGGCACTCTACCACAAACAAGAGACCTGTTATCTGTTCTAGTGACAGGCATCTGAGGCTTAAGGGGTGGCAGTGGCAACCAGGGTCAACGCTGGGATAAGGAATAAATTTAGGAATTTTAATCCCCATCTTGCAATATAGATCAGAAATAAAGCATGCAACTCATATCAAAACTGGAGAATTTTTTTGGAGCAGAATTATAAGCACTTCAAAATGACATGGACAACCATTACAACAAACTCCCATCTGACAATGTTTCTGTTATGGATTAAGACGAATTTGCCATTTTTGCATACAGCAAAAAGACATCTAGCACGGTGATTGATGGCCAGCATACCAAACAGCAACCATTCACCCATTTACACTAATCCTACACTGAAAAGGAAATTTAGGATTTTTTTTCCTTATTAAAGTAGTTTACAGTTTATACTGTGAGCAAGTCTATAAAGTTACAAAAGAATCCATGCACTAATATTACAAGTTGCATAAGATTCTATTTTTAGTTTCAGATTTATCATTTTAGATTCAATAAATGGGAACATGGAAACTCCCAACCAACATACTCGCTGCAATTCTTGATTCTTTTCTTCGAGCTGTGCCTCCAACTGCCGTAACCTTTCTTCAATGTTTCCATGCCTTTCTTCCGCCTGACAAATAAATAAATACCATTGTCAAATATCTCAGGTTTGTACTTTGAAATAATAAACCTCTATGAAATTTTTAAAGTTTTCCAAGAAGCATAGGTCGAGTTTAGAGTAAGCTTCAGCCAGTGGTCTCCCAAAAGCCCATGGCATTTTACGGAAAGATGACAGAAGCACATAGATGATTTTTTTTTTTGAACTGCTGTGCATAGTTTTGAAGCTTTAATGTTCAGCAAGCTTATTACAAGGTCTAAGCTTCAACTGCCACGTTTGCAGAAGGCAACAAGCAGCAAGCACAAGACAGTGACTGGAACATTGTATCATCTACCTTCCTAAGCATGGAGCTCAGTTCCGTCAGTTTAGCTTCCATGAGGGTAGACTCTTCAGAAGAAAAGGAAGGATCAGACTAAGAAAGGCAGACAGGTACAGGAAACAGTAGAAAGAAAGGTTACTGTTGTTAGGACTACCATACTAAAAAGGGAAACAGACGAAGATGAATACTGATTAGTTTATCCATAAATGTACGAAATAGGATATCAGATACAAGCTCATAAAAGAGGACATGTATATATGGACCAACGGTTACGTACATAGACTAAATGCTGTATAACTGACTGGCTTATATTATGGAATGAAATAATTATCTTTACTAAAGACTTAATACATTATAATTACCATAAAAATATTGTTCAATTTAGCAAAATAACAATCACATCAATTATATTCAGAATCAATTCAGAACCAAAGTTCAATTAACTGCTATACTTAAAGCAGACAAATCTTTAATTTAATAAAGTACACAAAATAATTGGATTTCAATGTAGAAGTCAATCTTACTCATTTTGTCCATCATGCTTATCAGATGTTTGACACTCACTCGTCTGTGTCTTCAAGCAGCAAATGTGTCTTCAAGCTATCACACACTACCTGGAATATTTAACCCTAGGAATTGGCAATATTGGTCTTCTGACTCCTTGGCTGCTAGTAACCACTGAGAAGGTTCCTGCTTATTTTGGGCAACTATCTCTAATCCCCGGAAATGGGGCACTTCAATTTAGGGCAGTCATCATTTGAAATTTCATAAAAAGTTACAACTGGGACCAGTTTCTACCTTATCTTCTGGACTTTCTCGCTGTATTCTGTCTACAGAAGCAGGACATTCTGTCCATCCTCCAGTTTTGTGTCCTACGTCTGCTCAAATTAGCAACTAAAGTAGTTACTCATCCTCATGCAACAGTCTTCATTTTCCCTGGATTAATGAGGCACTACTAACAGGAGTGTTCAGTTTAAGATGAACAGTAAAACAACTCACTCTGCCTTTAAATTAAATTTAAGAAACATGTTTTCTTGAGATACAACTATTGATTCTCATCTACATTTCTCATAAATGCACATAAATTCAAATTAATGTCTATAATAATATATGAAGGACAACAAAATTCTTGAAGTTTAATTTACAATATATTTTATAATGTGTTATGAGTTATAGATCTTTGTTTTACTTGGTCTGTTTTCTATACTATCTGCCATGGCCAAAGTTTTAAGTTTGTCTACGTGCAGTAACATCTGAATCTGAAAGGAAAGAATTTGCAGGGCTAAAGAACAGGGCAAGGAAGTAGGGTTAGCTGGATTTCTTTGTATAGAACCTGAATGAACACAGTGAGATGAATTATCTCATTCCATGGCAGTACAATTTTTTTTCAAATAAAAAAAATTCTTTCTTGTGAGAAATGCAAAATGGCCAATTCATTGTCATCTTTATTTCAACAATATTGCAAGCAGATATGCATTATGAAATTAAGATTTCCCATGACAATTCTGCAATATTCAAATCATGTATAACTAAGACATCATTACATGGCTCATGATACAGAATTGTAGAGGCAAATACAACCAGATCTGGGTCAGCAAGTTCAGGAAGGACCCCTAAAGCTATGAAATAGATGGTGCAAAAAGAAAAAAAGACAATAGCTTTCAATCACAGCCAACCCCAGTTCCAATTGTCCTACTATATTGGTTTTCATCTTGTGCCAGGTTTACTCTGTAGGCTCAGAACAACAAGCTATGAAGCACCTTGTTTTTATTTGCTTGAGGTGTTATGTATGTGTTTGATGCATGGACCATTTTCCTCCTGACATTTTACACACACAAAAAAAAACAGATTTTTGAAGAGGCCTTTTCTCAGAAACAAAATGCTGCTGTACTCCTGGATTATGCTCACTTGAATTTTGGATTATGTTCAGTTGAATTTCAGTTGATAGACATGGCAAAAACCAATACTCAAGCTCAAGCTGCCCTGTAGAACACCCCACATTCTTGGGAACATCCTTTGTTATTAGTTATCAATTACAACTCAAGAGGTGACAAAGGTTTTAATCTCTGAAATGTCATAATTTCTCCATTCATTATTATTTCCTTTTGAAAAGTGAAAATCACTAAATGATCCATTCACTTTCAATTTTGTTTGTTACTCAACATTAAGCAAACATAACAAACATGTCAGTTATAAAATTAATTCACTTTCATTGTCTTGTGATCCTAGTGCAGTTTATTACATTCAAGCTCCCTGTAGATTTAATGCCCTACCTTTGAGAGTGCAGCCACTCTTTGTGCCAACTCTGCTTCTACTTCCGGTAGTGTTTCTGCTTTTCTGAGAGTCTGCTGTAGTTTTTGCTCAGCTAGTTCCAGCCGCTCTTGCAACTGACGGTTCTTCTCTTCACTCTATATTTGCAGTTGTAACAAATTAACATCTAGTCAGTCCCAATGCAGAAGCAGTTGTAGAAATACTTAAAGAACAATCCTAATATTTGTTCAAGTCAGGTAAAACACAAGTGGATAGAGAAGGCGATGGTGTGGAACCCAGACAACTGTGGTTTGAAGATCCAGCAAACTTACTGGAAGTTTGCTAGTTACATTATTTTTAACCAGGGAATTAAATCAAGACCCTAACAGCCCACATCCTGTCAGTTTTTAGGACTGAATCATAACATAGGAATTATTTCAACGTCCTGGTATATTCTCTTCAACTTTCTACACTAGACGATTTCCCATCACCCTATGAGAACTTTTGGCTTCAAAAGGTTCATTTTATTATCAAAATATGTATGAGAAGACAAATCTCAGAGTTGTATTCTGCCAGTGAGCCATGAAATACAGAAAAAACATTGGAAAAAAAGAGATCAACCACCACCCCACCCAAGCACAAAGAAGAAACAAACACTCACAAACCCAAACCCCCCCAACTCGCCAATCTGCAACAACAAAGAAAACACAGAAAACTGAAGACGACCAATATACTTGTTCTATCAAATATTGGGTGAATTTGGTTAACTGTTGCTGCGTAACAGAATCTATTTCAGATCTGAAAACGAATAATAAAGAATATGCATCTTTATTCTATATCTGGTCTTTATCTTATTTGGAGCCCAAAATACGGAGAAGGTGAATTATCTTATATTTAAATATGTAGCATCACGATATAAAAGGAACTTAATTTTCAGAAATATTCAGCATTCCTCCAATGTTTACTACCTGTTATTATTATTACACGGTAGTTAATTTTAGTTAGTTCACCTTGCTTTGGAGTGGAACTGTAAACTTAATGGAGATTAAACATTTAAATATGTCTTGGCAACTAAAGATTCCATCTTGTGTTACAATATTTTGTAAAGTTCAGCAAAGCTGTGCATCCTTTGATCAGAACCCATTCAAACCATTAACCACCTTTACTGATGCAGATTGGACAAAGGATTTTAATTCATTTGATTTTGTTTTTCTTCTTCACAGCTAAGAAATTCAACATTATGTCAACTGCCACTTTTAGCATGAAAATATCAAGGCTGACTAAAAAATTTGTTGAGGCAGCTATTATCAAATGTGTTCATTCAACTAATCCATTACAAAATATGAAACGCATACATAGAAACTACAAAATTACAAGTGTGGACAAAAAGTTTAAATGGAAATATTCAGTGAAATTGTAGAACAGCAGTACTTAGACAAAAATATTAAGTACCCAAATACATATTTGCCCAGAGAAACTTTGAGTGCACTCCCTTCAATGACAAAACAAATAATTTGAGGTTTGTCAAATACCTATTTATACAGTTTATCTTAAATTTCAAGCTATAAAGTCGAACACTTCCTGCTAGAAATGAAAACTGAATAGTTCTCTACATCCTAGTACTTCAATAGAGACAGCAGCAGGAGAATACTAACATAGAGACAGTTGTATTTGCATATTTTCACTGTTAATCACTTTCAACTTCACAGCTACAGGAGTCATTCTGCTGCCTTAACAAGCATAATCTCTGTTCCTCTCTATTCAGTAAGATTTTGCTTTCAACTGAGTGCTTCATTACTAAGTGATGAAAACATGCAAAACAGAATAATCAGAACACTTCTGTCAATTAATGCAAGTACCTGTAAGTACATGGCATCTTTATTGGCAAGTTCATTTTCAAGTTTATCATTAAGATCATGTACAGATGTAGATTCTCGTTGTGCATTGAGGTAGCGTTTTTCAAGTGTTGTTATCCTTTCCTCCATGTCTTCTTTCTGAGCCATGGCCTATTATAATCAGAAGATATACGAGAATCAGTCACTGTTCCTTCTTCACTCAACTTATCCACTTCTTTCAATATTCTATCTCAAACTAATGAATCCATTTATTGCTCTTTAAATATTTCCTCTAAAAGATGGTATTTCTATGTATATAAATTACAAGTGCGTTTAAGAATCTTGATAAAATTCAAATTACCTTAATGTGTATGGAAATGCCTTTATGCCAGCATGGGGAATTTACCTGCAGCCTTTGCTACAATCCATATCTAGGTTTTGGGTAAATTAGCCACTTACTACAAAGTACTGAATCTCCCACGAGTTGTGAATGATAAATGTTCATAATAACTAAACCTCAAAAATCTGTTTATTCATCACTATTAGGCATGCAATTCACACTTCCATTTTGGTAGTTTTACCCTACAATTCTTACCTCACGCAAATCCCTCTGAAGTTTAGTGTTCATTTCCTCAGACTTAATTAAGTCTTTACGGGCTGTATCCAGATCTTCTTCAAGTTCTGATATCCTACTAGAGAGAGCAGCCAGTCGATCCTTCATCTGCCCGTTCTCCTTACTTTGTTTATCTATTGTTTCCTGAAGCTCTATTACTTTAATCAAATCTTCATCATGACTTATAGAACTATTAGAAAATCTCTAAAATAAAAAGCAGCAAAAATCTTACTTTAGTTGTTTTAATTACACACAGTCTTTTGCCAAAAAAGATTGCTGTAGAACTCTCCATGAAAATGTATCATTCACAGAATATATGCAGAAAGTTTTAGATTTGCTGAACATCACTCTTAATTAGATTTAAGCCAGTGTTTACATATAATGATATGAATATGGGTGCTGTGTGAATTTCAAGTCCCACATGGAAAAGCTGGCTTCCAATGCATGTCTAGAGGCAAGCTCATTAGGCCCCATGGTCCTGAAGCGATCTTAGTGGCAATCAGGTTATATAATATCTTGTCTGGAACAGTTTCAGTAGTATTCTTAATACAGTTGCCTTGCTCTCTAACAATGTGCTCATATTAGCAGGTACATAAAGAAGGCCTGAAAGATCATCAGGGACACCAGTCACCCCAATCAAACTATTTCAGCTGCTTCTGTCTGGCAAACAGTACCGCAGCATTAAAACCAGGACCAATGGGCTACTGACAGCTTCTTTCTACAGCTATTAAAGTTACAAATTCACAATGTCTGTACATTACAATGGAGTCATAATGCAAAGATTTTTGCTCCATCACATTGCTGGGGTGGATGCAAGATTTAAATAGATTCAATTCAATATGAAATGTTTATGAAATAAATATTTGTATAAGAACACAAGAATTAAGGATTTTAATATAGCTTTGAAGCATTATCTATATCTGCTCTATTTCATAATGGTCTTAATGGCCGACACTGTGCTGTTATGTTTTACTTTTGGATAAAACTTTCTATGAAATCTCAGGCCTGAAATCTGCATTTCTTCCACAGAAGAGATAATTCCTCCCTACCAATTAAAACACTCGCAATTACCATTAGCGTACAACATGGCTAATTATAGGAAGCAAACAAAAATGAAATCTAAAAAACATCCAGTACATCATACCACGCCATTTGTGCTAGGTAAATTATCGCCACTATGATTTTCATCAGATGTATCTGTTACACTTTTCTTCGGAGGATGGGAGTTTTGCTCTTTAATTAAGGACAGCTGAAAGAAAATACAATGAGTTGCATAATTAAATCAACGTATTTAAAATTCTTAAGTGTCTTGTAATGAATACTTCAGTTGTCAAGCAAGGTGATGGAAATGCTGCCAATTATGCATTTCATCCAAAAGAATATACTTCCTAAGAGGATTTGGGTGCCAATAAATTCCACAAACACTCAACACACCTCTTTCTCTCTAATTACAATTTCTTCTTCTAAAGCACTGACTCTTTCAAGTGCTACTCTTAACCGTTCCCGTACCTGGAAAAGAGCAAAAACATATTTTAAAATTCATTCCACACAATTCAAGTTTGCAATCCTATTTGAATAAACATGTCACTAAGGTTGGTTTCTAGCCCTTTGTATGGAGTTAAACTGCTACAGTACATTTTTACTAATCTCTATAGTAGAGATCAAATCAGTACCGCATGGCAGACAACTGCATCTGTTTCTTTTAGGTAGTAATGGCTGAATGGAAGCCCAAAAACTCTTGCATCAGTACTATCTGACAGCATGTTCAGCTTACAGTTTCAATTGTCCCAAGGGAACTTCATTCCCAAGCAAAAAAAAAATCAAATATTCATCTGTTAATTTCTACTGCATCTAATCTTTCCTTCTGAATGCTTATTCTTCAATTCTGGGCTTTCTCACAAGATTTATTCACCTTACAATTAGCAAAAGAAACCTCTGCAGAAACAGCACAGTCAATTTACCTCACTTTGCTGCTTCCATAAAAATCAAACACAAAAACAGTGCAGCAATTTCTTAAACTTATTTCATCATGCTTTGCTTTAATTTTGGAATATACTGCAAATGTAATCTACTTCTAAAATTTCATCTTGCTACCCCATCTTGCCCCAAAAGTGCTTCAACATTCACTTTCATTGTTCTCAAATTCAGAATTTTAATTCTCTCACTTCAGTCCTTATAAACGTATTGAAAAATAAACATTTAGAGTTGATTTATAAAGAACTCTTGTTGACGTGCAACCATAAATGGTTGCTCGGACAGCATAAAGGAGGTTCATTTAATTCAAAGTCTATTTTGTAATAGAACTAAAGTTAGCATTCATGACTTTCAAGTTCACAATCTATACTTTCCCAAGTTTAAGTTTGAAAAAGTGAAGGGAGCAGGGCAGAAGCAAATATAAAAAAAAACCATACAAGTACGTGTACTACACAATTACCACTTTAACACCGCAATTATGTAATCACTATTAACTGGACTTTTGATTTTAGCAATATTGTTAAAAAGTCAAGGACAGGTGAGCAAAAATGGATATTAGCTAGAGGTACAGTATATTAGTTTAACTACTCAGGAGCTTAGCCACATATCTGAGCTTTAAGCTGGGAATGAAGAGGAAAAAATGCAAAGAAATGGATAGATTTAGTAAAGAGACTGCTGCATCAGATGCATAAGTGGGAAAAAATGTGTCCAAATGTGGCATGCAAAATTAGTTGGCTACTTTTTTTATTGTTAATTTTTCAGATTTGTTAAATGGGAGCAAACAAAAAATGTTGATCATGAGGAAGGAGACATGGATCGAGCTTTTCATTATTTTTCCCAATTTTTTTCCCACAAAACAGCTGCTTTCAGAAACATGTACTTTCTGTTAAGCAATGAAGTATACCTTTTATATATATAAATGCCTTCCTCTTTACTCAGCCTCCATTCAAACCTTCAGCAAACTGACAGGATACCTCGAAAGATTAGCTATTCTACCAAAACACCAAAATTAGCAAGATGGTGCCAGAAATCAACAACGACATTTTTTCGGACAGCTTACAAAATACGAGATGCTCTAGTGGATGCTCACTTCTGAACTGTGATTGCTGCAGTCTGCAGCCTGTAATTTCCCTTTTAAGGATGTTCTTTTGAAACAACTAAATTATCTGGTGGTTTTGTGATCTCCTGGAGATACAGTGAACTAGATTCAAGAGTGCAGGTCCTGCCAGGGAGGCCATCGCTGGGTGTGTACACTTGCAATGAGAACTGATGACAGAAGACAAGCCTGTGGCTGGCTCCATTACTCCACACTGATTAAAACATCAAGCAAGATTACAATCATTGAGGACGAGAGCAGAACATAAACAGGTGTTCTGCAGCTTCTGCCTGTGTTTGACCGGTCCCTCTTTTCTCACTATGACCATTGGGCAGGAGGTCTTGGGTCTCACGTTTCCAGGTTTGAGAGCAGTTGTTGCGCTGCAGCCAACTGGCTCCTGGACAGTCTTCACTTGCCTCAGTGGTGAACACAGCCCACAGCTGAAGACTCACTTTTAGGAACTCTGCAGGTCATGCTCCATGTGGTTATTTTGGTAAACTATTTGTGCAATTTGATCAAGGCATCAAGGGCGAGAGCAAAGGATGAAATGGTATTTAGCTCACTACTCCGCAAGGTTTACGTGCTTCAGTGCTGAACTGACTCTGCAGCTGTGGCCTGCAACCACCGGCACTTGCCTTAGTGCTGAACTGGCTCTGGACTAACTTTTGGGGACTCTGCAGTTAATGGTCTCTGTGTTATTAGCTTAATTTCACACTGTTTGCACGATTTGTTCTTTTTTTCCATACATTGGGTGTTTGATAGTCCTAGTTGTGTGGAATTATTTTATAAATGGATGCCACTGTGTTTCTTTTCTTGTGTGGCTGCCTACAAAACGAATCTCAAGGTTGTATACAGCATACATACTTCGATAATAAATGTACTTCTGACTTTGAAATTTTAAAATACTTAACTGAAGATTTAAACCAGCTAGAAACTTATTATTTTTAGGTTAACTGTAGTGAATCAGATATTTTCGTAGTATCATCTTTGATTATCGTAATCTGAGACATCAGGGAAAGCAAACCATTGTGAAATTTAATGACTGGGATAACTTGATATGGAGAAACACAATACCTTTTCATCTAAAGCTTTATGGTGTTCAAATAATGATTTGAGTGCTTTAAGAACTTCTACTTCACTAGATACACCTGCTGGAGATTGAGCTTGTCTCTTCACTACAGTCATTCTGAGTGACCGTTCGTGCCTGGAAACAAGACATTCAAGGTGTTCTAAAAGGAGCTGCAAAATAAAATAAAAATTCAATAAGTGCTATATTTAAACATTTTCAAAATATGTCAGAGTACTGTAGGGAGCAATGTAGTCACAGAATAATTCAAATGTCTCAATGAATTATTAAAACTGGTATTATTGCAATTATGGTTTCATTTTATAGACCAAATTCTCCAGACCTCAATGGATATTGAAAGTAAATAGACTGAAAGCGAACATTTTAATATACATAAACAGGACACTTTATCCAGGATTCCTTGTTGGCAACAGTAAAAAAACTGAAGTCATAAAACCATAAAACATGGGTCCATCGAGTCTGCTTCGCCATTCGATCATGGCTCACTTATTTCTCCCTTTCAACCTCATTCTCCTGTCTTCTTCTCGTAACCTTTGACACACTCAGTGATCAAGAACATATCAAATTCCACTTTATATATACCCAGCAACTTGCACTCCACAGCCAATTGTGGTAATTAATTCCACAGTTTCATTACCACCTGCCTAAAAAAAATACTTCATCTCAGTTCTTTTATTCTGAGGCTGTGCCCTGTGGTCCTAGACTCTCCCACTACTAGAAACATCCTTTCCGTAGTCCAGTTTTCCAATATTCAGCTGGTTTCAATGAGATGTCCTCCTGATCCTTCTAAACCAGATACTGCAGGACCAGAACCAATAAATGGTCCTCAAAATGTTAACCCTTTCATCCCTGGGATGATTCTGATAAACTTTCTCTGCCCCTTTTCCAATGCCAGCACATCCTTTCTTGGATATGGGGGCGATACAGTTCACGGTACTCTAAAACTCAGTAACTGAAACCTAGTAAGCCCAAATTCCACACCTATGCCAAAAACAGCACAACATATGTCAGTAGCTTCCCAAGTGCTGGCTCATGATTATGAGGGTGTGTCAGGAAAAAGGAGAATCCAATAACTTACATGCTGCAGTATAATTCACCTGATCAGGAAGAATATTAACTCTTAGGGCTTGATTACCAGGCAGTCAGATTTAATGGCTCTGAGTTCAGCACTTGCTCAGATCAGCAGACTCAGCATGAACCAGAAACAATACCTTACTGTTTTCTGATCTGAATAACAACACACTTAACCACTCAGTTGTGGTCATCAGATTCTCCCTCCTGGAGTGTTTGCTAATAACAAGAAAGGAATACTGAAAGCTCCACTGTTAAATTATTGACAATAATTTGATATAACAGGAAGCACTGCAGGACGCCATTTAGGAATCTGTAGTTCGAGTCTTAAAAAGTAACAACAGCACAATTCTATCAATAAAAATGTTTAAACTTGAAATTACTTTGTTTTGAGCTTTTCTTGCAACTTCAACATTCAAAGTCCAAATGTCAACACACTTTACACCACTTAATCTAAACTTCCAGATTAAACAGCATGTTTGATTGATGAAGAGTGGCAAAATAAAATTATGGCTAACCAACAAATTGACATTCAGCATTCAGTAATCCTCCTGAAAATCTGGCTCTGTTTCCCTCCACAGATGTTGTCCAATCTGCTGAGTACAGCATTTTGTAATTTTGCTTGTAACCCATGTTCACTACCTCACTACTTTTTCCCACTTTTTGCATACATTTGTACTTACTACAATTTATAATTTTTAAAAAATTGTTTATTGTACTGAAACAAATTTTATGACATATGCCAACAATATTAAACCTGATTCAATGAGATGTAGAAATCAGGAGCCCACCAAGTTATAAACACACGTTTCTTTGTTACTTTAAAAAGAGTTAACCAAGAATTTACTATATTTACAGGCTTCTAATTCACAGCTCCACTAGCAACTTCAAGTCTTGTTGTAAGTCAAGTCAAATTAAATGAAAAATTGTTCATTCTGAACTCTTACCCGGGTGTTATTTCGTTCTGCTTTCAGTTCTGAAATTTCTTCTTCCCTTTCCAGCAAATGCTCTCTGCATACATTTAATTCTTTTGTAAGTGCTGCAAACTCCTGTAAAAACAAACAGCAACTATTTTAAATTCTGGACATTTTACTTTTTAAATAGTACTTAAATCAAATATTTTAACCTCTTTCCAAACCCAGAAATTCACAGTACAATAGAAGCATTTTTACCTTCTACTTTAGTGCTCTAGTTGCAACCTATTCAGCTGTAATCAATAGACAAGTATTGAATGGTAAAGAACTGATGTCTCCATACATGAAGGGAGCTTCACAAATCTGAAAGGATTTATTTAAATACTTTCATTCTGTTCTCACGCCAAAATTTCCTACATTACTAAAGTGAAGATGCTGGGTGTCAGTCATCCCTCAATGAAGGGTCTAAATTTTGGACTACATTATGACAGACAATCCAAACCTCAAATGTTCACTGATATAGACAAGATACAACTTATAAATGCAGCATCACGAACGAATCAAGTATCCTTTAGCACAGCTACACTGGAATAAATTAATCACACCCTCATATTATTTCAGCTTTAATTATAGTGAGAAAGGTAGTGAGACCAAAAAGCAAAGGTCTCCAAGTCTACATAATGAATATTACTGAGAATTGCTTAAGACAGCAAGCAAAACTCACCTCTGCTATTCATCATTAAATTTAATTTTAGGGCCAATGCATTTTAAATATCCTGATGTGTCTATAATGGCAGCCAGGCTTGCAAGCTAAAAGTAGAATGCCTTAAGCATCAAGAAAACAAAACAAAAATACTTTAAGCAGGTAGTCAGAGTAATAGCATTATACAGCACAGATCCATGCCAACCCAGCTATTCCCAATTTCCTGTTCCTTGGTCATATCCCTCTAAGCCCTGCTCTTCCATTTACCTATCCAGATATTTTGTAAATGATAGCATGATAGGAAATGCATGTTTTGGAAGCACACAGGTTCCCTCGGTTCAGTACTGCCAAATATGTGAATTGGGTTGGGTATGACCATCTACAAACTCTTGTCCCGAGACAGCCTTGTGCTGATGTACTGAAGGCAACAGTCAATTTCATCACCAACATTTGGCAAGCAGTTCACATTTTCAAAGTCTCCTCATGGTCCCTGGGGACCCACATTGGCAGAGGCTACTTGTTTCTGGATGTTTAGAGCATGGCCCATTCTATAACACCCTTCAGTAAATGAATCAATGACGTAGTTTGACCCCTAAATCTACATACACTGCAATTCAAAGAGATTAAAGTGACCTAGCTTCGGCAATGGGGATGTATACTGCAGAGTCCTGGTATAGTTACACTCCACACTTTGAGAAGCGTGATTGGGTGAACACAGGTGAGAAGTCAGTCACTGTACAAAAGGAATGAATGTTGAGGGTGTCAGACAATCTGGATATTGGTGACTAGGTTATTGGCAAGTTAAGTGCCACCTGATAGCACTGTTGACAACACCTTCATCAGTTTTCTAAAGATTGAGAGAAGACTGACTGGGCAATAACTAGAGAGATTGAAGTTGTTCTAGTTTCTGTCAAAATTATATATCAAGACTGCTTTTCCTATAATGTCAGGTGAATTCCACTGTGCTAGAGCAGCTTGCGAGAGAAATGACTTGGTCTACAATGTAGGCTTCAATATTACAGTAAAATTCCATCACCATTCCTGCATCCAGAACTCTCAGCTTTTTAATGATATCATGTACTTTCAGGAATCAAGAAAAAAAATTCTCAGTTAGCATTTTAGCCCTACAAATGACATTAACTTATTCATTTGTTTGTATTGTGTTGTGACATAGGACATACGCGATCATTGTCTGTCCATGAACATGATTGTTCTTGGCATATTTTTCTACAGAAGTGGCTTGTCATTGCCTTCTCTTTTACAGTGTCTTTACAAGAGTTTTCAGAGATTCTCAACTCCTCCCCTTTCTCCAAACCAGACACTTTTTATAAACCTACTGATTCCCATGGTCATCTCAACTATACCTCTTCCTACCCTATCTCCTCTAAAAATGCTATTTCATTTTCCTCAGTTTCTTGGCCTCTTCCACTTCTGCTCCCAGGATGCAGCTTTCCATTCCAGGATTCAAATATGTCCTCCTTCATTAAAGGACAGGAATTCTCTCCCTCTGCTATTAATGCTACCCTCACCTGCAACTCCACCATTTTCTGAACATCCACATTCACCCCATCTTCCGCTGCTGTCCTTGCCTACCACCCCATCAGCCTCCACATCCAACACATTATCCTCCGCCATCTCCAAAAGGATCCTACCATGAAATGTATCTTTACCTCCCCCCACTCTGCTTTCCGCAGGGATCCCTTCCTTCGCAATTCCTTGCCCATTCGTCTTTCCCAAATAATCTCCCTCCAGGCACTTATCCCTACAAGTGACCCAAGTCCAACACCTGCCCATACACCAACTCCACCTCCATTCAAGGCCCCAAACAGTCCTTCCAGGTGAGACAACTCTTCACTAGTGGATCCATTGGGGTAGTCTATTGTGCTCGGTGCTCCCGATGTGGCCTCCCCTACATTGGTGAGATCCGTCGTAAATTGGAGGATTTACCATACCATCTGACACAAGTGAGACTTCCCGGTGGCCAAACATTGTAATTCTGATACCTTTCCGACACGTCAATCCTCCGCCTCCTCTTGCGCCAAGATGAGGCCACAGTCAGGATAGAAGAGCAATACTGATGCATGCACACTGACTTCTCCTTTCAGTGAACAAATTCTGCACCCCCCCACCATTCTCCAATCTGACCTTTCACTTCTCACCTTCCTACAACTTCACTCTGGGTCCCCTCTTCATCCCCTTTCTCCAATTGTCCATTATCCTTCATCAAATTCTTTCTTCTCCACCCCTTGACCTTTCCCAGCCACCTGGCTTCACCTTTCACCTTCCAGCTAGCCTCTTTCCCCTCCCCCACCTTTTTATTTAGGGATCTTCCCCTTCCTTCCCAGTTCTGAAGAAGGGTCGCCACACAAACATCAACTGTTTATTCTTTCATAGATGCTGCCTGACTTGCTGTTTCTCCAGCAATTTGTGTCTTGCTTTAGATTTCCAGCATCTGCAGACCTTCTCATGTCAGAGACCGACTGCCTAGTGTCAAAGGTCATATAACCAGGACTTGTGCACCCGCTGCTCATATCACCATCCAATCCCAAGGCTTCACATGATCTTCATCTGGGGGTGGGGGGGGGAAGAGAGGGGGTTAAAGGTTAAATAGGTGCTACACCTTGCCCAAGGAGGATTCACAGGCTTGCAGAGGTAAGTGCCTAACACCTCCTTTGGTAGGGATGTATCCCCATCTTGCCAACCAATCGTTCTATTATTGATTGGTTAGCTGGGGGACACGTTAGACAGTAGGAATGAGCTATTCTACTGGAGACACTCAGTCTCACAAACTAAGCAGGTCAAAATGTACAAAAGCCAGAGTTTCAGTGCCTCCAGTAAAGAAATGGAATTCACGATTCTAAATGATACAGTAGACCTGTGTAGATCATTGGGTTCCAGCTTAATGCCATACATCTGGATAATTCAGCATCATGTGGAAAGGGCTGAAGATATGCAAGAACTATGTGGAGATACTTTCATGCCAGAAAATAAACTTGAATATTACTTCAGCATTCAGAATTACAGACAGCTCAAGCATTTTTCATTTTCAGCATCTGTAATAAACTGCTTCTGTACTACCTTAAAGCAAAATCCACATTAACAAGAAATTTACAGCGTTATCTACAATGTTCTAAAGAAAAAAGCCACTGTACATAATATTGCATATCCACTTACAGGCTGAATTAATATTTAATGGAATACCAATAAATTATTCACCTGGTAGAACACAGGTGTTTCACAAAATGTCCCCATAAGCAACATCCCACAACTTGCCTTCTATTCAACATATCTGTCACAGAGCAATACAAATTCACTGCAATGCAAAGTGATACTCTGGGTATACCCGTTTTTGGATCTGGGTAAAACCATCCATCTGTACAACAACTGCGCTACGAACAGACAAAAGGATTTAATCCTCAAACCAGTCAGAGGCATGTGCTAGTTCAGATTAAGCTTGTGCAGAAGAGCCTGGCATCCGGTCACCCAGGACTTCCCTATCATTGGGTCCAGAACGAACTCTCAACACTGTGCTGTGTTAAAAGCATTCACGCAGAAGTATCTACTACTCCTCAATACTTAATCTTGTGGGACTGTGTGGATGATTGTATGGGTGTGGGGGAGGAACTTTTATATCTGAATCTATTTCATATACTCAATGCCTTAAAATATCTGCACTATATTCCAGGTATTTCATATGTTCTACGTCCTTTTGCCATTCTACCTAGGGATGGTAACAATTTATTCTTGTTTTTCCACATTTTCCAATTCTGACAAAAGATTGAACAGAAATATTGGCTCTGTTTCTCCATACACAGACACTGAATAATCTGATTATTTCTAGCATTCATTGTTATCGGTTTTTAAATTGGCTTTTCAGTTTTTGATCCAGTTATTGGTACATTTGAGGTACTGTTTAAGGTTTAGAAAGAAAGGTTTACAGGTTTTAGGGTTTGGAAAATGTGGGCATACAATTCATGATCAATAAGCTGGCAGATGACACAGAAACTGGTGAAGTTGTTAACAATGTGAAGAAGAGTCTTAGGCTATGAGGTGAGATTCTCTCAACTATGGGGGCAAATCAAATTGCTTATTTTAACAATGTGTAATAAGTGTTAAGTTTGAAGGAGGACACAGTCTTTGAGTCATTAGGTGCACTATGGCTAGAGATGTATATACACGCAATTATTGATCATTTCCTCTTCAGTATATAGTATATCGGACTTACCTGTATACATCAAGCAACAATTTACTTAGATGTAAAAGATGTCCACTACAGGGGAAGTTACTATCAAACCTTTGCATATCAATAATAACCACTTTTGAACTGTTAACATTTTTGTCTTGATGACAACAAAAATGCTACAGTACACTAAGAGTCAGATATTAACCACATTACAATTTTAATGTGATTTAAAAGTATTTGTCTTAGTTCTTCATAAACAGCATTTACAAATGTGCCCATGTCGCCATTCACAGATTTATGCAACATCTCAATACCAAGGAGAAAAATCCCACTGTAAAGAAAAGACTTTATTCCATGAAAAATATACCCCTGAAGCATAAAATCTGAAGCTAAATCAGGTAAAATACATTGTACTCCTGCTTCTACTCAGGTAGTGTTGGTAGCCTTAGATTTGTGGGAAAAATATTTTTCTTAAATATTACTGATGTGGTACTTCAACCGTAAATCATAGGTGAGAAATGTTAAACAAAAGATGTTCAACTTTTAAATCTCCAGTGAATTGGTGCATTTCATTTTATTTGCATCAGACAGATTAGTCAAAATAAGAGCTCATCATCCACACATTTTTCCAGTTTACAATTCTCTAAGAACACTCAGAAAGGTTCAATGGCTGGAACTTCAAACCAATGAATCTTGTTTACAGAAAGCAAGTCACATCACAATTTTTAAATTACTTTGAGTTTCCCCATCAGGAATTAAAAATAAATGTATCCTTGGTGATAAGAGGCACAGGAAAGTTGTAGAAGGCTATTTTTCTGACTGGAAGTCTGTAACCAGGGGTGTACTGCAGGGCTCTGTGTTGGGCTCCTTGTTGTTTATATGTAAGTGATAATTGATGAGAAATCCTGTGGTCTGATAAGGAAGTTGGTCGATTGCTGGAACTGCAGATAGCAAGAATAGTTGCCCAAGGATACAGAAGGACTTTGATCAGCTGGAAAGTGGGGCGATGAAGTGGCAAAATGTTATTAAATTCATACAAGTGTGAGGTAATGCATTTTGAGTCAGATAGTACTGGTCAGACATACAGGAAACAGCTGGAAACTTTGGAAGCATTAATATACAGAGGGACATTAGTTCTCTAACAACCCTAGAGGGAGAGGTTCTGCAAAACTGGCAACACAGGTGGACGAAGGCTTACTTGCCTTCATAG
Source organism: Mobula hypostoma (assembly GCF_963921235.1). NCBI lineage: Eukaryota > Metazoa > Chordata > Chondrichthyes > Myliobatiformes > Myliobatidae > Mobula > Mobula hypostoma. Next base: position 13,507,843 of record NC_086107.1, read on the forward strand.
GCAGAAGCATTGCGTGCAAGGGGCGACATGTCGCAGCAATGCAGGACAATGGAATAGTGTGTGCAGTTGCAGACACACACTCTCATGCTGATGGGTATATGGAACAAGCTACCAGAGGAGGTGGTAGAGGCAGGTATAACCATAGCATTTAAGTATTAAGGCAGGTACATGGATAGGAAAGGAATAGAGGGAGATGAGCCAAAATGAGTAAAATAGAAACAGCTATCTTTGTTGGCGAAGTGTTGGATGACCATAATCCTCTAGGAACCAGTAATTTTTTTTAAATGAAGTACCGCAAGCAAAGCTCATTAAAGACAAAAAAACCTGCATGTGAAGGTTTGTGCCACCACTCAGTCCTACTCAGGATTCATGGTAAATGTAAAATGTCAGCAGTGATGCCTTTGAAAGTTAACATTATCTTACTATAACACTTTACTTCATACAATATGAAAATAAACACTAAGGGACAATAGATGCAGTAATACAACACTCAAAGTTGCTGGTGAACGCAGCAGGCCAGGCAGCATCTCTAGGGAGAAGCACAGTCGACGTTTCGGGCCGAGACCCTTCGTCAGGACTAACTGAAAGAAGAGCTAGTAAGAGATTTGAAAGTGCGAGGTGGAGGGGGAGATCCAAAATGATAGTAGAAGACAGGAGGGGGAGGGATGGAGCCAAGAGCTGGACAGGTGATTGGCAAAAGGGAGATGAGAGGATCATGGGACAGGAGGCAGTAGCTTACAGTCAAGAAAAAGAATTTGAACTAAATTTTAAAGAGGAAAGTATTTTAAAAACTATGCAAAGATCACTTGGCTTAAAGAACAATATATACTGCAAAGATTTCTAACTTCAACAAAAAAAAGAAACAATGCAAAAAGTAAAGCAAACCCAAAAAGTTCCAAGAGGCGTATTCAAAAGCCTCCAGTCACACGCTACTTTCACCTGAATTGGTGTAAACATCTTTGAAAGTCGTTTCCTGACCTTTCTGCTCAGGACAGAAATAATCCAATTATTTTTGAATATTCATACTTGACAATGACAATCAAATAGGAAAGCTTAGTGTCAACTTACTCTTTTTAGTTTTATAATAACCTGTGAACAATGAACTGTCCTCACCTTCACTTTTTTTAAAAAAAAGCAAATCTTACTTAATGGGTACATTTAAAAGTTAATTTAAATACATATTGGGTAAAACAAGTTTCTAGCTGTATCCACCATCTTAATATTCCATTGTGTAGTAAACAATTGATTTTTGTTATCTTACAACGGAAGAAATACAGCATTTATTAAACGCAAATTAGTTTTCTCCTCACTGAACATGCAGATAGGCAAACAAGATACAAATTATTTCCTGTTCCAAACCCTAAATAACTTTGGGAAGCTACTTTCCCCACACATCTCCTCCCAGGAATCAAATTTTATTGTTGTACTGTCAAATATCCATAATTTCCTGGGTGCAGAGGAAATTCCACAGGATGTTGCCTGTGATAAAGAGCTTTAGTTATCTGAAAATTCTGTGTAGATGGGGCTTATTTTCATTGGAGCAAAGACAGCTACAGAAAAGACCCCCTCCCACAATGGAACTCAATTATGAGCAGGCATATATGGCAGTTAGTGGGAACTTTTACCCCTTAATAGATATGTCTAAAATTGGAGGCCATAAGTTTAGGATAAGTAATACAAGATTTACTGGTGATCTGAGGAAGAACTATTTCAGTCAGAGACTAGCTGAAATCTGGAACACAATTCTGGTACATTATGAGGGCCAGGTATCCTCAACATTTAAGTAACCGCTAGACAAGCACTTCAATCACCAAGACACAGAAGGCTACGGATCAAATATTAGCAAACAGGATTAGGACAAATGAATACTGGTGGTTGGTATGGCTACACTCTGCTGTGCAGCTAGCTCTATGAGCTCTATGACCTCTATGACTCAGTATAGATGGATTTCACAGGTTTTTGGAATTTCAGCAAGGGGTGCTCAACTTGTATAACTATAAATAGACCCGTTTGAGGGGGATAAATATTCAATTGTTCATAGTGTCAACCTTGTCTTAAGCAAGTCCACCACCTTTAATTAACAGACTTGAAATAATAATTAACCGGCTTCTCACATGGTAATTTGAATAAGCATACACTTGAACAGCAGGGGCTTAATGCAGACAACAACTTTATAATTCAGGTAATATTTCGTGCTGATAGTAATACACATTTCAAAGATGCAAAGCAAAAACATCCAATAGCATCGGGAAGATGCCTTTGGAAAAAAAAAGTCGGAAAAGGGTAAAGGGACAAAAGGAAAAAAATTGCAGAGATTAGTCTTTTTTCCAGAAAGATAGGTGGATGCCAAGGGCAGGGCAGCAATAATTAAGTGGTCTGTAACATTAAAAACTTTTGCTTCATTATTACAAGCACAATTTTTTAGATGACAAAAGGCCATTTGCTACAAAATTCTACCCGTTTGAATCAACAGATGGGAGGTTGGCAGCTGGCCTTCCTACCAATTGTTTGAACCCGTTTCCTTAACAATGCACTGGAGGGAGTCAAGACATAGAAGAACAAGGATCAACTACTCATCAGCGGCTATTTGACTTTACACCAAATACTTATAATGCATCTTCAGCAAATGATCACAGCATTTCACAGGAGCATTAGTAAACAAAATCTGACAGACACACAAAGACATGTGATCAAAGCCACCCAAGCAACATCTTGAAGGGAAGTGGCAAATGTGAAAACATAATGGGGAATGTTTTGATTTGGGCATCTAAGCGATCAGCAGGAATTTAATATCAGAGGAGCCGAGAGTTGTTAAGACGGGGAAAGTTGAGAAAACAGGTAGGCTGACTTAATTAGGATAATGGGCAAGAAAGTGGCAAATGAAATACAATGTTGGAAAATGCATTGTTATGCACTTTGGTAGAAGAAATAAATGTGCAGACTATTTTCTAAACAGGGATAAAATCCAAAAATATGAGATGCAAAGGGACTTGGGAGTCCTTGTGCAGAGCACCCTAAAAATTAACAGAGGTTGAGTTAGTGGTCAGGAAGGCAAATGCAACGTTAGCATTTATTTCAAGAGGTCTTGAATACAAGTGCAGGGATATGATGCTGAGGCTTTATAAGGCACTGGTGAGGCCTCACCTCGAGTATTGTGAGCAGTTCTAGGCTCCTCATCCAAGAAAAGATGTGCTGACATTGGAGAGTGCCCAGAGGCAGTTCACAAGGATGATTTTGGGAATGAAAGGGTTATCATACGAGGAACATTTGATGGCTCTGGGTCTGTACTGTACTTGCTGGAATTTAGAATGACGAGGGAGAAGGGCAGGGAAGGGGGTTGGGGGGGGAGGATCAGTGGTGATTGATATGCCGAGTAGCCTAATTCTGCTCCTATGTCTATGTAAAAAGTTAGAGATAGCATGAAAGATGTTCATGGAGTGATTTAAAGTAGTTAAACTTGAGTCATAGCAAAACTGAGAGTCAATGGAATTCAGCAAGCAACAAAGCCTTTCTGCAAGTTATGATATGAGAAGCAGATTGTTGGGCGAATTCAACCTTCACAGATCTACCTTTCAGTAGATTGAAAGGTGTAATCACTTTAAAAATGATTACACTTTTTAATCAATGACTTGAATGAACTTAACATGGTTATGAGGAAAATTAAGATGAGAAAGATGTGGAGTTTCTGAACACAGTCAAATTGAAAGATAAACTAGAAAAATACCTGGTGGATTTAACGCAGAGAAGTAAGAGTGGGGAGAAATACACAGGATAGTGACGTAAAGCAACACTAATAAATGACAAACTTTATAATAATTGTAATATGGAAGCTACAAAGTAACTAAAAATATCTGTGTTTAGTCTATTTTGGGCTATCAAAGTTATAGAAGAGATGAATTTATTTGAATGAGAACAGATTAGAGCTCTGGACTTTTTATTTAGATTAAAAGAGTTTATAGTAAGCCTAATTGAAGAGTTGAAAATTACAATATGCAAAATAACATGGGGAGTCATAAAAAGGGTTTTAAACATTGTTGTTAGGGCATAATCTCCTAGAAGAAATAGGATGAAACCTGTATACAATATTTAGTTGAGAAAAAAATGGATTTAAAAAAATTAGTAAACTAATATGAATGGAAACAGTAACAGAATTTCCAGGTATTTAACCCTTTCATAACATAGGCATGCTGGATGGTCACTTTATGCTCTACAGTGCTATGAATAACTGGTTATATGACATTCAGGAAAATTTTTCAGATTAATTGGATAAATTGAAGGGCACTTCTTTCATCTTTAACTAGTATTTCTCAAAATCCCCAAACCTCAGTGGGTTAAGTTACATTAATTAATCAGGCTGGTCTATAACTTTGCACAATTATAAATCAACTGTAAAAAAGAAATATTTTGGTTATCAATGGATGCAATGCTGCCATTCAGCTGTGGACAGATGAACCTTTAACACTGGCAAATGATACCATGGGTTTTAATGAAACAAAGAACTGGAGGAAATGACACACAATTCAAATCAAATTCAAACAAATGGCTGAATAAGCCATTTTTAAAATGTTATTTTATGATATTCCTCATGTTCTTTTCATTTTAACTATGCAATTTTTAATTATCAGCATTAAACTTATCACTGCTGGGTATCCACATTAATTATTCACTGACAGGCAAAGCTTTGCAGTGCAGAGAAAGGAACAGGCGTTTCATAAAATCTACATACACAATCATTTAACACATGATTAACATGACATTGCAATAAAAAAAGTGAAAGCTGTAAATGCTTCTCAAAACTGCGAAACATTGGCTGAGATAAATCCAACTAAAATAAAACGTAACTTCCTTAGATAGGCACACTTTCAAATTTATTCCACAGCTAGGTCAATATTTCTGCAAATGCTTCTTGCAATAACAACTGATTTTATTGAACTACAATGGAAGTAAAAACATACAACTTTTTAAAAATCAAGAATTCTTAAGAGATGAAATTGAGGTTTATGAGGATCCCATGTGCCCCACACTCCACCCCACTCCAATTACAACCAATTACATAAGTCAGAAGCACAATGTTTATTTTATACATTTAAACATTTTTGCCTAGATGCATTTACTTTCAAAATTTGGCACTGAAAACACACATTTATGATTGAGGGAGTGCGACAAGGATTTATTAAAGCAAACATGTCTAAATTTATTAAACTGTGCACCCAACAAATTTCTTCTTTTAGATGCTTTAGACCGCTCTCCCCAATTCTGTCATCTTTCTCAGGCAGCAGTCATCAATCATACTTCAGTTAACATAACTCATATGCTTTGTGGTATAAATGCTCTTTAGCAGTTTAAATAACAATGGCAGCATTGGGACAAGTCTTCCTTGATAATTAGGAAAACGGTTCTTAAATTCTGAGAGAATCTCAGTTTGCTGATTTCAAATCTTTCTCAGTAACATTTGAAGTTCACAAGAACCACGTCACCACAACAGTACATTTCTCTCCACACAAAAAAGTTCATTGCGTCCACATGCAAACAAATAAAAATGATGTGTGTTAAACTCTTAAGCTTTGGAAAACATGTTCTAAAAGCATAGCTTTATTTATATCACAGCCATTTTAATTGCTATAACTGTGGCCAAATTCACATGGATAAACCAACACCTTATTTTTGTTTTTAAATGACAGAGCCCATCATCTATGCCAGCTCAGAGGAATCTCATCCCAGTTTGTTGATATGATAATCTGGCTAATTTGAGTACTTTACACTAATGGCAACAGTTCTAAAACACTGGACCATGAGATTTAAATCGGCACTTCACTGGATGCTCAGTAGTGCCAACAAAAGGAAGCGTTAAAAAAATGGAGGGTTAATTAAGCAAATTAAAGAGTAGTTATTGAATTAACTAATTCAATAGCCTAGCTCCTAAACTTATTTGGAGAATCACAATGGAAATAACAAATGACAATTTCCTTTTGTAAAATAGCTTTTCTCAAAGTATGGATCAATTAATTTATTTAATGACCAATATTTAATTCGGTGTCACTTTTCAAATGGGAACCAAATTGAGTTCAGTGGTTGTGCACTAGGGAGAAGTGGTAGGCATAGTTTCTACCTTAGATGGCTATCCAGTGGCTCTGCCAGTGCCAAAACATTGATATGTGCATGCCATATTCTGCATACGAGGGGTGATTGATATGTTCGTGGCCTAAGGTAGAAGGAGTCAATTTTAGAAAACCTAGCACATTTATTTTTCAACATAGTCCCCTCTTACATTTACACACTTCGTCCAGCGGTCGTGAAGCATATGGATCTTGGACCTCCAGAAAATGTCCACAGCAGGGGTAATTGATAAGTTCATGGTCTAAGGTAGAAGGAGATGAGTTATACAGCTCTCGTTACATGCACATGTAGGTCAACTCTGAGTGACTATGCAGAAAGTTTGAAGTTAATAACTCATCTCCTTCTACCTTAGGCTACGAACTTATCAATCACCCCGATGTGTTATCAACTTCAAACTTTCGGCATGATCACTCAAAGAGTTAAACTGCATGTGCATGTAAAGAGAGTTGTATAACTCATGTCCTTCTACTGTAGGCCACGAACTTATCAATCACCCCTGCTGTGGACACTTTCTGAAGGTCCAAGATCCGTATGCTCCATGATCGCTGGACCAAGCATGTGAATGTAGGAGGGAACTATATTGAAAAATAAATGTGCTAGGTTTTCTAAAATTGATGCTTACCTTAGGCTACGAACTTATTAATCACCCCTCGTAAAACAAATCTCAGAATACAGCAACGCAGTTAAGGACATCAAATAATGGTAGGTAAAGAGTTAATATATAAATTCACATGCAGCACGAGATGAAATATTCTCATCAATATATAGACACACATTTTAAAAAAGAGAACGGAAGGTGAAAGGCTATTCGCAAGACTACTCTATCAATTCATCAAAATATCCCAAAGCACTACCAGTGAGTTGGAGCTAGTATTGTGCGAGCAAACATGGTAATCTCTACAAATGAACAACTGAAAAGACAGTCAATCCTACAGATGGCACCTCAGACAGCTCAACACTCCCCTGATACTCAATTAGCTAGAGTGCAGTTTAGGACTTGAAACCATGACGACTTGACTATAAGGCAAGAATGCAAAGCTGATATTGTGCAAATTATGCTCAATCTATGGAACAAATTGGATAATACCCTCCTAGGGTTAACAACATCCACTGTTAAGCAGAAAAATGTGTTACAACTTCCAGAATCTGCGTTTGCATATTTAAAAGGAGAAATGAAAATTTTGTTGTCTGATGTGCCCTGCTTCTTCACTGCCTGTACTTAAACAAAAATTCATCATTAGACTCTGCAATGAAATCCACAGAAAGCATTATATTCATAACATCATATATGGTTTGGAGGGATTATTCTAAAATTAGTGCTGCAAATGCAAGGTGGAAACTAAGGAATACTGAGGGATCCAGTAGAAACATTTCTTTTATTCAAAGTAGTTTGATTTCTTCAAAAGTAAACACGTAACAGGAAGAATGGGACATGGAGAAGGTGGAAGTAGTAAGAGCACTGACACCTCAGGGATATAAACTCAGCCCACTGCTCTACTCTCTCTACACTCCCGACTTGGGGGGCTAGGCACAGCTCAAATGCAGTCTATAAATTGGCTGATGACACAACTATTGATGGTAGAATTTCAAATGTTGTACAGGAGTGAGAAATAACTAGCTAGTTGAGTGGTGTTGCAGCAATTAACCTTGCACTCAACGTTAATAAGACCGAAGAAGTGATTGTGGATTTCAGAAAGGGCAAGACGAGGGAACGCACACACCAGTCCTCATCGAGGGAGGAGAAGTGGAAATAGTGAGCAATTTCCAATTCTTTGATGCCAATATCTTTTGAGGATCTAACCCGGGCCCAACATATCGATGCAGCTACAAAGGTGGCACAACAGTGGCTATATTTCATTTGGAGTTTGAGGAGCATGTCACCAAAGACACTTACAAATATCATTCTAACCAGCTGGAATTGGGGGTGGGGAGGGTGACACACTCGAAATAAACTGCAGAGAATTGTAAACCTGGTCAGCTCCATCATGGGCACTAGCCCCCATAGTAACCAAGACATCAAGGAACAATGCCTCAAAAAGGCTGCATGCATCATCAAGGACCCCCATCACAGAACATACTCTGTTCTCATTGCTACCAACAGGAAGGAGGCAAAGGAGCCCAAAGCCATACACTCAATGATTCAAGAACAATTTCTTTCACTCTGCCATCCAATTTCTGAATGAACATTGAACCCATGAAACCTACCTCTTGCCACACACACCTTATTTATTTATTTATTGTAATTGTTTTCTTCTCTATTATTATATATTGCATTATACTGCTGCTGCAAAGACAACAAATTTCATGACATATGCCAGTGATATTAAACCTGATTCTGAAGCACAGACAGAAGAACAGACTAGCTGGGCTGTGTTGACTATTTGAACACAGCATTTATTTGCTGTGGGACTTCAAGTTTCCAGAAAGGCCACGTCTGTGCAAATTGTAAACTGGTTTTGGTGACAAACACAGATGTTTGTTATAAGGGTGCAAGAGCACAAATAGCTAAAAGCACAATGTCATCTTGCATATTTGACTTGTTAAAGAGCCAGCCACCCTGTTTTCTCATCATGAAGTCTCAAATAAGGAGTAATAGCAATTCAAGATCTGAACTGTGGCAATTCTTCCTTAGGCGAGTGGCACAGTAGTGGCTAGCAAAATGAAATTACAGCACCAGCGACCTGGGATCAATTCCCCAGCCGTCCATAAGGAGTTTGTACATGCTCCCCATGACCATATGGATTTCTTCTGGATGCTCTGGATTCCTCCCACATTCCAAAGATGTACGGGTTAGCCAGTAATTGGTCACAAGGGTGCAATTGGCTCCAGGGGTTCATTCAGCCAGAAGGGCCTGTTACTATGCCGCAAGTCAAAATTTTTTTAAAAAATTAAATTTGGGGTATTTTACCAAAGAATAGCATAGGAGTTTTCTATGCAATCTATTGTCATTGACAGGGTGGGGGTGGAGGTGGAGGTCAGTCAGACAGAAATTCCCCAAATTGGATTCCTCAAATAACCAGCAGTAAACCTGGTTAGGCTCATCCTTTAACTGAAACTATTGCAAACCTTAACGCTTCAAGACAGGCCTATTTTAGAGATATACTACAAAGTGTAGCAACACTACACAAACCTAATGGTCTCTGTGTGCTCATGTCACACATGGTAGAGATGACATTTCATTCTATATACTGCTACAAGACCATGAAAAAGGTCAGCATGACCACCATCATGGAGCTTCCGTATATGGATAACACAGCACACTCTGAAGCACACCTTCAATGTATCCTGAATGCCTTTGCCAAGACATAAAGGACCCAGGCCTTGTCCTGAATATATCAGCCATCACCCAGCCAGCTACTTATCCAGTCCTCCATAAAAGTTGATGATATCATCCCTGAAAACGTAGACCACTTTCCCTACTTTGGCAGCATTCTCTCCTCAAAAGCAGAAACTGACTCAGATCAAGTGCCACCTGAGTAGTGCTAGTGGAGCCAATGCTACATGAAGGAAAAGAGACTTTGAAGACCATGACCTAGGTCCAAACAAAACTCATGGTCATCTTTCTTACATTACTGTATGGAGCCAAATCATAGATCATCTACAGTAGGCACCCAAAAGCCCTGGAACAATACCAAAGATCCTTACAGAAGATTGAGGATCAGCTGGAAGGGCAGGCGCACAAACACCAGCATACTGGAGGCGGCCCACATACACAACATAAAGGCCAGCCCAGAGAGACTGAAAAAGGAAGGGTAAAGGAACCAGAGGCAAGGGTCGGGCCGATTCTGCTCACTGCTCCACGTCGTTTACTCCTCCCTCTGCGGCGCTGAAGCTATGAGACTGCTCTGCGCTTTGTGGCGATTTGCCCATTGTGTGATGAACTGAAACTGAGGCTCTGGGCCTACTCTGGCTGCTACAGGTCGATGGACTCAATTTGGTTCTAAATGCTGTTGCTTGTTTTCTAGTTTGCATGATTTGTTTTTTTCCTTAAAGTGTGCATTAGGTGTTGGTCTTTTTTTTAATTGGGTTCTTTCAGGTTTCTTGCTTTGTGGCTGCCTGCAAGATGAATTTCAAGGTTGTATAATTTATACATACTTTGATAATAAGTGTACTTTCAACTTTAAACTCCACCACAATAAAACAATACCAGCTGCAATGGATAAGCCATGTCATCTTAAATCGCGTTAGCCTAACTCACGTCACCCCAAACAGATCCTTTGCTCCCAGCTGAAGGAAGGTCAGTGAGTCCTGGTGGGCAAAGAAAATGTTTTGAAGATAAATAACATCACTATCAGCCTAATGAAATTGAACATTACATCTAAAAACTGGGAAGACATTACACGCAACAGATACACCTGGGGGAAATTTGTTCAAGAGGGAGCAGTGTTACATGAGAATGACATCTGCTGTGTCTCAGAGAGCAAGTGGCAGCTGCAAAGGAGAGACTGCTTAGTGGTTGGGTCTTTTGGTTGTTTAAAGTCACCAATTACTTTTGCCTATGCTGCACCAGAATATTTAGATCCCAGATTGGCCTCTGCAGCTCTCTGAGGACTCATCAACAGACAACCCGGTAAGAGATTATCATAGTTGACTTGAATGGTAACACTATCTAGTGACAGCAGGAATTCTGCCTAGATCCTATCCAGCGTACAGATTATCAACTATTAGTATGAGGTACATTTTACTTAACAAAACATCTCAAAGCACATCACAAGCATTAAGCCAAAAAGGAGGTTCAAGAAGAAAATTCAAAAGAGCCTCAATGGATGAAGTCATGGGTGTTAATTAAATTATTTTGATTTGGAGGGGATCATGACTGCAGAGGTAAAAACATGTTAAAGGGTTGCCGGAGAAAATGAACAGGAGGTTACTGAATGGATTTAAAAATGAGAGAATGTTAAAACAAAAAATGACATGATTGAGCCTTTCAGGAGAAGGACGAAGCAAAATTGGACAATGTCTTGAAAGTGAAAAATAGGGAGCCTTCATGTTGGGGTCTCTACAAAATGGGTTCACTGTCAGGCAGCTGGATGAAAACAGTTTGTGACAGGGACAGGATCGAATAGCTTGGAGATTAATAGTAACGTTTAGAAGAAAAGTCTGCTTAGAAATTTCTGAACTCAATATTGGTTAAGCAGTTTGACAATTTACAGGTAATAGTAGGGTTAAGACAGGTGACACTGCAGTTGAATTGGGCAGCATCAGCTACTGTGGAACTAAGAACGCAATCGTATTTAATTAGTCAAAATTTAAATGAACTCCCAGATTTTCCATCATTACAAATCATGAGCTTCATAATTATAGGCTACAAGTTACTAGCAAGATTTTGATAAGATTTTGTGAAAAGCATCCATCAAGAATTAATTACAAGCAGTTATCAACACTGTTGAAGCATCTTTCATTAGTTCTTAGATAAAGTTTAATACTGTGCTTACAATGAAAATTTGAAAGGGAAGGGCCTATCATTGCACATCTTCCAGTTTTTTGTTAGATGATCATAATGAATCATCAAGTTTGCTATCCAAGAATCTATCAGGCTCAAGGGAAACTCAGGGACATATGCTTAATTGTTGGAACATTTTCAGAATAGGCAACATTGTGATGGTGATTTTGTCCAATGACTATTACAATTTACATAGAAACATAATAAAATCACCTGGCTCTTTCAGCCAGCGGTACCATTCAACTCTGATAATTTAACTCAATATTCCTGCTCTCTCCACATTCCTCTGATACTGGTTGCCTCTACAAATTTATTTCCTTTTTCAAAATATTCAACACCATGGCTTCCACAGCACTCCATAGTGACAAATTCACAAGCACCACTGAGCAAGGTTCTCATCTCAGTCCTAACTCACTTGCCCTTCAATGTGAGACTGACTCTGTTCCAGGCATCCCAATCAAAAGGAACATACTCATTTAACCATGTCAGAATTTTATAAGTCTCAATTAGATCCTGCAATCTTTCTTTTAAGCTCCAATGAATATAAATTTCATTCACTTTTTCCTCAAATGACAGTCCTATCATTTCAATGCAAGTGTGTCCTTTCAAGAATATCTTTCCAAAACTGCACACAAAACAGGTGAGATCTTATCAAGGCCCTATACAACTGCTCCTACAAAGATGCAGGTGCAGCAGTCACTGTTGGCCAGGTTTCCTTTTATGCTTCTTAATTAAGAGGTGTGAATGAGATTTATTCAACTCTATGCAAACTATCACTATTTAAATAACAGGGCATCATTCTGCTTCCCATTCATCCACATTATTCTGCATCTGCAATAACTTTGCCCACTTGCTCTGTTAAATCACCTTCAAAACCCTTCCTCAATTTCTAAATCCAACTCAGTTCAGTGACATCAGCAGGCTTCAAATTACAGAGTTTGGTTCCGACATTCAAATTATTGACATACATTTTGAATAGTTGAGACCCAAACCAGATTTATTTATTTATTTATTGAGATACAGCGTGGAATAGGACCTACCGGCCCAAACTGTGCCAGTCAGTGACCTCAAATTTAACCCTGGCCTAATCGCAGGACAATTTATAATGACCAATTAACCTACCAACCAATAGGTCTTTGGACTGTGAGAGGAGACTGGAACACTCCGAGGAAACCCACACAGTCACAGGGAGAACATACAACGAGCAGGGACAGTACACAAGATACAGCCAGCCATGCTAAGTAAAATAACTTATTCCAACTCTTCCCACTTGCACATTTGATAGAGACTGAAGTGAAACTTTTAAGTCAAATTTAATATTGTTTTAGCACTTAGAAAACTTTATAACTGATATTTATGGGTTTGAATATCTGCTTCCCCTTTAAGATTGATTTACAATGTAATCTGAAACAGGTCAGATGACAATCGGCACACTCCTGCTTTTTTGCATCTTCCACTGTTCCACCAAGAATGCCTCCATACAAAACTCACACAGCAACTGGTAATCCTTAACTTGGGCAAACAATCTATGGGCAAAATAAATCTAGTCATTAATAACTATAGAAGTGCCAAACTGTTGCAAAATCTTAACAGCATCACTAATATTCTTACGAGCAGAAAATCTGAATTTCTTATCTGGTCTGGCACAAATTTTACACCACCATCACTTAAATCTTCTTTAAAATGGTCCTGTAAGGTACTCAACTAAAGAATTATGGGGGGGCCAATAATTCCCAGTGTCACCTACATGCTTAAAAACCCAAAATAAAACTCTGCCAAAAGCCTACATACATGTACAGTATAAATTTTGGACTACTGGAAAGAAAGTTTGGTTAAACAAAAAAACCCAAAAATTCCTACCCCTATTTCAAATGCAGCAGGATCACAACATAGTTAGTCCAACAGGAAGATACAAAATCTCAAAACTACCAAACCAAAGTCATACAATAACGTCTTCAAAGGCAGGCCATCACTGAAATTAGACTGGGTTTCAATCCTGCATTAAAACATTAAAGTTTAGGTTGATTCACAGGACACTAAAGTAGTATTCTTCCTAAATATTTCTGCATTTCTCTACTCCGTCCTTCAAAGTCATCCCTTAAAACCACGCTATTGAGCAAGCTTTGAGCCACATTTTATATTTTTTATGTGGCTCCTCATAAAACATCAGATTGCATTATGAAAGTTATTGCATTGCAAGTTTATTACATTGGAAGCCATAATAAATTTCTTGAATACCTGCCCACCTAGAAATGTGGCCCTTTGGATTCTTGCCAATCATTCAGCACTTCATTATTAAACACTATTTCTTCATGCAATGAATTTCAAATTATTTTCTCTTTAAACAAGAAACCTTACAAGCAAAGCATGAATAAATTCTCAACCTGTCCCCATTCATTCATTAATTCTTTTGAGTCAGTAGGGGTGGAAGTCAGGAACAGGAAGGGAGCTGTTACTCTATTAGGAGCATTCTATAGGCCCCCTGGTAGCAGCAGAGATACCGAAGAGCAGATTGGGAGTCAGATTTTGGAAAGGTGTAAAAATAACAGGGTTGTTATCATGGGTGACTTTAACTTCCCTGATATTGATTGGCACCTGATTAGTTCCAACGGTTTGGATGGGGCAGAGTTTGTTAAGTGTGTCCAGGACGGATTCCTGTCAAAGTATGTTGACAGGCTGACGAGGGGGAATGCCAGTATTAGGTAAACCAGGTCAGATCACAGATCTCTCAGTGGGTGAGCATCTGGGGGACAGTGACCACCACTCCATGGCCTTCAGCATTATCATGGAAAAGGACAGAATCAGAGAGGACAGGAAAATTGTTTAATTGGGGAAGGGCAAATTATGAGGCTATAAGGCTAGAACTCGCGGGTGTGAATTGGGATGAGGTTTTTGCAGGGAAATGTACTATGGACATGTGGTTGATGTTTAGAGATCTCTTGCTGGGTGTTAGGGATAAATTTGTCCCGGTGAGGAAGATAAAGAATGGTAGGGTGAAGGAACCATGGGTGACAAGTGAGGTGGAAAATCTAGTCAGGTGGAAGGCGGCAGCATACATGAGGTTTAGGAAGCAAGGATCAGATGGGTCTATTGAGGAATATAGATTAGCAAGAAAGGAGCATAAGAAGGGGCTGAGAAGAGCAAGAAGGGGGCATGAGAAGGCCTTGGCAAGTAGGGTAAAGGAAAACCCCAAGGCATTCTTCAATTATGTGAAGAACAAAAGGAGGACAGTAGTGAAGGTAGGACTGATTAGAGATAAAGGTGGGAAGATGTGCCTGGAGGCTGTGGAAGTGAGCGAGGTCCTCAATGAATACTTCTCTTCGGTATTCACCAATGAGAGGGAACTTGATGACGATGAGGACAATACGAGTGAGGCTGATGTTCTGGAGCATGTTGATATTAAGGTAGAGGAGGTGTTGGACTTATTAAAATACATTAGGACAGATAAGTCCCCAGGGCCTGTCAGAATATTCCCCAGGCTGCTCCACGAGGCAAGGGAACAGATTGCTGAGCCTCTGGCTAGGATCTTTATGTCCTCACTGTCCACGTCAATGGTACCGGAGGATTGGAGGGAGGCGAATGTTGTCCCTTTGTTCAAAAAGGGTAGTAGGGATAGTCCGGGTAATTACAGACCAGTGAGCCTTACGTCTGTGGTGGGAAAGCTGTTGGAAAAGATTCTTAGAGATAGGAACTCTGGGCATTTAGAGAATCATGGTCTGATCAGGGCCAGTCAGCATGGCTTTGTGAAGGGCAGATCGTGTCAAACAAGCCTGATAGAGTTCTTCGAGGTGGTGACCAGGCATATAGATGAGGGTAGTGCAGTGGATGTGATCTATATGGATTTTAGTAAGGCATTTGACAAGGTTCCACACAGTGGGCTTATTCAGAAAGTCAGAAGGCATGGGATCCAGGGAAGTCTGGCCAGGTGGATTCAGAATTGGCTTGCCTGCAGAAGGCAGAGGGTCGTGGTGGAGGGAGTACATTCAGATAGGAGGGTTGTGACTAGTGGTGTCCCACAAGGATCGGTTCTGGGACCTCTACTTTTCGTGATTTTTATTAACGACCTGGATGTTGGGGTAGAAGGGTGGGTTGGCAAGTTTGCAGACGACACAAAGGTTTGTGGTGTTGCAGATAGTGTAGAGGATTGTCGAAGATTGCAGACAGACATTGATAGGTTGCAGAAGTGGGCTGAGAAGTGGCAGATGGTGTTCAACCCGGAGAAGTGTGAGGTGGTACACTTTGGAAGGACAAACTCCAAGGCAGAGTACAAAGTAAATGGCAGGATACTTGGTAGTGTGGAGAAGCAGAGAGATCTGGGGGTACACGTCCACAGATCCCTGAAAGTTGCCTCACAGGTAGATAGGGTAGTTAAGAAAGCTTATGAGGTATTAGCTTTCATAAGTCGAGGGACAGAGTTTAAGAGTTGCGAGGTAATGATGCAGCTCTGTAAAACTCTGGTTAGGCCACACTTGGAGTACTGTGTCCAGTTCTGGTCGCCTCACTTTCGGAAGGATGTGGAAGCATTGGAAAGGGTTTAGAGAGTATGGATTATGATCAGAGATTAAGGGAGCTAGGGCTTTACTCTTTGGAGAGGAGGAGGATGAGAGGAGACATGATAGAGCTATACAAGATTATTAAGAGGAATAGATAGAGTGGATAGCCAGCGCCTCTCACCCAGGGCACTACTGCTCAATACAAGGGGACATGGCTTTAAGGTAAGGGGTGGGAAGTTCAAGGGGGATATTAGAGGAAGGTTTTTTTTTTACTCAGAGTGGTTGGTGCGTGCAATACACTGCCTGAGTCAGTGGTGGAGGCAGATACACTAGTGAAGTTTAAGAGACTACTAGACAGGTATATGGAAGAATTTAATGTGGGGGCTTATATGGGAGGCAGGGTTTGAGGGTCAGCACAACAATGTCGGCCAAAGTGCCTGTACTGTGCTGTACTATTCTATTCTATTCTAATTGCATGGAAAAGAAAGGATTGACGTACGAGGAGCATTTGAGGGCTCTGGACCTATACTCGTTGGATTTCAGGAGAATGAGGGGAAATTAATTGAAAAATACCAAATATTCAGAGGCCTAGATAGAGTGGTCATGGAGAGGATGTTTCCTCCAGTGGGAGAGTATGGGACTGGAGTGCACACCTTCAGAATAGAAGGATGCCCTGTTAGAATAGAGATGAAAAGGAATTTAGGATGGTGAACCTCTGGCATTCATTGCCATAGATGGCTGTGGTAACCAAGTCGTCGGATATGTTGGCCACAGTGATGTAGCAGTTAGCATGGTGCTATTACAGTTTAGGGTGTCGGAGTCAGGACGTATGCATCTTCTTCTGGTGCTCTGGTTTTCTCCCACAGTCCAAAGATGTACTGGGTAGGTTAACTGGTCATTGTAAATTGTCCCGTGATTAGGCCAAGGTTAAATTAGGGGTTACTGGGTGGCATAGCTCAAATAGCCAGAAGGGACTGTTCTGCATCATATCTCTAAATAGAATTAAATATTTAAAGTGGAGGTCGACAAGTTCTGATTACTAAGAGTATCAAAGGTTATTGGGAGAAGGTAGGTAAATGGGGTTAAGAGGGATAATAAATAGGCCATGATTGAATGGCAGAGCATTCGATGGGCCAAATGGCCTAATTATGTTCCCGTCTACGTCTTGCGGAATGAGTAATTAATGTTATTCTCCTGCTCTTTGTGATGGTACTTGCATGCTGGTCCTCAGACAGATCCTCTCCTAAGATAATGCCACGGAGTTTAAAAGTTACTGACCTTCTCCACTTCCAATCCCCTAATGAAATGAAGACTGGTTTATGGACCTCCAGCTACTTCCTATTTTCGTTCTTTAGTTTTGCTGATTGTTTTTTCTTTGTTTATTCTCTTGTTAAATCTTTTCGGCACCCTTTCCAGTTTAATCACACCTTTCCTATAGCAGGGCAGCCAAAGCGGAAAACAATCCTCCAAATGCAGCCTCACCAGAATCTGTATAACTGTTCCGTAATTGCCCAACTTCTACCCTCAATGCCCTAACTGAAGTCTGGAAGGCCAAAAGTCTTCTTCACCACCCTGTCTACCAGGGACTCCACTTCTGAACTACGTAGGTGTGTACTTGTACTCCTAGGTCCCTCTCTTCTACAACACTCCCTAATGTGAAAGTCCTATATAAATTTGAGTTTCCAAAATGCAGCACCTTGCCCTTATCTGAATTATATTCCATTAGATATTCCTCAGCCTTCTTACTCAACAGGGCTACACATACAAAATGCTGGAGGAACTCAGCAGGCCAGGCAGCATCAATAGAAAAGAGTACACAGTTGATGTTTCAGGTCAAAACTCTTCTTCAGGACAAGTCAGAGCAAGGAGATGGGGGAAGAGAGGAAGAAATACATAATAGGTAAAATGGGAGGGGTCAAGTAAAAAAAACTGGGAAATTGATTGGTGAAAGAGATACAGGGCTGGAGGAGGGGAAATCTGATAGGAGCAGACAGAAGGCCATGAAGAAAGGGAAGGCGTGGAGAATCAGAGGGAGGTGATGGGCAGGTAAGGTGACAGGTGAGAGGGAAATGGGAATTGGGAATGGGGAATTAGGGGCGTGGGGTGGGTAAGGTCCATTACCAGAAGATCAAGAAATAGCTGCTCATGCAATCAGGTTGGAGGCTACCCAGACGGAATAAAAGGTGCTGTTCCTCCAGCCTGAGTGGTGGCCTCATCGCGGCAGTAGAGGTGGCCACGGATTAACATGTTGGCGTGGGAAGTGGAATTAAAATGGGTGGCCAGTGGAAGCCCTTTCTCACCATTCCCCATTACCATTTCCCTCTCTCACCTCATCTCCTTACCTGCCCATCACCTCCCACTGGTGCTCCCTTTCTTCCATGGCCTTCTGCCTTCCCCTATCAGATTCTTCCTTCTCCAGCCGTTTAGCTCTTTCACAAATCACCCCTCCCCCCACCCTCTTACTCCGACTTCTCTTTTTCTCCCCCCACCCTCCCGTCCTGATGAACAGTCTCGGCACGAAACGTCAACTATACTCTTTTCCATAAATGCTGCCTGACCTGCTGAGTTCCTTCAGCATCGTGTGCGCGCGCTTGGATTTTCAGCATCTACAGATGTTCTCTTGTTTGTTACTCAGAGCAGTAACGCCCCCTGTAATTTTGATAACTTCCTTTGCCACTTATCTTGATATCAGCGGCAAACTTACTAACCATACCCTGTAAATTCTCATCCCAAATTGTTGATACAGATGGCAAGCAATGGGTCAGCGCCAAACCCTGGTGTACATCATTAATGAGGCACAGTAGCATGGCAGTTAGCATAACAGTATTACAGCAACCCTAGTTCAATTATGCCACTAAGGAATTTGTACACTTTCCCTCTGACCAAGTGGATTTCCCCTGGGTACTCCAGTTTCCTCCCACATTCCAAAGGCGTACAGGTTAGGGTGGGCAAGTTGTAGGATGCTTTGTTGGTGCTGGACATATGGAGACACTTGCAGGCTGCCCCCAGCACATCATCATACTGTGCTGGTAGCTAATACAAATACCGCATTTTACTCTATGCTTCAATGCACATGTGACAAATAAAGCTAATCATTATCTTTATGGGCCTACAATCTGAGAACCAAGCTTCCACAATCACCCTCTGCTTCCTGGCATTAAGTCGTTTGCGCATCCAATTAGCTAGCTCCCTCTTACAAAGCACAACTGAAAAGTGAATGAAATATGTACATACACAGGTATCTGTTACACTGGGAAAATCCTGCAGAAAAAGGCAGGTATAATGCATTTCCCCCTTTCAAAATCTAATAGGTACTTGGTAACAAACTCTCTCTCACCTAACTAACACAGTACTTGCAGATACAAGGAAAGCAAAGTGCAAGTGAGATAAGATAGTGGCAACAGCAATGAATCACAATCTCTCGTTCATTTTCAAAATTAAAACATTGGAAGGACAAAGGATTCATTTATGGGGATTTCCATTTGATTCTCTTCATGGGCACCTATTGTTTCCCCTTAAATTTCACCCTTGTGTACAGAAGAAATGGGCAGATCAAATACTGTTTGCAACCACAGCAATAAATATTCAATAAGAGAAGAGAAGAAAGGGCATCAGCTCCATAAAAACAAAGTAAATAAGACTTTGCCACATATCTTAATAGCCCATTGGAAAATTGTACATGTTTACATTGTTAGAAGAAATTTGAAACAAATAGACTACTTTGTAAATTAATTGCTGCTGACAGGGCCAACGAACTTAACCCATTCTTTAAACGCAAACAACAGGAATTCTGCAGATGCTGGAAATTCAAGCAACACACATCAAAGTTGCTGGTGAACGCAGCAGGCCAGGCAGCATCGTAGGAAGAGGTGCAGTCGACGTTTCAGGCCGAGACCCTTCGTCAGGACTAACTGAAGGAAGAGTGAGTAAGGGATTTGAAAGTTGGAGGGGGAGGGGGAGATCCAAAATGATAGGAGAAGACAGGAGGGGGAGGGATAGAGCCAAGAGCTGGACAGGTGATAGGCAAAAGGGGATACGAGAGGATCATGGGACAGGAGGTCCGGGAAGAAAGACAAGGGGGGGGGGACCCAGAGGATGGGCAAGAGGTATATTCAGAGGGACAGAGGGAGAAAAAGGAGAGTGAGAGAAAGAATGTGTGCATAAAAATAAGTAACAGATGGGGTACGAGGGGGAGGTGGGGCCTTAGCGGAAGTTAGAGAAGTCGATGTTCATGCCATCAGGTTGGAGGCTACCCAGACGGAATATAAGGTGTTGTTCCTCCAACCTGAGTGTGGCTTCATCTTTACAGTAGAGGAGGCCGTGGATAGACATGTCAGAATGGGAATGGGATGTGGAATTAAAATGTGTGGCCACTGGGAGATCCTGCTTTCTCTGGCAGACGGAGCGTAGATGTTCAGCAAAGCGGTCTCCCAGTCTGCGTCGGGTCTCGCCAATATATAAAAGGCCACATCGGGAGCACCGGACGCAGTATATCACCCCAGTCGACTCACAGGTGAAGTGTTGCCTCACCTGGAAGGACTGTTTGAGGCCCTGAATAGTGGTAAGGGAGGAAGTGTAAGGGCATATGTAGCACTTGTTCTGCTTACACGGATAAGTGCCAGGAGGGAGATCAGTGGGGAGGGATGGGAGGGACGAATGGACAAGGGAGTTGCGTAGGGAGCGATCCCTGCGGAATGCGGGGGGGGGGGGAGGGAAAGATGTGCTTAGTGGTGGGATCCCGTTAGAGGTGACGGAAGTTACGGAGAATAATATGTTGGACCCGGAGGCTGGTGGGGTGGTAGGTGAGGACCAGGGGAACCCTATTCCTAGTGGGGTGGCGGGAGGATGGAATGAGAGAAGATGTACGTGAAATGGGGGAGATGCGTTTAAGAGCAGAGTTGATAGTGGAGGAAGGGAAGCCCCTTTCTTTAAAAAAGGAAGACATCTCCCTCGTCCTAGAATGAAAAGCCTCATCCTGAGAGCAGATGCTGCGGAGACGGAGGAATTGCGAGAAGGAGATGGCGTTTTTGCAAGAGATAGGATGAGAAGAGGAATAGTCCAGATAGCTGTGAGAGTCAGTAGGCTTATAGTAGACATCAGTGGATAAGCTGTCTCCAGAGACAGAGACAGAAAGATCTAGAAAGGGGAGGGAGGTGTCAGAAATGGACCAGGTAAACTTGAGGGCAGGGTGAAAGTTGGAGGCAAAGTTAATAAAGTCAATGAGTTCTGCATGTGTGCAGGAAGCAGTGCCAATGCAGTCGTCGATGTAGCGAAGGAAAAGTGGGGGACAGATAACAGAATAGGCACGGAACATAGATTGTTCCACAAACCCAACAAAAACGCATGCAGAACTCGTTGACTTTATTAACTTTGCCTCCAACTTTCACCCTGCCCTCAAGTTTACCTGGTCCATTTCCGACACCTCCCTCCCCTTTCTAGATCTTTCTGTCTCTGTCTCTGGAGACAGCTTATCCACTGATGTCTACTATAAGCCTACTGACTCTCACAGCTATCTGGACTATTCCTCTTCTCACCCTGTCTCTTGCAAAAACGCCATCCCCTTCTCGCAATTCCTCCGTCTCCGCCGCATCTGCTCTCAGGATGAGGCTTTTCATTCTAGGACGAGGGAGATGTCTTCCTTTTTTAAAGAAAGGGGCTTCCCTTCCTCCACTATCAACTCTGCTCTTAAACGCATCTCCCCCATTTCACGTACATCTGCCCTCACTCCATCCTCCCACCACCCCACTAGGAATAGGGTTCCCCTGGTCCTCACCTACCACCCCACCAGCCTCCGGGTCCAACATATTATTCTCCGTAACTTCCGCCACCTCCAACGGGATCACACCACTAAACACATCTTTCCCTCCCCCCCCCCGCATTCCGCAGGGATTGCTCCCTACGCAACTCCCTTGTCCATTCGTCCCTGCCATCCCTCCCCACTGATCTCCCTCCTGGCACTTATCCGTGTAAGCGGAACAAGTGCTACACATGCCCTTACACTTCTTCCCTTACCACCGTTCAGGGCTCCAAACAGTCCTTCCAGGTGAGGCAACACTTCACCTGTGAGTCGACTGGGGTGATATACTGCGTCCGGTGCTCCCGATGTGGCCTTTTATATATTGGCGAGACCCGACGCAGACTGGGAGACTGCTTTGCTGAACATCTACGCTCTGTCCGCCAGAGAAAGCAGGATCTCCCAGTGGCCACACATTTTAATTCCACATCCCATTCCCATTCTGACATGTCTATCCACGGCCTCCTCTACTGTAAAGATGAAGCCACACTCAGGTTGGAGGAACAACACCTTATATTCCGTCTGGGTAGCCTCCAACCTGATGGCATGAACATCGACTTCTCTAACTTCCGCTAAGGCCCCACCTCCCCCTCGTACTCCATCTGTTACTTATTTTTATGCACACATTCTTTCTCTCACTCTCCTTTTTCTCCCTCTGTCCCTCTGAATATACCTCTTGCCCATCCTCTGGGTCCCCCCCCTCCTTGTCTTTCTTCCCGGACCTCCTGTCCCATGATCCTCTCGTATCTCCTTTTGCCTATCATCTGTCCAGCTCTTGGCTCTATCCCTCACCCTCCTGTCTTCTCCTATCATTTTGGATCTCCCCCTCCCCCTCCAACTTTCAAATCCCTTACTCACTCTTCCTTCAGTTAGTCCTGACAAAGGGTCTCAACCTGAAACGTCGACTGCATCTCTTCCTACAGATGCTGCCTGGCCTGCTGCGTTCACCAGCAACTTTGATGGTGTTGGTTAACCCGTTCTTTAACAGATTTGACATTGTGGCCCCTGCCCATCCCTCACATGAGTCATCTGTTGTCTGCCCCCAATCAACACATATTCCACTCTCCCCTCCTACCCCTCCTCACAGTCCCCCACCCTGCTCTCATGACTATACCCCTTCCCCACACGAAACCACCATGGTGGGCTTCACAGCTGAACAGGTGAGAAGACAGATGAAACGTCTCAACCTGAGCAAGGCTGCAGGACCGGATGGTCTCAGTACCAGGGTGCTCAAAGCCTGTGCCCCTCAGCTATGTGGAGTACTTCGCCATGTATTCAACCTGAGCCTGAGGCTCCGGAGGGTCCTTGTGCCGAAGATGCCGTGCCCCAGCGGCCTCAATGACTACAGACTGGTGGCATTGACCTCCCACATCATGAAGACCCTGGGGAGACTTGTTCTGGAGCTGCTCCGGCCTATGGTCAGGCCACACTTAGATCCCCTCCAGTTTGCCTACCAGCCCCAACCAGGAGTTGAGGATGCCATCATCTACCTGCTGAACCGTGTCTATGCCCACCTGGACAAGCCAGCAAGCACTGTGAGGGTCATGTTTTTTTGACTTCTCCAGTGCGTTCAACACCATCCGCCCTGCTCTGCTGGGGGAGAAGCTGACAGCGATGCAGGTGGATGCTTCCCTGGTATCATGGATTCTTGATTACCTGACTGGCAAACAGTATGTGTGCTTGCAACACTGTGTCCGACAGAGTGATCAGCAGCACTGGGGCTCCACAGGGGACTGTCTTGTCTCCCTTTCTCTTCACCATTTACACCTCGGACTTCAACTACTGCACAGAGTCTTGTCATCTTCAGAAGTTTTCTGATGACTCTGCCATAGTTGGATGCATCAGCAAGGGAGATGAGGCTGAGTACAAGGCTACGGTAGGAAACTTTGTCACATGGTGTGAGCAGAATTATCTGCAGCTTAATGTGAAAAAGACTAAGGAGCTGGTGGTAGACCTGAGGAGAGCTAAGGTAGCGGTGACCCCTGTTTCCATCCAGGGGGTCAGTGTGGACATGGTGGAGGATTACAAATACCTGGGGATGCGAACTGACAATAAACTGGACTGGTCAAAGAACACTGAGGCTGTCTACAAGAAGGGTCAGAGCCGTCTCTATTTCCTGAGGAGACTGAGGTCCTTTAAAATCTGCCAGACGATGCTGAGGATGTTCTACAAGTCTGTGGTGGCCAGTGCTATCATGTTTGCTGTTGTGTGCTGGGGCAGCAGACACCAACAGAATCAACAAATTCATTCATAAGGCCAGTGATATTGTGGGGATGGAACTGGACTCTCTGACGGTGGTGTCTGAAAAGAGGATGCTGTCCAAGTTATATGCCATCTTAGACAATGTCTCCTATCCACTACATAATGGACTGGTTGGGCACAGGAGTACATTCAGCCAGAGACTCATTCCACCGAGATGCAACACAGAGTGTCATAGGAAGTCATTCCTGCCTGTGGTCATCAAAATTTACAACTCCTCCCTTGGAGGGTCAGACACCCTGAGCCAATAGGCTGGTCCCGGACTTATTTCCTGGCATAATTTACATATTACTATTTCACTATTTATGGTTTTATTACTACTTATTATTTATGGAGCAACTGTAACGAAAATCCAATTTCCCCCGGGATCAATAAAGTATGACTATGACTAAAAAAAAATCACTAATATCACCAGCATAGACAACATTGGCCCTATCGAACCTTTAGTTCATTCAAACATAACTACTCTGTGCAGTCTATCAATAGCCGCAACATATTATTCAACTTTTATTGACCTTCATATCCTACAGATTCTAAAACAGTGTATCTGTTGGTTCAAAGGCCATGTCCTACTTCTACCTTGGTGCTTATTACACATTGTTAAAGTACAGAGGTCGCCCGGCTCACTGTTGTCTAGGGAAACAGCCTCGGCCCCGGCAAACTGGGTAATTCGTTTGTGTGGATGCTGTGTGATATACCCCACCCCGCCCAAATAACAGACAATACACCAGATGCAATTAAATGATATACAGTTAATAGATATTACTGGAACTATATAATTAAAAGAGAATAAAATATAAAAGGAAAATAAAAGGCGCCACACTTATCAAAGTTCAATCTCTTCGTGCACAAAAACTGTTGGAGCTCAAGGACCACCTTCTTCACCCTGCGACCCCCTCGGACCACCAACGGTGGTCAACCAGACGCTCCACACGAGTCCGTCTCCGTCTTCTGTCCTCGGCAAACGTCCCGCTCGGGGTCCGACCCCGTTAGCGGACATCACAGCACCTCGACCATCCTCTGTCTCGCTCTCCCGCCTTCTGCCCCAAAACCCTGCGCATACAGTATCTTCAAATACACCAAAACTATAACAACTATCCCAATTGGTTAATAGCAATCTCTTATCACCCTCTAAAGCAAAAACAAGCTGCTAGCGTAAACTCTCTCAGCGTTTAACACAACAAAGCCGCATTCCCCACATTAACGTAACAAAGACGCCATTTTAATTAGCCTCCGCAGTAACATAAAAGTCGAAACCCCCTTACATACAGAAGTGATGGAATTTGTTTTTGAGTTATGTACCAGTGCAGGAAACAGTGCCAACGTAGTTCTACTATCAAGAGAGTTGTAGCAAGTAAGCCTGGATAGGATTGTCTCATCAACACCTTACTCTGTACCAGTCCCTATTACTATACCTCTGATCTGGAGAATGTGCGTAGAGTTTTAGACAATGAGAACCAAGTTTTGCCAGGCAAGTAAATGTATTAATGGACAGGAATGGTTGGGAATTGAAAACTATCATATGGTGGAGGGAGTCAGGTGTGCCATGGATGCAAGGAAAATTAAACTTCATATCACAGGTTTATCTACTTGGAACTTTGATTTTCAAAATGAACTAATTATGAATTTCATCAAGAACCACAGAAATCCAGCATAAAGTTGTGCTTAATGATCAAAGGGCTTTTTTTTGCTGGTGCTATGCATTAAATACTTTTTATTTTGACAGTTTAAAAACTCTTAAATAATTATTCAATTTGAATTTGAGACTGGCTACTGCAAAATTTCCCATCTTGAATATTTTGCAAATGCTGCACATTGTTCTCTTATCTGGAAAAAAGATGTGTGAATTTTAATAGCGATCAAAGTGTAGCATGCTTATGTAATGCCCTGGTTGACATCTTTACTGTTATGCTGTAGGTATTTCATTTAGCAGCTCTGCAAGAGCTGCTTGTTCTACTTTCAGCCTGTTTGGATTATTGTTGAAGATAAGGGATGATGTAGAATGTGTGCCATCCAATTAGCAGGACGTTTTTCTTGGCGAGGTACAATAAGGTTGGTCTTGGGCTTTTGTTCGAGAGGAGATGAAGAGAGAAGACACTGGGAAGAAGCAGTTGTAACATATGATCCAGTGGGAAACCCGTCTGCTCAAAATGGATTGCGAGCAACATGAAGGTGGTGTATGCTTTCATGTTGACCGAGGGCCCAGCGCGAGTGACAGAGAATTTCAAGATGAGCTTGTGGATAGTGTGGAGGGCTGTCAGAGGTTACAGCAGGACATCATTAGGATGAAAAACTGGGCTGAGAAGTGGCAGATGGTGTTCAACCCAGATAAGTGTGAGGTGGTTCATTTTGGTAGGTCAAATATGATGGCAGGATATAGTATTAATGGTAAGACTTGGCAGTGTAGAGGATCAGAGGGATCTTGGGGTTCGTGTCACACTCAAAGCTGCTGTGCAGGTTGACTCTGTGGTTAAGAAGGCATACGGTGCATTGGCCTTCATCAACTGTGGGACTGAGTTCAAGAGCCGAGAGGCAATGTTACAGCTGTATAGGACCCTGGTCAGACCCCACTTGGAGTACTGTGCTCAGTTATGGTCACCTCACTACAGAAAGGATGTGGAAACTATAGAAAAGATGCAAAGGAGATTTACATGGATGTTGCCTGGATTGGAGAGCATGCCTTATGATGAGAATAGGTTGAGTGAACTTGGCCTTTTCTCCTTGGAGTGACAGAGGATGAGAGGTGACCTGATGGAAGTGTACAAGATGAGAGGCATTGATCGCGTGGATAGTCAGAGGCTTTTTCGCAGGGCTGAAATGGCTAACATGAGAGGGCAGAGTTTTAAGGTGCTCGGAAGTAGCTACAGAGGGGATGTCAGGGTTTTTTTTTTAGAAAAAATGCAGAGAATAGTGAGTGCGTGGAATGGGCTGCCGGCACATGTGGTGGAGGTGGATACGAGGTTCCTGGACAGGTACATGGAGCTTAGAAAAATAGAAGGCTGTGTAACCCAAGTAAATTTCTAAAGTACATGTTTGGCACAGCACTGTGGGCCGAAGGGCCTGTATTGTGCTGTAGGCTTTCTATGTTCTATGAGCCTCAACTTGGGCACATTTGATTGTTTAA
Organism: Mobula hypostoma; assembly: GCF_963921235.1. Taxonomy (NCBI): domain Eukaryota; kingdom Metazoa; phylum Chordata; class Chondrichthyes; order Myliobatiformes; family Myliobatidae; genus Mobula; species Mobula hypostoma. The sequence goes on from NC_086107.1 coordinate 13,535,073, forward strand.
TTAGAATAGGCCCTTTTCTTTTTGTTATTCTTTACTAACCCTTCAGTTAAGATTCATAAAGATAATTCCTTTAATCGTATGTAGTGTATTGTTATTTCGTGGCATTGATATGTAATAGCATAGCAAATGACACAGCATCCACACAAACCGGGGTTTGGGGTGGGCTCAAGCACGCCTCAATCTCATGAGTTTGGTAGGGCCAGGGATTATCTTCCCTAGACTTACACAGCCAAGGAAACCAAGGTGGTTTCATGTACCTTTTAAAAAAATATTGTCACAGATGCCAGCCAGGTCCTTGGGTTGTGTTAAGTTCTTGATCAGTGACCAAGTGAATCTTAATGATACAAGCGCTATTACGCATTTGTTTACTTTGCATGTTTCACCACACATTGAAGCCAAGTCATTTACTAGAACACAAAAGCCAAGATGTAATGCTGAGGCTTAATAAGGCACTGGTCAGACTCATTTCAACCCTATACCCAAAATGGGATATTCTGGCATTAGAGAGGATCCAGAGAAGGTTTACAAAAATGATCCCAGGAATAAAATGGTTAATACGTGAGGAGTACTTGATGGCTCTAGGCCTGTACTCACTGGAGTTCAGAAACTTGAGGGGTGGAGGGATCTCACTGAAACCAATCAAATATTGAAAGACCTTGATAAAGTGGATATGGAGATGATGTTTCCAATGTGGGACACTCTAGGGCACAACTTCAAACCAGAAGGCCATCCCTTTAGAGCAGAGGTCAGGAGACATTTCTTTAGCCAGAGTGGCGAATCCGTTGCCACGTATGGCTGTAGAGGCCAAGTCATTGGGTATATTTAAAGTGGAAGTTTACAGGTTCTTGATTAGTAAGGTTACAGGGAGAAGGCAAGAGAATGAGGTTGAGAGATACAATAAATCAGCCATGATCAAATATCAGAGCAGACTTGATGGGCCAAACGGCCCAATCATGTTCCAATGCATTATGGTCTTAAGCCTCCAGCATTTTCTGTCTTTATTTCAGATCTGCAGCAACTGTAATTTGAGTTTCAGACCGACAAAACAAACCAAAGAAATCAATCTTGTTTACCAAAGGTACTAATATTGTTGTCAAAAGGAACTTTACATTTCTGTACCCAGGAGTGCATTTCTGAAAGTAGGCAGAGCTTAGATCTATTATTTTCCAAGCAATCTTCCTTTAACATAACGAATTTGCTTTTCTGATATTAGCAGGAATGCCAAGTGAATTATTCCCAATTCGGAAGACTAACAGCACTTTATAAAGCAAAAAGAAAATCAGCCAAAACTTAAGACTTGAAAGGCAAAAGTGTGTTCTTTAAATCTGGCTGAATCATACTGTACATTTTCCAGATTACATGCAGGTATGCCAATTGGAGACAGCAAGGGAAATTCTTCAATTGTCAGTGGGTGACTGACAAGCCACAATGTTTTCCCATCTCCATGCTTCCTTTCCAAAATTCCACATCAGCAAGTATAGCTAAACCAGTACACTTCAGCAGAGTGAACTCAGAGCTTAATGCTCACCAATGACGTGGAAGAGGAACACCATTTTTGTCCTTGCATAAATTGTCAAATTGCTAGAAATGTTAACCCCCAAAATGCTTCCACACATGTTCATTTCTCCAATACCTAATGCAACTGGACAGGGTTTTTATCTCATTTCAAACCAGTTAATTAGAATTATGATATTAGATTGAATTTCAAAAGCTTCACTTCATCAGACATGCAGCCAGACAACCAGAACATAGTGCATACCAGTCAGAATCTCTAAATTGATCTGAAAGTTCACTGAAAGAACTTGAAAAACCTTCATTGTGTACCAGAGGGCATAATTAGCCTTGAGGGAACTTTTTGCTGAGTTATACTTTGTTCAATTTTTGTGACAAAGTTAAAAATAATGCAATTCTTTGAAATATATTTTTAAAGATGACAAGTTAGATGCATTTTCAATGTGTTTAGACATTAGATCGCTAACTATATCTCAGCTCTTTCATATGGAATGCAAAACTAAATGGAACAAATTCAAATTTAAATTAAATAATACCTCTCATTCAAACTGCACTGTTCTCAAGAAGTCTGTTACGCTTTTTAAGATGATAAAACAAAGCAGCATAACCTAGGAACAGGCTCTCCAGCCCTCAATTTCTGAGTCAAACATAATGATAATCTAAATAATCCTATCTGGTTGCCAATGATCTGTATGCCCCTTTTCCTGGCCTGTTAATATGCCTGTCTAAATGCCTTTTAAATATCTGCTTCTACCACCTCACCTGGTTACACTTTGTAAAAAAAAACTTCAAACCTCCCTTAAACTCTTTCTTGCCCCCCAACTTTATACTATACCTTCTACAGCTGAGCAGCCACGCTAGTGAGGTGGTTAGTGCAACGCTTTAAAGCGCCAGCAATCACCCATCAGGGTTCAATTCCCACCACTATCCATTAGTTAGTCCATTCTCCCTGTGACTGTGTGGGTTTCCTGCCACATTCCAAAAACGTACAGGTTAAGGTTAGCAAGTTGTGGACATGCTACGTTGGCACATGGAAGCATGGTGACAAGTGATAGGCGTAGCTGTAAAATCCCCAAACTGTTAGTCACTGATGCAAACGACACTTCACTGTTTCGATGTATATGCAACAAAAGCTAATCTTTATATTTACCTTTAACTTATATTTTCACTCTGGAAAAAAGACAATCTTTTCTTTTTATACCTCACAGATATAAATACTTTTATCAGGTTGCCCCTCAAACTCTGCACTGCAAAAATCTTTACAGAATATTTTCATGCTTCTGCTACATTTATGGATAACTTTCCCAAATTTCTAAAGTAAAACAAGGAATATCAGTATTCACTTTGCAGTAAGTAGAAGGAACTGCCTACACTGTAATGCTGAAGACAGCACTCCCAATGCCTGTTTACATGCACAGCGCAGAGCAATCTAGGATTCAGGTTTCACAATATGGGAAACTATTCTCATGTCCTTTTCACAAGCAGGACACCTTCAATGCAACAAATCATCTACTTTTGACTTAAAATGATGGAACACATTGACACAGCTATCAAGTGACATTGACTCATCAATAACCCACTCACCACCACCCTTTCAGACGATCACTTAGTTTTAGGCTTCATCACAGCCTGGGTTCAGAGAAGAGGTGGAAACTGATTATGCACATCTCATTCACCATAAAGCAGCAGAACTGCATAAAATCTATGGCTTCAACAAACTTTCAGTGATTGGGTAGCCTGAACGCCCAAAACCTCAGGACTGTTTCACATCAACACCTCTCCAACCAATAGAATGAGCACTGCATTAACACTCAAGCATCCCTAAACCATCCAGGATAAAGTAGCACACCTAACGGATATTTAATCAAACACCCCAAATCATTCATTCCCTCCACCACTACAGCATTGTAGCTATAAGTGTGGATTATCCACAAAATTTACTAGTTACTTTTCTCCAAGGAGCAATCCCAAATTCAAAACCGCTGGACAAGGGCAGCAGGTGTATGGGACTACCAGCTTCACACGACACTGGAAAATACTGCACATCCTGTGTTTAAACTCTGGATACTTCCTATCCACTGGCAACAATCATTCACCAGAAGGACTGTAGTGGTCCCAGATGGTGGCTCGCTACCATCTTTGAGGATAACTAGAGGTGGACAACACATACATGGATAAATGCTTTTTAAAAACAAAAGGAATAGTGAAATTATTCCAAATGATCCAAAATGGAACAATGGGCACTTGGAGAGGTACTTGCCATGAACATCTAGTCGAGTATTATAGTAGATTTTGATATTTTGGGAGGTGCTATTGAAGGTTTGATAACTTGCTGCTATTCAGTTGGTCAATAGCAAAGAGTATGCCATTTCAGTAGTGGGGATGGCAATCACATGAACTGCTTCTTCTTGATAGGTTGAAAACTTTGTTTTGTTGAAATTCTGCTTATTTAAGCAAGCAGAGTGCTGCTCTTGAATTCACTGTTCTGCCTACACACCCATCAGTGAGTTGCACTCTAAAGTGGGGTCACCCCCAAAGCCTTACTCCCGCAGACAGGGCCAAGTGTAGAACCCCCAAGCTCTCCTGCAGAGCAACACATTCAACATCATCTTTATGTAAAATGGCATCAAGAACTGTGCACACAGTTCCTCAGTATGAATTAAACAATGATATGGGACAGTGTGGGCTCTTTGGCCTACAATGATGTGCCAGCCTACTCCAAGATCAATCTAACCCTTCCCTCCCATATGGCCACCCATTTTTCTTTCATTCATGTGCTTGAGTCTCTTAAATGGTCCGAATGTATCTGCCTCTACTAGCAGCACATTCCACACACCCACCTACCTCAAACATCCCCCCCCCATATACTTTCCTCCAATCACTTCAAAATTTTGCCCTGTATTAGCCATATCGACTATGGCTATCCACTCTATGCCTCTAAACTTAAATGTCTAAAAGTAAATTTATTACCTTAGTACCAAGATTCATTTTCTTGCAGGCATACTCAATAAATCGAATAACCATAATAGAAATGAAAGTTACCAACTGGACGCACAACCAATGTGCAAAAGACAAATACAAAAAGAATGATAATAATAATAAGCAATAAGTATCAAAAACATGAGATGAAGAGTCCTTAAATTGATTGCAGGAACATTTCAGTGATCAGACAAGTGAAGTTGAGTGAAGTCATCCCATTTAGTTCAAGAATCTGATGGTTGAGCGGTAGTAACTGTTGCTGAACCTGGTGCTGAGAGTCCTCAGGTTCCAGTACCTTCTTCTGAATGGCAGCAAAGAGAAGAATGTGTGTCCTGGATGCAGGGGTCACTAATGATGGATGCTGCTTTCCTCCAACAATATTCTGTGTAGATGTGCTCAATGGTGGGGAGGGACTGAGCCAAACAGCATTTTGTAGTGTTTTCCATTAAAGGGCATTGGTGTTCCCATACCAGGCTGTGATGCCACCATACATCTATAGAAGTTTTCCCCAGAGTGTTAGATATCATGCTGAATCTTCAAACTTCTAAAAGGAGGTAGACGCACCACTGTGCTTTCTATGTAACTGTACTTGCATACATGCTATGTTCAGGAATAGTCCTCTGAAATGATTTTAAAAGGAATGTAAAGCTAAAGACTCTCTCCACCTCTGAACACCCCCCCCCCACCCAGTTATACCTCTGCCTTCCCCCATCTGAAGTCAATCAGCTCCTTGGTCTTGCTAACATTGAGTAAGAGGTTGTTATTGTGGCACCACTCAGTCAGACTTGCAATATCCCTCCTACAAGGTGCTGATTCCTCACCATCTTTGAATTGGCATATGACAGTGGTGTCATCCTCATAGTTGAGAATGGCATTGGAGCTGTGCTCAGCCACAGTCTTAAGTGTAAAGTGAGTAAGTAGAGTAGGATCAAGCACACAGCCTTGTGGTGCACCTGTGCTGATGGAGATCGTGGAGAAGATGTCCCCGATCCAAAGTGACTGAGCCAGCAAGTGAGAAAATCCAAGATCCAATTACACAAAGTACTGAGACCAGCTCTTGAAGTTTATTGATTGGTTTTGAGGGAAAATTATTGAATAGTATTGAATGCTGAGTTGTTGTCTATAAAAAAGCATCCTAATGTATGCACCTCTGCAGTCCAGATGTTCCAGGGTTGAGTTAAGAGCTAATGGGATGACATCTGCTGTGCACCTACTGTGATGATAGGCAAATTGGAGTGGATCCAAGTCATTTCTCAAGCGAGAGCTGATATGTTTCCTCACCAACGTCTCAAAATACTGCATCACTGTGGATACAGTGCTATGGATGATGTTCAATGAGACAGGTTACCACATTCTTCTTGGGCACCAATATAATTGAAGACTGCTTGAAGCAGGTAGTATTCCAAGACCACTGAATCAAGAGGTTAAAGATCTCAGTGAACACTGCAGCAATTTATAGTCATGTCTTTAGTACATGGCTAGGTACGCCTTCTGGGGCGGATGCTTTTCGTTGAGTTTACCCTCATGAAGGATGTTTCCACGTCGGCCTCAGAGACTGAAAGCACAGGACCGTTGGGGGCTGTGGGATTTTGTGATGGTTCTTCCACGTTTTGATGATCGAAGCGAGCACAGAAGGCATTGAGCTCATCTGGAAGCAAAGCTGTTGTCACCCATATTATTTGATTTTACTTTAAAGGTGATCAGATGAGATTCAACTTTATTGTCATTGTGCCGAGTACAGATACAAAGCCAATGAAATGCAGTTAGCATCTAACCAGAAATGCAAAGAATAGTGTTATTTACAAAATAACTGAATAAAAAGTGCTACAGCACACAAATATAAAGGTACTGAGATAGTACAATATGGGTGCAATACTGTGAGGTTCAGCAGGGTCACAGCCTCAGGGAAGAAGCTCTTCCTGTGCCTGCTGGTGCGGGAGCAGAGGCTCCTGTAGCACCTACTGGAAGGGAGGAGAGTAAAAAGTCCCATGGTTAGGGTGAGATGCATCCTTGATAATGTTTTTCGCCTTGCCCAGGCAGCGTTTATGGTAGATGTTCTCAATGGTGGGCAATTGGGTGCCGATACAACTGTCGAGCATCCTTCATTGATTCGAGTTTAGTCTAGAATTGCTACTTCACCCATTAGAAGGGTTTCAGGAGATCATACCTGGACCTCTTGTAATTCACATGGTCACCAGACTTGAATGCCTCTGGCACTTCGCAGATTGCAGATCTCATGTTTCATGTTTGGGGAGACTGAATAATTAAGTGGGGGCACTTTCATATGTAACTGTTTTTATAAAGTCCATGACAATCATGGCATATTCAATCAGATCCATAGATGAGTCCTTTCACACAGCCCAGCCCACCAACTCGAAGTAATCCTGTAGCTGCTTCTCCGGCAACCACCTCTTTATTGTCCTTATACCTGGAGCCTTGCTTTTTAGTCTCTGCCTGTCGTTTCATTATGTTCCACAATAATTTATTGTTTGAATTCTTTCTCTTAACAATAGATCCCATTGTCAAGTTGATGTTTTACATGACCTTATTAACTTTCTGTATTACTTTTAGTATGAAGCATTGAACAATCAGATGCTGGGAATTGGTCTTTTCACAAGTTCTACCGTGTTCATTTATTTTCACTTAAATACCTGCAAGAGGATAAATCTCAGGGTAGCATATGCATACTTTGATAATAAATTTACTTTGACCTGGACATAAAATGCTAGCAGCACTCAATAGGTCAAGCAGCATAAACAGGAAAAGAAACAGTGTTTCTTGATGCAAAACATACTCTACTTAATCTCGTGAAGGCTTCCAGCTTTGTTATGAAACAGTTAACAACTGTTGCTTGTATTCCAGACATGCCTTTGCTTCTCTTGCACTTAGATTCTAATTTTCCAAATAATCATGCCAGTAGGCACACCTTGAACTTAATTGCCAAATCAATTGCCTTTTCTGCAAGTTCATCTTGCACATGATGAAATTTCATTAACTGTGCACCACATCACTAGCAGCCAACCCCATGTTGGCATGATAGCGAATTTGGAGTTTGTATACATAAATGCAAAACTGAAATTGTCAATTCAAAACGCAAACAAAAGCTATAATTGATGGTAGTAGGACTATTTTACACTGTAATCATTATTTTGTGAATGTTGGCATAATACAGGGTAAAACAGCATGCAAATCAAAATGCCAAGAAACAAAGATGATAGCTATGTATTAAACAATGCATGTTACAGTGAAGAGTCAGAATAAAATGAAAGTACATAATAAGCACCATTTACACAACTTCAAGCCAGATGACATTGTTGGTAATAACAAGAACTTTGTGTCACGAGTGATGGGCAGGATAGTAAATACAAGCAAACTTTCTCACATACATTACACTTCAATATGTATCAATGTTAACAGAAAAAATGTTTTAAAATACACGTGTTCAGAACTTTCAATATTTCATTTAAAGGGATGCTCTAAACTCAGGGTCACCAACCTTTTTTGCACTGCGGACCGGTTTAATATTGACAATATTCTTGCGGACCAGCTAACGGGGGGGGGGGGGGGGGTTAATCACGACCGGAATATAGGTGATAAGTCAATTATAAGTCACTTATAAATGGCTAATACACTCTATTTTGTTTCTAAAAGGAATTTTCTAACGAATTTAATATTAAACACAGCGCATATTTTCCTCGCATGAATATAGTGATAAGTCAATTATAAGTCACTTATGAATCAATAGCATAACAGTTTAAGTAACATTTGGATATTAAACACACAACGCATATTTTCCTTGTATGAACATATAAGATCATTGCAACACACCAATATCGCTGAATCAGTGGGAGCCCTGGGCTTGTTTCCCTGCAACAAGATGGTCCCATCGAGGGGTGATGGGAGACAGCGATACTTGAAGGGGGCTCCTTATGTCCAGTCTATTTTGCAATTTAGTTTTCGTTGCATTCATTGCAGAAAACCCTGCTTCGCAGTGATATGATGTTGGAAATGGAAGCAACATTTTCAGTGTTTTCGTGGTTCTCAGGATATTCAGCCTTTAATTTGATCCAGAATGCTGGCAGAGATGTTATGTCAAATATACTTTCAAGCCTACCATCATTTGCAAGCTCGAGGAGTTGATCTTCTTCCCGCACTGACATGGATGATTCACCGGGGACATTCCAAATGGGTCACGGACCCACTCCTTTTCAGGTCTTGGGTCATTTGCAGTTGGGAAGTAACACTCGAATTCTGTCGACAGCGAAGATAGGTGATCGCGCACCAGCTGTGAGAAGGACGGTGCAGCCTCAGTCTCTCCCAAAATCCCAGCTAATGTTGGAAACATGTCAAATGTGCCCCTGTCCACTCGCCGTCCCCACAGATCCAGTTTGGCTTTGAAAGCAGACACTTTATCTGCCAACTTGAAGACAGTTGACATTCTCCCCTGAAGTGACAAATTTAGTTAATTGAGCAGGTTAAAGATGTCACATGGATAAGCGAGTTTTGCTATCCACTCCTCGTCACTGAAGTGTGCTGCCAGTGGTGACTTTTTTCCTGAAAAATCTCTGTAGCAGCTCTCTTAACTCAAAAACCCTGGCCAGGGCTCTCCCTCTTGATAGCCACCTGACTTCAGTGTGTAACAGAAGGCGTTTGTGCTCTGCATCCATTTCCTCGCAAAGCTGCTCAAACCGACGTGAGTTAAGGGCTTTTGCTTTGATGTGATTGATAACTTCAACAACGCCACTCAATACGCTGTTAAGATCAGGTGACATTTTTCGGCTAGCCAGCATTTCCCTGTACGTGACACAGTGTGTAGACTGGCATTCAGGAGCAACCTCTGACTCGGGTAGTGAAACCAGACAGCCGTCCAGTCATAGCTGCAGCCCCGTCTGTGTATGTTCCAACACAGAATGACCAGTCCAGTTTGCCTGACATGTAGTCATTCAAAGACTTGAATAGTTCTGACCCAGTTGTGTTAATTGGCAGCGGCAGTGCACACAACATATCCTCGTGCACATCGTCTTGAAATATGTATCACACATAAACCAGCAGTATTGCCTTGTTGTTGACATCAGTAGACTCGCTGACCTGGATAGCATACCATGGTGACTCATTAAGCCATTCCAACAGCTGTGCTTCGATGTCCTCCGCTACGTCATCGATTCTCCTTGAAACTGTGGTAGCTGAAAGAGAATCCTGTGCCATCTTATTTGCAGCAGCTTCTCCCAACAATTCACGGCACATGTCCTTGGCAGCAGGCAGAATCAATTCTTCACCAACAGTGAAAGGCTTCTTAGCCTTAGCAATACGGCTAGCCACTAAGTACGACGCTCTCAGAGCAGCAGCATTTGTGGAGGTGGTGGCTCTCAACACTTGCTCCTGGCCCGCTTGCTCACGTTGTTTCTGCTCAAAAAACTCAACAGGTTTGTGATTAAGTGCAGGGTGCTTGGACTCAAGGTGCCGAAGCAGTTTTAAGGGCTTCGTTGCCTCATTAGACAGCTTGTCTCCACATATCACACACAGGGGGCTTGGAGTGTGCGAGTCGCCGGTCGCATTAAAGCCATTTTTTAATGTACGACTTGTCGTATTTTCTGTTGAAGGAAGCTTTCTCTTTTTTTTGCAGTCTCGGCCTCAGCTGTCTCTGCGTTATCATCGTTAGGCCTTTTTCCCCTACCACCTCTTCCAAAGAGACTCTTAAGCAACGTTTGTTTTTTTACTCAAGTAGTTGTAGGTTAATGACCGACTGATGACCTCGCGTGTGTTCAAGTTCAACAGTGGGCGTGACAGGGAATGAGGAAAGGTGCAGCTGACTCATATCGCCAAATCATATTGTTTCCTCGTGGCCCGGTAGCGCAGGCTCTGCAGCCCGGTGGTTGGGGACCACTGCTCTAAATATTCAATTTTTCTTTACTGTTAATATCTTCTGCTCCAACAGCTTCATGAAACTCAATCAAAATGCACTCAAGTTTCAGAATTGTTCTTTACAATTACAGGGCTACAGCTTTTAAAATGGTATTTTAGTAAAACAACAAATGGGGATTTTGAACACCTCTACACCAGTGAATATCTAAAACAGCACAAGGGAAAAAGTGCAAGTCAGTTTCACACAGCACACATTCTAAATTAGATTTGCAATCACAAGCTACATTATAAGTTACATAACACTTTTCTTCATCATTCCTTTCCCATCAAATACAGTTTGATCCAAAAGTAACAGAAAACAAGGGTGCTATTCATCTCAAATCCATTTAAATTTAAACAGATGACAACTCCATAAATCAACATTCTGGTCCTTTATCTAAATAAATATCAAAAACAATGTAGAACCAAGCTTATAAAATATGCATGCAGATTAAAGGAAACAGCATCATCTCTGGTTATTCATTGCCTCAATGCACAGCTGTCAAACATTAAAATTTGCAGTAAAATAGTCAGCTGTACTAGTGGACATGCAACAAATCGGTCATTATTTTTTCATAATTGTAGACTTATTCTATTAGTAAATACATATTTCACTTCCACTGTGCAGAGGGGTTAAAATCCAAACACACAAATTGATTGAATTATGTTCAAATCTGGAGCAGGATGATATCAAACATTCCTAGTCTAAGTTATCAAAAATTCAGTTTCTAATGGGGTTTTTCTTCCTGAAGTACTTAATATCTTGGGTAGGTAGAGCCAATAGTTAAGATATATGAGGTCAAGTTAATGTTGTCAGCACTATTAACACTTTCTAAGTTAAGAGTCAATGTATTAAAATAAGCTGCAAAATTTCCCAATTTGTGTTGGCAGTTACACAACTGCTTTTCTGAAAGTGGTTGGCAAGAATAAGTATGTGATCAGCAAACATGAACAATTTTTTTTTAAAAAACTACTGGATGTCTGGAAGATTCAACTTTGAATTGTATCTAAGCCAAACAGTTTCCAGAAAATAAGTTTTATTGAATGCCTGAGGTCTTGTGAGAATTCAGTGGAAGAAAAGTGACCTCTACTTTGGTTGACATTATATGGACATCAAGTATAGACTTGGGTCAAACATTCGCACCAGTGTCATTCTTTGACTACTTTGTAAACTCAGCTAACAAATTTAATTGTTTGGAGATCAGATTTTCTTCCCACTGCCTTTCTCTAAATATGTTTTCTTACAACCTTAATGTTCTATTTGCTCAGAGTACTCTTTCCTCATCTGTGTCATTTAGCTTCTTTGTGGGCATTAACAGCCACAGATCCAATTAGAGATGGGAGCGACTCTAAAGCTCAAACTAAGTAACTCTAAATAAGCATATTTTATTCAGTGCTTCAAGCCTACATTTATAACACGCTGAGACCACTAAAAACAACCAAAATAAGATTCACCTGCTTCTCTAACTTATGCGCAATTCTCTCATAATTACCATCTATGCCCTGCAGTCCGATAAAGAACTAGTAACCAGAAACAAGGAATAAAAATATTGAGAGCTTTACCCAATACGAAGACCATTAATGTTAATGGAAGATTTGACCAGAGGCCAAATGATAGGAGCGATGAGGGCTCGGCACTTTCCAGAGCAATCAGTTATGAATTAGAATGCACTGCCACATGTGTGGTGAATAAAGGAAAAAAAAGGTAAACATTTCAAAAATAAAAACTTAAAAGAGTGGAGATAAGAAAATGCACTAGAAAGGAATATGGACTCAAAAGGCTGATCAGCTCTAATAATTTTATGAACTTACAGTGCTTAAATCTTGGTATAGAAAGAGAAACAACAGGAATTCTGCAGATGCTGGAAATTCAAGCAACACACATAAAAGTTGCTGGTGAACGCAGCAGGCCAGGCAGCATCTCTAGGAAGAGGTGCAGTCAACGTTTCAGGCCGAGACCCTTCGTCAGGAGACTTAGTTTTGAGGCCTATGAATATGATTACCTGATGACTTTTTAAAAAAAAAACAGAATTGTTTTCTTTCTTCCCCCAAACTCAAAGTTGTGAGCTATAATTAATGTTGATGTAGGGCAGCATTTCTCTAATTACATGGAAAATTTTCCTTTAATCTTCCGGAATGGTTATCTTAGAACGCAAGTCAATTTGTTTGAAAGGTATCAACCAATAAAAATAATCCTCAATTATTTTCCTTTTGAAATGCGTTTATCTATAGCCTGGTCTCTTTTACATACACATCAACTACTCTGATTTTTACCATTCAGCTACACACTATGGTAATTTATTGTAACCACATTGCCTACTAGTAGTTGAGATGTGGGAGAAAATTATGGATCAAGGGAAACCCACATGGCTACAATGAGAAAATGCACCGATGGCATTTGACGTCAAGATTGCATCTTGCAACTGTGAGGTAGCAGAACTACTAGTTATACACTGCCCAGCCTCCTGGCATTTTCCTAAAGCAGGCCTTATAACCTACCAATCTGCACATCTTTGGAATGTGGAGGGAAACTAGAGCACTCAGAAACCCACACAGTAAGAGAGTACATGCAGTCTACACAGGCACAACTGAGTTCAGATTGAACCCAGATGTCTGGTACTAAGAGGCAGCAGCTATTAGCTGCATTACTGTATGTGCAGATTCAGAAATTTCTTTTGCAACTTGTCCGTCCAAAAATGTAATAAATTATAAGCTTATGCATCTCAATATCTCCTCTACATCACTGAGCCCTAGGTAGCATTTTAAAGTTAGAAATCCATTATCATATTACTTCTACTAAATTGCATTTAATTAAAGTGCACCTTCAATTGATGTTCTTCTTCTGACACTAAATATGTCTTTGCTTTGATAACCCACCCTTTCAGTACCAAGGAACTACATCAAGTCAAAACATTTCAGGCTGAAAGTGGTCCAAGCCCACAGTTTTTGGGTAGCATTCTTTTACACTACATGATTTCTGGAACATCCATTTAACACCCCTATTAATCAGCCATTTCCTTTCTCTTGAAGAATAGCATCGCCTTCAACAAAATCAATAGCACTATCAGCCAACTTGAAAGTTTGTAAGGTTCAGACCTTGTAAGTCAACAAAGCTCCCCCCTAGCTCAGTCTATTATTATTGGCACAGGAAGCTCTAGTGCACGTGCTCCATCTTATGGCATTTTAACCTGATTCAATAGTGAACTTCTAACAATGTCAGAGGAAAGTAGTAGATACCGTTGATAGGGTTTCTGAAGTTATTCAGTAAAGTCAATATTATTTTATTTCAAAAACTGACATACAAAAAAAATCAAGATGTCAATACGAATGAAATGAAAAGGCAATTGCATTTATACAACTACAGGATGCAACACAGCACAACCAAATGTCCACTTTCTACAACAATGGGTACTGTTGCAATATAGAAAATGTACCAGCTAGTTCACAAGCAACATCATCCCACATAGTGATAACTTTATAGAGGTGTAAAATCACAAAGGGCAGAGATAAGGTGAATGCAGTCTTTTTCCCCCTTGGAAAGGGATTCCAAAACTAGAGTTTAAGGAGAGAGGGGGAAAGGATTTAAAGGGATCCGACAGGCAATTTTTTCCCCCCCACAGAGGGTGGAATGTATATGGAGTGAGCTGTTAAAGAAAGCCGTTAAGGCAGGTCTAATATCAACATTTATAAAATACCTGGACAAGCGCACAAATAGGAAAGGTAGCTGGCTTACAAACAGAGGCAATGTGTAGTGAGGAGAAGATGTTGATAGGGCAAAATTGCAGTCAACACGATGAATTGCAGCATTAAAGGGAAACAAAATCAAAAAGGGTGAATACAAGACCGAAGGTGTTGTATCTGAATACAGGCAGTATATGGAATAAGGTAGATGAACTTTTAGCACAGTTTCAGATTGGCAGGTATGATGTTGTAGGCATCATTGAATTATGGATGAGCAGCTTAATGTCCAAGAACACACATTGTATCGAAAGGATAGGCAGGAAGACAGAGGCAGTGGCGTTACTCTGTTGGTAGAAAATAAAATGAAACCATTAGAAAGAGGTGACATAGTATCAGATGGTGTTGAATTATTGTGGATGGAACCAAGGAACTGCAAGGGTAAAAAGACCCTGATGGGTGTTGTATACAGACCCCAAACAGTAGTAAGGATGTGGCCTACGAATTACAATGGGAGATAGAAAATGCATGGGCAAAGGGCAATGTTATAATAGTCATGAGAGACATCAATGAGATAGATTGCGAAAATTAGGCTGGTGCTGGATTCCAGGAGGGGGAATTTCTAGAGTGCCTACGAGATGGCTTTTTAAATGGTTGACCCACTAGTGGATCAGCTATTCTGGATTGGGTGTTGAGCAATGAACCAGAATTGATCAGAGAGCTTAAGCTAAAAGAACCCTTGGGGCTAGTGGTCATAATGTGATCAAATACACCCTGAAATTTGAGAAAGAGAAGCTAAAGTCAGATGTATCAGTATTACAGTGGAGTAACGAAAATTACAGAGCCATGAGAGACGAGTTGGCCAGAATTGATTGGAAAAGAACACTGGCAGGGATTATGGCAGAGAAACAATGGCTGGAATTTTTGGAAACAATTTGGAAGGTACAGAATATATAGATCCCAAAAGAGGAAGATGTATTCTAAAGGAAAGATGACAATAGTGGCTAACAAGAGAAGTCAAAGCCAACATAAAATCCAAATAGAGCAAAAATTAGTGGGAAGTTAGAGGATTGGGAAGCTTTTAAAAACCAACAGAAGGCAACTAAAAAGTCATTAAGAAGGCAAGGATGGAACGCAAAAGCAAGCTAGCCAATAATTTTAAAGAGGATACCGCAAATTTCTTCAGATACATAAAGTGTAAAAGAGAGAAGAGTGGATATCAGGCTAATGGAAAACAATACTGGAGAGGTAGCAATGTGGGACAAGGAAATGAGGGAGAACATGAATAAGCATTTTGTGTCAGACTTCACTGTGGAAGACATTAGCAGTCTGGTGGAAGTTCCAGGTGTCAGGCACATGAAGTATGTTAAGTTACTAATACGAGAGAGAACATTCTTGGGAAACTGAAAGGTCTGAAGGTAGAGTTGTCACATGGACCAGATGGTGTACATCCCAGAGTTCCAAAAGAGATGGCTGAAGAAATCGTGGAGACGTTAGTAATTACTTTTCAAGAATCCCTAGATTCTGAAATCGCTCCAGAAGACTGGAAAATTGTAAATGACACTCCACTCTTCAAGAAGGGAGAGAGACAGAAGAAAGGAAACTATAGGCCAGTTAGTCTCACCTCAGTAGTTGGGAGTTGATAATTAAGGATGAAGTCTCAGGATATTTGGAGGCACATGGTCAGCAAGGTTTCCTCAAGGGAAAATCTTGCCTGACAAATCTGTTGGAATTCTTTGAAGAAATAACGAGCAGGATGGACAAAGAAGAGTCAGTTGATGTTGTGTACTTGGATTTTCAGCAGGCCTATTACAAGGTGCCATATGAGGCGGCTTAACAAGCTACTAGCCCATGGTATTACCGGAAAGATTCTAGCATTGGATAAAGCAGTGGCTGATTGGCAGGAGGCAAAGAGTGGGAATAAAGGGAGCCTTTTCTGACTGGCTGCTAGTGACTACTGGTGGAAAATTATATGTTAATGATTAGGATGATGGAATTGATGATTTTGTTGCAAAGTTTAGACAAAATGAAGAAAGTTGGAAGGGCAGGTAGTTTTGATGAAGTAGGCCTCACTTAAGAGTATTGTGAGCAGGTTTGAGCCCTCATCTTAGAAAGGTTATGCTGAAACTGGAAGTTCATAAAAATGATTCTAGAATTGAGTGGCTTGTCATATGAAGAGAGTTTAATGGCTCTGGGCCTATATTCACTAGAATTCAGAAGAATGAGGGGTGACTTCATTGAAACCTATCATTTGGATTAAGGCCTTGATAAGAGTAGATGTGGAGAGGATGCTTCCTATGGTGGGAGAGTCTAGCCTCGATGAGGAGGAATTTCTTTAGCTGGAGTGGTGAATCTGTGGAATTCCTTGCCACAGGCAACCGTAGAGACCAAGTCTTTATGTACAAACGTTTGTATATTTAAGGCAGACATTGATAATTTCTTGATTGATCAGGTCATGAAGAGATATGGGAAGAAGGCTGGAGATCGGGGCTGAGAGGAAAACTGAATCAGCCATATGGCAGAGCAAATTTGATGTACAAAGCATTGGAATAAACTTGTGGCTCTTAAAGGCAAAAGGAAAATGTGGGCCATGAATTGAAAGCATATAGACAAGGGAGGAAATTGAAAGGAAAACCACTTACCACTTGAAAGAATAAAATCTGATCTTACAGAATCTCAAAGACTGAGCATTAGTAAACATTAACCACCCAACTTCTCACAAAGGTGATGGCATAAAAGCAGTAACATACCCAATTCTACTCCTGTATCTTATGGTCTTATGGTTTACAGCAGAGGTTCCCAATTTTTTTTATATGCCATGGATCACCATTAAGCAAGGTGTCCATGAGCCCCTTCTTGGGAACCCCTGGTTTAGAGGGCTACGGTCCAAGCATAGGACAAATGGGATTAGTTGAGATGGGAAAACTTGTTTAGCATGGACAAATTGGTCTGAATGACCTGTTTTTGTGCTATATCATTCTATAAATCTATGATCTGACAATAATCAGATAATCAGTTTTATACATGTTGATTAAGGGATAAATAATAACAAGGATATTCCTCTTTGAAACAGGATTTTTAAAAATCCTTAGCACTCCTCGGAAGAGCAGACATGCCTTCTCAAAAGTGACATCTCCGTGCAGCACTCACTACCCACCAAAGACATCTTCAAGGAGACAGTATCCAACACCATGTCCCTGCTCACCAACCGAGATATGCTCTAACATTACTACCATGAGAGAAGATGTGCAGGAACCACACTCAACAACTCAGAAAAAGCTTCTTCCCTTCTACCAGAACCTGAATGGTCTATGAACACTACATCATCATTCTTTTATGCACCATTTAGTTTTGTAATGTACAGCAATTTTATGTGTCTTTGCATTGGACTACTGTCGCAGAATAATATATTTCATGTCATTTAAGTCGACGATAATAATACTGATCCTGGAAGCTAAAGATATTTTAAGTGCTGGAAATCAAATAAAAAAAGTTGTTGAAAATACTTAGCAGATACGCAAACACATCAGTGGCTTTCATTGTAAAAGGAGTCAAGTCCCGCTACAATGGACAGCTGGAAGCACTCCAGTTTTCATTGCCTATTTAAGGAGGGATATTACATAGCGGGCAGTGTACACAAGGTTAATTCTTGGGATGAAAGAATTGAGTGGCTGGCTGAGAATTTTTTGCCCCTCTCTGGAGTTGAGAAGAATGAGGGATGATACTACAAGACAAAGGTTCTGAAAGGGCTTGAAAAAGGTGGACGTTTCCCCTCATGGGGGTACATTTAGAATTCACCCATTAAGACAACTTCTCAAACAGCACTCAATCTTCGGAATTCTCTAATCTAAGGAGCTTTGAAGGTCATATCTTTGAATAAGTGTGACAGGTATCGGAGAGGCAGGGAGGTATTACTGAGGCCAAGCACAGGTAAACCAAGATCTTGTTGAATGGCAAAATGGTCTCAAGGGGGTATATGGCCAATTCCCACCTCCATTTTGATTTATTTTTAATTAAGAACACCTTAAGATCAAATACAGCACCATGTGCTTATTTCAAAGTGTGCTGTCTTAATGAAGTCAATTAATAGAAACACAGAAAACCTACAGCACAATACAGGCCCTTCGGCCCACAAAGCTGTGCTGAACATGTCCTTACCTTAGAACTACCTAGGCTTACCCAAAGCCCTCTATTTTTCTCAGCTCCATGGAGCCATCCAGGAGTCTCTTAAAAGACCCTATTGTTTCCGCCACCACCACTGCCGCTGGCAGCCTATTCCACGCACTCAACACTCTGCGTAAAAAACTTACCCTGACATCTCCTCTGTACTACTTCCAAGCACCTTAAAACTATGCCCTCTTGTGCTAGCCATTTCAGCCCTGGGAAAAAGCCTCTGACTATCCACACAATCAATGCCTCTCATCATCTTGTACACCTCTATCAAGTCACTCTCATCCTCCGTCACTCCAAGAAGAAAAGGCCGAGTTCACTCAACCTATTCTCATAAGGCATGCTCCCCAATCCAGGCAACATCCTTGTAAATCTTCTCTGCACCCTTTCTAAGGTTTTCACATCCTTCCTGTAGTGAGGCGACCAGAACTGAGCACAGTATTCCAAGTGGGGTCTGACCAGGGTCCAATATAACTGCAACATTACCTCTCGGCTCTTAAACTCAATCCCACGGTTGATGAAGGCCAATGCACCATATGCCTTCTTAACCACAGAGTCAACCTGCAGAGCAGCTCTGAGTGCCCTGTTTACTCGGACCCCAAGATCCTTCTGATCCTCCACACTGCCAAGAGTCTTACCATTAATACTATATTCTGCCATCGTATTTGACCTACCAAAATGAACCACCTCACACTTATCTGGGTTGAACTCCATCTGCCACTTCTCAGCCCAGTTTTGCATCCCATCAATGTTCAGCTGTAACCTCCGACAGCCCTCCACACTATCCACAACACCCCCAACCTTTGTGTCATCAGCAAATTTACTAAACTATCCCTCCACTTCCTCATCCAGGTCATTTATAAAAATCACAAGGAGTAGGGGTCCCAGAACAGATCTGAGGCGCACCACTGGTCACCGACCTCCATGCAGAATATGGCCCATCTACAACCAATCTTTGCCTTCAGTGGGCAAGCCAGTTCTGGATGCACAAAACAATGTCCCCTTGGATCCCATGCCTCCTTACTTTCTCAATAAGCCTTGTATGGGGTATCTTATCAACTGCCTTGCTGAAATCCATATACACTACATCTACTGCTCTACCTTCATTAATGTGTTTAGTCACATCCTTAAAAAAATTCAATCAGGCTTGTAAGGCACGACTTGCCTTTGATAAAGCCATGCTGGCTGTTTCTAACTATATTATGTCTCTCCAAATGTTCATAAATCCTGCCTGTCAGGATCCTCTCCAACTTACCAACCACTGAAGTAAGACTCACTGGTCTATAATTTCCTGGGCTATCTCTACTCCCTTTCTTGAATAAGGGAACAACATCAGCAACCCTCCTATCCTCCGGAACCTCTCCCGTCCTCATTGATGATGTAAAGATCATCGCCAGAGGGTCAGCAATCTCCACCCTCGCTTCCCACAGTAGCCTGGGGTACATCTCGTCCAGTCCCAGTGACTTATCCAACAATGCTTTCCAAAAGCTCCAGCACATCCTCTTTTACATGCTAAAGCTTTTCAGTCAACTGCAAGTCATCCCGACAACTGCCAAGATCCTTTTCCATAGTGAATATGGAAGCAAAATATTCATTAAGCACCTCTGCTATCTCCTCCTGTTCCATACACACTTTTCCACTGTCACACTTCATTGATCCTATTCTCTCACGTCTTATATAGAACATAGAATAGTACAGCACAGTACAGGCCCGTCGGCCCACAATGTTGTGCCGACCCTTAAACACTGCCTCCCATATAACCCCCCCCACCTTAAATTCCTCCATATACCTGTCCAGTAGTCTCTTAAATTTCACTAGTGTATCTGCCTCCACCACTGACTCAGGCAGTGCATTCCAGGCACCAACCACTGAGTAAAAAACCTTCCTCTAATATCCCCCTTGAACTTCCCACCCCTTACCTTAAAGCCATGTCCTCTTGTATTGAGCAGTGGTGCCCTGGGGAAGAGGTGCTGGCTGTCCACTCTATCTATTCCTCTTAGTATCTTGTACACCTTTATCATGTCTCCTCTCAACCTCCTCCTCTCTAAAGAGTAAAGCCCTAGCTCCCTTAATCTCTGATCATAATCCATACTCTCTAAATCAGGCAGCATCCTGGTAAATCTCCTCTGTACCCTTTCCAATGCTTCCACATCCTTCCTATAGTGAGGCGACCAGAACTGGACACAGTACTCCAAGTGTGGCCTAACCAGAGTTTTATAGAGCTGCATCATTAGCTCGCGACTCTTAAACTCTATCCCTCGACTTATGAAAGCTAACACCCCATAAGCTTTCTTAACTACCCTATCTACCCCCAGATCCCTCTGCCCCTCCACACTACCAAGTATCCTACCATTTCCTACGATTTACTTTGTACTCTGCCTTGGAGTTTGTCCTTCCAAAGTGTACCACCTCACACTTCTCTGGGTTGAACTCCATCTGCCACTTCTCAGCCCACTTCTGCATCCTATCAATGTCTCTCTGCAATCTTCGACAATCCTCTACACCATCTACAACACCACCAACCTTTGTGTCATCTGCAAACTTGCCAACCTACCCCTCTACCCCAACATCCAGGTCGTTAATAAAAATCACGAAAAGTAGAGGTCCCAGAACAGATCCTTGTAGGACATCACTGATCACAATCCTCCAATCTGAATGTACTCCCTCCACCACGACCCTCTGCTTTCTGCAGGCAAGCCAATTCTGAATGCACTTGGCCTAACTTCCCCGGATCCAATGCCTTCTGATTTTCTGAATAAGCCTACCGTATGGAACCTTGTCAAATGCCTTACTAAAATCCATGTAGATCACATCCACTGCACTACCCTCATCTATATGCCTGGTCACCTCCTCAAAGAACTCTATCAGGCTTGTTAGACACGATCTGCCCTTCGCAAAGCCATGCTGACTGTCCCTGATCAGACCATGTTTCTTTAAATGCCCGGAGATCCTATCTCTAAAAATCTTTTCCAACAGCTTTCCCACCACAGATGTAAGGCTCACTGGTCTATAATTACCCGGACTATCCCTACTACCTTTTTTGAACAAGGGGACAACATTCGCCTCCCTCCAATCCTCCGGTACCATTCCCGTGGACAACGAGGACATAAAGATCCTAGCCAGAGGCTCAGTAATCTCTTCCCTCGCCTCATGGAGCAGCCTGGGGAATATTCCGTCAGGCCCCGGGGACTTATCCGCCCTAATGTATTTTAAACAACTCCAACACCTCCTCTGCCTTAATATCAACATGCTCCAGAACATCAACCTCAATCATATTTTCCTCATCGTCATCAAGTTCCCTCTCATTGGTGAATACCAAAGAGAAGTATTCATTGAGGACCTTGCTCACTTCCACAGCCTCCAGGCACATCTTCCCACCTTTATCTCTAATCGGTCCTACCTTCACTTGTCATCCTTTTGTTCTTCACATAATTGAAGAATGCCTTGGGGTTTTCCTTTACCCTATTCACCAAGGCCTTCTCATGCCCCCTTCTTGCTCTCCTCAGCCCCTTCTTAAGCTCCTTTCTTACTACCTTATATTCCTCAATAGACCCATCTGATCCTTGCTTCCTAAACCTCATGTATGCTGCCGCCTGCCACCCGACTAGATTTTTCACCCTTGTCACCCATGGTTCCTTCACCCTACCATTCTTTATCTTCCTCACCGGGACAAATTTATCCCTAACATCTGCAAGAGATCCCTGTACATCCACCAAATGTCCATAGTATATTTCCCTGCAAAAACCTCATCCCAATTCACATCCGCAAGTTCTAGCCTTATAGCCTCATAATTTGCCCTTCTCCAATTAAAAATTTTCCTGTCCTCTCTGATTCTGTCCTTTTCCATGATATGTCTCATCCTCTTGCTCTTCACATAGTTGTAGAATGCCTTGGGGTTTTCCTTAATCCTGTCCACCAAGGCCTTCTCATGGCCCCTTCTGGCTCTCCTAATTTCATCCTTAAACTCCCTCCTGCTAGCCTTATAATCTTTTTGATCTCTATCACTACCTAGTTTTTTTGAACCTTTCATAAGCTCTTCTTTTCTTCTTGACTAGATTTACAACAACCTTTGTACACCACGGTTTCTGTACCCTACCATCCTTTCCATTTCATTGGAACGTATCTATGCAGAACCCCATGCAAATATCCTCTAAATATTTACATTTCTTCTGCACGTTTCCGTGAGAACATCGGTTTCCAATTTATGCTTCCAATTTCCTGCCTGATAGCCTCATATTTCCCCTTACTCCAATTAAACGTTTCCCTAACTTGTCTGTTCCTATCCTTCTCCAATGCTATGGGAAAGGAGATAGAATTGTGATCACCAAAATGCTCTCCCACTGACCTGACATCTGACCGGGTTCATTTCCCAATACCAGATCAAGTACAGCCTCTCCTCTTGTAGGCGTATATGCATATTGTGTCAAGAAACCTTCTTGAACATACCTAACAAACGCCACCCCATCTAAACCCCTCATTCTAGGGAGATGTCAATCAATATTTGGGAAATTAAAATTTCCCACAACAACCGTTATTATTACAACTTTCCAGAATCTGTCTCCCTATCTGCTCCTCTATGTCCCAGTTACTATTGGGTGCTCTATAAAAAAAAACACCGAGGAGAGTTATTGACCCCTTCCAGTTCCTACCTTCCACCCACAGCGACTCCATAGACAATCCCTCCATGACTCCCTCCTTTTCTGCAGCCATGACGCTATCTCTGATCAACAGTGTCACACCCCCACCTCTTTTGCCTCCCTATCCTTTCTGAAACATCTAAAGCCTGGCACTTGAAGTAACCATTCTTTTCCCTGAGCCATCCAAGTCGCTCTAATGGCCACAACATCATAGCTCCAAGTGCTGATCCATACTCTAAGCTCATCTGCTTTATTCATAATACTCCTTGCATTAAAATAGACACAACTCAAACCATCGGTCTGAGCGCGCACCTTCTCTATCACCTGCCTATCCTTCCTCTTGTACTATCTCCAAGCTTTCTCTATTTGTGAGCCAACCTTCCTTTCCTCCGTCACATCAGTTCGGTTCCCATCCTGCAGCAATTCTAGTTTAAACTCTCTCCAATAGCCTTAGCAAACCTTCCCGCCAGGATATTGGTCCCCCTGGGATTCAAATGCAACCCACCCTTTTTGTGCAGGTCACACCTGTCCCAAAAGAGGTCCCAATGATTCAGAAATCTGAATCCCTGCCCCAATTCCTCAGCCACACATTTATCCACCACCTCATTCTACTCCTGTACTCACTGTCATGTGGCATAGGCAGTAATCCTGAGATTACTACTTTTGAGGTCCTGCTTCTCAACTTCCTAACTCCTTATAGTCTGTTTTCAGGACCTCCTCCCTTTTTCTACCTATGTCGTTGGTACCAATAGGTACCATGGCCTCTGGCTGTTCTCTTTCCCACTCCAAGATATCGTGGACGCAATCAAAAACATCCCGGATCCTGGCACCTGATAGGCAAACTACCATCCGTGTTTCTTCCCTGCGTCCACAGAATCGCCTGTCTGACCCCCTAACTATAGAGTCCCCCATCACTGCTGCCATCCTCTTCCCTTCCCTACCCTTCTGAGCCACAGAGTCAGACTCTGCGCCAGAGGCACGACCACTGTTGCTTCCCCCAGTTAGGCTGTCTCCCCCAACAGTACTCAAACAGGAGTACTTATTGTTAAGGGGGACAACCACAGGGGTATTCTCTAGCATCTGCCGCTTGCCCTTCCCTCTCCTACTGTTACCCACTTGTTTGTCTCCCCAGGCCCCAGAGTGACTACCAGCCTATAGCTCCTCTCTATCACCTCTTCACTCTCCCTGACCAGACGAAGGTCATCGAGCTGCATCTCCAGTTCCCTAACGCGGTCCCTAATGGAGCTGCAGCTTGACGCACCTGCTGCAGACGTGACCTTCCGGGAAGTTGGGAGTCTCCAGGACCTCCCACATCTGACACCGAGCACAGAAAACCTGCCTCACACAAGTACTTTGTCTGTATTCTACACAGATAACCCATCTCACCTCGATCCTTTATCACCGAAGCCCCAATGAGCCAAAGCCTTCCTACTCTGTCTCCCTCTACTCCAACAGCTGCTGTATAAATCTGTCCTCTTTTTAAACTCTTCTCGCTGTTCTCACTGGTTGATGTCCACACACCTGTGCAGTTGTGCCCTGTTCAAACCGCTGAAGAAATAACCCAGAAATGAGGCCAGAAAATTAAGGTCAGAAATGACCCACGAGGCACACAAACCCCTACATATACACACATATGTTGGGTTTATCATTCCACAGCAAACGTCTATACATTACCGAGTACTGGGAAAGAGGTGTAGATTTGTGTACGGACATGAAATATTGTAAAAATTTAAGATCAAAATGCATCATCAAGTAAGCAATAACTAAGTCAAGCCACCTCAGGACCTCGATTCAACAATACATCTACCATGAGAATGTAGAATTTCATGAAAGAGGCAGGGATCTTAACTGCTTACATACAAGTTCAGTGCACAGAGTAATGATATTCTGGAAATGGTGACCAAATTAGGTGTCATCATTAGTGTGTTACAATGAATGCACAAGCTCCAGTACATTACTGTCAGTGCTAGGCTTCTTCTCACCACTTAGCATCATTAAGCAGCTTGCTATATAAAGTGTATAAAGAAACTTGTGGCTCTTAAAGGCAAAAGGAAAATGTGGGCCATGAACTGAAAGCATATAGACATGGGAGGAAATTGAAAGGAAAACCACTTACCACTTGAAAGAATAAAATCTGATCTTACAGAATCTCTAAGATTGAGCATTAGTAAACATTAACCACCCAACTTCTCATAAAGGTGATAGCATAAAAGCAGTAACACATACAGTAGATGAATATAAGCTCTTGCCTTCAGTTAATTTAAAACATTGATCAAAGATGACACTGCGTTTAAAAATAATTTAAGTTATAGGTATCAACTACTTACATTTACAGTACCAACTGACTTAACTCAGAGCACCAGTTTGAATAAATTAAGTTTTGAATGAACTTACTAGCAAAATGCTAGCTCCACTTTTAGGGTAGTGCTCTACATTTTACATCTGTTGTGTAGTCCATCAACAGGTGCGTAACATTTAACACACAGTAACAAATGATTTCTGTCACAAAGCACTTTGCTTCTGTAGGTAATATTGCACTAAAGCCACAATAGTAACAGGTTACCACTACCCAAATTGTTAACAAGCCAGTTTGTGCACCCTTTGAATACACCAGCTGGTCTTTTGCACCCTGGGATGTCACAGACATCCACATTTGGTGGGCTTCCTCTCGAGTTGTAAGCGAGACTCACTGGAGAGGACCTGCATTTGCTATGCATCATGAGAAAAGCTGGCATCAGAATACGAGGCCCCGTTTTTTTGTTATATTAATTTTAAGTTTGTTATATTTTCAAGTCTTTAATATCAATATGATTTTAATAGTTGTTACATGTCTTTCAAGTTGTACAGGAATTAAACGTCTAAAGACACGGTAAAATCCAGCTAATTGAACTAATTAAACAAAATTTAAAACATAGGAAACTTCCAGTCAGTAGAAAGTTAGTTCAGTTTTGTGGGTTCTCAGCTTTGGATGGTATTAAATTTCTTCAGTCAAGTGGAGAATATTCTATGAGAATCCTCTCATAAGTCAGGAGGAAAATCTCCTGCCACAGAATACAGATTGTCTTGTAGCAGCAGTATTTACTTGGCTGGCCCAACTGCACTTTTGGTCAATGATGCTGATAGTGAAGGAGTTAGCAACCCAAGGGATAGTCATTCTGACTATACTGCTGGAAGTGGTCATTGATCAGCACCTAGCTGTGATGTGAATGCTGTTTCTCATCTATCAACCCAAGCTTCATTGTTGTCTGGTTCTTGTAGCAAGCAAATGTAGACAGTTTTGATTTTCAGTAGATCATGTACAGTCCCTATAAAAAGTATTCATCCCCTTGGAAGTCTTCATGTTTCATTGTTTTACAACATTGAATCACATTTGATTTAATTTGGCTTTTTTTGGCATTGATCAACAGAAAAAGACTCTTCCGTGTCAAAGTGACAGATCTCTACAAAGCGATCTAAATTAATTACAAATATAAAACACAAAATAATTGACACCCTTTAATATGACAAATCATCACTGGATGCATTCAATTGGTTTCAGAAGTCACATAATTAGTTAAATGGAGATAATGGTGTTGCAACTGATTGTAGTTAAAAAAATATACACTTTTATCTGGAAAGTGCAACTACTGGTGAGTCAGTATCCTGGCAAAAACTACACCATGAAGACAAAAGAATACTCCAAGTAACTCCACGAAAAGGTTATTGAAAATCACAAGTCGGGAGAAAAATCACAAGAAAATTAAGTCACTGAATATCCCTTTGATATCAAAAAAGTATATGTTTTGTTAATCAAAAAAATAGAAAGAATATGGTACAGCTGTAAGATTGCCAAGAGCAGGCTGGCCTCAAAAACTGAGTGACCGTGTGAGAAGGGGATCAGTGAGGGAGGCCACACGAACCTATGACAACTCTGAAGATGGTGCAAGCTTTAATGGCTGAGATGGGAGAGACTACACGTACCACTGTTGTATGGGTGCTTCACCAGTCGCAGCTTTATGTGAAGAGTGTTAAAGAGAAAGCCACTGTTGGAAAAAAAACTCACATGTTACATGAAATCTCAACTAGAGTTTGCAAGAAGGCATGTGGGAGACTCTGAAGTCAGCCGGAATACGGTTCTATGGTCTGATGAAACCAAAATTGAGCTTTTTGGCCATCAGACTAAATGCTACGTTTGGCATAGCCATCCCTACTTGAAGCAGGTCCTGGAAGGCTTGTGAAGGTAGTGGGTAAAATGGATGCAGCAAAATACAGGGAAGTTCTGGAGGAAAACCTGATACAGTCTGCAAGAGATCTGCGACTTGGAAGAAGATGTTTTCCAGCGAGACAATGATCCCAAGTATAAAGCCAAAGCTACATAGGAATGGCTTTAAAACAACAAAGTTAATGTACTGGAGTGGCCAAGTCTGCGTCCAGACCTCAATCCAATTGAGAATTTGTATCAGGACTTGAAAAGAGCTGTTCACTCATGATCCCCATGCAATCTGACAGAGCTCGAGCAGTTTTGTAAAGAAGAATGGGGGAAAATTGCACTGTCCAGACATGCAAATCTGATAGACACCTATCCACACAGACTCAAGGCTGTAATTGCTGCCAACGATGCACCTACTAAACAACACATACAAAATGCTGGAGGAACTCAGCATGCCAGGCAGCATCTATGGAAAAAGAGTACAGTCGACATTTCAGGCCAAACCCTTAAAAAAGGACCAGCCATGATTGAATGGTGGAGCAGACTCAATGGGCCAGATGGCCTAATTCTGTTCCTATGTCTTATGGTCTTCTGACCTTTAGCAGGAATACTGACTGAAGGTGGTGAGTAATTAAACAATCAATTATTCTGCATTTAATAATTGTAATAAATTTAGACCAATTTGTCGAAATTTGTTTTCACTTTGACACAAAGTACCTCTTCTGTTATTCAGAGCCAAAAAAGCCAAATTAAATCTACTGTGATTCAATGCTGCAAAACAATAAAGTATGAAAACTTCCAAGGGGGTGATTAGTTTTTATTGGCACAGTAATTAGTGAATATCATCCAACCCTTACCCGATAATGGAAGGCAAAAAAATAAAACAGCTGAAGCTGGAGCATGGAAGATTCCCTGGGGAACTCCAGCACTGATATCCTAAATTCTGCTGAATGACCTTCAATTACTACTACAATCATTGGAGCCATTTCTTTCCTGGAGCCTAGATTTACCAGGGCTCCCTGCCACCACTTTCATTGAAGTGCGGTATTGATATCAAGCAATGTTGACATATCTCTTCACTCCATGTTCGACAAATTGAGCAGGTATTAGTAAGATATTAGATTGGTCCTGTTTTAAAACCTTAAGACATAGGAACAGAATTAGGCCAGTTGGCCCATTGAGTCTGCCTTGCCATTTCATCACAGCTGATCCAATTCAGCCCCAATCTAGACTTCTCCCTGTATCTCTTCATGCCCTGACCAATCAAGAATCTATCAATCTCTGCCTTGAATATCCACAAAGACTTGGCCTTCACAGTTGCCTGTGGTAAAAAAAATTCCACAGATTCACCACCCTCAGGCTGAAGAAATTCCTCACCTCCATTCTAAAAGGAGGCTCTCTATTCTGAGGCTGTGCTCTCTGGTCCTAGACTCTCGACCATAGGAAACATCCTCTCCACATCCATTCAATCAAGGCCTTTCACCATTCGATAGGTTACAATGAGGTCAACCCTCATTCTTCTGAATTCTAGTGAATACAGGCCCAGAGCCATCAAACACTCTTCAGATGACAAGCTGTTCGATCCTGGAATCATTTTCATGAACCTCTTTTGAACCCTCTCCAGTTTCAGCACATCCTAAGATAAGGGGCCCAAACTGCCCACAATACTCCAAAGGAGGCCTCACTCGTGCTTTATAGTCTCAATATTACATCCTTGCCTTTATATTCTAGTCCTCTTGAAATGAATGCACACACTGCATTTGCCTTCCTCACCACAGACTCAACCTGCATATTAACTTTAGGGAATCCTGCACAAGGACTCCCAAGACCCTTTGCATCTCAGTTTTTAGTATTTTCTCTCCATTTAAAATAGCCTACTCTTTCATTTCTTCTGCCAAAGTGCATGACCACACACTTACCACAGTATTGCATCTGCCACTTCCTTGCGCATTCCCCAATCTAAGTCCTTCTATAGCCTTTCAATTTCCTCAAAACCGCCTGCCTCTCCACCCATCTTCACATCAAAGCCATCAATTCCATCATCTAAAACATTGACATAAAAATATCTGCCTTAATACAGAGCCCTGTGGAACACAGTCACTGGCAACCAACCAGAAAAGGCTCCCTTTATTTCCACTCTTTACCTCCTGCCAATCAGCCACAGCTTTATCTATGCTAGAATCTTCCCTGTACTACCACGGGCTCATAGCTTAAGCAGCCTCAATTGTGGCACCTTGTCAAAGGCCTTCTGAAAATCCAAGTACACAACATCAACTGATTCTCCTTTGTCAATCCTGCTTGTTACTTCAAAGAATTTCAACAGATCTGTCAGGCAAGATTTTCCCTTGAGGATACCATGCTGACTACGGCCTATTTTATCATGTGCCTCCAAGACCTCATCCTTAACAATAAACTCCAACATCTTCCAGCCTGGAAGAGTGTTTTGTATTACTCAGAGCATAATGGGGCAATTTCTCCACAAAGAGTAGATGCTGAACTGTAACTGCATCAGAGACATACAAACTGACACAATTCTTTAAAAACTTTCCACATTATAACTAGAAAAAAGTATTGAGACTGAATAAAAGATTTGATTTCTGATCTATGCCCAGTCAGTGAATTCTAATGTGTCCACAGGCAAAAGTGCACTCTTCAATATCAGCAGTCAGCTAACTCACTAAATAGCATTACTCCATTTTGTGCTTCGTCTTTCCTATACACCATCACAGTTTTTCCTGTCACAAATGTCACCAAATAACTATTATTCTAACAGAGGGGATAAAGAAAAGGGACACAACTGCAAGGGGAAAGGAAAAGATCCCATTGAGATTCTCCAAGCCGGCATCAAATGCCTTAGCCATCCTGTTCACTTTCACCTTTGAGGGTGACTGCTAACAGATACCCGAGTTGGTCAAAGCTGTTTTAAATGAAAAAAAAAGGTCACCAACCTTGGTTTTAAATAAGATGGGCAATTTTTAAACTGGCCTTTAAATGAAAATGATCAGTCAAGTGTGATGTTATTGTCCAGGATCACATGGGGGCATGTCAAAATGTCAAATTCTATATGTCAAAATCAATTAGGAGTGCTAGAACTGAATACAACCTTCAGGAAGTTGCAATCTTATGCAAAAAAAAACATTTTTGTTTTAAATCATTGCAGAGCATATCTTTCAAAACATTGCATATTGAATATTTCAATATTTGAAAATCTTTATATATTACATAATATACATATATCAGTTGAGCATTCTTAATTAAACTGCTGGTCATATATAAAAATACTTTAATTGCATACATCATCATGTTGATACACAAGTGCCTTGTTTAAAAGACAAAATTAAACCTGCATTCCAAGACTCCTGCGTTTTCTTTGAATTTAATGCTTTGAAGTTATAAAATAAAATAGAAAACACTTTTATTTCTCGAAGCCACAATAAAAAAAATCTCCAATAATAATTGAATTTACCAAAATTTACTTAAATTTTACTTCAATACATCAGCAGATTTGCATTTGTAATGCATAGCAACAACCAGGTTTTTTTGTGACTTCTGAAATGGACACATTGTGCACATTTCTTTCTGAACATGATGAAATATACTGGACAGTGTATGGTTGTTCGTCCATCGTTGACGTCGATGAGGACCTCGACACCATTATGATGGTGTCCAGACTAGCGCGTGATTTGGATTTAAGTGAGGGAGAGTTGTGCAGCATCAGCCTCACTCTCTCTTCCCAATTCCCATCTGGATCCAGTGGCAAGACAAGAGTCTAGACAGTTGGAGATGGGACTAGGCGCAGTGGATGACCAGGACGTCTTCTGTGCCTTGTCCTGCTCTACACGTTCCACGACGCTTGCAGAGACAGCCTTCTTGATCGTTGGACCTTCCATAGGTCTCGTCCGCTCAATCCGCCGGAGTCTGTCTTCACATGCTGGGATAGACAACTCCCTATCACACCGAGGGTTTGAGACCCGTCGGCTACCCTCACCTGGTTTAGCCGGCTTGTCGAAGCCGTTGCCCGGGGTGTGGCCGCTGTCGCATGCAAACAGCTACGGGAAGACACAGGTGAGAGCTGAGTGCCAAGTGGGGACCAAAGGTGGACTAATAGGACAGTGTATAATAGGTAATTCTTGGCACAAAAACTTAAGTTTAAACAAAAAGCAGGTGCCAATTGATGTCTCCAAATATGCAGGTGTGATCAGTCATAAGAGAAACGATAGGAAATCATTTTGTATAAATCTTGTTTTAATAATCACAGATACCTACTTCAGCAAATCTAACAATCAACAACACCTTAACTGAAAGATCAAAAACAGTATCGGAACTAAAACCATCAAAACCCGCACATGATTTATCATACACAAAAGCAATCTCAGTAATTGCAAGGGGAATCCCCATTGTGAATTAGGTTAGATCTAACTGGCATATTTAACTTAACTACGAAGTTCCTTCTGCTCCAACTTGTATAACATTAAACTGAAAGTTCTCAAGCACTGCTTCACGCTTGGTTTGCACAATTGTATATTTTTCCAAACTAAAAGGAGCATTGTTGTGATTTATCTATATGCTGATCTATGGCTCTCTACAATAAACAACCCTGTGGAATAAAACTGAAAAGGAAACATTACCACTATTTATTTGCATGAATTAAGTCACAGCTCAATAAGTTATAAGAAAATTTCCACCAAGGCAAGATGCTTGCAGCATGAATTTGTTTCATTTAAACCTTTAAAAGCACTTTGGAGAGACATTGCATAACTTCATTCCAGTTAATTCACGCACTGCAAATAATAAACTCAGAGAACATGTAGTTAACTGTGGAAAAATATTATTTATACATCGGCTCTTTTTCAAGAATCACTTATTTTAAAACCTGGATAATAATACCAGGTTGCACAATTCAAAATATCATGAAATGTGAAGTTTTATCAGTTCTCTAACTGATCTAAATAATCATTTGAAAGTAAAGTTCAACACATTAGGTTGAAACAAAAACACAAGTTGGACACAAGAGCAGGTCAGAAGCTAGGAATTCTGTGGCAAGTAAATCAACTCCAACTCCCCACAGTCTTATCTATCATCTACAATGCTTAAAATCAGGAGTGCAATGGAATACTCTCCACTTGCCCAGATGAATGCAGGTTCAACAATACTCAAGATGATCTACAGCTTACTAGATCAGACATCCCACCCTGCAAAAACTCATTTCAGGGAGGTCTCAACCAGAAGTCTCAACGTCATAGCAGTCTGTGTCAATGAATTTGTTAATTTTGCAAGACATCAGATTCACAAGTGTTTTGTGAGACAGCTGACTTCTGAATTCTGTCTTAATGTGCCATGTTCACAATAGCTGCTGTCTTGGTTAATGAACAGGCATTTTTTTTTTGCTATCTGAATCAAGAAACATTTTCCTGAATAGCTTGCCTGTGTGCTTACACACCTGGAATGACAGGTTATGCTCAACGATGAAAGATGTAAAGTACACCTCAGCTCTAGTGACCTTCTCTGTCAGACTTTGGTTATCTGCTGAAAAGAACTGTGAAATACTTAAGCAGCCTTCCCTGCGCTTAGCCTCCCTAATATGTTGTGGTCTCTAAAAGAAATAAATGCATAAGGTGTATCCATATTACAGGTATGTGCCACTTAATGTCCATTCGGACAACGTCTGATTGCATATATACGTGTATATATGTGTGTGTGTCTATATACACACACACACAGAGTCAGGACCAGAACTTACTTTTTTTTTGAACATCGAAATGGGGGATTTTAAATTGGTGATTTAGAAATTCTGTATCTTCAAGTTTATTGTCATCTGGCTGATTGTCCACAAACGAAACAACCTCCGTCCGGACCACGGTG
The DNA here is from genome assembly GCF_963921235.1 of Mobula hypostoma. Classification (NCBI taxonomy): domain Eukaryota; kingdom Metazoa; phylum Chordata; class Chondrichthyes; order Myliobatiformes; family Myliobatidae; genus Mobula; species Mobula hypostoma. The sequence goes on from NC_086107.1 coordinate 13,568,001, forward strand.
TAGCCACAATACATATATCATGCATATACCACATAAAACAATATATTACCATATTATTTAATAAAGTGCAATTCAAAATGCATATAAAGTGCGCAGCACAGGTAAATAGTTCGCTGTCCTAATGATGAGACCTCAGTGGGGGCCGGGTATTTATTAAAAATCGGTTTTTCTTCTGAAAATGGCTGCGCTTAAACCCAGCCCATTGCGGACTTCGATATACCTGTAAGTGGAAGTGTTTCAGGAAAAAAAAACCCCGAAGAATTTGCTTGCTGTGAGCGCATTTTTAAAGACGTCTTGGTGGATGATTTTGGAATTTCGCTCCAATTTAAACCCTTCTCTAATCCCAACACCTCCCGACCGTATAGGACAGTCTCGCGTAGTCAGGTTGTCACCGTCAGCCTTGGGAATTTCTTCGCCAGGCGTTTGTACTTCATCACAGAAAGTTGTCCGGATGATTTCAGCGTCATTACAGATGGCAGTAACTGAACTGATAGAATATGGAAGAGAGAGGTTGACTGTAAAGCCCGCCCACAGAGAAAACTGATAGATCTACTTAGCACAAAGAGGGATCAAGCAGGATTCATTCTTTCTTTATTTCCTCTCCCTCTTTAAAAAAAATAATAAATCTATTTCCAGGATATTGTATATAATCTGCAGGCATTAGGGAGCCGCTATCGATATGCAGGAGACTACCAGGAGAGGTGGGATGTCTGCTAGATATAAAAGTCCACTCAATAGGCACCCCATTCACAACCAGACCCTCACTCCACCACCAACACACAGTAACAAGAGCTCGTGCCATCTATATGCAAGGGGTTTTTTCTTTCATGTTATCTGTTAAGGCTAATAAAATGGCTTCTTTGTTATGTTATAATAAAATAGCTTCTCTGTAATGTTAACTGCTGAGTTAACGGTAGCAGCTTGTTTGGGTTATAATTACTGATAACGGGAATTGTATTCATTTGCTAACCAATTGGGATAGATGTTATTCTTTCTTGTGTGTCTATAAGCTATTGTTTGGGCAGAAGGCACAATGGGGACAGAGAGAGGAGACGTGTTGAGAGAGATGCTGTAAGATGGGCGAGGATCCGACCCAAGGAGACCGAGGCCCAGCGCTTTTTGGGAGGAGAACCGAAGAGGAATGGTGGAAAGAAGACGCCGTTAATTGAGCTCCAACGGTTGTTTGAGCTCCAACGGTTGTGCACGAAGTGGTTGAACTTTGATAAGTTTGGCGCCTTTTACTTCCCTTTTATATTGTATCTCTATTAATTACATAGTTCCAGTAAGATCTATAAAGTGTAATCTGTAAATCACACATTGTGTGCTGTCTGTTATTTGGCAGTGTGGGGTACATCACATGGCATCTACACCAACTTGATTACCCAGTTTGGTGGGGCCAAAGGCTGCTCCCCCTGGACGAAAGCAAGCCGAGCGAGCCCGAGGCTTACCAGGCGGCTACATACAAGATGCACTGTGGCAATTCACGAAGAATTGGAGAGCACCTTCAAAATCCACAATCTCTACAATATAGAATAGGGCTTCCCAACCTGGGGTCCACAGATCTCGAAAGACAAGGGCAACCAATGGAAATTGCCCTCAAAGCCACACACCATCCCAACTTGGAAATTTAACTCTATTCCTTCACTATCACTGGGTCAAAATCCTGGAACGCTAACCACCCCCCCCCCCACCCTCCAAATCAGTATTGTTATTCCCATACCACAAAGACTGCAGTGGTTCAACAAGGCAGCTAACAACCACCTTCTCAAGGGCAGTTAAAGGCAAGCTCACTTTGCTATATGGACTGTCTTTAAATGAAGAAAATAAATTGGGCAATTAAAAACTAAGTTTAGTTGAATGTTGTAGAATTGTACTAGAAATCCAAAGGACTGGTACGTTAACCCATGAGAACGCTACAGGCAATTAAGATGCCTAAAGGCTGATTTATTCTTCTGCGTAGTAGCCTATGCCGTAGCCTACGCAAGTGGCCTATGCTGTTGTGAGCATTTATACTTGTGCGTTGGTGTGTCTGCGTCACTCTACAATTCACCGCCAAAACGCTAGTTGGCGGTGGGGTTTCTATGCCACTATGTTGAGTTTCTTCGTATTGAAACTCAACACGAAGAAACTCAAACTTCAAACAATGGCGACTGAAACTGGAGGAGGGTGGATTTTCTGTGCTTGTCCGGCCACTGAAAGACATGGACAAGGAAATGCATTTCAAATATTTTCGGATGTCGGCAGGTAGATTTGACGATTTGGTTCATTGTCTCCAACCATTTATTTTGCATCTGTGTACACACAGTATATTCAGAGACTGGCAATCACCATTCGAGTTTTAGCTTCAGGTGGAAGTCAACAGGCTGTAGCAGCTAGCTACAAATTGGCATCAAGCACAGGGTCCTCCATAATTTCGGAAGTCTGTAAAGCTTTATGGAAAGCATTGCAGCCAGAGTTTCTTCCCTGCCCTTCAGTTGCCCAATGGGAAGCTATTGCAGCGTAGGAGGAAATGCGATGCAACCAAGTGGACCAATCACAGTTGTTGTGGTCTGCATCGCTGTAACGCGTAGTTACATTTTTGGGGAGGTGCACATCAGGCTACGACATAGGGTACGCAGCTACGTCGATTTGACTCAGAAGTATAAATTAGTCTTAATTGGTGATCTATAAAAACTTGAACAATCTCTCCTTTTAATTCAAAGATAATCTGCTGCTCCCTCCTCTTTTCACAAATAAATTAAGACAAAATAATACTCGCTGAATTAGTCCCTAAAAGCTTAATCTATTAGGATATGTGCTCAAATTGCCTATGCAACTTTACAAGATTCTGTGGGCTAGCCTTTAGAGATGCCCAATTAGAATCCACATAGATATTGTGTCTTGTGCCTATATATGCCTAAATTACTCATAAATGCTTGCAACACTTGATTAGTGTTCTCCCACAACAGAATGTACAAGGGTAACCTAGATACAAAGTGCCTTTGTGGATTGGTTCACTGCAGATCCCAAGAAATTACTCTATTCCCCAAGCAATACATTAAACCATCCTTCGTAATTACAAAGGAATGTAAAATGTTGCTAACTACATTGAAAATAACTCTCAGAAAAGATAATGCCATTGACTGAGATTTTACATACATGTTATGAATGACATACCTCATGAAAATACAGCTTTTTACAAATTCTCCTATACATTTCTAAAACACTTTTAAAGCTTTTAATTGTGAGAATCATCATGGAAGAATCAGTATATATTTTATTAATGTAATTATGGACAGCATTAGGGAGTTTATTCGATGATACAATATTGGCACCAATAGAAACATTTCTGATTTGCAGAGAAATCAGCTTACCAGCAGTTGTCAGGAAGGGGGCCTTTGTATAGTATGTAAATTACCTGCAGTTGTTTGTTTCATTCATATTTGCAATACAACTTTGCTACAACTAAAACAAAAATCACAAGCAGATGCTGCCTATCACCAAATAAGAGATCTCTGAAGTCCAGTGTGTCTTCATTTAAAAGAGAATGGAGTTGAGAATGATAATCAGCCATGATCAAATAGCAGAGAGGATTCAACGGGCTGAATAGCCTGATTCTGCTCCCATGTCTTACTTTTCCAAAGAATTATTACTTTTCCAAAGTAATAATTCTGATTGCTTTGGTATACATTAAAATGTAGATAATGCTGAACTGCAGCTGTGCCAGTTTATGAAATATTAGGCACGTGAAGCCAACAGACAATTGTTCATAGCTACTTGCATTTTAACCCATTACACAAACCTAAGGCACTGTCCAGCAGTGCTATTCATTGGAGGCAGATTGGATCACCCACAAGGAATTTGATAGGCGAGCATTTTTTTTTAAATGTACGCAATACACACCTTTTGAAAGATGCAAATAATTCTAATATATGTAACTGCCTATCATTTAAAATTTCTATCATTACTTGATCAAAGAGCATATACACGAAAAAATTGTACCTGATAAAGACAAGGATTTCCCAATTGCTTGTACTCCCAGAAGTTTAACAGGTATTGCTTTCGTTCTTGTAATAAACTATACTTAATGCTAAATACTAAATCTTCACAACTTATCACTAGAATACAAGAATCAGAAAAGAATGTATGCCTTACAAAACTGGAAAACAAAGAGCTCCATGTTGAAATCAAGACTGGACCCAGAGATTTAAAATAAACAATTTCCACAAGCAACAAGTTTAGACCAATACTGATTTCTGCTTCAAAAGGTGTTTAAAATCAATTGACTAACAAATATGATGAAAGTGAATACATTCCTACACGGAAGTAGTTGAAATGACAGAAAAAGGCTGATTTTAAGTACTGTAATGCTACTACAAATGGCTCAACTTTTTAAAACACTGCTTTTCCAGCTGTAGGGAATCTGACTAGTTTCCTTTAACGTTAAAAGTTAGCAGTGAGGCAATATATGAGGAGCTTTAAAGGCAAAGCTTCTGCAAAAGCAGAGGGTTACAGATCTGCACTTCCCAAATTGAATCTACTTCATAAAGCAAACAAGTTATTTGATTTACAAAAGGAAATTTTTACCATTAAATTAGGTCCATTCTCCACGCTTCAAACACCTCAGGATATTTGGAAATGGAATTAACTCTGAACCTCAACACAAGCAGAAAACAGATGGTATTGAACGGCATACACAAGACACTATGGTCTTAATTTACATATGCATCTCTGTCCCTTTCTTCCCAAATAAAATGGAGGAAACCACCTAATTAAACTAGTTCATAAATATTGGGTTATCCTGTTGCTGCAAAAGCCTAAAATTGCAAACATTTAAAACTATGAACAAAATTTTCAAAGAGTTATACAGTATAGAAACAGGCCCTTTGGGCCAAGTAATCCATGCTGACCATGTTGCCAACTTGAACTATTCCCATTTGCCTACATTTGGCCCATATCCTTCTAAACATTTCCTAACCATGCACCTGCCTAATTCTTTTAAATATTGTACTTGAACCCACCACTGGAAACTCATTCTATGCACTCACCACCCACTGTGTGGAAAATGTTGCCTCTCAGGACCCTTTTACAGCTCACCCCTCATCTCAAATCTACGGCTACTAGCTTCAGACTCTCAACCCAGGAAAGGGTTGGGGGGGGGGGGGAACAACTGTAACCATTCACTTTATCTACGCACATCATGGTTAGTATACCTCTAAGGTCACCACCAGCCTCCCTCTCTCCAGGGGATAAAGAAAAGTCTTGCCGATCCAGTCTCTCCAACATGCCCATGATTCTTTCCTGCACCATTTCCAGTTTATTGACACCCTTGCTATAGTTAGGCAACTAGAACCGCACACAATACTCACAATGTCTTATAGAGCTGTTACACCACCTTCACCACCTTGTGAACCTGCATCACCAATTTCAGGGAGCCAGGTACTTGTAACCATAGGACAGTTTCAACTTCTTCAGCATCTTGCCATTTACTATCCTTGTTTCACTTAGCAAAATACAACAGTTCAAATTAAATTTCATCTGCCATTCCTTGGCCCACTGTGACAAAGCACCCAGTAAAAGCACTCTTTACACATGCACATTCACTCACACACAAAAGCATTGCCTTGCTGTTCTGTTGTTGTGGTGAGTGGCTGATTTGTAAGTAGCAATGTGGTGAGGGTGGGTTAATTATGAGAATATACCAGGGAAGACACTGAGCCGCACACACTCACTACAACAACAGCAGAATAACAAGGCAATGTTTGTGTGTGGGCGAATGTGCCTGTATATGGAGTGCCTTTACCAAGTGCTCTCTGTCACACATTTTCCCAGTTAATCTAGACCCTGCCTTTTTCACTGCCATTACACAGACTTTGGCCTCATCCACAAATTTACTAATCACACCAACTACATTGCCATCCAAATCATTAACATACGTGACAAACAGTGAGCCCAGCACTGATCCTTGTGGCACAATCTTTCTTTCTCAATTTTTTTTATTAAGTTTCGAATTGATAATATAATGATAGTAATACAAAGAGATTGGGATTACATTAACAGTTAATGTACACACAGACTCCGAGTAACATGTAATTTAAGCCTCCCAATCTCTTAATAACCGAACATGAAAAAGATACAGAAAATTTTATACCAAGAAAAAGACCCCCTACACTAAAAAAAAACAGAACAAAACAAAGGCTGGGCTGGCATGTTTTATCGGTTAAAAATCATTATTTGTCATTAACTTCGCTCCTCTATACACGAACAAAAAGTTATTGAAAAGGATTCGGAAAAGGTCAGCTTACGTCATGAAAATGTTGAATAAATGGCCTCCAAGTCTCTTCAAATTTAACCAAAGGATCGATAGTACCACTCCTAATTTTTTCCAAGTTTAAACAAGTTATACTTTGAGAAAACCAATGAAATGTAGTAGGGGGATTAGAATCTTTCTATTTAAATAAAATGGATCTTCTGGCTATTAATGTAACAAATGCAATCAAACAGCAAGCTGAAGGGGATAAATGATTACAGTCCATCACTGGTAATCCAAAAATTGCAGTAATAGGATGACGTTGTAAATCAATATGCAAAACTACTGAAATAATATCAGAAATGTCTTTCCAATATTTTTCCAAAAGAGGGCAGGACCAGAACATATGTGTCAAGGAAGCTACCTCAGAATTACATCTGTCACAGACAGGATTTATATGGCAATGAAAACGAGCTAATTTATCCTTGGACATATGGGCCCTATGAACCACCTTAAGTTATATCAAAGCCTGTCTGGCACACATTGAAGAAGTGTTAACTAGTTGGAGAATTTTCTCCCATTTCTCTATAGGTAAAAATACCTGAAGTTCTCTTTCCCATTCATTCTTAATTTTATCAGATGTACCTAGACGTATTTTCGTAATTAAATCATAAATAATTGCCATTAAACTCTTCTGATAGCGATTTAAACCTAAAATTTTTTCTATAATTTCAGTTTGATGTGGTATTGGAAAAGTAGGTAAAATAACATTCAAAAAGTTTCTAATCTGTAAAAATCTGAAAAAAATGCAATCTAGGCAAATTATTTTATTAGACAACTGGTCAAAAGGCATGAGACAATTATCCATGAATAAATTACAAAAACATGTTATTCCCTTTGTTTTCCATAAAAGAAAAGCTTGAAAAGGACTGTCATCCTTTTTTGATTTCTGTAAATATTTCTTACTTAACCTAGGATTTTTATTCTGCCATATACATGAAGAAATTTTAGAATCAATAATATCAAAAAAGGATTCAGAGATGAAGATTAGTACCGCCTGAAATAGATACAGAAATTTAGGTAAAATGATCATTTTAATAGCATTAATTTGGCCAATCAATGAAGAGGACAATGGGGACCATCTAGTAAGCAGTTGTTTAACATGATCAATTAAGGGTGTGGCACAATCTAAAGACCCTCCACTATCACCCTGATTCCCACTATCCAAATTGACTAGTTCACATTGGATCCCAAGCGAACCATCATGCTGGAATCTTTCCACAAGTCTGTACAGACAGCACCTGCTGCCTTGCTCGTCACCCTATCAAAAAATTCAAAGAAATTCATGAGACACGTCTTCCCACACACAATGCAATGCTGACTGTCCATATTTAGTAGCTGCGTTTCCAAATTCTCCAGCACCTACTCAGGCAATGCAGTCCAGATTCCAACAATCACAGGGTGAAAAAGTTCTTCTCAGATTCCCTTTAAATCTCCTCCCTCTTAACAGAATCAGGTTTAATATCTCTAGCATATGTCATGAAAAATGTTGTTTTGCAGCAGCAGTACATTGTAATAAACAAGAACCTATAAATTACACCATATATACAAATTAAATAAGTAGCATAAAAAGTGAAAAAAAAGTAGTGGGGTAGTGTACATGGGTTCATTGTCCATTCAGAAATCTGACGGCAGTGGGGAAGAAGTTCTTCCTCGAATGTTGAGTGTGCGCCTTCAGGCTCCTGTGCCACCTCCTTGATGGTTACAATGAGAAGAGGGCATGTCCTGGGTGACAGGTGTCTTTAATGACAGATGTTGCCTTTATACTGGGGAGGCTAATGCCAATGACAGAAGTTGGCGACTTTACTCAACTTTTTCTGATTCTGTGCAGTGCCCCCCCCTCAATACAATGCAGAGTGATCTCCACAATACATCTGTAAAAATTTGCGTGAGTCTTTGGTGGCATACCAAGTCTCCTCATACGCCTAATGAAATATAGCTGCTGTCATGCCTTCTGTAATTGCATATGTTGGGCCCAGGATAGACGTTCAGAGATTTTGACACACTGGAACTTGAAACTGCTCACCCTTTCCACTGCCGATACCTTGATGAGGACTGGTCTATTCCCTGATTTCCCCTTCCTGAAGTCCACAATCAATTCCTTCGTCTTACTGACGTTGAGTGCGAGGTTATTCTTTCAACACCACTCAACCAGCTGATCTGTCTCACTGCTGTACACCTGCTCATCACTATCTCAAATTCTGCCATTGACAGTTGTGTCATTGGCAAATTTATAGATGACATTTGAGCCGTGTCTAGACACACAATCATGGGTGTAGAGTGTACAGTGGGCTAAGCATGCATCCTTGAGGTGCAACAGTGTTAGCTATCGGCGAGGAGGAGCTGTTATTTTCAACCTGCACTAAATGTAGTCTCCTGATGAGCAAGTCAAGGAACAAGTTGCAGAGGGAGTTCAGAGACCCAGGTTTTGGAGACAACATGTTGATTAATATAGAGGGCATGATGGCATTGAATGCTGAACTATAATCAAATGCAGCCTGACATAGGTATTGCTATTGTCCAGGTGATACATGGCCAAGTGGAGAGTCAGTGAGATTGCATCCACTACAGACGTACCATTACATCTTTACATGTCCTCTAGTTTTTAAACATGCTATGGACAAAAGTTTTCTAATAGCTAATATCTATACCCCTCAAAATATCGTATGGCTCAAATCAGAATTTCCCAACCCCCACCGCCCTTTCTCTCAGCTTCCTCCACTCCGAGGAAAATTAACCCAACTTCTCCAGTTTATCGTCATTGTTGAAATGCTCCATCCCAGACAACAATCTGGTGAATCTCCACTAGATCCTCTTCAGTGAAACTGTATTTGTCCTACAACGTGACAACCAAAATGTACACAACTGTGATACAACATTGCTTTATGAAGATGTATCAGAACCTCTCTGCTCTCATACGCTATGAGCCAACCAATGAAGGTAGCATTCCTTCCATCTTCTTCACTGTGTCATCAACCAGCACCACTTTCAGGGAGCCTTGAACTTGTACATCAAGTTCCCTCTGTCCTCCATGCCTCATACTCAAATGCAGTTGACCAAGGAATTGACCACTGACTTCAGCAATCAGTGGATTGAGTGGTCAGCAATGGAAAGGTTCAGCAGTTCCAAGTTCCATGGTGTCAACATTACAAAGGATCTGCCCTGGGCCCAACATGTTGACGCAATCATAAAGAAGGCACGTCAAGAGCTCTACTTTGTTAGGAGTCTGAGGAGATTTGGTATGTCATCAAAAACTCTTGAAAACCTATTTACCTATGGTGAAGAGCATTCTGACTAGCAACATCACTGCCTGGTATGGAAACTCCAATGCCAAGGATCACAAGAGGATGTGGAGGGATGTAAAGGTTAGCTATCTCCATCACTAGCACATCCTTTCCCCACCATTGAGGACATGTTTTCAAGAGGTGGTACCTCAAGAAGGTGGCATCCACTGCTAAGGACCCTCCTCTCTTTACTACCATCTGGTGGGGTAGTACAAGAGCCTGAAGCCCTACACTAAGTGATTCAGAAACAGTTTCTTTCCTCTGCCATCAAATTCCTGAATGGTCCAAGAACACTACCTCATTATTTGTTTTCGTACTATTTCTTTTGTAATTTATAGTAATTTATGTATTTGCTACAAAGCAACAGATCCTGTGTCATACAAGAGAGTGATAATAAAGCTGATTCTCACACATTTTATAAATGTAGAGATAATGCTTTTCTAAGGCAGACAGAACTATCATGGGTTAATGGGTCAGGCAACTTATTTCAGGAATATAAAACAAATACCACATACACCACAGTGATTCGTTTTCACAAGAGGTAAACATTTAAAAGTGAAAGCACATGACAATGTGAAACTGTTTAACTATAATTATAATTATACTCAATTAAAAAAAACAAACTGCACTGTGTGCTGGAATAATGTACAAGAGAAATACTCAAAACCATTTCTTAACCTGAAATCAAATGAATAAGGTAGGCCAGAAAGGAATTCTTTCATTGATAGCCCTATTTAAAAAAAAATAACAACACGCCATATTTGCAAAGCTTGTTTATTGTCTAAAAGACAACATATTCCATCAGTCAAGGTTAAACCAGACTACAGCATCAACACTACCAACTGCCCTACTGGTTCTGCTAGCAATACTTAAATGACCATCTATAAATTTGCTGATGACAGCTATTGTTGGCAGAATTTCAGATGGTGACAAGAAGGCATACAGGAATGAGAGAGATCAACCAGTTGAGCAGTACTGCAGCAAGAACCTTGCACTCAGCATCAGGAAGAACAAGGAATTGATTGTGGACTTCAGAAAGGGCAAGGCAAGGAAACATACACCAGTCCTCATCAAGGGATCAGAAGTGGAAATACTGAGTAATTTCAAGTTCCTGGGTGTCAACATCTACCTTGTACCCATTAGTGCAGTTACATAAAATCCATTTCATTTGGAGGTTGAGGCGATTTGGTAGGTCACCAAAGACACTTGCAAATGTCCGCAGCTATACTGTGAACAGCATTCTAAGCATCGCCGTCTGGTATGTGGGGGGGGGGCAGGGGGGCTACTGCACAGGATCAAAATAAGCTGCAAAAAGTTGTAAACTCAGACAACTCCATCGTGGGCACTAGCCTCCCCAGCAGCCAGGCCATCTTCAAGGAGCGATGCCTCAAAAAGGCAGCATCTGTCATTAAGGATCCCCATCACCCAGGACATGCCCTCTTCTCATTGTTACCATTAGGAAATAAGTACACAAGCCTGAAGGCACACATGATGATTCAGAAATAGCTTTGTACCCCCCATCAGATTTCGGAATGGACAGTGGTGAACCCATGACTATTACCTCACTACATTTTTTCCCCTCTTCTCCACTACTTAACTAATACATACTTCTTACTGCAATTTAGTTTTTAATTATGCATTGCAATGTATTGCTGCCACACAGCCAATTTCATAGCACGTCAGTGGTATTCAACCCGATTTTGATTCTAAGTAAACCCTGAATTAGCTTAATTAGAACTAAAACAACTGGCTACTTGAGGAAAATTTGCCCTTGTAGAATTTGGAAATAGTTTGTACTTAAAACTCATCCTCACCTATTTCAATCATTGCAAATGCATTTCTATATAAATTACGTAATGGCCACAGACTACAGTCTTTACATGCCCTTCATAACCTGGCCAATCTAAATGAACAACCATCTAAAGGATAGCAAACAGTTTCCCATCACTCATTTCTGCAATGTTCCATTTCATCCCAAAGCAAAAAAAATCAAAACTATCAAGCTCTGCAACAGAGACAAATAAACTTAACTAATTTAAGCAGAAGTATGTTTTACCTCATGGTCAGTTTCTAGGCCCAAATTTATTGCTAACAAACTACCAGCAGTAAGAATCAAGCTTAGCCATGAAGCTTGATGAAGGATGCATCTTAGCCTCATCCTTATAGTTTCAAGAAAGGTTTTGTTTTTCCACCAGCGTATGAGCTCACATTTTATAATATGTTCCACCTAATATTGAGCTCCTTTTCTAGGAAAGGGTGTATTAGCATTGGAGAGGTCCAGAGGTGGATTACAAGAATGATCCTAGAAATGAAAGGGTTAACTTATGGGGAATGTTTGATAGCTCTGGGCCTGTACTTACAGAAGTTTAGAAGAATTAAGGGATCTTTTGGAAAGTTACTGAATACTGAAAGGTATAGAGTAGACATGGAGAGATGTTTCCAAGAACGAAAGCATCTAGGACCAGAGGACACAATCTCAGAATTGAAAGCTGTCCCATTAGAACAGAGATGAGGAGGAATTTCCTCAGCCAGAGAACTGATGAATCTGTGGAATTCATTGCCACAAATAGTTGTGGAGGCCAAGTCATTGGGTAAATTTAAAGCAAAAATCCATCTGCTCAATTCTATTACTATTTTCCAGGCATCCTACAAATAACTGATGTGATTATCTGTGCTCGCTCATTTATTAAGTAGCAACAACTTCCAATTTGTGGGAGCATTGTAGATTGTGGGATCAAGTCACATTGTTATAACAACCACCTTTCCCTCATTATTAACAAAAGAGCTGGTCAGCAATAAGCTGTCCTGGTCCAACTCAATCGGTGCCACAGTCAAAAAAGCGGAACTTCCTGAGGCGGCAAAAAAAAATTGCCACATCCCCATCAATGCACCTCAGAAACCATCGCATCTGGATGCATAATTACAGCTTGGTATGGCAACTGCTCTGCCCATGACCAGAACCCTCTATACTTCTCGTTGCCTCAGTAAAGCAGTCAGCTTAATGAAGACCCCACCATCCCAAACAACCCTTCTTCTCCCTTCTTCCACTGGGATGTATATTGTGGTACACATTTTCAGGCCTGAAAGCATGATCACCAGGCTCCAGGACAGCTTCTACCCCACGCTTGAAGACTATTAAATGGTTCCCGACTGTGATATGATGGACTCTTGTCCTCCCAATAGATTTCATTATGATCCTGCAGTTTATTGTTCACCTGCATTGCACTCTCTCTGTACTGTTACTCTTTATTCTGCATTGTTACTATTTTACCTTGTTCTACCTCAATGCACTTTGCAATGATTTGATCTGTATGAACAGTTCATCAAAACATCCTTTTCAATGCATCTTGGTACATGTGACAATAATAAACCAATTCCAATTTAAGCACAAATACCTAGACTGAAATTCCAATGGACTATTCATATCTGTGGACCCAGACTTCTGAACTCAAGACAGTGGAATTTTCCAAGTGCACTTTAAAAAACTCTCTCATACAGGTTTTCTTCGTGCAGTTCACCGCATAACAGAAGAACTGCGCAGATCTGTCATCATCAGAAACGACAGACAACCAATCATCAACCATTCCAATAGCAGTAAGGAAGTGTTACATTTTTAATGAGATGTTAATGAGTCCTTTTGCATGGACACAAATCATGGACTAATTCAACACAAGTATATCACAATGATCAATCCTAACTGGTGCTTCTGGAAGCTTGCTGAGCCTAGAACTCTCCCACAATTTCCATCTTCCAACAGGAGTCATATTTCACTTGAATGCCAGCAGTGTGCACCTTTGAGATGCTCTTACATGTTCCCCAGGCACATAATGAAATCAATATTTATCCCAAGCTACGAAAGTAGAGTAGTTAACCAAAAGCATCATTAAAGGAGGAAATAGAAGTAGGGGGAATTCAAAAGGGCCACTGCTGATAAAGAAACAAACATGTACATATTAATCAAAATTGCGAGTGAATACAGCCAAAATTGGAGAATGCAATAATCCTGGATGAGATTAGATGAGAAAATTATGTTTGCATATGCTAATTTACTTGCTGCCCATAATGCCGCTGGCGTTTAGGGCAGCAATGAAGGTCCTCCATCTCTGTCTCTATGGAAGGATTCTTCATTGCTATTTCAATAACAATTACTTTTTGGCCAGTCAGGGTTATTAGCCCTCAGCTCAACCCGCAAACCTGGATGACCAGTGGACCACTCTTAGTCCGGCCTCTACCCTTCAACCTGTTTGGCATGAATGACCCTTCCAACAGCCAAAGCACAAGGCCCTGACTCCAACCAACATAGGTCTCCGGGCCATTAACACATGCAATCCTCTAAACACTACAGCAAGCACGTGGTCCTTTTGGAAGCTTCATATGCCAAGGAAAAAGCTTTTGACTCTTTGAGCAAGTTTTTGTTTAAATGAATACCTTCTTCTGTGTGGCTCAAAACTACATTTTTTTTACATGATAACGCTCCTTTAGGTGTTGTGGAGCAATTAAACACAAACAAGTTGTTCCTGAAAGGTGCAGCAACAATAAAAACCCTCATTCCAAAAGGACAGAAAAGCAATAATGAATTGAACTGAATGGCAGCCAAAACACATTAGCAGGAAACAGGGAAGAAAACAACAGACACAGGGGAGGGGCAAACAAAGAACCAGGAAGAGTGGATGGAAAGCAACAGGCAGGAGTTCGGAAGAAAGCGTGAGGACAAAACTTGCAAAGGGAGAATTAGGTCATGGATGGGTTGTGCATTAGGGTGATGAATGAGAGGAGGCAAGTGATGGGATGAGGGGTACAGACCAGGGAAAAGATGAGAGAAAAGAAACAGAAGAGGATGAAGGGGAAGACAGGTGACAGAATATAGAGGCAGAAGGGCAGGAAGGTGGGAAGGAATCAGAAAAAAGGGTATGGGAAGAGGGGGAGAGATGGGGTTAAAGCAGAGCATGGACGGGGAAAGAGGGAGAAACAGAGGTAACAATAGGCAGAATGGGGATGAATAGGGTACAACGTAGCATGGAAAGGGCAATGCAAAGGGAATACAACTGAGGGGGGCAAAATGGGAATGGGAAGATGACTAAATGAGGGGGCAGAATGGGGGGGGAGAATAGGAATAAGGCCAGAGGAGGGGGGAAAGTGGTGAGTGGGTGTTGGAGAAAGTGGGAACAAAGGGGTTAAATGGGCGAGTGGGAAAGTGGGGAACAGCTGGAGGGGAAAGGGGAAGCCACTGGGAAAAGTGGGAATGGTGAAAGGGGGGACACTGGAGGGAAAATGAGGGAATGGGGAAGGGAGGGCCACCGGGGGGAGGGGGGGTGAAATGAGGGGATGGGGAAGGGAGTGCCACTGGGGGGGGTGAAACAAGGGAATAGGGAAGGGGGCGCCACTGGGGGGTGATATGAGGGAATGGGGAAGGGCCACGGGGGGGGGGGGAACGAGCATGGATGGGGGTGAACAGAAGTGATGGGAAAGAAAAAGCAAGGGTCCGAAAGGAAAATGGTATGTAAAACCATTTAGGATTGCAAATAAAGCAAAAAGCAGAAGGGGGTGCAATAGGAGAACTTATCAGGGCAGTCGATGGTTAGGGAATAGATGTGCAAAGGTAAGAGAGATTGGCAGTGCAAGGCTGGTAAAGGTGAGAGTGAAGGTACCCGCCAGCACTACCTGAGGTAAGGCGGTGTTGAGCTGTCTCTGCAGCGAGTCCCTCTCGTGGAAAGCCTCCTGCATCTTGGCCTGACACAGGGCTAGCGACTCCTGCGCCTCCCGCAGGCTCTCCAGCAACTTGTCGCGCTCGTCCAACATGTTCACCATCAGCTGCTCGAAGTTGGCCTCGGTGTCGGGGCCGTACTGCGAGCCCCGTGGGCTCATCGTATCCTCGCTGATGGTCGGCATCACTTCACACATCATCTTGGGTGGAGGCCGGCTGCGGGTGTTTGGGGGGGGGTGTTGCTCAAGGAAGGGCCCGGGCTCTCACCGGCCTCTCCTGTGGGGAGGTAGCAGTGGGGATGAGTGCGAGGGGATGTGTGGCGATAAATACACTTAAGTAATGGATGGAACTGTTTTGAAAGCGAAAAAAAACAAGCCCGCCCGCCCCGTCAGCCGAGCCGGCGGCAGCCACAGGCCGATCCGGGCCCCGCGCTCATCGCCGTCAGCCGCACACCGAGTGAGAGATCCAGGGCAATAAAACAAGCCGCTGCCGGCGCCTACTCCTCCTCCTTCGGCCTCGCTTAGCGTCGCCCGGGTGGTCCTACTCCGATTGTAATCACATCCCCGTCACCGCCGCTCCTTTAACTCTCTCGCTCTCTCTGTGCCTTTCGAAGCTCCCTGGAGGACGTCCTCGTCCCCGTCAAATTGTCTGTGTGTGCGCACCCGCGCGCGTACTCGCTCACGACCCAGACGCAGCCTCGCCGCGCGCCTCCCGGGTCCTTCTGACTCCGCTGCTTTTACGTCAGCTTCGTTCTCGGGTCTCCCCACCTTCTCCGACTCCGCCTGCTGGCTGACTTCTCCGGTCCTCCGACTACGCCCCTTCGCCTCTTCTCGGGTTTACACCCCCGCCGGTTGCCCGATTCCGCCTCCTGGCTGACCTCTGGTCTTCCAACACCACTCACCAACCTCTTGGGTCCTCCAACTCCGCCCCCTCCACAAGCTTTCAGGGTCCTCTTCTTACTCCGACTCCGCCTCCTGGCTAACCACTTGGTTCCTCCTATTCAGCCTACTTTCTCACTTGTTCTGCTCACCCACCAATTATAAACAGGGAGAGTGAGGAGGCGCGGTTCCATCACAGGCGGTGGGAGCTCACACTACACCGTCTGGGTATTTTTCCCTGATCGGTCTCATCAGTTAAGGAAAAAGGCGGAGGTTGGGAGGAAAATGCTGATTGCAAAATTCCATGCAAGAAAAGAAACAATTGTAGTCTATTTCTGTTGGAATTGCAATCGAGATTGAAAATCCTCAGCAAAATAAATAGTACTTCTTTGACTTTAATTTGTTTTTTTTTACTTTGGCGTTTTTTATTGCTATTCTGTTATTTTGAGGATTAATTTGAAACTTTTTACAAACTAACAAAATGTCTAGTAAAGACACATATATGCATTGATTAAACTTCAGAAGTTCACTTAACTTCTTTATGCCGGTTATAAGATTGACAATACTAAATTACTCTCATATTTCTTTATGATATAGCCTTCTTTGCCTATAAATTCATTACTTCACTTCTGAATCGCATACCTCACATACATACACAGTCTTATTGAGTAGCCTTCAAGATTGTAGATTAGTTACATCCATTGGAGTTCTGTGGGTTCAAAAGTGACTGAAGTTCCCAGAGTGGGAACTATAGATTGGACAGTGAGTGCACTCCTTCCATCACTTAGGCAACTCTGCGGTGTGTTTCAGATGCATAATCCTGGGATTCTCAAACTACCGTCTGTAAGCAGTTCCTACTTTCACCCCGTGACCACATGGGTTTCCTCCGAATGCTCCAGTTTCCTCCCACAATCCAAAAACGTACCAGTTGTTAGCGTAATTGGTCATTGCAAATTGTCCCCTGAGTTAGGCAAGAGTTAAATAGGGTGTTGCTGGGCAGCACAACTCAAAGGACCAGAAGGGCCCACTCTGTACTGTATTTCAATAGATAAATAAACACAGGAAAGTTTGCAGATGCTGGAAATCCAAAGCAACACACACAGCAACTATGGAAATTAATAGATAGTCGACGTTTCAGGCTGAGAGAGTCCTGAAGAAAGGTTGCCTGACCTGCTGAATTCCTCTAGCTCTTTGTGTGGTTTGCTTCTCAATACCACCCTGAATTCACCTCTTTCACCTTGCTAGAGGTTCCCAGGAATGATTGGAGATATAGCATTTCTTTCAGAAAAGTTTTGAGCACAATGTTGAACTTTCCATGACTGATTTTGAAAGCTAATTATTTGCCAATGCAGAGTAGTAGATCTGATCTCAGTCAATGGCATTACACAGCAGAGAAACAGACCCTTTGTCCACCCATGTCCATGCCAGACACCAGGTACCTCTCTCTGTGTGAATCTAATTTTCCAGCACTAGCCCTGGGCCCTCTGCAGCAATGTATTTCAAATGTTCATCTCAATGTTTCACCCTTCGTGAAGGAGTTCTTCCTCAAACCTCCCTAAATCCAATACCTCTAACCTTAAAGGTTAAGGATATAATGCTTATAAGGCATGGGTCAGACTGCACTCGGAGTATTGTGAGCAGTTTTGGACCCCGTGTTTAAGAAGGGACTTGCTGGCATTAGCAAAGGTCCAGAGGAGGTTCATTAGAAAGGGTTAATGTATGACAAGCACTTGATGGCTCTGAGGCCCGTACTCACTAGCAGATTGAGGATGAACCTCACTGAAACCTATCGAATATTGAAAGGCGTAGGTAGAGTGAACATGGAGAGGATGTTTCCTGTGATGGAGGAGTCTAGAGCCAGATGGCACAGCCTCAGAATACAAGAACATCTCTATAAAAGAGAGATGAGGAGGAGTTTCTTTAGCCAGAGGGTGATGAATCTGTTGAATTCATTGCCACAGACAGCTGTGGAGGCCAAGTCACTGGGTATATTTAAAGGGGAGGTTGATAGGTTCTTGATTAAAAAGGACTTCAAAGAAGACAGGAGAATGTGGTTTAAAGTGATAATAAATCAGCTACGATGGAGTGCTGGCGCAGACACAATAGGCCGAATGGCCTAATTCTGCTCCTGTGTCTTATATGGGGTGGCATGGTAGCATAGTGGTTAGCTCAGTGCTTTGCAGTGCCAGAATTCATTTCCCGTTGCTATCTGTAAGGAGTTTGTATGTTCTCCCTATGACGGTGTGGGTTTCCTCTGGGTGTTCCAGTTCCAGTCCAAAGACGTACTGGTTGGTAGGTTAATTGGTCATTGTAAATTGGCCCATGATGAGGCTAGGGTTAGATCATGGGGAGGGGGGCAGAGGAGGTAGCCGGGCGTCGCGGCTCAAAGGAGCTATTCCGTGTTGTGTCTCCATACATAAATAAATCTTATGTCTAACGGTCTAAATCTATCCCCTATGTGACAGGGAAATCTTTCTCACTATCTATCCCAAAGGATGCTAATCTGGGGTCCATCAATCCCTCGGTTAATGGTGGGAGTCCATTGCCTAAAAAATGTTGCAAATCCCTGATCTATCCCATCTTTTTTAAGGCATCCGTTAGTCTTGCGAGACCATGGATCTGCACCTGGAAAGTCTTCACTCTCCAGGGCGCAGGCCTGGGCAAGGTCATATGGAAGACCAGCAGTTCCCCATGCTGCAAGTCTCCCCTCTCCACGACACCAATGTTGTCCAAGGGAAGGGCATTAGGACCCATACAGCTTGGCACCAGTGTCATCGCAGAGCAATGTGTGATTAAGTGCCTTGCACAAGGACACAACAGGTTCCCTCGGCTGGGGCTCGAACTCATGACCTTTAGGTCGCTAGTCCAATGCATTAACCACTTGGCCACGTGCCCACACAATGCACTATCCCATTATCCCATCGATGCACTTCATTACTTTCTTATTACATTCATTGCAACCTCCCAACTCAACAGAATATATCTTAAATGTTATGATTATCGGCCTCTACCACACCCTCAGCCCATTCCAACTAGTTAAGGCTTCGGATAGTTGGGTAATTATTTTTTTTAAATATATATGAATAAAAATAATCAGATCATGTCTCTTTCTACAGTAGTTGTACTGTCAAATCAACCAATGTCACTTATGTCTCCTCTTTGATCAGCTGAGAGGTTGTTACACCATCCTGAATTCACCTCTTTCACTCTGAGTAATCACAGGCCGATGGTGGCAGGACCTTAAACTGTGGCTCATCCCCAGAAAGCTTTGGCAGTGGTTGCAGTGGCCACCAGTATATCTCTTCTGCACCCTCGGATGCTCTGGTTGACAGCGTGTTTAGTTATTTGCTGGCAGTGCTCTATCTTGAGCTGCAGTTTTTGATGTTGGTCCACTGGCTGTTTTTGGTCATCCAATTACATGCTGCAGTAATGGCTTCAAATCTGTGGTGTTGTTTTTATAATGCAACAAATAGACTTCTGCTTTCTTAAGTAGTTGTTAACTTTTTTACATTAGAAAATGTAAAAGCCCGTAATATGGCTGATTACAAAATACCCAGACTTTAGTTTGCATGGTATTTCTTGAAGTGCTTAACAGCCAGTGAATTAGTTTTGAGTCGTGATTATATGTTATGTATGAAAAGCAGCCAACTTGTGCATAATACGTTCCCATTCACAGCAGTGCTATGGTGGGCAGGTAATCTATTGTTTTAAGTACTGACTAAGAGCTAAATATTGCCCTGGCCACCAGATAAATTCCAGCTCTAACACAGAGTAGTTCAAAGTTCAAAGTAAATTTATTCACAGAAGAACAAAGAAATACAATAGAATCATATCAAAAACTACAGAAAAAGACTGACAAACAACCAATGACTCTTACAAATGTCTCCAGGTGTACAGTGGAAAGCATTCTGGCTGGTTGCCTCATGGGCCGGTACGGGCATTTCAACACATAGGGACACAGAAGGCTGCAGGGATTGGTGGACACAGCCAGTTCCATCCTAGGTTCAGCTCTCCATACGATCAAGGGCATCTACGAAAGGTCACCTCTCGTCACGTGCACGAGCTTCCCCAGCATTGTGGACATCTTCAAAAGGAGATGTTTCAAAAAGATGCCATCCATCATTAAGGATCCCCCAACACCTGGGCCAAACCCCCTTCTCATTGCTGCCACCAGGCAGGAGGTATAGGAGCCTGAAGACCCAACAACTACTTCTTTCCCACTGCCACCATGTTCTTAAACTGATCTGACAATCCTAATTCTACCTCTAACTATACTTCCCTCAACTTGCAAACTTGAACTAAATGTCATTCAGTAATATTTGTTTATTGCGTTGTGTGAGTGATACAGAATTTAACCACAGTAGCGCAGCGCTTAACAAAATTGCTTTACGATGTCAGCAATCACCAATCAGGCTCAAATTCCCATTCCTGCCTGTAAGAGTTTGTACATTCTCCCTGTACCTCTGTGAGCTTCTTCCGGATGCTCCACATTCTAAAGACACCCGGTTACAGTTAGTTGTGAGAATGTTATGTTGGTGCCCGAAGTGGGGCAACACTTGTGGGCTGCCCCCTGCACAATCCTTGCACTGAGTTGAAACAAAATGATTCATTTTACTCTATGTTTCGATGTACATGTGACAAATGAAGCTAATCTTTGAATCTTTAATTTAGGTTTATATAATTTATGGTGTCAAGTTTGTAATGTGCGTTACTGCTGTAAAAAAACAAACTTTTGTGGCAATTATACCCTGGGTATGTACTGTATGCCCATGACAATAAACTACAACTAGAGTGGAAGCAAGTCACCCTCAGGTTGAAGGGACTGCTGAGCAAGAGAGTTGGATTTTACCTGAATGGCAACCAGCTGTAGGAAACTGGGTGATTGGAGGATGCCACTGGAGAGGTACTGTGGAGTGCCATTCAAACCAGGGAGGTGTCACGTTCAGAAATTATAATGAAACATTAATAGTAATCAATCACAAAAGACACATTTTACTGTATGCTTCCATATACATGTGATAAATAAATCTGAATCTGATTGGTGTAGGCAACTTCACTCGGGTCAAATATTGTACATTGCCCGTCATCCTTTTTGCTTCTCTTGGTTATCCCTCTCGAGCACGACAATATAATATTGTGCACCTCAGATGAATGACATAAAGACATCATGTGCAATTTGCATTTATTCAGAAGAACCATGTTGCCGTTGTACAGATCCTGCGCAGAGAAGTTTGTGCCTATACCTTGTACAACTGTAATGATAAGATCTATCTTTGTTTGATTCTCTTCTCTTGTAGATTCAGTAGTAATTAATACATGTTTTCAGTTTTTGTGCATTTTCAAGCCTCAGTCCCAACAGCTTGAGCACAAACATTTAGGCTGATCCTCTTGTACAACACTGAGGGAGTGTGGTGTTGCAACAAAGAAGTGTCATCTTTTGGGTAAGGTGTCCCAAACACAAAAGATTCTGCAGATGCTGGAAATCTTGAGCAACACACACAAAATGCTGGAGGAACTCAGCAAGTCAAGATGCATTGGAGGGTTGGGGGGGGGGGGGAGGAATAAATACTCTGTTTATTCCCCTCCTTAAATGCTGCCTGACTTGCCGAGTTCCTCCAGAAAAGTGAGGTCCCATATGTTCCCTCAGGCAGACATTAAAGTTTCTAGCATAGGAAATTTTATAGAATCATAGAACATTACAGCACAGAAACAGTCTATTCTGCCCATCGAGTCTGTGCCAAGCTATTAATCTATCTGGTTGCATCGACCTGCACTGGACCATGCTCCGCTCATTCATGTACCTATCTAAATTTATCTTAAATGTTGAAATCTAACCTGCATCCACCACTTGCACTGGCAGCTCATTCCATACTGTCATGACCTTCTGAGTGAAGAGGTTTCCCCCCTCATGTTCCCCTTGAATAGTTCACCTTTCACCCTCATCCAATAACCTCTAGTTCTAGTCTCACCCAATCTCAGTAGAAAAAGTCTGCTTGCATTTACCCTATCTAACCCCTCATGGTTTTGTATAATTCTATCAAACCTCCACTCAATCTCTACATTCTAGCAAATAAAACAACCTATCTGTAACTCAGATCCTCAAGCCCCAGTAACATCCTTGTAAATTCTTTCCGCACTTTTTCAATCGTATTTACATCTTTCCTGTAGGTAGATGACTAAAACTGGACACGGTACTCCAAATTTAGCCCTCACCAATGTCTTATACAGAGTACGTGGTGTTTAACTGCGACGAAGGTACTCTCAAGACCATAAAGAATGATACCATTAAGAAAGTCTTTGACTACAAGTATCTCAGGTTAAGAATGATGAGTTCGGAGAAGGACATAAAGATACGGAAGGCACTGGCATGGAGGGCTATGAATGACATGAAGGAAATCTGGAAGTCGAACCTGACCAGAGGGCTTAAAAAGAGGATTTTCATAGCAGTCATAGAGTCCATTCTCACGTACGGATGAGCGACGTAGACACTCACCAAGACTATGCGAAAGTCTCTAGATGGTTGCTATACACAAATGCTCTGGATGGCTCTTGACGTGTGTTGGCAACAGCACATGACAGACGTCGAGCTCTATAACGACCTACCGATGCTCTCCACTAAAATTGAGGCAAGAAGACTGCAACTAGCGGGGCACTGTCTACGCCACCCCGAGCTACCTGCCAGTCTGGTCATCATATGGGAGCCCAAGCACGGGAGGATGAACCCTGGGCACCTCCCAAGACTATGGTCAATACGCTCCTAGAAGACAGCAGCACGGCTAATGTAGATGAACTGAACACACTGATGAGGGAGAGGGAGAAGTGGAGAGTCCATCATCGTGCCCGACGCCGGCCCCTAGGCCTGAGTCAACGTAGTAGTGGTAGTAGTTGTAGTAGTAGTAATGTCTTATACAATTTCAACATAACATCCCATCTCCTGCAATCAATACATTGACTTATGAAGGCTATTGTGCCAAATGCTTTCTTTATGGACCTATCTATGTCAGATGTCACTTTAAAGGAATTATGGACCTGTATTCCCAGATCCTTCTGTTCTACTGCACTCCTCGATGCCCTACCGCTTACCATGTAAGAACTATACTAGTCTGTCTTCCCAAAGTGCAACATGTCACAGCTGTCTGCATTAAATTCCATCTGCCATTTTTCAATCCATTTTTCCAGATAATCCAGATCCTGCTGCAAAACGTGCGTGTACGTACGGGCGGTTCCAATGTCAGTCACACACGTAATGCGCTGAACACCGCTGGTTAACCCCAATCCTTTTGGGGTTCATTTGGAGCTGGGGATTCTTCACTCTCACTCTTTCTTCTTCTCCGATGGCGTAACTACCAACGGTGAACTCCCAAGACTATGCAACAACTGCGGTTTCCCCTTATATACCAGTTGGAACATGCCATCACGTGACATCACATCACCCCACTATCACAAGACAATTACATCATTCCAATGGCACGAGACCATTACATCGTTCCAACAGCATAAGACAATTACATCATATTCACAAGATACTCACGGGACAGGTAACACAATGATCTGCGATCTCTCTTTAAAAATTTGCAATTCTAAATCCCGCAGGATTATTGGGTGGTATATAATATAATCCCATTAACGTGGTCATATTTTTCCTGTTCCTCTGTTCTACTCATAAAGCCTCACTAGATGAGCTTTCCAGTCTGTCCTGATAGAGCACTACCATGACATAAATAATGAAGAAAAATCTATCTACAGCCTATGTCTCTCCTAAGCCTCAATGAGCCAAAGCCTCAATGGTCCACTCCAACACTGGCCCACCCACACAATGGCCACTCCGCTTAATCCTAACTTGTTTTTATTGGATCCTGTCAAATGCATAATTATGCACAATCCAATGTCTCCTCAGAAACTGTGGTGCACAAAAAGTGCTGACTACCCCCGCTCGCTTTTTTGAAACTCTCTCTCCCTCAACGTAATCCGGTGTCTCCTTGAGACTATTGTTTCTGGATGAGATAATAATCCATACCATATCCCCTCTTAGGGGAAGCAAATATCCCCTTCTGCTATTTTGGACAGCGGGAGTTATTCCCATGTTTTAGACAAAATTATTCATCACTGAACTTACCTAACATCAACTATCCATTCATTATTGATTTTTATCTCCATATGGTTGTGGAAGATCCCTGTGTTCAAATTGCTTGTACAGCTTAACTTCAGTTCAGTGGTTCTTTATTAAATATACAATGCTTCATTCAATCAAGAAAGAGCTGAAAGGCAGTAAAGAAATACATAAACACAAGAGATTATTTCCATCAGGGAAGCCTCCAACCAGATGGAATAAACATCTCCAACTTGTGGTACTTCCATCCTCCCTCCCCCATTCTCCCTTTTTCCAACCCCCAGTCTAGTTACCCTCTCAGCCCTTCCCCTCGCCTGCCCATCACCTCCCTCCGCTTTCCCTCCTCCTTCCCTTTCTCCCATGGACTGCTCTTCTTTCTTATCAGATTCCTTCTTCTTCAGCCCTTTACCTCTTCCATTTATCAGCTCCCAGTATCCCACATCATTCTCCCCCCCACCAACCTATTCAATTTCCCTGTCACCTGGTCTCACTTATCACCTGCCATCTAGTACTCTCCCACCTTCTTTTTCCGGATTCTGTCCCCTTCCTTTCTGGTCCCGACGAAGGGTCTCGGACCAAACTGTCAACTGTTTATTGGTTTCCACCGATGCTGCCCGACCTGCAGAGTTCCTCCAGTATTTTGAATGTGTTACTGAAAAAAATATAAATGTTTTACCATTTTATGCAACGAAGAAGATGAGGGGAGGGGAAGGAGTCCAAGTTGGCAGGTGATAAGTGAAGAGGAAGTTAGGTAGATGGGGTTGGTGTAAGAAGCTGGGAGGGGATCGGTGGAAAACGTAAAGTCCTGAAGAATGTTCCTGAGCTGAAATGTTAACTTTTCTCCACAGAATTTCGTCAGAATTTTGTTTTTTTTTTGCTTCACATTCCAGCATCTGCAGTCTCCTGAGTCTCCAAAATTACTGTAAGTATTCATCCAATGAAAACCACATTGGTCACTTTGTTTCTCATCACGGGCATCCAAACTGGAGCCTTTCTCTCCCAAATAATCCCGGCAAGTATGAGTACTGGTGGACACATTCACTGTCAATCAGATTCAGGTTTAATATCACTGACATATATAGTGGAAATTGTTGTTTTGTGGCAGCAGTGCAATGCAATACATAAAGAAACTATAAATTACAATAAGGAATATATTAAAAAATAAATAATGGAAAAAGAGAGCAAAATAATAGGTTCATTGACCGTTCAGAAATCTGATGATGGAGGGGATGCTCTTCCAAAACCGTGGAGCGTGAAACGTCAGGCTCCAGTACCGCCTGTTTGATGGTAGTCATAAGAAGAGAGCATGTCCTGGGTGATGGGGTCCTTAATGATAGACGCCACCTTTTTGAGAAGTCCTTGGTGCTAGTGCTCATGATGGAGCAGACTGTGTTTGCAACCCTCTGCAGCTTTTTCCAACCCTGTGCAGTGGCCCCTCCATGCCAGATGGAGAAGCAACCAGCTAGAATGCTCTATACGGGCACATCTGTAAATATTTGCTGGTCTCCGATGACATACCAATTCTCCTCAAACTCCGAATGAAATGTAGCCAATTTCTTTGTAATATGTTGGGCCCTGGATGGATCTTCAGAGACGTTGACATCTCTGTTCAGAGCTGTTCAAGCATCAAGAATCAACTTTGTCTTCCATATACATTTACATATATTAGATCTTTCTCTGTGGTGTGGGCATGACAAAAAAAAGCAACATTCAACAATTACAAAGAATGAAGAACTATGTAGAATTAAAAATAGAAGTATAGATATGGAATAAATTGTGCATAAATACATAAACACCACTGTGTATTTACAATGTAAACAGCATTATAAAAAGTGATTTGAAATGCTTACAGTGCGTTGCTGTGACTGAGGTAATAGCTAGAGGGTGATGGTGGGGCGGGGGGGGGGGGGTGGTAACTAGAATGGTTGATCAGAGTAACTGCCTGGCGGAAGAAACTTGTAAGATGGTGTGAAGTTTTTTGCAGAACATTAAGTCTGTATATGTGTGTGTATCCCTCCAAAGCCCAAGTACATTTAAATTCCTACCCTATATACATGTTCAGGAAAAGCCAAGTCAACGATGACAATTGAAAATAAATCTTTAAGTAATCAGTGCTGCTAGTTTAACCTTACTGAGGAAGACCATCATTCAAACTATTCATAGCACACCACTCTCAACCTTCTGACAACAACTAAAACTGCAAACAAAATAAAATCTTTCCCGAAATGTACTGTTTTCAGTAAGAAGCTGCAGGTTCCACATGACTGTTATTCCTCACATACTTTGCATTCCTTCACCATGCTCAGGAAAATAAATCAGTCCGTATCCATTGGTTACCTTCACCATCCAGGAAAAGAGACCCCTTGGTGCATTCCCCATGCATCATTAACAACACTAACATTTACTGGTCTGTCAAACAGAAATAGGAACATTTTTTAACTCGGATGTGCGGATACCTAGTTTTTGTTATGACCCTTTGTCACTCAGTGGGAAATGCTTCACTGATAAATATGTTCTGTTTTGTCACTACTCTCACTTAAATGGGGTAGTGAGGTAATGTTTAAAGTGAAAATGATAAAAATCTAGGCAATGCATTAGAGTTAGTTAAAGTTGCTTTGGCAGCATGTAAAGGACTGTCACGGTTCTGATGTTTGGTCCATATGTACCGGTGGTGGACGTCCTAACATTCCTCGCCCGGTATGTGGAGAGCGTAGGAGCTTGTGAGGACGGAAAGGACGGCCTGGGGATCTGGACCAGCAAGCGGCAGGTCAAGGTGAAGCTGAGGTTGGACTCCAACGGCTGCGTCATCCACCGCCGCCCCCCCCCCGGACTTCGCCATCGGAGGGAACCGAGGCTTCATGATGTACTCGGGGCAACCCAGGGTGTGTCGAAACTGCAGCAAGGCTGGGCACATCGCAGCTCAGTGCAGGGCGGTGATGATGCAACAACTGTAAAACAGAGGGCCACCTGACTAAGGACTGCATGCAGGTCAAGTCCTGCAACCTCTGCAGACAGTCTGGCCACCTGTACAGGGCCTGCCCGAGACGTGGTGGCACCTACGCACAGGTGACCAGGGGAGATGCTGGCACTGGAAGGGCCCCGGCAGGTTCAGACATACCCGCCAGCTCTGCGGAGGCGGCACCCGACACAACGGAAGACGCCACCAGGGAGGAAGGTGCAAGCACCCCAAGGCCCGCCACCCCCTTACAGACCCTCCAGGACATGCCACAAGACAAGGAGGAGTCCATGGAGGAGGGGAGAGCCGAGGGGGAAGAAGGATGGAGCGTCATGGGCAAACGCAAAAAGGCCTAAAAGGCTCCGGCAAAACGACAGAGGGCGGAGTGACAGGGGAAACTAAAGAAAAGGGCAGGGAACCACACAGCCTCCGGTACCCTGTCCTCTTCGGAGGAGGAAGCAGTTGGGGGAGGCTAGTAGCCCCGGCAGGGGAAGCGGCTGGCAGAACAGGCAGAGAGGAGGAGACAGAGCAGAGAAAGTCTGCTGGCCACCCCCCAAGTACGGGAGGCGGAGAGCAGCAGAGACCCCCAGCTCCGGGAATCCGGGAGCAGAGCCACGGCTGGCGCCCCACAGCCTGAAGGGGAAGCAGC
This sequence comes from Mobula hypostoma, assembly GCF_963921235.1. Classification (NCBI taxonomy): domain Eukaryota; kingdom Metazoa; phylum Chordata; class Chondrichthyes; order Myliobatiformes; family Myliobatidae; genus Mobula; species Mobula hypostoma. The sequence continues at coordinate 13,595,871 of NC_086107.1, forward strand.
CCCGGAAGTCAACAACCCCCCAGGCTCAGAACCAGAACTGCCATACCCAGGGGAGGATTACCTGTAGTACCTGAGCCCACAGAAGGTGAAAGACTTCACAAAGGCGGTGGGCATGAAGGCTCAGGACTGCGAGGGTGAGGACGGGGAGCAGCTGAAATAAAGAACTTTAAATGATGGCAGACCTTAAACTGGTGTGTTTGAACGTGTGCAGTTTGAAGAGTACTGGGCAATGCGTCAGCGCGCTCCAGTACTCGGACACTGTAAAGGCCGACGCGACCTTCCTCCAGGAGTGCGGACTACCACACCTCCGCAACTACTGGAGGTGGTCGCGGTGGAGGACCAAGGGTTTGTCTGTGTGGTCAGGGGGCAACGATTGTTGCACTTCCGGCCTGGGGGTTCTGCTACGGGGAGGCAACTTCTCAATCACCCAAGTTAAAGAGGTGGTTGCGGGGCGCCTCCTGGTAGCAGACGTCAAATACCAGGGCACTCCACTCAGGATGAAAACGTGTACGCCTCCCCCGTGCGGAACGAGCGGCTGGCCATCTTTGAGCAGCGCCCACAGCTGCTGGTGACGTCTCAGCCGGCCGTTCTGGCCGGAGACTTCAACTGCACCATTGATGCGGCTGTGCCGATGGCAGGCTGAACAGTACCTCTAGACTCCTGAGGGAAACGGTGAAGACAGCCAAGCTGCGCGACGCCTTTGGCACCCCCACGGGTGGAGCACAGCCACAAGCTGCCTGGACACAATCGGACGGCACAGCCCGCTCCCGGATCGACTTCCTCTTCCTCTTAGAGTCCTTCACGGTCAGGTCCACCGACGTCTCGCCGGTGTTCTTCTCTGACCTCTGCCTTCTGCGAGCCACCTGTCACTTACGGGAGGACCAGAAGGCAGGCAGGGGGACGTGGAAGCTGAACGTAAAACTGCTGACCCCAGAGAACATCGAGGAACTAGAGAGGGAGGACACAGGTTGGAGAACCTTGAAAGCCTTCTTTGATTCCCCTGTTCTCTGGTGGGAAGCCACCAAGGAGAACATCAAGAGGTTCCTCATTCGCAAGGGTATCCAGAAAGCAAGGCAGGAGCAGAGGGAACTGCGTAAACTCCAGACAGAGTTGCAGCAACTTCTCCTTCTGCAGTCAAAGGGGTGGATGTCAGGGGGGGAATTGCGAGAGGTGAAGGGCCGGCAAGCCCAGCACCTCGCCGTCGAATCCTCCAAGATCATCTTTCGATCAAGGGTCCAAACCGTGGAACAGGACGAGACACGCTCTTGCTTCTTCTTCCAGAAGGTGCACAGGGGGAGCTCTGTGATCCACAACCTTAAGGAAGAGGACGGCTCAATCGCGTCCTTGCAGACCGACATACTGAGGATCTGCAGGTCCTTCTATGCTGGTCTGTACGACGAAAAGGTTACAGAATCCACAGCCTCCCGCAACTTCCTGTCGTAAATCACGTAGGTCTTAGACGACAGCAAGCGGGAAAGTCTGGATCAGACACTGACCCTGGACGAGCTGACAGGTTCCATCCGTTCCTTTGAGACGAGTAAGACTCCCGGAAGCGACGGCTTACCGGCTGAGTTGTACTCGGCTCTGCGGAACTGGATAGGGCCAGACCGACTGGAAGTGTACAACACTATGGTTCTGGCCGGCTGCATGTCAGAGTCCATGAGGAAGGGCATCATCACCCTCATCTACAAGCAGAAGAGGGAAAGGGAGGACATTAGGAATTGGAGGCCCATCTCTCTCCTGAATGTGGATCACAAGATCCTGTCCAAGGCTATTGCCAACAGGGTCAAGTCTGCTCTGAGGCAGGTGATCCACCCGGACCAAACCTGTGCTGTACCGGGCAGGAAGATCTCAGCCTCACGCTGCTGAGGGACACCATCACCTACGTGCAGGACAGTGGGGTGAACGCTTGCCTGGTCAGCTTGGACCAGGAGAAAGCCTTCGACAGGATATCGCACACGTACATGGCAGACGTGTCTCCAAAATGGGATTTGGGGAGGGAATCCGGAATTAGATCAGACTGCTCTACACAGACATCCGTAGTGCAGTCCAGGTCAACGGGTGGGAAACAGACAGCTTCCCCATCAGGTCTGGAGTCAGGCAGGGCTGTCTCTTCTCCCCTGTCTTGTTTGTCGGCTGCATTGAACCCTTTGCTGAAGCCATCAGGAGGGATGAGAGCATAAGAGGGGTGACGCTGCCAGGCAGTGGAGGGACCCAAGTGAAAACCTCCCTGTACATGGATGACGTCACCGTCTTCTACTCTGATCCGAGGTCAGTTTACAGGCTGATCTGCATCTGCGAACAGTTTGAGCTAGCATTGGGGGTCAGGGCCAACCGCACGAAGAGCAAAGCCATGCCCTTCGGCAACTGGCCCGACCGATCCAGCGTCCCCTTCGCCATCAGATCTGAGCACATGAAGGTGTTGGGGATCTGGTTGGGAGGGGCAGAGGCGTGCAACAAGAACTGGCAGGAGCGGACTGCCAAGGTGAAAAAGAAACTGGGACTGTGGGGAGGGCACTCCTGTGGTAAACCATGTATATAGGTTGTAACTGGGTTACCTGTCTGGACACGCCCCTCTGCTGACTGCTCCTGTGGCTCCTCCCACAGACCCCTGAATGAAGGTGATTGTGCCACTGCTCCTCCCTCGGTCCAGGACAGACACAGCATGGACGAGGACCCATTTTACTGTTAATAAAAGCCTTTCAGTATGTACTCTACTTCTGGTCTTTTGGAGTAATTGATAGTGCATCAACTCCCTATCGGTAACGGGCAAGAACCTGGCCATCAGGAGTGAGGTGCTCTCAGGGCTGCTGTACTTGGCGCAGGTGTGGCCCGTCCCCGCTCCTACAGCTTGGAAATCACCCGAGCTGTCTTCAGATTGGTCTGGAGATCCAAGATGGAGCGGGTCAGACGGACCATCATGCACAAGTCCCTGGACAATGGGGGCAAGAACGTCTGCAATGTCGCCTTCACCCTGATGGCCAACTTCGTGTGTGGCTGCATCAGGTTGTGTGTGGAACCCAGATATTTGGGGACCAAGTACCACTATGTGCCCAGGTTCTCCCTGTCGCCCTAGCTACGAAGGATGGGTCTGGCCCCACTCCTGCGCAACGCCCCAGTCAGCTGGTCGTTGCCGTCATACCTGTCCTTCGTAGAAAGTTTTTCCAGGAGAACGTCTTTGACCACAGGGCACTGCAGGAGAAGGACGCGATGGACACAGTGGTGTCGTTCCCTGAACAGACCGTCCAGTTCAACTGGCAAAATACCTCATCGCCAGACCTCACCAACAGGCACCAGGACCTCGCCTGGCGGGCAGTGAGAGGAGCTCTCCCTGTTAGATCACTCCTGTACGCCTGGAACGTCGCCTCCACACCCCGCTGCCCACGGGAGGACTGCAGTGAGGAGGAGTCTGGGACCCACTTCTTTGCACACTGCGAGTTCGTAGAGAAGGTGTGGAGGAGGATGGACGGGTTAGTGTCACGTTTCATCCCCAGCAGCTATGTAACAGAGGACTCTCTGATCTACGGGCTGTTCCCGGGTATGCACACGGAGACCAACATCCATTGCTGCTGGCAGATCATCAACTCGGTGAAAGACGCTCTTTGGTCGGCCCGAAACTTGATGATCTTCCAGCACATGGACTGGCACATTCTCGGCTGCAGGAGTACGTGCTGAAACTTGGTGCAGCCACCGCAAGGGCCCAGTGGGGAAGGACCACAATTTAGGGTTCTTCTCCCGCGGGAGTGGGAGGGGTCAGGTGGCGGGGAGTATACCCCCCAACAATGATGTGGGAAGGTGAACCAATGGAGTGCCACGTGGGTGGCCAAAGTATGGATATCTAGAGACCATGAGGGAAACGTATGTAAAGCATTGAGAGTCATTGAATGGTTTATTGCATATAATTTTATTTTTGAATAAAGTATATTTTGAAATTTTAAAAATGTAGTTTAGTTTATCTTGATAGAAAGGTACCCCATGAAGTGCTTATGGTATTGCACTCCACTTTATCCAGGCTTTTCAATACCCAGTCAGTATAAAGCATAAAATATAATACAAATGAGGCATCTGATCCACTTGCCCCAAGCCATCAGGCTGACCGACACCTCCACTCATTAACCCACCACCACTACTATATCATTTCCAGCCAGAGTTACCGTAGGTACAGACACTCCTGTACCTAGCATCACTTTATGTACATACATTCAGTCTATGTATATAAGCTAACCTTATGTACTTATAGATATATTTTTGCTGCAACAAATCCGGAGGAACAATCATTTTGTTCTCCTTTACAATTCTGAGCCGAAGCATCACAACACATAATCTTGAATCTGGTGAAGGGCCAGTAACAAATAATATATAAATTTAAGTGTATCTTTATAGATGTTTTCTGCCATTGTCTGAGATTTGCAAAGGTTTTTTTGTGTAACTTCAATTGAGGCTTATAAAGATTGGATATATTTGAACAGAAAAATCAACAGAATTCAGTCACACTTTGAAGGGACATAATTTCTATTGAAGTAAAGGCATTGAAAATCCAATACGCAAACAAAAGACGGTCAAGTCTGTGAAGGAGGGAGTATGTGGCTCCAGTGTGCAATGTGATTCTATGCTGTTTTCGTCCACCTGCTGTGGCCCTGACTAAAAACACCTTGAACTATGACTTACGACCCAGTGCTCAGCTGGAGATACATTTCCAAGGCATTTACTGGAAGCGTTTTGAATATAATTTCGTTTCATTAAGATACCCGAACAATCCTGCTGTCAGGAAAATTACACACTTGATGGGGAGCTACTAGCTCTGAATTCCGAGGATTCAAATAAAGAAAAAATGAGATGAAAATCAAAACCAAAATGCCAGACGCTGAACATTTGAATTAAAAGTAGAAGAATGTGGAAAGACTCAAAGGCTGAGGCAACGTTTGCGGAAAGAGAAGCAGAGGAAATACCGCAGGTGTCTTTGACCTGAAATGAGAATACTTTTTCCTCTTTTCACAGATGCCGCTTAACCTGATGAATGCCTCTGACATTTTCAGCTTTTTAATTAAAAATGAGTTGCGTATCTAAAAGGGTGTTTCTGAGGAGCAAGCTGTCTACATCGTAGTTTTTGTCGGAGATTAATGTAAATGAAAAGAAAGAATGAAGGAATTACATTTAAATTGTATCTTACCCAATCTATTAAGATTGAAGATGATCTTTATTTGTACATTGTAACATACAGAGAAATGCGTCGTTTGGTGACAATGACCAACACAGTCCAGATATGTACTGGGGGCAGTCTGTGGGTGTCGCCATGCTTTCAGTGTCTACATAGCATGCCCATAACTCACTAACCCTAACCAGCACATCTTTGGAGTGTGGGACGAAACACCTGGAGGAAACCCACACTGTCATGGGGAAAATGTCCAAACTCCACACAGACAACAGTGGGAAATGAACGCCGATTGCTGATTGTTAGCACTGTCAAGCATTGTGCTAACCACCTCACAACTGTGCCTCACTTAAAAGGTTTACTGTGTGGAGCCTTAAAAGGTTTAACAGGCAATAATACTGAAACATGGGGACAGCTTCAAGTTCCTATCCATCCATGTCACCAGCAACCTCTCCTCGTCCCTCCAAATTGATGTGGTAATTGTCAGCATACGTACATTCTGAGGGTTTGAGAAAATTTGTCTTGTCCACAAGAATTCTCTTGAACTTCCAGATCTATGCTGCAGAAGATATGGCAGGTTGCATTTGAGCCTGGTATGGAAACTGCTCTGTTCTGGACCACTGGAACCTGCTGGGAGTAGTGAACACCGTCCAGCGCATCACAGTCTCATCACTCCTTTCCATCCAGCCCGCCTTCACATTGGGAGGCATCTGGAAGCTAACAGTATTGCCAAGGATGCCTGCCATCCCGGTCATTCCATTTACTCCTATACAGTTACCTGAAAACTCAGGTGACAGCTTCTCCTCCATTGCTATTGGAGCCAACCACCTCTTTCACATCCCCTTCCCAAAAGTGCTGCCATATTCTTAGCTGGTTAACTCTACCTCTTACATTCCGGCCTCTTTGGCATTTCGTTTAGCACCACCCGAGTTTGCTTTCTCTGTGAACTTTATGCAAGCAAGGAAATTAGCCCATAGGAGCAGATCTGGCTATCCAAATCTGCTCTACATTAAATCATAGCTGATTTATTTTCTCTCTCAATTCCTTTCTCCTACGTTTTCCCTGTAACCTTTGACACCCTGACTAATCAAGAACACATCAAACTCTGCTTTAAATACACCCAGAGACTTGGCCTCCACAGCCAGCTGTTGCAATGAATTCTACAGATTTACCACTGTCTGGCTAAAGAAATTCCTCCTCATTTCTGTTATAAAGGAATGTCCTTCTATTCTGAGGCTGTGCCCTCTGGTCCCAGAATTTCCCACTATTTAATATAACCCCTCCATGTCCAATCTGTCTTGGTTTTTCAATATTCAACAAAGGAACCTCTCAACCCCCATTCTTCTAAACTCCAGTGAGTACAGGTGAAGAGCCATCACATGGTCTTCATACATTAACCCTGTCATTCCTGCGATCATTCTCATGAAACTCCTCTGGACCCTTCTCAATGCCAGCACATACTTTCATAGATAGGGAGCCCAAAACTACTCATGATACTCCAAATAATGTGTGACCAACACCTTAAAAAGCCTCAAAGTGCACTGAAAGGTCTCTGACCGAAACATCTACTTTTATTCCTCTCTGTAGATGCTGCCTGACTGCTGAATTCCTCCAGCATTTTGTGTGAGTTACTTAGCATTACATTATTGCTTTCATATTTTAGTTGTTTAGAAATGAATGCTAACATTGCATTTCCTTCCCTACTTACTACTGATTCAACCTGCAAGTTAGCTTTTAGAGAATCCTGCAATAGGACTCCCAAATCCCTTTGAACCTCCCATTTCCGGATTTGTTCCGTATTTAGAAAATAGGCTATGCCTTTATTCCTTCTACCAAAGTGCATAAAAGAATAAATTCATTCCAAAGTTCAAAGTAACTTTTATTATCAAAGTACATATATGTCACCATATACAACCCTGAGATTCATTTTCCTGTGGGCATACTCAGCAAATCTATAGAATAGTAACTATAACAGGATGAATGAAAGATCAACTAGAGTGCAGATGACAACAAACTGGGAAAATGTAAATATAAATAAATAGCAATAAATAATGACAACATGAAATAACAAGATAAATAGTCCTTAAAGTGAGATCATTGGTTATGGGAACATGTCAATGGATGGCCAAGTGAGTGTAGTTATCCCCTAGTTATCCATGGCGTATATGACAATAATCTGATCTGATGTGATCAGAATCAGAACCATTTGTATAATTATTTTGACTAAAAAAGCTACCACAAACAGATGTATGAAATTTAAAAAAAAGATTAAGTATGTTAATGATGTTGAGGGAGGAATAAACTAGCCTAGAGAGAGGGGAGAAATCATCAAAATCATGCAAAATAGTAGCCTAACATCCTTTACTTACATAAGTAACAAAGCAGCTTGGATGAGTTGGTTGATAAGCAAAGGGCATTGATTATCAGTGAGACTGCTTTTCAATTTTGCCTTTATGCAGCAAAAACCCAATTTCATTTTTCAAACATAAAGATAATTAACTAAAGACATGCACACATACATAACAGCTTAACTCCATGGAAAATATTTCTGAAATTTACTGAAATGCCACATTCTCTTTGAGTGCAGTGGTCGAACTGCCCACATTCTTGGCTTCACTCCTTATCTACGGAATACAGCATCTGAACACATTCAGAGCCAGAGCTGCCTCCCAAACATTTATCAGTAATTCCTGTCAAAAATGAATCTCTGTATTGTTATCATTTAAATGCATAGATCGTCCCCCTGTAACCACAGATAGTGGTGGCACACGAAAAAAACACCTCTCAGAAATACCACCGCTCCAAAAATAAAACAATCCCAATCATTTAGTCTCATTAATATTCCATTCATATTCTGTCAAGCAATATGTAGAACTGCATATGAAAGAAGAGGTTTGTCCATTATGCTGTGCTGAATACCCAAGACACAATTTACATGCTTTGAATGTATTATAACAAGATAATGTGGTGTTCTTTGTTTTCTTAATTATATGTCTCAAGGCACTGAACGTCTGCAATGTGCACTTTGCACATTTTGCCGACATTATCTCTATTTTCCGGCTACTAGGGTTTGATTTATTCATTCTTAGAAACGTGCTCCTTGCTAGCTGATGTTTCCATCGTGTTCCTCCGGTACTTAGTGCAGCAACAGAGTGGGTGTCATAGAGAAGTAAAGCACAGAAACAGGCCCTTTGCCCCATCCAGTCAATGCTGAGCCATTTAAACTGCCTACTTCCATTGACCTGCACAGGGACCATAGCCCTCCATACCCCTACCATCCATGTACATAGCCAAACCCCTCTTATATGTCAAAATCAAGCTTGTATGCACCACTTGCTCTGGCAGCTCATTCCACACTCTCACGAGCCTCTGAGTGAAGAAATTTCCCTTCATGTTCACCTTAAATTATTCACCTTGCACTGTTAACCCATGACCTCTAGTTGGAGTCCCATCCAACCTCAGTGGAAAAAGCCTGCTTACATTTACCCTATTTACATCTATACCTCTCATAATTTTGTATACCTCTATCAAATTTCCTCACAATCTTCTACATTCCCAACTTATTCATTCTTTGCTTATAACTCAAGTCCTTCAGGCCTTTGTAAAGTTTCTCTGTACACTTTCAACCTTGTTTACATCTTCCCTGTAGGTAGGTGACCAAAACTGCACACAATACTCCAAATTAGGCCTAACCAATGTCTTATACAGCTTCAACATAACATCCCATCTCCTGTACTCAGTACTTTGATTTATGAAGGCCAGTGTGCCAAAAGCTTTCTTTACAACCCTATTAATTTGTGACACCACTTTCAATGAATTATCAACCTGTATTCCCAAATCCCATTGTTCTATCACACTCCTCAGTACCCTTAATGTAGACATCTCACCCTGCAAAAACTCATTTCAGGGAGGTAGCACCATCAATTTGCGGGAGACTTCCGGGAGAGGTGGGATGTCTGCAATAGAGTAGCTCCTTAGCAGCTGGCCAGCTAGTTTAAATAACGTTGGCTATGCTAATGAACGAATGACACCTGTTAAACTCACCTCAACATGTCTTTTACACTCTTAACCCACCATGGGCAATAGAAAAATCACTGTTGCAAACAGTGCAGTGAGCAACACTGTCATTAATTTTGACCCCTATTAGGCAGGAGTACACTTTAGTGTAGTCTAGGGTGATGTACGTTTTATATTTTTTTTGGAACACTCTGTCATGGCGCGCTGTCTCTCTCTCTCTCTCTCTCCCTCTCGTGGCTGCTCACGCGTTCTCGCTTGCTTTCTCTCTCACTCGCTCTCTCTCACTTTCTTGCTCTCTCGCTTGCTTTCTCTCTCGCTCTCTGTCTCTCGCGCGCGCTCTCTCGTGGTCGCTCTCACGCTTTCTCTTGCTTTTCTCTCGCTCGCTCTCAAAAAAATTGATTTCCGTGATATTGTATATAATTTGCGGGCATCAGGGAGCCACTATTAATATGCGGGAGACTCCCGGAAGTTCCGGGAGAGGTGGGATGTCTGGGAATGGTGGATGGTGGAAAAACAACAAACTATTCACACATGGCCCCTCAGCTTCATGCCAGGGGCGAGTAGCTTGTGTTGCATGGCTGAAATCATTTATTTACTTTGTCGCTTAGAGATCATCTCCACGCATCATCACCTTGTCGTGGTGGAGAGGCTTGTGAGTTCCTGAGATCCTAAGATTGAGGTTGTCTGCTGGTTCGCTCCTGGTAGGGGCACCCATAGTGGCCAGGTCAGGAGGGAGGTTCCAGACAAAGAACGATCCAAACTAGGCCTCACTGGTGGAGATGGCGAATGAAAATGACACACCACAATGACAGTGAAGGGGGAGGAAGGCTGCGGCAGTGAAGGGTTCCCAGTTATCTTATATTCCACGCCACCGGACCCTGACCCTGACCCTGATCTGTCTAGGAACATGTGGTGGCTCTCCGTGCATCAGCCTCCCTGCATTAAAAAAGTTGGGCACAGGCGTTCTCCATTAAGGGAATAACCCCTGAGGAGAACATCATATTTGACGAGTGATTGCACTACTACTACTTAAAGATACAGTACAGTAACAGGCCTTTCCGGCCCAACGCTCCTGCATTGCCCCGTTGCACACATGTGACCAATTAACCTACTGACCTGCACATCTTTGGAATGTGGGAGGAAACCAGAGCATCTGGAAGAAACCCCTGGAGTCACAGGGAGTACGTACAAACTTCTTACAGACTGTGGAGAGAATTGAAACCAGATACTGCTGTTGTAGTAGTATTATGCTAACCACTGCGCCACTGTGTCACCCCAATTTCAGCTGGGTAAGTGGTCTTGACCGGAAGACAAGTGCAGGTCAGAGCTCCTTTTAAATTTTGCTTAATACGATGCCTTTAATTATTTTTGTTCTGGTTGTGCATAATTTATTTTTTAATGTTTCTGTTGTGAACGCTGCTTATCTGATGCTTTGTGCCTGTGATACTGCTGCAGGTAAGTTTTCACTGCCCCTGTGCATACATGTACTTGTGCGTGTGACAATAAACTCAACTCTGACTTAGACTAAACAAGAAAACTGGAACCTGGAGCAAAAAACACTGGAAGAATTCTGTGGGCCAAGCAGCATCTGGGGAAGCAAAGAAATGGTTAACATTTTGGGTCAAATCCCTGATATTTTTTACTTTTTCCTCACTGCTTTCCAGAAAGCACAGCATTTTTTTTTGTCTTCCTTAATTACATTTATGTTTCTGCGAACTTCATCTGCTGCAGAGCAGAATAAAATTGGACAGAGTAAATGATGCAGTTTGGCTTCCCCCTCCCCATTAAATAGCAATCACACAATTAACTTAGTTTAAGAGCTTGGACAAGAATCCAACAGGCACTTGTGATTTTTCTGCAAACAATTGACCAGCAATCTCAGAGTCATGGAGTTCTACAGCACAGAAACTGGTCCCTCAACCCACCTGGTCCATACTGAACTGTTATTCTGCCTAGTCCCACTGATCTGCACCTGCACCATAGCTCTCTATAGTTTTTCCCCTTGGCAGTTAATCTGAACAATCACTCTAGTTAGCTCGCCCCACCTCACCCTAAGTATTATCCCCATCACTGCACTGCACTGTAAACATTTAAAAAAAATATTTTATTTATGATTTTCTACAAACTACAGCGTAGAAGAAAAAAATCAATAGTATAAATAGAAGAATCATTGCAATACAGACAAAAATAGCAATAATACATATCGTAACAAATGAGCAAGTCACCCATGTTAAAAGTGAAAAATTAGAAAGGAAAGCACCCAACTTACCCACTATCCAACTCCAATCCAACCATTATATTATAAGTATAAATATTTGAAAGGACATTTGAGATAAGCTTTTATCACCCCAGAACTATATATTGTAGTAAAAAGAAAAATGAATAATAATTTTTAAAAAGCAGCCTGCTACCTAATCAAAGAATCAAAGAAAGCTGGAAATGCAAGATCGAGTATCAAGGGAAGAAAAAAAATACACCTGCCAATCTAGGTGAGAATTATGAAAATGTTCAAGAAAAGCTCCCCACACCTTATGGAACTTTATGTCCAAATTAAAAAGTGAATAATAAATCTTTTCAAGATCTAAACAAGACATAATATCCGTAAGCCATTGAACATGGGTAGGGGGAACTACATCTCTCCACTTGAGGAGTACTGCACGTCTAGCTAAAAGAGAGGCAAAAGACAATGTTCGTCATTTAGCCGGGATCAAATGCTTTTGTCAGAGTCTCGAGAAATACCGAAAAGAGTGATCAAAGGATCAGGTTCCAAATGACAATTTAATATAGAAGATAAAGTTAAAAAAACATCACTTTAAACCACTTTTTAGCATGAAGGTAGTTGTGCACATTTTATACCATATCCATACTTCTAATTTTATTTCTATATAGTTTTTTTATTCTTTATAATTGTTGAATGTTGTTTTTGTTGCATGTCGCTTCAGCATTCCACAGCAAATTCCTAACTCACGTATATGTATATGGCAAATAAAATTGATCTAATGATCCTTACTGTATTCCTCCTATCCATGCACTCATCCAAACTTCTCTTAAATGTTCCCATTATTTCATAGGAAGCACATTGTGTATGTGCTTGGGTTTACTGAATAATAGCTATGTTTCAGGGGATTGAAGCATTTCAGAAACTTATACCCAGTAGCCACTTTAAAAGGTATCTCCTGTACCAAATAAATACCTTATTGGTTATCTCTTGTACTTAGTTAAGTGGGCACTGAGTGTATGTTTGTAGTTTTCTGCTGCTGCAGTCCATCCACTTCAAGGTTCAACATGTGCATTTAGAGATGCTCTTCTATACACCACTGTTGTAACACATAGTTATTTGAGTTACAGTTGCCTTCCTATCAGCTTAAATCAGCCTGGCCATTCTCCTCTGATCTTTCTCATTAACAATGCGTTTTCACCCACAGAACTGCTGCTCACTGGATGTTTTTTTTTGTTTCTCGCACTATTCTCTATAAACTGTAGAGACTTGCATGTGAAAATCTCAGGAGATCATCGGTTTTTGCGATACTCAAACCACCCAGCCTGGCACCAACAAGCATTCCACGGTCAAATTCATTTAGATCACATTTCTTCCCCATTCTGATGTTTGGTCTGAAAAACAACAGAACCTCTTGACCATATCTGCATGCTTTTATGCGTTGAGTTGCTGCCACATGTTTGGTGAGATATTTGCATCAGTGAGCAAGCATACAAATGTACCTAATAAAGTGGCCATTGAGTGTATATGTATATGGCAATTAAAGTTGATTCTTGTGATCATTATGATATTCCTCCCATCCAAGTACCTACTCAAACTTCTCTTAAATGTTCCCATTATCTCCTGATAATAGGAAGCACATTGTGCATGGACATGATTTTTACTGAATAATAGCTTTCAGGGCAGGGAAGCATTTCAGAAACTTATACAAATGGATGTTCATGACTATAAAAATAGCAATGTATGCCTCTTTTCTCACCAGGCAGTGATAACTCATTCATCTGAATTTCAAATATCAAATGTAATAAGACATTCATCTCACAGAGAGTGGTGATGATTTCTGGCACAGAGAATAGGTAACGTTGTCAGCCTGAAACTCTCCTTCACTTTTCATTGCCCTTGCCTGAATGTTACAATTGCTGATCGCTGGCAGATAAAAAAGACATCGAGTCACCTTTGTACCGATTCCCAGCATTAGATTAAAGCTTTCACTAGATTCACTGAGCAGGAGTATACAATTTCAGAATCTGTGATTCACTTAATTTTTACACCCTGACAGTATCAAGAAACTGTGGCACTTGAAATCTGTGAAGATGTTTGGGAGTCAGATATTTTGACATGAATATTTTAACACCTTAAAACTTACTTTTTATCATTTTCTGTGTGAAAAGTGGGGAATGATATTTATTTCAGTGTGACTGTGGCAGCAGCTAGTACTTTAAGTATCTCAGGAAGGATTCAGAAATATGTCTGTGAACTTATGGAGGAAATGAGTGTAAGCACTTAAACTCTCAGGGTGGAGGAGCAACACCTTATGTTCCTTTTGGGTAGCTTCTAACCTGATGGCATGAATATCAATTTCTCCTTCTGGTAGTCAAATTCCACCCCCCCTCCATTCCCCACTCTGACCTTTTACCTCTTCTCACCTGCCTATTACATCCCCCCTGGTCCCCTCCTCTTTCCCTTTCTCCTATGGTCCATTCTCTTCTCCTATAAGATTCCTCCTTCACCAACGCTTGACTTGTCCCGCCCATCTGGTTTCACCTCTCACCTTCCAGCTAGCCTCCTTCCCCTCCCTCTGCTTTTTTATTCTGGCACCTCCCCACCACCTTCCTTCTCAGTCCTGAAGAAGGGTCTCGGCCTGAAACATTAACTATCTATTCCTGCTGAGTTCCTCCAGCATCTTGTGTGTGTTGCTTTGGATTTCCAGCATCTGTAGACATTCACGTGTTTAAGATCAATGATTCTTTCTGTTCTCTGTAACAATCCTCCAAAAGCCCTCACCTGCTCCAAATCTCTACTGCTCCATGACTGGCAGCAGTACTTTCTGTGTTATAGAGCCGTACAGTCCTAAAGTACTACAGCACAGGAATAGGCCCTTTGGCCCATCTAGTCCTGTCTAATTCCATTGATCTGCACTTGAACTATAGCCCTCTATACCCCTGCCATCCATGTACTTATCCAGATTTCTCTTAAATGCTGAAATTGAACTCACATCCACCACTTCTGCTGGTAGCTCGTTCGATATTCACACCATCCACTGAGCCAGGTGTTCCCAACTTGGGGTCCACGGAGCCTTTGCTTAATGGTATCGGTCCATAAGCATAAAAAAGGTTGGGAAGCCCCTGCTTTGAGTAAAGGAGTTCCCTCTCATGTTCTCCTTAAATATTTCACCTTTTACTCTTAACCCAGGAAGAGGTACAGTCAACGTTTCGGGCCGAGACCCTTCGTCAGAGATTTGAAAGTGGGAGGGGGAGGGGGAGATCCAAAATGATCAAAATGTGGTCGAAAAGTTGAAGAGCCAAAGAAATTACAGATGGGGAGCAGTGAGAGATGGTTTCACTGAACTAGCAGTGAGAGATGGTTTCACTGAACTAGCAGTGAGAGATGGTTTCACTGAACTAACATCGACCGTACCTCTTCCTATAGATGCAGCCTGGCCTGCTGCGTTCACCAGCAACTTTGATGTGTGTTGCTTGAATTTCCAGCATCTGCAGAATTCCTCATGTTTGTATTTTTAAATTCACTACTGTGAAGCCTCTTCCGGTGATGCCTATACTGAAGAAGTTTAAATCTTCTCTTTGACGGGAGTTCAGTGAAACCATCTCTCACCATCTCATCCCCATCTGTAATTTCTTCGGCTCTTCAACTTTTCGACCACATTTTGATCACTTTGGATCTCCCCCTCCCCCTCCCACTTTCAAATCTCTTACTATCTCTTCTTTCAGTTAGTCCTGACGAAGGGTCTCGGCCCGAAACGTCGACTGTACCTCTTCCTATAGATGCTGCCTGGCCTGCTGTGTTCACCAGCCACTTTGATGTGTGTTGCTTGAATTTCCAGCATCTGCAGAATTCTTCATGTTTGTCGCTTTACATTCTGTGTGATTGTGAAGGATGACGGAGTATTCCACAATGTTAAAGGTGCTACAGAAAAGCAATTTTTTGATGTCGATAACTGTTAACTTAAAGGGATTGATAATGTGATGCAGAGATTCAACACTCAACAAGCCTTTCTTCAGCTTATTTTGAAAACAATTATATATTTCCATATTCCTTATAACATAGGTGGCCTTTCAGCCCATTGATGCTATACCACTAATTTTGTTCTAGATTAGATTATACTTTATACTTTATTGTCGCCAAACAATTGGTACTAGAATGTACAATCATCACAGTGATATTTGATTCTGTGCTTCACACTCCCTAGATTACAAATATTAAATATTAAAAATATTAAAAATAGTTAAAATTAGTAAATATTAAAAATTTAAATTATAAATCATAAATAGAAACATGGGAAGTAAGGTAGTGCAAAAAAAACAAGAGGCAGGTCTGGATATTTGGAGGGTACAGCCCAGATCTCGGTATGGATTAGATTTATTTGTTATTTGGAATATTGATACACACAGTGAAATGAGTCCTTTGCATCAAGGAAAACACAGTCCGAGATGTGCTTTGGTGGTGGTGGCGGCGGGGGGGGGGGCAGCCCGCAAGTGCTGTCTGCCGCCGATGTAGAATGGCCGCAAATTACTAACCCTAACTCCTGCATCACTGGGACACGGGACGAAACCGGAGCACCCGGAAGAAACCCAGGTGGTCACAGGGAGAATGGACAGCGGCAGCGGTTGAATCGCGATCAGTAGTGCTGTGAAGTGTTATGCTGTCATGCTGCCTCTTCGCTTTCGATCGATTCTGGAACCCACCTGTACCAGAGACAATTTACAGAGGCCAAATAACTGACCGATCAGCATTCCATGGGATGTGGAAGGAAGCAGGAGCACCTGGTCATAGGGTGAACATACAAACTCCACACAAACAGCACTGGTGCTTTCTTGAGCTCTCTGGCCGAGAAGCGTTCTGCCACCAAATGTTGATATGTATCTTTTCCCCACACACATTTTTAGGAGCTGCTCCGGGGGGGGGGGTGGTTTGCTCATCTCTGTGCTGGACTGAGACTGTGGCCTGCAACTAGTAGACTTCTAGATCAGCTGCAGTGATGCCTGGCGTAATGAACTTCAGTTCTGAATGCAGTTTGCTTGCTCTTATCGTTTGCAAAAATTTGTTTTTTTTTCCTCTGTCTCTGCACACTGGGTGTTTGGACAGTCTTCTTTTGTTTTTAATGGGTTCTATTGGGGTACTTTGTTTCATGGCTGCCTGTAACGAGACAATTCTCAAGGCTGCTAAAAGTATACATACTTAAAACGTACTTTGAACTTCGATAAATCCCATGCCAAATAATCGCAAAATTATTTACTTCCTTACAGTGGGTGAGTTCTGTCATGGTATTCCGCTCAAAGAAACTGGAGAAAAGTCAGCAGTTTCAATCATAATGAATAGAAGAGAAGCTTGTAGCAATGGAACATCTTTCTGATGGCTATCCTCCCCAGAGACATTAAACAATATTACGACCCAGAGAGCAGCTGCATAGCATAATCCTTAAAATAATGATTGCTGACAAATATCACAAGAATAGTGGCTATTTTATTAGGTACTTCCTGTACCTAACAAGATGGCCATTAAGTGTAAGTTTGTGGTCCTCTGCTGCTGTAGCTCATCCACTTCAAGGTTCAACGTGTTGTACATTCAGAGACATTCTTCTGCACACCACTGTTGTAATGCATGATTATTTGAGTTACTGCTGCCTTCCTGTTAGCTTGAACCAGCCTGGCCATTCTCTTCTAACCCCTCTGATTAACAAGGTGTTTTGCCCACAGAGCTGCCACTCACTAGGCGTTTTTGTTTTGTTTTTTGCACCATTTTCTGTAAACTCTAGAAACTGTTGTGTGAGAAAATCCCAGGAGATCAGTAGTTTCTGAGACACTCAATTCACCCCATCTGGCACCAACAATCATTTCACAGTCAAAGTCACTCAGGTCACATTTCATCCCCATTCTGATGTTTGGTCTGAACAACAAATGAACCTCTTGACCATGTCTGCATGCTTTTATTGATTGATTTGCTGTCACATGATTGGTTGATTAGATACTTGGATTAACAAGCACCTTTATGTAATAAAGTAGTCACTGGGGGCTGGCAAACAACAAATGTGCAAGTACAAAGAAAAATGAAGTAAATAAATAATATTGAGAACAAGTTGTAGAGTGAAAGGAAGCCAATGACTGGTTATCTGTTCGATTCACAAGGAAGGCTTCACAATTGTTGGATTGTTTGAGGTGAAAACGGAGCTGATAGTATCTGCGGTTTCAATTGGAAAATCAATTGGCAACTAACTCATGGACAAACTCATTGTGCCCTTTTCATCTATAGGGTGTATAGATGGGGTAAATCCAAGCAGGCTTTTTCAGCTGAGGTTGGCTGAGACTGAGGTCATAGGTCAAGGGTGAAAGGCGAAGTATTTAAGCGGGGGATCTTCTTCACACAGAGGGTGGTGTGAGTGTGGAACAAGCTTCAAGTGGAAGTTCTGGATGGGGATTTGATTGCAACATTTACAAGGAGCCTGGTTAAGTACATGCATGGAAGGGGTATGGAAGGCTATGGTCCTGATGCAGTTCGATAGGTCTAAGCAGAATAACAGTCTGGCATGAACTAGATGGGCAGAAGAGTCTTTTTTTGTGCTGTAGTGCTCTACGACTCTATGTCCTGAAGTAAGAGACTTGCAGTTGCTTTGTGCAGTTGTTATTGTGTGGCCTGCAACATCAGTGTGGTATTGCTTCACACCATTAATGTTAGTCCGAGGTATTACAAGCAATGGAGCAAAGGCAGGTAGATGTGGCAAAGATCCAGATCAGTGATGATGACAGATTGAGCAACTCTCTTCCTGCTGTTCCTGCACTCTCATTCTGTAATCCAGCTTGCAATCAGGGGTTGGCACAACAAGCTATCTATTACTCTTTGTCAAAATGAACATGGAACTTATATGCCTTCCTGCAATTCTGTGGACGTAATGTTCAGCCACATTAAGTGACAGATGGCCACCATGAGAATGTAATTATAAATACTGGAATTTTGTTTGATTGGTAATGGAACAAAAGTAAGCAGCTTATATCAAATATTGATGAATGCCCAAATGCACATCAAATCCATGCCAGCCTGGTCTTCTGTCTCGTCCATCGACCTGCATAGCCCTCCGTAACGCTTTCATCCACATACGTTCATTTGTTTGTTACGTGCCGTGTTGTATGATGTGAGCAATCATGGTCTTTCAAGACGGTTTTTGGCGAATTGCTCCACAGAAACTGTTTGCCATTGCCTTCTGCTGGGAAGTGACTTTACAAGATGGGTGACCCCAGCCGTTATCAATGTTTTTTCAGAGATTGTCTGCCTGGTGTCGGTGGTTGCATTACCAAGGATTGTGATCTGCACCAGGTGGTCATATGACCATCCACACCTGTTCCCATGGCTTCATGTGACCCTGATCAGGGGAGGGGCTGTCTAAGCAGGTGATACACCTTGCCCGAGGGTGATCTGCAGGGTACTGGAGGGAAGGAGCATCTTATACCTCCTTTCGCAGAGACTTATCTCCACCCCATCACCCCCCACATACAGCACCTATCCACATTTATCTTAAATGACACAATTGAACTTGCATCCAGCAAATGCAGTTTATTCCACACTAGCACCACCCTCTTAGTGAAGGAGCTTCCACTCAGATTCCCCTTAAATATTTCACCTTTTATACTAAACCCATGACCCCTAGTTCTAGTCTCACCCAACCTGTGGAAAAGCCTGTTTGCATTCATCCTATCAATACCTCTCATAATTTTGACTACCTCTACAAGATCTCCTCTCATTCTCCTGTGCTCAAAAGATCATTGGCGCTGTAATCAATGATTACAGAACCACCAATCACTGATCAAGGTTTGATTCCCGCCACTGCTCTGGTTTGCTCTCACATTCCAATGACACACGGTTAGGGTTAGGGTTAATCAGTTGTGGGCATGCCACATTGGGGTTGGAAGTGTAGTGAGGCTTGCAGGCTGCCGCCAGCACAATTCTCCAACAGTATTGGTCACTGGTGCAAAAATGCGACACTGCATGTTTCAATGTTGTGATATATATGTGACAAAGATTCAAAGAACATTTGTTATTGAAGTATGTATGCAGCATACAACACTGAAAGCCATCCTCCCACAGACAGCAATGAAACAACGAAAACCATGGGACCTGTTCAGAGTAAAACATCAAACCCCCAACCGCAAAGAAAAGAATAAATTTTGCAAATGGCAAAAAACGAGTGATAAAACATCAAACCACAAAGTCATCGAAACAGTCCGGGAAGGTTCAGTTCAGCTTTCTTTTTCTAGCGAGTAAAATCTTAATATATTCAACCAGTCCCTATAACTCAAGTCCTATCAATATCCTTGTAAAGTTTATGTGTGTGTGATACCCATTTCTATTTATTTTAATGAATAACTAACATATTTTCCACCACGATATTTTATTTTCAATTTTAAATCGTCAGCCTAGAAGTACATTGTAAATGGAAACTTTATTTCATTATTTGAGAAAAATAACATAGAGATGAAATTAAAGTAAGTGATTGCCTTGTGCCTTGCATTGTCTGCGATGCTCCCTTGCCTCTGAGTCAGAGGGCTGCGTCTGACCACCATCAGGTACTTGAACCACCAGCGCAACCCTAATCCCACCTCAGGACTGGCGTACTACAGACTACCTCCTGCACTACCACGGACTTGTCTTGGAGATGCTGAGCAAGCAAGCCTTCATTGTAACTGTACCTCATCATACTGGTGCAAATGGCAATCAACTCAACTTGACTTGTCATTATCATTCTTCAGGAGCAGGAGCATGAAAATTGAACATTCATATCCCAGTGTCTACTGAGGATGCCACACTTCAAAATTTTGAGCTGGTAAACCAAATACCCATTCCTTTCTCTCAGAGGGCTGTAAGTGATGCCATGCCATTTTTCTGAGAAGATTATGTGAGTTATAGTTACCAATATTTACCTGTCAAAGTCTCTGTTGCAATTGTGGACTGAGCCAATAAAACTATTTTTGACAATTGTGAATTCTTGTTTGTAACCCTCTACAATGGTATTATCTACATATGTCTCTGTAGAAAACATTGTTTACCCATAAATGTTCAAAGCAGCCAAAATAGCAGTATTAATAATTTTAACAGTAAAGTTACACTGTCCAACGAAGGGCCCTGGTCCAAAACATCGACTCTTTATTCCTTCCATAGATGCTTCCTGACCTGCTGAGTTTCTGCAGCATTTTCTGTGTGTTACTCTGAATTTCCAGCAACTGCAGATTCCTTGTGATTAATCACAAAAGGCAGATTTTGCCTGAAATCCTTTGGAAAAAAAAACATAATCTGAAATAAAAACAGAAAATGCCACAAATGCTCAGCATGTCAAGCAGTTTCTAAAGGGAGAGGAATGGTGTTGAAGTCAAGGTCCTTTCATCAGAACTTTAGATACCATTGTCTAAAGCTGCCTGCTCCGTTCTTCCATTAATTGCCTATCAGAGTATTCTTGTTACAAAAATAAACTTTATTCCTAGAAATATATACAAGAAATACAAAAAAAAAGTGTTTTTTAAAATTTAACAGTATTGTCCAGTCTATACTTTCATTGTATTATCAGGCTTATACATTTGTAGTGTCATTAAGCTGATACATTCTACATACAACACACTAATGCCAGCCAATTTCAATTGCTTTATTATTGCTGCATGTTCTGAGATACAGTGACAGCCTTTTTGCATGCTATCTATACAAATTATTTCATTACATCAGTACATTAAGATAATATGAAGCAGAACAATAACAGAATGCAGAATAAAGTGTTACAGTGACAGAGAAAATGCAGTGCAGGCAAACAATCAGGTGCAAGGCCATGATGATTGTGACATCTAGAGTCCATCTTACCATACTAGGGGTCCATTCAATAGCATTATAACAGCAGGCTAGAAGCTGGCCATGAACTTGATGGCATGTGCTATCTAGCTTTTTTAACATTCGTGACTTCACTGGAGAATACATACTTTGTTGCATGGGACCCAGACCCTCAGTTTTTAGTGTACATTAGGGTATTCTTAATGGACCCACCCCTTGTAGAAACATTCCTCTATCCTCCCCACCATCAAGAACATCTTCAAAATGCAGTGCCTCAAGAAGGTGGCATCCATCATAAAGGACGCGTACCATCCAGGCCATGCCCTCTTCTCATTACTGCCATCAGGGATGGGGTACAGGAGCCTGAAGACACATACTCAGCTTTTTAGCAATAGCTTCTTCTCCTCCAACATCTGATTTCAAAATTCAAAGTAAAGTTTATTATTGAAGTATATTTAGTCTCCATATACTACCTTGAGATTCGTTTTCTTGCAGTTGTTCATAGTAGAACAAAGAAATGCAATAGAATCAATGAAAAATTACACAGAAACAGAGACTGACAACTAATATGCAAAAAGGAGACAAAGCTGTGCAAATAATATATATAAATAAATAATACTGAGAACAGGAATGCGAGTTGTAGAGTCCTTGAAACCCTTTCCTCCCACATCACTCTTTACTTTTCCATAATCTACGTGCCTATCTAAGAGTTTCTTAAATGTCTCTAATGTCTCTGCCTCTACCACAATCCCTGGCAGGGCGTTCCATGCACGCACCACTCTCTTTGTAAAGAACTTACTCTGTGACGTTCCCCCCCCCCCTTTGCTTTCCTCCAATCACCTTAAAATTATGCCCCTTGCATTAGCCATTTCTGCTCTGAAAAAAAAAGTCTCTGGTTGCCAACTCCATCAATGCCTCTTATCATATTGTATATGTCTACCAAGTCAAACCTCGACCTCCTTTGCTCCAAAGAGGAAGCCCTAGCTTGCTCAACCTAACCTCATTCGGATGAGAAGTATTGACTTAGGACTTCACCCACATCTCCTGGCTCCACATATAGATTTACTCTGATCCCTAAAGGGGCCCACTCTTTCTCTTAATATACTTAAGGAATGTTTTGGAATCTCCTTAATCTTACCTGACAAGGATATTTCAGAGTCTCTTTTTGCCCTATTACCTTTTTTACTTAAGTTTTCTCCAACTCTCTCTGTATCCTCAAGGAATGCACTTGACTGGCATTACCTGTACCTGCCATGTGCTTTCTTACTTTTCCTAGGGTGGCACGGTAACGCAGTGGTTGGCATAGAGCTTTACAGTGCCAGCTGTAAGATCATGGCTCAATTCCTGCCACTATCTGCTGGGAGTTTGTATGTGCTCCCTATGACTGCAATCCTCCAATCACCTTAAAATGATGCCCTCTTGTATTACCCATTGCCACCCTGCGAAAAAGCCAGTGGTTGTCTACTCTGTCAATGCCCCTTATCATCTTTACACCCTTATCAAGTCACCTCTCATCCTACTTCACCCCAAAGAGGAAAACCATAGCTTTCTCAACCTTCCCTCAGAAGACATCCTCTCTGATCCAAAGCACCAATGTTGTTTTAAACCATGTCACAGTTCAAATATGATTTTATGGTTTTCAGAACTAGTAATTCATTCCACAGGATTGGGTATTTTAGGGATCAGAATGAATTCTTCAAAGCCTGAGCACAAGTTATTCATTAGAGTCCCTGCAGCCTAGGTAATCAAGTGGTGAACAGTCTAATCTGGAGAGGAAAATACTTAAAGAGCAAAAGTGGAAACAGTCCAGTGAACAGATAAATTAAAGCTTTAGAAATTCACCGCCTAGACTTCCCCTCCCCCACCCTCCCTTCCACACCTTTGTCAGCATCTGATTTGGCTGTCCAACGACCTCCACTTCTTTCGCTTTCACTAGAGTGCCCTCTAATCTCATTCTAAGTAAATTCAAATCAATGCAATGCTTTTAGCCAGACACATCTACTCCTTACAACAGCGGAGTAACACCGGTGTCATTATCTGCAGTTAAATTCTCTGTGATTAGCCGTGTGACCAGGCAGGAAATGAACTTTCTTTAGGTCCTTCTTGACCCATAAGCTCAGTCTCTCTCTGTCATTCCGATCCTGTTCTTGTGCAGTGGTGGAAAAAAGGCTGGGAGCACATTTAACTTATGTTAGTGCGAGGGGGTAGGATCAATCTTGTACTCCATCATTTGGAAGTAATTAATTAGAAAGAACTCAAAATTCTACTGAGGGGGGAACACACGATACAGGTAGAGACACAAATAAGGAAGAGTTAGGGAAGTTACATGGACCTGATAATGGTTTAATTTTTGCTATAATATTTTACAGGATTTAGATCCATCATAACTGGATCAGAGAGACAACTCTTCTGGTCAATAGAGGAACACACGGGCTAAGCATGAGGCAATGTTAAAGCTATATAAGGCCTTAGTTAGTCCCCACTTGGAGTACTGTGTTCAGTTCTGGTCACCTCACTACAGGAAGTATGTGAATACTATAGAGGGAGTGCACAAGGACGTTGTCTGGATTGGAGAGCATGCCATATGAGAACAGGTTGAGTGAACTTGGCCTTTTCTCTTCAGCAGCAACAGAGGATGAGAGGTGACCTGATAGAGGTGTATTAGATGATGAGAGGCATTGATTGTGTGGATAGCCAGAGGCTTTCTCCTAGGGCTAACATGAGGGGGGATAGTTTTAAGGTGCTTGGAAGTAGGTGCAGAGGAGAGTGGTGGGTGTGTGGAATGCACTGCCAGTGACAGTGGTAGTGATGGCTACGATAGGGTCTTTTAAGAAACTCTTAGATAGGTACATGGAGCTTAGAAAAATAGAGGGCTATGCAGTAGGGAAATTCTAGGCAGTTTCTAGAGTAGGTTACATGGTCGGACTGAAGGGCCTGTAATGTGCTGTAGATTTCTACATTCTGTGATTCTACAATAAGCTTTGTTCTAGGGAACTGTCCTCCTTGTGACTACCTGGGGACGATCGTCTAATCTGCACAAACTGTCCCATGGAGTAGTCAAGTACCAGGATCATACTTACATACATCATGCCAGACTTTTTCGTCAAAATGCCTGTGTACATCCGCAGAGGGGGTCATACATAGAAACACACAATTGTATATTGTAAGTTAGGCTGCAGTAGCCGTTAATGCTCTTCAACATTATCTGGTAAACCTTAACATTGACAACTGACCCCAGGAAATCTTATGGTGCCATAACATGAGTGAAGGACCCTTTCTACTGATTACTCCAACTAGTCTTCCCCAGCTGCTGAATCAGTTCTGCTCCATGGTGAGCAACAATTAGAAGAAGCACTGAGAGTAGCAAAGGCACAGAATCTGCTCTAGAGGCAGGACTTCAATGTCTATTACCAAGGGTGGCTTGCAAGCATCTCCAAGGATGGAGTTGACCAAGTCATTCGGAAAACAGGGCCCGGATTCAGTCTGAGGCTGGCAGAACCATAGAGCTTTGAGTCGTAGAGAACTGTATCACAGAAGTAGGCTCTTCAGCCCATCTAGTCCATGCTGAATTATTATTCTGCCTAATCCCTTCAACTCACATATGGACCATAGCCATCCATACCTTTCCCGATCATGTACTTATCCAAACTTCCCTTAAATGTTGAAATCGAACCTGCATCTAACATTTCAGCTTACAGTTTGTTTGATACTCGCACCACCCTCTGAGTGAAGAAGTTCCCCCTCAGGTTATCCTTTTCACCCTTAACCTAAGACCTCTAGATCTAGTCTCACCCAACTGTAGTGGAAAAAGCCTGCTTGCATTAACACTATCCATATCCCTTATAATTTTGTAAATCTCTATCAAATCTCCCCTCATTCTCCTATGCTCCAGGGAATAAAGTATTAATCTATTCAACCTTTTCCTATAACTCAGGTTCTCAAGTCCTGTCAATATCCTTGTAAATTTTCTTTGTACTCCTTTAACTTAGTGATATCTTTCTTATAGGTGGGTGACCAGAACTGTGCACAATACTCCAAATTTGAACTCATTAACATCTTACACAATTTCAACAAAACATCTGCTTCTGCAGATGGTGGAAACCCAGAGTAACACACAAAAATACTGGAAGAACTCAGCAGGTCAGACAGCATCTACAGAGAGCAACAGAGTCAACATTTCAGGCCGAGACCCTTCATCAATCTATGGAAATGTATACCCTTAGCTTGGAGTCTCCCTCTCTCTACTATTATAATCAAGCCAAAGGATCATCTCTGGTTTAATGAGGAATATTTCAGGGTGTTATAAAACTACACCAGTGAACCTAGTAATAGAGTCATAGAGAGACACAGTGTGGAAACAGGCCACTGAGTCCATCAGAGACATGATGGAGGCCAAACGTAGGTTGGAGGTGTGACACCTCATATTCTGTTTGGGTAGTCTTCAACTGGGTACATTTCTTATACGTTAAAGATGAATTCTTGATCTCTTGATCTACTCCATTGTGGTCCTCGCATTTTATTTGTTGACTACACTGCATTTTATTTTTTCTCTATAACACTATATTCTGCTTTCTTTTTAAAAAAATTTTTAGTAATATCTGAATGTCATTACGTACGGAACAAGTTCTCTGGATGGCATGAAAGGAAAAGTCTTTCACTGTATCTCAAAACATGTGGCAATAAAAAACGCTTCTCTGAGGATCTTCACCTTCTCATGCTGGAGAACCTTGTGGGTTCCTGGCATCCCGAGATCTGGACCTTAGCTCTTTGTAGGGTCACCCATGACGGTAAGGTCAAGGGAGAGGTTCCAAACAAGACCTCAGTGGTGGAGCTGACGGAAGACAATGACACATCACAACGGCAGTGAAAGGTGGCGGATGACTGCAGCAGTGAATGGTCCCCAGTTGTCCTGCATTCCACGCTACTGGACTCTGATCCCGATCTGTCAAGAACCTTGTGGGGACTACCCCTGCATCAGCCTCCCTAGGTTTAACAAAGTCACACCCAGGCGTTTTTCATTAAGGGAATAAGCACTTAGGAGAACATCATACTCGACATGAGTGAGCGCACAGTAATAAACCAAAAACCAATTAGTAACAATCTTTGGAGCCAACATATTGCATGTTCCTTGGGACAGCATCATCCACTTCTATAAGGGTCCATTACTCATTGATCGACTGGCCAAATGACATTTTTTCCCAATCTAAATACCCTATTTTTCAAACCTTGAGGCTACTTTAACGGCACTTTCCTTCTTGCACTGGATTCATGCATTTGCTACAGATCACCACCATAAATAATATGAAGGTTAAAGTGAAAGCAGTTAACGGCTGAAGGTTGCGAGCTCATTACAAGTTCTGTTTCACAAATGATTCAGAGCCAACACAGGCCATTCTGGTCAGAAATGTACCCAATGAAAACTGAGGTCAGGATATTGCAATAAAAGAACATTAATAATTAAGGTAAGAGCAGTATCCAGCAGGCTGTACAGTCAGAAAGATTATTGGAATTTTTTGCTGAGTGTCTCAGTATTGAACTTCTATAAATTATTAGTAAATTGTTCTTTCTAGCGCAGAGGCATTGTTCCTAATGGAATCACCCAGGACCTGTCAGTGCAGCGGGTACACACATTCACCTCAAAGGTTACAAAATTTTCAAATTCAGTCCGATTACTCAATTTAAATTTTATCATTGGGTGATATTTTGCTGAGATATTTTGCTATTTTTACTTTGTTAGGAAGATTTAAGAAAGGCATACATTTTATGAGTGTTTTGTTATATTAAATGTCTGAAACTATCTCTTAGCAAATGAAGTGATTTGGAGATATCTTCCTTGTTCATCCCTGACTCTTTTCAGCAGTTGTTCAGCACACACACTTCAGCACAAATGGCAGTAATTCAGTCAGGATTACGTTTGCGGTGGGTGGAAACCATCAACTTGACAAGTAAAGGGATAGTACAAAATGATAATAATTGTGAAAGAAAGTTGCATTTATATAGTGCCTATCACAAATCCAAAGTGTCTCAACATACTCTGCAGCAAACAAAACAATACCTGAAGCAGTATCATTGTTGCATGTAGAAAGCTGGACTCCCAGTCTGGACACAGCAAGCCACACAACATAAAGGAACTCAGTAGGTCAGGTAGCATCAATGGAAAGGACTAGAGCAGGATTCCCCAACCTTTTTTATGCCATGGACTCCCACCATTAACCGAGGTTGGGAACCCTGGACTAAAGAGTTGACTTTTTGGGCTGAAGTCTAGGCATGGAATCAGACACCCGGGCCATTGTATTTTGAGACATTTTGGAGTAATGATAGGCACTATATCAATGTAGCTCTTTCTTTCATTATTATTATTATTCCATCTTTTCACTTGTCAAGTTGATGGTTTCTTCTCCATAGATGCTGCCCGTCTTGCTGAGTTCCCTCCGCATTTTGTGTGTGTCTTGCTCTGGATTTCCAGCATCTGCAGAATCTCTTGTGTTTATGTCGCACAAATGGCAATGTGATAATGGACAGACTTTTATTTATTAACAGATACAGCATGGTAATAGACCCCTCCAGCCCAACAAGCCCACACCACCCAATTACACCAAGTATGTCTTTGGAATGTGGGAGGAAACTGGAGCACCTAGGGGAAGCCCACATGGTCATGGGGAGAACGTACAAACTCCTTACACATAGGGGCGGGATTTGAACCTGGGTCACTGGTGCTGTAATACCGTATGCTAACCGCTACACTACAGAACCACCCCAACTGGCATTATTTGTACTGATTCAACATTTTACTCTTTTTATTGAATAGGTGCATTACACTGGTTAGATGTGATAAACCTCAACTTCACCAAGGCTCCTAGGTTTCCCCAAATCAGAATCAGATCGAGGCGTAGATATACTCAAGAAGGAAGTCAGTGATTTCTTAATGCTGAGGAGATCAAGAGATATGTGAAGTCCGGAAGAGGGTACTTAAGTGGATAGTCGGACTGATTCTTTTGAACTGTGGAACAGGCCCCTGGGGACAAATAGGCCACCCTCGCTCCTATTTTCTGTGTTTCAATGATGCAATGAACAGCAGGGAGATTTAAAGGATGACACAGTATAGTTGTGTGGAGAGTATGGAGAAGCCTAGGACATTATTCCTTGGAGTTTAGGAGAATGAGGTGAAACTTGATAGAGGTATATAAAATTATGAAGAGTATAGATAGGGTTAATGAAAGCAGACTTTTTCCACCGAGGTTGCGTGAAACTAGAACTAGAGGTTGTGGTGAAAGGTGAAATGTTTAAGAGGAACGTGGGGGGGATCTTCTTCAATCAAAGGGTGGTGAGAGTGTGGAATGAGCAATCAGCAGAAGTGGTGGATATGGTTCAATTTCAACATTTGAAAGGAATTTGGATAGCTACATGGATAGGAGGGATATGGTCTGGGGGCAGTTCTAGACCGCATAATAGATCAGCACAGACTGGATGGGCCGAAAGGCCTGTTTCTGTGCTGTTGTGTTCTATGATTCTAAGCAGGAAATTCTCCCCAAGAAGCAGAAGAGGAGATTTAATAGAAATGTTGAAAATGAGGCGAGGGCTTGGAGAAGGACAATAAGGAAAAGTGTCTATGCAGGTTGGAAATCAGGAACTAGCGGACACCAGTTGTCAGAAAATCAGCATAAGAACTAGAGGGGAGTTGAAGAGAATTTTAAACATACAGAAAATGTTTATGATTTGGAATGCACTTCCTGAATGGGTGGAGGAAGGAGATTGAGTCACATCGTTCAGAAGGAATTAAGTAATTACTTGAAAACAAATTCAGGAGAGTGGGAGAAGGAGTGGGGAGAGAGAACCATTTTAAAACTCGGGCACAACAGGAAGTCATGCTTTGATTTCTACGAATTCACCAGTTGCACCTCAAGGATGTGTGCTTAGCCCACTGCTCTCCTCTCTCCACACCCACCACTCTGGTTGAGTGGTGTTGCAACAACAATCTTGCAATCACTGGCAGTAAGACCAAAGAATCAATTGTGGATTTCAGGAAGGGGAAGTCGAGGGAACACACACCAGTCCTCATTGAAGGATCAGCAGTAGAAAAGGTGAGCAGTTTCAAGTTTCTGGGTGTCAACACCTCTGAAGTTCCATCCTGGGCCTAACATAATGATGCAATGTATTGCTGTTGCAAAACAATGAACTTCATATGCCAGTGATATTAAACTTGATTCTGATTCTAATTCTATTGTGTTATGAAGGAATATTGCTAATTTTATCCAATGGTGTGAAATATGTAATTAAATGGATTTATGCACCTCTATCTGCAACTCCATGTCCCCATGCACCCCTTTGCACCCACTGGTCGGATCATCTACCCCCAAAATGCAAAGCAGTGTCAGAATCTGCTCATCAATAACTGTTCAACATTTCAAAGTTCCTCAAAGGAAACCTCTTCATTTCAATGAAAAAGAATGTCACTCTTTGTACATTGAAGCATGCCATGGCCAGCCATGAATAGCTTTGAAGGTCAGCTACCAGAGTGAGAGACAGGTCAGAGCACAGACTCAGTAGGGAGGTAGAAAGCTGAGATGGTCATTCCAGACCACTCAAGTTGAGTGATTGACACATGAGACTGCAGATGCTGGAATCCAGAGCAAAACAGAAGATGTTGAAGGAACTCAGCAGGTCAGGCAACACTCATGGAGGGAAATAGACATTCAACATTTTGGGTAGAGACCCTTCATCTGGACTGAAAGATAGAGGTTGGATAGCCAGTATAAAATTGGTGGGGGGAAGGGTTGGAGCAGGATCTAGCAAGGAATAGGTGATACTGAAGAAGGAAAACATCTCAGATGTCATGGAGTGGAAAGTCTCATCTCAGAACAGATGTAGTGGAACAGAGAAAAAAGAATGGACAAGTGACAGAGTGAGAGGAAGTGTAATCCAGGTAGCTGTGGGAGTCAGTGGGTCTATGTAGGTGGATCCTCTGTCTTCTGAGATGAGCACATCTTTCACTTGCTAGGTCTTGCTCCAGCTATTCACCACACCTACTTCTACTGGCCATCTCCCCTCTATCTTGCAGTCCAGATGAAGAGTCGCCACCTTAGACTATCTATTTCCCACCACAGATCTTGTCTGACTTTCTGGGTTCCTCTAAGTTCGTCTTCTGCTCCAGTTGTGTAGTTCCTCACAGAAGGGGCTTTCACAGTAAAAGCCACAGAGAGGAAGTCAACACTGTGAGATCAATGGAGAAGTGGCTTTATATAGCATTTGTGTTATCAGTATTACTGCTGGAGAACAAAACAACCCCAGAACAGCAGTACGAATGAACACAGTGGACCAACATAGACTCACTTAATTACTGTCCATTAAGCCGCTGGCGTTTAGGGCAGCAATCAAGGTCCTCCATCTTTGATGGTGTTCAGGACTTCCTTCATTGTGTCAGTAGCTTCCTCTTGGTTCTCACTACTGACAGTCATGCAAGTCCTAGTGGAGACTCCGGAATACTGTTGCATTCAGATGCAGAAGGATTCTTCATTGCTGTTTTGGTATCAATTTTGCTTTATTAGTCTGGGTTGTTAGCCCTGAGCTGAACCACAGAACCTGGGGGATCGATGGACCACTCTTAGTCTGTTGTCTAACCTTTGACCTGTTTGGCATGGGTGACCCTTCCAAGAGCCAAAGCAAAAGCCCTGACACCAGCCAGTATAGCCCTCCGGGTCATTGAGACATGCAAACCTCCAAATCACGACAAGGTTATGGTCCTCTTGGAGGAATATACACCCAGTGCCACAATATTAGATACACCTGCATGCCTGTTTGTTATTTACATAATCAGCCAAACATATGAGGACAACTCAATGCATAAATGTATGCAGCTATGGTTAGGAGATTCAATTGTTGTTCAGACCAAATATCAGAGTAGGGAAGAAATGTGATCTAAGTGACTTTGACTGTGGAGTGATTGCTGGTGCCAGACAGGGTGGTTTGAATATCTCAGAAACTGCTGATCTCCTGGGGTTTTCATATATCCGTCTCCAGAGTTTACAAAGAATGGTGTGAAAAACAAAAAAAAAATACAGTTAGCAGTAGTTCTACAGGCAAAAATGCCTTTTTAATAAGAGAGGCCAGAAGAAAATGGACAGCCTCATTCAAGCTGACAGAAAGGTGACAGTAACTCAGATAACCATGTGTGACAACGGCGGTGTGCAGAAGAGCATCTCTGAATGCATAACACGTCGAACTTTGAAGTGAATAGGCAGAAGACCATGAACAGTGGCCACATTATTAGGTACCAGAGGTACCAGTGGCCGCTGCGTGTAAGCAGCAAGTTGTCCCATCGTGAGGGAAGACGGGTCCCGAGGAAAGTGAGCTGAACTTCACTGAGGAAATTCACAGTGGGCTTGAAAATATCTCTGTTAAAGCACCGATGACTTCAGGCCTGATGAAACATTTAGCTGGTCACAACGGTCCTCATATAACAAGGTTGCTGCACGTTGCATCACTGTTGGGCAAAGGCTGGTTGGAGCTAATAAATGTAACAAAATCACTTAGACACACCATATGGAAAAGTACGCACAAATGTTCCAGGGTGCCTTGTGATGACAGTGAGTTTGCTGTCAGCAAGTACTAAGCTTAACAGAAGTCTTTAAGCCCTATCTAATATAAGTAACTACAAGTAGGCTTACTGTATGGATCAACACAAACACAAATGCTGGAGAGACTCAGCAGGCTAGGCAGCATCTAAGGAAAAGAGTACAGTCGACGTTTTGGGTCGAAACCTTTGGGCAGGACTGGAATAAAAAAGCTGAGGAGTAGATTTAAATGACGGGGGGAGGGGAGAGAGAACCACTGGGTGATAGGTGAAACCCAGAGGGCGAGGAATGAAGTAAGGAGCTGAGAAGTTGATTGGTGAGATTAGGTGAGAGAGGGAAAACAGGATGGGAAATAAAGAAGTTGGGGGCAGGGTTGTTGGGGGCATTACCCTGGCCATCATCATCTCATATTTACTATGCACTGGCCCTCATTATTTCATCTTTGCTATGGATGTCCAGTCCCTATACTTCATCTCCCACTGGGAAGGTGTCAAAGTGCTCCGTTTTTTTTCTGGACACTACACCTAACCAATTCCCCTCCACCACCATTTTCCTCCACCTAGTGGAACTCATTCTCACTCTTAATAATTTCTCCTTTGGCTCCTCCCACTTCCTTCAAACAAAGGGGGTAGCCATGGGCGGTCGCATGGGCCCCAGCTGTGCCTGGCTATTTGTCGGCTATGTGGAACAGTCTCTGTTCCAAGCCTACACTGGTGACCACCCCGCACTTTTCCTACACTACATCGATGACTGCATTGGTGCTGCTTCCTGCACCTGTATTGAACTCGTTGACTTCATCCACTTTGCCTCCAACTGCCACCTGCTCTCTAATTCACCTGGTCCATTTCCAACACCTCCCTTCCCTTTCTTGATCTCACTGTCTCTGTCTCTGGAGACAACTTATCCACTGATGTCTATTACAAACACACGGACTCTCAGAGCTACCTAACTAGACCTTGTTCCACCCTACTTCTTGTAATAACGCTATTCCCTTTTCGCAATTCCTCTATCTCTGTCACACCTGCTCTCAGGATGAAGCTTTTCATTCTGAAACGAAGGAGATGTCATCATTTTTCAAAGAAATAGGCTTCCCTTCCTCCATCATCAATGGTGCGCTCAACCGCACCCTTTCCATTTCACACACGTCTGCTCTTACCCCATCCTTCTGCCACCCTACCAGGGATAGGGTTCCCCTTGTCCTCACCTACCACCCGACCAGCCTCCGCATCCAGCGCATAATTCTCCGTAAATTCTGCCATCTCCAACAGGATCCCACCACCAAGCACATCTTTCCCTCCCCCCACTTTCAGCTTTCCACAGGGATTGCTCCCTACATGTCTCCCTTGTCCATTCGTCCATCCCCCACTGATCTCCCTCCTGGAACTTATCCTTGCATGTGGAGCAAGTACTACACCTGTCCCTATACTTCCCCCCTCACAACCATTCAGGGCCCTAAACAGTCCTTCCAGGTGAGATGACACTTTACCTGTGAGTCTGTCAGGGTCATTTACTGTGTTCGGTGCTCCCGGTGTGGCCTCCTATACATTGGTGAGACCCAGTGTAGACTGGGAGACCGCTTTGCCGAGCGTCTACGCTCCATCTGCCAGAACAAGTGGGATCTCAAAGTGCCACCCATTTTAATTTCACTTCCCATTCCCATTCTGATATGTCCATCCATGGCATCCTCTACTGTTGTGACGAGGTCACACTTAGGTTGAGGAACAACACCTTTTATTCCGTTTGGGTAGCCTCCAACTCTTTACTTCATCCCTCCCCCTCTAGGCTTCACCTATCACCTGCTGGTTCTCTCTCCCCTCCTCCCACCTTTTAAATCTACTCCTCAGCTTTCTTCTCTCCAGTCCTGCCAAAGAGTTTCGGCCTGAAACGTCGACAGTACTCTTTTCCAAAGATGCTGCCTGGCCTGCTGAGTTGCTCCAGCATTTTGTGTGTGTGACTTGGATTTCCTGCATCTGCAGATGTTCTCTTATTTGTGGTTTGATTATCTAGGGAGATTGTCTTGTTTTATTTAGAGATACAGCATGGTAAAAGGCCCTTCAGGCCCACAGAGTCATGCTGCCCAATTACACCCAAGTGACCAATTTACCGATTAACCAGTGTGCCTTTGGACAGTGGAAGAAAACCAGAGCACCTGGAAGAAACCCAAGCGGATCATGGGGAGAATGTACAAAGACCTCACAGAGTGTACCCAGATTGCTGGTTACCATGCCACAGCAAAACCATGTCAAACTACGTACATTTCAAAGACTAGTTTACTTCGCTGTTAAGGCTGCATGGTGAGATCTAGCTGTCACTAATCAGTATTAGAGTGATGGGTCCTCCCTCCCTAAAGAGGAGGAGGTACGTCTGGCTAACTAAGTATTTTGAATAGTTTATTTTATTTTTAGGATACACATTAACTTAGACAAATAACTCTTGACATAGATTTAAAATTCACAGAGAATTTCCAACCTAATGTATTTCCAAATTACACAGGATTTCCATACACAGGTTCAATTCTTACAAACTAAAAAGACATACCAACAAGTTGCAGAAACAGAAGGCTGGGGAATGAATTCCAGGCTTTCTTTCTGTCACCCCGTCTTTCAGTCATTCCATCTTTGTTGTTTCTAACAATCTCCACTGCTTTTTGACATTTATACTGTCTTGCTATGACATGACATCAGTTGCATGTGATATTTTTCAATAACATTGGTCAGGCCAAGTAATTGCAGTGTTTAATTAGAGAATCTGGGCCCCATTGTTCTCTGGATCAAGAAGGTGAGCAGCGAGTATTAAAAGTTTAATTTAGTCAAAAGCAACTTTAGAATCACCTGTATCCTTGGCAGGCATGAATGAGAGACCCAACTGGTATTTATTTACTAGTTTATTTCGAGATATGATACAGTAACAGGTTCTTCCAGCCCAGTGAGCCTGCGCTGCTCAATTATATCCATGATAACAATTAACCTACGAACCTGTATGTTTTTGGAATGTGGGAGGAATCCAGAGCACCCAGAGGAAACCCATGCAGTGATGTGGAGAGTGTTCAAACTCCTTCAGACATTGACAGGGATTGAACCCGGGTTGCTGGTGCTATAATCGTGTTACATTAACCGCAACATTACCATGTCACCCCATGATACGTTTTAAAAAGAGATTAAAGATTAGCCTTATTTATCACATGTACATTGAAACATAAGACCATAAAACTTAGGCCATTCAGCCCATTGAGTTTGCTTCGCCTTTCGATCATACGATATAATGCATTGTCACCATCAAATCAAATCAGCGAGGATTGTGCTGGGCAGCCTGCAAGTGTTGCCACACTCTGGTACCAATGTAGCATGCTCACAACTCACTAGCTCTGACCTGTATGCCTTTTGGAATATGGGAGAAACTAGAGCATCTTGAAGGTAATGGTCTTCAGGAACGGGGGTATGCGCTGCCTTTCTCTGGTCTGGTGTCTGCGTGATTGATAAAAACAGAAAATGCTTACATCTGCTCAGGAAGAATGTTTCAGGATGATGACCTTTCAATGACTTTGAAATGACCATTCACATCAGGATATCATTGTGATTTTGGCAATGAATGCTGGTCTTTGCCAGTGGTAGACACAATCATAAGATCGGGCTTTATAAGGCAATGGCCAGACTGCACTTGGAGCATTGTGAGGAATTTTGGGCTTCCTTTCTAGGAAAGGATGTGCTGGCTTTGCAGAGGGTTTAGAGGAGGTTCATGAGAATGATCCTGTGAATGAAAAGGTTAATGTACAAGGAGAGTTTGATGGCTCTGAGCCTGTATTTGCTGGAGTTTAGAAGAATGAGGGGGAAATCTCATTGAAACCTATTGAATATTGAAAGATCGAGATAGAGTGGACATGGTGAGGATGTTTTCTACAGTGGAGGAGTCTAGGACCAGAGAGCACTGCCACAGAATAGAGGGATGTCCCATTACTGCAGAGAAGAGGTGGAACTTCTTTACCAGAGGGTGGTGAATCTATAGCAATTATTGGCACTGATGGCTGTGGTGGCCATGTATTGGGTATATTTAAAGTGGAGGTTGAAAGGTTCTTCAGTAGTTAGGGCATCAAGGGTTACCGGGAGAAAGAAGGAGAATAGAGGTGAGAGGGATAATAAATCAGCCATGATGAAATGGTGGAGCATACTCGATTAAGTGAGTGGCCTAATTCCCTTCCTGTGTCTTACGGTCTTATCAATTTTTCTCCTGCTCTATTTTTCTATCTTCTCCCCATAATCTTTAACCCTTTTACCAACACAGAACCTATCAATCTCTTTCCTAATTATACTCATTGACTTGACCTCCACATCCAAACCATTAATTAGTGAATAATGACCATGGGTAATCTGATCCTTGCAGCGGTATATTTGGTAACTAATTGAGAAATTAATAATTTTAAGCAGATAATTAAAAAGCTGAAAAGTTATAATGTATCCGATGCTGTAATTCATCCAGACTTTTTGTGAAATATTCCTATTTGCTGTTGACCTCAAAGAAACTTGTCCATAAAGATCCAACCTTGACTATAGTTCAATCTTCTCGTTGGCTCTGGCAAGCATCAGGACTTCAGGTGCCCAATAGCATCACCAAGATGACATCAGAAAATTTCATTAGAGCATACTCACGCCCAGCAGACCAAAGGAAAAAAGTTTCACATACGTTTTAAAGTTTAAGTAAGAATATAAAGTTTGAAATATAGATAGAAAATACAAAAAAATAAGTGTATTGAAATCAGATGTATCCCTCTGTCCCTCTCACTATACCCCTTGCCCATCCTCCTGGTTTTTCCCCACCCTCCCCCTTTTCTTTCTCCCTGGGCCTCCTGTCCCATGATCCTCCCTTATCCCTTTTGCCAATCAACTGTCCAGCTCTTGGCTCCATCCCTCCCCCTCCTGTCTTCTCCTATCATTTTGGATCTCCCCCTCCCCCTCCCACTTTCAAATCTCTTACTATCTCTTCTTTTAGTTAGTCCTGATGAAGGGTCTCGGCCCGAAATGTCGACTGTGCTTCTTTCTATGGACTGTGCATCCTATGCATGCTGTCTGGCCTTCTGCGTTCCACCAGCATTTTGTGTGTGTCACAGCCATGGGTACTTTTATAAGCAACATCGTTTTAAGACATTTAAAAAAATTATCGATACTCAAAATCGATGGAACCTGGCCTGCAGACTCAGGTTGCGAGTGCAGTTCCCCTTTAAGAGAACAGAAGCAGGGAAGTGAAGCCAGTCTACAGCTATGATTGAAACACAGAGGTTTTACAGCCCCATTCCCAACTATCCTGCTGGCAAATGTACAGTCTTTGGAAAATAAAATCAAAGACCTTAGAGCAAGATTGCTACACCAGAAGGACATCAGGGACTGCTTTGTAATTTGCTTCATGGAAACATGGCTATCCCCCACTATTTCGAACGCAGCACTGCAGCTTGATGACTTCACCATTCTCTGCAACGACAGGACAGCTCAGTCTTTTCAAGGCAGAGGAGATGGAATATGCTTTATGATTAACTCATCCTGATGCACAGACGTGGTGGTTCTATCCCAGTCTTGCTCACCTGACCTGGAACTTCTAGCAGTCATATGTTGTCCCTTTTTATCTGCTGAGGAAATTTTCTACCATCATCCTGGTAGTGGTGCACATTCCACATCAGGAAGACATTGGAGTAACTGAGCAACGTAATCAGTAAGCACGAAACTGAATATCCTAATGCCTTCCTTATCATTGTGAGGGATTTTCAACTAAGTCAGTTTGAAGAAGTCCCTGAACAACTACCACTAACATATCACCTGTGGAACCAGAGGAGACAACACACTTGACAACTGCTGTACCACCATCAAGAATGTTTACTGTGCCGTCCCACAACCACACTTTGGAAAGTCCAATCACTTGGCTGTACTTCTACCGGGCAAAGACTAAAGACTGCATCACTAGTGGTAAGGACCAGGAAGGTTTGGTCAAAGGAGGTGGTGGAGAAACGCTTACAGGTCTGCTTTGAGTCCATGGATTGGACAATATTCAGGGATTCATCTTCGAATCTGAATGAATACTCCACAGTTATCACCAACTTTATCAAGACCTGTGTGGCTGAGTGTGTGCCTTCAAGAACATATCAAATATAGACAAACCAAAAGCCACGTATGAACCATAAAATTCATAGTCTGCTGAGGGCTAGGTCTGTGGTATTCAAGATCAGTGATGCGGAGCTATCCAAGAAGTACAGTTACAACCTATGGGAGGCTATTTTAAGAGTAATGACCCCCAATGGAATTGGATGCAAGTCAGCTCTGGCCATTTCTTCCTACGAAGAGAAACCTAACGTCATGAATGGCTGTGATGCTTCACCCCCAGAGCAGCTCAATATCTTTTATGTACCCTTTGAAAGGGAGAATAGAACTACACCTATCCCTGCAGCATCTGGTGACCCTGTAATGTCTGTCTTGGAGGCTGATTTCAGAACATCTTTCGAAAGAGTAAACCAACACAAAGAGTCAGGCCCTGATGGGGTATCTGAAAATCTATGCCAACCAACTGGACATCTTCAATCTTTCACGACTGCAGTCAGAGGTTCCCACCCCCGCTTCGAAAGAGCAGCAATCATACCAGGGTCCAAGAAGAGCAGGGGGAGCTGCCTCAGTGAATATCACCCAGTGGCACTCACATCTACTGTGATGAATTACTTTAGAGGTTGGTCAAGGCTAGAATCAACTCCTACCTAAGCAAGGACCTGGGGCTGCTGCAGTTTGCCTATCACCACAATAGGTCTACAGTGGGCGCAGTCTCATTGGCTTTCCACTTGGCCTTCCACTTGGCCTTGAATCACCTGGACAATAGTAATACCCACATCAGGCTGCTGTTTATTAACTACAGCTCAGCATTCAACACAATCATACCCTCTGTTCTAATCCTCAAGCTCCAAAACCTGGGCCTCTGTACTTTCCTCTGCAACTGGATCCCTGAATTCCTCAGCGGGAGACCACCATCAGTGCAGATTGGAAATAACAGCTCCTCCTTGCTGACACCTCAAAGATGTGTGCTTAGCCCACTGCTCTACTCTCTCTACAGCCATGACTGTGTGGCTAGGCATAGCTCAAATGCCATCTATGAATTTGCCGACAACACAACTAACATTGGTAGAATTTCAAATGGTGACGAGGTGGCGTACAGGATGAGATCGTACAGAAGCTGACTGAGTGGTGTCACAACAGCAACCTTGCACTCAATGTCAGTAAGACTTTAGGAAGGACAAGTTGGGGAACACACATCAGTTCTCATTGAAGGATCAGCAGTGGAAAGAGCGAGCAGTTTCAAGTTCCTGGGAGTGAACATCTCTGAGGATCTATCCTAGGCCCAACATACTGGTGCAATTACAAAGAAGGCACAACAGCAGCTTTATTTCATTTGGAGTTTGAGGAGAATTGGTATGTCATCAAAGACACTAGCTAGCTTCTGCAGATGTACCATGGAGAGAATTCTAACATGGTTGCATCACTGTCTGGTCTGGAGGGGCCACTGCACAGGATTGGAAAAAGCTGCACAAAATTGTCAACTCAACCAGCTCCATTATGGGTACTAACCTCCCCAGCATCAAGACACCTTCAAAAGGCAATGCCTCAAAAATGTGGCATCCATCATTAAGGCTTCCCATCACCCAGGAAATGCCCTCTTCACATTGCTACTATCAAGGAGGAGGTACAGGAGCCTGAAGACACACACTCAGCATTTCAGGAACTGCTTCTTCCCCTCTGTCATCAGATTTCTGAATGGGCAATGAACCCATAAACACTACCTCACTATTTTTTCCCTCTCTGTCAATGGTTATGGGGACAAGGCAGGCAAATGGGGGTGAGAGGGATAATGAATCAGTCGTGATTGAAAGGCAGAGCAGATGACGGGCAGAATGGCCTAATTCTGCCTCTCTATATTATGATCTTCTGTTCTTATGTTTACTTGTTTCTTGCTGAACTGAAGCTGTGGCCTGCAACTGACAGCCTCCTGGTTAGTCTGCAGTGATGACTGGTTTTGTGGCTGTCGACTCACTTCCATGAACTTCAGCTCTGAATGTTATCTTACTTTTATTGTTTGCACGATTTACTTTTGTTTCTGCACGTTGGGTGTCAGACTGCCAATTTTTAGATGGGTTCTATTGGGTTTCTTTATTTTGTGGCTGCCTGTAAGGAGATGAATCTCAAGGTTGTTTATAAAATACATACTCTGATAATAAATGTACTGTGAACTTTTATTATTATGTATTGCATTATACTACTGCTGTAATATAACACATTTCACAACATATACCAATGGTATTAAATCTGATTCTGATTCTGAAATTAGAATAGGTCGGCATCATGGACAGGATGGATGAGTTGGGCTGAATGGCCTGATTCCGTGTCATTTGAGTCTATGAGTCTAAGATTCCATTAGAGAAAATTGCCTGTCATACACCCTGTGGAAGTGAGCACAAGTAACACTACAGCTAGTGATTCTGTGTCAAACTGTACAAAGAATGGAAATCCTTATCTTTCTCTCCCCTTTCTAGCTATAGTGGGCCAGTTTATTTATAATGTCTATTTCAATTTGAGATATAGCATGGTAAAAAGCCCTTCCAGCCTAACGAGCCTGCGGCGCCCAGTTTCACCCATATGATCAATTATCCTACTACCCCCTACGTTTTTGGAATGTAGGAGGAAACCCACGCAGTTATGGGATGAAGGCACAAGCTTCTGACAGACAGCAGCAGGAAGTGAGCCCAGGTCACTGGAGCTGTAATAGGGTCACGCTAACAGCTACACTACTGTCTCAACCAAAGCTACTGATTAACATACAAAACCTTGGATCAATGAACCAGAGCCTTGATCCAAACCCCCATCACAGTACTCCAGCAATTGAAGACCTTAACACAGAGGAGCAGAAGTTGGCCATTTGGCCCATAGAGTCTGCTCTGCCTTTCCATGGCTGATTTATTATCCTTCTTAATTTTTTTCTGCTGCTTTCTCCCTGTACCCTTTGATGCCCTTACTAATCAAGATCATATCAACCTCTGCTTTAAATATTCCCAATGACTTGGCCTCCACAACTGTCT
Organism: Mobula hypostoma; assembly: GCF_963921235.1. Taxonomy (NCBI): domain Eukaryota; kingdom Metazoa; phylum Chordata; class Chondrichthyes; order Myliobatiformes; family Myliobatidae; genus Mobula; species Mobula hypostoma. Next base: position 13,636,742 of record NC_086107.1, read on the forward strand.
GGGCCAATGAATTCTACAGATTCAATCCCATCTGTCTTCTCCTCTTTTCGAAAAGGACATCCTTCTTTTCTGAGGCTGAGTCATTTGGTCATAGACTCCCCCACTATAGAAAATATCCTCTCCATGTCCACCCTATCTAGGTCTTTAAATGTATTTAATTAAGTAAATCTGGAATCAAATAAACTAACATCTGTAATGGTAACTGCTGCATTATTGGCAAACGCACAAAATGCTGGAGGAACTCAGCAGGCCAGGCAGCATCTATGGAGCAGTAAATGTTTTGGGCTGAGACGGCCAGAAAAAGTGGGATCTCCCGGTGGCCACCCATTTCAATTCTAATTCCCATTGCCATTCCAATGTTTCAGTCCATGGCTTTCTCTATTACAGTACCGCAATGAGGCCGCACTCAGGTTGGAGGAACAACACCTTAATTTCCATCTGGGTAGCCTCCAATCTGATGGCATGAACATCGAATTCTTGAACTTCTGGTAATTCCCCTCCCTCCCATCATTCCCTCATTCCCATTTCCCTCTCTTACCTTATCTCCTTACCTATCCATCACCTCCCTCTGGTGTTCTTCCCCCTTCCCTTTCTTCCATGGTCTTCTACCCTCTCCTATCAGATTCTCCCTTCTTCAGCCCTTTATATCTTTCACCAATCAACTTCCCAGATCCTTAATTCATTACCCCCACCCCACCGGTTTTAACGATCACCTACCACTTTCTACTTCTTCATCCTCTCCTCCCACCTCCTTACTCTGACTTCTCAGCTTTTTTTTCCAGTCCTGATGAAGGGTCTCAGACTGAAACATCAACTGTTTACTCTTATCCATGGAAACTGCCTGGCCTGCTGAGTTCCTCCAGCATTTTGTGTGAGTTTCAGTACCTGCAGATTTCATCATCTTTGTACTGCATTATTGGAACCAGGTAACCAAGAAGAGTACTGCATTATTGGAAGGAATCCTACCATTCTTATCTACTGTTGCCTTGTTGTGATTTTTCAATTATTTAATTGAATTAATTTTAAATGTAATTAATAATTTAATATTAACGAACAATATAATTAATTAAAATTTAATTTAAATTTTTCATATTGTCTACTCCTTGAAAAGGGGGAACAAATGGGGAACAAGCCTTCAAGGAGTTTGTACTTTCTCCCCGTGACTGTGTGGGTTTCCTTCTGGTGCTCCAGTTTTCTCTCAAGCTCCAAAAAGACTTGAAGGTTAATTAGTTACAGGGGTGTAATTGGGCATCTTTGGGCCGGAAGGGCCTATTACTGTGCTGTATCTCTAAATCAGGGGCTCCCAATCCTTTTATACCATGGAGCCCTATCATTAAATGAGGTGTCCGTGGACCTCACGTTGGGAACCCCTGCTCTAAATGAAGAAAGTAAAATAGATTGTTCCACCATAATCAGTCCCACCATATCTAGGTCTTTTTTTGTTTCATGTTGAAGCTACATATAGTCACAGTGCTGGTTCAAATTCTTAAGAGTGAGAACAGCTGTGGAAATTACTTACAAAGGTTCAAGACAGTGTGCAGGTCATTGCTTCTGAGAGCTGCACAACTGAAGGCTTTGACGGGATCCGATCACAGTAAAGAACTTTTGCCCGCCGTGGGTCCTAGCACAGTGTTAATCAGCTTTATTCTGCCTGGGCGCTGCCACTTTGTAATTCAGTTTTTTTTCCCCAAAATTGAAGTGAAACTAAACTTGTTTTCCTTTTTTCTGCCGGTGCCAAACACTCAGTGACTGACAAACTTCAGTATGGAAACGGGAAGTCAAGCCGTATAAAGATTGAGATTAAGTTCAACGTATGTTGGAAAGAGTGTCTGCCAAAAGTAAACATTTTGGGAATTCAGTCAATCTGTTTGGTGTTTATTTAGCTACAGCGTATAGTATTTGACAGCAGAGCCCCCAGCAATCAAGAAATTCACCCTCACTTCCCCATTCTATTTCCCCACCTCTCATGGTTTAGTTCTGATGTTTACTTAAACTGAAACATTTGTGGCAGCTTATGGTGGGTTAAATAGTTCCCTGGAGGGTAAAAGGTGAAAGTATCATTTACCCTGGAGAAAAAGCAAAAATATGAAAATGTACTTAGATTTTACCACAAGCCAGATTGTTTACAGTGCTTACAGACAGTTATTTCACAGACTATTCCAGACCCAAGATAACTGTACCCCATAGTGCAGTGGTCAGAGCAACACTATTATAGCTTGGCCGTTCCAGAGTTCAGAGTCCAATTCCAGTGCTGTTCTGTAAGGAGTCTCTGTACGTCCTCCCCATGGATTGCATGGATTTTCCCCAGGTGCTCTGTTTTCCTCCCACAGTCCAAAGACGTACCGTTGGTCATTGTAAATTGTCCCAAGGTTAGGGTTAATCGAGGTTGATGGGGCACGTGGCTCGAAGGCTGTATTGCTAACAGAAAACTTTGTTTCTTCTGTATTTATTGAAAATAATGCACTTTTCTTTCATGCCTATATTCCCACATACCATTGCATGAGCTCCTGGAAGATGTCATCAAAAATCAGCTAACCATCCAAACCTGTCGTTAATAATGATCCAAAGAAAATAAAAACATTTCAATTTTCGTAATCTTGGAGAGAAACAGCTTGGAATCAGGCCCTTTGTCCCACTGACTTCATGCTGATCTTTATCCATGTCTTCTTACACTAATCCTGCCCCAACTCATTTTATTCTCCCTACATTCCCATCAACTACTCCCAGATTTTGACTGTCATAGAACATAGAACGTTACAGCACAGTACAGGCCCTTTGGCCCACAATGTTGGGTCAATTCTTTAACCTATTTGAAGGTCAATCTAACCCTTCCCTCCTACATAGCCCTCTATTTTTCTTTCATCCATGTTTTATCTGGATCGTAACTCTTTGTGCTTTGTGTGATTATATATACCATGTTTTGCACTTTGGATTCAGAGGAACGAAGTTTTGTTTAGTTGTGTACATGTGTATGGTTGAATGACAATAAAAACTGAACTTCAGAAGTCTCAATGGCAAGCATTTAAAGGTTGCATGGATGAACTACAACAATTGTTCATCCCAGTTTGGCAAAAGAATAAATCAAGGAAGGTAGCGCACCCGTGGCTGACGAGGGAAATTAGGGATAGTATCAATTCCAAAGAAGAAACATACAAATTAGCCAGAAAAAGCGGCTCACCTGAGGACTGGGAGAAATTCAGAGTCCAGCAGAGGAGGACAAAGGGCTTAATTAGGAAAGGGGAAAAAGATTATGAGAGAAAGGTGGCAGGGAACATAAAAACTGACTGTAAAAGCTTTTATAGATATGTGAAAAGAAAAAGATTGGTTAAGACAAATGTAGGTCCCTTACAGTCAGGAACAGGTGAATTGATCATGGGGAACAAGGACATGGCAGACCAATTGAATAACTACTTTGGTTCTGTCTTCACTAAGGAGGACATAAATAATCTTCTGGAAATAGTAGGGGACCGAGGGTCAAGTGAGATGGAGGAACTGAGGGAAATACATGTTAGTAGGGAAGTGGTGTTAGGTAAATTGAAGGGATTAAAGGCAGATAAATCCCCAGGGCCACATGGTCTGCATCCCAGAGTGCTTAAGGAAGTAGCCCAAGAAAAAGTGGATGCATTAGTGATAATTTTTCAAAACTCTTTAGATTCTGGATTAGTTCCTGAGGATTGGAGGGTGGCTAATGTAACCCTGCTTTTTAAAAAGGGAGGTAGAGAGAAACTGGGGAATTATAGACCGGTAAGCCTGACATCGGTGATGGGGAAAATGCTAGAGTCAGTTATCAAAGATGTAATAACAGCACTTTTGGAAAGCGGTGAAATCATCGGACAAAGTCAGCATGGACTTGTGAAAGGAAAATCATGTCTGACAAATCTCATAGAATTTTTTGAGGATGTAACTAGTAGAGTGGATAGGGGAGAACCAGTGGATGTGGTATACTTGGATTTTCAAAAGGCTTTTGACGAGGTCCCACACAGGAGATTAGTGTGCAAACTTAAAGCACACGGTATTGGGGGTATGGTATTGATGTGGATAGAGAATTGGTTGGCAGACAGGAAGCAATGAGTGGGAATAAACGGGACCTTTTCAGAATGGCAGGCAGTGACTAGTGGGGTACCATAAGGCTCAGTGCTGGGACCCCAGTTGTTTACAATACATATTAATGACTTGGACGAGGGAATTAAATGCAGCATCTCCAAGTTTGCGGATGACACAAAGCTGGGCGGCAGTGTTAGCTGTGAGGAGGATGCTAAGAGGATGCAGGGTGACTTGGATAGGTTAGGTGAGTGGACAAATTCATGGCAGATGCAATTTAATGTGGATAAATGTGAGCTTATCCACTTTGGTGGCAAAAACAGGAAAACATATTATTATCTGAATGGTGGCCAATTAGGAAAAGGGGAGGTGCAATGAGACCTGGGTATCATTGTACACCAGTCATTGAAAGTTGGCATGCAGGTACAGCGGGCGGTGAAAAAGGCGAATGGTATGCTGGCATTCATAGCAAGAGGATTCGAGTACAAGAGCAGGGAGGTTCTACTGCAGTTGTACAAGGCCTTGGTGAGACCACACCTGGAGTACTGTGTGCAGTTTTGGTCCCCTAATCTGAGGAAAGACATTCTTGCCATAGAGGGGGTACAAAGAAGGTTCACCAGATTGATTCCTGGGATGGCAGGACTTTCATATGATGAAAGACTGGATCGACTAGGCTTATACTCTCTGGAATTTAGAAGGTTGAGGGGGGATCTGATTGAAACGTATAAAATTCTAAAGGGATTGGACAGGCTAGATGCAGGAAGATTGTTCCCAATGTTGGGGAAATCCAGAACGAGGGGTCACAGTTTGAGGATAAAGGGGAAGCCTTTTAGGACCGAGATGAGGAAAAACTTCTTCACACAGAGAGTGGTGAATCTGTGGAATTCTCTGCCACAGGAAACAGTTGAGGCCAGTTCATTGGCTATATTTAAGAGGAAGTTAGATAAGGCCCTTGTGGCTAAAGGGATCAGGGGGTATGGAGAGAAGGCAGGTATAGGGTTCTGAGTTGGATGATCAGCCATGATCGTAATGAATGGTGGTGCAGGCTTGAAGGGTGGAAAGGCCTACTCCTGCACCTATTTTCTATGTTTCTATGTTTCTCAAATGCCCCTAATATATCTGACACTACCACTACCCTGGCAGTGCATCCCACACACTCACAACTCTGAGTAGAAATCTCATCTGCACACTAAGGGCAGCTAGCAGTGGGCAATTGACCTACCAGCCCACACACCTCTGAGATGAGGGAGGAAACTGGAGCTCTCAGAGGAAACCCAGCTGTTCACAGCAGGATTGCACCTATTTCACACAGACGTCGGAGTTTAGGATTCAACTTGGGTCACTGTGGATCTGGGAGCTTAACAAGTTACATTACTATGGCAATTTTAAATTAACAAAGTAGCTTGTTTTCTCTGGAGTGGCAGAGGCTGAGGAGAGACCTGATAGAAGCTTATAAAATTATAAGAGGCTTAGATAGAGTAGGCAGCCAATATTTTCCCTAGGGTCAAAATATCTAATACTGGAGAGCATGCTTTTAAGGTGAGAGGGGAAAAGTTCAAAGGAGATGTGTGGGACAAGTTTTTTTGCACAGAGAATAGTGGGTGCCTGGAATACACTGCCAGGGGTGGTGGCAGAACCAAATATAATAGGGGCTTTTAAGTGGCTCTTAGATAGGCACATGAATATGCAGAGAATTGACGGATACGGAGCATATGCAGGCAGAAGGAATTAGGTGTCATTAGCTTAATTAGTTTGGAATCAGAGTTATTATCATTGATTTATATAATGTGAAATGTGTTGTTTTGTGGCAGTATTACGGTGAAAACGACCTGCGATATAGAGGCAACAGCAATGGACTTTGAGGCAAGTGGTCCCAGGTTCAAATCCAGCCAGCATCTTGCACGATTTCCATCCATGCTGGGTTGAACGTCGAACTAGTAACTCAGCCTTGTAAAATACAAAAAAAAAGCTAAGGAAATGGCAAAAAAAAATGCTGTCCAATGTGCCATAGACATAAAAGAACAATTACAGTGGAATCACTTAGAAAAATCCACCAAAATGAATAAATAAGCAAAGAAGGAGGCACAACACCAGTGCCACTGTCTATAAGGAGTTTGTACATTCTCCCCATGACTACGTGGGTTTCCTCCGGGTGTTCTAGTTTCCTCCCACAGTCCAAAAGGCGCACAGATTGTAGGCTAATTGGTCACATGGGTGTAACTGGGCGGCGTGGGCTTGTTAGCTCAGAAAGGACTGTTACTGTGCTGAATCCTAAATAACATTTTTAAAAAACATCGTGAATCAAAGAGTCTGTTCCTATGTTGTACTATACTATACTCTTTTCTTTTTCCAATATTTTTATTATTAATTTTACATATAAGAATACAGAGTACAAGAAAAAAATATCAATACATTATGCTAAATTGCATATAAAGACTCCTTACCCTATATTCATACAGATTAATTAATGTGACATTGAAATATAGCAGTTTTATTATATTAAAAAAATCTATCCCACTGCCAAGACCGAAGCTGATTAATAAAGAAAAAAAGGAAAAAAGAATTATTAGTCATCATCTGTGCTTTAACAGCAATCAAAGGTTTTGAAAATAATCCAAAAAAGGTCCCCACAATGTTTGAAAATCTTGGCTAGATTCAGAGATCGAACATCGAATCTTCTCTAAATTTAAACATGATATCACATCACGTAACCATTGAGCGTGAATAGGAGGGGTCGCATCTTTCCATTTAAGCAAGAGCGTCCTTCTGGCCATAAGAGAAATAAAAGCCAAAACGTGTAAGTCAGATGGCTCCAAAATAATATCCTTTCCTCCAACAATACCAAATAAAGCAGTCAAAGGATTAGGCTTAAAGTTTAGTTTGCAAAGTATCAAGAAAGTTTGAAATACTTCTTTCCAATATTTTCTAAGACTCGGGCATGTCCAAAACATATGAATGAGAGAAGCTTCTCCATTATTACATTTATCACAATATGGAGATATACCCAAATAAAAATGAGACAACTTATCGTGGTCATATGGGCCCTATGGATCAATTTAAATTGTAGGAGAGAGTGGCGGGCACATAACGATGAAGTGTTAACCAATTTAAACATTTGATTCCAAGTTTCCTCAGAAATTGAAGTCTGTAAATCTTGTTCCCAAAGATTGTTAATTTTGTATTTTTTAATTTTAAAAAAATTAATACTATATTATATGTTCTAATGGCTCTACAACTTTCCTCCAGAGTTTACTCAATGTCCAGGTTTAATTCTTGGAGACATCAAGGTGATTCTCGAGAGCTGCTGACTGTAGTTGTATTCTCTGCCCCAGCGGCCCGTGGATGCTCAGTCGCTGGGTCCATTTAAGCTTGTGGAAACCAAGGGAATCAGCAGATACTAGGATTGCTCATGGTACAGGATTGGCCCGTGCAGGCTCCAGTGGACGCTTGCCCTTCCTGTGTCATACATTCTACATCTACCTGAGGTACCGCATGAGTGGACAGAAAATACACATCACTTTTATTCTCACAAAGCAGGCATGCCAGTAGCTATATTTCATTAGGATTCTGAAGAGATTTGATTTGTCAGCAAATTTCTACAGATGTACGGTGAAGAGCATTCTGACTGGTTGGACCATCGTCTGATGTGGAGGCTCCAGTGCAGAAGATCAAAGGGTTGTAGACTCAGTCAGCTCCATCAGTGGCACAAACCTTCCCACCACTGAGGTCATCTTCAAAAGGTGATGTCTCAAGATGTCATCACCTATCATTAAGGACCCTCACCATCCAGGGCATGCTCTCTTCTCGTTACTACCATCGGAGCAGGTACAGGAGCCTCTCTAAGTATCTTCGGAACAGCTTCTTCTCCTTTCTGTCATTTGATTTCGGAATGGTCCGTGAACCCATAACTATTATCTCACTATTCCTTTTTAGCACTGTATTTTATTGTAACATAGTAATTTGTTTATGCCTGTACTGTACTGCTGCCACAAACCAACACATTTAATGACATATCGTCAATGATGATAGATCAGATTCTAGTTCTGATGTTGGTGAGGCTGAGTTCTGAGTATTGGGTGCAGTTCTGGTCACCTGCCTATAGGAAAGGTATCAATAAGCTTGAAAGAATGCAGAGAAAATTTACAAGGATGTTGCTGGGAGTTGAAGAAATGAGTTAGTGGAAAAATATTGAATAGTTTAGGACTTTATTCCCTGGAGTGCAGGAGAATGAGGGGAAATCTTATGAGGTATATAAAGTTATGAGGGATATAGATAGGGTGAATGCATGCAGGGATTTTTCTCCTCCTGTTGGGTGAGATTAGAACTAAAGATCATGGGTTTAGAGCAGGAGTGTCCAACCTTCTTTGTGCCATGGCACCTGCTATTAACTAAGGGGCCTGGAGATTTCAGGTTGGGAACCCCTGGTTTAGAGTGAAAAGTCAAATATATCAGGGGAATATGACGGGTAATTTCTTCATGCAGAGGGTGGTGAGAGTGTGGAATGAGCTGCCAGTGGAAGTGATAGATGTGGATTGAATTGTAACATTTAAGAGGTTTGGAGAGGGACATGGATGGGCAGGGTTTGGAGGAGTATGGTCCAGCTGCATAGGACTAGGCAGAAGATCAGTTCATCACGGACTAGATGGGCCAAAGGGCCTGTTTCGGTGCTGTAGAGGTTTATGACTATGACTCTAGAAAATGGGGCGAATTGACAGAGATAAAGGATGCAATGACCCAATCACTATCTGTGCCTGAGAAAACACGGATGCTCTTGTTTTCTACTTATGTCCCAAGGACTGACTGACTGACTAGGCTGGGATTGTTTCTGTTCGAATAAAGGAAGGGAGAGGAGATTTAATCATACGGGAGGCCCGTCCTAGATTTACAGGAAAGACTAATTTCCTTTAAAAGAGAGTAAATAACAAGCCAGCATAAATTTAAGAGAATTATTAAATGAATTAGAGAAGCACTTGAGAACTTTTTGTTCCACTGGAAAACTGGGAAGGGTCTGGACGCAGAAACTTTCCTCATATTTAATTTTTATCTGAATGAGCAGATGATGTGCCTTCTCCACAGCAATATGGCAGATTTGGGAAGTGTGGCCAGCTCCCATGTATTTTTTTACTTCTCACTGGAGCAAGTACAGTTGAGATCAAACTTGGAAGAGATTGTAACAGTTTTAGATAACAGGTTTAGAGGGATTCTATTCCAATTAGCAGACAGTTCAAAGAACAGGGGATTCAGACTCAAAGTAATGGGTAAAAGACACAGGAGAACATGAGAAAAATATTAAACGTAAGAGATCTGCAGATGCTGGAAATCCAGAACAACATGCACAAAATGCTGGAGGAACTCAGCCTAAAACATTGACTGTTTATTCATTTCCATGGATGCTGCCTGACCTGCTGAGTTCCTCCAGCATTTTGCATGTGTTACTCTATGAGAATTTTGTTGTTGATGCAGGAATGGTGATAACTTGAAAGTCTATGGGAGTAAGGGTGATGTCAAAAGAATCAACAAGAGCTTTGAAAGAAGCTTGGATTGGTACTATTGGATCTGGAGATGATATTCTCTGGAAGGTTCTTCAGGAGTCAAGAATGAGGCATTAATTTTGTGGTTGCAATCATTTTGATAGATGTTCATAACAAGGAAATAACAGTGACTACTCACTCTACTGTAAGTAAGAAAGAACTGAAGAAAGAGCAAAGAATCTTGCCTCATAGTTGACTTTATACTGAAAACTAGCTCAAACGAGACAGGTAAGACAATTCTTTTGATAAGAACAGGTTGATTTATGCTGGCATGACACAAGCCTACATCAAAGAAATGAAGTAAAAATACAGGCAACACACATAAAAGTTGCTGGTGAACGCAGCAGGCCAGGCAGCATCTCTAGGAAGAGGTGCAGTCGACGTTTCAGGCCGAGACCCTTCGTCAGGACTCAAAAAATACAGTAAAAAAAAGTAAAAATACAGGATCTGCAGGTTCAGGAATAGTTATTACCCTTCATTCATCGGGCTCCTGAATCAGTATGGATAACTTCCTTCACCGCAACTAAATTGAACTGATTCCACAACCAATGAACTCACTTTCAAGCACTCTACAACTCATGTTCTCAGTACTATTTACTTATTATTATTTGTTTTGTTTTTTTGTATTTGTGCAGTTTGTCTTCTTTTGCACATTAATTGTTAGACAGTGTTTGTTTTGTGTGCAGTTTTTCATTGATGCTTTTGGATCTCTTTATTCTACTGTGAATGCCTGAAGGAAAATGAATCTCACGGGAGTATATGAAGATATACGGAATATGTTAATACATTTATTTGAACTTTGATTCCACAAATTACTAAAAATATACTGAATATTTGCAAATAAGTGAATATACAAATATGTAAGCAAGCATTAAAAAGCTATACCACAAGAAAAAAGACAATTTAGACACTAATCCAACAGTAGTACTATTGGTATGTGAGGAAAACTAATTTGCAGTTCTATACGGTAGGAATGATGGAATGGGATTGCTCCATAAGAAACAATCTGTTCAATTACATTACCCCACTCCAATCCCTTAACTCCCGCAACATTAGTGGTACTCCAAAGCACCCTTGCTTTCTCAGCCACATGGCTTGCATGAGACCTTTAGCGCAATTTTCTGATGGGTGAAAAAAGAGATAATTTCTCCCACCATGCACTATTGTGTTAAACAGTGGGCTTAATGTGATGACTTTTTTTCCGCACTGTAGATTCGATGATTGACAAAAGGCTGGAAGGTAAAAGGTCACCTGTGCAGAAGAACAATTGCATAGTGATGTTAAGGTCTGATGGTCTGGCACCATAGCAACATGAGAAAAAAGGAGGGAAGTGTGTATATATATATATATATATATATATATATATATATATATATATATATATATATATATATACACACACACACACACATACATACATACATATATATATACACACACACACACACACACACACACACACACATGTTTGTGTATATACATGTATGTACGTATGTATGACTGTATCTATATATGTATATATGTGTAAATGTATGTATATATGTACATATGTATGTGCATATGTATGTATATGCATATATGTATATATGTATGTATATGTGTGTGTGTGTGTGTGTGTGTGTGTGTGTATGTATATATATACACACACACACTTATTGACACACAGCTCAGAATAGGTCCTTCCAGCACTTCGAGGTGGGCCATCTAGCAACCCCTGATTTAACCCCAGCCCAGCCAAATCACAGGACAATTTATACTGATTAATTAACCTACCAACTGGTATGCTTCTGGACTGTGGGAGGAAACTAGGAGACTGTGGGAGCACCAGGAGAAAACCCACACATTCCACATGGAGGATGTGCAGACTCTTCACAGATGATGTCAGAATGCAACTCTGAACTCTGACTATAATAGCTTTGCACTAACCACTATGCTTCCACAGTGCCCCCTTCTCCCCTCTCCTGTTAGGCAGTAGATACAAAAGCCTGACAGTGTAAATCACCTGACTTGAGGTCTTTTTCTAAGCTACTGTTACCAGACTCTTGAACGGCGAAGATGAAATAGTCAAAGTTAATTTATCATCAAAGTACGCATATTTCACCATATACTAACTTGAGGTCCACTTTCTTGCAGGCCTTTAAGGGAAAATGAAGCGATACAATAGAATTTATGAAAACCTGTACATAAGCAAAGTCTGGCAAGCAACCAATAAGCAAAAGAAGGTAAATTATGCAGATTAAAACAATCACTAAATAACACCCAGAACATGAGTTGTAGAATCCTTGTTATTATTATTTCAATAATATTTGAGTAAGATAGATTGAATGATAAAGCATTCTTGTTTATTTAAATAATTCATTTCAGGTTATATGAATTGCATACATCATCACGCTACCAAGTGGAACATATGTGCCTCATTTAAAGTAAACATGAAGTTAGACCCACATTTTGGACTCCCATGTCTTCCTTTGAATCAGTTTAATATTTTTAAGTTACAAACATAATAAGGTGCGTGAAGTTGTCCGTGCTGGTTCAAGAACCTGATGGTTGAAGAGTCTTCTGATCTACCTCATTGTGGTCCTTGCACCTTACTTGTCTGCCTTCACTGCACTTTCTCAGTATCTGGAACACTGTATTCTGCATTCTATCTTCTTTTTACGATCCCAGAGTAATTATGCATGACGATCTACCTGGATGGCAAGCAGATGCTTCCCACTGTATCTTGGTACCTGAGTCAATAACAAACCAATACCAATTGCATTTCTGTGAAGTTTACTATCATCTGCAATATAGTAATTGGATTTGGTTTATCATTAGTATGAGGTGAAGAGATTGCACGTAGACGTGCCTTGCTAAGTTGGGCTGAAAACTTGTTTTAATGCTACTCCTCACTGTAAGGAATAAGCGTGCTCACGTACAGAACTCTTCAGTTCCTCAGGGTGTCCCTGAGAGCCTCACAACCAATGTGGGATTAATTTGGAAATATTGTCACTGTTGCTCTGGAGTTAAAGCTGAACATCATGAGAACAAGTGAAATTGCAAGCAGTGTCTTTATTTTAAGACAGCGAACTGAGCTGCTGGCATGGCGGTTTATAAAGTTCAGCTGTGAGTGCTCCTAAACTGCTGCTAATCACCAGCAGATTTTTCCCGATGCATATCTGATAACATCCCAAGCTGAACCAACTGTGAGTAGACCATCTAAAGTCCCATAAACATTTTGATCTTCCTGCAGAGAAGGCAAGGTAACATTGAGAAGGGTCAAGTTCCGTCACACTCGATTATATAGTACAATTTTGATCATATTGAATGATGTCAGCATCATAAGTTTAGATTCTTGAAGGCCATGAAGAAAAGTGACACCACATCAAATTGCTCCATGATAAATTAATTTAGGAACTGCGGATGTTGTTCTCTGTTGGACTCCGGATAAAAGTCTTCCAATCAAAATTTGATCTGGGTGGCTTATAGTGTAAAAGACATCAGGGCTGGATTCAATCTGCCTGACTCAGCACTATTTATTGAATGGGACTGTGCTGTCTGACTGTATGTTTAATATACACACCTTGGCCACTTTATTACGTACCTCCTGTAGCTAATGAAGTGGCCACTGCATGTATATTCATGGTCTTCTCCTGCTGTAGCCCATTCACTTCAAGGTTCGATGTGTTGTGGGTTCAGAAATGCTCTTCTGTGCACTATTGCTGTAATGCTTGGTTATTTTAGTTACTGTCAAAGTTCAAAGTAAGTTTATTATCAAAGTACATATGTAATGCCCTGGTTGAGATTTCCACTGCTCTGCTGTGAGGTAATTTATATTAGCAGTTTTAGGTAAAAGCAGAACAACATGCTGGAAATTGAGTTTAGGCTTCAGCTAAATGAGGACCCATGTTGTCCAGCTTAGGAATGCGAGTCAGCCAATCAGGATTGTGGGATGTGAGAGAAGGTTCTAGAGAGCTGTGGGGAAGAGTTTTCTGAAGGACAGTAGTCTGGTTTGGGGTCTTTTGGTGGGAGCTGCAGAGCGGGACAGAAGGGAAGATGCCACAGAATGCCATTGGAAGCAGAATCCCTGTCGCAAGAAGTGCTTTGTGCAGATGAGTGGCTCCAAGGAGGAAGGGCAATACTCCTGAGAGAGAGAGAGCCAGTTTGCTTGAGATTGTCTTCAAGAGGAGTTGAAAATGTGGCGGGTGTTTTCACGCAGACTGTGGGTTGAGCGTGTGAGTAAGAGATACACCCCCGAATACCCCAGTATGAGCTCCAATGGTTTTGTGCACACTGGACTAGTTTAACTGTTATGGGCCCTTCTCTCTTCTTTTCTTTTCTCCTCTTAACTGTTTGATAAAGCTGAAATTGGTAAATATACTATCTTTATAATTTTATGCAGTGTACGAGCTGTTATTTCTTGCCAACTGATAATTGTGTACGTGCAATATTTACATAGCATTCCCTTCAGTCGAGGTTTCTCTAAACCGAACATCGTGATCTTCCCGTTTGGTTGAACCCCAAATTTCACCAACCCTAGACATGTATTGTTTATGAAATTTGGCCTTCTCACCGCTGAGTCATGTGGCTGTCAGCCGAGTTAGCAATCGAGCCCAGTTTGCATATGGGCCCAGTGAGAGGGTTACATGTATATGCCACCCTATACAACCTGAAATTCGTTTTCTTGCAGGCATACTCAATAAATCCGTAATAGAAAAATAACCACAACAGAATCAGTGAAAGACCATTTGTCTTTTGTTCAGCCTCTGTGCAAAAGATAACAAACTGTGCAAATACAAAAAGAAAGAAACAACAATAATAAAAAATAAGCAATACATATCGAGAACATGACATAAGGAGTCCTTGACAGTGAGTCCATAGGTTGTGGGAACATTTCAATGATGAAGTGAAGTCGAGTGAAGTTATCCCCTGTGATTCAAGGGCCTAATGGTTGTGGGACAATAACTATTCCTGACTCTGGTGGTGTGGGTCCTAAGGCTCTTGTACCTTCTTCCTGATGGCAGCAGCGAGAAAAGAGCATGTCCTGGGTGGTGGGCATACCTGATGATGGATGCTGCCTTCCAGTGACAACGATGTGTGTAGATCTGCTCAGTGGTGGGGAGGGCTTTACCCCTGATGTATTGAATTAACTTGAACTAGTCTGGCTATTCTCCTCTGACCTCTCTCATTAACAAGGCAATCTTACCAACAGAACTGCCACTCACTGGATGTTTTTTATTCTTCATTCTCTGTAAATTCTGGAGTCAATTTGTGTGAAAATCCCAAGAGATCAGCAGTGTCTGAGATACTCAAACCACCCCATTTAGCACCAACAATCATTCCACGGTCAAAGTCACTTACATCACATTTCTTCCTTATTCTGATATTTGATCAGAACAACAACTGAATCTCGACGCCATGTCTGCATGCTTTAATGCTTTGAATTGCTGCCGCATGATTGGCTGATTAGGTATTTGCATTAACGAGCAGGTGTACCGCTGTACCGAATAAAGCGGCCACTGAGTGCAGAATTAGTGGCCACTTTATTAACTGCACCAGTACATTTCAAAGACACCTGCTCAACATTGCAAAGACTAAAGTTACTGCATGCAGCTACAAACACAGATTCATGTGTGAAATAAGAGAGTGAACATATCTTATGTTTATTTAGAGACACAGCACGGAACAAGCTCTTCCGGCCCAGCAAGCCTCGTCACGTAGCAACCCATCTATTTAACCCTGGCCTAATCACTGGGCAGTTTACAATGACCAATTAACCTACTAACTGGTTCGTCTTCGGACTGTGGGAGGAAACCAGAGCATTCGGAGGAAATCCACGCCTTCAGAGGGAGGACATACAAACTCCTTCCAGACGGTGTCGGAATTGAACTCTGAACTCTGATGCCCTGGACTGTAATAGTCACGCTAATCACTATGCTATTATACAGCACATCAATCAATGAAACTGATCCAGTCACCAATTTCCTGCCCATTCCCCATCACCTTTGATAACTAAAATCCTGAAATCTGTCCATCCCAAGTTTCACAGCACTCCAAGGCAGAGAATTCCGACAATTCTTGACCCTTTGAGAGAAGAAATTCTCCCTCAATGTAAATTAAGCAGTGAGAACCATAACTGGTAATTGGTTTATTATTGTCATATGTACCAAGACGCAGTGAAGGCTTATTGTTTGCATGCCATCCAGACAGGTCATTTCCTACGTAAGTACATTGAGTTAGCACAAAGGAACAAAAAACAATAATGGAATGCAGAACATAGCATTACAGAGGAAGTGTAGTGCAGATAGATAAATATGGTCTAGATCCATGGCGAGCTAAATTGAGAGCTCAGGACCTTGTAGTGTTAGGTTCCCTCCATCACTGACGCACAGTGGTGGAACGGTGTATTGTTTACAAAATGCAGTGCAGGTTCTCCTCTGCTGCCGCCTCATCACCAAACCCATGAACTCTACCGGCAAGGACAAGGGCAGCAGGTGCAGAGGAACAGTGCCACCTGTAGGTTCTCCTCAGAGTTGCACACCATCCTGCCTGTTGAGGTTGAGGTACAAACTGCGTAGAATAGGCCCTTCCTGGGCTTTGAGCTGCACCACCCAGCAATCCCCTGATTTAATCCGAACCTAATTACAGGACAATTTACAATGACCAATTAGTCGACCAACTGGTAGGTCTTTGGAATGTGGGAGGAAACCAGAGCACCTGGAGGAAACCCTTGCGGTCACAGGGAGAGCATACAAACTTCTTGCAGGCAGCGGTGGGAATTGAACCCAGATCACTGGTACTGTAAAGCATTGTGTTAACCACTACGCAACCGTGTTTCCTTGTCCTTTCCCTACCTTCTTATTCTGGCTTCTTGCCCCTTCCTTTCCAGTCTGATGAAGTCTCTTGGCCTGAAGCATTCCTTTACATTGATACAGCCTGACCTGCTGAGTTCCTCCAGCATTTTGTGTGAGTTACACAGGATTTCCAGAAATGTGGGAGGATGTTCACCAGAAGGCTGGATTGCTTGAAGGAAGTGAGGTGGCTCACCAGCAGTTTCTTAAGAGCACTTAGGGATTGCCAGTCATGCCCAGATCACAAAAAGTGAAAAAATGGAAGAGAACACTATTGCTTTCCTTTGTGTAAGTTGCAACCCCAGCAAGTGGAGAGATGTCCTATAATCCCAAATTATTTGGATGTTACCCGGACTCCTTGCTGTCAAATGCTGCACTGATATCAAGCAAGGTAATCCTTGGTCTAGCCTATGGTGGAGGGGCGAGGGAGAGTGAGATAGAGGGAGAGTGGGTGTGTGTGTGAGAGAGAGAGAGAGAGAGAGAGAGTGTGAGAGAGTGTGGGTGAGAGAGAGGGAGAGTGGGTGAGGGAGAGAGGGGAGAGGGAAAGAGGGAGTGATTGGGGAGAGGGGTGAGGGAGAGAGGGTTTGAAGAATGTCACCAAAGATTCTTACAAATTTCTATAGATGTATGATGAACAGTGATCTGACAGGTTGGTATGGCAACTGCTCTGCACATGACTGCAAGAAACTGCAGAGAGTTGTGGACACAGCTCAGCACATCACAGCAACCAGCCTCCCCTCTATGGACTCTGTCTATACTTCTCACTGCCTCAGTAAAGCAGCCAGTATAATCAAAGACCCCGGACATTCTCTCTTCTCCCCTCTCCAAATACAAAATTCTGAAAGCACATACCACCGGGCTCAAGGACAGTTTCCATCTCACTCCCACTGCTATCAAGCTCTTGAATGGACCTCGTGTACAATAAAATGGGCTTTTGCCCTCACAAACTACCTCATTATGATCTTGCACTTGTCTTTTACCTGCACCACACTGTTTTTGGTAGCAGTTGCACTTTATTCTGAATTGTTATTGTTTTACAAAAAAAGAGAAAATCTGCAGATGCTGGAAATCCAAGCAGCACAGACAAAATGCTGGGGGAACTCAGCAGGCTGGGCAGCATCTATGGAAAACAGTACGGTCGACGTTTTGGGCTGAGACCCTTCGGCAGTCCTGCTCAATGCGCTGTGTAATAATTTAATCTGTATAAAGAGCTGGAAGACAAGCTTTTCACTGTACCTATTTTATTTAATTTAGAGATACAGAATGGGATAGGCCCCTCCAGCACTTCAAGTCGTGCCACCAGCAACCCTGGAGCCCCAATTTAACCCTAAGCTATTTACGATGATCAATCAACCTACAAACTGGTACATTTCTGGACTGTGGGATTATACTGGGATACCTGGAGGAAACCCATGCATTCCATGTGGAGAATATACAAACTCCTTACAGAAGACAGCGGAATTGAACTCCAAACTCTGACGCCCTGAGCTGTAACAGTGTTGTGCTGACTGCTACACTACCTAGGGACATGTGAAAATAATAAACCAATATCAACGGAGATTTAATCACCTGATTAGATTTTAAAGTTGAAGGAATTAAGCTCTAGAATTCATTCCATCTTCAACTTGTATATTCTAACTGTAATTTAAACATAATCAGCTTTGTGTAATATAAAATTCAAAGTAGTTTATTATTAAGTACCATATACTACCTTGAAACACGCACAAAATCACCTATCACCTACTACCTTGTATTTCTTCTTCCCCTTCCCCCACCTTCTTACTCTGACTTCTCATCTTTTTTTTCTCCAGCCCTGATGAACAGTTTCAGCATGAAACATTGACTGTTTACTCCTTTCCATAGATGTTGCCAGGCCTGCTAAATTCCTCCAGCTGGGATTTCCAGCAACTGCAGATTTTCTCTTCTTTGTGATATACTACCTTGAGATTCATTTTCTTACAGACATTCACAGTGGAACAAAGAAATACAATAAAATCAATAAAAACACTACATACAAAGTCTGACAAGCAACCAATGTTTGAAAGAAGGCAAACTGTCAAAAAAAGAAAATAATATTGAGAACATGAGTTGTAGAGTCCTTGAAAGTGAGTCCGTAGGTTGTGGAATCAATTCAGGCAAGGCTGCTTTAAAGTTTGAAACATTCTTAACAACCAGTCAGTTTGCAGTGAAGATCTGGCCAAATTAATAATTAAGCTGGGTGGAAGAGTGGCACCCACTGATTAGCTGTGAAGCATAATAACAATGGCACAGATTGCTCTTTGAGGATTGTCTCATCATAGTTAATTTGGGCAGGAGTTTAATTTGACAGCGTGCAGCATGGAGGAAACACAGAGGCTGTGTTTAACGCTGCCAGTAAATGAGCATGTTAAATATGTAGTCTAAAATCAACATTTCTCTTGGGTTAGAGGAAACAGAAACATTTTGAAAGACTGGGAAATTACAGGCTGTGTGGAACTGAAGGGAAGATGAAGGTTGGGTATGACTAGCCGTGATCATACAGATTGCAGGGCCATGTTTGAGGGGCTGAGTGGCCTTCACAATATTCTTTCTTGTTTTATTAATGTACAAGTAGAATCAATTTGGATATTGGAATTGATGGCTTTGTGGCAAAGCTTGCAGATGACATGAAGCTAGGTGGAGGGGCAGGTAGTTCTGAGGAAGCAATGATATTGCAGCAGTACTTGGACAAATTGAAAGAATGGGCAAAAACAGTGTTGGGAAATGTATGATAATGCATTTTGGTAAAAGGAACAATAGTGCCGACTATTATCTAAATGGGATGAAGGTTCAAACATCAGAGGTGCAGAGGGACTTAGGAGTCCTTGTGCAAGACTCCCAAAAGGTTAATTTACAGGTTGAGGTTGTGGTAAAGAAGGCAAATGCGATGTTGGCATTTATTTCAAGGGGAATAGAATATAAAAGCAAGCAGATAATGCTGAGGTTTTATAAGACACTATTCAGGCCACATTTGGAGTATTGTCAAAGCTTTGGGCCACATATCTCAGAAAGGATGTGTTGTCATTGGAGAGAGTCCAGAGGAGGTTCACAAGGAAGATTCTGGGAATGAAGGGGTTAACATATGAGGAGCGTTTGGCAGCTTTGGGCCTGTACTCACTCAAACTTAGAAGAATGCAGGGGGATCTCATTGAAACCAATCGAATATTGAGAAGACTAGATAGGGTCGATGTGGAGAGGATGTTTCCTATGTTGGGGGTATCCAGAACAGAGAGCACAGCCTCAAAATTAAGGGGTGACCTTTTACAACAGAGATAAGGAGGAATTTTTTTTTTTAGCCAGAGAGTAGTGAATGTATGGAATGCTCTGCCACAGACTGCAGTGGAGGTCAAGTCCATGTGTATATTTAAGGCAGAAGTTGATAGTTTTCTGATCAGTGAGGATGTCAAAGGATATGGCAAGAAGGCAGGTGTATGGGGCTGAGTGGGATCCAGGATCACCCATGGTGGAGCAAACTCGATCGGCTGAATAGCCTAATTCTGCTCTTGGTCTTAAGTCAGACACTGTGGGTTCAGGTACTGCACGAGAGAATTCAACATTAAATTTGAGTTGACTCTTCAGCAATGTATTTTGGGAGCCCAGTAATGAGATTTCTTTGTTAAAACATTAAACTGCCTTCTAACAGATCCTGTGTCACCTTTGTGAAATGAAAGCACAGGAACTGTTTTTTTTTATTTCTTAGCCAGTATTTATCCTTAGCAAACACCTAAAAACAGCCCATAAGATGTAGGAACAGAATTAGGTCATTTGGCCAAGTAAGCCTGCTCCACCTTTCCATCATCGTTGACATTATCCGTCTCAACCCAATTCTCCTGCCTTCTCCCCATAACCTTCAACACCCTTACTAATCAAGGACATATCAACCTCTGCTTTAAATATACTCAATAATTTGTTCTCCACAGCTGAATGTGGCAATGAATTCCACAAATTCACCACCCTCCATCTATAGAAACTTGCCTTCATCTCTGCTCCAGAGCGTCGTTCTCCTATTCTGAGGCGGTGGCCTCTGGTCTATCATTGGAAACATCCTCCCCACATCCACTTTGTTCAGGTTTTTCAAAATTTGATAGGTTTCAATGGAATCCCCCTTATTCTTCTAAACTCCAGTGAATACATCCCAGAGCCATCAAATGATGCTCATGCCTTAACTCTTTCATTTTCTGTATTATCTAGTTTGGGAGTCAAACAGCATTAATGTTCCTTCAGCCCACTAAGCTTTTGCCATCCATCGAACACTCATTTACCTGAATCCTATCTCAAACCATTTGATTCCCCTACGTTCCCATTGATTCTCCCTAGATTCTACCACTCATCTACCCACAGGGGCAATTTACAGGAGCCAAGTAACCAATCATGCAGCATGATTTGGCGACATAGGAAGAAACCGGAGAGAGGGAAACAAAGAAAACCTGCAAACTCCGCACAGTTAGCACTTGAGATCAAGAATGAACTTGGTTCACTGGAGTTTTTTTAGGTATCAAAATAAACTTTATTCATAATAAAAAATTACAATAAACTGTGCAATAACTTTTCATACTTACATTCATAGTCAATGCTTTAAGCTCTTCAGTCTCATGTTCTCAATATTTAATGTTTACTTATTTTTTTCAGTATTTGCACAGTTTGTTGTCATTTCCACATTGGTTATCCACCCAGTTGATGTGGTTGCTCACTGATTCTATTGTGGTTATTGGATTTATCGAGTGTGCCCACAAGAAAATGAATCTCAGGGTTGTATATGGTGACATATATGTACTTTGATAATAATTTTACTTTGCACTTGAATTGTAGTGTTCTTTTTTTTTAAATTTTATTTTTATTTGGATAAGGAATTCACAATTATCATGTACTTTTTTCACACATATAACCTTTTCCATTTTTTTATATGTATAAAACTACAATTATTTATACATTCTTAAGTACACATTGAGATGATATAAAAGGAAAATAAACATTTAAATAGATAATTATGTACTGTGGTAAATCTAACCTATTAGGCTAAGTAATGAAATTAGTTGTTAAGAAAAATGGTAATAATAGTTTCCATACAACCCTTCTGGACCATTTCCACTGGTCCAAAATGTTGCATACGAATTGTAGTGTTCTATTCTTGCAGTTAGTGGAATTGCAAGGACACGGTTTGACTAGCTCTACCACCTGTCATGCTAATTGACTGCCAAGATTCCTGTATCACAGCAAATAATCCTTTTGATAATAGATTACTGGCCTGAAACATTAAAACTGTTTCATTCTCCATCGCCAATCCCTAATGCATTGATCTCTTTCTGCATTTTTTTTCTTTCATATTTCAGTGCACCTGTATTTTTTAATTGGCTGTAGAGTATTTTGGGATATACTGAGCTCATGGGCAATCTATTGTACAGCCTTTTAGAGTAATCTTTTACGGAGGTAGGAATCTGGGAATTTTGGTCCAAATTTCTGGTATGGCAGGAAACCACAAGGTACAGAACAAAGGATTAAATGATCAAAAGAGCAAGAGCAGATGTCTGTGATAAACGTAAAGAATTCAGGAGGTTGGATTATTGTGAGATAAACCTTAATTAGGTCCAAAGAGGTTGAAGGTGGGGTTATTAAACAAAGTATTTAATTGTTCTGATTACAGAGTACTTGAGGATGGAGTGTGTCTAATTGGACAAAGTGAAAAAAAGGGAACAGGTTGGTAGGGTGGTTAAGAAGGCATATTAGTTGAGGCATTAAGTTCAAAAGTCAGGAAGTTATGTTGCAGCTTTATAAGACTCTAGTTGGGCTGCACCTGGAGTAATAGGATGTAGAAGTGGTAGATAGAGTTCAATCTGGAGAAGTGTGAGGTGGTATACTTTGGAAGGACAAACTCCAAAGCAGAGTACAAAGTAAATGGCAGGATACTTGGTAGTGTGGAGGAGCAGAGGGACCTGGGGTTACATATCCACAGATCCCTTGAAGTTGCCTCACAGGTAGATAGGGTAGTTAAGAAAGCTTATGGGGTGTTAGCTTTCATAAGTCAAGGGATAGAGTTTAAGAGTTGCAGAGTAATGATGCAGCTCTATAAAACTCTGGTTAGGCCACACTTGGAGTACTGTGTCCAGTTCTGGTCGCCTCACTATAGGAAGGATGTGGAAGCATTGGAAAGGGTACAGAGGAGATTTACCAGGATGCTGCCTGGTTTAGACAGTATGCATTATCATCAGAGATTAAGGGAGCTAGGGCTTTACATCTTGGAGAGGAGGAGGATGAGAGAAGACATGATAGAGGTATACAAGATAATAAGAGGAATAGATAGAGTGGACAGCCAGTGCCTCTTCCCCAGGGCAGCACTGCTCAATACAAGAGGACATGGCTTTTTAAGGTAAGGGGTGAGAAGTTCAAGGGGGATATTAGAGGAAGGTTTTTTACTCAGAGAATGGTTGGTGCGTGGAATGCACTGCCTGAGTCAGTAGTGGAGGCAGATACACTTGTGAGATTTAAGAGACTACTAGACAGGTATATGGAGGAATTTAAGGTGGTTGGGGGCGGGGGGGGTTATATGGGAGACAGGGTTTAAGGGTCAGCACAACATCGTGAGCCAAAGGGCCTGTACTGTGCTGTACTATACTATTCTATGTTCTATAATGCATACAATTTTAGTTTTATTAAAGGAGAGAAGTCATGGCTTTGGAGAGGATGCTAAAAAATGTTTACCGGGTTGCTGCCTGCACTAGAAGGCATATGAGCGATTGGACAAACTGGGTTGTTTCCTCTGAAACAGCAGAGGCTAAGGGAGATCTGGTAGAGGCTTATAGGATTATGAGAGGCATAGATAGAGTAGACAGATGGTATTTTTTTCCCCAGGATTGAAATGTCTAATACCAGAGAGCATTCACAAAAAGTGAGGGAGTAATTTGAAAGGAAATGTGAGGGGCAAGTTTTTTTTTAAACAGAGTGGTGGGTGCCTGGAATGCACTGCCTGAGGTGGTGGTTGAGGCAGATACCTTAGGGACTTTTAAGAGAGTGAGGTAAATGGAAGAATATGGACACGGTCTAGGCAAAAGAGATTAGTTTAGTCAATCATTTGATTACTAATTTAATTGGAGTCGCCTTGGATTCGGAGACAACCAGCAAGGTGTTCAGGTTAAGCTGTTTGATCTGTAGATCAGTAAAATATTGTAAATTGTAGTTGGACATAATCAAATTGGGGTGGTATGGTAGTGTAGCACTTTGTAAAATGATATTTTACTGTGCCTGGGTTCAATTCCACTGCTGCCTATAATGAGTTTGCATGCTCTCTCTCTGACCATGTGGGTTTCCTCCAGGAGCTCCGGTTTCCTTCCATATTCCCAAGATTTACGAGTTAGTGGATTAACTGATCACATGGGGGGAATTGGGCAGCACAGGCTCATGGGGCTGGAACACATCACTGGCACCACCATCAAGGAAAGGTGCCAGAGAAAAGCCAGTAATGTCAAGAACGACCCCACCCAACACACACAAACTGATGGAGGAATTCAGCCTTCCAGGCAGCATCAGTGGAAAAGGTACTGTCGATGTTTCAGGCCGAGACCAAGTCCTGCTTTTCCCATACATGCTGCCTGACGTGCAGAGTTCCTCCAACGTTTTGTGTGTGCAACTGATAATAAACCTGATTCTGATTGGTGAACAGTAAATCCTGGAAAAAAGGTCTAAAGCTTTATGAAATTAGCCCATTTAATTTTAAGAATTTGCACAATCAATGCTGCCTTTATCTATTCTAAGATATATTGATATATCTATCAGTTTTATCTGTATGTGAATGATTCCTACCTTTGGGTAAAGACCCTCGTAGGTAGCTTACTTAAAATGGCAACCTTCTGCCACAGGGGGGGTAATCATTAGCCCAGGGCCAAACGAACTCATTCATGTCACATACAAAGATGCAAATGCCTGTTTTAAGGCAAACACAGTCTGCTGAGGTCTACGGTCAATTGCTGCAAGCACAAGCCAAGCAGGAGGAAGCCAACCCCTGACAATGGTTGATGAACAGTGAAAGTGGAACCAATATTGTGTGAGGCTGCATCCAATCATTAATGCACAGTATATTTTTACAGAGTGGTGGGTGCATGGAATGCACTGCCTGGGGTGGTGGTAGAGGTAATACATTAAGGACTTTTAAGAGACAGTTAGAAAGGCACATGAATGTGAGGTAAATGGATGGATATGTACATTATGTAGGCAGAGAGTAGTTTAGTTGGCCAATACAGTACTAATTTAATTGTTATGGAATAACACTGTGGGCCGAAGGGCCTGTTTGTGTGCTGCACTGTTCTATGTTCTAAATTGTATTGTTCGGCGAGTCCAAGGAGTTAGCAAACCGGAGGATAATTCTGAATAAAGGTTGAGCAAGCTACAGCTTTTCTCTCTGCTGAGCAGAAGGATGAGTGGTGAGTTGATAGACATGTACAAGATTATGAGAGGAATAGAGTGGACAGCCAGCGTCCTTATCTCCCAGGGTGGCAATGACCAATATTAGAGGACATCCATTTAAGATGAGTAGAGGAAAGTTCAGGGGAGATGTTGGAGGCAGCTTTTTTTTTTGTAAACCCAGGGAGTGGCAGTGCCTGATACACACTGCCTGAGGTGGCAGTAGAGGCAGATACATTAGGGTCATTTAAGAGACACTTAACTATAGGCAAACATATGCAAGAAAAGTGGAGGGTTATGGTCTGTTTAGGTCTCAGAATACAAGGACATCCCTTTAGAATAGAGTAAAGGAGGAACTTCTTTAGCCAAAGGGTGGTGAATCTTTGGAATTTGTTGCCACAGACAACTGTGAAGGCCAACTCATTCAGTACATTTAAAGGACAGGATGATAAGTTGTTGATTAGTAAAGATGTCAAAGGTTACAAGGGGTTGCGTGGAATGCAGTTGAGGGGTAATAAATCAGCCATGATGGAATGACGAGGCAGACTCGATGGGCCAAATGGCCCAATTCTGCTCCTTTGTCTTATGGCCACTGTTCCCTCTTATGGCCACGCAGCTGGAACTGAATGGAGCTAGAAAAAGTTTTCAAAACATGGAAGATTTTTGTGAGTGTGTGTATGTTACCATATATCACCTTGAGATTTATTTTCTTGTAAAAGCATCTCAAGAAATACAATATAATTACTCAAAGCAATTCAGAAGGTGCAGGATATATACATCCCAAAGAGGAAGTATTTGAAAGGCAAGATGACACAAGAGAAGTCAAAACCAATATAAAAGCCAAAGAGAGGGCATATAATAGAGCAAAAATAAGTGGGAAGTTGGAGGATTGGGAAGCTTTTAAAACTGACAGAATGCAACTAAAAAGAGTCATTAAGGAGGAAAAGATGGCATATGAAGGTAAGTTTTCCAATCTATTAAAGAGGATACCAAAAATTATTTCAGATACATAAAGTGTAAAAGGGAGGCAGGAGTAGATATCAGACTGCTGGAAAATGATACTGGAGAGGTAGTAATGGGGATGGGGGTGGGGGTGGGGGTGGGGGTGGGGGTGGGGGGGGAACAGAAAATGGTGGAAGAATTGATTAAGTATTTTTGCATCAGTCTTCACAATGGAAGACACTAGCAGTATGCTGGAAGTTTGAGAAAGTGAGGGGGCAGAAATGTGTGAAGTTGCCATTACTAGGGAGAAGGTTCTTCAGAAACTAAAAGGACTGAAGGTAGATAAGTCACCTAGACCAGATGGTATGCACTCCAGGATTCTGAAGGGGGTGGCTGAGGAGATTGTGGAGGCATTAGTAATGATCTTTTGAGAATCAATTGATTCTGGAATGGCTTCAGGGGAATGAAAAATTACAAATGTAACTCCCTTCTTCAAGAAGGGAGAGAGGCCGAAGCAGGGAAACTATAGGCCAATTAGTCTGACCTCTGGTTGGTAAGATGTTGGAGTCGAATGTTAAAGGTATGGTTTTGGAGTACTTGGAGGAACATGTGATGAGATAGGCCACAGTCAGCATGGTTTCCTTAAGGGAAACCCTGCCTGACAAATCTGTTGGAGTTATTTGAAGAAATAACAAGCAGGATAGACAAAGAAGAACTGGTGGATGTAGTGTGCTTGGATTTTCAGAAGGCCTTTGACAAGTTGCCACACATGAAGCTGCTTAACAAGTTAAGAGCCCATGGTATTAAGATACTAGCATGGATAAAACAGTGGCTGAATGGCAGGAGGCAAAGAGTGGGAATAAAGGGAGCCTTTTTCTGGTTCGCTGGCAGTGATTAGTGATGTTTAACAAGTGTCTGTGTTGGGACTTTTTATGTTATATATCAATGATTTGGATGTTGGAATTGATGGCTTTGTTACAAAGTTGCAAGATAGGTGGAGGGATAGGTAGTTTTGAGGAAGTAGAGAAGCTACAGAAGAAGCTGGACAGATTAGGAGAATGCGCAAAGCAGCAGCAGATGGAATACAGTGACGGGAAGTGTATGGTCATGCATGTTGGTAGAAGAAATAAAAGGGTTGACTACTTTCTAAATGGAGAGAAATTACAAAAAAATTAAGGTGCAAAGGGTCTTGGAAGTCCTTGTGGAGGATTCTCTAAAGGTTAATTTGCAGGTTGAGTCAGGGGTAAGGAAGGCATTCATTTTGAGAGCACTAGAATACAAGAGCAAGGATGTATCATTGATCCTTCACACTGGTGAAGCCTCACTTGGAGTATTGTGAGCAGTTGTGGGTCCCTGATCTAAGAAAGGATGTGCTGACATTGGAGAGGGTCAAAGGAGGTTCACAAAAATGATTCGGGGATTGAAAGGCTTGTCATTTGAGGAGCGTTTGATGGCTCTGGCCTCAACTCACTGGAATTCAGAAGAATGAGGGTTGACCTCATTGAAACTTATTGAATGTTGAAAGGCTGCGATTGGGTGGATGTGGAGAGGATGTTTCCTGTGGTGGGGGAGTCTAAGACCAGAGGACCCAGTCTCAGAATAGAGAGGCATCCTTTTAGAAGAGATGAGGAGGAATTTCTTTAGCCAAAAGGTGGTGAATCTGTGGAATTCATTGCCAAAGGTGGCTATGGAGGGCAAGTCATTGGGTTTATTTAAAGCAGAGATTGATAGATTTTCAATTAGTCGGGGCATGAAGGGATATGGGTCGAAGGCTGACATAGATCATAGATCAGCTGACATGAAATGGTGGAGCAGACTCAATGGGCCAAATGGTCTAATTCTGCTCCTATATCTTATGGTCTTTGAAATTATGAAAAACTATACCTTTACAAAGGCTGACAAACAACCAATTTACAAAAGGAGCATGGTAGGCTAATTGTCCTCTGTAAATTGCCCCTAGTGTATCTGAGTAATGAAACTCGGGAGGCTGGAAATGCGTGGAGAATAAAACAGATGGAATGAGTGTAAATGTATGTTTCGTGGTGAACAGGGACACTGACAGCTGAAGAGCCTGCTTCCTTGCTGCGCAGTTTTGGGAAATTGGTAACTAGAGTAAGATGAAGTGCGGGAATACTCAGCAGTGAATGGAGAAACAAAGTTTATGCTTCATGCTGAGGACCTTTCAATAGAAATGGTGAATCTGAAATGATAACTCTGCTTCTTTCTCCACAGATGTTGTCTGAACTGTTCAGAACAGTGAACATAGTTTATTCATATTTCATTTATTCAGCAACACCAGTGTTTTACTTGTGATTGATAACTAGTTACTTAATTTGGAAGTGTCACAGTTCTCTTTGGCTAGGGTTGTGGCATAAGACCATAAGACATAGGAGCAAAATTAGGCCATTCAGCCCATCAAGTATGCTCCACCATTCGATCATGGCTAATTTATTATCATTCTTAACCCTATTCTCCTGCCTTCTCCCCATAACCTTTGACACTCTTACAAATCAAGAACCTATCGACCTCTGCTTTAAATATATCCAATGACTTGGCCTCCGTCTGTGGCAATGAATTTCAGATTCACCACCCTCAGGGCAAAGAAATTCCTCCTCATCTCGGTACTAAATAGACGTCTTTGTATTCTGAGGCTATAAATAAAAAAAGAAAACAAAAACAAATAAAACTTTTAATATGTTAATATAAACAGTTATATTAAGTGAAATATAAAACAATTAAGTAAACCAGCCCATCATTATCCAAGTATTAACCTAAGACACGGTTGAATATTTGGCTTTATCCAGTATACAGGAACAAAGCAGGTAACTCCACCCCTGTTGAAAACATGCTCCCTGTCATGAGAAATACACAGAACTTCCTGTGTCCTGGACAACTGCATGATCTCACTATCCAGACCTTGGACATGGAGCATGAATTGTGGGGTGAAACACATCACCTATAGAAGGCCTCAGTAGTGAATCAGCAACCACTGGGTGAATCAGAAAGGCCAGCCAGATGATCCCAAGAGCATCAAACACTCTAACAAGTATTCACTACTGAATAGCTCCTCAGGGAGGACATAAACTCAAGAGGCTCTGCCGATGCTGGAAATCCAGAGCAGCACACACACAATGCTGGAGAAACACTGTAGGTGAGACTGCATCTATGGAGAGGAATAAACAGTTGATGTTTTGGGCTCAGTTTCTTCTGGCAATGTTATGGTGGTCATGGGAGATTTTAACAGACAGGCCGATTGGGAAAATCAGGTTGGTAATGGATCTCAAGAGAGTGAGTTTGTCGAATGCCTACGAGATGGCTTTTTAGAACAGTTTGTCGTTGAGTCTACTAGTGGATCAGCTATATTGGATTGAGTATTATGTAATGAACCGGAGGCGATTAGGCAGATGAAGGTAAAAGAACCCTTAGGAACCAGTGATCAGAACATGATTGAGTTCAACTTGAAATTTGATACCATAAGACAAAGGAGCAGAAGTAGGCCATTCGGCCCATCGAGTCTGCTCCGCCATTTTAGAATGAGCTGATCCATTCTCTCATTTAGTCCCACTCCCCCGCCTTCTCACCATATACCTATCAATCTCTTCCTTAAATACACGCAATGACTTGACCTCCACTGCTGCCCGTGGCAACAAATTCCATAGATTCACCACCCTCTGACTAAAAAAATTTCTTCGCATTTCTGTTCTGAAGGGGCGCCCTTCAATCCTTAAGTCATGCCCTCTCGTACTAGACTCCCCCATCATGGGAAACAACTTTGCCACGTCCACTCTGGCCATGCCTTTTAACATTCGAAATGTTTCTATGAGGTCTCCCCTCATTCTTCTAAACTCCAAGGAATACAGTCCAAGAGCGGACAAACGTTCCTCATATGTTAACCCTCTCATTCCCGGAATCATTCTAGTGAATCTTCTCTGTACCCTCTCCAACGTCAGCACATCCTTTCTTAAATAAGGAGACCAAAACTGCCCACAGTACTCCAAGTGAGGTCTCACCAGCGCCTTACAGAGCCTCAACATCACATCCCTGCTCCTATACTCTATTCCTCCAGAAATGAATACCAACATTGCATTCGCCTTCTTCACTACTGACTCAACCTGGAGGTTAACTTTAAGGGTATCCTGTACAAGGACTCCCAAGTCCCGTTGCATCTCAGAACTTTGAATTCTTTCCCTATTTAAATAATAGTCTGCCCATTTATTTTTTCTGCCAAAGTGCATAACCATACACTTTCCAACATTGTACTTCATTTGCCACTTCTCTGCCCATTCTTCCAATCTATCCAAGTCTCTCTGCAGACTTTCTGTTTCCTCAGCACTACCGGCCCCACCACCTATCTTCGTATCGTCAGCAAACTTAGCAACAAAGCCATCTATTCCATAATCTAAATCGTTGATGTACAATGTAAAAAGAAGCGGCCCCAACACTGATCCCTGCGGAACACCACTGGTAACTGGCAGCCAACCAGAATAGGATCCCTTTATTCCCACTCTCTGTTTCCTGCCAATCAGCCAACGCTCTATCCACGTATGTAACTTTCCTGCAACTCCATGGGCTCTTATCTTGTTAAGCAGCCTCATGTGTGGCACCTTGTCAAAGGCCTTCTGAAAATCCAAATATACAACATCCACTGCATCTCCCTTGTCTAGCCTACTGGTAATTTCCTCAAAAAATTGTAATAGGTTTGTCAGGCAGGATTTTCCTTTAAGGAATCCATGCTGAGTTCTGCCTATCTTGTCATGTGCCTCCAGGTACTCTGTAACCTCATCCTTGACAATCGACTCCAACAACTTCCCAACCACCGACGTCAAGCTAACAGGTCTATAATTTTCTTTTTGCTTCCTTGCCCCCTTCTTAAATAGCGGAGTGACATTTGCAATCTTCCAGTCCTCCAGAACCATGCCAGAATCTATCGACTTTTGAAAGATCATCGCTAATGCCTCCGCAATCTCCACAGCTACTTCCTTCAGAACACGAGGGTGCATTCCATCTGGTCCAGGAGATTTATCTACCTTTAGCCTATTCAGCTTCCTGAGTACTTTCTCTGTCGTAATTGTGACTGCGCACACTTCTCTTCCCTGCCACCCTTGAGTGTCCGGTATACTGCTGTCTTCCTCAGTGAAGACTGATGCAAAATACTTGTTCAGTTCCTCTGCCATCTCCTCATCTCCCATTACAATTTCTCCAGCATCATTTTCTATCGGTCCGATATCTACTCTCACCTGTCTTTTACTCTTTATATACTTGAAAAAGCTTTTAGTATCCTCTTCGATATTATTTGCTAGCATCCTTTCATAGTTAATCTTTTCTCTCTTAATGACCTTCTTGGTTTCCTTCTGTAAGGTTTTAAAAACTTCCCAATCCTCTCTCTTCCCACTAATTTTTGCTTCCTTGTATGCCCTCTCTTTTGCTTTAACTTTGGCTTTGACTTCTCTTGTCAACCACTGTTGCATCCTTTTTCCACTCGAAAATTTCTTCTTTTTTGGAATATACCTGTCTTGCACATTCCTCATTTCTCGCATAAACTCCAGCCACTGCTGCTCTGCTGTCTCTCCCGCCAGTGTCTCTCTCCAGTCAACTTTGTCCAGTTCCTCTCTCATGCCACTGTAATTTCCTTTACTCCACTGAAATACCGACACATCAGATTTCGGCTTCTCTTTTTCTAATTTCACAGTGAACTCAATCATGTTATGATCACTGCCTCCTAAGGGTTCCTTCACCTCAATCTCTCCAATCACCTCCGGTTCATTACACAATACCCAATCCAGTACAGCCGATCCCCTAGTAGGCTCAACAACCAGTTGTTCTAAAAAGCCATCTCGCAGACATTCTATAAATTCTCTCTCTTGAGATCCAGTGCTGACCTGATTTTCCCAATCTACTCGCATGTTAAAATCCCCCACAATTATCATAACACTGCCCTTCTGACAAGCCTTTTCTATTTCCAGTTGTAATTTGTAGTCCACATCCCTGCAGCTGTTTGGAGGCCTATAAATAACTGCCATCAGGGTCCTTTTACCCCTGCTATTTCTTAGCTCAACCCATAAAGATTCAGCACCTTCCGATCCTATATCACCTCTTTCTAATGATTTAATATCATTTCTTACCAATAAAGCCACGCCTCCCCCTCTGCCTACCTTCCTCTCCTTCCGATACACTGTGTATCCTTGGACGTTCAGCTCCCAGAGACATGCATCCTTTAGCCAGGTCTCAGTGATGGCCACAATATCATACCGGCCAATCTGTAGCTGTACAACAAGATCATCCACCTTATTCCTTATGCTGCGTGCATTTAAGTACAACACCTTAAGACCAGTATTTGATACTTTCTGCTTTGATTTCACTGCAACTTTATTGCACTGCAACTCATTCCAATGGCTACAAATTTGCCCCATCACCTGCCTGTCTTTCCTGACATCTTTACTCATACGGAGAAAGTAAAATCTGATGTAGCAGTATTTCAGAGGAGTAAAGAAAATTACAGTGGTATGAAAGAGGAGTTGGCTAAAGTATATTAGAAGGAGCTGTTGGCAGTCTTGTCAGCAGAGCAGCAATGGCGTGTTTCTGAGAAAAATGAGGAAGGTGCAGGACATACGTATTCCAAAAATGAAGAAATACTCAAATAGTAAAATAGTACAACCATGGTTGACAGGGGGAGTCAAAACTATTGTAAAAGCAAAAGAAACGACATACAACAAAGCAAAAATGAGTGGGAGGATAGAGAATTGGGAAGTTTTTAAAAACCTACAGAGTAACTAAAAAAATCATTAGAAAGGAAAAGATGAAATATGAAAGCAAGCTACCAAATAATAACAAAGTGGATAGTGAAAGTTTTTTCCAAGTATGTTAAAAATAAAAGAGAAATGAGAGTGGATATAGGACCACTAGAAAATGAGGCAGGAGAAATAATAATGGGGAACAAGGAAATGGCTGATGAACTAAATGAGTATTTTGCATCAGTCTTCAGCATCATACTGCTAGTGGAGGACACTAACAGTACGCCTGATTTTGTAGTGTGTGAAGGAAGAGAAGTGGGTGCAGTTACTATTACAAGAGAGAAGGTGCTCAAAAAGCTGAAAATACTAAAGGCACATAAGTCACCCTGACCAGATGAATTGCACCCTTGCGTTCTGAAAGAAGTAGGGTTAGAGATTGCGGTGGCATTAGTAATGATCTTTCAAAAATCATTGAACTCTGGCATAGTTCTAGAGAACTGGAAAATTGCAAATGTTACTCCACTCTTTAAGAAAGGAGGAAGGCAGCAGAAGGGAAATTATAGACCAGTTAGCCTGACCTCAGTGGTTGGGAAGACGTTGGAGTCAATGGTTAAGGATGAGGTGATGGAGTACTTGGTGACACAGGACAAGATAGTACAAAGTCAGCATGGTTTTCTTCAGAGAAAATCCTGCCTGACGAACCTGTTGGAATTCTTTGAGATTACAAGTAGGATAGATAAAGGGGATGCAGTGGATGTATATTTGGACTTTCAGACCTTTGACAAGGTGCCACACATGAGGCTGCTTACCAAGTTAAGAGTCCATGGTAGTACAGGAAAGTTACAGGCACGGTTGGAGCATTGGCTGATTGGTAGGAGGCAGTGTGTGGGAATAAAAGGATCCTTTTCTGTTTGGCTGCAGGGACTAATGGTGTTCCGCAGTGGTCGGTGTTGGAACCACTTTTTATGCTGTATATCAATGATTTAGATGATGGAATAGATGGCTTGCAGGTTTGCAGATAATACGAAGAATGGTGGAGGGGCAGGTAGCATTGAGGAAACAGGTAGGATGCAGAAGGACTTAGGCAGATTAGGAGAATGGGCAAGGAAGTGGCAATGAAATAAAATGTTGGAAGATGCATGGTCATGCACTTTGGTAGTGAAATAAATGTGCGGACTTTTTTTTTAAACAGGAGAAAATCCAGGGATCTGAGATGCAGAGGGACATGGGAGTTCTTGTGCAGAACACCCTGAAGATTAACTTGCAGGCTGACTTGGTGGTGATGAAGGCAAATGCCATATTAGCATTCATTTCAAGAGGTTCAGAATACAAGAGAAAGGATGTGATGCTGAGGCTTTATAAAGCATTGGTGAGGCCTCACCTTGAGTATTGTGAATAGTTTTGGGCCCCTCATCTTAGAAGAGATGTACTGGCATTGGAGAGGGTCCAGAGGAGGTTCATAAGGATGATTCCTGGAATGAAAGGGTTATCATACGAAGAAGGTTTGATGGTTCTATGTCTGTACTCGCTGGAATTCAGAAGGATTTTGGGGGGGGGGTCTCATTGAAACCTTTTGAATATTGAAAGGCATAGACAGAGAGGATGTTTCCCATGGTGAGAGAGTCTAGGACAAGAGGGCACAACCTCAGGATAGAGGGACGCCCTTTCAAAACAGAGATACGGGGAAATTTCTTTAGCCAGAGGGTGGTGAACTTGTGGAATTTGTTGCCATGTGCAGGTGTGGAGGCCAGGTTGTTGGGTGTATTTAAGGCAGAGATTGATAGGTTCTTGATTGGACATGGTGTCAAAGGTTACAGGGAGAAAGCTGGGAACTGGGGTTGAGGAGGAGGAAAAAGAAGGATCAGCCATGATTAAATGGCGGAGCAGACTCGATGAGTCAGGTGGCCTAATTCTGCTCCTATGTCTTATGGTCTTAGTCCTGATGAAGGGTCTCAACCCGAAACACTGACCATTTGTTTCTCTCCATAGATACCGTCTGACCTGCAGAGTTCCCCCAGCATTTTGTGGGTGCTGCTCAGGGAGGACAGTCGATGGCACAATCAGTCACCCAACTTATAGCAAGGACAGGAGTGCAGCTTCGTGAGTCCGAGTGGAACAGAAGCATTTCTGCACCACGGATTTATTTATTTATTTAGACACATTCCCACAATTTAACCCTAGCCTATTCATCAGACAATTTACAATGACCAATTAACCCACCAACCGATACCTCTTTGGATTGTGGGAGGAATCCAGAGCATTTGGAGAAACCCTCACGGTCATGAGGGGAACGTACAAACTTCTTACAGGCAGCAGCAGGAATTGAACACGTGTTGCTGGTACTGTAAAGCGGTGTGCAAACCACTATGTTACTTTGCCACCCCAGTACAAGGGCCAGGAGATCTCTGAGTGGCTGCCAAACATTGTGAGGGGGAAAGGGAACAACTGGAGGGGAGGGCCCCAGGAATATGGAAGGATGGTGGACCCCAGCACCTTGCTGCTAAAACACCAAAGTTAAGCCTTCACAACCAAAGTCCAACCAGAAGGAAACTGTTATATGGATATGGATGACATGGGGGACGATGGGATTAGAATCATTTGCCATCAAAGTCAGTAGAAATGTCGGGAGCTGTAAGGATCTGTATTGTACTGTACCATGTTGTAAGTGCTGAATGACTGATCCAAACATCCCCAAACTGACAGTCTTTAGCCAATTCAATTCACTCCAAATTATCAAGAAATGGCTGAGAAAACTATTAAAGGTCATAAGTCGGGAAAAATGCTGGCTGCTGTATTGAACAGGCAAGTTTTTTTTTAAAAGAGTGATTGCATCGAGTGTGCTGCCAGGGTTGTGGTAAAGGCAGACACTTTAAGGACATTTAAGAGACTCTTGGACAGGTGAGTGGATGATAGGAAAATGGAGGGCTATGCCCGAGAGAAGGGTTAGATTAACCTTTAGAATTAGTTACAAGGTTTTAATTTTATTTAGAGATCCAGCTTGGTAACAGGGCTTTCCAGTTTAATGAATCCACACCGCCTTATTACACCCATGTGACCAATTAACCCCCGTGCCCTTGAACTGTGGGAGGGACCTGAAACACCCAGCGGAAACCCACATGGCCATAGGAAAAACTTACAACTTCCTACAAACAACGGCAGAATTGAACCCAGGTCGATGGTGCCGTTAAAGTGTTATGCTAACCGTGACGCTACCCTGACGAAGGGTCTCGGCCCGAAACATCGACTGTACCTCTTCCTGGAGATGCTGCCCGGCCTGCTGCGTTCACCAGCAACTTTGATGTGTGTTGCTTGAATTTCCAGCATCTGCAGAATTCCTCGTGGTTACGCTACCCTGCTGTTCACTACTACCTGCCGCCGTTGTTCGTATTGCAGACGTTGTTCTCCTCACACTTATAATTGTGCTTTTGTCAAGTCGCTCTTGCAGGTCGTGGCCGCATCGATGGACCGCGACAAAGCCATCTCGGATCTTAGTGAGAGGGCACGTTTGGACCAGGTTGGGGCAAGCTGGGGGTTTGTCGGGTGCCCCATCGGCGTAGTGTTTGGGCTGTTTTGTCAGGTCGACATCCGAGCCTATTTGCGGCTGCCCAGTATTTTTTTCTGGTAGTTGTAAAGCCCGTGAGGAGCTAAGTGGGGTTGTCATTCAGATCTCCGCCGGCGTGGGGGTTGGTGTGTTAGTACTGGCACCATGTGTTTGTCAAAGGAGTCGAGGTTTTTCCAAGTTGTAGAAAGGTTTTCGGGATTTGAATCGGGAAATTGGAGACGCATTTTCGATGAGTTTACTAACCGGAATGTTGGGCATATTTTGGATACGCTTGTAGGATTTTGCTGAAGCTGCTCTTCCACAGGTCTCCGGGGGTGCTGTTCCGTTCATTGTTGGGAGCCATTGGACAGGTGTGGATTTTAGGGCTCCTGAAATTATAATCACATAGAAGCATGGAGCTGTGTATCGATGATGTTTGTGTGAGCGTTTCTCTCTCAGGTGGGGGCTCAGTACTGTATTCTGGGACTGAGAAACATAGTGCTAGGCTAGATGTTCATAGGACTGACTGGTTAGCACCCTATTTGGTTCCTGCTATCTTCCTGGTCATGGCTATTCTGGATATTAGTTTTTTTTTTGCTACATTTTGAAGGTGGATCTTGTATGAGAGAGTTCGATCTAGTGGGACTCCTAAATACTTTGGGTGTAGATTTTTGGGTACCTGTTTGTCATTTAGTTTTATATTAAGTTTGGTTAGTCGGTTGTGCAGATGAAATATGGAAGTTACTGTTTGATGGACGTGCATATTTAGGTACCACTTTCAGAAGAAGTTGGATAGGAAGTTGATATCTTGGGTAATTTTGATCCAAAATGGTACGATCGTAAGGCTATGACTTAAGTCATCAGCGTACCCAAATTTAGCAGATTTGGTTTCAGGGAGGTCACTGAGGTACAGATTGAACAAGGTAGGAGCCAGAACTGGCCCTTGCGTGCCACTATTGCAGACTTTCATAAGTGCCACCGGTGTCACTTCCTAGGCAGGTATAAAAAGAACGGGTGCCTGTCATTCTGTGAAGGAGACGTAGGATCTTTTCACATGGGATGATTCAGGCTAGTTTTAACATTAAACCTTGGTTCCAAACTGCGTCGTATGCAGCGGATACATCGATAAAAATTGTTCCACTTTTCTTTTTGAGTTCAAAGCCTGATTCGATGTAGGATGTGAGTGCGAGAACTTTCTCACTGGTATTGTGCTGACCTAGTGGGAACGTGGGGAGAATAAAAATTGGGATTATTTTCAATTGGTGGTTGATAGTTTTGGAGCTGATGGGATGAAGCGCCTACTTACGCTGTTTTTATCTCTCTATGAGTAAATGCCGGTGTTCAATGAAATCTTGGTGTGCTTGTTCACGTAACATGCAGGTACAGAGGCAATTAGGAAGGCAAATGTGGGCATGCACTGCAAGTGTCTTGGACTCAGCAAGAAAGTCTTGCTGAGACTGAACAAACACAGCATTATGGGTGAAGAGCCTGTATTGTGCTGCTTCATGTTCTACGCTGTTACTCGGAAAGAGCTATAGCTCTAGCCAAGCCAAATGAACAGGGTGTACCCAGAGCAGCTGTCAGTACAGCTACACACAGAAATTAATCTGGGTATGCCCTGTTCACAAAAACAGATGAAATCCAGGACATCGAGGGATCGCCATTGATGATGCTATCAAGAGACATTTACTCACCAATAGCTTCTTCATAAGTGCCCAGTTTGTTCTAAAACCAGGACCACCTCTTTCAAGGAGATTATTAATATGTTTGTTAATATAGTGCTTGGTATCTGTGCAGTTAGTTATCACTGGTTGAATGGTTGCATATATAATGAAACCCACCATTTGCCAGACTCACAACAGCTCTGTGTGGATACAGGAACAGATTTTACCTCAAAAACAATTCCACCATAAAAAAATAATCAGGACTCCTAATGAAGGGTCTCAGCTTGAAACGTTAGCTCTTTATTTCCTTCCTTGCCTGACCTGCTGAGTTTCTCCAGCATTTTGTGTGGGTGAAAGAATCCTTTTACATTATTCAAAAGTACCTTTCTAAAACTTACCTGGATATGAGAAGCAGAGAAATTAATGCAGACCCACTTCAGTCGAGTAAAATAGAAACAGAAACCAAAATACCTTACTTTGGATGAGCATAAGACCTAAGAATGTAAGACTCCAATGTTGACTTCAGAATACAAGGTCATGTCTCACAACGAGGACATCTTCACTCGCAATAACTTAAAGAACAAATTCTACCCAAGTCTTCAAGGTGAGGGTAGATGTGATTAAAAAAAAACAAATGTAGGGTTACCTACTAGAAGTAGATTGAATGAGATTTCAAATACCAGCGATCATGGAGTTTGTTGTTGGGAGGGGTTTCAAATTCTACTCTGAAATTATAAATTGAATAATTTACATAGGGGAAACTGGGTTCAGATTAGATAGAACACGTCATGTTCACTATCACAGATTTACCAAAATCATCACATCATCCACAACGTCAAAGCAAGGACAAGCAATCAAGAACACATCCTGCCTACAATTTAATTTCTT
This sequence comes from Mobula hypostoma, assembly GCF_963921235.1. Taxonomy (NCBI): domain Eukaryota; kingdom Metazoa; phylum Chordata; class Chondrichthyes; order Myliobatiformes; family Myliobatidae; genus Mobula; species Mobula hypostoma. Next base: position 13,675,319 of record NC_086107.1, read on the forward strand.
GTGCTTCCAATGAAAGGTTATGTTAAGACCATTACAAAGTCTTTCAAAGCAACAAAATGCTGGAGGAACTCAGGTCAGGCAACACTTATGGAGATGAATAAAGTCTACATTTTGGGCCGAGATCCCTCTTCAGGACTGGAAAGGATGGAGAAGATGTCAGAATAAAAAGGTTGTGGGGGGGGGGGGAGAGGAAGGAGGACAGCTAGAAGGTGATAGGTGAAGCCAGGTGGGTAAGAAGAGCTGGGGAGAAAGGAATGTGATAGGAGAGAAGAGTGGACCATTGGAGAAAGGGAAGGAAATGACACAGGATAGGTGGGTGAGAAGAGGTAAGAAGCCAGAGTGTGGAATAGAAGAGGGAAATTGGAGGCAAATTTATTTTTACCAGAAAGAGAAATCAATATTCCTGTGGTTAGATTGGAGGCTACCCAGATGGAATATAAAGTGTTGCTCCTCCACCCTGAGAGTGGCCTCATTGTGGCACAAGAGGAAGCCACAGACCAACATGTCGGAATGGGAACGGAATTAAAACGTTTGGCCAGCAGGAAGTTCTGCTTTTGGCGGATAGAGCAGAAGTACTCTACGAAGCAGTCCCCCAATTTACAAAGGGTCTCACCAATGTAAAGGAGGCTGCATCTGAAGCACCAGACACCGCACACGATTGATGACTCCAATGTATTAGCAGGTGAAGTGTTGCCTAACCTGGGAGGACGGCTTGGGTCCCAGAATGAAAGTGAGGGAGGAGGTGAATGGGTATGTTTAGGGCCGCTTCCAGGGATAAGAGCCAGGAGAGATATTAGTGGGGAGGGACGAATGGACAGGGGAAACAAGGGAATTGTGGAGGGAGTGATCCAGCAGGAAGTGGATGGGGCGGGGGAGGTAAAGATAAGTTTTGCAGTAGGATCCATCCCTTTGGGGATGTCAAAAGTTGCGGAGGATGATGTGCTGGATGCGGACACTAATCAGGTGGTAGGCAAGGTCAAGAGGAAATCTATCACTGTTAGGGTGGCAGGGAGATGGGGTAAGCGTGGATGTTTGGAAAATGGTGAAGATGCAAGTGATGGCAGTATTGACAGAGGAGGAAGGGAAACCCTGTTCTTTGAAGGAAGAAATCTCTGATGTCCTGGAAAGTCATATTCTGGGAACAGATGCGGTAGAGGCAAAGGAACTGAGAAAAGGGAATAGTATTTTTATAGGAGATAGGGTGGGAAGAGGTATAGTCAAGATAACCGTGGAAATTGGTAGGTTTATCAAGAAAGGAGAGGGAGGTGCAAGAAATTTAAGGGCAGGATGGAAGTTAGAAGCAAAGTGCTTGAAATTGATGAGCTCAGCATGGGTGCATTACCAGGGAAAGCTTGTAAAATCAATTGCTTTATGTAGCCAATGAAGAGGCAGGCATAGTTGGGGCCAATGGCTACCTCTTGAGTCTGGAGAAAGTGAAAGGAGCCAAGCTAAAAATTGTTGAGGGTGAGGACCAGTTCCGCCAGACGGAGGAGGGGAACTGGTTGGTTCTTTTATTGAGAAAGAAGCGGAGAGCTGAGGCCTTCCTGATGGGGGTACTAGTTTATAGGGACTGAACATCCATGGTGAATATGAAGCAGTCAGGGTCAGGGAATTGAAAGTTACTGAGGAGATCAAGAGCATGAGAAGTGTTGTGGATGCAGATGGGAAGGGACTGAACCAAGGGGGATAGAATGGAGTTGAGGTATGAGGACAAGTTCAGTGGGGCAGTAACAGCCAAAGACAAAATGCCTACCTAGACAGGTCGTGAATCTTTGGTAGGATGTAGAAGCAAGCAGTGCAGGGTAACTGAGTTTTGTGGCAGTGGATGGGATTTCTCCAGAGTTGATGAGGTCAGTGATGTGTTGGAGACAGTTTTCTGAGGGTCCATAGTGGGGTTATTCAATTCGTCTGTCATTTCCTCGCCCCTATTACTACCTCTCCAGCATCATTTTTCAGTGGTCCAATATCTATTCTCACCTCTTTTACTCTTAAAGTATCTGAAAAATTTTGGAGTGTCACCAAATACTCCATCACCTCATCCTCTACAATTGACTCCATCTTACCAACCAGAGGTCAGGATACCTGGTCTATTATTTCCTTTCTGCTGCCTTCCTAAAGAGTGGAGTGACATTTGCATTTCCCAATCCTCTGGCACTATGCCAGAGTCCAATGATTTTTGAAAGATCATTACTAATGCCTCCACAATCTCCACCACTACCTCTTTCAGAACCCCAGGATGCAGTTCATCTGGTCCAAGTGAATTATGTACCCTTAGATCTTATGAGCACCTTCTCCCTTGTAATAGTAACTGCACTCACTTCTCTTCTCTCACACCCTTCAACATCTGGCATACTGCTAGTGTTTTCCAGTGAAGACTGATGCAAAATACTCACTTAGTTCATCTGCCATCTCCGTGTCCCCCTTTATTTCTCCGTCTTTATTTTGTAGCAGTCCTATACCCACTCTCATTTCCCTTCTTTTAAAAACATATTTGAAAAAGCTTTTACTATCCACTTTGATATTGTTTGCTAGCTTGCTTTCATAGTTCATCTTTTCCCTCCTAATGATTCTTTTAGTTGCTCTCTGTAGGGTTTTAAAAGCTCTCCAATCCTGTCTTCCCACTATTTTTTGCTTTGTTGTGTGCCCTCTCTTTTGCTTTTACATTAGTTTGTCTTCCCTAGTTAGCCACGATTGTACTTTTTTGCCATTTGAGTATTTCTGTTTTTGGAATACATCTATACTGCACCTTCCTCATTTTTTCTAGAAATTCACACCATTGCTGTTCCGCTGTCATCCCTGCCAGCATCCCCTTCCAATTTACTTTGGCCAACTCCTCTCTCATATCACTGTACTGTAATTTCCTTTCCTCCATTGAAATACTGCTACATCAGACTTTACCTTCTCACTATAAAATTTCAAGTTGAACTCAATCATATTGTGGTCACTGCCTCAATTTCCCCCGGGATCAATAAAGTATGACTATGACTCCTAAGGGTTCTTTTACTTTAAGCTCCCTAATCAAATCTGGTTCATTACACAACACTCAATCCAAAATAACTGATCCCCAAGTGGGGTCAACCACATGCTGCTCTAAAAATCCACCTCGCAGGCATTCCACAAATTCTCTCTTGGGATCTAAAATCAGCACCAACCTGATTTTCCTATCTACCTGCATATTGAAATCCTCATTACTATTGTGACATTGCACTTTTGACATGCATTTTCTTATCTTCCGCTGTAATTTGTAGCCCACATCCAGGCTAATGTTCAGACCTGTATATAAGTATATATATTACAGTTCCTTAACTTTACCCACATCTTCCGATCCTTTGTCACATCTTTCAACGATCCCTTTAACAGAGCCACACTACCCTGTCTGCCTACCTGCCTGTCCTGTCAACACACGATGTATCCCTGGATGTTAAGCTCCCAACTATGATCTCCTTTCAACCACAACTCAGTGATGCCAACATCATATCTACCAATCTCTTAACTGGGCTACAAGATCATATACTTCATTCCACATGCTACATGCATTCAAATATAACACCTTCAGTCCTGTATTTGTCACCCTTTTTGATTTTGTCCCCATGTTACACTGCAACTCATCCCATTGACTGCAATTTTGCCCCATCATGTGCCCTTTCGTCCTGACAGGCATTCAATACACTGCTCTGCTTGTATGCCAACTGCCCTACCCTACCAAATTAGTCTAAAACCTCTCCAACAGTTCTAGAAAACCGGCCTGCAAAGATAGAAACCATAGAAACTACAATACAGAAACAGGCCTTTTGGCCCTTCTTGGCTGTGCCGAACCATTTTCAGCCTAGTCCCACTGACCTGCACACGGACCATACACCTCCCATCCATGTATCTGTCCAATTTATTCTTAAATGTTAAAAGAGAACCCACATTTACCACCTCGTCTGGCAGCTCATTCCATACTCCCACCACTCTGTGAAGCCCCCCCCCAATGTTCCCTTTAAACTTTTCCCCCCTCACCCTTAACCCATGTCCTCTGGTTTTTTTTTCTCCCCTTGCCTCAGTGGAAAAAGCCTGCTTGCATTCACTCTATCTATACCCATCATAATTTTATATACCTCTATCAAATCTCCCCTCATTCTTCTACGCTCCAGGGAATAAAGTCCTAACCTATTCAACCTTTCTCTGTAACTGAGTTTCTCAAGTCCCGGCAACATCCTTGTAAACCTTCTCTGCACTCTTTCAAACTTATTTATATCCTTCCTGTAATTTGGTGACCAAACCTGAACACAATACTCCAGATTCGGCCTCACCAATGCCTTATACAACCTCATCATAACATTCCAGCTCTTATACTCAATACTTTGATTAATAAAGGCCAATGTACCAAAAGCTCTCTTTACAACCCTATCTACCTGTGACGCCACTTTTAGGGAATTTTGTATCTGTATTCCCAGATCCCTCTGTTCCACTGCACTCCTCAGTGCCTTACCATTAACCCTGTATGTTCTACCTTGGTTTGTCCTTCCAACGTGCAATACCTCACACTTGTCTGTATTAAACTCCATCTGCCATTTTTCAGCCCATTTTTCCAGTTGGTCCAAGTCCCTCTGCAAGCTCTGAAAACCTTCCTCACTGTCTACTACACCTTCAATCTTTGTAACATCAGCAAATTTGCTGATCCAATTTACCACATTATCATCCAGATCATTGATATAGATGACAAATAACAATGGACCCAGCACTGATCCCTGTGGCACACCACTAGTCACAGGCCTCCACTCGGAGAAGCGATTCTCTACTACCACTCTTTGGCTTCTTCCATTGAGCCAATGTCTAATCCAATTTACCACCTCTCCATGTATACCTAGCGACTGAATTTTCCTAACTAACCTCCCATGCGGGACCTTGTCAAAGGCCTTACTGAAGTCCATGTAGACAATATCCACTGCCTTCCCTTCATCCACTTTCCTGATAACCTCCTCGAAAAACTCCAGTAGATTGGTCAAACATGACCTACCACGCACAAAGCCATGTTGACTCTCCCTAATAAGTCCCTGTCTATCCAAATGCTTGTAGATTCTGTCTCTGAGTACTCCCTCCAATGACTTACCTACTACCGACGTTAAACTTACTGGCCTATAATTTCCCGGATTACTTTTCGATCCTTTTTTAAACAACTGAACAACATGAGCCACTCTCCAATCCTCCGGCACCTCACCTGTAGACAGCGACATTTTAAATATTTCTGCCAGGGCCCCTGCAATTTCATCACTAGTCTCCTTCAAGGTCCGAAGGAACACCCTGTCAGGTCCCGGGGATTTATCCACTTTAATTTTCCTCAAGACAGCAAGGACCTCCTCCTTTTCAATCTGTTCAGTTTCCATGATCTCACTACTTGCTTCCCTTAATTCCATAGACTTCATGTCAGTTTCCTTAGTAAATACAGACGCAAAAGACCTATTTAAGATCTCCCCCATTTCCTTTGGTAAGATCTTGGACCTCCTTGGGTTCAGGTGCAACCCATCCCCTTTGTACAGGTCATACCTTCCCCAGAAGAGATCTTAATGATCCAGAAACCTGAAACCCTGCCTGCTGCACCAGTTCCTCAAGCACGCATTCATCTACCAAATCATCCTATTGTTACCCTCAATAGCGTGTGGCAGAGGCAGAAATCCAGAGATTACTACCCTGGAGGTCCTGCTTTTCAGCTTTCTAGCTAGCTCCATAAATTCTCTCTTCAGGACCTCTTCCCATTTCCTACCCATGTCACTGGTGCCAATATATATCAAGACTTCTGGCTGCTCACCCTTCCCCTTTAGAATACCATGGACCTAATTCAAGACGTCCCTGACCCTGGCACCTGGGAAACATTTCATCCAGGTGTTTCTACCGCATCCAAAAAACCTTGTGCGTACTCCTCTAATTATGGAATCCCCTATCATTACTGCAATCCACTTCTCCCCCCTTTCCTTCTGAGCCACAGTGCCAAAGACCTGTCACTGCAGCTTCCCCAAGGCAGGTTGTCCCCTTCAACAGTATCCAAAGCAGTATACTTATTAGAGGGAAATGGCCACAGGTGTACCCTTCACTGGCTGCCCATTTTCTTTCCTTCTCGAGACAGTCACCCAGTTACCTGCCTCCTGCAGCTTGGGCGCGACTACACTCCTGTAACTCCAATCTATCACCATCTCAGTTTCCTGTATAAACCAAAGGTCATGAGCTGCAGCTCGAGTTCCTTAACACGTTCCCTGAGGAGCTGCAGCTTGGTGGACCTGGTGCAGATGTGGTTATCCAGGAGGCCTGGATTCCCACATCCCACATGAAGAACTCAACATTGCCCCTGTTGCTGTCCTCACTGATCCAACTAGCTAGATGAAGAATGAAGAACAAACTTACCAGGTACATACCTTGCCCAAGCCTGATGAGCCAGTACTTCCCCACTCTATCACTGGTCCACTCCAACAAAGGCCCTGCCTAATTTTGATTTGCCCTTGCTAATGAAATGTTGTTTAACATGGATCACAAGAAGCCATTCATCAGAAATGTAAACGCCACGTGGTGTCATTTTTAATATAGTGGCTAAACTCTCATCCATCAAAAAGTTTATTGTTCCCAGGTCAGGCCGAGTAGAGATTCTACTGGCAACTGTTCTCATGGCTTTGGAGCAGGTGTTGATTCTGTTGTGTCATCTGTATCTTCCTCAGTATAACTTTGAATTTAGATTTTACACAGTCATTTCCCTTATCCTGCTCACATGGCATACCTTTTGAACACGAGATTGTGTAGATGCCGGAAATCCAGAGCAACACACACAAATTCTGGAGAAACTCAGTAGCTCAGACAGTATCTATGGAAGGGAATAAACAGTTGACGTTTTTGACTGACACCCTTTCCCTAGCATTTTCTATGTGGCACACCTTTTCTGTTAGTTTTTCTGCTTCTTGTCCTGCCACTGTTGGTTGTTGTAAACCATTCACAAGGTGGCATCCACATTACAATCATGTCTGACGAATCTCATAGAATTTTTTGAGGATGTAACTAGTAGAGTGGATAGGGGAGAACCAGTGGATGTGGTATATTTGGATTTTCAAAAGGCTTTTGACAAGGTCCCACACAGGAGATTAGTGTGCAAACTTAAAGCACACGGTATTGGGGGTAAGGTATTGGTGTGGGTGGAGAATTGGTTAGCAGACAGGAAGCAAAGAGTGGGAATAAACGGGACCTTTTCAGAATGGCAGGCGGTGACTAGTGGGGTACCGCAAGGCTCAGTGCTGGGACCCCAGTTGTTTACAATATATATTAATGACTTGGATGAGGGAATTAAATGCAGCATCTCCAAGTTTGCGGATGACACGAAGCTGGGTGGCAGTGTTAGCAGTGAGGAGGATGCTAAGAGGATGCAGGGTGACTTGGATAGGTTGGGTGAGTGGGCAAACTCATGGCAGATGCAATTTAATGTGGATAAATGTGAAGTTATCCACTTTGGTGGCAAAAATAGGAAAACAGATTATTATCTGAATGGTGGCCGATTAGGAAAAGGGGAGGTGCAACGAGACCTGGGTGTCATTATACACCAGTCATTGAAAGTGGGCATGCAGGTACAGCAGGCGGTGAAAAAGGCGAACGGTATGCTGGCATTTATAGCGAGAGGATTCGAGTACAGGAGCAGGGAGGTACTACTGCAGTTGTACAAGGCCTTGGTGAGACCACACCTGGAGTATTGTGTGCAGTTTTGGTCCCCTAATCTGAGGAAAGACATCTTTGCCATAGAGGGAGTACAAAGAAGGTTCACCAGATTGATTCCTGGGATGGCAGGTCTTTCATATGAAGAAAGACTGGATGAACTGGGCTTGTACTCGTTGGAATTTAGAAGATTGAGGGGGGATCTGATTGAAACGTATAAGATCCTAAAGGGATTGGACAGGCTAGATGCGGGAAGATTGTTCCCGATGTTGGGGAGGTCCAGAACGAGGGGTCACAGTTTGAGGATAGAGGGGAAGCCTTTTAGGACCGAGATTAGGAAAAACTTCTTCACACAGAGAGTGGTGAATCTGTGGAATTCTCTGCCACAGCAAACTGTTGAGGCCAGTTCATTAGCTATGTTTAAAAGGAAGTTAGATATGGCCCTTGTGGCTACAGGGGTCAGGGGGTATGGAGGGAAGGCTGGGTTCTGAGTTGGATGATCAGCCATGATCATAATAAATGGCGGTGCAGGCTCGAAGGGCCGAATGGCCTACTCCTGCACCTATTTTCTATGTTTCTATGTTTCTATTATGGACTCCCACCACCCAGGACATAGCCTCTTCTCATTACTACCATCAGTGGGAATGTACAAGAGCCTGAAGACACACACTTAATGTTTTTAGAACAATTTCTTCCCCTCCAGCATTAGATTTCTGAACAGTCTCGAAAACTATAAACCCTACCCCACTATTTTTGTTCTTTTTGCACTACTGATTTAATTTTTTATTATATATTTATTGCCATTCATAGCATCTTATGAATTGTACTGTACTGCTGCCGCAAAACAAGAGTTTTTACGACGTATGTGATTGATAGTAAACCTGATTCTGAACCCTATTACATCTTACCTTCCGATGAAAAATCTCCAAGTTGAGCAGTTAAATATGAACACAAGAGATTCTGCAGATGCTGGGAATCTAGAGTATCACATACTAAATGCTAGAGGAACTCAGCAGGTTGGGCAGCATCTATGGGAAAGAAACCTGAATAAGGTGGGGAGAGGGGAAGGAGCACAAGCTGGAAGACGATATGTAAAGCCAGGTGAGGGAGGAATGAAGTGAGAAGCTGGGAGCTGATAGGTCAGAAAGGTAAAGGGCTGAAGGAAGAGGAATCTGATAGGACAGGAGAGCAGACAATGGGAGAAAGGGGCACCAGAGAGAGGTGTTAGGCAGGTGAGGAGAAGAGGCAACAGTGGAGTTAGAGTGGGGAATGGAAGAACAGGGAAAGGAGAGGGAGAAAAATCACTATGCTGGGGATTTACAACAGAAAGTAGAAGACACTTTTTATCTCACTAGGTTTGGGATGAGGTATTAAACACCCTTTCTTCTGCAATGTACTTCTCATTCCAGTATGTAATAGATTTCACACTAATACCTGAAGAAGAGCAGTATGGTTTTCCAGGTGTCTAGCTGATATTTAGCTCTCAACCAACACCACATATTAGATTATCTGAGTCATTTATCTCAGCTGTGAAATCCTGCCATGACCAGACTGTCATTTCTCTCCAACCGAGAATAAATTTCACAAGCAATATACCACAAAGCATTCCAAACATTGCCCATAAATTCACAGAAATCGACTTTCTTGTCATTAAAATGACATGTGCTGGAATCTGTGTCACTTCAGTCCCTGGAGTGAATGCAAGATATATAGCTTTGTAAGGGAAGAAACCCAGCATCAGGGGGGCGGGGGGGGGGGGTGGATTCTGACTCGACTGGAAAACCAGCACAGGAAAGATACAGAAGATATTGCGGTCAATACTCGCTCTCCAGTCTTTCAGGGAAGAAGAAAAAACACGACACTGCAAGCAGATGTGGATCAGCCTTGCCTTTCCATCGAGTGGTCCTGCTGTCAGGAAATGCAAGCCAGGACGTCATACACTTCAGACCTGTTAATTCATCACCATGTTAAGCAGAGTACAAGTATTAACTGTTTGTGTTGTTGGATTACTAGTGAAGTCACACAAAAGGCCCCTTCAGCATGAATATAAAGTACATCATTAAAATATATATTTTACTGAATCATAATCTGGTTTGTACAAAATAAACTTTGAAGTACTCCCCAAGACAAACTCTTATTAGTGCACTTTTTGTAAACTCTTTTCTCAAATGGCTTTGAGCAGAACACGGATTTCGACTTGACTGAAGCTGTATGCACACTCTTACACTTCCGTGATGTGATTCTATCAATCCTACTGTTATGGTGTCAACGTGGCCAACAGGAGTAGATCGTGGCATCACCTGGAGGAGACAATTGCATCGACTTGCATCCAAATGTAGTATAGGACTGCAATCTGTGACTCAGGAGGTTGACTCTTGAAGTGAAGTCTCCAGGGAAGTGTCAGCCCATGCTGGGAATGGATCCTTCACTCTGGCAAGCCCATGCACGGTCATGATCAAGGAAAATACAGAGCTCTGATACCAATCACAGAACCAGAACTGTTCATCAAATGACAGAAGGTCTAGTTTCAACCTTCAAAGGACTACATGATTTGCTCCACATACAACCTAGCAAGTTGCAGTTGACATTACTTATGCTCCCTGCTTAAAAGTCACCTATTCTTGTTTACCTCCTCTTGCACGCTATCTGCAATCATATTCAGTCTGCAGTTCCGTAAGGCGGTTACCAGACACTCTACAGTAGCTTCTTGCCCCTTTACCTCTTGCCATTCCTGCAGTGTTTTCGAAATCTGAACCTGCATGTTACGCGGATCCCCGTATTCAATTTCCTGAAGACGAGCCTCTTTGAATCCAAGCTTTCTCGCAAGCATCCGCCAGTCTCTTCCGATGTTATCACGAATTACGTCAATTGCAACATCTACATCTGGAAAGTAAAGTGAATTCTTAAAGAGGCAAGGTAAAAGAAATCAGTATTTCAAATTTTAATCGGCAGTATACCCAATAACTTGGGCTCCAGCAACTGTCTATGGCAATGAATTCCACAGACTCCCCATCCTCTAGTTAAAGTAAATTCTCCTCATCTCTGTTCTAAAGGGACGCACTTCTATCCTGAGGCTGTGCCCTCTGGTCCCAGACTCACTCACTTTAATATCCAGGCCTTCCAATATTCGATAGGTTTCAATGAGATGCCCCTGCATTCTTCTAAACTTCTCTGGGTACAGGCCCAGAGAATTCATTGCCACATACTCAGCATTTGTGGAAAGAGACAGTTCACAAGGGTCTTGGTCTCAAAACGTTAACTTTTTCTTTTCTCCAATCTGCTTGACTTACTGAGTCCTTGAAAAGAACTGCTGGAAATCTGAAATAAAACAGAAAATGCATCTATGGGGAAAGAAACAGAGTAAATGTTTCAGATTAGATACCTGTCCTCTTCATGTTTCCAGCCTTCCCGAGCTGAGTTTTTATTTCAGATTCTCAATTTTTGTGATTTTCATCTTGATGCCAACAATCCATCCAGAAGATGGCACTGGTAGTTCAGAACTTCAATACTACATTCAACTGCTCACCTTAATCACTCACTCCAAGACTTTGTAGTTCACCCAACACTAATAACTAGTTGGCATGAAAAGTTACCAGCATTTTCAGTTTTCACCTCAGATTCCCACTATCTCCTTTTCTAATTTCTATAGTTTATCACAAGGGATTGGAACTGCACATTGTTTGAAAGCTCAACCCAGTTACTTATTCTGGCCATTGAACATTTGTTAAGGCAAACAATAAACTGCTTGAGGAATTACTACCTCACCTGGAAGGGCAGTTTTGTAAACGTCACCCACAATTATCCCTATCCACCCCAAGTTTCTCCCACCACCTAACACCCCAGATCTCCAACCACTCTATCTCCCTGCACCCACCTACTTGAATCCGTCCGCGTAATCACTCCCTCCACCGTTAACTTGTTTCACCTATCATCCACCAGCCTCTGGCTCATCCCGCCCTCTCCTTTCTACCAGCCATCTCCCCCAACCCGATCCCTCAATTCAGTCCTGAGCCGAAACGTCGACCTTCCCAGATGCCGTTCAGCCTACCGAGTTCCTCCAACAGTTTAGTTTTGCTCCACTTTCCAATATTTTTGGTCTCACACGCTTGTGAAAGACCCGCTATGAGTTCGGGCACGGCTTCAAGATACGAGGGCTACCCATTTACAACTTTAACTGCAGGGAGGTGCCGTCCCCTTCCAAAGTTGCTTCGAGCCGTCTTACCCGAGTTTCTCCCAACTTCGCACATCGGTGGTTGGAGCGGCTCACCGCCCCGCTGGTAGTCAGACAGCTTTTTCTCCAGGTCGGGTCTCTTGATGCTCTTCAGCAGCTGGCCTAAAAAACGGGTGTCTTCTTGGGAGAGCAAATTGAGTTCTTCCAGCACCTGGAACAGCTGGATGCCGCTCACTAATGTTTCCAATCTCCTCTTGCCGATGTCATCCTTGCACAGAAACTTTAGTGTTTCCAGATTCTCCCCGGTCAGGTTCTCGGAGATGTCACTGAGCAGCACCTTGAACCTCATGCCCTCGTTGGCCGCCATGGGGGCGGAAACTGCTACGGAAGACGCGAGTTAGGGACTGAGAACGCAAGTCTCTGGAAATGGGTCTGGGAGACCACAACCAACACCACAGCTGCCGTTCCCTCTTCCCGCCCGAAATGGCTGCCGCCTTCCTTTTCCGGGTGTCCGGACTCCAGTTCGCCCTCCCCCTAGCGGCCGGGAGGTGGTATCGCGCCCGACCGCTGGCGCATGCGCCCGCCGCGGGCACCAGCCGGCGCTTCATTCTGTAGAATTCATTTGCACGGACGACTGTGGAGGCGAAGTCGTTGGATGTAGTTAAATTGGAGGTTGGCAGGTTCTTCATTAGTAAGGGCATCAAAGGTTACAGGGAAAAGGAAGGAGAATGGGGTTGAGAGGGAGATTAAACCATTGATGGAATGGTGGAGCAGACTCGATGGACCTATTGGTCTAATTCTGTTTCCATGTCCTAATGTGAAAGAGTAGAACAATTATAATGGAAGTGCTAAGTAGATCTGCAGAGAGTATCCAACAATGAGTGAGTCACCATACTTTCTGAACCTCCAATGTAAATTGACCTAATATATAAATGTCACCAGACCAGAAGAAGGCAATGGAATTTGAATATTGAGTTCTCTAAGATCTGGTAACCACTCTCTTCTGAATATATTTATTTACTCCTCATCACACTGCCCTTTCCCACATCCTATTTATTTCGTGAACCACCTATCACCTCCAATTACATCATTTCCACTCTCCTCTACATCCATTATGTGACTATCAACCCCCCCCCCCCTCCATCGACCACCTGCCAGCTCTTGGCCCACCCTTCCTTCCACTATCTTTCAGTCTATACATAAAATGTCAACCGTTCATTTCGCTGCATAGATGCTGCCCAATACATTGAGTTCCTCCTGTACTTTGTATGTTGCTGCAATGGAATCAGAGGCCAACTAGTCCTAAAACTGAACTGGAGTTTTAACTTTTTAATTTATGTCTACTGAAATCTACTTTTTAATTAATGTCTACCAAGAGGACTACAACCTTGTAGGGTTGGGAGGTTTGTGTGCCTCCATGACCTGGAGAGCTATGTTGGCTTTATGCTTTGGCTCTTGGTAGGGTCACCAATGCCAAACAGGTCAATGGGTTGAGGCCAGACTAAGAGTGGTCCATCGGTCCACTAGGTTTGGGGGTTCAGCTCAGGGCTAACAACCCTGACTGGTCAAAAAAATTGATACGGAAACAGCGATGAAGAATCCTTCTACATCTGAATGTGACAGTATTCCTGAGTCTCCACCCAGAACTTGCATGACTGACAGTAGTGAAAACTGAACTAATGACACGATGAAGGAAGCCTTCAACACCATCGGAGGTGGAAGACCTTCCTTGCTGCCTTAAATGCCAGTGGTTTTACGGGCGGTAGGTAGGAAGTCATGTGGGAATAAGAGCATTGCAGGAAAACAAAGAATGTGATCGTTTTAAAGCACGTCTTGTAAGGAAAGGTTGAGCGAGTGAGGACTTTTCTCTTTGGGGCAAAAGGGATGAGAGGTGACTTATAGAAATGTACAAGATGATAAGAGACATAGAGTGGACAGACAAACACTTTTTTTCTCAGGGCGGAAATGGCTATTATGAGAGGGCATAATTTTAAGGTAAATGGAGGAAAGTATGGGTGGGGGGATATCAGTATTATTTTTTACACAGAGAGTGATGGGTGTATGGAATGCCCTACAAAGGGTGGTGGTAGAGCCAGGTACATTAGGGACATTAAAGAGACTCTAAGATAGGAACATAGATGAAAGAAAAAATAGAAGGTTATATTGTAGGGAAATGTTAGATTGATCTTGAAATAGGTTAAAGGGTTGGCATAACATCGTGGGACAAAGGGCCTGTCCTATGCTCTGCTGATCTAAGGTATATAGCATATGATGAAATAAGTGATTTTCTACTCTTGGGGCCAAGAAGATTATCAATGAGATCCTATTTCACTATCTTGTAAAGTATTTCAATTGACTCTGCAGTGCTGTACTATGTGAGCACTACCCCACTGGAGGGGCTGACTTTCCAATGAGAAATTAAACTGGAGCCGATTTATGGTTCATGACTTAATGATCACTGTTCCAGTCGCTGGGTGACCATTCCTCCAACATCACAGAAGATTAGAGAAGTGAGGGAAATGGTTCTTTCTCCAGGCTAATCAATTTGTAGTTATATATATTAATGGAATGTGGTCACAATTATCAAAGGATTCTGAATATAAATTAGCCTTGCGAGTTAATAAAAATATTGTGATATATCAGCTGTAAACTCCTCCAATCACAAACCATTCATAAAGATCGGCTATGAAATAACTTAATTCTGTCTTCTGTACATGAAGCTAATCAACTAATTATTTTATACTGGGAATTAACTGCTTTAGTGAGCTGCACTGTTGATTAATTTGTCCGCTGATTGTTTACTAATTGAAATAATTGAACTACCTCTTGCCCTCTGTTGTTAACCTGTATAATAATTCAAATTTCTAATTTTTGTTTAGTTGCAGTTAGCTTTGATATTAAAATTAGAGCTGCTCATCCATTACTTTGCAGTCTGATTGTTAATGATTAAGAAAGTTCAAAGTAAATGTTGTTATCTGAGTACATATATGTGACCATATACAGCCCTAAGATTCATTTTCCTGTGGGCATACTCAGCAAATCTATAGAATAGTAACTATAACAGGATCAATGAAAGATCAAATACACTGCAGAAGGCTCCAAACTGTGCAAATAAATAAATAACAATAAATAATGAGAACATAATATAATATAGTCCTTAAAGTGAGATTATTGGAACATTTTAATGGATGGGCAAGTGAGTGTAGTTATCCCCTTTGTTCAAGAGCCTGATGGTCGAGGGGTAGTAACTGTCTTTGAACCTGCTGGTGCGAGTCCTGAGGCTCCTCTATCTTCTACCTGATGGCAGCAATGAGAAAAAAGGATAGCCCGGGTGGTGAGGATCTCTGATGATGGATGCTGCTTTCCTATGACAGCGTTTCAGGTAGATATGCTCAATGGTTGGAGGGCTTTACCCATGATATATTGGGCCGAATCCACTATCTTTTGTAGGATTTTCCATTCAAAGGTATTGTTGTTTCCCTACCAGGCTATGATGCAAGCCAGTCGATACACTCTCAATCACACATCTATAGAAGTTTGTCGAAGTTTTTGATGGCATGCCAAATCTTCGCTGACTCTTAAGGAAATAGATGCACTGCCGTGCTTTCTTCGCAAAATTGCATTTACATGCTGGGTCAGGGACAGGACCCCTGAAATAGTAACATCCAGGAATTTAAAGTTACTGACCCTCTTCACCTCTGATCCTCTGAGGACTGGCTCATGGACCTCTGCTTCCCCTCTCTTTAAATCTTCAATCAGTTCTTTGGTCTTGCTAACACTGAGTGAGAAGTTGTTGTTATTACACCACTCAGCTGGATTTTAAATCTCCCTCCTGTATGTTGATTCATCACCAGCTTTGATACGGTGCACAACAGTGGTGTCATCAATAAACTTGAATATATTTTTGGAGCTAATTCACTAAGTGCGTTATATATTATGTAAATCAGTACGAAGTTATTGCACATATATTGCAGACTGGTCAAATGAAACAAAGTTGGCTCCGAACTGCAGAAGTGGTGGGGTCTGGAATAGAAGGGTTGTCTTATCTTACGCAGTCCCTTCGGGTGGCATATGATTTGTTTTCACTCCAGTTTAGTGGATTCTGAGTTGGCTAATCATGAGCAAGAGATTCTGTAGATCCAGAGTGACACACATACACACAATATGTTGGAAGAATTCAGACGATCAGGCAGTATCTGTGGAGAGGAATAAACAGTTGACATTTCAGGCCAAGACCCTCCATCAAGACATTAGTAGTACTCCAGACCACCCTTGCTTTCTCAGACACAGGGTCAGTTAACCCAATTTCCTGATGGGTGAGAAAAGAGACAATTTCTCCCACTGTGCATTATTGTGCTGAGCAATGAGATCAATATGATGACTTCCTTTGCACTGTAAAGATTCTATGATTCACAATAAGCTCGAGGGTAAAAAGGTGACCTGTTCAGTAGGTAGCAATGCAACACCTGGCTGGGGTGGCTGATGGGTCAGTAGACTCCTGAACAGATAGGGCAGGAGGTAGCTGATGGGGCAGACAGATGGGTAGATTGAGGCTCCTTCTTCCCTTTCTATTGGAGATCTATATGTTTGTGTTGCATGGTCAAAGTCATAGAGTATTACAGCACAGACACAGACTCTATGACCCTTTGCACCCATCTAATCCTAATTTCCTATGTTCTGCCTATATCCCTGTAAACCATGCTCTTGTCCTTCCATATATCTATCTAAGTACTTCTTAAATGGACTTGAGGTTCTCGAGACCATTTAGAATGCTGTTCCAACACTTTAAACGGTTGTGGCTCCTGAGCTAGTGTAGCTAACTTCATTCACCTCAACTCTGAACTGATTCCACAACCTATAGACATACTTTCAAGGACTCTACAACTCAAGTTCTTAGTATAACTTATTTATTTATTATTATTTTTCTATTTGCTCAGTTTCTCTTCTTTTATACATATTGTTTGTCAGTCTTTGCATGTAGTTTTTCATTGATTCTCTTGTATTTTTTTGTCATACTGCGATTGCCCACAAGCAAATGAGTCTCAGGGTAGTAAACCAGGTATATATAAGGGTACCAGGGCTTCCAGTAAGATGGTGGTGCACTCAGGCACAACAGTCACTCTGGGTGTACCAAAGGTGTAATTTTTCCTCCTTTATGACTCTTCTGGTCATGAGGAACATCACCTACTGCAGCTCTGAACCACTAGTGAGCTGCAGGATAGTGGTTCTGTTTACAAATAATAAGGAGGTGAAAGCTTATTGGATGTGGACGGTAAAGTCAGGTGAGGTTATGATTGGATCACTCATGACCTGATTAACTGAGGAGTGGGTTTAAAGTTGGGTGACCTTCTCTTGTCTCTATTTTGTATGTTTGACTGTTTCTGGATGTAGTGTTAAAATGGTTAATGGTTTTTCAATCTTTACTATAAACATACTTTGTAGGTAATTAACCCTGCTGGTCTTGGGATTAAAATTTCACTGTTATTTGCAGCTGCGCATTTATTAATCCAGCCTTGCAAATGGTTTTTAAAATCTCCAGCAGATGGTGGAGATGCCTAAGGAATGTCAAAGCCATTTGCAGTTCAACTCTGATGTACTTGGCAAGGACAACGGCTTCTTTGTTAGAGATTCCTATTGGGTTTTCCTCATCAAAACATTGCAAGCTTTGGAGCTGATTTTTGGCTGGTCCTAGGGTTCTGCTTCATAAAATGAATGCTGAAGATGCCAACAATCATAATATAGATTAGATTTCTTCCCCTTAAGGCAAAATTGCCTCCAGCTCCAGCAGTCTGCAGCAGCTAGCTTTCTGGCATTAGTTTATCAAGTTATACTTGGTGAAGGTTACTTAAGGCCAGCAGATTCTACACAATACTCAGTTCTGTTTAATTTATAGAGACACACAGGAGACTGCAGATGCTGGAATCTGGAGGACTGATAGTCCACTGGAGGAACTCAAGTCTAGCAACATCAGTGGGGGTAGTGAAGGAATTGTTGATGTGTCTCATTGAGACGCTACATCAGCCCTGATACAGAGTTTTGACCTAAAATGTTAACAGTTCCTGTTGGCTTGAAATAGTCAGGCTATTCTCCTCCAACCTTTCTCATGAACAAAGTGTTTTTGGTCTCAGAACTGCCACTCATTTTGGATGTTCTTTGTTTATCACACTATTCTCTGTACACTTTACAGCAGGGGTTCCCAACCTGCTGTTCACGGGCCCCTTGGTTAGTGGTTGGTTGGGGAACAGCTCTGGAGTCTGTTGTGTGAGAAAATCCTAGAAGATCAGCAGTTTCTGAGATACTCAAACCTTCCTGTCTGGCATCAACAGTCATTCCATGGTCAAAATCACTTGGATCACATTTCTTCCCCACTCCGATGTTTAGTTTGAACAACAACTGAACCTTTTGACCATGTCTGTATGTTTTTATGCACTGAGTTGCTGCCACATAATTGGCTGATTAGATACTTGCATAAATGATCAGGTGTACCTAATAAAGTGGCCACTGTGTGTATGCTGGTTTCGCTGAGCTCCATGCAAGTAAGGAAATTCATTGCACTTGGTGTGTAAGACAATAAACCACTCCAAAGTATAATGGAACCTACCTCTTTCTGTGCAATTGTTCCACTCCATTGAAATGAGTCTGTTCCAGGTACATTCTGGCAAAGGTACAGCAGGCACAATTCCCAGCACAACCTTTGGAAAATCACAGGAATTGCCAGTTCTGCTGACATACTCTGAAGCTACAACACAGTTAGAAAATCAATAATGAGAATGTATTGAAAATCAACCCATGGTTGTATGACAAGTTGAAGAAGGCAGTGCTGGTAACTTCTCAGGAAAATTTCAGCCAATGTTTCCAAATTTGCAGGTGACGCAATTAGTAGCACTTTTATCTCTGACCAAGAACATTACAGGTTCAAATCCCGATCATGAGACTTTAGCTTAAAAGTCTAAGCTGATGTCCCAATATAGTAACAACAAAGGTAACACACACAAAAAATGCTGGTGAACGCAGCAGGTCAGGCAGCATCTATAGGAAGAGGTACAGTGGACGTTTCGGGCTGGAACCCTTCGTCAGGACTAACTGAAAGAAGAGCCTGTAAGAGATTTGAAAGTGGGAGAGGGAGGGGGAGATCTGAAATGATAGGAGAAGACAGGAGTGGGAGGGATGGAGCTAAGAGCTGGAAAGTTGATTGGCAAAAGGGATACGAGGCTGGAGAAGGGAGAGGATCATGGGAGAAAGGAAGGGGGAGGGGGGGTGCCCAGAGGATGGGCAAGGAGTTATAGTGAGACGGACAGAGGGAAAAAAAAGAAAGGGAAAAAAGGGGGAAATAATTAAACAAACAAACAAACAAATAAATAAATAAGGGATGGGGTATGAAGGGGAGGTGGGGCATTAACGGAAGTTAGAGAAGTCAATGTTCATGCCACCAGGTTGGAGGCTACCCAGACGGAATATAAGGTGTTGTTCCTCCAACCTGAGTGTGGCCTCATCTTTAAAGTAGAGGAGGCCGTGGATAGACATATCAGAATGGAAATGGGACGTGGAATTAAAATGTGTGCCCATTGGGAGATCCTGCTTTCTCTAGCAGACAGAGCGTAGGTGTTCAGCAAAACGGTCTCCCAGCCTGTGTCGGGTCTCGCCAATATATAGAAGGCTGCATCGGGAGCATCGGACGCAGAATATCACCCTAGCTGACTCACAGGTGAAGTGTCGCCTCAGCTGGAAGAACCGTCTGGGGCCCTGAATGGTGGTAAGGGAGAAAGTGTAAGGGCAGGTGTAGCACTCAGGTTGGAGGAACAACACCTTATATTCTGCCTGAGTAGCCTCCAACCTGATGACATGAACATTGACTTCTCTAACTTCTGTTAATGCCCCACCTCCCCTTCGTACCCCATCCCTTATTTATTTATTTGTTTGTTTGTTTGTTTGTTTGTTTGTTTATTCATTCATTCATTCTTTCCCCCTTTTTTTCTCTCTTTTCTCTCCCTCTGTCCCTCTCACTATAACTCCTTGCCCATCCTCTGGGCTTCCCCCCTCCCCCTTTCTTTCTCCCTAGGCCTCCCATCCCATGATCCTCTCCCTTCTCCAGCCTCGTATCCCTTTTGCCAATCACCTGTCCAGCTCTTAGCTCCATCCCTCCCCCTCCTGTCTTCTCCTATCATTTCGGATCTCCCCTCCCCCTCCCACTTTCAAATCTCTTAATATCTCTTTTTTCAATTAGTCCTGATGAAGGGTTCAGTCCCAAAATGTCGACTGTACCTCTTCCTATAGATGCTGCCTGGCCTGCTGCGTTCACCAGCATTTTTTGTGTGTGTTGCTTGAATTTCTAGCATCTGCAGATTTCCTCGTGCTTGTGTTAACAATAAAGGTGCTATTTTTATCCCATTAGATAGCTTACGAAGAGGAATTTTTTTATGCAGAGAGTGGTGAATCTGTGGAATTCATTGCCAAAGATGGTTGTGGAGGCCAAATCATTAGGCATATTTAAAGCGGCGGTTGATACATTCTTGATTAGTAAGGGAGTGAAAGGTTATGGGGAGAAGGCAGGAGAGTGAGGTTGAGAGGGTTGATAAATCGGCCATGATCGAATGGTGGAGCAGACTCAATGGGCCAAATGGCCTAATTCTGATCCCATGTATTATGGCCATATGGTCTAATTGACATACCTTTTGGCCTTGTTAAGAGACTTCTGGTTTGATGTATGCTATTCTATATGTTGTTCACATGCTTTTTGCTATCTGTGCATTTTGTTCTTTTTTCGCATGTTGGGTGTTTGATGTTTTCTTGAGTGGGTTCCATGGTGCTTCTTTGTTTCGGGCTGCCTGAGGGAGGAAAAATCTCAGAACTGTATTCTGTATACATACTTTGATAATAAATGTACTCTGAATTTTTTTTCAACGTATTCTGTGGCAGTGTTTCTGAAAAAGTGCAGGTATGGTTAGCCTCAGTGCTTTATCCAATGTAAATCCATTATGAAGTCAGATATTTTGGTCAATATTACTGTGAGCAAATTGGCCGCTGTGTTTCCCCATGTTGCTGCAGTGACAGCCTAAGAAGCCTCAGAGTAACACACACATAATGCTGGAGGAACTCTGCAGGTCTGGCCACACCTACGGAAAGGAATACAGAATCAACATTTCGAGCTGGTACACTTTTCGTTCCTTTCCGTAGCTGCTGTCTGACCTGCTGAGTTCCTCCAGCATTTTGCATGTGTTACTCAGGATTTCTAGCACCTGCTGAATCTCCTGTGTTGATAAGACACTTCATTAATTTTAAGGCAAATTGAGATGACATAACAGTCGCTGTAACAATTGCAGCCTTCCTTTCTAGAGCAAAAGAAAGAATCTTGGGGAGGGTGGTGAGTGGAGGGAAGGAACATTTGATTGCTGCCTACTGACTCCAGATAAACAAAGTGCAAGTTTTCTCTTTGGCTGATGCACATCTCTTAATGTGTTTGTAGCTATGTTCAGTTAAGATGCTACTTAATGCCATCTACCCAGCTGAGATCCGTGGATGATCGGTGTGGGAGTGTTATCCACTGTTTGCAACTATCAGATTCCTTCTTCTTCAGCCCTTTACCTCTTCCATTTCAGCTTCTCACTTCATCCCCCTCTGCCACCCACCCACCTTCCCCCTCACCTTGCTTCACCTATCACCTGCCATCTCCAGTGGGTTCCTACCACCAACCACATCTTTCCCTCCCAAATAAGAGAAAACCTGCAGATGCTGGAAATCCAAGCAATACACTCAAAATGCTGGAGGAACTCAGCAGGACAGGCAGCATCTATGGAAAAGAGTACAGTCAGCATTTTGGGCCGAGACCCTTCATCAGAGTGATCTAGATGCTGCCTGACCTACTGAGTTCTTCCAGCATTTTGTGTGTGTTGCTCACATCTTTCCCTCTCCCCACTTTCCTCTTTCTGTAGGGATTGCTCCCTACGCAGCTCCCTTGTCTATTCAACCCTCCCCACTGATTTCCTTCCTGGTACTTAAGCTTGCAAGTGAAACAAGTGTCACACCTTCCCTCTACACCTCCTCCCTCATGACCATTCAGGGCCCCAAACAGTCCTTCCAGACGAGGTAACACTTCACCTGTGAGTCTTTTGGAGTCATATACTCCATTGTGGCTTCCTGTATATCGATGAGACCCAGCGTAGACTGGGAGACTGCTTCGCTGAGCAACTACGTTCCGTCCACCAGAAAAAGTGGGACTTTCCTCTGATTACCTCTTTCAATTCTATTTCCCTTTCCCATTCCGACATGTCAGCCCAAGACCTCCTCCGCTGCTGTGATGAGGCCACTCTCAGGTTGGAGGAGCAACACCTTTTATTCCGTCTGGGTAGCCTCCAACCTGATGGTATGAACATTGACTTCTCGAACTTCTGGTAACTGCCTCCTCCTCTCCTTCACCATTTCACGTTCCTACTTTCCTCTCTCACCTACTCTCCTTACCCACCCATCACCTCCCTCTGGTGCTCCTCTCCCTTCCCTTTCTTCCATGGTCTTCTACCCTCTCCTATTGGAATCCCCCCTCCCCAGCCCTTTATCTCTTTCACCAATCAACCCCAGCTCTTTGCTTCACCCCTCCCCCTCTACCGGTTTCACCTATCACCTGCCACCTTCTGCTTCTTCCTCCCCTCCCCCTACCTTTTTACTCTGGCTCCTCATCTTTTTTCCATTCCTGATGAAAGGCCTCGGCCCAAAATGTCAACTGTTTACTCTTCTCCATAGATTCTGTCTGGCCTGCTGAGTTCCTCCAGTATTTTGTGCATGTTGCTTCACCTATCACCTGCAAGCTCTTACTTTTTCCCTTCCCCCACCTTCTTATTCTGGCTTCTTCCCTCTTCCATTCCGGCCCTGATGAAGGGTCCTAGTCTGAAACGTTGTTCATTCCTCTCCCTAGATGCTGCCTGACCTACTGAATTCCTCGAGCATTTTGTGTGTTGCTCTCTATCAATGCTTGATCATGCCCATTTTAGGGTCACGGAATCTAAGATTGACCATTGGTTGATATATTTACATATAGCATCGTTGGCACGCCATAATGACAGAGATTATTGTTGACTGTTTATTGCCCTCTATAGATGCTGCCTGGCTTGCTGAGTTCCTCCACTGTTTTGTATGTACGCGGCTCTGGATTTCCAGCATCTGCAGAACCTTTTGTGTTTATGATTTGCAACTAACTTGTTGGGTGCCAAGGCACAGTCCAGAGCTGCAGCTTCAGGTATCGTGGTTACAGTGCCCGAATCACACATCTTTAATTTGACTCAGAAGTTACAATAGCACCACTAAACGCAGGTCTCGTGGTAAGTATAACACTTACACTGATTTAAACAGACCATGGAACTTTACTGTTTTAACTATAAGGTAACATTTTGCAACTGAGGTGAGATGTTGTCCTTTATGATAAAGTTTAAGTAAACGTAAGCAGGCATATTCTGTGGCTGCTTTGAGCGTAATTGTAGAACTTGGCAGGACTGGTAGATCCACACTACCCACCCAAAAGCTGTCCTTTCCAAAAACTTCCTTCTAGGAAGTGTTATAGGGCCATTAAAATAAAAAACTTCATGCTATCTTTAAAGTTTCTTCCTCCAGGCAGTTCAGCTGATCAACCATTCTAGTTAGCCTCCCCATCCCCCTCTATTCCCTCAGTCATGGCACTGCACTGTAAGCACATCAGATCACTTTTTATAATGCTGTTTTCTTTGTAAATACGTACTGCTATTTTTATTCCTTATCTGTACTTTAACACATTACTTATTTTTATATCATTCTTTATAATTGTCGAATGTTGTTGTTTTCACATATCACACTACAACTAATTTGTAATACATGGCAAATAAAGCTGATCCTTGATCCTAAATCCTTGTGTCCTACCAAGCGTAGAAACCTCCCAGGTGTGAAGTTTTAAAAAAGCATTTCTCAATAACATTCACCAAATACATTTTTCCCCACTTGGTTGTTTCCAGAAAACTGTGCCTAAGAAACCTCCAGGAAGATATGAAATTTTTACCAAATATTCCTCAAAATTATTCACCAACTGAGTCTCAAGCGATGTGACACCCACAAAGCGTTGAAGAAACTCAGCAGGTCAGGCAGCATCTATGGAGAGGAATAAAGAGCCGATGTTTCGGGTTGACACTTGAGAGTATAAAGAACCAGAAATGTCAGGTCTTCATTTCTCTCCATCTGAGGTTCCCAACGTTTTTATGCCATGGACCCCTACCGTTAACCGAGGGGTTGGGAACCCCTGCCTGGATGCTGTCTGACTTGCTGGGTTCCCCACTTGGTGGTTTCCAGGACAATAGTGCCTAATCTATTTTCAAATCGTAGCAATTTTATATGTCTTGCGATGAGCAAAGCCATAGCAGGAACACTAGCAGTAAAAGAAAAACAGCAGCAATGTGATATATAGCAGAGGAAACGGAGAATTAAATAAAAGTGTGAAGGTGCAGCCAAGGATGGACTGTGTGAAAGAATGCCATTCTAGTAGACTTAACAAAAGTAATTTAAGCAAATATTTAGGTAACGTCAACCTACTAACCGCAGTTTTAAATCTCTCTTTTACTAAGAATGTCCCTTGTGGCACACATCACTCCCACTGTTTATTCAGTCAACCTCATTTATTTTATACTCTGTTAAAATGAATTGAAATGAATAGCAGGCACTGAAAGGAATCAAGAAGGATTAAATTCTATCATATTTACTATACAAAGTTGAATGATCTATCAACATGTCAACTGTGCTTCAGTAGGTAACAAACATTCTTGTCTTTGAGTTAAAAGGTGGCGAGTTTAAATCTCACTCCGCAGATTTGTTCAAGAAAGGTAAGCAGATCTCCGGTGAATTCGAAGGGAGCCGCTCATGCTTCCATTCTTCAGATGAAGTACGAATCTTAATTTAGTGTCCTCCCTGCTGTGCATGAACAAAATCTTTGACACTATTTTAAAGAAAAATAGGGAAGCATTACCAGTATTTATCCCCCAACCAATGTCACTAAAGCAGGTAGTCTTGTGATTATTATACTGCCCCTTGCAGGGATCTGCGATCAAATTGATGGACTAGCATCATGGGTACTAGCCTTTGTAGTATCCAGGATGTCTTCAAGGAGCGATGCCTCAAAAAGACAGTGTTCATCATTAAGGACCCCCATCACCCTAGTCATTCCTTGTTCTCATTGCTACCATCAGGAAGGTGGTAGAGAAGTGTGAAGGCACACAACTCAACAATTCAGGATCAGCTTCTTCTCACCTGTCAATTGATTTCTGAATGGACATTGAACCCACGAACACTACCTCACTACTTTTTAAATTTCTATTTTGCACTGCTTTATTAATTATATATATAATTTATTTATTTCACAGTTACATATGAATAAATATATGATAGAAAGAGCTCTCTTACTATCTCTTCCTTCAGTTAATCCTGACGAAGGGTCTTGGCCCGAAATGTCGACTGTACCTCCTCCTATAGTTGCTGCCTGGCCTGCTGCGTTCACCAGCATTTTTATTATGACATATGCTGGTGATATTAAACCTGATTCTGATTCTACATGTTACAATGTTTTCAAAAGCATTATTTTCTTGGTTGTAAAGTATTCATGAAAGAAAAGTGATAATAAAAAGTGATAAATTGACATTTAAAAAAAAGAACTTAAATGAAATACAGAGTTTAATTAACATGAGAAATTCTGCAGATGCTGGACATCCAAAGCAAAACACATAAAATGCTGGAGGAACTGAGCAGGTCAGGCAGATGAGGCCGCCCACAGGGGAGAGAAGCAGCACCTTGTATTCTATTTCAGTAGCCTCCAATCTGATGGCATGAATTTCGATATCTCCTCCTGGTTTAAAAAAAAAATCCCTCCCCCCTTGTTGTATTCCCCACTCTGGCCTCTTACTTCTTTCACCTGCCTATCACCTCCGCCTGGTTCCCCTCCTCTTTCCCTGTCTCCTGTGGTCCACTCTCCTCTCCTATCAGATTCCTTCCTCTCCAGCCCTTTAACTTTCCTATCTACCTGGCTTCACCCATCAACTTCCAGCTATCCTTCTTCCCCTCCTCCAACATTTTTATTCTGGCATCTTCCCCCGTCCTTTACACTCTTGAGGAAGGGCTTCGGCACAAAAGGCTGACATTCATTTCCGTAGATGCTGTCTGACCTGCTATGTTCCTCCTGCATTCTGTATGTGCTGCAAATAATTTAATTTTTATAAAAGATATTACAAGTAGTAATGTGTTCCAGACTGATTATTGCTACAAATAGTACTTCTTAGAAATGAAAAGTACAGAGATACAATTTCATAAATACAGTGAAGTAACAGGATTCAGGCTACATAATAGACACATTTCAAAATATTTAAAAACTAAAGAAAATTTACAGATGCTGGAAATCTGAGCAACATATACAAAATGCTGGAGGAACTCAGCAGGCCAGACAGCATCTATGGAAAAAAGTACGGTTGACATTCCTGGCCGAAACCCTTCGACCAGACTGGAGAAAAAAGCTGAGGAGTAGATTTGAAAGGTCTGGGGGTCGTGGGGGAGGAAGGAGAGAGAGAAATGCCAGGAGATAGGTGAAACTTGGAGGGGGGGGGAATGAAGCAAAGAGCTAGGAAGTTGATTGGTGAAAGGGACAGAAGGCCATGGAAGGAAGAAAAGCGGGGAGGAGCACCAGAGGGAGGTGATGGGTGGACAAGGAGATAACATGAGCGAGGGGCAAGGGGATGGGAAATGGTGAAGGGGGAGGGGAGTGGAGGCATTACTGGGAGTTTGAGTAGTCATTGTCCATGCAATCAGGTTGGAGACTACCCAAACAGAATGTAAGGTGGTGTTCCTCCAACCTAGAGACAGTGAGATCGAGAAAAGTTCCTACGCTACATCGACGACTGCATTGGTGTTGCTTCCTGCACCTGTGCTGAACGGGTCAACTTCATCCATCATGGATAAGTAGCCTCACGGGCAGCCCTGGGAGAGGTGAAGTCTATGGGAGTAAACTGTCAGAGCGCTGGAACAGGGATCCAATCGCAGACCCAGTACTGTGCACACAGTGAAATTAATTGAGTAACAAATCCTGAGGGGCAAACAAAGTCAGTGTCAAAGTTCGGGCAGAGATCAAAACATCCAGAGAAATCCAAAATCAGGAAACAGGCAGAGTTGATATTCAGATGGAAAGAGTACAGATACGAATGCTGGAAAGGCTCAGGAAAATTCACTGGCACAATCTGGCAACAAACAGGTGAAAACACAGGACTGAAGTACACCGAGCAATAAACAGGCAGGTGATAGGTGGGGCACACGGAGACACAGGTGGCAGTAATACAGGTAATAATGAGAAGCAGATGAGAGACGGAGTACTCAGTAATACAGGGGCCGGAGTAGAGCAGGAGCGGGGACAGGAGCACATGGCAATACAAAACCACAGATTGACAGCTAAGGGGAAAACACACAAAAAGACGAAGTTCAACTGGAGGTACTGACATAAACCCAGATTTAAACTCACCACCTAAAGTGGCCGGACGTCATTGAACATCCTTCTGGCAGCTCCTGCAGCCAAGCTGGTACCAAACGTATTGCTTCATAAGCTTTCCTTTGGACTACACTGGCAAGGCTGAAAGGGGGATCTTGATGACTGGGCATCTCAGGATCTCTATACCTTCTGCTCAGGGTTGTGATGATGATCATCATCCTCACCCATTGTCCTTCAAGACAGACGGATGCCAATCAGGAGCAGACTTGACTGGTCGAATGGTCAAATGCTGCTTCTGTGTCTTATGGTCCTAAGTTATTATAATCTTAATAAGGAATGTTAGGAGAATTAAATGGTTTTAAGAACATAAATATAAAAAAATCCAATGCCAGATTTCAAAATAAAATAACTATTATTGACAGAAATGTTGATTTCTCCTTCTGCTGAACAAATACCACCACCCCACCCAGACTCCTCGATTCCCACTCTGACCTTTCACTTCCTCACACCGGTCTATTATTTCCCCTTTGGTCCTCTCCTCCCTCCCTTTCTCCTACTGTCCACTGTTCTCTTCTATCAGATTCTTTCTTATCCAACACTTGATCTTTCCCACCTATCACCTTCCAGCTGACCTCCTTCCCCTCCCCCCACCTTTTTATTCAGACATCTTCCCCCTTCCTTCTCAGTCCTGAAGAAGGACCTTGGCCCAAAACATTGAAGGTTTACTTTTTTTTATCCCCGTGGATGCTGGTCTGACTTGCTGAGTTCCTCCCGCATTTTGTGTGTGTTGCATTGGATATCCAGCATCTGCAGATTTTCTTTTGTAACAGAACTATTGCTTAGTAAACTCTGGAATCTTTGGTTACTGATTCTAATTAAAGCCCAGCACCCCAGGAGGGAGGATCCATCCCATTGTATTATGTTAGTTGACCATTCCCTGGAATGATTCACTTACTTAGCACTTCTGACCCTCCTGATAAACCAGAAGGACATCTGTTCAAGAGGGAGCTGTGCTCCATGAGAGCTATCTCTACTATGCTGCAGAGAACAAGCAGCAGCTGCAAAAGAGAGAATGAAAAACTAGAAGATCCAACCACCAACTCTTGCCCACACTGCCCCAGAAAATGTTTAAAGTTCAAAGTAAATTTATTATCAAAGCGTATATATATCTCACCCTAAGGTTCGTTTTCTTGCAGGCAGTCACAGTAAATATAAAAAACAGGACAGAATCAATGAAAGAGAGGACAGATCTTGGATTAGTTTCTGCTGCCACAGGAGGATCCACCAACAGGTAACCATTTAGATGAACATCATACTCTACTACTCAGCTGCTGCTACTCCCTCCTGAAGGTGTTAACTTCTTGCTGCGAAAGAATCCTGGTAAAGGGCTGGAGAAGAAGGAATCTGATTGGAGAGGAGAAATGACCATGAGAGAAAGGGAAGAAGGAGGGGCACCGGGGAGGTGATAAGCACACGAGGAGGAGGAGGTTAGAGGCCAGAGTGGGGAAATAGGAGAAAAGGGAAAGGGGAGAATATGGTGGTGTAGCTACGAATTGCTGTGCAGGTAAATGGATAATGTGTAAGGACCAGAACGTGGTGGACTGGGAGAGCAAGAGTTCACCTTTTCCTTATGAGAAGTCTATTCATGAGTTTGATAACAGCAGGATAGAAATTGTCCTCCAGTCTGGTGCTATGTGCTTTCAAACTTTTGTATCTTCTGTCTGACAGGAGAGAGTGGGAGAAGTCATTGATCTTGTTAACGTAAACACAAGGAATTCTGCAGATGCTGGAAATTCAAGCAACACGCATCAAAGTTGCTGGTGAACGCAGCAGGCCAGGCAGCACCTCTAGGAAGAGGTACAGTCGACGTTTTGGGCCGAGACCCTTCGTCAGGGCTAACTGAAGGAAAAGCTAGTAAGAGATTTGAAAGTGGGAGGGGGAGGGGGAGATCCAAAATGAAAGGAGAAGGCAGGAGGGCAGTTTGATGTGTGTCATTGATTTTGTTGGTTGCTTTCTCTAAGTAATGGGAAGTGTAGATGGCGCCACTGGAGGGAAGGCTGGTATGTGTGATGGACTGGGCTGTACTGACAACTCTGCAATTTCCTGTGATTATGGACAGAGCAGTTGTTGTACTAATCTGTGACTCCCTCTTGTTCAGCCCTTTACCTTTTCCACCTATCACCTCCCACCTTCGCTCCTTATCTGCCTTCACCTACCATCAGCCTTTTATATTCCCCCGTCCCCCCTTTCTTATTCTGACCTCTTCCCCCTTCCTGATGAAGTGTTTCAGCCCGAAACATCAACTGTTTATTTCTCCTAGATGAAATTATATGTAATGCTAATATCCCCTGAGTATGCAGCATATAAAATGCTGATCTACCTTTGTTGAATGTCTAAATAACTAAACTTCTTTTCAGTCAGTTGTTTATCTGCCAAAACTATTGAAATATTATTTGCTAAAAGCAGCCAGGTTGTGTTCAGAGACCTACTGTAGCCCAGTAGACGTATTCCTCAGTTATTTTTGAAAGCTAGTGACAAAAACTCAACTTCCTATTAAATAGTTTGGAGATCACCTGTGGTTAGCTTTGTTGCTTATTGAGTTAACAATATTTCAGTGAGATGTTGCTTGTAGTTATAATGAACACAAGCCCGGGCAGCCCAAGTACAAGTTTATATGCTTAGGTAATATTACTCTGGAAATCACATTTCTACTACTATTACTGTGAAGTTGTCCCTCCCCTTTAGCTTTGTGGTAGTACTAGGAAGCTCTTCAGATCAAAATGGTTTAATTCCATTTGTTAGGATGCTTCAAACAGAAGTTAAGAAATGCTCAGACTGATGATAGTCTGATGTCATAAATAGGCACAACTGGGTAAGAACTTTAAAATTCACTTGTTTCACTAATCTGACTATTTTAGTATCAGTTTATAAATTGACCCCAGTTTCCTGAAAGGTGAATTCCCGTCCTCTGTCATGGTAACATTTAACTTCACAGTCTTACGTTTACCATTCTTAGTCTCTGGCTGACTACAGGATCCATTGTGAGATAGTGAATCATATTTGCAATTCTTGCATCATGCAAAGGATCGAGATAAATAATTATTGCCACGTGTTATTGCACTACAAAGCAAGACTTAATAATTGACACTGGGGTGTGCCAAACCAAGTTTTTAATTGTGCTGCCCTTGAATGTTTTTGAAGGGTAGAATCACCCAGTTCAAGGGCAGCCCAATTAAAGACTTGGTTTGGCACACCCCAATGTCAATTATTAAGTCTTGTTTTGTAGCGCAATAACACGTGGCAATAATTATTTATCTCGATCCTGTACACACACTTTCCAAGTACACTAATATATGGAAGAAAACATGAAGTGACTCAAATTCTTAATTTGCCTTTTGCTTGCAAGATGTCATCTTTATCAGGTCTTGTACTTAGTCAAATTCTATGACAGAGAACATGAGAGCTACCGTATATTGAAGGAATGGATGTGCTCTGAGATATGAAATTGCCTCAGCCCTAATTCCAGTGAACCTTTAATGAACTGTTCTTAATCTCCCATCAATTTCTGTCAAAGGGGAGTAGCCCTTTTAGATGTAATAATCCACTCAAGTCACTCAGTCTGGCTCAAGGATCTACTTGGTCTTATATAAACACATTCTACAGATACTGGAAATCTAGTGTAACACATATTAAATGCTGAGTCAGCAGGTCAGGCAGCATCTATGGAAAGGACTAAAGAGGGCTTCAGCTCCAGATGTTGACTCCTTAAATAGACTTTGCCAGGGGAGAGTCAGTATCCTCTCAGTCAAGGGGTAAGCTAATCAGAAACAAGTAAATGAAGGCTTTCCGAATGATAATTCAAGCAACGACAGTCAAAAGTAAATTGAAATAAAGGAGCACTATGGATGTACTAGTCTGTTTTTTTTTAAAAAGAAAATTTTAAACTTAGAGAATGCCTTACTAAATATAATTACATTTACAATGTTTGACCAGGACCAATTTTTTATTTAATCCAATTACTACTGACAAAACAATGCAAGAATTTTTGACATTCAAAAAGAATGTAGACATAAATGAGAAGCTAAATTCTTAAGGGAAAATGACTTGAAATGGGGAAATGAACACCAAAAGGGAACATAATGGGGGCATTTGAGCATAAGAGATTGTACTTGGAGGATGACAGCTGAAACATACGTGCACAGCACATTCCCTGTAATGAAGCAAAGTTAATATGAAGTGATTTCCCATGGTTTTCTTTGTTTTGTGGCTATCTGTGGGAAGACAAATCTCAGGTTTGTATACAGCATTCATACTTTGATAATAAATGTACTTTGAATCTTTGAATGCTTTGAATGGTGTGTGATCATTACAGAATATATGAAGGAAACCATGGCACAAAATAGGATAAAAGACATGTCAGATTAAAAACCCTAAAACTAACTTTTAATTTTTTTTCTCAGCTTTTTCATTATTCATATTATTTTCCCATAGTGTACAGAGATAAACTTGTCAAAATCATTAGTGTACCACTACAGTGTATTCCTGTGACACACATTAGACCAAGAAAAGTAATTGCTTATAAGCAGAATTCCTTACAACAAACTTGACTAAATTAGTATACTGATTATGTAAAGAACAACATTGAGACCCTGGTAACAAGTTGAACATGGCAAAAAAAAAATGTTGAGTGTATGTTTAAGTAGGGTTATTGCATGTATATTTGTTTTTTAACAATATTTCATTCCAACAGTCAAATGGTTTTATGGTTGAGACACAAATTATAGCCCTTAATATTCAAGGACCATAAATCATTTTATATATATTGTATATCAGGATAAGACTTATGGATCTTTTGAATTTTTTCAGGTTCCCATTTTTTCACAATTTTGAATATACTTTTGCATAAAAGTACACGACACACATACATGTGATTGGAAATGTTTGCATATACAGTAGGCTAGATTTCTGTTTCAAAAGCATATTTATTTTCACTCCCTTGTGTATTGTGGAGTGTAAAGAAGTGATCTAAGTACACATTTTTGTTAAGGAGTACCTCTTGAGAAAGAGAATCTGTGAAAAAGTGTCCCAACCATAATTTCTAACAAACAAAAATATGTTAAAATAAAACATTTACTCCAAAGCAAATACCACTTTCAGAAGGTGATGCAGAAATCTATACCGAAGAGCTCCGTATCTTCAGAGCTACAGCAGTTTTGAAAACCAAGGTGCTCTACTAGAATGGAAATCTGAATCTGTAGCCCCTGCATTTGAATAGTAATATAGCAACTATTGATTGTACATGCATCTTTCACATTACAATCCTCTTCCAGCACTTAGTAGAACTGAAAGTTCCCTCTCCCTTTTTATTATATAAATAAGATCCCTGGGAACCTTGTTCAAAAAACGTCTAAATTCATTGAAGAGTAAATTTGACTGATTACTTACAAGCAAACTTTCAAACTGTGCAGAATACGTGCATGAGAAATGCCACTTGACCCAACGCATTCTCAAACAGGTTTCAGCCTTTGACTTGTTGACATGTTGCTAAGAATTTCATGTTTAGAGAAATTTAGACTTTTTCCCCAATTTAAAAAATCTGCCAAATTAGTTCAATTTTGCTCCCCTCTGTCCTCTAAGCATTTTGAACATATTAATTCATGCTTTCTTTAGGCTTTGACCTCAGGAACAAATTATAAATCACCCATTTCACACTTGCATCAAATCTGTCCCAAGGACATGAATTCCTTCATGTTCTTACTGTACAGGTAATTGCTCCACAGTAAGAACATAAAGGAATTATTGAATTAAAAAAAAAATTCCTTCATATTCTGATTTTGGATGAATTACCTCCTGC
The DNA here is from genome assembly GCF_963921235.1 of Mobula hypostoma. Classification (NCBI taxonomy): domain Eukaryota; kingdom Metazoa; phylum Chordata; class Chondrichthyes; order Myliobatiformes; family Myliobatidae; genus Mobula; species Mobula hypostoma. The sequence continues at coordinate 13,708,481 of NC_086107.1, forward strand.
AGTATTAATTCCTACATTGGAGGGTTGGGAGTAAGGGGCACGGTATGATGCAAGGAAGACATTTAAAGAAGCATTCAGACAACCCATTTGATCTAATGGAAAAATCAGTTGGAGAATTGGTCCAAAGAGAGAAACAGTAAATTGGGGAAAAAATCTTTTTGTTGAAGATGTTTTTACAAATTTGTTCAGTGGGGGTCAGGTTGAAAGTGGCAACAAGACAACAGTGGGGTTAACATAACCATAAAGACCATATGAGGGAGAGGTCAGTGATGGAAACTGGGCTGACTGTTCTACATGGCATCCACGCAAACTCCAAACAACACTCCCTCCAGTTTTAAACTTGAATATTCTTACTCCCACAAAGGCAGACAATGCTGAGAAGCCTGGAAAAGTCATTACTATGTGTTTACAAAATCAGAGAGAAATTGAAAAATGTAAAATGAAACTACTTCAAGTCATTTGTTTTTCTTTATGGGCCGGGTCGCCTGGGCAAGGGTGTATGATGTTGAAAGACCTGAAACACCTGACGACCCCAGGTAACATCACTGATGATGTGCCCTAGCTTAGCATCATGCAGATGTTTCTGTAAGAACTACAGTACACCATTCAAGGAAATAATTTTCCAAAATCACCTGAGTGAAGCCTTTCATTCAACTATTCCCTATTGTTTCGCATATAAAGGAGCAATTGTATTTTAACTTCCAACAAAACACACTGGCATTATTATTATTAAAGCATTTTGTTTTAAATAGTTAATCTAATGTGCGTATCTTTTGATTTTTGTGGTGTATTTTAGTTTGCCTTTGATAATTTAATTGGACTTAATTTTAAATCTCTATATGTGCTCAAGCCTATATAAAGTAATCTAGGAGAGTATTAATTGTGCATCCTATGCGGTTATGGGAGAATGTGCTTTCCAGTGGGGCTTTGACCATGGTTTAGGGTTGATTGATGGTGAGTTAACCAATGCATTAAACTGATGATCAAGTTTGCTACAAGTCAGTGTGAAAAATATTGGGAAAAGTATGAACCAATTAAAATGTTTATTAATTTTAAGACTGTCAAATCAGACAGAATTATTAGAATCGGCCAGTTTACATAAAAACATTGGCAGATGGGGAACTCAAGGTGACTGCATACCAGAATTTGTAAGCATAATGAGAGACTTTACATTATAGAGAAAGATCGCACAGATAGAACCAGGCATCAAAGCTCAGCATAGTGTCCTGGGTAGAGAAGTGCAAAACTATGGAAGAAAAATATCAGATAAATATGCTCCAATCCAAAAAAATGCATGAACTGTTGCAGAAGTAAAAATCAACTGACAAGCAATGATATTGAGGTAATTATACATAATGCATTAAAAGAAGGAAATTCCATATAACCAATGTACATGTTACAGGTTGAAAACCTTTACATGGGGAAATTCACTCCAAATACAATGTATAATATTGTGTTTCAACATTTTCTATTATTGCAAGAACATTAAACACTAAAGTGCTCTTAAATTCCTAAAAATCAAAAATGATACATAAATAGTGCACATTTCTAACTTTGATATTAAAGCTTTGTGAAACCTAACATTACACTTCTGATCTAGTGCCTAAACAATAAATCAAATTATGTCCCTCCCTACCGCACCCAGTCCCCAATGTAATAGTTTGCCAAAGGCACTATCTTAATTCAATAGTTGAGAGATCCCTTCCTACAGCAGGTTGGGGGGGGGGGTGGGGGGCAAAAATGAAGAAATGTAAAGAAAGGAGGGAAAAGAAAGGATTTTGTCAAACTATGACTCTAGGTATTTGTTCATACAGTTTAGTCTCCTGTATCAGAGAAGCAGCATCCAGAAAGTCTACTGAATACAATTCTGTCTCAGTTTGGATCGGGATCCTAAAACGTGTCCCCACTACTTTTCCGTAAGAAACAATTCTTAGAATTTGGGACTCCACCAGGAATGAATCCCCTTTATTCAGCCAATCAAATCACTGGATGCTAATGACCTATCTACTCAAGATAGTAAATGGTTTATACTTCAATCAGGATCCTGCTGGCATTTGTGAAAATTAAGGTGCACGATTTGAAGCTAACTACAAAGACTCTGGAGCCCTTCTGTGAAAAACCACCATAAGGCAGATGACATTGTCATGAGAAGAAATTGAGATTGCAAGATATCCAGGCATTGGCGAGTCCTGTCACGAGCTAGGCCGTGATTTCATTCACATGCTCATTTTAGCAGTGCTGATGAAGGCAAAAGGACAGTACTGCTATGGAAAGTATTCCAGGATTTTCCATTAATTACATAAACGTACGTCTGTAATAGGATAGGCAAGTACCAAGCTGCTTTGGGGTTATTAATTCTAACTGTGACTACAGAAACAGTTTTCTAGCTCCTTGTCAGTATTCCCCGTTTCCCTCTCAGCCAAAATGGGCACTCTTTCAAATTGCTGGTGGAGAGTTCCTACGGATTGGAAACCTCGATCTGAAGTGAACTTGCGTTGTTTGCTCAAGCTGTGGTTGCTTTAGATGGAGGGTGTAAGAGTTAGAAGGAGCAAGAGCTGCATATCTTCCCTTACCCAAAGAACCAAGCAGGAATAGAGTAAAGTCAAATGCTGACTAATTATATCAAATTTAAAACACAGAACCTAAAATAATTTTGCCAAAAGAAGCTCAAACTTTTGCCTACGTTGCTCTAACCCCCTACCCCCCACCCCCACAGAAAACTTCAGGCTAAATTTGCTTTTATTATGTAAGAAATGGAAAATATCTGGAACATTCCTGTGGAATACAAAACAGTGATATTCCCTGCATTTTACTGTGTAAAAATAGATATTTTTACAGTTAAGTCATGGTCCACCTCATCTGTAAAGAAAGTGATTCTAGCATCAATGTTTTCAAAATGGCAACATGAACAACAGTAAACTTAAGCTGTCCATTGAAGGTGTGCCCTTCAAGATATTGCTGCTCCGTTAGAGTGACAGCTTGCCATATTGTGGAATGCCCCAAACTAAAGAAACTTGTTACTTTAAAATCAGTTCCCTAAATTACTTCCTTTTCTGTATTTATAAAATTGGATTGGGAAGCATCCGCTTCAGCCGTGCAGTGTTCAGACAGTTCCATTGGATTTTCTGTGGAACATTCGTCAAAGTTCTCCTCTGTCCTCTCTTTCTCTTGCGATGAAAGTGCCTCCACTACTTGCAGCTTCGTCTGCTCCTCTTTCAGGAACAGCTCCACCAATAATAACTTTTCTTTTGATATGCGTTCGCTGATTTCTTTTGGAATGTCTGGGATCATCCAGTCTACAAAATCGCTCATGAACATAACTAGGTTCTGTAAAAACAATGGGAGAAGGGCAGTTAGTAGAACTACAAAAGTTAGTTTCAAAGAGATGAATAGACTCCTCCACATCTTTGAGACTCAACATTGCCTGGGGGGAAACTGCTTCGTCAAACATCATCGCTCCACCTGCCACAAAAGGTGTTTTTCTCCAGTGGCCACCCATTTTAATTCTACTTCCCATTCCTATTCCAACATCTTGGTCCATGACCTACCACGATGAGGCCACTTTCAGATTGGAGGAGAAACACCTCACATTCTGTTTGGGTAGCCTCCAACCTGAGGTAATGAACATTGATTTCTCTAAAATTCCAATAATTTCTTCCCACCTTATTTCTTTTTCCACTCCCATTCAGCTTCCCCTCTTACCCCTTCCCTTCTCCTCACTTGCCTATCATCTCTCTCTGGTGCTCCTCCTCTCTCCCTTTTCCCATAGTCCGCTCTCCTCTCCTATCAGATTCATTCACTAGCCCTTTACCACCTATCTTCTCCCCCCCCACCCACAGCTTTTCACTTCATTCACCCTCCCCCACCCACCTACCTTCCCTATCACTTGCCAGCTTGTACTCCATCCCCTGCCCTTCACCTTCTTATTCTGGATCCCCCCCCCCCCCCCACCTTCCTTTCCAGTCCTGGTGAAGGGTCTCGGCTTGAAATATCAACGGTTTATTCCTTTTCATAGATGCTGCCCGACTGCCTAAGTTCCTCCAACATTTTGTTGTTTGTGAACCTCTGGCAGACCTACAAACACAGCATACCAAAATTGTCTCCTGAACTTTAACTATTCTAATTACAACTCAAACTCAAACGTCATCAAATCCTATTTTTAATTAACGCCATCTCAAAAGATTCTACAGAACTGCAATAGTCATTCAGCAAATCATAAAATGGTTATAGAACAAGGTGGCCATTTGGCCCATTGAGTCCATGTCAGCTCCCCATGACAGCAATTCACCAGCTCCATCATTCTTTTGTGGTATTTTTTGAGGCAAAAATTTCCCCATTACATTTATCCAATTTCTTCTTGAAGGTCACCATAGAACCTGGCGTCACTTCATCTGCAGGCAATAATTATCAGGTTCCAAATACTTTTTTTCCTCATCATTCTTTTTCATGTCTTATGCCTGTGACCTCTAGTCCACTTCTACCAATGGTAACAACCCTCCATTATCTACTGTCCCAATTCCACCTTATGTTATACTGTATGCCTCTATCAAATCTTCCCTCAGCTATGTCTTCACCAGAGAAAACTGCCTGTCATCCACTTGCAACATTCGCGGCTGTCCCCAGCACATCATAACGTCATTAAAGCAAATGGCGCATTCTAATGTATGTTTTCATGTACATGTGATAAATAAATGAACCTGAAATCATTCTCGAGTCTTTTTTGGACCATCTCTCTTAACTTCTTAACATTCCTGGAATGTGCTAAGCAACCTATAAAACACTAAGTATTATCTTTAAAATTTCTGCATCATAACCTACAGTACCATACAAATGTTTTAGGCGCATTATGGTCTCCTTTAAAAGTAGAAACATCTCCACATCTACACAATCATATCCATTCCTAATCATAACAACTTCTTATTGGGTTACAAATTTATGTCGAAACAAATACCTGACTAGATTCAGGTATGGATTTCCTGTGGAATACATTGTCAATGAACGAGTTGTAATTTATCTCAAATTAAATGTTTATCATAAAACAAACGATGAGTTTATAGGTATCAGGTACACTCATCTGAGGGAACAAATGTTTATTCCTAATTAAATAAGTATTTTCTCTAAAGCAAAAGCCTGCATTTACACTCAGTGGCCACTTTATTAGGTACAGTGCAAAAGTCCTAGGCACATTTCTATAGCTAGGCTGCCTAAGACCTTGCAAAATACTGTATATGTCAACTTGGAGTGGAGAGTGAGTTTGTAAATCTGGCAGGAGCAAAGGATGTTGGGAATAGCGAGGGTGGAGCGCCGTGGGAGGGGTGTGGGGCGGGTGGCATGGAAGGAATGTCAGGGTGCAGGGGGAGGGGTGCGCAGGTGCAGACATATCTGGTCCCAAGACATCATTTGATTCCAAACAACTGGTTTATTGATCATTACAGAATGTATTTCTGATTCTTTCCTGCACCCTCCCCTCTCCCTTCCCCTTTTCCCAACAATGACTTCCCCCTCTCCGTGCCCCTTCCTACTCTCAGTCCACAAGAGAGACGCAGTGAATCAAAAACTGCTACTTCCACCTTACTGAAAAGGTGCTCAAACAATTCCCGTTGAATTGGCAACTTACAGGGCAATTCATTGGGTACCTCCTGTACTTAATAAAAAGCCCACTGAGTATACTTTAATTGTCTTCTGCTGCTGTAGCCCATTTACTTCAAGGTTCGACGTGTTGTGCATTCAGAGATAGTCTTCTTCACAACACTATTTTAATGTGTGGTTTTTTTGAATTACTGTTGCCTTCCTGTCAGCTTGAACCAGTTTGGCCTTTCTCCTCTGACCCCTCTCATTAACAAGACATTTTTGCCTACAGAATTGCCACTCATCACGTTTTTGTTGTGTTTCACTCCATTCTGTGTAAATCCTAGACAGCGTTGTATGTGAAAATATCAGGAAATCAGAACCACATCCATCTGGCACCAACAATTATTCCATGGTCAAAGTCACTTAGTTCACTTTTCTTCCCTTTCAGCTGAACCTCTTGACCATATTTGCATGCTTTTGTGCATTGAGCTGCTACCACATGATTGGTTGATTAGATATTTACATTAACGAGCAGGTCTACAGGCCTACCTAATCAAGTGGCCACTGAGTGTAGATAATAGTGCATCTCTTCTAATTTAGTGTCCTGTATTTCTGCTCATGAAATTGGGGGAAAGGAATACAGACCAACTGACTGCTTTACAGAAGACCCCTATTTAATCCATAAGCGACTGAGAGCTTCCAGTTACCAGTCTCATTAATTACCCTTTCACATTGATCAGCCACCTTCAAAAATGGAAGTGACATCTAGTTCATCAGACTTGATGTCACAGATCAAATACTTGCAAGACTTTCTAAAGACAATCCTCATTCCCCTATTGTCCTCTCCTTTGACTTGCTCCAATGTTTCTGCATAATTTATCTAAACGGGGCAGCAGTTCCAACCACTTACCTGAAAAATGATGACAAATGCCAGCCTCGCTGCTAAGACTGACCAGAATTCCTTTGACAGGTCATATGGTTGAGAAGACCATGGAGGTTCCCTGTAGTCTTTGTACCTAAGATGACATTTAAAAAATGAATTAAATATTTAACAATTAATCCTATTGCCACAATTACATTAGGACTTCATAAATCAGGGCATCGAATACAGGAGTCGGGATGTTATGTTAAAGACGTACAAGATGTTGGTGAGACCAAATTTGGAGTATTGTGTGCAGTCTGGTCACCTACCTACAGCACAGATATAAATAATCTTAAAAGACCATAAGACAATAAGACAAAGAAGCAGAATTAGGCCATACGGCCCATCGAGTCTGCTCTGCCTTTTAATCATGGCTGATCCTTTTTTTCTCCTCATCAACCCTATTTCCCGGTTACCTTTGATGCCATGCCCAATCAAGAACCTATCAATCTCTGCCTTAAATATACCCAATGACCTGGCCTCCACAGCTACATATGGCAACAAAGTCCACAAATTTACCTTCCTCTAGCTAAAGAAATTTCTCCGCATCTGTTTTGAATGGACTCCCCTCTATCCTGAGGCTGTGCCCTTTTGTCCTAGACTCTCCCACCATGGGAAACATCCTTTCCACATCTATTTGGTCTAGTCCTTTCAACATTTGAAAGGTTTCAATGAAATCCCCCCTCATCCATCTAAATTACAGCGAGTACAGACCCAGAGCTATCAAACGTTCCTCGTATGATAACCTTTTCATTCCTGGAATCATCCTTTTGAACCTAGTCTGGACCTTCTCCAATGCCAGCACATCTTTTCTTAGATGAGGAGCATAAAACTGTTCATAACACTCAAGTTGAGGCCTCACGACTGCCTTATAAAGCCTCAGCATCACACCCCTGCTCTTGTATTCTAGACCTCTTGAAATGAATGCTAACATTACATTTGCCTTCCTCACCACCGACTCAACCTGCAAGTTAACCTTTAGGGTGTTCTGCACAAGGACTCTTAAGTCCCTTTGCATCTCAGATTTTTGGATTTTTTTCCCCGTTTAGAAAATAGTCCGCATATTTATTTCTATTACCAAAGTGCATGACCATGCATTTTCTAACATTATATTTCATTTGCCACTTTCTTGCCTATTCTCCTAATCTGTCTAAGTCCTTCTGCATCCTACCTGTTTCAGACATATAGCATAAAAAGAAGTGGTCCCAACACCAACCCCTACGGAACACTACTAGTCACTGGCAGCCAACCAGAAAAGTATCCTTTTATTCTCATTCACTGCCTTCTTCCAATCAGCCAATACTCTAACCATCTTAGTAATTTTTCTGTAATACCATGGGCTCTTAACTTGGTAAGCAGCCTCATGTGTGGCACCTTGTCAAAGGCCTTCTGAAAGTCCAAATATACAATATCCACTACATCTCCTTTATCTATCCTACTTGTAATCTCCTCAAGTAATTCCAACAGGTTCATCAGGCCGTATTTTCCCTGAAGGAAACCATGCTGACTTTGTCCTATCTTGTCCTGTGTCACCAAGTACTCCATCACCTTGTCCTTAATAATCGACTCTTAACATCTTCCCAAACACTGAGGTCAGGCTAACTGGTCTATAATTTCCTTTCTACTGCCTTCCTCCTTTCTTAAAGAGTAGAGTGACATTTACAATTTTCCAGTCCAATGATTCAGAAAAAATCATTTTTAAAAGAGTGCAGTGAAAATTTGTAGGATCGTTCTTGACACTGGAGGACCTGAGTTATGGAGAAAGGTTAGAGAGATCACGATTTTATTCCTTTGAGCAGAGGAGAACAAGGGGAGATCTTATATAGGTATACAAAATTATAAAGGGTGAATGCATGCTGGCTTTTTCCTCTTAGCTTGGGTGAGACTGAAGTTGGAGGTCTTAAGTTTCGGGTGGAAGACGAAATATTCAAGGGGAACATAAGGTACTCATAGGGCGGTGGGAGTGTGGAACGAGCTGGTAATAGAAGTAAAGGATGCGAGTTCAATTGTAACATTTAAGAAAAGCTTGTCCATAGATGAGAAGGGTATGGAGGGCTCTGGTCTGGGTGCAGGTAGATGGGACAAGGCAGATGATCAGGTTGGCACGGACTGAATGAGCTGAAGGGATTCCTGTACTGCAGTGCTTTATGATTCTATGCCACACTGATAATGTGGCTTATAACTCCCATTCTGGCAGTGGCACAGTTGAATAAAGTATTTTATTGATATTGGGATTAAGTCACAATCGGAATCAGGCTTAATATCAGCAGCGTATGTCGAGAAATTTGTGGCAGCAGTACATAATAATAGGGAAAATCGTGAATTAAAGCAGTTAAACTACATAAGTGGCGTGAAAAAAAGTAAAGAGGATATGTTCATGGGTTTAATGTCCATTCAGAAATTGGAATGGCAGAGACTCATTTGCATCCAAGGAAATTTTATTAAATAAAAAAAAAATCAAGAATGCAGCCCAATGTTGAAATGGTTAGGAAGAGAGGGGTTGGATGACTGATTATACTCCTAGGGTTTTTTTTAGTAAATTAATACACATGCATACTCTTATAATATTACTATGATTGGGGATGTGCTCCAGGAGTCTGAAGACCCACAGTCAATGCTTTAGGAACGGCTTCTTCCCCTGTGCCAAATTTCTGAACTTATGAATCCATAACACTACCTCGCTATTTGCATTCGCCACCATTTTTATTTTGTAACTTATGGTAATTTGTAATGTGTTGCATTGTTGCCACAAAGCAACAAATTTCATGACATATTTCAATGATAAAAATACGTGATTCTGATTGTACATTTGAATCCAATTTGCAAAGATCACTTTCCTGCACTGTAAATTCTATAATTCAGTTAACTTTACATCCATGACTTTGGCTTTGAGCTGAATAAAGTCCAAAGGTGTGTGTGTTGTCCTTTTTTTAAAGTGATCAGACAGACTACGTGAACACAAATGAAACAGCTTCATCACCCTGGTTTAGATGTTAAGCGAGACATCAATTTTAAAATCATGGGGCTCACATTGAATCTTTATGAAAGGCAATTATATTTTTTTTTAGAAATCTAACCAATTATGTAGCTAGGCTACTTATAAAACCAAGGAAATTAAAAGCACACTAAGTCATTCAGCCCACTTCAGTCCATTGCCTGCTAGGTTAATTCCATTTTGTGCATTTCAGACCACATCAGCTGGATGGCTTCTACGAAATCTTATAGTGAACCGATTTAAAACAAAATGAGTGAACAAAAATGATCAATTTCAGTATAATATTTAAAGTTACTAGCCCAGTATAATAACCATTATAATCCTCTATTGCCTTAATAATTAGAAAAAAATTATTTACTGAATTTAATTATTTATTGAGATACAGTGCAGAATAGGCCTTTCTGGCCCTTCAAGTCGCACCACCCAACATTTAACCCTAGCCTAATTACAGGACAATTTACAATGACTAATTAACAGACTAAACCGTCTGTTTTTGGACTGGAGGAAACAGGAGCAGTCAGAGAAAACCTATGCATTCTACAGGAAGGATGTACAGACTCCTTAGAGATGACATCAGCAGTGAACTCTGAACTCTGACGCACCAAGCTGTAATATCGTCATGCTAACCTCTATTCTGTGCTACCACGGCACCTGGTTGCCATAAACCTATAACCATCTACTGTGATGAAGTGCTTTGAGAGGTTGGTCATGGCTAGAATTAACTCCTGCCTAAACAAAGGACCTAAACCTATTGCAGTCTCCCTACTGCCACAATAGGCCTATCGTGGATGCAGTCTTACTGGCTCTCCACTCGGCTTTGGATCACCTGGACAAGAGCAATACCCATGTCAGGCTGCTGTTTATTGATTATAGCTCTGTGTTCAACATCATCGTTTCCTCAGTACTAATCAACAAGCTTCAAAATTTGGGCCACTGTACCTACCTCTGCAACTGGATCCTTGACTTCCTCACCAGGAGACCATGGACGGTGCAGATCGGAAATAACATCTCCCCCTTGTTGACAATCAACACCTGCATGCCTCATGGATGTGTACTTAGTCCACTGCTCTACTCTCTCTACACCCATAACTATGAGGCTAGGCACAACTCAAGTGCCATTTATAAATTTACTGATGACACAATTGACACTGGCTGATTTTCAGAAGGTGATGGATGAGGAAACATACAGGAGTGAGATAGATCAGCAGGTTGAATGGTGTCACAAAACAACAACCTTGCACTCAGTGTCAGTAAGACCAAGGAATTGAATGGGGACTTCAGGGAGCGGAAGGTGAGGGAACACACACCAGTTCCTATCAAAGGGTCAGCAGTGGAAAGGATGAGTAGTTTCAAGTTCTAGGGATCCGGCATCTCTGAAGATCTATCTGAAGCCCAACATACTGGTACAAATATGAAGGAGGAAGTCCAGCAACTATATTTCATTAAGAGGTTGAGGAAATTTGGTATGTTATCAAAGACTATACATGCAGAGACCACTATGGAGAAATCTGCAAAGGGTTGAAAAACTCAGCCAGCTTCATCATAGACAGTAGCCTCCCCATCACTGAGACATTTTCAAAAGGCAATGCTTGAAAAAGGTGGCATCCATTATTAAGGACCACATCACCCAGAAGATACTCTCTTCTCATTACTAGCATCAGGGAAGTACAGAAGCCTGAAGACACACGTTCAATGTTTTAGGAACAGCTTTTTCCTCTCCACCATCAGATTTCTGAATGGAGAATGAACCAACCCATGAACACTACCTCAGTTTTTTGCTCTCTTTTGGCACTGCTTACTTAATTTAATTTTTAAAATACATTTCATATTTTAATTTATGGTACTTTTTAATGTATTGCACTGTTCTGCTGCCACGAAACAACAAATTTCATGGTATACTGTATGTCAGAGATATTAAACACGATTCTGATTCTAATTATAAAGTACGATCTGCTGTGACTTTATGTTCCTACCAGACATGTACCATTGATCAGTGACATTCTTCAGTCACCGTGAGTCTTGTATAGCAAATAGATGGCTTAGATTCATTTCAACAAATCTTTGGCATTGTTTTACTATTTTCTTGTATTTAGCTTTTGGAAACGGTTTGGAATTTGGTCTAAATCCAGGAAAACAGGGAGCAGGAAGAGATCACCAGCCCCTCAAACCTGCCCCACCATTCAATATGATCATTGCGGATTTGTGATGGCCTCTGCTGAACCAGTTTCCTGTTGTCCTCAGTTTCTTGATCTTTTCAAGTATTTATCCATCTCCAACTTAAATAATCTGGCCTCCGCAACACTCTAGAGCAGTGAATTCGAAAGATTCTCTGTCCTCTCAAATACCTCAGTTTTAAATGATCAGTCTCTCATTTTGTAGTTATGGTGCCCAGTCTGAGTCCCTCCCACTTGTGTTAACATCTCAGTGTCTACCCTGCCAAGTCCCCTAAGGATACGGTATATTGAATAAGATCACCCCTCATTCTCCTGAACTTCAAGAAATCGAGGTTAAACTATTTAGCATTTCTAGACTTATAATGAGAGAAAGATGTGGAGAGGAAAAATTCACTCTCAACAGTTCAATCTACCTGCAGATTTCAACCTTGTATCCAAGTGCCATTGGCTCAAGTGGCTCTGACCCCGGTTCAAAGTGGCTCACGTTGAAGTAAGACAGAGTGTTATTGGTGAACCCGTTCAATGTGCCGTCCGGACTGTACAAGTACATGAAGACTAAGCGTGGAATGAAGTCAGAAGTGAATGAGATAACAAATGCCTGGTGAAAGAAAGAAAGAGTTCAACTCTAATAGCTGTGTGAATTATGACCAAGTAAAAAACGAACGCATGGGAAGATACAAAATGCTCATTAAGGTTTTGAAAAGTCTGCTAGTAGTGGGAATTTAGGAAAGAAAATCCTTTCTCTTTCCTCCCAGAACAAATCTCATTCTCCACCCCAATGACATCCAAATTTGTTGAATAATTGTCATTAATTCCCAGCACCTTTGAAGTCACACCCCACCACCCTACATCACTCAGTGCTCCCCCCACCACCACCACCTTCAGCATTATCAATTCTTTAACAATTGATATGGTAACCACAATTCACAAGTAACGTACACAAAAATACACTCATTTATTCAGGTACAGGAATGGAGCCTGGAGTGGTCTTCTGTTGCCGTAGCCCATCCACTTCAAGGTTCAATGTCTTCTGCACATCAATGTTGTAACACGTTGTTGTTTCAGTTACTGCTGCTTTCCTGTCAGCTTGAACCAGTCTGGACATTCTCCTCTGATCTCTCATTAATGAGGTGTTTTTGCCTCATAGAACTGCCACTCACCGGTTGTTCTTTTGTTTTTTTTAATCACCATTCACTGTAAACTCTAGAGAGGATTCCCAACCTGGGGTGGGGAGGTCCATGAACCCCTCAGTTAATGGTAGAGGGTCCATGGTATAAAAAAAAAGTTGGGGATTTCCTGCTCTAGACACTGTTGTGTGTGAAAATTCCAGGAGATCTGCAGTTTCTTAGATACATAAACTACCCCATCTGGCACCCATCTGACAATCATTCCATGGTCAAACTCATTTAGATCAAATTTCATCACCATTCTGATGTTTGGTCTGAACCTCTTGACCATATCTTTATGCTTTTTACGCATTGAGTTGCTGTCACATGATTGGCTGATTTTTACTTGCATCAACGGACAGGTGTACAGCTGTAACTAGTAAAGTGGCCACTGAATGTACGTGGTGTGTTTCCCTAACTTGATAATTTCTTAACTGGCAAATTGAAGCCAGCTTGCTCAGGATCAAATATGGAGTTGCACATCTGGTTAGAATTTAACATAAATGATAGCGACTGATGCAGACTTGTTACACTCTTGGTCGAGAAGGACCCCTACTGTTGAAGGGGTGATGTACAAGTTCTTATGTGCTATGCAAATTCCTGCAAGATATTTGTAAAATATTGTTGTAATAATCATAAACAGAAAAAATTCTGCAAATGCTGGAAATCTAGAGCAACACACACAAAATCCTGGAGGAACTCAGCAGGTCAGGCAGTATCTGTGGAGAGGAATAAACAGTCAATATTTTGGGCTGATGACCTTCTTCAGAACTGGAAAGGAAGGGGGAAGATTCCAGAACAAAAAGGCGGGGGGAAGGGAAGGAGGACAAGTTACAAGGTAATAGATGGAGCCAGATGGGTGGGATAGGTAAAGGGCTGGAGAGGAAAGAATCTGATTAAGAGGAGAGTGGACAATTGGCGAAAGGGAAGGAGGAGGGGACCCAGGGGAAAGTGATAGGTAGGTAGAGAAGAGGTAAAAGGCCAGAGTGGGGAAGAGAAGGGGGAGTGGGAGGGATTTTTTTGTACTGGAGGGAGGGATCAATATTTATGCCATCATGTTGGAGGCCATCCAGATGGAATACAAGATGCTGCTCCTTCACCTTGAGGGTGGCCTCTTCAAGGCACAAGAGAAGGATGTTATAATAATCTGCTGTTTTAGCAGCTGGACAAAATAAATATTGCTACAACAAAATTATATTCAATATTCTTCCTTATTGTCCCAATTATTTTTCATTTTCTTACAACATGGAAGAAAACGATTTAGTTCTTTAGGTTGGTTCTCAGAACAATGCTGTATCTCTAAATGAAATCCAATCCCATTCGGATAATTTTCCCTGCTAATCTAACCTCTCAGATGCTCATCCACTCCACCGCCCGGTAACACAGTGGGTCATTTATAGCGGTTAATCAACCTACCAGTACATCCGTGGGGCATGGAGCAAACCTGTTCTGACGGCAGAATGCCATGCAGTCACAGGAGATGGTGTAGACTCCAGACAAAAAGATGTCAGGATCAAATCCAGCCTACTGAAGCAGCATAGCAGTAACACTTAGTAACATCGCTGTTCCGCCCAAAGTTAATTTGCCATAAATGATATTTTAATAGTTTTATTCATGGAATAAAGGAGGCTTTTGGATATTAATCCAGTAATTAAATTTACTATGCTCCTGTTAGATTAAGGTGTAAATTGTTAGTAATTGTTATTTTTCTTCTATTCAGCTTTCTTTATGCTTGCTTTTATGTTTGTATAATCCCCTGTTTGTCTGTAAAAGTTACAACCATAAGACATAGCAGCAGAATTAGACCAATTAGGCCAGAATTAGGAGCAGAAAATGAATCTCAGGATAATATATGGTGACATATACTGCTAGTCTTCTGGTGCTGCATGTAGAAAGATGCACAATTATCCTTGCAAGTAGAAAAAGTGCTACACTTGGCCCAACAACTCCTCCCTCATACCATCCAGGGCCCTAAATAGTCCTTCTAGGTGAGGCAACACTTCACCTGTGAGTCTGTTGGGGTCATATACCGTGTCCCGGTGCGGTCTCCTGTATATCAGTGAGACCCAACGTAGATTGGGAGACCACTTCGCCGAGCACCTATGCTCTGTCTGCCTGAACAAATGGGATCTCCCAGTGGCCACCCATTTTAATTCCACTTCCCATTCCCATTCCGATATGTCCATCCATGGCCTCCTCCACTGTTGTGACGAGGTCACACTTAGGTTGGAGGAGCAACACCTTATATTCTGTTTGGGTAGCCTCCAACCCGATGGCATGAACGTTGATTTCTCAAACTTCCGGTAATGCCTCCCCACCCCCCCCCCCCCCTTCACCATTTCCCATCCCCTTTTCCCTCTCTCACCATATTTCCTTGCCTGTCCACTGCCTCCCTCTGGTGCTCCTCACCCCTTTTCTTTCTTCCATGGCCTTCTGTCTCTTTCACCAATCAACTTCCCAACTCTTTACTTCATCCCTCTACCTTCAGGTTTCACCTATCTCCTTGTGTTTTTCTCCACCCCCTCCACCTTTTCAATCCATTCCTCAGCTTTTTTTTTCCTCCAGTCCTGCCGAAGGATTTTGGTCCAAAACGTCGGCTGTACTCTTTTCCATAGAAGCTGCCTGGCCTCCAGCATTTTGTATGTGTTGCTTGCAGCATCTGCAGATTTTCTCTTGTTTGCAAAATTAATTAAATAGCATTGGAAGGGAATGTAAAATTTTGAATTGTCTGCTTTGGAGTCTTAGGGTCAAACTTCTTAGGGAACCTCAAGCTGCTGTTTTTTAAGCCGCAAGGACATTTCTGCAGTTTGATCTGTGGCTCCCTCATTTTGGCTGCTGATCAGAGGTTGGAGATTTGGGGAAGTGAGCAGAAGAATAAGTCAAGGAGCAAAGTAACCAACAATGTTCCAAAAGATCTGGCATTTTTCCCAAAGGAGGATTAAAAGGTCGAAGAGAAGGCTTTGTTCCCTTCCCAGTAGAAACTTTGATTTAGAAGAGAAGCGCAACAGCTGCAGAAAACCAATTGCCTTGGAAATATTTCCCATAACGACAAACATTCAGTGGTTCAATAAATCATTATTGAGCTTTGAGGTAGTAAATTCCAGAATCACGATCCAACACTGGTGTCTTAAAAGGGGAACATGAGCACAAGAGATTCTGCAGATGTTGGAGATCCAGAACAAAGCACACAAGGTGATGGAGGAACTCAGCAGGTCAGGCAGCATCTATGGAAATGAATAAGGAGTCTACGTTTTGGGTCAAAACCCTTCATCAGGACTTGATGTTGATCATCTGTCCTGATGAAGGGTCTCGGCCTGAAATGTTGACTCTTTATTTCTTTCCATAGATGCTTCCTTACCTGCTAAGTTCCTTCACCATTTTAGTTGTCTGGCTTCACCCTGGATCTAACAAAATATAAATTTAAAGAAAAAAAAGTTAGACCGTAGTACTCCAAAGTAGAAAATTGAAATCCTCGCAGATCCTTGGAATTTAGATTATGAAGACGCGCAGTCCTCTTTTATTGTCATTTAGTAATGCATTATCTCCTTTCTGTTTCAAATGTTTTTTTTTTGTATTGTTTTATATGCAGAGATCTCAGACATCATCTCCACTTGTTTACCAAATGTGCCACAGGTAGCTGGTGCAGAAGTTGCCGACCATTTGTGGGAAGACAAAGCAGCAACATCCTCCGGACTGCAAATCTCCCACAAGCGGCCTGAGTTTCTCAGAGTTTACAAGGAGCCAACATACTTGTCCTTTTGTTTCTGGATGGAATGAGAGCTGGCAACACGAGACAAGGTTTACAAGTTGGCCACACTTGGCGCTAGAACTTCAATGCAATTTTGCCGCTGGATCTGGTGACAAAAGCAAGGCCAGCATTGGTTGTTCATTTTCAACTGCCACTGAACACAATGACTGGGTCAGCCTTTTCCGAAAGCACCTTGTACTGTAGAAGAGTACACCATGTTACAGGCCTTTCTGCTAACAACATTGTGCCAACCTTTTAACATACTCCAAGAAAAATCTAACCCTTCCCTTTCACATAGCCCTCCATTTCTCTTTTATCCATTGCCTATCTGAGAGTCCTTAATGTATCTGTCTGTACCATTTGGCAGCACATTCCACCACTGGAATTTAAAAACCCTGTCACCCCCAATACTTTCCTCCAATCACCTTAAAATTATGGCCCCTTGTATTAGCTATTTCAGTCCTGGGAAAAAGTTTCCAGCTGCCCTTTCTGTTTAATGCTCCTATTATCCTGTACACCTCTATCAAGTCACTTCTCATCTTCCTTCATTCCAAAGAGAAAAGCCCTAGTTTGCTCAACATATCCTCATAAGACATGCTCTCTAATTCAGGCAGCATACTGTTCTCCTCTGCATCCTCTCTGAAGCTTCCACATCTTTCCTATAATGAGGAGACCAGAAATGAACATGATACTGCAAGTGTAGGAACATAATAGCACAGTGCAGGCCCTTTGATCCAATGTTGTGCTGACCTTTTAACCTATTCTATCTTCAATTTAACCCTTCCCTCCTAAATATCCATTAGTTTTTCTATTATCCATGTACCAATGTAAAAATTTCTTAAATGCCCTGAATGTATCTGTCTATCCCAACCATTCATGGCAGGATGTTCCACATACCCACAACTCTGTGTAAAGAACTTACTTCTGACATCCCTCCCCCTTCTTTCCTCCAATTACCTTAAAATTATGCCCTCCCTGCCATTGAGATTTAAAATAAAATCCTACAGATGGATTTGGTTTAATATTCCTTCCACTCAAGAATTCAAAGCACTGTACCAACTCTATAGTTGGATGATCAGCCATCATCATACTGAATGGTGATGCAGGCTCGAAGGGCCGAATAGCCTACTCCTGCACCTATTTTCTTTGTTTCTATAGCTCAATATGATGCTAAGTGCTAGTACAAACAGCCAAATGGCATGGTAGCGTAGTGGGGCTAGTGCAATCGCTTTACAGCACCAGCGATCACTGATTGTTCAATTCCTGCTGCTGTTTGTAAGGAGTTTGTATGCTCTCCCTGCGACTACATGGGTTACCTCTGCCTACTCCAGTTTCCTCCCACATTCCAAAGATGTACAGTTAGGGTTCATAATCTCATCCTTTTTCATGATAATAGTACCATCCTTTGCTTTCAAACATCCACCTGAAGAACAGAGGAGCTTTTTAATCAGTGATATTCTTGATTTGTTGATGTAACCTTTTTGGATCAGTAATAGGGATTCTTCCTATTTGCTCACATTTCTGGTTTAACCATTCATCTTCGGCTTTTTGACATAAGCTTTTAACTTTTTAATCTAAGGACTTATATTCTGTAGGATTTGCTTTCTTTCGTCTCCTTTCTTCCATTAGATTTTTGATTTCATCTGTCATCCATTTGTTCTTTGTGCTTTTTTCTTTTTTTTTAAGAATCACTGACTTTGCTGATTCTACCAAGGCATCCTTTAGAGAGTTAAATTTAATTTCTACATGATTGTTATCATCTGTTCTTCAGGTGGATGTTTGAAAGCAAAGGACAGTACCATTATCATGGAAAAAGGTGAGATTATGAACGGATGGACTGAGTATATTCAGTAATTGTTTGAAGACAATCGAGGTGAAAAACCAGAAATTAAGAAAAACATTGAAGGTCCAAGTATTTTAAAATCTGAAGTTTGTAATGCAATAAATAAGATGAAGAAAGGAAAGGCAGCAGGTCCTGATGAACTAGTTATGGAACAAATTTTCGCCCTTGAAGATTATGGAATTGAAAAATTTACTGATTTAATCCATGACATTTATGAGACTGAAATAATACCAGAAGAGATGAGAAAATCAGTATTGATCACTCTTCCTAAGAAACCTGGAGCAATAGAATGTGAATTACATAGGACCATAAGTTTAATGAGTCATATCGCCAAAATACTTCTAAGAATTTTGATGACAAGAGCTAAAAGTAAGATACAAGCTGAAATAGGTAAAGAACAATGTGGTTTTCTGAAAGACAAAGGTACAGGAAACACAATATTGATGTTAAGGATACTATCAGAAGGAGCTATTCAAATGCAAAAAGATTTGTTTGTTTGTTTTATCGACTACACGAGAGCATTTGATAAAGTGAAGCACAATAAGTTATTTGAAATATTACAGAAAACTCTAGATCTAGATTTAGAATATCATGGATAACAAAAACCAATTTCCCCCGAGATCAATAAAGTATGACTATGACTATGACCATAACTATGGAAGACCTCCGCCTAATCAGAGATCTGTACTGGGAACAAACTGCTGCTGTAAGAATAGATGGAGAAGTGAGTCAGTTTGCGAAAAGAGAGGCGTTAGACAAGGGTGTGTTTTCTCCCCTGATTTATTTAATGTGTACAGTGAAACAATATTACAAAAAATAAGAGACATCTTGGGAATCAAAGTTGGCGGTGAAAACATCAATAACTTCAGGTATGCAGATGACACTGTGTTAATTGCAAGTACAGAGGAAGAACTACAAAACTTAATTGATATAATTGTTGAAGAAAGTGCATAAATGGGTCTATCAATTGCAAAAAGACAGAATGTATGGTGATATCAAAAAAGAAGGAGAATCCTATCTGCAGGCTGAGAATAAACAGGGAAGACATAAAACAAGTACAGAACTTCTGCTACTTAGGAAGCTGGGTGACATCAGATGGCAGGTGCGACATGGACATCAAAAGAAGAATAGGGATGGCAAAAGACACCTTTACAAGAATGAAGAGTATACTGACCAATACTAAACTAGGCATGCAACCCGCCTCAGATTACTGAAATGTTACGTTTATTCAGTTATGTTTTATGGCTCAGAATGTTGGACAATATCTAGTAACATGAGGAAACAAATTGTAGCAGCAGAGATGTAGTTTTTGAGGAGGATGCAAAGAATATCATGGATGAAACGAATATCTAACGAGGATGTCATGAACAGAGCAAACACAAAAAGAGAAGTAATGTATGAGATCATGAAAAGGCAACGTAACTTCATTGGACATGTGATTAGGAAAGAGGAGTTAGAATGCACAGTAATTATGGGAAAGATTGAAGGGAAGAAAGCAAGAGAAAGACAAAGACAATTGATGATGGAGACAGCAGCCAGAGAACTGGAAATGAATACCAATGAATTGATCCACTTGACCCGAAACAGGAGTGTGTGGGCCATGGCAGTCAAAGCTCAAACTGGGCACAGCACCTGATGACGATGACAGTTAGGGTTAGTAAGTCATTGGCACTGGAGGCATGGCAACAGTTGCAGGCTGTGCCCACAATCTTCACTGATTTGATTTGATGCAGTCGACGTATTTCATTGCATGTATCAATGTACGTTTGACAAGCTAATTTTTCTATCTTCAGACTCCTAGCTGCCTACTGCCTCTGAAAGACCACTCAGCCATGAAGACTCAACCAATGTAAATTTGCCCAAGTGGCTAACTTTATGAAATATTTTGGAACACCAGAGAGTCACATAAAACACAATAATATGTTACTGTTCATTGAACTAATAGACCATCCGAGGTGACAGCGCAGCTAGATATATTGCATATTCTGCACTTGAACCCAATCCTGCTACTGGTCCAAGCAGTACTCCATTTCCAATCAATTTGCATGTGCTGTTTGTACTTTAAATTCTACTTTCCTCTCAAAATTGTTACATCCAGTCAAGCCTTTCTCTGTATCTTGGTACAGGCGACAACAATAAACCAAAATAATGAATAAATATCACTGCTAAATTTGAGCTTCCAGAAAAATACAATGGAGTAATCTTCAATTGTATTCTCTACATTGCTGGACACCATGCGTTCCTGTAAAGTAATTTTCTTTGAGAAAAAATTCATGAACTCATATACCCAACACTCCAAATGGCAAAAATTGATTTCCATCAGCTTATTGGGCCACTAAAGATACCGTGCTTGACAATCCAACAGCATCACTGCCGTGATCCCTGTACTGAGCTCAGCAGATGGAGGAGCTGCATTTTACACCTAAGGCAACTTCCAATTAAGGTAAAACAATTACTTTAAAAATACTCAGATCCAAACCAAAGTTGGATCAAAAAGACACATGAACTGACTGGCTTCAGTTCATAAATCTAATTCAATAAAAGCACCATCAGACTTGGTTGTATATACAGAATGCTATTATTTATACAAAAAGCTACATTTCTTCTCCATCAATCGGGTTTTAAAACTTAAAGCCTAAAGGGGAAAAATGCAAATGGCAGACATCCATTATGTTCAAAAGAAAACTGAACTCCTACATGATATTCCTTATTTGTCTGATCCAATGTCAATGAGCAGTGGCCACAGTTCAAGGAACTATCTTCACTTCCTTAAAACTAGCTGCACACGAACAGTTAGCATAATGCTATTACAGCGCTAGCTACCCAGGTTCAATCCTTGCTGCCGTCTTTAAGGAATTTGTACAGTCTCCCCGTGACCACATCCCTGTGCGCTCCGGTTTCCTTCCACTTTCCAAAGTCATACGGATTAATAGGTCAATTGGACACATAGGGGTAACTGGGTGGTGCAGGCTTGTTGGGCCGGAAGGGCCTGTTACCATGCTGTATCTCTAAACAAATAAAATAAATAAAATAAGACCATAAAGACATAGGAGTAGAATTAGCTCACTTGGCCTGTCGTGTCTTCTCCACCATTCAATCATGGCTGATCCTTTTTTTCCCCTCCTCATCCCCACTCCCCGGTCTTCTCCCCGTAATCTTTGATGCTGTGTCCAATCAAGAACCTATCAAGCTCTGCCTTAAATACACCCAATGACCTGGCCTCCACAGCAGCCTGTGGTAATAAATTCTACAAATAAAGGGGTTCTTCTGAATACTGGGAAGTGGCTGGATGATTCTTCCCTTCAGAACTCTTGAACTTAGATACATCACTCTAGGAAAACCA
Source organism: Mobula hypostoma (assembly GCF_963921235.1). NCBI lineage: Eukaryota > Metazoa > Chordata > Chondrichthyes > Myliobatiformes > Myliobatidae > Mobula > Mobula hypostoma. Next base: position 13,730,243 of record NC_086107.1, read on the forward strand.
CAAGAGAAATTGTTATGTTTTGGAACTTCAAAACATTAAACTAATTCAAAGGAAGACTCGGGAGTCTGAAATGCGGGTCTGACTTCGTGTTTACTTGCACACATCTCATGTGGTAGCGTGATGATGTATGCAATTCATGTATTTATACATACAACCCATAATGAATTATTTAAACAAACAGGAATGCTTAATCAAATAATATATATTTTGTATATATATCAAAAAATATATAACACACATACACACACAAGATCACTCAAAATTACTGAGGTATTAAATACACAACAGAAATGTGAGGAAGTATTTAAAAAGCTAGGGTCAAGAGAACTTGCATCTCTGATAGGAACTTGTCAAGAATGTTACAGATGGAAGCCCAGAGGTGGTCATATTTAGGCAGCATGCACTGTGTCCTTCAATTAGACTCTTTCATTGCAAGGTGCTCTTTTGTATTATCAGTGCCTACGATCCTGAGTTTGCAGAAGGTGATATTGCAAGCCCCTTCCATTTTACTGGGAAGACTCAGCAAGTTAATTAAAAGAACAGTATAGCACAGAATAGGTCATTTGGCCCACAAAGTCGCACCCGTCTTTATGCCAACTCATATTAAATGTCCCCTTTCATCTATTTACCTCCATTCCCTTCTATCTAAAAGCCTCTTAAAATCCACCAAACTGCAACCATTGAGATCACCTACCACTCTCCACGTAAAAACTTGCCCATCACATCACATTTGATGCTCCAACCCATCCCCCCCCACCTTAAAAATATGCCCTCTAGAATTTGACATTCTTTAAATACCTGGCAGAAAGATTGATGGGTCTTGGCCTGAAACGTCGACTGTACTCTTTTCCATAGATGCTGCCTGGTCTGCTGAGTCCCTCCAACATTTTGTGTGTGTTCTATCGTACCTATTCATACGTACCATAATTTGAAAGATCTCTCCCAGGTCTCCTTTCAGTCTCTGGTACTTTCGGGAGAACACCAGAAGGCGTTCATTGAACATCAATGTTGGCTCACCTCCAAAATTCCCTGGCTTTTGCGAGAAGATAATTCTACTTGAAGTGTTATGATTAACTTAACAAGTGACCACTCTCTCTTCTTGAAAAGTTAATTTTCGCCCCAAGTTCCAACAGCTCACTTTCACTGTACTGTTTGGACACCGACTTGGCTCTAACTTGATTGGTTTTCAGCTGAACAGGAAAGCCCTCAAGTCCTTTATGAAATTTTTCATAAAACACAACCAAAGTAGTTGGCAGACAAGTGTTAAGACACTTAGGGCAAACACATACAAAGAATTAGTCACTTCCAAATTTGTTTATTAAATGGTAAGATGGAAAATTTCCCAAAGGAACATTTTTCTGTTAAATAAATAATATGAACTTACATTAATGATGACTGCCAACTTCCCAATGCCTCTGAGAATGTTGTACCAGATACCTAAAAACAACAGGAGAATGGTTACTCTATTTTGGACCATTCTAACTATTGTCAGACTAGCTCTAGGCTATTCCCATATGTTGGACAGGCTCAGTTCCTGATTCAAAATGACAAATCCAACCCAGACTGAATTCTTCAGTTATTCACACATTCAGAAGTAACTCAGTTTAATTGCTTGTTTAGCCTTTAAACCACTGAAGAATTCAGAATTAGAATTGGAATCAGGTTTAGTATCACCAGCATATATTGTGAAATTTGCTGTCTTTGTGGCAGCAGTACAATGTTATAAATAATAACAAAACAACATGAATTAAAGTAAACATATATATTAAATATGCAAACACGAGGAAATCTGCAGATGCTGGAATTTCAAGCAACACACATAAAAGTTGCTGGTGAACGCAGCGGGCCAGGCAGCATCTCTAGGAAGAGGTACAGTTGACGTTTTGGGCTGAGACCCTTCGTCAGGACTAACTGAAAGAAGAGCTAGTAAGAGGTTTGAAAGTGGGAGGGGGAGGGATGGAGCCAAGAGCTGGACAGTTGATTGGCAAAAGGGATATGAGAGGATCATGGGACAGGAGGCCTAGGGAGAAAGAAAAGGGGGAGGGGGGAAAGCCCAGAGGATGGGCAAGGGGTATAGTGAGAGGGACAGAGGGAGAAAAAGGAGAGAGAGAAAAAGAACATGTGTATAAAAATAAAAAAAATAACGGATGGGGTATGAGGGGGAGGTGGGGCATTAGCGGAAGTTTGAGAAGTCAATGTTCATGCCACTATTTAATATATATTAAATAGTTGAATTAAATAAGTAGTGCAAAAATAAAAATAAAAAAAAGTAGTGAGGTAGTGTTCATGGGTTCCATGTCCATTCAGAAATCAGATGGCAGAGGGGAAGAAGCTGTTCCTGAATTGCTGAGTGTGTGCCTTCACGCTCTGTACTTCCTTCCTGATGGTAGCAATGAGAACAGAGCATGTCCTGGGCGATGGGATCATTAATGATGGATGCCACCTTTTTGAGGCAATGCTCCTTGAAGCTGTCCTGGATACTATGGCAGCTAGTGCCCACGATGATTCCAGGATTCGGCAATCTCTGGGTACCTCTGCCACTATATTCATTAATTTTAATGATTCCAGCGCATCTACGGACTTGCTAGCAGAGCAGACATGTACAGTACGGCAGGGAAATAAGCAGGTTAGTGAGAGTGAGATGCAAGAGACTGCAGATGCTGAAGTCTGGAGAAATGATGCTGAGATACATTGTAGGATGCACTGGGACACATCATCAGTGATGTAACCTGGGGTCGTCGGGTGTTTCGGGCCATCCAACATCAGACTCCCTTGCCCAGGCGACCCAGCCAGGGTTGATCAGTCCCCGGATCGTGTCCCAGTAACACTGTTCCACAGGTCACACCTCTTGATCCATAGCCATCCGGAGGCTCGCTCAGCAGCCTCTGTGATGGTCCTGATGGCTTTTTTCTTTGCAGCCCTCCATAATGCCAAGGAGGGAGTAGTTAATGCAGAGCGAGCAGTCAGCAAAATCTCTACACCATTCCCTATAGGCTCACATCGTGCCCTCCACCCATCCCTGGCACTGGAACGTAGCAATTTGAGCACAAGTATATGACAATATGTAGAACCTCACTTACACATTATAATAAATGAGATGGCATGGTGGTTGTGCAGTGAGTGTAACACTATTATAGTGGCAGTGACCTGGGTTCAATTCCGCCGTTGTTTGTAAGGAAATAGTATGTTCTCTGCGTGACTGTATGGATTCCTCCTGTGCTCTGGTTTCCTCCCACATTCCAAAGATGTACAGGTTAGTCACGTGGGTGTAATTGGGCAGCGCCAGCTCACTGGACCAGAAGGGTGTGTTACCATGTTATCGTCGTCGTCATCATCATCATCAGGTGCCTTGTGGTTACCATGCTGAATTCAGGTGGCAGGCTGGGGGTACGGCTCTACCAAAGGAGGGGTAAGGTGCTTCTTCCCTCCACTAGCCTGCAGGTCACCCTTGGGCAAGGTGTAGCACCTGCTTAACAACCACCCCCCCACAAAATCAGGGTCATGTGAAGCCATGAAAGCAGGTGGTGGATGGTCATATGAGCAGCTGGTACTTATCACAAGTCCTGGTTATGCAACCACTGACACCAGGGCAGACAATCTCTGAAGAGTATTGATAATGGCTGGGGTCGCCTTTCTTATTAAGACACTGCCCAGAAGAAGGTAATTGCAAAGCACTTTTGTAGAAAAATTTGCCAAGAACAATTATGGTCATGGGACCATGATCATCTACCATGCTATATCTCTAAAGTTACTTTTAAAAAGCCCAAGTCCATTCTTATTGCAAAATCATAGCAAGTAATGCAATAAAATCAGGTTATTCCATCACCACTAAGGCTTAGAGAACTGTGCAGGTTTCCAAGATGTGCCAAATCCAATCAGCTAACGTTAGGATGGATGCAGTCATCCTAGAAAAGGTGCAGAGGATAAGGCCATTTACAAGCGTGGTTCCAGGGACGATTGATTTCAAATATTAGGTTATATGGGGGAGGAGACAGTTTGATCTCCTTGAAGCAAAGCAGGCCAATGAGACAGCACAAGAAACTACAGATGCTGGAATCTGCAGTAACAATCTGCTAGAGGAACTCAGCAGATCAAGCAGTATCTGTGGGGCAGGACTTGGAAGGAACTGTCAAAGTTTCCGGTTAAAACCCTACATTAGGATTGAAAGCAAAGAAGGGAGATGGCTAGTATAAAGTGGAGAGGGGCGACAGTGAGATAAAAGCTTAAGTTGAGGAAGGACGAAAGGCGATAGCAGGTGGCGCCAGGTAGCGGGGTTCGTGCAGTGGGGAGAAGGGCAGGTAGAGTTAGGAGATAATGGTAGGTGGAGGATACATGGAGACAGGAGGGAAGAAGAGAGAAACAGAAGGAGCAAGGTGGGTGAAATGGAAGGTGAAGATTAATGGGAAGATGTGATGGGGGCATACAAAATCATCGTATGTTTATAAGCAGGAGTCAGTTTCCTTTAACTGATGGTTCCATGATTAAGGGACACAGACTTGCAATCCTTAAACCAAAAAGATAGTCAGAGGCTTTTTCCCAGGGCTGAGATGGCTAGCACGAGAGGAATAGTTTTAAGGTGCTTGGAAGCAGGTACAAAGGAGATGTCAAGGGTAAGTTTTTTTTACACAGAGAGTGGTGAGTGCGTGGAATGGGCTGCTGGCGGCGATGGTGGAGGCGGAAACGATAGGGTCTTTTAAGAGACTCCTGGATGGCTACAGGGTGCTTAGAAAAATAGAGGGCTATGGGTAAGCCTAGGTAGTTCTAAGGTAAGGACATGTTCAGCACAGCTTTGTGGGCCAAAGGGCCTGTATTGTGCTGTAGCTTTTCTATGTCTCTATGAAAAAACACAAGGGAAAGTTTATTTCAAACCGTTATTAGAATTCACGATCTGCAGAGATAATGGGAACAGAAACAAGTAGGGCTTTCAATAGAGTAAAAGGCAGATATCCAAGAGGGAATTATTTCCAGGACTCTAGGGAAAAAAACAGCATTAACAGAGTTGCCCTCCCAGCTGTCAGGAGTTACCTGGGGGAGGGTTGGTCAAACTGACCTCCTGCTCTGCTTTGACAATTACATTTCTTTACTGTTACAGTGGACCATTTATATGAGATCCCAATGTGTCCTCTACCAACTCTAGTCTGTAGGCAATACTCAACTCCACGGACAGGATGAGGCAGGAGCATTGCTAAAACAGCTGTCCAATTGAAGCTTTCATACTTGCATTCAATGAAATGGAAAAGGTTGGCAAGGGTGCTCCTAATATAATTCAAAGTTGAAAGTTAGGATGATAAATGTGAGTTTGTTATAGTCCTGATATTACAAAAACTGAATTGTGTGCTCACATTTTTGGACTCAGAAAGTCTAGATTCTCATGGGTTTGATCAGCTCTGCTTATGCTTAGCTACTGGGATGAAAAGAACCAATGTAACAAGGTCGGGGGAAGGTTGGCCATCTCATGGGAAGCTGGAGTACAAAGAGTAATAGGTGTGTTACAACAGTGGTGGCATCCAGCAGATGTGCTGTCTCTCAGTTCCAGAGATCTCAACTGATCTTCACCACTGTGCGGAATTTGATCGTTCTTCCTGAATCTATACTTATTGAATATTGAAAGGCCTAGATACTGTGAACATGGAGAGGTTGTTTCTTATAATGGACTGGCGGGCACAGCCTCAAATTAGAAGGATGTCCCTTTAGAACAGAGATGAGGAGGAATTTGTCCCAGATAGCTGTGGAGACCAAGTCATTGAGTATATTTAAAGTAGAGATTATTAGGCTTTTGATTAGTAAAGGGCACAAAAAGTTATGGGGGAAGGCAGGAGAATGGGGTTGAAAGGGATAATAAATCAGCCATAATGGAATAATGGCTGTGGCCTTACTTTCAGGGACTCTGTGGTTCATGTTCTGTGGATTGATGGTTTGCTTTTGTTTTAAAAAAAAGTATTTATACAATTTTTTTTCTTTCCAGCACATTGTATGTTTAACTGAATATGTGCTGTTTTTTTGTGGATTTTATTGTGTTTCTTTATTCTGCAGCTGCCTGCAAGAAGATGACTCTCAAGGCTGCATATGGTATATGCATTTTCAATAATAAATGTACTTTGAACTTTTTGAACTTTGAATGGCCTTATTCTGCTCCAATGTCTGGCCTCCTTGGTCGTGTGGCTTTCCTTCAGTGCTCCATTTTCCTTCCCCATCACAAAAGCTGACAGGGTAGTAGGTCAAGTGGCCATTGTAAATTGTGTGACGAAAGATGGTTACAAAAGTACACATAGACTAAGATGTTAACTGTCCTGTGCTAGCACCAGTGGGATCAACAGTTGATCTGCCACCTGCCTTCAGGAGAGAGAGATAAGTAAGACAATGGAGCAGCATTTGGAAATGTTAATGAAAAGATGAGAGAGTTTAACGGAAGGAGACACCAGTCTGAGTATTGTCAAGACCGGCTCCTTTTGAACCCTGAACTGTTTGAAGTGTGATGGACAGGCGATACCCCAGCAGGGGGATAAAAAGGGGCAGGTTCGCTAAGACAACCCACACGACTCCACGAGGTAACGAGACCCTGAAAGCAGTGTGCCCCCCCCCCACTAGTTGGAGGGAGTTGTTGGAGGTCTGGTTGCGGGACCAGCCATAGACGCACATGGTAGAAAGGTACGGATTGGCGGGAACCTGGTGTGTGTGTCCACCCTTGCCTGGGTGCTGGGTTCACCGCAGAAGAACGATCGTATCTGGAACGGAGGGGTCACAGTCGGTGACCTCAGAAGACATTACCAAGGACTCGCCCGAAAGCTAACTGCGAGGAATATCGAAGGTCTGTGTGGAATCCGTTTTTAATATTCATTCGCTTTCACTCTCTCTCCTTTTCTCCACCCAACGGCACAACAGTGATTACTGCGAACTGAACTGAACTCAATTGAACTGAACTTTGCGTCACTTGAAACTGGTCATTTACCCCTAGACTGCGATAGAGCTTGATTGATCCTATTATCCTAGTTCTGTGTACATGTGTGTTTTATCGTTGCTGAACTGTTGCATTTATTATCCTTGTGATTAGAGTACTGTGTTACTTATTTATTTAATAAAACTTTCTTAGTTCCAGTAATCCAGACTCCAACTAAATGGTCCATTTCTGCTGGTTTGGCAACCCAGTTACGGGGTACGTAACAATTGCTCCTGGTGTGTGGGTGAATGGCACAATCTGGGAGAGGTGAGCTGATGCAAATGCAGAGCTAGGTGTGCAGGATTGGTGTGGATGGTCAGCCTGGGTTTAATGAGCTGAAGGGCCTTTTCCTGTGACGTTGGACAATGACATTATACCACCCTCAGGCCTAGCCTTCTTTAAAAGACTTTGCATTCTGAGTACCTCAAGCATATTGGGCTTGAGGAGCTGCAGCACAGACTCACCAGATCATGCTGTGCTAAAACACATTAATAGCCTACCTAGAACAAGCCCACAGTCCCAATCATTACGGAAAATTAAGAAGTGATCACAACAGTTTAAAGATTTGATGTAGTGGTGGTTGTCCACCATGTCCAATGAAAACCTAAGCAGGAGAGTTTTTAAAGTTTCACTGGGGCAGTTCTACTCTCTCGACCTCAGGAGTCCGGGTCCAAACAAGTGTCACAAAGTGAGGTCTTCCTTGGCTGCAGTGGATGATCATGCTGTTCTCTGTGCCTTGTCATGCCCTTCACTGAGTGTTGCAGTACCACCTTCTTAGCCATTGGATCTCACTGTAAATCTCATCTGCCAGACCCGACTTCGCATGCTGGGACAGGCGTGTCCCTATCTCACTGGGGTATAATGCCACCAGCTACCATCACCTGGTTTAGTCCCCCTGTCAAAGCGGGAGACCAGGGTGTGGCCGCTGTCACATGCAAACAGCAACCTGGAGTGACAGGTGAGAGCTGAGTGTCTGATGCCATAAATAAAATTCAATTCCTTGTGTGCGAGGAGTTCAAAATGAACAACATCACAAAATACAATACATCTTGGCACAGAGTCGGGTGGAAATTTGAAATCAGCCTAAAAAAAAATAAATTGAGACTTGATCACTTGAAGTTTTCAAAATGGAGACTGATGGCTTTTTGTTAAGCTAGTGATTGTTATGGAGAAACAGCAGGTGGAGGTACAGTAAGATGCAGATAAACCCTGACTGAAGTGTGCACTGCAGCGGACTTGAAGTGCACGTTTAACTCCAGTTCCCACGTTCTCCGGCCAAAGACCAGCCATGTTTTTCCCTTGACCATGATAAGTGGCTGGATGCCAATTATTCCACAATACCGCAATCAAATTAATTTAGGAACCGCTCCGTTTTTCTGCCCTCTCATTAGATTTCCATCTTCAGGCCTGCAGCAAACTTTAATCATGTGAGCACTTCCACTTGTCTCAGAACTAAATAAACTGGATCAGTATTGCTGCTAATTTAAGAAAATTACTCTGTGGCATACAAGAGTTAATGTTTTGTTGACCAGTTTTTGAATAATATCTATTTCTGGAACACCCCAACATATGGTGCATATATACAATGCCAGTAAACTTGATGACTGTTATGTCCCAGACAATACAATCTGGGAATTAGGTTAGTAACTAGTTTCCATGACTTACGGATACTACTGAAGCACAAACAGCTATGCTTATTTCAAATGTATTAACTCATTGCTTGTGATGCAACAAAATGGTTTGAAGCCAAATTGTCTTAAGTTTTGGCATTGTTTATCTCAAGAAAAATAGAATAGGATCAATGTCAATAGCTCCATGACTTTAGGATTTGTTTTTGCGACAATATTTTAGATTCGTAATTTTATACAGTATGGAAGCAGGCCCTTCAGTCCAATGCATTGATGCTACTATTAGTAATAGTGAATACAAAAGCTACTGAACTATTGTAAAAATCCATCCAGTCAACCAATCCCCTTAAGAGATGGAAATCTGCCACCTTTACCCAGCCTGGCTCATATGCTACTCTAGATATTCAAACTGATGGTCTCTTAAGTATTATGAGTAGTTTGGGGCTGCTTATCTACGGAAGGGTATGTGGCATTGGAAAGGATCCTGAGGTGGCTCACAGGAATGATCCTGGGAATGAAAGGGGTAATGTACGAGCAGCACTTATTATCTCTGGGCCTGTACTCACTGGAATTGAAACCTATTCAGATATTGAAATGCTGATATAGAGTGGATATGGAGAAGATGTTCCAATAGTGGGAGGGTGCAGGACCTGAGAGCACAGACTCAGAATAGAAGGATATCCCTTTAATACAGATACAGAGATGAGGAAGAATTTCTTTAGCGAGATGGTAGTGAATCTGTTGGATTCATTGCCACAGACAGCTGTGGAGGCCAAGGCATTGGGTATATTTAAAGTGGATATTGATAGGTTCTTGATTAGTAAGGGCATCAAACGTTATAGGGAGAAGGCAGGAGAAAGGGTTGAAAGGGTTAATAAATGAGATGATGGAATCAGTAGTCCATGTGGCCTAATTCTGCTTCTGTGTCTGATGGTCTTAACTACCTCTCACTTAGGGGCCCATTCAAAACTGGACAATATACAAAAGGCTTACCAGTGGCATCACAATCAATTAACAATTTTAAAATGGGTGCAATTACTAGGCATATTTCTAGGGTTGTTAATGGAATCAGGATTTTTGTGGAGGTAATATTTTAGTTGGAGAATATATGGCAGTGGCTCGTTCATTTGTGAACTTGGCCTTCTACGTGGATCTCAGAATGAAATGACCAATTGTTCCTTCACACCAGACCTTTACGTAGTTCCACTCCTCTTGTGTTTATTCCAGAACTTTGCAAGATCTTGCATAAGTAATCACACAATACAGGATGACACACTAGTGTAGTGGCTAGCATGACGCCTCTACAGCGCCAGCAGCCTCTGCTCAATTCCAACGTTGTCTATGAGGAGCTTATACATCCTCCTTGTGACCACATGGGTTTCCTCCCACATTCCAAAGATGTACAAGCTAGCAGGTTAATTGGTCACGTGGGTTTAATCGGGTGGCGTGGGCTTATTAGCCCAGAAGAGCCTGTTACAGTGCCGTATCTCTAAGTAAATAAAAAAACAAACATGACCACTGCAACACCTACAAAATGTCGGAGGAATTCAGCCGGTCAGGCAGCCGACATTTTGGGCTGAGACCCTCCTTCAGGACAGGAAAGGATAGGGGAAGATGCCTGAATAAAAAGGTGGGGGCAGGGGAAGGAGGCTAGCTGGAAGGTGATAGGTGAAGCCAGGTGCAGGAGGAGAACAAATCTGATAGGAGAGGAGAGTGGACAATAGGAGAAAGGGAAGGAGGAGGGGACCCCAGGGAGAAGTAATAGGCAAGTGAGAAGAAGAAGTGTCAGAGTGCGGAGCTGGGGGGGGGGTGGTAACAATACCATTTGTCGTTGAACCTGGTTGCATCACCTTTCAGCATTAACAATATGTTGTGAGGAAGGTCTTTCTTCAGCAGTTACTGATAAATGCACATAGATATTGTTCACAAGTCAAATCACAAACTCAGCCTTGCAGATAGTTAGCGATAGTTAAGATTTACTAACCGATGTCCTTTGATCTTGCCGCGTTGGGTCTTCGGAGTTCAGAGATAAACTTTTTAGCGTCCAGCCGGATTTCAATGACATTGTTCAGCAGTGCAAACAATGGGGCAAGTGGGAAGGATGCCACAAACAGCGTAACAAATCCAAACTGGATAACTGCAGAAAGGGTATATCAACAATCAGTGCAGAAAGACTTTCTCTTATTGAAAATCCATAAACAACAAATTGCACCCAGAGCTACATCCTATCCTGGGGTCAGAACATAAAGTGCAGCAATATACAGATATCAAATGTAGTAATATGGAACAGCATCAAAGAACTCAGCACTGTAAACCACATTGTAAAATTCTCCATGTGCATTGCTTGTTGTATTATCCCAGGAATGAAAGGGTTAATGTAGAAGGAACCAGAATCAGGTTTAATAGCTCTAGCATGTGTTCTGAAATTTGTTGTTCTGCGACAGCAGTATATTGCAATACAGGATGAAAAATCTAGAAATTGCAATATTATTTATATAAATACATAAATATATATTTAATTAAATTAAATAAGTAGTGCAAAAGGAGAGGAAAAATTAAGGTACTGTAGATGGGTTCGTGGTCCATTCAGAAATCTGACTGTAAGGGGGAAGAAGCGATTGCTGAAACGTTGAGTGTGTATCTTCAGGCTCCTGTACCTCCTCCATGATGGTAGCAATGAAAAGAGGGCATGTCCTGAGTAATGGGGATGTGTTTTATGGCTCTGGGCCTGTACTCTCTGGAGATTAGAAGAATGGGGGGGGGGAATATCATTGAAACCGATTGAATATCGAAAAGTCTAGACTGAATGGCATGGAGAAAATGTTTCTAATAGTGGGTGAGTCTGGAACTAGAGCTAACAGCCTCAGAATACAAGGATGTCACTATAGAACAGAGATGAGTTGGAATTTATTTAGCCAGTGTGTGCTGAATCTGTGGAGGCAAGTCATTGGATATATTTAAAGTGGAGGTCGATCGACAGAGATTGATAGATTTTTGATTGGTAAAATTGTCAAAGGTTACAGAAAGAAGGCAAGAGAATGGTGTTGAGAGGAATAACAAACCAACTATGTTGGAATGGCGGAGCAGACTCGATGGGCTGAATGGCTTAATTCTGCTCCCAGTTTATGATCTAAAGTGGCAGGCCGGGACAAGAAAATGTTTCATACGGCATACAGCTTCCCGGGCTATGTAAATAGAGCTATTGATTTCAAGGGCTGGGGAGTCATTAGAAACCTTTATTAAACACTAGTTTGTTCACATTTAGAATTATTTTGAAAGAGGAAACAGGTGTTGAAGGAGTTGCGGAAGAGATTTCCTGAAGTCGCTCCAGAGACAAGAGGCTTTAGTTATGCTGGATAGACTGAACATGGGGTTGATGTCCTTGGAGCAGAAGTGGCTGCAAGATCTCATAGATGTATGTGAAATCACCAGTGGAATTGACAGTGCTCCCATTGGTGAGGAGGTCAATGACAAGAAGTGGCTGTAGAATGGAGGGAAGCAAACAAAAAGTGTGGTCAAATCTCAGCAACATAGTCAGCATCTGGAAAAGCAAAACTGTTAATATTTCAAGCCCCTTAAACATTAGAACCCTGTTTCTCCTTCAGTGTATGCTGACTGACCTGCCAGATATTTCTAGCATCTTATTTTTATTTCACATTTCCAGAATCTTCACTTTTACTTTCAAAAAATAAAGATGATTGGTAAAAGCCTCAAAAGAAACAGTTTTTAATAAATACAGCTGATGTGTTGGGAGCAGAACACATGGCCACGGGGAGAGTGGAGAGTGGAGGCAGGGCGGAGATATGTCTCTACCAAAGCAGGTGTAAGGTGCCCCTTCTCTCCACTAGTCTGCAGGTCACCCTTAGGCAAGGTGTAATGCACCTCCGTAGCACTGCACACCCCCCGTCCCCCCGACCACCCTCCGATTAGGGTCACATGAAGCCATGGGAGCAGGTGGAGGATGGTCATGTGAGCAGATGGTGCACATCACGAGTCCTGGTTATACAACCACTGACACTAGACAGACAATCTCTGAAGAGTATTGATAATGGCTGGGGTCACCCGTCTTGTAAAGGCACTGCCCGGAAGAACGCAACGGCAAATCACTTCTGCAGAAAAATTTGTCAAGAACAATTATGGTCATGGAAAGACCATGATCACCCACGTCAATGTGGCACATGATATATGAACGGCATCCATTAAAGTACAGATATGGAATAAAATGTACAGACATACATAAATATCATTATAAATACATACTGGCACTTAAGTGTTTATGCACATTTTATTCTATATTGGCACTTTAACCTCTAACTTTATTTTTCTATATATCTTTATTCTTTATAACTGTTGAATGTTGTTTTCTGTTGCATGTCACATCAACATATCACAGTGAATAGCTATGCATATAAATGTATACGGCAAATAAAGTTGATCCTTAATTTAGAAAATCTACCAATACAGCCGCAACAATCCACATGTATCAGATGATCAAGTTTTTCCTGCATTGTTTTTTCTACTTAATCGCTCACAACAGCTTTTGTTTGAAAAAAGGGGACTCTTGCAGTTTTAAAATCTTGGTTCCTGTGTGGCGAAGTATGACACTGAATGATCTCCATTCTGAATCCATTCAATTTCAATCTGTCTGCATTTTGTTTTGCAGACACAGGAGAGGCTGTGGAACCTTGTTAACTTCACAGCAGGCAGCTAGTAACTAACATTTCAAAGGCACAATGAAAGCTACAGGAGTGGTCCACCAGCCTCTCAAGCTTGTACCACCATTCAACCTGATCATGACTGGTCTATGCTGGTCTCAACTTCCCTTCTGTGTCTGTTCCCTATTAAAAGTTCAAAGTTCACATTAAGGATATTATCTTCCAATTTGGATAACCTTGTATTTAACAATGTTGTCTTCCATCTACCAGACCCTTGCCCACTCATTAATCTTTCTTTATCTCTCTACAGACTCTCCATATCCTCTGCACAATTTGCATTTCCAATAAAGGGCATTTAGTCATGAACTGATAATTCATTATTTAATTGAACAGCAAATAAGTATGCATAGAACTGAAGTGTAAAAATTTAAAAAAAAGTTATTGCATAGGTATGAAAAGAAGTCAAACAGTGAGAGTGTTTAGATAATATCAGTGGGACAGCCCTGATTTTAAACTGTCAATAAAACAAACATTGTAAGCAGCAAATGGTTATTTTCACATTTTATTGGTCTGCCAGACCCTTGCCTACTCAGTTAATCTATCTATATCTTTCTGCAGACTGCCCGTGTTCTGCACAATTTGCTTTTCTGAAACAACGCATTAAGTCATGAACTGAAAATTCATAATTTAGGTAAATGATAAAACTTTTGAACAGAAAATAAGTATTTATGGAACAGAGGAGTAAAAAATAAAAAGGTATTGCATAGGTGTACAATTAGTCAAATAGCAGAAATGCTTCAGTAATATCAATGGGGCTGCCCTCACCTTAAACCAAGACAGTAGAAAAGCTTCAGAGAGAAGGAAGTGATTAGTTTTGCATTCTAATTGGTGTCATCCTTTACTGAATTCCCTCTTATCCAGAAAAAAAATTGGACAAATCCCACAGGGTTGTCAATCCTCATCACACATTTCAAAACAGAGCATTATTTCAAGTCTGACAGACAATTTATAAATAGTTAGGCAGATACTCTGGAGAATGGAATGTCAGAAAGCCGGATGAGACAGGATACTGCCGAAGTCACAGAGTCACTGGGAAATGCTTTTCTGAATGGGATGTGGTTAAACTGGCAACAGACTGTGAAGCTTCAGAGTTTAAGGTGGTTCCGAGTAGATGAGGGAAGAGCGGTCAGTGGTGGAATTTACCGTCTGTGTGGGGAAAACCCATCACTAAAATAACAAAGAAAGTAACATTTATGAAACCTCTTTCGTGTGCTTCTTTAAACAAAAGTAGTTGCATGGTCCGGCCATAATGGGTCTCTTCCCCCCCATCCAGGGCATCCACCAGATGCACTGCGTTCATAGAGACTTCAGCATTATCAAGGACTACTCCTATCCAGCCCATGGTCTCTTTGACCTCTGACCATCAGGCAGAAGGTACTGTGGTACAAGAACAAGGACTGTGAAACTTCTGAACACCCTGCTACCACCCAATATACATTACTTATGACAGCGCCAGAAACAGTAATACTGTTGTATATTTAACTATTTGGGTGGCAGGGTGGGGATTCTCTACCAAAGGAGGTGTAAGGCACTCCTTCCCTCCGCTAGCCTGCAGATCACACTTGGGCAAGGTGTAGCACCTGCTTAGCCCTTACCACCCCTGATCAGGGTCAAGTGAAGCCATGGGATCAGGTGGTAGATGGTCGTATGAGTAGCTGGTGCACATCTCAAGTGCTGGTTATGTGATCACTGACACCAGGTAGACAATCTCTGGGGAGTATTGATAATGGCTGGGGTCACCCGTCTTGTAAAGACACTGCTCGGAGGAAGGGAATTGCAAATTGCTCTGTAGAAAGATTTGTGAAGACAGTCATTGCCATGATACCGTGATCCCCTATGTCATATGACATGGCACATAATGATGATGAAGAGCAGTGGGGCTAAGCTCCCACTACCTATTAAATGCTCTCAATGGCGTGCGTCTCAAGCAACATACGTCAAAGTTGCTGGTGAACGCAGCAGGCCAGGCAGCATCTATAGGAAGAGGCGCAGTCGACGTTTCAGGCCGAGACCCTTCGTCAGGACTGTTTGCGTTTAAATTCACTACTGCGAAGCCTCTTCCGGTGATGCCTACACCGAAGAAGTTTAGATCCTCTCTTCGACGGGAGTTCAGTGAAACCATCTCTCACTGCTCCCCATCTGTAATTTCTTCGGCTCTTCAACTTTTCGACCACATTTTGACTCAGACTCGCTATTTTTTTCCTTCAGTTAGTCCTGACGAAGGGTCTCGGCCTGAAACGTCGACTGCGCCTCTTCCTATAGATGCTGCCTGGCCTGCTGCGTTCACCAGCAACTTTGATGTATGTTGCTTGAATTTCCAGCATCTGCAGAATTCCTGTTGTTGGCGTGCGTCTCAAATAGCTTCTGAAAACCAAGTCCAGCTCCCAGCCTTCATGTATGGATTAGCTACTAAGCCTGGTTGAACCATTTCTACTGACAAGAGATGGGGCAAAGGCATGTTACTGGCACCTTAAAATCAGTCACTGTGAGCAGATGGGGTCTCATCAGTCGTGGTTGGCAGCTCATCTAGGAGAAAGAAAACGCTGATCTCAAACCTCCCCTGCCTTGCAGCTGCACCCACTCATGGGGAAGGTTTCAGGAATAAATTCTGAGGAAAAATATGGAGCTGGAGTCCCTAAGGCAGTCCTATGCTGAGTTCAATGCTGACTGGCAACTCCTGGGATGCCACTGCTGCCAAACTTTACCAGTCTCTCATTCCTTTAGGTTCATCAGCTGCACGGAGTTGGGGAGCCTGTTGCGTGGGCAACAGCTTGCTCTCCATACTGTACTGCCCTGGCTTGTGTAGCACACAGACAGCTGGTTAGAAACAGCCATGGTCGATCCCCAGCAATGGAGGGTCTCTTATGTATTACACTGTACTGCTGCAGCAAAACAACAGATTTCACCACATAGGTCTGTGAAAATAAACCTGATTCTGTTTCAGAAACAAGCCCAGAGACAAAATTTCCCTGGACTTTCCACTGAGTACAATGGCAGAGCACTGACGGGCTGAGGAGAGGGGCTGGGTGCACTTTGCATCCAATCCCTTACTTTATGCTATGGCTGACTGGGACAGCTGATGCAAGCCAACTTAACACAAGTGGAGTGGCCATCTGGAGTAAAATTTGTAGGCAAGATTCTTATTTGTTTGACTCTAACTCAGTTCTTGGACATAAACATAGAGCCATTGAGCATTACAGCACTGAAATAAGCCCTTCAACCCAACCAGTCCATGCCAATCTGCTTTTCTGCCTAGTCCCATCTTCATGCATCCGGACCATTGGACTCTATAACCCTCCCATCCATGTAGATATCCAAACTTCTCTTAAATATCACAATTGAACCTGCACCCACCACCTGTGTTCTCTCTAATTTGTAATGACCAGTCTGCTCAAAAATCTTGTGGGCTGCGCAATTTTTTTGCCCAGTGAACAGCACGTGCACACTGAAGTAAACCTGAAGCTATTCTAAGGATAACAAACTACCAAGTCCAGTTTGTTGTTCATTGTTTAAAAGAAATGAAATAACTGTCATTAAGAACTTTGATCTCCTCAGGGTTTGATCGTTTTCGCTCTCATCCATCAACACTCTAACAAAACATATGTAGCAGGCCTGTAGCAGGTGTGTTGAAGGATTTTCCCACCAGAGCTTTTGTACACTGTTCATATGTGATTTGTTTGCTAAACGAAGATTTAAAAAGTCAAGTTTCTAAATATCACTCTGCTTCTTCCCACTTGTAAATTCTCCAGCAACTTTTTCATCGCAACAATATACACAGGTATCACCAATTTCTGTATTGTACATAAATATTTCTTGTAGTTGCATGCTCCTGACCTCATGACCTTTTAGTGTAGCAGTTTCTACTGTTTCACTAAGCCATTCGGCTTCAAATGAACAAACAGTTCTTTGTGCTTCATGACCTTTGCTTCTTCGGAATTTGACAGAGTGAATCAATAATTTCTTCAATAAAAACACTATAAGTAAACCAGTTCTAAAATCTGTAGACAAATCATCGCAAACTCCACGTTGTCAACACCATCCACATCGGAAGCGGAAAAGAAAACGTGATTGTGTATGATCATGAGCTATACTTAACATGCCAATGAGATAGAGGGTGACAACCTTTTGTGCGCAGTTTAAATTCCTTTGTGCATTAGTAACAAAAGATGTGTGCATGCACACACCTTAGCGGGAACATTGCCCACCACCTCCTCAGCAAGCTTGTTCCAGCTCCTTCCAAACTGAGGGAAGCATTGAATTTCAGTACATTCACTGGAAAGCTGTTGTGGAGAAAGACAATAGTCTAGGGTCCTGCACCACTGGATACTGAGGCCTTGGGCCCTCTGCAACCTCCTTTAAAACATTTCACGACTTCATTGAGGAGAGACTCAAGTGACATCGGTACATTGCAAAGGGATATTATTGATTTGGAAGGTGCAACAATGATTGTAGGAAAAGACAGGAAAAGACTATATTTACTGTGTATGTATGTAAGCTCATGACTAAAGTACATTTGGAAATGTACTATAAATAATAGAATATACTGTAGATGTTGCCTTAGGCAAAACAATTCTGAAGCCTTCAACATCTGTCATTTGTTCTGTCTGAGGTTTGGGCCTTGGTAGCCATTGCCACCTGAGGCTCAGGCAATAGCACCTAGTCTGCTTGACCTCAAGGGATACTTCAGGTACTGAGGGTCAACCTATTTCCCTCTCCATACACAGAACTTGCTAGCTTAGCTGGTACTGAATTTGGGCAATGGGCCAGACCCAAGATAGTCCTAACCCTTGTTTTTGAAAAATAGTAACCAGGCTGCAAAAGGAAAGTTAGATAAAGAACATGGTAAACAAACAATTATTTAGACACGGAGATGATGTAGTCTGAAACATCGCAGGGGATCTCTCAGAATTTCTCCTGATAGCATCATGGAATCTTGAATTCGCCAATATGATCTGGAACTAGTTAGGCCCACAGAGAAAACATTAGCTTGCTGAAGTGTCAAAATCCCAGAGTAGGAGCTGAACATGGAGATGGGGGTGCTCAACAAAATGGATGTGATTTTGATGGAGAAAGTGCAGGGGAGATTCACCCCGAATGTTGCCTGGATCTGAAAGTTATGGGGAGAGACTGGATAGGCTGAAAATCATAAATACTAGAGTTTCAGCAGATGCTAGGAATCCAGGGTAACACACACAAAATGCTGGAGGAACTCAGCAGGTCAGGTGGCATCTATGGAAAGGAATAAACAATTGACGTTTTGGGCTACTGAAGGGCCTTGGCCCAAAACATTGATCATTTATTCTTTGATAGGCTAGGCTTGTTTTTCCTGGAGCAAAGGAAGCCAAGGGGAGACTTGATAGATGAATATAAAGGTTATGAGAGATATAGGTAGCTTAAGTGAGTGGGCAAGGGTCTGGCAGATGGAGTACAATGTCAGTAAATGTGAGGTCATCCACTTTGGAAGGAAAAATGAAAGAGCAGATTATTATTTAAATGGTAAAATTTGCAGCATGCTACTGTACAGAGGGACTTGGGAGTGCTTGTGCATGAATCACAAAAAGTTGGTTTGCAGGTGCAGCAGGCTATCAAGAAAGCAAATGGAATGTTGGCTTTCATTGCTAGACAGATTGAATTTAAGAGCAGGGAGGTTATGCTGCAACTGTACAGGGTACTGGTGAGGCCGCACCTGGAGTACTGTGTGCAGTTTTGGTCTCTTTACTTGAGGAAGGATATAATGACTTTGGAGGTCAGAGGAGGTTCACTAGGTTGATTCCAGAGATGAGGGAGTTGAACTATGAGGAGAGATTGAGCCACCTGAGACTGTACTTACTGGAATTCAGAAGAATGAGAGGAGATCTTATAGAAACGTATAAAATTATTAAAGGGATAGATAAGGTAGAGGCAGGAAGGTTGTTTCCACTGGTAGGTAAGACTAGAACTATGGGACATAGCCTCAAGATTTGGGGGAGTAGATTTAGAGTGGAGATGAGATTAGGGGTATTAAGAGTTAATGGGAAAAGGCAGGTGGGTGGAGATGAGTCCATGGCCAGATCAGCCATGATCTTATTAAATGGCGGGGCAGGCTCGATGGACCAGATGGCCTACTCCTGCTCCTATTTCTGGTGTTCTTAGGAGAGGTAGACATAGAATAGATAGTCTTATTCCCAAGGTAGGGGTTTCAAAGATATGAGGGCACAAGGGAAAATTCTCCAAAAGGACCACAACCTTGCCCTTGTGCTTGGAAGCTTGCGTGCCTCAATGACCCAGACTGCTATGTTGGCTGGAGTCAGGGCTTTCTGCTTTGGCTCTTGGTAGGGTCACCCATGCCAAACAGGTCAAAGGGTAGAGGACAGACTAAGCATAGTCCACCCATCCTCCAGGTTCTGGTGTTCAGCTCAGGGCCATCAACCCTGACTAGTGAAATAAAATTGTTATGGAAACAGCAATGACGAATCCTTTTACGTCTGAGTGTGACAGTATTCCTGAGTCTCCACTGGGACTTGCATGACTGACAGTAGTGAAACTGGCACGATGAAAGAAGTCCTGAACATGGCCAGAGATGGAGGATCTTTATTACTGCCCTAAATGCCAGTGGTGTCATAGGCAGTAAGTACACGTTAAGATGAGTAATATCCATGGAAAGCAGTATTGATTTATCAGGACCCTCTAATTGCAGACAGTGGTGTGAAAAATGTCAATGTGTATGGGAAAAGGAAGAGAGAAACAAAGGCACAGCTCACATGCCCAGACTGCTATGTGCAGGATAATTGAACGACATTTGATGTGAGTAAATGCATACAGTGGCCACTTTATTAGGTACACCCGCTTGCTAAATCAAATATCTAATCAGCCAATCATATGGCAGTAACTCAATGCATAAAAGCATGAGGACATGGTCAAAGGTTCAGTTGCTATTCAGACCAAACGTCAGAATGCAGAAGAAATGTAATCCAAGTGACTTTCACTGTGGAATGATTGTTGGTGCCAGATGGGATGGTTTGAGTGTCTCAGAGGCCGCTGATCTCCTGGGATTTTCACACAAAAATGTCTCTAGAGTTTACAGAGACTGGTGCAAAAAACAAAAAAGCATCTAGTGAGCGTAGTTTTGTGGGAAAAAAATCTGGTTAATGAGAGAGATCAGAGGAGAATGGCTAGACTCAAGCTGATAGTAACTCAAGTAACCACGCTCTACAACAGTTGAACCCCAAAGTGGGTGGGCTACACCAGCAGCAGAAGACCATGAACACACAGTCAGTGGCCACTGAGTGTAGAAGGTCACAAGGTGAATCATGGGGATAATGGAAAAAGAATGACAGCGAAGCTGTACGATCGCAGACACCAGGTTTAAGGAGCACCTTAAGGAGAGGTAGTGAGGATGAAGGAGATATTTCCTGACCTCAGAGCCTTGGCAAAGAAACTCCATGCACAGCAATTCCTAGAGATAATCAGCATTATTCTTCTCTCGCACTGAAAGAATTAGACGGCTTCAATGATAGGTCACTGGTTGGGAATTTCACATGGTCCTGCTTGTTTTGAGAAAAACTTTCTTCCCTCCCAAGTGATTTACCAAGGATGTGGTTTTAATAAACTAGCAAGAGACTGTACACATGCTGAGAGTGCTGTCACACTCACAGTAATAATCTAATGTTAGAAAGAGTGGGTGTCAACGTCTGCTTCTCAGAACTCTCCTTAAAAAGTTGTTCAGTAGATCCACCAGCCGTATAGAATAACAGACTACTTCGCTACATTTGGGAGCCTGCTGTAATGACAGCACGACAATGGTTTTTAAGAGTAAATGGTTCTGATGAGTTACATATGTACCAATGAACAACCATTCAATCTGCACGTATCCATCTTGCCCTTTTAATATGATCAAGAACATACTCTGTCCCCATTTATTCTCATGGGGGAAGATACAATTTCAAAGTAAATGCTGAATTACACACAGTCCACTAATGATCACTTAATATGTTTTGGCAAAGGCTTAGTCCTCACAATAAGGATGATGACTTTTTATTCAACCCCTTTGTTTTTCTGCGTTTACTGAGTGATTTGGCAGTTACAAGTTCAGCTACTTGGTGAAGTGTATCAGGTCAGGGAGATGAGGTCAAGAATCTCTTTCCCATGTCTGGTCTCTGGGTTAGCATCTGGGGGGTCAGGAGCAAGGTTCTAGGAAGCTGGGATTAGCACTAAAATAGTTCACAATATGGAATAACAGAAAAAAAAACAAACATTTGCAATTCAAGTTTCAAAGAAAGTATAAAAAAATCAATAGTCAGAGAATACTACAGCACGGAAACAGGCCATTTTTGCCCATCTAGTCCATACTGAACTATTAACCTGCCTTGTTCCATCAACATGGATATGTACAGATCAAATAATTTGGGGAATACAGTTCATCTCCACCTTGTTTGTCATGGGTATGAACCCCCTCGTATCAGCAGCAGTAGACGTAACCCAAGGCCCAGTGTTGGAGCCCAGGATCCGACAACCTGCAATATGGGTGTTCATGGATGACACAGTAACCACAGTAACCCATGTCCAAGCAAATTGGGTATCGGAAACTCTGGACAACGTAAAGACCTGTGCTAGGATGACCTCCAAGGCCTGATGCATGGTGATCAAAAAGGGCAAGGTTACAAGCAAGTTCAGTCTTCAAGTACAGGGAGAAGTCATTCCACTCATAGAGGACAATCCAGTAAAGTGTCTTGGAATGTGGTTTAATGCAGCAATGACGAACAGCGCCAACATCACCGACACTGTAAAGCAGACTGAAGAGTGGCCGAAGAAGATCGATAAAACCAGACACTGGTAATTTTAAGACATTGCTTTACCAACAAGGTCTTCTACCAAGGCTGCCCTGGCTTTTCACAGTGTACGAGTTCCCTATGATCACTGGAGAAGGCATTGAGAGGGAAGTCAACAACCACCTGTAGAGATGGCTAGGGACCCCCTCAAGTTTTTCATCAGTGGGGCTCTACGTAAGATCAGGCTAGCTATAGCTTCCTTTGTCATTGGTAGTGAAGGAGTTCAAGGTGGCATAGTGTAGAGTTGTGTTAACACTGAGGGGCTCCAATGACAGGCTAATAAACTAAGCAGGAGTCATAACAAGATTGGGTCGAAAGTGGGCTGCCAACTTGGCCATAGACCAGGCAGTGAGCTCCCTGCAATTGTAAGACATCATTAGCAACCCATGCCTGGGACGGCAAGGCCTTGGCTCTGCATACTTCCAATGACAGGGAAGTGCAAGTGCAAGGGATAGGCATGACATGGTCCATGCAGAGGTACGGAACCGCGAGGATGAAAGGCCGGTATCGAAGGCAGTAGAGTTGGGGTCACCAGACGCCTGAACAAAATGGGATCTTCCCAAGTGCAAAATCACTTGGGAAGAGGTTTGGAGACTACGGCCCTTCCGCATTTCTTTCCTCCTGTGGTCCATGTATGACACTTTCCCTACACCAGCACAGCTGCACACATGGGGACTGAGAGGGGACCCTAACTGCAAGCTTTGTGGCCAGTGGGGTTCACTGACACATGTACTGTCAGGATGCAAAACAGCTTTAACACCAGGAGGGCATAGATGGCACCACAACAAGGTCCTACTGTCCCTTGCTGACTAACTGGGGCGGCAGAGGTGTAAAAAGAGACCAGCTGGCAAAGGCAAATAGGGAAGTCAAGGAGAGGGCCACACCAGTCATATCAAAGAGGTCTAAATCCAATTTGCTGCAAATTGCCAAATTCTGGGAGAAGACGGTTGATGTGGGGATGAAGCTGCAGTTCACAGAGGTAGTGCAAACTACACTTCCACCAGACATTGTACTGTGGTCCAACAAAGACAGGAAAATCATCCTGGTGGAGCTCACAGCACGATGGGAGAAAGAATGCAAGCAGGCTCATGAGAGGAAGGCCGTGAAGTACCAGTCCTTAATCCAGGAGAGCAGGGACAAAGGATGGCAGACGTGGCTATTCCCTGTGGAGATCGGTTGTGGAGAGTTCCTGGCAAGATCGGCATGGAGGTTACTGTCTGCACTGGGCCTTGATGAAAAGAGCAAGAACTAAGCAACTCGCAGGGTGGGAGAGGAAGCAGAAAGAGCCTCTTGCTGGATGTGGAGCACGTGAGAGGAGTTGAGTTGGAAATTAGGAGCAGATGGGCAGTGACTGCTGACGTGCTGTCTGGAGAGTGTGGTGGTCAAGGGTTGAAACACTCTTTGAAGGTTGGGCACCACCTGACAACATCTGTTCCTGGCCAAAAGCTACAGTTACCTCATCAGGTAACTGAAGAGAGCACCCTGGTGTATGATGGAAGCACTAACTCATGGACTTGTATAGAGGAAACAGTAATCTCTAATTGGAGGGACAGTAGAGAGGGCTAAAAGTGCAGGGTCAGAGGTCATGACTTTATAGTAAATTGGCAGGGATCTCAGCAAGGGATGAGGGATGTCCTGCCAGAAATAATGGCACAGGAAATTTAACAATAACTTTCAAAAGGAAGTCGGATGGATCCTCGAAATAGAATTACCTTAAATGGTACAGGGATTGCGGCTAACTGGATATCGATTTCAATTAGCCGGTACAGATACAATGTGCTGAATTTCTTTCATCCTCGCAGCTGCAAACAAATCTTCTGAGGTCATGACTAGCTATGTGCATTATAAATATAAATGAAATAGATACAAAGAACATTCTAGTTTAAGATACAAAGAAGGCTCTACTTTAAGATACAAAGATGTGAGCTCTGAATATAACAGGTGTGATGGGGAAGCGGGTTTCAAACGTTTCAGATGCAGATTAAGAAAAGGGGCGAGAGACAGTCATAATAACTGCCCTAATTTTCTCATAGATGAATAATTCTTTCTATCTTAAATCACCTTTTCACTCAAGGAAACGTATACAGGACGGTGGTACTTCGCATTTATTCTGAGATAGTCCTTCAGCGTATTGTGTTCCGTTCTGGTCATTATAAGAAGAATGTGGAAGCTTTAGAGACAGTGCAGAGGAGATGTACCAGCCTGCTGCCTGAGTTAGAGAGCACATCTTATGAGGACAGGTTGAGTGAGCTACGACTTTCCTGTTTGGAGTGAAGGAAGGTAAGAGGTGACTTAATAAAGGTGAACAAGATGATGAGAGGCATAGACGGACATCCAGAGACTTTTCACAAGCAAGAGAAAATCTGCTGATGCTGGAAATCAAAGCAGTACATACAAAATGCTGGAGGAGCTCAGCAGGCCAGGCAGCATCCATGGAAGAGTGTCCCGAAAAACAGTTTCGGCCCTAAACATCGACTGTTTACTTCTCCATAGATGCTGCCTGGCCTGCTGAGTTCCCCAGCATTTTGTGTGTAATCCAGAGACTTTTCCCCAGGGTGGAAATGGTTAATAAAAGGGGCATACTTTTAACATGATTGGAAGAAAGTAGAGGAGTGTTGTCAGAGGTAGGTTTTTAAACAAAGAGTTTTCCAAGTTCTTCTCCAACCCTGGCATCTTATGCCCATTGATTTGTTGCTATATTGTCTCCATTCTTGCCATCAGGGAGACGCTACAAATCCATCACTACCAGGACTACATATCATCTCTGAAGCTTCTTTCCTGTAGCTATCCAGTTTCTCAACAAAACTCTCTCAGGTGTGATACTCCAACTGTCCCTGCACAACATCCATGAAATAGCCTTCCCTGCTGTCCTTGTTCTGCTGATAATTATTGAGCCTGTTCATATGTACACATTTATTTAAGTTTGATTATTGACATTTACACATGTGACTGCTCTGCTAATTGTCAATTGCACATGGCTATTTTCAGTAGTTTTATAAGTTGTTGGTCACTATTATGTTGTCTGTTATGGTACTATCCCATGTATTATACTTGGCACCAAACCAAAATATATTCTGGTATGTTTCACATACTGGCAATAAAGTGTTTTTGATTCTTTTCACCCATCTACCAAGCCTATGGATGGATTTCAGCAATCAGGTTTCAAAAGGTCTGATTAAGCTTCCAGTCCAAGGACCGTCGTGTTTACAATTAATTGGCTTCTGGATCTCAATCATCAAGTCAGGCCAACTGAGAGAATTTTTAGTTTCTGTAGTTTAATCTAAGAAAATAAGAGGGTGATCTAATATTTACTGCCTTCTTCTGTAAGTTGTTGCTTAAAACCCACTTCTGCCATCTGTCTCTTTCTCACCTTCTGCCTCATCAACTTTTGCTCAGTGACTGCCCTGTAAAATCCCCATTTGAATGTCTGTGCGATGCCAAAGATACTATAGAAATGGCAATATTGAGTAGCAAAGAGTTCAGTGTAAATGTTACTGAACGAAATCAACACAAGATCAACAATGGTTACTCACATGGAGGGAGATGTTCTTCCTACCTGTACTGATGCAGACATAGGATAGGATCAAGCAAAAGATTTTAAAGAAATATTCTTACTCATTTCCATGTACTCTGGAGTCAGTCCAGAAAATGGCTCGAGGTTATAGTCTGATTCATATTGGCGAGGGACCTTGCAGTTGCTTTCTGCCTCCAATTTGGCCTCTCTTTTTGCCTTTATGTATCGAATCAGCTTCTTCAGTTTTCTGAAACAGAGCACACATAGTTAGTTTACAAGCACACTTGAACTGCAGCTAGAACAGGCTAGTTGTGCCAACCACGCCTAGCTGTCATAGTAGAAGTAATACATCACTTCACGTGAGATTAGTCGTGAGTGTCATTTAAGCTGGAAAGAGCGCAAAGAAGATTTACGAGAATGTTGCCAGGACTTGAGGGCCTGAGTTATAGGGAGAGGTTGGGTAGACTTCTGATTTATTCAAAGTTCAAATTAAATTTATTATCAAAGTACATAAATGTCACCATATACTATCCTGAGATTCATTTTCTTGGGGGCATGGAATAATAATCATAATAGAATTAATGAAAGATTGCATTCAACCAGTGTGGAAAAGATAACAAACTGTGCAAATACAAAAAGAAAGGAATAACGTAGTAATAATAATAATAATAATACCATAAAATATAGGAACAGAAGTAGGCAATTCGATCCATCAAGTCTGCTCTGCCACTCAATCATGGGCTGATCCAATTCTTCCAGTCATACCCACTCCCCTGCCTTCTCCCCATACCCTTTGATGCCCTGGGTAATCAAGAACCCATCTATCTCTGCCTTAAATACACCCAATGACTTGGCCTCCACGGCCGCCTGTGGCAACAAATTCCACAGATTTACCAGCCTCTGACTAAAGTTTTTCTCTGCATCTCTGTTCCAAATGGATGTCCTTCAATCGTGAAGTTGTGCCCTCTTGTCCTAGACTCCCCTACCATGGAAAATAACTTTGCCATATCTAATCTGCTCAGGCCTTTTAACATTCAGAATGTTTCTATGAAATTACCCCTCCTGAACTTCAAGGAATACAGCCCAAGAGCTGCCAGACGTTCCTCATACAGTAACCTTTTCATTCCTGGAATCATTCTCGTGAATCTTCTCTGAACCCTCTCCAATGTCAGTATATTCTTTCTAAAGTAAGGAGCCCAGAGCTGCACACAATACTCCAAGTGTGGTCTCACGAGTGCCTTATAGAGCCTCAACATCACATCCCTGCTCTTAAATTCAACACCTCTAGAAATGAATGCCAACATTGCATTTGCCTTCTTCACCACCGACTCAACCTGGAGGTTAACCTTTAGGGTATCCTGTGCAAAAACTCCCAAATCCCTTTGCATCTCTGCATTTTGAATACTCTCCCCATCTAAATAATGGTCTGCCCATTTATTTCTTCCACCAAAGTGCATGACCATACACTGTGCAACATTCTATTTCATTTGCTACTTCTTTGCCCATTCTCCTAAACTATCCAAGTCCCTCTGCAGGCTCTCCGTTTACTCAACAATACCTGCTCCCCCACCTATCTTTGTATCATTGGCAAATTTAGCCACAAATCCATTAACCCTATAGTCCAAATCATTGACATGCATCGTAAAACGCAGTGGTCCCAGCATTGTAAAACATCAACTAATAAACAAATAAATAAATAAATATCGAGAACACGAGGTGAAGAGTCCTTGAAAGTGAATCCATTGGCTGTGGGAACATTTCAATGATGGAGCATGTGAAGTTGAGTGAAGTTATCCCCTTTTCTTGCAGGTGTTCACAGTAAATACAAAGAAATACAATAGAATCAATGAAAAACTACATTCTGCCAAAGACCGACAAACTGCCCCCAGTGTGTAAAAGAGAACAATTTCTGCAAATACAAAAATGAAAAAAAAAACAAAATTATAATAATAAACATCGAGAACATGAGTTGTAGAGTCCTTGAAAGAGAGCCCATTGGTTGTGTGGTTGTGGAATCGGCTCAGTGTTGGGGTAGGTAAAGTTACCACTCTGATTCAAGAGCCTGATGGTTGAGGGGTAATAACTGTTTCTAAATCTGGTGGTGTGGGTCCTGGTAGTGTGATCCCCTGGAGCGTGATGCATTGAGGGATATCATTGTAGGAAGATATAAAATCATGGGGGGGGGGGTGGGAAATCATAATTGGGACAAATCC
Organism: Mobula hypostoma; assembly: GCF_963921235.1. Taxonomy (NCBI): domain Eukaryota; kingdom Metazoa; phylum Chordata; class Chondrichthyes; order Myliobatiformes; family Myliobatidae; genus Mobula; species Mobula hypostoma. Next base: position 13,758,057 of record NC_086107.1, read on the forward strand.
ACAGTCTTTTTTCCCATGGTGGGGGGGGGGAATCAAAGGCTAAAGAGCATGAGTTTGGGTTGGGAGTGGAAAGATTTGGAGAGGATGTGAAGGCAAATTTCTTTATGCAATGAGTAATCCATATATGGATTCAGCTGCCAGGAGAGGTAGTTGAGGTGGTTGAAGGACATTTGGACAAGCAAATGGTGGAAAAGGTTTGCAGGGTTATTGTTCAAACACGGGTGAATGGGACTAGGTTAGGTGGGCGTTTTGTTTGGCATGGATGAATTGTGCTGAAGGGCCTGTTTCTGTGCTGTATTAATCTATGACTCTATGCCCATCCCTAGGCCAGTCCACAATACATTACAGATCAACCATACTGTAGTCACATGCAAAATAGATATGGCAGGACTAGGTTTTGTATCCTGAGGTTACTAATGAAGCAGATTCTAAGATTCAAAGTACATTTATTATTGAAGTATGTATTCAGTATTCAACTCTGAGATTCGTATTCCCATCAACAGCCACAAAACAAAAGAAAGATAAACCATGGAACCTGTTTAAAGAAAATCTTCAACTCCCAATGCACAAAATAAGAACAAATTGTACAATGATCTTGAAGGATCATTGGGGACCCAAGTCAGCCCAACCACAAACTGTTCCAGCTGCTACCATCCGGGAACCGGTACCACAGCATAATAGCCAGGAACAACAGGCTCCGGGACAGCTTCTTCCACCAGGCCATCAGACTGATTAATTCATGCTGACACAGCTGTATTTCTATGTTATATTGACTGTCCTGTTGTACGTACTATTTATTATAAATTACTATAAATTCCACATTGCACATTTTGATGGAGACGTAACATAAAGATTTTTACTCCTCATGCATATGAATGATGTAAGTAATAAAGCCAATTCAATTCAATTCCCAAAAAAAAGAGTGAAAAACACAAAACATAAAACACCAAACCACAAATCATCTGATTAGTCCAGGCATATTCAGTTCAGTTCTTTTTGTCCAAAATATTAACTTCTGGTTTTCGGCCAACAACTAATATTTTTGGATGATCTACCAGAATTGTATTTTAACAAAGGAAACCAAGTTAGAACTACACTGATTTGTCTGGTTGGTCAAAGTTAAGCTGAACCCTGCTGCCAACAGAATGACACAGTAATGATTTTCCACTTTGATGTTAATATTTAGCGAAATGCAAGTAAACAAAATATAAAATTATAAAGAGGTAATACTGTACAGAGGTCCATTCAAGAGACTGATAATAGTGGCTGAGAAGCTGCCCCTGAGCCTGGTGGCACATGCTTTCAGACTTTTGTATCTTCTGGGAGAGGGGAGAGGAGAGAATGTCTGGGGTGGGTGGGGTCTGTGATTACGTTGTCTGCTTGAGTGAAACAGAGTCCATAAAGAGGAGGATTATTCTCTCCAATAAGTGAGAAACCAATACATAAAGCAAAACTTTAGCTCGATGTCTCACCAGGAATAAACGTAAAGTTCAGAGGTATGACCTGTGACTCAGAATGTCTCTGTTAGCAAGCAGATGAAGCTTCCGAGAGAATTATGAAAATGAACCCTGCCCCTCAGACAGGTTCACTGTCTGGATTAGAGGGCATGTGCTATAAGAAACTGGACAGACTTGGAGCAGCGGAGGCCAAGGGGTATCTAATAGAGGTTTACCTGATTATGAGAGGCACATAGATAGAGAAGACAGACAGTGCCCATTTTCCAGGGTTGAAAATCTAATACCAGAGGGCACACATTTAAGGTAAGAGAGGGCAAGTTCAAAGGGGATGTGAGGGGCAAGATCTTCACACAGTGGTGGGTGCCTGGAATGCACTGCCTGGGGTGGTGGTAGAGGCTGATACATTAGGGATTTTTAAGTGATGTTTATATAGGCACATGAATGTGAGGAAAATGGAAGAAATGGACATTGTGTAAATAAGGAATTAATTTAGTTGGCTATTTTATTACTAATTTAATTGGTTTGGCACAACACCTGAATGAACACATCAGTACCTTTTCCCTCTCTTTTAGATTTATGTATTTAGTTTAATATATCTATTTATTGTAATTTATAGTTTCTATTACCATATATTGGTAATAAAAACAACAAAACAAATTTCATGACATATGCCAGTGATATTAAACCTGATTTTGATTTTGATTCTATTCCTGTACTGTACTGTTCTATGTTCTAAATGATTGCATCTAAAATACTGGAAGGAGAGTGACCTTTGCTGGGCTGCGGAATGTAGACATCCCACTCTGCAAAAACTCATTTCAGGGAGGTAGCACCATCAATTTGCGGAAGACTTCCGGGAGGGGCGGGATGTCTGCAACAGAGTAGCTCCTTAGCAGCTAGTCAGCTGGTTTAACTAACGTTAGCTATGCTAATGAACCAATGACACCTGATAAACTCACCTCAACAAGTCTTTTACGGTCTTAACCCACCATGGGCAATAGAAAAGTCACTGTTGCAAACAGTGCAACGAGCAACACTGTCATTATTTTGACCCCTATTAGGCAGGGGTACACTTTAGGGTAGTCTGGGGTGAAGTACATTTTATATTTTCTTTTTTTGGAACACTCTGTCATGGCGCGCTCTCACTCTCTCTCGTGGTCGCTCACGCTCTCTCTCTCTCTCTCGTAGTCTCTCTCTGTCTCTCGTTTACTCTCGCACACTCTCTCGCTCTCAAAAAAATTGGTTTCCGGGACATCGTATATAATTTGCGGGCATCAGGGAGCCACTATTAATATGCGGGAGACTCCCAGAACTTCCGGGAGAGGTGGGATGTCTGGGAATGGGAGAATGGGGAAATTTGATATTGTATCAGTCATTTTCTGGAATATATAAAAATGTAAATTTGTGACATTTACAGTACAGATATTAACAAACTGTAAAAATGAACTGATTAAGGAAACCGTTTGGGAACCAGAAAGCAATGAAAGTACGCACTGGACAAACAGTTTAATGGACTGGAACCAAGCCAAACCAGTTGCGGCCTTCAGTCTCAAACTACCGAATGTTCAAACAATCATCATAACAAAAGACCTTATTAAACCTGGATTGTGTGCATTTGGGAACAATTTTCTCATTGCTCCTGTAAACTTAGTTTTCTGATTTATGATGTTACAGAACATTTCCTGGTCAGAGAACCTGGATAATTTCCCTTTATCAACAACCTACATTAAAATATGTAAATAATATGGATGATTTACATGAGTTTAAATACCTTGTGTCTCTTTGTCTTGTAAGATTTAGAATGGCTCTGGAAGGCTCATTCATGTTCCAGTGTGAGAAACACAGGCTCACCACCACAATATTTTGTCTTTCCTGTCCAAGCTACACAAAGCTATAAAGGGAAGTGCCCCGAGGACCATTACAATACAGAGCCCTAACAGAAGTGAGGAGGAGCTAATTGTTTAACTATTTTACAGACCCTTCTCCTTCCCATTGCCCCCAAAGCAAAGTGATTCCAATTTCACAGATCTTGTCACATCCTTTACTTTATGATTATGGGACTGGTCAAAGACAGCAAATCCAGAAGTAGGTTTTTTAAAAGATGTTCCAAATGTATCAGCCCAAAGCCTACCTCTGACAACTCTCATAAGCTTTCCTCCACTCACCTTGAAGGACGTCCTCTGGTACAAGCATTGCCAAACTGGGGGGAGAGTGCTATCTATGTCTCTTATAACCTTAAATACCTCTAATTCTCCTTTGCTCTGAAGAGAAAAGCACAACTCACCCAACCTTTCCTCATTAGACATGCTCTCTAATCCTGGTAAATCTCCACTGCACCCTCTCTGAAGCTTCTCTATTGTTCTTATAATCAGACGATCAAAACCTAACATAATACTCCAACCAGAGGTTTTTAGAACTGCAAAATTACCTCACAGCTGTTGAGCTCAATACCCCGACTAAGGCCAACGCGTCATACACCTTCTTAACCACATTATCAAATCCCCATTCTCCAAATATAATTAGCTATTAAACCACATCACAGATCATAGGGCCAATTTAGTTAACAGCATTCGCAGACATCACACCTGGTCAACAGTTTGGCAAAAGATACTGCGTAGGCTGAAAGCAGGCTCCCCAGCACCATAAGCCATTGTGCCGAGGCTCCCTGGCAGGACTCAGAAGCTTCAGCAGAGCTGCTTGTATGAGGCAAGTTTCCCCTTCCTTCGCGGTATGAAGGAACAGAGCGATCATGGGGTTCACATTATAGATCCTTCAAGGTTGCTGCACAAGGAGATAGGGTGCTTAAGAAGGTGCATGGTGTGCTAGCCTTCATTAATCAGCAGACTGAGTGCAAGAACCACAGGGTAGGGCTGCAGCTCTGTAAAACGCAGGTTAGACCACACTTGGAGCATTTTGCTGAGTACTGGTTTTCTCATTATAAGAAGGATGAAGAAGCTTTAGAGAGGTTGCAGAGAAGATTTTCCAGGATGCTGCCTGGACTACAGCATGTCTTATGAGGGAATAAGGCTCTTCTCTTTGGAGCAGAGGAGAATGAGAGATGACTTGAACGAGGTGTACAAGATAAGAGACATAGAGAGAGTGGGCAGCCAGTGCTCTTTTCTCTAAGGTGGTAATAGCTAATATGAGAGGGCATAATTTTAAGATGATTGTAGGAAAGTATTGGGGGAATGTCAAAGGTATTTTTTTTTAAAATACAGAGAGTGATAAGTGCATGATTCCAGAGGCAGATTAATTAGGAACATTTAGGAGACTCTCAAATAGGCACATGGATGGACAATTGATGGAGGGCTTTGTGGGAGGGAAGGGTTACAATGATCCTGTAGAAGGTTAAAAGGTCAGCATAACATCTTGGGCCAAAGAGCCTGTACTGTACTGTTCTATATTGTATGTTCCTAGCAAGACTACTCTAGTCCTCATCTTCATCCTGCTTTGAGGGAAGAGAAATTTTTGCCCTCACTGCCTCGAATCGAGTGTCCTACAGTGTACATCCCTTTCCGCTTATCACCTTTTCCAGCCGAAATGATGGAGCTTGTGTTAATAATGCAGAAGTGGGAACAGTGCCTTTTCAGTGGACTGCTTGCCAAGTGAAGAGAGACAAGATGCTGAAATGCAGGTAATAGGCTGGTGATCGCAGTTCCAATCTGTGAGGCTTGCCTAATATTTTCGAGGCCACCCTTGGCTGTCCTTGTACTCTTACCTCTGTGAGGACAGTGGTTTCTGAGGCCTTGTACTTTTCCCTCTCCCCTGTGCTGCAGAATACCCTGCCTGGGTGACTTCCATGTGGAGTAGGTTCAGACTTTCTTTGATAGCTTCCAAAGATTCCGGGAATGACACAACAAAAAATGCGTTCAGTGGTCTGTTTAGCGAGATGATATATTGCTGTTTTTCTGTGTTTAGATGAGGACCTACTCATGGGAATGTGGTGAGGGACCAAATGAATAATAAGTCAGGCTATTTTGTCAAATTTGTAATCCTTACTTGTTTGAGAGTGTCCATGTTTAACTGTAAGCATTGATAACATCACAGGGAACAACTGCTACAGGTCACTGTTCTTGGCAATGGAAGGGAATCAAAATAGCACGCTGAAGGAGACAAGATGCCTCAGGTGGTATGGTTCATCTTTTTTATCAGCTGCCTTGCCCAGAGATGCTCTATTATTCCTCTCCACTGCTTCCTCCAGGAAAAGGCAAAGGAGCTTCTGGGGAAAAAAAATGTTCACCAGCCCAGAACAAGACAAAAGTTTGTTGTCTATCAGTGGGAGAAATGCCTGCAATGAGATTTGAATGGCATAGGTTATGGTCAGAAGGTACATTCCTAGTCAGTGATGCTTGAAGTCTCGTTCTGGTATCCCAACATTAAATGTGGTTTCACCTGCTTTCTACAGCTTTGCGAAAATCCAGAAACACTGAAGACACCAGAAATGGCATCACACAGGTGTGAGTTATAACCTCCACCTTGTTTGTGCTGGAGCTCAAAGCTTTAGCTTTGGCATCCAATTCACCATGAAACTCTGTGCTTCTCCATAAGGTACAGGAGTAGAATTAGGTCATTCAGCCCATCGAGTCTGCCGCAGCATTTATCATGGCTTATTTATTATCCCTCTCAAGCCCAATTCCCCTATAACTTTAGATGCCCTGGCCATTCAAGAAACCATCAACGTCACAACAACAACACATTTGTTTACATTTGTGGCACAGTAGCAGTTATCATAATGCTACTACAGCAGCAGAAATCCGGGTTCCATTCGCCATTGTCTGCAAGGAGTTTGTACGTTCTCCCCACGACTACAGGGGCTCCAGATACTCCTGTTTCCTTCCACAAACCAATGACATGAAGGTTAGTGGTTTCATTTTTCACAGGTGTAATTGGGCAGCGCAGACTCATTGGAGGGAGGGCCTTTTACTGTGGTGTATCTCTAAAATAAAATATAATATTTTAAAATCATCTGCCCTCATGCAACTCCAGATCCTCGGAGCTAAAAGGAAGAGTTAGGGATGATCATAAATACTGCTCTAGCTTTCATGTCCACATCCTTTGACTGAAGAAAAAATTACCAAAGACTCCATGCTAATTTTTTGAAATACAAAACAAAATTATAATATTCTCTGGTGAAAATCTGAAGACTGAAATGAACACCACAGAAATACTACAGCCTTATTGAGTTAGAAGTGTGTCATGGATGAATAGAAAACCAATGATACAGCAGGCAGCATATGGTCCTGTTGACCTCAAAAGGAACCAAATAATCAGTTCATCCATGATGTTGGAACAACAGCTTGTTATTTCACAAAGAGTACAAGAGCTTTTGAATGACATTATTATTCTTTCAATGAGGGGAATAGATAGGGTTAATGCGAGCAGGCAATTCTCCTTTCATCAGCAAGAGGATCTGAGCAGAATTAGAGTCATACTAACTACAGCACAGAAAGAGACCCTTTCTCTCATCTAGTCCATGCCAAACCATTATTCTGCCTAGTTCCATCGAACTGCACCTGCACCATTGCCCTGTATACCTCCCCTGTCCACGTACTTCTCCAAATTTCTCTTAAAAGTTGTAACCAAACCTGCATCCACCACTTCTGCTGGCAGCTCTTTCCACAAAGAACTTAAAGATGTATATTGCATACATTTCTCTGACATTAAATGTACCTATTGAAACAGTAAGTGTACCTATTGAAACATGCACCACTGTCTGAGTGAAGAAGCTTTTCCTTAAGATTCCTATTAAACATTTCACCTTTCACCCTTGACCTATGACCTCCAGCTCTAGACTCACCTGATCTCAATGGAAAAAAGCCTACCTATCTCCTCATAATTCTCCTCTGCTCCAGGGAACAGTCCTAACCTATACAACCTTTCTCTGTAACTCAGATCATCAAGTTCCAGCAAGATCCTTGTAAATTTTCTCTGTACTCCTTAAACCTTATTGCTATCTTAGGGCACCACTGCAACGTAGCAGTTAGCGCGATGCCGTTAGAGCTCGGGACCTTCCGGAGATCAGAGTTGAATCCTGGCGGCCTCTGTAAGGAGCTTGAACATCCTCCCTGTGGAATGTGTAGGCTTCCAGTTCTCCTTGCAGGGAACCATGTACCCCAGTTCTCTCCCGCAGTCCAAAGATGTACCAGTTCGTAGGTTAATTGGCCATTGTAAATTGTTTGCGATTACGTTAGGGTTAATCGGGGGGTGGGGGGGAGGGTTGTCAGGGGTTACTGGGCAGCACAGCTTGAAGGACCAGAAAGACCAATTCTGCACTGTATCTCTAAATAAATAAAATAAATCTTTCTTGAAGGTAGGCAACCAGAACTTCACATAATACTGCATATATGGCCTCACCAACATCTTAAACGACTTGAACATAACATTCCAACTCTAGTACATATTACTTCAATTTATGAAGGATAATGTGCCAAAAGCTTTATGACTCTATCTACCTGTGACGCCACTTCCAACGAATTATGGATCTGTATTCCCAGATCCCTTTGTTCTACTACACTCTTCAAGACCTTTCCCACAGATTTCAAGGAGTAGGACTGTTCGAGTACTTACTAATGTTCATTTGCCAGTCAACACTGCTGAAGGCCAGGGAACCAACTGGCCACTGGCCCTGTCTTTTGATGGAAAACCTAAAAGTCATGGGAGGAAAATGAGCTTCAAACAATTCATTTGCAATTTTATGTGTTCCATCAACATGCCAAGATACAGTTAGATACTTACGGAATGCCTATTTCAAACAGGTTGTTCTGTATTAATTGCTTTCCCAGCATGATGATGCTCAGTTGAATGCACAGCTCCATCAGGCAGCCTCCTGGAGCACACTGATCAAAATAAAACATAAGAGTTATTGGTCTTAAACCAGATGGCAAACTCTCGAGCTAAATTTTCATTTAAATATGAGAAAGCCCAAGAAATTACACTACCTCTTCCATGCGCATGCTGTGAAAGATATATGTATATTTTCCAGGCCGACCTGTGAACCTGGAAGCAAATGATAGCAAGTATAGCTTCACTTAGGCAGAGCATCAAATACTACTCAGACTGAAGAAATTTCAGCCAAATTAGGCTGAATAGCCCTTGTTATTGTAAAGCAATCGCATAGTTTTAAGTCACACTTCCCCAATTTGCTCAATTTCTTAAAAAACATTTAAAAATTCATATCGTCTCATCGTTATCACACAGCCACACACAGAAGAAAGGCCCTTTAGGTTCACATCATCACTCACCAGTTTACACTAATCCTACTCCTTTGTTGGTTAATTTTTATTTGTGTGATAAAACCAATGCTGGAATTTGCAGTCCAATCCTATCTGTCATGCAAGGACATTCTTAAATTGTTGGAGTTACTTGGTTAAAGTGTTCTCCACATCATTGGGGAGGGAATCTCAGGATTCACAGCCCAAGCTAATGGAAGGATAGCAATATATTTGCAAGTTGGAGGGAATTGACAGGGAACTTGCAGTTCAATAGTTCTGGCTTCTCTCCATTCCTTTTCAATCTGGCAGAATGGTTTCAGGCTGAAGTATTGACTGTTCATTTCCTTCCCCAGATGTTGCTTCACCTGCTGATTTCCTCCGGCATTTTGTACGTGTGTTCCTCTGGATTTCCAGCATCTACAGAATCTTATGTTTATGTTTACTGTACATCTTGCCTTACAAAGAAAGTTTGGGTGTGCTAGGGCTTTTCTCTTTAGACTGAAGGAGGATGAGAGGTGACTTGATAGAAAAGTACAAGATTATAAATTCATAGACAGAAAAGGCATCCAGCACCTTTTTGTCAATGGCGAATACCAGAGGACATCCTTTTAAGGTGCGTGGAGCAAAGTTTAGTGCAGATGTCAGAGATCGTTTGATTGTACACAGCGAGCGATAGGTGGTTGGAATGCACTGCTGGTGATGATAGTATAGGCAGTTACATTAGGAACATTTAAAAGATCATTAGATAAGCACATGGCTGTAAGAAAAATGGGTAACTCACCTGCCTTTGAAGAACGCAACGTAAAAGATTGGCGTGTAGGCATTCACAAACTTTAACAGAAAAGCCTTAAAAATTAACCTTTCCTCAAAACTTTTGTCTGTTTTTGGGACCTCTGTGGAAGGAATGAAACATAAGTGTGATTATGAGCTAACAACCAAAAATTAAGTCTCGGATCCTAAAATACATCCTAGGATGCACTGGGACACACCATCCATGTAAGCTGGGGTCAACTGATGTTCTGGGTCTTTCAACATCAGGCTCCCTCACCCAGATTACTCAGCAATGGTTGACTCCCAGCAACATTGGTCCACAGGTCACATCTCTTGATCCATAGCCACCTGGAGGCTCTTTTATTTGCAGCCCCCATAATAACAAGCAGAGATAGGTCCTGCACAGCGAGCAGCCAGTAAAACCTCTACGCCCCAGATCTATTGGCTCACACCATGCCCTGCTCCCCTGTCTTTGCCACTGGTCTACAAACTCCTGGTTTTGGCTTTCTTATGCCCAAATGCCTCCTCAATTCAATCTTCCCAAGGAACCATCACCACCTGCTTCAAGGTTTCTGACAGAATGACCATGTCAGGCCTCAGTGATGATAACGCGATGAAGTCAGGGAACTTTAACTGGTTGCCAAGATCGACTTTCAGTTGCCAGCCAGCCAGCCAGATGCCGTGGCAAGCAAGTCTGCTAACATTATGAGACTAATGTACCATAATTACAATTAATGCAGTCTCTCATACGATTTATTACAATGTACTCCCATCTTTAAACATCCATAACTTAATCCAAAGCTATATTCTAATCCATAATATCTTTTTTGTCCATCCACATGCCAGTTTATACTGCCTCACCAAAATTTTCATTTGCAATGCCCCTCTGTACTTCACTGCATTCTCCACCAAGGTCTCAATGCTTCTCCATCTCTGGCCAACACTTGATTCCCAAACTCAATGCCCTCTAATTCATTCCAAAAAAAATGTCAGTGCCTGTGTGCCTTCAAGATGTTCGCTTAAAACCAACCCTTTGACTAAGCTTTTGGAGGCCCTCTCCATCTGGGACATGCCCTCCTCTTGTAATAACTATCGGGGGAGGAGGTACAGCAACTTGAAGACCCACACTCAATGAATCAGGAACAGTTTCTTTCACTCCACCACCAGATTTCTAAATGGTCCATGAACACTACTTTGTTATTGCTTTATTTTGCACAATTTATTTCTGTAATTCATGATTTGTTATTATAATTTACTTTATTTTTGTAATTCTGTGTCTTTGCACTGTACTGCTGCTGCAAAAGAAATTTCACATCAAATAACTGCTCACGCTTGGCAACACGGCCCAACACCTAAGTAATCACATTGTCAAGTTCGCCGATGACATGACAGTGCTGGGGTTCATCACTTTCAACAATGAGACAGCCTACAGAGAAGAGGTGGAAGAGCTTGAGTCCTGATGCTCTTCCTCAATGTCATCAAGACAAAGGAGATGGTTATCAACTTCAGGAGGACTCACATCTCTCTTTACGTCAGTGGTACAGCAGTGGAAACTGGGAAGTTTTAAACTCCTGGGAGTGCGCATAATTGCACAACCTCTCATAGTCCCAAACATATCCTACATAATCAGGAAAGCTCACCAACATCTCTACTTTCTGAGGAGGCTGGACTATCTACACATCTATGCTCACAACCTTTTACAGATGTGCAGTAGAGACCATCCCAAGACTCTACAACGGGTGGTCAAAACTGCCCAATGCATCGCTGGCATCAGCCTACCCACCATCAAGGACATAAACACAGAAAGGTGCCAGAAAAAGGCCAGAAACATCATGAAAGATCTGTCCCGCAACGTTATGGACTGATTGTCCCACTCCCATCAGGGAGGAGGCAATATAGCACCTACATCAGGACCTCTAGACACCAAAACAATGACTTCACCCAAGCAATAAAGCTGATCAACACTCCACCCATTTACCCATCCCACTACGTTAACAATTACTCCATTCTCCTTTACTGTATACAGGAAATGACATGAAACAATTTTGAGTCTTTAGTAAGCCTATGATAATCATTGAAACCTACCGAATACCTAAAGACCTAGACAGAGTTGATATGGAGAGAATATTTCCAATTGTGGTGGAGTCTAGGACTAAAGAGCACAGCCTCTTTAAGAAGGACGTCCCTTTAGGACAGATATAAGGAGTAATTTCTTAAGCCAGAGGTGGTGAATCTGTAGAATTCATTGTCACAGGTAGCTGCGGAGGGCAAGCCATTATGTATATTTAAAGTGGGGGTTGATAGGTTCTGATTAGCAAGGGTATCAAAGATTATGGGGAGAAGGAAGGAGAATGGGTGAGAGAGACAAGCTGTATTGTGGTCAGCTGCAGATTTCTGTGGCATTTATGGACTCAGGACTAGACTTTATTTTGTGTGGCTGAATTTTACTGATATCTCACATGTGCTTGCTATCTTGTATGTGCAATATGTGCTTTGTGCTGTGTGTGACTGTTACTTTGGCCCCGGAGTAACACTATCCCATTTGTCTGTATTCATGGGTATTCAAGTATGACTGAATGACAATTAAACTTGAATTGAATTGAAATGAAATCAGCTGTGATGGAATGGTGGAGCAGACTTGATGGGCCAAATGGCCTAATTCTGCTCCTCTGTGTTATTGTCTTAGAATAAACCTGATTCTGATAGTCTGTCTGAATAGCCTCATGCAGCTTGGTGTCAAATTATCAAATGTCTTTGTTATTAGAAGGTATCTAGGTATTTCACTATATTTAATAATGCTATATCAATGGACATTGTGCAATTTTATGTAAGGAGCAGCTATGGGAATTGGTATCCCATTCTGGACATCAACTGCAAATAGTCTCCTGCCATTAGGAAACGTATGCCAATTCATAGAAGCAGAGAGTACATGTCCTACTTCAAAGTAGCAATGGTATTTAAAAAAAAATTGAAAACAATTTTTTCCTGACCTGGTGCCAAACATTTACAAGAACCAGCAACTGGAAAACTTTTCTTATCAAAGAATACCTGGACTTTGCACACAGGGATATACTTAGCAGCAGGAAGATCATGAGCAGGAAAGCCAGGTACCTGCAGCAGGGCAGTGCCTAGAACAGATGTCTTCAGAGGAAAGGTCAGAGCAGGGGTTCCCATTCTGGGGTCCATGGAGCCCTTGCTCAACACTATTGGTCCATAACATAAAAAAAGTTGGCAATCCCTGGGCTAGAGTGTCAGAATCAGATTAATTATCACCGACAAATACGGTGAAAGTTGTTGTTTTGCAGGTTAGTGGTGCACTACAATGTGTAATAAAAATACTATAAATTAAAGAAAGAAATATTCTGAATACATAAAAATTAAAAGAACTAAGCAGTGTAAAAAGAGAGCAAAAATAGCGAGGTAGTGTTCATGGGTTCATTGTCTGTTCTGAAGTCTGTTGGTGGAGGGGCGGAAGCTGTTCCTGAAACGTTGAGTCTCTCTCTTCAAGCTCCCGTACCTCATCAGTGATCACACACACACACACGTAGGTACATTTGTGTGTGTTTATATGTACCCAAAAAGCAGAAAGTTTTAAAAATATCAAATCATTGCAGGTTTAATTAGGGACAATTTTGAAATGACATTTTAGTACATTCAATGTAAACATTAAAGTGATGGGTACATTAAAATAACTTATTCAATAACAAGTCATTTATATCAAAAGGATTGTTTGGAAATGAGGGAATGGGAAAGGAAATAGACTATGATCTCTGCGCTCCTGCCGTTTTTTTGGCAACTGGGTAATTTCAGCAAGTACTGACATAAAGTAACACTGTTGATTGCCTCCTTCAACTTGTAAGCACACAGATACCTTTATAACCATGACTCCCACAGCTTCCCAACAGCCTAATGGGGGTGGGGGGGCAGGGGACTGTGGGAAGAGGAATTGCAATTGCACCGTGATCTTTGGGAATATCGGTGGGTCACTGTTCATGCAGTGCACATTGCTAATAATAATGACATTTTCAACAGCTACAAAATGGTCCAAAGAAAGCAAGCAAAGATTTAATTTGAGATATGCAGTAAACCATGGTACAACATTCCTGAGATCACTAAGCTCTGTGCTGAGGAACTGGGGAGGAGCAGCAGAATTTGATGGTGATTTATCTCAAAGTTCAAAAGTTCAAAATAAATTTATTATCGACATTTCTTGCAGGCGTTCACAGTAGAATAAACGAGAAACTACGTACACAGAGTGACAAGCAACCAATGTGCTAAAGAAGACAAACAGTGCAAATAAATAAATAAATAAAACTGAGATCATGAGTTGGAGAGTCCTTGAAAGTGAGTCATGGTTTGTGGAATCAGTTCAAAATTGTGGTGAGTGAGATTGTCCACGATAGTGATGGTTGAAAGGTAATAATTGTTCCTGAGCCTGGTGGTGTGGGACCTGAGGCTCTTGTTCCTCCCTCCTGATGGCAGCAGTGAAAAGAGCGCATGGCCTGGACAGTGGGGGTACTCGCAGATGGGCGCTGCTTTCCTGTGGCAGTGCTCCTAGCAGATGTGCTCAATGGTGGGAAGGTTTTTTCCCTTCTGATGGACAGGGCTGTATCCACTAGTTTCGGGAGGGAAAATTAAAATCTGAACTACCTGAGATGAAAGCAAGCACCATCTTTGTCTATTCATCTGAAACGGGTGATTCTGGACTTCATGGGGAAATATAACTCAGAAAAGGGAGTTGAATGGCACTTCAAACATATATAGCTCCAGTCAGTCTTGAAATTTCTCGCCATGTTGATAAACAAATATCCAAAAAAGTTTAGGAATCAGTATTGTGGTATTAGAAAACACTTTTTTTTTTAAAAAAAAAGAGATACTTTTTATAACATTTGTACTTTTTAACCAACTCAAGTATTTAGTATGTGGTGGTTCATCCCCACTCACTGGCAGAAAGTGATGTAGAAGTTAAACTAACGTTTTATCACCTTTCTCATTTTTCATTGGCTAAGTATTAGAACATTACCCATATGACGTAACTGTTTTAATTATCTAGCCTATTAACTAGTTTATTTCTACCTAAGGGTTTTCCTCATCTTATCTATAAAAGAGATGGATTTTATAGAGGCGCCATCTTTATTCTTTTACTTCTTTATCTGTTGTTTTCATTTTTACCTCTCTGCATTGTTTCTCAGCTATTTATTTCGTTTGCTTAATATTTGTATGTTTGTTTGTATTATAAAGTAAACAATAGTTGAAATTAAGACTGCTCATCATTCCTAACTCCTGAAAGAACCCCAAGGATCAGAAAAATAAACAGAGATCCAACAGTGGCTAAAGTTTACCTTGGAAAAAATTGTATACTTACCAATTTTTGTCAGCCATCGAGCAACAGCACCATAGACTTCATCCAAAATAAGAATGACCACCAGATTTATGATGACTGCAGTAGCCGTGACAATGACTCGGACATTAGCTTTGGCATATTGATCAGGGCTCACGGCCATAGCCGCTGCCGTGGAGATTCGATACAGGATCACTCCAAAGACGATTGCAAATGTCAGGCCGATCTAGAGAAAGCAGAGAGCTTTGGTTAAAAATCCAAGATCTCTAATATCTTTGGAAACCTATCACTGGCAAACTGGAGTTGTTGACATGGATACGTTGCAATACCTACCAAGAGATGGCGGGTTTCTGAATGCACCAATATGCTACTCACTAAGTATACCCTCAGCAGATACTTTATTAGGTATATCTGCACACCTGCTTGTTAATGCAAATATCTAATCAGTCAATCATGTGGCAACAACTTAATGCATGAAAGCATGTGGACATGGTCAAGAGGTTCTGTTCTTTTTCAGGCCAAACATCAGAATAGGGAAGATAGGTGAAAAATTTGACTATGACTGTGGAATGATTGTGATTTGAGTACCTCAGAAACTGCTGATCTCCTGGGATTTTCACACAACAGCGTGGCACACTAACGTAGAAGTTAGCACACTGCTTTACAGTAGCAGCGACCCGAGTTCAATTCCTGTTGCTGCCTGTAAGGAGTTTGTATGTTCTCCGTGACCATGTGGGTTTCCTCCGGGTGCTCCAGTTCCCTCCCATAGTCCAAAGACGTACTGGTTGGTGGGTTAATTGGTTGTTATAAATTGTCCCATGATTAGGCAAGGATTAAATAAGGGGATTGGCTGGGTGGTGTCACTCAAAGGGCCTATTCTGTGCTGTATCTCAATAAATAAATAAACAAACAAATTCTCTGGAATTTACAGTGAGCAGCAGTTTTGTGGGCAAAAAAGCCTTGTTAATGAGAGAGGCCAAAGAAGAATAGCCAGATTGGTTCAAGCTGACAAGAAAAGAACAATAACTCAAATAACCATATGTTACAACAGTAGTGTAGAGAAGAGCATCCTTGAATGTGCATGTCAAATCTTGACATGGATGGGCTACTGCAGCAGAAGACCACAAACATACACTCAGCGGCCACTTTATTAGGTACATGAGGTACCTAACTAAGTACCCAGTCTTCTAACAATCTAACAGTCTGAATTGAATAATATATAACTGAAAATTAAATCTTAGCTATTTGAATATTGAAAGTTTAACCATTTCTCTGTTCACAGATGCTGTCAAACTTTCTGTGCGCCTTCAGCACTGGTTTTATTCACAAAAATTTTTAAAGAGATGAATGCAACTATATTGGATGTTGCAAGTCTATCAATTAACTTAGAAGGAAAACTGGCACCTAGTGTTAATCCATGTTAAGACCATAAGATATAGGAGCAGAGTGTGGCGTGTGGCTAAGTGGTTAAGGTGTTCATCTAGTTATCTGAAGGTCGCTTGTTCGAGCCTTGGCTGAGGCTGTGTGTGTGTCCTTTAGCAAGGCACTTAGCCACTCATTGCTCTGCAACAACACTGGTGCCAACATCAGTGGCGTGGAGAGGGGAGACACGCAGCATGGGCAACTGCCGGTCTTCCATACAACCTTGCCCAGGCTTACGCCCTGGAAACCTTCCAAGGCGCAAATCCATGGTCTCACGAGACTAACGGAGGCCTACAATAGGAGCAGAATTAGGCCATTGAGTCTGCTCTATCATGGCTGATCCAAATTTCCTCTCAGCCCCAATCTCTTGCCTTCTCCCTGTATCCCTTCATGCCCTGACCAATCACAAATCTATCAAACTTTGCCTTAAATAAACATAAAGACTTGGCCTCCACAACTGCCTGTGGCAAAGAATTCCACAACATCACTTCTTGCAATATTGCAGGTCACAAGTTCAGTGCTTAAGTTAACTCATCATGGCTCAATGAGCAAACCACGTGCTGCAAATACATATTCTGCCTTCTGACAAACCTGCAAGAATGGGACTTTGAGATGAGCAACTTGCCTGGATCACTGGCCTTGCTCAATGAAGTTGGTTAAATTTGTCAGTGACATGGTAGACCATTTTACAGAGTACCAGTTAGATAAAGATAAAATTAGCTTTATTTGTCACATGCACATCAAAACCTACAGTAAAATTTGTTGTTTGTTATTAATGATCTACAAAATCCAAGGATGAGCTGGGGTAGCCTACAAGTGTTGCCATGCTTCCAATTACATATTTCTGTCAGCATTACTAAAGTGAACTGAAAAGACCACTGCTGTTTATGAAAGCTCTCTACAAGTCTGTTAAGATACAAAATTAAAACCCAATCCAAATCAACCTTAGGACATTTCTTTTTATATATCTGATTTCTGGTTGTGTCATGCGTGGCACAGAAACACCAATGCCATTGAACGGACAAGCCTACAAAAGGTAGTGGGTGCAGCCCAGTCCATCACAGGTAAAGCCCTCCCCACTGCTGAGCACATCTACAAGGAGTTCTATCAGAGGAAAGTAGCATCCATCATCAAGGATCTCCACCTCTTCTCAATGCTGCCATCAGAATGGAGATACAGGAGCCTTAGGTCCCTTACCACCAGGTTCAGGAACAATTATTACGCCTCAACCATCAGACTCCTGAACCAGAGTAGATAACTTCACTCACCCCAAAACGGAACTGATTTCACAAGCTATGGCTTACTTTCACTGACTCTACAACTCAAGTTTTCAGTATAATTTATTTATTTTTTAATTTTGTTTTATTTACAAATCTGTTGTTTTTTGCACATTGATTGCTTGACCGTTTTTGTTTGCATGCAGTTTTTCATTGATTCTATTGTATTTCTTTGTCCTACTGTGAATGCCTGCAAGTAAATAGATTTCAGGATTGTATGAGATGACATATACTGTATGTACTTTGATAATAAATTAACTTTGAATTCTTGAGCAAAACACACAACATACTGGAGGAACTCAACAGGTCAGGCTGTTTCTACGGAAATAAATAAATAAATAGTCGATGTTTCAGGCCTGGACACTTCATCAGGGCTAGAAAGGAAGGGGAAAATGCCAGAATAAAAAGGTGGGGGAGGGCAAAGAGGAAAGCTAGATGGTGGGAAAGGTAAAGGGCTGGGAAGAAGGAATCTGATAGGAGAGGAGAGTGGACATTAGGAGAAGGGGAAGGAGGGGACCCACAGGGAGGTGATAGGCAGTGGCAACAGTACAGCATAGAAGAAGAGGGGATGGGGAGGGAATTTTTTTCTAAACCAGAAGGAGAAACTGATATTCATGCCATCAGGTTGGAGGATACCCGGATGGAATACAAGGTCTTGCTTCTTCAACCTGAGAGTGGCCTCATTGTGGCACAAGAGGAGACCATGGACTGACATGTCGGAATGGGAATAGGAGTTGGAATTAAAATGTTTGGACACTGGGAAGTTCTTTTGGTGAACTGATGGAGGTACTCTACAAAGCGATGGGTCTTACCAATGTGAAGGAGGCTGCATTGGGAGCACCAGACACAATAATTGACCCCAGCAGATTCACAGGTGAAGTGTTGCCCCACCTGGAAGGACTGTTTGGAGTTCTGAGTGGAGCTGAGGGACGAGGGAAATGGGCAGGTGTAGTACTTAGGCCACTTTCAGGGATAAGTGCCAGGAGGGAGATTGTTGGGGAAGGACAAATGGACAAGGGAATCATGGAGGGAGCAATCCCTGTGGAAAGCAGAGAGTGGGTGGGGGAAGGAGTAAAGATATCTTGGTGGTAGGATCCCTTTGAAGATGGCCGAAATTGCAGAGGATGATGTGCTGGATGCGAAGGCTCATGGGGTAGTAGGCGAGGACAAGAGGAACTCTATCACTGTTAAGGCGGCGGGAAGATGGGGTGAGTGTGGATGTTTGAGAAACGGTGGAGATGCGGGTGAGGGCAGCATCAGTAGTGGAGGAAGAGTAAGCTGGTTCCTTGAAGGAGGACGACATTTCTGATGTCCTGGAAAGGAAAGTCACATCCTGGGAACAGATGTAGTGGAGATGAAGGAACTGAGAAAAGGAAATAGCATTTTACAGAAAACAGGGTGTGAATAGTTATAGCCAAGACAACTATGGGAATTGGTTGGTTTATGAAAGATGTCGGTCGATAGTTTCTCTCCAGAAATGGAGACAAGGAGATCGAGGAAGGGGCAGGGGGTGTCAGAAATGGACCAAGTGAATGCAAGGGCAGGGTAGAAGTTGGAGGCAAGTTTGATGAAATCGACGAGCTCAGCATGGGTGCACTAGCATCATCAATGCAGTCGCCAATGTAGCAGAGGAAGAGTTGGGGAGCATTACCGGGGAAGGATCGGAACATGGATGTTCTACATAACTAACGAAGGGGCAGGCATAGCTGGGGCCCATATGGATACCCATGACTATCCCTCAAGTCTGGAGAAAGTGGGAGAAGCCAAAGGAACAATTGTTGATGATGAGGATCAGTTCTACCAGATGGAGGAGGGTGGTGGTGGAGGAGAGCTGGTTGCTTCTTTTATTGAGAGAGATTGGTGCCAATGACAGGGAACAGAAGTGTATAGTGCCTGGACATCCATGGCGAAAATAAGGTGGTCAGGGCCAGGGAGTTGAAAGCTAGTGAGGAGACTGAGAGCATGAGAAGTGTTGCAGATATAGGTGGGAAGGGATTGAACCAAGAAACATAAAATGGAGTTGAGGTATGATGGTATGAGTTCAGTGGGTCAGGAACAAGCAGAGACAATAGGCCCAACTAGACCATAATATTTGTGGATCTTGGGTAGGTGATGAAAAAGTGAGGAATGTGGGATAAGGAAACTATGAGTCTGGTCACAGTGGATGGGAGTTCTCCAGACTTAATGAGGTCAGTGACACAGTCAGAGACAATTTTCCGGTTGTCCAGAGTGGGTTCCACTTCGAGAGTAGGTGTGAGGAGGTGTCTGAGAATTGCTGCTTGGCTTCAGCAAGGTAGAACTCTTGAAATTTGTGAAGATATGATAATGCCATGACTCATCTATTTCCTTTGAAAACATTTGAATACAAATATTAGGATCTGGTGAAGATAGGTTGTGTGGAAAGAGGATAGGTGGCATTAATTAGAAATAGGACCGGGAGATACCATGAGGTGATTCCATCACCACTTTTACATTATTTAAAAAATGTTGTAGGGTTCTCAATTTGCTATGAGGTCATAGATGCCAGTGGTAGGACCAGCATTTACTGCCTTTTCGTGATCTCCAAATCAGGGCAGAACCAGCCTCAGTAGGTGCAGTGGGCAAGGATGGGACAGTTCCTCCCCTGAAACAGGCAGGCCCTTGCCAGGTCTGTTAGCTACTATTACTGACACATGAACACGCGAGTTAACTCTCCAGTAACCATGGTGGGATTTGAACTCATGTACCTGGATCAATGAGTGAGAGTCCAGCAACTGAAACATCACACAACTGCGTCAGAGTTTTCCAAAATCCTGCTTTGGGAATTCTGCCAAACATTTCCAATCCTGGAAGGGTCGTTGCCCGAAACATTGACTGTCTACTCTTTTCCACAGATGCTGCCTGGCCTGCTGAGTCCCTCCACCATTCTGTGTTTGTTGCTCTGGATTTCCTGCATCTGCAGAATCTCTTGCATTTATGGAATACGACAGCATACTTTTATTAGATCCTGGCGTCTTACTTCATTCCCCCCCTCCCCTACCCACCTGGCTTCAGCCATCACCTTCTAACTTGTCCTCTTTCCCCTCCCCCATCACCACCTTCTTATTCTGGCATCTTCCCCCTTCCTTTCCAGTCCTGATGAAGAGACTTGGCCTGAAACGTTGACTTTAGATTCCTTTCCATAGTTGCTGTGTGTTGCTTTGGATTTCTAGCATCCGCAGATTTTCTCATGTTTGTGCAGGACAGGATGTTAGAAATGAAGTGATCAAGCCACTTCATCAGGACTAACGCACAGTGCTCAGATATCGTTTAAGTGGGCATTTCAATATTCCCTTCATTAGCAAGAAGAGTGAATAAAGACACAATCTGCAGATTTTCTCATGTTTAAACTTTTCTAACACCAGTTTGTAATTTTATTTCATTAACTTACAATGCTTCTAGTTATATTGGTGTGACATCCTTACTTCAAAGGCCTTTATAATTTAATTCAGATTGTGAGATTTGCCAACCTTTATTCCAGCTTGTACTTTTACACGAGTTAGGGTGAGTGCTTAATATTTCATATGTAGTACGGTAACTGTGGCTGAACATCATACTTCAAAGACATTTGATTAAAAATTAACAATGTCACAGCAAGACAATACACTCAATGGCTGCCTCTGCCCACCCTCCATGTTCTAACCACAGTCCCTTTATTGTGCATACCGAGTAGATAAGAAGGAATTGTTTCCTCAGACAAGACCACGTGGCATAACGGTTAGCACACTGCTATTACAGCTCGGGACGTCGGAGTTCAGAGTTCAATTCTGTCATCCTCTGTAAGGAGTCTCTGTACGTCCTCCCTGTGGAATGTGTGGGCTTTTTCCGGGCGCTCCGGATTCCTCCCACAATCCAAAAATGTACTGGTTAGTGGGTTAATTGGTCATTCTAAATTGTCCTGCGATTGGGTTAGGGTTAAATTGGGATTGTCAGGAGTTGATGGGCAGTTTACTAGAAGTTCAAGAGTGTCAAGGGGTGGAAGTGTGTGAGATTGTCATTACTAGGGAGAAGGTTCATGGGAAGCTGAAAGGTCTGAAGGTAAATAAATCACTTGGACCAGATGGTCTACACACCAGGGCTCTAAAAGAGGTGGCTAAAGAGATTTTGGAGGCATTAGAAATGATCTTTCAATAATCAATTGATTCTGGCATGGTTCTGGAGGAATGGAAAATCGCAAATGTCACTCCACTCTTCAAGAAGGGAGAGAGACAGAAGAAAGGAAATTATAGGCCAGTTTGTCTGACCTCAGTGGTTGGGAAGATATTGAAATCGATTGTAAGGATGTGGTTTTGGGGTAGTTGGAGGTACATGATAAAATTGGCTGTGGTCAGCATGGTTTCCTTAAGAGAAAATCTTTCCTGACAAATGTGTTGAAATCCTTTGAAGAAATAACAAGCAGGATAGTCAAAGGAGAATTGGCAGATGCTGTGTACTTGGACTTTTAGAAGGCCTTTGACAACATGCCACACTTAAGGCTGCTTAACAAGTTAAGAGCCCATGGTATTACAGGAAAGTTACTAGCATAGAAAGAGCATTAGCTGATTGGCAGGAGGCAAAGACAGGGAATCAAGGGAGACTTTTCTAGTTGGCTGCCGGTGGCTGGTGGTGTTCCATAGCGGGCTATGCTGGGACCTCTTCTTTTTACATTATATGTCAACGATTTGGATAATGGAATTGATGGCTTTCTGGCTAGGTTTGTGGACAATACGAAGATAGGTGGAGGGGCAGGTAATTCTGAGGAAGTAGAGGGGCTACAGAAGGACTTAGACAGATTAGGAAATGGACAAAGAAGTGGCAGTTGGAATACAGCGTTGGGAAGTGTATAGCCATGCATTTTGGTAGAAGAAGAGAATGGTTGACTATTTACTAAATGGAGATCAAGTACCAAAAAAAAAGGTGCAAAGGGACTTGGGAGTCCTTGTTGCAGGATTCCAGAAGATTAATTTGTAGGTTGAGTCTGTGTTGAGGAAGGCAAATGCAATGTTAGCATTCATTTCAGGAGGACTAGTATAAAAAAGCAACGATGTAATGTTGAAACTTTATAATGCTCTAGTGAGGCCTCATTTGGAGCATTGTGAACGGGCTTGGCCCCCTTATCTTAGAAAGAATGTGCTGAGACTGGAGAGGGTTTAAAGGAGATTCATGAAAATGATTCCAGGATTGAATAGCTTGTCATATGAAGAGTGTTTGATGGCTCTGGGCCTGTATTCACTGGAATTCAGAAGAATGAGGGGTGATTTCATTGAAACCTATTGATGAAAGGCCTTGATAGAGTGGATGTGGAGAGGATGTTTCCTATGGTGAGAGTATCTAAGACCAGAGGACTCAGCCTCAGAATAGAGGAGCGTCCTTTTAGAGGAAGAATTTCTTTAGCTAGAGAGTGGTGAATCTGTGGAATTCTTTGCCACAGGCTGCTATGGAGGCCAAGTCTTTATGTATATTTAACGCAGAGGTTGATCGATTCTTGATTAGTCAGGGCGTGAAGGGATACAGGGAGAAGGCAGGAGATTGGGGCTTAGAGATGAAATGGGATCAGCCATGATGAAATGGTGGAGCAGAGTTGATGGGCCAAATGTCTAAATTCTGCGAAATGTCTAACACCTTATGATCAGATGGTGGAGAGCCATTTGTTGGAACCACTGATGTTCTTCTGGTGAAGGACTAGGATTTAGATCCAGTAACAATCAAGGAAAATACCATTTAGAAATGATAGCACTGACAGTAGTGACATTCCCACATATCTGAATCCTTTGCCTCTTATGCTGAAGAGGACACAAGTTTGAGGAATTGATATTGGACCACTGGAAAATGACACTGGAGAGGTACAGTAGTAATGGGGGATAAAGATATGGCAGATGAATTTAATAAGTATTTTGTGTCAGTCTTCACTGTGGAAGGCACTAGTAGTATGCCAGAAATTGAAGAGTGTTGGGGGGAAAAAGTGGGTGTAGTTGCTAATACTAAGGAGAAGGTGTTTGGGAAGGAGAAGGGTCTGAATGTAGGTAAGTCATCTGGACTCTTAGTTTCTTTTATTTATTATTATTTTTCTCTTGTATTTGTACATTGGTTGTTTATCCATCCTGTTGGGTGTGGTCTTCATTTATGTTTCTATTATATTTTGTGGATTTACTACCTATGCCCACCAGAAAAATAAACCTCAGGGATGTTTATGGTAACATTTATGTACTTCTAAAATTTACTTTGAACTTGAACCAGCCTTCGGACCAGAGAGTGTGCACCCCAAGGTTCTGAAAGAGGTAGCGAAATAAATTGTGGAGACATTAGTAATGATCTTTTAAGGTATCACTAGATTCTGGAATGTTTCTAGAGGTCTGGAAAATTGCAAATGTCACTCTACTCTTTAAGAAAGGAAGCAAGCTGAAGAAAGGAAATTATAAACCTGCTAGCCTGACTTCAGTGGTTAGGAAGTTTTTGGATGAGGTTTTGGGATACCTCGAGGCACTTCATAAAGTAGGCCAAAGCCAGCATGGTTTCCTTAAGGGGAAATCTTGCCTGACACATCTGTCAGAATTCTGAGAGAAAATAAAAAAATAGACAAAGGATAGTCAATGGATGTTGTCTACTGGGATTTTCAGAAGGCTTTTGGCCAAGGTGCTGCAGATAAGGCTGCTTAAAAAGGTAAGAGCCCATGGAATTACAAGAAACATAGAAACATAGAAAATAGGTGCAGGAGTAGGCCATTCGGCCCTTCGAGCCTGCACCGCCATTTATTATGATCATGGCTGATCATCCAACTCAGAACCCAGCCTTCCCTCCATACCCCCTGACCCCTGTAGCCACAAGGGCCATATCTAACTTCCTTTTAAACATAGCTAATGAACTGGCCTCAACAGTTTGCTGTGGCAGAGAATTCCACAGATTCACCACTCTCTGTGTGAAGAAGTTTTTCCTAATCTCGGTCCTAAAAGGCTTCCCCTCTATCCTCAAACTGTGACCCCTCGTTCTGGACCTCCCCAACATCGGGAACAATCTTCCCGCATCTAGCCTGTCCAATCCCTTTAGGATCTTATACGTTTCAATCAGATCCCCCCTCAATCTTCTAAATTCCAACGAGTACAAGCCCAGTTCATCCAGTCTTTCTTCATATGAAAGACCTGCCATCCCAGGAATCAATCTGGTGAACCTTCTTTGTACTCCCTCTATGGCAAAGATGTCTTTCCTCAGATTAGGGGACCAAAACTGCACACAATACTCCAGGTGTGGTCTCACCAAGGCCTTGTACAACTGCAGTAGTACCTCCCTGCTCCTGTACTCGAATCCTCTCGCTATAAATGCCAGCATACCGTTCGCCTTTTTCACCGCCTGCTGTACCTGCATGCCCACTTTCAATGACTGGTGTATAATGACACCCAGGTCTCGTTGCACCTCCCCTTTTCCTAATCGGCCACCATTCAGATAATAATCTGTTTTCCTATTTTTGCCACCAAAGTGGATAACTTCACATTTATCCACATTAATTTGCATCTGCCATGAGTTTGCCCACTCACCCAACTTATCCAAGTCACCCTGCATCCTCTTAGCATCCTCCTCACTGCTAACACTGCCACCCAGCTTCGTGTCATCCGCAAACTTGGAGATGCTGCATTTAATTCCCTCATCCAAGTCATTAATATATATTGTAAACAACTGGGGTCCCAGCACTGAGCCTTGCGGTACCCCACTAGTCACCGCCTGCCATTCTGAAAAGGTCCCGTTTATTCCCACTCTTTGCTTCCTGTCTGCTAACCAATTCTCCACCCACACCAATACCTTACCCCCAATACTGTGTGCTTTAAGTTTGCACACTAATCTCCTGTGTGGGACCTTGAAAGATACTAGCATGCATAGAAGATTGGCTGACTGGCAGGAAGTAAAGAGTCAGAATAAAGGGGCCTTTTCTGGTGGGCTGCTGGTGACAGAATTGATGGCTTCATTGCCAATCTGGCAGATAACAAAAAGATAGGCAGAGGGGCAGGTAGTGCTGAGGAACTGAGGAGTCTGCAGAAGGACTTAGACAGATTAAGAGAATGGGCAAAGTAGAGACAGATCAATATAGTGTAGGAAAGTACATGGTCATGCACTTTGGTAGAAGGAATAAATTTATTCATTTATTTTTATCTATTTAGCGATACTATGCAGCAATCCATCGATATAACCTGAGCATAATTACTGGACGATTTACACTGACCAATTAACCTACTAACTGTTACATCTTTGGACTGTGGGAGGAAATGAACACATTCATGGGGAGGAGTACAGTCTCCTTATAGATGACGGCCCGAAGTAGATTATTTTCTGAACAGGGAGATATTCAAATATCAGAGGCGCAGGGGGACTTGGGAGTCCTCATGTAGGATTTGGTGAAGTTTAACTTGCAGGTTCAGTTGGTGGTGAGGAAGGCAAATGCAATGTTACCATTCATTTCAAGAGGGTTAGAATATAAAAGCAAGGACGTAATTTTTAGGTTTTATAAGGCAATGGTCAGACTATATTTGGAACACTGTGAGCAGTATCTAAGAAAAATCATGCTGGCATTGGAGAGAATCCAGAGGAGGTCCATGAGAATGATTCCAGGAATGAAAGGGTGAATGCATGAGGAGAGTTTGGTGACTCTGGGCCTGTACTCCTAGGGTTTAGAAGAATGGGAGGGGATTTCACTGAAACCCTTTGAATATTGAAAGGCCTAGGCAGAGCAGATTTTTCCTGTAGTGGGGGAGTCTAGAAGCAGGGTACAGCCTCAGAATAGAGGGACACCATTTTAGAAGAGAGATGAGGAGGAACTTCTTTAGTCAGAGGATACTGAATCCATGGAATTCATTGCCACAGACGGCTGCAGAGGCTAAGTCATCGTGTATATTTAAAGCAGAGGTTAATTGATCGCGCTTAGTCAGGGCATAAAGGTTTTGGGGAGAAGACAGGAAAATGGGGCTACAAGGGACAATAAATCAGTCATGATGGAATGGTGGACCAGCCTCAAAGGGCCAAGTGGCCTAAATACTCTCATGCCTTATGTTCTTATGTATGAACAGTATACAAAACAAGTTTTTTACTATATCTTGGTTCACGTGACAATATTAAATCAACTCTAATAAAGCACTTTGTAATTGGATTGGAAAGGAAGAATGAAGGATCTCAGCCTGAACCATCGACTGCACTCTTTTCCATAGATGCTGCCTGGCTTGCTGAGTTCCTCCAGAATTTTGTGTGTGCTGCTTGAAATGCAAGTCTTTTATATGTTGTCCTGATCATTCTTTAATACCTTTGACGTCAGTATTACTTTGAGAATGCATAACATTACAGAATCCCCATTAAAACCAAATTTCATCTGTAATTCCACTGAGAAGTTATCTTCACTCTTACCATGAAAAGGATGCTGACTATATTTGTCAGGTAAGCTGGGCCACGGTCCCTCCAAGTCAGTTTCTCCTTTTCAGTCTATGAACACAAGCAGAATCAGTAAAACAGTTAATCCCTCAATCTAACCTTTTAACTGTAATATGTGCTAGGAGCTTCTGCTCAAAATAAGTCCTTATCTGAAACCATGAGGTCCATCAGGTTTCACCTGGACAGAAGGTGGTTAAATAATACAGAACTGTCAGACACAAGCAATGCCTTTGCAAACCTTGTGTGTCTCAGGAACTATATATCGGACCAAAAACCAACCTACTTAAATGTCTGATCTATATCTTAGAGTACACTGTGATTAGTTCACAATGCTTGACAAACTCCTTTATTATGAGACTGCACCTCTCAACTGTAATTCAAACAACTTCCAAAGTGTTGTTAAAAAGATTATATTATATTTAGAAAACTAACTCTCTATTCGCCCAATGGGTCTTCTTTGGTTATTATGGCTGTTCAGTCTGGGCATTCTGTATTTCAGTAAGACTAAGGAAATGATTGTGGGCTTCAGGAAGGGGAAGTCAGGAGAAAGCACGACAGTCCTTAATGAGTGGCCGACAGTGGAAAGGGTGAGCAGCTTCAAGTTCTTGGGTGTCAGATCTCTGAAGATCTATCCTGGGCCCAACATATCATTACAATTACACAGAAGGCATGTCAGTGGCTTAAATTTCATTAGGAGTTGAGGAGGTTCGTTATGGCACCAAAGACTCTAGCAAATTTCTACAGGTGTACCGTGGAGAGCATTCTGGCCGATTGCCACACCATCTGGTGTGGAGGTGCCAGTGCTGCATAAGCCAGCTCCATCATGGACACTCAGCTCCCCACCATCAAGGATATATTCAATGCTGCAAGAAAGCAGCATCCATCATCAAGGAACTTTACCATCCTTCTCATTACTACCACCAGGGAGGTGGTACAGGAGCCTGACGACACAAACTGATTCTTCCCCTTTGCCAACAGATTTCTCGATGGTCCGTGAACCATGAACACTATTTTGCTCTATTTTTATACTACTTACTTTAAAAAATTCTCATTGTAAGTTAATTTACTTTATGTATTTCACTGCACTGTGGGATCAAAACAACAAATTTCATGACTTATGTCAGTGATAATAAGCCTGATTCTGATTTATATATTTTATTTTCTCTTGTTCTGGGATTTAACTTTTTTTTTTACATTATTCAACTATGATCATACACAAATGGGTCAGACAATCCAATAGTCATTGTGTTGAAGTACCAGTTACTGTAGGTGTGTCTACAAACCCTAAGCTTCATTTAAAAACTTTGTAGCACACCCAGTAATATTTGAACATTTTGTTCTTGAGTCCTCTCCGAAACAAAATCCTCATTTTCCTCACTTGGAGGCCCTCATCAGTACGTATTGGCGACAACACCTCCTCCACAATCACCATCAGCACAGGTGTACCGCAAGGCTGTGTACTTAGCCCCCTGCTCTACTCACTTTATACCCATGATTGTGTGGCTAAATACAGCTCCAATGGCATATTTAAGTTTGCTTAAGATACCACTGTTGATGGTCAAATTGGCATATAGGAGGGAGGTTGCACATCTGTTTGAATGGTGCCAAAACAGCAACCTCTCACTCAGTGTCAGCAAAACCAAACAGCGGATTATTTATTACAGGAGGAAGAAATTGGAGGTCCATGAGCCAGTCCTCATCAGGGGATCAGAGGTGGTGAGGGTCAGCAACTTTAAATTACTTGGTATTATCATATCAGAGGATCTGTTGAAAGTGCCATCACAAAGAAGACATTACAAGTTTGTGTAAATTCAGTATGTCGTCTAAAACTTTGACAAACTTCTATAGATGCACAGTGGAAGGTATATTGACTGGTTGCATCATGGCCTAGTATGGAAACACCAATGCCCAGGAATGGAAAGAGTCTATGGAAAGTGGTGGAAAGGCAAAATTGTCTATATAAAGTAGTGGATACATATATCATTATTTTAGAAGCATGTCATATAGTGTCAGCACCCACCCCCCCATGCAGTCTCTGAGCAGTTTTTGGTTTGTTTTCAAGAAACCGATACATATATAGTTCCATTGACATAGGTTTACAGACAAGCTGTATGTACAAAATGGACAGTTCATCCAATTTCTAAGCTTTTACCAAGGTCTGTATTATTGAACACATTGAAAATTCAATGAAAGAATCAAAAATTCAAACTGGACTCCCAGCAACCAGGTGCCTTGGGTCAATTGGAAACTAAAAGGGGAACAAAGCTTAATTTTCCTTTACATTAGCAGACACAAGGTGACAAGATACAATAGATATTGAGACTGGCTTTTGAAATAGTGCACACACACCACTAAAAAAAGTTAATCAACGTATAATTCTTCGCAAATATGTGGTCATCTAACATCAGTGGCCACTTTATGAGGTTCACCTGTACACCTGCTCGTTAATGCAAATATCTAATCAGCCAATCATGTGGCAGCAACTCAATGCATAAAAACATGCAGACATGGTCAAGAGGTTCAGTTGTTGTTCAGACCAAACATCAGGATGGAGAAGAAATATGATCTAAGTGACTTTAACCAAGGAATGATTGTTGCTGCCAGAAGTGGTAGTTTGAGTATCTCAGAAACTGCAAATCTCCTGAAATTTTTACGCATAGCCTCTAGAGTTTACAGGGGATGGTGCGGAAAAAAAAACAACCAGTGAGTGGCAGTTCTGTAGGCAAAAACAGCTCATTGATAAGAGAGGTGAGAGGAGAATGGCCAGACTGGTTCAAGCTGACAGGAAGTTGACAGTAAGTCAAATGATCACGCTTTGCAACAGAGGTGTGCAGAAGAACGTTTCTGAATGCACAACCAGCTGAACCTTGACGTGGATAGTCTGCAGCAGCCAAAGACCATGAACATATACTTAGTGGCCATTTTATTTAGTACAAGAGGTACCTAATAAAGTGGTCACTGAGTGTATGTGTATTCAACATAAACATGTTCAGTCAGCATTTAACACCATCATACCCTCAGAACTAATCAACAAGCTCCAAAATCTGGGTCTCTGTACCTCCCCACTCTGCAACTGGATGCTTGACTTCCTCATTGTGAAACCACAGTCAGTGTGGATCAGAAATAACATCTCCTCTCTGACAATCAATACTGGTGTACTTTAAGGATGCATGTTTAGCCCACTGCTTTACTTTCCCTCTCACTACACCTGACTCTGTGGCTGGGCACAGTTCAAAACACCATCTATAAACTTTCTGATGACACAACTATTGTTGGCAGAATTTTAAAAGGTGATGAGGAGGTGTACAGGAGTGAGCTAGATCAGCTGGTTGAGTGGTGTTGCAATAACAATCTTGTACTCAACATCAGAAAGACCAAGGGATTGATTATGGACTTCATGAACGGGAAGTTGAGGGGACACAAACCTGTTCTCAACAAAGGATCAGCAGTGGAAAGGGAGAGTAATTTCAAGTTCCTTAGTATCAACATCTCAGAAGATCTATCCTAGGCCCAACATATTGATATATTTATAAAGAAGGCACGACAACGGCTACATTTCATTAGGAGTTTGAGGAGACCTGGTACAAAGACTCTGACAAAGTTTTACAGATGTACCATGGAAAGCATTCTAACTGGGTGCGTCGCCATCTGGTATGGAGGGGCCATTGCACAGGATCGGAAAAAAACGACAGAAATTTGCAAACTCAGCCAACTCCATCTTGAGCACTAGCCTCCCCAGCATCTGATTATAGGGAGCTGTGAAAAGGATGGCCAGTTTTAAGGTTGGAGATGAAAGAAGGGAATATTAGTACAAAGAAAACATGATTAAGGGGCCATTTATTCCTCCATTCCATAAGGATCAGGGTTGACCTCTTACCTGGTGCCATTTTGCTTCACTAACACACCTCTTGACCCCTTTGAAACCCAAAAACATCTTAATCTGTATATTGAATACAGTCAGCAACCGAGCTCTCACAACAACTACGGTAGAGATTTCTAATGATTCAGCCTCCTGCGGAAGAGGATGTTTCTGCTGTTACCATCCTGAATGGCGGAAACCTTAATGGGACCCTGGTCCATTGGTGTAAAGATCCACGTGAACGGAAATACAACCCTGCGTCAATGCCTTCATGACAACGGAGAGAATGGTCTACGTTTTAGTGAAATGACCTTTCATTTTTCTACACGGCGTAAGCCCAGTCAGAATTCGTTGCTCCTTACAATCCCTCATCCTGAACATGGGTTTGAGATCACTGGCCCTTTTATGTCTTATTATTCAAGCGTTATCTGATACCCTGAGCCCTCCTAAAAAAAAAAAAAAAATTACTTTTAGTAACATTTAGCTTGCCAATCAAGAATCAGGGTGTGGAGAGTCAAACAGCGTGGACCACGGGGCCCACTGTGTTCACAATGATAAGGTGGGCACCCATTTGTATTTATCTGTCATTTTGAAACACTGGCTCTGTCGCCTTCAGTGACGCAAGGTTCAAGTCCTCATGCTAAATAATGTCAGTGATTCCGTTTCAATCACTCCCCAGCAGTGCATACTATGTGCTCACCACTCGTGTTTAAAAAAAAGGACTCCCTCAGGCTCCCTCGAAATCTCTCACCCTAAATCCACATCCTCTAGTTTTATCTACCACATATGGAAAAAAAGGCTTCCTGCTGTCTTCCTTGTGTCCGTTCTGAAGGTGTTTTTATTTACAGTAAGATGGATCCTCACAATCTATCTCATCGTGATATGGTCCGGCTGCACTGATAACTGAATATTCTGCTTTCTCCTGTACTACCTCAATGTACTGATATGTTGAAATGATCTATTTGCATGATGTGCAAATCTAATGTTTTACACTGTGCTTTGGTACTTGCAACAGTAATAAACTAATTTAACAATTTTTATTTTAAATCTTTTTTTAAAATCAGTAATTGTCAGCACAGATGTCACAACCAAGACTAAATTAAGACTGCCCATCACATGTGAGGCTGACAAATAAAAGTCAATCACATTTTGAACTAAATGAATGCAAGTAGCCTCTTTGCAAAGTAGCTTGGCTGCTGAGTGGTTGGGCCCTCAAACACCCAATTACTTTAAAAACATTCTTTGTAAGCTAAACTTATTAATTATATAATTCCAGATCTTGCTTAGGAGTCCTTACAAAGTGAACATGAATTAAATCAGTTGGTCATTATCAATGGGAAATATTTCATAAGGACAAACTTCAAAACTAGAAGCTTAGCACATTAATGCCCTGATTGACTACAGCTGCTAGAACTATTTGCTACTTGTTAAGCATCACAGGATAAGTCACATGGTGCACAAAAGTCACTAATCACATGCACAGTGATAACCATACTAAGGTGGCTGAAAACAAAACTGAATTAGAGTGCCTTTAACAAATATGACATGCACAGCCATTCTAATGCATCGCTTTACCAACTATCGGATGCTTTTAATAAAGTGACAAAGTTTGGCAATACAATATCTATTAGCTTGTTGAGAAAGACTGCCACTTTAAATTGCATGTGCCACTTCCAAGTAATTTCATTAAAAATTTGGATAGATTTATCTGGGGAACAACTTTTCCAGCTAATGTAATGATAAAGAATTTTTGGAAAAAAAAGCAGAAGACATTATGGTGAGATACCATCTCTCAGTTGTGTCTATTCAATACTTTGAGAACATTGATAATCAATCAGACAATCCAGCATAATATTCATCAGCTCTAAATTGAAGAAAGCATTTTCTTTTCCACTTGGTTAATCAATTGTCAGAAAATTAAATGAGCAAGTTTATTGACATAATGCACAATTGAAATAACGAGTGTACTTTATGACAATAAATTGCACATTTAGGTGTGCACATGGCAATTATAATAAAAAAAACAAATGGCTCCATGTCCTTCTAAACAAACTTTGAAAAATAAACAAGAAAGTTTTATTTTCAACTGGTACCAATTTCACCCCAGCCATGGCATTCAAAACTCTGTTTTTCCATTTGTTTGGGTGTTCCTCCACGCCTTCTGCTGCCTTCTGAGGTCAGGTAGAGAAAAGGACCATACAGGCAGAGTGTTAAACATATCAATATAAACTAACATTAGGGATTCAATATAAAGTGCATGTTATTGTCTATTTCATTGCATTAGTGAAATGCTGAAAATCACCTTGAAACCCAGGAGCAGCCTCAAACTTGATGGAGTTAATTACATGATATCTCTTCCATTCATTTCTATTGTGCTTTAATCATCAAAAAGCACCTTGGATTAACAAGAGTATAGATGTTCCCCTTTTAGCAGTCATTAAGCAAGGTCAATCTCGGTAATTCCTTAATCTTGTGTTACCATCAAAGATACTCTATTTAACACATAATCCCAGATGCAGGAGTAAAACCAACAATTACATGGACTAGTGTCCAAACATTAACTTAATAAAGCCCATCAATATATACATCCAGTAAGACTAAATTTTGGGGAAAATTACAAAAAATGAACAAGTACAAAAATTAAAAAAAATGTAGAACATAAACACAAGAGATTCTGCAGGCAATGGAAATCTTGAACACACACACAAAGTGCTGGAGGAACTCAATAAATCAGGCAGCAGCTATGGAAGGGAATAAAACTGCCCGACTTGCCAAACTCCTCCAGCATTTTGTGTGTGTTGCTCAAAAAACAACAAAGAATAATTTGGGTCTTTAGCTAAAAGCAAGTGTTATTTACATTGAAGGCTTATCTATACCTCTTCTTTCTTTTGAAGCTCTTTTTTCAAAACTTTACTCAGAACTCTAGCCTCATACTCAGGACGTGGATGATCCTGTTTATTTCAAAAGGGAAGAAAACAGTCAGCAGAAACATTAGTCATAATTAAAAAGCTACATTTAATAGAAGTTATTCAAAGCTCAACTGCTTTTTACTCAGTTAAACTTTGCTAGAAAAAAATCCATATTTTCTCTTGCCCTTATGCAGAAAACATCATTACAGGAGTACTGGAGAGTCATGTGCTGTGTTGGGACATGATCTAAGAAAGGATGTGTTGGCATTGGAGACAGTCCACAGCGGTGCCACAAGAATGATCCCAGGAATGAAAATGTTAATGTGTGTGGAGCGTTTGATGGCTCTGGGCCTGTACTTGCTGGAGTTTAGATGAACGAAGGGAGATCTCATTGAAACCCATCAAATATTGAATAACCTGCATAGAATGGATATGGAGAGGATACTTCCAATTGTGGGGGAGTTAAGGAAAAAAGAGCACAACTTCAGAATACAAGGACGAGAAAGAATGAGGAGGTGAGGAGGAATTTCTTTAGCCAGAGGATGGTGAATCTCTGGAATTCATTGCCACAGACAGCTGTGGAGGTCATTGGGTATATTTAAAGTAGAAGTTGACAGGCTCGTGCTTAGTAAGAGCGTCAAAGGTTACAAGTTGAAGTTAGGAGAATGGCATTGAGCAAAATAATAAATCAGCCATGATGGAATGGTGGAGCAGACTCCTTGGGCTAAATGGCCTAATTCTGCTCCAATAACTTATGGTCTTATGAACTATCAAAATGTTATAAACTTGAACCTTAAGTTTGATTACTTTTGAGAACATACAAATATATATCAATATCAAGAATCAACTTAGTATTTACATAATGTTTGTAAGAGTACCCAAACATTTACCCAATTAACCCATTGAGCAATGAACCTTTTGTTTCCCCAATACAAGAACATTTTCTCGACACTAACACAGTTAACTTGTATGACTGCCAACACATGCCACCTCCAGAAATCCCACATTTTTTTGGAATGCCAATATACTTGTTTCTTTTGAAGTGGGGATAGAAATTCAGGCTCATATCTATTGGATGCTGAATTTCCCCAATCTTTACCAAGAATAGAGGCAGACAATTGTCAGGTGGTTTTGTGGGAAAGCACACTGCAGCTATCATTTACCACTGGACGGAGACTAAAAACACAATCAAGATAGTGGTCTAAATTGCAAAACTGCCTGCAATAAAGGAAATGGAGGTTTAAAATGACCAAAAATGTTAAAAGTAAACTTTTCGAGTTACCACTATACTAAAAATGACTCTGAACTAAACATTTTATTTACTAGTCTTCATTTATAAAACATCTCAAATACAATCAGTGGCCACTTTATTAGGTATAACTGTACACCTGCTCATTAATGCAAATATCTAATCAGCCAATCATGTGGCAGCAATCGAATGCATAAAGACATGCAGACATGGTCAGGAGGTTCATTTGTTGTTCAGACCAAACATCAGAGTGCGGAAGAAATGTAATGTTGACTGTGGAATCGTTTATGGTGCCAAATGGGGTGATTTGAGAATCCGAGAAACTACTGATCTCCTGGGATTTTCACGCACAGTAGCCTCTGGAGTTTACAGAGAATGGTGTAAGAACAAAAAAAAATCCAGTGGGTTGCAGTTTATTTATTTAGAGTGACAGCGTAGAATAGGCCCTTCCGCCCAGAAACTCCCAACAACCTTGATTTAAACTTAACTTAATCATGGGACAATTCACAATGACGAGTTAACCTAGCCAATACATCTGTAGATTGCAAGAGTAAACAGGAGCACCCGGAGAAAACCCATACATTCCATGGGAGGACGTACAGAGACTCTTTACAGAGGACGGTGGGATTGAACGTGGAAATGCAATGCCCGATGCTGCGATAGCCTCGTGTTAACTGCCACACTACTGTGGCGCCCAAGTTCTGTGGGTGACAACACCTTGTTAATGACAGAGGCCAGAGGAGAATGGCCAGACTGGTTCAAGCTGACAGGAAGGCGACTGCAACTCAAATAACTGCATGTTACAACAGTGTTGTGCAGAAGAGCATTTCTGAACGCACAACATGTCAAAGCTTGAAGTGGACCGGCTACAGCAGCAGAAGACCATGGAATATCCACTCAGTGGCCACTTTATTAGGTACAGGAAGTAACTAATAATAAATTGGCCAATGAATGTATACAACTACCTTAAATGACTAAAAGATCTTTTGGGCTTTCCAGCTTCTAATTAGCATAAAATCACCAAATTTGGAAGAGTCATTTTTGCACCTGGGATGAAATAGAAAGAGGCATTTATGGCAGGCAAGTACAAGTACTGAGTAGTTCGATGAGGAATTCTCTATTATGGCACACGTGATTTATTTTGACAATACAACATGTAGAAAGAAAAGGTAAAAGCTCGGAAGCGTAACATAAAATTGTATTGGATTAATCCCAGCCCCTCCTCCCACCCAGCACCAATACAGCAACAGAAACATCATAATTAGGCAAGCTTCAGAAAGATGTACAGGAGTTAATTTAAAAAAAAATCCAAACCTTTAATCGTTCCTTCAGGCCGACGGCAACAGAAGAAGAAAGAAGTGTTATTAATGGCAAAAATTAATGGCAAAATATTGTTCAATGAAAATTTAGGGATTTTTAAGGAATGAATCTTAAAAGTCTAACCTCATCCTCTTCAAATCCAGTAAGATCCCACCTATAATTCAGCCTCATTTGGCACCTTTTCCAGTGTTCCAAGAACATGGCAGCTGGAAATAAAATTGGCTTTTATCAAAATGATCATTATTTTTCCAGCAATAAATTAAAATGACTACAAAGTAATAAGAGTCTTTTTAAATATAAAGAATGTCTTAAAATAATTTCTCCACATTCCTACACAACAGTGTACTGACTTTGGGGGATAAAAGTGCCCTTCACTTGTAGACACTGTAGATCGTTTGCCATGCCAAAATCATGATATGTGACGGATGCTTAGATGTAGACAGAGATACAAGGAAGGATTTTCATTCTGCAGCTGTTATCTCAGTGAGACCATGGATAGCATTGATGGTCTCTGTCATAAACTCCAGTCTCCGGTCACCATTAACACTCATTTAATAAGATATAGTGTGGGATAGACCCTTCTGGCCTTCGATCTGTGCCGCCCAGCAATCCCCTGATTTAATTCTAGCATAACCACAGGACAATTTACCATGTCCAATTAACCTACCATCCAGTACATCTTTGTCTTGTAAGAGGAAACTGGAGTATCCGGAGGATGCCCATGCATTCACGTGGAGAGCATACAAACTCCGTACAGGCAGTGGCAGGAGCTGAACCCATGTTGCTGGTACTGTAAAGCGTTCTGCTAACCACTACACTTCCATGCTAACCTGATCCCGTTCAAACCAAGCAAGATCCCACCCATAATTCAGCCACATTTGACACTTTTTCTAGTGTTCCAAAAACATGGCAGCTGGAAATGTTCTGATTAATTGCCCAAGTTAGGACCAACCTGTTCATACTCATGGTATACCCCATGACAAAAAACTTTGACAAACCTCTATAGATGCAAAGTGGACTGATTGCATCACAGCCTGGTATGGAAACACCAATGCACCGGAATGGAAAAGGCTACAGAAAATGGTGGATACAGCCCGGTCCATCACAGGCTAAGCCTTCCCCACCATTGACTAAATTTACAAGGAGCGCTGCCACAAGGAAGCAGCATCCATCATCAGGCACCCTCATCACCTAGGCCAAGCTCTCTTCTTGCTGCTGCCATCAGGAAGGAGATACAGGAGCTTGGGGTCCCACACCACCCGGTTCAGGAACAGCTATTACTCCTCAAACATCAGGCTTCCGAATCAGCACAGATAACTTCACTCACCTCAACACTGAACTGACTCCACAACCTACGGACTCACTTTCAAAGACTCTACAACTCCCGTTCTCAGTATTTTATATATTTATTTAAAAAATTTACATAATTTGTCTTCTTTTGTACATTGGTTGTTTGTCAGTCTTTTGTATAGTTTTTCATAAATTCTATTGTATTTCTTTTTTTTTGTAAATGCCTGCAAAAAAGTGAATCTCAAGTTAGCACATAGTGACATATACTATGGGAATAACTTCACTCAATGTCGCTTACCACATCATTGAAATGCTCCCACAATGGATGGACTCACTTTCAAGGACTCCTCATCTCATGTTCTCATTAGTTACTGCTTATTTACTTATTATTATTTCTTTCTTTTGGTATTTGAACAGTTTGCTGTTTTTTACACACTGGTTGAATGCCCCGCTTGTTCAGTCTTTCATTTATTCTATTATGGTTATTATTCTTTTATGGATTTATTGAGCATGCCCACAAGAAAATTAATCTCAGGGTTGTAAATGGTGACATGTACTTTGATAATAAATTTAATTTGAACTTTGAAAATCAATTTTCTACCCATTACCAGGACTGCTAATTACCCATCCTTATTCATCTTTTAGACTATAAGACGCTAAGATATAGGAGCAGAATTAGGCCATTTGGCCCATTGAGTCTGCACCACCGTTTCATCATGGCTGATCCAGTTTTCCTCAGCTCCAATCTCCTGCCTCAGCCCCCACCATATCCCTTTAGCCCTGACCACTCAAGAATCTATCAACCTCTGCCTTAAATGTACATAATGACTTGGCTTCCAGAGCTGCCTATGGCAACAAATTCCACAGATTCACAACTCTCTGGCCGAAGAAATTCCTCATTTCCCTTCTAAAAGGATGCCACTCTATTCTGAGGCTGTGACCTCTGGACTTAGATACTCCTACTAGAGTATCTAAGATAATCCTTCTCTGTGGATTGTCACCTTGTCGTGGTGGAGAAGCTTGTGTGGTCCTGTGATCCCGAGAGCAATGCTGTCTGGAGCTACGCTCCTGGTAGGGTCACCCATGGCGGTAAGGTCAAGGGTGAGGTCCCTGACAAAGAATAATCCAACCAATACCTCAACGGTGGAACAGGTGGATGAAGTTACTTCGAACCCAACGGCTGTGAAGGCGGATGAAGGCTGCAGCAAACCCGTCAGCTCCAATCGTCGTGGTTTCCATGCCATTGGAATCAGTTGGGTGATCTGTGAAGTATCATGTGCTTCTTGGAGTGCAACATCAGGTACACGTTAAACAAATACACGCACAGGCATCTTCGCTCTGTGGGCCACTTCTTCAGAAGGAAGACCATCATCCTCGACCTCGAGGGATAGCCACGACGATGACTCCTACTGGAGGAAACATTCTCTCCACATCCACTCTATCAAGGCCTTTCACCATCTGATGGGTTTCAATTAGGTCACTCTCCTCAAGCTGCTGAATTCCACTGAATATAGGCCCAGAGCCATCATACTCTCAGTGAGGCCTCACCAGTGCTTTATAAAGTCTCAACATTATATCCTTGCTTTTTTATTCTAGTCCTCTTAAAATGAATGCTAACATTGCATTTGCCTTACTCACGACAGACTCAACCTGCAAATTAACCTTTAAGGAATCCTGCACAAGGCCTTCCAGGTCCATTGTCCCTCAGATTTTTGTAGTTTCTCTCCATTTAGAAAATTCTCAACCCTTTCACTTCTTCTACCAAAGTGCCAACACTATCCTTCTACCGCCCCTCTACTTTCTCAAAACTATCTGCCCCTCCACCTATCTTCATATCGTCTGCAAACTTAGCAACAAAGCCAGTAATTCCATCATCCAAATCATTGACATACAAGGTAAAAAGAATCAACACACACCTCTGTGGAACAACACTAGTCACTGACATTCAACCAGAAAAGGCTCCCTTTTTACCCCACTCTTTGCCTCCTGCCAATCAACCACTTCATTACCCATGCTATAATCTTTTCTATAATACTATGGGCTCTTAACTTGTCAGCAGCCTCATGTGTGGCACCTTGTCAAAGGCCATCTGAAAATCCAAGTACACAACATTAACCAATTCTCCATTGTCTATCCTGCTTGTTATTTCTTCAAAGAAATCCAACATATTTGTCAGGCAACCATGCTGACTACGGCCTATTTTATTAAGTGCTCCAAAACTACATCCTTAACAATCGACCCCAACATCTTCCCAACCACTGAGGTCAGACCAACTGGCCTATAATTTCCTTTCTTCTGCCTCGCTCCCTTCTTGAAGAGTGGAGTGACATTTGCAATTTTCCAGTCTTCCTGAACCATTCCAGAATCTAGTGTTCTTGAAAGATCATTAATATTGCCTCCACAATCTCTTATGCCAGCTCTTTCAGAACCCGAAGTTGTACACCATCTAATCCAGGTGACCTATCTACCTTCAGACCTTTCAGTTTCCCAAGAATCTTCTATATGATAATGGTAACTTTACACACTTCATGAACCCTGACACCTGGAAGTTCACCATCTTGCTAGTTTATGTTCTTCTGAAATCACAGATCTGGTCACCTTCCACCTAGCCTCTTTCCCCTCTTTCTACATTTTTATTCTGGTGTCTTCCCCCATCCTTTTCAGTCCTGAAGATGGGTCTTGGCTCAGAACGCCAACTGTTTATTCATTTCCCCGGATGCTACCTGACTCGCTGAGTTCCTCCAGCATTTTGTGTGTATTGCTTTGGATTTACAGCATCTGCAGACTCTCTTGTGATTAGACAATTGTTATTGCCTTCAAGATGTTGGATAGTATTAAGAAGACTTTTCCTTCAACATTAGCTTTCCTGATCCATTTATACATAAAATTAGAAACAAAGTTTAAATCTCAAGATAGTAGATTCCTATTTTTTCCAATTTCCACAAGGAAGGATAATTTTTTGATGGACAATTTGTTTTAACTAATCAAATATGACACTTCTTGGGGAGGTAGAAATATTCCCCAACACCCATTATCACAACTAGCATCAAGGAACAGTAAAACAATTTCAACGTTCTATTAACATTGAATCACTTTCCCCACAGGTGCAGAACAATTTTACCAATTCCATGGACTAGTGTCCAAATATTTATTAATGAAGCCCAAAAATATACACATGCAATAAGATCAAAGTTGCTGGTGAACGCAGCAGACCAGGCAGCATCTCTAGGAAGAGGTACAGTCGATGTTTCAGGCCGAGACCCTTCGTCAGGACTAACTGAAGGAAGAGTTAGTAAGAGATTTGAAAGTGGGAGGGGAAGATCCAAAATGATAGGAGAAGACAGGAGGGGGAGGGATGGAGCCGAGAGCTGGACAGGTAATTGGCAAAGGGGATACTAGAGGATCATGGGACAGGAGGTCCGGAAAGAAAGACAAGTGGTGGGGGGGAACCCAGAGGATGGGCAAGGGGTATAGTCAGAGGGACAGAGGGAGAAAAAGGAGAGTGAGAGAAAGAATGTGTGTAAAACCAGGATCTCCCAGTGGCCACACATTTTAATGCCACATCCCATTCCGATTCTGACATGTCTATCCACGGCCTCCTCTACTGTAAAGATGAAGCCACACTCAGGTTGGAGGAACAACACCTTATATTCCATCTGGGTAACCTCCAACCTGATGGCACGAACATCTACTTCCCTAACTTCCGCTAATGCCCCACCTCCCCCTCAAACCCCATCTGTTATTTATTTTTATACACACATTCTTTCTCTCACTCTCCTTTTTCTTCCTCCGTCCCTCTGACTATACCCCTTGCCCAGCCTCTGGGTCCCCCCCCCCCCCAACCGTCTTTCTTCCCGGACCTCCTGTCCCATGATCCTCTCGTATCCCCTTTGCCAATCACCAGTCCAGCTCTTGGCTCCATCCCTCCCCCTCCTGTCTTCTCCTATCATTTTGGATCTTCCCCTCCCCCTCCCACTTTCAAATCTCTTACTAACTCTTCCTTCAGTCAGTCCTGACGAAGGGTCTCAGCCTGAAACGTTGACTGTATCTCTTCCTAGAGATGCTGCCTGGCCTGCTGCGTTCACCAGCAACTTTGATGTGTGTTGCTTGAATTTCCAGCATCCGCAGAATTCCTGTTGTTCACATGCAATAAGACTAAATTTTGGGGGAAAATTTACATAAATTAACAATAGATACAAAAACTTTAAAAAATGCTAGTTTTTCCTGTAAGAACTAGCATCATGCAGATATTTCTGTACGAACAATAGATACAAAAATTTTTAAAAATGCAGGACATAACATAAATACAAGAGATTCTGCAGATGCTGGAAATCCAGAGTAACACACAAAATGCTAGAGGAACTTAGCTGGTCGGGCGTCATCTGTAGATAGGAATGTAGAAACGACATTTTGGGCTAAGATCCTTCATCAGAAGTAGGACTTCTGAATATACAGCAGGTCAGTGCAATATTGTGGCCTGAAAGACTATATTGTGCTGCGCTGTTCTAAGTTTAATGTAATTCTGGTGGGATGAAAGAGACTTATTGTTGATACGTACGCCAGGTCCCTTCCTCTTCAGTAGCTTAGGCTTTTAAATAAGCTAGGTGCCTGTTTGAGGGGATTTGGTGATTTGGACCAAATGTTCCTAATGGCAGTCAGTAACCCTGGCTGTCCACCTTATAGATTATTTTATAGAACTGATTGCAGAGATTGATTAAGAGCTTTAGTATTACTCCACAAAATGATTACTTCCAGAGTGCTTTTTTTTGCTCAGAAATTCCTACTTTTCAAACAATTAGAATGTCACCAAAAGATTTATGGAAATAACTTAAGCGATAAACAACTGGCCAGAAGACCTCTACATGTAGCCTTGATGTTTACACTTGTGTAAACATTATAAGCTCTGTTTAATACTTAACAACTGTTGTGCAATGCCAGTCAAACTTTCAATTACAACTATCCATTAAAACCATTTGTTTTGCTTATAGTCCGTTACTTTATGTAAGCTTGCCTTAAATCAACCTATGCTGAGCAGTTGAGCATAGGAACATCCATAATGTTTCAATTCTGACATGACTACCAACGACAATAACAAATCCAAGTAATACTCCTAATATGGCTCCTGTACATAAGAACGTGGAAAGATACTGTATTCTGAAGTACAAAACAGAACAGGCTTCTTGATTTAAGTTGCGCAGGCAGCACAATAGTGTAGCAGAGAGCGTAACGCCTTACTTTTATTGGGGTTCAATTCTGACACGGTCTGTCAGGCATTTGCACATTCTCACTGTGGCCGTGTGGGTTTCCTCTGAGTGCTCCAGTTTCCTCCCACATTCCTAAGATGAGATGGGGCTAATAAGTTGTGGGTCTGCTATGACGCTGCCAGAAGTGTGGCGACATTTGCGGGATGACCCAAGAACATCCTCGGACTGTGTTGGTCACCGACGCAAATGTTGCCGTTCACTGCACGCTTCAATGTACATGTGACAAATAAAGCTCATTTTTAATCTTTAAATGTAGGGCAAAATGAAAAGGTAGCTTGTAAGTGCACTTCTGCTTTCCAAGATGAACTCTGAGAAATAAAGAAAAGTCAATTGAGAACGGTCTGATAAATTTATTTGCCAACTCTTGTTCTGCTCTGTCTACAACCTCCTACATTGGTCACCTCAAATAAAACCCTTCATCTTTCCAGTCAGTTATCAACCTTTTGTTTTTAAACACATTTACTTAATTCAGTTCTCAATCACAGTTTCAGTGTTGTAGATGTGGGAGTTAATCAACGTGTTATAGCTGCGAGAGTTGTGGGGATAACCTCCCACTGCCCATCAAGTGCTCCCAAAGGTGTGTGTCTCAAATAGCCTCTTGCAACCAGGTTCAGCTCATTGCCTTCACA
Source organism: Mobula hypostoma (assembly GCF_963921235.1). Lineage (NCBI taxonomy): Eukaryota > Metazoa > Chordata > Chondrichthyes > Myliobatiformes > Myliobatidae > Mobula > Mobula hypostoma. Next base: position 13,801,458 of record NC_086107.1, read on the forward strand.
TGTGTCTTAGCTACTAAGCATAGCGGACCCTTCCACTGATGGGATAAGGGGCAAAGACAGGTTACTGGTGCCTTAAAACCAGTCGCTTCGGGCAGAGGGTACTAATCAGAAGTGGTGGACAGCAGAAGGAAACTCTGATCTCAAACCTCCGCTGCCTTGTGGTTATACTCACTCATGGGAAAGGCTTTGGGAGTAAACCCCGAGGAAAAATCTGGAGCTAGAGATGTGCTTCCAGCCTGCCACCCACTGTGACATCAAAAATGATATATCCAAAACAGAAACGGAATCAGGTTTACTATGACTAATATACGTTGTGAAATTTGTTGTTTTGCAGTAGCAGTATGGTGTAATACATAAAAAATACTATAAATTACAATATATATATTAAAAATTAAATTAAATAAACAATCTTCATAGAGGAATCAGAAATGGAGAGAGTGAGCAGCTTCAAGTTCCTGGGGTGTCAAGATCTTTGAGGATCTAACCTGGTCCCAACATAGCGAAGTAGTTATAAAGAAGGCAAGGCAGCGGCTATACTTTATTAGGAGTTTGAAGAGATTTGGCATGTCAACAAATACACTCAAAAACTTCTGACAGGCTGCAGGTTCTGACAGACTGGAGGGGCTATTGCAAAGGACCGAAAGAAGCTGCACGAGGTTTAAATCTAGTTAGCTCCAACTTGGGTACTAGCCTACAAAGTACCCAGGACATCTTTAGGGAGCAGTGTCTCAGAAAGGCAGCATCCATTATTAACAGCCTCCAGCACCCAGGGCATGCCCTTTTCTCACTGATACCATCAGGTAGGAGGTACAGAATCCTGAAGGCACACACTCAGCGATACAGAAACAGCTTCTTCCCCTCTGCCATCCAATTCCTAAATGGACATTGAAGCTTTGGACACTACCTCACTTTTAAAAAAATATATAGTATTTCTATTTTTGCACATTAAAAAAAATCTATTCAATACACGCAATTGATTTACTTGATTATTAAGTTTTATTTTATTTATTATTATTCTTTTTCTCTCTGCTAGATTATATATTGCATTGTACTGCTGCTGCTAAGTTAGTAAATTTCACGTCACATGCCAGTGATAATAAAAATGATTCTGATTCTGATTCTGAAAAAAAAGAGTAGAAATAGTGAGGTAGTGTTCATGGGTTGGTTGATTGTCCATTCAGAGTTTGATGGCAGAGAAATTGAAGCTGTTCCTAAAATGCTGAGTGTGTGACCTCAGGCTCCTGTACCTCCTCCCTGATGGTAGAAATGAGAAAAGAGCATGTCTTGGGTGATGGGTGTCCTTGATGCTGGGGAGGCTAGTCCCCATGGAGCTGGCTAGTCCCCATGGAGCTGGCTGAATTTGCAACTTTCTGCAGCTTTTTCCTGAAGCTGTGCAGTTGCTCCTCATACCAGATGGTGATTCAACCAGTTAGAATGATCTCCATGTTACATCTATCTTTGGTGACATACCAAATCTCCTCAAATTCCAAATATAGCCACTGATATGCCTTCTTTGTAATTACATCAATATGTTGGGCCCAGGATAGATCTTCAGAGATGTTGATACCTAGGAACTTGATATTTGATGATTCATTTCTGTAGTCTGAGAAGAACTCAAAGGAACAAGATATCTTTCTTTGTGGTTTTTAAGTATTGCTTAACTATACACAAGGAACCCACTGAGGCATGCGGAATTCAGATTTAAATTTAAATATGTGACAATATTTCATCTTAGATTTGTTAAATCAGCCAGTCTCTTTATCAATTTTTAGTTGAAACTCACGACTTTCAACAGAGATTATTTTCCAAAGAAAGTAAATCTTATAAGATACAAGATACCTTATAAGATACAAGATACCTTATTCGGCTTGATAAAATTTTTCATCTTCTTGCATCCATGAACTTTCTACATTTACTCTCATACCAAGGAGAGTCCAAAGCAGGTATTTCAAAACTTCTAAACATTAGTTCAAGTTTTATGGTCATTCAGCCATACATGAATATCCATGAATACAGCCAAATGAAACAGTGATCTTTCAGGGCCAAGGTGCAAAACAAGTCTCAATTGTCATACACATCACAAGGCACATACAGCACATATAAGACAACAGTAAACATAGATTCACACAGAAATATATAATCTAGTCCAAGCCCCTCCTGAGTCGGCAGCAATCTGTAGTCGAATACAATTCAGCTCATCTTCCACCGAGCGAGCACTGGAGGGCAGCACCAACACCAGCATGGATCCCATGCCACACCACCTCCAGCACCTCTCTCCTGGGTGACTGCAAACAGGCAATCCCCCTGCATGAGGCCTAGCCCTTGTTACAACCGAGGCCACGTAGCCGTCCCGCTGTCAGTCCCGCCAATAAACCAGTGAACCAGACTTGCAGTATTCTACATTACCAATGTCCAACAGGGTCTTGCAATCACACGAAAAACGACTAAGATAATCTGTCACTGTTAAACTGCGCACCACCTTGGCGCACTCTCGCTAATGCCTCTCTGTAGCAAGCATCAACATGGTCCACAGCAAGTCCAGCTCCTTCACTAATGAACAACTCGATGATGAGATATACTTGTTCTTTAAGTTCTTAATGTCCTGCAATATCTGGTGATCATAAAAAAAGGCATTTAAAAAAAGAAAATAATACCTTCAGTTAGCCCCATAGAAGCCACTGCATCAGTGCACACTGCCATCGGACCAGAAATTATTTTCACTGTATATATTACACCACCAAACAGAACAACTTTTCTCTGGATCAAGGTGCACAATATAGTATGTGTGACTTACACACAAAACAAAATAATAATATTACAAATAAACAAATAATTATGTGCATTTATGCAACAAATGAGAAAGTAAACACTATAATGCTACTGGTGTTTTCATGCGTGGTAAGACCTGCGTGGTGGCAGGGAATTCACCAGTCTCATGCTCTAGGGAGGAAGCTGTTTCCCATCCTAACAGTCCTCATCTTTATGCTATGGTAGCTCCTGCTTGGTGGTAGCAGGTCAAAGAGATTGTTGGATGGATGAGGGGAAACACTGACAATGCTAAGGGCCCTGTGTATGCTGTATCCAGGACAGGTGGAAGGGAGACCCCAGTGATCTTCTCAGCAGTCCTCACAGTCTTTTGTAGGGTCTTGTGGTCAGATGTCTTCCAATTCCCATATTTGACACAGATGCAGTGGTTGGGTAGGGGGGCGCAAGCTTTGCTTGCCTCTGTCTCGACAATATGTAGAGACATTGCTCTGCTTTCTTGACTAGGGAGGTGGTGTTGAGGGAGCAGGTGAGATCATCTGTTATATGCACACCCAGAAACATGGTGCTCCTAACTCTCACCATGTCAGAGCAGTTTATGTGCAGTGAGAAGTGGTCAGATGCACCTTTGTAAAAGTTCACAATCATCTCTTTGGTCTTGTCCATGGTGAGATTCAAGTTGTTGTGCTCATACCATTCTACCAGTTGTCCTCCCTCCTCTCTGTAGACTGTCTCATCATCATCGTTAATGAGGCCAACCACTGTTGTGTCTTCCACAAACTTGATGATTTGGTTGGAATGGGATGTACCATGGAAATGGTAATTTGGAGCAGAGATGTTCATTGATTAATGAATTGGTAACAATAAGTATGGACTTTGTTACTTATTTCCATGTATTCATTGCTCTCGGATGGTACAAAATCATTTGCTTTTTATTTGGCAGTAAAGATAATGATTATGCATAAGGTTTAAAAAATTGAGCGGTGGCATGCTATGAACCAACATTTTCGCATGTGCCATCATGGACACGTATGCCATGTGGTCATGATCACTGCTTGGAGTATTGTGCACAACTGGAGTACTGTGCACAGTCTTGGCTGTTCTGTTATGGGGAAGAGAATAGTGAACTGTAAAGAGCACTGAGGATGGTGTCTGACATCATGGCGAGGTTGGGGCAGGCTGGAACTTTATTACTTAGAAAGTAGGAGACTAAGGGGTACCTTGTAGAGGTATAAAGTCATGAGGGGTACAGAGACGGTAAATGCACATGGTTTTTAGCCAGGGTGGCAAACTAAAATCTTGAGGTCATAGGTCTAGAGGTGAAAGGCGAAAGATTGAAACGGGTTCTGAGGGGCAACTTCTTTGTGCAGAGGGTGGAGTGTGTATGGAATGAAATGCCAGAAAAAACAGTCGAGGCAGGGATGCGGGGACAATAAGAATGTTTAAAAGACATTTGGACTCGTACATGGGTAGGAGGGGTTTAGAAGGATAATGTGCCAAATGTGCGCATGTGGTGGGCACAAGCTGGGCCGAAGTACCACCTGCCATGCTACATTATCTGCCTTTAGACCAATGAATGATTATGTTGGCAGTATCCCTCTTGATAGCAGTACGAGTCATGTTTGCGGCTATGCCACTTGACTGATGTAATTAGCAAGATGTACTGTGGAGAGCAGTCTAACTGAGTGCATCATCATCTGGCATGGAAATGCCGACACACAGGATTGGAAACAACTGCAGAGGGTTGTAAACTCAGCCAGTTTCATCATGGGGACTAGCCTCCCCAGCATTGAGGACATCTGCAAAGGAGGTGCCTCAAGAAGGTGGCATCTATTATTAAGGACCCTCACCACCCAGGAAGTGCTCTCTCTTCATCAGAGAGGAGGTACAGGAGCCTAAAGACACAGAACAGCTTCTTCCCCACTGCCATCAGATTTCTGAAGGGTGCATGGACAGTACTGCACTATCTTGCTCTCTCTTGTACTACATAGCTTGCACTTTTCTTATTGTAACTTTATAGCAATTTATGTATTGAACTGTACAGCTGCCACAAAACAACAAATTTCGAGACACACGTCAGTGATGATAAACCTGATTCTAATTAAGGGTTGTGCACAAGCTTTAAATGGCAAGTCAGACACTGACACCATTATAGCACCTGGTAAAAGACCAAAGATTAGTTTTATTTGTCACATGTACAGCGAAACATACAGTGAAATGTATCATTTTGCTTCAAAGACTGAGGATTGTGCTGAGCACGGCCCCCAAATGTCGGCACGCTTCTGGTGCCAACATATTATGCCCACAACTCATGAATCCCAAGCCGTATACCTTTGGAATATAGGAGAGTGGAGCCCTCAGAAGAAACCTATGGGGTCACGTGCAAAACGTATAAATTCATTACAGACAGTGGAGGGGATTGAACCCGAATCGATGATCGCTGGCACTGTTAAGTGATTCTGACTTCTACACTACTGTGCTGAGATATAGGTATATCGAGAGACACGGAGACAAGTTTAGTGAAGAGTTTTAAATGTACACTAGTTCAAAAATCTTTCTAATCCCACACCTGCAGCTCAATGAATGTTTCCACAACTCCATGGCCATGGTTAGATTATAGAGGGAAAAGAGATTGTGCTTTATATCCTATTGAGAGAAGAAGTGCCTCTAACCCCAGCAGCTTTTGGGCTTCTGGGGAAGGATTCAGTTCACCTGTTTGCTTATCCACAGGGGAAAATTATGTGTGAGAGAGAACAAAGAAGGAACAGAAATACAAAAATGAAAAATGAATGGTTGGGATGCAAAAAGATAATGTCTGGCAACAATTACATACTGCTTTTACCAAATTAATTTGGTGGTGTCCCTCACTCAAATACTTACACAAATGCTGTATCAGATGCAGAGCTGTTACATAATTGCATGGACTGCAGTAAAAGACTAAACTAGATCCCAGACATAATGCATAAACACTGCAGGTTCTCCAGTGAGGTGAGCCCCTTGAGATAGTTCATCTTAAGAGGAGGGTTATTTGTGTTACATGGGAATCCCACAGCAACTGCAGCCCAGTAAATGCAACAGGTAAGGACGGTGATCCACCAGGGTAAGGAATAAGATAAAGCTGCTTCTACCAAGGAATGTTTAGACACAGATGCTCTATAAACATTCGCCAAATAGTTTGTAAGTGCACTTGGGAGAAGGGAAGGAGTCCACGGGGTAATAAAAAGGCTAGCCTAGACAAGCAAAACAAGCATAACAAGAATGTCTGCACAAAATATTTTCCTGTTTGAGCATCTGGTCGGCTATACAACAGCCCCATACTTCTCATTGTTGTTAAGTTCCAACATTAAAAAAGAATTTAATGATTCACCATGTTAAGATAAATTTCAAAATATCTGCCAGGAAACACACACAAATAGATTTATTTAAAAAATGCATCTTCGGACAGGGAGCATTGCATTTCACTTGCATCTATAGAGTGGATGTCGAGAGGGTGCTTCTTACAGTGGGTGTGATTAGGACCAGAGGCACAGTCTCAGGAAAGAGGAATATCCATTTAGAATAGAGACGAGGAGTTTCATGAACCAAAGGGAGGCAAATCTGTGGAATTTGTTGCCACAGACTTTTGTGGAGACCAATTCATTACGTATATTTAAAGTGGAGTTTGATAGGTTCTTGAATAGGTGGAGCATCAGAGGTTGCAAAGAAAAGGCAGGAGAATATGATTGGGAAGGATAACAAACCAGCCATGATGGAAAGGCAGAGCACACTCGATGAGCCAAAGGGCCCAATTCTGCTCTAATGTCTTATGGTCAATGGTCTATTTGTTAGAGAATACCTGGGAAAGTAAGGTTCCATCCCAGAGATAAGGAGTTAATTCATTTCAGTGGCGCAGGGTTTGCATCTTCACCCCCTGCACTCTACACATCAAAATTAAAACTAATTTAGCTTGCACTGCTCATTGCATTGAATGTACTTAAACTAGAAACAGCATCCAAACAGATCCTGAGGAAATGGTAGTCAAAGAAAACAGCATCACTACAGAAACTGTCAGGGAGAAAGTAATGACCAGATTAACATTAGCTACAACAATAATACTAAGCAAGCATTTCAACCTCCCCCACCCACCATTCTGCTTTCTTGTGGTTAACTGATTTTAAATTTAAAGCACAAGAGATTCTGCAGATGCTGGAAATCCAGAGTAATAGACGCAAAATCCTGGAGGAACTCAGTCAAATCCATGGAGAGGAATAAACAGTTGATGTTTCGTGCCAAGTCTCTTCATTGGGACTTTAAATTGTAAGGAAGCCCTGTGTTCTTTTTTTCCCCTGATCAACTACCATTTAAAATCCCCCAAGGTAATAATGGGAAGAATGTACCAAGGTAAACAGTGAGGAAACAAAGTTGAATTCTTCTCCTCTTTCACATGCCCTTATTCCCTCTGAATTTATCTTTGGATGAGCAATTTTTCTAACATTAGCAACAATGAACAGATTTGATGGCATAACCAGGAGTCCCTTCAACAACAGATGCAAGCAAGCTTTTTCGAGAGAGTTGACCAGGGGTCATGGGTAAGGGGAGAAAGGGGAACCTCTTCGCTCAGAGGGTGGTGAGAAAGTGGACTGAGCTGTCACTCAAAGTGGTAGATATGGGTTCAATTTCCAACAGTGAAGAGAAATTTGTTTAGGTACATGGAGAGGGGTATGGAGGGCTATGGTCCAGGTGCAGGTTGATGGGACTAGGTAGAATAATAGTTTGGCATGGACTAGATGGGCTGAAGGGCCTGCTTCTCTACTGTAGTGCTTTATGATTTTGTGTGCAGGAAACCAGATGTTAAAAATGTTGGCTTACAAGGGTCACAGTGAGCAAGATGCTGTCAAAATGCACAGTCAGAAAGCAGGGAAAGTAGGCTTGCAGGGTTTGAAAGGGAATTGGATAAGTGGAGGGAGTGGGACAAAATGGATATCTCTACCAATGAGGGAAAGTCAGTCAAATGGGCTCTGTGTACAGAATCATTATATATTCAAAATATATTATATCATTGTCTAATCAATATATGTTGGCAGGGAGAAACTAGCAACTGAAGGTACTGGAATCTGGAGTAAAACAAACTGCTGGAGGAACTCAGCAAGTCAAAGTTCAAAGTTCAGAGAAAATTTATTATCAAGGTACATATGTCACCGTATACTACCTGGAGATTCATTTTCTTGTGGGCATTCACAGTTGAACAAGCAAGTACAGTAGAATCAATGACAAACTACACAGAGAAAGACAAACAGCCATTGTGCAAATGAATACAAAAGGCAAACAAACAAATAATTCTGACAGATGCATTGTAGAGGCCTTGAAAGTGAGTCCATAGGCTGTGGAATCAGTTCTGTGCTGAGGTCAGTGAAGTTATCCACGCTGCTATAAAAGTGTGATGTTTGAAGAGTAATAACTGTTCAGGAACCTGGTGGCATGGGACCTCCTTCCTGATGGCAGCAGTGAAAAGACAGCATGGCCTGGATGGTGGAATATCTGTGGTAGGACATGGGATCAAAGGGAAATGGATGGTCAATGTTTTGGGTCAAGCCCTTCAACTGGACTGAAAGATAGAGGATAGATGGCTAGTATAAAGAGGAGAGGGGAAGGGATGGAGCAAGAGGTGGCAAATGATAGGAGGATCCAGGTGAAGAGGGAAGTGTATGATTAGCGACAGGCTGGGGGTGATAGGTTGAGGCAACAAAGGGCCGCAGATGCAGAGATCGGCTGGGAGAGGAAGGAACCAAATAAAGGAGGCGAGGAAGACAATGAGAACTGCAGTTGGAGGGGAAACAGTGGTGGAAAGTGTGTGTGGGAGATGGGCAGATGGGGTGGCCCAGGAGGGGAAAGAAACCGGGTGTAAATGATGGGTTTGGGAATGGAAACCTCAACTCTGGCTCTCTTTTCACAGACGCTCCCTGACCCGAGTACCTTCAGGGCCGTTTTTCCTGTTTTCATAATCGGGGTAATACTGTCATTTCCTTGAACCTGGGGCATTGACTGACCATCCTAGACCCAAGCATGACATTTTAACCTGAATACTTCTGACTTCTGAAAAGCTGAGGAAATGGTTATTATTGTTTCACTTGTAGGTAGGATGCCACTTTGTTGGTGCGACCTCAGGTTGTCTAGTATTTTAAACGTTGCCATGTGATCATAAATAGATAAAACAAGTAAACTCTCATTGGCTGCATTTTGGGTGTGTTGCTTTGGATTTCCAGCAACTGCAGACTTTCTTGCATTTATGACAGTGAAAGCGTTGTCTGGAATGATACACTAGGTACACAGGTGATGCGGTTAGGTGATAGAACCAAAGCTTTTCATGTGCGTTCACTTAAATGTCAAATGATCAACGATCAAACCCTGGGAATGCATGAATGACAATAATATAGTTGGGTCTTTATGTGACTCAAATTAAAGTCATGATTCATCATTATGTGCAGTGTCATATGACCATGACTGTTCTTGGCAACTTTTACTGCAGAAGTGGTTTGCCATTACTTTCTTGTGGACAGTGCCTTTACAAGACGGGTGACCCCAGCCATTATCAATACTCTTCAGAGATTGTCTGCCTGGCGCCAGTGGTCGCATAAACCAAGACTCGTGATATTCACCAGCTGCTCCCAAGGCTTCAAGTGACCATGATTGGGGGGCTAAGCAGGTGCTACACCTTGCCCAAGGGTGACCTGCAGGATTGCTGACGGAGGATGTCTTACACCTGCTTTTGTTGGAGCGCACCTCCACCCCACCCTTAAGTCGTGATTAAGGGTCACAGACTCATCAAGAGATATAGCCGGGGATCAGGGCCTTTTGGTCTATCAGGTTTGTGTTCACCATCATGCACCTGTTTATACTAATCCTATTTATTCTCCTCATCCCCACAATCGACCCACTTATACACCAGGGACATTTAACCACATCCAATTTACCTACCCAAACTGCACACCTTTGGGATGTGGAAGGAAATCAAAGTACCTGGGAAAAACATACGGTCACAGGGAGTACATGCAAATTCCGTGATGAAGATGGGAGCCAGCCAATATTGGCTTAGAATCCAGAATCATTTTCCACTTTTGTTCTAGAGACCACCTGTGAAATAAAATCCTCATTTTTGCTGCGGATTGATTGGGCAAAGAAGCATCTATTCGTCTAGAGACCAACAGGCCTATACAATGATGAATTGCCATTCAGTGGCTGCTAATTAGGTTCTAGAGCAACTCCTCATAATTTCAGACAGTGACTGCAGGATATTACATTGAATCAGGTCCAAAATTGACTAAGTGGATGAAACCAGAGAAATGGAACATCTCCAGAAAACTCTCCTACTAGACAACTGAAGTCCATTGAGAGAATCGGGATGGAACCAGGCCCTGGTCCACAACCATCCAAACCTGACTCATTTACACATCTGCCATTAAAACATTAACTATAGAAGCATCAACACTTTTTTTGAAAAATTAAATACAATTGATTTTTGTTTTGCTGCTCTATTTAAAAGGATGATATATTAATGAAATTTCTCCCATACATTTCAAAATAATTCAGTTCATTTGGACACAACTACAAAAAATAATGCAAATAAAACCAGATATAGTTTATAATGCATTTTTGCCATTACATGCCTTTACAATAGTTTGAATAATTATGCTATTTAAACACTATACTAGTAAATCTAACTAGGTTTCATTTCCACATCCGTACCACTGTTTTCACGAAAGCTATGGAATTCAGAGGTCATGGTACTAAGGCACCTGAATTTGGGAGAATTGATTGTTGCTTCTGAAAGTGTGAGATCAGAAAAAATACCAATCAACATACAGGATTTTGTAGAGGTACCTAACAGGTCAAATTCTACTCCTCCTGTGCTGTTCAGGTCTCGAGTTTTCGTAGGCAGTAGGGAAAATGAGGTATAATAACTTCCATGAAGGTCAGAGGGCCAAAGTAGAACACTGGCAAATATCCTAGAAATGTTTTTATTTAGTTTGGAAATGAGGGAGTATTTATGAGAAATCAGTTTTTTCAGGGAGAATACACTACTCTCATAACAGGTGATGCCCAGCCAAAGGAAGAAATGGGTTTGAACAGATGAATATAGTACAGGCCCTTCGGCCCACAATGTTATTTTGACCTTTTAACACACTTTAAGATTAATCTTATCCTTCCATCCTACATAACCCTTTTCTATCATCCATGTATCTAAGAGTTTCTAACATCCATAAGCTTATCTACGAGAAAAATATGGAGTTTTTTTTTACTCATTTTTGTTACTTTAACCAATTGCTCCTCAGCACCAGGACTTTAATGCCAAGGGCACTGATTACTTTCCCATTATGAGAGGATGATTGATGGTGTATCATCCATTTCAATACACAATTGGAATTGAATGCATCCCTTATAAAACAAAACGTCAGACTCAAGAGATAAAAAGGATCCCTAACACTGACCTCGGTATTACGATGTGTCAAACAGTCATTCAGTGTCTGCTGTTTGTCATGTTCAGATCTCAACACAATAGCCAAATCCTTCAAGAGGGACATCTCACAGTGTAGACATTCAGAACTTTTCTTGCTGGATACACCTTAATTTTTTCTCCCCCCCCCCACCCCCCACCCCAAGAGTAACATCCTATGTGCAAACCAATACCAACATGGTAATATTTTGGGTGGCATGGTAGCACAGTGTTACAAAGATGAGCACATCACAACCACAAAACACCTGAGCAGACCTGGGAGATACAGGAGTGTAGTGGTTAGCTTAATGCTATTACAATACCAGTTCTGCTGCTGTCTGGAAGAGGTTTGTATGTTCTGCAGGGGCTTCCTCTACGTGTTCTGGTTTCCTCTCTCATTCCCAAGGCGTACAGTTAGAGTTAGTGAGTTGTGGCCATGCTATGTTGATGTTCAACCCCTGTGCTGACCCCAGCACATCCTCGGACTGTGTTGGCCATAGACCCAAATGGTGCATTTCCCTGTATGTTTTGATGTATGCATGACAAGTAAAGCTAATCTTTATCTATTCTCTCTCTATTCCAATTTCTTTCCTTCTGTACTTTCATTTTTTCCTTCTTTCTTCTTCCACATTCCAAAGGTGTACCATTTATTAGGTTAATAGACAATAGACAATATAGGTGCAGGAATAGACCATTCAGTCCTTCGAGCCAGCACCACCATTCACTGTGATCATGGCTGATCATCCACAATCAGTACCCTTTTTCTGCCTTCTCCCCATATCTCTTCACTCCGCTATCTTTAAGAGCTCTATCTAACTCTTTTTTGAAAGAATCCAGAGAATTGGCCTCCACTGCCTTCGGAGGCAGAGCATTCCACAGAATCACAACCCTCTGTGTGAAAAAGTTTTTCCTTAACTCCGTTCTAAATTGTCTACCCCTTATTCTCAAACTGTGGCCTCTGGTTCTGGACTCCCCCAACATCAGGAACATGTTTCCTGCCTCTAGCATGTCCAATCCCTTAATAATATTATATGTTTCAATCAGATTCCCTCTCATTCTTCTAAATTCCAGTGTATACAACCTCAGTCGCTCCAATCTTTCAACATATGACAGTCCCTCCATCCCGGGAATTAACCTCGTGAACCTACGCTGCACTCCCTCAATAGCTAGAATGTCCTTCCTCAAATTTGGAGACCAAAACTGTACACAATATTCCAGATATGGTCTCACCAGGGCCCTGTAAGAAACAGGGTGCAATTGGTCACATGGGTGTAACTGGCCAGCATGGGCTCAGTGGGCTGGAAGGGCTCGTTACCCTGCTGCATCTCCAAATAAAACAGGGCACCTGGGACTCTGAGGACTGGGGTCAACAGTGAATGTAGCAAGATGCAGGGGATGGCAGAAAAAATCTCTTACTTCTCATTGCTCTGTAAATGGCATAAGAATAAGAGCCATAAGAATGGGGCGCCACAGTGGCATAGAGGTCAGTGTGACACTATGACAGCTCTGGGTGTTAGAGTTCAGAGTTCAGTCCTGGCCTCCTCCGTGAGGAGGTTGTACATCCTCCACAGGAATGTGAGGGTTTCCACTGGCTGCTCCCGTTTCCTCTCACAGTCCAAAGACGATGAGTAGGTTAATTGTTCATTGTAAATTGTCCTGTGATTAGGCTACAGTTAAGGGAATAAAATGAGAACACAAGGATTCCCAGATCTCCAGGACTAAGTGCAAGTAAGTTGAGAGGGCTTTTAGAAAATTATTTTTGAAAGTGTCTGACTCTGAGAATTACTCAGGCGATTTCCGGTGTTACTGTTCAACTTCCACTGCACTGTCAGAACTCACTGTAAAACAACATCACTCGTAAACTCATTGTGTCTATGAGCACTTTGGTGGATTTGCACATTAATTCCCCAATAAATGTGAGGGCTCTCCATCTGAATTGTAAATTGCCTGTGGTTGTTTCAAATTAAATCAAAATGCTAACCTTGAATTGGAGCTTTGATTCTATTTCTTTTGGTGAAGGATCTATTAGTTCTCACCTGGTCCCTCACACCAACTCTTTAGTCAAGAAATCAGAGCAGCGACTCCACTTCCTGAGGAGTCTGAGGCAGGAGAACAATGCTCTCCCTGACGCACCCCCGCCACCACCCCACCCCACCATTCCAAACAGGAGAACCACTGAGTGTGTCCTGACCAGCTGCATCACTGTCTGGTACGGGAATTCCAAGGCATCTGACCACAAGTTCCTCTCAAGGTTCATGAGGACTGCTGGGAGGATCACTGGGGTCTCTCTTCCACCCATCCGAAATATTTGTCAGGAGCACTGCGTACACAGGGCCCTTAGCATTGTCAATGATCTCTCCTTTCCACCTAATAATCTCTCTGAGCCCCTAACATCACGCAAGAGGTACCGCAGCATCAGGACAAAGGCTGTTAGGCTGGGAAACAGCTTCTTTTCCCAGGTCGTGAGACTACTGAACAACCTGCCACCATCCAGGTCTCATCACCAGTAGCATTATACTGTTTACTTTTAAACCTTGGGTCATAAGTACACATTATTTATTTATTTATTTATTTATGGTAACATTACTTTATGCATTATGTGAGAGTTACTTTTTACCTAGTTTTTATTTAAGGATACAGTGCAGACTAGACCCTTCTGGCCTTTTGAGCGGAGCTGCCCCATAACTCCGATTTAAAACTAACCTAATCATGGGTCAGTTTACAATGACCAACTAACCTACTGTATTGGGTACATCTTTGGACTGCGGGAGGAAACTGGAGCACCTGAAGAAAACCCAAGCATTCCACGGGCAGGACGTACAAACCCCTTACAGAGGGCGTCAGGAATGAACTCCAAACATAGATGCTGCAAGCTGCAATAGCGATGTGCTAACGGCTAAGCTATGCTGGTGTTGTGCACCTTGGCCCAGAGAATGTTGTTTTTTTGGTGGTATACATCTAAATGGCTGAATGACAATAAATCTGAACTTGAACTAGTTACTTTGCAGAGCGAAGCAAATTTGAAACATTAAATTCAGGTTACAATTGGCTTCAATCTTCAGAACTCTTAGCTTCAGTCGGTTGAGGCAAGTCTTCAGCATGAAAATTTACTGAGAAATTCACTTCACCCAGAGTAATAGATGCCAGAAAACCACTGTAAGTAACAACAACGGATTGAAACAAAACACACAACTTTGTGTGTCAGGTAGCAAAAGACCTTTTATTCTCTCAACTCCAGTTACTGTGACCAGCACTTGGTCAAGAGCTTTTGAGTCGTCACTGAATACTTAACCCAGGTCATAACATACAACAGACAAATTTATGGTTTAAGTAATTCAAAAAAAAAACATGGCATCTCACAAATGGAAAAATAGGCAATAAATTTATTGGTGGAGTGGTCTCCAACCACCGGGCTGCTAAGATGCGCTACCGAGCCGCGTGGAAACAATATGAAACGATATGAGTCAGCTGCACCTTTCCACATTCCCTGTCACGCCCTGTTGAACTTGAACATCCGCCCCCCGCCCCCCAGTCGGCCAGTCCACAAGAATATCGGCAATATTAAACCGGTCTGCGGTGCAAAAAAGGTTGGGGACCCCTGGGTTAACAAGTCAACTGATCTCGGATAGTTTTGGTGTAAACTCACTCTGCTTTCATCACCTCTCAGTGTGGACAGATTCAGTTTCATATTTATTAAACAATAAGACACAAGAGCAGAATTAGGCCACTCAGCCCATTGAGTCTGCTCCACCGTTCCATCATGGCTGATCACTATCCCTTTCAACCCCATTTTTTCTGCCTTTCGCTGTAACCTTTGAAGCCCTGACTAAATAAGAACTTATCAACCTCTGCTTTAAATATACTCAATGACTTGGCCTCCAAAGCCATGACAAGGAATTCCACAGATTCATTACTTTCTGGCTAAAGAAATTCATCCTCATCTCCGTTCTAAATGGATGCTGTTCTATTCTGAGTTTGTGCCCTCTGGTCCTAGGCTCACCCACTATAGGAAACATCCTTTCCACATCTATTCTGTTTAGGTTTTTCAATATCCGACAGGTTTTAATGAGATCCCCCTATTATTCTTCTAAATTCCAGTGAGTACAAGCCCAGAGCCGTCAAATGATCCTCAGACATCAACCCTTTCATAATGGGACTCATTCTCGTGTAAAAATAAGTTCAAAAATAGTGAGATTTCAGAATTTGAAAGTTATGAAATTAGAATATTATTTTTTTTTTCTTTTTTTATTTGCACAGTTTGTCGCCTTTTGCATTCTGGTTGAAAACCAAAGATGGTGCAGTCTTTCATTGATTCTGTTGTGCTTATTATTCTACTATGCATTTACTGAGTATGCCCACATGAAAATGAATTTTAGGGTTGTATATGGTGGCATATATGCAATTTGATAATAAATTTACTTTGAACTTTAGAGTCATGCTGGGTCTCTTTCCCGCTGTAAACTTAAAACCTGATGGTTGCCCTGAATGAGACATCTGAAGTAACCGGCAGACACTTCGTAAGAGGAACAAAACTCGAAGTCAACAATGTGACTTCACTATAAAATTCAAATATGGAATCAACTGGAGTTCAGGAGAATCTCATCAAAAACGTGAATTGCACAGGAAGTGGCTGAGACAAGTAGTAACAATGCATGAATTCCCTGGATGGAGACCAAGGAGTGATGTAACCTACTGGGTTATGGACAGAGCTGGGAAGAAGTTTTTTGGCAAAGCATGAACACAAAGGGCTGAGCAGCCTTCTCTTTGCAGTAAATTTCCATGATGGAGTACAACGTTGGTAAATGCGAGATCATCCACTTTGGAAGGAATAATAGAAGAGCGGATTATTATTTAAATAGTGAAAGATTGCAGCATGCTGTTGTGCAGAGGGACTTGGGAGCGCTTGTTCATGAATCGCAAAAAGTTGGTTTGCAGGTACAACAGTTTATTAAGAAGGCAAACGGAATGTTGGCCTTCATTGCTAGTGGGATTGAATTCAAGAGCAGGGAGGTCATGCTGCAACTATGCAGTGCACTGGTGAGACCACATCTGGAGTACTGTGTGCAGTTCTGGTCTCCGTACTTGAGGAAGGATATACTGGCTTTGGAGGCAGTGCAGAGGAGATTCACCAGGTTGATTCCAGGGGTGAAGGGGTTAACCTATCAGAAGCGATTGAGTCGCCTGGGACTATACTCTCTGGAGTTCAGAAGAATGAGAGGGGATCGTATAGAAACATACAAAATTTTGAAAGGGATAGATAAAATATAAGCAGGAAAGTTGTTTCCATTGGTAGGTGAGACTAGAACTTGGGGTCATTGCCTCAAGATTCAGGGGAGAAGATTTAGGATGGAGATGAGAAACTGTTTTTCCCAGAGGGTGATGAATCTGTGGAATTCTCTGCCCAGGGAAGCAGCTGAGGCTTCCTCACTAAGTATATTTAAGAAACGGTTAGATAGGATTTTACATAGTAGGGGAATTAAGGGTTATGGGGAAAAGGCAGGTAGATGGAGTTGAGTTTACAGACAGATCAGCCATGATCTTACTGAATGGCGGGGCAGGCTCAATGGGCCGGATGGCCTACTCCTGCTCCTATTTCTTATGTTTTAACTAGTTCACAGGAAGATTAAAGTAGTATGTAAGGGAGAAGTAGACAGAAAGTTATTAAGCATCAAAGATGAAGAATCAACCTCATTTGCCACATACACATCTGTAATAAAAGGTGTAATTGGGCAGAGTGGGCTCATTGGGCTGGGAAGCCGTTACCAGGCCATATCTCTAAATTAAATGTGTTAGGAATTTGCTGTGGTGTATTGGTGTGATCTGAATAAAACAAAATATTCAGCTATTCTAAAGAATTATTTTAAAAATTTAAAAGAATTATTATTTTTTAAAATAAAGAATTATTTCAAATAAGTTAGAGGTTAAAGCATGGACGTGGAATAAAATGTGCCCAAGTACATAAATACCAGCATGTATTAACAATGTAAAATAAGCGTTTTAAAGGGTTCTCAGTGCAGTGCAGTGACTGAGGCAATAGACAGAGAGGGGTCGGGCGGGGGGGGGGGGGGGGAAGAGATTAACCAGAATAACTGATCAGATTCACTGCCTAGTGGAAGAAACTTTTCAGATGGCATGAAGTTATGCAGACAGTCAGTGGAAGGATGAGAGGTGGCTTAAAAGAAGCTCAGATGCTGTCGTGGACCCAAAGGCCAAGGTGCCTCTGCACTCCATCTTTGTCTAAAGTGGAGAATCTGCTTGCCCGTTTCCCACAGTCTGGGAAAAAATAGTTAGATTTAAACACCAGGTAAATACAAAGGAAACAAATGCTTACAACTCACCAAGCTACTTTTTTCTTGTATATAACTGTTCGCCAAGAACTGTATGATCGGGAGCTTTTTTTTAATTTTCCTGACTCTAAGTTTATTTCTGCTCCTGTAAGATTTCTTCAGTATACAGAAGCAGCAGTTTTTATAAAACACATCTAAACTGACTTGACAAGTTCCTTCAATGAGCTCCGTTTGCCCTTAATACTGAGGCCGTCATCCTGTGGTGCAAGGACACCGTGCTTAATACAACAGCTGCGGGAATGCAAGCGAGCCATTGCAACTTGAAAAATCGGGCATTTTATCAACACCACGTCCTGGCAATCAGTGTAGCCTTTGAGAGCCATTTTAAAGAGGATGGAGAAAGGTGCCTTACCCCAGAGTGCCATGAAAATGGAGTAGAAAACCGTGGCAGGGTTATCAAACAAGTGGCTTGCTCGTGCTGTCGCACACGTGGTGCTCAGCTTCCAGTAGCTGCAGGTCCTGTCGCACAGCGGACACATGGTGATATTGGCACGGTGGTCGCACATCTCCATGCTGTGGTGAGAGAGGGAGACAGAACGAGGAGAGAGGAAAAATAAATGAGAAACAAGACTGGATTTAAACTCAATCGTGCTTAAAAGTAGCTAGTCAGGCCCAGTGGATAGCATGTACCAAGGGGCAGGATGGACAGCTCCAGGCAACTGGCTGGTAGACTGGTGCTGGCTGGTTCACAGCAGTGCCAAACAACAGGCTATTTTTAGGTCCCTGGGCCTCAGCTGCATTGAACTGGCAGGATGAGTTGGAAGCTTAGCTCTCTGCACTCGAACATTCTGTTAATAGGCAGGGTGCAGCTCCCTGGTATGCTGGAGAGGGCAGGTGGAAGTTGACTGCAAGGGGTGGACAAACCACAGCCTGGCCAGGCTTGCAGGGCCTGAAGATTCTTCCCGCCCTTCTCATTCCCAATAGCATAATGAGGATGCTCCCCAAATGGGCTTCCTGATGATCCTGCCAAGTGGGAGGTCTGCCAGTCAGCTCAGGCCTAAAAATAGCTATTGCGGTCCTGTTATAGATTTTCTGATTTTAAAATTAGTGCTTGGCATTTGAATTTGGAAGCCTCCCTGCCCACCAGCAGTCAGCCCAAGTGGGCGCTGCCAGAACAAAGCTATGATCCATGGGAAGGATGACATCACCAGGGCTCCAGGCCTACCAGCAAAAGGGTTGACAATCTGACCCTCGTTTTAAGCTCATTAAGTTTCAGTTACTTGCCAGTGGAACAGGAATACTATACAAAGATAAAGAACTAACGCAGCAATAAGCCAAAAATAATTTTACTGCGACATCTGGAATATGGCTATTTATAGGGTATGTAAAGAACACAAACTTTCCATATAAATAAGATTGCTTTTTGGGTGGGCTGCATTTTATTACGGAGTCAGAATATACATTGGATTTTCCATTCCTATCTGCAATAATACACAATTCATCACTGATTCTCATAAACAATAAATGCTAATTAATCATCATCATTTGATAGCCTCCGCCCACCTCAAATGCAATAAACTTTTATCTGGGCTTAAAGTTATGAAGTGCCAGATGACTAGAAACTCTACTCAATGCAGAGCAGAGCACTATTAACAATGAGTAATGGATCACCCTCATTGTCTTGCTGAACTCAACCCAGAATGTTGTATTACCCCAATATTAACTTCAACTACTCTTCTGTCCATCAAGTGTGTAATTAAACTGTCTTGCAACAAATAATTCTCTACATCTCATATCAAAAATAGGAATAACACTCCATCCAATCAAATGTTATAAGAAGCAGCAATGAAACATTTAAAGAAATGAACATTAAACATTTTTTTGAAAAGGAGATTAGCTTGTATATTGAAACATACAGTGAAGTGAGACATTTGTGTCAAATCAGGTTAGTGAGGATTGCACGGGGCATAGTCTGTAAAAGTTGTCACACTTCTGGTGCAAATGTAACATCCCCAAAACTTACTAACCCTATCCCCAACCATACATCTTTGGAATGTGGGAGGAAATTGGAGCAGCTGCAGGAAACCCACATGTTCATGGGGGAGAATATAAAAACTATTAGAGATAGAGATAGAGTGGGAATAGAACCCTGATCTTCCGACTACTGGCACTGTAAAGCTTTATGCTAACCATTATGCTACAACGCTGCTGCATTTCTGCAGTTACTTGTGCTAGCTTGCTAGTGTTGTATATGGTTCAAAACCAAGTTTAGTCTTGGTCTTGGTGGTGTTCAGGGCTTTCTTCATTGTACCAGTAGCTTCATCCTGATTTTCACTACTGTCAGTTATGCAAATCCCAGGAGAAGATTCAGGAATACTGTCACAAACAGATATAGACAGATTCTTCATTGCTGTTTCCATAACAAAAATTTTTGACCAGTCAGAGTCGTTAGCCCTGAACTGAACCCTTGAAATTGGAGGACCAGTGGACCACTCTTTGTCTGGCCTCTACCCTTTGAACTGTTTAGCATGGATGACCCTACCAAGAGTCAAAATGCAAGGCCCCGACTCCAGCCAACATAGCACTCCAGGTCAATGAAGCACACAAGCCTCCAAACCCTATGACAAGGTTGTGGTCTTCTTGGAGGTGCACTCTTTAGAGGTGCTTCAAAATGCATAACCTCTTTAGCAAAGAATTTTCACTTGTTTAGCAATGATTGGTAAGGGAGGGGTTACAAACAACTCAGTGTGTTGAGCAGTATCCGGGGGGGGGGGCGGGGAGATTGAATTCATTCTCCCTCCCACTGATACTTCTCCACCTGCTGAATTCTTCCAGCAGATTGTCTGTTGCTCCATGTTCCAAATTCTGTAGACCCTCAGGACGGGATATGATTGGAACATTGGCAAAGCAGCAGGAGAACTGTGAAACGAGTTCGTATCACCCAGGCAACACTCATGGAATGTTACTAGAACCAGAATAACTTGATGTCCATTTTCCTAATCACTTTAGGCACCATTTACTGATTCCTTTTAGAGATGTGCACAGCCAGAACAACTTATTTCTTCTCTTTTGAAAAAGCCAAAGCATCAACATTAATACCTCTCAGGACAGCTGCATCTGAGTGGGCGAATAACTATTTTCCAGCTTCCACCCATATTAGTAATTAAAGTATAACCTTTCAAATGTTTCCTGTTACACACTCAGTGGCCACATTATTGGAGACCTCCTGTACTTCAAGGTTTGATGTATTGTGCATTCAGAGATGCCCTTTTGCAAATCACTATTGTAACATGTGGTTACTTGAGTTACTGTCACCTTCTTGTCAGCTTGAACCAGTCTGGCCATTCTCTTCTGACCTGTCTCATTAACAAGGCACTTTCACCCACAGAATTGCCACTCACTGGATTTTTTTTTTGGCTTTTGCACCATTCTCTGTAAACTCTAGAGACTGCCGTGCATGAAAATCCCAAGAGATCAGCAGTTTCTGAGATACTCAATCCACCCAATCTGGCACCAACAACCATTCCACGGTCAGCCACTTAATCTCATTTCATCCCCATTCTGCTGTTTGGTCTGAACATCAACGGAACCTCTTGACCATGTCTGTATGCTCTTGTGGGGCGATACAGTAGTGTAGTGGTTAGCACAATGGTTTACAGCACAGGCGATCAGGGTTCAATTCCCGCTGCGGCCTGTAAGGTGTTTGCGTGTTTCCCCGCGACTGCAGGAGTTTCCTTCCACAGCCCAAAGATGTACTAGTTGGAAGGTTAATTGGCCATTGTAAATTCTCTCGTGATTTGCTATGATGAAATAGAGGGATTGCTGGGTGGTGTGGCTCTAAGGGTTGGAAGGGCCTATGCCACACTGTATCTCAATAAAAATATTGAGTTGTTGCCACAACTGGGTGATTAGATATTTTCATGAACAAGCAGGGGTAGAGGTGCACCTAATAAATTGCCTACTGAATGCATATCTGAAGCAGGTGGATATTTTTACTATTTGACAAAAGCAGCTTTCTGATCTACCGTCTCCACATTACTTCCATTTGGACCTGTGTGAAGAGGAGAAAACCTCTCTATTCCCTCTCCCCTCAGATCGATACATTACTCCACCTTCGCATCAGTTCCACATGTGTTGATAGAAAAAAATGGATTTAAGAACAGATAAAACACAGGAACTGCGAGAAACTCAGCAGGTCAGGAAGCATCGGTAGAGAGACAGTTACATTTATCAAATATAGAACAGTACAGCCCAGGAACAGGCCCTTTGGTCTACAGTGTTGTGCCAGATTATACTTCAATGCCTAAATAAGCAAATCCCTTCTGCCTGCACAATTGTCCGTATCCCTCCATTCACATGCCTATCTAACAGCCGCTTAAAGATCTATCATATTTGCCACCACTACCACCCCTAGCAGAGCATTCCAGGCACCCTCTGTGTCGAAAAGCTTGTTCCCCTTCACTTTAAATCCCTGTCCTCTAATATTGTAGATTTTGACCCTGGTGGAAAAAAAAGTCTATCTATGCCTCGCATAAGCTTATCATCTTCTATTAGGTCTCTGCCATTCCAGAGAAAACAACCCAAGTTTGTCTAATCTGATGGCATGAGTATCAATTTCTCCTTCCAGTGAACAAGTTTCATCCCCCTTCCTCTATTCCTCACTCTGATCTTTTACTTCTTCTCACCTGCCTATTACTTCTCCCCTAGGTCCCATCCTCCTTCCTGTTCTCTTGTGGTCCACTCTCCTCTCCAGCCCTTTCCCACCCACTCAGCTTCACCTATCGCCTTCCAGATAGCCTCTTTATCCTCCCCCCACCTTTTTATTTCAGTATCTTTCCCCTTCCTTCTCAGTCCTGAGGAAGGGCCTTGGCCCAAAACGTTGATTGGTTATTCATTTCCACAGATGCTGCCTGACCTGCTGAGTTTCTCCAGCATTTTGTGTGTGCAGCTTTGTCTAACCTGTCCTTAGGAAGTTGGTTTTTGATCTATCGAAGATTCTGATGACAGGCCATTGACTCAGAACACTAACTGTTTCTTTCTTCAGAAAACTGCTTAAGTACAAGGAATTTCCTGCATTTTGTTTAGGTTCACAGTATCCGCAGCTTTCTACTTTTCAATTACAGTTTCTCAGTCATGAAACAAGAAACAGCCATGAGAACTTCTTCACAAAGTTTGTTGGACCGTGATGGACTTGGTTGCTAAGCTAGAGTCCTTTCAGGAATTCCTTCATTTCATAAATAAATGTCAATGATCAGGTAAACATCATGCAGAATTATCAAAGGGTCGCAAAGCCTTTGACCCCATATACCTCTGGTAGGTCTCTGAAGGAGCCATTTGAAAAAAAAGTCACCAATTCAGACTTTTGCCAAGAACCCGCGTGAAATGTGAAACACATGGCAAAACAATGAATTGAGTTTTTCAACTAAGTCTCAGAGAGTGTAGTTTATTTATTTTATATTGACAGCCTTTCAGGGAGATTTTAAACAAAAAACTTAATGGATGGAGGTTACAAATCCCCAGCAACTCAATTACATACAAGAGTTATAAATGAGCAGTCCTTTTAAACAACTGGCTCCAGCTTTACCTGGGAATATTCTCATTAACGGTTGCACATCCGTAGAGGAACACTATGATCCCGATGGTGGAAGCTGGAATCAGCATTTGTGTGTACACTCCAAGCCAGGCAAAGTAAAATGCAATCTTCTCACCAAAATACTTCCTGCACAAGGAAAAAAAAAAGAATTGGGCGTCAGTGTCAACATTTTGGTCACAAGCCCCAGAACTAAAGTGCAGTCAGACTTGACCTCTGCTGTGCCACAGGAAACAAGCAGCAGTTGCTTAAGGAGACATTGAACAACCAAAAGACCCGACCATTAACCAGAGACACCAATTACTCTTGCTTACACTGCACCAGAGTATGTGGATCCCGGATTGGCCTCTGTAGCCACCTGTGGCCCCACCAATAAACAACCCCTTAGGACAAGAGGTCCCAGCCTTTTTTATGCCGTGGAGCCCTACCATTAACCGAGGGGTCCGTGGATCCCAGGTTGGTAACCCCTGCCTTTGGAGAACCTCACACTCGACTCGAGTGATTATACTATTACATGAAGTATGAATTTGGAGAGTTCTTCTAGTGTATCAAAGCATGCGAAATAAGAAGAGGCTACAAGTCCCCTTGATCCAGAATAGTGGCTTAATACTGGGCCTGTACCTATACAATCCTTTTCAATTCCAATATTGGTCAATATCCTTAATGCTCAAAAATCCAAACATCTCAGTCCTGAATACAGACTGACTGCACATCTAGAATCCATTAGGTTAAAGTGAAAAGTAGCAGCATATCATCAAACGAGAGTAGTGGATTGATGGAGTTCATGCGCTCCGGATATTGATAATAATTAAGTGAGGTAATGGCAATAAGTTCAATTAGACAATGCTCTTTCATTGCCAGTGTTGTACAACTGGAAGTGTTTTCCCCTAGAGGGCATTGAAACAGCAACTATTTTTACATCATTATGAATTAGCCTTGAACTTGAGTTGGGTACTTCCCAACACGAGTCATTTTGGTGATCCAATGAGATTTCCCCTTCTGGGGAGAGTGGGACAATTATATCACTTTCTATGTGGGCACTCTTTCTGGGACATTTGGGGGGAATTGAGTACTGGGTAATTTTGTTATAAATAATCATCGTCGGACAATCTGGAATAACGTAGTCTCCTGGCACAGTAATGGACAATATCCCATGCTGGGAAAGTGTGTGGGTTACATATTTAGGAATGGGAGTGGTGGTGGTGGTGGGGGAGGAATTTATTAGAGGTATACAGAAGTATGAGGGGTATAGATAGGATTAATAAGTTTTCCACTGAGCTTGGGTGAGACTAGAACTAGAGGTGATAGGTTAAGGGTGAAACGCAAAATATTTAAGGGCACCTGAGGGAGAACCTCTTCACTCAGAGCATGGTGCGTGTGTGGAACAAGTTGCCGGAGGAAGTGATGGATGCAGGTTGAATTTCAACATTTCAGAGAAGATTGGACAAGCACATGGACAAGAGGGTTATGGAGGGCTATGGTCCAGGTGCTGGTGGATGGGACTTGACAGAATAAGAGTTCGGCACATTCTAGATGGGCAGAAGGACATATTTCTGTGCTGCAGAGCTCTATGATTCTATGATCCTAATCCAACAGCCAGATTGCTGATTTTATTGTGTTTTCCCTGTAGTTTTACCTTTCATTATGCTTGCATATGTTGGTATAATCTGTTACCTTTCAGTGCTGATATTACTCTCCACACCTTGTGGAGCATCAGGTAGCAACCCTGCCGTTTCTTTAGCAGTTGTCTGTTTTTAGCTCGATGCTCAACCCAGCATGGATGGAAAGCATGCAAGAAGCCGGCTGGATTCGAATCTGGAACCGCTCGCCTCAAAGCTCGGTGCGGATGCCACTACACCACTGGCCAGCTATATCCTTTCAGTGACTTGTAGTATATTTGCTTCTAGATTTCCATAGTTAGGTTGCAAAGCTGAAGTGTGAATCAGGACCTGGTCAGAGGTTTCTATCTAAACTGGTTCAGATGGGTTTGCAGTATAAAAGGAGATCACGTGCTCGAGTTCCTTTGTTACTTCTTTACCTGTCTTGCTTGTTGACACAGTCTGAGCCTGTCTGACCTGTACTAGGCTGAACATCTAATAAAACAACTGTAACCACAAGAGTTTTGCTTCATTCTTGATTTCCTAAGAACCTTCGGAGCAACTTCTTCTCCAGACCTAACACACTCTTCCAATGGACCTCTCTTCCCTGGACCAAATTGACAACTCTTCTCTCAATATAGCAGTCTCCACTTCCCCCAATTGCTAAATCTTCGTTCTTCTTGCCTCCTGACCTCTCACGCACTCCACCCATCCATTCCCCAATTACCCACCTTCCAAGAAGCCCATCTCCATCTCCCCTATGTTCCAAATAACAGTCCTAAGATCCTCCCACCCTATCCTACCTTGCTCACCTTGCACAAGTCATATACAGTCAGAGCACTACAACACAGGGAAAGGCCCTTGACCTTTCTAGTCCATGTTGAACTATTTTTCTGCCTAGTTGCATTGACCCCCATCAGGACCATAAACCTCCAACCTCCTCCCATCGATGTACTTATCCAAGTTTCACTTAAATGCTGAAATCCCAGCCACATCCACCACTTCCACTAGCAGCTCGTCCCATGCACTCACCACCCTCTGAGTGAAGAACATCTCCTCCAGGTTTCATGAGAATTGCAGCAAACGTTCAATGTGCTGCTTTCTACCAGCAGGCTTTACCATCCACTGGAGTTTCTCAGTAAAGACCTGAAATGGGTAACTGGATTGATGGGCTGAATAGCCCTTCCATGACTGCTTGCCTTTGAACTGAAGGCTGCAAAGCTTCTCCTTCCATGGTTACCATTTTAGGATATTTAGCCTTTTGTTTTACATCAAAAAAATTCACAACCTGTTGCAGCTACTCAGATCTTTACAAACCCAAGATCTCCCTGGTGGTCATGAGAGGTTCACTCTGTTGACATTTTGCATGCTTCATTTACTTTTCCAGACTCAAGTCAAACATGCAGTGTCTGAGCGTAAATTGATTCTAGCCCATGACAGACTCAAAAGCAACATGGGGAAAATGGTTTGGTTTTGTGGTTGATAAAAGGCTGAGGGTGATATCTTGCTACAGAACTTGCTGGAAGGAGAGTAAGAGATTAATCAAGGCATTTGAGATTTAACTATAGCTAACAGATACACCTTGCAATCTGCCATTGTTTAGATCAAATTTCATTTCTTACTTAATTTTGTTTTACAAAATTCTAATTTCTCAATAAGGAGCAGAATTTGGCCATTTGGCCCATTGAGTCTGCAATGCTAGTCAATCATGGCTGAATTTCTTTCCTTCTCAACCCAGTTCCCATAACTTTTGACACTCTTACTAATCAAGAACCTACCAACCTCTGTTTTAAATTATTAAGTGATTTACCCTCTACAGCCGTCTTAGGAACTCTGCAAATTCACCTTCTTCTGGCTAAAGAAATTTCTCTTCATTTCTGTTCTAAAGGCATTTCCTTCTATTCTGTTCTCTGACGCTAGACTCTGCTACTTTCGAATGTTACCTTGAGAGGATGAATATGTGATTCTACTGCAAGGGAATCTAGAGAACAGGCAAACAGGCTCAGGATAAATCACGAAGACAATGACGAACTCACTCTGAGTCCAGTGGCGTTCTTTATTCCCAGGGCAGGGACAGCTGAGCCATTGAGAAACTTAAAAGTGAGACTGATTTAAATAAAATCTGCAGGTGCTTATATTATTGCAAGGGTTAAATTTTGAATAAAGATCTATATTGTTAGGTATGTCTATTACATGGACATACAATGCTCCACTGAATGATGTTTTTTTTCCCTCTGTACAGCCTTCAAACTGTATCACTTAACCTGCCCGTGGCACTATGACTGGAAGATTAAAAGTTGAACCACAGATCTGAGTCTGGAAATCTAATTAACAAAGCACTCTGAAAAACAACAAGATAGAACCAATAGGGTTTATGTTGCTCGGGCAGGAAAGTGGAGATGAAGCCAATAATCGGTGCAGCTGAGATCTTATTGAGTGGTGTAATAACTCAAGGGGTTATGTGGACTTATGACTTTATTTCCCACTCATTCTCCAAGTGCATGCTGGGTAGCAGATGATCCGAGCGTTTATATAGCAGACGGCAAAGGAGCAAGTAAAGCTAGTTTGTTTGAAATTTGTTAACTTTGTGGGAGTAATACAATGCAACATATGATAATAGAGCAAAAACTGAAATATAAAGTATATTTTTAAAAATTAAATTAGTGCAAAAAAGTAGAAATAAAAAAGTAGTGAGGTAGTGCTCATGTATTCAATGTCCATTTAGAAATTGGATGGCAGAGGGAAAGGAGCTGTTCCTGAATCCTTGATTGTATGCCTTCAGGCTTCTGTACCTCCTTCCTGATGGTAGCAATGAGAAGAGGGCATGTTCTGGGTGGTAGGGGTCCGTAATGATGGGCACTGCCTTTTTGAAGCACTGCTCCTTGAAGATGGCCTGGATACTATATAGGCTAGTGCCCACAATGGAGCTGACTAATTTAGCAACTCCCTGCAGTTTACTTTGATCCTGTGCAGTAGTTGCACCCACCACTACCACCACCCCACCCCCGCCCACCATACCAGATGGTGATGCAGCCAGTTAAATCAACCTTCATAAGACCATACGAGAAAGGATCATTCTGCCATGGCTGAATTATTATCCCTCTCATCCCCATTCCCCTGCCTTTGACACCCTTACTAATCAAGGACCTATCAACCTCTGCTTTAAATAAACCAGTTTACTTAAATGAAGCATTAGTACTTATTACCAAAAATACTTTATAGCTTTTTAATATGTAGAACTAGTGTGTTTAAAGTCCCAAAAGCATACAATTTACATCAATGACACAGCATAACCATTTAAAATTTATACTTGACAGGGAATCTATTCCATAGAACCAGCAGCAACTGGACACCAGGAAGTAATGCCACCTCAGGCGTGGCAGCAAAAGCTCCTGTGAGTTCAAAGTTGGTGCATTGGCTCGGGGGAGCATTCTGCACGCTGGGAAATGTGTATTTTGTGCGCATGTCCAAGTCTCCAGCTGTACTGTTCATAGATCATTGGATCTCACTTTGTACTCAATGAATGAACTTCAGATTTAAGTTGGTTATTTACCTGATCACAAGCTCCTTACCTCACGAGATCCAGTGGCTGGTATTTGTAAAATATTCCATAGCTGGCCCATTGTTCATAGAGAAGCTGAAGGAAGAGGTTGTGTAGAGTTACTCTCGATTCACATAGTGTTACTGAAATAAATATTAAAACCTAGGCTTTCTTGAGCTAGTTTCATAGTGTTTTGGATACTAAGCTTCTGGTAATCCTCCCCAAAACCCCTCAGCAGCAAAGTGGTACACATCCATTTTAAAGCTCCACACACGTGCCTCATTCTTCCCTCCCCCACCCCTCCACCCAATCCCAGCACTGCAGCCCAGCAAGATCTGTAACACTGAGTAAGACTCAGCAAGGGCAGAACCTTCATAAAACATGGGAAAAGTTGGGATAAAAAAAGATATTTCAATAGAGGAATGTGAAGTAGATGAAAATGGGTCCTTTGCCCAAGCTTTTCCCATCAAAAACAATCCCCCAAAAGTAAAAAAAAAATCAATTCTGCATCGGCTGTTGGTTTATATATGGTTTCATGTGATCTTGATCAGAGTGGGGAGCGTGGCCTAAGCAGGTGGTGACCTGCAGGCTAGTAGAGAGAAGGAGCACCTTTCACCACCTTTGGTAGAAATGCCACTCAATGCTTTCCCCAATGGCATGTTTTATCAATGAGTCTGGAACATGACTGGGGATCATTAACCATTTAGTTAACATTAGGGCATTGCTCAAGTATCTCCATGGTAGAAACAAGCAATATGATAGAAACATAGAAACATAGAAAATAGGTGCAGGAGTAGGCCATTCGGCCCTTCGAGCCTGCACCGCCATTTATTATGATCATGGCTGATCATCCAACTCAGAACCCCGCCCCAGCCTTCCCTCCATATGGAGGAACTCAGGTGGTTGAGCAACATCTGTGGGGGGAAAGGAATTGCTGATGTTTTTGGGTTGAGATCCTGCATTAGGCTTCAACCTGAAATATCAATAAATCCCTCACCCCCCCACCCCACCGCAATGCTGCTCAACCTGCCGATTTCCTCCAGTAGATAGTTGCTCTAGATTATAGCATCTGTGATTGGTTACAACCCCTTGGTTGAGTAGACTAAATGGATTGGAGTTCACTATTATCAGAGAGACAAATCAGCAGAATGACAACTATTAGTAATTGATATCGCTTAAGAACAAAAATTCTAATCCAACTTCCAGGACATGAAACATCCCCGCTCAAGCATCCCCTCATTTTACAGAAGGGCATGATGAGTTTGCTAAAATCCAATGTAGAAATACCAAATAGAGCTTTGACATTACACCAGATATTCATATTCAGCCAAATTCCTCTATGCAGTCTGATGTGGAAGCTGTATTCAGTCAGGTTAAGCACACTACAGCAGGAATGCCACCAGAGTCATTGCAAACCTAGTGTGATAAGTGCACCATTGATGGGATGGTATCATTACATGCACAAATGAGCTAGACCATAAGACAAAGGAGCAGAATTAGGCCATTTAGCCCACTGAATGTGCTCGGCCATTCAATCATGGCTATGTATTATCCCTCTGAACCCCATTCTCCTTGCTTCTCCCCATAACCTTTTGCATCCCTAATAATCAAGAATCTAGCAACTTCTGCTTTAAATACAACCAATGACTTGGCCTCAGAGTTGTGTGTGGCAATGAATTCCACAGATTCACCACCATCTGGCCAAAGAAATGTCTCCTCGTCTCCGTTCTAAGGGGATGTCCTTGTATTCCGAGGCTGTGCCTTGTACGTACCAGTCTAAACTGACTTCAACCAGGCTTGTTTGAAGGAAACTCTGCCGCAAGGTTTCTGCTCTAAGCGTTGACTGTATTTTTTTTCCATAGATGCTGCCTGGCCTGCTGAGCTCCTCCAGCATTTTGTGTGTGTTGCGCAGATTTCCAACATCTGCAGATTTTCTCTTGTTTGAAGAAAACCTTGCCTAATTACCATAAGCATATAACCTGTAGTATCAGAGGTCCCAATGCACTAGAATGCTGTTATACTAAGATAAGGAATGCCTACCATTCCATGCTCAGACAGCATTTCGGTACATCGGATCATGGGCTCTCCTTCTCCCACTGGTGAGAGGTGAAAGAGCAAAACTGCAGAGATTAGGACAACAAAGGTGTGGTCCCAGGAGGCAGAGAAGAGGTTTGGGATTGCTTTAAATTGGAAGACTGGGCTATGTTCAAGGACGCATCTGTAGATCTGAATGAATGCACCATGGTTCTCACGGCCTTCATTAAAACAGTTGTAGACGAGCATCCCCACAAAATCATTCAGTCTTCCCCAACTGGAATCCATGAATGAAACATGAGATCTGCAAACTGCTGAGGGTCACACCAGAGGCATTCAAGCCTGATGATGCAGGAATGATCTCCGGAAAGCCTAGAACCGAGACTTTGATCCTAGACTCTCTGACTATTGGGAACATTCTCTCCAGTCCATTCTCTCTAGGCCTCTCAATATTCTGTAGGTTTCAATGAAATTTTATTTATTTTAATTTTATTGAGATACAGTACAGAATAGCTCTCCTGGCCCTTCGAGCTGCACTGCCCAGCAACCTCTTAATTTAATCCAAGCCTAATCATGGGACAATTTACAGTGACTAATTAGCCTACCAACCTGGACGTCTTTGGAATGTGGGAGGAAACCAGAGCACATGGAGGAAACACATGTGGTTATGGGGAGAACATACAAACTCCTTACAGGCAGTGAATTGAACCCAGGTTGCCGATTAACCCACTATGCTACCATGCCACCATAAGATCCTCCCCTCATTCTCCTAAATCCCAATGAATACAGGTCCAGAGCCATCAAATGCTCTGCAAAATGTAGCTCGCAGATGACATTGAAATGTAAATACCTCTAACCTAACCAAGGCACCAAGGACCACACTTAGGAAAGTCTTTCAGTGTACAGCTCAAGTTTTAGACCGTAAACTAGACAGGCATCATTAGCCTTTTACACTTGAACATTTGAAGATTTACATGACCTTGGCTTTCCCTTCATTTTGTGGGAAGATATTTTGAACTGAGAACAGAATGAACTTCTGACCTTTCTATACAAAGATACATCTCGTAAAAAGATATTCATAATGAATCTCACCATGAGAACATTTACATATAAATGACCTTTTGAGTGTGGTTGTAGCCCTAATAGCCAACACAACAAAGCTTAGAACAGTTCAGAAAATAATAAAATGCCAACTCAAAACTATCAACGTGATTCCTTGAGCTCTAAGTAAGAGTCTAACAATTCCCACAAGAAATACCATTGCAGCAACTCCACAAACTTATCTCAAACATATTTCTGTGACACACAGATTGCTGCATCCACTTGGACATCTTTGTAATCAAGCATCACAACTTCCTGCGGGCTATTTTGGTCACTCAGGAAAGCCAGCTGGTAGAGATAGATGGAAAATACATTTGAGAAAAACTTTCTGCAATGATGCACAACAAGGAAAACTCAAAATTGAAAGTTCAAGGAAATTAGTAGCATCATGGTTAGTGTAATGCCTTACAGCACCAGCAACCAGGGTTCAATTGCTGCCTCTGTAAGGAGTTTGTACTTTCTCCCTGGATTGTGTGGGTTTCCTCTGGGTGCTCTGGTTTCCTCCGACATCCCAAAGACAGTATGGGTAGTAGATTTATTGGTCACATGGGTATAATTGGGCAGTGCGGGCTTGTTGGGCCAGAAAAGCCTGTTACTGTCCTGTTTTTATAAATAATAAATAAATTTATTATCAAAGCACCAACATGTCACTTATACTGCCCTGAGATTCATTTCCTATAAGGTATAGGAGCAGAAGTAGGCCATTCCGTCCGTTGAATCTGGAGCTGATCCAATTCTTCCAGTCATCCCCACTCCCCTGCCTTTTCCCCATACCCTTTGATGCCCTGGCTCATCAAGAACCCATCTATCTCTGCTTTAAATGCACCCAATGACTTGGCCTCCACAGCTGCCTGTGGTAACAAATTCCACAGATTTACCACCCTCTGACCAAAGTAATTTCTCTGCATCTCTGTTCTAAATGGACGTCCTTCAATCCTGAAGTTGTGCCTTCTTGTCCTAGACTCCCCTATCATGGGAAATAACTTTGCCATATCTAATCTGTTCAGGCCTTTCAACATTCAGAATGTTTCTATGAGATCCCCCCTCATTCTCCTGAACTCCGTGGAATACAGCCCAAGACTTGCCAGACGTTCCTCATATGGTAACCCTTTTATTCTTGGAATCATTCTTGTGAATCTTCTCTGAACCCTCTCCACTGTCAGTATATCCTTTCGAAAATAAGGAGCCCAAAACTGCACACAGTACTCTAAGTGTAGTCTCACGAGTGCCTTATAGCACCTCAAAATCACATCGCTGCTCTTATATTCTGTACCTCTAGAAATGAATGGCAATATTGTATTCACCTTCTTCACCACTGACTCAAGCTGGAGGTTAACCTTTAGGGTATCCTGCACAAGGACTCCCAAGTCCCATTGCGTCTCTGTGTTTGAATTCTCTCCCCATCTAAATAATAGTCTGCCTGTTTATTTCTTCCACCAAAGTGCATGACAACACACTTTCCAACATTCTATTTCATTTGCCACTTCTTTGCCCATTCCCCTAAACTATCCAAGTCTCTCTGCAGGCTCTCGGTTTCCTCAACACTACCCGCTCCTCCACCTATCTTTGTATTATCGGCAAATTTAACCACAAATCCATTGATCCCATAGTCCAAATCATTGACAATCATTTTTGTGCTGGCATTCACATTAAAACAATGAAATGCAAGAGAACCAATGAAAAACTACACACAAAGACTGACAAATAAACCAATGTGCAAATACTGGATGGGTGGATAAATTGATAGATGGGTGGATAACTGAGGATATGAATTGTGGAGTCCATTTATTGTGGAATCAGTTCAGAGTTGAGGTGAGTGAAGTTATCCAAGCTGGTTCAGGAGACTGATGGTTGAGGGGTAATAACTGTTCCTGAACCTGGTGGTGTGGGACGCAAGGCTCCTGTACCTCCTTCCTGATGGCAGCAGTGAGGGGACAGCATGGCTTGGATGGTGGGGGTCCGCGATGATGGATTCTGCCTCCTTGTGGCAGCACATTTTGCTCATTGATGGGGAGGGCTTTGCCTGTGATGGACTTGACTGTATCCATCGCTTTTTGTAGCCTCTTCTGTTTTTGGGCATTGGTATTTCCGTACCAGTAAGGATACTCTCCACTGTGCATCTATAAAGGTTTGTCAAATTTTGAAATGACATGCCAAATCTTCGCAAACATCGAGGGAAGCAGAGGTGCTGCTGTGATTTCTTTGTAATGGCACTTATGTGCTATTAAATCAAACTGACAAAATGCTGAGTCTAGCAGGACACAACGTACCATTGAGAAAATTTGGTTATTTGAATAAATTACTAACTGGAGTTTGCCAACTCTGCATTAATCAAACCTATTCTGAATGAGAGGAAATGTGCACTATCTAACAAAAATAAACTGTCTTTATGATCTCCTTTTTAAATTGCTGTATATAGAGAATGGCAAATGGTGCAGTTCACCACAATGCCACTGAGTAGCACAATTTTGTTATGAACTCTAGCTTGGAAGGTCTTCGGTATTTAAGAGCACATGCCATTCCAAGGTACAATTTCCAAACCTGGACTGATGTCCAGTGTTACGGGCATTTAATTGGATGCTAAGCCCTATTGAAAGCATCTTGACCTGGTTGCATCACGGTTTGTTACATTCCAATGCACAGGAGCACAAGAGATTGTCGACTCCACCACGCTACCGTGACTGCAGGGGCAGCACAGTTGTATAGTGGTTAGCACGACGCATTACAGTCCAGGTGACCCGGGTTCAACTCACGCCGCTGCCTGCTCCCTGTGACCATGGAGGTTTCCTCCCACAGTCTAAAGAGTTACTGATTTGTAGGTTAATTGATCTTTCTAAATTGTCCTGTGATTAGGCTAGCATTAAACTGGGAGATTGTTGGGCAGGGTGACTACTCCAAGCTGTGTCACATCAATAAATGAGTTCGACAATGGGGAGCTTTCTAAATGGTTGTATCACTGTCTGGTATGGAGGGGCCAGTGCACAGGATTGGGAAAAGCTGCAGGGGGTTGCGAACTCAAC
Source organism: Mobula hypostoma (assembly GCF_963921235.1). Classification (NCBI taxonomy): domain Eukaryota; kingdom Metazoa; phylum Chordata; class Chondrichthyes; order Myliobatiformes; family Myliobatidae; genus Mobula; species Mobula hypostoma. The sequence goes on from NC_086107.1 coordinate 13,835,862, forward strand.
CGGCTCCGTTCCGGGCACTCGCTTCCCCCAACATCCAGTACATCTTCAAAATATGATGCTTTAAAAAAGTGGCATTCACCATTAAGGTCACCCATTACCCAGGGCATGCTCTCCTTATCAAATAGGAAGCCTGAAGATGCACACTCAATGTTTTAGGAAAAGCTTCTTCCTCTTCGCCATCAGATTTCTGAATGGACAATAAAGCAAACCAATAACACTGCCTGACAATTTTTGCTCCCTATCTGCATTATTTATTTTTCTGTATTGCACTATCCTGCTGCCGCAAAACAACAAATTTCACGACATACGTCAGTGATGTTCAACTCAATTCTGATTGTGGGCACAGCCCTGTCCATCCTGGACAAAATATTCCCCACCATTGAGAACCTCTAAAGGAGGAACTGCCTCAAGAGGCTGACGCACATCATCGATGATCCTCTGCATCTGAGCCCTGGCCTCTTGAGCATCAGCCAGGAAGTACGGACGTCTAAGGTCCCATACCACCAGGTTCACAATCTGCTGCTTCCCTACAAGCATCAAGTTCTTGAACTGTTCTACACAAACCTTAGCCTTTCTCTACATTGGAACATTATAGACCATCTCATGGAATTGTCTCTGATGGTGTCTTTTTACTTCACACCTGGGTCTTGTTTTTGCAAGGTCTTTTCCCCATCCTGCATAATTTATGCTCTGTGTGGGCTGTAACTCCAAGAACCACTGCTTTGTCATGGTTTGGAGGCTTGGGTGCCTCAATGTCCCAGAGAGCTACAGGGCGCTGGCTGGAGTCAGGGCCTTATGCTTGGGCTTTTGGTAGGTTCACCCTTGCCAGAAAGATCAAAGTTCAATGTTCAAAGTAAATTATCAAGGTACGTATATGTCACCATGGACAACCCTGAGATTCGTTTTCTTGTGGGCAAACTCAATTAATTCAATAACTATAATAGAATTACTGAAAGACCACATCCAAATGGATCAACAACCAGTTTGCAGAAGACAAACTGTGCAAATACAAAAAGAATAATAATAAATAAGTAAGAATAAATATTGAGAACATGAGATGATGACAGTGAATCTATAGGTTGTGGGAACAGCTCAGTGATGAGGCAAGTGAAGTTGAGGGAGGTTATCCCCTTCGGTTCAAGATCCCGGTGGTTGAGGGGTAATAGATAGCAAGTTACAAGCCAGACTAAGAGTGGTCCACCGGTTCTCCATGTTCAGGGGTTCACCTCAGGGCTTATAACTCAGACTGGTCAAAACAAAACTTACGGAAATAGCAATGAAGAATCCTTCTACATCTGGATGGCCAAGGACAGAGATGGTGGCCTTTCATTATCTGTCCTAAACCCACCATAACAAGCAGTAAATAAATATTGTCTGTACATGGGTACTTGAGATGCTGCTGCAAGTTTTCATTGTACCCGTGTTTCAAGGTAATTGTACAAACAACAATAAATTCAATTTGAAGTTAAACTTAGTTGCTTGCTTCATAAGGCAAATTGGATACACTATTTCATTTAAATTAACACTATTAATCCCATTGCCTTCATCAATAAAATATCCCGAGCAAAAAAAAGCTAGTTACTCATTCCATCACTATTTGTGGGAACCCAGTGTGTAAACTTGTTGCTATCATACAATGACCGTTGTTCTTTTTATAAGTAGTGTGTGAAATGTTTTTGAGACATTTCTCATAATTGATGAAGCAATAGAAGAGTTTGCTCAGAGACAGAATTTAGCCCCTGGACATAACATGTGAATTACCTGATCTGCTGGCATCAACTTAATTTCATAATAAATGGAATTTGAACTGTAATTGGACATTCTTGAATTAAACTAAAACTAATTTGTTTCCTCTTTCTAGCGGGCATCCAGGAAGTGAGAAATTTCAATTACTTCTAATAATTAACTTCGTAACATTATCATGCTCTTCCAAGAAATTCTGGAAATATTCTACAGGTCAAGCTGCATCTGCTTGAAGAGAACAGACCTAACATTCCGGGCCTTCGTCAGAACTGGGAAAGAAACTTGCTAAGCTTTAGAAGAGTGGAAGTCTGTGTGTGTGGGGTGGATGGCAGGAAATAGTGTAAAACCAGAATGACCCCAGGGGATAAGATGCAAGAAAGTTTTCTGTTTCCACAAAAGAATGTAGGCGTTGCAAAACATAGAGCAGGAAGACATGGCTGGCATGTCCTCCAGTCCAACAGGAAAACAAACAAGCCAATATTACATAATGCTTAACTATACCTACATTGTCTTGTTTATGTTCCCATTCTCTTGCTACTCCTATTCACTCCTTGTCCAGATACATAACATTATTTATCAAATTCAAGTTCAAGTTTATTGTCACTCAACCATATACATGTACACCATCAAGTGAAACAATATTTCTGTGGACCAAGATGCATAACAGTACATCTAACTCTCATACCACACATCAAGTCATATTGCCACAAATAAATTAACAAATAATATATTCCAGAAGATGGACAGTTAGCATAAGGTGCATTCACAACAAGTCAAAAAGTAAACAGTATAATGTTACTAGAACTTCATACAGGTATGTGATGAGACCTGGTGGTGGCAGGGAGTTCCATAATCTCATAGCCTGGAGGAAGAAGCTGTTTCCCGTCCTAACAGATCTTGTCTGAATGCTTATGGTACCTCTTTCCTAATGATAGGGGGTCTAAGTGATTATTTCCCCACAGTCATGCTGGTTTTACCCTATTAGAGATATCCCTCCCTCACCTCTTCCCGCGTAGAACATAGAACAGTATAGCACAGTAAGGGGTCCTTCAGACCACGAAGTTGTGCTAACCTGTATATACCTACTTCATGATCAATTTAAAACCTCTTTCCTACAACGCCCATAGCTCTCCATTTTCTTACTCCAGCTGCCTACCTAAGAGGCACATGAATGAAAGAAAGATGGACGGTATGAGCAAAGTAGAAAACAAGAGAATCTAAGTCTCTCTTTGTCTCTCAATTCTGGAGGGCTTTTTCACCTGAAAAATTAGCACCATTCCTCTTCCCACCATCGCAGCCTGACCTGCTGAGCATTTCAATAGGCCAAGTGGCCTAGTTTTGCTCCTATGGTTTGTGGTCTTATTTGCAATATTTTGCTTTTATTTTAGATTTGCAGGATCTACATTTCTTTTTTTTTAAATTTTCATGTTAATTTTCAGCTTTGTAAGAGGATGTGTCAGCTATCTTGGATACTATCAGGTAACAATGAATTCAGCAAAATGTGAATTAAAAGTTGAAAGATCTCTGTTTGGAGAAACAGGGATGTGGGCATAGTTGACAAGGCTGACACCAAGCATCCCAAATTTACCTCAACACCGTATTGGCAAGCCACCTCCTTAACCATTGTCATGCACGTGAAGATGGTAGTCTATTAAAATGGCTTGTGGTGGTGGTCAAGGACAACTGTGGCTTGCTAGATCACATGAAAGGACAGTAAAGAGATGAGTATATCTACGTCAACCCAAAGGTTGCAGATTTACCTTCCTGAAGGGCATATAAACCAGACAGGGTCTCTTGGCAACAATGGACTAGTTCTGTGTCCACCAATGATGCCAATTTGGGACCCCCGATTTACACAATTTCATCGTCACCATGTGCCAAGTCGTCTGATATGGGCGATCATGGTCTTAACCATGAGCATGATTGTTCTTGACAAATCTTTACATAGTAATTCCCCGGGTTAAGAGCATCCGACTTCCAGACAACTCGTACTTACGAATGGACTGCCATAAAACCTATTATATTAAAAATTTGAGTTAAATACAATGGTTCATAATAACGAATGCACGTACTACTTTGTGATGGTCATGAAAACATTGCGCGCTTCAGCGGTTCGTCGGCTCGAGGAAGGAGAACGCCGTCCGCCATTTTAAGTCAGATCACGTTGCTGTTAACACTGTGTTGAGTGTGTAACTTTGTATTTGGCTTAAAATTTTCTCTTTTTTACCCATGTAACTATGCCTCCAAAGCATAAATCCGATGTCAGTGCTGGTGATGCATCAAAGAAAAGGAAAACGATCACGATTGGAAATAAAGTGGAAATAATAAAGCAATCGGAAAGAGGTGAAACACTAGTGGTCATTAGAAAAGCGTCAGGCTACAATCGGTCAACGATTGGAACAATTTTAAAGGATAAAGTGAGAATAATGGAGCATGTGAAAAGCCCTGTCCCGATGAAAGCTACAATTATTACTAAGCAATGCAGTGTATTTGGAAGTGTTTCTTAAATGTTTTATATGCATAGAAAGGTAAAATATATACTCTATACTAAGACAAACATTTGACTAACTGGCACTAAATAAGAACTGTATGTACCTGTTCCGACTTACTTACAAATTCGACTTAAAGACAGACTTAGGAACGGATCTCGTTTGTAACCTGGGGACTGCCTGTGTACAAGTAGTTTGCCATTGCCTTCTTCTGGGCAGTGTCTTCACAAGACGGGTGACCCCAGACATTATCGATACTCTTCAGAGATTGTCTGCCTGGTGCTAGTGGTCGCATAACCAGGACTTGTGATAGGCACGAGCTGCACATATGACCATCCACCACCTGCTCCCATGGTTTCACATGACCCTGATCAGGAGGCTAAGCAGGTGCTACACCTTTCCCAAGGGTGACCTGCAGGCTAGCAGGGGGAAGGAGTGCCTTACACCTCCTTTGGTAGAGATGCATCTCCCAACCGCCACCCATTTTCTTTTTTTTAAAAAAAAAACCTGATTTACTGAATTTAAATTCTCCAAGCAGAGAACTATGAGGAACTGGAATAGGTTTACCATGCTCACATGTACTGAGGTACAATGAAAAACTTTGTTTTGCATGCCATCCATGCAGATGATTTCATTATAACAGTGCATTGAGGTAGAACATAGAACCGTACAGCATAGCATGGCCCACGATATTGTGCTGAACTTTTAACCTACTTTAAGATCAATCCAACCTTTCCATCCGACCTAGCCCTCCATTTTTCTTTCATCCATGTCCCTATCCAAGAACCTCTTAAATGTCTCTTTAGGAGTCTTTATGAGATAGTGCAATAAAACAAAATCAATGCAGAAAAGTGTTACAGTTACAGAGAGAATGCAGTGCAGGCAGATAATAAGGAGTATGCCCATGAGAAAGTACATCATGACGTCAACAATCTGCCTCATTGCACTAGGATGTTGTGGGCATGCTATATTGGTGCTGGGAGCACGGCAACACTTGCAGGCTGCCTCCAGAATAATCCTTGCTACCTGGGATTGTTGGCAACAACGCATTTCACTGCAATGCGCACAAAATGCTGGAGGAACACAACAGGCCAGGCAGCACCTACGGAAATGAGTAAACAGTTTCAAAGTTCAGGCAGAGACCCTTTGTCAGGACTTCACGAGTTCCTCCAGAATTTTGTGCGCGCTGCTTTGGATTTCCAGCTCCTGCAGATTTTCTTGTGTTCGTAATGTATTTCAATGTACATTTCAATCTATCTGTGACAAATAAAGCTAATCCTAAAAAAAATCTCTGTCTTTGGGGTAGCTCACATAGAATGCTGGAGGTACTCAGCAGATCAGGCAGCATCTATGAAGAGTCAGGACGCTTTATCAGGACTAGAAAGGAGGGGGGAATAAGCTAGTGTTAAAAGGTGGAGAGAGGGGAAATCCATACAGCAGGCAGGTGATAGGCGAAGCCAGGAGTGTGCTACTTTGAATTGCTACCATTTCTGGCGACAGGGACATGGTTTCCACTAGGAAGTAAATGTGGTGGAATAGAAACTGGCAGAACAGATTGTTTTGCTTCACTGACAAGTGGAGAAGGGGTTAAAATTGCCTTTTCCATTGGATACTGTTTCAGCCTGGCTCAGCTTCATTCCAACACTAAATAACTAACACAGAGGGATACCAAATAACTAAGAGTGTGACACTAAATCTCTTGGAATCCACACTCAGCTGACATTTGAAAACTAAGCATGTTTGCAGGTATAATTAAAGCAGGAAGTTCTCTCGTACGAGATGGCACAAAGACAACATTCCCTTCCACAATTACGGGCACTAAGTCAACACAGAAGAGAAATGAACTATAATTATTGAAAGTGCTGAAGATAAAACAATGTCCAAACTGCTGGGCACAGCTTAGCAACTCTTTTCTGCTTGGAACCCAAGTATACCTTTTATTTTTAGCACTTATTAGCATAATTCAGCAAAGCCCGAACTATTCAGAGTCACAGAACACAGAAATCAGCTCTTTGGCCCATCTAGTCTTTAACGAACTATTATTCTGCCTAGTCCCAACAACCTGTACCCGGACTATAGCCATCCATACCCCTCCCATCCAGGTACCTATCCAAATTAATCTTAAATGTTGAAATTGGACGCACATTCACCACTTCTGCTGGCAGCTTGTTCCACATTGTCACCACCCTCTGAGTAAAGAAGTTCCCTCTCAATTCACCTTTCACCCTTAACCCATGACCTCTACTGCTGGTCTCGTCCAACCTGGGTGGAGAAAAACGTGCATTTACCCTATCTATACCCATCATAATTTTGTAGATGTCCATCAAATCTCCCTTCATTCTTCTACGCTCTAGGGAATAAAATCCAAACCTGTTCAACCTTTCCCTAAACTCAGGTCCTCAAATGCTGGCAACATTCTTGTAAATATTTTTTCGTACTCTTTCAATCTTATTGACATCTTTCCTGTAGGTAGGTGACCAGAACTACTTCTGAATAATCCAAATAGAACTGGGGTATTGTTTCAGTGGTGGACTGTACAATAGGAAAAGATTACATGTCCCACCATAGAATTCGAAAATAGAATTAAAAGATCTCAGTTTAAAACAAAAACATCTGCAATCTTTTACTTCTCCGTAAACAAAGTCTTTTTTTCCCCCCCAATACACAAGGGTTTTAAAAAAAGTCTGAATATTCCCAGCTGTCAATCCAATTTTGGAACAGTAGGCCATTCTCCATTACTAAAAAAAAGTCACAAGATTAAAGTCCGTGCTGACCTTGCTGATGTACAATTTGTGAATCTTCTAGGGTGGTGAGGAAGAACAACTATACCCTTTATAACTCTCACGTATACTCAAGCTTGTGTGCATCATCTCACTTGGCTCCAGGACAAGATGCCTGGTATCAAATGTGAGAACAAGTGTTCACTTGGTAAACTTTAGGCTTCTGTTGGACAAATCTTCAGTAGTTTGGAGAACATTTGGAAGTCTGCACAGCTTGACTTGTTGATGGAAGGGTAGATTCACAAATCAACATTGCAACCACACCTGACTAAATAAAGTTTATTTCAACTAATGGCAAATGTGAGGGGGCATGATTTTAAAATGATTGGAGTAAAGCATAGGAGGAATCTCAGAAGCAGGTTTTTTGAAAAAAAGAGTAGTGGGTGCATGGAACACCCTCAGGGGTATGAGAAGAGGCAAATACATTTGGGACATTTAAGGGACTCTTAGGCACATGGTTGAAGGGAAACTGGAGGGCTACATAGGAGGGAATGCTTAGATTGATCTTAGACTAGGTTAAAATATCAGTACAACATTGTGGGCCAATGTTCTATGTTCTATATAAATCTGTTAACCAAATTGCTTTTTAATTTAGAGAAACAATAGTTATAGTTTTTTTTTAATTTAGAGAAACAATACAGTTATAGATTGTTTTTTTAATTTAGAGAAACGATACAGTTTTTGGCCTTTCTGGCCCAATGAGTCTGCACCACCCAGTTACACCCATGTTAGCAATTAACATACCAACCCATAGGTCTTTGGAATGTGGGAGGAAACCCATGTGGTCACAGGAAGAATGTGGTTCCTTAGGGTTGTTATAGCTGGGGGAGATAGTGGGGATAAGCTCCGACTACCCCGTAACTGCTCCCAATGGAGTGTGTCGAAGATAGGCTCTGACAACCAAGTCCAGCTCCTAGCCTTTACTTAGGGCTTAGCTACAAAGCCCAGCGGAACCATTTCTACTGAGAGGAGAAGGGGCAAAGGTGGGGTATTGGTGCCTTAAAACGGTAGCTTCAGGCTGATGGGCCCTCCAGCCACGGCTGACTGCTCAACTGGAAAGAAAGCTCTGATCTCAAACCTCCACTGCCTTGCACTCATGGGGAAGGCTTCAGGAGTAAGCCCCAAGGGAAAATCCAGAGCTGGAGTTCCTAGGCCAGTCATTTGTTGAGTTCAACACTGATTGGAAAATCCTGTGAGGTCCCTGGACTCTGCCACTCCTCAGGATTCATCACCAGTGTGGAGAGGGAAAGCCTGCTACACGGACAACAGGTTGCTCTCCACATCATACTGCCCTGGCTTCTGTTTCATGGAGGTGGCTGGGATGCAACAGTTATGTTTGACATAGACCAATGAAGAGTACACAAACACCTTACAGATAGCGGTAAAATTGAACCTGGACTATTGGCACTGTAATAGCATTTGTTAGTTTTTCTTTAAATCACCAAGCAAGGTATAAAACCAATAACTTTTTTTTGTTGTTTGTGATTTTGAGATTGATTAAAATTGGTTCTAAAAAAATAAAATTTACATCTTGTTCATTTGAAAGGGGGATAGTTCCATTACATTGAAGATAGCACGTCACCCTCTCAACACACGAACATACACATATACACACACACACACACACACAATAAAACATAAAATTATTTTACAAAGTGTCTGGATTCACAATATGTTAGAAAACGGCATTACACTAACCACTATGTTACCATGGTGACCCATACATTTCCCAAGATTCCTACCAGTTTGACAGAGGGAAAAAAATTAATCGTATTTATCAGATTTGGAAAAGGCTGCTGTTACAACTTCACAAACATGAGAAAATCTGCAGATGCTGGAAATCCAAAGCAACACACACAAAATGCTGGAGGAACTCAGCAGATTAGGCAACATCCATGAAAAGAGTAAACAGTCAACATTTCAGGCTGAGATCCTTCTTCGGAATGTGAGGGAAGGGGGCAGGTTAGAAGTGAAAGGTCAGAGTGGAGTAATGAAAAAGGGTGGGTTGACGGGGAAGAGAAGGGAGTTTTGTTCATTGGAAGGAGAAATCGATATTCATACCATCAGGTTGGAGGGTACCCAGACAGAATATAAAATTGTTGCTCCTCCACCATGAGAGAGGCTTCTTCCTGGCACAAGAGGAGGCCATGGATTGACACGTCAGAATGGGAATGAGAATCAGAATTAAAATGTTTGGCCATCCGGAAGTCCTGCTTGTGGCGGAAGGTGCTCAACAAAGCAGTCCCCCAATTTCGGATGGGCCTCACCAATGTAGAGGAGGCCGCATTGTGAGTGCCAGACACAACTGACGACCCCAGCGGATTTGCAGGTGAAGCGTTGCCCTGAAGAGAGGTGAGGGAGGTGGTGAATGCAACTTCATTCGCATTTCTGGAAAAATGTTTCTCATTTGACAACCAGCAATCCCTGTGCTTGCTTGCAGCATAAATGCAGATCCAGTCCTCAACATCTTATATCCTAAACACCATGCGTTTGTTTAGCACTCAGACTCTGCAAATGTTTCACAGCTGGACTTTCCCTTCAGCTACCACTCACTCAGCTCTGTCGTTATAATGAGACTGGTGATACTCAGTGCAGATGTATAGCTGAAGATGCTTATTCCCAGAATAACATTCCCTCAGGATTATCATGGAGTAATATAGGAAGAGTTGCTGAGGAAATTATTACCAGAAGGAGCTACGGTTTTCACTTCTCTGGGACTTCTGAACTTAAAATGCCTGTTGATCCCAAGTCTAAGAAATTATGTTTCTAAGAAATGATGTTTTCAGTGCCAGAGCAGCTCGCTGTTGTGCTAACACTTTACAACACCAGCAACCTGGGCTCAATTCCATTGTTGTCTGTAAGGAGTATGGATGTCTCCTTATGACTGCGTGGGATTCCTCTGGTTGCTCCAGTTTCCTCCCACATCTCAAGGACGTACTGGAGAGCAAGCTGTGGGCATGTTTCATTGACCCCAAAAGCGTGGCGACCAACCAATGTGCAGAAGACAAACTGTGCTCATACAAAAACGTAATAACTAAAAAAAAATTAATACTAAGAATACAAGTTGTAGAATCGTTGAAGATGAGTCCAATAGGTTGTGGAAACAGTTCAGAATTGAGTTGAGTTATAAGACCATAAGACATAGGAGCAGAATTAGGCTATTTGGCCCATCGAGTCTGCTCCGATATTTAATCATGGCTGATCCTTTTTTCTCCTCCTTAACCCCATTCCCTGACCTTCTCCCCATAACCTTTGATGCTGTGTCCAATCAAAAACCTATCAATCTCTGCCTTAGATACACCCAATGACCTGGCCTCCACAGCGGCGCGTGGCAACAAATTCCACAAATTTTTCACCTTCTAGCTAAAGAAATTTCTCTTTACAAATTAGGAATTTTTTACGTGACTTGTTGCCAAATCACCCTTCTGCTTATCCACCTAGTATGACAGACGCTTTCTTTCAGTTTAAACGATTTCAAAAAGGGTTGATAGCTATAATCTATAAACGGTTATTGAACTCACAAATTCTATCTAATGATAAAATTAAATGTGCTTGGGAATCAGAATTTCAAGTCATTTTCAGATAACCAATGGAGTAAAATTTTTCATTTGGTTAATAACTCATCTATTTGTGCCTGTCATTCCTTGATACAGTTCAAGGTAGTGTATCGGGCCCATATGTCAAAGGATAAACTAGCGCGTATTTTTTCCCAATATCAATCCTGTTTGTGACAGATGTAATATTGATGTGGCCACTTTAACTCAGATGTATTGGTCTTTTGGAGAGACGTTTTTAAAAAGCTAACAGAAGTCTTAGATCTGGATCTACAACCTAATTTACTTACGGCAATTTTTGGGATTATCCCATTGGAAGCAGGAAATATTCCTGTTTCCGCTCAAGGTATGATAGCCTTTTCGACCTTACTGGCGAGGAGAGCCATTTTATTGAAGTGGAAGGATTCTAATCCACCTACGGTCTTTTATTAGCTCTCCTCCATTATGTCCTGTTTAAGTTTAGAGAAGTCAGACATTTGATACATCCTTTAAATTTGAGCAAATCTGGCAACATTTTATCCAATATTTTCATTTAATTTGATTTATTACTCTTCCAATTTTTTTTCTGAAGTTTTAGATCTGATCAGAAACTCTTTCTTTTTCATTGGTCATATCCTCAAAATGGACTGCCCAGTCCCTTTTCTTTGGTTTCTTTGTTTTTATATAGTGTAGTGGGTTTTTTTTCTTGTTCCGCTTACAAGGATAAGTGCCAGGAGGGAGATCGGTGGGGAGGAATGGGGGGATGAATGGACAAGGGAGTCGCATAGGGAGCGATCCCTGCAGAAAGCGGGGGGGGGGGGGGAGGGAAAGATGTGCTTAGTGCTTAGCGGAACAAGTGCTACACATGCCCTTACACTTCCTCCCTCACCACCATTCAGGGCCCCAACAGTCCTTCCAGGTGAGGCGACACTTCACCTGTGAGTCGGCAGGGATGATATACTGCGTCCAGTGCTCCTGATGTGCCTTCTATATATTGGCAGACCCGACGCAGACTGGGGGATCGTTTTGCTGAACACATACGCTCTGTCCGCCAGAGAAAGCAGGATCTCTCAGTGGCCACACATTTTAATTCCACATCCCATTCCCATTCTGATATGTCTATCCATAGCCTCCTCTACTGTAAAGATGAAGCCACACTCAGGTTGGAGGAACAACACCCTATATTCTGTCTGGGTAGCCTCCAACCTGATGGAATGAACATTGACTTCTCAAACTTCTGCTAATGCCTCACCTCCCCCTCGTACCCCATCTGTTATTCATTTATATATACACATTCTTTTTTTCTCTCTCTCCTTTTTCTCCCTCTGTCCCTCTCACTATACCCTTTGCCCATCCTCTGGGCTTTCCCCCCCTCCCCCTTTTCTCCTTTTCTTTCTCCCTAGGCCTCCTGTCCCATGATCCTCTCATATCCCTTTTGCCAATCAACTGTCCAGCTCTTGGCTCCATCCCTCCCCTGACCCCCATCTTCTCCTATCATTTCAGATCTCCCCCTCCCACTTTCAAATCTCTTACTAGCTCTTCTTTCAGTTGGTCCTAACGAAGGGTCTCGGCCTGAAACGTCGACTGTACCTCTTCCTAGAGATGCTGCCTGGCCTGCTGCGTTCACCAGCAACTTTTATGTGTGTTGCTTGAAATTCCAGCATCTGCAGATTTCCTTGTGTTTAAGATAGTTTTGCTTTCCCCTCCACTATTAAGGATGACATTCACAAAATATGCCAGTGATACTAAACCCGATTCTGACTCAACGTGGAATAACTATACAGTACATGTTCAGCACAGCATCATGGGCCAAAGGGCCTGTATTGTGCTGTAGGTTTTCTGTGTTTGTAACTGTCTTCATCACAGAGCCGTTGCAATGTGACAGTCTATTGATTAGCACGGTTGTTTAGTAGTTAGCACATTCGCTTTACCGTGCCAGCGATGACCAATCAGGGATCAATTCCCACTACTGCAGCAATCTTGTATGTTCTTCCAATGACAGCATGGGGTTGCACCAGGTTCTCCAGTTTCCTCCCACCTTCCCAAGAGGTGCAGTTAGCATTAGTAATTGTGGGCACGTGATGTTGGCGCCGGAGCATGGTGACACTACAAATTCAGAATATTTTGGTCGTCAACACGACATATTTTACTGTACATTTCGAGATACGCGTGATAAATAAAGCCAATGAACAAGGTCACTTAGCCACAAGGGTGGTCCACCTTTCAATACAATGTCAGATGATAACTTCCTCACCACAACACCACTTGTAAGTATCCTTCCAATACCTCTTCATGCACTTAGGCACAGGGCTTGATAGTTGTGGGCATACTATGGTGGTGCCAGGAGTGTGGCAGCACTTAGTCTGCTAGCAAAATTCTTGCTGATTTGATGCATTTCACTCTATGTTTTGAAGCACCCGAATTTCTGTAGGGTAGGATGTTTTGAAGATGCAGATAAGGTCAAAGCTTCCTCATTATAAAAAAATCTGCAAAAACTATTTACAAGTATTAATTGAAGTGATGCATTCATTTACAAGGGGAGGGGATATATCAATCAAGAGTTGCACATTCAATTCCTTTGTATTATAAAAGAGAGACAAAACTACAACAGCTTACAATAAAACTGCAGACAAATCCAATCAACCTTTACAAATATTGGTCAGTTCCTTAATTTGATCTCTGAAGTGGTATGCATCCAAAATTAGACTTCGAGGTAATATTTGTAACTCCAAGTTCCATAGAACAAGTTAAAAGCTACACTAGATCATTAGAGCATAAAAGCTGCAGGAAGGCAAGGAACTTGTTTATAGCTTACAATATTTCCTACAATTCATTTACAATTTCCTGTAATGTTTTTGTTATGTTTCATCTTATAGTAGTTGCAGCGTTAATTAGCTTCAATAAAGTTCATAAGAAGCATTAGACCATAACCCTTGGGAGCAGAATTAGATTATTTGGACCATCAAATCTGCTCCACTATTCCATCATGGCTGATTTATTTTCCCTCTCAACCCCATTTTCCTGCCTTCTCCCAGTAACCTTTGATGCCCTGACTAAGCAAGAAACTATCAACCTGTTTTAAATACAGCCAATGATTTGGCAATGAATTCCACAGATTCACCACTGTCTGGGTAAAGAAATACATCCTAATCTCTTTTCTAAAGGGGCATTCTTCTATTCTGAGGTTGTGCCCTCTGGTCCTCCACTTGTCCAGCACAAGAAACATCTTCTCCATGTCCACTCTATCTAGGGCATTTTTTTCTTTTTTTCTTTCTTTCTTTCTTTTTTGAGTTACTGGCTCTTGGCCTCCAGACAACATCCCCCATGCCCCCTCTCCATTTCCAGCCATTACATAAAAACTATAAAGAATTTTGATTTATGATGCCCAGTGAAATAAAAGTAACTGCAAATTCAAAGCAGTGACAAATAATTGCAATTATTCAAATCTGTTTAAAACTGAAAATATCTTTAATTACAGTATTCACAATTTTCATCAACTATTTTAGAGGATACATTAGTAATCCAACTATTCACTATTCCATAGCTGTTTCATCTTTCAATGAGATAGATGGGCTTGGGGCAGTGATATCAGCATCTCAACATTGTGCTGAATTTCACTCAGAAGGCATCTCAGATCCCCATGTTCAGTAACTTAGTCTGTTTCATTGCTTTCAAAGAAGTGGGGTGATAACACTGAAACTCACTCCACAAAATATGTTGGAAAGGCAATAAAGAACATCATAACCTTTTTCCACAGAGCAGGATAGCATTCAGAGATTTCTTTCTGCAACCAAAAATCGTGATTTTTAAAAAAAAATCTAGACTTTAGCTCAAAGACATTTTGGAGTGAGATCTGTTCCTCCTCCATCCTTCCTGTTAATTCCTCACTACAGGTGTTCAGGAATGGACTTATTACCCAACTTGGATCGAGAGAAGATCCTGAAACTTCAGTCATGTCTTTATGCGGCTCACACTGGTGGGCACAGTAGACTTGAATATCATCATCTGATATTCTTTCTTTCCCAACTCAGAGAGGTTGAGAAATTGATAAAAGGCTACTGTTATACATAAATAGAGTTAACTTGGACAGAAATGTGGAGGTGACTGATTTGAATTTGATAAGATTTACTTCGTTTCCTTGCAATTGAAGATTGATTTCATTAAACATTGTGAAAAATTCTGACAAATAAGCAATGTCACATCAAATATTCTTGAGTTGATTTCTGAATGAAACATTTGAGTCTTTAAAGAATTTTATCACAGTTTCAAAAAAAAACACATAAAATCATTTCAGGCAGTTTTCTTTTAAGAGCCATCTGACTTCTACATGCAACAGCAACCGTTCAAACTGTTCGTCTTCTCAATACAAAGTTTTCAAAATAGTTGAAAATTGAGAGTTTGGGATCTGGTTTTATTTATCACTGTGATAGCAGTATTTAATGATTTGTGCACCTGATCACTTAGGTTTTTGTGACAAGTTGTCTGTGAATTACACAGTGAATGGTGAATATGTTATACAGCTTTTTCAAGTAATAACCCCATGGTCCTGTCATTGATGGTGCCCCATCTGTTGCACAGGTAAGAATATTGGTATGCAGAATATCCTTCTCTTTGAAAAATTGCTCAACAACCCAAAGTATTGACTCCCCCTTTGTACCTAGTTTTAGTCCCCCTGCAAATAGCAACTCTTGAACCATACTTTCATCTTCTGTGAAGCCAATGTAACCAAGAAGCAAAGATTCATTGCCTGGCAAAGTTGACTCATCCAACCACAGAGCAAATTCCATTGTCCCAAGTATGTTGCACAATCTGTCTTCCACATTGTCAGACATTTCATCTTTGAACAGGGTTGTTGCTGAGTGGGATCACTTTAATTCTTTGATCTGGTGAGTTATGGAAAACTGTACTCAGAATCTCACTTACTGCTGGCAGAATCAGTTCTTCTCCAATTGTATGGAGCTTTCCAGATTTAGTAAAGAACAAAGAAATGTTATATGAAGTATGCAAACTATCACTGTTTTGTTGTGAAGTGCTGGCAAACATATTTTGAAGTGTTTTCTGTTTCTGAAAGTTTTCATGAAATGGCTGAAAATAAGCCAAGTTCTTATTTGCTTTATCAGAGTACATTCTCTGCAAATATTCAAGGAGCCTGGACAGTTTCATACCTCATTTGAAAAATTTTTTCCACACAACAGACCCTTGGTGCTGGTAAAAATCCATATTTCAGATAGTCCACACTATACTGTCTATCGTTTGTTCTCGTTTGGTCTGCTTCTGCCATTGTTGTAAAGATTAATGACCAGGGCCAACTGCTTATTGTTTAAGCCTAATCTCAGACCCAAAGAAGGGGAAAAGTTATGACAGCATAATAGCTGAGGCAAAACCTGACTCTCTGCCTGAAGGTACATGAAGTGAGGCAGCGCTATCTTCGTCGGGGCATGGACTAGAGAAATGCAGTCAAGACCATTTGGAAAGCCAGAGAACTTAACCTCATTGAATGTCATACCCCAGTTCACAGGAATTGTGACCCTGCCTGATTAGAGTATGGGAATTGTACTAGCCAATGCTGTAATGACAGTGATAATATACTGGTTAGGCCCGGAAATAACACGATCTATTCAGACTCAATTTCTCATGATATGCCAATACAGAAGTGTCACATGACTTTCCATCAACTATAACACACTTAAAGCAATGTCTGAGAGCAGTGGATTAGCAAGAAATTACTTGATCATTGTAATGAATTATAAGGCACTGAGCATCAAATGCTTATAATAAGTAACTCATTTCTTAAATTAAGACTGTAATCTCTCAGCTGCCCTCCTTGCTACTGATCACCCCCCCACCCCCCACTGCCCTCCTCATCTTTATTACTTGAATAAGCTCCCAGCACACCCGAGCGTGACATTACCCACTTTGGGATCCACTGTCATACACAGACCCGAGGTCTGATTGGATTCAAGCTTTTAACAGTTTTTCTTATAAAGTGTTAGGTCACTTCTGAAAGACATATTGTACACTCAGTGGTCACTCTATTAGGCACACCTGGCTGTTAATGCAAATACCTAGTCAGCCAATCATGTGGCAACAACTCAAAGCATAAGAGCATGCGGGCATGGTCAGGAGGTCAGTTGTACTCTATGTCAGAAATATGCAATTTATCCTATTGTTTCATCGTCATAAGGCTGATCCCAAGGTTCTGCTGTTCCCAACAGCATCAGAGTCACAGAGCACTACAGTACAGATACAGGCCCTATGCCTACCTAGTTCATGCTGAACTGTTCTTCTGCCTAGACGCATCGACCCACAGCTGCAAATGAACCACAACCATATATATACTGTATATATCCCTCCCTTTAATAGACTTATCCAAACTTCTCTTAAATGTTGCAATTGAAGCTGTATCCACAACTTCCACTGACAGCTCATTCCACTCTCGCCACCCTCTAAGTGACAAAGCTCCCCTTAAACATAGGTTGTGTTAAACCTCAACCCATGACCTCTGGCTTTAGTCTCACTCTACCTCAGCGAAAAAGCCTGCTTGCATTTATCCCATTTAAAACCTTCATAATTTTGTATACCTCTATCAAATCTGCTGTAATTCTCTGAGACTCTAGAGAACCCACATTGCAAAACTTTATTTTGCTTTGGTTTTGGCCACGATCTATTATAATGAAACAGTAATTTCTGTTCCGTGCTAATCATAAATGCAAAACATTAGATGATCCTATAATTGGCTGCCATTATAGATATTTCTACCAATCTTTTTCAGTGACCAAGGTCAAGTTGATTCTGCCTCATAACCACCACTGGACAG
This sequence comes from Mobula hypostoma, assembly GCF_963921235.1. NCBI lineage: Eukaryota > Metazoa > Chordata > Chondrichthyes > Myliobatiformes > Myliobatidae > Mobula > Mobula hypostoma. The sequence continues at coordinate 13,853,224 of NC_086107.1, forward strand.
GTTACTCCCAGATGCTAACACACAGAAAATATTGAATTGATAATGAAAAGTTAGATTCTTCTCTAACGACAGCATTACAGATTAGGAATGGAGAGACCCGCTTCTCTGTGGTGACTGACTGCCACCAGATCTACACTTAGTGGCCACTTTAGTAGGTGCAGGAGTAGAACCCAGTCTTGTACTGTAAGACTTGTACTGTACTTTATTGAACTTTCAGGTGGAAAAAATTGAAGATTGGCTTTATCTGTTGCATGTACATCGAAACAAAAAGCAAAGTGCACCATTTTGCAGCAGTGACAGAGGACTTTGCTGGGGCCGCCCACAAGTGTCGCCACGCTTCCAGTACCAACATAGCACGCCCGCAACTCACCAACACCAAGCACGTCTTTGAAACGTAGACGGAAACCAGAGTACCCAGAGGAAATCCACTCGGTGTTGGGAGGAATGCACAATCACGATTGGCAATCGCTAGCGCTGTAAAGGGAATATGCTAACCACTACGCCTCCATGCACTACATTAACGTAGTTTAAACAGCTATCTATTATTCTGCAAAAACATGACATCTTCTCAAAAATTATCTTATTTCAAATGTGTACAATGTTAAAAGTTGTGAACAGTGAGTGCAGCGCCAATCCCTGAGGAATACAACTTCTTTCACATTTCTTGTCCCTTCTCTCTGCTTTTCAGCTAAAAACATTCTGTGCTCAAACATTCAGAGTTACTACTGTACCTACCACTCCACCAGCCTCCACGTCCAGCACAGAATTCTCCATAAAATCTCCAACTGGATCCCACCACCAAGCACATCTTTCCCTACCCCCCACTTTCTGCAGAGATCTCTCCCTACTCAACTCCCTTGTCCATTCATCCCTCGCCGCACTTACCCTTGCAAGCAGAACAAGTGCTACACCTGCCCTACATCTCCTCCCTCACCACCAGTTAGGGCCTCAAACAGTCCTTCCAGGTGAGGTGACACGTCACCTGAGAGTCTCTCGGGGTCAAATACTGTATGTGGTGCTCCCAGTGTGGACTCCTATATATTGGTGAGAAACGATGTAGATTAGGAGACCACTTCACTGAGTACCTACACTCCGTCTGCCAAAAAAAGCAGGATCTCCCAGTGCCCACCCATTTTAATTCCGCTCCCCGTTCCCAGACATCCCACATCTCCCGGAACTTCCGGAAGTCTCCCGCATATTAATAGTGGCTCCCTGATGCCCGCAAATTATACACAATATCACGGAAATCAATTTTTTTTGAGAGTGAGCGAAAAGCAAGCGAGAGTGCGCAAGCGACCGAGAGAGAGAGCGCGCGAGAGCGAGAGCACGCCATGGCAGAGTGTTCCAAAAAAATATAAAACGTACGTCACCCCAGGCTACACTAAAGTGTACCCCTGCCTAATAGGGGTCAAAAATAATTTCAGTGTTGCTCGCTGCACTGTTTGCAACAAACAGTGACTTTTCTATTGCCCGTGGTGGGTTAAGACTGTAAAAGGCATGTTGAGGTGAGTTTACCAGGTGTCATTCGTTCATTAGCATAGCTGACGTTATTTAAACTAGCTGGCCAGCTGCCAAGGAGCTACTCTATTGCAGATATTCCACCCCTCCCGGAAGTCTCCCGCAAATTGATGGTGCTACCTCCCTGAAATGAGTTTTTGCAGGGTGGGATGTCTGCGCCTCTTCTGACATGTCCACCCACGGCTTCCTCCACTGTCATGCAAGGCCACACTTAGTCTGGAGAAACAAAACCTTATATTCTGTCTGGGTAGCCTACAACCAAATGGCATGAACATTGATTTGTTGAACTTCTGGTAATGCCCCCCACCCCCTTTGTACCATTCTCCATTCCCATTACCCTCTTTCATGTTATCTCCTCATCTGCCCATCACCTCTCTCTGGTGCTCCTCCCTCTTCTGTCTTCCATGGCCTTCTGTCCTCTCCCATCAGATTCCCTATTCTCTAGCCCTGTATCTCTTTCAAACAACTTCCCAACTCTATTTCACCCCCCCATTACCCCCCTAATAAGTTTCACCTATTACCTTGTGTTTCTCCCTCCCCTCCCCCCATGTTCTAACTCTGATTTCTCATCTTTTTTTTCCCTCCAGTCCTGCTGAAGTGTCTCGGCCTGAACTGGGTCTTTTCCATAGATGCTGCCTAGCCTGCTGAGTTCCTCCAGCACTTTGTATGTTGCAAAGATTTTACTTGATTGTATTCTTCCATGACTGTTGATACAGGCAACATTTCCAGTGCCATTGTTCCTTAAATGCCGATTTTAATAGCAACAACAGTAGGAATTTTGAAAACAAAGATAAGTTACTAAAAAAAGACTGGAAGGAACAAACATAACTAGAAATGCCAAGTCTTTTAGATTGGCCTAATTACTTGTTCTCAACATAGCCCAAGTTGACAGAACTCAAGACTCACAATACCAGAAGATGAGGCCTATTAGTCAGACATTCCTTGACTACTTTCACTGGAACTCCAAGCTCAAATCCTCTGACCAGATTTATGGTTCAGCACAGACTAGATGGACTGAAGGGCCTGTTTTTCTGCTGTACTTTTCTACAGCACAGAAACAGGCCTTTTGGCCCTTCTTGGTTGTGCCGAACCATTTTCTGCCTAGTCCCACTGACCGGCACACAGACCGTATCCCTCCATACACCTCCCATCCATGCATCTGTCCAATTTATTCTTAAGTGTTAAAAAAGAACCCGCATTTACCACCTCGTCTGGCAGCTCATTCCACACTCCCACCACTCTCTGTGTGAAGAACCCCCCCCCTAAAATTCCCTTTAAACTTTTTCCCCCTTCACTCTAAATACTAGCAGGAAATGGCTAAATTCAGCCCAGAATGTGTGCTGACACTTGTGGGCTGCCCCCAGCACACCATTAGTTTGTGGTAATTGTAAACACAAAGGACGAATTTCATTGTAGGTTTCAATGTACGTCACAAATTACCTTGAATCTGAAGCTGCCCCTCAAGCTTGTTCCACTACCAAATAGCATGAGAGTATATCCAATCCTCTGACATCCTTTTCCTCATCCAGTCTCCAGGTTTTCTGGTCCATTGATCTCCAGAACCAAGCTTCAGACAATGACTGAGCATCCACAACAGATAAGTGTAGAATTCCACAGATTACTAGCTTTGTGCACAAAGACATTCCTCACAACTGTCTCAAATCACTGACTCCTGAAATGAATTTGCATCCACTACATTTAGATTCTCCAGAATGAAACAACTTCTTTGTGAAACCCCTTAGTATTTTGCACAGTGGATTTCAGAGTTTTGACTTCTAACCCATTCATATTCCAAATAAAAAAAAATGCAGGGAGCCATCGTTGGTGTGCATATTGCTTAATACACTTTGCTTGTGCACTATTGTTATTGAAGAAACAACCAATGAAAAGCACTGTATTTGTAATGTAGAAACCAATCATTCCACCCTGGTAGTTTGGATTGGTCTGCTTCACTAGAGCCTTAACTTCATCCTTTAAACAACATTAAATAGTCACCTTCTGTTCCTATTCCTCCTCCATTTTTTTTTATATTTCCCTTGAGGAATTTATCTCATCGACACAACAGGTTCCATACACCAATAGCGCTGGGTAAAATAGTTCCAACTGAAGTCTTTTGTAGAAATAAATACAGAAATGCAAACTAAAAGAAGGCAACATAACAATTAAACAAACATGGAAGTTTAATTACTTGGGGAGCACACTATAACATAGTATAACATCTGACAGTAAGTCTGACATTGAAATTAGGAGGAGGATTGGGATTGCTAAATATACGTTTGAGCGTGTGAGCAAGATACTAAAGAATAACGTAATTTCTATGGGTATGAAACTCAGTTTTGTGGTGCTATGTTCATTCCACACTAACATATGGAATCAAATTTTGGACAATATCAAAGCAAAATGAAGGAAGACTTGAAGCTGCAGAAATGTGGTTTTTGAGAAGAATGATGAAAATATTGTGTAAATACGGAGTAACAAATGAGGAAGTGTGGCAAAAAGCCAGACTAGGAAGAGAGTTGATATCTTCAATTGGGAAACAGCAGGTTTGAATTTCTGGGACACATACTGAGGGAAGAGAAGCTCGAATATCTTGCAGTGATGGGAAGAACCAGTGAAAGAAAAAGTCAGGTTGACAGTGCATGACATTCACAAGTTACATCAAGGAATGGACAGGCGAAAGTTTTGAAGAGCTTATTAGAACCCTTCAGATTAAAGACAGATGGAAGACCATGATCACCCATGTCACACAACATAGCACATAATGAATTAATTTCTGAAGTATGAATGTAGAAATCTAGTATGCCCAACCTATCAAAATTCAGTTTTTAAAAACTGGCCTCTTTCTTAATCCATCTTTTCCAACTGCAGTTACCTTTTAGTATGTGGCGACAGTGTAGACTTTCCTCAGACACTGAAAATTGTAATAATCTCAACAGCCACTTGGGGTGCAGTTGTCAGCAATGCAATACAACATCAGTAGACTTCTCCTAGCGCGTTTGACAATTTTATTTTTAGCTCCCATAATAAATATATTGCTTCAGCAATGATGCAGTTAGGAATAGCACTAATAAAGCAGTTTACGGACAGTGGAAGCCTTCTCTACGTTAAACAACACTTCATAGGTGGCTGTTATATGTTAAATACTTTGTAGTCACTTTATTAATGCTATTGCATATTCTTGTCAACTGTTAATAATTTGGGCTGACAAAAATTGATGAAATAGACCTTTTGGAATTTGAACAGATCCAGGGTTGTTTACAAAGCAGATCCACTCCAAGAATAACAAAATTCTATTTCCTCAAATGCACTAAATTGGGATACTTGTGCCTTAAATAACTTGAACTATTGGATAACCTCTTTTGCTCAAAGACACTGACCCGGAAGGGTCTTGGGGAGAATTGGGGGAGGTGGTGCTGGCAACAAGACTTTCTGGAGCCCAGATTGAAAAAAAAGGGTTTTGCTTACATTAACTTAAAAAAAAAGTCTGAGAAAAAACATTTCTATTTGGCACCAAACCAGAAAGAATGCTTCCAACTGCATTAATTTCAAACACAGTAATTGAGGGCATTGAAAGCTTTACAGAAACGTCAACATCAGCATTCATTTTGTTCCCATCGTTTGGGGACAAAGCACTAAGGGACAGAGCCAAGGTTTCAGTCTCAGCATCTGGTATGTTGCTCTCAGCTTGAGGGAAGACAAGTTAACTGCTGTGACAGTAACTCAATAATTATACATGTGTCTCACAGGAAATCAGAGGAGCAATGCTGCTATTGCCGACCCATCGCAACATGATGCCAGGCAGGAAGACCAAGTCTATAATGCCTGCACTGTCATCTCCATAAGGGGCAGGTACTGCTGGCTGCTCCCTAACAGACATGGCTCCTGAATTCTGGAGGAACTCCGCAGGTTTTGTATGCATTGCTCTCTATTTCCAACATCTGTAAAATCTTCTCTTTATCTCCCCTTTTGCTCAATTTATTACACTCAACATTTCCCAACCATACACGTTTGCTTATCCATCTGATATTTGACCAGAACGCATAGCAGCAGAATTAAGCCATTCAGCCCTTTGATTTTGCTCTTCATTTCACCATGGCTGATCCATTTCCCTCTTAACCCCATTCCCCTGGCTTCTCCCCGTAACCTTTCATGACCTGACTAATCAAGAACCTATTAACCTCCGCCTTAAATGCATCCAGAGACCTGGCCTCCTCAGTCCCTTGAGACAATAAATTCTTCATATTCACCAACTTCTGGCTAAAGAAATTCCTCCTCATCTCTGTTCTAAAAGGACATCCCTCTACTTTGAGACTGTGCCCTCTGGTCCTAGAATCCCCCACTAAAAGAAACATCCTCTTCACATCCACTCTATATAGGCCTCTCAACATTTGATAGGTTTCAATGACATCTGCTCCTTATTCTTCTAAATTCTCACGAGTACAGGACAGAGCCTTCAATCACTGCTCATACGATTCTCCTTTCATTCCCAGAATCATTCTTGTTAACCTCCTCTGAACCCTCTCCAATGTCAACACATCCTTTCTTAAATAAGGGTCCCAAAACTGCTCAGAGAATTCTGCTCACATAGGAACAGAGTTAGGCCAGTTGGCTCATTGAGTCTGCTTTACCATTTAATTGCGGCTGATTCATTATTCCTCTCCATCCCCGTTCTCCTGTCCTCTCCCCATAAGCTTTGACACCATTACAAATCATGACCCTATCAACCTCTGCTTTAAATATGCCCAATGATTTAACCTCCACAACAATCCATGGCAAGAAATTCAACAAATTCACCACCCTCTGGCCAAGGAAATCCCTCATCTCTAGTCTAATGGGACATCCTATTCAGAGGCTGTGCCTTCTGATCCAAAAATCTCTAACTAATGAAAACATCCTCTCCACAGCCATTCTATCTAAGCCTTTCAATATTTGGCAAGTTTCAATGAGATCCCCCCCTCATCTTCTAAACTCCAGTGAGTTCCGGCCCAGAAGCATCAAACACTCCTCATACGTTAACAACAGGAATTCTGCAGATGCTGGAAATTCAAGCAACACACATCAAAGTTGCTGGTGAACGCAGCAGGCCAGGCAGCATCTATAGGAAGAGGTGCAGTCGACGTTTCAGGCCGAGACCCTTCGTCCTGACGAAGGGTCTCGGCCTGAAACGTCGACTGCACCTCTTCCTACAGATGCTGCCTGGCCTGCTGCGTTCACCAGCAACTTTGATGTGTGTTACTCCTCAGACGTTAATCCTTTTCATTCCCAGGAACATTTGTGGAAAACTTCTCTGGACCCTCTCCAATGTCATCACATCCTTTATAAGACAAGGCCCAAAACCACCGGCAATACTCAAAATGTGGCTTGCCCAATGTCTTAGAAAGCCTCAGCATTGCATCCTTGCTGTTACGTTCTAGTCTTCTTGAAATGAATGCATTTGCTTTCTTAGTACAAACTCATCCTACACTTTAACCTTTAGGGAATCTCCACTTGGACTCTCAAGTCCCTTTGCACTTCTGATTTCTAAATTTGCTTCCTGTTTAGAAAGTAGTATATGCCTTTATACGACTATACTTTTGTGATTACTTACATTTTTCACAGCTTTGGCACTTTGTTCATGTGACTTTAATTTTTGTATATTTTCCCTCTATTACTTTCTTTACTATTCCTTTATGAACATTTATAACCTCCATCCTAAAGTAAGTTTCCACACCAGTAACCAGTTTCTTCTCTCCCCAGAGAACCTCCGCTCATTTCTAATTTTCTGGTTTTAGTATGGGATTGTTGTACAGAGAAGGGGAGTTCTGGTGGCTTGACCAGAATTAATGTCAGCTAAAAACATCTTACTGGTTGTTATTACACACTTAATGGAAGATTGCGGTGTGCAAACTGGTTGCAACAGTCCTACTATATAACAATGACTGCAGTTCAAATTGGACTTTATACTTCAACAACGTAGTGCTTAGCGTAACATAATTACAGCTTGGGGCATCAAAGTTCAATTCTGGCATCCTCTGTAAGAAAATTTGCATGTTCTTCCCTTTGTGCGCATGGGTTTCCTCGGGGTGCTCTGGTTTCCTCCCACAGTCCCAAGACGTACCAGTTAGTAGGTTAAAGGGTCATGGTAAATTGCCTTGTGGTTAGACCAAATATTAAAACAGAAGTTTGGTTAATGGATGTGGTGAGATGAGGGGCCTCTTTCTCTGCTGCACAACTCTAATGCCTTTAAAAGGAAAATTCTACAAAAGGTAGTGGATTTGGCCCAGTACATCGTGGGTAAAGCCCTCCCAACCATTGAGCACACATACATGAAACAGTGTCATAGGAATGCAGCTCCCATCAGAGATCCCCACCACCCAGATCAGACTCTCTTCTCACTGCTGTCACCAGGTGAAAGGCACAAGATCCTCCAGATTCATGAACAGTTTCTACCCCTCAACCATCAGGCTCTTGAATAAAAGGGGATAACTACACTCACTTGCCCCATCACTGAAATATTCCCACAACCAATGATCTCACTTTTAGGACTATCTCATCCTCTCATGTTCTCAGTATTTATTGCTATTTATTTATATTTGCATTTGCACAGTCCTCTGCAGTGGCTGTACACTCTAGTTGAGCTTTCATTATAGTTATAGTTGCTATTCTAAAGATTTGCTGAATATGCCCACAGGGAAATGAATCTCAGAGTTGTATATGGTGACATTTATGTACTTTGATAATAAATTTACTTTGAACTTTAAATCAGTACACATTGCCAGCAAGCTAAGATTTCTGCAGGCATTATTACTCCTATGCGGGCATCACATCAGACACAGAGACTGAAAGCTGGACTCAAATTTGAATTCACAGTACACCAACATCTCAGGGACTTAACAGATAATAGAACATTACTGCACTGTACAGACCCTTCATCCACAAAGTTGTGCCGACGTTTTAACCTACTCTAAAATCAATCTGGGCCAGCTGATGGTGCATCAGCACTAGACTTCAAAGCAGATAATCCTGAGTTCAAACCCAGCCGGGTTCCAACCTGGGCAGCAGCAATATCTATGTGGAAGAAAGGCCTGGCAACCTACTTCCATATCTTGCTATGAAAACACTATGGTCCATGAGGTCACGAAGAGTCGCACTCGCCTTAATGGCTGAACAACAATAGCAAAATCAATCTACCATTCCCTACAATGTGGCATGTCAATTTTCTATCACCCATGGCCCCCAATATATCTGCCTCTACCACCACCCCTGGCAGGGTGTTCCATTCAAGTTCAATTGTCATTCAAACATACATGAATACCCATGAACACAGTCTAACAAAACAGCATTTACTCCGGGGGCTGAGGTCCAAACTCTACCAACAATCATACACAGCACACATAGCACATACAAGTGTGATAGCAGTAAACACACAGTCATGCAAAAATAACATGGTCCAAGTGTCCTGTCCTGTAGATTGACGGTGCATGGGATGTTGTTGGCAAGAACAAGCCTGCAACAGTCTAATCACATGCTAGTTTGTCTTTTCCTGAGTGAACACCGAAAGATAGCACCAATGGGCGGAGTCAACCCTCACCCCAGCATGGACGCCACACCACACCGCCTTCAGTGCCTCTCCAGTGGGTGGCTGCAACTGGCGACCCCACAGCTTGAGGGCCTGTTCTGCTCTGCAACAGAGGTCATGCAGCTTCCCCACCATCGGTCTCGTCAATGAACCAGACTTGTAGTATTCTACATCACCAATGTCCAACAGGGTCTTGCCATCACAAGAAAAACGTCCATGACAATCACCCGCACCATGTTAGACTGTTTACTGCCTCTGAAGCCTTCCTGTAGCAGGTGGCAACATGATCTGTACCAATTCCAGCACCTCTGCATTGAGCAACTGACTGACGACTGAGCAAAACTCCAACACCATATTTAAGTCCTGCTGTAGGGTCTTGGCTGGAAACAATGACTACATTTTTTCCCCATAGATGCCACAACAACAACCTCTCACTCAATGTCATCAGGTCCAAGAAAATGGTTATTGACCACAGGAGGAGGAAAATTGAGGTCCATCGGCCAGTCCTCAATGGGGAAATCAGAGATGGAGAGGGTCAGCAACTTTAAATTCCTCAGTGTCATCACTTCAGAGCATCTGTTCCTGAGTCAAGTATGCAAGTGCCATTATGAAGAAATGATGGCAGCACTTCGACCTTCTTAGAAGTTTGCAAAGGTTTGCACATCATCTAAAATCTCAGAACACTTCTACAGATGTTGAGTGAAGAATGTATTGACTGGTTTCATTACAGCCTGGTATGGAAAACACCAATGCCCTTGTATGAAACAGCCTACAAAAAGTAGTGGATATGGCTCAGCTCGTCATGAGTGAAGCCCTCCCCACCACTGAGCACATCTGCATGCAGCACTGTTGCAAGAAAGCAGCTTCCATCATCAAGGACCCCCACTATCTTGGCAATGCTCTCTTCTCACTGCTGCCATCAAGGTGGTATTACAGGAGCCAAGGACTCTCACCACCTGATTCAGGAACAGTTATCATCCCTCAACCATCAGTCTCTTGAATCAGAAGGCATAAATTCACTCACCTCGTCATTGACACACAATCCAATGACCCTTCATCTTACGTTATCAATATTTATTGCTTATTTATGTTTTTTCCTAATTGCACAGTATGCTGTTTTATTTGCACACCATCTTACAGTAAGAGGCCACCATTCCATCCACCACTTATTGTGTAAAGATCTTTCCACTGACATCCCTCCTATATTTTTCTCCAATCACCTTAAGATGATAAAAAACACAAACAACAGGAATTCTGCAGATGCTGGAAATTCAAGCAACACACATCAAAGTTGCTGGTGAACGCAGCAGGCCAGGCAGCATCTCTAGGAAGAGGTACAGTCGACATTTCAGGCTGAGACCCTTCGTCAGGACTAACTGAAGGAAGAGTTAGTAAGAAATTTGAAAGTGGGAGGTGGAGGGGGAAATCCAAAATGATAGGAGAAGACAGGAGGGGGAGGGATGGAGCCAAGAGCTGGACAGGTGATTGGCAAAGGGGATATGAGAGGATCATGGGACAGGAGGTCCGGCGAGAAAGACAAGGAGGGGGGGAAACCCAGAGGATGGGCAAGGGGTATAGTCAGAGGGACAGAGGGAGAAAAAGGAAAGTGAGAGAAAGAATGTGTGTATAAAAATAAATAACGGATGGGTACTAGGGGGAGGTGGGGCATTAGCAGAAGTTAGAGAAGTCAATGTTCATGCCATCAGGTTGGAGGCTACCCAGACGGAATATAAGGTATTGTTCCTCCAACCTGAGTGTGGCTTCATCTTTACAGTAGAGGAGGCCGTGGATAGACATGTCAGAATGGGAATGGGATGTGGAATTAAAATGCGTGGCCACTGGGAGATCCTGCTTTCTCTGGCGGACAGAGCGTAGGTGTTCAGCAAAGCGGTCTCCCAGGACAAGAGAGATGTCCTCCTTTTTTAAAGAAAGGGGCTTCCCTTCCTCCTCCAGGACGAGGGAGATGTCCTCCTTTTTTAAAGAAAGGGGCTTCCCTTCCTCCACTATCAACTCTGCTCTCAAATGCATCTCCCCCATTTCACGTACATCTGCTCTCACTTCATCCTCCCACCATCCCACTAGGAATAGGGTTCCCCTGGTCCTCACCTACCACCCCACCAGCGTCTGGGTCCAACATATTATTCTCCGTAACTTCTGCCACCTCCAACGGGATCCCACCACTAAGCACATCTTTCCCCCCCCCCACCTCTGCTTTCCGCAGGGATCGCTCCCTACGCGACTCCCTTGTCCATTCGTTCCCCCCCCATCCCTCCCCACTGACCTCCCTCCTGGCACTGATCCTTGTAAGCGGAACAAGTGCTACACATGCCCTTACACTTCCTCCCTTACCACCATTCAGGGCCCCAGACAGTCCTTCCAGGTGAGGCGACACTTCACCTGTGAGTCGGCTGGGGTGATATACTGCATCCGGTGCTCCCGATGTGGCTTTCTATATATTGGCGAGACCGACGCAGACTGGGAGACCACTTTGCTGAACACCTACGCTCCGTCCGCCAGAGAAAGCAGGATCTCCCAGTGGCCACACATTTTAATTCCACATCCCATTCCCATTCTGACATGTCTATCCACAGCCCCCTCTACTGTAAAGATGAAGCCACACTCAGGTTGGAGGAACAACACCTTATATTCCGTCTGGGTAGCCTCCAACCTGATGGCATGAACATCGACTTCTCTAACTTCCGCTAATGCCCCACCTCCCCCTCGTACCCCATCCGTTATTTATTTTTATACACACATTCTTTCTCTCACTCTCCTTTTTCTCCCTCTATCCCTCTGACTATACCCCTGGCCCATCCTCTGGGTTTCCGCCCCCTCCCCCTTGTCTTTCTCCCTGGGCCTCCTGTCCCATGATCCTCTCATATCCCCTTTGCCAATCACCTGTCCAGCTCTTGGCTCCATCCCTCCCCCTCCTGTCTTCTCCTATCATTTTGGATTTCCCCCTCCCCCTCCCACTTTCAAATCTCTTACTAACTCTTCCTTCAGTTAGTCCTGACGAAGGGTCTCGGCCTGAAATGTCGACTGTACCACTTCCTAGAGATGCTGCCTGGCCTGCTGCGTTCACTAGCAACTTTGATGTGTGTTACCTTAAGATGACTCCCTCTTGTATCAGTTGTTTCAGCCCTGGGAAAAAGTCCCGGGCTGTCCCATGGGAAATTGTTTTAGGTAATGCTTTTTAATTTCCGTTTGACACCAACTTGTAAAGCCTATTGTTGAAAGTTTCACTCAGCCCAAATCTAATCTGTCAGAGAAAGGATGCCTTATTTTATGTGAACTGCATAAACCACAATTTCCCCCACAAGTGGCTAATTTGGAAGAACAAATCTATTTATTAGTATAAAGCATTCTGTCAAGGTTGTGACAGGTGATTTAAAAGTGCCAATTCTTTCTGCTACCAGAAAGGATTCCAGCAGATGGCATCTGTTTACTGGGCCACTTGCAGTACAAACTAAAGGTACTGGGCACTTCAGCAAGGACTGTTTTGATCATCTCAGGAATGAAGCATTTGCACCTTCGACTCAACCCACTTAGCAAAACATTAACAAACTTTAAACTTTTTATTAAACTGGGGAAAATAATCCAAGTCTTTAAAATGCTATTTGTGACAGATGACACATACACAAAGGTAAATACAGAGCTGGAGACAGTGGAGCCAGAGACTAGAAGACCTACCCCCATTTTTCCCCTTCAGCGTTTAGAAATATGGGATGCGGGGAATGAATATGCCAACAACCTCGCTAAAAGAAAAATTGAATCGTGCCAAGTCTTTGCTCGGCAATACAAGTGGTAGTTCCTCGGTGGTCAGAGATTTCACTAAAGATTCCTGCTGCTAACTGTAAGGAGTTTGTACGTTCTCCCTGTGACCACATGGGTTTCCACCAAGCACTCTGGTTTCCTCCCTCCTTACAAAGACATGCAGGCTGAAGGCTAATTGGTCACATAGGTGTAACTGGGCAGTGCCTAATTACATAGGTGCCATTGGGCTGGAAGGGTTTGTTAGGAAATAATGGATCTCGTAGTTCTGTGCCTGTGAGAGAGTCCTAATTAAGGGGGGTATATAGAGATGGATTACGTAACTTTACCCACTTAACTTTGGCGATTGGGAGTATTTCTGGAGAACATTTACCTCAAGGAATTAGATTAGATTAGATTATGAGGACACACAGTCCTCTTTTATTGTCATTTAGTAATGCATGCATTAAGAAATGATACAATATTCCTCCAGTGTGATATCACAAAAACACAGGACAGACCTGATTAAAACAGATATGTAGTCCTTGTGAATACAAATGGAATGCTGGAGTTTATTGCAAGCATTGAACTTTTCCCGCAGTAGTTTTCTTTGTCCTGAAGCAGAGAAACTATTCTTTCTTTCACATGAATGCCACCATTGTGGTTAGTTCAACAGACAAGTGAGAAAGCCTGATAAGTTTTCACTCAGCTTCATTTTCCTTTGAGACAAATCTCTGAGTCCACATATATAAGAGTGTTGGATTAACAAGAAAGGTGATTTAACAGACCAATTGTTTCATTATGTTTTTCTAAACAAGGCATGTTTTAAGACATTTGAGTAAAAAGTTTTGAACCCAGCAGCAAATGATTGCTTAGATAAGAACTGAAAAGCATCCAAGGGGAAAAAACTTAAAGAACATACAGTGCAAAAATGGACCATTAAACCCAAACAAGAGAAAATCTGCAGGTGTCGGAAACCTGAGCAACACACGCATAATGCTAGAGGAACTCAACCGGCCAGGCAGCATCTGTGGAAAAAAAGTACAGTTGATGTTTCAGCCCGAAACTCTTTGGTAGGACTGGAGAAAAAAGACTGAGGAGTAGATTTAAACGTTAAACCAACCAGTCTATGATAGTGATCAGATTCCACTTCAACAGCTCCCTATCATTATAATGGACATAACATTCTGATGCATATAATTGGTATATTTATACTCTCAAAATCACTTGGGCTTCATTTCAATTCTCATCTTCCAAGTAATGTGATGTTCTTAAATTGATCCAAATTTGTCAACATTCATTTGCCAGTAATATTTCTGTCTGTAGATTTGTTTACGTACTCAGATATCTAAAGTGTAAAATGGAGGTGAGTGTAGGTATCGGGCCCTGTAAAATAATGCTGGAGAGGTAGTAATGGGGGAACAATGAAACTGCAGATGAACTGAATAAGTATTTTGTATCAGTCTTCACTGTGAAAGACACCAGCACTGTGCTGGAAGTTTGAGAGTGTCAAGGGCAGAAATGTGTGAAGTTGCCATTTCTAGGGAGAAGATTAATGGGAAACTGAAATGTCTGAAGGTACACAAGTCACCTGGTCCAGATGGTCTACACTGCAGGGTTCTGAAAGTGATGGCTGAAGAAGACTGTGAAGGCATTAGTAATGACTTTTCAAAAATCAATTGGTTCTGGCAACTTCAAAAAGGGGACAAGGCAGAGGAAAGGAAATTATAGGCAAATTAGTCTGACCTCAGTGGTTGGGAAGATGTTGGAGTCTACTGTTAAGGATGTGGTTTTGGGGTACTTGATGGCACATGATAAAATGGGCTGTAGTCAGGATGGTTTCCTTAGAGAAAATCCTGCCTGACAGATCTGTAGTAATTCTCTAAAGAAATAACAAGCAGGATAGTCAAAGGAGAATCAGTGGATGTTGTGTAATTCGATTTGCAGAAATCTCTACCACCAAGGATAAAGTTAGCAGGCACATTGGACCACACTGCATACCTGTTCATTTCCAACTCACATACCACCTTGACTTGAAGATTTACTCCTTCACTGGAATCTAAATACTGGGACATCATTCCCAGCATCCCTTTACCAGAAAGGCTGCAGATATTCTTGGAGACCATTAACTTCAAGGATAATCCCGTCTCTTGAGATTGACACACCACTGCCGTTACATTAAAATGATTCATTCAAGATGGAAAGGTTCACTCTTCATACACAATTGCTTGGAAATAGGACCCTTTTGTTAGTACTAAATGCACTATATTTTAACAGCAGATTGTATCCTGCTCCTAAAATTTGTTTGCACTGGAAATGAACATTGGAAGCAGAGTACAGCACATGTGACTATGTAGCACATTCAGTAAAACCAACTCAAGATGAAATTCTGGACGAGGGTGCTGTATTATGTTCTACATCAATATATTCCAAAATAAATCTTGGCAGTGTCAAATAGCAGATTTTTAAAAAGAGCAAGTCTATCACAGCAGCAGAGTTCCAATTGACCCCGGAATAAGATAACATTCTAGATTTACTAAGCAACACAGGATTCCAACATCTTAACAAGTTAGTATGTTGTCTTTTCTGTTTTGGTCTTGCAATAAATGCACCAGCATAAAGAAAGCTTTCCCCATCAGCCTATAGCTATTGTAAGTAGCAGCATTTTAGGTAAACTCTCTGTTAGCTGCCAACATCCAGGAGTTTCTATATAAAATGCACATTACTCAAAATTACCGCAAATTATAAATTGAATATTTTTATATTTTAAATTGCAGGAAGTACCTCCTAAATGGGCGCCACAGTAGTGTAGTGGTTAGCACAACACTATTGCAGCTCAGAGTGTCCTGCAGCTCAGAGTTCAATTTTGGCACATTTCTATAAGGAGTCTCTGTACATCCTTCCTAAGGAATGTATGGGTTTTCTCCGGGTCCTCCGATTTCCTCCCACAGTCCAAAAACTTACGTGTTAGGTTAATTTTTCATTGTAAATTGTCCTATGATTAGGTTAGGGTTAATCGGGTTTTTCTGGGGCTGTGTGGCTCAAAGGGAAAGAAGGGCCTAGTCCACGCCATACAACTAAATATTTAAATAAAATTCTTGTGGACAACAACTTGGAATTTTCACTGAGGTAACCATAAAGCACAGGAGCAAAATTAGGCCATTCGGCCCATTGAGTCTTCTCTACCATTCATGGCTGATTTTTTTAATTCCTGCCATTCTCATTATTCTGTCTTCTTCCTGTAACCTTTGATAATCTTACTAATCAAGAACCCATCAACCTCCACTTTAAATATACCCGATGGCTTGGCCCCCACAGCCATCTGTGGCAATGAATTCCACAAATACTAGGACAAATGAGCAATTCTGTCTGAGGTAGATTTTAAAGTACAGTCTTAAAAAGGAGGGGAATAGATGGGTTTGAGGAAGGAATTATGGAATCAAAGTCCATAGATAGGAAATATAGTGTGGTTAGAGCCAAAATTATTGGTTTTGGTTTTCTTAAAGGAGAAACCGCAGAATTTTGTCTCAGGCAGGTAGTGAAAGAATGGAGAAAGGGACCACATAGCACTGTGTACAGATAGAAGCTGGCTTTGCTTCAGATACTGTTCAGATGCGGCAGTGAAGTGGGTGTGTAGAAACCTGAAAAGAAGCAATTACACGCAGTACTTGAGCTGCAGGTAAATGGATGGGAATGGAGCTGGTCCTACCCAGGCAGATAAATTGAGAAGAGAACAACGTCATGGGAGCTATCTGTGAAATTCATTGGCACAGACTGATGGAGACCAAGTGATTGGGTATACTTAAAGCTGAGGTTAATAGGTTTTTAATTAGCAAGGGTGTCAGACATTATTGGAAGAAGTCAGAAAAATGGGGTTGAGAGGGAAAATGAATCAGCCACGAGCAGACTCGATGGGCCGAAATGGCTTAATTCAGTTCCTATGTCTTATGGAACAATGAGGGGTGGTTTGTCCCCATTACACGAATATGCATCTTTTGAAAGGCTAGAGATATTTTAGTATGGGGCAGGGCAATTAGACTCAAATTTTACATTCCAGAAGGAGAAACTGTGGGTTTGCGAGAAGTGACATTTGTGGGCCAGGTGCAGTAGAGCTGTGGACGTAACGCAGCATATCACAAAATCTCCTCCATGAACTCTATACTTCTCGCTAACTCAGTTAAGCAGTCAAAATAATCAAAGACCCCTCCCATGCCAGACATTCTCTCTTCTCCCCACTCCCATCAGGCAGAAGAAACAAAAGCTTGAATGCATATTCCGCCAGGTTCAAGGACAGCTTCCATCCCACTGTTATAAGACTATCGAACAGATCCCTATTACAATAGAATGGATACTCTACCTCACAATCTACCCTGTCACGCTCTTGCATCTTGTTGACTACTGAGCTTTGTCTGTAAATGCAACACTTTATTCTGCATTATGTTATTGTTCCCCCTTGTACTAGATACAAGATTCAACATCCAAATACCTCAATGCACTGTTATAATGAAATTACCTGTATGGATAGAATACAAAGCATTTTTTTTTCCCACAGAACACTGCGACTATAATAAACCAAGTTACCAATTGAAAGTGGAGCAGCTACTTTCAAAGGAGGGGATGGGGAAAAAGGGGTGCAAGCTTAAGGGTTTGTTCTGAATGGTGAGGATAGCATGTTTGATTGAGGAAGGGAAGGAGAGTTCTAGCAGTGAGAATTGTCAGCTACTGCAAGGACTTGGGGAAGTTGGAGCTATTCAACATCATTAAGGGTTAGGGAAAAGATTATTGAATGGATGAGGAGCTCAGTGGAGAGCATAAAAGGAAGAAACTGGAGGAGTACACCTGTTTCAAACTAGTAAATTCAACATAAGTCATAAATAAGAACTGGTTACTTTACGGCTGTTGTAATACCCTGGGCTACAATGTTCATTGTAATTTGCAGAGAGATTTCCTCTGCAAGTACCTCTTGAATAAACCATGTGCACTTCGAGTTTCTTGTGTCTCACAGATACGAATCTGAACCTCAAGTCCATTGCCAAGTGTAAAAAAAACTTAATGAACACAGGTAAAAGGTTACGGTAGGTGGGACACTAGGGGGAAGTATCAAATATTCTGGAACCTGTTGTCAATTACAGGAACCTTTCAAATCTCCATTTCAACATTTCAGTTACACTTACCTTCCTGTCATTTTCTTCTATGGACTCTCCTCTGTAATGACCCTGTAGAAAGTTCAAGTAGATCATGTGAGCTGGAAGAAATTGCATTCTTTGCCCGCTTCCCTTCTTTACAATATTATATTAAATTATTTAATACATTACATTATAACAAATGATTTCAACAAGTTTTTGCATTTTCCAAATTTGCCCAGTGAAAAACTGAAGGAGGAACATACTACAAGTACACAACAAACAAGCAAAACTTTATAAAAAATAAAAAACAACGGTCAGAAGTACTCAGGATAGGCAGTGTTCTATGGGGTAACCTGTCGGCAAAGACGGAGAAATGTGAAACCAAGTGCATTTAAGAACATATACCACAGAACACCACAATACAGTACAGGTCCTTCAGCCCACAATGCTGGGCTGACTTTTCAACCTTCTTTAAGACCAATCTAGCCTTTCCCTTCTACATAGGCCTTCATTTTTCTGTCATCCTTGTTTCTAAAGAGTTTCTTAAATGTCCCTAATGTATTTACCTCTACCGCATTCCACTCTCTGTGTAGAATACTTACCTCTGATGTTCCCCCCTCTACTCTCCTGCAATCACCTTGAAGTTATGCCCCCAGGTATTAGCCAGTTAAGCTGCCGAGAAGGAAGACTGGGGAGAATAAAAGGGAATGGCTGGGATGAAGATAATCCAATTAATGGATGGAGAGCAATTAGAGAAATATAAAAGAATCTGGGAGAAATTGGATGCACAACATGGCAGCCCCCATCAACCTGAAACAAAAAGGCTGCTGGAACGGCTCAGCAGATCAGGTTCCCAACAGATGTTGCCCGACCTGTTGAATATTTTGACTCCAAAATCATCTATTAGATCAAATCCAAAACACTGTTTTCTTTTTAAACAGTAGAGAAACAAGAGGCAAATTATCCAGACGACACCAGGGATTCCCATCATAAGCAGGACAAGAGAATTTGCCCTTTGCATAAAAGCCATCCAATAAAATGTGTTTGGGGTGTATGGGGTTTCCAGGGAGGGGTAGCACCTCTGGTGAAGGGGCTTGTCATGTCCATTCTGGAACAGCTCATTCACCTTTGGTCGCCACCGCACATTCAGCTCTCACCTATGGCTTCAAGAAGCTGTTTGTGGTGACAGCGGCCACACCCAAGCACACAGTTTCAACAGGCAGGCTAAATCAGGTGATGGTAGCCGGCAGCTTCATACCCTGCTGCGATTGGGACACACCTGTCCTGGCATGTGAAGTCAGCTCTGGTGGACTGGGCAAATGGATCTACAGTGAGATCCAATGGCCAGGAAGGCAGATCTGCAATGCTCTGTGGAGAGCGAAGGGCATGACGAGGCACAGAAGATGTCATGGTCATCAGCTGCAACCAAAGATGACGCCAGTATGTGATGCTTATTCGTCCGACTGGACCCAGACCTCTGAGGTTGAGAGATTGGAACTGCTCTAGCGCAACAGCCTTTCCATTCTTAAAAACTCTCCCGCACAGGTTTCCTGTCATCGTCGCACACGATGGAGAACCACCAAAAAGTATCTATTACCAAAAGGGTGGCTAGGTTGTCAATTCCAAAAGCAAGGATGTTAACACTGAAAGGTCACACTATTGTCTCCAAAATTCATCTGCTCAATCGACCTCTCCAGTTCTGCCTCTTAATGGCTAATACCAGGAGGCATAACTTTGAGGTGATTGGAGGAAAGTTCAGAGAGGATGTCAGAGGTAAGTGTTTTTTTTTTATAAAAATCACACAGAGAGCAATGGGTGCATGGAATGCCTTGCCAGGGGTGGTGGTAGAGGCAAACACAATAGGGATATTTTAAAAACTCTTAGATAGGCACATGGATGCTGGAATAATGAAGGACTCCATCGGAGGAAAGGGTTAGATTAATCTTGGAGTACGGTAAAAGGTCGGCACAATATTGTGGACTGAAGGGACTGTATTGTGCGGCAATGTTTCATGTTCTTAAATGCAAAAATGAATTTTACCAAAAATATGAAACATATTTAGAAAGAAGATTTAGAATTTCTACTTGTACATTGCATTGCTACTTATTGCAAACACAACACATGAAATGCAATGTTATCAAAAAGACTAGAGTGCATTAACAAGTCTCCCTCACTCAACACACTTGTATCATAATGTTGTAACATTTTCTTGTCCTTGGCATGTATTACGGATTAATATTACTTACGTCATGTAAAGGATAGGCTGCAACATAAACTCCACTGGCAAGAAGACTGGTGATCCCTACATCAAAAAAAAAATGCTGGTTTCAGTTCACAACACATTTTGTTATCAAAGGATGTGTACAGATTACAACTCTGAGTTTTGTCATTGGAGAATGCAAGGAAAATCTAACAGCAAATGCATCAATTGCCGAAAAAAAGTGCTTAAATACAAAATTTCTTTTTTGATCATCTAAATGCAAAGAAATAAATTGCAAAATAATCAGACAAGCCACTTAAATTTTTTAAACTGTGCACCAAGAATGTGGATAGAGACTAATAATGCCAGACTGGGGTTGGATGTTCATCTGGGCAGAAGTGCTGAGCAAGCTGCATCTTTGGTGTTATCTACTCGTGCCTAACTTCACAACAGATTTACTACTATGTCAAGTTTATTATCAATCTTTATGGGCATGCATCTTACGATGAAGATTAGGAAGCAAATCTGTTTTACCCATGCTGTATTTGGCTTTGGTGCAGGTTGTCCTTTTTAAAATTTCATAAACCTGGGAGAGAAAAAGAGAAAGTTGATACTTCATGGTGAAACTACATTATTAATTATTTTTCTCCTGGTTGTAAAGGGTGTCAGAATATTTGTTACATCAAGAAATCAAGGTACAACTCCGATGACCAAGCAGGTGCTTTTCAATTGCAACAGTATACTTGGTAAACTCTGAGCAACATCGAAGCAGTGTTAGAAAATGTATGCATATTTAGAAGCAAATTTCCCATGTCTTGTTGTTTGATGACATGGGGAAATGATCTAAATAACTCTAAATGATCCCAACCCATAGTTGTTAGCGTAATGCTTCACCATGCCAGCTGTAAGATCAGGGTTCAATATACACCACTGTCTGTAAGGAGATTGTACGTTCTTCCTGTGATCTTGTGGATTTCATCCTGCTGCTCATTTTCCTCCTGCATTCCAAAGACGTACAGGTTAGGGTTAGTAAGTCCTAACCTATTCAACCTTTCCCTGTAACTCAGGTCCTCAAGTCCTGGCAATATCCTTGCAAATCTTCTCTGCACTCTTTCAATCTTATTGATAACATTCCTGTAGGTAGGTGACCAGAGCTGCACTCAATATTCCAAATTTGGCTTCAATGCCTTATGCAACTTCAACCTAACATCCAATATTCACTGCCCTATTTTATGAAGACCAATGTGACAAAAGCTCTCTTTATGACCCTATCTACCTGTCAGGGAACAATGGATCTGTATTTTCAAATCCCTCTGCTCTGCCCCAAAGGGATCTGGGTGTACAGATCCATAATTTCTTGAATTCCTACCCAGTCCAGATACGGAGCAACATGGATGACTCTTAACTAACCTCTGCAATAGAAACAGTGACCGACCATGGTGAAGTCATTTAAAGGCTGGCAACAAACAATAACCTTGCCACTGAAATCAACACCCTGATGAATTAATGCAATTTTATCTATAGTTTGTATTAAATACAGCAGAAGTACCATAGTAATGAAGTGAGTCGTGCTTTTCTGGTAAGATGGCATTGTGTTCGATCTCAGCGGCTTTGAAGGAGCCAACCAAAGGTGCTTTTTTTTTTTAAAAATGTATTTTTTTTTAAAATCACAAGACCCTGGGGGATATTAAGCACCTAAAGTATTGCAGGTCTACCGCATCAGCGTTTTGCTCATTGGTGGAAAAACTAAAGGAGCTGGACTTGGTGTAGATTGTGTTGCTGCCTGTGTCAGAGAGCATTGGAGAATTCGGTGCATGAAGGCAATGTGCAGTCTAACAGTGAGTGATCGTCTTAGTCCCTTCTTACTTGTGATTGTAAGATCCTGTTTGACATTGCCAGTGTGCAATGCTGCAAGTCTGATTCACTGATTTATTGGTGGGTGGTGGGACAGCTGCATGGCCTCGGTCATAGCAAGGATTAGGCCTCAAACCATGGTCTTGCCTATGTACAGCCAACCAGGAGGGAGGCATTGCAATCAGGGTGCTCCACTGGAGTGCTGGGGGCAGTGTGACTCCAAGCTGGAGTTGGTGCTGTCCCCAGTGTTGGCTCAGCAGAAGACAAGCCATATTGCATTCGACTTCAGACTGCTGCAACATTCATGACTCGGGATCTTGGACTATATTTTCTTTTTTGTGACTGTGTTTATTGATACCTTGTACGTGCCTACTATGTGGCTTGTGCTTATATAACTACTGGTACTGTTATTTTTGTACCTTGCCCTGGGGAGGAGAAGATGGCGGCGCAACGCAGCGCACGCGGCCGCTCCGAAATGATATCGGTATTTGTTAAGTAGGTACCGTGCACAATCATGATTTGATGGAGACAGACATGAGAAGCACGGGAGAACATCTGGAGAAACTTCTGAAATGCCTGCTTCGCTGCTGCTGCTACTGTGCGATCGAGAATCTCTGGAGGGGAAGGCCCCAGATCTTCGGCTTTGCCTAATGCCTGTTTCCGGGGCTGGGGTGGAAGCGCTCGGCAGAGATGGTGCTCAGTGCTGCAGGCTCGAAGTTTTCGGATGGACTCAGGAGTCGGCTGTGGTTGGGTGCTTCCAGGGTGCTGCATCGGCAAGTTTGCGGCGCTGGAGGTTCATGGCAGGGAGAGTTTTTCTTCCTTCTACCGTCTGCGTGAGATGATGGGACTTTCGAGAGTCTTTGAGACTTTGTTTTTTTACCATGCCCATGGTCTGTTCTTTATCAAATTACGGTATTGCTTTGCACTGTTGTAACTATATGTTATAATTATGTGGTTTCTGTCAGTTTTTCAGTCTTGGTTTGTCTTGTGTTTCTGTGATATCATACTGGAGGAACATTGTATCATTTCTTAATGCATGCATTATTAAATGACAATAAAAGAGGACTGCTTGTCCTCAATCTAAATAACACTTTTGTTTGGCTGTATTCATGGATATTCATGTATGGTTGAATGACAATTAAAGTTGAATTTGAACTACTGATTTCTTGAGAAGTTCAAATCCCACTATTGTAGCTAGGGAATCTAAACTCAAGTTATTGAAGTTATAATTTTAAGAAGATTCTTTTTGCAAATGTAATAATGAAACAACCAGTCTTCCTATTGGGGGAGGCAATACCATCCTTACCCTGGCTGGCATATATGGAACTCCAAGCTCACCAGTAGTGGTGACTCTTAAATGTCCCCCTGAACTACCACAGCAGCGAGGCTTGGATGATAAGTGCTAGCATTACCTATGACATCCACATGACATTAAAACTTAAAAGTCAAAAATCTTTAAAAATTAAAATGTAGAGGCAATTTTAATTTTGAACTTGACTCTGCATGTTTACAAGGTGAATTTTTAAGTAAATAGTTTTGTATTAAGTTTTCCTCCCCAGTTCCAATATTTGTAATTTTTAAAATACAAGCAAATTTACTGTATAATTTGCACAGTTTAGCATTAACATGAGCAAGCTTAATATTTGGATACATTAAAAAAATGCATAAGTTAAATCTATTCAGCAAATCACCAGTTAGCCAATGGGATAATACCAGTAGTTTGTGAGGTTAAAAATTACAAAAGTAAACATTTGCATTTGAAGATCAGTTTTAAATACCACCTCTCCCCACCCCCACCATCCTCTGAAGGTGTGTCAAGGACTGAGCCACTGACAACAGCAAGACGGTGATACTACTAGACCTGGTATATCATCAACAAAGTGACCCATGTATCCTCAGAATGGAGACGTTGGGGCAGGAGGGAGATATATTTAGAAATTAGTAGCTGTGTGGGACAGAAACAAACTTGGATCATAATCAGAAGTTCCTATCAAATTGAGACAGTCACCATTTCTTCCAAGGCAAAATTTCTTCTTGAAAAGATGCTCCATTCACAACATTGAGAAACTTTCTAATCCAAGTCTGTTGACAAAAGCTGATGGGAAAACTGCTGAGTGTAAGTGGGGGGAGGGAGGAGTTGTGTGGGTGGAATAAAAGGTTAACTTCACTTCCCACATCAGCCATGGATCAGCTGGCAAATGATTCAGAAGGACGCAGGCTCAAGTCCCATCCCATTGGGTCAAATCAAGTCTCACTCCAGAGAGTAGAGCGTGCCAAAAACAACAACATCGTGATTGCAATGATGAAGGGAAACTGCACAGACTGTCAAATGAATTTTGATGTACAGACCTTGTTGCAAATGAAGGCATTGCTTTGAAGAGCGGGAAAGGCATCACATTATTCTGGCCAATATCTAACCCCTAATGAACACTTGGGATCACCAACATGTTGCCGTTTACAAAAAGCTCGGTTTTATTTGTCACATGTATATCCAAACTTGCAGGGAAATGCATCATATGTGGCAAATCAAATCAGTGATAACTGTACTGGGCAGCCTGCAAGTGCTGCCACGCTCCAGCACCAATACAGCAAGCCCAATGCTCGCCAATCCTCCCCCCACCCCCATCCCACACATCCTTGGAATCTGGGAGGAAACTGGAACACTTGGAGGAAACCCACACGGCCACAGGGAGAACACACAAACTCCCCACAGGGAGCACCAGAAATCAAACTTGTTACCCGTTAAGCAATAGGCCGATAAACTACGGTGCTGTTCCAACTCGTAGAATGCAAAATGATTGTAACATGTCAGTGAACACACTTCAGGGATACTTCATTAACCAGAAGCACTATAAAATGCAAGCTTCCCTTATTTCTGAGAAGTGAGTAGAACCTGGAGACACAGAGGTACTTGTTGCCTTGTAAAAGGGCAAGAAAATAGCATAGAGGAGAAATGTGATGGGTTTTATGTTCTCAGTTACAACTCTCAAGATTATAACCTTCTAATGGATTAGTACATCATTTCTCTTCATAGAACAAGGTTTCCCAACATATTTTTATGCCATGGACTAATATAATTAAACAGGGGGTCCATAGACCAAGATTGAGAACCCCTGACATAGAAGAGGGAGCTAGTAATAAAGCAGCTATTAATCTGGCTATTAATAAATTGGCTATTAAAAAGCAGTGTCTCAAATTGTTATCAGGATAAAAGATGCATTAAACCAAATTACAGATCAGTTAACAATGATTACAGTACAAGCTTCACTGAATATTGTTGATATCTGGGAGTCAAAATCTAGTCATAGAACATTACAGCACAGGAACAGGCCCTTTGTGCCAAACTGTTATTCTGCACAGTACCTTCAACCTGCACCTAGACCATAGCCCTCCCATCCATGTAGTTATCCAAACTTCTCTTAAAAAATCTTGAAATCAAATCCACAGCCACCACTTCTGCTGGCACCTTGTTCCACATCCTCATCACCCCCTGAATGAAGACATTTCCCCCATGTTCCTTTCACCCTTAACCCATGACCTCTAGTTCTAGTCTCACCCAATATTCCACATTGCTTGGAAATCACTATATTAATTGAACTTCAGCAACTTGAGAGATTTTTGTTAAATATAAAAGGAGCTTGTACACAAAGTATTTATATTTGAAACCTTCAGTGAAGGTTCAGAATAATATGCACTAGGGAATACTTTGAGCCTGGTCAGATACTGGGAAACACAGAAAAATGGCAGGCTACAGAACCTAGCCCAAAATGAGACTCGAGAAGTTTAATAACGTTTATGCGAATGAGGAAGAAACACATAACATCGTGTGTGTGTAAAGAAAGTGACATCTAAATATTATTTGCGATGCAACTTATTTCCACTCTGAGCAGAAACAGAGGTTCTGCCGATGTTGTAAATCCAGAGCAACACAGATAAGATGCTGGAGGAACTCAGCAGATCAGGCAGCATCTATGGAGAGAAATAAACAGTCTATGTTTTGGATTGCGACCTTTCATCGGGAATGGAAAGGAAGGGGGAAGATGCCAGAATATTCTTAAGCAGACCTGCAGCAAAGGTGAAGAAGGCAAGAGAGCACATGTAAAATTGTTTTGACAAGAAAGTAGGTCAAATTGTTCATTTTGAGTTGTTTTATGATTTGTAAATGAGTTCTTATTATACACCCTTGAAGTGTTTGAATGTACAGGTTTACAGAAGACCTTAAAATTCTGTAAGAAAGCGATAGCGTTGAGACAGGTGAAAAATGGCAGAGAATGCAAGCAGCCTAAGCTGATGAGTAATAAGCGAGGCACAGCTTTGGCCAAATGAGGATGGCCAAAGGATGGCAAGGCAAGTGAAGAAAAACTGTCCGTTCAAAGCTTAGCAGAGCAAACATGGAAATTAATCAGTTATGACATACTGCCTGCAGAATATGAATTACTGATACCCAGAGAGGACAGACAACATGTCCAGAGAGAGGATACTATAACCAGGGGTTCCCTACCTTTATTAATGCCATGGACCCCTACCATTAACAGAGGGGTCCATGGCTGCAAACCCCTGCCTTAAACAATGAAAGTATAACATCTAATCACGAAAGATGGAAGCCAAGTAATTGCAGCATTGCTTGAAAAAAGACAAACTGTTAAATCTCAATTAACAATTTTTCTGATTGTAATCTGTAAATCACAATAAGAGTAAAAAGAACTATTTTCATTAACAGTATGCACTTTGCTTCTTAGAGACTAGATGATCCTTGCTGCCAAACTGAGCTGCAAAATGGCTCAGGACAATTTTCTCAATGCGTTCTCAACAGAAAGCTAAAAATAAATGCATACGGAAGAGGTCAAGAACCCACACTAACGCCCACTGACCATTCTCTTTGCCACAAGCCAAGTGACATCCAAGGCTTTCCAATCAATTCCATTGGTTTGATCCAGACATCTTATTTATTCTGAATACACGATACTGATACAAGAACAACACAAATGAGGAACTCAGCTGGTCAGGTAGCATCAATGCAGGGAAGTGGACAGTCGACATTTCAGGTCAAGACTCCTTCTCAGGACTGGAAGGAGGCAAGATAGCAGGTATGAGATGTTGGGGGGGGGGGAAGAAAGAAATGGTGGAGCAAGATCTGACAGGTGATAGGTGGACCCAGATGTTAGAAGAATTCGTCAGGTCCAAAAGGCAAGTAATGAACGATGGTATTCAGAGTGGAAATTAGGCAGAAAGAAATGAACCTGCCAGTCCTGATGAAGGGTCTCAGCCCGAAATGTTTAACCCTTTCCACAGATGCTCCCTGACCGGAATCCTTTCAGCATTTTAGGTGCGATGCTCTGGATTTACAACATCTGCAGAAACTCTTGTGTCTATGAAGTACTTCCAATTTTGATTGTCTCCATCTAAATTCATCTCTCTTTTTCTCCAGACCTCTCTCTTTCCACAAAGAATCTTGTTCTATGCCCTAGTCTTTCAACAGAAGGCACAGCAGAAGTTACACCAACTAAGTATCTCCATTTTTTCCAGATTTTCAGTGTTTGAGCACTAAGGGCAGATTATGGCCCACCAGATGATTCACCTGTCCTTTGCTCAATTGCCCTATAGCCAGTGAAAAGTTCCCAAGATGTACAGTACTGTGCAGAAGTCTTAAGCTAGGGTGCCTCAGATATCTGAACAGTCCTGTATAATTTTATGTATTGTGTACTGCTGCTGCAAAAGAAAAAAAACAAAATTCATGACATATGTGAGTGATGGTAAACCCGATTCTGATAATGGGTCTCTATTGTGGACTGAGAATGGGAAGCACAGGGGCAGGGAGAGGAGAATCATGGTTGAGAATAGGGAAAGGGAGAGGTGAGAGAGTGGAAAGCACCAGGGAAACATTCTGTAATAATCAATAAACCAATTGTTTGGAATCAAATGACCTTGCCTGGCTGTGTGTGTCTGCACCTGTGCCATCCCTCCCTCCACCCCAGCACCCAGCACTCCCCCTCTGCCACCTCATCCACACCCCTCCTGTGGCACTCCACCGTCACCATTGCCACCATCCTTTGCTCCCACCAGACTTACAAACTCATCCTTCACTCCACGTTGACCAATACAATACTGGTCAAAAATCTTAGGCAACCTAGCTATATATATGAGCACAGAACTGTATTTGTCACACCTCTTTGGAAGTAGGATGCAACAGGGTAAAGAGGGAGGTCAAAATTGCCAAATACTGCCTCTCCTTGTGAGAAGATTTCTGCACTTATCACATCAGTGACTATTTTAAGATAGCTCAAGCATCACCTTGGTTTGCAGGCATTTAAGTTTTAAATGTGTCCACCTTCAGAGACTCATTAGTTGGCCTTAATCAAAACTCAGTCTGACCCAGACTCATTGTTATAATCTCAAGGTGCCTTGTAACCCACTGTTGTGTATTTACCAGAAAGTGAATGAGGCAAACAACCCTGGATAATAATGACACTGGTCCAAGTGGCTTGTCTTAATTTGGCAGCTGATGAAACAAAAACCAAGCAACTCCTTCAAAGGAGATATTCCATGTGGATGGAAAATGTGTCTCCTGGCATTTCCCACATGCTTAATGAGAAACAATTACTCCCATTTAATTAATGCTCTTGCAAGAGACAATGAAGCACGATGGTTTTTGTTGTGAACGGAACTTCTTTTACAGCGTGCTTCTGAGTATAAGCTCAAGAACCAAGAAAATAACCCTTGTTATTGTTTGAGTCTTTACACCAAAGTACAGGGAGTACTTATGTGGGGCAAGGAGGGTGGAAAACAGAAAAGCAACTGAGTTCCAACAAGAACAAACTTACAATTCCACAATGCCAGTCACATCCCTTTAGGAATGTTGCAACAAGCTTCTTGGTTTTAAAAGAAAATATTTCTGAGGTGCCGTCACTCAAAGTTGTGTGATGTCGGAAGTGCTGTAGTGAATTTGTTTGCAGTAAGCTTAAGAACGTTATCTTGTTGAGTACCAGATGCATTCCCAGGACATGAGCGACATCTCTCCTTCAAAATAAGACCATAGGACAGTAAGACATAGGAGCAGAATTAGGCCGTTTGGCCCATCCAGTCTGCTCTGTTACTTGATCACAGCTGATTTAATTTTCCCTGTCTAAGGCAATGAATTCCACAGATTCTCCTCCCCCTGGCTAAAGAAATTTCTCATCTCCGTTCTAACTGAATACTTGTATTTTGAGGCTGTGCTCTCCGCTCCTAGACTCTTCCACTATTGGGAATATACTGTCCATGTCTGCTCTATCTAGGCCTTTTAATATTCTGTAGGTTCAATGAGATGCCCCCTCCCCATTCTTCTTGATATAAACTCGTCCATGGACTCTCATTGCCACCCAAGGATGCAGGTGGGATCTCAGCTGAAAATCTCATTTGGTTGCAATATTACAGCCCCAAGTGTGGCATTGGAGTATCAGACGATATTTTTGCATTGCAATCCCTGCAGTTTAGACTGGGCTGTTTGACCACCAGTGAAGTGAAAGCCCACAGTAGGTGCTTGCCTCCAAAGTCAAGTAAATAAAATCATTTGATTTGTTCGTAATTAACATACTTATTTCTTGATTTCCTTAGGTTATAATACTCATAAGGAACTCTTTGATTTGCCAAATGATAAAACATTATAGCATACTTGTCATGGGAATTTTGTGCGATAAGAGCAACTGAACTAAGTATTTACCAATCATCTCTGCAGGGGCGCAAATTAAATACAACATTAATGAGCTTCTTTACAATTCTGGGAAATAGAAATTGCTTCCTTTTCACAGCACCGAAGTCTTATTAGTGTTAGTATCACAAGACCATATGATCATAAGGCATAGAAGCAGAATTAAGTCATTTGGCCCATCAAGTCTGCTCCACCATTCCATCATTGCTCTCAACACCATTTTCCTCGTCTCCTTCCTGAAACCTTTGATACCTTCGACCTCCACTTTAAATATACCAATGACTTGGTCTCCACAGCCACCTGTGGCAACAAATTCCAGAGACTCATTATGGTCTGGCTGAAGTAATTCCTTCTCATCTCCGTTCTAAACAGACGTCGCTCTATTCTGAGACTGTGTCCTTTGGTCCTAGGCTCCTCCATTATAGGAGAACATCTTCTCCACATCCTATCAGCATAGCATCCTGCACAATCTCTGCTTCATTCATTTTTGCAGGGATAATATGGTACAAAAACACACCAATATATTAAATAGTTTCAAAATAACTCCAATTGTCTCACCCCTTCAAATTTTTTCCCCTCCATAATCATGCACTTTGAATTCTGACTGGGTGCTAAACAGTTGCCCATAATTAATTTTGAATGAGGTTATTTCCAGAGGTAACGTTTAACTATTCAAACTTCTGTAAGCAATTGCATTCATGGAGTTAACTCTGGCACATCTCGTAGTACAGTCAGTATTGGGTTTGTTTACAACATAGAACAGCACAGGACAAGCCTTTCAGCCCACAACGTTGTTCTAAACTTTTAAACTACTCCAAGACCAATCTAAGTCTTCCCTCCTCCATTGGCCACCCTTTTTAAATCATTTATGTGCCCAAGTCTCTTAAATGTCCCTGATGAATGGGCCTTTTATCATCACCCCTGCCAGTGTGTTCCATGCACCTACCACACGGTGGAAAACTACCTTAGAATACCCCAAAAGGCCAGATAGCATCAATGAAAAAGAGTACAGTCGACATTTCGGGCCGTAACCCTTCAGCAGGACTGGAGGAGAAATGCTGAAGAGTAGACATCTACTCCTCAGCTTTTTTCCCTCCAGTCCTACTGAAGGGTTTTGGTCTGAAACGTTGACTGTACTTTGTTCCATAGATGCTGCCTGACCTGTGGAGTTCCTCCAGCATTTTGTGTGTGTTGCTTGGATTTCCAGCATTTGCAGATTTTCTCTCGTGTCTGACATACCCCTATATTTTCCTCCTATCACCTTAAAATTACGCCCCTTTACAGTAGATTAGCCATTCCACCCTTGAAGAAGCTTCTGGCTATCCACTCTTATCATCTGGTACACCTCTACCAAGTCACCTCTCATTCTCCTTCATTCCAAAGTGAGTAGCTCTAGATCACTCAACCCGTCCCACAGGTCTGTGTTGCATCCTAGTAAAGCTCCTCTGCACCCTCTCTAAAGCTTCCACATCTTTCCTATAATGAGGTGACCAGAAATGAAGTCTGGTCCAACCAGTTTTATGGAGCAGCAACATTACCTCATGGTTCTTGAGTTCAGTCCCCTGACTAATGAAGGCCAACATTCCATACACCTTCTTAACCACCCTATCAACTTGTCCATTTAAACACTGATTCAAAGATTCAAATTATGTTTATTATCAAAGTATATATGCAGTATACAACCCTGAGATTCGTCTTCCTATAGTCCATTCTTGGAAATAAATCATGCAATAATTCATTATATAATGGAATTATGGTTTTTCCATGAAATTTCTTGAATTTTTAGCATATGGGAAGTAAAGCAAAGAGTAACAATAACAATCCAAAATATTCAATTCACCTGAAACAAACACTCACACAAGTTAAATGCCACCCATTCAAACAGTAACATCGGAGAGCTCACAATGTTGGAGAAGCTCAATTATTTAGGACACTGACATCATAGCCTCAGTAAGAGACAAACACATTCATTTAAAATTAATAAGATCACCGCTAGCTCCACTGTTGGACCTGGGCCATAGCAAGTCATGGGGATCATGCTGTATACCTGCCCAACAAAAATGGTCTTTCCTACAACCCAAAAGCTGAAGCCGTCTACCAGTTCTATGACCGATGTGCCTAGAATTGATCACTTTACCTCCCTCACCAACCTCCATCTTCCTTCAGCTCTATGCCATCTCTAAAAAAACCTTTGCTACTTCATCAGTAGGATCTTGCACATTGCCCGAGTTCATTCCATCACTAGCCAGAGCATCCTTGACAACCAGATTAGATTTCCTGGAATGCCCTCAAAAACTTCTTCACTGTTGCAAATCTTAGTTCTTTTGTTCCAGATTCACTTTACATTTCAAACTTCTGCTCTCCATTTCTAATAAATATTTTGGTTCAAAGTTAATTTTCCTCATACCAACGTCTCTCATTCCCCCCCTTTGTTTGTCAATCTTTGCTTGTGTATAGTTCTTCCATTGATTCTATTGTATTTCTTTGTACTACTGTGAATGCCCAAAAGAAAATGAATCTCAGGGCAATATATGGTGACATATACATAGTTTACTTTGAACATTGAAGTTTGAAGGTATGTTATCCACATTACTAACAATGGAAAATTACAATGGTAGATATCTCCAACAATACCCTATCCAAGATGGAGCAAGGGGACAACCACAAACCAAAATTGCTGCATTTTCTCCAGCAACTTCCAGAGCATGTGGATTCAACTATATTGCAGGATGCACATTACATTACTACTTTGTACTTCACAAAACAGTACAGCACAGGAAGAATCAACTCGGCCCGCGATCCCTGTGTAGACCACAATGTCAATTTTAACCAATCCAATTCGCTTGCACAAGTTCAACCATGACTTCCTTGTCAAGTTAACAGTACAAATTTCAATTGATTGGCAATTGAGCATTGGCAGAATCTCGTGTTTGTGCATTTCGTGTGTTGTGTGCAGTTGAATCTTTCCCACATTCCTCCTCTCTTTCCAAGAAAAAATCTCATGTGCTCTGCAGGATGAGATCTTGGAGAGTAGGCAACATCACCTACAATTGGTTGAATAGTTCACGGTTGCCTCTACAAATCAGCTAAATCTGATGTCTCAGATGGGAGGCCCAAATGGGGATGTTTGCTCTCCAAATCAATAATACTCCTAAAAATATTGCCACTGCTAACTGATGTGCCTTACTCTCATGGGTCCATTTTCCACAGAGACTGGGCCCAAAGGGGAACAGCCAGAGTCTATTTTTACTTCCTGCCAACTCTGAGTGGTAACAAACAAGTTGCAGGAAGACATTTTCCACAGATCAATCTATCCTTTCAGGTACCAGTCAGTCCAGATGGATGTTGTTCTAGTTCTCTTTTAAAGAAATAGGGTGGGAATGAGACAACATTCTTCAAAAATGCTGAAAGAATTGTTTACAGTTCCTGACGTTTACTGTTTACTGTTACTGGTCTACTGATTTGCCAAGTATGCCTGCAGAAAAAGAATCTCAGGGTTGTATGTGGTGATGTGTATGTACTCTGATAATAAGTTTTTCCTTTGAACTTCGATGAACATTAGAAGGTCAACTAAACTGTTTCTCTCGGCTGAACCTGCTGAGTCACACTGACAGTTTGTTTCACACATCTAGCTAGAGGCAGTGTAATATGGCAAAGAAACAGGTCCTTTGGCCTAACCTGTCTGTGCCCACCATGGTGCCCAACAAACTCTTCTCATTTGTTTATATTTGTCCCACAATCCCACTAAATCCCTCCTATGAATATAATTATAAAAAATGTTATTATTGTACCAGTCTTAACCATTTCTCTTGGAAAATGGTCCAGCTATGCACCACTGAGTGTATAAAGTTGTCTCATCAGGACTGTTAAATCTTTGACCTCTCATCCTATCCCCTCTAGATATTTAGCTCTCCTTCTCTGGGGAAAAAAAAGTCTGCATTTATACACCTTTTTAAGGTCAGCTCTTGGCCTCACAGCACTTGTTTATAAACTCGGGTTCTCAAGTCCTGCTGGCCTCCTTGTAACTCTTCTTTGTACTTCCATTTCTGATTAACTGGACTCTAAAAAAGAAAAAAACTCACACCTGTTCTTCAAGCACAGTTTATTCACTTGTGCACAAGAGGAACATCGTGGCCCCTGTCACCACACTGTTCTGAAGTCTGAACAAAGAAATGCCACTTTTATACCAAATTGATTACAGCATCTGTATATTGACCAGTTGGTGACATTGTGCATGTACAAATTCCATACTTACATAATCAATCACCGTTCACACTACAACAACAGATGTTAATAGTCACATAAACTATAATCTATTAGCCTTGAAGTTAAAGTAATTGCCCCCTAGTTGGCACGTGCCTCGTATCTCTTGATTACATTATTCATTTGTTAGGGTATGGCAAATGGCTCCGGTCCCCCGCCTGTACAAGGAGAAGCTATGTTCTTCAAAGACCTCTCTTGCCTGGGCTGACTACACACTTATCTGTAAAGTGACCTTGCCTGGACGTTACGTTAAATCTTGCCTTGCTGCAGCTTCCATAGTACTCTTTCCTGTTTAATGAAGACTTTCCTATGACAGGGCAACCAAAATAATACACATTACTTGAAATGTGGTACTACCAATATACTGTACTACTGCAACAAAACACTTCACAAAGCGCTTCTGCATTTTGTTTTGCTTCTACGACAACCTCATTCTTTTTAAGCTCATCTTTAGCTTTGATCTAATCCTAGCTACCCCGAGAAGATTCTTGTCAAATCATAAACACCCAAATTGTTCATAATAGAGGACAGATTGCAAAAAAAAGTGCAAGTATATTCACGTTCCAGTTTAGCCTAGGTACTTCTCAGTTATACCAGTGCAATGCTCAGGAGACTTGATTTCCACAAGCAAAATGACTTAGCACCAATATTACACTTTAATTTCCCCTGTGACCGTGGATCATTAGTGAAACATCCAACTCCTTCAGTTAGCCACAGAAAGCAGAAGGAATGTAGAAACAAAAGCAGGAAATGCTGGAAAAATCTCAACAATACAGCAACTACAGAAAGAGAAATGGTCAATGTTTCTCTTTCTGTAGTACTACCCAACTTTGAGTCTTTCCTATCGTTTTACTGTCTCTGCTCAAGAATGAATATCTGCAGGTTTTGATTTTCAAAGAAATATTGAAGTTGTGGTGTGGATCTACGCAAAGTTCAAAAGTTTGAAGTAAGTTCATTATCAAAGTGATAATACACACGAATTGATTTCAATTAAACTATACAAAAAGTTAAGCATTTTAAAAATTATTGGCTTCAATTAGACCATACAGTAATTTCAATACTCACTATTGTGCTTCTTGTTGTACTGCTGAAAAAGTTATCCTTATCAGAAAGATCAAATCTGGGGAAGAAAAAGTTGTTTAATTAAATAAAATATTTTGAATAACCAGATTACATGCTAAAATCATAATAGCAGTCAAGGAATTATCAAGAAATATCAATTATCAAGGTACAAAATTTTAGAATACCATTTTAGTGAATTGGAATAAAAAAAAGTTTTGTTATGAATGACTTCTACCTTATGCACAGAAAATGAAGAATGCAAAATTTAAAACCTTAGGAGCTCCAGGGAACAACTATCAGAAAATCTGGCGTAAGTTTAGGTCCAAACAAATTGTGTAGAGCTACTGTAGAGAAAAAGAGAATGTATAGTAGCTGAACATTTATTTCAAGACCAGGGTCTAGAAATCCATCCTCTCGTATGCACTGAACAAAAGATTTTGTAATATCTTGAGCTCTTTAGAAATGAAGAACATTGAATCTTAATGAGGTCTAATTCCAGATACAGTATTCAGTCTAATTTCATTAGTGGATCAGATGTTTAGAATAGAAGACACTTTCTGTACTTGGAAAATTGAACTTCCATTCAAATTACAGAACTTAAGTTTAAAATAAATTTATTATCAAAGTATATACATGTCACCGTATACAACCCTGAGATTCATTTTTTGTGGGCATATTCAATAAATACAATAACCATAATACAATCAATGAAAGGCTGTACCAATCGAGTGGATGATCAGTGTGCAAAAGCCAAACCATGCAAATACAAAAATAGAGAAATAATAATATCAATAATAAATAAGCAATAAATAGAGAAAGTTAGATGAAGGGACCTTGAAAGTGAGTCCATAGGTTACGGAAACAGGTCAGTGATGGGGCAAGTGAAGTTATCCCCACTGGTTCAAGAGCATTTTGAAAACGAAGCATTGGATTGTCAAGTTATAAAACCTTCAAACTAACTTTGCATCACCTCGGGAGCAAAGAAGAATGTGTCAACAGCAGCATCAGCGCTTTGATGGAAGTTGGTCAGATTCCATTGGTAACTATCTTGGAAAAAAAGTGTTGGAACATGTCTGCTTCTAAATTGACCGACATCCAAAGTGGATGGAATGTCAAAGTTTCCATTTCTTTTTTCCCCCTGCCTGGGGAGTTTATAAAATGCATTATATTTCCCTTTTATTTCATTGGTGGCATGGTAGTGTATAAGTTTGTGCAATACTTTACAATGCCAGCTATAAGATCTGGGTTCAATTCCCACTGCTGACTGCAAGGAGTTTGTACATTCTCTCTGTGAGCATGTGGGTTTCCTCTGGGCACTCTGGTTTCCTCCCACATTCCAAAGACTTGTGGGTTAGGTTAGTGAGTTGTGGGCACGCAATGTTGGCACCAGAACCACCAACATTGCAGATTGCCCTCAGCACAAACTTGGACTGTGTTGGTCACTGACACAAACCAACATTGTTTCAATGTATGTGTTACAAGTAAAGCTAATCTTTAAGATCTTTATCTTAGAAGTATGAAACTGGCCCTTTCATCTCTCTGGTAAATTGTGAAATCTCATCATAATAGAATTCATCTTGATAACGACTGCACTTGAATTTTGGAGACTCAATGGTTGTAATGCAGGCATTGCACAATAGTAATTATGTCAACCAGCCAATATTTGCATCTAATAATCAATACATTAAGGTTAAATAAGTAGCATATAGATGCAAATTTAGTTTGTTAAATGAAGTAGTCCCACAATATTTTAATGTGTATTGGAATCTGATACCGAATTTCAAAAGTGTCATAATTAATAGTGTCAAACAGGAGGCAGCCCAAATAGTATTGATTTATGTTATTAATCCAAGGAGGCATAATATTTAAAGGAAACACAAAGCAGAGAATGTAATTTCTCTTCTTATAACCCTTCTGCTCATTTTCTGCAGAGAGGTTACAGAGAAGGTAAATGACTCAACATCTCATTAGGTGGCCTGCCTACATTTCGGGAGTGCTCTTCCTACTTTACCAAATTTCTAAGTTCAAAGTATATTTAGTATCAAAGAATGTATACGTTATACAACTTTGAGATTCATCTCCTAACAGGCAGCCATGAAGCAATGAAACCCAAAAGAACTCATACGTAAAAAAAGACCAAGCACCCCAATATATGGAGAGGCGAAAAAAAACCCAAGTTATGCAAACAATAGCTGCAAGCGTATAGCATGCTGAACTGAAGAAGTCCACAAAGAGAATCCCATAGTTCAGCGCTGTGCCAAGTCGTGGAGCAGCGATCGGAACTGGTACGTCCTTCTCCTCGGGCCCCGATACCCTGTCCTTTTCAATCTGGCTCACTGCCTTAATCAATATCTAAACATTGGGTTCAATCACCTCGAAATGCTGTGGGGCCAGGAACCCACCATTTTGATTTAGCCTGTATCCGAGCTTTCTGATTCGGCCCTGCACTCAAATCTCCTTCCAAACATTGGGTTCAGTCACTTTGGCACGAATACAACTACAGGTTAATTAGCCCGTTAAATTATTGCACATTTAATTCAATTTCAATCAGCTTCATCATGAATCACAAAGGATAACTTCATTCGCCCTGTTACTGAACTGTTCCCACAATCTATGAACTCCCCTTCAAGGACTCATCTCATGTTCTTGATATTTATTGTTTATTTATTCTTACTATTTTTAAAATCTCACTTGTATTTGCAGAATTTGATATCTTTTGCACATTGGTTGTTTGCCTGCCCTGTTGGGTGCAGTTTTTCACCGATTCTGTTATATTTCCTCCATTTATTGAGTATGCTCACAAGAAAAATGAACCTCAGGGATGTATATGGTGACATACATGTACTCTGATAATACATTTATTTTGTACTTGCTATTACACTATACTGTACTACTGCCACGAACAACAAATTTCACGACATATGTCAGTGATAATAATTCCAATTCTGATTCTGATCCAGCTGCAGTCAATCCATTTACCACCTCTGGGCCGTCTTGACCGCAACAGACGACAAAAACTCCATCAGCCTCAATAATTAGACACTCTATTTCACTCTTTCCATTGCCAGCTCCAAATCACCACTACCATTTGGGAAAAGCATTTGTTGACTTCCCTCCTGAGTAACTGGTTTCAAAGACTGCATTGCTGCTCTTTGCTGCCAGCAAGCAGGTGTTTCTCTGTATCCTGCCCAGCCAGACACTCACAGGATAATAGATCTGCAAGAACATACCGTCTCTTCCCATCTGAGTGAATTTCTGGAAGCAATTCAAGTTCTCCAACTGAGTTTAAAGTGGAGGAGACCCCAAAGTTACTGGAGTGGGTTGCCTTCCCTAGGAAGGAGTTTGTATCGCAATCTTTTATAATGTGAAGCCCTACCAAAGAACAACTACTGAAAACAAACGTGTTCATGATTTCTTCCCCACATACATTCCAGGAGAATGAATTTAATTCCATATCTTAAGTTTTTGGGTAGTGATTTGTGAATTCTGTAAGGGCGGATTTCTGTGACACAATGGTTGCAATGTAGGGGTTTGTCTGTAATAGTAATTAAATGGGCTGGCCGAACTCAGCATCTAATTGACGCCAATTTCAGTTAATTCCCAAAGGAAAATATTGCAGTTCATAAAAATAAAATACAGCAGAGACTGAAAGCAGGTTGAAAAGAGAAAGGATTATAAAAATAAAAATTTCTAGCATCTGCAGATTTGAAGATTAGTTAGAACTGATAGTGCTGACTTGTACTGGTCGAGGATCACAGATGGCTGTTCATTTGTCAGGGGCAGAGTCATGTTTTTACCCCCTATTATAGCAGGGCATAAATGTTATACTTCAAGGATACAAGGCTTGAAATACTTGCTGCATTCACAAGATGTTTCCCTGCATGCCATTTTTAACGCAGGCATAATTAAATTGACACCTGCATTAAAATAGTAGGAGATTCATAAGGTGCTAAGCCTTCATCTGCTGATATCATTAACAGTCATTGCTTGGCTAGCATCAAGTTCAAGACAAGCACGTTGGATATTCCTCCATCTCGTAGCTTTTCAGATCCTCATTTCAGAATCAGTGCAGTGAAGCAGCTGACAGCGGAATTGCAGTTCAGCTTCCAGTCCAAGAAATTCAAAGGCATTCAGTTGCAGGCTCTTTGAAGCTTTCAAATCCTTCAATCTGTACCTTGCTGTTCTGGCGAAAATCTTCATACCCAATTTTTTCCTCATACTTTCCAAGGCTGTGCATAGGAACCCACACATACAAGATACAGGATGGAAGCAGGCCCTTCTGTCCATCTAATTCATACTGATCATCAAGTCCCCACTTACACTAATCATCTCCCTGTTTTCCTTTCCCCATTCCCCATTCCTACCACAAAACGGCAGGAAGAAGAGATAGCAGCGCACCGCGCACACGCAGCCGTCCAGTGAAAATGATATCGTGTCTGTTAAATAGGGGCCGTGGACAATTCTGATTTGATGAAGACAGACGTGAAAGCACAGAGGAACATCTGGAGAAATTTCTGAAATGCAGGTTCGCTGCCGCTGTTACTGGGCGATGGAGAATCTTCCCAGGGAAGGCCCCAAAATCCCCGGCTTTGCCTGCTGCTGGCGACCCAGATTGAGGTCGAATTGTTCGGATAGAGATGGTGCTCGGTACTCGGTGTCGGAGGGCTGATCGGGGGCTCGAAGTTTTCGGACGACTCAGAGTCAGACCGTGGTCGGGCATGGCAGGGAGAGTTTTCTTCCTTCTCCCGTCTGCGTGAGTTGTTGGACATTTGAGAGACTTTGAACTTTTTACTGTGCCATCTACTGTTCTTCATCAAGTTATGGTATTGTTGCACTGTTGTAACTATATGTTATAATTATGTGGTTTTGTTAGTTTTTTTTCAGTCTTGGTCTGTCCTGTGTTTTGTGATATCACACCAGAGGAAATGTTGTATCATTTTTTAATGCATGCATTACTAAATGACAATAAAAGAGGACTGCGTGTCTTCATAATCTAAAACCTATACTAGGAGCAATAATTACTGGTCAAGTAAGTTATCAATCCAGAAGTCTTTGAGATGTGGGAGGAAACTGGAGCACTGGGGGTAGGGAGACTCACTTGGTCACAGGGAAAACATGGAAACTCCACACAGATGGCACTCCAGGTCAGGTTTGAACCTGGGTTCCTTGAGTTTTAGACAGCAGCTCTCTCTCTGTACCACAATGCTTGTTCACAGGAGTGTGACTTCAGGAGCATCTTTTAAAAGAAAAGGGAAGGGAGCAGTGCTAAGTGCCTCGGAAGTGTGGAGGAGACAGCAACACTCGATCGATTAACCTTACACTCAACAGCAGTAAGACCAAGGAATTGATTGTGGACTTCAGGAAGGAGTGTTTGAGGGAACACACACCAGTCCTCATTGCGGGATCGGCAGTGGAAAGGGTGAGCAGTTTCAGGTCCCTGGCTGTCACCATCTCTGAAGATCTGTCCTGAACCCAACATACCCATGCAGTTGCAAAGAAGTCATGACAGAGACTATATTTCAAAAAGAGTTTGAGGAGACTTGCCCATCAACTGAGACACTCCTAAATTTCTATAGATGTACAGTAGAGAGCATTCTGACTGGCTGCATCTCCATCTGGTATAGAGAGGCTATTGCACAGAATTGGAAAAGCTGCAGAAAGTTGTAAACACAGCCAGCTCCATCATGGGCACCAGCCTCCCCAGCATTGAGGACATCTTCAAAAGACGATGCCTCAAAAAGCAGACACCCATTATTAAGTACCCCCATACCCCCATCACCCGGGACATTCCCTCTTCTCATTGCTACTACCAAGGAGGAGGTACAGAAACCTGAAGACACACACTCAATGTTTCAGGAACAGCTTCTTCCCCTCCACCATCAGATTTCTGAATAGACTATGAAACCATGAACACTACCTCACTATGGTTTTTTTTTAAACAACTCTCTTTTTCCACAACTTAATTTAACTTTTTATATATACTTATTGTAATTTATATATTTTTTATTATATACTGCAATGTACTACTGCCGCAAAACAATACATCAGTGATACCAAACCTGATTCTGATTAAAATGTTTGTAGATAAATATTTTAAAATCAGCTAATATGGTGTTTTAAATGGAGAACTGTAAGGAGAGTGTAATTAGTGATCATTTTAGACCATAAGGCATGGTAGCAGAATCAGGCCTTCAGCCCACCGAGTCTGCTCTGCCATTCCATCATGGCTAATTTATTATCCCTCAAATCCACACTCCAGCCTATGCCGCATAACCCTTGATGTCAATATTAATCAAAAACCTATCAATCTCCACTTTAAATGTATAGTCAATGACTTGGCCTCCACAGCCGTCCGTGGCAATGAATTCCACAGATTCATCACCTCTGCCTAAAGAAATTCCTCCTCATTTCTGTTCTAAAGGGACGACTTTCTGCTCTGAGGCTGTCCCCTCTGGTCCTCGACTGCCCCACCATAGGAAATATCCTGTCCTCTAGGTAGGCCTTTCAATATTCAAGAGGTTTTAATGAGATTCCCCTCATTCATCTAAACTCTGATTACTACACACCCAGAACCAGCAAATGCTTCTCATATGTTAACCCTTTCATTCCCTGGGTCATTTTTGTGAAACTCCTGTGGACCATTTGCAATGTTAGCACATTCTTTCTAGGACAATAATAATTTTATTTACACATGTAGCTACATTAAAATGCAGGCTCAAAGTGTTTTACATAGATTGTAAAGTTAAAAATCGATATAGTCATAAAAGTAAGAGACAAAATTCAAAATTCTAAGTGGAGACACAAGTTATATAGAATAAAATGTATCAGGTATGCCAAATTATGTAAATGCAATCAACAGGCATTGAGTAATCTTCTAAGTTGGCCAAATTTTTTTACAAAGTAGTAGGTTTTTAGAAGTGTTTTGAAATATTCCACAGTACTAGCCTGGAGAATCTCAGTCAGTAGACTATTCTAGATTTTTGGTGCACAAGAGCAAAAGACCGCATCATCAGTTTGTACGTGCTTGGCTCTAGGAACACTAAACAAACCAGCATTTGTGGATCCAAGATCACAGTTAGGGATATGAGGGGATAGAGACTCCAAAATATACAGAGGAACTAGATTATTCAGAGCCTTATCTACAATTAAGGGCATTTTAAAATTGATCCTAAAGGCACAGGCAGCCAGTGTAATGATGACAAAACTTGTGAAATGTTTTCAGATTTTCCTTTTTTTTTGGATAAGATTCTTGTTGTTGCATTTTGAACAAGCTATAGCTGATTTATAAAATTCTTATGCGGTCCTGAAAAGAGTGCAATACAGTCATCTAATCGGCTAAAAGCAAAGTGATCAATTTTTCTGCAAGAAATCAAATTCTTTCAATGTTCCTTAAAGTAAAGAAAGTAGACTTAATAATAAGGCTTAATATTTTGATTTGAAATTTAGCTCAGAGTCAATAATAATGCCTAAATTCTTTACTTAAGGCGCCCAAAACTGCTCATAATACTCTAAGTACAGGCAAGGATGGTACTCCATGAATAATTTTGTGCCTCTTTAATTGAACTTGTACTAAACAGGTTTAATTTTTCAAGTTAAATTATGCTGCTTAAAATACAAATTATACTGCTTCCCAGTGTTTACCTATAGACCAGGAGTGGGGGAGCAGATCAGCCCCTCAAGCACAATCCAACTTTTCCTCTATATTTTCACCCACCCATAGTGACCACCCACCTCTTTGCAGATGAAAGGATTAACATATGTGGAGTGTTTGATGGCTCTGAGCCTGTACTCACTGCAGTTTAGAAGAATGAGTGGGAATCTCATTGAAACCTATCGAATATGGAAAGGCCTCGATAGAGTGGACATGGAGGATGTTTCCTATGGTGGGATAATCTAGGACTATAGGGCACAGCCTCAGAATAGAGAGATCCCCATTTAGAACAGAGATGAGGAGGAATTTCTTTAGCC
This sequence comes from Mobula hypostoma, assembly GCF_963921235.1. Taxonomy (NCBI): domain Eukaryota; kingdom Metazoa; phylum Chordata; class Chondrichthyes; order Myliobatiformes; family Myliobatidae; genus Mobula; species Mobula hypostoma. Next base: position 13,896,210 of record NC_086107.1, read on the forward strand.
AGAAGGTGGTGAATTGGTGAGATTCACTGCCACAGATAGCTGTGGAGGCCAAGTCGTTGGTTATATTTAAAGAGGAGGTTGACTGTTTCTTGATTTGCAATGGCATCAAAAGATATGGAAAGAAAGCAAGATATTGGGATTGAGAGGGTTAATAAATCAGCCATGATTGGATGAACAGTTTTATTCTATTCCTATGTCTTATGGTCTCTTTGCTTATCAAGGCCTTCTCGACCTCTGCCTTAAAAATACGCAATGATTCTGCCTTCAGTAAGGAAAAGTTATTAAGGACTCAAAATACTGACAAAATATTTTCACCTCACTTTTGTTTCAAAATAAAGATTTTCCCATTTAGAGCAGTGATTCCCAGTTTTAGATTCTATTCATGAAATGTTCTTCCCACCCTGTCAGTACCCCTCAGGATCATGATTCAATCAGGTCCCATCTCACTCTGAATTCCAACAGATACTATTCTAGCTTGTCCAATCTTTTCTGATCATTACAGGCAAACCTCCAAACCTCTTCCAACACATTAGCATAATTTCTTAAATAAAACCAGTAATGTATACACTGCAAGGCACACAATGATGATGAGTGTATATAGTACTCATCATATTCTCAACAATGTCTTATATCTGAAAATCACCTTCCTCCTTTTGTATTTGAACAATAAAAAAAAGCTGTAAAGTTAGCTTTTGCATCTATTTAGTGCATAGATACTTACAAGTGCTTCTTCTCTCTGGAGAAGGGATAGGACAGATGCTTGTATGTAACATTGTTCTGTTCTTCCACTTTTGGTCGCAAAGGCGAAGTCATTTTATACAAAATATTTGAGATTTTGCTGAGGATCCCACTTTTCTGTTTTACTTCATACACCTGAAGAATTAGTAACAGATTTAAATTACAAGATCCCGGGACAATAAATCGACTAATGCAGAGACAACAAAACTAAACTATATCTGAATAAACCCCAGAATTTAAGATTAAAATCCTTAAGATTATCTTTACAATCTTAAAATCTGTCCCAAAGAACCTTAGGGTAGTATTGGGGACATATATGTAACTTTGATAATAAAATAACTTTGATATACCCCCCCCCCACTGAGTCTTCTATACATTATGCCAGTTACCTGCATGCACACTTGATGTAAAAGGGCATATTATTGCTGATGAAATGATTAAGCATCCATATTATTTGGTAGTTGCTGACGAGTGTGAGGAGCTGCAGTGTGGGAGAACAAACAAGGGTGGGATCTGCACGGTGAGCTGCAGGGCACGACGGACTGAGGTAAAGGATCTGGGAATACTGATCCACAAATGCCTTGAAAGTGGCGTCACAGGTAGATTATTTCATAAAGAAAGCTTCCCAAACATTGGCCTTCACAAGTCAAAGTAGTGAGTACAGGAGCTGGAATGTTTTGCTGAAATTGTACAAGACATTGGTGAGGTCTAATTTGGTATATTGTGTGCAGCTTTCATCACCTACCTACAGGAAAGATGTCAACAGGTTCAAAAGAGTGCAGGAAGAATTTATAAGGAGGTTGCTGGGGCTTGAGGACCTGAATTATATGGAAAGGTTAAATGAATTAGGACTTTATTACTAGAGCATAGTATGAGGAGAGATTTGATAGAGATATACTAAATTATGAGAGGCAAAGACAGGGTAAATGCAAGCACGCTTTCTCCACTAAGGTTAGGAGGTACTACAACTAGAGATCATGGGTTAAGGGTGAAAGGTGAAATGTTTAAGGGGAACTTCTTCACTCAGAGGGTGGTGAGGGTGTGGATATATCTAGGCAGATGAATAGTGCAGCATGGACTAGATAGGCTGAAGAACTTCTTCCAGTGCTGTATATGCTAAGTATGTCACTCCATACTCCCAAATAAAATCAATACCAAACCATGACTTGCAAACAAGAAAAATTTCTGCAGATGCTGGAAATCCAAGCAACACACACAATGCCGGAGGAACTCAGCAGGCCAGGCAGCAGCTTTGGAAATGAATAAACAGTCGACATTTCAGGCCAAGACCCTTCATCAGAACCTGATGAAGGGTCTTGGCCCAAAACGTCAACCGTTTGCTCTTTTCTATAGATGCTGCCTGGCCTGCTGAGTTCCTCCAGCATTGTGTGTGTATTGCCAAACCATGATTATAGAATGCTTATGGCATTAGGGCACCCAGCCATCAGATAAACAACACTGACTAACAGTAGTCATCGAGTGATTCAGCATGGAGACAGGCTCTTCAGCCTGGTGGCTCAGTGCCATTGCCCCTGCTGGTCTCAGGTGCCAACGTTTGGCCTATATCCCTTCAAACCATTCCCCTCCAAATGCTTCTTAAATATTCCAACCATACCTGCGTTGACCTCTTGTCCTGGCAGCTCTTCCCAGATACTCACCATCCTCCAAAACATCTGCCGAGCTTCAGAGGCAATTCCATCTTACTCTTCCGAGTCCCAATAGGAAGAAAACATGCCCCCTTACTGTGTCTCAGAGATCTTAGAACTTGTGCCGGACTGGATTATATCTATCGATTGCTGTCTTTCAGAGGAATTTCTCACAACCTCATTTCAATCGGATCCCTCTGAAGAAGCCTTTGAAATGTGAACTCTGCCTGTTATCTAAGATAACTAACTGTGCGCTTTTTTGGCAGAGAGACGTGCTCACAGCAAGCTTTTGAAAGCCCTGCTTGAAGTATGGATTACAGATGCAGACAAGTAGCGGATTTATTTTTTTACTGAGAGACATAGTGGGGAACAGGCCCCTCCAGCCCAATGAGCTGCTCCCACCAGCAGCCCACCTACTTAACCCTGGCCTAATCACGGCACAACTTACTAGAAGCAATTAACCTAGTGACTGGTACAGTTGGAGGAAACCAGAGCATCTGGCGGAAACCCATTCATTCATGGGGAGCACTTAGAAACACCTTATAGACAGTGGCGGGAATTGAACATGGGTCGCTGGCATTGTAACAGCATTATGCTAACTGCTACACCACTGTGCTGCCCCTTTCTGTTAGAACTTAAATATTCATTTCATAACATTGCTGATTCTTCAGGAATTCAACTGAACAATTAGAATGTCTTAGAAGTTATGATTACGATACCAGGTCATCGCAACCTACCTTTTTAGTGGGCATCTTAATCTTGAGAAATTCCGCCTCTCTACAGAGCACGTGCCACGGGGTGTGTATCTTCACAAATCCTAGGCCATAAGCTTTAGTCTGGGAGGAGGAAGAGAACAGCAGATTACAAAAGATGACCTCATCCTCAATTACTTCTTGGGGATGCGGCGATGCTTTAAATTCTGTGTTGACGTGCCGTTCCAGCGACGGCCTGGAGGTTCCTCGTCATGGCAAATCGTTTTTGTACATAAGCTCCCCTCTCTAATGTATAGTAGAAGTGGTTCTTCTCAGCGCCTTGTGGCACAGCGGACAGCAACCTTACTGATTCTTTATAGGAATCTGTGTGTGTGTGTGTTTTTTTTTTAAAAACAAGGCTGAGTTGCTAGCTCGAAGCTCAACCCAGCACGGGTGGAAAGTACTCAAGGAGCTGGATAGACTCAAGCCTGGGACCATTCGCTTCAAAGTCCAGTGTGGATGCCACTACACCAGCTCTCTAATGTATAGAACTTTTTCAGAAAATGAATTGGATCAAATCAAGGCTTCTTACACATGATTTGAGTTATTTGGATGTCAGATCTCAGATTTACCCTTCTTGCTTAAGATGTGCTACACCAGACCTGTGGTGCTCGATACCACTGAAGAGCCAGAAACACTCCTTTCTTCTGGACGCTATCCCACAGTGCGAGTGAGAACAGTCAGTGGCTAAAATAGTATGCTGTCTCATCTCCCTCATTTTCATACATCTTCACACCTCACCTCACCCAATCCCCTGTTTCTTCCCCACTACCAGTTCTCCAAATATCTGAGGATATTTTAAATGAAAATTCCCTCGAGTTTAATCTTCAGCAAATAGTTAGGCATTGATAATATGATAAAACTCGGACTCCATTCACTATGGTTATGCCCAAAGGAGAAACCCAGAATCAGAAAGTGAATTTGCTCTATTTTTCATTATATTAAAATACAGAGGATTCCAGTTAATTGGGCCATCAGTTTATTGGGGCAGCCGCTTATTTGGGACAACTAAAGAACAAAATGTAATAAGAAAATACCTAGGACTCCTTCTATTTGGGAGACTATGCCGCTTAATTGGGACAGAAGACTGTTGCCAAACAGTTTCTAGCAAGTGTTCATCACATGCACTTGTGTGGCTGTTAGACACTACACCGTAATTAGAGCAAAGTTTTTAAATAGCATCAGTTGCATGTGCTCATGTTATGCTATCCAATTCAGCCGATGGATGCAGAGTCAAAAAGCAGTGACATTTTGATAATTTTGTTATTTTATTTTGACTTTTTTAAAGTTTCAGACCCTTATGATACTACTTCATACAGGAAGGTAATGAAGGTAGTTTGTGTCTACACTGATTTTGTTCACTTACAGTCAAATGAACATGACAGCATGTACTGGACGAATTCTGTCAATAACTACCAGGAACTATTACAGAGTTTTATAGTACTGAAGTAATATTGGTAGTGTTCTGTATTTCATTTAAATACATAATTTGTTACTCAGTTAAATGGTAGTTTGTGTTTTTTAATTAAAAAAACTATTTCCATGACATATTGGCTAATTGGGGCAATCGCTTAACTGGGCCTGAATGCATTGGTCCCAATGTGTCCTAATTAACTGGAATTCACTGTACTGGGCTGACGATCTCAAAACAAAAGCCCAATTGGAAAGAGCACTTATAAACTTGAACTAAATGGGAAACCTTGGGTGGTCATATGTAAACACTCCAACTAATAAAACTCTACCCAAGTAACACACTAAACAGTTTCTCTGAGCTGGCCTTTTATTCTCACATTTACTGTAAACTGCCTTCTCCCAAGCATCATAAACCCTCTCTAATGGTGGGGGGGGGGAACAAAACTAGACCTCAAGGTGAATTTAAAACATTACCTGCTTCACATAAGCTGTGCAAAGGTAGGTAGGAAAATTTTGGGGAGAGAATGCCTGGTAATTTTGCACAGATAGAGGGAAATGCTCCATTCTTCTGATATACCAGTGAAACACAATAGTTCACTTGTCAGCAATTTTGATACCGCCCTTAGCAGATTAACTAATGTGTCCCTGTCGACAATTGATGTTTGTGAATATTTTAGAAAAGACTTGAAGCAAATTGACTTTACATAGTGAGGCTTATGTTCAAATAACAAGACAAATTGAAACTACACACTGACAGATGCTGCTCTGGGAGGCATTTATATATGCATCCAGATTTATCAAGAAAAATTCAGTCAGTTTTCCAACACTGATAAATCCCGAAATCCACACCAAAAGAAGAAAATGAAACACGAGAATCACTGTACAAAGTCTGACAGATCACCAACACCAGCAGACAGAAATCACCAGTAATAAAAAGAGGAGACTGCAGGAACAGCAGCTAATGAAACAAGTCAGAATGACATGGTGTGAATAACAGCAATAAATAGGTGTGATTTGTAACGTCCAAAGCATGATGGTTTGATGTTTAAAAACCAAGCCGTTTTTGTTTTTAAACCACATTTTATTAGTGTATGGAACGAAGTGTAAATTTAAAATTTATAGTCTTAGAAATAAAGTTATCAAACCAATTGCTTTCTTTAAAAGAAGCACTGTTATTCGCCCAAATGACTCAACAAAATGATGAACTGGGTACTCTTCATATAAAGATCCAGCTATTCCATTTATGACCCACTTTCATCTCAAGTTCTTTTAACATTCCTGGCAGTCCAAGGCAGATCAAAAAGGAACACATCATAAACAGTGAAAATACCAAGCTGTAGCCAAACTTGGCCTTTCCGATCACAGGCGCTTCTTATCAGGTCAAATGTTCAGATACAGAGCCATTGAAACTTAAGATTCAAATATATAATGCTTAATTTTCTTTGCAGTGGCAACAAGGCTATTCCACTTAAAATAACACAGTAAACTATTTTATTCACATTCCCACAGAGCAAACTGTGCAATCCCAATGTTTAGCACTTGTCCAAGTGATTTTTAGTTAAGATTTTAAATAAAACTTAGAAAAGGATTTTTAGCATCCAAACAAATATTTGCTGCTGAAGTGCTATTCTTCGAGGAGAGATTGAACAAGGTTGATCAACTTTCAGATGGGATTCAGAATTCTGAGAATGATCAACATGCTGGATGCTAAGAGGTCACCTCCAAAGATTGGATCTTTGGGCATTCCCAACCTTTTTTATGCCATGGCTCAGTACCAATAAGCAAGAGGCCCATGGACCTCAGGTTAGGAACCCCTGGCCTAGAACATGAGGACAAGTTCAGGCTGAGCAAGCCAGAAAGAGTTTTTTTTCCCGCCACAAAGGTGAAGATCTTTGGAGTTCTCTAACCCAAGGCTGCGGAAGCTCAGTCAACTGCATTCTAGAAAGAAAGCAAGAGATCTTTGGACATTCAAGAGATTGAGGGGGGACACAAAAAAAATGAGGCAGCAAAATGGGTATGTGGTATTTTACATTGTGTATTAACCTACTATATTTAAAATAGCTTTACCCAATTCAATTCCAGAATCAGAATTGGTTTTGCTGATCTATGTCATGAAACTTGTTGTTCTGCAACAGCGGTACAGTGCAAGGCATAAAAATGACTAAGTTACAAAATAACTAGTGCAAAATACGAAAAATGAGGTCATGGTCATGGGCCCATGAACCATTCAAAAACTTGATGGTGGAGAAGCTGTTCTTAAAATATAAAGTTAGATCTTTGGTTCCTGTTCTTCCTCCTCGATGGTAGTAACTACTTGTGTAAGGGTAGGGCAAAATAGATTTCAGTGCTAGTTAATCCAAATTGCAACAAGCCAAGTTATAACTTAACTAATTCCACTTAAGTGGAGCAACTGATTAGTCAGATAAAAATACTGGTTACAGCAGCTGAGGGGTTATGAAAATTTGGACATTAAATTGGCAACATGCCTTCAGCAACTAACATTTCTAATATAAAAAGATCTTGCTGTGCAAGCAAGTTGAAGTGGTTAGGATAGACGTATAATCTTTTCTCCAGATGAGATTTATGGAAATGCACTTAACAAATATTGAGCTGCCGTTTTGTTCAGTCAATACACTAAAAATGGACAGAAACAGCCAGGTCACTGGGCTCTCTACTCCCATATCCACTAACACCACTCCATTCAAAACTAGCAAGAGTCCAAAGATATGCACACTTTTGGGAAACAATGCATTTGAAATAGACAGTGAAAGTTTGACAGCCCTATTGCAGATCACGACAGCGACAATTCTCTCCTTGCAGACCTGCAGGTACACTGATATTCCTCAAAAGCTGCTTACAAGCCAAATAATTGCATTGCGTAATGTGCATCAAGTCATACTGGTCCCTGATCTGTGCTGAGTGAATGTATATCATGGGCCTGAGATATGGCCAACAAGTTGTGTTAAGAGCCAGGACTCTGCTTGATCCCATTTCATCAAAGTACACTGGAAAGCTCATGTGTACATTGGACAACACTGGGGACAAACTTCTTCAGATTACACTACGGTACTCCCATAAGAACGATCTGTAGAATAAGTTATTGGATTTGGCAGTGAGGGAAAGGGGAGGTTCAACTACTTTTTAAAATAATTACTCAGCATCATATACTTTGGCCAAAGTTTGTGATTAGATCAGAAGCATTAACTGTTCTTCTAACTTTAGATGTTCCCTGGCCTGCTGAGTATTCATGACGTTTCTTATTTATTATCCGTAAATTAGTTCTATTTACAAAGTAGTACATTCAGTCTGTATATTCAAAGTGCCTGTTTACTTCTTTATTGGAGTTGACAAGTACGGGTTAGAAAACCATAGACCTAATGTGGGTAACTATGATTTATGCAGATGGGCACAGAAATCAGAATGGACATGATGGGCTGAATAGCCTATTTCTATGCTGTATGGCTCTGTGACTAAACTAGGACATAACTGCTCCCCACGATACAGAGATCATGTTTGACCCCAAGTTTTACTAGTAAACCGGCCCCTCATTGGAAACTTTCAACAAGAAATTTCATCTGCAAATGGAGAGGCTTAAAATGAGAATAAAACAGAAAATGTCAATAATACTCAGCATGTCAGGTCAGTCTGCAGCTGTGGGAAGAGAAACAGACCTCATGTTTCAGGTCAGGGACTTGAAACCCTCAGAACTATAAACCTGTTGGAGGAACTAGCCAGGGTCAGCCAGACAAATTCAACATAATTGTGTCTCAATTGTGGCTTCAAAATATTCGCTGTTTTAGAATAAATTTAGCCAATTACTTGGAAACTTATCCGCTGTGGGAGGTAATACACACAAGTAAGCTGCTGGTTTCACTGACAACCTGTGGTTATCCTAACCACGGTTTAGAGCAAGGGTTCCCAGCCTGGTGTCCATGGACTCCTCAGTTAATGGTAAGGATCCATGCATAAAAAAGTTGGGAACCCCTGGTTTAGAGTATGTTAAACAGTGATAGAGTTCACGATCAGTATCAAAAACTTAAGTAATTAAAAAAAAAGACCTGTTACATTAATACTCACCTCGGATCCCCAGTATGGAGGGTCCAAATTCTCACAGTCCACTATTTAAATTCAAATTTGAAAAAAATGCAATAGACTTCAATATTCCCCAGCAAGTTAGACTTCTCCCTCCTTTGGGAGTGAGGTGACAATCCGACACCAACAGTCACTGTTTGTGGGAGGAGAATGAAAGGACAGGAAAATTGGGGGGCTTGTGAATCAAGTACCCAGTTCGTGATTTGCAAGAATCATTTTTGTCACTAACGAAAGGAGCAATTGATTGAATTGTGCAGTGGACAACTATCTACACACTGACTAAACCACTACAAAGGCTACATTTACCAACACCAGGGTAATGATTTGACTACGTAATTACTCCTACCAGTTGTTGCAGATCGCCATTCTCCTGCTGCTGCACGGAGTCAGAGCTATTAGCTCTTCTCATTACTGGACTGGATTCACAGCTGAGGTCATTCTGAATATCAGTGAAACAGCAGTGGGGGGAATAATATATATAAAAAAAAAGACAAACAACATACAAGACGCACAGTGCTTAAGTAAAATATTAGTATCAAACACTATACATACACACACGACAAATGCATTCCAGCGAACTGCAATCAAAATCCGAAAAGCTGCTGTGCTTTTTGAACCTTGTCATTCTCCGTTAGTTATACAGATTAGTAAATACAAAACCATTTCAAAAGTGCAAGATAAAAGACAATCTTACATAATAATATTGAAAATTATTGAGAACATTGAAGGCAAAGCCCATCAATCTGATTGAAAAACCAATTTACAAAAATGAGAATCGGAATTTCAGAAGCAAAGACGGACAAAGCTCCGACCACTCTTGTAAGAGGAGTTGGGATTTGGGACCATTCTCTTCAGAATGGAGGCGCTGGATACCAGATGACGAGTTTGGAGAAGGTGTGGGTGTGGGTGGGGGGGGGGTGAATTAAAACTTTATTTATGGTACAATAATTAGTGCTGAAATGTGTAGCGACATTCCTGGGCTGGTACCACAATGATGCATTTCACTGTATTTTTCAATGTATACATGACTTTAAAAAAACCTTGAATTTCGAGGGCCCAGGCGCAGCTGATGTTGGACGCATTTCCATTAGAGGGGTGACCAGTTAGAGATGCACATATTTAATTAAAAGATCAATTTATTAGAGCTGCTGATTATAGTTAGGAGTTGGAGGTATTCCTAAACCATCCCACCCTCCTAGAGAATGGTGGCATGAAGATAAAGTGCGTGGGAGGGAGAAAGGTCTACAATATGAGTAAAAGTCCTTCAATATGCATCACATCCTTCAATACTCTGGATAGCCTTGATTCTGTAGGGTTGGACCTAATAGGTTAGATACAATTGGCTAGATGGCCTTTCCTGTCACATATTTCAATGAACCTACAATCAGCTTTCAATGGTTAAAACATTAATTAATTTAATAGGATAAGTAATATTTGCTCAATATTTTTCAGCAATAGCGTGATAAGAGTCTTTGAAGTCAAAAGTAGGATGGCCTTTGCTTAGGAGTGCTTAAACACTACCTCAGAAAGGAAAATATCCCAGGGAGTGAGTGACGTTTTAAACTACCCAGCTTTATATTGCAGCTTGGGCAATAACTTTCCACAGAGTAAAAAGCTAAAGCACTTTTGATGCCAAAAGATATTTAGATAATTCAGTGGAGAAGCAATTCCTTTGGGTCGATGGCCCAATCGGCTCCCGTGTTTTACATTCAAAGATCAAAATCAATTTATCAGGGTGCATATACATTGCCATATACTAGCTTGAGATGCTTTTTCTTGCAGGCACTCACAGGAGAACAAAGAAATACGATAGATTCAATGAAAATGCAAGAACGACAAGCAACTAATGTGCAAAAGACAACAAACTGTGCAAATAAAAATAAATAAGTAAATAAATAATACTAAGAGCACGAGTTAAAGCGTCCTTGAAAGCGAGTCCATAAGTTGTGGAATTCATTCAGGGTTGATGCAAGTGAATGGTCTTATAGTCAGTCGGATGTATCGAGTAAGTCTGATAATTCACTTAAATACTTCATTTGAATCCATTTAATTTTGTTTCAAACTGGTTTCACACACACTACATTAGTGCTCAAAGATAGAATGGTGGTACAATCGTTAATGCTGTCTAAGCTCCAGGGACTTGGTTTATTACTGATCTCAGGTGTTGCCTCTGTGAAGTTTGTGTTCTCCCTATGACCTCATGGGTTTCCACCAGGTGCTCTGGCTTCCTCCCGCATGTCAACGATTACTAGCAACAATAAATTACCTCCTAGTCTAGGTAGTGGCAAAAAAGCAACGGGGAGTAGGTAAGCAGCAAGAGGAAATAAGTTGCAGAGCTCCAATTAAATGAAAGTCGTAATGTGCATGCAACGAAAAAGCAGCAACGTTCAACAATGACAAAGAATAAACAATTATTTAAAGATGAAGTTAGAGGTTAAAGTACAGATACGGAATCAACACATCGCTCAATAAAGCTTCAGGGAAAACTGTTACATCAGGAAAAAAATGCCGCCGTTATAATTAAACATTCAACAAACTGAGTCATAGAAAATGACATCACAGAAATGCTAAATTTATTCAGAACACAGTGTGCATTGCCCTTCGGATCAGAAATAAAAACTGGCAATCAATTGAAGGTATTACAAATGGGTTTTCTGCAGAGGTGCTCCTGATTTATCAGCGGTTTTCCATAGGTATCTGGATTTATTTCCTGCAATTAACTTAAGTACATAGAAGAGAGATTTTAAAACTAATTAGCTGTTTAATAGCAAAGTTAAGTAGTTAATATGGAATAGAAGCTTCATTATTCCTTATGTGGAGGAGAAATTGATAGATTAAAGGATAACAAAGTCCCCTCCGTCAAGCACTTTCAATCTGTCCACCACAAAAAGTAGAATTGCATGGTGGCCACCAATTTCAATTCTACTTCTCATTCCCATTTTGATATCTTGGTCCATGACCTCTCAGGTTGTGTTATATGAGCCACCTTATATTCCGTCTGGGTAGCCTCCACACTGATGGCATGAAAATCAATTTCTCTAATGTCTGGTATTTTCTCCCCCAGTCCCCCTTCTCTCTTTGTACTTTCCCCATATGGCTTCCCATCTCCTCACCTCATCTGCCTATCACCTCCCTCTGGTGCCCCTCTTCCTTCCCTTTCTCCCAATGTCCGCTGTTCTCTCATGTCTGATTATTTCTTCTTCAGCCTTTACCATTTCCGCCTATCACCTCCCAGTCCCTCATTTCATCTCCCTCCCCCGTCCACCCATTTTTCTCTTCACCTGGTTTCACCTGCTGCCAGATTGTAGTCCTTCCCCTCTTCTTGTCTTCACTTTCTTATTCTGCCTTCTTCCCCCTTCCTTTCCAGTCCTGAAGAGGTTCAACCCAAAATATTGACTATTTCTTCTTCCTTATCATAGAAGCTTCCTGACCTGCTGATGTTGCTCTGGATTTTCAGCATCTGCAGAATTCTTTGTGCTTGTGCCCAGTATTAATTATTTCTTCCTTAATGAAGGAATATATTTCAATAAAGCTGTCAATTACTTATCTTCCCATTTCCCACACTAATTCTATTGGCAAGTTCAACTCTCGCTCCATTCAGAATTTAGCCATTTGTCATTATTTCCCAACCCTCTCTCAGCTAATCTGGTGTTTACTGTTCCATAGATCACAAACAAGTACAAGTTTCTCCCTTTACAGCACATCTGCTACCTTCTCACTATCTCATCCCAAGTTTTAAACTAGGGCTTAAATCAACTAATAAATGCTGAAGGAGACAGCTTCTGAATGAGGCAAGAATTTGTTGAATAGGAAGTTCATTATCTGAGCATGTGTATGTCACCATATACAAACTTGAGATTTCTTTTCTTGCAAGGCACTTACAGGGAAAATACAATAGAATTAATGAAAAACTATACATGAACAAAGACTGACAAACAACCAATCTACCAAAGATGACAAACTGTGTAAATAATTTTAAAATCAGAATCAGGTTTATTATCACCAGCAAGTGACGTGAAATTTGTTAACTTAGCAGCAGCAGTTCAATGCAGTACATAATCTAGCAGAGAGAGGAACAATAATAATAAATAAACATGTATTGAATAGATTTTTTAAAATGTGCAGAAGAACAGAAATACTCTATATTAAAAAAAGTGAAGTAGTGTCCAAAGATTCAATGTCCATTTAGGAATCAGATGGCAGAGGGGAAGAAGCTGTTCCTGAATCACTGAGTGTGAGCCTTCAGGCTTCTGTATCTCCTCCCTAATGGTAACAGTGAGAAATGGGCATGCCCTGGGTGCTGGACATCCTTAATAATGGATGCTGCCTTTCTGAGACACTGTTCCCTAAAGGTGTCCTGGGTACTTTGTAGGCTAATGCCCAAGATGGAGCTGACTAGATTTACAACCTTCTGCACCTTTTTCGGTCCTGTGCAGTAGTGCCTCCATACCAGACAGAGATGCAGCCTGTCAGAATGCTCTCCACGGTACCTCATGCAAGGCTTATTGAGAAAGTAAGGAGGCATGGGATCCAAGGGGACATTGATTTGTGGATCCAGAACTGGCTTGCCCACAGAAGGCAAAGAGTGGTTGTAGGTGGGTCATATTTTGCATGGAGGTCGGTGACCAGTGCTGTGCCTCAAAGATCTGTTCTGAGACCTCTACTCTTCATGATTTTTATAAATGACCTGGATGAGGAAGTGGGGGGATGGGTTAGTAAATCTGCTGATGACACAAAGGTTGGGGATGTTGTGGATAGTGTGGAGGGCTGTCAGAGGTTACAGCGGGACATTGATAGGATGCAAAACTGGGCTGAGAAGTGGCAGATGGAGTTCAACCCAGGTAAGTGTGAGGTAGTTCATTTTGGTAGGTCAAATATGATGGCAGAATATCGTATTAATGGTGAGACTCTCGGCAGTATGGAAGATCAGAGGGATCTTGGGGGTCCGAGTCCATAGGACGCTCAAAGCAGCTGCGCAGGTTGACTCTGTGGTTAAGAAGGTGTACGTTGTATTGGCCTTCATCAATCGTGGGATTGAGTTTAAGAGCTGACAGGTAATGTTGCAGCTATATAGGACCCTGGTCAGACCCCACTTGGAGTACTGTGCTCAATTCTGGTTGCCTCACTACAGGAAGGACATGGAAACCATCAAAAGGGTGCAGAGGAGATTTACAAGGCTGTTGCCTGGATTGGGGAGCATGCCTTATGAGCATAGGTTGAGTGAACTCGGCCTTTTCTCCATGGAGCAACGGAGGATGAGAAGTGACCTGATAGAGGTGTATATAAGATGATGAGAGGCATTGATCCTGTAGATAGTCAGAGGCCTTTTCCCAGGGCTGAAATAGCTAGCACAAGAGGGCATATCTTTAAGGTGCTTGGAAGTAGGTACAGAGGAGATGTCAGGGTCAAGTGTTTTAAAAAAAAACGCAGAGAGTGGAGAGTGCGTGGAATGGGCTGCCAGCAGTGGTAGTGGAGGTGGAAATGATAATGATGGGGTCTTTTAAGAGACTCCTGGAAAAATAGAGGACTATGGGTAAGCCTTGTTCATTCTACAGTAAGGACATGTTTGGCACAGCTTTGTGGACCGAAGGGCCTGTATTGTGCTGTAGGTTTTCTTTGTTTCTATGTTCTATATTTCTGACTATAGAAGTTTTTGAGTGCATCTCAAAAACTATTTGCATAAATAAAATATTTATTTGTTCAGATACAGCACAGAATAGGCCCTTCAAGCCACACTGCCTAGCAATCACCCCGCCCCATTTAATCCTAGTCTAATTAATCAACAATTTACAATGACCAATTAACCTACCAACCAGTTGGTCTTTAGCCTGTGGGAAGAAACTAGAGCATCTGGAGGAAATCCATGCGGTCACGAGTAGAATGTACAAACTCCTTACAGGAGTGGGAATTGAACCTGGGTCACTGGTACGGTCAAATATTGTGCTAACTACTATGCTACAATGCTGTTCCTCTGAGATAATACTGAGAACACAAGTTGTAGGAGGTCCTTGAAAGTGAATCTGTGCAAACCAGTTGGCCTGGTCAGGGCAGGGACCAGGTAGCATCATGACATGCAGGTTTCCCTCCGAGCTGCACACCACCTGGAGCTTGGAATAGTAGCATCATTCCTATATTACTGCAGGATCCACATTCTGAGTATTCCCTACAGCACGAGCACCTTTGCCTGAAGCCTGGTAATGGTTCAAGAATGTGGCACTCCACAACCTTCTCAAGGGCAATTAGGCACAGTCATTAAATTCAGGCCTTGCTATTAATGCCCACATCTTTAAAAAGTTAATTTGAAAACGCTTAGTAACATCTTGGTGCACTCAGACCTGGGAACAAATGTTATGCACCAGCATTAAACTGGAGGTTGCAGGACTGAAATATATCATCTTCAAATGCATAAATATATCAAGAGCTTGCTTACAGGGGCAATAAGGAACTCTCTCAAGGGAACTTGTAAATTTAAAAACAAGCTCATGAGTTTCATGGGGTATATTACAAGGGAGTAAATAAATGTTTGCAATAATCCATCTGTTTATGCAAGTTCTTTTTTGGGAAAAATGAATCATTTCCTGTCCCTTTGGCATTTGCACTTGGTTTTATTTGAGAAATCAAAAATTGGAATTTGACAGAGGATCAGAAATGGTGTTCCTGCCTCAGAACAAAACAGACCAAAATATTACGGAATGGGCCAATACTTCACGGATTATTCATACAGATCTAGTCCGGTATTTGGCATGCAAGAACAAGGAAATTGGCAACAGATGATGAAGATCACCAAGGGCATGGAAGGTCACATGGCAGACACTTTGGCCAGAGAGAGTTGCTCGGGCAAATCACAAGGCTTCTATCACTGCAGAAAGTAAAGGCAACAACCACCTGTTTCCTAAACAAAGTGGTTTGCGGGTAGAGTTAAGAAAATGCTTTATACTTTATACGATAGTTCTGGTGGACTGGAAAATTGCAAATGTCACTCCACTCTTTAAGGAACGGAGGCAGAAGAAAGAAAATTATCGGTCAGTTATCCTGACTTCAGTGGAGTCCATTATGAAGGATGACATTTTGGGGTCCTTGGAGGCAAGTGATAAAGTAGGCCAAAGTCAGCATGGCTTCCTTAAGGGGTAATTTTGCCTTAAAAATATTGGAATTCTTTAAGGAAATAACACGCAGGATAGACAGGAGAGTCAGCGGATGTTGTTTACTTGGATTTTCAGAAGGCCTTTGACAGGAAGGTGCCACATATGAGGCTGCTTAATGAGATAAGAGCCCATGGTATTACAGGAGAGATACCAGCATGGATAGAAGCTTGGCTGACTGTCAGGTAGTAAAGATTCAGAATAAGGTGTGCCTATTCTGATTGGCTGCCGGTGACTAGTAGAGTTCCTCCGGGACTGCTCCCCTTCACGATATATATCAACAATTTGGATGACAGCTTTGTGTTCTAGTTTGCAGACAGTACAAAGAAAGGTAGAGGGGCAGGTAGTAAATCACAAACATAGAAAAAGTCTGCAGGTGCTGGAAATCCAAAGTAACACACAGCAAATGCTGGAGGATTCAGTGGGTCAGGCAGCATCTATAGAAAAGAGTAAACAATCAGTGTTTTGGGCTGAGGTCCATTTTCAGGATTGAGGTGGAAGGGGAGAGGTCCCTGAAATATAAGGTGGGGAGGAGGAGAAAGAGGCTAGCTGGAAGGAGAAAGAATCTGATAGGAGATAAAAGTGGACAACAGGAGAAATGGAAGGAGGGGACCCAAGGGGAAGTTACAGGCAAGGGAGAAGTAGTATTCATACCATCAGGTTGGAGGCTACACAGAGGGAATACAAGGTGCTGCTCCTCCGCCCTGAGGGTGGCTTCATCTTGGCACAAGCCGAGGCCATGGGTTGACATGTCAGAATGGAAATGGGAATAGGAATTAAAATATTTGGCCACCGAGAAGGTCCACTTTTGGAGGATGGTGCAGAGGTACTCAATGAAGCAGACTCCAATTTAGGATGGGTCTCACCAATGTAGAGCAGGCCACATTGGGAGCACGGGACACAAAAGACAACCTCAGCAGATTTGCAGGTGAAGCGTTGCCTCACCTGGAAGGAATGTTTGGGGCTCTGAATGGAGGTGAGGGAGGAGGTGTATGGGCAGGTATAGGCTGCCTGCAGGGATAAGTACTGTAGGGAGATTAGAGGGGAGGACAAATGGACAAAGAATTGAGGAAGGAACGATCCCTGTGGAAAACAGAGGGAGGGGTGTGATAAAGACATGTTTAGTGGTAGGATTCTTTTGGAGATGGCAGAAGTTGCGGAAGATTGTGTTGCATGCAGAGGCTGATAGGGTGGTAGGCAAGGACAAGAGGGACTGTATCATTTTTACAACGGCAGGAAGATGGGGTGAGCGCAAGTATACGGGAAATGGAGGAGATATAGATGAGGGCAACATCAGCAGTAGAGGGAGGAAAACCCTATTCTTTAAAGAAGGATGACATCTCTGATGCTTTAAAAGAGGAGGACATCTTTTACACTGGTAGGTAGTGTTGAGAAAGCAGGGAGACTACAGAAGGACTTGTCGCGATCAGGAGAATAGGCAAGAAGTGGCAGATGGAATATAGTGTAGAGCAGTGTGTGGTCATGCATTTTGGTAGAAGAGATAAAGGCATAGATTATTTACTAAATGGGGAGAAAATCAAAAATCAGAGGTGCAAAAGGACTTGGGGAGTCCTTGTGCAGGATTCCCTAATGGTTAACTTGCAGGTTGAATTGGTGGTAAGGAAGGTAAATGCAATGTTAGTATT
Source organism: Mobula hypostoma (assembly GCF_963921235.1). Taxonomy (NCBI): domain Eukaryota; kingdom Metazoa; phylum Chordata; class Chondrichthyes; order Myliobatiformes; family Myliobatidae; genus Mobula; species Mobula hypostoma. Next base: position 13,913,639 of record NC_086107.1, read on the forward strand.
AATTTTGAGAGGACTAAAATATATGCATGCTGTATCTTTAGAAGACATTGATCAGTTTGCACTGGAGCATTGTGAGCAGTTTTGAGCCCCTTATCTAAGAGATGTGCTGGCTTCAGAAAGGGATCCGAGGAAGTTTACAAGAATGATCCTGGGAATCAGGTAGTTAATATACAAAGAGTGTTTGGTCGCGTTGGGCCTGTACTAGCTGGAGCTTTTAAGAATGTGGGGTGGGGGGAAATCTCATTGAAGTGTATCAAATATTGGAAGGCCTAGATAGGGCCAAGGTGAAGAAGAATGTTTCCTATCGTTGGTGAGTCTGCAGCTTCGATAGAGGGATGTCCATTCAGACCAGATGAGAAAGAATTTCTTCAGCCAGAGGGTGGTGAATCTGTGGAAGTCATTGTAACAGATGGCGGTGGAGGCCAGGTCATTAAATATATTTGAAGTGGAGGTTGATAGGTTCTTGGTTCGTCAGGGTGTCAAAGGTTACGGGGAGAAGGCAGGAGTATGGGGTTGGGAGGATAATGAATCAGCCATGATGGAATGGTGGAGCGGACATGACAGCTGAGTGGCTTAATTCTGCTTTGATATCTTACGGTCCTTTGATCAAGATAGATAGAGTGGCAGTGGAGGTAATGATCTCTGTTAATTTGTCAGAAAGCTGGTTCTGTTAAAATGCTAATGGCCAATCAGTAACAGTCATTACCTTCAACCATCAGGTTCCTGAATCACCGTAGGTAACTTCACTCACCTCAACACTGAACAGATCGCTGAACACAAACTATGGACTCACTTTCAAGGACTCTACAGCTCTTGTTCTCAGTATTGTATGTTAATTTCTATTTGCACAGTTTGTCTTCTTTTGCATATTGTTTTTTGTCAGAGTGTGCAGTTTTTAATTGATTCTATTGTATTTCTTTGTTCTATTGTGAATGCCTACAAGAAAATGAACCTCAGGGTAACAAATGTATCTTGATAATAAATTTACTTTGAATCATACTTTCATTGGATAGGTTGAGCATAAACTGAAAAATTCAAAATGATGATTAGTGTTCACAGCTGGACAATAGTACATCTCCAAAAAATCCATCTTAAAATAGCCACTGGCTTCACAAGAGTGCCAGAATCCAGATTCTCGAGTCAGTTTGGACTGAAAATATCCACACATTTGGACCAAGTATGAAAAATAACAGTGAGGTAGCATAGTGTCTCTCCAGAGCAGAGTCTTTGGTTCACACTTATTGGAACACTGATGCAATCAAACACCAGTATGGAAAATACACTGAGCAATATGAACAAGCACACACTTAATACATTGCCAATTCTTCTTTCTTCAAGTGAGGTATTAACTCATTGCAATTAGCTATGGGAACTTAACTTATCAATATAGCTCACTATCATGTCCTTGGATTTAAGAGACATTTGTAACTGCACTATGGCGTAAAGTAAATGTGGCTGATGATAATCATTCAATACCTGTAGCAAATAACAGGATTTTAATTCAATCATTTTTTGGCTGATAGAAACATGGGTTAATTGGAGGTCAAAATTAGTTCACCTTTCTGGCCCCTTTAAAGTTCTACTCTCCTTATTCCATATAAAAGACCACATTAAGCTACTGGTCAGACTTGTTAAGATTTTCCACAAAGGCTTAGCAAAAGAATTTGACCAACTGTTCTTCATTATAATTAGCAGAATATCCAATGCAATGTCTTCCTTTCTCAGGACTCCCCCACTTAAGATGTCTACACAAAGTATGAAAGACATCCCTGAAAAGGTTGCTTGAAAGTTGGATCATTACCAGCTAGTGAACCCAGAAACTTAGTATTAACATGAACAAGTGGGACATTACCTCTTCATCACTCTCCAGTTCCAGTCCAGCATCAAGGAGATTTAGTTCAAACTCTTCCCGGCGCAGTCTCCGGTCATCCTCCGGGAAATCCACTGGCTGCAGATTGCCATCAAGGTCCAGATCCTGCTGCCGACTACCGACTGAACCCCGGTGGCGTGAACTTAACCCTTTGCGGCTTGATTTCTTGTACTGATACACCAACACATAATCCACGTGGCGCTTTCCATCTTGGAAGTACAAGCCAGTAGTCTGATGAGCATCCGGGTCTGCTGTAAAGGTGTTCAAAATCTGAAAAGTAGCAACAAAAGAAAATTTTCACATGAAAACCCCTTTTTGCCATTTCTCTTCAAAGATTACACAGCCAATAGATTTCATGGCCTAGGCGAATTAGATGAAGTAGAGTGTTCAAAACCCCACATGACCTTGAAACTCCATCTTTATTTTCTTCAGGAACCACTCTCCTTCTATTCTGGCCTCCTATGCACAACAGAATTTCCTTTTGCTTCATTATTGGAAGCAGAATTGCTTTGGAATTCATTATTTCACCATATTCTCATCTCAACATATCCAATCAAATTCCTGTGTGGTTCGTTCTCAAAGTTGAAGTAACTTGATAGAGCCATGGAGGACTACAGCACAGAAACAGGCATCTTGGCCCATCCAGCCTATTTCAAACTGTTTTTCTGTCAAGTGGTATTGACCCACACCTGCACCACGGTCATTCATACCCCTCACATCTATGTACTTGTACAAATTTCTCTTAAGTGCTGCAAACAAACCCCTATCCACCACTTCTGCTGACAACTCATTCCACATTCTCTCCACCCTCTGAGTGAAGAAGATCCCCCTCAGGTTCCCCTTAAATTTTTCACCTTTCACCCTTACCAATACCTCTAGTTCTAATCTCAACCAACTTCAGAAGAAAACATCTGCTTGCATTTACCCTCTATGTACACTTCTCCATTTTATATACCTCAATGAAATCTCTTCTCATTCTCCAATAAAGTCCTAACCTATTCAGCCTTTCCCTATAACTCAGGTCCCAGCAACATCCTTGTGAATTTTCTTTTGTATTCTTTCATTTTTATTGTTATCTTTCTTGTAGGTTCATGTTTGTTCATGCAGGATACTTGGTAGTGTGGAGGAGCAGAGGGATCTCGGGGTACATGTCCACAGATCCCTGAAAGTTGCCCCACAGGTGGATAGGGTAGTTAAGAAAGCTTATGGGGTGTTAGCTTTCATAAGTTGATAGCGTTTAAGAGTCGCGATGTAATGATGCAGCTCTATAAAACTCTGGTTAGGCCACACTTGGAGTACTGTGTCCAGTTCTGGTCACCTCACTATAGGAAGGATGTGGAAGCATTGGAAAGGGTACAGAGGAGATTTACCAGGATGCTTCCTGGTTTAGAAAGTATGCATTATGATCAGAGATTAAGGGAGCTAGGGCTTTACTCTTTGGAGAGAAGGAGGATGAGAGGAGACATGATAGAGGTGTACAAGATAATAAGAGGAATAGATAGAGTGGATAGCCAGTGCCTCTTCCCCAGGGCACCACTGCTCAATACAAGAGGACATGGCTTTAAGGTAAGGGGTGGGAAGTTCAAGGGGGATATTAGAGGAAGGTTTTTTACTCAGAGAGCGGTTGGTGCGTGGAATGCACTGCCTGAGTCAGTGGTGGAGGCAGATACACTAGTGAAGTTTAAGAGACTACTAGACAGGTATATGGAGGAATCTAAGGTGGGGGCTTATATGGGAGGCAGGGTTTGAGGGTCGGCACAACATTGTGGGCCGAAGGGCCTGTACTGTGCTGTACTATTCTATGTTTGAGTTTAGAAGTCGGTAGGGGAGGCTTCAGTTCTGCAATTCCCAGCAGCTGTTGCTTAGTTGGTCACTGATCTTACTCCAGAACAGTGCATAAAGTGAAAGAAAAACAAGCTAACAGGCTGAATATGGCAAGTAGACAGGGTGCGGAGTAAACCGTCTGGCACGCTGACCTTCATCAGTCAGGGCACCAACTAGAGTAGTTTGGATGTCATGTCGCAGTTGTACGCATTGTTGGTGAGGTCACATTCTGTGTTCTGTCTTAATCACACTGCTATAGGGAAGTTTTCCCAAGGTCTCGCCAACCATCATTCTCCCACTTGTGAATCTCAGAACCTTCATCAGAAAATATGGCTTTTATTACTCCAACATCTCCAGGAGAAGATGCTGAAATTGTTTATAGCTTGTGCCTTTAATTGAATTCATGAATTGGTGCGGTCTTCCATTGGTTCTATTTTAGATATTATTCTGTTATGGATCTATTGACTATGCCCACAAGAAAATAAATCTCAGGGTTGTACATGATGATATACAGTGGCATGCAAAAGTTTGGGCACCCCGGTCAAAATTTCTGTTGCTGTGAATAGCTAAGCAAGTAAAAGACGAACTGATTTCCAAAAGGCATAAAGTTAAAGATGACATATTTCTTTAATATTTTAAGAAAACTTTTATTTCCATCTTTTACAGATTCAAAATAACAAAAAAGGAAAAGGGCCCGAAGCAAAAGTTTGGGCACCCTGCATGGCAGTACTTAGTAACACCCCCTTTGGCAAGTACAGCTTCACAGCTTGTAAATGCTTTTTGTAGCCAGCTAAGAGTCTTTCAATTTTTGTTTGGGGGATTTTCGCCCATTCTTCCTTGCAAAAGGCTTCTAGTTCTGTGAGATTCTTGGACCGTCTTGCATGCACTGCTCTTTTGAGATCTACCCACAGATTCTCGACGCTGTTTAGGTCAGGGGACATGGCAAAACCTTCAGCTTGCACCTCTTGAGGTAGTCCATTGTGGATTTTGAGATGTGTTTAGGTTCTTTATTCTGTTGTAGAAGCCATCCTCTTTTCACCTTCGGCTTTTTTATAGACAGTGTGATGTTTGCTTCCAAAATTTGCTGGTATTTAATTGAATTCATTCTTCCCTCTACCAGTAAATGTTCCCCATGCCACTGGCTGCAAGACAAACCCAAAGCATGATCGATCCACCCCTGTGCTTAACAGTTGGAGAGGTGTTCTTTTCATGAAATTCTATACCCTTTTTTCTCCGAACATACTTTTGCTCATTGCAGCCAATAAGTTCTATCTTAACTTCATCAGTCCACAGGACTTGTTTCGAAAATGCATCGGGCTTGTTTAGATGTTCCTTTGAATCTTTTGAACAGAACTTTTGAGCATTTATTGAATGATTTAATCGCCTAGTACTGCTTTAGGTAGTGTGGTATCTCATCTAAGTTTCATTATTTGGTAATCCAAAGACATAAAAATATCTGCATGTGTAGATTATGTTGAGATGAGCTTCATGTGCAAGATTGCAGGAATCTTTCAATTGTACACATTTGATGGTTAGCAATCAAATTGCTACTCACTGGCCATACTCACTGTCAACTTAATTGACACAATCTCAAAGGAACTGAGTAGAACACAAGGATAGATAGAAAATAGCCAAAATGTGGAATTAAAAGGAAAGCACAAACAGTATAAAAATGAAAGCACATTTGCAATATTTGAGAACTTTGATTGACACCCAATTAACCAAATTAGAATTGCAATGGGAAAGGCAAGGAAAAGGCGGGTAACATCTTTGAAGGAAAAAAGTGTCTGACAGACCAGCTGGGGATGAAGGACAAGTTAATGAAATTAGCTAATCAGATACAGTACATTGTAACTGTAGGCACTCAAGAGGGTCAGGAAGCATTTAAGGAGAGGAATAAAAAGACGACATTTTGGGCCGTGACCCATTACCAGGACTGAACAAGGGATGGGGCAGGAGTACAAACTGGCAGGTGATAGGTGAGACTAGGTGAGAGACCAAGGTGGGGAAGGGTGTCAATGTGAGAAGCTTAGAGCTGATGGGCAAGGAAGAGTGGGCACAAACAGATCCAAGTTTCTCACATCGGTCGCCTTCCCCACCCAGTGTTTTCCTCCCCTCCCTCGCCTGGTCTCACCCACCAATCTGCCAGCTTGTACTCCCTCTTCCTTCCTTCTTACTCTGGCTTCTGCCCCTTGCCTTTCCAGTTCTGATGAAGGGTCTCGGCTCAGGGCGTCACCTGTTTATTCACCTCCATAGATGCTGCCTGACCTGCTAAGTTCCTCCAGCATTTTGTGTGCATTGCTCAAACTTGCCAGCACCTGCAGAGCCTCTTGTGTCTATGCTCCCCAATCCGTATTGGTCTTGTATGAGAAAACAATTGGAATCAACAATCAAAAACGAATAGAAAGATACCCATAGGGAACTATACTAAATGACAGGGAACAAAACATCAGAGCAGGAAAATTCTGCCTCACTTGCAATATCAGAATCAATTATTGATGAACAACAGACAAGCAGTAGAATGCTAATCTTATAACATTAAAGGCACACAGTTACTTGGATGTTCTTCTATAATCCAAGACAGTTGGTCTCCAAGTCAAATAAAAATAGAAAATACTAGAAATACTCTCCAGACCAGGCCACATCTATGGGAAGAACACTTAAATATTTCGAGTTGGTGGAAAAGATTGCTCTGAAGGGTCTTTGGCCTGAAATGTTAACTGCTATTCTTCCCAGAAATACTGCCCAACCTGTTGAGTACCTCCAGCATTTTATAAAACCATAAGACAAAGGAGCAGAATTAGGTCATTTGGCCTATCGAGTCAGTTCCACCATTTCATCATGGCTGATCCATTTTCCCTCTCAGTCCCTTGCCGTCGCCCCACATCGGTTTACGCGCTGACCAATCAAGAATCTATCAACCCCTGCTGTAAATATACCCAATGACTTGGCCTCATAAACCACCTGTGGCACCAGATTCCACAGATTCACCACCCTCGGGCCAAAGAAATTTCTCTACATCTGTGTTCCAAAAGGATTCCCCTCTGTTCTGAGGCTGTGTCCTCTGGTCTTAGACTACCCACCCCTCCCCTCACCACAGGAAAAATCCTTTCCAAATCCACTCTTTCAGCACCCTACAACATAGATAGGCTTCAATGAGGTCACCCCTCATCCTTCTGAATTTCAGTGAGTGCAGGCTCAGAGCTATCAAACGCTCTTCATATGACAAGGCTTGCAATCCTGGAATCATTTTCTCTTTTTATTTTTGATTTCTAGCTTTTACAGTTTTTTTTGTAATTTTCATGATTGGATCTCAAGCACACTTTGGTAGCTGTGAAGGAAAACAGATAGTGATCCAGCCAGCCACACTTTCCACTTAAACTCTCCCTTCATTATTCATGATCCTTCACAGTAAATATTGCATTTGACACAAATACAAAATAACTTTCCATTCTGAATCCACTAATTTTGCACATTAATGGCATGGTACACAATCCAGCTTTCTCTTCTTCCAAATAGTTTTTAATATTATTGACATTAATATTTCCTAAATTATCCAGTATTATAACTATATAACAACCACCTCTTTGTAGTCCTAACTTTCCCCTTTCACAATTATGAGAAAATTCTCCATTATCAGCAGATACCCACAAGCATCCCTTAAAAGTGTAAAGACCATAAGACGGGACCATAGGAGAAGAACTAAGCCATTTGGCCCATCAAACCAGCTCCGCCATTTCATCATGGCTGATCCATTTTCCCTCTCAGCGCCATTCTCCTGCCTTCTCCCCATATTCCTTCATGCGCTAATCAAGACCGTAAGAATTAAGCCTCTTGGCCCATTGAGTCTGCTCCGCCATCTCATCATGGCTGATTCATTTTTCCCCTCAGCCCCAATCTCCTGCCTTCACCCATATCCCCTCATGCCCTGACTAATTACGAATCTATAGAAGTATAGAAAATAGGTGCAGGAATAGGCCATTCGGCCCTTCGAGCCTGCACCGCCATTCAGTATGATCATGGCTGATCATCCAACTCAGAACCCTGTACCTGCCTTCTCTCCATACCCCCTGATCCCTTTAGCCACTAGGGCCATATCTAACTCTCTCTTAAATATAGCCAATGAACTGGCCTCAACTGTTTCCTGTGGCAGAGAATTCCACAGATTCACCACTCTCTGTGTGAAGAAGTTTTTCCTCATCTCAGTCCTAAAAGGCTTTCCCTTTATCCTTAAACTGTGACCCCTCATTCTGGACTCCTCCAACATCGGGAACAATCTTCCTGCATCTAGCCTGTCCAATCCCTTTAAAATTTTATACATTTCAATGAGATTCCCCCCTCAATCTTCTAAATTCCAGCAAGTATAAGCCTAGTCAATCCAGTCTTTCAGCATATGAAAGTCCTGCCATTCCAGGAATCAATCTGGTGAACCTTCTTTGTACTCCCTCTATGGCATGAATGTCTTTCCTCAGATTAGGGGACCAAAACTCTGCTTTACATATACCCAATGACTTGGCCTCCACAGGACACACATGGACCAGTGCAGCAGAAGAGGGCACCAAGAGCTTCCATAAAAATCAATAAACATGAGATTATACAAAAATGCCCAGTAATGATCACTTGATTGGCATGTTCAGCACATTTTAGCTGGAGATATGGAGATGTTATAAATCAGCACATTGCAGTCCTGTCAGTATAGTCGGTGACATCAACGTCAAACTATAACACGTAATCCTGAACTCTTCCCCCATTTAAAAAAACATGAGGCTCTCATTTTGCAGGTGGTATAGATGATACTATTGCCTAGCAGCTAACAAGCGGTGCCCTAGTTAGTTGTGCACATACTCAGCACTGGGATTTTTGTCTGATTTTCTACAAACACCCATTCAAAGCCCAGTTAAATCTCAAAGAAAATCAGTAGGTTTTAGAAGCAGATGTGCAGTCGATCGGAAAGGTCGGGAGACATCACGGCAAGACCCTGAGAAACTGGGAAAGTTTGAACTGAGGTTCAGAATAGCCCAGAAGATAATCTGAGTAGCGGATTAGGTGTGAGAAGCGAAGTCTCGCCAGCAGACCAAAGGTCATCCCAGCATTGACAGTAGGAGAAACTAAAAGAACAATTGATTCGCTATTTAGCAAAACAACAGAAAAGGCACACCGCCTATTTAATCAGGAGGATGAAGCCTACAACTATAGATTCTGAAGGACTGGCCGAGTGGAATTTATTGTCATAAGGTAGGGTATAGGTATAATGGAAAAACTTGCAGCTGTAGCTCAACCACGTAGACACCACACACAATGGCCCGAATCCCACTTAAAAGCGTGTTTCAATCTGGGGGCCAAGTCCAACCGCGCACAATAGCTGCAATCTCGGGAAAGGAGTGAACGCGAGAGAGATGTAGGTCGGCGGGGAAGAGAGTGGACCACTTACAACAGCGTCTTCGCTCTTTGCACCCTTCTCCGAGAGAGGGTCGGACCCCGTGTCGCTCCCATTGAGGAGATGACTCTCCGGGAAAGTTCCATTCGAGATCTTGGTGTCCTGCTTGGCCTGCGGTCCGGCCGCTGGCTCCTTCTCGTCTGTAGTTTCCTCGGTGTCCATGGTAGGAACCTCAGACGGGTCAGTTGCCATTTCCCCCTTAATACAGATGGTTCTTTTCATACGACTGTCGTGTCCTATTAAATTGTCATTACTAAAAGAATGGTTCCCAAGCAACTAGATGCTTTAAGTAAGTTCTTAAACTCCGATACTTAAGACAAACTCTAGGATATAGCCAGCTCTATAATAAGATCAAGATTGAATCTAGATTTTAGATATTAGGTTTGGAAACATTCTTAGTAATGCCAAACTTGGAGCGAAACCCTGTCACCTCCACTTGACAAGAGTACCAGTGTCTCAGTCACTCAAACTCCCTATACTTAATTGAACAATTAGCATCTGCTCACCACCCGCCTACTTATTAACAGGGCAGATTGCATTTCTCTGGGGAGCTCAAATGTAACTTGCTTTCCATTGCAAAGCACAAAAACACAATATTATAATCATATCATACGCTGGAAAAAATTAAGAAAGTAAACTAAGGCGAGCAGCAAATGCTTCCAAAGACATTTTGTGTCAAACTGCGAACATATTAATTATTTGCAGATGGAACTTTTTTTGAGGGGAGTGTGTGTCGAACAATAAGGTTAGATTTCTGCTCTTTATATTGGATCACCCTCCTCGTTTGTTGTTGTGTGTTGTCACTTGCCGCTGATTAAAAACAAGGTAGACCTCAGTGCCGTCACCTGATGGTGTTGTTGTACACATCAACACCTGTTGTCCACCTTGCCCCAAATCCCTGCGTTGGATAACGCCGGCATCAGTACAACAACATTTTGGCAGAAGCGGGAAAGAGAAGTGATTCGGAAACAGAAAGGAAACCTTTCCCCTCATAGCATGCTTACATCAGCGGAGAATCCAGAGCATCTCGGCGAGAACCGCACAGTCTCCATTCACTGGGAGAACCCAAATCCCCGCTGCCAAAGAAAGTGGCAGTCGATCTGCCATTACGAAGTAAATATATATAATCAAAGTACGTATGTGTCACCCGAGATTCATTTTCTTGCAGGCATTTTCAGTAGAACAAAGAGTTACAATAGAATCGATGAAAAGCTACACACAGTGACTGACAACCACCCTCTGAGTGAAGAAGTTCCCCTTAAACATTTCACCTTTAACCCATGATCTCTAGTTTTAGTCTCATCCAACTAGAGCAGAAAATGCTTGCTTGTATTTACCATACCTACATCCCTCATAATTTTGTATACCTCTATAAAATCACCCTTCATTCTCCTATGCACCAGTGAATAAAGTGCAAACCTATTCAATCTTTCCATATAATGCACAAAAAGTGCTGGAGGAACTCAGCAGGCCAGGCAGCATCTATGGAAAAGAGTAAAGGGTGGACGTTTCAGGCCGAAACCCTTTATCAGGACTGATGATAGGTCTCGGCCTGACACATTGATTCTTTACGCTTTTCCATAGATGCTGCCTGGCCTGCTGAGTTCCTCCAGCGTTTTGTGTGTCTTGCTTGGATTTCCAGCATCTGTAGACTTTCTCATGTTTCTCTTCTGCTAACCTTTCCATATAACTCAGTTCCTCAAGTCTGGCAACATCTTCGTAAACTTTTGTCTGCGCTCTTTCAATCTTATTGATATTTTTCCTGTAGGTAGGTGACCAAAACTGCACACAGTGCTCCGAATTAGGCCTCATCAGCATCTAATACAACTTCAAGATAAGATCCCAACTCCTGAACTCAATACTTTGATTTTTAAAGGCCCATGTTTCAAAAGCTTTCTTTATGACCCTTTCTACCCATGATGCCACTTCCAGTAAAATATGGATCTGTACTCCCAGATGCCTCTGTTCCAGCACACTTCTCAGTGCTCTACCATTAACTGTGTAATTCCTACCCTGCTTTGTCCTCCGAAAGTGCAACACCTCACATTTTTCTACATTAGATTTCATCTACTATTATGGTTAATGGACTGCATGACTCTCCCTCTGTGCAGGTACATTCTATAGTGTGTCAGACTGCGTTCATGTTTTAAAGGGATTTGTATTCATAAAACTTTGCTGTAACTTGATGCTTTGAATAACTTAGTATTATCACCTATGTATGTTTGCTTTGGGACGTTATGTTGCAGTTATACAAGACCTTTTGGTGATACTGCATACAGAGTATTTTATCCATTGTTGGTCACCTTGTTATAGAAAAGACATCATTAAACAAGATTTAGGAAGTTGAAGCCAGTAATGGAGTTGAAGGGAGAGGTTGGCAGGCTAAGACTTTAGTGCTTGGTGCAAAGATGATCTTATAGAAATGTATAAAATCATAAGGAGCACCGATATTGTGAATGCATGTAAACTTTTTCCCAGGGAAGGTGGAACTAAAAACTGGAGGTCACAGGTTTAAGGGAAGGAGGGGAAAGATTTAAAAGGGGCCCAAGGGACTATGTCCTTATGCGTGCTGGCAGAACTGGATATCGTGCAAGCTTGGGCCCTAAGGGTGTGCTTGGGAGCGGTTAGAACTTCCCCAGTGTGTGCACTCCAAGTTGAAGCAAATGAAATGCCATCGGGGCTGCGGCGTAAACAGCTGGAGGCCAATTCACAAAAAGAAAGTTTTGGCTGGACAGGAGAGTAAACAGCAAAAGATATGGGTGCATACGATAAAAAGTTTTGTCCAAGTGTGGTGTGGCCTGTCAGACCTTTCTGGGTATTAGAAAATCCCTTTGTAGATTTGGAATTGCTTAAGATTAGGAACAGTAATAAAACGGCTGATATACTCAGTGGATATCATAGTTATAGGGAATGTAAGTATAAAGGCATACAGATTTTTACTGATGGATCAAAGGATCCAGAAACAGGTGCAACAGGGTCTGCAATTGTTGTGCCAAGTTATCAAGTGGAAATTAGCGAGAATGCCTGATTGCTTGAGTGTATATGCAGTTGAAATGTTTGCCATATTGTTAGCACTAGAATGGAGTGAGCAGGTTGATTGTAATAATATTGCGATATGTAACGATTCTGTATTGGCTCTTGCAAGCATTAAGGCGGGTACGGATAGAGGTCACTGGGATCTGCTTTATGAAATCCTGTTTGCAAATTCAAGACTGGCTAGACAAGGCAAAAGTATCGCATTCATGTGGGTTCCAGCACATTCGGGTATTATGGGAAATGAGACAGCAGATAGGCTGGCAAAAGCAGCAGTCAAAAAAGGATCTATAGAGGTCAATATTAAACTATCAAAGTCAGAGGGTAAGAGCATAGTGTGGGAAGGATAAATCAACAGTGACAGCAGCATTGGGATAGAGCAATAAAAGGAAGACATTTACATTCACTTCAGAACAGAGTAGATATGGGAAGAAGTAGGGAAGTAAAGCGGAAGGAGCAAATAACTATAAGTAGACTGAGAATTGGGCACAGCAACCTTAATGGCACTCTGGCCATCATAAATAAGCATCCAACAGGTTTTTGCGATCTATGTCAGGAGACTGAAACAGTAGAGCATATCCTTATTTCATGCCGGAAATTTGCACAGGAAAGGCAACAAATGTTACAACGGTTACGCAAAATAGGACTGGTAGAGAACAGTGTTAAAGGTTTATTGGAACATGGGGAGAGTGATCAGGGGAGGAGATGGTTGTTTAGTTTTTTAAGGGCGACGGGACTGGAAAGATGGCTTTAAAGTGACTGGACAATGAGGGACAATAAATCCTGAAGATGGCAGTAATGCAACAGTGTGGATGCCAACTGCTGTAAAAACTCAAAGAAGAAGAAGAAGAAGAAGAAGAAGAAGAAGAAGAAGAGGAAGAAGAAGAAGAATGTCCTCATGCAGTCTGTTTATGGAATGAGCTGCCAGAGAAAGTGGTTTAGGCAGGCACACATAACATTCAAAACACAAGTAGACAGGAGAAGTTTAGAGTGATGCCGGCCAAACTCAGTCAAATGGGACTAACTTGGTGGGTACCGTGGTTAGGATGGACAAGGTGGGCTGAGACTTCTGTTTACATTCTGTATTACACTATGACTCTGTATACACAATTGGCTTCTGGATACAGGCAATTCTCCAGAGGCTGGAGTCATAAGGATTCTTTTCTGCACCACTCAACAGTAACTAATATCCTCAACTGACTTGGGCCACCATGGTAGTGTAGCAGTTAGTGTGACACTATTACAGCCTGGGGCATTAGGGTTCGGAGTTCAATTCTGACTTCTGTAAGAAGATTGTACGTCCTTCCCTCTGAGCACATGGGTTTCCTCCGGGTGCTCCGGTTTCCTCCCACAGTCCAAAGACGCATCAGTTAGTAGGTTAGGTGGTCATTGTAAATTTTCCTGTGATTTAGTGAGAGTTAAATAGGTGGATTGCTGAACGGTGCAGCTCGTTGGGCTGGGAGGGCCTGTTCTATCCTGTATCTCTAAATAAAAATTAAATAAATAAGTAAATAAACAGGCCTGCCCTTATCCCTGATTGTGTGTGATGTTGTGACAGGACCTGGTGAGATGGGAGTACACCCCTTCTGTCCACATCCTCTCCACCTCGACAAAGCTTCAGCAATCAAATCTCACTGGCACACAGCCCCACGTCTCCTTATTCACCTCTGACTCATCATATGAAACGTTGCTATGAATTTTTAATACGGCTTTTCATTTGAAACTGAGCTGGAAGTTTGAACAGAGACAAGGCACACTATTTTAGTACACTGAAAGTCCTGACTTGGAATATCTTGTGTGTTATCGAGGAAGCAATAAAGACATTTGTGGTGAGCAGATTCATCTGTAGAGAACTTCATAACTTCTACAAATACACAATGCTAGAAGACCAAAAACATTTCAGTATCTTCCCCTGTTCTTTAGATTCAATATTCAAGATTTAAGGTTATTTATCACATGAAACATACAATCAGTCACTACTTTATTGCGTGTACTGTACTTGCTTATTAATGCAGACATCAAATCAACCAATCATATGGCGGCAACTCAATTCATAGACGCAGGCAGACATGGTCAAGAGGTTCAGTTGTTGTTGAGACCAAACAACTGAATGGGGAAGAAAACTGATCTAAGTGACTTTGACCATGGAATGATTGTTGGTGCTAGTAGGGGTGGTTTGAGTATCTCAGAAACTGCTAATCTCCTGTGGTTTTCACACACAACAGTCTTTAGAGTTTATAGAGAATGGTGCGGAAAAGAAAAAATATCCAGTCAGAGCCAGTTCTGTGGGTGAAAATCCCTTGTTAATGACAGAGGTCTGAGGAGAATGGCTAGTCTGGTTCAAACTGTCTGGAAGGTGACAGTAACACATTACAACAGTGGCGTGCTGAAGAGCAGCTCTGAATACACAACATGTCGAATCTTGAGGAGGCTGCATCCCAGCAGCAGAAGACCGTGAACATACCCTCAGTGGTCAATCTATCAGGTATAGGAGGATCTAATACAGTGGCCACCGAGTGGATAGTGGAATGCATAATTTGTCCTAACAACCAACTCACCCGACGGTGTGTTGGGGACAACCTGCAAGTATTGCCACACTTGCTGCCGCTGACATATGTTCCTCATTGACAACGTCCATTCTTCTGTTGTATAAGATGAGTAACTCAGTATATGTCCTGGTATACAATTCCCAATCCTGCCCAAGTGAAACATTCAAAGTTCACAAGCTCAAAGAAAATTTGTTAAAATTATATATATATATATCTCACTATTTACTTCCCGGAGATTCATTTTCTTGCAGGCATTCACAGTAGATACAAAGAAAAACAACATAATCAATGAAAGCTACACACAAAGTCTGACAAACGACCAATGTGCAAAAGAAGACAAGATGTGTAAATACAAAAAAAAACAAATAACAAATAACAATCCAACACCATACAGGATCCTGCAGCAGTTTAACTCAATCTGATTACTTACATAGGCACAATCAAGCGGCAAACAACTTGCTTTAAAATACCAACTCATAAAAGACGCTGTGCCTTCCGATAAATACAAGCCTGATCTAATTTTAAAGTCAGAGTCCTACCGAAGCCAACACAGCAATATTTACGTAAATCTCCAGATACCCACAATACTGAACACCACTAGAATTGTTCGAAAGTTCCTAGCAATTGACAAATCAGCATGCTTCACAATGCCCGTACCTCAGATTTTACCAGATTGAGCTGAAAAAAAAGCAATAATAATAATAATAATAAGTAATGAACTGAGCTGTAGAGTCCTTGAAAGTGAATCCATAGGTTGTGGAATCAGTTCACAGTTGAGATGAGTGAAGTTATCCATGCTAATATCTGTCCCTGAACCTGGTGCTGTGGGACTGAAGGCTCCCGTACCTCCTGACAGCAGTGAGAAGTGAGTATGGGCTGGATGGTGGGGGCTCTTGATGATGGATGTTGCTTTCTTGTGGCAGGTCTCCTCCAAACCAGATGCATAACATCTGTGTATGTGCACTGACCTGCACCAGGTCAGTGCACATACATAGATGTTATGCTTTGCTGTGTGCCTCATGTCCCTGGAGTGAGGGAACATATCTCCCTGGATGTTACTACAACATTTTGCATTAATTGCAATGTCAAACTCATCTGCCAAATGAATTACTGTACACTCTTGAGGACTGTAGAACTGATGGATCCTGCTTGTTGTAATGAATCAGGTCCTGCTTCCTGTAGGAGGGCAATTTTTGATAGAATAACTGAATTTGTAGTAACCAAGATACAGGGATAGATACTGCTCTGCGATAAGTGTATCTCAATCTTTTACCACATTAAGCCAATCTTTGCGATTGACATTATCATCTGGTTTTTATTTTCAAGAAGCACAACAGGGAGGAAATTAATTAAGATTTTAGGAAAACACACACATAACACATTTTAAATGGAAGCAGGCTAGAGGTAGGACAAGACTAGGTCTTGGTTTCAGGGTGAAATATGAAATATTTAAGGAGAACATGAGGGGAAACCAAGGGTCTCGGCCTGAAACGTCGACTGCACCTCTTCCTACAGATGCTGCTTGGCCTGCTGCGTTCACCAGCAACTTTGATGTGTGTCACTGAGAGGGTGGTTGTTTATCGGTCTTTGTGTGCGGCTTTTCATAGATTCTATTGTGTTTCTTTGTCCTACTGTGAATGCCTGCAAGAAAACTAGAAGTCATGGGTTAAGGTGAAATGTTTAAGAAGAGCATGAGGAGAAACTTCTTCACTCATGGTGATGTGAGTATGGAAGGAACTGCCAGTGGAAGTGGCAGATACGGGTTCAATTTCAACTTTGAAAAGACATTAGAAAATGTATTTGAATGAGAGGTGTATGGAGGGCTATGGTCCAGGTGTGGGTCAATGGGACTGGGCAGAATAAGAGTTTGGCATGGACTAGATTGTCCAAAGGGCCTTTTATTGCACTATAGTGCTCTATGACTCTAAGCACAGTTCCAATGCCATATTTAAGTTTGCTGATAACACCACTGTCATCAGTCAAATCAAGGGTATTGACAATTCAGCATATAAGAGGGAGATTGAAAATCTGGTTGAGTGGTGCCACAGCAACAACAACCTCTCCCTCAATATCAGCAAGACCAAGGAGCTGATTATTGACTTCAGGAGGATGAAAGCAGAGGTCCCTGAGTCAGTCCTCATTGGGGGATCAGACGTGATGAGGATCAGCAACATTAACTTCCTCGGTGTTATCATTTCAAAGGATGAGTCATGGGCTCAGCATATAAGTGCAATTACAAACAAAGCACGGCAGCACCTCTACTTCCTTAGAAGTCTGCGAAGATTTGGCATGACATCTAAAACTTTGGCAAACTTCTATAGACAGTATGTGTAGTGGAGAGTATATGGCTGGTTGCATCACAGCCTGGTAAGGTAACACCCATTCCCTTGAATGGAAAATCCTACTGCAAAAAGTAATGGATACAGGCCCAGTCCATCATGGGTAAAGTCCTCCCCACCATTGATCACATCTACATGGAGTGCTGTCGCAGGAAAGCAGCATCCATCATCAAGAACATCCACCACCCAGGCCATACTCTCTTCTTGCTGATGCCATCAGGAAGAAGGTACAGGAGCCTCAGGACCCATATTACTAGGTTCAAGAACAGTTATTACCCCTCAACCCTCTAGGCTCTTGAACCAGTGGGGCTAACTTCACTCGTCCCATCACTATGGATTCACTTTCAAGGACACTTCAGCCCATGTTCTCAAAAATTATTGCTTATTTGTTTATTTTTGTATTTGTTTTGTATTTACACATTTTGCTGTCTTTTGCATATTGATTGTCCGTTCTATTGGGTGCAGTCTTTCATTGATTCTATTGTGATTCTTGGATTTACTGCATATGCCTGCAAGAAAACAAATCTCTGGTTTGTATATGGTGACATATATGTTCTTTGATAATAAATTTACTTTGTACTTTTACTTTGTATTTAATTATATGTAGTTGGCAATGGTTAATAAAGCATTTTATTATCTCTGTGTTCACCCTTGCCCCTTGGAGGCACTGGAGGCTTTCGGAGAGAATGGTCACTCCAACCAGTGAAAAGATGGTGAATTTATTCTATTTGAAGCTATCCTTAATGACACTGTTGATTATTATTTCTTTCCTCTGCATACCTTTACACTTCTGTCCTTCTCCATGATCCAGTGTATTAAAAACTATGATAACCTAACAGAACATGTTTGCAAAGAAAAAGAATTTCAGGATGTATATTGCATACATTTCCCCGACATTAAATGTATCTATTGAAACATTCAAATGAATTTCAAAATATGCCCAACGCCTTCTGTCAAACTTCAGGGGATAAATTAAACTGGTTGTTTTGATTCATTTAAAATGGACCTGGAATCCTGGTACCGCTCACAATATAACTACTCATATGGAAGCGAAGTATGAAGTTCAAAGTTCAAAGTAAATTTATAATCAAAGTACCATACACTCATGGCCACTTTATTAGGGTCACCTGTACACCTGTTCATTAATGCAAATATCTAATCAGCCAATCACATGGCAGCAACTCAATGCATAAAAGATGTGAGAGCATGGAGGAACATCTGGAGAAACTTCTGAAATGCCTTCTTCGCTGCTGCTGCTACTGTGTGATCCAGGGTCTCCGGAGGAGAAGGCCACGAGTTCTCAGCTTTGCTTGTTGCTCGGCGGCCGAAGTGGGGTCGAAGCGCTCTGCAGAGATGGTGTTCAGGAGGCTGTATCGGAGGGGCTGGTTGGAGGCTCGAAGTTTTTGGACAGACTCAGAGTCGGCTGTGGTCGGCTGCTTCCAATGCATCGGCAAGTTGTTGGTGCCTGGAGGTTTATGGCAGAGAGAGTTTCTCCCTTTTGCCGCCTGCTATCGGGACTATCGGGAGTCAATTGGAACTTTGAGACTTTTTTTTACTGTGCCCATGGTCTGCTCTTTATCAAATTATGGTATTGCTTTGCACAGCTGTAACTATATGTTATAATTATGTGGTCTTGTCAGTGTTAGTCTTTGGTTTGTCCTGTTTTTTTGTGATATCACTCTGGAGGAACATTGTATCATTTAATGTATGCATTTCTAAATGATAATAAAGGAGGACTGAGTGTCCTCATAATCTAATCCAATGTAGACATGGTCAAGGGGTTAATTTGTTTTTCAGATACAACATCAGAATGGGGAAGAAATGTGATCTAAGTGACTTTGACTGTGGAATGATTGTTGGTGCGTGAAGGAATGGTTTGAGTATCTCAGAAACTGCTGATCTCCTGGAGTTTTCAGGCACAACAGTCTCTAGAGGTTACAGAGAATGGTGCGAAAAAGAGAAAACATCCAGTGAGTGGTATCTTGTTAAAGAGAGAGGTCGGAGGAGAATAGGCAGACTGGTTCAAGCTGACAGGAAGGCGACAGTGACTCAAATAAACACACGTTACAACAGTGGTGTGCAGAAGAGCATCTCTGAATGCACAACACATCAAACCATGAAGTGGATGGGCTACAGCAGTAGAAGACTACACTGGGTTCCACTCTTGTACCTAATAATGTGGCCACTGAGTGTATACTACCTTGAGATTCATTTTCTTGGACATTCACAGTAAAACATAGAAATAAAATAGAATCGGTGAAAAACTACACACTAAGGCCAACAAACAATCAATGTGCAGAAGAAGACAAACTGTGCAAATAGAAAAGTACTATGTAAGTAAATAAATAATACTGAAAACATGAGTTGTTGAGTCTTTGAAAGTGAGTCCATAGATTGTGGAATCAGTTCAGAGTGAGTGAAGTTATTTACACTGGTTCAGGAGCTTGATGCTTAAAGGGTAATAACTGTTCCTGAATCTGGTGGTGCGGGACTTAAGGTTCCTGCACCAGACATAAGGCTCGTGTACCTTCTTCCTGATGGCAGCAGTGAGAAGAGTGCAAGGCCTGGAAAACTGCAAATATCACTCCACTCTTCAAGAAGGGAAAGAGGCAGAAGAAATGAAATTCTAGGCCAGTTAGTCTGACCTCAGTGGTTGAGAAGATGTTGGAGTCAATTATTAAGGATGTGGTTTTGGGGTACTTGGAGGCACCTGATAAAATAGGCTGTAGTCAACATGGTTTCCTCAAGGAAAAATCTTGCTTGACAGATCTGTTGGAATCCTTTGAAGAAGTAACAAGCAGGATAGACAAAGGAGAATAGGTTGGTGTTGCATACTTGGAGTTTCAGAAAGCCTTTAACAAGGTGCCACACGAGGCTGCTTAACAAGCTACGAGTTCATGGGATTACAGGAAGGACTCTAGCATGGATAAAGCAGCGGCTGATCGGCAGGAGGCAAAGAGTGGGAATAAAGGAAGCCTTTTCTGGTTGGCTGCTGGTGACTAGTGGTGTTCCACAGGGATCTGTGTTGGGACCTATTCTTTTTAGGTTACATGTCAGTGATCTGGATGATGGAATTGATGGCTTTGTTCTGAATTTTGCAGACGATATGAAGGTATGTGGAGGGCAGTTAGTTTTGAAGAAGTGGAGTGGCTACAGAAGATTAGGAGAATGGGCAAAGAAGTGGCAGATGGAATACAGTGTTAGGAAGAGTATGGTCATGCACTTTGAATGAAAGGGTTGACTATTTTCTAAATGGAGAGGAAATAGAAAAAAAACTGAGGAGCAAATGGAGTTGGGGTTCCTTGTGCAAGATTCCCTAAAGGTTAATTTGCAGGTTGAGTCTGTGGTGAGGAAGGCAAATGCAATGTTAGCAATCTTTTCAAGAAGACTCAAATATAAAAGCAGGGATGTAATGTTGAGTCTTTATAAAGCACTGGTGAGGACTCATTGGAGTACTGTGAACAGTTTTGAGCCCCTTATCTCAGAAAGGATGTGCTGAAACTGGAGAGGTTTCAAAAGAGGTTCACAAAAATGACTCCAGGATTGAATGGCTTGTCATATGAAGAGCATTCGATGGCTCCGAGCCTGTATTCACTGGAATTCAGAAGAATGAGGGGTGACCTCATTGAAACCTGTCGAATGGTGAAAGGCCTTGATAGAGTGGATGTGGAGAAGATGTTTCCTATGGTGGGAGAGTCTAAGACCCGAGGACACAGCCTCAGAATAAAGAGGTGTCCTTTTAGAATGGAGATGAGATGGAATTTCTTTAGCCATAGGCAGCTTTGGAGGCAGAGACTGATGTATATTTATATTTATGTATTTATATATATTTAAGGCAGAGGTTGATAGATTCTTGATTGGTCAGGGCACGAAAGTATACAAGTAGAAGGCAGGAGACTCGGGCTAAGAGGGAAACAGAATCAGCAATGACGAAATGGTGGAGCAGACTCGAAGAGCCAAGTGACCAAATTCTGCTCCTAAATCTTATTGTCCTATGATCTAATAAGGAGTTGTAATCTGGAATGCACTTACTGCAAAAAATTGATGGAAGTGAGTTCAGAAGTTATGTTAAGCAGTGATCTCAGCAGCTGATTTAGCAATATACTAGACTGAAGAAACCAGGATGCAAATCACTTTGTATGTTAAACAATTAAGGAAATCAGATAATGATTGGATAAAGCACATGGATTAAGGCAAAAAGTTAAACATCATAAACGTACTGAAAATATTTAAGAATCTACAGTATTAGTTATGTTCTTTGGGAATTTGACTCCAAACATAAAATTATTTTGTCAGGAAACCTAATAAAATGAGACTAAATTAGTAGGGGAACACTCATAACCCGCTGGAGGAACTCAGCAGGTTGGGCAGCATCTGTGGAAACTATCAGTCGACGTTTCGGGCCGGAACCCTTCGTCAGGACTGAAGAGGGAAGGGGCAGAGGCCCTGTAAAGAAGGTGGGGAAAGGGTGGGAAGGAGAAGGCCAGAAGGTTCCAGGTAAAAAACCAGTAAGGAGAAAGATAAAGGGGTGGGGGAGAGGAAGCAGGGAGGTGATAGGCAGGAAAGGTGAAGAAGGTAAAGCAAGAGACTTTCAGTCTCTGGATTCCCTATGTCTAATTGTGCACTTGTGGATGTTGAATATGAGGTCAATTTCATGGAATAACATTTACAACTTCATCGTTGTTCGCTTGTTCATTTTGTGCCACGTCTTATGATGTCAATGACCACGATTGTTTTTGGCAAATTTTTCTACAGAAGTGGTTTGCCATTGCCTTATTCTGGGCAGCGTCTTTACAAGACAGATGACCCCAGCGATTATCAATGCTCTTCAGAGATTGTCTGCCTGGTGTCAGTAGTTGCTTAACCAGGACTTGTGATTTGCACCAGCTGCTCATATGACCATCTACCACCATGAGTTTCACTATGAATATGCAGATGACATGTTATAATTTCCCTGGCAACTTCTTGTTTTATGAATGTAACACTTTACCATTGTATCATCTTATACATGATACAGTATCTGTGATTAAAGAAAAGCTCCTCCAAAAATATTTTCATGGAGGGTAACTCTTATCATTAAATGGGCTGCATTATAATAACTCTTGTGATAATTGCTTTACAGAAAATTTTCCAATTGGCCCAGATTTACTGTTGGTTCCTAAGTCCCCTTCAGCCTAGATGTTTTTTGTCTGAATCAGGAACCTCATGAAAAGCGTAAAGTGCCAAGCTGTGCGGTTCCTTTTGATGCATCAGCTGTGTGGAGAGGAGAGCTAAGCTACACGGGCAACACCTTACTCGCCATGTCATTCTGCTAGGACGCAACGTTCACAGTTGACCCCGACCAATGGGGGGGCCTCAAGAGGAAAAGCAGATAGTAAAAACTACATGTTAATGACCTGCTTGTGTTCCCAGGTTCGGATATGGCCCAAGTACAGAGTGACAGACACTGAAGCAGGTTGATAGTTCACAGACTTTAATGTGAACAGTGTTAAAGGGAAAGTAAAACAATAAACGCTAGGCCAAACAGGGCCGTTAACTAAAACTCTCAAATGGAAAACAAAGCCTACACTGCGGATGAAAAGAACATCTAAACATTAAACGAATACCGCTAGTCTTCGGGATCAGTTGACCCGAAAGTCCAATTTCTCAGGGATGGCCAAATTCAAACAGGCAGCAAAGCGTGCCTGTGCTCTGTCCAAGTCTCGACAAGCACTACAACGACAAGTATGGAGTTAAATACTATCACGATTAAATAATAATTAGCTGACACGTGCAAATTCACAAGCACAATTACCATATCTACCGTGCTGACGAATCCGTGGTTGTGACAGCTTGTTATAGGAGGTTAAATATGAAAATGTGATCATGAGAACTTTTCACAGCAACAGTTAAAGTTTTCCTCAACTTGGGGTCAATTAAAAAATAATTTTATTCAGCATTCATAGGATGCAGTGCTAATCAATGTATTACTCATATTGCACTAAAATTGACTTCTTAATTTCGTGTTCTTTCTTGTAAAAATTGTGTAGAATTATGTTTAATTTATGTTTTTCTGATAAATGCTGCTGATCTGATGCTATAGTGCATGCCTGTGATGCTACTGCAAGTAAATTTTTCAAAGCACCTGTGCATTCATGTAATTGTGTATTGGACAATGAACTAGACATTGACTTGGACAAAAAGAGCAGAAAATGCTGGAAAATCTCAGCAGGTCCATCAGCAAGTATGGCGAAGAAAAAGATAAGATTTATTTGTATGTATGTACACCAAAACATTGAAATATATGGCAAAAAGCAATGTTGGTGTCAAATCAAATCAGCAGAGATTGTTTTGGGCAGCCTGCAACTGTCGCCATGCTTCTGGGGCCAATATAATATGCCCACTTCTCTCTGTTGGAATGTGGGAGGAAAATGGAGTGTCTGAAGGAAACACCCATGTGGTCATGGGGAGAACATCATATAAATTCCTCACAGCATTGGTGCTATAAAGTGATGAGCTAACTGCTAAAACAACTCTGCCACCCTGGAAAAAGAAACACACAATGCTTTGCGTCTGCAATCCTTTGTTGGAACACTGGAACAGAGAGATAAATTAGACTGCAGATCCTGGAATCTGGAGCAACACATAATCTGCTAAAGGAAGTAAGTGGTCGAGCATCTGTGGGGAGAAAGGAATTGTTGATGTCTCAATTGGAGACTCTGCGTCAGGACAGAGAGAGGAGAGGGAAGGCTGCCAGTAGAAAGCGGTGGGCCCAGGCCCGGTCTCACTACTACTACGTCGACTCAGGCCTAGGGGGCCGGCGTCGGGCCCGGTCTCTAGAGCAAGAAAAAACCCAATGTTTGATCGATTTAAGCACCGTGCCAAATCTAGGCGGTGGGGCCCATACCTGAGAGCATATTGAAGTGGCAGGGCCAAGTACAAGGGTGAGGAATGACCTAAATTTGGACAATTTAAGTGCGGGCCGGATTGAAAAGGTCAGTGTGTTGGGGCCAGAGGTGCGGAACGGACCAGTGTTCAGCTCACTGCTCCACAATGTTTACTTATTTCTGCACTGACCTGAGTCTGTGGCCTTCAACTAATGGGCTCCTGAACTGGCTGCAGTGATGACTGGCTTCATAATTGTGGACTCAATTTAATGAACTTCATGAATTTGTTCACTTCTATTGTTTGCACAGTTCGTTTTCTTTCTTCACATTGGGTGTTTGACGGTCTTCTGTTTATAAAAATGGGTTTTATTGGGTTTGTTTTGTGGCTGCCTGTAAGGAGATGAGTCTCAAGGTTGTACATGTTATTCTTATTTGCTATTAAATGTGCTTTGGCCTTTGAACATGTTAAAGAGAAGAGGTGTAGTGGGTAAGGCAGGGACTTATGATTGGTGGACTGGGGAGGGGTGAAGGATAGGTGAGCCTTCAGACCCAGGTGGAGTCGGGGGAGGGGTGGAGTTGGGGGGCTGTGGTAGGTGGATGACGGGTGGAAGCTGAAAAATAAAGGGCAGATGGAAGGAGGTGGGGGAGAGCAGGGTGAAGATGAGGACAGCTACAAGAGAGATACTATTTTTCTGTAGGAGAGAAGTTTGGGGAGTGATAGGGAAACTAGGGGGAATGTTTGTGATGGGTGAGTCTTTTAGATTGCCTTAGAACCTATTTCACTGGCCACATTCATTACCTCAATGCCAAACTGCATCCAATAACACTCCTCTGAAACAACTTTTAATGGCTAAGGTCAGTAAATAAGCCAAATAACTGGTGGGTATTGTTGTTAATAGTTGGAGGAAGTGGTTAAAACAGTTTGTGAAAGTAATTACAGGCCTCATTTACAATTGCCTACTCCATTACAATGAAACAGCATTATAAAAAGCGGTTTAAAATGTTTACAGTGCAGTAACAGGTAATAGCGGTGTGGGGGCCGACTGGAACGGCTGATCACATGAACTGTCTGGGTAAAGAAACTTTTAAGATGGCGTGAAGTTTTTGTTCTAATAGACTTATAGCACTATTTTGGCAAAGGCAGTTAGCAAGTTGGTAGTGTCCACAACGAACTTCCTGCCCATTTGTCCCGGTCACATACAAGTCCTGCAGTGATGGTAAACTGCAGCCAATGGCCTTCTCTGCTGACCTGACAGTTCGCTGTAGTCTTCGTATATTGTGAGAGTCTGCTGCACCAAACCAGACAGTAATCACTGATGTGAGGATGCTCTCTATGATGGCAGCGTAGAATTGCACCAGGATGTTCTGGGAGAGATAGAATTTTACATCTTATCATATCTTATCTTAACCTTTATCTGAATTTATAACACTCACACTTCTTATTTCTGATTTGCAGCATTTTCTTTCTGTTTTGCAAGGTAATTGTGCTAACTACCAAAGTTATACCCAGTCAATGACACTGGGTGAGAGTGGGCAAGAAATGCCACACCAAGGTAACTGTCTACCAAGAAGGGTCAGACTAGCAGATACACGAGAAGAGCCAATGTTTGCAATTGTCTCTCCTAATTGCAAATTATTCTAACTTTAGAATATGCTCTGAGTGAATGCTTTGGCCCAAAATATTTACTGTTTATTCTTCTCCATTGATGCTGCCTGACCTGTTGAATTCCTCCAGCATTTTGTATGTGTTGTTCTGGATTTCCAGCATCTGTAGAATCTCTTGTGTTTGGAAAATGTTGTTGCTCCTCAAACATTGCTGGATCCAAATCCTAAAGCTCACTAGATTTAATTTGGGAGAACCTTTACCAGAAGGACTACAGAAGCACAGGAATGTACCTCAGTGCCCTCTTCATGAAAAGTAATGCAAGGTGGTCAATAAATGCTGGTCTTGCTAGAGACATCCATATCCCCTGGCAAAAGATATGTGGTGATCTAACTAATGCTGAAGTAAACTCTTACATCCACTGAGGTGAAAGTATTTTATTGTTTGATGGATCAATGCTGGTCTGTGAAGAGATGATCTGGATCTTATCTGTGGAAGGCATTCTGAGTGGTTGCATCAGGGCTTGTATGGGCATTCTGATGCATAGGAATGCAAGATGCTACAGACAGCGGTGGACTCAGCCACTTCCCTCGAGCGTACAGCTGCCCGTATCATCAAGAACGTCTACAAAGGGCAATGCCTTAACAAGGCAACATCCATTATTAAGAACCTCTACTCATTGCTGCCATCAAGTATGAAATACAACACCCTGAAGACCCACACCTCAAGGTTCAACGGCAGTTTCTTCTCAACTGCAATCAGGTTCTTGAACTGACCTGAAAGTCCCTAATTCCATCTCAGACTATATTTCCCTCAACTACAATAATGATGATGAAAGGTCTTGGTGTAAAAGTTTGACTGTTCAGTCCTCCCTAAGGACACTGCTGAATTCGTCCAGAATTTTGTGTGTGTTATTACAAAAATATCATTATGTTATTTTTGCTGATTATATGGTATATGGCCAGTGATGTTGTGGGGATGGAACTGGACTCTCTCACAGTGGTGTCTGAAAAGAGGATGCTGTCTAAGTTGCATGCCATCTTGGTCAATGTCTCCCATCCACTACATAATGTACTGGGTGGGCACAGGAGTACATTCAGCCAGAGACTCATTCCACCGAGATGCAACACAAGAGCGTCATAGGAAGTCATTCCTGCCTGTGGCCATCTAACTTTACAACTCCTCCCTTGGAGGGTCAGACACCCTGAGCCAATAGGCTGGTCCTGGTTCATAATTTACTGGCATAATTTACATATTACTATTTAACTATTTATGGTTCTATTACTATTTATTATTCATGGTGCAACTGTAACGAAAACCAATTTCCCCCGGGATCAATAAAGTATGACTATGACTATAAGTTATGTATAATCTATGTTAATTTAATTTTATGTAATTTATGTTGTCACACTTGCAATGTACTGTGCTACTGCTGCAGAAAAGCCATTTCTCATGGGTATCCATGCCAATGATAATAAACGTGAACTTAGACTACATCCTAGGTACTTTAATATCTTAGTGACTCTACTGCCCTTACAGTACAAAGCTATGCAGTGAGTTAAACATCTTCTCAAAAATCACCTGAGCCGGAAGCTTTCTTCATGATTTTTAATAAAATCTTACTTGCATACTTGTCAAGGGCAAATAAAGAGAGGATGGAGATGGATGCCTTTCCACTGAGTGTTTCATATTTAATCCAAAATAATAATAAGCAGAAAATGATATAAAAAACAGCTTCTGTACAGGAAGTGATGTTCATACAAAATGATCAGCTTACAAAATGAACTGCGCCCCTAGAGGCTGGGACACTCCCCGTCTGGCGTCCATGGGATGTCAAACTTAACTACTGAAACTAAAAGTCAAGTGATCACTTCTTTGTCTAAAGGAGGATAGTCTCAGAGACTGGTCTTGAAGACAATCTTACTACACAGTCTTTAACCATTATCACTTTGAAAGTATCGACCTTGATGTCGTTCCTGGTGGGGATCAACAAGAAATGCTGGACCAGTTAACCATGAGGAAAGGGCGAGCTGATTAGCTTGTAGCCCTCTTGTGGAATGATCACTTGGGTTGAGATCAGTAGGAACATAGTTCCATTGGCTCTTCTCATTGATCACTTGACATGTTGGCTCCTATTATGTAGAGAAACATAGAATCTCCTTGTTTCTTTAAATATATAATCGAGCACAAACTTGTTACTGGTAAAGAATCTGATATCATCTAGTTTTGTATCCAGCTCTTTGGTTATCATCTCTGCCATCTCAACTGCTTCAACAGCAGCACTGAGTTCAAGCCTGTGTGTGGTGAGATCTGGAGAATCTCAGGAGAGGAGTTGGTGGGGGGGAAGGGGAGGGATCTTGTCAGCTATGGCCTTAGGATGTGAATGACTCTATGCAACTTCAGGAGTTCGGATTTAATCCCTGTTGCTGGGAACGAAGGCTGGCAAGGGTAAGCAGAACTGCCCTCCTAATTACTCCAGGACAAATCCACTGACTCTTCTTCTGTCAACTTCTGATGTTCTAGAACATGTCCTTAGAGCGTATAAGTAAACAGAACTTTGAATAATGAGTGTGAACGACTGGTGACATTGCCAATGACACATTGCTCTGATCGTCCAATATCACGTATGCCTTTATTTTTTGCTCAAGATGTCCTTTTGGGTAGATGTTGACAAGACGTATTTTGAAGCAGGATTTGCCTCAGAAGCCTTTCCTGCATACCTTTGTGCATGAGGAAGTAAATGGATGTTTAGATGGCTCCCTGCTGTGCTCTATTGTGGTCCTGCTAGAGTCAGTAGTAGTCCAAGGTGCTGGCCTTGAATGAAGCACTGGTATGTGCTGGTCACTGTTACATTCAGTGCAGTGTATGATAGCTTCACTGTCTTTTGTTTGGTGTGCTGTTGAATCACAACAATGGAAACATATTGAGTGCACTTTTAGAATGCATCTCTGGTTTGCAAATGGGTTTTCCCTGAATCCTCTGCTTTTCAAATCGAGGTTCATGATCGAGTTCTACACTTCAGTTTTGTCGACTATGCTTTTGCTGGAGATCTTTATTTGAATTATGTGTTACCAGAAGTTGAGAACATAAAACTAGGGTCATCCCGCATTTCTGCAGGGTAGCAGCCAAATTCCACAAAGAATGAAATTGGTAGATGGGGGCGTGAAGCTTCATCTTACACTTGAAGCCTCCGGCTATCCACTGTTCTTGTATGTTGTTCAATGGTTTATCCACTATAGGGTTTATTCCTCTTGCTGTGTCTAAGTTACTCAGTCCTACTTCATTTTTTGCAGCTTGCAATTCTGACAACAAAATCTGCATACTCCAGTTGCCTCTGCAGTTCTTTGTCTGAGAGCTTTGAAAAATTATTGAGTCTGCTAAAGGGAGATTATTCAATTGCATTTGGAGAGCCAGTGTATATGTCCAGTCTCTGCCACAGCATTTGTAAAGCTGAACTGCTCAAACTCTTCTTGCATGTTGCAGTGACTCCCCACCAAGCCACTTACAGAGAAGGTCTAGGTTTGAGACTTAGTCTTTTCCACAGCATTGCAAAAGCTTGATTTTCAGGACAGGTAACTGGCAAACTGGTTGCCAAACACCTTTAGTCCTGCTGTGATCAGGTCTTGACAAGCCAGATACCAAGCCAACTCTCATGCTCTCTGTGGCTCCTGAATGAGAGCATTATGGAGACTGGCTTGCCAGATGAGTGTCCTGGGATGGATGGAAGTTCAGTCTGTCCATGTCCATGCAGATGAAGTTGGCACAAGTAGCAACACTTGACTTAGGTCTTCGCTATGGTGGACCTGCAGAAGAGGACGTTGTGGGTCTTTTCTGCTGTGGACCTTGACTGTCAATATTTGGACTATGCGAAAAGTATGTAAGCTGCATGGTGAGGACAGCTTCTCCTTGTAGAGCTGGAGTAATATCTTTCTTAGAGCCAAAGTGCCTTTGGACGTATTCTCTAGTATGATGCATTGGCTGTCATGAGAGGAAAGCATGACTGATTCTGTCTAAGTCAGCTGCTGCCTCATACATACACCTTTGCCGCAGCTGCTGCTGCCTCAGCTTCACTCCCTTCCCTGAATACATTTAATGGAGCTTCTCTACTTGCCTATATGTGCTTCTCCATGTCTCTATATAAACTTTCTCCATTTGCACCTCAACTTTGCATTTAGCTCTGGCATGGGTTTGTGCAGCTAAACTAATCATGAATTTCTTCGAGTGTCACAAAAATGCAATAAGAGCGCCACATCTGACCTCACTTCCAGGTCCTGGTGACTGACGTTGCTCAGGTTGGAAGCCAACATTGTCAAATACGGCATTCAGATGCGTCTCCAGTACACAGGCAGTGCCTTTGAAGAAAAGTTATCTTTTCACTCTGCTGCCCTCACAGTATGTATGTACAAAGTCATGCAGTGAGTTAAACACCACATTCTCAAAAATCACCTGAGACGCAAGATTTCTTTAGGGTTTATAATGAGATCTTACTTGTGATAAGATATTGATATTTCAAGGGGAAATAAATAGATGATGGAGATGGATGTCTTTCCACCTTGTGCTTCAAACTGAATTTTTTAAAAACCTATGCAGGAACTGATATAAAGATCATGCAAAACAAACTGCATACAAAAGGAACTGCATCTCTAGAGACCAGAACAAGGACCATTAGGAAAAGATTAAAGGTTAACTTTATTTGTCACCTTGACGCATCGAAACATACAGCGAAATACATTGTTTACCTCCTGTTGACCGAGATGTTCATCTCAGCTAGCCTCATTTCCTTGTGTTTGGTCCACATCACTCTAAACCTTTCCTATCCATGTTTCTGTCCATGTACCTTGGAAGCAGGTACAAACATTGCATTTAAAAGACATTTGGATATGTATATTTATCCAAAGGAAAGGTTTAGGTCAGGGGTTCCCAACCTAGGGTCAACGGACTCTTTATTTAATAGTACAGACCCAAGGCATAAAAAATGTTGGGAACCTCTGGTTCAGAAGGATACAGGCGAAATGTGGGCAAATAGAACTAGCTTAGATGGGCACATTGGTCTTCATGGATGAGTTGGGCTGAATGGCCCATTCCCAAGCTGTATTATTCAGTGGCTACTCTCCATCATCAGGGGCCCCTCACCATCTAGGTCATGCTCTCTTCTCACTGCTGCTGCCTTCAGGTAGAAGGTATAAGAGCCTCAGGACTCGCTCCACCAGGATCAGGAACAGTTACTACCACTCAGCCATCAGGTTCTCGAACAAAAAGGGATAACTACACTCAACATCACTTACCCCATCATTGAAATGTTCCCACAATCAATGAGCTCACTTTCAGGGTCTCTTTATCTCAATATCTCACATTCTCGTTATTTATTGCTATTTATTTGTATTTGCATTTGCACAGATTGTTGTCTTCTGCACTCTAGCTGATAGTTCATTGGTCCTGTTATAGTTACTATTCTATAGGTTTACTGAGGATGCCCGCAGGAAAATGAATCTCAGGATTCTATATGGTGACATATATATACTTTGATAATAAATTTACTTTGAACTTTGAACCTTGATTCTGCAATTCTATAGGTCTAGAAAGAGTGTACTGGGGTATCTTTGGAAGAATGAAATAGAAGGCTTTCTCCATTACAGGAACTGTGAAAGATGTTTGAGTAATCTGGTCCTTGTCTACTGATGCTAACAATAATTTCCCCAGTTGCCATTGCAGGAGAAGGTATTCTCTGACAGATGTTATTGTGCCCTGTGGCTGTGTGTTAGATTTTACCTTATTAGAAGTCCACTAATTATCACCTTTACTAATAATCCCCAGGGACTTGTCACTTTTGCAACTGAATCTGCAGAAAGTTCATTTCATAGGTCTGCTTGTACTTATAGTTATAAAGAGGTATCCCAAAGGGAATTTGATTTAACAGGGCAATGCCTTCATTTTGCATTTGACTTAGTTACAATATGTAATGAGGAATGAAGGACTTACTCTACACCGCCTTTCCTTTAGATGGACTGAATATTCTGGAGATGAGATTGATAGGTGGATAATGCTTATTTGTATATTTGACACTGACAATCAAGGACCAGTGGCTTCCCTATCACATTTTCATACTGGGGCAGCTGACAGAGTTGCTTATTTTATCCTGTTAAGTCCCTAACTCTCTTCTCATCCTTGGCTTTGATGAAGATAATGCATAGGAAGTACATCTGTCCAAGTACCACATCCAATACTCCTTATTTTTCTCTTATCCACAATAAAATGCACTCAGTGGCCACTTTATTGGGAACACCTGTGCACCTGCCCGTTAATGCAAATATCTAATCAGCCAATCATGCAGCAGTAATTCAATGCATAAAAACATGCAGACATGGTCAAGAGGTTCAGTTGTTGTTCAGACCAAATATGAGAATGGGTGGGGGGGAGAAATGTGATCTAAGTGATCTCGACTGTGGCATGATTAGTGGTGCCAGATGGGGTACTTTGAGTATCTCAGGAACTGCTGATCTCCTGGGATGTTTGTGCACAACAGTCTCTGCAGTTTACAGAAAATGGTGTGAAAAGCAACTAAAATACAGTGGCATTTCTGTGAGTGAAAATACCTCGTTAATGAGGAGAATAGCCAGACTGGTTCAAGCTGACAGGAAAGTGACAGAACTCAAATAATTACATGTTGCAATAGTGGTGTGCAGAAGAGCATCTCTGAACACACAGCATGTGAAGTGGATGGGCTACAGCAGCAGAAGACCACAAACATGAACTCAGTGGCCCTTCATTAGATAGAGGAGGTACCTAATAATGTGGCCACTGAGTCTACTCCTCTGTGATTGAGGTAACTTTGTTGCACTTGCAACACTGGGCCATAAATCTTACAATGATACTCCGAGTCCAGTGGATGAGAAGACTTCCAAATGGTGTTGGTGCTTAGTGGGAGAATAGTGGGTGGGAACATTGGACCAGGGATGTGTCAATCATCCCTCAATGCCCTGCTTTGTCCAGAAGTACAGAATGTATGGAAAATTGTACCCTTGTCCAGAAGTTAAATTGTTGATCCATCAGACATTAATCCAACCTATTTTTCATCAGCATTTACATTTAAAGAGAAGTACATTTTTAACACAATAGATTATATTAGAATCATTGAAAAATGCAACATAGTACAGGCCCTTCCATCCAACTAGTCTGTGCCAAACCATTTAAACTGCCTAGTCCCTTTGATCTCCACCCAAACCATAGCCCTCCATACCCCTACTATCCATGTACCTCTCCAAACTTCTCTTACATGTTGAAATCATGCTTGCATGAATCATTGCACTGGCAGCTTGTTCCACACCCTTACAACCCTCAAAATGAAGAAGTTTCTTCTCATGTTCCCTTTAAACTTTTCTCCTTTCACCCTTAACCCACGACCTCTAGTTGTAGTCCCAACCCACCTCAGTGGAGGAAGCCTGCTTGCACTCACCCTATCTATACCCCTTAAAATTTTGTGTACCTCTATCAAATCTCCCCTCAATCTTCTATGTTCCAAGGAATAAAATACTATTCAATCTTTCCTTATAACTCCAGAGCAACACAGAAAATGCTGGAGAAACTCAGCAGTTAAGGCAGCATCTAAGGAGCAGAATAAACAGTTGATGTTTCGGGCCAAGAATCTTCATCAAGACTGGATAAAAGGGGGTAGAAGTCAGAATAAGAAGGTGCAGGGGAGGGAAAGCAGTACAAACTGGCAGGTGATGGGTGAAGCCAGGTTTGCGGGGTGGGGTGGAGGGACTGGGTTTGAGTGGGTATCTGGGAGGGGATGAATGGAAAAGGTAAAGGGCCAAAAAAGGAGGAATCTGGGCTTTTCTTTTGAAAATTCTGCAAATTATTGTCAAAAGTCATCATTATTTAGAATATCCATTTCCAGAAATTGTTAGTTACAGTTTGAAAGATGGTGTCTATCAGGAGAATCAGATTAAAAGCTATCTTTCAGAAGAAGACCTGGTTTGGTTTCAAAACAAAATTAAAGCAGATGATAGGATCATATAAAATTAAAGTGCAAAGGAGGCTATTTGGCCCATTGTGTCGTGCCAGATATTTTTGTCTCATCCTTTTTCACAGTTTCATTGCAGTTAGGTTTCCCCAATGCTACCATGCTTTTATCTGAGAACAGCAAGGATGTGTCAGTGTGCCTGCCAAGTCTTGATCGTAAAGTCTCGGCTGACAATTTAGTTCAGTGTTTTTTTCCACAGGTGTTATGCTTCAGATGAGACCAAGGCCCTAAAACTCTGATCTGGCAGACAGAGGTTATCTCCAGGTTTATTCAAAATAAGAAACAGCATTCTCCTTGTGTCTGGATCAACAACCAATCCTGAGTCTAGTCCTGAGTATGCGAAGGAGATTTAAGAGATTAGAGATTAGCTTTATTTGTCACACACAATGAAATATGTGATAGGCATTCTATGCACAGAGAGATTCCACAATTATTTGGGAGATGGAAAGGCCAGTTTCATATTTTTAAGACAAAGATCTTAAAGATTAGATTTATTTGTTATGTGTACATCGAACAGTGAAAAATGTTTGTTTTCCGTCAACAACCAACACAATCCCAGGATGTTCTGGGGACAGTTCAGGATTGTCACTATGCTTTCAGCGCCAGCATTACATGCCCCCAACTCTCTAACCCTAACCGTGTATCTTTTGGAATGTGGGAGGAAACCTGAGTACCCGGAAGAAACCCCCATGGTCATGGGGAGAAGGCATAAACTCCTTAGAGACAGTGGCAGGAAACAATCCCCAATTGGTGATCACTGGCACTGCAAAGCAATTGCACTAACTGCTACATTACTATGTCACCCATGATATAAATGTGCTCCTTCAGAATCAGAATCAGATTTATTATCACCAGCGTATGTTGTGAAATTTGTTAACTTTGTGGCAGCAGTACAGCAGAATGCATTATAATATAGAAAGAAACTGAACTGTGAATTGCTTATTTAATTTAACTATATATATATAAAGTAGTTAAATTAAATAAGTAATGCAAAAGTAGAAATGAAAACATAGTGAATTAATGTTCATGGGTCAATGTCCATTTAGAAATAGGATGGCAGAGGGGAAGAAGCTGTTCCTGAATCACTGAGTGTGTGCCTCCAGGCTCCTGTACCTCCTTCCTGATGGTAACAGTGAGATGAGGGCATATAGAACACAGAACATAGAATAGTACAGTATAGTACAGGCCCTTCGGCCCACAATGTTGTGCCGACCTTCAAACCCTACCTCCCATATAACCTCTCACCTTATATCTTATATCTTGGGTAGTGGGGTGTAGACTTTTTTTTTAAAAGTTTGGAATTATTGTATAGATTGGTAATTAAAAGTTATATGTTTTTATAATCAGATTCCATGCGTGGTCTTCATTAGGAATTGTTGCCCATCCCTAACCACCCTTCAGGGGTTACTGGAGGGTGGCCTTCTAAAACTCTCTAAAGTGCTCCCAGAGCGCTGCTGGATAAGTGTGGTCCCTTGTTACATGATCGTGAACACATGATGGGCACATTTTGCAGTCAGTTTGGTGTAGTATTTGAAGGAATCTTGCAGTCAGTGGTGTCTTGCAGTTGGAAGAATGGGCAAAAAAGTGGCAGACGGAATATAGTGTTGGAAAATGCATGATAATACATTTTGGTAAAAGGAACAATAGTGCGGACTATTATCTAAATGGGGAGGAGGTTCAAATATCAGAGATGCAGAGGGACTTAGGAGTCCTTGTGCAAAACTCCCAGAATGTTAATTTACCAGTTGAACCTGTGATAAAGAAGGCAAATTTAATGTTGGCATTTATTTCAAGGGAAATAGACTATCAAAGCAGGGAGCTAATGCTGAGCCTTTACAAGACACTAGTTAGGCTGCACTTGGAGTATTGTCGACTGTTTTGGGCCCCATATCTCAGAAAGGATGTATTGTCAGTGAAGAGAGTCCAGAGGAGGTTCACGAAGATGATTCCGAGAATGAAGGGGTTAACATATGAGGAGTGTTTGGCAGCTTTGGGCTTATACTCACTGGAATTTAGAAGAATGCGGGGAGATCTCATTGAGACCTACCAAGTATTGAAAGGACTAGATAGGGTGGATGTGAAGAGGATGTTTCCTATGGAAAGGGTATCCAGAACTAGAGGGCACAGCCTCAAAATTGAGGGGTGAATTTTTAGAACAGAGGTAAGGAGGAACTTTTTAGCCAGAAAGTAGTAAATCTGTGAAATGCTCTGCCACAGACGGTGGTGAAGGACAAATCCATACGTATATTTAAGGTGGAAGTTGATAATTTCCTGGTCAGTCAGGGCATCAAAGGATATGGTGAGAAGGCAGATGTTTGGGGTTGAGTGGGATCTGGGGTCAGCCATGACGGAATGGCGGAGTAGACTCAATGAATTATTTCTGCGCCTATGTCTTACAGTCCCCTGCACCTACTGCCTCTGTTCTTGGCTGGAGACGTGCTGATTTAAGAGGAGCTGTTTAAACCCCAAGGGAAGTAACTGCAATACATTTTGTAAGTGGCACACCTTGTACTCATAAGTCATCTCAAACTGAAGAAGGGTCTCAGCTCATAACGCTGACTGTTTATTCCTCCCCATAGATGCTGCTTGGTCTGGTGAGTTCTTGTAGTGCTCTGTGTGTGTGTGTGTCCCTCAAGATCTCCATCATCTGCAGAATTTCTTGTTTTCCACCTACAGCTGTATGCTCCATAGACTCCAGTCACACATCTTCCCACACTTCAGGTCAACTGTCTGTCCTCTGGTTAATTTTCTCCAGACCATCAATTTAGGTTGGTCTAATCTGAATGTTTTTCGCATATTTATGTAAAAATCCCCAGATAGTGTACATTCTTTACAAATCCCCGCAGTAATCACTTTTAGATAAACTAATCCAGCTAATCCAGCAGTAAGATAGTAAAAAAAGGCATTTGAAAGTGAACCTTCTCTGTAGAAAATGATAGGCTTTATGTATGGTATCATCAGCCACACAAGCAAAGAGGATTGCGGGAATAAAATCAATAGTGTGTAACTATATCCTTTTATTTTGATTAATAGAGGTTTCAAGCATGGAAAGAAAGGTGTAAATGAGTTTCAGATGAGTGAAGTTTATGATTCTTTCAGCATATAAAGCATGTAAATCCTGATAGTTTCCAGAGAAAGGATCTTGCACAATTGACTGTAATATTGGTGTTATCTTGTCAGTTAAAGACTATGGTAGAAAGCCTCCAGTCTCACTCGATTGGAGAGATGCTACATCTCCTAGTGCCTAGATTCTTGATCAAGGCTGCATAAACATTTTTAATATCATCCAGATGGCATAAATTTTTGGAAAAGAAGCATAAAAATTTCCCAAATTGGATTTTAGCATTCCTACTGTCAGCATGAGAAATACGTAGGTGTATCTATATGGAACTTATTTGCATACCAATAAGATGATTGTCAAATCATTGTGTCACATCTAGTTTCCCACTTCAACCCCATTTCCCTTGATTCACTTAAGCCAAAACCTATTGGTCTCATCCTCAATTATATTCCATGACTAAACTTCAGCACAGTATTCCGAAGATACACATCCGCCCAAACCAAAAAGCTTTTCCACATTCTGATTCATAAATAGACATTTTCAAAAACATGCTTCTTATTTCTCAGACACCTACACATGTCAACATCCACCTTGTTAACCCTGAAAGAAAGAGGAAGTAATAAGACCATAACAACATAAGACAAAGGAACAGAATTAAGTCATTCAGCCCATCGTGTCTGCTCTGGCAATCTATTATGGCTGCATTATTATCCCTCTCAACCCCATTCTCCTGACTTATCCCTGTATCCTTTGATGTCCTGACTAACCAATTTACTTATTGACAACCCTTCGAGCCACATTGCCCAGCAAACCTCGATTTAATCATGGGACAATTTACAATGACCAATTAACCTACCAATTGGTATGTCTTTGGACTGTGGGAGGAAACAGGACTATCTGGAGGTAACTCGTGTGGGCACGGGGAGAACGTACATGCTCCTTACAAGCAGCGGTGGGAACTGAACTCGGGTTGACTCTACATTAAAATGATGTGCTAACCACTACGCTACCTTGCTGCCTCACTATACTACTGTGCTACCCTTGATAGCAAGAAACTATCAATATCCGCTTTAAATATACCCAGTGACTTGGACTCCACAGCTAGCTGTGACAATGAATTCCACAGATTCACTACCATGTGGCTGAATAACTTCCTCCTCATCTCCGTTTTACATGGGTGTCCCTCTATTTTGAGGCTGCGTCATCCGGTCCGAGACTCACCCACCGTAGGAAACATTCACTTCACATCCACTCTATTCAATAGATTTCAATGAGATTGCCCCCCCGCCCCATTCTTCTAAACTCCAGCAAGTACAGGCCCAGAGCCATCAAGCACTCCTCATATGTTAATCCTTTCATCCCCAGAGTCATTTTTAATCTCCTGTGGATCCTCTCCAATGTTAGCACATCACAAGAGGCTGAAATTGTTCACGGTACTCCAAGTGCGGTCTGATCAATGCCATATAAAGCCTCATTATCACATCCTTGCACTTATGTTCTAGTCTTCTTGAAATGAATGCAAAGGTTGCATCTGCCTTCCTTACTACTGACTCAACCTGCAAGTTAACCTTTAGGGAACTCTGCATGAGGACTCCCAAGTCCCTTTGCACCTCTGATTTTAGGATTTTTCCCCACTTAGAAAATAGCCTACGCCTTTGCTCCTTCTACCAAGCGCATGACCATACATTTCCCTACACTATATTCCATTTACTACCTTTTGACCAGTCTCCAAGTCTGTCTAAGTCTTTCTGCATACTCACTGCTTCCTCAACACTACCTGTTACTCTACCTATCTTCGTATTGTCTGCAAACCTGGACACAAAACCATCCATTCCGTCATCCAAGTCATTGACGTATAACATGTAAAGAAGTAGTTCCAACACCAACACCTGCAGAACACCATGAGCCCACCAGAAAAAAAAACTCTTTATTCCCATTCTGCCTCCTGGCACTTAGCCAATCTTCTATTTCTCTTTCCTGTAACACAAGGGTTCTTATCTTGTTAAAAGTCTCATGGGTGGCACGTTGTTAAAGACCCTCTAAAAATCCAAGTAAATAACATCCTTTGTCTATCCTGCCTGTTCTTTCCTCAAATAATTCCAACCGATTTGTCAGGTAAGATTTACCTGATGGAAAACATGGTGACTTTGGCCTATTTTATCAAGTGCCTCCAGGTCTGAAACCTCATCCTTAATAATGGACTCCAAATTCTTCTGAACCACTGAAGTCAGGCTAACTGGCCTATAGTATCCTTTCTTCTGCCTCCTCCCTTGTTAAAGAGAGGGGTGATATTTGCAATTTTCCAGTCCTCCAGAACTATTCCAGAATCCAGTGATTCTTGAAATATCATTACTAATGTCTACACAATCTCTTCAGCAACTTCTCTCAGAACTTTGCAGTATAGTCCGTCTGGTCCAGGTGACTTATCTACCTTCAGATATTTCAGCTCCCTAAGCATATGCTCCTTACTTCTAGCAACTACACTCACTTCTGCCCCTTGACACTCCTGAATTTCTGCCATACTGCTCGTGTCTTCCACAGTGAAGACTGACACAAAATACTTAATAAATTCATCTGCCATTTCTTTGTCCCTCATTACTACCTCTCCAGTGTAATTTTCCAGTGGTCCAATATCCATTCTCATCACTCTTTTACACTTCAAATGTCTGAAAAAAAAACATTTGCTATCCTATTTGTTATTATTGGCCAGCTTACTTTCTTATTTCATCTTTTCTCTACTTATGGTTTTTTAAGTTGCCTTCGGTTGGTTTTTAAAAGTTTCCCAATAACCCAACTTCCCACTAATTTTTGTTCTATAATATGCCCACTCTTTCTCTTTTATGCTGTCTTTGACTTCCCTTGTCAGCCATGGTTATGTCATCCTCCTTTTAGAATATTTCTTCATCTTTGGGGTGTATCTATCCTGCACCTTCCAAATTGCCCCCACAAGTACCAGCCATTGCTGTACTGCCATCATCCCTGCTAGTGTCCCCTTCCAATCAACTTTGGCCAACTCTTCTTTCATGCCTCTGCAATTTTCTTTGCTCCACTGTAAGGCTGATACATCTGACTTTAGCTTCTCCCTCTCAAATTGCAAAGTAAATTCCCTCTCAGGATAATTACTGCCTTCCAAGGGTTCTTCTACCTTAAGCTCCCAAATCAAATCTGGTTCATTAGAAAACACCTAATCCAGAATTGCCTCTCCCCTAATGGACTCAACCACAAGCTGCTCTAAAAAGCCATCTCTTAGGTATTCTACAGATTCCCTTTCTTGGGATTCAGCACCAATCTGATTTTCTCAATCTAGCTGCATATTGAAATCCCACATTACTATTGTAATCTGACCTAACACATCATGAAGACCCTAGAGAGGCTGGTCCTGGCTCACCTCCAACCTCTGGTAAGATCAACCTTCAATCCCCTGCAGTTTGCCTACTAGGAGCACATTGAAGTTGACGATACTGTCATCTACCTGCTGAATAGAGCCTACTCCCATTTGGATAAGCAAGGCAGCACAGTGAGGATCATTGTTTTTGATTTTTCAAGTGCCTTCAATATCATACAGCTCTCATTGCTTGAGGGGTGCGGGGAAAGCTCCTTTCAATGCATTTTGGCACTTCCATCGTATCCTGGATAATGGACTACCCGACTGGCAGATCACTGTTTGTGCAGCTTCAGAGCTGTGTGTCAGACATGGCTATAAATAGCACTCTGGCCCTACGGTGGACTGTCTTGGCTCCCTTCCTTTTAATCCCGTATGCCTTGGACTTTAGATACAACACTGAGTCATATCATCTGCAGAAATTCCCTGATGACTCAGCAATAGTTGGGTGTATAAAGGGAGGGTGGGAGGATGAATAAATGGTGGAGGACTTTGTCAAATGGTGCAAGCTAAATCATCCACAGCTCAGCATCAGTAAAAAGGAGATGGTGATGGGCTTTAGGCTGCACTGCTCCCTGTTACTATTACTGGTGAGGATGTAGATGTGGTGAGGACCTACCAAGTACCTGAGGATGACAGACTTGAGTAGAGCACCAACACAGAGGCTGTGTACAAGGAGGGCCAGAGTTGCCTTTACTTTCTGAGGAGACTGAGGTCCTTTGGAGTATGCAAACCTCTCCATCACATATTCTACCAGTCTGTTATCACTATTACAATCTTCTATGTGGTGGTGTGCTGGGGCAATGGCATCAACATTGATGATGCCAACAGGCTCAATAAGCTGACTAGAAAGGCTGGCTCTGTTACAGGAGTCAAACTGGACACACTGGAGGCTGTGGTAGAACAAAGGACCCTATGAAAAATCCTGGCAATTCTGGACAATGTTTCTTATCCTCTGCATGCCACCTTGGCTGAACAGAGGAGCACTTTTAGTAATAGACTAAGACAACTGTGCAGCTCCGAAGAGCGCTATATAAGGTCACTCTTACCCTCGGACATTAGGCTCTATAATGAGTCAACCTGTAGCCAGGGAAATGATGGCTCCCTCCTGTTAGACTGTTTGAGGTAACTTATTTTTTATTCTTTTTTTACTTCTCTTCTAATATTAAATTTGTGCAATTGTAATGCTACAATTATAATAAAGTATCATTCTATCTATCTAACTTGCCCTTATTAAATGCCTTTTCTACTTCACATTGAAATTTGTATCCGACATCCTGGTGACTGTTTGGAGGCCTGTATATAACTCCCATCAGGGTCTTTTTACCCTTGCAATCTTTTAACTCTACCCACAAGGATTCTACATCTTCTGTTCCTATATGACTTCTTCCTAAGGATTTGATTTCATTTGTTACCAACTGATCTACCCCACCCCCTCTACCTACCTGCCTGTCCTTTCAATATGAAGTATATCCTTAGGATGTTAAGCTCCCAATTATTATAGTGTAATGTTCGGAACAATGGGCACGAAGAGAGTATAGAGTATTTTGAAGACAAAAGAAAGTTTTAGTTAGCAGCTGGATCCAATCAATGGTAAATAACCAAGGCTTGTCAAGAACAAATGAAGGTTAATGTTTCCCTGACCAAAAATTCTCCTAGACTAACAATTTCTTATCTTGCCTGTCTTCCTCTCATTATTTAGTGTAGACAAAATGAAAGGCGTTTTCAACCCATGTATAGGCCTGGTTTTTCTCAATTAATTAAACAATGTTACTCCTCTTAAGTATTTGACATGTCTCTCTATATTTTCCCCAAATAAGGGAATCCCTGCAACCATGTATTCATTGAACCAAGATTGAAGGAGTTTAAATACCAGTTGTATATAAGATGGAGGCTGTGATGCAAAGGATACGGAGAAGGAGGCAGTGCTCTGGGGGAGATGGACTGAATCATATGAGTGAGTCAGTTTTTAGGGAAGGCTGGATAATTAA
Source organism: Mobula hypostoma (assembly GCF_963921235.1). Taxonomy (NCBI): domain Eukaryota; kingdom Metazoa; phylum Chordata; class Chondrichthyes; order Myliobatiformes; family Myliobatidae; genus Mobula; species Mobula hypostoma. The sequence continues at coordinate 13,955,617 of NC_086107.1, forward strand.
CCAGATGGATAGGAAAATAATTCCAAGTTGTGAACTGAGACATAATGCTGGAACCACTTAGAAAGAACAGGTCAAACAATCAAACTCATATCTTAATGATAATGGACAATATTTGTTCCTGGTAAATCAACACTTACTTTATACATCACATGCTTGTTTTCATATCTATTTGTGCCTCCGATTCACCCATCTCCTCCAGCCCTTTAATTTTCTCGGGTATTTTTCCTCCTCTAGTTCTAGTCTTTTTTCCAAGAGGACCACAACCTTGCCATGGTTTGGAGGCTTGCATACCTCAATGACCCAGAGAGCTACTGTACATTGGCTGAAGTCAGGGCTTTATGCTGTTGGTAGGGTCACCCATGCCAAACAGGCCAAGCAGTAGAGGCCAGACTAAGAGTGGTCTACCTGTCCTCCAGGTTTGGGGGTTCAGCTCGGAGCTAAGACCCAGACCGGTAAAATGAAATTGTTACAAAACATAGAAATCTACACCACATTTCAGGCCCTTTGGCACACAATGTTGTGCTAACCATGTAACCTCCTCTAGAAACTGCCTAGAATTTCCCTACCACATAGCCCTCTATTTTTCTAAGCTCCATGTACCTATCTAGGAGACTCTTAGAAGACCCTACTGTATCCGCCTCTACCACCATTGCTGGCTGTGCATTCCATGCACCCACCACTTCCTGTGTGAAAAAACTTGCCCCTGACATCCCCTCTGTACCTACTTCCAAACACCTTAAAAATATGTCCCGTCATGTTAGCCATTTCTGCTCTGGGAAAAAAGCCTCTGGCTATCCACACAATTAATGCCTCTCATCATCATATACATCTCTATCAGGTCACCTCTCATCCTCTGTCGCTCCAAGGAGAAAAGGCCAAGTTCACTCAACCTATTCTCATAAGGCACATTCCCCAATCCAGGCAACATCCTTGTAAATCTGCCCTTGCACTCCTTCTATAGTATCCACATCCTTCCTGTAGTGAGGCGACCAGAACTGAACACAGCAATGAGTGTGACAGTATTCCTGACTATTTCTGAGTCTCCACCCATGTCTTGCATGACTGACAGTAGTGAAAACCGAGAGAAAACTATTGATACAATGAGTAAACTGTGAACACCACCAGGGATGGACGACCTTCATTGCTGTCCTAAATGCCAGAGTAACAGGCAGTACGTTCTAGCCTCTGGAAATTCCACTGACATCCATAGCTTCAACTGTAGAGCTTCAAAACTCTTCATTGCCCTACCAAATCCTCCCCACTTCCCCCACCTGTCCTTCTTTAAGATGATCCATAAGACCCACCTCTGACCAAGCTATTGATCTACTCAAATGTTCATTAATGTGTGTGTTTATTAATTTTCCATTGAAGAACTTTGGAACATTTCACTATATTAAGGGGGGGGGGTGAATAAATAGAAGCTATTATTGTTTCTTGGGCTATTGAATGCAGTTCATCACAGTAGTATCCAAAAGGTAGATGGAGAAGATGCCAAGAACTTTACATAAACCAAACATCCTGATTTATTCATCAATCTTGAATGCTGACATTATCAACTTGTAGGCATAGCTAACACAGAAGCATTGTAATACCTTGCCTCCTGTCATCTCAGCTGTTGACAGTATCAGTTATACATCTCAATGTATTCTGTTGTGTTCGTGTAATGCAATGTTCTTATTATTTAAAATTAAGGTACTGTTACTTCCATTGTGATTGCAAGGGAATTCTAATTCACATTCTTATTTTCTGCTTCAGTGACACCAAGGTCAACTCATTCGTTCAGTAGTTTTTAAATATCCCAACTGATAATTAGTAATGTTAAGTGTAGATAGAATGGAGCTGGTTGGTAAAAAATATATTTGGTTGTAGTGGCTTATTAAACCATGCCCTTTTGCTGAAAAACTTATGAAATATTTACAATTCTTTTTGAAGTTTTTGATCATTTTCCTCATACGTAGTTACCATTTTCATCAACCCAATTTCACTTATTTGTTCATTTTTTCCTGTTTACTCAATATACCCTTAATGACTACTTTATTAGGTACACCTGCTCGTTATGTGGCAGACACTCAAAACATAAAAGCATGCTGACATGGTCAAGAGGTTCAGTTGTTGTTCAGACCAAATATTAGAGTGGGGAAGAAATATGACCTAAGTGACTTTGACCATGGAATGATTTATGGTGCCAGATGGGGTGGTTTGAGTAGCTCAGAATCTGCTGATATCCTGGGACTTTTATGCACAACAGTCTCTAGAGTTTACAGAGAATGGTGCAAGAAACAAAAAAACATCCAGTGAGTGACAAAAGCAAAGAAGGCTACCTAATGAGAGAGATCAGAGGAGATTGACCGGACTGGCTCAAGTTAACAGGAAGGCGACAGTAACTCAGGTAATTATTCCTTACAACACTGGTGTGCAGTAAAGTAAAGAATCTCTGAACACACAACATGTCGAGCCTAGAAGTGAATGGGCTCCTGTAGCAGAAGACCACAAACATACATGCAGTGGGCACTTTATTAGGAATTTTATATATTTATAGCTAAATAGCTGCAGAGCACAGTGGTTAAATTACAGATTGGCATACAAAGCCTAAGCCATTAATCTAAAGACATGAGTTCAAATTCCTCCTTGGCAGCTGAAGATTTTAAGTTCATGTACATTCATAAATCTGCAGTGAAAAGTGACACTAACAATGACAGCTATGCAACAACAAGATGGTTGTAAATACTAGAGACACATGTGAGCATACAATGTAGAATCACAAAGGGTGAATGAGTTTAGTTATGAGAAGACTGCAAACACTGTGACCTGGATGTTGATCAAGATAGAATTTGTTTCATGATTAGTGGGTGGGCTGAGAGGCTGGGTGATAAAATTTATTACCTGGCAAGAAAGATGGGATTGCACTGGAGAGAGGCCAAAGGAGATTTTATGAGGATGCTGCTAGGATTTAAAAACTGTATCTAAAAGGAAAACATAAACACAAGAGATTCTATGGATGCCGGTGATCAAGAGTAACACACAAAAAAAAATATGCTGGAGGAACTCAGCAGCTCAGTCAGCATCTATGGAGAGGAATAAACAGTTGACATTTCAGGTCTAGATCCAATCCCAAAACGTACTTACTACCCGTTACACCGCTGGCATTTAGGGCAGCAGTGAAGGTCCTCCATCTCTGGTGGTGCTCAGGGATTCCTTCATCATGTCAATAGCTTCCTATTGGTTTTCACTACTGTCAGTCATGCAAATTCTGGGTGGATTCTCAGGAATACTGTCGTACTCAGAGGTAAAAGGATTCTTCATTGCTATTTCCATAGCATTTTTTTTTTACCAGGAGGGTTGTTAGCCCTGAGATAAACTTAAGAACCTGGAGGACCTGTGGGTGGACGACTCTTAAGTCTGTCATCTATCCTTTTATCTGTTTGGCATGGGGGACTCTACCAAGAGCCAAAGCATAAAGCCCTGACTCCAGCCGACATAGCTCTCAAGGTCATTGAGGAATGCAAGCCTCCAAACCCTTTGACAAGGTTGTGGTCCTCTTTGAGGCAATCCCAAAATGTCAGCTGTTAGCTCCTCTCCATAGATGCTGCCTGGCCTGGTGATTTCCTCCAGCATTTTGTGTGTGTTATTCTAAAATGAAAGCTGGGATCATCTCAGGTTATTTTTGTTTAGTTTAGAGAAGCAGAAGGGAGAACTCTTTGGGATGGGATATTCTTTTTCTCTGAGCAGATGGGTCAACAATCAAGAAACATTCATTTTAAGTAATTGATTGACAGATTAGAGAGGAGATGAGGAAATATTTTTCCACTTGTTCCTAAAAGGGCCATAGTGGCAAACACCCTCATTCCTTTTCACAAATATCTGTGCCCCCGTAGAGTTCTAAACTGTAGTGCTAGGGATATGATGCTGGAAGGTGAGATTAAATCATGTAGCAACTCTTTTGACTTGCATCAATGTGATGGGCTAAATGGCTTCACTCCATGTTGTAAATTTTTAAAGATTCTTTGATTCTTTCCATAAAGTTCTGATAAACCTGGTGAAGGTTTGGGTGGGATGCATGGAATTCTTGGAATCTATCTAATCTGCCAGAGGAGGTTCAGGAGAATGATCCCAGGAATGAAAGGTTAACATATGAGGAGTGTTTAATGGTTTTTGGCCTGTACTCACTGAAATTTAATATTAAGGAACTGAAATTTAATATTAAGGAGGGGGGATCGAATTGAAACATACCAAATATTCAAAGGCCTAGATAGAGTGGATGTAGATAGGATGTTTCCAATAGTGAGAGAGTCTAGGATCAGAGTTCACAGCCTCAGAATAGAAGGATGACAATTTAGAACAGAGATGAGGAGGATTTCTTCAGCCAGAGAGTGGAGAATCAGTGTAATTCATTGCCCTAGATGGCCATGGAGGCCCGGTCAGTGGTTATATACTGTGTCAAGCAGAGGTTGATAAGTTCTTGATTAGTCATGGCATCAAAATTTACGGGAAGAAGGCAGGACAATGGGGTTGAGAGGGAAAGTAAATCAGCCATGATGAAATGGCGGAGCAGACTTTGCGGGCTAAATGGCCTAATTGTGCTCCGATGCCTTATGGTCTGGAATGCTTGGGATGCTATGGATCAGTGTTCATCTTTTGGATTTGCCCTTCACAAGTTATTTACTCAGATGTCAGCAGGCTGACAGGTTCAAGGTCCAGTCAGACAAGGAGGAGCTTATAGCAGACGGAGGCCAAGGGTCGTAGAAGTATTCAATCTTTCCCAGGGGGAGGCCTGATCTGTGGAGCTCCATTCCCCAGTCTACGCAGGAGATAGGAAAAAACCCTGGTATGGTAGCAAGGAGCCTTATTTCAGCTAATTCTCTTATTTAAGTGTCCGGTGTCCCTGAGGACTGAGGCAAGTACTGTCATGGGTAAGCAACTAAAGTTGGTTAAATATGTGACTATTAGTCTCCCAAGACCTTGAACATCAGTGGCTTGTAGATGAGCAACCAAAGTGCATATTCTAACCTGCCCATTACCTCCCTCTGGTTCCATCTGTCCCAAAATCCACTCTCCTGTCCTATCAGATTCCTTCTTCTTCAGACATTGACCTCTTCCACCTATCACCCCCCAGGTTCTCACTTCATCCTCCCTCCCCCCCCCACCTACTCGCCTTCCCCCTCACCTGGTTTCACCTATCACCTGCAAATTTTGTACTCCTTCCCCTTCGCCCCCTACTTTCTTATTCTGGCTTCATCCTCCTTCCTTCCCAGTTCTGAGGAAGGCTCTTGGCCTAAAACATCGACTGTTTATTCCTCTTCATTAATGTTGCCTAACCTGCTGAGTTCCTCCAGCATTTTGTATTATTCTTAATTAATGCCTCCCATCCAAATTTGATTCCCTATTAAAAGTAACCCCTCCATCCACCACTACCTATAGACTGCCAGCAAGCTTATGGAAAAATAAGAGATGAACTAAGTTATAACACATGAATGAAGGGTGAATAAAATGATTAGAGAAAATTTATTTCTTCAAGTAGGAGTTCAGAGCGAAGAAATACAATAAATTTTGGTCTTGGTTGTTCAGGGCTGAGTTAGGAAACATGTTTTCACTGAAACGATATTATAGAACAAAATTCCCCTTCCTGAAAGAACTACTGAAGTTAAGGGAGGGAGGGAAAGGAAAATCTCAATGAAACACCACAGGCGATGAAGAACAAATAATTTTCGACTTCCTTTCAAGAAAAGAACCTTCCACTTACCATGGATTCTGGCTGCACATATCCTATATCTTCAATCCCTTTTATATTGATAATGTCAACATCTTTTTTGTCTATTGGTTTAAAGCAGTGCGTCTCATTGTGAAACGTCATGGTGGTATCGAATGATTGTAGCTTCTCCGCTGACTCAGGCAGAACTTCAGTGCCTCTGTTAACCTTGCTTGTATCTAAAGGGGGTAAGAAGTGAGAACCTCTAAATAAAATGTTAAATTTAAAGTAAATTTATTATGAAAGTACATATATGTTACCATATGCTACCCTTAAGATTCATTTTCTTGTAGGCATTCACAGGAACATAAGGAAATACAATAAAAAATTATAAAAAGCAATACACAACTATACTGTGGAGATGCCACAGTAGTGTGGGGCACCATGGTAATGTAATAAGAACATAAGATATAAGAATTAGGAGCAGGAGTAGGCCATCTGGCCCATTGAGCCTGCTCCGCCATTCAATAAGATGATGGCTGATCTGGCCATGGACTCATCTCTACCTACCTGCCTTTTCCCCATAATCCTTAATTCCCCTACTATGCAAAAATCTATCCAAATTTGTCTTAAATGTACTTACTGAGGTAGCCTCCACTGCTTCATTGGGCAGAGAATGCCAAGGTTCTCCACTCTCTGGGAAAAACAGTTCCTCCTCATCTCCATTCTAAATCTACTCCCCTGAATATTGAGGCAATGTCCCCTAGTTCTAGTCTCACCTACCAGTGGAAGCAACTTTCCTGCCTTTACCTTGTCTATCCCTTTCTTAGTTTGATATGTTTCTATACGATCTCCTTGCAATCTTCTGAATTCCAGTGAGTACAGTCCCAGGCAACTCAATCTCACCTCATAGTCTAACCCCCTCATCTCTGGAATCAACCTGGCAAACCTCCTCTGTACCGCCTTCAAACCCAGTATATCCTTCCTCAAGTAAGGAGACCAGAACTGCACACAGTACTCCAAGTGCGGCCTCGCCAGTACCCTGTACAGTTGCAGCATAACCTCCCTGCTCTTAAATTCAATCCCTCTAGCAATGAAGACCAACATTCCATTTGCCTTCTTGATAGCCTGCTGCACATGCAAACCAAAATGGTTATCATTAGTGTAATGCTATTACTGCTTGGGGCATCACAGTTTGGGGTTCAGTTCTAGTGTCCTCTGTGAGCAAATTAGTATGTTCTTTCCCACGTGCATGGAATTTGTCCAAGTACTCTGCTTTCCTCCCACAGTCCAAAGATGTTCTGCTTAGTAGTTTAACTGGTCATGGTAAATTGTCCTGTGAGTAGGCTGAGGTTAAATTGGTGGGTTGCTGGATGGCACAACTTGATGCCAAAATACAAATAAATTGAATAGACAGAGAATGACAAAATTTCAATGCGCAAAGGAAGACAAACTATGCAAATAAAAATAATACTGAGAAAATGAGTTGTAAAGAGTCCTTGAAAGTGAGCCTGTAGATCATAGAATCAGTTCAGCGATAAAGGAAGTAATTTACGCCAGTTCAGGAGCCGGATATTTGTAGGGTAATAACTATTCCTAAACCTGGTGGTGTGGGATTTAAGGCTTCTGTACTATCTAATAGTAGTAGTGAAAAAGGTTTTTGGCCTGGATGGTGGGGGTCTTTCATGATGGTTGCAGCTTTCTTGTGGCAGTGCTACATGTAAATGTGCTCATTTACGGGGAGGGCTTTGCCTGTGATGGACTGGGCTGTATCCAGCACTTTCTGTAGACTTTTCCATTCCTGGGCATCGGTGTTTCCATACCAAGACATGATGCAACCAGTCAGGATACTCGCCACTGTGCATCGACAGTATAGTTCAACACAATCAAATGACTTGGACTTAAACTATTTACTGAAAATTGTCCAACTCCATCATGGCTTCAGATCCTCAGCTGCTTAAACCCTTGTCCTTGTCCATGCTTCTGGACATGACCATTCCAACACACACTTGAACAACCCCCGCTAGATGTTCAATATGCTCGAGATCGTCCAAATCTTTGCTGCCACCTCCTAACTTTCACCATCCTATTAAAAGCAACACCTTTAGGTTCATTAACCCATATGGGTTAAGGATTTTAAAGATTTATTTGCCACGCGTACATTGAACCATACTGTGAAATGCATCATTTGCATCAAATCAAATCGGCAAGGATTGTGCTGGGCAGTCCACAAAGGTCACCACACTTCCAGTGCCAACATCGTGTGCCAACAACTTACTATCTGCAAGGGTAAAGCATATAAACTCATTACAGACAGCTGCAGGAACCAAACTCCAATCTTACAGATGGTGCTATCACAGAATGTTACCATGCCACCCTTGGTTCTTCGTTAATTGATCTCCAGATTTTCAAAATCACAACTTTGATCTCACTGCTCCCCATCTCAGTGTTCTTCAGACCCATGGCCTTCCATTTCTGAACCTCTGCCCACTCATTTTCATCATCTTGCTGGCTTCAATTAACAGGACTCTTAAACTCTAAAATTACATCTCTGAGTGTTTCCTGGTTTTCGAATTCTTTTTATGATAGTTCCCATAACTTTCCTCTTTGACCAAGCCTCCCATCATCTGTCTTATGCTGGTCTCTGACAACCTTTTCTTTGACAATATTCTTATGAAGTACTGAAGAGAGATATTTTGTGATGGTAAAGATCAGAATCAGAATCACTCGATTGCCAGTATGTGAGACATGCCAGAATTGATTGTTGTTTGCTGCCACGCATAAAACACAGGACAATACCGTAACAGACAACACAATAGCAACTAACAATTTACAAGACAGTAGTGCAAACTGTCATGAGCAATCAACAGTTAGCAGAACCATCACATGTGCAAATGTTAATAATCAAACTTAAATAAATGTGATTATATGAACAGACTCAATAATTATCAACAGAAAAAGGCGAGTAGGAAAGACTGTCTAACAGATGTTGTGCAGGGACAGTTGTGGTATTCCATCTGGGTGAGTTTTGTTGAGAAGCTGAATAGATATAGGAAAGAAACTTTGGAGCTGACATGTAGTGATGGAACACACATAAAAAGTGCTGGTGAATGCAACAGGCCAGGCAGCATCTATAGGAAGAGGTTCAGTCGACGTTTCGGGCCGAGACCCTTCGTCAGGAGGTGCCTGGCCTGCTGCGTTCACCAGCAATTTTTATGTGTGTTGCTTGAATTTCCAGCATCTGCAGATTTCCTCGTGTAGTGATGGACTCATAGTGCCCCACTTATGGCAATTTGGTGAATGAGTGACTTCTATAAAGATATTCTACTTTAAGCAGCTAAATGGCTAAGAGAAAATAGTACTTGGGAACTTCAGTGTTTATGTCTCTGTGAATTCCTACTCAATTGTGGAGTAACACACAGATAGTGCCAAATTATACTTAGGAAACACAGAGGAGGGGGAAGGTCGGTGCTCCAAATGGAGAGAATTTGAGAATGGAGACAATTCGAGAAAAAATTTGAATTTATTCAAGGGCCCTCTTGGATTGTGCATGTGGCTAGGCTTCTTGGCTTCTTTTAGAATTGATGTTAAAGTTCTTTTACTTGTTTTTTTTAAAGTCCTAATAGTTTGGGACCAGAGCACATCACAGAATAATTTTGGTTTTATAATCCTGCTCAAACTCTCGGGTCTTTTTCTGTCGGTCTCCTCAATTTAAATGATCTCCCTCACAAGATAATTGGCAGGTCAGCTATTTTTAACTACGCTCCCAAACTGTGGAATTCAATACCTAAAATGATCAAGGATGCAGACTCAGTTGACATTTTAAAACGCCAGCTCAAAATGTATTTATTTGACCTTGCTTTTAACTAACACCCGTTTGTCTTTTATTTTCATGTTCATTTTTATTGTTTATATTATTTTCATGTTTGCACTTTATCCCCTTGTAACTTTGAACTACGTTGTTTGTGTGAAAGGTGCTCTATAAATAAGCTATGATTAGTAAAATATGTATTCATATAGTTCTGATATTTTTATGACATTGAAGGAGGCTATTTAATCCATTTAGTGCATACAAGCTCCCAGAGTAACCCCATCGGTCTTATTCTTCCGCTTAATTCCCTATAACTGTGGGTGGTAAGGTAGCATTGTGGTTAGCGTAACACCATTACAATGCCAGCAACCTGGTCTGAATTCTGCTGCTGGCTACAAGGAGTTTTTACGTTCACCCAGTGACCACATGGGTTTCCTTTGGGTGTTATGGTTTCCTCCCACATTCCTACGGGTTAGTAGGTCACGTGAGTGTCATTGGGCAGCGCAGACTGATTGGGCCGGGAGGGCCTGTTGCCGTGCTGTCTAAACATAAAAATTTAACATACACCTTCGTTCTGCTGGAGATGTAGACCAGACACAATGATTTCCTCCCAAATTACTTTGTGTGACTTTGTTTATATTTATTTATTTATTGAGATACAGCGCAGAGTAGGTCCTCGTGGCACTTTGAGCTTTGCTGCTCAGAATTCCCCAATTTAATTCTAGCCTAATCCTGAGACAATTTACAATGACCAATTAACCTTCCAACCGGTATGTCTTTGGACTGTGAGAAGAAACTGGAGCACCCGGAGGAAACCCACACGGACCCAGGGAGAAATTACAAACTGCTTACAGGCAGCAGCGGGAATTGAACCTAGGTCTCCTGTCCTGCAAAGCTTTGTGCTAACCACTATGTTACCGTGCCGCCCTTGACGGGGAACTGGCTGGTGGTGGAGTCCCCATGCTCTCCTTATCCTTCTTGCTGGAAGGTGCTGTGGGTTTGGGAGATGCTGTCAGAGTAGCCAGGTTTATGGTCAACAGTACAGCTATGGCAGGCCATCTCCTCAGGTACACTGTGCATTGTCAAAATGGATCTCAGATCTTCCACTGTCATAATGTATGATTCCACACGCTTTGCCTGTGTTCATTTTGATTGACAGTCCAACAAGACCAGGAGGGTCTGAAAGCAGTATGTGGATACATTGATGTGGCTTTGCATATTTGTGATGGTGCTCTTTGGAGAGTTTGATTTATGGTCCTGGCAGACTCTGCATTTACTGACAAACTTTTCAACATGCATGTGTAAGCTGGGCCAAGAGGCAATAATGTGAGCTACTGCTTTCCTGTGAACAAATTCTCTGACTGAATATTTGTCATCTTGACTGGTGGCCTGAAATAGTTTTGCTGATGACATTGCACCATGAGAGAGCTTAGTATTCGTATAAATCTACTTATGAATATTTCATGATATTGACTTCCTTAATCCACGTGATCCTGTGCTAAAATGCTCGAGGAGCTCAGCAGGCCAGGCAGCATCTATGGAGAAACGTACAGTAGATGTTTCGAGCTGAGACCCTTCAAAGGATCCTACTGAAGGTTCTCCATCTGAAGTGTCGACAGTACTCAGTTCCATAGATGCTGCCTGGCCAGCTGAGTTCCTCCAGCATTTTGTTTCTGTTGCTTGGATTTCCAGCATCTGCAGATTTTCTCTTGTTTGGTATCCTGTGCTTATGTGTGTTAGATCAAAATGAATATATGAAAATGTAAACAAATCTACATATTGCTGTAGGAGATATTCAAGATATAGTTGCAAATTGCTTACGTTAAACACTTTTTAATGAAGTCTCAACATTATATCCTTGACTATGATATAAAAGCAAGTGTGTAATGTTGAGACTTTATAAAGCACCAGTGAGGGCCCACTTGGAGTATTGTGAGCAGTTTTGGGTCCCTTATCTTAGAAAGGACATTCTGAAACTGGAGAGGGTTCAAAGGAGATTCACAAAAATGATTCCAGGATTGAGTGGCTTGTCATATGAAGAGTGTTTGATGGCTCCGGGGCCTGTATTCACTAGAATATGGAAGAATGTGGGCTGACCTCATTGAAACCTATTGAATGGTGAAAGGCGTTGAAACATACATCACTTACGTCAAGTCAGATCAGTGAGTATTTGTCTGGGAACAGTCTGCAAGTGTCGGTATGCTATCGGCAACAACATAGTTTGCCCACAACTATACGTCTCTGGAAGGTCAGAGGAGACCAGAGCACCTGGAGCAAACTTGCATGCACACAGAGAGAACATACAAACCCCTTACAGATCGTGGCAGGAATTGAACGCCGATCTTACAGCTAGTGCTGTAAGGTGTTGCGCTAACTGATCCACTAACTGGCCACTTTGGGCCATTCCTCTCATAATAGAATTGGTTATTAATGATTGGTAACCGTTATGAGAAATTACGCGAGTTCAATTTTTCAGTGTCAGATTTTCAGGTTTTTATTTATTTGTCAGAGAGTGTCTTCACATTGATGGGGCTTCGCTGAATGTCTTTGAAATCAATACCTTGTCTTTGAAGTCAATATCTCTACCTGCAATTGGGAAGACAACAGCTATGTCAATACAACACACACAAAGTGATGGAGGAACTCAGATGAATGCACAGTTGATGTTTTGGTTTAAGACCTTCTTCAGCACTGGAAAGGAAAAGGGAAGACACCAGAATAAAAAAGGTGTGGAAGGGGAAAGAGGATAGTTAGAAAGTGATAGGTGAAGCCAGGAGTGTGGGAAAGGTTGGAGAGGATCGTTTCTGCTAGGAAAGGAGAGTGGACCATAGGGGAAAGGAAAGGAGGAGGGGACCGGGGGGAGGTGATGGGCAGGTGGAAAAAGTAAGAGGCCAGAGAGGGGAGGGAAACATTTTTTTACCGGAAGGAAAAATTGATATTCATGTATTCAGGTTGGAGCCTACTCAGACAGAAAATAAGGTGTTGCCCCTCCAACCTGAGGGTGGCCTCATCGTGGCACAAGAGGTGACCATGGCCTGTCTTGTAGGAATGGGAATCTTGGCCACTGGGAAGCTCTGCTTTTGGTGGATGGAGCAGAGGTGCTCGATGAAGCAGTCCCCCAGATTACGGCAGGTGTCACCAATGTAGAGGAGGCACATCTGGAGCACTGGACAATGTTCATAATGTCAATAATCATAACAAAATACTGAATTGGAAATGACGGCCTGACTGCTTCAAGAATATAGAGTTTCAGTCACACACAAGCCAACAGCAACTTTGAGGAGAGTACTTTGCAGACTAAAAGATTGGACCAAGCTATTAGACAAGACCAATGTGGTTTACAAAATCCAATGCGGGGACTGCAACAAATACTACATCGGCCAAACTGGGAGAAAACTATCCATGAGGATTGACGAACATCAACTGGCTGTAAAGCAACATGGCCAACTTGCCCTTGGTCTCTACCTCCAAAGATAGGGAGGGATGTAAATTCAGCTGGGCACCAGTGAAAATCATGGCACATGAGAACATGCAGCATGCAAAAGAATTCCGAAGTGTGGTCTTCTGCAAACCATTCAGTAAACAAACACATAGACCTTGATCCTATTTATGAGCCAATGCGGGCAAGATTCCAGACCACGATGCATGAATTCACCACACAACCAGTCAGCAACAAGATTTCCTCCCCACATCACAAATGAGTTTCCGAAATAGCGTCCAATCCGCTAATCGAAAAGTATATAACGGCCAAGCTTTCGGAGGACATGGCACAATCAACAGAGCACTGACGATGTCTTCTTGCATGCTGCTGAAATGTTTGCAAGTAAATTGCCAAGATCAGAGGACAACTTAATCCAACCATCAACCACCTGAGTGACACATCTTGCAAACTGATTTGTGCCTTTGAAGCCATTTTTAAAATTAATGCATTTTTTTCATTATTGCTACTAGGGACATCGACCCTATTTAATATTTGCTTTTCATACGGCTCATTAGATTCAACATTTATCAAGCCTTTGTGGCTTTCTGTCACAAGCCTTGCCACTACAACTTGGCTGATGTTCTTTGGCATCCACTCCCGGGTCTAGCCTAATGGACTGAGGTTGTGTGGCCTTTCCTTTTGCAGCTGAAGCTCTTTACTGCTCCAAACAGGCGTGACTGATTACAGTCACAGCAGTTTTTACTTTCACTCTATTTTCTGCACGAAACTGCCCCACTTGGCTTGAATTTACTATCTGTACTCCCGCCTATTTTCCTCTATACAGCACTCCAACTAAGACTATGAAGCAGCAGAAATTTGTTAACGTTTCCGAAATTCGTAATATCAAGTTCAAAATAAATTCATTATCAAAGTTAGTACATGTCACCATATACTACCCTAAGATTATTTTTTTCTTGCAGGCAATCACAGCAGAACAAAAGAACACAATAGAATCAATGAAAATCTACACACAAAGATTGACAAATAATCAATGTGCAAAAGAAGACAAACTGTGCTAATGCAAAAAAAGCAAATAATAATAAACAATCAAGTAAATAATACTGAGAACATGAGTTGAAGAGGCCTTGAAAATGAGAATGGTCAATAGCTAAACAGTAGTTTATATATTGTTTGCTGGTTTAGATGCTTTACTATTCATCAGTAGCATTTTTTTGCTGTATTGGTAAGAAACATTATAATAAATTTTAAGAATGTGTTTTCTGCTTGAATTTTAATTCACTCAATTTTCAATGGATTATTGCTACTATTTTAAGTGTCACCATTAATATGATATTGATGTATAATGATAGGTAAAAATCTGACTGAAGGTCTGTGGACTAATTTCACTATCTGGCCAGAAGCTCAGCTTTCCAAAATTGAATTGCTTGAAGGGAAGAGTAGGCTGGAATGTAAATCAGAAGTTGAACAGATACTGTGGTCTCTCCTTTAATGGAAAATTCAAACACAGATTGGCATTGCACAGCACCTGTATTCAGTCAGCAGTGGTGGCCCTGTTGCCTGCTACTTGAGCTCTCGATCCCACTCAAACGTTGACCTCCATTCTAACCATATAACCATATAACTATATAACAATCACAGCACGGAAACAGGCCATCTTGGCCCTTCTAGTCCATGCCAAACTCTTACTCTCACCTAGTCCCACTGACCTGCACTCTGCCCATAATCCTCCATTCCTTTTCTGTCCATATAGCTGTCCAGTTTAACTTTAAACGACAACATCGAAACTGCCTCAACCACCTCTGCTGGAAGCTCGTTCCACACAGCCACCACTCCCTGAATGAAGAAGTTCCCCCTCATGTTACCCCCAAACTTTTGCCCTTTAATTCTCAACTCATGTCCTCTTGTTTGAATCTCCCCCACTCTCAATGGAAAAAGCCTACCCACATCAACTCTATCTATCCCCCTCATAATTTTAAATACCTCTATCAAGTCCCCCCTCAGCCTTCTACGTTCCAAAGAATAAAGACCCAACTTGTTCAACCTTTCTCTGTAACTTAGGTGATGAAACCCAGGTAACATTCTAGTAAACCTTCTCTGTACTCTCTCTATTTTGTTGACATCTTTCCTATAATTTGGTGACCAAAATTGTACACAATACTCCAAATTTAGCCTCACCAATGCCTTGTACAATTTCAACATTACATCCCAACTCCTATACTCAATGCTCTGATTCACTCTGATTTATAAAGGCCAGCATACCAAAAGCTTTCTTCACCACCCTATTCACATGAGATTCCACCCTCAGGGAACTATGCACCATTATTCCTAGATCCCTCTGTTCTACTGCATTCTTCAATGCCCTACCATTTACCATGTATGTCCTATTTTGATTAGTCCTACCAAAGTGTAGCACCTCACATTTATCAGCGGCCTCCGTGGCCTCTTATTAGGTACACGCTGGAACCTTGCTGCTGTAACCCACCCACTTCAAGGTTCAACATGTTCTGCATTCAGAGATGCTCTTCTGCACACTACTGTTGTTACCCATGATTGTTCGAGTTTAAATTTTATAGACTGTTGTGCATGAAAATCCCAGGAGCACAGCGGATTCTGAGATATTCAAACCACCCTGCCTGATGCTAACAATCACTCCACGGTCAAAGTCACTTAGATTGCATTTCTTCCCCCCTCTAATGTTGGGCCTGAACAACAACTGATTCTCTTGACCGTGTCTGCATGCTTTCATGCATTGAGTTGCTGCCACATGATTGGCGTATTTGCATTAATGAGCAGGTGTACAGGTATCCCTAATAAAGTGGCCACCAAGTATGTTTTTCTATGGTCTCCTATGCTGTTATAATGAGACCCAACACAAGTTCAAGGAACAGCAACTCATCTCCAATATGGGCATGATGAAACATCCAGACTTAATAACAAATTCCACAACTTCAGGTAACTTAATTTCTCTATCAGTATTGGTCAGTAGAACCAACTGACAGGAGAAGGAGCAAATATAGCTTACTAGAACTTTAAAGCTCGTCGCTTTGGGAAGATGGGATTAATCAGCCATGGTTGGCAAGTCATCTAGAAGGAAAACACTGAATCTCAAACCTCTGCTGCCTTGTGGCTATACCCACTCACAGGAAGGCGTCTTCAAGGTAACCCCGAGTAAGTCCAGAGCTGGAGTCCCTAATGCAGTCCTACATTGAGTTCAACACTGGCTGGCAATTTCAGCAACGCTACTGATGCCAAACAGCAATTACTTTGGATTCACCAGCTGCATTGAGAGGGGGAGCCTGCTACATGGGCAACACCTTGCTCTCCATTCTGTCCTTGTTTGTGTGTCATCCATGAACACTCTGACCAATGGAGGGCTTCAAATGTTGGTCATTTCTTTTTCATCTATTTGTGATTTTGGCTCAGATTTCTTTTTTCGCTCAGTAAGCACAGCTTGACCTGATAGGCATGTCCCACAATCTGACACTTCATTGTCCATATTAAAACACTGTAAGTGTCCCAACATGCCATTGGGCTGGATGACTTTGCAACTTATCTCTGCAGCAACCCTGTGACAGATATCAGATTCGGATTTATTTATCATATGCACACAGTAGCGAATATGGTAGCAGCATGACAATGTAGTGGTTAGCATAACACTCTACAGAGCCAGCAAACAGCAAAAGGGTTAATTTCACACAACTTCTGTGATCCTGTAGATTACCTCTGGGTGCTGCAGTTTCCTCCCACATTCCAAACGCCTACTCGTTAATGCAAATATCTAATCAGCCTATTGTGAGGCAGCAACTCAATGCATAAGAGCATGTGGACATAGCCAGTTGTTGTTCAGGGTTAGGGTTAGTAAATTGTGGCATACTATATTGTCACTGGAAGCATGATGGCACTTGCAGACTGCTCCAAGCACGATCTTCGGACTGTGTTGGTTGATGATGCAAACGACATAGTTCACTGTATGTTTCAAAACTTTGATGTCCGTGTGACAAATTAAACCATCTATTTTTTGCTTATCAAAACATACATTTGCGTTAACAACCAACACACCCAAGGATGTGCTGGAGGCAGCCTGCAAGTGTCACCACACATTCCGGTGCCAACATAGCGTGCCCACAAAGCTCAGCAGAACACATGCAACAGATCACTACTTCATCACTTCCTGTCAGTCACCTTATGTACAGACAGTCCAATTCCTGGCATCACTTAATGGATGTGCAATCAAACTATGCATATATGAGCTAGTTTAAGTATTAATATAGTGTTCTTGTATGTGTGTTTTGTGCTGTTTTGTCTGGAGTAATAATTATTTCATTCTCATTTACACTTGTGTACTGGAAATGACATGAAAGAATCTTTTATTAATTAATTAATTTATTTATTTATTGAGATACAATACAGAATTGGCCCTTCTGGCCCTTCCAGCCAAGCTGCCCAGCAGTCCCCAGTTTAACCCTAGCCTAATCATGGGACAAATTACAATGACCAACCAACCTACCAAGCAGAAGGTCTTTGGACTGTGGGAGACAACTGGAGCACTTGGAGGAAACCCATTGATTCACAAGAACCAACAAACTACTCACAAGCAGCAGCAGGAATTGAATCCGGGTCGCCTGTACTGTAAAGCATTGCGCTAACCACTACGCCACCGTGCCATCTTAATCTTGAAACAACAATGACAACAGAGCAAAACAAGACAGCAAATTGCTTTGTCTCATCCATTCCTACCCTACCTTATCTGCAGCTTAATAATAACTTGTTTCCTCTCTTTCACAGTTCTGATAAAAGGTTTTCAATCAAAAATTTTAACTCTGTTTCTCTTTCTATAGATCTGGCTGACTTGCGTATTGGCAGCATTTTCTGTATGTTGGAATGTACCCAGTGAGAATATTTACATTCACTGGAGAATTCCGGACAGATGCAAGCAAGGAACAAGCTCTTGTTTATGCTCAAGCCACAAATAGCAACAAACAAGTTGTTGAGGAAAGATATTCTTGACCTTTATTTTACATCCCCATGTGGTGTGATTAATATCAAACAACAGCAAACATTTGCAACTTTATGGCCTCTTAACGGAGTCAGAGATGGACACAGAGCCAAGTGAGAAATTCAGAAAGGGAGATAAGATATTTAAGCAAAGAGTTGAGCCCTAATGAGATTGGGAATTGAGGGTGGGAAAGAGGGGAGCCATAAGGGGAAAGGTTTAATTAAGAAGCCTGAGTCAAGGGAACATTAGTGCCTAGTGATATGGAGGAATACACTAGTCATTCATGTTACAAATGTGGTAAGTCCGGTATTGGCAAAGGAAGACTACATAAAGTGGCCTCCTTTTGAGGTACACCTGCTCATTGATGTAAAAATCTAATAGCCAATCATGTGGCAGCAATGTAATGTATGAAATAATGCTGACATGGTCAAGATGTTCAGTTGTTGTTCAGACCAAAAATCAGAATGGGGAAGAAATGTGATCTATGAGTCTTTGAATATGGAATGATCGTTGGTGCCAGATGGGGTGGTTTGAGTACCTCAGAAACTGCCGATCTCCTGGGAGTTTCACGCACAAAACAGCCTCCAGAATTAACAGAGAAACAAAGTAGTATCCTCTCAATGGCAGTTCTGTGGATAAAATGCCTTATTAATGAGAGAGTTCAGAGGTGAATGGCTAGACTAGTTCAGGCTGATAGGAAGGTGACTGTAACTCAAATAATCACATATTACAACAGTGGTGTGCAGAAGAGCATCTCTGAATGCACAATATGTCGAAACTTGAGCAGCTGGGCTACAGCAGCAGAAGTTCACAAACATACACTCAGTGGCCACTTTATTAGGTACAGGAGATTCCTAAAAAAAGTGGCCACAGAGGTTATGTGGGTTTGAGGTGAAGGTGGGGTTGTGTAATTGTGAAGAGAACTTGTAGGCTTCCATTGGGAAACTGATAGTTTGTAGCTTCCTTACTTTTCATGGAATTTTGAGTCCATAGCAAGATTGGTTCTGGTTTAAACATTTTCCTATCGATGGATTTGACTTCAGGGAGCAAAAATAAATTCAGGTAACAGAGGTGTGGGTGGAGCTTGTTTAAAATGCTATCAATCAGCTGTGTTGAAGGACTCACTCACATTCACCAATTTTATGTAGGAGAAATCTCTATTCCAGACAACTGGAGTTTATGAAAGCTCTGGACAAACTTGTGGACTGTGAGCTTCTCATGTATGTACATGTGAATGGGGGAGTCTTGCAGCTACATTCAACTGCTCAACATCATCTCCTTATGGATAGGAGACCTCCATTACAAATACAGAGGAAAGGTACAGTATACACTATCCTGTACGGAATTTTGCCACTCAATTCAACAGAAGGGAATACCTAAAAGGAACTGGGAAAGAAAATGTCGTGGACACAGCCCAGTCCATCGCAAGAAAAGCACTCCCCACAATTGAGTACGTTTCCAAGGAGCACTGCTACAAGAAAGCATCATCTATCATTGAGGATTTTCAACATCCAGGCCATGCTCTCGTCACGCTGTTGCTATTGGGAAGAAGGTACAGGAGCCTTATGTCCTACACCACCAGGTTCAGCAGCAGTTATTATGCTTGGCCCATCAGGCTCCTGAACCAGCATGGATAACTTCACTCACCTCAAAACTGAACTAATTCCATAACTTATGGACTCACTTTCAAGGATTCTACAACTCATGTTCTCAGTATTATTTACTTACATATTTATTTGTTTATTTATTTGCAGAGTTTGTCTTTTGCATATTGGTTGTTTGTCAGTCTTTGATTGTAGTTTTTCATTGATTCTACCGTATTTCTCTGTTCTACAGTCAACCATTCTTGTCTGTCACGTGGTGTCAGGATTGGTTTCCTTTTGGGTTAACCATATGAACGCTCCTGACTCAACCCTTTTTTTTTTACGAGGCCGAGTGGCTAGCTCGACGCGCTACCCAGCATGGATGAAAAGTGAGCTTGGGGGGGTGGCCTGACTTGGATTCGAACTTGGGAACCTTCACACTGGAGTCTGGCACTGATGCCATTGCGCCACCAGCCGGCCATCTGTTCTACTATGAACACCACATGGAGTCAACAGAGATGGGGGAGATCTTAAATGGATTTTTTCATCTGTATTTACTTGGGAAACACAGAGTCTACAGAAGTGATACAAAATGTCAGCAAGGTCATGGTTCATATACAGATTACAGAGAAGGTGGTTTTTGCTGTCTTGAGGCAAATTAGGGTGGATAAATCCCCAAGTCCTGACAAGGTGTTCCTTTGGACATAATGGGAGGCTAGTTCAAAAATTGCAGGAGATATTTTAAAAGTACCTAACTACGGGTGAGGTGCTGGAGGATTGGAGGATAGCTAATATTATTCCATTGTTTAAGGAAGGCTCTAAGAGTCAGCTGGAAAATTATAGCAACACACACAAAAAAATGCTGGTGAACGCAGCAGGCCAGGCAACATCTATAGGAAGAGGTACAGTTGACGTTTTGGGCCGAGAACCTTTGTCAAGACTAACTGAAGGAAGAGATAGTAAGAGATTTGAAAGTGGGAGGGGGAGGGGGAGATCCAAAATGATAGGAGAAGACAAGAGGGGGAGGGATGAAGCTAAGAGCTGGAAAGGAATACGAGGCTGGAGAAGGGAGAGGATCATGAGATGGGAGGCCTAGGGAGAAAGAAAGGGGGAGGGGAGCCCAGAGGATGGGCAAGGAGTTATAGTTTGACGGACAGAGGGAGAAAAAAGAGAGAGAGAGAAAAAATGGGGAAAAATAGAATAATAAATAAATAAATAAATAAATAAGGGATGGGGTACGAAGGGGAGGTGGGGCATTAATGGAACTTAGAGGAGTCAATGTTCATCTATGCTCTGTCCGCCAGAGAAAGCAGGATCTTCCAGTGGCCACACATTTTAATTCCATGTCCGATTCCCATTCTGATATGTCTATCCACGGCCTCCTCTACTGTCAAGATGAAGCCACACTCAGTCAGGTTGGAGGAACAACACCTTATATTCAGTCTGGGTAGCCTCCAAACTGATGGCATGAACATTGACATGAACAAGTTAAGAGTCCATGGTATTACAGGAAAGATACCACCATGGGTAGAACATTGGTTAATTGGCAGGAGGGAAAGAGTGGGAATAAACAGAACCTTTGCTGATTGGTTACAGAAGTTCTGCATCAGTCGGTGCTGGAACCGCTTCTTACATTATATTTCAATGGATTGGATGACAGAATTGATGGCTTTGTGGGCAAGTTTGCAGACGATATGAAGACAGGTGGAGGGGCAGGTAGTGTTCAGGAAGCAAGGAGGCTACAGAAGGATTTAGACAGATTGGGATTATGGACAAAGAAGTGGCAGATGGAATACAGTGTCAGAAAATGTATGGAAATGTACTTTGGTGAAGCAATCGAAGAGTAGACTATTTTCTAAATGGGGAAAAGTTTTAAAAATCCAAGGTGCAAAAGAGACTTGGACATCCTCATGCAGGTGAAGGTTAACTTAAAGGTTAATTTGCAGGTTGAGTCTGTGGTGACGAAGGCAATTGTGATGTTAGCATTCATTTCAAGATGTCTAAAGTATAAAAACAAGGATGTAATGTTGAGGTTTTATAAGGCATTGGTGAGGTCTCATTTGGAATATTGTGAGCAGGTTTGGGCCCCTTATATAAGAAAGAATATGCTGACATTGTAGAGGGTTCAAAGGAGGTTCACAAAAATGATTCCAGGAATGAAAGTCTTATCATATGAGTGGTGTTTGATTGCTCTGGGCCTCTACTCACTGGAATTTCGAAGAATGAGGGGGCTCTCATTGAAACCTATCGAATGTTGAAAGGCCTGGATTGAGTAGATGTGGAGAGGATGTTTCCTATAGAGGGGCTGCCTAGAATCAAGCGGCACGACCTCAGAATAGAGGGATGTTCATTCAGTATGGAGATAAGGAGGAAGTTCTTTAGCCAGAGGGTGGTGGATCTGTGGACTTTGTTGCCAGAGGTGGCTGTGGAGGCCAGGACATTGGGTGTGTTTAAGGCAGAGACTGATGTTTTCTTGATAAATCAGGGTGTGACAGTTTACAGGAAGAAGGTAGGAGAATGCTGTTGAGAGGGAAATGGATCAAATGGTAGAATGAGCTGAATGGTCTAGTTCTGCTCCTATGTCTTATGGTCTTGGACTCTAAAACTCAAATGACTCTCAAGGTATATATGTACTTAGATAATAAATTTTACTTTGTACAGAGGTGTTTGTAAATAACATACTCTTTTCAGTAGTTTTGGGGATTTTAATTCCCTTTCAAATCCTTTGAAAGATTTTGATTATTTTTGAATTTGGTGTTTGTCAATTCTGGTTAAATCAGCAGGGTCTTTTTCAGTTTCACCCTCTATCAGCCAACCATCCTTGCATGGCTCTTCCAGCATGAGACTGGATTGGCTCTCCACTGTACACTATTGTCTATTGAATACATACTATATGAGATGGGTGGCGGGGTGGAGATTGGTCTCTACCAAAAAAGGAGTATGGCACTTTTCCTCCTCTGGCCTGCAGGTCACCCTTGGGCAAGATGTAACACCTGCTTAACCTCTCCACCCTGATCAGGGTCACTTGAAGCCATGGAAGCAGGTGGTGTATATCACAAGTCCTGGTTATGCCTGACGCCAGGCAGACAAACTCTGAAGAGTACTGATAATGGCTGGGGTCACCCATCTTGTAAAGACACTGCCCAGAAGAAGGCAACGGCAAACCACTTCTGTAAAGGAATTTGCCAAGAACAATCATGGTCAAAGACTATGATCCCCTACATCATACGACACAGCACATAATGATGATGACGATGACATATACCAGATCCATGTAGAGCTACTTGTTCAAAATTTTGTGGATAAGTCTCTTAATATCAGGTCCTGTATATTTGTGATTTCACATTATCATTGATCTCTTCAAATTAAATACTGTACTCTCTGGGCTAATTTGTCTCTGCAACACAATCAAGTCATTGGGCTGTGTTGGATGAGCAACAATTCTTGATTGGTCAGGGCATGAAAGGATACAAGGAGAAAGGGGGAGAATGGGGCTGAGAGGAAAATTGGATCAGCCATTATGAAATAGCAGAGCAGACTCAACAGACCAAATGGCCTAATTCTGTTCCTATCACTTATGGTCTTATGATGATAATAACTGTATGATGAGACCACACTTCAGTTAAGTTCAGTGGGTGTGGGTGACTCAAACACTGATCATGAATTCTGGCCTATTATTTTCAGGTATAATGGTATCTCAATTCTTCACATCAAAAAAAATACTGAAGAAGTAATGACTTTGCAACACAGCTTCAGGTCCAGATATTGTTATATGTATATATGTCAATCCAACCTGATCACCCAGTATCTCGGTAACTTTCTGGATTATTTCTTTCTGAGAGTTGTAGATGGAATTATACATTAAATACAGCATTCACAGTATCACAATAGCCTTGACAATGGCAGCTGAGGTTTTCAAACATACAATAGATGCAAAAGAATACTTTAATGTGAGAAATTTTCCGACCATGTTGTCCTTGATGTGTGTGACAGGAAATGGGTTGGGGAGAAAATAAAGGACAAGGGAATGGAAGAGTCAGAGACGTAAAATGTTTGCATCACATTGTAAATATGCATGCATGAAATAAAATGTTGATAGGTTAACAGTTAATTGTCTGTGTACTTCTATTGGCAAAGGTAATATGTGGTTAACAGAAATGTATTAAAACAGATTTCAGAACATGGGAATTTCATCTGGCTCCTTTCAGTTAATCAGTTTTAATTCATTGTTATCTGGGAATCTTGTGATTCTCCAGCTGTCTTAATGGATCAGATTTGAATGGAAATGTAAATGTCAAATTAACTCCACTTTGCTCAACCATCAGGCTAAAGGGAACTAAAGGGGATAAGTTCACTCAACTTTACCTGCCCCATCATTAAAATGCTCCCACAACAAATGGACTCAATTTCATCTCATGTTCTTGATATTTATTGGTTATTTATTTATTATTATTATTTATTTATTTTTGTATTTACATTGTTTGTTGTCTTCTGCACTCTGGTTGAAAACCCAGTTGGGTGATCTTTCATTGACTTAATGATCTCTTCACACTGTTACCATCGGGACAAAGGTACAGAAACATACAGGTAAACACTCAGCGATTCAGGAACAGCTTCTTGCCCTCTGCCACCCAATTTCTAAATGGACATTGAACCCATGAACACTACCTCACTACTTTTTATTTCTGTGGTTTTTTCTGCAGTACTTATTTTAACTTAACTATCTAATAGACATATACATAGATATATACAGTACTTACTGTAATTCAGTTTTTTTTCTATACTGATCATGGATTTCATTGTACTGCTGCCATAAAATTAACAAATTTCATGAGATATGCTGGAGATATTAAACCTGATTTTGACTCAGTTACGGTTGTTATTCTGTAGATTTATTGAGTATGCCCACAAGAAAATGACTCTCAGGGTTATTACTTTGATAATAAATTTACTTTGAAAAGGGATGTGAATTTAGACAAGTAGAATGGAAAAAGCCATATAATTTTTAGAAAACAATGGTCTAATGCAGAAGGAGGAGCAAAGGTACCCAGCTCAAGCACAATATCACTCAAGGTTGCCACACTGCGGAGGAACACTGTTTCGTTTGGCTACATTCAGGTGAATCGTTGAATGACAATTGAACTTTAATTTGGTTAGGTGAATGGGCAAAGAAATGGCAGATGGAATACAGAACCGGGAAGTATATGGTCTTGCAATTTGCTAGAAAAAATAGAGGCGAATACTAGTTTCTAAATGGAGAAAAAAAATCGAAAATTGGAGGTGCAAAGGGACTTGGGAGTCCTTGTGCAGGATTGCCTGAAGGTTAACTTGCAGATTGAGTTTGTGGTGAGGAAGGCAAATGCATTGTTAGCATTCATTTTGCCACGATGGGAATATAAAAACAAGAATGTAATGCTGAGGCCTTATGAAGCACTGTTGAGGCCTCATTTGAAGCATTGTGAGAAGTTTTGGGTCCCTTGCCTAAGAAAGGATGTGCTGACATCGGAGAAGGTTCAGAGGAGGTTCACGAGAACGATTCCAGGAAAGAAAGGTTCATGGTATGAGGAGCATTTGATGGCTCTTGGCCTGTACTTGCTGGAATTTATAAGAATGTGGGGTGATCTCATTGAAACCTATCGCATAAGGAAAAGCCTAGATAGAGTGCAGAGAATATTTCCTATAGTGGGGGAGTCTATGACCAGTGGGCACAGCCTCAGAATATAGGGACATCCATTTAGAAAGGAGATAAGGACCAATTTCTTCAGCCAGAGGGTGGTGAATCTGTGGAATTTATTGTCACAGGCTGCTGTGGAGGGAAGGTCATTGGGTGTATTTAAGGCGGGGGTTGATAGGTTCTTAATTAGTCAGGGCATGAAGGGATACGTGGAGAAGGCAGGAGAATGGGGTTAGGGTTAGGGTAATTGGATCCGCCATGATAAAATGCAGAGCAGACTCATTTGGCCTAATTTGGCTCCTACCTTTTATGGTCTAAAAGCTGAGGGGTTAAACCTTCTTTGACCCTATCTAGGGTATAGTTCTGGTCATCATGATATAAAACAGACGAAAGCAAAAATTAATTTAAAAAATTTAAAAGAATTATATCAAAAATGAACAGTACATTTTAGGGAAGATTGAATGTCCTCATTTTTCAGTGGCTTAAGTATTAGCACATTACCCACGTGATGTGATTATTTGAAATGTGTAGCCTACTAACAAATTTATCTTCATCTAAGGAATTTCTTCATTTTATCTATAAATATGATAGATTTTTCAGAAGTGCCATCTTTATTTTTGACTCCTGTAAGAACCGTCAGGGTCAGAAATTAAACAGAGCACCAACAATGCCTTTAAGTGAAGTGAGGTGAGGAAAATGTAGATTAGATAGGTTAGATTAAATTAGATGAGATTAGTTTATTTGTCACATATATATTGAAACATAGTGAAATGTGTCATTCGTGTCAACCAACACAGCCTGAATATATGCTGGGGACACCTCACAAATGTTTCAATGCCTCTGGCGCCAATGCAACATGCCCTCAACTTACTAACCTTACTCCATATATCTTTGGCATGTGGGAGGAAACTGGAGCACCCAGAGGAAACCACATGGTAACAGGGAGATGTACAAAATCCTTACAGACAGCAGCAGGGATTGAACCACAATCGCTGGTTTTGTAATAACATTACAGAACAGCTATGATTCTGTGCTGGAATAGATGCATAAGCAGATTGAGTTGGACGAAGCCAGTTGTGCCTGATCTACCAATGCTTTTCTGCCATTTATTCCAGGAATTCTCCCTGCTGGATGGGCAGGAAGTATTAAACCACTTTCAGCACATCAAAATCACTTCAAAAAAATAAAATTTACAAATAAATGATATGAGAATAATTTACAGATATGCCAAGTATTTATTCCATTCACACATGAGCTGTACACAGTATTCACAAAGCATCTGAGATGAAGGACCAGCTCTCTGGTAAAGGTAATGGAATAATCTGTGAACTTTTGCGTGCACTATTTATATTATAGTCCAGATCTCCAGATGCACTGGGCAACACTGAAATCCTGTACATGGGCTTGTGATCATGAAATGAATGTCAAAGATTTGTTAATCGTCTTTATGAGATATACTACATGACAGCTACACCTTGGCACGGACACACCAGTGGATAACTATATCACTGGATCATGGCAGAAACTGCTTTGTTAGTAGTCCTCAGGACACCAGCATAACCATTTAAAAATAGATCTGTAAAACTATCTTTCAAAAGCATTTGATTGTCATATAAGATGGGCTTCCCCTTGGATACATTTTCCACGCAATGGCCAGGAACAAGTATCATTGTCATTCAGTCCATTTAGACATGCGATCAGATTCCAGCATAAATATCACGTCAAATGAAACTTCATTTGGCCGTTGTCTGTACATGCCACTGATCCAGTGATGCATAAGAACAAAGAGCAGAGTACATCGTAAACCTCTTCAGCCAGTTTCTGTCATGAAATAACAAAATGGCTGAACTGGTCTCTGACCTCAACTCTGTTTTCTTGCTGGTTTGCCATAACACTAGAAACCACTATCGTCCAAAACCCCAGCTCACTTTGATTATACTTAACAACTCATCATTCATGGCCTCCTTTCAAAGACAGAATTTCAAAAATTCATGTCCTTTGAGAAAGGAAACATCTCCCATTTAAACCCGTATCTTGAGAATACACTTCTCAGTTCCATAATCTCCCATTTGAAGAAATTTTATTTAGCACCAACTCAGAAGCCTCCTAAGGAACTTCTGTTTCAATGACCACTCAATACATGTTCTGCACAATATTGATGAAGGGTTTCAGCTTGAAATGCCAACTGTTTATTCAACATTGCCACAGGAAAGCAGCATCCATCATCGTCAAGGACCCCCAACCACCCAGGACATGCTCTCTTCTCACTGCTGCCATCAGGAAGAAAGTACAGGAGCCTCAGGACTCACACCACCAGGTTCAGGAACAGTTATTACCCCTCACACATCATTCTCTGGAACCAGAGGGGATAATTTCTCTCAACTTCACTTGCACCATCATTGAAATGTTCACACAACCTATGGACTCACTGTCAAGAACTCTTCATCTCTTGTTCTTGATATTTATGGCTTATTTTTTATTATTATTATTTCTTTCTTCAAGTATTTGCACAGTTTGTCATCTTTTGTACACTGGTTGAACACCAAAATTGGTGTGGTCTTTCATTAATTTCTATTCTACTATGGATTTATTGAGTATGCCCTCAAGAAAATCTCAGGGGTACAGTATATATGGTGACATGTATGTACTTTGATAATAACCATATAAACCATATAACAATTACAGCACGGAAACAGGCCATCTCGGCCCTTCTAGTCCGCGCCAAACTCTTACTCTCACCTAGTCCCACCGACCTGCACTCAGCCCATAACCCTCCATTCCTTTCCTGTCAATATATCTAACCAATTTAACTTTAAACAACAACATCGAACCTGCCTCAACCACTTCCGCTGGAAGCTCGTTCTACACAGCTACCACTCTGAGTAAAGAAGTTCCCCCTCATGTTACCCCTAAACTTTTGTCCTTTAACTCTCAACTCATGTTCTCTTGTTTGAATCTCCCCCACTCTCAATGGAAAAAGCCTATCCATGTCAATTCTATCAATCCCTCTCATATTTTTAAACACCTCTATCAAGTCCCCCCTCAACCTTCTACGCTCCAAAGAATAAAGACCCAACTTGTTCAACCTTTCTCTGTAATTTAGGAGATTATACCCAGACAACATTTTAGTAAACCTCCTCTGTACTCTCTCAATTTTATTGACATCTTTCCTATAATTTGGTGACCAGAATTGCACACAATACTCCAAATTTGGCCTTACCCAATGCCTTATACAATTTCAATATTACATCCCAACTCCTATACTCAATGCTCTGATTAATAAAGGCCAGCATACCAAAAGCTTTCTTCACCACCCTATCCACATGAGATTCCACCTTCAAGGAACTATGCACCATTATTCCTAGATCCCTCTGTTCTAAAGCATTCTTTAATACCCTACCATTTACCATGTATGTCCTATTTTGATCAGTCCTACCAAAACGTAGCACCTCACATTTTTCAGCATTAAACTCCATCTGCCATATTTCAGCCCACTCTTCTAACTTTCCTAAATCTCTCTGCAAGCTTGAACTTTGAACTCATAGATGCTACTTAACCTGCTGAGTTCTAGGTTGTATAGTTCCTATAATAGCAGAGATCAGGCAAATCCCAACACCTCCTTGTATCCCGATTGTGGGATTGGGAGTTGGGACGGAGGATGGCAGTGGAGATTAAGGGATTGGGTTAGAGTGGTGATTGGGGGGGCATGCTGTTTCAAGACTTCAGGTGGTAGGATTGGTGCGGCTGTGATTGCAAACTACAATACAAAACCTGTTGTATTCACTTACAAGATAGAAAACCTCAAATATAAAATTTATATTTTATAAGATTAAGGGAAAAGAAACTCAGTGCTTCTCATATTTTCTTTTGATTTGGTAAGCCATTCAGTATTTTGAGTGTATGCTGACTCTCAGAGCAACTCCATGAGAGCTATTCTAATGTTTTCCATTGTAATCTATCCCCTCAAATGCCTATCAACTGCCCCGTCATTCTTCAATTTATTATGACCATTGTTTTGGACATGACAGGGAACAAGAGGAACGGAGAGCCAGCAAACTCCACACAGACGGTCATTGGAATTGTGCAGCAGCAATGTTCCATGATTCCCTACTGCTTTCTTTTCTCTTTATAACCCAGTCATTCCCACACAGTGGGAGGATTCATTCATGTTTGAGTAGTGCAGTAGTGTAGCGGTTACAGCAGTTCCTTTACAGCGCCATCAATCACCAATCAGTGTTTGATTCCCGCCGTTGTCTGTAAGGAGTTTGTACAATCTTCCCACGACCACATTCCAAAGATGTAGGGTTGGGGTGAGAGAGCGGTGGGCATGCTATGTTGCAATCAGAAGTGCGGAGGGACTTGTGGGCTTCCTCCAGTACATGCTCTCTGATCTGATTTGGCACAAATGATGCATTTCACTGTATGTTTTAAGGTTTCAGTGTACACATGACAGATAAAGCCAATCTTTAAAGCTAATCTTTTATCTTGGCTCTAAGCAGCTTGCTGAAACAAAGGCAAATAAACCACAAAGCCTATAGTTACAGGCAAGCAGGGTAACATTTTAGTTCTGTTGCAATTCATGTACTGGTCTTTTTAAACACTAATAACAGACTTCTTTACTTTGAACAGATACAGTAACAAGAGTAAAATCAGACAGGGCAGGAAGATCTACTGCCATTGAGGTGGTTCATGCATATTTTTCTATTTATGTAAATGGAATGATAAAGTGTAACCTTCCAGGAGGTACTATATGACAGACAGAGAAGCATTGCAATGTGTTGCGTAATGTCCACATGATATGAGCAATATCTCAGTAATGCACGGCTTAGAAAGGGAGAGTTTTTTTACTTACTGATGGGGAGCGAAAGAGAGAAAGTGAGAGAGAGAGGGCGAATGCACAAGACAGAGAGAGGTAGGGAGGGAGAGGCAGAGGGTGTGTGTGAGGCAGAGAGAAAGAGAGGGAGGGGAGTGAGAATGTGTGAGTGAGTGAGGGAGAGAGAGACAGAGATAGACAGACATACAGAGACAGAAATGGAGAGAGACAGACAGACAGAGGCAGAGAGAGAGAAAGAAAGAAAGAGAGACAGACAGAGAGACAGATAGAGTTGGAGACAGAGACAAAGAGAGACAGACAGAGACAGAGACAGGTAGATTGAGAGAGACAGAGAGACAGATAAACATATAGAGACAGAGAGAGACACACACACACACACACACAAACAGACAGAGGCAGAAAGACCATAAGACCATAAGATATAGGAGCAGAAGTAGGCCATTCAACCCATCAAGTCTGCTCCACTATCCAATCATGGGCTGATCCACTTCATCCAGTCAACTCCACTCCCCTGCTTTCACCCCATACCCTTTGATGCCCTGGCTAATCAAGAACCTATCCATCTCTGTCTTAAATACACCCAATGACTTGGCCTCCATAGCCGCTCGTGGCAAAAAATTCCACAGATTTACCATCTTCTGACTAAAGTAATTTCTCCACATCTCAGTTCTAAACGGATGTCTTTCAAATATAAAGTTGTGCCCTCTTGTCCTAGAATCTCCTACCATGGGAAATAACTTTGCCATGTCAAATCTGTTCAGGCCTTTTAACATCCAGAATGCTTCTATGAGATCCCCCTCATTCTCCTGAACTTCAGGGAATACAGCCCAAGAGCTGCCAGACATTCCTCATACGGTAACCCTCTGATTCCTGGAATCATTCTCGTGAATCTTCTCTGAACCCTCTCCAATGTCAGTATATCCTTTCCAAAATAAGGAGCCCAAAACTAGGAAGAGCGAGAGAGACAGACAGAGATATGGAGACAGACAGAGAGAGCGAGAAATAGACAGACATACAGAGAGAGAGAGTGAGAGACAGACAGACATACAGAGAGACAGACAGATGGACAGACAGAGACAAAGACAGATAGGTTAGCAGAGACAGAGAGACAAAGAGACAGAGAGACAGAGAGAGAGAAAGGGGGGGAGAGAGAGAGAGAGAGAGAGAGAGAGAGAGAGAGAGAGAGAGAGAGAGAGAGAGAGAGAGAGAGAGAGACCCAGAGAGAGTGCGGATGCAGGGAAAGGCTATATAGGTGTTAGGCAGAAAAGGCAGGTTGCAATTGGGAAGCCCTTAGCTGAGTAAGACTGGAACTGGGGTGCTGGGATGGTAGGGGGAGATGCAGGATCCACAGAAAAACCAACAGCTTAAGGAACCCACAATTTGTTTTCCAGAAAAATCCATGGATGCAAAAAAAATCTTGACGCCAATTAATAGAATGCCTACTTATTCAATGGAGAAGAGCTGCAGAGACTTATTCCCAATCTGATTACTGATCAAAGTAGTGCAGCTGGTGAACCAGTGACTTTGAATGAAGTGTTGGCAAAATAGATACTGATATTGCCTTCGGGCCTCTCCATCTCCATCACCAACACCTTCCTTTGCAAAACAAAAATAGAGACACACTGCCCCAACGTCTGCCTGATCACGTTAAAAACTGCCTAGTACTGTCTCAGAGTTGTCCTTGTATTTTTTTTAAGAACTTAGAATATTGAACAGTAAGGCACACAAAATGCAGGACAAAGTCAGCAGATCGGGCAACGTTTGTGGGCAGAATAAACATTCGTCTGCAGCTGCTGACGTGCTGAGTTCCTCTAGCATCGTGTGTGTGTTAGTCAGGATTTCCATTATCTGCAGAATCTCTTGTGAATATAGAACAGTATAGCACAGCACAGCCCTTTGGCCCGCAATGTTGTGCTGGCTGATAAATACCTACTCCATGCCAGTCTAATCCTTCCTTCTACACAGTCCATAATCCTCCTTTTTATTGCATCCATATGCCTATCTATAAGAGTCTTTTAAATGGCCCTATTGTATCAGCCACTGGCAGTGCATTCCACGCACTAACCAGTCTCTGTGCAAAAATCCTACTTCAGAACATCTCCCAGAACCTTTCCTGCACTCACCTTACATCGATATCCTTTTATATCGGCCATTGCCACCCTGGGAAAAACGTGCTGGCTGTCCACTCTATCGTGCCTCTTATAATCTTACCATCATCATCAGCAGGTGCCGTGCCCAGACTGAGCTTTGACTGCCATGGCCCACACACTCCTGTTTCAGGTCAAGTGGATCAATTCATTGGCATTCATTTCCAGTTCTCTGGCTGCTGTCTACATCATCATTTGTCTTTGCCTTCCTCTTGCTTTCTTCCCTTCAGTCTTTCCCATGATTACCGTGCATCCTAACTCCTCTTTCCTAATCACATGTCCAATGAAGTTACGTTGCCTTTTCATGATCTCATACATTATCTAGTATCTCATACTAGATCTAGTATTAGGTAACGAACCGGATCAGGTCACAGATCTCTCAGTGGGTGAGCATCTGCTGGTCAGTGACCACCACTCCCTGGCCTTCAGCATTATCACGGAAAAGGATAGAATCAGTGAGGACAGGAAAAGTTTTAATTGGGGAAGGGCAAATTATGAGGCTACAAGGCTAGAACTTGCAGGTGTGAATTGGGATGATGTTTTTGCAGGGAAATGTACTATGGGCATGTGGTCGATGTTTAGCGATCTCTTGCAGGATGTTAGGGATAAAATTGTCCCGGTGAGGAAGATAAAGAATGGTAGAGTGAAGGAACCATGGGTGACAAGTGAGGTGGAAAATCTAGTCAGGTGGAAGAAAGCAGCATACATGAGGTTTAGGAAGCAAGGATCAGATGGGTCTATTGGGGAATATAGGATAGCAAGAAAGGAGCTTAAGAAGGGGCTGAGAAGAGCAAGAAGGGGGCAAGAGAAGGCCTTTGCGAGTAGGGTAAAGGAAAACCCCAAGGCATTCTTCAATTACGTGAAGAACAAAAGGATGACAGGAGTGAAGGTAGGACCGATTAGAGATAAAGGTGGGAAGATGTGCCTGGAAGCTGTGGAAGTGAGCGAGGTCCTCAATGAATACTTCTCTTCGGTATTCACCAATGAGAGGGAACTTGATGATGGTGAGGACAATATGAGTGAGGTTGATGTTCTGGGGCATGTTGATATTAAGGCAGACGAGGTTTTGGAGTTATTAAAATAAATTAGGACGGATAAGTCCCCGGGGCCTGATGGAATATTCCCCAGGCTGCTCCACGAGGTGAGGGAAGAGATTGCTGAGCCTCTAGGTAGGATCTTTATGTCCTCGTTGTCCACGGGAATGGTACCGGAGGATTGGAGGAAGGCGAGTGTTGTCCCTTGGTTCAAAAAAGGTAGAAAGGATAGTCCGGGTAATTATAGACCAGTGAGCCTTACGTCTATAGTGGGAAAGCTGTTGGAAAAGATTCTTAGAGATAGGATCTCTGGGCATTTAGAGAATCATGATCTGATTAGGGACAGTCAACATGGCTTTGTGAAGGGCAGATCACGTCTAACAAGCCTGATAGAGTTCTTTGAGGAGGTGACCAGGGATATAGATGAGTGTAGTGCAGTGGATGTGATCTATATGGATTTTAGTAAGGCATTTGACAAGGTTCTACATTGTAGGCTTATTCAGAAAGTCAGAAGGCATGGGATCCAGGGAAGTTTGGCCAGGTGGATTCAGAATTGGCTTGCCTGCAGAAGGCAGAAAGTCGTGATGGAGGGAGTACATTCGGATTGGAGGGTTGTGACTAGTGTTGTCCCACAAGGATCGGTTCTGGGACCTCTACTTTTCATGATTTTTATTAACGACCTGGATGTTGGGGTAGAAGGGTGGGTTGGCAAGTTTGCAGATGACACAAAGGTTGGTGGTGTTGTAGATAGTGTAGAAGATTGTTGAGGATTGCAGAGAGACATTGATAAGTTGCAGACGTGGGCTGAGAAGTGGCAGATGGAGTTCAACCCGGAGAAGTGTGAGGTGGTACACTTTGGAAGGACTAACTCCAAGGCAGAGTATAAAGTAAATGGCAGGATACTTGGTAGTGTGGAGGAGCAGAGGGATCTGGGGGTACGTGTCCGCAGATCCCTAAAAGTTGCCTCACAGATAGATAGGGTAGTTAAGAAAGCTTATGGGGTGTTAGCCTTCATAAGTCGAGAGACAGAGTTTAAGAGTCGCGAGGTAATGATGCAGCTCTATAAAACTCTGGTTAGGCCACATTTGGAGTACTGTGTCCAGTTCTGGTTGCTTCACTATAGGAAGGATGTAGAAGCATTGGAAAGGGTACAGAGGAGATTTACCAGGATGCTGCCTGGTTTAGAGAGTATCCATTATGATCAGAGATTAAGGGAGCTAGAGCTTTACTCTTTGGAGAGAAGGAGGATGAGAGGAGACATGATAGAGGTGTACAAGATATTAAGAGGAATAGATAGAGTGGATAGCCAGCGCCTCTTCCCCAGGGCACCACTGCTCAATACAAGAGGACATGGCTATAAGGTAAGGGGAGGGAAGTTCAAGGGGGATATTAGAGGAAGGTTTTTTACTCAGAGAGTGGTTGGTGCGTGAAATGCACTGCCTGAGTCAGTGGTGGAGGCAGATACACCAGTGAAATTTAAGAGACTAGTAGACAGGTATATGGAGGAATTTAAGGTGGGGGGTTATATGGAGGCAGGGTTTGAGGGTCGGTACAACAATGTGGGCCGAAGGGCCTGTACTGTGCTGTCTTATTCTATATATTCTATATCTCATAATCTTATACACATCCATCAAGTCACCTTTCATCCTCTCTCACTCCCAAGAGAAAAGCCCTAGCTGACTCAGTCTTTTCCCATGAGGCACGCTCTCTAATCCAGGCAGCATGCTGGCAAATCTCCACTGCGTCCTCTCGAAATATTCCACATCCTTTCTATATTGAGGTGATCGGAACTGAACACCGTATGTTTCAAAATACATGTTGTAAGTTAATGAAACTGAAATCTTAGATTAGCAGTGTGGCCTAATCAGAGTTTTACAAAGTTACAACATTACATCATGGCTCTTGAACTCAATCCTCCAACTAATGAAGGCCAGTAGCATAACCACCATATCTTCCTAACCATCCTATCAACTTGTGTAACACACACCACGGCCTCCTCTACTGTAAAGATGAAGCCACACTCAGGTTGGAGGAACAACACCTTATATTCCGTCTGGGTAACCTCCAACCTGATGGCATGAACACTGACTTCTCAAACTTCCGCTAATGCCCCACCTCCCCTTCGTACCCCATCCGTTATTTATATACACACATTCTTTCTCTCTCTCTCTCTTCTTTTTCTCCCTCTGTCCCTCTGACTATACCCCTTGCCCATCCTCTGGGTTCCCCCCCACCCCTTTTCCTTCTCCCTAGGCCTCCTGTCCCATGATCCTCTCATATCCCTTTTGCCAATCACCTGTCCAGCTCTTGGCTCCATCCCTCCCCCTCCTGTCTTCTCCTATTATTTTGGATCTCCCCCTCCCCCTCTCAAATCTCTTACTAGCTCTTCCTTCAGTTAATCCTGACAAAGGATCTCGGCCTGAAACGTCGAATGTACCTCTTCTTAGAGATGCTGCCTGGCCTGCTGCGTTCACCAGCAACTTTGATGTGTGTTGCTTGAACTTCCAGCATCTGCAGGATTCCTCGTGTTTGCGTTTCTATCAACTTGTGTGGCAACTTTGAGAAATCTATGGACTTGGACCTGCAGATCCCTCTGTTCCTCCACACCACTAAGGATGAGGTCACTGGGGTGACACAGTAGCGTAGTGGTTAGCACAACGCTTTGCAGTACCAGCGACCCAGGTTCAATTCCTGCTGCTGCATGTAAGGAATTTGAATGATCTCCCCGTGACCACATGGGTTTCTTCCGGGTGCTCCCATTTCCTCCCACAGTCCAAAGAGTTACTGGTTGGTAGGTTAGTTGGTCATTGTAAATTGTCCCATGATTAGGCTAGGATTAAACTGGGGGATAGCTGGGTAGCACAGCTCAAAGGTTCAGAAGGGCCTAATCCACGCTGTACCCCAATAAATAAATAAATAATCCTTGTACTCTGACTTCAAGCTTGATCCTTCAAAGTTTTCAGGAATAGTTGTGCAGTATTGCCTTTTAGCGCTTTGAACTAAGCATATTTAGTGGCAGCATACAGAGGAAAATAATTTAGAAAGTTCCAGATTTAAAAAAATCTGGAGCATCACCTCCTCTGAAAGATGAAATAGATTAATTACAGCAGCAGCAGCCATGAATGAAAACTTTGCTAAAATAAATTTTCAAACCTCATTAAAAGGATTGAGTATATCAGGATATAATCAAAATAAATTATCAGGTTTAATACTGTGCGTTAATATTCATGATGTAAGTTATAAAATACGTTCTTGTGTTCATAAAATACACAGTGGTAGAGCTTGTAATAAAGAGATTTTTATTCCCACGTTCATTATAATAAAGGAAATTTCGGAATCAGGTCTTGGGGGTCAAGTTAGAAGACTGGTTCTTGGTTCTTGGAGGGTGTGCCATTGACACCAACATCATCTCTTCTGATATGCAGAGAGGGGACCAGCATGGTGTGGGATTGATTGGAGGAAAAGGCAGTTGAGGTCTACTGAGAAATTGGCAGGGTTGCGGTGAGCAGCACAGCCAATACTAATAGTGAGGAAGCTGCTAGAGGAGTAGACGGGATGTTGCGGCCTTTTCAGAATCGGAATCAGGTTTAAAATCACTGACGTACTGTACACCTGGAGGCCACTTTATTAGATACACCCTGCACCTAGTAAAGTGGTCACTGAGTGCATATTCACGTCTTCGGCTGTTGTAGCCCATCTATTTCAAGGTTTGACATGTTGTGCATTTAGTGATGCTCTTCTACACACCACTGTTGTAGAGGATGGTTTATTAAGATACTGCCACCTTCCTGTCAGCTTGAACCAATCTGGCCATCTTCTCTGATCTCTGTCATTAACAAGGCATTTTCACCCACAGAACTGCTACTCACTGGACCTGCTGGACGAACTCAACAGGCCAGGCAGCACCTATGGAAAAATATACAGTCCACATTTCGGGCTGTGTTGCTCGGATTTCCAGCACCCACATATTTTCTCTTTTTTTGTGATCTGTTTGCCACTCACTGGATGTCTATTTGTTTTTCACACCTTCCCTCTGTGAAGTCTAGAGACTGTTGTGTGTGAAAATCCCAGGAGATCAGCAGTTCCTGAGCAGTCCCCATCTTGCACCAATAATCAATCACTCCACCGTCAAAGTCACTTTGATCAGACTTCTTCCCCATTTTGTTGTTTGAGCTGAACAACAACTGAACCTCTTGACCATATCTGTCTGCTTTTATTCATTAAGTTGCTGTCACATGATTGGCTGATTACATTAACAAGCAGGTGTACTGGTATATCTAATAAAGGAACCACTGAGAGCATATCATAAAATTTGTTGTTTTGTGGCAGCAAGACATAAAGTGCAATTCATAAAAATATATGAATTTCATGAAGATACAAAGTGAAGTAGTGTTCATGGATTGGTTCAACAGAGAAAATCTTTTTTCTCAATGATTTGCTGAAAATTAAGAAACAGCACTTTAAATGTCTTGAGCTACTTATTTTCTATCATCCTTATTGTCGTAATCAATATTTCAATTTACTTTAGCGAAGGTTAATAATTCAGTTCAATAATTAAATTTGTCACTCACAACTAAACATAATTTTTTCTCAGATTACAATCATCTTCCCCAGGGGACCTATTAATATGAGAGCTTTCAGCTTTTATCTTCCTACTAAACATTGACAGACAAATGGATATCATTGCACTTTGAGTACAGTTACAGAAGA
Source organism: Mobula hypostoma (assembly GCF_963921235.1). NCBI lineage: Eukaryota > Metazoa > Chordata > Chondrichthyes > Myliobatiformes > Myliobatidae > Mobula > Mobula hypostoma. The sequence goes on from NC_086107.1 coordinate 13,993,534, forward strand.
TTACATTGATAACTTCATAGGTCCATAAGATATAGGAGCAGAATTAGGCAATTCAGCCCATCGATTCTGCCCGACCATTCCATCATGGCTTATTTGTTATCACTCACAACCCCATTCTCCTGTTTTCTCCCCATAACCTTTGACTACCTTACTCATCAATAACTTCTCAACCTCTGCTTTAAATACTGTATATCCAATAACTTGGCCTTCACAGCTGTCTATGGAGCTCCACAGCATGGCAATGAATTCCACAGATTCACTGCCCTGTGGCTAAGGAAATTCCTCCTTTTCTCTATTCTAAAGGGACAGCCTTATCTTCTGGTCCTAGGCTCTCCCACTATAGTAAACATCCTCTCCACATCCATTCTATCTAGGCCATTCGATATTTGACAGTTTTCAGTGAGCTCCCCACCCCTAATTCTTCTAACCTCCAGCGACTACAGGCCCAGAGCCTTCAAGTGCTCCTCGTACATTAACCCTTTCGTTCCCAGGATCAGGTTTTGATCGAGTGTAAGTTTGCCTTTCTACGGCATAGTTTTACACATGGAAATAAAGTGAATCCATACAACTTATGAAGGCATTGTAGGAGTATTTATAATCTGCAAAAACACCTTTATATTCTTCAGATTTTTTTAAAATTATCAAATTAACTAAATGGTAACAAAACATTCCAAAGATGTGGTTGAAGTTATTTTTATACTAGGAATCTGGATATTGGTTATTAAAAGAACCCAACATATTTAATGAATGGTTGGTGCTACATTCAAACATAACACAGTGAAGACTAAAGAAAAATCATTATCCCATCTCTTCACGTAAGCATTCTACTTGCTTCTTATTTCTATAAAACCTCACATAAGCACAGAATGGTTCGAGCATAGATGCAGGCGATTCAACCCATTAAGTCTATACTGGCCCTATGGCCCACTTGTGACCCTTTTCTTACATCTCTGAAGTTCTTTCCTTTCAGATAATATTTTGTTTATTTATTTATTGAGGTAAGGTGTGGAGTTGGCACTTCCAGCTGCACCACCCAACAACCCCTGATTTAACCCTAGCCTAATCACAGGACAGATTACCCTGCCAACCCGTAGGTCTTCGGATTGTGGAAGAAACCAGAGTATGCGGAAGAAACCTATGCAGGGAGGACATACCAACTCCTTATAGACAGCGGCAGGAATTGAACCCCGTTTGTTGGTACTGTAAAGCTTTGTGCTAACCACTATGATACCTTGCCGCCCTAATGTAGCCTCCTTTTGAATAAAATCAGTGATCAGTCTCCAGTGATGTTGCTGCTATAATATTGCAGACCCTAAATATTAGGTGGATGCAAACAAAAAATCCTAATGTGAATTTTGGTTCCTTTGCCACTTATCTTCGTCCTTTGACTTCAGGTTTCTTGCCCCATAGAGTCAGTCATATTCAGACTGGTCCAATATAAAACATTAAATCAGAATTGAAGAGATAAAACCTAACATAGACCCAACATATTGATGCAGCTATAAAGAAGGCAAGTCAGTGGCTATATTTAATTCGGAGATTGGGGAGATTTGGTATGTCACCAAGAACATTCACAAATTTCTTCAGATGTACCGTGGAGAGTATCCTAACTGGCTGAATCCGGATTTCTGGTATGGGGTAGGGGAGGCTACTGTGCAGGATTGAATTAAGCTGCAGAGAGTTGTAAACTTAGTCAGCTCCATCATGGGCACGCGTTTCCGCAGTCTCCAAGATCTATCTATCATTAAGGACTGCCATCACCCACGACATGCCTTGTTCTCATTGCTTCCATCAGGAAGGAGGTACAGGAGCCTGAAGGGACACACTCAGCAATTCAGGAACACCTTCTTCCCCTTTGCCATCCAATTTCTGAATGGACATTGAACCCATGAACACTACCTCATTACTTTTTCTTATTTCCTATTATTTGCATTACTTATTTAACTACATATAAAACTTACTCTTATTTAGTTTTCTTTTCTCTCTTTATTATGATGTATTGCATTGTATTGCTTCTGCAAGTTAACAAATTACATGATATATGATGGTGATATTAAATCTGATTCTGATTCTGAAACAAAACACGATGGAAGATAGACCAGAAAGTCATCACCATATCCAAAAAGAAAGTATTTCGTTCAATGTACTATAAATAATAGAGGAAACTAGGAGAGTGTGAGAAGAATGAAGTTATGGTACAATATATCAAAGTTAAAGTAAGTTTTTAAAAATCAAAGCAGATATATGTAACCAGATAAAATTCTGAGATTCATTTTTTTTCTGGGCATTCACAGTAAATACAGAGAAACACAATAGAATCAATGAAAAAGCACACACAAGATGGACAAGCAACCAATGTGCAAATAAAAAAAGAAAATAATAATAATAAATAAGCAGTAAGCATCAAGAAAATGAGATGAAGAGACTCCATAGGTTGTAGGAACGGTTCAATGTTTGGGTGAGTGAAGTTGAATGATGCTATCCATTCTGGTTCAAGAACTTGATGGTTGAGGGGTAATAACGGTTTCTGAACCTAATGTTATGGGTCCTGAGGGTCCCATATGTCTTTCCTGATGGCAGCAGCAAGAAGAGGTCTAGATGGTGGGGGTCCTTGGTGATAGATGCTGCTTTCCTGTGGCAGCGCTCCTTGAAGATGTGCTCAGAGTGGAGAGGGCTTTACTTGCGATGGACTAGGCTGTATCCACTACTTTTTGTAGGCCTTTCCGTTCAAGTGTATTGGTGTATCCATATCAGGCCAAGATGTAACCAGTCAGTATACTCTCCGCCACACATCTATAGAAGTTTGAAGTTTTAGATGAAATGCTGAAACTTCGCAAACTTCTAAGATAGTACACCATATAAAGCTATCATCTGGATCCATAAAAGTTGCTGGTGAATGCAGCAGGCCAGGCAGCATCTATTGGAAGAGGTACAGTTGACGTTTCGGACCGAGACCCTTCTTTTATGTGTTTTGCTTGAAATTCCAGCATCTGCAGATTTCATCGTATCTGGATCCATAATGGCTTGGTATGGCAACTGCTCTTCATGTGACCACAGGAAACTGCAGAGAGTTGTGGGCACGACTTAAAACATCACAGGAACCAGTCTCTGCTCTGTGGACTCTGACAACATGTATATTTCTTGCTAGCTCAGTAAAGCAGCCAGCATAATCAAAGACCTCACCCACCACAGACAATTCTCTCTTAACCACATATACCAGACTCAAGTGAGAAGCTTCTGTTCTATAAGCAGAGAAATCTGTTGTCATTATTCACTCTGGTTTATATGTGATACCAGACACAAAAGAAAAATAAAGGCTATGGTTGACCTTAATCCCTAACCAATAGCTCAATTTATCAAGAGTAAATACACGAAAAATAATTCTCAGCCACTCTCAGGTTGGAGGAGCAACATCTCATATTCCATCTGAATCACTTCCAACCTGATGGTATGAACATCAATTTTTCTATCTTCTGATATTTCCCCCCCCCTCCTCTTTCCATCTTCTTCAATTCCGCTCTCTGACCTCTTACCTCTTCTCCTCACCTGCCTATCACCACCTTCCCCCACCACTAGTGACCTTCCTCCTTCCCTTTCTCCCATGGTCCACTCTCCTTTCATATTAGCTTCCTTCTTCTCCAGCCCTTTACATTTTCCGGCTATTATATCCTAGCTTCTTACTTCATCCACCTTTCCCCACCCACCTATCACCTTTGAACTTGTTGTCCTTCCCTTCCACCCACTTTTTTTATCTGGGTATCTTCCCCCTTCTTTTCCAGTGCTTGATGAAAAGTCTGAGCCTGCAACATTGACTGCTTATTCCTCTCCATAGATGTTGCCTGACCTGCTCGGTTCCTCCAGCAAATTGTGTGTGTTGCTCTAAAATAAAAATATTCAGGCACTTTTTACAGATATGATAAGGGACACATGCTGCCCATTTCACTCTGCAGAGTCTTATAGCCAAACATCTGTGCAGATGTCTAAATTGGGTTAGCAATCACACAGACTGCTCACAATGGTATGAGATAGTTATGGTCACTGAATTGAACTCTAAGCCAATGTCCCATACATCTTGATTGCTATATCTGGATATATTCAATCTCAAGAACAAAACAGACTCAGAAAGAGGTGTCACTGTGTAAAGTCAGGTCAGTCATCAACATTTGTTCCAGGTATCATGAAGTCTCATGGCATCAAATCAAAAATGGGCAAGAAGCCCATTTTTTTTTCATTTAGAGATACAGAAAGCCCATACCACCTAATTACACCCATGTGACCAATTAACCTTATATCTTTATGTCTTTAGAATGTGGGAAGAAACTGGAGTACCTAGAGGAAACCTACATAGTCAAGGGAGAACATACAAACTCCTTACAGACAGCGGTGGAATTGAAGTTGTGTCATGGCAATAGCATTACGTGAACCACTGGCAGTGCTGTTCTGCCCCAAACCTCATCCTGATTACCAGCAAACCTTCACTGCTTGATCATTAGTCAGCAATATCATCACGCAGAATTTATTCACCCGTATATTAAGGTTCAGTTTGGATTCAGCCAGAGTCAATTACAGTATAACAAAACTCTATGCAGCCTTGGTACAAACCAAGAGGTGAAGTGGTGATGGCCACGCTTGTCATCAACCCGCCCCAGTAAAACTTAAGTATGTGGGGCCAAGACAAAGTCAAGCCAAGTTTATTGTCATTTAACTATATACATGCATATTGTCAAACAAAACATTTCTCTGAACCAGGGAGTAAAGCACAGTTGTACACATAACACACAATAACTTGTGAAAGTAGGGATAAAATCTACAGACAAATTACACATACATAAATTAACTATTGTAAGGTACAGAACAATTAACCAACGACAATTCGCATGTGTTGCCCAGGGAGTTCAGAGGCCTAATGGCCTGGAGGAAGAAAAACTGTTTCTCATCCTGGCCATTCTTGTTTTTATACATCAGAGTCTCCTGCCATATGGTAGTAATTCAAAGAGGATGCTGGATGGATGGTTGGAATCCTTAATATTGCAAAGGGCCCTACATACACAGTGCTCCTGTTAAATGTCCATTGGATGGTAGGGAGACGCCTATGATCCTCTCAGCCATTCTCACAGTCATTTGTAGGGACTGTTGCTCAGCTCTTCACATGCTTAGAATCCAAAGAAGGATAAATGAGGCAACCTTAGCCTCATCGGTTCCTGTGGGCAGTGTCCTAGATGCACCACTTTAGTAACTTTATGAAGGACCTTCCCTCTACAGTATGCTAAGAGGTTAGATGATTGCTGCTGATGGTACATTTTCATTTATAGAATACGGAACATAGAATGGTACAACACAACACCGGCCCTTCAGCCCACAATGTCTATCTGTTAACCAACTCCAAGATCAATCTAACACTTCCATCTCACATAGCCCTCCATTTTTCCTTCTCTCCTTTGGTATGCCATTCCCTTAGCTACACAAACTCACTTGTAGTAATGCATGTTCATTTACTGCACAGTGTCAGTAACATTTCACCAAGCATGGGGTAAATAATTAAGGAAAACATCACAGGCTGCAGATCTTCGCACCAAGAAGCCTGTTGGGATGCACTGGACTACTATCATCGCTATTAGGTTTATAACTCAAAGTGATCAATGCCATATTGAAAACACAACTCTGCATACAGGCGATAAAATGGTTAAAGGTTAAATAGCAATTGAGATCCTCCGACTGGCAAGAGACTGTGTAGTAAGGATGCCCTCCGTCGGCTGGGGTCGACCGTGGATGTAGCGTCCTAGCTGTCTACGCAAACCCGGGCAGTTCGATACGGAGAACAAGCTGTTGCCCGTACAGTAGGCTCCCCCCTCTCCACGTAGCTGACTAATCCAAAGCAGAGACCGATATTGTTAGGCGCCGGCGGCGTCACAAAGGTTGTGCCATTCGGAGCTGAACTCAACGTGAGGGCCTCCAGCTCCGGATTTTTCCCCGGGGTTTACTCCTCAAGCCTCCCCCGCGAGTGGATATAGCTGCAAGGCAGCGGAGGTTTGAAATCAGTTTTCCCTCTGCTAGATAGGTTGCCAATCACGGCTGACGAGCACATCTGCCTTCGCCTCTTCTGTCAGTAGAAACTGTTCGGCCGGGCTTACTAGCTAAACCACACGTGAAGGTCAGGAGCTGGACTTGCTTGTCTGAGGCTATTTGAGATGCACGCGATTGGGAGCACTCGATATGAAGTGGGATCTTATCCCCACTCCAACCCTCACCAACGGGTATAACAAACTTAGGGAACCGTATGCCAGTGACTGCGTGATGTAATGACAGTCGGCATATTCATGGGCACTAGAAGTCCAGACGATATTTACTCACTAGGCTTCTCCAAGATTTTCATCATATTCTGACAAGAACAATAAATGTATCTGAGTTAGATTGATTAGGTTCGCGCTGGTAACCAGCGACTTTCCGTCCGTTTCACAACTACACCAGGATTCACTAAAACCACGAATTATCAGCCCAGCTTCTTCGTGCAGCAACTGAACCACCCTCCGGGTTTGAAAACTGAGCAATTGACAGCGGCCGGACGATTGTTTTAGCTGACGTCTGCCTGCTCCAAATGCATTTGAACGAGAGAACTCGCTGTCTCGATATTTATAGTGGCGACATATGAAACCAACACCCTCTGAGCGAACTGCTCCGGCCGGTAACGCAGCAGCAGATGCCCACTAATTCCTAGTTAGCGGAGAGGGGTGCGGAGCAAGCTGAGCCCGGTTTACAGCATCAAGCTATACACGAGGGTGGCTTTGTGTGATCCGTTCACCGTCTGGGAAATAACCAATCCTCCCGCGGGTGTGCCAAGCTGCAGCCAGACCAATCTCAAACCCTCGCACCAAGTTTTGCTCTGCGGCGGTCATGGATGTGCCGGGTGCTGAAGACGAGAAGGGGGGAAAGAGTAATAGAAAAGTGCAGCACAGAAACATGTCCTTTGGCCCATCTAGTCCGTGCCAAATAATTTAAACTGCCTACTCCGATTGACCTGCACCGGAACCATAGCCCTCCACATCCCTACCATCCATGTAACTATCCAAACTTCTCTTAAACGTTGAAAGCGAGATGGCATATACTTGCGCTGGCAGCTCGTTCCACACACTCACGATCCTCTGAGTGAAGTTTCCCCTCATGCTCCCCTTTAACTTTTCACCTGTCACCCTTAACCCATGACCTCTAGATGCAGTCAGACAAATACTCTCTTCGCTGCTCCTAAACCCTGCATAAAGGATGCCTTCAAAACAGACTGGATAGCACCATTTGGCATTTTACTGGAGTACGCTGGCTCTGTCCTCAACTTTAAGTGACGTCTCAGCAACCAAACTCGTTCGCGCGAGTTTAATTATGATATACCTTTCGAGAGTAGACGCAGGTTTGTCAACTTTCTCACAAAGCCTAAAATACGCCACAGTAGGATACAACTCGGCTATCCTGACGAAGCGAAGCAGCCTGCGGGGAATTAATATGGTTTCGTTTTAGCATTAACTTTAGCACGATGGAATTAGCCAGTTTAGTTTATGCGCGTTGGGTTTGCGGTACCAATAAGCTCACATGAAGAATTTGCCCCTCTCGGAACAGTTCGGACAACCAGCCCGGCTCTCCAGCGTCAGGTCCTCGCCGTCCCTTCACTGCAGCTTCGAGCCCCGCCGCCTCTCCACCAGCTACACTTTCCAAAGCAGTTCAAAGTTACTTTTAGAAGCAGGCACCTTTCCAGCACGCGTCCTGCGGTTGAAAACAAGCAGATACTAGGGGATAAAGATCCCAACCTAAATTTCGTGGGAGGTTCGCGGAAAAGAAAGACGCAGGACGTGAATTCCATCTCTCTCCGTTCCTCTTGATTACGCTCTTAACCGCACTGTCTCTTGACAACATTTTTTACTGTTTTAAATTCCCGGCCAGTGATTAACCTCGTTGGACGGTTAAGGTATCGGTCGTTTCTATCATCAGTTTCGTGTCAGGAGAGTCAACAGAACTTCTCGCTTCCTCCGCGAGGCAGCTGACCTTCCTCCTCCAGTATAATTCACGAAATTACTTGAGTGCATCAGACATCGCGCTGGTAGTTACGTGATATAACACTATCCTGTTAGTTTAGCATCAGCCGCGAATTAAGAAGACACAATTCTTGTTTTATATTTAATCTGCGTTACATTAAGAGTAAGTCTCAGGCATTGGAATATCTTGCATCTTAGGGCAAAATCATGCGCTTTGCGCACTCGCTGATGGTTGAACCCGCACCTCTTGCTACCTCATGTCTAACCCCGCACCTCTTGCTACCTCATGTCTGATCCCGCACCTGTTCTGCGCAAACCGGAGCAGGAGAGTAGTTCAAGCCGCAGCCCTCTTCACACGCCTGTCAGGCAGAACTAAACGCGACAGCCGCAACGTACAAAGTGACCTGACCGCATAGACCCGTGCAAACGAATGTCCTTGCGCAAGGGGACTGCGATTCCGCACAGCGCCCGCATTTTACCACACCTGTAGCCTGGAGAGGCGAAAGTTCTGTGGAGGTACTTACTCTTTGGTGTGTTTCCGTGGCCGCAAACTCTCCGCAGATCATACCCATTCCTGTCCATGGCGACCTTCTTCTGTCTGCCGGTCTGTGAACGTGCACTGTTGGCAGAAAACAGTAAGTTCCCTTTTTAGGGTTGGTGCCTGTGCAGTGTTCACACAAAAAGCCAACCTTTTACGCTTTCCCATGGTGTTCCCTCTCGCCACTCCTATATCCCCTATGGGGGGAGGGGGAGAGGGGGAGGGAGCAAACTGCAGACTTCCTCACGTACCGTCTGCAGGGACCTTGGAGAGGATTCCAACCCGACGCAGTATATTTTGAGAAATAAAACATCTGAACTTGTAACAGGCGAACAGGAAATGGCTCTCAGACTAGGGGTCTCACCGTTGGGTGGCACTGTTTTCCTGCCTTGTCCACCCATAATATGCACCTGTCCTCTCCCTGCACCCTGCTCCTGGGCTTAAAGACAAGTGTTTGGAACGACGTTGGTGAAACAAATTGTCACAGATCACAGAGTGCTACAGCACAGGAAGAGGCTCTTCGGTCCATCCAGTCCGTGCCGAACTATTATGCTGCCTAGACCCATCCATCAATCTGCACCCGGACCATAGGCCACAACTCTCCCATCCATTTATCTATCCAAATTTCTCTTAGATGTTGAAATCGAACCCCTTCAGCAGGCAGCTCGTTCCACTCTCTCGTCACCCTACTTGGGAGGTTTCGGCTCCCCTTTGGCAACTAGTTCCCCCTCATGATCCTCTTAAACATTTCACCTTTCATCCCTAACCACTAACCAAGATGCTCGAGAGAATAAAGTCCGAAGCTACACAACCTTTCGCCGTAACTCAATGTCCTCAAGTCTCGGTGACATCCTTGCAAATTTCCTTTGCACTGGTTCAATCTTATTGATCTTTCCTGTGTAGGTGACCAGAACTGTACACCATACTCCTAATTAGGCCTACCAACGTCAGATACAACTTCAACAATGTCAATAATCTTGTGATGTTTCCGGTCGGTTGCAAACGAAATTAGAAATACTGCAAGTTCGCCCGAGATATGTTAAACACTCAATATGTTTTCCCAACATTTTAAAACTATATGCCGCTACATTAGATTTTTGTTTTACTTCTTCACCTTCCTCCAGATTCAATCTATTACCTAGAAGAGTCTGTGTGGGAGGTTTCGGCTCCTTTTGCCAACTAGTTTCCACAGTGTCCAAACCTTGCGGCGGAAATTCGGGACATTCATTTATAAAGGTTTCACAACCTCCTTTAATATACAAACAAGCACCTCACTATCTATACAAAATAAGCAGCAGCAAAGCGGAGGTCATCTCCGGTTAATGAAAGTGGATCCGGGACATACGCTGACCGAAGCTGTGACTGGCGCTGAGCGACATGAGCAGGTGTAGTCGAGAAGCAATCTGGAACAAGTCTGATCTCTGCCCATCAGCGGGGCTTTCCGCACAGCAAGCGACGCCACGGTATGGTTCATTTGGTAGCAGCGTCGCTCTTGAGCTAGGGAATATTAGGCTGAAGACTCTGAGACATAGGAGCTAAGTAGACCATTCGGCCCATCGGGTCTGCTTCGCCATTCCATCATGGCCGATTTATTTTCCCGCTCAAGCCTCATTCTCGAGCTGAGGGAACGCTGACGGAGGGACATGCGCGCAGTGTCAGAGGAATTCGGTAGGTCAGGCAGCATCTATGGAGGGGAATAAACAGACGACGTTTGGATTAGTTGAAGGAGTGCTACCTTGTCAGAGGTGTCGGTTTTCAGCTACTACCAAAGATTCTTCAGGGCAATTTCAGGGAAAAGAACGGATTTATTATTAAGCCAAGATCACTGGAAGTGTATTCAGAGATGAAAGGGCTGAGGCAGAACCTGAGACATTTGAAAAGTTGGGAATCCATGTGAAAGTACGTAGACTGGACACATTAATTCAAAGATTTGAAGTATATTTATTATCAAAGTATGTACACAGAATACAACTCTGAGATTTGTCCTCCCTTCGCAATGGGAGAGAAGCAATGGAGTCCATCATGAGCTTGTCACCGGTTTCCAGGCTGCACACTCCATTCCAAACCTCACCGGACTCCCTCCCTTGCAGCTAATGGGCTCAAAAACACTCCAAAATGTAAATCACAGGTTCCAATTGCAGGCAGATTAGAAATAGAGTCATATCTCAAAGAAGAAGTAAAAGGAGCAGTTTTGTGAACTGTCTGGAGGACATCACCGTTGGTCACAGCTGGTACCATCTTTTTCCCTCAACTTAGTTTCTTTCTCCATGGAAGCTGCCTGATCTTAAGCAGATTACTAACATTTACAGATTTTATCACTGAAAGGAATTGACCTGGATTGTCCCAGCATTTTCTGATGTAATGGAATGCAAGTGAGTTATTTCTAAGTACAAATGTCAGAGTTAATATATATAAGACCATAAGACATAGGAGCAGAATTAGGCCATTCTGTCCATTGAGTCTGCTCTGCCATTTCATCATGCTTGATCAATTTCCCTCTCAACCCCTTTTTCCTGCCTTCTCCCCATTACCTTTCACGTCCGGACTAATCAACCTATCAGTCTTTGTCTTACGTGCACCCAGCGACCAGGCCTCCACAGTCACCAGTGGCAATTAATTTCACAGACTCACCACCCTCTAGCTAGAGAAATTCCTCCTCATCTCTGTTCTCAATGGTTGCCTCTCTATTTTGAGGTGGTGCCCTCTGGTCCTAGACTCCCCCACCAAAGGAAACATCCTCTTCACATCCATTGTCTCTAGGCCTTTCAACATTCAATCAATTTCAATGAGATCCACCCCCCTCATTCTTCTAAATTCCAGCAAGTACATGCCCAGAGCCTTCAATTGCTGTCAGTGATAACCCTTTCATTCCCAGAATCATTCTGGTGAACCACCTCTGAAACCTCCCCATGTCAACAATCCTTTCTTAAATAAAATGCCTGAAACTGCTCACAATACTCCAAGTGAGGCCTCACCAGTGCTTCATAAAGCTACAGCATTACATCCTTACTTTTATATTCTAGTCCTCTTGAAAAGAATGCTAATATAACATTTGCCTTACTCACCACAAATTCAGCTGGCAAATTAACTTTTAGGGAATCCTGCACAAGGACTCCTAGATCCCCTTTGCACCTCAGATTTTTGAATTTTATCCCCATTTAGAAAATAGTCTATGCTTATATTCCTTCTATGAAAGTGCATGGCCATGTACTTTCCTACAGTGTATTCCATCTGCCACCTCTTTGCCCGTTCCCCTGACCTGTCTAAGTTATTCTGCAGCCTCTCCCTCTGCTTCCTCAACATTACCTGTCCCTCCACCTATCATCTGCAAACTTGGCCAGGAAGCCATCAATTTTATCATCCAAATTGTTGAAATACAATGTAAGAAGCAGTGGTCCCAACACAGACCCCTGTGGAACACCGCTAGTCACCGACAGCCAATCCAAAAAGGATCCTTTCATTCCCACTCTTTGCCTCCTGCCAATCAGCCAATGCTCTATCTATGCTAGTACCTCTTCAGTAATACCCTGGGCTCTTTTCTTCTTTAGCAGCCTCGTGTGCGAGACCTTGTCAAAGGCCTTCTGAAAATCCAGAAGATAAATAGATATATCTATAGACATAAATACAGAGGTACAAATAAAGTGGGTGCTGAGTGTATATCTCACCATATACAACCCTGAGATTCATTTTCTTGCAGGCATTTACCATATAACCATGTAACAATTACAGCACGGAAATAGGCCATCTCGGCCCTTCTAGTCTGTGCCGAACTCTTACTCTCACCTAGTCTCATCTACCTGCACTCAGCCCATAACCCTCCATTCCTTTCCTGTCCATATAAATGTCCAATTTAACTTTAAATGACAATATCGAACCTGCCTCAACCCCTTCTTCTGGAAGCTCATTCCACACAGCTACCACTCTCTGAGTAGAGAAAAGAAATTCAATAGAATCAATGAAAAACTACGCACAAAGACTGACAAACAACCATGTGGAAGAGAAGGCGAACTATGCAAACACAAAAATAAATAAACACACACACACACACACGGAAATCTGCAGATGCTGGATTTCAAGCAACACACACAAAAAATGCTAGTGAACGCAACAGGCCAGGCAGCATCTATAGGAAGAGGTACAGTCGACGTTTTGGGCCAAGACCCTTCATCAGGACTAACTGAAAGAAGAACTAGTAAGAGTAAGGGTATCGGCCCAAAATATCGTCTGTACCTCTTCCTATAGATGCTGCCTGGCCTGCTGCGTTCACCACAACTTTTATGTGTGTTGCCACACACACACATATATACATACTACATTCTACTGAGAACATGAGTTGTGGAGTCTTGAAAGGGAGTCCATAGGTTGTGTTCAGTGGCCAGTTCAGAGTTGTGGTGAGTGAACTTATCCATACTGGTTTAAGAGCCTGATGGCTGAAGGGTAATAACTTTTCCTGAACCTGGTGGTGTGGGACGTAAAGCTCCTGTACCCCCTTCCTGATGGCAGCAAAGAGAGGAGAGCATGACCTTGACGGTGAGGGTGCCTGATGATGAATGCTGCTTTCTTGTGGCAGAGCTCCTTACAGATGTGCTCAATGGTGGGGAGGACATTGCCTGTGACGGACTGGGTTGCATCCACACTTTTGTAGACTTTTCTGTTCAAGGGCATTGGTGAGTCCATACCAGGTCATGATGCAACCAGTCAGAATACTCTGGACTGTACATCTATATAAAGTTGTCAGAGTTTTAGATAACGTGCCAAATCTGTGCAAACTTGGAAGAAAGTAGAAATATTTTCCTCAGTGTACTTTGAGAATCCAGACATTAAGGCACAAGGATCGGCTTTATTCACCCTATACATTTACAGGAATTGGGAATTTGCTGTGATGTGTTGGTCCACACGCAACAAGCAATGACATTCAACAGTTATAAAGCATAATGGATTATATTACAAATAGTTAGAGGTTAAATTATGGATATGGAATAAAATGTACAGAAATAAAATTAAATATTATGGCAGTGCAATATCACTACTGGATAGTGGAACCAGAGCGAGGTATGCAGTGGTGGAGAAAGTACTTTACCATTCCTTTCAGTGGATCAAAAGGCTCTGATGGACTTGGGTATGCATCTGACCATTTAGAATTCTTAACGCCTGTTTGTATCAAACAATTAAGCTTTTCCAATTTATTTTGAAGATGTTCCCATTTTTTCTTAGGTCTTTGAACACTGTCAACACTCAGGTACAGAGCTTGCCTCTCCTGTTCCACCCCCTCCCCTGTGAGAAATATACATCTCTCTTCACACTTTCTGTTGCATCTTACCAGTCCTGTCACTATGTTGCAAGGTTTTTGAAACTGTTTTCCCTTAACTCATGTCTATGTTATTTATATATAAGGAAATTTACTAGACTCTGTGGTTGAGGTTGTGACCTTTGGTTCTGCAATCCCAGCCACTGGAAGTATCCTCCCCATATCTAATCTCTCTAGTCATGTTAATTTTTTTTCCCCCAAGGTTTTCCATGAGATCCATCTCTTTCTTCTACACCCCACAGTATACAAGGCATAACAAGCAGCACATATCAAAGTTGCTGGTGAACGCAGCAGGCCAGGCAGCATCTCTAGGAAGAGGTACAGTCGACATTTCGGGCCGAAACCCTTCGTTAGGACTAACTGAAAGAGCTAGTAAGAGCTAGTTGAGAGGGGGAGGGGGAGATCCAAAATGATAGGAGAAGACGGCGGGGTGGGGGGGAGGGAAGGGATGGAGCCAAGAGCTGGACAGTTGATTGGCAAAAGGGATATGAGAGGATCATGGGACAGGAGGCCCAGGGAGAAAGAAAAGGGGGGGGGGTACCCAGAGGATGGGCAAGGGGTATAGTCAGAGGGACAGAGGGAGAAAAAAGAGAGAGAGAGAAAGAATGTGTGTATATAAATAAATAACGGATGGGGTACGAGGGGGAGGTGGGGCATTAGCAGAAGTTTGAGAAGTCAGTGTTCATGCCATCAGGTTGGAGGCTACCCAGACGGAATATAAGGTGTTGTTCCTCCAACCTGACTGTGGCTTCATCTTTACAGTAGAGGAGGCTGTGGATAGACGTATCAGAATGGGAATGGGACGTGGAATTAAAATGTGTGGCCACTGGGCCACTACGCCCCACAGTATACAGGACATAACAATTTCACTTCATTCAGCAGTCGTGCCATTGTAACCTTTTGCTGCACTCACTACATGCCAAGGACACTGTTCTTCACCGGCCTATGCTCCTCAACTGAAATCAACACACAAAGCTCTGCATGGAGTTGAATCCATTTCCAGTTTAAGATGACATTACTTAAGGCAAGCGACAGCAAGAAATTTGACTTAAAAAAATATAAACAGTATCTTTTCTGAAGTAAATTGTGGTCAACTATCACTGCAAACAATGAAGAGGTGAGCGAAGGTGAAACGAATTCGAGGGATGAGCCATGCTGAGGTGCTGCAAAATTGACACAGGTGGAGTTGGAGTGAGCGATTCGGACAGGAGGAGTTGAGGCAGAGGAGTGTCGATGCCCGTCCAACTAACCCGGGCGTGAGGTTGGATCACTCTAAGCGCTGAGCTGATTTGGAGAGGTTGAGAACGGCTTTGGGCTGGGCGGCGTGGTCTAGGCCTGGAGCATTTTGCTGCAGCCAGGCCCAGATCCTAATGTGAGGCACAGTCCGCTGTTTGGAATTTAAATCCGACCCAGATAGACTGGAAAGGCAGGGACCAGAGGCGATTTGCGGGCCAATTTTGTGCTGAGGCTGTGAGATTGCCCCGGCTGCTGTGCTTCAAGTCTCTGACCTTCACGGTGATTTGTCCCGCTAATGTGATGAACTAAGACCAAGACCTTGGGCCCACTCCAGCTGCTCTGGGAATTCAGGTCTAAGGACTCAGTTTTGTTCAGAATGCTGTTGCTTGCTTCTATTGTTTGCATGATTTGTGTTTTTTTTTCTCTTTCTCTGCGCAGTGGGTACTGGTATTTTTTTTTCAGGTTCCTTGTTTTATGGCTGTCTGTAAGCAGACAAATCTCAACGTTGTATAATTGATACATTCTTTGATATTAAGTGAACTTTGAATCTTTGAATCAAGGCCCTGTACAGTTGTAAAAAGATATCATTACTCTTGCAATCAATTCCTCTTGCAGTAAGGACCAATAAACTGTATTTCAAAACAAAATGGAATTTGACCCATTGAGTCTTTGCTAGCTCTCTGAGCAATGCCATTCTCTTTATTTACTATAACCATTCTGTCACATGTGCCCATTAACCTCTTGATTCTCCCACTACCCTTATGCAACTTATGACAATCAATTGATCTAAAACATTTACATATCCTTGTGATGAGGGATGATACCAGATAATGTGGGGGAAAGAATCAAGATTCAAGATTTTCATGTGTGCATTGAAACATACAGTGAAATGCATTGTTTGTATTAACAACCAACACACCCAAGGGTGCACTGGGGGCAGCCCACAAGTGTCACCACTCATTTCGGTGCCAATATAGCATGTCCACAATTCTTGGCAGAACACAGCAAGCAACAAAACAACAACAGCAAAAGCAAGCTCTGTTCCTCCCTCCCTCCCTCCCTCCCTCCCATGCACATACACAGTCCTTTAACCCCAGGACGGGCCTCCAGTTCCAGTGGGCATGTACTCAGGCCTGTAGTCAGCAGGCTCCAACCACCACAGTGGACTCACAGAGATTCACAGTGTTGGATCTGGCCAACAGGCCTCAAATTCCTGACTTCTGATTCATCCTTGGGCTTCAGCCCTTGGCATCCATTCCAGGGCATGCCTATCACCGAAACAACCAGTTCACATGGAGAATGTGGAAACTCCATTCAGCCCGAATTGACCAGAGCTGTGGGAGAGCTACACTCTCTTCAGAGCCCATCACCTTCCTAACTGCCTGTTGCACCTGAACACTTGCTCTCAGTGACACTCACCTCTTGTTGCACCTTCCCATTTCCCATTCCTGTCTTTCTGTTTTGAGAACCAAAATAGATATCCTGACACTTTCCACATTAAACTGCATCTGCTTTCTATTTACCCACTTACCCAACATGTCTAAATCGCATTGAAGTATCCTTGCATCCTCCTCACAGTTCACATTCCCAGCTGCAAACCCAGAAATGCTACATTTACTAGCCTCATCCACATAAGTGTTCTGAATAGCTGGGACCGAAACACCGAGCTTTATGGCAACCCACTAGTTATTGCAGACCAGCTGAAGAAGGACCAGTTCAATGGTACTCTCTGCTTCCTGATTGTCAACCTATTGGCAATCTATGCCAGTATTATACCCCTAATTCCATTAGCTTTAATTTTGTTCAACAGCCTTTTGCTGGAAGTGCTCCTTATCTGAGAATACATCAACAATGTCCAAAAACACTACATTCACTGGCACCTCCTTTTTTTAATTCCACCAGTTACACCTTGATAAATCTCCAGTAGATTTGTTGAATATGATCATAACTTCCTGTTTCTGACTGTAGAGAATTTACCCTTGTCCTCATTTTTTTTGTTTATTACATTGTTATATTTTATGTACTCTACAAGCTTATATTCCATCTTTATGTTCACATTTCAAACACCTTCCACATGGAAGATGTGGATTTGTCCAAAAACAGCTGTTCCCAATTAACCCTCCTTTGATCCTGCCTAATTTGTCCTACCACCATTTAGCACTCTTCTGCAAGGAGCATACTTATTCTTTTTAGGAGTTATGATCAATGTTTCCCAATTGCTCCCCCCCCACTGAAAAATCAGTCACATGGCCAGTCTCATTTTTCGATACGAGGGCCAATATAGCCCCTCCTCTTGTTAGACTACTTCTTCTTCTTCTTCTTAAGCCCATCGCCTCTACTGGGGGATAGGCGCTGACAGCAACTCGCCAGAGTCCTCTATGCAAGATCAGTCTTTCAAGTTGTCACCAAGTGTAGCCCACCTTCAGAGATCCTTCCTCTCCCAAGGATGAGATCTTTGGAGCTATTATTGGTGTTTCCGTAGCTCTGAGTTTCTGCAGGATGTGTAACACTCCTCCCTTCACAGCCAGGCTTGGGACCGGCCATGGCAGAATTTGGTGGATTATTTACATACAGGTTTATGAGAACCCCCTAGAGGAACCTAACAAATCCTACCTCTTCTAAGGAGACCCCAGTCCACACTGGGGAAGTTGTCACCCTGTGACCACCTCACTAAAACCTTCAACTCTAGTTCCAGTTTGTTAATGTGGTTAGTCAGGAGCTGAAGCTGGGTGAACCGCCTACAGGTGAAGTTATGAGGGATGTAGGAAGTCTCCCTGATCTTCCATATCCCTCAGGAGGGGCAGGGATCTGCCCTAATTTCTCAAATAGCAAGATTAAGTTTTAGAAGAAGATTATCTGCACTTGCCCGATTTTCTGCTCAGTCTCCTCGCTGAAGTCTCTGAAGCCAAAGCTTCAGCTTATACTCGGCACAGACTAGAAGGGCTGAGATGGCCTGTTTCCATGCTGTAATTGTTATATGGTTACTGTTATATTCAAAGATATCAAACACGGCCTTCTTTTTATACTTGAAAACAACTTTTTAAACACTACCTGCTTCTCCCCTCTATCAGGTAATGCACAGCACTAGTCATTTTTTTTTGCCCAGTGTCAACATGTGCACACTGAATAATTTCTTCACTAAAAACAGTATTATCAAGCCAGTTCTAAAATCTACAGACAAATCATCACAAACTCCATGTTGTCAACACCATCCGCATCAGAAACTGAAAAAGGAAATGTGATTGCGTACGATCATGAAATATACTTAACATGCCAATGAGGGAGTGGGTGACAATCCTTTGTGCAACGTTTAAGCTCCTTTATGTGCTAGTACCAAAAGATGTGTGTGCACGCATGCCTTAGAGAGAGCATTGCCCTCTACTATCTCGGCTCCTGGTATCAGAACTCAGAAGTCTTTATCTGTTAATGACTTTTGAAATGCTGATCACTCCTCCCATCTGCTGCTAAAACTATCATGAGTAAACAACTGGTAATATTACAGATGACAAAAGCTTTCTATTTTATCTCCCATTTTTCTGTTTGAGATGATGGACTTGAAGCTGCCAAACTTTGGTGAGGCCAGACCTGAATGAACAGATTCTGCTGCATGTAATCATGGCTGAACGTGTCACGAGCTGACTGTACAGAGTGATTCAAAGTTCAAAATAAATTAATTATCAAATTACGAGGGGTGGTTGATAAGTTTGTGGCCTAAGGTAGAAGGAGTCAATTTTAGAAAACCTAGCACATTTATTTTTCCTACATTTACACACCTAGTCGAGCGGTCGTGGAACATACGGATCCCTTCTTTGTAGAAGTCGGCATCTTGGACCTCCAGAAAGTGGTCCACAGCAGAGGTGATTGATAAGTTCATGGTCTAAGGTAGAAGGAGATGTTATTAACGTCAAACTTTCTGCATTTTCACTCAAAGAGTTGAACTGCACATGCATCTAACAGAAGTTGTATAACTCATCTCCTTCTACCCAAGGCCACGAACTTATCAATCACCCCTGCTGTGGACCACCTGGAGGTCCAAGACGCTCTCATTACATGCACGTGCAGTTCAACTCTTTGAGTGAAAATGCAGAAAGTTTGAAGTTAATAACTCATCTCCTTCTACCGTAGGCCACGAACTTATCAATCACCCCAGCTGTGGACCACTGCTGCAAAGACGGATCCGTATGCTCCATGACCGCTGGACTAAGTGTGTACATGTAGGAGGGGACTATGTTGAAAACTGAATGTGCTAGGTTTTCTAAAATTGACACATTCTACCTTAGGCCACAAACTTATCAATCACCCCTGGTATCTCAAGATTCATTTTCTTGTGGGCATTCACAGTAGAATTGGCTTTTCTGCAGTTTGTTGTTTTGCAAGTGGAGTAGGTATCTACAATGCACCATCATGGTGGTGTAACTCTACCCACTGCCAAGGTTGCTATTCATCTATCTCATCAGCTTCTCACTTTACAGAATCAGAATCAGGTTCATTATCACTGACATACAATACTGTGCAAAAGTCTTTGCCACATACATAGCTAGGGTGCTTAAGACCTTTGCACAGTACTGTATATTATGTCTTTCCAGTTACAATATATAACATTTAATACTACTGAGCTAATAGAAAGCTAAATACTCTTATTTATGTTTCCCAAACACCTTCCTATTTTAACCAATATACAGTATTGTGCATATGTCTTAGTGACATGAGCTCTGTGAGCTTCTACAGTGAGCTGTAGAGCATTAGGCTCCTAGGTCTCTCGAGCATCTGTATTTATTAATTGTTTTCTTAACTAGAGTCTTTAAGCCTTTGTGCTTTCTGTTTAATCTTGTTGCATTTATTTTGACTGGCACAGGTTTTCTGCATTCTGTGATTATTTAAAGTGGACTCCTGGTGAACATTTATCGCGGGATCCTTGTGATGAGAGTGATTCATCTCGTGGTGTCGTTCAGTCGTGCCCCAATATTCATTTGGAATTCTGTGTATTAACTCTTGTTTCCATCTCTATGTGGGAGTATGTCGTTCCTCTGCATCTGCGTTCAGTCATTGTCAGTCCTCACTGAGACACTTAGTCACCCTTAGGCATCGTGATACTTAGGCACCCTAGCTAGAAATTTGTTAATTGTGGCAGCAGTACAGTGCAATACACAGAATATTACTGTAAGTTATAATATAAAATATATAAAAATAGTGTAAAAGAGGAGCAAAATAGAGAGGTAGTGTTAAATGCAAAAAATCTAGAGTAACACATACAAAATGCTGGAGGAACTCACTAGGTCAGGCAGCATCTATGGAGGGGAATAAACATCAATGCTTTGGTCCAACACATTTCATCAGGACTAGTGACCAGTCTTGCCCAAAATGTTGACCTTTCATTCCTTTCTATATATGCTACCCGATCTGCTAAATTCCTCCAGTATTTGGTTTGCGTTAGTGAGGTAATGTTAATGGGTTGATGGAAGTTCTCCTGTCCCATTTAGTACCAGTATGAAAGTGGAACTTTGCATGCCTTACTGGTCTTTTGGCTATGCCTATCTCCCCGCTCAACATATCATCGAGGATGAAACAATCTTCCATCAGGCCTGAGCCAGCAAAGTCTTATTTGCTCAATAAGTGATAGGGCCTTTGGCATCTTTGCTTCTGAGAGGACTAGTCATTTAGAAACTATTTCCATCTATGTATGCCAAAGATATGCTAGAATCTTCAAAGATGGAAGATTTTGACTCTTCTTTCCTGGCAGGTTTTGTAATCTATATTTCACTGCCTTGGAGTAATATGCTAAGAATGATGATCTTATTGATCAGTTCAAAAATCCTAGGGATAAATTTGGTATTCTTCTATCCTCACAGCTGCTTTTCCAACGTGCATTTGGAGCTCTCCCTCAAGAGAAATACTGTTTCTGTGAAGTTCTATGCAAACCAGAAAGGGAGGCAAGTTGGCACATTGAGTTGACATTCTCCAATAAGGTGTTGTTCAATTTGATCATGGTTGAAGCAACAACTCCCTGTCCCATAACAACCATCTTAACACTAACAGGGAGATCATGGTACAGCAATGGCAAACAATGCAAGAGCTGCTGAAGTTAACCTTCTGTTTACTCAACCAGTGCAAGATCACTTTTTGGTGAGGGCTTGTTGCACTTTTGTTGTGCAGCCTGAACTGGTTGAAAAGCTTTCTGCCTGATTTTGCATAAAGATGCTCTGTCTCTGTGTCTACAGGGAAAATGTAAGTCAGGATCACAGGAAAACGAAGACATACCAAACAGAAATTCTTCAACTTCTGGTAATTGATAGGCAAGAAAGGTGAAGAAGGAATAGGGGAAAACACAATGGGTAGTAGAAGGAGGCGGAATCATGAGGGAGGTGATAGGCAGCTGGGGGAGGGGGCAGAGTGACATAGGAATAGGGGAATGGAGGGGAAGGGAATTACCGGAAGTTGGAGAATTCTATGTTCATACCAAGGGGCTGGAGACTACCTAGACGGTATATGAGGTGTTGCTCCTCCAACCTGAGTTTAGCCTCATCATGGCAGTAGAGGAGGCCATGTATGGACATATCTGAATGGGACTGGGAAGCAGAGTTGAAGTGGGGGGCTTCTGGGAGATCCTGTCTGTTTTGGTGGACGGAGCGGAGGTGTTCGACTCCATAATTATTACTCTGGATCTGATGCCGCACAAATAAAAACACAATAAGATAAAGAACACAATAACTAAAAAAACAAAAAATGTAAATACATAAAATAACTTACATACATAGATTTTATTTATTGGCATAATGTAATAAAAGGCACAGGAGTGCGTGCATAAGGTGACTGACAGGAAATGGTAAAGTAGTGGTGGTGGAGGAGGGGTGTGGAGAGATGGATTAATGGGTGGAGGTGTTGAACAGTCCTACTGCTCGGGAAAAGTAACTGTTTTTGAGCCTGCTAGTCATGGTGTGGATACTACATAGCCTCCTCTCTGATGGGCCAAACAGTCCATAAGCAGGATGGGTTGGACTTTCATGATGTTGCTAGACCTTTTCCAGCACCTTTTTGTATGTATGTCTTTGATGGTGGGTTGGCTGATACCGGTGATATGCTGGGCAGTCTTGAGAGGGTTTCTAGACACAGTAAAAAATTAATTGGCTAGTTCCACAAGAAAAAAAGGTGGAATTGTTTTGCTGTTTCCAGCAGTTCCTTTGGGACTGATGCTTGGAAATGATTATTCCTCCTGTGCATCTTGATAGCCTATTGTTGCAGTATGTCATTGAATAACTCTGCCAGAGGACTCCAGCAGAATTCTTCCCAGTGATGCTAAGGAGTAAGATAGTCTAGCAGTTGCTATAGTTTCTGTCACCACCAATCCCCTTTGGCAAGATTATTTGCTACTCAATCGACTATTTTCTAAACACGGGTCAAAATTCAGAAATCAGAGATGCAAAGGGACTTCACAGTCCTTGTGCAGAATTCCCTTGCAGGTTGAGTTGGTGTTAAAGAAGGCAAATGTAATGTTAGTATTCATTTGGAAAGGACTAGAATATAAAAGCAAGGATGTAATGCTGAAGTATTGTAAGGCATTGGTCTGACTGCACTCACAGTATTGTGAGCAGTTTTGGATGCCTTATCTAAGAGTTGATGTGCTGGCGTTGGTGAAGGTCCAGAGGAAATTCACAAGAATAATCCTGGGAATGAAAGGGTCAATGTATGATGAGCAT
This sequence comes from Mobula hypostoma, assembly GCF_963921235.1. Lineage (NCBI taxonomy): Eukaryota > Metazoa > Chordata > Chondrichthyes > Myliobatiformes > Myliobatidae > Mobula > Mobula hypostoma. Next base: position 14,016,328 of record NC_086107.1, read on the forward strand.
TAGATGGCTCTGGACCTGTATTTAGTGGAGTTTGGAAGAATGGGGGGTAGGGTTAGGATCTAATTGAAACCTACTGAGTATTGAAATACCTAAATGGAGTGGACTTAGAGCAGGTATTTCCTCTAGTGGGGAGCTAGGACCAGAGAGCTCACAACCTCAGAATACAAGAATGCTCCTTTAGAACAGAGATGAGGAGGGAATTCTTTAGCCAGAGGGTGGTGAATCTGTAGAATTCATTGCCACAGATGGCTGTGGAGGCCAAGTCATTGCATATATTTAAAGCAGAGGTTGATAGATTTTTGATCAATAAGGACATCAAAGATTATGAGGAGAAGAGAGGGGGACAGAAGGAATCAGCCATGATGGAATGGTGGAGCAGACTTGATGGGCCAAATGGCCTAATTCTGCTATTCTTATGGTCTTATTCCAACCTATCCTTAAATCAGGTTTCCATTATCAGTTTACAGGCAGTTCTCAGCAACCACTGATGCAGATCATCTACCTTTTATTGTAGCACGCCTGCCTTCCTATGCATGCTCTCTACTTGTTTCTCTCATCGTATTCCCGCTCTTTCTGCACTCCTCTTTATTGTGCTGCTTGTTGATTCTTCCAGTTGTTGATGCACCTTGTCTCTGTCCTCGTTGATCTGGATGTCAGCTGGTTCCCAAAAGTCTTTGAGGTACCTAGTGCCCTCTGGTCTGCCCCCGCGCTATCATAGTCGTTTGTGTAATGGTATTACAGCACCAGCAATCGGCAATAGGGGCTCAACTCCTACCACTGTTAGTAAGGAATTGGTACGTTCTCCCTCTAATTACATGTGTTTCCGCCGGGTGCTCTGGTTTCTTCCCACTTTCCAATGATGTACAAATTAGGATTAGTAAGTTGTGGGCTATGTTGATGCTTTTCCCACTTTCCAATGATGTACAAGTTAGGATTAGTAAGTTGTGAGCTACGTTGATGCTTTTCCCACTTTCTAATGATGTACAAGTTAGGATTAGTAAGTTGTGGGCTATGTTGATGCTAGAGGCATGGGGACACTTGTCGTCTTCCCCTCAGCACATATTTGGACTGCATTGTTTGTTGATGCAAATGACATATTTCACTGTGTGTTTTGACAATTCAATGTACATGTGATTTTTAATTTTTTATTTTGTTCAGAGATACAGTGCGGAACAGTCCCCTCTGTCATAATGGGCCACAGCACACAGCAGGCCTCCTATTTAACCTCAGCCTCATCACAGAACACTTCTCAATGACCGAATAACATCGTCTTTGGAATATGGGAGGAAACCAGAGCCCCCAGAGGAAACCTACACATGCACAGGGAGGAGGTATAAACTCCTTACAGACGGCATCAGAACTGAACTCCAAGCTCTGACGCCCCAAGCTGTAATAGCTCTGCACTGACCTCTAGATTATCTAATCATTAAATTAGTTTGAGCTCTCTTCCATAGCTTCAGTTGGCCTCCCCTTGGGACACTGGTCTCACCCCTGTTCAGATGTCACACGACTGGTTCATAGAGGAGGTTTATATCTCAGCTCTTCTCCCAGTGCCCCCAAGGGTCTGAAGACTCACTTGATCCACTTCTGCAACTATAATTTCACTCGCGCAGACTTTGGGTTTCTGTATTGGGCAGTGTGAAACATTGCAAATAACTTAGGGACAGAGGTTCTGGTTACTTTGTTCCAAGCTGTTTTCCCAACATGAAGCATGAAACCCGGTTGCCTCACCTCCTTGCAGACAGTCCTGTGCCCATTCTATGATAGCCATTACCCTGGGATAAGGGAAGCAACACACTCAATCAAGCCCATACTTAAAAACTGTCTGTCAATTCCCCATGTTTGGATCCTTACTTTATTAAAGATGGCACACAAGTTCACAAGAAAGTAAGAGCATGTCCTTCAAACCAACACTGACTTTGAATAACCTATGCTTGTTGCTCGGCGGCCAGAGCAGGGTCGAAGCGCTCGGCAGAGATGGTGCTCAGTGCTCAGTGTCGGAGGGCTGGTCGGAAGCTCGAAGTTTTCGGACAGACTCAGAATCGGCTGTGGTTGGGTGCTTCCAATGCATCGGCAGTTGTTGGCGCCTGGAGGTTTATGGCAGGGAGAGTTTCTCCCTTTTGCTGCCTGCTATTGGGACTACCGGGAGTCGATCGGAACTTTGAGACTTTTTTTTACCGTGCCCATGGTCTGCTCTTTATCAAATTATGGTATTGCTTTGCACTGCTGTAACTGTATAATTATGTGGTCTTGTCAATGTTAGTCTTTGGTTTGTCCTGTTTTTTTTGTGATAGCACTCTGGAGGAACATTGTATCATTTCTTAATGCATTGCATTTCTAAATGACAATAAACGAGGACTGAGTGTCCTCATAATCTAATCTAATGTTGGCCTCCACACCTTTTCTGTACCATGTCTCCATACCTTTTAACTCCTGAAAGTAATAAATATTTATCTACCTACACTAGAAATACTTCTGATGATAGAGCCTCCACCATATACCAAAGCAGATAAATCCAGAGATTCACCACCCGTGTGGTAAGATATTTCTATGTACCTCAGTTTGAAATGACCTGTCTCTTATCTTGTAGTTGTATCCTCTTGTTTATAACTCTACCACTAGTTAAAACATCTCAACATCTACCCTGACAAGCCCCCTTGAACTCTTACATGTTTGAACAAAATAACCCTTTATTCTGAACTCTAAAGAACACAAGCTCAAACTATTTGGACTCTCTTGGGAAGACAATCATCTCATCCCAGTAATTAGCATGGTGAATCTCCTCTGTACTGCCTTCAAAGTTATGACATCTCTTTTTGGGTAAAAGGACCAAAAGAATACACAGTATTGCAGGTGAGGCCTTGCCAACACCCTATATAATTACAACAAAAACTCCCTATTTGTAAACTATTTGAAATGAAGGCTAAAATACTGTTTGCCTTCTTGTTGGACCTGTTGTTAGCCTTTTCTGATTCATGTGTTAGAACACATCGATGGACCAAATGGCCTAATTCTGCTCCTATATCTTAGGGTCTTATGGTCTATGCACAAAGATCTTACTGTACTACACTTGCTTGTAGTCTCTATTAAGTAATTATTATTAAATAATAATCCATCTTTTGATAGCTCTTACTGAAGTGCATGGCCTTACACTTCCCAAATTAAATTCCATTTGCCACTATTTTGTCCACTCTCTCGGTCTATCCATATCCCATTTCAAAATTACAGTATCCTTATCGCAACACCTTCTTTCACCTATTTTTGTATTATCTACAAATTTGGAAACCTTATGTATACTGTAGTGCCTTTCTCAGGGTTATTAACATAAATAATAAACAGCTGATCTCTGTGATACTCCACTTGATATCTTTATTTATTCCCACTCTTTTTTAATGAGACAGCCATTTTTCAATTCATTCTAATACACTTCCTCTAATACCATAAGCTTTCAATGTATGCTCCTGTCTCTCAGGTAGTACCTTGTCGAATGTCTGTTGGAAATCTAAATATGTTACATCACTCTGTTAAATGCTCAAAGAATTGAAATAAATTTGTCAGACGTAATTTACCTTTCATAAAACATGTGGATTAGGTTTAATTATACACAGATTTCCTAAATAAGTAGCTATTTCCTCTGATTCTAGCATCTTGCCAATTACTATTAGCTATTATTGGCAAGATGCTAGAGTCAAAGAGGAATGGTGTCGTAGTGGTTAGCACAATGTTTTACAGTATAGGTGATCTGGGTTTAATTCTGCAAGGAGTTAATATGTTCTTCCCATGGCCATGTGCGTTTCCTCTGGGTGCTCTGGTTTCTTCCCACAATCCAAAGACATACCAGTTGGTAGGTTAATTGGTCATTGTAAATTGCCCCATGATTGGGCTAGGGTTAAATCGGGGGATTGCTGGGAGCCATGGCTGGAAGATCCAGAAAGGCCTACTCTGTGCTGTATCTAAATAGAATAAAAAACTAACTGGCCTGTAGTTCTTTTCTTTCTGCCTCCCTCCTTTTTTCAATTCCAGAGTTTAGTAAGTTATAGAAAACTCCTCCTAATGGATCCACCATCTCTTAACCGCTTCCGCACTTCTGTTCAAACCTGAGTGTGCAGGATATAATAGACTGGGGGAAGAAATTCCAGAATTTCAGGCCAAGTTTCCACAGCAGAGAGGGACTGATGGTGGAGTGAAAGGAGTGATGAATTTACAGAGGCTAGAGAGCGAAAGAAGTGGAGTTCTCAGAGGATGCCAGGACCACGAGGGAGGAAAATGCAGTACAAGGCAATGTTCTTGATCTGCCTGCTGTAAAATGGTTATGTTTATCTCAGAGCACTAAAGCAGAGAGAATGTGAGCTGGTTTCTCAAAGCCAGGAAAGGACCCAGTGTCTGCTTGTAAAACTTTAAATTCAAAGTCATAAAGTGTTTAGGAAATCTAGCAACTCTCTTGGCACTAGTGAAACAGGGCTTGACAAAGCAATCCACCCCACATCACACTGAAGTAGACTTAGGCCCCCGTCGCCTTGCAGTCTGCTGATCCTAAAGTTCCAATTTTCATTTTTCCCTACTCTATGGTGCACTAACCTCATAATCCCTTCCAGTTCAAATCACAGTCAGAAGATTTGTTTTACAAGATACTCAGTAATGCCTGCTGTCACATTATATCTTTGACTGAGAGACTGTTTTAGACTCTACTCTGTTGAAAAGTTTTAGACTCTACTCTGTTGAAAAGTTTTATGAAGACAGGATCCACAGAACACTGGTGTTATCTTGTTTGAGAGTTAGCTACTAGTGAAGCTTTAATTAAAGGTTTGGGTTGGATAAAAGTGCAGGATAAGAACGGAATACACGAAGAGAAGCAAATTTACGGCGACCCTCTGCATTTTATTTCAGGTTGTGTGCAAAAATTCTATTTCCAGTTTAATTCAAAAAATCTAGATTGAGTGATTTTGGAGAAATGGAAATTTAAAAAAGTTCAAAGTTCATTGTAAGTTTTAATTGGTTTACTTTATCATTGTAATTATTTTAAGTGATTTTATGAACCATTTTGAAATATTTATTATGTTTTGAGTACTTAGTTAAACTTTTAAATGACTTCGAATGTCAGAGCATTTATAAACTGTTAAGATCTGTCATAGCATTATTTGTTGTCAATACTCCACTCCAAGCATTGCCTTCTGCCAAAGGTGGTCAGCAGCATTTTAGGAGAGAGGCCTCACTAAGTTTCATGTGACCTTCTCATATCTGGACGGTTTTGTTATGTTTTTTAACTCTGGAAACTAATTGAAAGAAGAACATGGGAGGCCGGTATAATGTGTCTACTTAGTTTCTTTTCCTATAGTGAGGCACGCACATATAACGTGGTGGCATAATGACATATGCCTTTCACATACTTAGAATATATAACCAGAAAGAATTATGTAAACAAACACAGAATAATAAAACATGCCTTTACAATATTACTCAAATATTACTAAACCATTGAATACACCACACTCATCCCTGCTTAGCTATAAACTCCAATTCACAATTCACATCTCAACTCAAATAAGTAATGTATTGCTCTCTAGTCTTATAAATATGTATTTTTATATAAAACTACTATATATTAAATATATAGTTTCGGGCCAAAATGTCAACTGTACTTTTTTCCATAGATGCTGCCTGGCCTGCTGAGTTCCTCCAGCATTTTGTGTATGTTGTGTATATATATATATATATATATATATATACACACACACACATACATATATATAACTAATATATAGACATCCACAACATAGTAAATTTTTAATTGTCCCATTTAGTCCTGAAGACTTAATCGCTGTGGAGGATTTCTTACTCTTGTGGGATAACGTACTTTCTGTCAGGAAGGAGGGCCACTCTGCTTAGTAGGTGAGACATGGCTGTGAAAGAATCTCGGGTTCTGGGGCCTCCTTTGTTGTGGGTGAAAGAATTGACTCCAGGAATGCAGGAAGTGGTTCTGACAGCTCTGGATACATCTTCTGGACGTGTTGGCATCCCAAACAGTTGATGGGAGGGTGCTCGATCTGCCGATCTGTCCTAGGCCACAAAGCTTTGAGCCAACACTTTCATTTTGATCACGCCAAGATGACTGACATAGAGCTCCGCCAACACTTTAACTCAGTACTGCTGAAATACCGTTCAAACTCATTTTGTGGAATGACTGAAACAGCTGAGCCCATGTCCAATTCCATTTTCATTAATTTGCAGTTCACTTCTGGTGTAAGCCATTTTGCTTGTCTCTTGATAGTTTTCACATTGTAAATCTCAAGGCTACCTAGTCATGTGCCACTTTTTCATCAAAGTACGCAGATTAGTGTGCTTCTTGAAACTGCAACTTGATTTTCATTTTTTTTCTCTTCTCTGTGCGGTTCATTTCTATTTGTCTGCCAAACATACTTTTTGTATGTGGCTTACTTTGTTACATTTTCTGCAAGTTTCACCTTTAACCCTGCATTGATCTGGTGTACGTGAGCCCCTAAAACAACAGTAACACCATTTGTTCATCCAGGCAGGTTTCTGTTTAGATGTTGCAATTTTGTTCACACTCACTTTCATTCCTGACTGCAACTCAGTTCTGTTTCTGGCTGCTGTTTCCATTCCACTGTTACTCAAATATTACTGAAATATTGAATACACTACAAGTTTCTTACCAAATGGGGCCAAGATCAAGTAACTTTGAATGTGTGAATCTGCCATGTATAAGTGGGGGAGTGGTGGGAAGGATTTTAGGAGGTTGCTGGGCCCAGATAGATCAACCCTAAAGTAATTTAAGTTTAAAATTCTGGTCTTCAGTTTCCTCCCTGGTCCATGCCATAGTTACTTCTGTAACGTTCTCCAGCTCAGCAGCTGTCTGAGAATTCTGTGTTCCCACAGTTTTGACCTCTTGCTCACCCCACCTTCTGCTTTTGTATTATCAGTGCCAAATCCTGAATTTGCTCTGCTCAAAGTTCCAGAATTCATTCCGAGAACTCTCTCCCTCTCAACTTCCTTTAAAATCTTTCTTAAAACCACTTCAATCACCTTTGCTGATCAATCCTTTAACTTGGGGCCAATCTTTGTCTGAATTACTTGTGCTTGTAAAACTTTCACTGTTCTGAAGAATACACATTTTTGTGCAGTGCAAAACTCTGGTATGCAAGATTTGCTTTTTCTTCAGCCAAAGCCCATATGACCTTGAAAAGGAGGTGGTGAGCATTAGGGGCACAGAGTCATAGAACACTACAGCTCAGAAACAGGCTCTTTGGCCCATCAAGTCCATGCAAAACTATTATTCTGCCTAGTCCCATTGACCTGCACCCGGACCAGAGCCCTCCCATCCATCTAACTATCCAAATTTCTCTTAAATTTTAAAATCTAACTCACATCCACCACTTCTGCTGGCAGCTCGTTCCACACTCTTACCAACCCCTGAATGAAGGTGGTCCCCCTTATGTTTCCCTTCAACATTTCACCCTAACTTGTGAACTCTAGTTCTAGTCTCACCCAACTTCAGTGGAAAAAGCCTTCTTACGTTTACCCAATGAATGCCCCTCATAATTTCATATATCTCTATCAAATCTCCCCTCATTCTCCTATGCTCCAGAGAGTAAAGCCTTATCCTATTCATCCTTCCTCTATAACTCAGATTCTGAAGTCCCGGCAATATCCTTGTGAATTTTCTCTGCACCACTTCTTAAAATACTGAGCTGCTTCTGGTCAAGGTACTCCTACCAGGCTGTACGAGGAGTGATTGATAAGTCTGTGACCTAAGGTAGAAGGAGTCAATTTTAGAAAACCTAGCACATTTATTTTTCAACATAGTCCCCTCCTACATTTACACACTTAGTCCAGCGGTCATGGAGCATACGGATCTTGGACCTCCAGGAGTGGTCCACAGCAGGGGTGATTGATAAGTTCGTAGTCTAAGGGAGAAGATTGGTTATTAACTTCAAACTTTCTGCATTTTCATTCAAAGAGTTGAACTGCACGTGCATGTAACGAGAACTGTATAACTCATCTTCTTCTACCTTGGGCCACGAACTTATCAGTCACCCCTGCTGTGGCCACTTCTACAAAGAAAGGATCTGTATGTTCCACGACCGCTGGACTAAGTGTGTACATGTAGGAGGGGACTATGTTGAAAAATAAATGTGCTAGGTTTTCTAAAATCGACTCCTTCTACCTTAGGCCACAAACTTATCAATCACCCCTCGTAAATAGGCAATTCCAGGATTTAGACCTGGCAAGGACAAAGAACTGGTAATACATTTTCAGAACAGAATAGTGTGCAACTTGGAGGAGAATCGGGTGGTGGTGTTCCTGTGCACATGTTGCTCTTGCTGTCTGAGGCAAGTAGCCGAGACAATGTGGACATTATGCACTGTTAATGCAGGGAATTAATATTTAGTGTGGTTGATGGGTGCATCTTAGTCCTGAATGGTGTTGAGTTTCCTGAGTGCTATACTAATACAGACAAGTGGAGAGTATTCCATCACACACTTTACCTATGCACCGTAGATGGTGGAAGCACTTTCGAGTGGAAGGGGTGAGTTACTTACCACAAGCGACCCAACCTCTGATATGCTCATGCAGCCAGATATTCACTTTGCATTACAGGTCCCCCACTACCTATACCCTGAGATAGAGGTTAGCTTTGTTTGTCACATGTACATCAAGACATACCGCGAAATGCGTTATTTGCGCTGGCGACCAGTACAGTCCGAGGATTGTGCTGGTTGCAGCCCTCATGTCTAACCACACAAGGTAGCATGTGCCTTACCATTCTATTCAATGGGAACTCCAGGATACAGATGGTGGAGGACTTAGCAATCCCAATGCCATTAAAAGCCGAACGAGTGGTTGTACTCTCTTTTTGAAGATGGCCATCGCCTGACACTTTCATGGTGTGAATGTTGCTTGCCCCAGATCAGCTTATTATCAGGGCAAATCGGTTCAGCATGTCCCTGAGAACGTCACTTACCAGTGCTTGGAAGATAACGGGGGCATTGGTGAAACCAAATGGCATGACCAGATACACATAATGGCCTGAGGTGGTGTTGAAGGCCGTCTTCCACTTGGCCCCTTCACAGATGCGGACAAGATGGTAGTTGTTACGGAGATCAAGCTTGGTGAAAACTGAGGCTCCTTGTAGTAGTTCAAATGCCGAGGTCATGAGCGGAAAAGGGCAACAGTTCTTAACAGTGACTTCATTCAGGCCCCGGTAATCAACGCACGGACGCAAGGAGCCGTCCTTCTTTTCAACAAAGAAAAAACCGGCACCAGCAGGGGAGGAAGACGGCCGGATGATGCCTGCAGCCAGAGACTCTTGAATGTACTTACTCACGGCTTCTGTTTCAGGTACGAACAGGGAATACAGGTGGCCCGTTGGGGGAGATGTCTCAGGCAGGAGGTCAATGGCACAGTCATATGGATGATGAAGTGGCAGAGAAATGGCCTGGGACTTGCTGAACACAGCCTTAAGGTCCATGTATTCAACAGGGATGGCATTAAGGTCTAGAAATTCCTCAGGGGGATCTGGGCTTGGAGACAAGGGGATGTGAGCATGGCAGAGGCAGTGGGAGTGACAGAATGGGTTCCAGCCTACAATCTTGCGACTGAGCGAATGTGGGGGTTGTGTTTAACTAATTGGAGATGGGGAGTACAATGGAAGTTTGAGGAGAGTCAATAACATAAAGGGTTAACTGTTCATGATGGTTGCCGCTTAAACTGAGACTCACAGGGGCCGTGACATGGGTGATGTTAACCAGTCTCTGACTGTTCAAGGCGTTGGCCATCAGTGGTGACTGGAGAGCAGACATGGGTAACCCCTACTGGGAAGCCAAGCTGGAATCGATAAAACACCCCCCCACACCAGAATCGACCAAGATGGAGACAGCTCGCCGTTGGACGTCCCACTCCAGAGAAGCAGGTATGAGAGTGAGTGATGTTGAGGAGGGCCGGACAGGGGTCACACTCACCAGTACTCCTTGTCCTACTGGTGAGCGCTGGGCTTTTACTGGGCAGGTGAAGATGAAGTGTCCTAGGTGACCAGCTCATCTTTGATGTCTTTTGAGAGGCCATTCAGGAAGGTGTTGTACTGTGCCTCCGAGTTCCAGCCGCTAAAGATGGCTAGGATCCAGAACTCTATGGTGTAATCTGACACAGATCTGTGCCCCTGGCACATGTGCAGCATTTCACGGGCAGCCTCTCTGCCATGTTTGGAGTGATCAAACACTTTTCTCATCTCCTCAGAAAATAACTGAAAACTGATGCAGAAAGGTGAGCCTGCCTCACAGTTGGCTGTTCCCCATTCTCTCACCTGACCAGACAGTTAGGTGATAACATAGGCTACCTTGGCTTGATCAGTCTGAAATATTGTTGGTTGCAATTCAAAAATGAGGGTGCACTGGGAAAGAAAAGAGCGGCCGGTACTGGGCTCACCTGAGTACTTTTCTGGAGGAGGCAGACGGGGCTCTTGGACGGGAGGAGTAAGTGAGAACGCAGAGGGCAGGGTGGAAGATGCAGTCGCAGAATGTTGATGGGCACTCTGGGACAGCTGGAGTGACTGAGTCTGGGCCGCGAGATCGGCTACATCAGCAGAAAGTGACTCCACTGCCCCGAACATGGAGTTCAGCTGGTTCTGGAGTCTCACCAGCATCACTCCCTGTTGTTCCAGGGCAGCTCTCAGACAACCGGGATCTGCTGGATCCATTCGGGCCAGATTGTACTGTCAGGGCGCTGGAGCAGGGATCCAATCGCAGACCCAGTACTGTGCACACAGTGATATTAATTGAGTAACAAATCCCAAGGTGCAAACAGTGTCGGCGTCAAAGTTCAGGCAGAGATCAAAACATCCAGCGAAATCCAAAAACCGGAATCGGGAACCAGGCAGAGTCGATATTCAAACAGATAGAATTCAGACCTGAATGCTGGAAAGGCTCAGGAAAACACACTGGCACAATCTGCCAACAAATAGATGAAAACACAGGACTAAAATACGCTGAGCGATAAACAGAGAGGCAGATGATAGGTGGAGCACAATGAGACAGAAGTGGCGGCAAAACAGGTAATAATGAGAAATAGGTGAGGGGCGGAGTACACAGTAATACAGAGGTCAGAGTAGAGCGGGGGTGGGGACAGGAGCACATGGGGCATGAAAACAAACAAGAGCACATGGTAATACAAAACCACAGAATGATAGCTAGGGGGTAACACACAAAGAGACAGAGTTTAGCTGGGGGTACTGAGACTTATATCGAAATCTTGCTGTATACAGGCAAGGGCTTGTTGATGCACTGATTAATGATTTTGAAGTGTCACTGAATCTCGGAAATCCAGGAAGAAAACATTTCAAACTGTTCGGTCTAACAGTGGAATCTGTGGCAACACTTGAGGCCCCCCACCCCCGCCCCCCAGCATAAACTTAGGATCTGCTGGTTGCACTATACATGAAATTTTTTTTCAAAAATGTTGTTTCCTCTGATTTTATCTCTGTTTATGATAGACTACTTGAAGCTGAACAGAAATATATTTTCAGACTACATGTATCACGTAGGAATTTGGAGAAACAAGAAACTTTTGTTGAAGACAATGCATGCAATTGCATGACTGTGCTGACGCTTTGCAATAATTCAACGAAGCTAAAAATGTTTTGTTGCTGATTTTCATTTGTATTCAGTGTCTGAGGCTTCTTGATGAAGTGTCCAACAATAATCAGCCAGCATTGATGGATTCCAGTTGCCTTGATACCGTTTCTTCATGGCTGAAATGTCCTGGTGGAACCTTTCACCATGCTCGTCACTGACAGCACCAGTATTTGCAGGGAAAAAGTCTAAATGGGAATGCAGAAAATGAATCTTTAGTGGCATGTTGCACTTCATGGTTTTACATGCTTGAAGCATGCTGTCAACCAGCTGTACATAGCTTGGTGCTCTGTAGTTGCCAAGAAAATTTTCAACTATACCTTTGAATCCCTTCCATGCAATTTTCTCCCATCCCACTAGAAGTTCTTTGAATTGCCTGTTATTGATGACCTGTTGATTTGTGGACCAACAAAAATGCCTTCCTTAATCTTGGCACCAATTATTCTGACTTGAATTATGAATTGAAATAACAAATAAAGGCAATTTTTTAAAAAAATGGTATATGATAGGGAAATTTCATGGTAACTTTCATGATCAGTAGCTCAAAATTCATAAGATTTATACAGAAGTATTCAGGGAGCAAAATCTTTGTTGTCCAGTGTAACGAATTGTTTCTAGACGTTTCTTAAATTATCAGTGAAAACTTTAACATTTTCTTTCTTTATTTCTACTTTATTTCTCATCTTTCTCAGTCAAATATTTATCTTTCATTTTATTTCCTAATTTTAATTTTAATCTCATTTTAACTGCTGCCTTCTCCAACCTTAATCTTAATCTTGATCTTAAATGTTATAAAGAAAGATTTGCATTTCATTATCTCAAAAGATTTTAAGATTCTTGATAAAAAATGAAGTGCTTTTGTAGTACAGCATTGCAGCAAAATAATATAAAAGAGGAAATTTCGCAGCCAGCAAGCACCCATAAATGATATTGTGACAGCTACCAGTTTACAGGTTATATTTCAGGGTTAAATATTCGGAAATATGAGGAATAATTCCCTATCCCTTCTTTCCTGCTCTTGTTTACCACAATGAGATAAATATAGCCTGTGGACATTTAAAGATCTCCCTGAATTGTGTTTGCTGACTGCTTAAATGATGAGAGTGAGACATGTATTGTTTCTAATTTAAAATGGATTAACATTCTGCGAATTTTGGAAAAATATGCTGCATAGCCAGCAACCTGCCTGTCATAGAACACTACAGCACAGGAACAGGCCCTTTGTCCCATCTAGTCTGTGCCAAACTATTAATCTGCCTATTCCCATCAACCTAAAACATAGCCCTCCATAGCCTTCCCATCCATATACTTATCCTAACTTCTCTTAAATTAGGCAGGGAGATAGGATACTGAGTGAGAGGGCTAAAGATGAGGCAGATGTTATTCAAGCAGACTGCAGGAAGGACAGGCAGATGACAGGGCAAAATTGCAGACAGTGGGATGAGTTGAAATGTAACAGAAGGACAAAATTGAAAAGGGTGATGAATGCAGGACTGAAGTTGTTACATTTGAATGCACACATTATATGGACTAAAGTGGATGATGAGTGGCAGGTATAACTTTGTGGGTGATTTGTTGCTGAAAGAAGGTTATAGTTGGCAACTTTACATCCAAGGATGCACATGGTATTGAAAGGACAGACAGGTAGGTAGAGGGGGTGCTGTGGCTCTTCAGGTAAAAATGAAATCAAATCCTTAGAAAGAGGTGACATAGGAACAGGAGATGTAGAATTGTTGTGGTAGAGTACAGGAACTGCAAAGGTAGAAAGACCCTTATGGAAGTTGTATACAGGCCTCTGAACAGTAGCTAGGATGTTATCTACAAACTACAATGGAAGATAGAAATTACATGTCAAAAAGGGAATGTAATGATAGTCACGGGGATTTCAATATGCAAGTAGATTGGGAAAATAAGGTTTGTGCTGATTTTGGATCAGAAGAAAGAGAACTTGTAGAATGCCTAGGAGATGGCTTTTTAAAGCAGCTTGTGTTGAGCCCACTAGGGGATCAGCTATTCTGGATTGGATGTTGTGAACCCGATTTGGTTAAGGAGCTTAAGGTAAATGAACCCTTAGAAAGGAGTGATCATCATGATAAAATTCACCCTGTAATTTGAGAGGGAGAAGTTAAAGTCGAACATATCAGTATTACAGCAAAGTAAAGAGAATTACAGAGGAATGAGAGAGGAACTGACCAAAGTTGATTGGAAGGGGACACTAGCAGGGATGATGGCAGAGCCTCAATGGCTGGAATTTCTGGGAGCAACTTTGAAGGTGCAGGACAGTTACATCCCAAAGGAAAATAATTCTAAAGGGAAGATGAGGTAACCATGGCTGATAAGGGAAGTCAAAATCAACATAAAAACAAAAGGGAGGGCATATAATAGAACAGAAATTAGTGGAAAATTAGAGTTTGGGAAGTTTTTAAACACCAAATTAAAAAGCCATAAGGAGAGAAAAGACAAAATATGAAGGGAAACTAGCCAATAATATCAAAAAGGGTAACAAAAGATTTTTTAAATATATAAAGAGTAAATGAGAGGTGATAGTAAACGAGAGAGAGAGAGAGAGAGAGATTTTGTTAATATTTCATTAAATTTACAAAGACTCTTGAAAAAGAAAAGCACCACACCAACTTTATTTCTACCCCATTTGTGTATGTTTCTTCTCCTTTGTTTGGTACTATTTAATTCCTATATGACTGTATGGCCAAACACCTGAGAAATCAGATTGTCAAATTCACAATTGACATGACAGTGGGTGGGTTCATCACCAGTAACAATGAGATAGCCTACAGAGAGGAAGCAGAAGAGCTTGAAAACTGGTGCAAGGAAAATTATCTCTTTCTCAATGTCAACAAGACAATGGAGATGGTTATCAGCTTCAGAATTCACACCATTCTCTACAACGGGGGCACAGCAGTGGATTCCAGGGTGTGCACATCTCACACAACTCCTTGTGGTCCCAGAACCTATCCTACACAATCAAGAAAGCTCACTGACACCTCTACTTTCTGAGGAGGCTGTAGAGAATTGGACTATGCATATCTATATACACATCATTATGCAGATACGCAGCAGAGAGCAACTTAATATGCTGCATCACCGAATGATACAGAAATTGTGCTGTGGCATGCAGGAAGGCGCTACAACGGTAGTCAAAATTGCCCATCCCATCATCAGCACCAGCTGACCACCATCATGGACTTACATACAGAAAGGTGCTGGAAAAAGGCCAGCAATATCATGAACAATCCCACCCACTCTGCTGATGAACTGTTTGTCCCACTCCCATCAGGGAAGAGGCTACACAGCATCGAACCAGGACCACCAGACTCATAAACTGTTACTTTCTCCAAGCAGTAAGGCTGACCAACACCTCCACCCACTAACTCCACCAAAAGTTCATTATTTCCTGTCAGTCACCTTATGTACAGACACTCCTATACCTAGCGTCACTTTACGTAATCATTTTATTTATATAAGCTATCTTATGAATTTACATTGATTGAGTTTTATTTACTATTGTGTTCTTTATCTTAGTGTGTATTTTTATCTACTGCATCAGATCAGAAGTTACAATTATTTCATTCTCTTTTATACTCATGTACTGGAAATGACATCAAACAATCTTGAATCTTGATCTGGAATCTTGAATATTTGTAGAAATTAAGTCCTGAATTCTATGATGATTAAATGTAAATCAGGTTAATGCAATAAATTACAGGAGCATCTCCAATCCTGAATACATGATTCCCTGTTTATCAAACTTGTCAATTCTCGATTGGTAAACTTGAGGATGATACATGAAAGTAGTGTCCATCATCCCTTGTCTCTCTGCTGTCATTGGAGAGGAGCTACAAGATGCTTAGGGTCCACAGTACCAGGTTCAGCAACAGTTAATTCCCTTCAACCATCAGGCTCCTGAACCAGCTCCTTCCCTCCTCTCAACACTGGACTGATCACTGAACAAGACATTTGTACTACTCACTTTCATGGACTCTACAACCGATGATCAGAGTATTATTTATCGCTATTATTATTCATTTTTTGTGTTCTTTTGCACATTAGTTGCTTGAGGGTCTTTAGTTGTATGTAGCTTTTCTTTGATTCAATTGTATGGCTTTGTTCTACTGTAATTGCCTGCAGAAAGTCAATCTCAGCATAGTATATAGTGAGAGATATAGAATCAGAATCAGGTTTAATATCACTGGGATATGTTGTGAAATTTGTAATGCGACACCAGTACATTGCAATACATAATAATAAAAACAGTAAATTACAGGAAGTGTGTGTGTGTGTATATATATATATATATATATATATACAGTTGAAGTCAAAAGTTTATATCCACCTTAGCCAAATACATTTAAACTCAGTTTTTTACAATTCCTGACATTTAATCCTAGAAAACATTCCCTGTCTTAGGTCAGTTAGGATCATTGCTTTATTTTAAGAATGTGAAATGTCAGAATAATAGTAGAGAGAATGATTTATTTCAGCTTTTATTTCTTTCATCACATTCCCAGTGGGTCAGAAGTTTACATACACTTTGTTAGTATTTGGGAGCATTGCCTTTAAATTGTTTAGCTTGGGTCAAACATTTTGGATAGCCTTCCCCAAGCTTCTCACGGTAAGCTGCTGGAATTTTGTTCCATTCCTCCAGACAGAACTGGTGTAACTGAGTCAGGTTTGTAGGCCTCCTTGCTCACACATGCTTTTTCAGTTCTACCCATAAATTTTCTATTGGATTGACATCAGAAAATGACGTCAAGTCTGGTTCATCCTTGGGAGCAATTTCCAAACGCCTGAAAGTACCACGTTCATCTGTACAAACAATAGTACGCAAGTATAAACACCATGGGACCACGCAGCCGTCATACTGCTCAGGAAGGAGATACATTCTGTCTCCTAGAGATGAATGTACTTTGGCGCGAAAAGTGAAAATCAATCCCAGAACAACAGCAAAGGTCCTTGTGAAGATGCTGGAGGAAATAGGTAGACAAGTATCTATATCCACAGTAAAACGAGTCCTATATCGACATAACCTGAAAGGCTGCTCAGCAAGGAAGAGGCCACTGCTCCAAAACCGCCATAAAAAAGCCAGACTACAGTTTGCAAGTGCACATGGGGACAAAGATCTTACTTTTTGGAGAAATGTCCTCTGGTCTGATGAAACAAAAATTGAACTGTTTGGCCATAATGACCATCGTTATGTTTGGAGGAAAAAGCGTGAGGCTTGCAAGCCAGAGAACACCATCCCAACTGTGAAGCATGGGGGTGGCAGCATCATGTTGTGGGGGTGCTTTGCTGGAGGAGGGACTGGTGCACTTCACAAAATAGATGGCATCATGAGGAAGGAAAATGATGTGGATATATTGAAGCAACATCTCAAGACATCAGCCAGGAAGTTAAAGCTTGGTCACAAATGGGTCTTCCAAATGGACAATGACCCCAAGCATACCTCCAAAGTTGTGGCAAATTGCTTAAGGACAACAAAGTCAAGGTACTAGAGTAGCCATCACAAAGCCCTGACCTCAATCCGATAGAAAATTTGTGGACAGAACTGAAAAAGCATGTGCGAGCAAGGAGGCCTACAAACCTGACTCAGTTACACCAGTTCTGCCTGGAGGAATGGAACAAAATTCCAGCAACTTACTGTGAGAAGCTTGTGGAAAGCTACCCAAAATGTTTGACCCAAGTTAAACAATTTAAAGGCAATACTACCAAATACTAACAAAGTGTATGTAAACTTCTGACCCACCGGGAGAGTGATGAAAGAAATAAAAGCTGAAATAAATCATCCTCTCTACTATTATTCTGACATTTCACATTCTTAAAATAAAGTAGTGATCCTAACTGACCTAAGACAGGGAATGTTTTCTAGGATTAAATGTCAGGAGTTGTAAAAAACTGAGTTTAAATGTACTTGGCTAAGGTGTATGTAAGCTTCTGACTTCAACTGTACAAGGTGATACTAAAAAAGTTAAACTAAATAATTAGTGCAAGAAGTGAAAAAAGAAGTTGTGAGGTAGTGTTCATAGGTTCAATGTCCATTCAGAGATCTTATAGCAGAAGGGGAAGAAGCTGTTCCTGAATCATTGAGTGTGTGCCTTCAGGCTCATGTACCTCCTCCCTGATGGTAGCAATGAAAAGAAGGCATGTCCTGTATGATGGGGTAGGGGTGGTTCTTAATGATGGACACTGCCTTTTTGAGGCATTGCTCCTTGAAGATGTCCTGGATACTATGGAGTCTAGTACCCCTGATGCAGCTGACCAAGTTTACCTCTCCCTGAAGCTTACTTCGATCCAGTGCAGTAGCCATCCCGTGCAGTCTTTGCTGACATACTAAATTTCTTCAAACTCCTCATGAAATATAGCTGCTGTAGTGCCTTTTTTGTAACTTAATCAATATGTTGGGTTCAGGATCGATCCCCAGAGATGGTGACACCCAGGAACTTGAAATTGCTCACACTTTGATAACAAATTTATTTTGAACTTTGAATTGTAGTTTTTAACTACAGGAAGCTTATCTCAATATTGTCTTCCACAATGAGAATGTATGCTTTCAACCAAGGTAGAATGTTCTCCATGATTTTTCCTGTTCTAAACTGATTTTATGCGCTCAGTGGCTGACACGTGATTGGCTGATTAGATATTTGCATTAACAAGCTGTATACCTAATCAAGTGGCCAGTGTAATAAGCTCCAAAGAGCTCATTAGGAGCAATTTATGGTTGATTGATGATGTCTGGAGGCATAAGGTGCTTGAGGGAATCTGTGGCCAGTTTTGTGGTCACAGGAGAGCTGAATTTAATTAAGCATTGTATAACAACAGATTAATAATCAAACAAGGCCTTTTCTTTTGAAAATAAATAAACTGCAGACTCTGGACTGTGAAACTAATAAAGAAATGTTGGAAGAATTAAGTGTCTATGGAGAGAGGCCTTTCCCCAGAACTGGGATGCGGGGGAAAAGAGTGGAGGGATTACCAAACTGTCCTTCCAGGTGAGGCAACACTTCACTTGTGAGTCTGTTGGGGTCATCTATTGCATCCGGTGCTCCCGGTGCGGCCTCCTCTACATCGGTGAAACCCGACGCAGATTGGGGAACAGCTTCATTGAGCACCTCCGCTCCGTCCGCCACAACAGACAGGATCTCCCAGTAGCCATCCACTTCAACTCTGCTTCACATTCCCATTTGGATATGTCCATACATGGCCTCCTCTACTGCCATGATGAGGCTAAACTCAGGTTGGAGGAGCAACACCTCATATACCGTCTAGGTAGTCTCCAGTCCCTTGGTATGAACAGTGAATTCTCCAACTTCCGGTAATTCCCTTCCCCATCCCAGTTTCACTCTGCCCCCTCCCCCAGCTACCTACTACCTCCCTCATGGTTTTGTCTACTTCTCCTACCCATTGTACTTTCCCCTATTCCTTCTTCACCTTTCCTGCCTATCCCCTCCCCGCTCCCCCTCCCCCACCCCTTTATCTTTCCCCTTACTGGTTTTTCACCTGGAACCTATGAGCCTTCTCCTTCCCACCCTCCCCCCATCTTCTTTATAGGGCCTCTGCCCCTTCCCTCTACAGTCCTGACAAAGGGCTCCGGCCCGAAACGTTGACTGATTGTTACCACGGATGCTGCCCGACCTGCTGAGTTCCTCCAGCGTGTTATGAGTGTTGCTTTGACCCCAGCAGCTGCAGAATATTTTGTGTTTACCATTTTCAAAGCAGAGCTGATGAGAGAGTGAGGTGTCAGACAATGGACTACATGGAGAGAGGTCAAATCAGATCAGATGATAAGGAGTATCAAGTAGCGGCTATCAGCAAGGCAGTTAAAAGAAAGAGTTTTAGCAATGTGCAAATAAAAACTGGAGGAACTCAGCAGGTCAGGCAGGATCTATGGGGGTGGGTAGGGGAGTGGAATTGACAGTCGATACTTCTAGTGAGATGCTTCATCTAGACTGAAAGGTGGAGATAACCTGTATAGAAAGGTGAAGCAAAGGAGTAGAGGAAAAGCTAGCAGGTGAAAGGAGGATCCAGGTGAGGAGGGCTGATAGCCAGAAGGAGGAAGAAAGAGCGTGTATAGCAACAGAAGTTGGGTGGTGATCACAAAAAGCCATAAGGCCATATAAGATGGAATCTTATAGGTGTGGAAGGTGCTACATAAGATATAGGAGCAGAATTGGGCCATCTGGCTCATCTAGTCCGCTCTACTATTTGATCATGACTGATTTATTTTCTCTCTCAACCCCACTTTCCTGTTTTCTCCCCATAAGCTTTAACACCCTTCATAATCAAGAACCTATCAACTTCCACTTTAAATATACCTAATGACAGCCTCTACAGTTGTTTACAGCAATGAATTCCACAGATTTACCATCCTTATCCCTGTGGCAAAGGGACGTCCTTGTATTCTGAGGCTGTGCCCTCTGGTGCCTGGAACCAAATGAGGGAGGTGGGGAAGTTAGGTAGGATCAACATGGGAGGGAACTCTCTGGGAGGAGAATGTATGGGTGATGGGCAGATGGATAGAGCTGAGGTTGGGATGAATGAAACCTTGCACTCAATATCGGTAAGTCCAAGGAATTAATTGTGGACTTCAGGAAGGGGAAATTGAGAGAACACACACCAGTTCTCATCAAGGGATCAGCATTGGAAAGGGAGAGTAGTTTCAAGTTCCTGGGAGTCAACATCTCTGAAGATCTATCCTGGTCCCAACATATTAGTGCGACTACAAAGTAGGCACGAGAACGGTTATATTTCATTCAGTGTTTGAGCTCACTAGTTATGACACCAAACACTCACAAATTCCTACAGATTCTAACTGGTTTCATCACTGTCTGGTATGGAGGGGGGATGGGGGAGGTGACAGCACAGGACCGGAAAGCTGCAGCAAGTTGTAAACTCAGACCATTCCATCATGGGCACTGCCCTCCCCAGGAGTGAGGACATCTTCAAAAGGCAATGCCTCAAAAAGGCGTCAACCATCATTTATGACCCCCATCACCCAGGACGTGTCCTCTTCTCATTGCTCCCGTCAAAGAGGAGGTAAGGTGCCTGAAGACACTCACTCAACATTTTAGCAACAGCTTCTTTCCTTCTGCCATCAGATTTCTGACAGAACAATAAACCCATGTGCACTACTTCAATATTTTTTTCTTTTGTTTTTGCTCTCTTTTCCACTACATATTTAACTTATTTTTAAAATGTATTTCTTATTGTAGTTTTTATATTTTTAAAATTATTATGTATTGCACTATACTGCTGCCACAAAACAACAAAGTTTGCGACATATGCTATTAAACCTGATTCTGATTCTGAAATGGGTTGAAACCCTGCATTAGGACCCCTGATCAGTACTGATACAGGGATTTGATATGATTAGCCTGCCAAGTTCCTCTGACAGATCATATGTTGCTACATATATTTGTCTCGTCCACTTTTGTCACCTTTGCACTCTTTGCACTCCCTCCTCTTACCTTCTTGCTTGGAACATTCAGGTTCGCCTGCCTGTGTCCCAACTCACTCAAATCCTCATTGTCCCTGCCTCTGCTAACCTACTCTAGCTCTCAGTTAGACAATTTCAGCTTCAGATTCATTTATTTATCATGTTTACATTGAGACATATAGTGAAATGTATTGTTTGCATTAACAACCAACACAAACAAAGGATTTGTTGGGGAAGCTGACAATTGTCACCACACATTCTGGCGCAAGTGTAGCATGCCCACAATGTTCAGCAGAACAACTGTATTAACATAATCCCCCTTCTCTCTCATCCAACCACCCATCTGGATACACACACACAGTCCTCCAACCTCAGGACAGACAGGGCTACCCGTCTCCATTGGACATGCAGACTCACAAACATCGCCTCCGACTTCCCCAGTGGACTCCTCATCCTCCGTGTGATCCGGCCCACTGGCTACTTTATCATAGATGGTATAAGGAACCGAATGAGCTTTGTAAAACTTGGGCGTGGCATTTTCATTTAACACTGTTTTACCCTTGATATGTTTATGTTTTCCAATGCCATCCATGAACACGCCTGCGGCATTATCCAGTACCTTTCTTAATTTGCTTTCTGTTGACTCTTTTGCAGGCGATAATTTGGCTTCAAATGGTGGAGGAATTTCCAATCAATTTGTAGTTGTTTCAGCCACTCACAGCCCCACAATGCTGGCCCTCCAATATGGCTCGTTGGTTGTTGTATTTCATTGTTACAAATGTGATTCCCACCAGAGTTACCTTTTCTCTTATGTAAGTTTTTAGTTGGATATTTGCAGGCTTCAGTTCAGAATCTTTGAAATGTTATTCAAACTCATTTTGTGGAATGACTGAAACAGCTGAGTCAGTGTCCAATTCTATCTTAATTATTTTACCATTCACTTCTGGTGTAAGCCATATTGCTTGTCTCTTGTTAGTTTTCACAACGTAAATCTTAAGGCTACACAGTTTTGTGCCACTGGCATCATTATCAGATTTTTCATCAACAGCATGCAGATTAGTACACTTTTTGAATTTTGCAGCTTGACTTTTTATCTTTTTCTCTTCTCGGTGCAGTCAATTTACTTTTGTCTGCCCGACATGCTCTTTGTATGTGTTCTCCTTTGTTGCTCTGCAAATTTTACCATTAAATCTGCATTGGTCTGGTGTATGTGAGCCCTTCCCTCAACAGTAACACAATTTGTTTGCCAGACTTGCTTCTGTTTAGACATTGAAGTTTTGTTCACGCTCACTTTCATTCTTGACTGCAACTCAATTGAGTCTCTGTCTGTCTTTTCCATTGATACAGTGATTTCAACTGCTCTTGTAAATGAGAGTTGTACTTCACTTAAGAACTGTGTTTGATTGCTTCCATATAAGATTCCACAAACTATATGATCTCTCATTAGCATCTTTAAGCCAATGAACTGACAATGCTCAGACAATCTCTTCAATTCGACCACGTACACTGAAATGGACTCTCCTTCGTTTTGATTCTACTTCTGAAACCTGAAGCAATCTGCAATCAACAATGATTTTGGTTTAAAATGTTCCTGCAACACCTTCACAATATCAGCAAAGCTCATTTTGGCTGATTTGTTTGGAGCAGTAGCCATTTGGAGGAGATTTGGTATGTCACCAAAAACTTTAGCAAATTTCTACAGATATATTGTGGAGAGCATTCTGACTGGTTGCATCACTGTCTGGTATGGTGTGTGTGGGGGGTGGGGGAACAATACACAGAGTTGGAAAAAGCTGTCAGTGATAGTAAACCTGAATTTGATTCTTCTTTTGTTTGTGTCGGGAATGAAAGTCCCAATAGTCCAAGTCCAAGTCTGTCTATATTTCTCGCTGCCTCGGTAAAGTAGCAGCATAAACAAAGATAAACAAAGACCCCTCCCGCTCTGCACACAGGCTCAAGGACAGCTTCTATCCCGCTGGTATGACTGTTGAATGGTTCCCTAATACAATATGACAGACCGTTGACCTTATAATCTACCTTGTTATGATCTTGCAGCTTACTGTTTTCCTGCACTGAATTCTCTGTTAATGGCAGCAGTGAGTAGAGAGCACTGCGTGGATGGTGGGAGTTCTTGAAGATGGATGCTGCTCACTTGTGACAACATTATTGTAGATGTGCTCAATGGTGGTGGTGAAGGCTTTTTCCACAATGGACTGGGCTGTATCCATATTTTGTAGGCTTATCCATTCTTGGACATTGATATTTCCATACCAGACTGTGATGCAACCAGTGAGGATATTCTCTCCACTGTGCATCTTTAGAAGTTTGTCCAAGTTTTAGATGACATGTCAAATCTGTGCAAATTTCTAAAATGTAGAGGCACTCTGTTGGTTGGTCAGGAAGCCGATGATGGAAACACTACACATTAGCCTGATGAATGCTTTGTTCGAAAACTGCAAGAGGTCACTTCTTCACCCGTGATGTCAGGAGGTGTTTGACCAAAAAGTATAGGGCTGCTGATGAGAGGCCAAGTAAAGACAAAGTTCCATGAAAGTCAGAGCCTTGGTGGAATGCAAAAAAAAAATCAATGGAATAATCCTTACAAAAGGAGATATGTGTCAAAGCAGATAACACCTCAATTTCACACATGGCAGGCACAGTCAAAAAATTAATTGGCCATGATTTAGTAAAAATAATAGTCTGTGAGATACTGAAACAGTCCTGCTCAAAACCTGTTAATTGATCATCACTCATCAGGTCATTAGAAACATTTTGTGCTCTGAGCATTGGTGGACTCACTTCCAGAGTGCTACAACTCACATTCTCAGTTTTATTTATTTACTTTTTGATTTTTTTAAATTTGCAGAGCTTGTCTATATTTCTATATTGCCAATATCTCTATTCTGAGTGAAATCAGTGAGATTTGTACTTTCCTCTGAAGTTTGTGAGCAGTAAGCCTTTGGTCTAGGACTGGAATACTAAATCTAGAATAACACCACACTGCATCAAAGTCAAGAGGTACTGCAGATGCTGGAAAGCTGGAGCAATACATACAATGTGCTGGAGGAGCTCAGCAGATCAGGCAGCATCTATAGATGGGAATAAAGAGTTGACATTTCAGCCCAAAACATTGACTCTTTATTCCCATCTATAGATGCTCTCTGACCTGCTGGGCTCCTCCAGCACATTGAGTGTATTGCAGTACAGAACATTGTTCAAAGTTGCTGGTGTATGCAGCAGGCCAGGCAGCATCTCTAGAAAGAGGTACGGTCGACGTTTCAGTCCTGACGAAGGGTCTTAGCCCGAAACGTCGACTGTACCTCTTCCTAGAGATGCTGCCTGGCCTGCTGCGTTCACCAGCAACTTTGATGTGTGTTGCTTGAATTTCCAGCATCTGCAGAATTCCTGTCATTTACAGAACATTGTTGCAGGTTTACAAAATTATTGGTGCTGTTGCCCTTCATAAAACGTTAAACCATGTTTCTATCTGTTTCATCGCCAGAGTGACTCGTACAGTAAAATATTCAAAACAAATGCAGAGGTAAGGTGCTGATAAGGCAAACTATCCTGGACTGAGAACCAAGAGGTAAGGTGCTGATAACGCAAAGTTGTGCTGGATTAGTGTTGAACTTCTTGCTTATCAAGGCTGTCATGTTGGATTAATTGTTCAAACCCTTCAAAGAGAGGTCAAAGAAATACAGAAATAGCAATTAAAAACTCCATTCAATGATTAATTTTAATGTCCTGAGATATACTGACATTATGATAGAGTAGGTGCTGATGTTGTTGAGGCACATTAAAGCTGATAACTCTCCTGCCTCTGGCCAAATCTATCTAAAATGTATTTAGGGGCAGCATGATAGTGTAGTGGTTAGCATAATGCTGTTACAGCAAAAGCTGTAAGACGAGGGTTTGATTTTGTAAGGAGTTTTTAGGTTCTGCTTGAGGCCTCGTTGGCTCCTCCAGGTGCAACACACACGGAGTGCTGGAGGGACTCAGCAGGTCAGGTAGCATCTATGGATGAGAATAAACAGTCGATGTTTCAGGCGGAGACCCTTCATCAGGACTTTCCTCTCACAGATACTGGCCAACTCACTGAGTTCCTCTAGCAAGTAGCTCTTTTGAGCTGAAGGGCCTATTTCCTTGCTGGATAACTTGATGCAATGCAAGGTTAAGTTCAACATTGCTAATATACAATGAATGGAAGAGTGTGGTACTGAAAGTGAGAAGTTCTGAAGATTGTGAGGATGTTGATGTCCCTCAGGCTCGCCCAGCTCGTGTACGTCTAGGAGAAACAGCCTTCAGCCCTGCGCTAAGTTGGTGCTAGCTGGTGCTATAGCCCCAGCAGAATTTACAATAGCACCACCGTAGCACCACCAAGAAATTAACTGAAATTTCACATACAAATTGCAGCTGCTTTGCTTTCTCTGTATAGTTTTGAATACAGCTTGTTTCTCCAGTTGATCTAGTGAAACAGCGCCCCCAATTACCATAGCACCCACGCAGCAATAAACTTATAAACTCCATCAGATACACTCTACACTTCTGCTTATTCGTTCGCTGTCAATGTCTTGCTGTTGCTGTCCTCAGATCAGTTAAACTGATCTAAGATCACTTAAGGTGGTGATGTCACTCACTCTCACTCACACGAGAGATTGATAGTATACATCCAGGCACAGATCCATGGTCTCGGGAGACTAACGGATGCCACACACACATACATTGTGCTTTTACAGGCTAGCGTGGGCCTGGCACATGCATTATTTTGGCCGGCGTGAAAAATGGATTGAGTTTTATTGAGAAATTGACCTCATCCAGAGGAATCAGTGCTGTCTCAGCCTGAGCCTGTCTTAATTGAAAGTGACATGCAGAAAGAAGTAAGTGGCGAAGAGGACGACAGCAGTTCATTGAAGGAGTGTGAGGGCGAAGGAGAGGAACAAGAAATGGAGCGGGATTTGGAAGAGAACGTGGATGAAGCTGCTCTTAGTGCTAGTGGGAATACTGTCAGCGATGTTAGCCAGCAGCCTGAGGAAGGACCCTGTCGGCCAGCATTGAAAAAGTACCCTTCGCTGCTCGCAACAGTTTGGGAATCAGCAAAAGAGTTTTATTCGTGGCTGGTTTGACCTGTACTCCTGGCTGGAATATTCGATCACAAAAGATACTATGTTCTGCTTCGCATGCAGGTATTTCCTGTGTGGAGGACATGGGTTCCATTCTGAGTCTACCTTCACTGTCACTGGTTACCGCAACTGGTGGAAAGCTACAACAGCTTTCAAAACCCACCATGTAAGTGCAGCTCATAAGTTTGCTATGGAGGCATGGGCTGAATTCAGATTGAGAAAACAAGACGGTTCAAGATTGGGAAATATGCTTGACAAAGATTGACCAAGAAAACCGTGAGTATATGAGAGCAGTGATTGAGTCTCTAACAAGGACAAACAGTGAATGACACAGTGGAATTTCTAGCTCTAATGAGACCCTACCGTGATGCAGTTACAGATTTATACAAACTAATCTGCATATCACTGACTCTACCTCTGACATCTGCCTCATGCAAACGGAGTTTCTCTTGCTTCAGATGCCTCAAAAACTACCCAAGGATTAGCAGCGGCGATGCTCGGAACAGCAACTTGGCCCTGTTGGCCATAAACAGCCGGACTTGACTTTTGACATCCAGAAAATCATTGATGCTTTCTCCACCAAACACAACAACAGATGGATTGTGCTTCTCTGAAAACATCAATGGTGAGTGCAGTTGATTTTTTTTAAATTTGGTCTAATGCTGATTATTATTATTATTTTGTGGTGGATACCCCATAGTCCTTATGTTTCCTGCAAATCCCAAAATATTACATTTACTGCTATTAAGCCTATTGATTTTGCTTAGACTTCCAAGCGGCTATTCTGTTGATTTTTGTTTTAAATTCAGTAGCCGAATTAATTGAGGCATTGCCTGGTCAGAGTACGATTTGTCCAACTCCTGGTAAAGCCTTGCATCTGTTGTTTGCCTTATTTGACTTTAATAACGGTGTATCTTTTGGCATTGTCTGTCTATGTAATGCGAATAGCAGTGGACATTGTGGGTTAGTGTTGTGTTTTTCAGTTGAAAAACACGCATTTGAAGCTGATTGCGGGAATGGTGCATGATTCACGTTGTGCGCTGTGGGTTGGATGCTCTGTTGGTTTGTTTGTTTATGCTCTGTGTAGCCTGGGTTGTCTCCAATGCTGTTGACACTGTCACAGTTCACTTCTATATTATATTTATCAGTTGCTGTTGCTTGTGAATCAACAGAGGTGTTTATAGTAGGCACATAATGCTTGAAACTGACTTTTGAACGCCACATGTATGGCCTTGCGAGTACATATTACCATACAGTACATCCCTCAGCACCATCACTGAATAATTCAGCCCCACTGTAGCACCAGCTAGAAAAAATCTCCGGTGCCTGCCACTGGTCAGGTAGCATCTATGGATGAGATGTTTCAGACGGAGACCCTTCATCAGGACTTCCTCTCACAGATACTGACCAACTCACTGAGTTCCTCTAGCAAATAGCTCTTTTGAGCTGAAGGGCCTATTTCCTTGCTGGATAACTTGATGCGATGCAAGATTAAATTCAACATTGCTAATATACAATGAATGGAAGAGTGTGGTACTGAAAGTGAGAAGTTCTGAAGATCGTGAGGATGATGGTGTCCCTCAGGCTCGCCCAGCTCGTGTACATCTAGGGGAAACAGCCTTTGGCCCCGCCAAACTGGGTAATCACGTTTGTGTGGATGCCGTATAATGTTCCCCCAGTGACA
This sequence comes from Mobula hypostoma, assembly GCF_963921235.1. Taxonomy (NCBI): domain Eukaryota; kingdom Metazoa; phylum Chordata; class Chondrichthyes; order Myliobatiformes; family Myliobatidae; genus Mobula; species Mobula hypostoma. The sequence continues at coordinate 14,044,222 of NC_086107.1, forward strand.
AACCCACAATACAAGATATCAGACAGTACACCGTATGCAATTAAATGATTGAACTTTATGAATCTTAATCTGAATATAGGGTTAGTAATGAAAATAAAAAAGGGCCCAATTCAAGTCAAAAGTTCACGTTGGAGCTCACTCAGTAGTCACTCTCCCACCACTGGTCTCCTCCGAGTGTCACAACCTTCGAACCCCCAGATCCCAGTCCACTCCATCCGGTGGTCTACCAGCTCTCTCCACACACGTCTTCTCTCTTCATCCCTCCTCAACAAAAGACTGTGAAAAAAACATCCTTCCAGCTACACAAGACAAAGCCACAATCTCTGATTGGCTAACATGCAGACGACAATCCCGTGATCTGCAACCATAACCCAAACATTGCTGCTACAGAGAAACCGTTACCTCAGCAGTGAACATTACAGAGAAGCCATTACATTAGCAGTGAAACGTTACAAAGAAGCCATTACATTAAATTATCCTTTTAGAGGTCCTTGATGATTATTAGTTTCTGCCTTGTCAGAAGGCTGACTACAGTACACAGTTCTTACTTCTTACGTCAAGTCAAGTCCTGATGAAGGGTCTCAACCCGAAAGATAACTCTTCATTCCCATCCATAGATACTACCTGAGCTGTTGAACTCCTTCAGCATATTGTGTATATTGCTCTAGATTTACAGCATCTGCAGTACCTCTTGTGTTTATGATTTATTCCTTTGGGAGTTCCGGTTTCCTCCCACATTCCAAGGATGTACAGTTAGAGTTATTAGGTTTTGGGCATGCTATGTTGGCGCCAGTAACATATCGACACTTACTGGCTGCCTCCAGCACACCCTTGTTCTGTGTTGGTCATGATTCAAACAACACATTTCACTGTACCTATGTTTCCGCGTACACGTGACAAATAGAGCTAATCTTTAATCTTTTATGAATAAATGCAGGGAAATAAGACAAGCTGACCAAGGATAAGTTGGGCTCAAAAGAAACCACAGACTCTGGAACCTAGGGCAATGAGTAATCTGCTGGAGGAACTCAGCCAGTCAAGTAGCATCTACGAGAGAAATGTCAATGCTTCGGCTCAAAGTCCAGCATCAGGATTTTGATCTGAAATGTCAACAATGCATTTTATCTCAGAGATACTGATTAACCCACTAAGTTCCTCCAGCAAATTGCTCTTTTGGGTTGAAGGACCTGTTTCCATGCTGGATAACTCTTTGACTGCAAAGCAAAGTTAAATTCAGCTTTGGTAACATATGCTGAACAGAGGAGTGTCGTACTGGAAGTGAGAAGTTCTGTAGATTGTCCGTGAGGATGATTGTTTCCTTCACTTTATGAATTTATCCTTTAGAGATCCCTGTTGATTATCGGTTTCTGCTTTGTTAGAAGGCTGACTACAGTTGACATTTCTTACTTGTGATCTGCTGCTGCCAAATCTAATTTGCGAAATGTCAGGGCCATATAAACAGCCATAGCTAAGTACAAAAGTGAAACAGCATTGAGTGCATTATACATTTTAGGTCCATCACGGGTAAAGCCCTCCCCATCATTGAGCACATCTACATGGAAAGCAGCATCCATCATCAGGGACCCCCACCACCCAGGACATGCTCTCTTCTCGCCATCAGGAAGAAGGTGCAGGAGCATCAGGACTCACACCACCAGGTTCAGGAACAGTTATTACCCCTTAACCATCAGGCTCTTGAACCAGTGGGGATAACTTCATTCAACTTCACTTGCCCCATCACTAAACTCTTCTCAAAACTTACTGACTTTTCATCTCATGTTCTCAATATTTATTGCTTATTTATTTATTATTATTACTTTTTTCTTTTGTGTTTGCATAGTTTGATGTCTTCTGCACATTGGTTGTTTGTCCGTCCTATTGTGTGTGGTGTTTCATTGATTCTATTTTGTTTCTTCGATTTATTGAGTATGCCCACAAGAAAATAAAGCTCAAGGTTGTACGTAGTGATATATATGTACTTTGAGAATAAACTTACTTTGACTTTGAATTTGACATTTAGAATACCACTGGCTTTCTAAAGGTATTTCCATTAACTCTACAATCAGAGACTTGTTGTTTGCTGATGACTGCGCGCTCAACGCCAGCACCAAAAAGACCGAAGTTATGTATCAGCCTGCCCCAGGAAATCCATACCAGGATCCGCGCATCACGGTGAAGGGCCAGAACCTCCAGGCAGCCGACAACTTCACCTACCTGGGCAGCATACTCTCTCGCGCAGTGAACATAGATGCTGAGGTCAACAACAGGATTGCCAAAGCCAGCGCCGCCTTTGGGAGACTCCGTGAGAACATCTGGGAGTGGAGAGGACTCAGCCTTACCACCAAGCTGAAGGGCTACTGTGCAGTGGTCCTTACCACCCTCCTTTACACCAGCGAGACCTGGACTGTCTACAGCAGACACGCCAAACAGCTCAACCATTTTCACCTGAGCTGTCTCCGCAGCCTCCTCCACATCAGGTGGCAGGACAAAGTCCCCGACATGGAAATCCTGGAACGAGCTGGGCTCTGCAGCGTCTACACCTTCCTGCTGAAAGCCCAAGCCAGGTGGGCTGGACATGTGGTCAGAATGCCAGACAGCCGATTGCCTAAGCAGCTGCTGTACGGAGAACTGTGTCAGGGCAAGCGCTCAGTCAGGGGGCAGAAGAAACATTACAAAGACTGCCTGAAAGCGTCCCTCAAAGGCCTGGGTGTCGACATCAACACATGGGAGACGCTTGCCCTCGACCGTCCAGCTTGGCGCAGCAAGATCACCACAGGAGCCCGTGCAGCTGAAGTCAGGCACATCATCGAGGCGCAACGAAAGCGTGCTGTGCGCAAGGCCCGAGCAGCATCCACTGCCACGACAGCACCCAGCCACTTGTGTCCCACATGTGGGCGAGCCTTCAGGGCCTGGATTGGCCTCCCTCATCAGTCACCTCCGGAACCACAGCCACCAATCTCCCATTTGACTTTGAAGCCATGGTCATCTTCGACTACGAAGGACGAACAACAACAACAACAATACTATGCAAAGTCCAGGGTGGATATATATATAGCTAGGGTGCCTAAGACCTTTGCAGCTAAGACTATTTGTCAACATGGAGTGGAGAGCAAGTTAGTAAATCTGGCGGGAGCAAAGGATGTTGTGAACGGCAAGGGTAGAACGCTGTGGGAGGGGTGTGCGGCAAGTGGCAGAGAACGAATGCCGGTGGGGGGATGCAGGTGGCAAGGACCCAGCCCTGAGACATCAGGCAACATCATTTAATTCCAATCAGTTTATTAATCATTACAGAATGTCTCTCCAGTGCTCCCTTCCCCTTCCCGTCCTCTCTCCCTTCCCCTTCTCTTAACCATGATTCCCCTTTCCCTGTCCTATTTCCCACTCTCAGTCCACAATAAAGACACATATCAGAATCAAGTTTATCATTACTCACGTATGTCATGAATTTTTTTCTGATGATAACAGTAGAGTGAAGACTTTCTAGGCGCAGATCCATGGTCTCACAAGACTAACGGATGCCTTTACTTACTTTACCAGTACAGTGCAATACATAAAATCACTACAGTACTGTGTAAGTGTCTTAGGCACCCCAACTATACAGTACATATGTGCCTAAAGCTTTTGCACAGTACTGTAGTTTAATGAAGTTAGTTTCTCTTCTACCAGTATATTGTTTATTTTTGATATTCACAGGTTGCTGAAAATGTCCAGCTGTGTATGGGAGAAAGGAATGTGTGCCTGCGCTGTGTTTGTGTATTTTGCTTGTTAGATTTTAGATTTTCAGCTTCACTTGTTGCTATAGCAGCACAAATAGAGAAAGTTTGGAAAACATCTCTGGAATTCAATTGAAAAATATCACTCTTAAGTGGAGTGGTCAACTTCTGCTGTCTATGTAAGGAGCTTAACTGCGAGGAGGTGCCATTTGGATCATGGTATCGCCAGGAATTCACCCATAATGAAATTGTAAACAAGGGATTCCACTGCAGTGCAGAAAAAAATGTGAAATTTAGGCCTAATCAAGGTTCCCAATGCTTTTCTTCAAAGATAGTGCAGTCTCTTCCATAAGACCAGGGATCCCCAACCTTTTTTGCACCACGGACCGGTTTATTATTGACAATATTCTTGCGGACTGGCCGATCCAAAGGGGGTGGGGGCGGGGGTAGGGTTGCCAACGGACAAGGGTAACAGTCAAATACGTTGTGTTTACCCCGAGAAAGACCACCATGACCATGAAGCCTTGCGCGGGCACCTGTGTGCGCATGCATGACGCGCGCATGCGTGTACGTGCCGATTTTTCTTCTACAAATCGTTTTTGGCAATTCTGTTCAGTGAAACTACTGTACATACATTATTTCTACTTTATATAGGCTGTGTATTTGTCATATCATTCCTGTTTTTACTATATGTTAGTGTTATTTTAGGTTTTATGTAACAGCGCATGAATATAGTGATAAACCAATTATAAGTCACTTATAAGTCAATAGCATCATAACATTTTAAGTAACGATTGGATATTAAACACACAGCACATATTTTCCCCATATGAACATATAAAATCATTGCAACACACTAACATCGCTGAATCAGTGGGAGCCCTGGGCTTGTTTCCCTGCAACGAGACGGTGCCATCGAGGGGTGACGGGAAACAGCGATACTCGAAGGGGGTTCCTTATGTCCAGTCTATTCCGCAATTCTGTTTTTGTTGCATTCACTGTAGAAAATTCTGCTTGACAGCGATATGATGTTGGAAATGGAAGCAACGTTTTCAGTGCTTTCATGACTATCTCAGGATATTTAGCCTTGACTTTGATCCGGAATACCAGCAGAGATGTTCTTTCAAACATAACTTTTCAGCCCGTCGTCATTTGCAAGCTCGAGGGGTTGATCTTCTTCCCACGCTGACATGGATGACGCGTGCGTAATGACCTCGCGTGCGTTCAAGCTCAACAGTGCGTGACAGGGAATGAGGAAAGGTGCAGCTGACTCATATCGCCAAATTATCTCGTTTCCTCACGGCCCGGTAGCACATGCTTTGCGGCCCGGCACTGGACCGCGGCCCAGTGGTTGGGGACCGCTGCATAAGACCGTAAGATATAGGAACAGAATGAGGCCATTTGGCCCACTGAATCTGCTCCGCCATTTCATCATGGCTGATCCATTTCCCTCTCAGCCCCAAACTCCTGCCTTCTCCCTGTAACTTTTCATGTCCTGGCTAATCAAGAACCTATCATCCTTTGTCTTAAAAACCCAATGACTTGGCCTCCACAGCTGCCTGTGACAATGTATTCCACAGATTCAGCACCCTCTGGCGAAAGAAATTCTGCTTCATCTCGCCTGGTAGTGAAAGCAGTAGAATATGATTATGTGTGGCAGAATGAGAAGGGATTTCCTACGGGACCAGTACAATGGGAAATTTTATTTGGGGAACTTCTCCTTCTTTCGTTCTTACTTATAGATCATAGAACAATGAATAATACAGCATAGTAGTCCTTTGGCCCACAAAGGTGTGCCAACCTTTTAACCTGCTCAATCTAACCCTTCCTTCCCATATAGGCCTTCATTTTTCCATCATCCATGTGCCTATCTAAGAGTCTCTTCAATGCTTCTAACGTATTTGCCTCTACCACCACCCCGGCAGTGTATTTCCACCCACCCACCACTATCTCTGTCAAAAAAAAACTACCTCTATCATCACTTCATAACATTCCCCAAATCACCTTAAATTTATGCTCCCTGGTATTAGCCATTTCCACCCTGGGAAAATGCCTCTGGCTGTCTATTTGATCTACGTCTCGTCAAGAAAGAATAATTAGTAGTCGTAGTAGTGTGATCACTTGAGTGGAGTCTGATGTTCTCTTAAGGGGTTGTGTATTGGTGGGTCCTCGGGTGGCTGTAGAAGCCAATCCAATCTGCTATTTGTCTTCTACATTTTAAGCCAGATTCCCAATGACAAGAAACCATTTGTATCCAGTAAAGTGGAGTGAAATTAGACTTGTCCTCCAGGCAGTCACTTTTTGATGCCTAAAAATAAAGATGGTTTACTCTTCCCACATTGCCTTCAGCACTGAAATGTCCCATGGTCTTAGAACAAATCTAGACTCACGTATCCAGGCATTTAATATGGTTTGAGGTTGATCCAGCAAGGTGCTCATTGTAGCCAGTTGATTCAGCTTCATTTATTGATTATGTACATCAAAACATACAGTAAAATGCATCATTTGCATTACAATCAGCACCACCTAAGTATGTGCTGGGGGCAGCCCACATGTGTGGCCACACATTCCAGTGCCAACATGGCATACCCACCATATTTAGCAGAGCCACACGAGCAATAACAACAACAATGGAACAACAGCAACAAAAACAAACAATAGCAAAACAACTTCCATTCCTCCCTACCACCCACCCAATGCACTCAAAGTGTACAGACAGTCCCCTAACCCCAAGACAGGCCAAATCTGGGCCTTTCGCCTCCTCTAGTCTTACTGGTCAACTGACAGTAGGCTTTCAACTTCCCCAATGGACTCGCAGAGACTCGTAGACCCAGGCTTCAGCCATTAGTCCTCAACTTCCGGGCTTCTGATTGACTTTTAGGCTTCGATCTTCGGTATCAACCCCGGGACTCACTGATGATGACAAATGTGGACCCTGAATGGGGTCCTTGAACTCCAGGCTCACCAATGACAGGACGCTAAACACTTGGCCTTAACCTCAGGTCTTGACTCGCCTACCTAGGGAGTCACCCCCCTTGTGCTTCCTACTGCCTTAGTTTAGAACCTTGAGTAAGTGGAAGTGAAATTTAACCTTGGATTGAAAGTTGAGGTCATCAGTTTTGATGATAAGAATCTGAAATATTTTAATGAGGGTCATTGGCTCCTGTCAGATGAATGGGACTGGGGCTGTGCTAGTTGTATCCAGCAGAGGCTGGTGTAAAGCCAGAGAGGAAGGATATTCTGTTGTTCAGCATTGTTGAGCCAAACAGATCAAAATTTCACTATGCCCCTGGGAGCAGCTTCATCTACAACTCTCCCTTATTGCAAGGGCTCTGCACGTACCTTCATACCATGGGAGGTGGTGACAGCAACATGCTGGTCCAAACATTAGGAATTAGGCAGGGAATAATCTGGCAAAAGGTCTGGAAGAGGCCTCCATACTGGTCAAGCGGAGATAAAGTGAGAGGCCCTTGTGAATCCAAATCATATTTTGATCCATAGCCAGTACTGGCAAATAGATCTGTCTGTCTGGGCACTACACTTACGAAATAATATCCAGTTCCCAAAGTACATATATCTCACCATATATAACACTAAGATTCATTTTCTTGTGGGTATACTCGGCAAATCTATAGAATAATAACTATAAAGACCACCCATCAAGGGCGTTTGATCAGAGTGCAGACGACAAGCTATGCAAATACAAAAAGAAGAAACAATAACAATAAATAAATAAACAATAAATATCAAGAACATGAGATAAAGAGCCTTTGAAAGTGAGTCCATCCATTGATTGTGAGCAACACACACAAAATGCTGGAGGAACTCAGCAGGCCAGGCAGCATCTATGGAAAAGCGTACACTCGATGTTTCGAGCTGAAACCCTTCGGTTCGATAGATGCTGCCTGGCCTGCTGAGCTCCTCCAGCATTTTGTGTGTGTTGCTCAAATTTCTAGCATCTGCAGATTTTCTCTTGTTTGCCATAGGTTGTGAGAACATTTAAACATTTAAATGACGAGGCAAGTGAAGCTGAGTGAAGTTATCCCGTTTGGTTGCCCCCAACCATGTTTGAAATTCTCTTTTGAAGTTCAAGGTTTTTATAGGATTTTCCATTCAAAAGCATTGGTGTTTCCATACCAGGCTGTAATGCAGCCAGTCAATATACTCTCCACTACACATCTATATCCAGAGACGTTTATCAATGTTTTTAATGTCATACTGTATCTCTGCAAACTCCAAAGGAAGTTGAGGAAGGAAACACGACAGAGATATTTTAGAATGGTACTGGAGATGACACACATGTAACGAGACTGTGCAAGCTGAGATTGTGCTCTGTCAAGATACAGAGATTTAAGGATTCAAAGTTTTTATGGGGCAGATGAGGAAAATTATAATTTTGCTGACCACATGACCAGCAAACCAGTGCAGAGAGATGTAATGGCATAATATGAACTACATTAAATTCAGTTAATGTAGATTTATTAGTAAGTTAAACAAGAGTTAAATTTTAAAGATAATTTAAAAGAAATATCCATTTGGAAAACAGAAAACAAGTGCATGGCTGAAAAGGAATTTGAAGATTGTTGGAATTAATTCCCTGAACAGACTTGGGGGGGTCAAAGGACCAGCTTCTCTACAGTAAATTATGTCAATGATTTTTTAACCCTGAATCACTGATAAGGCTTGCTTTGTTTCATATAATTCCAGAAATGTGATTTATGTTGCAAGTGCTAAAATGGCTGTTGTTGTAAACTTTGAACCTCAACCTCCCATCCCTCTCCTTCCTGCACTGCAAGCACCCATTCAGCACTCATTGCCGTAAAATTTTATAATACCACATAACTTTTAGGGGGACCTCATATCCATTTCATCTAACTCCAAGCAACAACAGCTGTGAACAATTTTATTTTACTAGCAGCTTAAGTTAAATTGGGTATAACTTTAGACACAAGTTGCTCAGCCCACACATTGAGTAAACGTTACTGTTACTAAGAAGTGCTCACCAGTTCAGGTGCAGCAAAAGAATCATAAGGGACCATAAGACATAGGTGCAGAATTAGGCCATTTGGCCCATCGACTCTGCCCCACCATTTCATCATGGTTGATTTTTTATCCCTTTCAGCCTCATTCTCCTACCTTCCCCATGTAACCTTTGATGCCCTTACTAATCAAGAACCTTTCAACCTCCATTTTAAATATATCCAATGAATTCCACAGATCTGGCTAAAGAAATTCCTCCTTCTCTCTGTTCTAAAGGGACAGGATCAGTGTTAATATCTCATCTTACAGAAGATCCTGAAATACTAACTCTGTTTTTCTTTCCCTGACACTATTTGAAATTTCTGCCTCTTTCGTTTGAAGCTCAGACATCTGGGGTTCTTTCTTTCTGCAATCCACAAAAGAGTTTCTTGTGTCAGAGGGAAAATCAGTATGGCACGGTAGCATAGTGGTTGGCACAATGCATTATGGTACCATCGACCTGGGTTCAATTCCCGCCGCTGCCCGTAAGGAGTTTGTACGTTCTCCCCATGACCACATGGGTTTCCATGACCCAGCTGGTAGGTCAATTAGTTACTAGGTTAGGTTTCAATTGGGGGATTATTGGGTGGCTTGGCTCTGAAAGGCTGGAAAGGCCGATTTCACACTGCATGCCAATAAATAAATAAATATCATTGGTAAACTTGCTGTATTGTACAAATAGAAAACCTTAGAAAAACGACAGCACAGAAAAAGGCCTTTCGGCCCTTCTTGGCTGTGCTGAACCATTTTCTGCCTAGTCCCACGGACCATATCCCTCCATACACCTCCCATCCATGTATCTGTCCAATTTATTCTTAAATGTTAAAAAAGAACTCGCATTTACCACCTCGTCTGGCGGCTCATTCCAAACTCCCACCACTCTCTGTGTGAAGAAGCCCCCCCTAATATTCCCTTTAAACTTTTCCTTCCTTCACCCTTAACCTATGTCCTCTGTTTTTTTTTCCCCTTGCCTCAGTGGAAAAAGCCTGCTTGCATTCACTCTTTCTATACCCACCATAATTTTATATACCTCTATCAAATCTCCCCTCATTCTTCTATGCTCCAGGGAATAAAGTCCTAACCTATTCAACCTTGCTCTGTAACTCAGTTTCTCAAGTCCCGGCAACATCCTTGTAAACCTTCTCTGCACTCTTTCAACATTATTAATATCCTTCCCGTAATTTGGTGACCAAAACTGAACACTACTCCAGATTCGGCCTCTCCAATGCCTTATACAACCTTATCGTAACATTCCAGCTCTTATACTCAATACTTTGATTAATAAAGACCAATATACCAAAAGCTCTCTTTACGACCCTATCTACCTGTGGCGCCACTTTTAGGGAATTTTGTATCTGTATTCCCAGATCCCTCTGTTCCACTGCACTCCTCAGTGCCTTACCATTTACTCTGCATATTCTAACTTGGATTGTCCTTCCAAAGTGCAATACCTCACACTTGTCTGTATTAAACTCCATCTGCCATTTTTCAGCCCATTTTTCCAGCTGGTCCAAATCCCTCTGTAAGCTTTGAAAACCTTCCTCACTGTCCACTACACCTCCAATCTTTGTATCATCAGTAAATTTGCTGATCCAATTTACCACATTATCATCCAGATCATTGATATAGATGACAAATAACAATGGACCCAGCACTGATCCCTGTGGCACACCACTAGTCACAGGCCTCCACTCTGAGAAGCAATCCCCTACTACCACTCTTTGGCTTCTTCCAATTTACCACCTCTTCATGTATTCCTAGCGATTGAATTTTCCTAACTAACCTCCCATGCGGGACCCTGTCAAAGGCCTTACTGAAGTCCATGTAGACAATATCCACTGCCTTCCCTTCATCCACTTTCCTGGTAACCTCCTCGAAAAACTCCAATAGATTGGTCAAACATGACCTACCACGCACAAAGCCATGTTGACTCTCCCTAATAAGTCCCTGTCTATCCAAATGCTTGTAGATTCTGTCTCTTAGTACTCCCACCAATAACTTACCCACTACTGACGTCAAAATTACAGGCCTATAATTTCCGGGATTACTTTTTGATCCTTTTTTAAACAATGGAACAACATGAGCCACTCTCCAATCCTCCGGCACCTCATCCGTAGACACCGACATTTTAAATATATCTGCCAGAGCCCCTGCAATTTCAACACTAGTCTCCTTCAAGGTCCGAGGGAATACCCTGTCAGGTCCTGGAGATTTATCCACTTTAATTTGTCTCAAGATAGCAAGCACCTCCTCCTTTTCAATCTGTACAGTTTCCATGATGTCACTACTTGTTTCCCTTAATTCCATAGACTTCATGCCAGTTTCCTTAGTAAATACAGATGCAAAAAACCCATTTAAGATCTCCCCCATTTCTTTTGGCTCTACACATAGCCAACCACTCTGATCTTCAAGAGGACCAATTTTATCCCTTACAATCCTTTTACTCTTAATATACCTGTAAAAGCTCTTTGGATTATCCTTCACTTTGACTACCAAGGCAACCTCATATCTTCTTTTAGCCCTCCTGATTTCCTTCTTAAGTATTTTCTTGCACTTTTTATACTCCTCAAGCACCTTATTTACTCCCCGTTTCCTATACATGTTATACAACTCTCTCTTCTTCTTTATCAGAGGTTGCAATATCCCTTGAGAACCAAGGTTCCTTATTCCTATTCACTTTGCCTTTAATCCTGACAGCAACATACAAACTCTGCACTCTCAAAATTTCTCCTTTGAAGGCTTCCCACTTACCGATCACATTAGAACAACGAGTCTGTGGTGGCCAGTGCTATCATGTTTGCTGTTGTGTGCTGGGGCAGCAGGCTGAGGGTAGCAGACACCAACAGAATCAACAAACTCATTCGGAAGGCCAGTGATGTTGTAGGGATGGAACTGGACTCTCTCACGGTGGTGTCTGGAAAGAGGATGCTGTCTAAGTTGCATGCCATCTTGGTCAATGTCTCCCATCCACTACATAATGTACTGGGAGGGCACAGGAGTACATTCAGCCAGAGACTCAATCCTCCAAGATGCAGCACAGAGCGTCATAGGAAGTCATTCCTGCCTGTGGCCATCAAACTTTACAACTCCTCCCTTGGAGGGTCAGACACCCTGAGCCGATAGGCTGGTCCTGGACATTTCATAATTTACTGGCGTAATTTACATATTACTATTTAACTATTTATGGTTCTATTACTATTTATTATTTATGGTGCAACTGTAACGAAAACCTATTTCCCTCGGGATCAATAAAGTATGACTATGACTATGACTTGCCAGAGAACAACCTGTCCCAATCCATGCTTTTTAGATCCTTAAAAACGCAAATAACAGGAATTCTGCAGATGCTGGAAATTCAAGCAACACACATCAAAGTTGCTGGTGAACGTTCACCAGCAACTTTGATGTGTGTTGTTTTTAGATCCTTTCTCATTTCTTCAAATTTGGACTTCTTCCAGTTTAGAACCTCAACCCTAGGACCAGATCTATCTTTATCCATGATCAAGTTGAAACTAATGGTGTTATGATCACCGGAACCAAAGTGCTCCCCTACAAACACTTCTGTTACTTGTCCTAACTTGTTTCCTAATAGGAGATCTAATATTGCATCCCCTCTAGTTGGTACCTCTATATATTGATTTAGAAAACTTTCCTGAACACATTTTACAAAGTCTAACCCATCTAGACCCCTAACAGTATGGGAGTCCCAATCAATATGTGGAAAATTAAAATCCCCTACCACCACAACTTTATGTTTCCTGCAGTTGCCTGCTATCTCTCTGCAGATTTGCTCCTCCAATTCTCGCTGACTATTGGGTGTTCTATAATACAACCCCAGTAATGTGGCCATACCTTTCCTGTTTCTCAGCTCCACCCATAAGGACTCAGTAGACAAGCCCTCTAATCTGTCCTGCCTGAGAACTGCTGTAATATTTTCCCTGACAAGCAATGCTACCCACCCCACCGCCCAACTTTCATCCCTCTGCTTCTGTCACATCTGAAACATTGGAACCCTGGAATATTAAGCTGCCAGTCCTGCCCCTCCTGTAGCCAAGTTTCAATAATTGCTATAATGTCATAATTCCACGTGTCAATCCACGCCCTCAACTTGTCTGCCTTCCCCGCAATACTCCTAGCATCAAAATATATACACCTCAGAAGATTTTTACCACCACTCACAACCGTTCTGTTTGCGGCTTTGCTTGAACTTTTAACATCATTTATTTTCACCCCAGCCCCACTGTCAGCTCTGTCATTCTGGTTCCCATCCCCCTGCAAATCTAGTTTAAAGCCTCCCCAATAGCACTAACAAACCTCCCTGAAAGAATATTAGTCCCCTTGTAGTTCAAGTGTAACCTGTCTCTTTTGTACAGGTCCCACTTGCCCAATGTATGGGTTTGCAAAAATAAAAAAATTCATGCTCTGGGCAAACAGTTCCAAAGTGATTCTAAACAACAACAACTTGAACCAATTGGCAGTAGTAGCAGTAATGTGATCACTTGAGTCGAGTATGATGGTTAGTATAATTGGTACTCCGATAGGGACTTCCAGACCTCACAATATTTGCTGATCGACATGGGATGTTAGGGAGGAAACCTTTAATGAAGAGTGCCTGTGTGTGCCTTTGTTTAATGTGGGGAAGCTGATGTACAGGAGGACACCACATGGTCCTTGACATATCAGGATCAGGGTCCAGTGGCGTGGAGTGCAAGATGACTGGGGACCCTTCACTGCCATAGTGATGTAACAGCAACTTCCACCAGCTCTACCATTGAGGTCTTGATTGGACTGATCTTTGTCTGGAACTTCCTCCTTGACCTTACCATCATGGGTGACCCTACTGGGAACTGAGTACCAGATGGCTAAACTCCTGAGGGTTTTGCTCTCGGGACCTCAGGGATGCACAAGCTTCTCCACCACCACAAGGAGATGATACTCGTATAATAGCAACACACACATGCTGGAGAAACTCAGCAGGTCAGGCAGTGTGTATGGAGAGGGATAAGTGGTCAATGTTCTGGGCTGAGACTCTTCATGAGGACTTGAGCCGGGAGCGAAAGAGTGGTGGAGGTCGCTTCTGATGCAGTAACATCGACTTGGGCCAGCCAGGCTGAATGACCAGATCTGTGCTGTAAAATACTTTGTAAATGGCCAGACTAATTCAAGCTAACAGGCAGGCAACAGTAACTCAAATAGCCATGTGTTTCAATAGAAGTTTGCAGAAGACCACTTCGGAATGTACAATGCATCAACCCTTGAAGTGGACGGGCTACAGCAGCAGAAGACCATGAACATACACTTAGTTGCCACTTTATGACTATGATCGTTCTTAGCAAATTTTTCCTACAGAAGTGGTTTGCCATTGCCTTCTTCTGGGCAGTGCCTTTACAAGACAGGTGACCCCAGCCATTATCAATACGCTTCAGAGATTGTCTGGCATCAGGGATCGCATAACCAGGACTTCTGATATGTACAAGCTGCTCATATGACCATCCACCACCTGCTCCGAAGGCTTCACGTGACCCTAATCAGGGGTGGAGGGGGGGGTGCTAAACAGGTGTTACACCTTGTCCAAGGGTGTCCTGCAGGCTACTGAAAGGATGGAGGGCCTTACACCTCCTTTGGTAGAGACGTATCTCCACCCCATCACCCATAATAAGACACAAGTGAATAAATAAATTTGAATATTCTTAGTGGGACAAGAGATGACCACCTGGTGAAAATCATCCAGGTTCTATTATGGTGGATTCGTGAATGAATTATACTCCTCGGCCACTTTACGAAGGGTGATTGATAAGTTCGTGGCCTAAGGTAGAAGGAGTCGATTTTAGAAAACCTAGCACATTTATTTTCCAACATAGTCCCCTCTTACATGTACACACTTAGTCCAGCAGTTGTGGGGCATACAGATCCCTTCTTTGTAGAAGTGGTCCACAGCAGGGGTGATTGATAAGTTCATGGCCTAAGGTAGAAGGCGATGGGTTATTAACTTCAAACTTTCTGCAAAATCACTCAAAAAGTTGAACTGCACGTGCATGTAATGAGAGCATCTTGGACCTCCAGGTGGTCCACAGCAGGGGTGATTGATACGTTCTGACTTAAGGTAGAAGGAGATGAGTTATACAGCTCTCATTGCATGCATGTGCAGTTCAACTTTTTGAGTGAAAATGCAGAAAGTTTGAAGATTCTCCTCATCTCCTTCTACTTTAGGCCACAAACTTATCAATCACCCCTGGTGTGGACCACTTTCTGGAGGTTCAAGATGCCGACTTCTACAAAGAAGGGATCAATTGATAGCTAGGAGGGCCATTTTGTTGAAGTGGAAGGATACATCAGCTCCCACTTTGTCACAATGATTCTCTCAAGTGAAGCTATGTCTTAGTTTGGAGAAAATTGTAAGTCGAACCTTTGAACCTATATTTGATTTTGAGAAAAGATGGGGTTCATTTGCTCGTTATTATCATTTGAGTTAATTGATAGATTTCCTCCACGATCTAATTGTAAATTTCTGTTTTGTTTTGCTGGTGGTTTGATGTTTATCTTTAGAAGTTTTTTGTATGACGCATGGCCCCAGGGTTGAACACCTAATGGGGTTTCCCCCCCACTTTTCTTGCTTAGTAGGGTTTTTTATCACCAAAATTTTTTCAATCTTTAAAATAATTTTCTTTTTCTTGAGACATTGTAAGTGTTGATTACTTCGATATACTCTTGTTAATTTTAGATAATAATAATAAAAAGATTTGAAAAGAAAGTAGGGATCCATATTCTCCACGACCGCTGGACTAAGTGTGTAAATGTAGGAAAAATAAGTGTGCTAGGTTTTCTAAAATTGACTCCTTCTTCCTTAGGCCACGACCTTATCAATCACCCCTCGTATTAGGTACAAATATTGCAAATATCTAATCAGCTAATCATGTGGCAGCATAAAAGCATACAGATGTTAATCATTTTATTTAGAAATATGTCACAGAATTAGCCATTCTGGCCCTTTGAGCTGCACCACCAGAAACCCATGGATTTAATCTTAGCCTAATCACAGGACAATTTACAATAACCAACTAACCTACTATCCAGTTGTCTTTCAACTGAGGGAGGAAACCCACAAGTTCATGGGGAGAATGTACAAACACTTCACAGAATTGGTCGGAATTGATCTCCGAACTCCAACATCCTGAGCTCTAATAGCACCGCGCATGATCAAGAGGTTCAGTTGCAGTTCAGACTAAACATCAGTATGGGGAAGAAATGTGATCTAAGTGACTTTGATTGTTGGTGCCAGATGGGGTCATTTGAGTATCTTTGAAACTATGGATCTCCTGATATTTTCAACAGTCTCTAGAGTTTAGAGTTTACAGAGAATGGTGCAAAAAAAAACCCCCAAAATAAAAACACATCCAGGAAGCTGTAGTTCTGTGGGTGAAAACAGTTTGTTAATGAGAGAGGTCAGGGCAGAATGGCCAGACTAGCTCAAGCTAACAGAAAGGTGACAGTAACTCAAATAACCACACATTGCAACAACGATGTGCAGAAGAGCATCTCTGAATGCACAATATGTCGAACCTTGAAGTGGGTGGGCTACGGCAACAGAAGACCTTGAGCATACACTCAGAGGTGACTTTATTACGTACAGGAGGTAGCTAATAAAGTGGCCACTGAATGTACATCCCACACTATCATTGAAGGAAGAATGGCGAAATGATCCTTAGGAACTCCAAATGTCCTGTACATGGGAGGTGGGAGAGCTTAATGGCTCACCAAGATATGATTACATCTTCCCCACTAGCATTTGATCTCAAATCCTATTCTGTACCTCACTGCATAGCTGACATATGACAGACCAGTTGTTGTCCTAGAAATTACTTTGGCAATATTCACAGGCCCATGTTTCACTCAATTATACAACATTATTTAATTAAGCTGAGCTTCGGTTTATTTTAAGCACAGAAGTGTCAGAAAAAATGCCATTCAAACAGTTAAACTGTCTATCAGGATCGATGGTTTGTAAGCATCTATTTTTGAATCCTCTGGTAGTCACAGGCCATTAAAACCCAAGTCACCTGGAATACATTAGACCATAAGACATATGAGCAGAATTAGGCCATTTGGCTCATCTAGTCTGCTCTGCCATTCAATCATGTCTATTATCCCTCTCAACCCTGTTCTCCTGTCTTCTCCTCATAACTTTTGACAACCTTACTAATCAAGAACCTATCAACAACTGCTTTAAATATACATAATGAGTTGGCCTCCACACCCATCTGTGGTATTGAATTCCACAGATTCACCACCCCCTGACTAAAGAAATTCCTCCCTCTATTCTGAGGATGTGCCCTCCATCCTAGACTCCCCTATTTTATCAAACATCCCCTCCATGTCCACTCTGTCTAGGTCTTTCAATATTCGATATATTTTTAAATGGAATAATTTGCATGGGCTTTGTGTTTAACTATTGTTTACAATAACACGAAACTAAAGTAAGTAAGCTTGTTAATCCTATATGGAAGATAAAACAGTACAGTGTAGGAGAGGCCCTTCAGCCCATCTTGTTTGTGCCAAACATGATGTCAATCTCACCAATCACATCTGTCTGCACATGATCTGTTTCCCTTTTTTCTTTGCCTGTTCACGTTGGTTTATTTTGTTCATCATGTTGTTCATGTTGTTCTGAATGCTTCTAAAATTCTGATATTCTATCTGCTTCTGCGATTTCCAATGGCAGCACTTCTCGGGCACCTATAACTCTATATACACAAAACGTTACTTTGTGAATTTCCTTTATAATTTCCCGCTTCCCATTTCAAGCTGCAGCCATGGGTATTTGTCATTTTAATGCAGAGAAAAAGACATTCACTCTTCCCCCAAAGTTCAAAGTAAATTTTATTATCAAAGTACATATATGTCACCATATACAACCCTGAGATACAATTTCTTGTGGGCATACATAACAAGTCTATAAAATAGTAGCTGTAGCAGAATCAATGAATGCCTGCCAAAACTAGTGCAGAAGGCAACAAACTATGCAAATGCAAAAAGAAAAAACAATGATATAAATAAGCAATAAATATCAAGAACATGAGATTGTGAAGAGTCCTTTAAAGTGAGTCCATAGATTGTGGGTACATTTCAATGATGGGGCAAGTGAAGTTGAGTGAAGTTATCTCCTTCGGTTCAGATGTATGATCTCGATCTCCGAGAGTCCACTGGGGTAGTTGAAGGCCCAGTGTCTGTGTGATCAAGTCTGAAGATAGCCTGTCGGAGTTAGAGGACTGCGTTTGTGAGTGGGTGGGAGGGGGAAATGGTGCTTATTTTGCCTTTTTTTATACTTTAATTGATTATTAGATTATCAAGAACTTATGAATGTGTCTGAATGTCAGGGTTATTTAGGAATACTGAAAAGCCTTGGGAGATTTGACAGGCAGCAGAGCTGTGTGCATGCCACGTATCAATCTGCCTTTTTTAAGAGGTGCAAGAGACTGTAGATGCTGGATTCTAGAGCAACAGCCCATCTGCTGTTGAAAGTCAGTGGGTTCAGAGTGGAAACCTACCGAATATTGAAAGGCCTAGACAGAGTGGACATGGAGAGGATGCTTCTTACAGTGGAGAAGTCTAAAACCAAAGGGCAAGCCTCAGAATAGAGAGGCATCCGGTTTGAAAAGAGGTGAGGATTTTCTTCAGCCAAAGGGCAGTGAATCTGCAGAATTCTTGCCACAGATGGCTGTGAAGGCGAAGTCCCTACGCGACTCCCTTATCCATTCGTCCCCCCCATCCCTCCCCACTGATCTCCCTCCCAGCACTTATCCTTGTAAGCCGAACAAGTGCCACACATGCCCTTACACTTCCTCCCTCACCACCATTCAGGGCCCCAGACAGTCCTTCCAGGTGAGGCGACACTTCACTTGTGAGTCGGCTGGGGTGATGTACTGCGTCCGGTGCTCCCGATGTGGCCTTCTATATATTGGCAAGACCTGACGCAGGCTGGGAGACCGTTTCGCTGAACACCTACGCTCTGTCCGCCAGAGAAAGCAAGATCTCCCACACATTTTAATTCCATGTCCCATTCCCATTCTGATATGTCTATCCACGGCCTCCTCTACTGTCAAGATGAAGCCACACTCAGGTTGGAGGAACAACACCTTATATTCCGTCTGGGTAGCCTCCAACCTGATGGCATGAACATTGACTTCTCTAACTTCTGTTAATGCCCCACCCCCGCCTCGTACCCCATCCGTTATTTATTTATTAATATATATTTTTATATATTTTTTATTTTTTCCCCCTTTTTTTCTCTCTCTCTTTTTTCTACCTCCGTCCCTCTCACTATTACTCCTTGCCTGCTCTCCACTCTCTGGGCTCCCCTCCCCCCTTCTCTTTCTCCCCAGGCTTCCCATCCCATGATCCTCTCCCTTCTCCAGCTCTTAGATCCACTCCTCCCCTCCTGTCTTCTCCCATCATTTTGAATTTCCCCCTCCCCCTCCCCCTCCCCCTCCCACTTTCAAATCTCTTACTAACTCTTCCTTCAGTTAGTCCTGACGAAGGATCTCGGCCTGAAACATCGACTGTACCTCTTCCTAGAGATGCTGCCTGGCCTGCTGCATTCACCAGCAACTTTGATGTGTGTTGACTGACTGGAGAAGTTGCTTTGCTAAACTTTCCTTTACGGTCCACAAATGTAACCTTAAACTTCAAGCTGTAAACCAATTTCTCTGTTCCAATCTCACTTTTTACCTCCTACTGTAAGTTTAGCTGTCAATACCTTCTGACTGAGTGGTCGATCTCCCCTCCCTACACACTTCCAGCTAACAATGTAGTATAAACACAATTCACTTATTTTCAGTGATACACATTTAAATTTAAGTAAAATTCTTTAAAAACCCATTTAAAACTTTCAGAGGATTTGCATCTTATAAAAGACTTCCAAATTATAAATGATTTCTAAAACTCAATGGATTTCCAAAGCACGGGCTATAAGCTAAAAAGACATACCAACGAGTTGCAGATGAACAAATCAGCTGCCACAGAAATTGAAGGCAGAGGAATGGATTCTAGTTTATGTCATTCTTCTTGATGTTCTTGGACAGCTCTTAAAAAGCCTTACTGCTCTCTATAGTTATACCGCTTTTCTGCCACTTGGGTGACATTACAGCCACGTGATATGTTTTCAGCTACCTTTTCACACAGGTGGTCTTAAAGCTTCCAGGGACAAAGTTTCCAGGTACCCACAATTCATGTCGTGAAGCTAACTTTCTGAATACCCAAAGTTTTCGAATATTTATAGATTAACTCTTTGATGCGCTAAGTGATAGTATCAATTTGGTGTTTGAACTAAATAACTTAGCTAGCGTTGTCTGGTTTGAAACAAGCCCTGTTAACACAGCCCATTGTCTTACCTCACATCTCTTGAGCTGTTAGCCAAGGTGCTGTGGCCCAGCAAATCTGTGGCTCTATAGACAGTACTGTTTGTTTACAAAACTATTCTTTTAAATTCAGATAGATTATTGATTGCCAGTTACATGAAGAACTGGAGACTGGCTTCCTTTTACATCAAGTATCTGTGCTGTATAATTCAATGAGCAGTACAGCAGACCCTTAATACTGTCACCCTAAGTCTTTGCGCTCAAACCTTTGAAGTGGCTATTGAAACTCCTGTCCCAAGGGTGACTGCCACAGTTAACACCATAAATAGTAATAAATAATGGTTGTTTTTCCTCATACAGGAAAATGTTCAAAGTCCATATTCTGCCCCCAAGTATGCTTCCCCTTCAGGTTTTTCGAGCAGACCAATGACGTACAGAACATTGCAGCTGAATGATGTTTTAAATGATAAATGCCAATCTTACTATTTAAAGATAGATGTTAGAATTGTCCAGAGAACAGAAACATGGAAATAGGTAGCTTGTATGTGCATTTGGACAGATTGCCCAACATGATTCCTGTGCTCATTTCAGATGGCAGTAGGTGCTGTTAGTAAGCACAATGCATGCACGCTTCTAGAAAGCTGAAGAAAGGATATTGGTTAGAAGTTTAACTTAACTCTTTGATCTTTAGAAGTGTCAGCTGCTACCTTTAGAAAGCTGAGCTTGGCAAAAAAAAAAGAAAGACTCCCTGGCCCTGGACAGTGAGTATCCATCACACTACAAGTCTCTAATAAAGTTTGATTTATTAAAATATTCATTCAATAGATGTGGGGCTTGCAGGCTGAGCCAGCAAATTGCTTGTCTCTAAGTAACCTTGAGAAGATGGTGATGAGCTGCCTTCCTGAACTGCTGCAGTCCTTGAGATGTGAGTATGCGTTGTTGGGGAGGGATTTTGACACGGCGATGGGGAAAGAATGGTGTTATATTTCCAAGTCAGGATGGCATGTGCCCACCAAGCAGTGGTGCACCTATGCTTCGGCTGGTAGATGTGCTTGGAGAGTCCTGTTTAAGGAGTCTTGATCATCTGTCTTGTAGATGGTATTAACTGCTGCTGCTGTCAATAGTGGACGTATATATTGCAGTTATAGAGTCATACAGCATGGAAACAGGCCCTTCAGCCCAATTGGTCCATACTGACCAAGATGCTCATCTTGGTTTATGCCATTAGCCTACGTTTTCCCCATACCCATCTAAACCTTCCCCATCCATGTATTTTTCCTAGTTTCCTTAAAAATACTGCTAATGTACCTGCCTCTTATTAAATGTATTGTTATCGTCACATGTACCAAGGTAAAGTGAGAAACTTTTGTTTTGAATGCCATACATAATTAGAGTCGTAGATTCATAGAACACCAAACAAGCCCTTCAGCCCATCTAATCTGTGCCATACTATTGGTCTGCCTAGTCCCATCAACCTGCCTCCAGAAGACACGGTATATCATTAAAGATCCCTCACACCCTCTCCATGAACTGTTTGTTCTTCTGCCATCAGGCAAACATTACAGGAGCATCAAACCTAAAACCACAAGGCTACTAAACAGCTTCCTCCCACAGGCAGTCAGACTGCTAAATAGCTGCTCTACCTGACTCTGCTTTGGACACTTTTAACTTGCACTGGACACTTATAACTGATTTAACTGACATGTGCCTGTTGTATTTTACTATTTATTGTTATGTTTTTTTATTTAGTGTTGCATTTGTTATGTTATGATTGCACTGCCCCTGAGGAAGGCTGTCTCATTCTGCCCTGCAGAGCTGATGTATGGTTAGAATGACAATAAAGTTTTTTTAATCTTGAGTCTTGAATCATAGCCCTCCACACCCGTCCTATCCAAAATCTATCCAAATTTCTCTTAAATATTGAAATCAAACCCAAATTCACAACTTTCACTGGCAGCTTGTTCCATACTCTCACCACCCTCTGATTGAAGAAGTTCTCTCTCATTTTCCTCTTAAGCATTTCACCTTTGACCCTTAACCCATGACCTAGCTCTGGTCTCACCCAACCTCAGTGGAAAAAACCTGCTTGTATTTACCCAATCAGTACCCCTCATAATTACATCAAGGTGAAAAGAATGAGAAATACAGTGTTACAGATACTAATAAGGTGCAGTACAAGTAGACAAAGTACGTTTGTAAGTGCAAGGGCGGCAGTGAGGAGAACTGGAAGATCAAGAGTTCAAGTAATTATCTTTTAGTGTATGAGAGATCTGTACAAGAGTCTGATGATATTCAGATAATTTGAATCTGAATCTGAAACTACCTGTGAGTTTGGTGACATGTGATTTCAGGCCTTTGTGTCTTCTGCCTGATGGTATTGACTGCTGGACTAGCCGATGGCAGGGTCCAAACTCCAAGCTCACTGTACCCACGGTACAGAATCAGCTGCTATTCAGCATGCAGCACACTGTCAGAATGCTGTGTGTCTGGATCCCACGGGAGCGACTGTGGGGAGGCCGAGAATTTGATACAATATTTACCACGGACCCCTTTGTGAGATGTTGCCTGCATACAACGCTCCTTTGGTTGACGTCTCCTGGACAGATCATGAAGCCATATATTTCACTTCTTTCATGTCTTTTGCATTTGTTTTTTGTTTTGGATGTGATCTTGGAAATGCTGGAGCCTATGATTTGCTGTTTGGAGATCATTTGGGTATTCCAGTGCTCTGCAGTCTCCGCGAGGATTCCTGGAGGCAGAGGCAGCGTGAGCGAACCTTGCGGCGGGCAGGCTGCAGGACGATGTTCCACTTCATTTTGCCGATTAAAGCTTCCATTGTTCACTGAATAAAGTGATGAGGGAGACTGAAACATCGAGGAGAGTGCGGAAGATTGGAGATCGTTTGGGTGCTTCAGCGTTCAACAGTCTCTGAGAGAATTCCGAGAGACAGAAGCAGCACGAGCGAACCTCGTGGCTAGCCGGCTGGTGGACGGGACGCAAGCCGATGTTTGACTCCACTCTGCCGATTAGAGTGCCCATTGTGCACTGATTAAAGTGACGAGGGAGATTGAAGCATCGAGGCAAATACGAAGATGAGTGCCAGCTGCCTGCCTTTTCGATCTCTCTGTTACCAGTGAGGGGAGAGGCTGCTTCTATGACCGGAGAATGTTACCCAGGTTTTCTGCATTTTGGATATGGACTTGAACTATAGACTTTGTTTCAGTCTTATAGTTTTTTTTATATTCTGTGCTTTTTGCCCAATCTTTCTCTCTTTTTTTGTGCAGGGGATGGGGATTTGGTGATCAGTATGCCTGTTCCATTTTGTTTGTGTTTTTTTCATGAGGAGGAGGGGTTTGGGGGTTGATGATAGTGCTGCCTTTCTTTTCTTTCTTGGTTTCATGTCTACCCAGAGAAGAAGAATTTCAGAGTTGTATACTTTGATAATAAATGAACTTTTGAATCTTTGAACTGCCTTTTTAACTAAAATTCAAATTTCTTCCCCCCTCCATTTTTCCATTCCCCATTCTAGCTCTCCTCTTTCCTTTCACTTCTCCTCACTTGCCTATCACTTTCCTCTGGTGCCTGCTGCCCCCCTTCCCTTTCTCCTACAGTCCACTCTCCTTTCCTATCAGATCCCTTCTTTTCCAACCCTTTACCTTTCACCTCCCAGCTTCTCACTTCATCCCTCACACCTGTTTCACCTATCGCCACATAGCTTATACTCCTTCCTCTTGCCCCGCCACCTTCTTAATCCAGCTTCTTCCCCCTTTTCTTTCCAGTCCTGATGAAGCGTCTCAGCCCGAGACATCTGCTCTGTCGTCCTCTCCATTGATGCAGCTAGACCTGTTGAGTTCCTGTTACTCTGTTACTCTGGATTTCAAGCATGTCCAGAATCTCCTGGATTTCAAATTGTCATCTGGTAGAGCCATAGAGTCAGAGAACAATACAGCACAGAAACAGGCCTTTCAGCCCATCTAGTCTGTGCGAACTATTATTCTACCTCATTGCATCAACCTGCACCCAGACCATAGCCCTCCATTCCCCTCCCATCCATGTACCTATCTGAATTGTTCTTAGTATTGAAATAAAACCTGTATCCATCACTTGGGCTAGCAGCTCATTCCACACACCCATCACCCTCTCAGTGAAGGAGTTCCCCTTAAACATGTTCCCCTTCCTCTATTCCCCACTCTGTCCTTTTACTTCTTCTCACTTGCATATTACTTTTCCTGGGCCCCCTCCTCTTTCCCTTTCTCCTATTGTCTTCTCTCCTCTCCTATCAGATTCTTTCTTCCCTTGACCTTTCCCACCCACCTGGCTTCACCTATCACCCTCCAGCTAGCCTCTTTCCCCTTCCACCACCTTTTAATTCAGGCAACCCCCCTTCTCTTTCAGTCCTGAAGAAGGGTCTCGGTCCGAAAATTTGACTGTTACTCTCTATTCAAAGATGCTGCCTCTAGTTCCTCTAGCATTCTCTGTGTGTAAAACATTTCACTTTTCACCCTTAACCCATGACCCCTTGTTTTTTCTTCCTGATTGATATTAAACATGTTTGTTTCAAGGAGTAGGAATGTTTCTTCCCTGCAACTTTCAAACCTAATGTAACTGGAAAATGGACTTCTGGTGACTCTCACACTGCTGTTTGTGGAACTGTGCTGTCAATAAATAGTCTGCTGCATTTCAGCAATGTTCAGTCATATTTTAGCTGTGTGACAGGCTGTGATAGCCAGAAACACCCTCAAAATAAAAGAATTCCTTTCATCGATGTCAGCTTGACACACGGCACCAGTTTAAGGTCTAACTGCTTACATTATCACAGACATCAGACTTTTAAACCGCTCGTACACGGACACTGGTCACGGGTATCTTCCTGTTACCGTAAAAACATTATTTGTTGCCTGGAGACCTGTGGAGAAGATCAAAGGCTGCTGGCATGTCCTACTAAGCCCTGAGACTCATTGGAATGAAATGTATGACTGATGGACTAAATAAATTTAATGTAATTGATACAAAATTCTGTGGAAATGTTTAGAGAAACCTGGAAGGATTTTGCTATTACCAAATAGATTTTTCTAAGCATAGGTTTTGAGACTTGTGTACATTCATTACAAATATCGTTGTGTTGATTGGTCCTATTTTGATATTGTTTGTTATAATGATAATACATATTGATTAATGATGATAACTAATTACTGTTTAAATGGGCAAGGTCTCATTTCTCAAGTCCTCTGATTTAGAAGTTTTGGTGTTATGATTTGTCAAAGAACAGACTTCACCCACTGAATCAAGCGGTAGATATGCCGTCTAGGGCTTAGCCATCTGGTGTTTAGCTCCCAGTAGGGTCATTCATGGGGGTAAGGTCAAGGGGGAAGTTCCAGACAAAGAGCAATCCAATCAAGACATCAATGGTGGAGATGGCAGAGATGATGATGCATCCCAATGGCAGTGAAAGTGGAGGAAGGTTGCAGCAGTGAAGTGTCCCCAATCCTCTTACATTCCACGCCACTGGATCCTGACCCTGATCGGTCAAGGACCGCGTCGTGGCTGCCCATGCATCAACCTCCCCACTTTAGAAAGAGTCACACACAGGCGTTCTCCATTAAGGGAATTCACTGACAGACTTGTAGGAGAACACCATACACAACTTGGGTGATCGCACGCCTACTGTAGATACTTTATACTTTATTGTCGCCAAACAATTGATATTGGAACGTACAATCATCACAGCGATATTTGATTCTGCGCTTCCTGCTCCCTGGATTACAAATCAATAGTAAATATTAAAAATATTAAAAATTTAAATTAGAAATCATAAATAGAAAATAGAAAGATGGAAAGTAAGCTAGTGCAAAAAAAAAACCGAGAGGCAGGTCCGGATATTTGGAGGGTACGGCCCAGATCCGGGTCGGGATCCGTTCAGCAGTCTTATCACAGTTGGAAAGAAGCTGTTCCCAAATCTGGCCGTACGAGTCTTCAAGCTCCTGAGCCTTCTCCCGGAGGGAAGAGGGACGAAAAGTGTGTCGGCTGTGTGTGTCGTGTCCTTGATTATCCTGGCAGCACTGCTCCGACAGGGTGCGGTGTAAAGTGAGTCCAAGGACGGAAGATTGGTTTGTGTGATGTGCTGCACCGCGTTCACGATCTTCTGCAGCTTCTTCCGGTCTTGGACAGGACAACTTCCATACCAGGTCGTGATGCACCCTAGAAGAATGCTTTCTACGGTGCATCTATAAAAATTAGTGAGGGTTTTAGGGGACAGGCCAAATTTCTTCAGTTTTCTCAGGAAGTAAAGGTGCATAACAGCATAACACATCTTTGGAGGATAATTCTGGTGAAGTCAAAATCTAGAGGATTGTGTTGCAGGGACCATAAGGCAATCAGACATAGGAGCAGAACTGAGCCAATTGGGAGTCTGCTCTGAGATAGTATTCTGTACATGACTCGTAATATCACCTCGTACCCTATCCGTTATTTATTGTTATACACACGTTCTTTCTCTCACTCTCCTTTTTCTCCCTCTGTCCCTCTGACTATACCCCTTGCCCATCCTCTGGGATCCCCCCCCCCTTGTCTTTCTTCCCGGACCTCCTGTCCCATGATCCTCTCATATCCCCTTTGCCAATCACCAGTCCAGCTCTTGACTCCATCCCTCCCCCTCCTGTCTTCTCCTATTATTTTGGATCTCCCCCTCCCCCTTCCACTTTCAAATCTCTTACTAACTCTTCCTTCAGTTAGTCCTGATGAAGGGTCTCGGCCTGAAACGTCGACTGCGCCTCTTCCTATAGATGCTGCTTGGCCTGCTGCGTTCACCAGCAACTTTGATGTATGTTGCTTGAATTTCCAGCATCTGCAGAATTCCTGTTGTTTGCATAGTGAAGTGCCTTGTTTAGGAAACGACCAACAATGTCAGAGGATGTGCTGGGGGCAGCCCACAAGCGTCATCACAATTCTGGTATCAATACAGCATGCCTTCAACTCACTAAACCTAACCCTAGTCATACACCTTTGGAACATGGATGGAAACTGGATCACCCGGGGAATGTACAAGCTCCTTAGAGACAGTGGTGGGAATTGAACACTGGTCAGTGATCACTGGTGCTGCAAAGTGATTGTGTTAACTGCTATGCTGCCCCTCAATGCTTCATATACACTCAATAGCCACTTTATTAGGTTCAAGAGGACCAAATAAAGTGGCCACTGAGTGTATGTTCAGTCTCCTGCTGCTGTAGCCCATCCACTTCAAGGTTTGATATGTTGTGTGTTCAGAGATGCTCTTCTGCACACCACTGCTGTGTAGTTATTTGAATTACTGTTGCTTTCCTGTCATCTTGAACCAGTCTGGCCATTCTCCTCTGACCTTTCTCATTAACAAGGCATTAACCCACAGAACTGACACTTACTAGATGTTTTTTTTCATTTTTTGCACCATTATTTGTAAACTGTAGGGACTGTTGTGCATGAAAATCGCAGGATGTCAGTAGTTTCTGAGATACTCAGACCACCCCATCTGGCACCAGTAATCATTCCACAGTCAAAATTACTTAGGTCACATTGCTTCACTATTCTAATGTTTAGTGTGAACAACAACTGAACCTATTGACCAGGTCTGCATGCTTTCATGCATTGAGTTGCTGCCACATGATTGGCTGATTAGATATTTGCATAAATGAGCAAATGTACAGGTGTACCTAATAAAATGGACACTGAGTGTACCTCTCTAATTCCTTAATAAAAGCACTGATTTGTCCTGTTTCCATCATCGTTCAGCTAGTGAATTTCAGATCGTAACAACTCATGGAGTCACTGGCTCGCAGTCATACAGCACAGAAACAGGCCCCTTATCCCATGTTCCTGCCAACGATTAATTACTCCAAGGTTCAAAGTAAATTTATTATCAAAGTACATATGCGTCACCATATACAACCCTGAGATTCATTTTCTTGTGAGCATTCTCAATAAATCTAATA
Organism: Mobula hypostoma; assembly: GCF_963921235.1. Taxonomy (NCBI): domain Eukaryota; kingdom Metazoa; phylum Chordata; class Chondrichthyes; order Myliobatiformes; family Myliobatidae; genus Mobula; species Mobula hypostoma. Next base: position 14,072,272 of record NC_086107.1, read on the forward strand.
ATCATAATAGAAAGAATGAAAGGCCGCACCCAACAGTGTGGACAACCAGTGTACAAAAACAGCAAACTGTGCAAATACAAAAAGGAAGAACAAAAATTAATTAATAAGCAATAAATATCAAGAACATGAGATGAAGCGCCCTTGAAAGTGAGTCCATAGGCTGTAGGAATGTTTCAGTGATGGAACGAGTGAAGTTGAGAGAAGTTACCTCCTCTAGTTCAAGAGCCTGATAGTTGAAGGTAGTAACTGTTCCTGAACCTGGTGGTACCCATTTATACTGTTCTCATGAGCACTTGATCCAAGACTTTCTATACCCTAGTGATTCATGTATTCGCCCAGAAACCTACTAAATGTTGTTGGAGAACCTGCCTCCACCACTCACACAGGCAGTACATTCCAGATTCCAGCCACAGTCCGGATAAAAAATCTCTTCCTTGGATCGTAACTAAACTTCTTACCCATTATCCTAAACCTATGCCCTCCAGTTTTTGATGCTACTGCTCTGCAGATGAGTTTCTGATTATTCATGACCCTCTTAATTTTGTAACCATCATTTAACTCCCCCGACCCTCCAGCTTCAAAGAAAACAAATTCAGCCTACCCAGTCTCTCCTCAGAAATGAAACCCTACTGCCCAGGCAGCACCATGGCAAATCTCCTTCATGTCTCTCTCTTTGAGAGAGAGAGAGAAAAAAAGGTTTATCGTATGGTTCCCCTTGTATCTTTGGCCAGGTTTAAAATCTATTCCTCATGCCTCTGAATCACAGAAAGAGCTCCCTCAACTTGTCTTATCTGGACTTCTGATGATTTTCTTCTTCTTCTAAAGTTTAACGGTGTTGGCAGACCACAGAAGTGAACTACCGCGACCTACTGACATGGTGTGTGGAGCAAAGAGACTGGAAGCACACCCACCAAACTCCCGTCCACAAAAAAAAACTAAAATATTAAAAAGTCAAATACGCACTTAAATGCATTATGATAGCAGTGATAATCCGAACAAACTTTCCATGTTAAACTGTGTCTGTCCCAAAGATCTCAATTTAGCAATTAGATGTTTCTTTTGCCCCTCATAGGAATTACATTTAAATAATATATGCTGCACTGTTTAATGACATGTGCACTCCCTACAAATGACAGTATCATGCATATTATTTCTGAACAAGAAATTATTCAGCATCGTATGTCCAATATATAAACGTGTAAGTATAACTTCTTCCCGTCTTTTACAACCAATACCCAGTTGAGTACCTGCCATTATCTGAATTTTATATAAATGCTGTCCTTTCTTTTCCTTATTCCAACTTTATTACAGCAGTGATTGAATAGACCTTGTAATAATGGCTTTCACCTCTGCTCTGTGCAAAAGCACCACTACATTTACAGTAGATACTTAACTTTAAGTGATTGCTTGGCTAGAATGTCTACCACCTTGTTTTCTTCAGCCCCCAACATGGGCAGGGACCCATAAGAACTGGATACACAGGCCTAAATCCTGCAGCCCCAACAAATGTTGTCCAACCTAAAGTTTGAAATACCTGTTTTGATAGATGCCAAAACCAAAAACGAATCAGACTGCAGAAGTACTCTACATAATCAGGGCATACTTCTACAGCCCATTCCAAGGCTAAAATGATAGCAACCATCTCAGATGTGAATACTGATACTTTGTCTGATAATTTTTTCTTAATGGACTCCTGAAACTTAGGAGCTTAGCAGAAACCGCTGTGTGACCTGCCACTAGATCTTTTGAATCATCTGTGTAGATAAATAAGAAGCCATTTTATATTGCTCATCTTGCAAACCCCCATCAACCCTATTGGGAAAGAATGAAAAAAATTTTTGGTTTATTAGTTAATTAGATAGATAACTAGTTAATTACAACTTATCAGTAAAACAGTCAGATCAGTTTGTCAAGGAAGTTAATAGATTGTTGAAAGTCGAAGAAAGATTAAACTCTGTTCAATTCTGGTCGCCTTATTATAGGAAGATGTGGAAGCCTCAGCGAGGGTGCGGAGGGAATTTACCAGGCCGCTGACTGGATTGGAAAACATGGTTTATGAGGATCGGCTAAGCGAGCTAAGGCTTTTCTCTTTGGAGTGAAGGAGGATCAGAGGTGTCTTGGTAGAGGTGCATAAGAGTTTAAGGTACTTAGATTGAGTGGACCGGTGGAGGCTTTTTCTCCCCAGGGCAGAAGTGGCTAATACAAGGGAGCATGAAGCTAAAGGAGCATGGCTTTGCTTTTGGCATCTGTTAAAACAGGTAGTTCAAAGTGTAGAACAGACATTCTTCTTTAGATTGGACAACACCTGTTTGGGGTGATATACGAGGTAGGTTTTTACACAGGGAGTGGTAGATGCCTGCAACATGCTGCCAGGTGTGCTGATAGAGGTGGATACATTATCAATACCTAAGAGACTCGTAGACAGGCACGTGGATGAAAGGGAAATGGAAGGCTACGTGGAAAAGAAGGATGTGGATTGATCGAAGAGCAGGTTAAAAGGTTGGCACAACCTCGGGGGTTGAAGGACCTGCACTGTTCTATGGTCTATGTTCCAAATGAATGACCAGAAGACTGCAAGGTCAAATGGCATCCATAACACTATAACAGAACACTTGACATTCCAATGTTGGTGACTGAATTTTATTTAAGGAGAGATGAACAGTGAAGCTATGTTCATTAGTGTATCGACTGCTCACTATAGTCCAATGCAATGGAATCAATTAGTCTGACAAGTGAACATTCCATCATCAAAAGTTAAAGATTTATAGACTGGAATTTGGCTGCAATTACAATAAACATTTTTCATTTAATCGCAATGGTTTGAGATGATTACAAGTCCTGAAACCAGATGTCTGCAATTCAATTTAAAACACAACAATTCAGAAAATGGGAATCTGCAATATTTTAGAGCATCTAAGACTCAGAATTATTTTCCTTCAAATGTGCACAAGTAGTAATATGGTAATAAATCTCCATATCCATCCTTAACTCAATCTTTTCTCATCATTAACACTGCCCAGACTCTGAGCTTTTCCTGCATCCTGACTCTGAATTTACATTACTCCTGAGTATTATGGCTTCCTTTAATTAATGTATTCTGCCACATTACTCTCTCAGCAGCTTAAAACTCACAATCTACCTCATCATGGCCTTGTACCTTACTGTCTGCCTGCACTGCACTTTCTCTGTAACTGTGACACTTTATTCCAAATTCTCTTATTACTTTTCTCTTGTACTACCTCAATGTACCGATGTAATGAAATGTTCTGTATGGGTGGCATTCAAATCTAAGTATTCCAGTGTACCTTGGTGGAGGTTATCCATCGTGTCCGACACCAACTGAAAAACTGTTTGGAAGAGTTTTTAAAGTGGAAAAACTGTTGCAGTGGGGCAGCTCCACTCTCTTAACCTCAGATGTCCACATCCAGTGATTCGAACAAGTGTCACAAACTGGGGTCTTGCTTAGTTGCAGTGGATGACCATGACATCTTCTGTGCCCAGCCATACCCTTCTCTCTCCATTGAGCAATCCAGAATCTCCTTCCTAGCCATTGGATCTCACTGTAAATCTCATCCACCCAGTCCGCTGCAGCTTACTTCACATACTAGGACAGGCATATCCCTATCTCACTGGGTATGAGGCCACAGGTTTACCCTCACCTCGTTTAGCCCACAAGTCGAAGCAGTGTACTGGGGTGTGGCTACTGTAATATGCATACAGCTACTTGGAGCTACAGGTGAGAGCTGAGTGTCCGATGGGGACCATAGTTGAGTGAGTTGCCCCTGGGTACATGTGACAATAATGAACCAATTTATCAAGTTACCAACCATGTTGTTTACACTCACTTCTCACTTTGGATAAAATCATTTTACTTATTCTACCACATGCTGGCATCAACATATTCAATGTTAGCTAAATATTTATAATCTACAGATGCAGTAAATTAAGAATAAAGGACTGATATTTACATACTGTTCAGGGGCCTGACAGAGGAAGCAAGGTTCACAAGTAAAAATGGGTTTAATATCAGAATAATGGTGCTTTGATAAAAAACCAGTTGAGGATAATAATTGGTTAGAAACCTAGGAGAATCTCCAATAAAAGTCAAGGGATATTTTACATCCATTTGAACAAAGGTGTGGTCATAATTTAGTGATGAGAAATTCTTAAGAAACAGAAGTGTGAGTAGGATATAGGACCAGCTCATTCCTGTGCCACCAGAATTACAATCGTAAGCAGGTTGATTATCACTGACCCTAGTACTGCAATCACTCGAGTCGAGTATGATGTTCCCCGAAGGGGTTGTCTATCGGTGGCTGCAGAAGCCAATCTGAGATCTCCATGTTCTGTTGCAGTGTGGGCAAGAGTAAGTGGTGGTTGTGGCTGGTGGCCGGGTCTCTTGTTTATTCAGTCTCTCCTTTCACAGCTGCTGATTGTTCTTTGCAGGCACAGTGGAGGTTATTCTCACGTGGCACAGTTCCCTCCAGATAAGTGCAATGTCTTCCCAGTTTTTAGATGTAACGCTGAATTTCTTCAGGCTGATTTTGATGTAATCTTTAAAATGTTTCCTTTGCCCGCCAGAGTCTCACTGACCTTCCTTCAACTGTGAGTAAAGGAAGAATAAAATGTCATACCCAGGACCTGTTCTGGGCCCAGCACTTAAATGCAGTTATGAAGAAAGCACAGCAGCATCTCTACTTCCTTAGGAGTTTGCAAAGATTTGGAATGACACATAAAACTTTGAAAAACTTCTGTAGATGTGTGGTGGGGAGTATGTTGACTGGCTGCATCACTGCCTGGTATGGGAACACCAACGCCCTTGAACGAAAAATCCTACAAAATGTAGTGGATATGGCCCAGTACATCATGGACAAAGCCCTCCCCATCATTGAGCACATCCACACGGAGCATTGTCACAGGAAAGAAGCATCCATCATCGAGAACCCTATCCATCCAGGTCATGCTCTCTTCTCTCTGCTGCCATCAGGAAGAGATACAGGAGCTTCAGGACTCACACCAGCAGGTCCAGGAACAATTATTACTCCTCAACCATCAGGCTCTTGAACCAAAGGAGATAATTTCACTCAACTTCACTTGCCCCAGTAGTGAACTGTTCTCACAACCTATGGACACATTTTCAAGGACTCTTCATCTCATGTTCTCAGTATGTATTGCACCTTTATTTATTATTTATTTTTGTATTTGCGCAGTTTGTTGTCTTATGGACATTGGTTGAATGCACAGTTGGTGTGGTCTTTCATTGATTCTATTATGGTTATTATTCTGTTATGGATGTTTGAGTCTACCCACAAGAAAATGAACCCCTGGGTCATATATGATGACATATACGTACTTTGATAATAAACTTATTTTGAACTTTTTGACTTTTGAAGAGAAATGCTGAATCTATGCCCCATCTGCTTTCCCACCCAATCTCCTGAATCCTTTGGTGTCTGAATATCTATTATTGACTTCAATGGATCCAAATGTGTGGAAAAGTGCGTGACTACCAAGTCAATTACTTGTACATCACACACACTTAGAGTGAACAACCAAACCCAAGTTTCTTCCCCAATCTGAAAGACAACACTGCAGTCTTTCTTTATTGCTAGCTTACAGTGCGGGGGTCTTACTGTCATGAACCCACTACTATCAGACTCTGATATAAGGCACTATACTTTGGTAATGCTAAATGCACTTGTGCAAAGGCGAAGGGAGTTCTGTCTCCCTAGATCTGGGTTACAGAGCACAAGTTCATCTTCCCAGGAATAATAACAGGAAATGTACCCAGTCCCTTTCTAATCTACTGTCAGAAAATGCTTTTAGTCTAAATGTGATCTGTAATGTAAAACTGTCACAGAAGTTTTAGTGTAAACCTCATATTTATAAAACAAAACAAAGTTCTTCTGATTTTACCAGGGAGGTAAAGTCCCTTTTAGAATGATATTTTACAGAAATAATCCTGCATACCAAGTACAATAATATTTAAATTGGCTGCATTTATGAATAATGAACTGTTAACTTGATTCACTTAAACAAACACATTTACATTACAAAGTTGAGGCACGGAATAATTAATCTGCTCTGAAGTGTGTGCCTCCATCCCTTCCAGAAGAAAAATTATGTCTAGGCTTTAAAAACTATTCGTGCTGGAAGTTATAAATCATTAATGATCAGAGCTTGTAGGATGTTTGACCTGGGATTAGTTGTCACCCATTAGTCAGAACATTTCAGATAGGAAAAGCGAATTGTGAATCCCATGAATCTAAACCAAAGGCAACAGATTTCTAAACAATGCTGAAGAGGTGCTGAGCACAAAATATGAAGCAGTCAAACAATGTACCAACTGCCTAAGGGTAAATTGATGGGACCAAGTTGGCCCACATTTTGAGAAAGCCATCAGAAGAGTTGTGGGTCAAACAACCTCCATTAATGCTCTGAGGAGCTACGGCTCCAATATTTAATCAGTGTCTTTGATTAGTTCAAATTTTCTGTCATATAGAACATAAAATAATACAACGCAGGAAAAGGCCCCTTGGCCAATAATGTTGTACTGAACCAATTAAATTAGTAATCAAATGGCCAGCTAAACTAATCCCTTATGTCTACAGAATGTCCATATCCTTCCATTTCCCTCACTTTGATGTGCCTATCTAAATGTCTCTTAAAAATCCCTAATTTATCGGCCTCTACTACCATCCCAGGCAGCATGTTCCAGGCAACCACCATTCCCTGTGTAAAAGCATTTGTCCTTCGCATCTCCTTTCAATTTACCCCCTTTCGCCTTAAAGGTACGCCATCTGGTTTTACACGTTTCACCCCTGAGGAAACATGCTGTCTACTTTCTCTATGTTATAAACCTCTAACAGATCTCCCCTCAGCCTGTACTGCTCCAGAGAAAATAGCACAAGTTTGTCCTACCTCTTGTTACAGCACATGCCTTCTAATCCAGGCAGCATCTTGTTAAACCTCTTCTGCATCATGATAGTGCTCTTTATATTTAGACAGCTGTTGTTATTGCTGGGGGTGATAATGGGAACAAGCTCACAGTACCTATTAAATGCTCCCAATGGCGTGAGTCTCAAATAACCTCTGACAACCAAGTCTAACTCCTGGCTTTCATATGTGGCTTAGCTACCAAGCCTGGTAGAGCCGTTTCTTCTGACAGGAGAAGGGGCAAATGCAGGTTTCTGGAGTCCTAAAACCAGTCACTTTGGGCAGACGGGGCTTGCCTGCCACGGTTGGCATCTGATCTCAAGAAGGAAAACTCTGATCTCAAACCTCCACTACCGACTCATGGGGAAGGCTTTGGGAGTAAACCCCAAGGGGAAAAGCCGGAGCTGATCTCCCTTGATCCCAATGCTGACTGGCAATGCTGGTGCCAAACTGTATCGGTGTCTGCCATTCCTTTGAGTTCATCAGATGCATGGAGAGGGGGAGTTTGCTACATGGGCAACAACTTGCTCTTCATATTGTACTGCCCTGGCTTGCATATCTAGACAGCTAGGACACAAAGTCCATGGTCGACCCTGACCGATAGACAGCTGCTCAGTGCTACACACTCCAGCAAGTGTCAAAGTGTGGATTTAAATTGTTACGTAACCGGCAACAATGAATATCAATTGAATCAGGTTATATAAAAACAACAAAACATTTATTAAACACTGATAACCAATAAAAAAAACCAAACAAAAACCTTAACCGGTGATTAACTGCTATGCGGCCATTCCACAAACTGACTCTCAGTACTAGTTCTTAAAGCGATAAATGCGAAAACAGTTCTTAAAGCGGTAAAGTCAAACACAGTTCTTAAAATGGTAAATTCAAAAGTCCAAGGGTCTAAGTGTGGATTTAAATAACATCATAAACAGAATATACAACAGTAATTTTGCTGTTTGTTCAAATGAATAATACCTATAAGTACCTATAGTACTGTGCAAAAGTCTTACGCACATCTAAAAAAAATTCTTTAAAGCAAAGAGGCTTTCAATAATAATGAAATGAAACATTTCCAAATATCAAAAAAATTACTATAAAGAGCAGTAATCAGTACAAAAACAGAATCAAATCAATGTTTGGTGTGATCACCCTTTGCCTTTAAAACTGCATCAGTTCTCTGAGGTACATTGTCGTGCAGTTTTATAGGAAAATCAGCTGAGGATGTCACAAGCATCTTGGGGAACTTGCCACAGTTTTTATGCAGACTTTTGCTGTCTTGCTTGCTTCTGTCTCTCTCCAGGTAATCCTAGACAGCCTCAATGAAGTTTGAGGTCAGGGCACTAGAGAGACCATATCATCTGAAACCATATAAAACCTCTAAGGTGTCTGAACCATTTGCACAGTACTGAAAAACACATACAATGGCAAAAGGCTAAAAAAAACTTTCGAAAAGTGTCCATATGTTCTCTCAGGTTATTGGATTATACAGTCTTATAGTCCCTCGGGGGCCTGCAGCAAATATTACATTGGCCAAACTGGGAGAAAACTATCCACAAGGACCCATGAACATCAAACGTCAAACACGTGGCATTCAAGAGAATTTCTCAAAGCATGTTTTTCCACAAACAATTCTGTAAACAGATATACAGATCTCGATCCTATTTAAGAGATAATGCGGGCAAAATTCCAGACCACAACACACAAAGTTCGCCACACAACCAATCAGCGACAAAACTCCTCCCTACATCACAACTGAGTTTCCATAATGATGACCAATCACCTGCTTGATAAGTATACAAAGGCCAAGCATTCTGAGGACACACCACAAATGAACAGCACACTGGTGATGTCTACTTGTATGGTGACGAAATACCAAGAGCAGAGAATAACTCAACCCAACCAGTCCCTCAATATTTCAGCGTCCAGTTACTGATAAGAATAAGATATTAAGTTAATTAGCTTTTTAGTACCTCATTTTCAACATCTCAAATGGCGTGAAGCAAGGGTGCATTCTAGCACCAGTACTCTTCAACCTCTTCTTCACCCAAATGCTGAAGCATGCTGTTAAGAACCAAGACCTGGATATTTACATAAGATATCACCTAGACGGATCGATGTTTGACCTGAGTCGCCTTGCTGCAAAGACCGAAACGTTGAGGAGGCTCATCACTAAACCCCTGCTTGCTGATGACTGAGCCCTCATGGCCCACCAGGAGAACCACCTGCAGACAATTGTTGACAAATTCCCTGCAGCCTCAAAGCTGTTCGGCCTGACAATCAGCCTTGGTAAGACAGAAGTTCTCCTACAATCTGCACCAAACAGTCACCCTCCTCAGCCATGCATCACCATGGATGGCACTGTCCTAAAGAATGTGGAGAGCTTCAAGTATCTAGGAAGCACCATCTCCAGTGACGGATCTCTTTACAAAGAGATCATAGCAAGGATCCAGAAAGCCAGCCATGCTCTCGGGAAACTCCGTGTCAAAGTTATGGAGCACAAGGACATTCAGCTTTCAAACAAACTCAAGGTGTACAAGGCTGTGGTCCTCACCTCTCTCCTGTATGGCTGCAAAACCTGGAGCCTGTACCGCAGGCACATCAAACAGCTGGAGCAGTTTCATATGCGCTCTCTGCGGTCGATCATGAGGATTCGATGGCAGGACCGAATCACCAACCAGGAAGTCCTTGACAGAGCCAACAGCACAAGCACTGAGGCAAGGATCCTCCAGGCCCAGCTACGCTGGACCGGCCATGTAATCTGTATGGGTGGAACAAGGATCCCCAGGCAGCTGCTCTACGGTGAGCTTGAGCATGGCAGTCGCAATCAGGGCTGCCCCAAAACAAGATTCAAAGACATCTGAAATCGTACATCAAATGGGCAGACCTCCAGCCTCGACAACTTGAGAAGTCCGCAGCCGACAGGGCTGCGTGGCGCGCCCTGACCAGAAAAGCTGCATCTGACTTTGAGGATGACCGAAATCAGCGCCTTGCAGCAGCACGAGACCAACGCCACAAAGCTGTGTATGCACCTGTTCTAACAACCAACATTCCATGTCCTACCTGCAACCACATGTGTGCTTCGGCCTTCAGTCTCCAGCCTCCGAAGCCACATGCGTATCCACAGATGACTGCACAATGTTTAGTCTTCCTCGGACCCCGAGAGACAACCACCAACCTCATTTCAAGTGTCAGGATGAAAGGGCATAAAAATGTTGAACAATTGATTGTTTAGTTCAATAATAAATGTTTCCTTGTTGAATAAGATGTCACAGCATGTTTTAGACATGACTTTTCAGTTTGATATTTACAGTTTGTGGTTATTTTTGCAAATTTTGTTAGTTATTGACAAAACTGGGGTATCAGTGGTTATTGATATGTATTTGCATTAAGAGAAAAAGCAACATATGTAGATAAATTGATGTTGATAATATTAACAATGCATTCATACTGTATTGATTTATTAAAAGACCATAAGACATAGCAGCAGAATTTGGCCATTTGGCCCATCAAGTCTGCTCCGCCATTTCATCATAACTGATCCATTTCCCTCTCAGACCCAACCTCTGCTTTAAATATTCATGAAGACTCGGCTTCCACAGCTACTTATAGCAATGAATTCCACAGATTCACCACTAGTTAAAGAAATTCCTCCTCATCTCTGTTCAAAATGTACGTCCCTCTATTCTGAGGCTGTGTCCTCTGGTCCCAGAGTTCCCCACTATGGGAAACATCTTCTCCATATCCACTCTACTGAGGCCGTTCAACATTCAATAGGCTTCAATAAGATCTCCCCTCATTCTTCTGAATTCCAGTGAGCAATGTTCCCACCATCAACCAGGTAGCTACCACCACATCACCTGTAGCACATCCCACTAACTAATGAGATTGGTTTCTATTCTGTGAGAATTCTGAAAGCCCAGTGCAGTATTCAAAAAGCATTCCATTTAGTGATGATGTGTCGACTTTTGAAAAATTACAGAAAAGGATAGCCAGGATGTGGACTGGAACAGATGTATAAGGAGAGACCGGACTAAAGTTACACACATAAAAGTTGCTGGTGAATGCAGCAGGCCAGGCAGCATCTCTATGAAGAGGTACAGTCGACGTTTCAGGCCGAGACCCTTCGTCAGGACTAACTGAAGGAAGAGTTAGTAAGAGATTTGAAAGTTGGAGGGGGAGGGGGAGGGGGAGAGGGCTGTTTTCTTTACAGCACCAGAGGCTGAGGGGAGACGTGATAAAAGTTTATAGAATTATGAGAGACAGTCAGAATCTTTTCCCCGGGGTAGAAATATCAAGTATTATTGGACATCCATTCAAGGTGGCCCAGGTGCTAGTGCAGGTGGTATTTGGACAATTTAAGTGCCGGGCCAGATGGACTGAAAAGGCAGGGTGTCGGGACCGGAGTTCAGGGTCAGGCCCGGTTCTGCTCACTGCTCCGTGATGTTTGCATCGCTCTTCGCTGCACTAAAGCTGAGGCTGTGAGACTGCTTCGGCTGCTCCAGGTTTCGTATCTGCGTGCCTCGCGATGATCTGTGTGTCCGCTGTGTGACGAACTGAGGCTGAGGGCTATGGGCTTTTTCCGGCCGCTCCGAGCTTCGGGTCTATAGACTCACATAAGTTCTGAATGCTCTTGCTTGCTTTTATTGTTTGCATGACTTGCACGAACTGGCAGCCAGCTCAGAGTAGCGTTGATGGGCAAGAGTGCTCTTGAGAGATTTCATTTTCAAACATGTAGCCAGAGCACTTTCCACATGTAAATAAGTAACTACTGGGCAGAGATTTAAAGCCTTTCATAAAATGAGAAAGATGAAAAATCTCATTTTTCATGAGCTTAATGATCTGCAGTATCTAAAAGGATGCTGGGAGCAGATCTAATCATACATTTCAGTTGGGAATAGGGTCTTTACTTAAAAAAGGAAAAATTGCAAGGTTGCATTTACATGGGACTTGAGGACCTAAGTAATAGGGAAAGGTGTAATAGGTTATAGATGAATAGGTTATGGCCTTATTCCCTGAAATGTCGGAGAATGAGAGGTGATTTGATAGAGGTATATAAATTATGAAGTTATAGATAGGAGAAATGCAAGCAGGCTTTTTCCACTGAGGTTGGATGAGACTAGAACTAGAAGTCATGGGTTAAGGGTGAAAGATGAAATGTTTTAAAGGAACTTGAGGAGGAACCACTTTACTTAAAGGGTGGCGAGAGTGTGAAGTGAGATGCCTGAGGAAGTGGTGGAAGTAGGTTCAATTTCAATAATTAAGTGAAGTTTTATTTATCTATGCATATATTTGCACAGTTTGTCATTATTTGCACATTGGTTGCTTGTCAGTCCTTGTTTGTGTGTAGTTTTTCATTGATTCTACCATATTCCTTTGTTCCACTGTGAATACCTGCAAGAAAACATATTTCATCTCATGTTCTCCACATTTATTTATTATTATAATAATATATTTTCCTTGGCTCAAGCTGGTAAAATCTGAGGCACTGCCATAGACAAGCAGACTCAGCTCACAATTGCTGGGAACTTTCAGACTATTCTAGTGGTGTTTAGTATTGTGGCTTTCTGAAGATTTACATAGATATTGCTGTGTAGCCCTAATTGTTTAATGCTATTGTGTAGTGACTTTGGGATGATACCAGTTATAGATATTACTATTGGGACAATGTATACCCTGTTCATGTTCCATAGTCTTTTAATTTCCTCTTTTAATTCAGTATATTTCTGATGTTTTTTACTCATTGATTTCTGTATGTTATGTGTGTTTGGGACGGCTATATCTATTAAATAAGTTGTTCTTGCTTGCTTATCCTATATTACTATATCCAGGCAGTTATTATGAATTGTCCTATCTGTAATAACGGATCTGTCATGATATAATTCTGTGGGACTCTGACTCTAAAACTGGATGAGACTTGTACTTAAAGTAAAGTATGGTGTCTTGTATGAAATTGTATTTTAAAGCAAGATTTTGGTGAATGATGTTTGCCACTTGATTGTGCCTGTGTAAGTAATCAAATTGAGTTAAACTGCTGCAGGATCCTGTCATGTACTGGATTGTTTTTGGTTTCTCTTGACATTTTCTGCATTTATTGTCTCGAATTATTATTAATATTATTTATTTTTCTTTCTTTTTGTATTTGCAGAGTTTGTTATCTTTTGCACGCTGCTTGTCCAGCCTGTTGGTGTGGCCTTTCATTAATTTTATTATGGCTATTGGATTTATTGAGAATGCCCGCAAGAAATGAATCTCAGTGTTGTACTGTATATGGTGACATAAATGGACTTTGATAATAAATTAACTTTGAACTTTAAAATTTGAAGACTGAATAGCTTCCAGGAACTTTACTGGTCACAGATACAGTGCTGTGGGATCTTTCAACCAGCTCAGCAAGTAGATGGTGACACAGTTTTAAGTTTCATTTTGAAAGCCAGGGATTTGCAGCAACCTTTCATTAGTGCGGTGAAGTCTGCTGTTCTAATCTGTCCTGGGACGGGAACCTTTCAAATACCTGAGTTAAGAGTGCCACCAACTGTGTCAAGCTGATGCTTACACATGCAAGTAGTACATTTTAAATTGCTTCAGAAAAAAAGGCACACAGTTCCTTATGTTGACCCCGTGGGTTCAGCTTTACACTTTGCTGGTTCATTTTGGAGCTGCCTCAGGAAAGGCAAACCTGCCTGATACTCGAAGAGCTTTGCTTTGTTGTCTTGATTGTGGATTTCGGCAAGGATTAGATGAGGGAACACACACCAATCCTCATAGATGGATCAGGAGTGGAAAGAGTGAGCAATTTCAAGTTCCTGGGTGTCAGTGTCTCTGAACATCTTGACATGTCCAACATATCGATGCAGCTTACAAAGAAGGCATGGCTGCAGCTGTATTTCATTAGGAGTTTGAGGAGATTTGGTATGTCACCTAAAGCTCTCACAAATATCTACAAATGTACTATGGAGAGCTGCATCACCATTTGGGATGGGGGTGCTACTGCACAGGGTCAAGGTCAGTGGGAGAGCATTGCGAACTTTGTCAGCTCTATCATGGGTCCTAGTCTCCCCAGCATTCAAGACACCTTCAAGGAGCGATGCCTCAAAGAAGCAGCGCCCAACATTATGGACCCCCATCACACAGGGTATGCCCTCTTCTCATTGCTACCATCAGGAAGAAGGTACAGAAGCCTGAAGGCACACACTCAACTATTCAGGAACAGCTTCTTCCCCTCTGTCATCTGATTTCTAAATGGACATTGAATCCACAAACACTACCTTACTACTTTTAAACATTTCTATGTTTGTATTACTCATTTAATTTTATATATATATATATTACACACACTTACAGTGGGCATGTGGCCAAGTGGTTAAGGTTTTCGACTAGCGATCTAAAGGTCGTGAGTTCGAGCCCCAGCCGAGGCAATGTGTTGTGTCCTTGAGCAAGGCACTTAATCACACATTGCTCTGCAACAACACTGGTGCCAAGCTGTATGGGTCCTAATGCCCTTCCCTTGGACAACATTGGTGTCGTGGAGAGGGGAGACTTACAGCATGGGCAGCTGCTGGTCTTCCATACAACCTTGCCCAGGCCTGCGCCCTGGAGAGTGAAGACTTTCCAGGTGCAGATCCATGGTCTCCTTTTATTGCCTTTTATTTTATACACTTACAGTAATTCACAGGTTCTTTTCTATTATTATGTGTTGTATTGTACTGCTGCTGGAAAGTTAACAAATTTCACAACATATGCTGGTGATATTAAACCTGATTCTGACTGTTGCTCGTTTCAAGCCTGATGGAAATCCACTGGCCTCCTAATCTTTTCCAAACTCCCTTCAATCGTATTTCTTGACATGCCCTCCGTAGCACAGATTACACTTTTGTCCGCTTTGTAAAATTACTGCAGTCACACAAGGTAATTACTAGCCCAAAAAAAAGACAAAGAGTGAAATTAAGCACATGGTATGAGGCCAAAGAGATGTGGCATTTCCCTGCTGATGCCCACCCATTTTTACACATGCATCCTATCTGGACACATCACTGTTGCATGGCAATGTCACTGCACATTACTTCTAGAACTGCAGAGAACTGTGGACATAGGACATAGCTCAACACTTTTTGAAAATAAGCCCTCCCTCAATGAGCTCAGATTTACCTCTGAGCTTTGATTTACCTCACTGTATTGGTAAATCAAAGACCCCACCCTGGGCATTCTCTCTTCTCCCCTCTCCCATCGGGCAGAAATCTGAAACTATATACCACTAGGCTCAAGACAGCTTCTATTTCTCTGTTATAAGACTATTGAATGGACCTCTTTTTTTAGATTAGATTAGGAGGACACTCAGTCCTCATTTATTGTCATTTAGAAATTCATGCATTAAAAAATGATACAATGTTCCTCCAGTATGATATCACAGAAACACAGGACAGACCAAGACTAAAACTGACAAAAACCACATAATTATAACATATAGTTACATCAGTGCAAAGCAATACCGTAATTTGATAAAGAGCAGACCATGGGCATGGTAAAAAAAAAGTCTCAAAGTCCCAATAGCCCCAACATCTCACGCAGACGGTAGAAGGGAGAAACTCTCCCTGCCATGAACCTTCAGCGCTGCAAACTTGCCAATGCAGCATCCTGGAAGCACCTGACCACAACCGACTCGAGTCAGTCCGAAAACTTCGAGCCTCCGACCAGCCCTCCGACACCGAGCACCATCTCTGCTGAGCGCTTCGACCCCGCCCTGGCCGGTGAGCAACAAGCAAAGCCGAGGACTCGAGGCCTTCCCCTCCAGAGATTCTGGATCACACAGTAGCAGCGGCAGCGAAACACGCATTTCAGAAGTTTCACCAGATGTTCCTCCATACTCTCACATCTGCCTCCATCAAATTGGGGTTGTGCACGGCATCCAACTTGACGGATAACAGATATTCATCACCGGAGTGGCCGCTGCGCGCTGCGTCACGTCGCCATCTTCTCCTCTCCTCCTAACATAACACAAGTTCCTCTTATGTGGTAAGATGGATCTTTGACCTCACAATCTACCTTGTCATGGACGTTCACCTTATTGTTCACTTGCCAAGCACCTTTCCTGTAACTGTAACACTACATTCTGCATTCTGATTAACACACCCAAAACGCTGGAGGAACTCAGTAGGTCAAGCAGCATCTATGGAGAAGAATAAACAGACGGCATTTCGTGCCAAGACCCTTCATCAAGCCCCCTTCTGTAAATGATGGTTCCTACTGCCCTGTGATTTCACGGTGACTGCAGATAGACACTCAAGTAACTGAGAGGTCATTTTGTTGTCCACTCCACTTGTAGATGGTACAAATTGACATTTGAAACCCTCTTCCAGCATTTTCTTGGCTAAGAGTGAAATTGACTCTACTTCTTGCTGACCCTGATGAAGGGTTCTTGGCCTAAAACATTGGTTCTTTATTTCTCTCCTGGCCTGCTGAACTCTGCCAGAATTCCAGCATCTGCAGATTTTCTCTTCTTTGTGTGTTACTCTGTATTTCCTCAGAATGTGCAGAATCTCTTGTGTTCATGATTTTCTCCGTTCATTTATTGGTTTTCCTCTGCTTCCCCTCGCTGTTCTGTTGCAATGAATTAGACCATAATGCCATAAGATATGGGGCTGAATTAGGCCATATGGCCCATTGTGTCTGCTCTGTCACTTCCATTTCCCTCTCAGCCCCAGTCTCCTGCCTTCGCCCCGTATTCCTTCATCCCCTGACTAAGCAAGAACCTATTAACCTCTGCCTTAAATTTACCCAATGACTTGGCCTCCATAGCCACCTGTGGTAAAGAATTCTACAGATTCACCACTCTCTGGCTAAAGTAATTCCCCCATATCGCCATTCTAAATGGACATCCCT
This sequence comes from Mobula hypostoma, assembly GCF_963921235.1. NCBI lineage: Eukaryota > Metazoa > Chordata > Chondrichthyes > Myliobatiformes > Myliobatidae > Mobula > Mobula hypostoma. Next base: position 14,089,087 of record NC_086107.1, read on the forward strand.
CTATTCTGAGGCGGTGTCCGCTGTTCTGAAACTCCTCCACCATAGGAAACATCCTCTCCACATGCACTATATCAATGCCTTTCACCATTTGATAGGTTTCATTGAAGTCACCCCTCATTCTACTGAATTCCAGTGAGTAGAGGCCCAGTGTCATTGATTTTTCTTTATTGAGATAAAGCATCTGGCCTTTCAAACTGCACCGCCCAGCAATCCTCCAATTTAATCCGAGCCTAATCACAGGACAATTTACAATGATCAATTACCCTACCAACCAGTGTGTCTTTGGACTGTGGGAGGAAACTGGAGCACCCGGAGGAAACCCATGTGGTCACAGGGAGACTGTACAAGCTCCTTCCAGACGGTGATGGAAGTTGAAACCACGTTGCTTCAGGGAGCTGATACAGAAGGAAGCAGATTATATTGGGTATTGGTGACTCCTCAACTGGAATACTGTGCACAGTGTTGGTTTCCTAATTTAGGGATGTTTATGCCTTGGTTGTTCAGTTATCTGAACTGGATGTTGCAATACCCGGCGTAGGAAGGTTGTCTTATGCAGAAAGTCTGAACAGGTTCGTCTTGCATAAGTAAAGTTTAGAAACGTGAGAGACTTCATTAAGATATTTAAGAATCCTGAGAGATTTTGACAGGGTGCATTTGAGGCTTTAAATTCTGGAATCATTTTCATGAACCTCCTTTGAACCCTCATCAATGTCAGCACATCCTTTCTTGGGTAAGAGGCCCAAAGCTATTCACAATACTCCAAGTGAGCCCTCACCTTTGCTTTATAAAGCCTTAACATTACATCCTTGCTTTTATATTCTAGTCCTCTTGAAATGAGTCAATCTGTATGGATGAATGCAAAACAAAGATATTCACTCACTATATCTTGGTATATATGACAGAGATAAACCAATAATGCTTTGGTAGCGCCTTAGCAAGCCTGCTTAAATTTGAAGAAATGAATTGTTTACTCAAGTAAGCACTTTGACACTTAACGTGTTTTATAATTCCTCCCCTTCTGAAAGTCACCATTCCTCCAAGCTCTGTGGATGGACAGTAACTGGAGATGGACACTGAGAGGTTATTTTGATGTGCACTCTGCTCATAGGCAGCACAAATTGACATTTGAAATTCTCTTCCCGCAGGGTCTTGACTGAGGGTGAAACTGCCTATATTTCTTGCCTCCTCAGTAAAACGGCCAGCATAATCAAGGATCCCATCCACCCCAGATATTCTCTTTCTCCCCCCACCCCCCTCCCATCAGGGAGAAGATACAAAGGACTGAAAACACCAGCCTCAAGGACAGCTTCAATCCCACTGCTATCGATCTGTTAACGGACCTCTTCTATGATAAGATGGACTCTTGACCTCACAGTCTACCTTGTTATGATCTTGCACTTTATCTTTTACCTGAACTGCACTTTCTCTGTGGCTTTTACACTTTATTCTGGGATATTATTGTTTTAAGACGATAGGACCATAAGACATAGGAGCAGATTTAGACTCTTTGGCCCATAGAGTCTGCTCCACCATTTCATCATGACTGATCCATTTTCCCTCTCAGTCCCAATCTCCTGCCTTCTCCCCGTATCCCTTCATGCCCTGACCAATCAAGAATCTATCAAACTCCACCTTAAATATACGTAAAGACATGGCCTCCACAGCTGCCAACGTCAACAAATTCCACAGATTCACCACCATCCAGCTAAATAAATTTCTCCTCATCTCTGTTTTAAAAGGATGGACATGGCCTCTGGTCTTAGACTCTCCCACCATAGGAAGCAACCTCTCCGCAACTACTCTATGAAGGCCTTTCACAATTCGATAGGTTTCAATGACATCATCCCTCATTCTTCTGAATTCCAGTAAATACAGGGCCAGAGTAGTCAAATGCTCTTCATATGACAAGCCACTGAAACCTGGAATAAATTTCGTGAACCTCCTTTGACCCTCTCCAGTTTCAGCACATCCTTTCTAACGGGCCCAAAATCCTTCACAATCACAATCCTTCAAGTGAGGCCTCACCAGGGCTTTATAAAGTCTCAACAACACTCCTTTGCTATTATATTCTAGTCCTCTTGAAATGAATGCAAATATTACATTTGCCTTCCTCACCACAGACTCAACCCGCAAATTAACCTATAGGGAATTGTGTACAAGGCCTCTCAAGTCACTTTGTGCTTCAGATTTTTGTATTTTCTCTCCATTCAGAAAATATTCAACCCTTTCATTTCCTCTACAAAAGAGCATGACCATTTCTTTGCCCATTCTCCTAATCTGTCTGAGTCCTTCTGTAGCCTCTCTACTTCCTCAGAACTACTTAACCCTCCATCAATCTTCATATCGTCTGCAAACTTTGCAACAAAGGCATCAATTCCATCATCCAAATCATTGACATATAACATAAAAAGAATCAGTCCCAACACAGACCCCTGTGGAACACCACTAGTCACTGGCAGGCAGCCAGAAAAGGCTCCCTTTATTCCCACTCTTTGCCTCCTGCCAATCAGCCACTGCTTTATCCATGCTAGAATCTTTCCTGTAATAACATGGGCTCTTAGCTTGTTAAACAGCCTCATGCGTGGCACCTTGTCAAAGGCCTTCTGAAAATCCAAGTACACAACATGAACCAGTTCTCCTTTGTCTATCCTGCTTGTTATTTCTTCAAAGAATTCCAACAGATTTGTCAAGCAAGGTTTTCCCCTGAGAAAACCATGCTACTGCAGCCTATTTTATCATGTGCCTCCAAGTACCCTGAAAATACATCCTTAACAATCGACTCCAACATCTTCCCAACTACTGAGGTGAAACTAATAGGCCTATAATTTCCTTCCTTCTGCCTCTCTGCCTTTTTGAAGAGTGGAGTGACATCTGCAATTTTCCAGTCTTCTGGAACCATTCCAGAATCTAATGATTCTTGAAAGATCATTATTAATGCCTCTACAATCTCTTCCACCACCTCTTTCAGGATCCTGGGGTGTACACCATCTGGTCCAGGTGATGTATCTACCTTCAGACCTTTCTATTTCCCCAAGAACCTTCTCTCTGGTTACGGTAACCTCATACACTTCATGACCCCTGACACCTGGAAATTCCACGATACTGCTAGTGTCTTCCATAGGGAAGACTGTTGTAAAATACTTAGTTAGTTTATCTGCTATTTTCTTGTCCCCCATTATTACCTCTCCAGCATCGTTTTCCAGTGGTCTGATATCCACTTTCACCTTCCTTTTACACTTTTTGTATCTGAAGAAACTTTTGGTATCCTCTTTAATATTATTAGCTAGTTTACTTTCATATTCCATTCTTACCTTCTTACTGACTTTTTTTAGTTGCCTTCTGTTGGTTTTTTAAAGCTTCCCAATCCTCTAATTTCCTACTAATTTTGCTCTATTAAATGCCCTTTCTTTGGCTTTTAAGTTGGTGTTGACTTCTCTTATTAGCCATGGTTGTGTCATCTTGCCCTTAGAATACTTCTTTGGGATGTATATATCCTGTGCCTTCCGAATTGCTTCCGGAAATTCCAGCCATTGCCACTCTGCAGTCATCCCTGCCAGTGCTCTTTTCCAAACAATTCTGGCGAAATCCTCTCTCATGCCTCTGTAATTCCCTTTACTCCACTGTAATACTGATACATCTGACTTTACCTTATCCTTATCCTTCTCAAATTTCAGGGTAAATTCGATCATATTACGATCACTTCTCTTGTGGGTTCTCTAACCTTAAGCTCTCTAATCAATTCCGGTTCACTACACAACACCCAGTCCAGAATAGTTGATTCCCCAGTGGGCTCCACCACAAGCTGCTCTAAAAAGCCATCTTGTAGGCATTATAGAAATTCCCCCGCTTGGGATCCAGCACCATCCTGATTTTCTCATTCTACCTACATATTGAAATCCCCCATGACTATTGTAACATTGCCCTTTAGGGATGCATTTTCTATCTCCCTTTGTAATTTGTAGATCACACCCTTACTACTGTTTGGGGGTTTGGATACAACTCCTATCAGGGAGTTTTAACTTTATAGTTCCTTAGCTCTAGCCACATTGATTCAACACCTTTCAACCCTATGTCACCTCTTTCTAATGACTTGATTTCATTTTTTACCTACAGAGCCAGACAACCCCTCTGCCTACTTGCCTATCCTTTCGATACAATTTATATCCTTGGACATTAAGCTCCTAGCTGTAATCTTCTTTCAGCAATGATTCGGTGATGCCTACAACATCATACATGTCAATCTGTAACTGTGCTACAAGTTCATCTACTTTATTCCATATACTGCATGCATTCAAATACAACACCTTCAGTCCTGTATTCACCCACTTCGATTTTGTCCACCTTTTATGTTGCAACTCATCCTGTTGACTGCAATTTTGCCCGATCATCAGCTTCTCCTTGCTAGGAGTCTCACTACATATTGCATCAGTTTGTAAACGAACTACCTCATCTTCAGCACTATCACTCCGAATCCCATCTTCCTGACAAATTAGTTTAAACCCACCCAAACAACTCTAGCCAACCTGCCTGCAAGGATATTGAATTCCCTGGGGTTCAGGTGTAACCTGTCCGTTTTGTACAGGTTATACGCTCCCCAGAAGAGATCCTAATGATGCAAAAAAACCTGAAACCCTGTCCCTTGCATCCGTTCCTCAGTCACGCATTCACCTGAAAAATCATTCGATTCCTACCCTCCCTGGCAATTGGCATAGGCAGCAATTGAGAGATTACTACCCTGGAGATCCTGTTTCTCAGCTTTCTACCTAGCTCCTTAAAATTTCTCTTCGGTACCTTCTCACCTTGTCTACCTACATCATTGGTGCAAATATGTACCAAGACTTATGGCTACTCACCCTCACCCTTGAGAATGCCATGGACACGATCCGAGACATCCCTGATCCTGGCACCAGGGAGGCAACATACCATCTGGGTGTCTCTATCGCATCCACAGAACCTTGTCTCTGTTCCTCTGACTAAGGAATCTCCTGGCAACACTGCAGTCCTCTTCAACCCTCTGCTCTTCTGATCCACAGCAACAGACTCAGTGCCAAAGACCAGGTCACTGTGGCTCCCCCTGGTAGGTCATCCCCCTCAATAGTAGCTAAAGTTGTACACTTATTATTGAGGGGAACGGCCACAAATGTACTCAGCGCTGGCTGTGCATTCCCCTCCTTCTCCTGGCAGTCACCCTGTTACCTGTTTCCTGCATCCTAGGGTGACTACCTCCCAGTAGCTCCTGCCTATCACCTCCTCATTCTCCCATATGAATTGAAGGCCATTGTCATTGAGCTGCAGCTCCAGTTCCTTAATACGTTTTCTCAGGAGCTGCATCGGAGTGCACCTGGTGCTGATGTGTTTATCTGGGAGGCTGGAGGTCTCCCAGGCTTCCCACATCCCACACAGAGTTCAAAACAGTGTCCCCGGAGCCATTCTCGCTGATCTACTGTGCCCTAACAGATGAGGAATGAACAAATAAGGACAGTGAGAGAGTAACTTCCATGACAGTTTACCTCAAGCAAACCTGACCTCGCCTAGACCAGATGAGCCAAAGCCATTCTAAACATTGGCACACTCCAAAACAATGGCCACCCCACTTGCACCTGAATTATTTTTATTGGCCCTTTCTAACAAATCCATCTTGCTGATTGGCTGCTCCTCAACTCAGGGAAACTGCTGCAAAACATTGCCTTTTTTTAGATTATGAGAACATTCAGTCCTCTCTTATTATCATTTAGAAATGCATACATGCATTAAGAAATGATACAATGTTTCTCTGGAGTGATATCACAGAAGACAAGACAGACCAAAGACTAACACTGACAGGACCACATAATTATGACATATAGTTACAGCAGTGCAAAGCAATACCATAATTTGATAAAGAACGGTCTATAGGCACAGTAAAAAAAAAAGTCTCAAAGTCCCGAGTTGATCAACTCCTGAGTCCCCAATAGCAGGCGGCAAAAGGGAGAAACTCCCTGCCATAAACCTCCAGGCACCGTCAAAATGCCAATACCTTGGAAGCAGCCGACCCCAGCCGACACTGAGTCCATCCATCCGAAAACTTCGAGCTTCCGACCAGCCTCTCCGATACAGCCTCCCGAGCGCCATCCTCTGCCGAGCGCCTTCGACCTCTCCCTGGCCGCTGAAACACGCAAAGCCGAGGATTTCGAGGCCTTCAGCTCCAGAGATTCTGGTTACCACACAGTAGCAACGGTAGCAAAGCAGACATTTCAGAAGTTTTGCAGATGTTCTGCTGTGCTCTCACATCTGTCTCCATCAAATCAGGACTATGCACGGTCCCGTACTTGACAAATAACATATTCATCACCAAGGTGGCCTCACGCGCTGTCGTCGCGCTGCCATCTTCTCCCCCCTCCCGGGGGGGAATCTCGATAGCCCTCTTGATTAAAGGTGGCTCATTTTATGCACCCTTGATGTGGATTGTCCAACTTGTACCTTATTCCATTTCAGGGGTTCCCAACCTAGGGTTCACAGACACCTTGCTTAAAAGGTTGGGTGCCCCTTTTCTAGTTGAAAGCACTGTGTAATGATCTGATCTGTATGAACAGTATGCAAGGCATGGTTTTTGCTCTATCCTGGTACATGTGACAATAATAAACCAATTCCAGTACTAATAATACCAAATTATAGTCTACACGTCCCAGGGTTCCCCGTTATTATCTCACAGTGTCCCTATATCAGAGGATCTGTCCTGGATCCTGGATCCATCATATAAATATAATTGTGAAGAAAGCACGGCAGCACCTGTACTTCCCCAGGAATCTGCGGAGATCGGCATGCCCTCAAAAACCTTGTTGGGCGTCTATCGATGTGTGGAGGAAAGTGTGCTGACTGGCTGCATTACGGCCTGGTATGGAAACACCAATGCCTTTGAGTGGCAAATCCTACAAAAGGTAGTGGATTCAGCCCAGTACATCACGGGTAAAACTCTCCCACCCTTTGAGCACATCTACATGAAACTTTGCTGTAGGAGAGCAGCATCCATCTCCAAAGATCCTCACCATCCAGGACATGCTCTCTTCTCGCTGCTGCCATCAGGTAGAAGGTACAAGAGCTTCAGGACTCACACCAGTAGGTTCAAGAACAGTTACTACCCCTCAACCATCAGGCTCTTGAACAAAAGGGGTTAACTACACTCATTTAAAGACTCTTTAATCTTGTTATTTCATGCTCATTGTTTATTGCTATTTATTTACACCTGAATTTGCAGTTTGTTGTCCATTGATCCTGTTTACAGTTACTGCTCAGTAGATTTGCAGAGTACGCCCACAGGAAAAAGATTCTCAGGATTGTATGTGGTGACATGTATGTACTCTGATCATAAATTTTACTTAAACTTTGAACTTTATGCCTTTGGATATCAGGATTGGAATCAGAATCAGGTTTATTATCACCAGCATGTGTCGTGACATTTATATAATATAGAAGAAGAAAAAAATAATAATAAATAAGTAAATCAATTACAGTATATGTATATTGAATAGATTAAAAATCGTGCAAAAACCAAAAATAATATATATTTAAAAAGCGAAGTAGTGTTCAAGGGTTCAATGTTCATTTTGATACTTGTATTAGCAGTTAGACAGAAATTGACTCTCAGATTCAGAAGACCTTAGAGGAGAGATTTGATAGAGGTATACAAGATTATGAGGGGTATAGATAGGGTAAATGCAGGCAGGCTTTTTCCACTGAGGTTGGGTGGGACCATGACTAGAGGTTATGAGTTAGGGGTGAAAGGTTAAAAATTTTAGGGGAACATGAGAGGAAACTTCTTCACTCAGAGGGTGGTGAGAGTGTGGGATGAGCTGCCAGGACAAGTAGTGCATGTAAGCTCAATTTCAATGTTGAAGAGAAGTTTGGATAGGTACATAGATGGCTGGGGTATGGTGGGCAATGGTCTGGATGTAGGTTGATGGGATTAAGCAGTCTAAATATTTCGGCACTGACTAGCTGGGTTGAAGGCCTGCTTCTGTGCTGTACTTTTCCATGACTTGACTAAAGAGCCATTACAGGGTCTGATCCTATTCTCCCCAAACTGATAGATCCAGTAATATCAAGACTGCAGAGCATGTGGAAACAATAATCCCTTCCTACGTGACAGGAAACTGGCTTTACCACAATCTAACAATCTGCCATCTTCTGGCAGGAATATGTACTGTATCTCTATGACAGCTTCATGACACTAATTGATGTGGTGTATTTGGATTTTTAAAAGGCTTTTGACAAGGTCCCACACAGGAGATTTGTGTGCAAACTTAAAGCACACGGTATTGGGGGTAAGGTATTGATGTGGATAGAGAATTGGTTGGCAGACAGGAAGCAAAGAGTAGGAATAAACGGGACCTTTTCAGAATGGCAGGCAGTGACTAGTGGGGTACCGCAAGGCTCAGTGCTGGGACCCCAGTTGTTTGCAATATATATTAATGACTTGGATGAGGGAATTAAATGCAGCATCTCCAAGTTTGTGGAAGCTAGGCGGCAGTGTTAGCTGTGAGGAGGATGCTAAGAGGATGAAGGGTGACTTGGATAGGTTAGGTGAGTGGGCAAATTCATGGCAGATGCAATTTAATGTGGATAAATGTGAGGTTATTCACTTTGGTGGCAGAAACAGGAAAACAGATTATTATCTGAATGATGGCCGATTAGGAAAAGGGGAGGTGCAACGCGACCTGGGTGTCATTATACACCAGTCATTGAAAGTGGGCATGCAGGTACAGCAGGCGGTGAAAAAGGCGAATGGTATGCTGGCATTCATAGCAAGAGGATTCGAGTACAGGAGCAGGGAGGTACTACTGCAGTTGTACAAGGTCTTGGTGAGACCACACCTGGAGTACTGTGTGCAGTTTTGGTCCCCTAATCTGAGGAAAGACATTCTTGCCATAGAGGGAGTACAAAGAGGGTTCACCAGATTGATTCCTGGGATGGCAGGACTTTCATGTGATGAAACACTGGATTGACTAGGCTTATACTCATTGGAATTTAGAAGATTGAGGGGGGATCTTATTGAAACATATAAAATCCTAAAGGGATTGGACAGGCTAGATGCAGGAAGATTGTTCCCGATGTTGGGGAAGTCCAGAACGAGGGGTCACAGTTTGAGGATAAAGGGGAAGCCTTTTAGGACCGAGATTAGGAAAAACTTCTTCACACAGAGAGTGGTGAATCTGTGGAATTCTCTGCCACAGGAAACAGTTGAGGCCAGTTCACTGGCTATATTTAAGAGGGCGTTAGATATGGCCCTTGTGGCTAAAGGGATCGGGGGTATGGAGGGAAGGCTGGTACAGGGTTCTGAGTTGGATGATCAGCCATGATCACACTGAATGGTGGTGCAGGCTCGAAGGGCCGAATGGCCTACTCCTGCACCTATTTTCGATGTTTCTATGTTTCTATGATCGAACAGAACTCGACACACAGTCTAATAATTCCAAACAGTGAGGCAAAATTCCAATCTAATAACTTGTGTTCTTGCTTTCAAATCCCACCATTGTCTCATTAATCTGTATTTATCTCTGTGCTCCTTCATGTCTGACTTCTTACACCTCATTGTCTGAGACGATTCCTTCAACGGTAGATGTACCTTGTTCAGCCCTGAAACTCTGGGTTTTCCACATTGATCTCGAGAGGACTAGGATATAAAAGCAGCAATGTGATGCTGAGGTTTTGGACAGACTGAACTTGGAGCATAGGGAGCAGTTTTGGGCCCCTTGTCTAAGAAAGTATGTGCTGGCCTTGGAGAGGGCCCAGAGAAGGTTCATGAAAATTATCCCATGAATGAAAGGGTTAACACATGAGGAGTGTTTGACGGCTCGATGGATTTTAGAAGAGTGGCCTAATTCTGTTCCTATGTTCTACGTCATCTGATCCTGATTCTACGTCTTATGGTCTTAAAGTTCCCTGTTTTTATAAGCATAAGAAAGTCTGCAGATGCTGGAAATCCAAAGCAACACACACACAAAATGCTGGAAGAACTCAGCAGGCCAGGCAGTACCTATGGAAAAGAATAGATAGTCCACAAACATGAGAAAATGTGTAGGTGCTGGAAACTTTGACTGCTTACTCTTTTTCCATGGATGCTGCCTGGCCTACTGTGTTCCTCCAGCATTCTGTCTGTGTTCCCGTTTCTATTACTTCTCCTTTAATACATTCCTTACAACCCAGCTCACTAACAAATATTTTTGTTCACATAACAACATTTTATCTATCTTGATGTAAAATTTGTCATGATAAACTCCTGTGCAGTTCATTGGAGAGACAAGTGTTTGCAGGTGCTGGAAATCCGAGCGACACACACAAAATGCTGGAGGAGCTCAGCAGGCCGGGCAGCATCTATGGAGAAAAGTACAGTTGACGTTTTGGGGCCAAAAGTCTTTGGAAGGTGTCTGGCCTGCTGAGCTCCTGCAGCATTTTGTGAGTGTTGGAAGAACTCAGTGTGTCAGCAGAATTTATGGAGGAAAATGAACAGTTGACAGTTGACATTTCTGGTCAAGACCCTTCATCTCAACTGGAATGTTAGAGGGCAGATAACGAACATACCTTTTTTTAAAATACCATTCTCTTCTGTTTTAATCTGGCTATCTTCCCTTTACTTATCCAGTCCAGATAAAGGGCCTTGACCTGAAAAGTTAACAGTCTGTTTCCCTCCCTAGATGCTGCCTGTCCAGCTGAGTTCTTACAGTACTCTGTGGGCTGTGTGAGGTTTTATTATGTTAAACACCCAGATATATATTGTTACTTTTATATGCCAAGTTAGCATTTGGGCCCTAGTAGGTTTTGCACTCCTGCAAATGAATCAATTGAGCAGGAGGACAGATGCTGATTGGATCTCCCTTTTATAGTCGAACCTGGCGGTCAAACCATAATCCATGAAGAAAAGAACCAGATACTCTTTGTATCTTCTATCGGCTTTATGTCAGGTCTGACCCACAAACAATGACATGTTCATTGTAATGGGAATCATCAAGCCTGTGGGAAAATGTAAATACAAGCAACACTGGACAACAAATTTTTTTCAAACTGTTGCTTCCTCAGAATTTTTTTTTTAATGTTTATGATAGACCACTTGAAGCTGAACACAAATATAACTTCAGACAGCTTGCTATCACGTAGGAATTTGGAGAAACAAAAAAATAACTTTTGTTGAATATAATGTGTTTAATTGCGTAACGGTGCTGATGCTTTACAATAGTTCAGCTAAGCTACAAATGTTTTGTTGATGATTTTCATTTGTACTCAGTGTCTGAGGCCTCTCGCTTAAATGTCCAACAATAATCAGCCAGCGTTGATGGATTCCAATTGCCCTGATACCATTTCTCTATGACAGCACTGTCCTGGTGAAATTCACCATGTTCGTCACTGACAGTGCCAAGGTTTGCAGGGAAGAAGTCTAAATGGGAATGCAGAAAATAAATCTCTAGTGACATGTTGCACTTCATGGTTTTGTATGCTTGAAGCATGGTGCTAATCAGTAGTATTGTAGTTGCCAAGAAACTTTTCAACAACATCCTTGAATGCCTTCCATGTGATTTTCTCTGGTCCCGCTACAAGTTCTTTAAATTGCCTGTCATTGATGACCTGTTTGATTTGTGGACCAACACAAATGCCTTCCTTAATCTTGGCATCAGTTATTCTGGGAAACATCTGTCTCAAATTTTGAAATCCTTCACGGAAATTTATAGCCTTTCTAAACCCTGTCCTGCCACGCGGCATCTGTCCTTTCTAAGAATGCTCAGGCAAGCCTGGGCAAGATAGAGAACTTTTCAGCTTACATTGTGGGCAACATTTTAACTGAGCCGAATCATGAATAGAAATAACAAATATGGGCAATTTCAAAAAAATAGTGCGTGATGGGGAAAGTTCATGATGATTTTTATGATCAGCAGCCCAAAGTCCTTCAGATGCACCCAAATTTACAGGAAGTAAGATGTTTGTTGTCCAGTGTAGGCATTAAAGTTATAGAGTTGTAGAAAACTACAGCACAGAAATAGGACATTTGTCTCATCTAGCCCATGTCAGCCTGGTCTTCTGCCAAGTCCCATCTACGTGCATCCCGTCATGTAGACATGCACCAGATATGCACCCGCCTACATGCCCTCTGTATCTGTCTCATCCACATAGCTATCCAAACTTCCCTTAGATGTTGTAATTTAACCCATATTTACCACTTCCACTGGCAGCGCATTCCATGTTTGCACCATCCTCTGAGTGAAGATGCTTCCCCGTAGACCCCCTTAACTATTTCATCTTTCACCCAAAACTTCTAATTTTAGTCTCGCCCAACCTAAGAGGAAAAAAATCCGTTTGCATTTATCCTAACCATACTCCTCATAATTTTGTATAACTCAATCAAATCTACTTTCATTCTCCTATGCTTTAGGGAATAAAATCCTAACATAATGTATACCTCTCATTATTTTGCATACCACTAAGATCTCCCCTCATTCTCTTGCACTCCAGAGAAGAAAGTTGTAACCTATTCAGCCTTTCCCTATAACTTAGGTCCTCAAGGACTGGCAACATCCATATAAATTTTTTCTGCACCCTTTCAAACTTGTTGATATTTTTCCTTAATAAACCTAATTTACTTTATATGTATAATCATTTGTGCCTATTTAATGTTTGTATCCTTTTGTCAGTTTTTAAATCTATTTGTATAGTTTGTAAATATTTCCAACAGAGACAGATAAAAAATAATTGAAACCCTTTGAATATAGATTAGTCTTGAGCCCTTTCAGCAGGGAACAGCTCGTAAAGTGAAGTGAGAGTACCCTCATGTGGTGGAAGGGAGTATTTCACAATTAAATATATAAAGGTTGAATGAATCCGAATCAGGTTTATTATCAAAGGCATATATCATGAAATTTGTTAATTTAGCAGCAGCAGTTCAATGCAATACATGATAATATAGAAAGAAAAAAAGTAAACCAATTAAAGTGTGTGTGTGTGTGTGTGTGTGTATGTATATTTTAAATCATATATATATATATATATATATAGAGAGAGAGAGAGAGAGAGAGAAAGTGGTGGAAAACAGAAAAAAAATTAAGAAGTAAAGTCATGTCCGTGGATTTAATGTCCATTTAGGAATTGTATGACAGAGTGGAAGAAGCTGTTTGTGAATCGCTGAGTGTGTGCCTTCAGGCTTCTGTACCTCCTTCCTGATGGTAACAGTGAGAAAGTGGCAGGTCCTGGGTGATGGGGGACCCAAATAATGGAGGTCGCCTTTCTGAGCCATTGCTCCTTGACGATGTCTTGGATACTGCGGAGGCTAGTGCCCAAGATGGAGCTGACTAATTCATTAGGATTACTACAAATTCAAGTTTAATTGTCATTCAACCATACATGAATACCCATGAGTACAGTCAAACAAAACAGTGTTACTCTGGGGCCAAAGTGCAAAACACAGCACCAACAGACACACATACTATAGCATAAGGTACATACATCACGAATAAGAAAACAGTAAAATACAATCACAGACAAAAAAAATATAGTCCAAATCCCTGAGTCCATGAACGTTGCAGCAGTCAACAGTTGAACACAGTGCAACTTATCTTCTGCCGAGCGAACACTGGTGGGGCTGCACTGACTCTGTCATGGATGCCGTGCCACACTGCCTCCAGTATTCTGGTGAATCAGGCTGACTCTGATGCCTCTGGCTCTCCTGGGCGGCTTAAACAGGCAAGACCGCGGCTTAAGTACTGAACCTCGCTGTGATTGAGGCCACACAGCACCCCCGCCATCCGCTGTTTAAACCAGTGAATCACACTTGCAGCATTCCACATTAACAATGTCCAACAGGGTCCTGCGATCATAGGAAAGGTGACTAAGATGATCACACACTGTTAGACTGCACACCGCCTTCACACACCAAGTCCCCCACACCTCTCTGAAGCAGGCCGTAGTGTGATCCACACCAAGTTCACCTCCTTCAGTTTGTCCACCAATGACCAACTTGCTAATGACGTAGGCCTGCAGTACTTTAAGTCTTAACGTCCAGAGGGTCTTGTGATCATATAAAATACATTTTAAAAGGACAATAACATCTTTGGTTGGCCCTGTAGAACCCATTGTATATTTGTGTGCAACCATCTTACCAGAAGTAGCATAGTGTGACATTCCTTTGCTAGTAATATTAGTTTAACAACATACCAAATAGAAAATTGAAAAAAAACAGCAGGAATCTGAAATTCAAAAGTTCAAAGTAAATTTATTATCAATGTACACATGTCACCATGTACAACCCTGAGATTCCTTTTCTTGTGGGCATACTCAATAAATCTATAGAATAATAACCATAACAGAATCAGTGAAAGACTGCCTAACTTGTGCGTTCAACCCCTGTGCAGAAGACAACAAACTATGCAAATACAAAAGGAAAGAAATAATAATAATAAATAAATAAGCAATAAATATTGAGAACATGTGATGAAGAATCAACCAATGTGAGCCCATTGGTTGAGGGAAAATTTTGATGATGGGGTAAGTGCAGTTGAGTGAAGTTATCCCCTTTGGTTCAGGAGCCTATTGGCTGAGGGATAGTAACTGTTCTTGACTCTCGTGGTGTGAGTCCTGAGGCTCTTGTGCCGTCTTCTTGCTGGCAGCAGTGAGAAGACAGGATCCCTGATGATGGATGCTGCTTTCCTGTAACAGTGTTTCATACAGATGTGCTCAATGGTGGGGAGGGCTTTACCCATGATGGACTAGGCCGTATCCACTACTTTTTGTAGAATTTTACTTTCAAAGGCATTGGTGTTTCCATACCAGGCTGTGGTGCAGCCAGTCGATATACTCTCCGCTACACATCTACACAAATTTGTCAAAAGTTTTAGGTGTCATGCCAAATATCCACAAACTCCTAAGGAAGTAGAGGTGCTGTCATGCTTTCTTCGTAGTTTCACTTAAGTGCTGTGCTCAGAACAGGTCTTCCGAAATAATAACGCAGAAGAATTTAAAGTTGCTGACTCTCTCCACCTCTGATCCTCCGATGAAGATTGACTCAAGGGCCTCTGGTTTTCTTCTCCTGAAGTTAATAGGAGGTTGTAGTTATGTAGTTAAATCAGCCAGATTTTCAATCTCCCTCCTATATGGATCACCACCTTTGACTAGGTCTTCAACAGTGGTGTTGTCAGCAAACTTGAATGTGGCGTTGGAGCTGGGCTTATCCACACAGTCATAGGTGTGAATCGAGTAGAGCAGAGGACTGAGCACACAGCCTTGTGGTGCACCCGTGCTGATGGAGATTGGGGAGGAGATATTGTTGTCAATCTGGACTGACTGGAGTCAGCAAGGGAAGAAATCGAGGCCAAAGTCTTGGACCCTATTGATTAGTTTCGAGGGGAAGATGGTATTGAACGCAGATCTGTAGATGACAAAGAGAATCCTGAGGTATGCGTCTGAATGATAAAATAAAAAAATCTGAAATAAAATTTTTTAAAAACTGGTGATGCTGATTCTGTTTAAAGAGATAATAAACACAAGAGATTCTGCAGAAACTGGAAGCCCACAAAATGCTGGAGGGACTCAACAGGTCAGGCATTTATGAAAGGGAATAAACAGTCGATTTTCAGTCTGAGACCCTTCTTCAGGATGTTGACGGGCACCCTGCCCATAATCCTCCATACCCCTTCCATTCATATACTTACCAAAACTTATCTTAAGGTTGCAATCGAATCCACATTTACCGGTTAACAAATGTCACATATGTCTGATGATAGTAAATCTGACTCTGCTCATTCCATAGTTGCCCCGGCCTCAGAGTGAAGGAGTTCCTCAGTATTCCACCTTTTATCCCTACCCTGTGACATCTAGCTTTAGTCTCACCCAACCTCAGTGGAAAGATTCTGCTGTCATTTACCCGGTCTACTGTAATTCTTTGTGGGAAGAGAAACACAGTTAACACTTCAGGTCAAAGACCCATGTGCGACGAGAACCTCTGGGCCTGGAACGTTAACTGTTCCTCATCCTGTAGAGCTGGTCTGATCTGCTGAGTATTTTGGGCAATTTCTGTTTTATTTTCGATTTCCAGCATGTACACTTTTTGTGGTTTTCAAATGTCATGATTGGCCCATTCTGTGGTGGAGGTGTGAGTTTTGGGAACAAGCCCAGTAAAAAGAGGCTGAACAAATTGAGAAAGTCACCTCCCATTGTCACTTTGGACACAGCTGGGCAAAACATCCCCATTCTGGACCAGGCTTTATTTTTTTTTATTTCCAAAATAAACATTATTCATAATAAAAAATATATACAAAAGCAGAAAACTGTGCAAAAACCATTCACAGTTGTTACATACAGTAGTGCAGAACAAAACAGAAAGACAGAGCCGAAAGCCCTATGACGATAAGCCCTTTTCACTGTTTGAGGGACATCCCCGTCTGACTCATAGTGTCAAGGCAGTGGAAGGAGTCCAGACTGTGCTTCTTCTCCATGGAGACTCATCATTGGAAATGCAACTTTAAAACACCAGTGTAACGTCACGTGTCCTAATGTCTTTGTGTGCGGCTAATCGAGATGTACAATAAAGTCTGTGGAGAAATGCAATTTGTTGAATGTTTGTTTAGTCTAGTGCAACTCGCTTCTATTAGAATGACTCATTGTCTTAAAATCTTTAAAGATGTCATTGTGACATAAACTTCCAGTTTTTTCGATCAGACACATGAGCAGTGCTCCTGGTCGCCTCTAGCACATTAAGTAAAAGGTTCCTTTAACTTAATGCTTCAGATTTTTAACACTCAACCTGGCCACTCCCTTCAGCTCCACAGCCCTCTAAAGATTTCATGACCTGACAATTCCAGACTCTGGGAAATACCAACATCTTTTGCTGCATTCTAGCCAGCTGTCTCTTTCATCATTCAGGAATCTGTCCATCGGAATTCCCCCGCCCGCCACCCCCCAGACATAGATGCCACATCAGCTTCAAGCCACTCCTTAAAACCTTTAGCTTTGACCAAGCGTTGGGTCACATCGTAACAGACATGCTCAATACCTGAGATGTTCAGAAAATGTTGGAAATACTCAGCAAGTTAGAAAGCAAAATGATTTTATGCTTCCAGTCAATGGAAAACTTAGAAATCAAACAGACTTTAAAGTGCTGAGAAGGGTGTACGAAGGAGGGGACAGAGGGATTGTCATTATTTCATGAAGATATATAGCACAGAAATAGGCTCTTCACTCAACTTGCCCAAGCTGACCGAGTTGTCTACTTGAGGTTGTCCATTTTCCTTTCATTTGGTCCATATACCATTAAACCTCCTTGTCCGCATCCCCGTCGACATGTCTTTTTAACTGTTAGGATAAACACAATCGATTTTGCGGACGCTGAAAATCCAGAGTAATACACACAAAACGCTGGAGGAACTCTGCAGGTCAGACGGCATTTACAGAGGGAATAAACAGCTGAGGTTCTGGGCTGAGACCCTTTATCGGGACTGGAAAGGAAGGAGAAAGAAGCCAGAATAAGAAGGTGGGGGAGGAGAAGGAGGGCAAGCTAGAAGGCGACACACATCAAGGTTGCTGGTGAATGCAGCAGGCCAGGCAGCATCTCTAAGAAGAGGTACAGTCGACGTTTTGGGCCGAGACCCTTCGTCAAGACTAACTGAAGGAAGAGCTAGTAAGAGATTTGAAAGTGGGAGGGGGAGGGGGAGATCCAAAATGATAGGAGAAGACAGGAGGGGGAGGGATGGAGCCAAGAGCTGGACAGGTGATTGGCAAAAGGGATACGAGAGGATCATGGGACAGGAGGCCTAGGGAGAAAGAAAAGGGGGAGGGGGGGAAACCCAGAGGATGGGCAAGGGGTATAGTGAGAGGGACAGAGGGAGAAAAAGAGAGAGAGAAAAAGAAAGTGTGTATATAAATAAATAAATAATGGATGGGGTACGAGGGGGAAGTGGGGCATTAGTGGAAGTTTGAGAAGTCAATGTTAGAAGGCGCTAGAAGGTGATAGGTGAATCCCGGTTGGTGAGGGAGTGGATGAAGTGAGAAGCCGAGGGGGCGGGGGGGGTGTGATAGGTGGAAAATGTAAGGGGATGGAGATGAAAGAACCTGATAGGAGAGGAGATTGCACCATGGGAGGAAGGAAAGGAGGAAGGACACAAGGAGAATGTGATAGGCAGGTGAGGGGAAGACAGGAGGTAAGAATGGAGCCAGCGTGCGGAATGGAAGAGAGAGGAGGGGAAGGAGAAAATTCCTGGAAGCTGGAGAAATGGATGATAACTCCATCAGGTTGGAGGTTACCTAGACGGAATTTGAGGTGTTGCTCCTCTGTCCTGAGAGTGGCCTCATTGACGCAGTACAGGAGGCCATGCGCTGACGTATCAGAATGGGAATGGGGAGCGGAATTAGAATGGTTGACAACTGAGAGATTCTGCTTGTCGTGGAAGGAGTGAAGGTGTTCGACATTAATTAGAACAATTAGATGACAATTAGAAGGATGTTGAAGTTGAGGGCCTGAGTTGTCAGGAAAGCTGTAATAGGTCAGGACTTTATTCCTTAGAGCATGGGAGAATGAGGGGAATTCTTAAAGAGGCATTTAAAATTATGAGGTGTACAGATAGACATTTTCCCCTGTATGAGGCTAGAGCTAGAGGCCATGGGCTTAGCATGAAAGATAAAATATTTCTGGGGAGCCCGAGATGGAACCTTTTCACTCAGAGGGTGGTGTGAATGTGAAACGAGCTGCCAATACAAGTGGTTGATGTTGGTTTGATTGCCATGTTTGACATGGTCTAGATGGGCCAAAAGGCCTGATTCTGTGCTTTGGTAGAAATGACTATCTGTAATTGTACCCATATTTACCATTCCTTCTGGCTATTTTCCCATATATTGAATGACTTGGCACTAGACTGAAGCAGATCTGAGCTAAACTAAATATGCCTGGACTCCTTCGATTTTGTACTTTATATTTTGTGTTTTTCACTTTGTTTTTGCTGTTCATGTGATTTTTTTTGTGCGGGGGGGCTGGGGGTGTTGGTTTGATGTTTATCTTTGAATAGGTTCCATAGTTTTCTTTGTTTTGTGGCTGTCTGTGGAGAAGATGAAACTCAGGGTTGTATACTGCATACATACTTTGATAATAAATGTTCTTTGAATCCTTTGTCCACCACTACCTGAGTGAAAAAGTTGCCCCTCAAATCCCTTTAAAATATTTTCCCACTCACCCTAAACCTGTGCCCTCGAGTCTTAGACACACCTACCCTGAAAAAGAAGGACTGGAACCATCCACCTTTTCTATTTGTGATCGGCAGAAATTTTAAAAATACAAAAAATGCTGCAGGAATGCAGCAGGACAGACAACAACTGTGGAGTCGATGTTTGCGATGGGATGGACACTAGAATTCCTCGTGCTGGCAAGAAATCCTGGACTTCACATGCTTGTTTCTCCCTTCACATACAGTATGCCTTCTGACTTGGAGTTTGGCCAAACGCCAGCTTGTTCGTAAACTCTAATTATATTCCTGTAAAGTGCTGTTATGACATGTTACTCATTTTGTATTCTAGTAACACACAGGCCTGCATTATGTTCAAATTTCAGGGAACATTTACTATCAAAGTATGTATACTGTATATGACCTTGAGATTCATTTCCTTACAGACAGCCGTAAAATAAAGAAACAATAGATCCTATTTTAAAAAAGGATTGTCAAACATGCGATGTGCGGAGAACAAAATCATGCAAAAAAACAAAAGCCAGCAAACAGCTGAAGTTCTCGAAAGTGAGTCCACAGCCATGAAGCCAGTCATCCCCGCAGCTGACTCAGGAGCCCATTTGTTGCAGGCCGCAGCCTCAGTACAGTACAGGGACGAGTAAACCCTGCAGAGCAGCAAGCTGAACTGCCTGTCCCTTGCCTCCGACCCTGACACTTTGACCTTTACAATTTGGCCCGGTGCTTAAATTGTCCAAACCTCAGTTTGTTCCTCACTCTCGGACATGGGCACTGCTGCTTTGATTTGCTCTCGGGCCTGGGCCCCGCCACCTGGATCTGGCCCTTACCCGACCTTTCCAATCCTGCATTATTTTTTCCCTTGTCTACTATCTTGATATGCATGGTCTATCTTGGCTTGCAGACAAAAGCTTTTCACTCTATCTTGGAGTTGCTATCAGACAGCTGAAAAATGATGCTGTAAAAGTAGTAATAGGGTATGAGGAAATGGCAGAAGAAATGAATAGTATTTTGCTTCAGTCTTCACTGTAGAAGACACCCGCAGTAACCCAGAAGCTCAAGAGTGTTGGGGGCAGAAGTGAGTGATGTTGCCTTTACTAGGGAAACTGAAAGGTCTGAAGGTAGATAAGTCACCTGGACCAGATGGTGTACATCCCAGAGTTCTGAAAGAGGTGACTGAAGAGATTATGGAGGCATTAGTAATGATCTTTCAAGAATCAATTGATTTTGGATGGTTTTGGAAGACTGAAAACTTGCAAGTGTCACTCCACTCTTCAAAAAGTGAGTAAGTCAAAAGAAAGGAAATTAAAGGCCAGTTAGTCTGACATTAGTGGTTGGCAAGATGTTGGAGTTGATTGTTAAGGATGTGGTTCCTTACAAATCTGTTTGAATTCTTTGAAGAAATAACAAGCAGGATAGACAAAGGGGAATCAGTGGATGTTGTATAATTGGATTTTCAGCATGCCTTTGACAAGATGCCATACATAGTCATAGTCATTGTCATACTTTATTGATCCCGGGGGAAATTGGTTAGGCACATGAAGCTGCCTAACAAATTAAGAGCCTATGGTATGACAGGAAAGATTCTAGTATGGATAGGGCATTGACTGAGCAGCAGTTGGCAAAGAGCAGCAATAAAGGGGGCCTTTTCTGCTTTGCTACTGGTGACTAGTAGTGTTCCCCAGAGTCTGTGTTGGGTCCCCTCTTTTTACATTGTATGTCAATGATTTGGATGATGGAATTGATGGCTCTGTGGCCAAGTTTATGGATGATACAAAGATAGGTGGAAGGGCAGGTGCTGTTGAAGATGCAGACAGGCTGCAGAAGGACCCAGTTTAGGAGAATGGGCAAAGAAGTGGCAGATGGGATACAGTGCCAGGAAGCATACGGTCATGTAATTTGGTAGAAAAAAATAAAAGTGTAGTCTATTTTCTAAATGGAGAGAAAAAAAAACAGAAGTTGAAGGTTACAAGAGGGCAGGAGATTGGGGCTGAGAGGAAAATTGGATCAGCCATGATGAAATGGTGGAGCAGACTCAATGGTCCAAATAGCCTAATTCTGCTCCTATATCTTATAGTCTTATGTGACAGTAATAAATTACCAAGTTTTAAAAAAACTGCTATTATAAGAGGCTAAACACAAGCGATAGAGGAAATCTAGAGAAACACACACAAAACGCTGGAGAAACTCAGCAAGTCAGGCAACATCTATGGAGAGGTTTAGAGAGGAATAAAAGGCCATCACTCATCAGCACTCTGGACTAAAATGGTGTTTGAGCCAGAGAATTGATTGGTAATCCTTATTATGGTTAGAAGGCCTCTGACCAGGTAAGTAAATTGGGTCAGTGATCAAGGCTTGAGCACATTGCTGGCCAAATCTTTTTAGATCCCGATCTTCTTTCTTTCCTTCAGCAACTTGCAAAAAGCTGGAGGAACTCAAGAGGGTTAGACAACATACATGGAGAAAAATAGAAAAGTTCAAAGTTAGTTTATTAACAAAGTACATACGTGTCATCATACACAACCCTGAGAATCATTTTCTTGTGGGCCTGCTCAATAAATCTATAATAGAATAACAACCACAATAGAATCAGTGAAAGACCACACTAACTCGGGCATTCAACCAACATTTCTGGTTAAAGCCCCTCATTTATACAGCCAGTCATTAGAACGTCCGTTTCCCTCCACAGATGCTGCCTGACCTGCTGTGTTCCTACATCGTATTGAATGTTGCTCTAGATGCCAGCATTTGCAGTCTCTTGTAGATTTCTTATTTCCTTATCAGTTGTCAGGACCTATTCCTCCCTGTAATTTTTTTCATATATATCGCAGTAATCTTGAATTTCCTTCGTTTCCAGTGTGTAGAAGAGCGCGCACAGTTGGAAAAACTGGAAATCAAGTTTTTTTTCTGACTTGTTGGGACTTGACTTGAGAGCTTGCTGATTGACAGTTCTGTGAGCCAATGAAACGGGGGAGGCCGGGGCCGAACCCTGAGCCGGCAGCCAATGGAAGGCGGGGTGGGGTGGGCCAGGAGTTACCGAAGTTTAAGTTTGGACGGAGAGTGAAAATTCCCCTTCGGTACGGTGACGTGAGAAGTGATCTCACGCAGGGACCAGCACGGAAGGAGTTGTTATTTGTGAAGCTTCCTGGTGTTAAAGCCGTCGCGCTCGGACCATGGCCAGCTTCAATGGGACGTCCGGCAGTGGGGACAATCGGAGGGCAGCGCCGGGTCCCGGTGAGTGAATCCAGTGGGCAAGACACGGGGTAGATCTTGTATGGGCTGCTGCCGGTGCCAGCCCGCCGTCTCTCTGCAATGAAGCAGAGTTACCGGGAACCCCACTGTACTGGGTCAAATGTCTGAGACTCCTATCTGTAAATCTCTGTAATTTTAAATTCAATATTTAAATAGGGTTGGAATTAATTAATTTCACCAGCTGGGAGGTAAACTCATCTAGTTCGCCTGGGGCCTTCGAGGATAAAAGTCTGATCCCCTTACCTGGTCTAGACTGGTAAAATGCCGAGGGAACTCTGGCAGGCAGCATCCATGAAGAGAAGTTGATAGTTGGCATTTCGGGTCCGAGACCCTTCATCCAGATTTCTCGGGTGTCTGGGCTACACCGTGTGTTTGCTGTGTCTGTTCCGGTCTCTCCACATCCCACAAGATCTAAACGGGGAGCGAATTCGGAAACTGGGACTGCAGAGGGACCTGGGCGCCTTCGCGCGGGATTCCCTAACCTGCAGCTTGTGTCGGTAGTAAGGACGTCAAGTGCACTGTGAGCAATGATTTCCAGAGGACGAGTACACAACAGCAAGAATATAATGCTGAGGCATTTTTATGCACCGGGAGCTTCCAGAGAGGGTTTAACAAGAATTATACCGCGAATGAAAGGGTTAATGTGTGAGTAGAGTTAGATGGCTGTAGGCCTGTATTCGCTGAAGTTTAGGAACATGAGGAGGAATCCTATTGAAACCGATAGAATATTGAAAGGTCTGGATACAGTATTGGTGGAGAGGGTGTTTCCAATAGTCGGAGAATCTACAGCCTGAGAGCACAGCCTTGGGATTGAAGGACGTCCCTTTCGAACAAATATGAGGAGGTTTTTTTTAATCCAGAGGGTGGTGCATCTTTGGAATTCGTTGTAACTAACTACTGTGGAGGCCAAATCATTGGGTATTTTTAAAGCCGAAGTTGATATGTTCTTGATTAGTAAGTGCTTCAGAGGTTACTGGGACCATAAGATCATAAGACATTGATGCAGAATAAGGCCATTCAGTCCATCCAAGTAGCGCTGCCATTGGATCAGGGCTGATTTCACGGCTGATTTATTTCCCCTCTCAACCGCATTCTGCTGCCTTTTCCCCATAGTCTTTTGACAAAAATTCAAGTCAACAACATTCACTGCCTTTGTCTACACTCCGTTGTCTATACTGCATGTTATTCCTTAACAAATTCCAGGAGAATTGTCAGG
Source organism: Mobula hypostoma (assembly GCF_963921235.1). Classification (NCBI taxonomy): domain Eukaryota; kingdom Metazoa; phylum Chordata; class Chondrichthyes; order Myliobatiformes; family Myliobatidae; genus Mobula; species Mobula hypostoma. The sequence continues at coordinate 14,112,733 of NC_086107.1, forward strand.
CAAAATTTCTTTTTAAGGAAACCATGCTGACTTCAGCCTATTTTATCATGTGCCTCCTAGTACCCAGAAATCTCATCCTTAATGTCTATTGACTCTTACATCTTGAAGTCGGACTAACTGGCCTATAATTTCCTGTCTTATCCCTCCCTCCCTTCTTAAAGTGTGAAGTGGCAATTGAAATTTTCCTGTCCTCCATTCCAGAAGTTGATGATTTTTGAAAGATTGCTACTAATGCCTCCACATCTTCTTCAGCAACATCTTTCAGAATCCGAGAGTGTAGTCCCTTTGGACAAGGTGACTTATCACCAGGCCTTTCAGCTTCTGGAACACCTTCTCCTCAGTAATAGTAACTGCACCATTCTGACACTCTAAACTTTCTGATTTACTGCTGGTATCGTCCAAGGTGAAGACTGACATAAAAAGACAGGAGAAAGGGATTGAGCAGGAAATTAAATCAGTCATGATTGAATGGTGGAGCAGACGTGCTGGGCCCAAAGGCCTAATTCTGCTCTTTCGTTTTATGGTCTTGTGAAGATTCATTCTCAATTTTGTAGATTGGTTTATGATTGTCACATGCACTGATAAACATGTACAGTGAAAAACATGTTGCAGTCCATACAGATGATGAAATGATTAATAATCAACTTAGTACTGAGGAGAAGCGATAACAGAATTTAGTGTTCTGGAGGAAAAGTGTTATGGCAGACAAGGTGCAAGGCCATGATGAGGTAGATTATGAGGTCAAGAGTTCCTTGTATCATACAAGAGTTATGTTCTATTACAGTGGGATAGACGTGGTCAATTCTATATGGACGGATTCTGCTGTGAAATGCTTGGATCTGGAACCTGTTCAGCGAAGCAGGATGTGTTTTAAACCAGTCATAAAGCCATGTATTGTACATTGTGCTTTTGTGTTGTCGTCGTTTTTAATGGTTTTTTTTTAATGCTGCATCAAATCCGGCGTAACAATCATGTCATTCTCCTTTACACTCATGCCCTGAAGAATGACAATAAACAATTTTGGATCTTGAATATTGAAAGTAACAGTCCAAGGAAAATGGGATAAAAGGATGGTGGAATCTGGAGCATCAAACAATCTGCTGGAGAAACTCAGTCTAGTTGAAGGGCCTCGACCTGAAATGTCGACTGTCCATTTTTCTCCATAGATGCTGACCGACCCTGCTGAGTTCCTCCAGCATTTTGTGTGCTGCTCCAGTTTCCAGCATCTGCTATCTCTAGTGCCTTCATTACGTGTGACTACAGAACAATCAAGGAGATTTGACTCTTAAGATGCACTGGAAAGTGGCCCAGTTGGCCAATGAGGTCAGAAGGTAATCAGGAGTAAGCAATAAATCCTGGCTCTTACAGTGATGTTTAGTTTGTAAAATTGTTCCAATCCTTCTCTTTTGCAATTTTTTATCCCCTGGAACGTAGGAGAACGAGGGAAGATTTAACAGAGGTATACAAATTATTTTGTACATGACGGTGAATACAAGCAGGTTTTTACCACTGGGGTTGGGTGAGACTAGAACTAGAGGTCATGGGTTAAAGGTGAAAGGGTAACTTCACTTAGAAGGTTATGTGAGGTGCCAGCTCACACAACTCTCGAATTTGAGGCAGGCTCAATTTCAACACTTCAGAGAAATTTGGATAATTACATGGATGGAAGGTGTGTGGAGAAATATGGGCCCAATGTAGGCCAATGGGACTAGGCAGAATAATAGTTTGGCATAGACTAAATGGGTTGAAGGACAAACAAAAGAAAACCTGTAGATGTTGGAAATCTAAACAACACATATTGAATGCTGGAGAAACTCAGCAGGCTAGGCAGCATCTATGGACAATGCTGTAGAGTAGACGTTTCGGGCTGAGACCCTTCACCAGGCCTGTTTCTGTGCTGTAGTGCTCTACGATCCTGCGACAAGATAAATAGAACTGATTTAATTGCGACTATGCAAATTCAGTTCAAGTTCATATTCATGTAATATAATTGCCACCTTTGCTCTTCCTACTCCTTGGCATTACTGGCTGTAATAAAAAAAAGATCTGGTCAGCACCACACCCTGAATTATTGTGCGTAGACCTGTTCTCTTTGCCCTAAGAAGGATGTACTTGTGATAGAAGGAGAGCGATCAACATTTACCAGATTGATTACTGGAATGGTGGTATTACCATTCGAAGAGAGAATGTTCAAACAGGAACTATGCTTTTGAGTCGAGAAAAATTAGATGCGTTGCTAACTTGGTTTTTATTGTCACATGTACCAAGGTTCATAAAACTATGAGAGGCTGTAGACAGACAGTATACTTTTCCCAAGGTTGAAATATTTTCCCAGAGGGCATGTATGTAAGGTGATTATGAGGGACAAGTTGTTTGACACAGAGAGTGATGGGTTGGGAATGTGCTGCCTGGAATTGCCGAAAAGGCAGACAGATTGGGAATTTTTTTAAGAGATGTTTGTGTGGGCACATGAATGAGAGGGAAATGGGAAGACAGGGACACAGTGTAGGCAGAAGGGATCAGTCTAGTTGGTCTTTTGATTACTAATTTAATTGATCTGGCACAACATTATGAGCCGAAGGGCCGTTTTATGTACGGTGAAAAACTTAGTTCTGCATGCCTTCTGTTAGTCTTGCGAGACCATGGATCTGCAAGTCTTCACTCTCCAGGGCACAGGCCTGGGCAAGGTTGTATGGAAGACCAGCAGTTGCCCATGCTGCAAGTCTCCCCTCTCCACGACACCGATGTTGTCCAAGGGAAGGGCATTAGGACCCATACAGCTTGGCACCCAGTGTCGTCGCAGAGCAATGTGTGGTTAGGTGCCTTGCTCAAGGACACAACACGTTGCCTTGGCTGGGGCTTGAACTCACGACCTTCAGGTCACTGGTCCAAGGCCATGTGCCCACTCTGCATGCCATCAATACAGATAATTTCATTGCATCAGTTCATCAAGGTGGTAGAAACCAATAACAGGATGCAGAATATGGTGTTGCAGTTACAGCGAAGGTGCCGTGCAGATTCAAATTCATTTATTTATAAAATTTACTGTACATTGAAGCATATACAGTGTACACAATCGCTGCTGCCATCGGGTGGAAGGTACAGGAGCCTCGGGACTCACACCACCAGGTTCAAGAACAGTTACCCCTCAACCTTGAATAATAGGGGATAACTTCACTCAGCTTCACTTGCCCCATCATTGAAATATTCCCGCGACCAGTGGACTCACTTTCAAGGGCTCTTCACCTCATATTCTTGCTATTTCTTTCTAGTTATCTATATTTGCATTTGCACAGTTTGTTGTCTTCTGTGCTCTTGTTCAATGCCCTAGGTGGGTGACCTTCCACTGATCCTGTTATAGTTACTATTTTATAGATTTACTGAGTATGCCCACAAGAAATTAATCTCAGGGTTGTATATGTACTTTGATAATAAAATTTGTTTTGAACTTTGAAATGCATCACTTAGGTTAACAGCCAAGGTAACCTGAGGATGTGCTGGGGCAGCCTGCAAGTGAAGCCACACGTTCTGATGCCAACCTAGAGTGCCAGCCATGGGGCGGCATGGTGGGTAGTGGTTGGCAGAATGCTTTACAGTGCCAGCGACCCGGGTTGAATTCCTGCTGCTGCCATAAAAGCATGTGTACGTTCTCCCCGTGACTGCATGGGTTTCCTCCAAGCGCTCCGGTTTCCTCCCACAGGGCAAAGACGTACCGGTTGGTAGGTTAATTGGTCATTGTAAATTGTCCCATGATGAGGCCAGGGTTAAATCGGGGGATTGCTGGGCAGCGTGCCTCAAAGAGCTGTATCTCAATAAACAATAGATAAATAAATGTTCACAGAACAACACAAACAACGACAATAACAGAATGGCAGCAAGAAAGCAAATACAGCAAAACGAGCAAAAAAACAAGCAGGCAGGTAATAAAGTGCAAGGTAGTTATGAGGTAGACTGTGAGGTCAAGATTCCATCTTGTACACGGAGGCTTTATTAGAAATATAACGGTGGGGCTGAAGCGGTCCTTGAGCATGTCTTGAGACTTCTCTGCTTTCCATCTGATGGGAGAGAATGTTCAGATTGGGTCTTTGAATATGCTAGCTGCCTTATCAAGGCGGCCAGAAACATTGGTGGAGTCCACGGAGGGGAGGCCGGTTACTGTGATGAGCTGAGCTGCGTCCACGACCCTCTGCAATTTCTGGCGGTCATGGGCAGAGCAGTTGCCGTACCCAGCTGTGACTTCGTTGAATTAGAACCATAGAACCATAGAAACTACAGCACAGAAACAGGCCCTTTGGCCCTTCTTGGCTGTGCCGAACCATTTTCTGCCTAGTCCCACTGACCTGCACACGGACCATATCCCTCCATACACCTCCCATCCATGTATCTGTCCAATTTATTCTTAAATGTTAAAAAAGAACCCGCATTTACCACCTCGTCTGGCAGCTCATTCCATACTCCCACCACTCTCTGTGTGAAGAAGCCCCCCCTAATGTTCCCTTTAAACTTTTCCCCCCTCACCCTTAACCCATGTCCTCTGGTTTTTTTCTCCCCTTGCCTCAGTGGAAAAAGCCTGCTTGCATTCACTCTATCTATACCCATCATAATTTTGTATACCTCTATCAAATCTCCCCTCATTCTTCCACGCTCCAGGGAATAAAGTCCTAACCTATTCAACCTTTCTCTGTAACTGAGTTTCTCAAGTCCCGGCAACATCCTTGTAAACCTTCTCTGCACTCTTTCAACCTTATTTATATCCTTCCTGTAATTTGGTGACCAAAACTGAACACAATACTCCAGATTCGGCCTCACCAATGCCTTATACAACCTCATCATAACATTCCAGCTCTTATACTCAATACTTCGATTAGTAAAGGCCAATGTACCCAAAGCTCTCTTTATGACCCTATCTACCTGTGACAACACTTTTAGGGAATTTTGTATCTGTATTCCCAGATCCCTCTGTTCCACTGCACTCCTCAGTGCCTTACCATTAACCCTGTATGTTCTACGTTGGTTTGTCCTTCCAACGTGCAATACCTCACACTTGTCAGTATTAAACTCCATCTGCCATTTTTCAGCTCATTTTTCCAGCTGGTCCAAGTCCCTCTGCAGGCTCTGAAAACCTTCCTCACTGTCTACTACACCTCCAATCTTTGTATCATCAGCAAACTTGCTGATCCAATTTACCACATTATCATCCAGATCATTGATATAGATGACAAATAACAATGGACCCAGCACTGATCCCTGTGGCACACCACTAGTCACAGGCCTCCACTCAGAGAAGCAATTCTCTACCACCACTCTCTGGCTTCTTCCATCAAGCCAATGTCCAATCCAATTTACCACCTCTCCATGTATACCTAGCGACTGAATTTTCCTAACTAACCTCCCATGCGAGACCTTGTCAAAGGCCTTACTGAAGTCCATGTAGACAATATCCACTGCCTTCCCTTCATCCACTTTCCTGGTAACCTCCTCGAAAAACTCCAACAGATTGGTCAAACATGACCTACCACGCACAAAGCCATGTTGACTCTCCCTAATAAGCCCCTGTCTATCCAAATGCTTGTAGATTCTGTCTCTTAGTACTCCCTCCAATAACTTGCCTACTACTGACGTTAAACTCACCGGCCTATAATTTCCCGGATTACTTTTTGATCCTTTTTTAAACAACGGAACAACATGAGCCACTCTCCAATGCTCCGGCACTTCACCCGTAAACAGCGACATTTTAAATATTTCTGCCAGGGCCCCTGCAATTTCAACACTAGTCTCCTTCAAGGTCCGAGGGAACACCCTGTCAGGTCCCGGGGATTTATCCACTTTAATTTTCCTCAAGACAGCAAACACCTCCTCCTTTTCAATCTGTACAGTTGCCATGGTCTCACTACTTGATTCCCTCAATTCCATAGATTTCATGCCAGCTTCCTTAGTAAATACAGACGCAAAAAAGCTATTTAAGATCTCCCCCATTTCCTTTGGTTCCACACAAAGCCGACCACGCTGATCTTCAAGAGGACCAATTTTATCCCTTACAGTCCTTTTGCTCTTAATATACTTGTAAAAGCTCTTTGGATTATCCTTCACTTTGACTGCCAAGGCAACCTCATGTCTTCTTTTAGCCCTCCTGATTTCTTTCTTAAGTATTTTCTTGCACTTCTTATACTCCTCAAGCACCTGATTTACCCCCTGTTTCCTATACATTTCATACAACTCCCTCTTCTTCTTTATCAGAGTTGCAATATCCCTCGAGAACCAAGGTTCCTTATTCCTATTCAATTTGCCTTTAATCCTGACAGGAACATACAAACTCTGCACTCTCAAAATTTCCCCTTTGAAGGCTTCCCACCTACCAATCACATCTTTGCCAGAGAACAACCTGTCCCAATCCACGCTTTTTAGATCCTTTCTCATTTCTTCAAATTTGGCCTTCCAGTTCAGAACCTCAACCCTAGGACCAGATCTATCCTTGTCCATGATCAAATTGAAACTAATGACGTTATAATCACTGGAACCAAAGTGCTCCACTGCACAGACTTCCGTCACTTGCCCTAATTCGTTTCCTAACAGGAGATCCAATATTGCATCCCCTCTAGTTGGTCCCTCTATATACTGATTTAGAAAACTTTCCTGAACACATTTTACAAACTCTAAACCATCTAGACCCCTAACAGTCCTTGTAGATGATGCATCATAGATGATGCTTCCTTTCCCCTTGATTGTCTAACGTTGAGAGCTGCTGCCTCAAAACAGGGATTTGCTCATTTTAGAGCGGGATGCGAAATTTCCTCATGTATGGCGTTGTGGAGATGCCATCGCTGATTCTCGTCAAAATGGAGCTCAATGAATTTATAAGTTTTGAGAGAATCTAGAGATATGGGATTAATACAGGAGTGTGATTAAAAGATTGGACAAAATCTTACTGAATTGTGGAGCAGATCCCTAGGTTTAAATGGTCTAATTCTGCTTCTTTTCCATCCTTGGAGTAGTTCTAGTTGCCCGGCTGTGGGAAGGATGCCATTAGACTGGAAGTGATACAGAAAAGATTCATGAGAATTTATCAGGACTGAAGAGCTTGAGTTATTGGGGGAAGCTGAACAGACTGGAACATTTTTCTTTGGAGCATAGGTGACTGAGTGGAGAGGAACATGGATAAAGTGAATGACCACAGTCTTTTCCCCAGAGGAGAGGTGTCTAAAACTAGAGGCCATACTTTTAATGTGAGACGGGGAAGATTTGAAAAAAAAAATGAGAGCTGAATAGCAACATTTCCACACAGAGGGTGAAGCACACTTGAAACGAGCTGCCAGAGGAACTGGTAGAGGCAGATACGACCGTAATGTTCAAAAGGCATTTAGACAGCTACCTTACGAGGAAAGGGAGGGATACAAGAACATAAGAAATAGGAGCAGGAGTAGGTCATTTGGCCCTTCGAGTCTGCCCACCATTCAATAAGCTCATGGCTGATCTGGCCATGGACTCATCTCCACCTACCTGCCTTTTCCCCATAACCCTTAATTCCCCTGCTATGCAAAAATCTATCCAATCTTATCTTAAATGTATTTACTGAGGTAGCCTCCACTGCTTCATTGGGCAGAGAATTCCACAGATTCTCCACTCTCTGGGGAAAAAACAGTTCCTCCACATCTCTATCCTAAATCTACTCCCCCAAACCTTGAGGCTATGTCCCCTAGTCCTAGTCTCACCTACAGTGGAAACAACTTTCCTGCATCTATCTTATCTATCCCTTTCATAATTTCATATGTTTGTGTAAGATCTCCTCTCGTTCTTCTGAATTCCAGTGAGTACAGTCCCAGGCGACTCAATCTCTCCTCATAGTCCAACCCCCCTCATCTCTGGAATCAGCCTGGTGAACCTCCTCTGGGCATCTGACTGCCAAATTTAGGCAAATGGGATTAGCTTGGAGGGACATGGATGGGAGGAGTGTAAAGAGCTATGGTCTCGAGGTGGGCTGATGGGACTGGACAGAATAATTGTTTGGCATGAACTAGATGGGCCGAAAGGCCTGTATGTGCTGTAGTACTATATGACTATGAGTCCATGACATCTTGGATGAATTGTGTTGAAGGGCCTGTTTCTGTGCTGTAGGCCTCTGTTCTTCTCGCTAATGCCATTCACCAACTTCCTTCCACCTTCTCTTCAGAGCATGCTCATGGATGTTGGCCTAAGTGCACACTGACGTAAGTTCTTGCACTTCGTCCTCTCTTGGCCTGCGGACATCAAGAATGACATTAAATACTGTATTTTCTGGAACCGGAAGTTCTTTTAAAATTCAAAATCTTAATTTTGCATATTGTGACCTGGTGGCATATCATGACACATGAACGGTTGCACGATTGGCCAACATTCTGAAAGTATTTGAATAACGTGACTTTCTTTTTGTTACGCTTATTGCTGGGATTTAGACATCATTGGGGAAAGCAGAAATACAACCAGAAAAAGCAGCAACAGGGCAGACAACAACTGTGGAGTTAATGTTTCCGAACAATGCCTTACTGTAACAATCGGTCACTGTTTGTTCCCTCTTTTTAATCCCCTTTGCATTGATTGACCAGCAGAACATTTGAGAATCACATTGACATGGGCCTAAAATGCTGTGCAGACAGTACTGCACATCACTGTTCAAGGTCAAGTTCAGTTTAATGTCATTGAACCATGCACGTGCCAAACGTAACAACATTCCTCCAGACACACAATGCTGGAGGAACTCAGGTGGTCAGGCAGCATCTGTGGAGAAGAGCACAGCCTGGACTCTGCTCTTTTCTGCAGATGCTGCCTGACCTGCTGAGTTCCTCCAGCATTTTGTGTGTGTGTGTGTGTGTGTGTGTGTGTGTGTGTTTTTTGCTTGGATTTGCAGCATCAGCAGATTTTCTCTTGCTTGTCAACATTCCTCCAGACCAAGGTGCACAACACTGTTCATCTGACTTACACGCACGCAACACAGAAAGTAATATTGCCACAGGTAATAAGGTGCATTTGAGACACAAGTTAAAAAATTAACAGTATAACGCTCCTGGTGTTTCATAGATGATGAACTCTGGGTGGTGGCAGGAAGTTTGGCAGTCTTACGGCCTGGGGAAGAAGCTGTTTCCCATCCTAGCAGTTCTTGTCTTCATACTATGGTACCTCCTGTCTGATGGTAGAGTGTCAAAGAGACTGTTGGACAAATGGGAGAGATAATTGACAATGCTAGGGTCCTGGGTACAGAGCACTCCAGATAGATATCTCAGATGGATGGAAGAGAAACCCTAATAATCCTCTCACAGTCCCTGCAGGGACTGGCAGGACTTGCAGTCAGATGCCTAACAATTTGCATAGCAGACGGTGGTGCGGCTGGTCGAGACACTCTCAATGGTGTCCCTGTAAAATTTGGTTAGAACTGTGGGAGGGAGCCTTGCTGACTTCAGTCTCCTCAGGAAGTGGAGACGCTGCTTTGCTTTCTTTGCCAAACAGTTGGTGTTGAGGTGGTCTCCCTTCAAATAGTCAGCTCTGCTGGGTACATAAGGCAGATACTGCAGATCCTGACAGATGATTGTACGTGGTTCATGGAAACATTTTTTTATATTTCTCTCCAAAAGTAAGGATTTAATAGATTCACTTTAACTCTATTAACTTGATCGGAACTGGTTTATTATTGTCACATGTTACCAAGGTGCAGTGCATACTGTTGACATAGATCAAATCCTTGCACAGTGCATTGATCAGATTAAGATCATCTTTACTTGTCAGCTAAACATTGAAATATTGAAACTGACAGTGAAATGTGTTGTTTGTGCCGATGACCAGCATGGTCCAAATATGTGCTGGGGGCAGCTGCAAGCGTCACCATGCTTCCCAGACTAAAGTAACGCCCACAACCTACTAACCCTAACCGGTATATTTTTGGACTATGGGAGGAAACCAGGGCACCTTAAAGAAGCCCATGCAGACGTGGGAAGAACGTTCAAACTCCTTACAGACAATGGCAGGAATTGCACCCTAGTTACACTAACCAATAGGCTACTGTACTGCTTTCCCATGACATAGTGTATGGTAAAATGATAACTGAATATAGAATATAGAGTAATGTCTTGCAAGATCATTGCGAGGTATAAACACAAGAGAATCTGCAGATGCAGCAAATACAGAGCAATAAACACAAGATGCTGCAGGAACTCAGGCAGCATCTATGGAAGAAAAGTCAATTCATCCTCCTCTCCCCCACCTACCTGGCTTCACCTATCCCCCTCTAGCTTGTACTTCTCCCCTTCACCTCCCCCCGAACCTTCTTATTCTGGCTTCTTCCCCATTCCTTTCCAGTCCTGGTGAAGGGTCTTGACCAGAAATGTCAACTGTTTATTCATTTCCGTAGATGCTGCCTGACTTGCTGAGCTCCCCTAGCACTTTGTGTGTGTTGCTTATCGTAACAAGATAGATTGTGAGGTCAAGAATCCATCTTATTGTACGAAGGAACTATTCAATAGCCTATGACAGCCTTGGGACGTGCTTTCATACTTTTGTACCTTCTGTCTGCTGGGAATAAGGGAAGAATTTGGGGTGTGTGGGGCCAAATGGGATGGATGTACTCGGGATATCCTTCCCTGCTTCAGTCAGCACTGCGCGATATCCATTGTTGTATTACCACAAGATTAGTGGTGTTGAATTTCACTGGATGCTTTTCAACGTGTCGCTGAACCTTGTACATCCAAATGCATGTGATTCTCATTAAGGGTAATAACCACACTATCTCCAGAAATGGGGATGTATCCCGTACCATGAATATTGTTCAAAGTTCAAAGTACATATATTAGCAAAGTTCGTATGCAGTAAATAACCCTGAGATTCATCTTCTCCACAGACAGCCACAAAACAACAAAAACTCTGGAACCCGTACAAAGGAAAACATCAAACACCCCCCCCCCACCATGTGCAAAAAAAAATCACACTAATGGCAAAAAAAACAAGCAAAGGATATAGAAGATAAAACACAAAAACAAAAGAGTCCTGGTATATTTATATTCATATTGTCCTTGGAATCCCACCATAAGTTGTTTTCAACTCCTATAACCACTGGTGATATAATCCATGTCATCTATCTATAGAGATTGCAATGTTCTTATATGTGTTTATTTTCAGGCTCGAACAATGAAACTTTACGCAGACAATCAGGAGCTATCATGCGAAGGTTTGTAACTTGTTTTATTTTACAATTTGATTTTCTTTGCTAATCAGTTAATGAAGCAGAATTACTGTAACAACGTGGTTGCTCTTGCTTTCTGTTGGAAGACTGAGAATGCAGTGAAAAGCACTAATGGTCTTGGATCTGTCGATCTCCTCATAGACTTAACCATCAATAACTTCTATGAACAACAACTTTAATTCTTTTAAAATGCAAATCTTGAGGTTTTTACAAGCTGAGATTTTTACAAGCTGAGGGAGTTATAACATGCTAGACCATAGAACTGTACAGCCCATGATGTTTTGCCGATCTTCTAACCTACTCCATGATCATTCTAGCCCTTCCCACCTACAGAACCCACTTTCACCCATGTACCTGTCTAAGAGTCTCTTAAATGTCCCTAATCTATCAGGCTCTACCACCACCCCTGGCAGTGCATACCAGGCACTTATCACTCTGTGTAAAATAAAAACCTACCTGTGACATCTCCTCTAATCTTTCCTTCACTCACCCTAAAAAGGATGTCTACTGCATTGCTGCCCTGTCCACTCTGGCTGTCCCCCTTATAAACTTATACACCTCAATCAAGTTGCCTCTCATGCTCTGTTGCTCTGAAGAGAAAAGTTCTACCGTGCTCAAACTTTCAGAATCTTGTTGAAATGTGTTAATATGCTGTATCTACTGTTATACTTCTCATGAAGAAGGTGCCAAAGAAACAAATTGTAGAATGATTGTTGGTGCCAGATGGGGTGGTTTGAGTACCTCAGAATCTGCTGATCTCCAGGGATTTTCACTCACAACAGTCCCTAAAATTTGTGGAGAATGGTGTGAAAAACAAAAAAAAAATCCAGTGAGTGGCAGTTCTGCGGGTGACAAATGCCTTGTTAATGAAACAGGTTGGAGGAGAATGGCCAGACTGGTTCAAGCTGACAGGAAGGCGACAGTAAGTCAAATAGCCACGTGCTACAACGATGGTATGCAGAGGAGCATCTCTGAATACACAACACGTTTAACCTTGGAGTCGATGGGTTACAGCATTAACTATTTCAAAAATGCATCTTGCACTAGAAACATAGAAACATAGAAAACCTACAGCATAATACAGGTCCTTCGGCCTACAAAGCTGTGCCAAACATGTCCTTACCTTAGAACTACCTAGGCTTTACCCATAGACCTCTATTTTTCTAAGCTCCAGGGAGCCATCCAGGAGTTTCCTAAAAGACCCTATCGTTTCCACCTTCACCACCGCCGCCGCCGGCAGCCCATTCCACGCACTCACCACTCTCTGTGTAAAAAAAACTTACCCCTGACATCTCCTCTGTACTAGTGAAGAGTTCCCATTGTTCTTCAAAATAGCTACTGCGGTAATACAGGAGGATGAAAAAAATGGGACATCATGCATACCAAAGGGGTGTTAGAATGTTACAGAACACCTCGCTCATTTTTTTAAAAAATCTTTGTGCAGGTTTGTTCTGGAGACAATCCAGGAAGAGAATCCAGAAGTGCTGCTAAGCCCAGAGGATGTTGGAGGGGTCGAGAGTGAGATTAATGAGCCTGGCATTAAGGAGATATGTAAAAGCTTAAAGAAGATTGGGGATGAGTTGAACAAAAATACTGAACTTCAACAGTAAGTAACAGCAATGTAGACATAAGCATTTACTTTATTGCTTCGTAGTAACCGACTTAACACGTTTTTAAAGATAAGATTAGCTTTATTTGTTACATGTGCATTGAAACATACAGGGAAATGTGTAATTTTGTGACTCTTCGGCAGTCTGAGGTACTCACCTGCTTCCAGCAGGCTTCACTATACCGATGCCTAAGAAGAACGAGGTAACCTGTCTCAATCACTATCCAGAGTGATGAAGTGTTTTGAGAGATTGGTGATGAAACATATCAACTCCTGCCAGAGAAGTGACTTTGATCTGCTCCAATTTACCTACTGGAGCAACAGGTCCACAGCAGATGCTATCTCCTTGGCCCTTCACTTAACCCTGGAACATCTGGACAGCAGAGGTATGTACATCAGGATGCTCTTTATCAACTACAGCTCCATTCAATACCATCATCCCCTCAGAAGTAATCAATAAGCTCCAAGCTGTTGGCCTCAATATCGCCTTGTGCAATTGGATCCTAGATTTCCTCACTTGCAGACCTCAGTCAGTTCAGATTGGCAACAGCCTCTCCTCCACGATCTCGTCAGCAGAGGTGCACCAAAAGGCTGTGTGTTTAGCTCCCTGCTCTACTCGCTTTACACTGTGGCTAAGCACAGCTCCAAAGCCATGTTGAAGTTTGCTGATGACATCACTGTTGTGGAACGAATCAGCATGCGGGAGGGAGATTGACTATCTGGCTGAGTGGTGCCATAACTACAACCTCTCACTCAGTGCTAACAAGACCAAGGAGCTGATTATTGATCTTAGGAGGAGGAAGCCAGACAACCATGAGCCACTCATCATCGGAGGATGAAAGGTGGAGAGGGTCAGTAGCTTTAAATTTATTGGTGTTATTAATTTAGAGGATCTGCCCTGGGCCGAGCATGTAAGTGCAATTACAAAGAAAGCCTGGCAGCCCCTCTACTTCATTAGGAGTTTGCAAAGATTCAGCATGGCATCTAAAACCTTGACGAACTTCTATAAATGTGTGTTGGAGAGTATATCGACTGGCCTGGTATGGAAACATCAATGGCCTTTAATGAAAAATTCTACAAATAGTAGTAGATACAGCTCAGTCCATCATGGGTAAATCCCTCCCCACCATTGTGCACATCTACACAAAGCATTGAGGCAGGAAAGCAGAATCTATCATCAGGGATCCCCACAACCCAGGACATTATTTCCTCTCACTGCTGCCATCAGAAGGAAGGTACAAGAGCCTCAGGACCCACATCTCCAGGTCCAGGAACAGTTATCACCCCTCAACCATGAGGCTCTTGAACCAAAGGGGATAACTTCACTCAACCTCACTTGCCCCATCATTGTTATGTTCCCATAACCAAGGGACTCGCTTTCAAGGACTCTTCATTACATCATCTCAATACTTATTGCTTATTTATTTGTTATTATTTCTTTCTTTTTGTATTTGCACAGTTTGTTGTCTGAACAAAAAACAAATGGTCTTTTATTGATTCTATTATGGTTATTATTCCATTATGGATTTCTTGAGTATACCTGCAACAAAATGAATCTTGCGGTTCTACATGGTGACTAATACGTACTTTGATACTGAATTTACTTTCAACTTTGAAACCAAATGAATGAAGATTGCATTGAGCAGCACACAAATCTCGCTCTGCTCCAGTGCCAACACAGCATCCCCATTGCTTACCAACCCTAACCCATGCCTCTTTGGAATTTGGTGACTTCATAGAGGTGTACAAGATCAGACGAGGCATTGGTCAAGTGGACAGCCAGAGGTTATTTCACAGGGCAGAAATGGCTAATACAAGAGGGCATAATTTTAAGGTGATTGGAGGAGAGTATAGGGCGATATCAGAGGCAATCTTGTTTATTCAGAGAGTTGTAGATATGTGAGCGTGCAGCCAGGGTTGGTGGTAGAGGCATATACGCTAGGGGCATTTAAGAGACTCCTAGATGGGCACGTTGGTGGGAAAAAAAATGGAGATCTATGTTGGAGGGAAGGGTTAGATTGATCTTGGAGCAGGTTAAAGGGACAGCACAATTTCTAGGAAACTCTGGCCAGTGACTCTTGAATGTATGCTAAGAGCATTGGCAGTGGCACTGAGAAGTTATCAAAGTCAAGTTTATTGTCATGTGCATTGTACATGTAAGCACAGATGCAATGAAAAGCGAAGTAGTAGCAGCAACAATGATTAAGATAAGCAGCAATCACTAGGGTCGAGTATGGAGTGAGTCGGTGCGTGTGAGTGTGGCTCCCGATTTTTATTGAAAATCTACCTGTTTATCTTTGCCGTATGCTCGAGATAACTGGATACTTACCATTGTGAACAACGCGGGACATAGCTGGACATTGAAATGGCAAGTAGAATGTACCTTCGAAGTAAAGCTGGGGAAAAAGATGGCGAAGCCTCGAGCAAGAAGGCGGATGTTACAGTAATGGCGCCGTTGCACGCTGCTGGAGCTGGTCCCAGACCTGCCCTACCCGATGACTTGGAGAGGCTTCGTTTAGTACTTATTACTGACATGACGCAAGCGGTGCATTCTGCCCTAAAAAGAGAACTTGAAGATGCTTTATCACCAGTGACTGCTACCATGGAACAAATTATGTCTGCTTACGAGACACACGACGAACGCATTCGTGGGGTTGAAGACGGCCTGAATGATTACAGTGACTGACTGGTGAGCGCCGAAGCCGCCATTGCAGCGTTGCAGAGCGAAAACGCAGTTCTGAAGGGAAAGCTAGATGACCTCGAAAATCGGTCGCGGAGATCCAATTTGAGAGTGGTCGGCATTCCTGAAAATTTGGAAGGTTCGGACCCTGTTAAATTTATGACCGAGTTTTTTGACGAAGTGCTGGGGGCAGATTTTTTCCCAAGTCCTCTCGTACTTTCGCGTGCTCATCGAGTCGGACATAAACCATCCGGTGTCTCTGGAGCCAAGCAAACGAGACCAAGAACGTTCCTGGTTTGCTTTCACTCCTTTCAAGATAAGCAACGCATCATCAACAGACGGAAGCAGGAGCTGTATTTCCGCGGACACCGCGCGTTTTTTAATGAAGATTTTAGTGCGGAGCTGGATAAAAAATGAGCAGCTTTCAAGGAGGTGAAATCCCTGCTTTACGGGAAAGGGGTCAGGTTCGGCCTCTTGTATCCCGCCCAGCTCCGGGTCGTACATGAAGGTAAAAAGCATTATTTTGATACACCAGAGGCGGCCAAAGAGTTTTACCATTCGCACTGGGGAGAAGAAGAACGAGAAGAGCAATGACTTTTTGTTAGGTTATTCGTGCAGCATTGAAGGGGCCTCATGCCGAAGCAAACTGTTAATTTTCACAATCCACTTCTTTGTTCATTTTTTCCAGTTTAATTTGTGGAACGCGATCGGGTGGAACTGCTATGTTGCCGAAACTGATTAACAAAAACTTTCAACCAGCAAAATGTAAATATTTGGGATTTATATCTCGGGTGTTTAAGTTGCCCAGTGTGTTTTTTTTTGTTTTTAATGCTTAGCTTGACCTGTGTTATCTTTAGCCTATATGTTATATTAAAGGTAGTATAAGTGATAGGATAAATTTTAAGGAGGGGAGCCACCCTAGATTAGATTGAAAGTTGGGTTGTATGGGGAACGCCTTGGAAGTTTTTTGTTGGGTACTGCCTGCGATCATCCTCAATTGGGGAGGTAGATCTAGGCTTCGGGGGTTAATTGGGTTTCTTTGTTTGTGTAAAGGGGTGGGGGGAGTGTTTTGGGGGATTACCATGGCAGTTTATTCTTTTGTGTGTTACAGATTGATCAGACTTTCTTTTCATTGTGCGTTATTGTGTGCAACTTATACCCTCGCACTGTTTTGGATTGTAGGCCCTGTGTGTCTTTTGATATGGTTAACATGAGTGCAGCTGATGGAGGCCGCCCTGTGAGGTTTATTTCTTGGAATGTAAAGGGGCTCAATGGTCGGTTAAAAGAGCTAAAGTTTTCTCTCATCTGAAACAATTAAAAGCAGACATACTATTTCTACAAGAGACACATTTAAGAGTGGAGGACCATAATAGACTTCGTAAAGCATGGATTAGTCAGGTTTTTCATTCCAGATTTAATAGTAGGTCCAGGGGGGTGGCAATATTAATCACCAAAAGAATGCAGTTCACACCATCTGATGTAATCAGTGACCCTAATGGTCGCTTTATTATAGTCTCTGGCTCTCTCTTTCAGATACCTGTTATTTTGGTAAATGTTTATGCTCCTAATTGGGACGATGTCCAATTTGCAAATAGGGTTTTGTCATTAATACCTAACCTGAATACACATAAGCTAATCTTTTCCAGAGATTTGAACTGTGCTATTGACCCACTGCTTGATAGGTCTTGCCCTAGGGGAACATTTTCTGGTATGGCAAAGGCCTTCTCGATGTTTATGCAACAAAATGGTTATATGGATCCTTGGAGATTTTTGAATCCATCAGTTAGGCAATTCTCTTTCTTCTCTCATGTTCACCACTCCTATTCCAGGCTAGACTATTTCTTTATAGATAATTCCTTGATACCTATGATTAGACAAATTGAATACACTGCTATAGTTATATCTGATCACTGGCCCGTGAAACTGGACCTATGTTTTCCTTTAAACATTAGAGAACGGCCTCTGTGGAGACTTAACCTCCTTTTGCTTTCTAATGAGAAATTTTGTAGTTATATATCGGCTAACATTGACACATTCTTTGAGATGGTGGGCATCTCTGATGATAGATGTCTTCTTGAAGTAGTGCCTCGCGTGGGAAGAATGTACATGTGATGTATCAGGGAGGTTCTAATATATTGATAAACCAATATATTTGTGCTGAGAGGACAAAGATGCCCACTCTAAACAGTGGAAGCACCTCTCGAACAAGGCCAATACATCCTGTTTCAATTGTGGCAAAATCTTCAGGTTGCTTGGTGGCCTTATCAGAACCAGACTGGAAGCAAAATTAAAAATAAAGTTCAAAGTAAATTTATTATCAAAATGTCGTTATATAATTGGTGAATACAGTTTGAGCAACCTACGATACATTGATGCCATAGTGCTGTCAGCTACTTCTAAAGAGAGGTTCCAAGAAAAACTAGAGAAAGTCATTGAAGGAAGTACAAAGAGAGGATTGATCGTCAGCTCCAAGTAAACCAAATGTATAGTTGTCACAAAGGAGAAAGAAATACAGAAATGTGAACGGAAAGTGGGCAATTAAACAAACACAGAAGATGAGACACTAAGGGAGCATGATAATATCTGATGGTAGGATTGATGTTGAAGTTAGGAGGATTGTTAAATACACATTTGAGTTCTTGACCAAGATACTAAAGAATAATCTAATTTCTATGGGTACAAAACTCAGTATTGTGGCGCTATGTTCATTCCACACGAACGTATGGAAGCAAATGTTACACAATTTCTAAGCAAAATGAGGGAGAGCTTGAAGCTGTGGAAATGTGGTTCTTGAGAAGAATGAAGAAAATATGGTGGAAGGACAGAGTAGCAAATGAGGAAGTGTTACAAAAAGCTGGAATAAGAAGAGAACTGATATCATCAATTAGGAAAAGGCAGCTGGAATTTCTGACACGTACTGAGGAAAGAGAAGCTCCAACATCTGATTAGGTTAGATTAGATTTAGAATAGATTCAACTTTATTGTCATTGTGCCAAGTACAGATACAAAGCCAATGAAATGCAGTTAGCATCTAACCAGAAATGCAAAGAATAGTGTTATTTACAAAATAACTGCGAATAACAAGTAAGTGCTACAGCACACAAATATAAAAGTACCGAGACAGTACAATATGGGTGCAGTACTGTTTAGCGCTGTGATGTGAGGTTCAGCAGGGTCACAGCCTCAGGGAAGAAGCTCTTCCTGTGCCTGCTGGTGCGGGAGCGGAGGCTCCTGTAGAGCCTACTGGATGGGAGAAGAGTAAAAAGTCCATGGTTAGGGTGAGATGCATCTCTGATAATGCTTTTCACCCTGCTCAGGCAGCGTTTATGGTAGATGTTCTCAACGGTGGGCAATTGGGTGCCGATAATCCGCTGGGCAGTTTTCACCGCATGCTGGAGTGCTTTACGGTACGAAACGGGACAATTGCCATACCACACTGAGATGCAGTTGGTGACTATGCTTTCATTGGTACGGCAGTAAAAGTCAAATCAGTATTCTGGGACAGAGGTGAGCTTTCTTGATGCTCCGCAGGAAATAAAGGTGCTGTTGTGCCTTTTTGATCAGGATGGAGGAGTTCAGGGACCAGGTGAGATCCTCGGAAATGTGGACACTAAGGAATTTGAAGCTTGATACATGTTCCACTACAGCTCCGTTGATGTAGATGGGGACGTGAGTGTGGCTCCTAGCATGCCTGAAGTCCGCAATGATCTCCTTTGTCTTCTGGGTGTTAAGGGCCAGGTTGTTGTTGGCATACCATGTGGCCAGGTGCTGGACCTCATCCCTGTTGGCCGTCTCGTCATCCCCTCTGATCAGGCCCCCTCTTGCAGAGATGGGGCAAATTGATGGAAGAAAAAGACACGATCAACAGCATATGACATTCATGATTTATATCAAAGACAGACAAATAATATGGAAAGAGAAAAATAAATTAGTAAATCAATTACAGTATGTGTGTGTGTATATATATATATATATATATAGTGTAAATATATGAATAAATGTATAATTGAATTGAATTTTAATCTATTCAATATTATATATTGAATAGATTAAAATAGTGTTAAAACAGAAAAAATATACTGTATATCTTATTGTAATTTATATATTACGTATTTCACTGTACTGCTGCTACAAAACAACAAATTTCACAGCTTATTAGTGACAATAAACGTGATTCTGTGTTGAATAGATATTCTCCTTATGTATTGAGTAGAATCGTGAACAGTACTCTACTGAAACCTAACAAATGTATTTGCAGTTGTATCATTACCTCCTTGCTGTTATATTGTCTAAACTAACTAAAGGTGGCGATGATCTTGTATCCTGTCTTAACCATCTAATCTGAAGGAATTTAGCAGGTAATTGAGTCTGCAAATGCAGAAAATCTTTTGAAAGGTTTTCAATGTGTTTCCTGCTTTGGCTTAAAAATTACATCTGCAGGTGTGATTAGTTATCTACAAATAACTACACTTCACTTTAATGTTTTCTGATGCTAGTGTAATCGATGTAATTCCCGTTGACGACATCCGAGACATATTACATCAAGTAGCTGTGAAGATATTAACTGCGGAAGACTTGAACTGGGGACGAATTGTGACCTTCCTCTATTTTGCTGGCAAACTTGTCTTTAAAGTAAGTTGAAATCACTACAAAGCATGCTAAATCGTGGAATAAGATCATAAGACATAGGAATAGAGGTAGTCCATTCAGGCCATTGACATGGCAATTATAAACCATTACTAACACCAATGTACATTTCATTAGGACAAAGTACATAATGACTTAATGACATAATAATATATACAGTCGGTCCTTCCTTATCCGTGAGTTCCGCATGCACGAATTCAACCAACCGCGAATCAAGAAAACCTGGAAGTGCTCTTCCAGCTCTTGTTGCTCGAACATGTACAGACTTTTTTTTCTTGTCATTATTCTCTAAACAATGCAGTATAACAACTATTTTACATGACATTTACATTGTACCAGGTATTATGAGTAATCTAGAGATGATTTAAAGTATACGGGAGGATGTGCGTAGGTTATCGTGGATCGGGATCGAAAAAAACCTGGAAGTACTCTTAGTAAGTTGGAACAGGTACATCCGATATTATTTAGCGTCAGTTAGTCAAGCGTTTGTCTTAGAGATAGTATATATTTTACCTTTCTATGCATATAAAATACTTAAGAATCGTATGTTTCAGCGCTGGGCTCTGGAACGGAAGTTCTCGAGTTCGATCCAGTGACA
The DNA here is from genome assembly GCF_963921235.1 of Mobula hypostoma. Taxonomy (NCBI): domain Eukaryota; kingdom Metazoa; phylum Chordata; class Chondrichthyes; order Myliobatiformes; family Myliobatidae; genus Mobula; species Mobula hypostoma. The sequence goes on from NC_086107.1 coordinate 14,133,470, forward strand.
GACTGCTCCCGAGCGCGCTCTCCATCCCTGCCAGGTTGATGTGGAGGATCAAAAACCCAATAATTAAACCACTGTATTGCTGCGTAATAATTGTTGCTTTAATTGGGCAGGACCTTTCTCATTTTATCATTTAAAATTGTTCCGATTGTTGACCGACTGTAGCCTAACGCTTTTCCAATGACCGATGGCGTTTCACCTCTTTCTGATCGCTTTATTATTTCCACTATATTTTAAATCGTGACCATGATTATTTTCGCGAACAGAAACACTGTGGATTCAGAGCTCCGCTGCCGGGTCCTAATGCCCACCGCACTGAGATAGGTTAAATAAGGTCTGGGGTTCCGCTGGGTCCTAAGGTGCACTGCATTGAGGCAGGTTGAATAAGGGACTTGAGCATCCGCGTTTTTGGTATCCACGAGGGGTCCCGGAACCAATCCCTCGCGGATAAGGAGGGCCGACTGTACTCCTTTGGCTAATTATGAGTATCAGACACTGGATTATAGATTCTATAATTTAGTTGATGAGGCTTCATCACCATTCAGTCCTGGTTGATTTATTATTCTTCTCAGCTCCATTCCCTGCTTTAACCCTGTAAACTTTGACACACTTACTAAACAAGAACCTATCATACTCCACTTTAAATATGTAGATTCTGATTAATGGGGACCAGTTGATTTTGGCCTGATTAAGTGGCTGCCCCAATTAGACAAAGTTTCATGGAAATAGTTTAAAAAGTATCATAAAGACAAACTATCATTTAACTGAGTAACAATGTATGTAATTAACTGACAAACAAAACAAATTAGAGCACTATCAATACTACTATAGTGCTATTAAACTGTATTAGTTCCTATTATTTATCGATGGAGGAATTCATACAGTGTACATTGCTGTGTTCTTTTTGATTGATAAACAAAATCAGTGCAGATACCTAGTGCAGATAATGGGGTGCCTTCATACAGAACTTTTGATGATTGTATCCTGCAAATCTTCATTTCCATTTTAACATTCAAGGTGATTGTTGATACTTTCAAAGTCTTCATAGGTCGTAACTTGTTGAAGTATTGAAATTATTTCATTTTCACTCCCAGCCATTTCTGGCATTTCCAAGCCTGAATTCTTGAAAACACAGTGAGCAAAAAGGTGCAGAATTGCTTATTTCTCACCAACGATCAATGACAATGAATCACTGTGCTTTGTACACAAACACACACAACTGATGCTAATTAAAAACTGCTCTAAGCACGGTGTAGTGTCTTAACAGCCACATTAGTGCACGAGAATGATTCTAGTTAGAAATTGTTCGGCAGCAGTCTCCTGCCCCAATTAAGTGGCATAGTGTCCCAAATAAACGAAGGGAATTCCAGTTATTTTCTTGATTTGCTTTTGTTCTTTGAAGTGTTGGTCCAAATAAGCGGCTTCCCCAATTAATCAATTACTCGATTAACTGGAATCCTCTGTATATCCAATGACTTGGCCTCCACGGCAATGAATTAATGAATTCCAAGTATTCACCATCTCATTCTCTGTGGCCCTTAACATTCAGATTGCAATGCACCAGTGAAGAGTGCAGGCACTTTCATTGTGTCTGCAAATAATCAGAATCTGGTTAATATCACCAGCATGTGTCAGGAAATTTGTTAACTTAGCAGCAGCAGTTCAATACAATACACAATAATATAGAAAGAGAAAAATAAGTTAGCAAGTAAATCAATTACAGTAAGTATGTGTATGTGTGTGTATAAATATATATATTTGAATTTTAATTATTCAATAATATATACTGAATAGATTAAAAGAGTGGAAAAACAGAAATAATATACTGTATATTTAAAAAAAAAGTGAAGTACAGTCGGCCCTCCTTATCCACGAGGGATTGGTTCTGGAACCCCTCGTGGATACCAAAAAACGTGAATGCTCAAGTCCCTTATTCAACCTGTCTTAATGATGTGGACCTTAGGACCCAGCGGAACCCCGGACCTTATTTAACCTGTCTCAGTGCGGTGGACATTAGGACCTGGCAGACGAGCTCTGAATCTGCAGTGTTTCTGTTCTCGAAAATAATCACGATCACGATTGAAAATAAAGTGGAAATAATAAAGCGATCAGAAAGAGGTGAAACGCCATCGGTCATTGGAAAAGTGTTAGGCTACAGTCGGGCAACGATTGGAACAATTTTAAAGGATAGTGAGAAAGGGCCCTGCCCCAATGAAAGCTACAATTATTACAAGCAACGCAGTGGTTTAATTATTGGGTTTTGGGGTTTTGGGTTTTTGATCACATCAAACCCAAACCTCACATCAACCCGGCAGGGATGGAGAGCGCGTTCGGGTGTGGTCTGTCACTGGATCGAACTCGGGAACTTCCGTTCATGAGCCCGGTGCTGAAACATACATTTCTTAAGTGTTTTATATGCATAGAAAGGTAAAATATATACTATATACTAAGACAAATGTTTGACTAACTGACGCTAAATAATATCGGATGCACCTGTTTCGACTTACTTAGTAAGAGAACTTCCGTTTCTTTTCGATCTCGATCCACGATAACCTACGCACATCCTCCCGTATACTTTAAATCATCTCTAGATTACTCATAATACCTGATACAATGTAAATGTCATGTAAGATAGTTGTTACACTGCATTGTTTAGGGAATAATGACAAGAAAAAAAAGTCTGTACATGCTCGAACAACAAGTGCTGGAAGAGCACTTCCGGGTTTTCTCGATTCGCAGTTGGTTTAATTCGCGCATGCGGAACTTGCGGATAAGGAGGGCCGACTGTAGTGTTCACGGATTCAATGGCCATTCAGAAAACACTTGACAGAGAGGAAGAAGCTGTTCCCGAATTGCTGAGCATATGCCTTCAGGCTTCTGTATCTCCTCCCTGATTGTAGCAATGAGAACAAGGCTTGCCCTTCTGCTTATCCACCTAATATGACAGACGCTCTCTTTCAGTTTAAACCATTTCAAAAAGGGTTGACAGCTATAATCTACAAACGGTTGTTGAACTCACAAATGATATCTAATGATAAAATTAAACGTGCTTGGGATTCGGAATTTCAAGTCATTTTCAGATAATCAATGGAGTAAAATTTTTCATTCGATTAGCAACTCATCTGTTTGTGCCTGTCATTCCCTGATACAGTTCAAGGTAGCGCATCGGGCCCATATGTCAAAGGATAAACTAGCGCGTATTTTCTCCAATATCAATCCTATTTGTGACAGATGTAATACTGAGCTGGTCACTTTAACTCATATGTATCGGTCTTGTATAAAGCTAGATAACTTTTGGAGAGATGTTTTTAAAATGCTAACAGAAGTCTTGGATCTGGATCTACAACCTAATTTGTTTACGGCAATTTTTGGGATTATCCCATCGGAAGCAGGAAATATTCCTGTTTCCGCTCAACATATGATAGCCTTTTCGACCTTACTGGCTAGGAGAGCCATTTTATTGAAGTGGAAGGATTCTAATCCACCTACGGTCTTTTATTGGCTCTCCTCCGTTATATCCTGTTCAAGTTTAGATTAGATTAGATTATGAGGACACACATTCCTCTTTTATTGTCATTTAGTAATGCATGCATTAAGAAATGATACAATGTTTTTCTGGAATGATATCACAGAAGCACATGACAAATCGACTCAAAAACTGACAAAAACCACATAATTATAACATATAATTACAACAGTGCAAAGCAATACCGTAATTGATAAGAACAGACCATGGGCACGGTATAAGTCTCAAAGTCTCTCGAAAGTCCCATCATCTCACGCAGACGGTGAACCTTCAGTGCCACAAACTTGCCAATGCAGCATCCCGGAAGCATCTGACCACAGTCCAACTCTGAGTCCATCCGAAAACTCCGAGCCTCCGACCAGCTCTCCAGCACCGAGCACCATCTCTGCTGAGCGCTTCGACCCCGACCCCGGCAACAGGCAATAGGCAAAGTCGAGGAGTTGGGGCCTTCCCCTCTGGAGATTCTCGATTGCACAGTAGCAGCGGCAGCAAAGTGGGCATTTCAGAAGTTTCTCCAGGTGTTCCTCCACTCTTCTCACGGCTGTCTCCATCAAATCAGTATTGTGCATGGCCCTCGAGATAACACATATCGATATCAATTCGAAACGGCCGCGCGCGCTGCGTCGCGCTGCCATCTTCTCCTCCCCCCACTGGATAAGGAGTCGGACATTTGATACATCCTTCAAATTTGAGCAAATCTGGCAACCATTTATCCAATATTTTCATTTAATTTGATTTATTACTCTTTCAATCTTTTTAAGGTTTTAGATTTGATCAGAAAGTCTTTTTTTTGGTCGTATCCTCAAAGTGGACTGCCCAGTCCCTTTTTTTTTGCTTTTTTTATATAGTGTAGTGGGGAGTTTTTTCCCTCTTCATTTAAAACTCAGTGTTTTTTCTTTTCTCTTCATAAACGGGTAAGAGGAGAATTGCTATTTTCTTTTTTTATTATATATTTTATACTCGTTTAATAATATCTTTGATTTTGACAATGTCTATCTTAACTTCGGTTTATATTGTTACTGATATATATGAGATAATTCTCTGCTTGATTGTATTTATGCTCCTTTTAAATCAATAAAAAGATTAATAAAGAAAGAAAGAGAACAAGGCATGCCCTGGGTGATGGGGGTCCTTAATAATGGATGTCTCCTTCCTGAGGCAGTGCTCCTTGAAGATGTTTTGGATACTAGGGAGGCTAGTACCCAAGATGGAGCTGACTAATTTTATGGCTTTTTGTAGCTTCCTTTGGTCCTGTGCAGTAGCCCCCACGCCCCTCGTACCAAACAGTGATGCAGCCTGTCAGAATGCTCGTCATGGTACATCTGTAGAAGTTTTCGGGTGTTTTAGTTGACAAACCAAATCTCTTCAAACTCTTAATGAAATATAGCCACTGACTTGCCGCCTTTACAGCCGCGTTGATATGTTGGGACCAGGTTAGATCCTCAGAGATCATGACACCCAGAAACTTGAAATTGCCCATTCACTTCACTTCTGATCCCTCTATGAGGATTTGTTTGTGCCATGAAATTCTAATCATTGTATCTTAAGATTCTATTACCTTTTCTTAAAATTCTTAATTTTATTTCATAGGATTCTGTCTACTGTACAAATGTGCAATTGGATTTTTATTTGTAAAATTAATTTCAGTGACAAATGTGTTAAGAAACTAAACCTGTCCCTTGTTAACAATTTACAAAGACCAATTAACCTACCTGCTACGTTTCTAGACTGTGGGAGGAAACTCGAGGATCCTGGAGAAAACTCATGCATTCCATTGGAGAATATACAGAGACTCCTTACAGAACAGGTCTAGAATTGAACTCCGATCTCTGGAAGTCCCTGAGCTGTAATAATGCTGCACTAACCACTATTTTTTCCTTGGACAGAAGTGCAGTCTTGTACAGCCGATCGTTAACACAAGAAAGTCTGCAGATTCTGGAAATCCATAGCAACACACACAACATACTGGAGGAACTCAGCAGATCAGGCAGTAACTACGGAAATGAATAGACAGTCGACATTTTGAGCCGGGACTCTTCTTCAGGACTGTGAAGGAAGGGGGAAGATGCCAGAATAAAAAGGTGGGGGTGGGGGGGGGGAGGAGGCTAGCTGGAAGATGATAGGTGAAGCCATGTGGGTGGGAAAGGTCAAGGGCCGAGGAAGAAGGAATCTGATAGGAGAGGATAGTGGACAATAGGAGAAACTGAAGGTGGCGGGGACCTAGGGGGAAGTAATAGGCAGGTGAGAAGAGGTAAAAGGTCAGAGTGGAGAACAGAGGAAGGGTGGGGGTGAATTTGTTTACAGGAAGGAGAAATCAATATTCACACTATCAAGTTGAAGGCTACCGAGATAGAGTATAAGGTCATCAAGTTGCCTGACCTGCTGAGTTCCTCTAGCATTTTGTGTGTGCTACCTTGTATAGCCAATGTTTCCATTTAAACTGTCTTTCCATCTAATTGAAGTAGATAACTTGGCAGTGAGATCTAGCAGAGCCTTAGAATTGTAGAGCCAGGCCAGGTCTCAAAATGATGCTGTTATCCCCTACAGCTGCTTCCATTACCTCCTGCCCATGTGGAGTACTCCAGTTAGAGATTGCACAGAGGAAGAGTCAGGGTACGTCCACACTACGCCGGATAATTTTGAAAACGAAGCTTTTTCTCTTCGTTTTGCCCTCCCGTCCACACTGAGCCAGCGTTTTCAGCCCCCGAAAACGGAGATTTTCGAAAACACTCTCCAGAGTGAATAAATCCGAAAACGCTTAATATCCGGCGTAGTGTGTACGGGGTAACCGGAGAGATTTTAAAACGCTGTCATGACAACACCACAACAACAATGCTTTTTTCTGCTTCTGCTTGGTACTGCGCAAGCTGTTATAACGCGCAGTCGGTGTGAACAGCGTGAGAGTTAAATTTGTAAAGTGAGTTTTTTTGACTATTTAAAAATGCTGTCATGATGTGCTGGAACAGATGTTCGTTGTTTTCTTGAACGCCACCACCTAACAATTTCAGAACAGACAGACGAGACTGAAGCCAGTTGACCCATAGCTTACTGAATAAATAAGTATACTCACTTCGCCCTGTTTTCTGTCCTTGCTTGTATGAAGGTGGTTTACCTATTTATGCAAGTACTTCTCTGACAAGAGATGTGTAACAGCCTAATGTAACATTGTATGGAAATACAAGATAACGCTGATGCAGACATTTTATACATTTAACAAGGTGCTTTATTAATGTAACAGAGTTAGTTTTTCAATGTTCGTCGTCAGCTGGGTCATACTGTCCGTGAACTCCCTGTCGGTTGCCTCCATACGCTCCAGTATTTGTTTTTTTTTTAAGTTTTAAGTCCTCCTGTGCGAGAGCCAAGAGCAATTCCTTTAAAGTTTTTCTACTCTGTAACTGGACAAACGCACACGAAGTATATCGTTTCCTCTTCGCTTGTTTTCTGTGTGTCCTGCGCATGCCCGGTAGGAGGAGACTCGCCCAAATATCCGCCTAATGTGGATGGAGATATTTTGAAAAACACTTAGTGTGGACGCCTGTCGTTTTTACTCGAAACCGGCGTTTTCAAAATTATCCGGCGTAGTGTGGACGTAGCCTCAGTGTCAGACGTGATACCCCCGATCGTAAGCCTGTTAGCACCTGATCACCACGTTATAAATAATGCATAGGGTAACAGGGTCATATCCTACCCAAAATCAGCAAGTAAAAGGAACCAATAAAATCAGAAGCAGATAAACAGATTGAGGGACAAACAAGTTACATTTCATTAGGAGTTTGAGGAGATTTGGTATGTCATCCAAGACGCTCGAGAATTTCTGCAGATATACCGTGGAGAGCATTCTAACTGGCTGCATCGCCATCTGGTATGGAAGAGTTACTGCACAGGATCAAAGTAAGCTAAAGAGATTTGTAAACTTCATCAGCTCCATAGTACCCAGGACATCTTCAAGGAGTGATAACTCAAAAAAGGCAGTGTCCATCATTATGGATCCCTGTCACCCAGGGCATGCCTTGTTCTCATTGTCACCATCAGGAAGGGGATACGGAAGCCTGAAGACACACACTCTATGATTCAGGAACAGCTTCTTCCCCTCTGTCATCCAATTTCTGAATGGACATTGAACCCATGAACACTACCTCACTACCTTCTATTATTTTTATTTTTGCACTACGTACTTAATTTGTTTTATATATTTTTTATTTGGGAACAGCTTCTTTCCAACTGTGATAAGACTGCTGAACGGATCCTGACCCGGATCTGGGCCGTACCCTCCAAATATCCGGACCTGCATCTCGGTTTTCTGGCACTACCTTACTTTCCATTTTTCTATTTTCTATTTATGATTTATAATTTAAATTTTTAATATTTACTATCGATTTGTAATCCAGGGAGCGCGAAGCGCAGAATCAAATATCGCTATGATGATTGTACGTTCTAGTATCAATTGTTTGGTGACAATAAAGTATAAGTATATATACTTCTGCCACAAAGACGGCATATATTGCAACATAAGCTGGCCCTATTAAACCTGTTACAGATTCTGATAGTGCTTTTTGTAATTTTGCCCTCTTTTGCAGGCCCTAAAAAGTGCGAAGGCATTGATTCGACAGATAATAAACTGGTCTTTAGATTTGATTCAAGTCCGTGTGATCCCATGGATTGAGCAACAGGGTGGATGGGTGAGTTGATGTATTGATAATTCCCATTTTGTTTGCATGGACCTTCAGGGAAAATGGTGGGTGAGACCACAGGGACGATGTCCCCTTGTATAGGAACGAAATGTTTGCAAATAAATTGCCATGGTCGGGGTGTATATATGTAAAAATGTGTTTCTTTATATCTTGTATTTGCTCAGTTTATCTTCTTTTGCACACCGGTTGTTTATCAGTCTTTGTTGTGTGTAGTTTTTCATTGATTCTATTGTGTTTCTTTGTTCTACTGTGAAAGCCTGCAAGAAAATGATCCTCAGTATAATATATGGCGACATGTATGAAATTTGAAGTACGTATATAACACATATACTACCTTGAGATTTGTTTTCTTGCAGGCATTTATAGGACAATATAGAAATACAATAGAATTTATGAAAAATTGCAAATAGCAGTGACTGACAAACAGCCAATTTGCAAAAGAAGACAAATCATGTAAATGATAAAAACTTAAATGACAACAAGTTTTAGAGTCCTTGATAGTGAATCTATAGGATGTGGAATCAGTTCAGCATTGAGGTGAGTAAAGATATCCACACTGGTTCAGGACCCTGATGATTGTAGGGTAATAACTGTTTCTGAACCTGGTGGTGTGGGACCTAAGGCTCCTGTACCTCCTTCCTAATGGCAGCGGCTAGAAGAGAGCGTCACCTGGATGATGCGAGACCTTGATGGTGGATGCTGCTTTCTTGTGGCAGGACTCCTTGTGGATGCGCTCAGTGGTGGGCAGGGCTTTGCCTGTGATGGACTGGTCTGTATCTGCCTTTTTTTAATCATTTTCCATTCTTGGGAATTGGCATTTCCAAACCAGGCCATGATGCAACCAATCGGGATTCTCTCTATTGTGCATCTATAGAAGGTCATCAAAGTTTTAGATGAAATGCCAATTTCTGCAAACTTCTAAGAAAGTAGAGTCGCTGTTGTGCCTTCTTTGTGATGGCACCTACGCGCTGGTCTCAGGACAGATTTGCAGATATGATCATGCAAGTTACCTTCTCCAACTCCGATCTCATATTCAGGCCTGGATCATGTGTTACGAGAATACACATAAAATTAAGATGTTTGCTGGCCTGGGCTAGCATCAGTGGCATCAGCAGTTGGTCTGCCACCTGCCCTCAGGGGAAGGAGAGATAAGGAACAATGGAGCAGCGTCTGGAGATGTGTAATGAAGGAACGGGGGAGAGAGAGAGCTGTCTGGAGCGGCTCCCCTCTTTGAACCTTGAACTGTTTGAAGTGATGGACAGGCGATACCCCAGCAGGGGGATAAAAAGGGACAGGTTCGCTAAGGTGACACACACGCCACCCGAGGTAACAAGACCCTGGAAGCGGTGCGCCTCTCACGAGTGGGTGAGAAGTGCCAGACAACGACAAGGGTGGAAAGGTACGATCAGCGGGAACCCGGTGTGTGTCCGCCCTTGCCTGGGTGCCGGGTTCACTGCAGAGGATCGACCGCATCTGGAGGAGGGGTCACAGTCGGTGACCTCAGGTGACATCACCAAGGACCCGCCCAAAAGCTGCTTGTGAGCCATCCCGCTGGTCTGTGAGTGAAGCCGTTCTGAATGATCAGTTGTTCCTGTTCTCTCTGTCTCTCTTCCCCCACCTTGTCCATCGCCATGGCAACGATTACTGCGAACTGAACTACTAACTGGATGAACTTTGAGTCATTTTGAAATTGGTCATTTACCCCTAGACAACGATAGAGCTTGATTGATGCTGTTATCTTAATTCTGTGCACATGTGAGTTTATCATCGCTGAACTGTTGCATTTATTATCCTTTCGATTAATGTGTTGCTTGTTTCTTTAATAAAACTTTCTTAGTTCTAGTACTCCAGACTCCAACTGAGTGATCCATTTCTGCTGGTTTGGCAACCCAGTTACGGGGTACGTAACACATGGACCTCCAGTTGCTTTCCCTTTCAATCAATAATCAGCTGTTTGGTTTTGATCACGCTGAGCGAGAGGTTGTTGCTACGGCAACATTCAACCAGATTAAGTAAGTGTAGCAACCTTATCTTCTGTGCTTTCATCCCAAGCCATTTATACCTCTGAAACAGATTGTCTTCTCCAATCTGGATGGCAACTGAATTGATATGGCTGAGGATGGGGCAGTTGCTGTACAACTAGATGCAGTGTGTAGTGAGCTTGTGAGGAAGGACAAGCAGATGATAGGACAAAGTTGCAGTTGCAGTCAGTGGGATGAATTGAAGTGTAACATGGGGAGTATATGGAATAAGGTAGCACAGTTAGAGATTGGCAGGTATGATGTGGGCATCACTAAGTCGTAGCTGAAAGAAGATCAGAGTTGAAAGTGTAACATCCAAGGATACACCTTGTGTCAAAAGGACAGGCAGGTAGGCAGAGGGAGTGGGGAGGCTCTGATGGTTTAAAAAAAAATGAAATTAAACCCTTAGAAAGAGGTAACATAGGATTGGAAGATGTAGAATCATTGTGGGTAAGAGTTAAGGAAAATGCAAGGGTAAGAAGACCCTAATGGATTTATATACAGGCCTCTGAATAGTAGCCAGCAAGTGAGATACAAATTACAATGGGAGATAAAGCACATAAAAAGTGTAAAGTTATGGTTGTCATGGAAGATTTCAATTTGCTGGTTGACTGAGGAATATTGGGTTAGTACTGGATCGCAAGAGAAAGAATTTGTATAATGTCTATGAGATGGCTTTTTGGAGCAGCTTGTGATTGAGCCCACTAGGGGAAAGGCAATTCTGGATTGAGTGTTGTGTAATGCAGGGGTCCCCAATCTTTTTTGCAGTGTGGACCGGTTTCATGTTGACAATATTCTTGTGGACTGGCCGATCGGGGGGGGGTGGGGGGGGCGCGGGATGGTTGCCAACGGACAAGAGTAGCAGTCAAATACGTTGCGTCTACAAATCGTTTTTGGCGATTCTGTTCGGAGGGGGGGTGGGGGGTGTTAATCACGACCGGAATATCGGTGATAAGTGGCTAATACACTCAATTTCGTTTCTAAAAAGCTTTATCTAACGAATTTAATATTAAACACACAGCGCATTTTCCTCACATGAATATAGTGATAAGGACAGGGGAGCTTGAAGTAAGTGTTGAACAAACTTCCAGTAGAAGTGTCAGAAGCAGGTTCGATATTATCATTTAAAGAAAAATTGGACAGGTATATAGACAGGAAAGGAATGCAGGGTTATGGGTTGAGTGCAGGTCGGTGGGATGAGGTGAGAGTAGCGTTCGGCATGGACTAGAAGGGCAGAGATGGCCTGTTTCCATGCTGTAATTGTTATATGGTTATATAAGTCAATAGCATCATAACATTTTAAGTAACGTTTGGATATTAAACACAGTGCATATTTTCCCCGTATGAACTTATAAAATCATTGCAACGCACCAATATCGCTGAATCAGTGGGAGCCCTGGGCTCGTTTTCCTGCAACAAGACGGTCCTATCGAGGGGTGATGGGAGACAGCGATACTCGAACGGGGTTCCTTATGTCCAGTCTATTCCGCAATTTGGTTTTCGTTGCATTCATTGCAGAGATATGTTGGAAATGGAAGCAACGTTTTCAGTGCTTTCCTGGCTATCTCAGGATATTTAGCCTTGACTTTGATCCAGAATACCGGCAGAGATGTTATGTCAAACATACTTTTCAGCCCGCCGTCATTTGTAAGCTCGAGGAGTTGATCTCCTTCCCGCACTGACATGGACGATGCGCGCGTGATGACTGAACAGTGGGCGTGACAGGGAATGAGGAAAGGTGCAGCTGACTCACATCACCAAATCATATCATTTCCTCACGGCCCGGTAGCGCATGCTTTGCGGCCCGGTGGTTGGGGACCGCTGGTGTAATGAACTAGATTTGATTAGGGAGCTTAACGTAAAGGAGCCCTTAAGAGACAGTGACCACAATATGACAGAATTCACCCTGCAGCTTGAGAGGGCGAAGTTAAACTTATATTACAGTGGAGTAAAGAGAGTTATAGAGGCATGAGAGAGGAGCTGGCCAAAATTGATTGGAAGGGGACACTAACAAGGATGACAGAACAGCAATGGTTGGAGTTCCTGGGGGTCATTTACAAGGTGCAGGATAGATACATTCCAAAGGTAACAAGGTAAGAGCCTTGCTGGAAAGATACTACTGGGAAGATATTACTGGAAAGATACTAGCATGGATAGAATATTGGCTGACTTTCAGGAGGCAAAGAGTGGGAATAAAAGGGGCTTTTTCTTGTTGGCTGACTGGTGGAGTTCCCCAAGGGTCATGTTGCACTGCTTCTTTATATGTCAATGATTTGAATAAAAGAATTGATGGCCCTATGCACAGGTTTGCAGATGATATGAACATAGGTGGAGGGGCAGGTAGGGTTAATGAAGCAGGGAGTCTTCAGAAGGACTTAAACAGTTTGGAAAGATGGGTAAACTGGCAGATGGAATATAGTGTAAGGATTTGTATGGTCATGCACTTTGGAGAAGGAATGAAGAGTAAATGTACGAGGAGTATTTGATGACTCTGAGCCTGTACTCACTGGAGTTTAGAAGAATAAGGGTGAAATCTAATTGAAATTATCAAATATTAAAAAGCCCAGATAGAGTGGGTGTGGGGAGGATGTTTCCTCTAGTAAGTGGGTCTAGGAGCAGAGGGCAAAGCCTTAGAATAGAGGGATATCCATTTAGAACAGAGATGAGAAGGAATTTCTTTAGCCAGATGGTGGTGAATCTGTGGAATTCATTGCCACAGATGGCTGTGGAAACCAAGTCATTGCGTATATGTAATGTGGGGATTGATAGGTTAATGATCAGTCAGGGTGTCAAAGGTTATGGAAAGAAGGCTGGAGAATGGAGATGAGAGGGATAATAAATCAGCCATGATGGAATGACAGAGCAGCTTCAATGCATCAAATGGCCTAATTCTGCTCTTGTGTCTTACGATCTAAATATTTTAAATTATTTAATTATTTTTCTAATATACACAGTATTTCTAGTTCATTTAAAATCGAATCGAATTTTCTTTGTTTGGTTCTTGACCGTCCGTGATGTTTAAAAATAGTTCAAAGGCCTTTGGCAGCATTGGCTGTCATTGAATGTTACGGCATTCTGGTGATCGCTGTTAGCAGTGCTCGATTTGTTGTGAGGTATCTCTGCCCCTTACAACCAGACTTTTAGGCTCAGGAGTTCAAGAGCCATTAAATACACAAGAGTCCGCATGAAGTTAGTAGGGGAGTGGCAGGCCGAATTAAGCAAGACCGAGTCCGTTACGCTCAGAATTTTGAATTTCATTCACCAGCTGCTTTTCTTTTTGTTTAGGAGACAATCTTTTCATACTTCGGGAATGCAACATGGCCAACATTCGTTGTCTTCTCTGCGGGCGTAATCACTGGCATTTTGGCGTTTTTGAAACTGACCTAAGGTCTGCACCCCAGTTTGGTTTTGAGTGGTTGCGTCCTATGCTAAATACAGACTGCAACATTCAGTGGTTATCACTACTTCAGGAGGGAATGTCTGCAAAGATCTGTTATACTTGAAACGATTGTTAATAACGGATTTGCTCAATATTGGAGGAATTTACATATATCCTTGTTACTTGATTTAATTTTATATACAGCTTTTATGAATTCGTTTTTTTTTCCTGTCTACAGTGGATCACTTGTTCCAAGATGTTTATATTTTGCGGAATTTGTATTAAAAATTTTTAAAGTAGATGTGAAAGTGAAACTCTTGTTAAGTGTGAAACAAAAACAGAAATGCTGGAAATATTCAGCAGATCGGGCCACGTCTGTGAGAGGAGAAGTAGACAGGAGATTCTGTAGCTGCTGGAATTCTACAGTAACACACAGACAATTAGGAGGAACTCAGCCGAACAGCCAGCATTTATGGAGAGGAATAAAGAGCCAATGTTTTGGGCCGAGACCCTTCATCAGTCCTCTCCATAGATGCTGTCTGACCTGCAGAGAAATAGTGCTATGGCTGCTCTTGAGTGTTTCTAGCATGTAATTTTTTTTAAAAAAATTACTAAAACTGCAATTCTTCGTGCTGTCTGTATAAAGAACTTCATACTCCTGCATAACGAATGTAAAACCACCTGTGGAAATAAAAGTTGCCTCCAAAAAAAGAGGTAAATTTGCCCTTCAAAATCCTCATTATAACACTCCCAATAGCACTTCAGATGTCTGACAGCCATACCTTCCCATACATTGCTTATTGTGTAGGCAATTTAATATCTCAAACCTCTTTCTTCCTAGATTGTAACTGATCCATTTTTTTAATTCCAGCTTTTCTCTCACTTAGTTAATGTAAACCTGCTAAGGGATTTCAGTTGCAGCTCAGTACGGATGATAATAATCTGGTCTGAATCTGAATCTAATTCCTGGGGATTTCTACTACTACTTGTCTGGAGAAGTCCTTCTTAAACATCCTAACTCTAATTTTATGTCAAAACATAGAAGAAAATCTGTACATCGGGAGGCACTTGTCAAGAGAGAACCTTCTTTAGCCTGTCTAGTTCTGACATGCTGAACATCTCTGGGATTGTATGCCTTTACTTAAGAATTCTGGCTCTTTTTGCTTGTAGATTGTTTAGTTTCATGTCTCCTTGTTTGAGAATAATGATTTCTATCTTCATTGTTAAATTATCTGTGCTTTTCGTTGGATGAAATCTGCATTGCCTTTGGTCAACAGGCATCAACTTAACTTCTATGTCATTCAAAGTCAAAGTCATAGAACATTTAGCATAGAACAGTACAGGCCCTTCAGCGCACAATGTTGTGCAGAATATATATAACCATAAGCCGCTGGAGCAGAATTGGGCCATTTGGCCGATCGAGTCTTGTCTGTCATTTGATCATGGCTGATCCATTTCCCTCTCAATCCCATTCTCCTGCCTTCTCCCTTTCAGTCCCAGATTTTCCAAGAACCTATCAACCTCTGTCTTAAACACACTCAATGACCTGATCTCCACAGGTGCCTGCACCACTGAATTTCACAGATTCATCACCGTCTAGCTAAAGAAATTCCTCCTCATCCTCATTGTAAATGGATATCCCTTTATTCTGAGGTTGTGCCCCCTGGTTTTAGATTCCCACACTATAGGAAACATCCATTCTATCGAGTCCTTTCAGCATTCAATAGGTTTCAATGAGATCCCCCTCGCCCACCCTCCTTCCTTTAAATTCCATCAAGTACAGTACCAGAACCATCAAATACTCCTTATACGATAAGCCTTTCAATCCCAGAATCAGATTCAGGAACCTCCTTTGAACTCTACCCAATGTCAGCACATCCTTTCATCGATAAGGGGCCTAAAATTGCTCACAGTACTCCAAGTGGGGCCTCACCAGTGCCTTATAAAGCCTCAGCATTACATGTATGCCTAGGTGCAATGAAATGCTTACTTGTAGCAGCACCATGGGCACATAACATCAGATGCACAAGAAAAACATCAACATAAGATACAATGCACTCTGCAACACTCTTAAGAGGTTAATATATACTTCCTGCAAAGTCCAGAAGAGCAACACAAAACCAGAGTTTTATATAACTACCATAATTTCCTTGCATTTAGTATTCCAACCAACCCCCCACCATTGCATTAACCTTTCTTTCAACGTGCTGTGTGCTGGCCCCTCACGCCAGGCAGCCGCAAACAAGCGGGCACCATGGTAACAGCAGTTTGCATGACTCTATTACAGCTCAGGAGGTTTGCACGTTCTACCCGTGACCGCGGGTGTTTCCTCCGGGTGCTCCGGTTTCCATCCACAGTCTAAAGACGTACTGGTTGGTAGGTTAATTGGTCATTGTAAATTCTCCAGAGAGTACATGGGTTCCTGGCCGGCATGGGCTCGTTAGGCTGGAGTGCTGTACCTCTAAATAAATAAGCAACAGAACTTGGCATTGTTTACATCAGCTTTGATCAGACCATGTAGCAATAGTAATAATTGGGATATTTGAATGGGGAAAACAGTGCGTGTTTCATTTAATAACTCTGAATTGCATGTTACTTGGGTAGAAAGCGTTTGGGATTACTCGACAGCATTTTGCTGTTATGTATTGCAGAGAAGATACTACTGGCATTTTGAGTGTATTGTTTGTAGTGATGTTTGTTTATATCTTTTATTATCTGTATTTGGCAATGTATATTATTCGGTGTAACAGGAGTTCCAGCCTCGGGTCCACGGGCTCCTTGCTTGATGTTATTGGTGGTCCATGGCATAAAAATGGTTGGGGACCCCTACAGTCGTATGTATTTGACTATAAATATAGCAGACGTTAAATAAATAATTACTTCTGGTTCAAATAATTGAGATTGCTTCTGACTCAATTCTTTTTCCATTCCGCTTTGCCGCATTTCCCCCGGGACCAATAACGTATGACTATGGTATTCACCTTGAGAATCAAAACCTCTTCCTCCTTTATGGTTTTCCAAATGGAACCATTAGAATTGAATCACTTCCATTGGTTTTAACCCTCCTCCTTTAATTGAATAAGCATCACCAAATAATCATGTGTATTTGGTGTCTGACATATCTGAAGCTGGACTTCCTCTTCATGAATGTTGTAGGATCATAAAGTCACTGTATTCCACCCTGACACAAAACTCTACAGCCTCATCCAATACTGAATGGATAGTTTGTGGTATTAAGTGTTCCATTTTCCTTCATATCTTATTTAAATTGTTACAAGAATCACCCCCTGTGATAATGATCAGGGAGGCACAGAGAGAATCTGGTAATTACTGTCAAGTACCTTTATTGTCTCAATGGAAGAACATTGCACAACCAAATACCTCTGTACACACCTACTAAGTTTTCCTGACCTTTCATGAAGAGTTAAAGAACAGAAAATATAATTCCAGTTAAACAGGAGTTTCTACTGCGGGCCACAAGTTCCTCGTAGTCCTGTTTCACATAACCATGTGTCTGTGATACATCCACGATAACTGGTCTCTTACAAAGTTACCGCTGCCAGCACACTTGAAGTGTCTGCTTTTCTTACCAATTCAAATCTTGTATTCCAGTGTTATTGGCTGTAGGTCATGTGCCTGGCCTTTAACACCTTTTTATTGGCTCTGCTCCAGACCAGCATCCATTTATTGTCCTCTTCCCAACATGTGACAATCGATAATTTATGGCTCTTTGTTCTCAATCAGCAACCAGCTTAAATCACTCAGAACAGATTCAGAACCCAACAGTCAAAAACATACATGTTATATCCAACCAAAGAACACCTCAGAAGTAACTTCTTATTTGGAAATGATCCATAATTCAGCAGAATACCAGAGGCATCATTGTGTTGACTTTAAAGCACTAATCAAGCCAAGTGACTTTAGCTTAAAATGCAGAACTCTTCAGAAAATGGCAGCCTCCATTTCCTCCATCGTGGCAAGAACAAAGGAAACTGATCTGTCTGCTTCCTTGATTCATTCAAATTCACTGATTTGTAGACTGTAGTTCTTTCTGGCCAACATCTCCCTCCTCTTGATCCAAAGATTTTTATTTTAGGATTACTATCCACCTCTATCCTATTGACTACTCATAGGACTGCCATGAACCCCCCAGCAGGTGAGCGACACTTCAATTATACAAAGATAAAGGTACCATTTACTTACTGAATTCATACACTGTTTACAGACAATCGTCCTCTCTGTATTGCAAAACCATTATCCTCTTCCTTTTGCACAGCTTCAGTCTTTCAACTTCTAAGGTGATGCACATTAAACAAAACCATTATCAGCGTACATTAAATTGATATTACCACAGCATACAATACTGTCCTCACCCGTGGGTATATTTGAACATTTGATCCCCAATTCCAAAACTTAACCCATAAGTCTGAGCCACTTTGCTCAGTATTTAATTTGCTTTATCAGCAGGTCACCAGCATGTATTAATAATTTGAGTGTGTTTAATTCATTGATGGATTATCTCCTTTGTCTTCTCCAAAACTCGTGTCCAGTCTACATTCAAATGAGAAATCAGTGGCAATTTGGTAACAAAATAGTCCCACAAGTATCAATTTTTATCAGTTTGTTGGATTGAAAGTTTCTCCTTCATTACCACATTTAATACTAGCTGAGACAAAGTTCATCTTCCAATAGCTAAATCTAAAGTCACACTCCCAATTGCAACATAATAACTTTCCAAAGGACACTCTTTTCATCTCTTGATGTAACTCGTTGTTGCTGTTGTTGTGATATGTCTGTCCCATCAATGCATGTTATAAGAAAAACTCATGATTTACAGGAAGAAGACAATGAACAGTTCTCGTAAGTATGAAACCACAATCCAGAACTTTCTGTTTTTTCATCTCTTCTGGATAAGCCCAGTGGTTTTCCCCTTTTATGACATTTTGATAAATCTATCCCTTTCCCGGTACCATTCATAACAATAGCATTTGTTGGTGGGTTGCTTAAGAATATGTCTTCTCATGATATTTGCCCACACTGTGAACTCTTTTCAAAGAGTAGGTTAAATTATTTCCATGTCGGGGAATATGAAATACCACACCGACATAAAAACTTCCTTTATTATCATCACGTATACCCAGTACTCTGTTGGTTAGTATTAGACTTCTAATAAGGCACAAGGCACTTTTCCACAGCTCCTTTAGTTGTTCATCTGATACCCAATTTGGTAAATGATGTCCATCGGTGTAATAAATTTGTAGCAATCATGGCAAGCAAACAACTAGTATACGTAGCACAGATCTCCACTTTATGCATTCCCTTAGATATGTGGTCAATTATCAAATTCATGGTATCTTGAAGGGGCTTCGGAAATTTAACTGAATCCAGAGCTACCTACGATGCACTCTCTCCAATTTCATCAGTCTGTACCTGATTCCGATCATTTTCTCCACATTTTCTGCTGAAGGAGCTATATCTGGTTTCCTAACTCTGCTATATCTAAAGTATTGACCATCGTGAACCTTGATGCATAACATACTTCCACTAATTCCAACAGTCCTCTCTTTTTCTATTTTTGACTGGTTTAAGCTCGCTCTTGCTTAGTCGTCTCCCAATAATTGTCCCATTGTAGATGAGCACCATTCAGGCACCATTATAACCGAGAGATTAAAAACTACCTGCACATGATGGTACGCAGGTACCAAATTGACAAATCTCCTTGTATTTTCCAACACTGTTCCTACCCCACTTGTGTTATGCTGGGCCTCACTACATTTAGACTCTGGTGTAGGTTGTAGGTAGTACTGCCAGCAATGCTGGAATGCAATATTTGAATTGGTAAGAAATGAAAGTGAAAACAGACGCTTCAAGTGTGCTGACAGTGGTAACTCTGTAGACCAACTATTGTGGACATGAGGTACTCCACAGACATGTGGAGATTTGATATGGGACCATGCGGAACATGTGGCCAGCAGTAGAAACTCCTTTTTAACTGGTATTATAGTTTCTATTCTTTGTTGGGCATGTGGGCAAGTGGTTAAGGCGTTTGTCTAGTTATCTCAGGGTCCCTAGTTCGAGCCTCAGCTGTGGCAACGTGTTTGTGCCCTTGAGCAAGGCACTTAATCACACATTGCTGTAGTCTGTGCAAGGAGTGGTGCCCCACACAGAGTTCCAATCTGCGCCTTGTAAGGCATGAAAATGCCTGACGCAGGCCTCTCATGGCCTGAGTCGACGTCCCCCCTCTTTGTTCATGGAAGATCAAAAAAAACTTAGTAAATGTGTACACAGGCATTTGGTTGTGTAAGTCCCCGTGTTCTTCCATTGAGACCGTTAAGGTATTTGTCGGTAATTACTGAGCCTCCCTGATCATTTTTACTAGGTGTGATTCTTGTGACACAATCGGCATCCCCACTGTGGGCTCGAGAATAAATCTCTCCATCAGCGGGAGACTCGAGTCAGACCATATGGGTGAGAAACAGAGAGATCTGGGGCTGGGTAATTTGCGAGTACCGACCCAGGAAGAAGAATTCAGGGAATTCTGCAAGTCCAGAGGACTAGGATTGTTTTGATTGGAGGGATTCCTCCAGAAGGACGTATTGGGAAAATGACCACAATGTGGGGAGTATGCTGGACACACCAGCCTTGAAGGCAGCAAAGCTTTTTTAAAATTACCAAAGGGAAACAAAGACAATTTAAGCAGCTACTGAAGCCAATAGCAGTAGCCTGCCTCGTTGAGGATTTAAAAGGATATTGAGGAAAAAGCTGATGCTGAGCAAGATACATTACAGCAGAAAATGCCAAGAATATCAGCGAGAAACAGGGTAGATTAGAGAAGGAAGTAAAAACCATTAAGGGAAATGTTATTGAGCTACAGGAACAGAGAAGTAGGGATTTGGAGCATATGAACCAACTTCAGCTGAAATGTGAGAAATTGGTTAAACGAGGACTTTCTGCTGCTGACTACATGTTCCTTGTTGTCCCATTTTGATTCTTCACATGTTCGTGGGGCTCCTCACATCCACAATAGTTGATCTACAGTTACCGCTGCCAACACACTTGAAACGTCCGCTTTTGTATTTATTTCTTACCAATTCAAATATTTCATTCCAGTGTCATTGACTATAGGTCATGGGGCTGACCTTTAAAACATTTTTCAGACATCCCACCTCTCCCGGAAGTTCCGGGAGTCTCCCGCATATTAATAGCAGCTCCCTGACACCCGCAAATTATATACAATATTCCAGAAATGAGAGGGAGAGGGGGAGCGGGAGCGAGATCGAGAGCGGGAGCAAGAGCGAGCATCCTGATTGGTCTCTCTTTGTGCTAAGTAGACCTATCAGTTTTCTTTGTGGGCGGGCTTTACAGTCGACCTCTGTCTCTCCATCAGTTCAGTTTTGTGTCCTGCGCCGCCATGGCAAAGTGTTCCAAAAAAAGAAAATATAAAACGTACTTCACCCCAGACTACACTAAAGTGTACCCCTGCCTAATAGGGGTCAAAAATAATGAGTGTTGCTCACTGCACTGTTTACAACAGTGACTTTTCTATTGCCCATGGTGGGTTAAGACTGTAAAAGACATGTTGAGGTGAGTTTAACAGGTGTTGTTCGTTCATTAGCATAGCTAACGTTATTTAAACTAGCTGGCCAGCTGCTAAGGAGCTACTCTATTGATGTCCTACGTGATGAGGCCAAACTCCCTGTAGGTGTGCTTAAAGTTGTAATAGAATTAAAAATCAACTCCAGGATAATATATAAGTACATACTGTATTTTAATGTCACATTTTCTGCATATACCCAGTTTACAGATTACAGATTGGTTTACAGATTGGACAAAATCACTAAACCAAGTATTACATAAGACAATATGATAAGGATACATCTTATGCTTTTATTTCTTTTAGGGACCACAACATATTAGGGAGGCTAATTGTAGGGAAGGCTGCTTAAGTATTTCACAGTTCTTTTCAGCAGAGCCACATCACAGTACAAGGAAAGTTTGCAAAAGAAATAGAAAAGCTACTTGCATTAGCATTGAGATTGCCAACAAAATACTCAACAAGGAATTTATATATATATATGTATGTGTGTGTGTAAATAGTTTCAATATGTGTCAAATAAATTGTTGTGTTCTTTCATAATCAAATGTTCCGTATACATGTGCCCTTGGAGGTCGACTGGGGGGGGGGCGGGGGGGGGGAGATATGGGGGCTACCTCCCTGAAATGGTGGTGCTACCTCCCTGAAATGAGTTTTTGCAGGGTGGGATGTCTGCTTTTTATTGGCTCTGCTCCAGGCCAGCATTCATTTATAGCCCTCTTCCCAGCAAGTGACAATCGGTAACTTATGGCTTTGTTCTCAATCAGCGACCAGCTTCAATCACACAGAACAGATACAGACCCCAACAGTCAAAAAGCCTCATGTTATATCCAACTAAGGAACACCTCAGAAATAACTTCTTATTTGGAAGCAATCCCTAGTTCAGCAGATTACCTGAGGCATCATTGTGTCGACTTCAAAACATTGATCAAGCCATGTGACTTTAGCTTAAAATGGAGAACTCTTCATAAAGTGGCAGCCTCCATCTCCTCCATCATGGTAAGAACAAAAGCAATTGGTCTGTCCGCTTCCACTGTCTTACTTGATTCAAGCTCACTGGTTTGTGGCCTGTGCCATCCTGTGATCATGTACTGCCACTTCAGTAATACTGCCTGCATCTGCCTCTACTTCATTTCCACATTGATGCTTGTTATGCACGTATCCTGATTCAGTGCTCTGTTTTCAGTACTGTGGCTCCTGATTGCACAAGCCACAGGAGCACAAATGCAACGAACCAGAGCAGACTTGAAGGGCTGATTGGCCTAATTCTGTTCATTGAGCCTGCTCCACCATTCTATCATGGCTGATTTATTGTCCCTCTCAACCCCATTTTCTTGCCTTCGCCCCTTAACCCTTGAAACCCTGATTAATCACGAACCTACCAACCTCCGATGTAAGTATACGCAATGCATTGGCCTCCATAGCAGCCTATGGCAATGAATTTCACAGAGCTGCCACTCTATAGCTAAAGCAATTCCTCTGAGTAGCCCAATTCTGCTTTTATGTCTAATATTCTTAATGTCAATGGTTGGTTCCTATTCCAGAGGCCACACCCTGATTATTTTGACCCTCTTGCAGGAAGAATTAGATTCCCGGCACCTCCTCTGCCAATGCTTTTTGGAACCTTGGGTGCTTCATGCTGGGGATTTTTGTTAATTCTGTCATAGATTCGACTTTGTGCTTTTCCTTGTTTCATTGACCTTATTTGTGTGTTATACAGCATTAAATACCCATTAAATGAATTCCTGTTTACTTTATCATCAGGTTGCTTTCACTGCTGAGTTTATTGCCGTGTATGCACAGGTGAATGAAAAGCTTAACTGCAGCAGCATCATAGGCGTATGACATCATATCGTAAACACAAGAGTTTCTGCAGCTATTGGAAATCCAGAGTAACACATAGGAACTCAGCAGGTCAGGCAGCCTCTCGGGTTGGAAGAGCAACATCTCGTATTCCGTCTGGGTAGCCTCCAACCTGATGACATTAACATTGGTTTCTCTATCTTGCAGTAATCTATCCTCCTTCCCCTTCCCTTCTCTTTCATTCCCCACCCTGGCTCCCCTCTTACCTCTTTCTTCTCCTCACCTCCCCTGGCGCCTCTCCTCCTTCCCTTTCTCTCACAGTTTACTCTCCTCTCCTATTAGATTCCTTCTTCTTCAGACCTTTACCTTCTCCACCAACACTCTCCCCACCCACCTGGCTTCACCTGTCACCTTTTAGAAGTTTACTTGAGATTGGAGATCAACCAGAGGACATGTAGAGGAGGGCTATCTGCTGGAAGGCAGAGAGTGGTTCTCAGCAGGTGGATATGTGTAGCTCAGTGAGGAACATAATAAGAAGATAAGAAATAGGAGCAGGAGTAGGCCATCTGTCCTGTCGAGCCTGCTCCGCCATTCAATAAGATCATGGCTGATCTGGCCATGGACTCATCTCCACCTACTTGCCTTTCCCCCATTTATTATGTATGTGAGACCCATGCACACGAATAAGGGCACCATCAATGAAGACATCCTTCTGTTCCCGCAGTTCTAACCTCAGCCCAGTGTCGTCAACAATTAACTGAACTCAGAAAACTTGCACTTGTTCCTCAATCAAGATTCAAAGATAAAAGATTCAGGATTGTTTAATGTAATTTCCAGTTCACAAGTGTAATGGGGAACAAAACAGTTGTTACTCGATATCTGATGCAGCACAAAAAAACACAGTGAGATAAAGAACACTATAATAAATGAAAACAATAAATATAAGTAGACAAGATAGCTACCCATAGATACAGCGATAGATTTTATGTCCATAAGGTGCAACTAGACACAGGAGTATTTATAAGGTGACTCTGACTGGAACTGTTAAAGTAGTTGTGCTGAGGGATGTGGGTGGGGGGTGGAGGTTTCGATCAGCCTTACTGCTTATGGAAATGAACTGTTTTCGAGTTTAGTGGTCCTGATGCGGATGCTACATAGCCTGACGGGAGAGGGACAAAGAGTCTGCGGGCAGTGTGGGTGGGATCCTTCATGATGTTACCCATCCTTTTCGGGCTCCTTTCTGAATGTACAGTACGTCCTTGATGGCGGGTAGGCTGGAGCTGGTGATTCATTGGGCAGTTTTAACAGCTGGTTGTAGAGGCTTTCTGTCCACTGCCATGAGTTTTCTGGGGACTCTCGAATGCAAATCTGTAGAAGGACATGAGTATGATGTGCAAAGACCAGCTCTCTTCAGCCTTCTCAAAAAGAAAAGGTGCTGTTGAGCGTTCTAGATAGTGTAGGATGTGTTCTGGGACCATGAGGTGTGCACTCCCAGGAGTTTGAAACTGCTCGCAGTTTCCATTGCCCTGCTGCTGATATAAAGAGAGGGGTGAGCGTTGTGAGCTTTCCTGAGGTCGATAACCATCTCCTTTGTCTTGTGAACATGAAGAAGAGCTGTTCTAGCTGTTCTCTGTAGGCCGTCTTGTTTTTGTTGGTGATGAGCCCCACCACTGTTGTCTCATCGAAGAACTTGACCATGTGGTTACTCGGGCGTTCAGCTGAGCAGTCAGGAGTGAGCAGAGGGCTCAGCACACGGCACTAGGAGGCACCTGCGTAGAGGATGATAGAGAGGGAGGAATGATTGTGCATCCTGACTACCTGAGGTCATTTGGTTAGGAAGTCCAACGCCCAGTTGCACGCTGGTGTATTTAGACCGGGGAGTAGGAGTTTGTTCATCTGTCTCTGTGGGACGATAATGTTGAATGCTGTAATGAAATCCAGAAACAGCACTTTGACTTAAGTGTCCCTGTTTTCTAGGTGTGTCAGGGTCAGGTGCATGACAGATGCATCTGTCACAGAGGAGTTCTGTTGATAAGCATATTGGAGAGTGCCTAGTGGGGCAGAAATGGAGTTTTTGATATCTGCCATTAAAACAAACAAACAAACAAAAGGCATCCATTTGTCTAGCGAGACCATGGATCTGCACCTGGAAAGTCTTCACTCTCCAGGGCGCAGGCCTGGAGGACCGGCAGTTGCCCATGCTGCAAGTCTCCTCTCTCCACAACACCGATGTTGTCCAAGAGAAGGGCATTAGGACCCATACAGCTTGACACCAGTGGTCATCACAGAGCACTGTGTGATAAAGTGCCTTGCTCAAGGACACAACACGCTGCCTTGGCTGGGGCTCGAACTCACGACCTTCAGATTGCTAGTCGAATGCCTTAACCACTTGGCCACGTGCCATTACCAGGCATTCAAAGCACTTCATGATCATTGGTGCCAGTGCCAGTGTGCAGAAAACGTTTAGTTTTGAAGGGGTTGAGTTCTTTGGAATAAAGATGATAGTGGCTGATTTGAATGCTGCAGGAATAGCAACCTGATTGAAGATGTCTGTGAAGACATCAGTGTGCACTCCCCCGAGTACTCAGCCTGGAACGTTGTCCGGCCTGGTGCCCGGTGCCCAGTGCCCAGGGCCCGGAGAAAGACACTGCAGAGTCTCTCTCAGGTCTGCTGCTGTTATGGACCGTACCTGCTCACCTGGGGTGGGGGTAGCTTTCGTGGCTGGCACTGTGTTACCTGCTTTACTTACTTCATCAGACTCTGTTTACTTGTGCATAAGGAGAACAGCATGGCCCCTGCCAGCAAACTTGGTTCTAAAGTTAGAACAAAGAAATACCATTGTTATACAGAAATTGACCAGTTGAGTACAGATATCAACAAATTAGTAAACTTCTGGATAGTCAAATTCTTTGTATGCATAATTAATCACCAGTCACACTACGATAATACAAGTGTGAATAACCAATAGAGTCTGTGCATTAAGGGCCAATAATATTTGAGAATTAGTAAGATACCAGACAGGTTGTTCTCTGGCAAAGGTGTGATCGGTAGGTGGGAAGCCTTCAAAGGAGAAATTCTGAGAGTGCAGAGTTTGTATGTTCCCGTCAGGATTAAAGGCAAAGTGAATAGGAATAAGGAACCTTGGTTCTCAGGGGATATTGCAACTCTGATAAAGAAGAAGAGGGAGTTGTATGAAATGTATAGGAAACAGGGGGTAAATAAGGTGCTTGAGGAGTATAAGAAGTGCAAGAAAATACTTAAGAAAGAAATCAGGAGGGCTAAAAGAAGACATGAGGTTGCCTTGGCAGTCAAAGTGAAGGATAATCCAAAGAGCTTTTACAGGTATATTAAGAGCAAAAGAATTGTAAGGGATAAAATTGGTCCTTTTGAAGATCAGAGTGGTCGGCTATGTGCGGAACCAAAGGAAATGGGGGAGATCTTAAATAGGTTTTTTGCGTCTGTATTTACTAAGGAAACTGGCATGAAGTCTATGGAGTTAAGGGAAACAAGTATTGAGATCATGGAAACTGTACAGATTGAAAAAGAGGAGGTGTTTGCTGTCTTGAGGAAAATTAAAGTGGATAAATCCCTGGGACCTGACAGAGTGTTCCCTCAGACCTTGAAGGAGACTAGTGTTGAAATTGCAGGGGCCCTGGCAGAAATATTTAAAATGTCGCTGTCTACAGGTGAGGTGCCAGAGGATTGGAGAGTGGCTCATGTTGTTCCGTTGTTTAAAAAAGGATTGAAAAGTAATCCGGGAAATTATAGGCCAGTAAGTTGAACGTCGGTAGTAGGTAAGTTATTGGAGGGAGTACTAAGAGACAGAATCTACAAGCATTTGGATAGACAGGGACTTATCAGGGAGAGTCAACATGGCTTTGCGCGTGGTAGGTCATGTTTGACCAATCTATTGGAGTTTTTCGAGGAGGTTACCAGGAAAGTGGATGAAGGGAAGGCAGTGGATATTGTCTACATGGACTTCAGTAAGGCCTTTGACAAGGTCCCGCATGGGAGGTTAGTTAAGAAAATTCAGTCGCTGGGTATACATGGAGAGGTGGTAAATTGGATTAGACATTGGCTCAATGGTAGAAGCCAAAGAGTGGTAGTAGAGAATTGCTTCTCCGAGTGGAGGCCTGTGACTAGTGGTGTGCCACAAGGATCAGTGCTGGGTCCATTGTTACTTGTCATCTATCAATGATCTGGATGATAATGTGATAAATTGTATCAGCAAATTTGCTGATGACACAAAGATTGGAGGTGTAGTGGACAGTGAGGAAGGTTTTCAGAGCCTGCAGAGGGACTTGGACCAACTGGAAAAATGGGCTGAAAAATGGCAGATGGAGTTTAATACAGACAAGTGTGAAGTATTGCATGTTGGAAGGACAAACCAAGGTAGAACATATAGGGTTAATGGTAAGGCACTGAGGAGTGCAGTAGAACAGAGGGATCTGGGAATACAGATACAAAATTCCCTAAAAGTGGCGTCACAGGTAGATAGGGTCGTAAAGAGAGCTTTTGGTACATTGGCCTTTATAAATCAAAGTATTGAGTATAAGAGCTGGAATGTTATGATGAGGTTGTATAAGGCATTGGTGAGGCCGAATCTGGAGTATTGTGTTCAGTTTTGGTCACCAAATTACAGGAAGGATATAAATAAGGTTGAAAGAGTGCAGAGAAGGTTTACAAGGATGTTGCCGGGACTTGAGAAACTCAGTTACAGAGAAAGGTTGAATAGGTTAGGACTTTATTCCCTGGAGCGTAGAAGAATGAGGGGAGATTTGATAGAGGTATATA